>NC_140584.1:1199619400-1204419400 GCF_964204655.1 Triturus cristatus
GGGATTGCATATTGCGGTTGTGGCTGTGGCATAGACCGTAATGGTATCTCATGCGCCAGTGAATCACTATCCCAGCCCACCTGATTACGTTACACCACTGGGGCAAGAGCCAATGCCCACTCAGATGCATAAGCTTGCTTAGCTTCCTCAGGAACGTAACGCAAAAAACACATAAGTATCACGTCCTCCCCTCTAGAAGCAGTCAGAACAAATGGTGGAGGCCATTCCACCTCTGCTAACAAAATGTCATAAGAGGAGGTGAGTTTTTCCAGAAAAAACGCTGTAATTGTACGCTGTAGATCACCTTCAATTTGGAAGACAATTTCATAGAGTCCATCTGGGGGCGCAACTCGAGTATCTGCTGATTCTACTGTAATAAATGTATCAGTTGCTTTCACCTTCAGACAGAGACGCAGTGCCTCCTGTACTATGGTAACCTACGCCGCGCTGTTGTGCAGAGTCACTGCCCATGTCCAGTTTAGAAGAAGCGTCCTCACCGTCTGAGGCATACTTCTCTGTTAAAGCGGCAACTTTTTCCTTTTGATACGGGGTTCAAAAACTAGGCAGTCCCTCCTGTTTGTTTTTAATGTCAAACTGTCGAGATTTATCCTGTCCCTGTTGCGTGGTCACACATTTGCTGCGATCCTGGCGTTCTCACCACCGACTTGAGCGTCCGATGTGTCCTGTCAAGAACAAGGAGAGCGCTGAACAGGGACTTGAAATCTATCAGGAGTCTTAGTTTTCGTGTTGTCGCGCAAATCATAAATACGCTCAGAAGAATCAGGTGTCGGTGAGCCAGCACGCGAATCTTGCCCCTGTTTTTTATTTCTTCAGTTTTTTGTAGGAAAGAATGGATGCCCATCCTTATCAGAATAGGCTTTTGGTTGAGTTAGAGTAAAAGGCTTAATTCCCAGATTATTACACCCTATGGTTTTACAAACTTTAGTAATATTCTTTGGCAATTTACACTGTTTTTATGCGTCAGCAACCACCTCAAAGCGTTGTGCCACTTGTAAGCTTACAGCTTCACCCTTCACATTAGCAAGAATCATATCGCAAACAATATCGAACATCCACACCGGTCTCATCCCCAACCCCAGGGCCGCTTCTGCCTCATGTTCATCCTCAACACATTTATCACGGAAGGGAGAACCGTCATTGAGGGAGTGCCAAAACACATCGAATACACAGCTGCAAACACTCTACCTCAAGTGTTACATTCAGCTAAATCGGGAACAAGGCCTTTAGGTAAGCTCATGGTAAGAATCATGTGCTTCGCCACAGGTTTGGTATTTGGAAAAACAGCTTTGAGTTGCCCACATTTTTCAGCAAGCCAATAAGGAAGTTCGTCCTTTTTCTGCGTACGCTTGCCCATCACTGAATGAATCGTAACTGGACTGATGGTTGTGCAGCAACTCCAGGTGATCCAACCAGCATGTTGCGCAACATGAACTGTATAACAGCTCTATGTACAAGTATAAACGAGGTATGTAATACGCGTAGCTCTGCGACAGTAACATTAAGATAATTTGGATCCGGGGTATACCCAGCCAAAATGGGCCACGTGGCCCCATCAATCGATAAGGGCCTTAAACAGACCTCTGTCAAATGGTGAGGAAGGGCGCCATTACACCATATAGTGTGTAGCGAAGCTGTCAACAGAACCTCAAGAGATCGATAAGGTTGATAATCCCGCAGTAACACGGTGGCAGTATACTCGTAAAAGAAATTATCTGTGCCATCCACTGCCGGAAAGGTTACCCAAGAAAAAACACCTCGAAGCGGTGCACTGCATCCGCCTCAACAACAAAAATAAGACCAGCATTACCATTAGGGACTCCATATTGAGTCAAATAAGCTGTGACTGGAGCGCGGTTCAGAGGTGCTATGACAACTGCCATAATTGAAGAAAAATATGAAAGAACTTACTTGCGGCAGCGTAACACTGGGTTAGAGAAAGACCTTTTAGAATTCCAGCTTGAAAATCCTATAACATCACAATATAGGAGGATACACCATCACAACTGTCTCCAGAAACAGATGTGAGGGGATTGTGGACAAGCACAAGCACTACTCAGGAGTCTCGCAGATAAGTACCAGACCAAACGTTGGCCGCAACATGTTGCAGGGATTCTGCACATACACCGAACTATGCGCAGGAAAACAGGACCTCGGTGTATATGAGCTAAGCCTTCCTACCGCCTCAGTACACAAAATCCCAGAACCCACTAGCTATCGTGTCTCATTCATTCTCCTACATAATCACAAAGCTACAAATGATCAGACAACCCATCGCGGTAGCAAGACATACCCTTTCGCTCACTCACTCATACTTATCCACAATAAGGTTTGACAGAGTCACTGTTATAGTTCAAAATGTTTATTTTAACTAAAGTGCTCTATAATGCAGTATGCGAGTCACTACCAGCAGCAAAACTCACAAACCCAAAACAGTTAGCATTGTTGAAATTCCATAGATTATAAAGGGGGATGTCATCGTATATAGACAGTGGATAAAGGACTATAAGGCCTAACCAACCTCCCCTTGGCTAGAAGAAGTTTTATTATATAAAAGAAGATCTCTGGGCTTTGTCAACAGACCCTATTGCTTAGGCCCTGATGGTATTACTACATCATAGGAACAGCATAGCTCTTCTTCCTGGAAAGGTCCCTCTCCTAGTTTGTTTTAGAGCAACATGCATCCCCATAATATCAAAGCACGAGTTTTTAGCAGTAGCAGCTGTGTTAGCATGTTTTCTCTAGATGCTAGGGACTGACCAGAACAGAATAATAAGGGGCATTGTTTATCGACCATGCACATCGTGTTCAGACAAAACTCCAGGAACAGGCAAGGAACGCAGAAAGCAGACGGTTCTCATGTGAAAGGCACAGAGTCTTGCAAAATAAAGTCATCTAGTAACGTGCGCAAAAGCAGCATCATGGCAGCAGAGCTCATGCTAACTTAGCAATGTCGAAAATGACCCAATGGCCATATGACAATAGGGAGGCCAGCAAGTTAACGTCTACAACTCACTTACCCTCCGGGCAGGTAATCGCCATTACGGAGGCTGTTTTGATAGTCAACAGCCGGAGGGGACAATTGTGCAAAGGAAGCACACATAAGGTAGGTGAATACCAAATTAAGGTCCCCCTGTGTGTAGGGAAAGTAGGATCTGATTTTATGGATACCCCCACTTTTTGCCTGGTGTGATGCTGTTTCTGACTAGCTTGGCTGGTACCCTGCTAACCAGGACCTCATCCTTTGTACTTTCTCCCCTAAATTGGACATGGTGAGTACCTAGGTACCCCTACACTATCCAACACTTAACCTACTGTTGCCCTAAAAGTATTATGGGTTGTAATGGTATGCGTTGTAATGGTATGTGTTGTAATGGAATGAGTTGTAATGGTAGTTTTTAAAAATAAGTTTTAAAGGCATGTGTTGTAAAATCATGCAATGTAATGGTAGTTGCGATGCAAAGACTGCGTTGTAAAAGCATGCGTTGTAATTGCATGCGTTGTAACGTTATATATTCGCCTGGCAGCCGCAAAGAAGCAGATAGAGCAGAAAAGAAATGCTTGAAAGTTCCCAAAGCAGAGCTCTTCTGGGCAAGGTTCAGAATAAACAAAAGAACAGTAGAAGGAGAAGCAGAAGCAGAAAGCTGGTCAATAGACCTTTCTGTACGGTATAATACAAATTTCTGCCAGTGACAGAGGTATACCATCTTAGTGGAGGGCCGCCTGGCCGCCAAAATAACGTTGCATAATTCGAGAGGAAGGTCAAAACCCATCAACTGCTGCCACTCAATCTCCACACATGGAGGCGCATAGTTGACAGGTTCAGGTGAAGGACCCTCCCATGCTGCTGCGACAGAAGATCCTCCCAAAGGGGCAGCCTGATCGGAGGGTCGATTCTCATTTTCAGAAGTTCTGGATACCAGACTCTCCTCGTCCAGTCTGGAGCCACAAGAATGATTTGGGCCCGGTTACTCCTGATCTTCCTCAGAACCCTGGGAATGAGTGGTATGGGC
The DNA here is from genome assembly GCF_964204655.1 of Triturus cristatus. Classification (NCBI taxonomy): domain Eukaryota; kingdom Metazoa; phylum Chordata; class Amphibia; order Caudata; family Salamandridae; genus Triturus; species Triturus cristatus. The sequence continues at coordinate 1,199,623,432 of NC_140584.1, forward strand.
GTAGTGGCGTACAGCAGGCCTGTGCTCCACTCCTAACGAAAAGCGTTGCCCAGTTATAGCCGCCTTGGAAACTCCAGCGCGCAGTACTGCTGACACTATACATGTTCTTTGGAGGCAAACAAATCTAACCAAGGTTCTCCCCACTGCTGAAAGAGATCTTGCACCACCTCTAACTGGAGACACTATTCGCAATCCGCTAGGCATGGGCGGCTGAGTTTGTCCGCCCTGGCATTCAGAGAACCTGCCAGGTGTTGAGGGTTATGCCCTGCTGTTCCAGCCATGTCTACAGATGCAGGTCCCTCAACAATTCTGCACACTCCTCCCTTGTCTCTGTGGAAGAGGCTTTATAGAGGGCCTCATAGTAGTCTGCAATTGCAGACGCAATCTCTTCCCCCGTCTTTTGACCTCTAGAAGCGGGGTGTGTATTTCCAAGACACAATTCCATTCGGTATCTCTCTTATCCAACCATGCTAGCAACTTGTTGGTCTTCTCCCCTAGTTCATACACCCGCCGTTAGGTAACCCTAGCATAGTTCTTGGCTGCTCAGATCTGCTGTCTCACCTCAACTACCTTATGTGCCTCCCAGAGTGTGCAGGCCAATTCCACTGTGCCCAAGTTGTCTGCAAAGTATTGCACTGTACGTTCCACAATTTTCTCCCGCACCTCTTTGTCCCTAAAGAGCCACAAGTCCATCCTGGGGGGCAGGGTGCAATTCCTTACTGGGCCCTTAAGTTGTGTCACCACTGGGTAGTGGTCGGAATCACTTCTGGCCCTATGCTCTGTCCCCTTAAACCATTAAGCCTGGATTCCCAGTGTCATGAGATAATCTAAACATGAGTATCCCCCATGGGGGGGAAGAGTAAAAAGTATATTGCCGGTCTCCTGGGTTATGAGATCTCCAGAGATCTACGAACCCCATCGCCTCCACAAAGTCTCTCAGTGGCTCAGGGCCCTGGTCTCGTGTGGCACTCGTTACTCTTTCCATCTCGGGATTAATAGCTGCATTCATATCCCCACCCAATGTCAGTATACCCACCAGGAGGTACATCAACAAGGCCCCCAGATCTTGAAATGCTTCCAAGTTTAGCCTCGGAGGCATGTAAACAGAGCATATATTGAGCACTTTCCTCTGCCATCATCCCATTATGGCAACATATCGACCCATCTTGTCGTGCCATATTCTCCCAAGTGACAGTGGGAGGGACGTGCAAATCAGTATCCCGACCCCTCTGGACCCCGTTGTGAATCCCGCATGAACTACCAACTTGTACCCAAACCTATCAAACGCCTTACATGTAGTCCCTTTAAGGTGGGTTTCTTGGAGTAGAACAATATCAGGGTTATGCCTCTGGAGATACTGCAGTACCACTGTCTGTTTTATTTTATGTCCCAAGCCATTGACATTCCAAGTTAATATACGTATGCTCGCACCATCATGGGGTATAGCCCTATCACTCGACGATTCCGGGCTCCTGCTGTGCATGGACATATATGAGTTAATTCCGCATGCATTCCAATTGTAGGATAGATTGCAGGGGATTCATCCCATCCCTGCTGTCTCCTGTATGTTTCGTAGTCCAATTCCTCACCCTGCCAGAATATAAACTTACTGATCCAATAATTAAAACAAACACTACCAATATTACAAAGCACTTTGCACAAACACACCCCGCCCCCCACATTGCATCCCTACGCTGTGGGTAAAAACCTCCCACCCCCCCAACTTGCAGAGAGCCTGTCGTCCAAACTTGAACAATAAAACTGGGGTCAGCCTACGCTAAGAGACCACACCCCCCCAAAGAAATCCACGCCCTCTAAAACATTCTATGGTGCTGTTCGAAAAATCATAGCAACTCCTTAAAGAGATAAGTACCCCTGTTAGTTACCAAACCCCGTCGGACACACAGTCAACCAATCTTATCTGTACAGAAGGCTTCTGCTCCGGGATCTACACCTAGTCCAAATTCTCTGATAGACCGGTGAACTGTGCCCTGCAGACAATTCCAAGTTCTCGATACCCCATGGTGTCCAGCACTATCCTCACTTCCTTCTCGGAGGAGTTCAATCTGACCCTCGTTGGTATCCGCTCACCAGTCCCGCTTCTGATTCTTGATCTCGCGCTTCGACTGCCGATGCGGTTCTCTGCCCACGCTTTCCCTTCATGACCTGTCTCCATCCTTCCAGCCAGTCGTGTGCTTCCTCCGGAGTCGCAAACCTCCATACCTTGCCCTCAGCGATCACTTTCAGGGTTGCCCGAAACAGCATGGAGTATCTGATGTACTGTGCTCGGAGGAGTTTTTTGATTGCCACTGCTGCTGCACTTTCTGAGTGAAATCCAGGTAGATGGATATATGAGAGTTTTTTAAGGTCAGGGCTGGTGCACTTCTTGCCACCTGCAGGATCAAGTCTCTGGCCCTAAAATAAAATAGTCTCGCTAATATGGGCCGTGGCTGAGCTCCCGGTCTCGGTCTCATCCCCGGGATTCTGTGCGTGCACTCCACTGAAAAGAATTTCGAGAGGTCAGTCGGCTGGAGAGAATTAGTTATGAGGTCTTCCACGAAAAAAGCAACTGCCTGTCCTTCCGGTACACCAATAATGTGTATATTATTGCGGAGGGAGCGCCCTTCCTGGTCCTCTAGTTTAGCTTCCAGCTCCCATGTCGTCTGTTCCAGTACCTTCATTTGCTTTTTCATAACATTGGTGTCCTTAGCTAGTGCCGCAGTAGTTTTCTCGACCCCAGACACTCGCTCTCTCATATTGCCCAGGTCCACTCTCAAAAGGGACACCTCAGAGGTTACCGCATCCATCTTCTCTGCTAGTTCCGTCTGGATGCCCTGGATGGCCTCCATAATGTCCTGCAAGGTGGGTTCCTGGATTGACGTAGATAATTCAGGCATGCGCCCCTCTCTGGCCCCGGGGCTGAGCACTAGTTCTTTGGGCACTGAATACTTGTCTAGCTTAATCTGCTGGGAATTCCGAGCCCCTTTGCCTCCAGACATTTCCACGGACCTTACCGAGCAGAGAGCCCAGCCGTCCATGGGGCCCCTTTATTGATGCAGTCCTTGGACACGACACTTCAGACCCCCGGTTGAGCCCTGGGTATCGATCTCCCAGGCCTAAATGCCTCCACTGTCCCTTGAAGGGTCACTCAGAAGGGCCCACCATTTTACTGAGTAGGCCTCCTCTGCTTCCTTTACTTCAGCATTAGGCCCCCCTATTCCAGGCTTCCAATCCCCCGCTGGCAAGGTAGCTCACTGACCACTGTCCCTGGGAGTATCACATCACTCCATGCCTCTCCGCCACTCTGCTCTGTAATTTCAAGATGGCTGCTCTGCAATAAGCTGTTACTATGCAGCCGCACCTCAATGTGCACCTCTGGCGGAAAGAAGCCACCCACTATGTGTGTCCTCAGGCGCTGCGCACTTCTTCAGGTTTCTCTCCCTCCTGATTCCTTGCTCAGGCAATAGGGCATATGCCGGCTGGTAGGGGCTTCAATTCATGTCCTGCTGGTGCTTCGCACCCCAGGGATCCAGCCCCCAACTGTGTACCGCCTTAGCAGGTAGTAGCGGCCCGGCTCACCTCTTCACAACGTCTGACGTGGTGCAGTTCCCACCGGAGCTCCCTCTGACAGGCGTGCGGGTTGTACTGCTCCCTCGCAGCTCCTTAATCCCATCTCCGTGGCCCCTTATCGACCTACGCCAACCCAGGGATGCCACCCGCCAGAAGGCCGCAGTCTGGTCCGTCTCCCAGAGTTGCCATGCAGTCAAGTTTTTTTGGGTCGTTGCTGCACCCAAACATTTTCTGATATCTCACGACTTTGTCCGCACCACTTGTAGGGATGAGTGTGCGGATGTTCAGGGGAAAAGTCTGGGTGGTTTATGAAGATGCACGATCAAGTGGCCATTTCATCTCCACGCTAAGCCACGCCCCCTGCACAACCAAAATTTATGGGGTGGGGTGTTGGCTGAGGAACTTTGGGTTGCCCAGAGCTGGGCGAATGCAGCGGGCGAGTGTTCTATTCACAGGAGCCCCTGTACTAAGCTTAGACCACGTGCCTAGAAGGACATCAAAAAGCACTTCATTGAAGGGCAAAAGGGGTTCTGAGGTGGAAGCCCCAGGCTGAAGTACTTCGTCAGGAGATTAGTCCTGGCCCCTACTGAGGGCAGCTCCAGTCCAAGGACCTCAGCTGCCCTCTTAACCCCCATGGCATAAGATGCCCCCTCCTTCATAGCCACAGTTGGCGGAGAAAGCATGCCAGTATCTGGAAAAGTGTCCGGTCCACTGGCCTCCCCAAGTTCCTTATACCAGTCGAAATGCTCTGCAGAGTCCTCCTGTTGGTCTACAGAGTCCATAGATCTGTCCCATTCCTATCCCGAGCCTAACACATACACAAAGTGCTCAGGCGACAACATAGAACCTCTGAGTTCAATTGAAGTTGGAATCGGCGTCAAGTGACGGCGTTCCGGCTCCGTATTGTCAGGGATGAGGATGGGACTGGCACCACCAATGGGCACCAGCAGCACCGTAGGCACCAACTTCAGGTCTGATGCCAGAGGAGGTTGCGGTGGCATGACCAGCGTCAACCCGGATCCAAGATCGGATCCTTGAGGCCCTACTGGCGCCGTGGACTGAGCCCACAGCATTGAATCCGACAGTCCCCTCCTAACCCTCAGAGCCCAAAGGCTCACCAGAGGGGTCGGCCTGCTTATATACGCGGTGCATAGAGTCGTAAAACTCTTTAAACTGAGTGGGGTCGTTCCGGCTCCCGGAAAAGGGGGGACGCACAAAGTCGTCTCTGGCTCCGCGTAACCGTGCCTAGAGTATCGGTGTTCCTTACCTCCTTCGTTGATGGACGATATTCAAGGTGAAGAAGGAGTCTGCTTGGACTTCTTCTTCTTGTGCCTCTTCCCCAAGTGTCCCGACGACCTCGAGTGGGATGAAGAGGACTTTGGGATCTGGGAGCATTCCCGGAACCTCCTCTTCCACGATCGGGACAGCAACCTCGGCGGAGTCTCTGTCGGGCCACAAGGAGCTGCAAAGCCCGCTCCCTAAAGGTCTTAGGAGCCATGGCCTGACAGTCCAAGCACGACTTCGGATCATGATCGTGCTCAAGACACCACAGGCATAATAGGTAGGGATCGGTGACCGACATCGTGCGGAGACAGGCCCCGCGCGGCTTGAACCCGTCTTCCTTGAAGACATCCCTAGCACACAATGAAAAAATACAGAGGTCGACAAAACATAGAGAAAAAGCCTGTTAAAAAGCAACAGAGGCGTAGCTCTACCCGGATCAGTGCTTAACTGCCGCAGATAGAAAAGAACTGACGTCTGCGCGCCTTGGTGATGCCTATATAGGTGCCATAACCGACGCTAATGATGGCAACGATGTCATGCGGAGCCGAATAGAGCCACCCGATGGCATGCAAAAGGGGTATTGCTCAGCAAAGGTTTCCGTTTCCAGACTGACGCCTGGGAAATTCAAAGGTAAGGAATCTGCAGCTAGAATTCTCTATCAGATTCACCAATTAACAATGGGTGCTCCAAAATTATTGGATATTGTGGCCTGCGAGAATTCGCTACTAACATTGGAAAGGGAGGGGCCTCTCTTAAGAAATAAAGCATATTCTAAAGCAAGCAGCCAGTGGCCCAGCCCAAAAAAAGTCGGCATGACGCTAAATAAGCTAAGAGGGACTGGCACCTTGGGTCCAAATGGATTACCCGGTAGGGAAACCAGGGAGTGAGTAAAACCCAATTAAAAAAACAGAACTTCTACGCAATAAAAATGAAAGTAGTACTCTGCGCACAACAGGAACTAATGAGATCGTACAAGTGCAGTTATTTCATGCCCACAGCAGAGTGTCAGCTAGGTAGTTCCCACCAGCCCACAAAAAGCACAGTACATAAGATGGTGAGAAGCCTATCACTGAGTAATCACCGTATGATACATTTACTGGACCTAGAAGAAAAATGCTATGCCTGATTACCTGATGAGGCGTTTGAAGCTTGGGCAACTGAACAAACAATTGATTGAATGGTTTTAATCTAGGTTTCAAAGAAATTGCCACATCAAGGATAATTTGCTCAACTTGTCTTGATCAATAGCGGATGCCTCTCATCCAAAATCTTTGCTACTCTACATGGCATTCATTGAGCGCACCCCTCCCCTCCAAACGGCTATTGAAAGCATTTGAGGCGCTGTATGGTGAGACTTGGTTAAAAATCAAATTGACAAAAAGCTGGTCCACTTCAGAGAAACTCACTATAGATAGACAAGGATGCCTCCTCGCGTCCCTTCTATTTAGTCTTTATATGGCAGCCTAGGAAATCAACCTGGTCAGCCCTTGATCATGTCTACTGCACTTGGTCAGTCAGAATGGTCAAATACTCCCATACGCAGATGATATGGTATTCTTAGATCGCACTCAAGCAGGCTCACAGAGATCACTCGATGCCCCTGCCCACTACTGTACAGAAAATGCTGTCTAGATCAATCTTAACCCTTTCGATGCGCATGACGGAGCGGTTCCGTCATGCGCATCGGTTGCGCTGTGCGTATGATGGAACCGCTCCGTCATGGCCCCGCCCGCGCAATAGAACTCAGCACAGCGCGGTAATCCGCGCCGCGCTGAAGGGGTTAAAAAACTAAAATAGTGACATTTGATAGGAAACTGATTAAAAAGAGTCTAGGCACATTGAGCGTTCACTCCTACAGAGAAGGAAAATTCTTTAAATACCTGGGTGTGCACTTGGATGTAAGGGGCAGTAAAGAGGAACAAGAAGAAGCCCTAAAGGCATTGGTTAAGCATATAATGTGCGTAACAGAACAACGAAAAAAGAACTTGGCCAGCCCAAACCCGCATGCTCTTCTAACAGTTGTGGGACGCAAAGTTATGGTGATACTGCAGGCTCTCTCTTAAGGAGCTATTATGTTTAAAAATCAATTATTTGAATTATTGGACAAACAGCAATGTGCAGAATAAAAGATTATCACTGTTTGCTCTCCCACATTGCTCCAGTCAAGAACAAATTAGGCTGGAATTTTACTTCTCCAAGCAAAACCTGATATTGCATGCTAAATGGATACCCTATTGCTGAAAATTAAAAACAGCGCTAGCCAGTCAATTGAAACCATTTTTATGGTGGAATATTCTGGAGTGAAACTCAGAATGGGGATCTTTCATAATGAAGCCCGTCCAAATGTTGAAAGGAGAAACCCTTGTCAACACACACTTCTCAGAAAATGGCAGGGTGTTCCAGGTCTTTGCAGCAAAGTAGGAGAAGGATCTTCCTCCGGTTGTGTATTGCGGATACTTGGGAAGGTAGCCAGGGCCAGTTGGGCAGAGCAGAGGTGGGTGGGTACATGGAATGGAAGGTGGTGGTTGAGGAAAGCAGGTCCCAAATCGTGTAGGGTTTTGTAGGCATGTGTGAGGAGCTAGTTTGGTTTGTGAAACTTTTGTTGACTGGGAGCCAGTGGAGGTCTCTTAGGTGGCTTGTGATGTGGTTGTCATGAGGGATGTTGAGGATGAGTCTGGCGGAAGCGTTCTGGATGTTCTGCAGTTTCTTGAGGAGTTTCTGGGTGATGCCGGCGTAGAGTATGTTGCCATAGTCGATTTTGCTGCTGACGAGTGCGTGGGTGACCGTCTTTCTGGATTCAGTGGGGATCCATTTGAAGATCTTTCAGGGCAGGCGTAGCGTGTGGAAACAGGATGATGAGACAGCGTGGATCTGGCAGCTCATGGTGAGCGAGGAGTCCAGAATGATGCTGAGGTTCTGCGCGTGGTCTGTGGTTGTGGGAAGGTTACAAGTGCTGCGGTCCACCAGGAATTATCCCAGGTGGAGGGGATGTAACCAATGATGAGGACTTCAATCTTCTCTGAGTTGAGCTTGAGGCTGCTGTTCTTCATCCAGGCAGAGACAGCCTTCATTCAGTCGTGAAAGTTGTTCTTGGCGACTGTTGATTCGTTGGTGAGGGAGAGAATCAGTTGGGTGCCGTCAGCGTAGGAGACTATGTTGAGTTTGTGGTTCCTGACAATGGCTGCAAGCAGGGCCATTTAGATGTTGAAAAGCGTGGGGTTCAGGGATCTCTGTGCGTTTTGAGAGGAAGGGAGGTATTCTGACTCTCTGTGTTCGGCCAGTGACGAAGGAGTGGAACTATTCCGGGGCTTTTTCGAGGTTGTTGGCTTTATGGAATCTTGTGCATAGGGTACGGTGGGAAACAGTATCGAAGGTGACCAAAAGGTCCTGGAGGATGAGCGCTGCTATTTTGCCACAGTTGAGGAGGGCGCGGATGTTGCCTGTGACGGGTAGGAGGGAATTATTGGTGGCCCAAGACCTATAGGATTGAAGGAAGAAGGTGCACAGCACCTCAGATTATCTGAGTTTGCCTCTTTCCAACAAGGCAAAAAATAATCTCACAAGGCTGCATATGCAGTAAATCAGAGGGCTTGTTGCTACATGTGATTTGCATCTGTGAGAGCGTAAAACCCTTGAGGCAGCTTTGGCTAGGTCCAATGTTTTGTGCCCTGATCTAATGATCATGTAGAGACATAATTATTTGCTGCCTAAGATGTGAATCGTGTCAACTGTCAAGCCTCTTCCTATAATACATGAACGGGGTGGCAGACCTAACTGCATGACAAGTGTCGCCGACTGGATGAAGACCAACTGCTTGAAGCTCAACACGGACAAGAAGAAAGTGCTGATATTTTGGAACAACACCTCTCAGTGGAACGATACCTGGTGCGCCTCTGAACTTGGACCCACTCCGACAGACCACGCCCGCAATCTCTTGGAATTATCCTGGACAGCAAACTCACCATGAAACACCAGATCAACACAGTCTCTTCCACCTGCTTCCACACTCACTGCAAGCTCCGAAAGACCTTTGGATGGCTTCCTGTCAACACCAGGAAAACGGTCACTAAAGCCTGAGTCAACAGCCAGCTGGGCTACAGCAATGCACTCTATGCAGGAATCACCTCCCAATCTCTGAAGAGACTCCAGACGATACAGAACGCAGCTGCCAGATTCATACTGGGCCTCCCCAAACGGACCCACATCACCCCCACCTCCAAAACCTCCACTGGCTCCCCATCCAGAAAAGATTCCAATTCAAGATGCTGACACACGCCTGGCTTGGCAGGACCCAAGACCCAAGACCTGGCTTGGCAGTTCGGGCTGGACTGTTCCCATGAGGCACAGGGTCAAGACTGATTTGCATATGGCTGGGTTCAAACTGGAATGGCATGGTGAGCAAAAAAACTATGGATTTAGGCCCAGATCTCTGTACTGGGGTGAATGTATGACATTGTTCTGCATTCTGTCCATCAATTGTTTTTGACACACGCCTACAAGGCCCTCCATGACCAAGGACCAGCATACATCTACCACCAACACTCCAGACACCTGCGCTCCACATCTCTTTCCCTCGCACACATTCTCTGCATCTGCCAAAGCTACAGTGGAGGAAGATCCTTCTCCTTCTTCGCCATGAAGTCCTGGAAAGACTTTCCCTTCACCTCAGAAAACCATGCTCCCTCACGGAATTCAGAAAGGCTGTTCAACTGATCCCAGCAAGAGCCTAGCACCTCGATACCCTCACGGGTGATTAGCTGTGCTCTACAATACTGTATTTATTGATTGAACAGCAACAGGCAGTTATCTCAGACTTATAACATGAGGAAGAGAATATGAATCAACGACCAATCAAAATTAGGGGGAGGAGGAGGATTGGGCTACGTTCACCCTCCTGTGTGATCAGAGTACAGCAAAAAGAATCCGTAGATGATGGATCAAAAGAACCTAGACAAGAAAAACGGGGGATTCACCAATTGGGTGAAAGACCACCTCTACTGGTAGAAAAGAAAAATGTATTTTCTTGAGTCCCCTCACTCACCCAGGGTTGCCCCTAGGTGACATGCTTCATCATTGTGGCCATCCCAAACATCTACTGCTTGAGGCGTGCTGCGACTTGCGGAGTTACATAGGAGCACTTACTTTGTGAGGATATGTGTAGTGCAGTGTAGGGAGAGAGGTGTAAGTGATGTTTAAAAATTACCTAACCAGTGACCTAATGTTTTATTCCTGCTCCTAGTTGGTAAGCATAAAAAGGGGTTAATAAAAGGGAAAAGTAACTGTTATGTAATTACAATCCCTAGTATTGTGTCGACATGTTTCAAGGTATTCCCTAAACCTCTTCTTCAGGACGACAAAGGGACCATCCTTTTGTGTACCACTCCGTGCAGGACCTATAATAAAGTGAAACATAAATTATGAATGCACACCTATTGTGTGAGCATTGGGAAAAAAATATACATACGGTTGATTCTGTCATGGGAAAGACAAAGCAAAATGCAAATTAATACATACTGCCTGCCCACCGCTCTTGTGGGCAGGTTAAGGCGTTACGCTGCGCGTAAAAGAAGGTACTTCATAATATGGTGTAAGTGCCCTTGAAAGTAAACGTAATTAGTGCTTAGATCCTGTGTGGGTTAATATACCACACTCTATCTCTATTGTGAGCAAGCAAGGTTTAAAAGACAAATTAAAAACACTCGTGGTCAAGGACAAAACAGGACGCACACAACATGTAACATAGAATCAATTTCTTTTTGAAACGTACTTATTTTGTGGTAAAAATACGCCTCGTAGTCTGTCTGGGTGGAGGGGCCTGTAGAAACCCTATATTATAATAAGAATACACAAAGGAATGAGATTATAAGGATTTGTTTTAAGCCATTCATCTCTTGTGCCTTCCTCGAACTGGTTTGAAAAAGCAATAAGAAATGCAGTGAAAATGCGGGAGATAAAAGTTATGTAGATTCGTGTAGGGAGAAAAAAGGTCTTACTGTGCTCAGCAACCCTCTGTCATTACGACCTATTCATTCCCAAGGCGGACCGCATCTTAGCGTGACTGTGCCTCGGTACAGGTAGAAGTAGTCTAAAAAAACAGCTGTGTCCTGTCCTCGTGCTGTCAGAGACTAGAGCGTGTAATGCGCAGTCTCGTTTTGTGGTGAAAACAGTCCACCATTTTGTTTGGATTTTTTGAAAAAGGGGGTGACTTTAGAAAGTCCAACAGGTACATGCATCAATGTAGGCTTTTGAGATTCCTTAATTGCGATTATTAAGGAATCACAATTGAGGAATTGCATAAGCCTTTGCATGTAGGAATCGCTATAAAATTAGCGGTTCCCAAACATTCCTTAATAGGTACTCGCAAATTGCGCATGCAATTTCAAGGGTGCAAGCGTGTCAAAAGGACACCCTGTTGCACCCCTGAAAATGATCTGTGCACACATGTTACGCACACACATGCACCAAAGACGTGTGTGTGTAACCTACAACTTTGAAAAATGCACTTTAGTGCATTTTTCAAAGTTTTTGCAAATTACCATCAAGTACAAATTGATGGTAATGTGCGCCCCCTATTAGCAAAATCGCAATTTGCGATTCCATCATGCCTGTAGGTTCTGGTCAGTGGTGAAATGGAGTTGGGGTGGTTCTCGACCACAGCCACAAAACCACATAGCACAAGACCAATGGGTTAGCCATTTTGAATCACAATATGCTGCTGATCCTGCAGAGGAAAGTGTTCTATCTTTTCCCCATACTTATTAGACTAGTAAGCCTTTTACTGCTGCTGATGTTAATGCAGCCTTATGTGCAATCATGGAGGGCAAAGCACCGGGGATAGATGGCCTCCCGGCTGACATCTTTCTCCACAATAAGACAGAATGGAATAGATATATTTTGCTTCTTGCAAATGCTATTGCTTTTGGAGCACCTATTCTTGATTCCTGGAATGTGTAAATGTAAATGTAGTTGAGCTTATATAGCGCACAGCTACCCGCTGTGGGTTTCCCGGCGCTTGCTTAGGGAACCCGTCCTGGTATTCCCCTGTGAGATAGCAGGGTATCCACAAGGTGAAAGTCAGGCATCCCGCCGCGAGGGGCCGTTGTGGAGATTAAGCAAGCTATTGCCCAGAGTCGCAGAGTGTGAACCGGTGAGTCGAGGAGGCACCGGGGCGAGAATTATCGAGTCCGTGGAATTTTTAGCCCAAGACCCACCGAGGCAGGGAAATGAACCCTGGTCCAGGACCAATCTCAGCTTCCGGGTCTGCTGCCTCTAACCCCTGAGCCACACTTCTCCACGGAAGGAGGCTGAGATCATTCCTGTGTATAAAAAAGGCGACAAAACCCTTCCAGGAAACTACAGGCCTATAAGTTTAATTGACTTGATACAAAAAGTTATTGCATGACTGGTGTTAGGAAAGGTTCAGGAATGGATCAAGGACCAGGACATTCTTACTCCCTTACAGGCGGGCTTTCGAGAGCATGTTAGCACAATAGACCAGGTATTTAGGTTTAGATTAATACACTGGCGGGCTGTGGTCCTAGGCAAGGGCAGCATGTATGCTGCCTTTGTTGACCTCAAGTCAGCATTTGATCTAGTCTCTCGGTGCAAACTCTGGGCTGTGCTCCAGGTGTTAGAGATGCCACCTGAACTGCTATCCCTCATAGTTCGACTTCATGAGGACAACTTTTCCCAAATACGCTGGGGAATGCAGGGAAATGTTACCACACCCTTCCCTGTTGTGAAGGGTGTACGCCAAGGTTGTGTCCTGACACCTACATTATTTTCACTTTTATAAATGGCATCGTTAAGCATCTAACACTAATACCCACTGATGCCACGGTCCTTGCAGGTATTAAAATTCCCATTTTGATGTTCGCCGATGATACATTAATAATTTCCATAACCCTGAGTGGTTTACAGCGAGCATTACACCTTTTTGAAAAGTTCTGCACCATTCGGGACTTGGAAATTAATGTAACTAAAACTAAGTTCATAGCGTTCAATCCACAAAGAGCCTTTAAAGTAGGTATACTTTTAGACAACTGACCATTGGAACAAGTCAGCGCCTTCATATACTTGGATGTGACGATGCAAAAAGATATGCGTTGGGTTGCCAGATAGATGCTGCCACCCTGAAGCATCGACAGCTGTTAGGTATCCTACAAAAAGAGTTCAATGCTTCACTGACTAAGCCAATTAGCCCTGTTTTACAAATATACGATATGAAAGTGGTGAGCTCAGTGTTTTATGGGGCAGAACTCTGGGTTCTTGAGAATATGCCCCAGCTCACTATTGCTGAAAATCACTTTTTATGTAACATCACCTCTCTCTCACAAAGCACCCAGATATTGCCATTGTTGCTTGACCTCGGCAGTAAAGCTCTGGTTGATTGTGCCAGGTTGCGTCCTATTCTATACTGGCACAGAATCTGGAGTACACCAGAACTGCTACCATACGCTGAAGGCCTTAGGGATATTATTAAAGCAGACTCTTTCCACAAGATCAGATGGCTATGTGAAATAAGAGCATTGTTGACAAACATGGGAATGCTAAATTTATGGGAAAACCCACGAAAATCCCATTCCCATGAAAGGAGAGTGTAAAAGAAAGATACTGGGATATGGTGTTTCGCAATAGTCACAACAAATGTGATAGATAGCGCATCCCTAACTGACTTACTTGGTAGTGAAACCCCGGCCTTATTTGGAGAAGTACTGGGACATTATATCCAAACACCACGATCGGAATATAGATTGGGGGCACTGCCTTTGAGATCTTTTACGGCTAAATGGGCAAGTCAGGGCGATAGTAAATGCCCTTTTTGTGAGACGTGTGAAGAGTCCTATGTCCACGTTCTTTTTGTGTGCCCAGCATTCACTGCACCTCGCAAAGCATGGCTAGCTCCAATTTGCAGATTGCTGGGCACTAGAATATGCAGTATTGCGCTGAGAGTATTGCGTAATGACGCTCTTCCTTGCATTGCAATAGCTGTAGCTAAGTACTAGAGTAGGATGTGGGCTTTAAGATCATGCTCTCTTCCCACTATCTGATTTACAAATGGCTGGCAGATATGTCTGAAGTTTTCTTTTATTGAATCAAAGTGTTTTATCCCCTTGTAGTATTTTTTAACTACTGATCATTTTTTTAATGCACTATTTAGGACGATCCAATATTTTATCCAATGTATTGTTCTTGTTGTTTAATCAGATTTTAACTGAGCGTATGTTTGTTGTATATATATTAATCATTTTATAATATTTTTAAAAATCATTGTATCTTAGGGCCCCATTATGAAGGCAGGCGGATCGCCACCGCCCGGCCGGCGGTGGCAATCCGCCCACCATCACAACCATGTTTACCCCCTGCCATATTACCATGGCGGGGGGTACCGCGGCGGATGGAAAGTCCGTCCGCCGCTTTTCCGCCAGTCAGCAATCGTCACGATTGCCGGCCGGGCAGTTCTCTGGCACAATATGGTGGCGGTGCCTGGAAGGCACCGCCATCCATATTATGATGCATGGCGGTTCATGCCTTTCCATAAAGGGCAACCCAAAGGAGTTGGCGATTGAACCACAAACCACTCACATATGAAGCTAACGTGGCCCAGATTAGAAAGTCCATTCAGGATTTCCTAGAATTGAACGGCAATGACTATAAACCAATTCCGCTATTATGGGATACACTAAAGGCGGTCATTCGTGGGCAGTTCTTAGCCATATCAGCTAGGTTGAATAAAGAAAGGAAGGCCACGAGGAAACAACTAGAAGATACGATTAAAGAACTGGAGGGGGCTTACCAACGCTCCGGCTCAGTCTAGGCGTGTCACCAACTTACAATGGCACAGAAACAACTAAAGGCACTGGACATGGCTAGGGCAGAACTAGCCTTCCTGCGTACTAAGTAGAAGTACTGTGAAGGGTATAACAAGGCAGGAAGATTACTAGCGGGCAAACTGCGAGCGCAAGCGGACCAGTGTCGGGTTGAGGAGATTGAAGATTTGGAAGGCAGGAAACTACGGAACAATTATTTGATAGCAGGTGAATTCAAAGCGCTTCTACTCCGAACTTTACATAGCGGAGACACTAGACGAGGGGTCAGCCCTGACCTACATCCGGGAGGTCCTAGTAACCCAACTCCCAAATGTAGACGTAACTAAGTTGGAATCTGATATTAGCTCTGAGGAGGTGAGCCAGGCTATCCAGACCCTCCCTACGGGAAAAGCCCCTGGAGAGGATGGCTTTCCCACCGAATTTAACAAATTATTTGCGCCAGCGCTCCTCCCGCTCCTTACTCACCTTTATAATTCATTTAGTGACTCAGAGTGTCTCGCGCCATCAATGCAAATGGCCTCTATTGTAGTACTCCCGAAACCGGGCAAAAACCCGAGGAAATGTGCTTCATACAGGCCTATTTCTCTGCTGAACATTGGCTTGAAAATATTTATAACTGTTTTGGCTGTGTGCCTGGCACCTTACATGCAAGGCCTCATTGACCCAGACCAGTCTGGGTTTATTCCTGAAAGGTACTGCAGTGACGGAATGAAGAGACTCGGCCACTTTCTATATATATCGCAAAGGGCCTAGGTGCCGGCCTTACTCCTGTCAGTGGATGCTGAAAATGCTTTTGACCGAGTACATTGGTCCTACCTACAGATGGTCTTGGCTAGATTCGGAATTGGGGAAAGGCTCAGATGCTAGGTTGCGTGCAATTATGCCCCTGCAGAAGCTAGAGTCCGAGTTAATGGGCTGTCCTCCAGCTACCTTACAATATCACTGGCAACCCGTCAGGGGTGCCCCCTATCTCCATTATTGTTTGCACTCTACATGGAACCATTCGCAGCGCACATCGGCCAATGCGCTGGTATTACTGGGTTAAGCATGGGAGATAGGGAACATAAAACATCACTCTACGCGGACGATGTGTTATTAACTTTGACACAATTTAAATCCCTGCCTCTCCTTGCGCAGGAAATGACTGCCTTTGCTGGGGTTTCTGGCTTTAAGGTCAACTTGCAGAAAACGCAAACTCTACGTCAGACTATCCTCAGACCTGACAGGCGGAGATTGGCCGAGGGATTTCCTTTTGGGAGAGCACCTGACAGAGGGACATATTTAGGCCTCCGGATCTTCCCCACGCCTGAACGTACATCCCAAGAAAATGATGCTACACTCCTTGCCATGGACGAGATCTGAATTCGCAAAATGGAAATGACACACTTCATCATGGCTCGGTAGACTGGTTGTGATAAAAATGAGCCCACTCCCCTGAATCTTACACGTCATGCAGGCGTTGCCCTTGCAACTTCCCCCCTTGGTGATATCCAAAGTGTAACAATGAATAAATGACTTCATATGGGGTTGGAAGAGACCCCGCATGGCTCGTTGGCAAACATATCTCAAACAAACAGATGGGGGGGCTGGGTGTCCCTAACCTGGAAAGATATTAGCAGGCGGTCCAGCTGCGTTACATGATAGAACGGTATAGAAAAGAATCCGAGAAGCACTGGTGCTGCATCGACCATTGAGTCGCTGGAATACACGTGTGGAGAGTGCCATGGCTGCCAAAGAAATGTCGACCTCCCGTAATATATATCTCACCCATAACTAGGGCAACAGTGGGGGCGTGGGACAAAGGGAAGGAAAAAAGACTTCTCTCTGCAGCGAAATCCCCCCTGACCCTCTTCATTGGCCACCGGAGGTTCCCCCGGTGGTGACTGGAGAGAGTTTCCTTAAATGGCAGGAGGCCAGCTGTAAGAGCATCGGCGATCTATGGGGTGAACAGGGAGCGGTGGACTTTAAAAGGATTCGCTCCGAGGACATACGCCTCCAGGAATCCAGTGGCAATACCTTGCCCTGAGGCACTGGGTACACAACCCCACAAACGTTCACATGCCAGTCACCCACTGACAAAATGTGAACATTGGCTTGTCACCCGACACTCCGATAAGAGAGTACCCACAGATATATTCACCTTTCTCATCACACCCCTACATCAGACAAACTCATCGGTGCAGCGCGGATGGGCGAATGAATGCGGGCGTGAGCTCTCCACTAAGGAATGGCAGGACATCACACACAAAGGAATGGCAGGACATCACACACAAAGGAATGGCAGGACATCACACACAAAGGAATGGCAGAACATCACACACAAAGGAATGGCAAGACATCACACACAAAGGAATGGCAGGACATCACACACAGAGGAATGGCAGGACATCACACACAGAGGAATGGCAGGACATCACACACAGAGGAATGGCAGGACATCACACACAAAGGAATGGCAGAACATCACACACAAAGGAATGGCAGGACATCACACACAAAGGAATGGCAGAACATCATACACAAAGGAATGGCAGAACATCACACACAAAGGAATGGCAAGACATCACACACAAAGGAATGGCAGGACATCACACACAGAGGAATGGCAGGACATCACACAAAGAGGAATGGCAGGACATCACACACAGAGGAATGGCAGGACATCACACACAAAGGAATGGCAGGACATCACACACAGAGGAATGGCAGGACATCACACACAGAGGAATGGCAGGACATCACACACAGAGGAATGGCAGGACATCACACACAGAGGAATGGCAGGACATCACACACAAAGGAATGGCAGAACATCACACACAAAGGAATGGCAGGACATCACACACAAAGGAATGGCAGAACATCATACACAAAGGAATGGCAGAACATCACACACAAAGGAATGGCAAGACATCACACACAAAGGAATGGCAGGACATCACACACAGAGGAATGGCAGGACATCACACAAAGAGGAATGGCAGGACATCACACACAGAGGAATGGCAGGACATCACACACAAAGGAATGGCAGGACATCACACACAGAGGAATGGCAGGACATCACACACAGAGGAATGGCAGGACATCACACACAGAGGAATGGCAGGACATCACGACAGAGCAAGGGCGTCCTCGCGGAGTACTTCAGGGAAGGAAATGTTCCTTAAATGGTGCATTATTGGTATTGTAACCCAGTGAGAATCGCACAATTGAAGGCGGGGGAGACCCACAATGCTGCAGACCCTGCGGTCAGGGAGGTACTCTTACACACTCACTGTGGAGCTGTCCCAGATTCAACAGCTTTGGTCCACTGTCTTGTCAGACGTTGATTCTATTCACGACACGGAGACACCTACATTTCCAAGCTACACGTTACTGTGCTCACCTAATGCTTTGGACTTTCCCTCACGTTCCTACCCCGGGAGAACGATGGCTCTGGCACTGGGCACAGCCAAGCAGACCCTATGATCCCAATGGGGCACAGAGATCGTCCCGACACATTTGGACTGGCTCTATAAAATGCGGGAGCTCGTGTGTGGAACAATTGACGGCGGGAGTTATGGGTACATTAACGCGCTTTGATAAAACACGGGGAAGCACCATTCGACTTTTGGCGGGCGAATCCATGGAAGTGACATGGACTTCGCTTGACTCGGGCCACACAGCAGGGGGGTGGTTCTATGGGCACCGTCCTCATAAGGTAGTTTCGGCTGGAACTCCCATCCATCGCTGTCGGGCCTTCTCCTTCTTCTGTCTCTCCTCGGTTTTAGGGTCCGATTCCTTTCTCTTCCCCCTTCTTCCACTGTTGCTCCCCACCGGCATCGGTTGCAGGTGGCTGCTGTTGTATTTCGTTTTTTCATAAAACAATAAAAAGATTTAAACCATAAACTGACTGTGTGAATTAGGCTTCGGGCACTCTGATGTGAGAAGGGGAAACGTTTTGATGATGTTTGAATTATTTGGATTCCTTTTATGGAGCAAATGTGTCAATAATTATTTTAAGACTGAAAGGAGGGATTTAAGGTTTTTGGGGTGAGGGGGATCTGTGGGAGGTGTGAGGATGCCTATCTTTGCTGTAATGATTTGAATGAATCGAACAGTTGAATGAATCTGAATGGGTGCTTTAAAGGCCCGAGTCAAGGCGCCATGCAGAACGGGTCACATTCAGAGTAGACCACAGTGGGGACCGCCAGAGGGTTTCGGCATTGACCTGCTGAAGGGCTGCAATCCTACTTGTCCACGGACGCCTCTTCCAGTCTGACGAGGAGCAGTGTGATTTGAGATGCCTCGGCTCGCTTCCAGAGAAGGTGCTCCTGCCACCCCTTGCATCCTTGCCAGGGAGATCCGCTCCCTGCGCACCGGGATGGCCTTTGGGTGACTGAGGGGACGGATGAGGCGAGCAAACTGGCTCATGGGAAGAACCACACACAGATCCAAGGGTCTCTAAACAGACACATGCTTCCGACAGTGTTCGCACAGCTTAAAGCCCCAAACGTGTGAGAATCCCTGACACGTCATGAATGGTGCCTCAGGGGCAGGGCCTGGTTCCGCGCCGGTGGAGCCAAGTGCAACAATCTTGCAGGTGTGGCGTAGTGGACAGGGCGACTGACTCCAGAACATGGGGGCTCCTGGTTCTATCCCTGACGCTGGTGGCAGCTCAGTCCAGCGCCATGTGACTCTGAGCAATAGCTCGCTTCATCTTCCCGATGGCCCCAGCGCCTTGACACCCTTGGGCTTTACAAATACTGGACATTCTTTGGTGCCCCCTCTCCCGTTATGATCTCCTCCTCGAATTCCCTCACTACCCCCCAGCTAACGTGCCCCTCATCTCAACATAGCCCCTCTTTCAAATACATTTCATTTCTTTAAAAGCACAGGTAAAAGCCGCCTTTCAAGGACGGTTCCTGCTTGAGGGTGAAGGGGCAGAGCCCCCGGTATTGGAGAAAGGAGGCTCAAAGACTGGTGTGAGGCTCTACTGTCCAGTCTGGAAGTAGCAGTGCAGCACAGCCGTGCCCCAACGCTGCTCATGTGAGGTCAGGTGGGCGGCTTCGATAGCGCCCAAGCCCCGCAGGCGCAGTTGTGCCTTCGAGGAAGAGGTGAGGGAATCCGGCGCTGCTTAAGCAGCACTTTTTTCCAGGGCTCACCCAGATCTGTTGCGTAATTGAGAACTACTGTCTGCCCATGGGAACAGGAGGCGGGAGTTTCACATGTCCCCCACCCTAACCGTTGGTGAAGGCTGTTGCCTCTAGTTCTTCCTTCGGATCCCTAGCCTCTGCAGCCAACCCTCGGATGTCTCTCTCAGAACGCCCACCACTGGCGTAATGGAACTTCAGGCCCCCCCTTCAAGATACGTGGGGGGGTGTCTCAGGACTCATTAAGGAGCTCTCCGGGCAGAGTACTGTGCTGAGGGGGCCCCTGGGTACTTGGGGCCCGCGCACAGCGGGGGCTGTGGGCCTGTGTTACACACTGCGCCCATCGGGGGGTTCGGCTCACCTGTACCAGAGCTCGGAGCATTCAACGAGGTCCAGTGCTGCTTCCTTCGGATGTGCTGTGACCTCACCAGCTGCAGCCGAGAGAGAGACCCCTCTGGGAGAACCACCATTATAGGTGCAGCTATGAAAGAGACCCCTCTGGGAGAACCACCATTATAGGTGCAGCTGAGAAAGAGACCCCTCTGGGAGGACCACCCTTATAGCTGCAGGCGAGAGAGAGACCCCTCTGGGAGGACCACCATTATAACTGCAGCCGAGAGAGAGACTCCTCTGGGAGGACCACCATTATAGCTGCAGCCGAGAGAGAGACCCCTCTGGGAGAACCACCATTATAGCTGCATCCGAGAGAGAGACCCCTCTGGGAGAACCACCATTATAGCTGCAGACGAGAGAGAGACCCCTCTGGGAGGACCACCATTATAGCTGCAGACGAGAAAGAGACCCCTCTGGGAGAACCACCATTATAGCTGCAGCCGAGAGAGAGACTCCTCTGGGAGAACCACCATTATAGCTGCAGCAGAGAGAGAGACCCCTCTGGGAGAACCACCATTATAGCTGCAGCCGAGAGAGAGACCCCTCTGGGGGAACCACCATTATAGCTGCAGCTGAGAGAGAGACTCCTCTGGCAGGACCACCTAAATTATAGCTGCAGACGAGAGAGAGACCCCTCTGGGAGAACCACCATTATAGCTGCAGCCCAGAGAGAGACTCCTCTGGGAGGACCACCACCACCATTATAGCTGCAGACGAGAGAGAGACCCCTCTTGGAGAACCACCATTATAGCTGCAGCCGAGAAAGAGACTCCTCCCGGAGGACCACCATTATAGCTGCAGCCGAGAGAGAGACCCCTCTGGGAGAACCACCATTATAGTATAGCTGCAGCCGAGAGAGAGACCCCTCTGGGAGAACCACCATTATAGCTGCAGCCGAGAGAGAGACCCCTCTGGGAGAACCACCATTATAGCGGCAGCCGAGAGAGACACCCCTCTGGGAGAACCACCATTATAGCTGCAGGCGAGTGAGAGACCCCTCTGGGAGAACCACCATATAGCTGCAGCCGAGAGAGAGACCCCTCTGGGAGACAACAATTATAGCGGCAGCCGAGAGAGAAACCTCTCTGGGAAAACCACCATTATAGCTGCAGCCGAGAGAGAGACCCCTCTGGGAGAACCACCATTATAGCTGCAGCCGAGAGACCCCTCTGGGAGAACCACCATTATAGTATAGCTGCAGCCGAGAGACCGACCCCTCTGAAAGAACCACCATTATAGCTGCAGCCGAGAAAGAGACCCCTCTGGGAGAACCACCATTATAGATGCAGCCGAATGAGAGACCCCTCTGGGAGAACCACCATTATAGCTGAAGCGCAGAGACAGACCCCTCTGGGAGAACCACCATTATAGCTGCAGCCGAGAGAGAGACTCCTCTGGGAGAACCACCATTATAGATGCAGCCGAGTGAGAGACCCCTCTGGGAGACCCACCATTATAGATGCAGCCGAGTGAGAGACCCCTCTGGGAGACCCACCATTATAGCTGCAGCCGAGAGAGAGACCCCTCTGGGAGAACCAACATTATAGCCGCAGCCGAGAGAGAGACCCCTCTGGGAGAACCACCATTATAGATGCAGCCGAGTGAGAGACCCCTCTGGGAGAACCACCATTATAGCTGAAGCCCAGAGAGAGACCCTCTGGGAGAACCACCATTATAGATGCAGCCGAGTGAGAGACCCCTCTGGGAGACCCACCATTATAGATGCAGCCGAGTGAGAGACCCCTCTGGGAGAACCACCATTATAGCTGCAGCCGAGTGAGAGATCCCTCTGGGAGAACCACCATTATAACTGCAGCCGAGAGAGAGACCCCTCTGGGAGAACCACCATTATAGCTGCAGACGAGAGACAGACCCCTCTGGAAGAACCACCATTATAGCTGCAGACGAGAGAGAGGCTCCTCTGGGAGGACCACCATTATAGCTGCAGCCGAGAGAGAGACCCCTGTGGGAGAATCACCATTATAGCTGCAGACGAGAGAGAGGCTCCTCTGGGAGGACCACCATTATAGCTGCAGCTGAGAGAGAGACCCCTGTGGGAGAATCACCATTATAGCTGCAGCCGAGAGAGAGGCTCCTCTGGGAGGACCACCATTATAGCTGCAGCCGAGAGAGAGACCCCTCTGGGAGAACCACCATTATAGCTGCAGCCCAGAGAGAGACTCCTCTGGGAGGACCACCACCACCATTATAGCTGCAGACGAGAGAGAGACCCCTCTTGGAGAACCACCATTATAGCTGCAGCCGAGAAAGAGACTCCTCCCGGAGGACCACCATTATAGCTGCAGCCGAGAGAGAGACCCCTCTGGGAGAACCACCATTATAGTATAGCTGCAGCCGAGAGAGAGACCCCTCTGGGAGAACCACCATTATAGCTGCAGCCGAGAGAGAGACCCCTCTGGGAGAACCACCATTATAGCGGCAGCCGAGAGAGACACCCCTCTGGGAGAACCACCATTATAGCTGCAGGTGAGCGAGAGACCCCTCTGGGAGAACCACCATATAGCTGCAGCCGAGAGAGAGACCCCTCTGGGAGACAACAATTATAGCGGCAGCCGAGAGAGAAACCTCTCTGGGAAAACCACCATTATAGCTGCAGCCGAGAGAGAGACCCCTCTGGGAGAACCATTATTATAGCTGCAGGCGAGAGAGAGACCCCTCTGGGAGAACCACCATTATAGCTGCAGCCGAGAGACCCCTCTGGGAGAACCACCATTATAGTATAGCTGCAGCCGAGAGACCGACCCCTCTGAAAGAACCATCATTATAGCTGCAGCCGAGAAAGAGACCCCTCTGGGAGAACCACCATTATAGATGCAGCTGAATGAGAGACCCCTCTGGGAGAACCACCATTATAGCTGAAGCGCAGAGACAGACCCCCCTGGGAGAACCACCATTATAGCTGCAGCCGAGAGAGAGACTCCTCTGGGAGAACCACCATTATAGATGCAGCCGAGTGAGAGACCCCTCTGGGAGACCCACCATTATAGATGCAGCCGAGTGAGAGACCCCTGTGGGAGACCCACCATTATAGCTGCAGCCGAGAGAGAGACCTCTCTGGGAGAACCAACATTATAGCCGCAGCCGAGAGAGAGACCCCTCTGGGAGAACCACCATTATAGATGCAGCCGAGTGAGAGACCCCTCTGGGAGAACCACCATTATAGCTGAAGCCCAGAGAGAGACCCTCTGGGAGAACCACCATTATAGATGCAGCCGAGTGAGAGACCCCTCTGGGAGACCCACCCTTATAGATGCAGCCGAGTGAGAGACCCCTCTGGGAGACCCACCATTATAGCTGCAGCCGAGTGAGAGACCCCTCTGGGAGAACCACCATTATAACTGCAGCCGAGAGAGAGACCCCTCTGGGAGAACCACCATTATAGCTGCAGCCGAGAGACAGACCCCTCTGGAAGAACCTCCATTATAGCTGCAGACGGGAGAGAGGCTCCTCTGGGAGGACCACCATTATAGCTGCAGCCGAGAGAGAGACCCCTGTGGGAGAATCACCATTATAGCTGCAGCCGAGTGAGAGACCCCTCTGGGAGAACCACCATTATAGCTGCAGCCGAGAGAGAGACCCCTCTGGGAGAACCACCATTATAGATGCAGCCAAGTGAGAGACCCCTCTGGGAGAACCACCATTATAGATGCAGCCGAGTGAGAGACCCCTCTGGGAGAACCACCATTATAGCTGAAGCGCAGAGAGAGACCCCTCTGGTAGAACCACCATTATAGCTGCAGCCGAGAGAGAGACCCCTCTGAGAGAACCACCATTATAGCTGAAGCCCAGAGAGAGACCCTCTGGGAGAACCACCATTATAGCTGCAGCCGAGAGAGAGACCCCTTTGGGAGAACCACCATTATAGCGGCAGCCGAGTGAGAGACCCCTCTGGGAGAACCACCATTATAGCTGCAGCCGAGAGAGAGACCCCTCTGGGAGGACCACCATTATAGCTGCAGACGAGAGAGAGACCCCTCTGGGAGAACCACCATTATAGATGCAGCCGAGAGAGAGACCCCTCTGGGAGGACCACCATTATAGCTGCAGGCGAGAGAGAGACCCCTCTGGGAGAACCACCTTTATAGCTGCAGCCGAGTGAGAGACCCCTCTGGGAGAACCACCATTATAGCTGCAGCCGAGTGAGAGACCCCTCTGGAAGGACCACCATTATAGCTGAAGCCGAGAGAGAGACCCCTCTGGGAGAACCACCATTATAGCTGCAGCCGAGAGAGAGACCCCTCTGGGAGGACCACCATTATAGCTGCAGCCGAGTGAGAGACCCCTCTGGGAGAACCACCATTATAGCTGAAGCCCAGAGAGAGACCCTCTGGGAGAACCACCATTATAGCTGCAGCCGAGAGAGAGACCCCTTTGGGAGAACCACCATTATAGCGGCAGCCGAGTGAGAGACCCCTCTGGGAGAACCACCATTATAGCTGCAGCCGAGAGAGAGACCCCTCTGGGAGGCACACCATTATAGCTGCAGCTGAGAGAGAGACCCCTCTGGGAGGACCACCATTATAGCTGCAGACGAGAGAGAGACCCCTCTGGGAGAACCACCATTATAGCTGCAGCTGAGAGAGAGACCCCTCTGGGAGGACCACCATTATAGCTGCAGACGAGAGAGAGACCCCTCTGGGAGAACCACCATTATAGCTGCAGCCGAGAGAGAGACTCCTCTGGGAGGACCACCATTATAGCTGCAGACGAGAGAGAGACCCCTGTGGGAGAATCACCATTATAGCTGCAGACGAAGGAGAGACTCCTCTGGGAGGACCACCATTATAGCTGCAGACGAGAGAGAGACCCCTCTGGGAGAATCACCATTATAGCTGCAGACGAGAGAGAGACCCCTCTGGGAGAATCACCATTATAGCTGCAGCCGAGAGAGAGACCCCTCTGGGAGAACCACCATTATAGCTGCAGACGAGAGAGAGACCCCTCTGGGAGGACCACCATTATAGCTGCAGACGAGAGAGAGACCCCTCTGGGAGAACCACCATTATAGCTGCAGCCGAGAGAGAGGCTCCTCTGGGAGGACCATCATTATAGCTGCAGACGAGAGAGAGACCCCTCTGGGAGAACCACCATTATAGCTGCAGCCGAGAGAGAGACCCCTCTGGGAGGACCACAATTATAGCTGCAGTCGAGAGAGAGACCCCCTGGGAGTACCACCATTATAGATGCAGCCGAGAGAGAGACCCCTCTGGGAGGACCACCATTATAGCTGCAGCCGAGAGAGAGGCTCCTCTGGGAGGACCACCATTATAGCTGCAGACGAGAGAGAGACCCCTCTGGGAGAACCACCATTATAGCTGCAGCCGAGAGAGAGACTCCTCTGGGAGGACCACCATTATAGATGCAGCCGAGAGAGAGACCCCTCTGGGAGGACCACCATTATAGCGGCAGCCGAGAGAGAGACCCCTCTGGGAGGACCACCATTATAGCTGCAGACGAGAGAGAGACCCCTCTGGGAGGACCACCATTATAGATGCAGCCGAGAGAGAGACCCCTCTGGGAGAACCACCATTATAGCGGCAGCCGAGAGAGAGACCCCTCTGGGAGAACCACCATTATAGCTGCAGCCGAGAGAGAGACTCCTCTGGGAGGACCACCATTATAGATGCAGCCGAGAGAGAGACCCCTCTGGGAGGACCACCATTATAGCTGCAGCCGAGTGAGAGACCCCTCTGGGAGGACCACCATTATAGCTGCAGACGAGAGAGAGACCCCTCTGGGAGGACCACCATTATAGATGCAGCCGAGAGAGAGACCCCTCTGGGAGAACCACCATTATAGCGGCAGCCGAGAGAGAGACCCCTCTGGGAGAACCACCATTATAGCTGCAGCCGAGAGAGAGACTCCTCTGGGAGGACCACCATTATAGATGCAGCCGAGAGAGAGACCCCTCTGGGAGGACCACCATTATAGCTGCAGCCGAGTGAGAGACCCCTGTGGGAGAATCACCATTATAGCTGCAGCCGAGAGAGACACTCCTCTGGGAGGACCACCATTATAGCTGCAGACGAGAGAGAGACCCCTCTGGGAGAATCACCATTATAGCTGCAGACGAGAGAGAGACCCCTCTGGGAGAATCACCATTATAGCTGCAGCCGAGAGAGAGACCCCTCTGGGAGAACCACCATTATAGCTGCAGACGAGAGAGAGACCCCTCTGGGAGGACCACCATTATAGCTGCAGATGAGAGAGAGACCACTCTGGGAGAACCACCATTATAGCTGCAGCCGAGAGAGAGACCCCTCTGGGAGAACCACCATTATAGCTGCAGCCGAGAGAGAGACCCCTCTGGGAGGACCACCATTATAGCTGCAGCCGAGAGAGAGACCCCTCTGGGAGGACCACCATTATAGATGCAGCCGAGAGAGAGGCCCCTCTGGGAGGACCACTATTATAGCTGTAGCCGAGAGAGAGGCTCCTCTGGGAGGACCACCATTATAGCTGCAGACGAGAGAGAGACCCCTCTGGGAGAACCACCATTATAGCTGCAGCCGAGAGAGAGACTCCTCTGGGAGGACCACCATTATAGATGCAGCCGAGAGAGAGACCCCTCTGGGAGGACCACCATTATAGCGGCAGCCGAGAGAGAGACCCCTCTGGGAGGACCACCATTATAGCTGCAGACGAGAGAGAGACCCCTCTGGGAGAACCACCATTATAGCTGCAGCCGAGAGAGAGACCCCTCTGGGAGGACCACCATTATAGATGCAGCCGAGAGAGAGACCCCTCTGGGAGGACCACCATTATAGCGGCAGCCGAGAGAGAGACCCCTCTGGGAGAACCACCATTATAGCGGCAGCCGAGAGAGAGACCCCTCTGGGAGAACCACCATTATAGCTGCAGCCGAGAGAGAGACTCCTCTGGGAGGACCACCATTATAGATGCAGCCGAGAGAGAGACCCCTCTGGGAGGACCACCATTATAGCTGAAGCCGAGAGAGAGACCCCTCTGGGAGAGCCACCTTTAAAGCCGTGAGCTGAAAGCAGTGACTGTAAGTGCGCCTGTCGCATCCCTCAGGCTGCCTTAGAGGCCTGGGTCTGCAAGCATCAGCTGCCTTTGGGTTTTGTCATCGCTCCTTATTCCCCTATAATTCCCCCCACCCCGCCTCCCCTGTCCCTACTATTTTCCCTCAGAAGCGTTTTCAGCACCCCTCGGCCCCTTCGTCATTTGCTATCCCATCTCAGACCCTCACTCCCTGCCACGGCCGTTCCTGCGAGGGAGGTGAGGGCTAGCGCCACCTCGCCCCTGGCAATCTTGGCAGCGCTAGGCTCCCTCCTCGGGACAGCCTTGAGCCGCAAACTGCGAGTTAAGAGTCACGTGCTGCGCACAGGGAGAGACTAGTGGACTGGGTGGGGATTGGGGTGAGGACCTGTTTGTTAAAACAAGTGTGGGTCACGTGAGATGCACGCATGCGCATGTGAATGATGGCAGTGGCGACCAGGCCTTTGGAACGGTTCGCTTGTTGGAAGAGGAAAGCGCACAATGCTAATCATTTAACATTCTGAATAATGTATGTTAAAGGAAAACGTTATTAGCTTTTTTTACCAATGATGACGTTTCCTGTGCGTAGAGTTACGGCGAGGAGCTTTAGGCAGAGCTGGTACCTGCTTGTCAATGAGTGACTGGTGCGTTGTAATATTTATAGCTCTGGTCGGACACTTCAAGAAACGCACGTGAATATTTCCTTTATAAATACGGCTTGCTCTCGAGTATTCGGCCCACGATGGCAGATAAACGAAGGGTGCGGGCTGAGGGTCTGCGGGTATCAAAGATGCCAAGGACTCTGATGATAAACAATGGGAGTCTCTTTTTTTTTAAACCGTCTTTATTGCGTTCTCCAAAAATCTTCAACCCCCCCATCCAAGCAAGGAGAAAGCAAGAAATGAAAATAACCAAATACAGGGTGAGTAGTAAGTAGCCGGAGATATGGCAACCCTTACATGTATCATAGCAGCCTCAAAACATATCAAACGCACAGAACACATATTTCATTCATGTCCTTGAGATAGAAAGCATTCCCTCCAAGGGCCCCATTTCGAAGAGCTCTTTTCCTAGCTCAGGCACCTTCCTGTGCATATACGACCCTCTGGATCTGATACGCAGAGATTAGCCGAGCCAGCCAGTGGCTCAATGGAGGAGGCCGGGTCAAGCCAAGCAGTGGCCAAGCACAAGCTCACCACTGCCATAGCTACAAATAAAGACGAAGCTACTGGGAGAGCCATGGGACGAGCCGCTTGCTCCTGCTCCAGGACTCCTAGCAGCATCAATTGGGGGGTAGCCTTCATCTCCAAATTTAATTGAACTTCGAAGAACTGAGATATCGCCCTCCTCAGATTTGCCAAACCCGGACATTCTGCCAGCATGTGTACCAAATCTGCCCCAGTTTCCTGACACCAGGGGCAGTTTGTGCCCGAGATTCCCCCCCCATTTACAGATTTTAGCCGGGGCGATATATACATTGAACCAGGTTTTATAAAGTTGGATCTGCATGTTGGCAGATATAAGTGTTGACTGGGCTAATTCTAGGGAAGAGTGAGAATCCTCTTCTGTTGCTTGTAATGACTTCACCCGTCGAGCAGTGTGTTTATCTATATCATTCCCCCATCCTACCATTTAGAAGTTTATATATGTCTCCAATCTTAGGTTTGTGCCTTGCTAGTATGTCTACAAGTTGACACCTGTTAAACTTCTCCCCACTTCCCCTTTTCTACCCTATAAAATCCCTAATCTGTAAGAATTTAAAGAATTCGTTATTCCCTAGGGAGAATTTACTCCTCAGATTTTCGAAAGTAGTGAAACTATGGTCAAAAACGAAATCCCCAAAAATAAATGGCCCTAGATTTGTCCTCCATCGCTTAATATACAAGTCGTGAAATATATCAGGTAAGAGAGGGTTGTCAAAAAGAGGGGTATAGAAAGTAAAGCAACCGATCCCGAGTCTTTTCTTAATGTTAGTCCATATTCTGAAAGCATATATAAGAGTCTTAAACCTGACCTTTTTGAAATAGCCAAATTCTAGTTGCCGGAACAATAAGCCATGGACTGAGGCTCCAACCGTTAATTTGAAGCATGAGGGGACCGTATTTCGACTGATCTCTTCATGTGGGGCTCAAACTGCAGTGGTGTTAATTGTTGTAGTGCCAAGGCCCAGTAGTACAAGTGAAAATTTGGAATGGCCCACCCACCCCGTTCCCTGGGAAGGGAGAGAAATTTCAGGGCCCTTCCGGGCCTGGCGCATGCCCAAAGAAACCACCCAATCATACTCTCCAAGGCCTTGAGCCAAGAGTTATCTACCTCCAGAGGTATAGCCTTAAAGAAGTACAGAACTTTTGGAAGCAACATCATTTTGATTAAATTACACCTTCTTATCAGGGAGAGTCTGTGATTATTCCATCTTGGGAGCTCGCCTTTGGTTTTGTTAATTAATAGGCCCAAATTGCCCTTGACCACATCATCAGGATCGGCACAAATACTAACACCCAGGTATGGAGCATTGGGGACCACCCGTGTATCTTCAAACTTAACATACTCATTTATACGTATTTGGGTTTTGTCCCTATTAAGTCTATATCCCGTAATATGTCCAAAGCAGTCGGCCTCCTTTTCAATCTCCCGGACTGCCGCCCTTGGAGCGGGTTTAACAATCGCAAGATTGTCTGCATCAGCAAGAATTTTCGTCTCCCAGCCCCTAGTAACCATTGCTGAAATAAAAGCATTACCTTGAATCCAGAAGATTAAAAGGTCTATATACAGGGCAAATATTAAGGGGGAGCCTTGTCTCCCGCTGGATCCTAACCAACTCAGACTCTCCCCCATTAGAGAGATTTTAGCCGTAGGATTGATATATAGCATCTTCAACCATGATATGAAATTTGTGCTTAGACCCTTCTTCTCCACTATCAGCCATAGATAGGGCCAGGAGACCCTATCGGATGCTTTCTCAGCATCTAATAACAACAGCGCGATAGGGTCTCCTTGGGTTTTGGCCATGCCAAATGGAGTGATTACCCGGCGGATGTGGTCTGTAGTGCCTATTCCTGGGTTGAAACCATGTTGAACAGGAGAGACAATTTTTTTGATAACCTGGGATAGTCTTGAGGCTAAGATTCTAGCGAAAAGCTTAGTGTCTGAATTAAATAATGTAATGGGCCGATAGGATGCTAGCTGATTCTTTGGTTTTCCCTTTTTTGGGAATTACCACCCTAGCTGAAGCCAATGAATCAGGAGGAGAGACCCCCTTCTGTATGGCCAGAAATACCTATACATTTATTAAGGGTAGAGGGCAAAGCTTTATAAAATTCCCCCAGGATAAAGTCTGTTCCAACTGCCTTTTCCAAAGCTAATCCCAACACTGCTGCTGAGACTTCTTCAATTGAGATCTAAATGCTCACGATCCTCCCTGCCCAAACTACCCATATTTCACTCGATCTAGATATGACTCTATCCTTTCCAGAGCCGATTCCTCCTCAGCATACAGTTTCTGGTAAAATCTTTGGAAGGCGGAGCGTATACCCCCTGCTTCAGAGATGGGGTCTAGATAAGGATCTAAATTTAGTTTGATATCGCTACATGTTGTCTGCTGTCTAGCCCAAAGTGCTAAGTTGTGCCCCACCTTTTCACTCAGGCCCTAGGCATTATTTTTCCATAAAGTGTATTTATCAGCCGCTTTTTTAGCAGAGATATCCCCTATAGCTAATTTAGCTAGTATAACCTGAAGTTGGGCTGCATCAATATCAAGGCCCCAGATAACAGGCTCCACCAATCCAGCATCTGCTTTTTCTAGACCCTGGTAGAATCCTTGCACTTGATGTTTTGCTTTTTTCTGCTCATTTCAGCGATATCTCATGGTTTCCCCACGGATCCCGGGTTTAAAAGTGTCCCACACTACCTCAATGGGAGCAGTCTCTAGATTTTCAGCCATGAATAGCGGTATCCACTCCCTAATATATGAGATATACTCCTCTTCCAGCAGCAGAGCCCTTTCTAATGACCATCCCACTTTAGGTTGTAAAATTGCATGGATATCAAGTTCTAATACAAGGGGGTTATGGTCAGACATCACCTTTGGATATTTAAATATACGAGACGTAGAGACCAACCTACTGGAGATAAAAAAGTAGTCTAGGCGTACATGGACCTGATGAGGGGTGGAATAATAGGTGTAGCCTGGGTCTAGTGGTTCTTTTTCAACCCATACGTCAAGCAGCCAGTGTAAATTAACAAATTGCTTGGAAAACCTTGGGCTTTTGCCCTTTACACCTTGCAATACTTAATAACAAGGACTCCCTATTTAAATTAATATTAAAATCCCCACAGAAAACTAAAGGCTTGGACCACCCCACCAATTCAGTGCTGATCCACTCCAATTGTGCAGAATCATCGGTGACAGGGCCGTATATAGAGTGTAAACCCCCCTCCAACGTATATGCATTCTACATTGGCCCATCTACCGAATGTATCCACCTTAGATCTAATGAATCTAATCTTGCCCTTACGTGCTAGTATCGCCACCCCTCCTGTAGGGGTGCCTTGCAACGTTCTAGAAATCACTTGATACCCCGTAGGTTCCAATAGAGGTTTCTGAGACATTTCCACATGGGTTTCCTACATACAAAGTATATCAGCTTTTAGATACTGTATATCAATTTTAACCCTCTATCTTTTTCGGAAATTATTTAAGCCACATATATTTACTAAGGCTATTCTTAAACTAATCATTCTTTAATACAAAGTGTAACTACTTGAAGGTTACCAACCACAAACTCAACCCCGACCATGCTTGGATCGCCACCAATCCTCCCTCACCTCTCCAATCCCACCCCCCTTCCACGTGCAAGAGGGTCAATCCTGACCCTCGCGATGGTGCAAACCCAAATGCCGCCACCACTTCCAGTGCCCCTGCCCCGAACCGCTCAGCCCCTTGTCAAGACCAGAAAAGAAAAGAAAAAAAGGAAAAATGAGAAAAAGAAAACATCCAACAACAACGAGAAGTCCCCCGCACAATGAGCCTAGAAAGGCCTTATAAGAATCCTCCTGACATATTTCGAGAGAAAGAAGGGTCCACCTAAAAGGAAAAGAAAAGTATTATCTAGTACAGTGTTCCTTTTATCCTGGAGGTGCAACAATACAAAGAGTAAGTCTTTTATCCGCTCGGCCCAGCTTTGTTGGATATTTCCTTCAGATATTCTTGTGCCTTGACTTCTGAAAAAATGTCCGGGTGTTTGCCTTAAAGATCACCTTGAGACGGGCCTGATTTACCAAAAATGCTTGGCATCCAGCTTGTTGAAATGGAGAGAATAGCTACCGGAGTCTCCACCTCCTCTCGACTGTCACATGGCATAAGTCTGGGCGGACAAAGAAGATATGCCCATCGAATGATCTCTTTACCTCCGGCCTTGCCTTGTCAAAAATCACCTGGCGTACAAGGAAATTACCGAAGTAAACCAGGATGGCTCTTGGATGATCTGGCTGGCGTGAGGGGTTTATCCTGGGAGTCAGGGGAAATCGATGGACCCTTTGAACTTCAGCCTCCCAGTCCCATCGAGAAAGCTCTGGAAAGGCGCCCTTAAGCAGATTGATCATGAAGTGTCTAATGTCATTTCCCTCTACATTCTCTGTGAGGCAGAGAGACCGCAAGTTGTTTCTACACTGCCGGTTCTCAAAACCCTCGATCTTCCACATCACGTCTACTAACTGTGTTTCCTGACGTTTTTTTTCTCCCATTGTTGCCACTGTTTCCTCTGCTGCTGCTGTCCGCTCCTCCACCAAGGTGACTGTTGGAAGGCGGACCCCGAGGAGTCGGCGAGACCACCAAGGGGGGCCCTCACACTGTACGAAGTAGCCGAGCGCTGCCGAGAAGTCTCCTGAGAGATCCTTCTCCTATCACGTACTAGCACAGTAACACCACCACACAGGACTCAAGGAGGTTGTCTCAAGACAAGCAATTCTTTATCAGCAATAAAAAGGTTACGAGGTCAATATTTACACGAAGGGATCGAGGGATCCACCAAAAGTCTCAGTGTCTCTTTGGAAGGGTAGGGGTAGCGGGACAGTCTTTGGCAGGAGTGCGGTACGAGGGTACCTGGGGCCCAGTTCTTATCCTCAGCTGGAGGACCTCCGGATCTCGGAGGGGTCGAGCCGCGACGGCGTCAGCAGGGCTCCGGCGTACAGTTCGCGGAGAGCCGCGATCCAATCAGCAGGGCTCTCAAGATGGTTTCTGCTCAGCTCGAGCCGCGACGTCGTCAGCAGGGCTCCGAGGGAGGTTTCAGCGAGGTTGGGCCGCGACAGCGTCAGCAGGGCTCCGATGTTCCAGGTGGCTTCAAAGTGTTCACAAGAAGGAGCCGCGACGCAGTCAGCAGGGCTCGTGATGGTTCCGACAAGAGTTCTTCTCCGTAGGGTCAGCCGCGATTCAATCAGCAGGGCTCTCGACTCCGGGATACAACTGCCGATCTGTGGCGGGGCCGCCCCAGATATAGGTCTGGAGCCCTTTGATGTCCGGACCCAGGCGCCCGGGGGGGGCGGAGAGGCCGGGTGGAGGTGGCCAGACGCCCAGCAGGAGAGGCGCCAGGCCCAAGGGAGTTGCAGGGCGATCACACCTCGAGAGGGGAGGACAGTTGGGGGTCCCATCGATACTGTCCTCCGCCGGGGGCGATGAATGGTTCCTGCGGCACCCCCTGGCCAGTTCGTGGTGCCTCGATGTCGGGGCTTCGCTGGGGTCGAGGCCGGGTTGAGCGGGGTCGCGCTGGCTGGTGCACAGAGTCACGTGGATGCCAACAAGATGGCGGAGCCACGAGGGGTATGCGACCTCGTGCAGCTCAGGATGAAGGGCCTCGGTGCAGTTCAGAAGGGTGGCCCGTGAAGGCCGGGGCGGGGAACGGGCACAATCCACGGGGTTAAGGACCACGCCACGAGGCCGGGTCCAACAGGCGTCCCCCCCAGCCGAAGGCATGGAGAGTCACCCATCTCCTTGGGGATTCTCCTCGTCAAGGCGGAAGAAGCGGGACAGGCCGTCGGCGTTGGCGTGGTCATTGCCAGGCCGGTGTTCAACGTCAAAGTCCATCCCTTGTAACGAGATGGACCACCGCAGCAGCTTGGGGTTCTCGCCCCGCATTTGCATTAACCACCGCAGGGGCCGGTGGTCGGTCTGGACCCGGAAGTGGGTACCGAAGAGGTAGGGCCGGAGCTTCTTGAGGGCCCACACTACAGCGAAGGCCTCACGCTCGATGGTGCTCCATCGTTGCTCCCGGGGCAGTAGTCGTCGGCTGATGAAGGCCACTGGTCGGTCGAGCCCCTTTTCATCGGCTTGGGACAGGACGGCCCCGATCCCATACTCGGAGGCGTCCGTCTGCACCACGAACTCCTTAGTGTAGTCAGGGGCCTGCAGCACCGGGGCAGTGCACATTGCTGTCTTTAGGGTGTCGAAGGCTGCTTGGCAGCGGGGTGTCCAGTGCACCTCCTTGGGCTGCTTTTTGGACGTTAGCTCTGTGAGGGGGTCAACAATGCTCCCATAGTCCCGGATAAACCGCCGGTAGTATCCGGTGAGACCCAGGAAGGCCCGGACAGCGGTCTGGGTAGTGGGGGGTTCCCAGGCCTGGATGGCATCTATTTTTGGTTGGAGAGGGGCCACCTGCCCGCTCCCCACTTGATGGCCCAGGTAGGTCACGGATCCGTGGCCGATCTGGCATTTGCTGGCCTTGATTGTGAGCCCGGCCCGCTGGAGGGCGGCCAGGACGGCTTTAATGTGAAGGAGGTGCTCTGCCCTGTGGTTGCTGTACACGGCAATGTCATCTAGGTAGGCCGCTCGGAAGGCCTCAAGCCCGGCCAAAACCTTGTTCACCAGTCTTTGGAAAGTGGCCGGGGCGTTCTTCATTCCGAAGGGCATCACCCGAAAGTGGTAATGCCCATCCGGGGTCGAAAAGGCGGATCTTTCTTGGGCGCCGGGGGTGAGCTGGATTTGCCAGTACCCGGCGGTGAGGTCCAGCGTGCTCAAGTAGCGAGCGGCCCCTAGGCGGTCGATGAGTTCGTCGGCCCGGGGTATAGGGTGGGCGTCCGTCTTGGTCACTGCATTCAGGGCTCGATAGTCCACGCAGAATCGTAACTCTGGGGGGTGGCCGGGAGCTGCGGCCTTTGGCACCAGGACGACAGGGCTGGCCCACGGGCTGTCGGAGGGTTCGATGACCCCCAGGGCCAGCATCTTCGTTACTTCGGCCTGGATGCATGCCCGCACTCGGTCGGGTACCCGGTTGGCTCTGTGTCGCACGGGGGGGCTCTCCCCGGTGTCGACGACGTGGACGCACCAGTGGGTCACCCCCGGGGTGAGGGAGAATAGGGCTGCGTAGTCCCGCAGCAGTTGCTGGCAGTCGTTGCGCTGTTCCGGAGTCAGGAAAGAGGCGAGTTGGACACCTTCGATCGATCCATCATGGCCGTTGGACTGCAAGAGGTCGGGCAGGGGCTCGGAGTCGTCCTCGCCCCCCTCGTCGGTCGCCAGTAGCAGGCTCAGTTCGGTCCGGGCAAAGTGGGGTTTTAGCCTGTTAGCATGTAGGACCCGGAGGGGGTTCCGGGGGGACTCCAGGTCGACCAGGTAGGTGACGGGACTTTTCTTCTCCACTACCTTGAAGGGCCCGGTCCACTTGTCCTGGAGGGCGCCGGGTTCAACCGGGGCCATGACCCATACTTTCTGACCTGGCTCGAATTCTATGGTAGAGGAGTTCCGATCGTACCACCGCTTCATGTCCTCCTGGCTGGCCTCGAGGTTGGCTTCGGCCATGGCTCGGAACTTGCGGGTCTGGTTTCGGAGGGTCAGGAGGTATCGGTAGACGTCAGGAGGGGCGCCTTGGGGCTTCATTTCCCAGCCCTCCTTGACCAGGCTGAGCGGTCCGCGGACCGGGTGTCCATACAATAGTTCGAACGGGCTGAACCCCAGGGACTTCTGCGGGACCTCCCGATAGGCAAACAGGAGGCACGGCAGCAGGACATCCCATCTCCGCCTGAGGGGTTCTTCCAGGCCCTGGATCATTCCCTTTAATGTTCTGTTGAACCGCTCAACCAGTCCGTTCCCCTGAGGGTGATAGGGGGTTGTGAACTTGTATGTGACCCCGCACTGCTGCCACAGGGACTGCATGTATCTGGAAATAAAGTTTGTGCCTCTGTCGCTCACCACTTCGCGGGGAAATCCCACTCGGGAGAAGATCCCCATTAAGGCCCGGCCTACCACGGGGGCCGTTATAGTTCTTAGCGAGACCGCCTCCGGGTACCTGGTTGCGTGGTCCACGAGGACCAGGATGAAGCGGTGGCCCAGGGCGGTCTGGGGGTCCAGGGGCCCCACGATATCGATTCCGACCCGTTCGAACGGGGTGCTGACGGCTGGAAAGGGTTGGAGGGGGGCCTTGACCCGACCCCCCGTCTTCCCGCTGGCTTGGCAGGTCTGGCAGGACCGGCAGTGGTTGTCCATGTCTCTCCGCATCCGGGGCCAGTAGAAGTGGGTCACCAGACGGCTGTACGTTTTGTCTTGCCCCAAGTGTCCGGCGAGGGGCACATCATGTGCCAGGTTGAGCAGGAACTCCCGGAAGCGGAGGGGGACCACCAACACTCGGCTGGCCCCGAGTTCTGCCACTTTTTGTTCACTGTATAGCAGGCCCTCGGCCCAGTAGACCCAGTGGGTGCCGGTCTGGTCCCCGTTGGTTTGGGCGGACGCTTGTTGGCGGACCCCTTCGAGAGTGGGGCAGGCCTGCTGCTCTTGTTGGAACTGCTCCCGGTTGGGGCCCCCTTCGTGTCGCCATTGTGTCAGCTCTGGTAGGGCGCACGGGGAAGTCATCTCTTCGGGGGAGGATTCACTAGGTCCAGGGTCGGTGTCCGCCTCCTCCTCGCTGCTGGCGGGAGGGGGTGCGAGCCCCTCGGGCTGGGCGGGTCCGGAGGCCGAGGATGAGCGGGGGGCCCGGGCGGTCATGGACCGGGTGATGGCGCAGGCCCAGTCAGATAGTCCCAGCATTCGGAGGTGCTCTCGTCGCTCTACTTGAGCCCAGGGGGAACTCTCCAAGTCGTTCCCCAGGAGGCAGTCGACAGGGGCGTCGTCGCGTACCGTCACCTTCAGCAGGCCCGTCACCCCTCCCCACTCGAAGGGGACCAGGGCCATCTGGCACAGGCTTTCACTGTTGTCGGACGTCCGGACGGGGCACAGCACATTCGGTAGAATCTGTTCAGGGGTCACCAGGTGGCAGCGGACAGCGGTGACACTGGCGCCGGTGTCACGAAGGGCTTCGGCCCGTTGTCCATTGACCGTGACCTGCTGCCAATACTTCTGGGTGTTGCTTGGGATGGGGGTGCAGGGTACCATTTCTCGGCTACCCAGGCAGACCAGGGACATGACTGCCGGCTCCCATTCAGTGGTCCCTTGGTCGAGGGTCTCCTCTTCCTCTTCTCTTTCTCCCAGGGCGGCGGCCGCCAGCTGTCGGGGCGGGGGCCCGCCGGCCCCGTTTCTTCGGTTCAGGGGGCAGACCGGATCGCTGTCCGGTTTGTTGGCAGCCGTAGCACGTTACTGGTGGCCGTGGTCCGGGTCTGGCCGGGGCCGCCCCCCTTCGGGCTAGGCTCGGGGAGAGTTGTTGCTGCGGTGGCCCTCGAGGGCGGCTCCTGGGGGCCCCGGCGGGAGGGTCTCGGTTCCTGTTCGGCCCTCCCCCTCCACCGCGTTGGCGGGGAGGTCAGGCGGGGTTCCTCTGGTACTCCCCCATTGAGTTCCGGGGGACCCGGGAGTTGACCCATCGATCGGCCTCGACGGCGAGTTTTCGCGGGTCAGTCATTTTGCTGTCGAGGAGGTGCTGTCTCAGTTCCACGAAGCAACTGTTGGAGAGATGTACCCACACGATGAGGTCGACCAGCTGCCCGTAGGTGGTTACTTTGCTACCTTTGATCCACCCTTCTAGGGCCCGACTGAAGAAGTCCACATATTCCACCCAGGTGGTACCCGGGATTTTCTTGCAGTCTCTGAACCGCTGGCGGTACTTTCCACGGTTAGCCCGTAGCGGGTGAGCAGGGCCTCCTTCATGTGATCGTAGGAGGTCATCACCTCCTCCGGCAGCTGGAGCAGTGTGTCTCGACCCTCACTCAGGAACCGCCCCCACAGGCCCGCGCCCCAGTCTTTTCGGGGCACCCGATGAGGGGCCATGGCCACCTCGTAGGCCTTGAACCATTGTTGGATGTCGTCATTCTTGTAGTACTCCTTGACGACCTCTTTCGGGATATGTACCTTGGTCTCAGAAGGCGGTAGAGTGTCTCTAGTACTGGGTGCGTCGGTCCCTCCGTTCTTGGCCTTGATTTCGAGCTCCTTGCGACTGCGATCGTGCTCAAGGGTCAGTTTCTTTTCCTCCAACTCCCGGTGTTGTCTCTTCTCCTCTATCTCCTCTTGAAGCCGTAGCTGCTCTAGGGCCAGTTTCTTTTCCGCCAGCTGGAGTTCGCCGTCCAGCCGCAGTCGTGCGAGCTCTAGCTCGTGGTTCCGGACCTTCTCCCGCTCTCGTATTTCTTCTTCAGAGAGGCCGGTTTCTAGGCTCTTTCTTCCTCCGGTTGCCGGAGTCAGTGCGGTTGATGTGGTCTCAGTCAGGGGCATGGGACCTTCTTCCTGGGAGGGGCCTGCCCCGGCCTCCAGCCATGACCTCAGAGCTTTCTGCATCTCCTCTTTGGTCCCTAGGCCGGTGGTTGCAATGCCTTTGTCTTTGCAGAACTGTTTTAACTCTTTGTGCGTATATTCTTCCAGCCGTTCGGGCTGGAACTCCATTGTCGCGTTGTTTTCCTGGCTGCTCATGATTACTGTTCGTTTGGATGGGTAGCTAGTGGGTACTGGCTGGTACGTACTGCGTTCGGCTCGGATCCCGTCGCTGGCCACCAAATGTTGGAAGGCGGACCCCGAGGAGTCGGCGAGACCACCAAGGGGGGCCCTCACACTGTACGAAGTAGCCGGGCGCTGCCGAGAAGTCTCCTGAGAGATCCTTCTCCTATCACGTACTAGCACAGTAACACCACCACACAGGACTCAAGGAGGTTGTCTCAAGACAAGCAATTCTTTATCAGCAATAAAAAGGTTACGAGGTCAATATTTACACGAAGGGATCGAGGGATCCACCAAAAGTCTCAGTGTCTCTTTGGAAGGGTAGGGGTAGCGGGACAGTCTTTGGCAGGAGTGCGGTACGTGGGTACCTGGGGCCCAGTTCTTATCCTCAGCTGGAGGACCTCCGGATCTCGGAGGGGTCGAGCCGCGACGGCGTCAGCAGGGCTCCGGCGTACAGTTCGTGGAGAGCCGCGATCCAATCAGCAGGGCTCTCAAGATGGTTTCTGCTCAGCTCGAGGCGCGACGTCGTCAGCAGGGCTCCGAGGGAGGTTTCAGCGAGGTTGGGCCGCGACAGCGTCAGCAGGGCTCCGATGTTCCAGGTGGCTTCAAAGTGTTCACAAGAAGGAGCCGCGACGCAGTCAGCAGGGCTCGTGATGGTTCCGACAAGAGTTCTTCTCTGTAGGGTCAGCCGCGATTCAATCAGCAGGGCTCTCGACTCCGGGATACAACTGCCGATCTGTGGCGGGGCCGCCCCAGATATAGGTCTGGAGCCCTTTGATGTCCGGACCCAGGCGCCCGGGGGGGGCGGAGAGGCCGGGTGGAGGTGGCCAGACGCCCAGCAGGAGAGGCGCCAGGCCCAAGGGAGTTGCAGGGCGATCACACCTCGAGAGGGGAGGACAGTTGGGGGTCCCATCGATACTGTCCTCCGCCGGGGGCGATGAATGGTTCCTGCGGCACCCCCTGGCCAGTTCGTGGTGCCTCGATGTCGGGGCTTCGCTGGGGTCGAGGCCGGGTTGAACGGGGTCGCGCTGGCTGGTGCACAGAGTCACGTGGATGCCAACAAGATGGCGGAGCCACGAGGGGTATGCGACCTCGTGCAGCTCAGGATGAAGGGCCTCGGTGCAGTTCAGAAGGGTGGCCCGTGAAGGCCGGGGCGGGGAACGGGCACAATCCACGGGGTTAAGGACCACGCCACGAGGCCGGGTCCAACAGTGACACGTTCAGCCATCTCAAAGCAAATTTTGGTGACTTTTCGTACTGCGCCTTGTATCTTCTTTGTGGCTAGATGTGCTTTCTTGTGTTCCATCCTTGCCTCTGATTACATCTGCTTCAGCGTAGAGACGATTGTGTCCAGTGTGGGAGCAGTATTCATATCAGATAATGGAGTCCCTTGTAGTGTACCTGATCTCTCTCCTTCCACATCGCTATAGACCTGACGGGCTGCAGAGTAGTCCCACTTCAACTGTTTGGAGGTGTTAAACTCCATTCCGGAGTCTTTCTCGTCCCTTCTTGCTCTTTCACTTCGTCTCTTGGATAGTGAGCAACGTTTTTGCGTCGAGGGTTTCTCTTTTCCCCCACCCTGACTATCCCCCGATGAGTAGGGAACCGAGTCATCACCCGTCATTTCTTCACTAATGCCTGAGAGGTCATAATCATCGGTCAAAGAATAAAAGGTCTCGGCCGCTTCTGGAGATCCTCCTACAGCCCCTGGATCCAGACCCATCCCAGTGGGACAGCACTTGTCACCCTGACTCAGTCCGTCACCCTTACTTGATAAATCAACACATAATGTATCAGTGCTGGGTGTCATCCCCTGTGTCCCGGTCCGGGTCTCATCCCCCCCTCCGTTTCTCCCCTATCCGTGAGGTCTTCCCTTTCCTTTCTCAATCCCCCTGGCACAATGAACCAGCTACCACTGTCTCTGCAAAAGTACTCTGTTCAGTTGTCTCTGGTGTAGCCGAGGGGAGAGAGGCAGCAGGGAGTACAGGGAGGGAGGACTTACCCAGCTCCTTTAGGTGTATCCCATTGCGCTTCTCAGAGAAGATCTCTGGAATTGATAGTTGCCTTTCTTTCCCTGCAAAAGCAAGTGCTCCTTGACATTTTAGTGCTGCATACATTTTCACCCCCTCATTCAGCCCCTCTTTGCCTTTGAGGGGCCTTCCAGATGGAGCAGCAGCTCCAGCTGTCTACTCTGCCTTGCGCGCGTTCAGCCTCTTGCTGTGCGAGGCCGCGTGAGCAGGCAGAACAGGCAGAGCCCCCAGGTGCTCTGCCCGCTCCTTCGGAGGTTTTCCGGTTTTCGGGGCATTCCGAGGCTCCACAATGCACGGGACGGTCAGGCCGCCCAATATCAATGCAGCCATAATGCGACGCTCTCCAGGCGTTTCTGCCTGAAGCCAATGCGGCCCCCAGGGGAAGTAAGGTCGGCAGACCAGTCTTCCCCTGGGGAGTTCGCGCAAGGCTAGGACAAGGCATAGTGTTAGGGGGGTAAGGGGTGGGCTTAGGGGTGGGGTTTGATTTGAGTTTATAAGGGGTCAGGAGAGGAAGATTCATCCTCTTCCTGTCCCCAGAGCCATTAGGAAGGGTGCAGTTAGTTTTGGAGTTAGCTGTAGTTTAGGTTAGAGAGGTCGAATAGGCCCAATCAGCCGATTGGTGCGGGAATGTATGGTTGCTGGGCAGCCGGGTCCGGTTGCCCTTCCTCATAGTGCACCAGTTGTTCGTGCTGTTTTTCTGCCACCCACTTCTTCGCCCCCCCCCCCCTTCACCACACCCTGAGCGGAGTTTCGTTTTCCCCGTGAGTGACAGGGAGCATGGTGGAACCAGATGTGGCAGCGGTCCGCACTGCTCTGCGAGTGCTGGGCCGGGAGGACGGATCTCCTGCGGCCCGGCGTCCTGGAACAGGCGTGGGTCGGGATGACCCAAACGCCTAGGTCGGCATCGGCGGGAGTAGCAGCGGCGGTGGTGGCGTGTCAAGAAGAGCCACCACCGCCTAAGAGAGGTACGTCTGGGCGGGGCTGGGGGTGCAATGTAATGAGCAGGCAAAGCGCAGGGGACGGCGTAAGAGCCTCCCCGCGCGAGTTACATCAGAGGCATCTGTTTTGGCCATGACGGCCGAGCTGGTGGGGTGAGGTGGGGGCACGCCCAGATTGCAGCAGTTGGCGAGTGAGGGGGAAGCCTCACGGAGCGCTTCCAGCGCGACGCGGATGCGTGCGGTGGGCGGGCAGTTACAGGGGGACATCGACTGGGACCTGGGTACAGACGGCATGGAGGGGGGAGGAGGGTGGTGGACCTGGGGGATTCAATACAGGAGGATTTTACCCT
Organism: Triturus cristatus; assembly: GCF_964204655.1. Classification (NCBI taxonomy): domain Eukaryota; kingdom Metazoa; phylum Chordata; class Amphibia; order Caudata; family Salamandridae; genus Triturus; species Triturus cristatus. The sequence continues at coordinate 1,199,665,815 of NC_140584.1, forward strand.
CCTGCTATCTGGGAGTGAGTCTGCTGGGGGAGGGGAAGGGGAATGGTGCGACCTGCTGGTGGACCCCTCGCCAGGGCCTGGCAGGGGGCTGGTTCGGGGGGGGGTTGTGGGCAAGAGCCCCCCAGAGTAGGCATGCTGGCACAGAAGGAGGAGCCCCCATATGATGAGGCACCGGGCACTTCGGAGGGCCGGGAGTCAATTCTGGGTGCCGGGAGCCTGGGGCCCAGGGGGGACAGGTGGGCAGGCATGTCCCTGGAGGACAAGATCAGGGACTAGCGGCGCATCATTGAAGAGAGTGGAAGTGGTAGGTAGAGCGTAGCTAGCCACTCCTCCTTTGTGAGCAAATATAGCTTTGACGCCACTCACCCCCTTTTAACTAGGTGGTTGACTGAGCCAATAAAATTACATTTCAGATTAACCAACCTTTTTAATTCACTTACATCTACACTCCCGGGCCCTCACACGCATGCACCATACGGCAGGGAACAAAAGATCTCCGAAAAAGAGCCCCTGTTTGGGTGCCCGTCGGGTATTGCACCGCCGACCCGACGAGGAGCAAAACCCAGATGATGAAGCATGACACCTAGCTTGCTGGGTGTGTGAGGGTTTCAGTTCCACCCTTAAGGGATTCCCTTACCTTGTGCACTTACATTCACTAGGTGAAAGTCCGGGTTCGGAAAACTTTATTCCCCTTCGACTTTCCACCCTGTAGGAACTACACATCTCTCGTTGATATCGCTAGGTATTGTGTGCGGCCAGGGGCGCAGGCCACAGCAGTGGCATGGGGGGATGGGCCCCCGTGCCCCAGTTGGAAGTGCAGGCAGGTCTAGGGTTTGGACGGGGGGCCTCTGGGCCCCTGGGCAAGTGGGTCTGGGTTGATGAGGTGAGCCCCTCATTGTGGGGGACAGGGACGGCCGCGACGGCTCCGAGACCTGATGGTGCTGGGGCGTCCTCAGGCTTAGACGGTCTGGGGAGGGGTGGGGCACAAGCCGGTGGAGGAGGCTCTCAGGGGCATGGGTGGGCCGGCAGAGCGCAAGATGGCCTCCAGATGCCAGGTGGAAGCAGCAGGGGGGTCCGCGGCAGCCTGCCCTCCATCGAGGGAGCGGGCATCAGCGGCGCCGGAGTGTGGTGATGTGCTTGGTGTGAAAGGGAAAGGTTTGAAGAGAGCGGTGCGTGAGGTGTTAGGGGCACCTGTGGAGGATGAGAATGTGGAGCAATTGGATTATGGCAATGAAAGGGATGAACTGGAAGGGGGTGAGGTGTGAGATGTGGATTGGGGGAGGGCCAAGGCGGCAACAGAACGGCTTGGTGTTTTTCAGGCGCCACAGCCCACTACCGGCGGGAGCAGGAAGGCGAGCCAGAAGACGGCCGATGCCAAAGGAAAGAAGCGGGAGGCGCCCACGACTTTGTCAGGTGACGTTGCTTCATGGGCGGCTTGGGAAGGGGGCCAGACAGGGGGGCCGAAGAAAGCCTGCCGGTCGGTGGGTGTGGGTGAATGGTCTGTGCGGGACCCTCGGGGCCCGGCCAAGGCGGCAGTGGTGCCCCGGGGGGGGGGGGCAAGCAGCTGGTGGGGGCAGGGGTTCAGAAAGACAAGACTGACGATCAGGACGGGAAAGATGACAAAGGGGATGACAAACATAAGAAAACGTTACCGTACATGGGCCTGGCGATGACATTGGGGTCCATTTGTCTGAAAAAACTAAGTCACAGATATGGAAGCAAGAGTATGTCGACGTGTTCAAGTTGTTGCACAGGGAGATCCAGGCCAAGGAGGGTTCCAAAGAGGAGGAGTGGGAGTTGACTAGGCGGCCGAGGGTGCCGATTAACATGGAGAATTGGACATCTGCGTTTTTGATTTACGCGAGTATATACTGTGAGAAGTATTTGGACCGGGCTATAGCGTTACTTAAGTATATGGATATCATCCGGAAGGCGCAGATGCATTTCGGAGGTTTCGCATGGCTCAGTTACGACGAGGAGTTTAGGGCCAGGATTAGTGTGAACCCGGATAAGCCATGGGGGGAGGTAGATCCAGAGCTCTGGATGCAGTGGATGGCCTCCACCTAGTCATCTGCATCTACTCATACGGCCAGTGGCCTTCCAGTCACGTACCAGCCTTTTCAGTTGCGCCCCGCCCAAGCTGGGGCGGGAGGGCAGAGCTCATACACCGGGTCTGGAGGTTCGAACTCTTACGCTGGGGCAATGGGACTGTCGCCCAAGCCCACGGGGGAAGTACAGGGGTGTTCTGAAACTTCAACAAGGGTTTCTGCACTCGGCACCCCTGCAGGTTCAAGCACGAGTGCTCCAAGTGTGGAGGACGCCACCCTGTCACGCAATGTTTTACGTTGGCCACACCGCCTGAGCAGTGGCGGGTCACAAAAGGGCGGGGACAAGCTGGGCCCAAGGGCTCCTACACCGGTTGATGTTGGGGCCATGGGTCCGTGGCTCTCTAGGTACCCCGATAGAGAGGCCGCTTTGAGGATTCATTGGGGTTTCATGGAGGCTTTCCGGGTGGGATACCAGGGCCCCCGGGAACAGCGGTGGACGGAAAATTTGAAGTCAGCAAAAGAATTGCCATGCGTGGTGGGGGAAAAGTTGCGGAAAGAGGTGTTTGAGGGTAGGATTGTGGGTCCTTTTGACCATTGGCCTGTCTCTGATCTCATTTTCTCACCTTTGGGAGTGGTGCCTAAAAAGGAGCCTGGGGAGTTCAGGCTGATTCATCATTTGTCCTGGCCGGAAGGGAGATCTGTGAATGATTTCATTGCTGTACAGGATTCTAGGGTTTTGCGTCAGTCAACGATACGATTGGTCTGGTGAGGGTGTGTGGGCGGGGGGCGGAGCTGGCAAAATGTAACATAAAGTCGGCCTTTCGCCTCCTTCCCATTCACCCTGCGGATTTCTCCTTGCTAGGGATGTAGTTCGAAGCGGCCATTTTTGTGGACAAGGTGTTGTCCATGGGGTGTGCGATTTCCTGTGCTTTGTTTGAGATGTTCAGCGCATTTCTGCAGTGGAAATTTACGTGCAGAAGTGGTCATCGGGAGTGTCGCACTATCTGGACGATTTTCTATTAATCGGAAGGGTAATGTCTGGTGAGTGCGATAGGGCACTTGGCCAGTTCCAGGTCATGGCACAGGATTTCGGGGTTCCCTTAGCCCCTGAGAAAACAGCTGGGCCCAGCTGCTGTTTGACATTTCTAGGCATTGAGTTAGATTCCATCAATTGGTTGGCCCGATTGCCAGAGACGAAGGCTTTCCTGCTGCAAGTGATGGGGGAGAAAAAGATCGACCTGTGGACGGCACAAAGACTCCTGGGGTTGTTGAATTTTGCGTGTAGAGTGGTGCGGCCCGGGAGGACTTTTTGCAGACGTCTCGGCATGGCCATGTTTGGGGCGGTGCTTCCTCATCACAGAGTCAGGATCTCGATGGGAGTCAGGGCGGAGCTTCGGGTGTGGCAGAGCTTCTTGTCTGATTTCAATGGTGTGTCACTGGATTTTGAGGATGACAGGATGGTTTGGCAGGTGCAGCTTTTCTCGGATGCAGCGGGGGCTTCTGGTTTTGGGATCTTCTGGGATGGGAGGTGGTGCGCGGAACTGTGGTCTGAACATTGGTTGAAGCAGGGCAGGAGCATTGCTTTCTTGGAATTCTTTCCACTGCTGGTAGCGCTAGAGGTGTGGGGCCCGGAGTTAAAAAAAAGGACGGTATTGTTCCACGTGGACAACAGAACAGTAGTGGACTTGGTGAACAATCAGAAAGCAAGGGACCTGCGGGTGCTGCACTTGTTGCGAAGTTTATGTTGCAATGCCTGCGTTTGAATATACTGTTTCGCGGGCAACATGTACCAGGTGCAAGCAATGACATTGCGGATGCATTGTCTCGTTCACAGTGGCAGCGTTTCAGACGTTTGACGCCGGGAGCGGAGGCTTGCAAGACCAAGGTGCCAGAGGGTATCTGGGCCTGGGGGGAGTGAGGGTTGTGGGTCTGGTCGATAAATCTTTAGCTGACTCTACGAGGCGCTCTTACAGGTTAGCGTGGTCTGAATTTGGCACGTTTTTTGGATGGACCAGTGAGAATTGGCGCATGTCCAGGCAAGAATGTGAACAGGGAGTCATTCGCTTTGTTTTGGATTGCATTGATACAGGGTTGTCTCATACTACAATTGCAGAAAAATTGGTGGGGATTTCCTTTTACAGCACGTTATACCTGGGTTTTGATCTGGCAAAAAGTGAATTGTTGAGTAGGATGTTGAAGGGTTGGGGGCGTGAAAGGGGTGAGGGAGCGCCTAGGGAGGCGATTACTTTTGACTTGTTGCAGGGCGTGTTGGCTAAGTTGTCGCATTGTTTTTATGATGAGGATGAAGTGGCTTTGTTTCATTTGTGAATGATTTGGATGTTCTTCAAGGCTTTCTGGATTTCGGAATTGGTGGGGGCAAGAGGTAAAGCGGGTAGGGTGTATGAGGATGTGTGCTTGGATGGGAGGAGGCTGGGGATTCGGTTGGATCAGGTTGGGAGGGGCAAGTGGATGTGGCTGGGTGATAGCGGGTGTGCGGTGGCATGCCCGGTGCTGGAGTGGCGTGAATTTTGTCGTAAGTCGGGGCAGGTAACAGGGGAGATGTTTTGTCATGCCTCCAAGAAGCGGGTGACAGCGTTTCAGTTGCTGGCAGTGTTACGAATGGCTCTGAGGTGCTTGGGCAGGGACCCTGCTAGGTATGGGACACATTAATTTCGTATTGGCGCAGCGACGGCGGCAGCACGCTTAGGTAGGTCCTGGGATAGGATTCAGCGCATTGGGCAATTGAGGTCACGCTGCTGTGAACGCTATATGCGAAAATGAGTTAGGTGCACGTCATGGGGGTAGGCTGTAGCACTTGAAGGGGGGTTGATTGGGTCATTTTGTTCTGTGGTATTAATACTTGTCCTCTTCATAGGTTGCGTCATGGGTCCACGAGCCAAGACGGTTACCTGGATTGTTGGACACTCGTTTGTGCACTGGGCATCGAAATATGCGGACAGGCAGGTGTACTGTGGTAGCCTGGGCCTGTGAAGCAGCCACCATGAGGTGCACTGGTGGGGTAAGAGCGTGATGCGATGGGGTGCTTTGTTGCCCTGGTTGACGAAAAAAGTGCCTAAAAGAGGCTGCCCGGACATGTTGGTTATCCACTTAGGGGAGAATGACTTGATCAAGCAATCTGGAGTGTCCGTGCTACATTTGATGCAACGGGATCTTGAAGCCATGAGGAGCAATCTGGCAGGCGCCTGTATTGTATGAACTGAGTTTGTGCCACAAAGGACTTGGCGAGGGGTACTGAAGCCAGCTGTAGTTGAGAAAGCAAGGCGCAAATTGAATCGTGCAATGAGAGTTTTTTGTGGGAATCATGGTATCGAAGTAATTGCTCATGCGGGGCTGCGGCTCGAGGAGCCACTGCTTTTTCGAGATGATGGAGTGCACCTTTCGCACATGGGTAACGCATACTACATGATGGAGATGAGGGATGTCATTAATCACCTGTGGAATGAGTCTATTTAGTGCCGCCGGGTCTAAGAGTGAAAGGTGCACCGAGGGGGGGGGCAGGTAACCGCCCTTCGGGGATTCCCTGGTTGCCAGTACTTTGGAGGGGTAGGGAGTCCATGACGGGCATACTCACCCTTCCGGGGAGGGGGATACAGGTGCATGATGGGGGTGTGCATGCAAGTGTGCGATGGCTGGAGATGCTGGAGGAGATTGGAAGATAAGTGGGGAAGCGAAGAAGGGAAGAGGTTGCTGAGTGATTTGGGAGTGAGTAACTGGAGTTTGCAAATGGCTGATGGATGAAAGATCTGAGTTTGGGGTTGGGTACATGTTTATTGATGTTTGGTTAAAGCATTGTTGCCAGCCTTGTCCTAATAAAGAGGGCCTTTTACGCTAAGACACAGCGTGGAGTAGTTATTGCGCGATGCGGCCCCCAGGGGAAGTAAGGTTGGCAGACCAGTCTTCCCCTGAGGAGTTTGCGCGAGGCTAGGACAAGGCATAGTGTTAGGGGGTTAAAGGGTGGGCTTAGGGGTGGGGTTTGATTTGAGTTTATAAGGGGGCAGGAGAGGAAGTTCCATCCTCTTCCTGTCCCCAGCGCCATTAGGAAGAGTGCAGTTAGCTTTGGACCACCCTCCACCCTACATGTTTCAGGAGTGGGGGACGGGCATTTAACCGGATTAGCGTGTCATTTTAGGACAGGCTGAGAGGGGTGTTTAGCAGTACTTTGGAGGGGTGGGTAGTCCATGAAGGGCATACTCACCCTTCCGGGGAGGGGTATACAGGTGCATGATGGGGGTGTGCATGCAAGTGTGCGATGGCTGGAGATGCTGGAGGAGGTTGAAAGATAAGTGGGGAAGCGAATGGAAGAAGGGAAGCGGTCGCAGAGTGATTTGGGAGTGAATAACTGGAGTGTGCAAATGGCTGATGGATAAAAGATCTGAGTTTGGGGTTGGGTACATGTTTATTGATGTTTGGTTAAAGCATTGTTGCCAGCCTTGTCCTAATAAAGAGGGCCTTTTACGCTAAGACACAGCGTGGAGTAGTTATTGCGCGACAGCCTGCGTGCAAAGTCCAGGTAGCAAAGGAGCTGCACACCGGCACGCTCATGAAGCGTGGTAAGTGTCCGCATTGGCGCCGGCAACCCGGAGCGGGGAAGGAAGCGGCTACTGGCGAGTACTTGGGCAGCAGCCATCTTGCTCCCTAGCAAAAGCGGTCGACAGTAGGAGTTTCTAACAAAAAAGAAATGTTTTCTATGCGTCACACAACGAAGTGCATTGCATTGTTAAAATTATACACTCGACCAGGAGACCTCATTTGTAACAGGTTCCTGTGTGTCCTTTTCACGGAACCCTTCAGGCCTGCACCTGAGATGAATTAGGCAGCATCCACAACAGTTTGTCCCTTGCTTTGACTGCGAAGGCTTCCATTGTATGGATGAACACCTCGGTGAGCCTGACGTGCCAGAACTAAGACGTGCTAAACAGGGTACAAAAACATCTGAAGGAGGGGCTGAACCTACTCATTTACCTAATCAGCATGATAATGTAAAGCAGGGGTGCCACAGCGCACTCTTTCATGATTTTGGGGCCCTTTTGTTAAGTTTCGGGTGGCATTGTCCCTCCTTGGGCTCCCCCGTACCCAGTCGGCTGGCTGGTTTGCCTGTATTAATTGATGTAGTGTTCTATAGCATATGTTATTCTTTTGTATGATGTAGTGTAATTGCTACGTCACGTAATGGCCTATCTTGCTCTCTCTTATATCGTGTAAGTGAGTTCTATCTCTAGTTGCCAGGAGAATGCTCCGTTTTTCCTGAGCTTTCTCCTGACTAACTGCTCTGATAGCCGTGGGTCCATTCCTCTGGATTTATCTCTGGATTAAAGTCATTGTTGGCATTTTCCTGAGGCTGCTGCCTCGTTTGTTAGTTGCCCGATACTACAATTGTGTACGCCTTCTTTTCAACAGTAGAGCTTGTGGACAGAGTGGTGACTGCACATTTACATTAACAGTAAATCCCTCACATGTGCTACTTTCTGGCTTTACTAATCCACTCAGCTGTCCACATAAGATATAAATCTGTTCTTTGCAGCAGGCATATTAACACTCTGCCCTACCTGATGGTGAGTCAAAGCTCTAATCTCTCTCTAGCAGGAACATTACTTCCATGCGTTACTGTGACATTTTTATTGCTGCCTGACAGCTGGACACACAAGGAACTCTGCAGCAGATGATATTAATCATAAGTTATCGCTAAACACACGCCCCCCAGGTCTGCGCCCAGTGCGGCCGCACCTGTCCCTCTGCACTAAAGCCGCCCTGTTGAGGGTTGTGGAAAGAGCAAGTGAGCAGTGCCTGTCATGGAGCCGTATCTATGATGCTCAGGGTTACTTACGTCTTCCAACTCCAAGAACAACTTGTACACCCTGGCAACACTGAAGGGATAGAGCTGAGAAAACATATTCCAGACCTGTCTCAAGGGTTGAGGGTCACACAAGGGATCTGCTAGAGTAAATCACCATTTTATGAGCTGTGGTATTATTTTTTATGTGTATTTATTTTTTATATAGTATGGTCGCCAATCGACTGATTTAAAGAGAAATACACTGGGAATGCCTCCCAACAGCAGCACATTCACAAAAGAGGGACAGTGTGGATTCACAAGATCTTCAGAGAGAGGTGCAATTGACAGATGGAAGGGGACAGTGTGGACTAAGAAGATCTTCAGAAAGAAGTAACATCGACAGATAGAAGGGGACAGGGTGGAAGATCTTCAGAGAGAGGTACCACAGATAGGTAGAGGGGGACAGTGTGGAAGATCTTCAGAGAGAGGTACCACAGACAAGTAGAGGGGGACAGTGTGGAAGATCTTCTGAGAGAGGTACCACAGATAGGTAGAGGGGGACAGTGTGGAAGATCTTCAGAGAGAGGTACCACAGACAGGTAGAGGGGGACAGTGTGGAAGATCTTCTGAGAGAGGTACCACAGACAGGTAGAGGGGGACAGTGTGGAAGATCTTCTGTGAGTGCTACCACAGATAGGTAGAGGGGGACAGTGTGGAAGATCTTCTGAGAGAGGTACCACAGGCTAGTAGAAGGGGGCAGTGGGGAGTCACAAGATCTTAAGAGAGAGGGACCACGGACAGGTAGAAGGGGACAGTGCGGAGTCATAAGATCTACAGAAAGAAGCACCAGGGACAGGTAGAAGGGGACAGTGCGGAGTCATAAGATCTACAGAAAGAAGCACCAGGGACAGGTAGAAGGGGACAGTGTGAAGTCACAAGATCTGCATGGAGATGGACCACGGAGAGGTAGAAGAGGACAGTGCGGACTCACAAGATCTTCAGAGGGAGGGACCACGGACAGGTAGAAGGGGACAGTGCAGAGTCATAAGATCTACAGAGAGAAGCACCAGGGACAGGTAGAAGGGGACAGTGTGGAGCCACAAGATCTACAGAGAGAGGGACCACGGGCAGGTAGAAGGGGACAGTGTGGAGTTAGAAGATCTTCAGCGGGAGGTACCATGGACAGGTAGAATGGGACACTGTGGAGTCATAAGGTCTACAGAAAGAGTGACCATGGACAGGTAGGAGACGGGCGGTGTGGAGTCACAAGATATTCAGAGAGAAGAACAATTAAAAGGTAGAAGGGACAGTGTTGAGTCACAAGCTGTTCAGAGAGAGGGACCATGGACAGGTAGAAGGGGACAGCGCGGAGTCATAGGTTCTACAGAGAGAAGGACAACGACAGGTAGATGGGAACAGTGTGAAGTCATAAGATCTTCAGAGAGAGGAACCATGTACAGGTAGAAGGGGAGTAGGATGGAGCAGAGAAATAAGATCTACAGGGAGAAGGACCACTGACAGGTAGAAGGGGACAGTGTGGAACCACAAGTTCTTCAGAGAGAGGGACCACTGACAGGTAGAAGGGGACAGTGTGGAACCACAAGTTCTTCAGAGAGAGGGACCACTGACAGGTAGAAGGGGACAGTGTGGAACCACAAGATCTTCAGAGAGAGGGACCACGGACAGGTAGAAGGGGACAGTGTGGAAACACAAGATTTTCAGAGAGAGAGGGACCACTGACAGGTAGAAGGGGACAGTGTGGAGTCACAAGATCTTCAGAGAGAGGGACCACTGACAGGTAGAAGGGAACAGTGTGGAGTCACAAGATCTACAGAGAGAGGGACCACGGACAGGAAGAAGGGGACAATGTGGAACCACAAGATCTTCAGAGAGAGGGACCACTGATAACTAGAAGGGGACAGTGTGGATCAACAAGATCTTCAGAGGGAGGGACCACAGACAGGAAGAAGGTGACAGTATGAAGTCATAAGATGTTTAGAGAGAAGGACCACGGACAGATAGAAGGGGACAGTGTTAAGTCATAAGATCTTCAGAGAGAGGGACCACGGAGAGGTAGAAGGGAACAATGTGGAGTCACTAGATCTACAGAGAGAAGGACCACGGACAGGTAGAAGGGGACAGTGTGAAGTCACAAGATCTACAGAGAGAGGGACCATGGGGAAGTAGAAGGGGACAGTGCGGAGTCATAAGATCTTCAGAGGGAGGGACCACGGGCAGGTAGAAGGGGACACTGTGGATTCACAAGATCAACAGAGAGAGGAACCATGGGGGAGGTAGAAGGGGACAGTGCAGAGTCATAAGATCTTCAGATGGAAGGACCACAGAAAGGAAGAAAGGAAGGGGACAGTGTGGAGGCACAAACTGTTAAGAGGGAGGGACCAGGGACAGGTAGAAGGGAACAGTGTGGAACCACAAGATCTTCAGAGAGAGGAACCACGGACAGGTAGAAGGGGAAAGTGTGGAGTCCCAAGATCTACAGAGAGAGAAGGATCACGGACAGGTAGATGGGGACAGTGTGAAGTCACAAGATCTACAGAGAGAGGGACCATGGGGAGGTAGAAGGGGGCAGTGTGAAGTCATAAGATCTACAGAGAGAAGGACTACGGACAGGTAGAAGGGGACAGTGTGGAGCCACAAGATATACAGAGAGAGGAACCATGGGGAGGTAGAAGGGGACAGTGCAGAGTCATAAGATCTACAGAGAGAAGGACCACGGACAGGTAGATGGGGACAGTGTGAAGTTACAAGATGTACAGAGAGAGGGACCATGGAGATGTAGAAGGGGACAGTGCAGAGTCATAAGATCTACAGAGAGAAGGACCACGGGCAGGTAGAAGGGGACAGTGTGGAGCCACAAGATCTACAGAGAGAGGAACCATGGGGAGGTAGAAGGGGATAGTGCAGAGTCACAAGATCTACAGAGAGAGGGACCATGGGGAGGTAGAAGGGGACAGTGCAGAGTCATAAGATCTACAGAGAGAAGGACCGCGGACAGGTAGATGGGGACAGTGTGAAGTCACAAGATGTACAGAGAGAGGGACCATGGGGAGGTAGAAGAGGACAGTGTAGAGTCATAAGATCCACAGAGAGAAGGACCACGGGCAGGTAGAAGGGGACAGTGTGGAGCCACAAGATCTACAGAGAGAGGAACCATGTGGAGGTAGAAGGGGACAGTGCAGAGTCATAAGATCTACAGAGAGAAGGACCACGGACAGGTAGAAGGGGACAGTGTGGAGTCACAAGATCTACAGAGAGAAGGACCACGGACAGGTAGAAAGGGACAGTGTGAAGTCACAAGATCTACAGAGAGAGGGACCATGGGGAGGTAGAAGGCGGCAGTGCAGAGTCATAAGATCTACAGAGAGAGGGACCATGGGGAGGTAGAAGAGGACAGTGCGGACTCACAAGATCTTCCGAGGGATGGACCACGGTCAGGTAGAAGGGACAGTGCGGAGTCGTAAGATCTTCAGAGGGAGGGGCCATGGACAGGTAGAAGGGGACAGTGAGGACTCACAAGATCTTCAGAGGAATGGACCATGGACAGGTAGAAGGGGACAGTGTGAAGTCAAAAGATCAACAGAGAGAGGGACCATGGGGAGGTAGAAGGGGACAGTGTGGAGTCACAAGATCAACAGAGAGAGGGACCATGGGCAGGTAGAAGAGACAGTGCAGAGTCATAGGATCAACAGAGAGAGGGACCATGGGGTGGTAGAAGGGGCCAGTGTGGTCTCAGAAGATCACAGACAGTTACCACGGGCAGGTAGAAGAGTGTACATAAAGGGATGGGGACAGCGCCAGTCTGTCCCTATTGGAGCAGTCAAAGGGGCTGCAGACGGGATTGGGGCAGTGTAGCAGAGAGCATGGGAAGCCCTCACAGCACCCAGAATGGACCCGAGAGCCCCAAGGTGACAACCGGAAGAGAGGGGGGAGGGCGTGAAGGAGAGGGGGGCATGAAGGAGTGGGGGGCAGGCGTGAAGGAGAGGGGGGAGGGCGTGAAGGAGAGGGGGTATGAAGGAGATGGGGGAGGACGTGGAGAGGGGGCAAACGCACCTTGTAGTTGTTGGAGAGGTGCAGTGCTGCCGCTGCGGTCTCCAGAAGGTAGTAGATGGTTTTAGCCACGTCTCCCACTCCCAGCCAATGGCGGGCCAGCGCAGAGACCACCGAGTCCTGCACGTGCAGACACGTGCAGGTCTTGGGCTCTTCCAAGTCCTTCGCTCGCTGGTGCTGCAGCATCATGTCCATCTGCTCCAGGAAGCTGAACTCGCTCCTAAAAAGCAAAAAAAAAACGGAAAGCTGACATAGGCCAGGCCCTGGGATTGGAGCGCTCCCGGCCCTCTGCACTGAAACCGAGACAGCCTCATCGGGACATCAGAGAGTGTCCCTCAGACGAGCAGCCGTCTCCTCCCTCCCTCCCTCCTCCCAGCCCTCTGCACTGAAACCGAGACAGCCTCATTGGGACATCGGAGAGTGTCCCTCAGACGAGCAGTCGTCTCCTCCCTCCCTCCTCCCCAGCCTCTCCAGTGAAACCGAGACAGCCTCATCGGGACATCAGAGAGTGTCCCTCAGACGAGCAGCCGTTTCCTCCCTCCCTCCGTCCCGGGGCCTGACCAGGGCTCTGTTCCCACATGTTTCGGAATGAGCAAAGGTCCTGGGAATGGAGGGACCACCGCGCCGGACATATCAACTGGAATGGTGCATGCCACGGCTGATGTCAGCAAAGAGAGACACAATGAGAAACTGGGAAACCAGAGCCACCAGGGCGCGAGGAGGCAGAGGATGGACGGGAGGAGAGAAAAGTGTAGCGGTCTAGTTGTTCACGTCACGTTGACGTGACGCAGGCGGCCCCGTTGGCGCCGGGGTGCGCGCGCAGATTAGCGCGCCGGCAGATGAGGAGAGAGTGCCGGCCGACGCTCCTCGGTACATGCTCATGAGAATGCTAAATAAATATAGCGGTAACCCAACAACGTGCCTCGTGTGATTACTGAGCAACATTACAGTGGCGACGAGGTCGGGACAGAGACCTGACCGACGCGGGAGCACAGGAGAGGGCAACACTCCACGTGGCCCCCACGAGGCAAAGGAAGACACGCAAGCAGGTCACCAGGCCAAAACGGAACACCAGACAGGCCTGCCTGGAGCGGGGTGAGTCACGGAAAACGTCCTAGTCAACCACGTCGGACGATCCGAGGTACGGAGCAACCGAGGAGCGTGGCAGTGCCACAGTACAGCACACGAGCTGCATATAGGCCACAGGGACGACGCTACCCACAAACGGCCAAGAGCACACACGCCACCTTCACGCAAATCCACGCACAGGGAGCGCTGCGCTGGCTACCACAGAGGAGGAGGTGGGGTCTAGTAACAAAAGCCCCCAGAGAATCAAGCACACAGGGAACAACAACAACACCCCAGGCAGCCCCCCGAGCAAAGCCACCGACGGAACGAGCGCCAAGGAAGTGAAGATGAGTACCCCGGCAGGGTACGCGATTGCACCAGTGCAATTCCTAACGAAACCCGGAGACCCACTGATGAAATGGGAGGACTGGAAGGAATATATAGACAATTTCATAGGGGTCCTGGAGGACGAAAATGAAGAGCAGTTCACTCCTCAGAGAAAAAAACGCATCCTGCTACTAAATCTGGGCCCAGAAGGTCTGAGAATATACAAGAGTCTAGTACCAACGAAGAGAGAAGACACAGACGACGATGTGTATGCGCATGCAGTGGAGGCCCTAGATGAACGATACCGCCCCACCATCTGTGTTTCAGTGGATAGATATAACTTCCAGCAAAGGAAACAAAAGGTGGGGGAATCCATCGAAGAGTATGTAGCAGCGTTGAGAAAGCTAGCAGCCCCGTGTAAGTACGCACTGTGGGAAGATGAATTCATAAAAGACCAGGTGATCATGCACACCACCAGCGCAAACGTGCAAGACAAGCTGTGGGCGAGTGGGGACACCACACTCAAGGAAGTAATGGTCATAGTGAAGAGGGCAGAACTCTCGAAGAGGTGCGCCGATGCTACCAAAAAAGAGGCGGTCACCCCAACCATGGTGAACAGGATACAGGAGGGAGATCACCGCAAGGACCAGAAACACAAACAACCCTTGGCCAAAGGGACTAGCAGATGGCAAGGGAAACAAGCGGACAGTGAGTACAAGAAAACGTGCTACAGGTGTGGAAGTTGGTCCCACGAAGCCCACGACAGACGTTGCCCGGCATTCCGAGCCAAATGCCTGCACTGCGGTATCATGGGTCACTACGAGAAGGTGTGTCGGAAGAAACAACAGAAAGGAGTGGTGAAATATGTTGACCAAAGCGCAGAAGACCTGGAGGAAGCCACAGAGGAAGATGTGGTCACTGTCTTATGTATATACGATCAGGTATTGAGCGTAGACGCCGAGAGATCAACCAAACCAGTCCTAGAGATGTCCATGGGCGGCATCACCATTTCAGTAGTGGCAGACACCGGATCCCCATTTACCATTATACAGAGAGCAGTGTGGGAAGAACAGTTCCAATCCAAGTTGGGCCCTGAACTGGAGAAACTAGACATACGACCGGTTACCTATAATGGGGATCGCATTCCCATGCTGGGCTTCCGACGTCTACTGTTCGAGTTCAGAGGCCGATCAGCGCGGTGCAAACTGTATGTGGCCGAGAAAGGACCCTCCGTCCTAGGATGGTTAGACCAAGGCGACCTAGGCATAAAACTCGACCCAGGAGGGAAGGAACAAATTCTACTCACAGAACAGGAGGAATGGCCGGACATGAACAGATGGAAGAAGAACTACCCTAAAGTGTTTGGGGGCACGGTAGGGAAAATGGAGAAATTTCAACATAAAATAGTGCTCAAGGACGGAGCCACACCAGTGGCACATAAAGTGAGGAATGTGCCCATTGCAGTAAGGGAAGCCGTCCAGACAGAACTCCAAGATCTGGAGAAGAAGGGCATCATAGAACCCATTACCTGCGCCGAATGGCTGGCGCCCTTGGTGGTCGTGATGAAACCCAACGGGAAGGTCAGGCTCTGTGTGGACCTGAGAGAACTCAACAAAAACATAGTGGTGGAGAAATTTCCCCTTCCCAAGATAGAGGAGATGTTGGCAAGAACCAGAGGAGTTCAGTGGTACTCCACCATTGACCTTACATCAGCTTACCACCAGGTAGCTCTACACCCGGACAGCAAAAGCCTGACATCGTTCATCACCCCGTTTGGGTGCTACAGATTTTGTCGCATGCCGTTCGGGCTAGCCTCGGCGGCAGCCGTCTTTCAGAAGATGATGCACCAATTGTTCAGAGACTGCAAAGACGTACAGTACTTCCAGGACGATATCCTAGTGATGGGGAGAGATAGGAGAGATCATGACCGGAAACTAGAAAAAGTACTACAAACACTGGAAGCCAAAGGCCTCACGGCAGAATGGTCGAAATGTCGGTTGGGACTGCAATCGGTAACCTATTTAGGCCATGAAATTGGGCGACAGGGGATCACACCCAAGACGGGGAACGTGAAAGCCATCGCGGAAGCACCGCCCCCCAAGAACAAGGAGGAAGTCAGATCGTTCCTGGGGATGGCGGAGTACTATAGCAAATTCGTGGTACATTTCGCATCCAAGACCTACAACATGAGGAGGCTGACAAGAGAGAGCACGGTGTTCCAGTGGACACCGGAAGCCCAAGCGGAATTTGAAGTCATCAAAAAGGGAATCCTAGAAGCCATACCGCTCAAGGGGTACGACCCACAAGGCGCCACCATACTCATCACCGACGCCAGCGACAAGGGGTTAGGCGCTGTACTCATGCAAGACCGAGGAAGAGGGGACATGGAGACAATAAGCTTCGCCTCCAGAGCACTGACGGATACGGAAGGCAAGTACAGCGTCATCGAGAAGGAGATGTTGGCGGTTGTGTGGGCCATGACGAGGTTCCGGCAGTTCCTATGGGGTACCCGATTCCTGCTCAAGACGGACCACAAGCCGTTAGTGAAGGTACTAACTTCGAGCGGGCACGCCAGCGCCACACCCCGGATATCGAAGATGTCCTTAAAATTGTTGGAATTCAGATATGATGTGGAGTACATCCCTGGAAACAAGAACCGAGTGGCGGACTACTTGAGTCGAGCGGCGGCCATGGAGCCGGGAGAAGAAGACCCAGCGGACAAAGGAGAGATGGTAGCTCTCATAGAGGACCAAGAGAAGATAATCAGCATACAGGAGTGGACGGAAGCCTATGAAGAAGACTCTGACCTTATGGAAGTAAAAGCGCACATCACACAAGGGTGGCCTGATAAGAAAAAGGTGAAAACCAACCTCAAACCATTTTATGAAGTGAAAGAAGAACTGACAGTAGGAGACAAGGGCATATTCATCTACCGGGGAGACAGAGTAATTCCCCCCACGAATCTTATCAACAAGTTGCTGGACTTATTACACGAAGGCCACCTTGGCATAGGGAAACTCAAAGCCAGATCGAAACAGAACTACTGGTGGCCAGGTATGGACGTAAGAGCAGAGAGGTATGTCAGAGAGTGTCCCCAATGTCAAGGGGCCGACAAAACATTGAGACCACTACGTCCAGCCCTTGGGAAATTCGACACTCCCTCAAACCCGTGGGAAGAGTTGTCAATAGACATTCTGGGACCGGTGCTGGATGACCAGAGCATACAGAAGTACGTGTGTGTCCTCATCGACCGTTATTCCAAATGGCCAGAAATAAAGGTGAGCGAATCCATGGACACGGAGAACATTCTGGAGTTTCTATCGGAAACATTCACCCGAGAAGGTATTCCCAAGTCCATCTTAAGTGACAATGGACCACAGTTCACGTCGGAAAGATGGAAACAATTCATGGGAAGAAATGGCATCTCCGTAAAGCACACGGCCATATACCATCCGGCAGGCAACGGTCTGGTGGAACGATTTCACAGAGTGGTGATGGGGGCCATACAAGCGGCCATCACCTGTAATAAAGACTGGAAGAAAGCGTTGGAGAACATGGTATGGGCCTACAGAATAACGCCCACAAGCACGGGGTATAGCCCGTTTCAAATATTGAGAGGACGTGAACCCTTCACGCACGACAACAGAATCTGGAAGGAGAAGGTGGTGACCAGCGAATGGTCTCCGGCGGTAGTAAGAGCAAATCTGGAGAGAGCACAAGCCACCTACACCGACAACTACAACAAGAGGAGGAATGTGAAGGACACTCACTTAGAGAGAGGAGAATGGGTGAGAGTAAAGCTGGCGACCCTACAAAGAAAGGGAGACAGCAAGTACAGCAAGCCGATGCAGGTTAAGGAAGTTTATGATCGAGCGGCCCTGCTCAGTGATGGGAACGTGTGGTCGCAGGACCGCATGGCCCGGTGCAACAAGATATTGAGATGGGAACAGTGGGATCCGGAAGGTGAAGCCATGGAAGACGGGGAGGAAGAGAACAAGGAAGGCGGAAGTGAACTAAGGGAAGAAGCAGGTGCAGGAGAGGAGCAAGAAGGTGTGTTAAGGGGTGAGGCCCCAGTGGCAGAGATGGACAGGCCGAGAGGCAATATGAACAGCGAAGGAGCGATGAGTGGAGGAACAGAAATCGAGGAAACGCAGAGCCAAGGGGCTCGAGGGAACATTGGTAAGGTGACCAGGAGTGGAAGACAAGTTGTAAGGCCTTCCAGGTTCCAAGACTTCGAACTAACCTGCGAACTGTAAGTGACTGATTTTTGGTTTGGTAAAAGGGGGAGATATGTAGCGGTCTAGTTGTTCACGTCACGTTGACGTGACGCAGGCGGCCCCGTTGGCGCCGGGGTGCGCGCGCAGATTAGCGCGCCGGCAGATGAGGAGAGAGTGCCGGCCGACGCTCCTCGGTACATGCTCATGAGAATGCTAAATAAATATAGCGGTAACCCAACAACGTGCCTCGTGTGATTACTGAGCAACATTACAGTGGCGACGAGGTCGGGACAGAGACCTGACCGACGCGGGAGCACAGGAGAGGGCAACACTCCACGTGGCCCCCACGAGGCAAAGGAAGACACGCAAGCAGGTCACCAGGCCAAAACGGAACACCAGACAGGCCTGCCTGGAGCGGGGTGAGTCACGGAAAACGTCCTAGTCAACCACGTCGGACGATCCGAGGTACGGAGCAACCGAGGAGCGTGGCAGTGCCACAGTACAGCACACGAGCTGCATATAGGCCACAGGGACGACGCTACCCACAAACGGCCAAGAGCACACACGCCACCTTCACGCAAATCCACGCACAGGGAGCGCTGCGCTGGCTACCACAGAGGAGGAGGTGGGGTCTAGTAACAAAAGCCCCCAGAGAATCAAGCACACAGGGAACAACAACAACACCCCAGGCAGCCCCCCGAGCAAAGCCACCGACGGAACGAGCGCCAAGGAAGTGAAGATGAGTACCCCGGCAGGGTACGCGATTGCACCAGTGCAATTCCTAACGAAACCCGGAGACCCACTGATGAAATGGGAGGACTGGAAGGAATATATAGACAATTTCATAGGGGTCCTGGAGGACGAAAATGAAGAGCAGTTCACTCCTCAGAGAAAAAAACGCATCCTGCTACTAAATCTGGGCCCAGAAGGTCTGAGAATATACAAGAGTCTAGTACCAACGAAGAGAGAAGACACAGACGACGATGTGTATGCGCATGCAGTGGAGGCCCTAGATGAACGATACCGCCCCACCATCTGTGTTTCAGTGGATAGATATAACTTCCAGCAAAGGAAACAAAAGGTGGGGGAATCCATCGAAGAGTATGTAGCAGCGTTGAGAAAGCTAGCAGCCCCGTGTAAGTACGCACTGTGGGAAGATGAATTCATAAAAGACCAGGTGATCATGCACACCACCAGCGCAAACGTGCAAGACAAGCTGTGGGCGAGTGGGGACACCACACTCAAGGAAGTAATGGTCATAGTGAAGAGGGCAGAACTCTCGAAGAGGTGCGCCGATGCTACCAAAAAAGAGGCGGTCACCCCAACCATGGTGAACAGGATACAGGAGGGAGATCACCGCAAGGACCAGAAACACAAACAACCCTTGGCCAAAGGGACTAGCAGATGGCAAGGGAAACAAGCGGACAGTGAGTACAAGAAAACGTGCTACAGGTGTGGAAGTTGGTCCCACGAAGCCCACGACAGACGTTGCCCGGCATTCCGAGCCAAATGCCTGCACTGCGGTATCATGGGTCACTACGAGAAGGTGTGTCGGAAGAAACAACAGAAAGGAGTGGTGAAATATGTTGACCAAAGCGCAGAAGACCTGGAGGAAGCCACAGAGGAAGATGTGGTCACTGTCTTATGTATATACGATCAGGTATTGAGCGTAGACGCCGAGAGATCAACCAAACCAGTCCTAGAGATGTCCATGGGCGGCATCACCATTTCAGTAGTGGCAGACACCGGATCCCCATTTACCATTATACAGAGAGCAGTGTGGGAAGAACAGTTCCAATCCAAGTTGGGCCCTGAACTGGAGAAACTAGACATACGACCGGTTACCTATAATGGGGATCGCATTCCCATGCTGGGCTTCCGACGTCTACTGTTCGAGTTCAGAGGCCGATCAGCGCGGTGCAAACTGTATGTGGCCGAGAAAGGACCCTCCGTCCTAGGATGGTTAGACCAAGGCGACCTAGGCATAAAACTCGACCCAGGAGGGAAGGAACAAATTCTACTCACAGAACAGGAGGAATGGCCGGACATGAACAGAT
This sequence comes from Triturus cristatus, assembly GCF_964204655.1. Classification (NCBI taxonomy): domain Eukaryota; kingdom Metazoa; phylum Chordata; class Amphibia; order Caudata; family Salamandridae; genus Triturus; species Triturus cristatus. The sequence continues at coordinate 1,199,685,394 of NC_140584.1, forward strand.
GGAAGAAGAACTACCCTAAAGTGTTTGGGGGCACGGTAGGGAAAATGGAGAAATTTCAACATAAAATAGTGCTCAAGGACGGAGCCACACCAGTGGCACATAAAGTGAGGAATGTGCCCATTGCAGTAAGGGAAGCCGTCCAGACAGAACTCCAAGATCTGGAGAAGAAGGGCATCATAGAACCCTTTACCTGCGCCGAATGGCTGGCGCCCTTGGTGGTCGTGATGAAACCCAACGGGAAGGTCAGGCTCTGTGTGGACCTGAGAGAACTCAACAAAAACATAGTGGTGGAGAAATTTCCCCTTCCCAAGATAGAGGAGATGTTGGCAAGAACCAGAGGAGTTCAGTGGTACTCCACCATTGACCTTACATCAGCTTACCACCAGGTAGCTCTACACCCGGACAGCAAAAGCCTGACATCGTTCATCACCCCGTTTGGGTGCTACAGATTTTGTCGCATGCCGTTCGGGCTAGCCTCGGCGGCAGCCGTCTTTCAGAAGATGATGCACCAATTGTTCAGAGACTGCAAAGACGTACAGTACTTCCAGGACGATATCCTAGTGATGGGGAGAGATAGGAGAGATCATGACCGGAAACTAGAAAAAGTACTACAAACACTGGAAGCCAAAGGCCTCACGGCAGAATGGTCGAAATGTCGGTTGGGACTGCAATCGGTAACCTATTTAGGCCATGAAATTGGGCGACAGGGGATCACACCCAAGACGGGGAACGTGAAAGCCATCGCGGAAGCACCGCCCCCCAAGAACAAGGAGGAAGTCAGATCGTTCCTGGGGATGGCGGAGTACTATAGCAAATTCGTGGTACATTTCGCATCCAAGACCTACAACATGAGGAGGCTGACAAGAGAGAGCACGGTGTTCCAGTGGACACCGGAAGCCCAAGCGGAATTTGAAGTCATCAAAAAGGGAATCCTAGAAGCCATACCGCTCAAGGGGTACGACCCACAAGGCGCCACCATACTCATCACCGACGCCAGCGACAAGGGGTTAGGCGCTGTACTCATGCAAGACCGAGGAAGAGGGGACATGGAGACAATAAGCTTCGCCTCCAGAGCACTGACGGATACGGAAGGCAAGTACAGCGTCATCGAGAAGGAGATGTTGGCGGTTGTGTGGGCCATGACGAGGTTCCGGCAGTTCCTATGGGGTACCCGATTCCTGCTCAAGACGGACCACAAGCCGTTAGTGAAGGTACTAACTTCGAGCGGGCACGCCAGCGCCACACCCCGGATATCGAAGATGTCCTTAAAATTGTTGGAATTCAGATATGATGTGGAGTACATCCCTGGAAACAAGAACCGAGTGGCGGACTACTTGAGTCGAGCGGCGGCCATGGAGCCGGGAGAAGAAGACCCAGCGGACAAAGGAGAGATGGTAGCTCTCATAGAGGACCAAGAGAAGATAATCAGCATACAGGAGTGGACGGAAGCCTATGAAGAAGACTCTGACCTTATGGAAGTAAAAGCGCACATCACACAAGGGTGGCCTGATAAGAAAAAGGTGAAAACCAACCTCAAACCATTTTATGAAGTGAAAGAAGAACTGACAGTAGGAGACAAGGGCATATTCATCTACCGGGGAGACAGAGTAATTCCCCCCACGAATCTTATCAACAAGTTGCTGGACTTATTACACGAAGGCCACCTTGGCATAGGGAAACTCAAAGCCAGATCGAAACAGAACTACTGGTGGCCAGGTATGGACGTAAGAGCAGAGAGGTATGTCAGAGAGTGTCCCCAATGTCAAGGGGCCGACAAAACATTGAGACCACTACGTCCAGCCCTTGGGAAATTCGACACTCCCTCAAACCCGTGGGAAGAGTTGTCAATAGACATTCTGGGACCGGTGCTGGATGACCAGAGCATACAGAAGTACGTGTGTGTCCTCATCGACCGTTATTCCAAATGGCCAGAAATAAAGGTGAGCGAATCCATGGACACGGAGAACATTCTGGAGTTTCTATCGGAAACATTCACCCGAGAAGGTATTCCCAAGTCCATCTTAAGTGACAATGGACCACAGTTCACGTCGGAAAGATGGAAACAATTCATGGGAAGAAATGGCATCTCCGTAAAGCACACGGCCATATACCATCCGGCAGGCAACGGTCTGGTGGAACGATTTCACAGAGTGGTGATGGGGGCCATACAAGCGGCCATCACCTGTAATAAAGACTGGAAGAAAGCGTTGGAGAACATGGTATGGGCCTACAGAATAACGCCCACAAGCACGGGGTATAGCCCGTTTCAAATATTGAGAGGACGTGAACCCTTCACGCACGACAACAGAATCTGGAAGGAGAAGGTGGTGACCAGCGAATGGTCTCCGGCGGTAGTAAGAGCAAATCTGGAGAGAGCACAAGCCACCTACACCGACAACTACAACAAGAGGAGGAATGTGAAGGACACTCACTTAGAGAGAGGAGAATGGGTGAGAGTAAAGCTGGCGACCCTACAAAGAAAGGGAGACAGCAAGTACAGCAAGCCGATGCAGGTTAAGGAAGTTTATGATCGAGCGGCCCTGCTCAGTGATGGGAACGTGTGGTCGCAGGACCGCATGGCCCGGTGCAACAAGATATTGAGATGGGAACAGTGGGATCCGGAAGGTGAAGCCATGGAAGACGGGGAGGAAGAGAACAAGGAAGGCGGAAGTGAACTAAGGGAAGAAGCAGGTGCAGGAGAGGAGCAAGAAGGTGTGTTAAGGGGTGAGGCCCCAGTGGCAGAGATGGACAGGCCGAGAGGCAATATGAACAGCGAAGGAGCGATGAGTGGAGGAACAGAAATCGAGGAAACGCAGAGCCAAGGGGCTCGAGGGAACATTGGTAAGGTGACCAGGAGTGGAAGACAAGTTGTAAGGCCTTCCAGGTTCCAAGACTTCGAACTAACCTGCGAACTGTAAGTGACTGATTTTTGGTTTGGTAAAAGGGGGAGATATGTAGCGGTCTAGTTGTTCACGTCACGTTGACGTGACGCAGGCGGCCCCGTTGGCGCCGGGGTGCGCGCGCAGATTAGCGCGCCGGCAGATGAGGAGAGAGTGCCGGCCGACGCTCCTCGGTACATGCTCATGAGAATGCTAAATAAATATAGCGGTAACCCAACAACGTGCCTCGTGTGATTACTGAGCAACATTACAAAAAGGAGGTTCAAGAAACCCTGTGCCCCCGAGAGAACAACCAGGCTTCGCATCTGAGACCCCCACCAGCGACCCGGTGAGCACAGTAATAGGACAGTAGAGAACCCCCTACACTTGAAGAGACTGGGTGCACCTGCCCCTCCCCAGCACATTAAAAGTGTGAAATGGGGACAGTGGTGAAGCATTATTGCCCAACTGCCCCCCACTCCCAGCGCCACTGTGCTGCCTGCTGTCACTCTATTTGCCTTGGTCTAAAGTCAGCAAGAGGAGCCTGTTCGAGGGCCTCTGGAGAGTCGGATTTCAGCTTACGGTGAGCAGAGTTTATGGAGCTCTTTTTCAAATCCATTTTTTGAGTTTTTTGAAGTGCACAAAGTAGCAGGTTAGGACAATACACGTGGTACCCTCACCCGACCAGAGACTGCCCAGTGTGCATGCAACGGAACCGTCTCACAAGGGCTCCAGGTCTTTGGCCTATTAGACTGAGTGTGTCACTCCTGTCAACGCTGCCTTGAAATGCAATCACTTTAGTGCCAATATCGGCCACACTCACCAGCCCTCCCGCAGCAACATACAGGTAGCATAAATAAGCAGACAAGACGACTTTTTGGTGGAGAAAAATGCTGCAGGTTTATTAGCATACCAAATATGCCAACATGGTGGGTTATCTTACAGGCGATCCAAAGGCAAGCCGCCCCTCGTGGCCTACCACCTGATGGGCCAACTTGCATCGTGGTCTTAGCCAATCGGTGCTTAGCGGTTGTGGTAAGGGGATAGCCCCTCCCACTTCCGGTGAAACATTGGTCCACCATATAACTCACGCCCCCCCTACGAGGGGCGGAGCGTTCAAGCGACCCCCGGTTGTACAGGTTTCCAACCGCCCGTAGGACAGATGGGGCGCCGTCGCACCCCAGGGTCCACCGCACACACTTCCTGGGGTTATTCGGCCTCAGCACCCTTTGTGCTCCTGAAGAGGGTACCCCTGAGTACCTTTCCGCCTCTGGATCGCCATGTAACTCCGCCACAGCCCTGGGTGTGGCGACCGTCGCAGCCAGGGCCCCCCACCAAGGCCGGCGCTCCTACTTACATCTCGCTATTTCCAGGGTCTCCCCTAGGTCCAGGAGGAACAAGTCCATGCCTATTCTGGAGAGATGTACCCCATCGTCCACGAGACACCCTGTGGATTTAACATGAAGCAAACCATGTCTTATGAATCCAAACCCCATTTGTTTGGTGAATTTACGCATCGCGCATCTGACTCTCCTGCGCGCAGCCTCCATTGCCTTCCCAGATCGGGCTCCCTGCCACAGGAGCCAGGGAGTGACCGTTCACATGTCCCTAATTGGTTGCTTCAATTGCAAACTGTGGCCTTAATGTTTTGAAGCAGTGTCCTTTTGCCCAAATTAGCGGCCTTATCTTTAGCTATTTATGGTGCCGTCCAGCAAGGATAGGTCCATGCTTAACTGGACGGATGTTCCCCATTGTCCTCAAAGCACCCTGTGAATTTGGCGTGTAGCAACCCATGTCTAAGGAAGCCAAATCCCCTCTGCTCAGTGAATAAACGCATAGTGCAGATGACCCTACTGCGCGCAGGCTCCATCGACTCCCCCGACCGAGCTCCCTGCCAGGGAGCTGGGGGTGATTTCAGACCACAAAAGTTCACCAGTCCCCAACTGGTTGCTAATTTGCACATTGTGGTCTTCGTGGTCTTCTTCTAGGGTGCATTACTTCGCCCCACTGACCAGACAGTTTTACAGTTCTTTTGGATTGTTCCCTGGCGAACATAGTAATGGTGTCAAAACAGGTTTGAGGGAATATGCGTATGGTACCCGTTATTAGACACTGCACCCTTTTGTGGACTAACAACTTACTCAGCCCACCCTGCTTGCTGAACCTTCAACTGGTCACAGATGCCCGTCCCTGCTATCCACCTGTGACCCTTGATACTTTTACCTGTAGTGGTGTCATACTACCAGGTTCTGTGTCACGTGCTTCGCTGCAGTTCCTTTGGTGGATCCACTGGGACCCTTCTGCATCCCTGCAAATGCCTTGTCACGAACTAATGCCCTTTAATGCCCTTGCCCATCCCTCAAAGACACCTGACAGCATGATGCCCCCCGCAACTTTGGTGAGGGGTTTATGAGCCCAGCGCACCCCAGTCTGAGTTTCCAACATATATCCTCCCTAGCGGCTCCAGATAGTGTGAGTGGCTATCAGTGTCCTGGCAGGGCTTGCCAATGGCCTGTCCGCCTCTTGGTGACTATCCTGCCATGGGATAGGCGACATTAAGCACTGGTGTCCTTGTGTACCTGACGTATAGGAGGGGGGAACAACATGTACGACTACCTGCCCTTTCCCGAGCAGTTGGAATGCCAAAACAATCATTCCTCAATCATTGTAGCCAAATTATGCTATGACCCCATGATTCCACCAGCTTTGTGCACCGCAACCCACTAGTTAAATGGCAACTTCTGCAAATGCCTGGCTCCCCGGCTATAGGGCGGGTGTTTTGTCTCACATGAGCAACTGGTAGCATGCACTTGTATTCAGAGTGCACCTACTCTGCTGCATCGACCAGACATTTGCGCAGGCAATTCTGTTGTTGAATTGTGTCGAACAACTGAATGGTGTCCCTCTGGTTTGTGTGACTGTATGTCTATTGTGCATCCCCCCATGTGTGCCCTGCCATGATTTGTGTGTCAAACCACAAACGCTGTCCGACTACTCTGCTCCCTATCCGTGCTACTTTATCAGATCAAGAAGTGTCATAAAATTAAATATGTGCCTTCGATGGATGGGGGCTTCAAATAATGCCTGCTCTCTTGAGGGAGAATGATGCACAGATGAGCTGATGGCCATTGTCCAGATATATCCACCAAATACATAAACCTGTAAGCTAGTACTACTGGCTTCAGTCCTTCTGGTTAATTGCCTAAAACCACGAAGGCCCCCATATAGCATGATTGCCTGGCGTCTCGGGTGAACTTTGCCCAGAGCTGGATGGTCTTAGTGGGGTTAGACTGGAGGAGCGATGTGTGGCTAATGCAGGCCCAAAATCTGTGCAAATTGATGATGCATCACCATAGTACCAACGGGCCTGAGTATAGAAACTGGCGATGCTGTGATACAACTTATGTAAATGTCTCAGCGTGGGCCAGAATGTAGGAGCTTTATGTGTGGCCCGTGCCGGCCCAACTAATCTGCAGGGCTACTCAGCTCGCTCAGGCAATGTGCTGCATATTGCCTGGTATTTAGCCGCTAGGTCATTGCCTCCCTATATTACTACCAAAGGAGCATTACCCTACAACAAGCCCATCTGTTGGCTTTGACAATGCTTCTTAGTTGCATAAGATAGATAAGCCACAATTATAGCTTTCTTGCATAGCCAACCAAGAGCTAGCCGCCCCCATCCACGGCTGCCAAGGTTTCAACTGCTATATGTGACATTTTCATCATTCCAGTGCACTATGAGTGACATATAAAAGACTATGAATGACACTTTCTTGCTAGCAATCAAACCCTGAGGATGAGGGAGACATACCCATATCAGTAATTACGCCTATTTGACCAACAAGAAACTCTAAGACGACCAAGGTTTAAGGGTGCTATTGAGAGATATTCCAGAGCTTGGAGTTTGCATGTGTGAGACGGTAACATATATACGATACTTTGGGAGTCAAAGTGCCTGGAATGGTATGAGACTGGAGTAGCTCAGATTGAGCAGAATATCATACCTATACACAGTCAGTCGGACCGCCTGGCCCGTAAGTACTGGAGATGGGCGCCTGCAAACTACACGCCTTACGTGATGTACACACCTTGCGCTGAGGGGGGAACCGGCTTGTGCCGGTTTCGCCTCATACTGAGCACGCCATTCGCTGACCCATGGTGCCATCATCCAGATGCACCCCAAAGGCCCCCCAAATAGCAGCTGCACCTAGAGAGAGCACTGCCCTCCCCTACCCAGTGACGGTAGGCCCGTATCTGCCCTTCTCTAGCACAGGACACCAACCAGGCGAACAGCCCTAATATGGCTTTGGTGTAGTAGTATACTGAAAATGCAACAATTCTGGACAGGTGGCACATGTTCTTGCGGAGAACACAGTCCCTTATCAAATTGGCACCAACCAAGTACAAGCCTCGTATTATTCTTCTCAACCTGTGAGAGCGAAACTAACACCAATGGTCGCACTTCCGACCCACATCATTCAGATTCCCGAGCCCAGTATGCCCCCCTGCAAAGCTTCACCATGCGCCGCTTGGGCCATGTGTTCCACCCTTACGACCTCACTAAAAGGTTTCTTTTAGTTGGCAGACTCACCTATTATTTTCATTACTATTAGTGAGCTGCTGCTGTGTTACCCTATTGCAAACACGTCACCATCCCCGAATATTGTATAGAAACACATTTAGAAATTGGAAGAGTTTGCCCGTGCACTGTAGTACTTTTCGTAAAGTGGGCAAGAAAGAGCTGGACTGTCTCAAATTCAGAGCTGATCCAAACAGGGGCCCCCAAATGAGTTTCTACCAAGGGCAACTGCTAATACTACCGCATGTGCTGTTGTGCACGAGTGTGCACTCCTGACCGTGTTTGGGAATGATATGAAGTGTGCCCACTGTGGCACCACCGCACCCTTTCGCTGAGTGACAACCTACGCAGTTCACCCTGCAACTGACCCTGTTGCTTAATACCGCCCCTTGATGCCCTTGCCTGCCAGTCACAGCCCTGCCAACATAATGCCCCCGCAGCATGTTGGAGAGGAGAGACCCACGTACCAGTTTGTGATTCCATCATACCTTTACTGAGGCTCCAGTTCATGTAAAGTGTGTGTCACTGTCCTGGCAAGGCATACCCAGTAACCCGTCCCAATCTGTAAATGTGGTAACCATGGGCATTTGATCATGCGCTGTATTTCAATTCTGGAGTGTTGTGGACCTCAGTATTGCTGAACATCCTACCAGTGAACTGATACCTAATTGCATCTGTATCCTACATGAGGTCTAGCGACATTGCCGTCAGCTAAATCGACTCGCATGAGAGCACTCCCACGTGTGAAGAACACAAGGAAGAGAGTTGAAATGCAAAAGTGCCTGTGATCACCCAGTTGGGTCAAGTGGGAAGCCTGGACTGACCTCCAGTTTAAGTCTGTGCAGGCCCCGCCCCAGACGGCCAAAACCCCATCACGTCCTCCAAGGGACCAGCGTGCTCACCCACCGATACCATGTCCACGGGGATCCTTCTGTCCCCCCTTGTAGTTTAGCTGATATACTTCTTACAGTACAATACACAGATTGCACAATGCACCCTGACCCCTACTGAAAAAAATTGGAACTAAATGAGACATGTGACCACTGCACAAGATGGCGCTGTTTGTATAATGAGGAGGGGGGGGGGGCCTCGAAAAAACAGAGTCATCGCACTTACCCACGGGTACTCTCAATGGCACTTGACGAGTGCCCTGGTAATTTTGTTAAAGAAAATGAATGCCTTGCATTACTGGATTATTGATTATTTATTTTTAACTTCAGATGCCCCAGTCCTGCTGGTCCTGTTACCAGGAAACATGCCTTGCTTTGCAGGCAGAGACACCTTGTGTGTGCTTGCACACCGTGACCACACATGAGTGATGCACCCGGTGTCCCCTCTTGTGTCGTTGCAACCATAAAACCTTGTGTAAACCTGCCCCTGGTGATACCCCCTGAGTACCTGCACCCGGGTCCCCCTGTGCTTGAGGTAGCTATTCTGTGCCTAGGTGATGTGCTTCCAGACTGGTATTTTGCTGTTTCTGTCATTGCATGCGGATATATGATCCAGCAAGAACATCATAGCCGATACGACAGGGTTGTTGGCTTTGTCAATGGTTGTTAGTTGCATAAGATAAATAAGCCGCAACTGAACTTGTAAATAATATTGCAAACTTTCACTTGAGCGCGCTGACAGACAATATTGCTTATGATGCAGCAAGTACATCATACCTGCCATGAACATTGTTTTTACCCGTTTACATTGACAGCTGCAATGCTGCGTTTGCCTTTGGCTACTGGGGGGAAGCACCGACTTCCCGATTAAAATTGTTGGCTGCTATTGCTGCTGAACATTCGTATAATCGCTTGTAACTGCTCGCGTAATTTGTAACTGCTGATAACTGTCAGTCATTCAACTGTGGATGGCACTGGCAGGGAAAGGGATCAAACATTGAAGATAGCTTTTTTTTTTTTGTTGCTCCTAAAATCTGCCCTGTGTAAATTAAGAAAACTAAGGGGGAACCCCCCGAAAATTGTCACTGCCTGTCTAAACATGGTTAAATGCAACACCGGGAATAGCACACTTAACCTTGGGAGGATGCCTACAGCACCTGGATTCCCAGTTGGCCTCCCATCCAAATACTAACCAGGCCCGACCCTGCTTCGCTTGCGAGATCGGCCGAGATCGGATGCTTTCTGGGTGAAATGTCCGTAATCGAGAGACTGAGTGACGCTTTCTCCCGGGCAAGGTTCAACCAAGAAGGACTCGGGATGAAATATCTGAAATGACAAGTGTGAGAAGTTGGCCTGGTATATGATGTTCACTAGTTAAAGTGACCACCTTGTACCATGCCAAGCAACCCTTATGGTGTGGTTGTAAGTCAACCTTTTCGGACTAGCTGCCCTAGTGGTAGCGTAGGCTAAGCAGTCTTTGAGGCTAAACTCGTGAAGCGTGTTAAGCCAGCTGTTTTACCAAATGTAACCCTCTTTTATACCAATGAAAGGACACCACACAGATATATATTCAAAATATATATGTATTTATTTCTCAAAGTAACCCCTAGTCTCTTTATGAGCACAGGAGCACAAATCGTCAAACAAGATTACAGTAGAATACACAGAAGTTGCACTTTATATGGATAGGCCCTGGTGGCCGCTCAAACCATATACTAAAATAGTGGTATAAGTACCACGAACAGAAAAGGGAAAAGGCCTAGGGCCTCTAGAATCGCTGGGCCTACAAGGAGCTAACTTCAGTTAGTGACCAGGAGGTCCACGGGTTGCGTGTGCAGAGCAAATAGTCACACGCGAGCTCCCATAGGTTTTCAATGGGTGCGTAAAAAGTACAAAGTTACTGCAAAAGGAATCTTCCGGATGGGCTAGGAACTTAAGATTGGAAACACAGACACTAGAGATGATTCTCAACACTTGGGCACCGGAGTGCCAGCTTTACCTCACCCACAGGAAGCGGGTGCATAGGCGTCGAAGTGCGTCGGGTTTCTTCTATCTGTTCAATGGAGCCTGTAGTCAAAGATGCTGCAGGCGGTCGCCCCGGAAGAGATGCGGTGGATCTAAGAGTGGATCAGAGATGTTGAAGACCTGTAAGCAGAGGGGACAGTGTTCACAGTCACTAGCCAGTGACCAGCGTGGCACCAGGTGGGTACCAGGCGATGTCGGGTGCAAACAGGAAGAAAGGTGTAGCTTGTCTCTGCAGCCACGTGGTCCCTGAAGGTCGACGACGTCCAGGAGTCAAGTCACGAGCTGTCCCACGCAGGCTCTCACTGTCGGCGGTGTCGGCGACTTGATCAAAGCAAACAAGCCTTGGCAAAAGCAATTGTTGCAGGAGATGAAGTAAGCTGATGGTTCTGACCAGCAAGGTCAGAGGAACTACTCCTTTGGAGGGGAGCAAGGGCCAGTCTGGAGCAACCAGACCAGCGGTGTATTTTGTAAAGTTCATCGCCAAGATGGCCACTAGCCAGCGGGCCAGCAACCGGTCAGGCGCGTCGAGTGGCAAAATGCAGAAGGGCCCCACGCAGATCGTGGAGATGCTGGAGGGCTCACCTTTGGTGCAGATGCTGCTCGAGGGTTGGGCTTCTCAGATCCCAAAGCACAACTTGGAGGGAGCCTCGGTTGTTGCACTTGCAGCTTGTCGTGGTCTTTTCAAGATGGCTGGCTCCACGTGTCTCGGTGCCTCCACGGGTCTCCTCTTTTCAGGGACTGTGGATCGGGCGGTGAGAGGTCTGGAGGTCCAGGTCTTGTCAGTCTCTGGGCTCGGGCTCCGGCGGGAGGCGGCGGCAAAGCAGACGTTGATTCGCTGGATGGTGCTTGCGTTAGCAAGGTGGTCACTCCCTGACCACAGGGGAGATTGGCTTCAGTCCTCTGTGCGGCAGAGCGTCGAAGTTCCCGTCTTCTTCTTAGTTTCAAGTTGATTCCAGGATGTCTGAAGTCTTAGGACACAGCTCCTACCTTTAAGCGGATTCTAGGGGCCGGACTACCTGCTAGGTCCCTCCCTAAGGGTGGGACCAGGAAGGGGGGTGGTTACACCCCCAATCCTTTGTCCAGCTCGCCCCAGGCCCGGGACTGGTGTGCCCCAGGACCGGATTGAACTGGCATATGCACCAAGGCTCCTTGTGAGCCTCAGGCATGTCTGGTTTCTTTCAAGCCCTACCTGACCAATACACAAAATCCTGTCTGGGGTGGTGCACGCACCTCCCCTGGCAGGAAACCCTTTGTCCACACCTCCCAAGCTGGAAGGACTCTCAGCAGCAGGAGGGCAGACTTGTGTCTGTGGTGGCAGCATCCATTTTGTGGAGCTGAGGCTATGTCTGATTTTACCCGGGTTTCAGGTACTGTACATGTCGTGTCCCTCTAGAAGGGTGGAATGCTAACCCCGTCGCCAGAATTGGCGAGGGGTTAGTATTCCAATTCGTATGACACCTTACTCGACATGTTTTGATAAAGCCAAACCAAAGTTAGCATTTAACCGCGAGGTTCATAATGCACTTAAGAGTATATGGTATGACGATATCTGGAAACAGTAGAAGGAAGTTGTTCCGACCACTGCAGACAGGCTCAGCTCATGCCAGAGCACCATCTCACATGGAACCAAGCACTCTGCCTTCAGGATTGTTAAGGCCTGCCATTGGAGTGACTTATAGGTTACCAGGTGTCCCATTTAAGGTTAGGTATAGGTATACTACACCTAAGTAAAAGGTGGTTACACCAACTTACCCCAGCTGAGTGATCAGCCAGTTGTGTCAAATTTGTTAGGCCAAGCCTGGGGTGGCATAATACATGCTTCAGCCCCTGGCAGGCCTTAGATACACCAATGCCCTGGGTACCTAGTGTACACTGGTACAGGGGCTGACAGGGTGATCCACTTCCAATTGGTTATGCACCTAGGGTGCATAGTTTTAATTTAGTAGAGAGAACAGCAGGCTGGGGGTCTGATTGGCAGGCCCACAGCCTCAATATGTCAAAAACCAGTGAAGCAAAAAGCAAAAATTTGGGGTGACCATAGGATAGCAGACCCTACTCTCCTACAACAAGCATGTTAGCAACAAGACCAGGCGCTCCACACCCCCCACTGCCGTGCCTTGCACCTCCACCCCGGGAGGTCTGGCGACCGTGGGAAGCCGAGGTAAGCGCCGACCTGCAGCCCACAGCAATGCGGACCTCTCGGCGCCCAGCATCCCTACTGTAAAGATTACTTATAAATGACTCCACCGAGCAGCGAGCGGGCCACGTGGCATTGTATAGCGCAAGCTCGACCCGAAGGATAGGAGTGCTGTGCATGAGCACCGTATTTACATTACATATTCAGTCACGGGGATATTAAGTGATTTGCCCAGAATAACGGGATGTGGACGCGACCTGGAGGATCGATCCCTGGTTTCCTGCACCAAAGTCAGCATCCTGAGCCTCGGAGCACTGCGCAAACCAGGCGCTCCACCCCCTCCACAACCGTGCATTGCCCCTCCACCCCAGGAGGCATGGTGACCATGGGAAGCCGAGGTAAGCGCCACCCTGCAGTCCACAGCAATGCGGACCTCTCGGCGCCCGGCATCCCTACTGAAAAGATTACTTTTGAATAAATCCACAGTCGAAGGGGGCGGGCAACATGGCGATATATAGCGCGACTCGACCCGAAGGATAGGAGCGCTGTATGTGAGCACCGTATTTACATTGATATTCAGTCACGGGGAGATTAAGTGATTTGCCCCAGAATCACAGGATGGGGACGCGACCTCGAGGCTCGATCCCTGGTTTCATGCACCAAAGCCAGCAGATTGAGCCTCGGAGCACTGCGCAAACCGGCGCTCCACACCCCCCCCACTGCCGTGCATTGCACCTCCAACCCGGGACGACTGGAGCGCCGTACATAAGCGCCATATTAATATTAATGATTAAGGAACGACCGAAGCGCCGTACATAAGCGCCGTATTAACATTACATATTCAGGGACGACAGGAGCGCCGTACATAAGCGCCGTATTAACATTACATATTCAGGGACGACCGGAGCGCTCTAATAAGCACCGTATTAACATTACATATTCAGGGATGACCGGAGCGCTGTACATAAGCGCCGTATTAACATTACATTTTCAGGGACAACCGGAGCGCTGTACATAAGCGCTGTATTAACATACATATTCAGGCACGGGGAGATTAACTAACTGGTTTGCCCAGAATCACAGGATGTGGACGTGACCTCGAGGCTCGAACACTGGTTTCCTGAACCAAAGTCGGCAGCGCAGCAGATGGACCACATCCCCTCCCGTCGGACCGCACGCCCGAGCTCAGGAGCAGACCGCATACCTCCACCTCTGTGGCCCCTACCCAGTCAGCACAGTGCTGGCCCTGAACGGAGGGGTGCCGCTGCCATAGCCCTCCAGGAGCTGTCCCTCTCCCCCTCACTGGCGGGCCGCCGCCACACCCGAAGCCGGGTTGAGCAACCCAGGCTCAGGGCAGGTGGGGGGGGAAAATCACTCACCGCGATAGTAGGCAGCTCCTGGGGACAGGACCGAGTCGGCGTCCGGGCGAGGGGACAAAGAGGCCGCCAGGGGGGTGGGGGAGGACTATATACTTCTCCCTGAACCCCCCCATGGCCGGAAGTGACGCGTGGGACCCCAGCAGGGGTCTCTAGCCAAAAGACTAGGCTGCCCAGTGTGCCATCTTGTGGCACTAAAGGGGCTGCCCTCTTATTAGGGTCTCCTGCGGGGACTGTGTCGGTCAGCCCGCATTCTCTTTGCTGCAAGTCATCCATGTTGGCCACGCCCCGGGGTCTCAGCCGGCCACAAGTGGGATGTAAGTAGGGAATGTTAATGTCTGTCTTAGGATATTCATAATATGCAAGCATCAGTGGGATGTGTTCTGGTGTTATCCTGCTCAGCATTATCTTCTTATGAAGCAAACTTCACTACATCGTACTCCGATTGAATTGTCTGTGACTCTAATTTCACAGGGGGATATGGTGGGTGATTGCACGAGTGAGCGTACCAAGGACCGGAGGAGGTGGACACATGTGATCCTGCCAACTTCAGAAGCTATCGAGTGGCGAGGAAGGCCCCTCGCCTCTTCCCTGCAGATTGCCACTGCCTCAGCACCCATCCTCCGGACCAAGGCTTTCCGCCATTTTTCAACCTATGGGAATGGTGCATTGCGCTACTAGCAGGCCTGGGTCCAGGAAACGGAAAGCGGTTCTGCATATTTGGGGTGCAGGGCACAAGTTGGGGTTATACGTGGGTAGATGGCGCACAACCCACGACTTCCTGATCCTCCCATGTTTTTAGCGCCCTGAAGAAGGTACAACCTCAATCTTGGGTTGAAACGCACGCCGGCGCATGTTGTGGAGACCACCGAAAAATAGAATCACTACATATGTGTACAGTAGTGACCAAACCACTTCTATTTAGAATTGTATCTGTCTAGGATATTCATAAAATTGTACTATGATATTACAACATTGTGAAGAAAATTCTTCTGGTATATAGACTAATGAAAGATCTTGAGACTGGTGTATCATTGTACAAACAGACTCTGTATTGGAGGTATTTCAGGTATTAAGTCTGAGGAATGGTTCTTTCAGATTTCCTTATTTCGTGTTTTTAGTGTGTGCAAACTGTGTGGGGTATGAATGTGGTATGTCTGGAAGTGTGGGATCAGATATATCAATATATCCTTTTGTGTCTTGGTGTTGTTTTCATTAACTCTTCAATTTATTATGACGTGGTGCGCTGGAAAGCTCTCCCGCTCTCTATGCTGGGCAGAGCGGTACTTTTTAAAATGATGGCTCTGCCCCAGTTTTTATACGCGCTCCAGAGCGCGATGGATCCTGTCCCTGCGTCTTACTTTAGGGAAATAGAGGCCCTTCAGAGGCAGCTGCTTTGGGATGGTAAACCCTGCATAGCGTTTTCTAAACTCACACTCCCCTGGTATGATGGGGGAATAGTATTGCCCAACTTAAGGAAATATTACTGGGCTTCCCAGTTGGCGGCTGTTAATCACGGGATATACAGGCGGCCAAATGGCCCTGGATTCGCTATGGACCGATGGCAGCTACCGGGAGGAGACTATACCAGGGCGCTATATGCCGGGCCCCGCAGATTTCCACTTACAGGGCCCACGGCGCATGCTGTCCAGGTGTGGCGTGCGGTTAACAGACTATATAGTATTTAGTCTAGATTATTTTTGATTCTTATAATAAAAATAAGGATGCACTTGCTTTCTGTCTAAATACTGTTATTTATCAATGCATTGCATGTGACTAAATATTTTCATTCTTAATCTTTATATGTTCAGTTAGCGTAGGTTCCGTCTGGATCTACACCCGCGGCGTCCACTGGCCATGGACATGAACACCAAGACATACCCAGGATATCCCGTTGCCGTGGGGAAAGAGAAATCAGTCAGAGGAGTCTAAACAAACACAATTGTGCAATATACAGTGCTGGGAATGAGTGTGCAGGATATGGAACGGGATCTCACTGCACTCGAGGAGCGAGGAGAGCCCTTTTGGGTACAGCCGAAATACTGGAGGCGATAAAAGTTTTCTGAACGGCACTTGAAACAGAAATGGACCCGATGACCATGGATATCGACCACCTACGCCTAGACTTGCACACATTGCTGGACAGGGTCACAACCACAGAGGGAGAAGTGGCTACTCTTGGGGCAACGGTGCAGGAACTGCCGGCAACGGCGACAGACCTGAAACACGGCTCGGCCCAGCTGGAGGCCTGCCAGGAGGAAGCAGAGGGCTGATCTAGACGGAATATTCCAAGAATCCTGGGCTTCCCCAAACGTGCAGAGAATCCCTCAATGGAACTGTTTCTGGAAGACTGGATACCCTCAGCCATGCCCAAGATACCTCTATCCAAATTCTTCATGATAGAAATGGGCATAGAACCCTAGGGCCAGAACCATGACCCGGATCTCCCCCTAAGGAAATAATAGCTTGGTTGTTCATTAACTGAGATAGCGACATTACCCTTCAGTATGTCCGGTCACATGGCCCCCCAAAATATGAGGGTAAGGCAATCCAGATATTTCCAGACTACACTAAAAGGGTCCGGGGAGGAGGAGCCACGCGCCGGCCCAGGATGGCCGCGTAAGATCTCGGCTCCGCGGCACCCGTCCCCCAGCCACAAGATCCTGACACCCATCCTGAACTTGGAGCATACCGCCCAATAGTTGAGGACCAGCGGCGCTCCCGACGGCAACTGCGGCCCGCTGTGACACCGGGGGCCGGAGATACGGAGTTCCGAAATCGCAGCCTACATCGCCGCCGGAGCCGGGGGCTTGAGTGTGGGCTGCGGCCGGACCACAATTGAAAAACACGGGGGCCGCAAACCAGAAGTCGCCGGTCTTGCTTCGGCCTCCAGACACCGGCGGGCGGCAGCCGTGACGAATCGTCAGGGGCGAGAGAAACGAGCGGGGCGTGCTGGAGAGGCTCCCTCGCATGTGATCCCCGGAGCGGCGGCGGTGAATTAAAGGCTCAGAGTCGCATGGTGTGGCTGCGAGCCGGGAGAGTGCGGTGGGGTCTGCCCTCCTCTCCCGCCCCCCCTTTTTCTACATCCGGGGGTATATTGGAGGGAACATTTACTGTGCGCCCTAAAGGGTGGGATCCGGCGCCTGAGAGGCGGCATACTGGGAAGACAGCCACCAGAGAGGGTCGCGGGGGCAGACTGGCTAACTGAGAGGTGGAGACCCAGTGGCGGAGGTCGGAAGCCCAGTCCGGAGCCCTTGGTTAGGGAGGCCGAGGGACAGCTGCCCCCTTCCCCCCCGCTGACTTGGACCATCACTGAGGAGCGGGGCTGGCCAAGGAGGTGTTGACTGTAGGCTGCGGGGAGTCCCAGCATTGACGCAAATAGGGCTGCTCCTCGGCGCTGGAGGTCGCGCACTAACACACTGCGTGGGAGCACGGAGTGCCCTGGGGCTGGGCCAGCTTGGATCCACCATGGCAGATAAACGCAGTTGTAGATAGCTTGCCATGTGGTCCCGGCCTAGACCCCCTATAACTCTTTGCAGGAGGAAAGGGTGCCGACACGCTCGGGGAGTAGCTTTTCCGATGGCAACCAAACCAGGAGTCGACAAGCACCAGCCAAGGTCATCTAAAGGAGCGTGGCAGGTCCAGACCAACAAATTAGACCGATATACAATGCCTAAGGGCTCCCCTGCAGACTCAAAACATGTACTATCGGTGGGGGGGGGGGACTCTTCGGGCCCTCCAATTGAACCAACGTTGCTCGATGTAATGGCAGCCATAGACGGAGTCAAGTCGTCGCTGGGACAGAAAATGGATTTGCTGGACAATAAGTTGGACACAGTCAAAATAGAAGTCAATCTTATCCGTGCAAATCTCGCAAAAGTGAATGAAAAGGTCAAGTCACTAGATATAAAGACTGCCAGTCTAACCGATGACATGGCGTTGCTTCAACAGGAAGTGCAAGACCGTAAAACTTCTCGGGACCTGACCGAACGCAAGCTGGATGATTACGAGGGGAGAGCCCGACGCAACAACGTACGTATCCTAGGGTTGCCAGAGAAATCTGAAGGCCCAGCCCTGGGCCTGTTTGTTGAAGACCTTATCCTCAAGCACCTTAAGCCTAAGGGACTGAGTAACTTCTTCACCATCGAGCGTGCACACAGAGTCCCGGGAGGGTGACCCAAACCTGGTGCGCCCCCGCGTCCGATGATTGCTAGAGTGTTGAACTTCAGAGACAGGGACGTGATCCTGCAGGCTGCTCGCTCGGGGCCCCCTCTGCGATACAAAAATGCAACCCTCTCTTTCTTCCCTGATTTCACGCAAACTGTGCAGAAACAATGCCAGAACTTTCTTGCAGTAAAGAAAAAACTAAGAGACAAGGGGATGAAATACGCAATGATGTTCCTCGGCACGCTTGAGGGTGGTGGTCGAGGGGAGAGCCTGGTTTTTTAATAACCCAGAGGTGGCCTTGGACTGGGTCGACAGCTGTCCCCCTGGTGGCCCGGGGGGGCGATATCGAGACCGAGAAGGTGCACCGCAGGAGCAGGACTGAATGGGGCCGCAGATGCAAGTGACTATTGTGTACTGTCAGGTATTGGGGATTGAGCCACGGCTGATTCCCCCGTTTAACCCCTGAGACTATATGACATGAATGGGCTGTATCGGCTTCAGGGAGACTATTTTGAGTTGGGCTGGGGGAGGGGGGGAAACGGGACACCGGCCTTCCTCCTCATTACTACCTTTAGTTAAACAGTAGATTTAGAGTGTGGGGTGATAGGCACACAGCCAGTTGGGGATGGGCGAAAGCCATGAGCAGGGGTGCAGGGGGGTGAGGGGGGTGGGGTTAGCGGCAATCCTTGTTTTCGGGGTCGCACTGTTTGTGAGGATGGTTGTAGTTTTCATTGTTTTGACAGCATCAAGTGACAGCGGAGTGCATGTGACGTTTCTATACCAATCCAATGACGAGCGATAGACGGGGATCGGGGATAAGCGTGCTGAGTTGGAATGTGAACGGGCTAGGTGACAAAATAAAGAGGGGGATGGTTAGTCAGTATATTAGATGGCACTCTCCAGAGGTGGTACTTTTGCAGGAGACACATCTAATTGGGAATAGATGCATGGCCCTCCATAAAGGGGGCTACAAGCTGGTGGCACATGCAGGATTCACCACAGGGTCGAGGGAGGGGGTCGACATATTGATTAAAATCTCATTCCCCCTGACTATTTAGGCCACATGGTCCGACCAGAGGGGTAGGTATATTGGTATATCGGGTCAGTGTGAAGGGAAAACAGTCACTTTTGTCTCCATTTATGTCCCACCTGGCCTTCAATCGGATACGTTTCAGGATCTGGGCTCCATTTTCCTAACGCTGCCCCTGGGCCTGTTGGTGTTAGGGGGTGACTTCAACGTGGTAATGGATGGTGAACTAGACCGGCATCCCGCCCGTACGTTGAGACCGGCGCAAAGGTGGCTTCCTGACTTTTTGGACACAATGGGGCTAATAGACGGCTGGCAGGCGCACAGCCCAGGCAGAGCGCAATATACACATGTATCATGCGTGCACCATAGTTTATCGAGGATAGATTATGTGCTGGACCCGGCCTCTCAGGCCCACGCCCTTCGGGAAGTGCGTCATCTGGGTAGGGGTGTCTCGGATCACTCCCCAATTTGGCTCAAAATGGAATTTGACCAGACAAATGCAGGCAGGATAGCTCCTATCAACCCGTGGCACTTGAGGGACCCTTCGACAAAGAAAAGCATAGTCATGGCCACAGATAGGTACTTTCAGGAGAATCAGGGCACGGTGGACTCAGCACAGACCTTGTGGGAGGCGTATAAGACCGTCATTCGGAGGGAGGCGGTATCCCTGATCGCAGGGAAAAAGAGGGAATGGCAGGCCGATTTGGAAAAAGCAGAAGAGGAAGTGTCAAAATTAGAAGGGGAGGTGTCTCGGGCGGTGACCCCCGAGGGCCTTCACCGTTTGAAATTACGGCAAGACGAGTTCGGTAGCATTGCCAGAGACCGAGCCAGGGCGCAGAACGGAGAGGTTAAGAGCAGAATATACAAACATGGAGACAAAGCGGGAAAGCTGATTGCATGGCTGGAAAGGAGGGAATGGGCGTCGAGGCTGGTGCCGGAGATACAGGTGGATAACTCCGGTACTATTACGAACCCGCAAGCTATAGCGGACGCGTTCGCGGCATAATATCAGGGGGGTGTATAGTACGGCGGGTACGTTTACAGAAGCGGACAATAGGGAGATGATCGGAGATATCCAGTTACCCATCTTATCAGGTGAAAATAGAGACTATTTGGAATCCCCGCTCACAGATGATGAGATGGCACAAGCCAACAGAGGAATACATTCCGGGAAAGCCTTGGGCCCAATGGCATTTCTATAGAGCTTTATAAATTGCGGTTCAATAGAATCGCTACATTTCTTCGTTTTATGTTTGAAGAATGCAAGGAGAGGGGGCAACTTCCCTATGATCAGCAGATGGCCAACATAGTGGTTATATACAAGGAAGGCAAGCCCAAGACAAACTGCTTGTCATATAGACCTATCTCGTTGCTAAACGTAGAACCCAAAGTCCTGGCAAAACTGCTGGCAACAAGATTGGCTAAAGTCATTACCACCATGATCCATTCAGATCAGTCGGGCTTTATGCCACATCGAAATACAGCCCTCAATCTGCGACGGCTGCACGGAGTTCTGGGTAGGACTCCAACAATTCAGGAGCCGGTGGCGTTCGGTATCATTGAACGCCACTATGGCATTTGATATGGTCGAGTGGCCCTATCTTTTCGCAGTGTTGGACAAACTGGGTTTCGGCCCGGAATTCACGGGCTGGATACGCCTCCTGTATTCTACTCCGATGGCCTGAGTGGTAGTGAACAACCGCAGGTCCCCCGATTTCCATCTGAGCAGGGGCACCAGACAGGGTTGTCCCCTGTCCCCACTCCTTTTTGCCCTGGCCTTGGAGCCATTGGCAGCGTGGGTCCGACAGGACCGTTCTATACGTGGACTGCGATGGTCATTGGAATGGGAAGACAAAATCTCACTTTATGCAGATGACATTCTGCTCTATCTCACTAACCCGAGGGGGTCCCTGACCTGTTTTTTGGACGTGTTGGCGATTTTCGGGAGGCACTCAGGCTTTGCGATAAATTGGTCCAAATCGGTGCTCTATGTCCTTAGGGGTGACCCGCTGGTCGTTCCAAACACTTACCCGATACAGATTGCGCATGAAGGCTTTAGGTACCTTGGCATCTACATAACCCTGGACCCGAAACTGTGCTACACTAACAATCTGAGCCCTCCCCTGTCGAGATTCAGGAATGACGTGGCGCGCTGGAAAGCTCTCCCGCTTTCTATGCTGGGCAGGGCGGTACTTTTTAAAATGATGGCTCTGCCCCGGTTTTTATACGCGCTCCAGAGCGCGATGGATCCTGTCCCTGCGTCTTACTTTAGGGAAATAGAGGCCCTTCAGAGGCAGCTGCTTTGGGATGGTAAACCCTGCATAGCGTTTTCTAAACTCACACTCCCCTGGTATGATGGGGGAATAGGATTGCCCAACTTAAGGAAATATTACTGGGCTTCTCAGTTGGCGGCTGTTAATCATGGGATATACAGGCGGCCAAATGACCCTGGATTCGCTATGGACCGATGGCAGCTACCGGGAGGAGACTATACCAGGGCGCTATATGCCGGGACCCGCAGATTTCCACTTACAGGGCCCACGGCGCATGCTGTCCAGGTGTGGCGTGCGATTAACAGACACCTTAAATGGGAAGGGAAGTTCACACTGGCCACCCCGCTTTGGAGCTCGGAGAGGTTGGGAAGTCTCTGGAAGTCCAAGGGGTTTGATAAGTGGGACCTTATAGGGATCACGCACATAAGAGACATCTGGAAGGAGGGCACAATACTTACATTTGACTCCCTTAAGTTGCAGTATAAATTGAACGATAGTGAGCACTTTCGTTACCTTCAGGTCCGACATGCGTTGCTCACACACATCCCCAGGGGCACGACGCTCCCAGACGCTTCTCTCATAGAGGACAGATGGTCATCTTCCAGAGAAAACCATCTCTCTGATTTATAAGAAACTGATAAATAACATGGAGGATCCGTTAATTAACATACGACGCCACTGGAATGACGACGGTCTAGAGCTAGATGATGAGGACTGGCAGGTGGCGGTCTCTTCCCCGCGAGTGGTGGCAATCCAGATGAGGCTGAGACTGGTGCAACTTAAGATACTTCACAGGTCATATGTCACAGGGCCCTGTCTGGTCCGGATGGGTCGTTCAGAGACTGGCGAGTGCAGAAGGGGATGTGGGGAACTAGGGAGATTCTCTCATATACTGTGGCACTGCCAAAGCATACAAGCGTATTGGGGAGAGATACACCACACGCTGAGGGCGGTCCTGGGGATAGACTTGCAGCCAGAGCCCCGCAGGTGCATCCTGAATGTCTGGGAGCCCACAGACCTGAACACGCATAAAACACAATGGGCAACGTTGGCATTCATGATAGCGAAGCGTAATATTGGTCAGCTGTGGGGCGCTAGCCAGCCACCCTGGATTGAGAAATGGGCAGAAGACCTGGACTGGTGTATGTTTAGGGAGAGGTCAGTCTACTCTGCCAGGGGGTGCCCAGGGAAGTGGGGCGGGGTCTGGGAGGCTTGGAATCACTACAGGGGAGATATCTGTGCCCCACCAGCCCATCAAGAGGACGCTGAAGTGCGCAAGTCTGTTTAATAAAAAGAAATTTAAAAAAAAGGCCCAGGACCTCCGAGAGAACTTTAATACAGACCAACAGAGGATGCGGGACCACAATTTCAAGTACATTCTGATTTTCAAAGCCCGTCCGCGTGCCCAACATGAGGACAGGGCCCATTTCCTTGGGACTCCGCAGGCGGCTACGGAGTGAATTGACTCCCTGGGTCTGGACAGGGGGAGCACTGCAGAGAATGGTGTGAGCAGAGGCGCAGGGCCACCCGATGCACTGACAGTCACAGGGGGGACAACCTGACAACGTGGGGCTCCCCAGACATGCACACTAGAGCGGATCATGGTCGCAGACAATGAAACACTGAGAACGGAAAGGCTTCCACTAGAGACGCAAAATCCCTTCAACCCCCTTGAGCCAGTTTCGGAGTCTGTGGAGCAGGAGATGTCGGAGAGCTGAGATCCTGCTCAGACAGTCCTCAGCCGGGGGCCTGGGGTCCAGGGCCGGACTGGAAACCAAAACCGGCCCTGGCAAAGTGCTAGGCATCCCCCCCCCAGGGGGCTTCGGGGTGCCGCCAAGCCCTTTGCCAGGGCCGGTTTTCGGCCCATTGTGTTACAGGGCCGATTTTGCAGCTATGCTGCAAAAACAGCCCTGTAACAAAAATGGCCCCCAGGGGCCCAAAACCAGCCTCCACCCGTGTGGCCCCCCGGGGGATTGCCCAGTGCCTGCTACGGCCAGTCCAGCCCTGCTGGAGTCACAGATAAAGCCGGGTGTCGCAGAGGGTTCAGGACAGTGAATATCAGTTAAAGAGAACCCGGATTTGAGCAGCTCTGACGAATGCTTAAGACATTGGCAGTGAGGCACACATTATCAAAAAGACAAAAAGAAAATTAAGAGGGGAAAAATAACAAATGAGTAAAAGAGAATGTATGCACATAGGCATTGAACTACACAGTGGCGGCTGGTGGGATCTGAAAGTAGTGAGCCGTAAAAGTCCGAAACAGTAAAACACAGGATATCACACAGAATACAACAGTAACACAGAGGGCATCACACAGAACACAACAGTTACACACAGGACCTTACACAGAGCACAACCGTATTACACAGGAAATCACACAGAACACAATAGTAACACAGAACACAACAACAACACACAGGACATCACACAGAACAATGGTTGGTTGTTGGGAGAATACTTGTTACAACACGCATCACACAATACCGTCAGTTGAATGTTTTTGGAGCAGGCCCAACATCACATATTTTAAACAAAAAACTCTTGAAAAGATTTTCAAGGTTGAACTCAGGTTGTGCCAACCCCTGTAATACTTTTATGATGCCGGTGCCCCAGGACCAGTAAAGAAAGTAATTATTCCGCCTTCCCAATGTAAACACTTTTATCGGTGCTAGGAGGATAAGGGCTGTGACAAAAATAAAAAGCGGTTTTATCAGATGGGGCTGAAGTTTGGAAATGCTTTACTTTTTTTGAGGAAACAAGGAAAATTAAAGACCCCACTGTCCCAAGACTGCATCGTGCTCCGAGCTGATTCCCTGATAACGTGCTCCTGGCCTCCCCTCCTCTGCTCGCACCACAGCCAGAGTTTCCTCCGGAAGCTGAAACACCAATATCACGGGAGCTGTGCCCCTACGGTACCGTTCACCCCAACCACCAGCATGAAAACAACAATGTAAAATCGGATCTTAGTAAGAAAAAACACTGCATAGTGTCCTTACTTCCATGCTCCATGTTGAAATTCGTGCTCTGAAATACACCTTTCTGCCCAGCATAAAGACATGAGGGTATGCAAGCCTCTGAAGTATTTTGCATATTGCTTGACGTTATTCCCGGTGGAATGCCTGACGTCTGTATGCTTCTGCCTGACTTGCTTTGGGGAATTGGTTTCACAGGGCGATGCAAACTGAAGACCTGCATGGTGCCAATCTTGGCACACTTGAAGCCACAGAGAGATTCGCACGAGCTTCGTGCCCCGGCAGCTGTCATTCTTGTCCACCTGGCGCTGGGACCGGCCTCCAATCAGAAGCACATGCCCCCCCTGGCAGCGCCCGATGCCTCTGTGCTGAAAGATGCCTGGCCTTGATCAGCCCCCACCTGCCCTCTTGTGCTTCCAGCCTGCACGCCCCCCGCTCATTTCCGTTACACACGTCCTGATCTGTGATTTACTTTAAGCATCTACCGGTGACGGTGAGTGTAGTGGCAGTAAAGAGGGGGGCGAGACGTAGTTGCTTGCTGAAATAACTTTATTTCTTTGGTGTTCAATACAAAGGCCCACGAGGAGCAGGCGGGGAGACAACCGCCCGTCAGGATTCTCGCGCTCTTCTCCCGATCCGCCGCCCCCCCTGACGTCATGGCCGACCACGATGTCCGATTGGCCATGACGTCAGGAGGCCGGGCAAACAGGGAGGAAAGACTACGTGCTTCTCTGCGGCGCTAGTACGCTAACCTCACGTACGACATCTCCCTTCTTAACAAAAAGAACAAGTAAAACACATTTTCATCTCATAACAAAATCATCAAATCTCTTGGGTGCTCTGATATGCCGTGTCGGCCTGCTAGGGGTAACATACGGGGTTTGTCCCACCCCGCCAGCACCAGTACCACTTTGGCCCGGGCTCCCCATGCTGCGACTGTCACACCTCACTTGTCTGGAGCCGGTACCGATCCGCCCCTCAGCACCTCCCGTGCCATGCCATGTGCTCCCACTCGTATCTGCACTTCCGCGTCCGGCCCAACCTTGTGCGGGGGAATTACCCCCATCCTCATCATCGCACACACTTCCACTAGTGACCTCATTATCCTGCCATTCCAGCACACTGCCATCGCTCTCGGACTCACGCATGTGACTACCTCTCATGATGAGTTCCTCTTGCCCAGCTTTGAGCTTGACTATGTCGTCCTTGCTACGCCATCCCCCACCTTCCAGACACACTGCCCCTCTAGTCGCTCCGTGTACACGTTCGGGGGTTTGAAATGCAGATTCTCCCTTCATCACTTTGTTAGGCTTCTTCACCAGTACCCAATCTCCCTGCGCAATTTCCTTCGGTTTGGCTCTGTTAACCATGTCAGCATACAGTTTATTACTCTCTTGCTTAGCCACTATTCGCTCCTTGACTCTCAACCCCTCTTCCTGTATATCCTCAGTTCCGTCCCTCATGTCATACCACTTGTTGAATTTGGGGGTAAGCTCGCTCATGCACCTTCTCCCTCTCATCAAATAGAACGGCGTGTGTCCTGTGACTTCATTAGGCGTGTTATGAAAAGTGTGCACCTTATCTGCCAAAAACGCCTTCACGTTCATGTGAGACGCAACAGCCTGTTGGACACTTTGAGGAACCTGTTCATCCGCTCGACCTGCCCATTGCTCTTCGGACTGTACAGTGGAGTCTTCTCCTGCTTGATTCCCAGCTTGGCCAGGAATTCCGTCATCTGCCTGGACACCAACTGGGTACCATTGTCGGAAACCATGATCTTCGGCTGCCCCTCCATCGCGAAGATTTTCTTCAGCACCTTGATCACCCGTTCAGTGGTAACCTCCCTAACAAACTTGTAGTGGATCCACTTGGAGAAGTAGTCCGTGAGAACAATGAGATGTCTGCAGTCGTCCGGTAGTATGGTAAACGGGCCTGCGAAATCTATGGCAATCTTGCACCACGGGCCGTCAGGAATGTCCACCATCTGCAGCTCCCCTTTTGCCGTTTTCCAATGTTTGTCGGCTCTCAAGCACGGCCCGCATCTATCAATGAAGCTGCAGACGTCGCTGCACATCCCCGGCCACCAGTAGTATTGTTTGAGGAGATTTTTGGTGGCAGTATTCCCCGGGTGGCCCCTGTGAGCTATCCTGATTAGCTTGTCCCTCAGCCTTCCGGGGGCACAAACAGTTCATGCCTCTTCAAGAAACCATCTTCAATCGTAAGTTCAGTGCTTATCTGCTGGAAACATCTGAGTGCCCCGTGCAAGTTCTGGACCGGAGGCCAATGAGTCGTCATGTGGTCCACCACCCTTCGAATGGTCACGTCCTTCTCCTGGGCAGCCAGCCATTCTTCCTCAGAGATAGATCCCTCGCAAATGGCCGTCGCGTCCACCATTGCCACCACACACTCCGTGTCGTCCAGGGAACCATCTTCCTCGTCAGCCATTGGCAAGCGTGATAGGCAATCCGCCCTGCTGTTGAGGCCACCCTTGATGTGTCTGATGGTAAAGTGGTACTCTTGCAATTTGTACAGTAAGCGCAGGAGTCTCGAGCTGGCTTTTCCATTACCGCGGCCTTCACCGTCCATCATATAAATCAACGGTTTGTGATCCGTGACTAGCTCAAACTCTTTGCCCCACAGATAGTTCTTCAGTTTTTCTACTGCCCAGACGCACGCGAGCGTTTCCCGCTCGATGGTGCTGTAATGTTTCTCGGCGTCGCTCAGCGACCGGGATATGAACGCGATGGTGCTCTCCTTCTTCCCTTGGAATTGACAAAACACTGCGCCGATACCCTTGGCGCTGGCATCGACCGTGATGACGTTCCGGTGGTCCTTGTTGTAGGGTTGTAACACAGGAGCCGCAGCAATGGCCTGCTTGACAGATTCGAAGGCAGCGCGTTGTTCCTGCGCCCATACGTACTTTTCGTTCTTCCGCAGCAGTTTCCTAAGAGGCTCCACCGTGGTTGCATAACCCTGCATGAACTTCGAGTAATACTCGCTGAGCCCCAGGAACGACCGTAAGGCGTCTTTATCTCCGGGACTGGGGGCATCTCGTATGGCCTTCACTAGGTCCTCCTTGGGCGCAATACCATCCGGGGTTAGAACGTGCCCCAGGTAGTCTATCCTGCTCTCCATGAACTTGCACTTGTCTTTGGAGACCGTCATCCCTTTCTCCCGCAAAATCTCCAGCACCGTGCCCAGCAGCTCCAGGTGCCCCTTCTCATCCTCCGTGTGGATCAGGATGTCATCCTGGAATGCCTCGACGCCCTCCATGTCGCAGAAGAGCAAGTCCATCAACTTCTGGAAGACACCCGACGCCGATGCGAGGCCGAAAGGGAGACGGACGTACCTGTACGCTCCGAACGGGGTGATGAAGGTGGTCAGTTTCTTGGACTCCTCCGTGAGACACACCTGGTGGTATGCTGATTTCAAATCTATCAAAGTAAAGAACCTGGACCCTGACGTGGACGACAGAATTCCTTGGATGTTGGGTAGCGGATGGCAGTTCACTAGGATATTTTTGTTCAAGGACCGCAGGTCCACACATAGCCGAATGTCCCCTGTCCTCTTCTTCTTGGACACCACAATCGCGGACACCCATTCTGATGCGCCTGCCTCCTCTATCACTCCTTCCTGCTTCAACTTATCGAGGACAACCTTCAGCTCCCCTCTGACGGAGAGAGGGACTGTTCTGACCTTATGCTTTATCGGCACTGCCCCTTCTTTCAACTGTATGGCGTGTACAAATCCTCTCACACGCCCAACCTCATTTTTAAAAACGGACTCAAAGTTGCCAATGACCTCAGCCAATCCCCCATGCACTTCGCCTGGCTGGATGTAGTTGACCCAGTCATCCCGCAGAACTATGGGATCGTCAGCCCCCGAGACTAGCATCACACCTAGCTTCGCCAGGTCCTTCCACCCCACAAGGCTTCTCCCTTTCTCAGCCACATAGATCTTCGTCATCACAGTGCGCCCTCGAAAGGTGAGTGTATCGCAGAAGAACCCTTTCATCACTATATCCTGTTCCCCAAAGGCCTTGGGATTCACATCCGTCTCACGCAATCGCACACCCTGCCATTTCTCATCAAACGTGATGTCAGATATCAGGGTTATCGGGGAACCGGAATCAGCCGTAAACTGCAGCTCTACGGCACCAATCATAACGGAGCCAATAGGCCCCTTCACTCTGCCGTCCTCGGCATCCATGGACAACATTATGTCCGCACTCGCCTCCGCATAGCTATCGCTCACCGAGCTCACTTTCATACCCCCCCCCGGTCTCCTTGTTTTGCACACAGCTGCAAAGTGGCCCACCTTCCTGCACTTTGTGCAGCTCTTGGTCAGAGCCGGGCAAGTCCTGCTGTCCGCCAAGTGGTCCCGTGCCCCACATCTAAAGCAAGCGAACGGCTTCCTGCCTCCCCCTCTATCACTCGCTGCTTTGTCGGGAGTCTTAGACGCACTTTTAAGTTTGTCCTGCACGTAGCACACTGTCGAAGCCTGACTCGTGCAGGCAAGCTCCCTAGTGGACACCATGGATCGTTCAATGGCCTTCGCAATGGCCACCACGTCCTTCAGGGAAGGGTTCCTACAGGACACCAACCTCTCCTGCACCTTCTTAGAATGGCAGTAGAACACCACCTGATCTCTG
This sequence comes from Triturus cristatus, assembly GCF_964204655.1. NCBI lineage: Eukaryota > Metazoa > Chordata > Amphibia > Caudata > Salamandridae > Triturus > Triturus cristatus. Next base: position 1,199,714,373 of record NC_140584.1, read on the forward strand.
ATGTAAGTATCGGTCATCTCCGCAAATTCACAGTCTTGAGCCAAGACGCGTAAGCAGGCAATGTACTCCTCAATAGTCCCTCCTTCCTCCTATCTCCGCAATGCAAACTTATGGCGCCCCACCATGATGTTACCTTCCTCGGAATACTGCAGTTCAAGCAGCTTAACCGCCTCCTGATACACATTCAAAGGAGCAGGAGCCCCAGGGGGGTCCCCGAACACTGGCAAGCTGTCGAAAACTTCCTGGCCGGCCTTCCCCAGTAGTCCGAATAAGAGTGCCTTCTTGCGCTCGGGGCTATACCCCTCACCGTCTATGGAAACAATATAGTTCTCAAACGCGCGTAGCCACCCCTTCCATTTCATGCACGGCTTACCAGGAGACTCGAGGAACAGGGGAGGCACGCAGATGTTGATAGGTTGCGCCATCGTTGGAGAACAGGCACCACAGCAGGAGGGCTACGACGGCAAGGTCAGCCACTGTCCAGGCGCGTCGAGACTGCACAACCGGGAACCCCAGCACGAAGAACCGGGCCACGCCAGCAGATGCACCTGCAGGTAGGGCCCTACACCCACCAGAGCACACTCGTTGGGACAGGGATGTCCGGTCCTCACAGCACACCGCCTGGACTCACGAGGCAGCAGGGTCCAGACACTCCAGCCCCCTCAGCAGGCAGCAGACAGTAACGCCGGGGCTCAGCAGTAACTCGCAGCACCCAGCATGCAGCAGGACGGAAGAACACTTCAGCAGGAGTCCCACGGGAGTGCAAGGGGACCAGTTGGAGGTTGCACCGCAGCAACAGAGGAGCGCGAGGCGCTCAGAACACCGGAACTCACTCGTGGGCTGCACCGCAATGATTAACCCTCGTCGCCATTTGTAGTGGCAGTAAAGAGGGGGGCGAGACATAGTTGCTTGCTGAAATAACTTTATTACTTTGGTGTCCAATACAAAGGCCCACGAGGAGCAGGCGGGGAGACAACCGCCCGTCAGGATTCTCGCGCTCTTCTCCCGATCCGCCGCCCCCCCTGACGTCACGGCCGACCACGATGTCCGATTGGCCATGACGTCAGGAGGCCGGGCAAACAGGGAGGAAAGACTACGTGCTTCTCTGTGGCGCTAGTACGCTAACCTCACGTACGACAGTGAGGCATCCTGTGCGTGTGCAGACCCGGCCCCGCAGGTTGTTATTAACAAGCATTTGAAATGCAATAGGTCTCGCATTGCTGAAAGTGTGAGCTATTGGCGTTGCTAATAGTAATGCGAACTCACTTTCAGCAATGCGAAAGCTATTGCATTGCACATGCTTTTTTTTTTTTTTTTTAAGGCGAGCGTGGGCAGTGGTAGCTGCCATGTGCCCCTTTCACAGCCCTCAACAGATCCCTTCGCCGACATCCTGTAGTTGCATATGCTTATTATGAAAGCACGAGCACGCCACACTAGCTCCACTGCCTGGATTTAAGTGCCCTGAAACTAAAGTTGAGCCAAGAGGCAACTGCATGGCTGGCAAGTTTTTTAGACATAATTTTTTTGCAATTCCACATTCTGCAAACTCTACCCTGAAGGTATTGGAACGCTTTACATAGGTACCACTTACATTAAAAACATTGTTCATAATATTTTTTGAAAGTATGGGGATTAGTCACTTGCCCAGAATCACAGAAAGGTGAGCCGACTCCGAGACTGCTGCCTGCTTCCCCAAGCTCCAAAGTCAGCATCTCTAGCCGTTACGCCACAACCTGTCCCTGAAGAACCGAACCATTTTCAGTATTGTTTTGTTTACATCCTCTGGCGAGCTGTACTGCGGCCGCCATGTTTAATAGGTCCGGCGTAACCTTTATGGAACGGAAGGGATTTTCGGTGTGAGGTTCCATAACGAAGTCCAGCCACTGATACTGATACAAATATACAACATTTCAATTGGAAATCGGGCCCGCTAAGTTGAAAACACGGCATGCAAAAACTGCGCATTCATGAAGCAACCAATGTTTAAAAAAAAAAATGACAGCGAGATCAAAAAACCAAACTGGAACAGGCAATAGACGTAAAAGTAAAACTACACACAACAGCACACAGAAAGTCGATTCTACCCTACGGATTAATCAAGATCGGCATTTAAGGATATATAATACCCAAGTGCTGGAAGGGCTGTGCAGGCGAAACCATGTGGAAACTGTGTTCACAACAGGGCGTAATGGATGTTTGTAAAGAAGTTTCTGGCCAGCCACACATAAGAAAACAAGCAACAAAAAGATGCGCGGCCGCGAGACGCGCTCTGTGGTGTGGGAGTGGGAGGTGCATTGAAGCCGAGCAGGCAAGACTGAGGCGCAAAACTGAAAGCAGGCTGGCTGGCGAGTGGGGTGAGATGTGAGCGCACCATGACGAGAGAGGAAAGCCATATGGCGCCTCTGCTCGTCATTGTGCGCGTAACCGCACGCCCGTGGCCAGCCAGCTAACAGACCGAAGCGCTTCCCCAAACGGATTGCATGGCGGCACGATGCACGTGATTGTGCGCGTGCTCGCCATGCAATCCACTTTTTGGAGCACTTTAAAATGCCCCTCTTACTAGAGTCTCGCATAGCGATTGCGTAAACGCAATAGCTAGGCGAGACCTAAAAACACTTCTGGGTCCTCTACTATTGTTTAGTAGAAGTGAAGCCTCCAGTCGGCGTGGCGCTTTCCCGGCTCGCTGCACTCCTCGTCACACCGCATCTCTTTTTATTTTTGGCACAGAGTTCACGCATGCACAAATCTTTTAAGTTAAAGCTCGCCTTTCACACGCTGCATGCATAAATAAAAACATCTTAGATCACAGGTAACATATCTCACTCCTCACCCTACACTGCGGGTACATTGCTCAGACTGCAAACATGGCGTCCCTCAAATGTGCAGGTACCTGTTTTAAACTGAAAACAACAATTTAAGGAAGCGTATTCAAAATTCGTGGCCCGTGAGTCATGATGCCGCCGCCCCGACTTTACATGGGGCGCAATGACAACGCTGTGAGGCGCAGCAGAGAGTGCCCCAGCCGTGCCATTTTCTCTATGTAGGCTGCATGCAGCAGCCTACATAGAGAAAAATGGAGAATGGGCAGTCCTGCTCAAGGGCAGGGGGGGAGTGGCTTACCCACTGTTGTGGGTCCTGACTGTTTGGTCGGCTCCAGGACTGACCAAACAGTCAGTACCCACAACAGTGGGTAAGCCACTCCCCCCCTGCCCTTGAGCAGGACCGCCCACTCTCCCGCCCCCAACCTGGCACTTCTGCTTTCTCGCAGTGCGAGAAGCAGAAACATAAAATGGTCGTTTTAACCATTTTCTGTTTCTGCCCCCTCGCACTGCGAGAAAGCAATGGGGCAACGCCCAAACGCCCCTATGGAGGAGTTGCCACTGGAACTACATGTGGTCCTGGTCATAAGGGTCCGGCATACTGTAAAGTTCCTAGGAAAACTTCAATACATGTTTAAAAATACATAATAATAATCTAATTAAGGGAAGAGGCCATCACTCAATATTAGAAAAATACAAAAATTGTGTTTTATTTAAATATTTTTGTTAGAAATGAGGGGGCTCTGGTTGATGCAGGTGTGTACCCACAACAAGCAGGGACCCTTTACTTCTTGTCAGGGCGAAGGACGACTCCCCAGAATAACCCCTGCTCACCCTCTAGGTGCGTGGCGCGAGCAGTCTAGGCTAAGTCTCAGGCGTACACGGTTAAGCAAGTGCAATAACACATACAGTAAACCCCTTGCATGCACCACAAACGGACACCAATCAGGAAGTATATAAAAATAAGCTTTTATGTAGATTCAGCAGATTCAAATACAAGGCCCAGTAACGTTAAACTGATGGGGCCACAACTCTTGGAAATACGGTAAAGTTCTCTTTGTTACGGAAAGTTCTTAGGTGGGCACAAGGTAACTGTGGGCCTCAGCGCACTTCGTGCTGATCCGGCGACCGGGAAGCACACGGCAGATGACAGGGAAATCAGAACGTTGCGGACCCTGGATCTGATGCGAGCTCGCGGTCGAGTTCGTAAGTACAGTACCTTGTTTCTTGACGCAAAGGCGGGTGCAGGATTTCAGCGGCTCTTCGACAGAAGGGCGAGGCGGCGTCCGGGGCTCCCACACTTCACGATGGGGGTCTGATCTTCAGGCTCACGACAAGAGCGGGGTGTTGCAGATGGCGAGTGAACAAAGCGGGGCAGCCGGGCACGCAGGTTACGTCCGGGCCGTCCGAGGCTTGGAGATGCTCACAACGCCGATTCCGGCGGGAGGGTGAAGGTGCGCAGCGAGCCTCCGGCGAGCGAGGTGACAGGGGCAGCACAGCGTAGGGGGAGCGGCTAAGATCGAGCGGCTAAACAGTCCTGGTCACGGCTCAAGGAGGGACTGGGGCACGAGGGTCACAGCTCCGGCGAGGGAAAGGACACCACAGTCCAGCGGCAGGCGAGTGAAGATCAGGTAGAGCCCAATGGTCCTGGGGCTCAGTTCAGGGGGCAAGCTCAGTTCCAAGCCCTTGGAGATCGCTTTGGAAAGCACAAGTCTTGAAAGTAAAAATAAAGCAAAGTCTTCAGCAAAAGGTTCCTTTTCTCTCCTTTGGCAGCAAGGTCACCACTGCAGGCCAGTCCCCCAGGATAGGGACAGTCTTCCTCCTCACAGCTTTCCCGGTGCCTCCTCCTCAGGCAGAGATTTTTCTTGGTCAAAAGCGGATCTAGTTTCTTAGGAGCAGGGCTCCTACATTTATACCACAAATGTTTTGTTCTCCCAGGCCAGGGGGGCCCTTGCCTAGTCCAGTCCGGTTTCTGAGCACTTTGTTTACGCGATGCAGGCTTCTCCTTACAGAGTGCAGGGCAGAGTCATCAGACGCTCCACAGGGGGCGGAGCCGGCATTGTGGTGGCAGAGCACTGTCCTATTCAGAGCCTAGGAGTACTCCTCCCACCCATCTACCTGTCGATCGTTCTATTCACCACCAGGCTACCTAGCCCCGCCCATCTGGGTTCCCCCAGCCCTGTCACTCACACCAGCCAGACATCAGATACACATCACGCAGAGGCGGGCTGAAATGTTTAGGCAAGCAAAGGCCAGCTTTCTAAAAGCGGCATTTGCGAACGCGGAATATTAAAATAAACCTTGCGAAAAGATGTACCTTATTATTCCGAGTTCAGGCATACTAAACTTGATCTTTTACCATGTTCTCTGGGTCGGTTAGGATCGTAGGATGTAACAATCCCAGCCGCCCATGTTGGCCTATGCGAACAGGGTAGACTTACAGTAGTGAACAACAAGATGGCGGTAATTCACTACTAGGACATGCCACGCATCCAGGCTTGTCCTACCTTATGCTTACAACGCACCCTGCCCGTGGGCCTACCAGAGGGGTGACTAACATGAAGTTAAGGGAAGGTTTAGGGACCGGCAAGTGTGGGCACTTGCCAGTCAGCATGTCAGTACCAGACTGCACGCAGGTTCTGCGATGGCAGACCTTAGACATATTTTACCGGCCGCTTCTGTGGGTGGCACAACCAGTGCTGCAAGCCCACCAGCGGTGTTTGCATTTACATGCCCTGGTGCTCCTGGCGCACGTTACTGGGGTCTGACAGTAAACCAAACAATCTAATCATGGAATCCAACCAACATATACAATTTACATAGGGAGCACTTGCGCCGCGACACTGGTTGGCAGTGGCACAGCGCGCTGAGCGGCCAGCACCATAAAAACACATGAGGCACAGCGACAAAAAGAGGAAGGGAGACTCACGCCAAGGTGCCAGGTCTAACACGTTTCCCCTCCAGCTGAAAAGTGGGGAGAACTACCCTACCCCAAGGAGTTCCTCATCACTAAGGCGGAAAAATTTTCACTAACGACTCACGTTCCCTACCATCAGGAATTTGACTGCGCCTCTGAGCAACATCAGAAAGATCTGACCCGAGTACTGGTCCAAAAAACGGAGAATAGAGAGTAGCGACAGCATTAAATATACGACTACGAACAGAAGGGGAAGAAGAGGGAGGCACAGGAGCAACAACATTAGGAGTAAGCGTATAAACAGTAGCAGTAGTCGGGGTAACAGGAGCAGTAATAAGATTGGGCTGGTGAGATACTGGCAAAGGAGCAGTAGGAAAAAGAGCGGGTAAAGGAGGATGGACAATTTGCGGCACAAGGGGATTCGGAAGAACAGGAGGAACGACAGGCTGACCAGCAGCCGCCAAAACAACAGGTTGAGGAACCGGAGGAATCACAGGACCCACGGTATCTGGTGCATAGGGAGGTGGTGATTTCAATAGATAAGACAATAATGGATCCTCTATCACTTCCTCTCCCGTCTTATCAGAACTAGACGGTAACACCGGATAACATTTATCCACCGCCATATGATGAAGTCTAGCACTAACTTCCTGCTCCTTCTTATCTTTATCTCGCTGATACTGTTCTGCATTTCGCATCACCGTAATGACACCTTCTCTCTTATTTTTCTTAATCTGTTTAATTTCCTTCTGCTTGGCATCTTTGTGCCATAATCGAAAGGAATCAAACATGGCCGGCCTAGCCTTCTTTTTAAACAATTTAGCTTCAAGATTATCTAATATTGCAGTTTCGAAACTACCATGTGATGGCCAACTAAGAACACCATCATTTTTAGTGTAACGAATCCAATATTCATTATATACAATAGGACCTACGCCGTGGCGACTATAGAGCTCATAAATTGGAGTTCCAACTGGAGGTATCGGGCATGAATCCTCCAGTCGGGAATCCGTGCTGCAACATTTAAGGAAACCAAACAAAGTACTACGGCCAGGCATCGTGCACACTAACCAAGTTTACAAACTTCAAGGGCTATCGAATTACGATGTCCTCGCAAAAATGCAAGACCCTCGGTTTTTGGCAATTGCAATCGTCAAATAAAACCCAACAACTAAGAACCAGCAACTAAGAACCACAAATGCAATGGAACCATGCAAACAACAAAGTAACCGTCCCAAAAAGGAACTACAAAACCATAAATTCTGGGAGCGACCCACAAATACTTAACTGAAAAAGCAATGGCGTCACCAGGAAGGCCCGTCTATCGTCTCGCCGTACAAAGGACTACGCCAGGCGCCAAAACAGGTCGACAGTCAGGGCATCAGTCCGTCGCAGCCGTCAGGAGGCGGGAATCTTCGCGGGAAAAGTCTTCGGGCCACTTATTTCGACAACTGGATCGATGAAGCAGGGTGCACCTTCCCTCGGAGATTTCACACGAAGTTCCTCACGATCGTCGGGCTTTGGACCGGTACCGCTGATGTCGCCCCACGTGGGGCGCCAACTGAAGGACTGGGCTATTCTAAGGCCCAGCGGTGCCAGGGGACAACACCTGAAACCTTCGTGGGTTACCTGTTCCGGCGTACAAACACAGAGACACGGGACACTTCCGGCGGCGTCAAAGATCAGCGTTTATTTACTGCAGGGATACAGAAATCGCAAGAAGTACACAACGTGTAGGTTCTGGGAGACTGCTTCGAATTGCAAAAGTGGATCGCTCCTTTTATACACATTTTCGTCATAGCACAACATAACAAACAAAGGTCACAACTCCGTTCCCACAGTAAACTTCAAAAGGGTCGCATTCATGTTTCAGAAGCCCGGAACATAATTACAGCAACATTGCCGGTTCCCAACTGTAAAAGCACATCATCCCCACATTAAGCACATTCCATTCTGATTGTAAACGAACTAGGAGAAGGGACAGAAACAGATGTAAAGGAAAAACAAGGATGCACAACAGATTGGAAAAGAGTGTAGAGAGTAATAACAGAAACTTGATTGCAGGATCAAAACCCTCGTGACTAATGCATGCATGACTGAAACAATAGACTGGCACGGCAAGATGAGCCTTGAGCGGGGCCATCTGCCTTTGCCGTGTCATTTCCCTTATCATAAAAGACACCCTCAAAGAAGCACGTGTCCTTCGTGAAAGCTTGGGAATCCTAGGGTCACAGAGCGGACAAGGTCCGTTCGCTGGCTACTTGAGGGCAAGAAACAAGATGGATTCCGCATCTAAAATGGAACCCGAGGGTTCGGATGGACATACCTAGGAATGAGACGATCCGTACATAGTGGCGTAGCGAAAACGCGCACACCCACTAAACTCGTTATTGGCGGTTCGTAGATACCAAACTCGGCCATATTCGAACACACCCAAAAAGTGTCGTTCCGATTCACACGGAACCTCAGGTACCACCAGCGCACGGGCTGACCCAGGTTCAGCAACCTTAGGCTCTGTATATAGGAGGTCGTTCTCCCCGTAAATGAAATGTGATCCTGACTGATCACCTGCGGCCTGGTCTGCAGCCTGCTGCCGCATACCCACGAGAGAAGGGCATTCCTTTTGCGCCTTACAAAAGTCCTCCCTGGTGGGACCTCCTTCCTGCTGCCAATGGGTCAGCTCAGGCAGGTCTCCCAGTTCAGCTATCTGTTCCCCTGTAGGCTCCAGGGCATCCCCCTCAAGGTCTACTTCCTCCTGGACCGTGGGAACTTCAGGGGCCGGCTTCCCGCGCCCCTCGCTCCTTCTCTCTGAGGCCGGTTCCTGGGCCTCCCTCTCAGGCTCCAGGACCTCTTGAGTCCCTTTACTGGCTGCCATGGACCCTGTGGTGACACACGCCCAATCTGGCATACCCAACATCTCCAGGTGAGCACTCCGCTCCACCTTAGCCCAAGGTGAGCTCTCCAAATCGTTCCCTAACAAACAGTCTACAGGCATGGCGGGCCTCACAGCTACCTGAAGAGTACCAGAGACCCCCCCCCCACTCGAAGGGAACCTGAGCCACCTTGCAGTGCCTCTCTGTGTTGTCAGCGGCAACAACGGGATAGAATGCATTGGGGACCACCTGCTCTTGAGACACCAGGTGACACCTGACAGCTGTCACACTGGCTCCTGTATCTCTAAGAGCTTCCACTCTATGGCCATTTATGGTCACCCACTGCCTGTACTTCTTAGTGTTCTCAGGCATCTGGGTTGGAGGGACCACTTCACGGTCTCCTAGCGAGACTAGGGACATCTCTGCGGGACCCCACCCACCTTGGATACCCCTCTCCTCCCCCAAGGCTACACTAGTCACCTGCCGGGGTGGAGCACCAGTGGGTGCTGGTTTACCAAACAATGGACACTTTACATCAGAGGCAAAATGCCCCAAATTATTACACCTGTAACATCTTACGGGCCCCTTCTGAACAGGAGGACCTGTCGGGGCCCCGGTCGGTTTCGGGGGTGGGGGAGGCTGAGAACCTTTCCCTTGGTTACCATGGGGATTACTTTGGGGCCTTCTAGGGAACTCTCTCTGGTTACCTCTGTCCCCCCACTCTTCTGCTGGGGACCCTGCCCACCTTTGGCGGAATCTCCCATGTGACCCTTGTGGACCCTGGTACTGACCCAGCGGTCCGCCTCCTCAGCAAGCTTCCTAGGGTTAGTCAGCCTACTATCTATCAGGTGCTGGCGTAGCTAAGGAAAACAATTACTGGACAAGTGCTCCCATGCCATTAAATCAAGAAGCCCTTGATAATCATTTACCTTACTACCCTTTACCCAACCTTCCAGCGCTCTGCAAAAGAAAGTCACATACTCCACATACGTACTATTGGGAATCTTAGTGCAACCCCTGAACCTCTGTCTATATAACTCAGGGGTCAACCCATACCTAGTCATCAAGGCTTCCTTCATATGGGTGTAAGAATTATGAACATCAGCAGGTAAATCTAACAGTGTGTCCCGCCCTTCACTCAGGAACCGTCCCCACAACCCCGCTCCCCAATCTCTCTCAGGGACCCGGTGGGAAGACATGGCTACCTCGTAGGCTCTGAACCACTGCCCGATGTCGTCATTCTTAAAGAACTCCTTAACTACATCCTTGGGAATATAAACTCTTGGTTCTGCCGGTACTGGCGGTGTGCTGCCACCAGAGGGATTAAGCTCCAAAATTTTGGCTTTCAGCTCCAGCTCCCTCAGCTTCATTTCATGCTCTAATTGTAGTTTCTTTTCTTCCATGGCTAATCTTTGTTTTTCCATATCCATCTGCCCATTAAGTTTTGCCATCTCCACTTCATGTGCCCGGGTTGCTGCCCTGTCTGCCAACTCTTCTGGCGACAGGCCTCTGCCAAACTCATGGACACTTTCTGGTGGAACCACTTCCACCTGATTCTCTGGTGCCCTTGACTCATACCAGGCCCTCAGCGCCTTCACAAGTTGGTCCTTTTTTTTCAATCCAGTTTGGGCAATTCTGAACTTGGAGCAAAAACCTTTCAATTCTTCATTTGTATAGCTCTCAAGTGCGCCTTCTCCCCAATCTATGTCATCTAATCCAGAGATTATAGAGGCTGCCCTTCCGACAGGGAGTGAACCAGGCATGGCTTAAACAACGGAGATTCTTGGCAAAACAAAAAACTATTTCTAGTCTTGTGGCTGTGTTACTGGTCTGCTCTCACTACGTGGTGATCAGTGATTCACTATATGCAAACCACAAATGCAAATCCGTAAATCCCACCGCTGCCACCAATGTTAGAAATGAGGGGGCTCCGGTTGATGCAGGTGTGTACCCACAACAAGCAGGGACCCTTTACTTCTTGTCAGGGCGAAGGATGACTCCCCAGAATAACCCCTGCTCACCCTCTAGGTGCGTGGCGCGAGCAGTCTAGGCTAAATCTCAGGCGTACACGGTTAAGCAAGTGCAATTACACATACAGTAAACCCCTTGCATGCACCACAAACGGACACCAGTCAGGAAGTATATAAAAATTAGCTTTTATGTAGATTCAGCAGATTCAAATACAAGGCCCAGTAACGTTAAACTGATGGGGCCACAACTCTTGGAAATACAGTAAAGTTCTCTTTGTTACGGAAAGTTCTTAGGCGGGCACAAGGTAACTGTGGGCCTCAGCGCACTTCGTGCTGAGGCGGCGACCGGCAAGTACACGGCAGATGACAGGGAAATCAGAACGTTGCGGACCCTGGATCCGATGCGAGCTCGCGGTCGAGTTCGTAAGTACAGTACCTTGTTTCTTGACGCAAAGGCGGGTGTGGGATTTCAGCGGCTCTTCGACAGAAGGGCGAGGCGGCGTCCGGGGCTCCCACACTTCACGATGGGGGTCTGATCTTCAGGCTCACGACAAGAGCGGGGTGTTGCAGGTGGCGAGTGAACAAAGCGGGGCAGCCGGGCACGCAGGTTACGTCCGAGGCTTGGAGATGCTCACAACGCCGATTCCGGCGGGAGGGTGAAGGTGCGCAGCGAGCCTCCGGCGAGCGAGGTGACAGGGGCAGCCCAGCACAGCGTAGGGGGAGCGGCTCAGATCGAGCGAGGCTCTTCCCAAGGCGGGGGCGGCTAAGCAGTCCTGGTCACGGCTCAAGGAGGGACTGGGGCACGAGGGTCACAGCTCCGGCGAGGGAAAGGACACCACAGTCCAGCGGCAGGCGAGTAAAGATCAGGTAGAGCCCAATGGTCCTGGGGCTCAGTTCAGGGGGCAAGCTCAGTTCCAAGCCCTTGGAGATCGTTTTGGAAAGCACAAGTCTTGAAAGTAAAAATAAAGCAAAGTCTTCAGCAAAAGGTTCCTTTTCTCTCCTTTGGCAGCAAGGTCACCACTGCAGGCCAGTCCCCAAGGATAGGGACAGTCTTCCTCCTCACAGCTTTCCCGGTGCCTCCTCCTCAGGCAGAGATTTTTCTTGGTCAAAAGCGGATCTAGTTTCTTAGGAGCAGGGCTCCTACATTTATACCACAAATCTTTTGTTCTCCCAGGCCAGGGGGGCCCTTGCCTAGTCCAGTCCGGTTTCTGAGCACTTTGTTTACACGATGCAGGCTTCTCCTTGCAGAGTGCAGGGCAGAGTCATCAGACGCTCCACAGGGGGCGGAGCCGGCATTGTGGTGGCAGAGCACTGTCCTATTCAGAGCCTAGCAGTACTCCTCCCACCCATCTACCTGTCGATCGTCCTATTCACCACCAGGCTACCTAGCCCCGCCCATCTGGGTTCCCCCAGCCCTGTCACTTACACCAGCCAGACATCAGATACACATCACACAGAGGCGGGCTGAAATGTTTAGGCAAGCAAAGGCCAGCTTTCTAAAAGCGGCATTTGCGAACGCGGAATATTAAAATAAACCTTGCGAAAAGATGTACCTTATTATTCCGAGTTCAGGCATACTAAACTCGATCTTCTACCATGTTCTCTGGGTCGGTTAGGATCGTAGGATGTAACAATCCTAGCCGCCCATGCTGGCCTATGCAAACAGGGTAGCCTTACAGTAGTGAACAACAAGATGGCGGTAATTCACTACTAGGACATGCCACTCATCCAGGCTTGTCCTACCTTATGCTTACAACGCACCCTGCCCGTGGGCCTACCAGAGGGGTGACTAACATGAAGTTAAGGGAAGGTTTAGGGACCGGCAAGTGTGGGCACTTGCCAGTCAGCATGTCAGTACCAGACTGCACGCAGGTTCTGCGATGGCAGACCTTAGACATATTTTACCAGCCGCTTCTGTGGGTGGCACAACCAGTGCTGCAAGCCCACCAGCGGTGTTTGCATTTACATGCCCTGGCGCTCCTGGCGCACGTTACTGGGGTCTGACAGTAAACCAAACAATCCAATCATGGAATCCAACCAACATATACAATTTACATAGGGAGCACTTACGCCGCGACACTGGTTGGCAGTGGCACAGCGCGCTGAGCGGCCAGCACCATAAAAACACATGAGGCACAGCGACAAAAAGAGGAAGGGAGACTCACGCCAAGGTGCCAGGTCTAACAATTTTCATCAATGATTTTATTATATTTATAGCATAAAAAACATTTCAATCTACAAACATACCGCATTCAATCATTTATCCATACATACAAATCACATACATGTTGAGCTTGTTTTACATGCTTTATACATCTACTATGCAATGATTGTAAACAGACCACAATACAATATCAATATAATAACATGATTGCACTATTTATAAATCTAAACAGACGATGCATCGTCTGCGCTATTGAAGATGGTGGTGATGCCACGCTATTTATATATCACGCTAGGCGTCTACTATGCAGTCTATATGTTGTAAAACAAGCTCAACATGTATGTGATTTGTATATATGGATAAATGGTTGAATGCGGTATGTTTGTAGATTGAAATGTTGTTTTCTCTGCTATAAGTATCATAAAATCATTGATGAAAATATTTAAATAAAACACAATTTTGTATTTTTCTAATATTGAGTGATGGTCTCTTCCCTTGATTAGATTATCATTATGTATTTTTAAACATGTATTAAAGTTGCCCTAGGAACTTTACAGTATGTATTTCCCTGCCTAGGTGAAGTTTTCATTAGCAGCAGGGGGCCTCAATTCTTTACAGTCACAACGGTCCGGCACCCAGGCCTCCGTAGATTGCTGAGCTCTAGTTAGGGGCTTGCAATAAACATGGTCCGGGGGTCCTGGTAAGAGAGACCCCCTCGAGGGAAAGTATTGTTTTGAGGTTAAACGGGAATATAAGAGGGAAATTTGGGGTGGGGTTTACGGCCACCCTCCTGAAAGTTGGTTGCGCAAGAGGGGTTTAGTGGCAACTGCCTGTGGAAGGGGGGAATTGGGAGTTCGCCATTTAATTTTTTTTTGACGTTGAGATTGCTTTGCGATCAGCTCTAGTGAGGCCTTTGATCTTTGCTCTGTTTTACAAATTGTGCATATTCTATTATAGGTTTGAAGGGGGGGCTTCCATGCAGGGGTACACAACAGACAAGGGCACACGCTGGTGCCATAGCTCATGGGGAGAGGTGCGCGAGTATGCCATATGGTTGAGGTAAACAAGAGTACATTATATAAGTTCATTACATAGAATGTGAGGGGCCTGAACCACCCAACTGATTGTAACTGGGTTATCACATACCTCAACTGCCATGGAGCAGCATCTACCTTCCTACAAGAAACCCATTTATGGGGCGACTGTCTTAAATTCCTACAGAGACGTTGGCGGGGCAAGATATTTGACACATCGTACTCTGGGTGTGTAAGGGGGGTCCTTAATATTGGTGGCCCCAGAGATCCCTTTCCAGGCCCTTAAAGTGGTCAGAGATGTGGAGGGCAGGTAAGTAGTCCTGGAAGGAACCATAGATGCTCACACCCTCTGTCTTGTTTTATATACGCACCCAACATGGACGATGGGGACTTTCTGGGTTCGGTCCTTCAGGCTGCATAGACCACCCCCACTACTGAGATTAACCAGGTGGATGACTTTAAATGTGCATTACACAAAGTGAATCTAGCAGGGTACTGCTTGTCGGGGCGCTGCGAGTCCCGGCATGGGGCACCCCTACCCCGCTACTGTGGAGAGCGCTCCTCTCAGAGCGAATTAGAGTGGGCTGAGACCAGTGGAGAATGGACCCCTTCTTCGAGTGGGGGCCCACTGGAGACGTGACCTGGTTCACTGGTGACTGCAACGTCTTCTTCACCTTTGGGGGCTCTGTGCAAGAGGCATACCCCACCCTTGGCATTCCCCAGGAAAAAGGGGGACCCCAGACACGGAATTGTTAACTGTCACCTAAGACGCAAGCAGCGCACATTAGAATAACAGCAGAGCCTGATGGACTGCCAGAGTAAGGGGGTTGCAGAGGATAAGTCCACGGCGGCGTAGGGCCTCGACACTAGTGTCCCAGGTTGCTCGAGAAGTTCCCAGGTGGAGAAGTCCCGGTGGATCTACCCCCGTGGCATCCACTGGCCACGTACATAGAACATGGCCACCAAGATATATGATGGCTAGGACCCCCCCCACACTCTTTTGGGTGTTACACCCCATGCTACACTAGCCCTACAACAAGCACAAGACAGCCTCAGACTGATTGACATATGGTGCCAGCGTAACCAGCATGTACACATATATTCTTACTAACTTTTTTTATCCAAGGAACAGCGGCCCACCGAATCCCTGACATACAGTCTCTGGCTCGTTACATTTCAGACCACTCTTTGCTCCTACTAAAATACTCCCTCATTAGGCAACTCCCCAGGGTGCCATTATGGCGGTTAAACATCGACACTCTCTCGGATGCCCTATTTCAGGATACACTAGCCACATCATCAACTCAGTATTTTGAGGAAAATTGGGAAAAGGCTGGGAGCAGTGCCATAGAATGAGACACAATGAAAGTAGTCATTCAGGAAATCTGTATGGCGACATCTGTGGGATTGCGTCACAGAGTGGAACAAGATTTAGTCAAGCAGGAGGCCACACTGGAGAAAATAGAAAAGGAATTGTCCACAGATATATGTTAGACAGGCATGGGATAGACAGAAGCATAAACTGTGCGAACTAAGGGACAAGTTGGACAAATACACCAGGAAAAGGCCAGACAGTGATGGGCAACGAAGTGTATACACAGCAGGCCCTTAACGCAGTATTTGTAGAGCATCTCTGAGGGGTCTACGTGGCGCCGCAACTGCCAAGTGAAGAAAGAGAGATCATGGAATACTTAGATCACATACCGTTGCCCTCCTTGTCCCAGGAGGACCTGCAGCCATTGGACACCCCAATTTAGCAAGCAGGAATTTAGGGAGGACTTACAGTCGAGAGCCACGGCAAAGGCACCGCTTGGGGATGGTCTATGTCAGAATTTTATAAAAATGTCTCTACCATGTTAATAGATAAATTAGTCCAGCTCTATACGGAAGTATACAAACAACGTGAACTTCCCTAGTCAATGAGCGAAGCTTTCATTTCCGTGATTCTGAAACCTGGCAAAGACTTGCTTGAAAATCAAAAAAGGAGAGGGGGGGACAAGGAGCTTATTAGAAAGAGGTCCTGAACCAATGCTCCCAAAATCAGTACAAAATCACAATGGATGGTTTCAGTTCCTATAGGTAGAGGGGGATACAGCCAACAGTTATGTGCTGTAACAAGAAGAGGGGATGTCTCCTGGGATAGGTGAGTATGCAAAGAGAAAGAAAGGTACTCCTTTGTTTGGTACGTAGTGCCCTCACACACCCTTTCGAGTGTATAGCATCATCATCGGGCAAAGTTGCTCCTCGTGGGGGTGGCGCTGCAGTCCCTCACGGGCCCCTAGGGGCTCTCTGGCAGAGATCTTTTAGGAGTTGCCGCAGTTGTGATTGAGGGTGTGTGGGAAGGAAGTGCTAGTGAGTGTAAGTTAAAATGGGTCAGGAGGCCCTGACAACTTTATTCGTAGGACCCCTGATCCAAAATAAAAATCCACGGGGATGGAGATGCACGTTTGTGCCATTAGGAGAGGGGAAACAAGACCAAATAGATTCCCACTTCTCTCAACCCGTGTAGTGTGTAATAAAGTGCAGATTTAAAAGGGGGTCGACATGTTTCGCGCTATAATTTGGTCCCTAAAGGATCCCAGAGCGCTTCATCAGGACCAGGTGGAGAATAGAGAACGGGAATCAGGAAAAAACACCCTGTATTCCTTAATATATCCTAGTTAAGGTATATGACAATTATAGTCTAAGGACCCGTTTTTATACTGATGTCCTTAATCACAGCCTAAAAAAGGAGACAAAAAAAGGGGGGGGGGGGAGAGAAGAAAAAACAAGAAGAGCCCAGTGACATATTAGTTACATATGGTACTGTAGAAAAAGCTCAAAGTCACATGTGCACAGTCTGTGCCCAGGTGCCAGATGCATGAAACTAGTGAAGCGCCGGTGCGTCTTCGGTGAAACATGCATCGCAAAAAGAAGATACTGTGGGGTGCATTCTACCTGAATATCAGAGAGCGGCAGTGTACTAAGTGTTCAACTGTGGCGAAGTTACACAAGGTGAACTATGCCGCATCGGAGTGATTGACTGGTTCCGAATGGTGATGGTATGCTGCAGGGGTGATGGATACCTACCACCTAGTGCAATATCATGGCAAACGGTGAACAACAGTATGGTCACTTAAAGCGAAGAGAGGGAGTGACGCTAGTCAAAATCTAGACCCCTGCTGAAATAGAGATGGAGACGGCATGCCTGGAGAACGAGAACTAGCGTAAATGCAATTAAAAGTACTGGGTTAGCGTCAGGAAAACGGTATTCACAGTAACCAGTGTGGAATAAGACAGTTATACAAATGCAGTAGTAATTAACACCCAATGACAGAAAGCATACCCTCCCTGGATCGGAGAAGGGCTCCGTCGGATGTACCACGGGGTGAGGCTATGAACAACAAATAAAAAAAGGACCACATTACAGGAAGAGACACCAGCGGTGTAGCCAGAAACAAAGACAGCGTCCTATGTAAAGAGGAAGGGTTACTTACTCAGGATACAGCCTCACGTCACCGGAAACCTACCCGTCCAGCGGTACTGCCGGTAGCATACTGAGCCGGGAAGCGGATCTCCATATATACCGATCTCAGCGCGGTTGTAGGCTGAGGCGGTGACATCATCACGCTGCGTGAGGGGAGCTAGTCAGTCTGTTTAAGAGAAGGGGCGGCCATATTGGAATGGTCGGCTCAGGTCTCAAGAATAAATCTAGATTTACTCCCACCGCAGCAATGACCTTGCATGAGGTACTGACTTTTGAACAGGCTGTTTTGAAAGAGGTGGAGAACATAACCACTACCCGCCCCTTCAACAATCTTTCCAAAGAAGAAAGACTTCTTCTAAAAAAAACCTGACAGAGGACAAGACCACGTGTCGGTTTCTTGTAGTTAGTGGTCATAAGAGACCCGTCTTTCAAAGATATGAGAAGGTCTAGGAAAGGAATGGACTCCGATGACAGAGTGCCTACAAAATTTAGGAATGGGTTAAGGGTGTTGATCCATGTGAAGAAAGCACGACACCTCTCTTCGTCTCCTTTCCAGAAGATGATGATGTCGTCGATGTACCATCGCCATAATAGAATGTTGTTGTTGTAAGGGTTGGTGTCTGTCAGGATATGTTCTTCTTCGAAGTCCGCCATGTACAGACAGGCCAGACTCGGCGCGAAGGTGCTCCCCATGCTGGTGCCCTGGACCTGATGGTAATGTTGTGCTATAGTAGCGCAGTCACAGATGAAAGTAACAGGTGTCTCGGATGGCCATGGGTTCACGTTACGGAGAACCTTGTCCAAGACTGTGAGTGTAGCATCTTGGGGAATGTTCGTATATAAAGCCTCCACGTCTAAAGTGACTAAGAGGGTAATCGATTCTGGTGTTCCAAATTGTTCAATAAGGTTCAGAACTTCTGTTGTGTCTCTCAAGTAGGTAGAGGTCTTAATTACCAAAGGGCGTAAGAATACATCGCAGAATTTGCTAAGTGGTTCTAACAGTGAATCTGTAGGAACCTGGGGTCACCAGGCCCTATAGGCGGTAGCGTGGCGCGAGCCGGTCGGGCAACCAGAGGGCTATGTGTTAAGCAACCATACACCACACGCTTCTCATGGACTAGGGACACACACAATAAGGGACGCCACACCGTTTAAATTATGCAAATACTTCAAGTTTATCCAAGTATAGCTGGTCAGATGCAGTTCAGGAAATAACAAGGTAATACATGAATTATAATACCATCATGACATTACATTCGACACTCTGGGTGATATTCATGCAGTGCCTAACCTTGTTCTAGCGCTGTGCGCGCTTACGTGAAGTCTTTCCCTGAACCGGCTGTCTAACTAAGCGTAATACTTGAACGGGGACACATTGGGTTCACTAACATGGCGCCTGTGGAACTGAGCGCTCCTCGTAATCGATGGCCCCTAATCCTGTGAAGTAAAGCATATGAAACAAAGCGCTACGCGCAACCATTTGCAGGTAATTACGGTCGAGCAGAGCATATAATACAACACGTTACTCGTGATCCTGGTATGGAATTACCTTCGTGCAGAACATATAACACAATGCGCTACGCGCATCCCTTGGCATGTAATTACTGTCGAGTAGAGCATATAACACAAGGCGCTACTCACATTTCCTGGCAAACAATTACTTTCGAGTAGAGCATATAACACAAGGCGCTACTCGCGATCACTGGCATGTGAATACTTTCGAGCAGAACATGTAACACAGTGCGCTACTCGCATCCCTTGTCATGTAATTACTGCCGAGTAGAGCATCTAACACAAGGCGCTACTCGCATTCCTTGTCGCTCCGGCTGGGGAAGCAGGGTCGGTGGCGTGAAGCGCCACACGAGGGTAATGTCAGTCAGTTCTTTGGGCGGCTTCCAGCGGGGAGAATGACCGGACTTGCGGAGCGGGTCCCTATGCTCCGGTGCAGTTCACAGAGCACCGCTCTCAGTATTACAGAAGGGGGGACACGGACAGGATCCCTCGGCGGGGTCTCTCCGTCGCGCAGGCAGGGGAGGGGATTCCCACGGAGGGGACGACCCGGGCCAAGTGCGGTGCGGTTTCCGGACCAGCAGGGGGCGCACCAGGGGGGATCTCGGCCTCCGGGCTTACCTCCGTCTCGGCGTCAGCAGGCGTCCGTCCTCACGACGTTGGGGGAACTCGGCCCCGACCTTACGCTTCTCCTCACACAGCTGCGACGGCAGCGACGGGGCCCCGGACTTCGCCTGGGCCTCGCGACACAGCAGGGCACTCCTCCAGGCCTCCAGGCCGCAGCGGTGAGCGCGCTGGCTTCGTCATCGCAGGGGGGGGGGCTCAAATTAAGGATGGGGTAGAGTGCTCAGCGGAGCACGCTGCCGGGGGTCCCAGACCAGGGCAGGGAGCGCGGGGGTCACAGCGCTAGTACCTGGTCGATCCCCGGTGACTTGGCAATCGGCTTAGCGTTTAGTTTGATAGGTCAGCTTGGACACGCAGTCTCAGCTCTGGCATTCAAGGCTTGCAGCTCGCTCTTGTCATGCAGTCTCAGTTCTTAAAGTTAGGTTTCAGTTCTCAGTTGACAGATGAGGTCTTTTGGTGCAGATGTATCTGGCGCCCTTAAGGGGTTCTGTTACAGGAGTAGGGATGGAGAGGGCGACTAGGTCCTTCCTAGTCAGGTTGGCAGAGAGTCTCTGGGTCCTCCTACTACTGGGCAAGATCAGTGGGATTCACAGGGCACCTCACTCACTTAAGAAGCAGTACCTAAATCCTGTCACTCTCAGAGGCATAAGTCCCTGGCTAGGCCCTACCGCCTACACTCCTGGTGGATTCTTCCAGCTCTGCTTCACCCCAATGGCCAACTCACCACACAAGTTTCCCTCCCACTCTTAAGTAGCCCTAGGTCAGGTGACCTCTAGCCAAGGCGGCAAAAGTAAAACCCCACCTCCCTTCTAGAAGGTTCCAGCTTCTTCCAGGAGCTTCCCCACTCTAACTATGGGACAAAAAGGCGGGCTGGTATCGCAACATTGTTGTGGGTCCCAGCCAGCTCCTGGCAGCTAGGGTGCTACTATGAAAAACGACCACCCTGCAGTAGCAGGGGTCTGTGGCAGCCATCTTGGGAGAAGGGAGCACCTGCACCTTAACACTGTCTGGCAATGAAAAGGCGCCCGGAGACCTAGTCCAACATAAAAATGAGGGTGGAAAAAATGAGGCACGATACAAAAATAGAAGGGGAGACCACCCTAGGGCTGACAGGTCCAACAGAATTGATCCCAGATACAATGGGCCTTCCAGGTGGGGGGGGTAATCCCCTTGTGAATTTTAGGTAGACAATAGAAGTACGGAGTGCGGGGGTACTTGTTCATAAGGAATGAAGCCTCATCCTTGGTTATCCACCATTCTGCCTCCGCTTCCAAAGTCAAGTGCTGTATCTTGGTGGAGAGACGTGTAGTCGGGTCTTCTTCAATTGGTTCATAATACCTAGTGTCGGAAAGTTGTCGTAGGCATTCCTCATCGTAGGTAACCTTATCCTGAATGACTATGGCACCTCCTTTGTCCGCTGGCTTCAGAACGATGGTCTTGTCCTCTGTCAGGTTTTTTTAGAAGAAGTCTTTCTTCTTTGGAAAGATTGTTGAAGGGGCGGGTAGTGGTTATGTTCTCCACCTCTTTCAAAACAGCCTGTTCAAAAGTCAGTACCTCATGCAAGGTCATTGCTGCGGTGGGAGTAAATCTAGATTTATTCTTGAGACCTGAGCCGACCATTCCAATATGGCCGCCCCTTCTCTTAAACAGACTGACTAGCCCCCCTCACGCAGCGTGATGACGTCACCGCCTCAGCCTACAACCGCGCTGAGATCGGTATATATGGAGATCCGCTTCCCGGCTCAGTATGCTACCGGCAGTACCGCTGGACGGGTAGGTTTCCGGTGACGTGAGGCTGTATCCTGAGTAAGTAACCCTTCCTCTTTACATAGGACGCTGTCTTTGTTTCTGGCTACACCGCTGGTGTCTCTTCCTGTAATGTGGTCCTTTTTTTATTTGTTGTTCATAGCCTCACCCCGTGGTACATCCGACGGAGCCCTTCTCCGATCCAGGGAGGGTATGCTTTCTGTCATTGGGTGTTAATTACTACTGCATTTGTATAACTGTCTTATTCCACACTGGTTACTGTGAATACCGTTTTCCTGACGCTAACCCAGTACTTTTAATTGCATTTACGCTAGTTCTCGTTCTCCAGGCATGCCGTCTCCATCTCTATTTCAGCAGGGGTCTAGATTTTGACTAGCGTCACTCCCTCTCTTCGCTTTAAGTGACCATACTGTTGTTCACCGTTTGCCATGATATTGCACTAGGTGGTAGGTATCCATCACCCCTGCAGCATACCATCACCATTCGGAGCCAGTCAATCACTCCGATGCGGCATAGTTCACCTTGTGTAACTTCGCCACAGTTGAACACTTAGTACACTGCCGCTCTCTGATATTCAGGTAGAATGCACCCCACAGTATCTTCTTTTTGCGATGCATGTTTCACCGAAGACGCACCGGCGCTTCACTAGTTTCATGCATCTGGCACCTGGGCACAGACTGTGCACATGTGACTTTGAGCTTTTTCTACAGTACCATATGTAACTAATATGTCACTGGGCTCTTCTTGTTTTTTCTTCTCTCCCCCCCCCCCTTTTTTTGTCTCCTTTTTTAGGCTGTGATTAAGGACATCAGTATAAAAACGGGTCCTTAGACTATAATTGTCATATACCTTAACTAGGATATATTAAGGAATACAGGGTGTTTTTTCCTGATTCCCGTTCTCTATTCTCCACCTGGTCCTGATGAAGCGCTCTGGGATCCTTTAGGGACCAAATTATAGCGCGAAACATGTCGACCCCCTTTTAAATCTGCACTTTATTACACACTACACGGGTTGAGAGAAGTGGGAATCTATTTGGTCTTGTTTCCCCTCTCCTAACGGCACAAACGTGCATCTCCATCCCCGTGGATTTTTATTTTGGATCAGGGGTCCTACGAATAAAGTTGTCAGGGCCTCCTGACCCATTTTAACTTACACTCACTAGCACTTCCTTCCCACACACCCTCAATCACAACTGCGGCAACTCCTAAAAGATCTCCGCCAGAGAGCCCCTAGGGGCCCGTGAGGGACTGCAGCGCCACCCCCACGAGGAGCAACTTTGCCCGATGATGATGCTATACACTCGAAAGGGTGTGTGAGGGCACTACGTACCAAACAAAGGAGTACCTTTCTTTCTCTTTGCATACTCACCTATCCCAGGAGACATCCCCTCTTCTTGTTACAGCACATAACTGTTGGCTGTATCCCCCTCTACCTATAGGAACTGAAACCAAAGACTTGCTTGAACCGGGATCTTACAGCTCCATATCAATGCTAAACATATACCTGGAGCTCCTCGGGAATGTGCTAGCGACACACCATCCCCCAGATCTGCAGCGGCTGATCCATGACAATCAGTCCAGTTTCCTTCCCCATAGGAACACTCAATGGTTAGGGAGGGAAATTTTGCCCTCACCCTGTTAGACATAGAGCAAGCCTTTGACTCCCTTAATTGGAGGTATCTTTGGAAAGTGCTGGACAAGATGGGACTCGGAACCTCCCACATAAACTGTGTCAAATTATTGTATACATGCCCACGAGCTAGAGTCCGTACGGGATGCTATGTCTTGGATAAAACAGTTCTGCACCGCGGTACCAGGCAGGGCTGTCCGCTGTCCCACCTGATTTTTGCCATAGTGATAGAGCCATTAGCAGGTAGACTCCGACAGACACCAAAGGGATTTGGTATACCTGTATGCACTACGGAACACATAGTCGCATTATATACAGATGACGCCATGGTCTACCTCGGCCAACCAGCGATATTAGCTCCGATCCTCCTAAACATGATGAGGGAATACTGGGAACTCTCGGGGCTCCAGAAGCGTGCTTACCTGCGAAGGTGGATCGTGACAAATTTCTAGGCATCAGTATTACAGATTGCGAGAAGCAGTTAGTTGACCTTAACATGAAGAGGGTACTTGCAGGTCTAAAACCTTCTATACAGTTTTGGAACAACCAACAATTGTCACTAATGGGGAAAATATTGCTATTGAAGTTGGTGGTGATGCCACGCTATTTATATATCACGCTAGGCGTCCATTATGAGCTCCCCAGGGTAGTGTTCGGTGAGCTGGACAAACAGACCACAACTCTTCTGTGGCAGGGCAAACGATGCAGTGAGCTTTTTCACTCTAAGGCGGGAATGGGACAAGGGAGGGATGCATGCTCCGGAATTCAAATTGTCCTGCTTTGTAGCGCAGTTACAACATGCAGCGTAGTGGCTGGATGGCAAGCCGAACTGGGAACATGCACTGCTGGAGGAGTCCCACGCACAAATGACGCAAACTATGGCAACAGATAGGTGGTAGGAAGGAGACTTGATACTGCTAATCAATCTTTACCCGGGGTATGGATTTATTGCCATGAAGGAGGCCCTTAGGAATGGGTCAATGACTGCAGTACGCAAAAACAGCAGCAACGGCTAGACACCTATGGCCCACATTTCCAGAGGCTCCGTAACCCACCCACACCCTGGACACAATGTTGGTGATGGCCGGTGGACGCAAACTTATAACGCATCTATAGCATGCATTATGCTCTGAGAGGTGACCACAACTGCTTCCTATAGAAAACACATGAAAGAACCATTGTTGCACGTGTTAAAAAAGTAAGTGGCAGTGTGCGCCCGTTTTAGGCAGATACAATACAATTTCATACATATGAACTATCTCTCCCCCAGTCGCCTGCACGGCATATGCCCCTCGAGGGACCATAGATGCCCAAGATGCCGGGCGTAGTTGGCGGATTTTATGCATATGGTCTGGCACTGCTCACTGGTGCAGGTCTTTTGGGCTGAAATTTTTGTACAACTGCAGGGGACCACGGGATGGGAGATCCCACACACAATTGGGATCTGCCTCTTGTGTCTTGTTCCTCAGACACCAAAAGAGAGACTTAGCAGACGTTACACCATCCTGAGCCTAATCATAGCGAAAAAGTGTATTGCAATTCACTGGATAAATTCTCGTGCCCCAACCAGGGATGCTTGAAAGGTGGATGTAATAGAAAGGGCATAGTGCCAATATCGGCAACACTCCCCATTCCCCCACAGCAATATCCTGGATAAATAAACAGACAAGACACCTTTTTTGTGGAAAAAATTGCTGCAGGTTTATTTGCATAACAAATATGCCAACATGGTGGGTTATCTTACGGGCGATCTCAAGGCAGGCAGCCCCTCGCCACCTGCCCACCTGATGAGCCAAATTACACCGTGGCCATAGCCAATCAGTGTTTGCCAGATTTGGGGGAGAGGAAAACCCCTCCCACTGGTGGACCGCCAGTCCACACCCTTGCTCACGCCCCAGAGGGGGGCGGAGCCTTCCAGGCAACCCCCAGTTGCTCAGTTCCACAACCCCCCGTAGGACTGACGGGGCGCCGTCGCTCCTTCAGGGTCCAATGCGAGGACCTCCCTGTGGATATTTGGCCTTTGCACCCTTGTTGTGCTCCTGCAGAGGGTAACCCTCTGTACCTTACAGCCTCTGGATGGCCCTGTAACTCCGCCTGCAACACAAAATAATAAGTTAAACAAACTCACACCCCCCCATGCCCTGCCTGAATGCCGGGTAAGCGGTAGGGAGAGAAATGGCGTCAGGTCAGCGGGAAAAGAGGGCGCACAGTGGGCGGGAGAGGTATATGTACCTCGCCCCCCGCCCACTCCTGCCTGGAAGTGACACGGGCATGCAGACCCTTAGAGGGTCGCAAACACTGGGCGGCTACCTCATGTGCCATCCTGTGGCACTAAGGGAGGGCCGCCCTCTTTGGAGGGTCCCCTTCGTGGACCCGGGGCAGCTCGCATTGTGCCAATATCGGCAACACTCCCCATTCCCCCACAGCAATATTCTGGATAACTAAAGAGACAAGACATCTTTTTTTGTGGAGAAAATTGCTGCAGGTTCATTTGCATAACAAATATGCCAATATGGTGAGTTATCTTACGGGCGATCCCAAGGCAGGCAGCCCCTCGCAGCCTGCCCAGCTCATGAGCCAAATTACACCGTGGCCATAGCCAATCAGTGTTTGCCAGATTTGGGGGAGGGAAAAACCCCTCCCACCGGTGGATCGCCAGTCCACCCTCTTGCTTACGCCCCAGAGGGGGATGGAGCCTTCCAGGCAACCCCCGGTTGCTCCTGTCCACAACCGCCCGTAGGACTAACGGGGCACCGTCGCTCCTCCAGGGTCCAACGCGAGGACCTCCCTGTGGATATTTGGCCTTTGCACCCTTGTTGTGCTCCTGCAGAGGGTACCCCTCTGTACCTTACAGCCTCTGGATCGCGCTGTAACTCCACCACAGCTCTGGGTGTGGCCACCGTCACCCCAGGGCCCCCCACCAAGATAGGAACCATTACCTACACCCTGCTGATTCCAAGGCCTCCCCCAGATCAAGCAAGAACAGGTCCATTCCCACTCTGGACAGGTGTATCCCATCTTCATCACCCTATGGACTTAGCATGCAGTAACCCATGTTAGATTAAGCCAAACCCCCTTTGCTTGGTGAATTTGCACATGGCGCCATTAACCCTCCTGGGCGAGGTCTCCATGGCTTCCCCAGATTGCCCTCCTACCCAGGAAAGTCAAGTCAATGCCTCCCAGGTGTATGGCCAAAATTGTTGGGAGGGGAGACACCCCTCCTAGTCTGTGTCGCAGCCTCTACAGCAAGCTGTTCCAGCGCATGTCTGGGACCCCCACTCACAGGATGCCCGGAAGGCCCTCCCCTCAGATCGTTGGTCTTGGAAACTTGAAGAAATGATAGGTTGCAAAGCCCCCTTTGTTGAGCACTGCACACCATTCTAAACAACTAATCCAAAATTCTGGCCCGTACAGGGATCGAACCCGCGACCTTGGCCTTATAAGCACCACGCTCTAAACAACTGAGCTAACTGGCCAAGGCTTGCCCATATTTGCCAATAACACTGCACCTCAACAAACCTCAGGTGCCTCCCAGGGATGCATAAGGTATATTCACCATTCGCCTCTACATACAACATTTCACCTGTCGACCTTGTACTTTTCTCACTCACTTATTGCACTGCACCCTTGCATCACCACATTGCTCTTCTTTGGGATTTTAGTATCCATACTTAAGGCACAACTTAAAACATCCCTGAGCTCGCACCTCTCAGTGAGGTGGTTGTAGCCCTCAGTGGGACCAGGTTATCCCACTGAGAGGAGAAAGCCCAAATGATGAAGCATGTCTCCTATGGTGAGTGAGGGCATTCGTCCTAAAAAGGGATTTCTTCCCCCATTAGGGTTTTGTTAATGAGACTCAGTTTTACCATTCATTTCTTTCTTCGTTTTATTGTTTAAAGTCATTCTCGACCCGAGAAGTTCATAGTGTTTATAGAATAATATTTTGTGCCTCACCACGTCCGTCAGTCCCATGCTCATGAAGGTCCCCTGCCCCCTCGTAGCACGATTCAACTCCCAGAAATCGCAGGCAGGTCCATGCAAGAAACTTAATAGGGACACAGAAGATCAGTGCACTCTCCAAATGCCATAGGAGCGATCTCACCTGCCAGCTTATTCTTAGCTTAAACAACGGATTTCCCTCTTGACCCTGTAACAAGTCCAGCTCCTATCTTATAAAGGGGACCCCAACCTTGCAGAAGGGTAACGCTCAACTGGTGGTGCCGCACCCCAGGGCGGTAGTGAAAGCGTGAGAAAAGGGCAGCAAGTATATTGAAGGTAACTGACGGATGTATGGATATTGCAAGTCTAGTGCTATGCCGTGCCTCCCTAAAACTCGCCTTAGATCCACACTCAGCATATGACCCGGAGCTCTGCCCATGAAACTGCCCACGTACTTAGAGATCCATGCAGGAAGGCACTCGACCCTCCCCGATCTCTTTGACCTAACATCGGCCCGGCGGTGCCCCAAACACCTCCCAGATTCGCACGTGAAGTGCTAACTTGTATAAAATATTCTGCCAGGGCTGACGTCAGGCAGCCACATCAGTTGCATCACCTAGCTCCTGCCGTGCAGCCAACCATATTGACATCACAAGAGCTGACCCTGACCCTTGTGCAACTATCTGCCAGGACTGGCGACTGGCATCCCCTTAAGTTCGCCCCACCCGTTGCTACTGCCGTGCTGCCACTCCTAGTCACATCTCAACTACTAACCCTGACACTTGTCCAAGGTGACAATACAGACTATTCCAGACCCCCAAAGCTGGAGAATGGCTTGGGCAGCAGGCAATAGTGATTCCAATGTGATTGACTTACTCAAAGCCTGAAGTAGAGATCCACTCTAACTAGCCAGACAGCGCCAACTGGTGGCAGACTGTCACAAGCGCCGGTGGACGAGAGAGGCGCTGCCGCGCACCAGGAACCACCGGGTCACATCTAGGCCCGGTACACTTGAAGCTGAAAATTAGCATTGTTAGGTCCTTGCCTTCCACATGTGGCTTTCAGCGAAACAAGGCTGAGCATAAAGCAAGGTTCAAAACTGATACACTTAATCGACAATCACTCCACCCCTCCCATAACAAAGGACCAAAAGGAGACGGATAACGCATGGCCACTCAAAAGATCGCCTTTGAGAGGCATAGTTCCTAAATACCCCATTCTGCTTGCACATCATTTATTTGCCAAGCTTCCCCTGCATAAATGGGTCATTATGGGTGTCATATGAACAGAAAACAATAACTGGCCACGCAGTGAACCATGGACAGACCCTAGCTGTCTCTGCGTGGAGAGTTTGGGAACACCAGACGGGCCTTATGTGATGCGGGTGGCCGGCCAAACTGCATGTGACTAAACTATATAATTGTTATGCAGTGGCGGGTTCTCCATAGGGGCGTTTGGGCGTTGCCCCATTGCTTTCTCGCAGTGCGAGAAGGCAGAAACAGAAAATGGTTAAAACGACCATTTTATGTTTCTGCTTCTCGCACTGCGAGAAAGCAGAAGTGCCTGGTTGGGGGCGGGAGAGTGGGCGGTCCTGCTCTAGGGCAGGGGGGGGAGTGGCTTACCCACTGTTGTGGGTACTGACTGTTTGGTCAGTCCTGGAGCCGACCAAACAGTCAGGACCCACAACAGTGGGTAAGCCACTCCCCCCCTGCCCTTGAGCAGGACTGCCCATTCTCCATTTTTCTCTATGTAGGCTGCTGCATGCAGCCTACATAGAGAAAATGGCACGGCTGGGGCACTCTCTGCTGCGCCTCACAGCGTTGTCATTGCGCCCCATGTAAAGTCGGGGCGGCGGCATCATGACTCACGGGCCACGACTTTTGAATACGCTTCCTTAAATTGTTGTTTTCAGTTTAAAACAGGTACCTGCACTTTTGAGGGACGCCATGTTTGCAGTCTGAGCAATGTACCCGCAGTGTAGGGTGAGGAGTGAGATATGTTACCTGTGATCTAAGATGTTTTTATTTATGCATGCAGCGTGTGAAAGGCGAGCTTTAACTTAAAAGATTTGTGCATGCGTGAACTCTGTGCCAAAAATAAAAAGAGATGCGGTGTGACGAGGAGTGCAGCGAGCCGGGAAAGCGCCACGCCGACTGGAGGCTTCACTTCTACTAAACAATAGTAGAGGACCCAGAAGTGTTTTTTAATAAGAGCCTGCGGGGCCGGGTCTGCACACGCACAGGATGCCTCACCGTCACCGGTAGATGCTTAAAGTAAATCACAGATCAGGACGTGTGTAACGGAAATGAGCGGGGCGTGCAGGCTGGAAGCACAAGAGGGCAGGTGGGGGCTGATCAAGGCCAGGCATCTTTCAGCACAGAGGCATCGGGCGCTGCCAGGGGGGGCATGTGCTTCTGATTGGAGGCCGGTCCCAGCGCCAGGTGGACAAGAATGACAGCTGCCGGGGCACGAAGCTCGTGCGAATCTCTCTGTGGCTTCAAGTGTGCCAGGATTGGCACCATGCAGGTCTTCAGTTTGCATCGCCCTGTGAAACCAATTCCCCAAAGCAAGTCAGGCAGAAGCATACAGACGTCAGGCATTCCACCGGGAATGACGTCGAGCAATATGCAAAATACTTCAGAGGCTTGCATACCCTCATGTCTTTATGCTGGGCAGAAAGGTGTATTTCAGAGCACGAATTTCAACATGGAGCATGGAAGTAGGGACACTATGCAGTGTTTTTTCTTACTAAGATCCGATTTTACATTGTTGTTTTCATGCTGGTGGTTGGGGTGAACGGTACCGTAGGGGCACAGCTCCCGTGATATTGGTGTTTCAGCTTCCGGAGGAAACTCTGGCTGTGGTGCGAGCAGAGGAGGGGAGGCCAGGAGCACGTTATCAGGGAATCAGCTCGGAGCACGATGCAGTCTTGGGACAGTGGGGTCTTTAATTTTCCTTGTTTCCTCAAAAAAAGTAAAGCATTTCCAAACTTCAGCCCCATCTGATAAAACCGCTTTTTATTTTTGTCACAGCCCTTATCCTCCTAGCACCGATTAAAGTGTTTACATTGGGAAGGCGGAATAATTACTTTCTTTACTGGTCCTGGGGCACCGGCATCATAAAAGTATTACAGGGGTTGGCACAACCTGAGTTCAACCTTGAAAATCTTTTCAAGAGTTTTTTGTTTAAAATATGTGATGTTGGGCCTGCTCCAAAAACATTCAACTGACGGTATTGTGTGATGCGTGTTGTAACAAGTATTCTCCCAACAACCAACCATTGTTCTGTGTGATGTCCTGTGTGTTGTTGTTGTGTTCTGTGTTACTATTGTGTTCTGTGTGATTTCCTGTGTAATACGGTTGTGCTCTGTGTAAGGTCCTGTGTGTAACTGTTGTGTTCTGTGTGATGCCCTGTGTGTTCTGTGTGATATCCTGTGTGTTACTGTTTCGGACTTTTACGGCTCACTACTTTCAGATCCCACCAGCCGCCACTGTTATTATGTATTTTACTTTCTTGGCGGTGTAAGCGCAAGATCGGCTGGAGATATTGGTGCCTATACATTTCATCAGTTCTGTTAATTATTTAAGGACATATTCATGTATTGTGTCACAGGTTGCTGAGCCCACTGCAGGCTCGACCCGCACTCGCAGCTCGAAGAGATGTGCAGCCCCGGAGCAGGCCTGCTCAAGGCCACCGTCAGCAGTGTCCGCTCTGCCAGCGTGCGATGTCCCAGTATGCGTTATGTACCAGGCCGTGTTTGGTAGGATGAGCAAAGGGGGCGTGGACACTGTGAATAAGGGCATAGCATAAAACAGGTATATAAGAATTTGTGCCTAGACTAGCGAGACGCCCGACTTGCCAGTGTCTGTTTCCTTCGTTGCATCCGGATATATGAATAACAAGTAACATGCCTACAGCAAGTCGTGACTATTAGGTTTGTCAAAGGTCGCAAGATGCAAATGTAAATGAGCCATAGTCGCAGTGCAAGTCAGGACTGGGGCTTTGTCCTTGTGGTGAGGTCACTGCAATTTGCACCACCGCTTGCCACTGCCAATGCCCGACCTTTCACAACTCCTAACCATCACACCGCACAAGTGACAATACCGACTGGTCGAGCCCCCAAGTTTAAGGATTGTTTGGCTGGCAGGCAATTGGTCGTATTGAACATGTGTTGGATCCTAAAACAACTAATCCTCTGCTCATTTTTAAATGAGCCTGTCCTAAGTGCCGGTGCCCGCAACAACATGCCGGTGCCAGGCACAGAAACAGTAAGTCCACCCAAGCTTTTCCCCATACATGTTGGTTTAAAATATTGCAAATCAGGGTCAAAATAGTTCTGGCTGCATCTTACTTACCACCGACAGACAGCACATGCAGTTGCAGAATAAAATAATACTAAATAAATAAATAAATCCACCCATAGGAACAAGCTTGCAGGTGTAGATTTAGAGCTGTTTTAATTTTTTATTGTTTTATTTTGTGAATCAGCCCTCTGTCTTGTTGGCTAAATTAAGGTATCTCTGCAGAGAGCTCCAGGTACAGTGTCCCGGAGGGTTCATGCCCTGTAGCAAAGCAGAGAATAAACCCTTTCCTTCCTCTGACTGGCTCCTGGCCCAGCTTTTAAAGAGACAGTAGAAGTGCAGAATAGCAGCTGAGCAGACAGGGTCAACATAGTTCTGGCGGCATCTTACTTACCAACGACAGACAGCACATGCAGTTGGGGGGCATATGGAGAACACAGCGTAAGCACCCGGACTGCTAAACAATCCTGCATGCCCCATAGTAATGGTGAAAGTGTCACTCACGAATGTGGAACCGTGACATAATTGCATTAAAATTTGGACCATGTCACCAGGCGCCCAGAGGGGTTTGGAAATACTACAACCGATGTGTGAGGCCTAGGGATTTTACTTAGCTTCATTCTCATTATACTGTGCTCTACATCATTTCCTTTGAGCACTAGATGTAGCAGCTTAGCATATTGCGAACCCGACTAGCATGCTACCATGACAAGCTCCCTTACACTCCCTCAGCCCTGCGAATCGCGTTGTGCCCGGCCGAAAAGGAGGCCCATCTGCTGCCAGCATGTCAACACACCACTGTGTGCACTCAGACTGCGAGCATGGGGCCCAATGCATACTGTGTGAAGCAGCCTCATCCACTGCAGTTCAACCAACCAGTAGTGCGTTACCTGCACTATAGAATTAGGTACCTTCTAAGAGGCTTGCGCCGGTTACCCCCTCCAACGCGCCCGGCCCAGCGTGCCCTTTGGCAGATTGGCTCCCAACACAAGCGCCTCGGATCCGGGCCAGTCACCACTCCCGTACTAGCATTTGTACAGGTGTAAAGAGGCTATGTACCATAACAGGTGTGGCTCTCTGTCCAATCCATGCCCTCTTTTGTAGCTTCCCTCCAGGATCTTTTGGCCACTTTGGTGGTCAATAACTCCTCCGTCCTGTTGCTCGGCGATTTCAACTTCTGGCCGGGCGACATCAGGGAAGATTCTTCTTCTAAAGATTTCTCTGCCACCCTTCACTGTTTGAACCTCACGTCTCATGTTACAGCTCCTACCCATGTTCAGGGTCACACTTTGGACCAAATTTGGTCTACTCGTCCTGTTATTTCATCTCCTTCTATTTTTCCTTGTGTTTGGTCGGACCACTTCATCATCTCTTTCTCTATTCACTTGGGTGCGGTCGACAAGCTTCCCCTTCCTAAAAACCGATTAGCCCGCAATTGGAATCAGATTGACCTCGATTCCCTCTCGCTCTCTTTGGCCTCCTCTGCCCCGGACCTTAATGATCTTCCTCTTGAATCCCAGGCCGAGATCCTCAGCACCTGGCTTTCTTCTTCCTTTGACCTAGTTGCCCCGCTTAGTAAGATCAAAGCGGTTCGTCCTTACGACGCACACAAATGGTTCTCTCCAGAGCTAAAAGCCCTTAAACTCGACCTTAGGCGGTCGGAACGCCACTGGAGACGGAACTACAGCTCTTCCCTGCACGCTAAATACAAATCACTCCTCACTGAATATAAAAAGGCGATCCTAGTGGCTAAAACTTCATATTTCACTGAGAGAGTGGCTCTCGCCGCTAATAAACCTCAGGAAATCTTCTCCCTGGTCCACAATCTCGCCACTTCTGATCGCTCCACCCCCAGTCTTCTCCCCTCACAGTCCCTCTGCTCCTCACTCAATGACTTCTTTATAGACAAGATTCTGAAGATCAAAGCCAACATTCCTATCGTGTCTCAACCCTGCCCTATTCATCTCCCTCCCCCTCCCCTTTCCTCTTTTGCCCTTTTCCCTCCCATCTCCCTTTAATTATTTTTTAAACTCCTAGCCAAAGTCAGGACTGGTTCTCCCGCGGACTGCGCGCCGGCTCATAGTCTTAAAACTCTCTTCACTAACTGCCCTGCCCCTCCTCTTGCTCTTCTTAATTCTTCTTTGGCTTCTGGTTCTGTTCCCTCTTCCTTTAAATCTGCTATAGTTCTTCCTATCTTAAAAAAAACTGGTCTGGATCCCTCTCTTCTTTCTAATTTTCGTCCCATTTCTCTCCTTCCCTATCTTGGTAAGATTCTTGAAGCCTACGTTACCTCTTGCCTGTCCGCCTAGGTCGAGGAGAATGGTCTATTGGCATCCCATCAGGCGGGTTTCCGCCCGGGCCACTCCACGGAGGCGGTGGTTCTCGCGGTTTTGGATGAACTTAAGGGGAAAGCCGATCTTAATCTTCCCCAAGCCCTGGTCCTCCTCGACTTGTCCGCTGCGTTTGACACGGTCGACCACTCCATTCTTCTCGACCGTGTCAGATCAGCTGGCATTCGGGGCGCGGCCTTTTCTTGGCTTGCGTCCTTTCTTCGGGAGAGGTTCCAGGCGGTTCATCTATCTGGCTTTTCTGCCCCTTCCCGTCCGGTCACTTGTGGTGTCCCCCAGGGTTCCTCCCTTTCCCCCCTTCTTTTCAATCTTTATATCCAACCCCTTATCACTTCTCTTCTGGAGCTGGGGGTCTCTGTGTACAACTACGCAGATGACCTTCAGCTCATTTTTGATTTGCCTTCCTCCCCTGATTCTCTTCCTAAGTTTTGTTCCACTTTAGTTTTTATTTCTGAGTGGATGAGCGCCAATCATTTGAAGCTTAATCCGGACAAGACGGAACTTGTCCTCACTGGTGGCCCCTCCAATCCTTGGTCTCCTTTACATTGGCCCCTCTCTTTCGGTCCGCCCCCTCTGCCAGTCCCCTCTGTCCGTACCCTTGGCATCAAAGTCAGTCATGACCTTTCAATGCATAGTCAGATCAGTTCCGTCGTCTCCTCCTGTTTTTTGTCCCTCCGTCTCATCCGGAAGATTTCACGGTTCTTTTCCACCGACGCACTTAAAACCATAGTCTTGGCCCTTGTCACCTCTCGCCTCGACTATGGGAATGGTCTGTATGTGGGCATCCCCGCTTT
Source organism: Triturus cristatus (assembly GCF_964204655.1). NCBI lineage: Eukaryota > Metazoa > Chordata > Amphibia > Caudata > Salamandridae > Triturus > Triturus cristatus. The sequence continues at coordinate 1,199,748,530 of NC_140584.1, forward strand.
CGAATCCCGCAGACTTCAGGCCATTCAAAATCAAGCTGCCCGTCTCATACTTTCCCTTCCTAAATCCTCTCACATCACACCTGCGCTCAAGACCCTTCACTGGCTTCCTGTTCACTTTAGATCCTTTTTTAAATTGGCCTGTGTAGCTTTTCAGGCTCACTCCCGTTCTGCTCCCTCTTTTATTACCTCTCTCATTTCTTCTTATGTCCCCTGTCGTACTCTTCGCTCTTCTTCCTTGTCTCTTTTGCGCATCCCCCGTTTTCGCAAGTCCAGAACGGGGGGCACACGGTTCTCAGTCCTGGCCCCTCAGCTCTGGAACAGTCTTCCTCTTTCTATTCGCTCTATTCCCATCTACTCTCACTTCCGCAAGGCCCTTAAAACTTTTCTTTTCTATCAGGCGTTCCCCTCGTAGTCCCCCGGGATGTTCTTTGTGAGTTCTGATCAGGTCCTCAGCGCCAGGAAGCCGCTTGGCCGCAGTGCGATTTACTAAATACTTTTTTCATTCATTAATTCACTCTGTTGGGCAAAACACCAGCACCACCGTTACACAACCTTAATGTGGCAGCCCGGAGGTATCCGACCCCGCAAAGCCATAACTGTATAATTATCGAGCCCAAAAAACCTGGCCTATTTCAACCACCCCTACAGGCCGGGCCGTCATTCTTTCTGCTACAACACTACTAGAGATGGCTATATTTATGCAACGTACTCGGTAATATCTTTGGAAAAGGGCATCAACAAAACAGGTATGCTCCTCCTGTGACACCTCGCCGCAGAGTGGCTGGGGAAGATAGCTCACCGCGCCCCGGGCCCACCGCCTGCTTTGCTGCCAACCTCTTCGCCACCGGACCAAACAGACCCTCTTGTGGCCCGGAAATCCTGCTCTGTCTCACTACAGCCGCGGGCGAGGGACGCGAGGCTCGCCGGCCCTGCCCCCAAGTCGCCGCAGCAAACCCCTTGCTGAGCAAGTTGTGCCATGTAACAGGAGAAGGGGGCGCACCAGGACCTCAATGCCCCTCCCCATGATGCTCCGTGTGGCCCCCGCAAGCCGAGGACATGATGGCCCAACCCACCTGGTCAGGCGCAGCGGGGGGCGCCCGCACCCCTACCAGCTGCTACACTTCACGCGACAGATGTTCGTATCCCCAGTGAGTTCCGGTTGCCACCAATGGTGTGACAATGGAAGTGCACAGGGCTACGCTCTGAATGGGACGAAGTTTCCCACCAAGGAATGTGCAGGCTAGGGGAGGGGTGCGAAGGTTAGAGGCGCGGGCGGGTCCCTCGCAGAGGTGATCGCCTCTTAGACGTGTGCGCGATGCTCACTCCCCTGGACCCCGTGCCATAGCCCCAACCTGAAGACGCCAGGCTGCCGCGGGGAGCCCCCTCCCACGCGATCCTAATGCTTCTCACAGGCCTGGGATGGGCGGGTCAGCTTGGCAATGGCTGGGGGATACCAGATCAGTGCGCAGACATGCTCAGGATATTTATGATCTCCTGACCACTGAAAAACCGTTATGCCTGATGTTGACAGAGACATGGCTAGGGGATTCCTCTAATCCCGACATAGCTACAGCAATTCCCCCAGATTACAATATCTTTAGGCAAGATAGATTGGAGGGGAGGGGTGGGGGTGTGGCACTTGTAGTGAATAAACTCGTTGCATGCTCTATCATTCCCATGGATGCCATCACAGGATCTGAATCTCTTGCTTTCTCTATAGCATTGGCGCCTCAGCAATCTCTTAAAGGGCTTTTAGTTTATAGGCCCCCTGGACCGGCTGGATCCTTCTATGATGAGCTCCAGTCGGTAATTGCGGCGCTGGTTCTGAGAGCTGAGCACTGTGTATTGGCCGGGGATTTTAATTTCCACATGGATGAGGGATTGGACCCTGACACGATCAAATTGATTGATGTCACGGCCCCCCTAGGTCTTGCCCCCTACCTCTCTGGACCAACGCATGACAAGGGTCATACCTTGGATCAGGTCTTTTCCACGTCCCCCATAGAGGTGCTGTCACTCTTGCCGGTGCTCTGGTCGGATCATAGGCTGGCCAAATTTTATGTATTGGGCACAAAGAAACCATCGAACATTGCTCCTAGGCAGCAGCGACGCACCCTTAGGGCGTATCATCGTGTGACTCCTGAAATGTTAGCTCAGGCATCTTTTGATCATCCCTGCCCTCTCACGGGTGACCTGGAGAGGGATTTAGAATCCCTGCAGGCGTGGCTAACGGATAGGCTGAATGATCTAGCCCCTGAGATGGCCCCCGGATTAATATCTAAGCGGGTCTCGGCCCCCTGGTTTACTGAAGCACTGTCGGCTTCTCGGCGGCAGTGCAAGGTGGCTGAAAGGGCTTGGCGGTCACAGTATGATCCCGCGGCCAGGCTTGTCTATAGGACAGTGGTTAAAGCATACCACCGGGATATCCTCCTTGAAAAAAAAGGCTACTTGGCAAGGAGGATAGAGGCTGCCTCTAATTCCTGTAAGGAGATTTTCTCGATTGTTAGGGAATTTACGGTCCCGCGACTTAATATAAGCCAGGCCGCTCCTTCTGAGTCGTGGGTTTCTGCTCTTGCCAATTTTTTTACCACCAAGATTAAATTGATCCAGGACTCCTTTCCCTTGAGGGTGGCTGAAGTTCCGCCCAGTTCTGAGGACGGTTTAGTTCCGTTGGCCCCTTTGGGCCCAGTTCTGGCAGATTTTCCGCCAATTTCAGTTTTTTCGTCATTAGCACTTATGGCCAATCTTAAATCTGGGTCGCCTCTTGACCCATGCCCGGCCAAATTCTTGGCAAAAATGGCTGAAGTTGTAAATCCGTTGGCGAACCCACTTTTGAATCTCTCCTTGAGTCGGGGGTGGTCCCGCAGGCCTGGAAGCAGGCGATGGTTATCCCCCTTCTTAAGAAGCCCGGCCTGGATACTGAGGTTTTGGCCAACTATAGGCCCATCTCTCTTCTCCCTGCGCTGGCTAAGATCTTGGAGAAGCATGTTCACATTGTGCTCTCCAATTTTTTGGAATCGCACAATTTGCTGCACCCTACTCAATCTGGCTTCCGCCCCAATTTAAGCACCGAGACGGCGCTTTTGGAGGTGTCGGAAACCATTAAAGAGGCACTGGACTCGGGGGGCAAAGCTATGCATGTAATGCTTGATTTGTCGGCGGCTTTTGACACCGTCCCCCACGAGGGTCTCCTCGCAAGACTTTGAGATCGGTCTGAGGGGGACTGTGCTCAGCTGGTTCAGATCATTCTTGGCGGGTCGTCGACAAACGGTCTGGGTCTCACCCAGCTCGGCCGGGATGCCGCATTTGGGAGTCGGAGTTCCGCAGGGCTCTGTGTTGAGCCCGACTCTTTTCAACATCTTTATGACCCCTTTGGCGGCATTGGCGGAGTCTTTTGGGGCCCAGATCGTATCCTATGCCGACGATACACAGCTCCTCTTTTCATGCAGGAAAGGAGAAGATTTTGATGGAGAGAGTATCCGTGAGTGCCTTGGGGCTGTTTTTAAATGGTTCCAGCTTAACAGCCTCAAGTGCAACTCAGATAAATCTGAGGTACTCTTCTTCGGATGTCCATCTGACCCAGACTGGCAGGAATGGTGGCCTGTTAATATGTTTCCTCCAGCGTGCTTGTCCCAGCTAGCTAAGAATCTGGGGATCAGGATTGATAACCGCCTGACGTTAAGATCTCAGATCCTTGGTCTTACGGGAACATGTTTTGGCCTCCTTAGGATGCTCCGCAAGTTTCTTCCCTTGCTGTCAGAAGATCATAGGAAGACGACGGTGCAGGCCTTAATTGGTTCAAGACTGGACTACTCCAACGTCCTATATCTTGGCCTACCGGAATATCTCCTGCAACGACTGCAGGTGGTCCAGAATTCGGCCGCGCGGGCCATCTTTGGCCTGAATAGGCGAGCCAGAGCATCCGGTCTTCTGCAGTCACTTCATTGGCTCCCTATCCAGAAACGGATAGTTTTCAAGGCCTTGACTTTGGCTCGTAAGGCTCTCCATGCTTCGGTAGCAAAATACCTCCAAAGGAGGATTGCCTTTTATCATCCGGCCCGATCTTTGAGGTCTGAATCGCTGTTCCTTGCTGTGGTCCCCCGAGTAAAAAGGGCTCGCATTGGAGGTCGCTCTTTTAAGCTGCTGGCGCCACGGTGTTGGAATACTTTGCCTTTGGCATTACGCAGCACTATTAATTTGCTGACTTTTAGGAAGGGCCTTAAAACTTGGCTTTTTGCCCCTTAATTCACCCTTTTCTTCTCTTGCTGGGTTTGCTTCATTACTTTTCTTTATTTGAGTTGTGTTACTTTGCCACAGGTTTTTGTCAATAAAAGCACCGGGACACTCTTTGGAGTAGCCGTGCGCTATAAAAGACTAAATTAACATAACATAACATAACATAACATAACATGCCTCGCGATGCTCGCTGCCCAATTCCCAATGACCACATGCCCCCGCCTGGGTTGGGGGCACGCGGCCTGCCTGGCCTGTAGCCCCACCCCCTTTGAAATTCACCGGGCCTTGTTACCGGGCACGGGCCTGCAGCGCCGTACCCCCAGCCAAGATCATGCGCCGTCGCGCAGGACTCATAAGGCCATCACGGGAGGGGTGGGGGCCCCCCGCCTGTAGCCCCACCCCCTTCAGCCACATTTGCACCTGCGTGGACCTGGGCATCATTCAACCCCCATGGGCGCACAACGCAGTGTGCGGATTAACCGGCCATGATAGAGTGCTAAGGACACCCGGCCCTGTGGCCCCTAGTCTCCCCCGCAATACGTGCTGCATGGCCCTTTACAAATAGAAAGGCCCCTTACAGCTATCGTCGGACCTACCCGCCCTGCACCCCAGACCTAACCACTGACCGGGGCGCTGTGATGTGGGCACAACCTCCTGCCCCCGGCCGTCGACCAAGCACAGGGCCCGATCGCCCACGAAAGCTTCTTTACCCCACGCCCCAAGGGGTCCCGCGCCGTTCGGTCCTAGCCCAGCGCTCACCCGAGCCATTGCAGAATTATGCCTGGGGGAAAATCTCCTGAACAGCGGATCCGTCCCCCAAGAAGACAACCCTCCTCACCCGGTCCCCCTCCCAAGCCCTGGGACCACTACGGCCAAAAGGCGCGCACCTAACAAGGGGGCCGGGCGGACACCAGTACATGGGACGGGGTCCCTCCCATGCATGGCCCAAATGGTGGGACCTCATGGGGCGGGGGGTGGCCTACTAACCTTGTGGTCCGCAGCACACAAAGGACACGACTGAAACGGCGTCAGGGCAGCGGGAAAAGAGGGCACCCAGTGGGCAGGAGAGGTATATGTACCTCGCCCCCCGCCCACTCCTGCCCGGTAGTGACATAGACATGCGGACCCTTAGAGGGCCGCAAACACTGGGCGGCTGCCTCGTGTGCCATCCTGTGGCACTAAGGGGGGCCGCCCTCTTAGGAGGGTCCCCTTCGTGGACCCGGGGCAGCCTGCAGAGGCGGAAGGAGTACACAGGATAAGGACAAGACGAGATGCCAGAGCGCAAGAAGCCCTGGAGGCTCGCACAAACACAGACACAACAGGGAGATACACTGATGCAAACTGGGCGGAATGTGTGACGGCTTTGGGATGCTGGGGGAAATGGTCGATGTTTGTCAAATGTCGGACAGTTGTAAACGACTATATAGATTGTAAGTTGGCATTCACCTGAACACAAAGAACTGAAAGTTGATGTAGCTATTATGGAAGCTCAGGGAGGGAGGTGGGAAAGGGGGGGAGTTCGGGGATGAGGGGTTTGTATCAGTTTATTTTACAAACACTGCCACAAGGAATGCTTGTTGGTCTCCCAACGTTTGTTGTAAATGTTGGATGCCTTTTACGCAACACTGTGACTGACTTATTGATGTCCTGCTATAATGCTTAGTAAAATGAAAATAAGGTTTAAAAAAAACATTTACTCTATGTTTTTAAATTGGTTTGGAATTTTTCAACGTTTTTATTGTTTGTGTGCTGCATAAATACTTTACATTTTGTCTCCAAGTTAATCCAGACTGCTTTGTCCCAAGCTATCCGAGTTAAACACAGGTTAATGTAGTGACTTTTTCAGTTCACCCTGACTAGGATTGTGGTTGTTGCCTGAGTGGGCCTTCCACACCCCCTCAACCAATAACCTCATTTCTTACGGCTAAACAACTTGTATCATATTTATAAAGCCCTGAAAAAGATGTAAGGTGCCCCAAAACATGTCCGCTTAATGCAACCCCAAACTGGCTTTAATGACTATTATTCTTCATTCCAACTTTTGGAAGGAGATCTTCTTGGTTCGAGAAGCAAAGAGTGGCACGGAGGGAACAGTGGACTGTGTGAGGAGAGTGCGGCATCGTTTCGTAGTGATGGTTTCTAGAGTTGTGCAAAGAAGTGCGATAGGATGTTAATGTGTAGGTTTGAATGCAGTAGTGTTAGCCAAAGAGTGTGATGGTAAGGAGTCAGTGTTGGCTAGAAATGCTAGTGGGTCAAAAGTGTTACTGGATGAGTCAGTGTTCTAACCACTATGGGTAGGTAGGCGACAATTCTCCGTAGCCAAAGTAGGTGGACTCAGGTCAGCTGTCCAGAGTTCAGTGACAGGCTGAAAGGTAGGAGTGGCAGAGGGAAGGAGAGGAGAGGACTGCTCTCTGTCTAGGTTCTGCTTTCTTAATGTGTTGGAATAGAGAGTGAAAATGGGAAGGTCGATATCTGATGATTGCACAATGACATGCCATTATTGTTAAGGCTGATGTGTAGTTTGCATGAATGTTCTGAGGAGCCAGATGAGTAGAGTGTGACCATAAGGGATCTCAGTTTTTTAGAGAAAAGAAGAAATTCACTGAAGGGGTAGAGCCATGATTATATATTTGTCAAGGCCCTGATTTTCGGATAGAGTGTTTTTTGGTTATGAGTATCTCTGGGGGATTTATTAGGGCATTATTCTTCGGAATAAACTGCTTTTTAGTGTGAACCTGGGTACATGAAGTCAGCAGTATTGCTGCTTAAATCCTGAAGGCTGACTGAATATTTGTATTTTGAGTTGTGTAAAGAGGTCATGATTTTTCAAAGAGGATTCGTGTGCATTTAAAAAAGTGTGGGGCCACATTCATCATTCTTTCATTCAACACACAAGACAAGCTGCTGCGCTGCGAGAAATGGAGAGGGCAGAAAGGCGCCATATCTATCAAGATATATCAGGATCGGGTGCACTTCTGCCCTCGGCTGCCTGGTGCAAGGGTAGGAGGCAGACAATATAATGAAGATAAACAAATATTCCAACGTAAGGACCTAAACATATAAGGGGATCATTTACTATGGCAGGATATGCCCTGCAAATAACAACATACGAGTTAGTCACAATGCAAGAGTCCCAGTGTAATATGCAGGTATTTTGGGGCAGAGGACCTGGTAGTCCTTTTTAGGTCGAGGACCGTCCGGTCTGCTGAAGGCAGAACCGGAAGTCGGAGATTTAATGTTTCTGAGAGTGGCTCTTTAGCCCGCCTCTCTTTTTGGCTCTCCTCCATTGGCTGGCTTCCTAAACGGAGGCCAGCCATTGGAGGAGAGAGCCGTCCCTCCAAATAGGCTCTGTCTTTTTCAGATTCGGGGGCGTGTTCCGTGCTGTTCTTTCCACTTTTTAGCCACGCCCTTTTTCGAACAGCAGGAACACGCCCCCGAATCCGAAAACATTTCGAAGCTTCCATCCGCCATTTTTTTGCTGTGGCCGTGAGGATCCATCCGTCTGGCGCCGTGTTGTTGTGCTGGTGGCGGCGCTGCCGGGGCAGGCTCCAGTTCGAAGGGTCACAACAGGTCTCGCATGGAAAGCTGACACAAACCAGATGCATATGTGTAACCACTAAGGCAGGCAGGCAGCAGCCGATGGTTCGGGAGTAGAATCTCGTATGATCAAGGACACCGAAGGCCACGGAGTACAGCCCTTAGTTCTTGTTCTCTTTTGATGTGACGAAGCCCGTACTACTAATGTCTGGCTATTTTGAACAGCCGCAGACTCGAAAATGTCATTTCCTTTCAGAGCAGCTGGGCGAGTCAAATGGGAAGTATTGCGATGTATTACGGCTGTGCGTTGCTTGGTTGCGTTTGTCACAGGAACAGACAAGCAGTTTGCGCCATTAGTGAGAAACACTGCAAAGGGTCCTTCTCACACACCGCACTAGGGCGTGAGCATGCACCTCCTGCACAGGAGTCGCACACTTTTTGGAAGTTCTCGGTGCTTGCACGCAGCTGCATCTTTACAGGACGGTTATAAATGGAATGTGAGAAAGATGTGATCACTATCTAGATTGCAGGTGAGGTGCGCAGTGGACCATGACAAGGAGTCGCAGTGGGCGTACGTATATCAGCGCTGCCAAGTGCCAGCATCACCGCATTAAAAATATTTATCACACATTTTATTACAAGATTGGGCTGTATAAATGTGCATCCTGGATTGTCATGTGACGTGCGCCATCCTAAGTTCTGTATCGTGATGGGAGTGCAAGTGTTCAATGTCTAGATTGCCCCTCTTGCTGCTCTGCTCAACCTGCCTCCGGGCCGACCTCACCGCACCTCAGGAGCTAGTGGAAGAGAGTCAGCAGGAGGAGGCGTGGCCGTTGCATTTTGAGCTGTCTAGCCTCAGCACTCTCTGCCTCAGACCATGCACATTTCACGAGTGGTGTTTCAGCTCTCCCCAGCCGCCTTTCAAGTTGTGATGGCAGGCAGTAACTGGACTGGACCGTCATCAGTCAACGGACCAGAATGTGGTGCCATCACTTGGTCACGGACACATGTCCACCCCATTGTGTTCCCTCCAGCTGGCCTGGTCTCATAGACGTGACACTCACTACTACTAGTTGTTTCCCGTCGGACTCTGGCACAGGAGAGTCCTGGGTCTCTTGGCATTTCCTGCGACACTGTAGGCTGAATTAACCGGGGGTACGAGCTCCGCATAATGGCCTGTGCTGTGACACTGGGAGAGGTAGTGGTGTTCGAGTTAGGGACAGTTCTGCATCGAGATCTCTGCAGGTGAAAGGCAGAGCTGCTGAAGCCTGCACTGCTGGCTGCCACTTCTGCTTCCATGGGTGCAGGAGCTGGTGTGGGCAGTGTCCGCAGACCTGCAAACAGTCCATTTGCATCCTGCTCTGGGGCCTACCTCTGCACGTTGACTGCTCTCACTGTCCTCAACAGTGTATGTGCAAGATTCACATGCCTTGCGATGCACATCTCACCCGTCCCCTTTCACATTGTGCTCGGGCCACAGTCTTCAGCTTGACCGTTGTGTGTCCTGCTTCAGGCTGCCTTCCGCAGGTAGGTAGTGAGTGACTAGCAGTTGACTGTGTATGCAGAGCTTTGCTTGGGGAACGAAAATCACACAGGGAAAGTGCACAGGCTCGCACGGCCACAGTCACTCCTTTGTTCTTCAGGCAAACACAAGTGTTTCTGTCTACATTGGGAGTACATCTCTGGCAAACAGGTTGCAAATAACCAAAATTGGAAGTACAATTATTTTATGACTTCAGTATTGCTCTCACTGGTTTCTATTTATGCATTTTATCTTTAGACATGTGTACACGTAATAAAAAATTGCAATTGCATTTTAAAATGTTGAGATTTTTCCCTTGTATAGAAATCCCTTTATTTTCATCCCCACCATCTTTGTCGGCATTTCCACCGTGGATGCAGATTTATTTTTGCCCTGGACAAGAGAGAATCTCAGACAGTACCTAGGTTGGAAATGTTTCTTGCAGTTTTGTGGGTGTACATTGACTTTGCAAGGCATCACTGTCTCAGAAATGTCCATACCCTATCCCGAGAAAAGAAATGTGCACAGGTAATATTTCTTCGGATTACATTATTTTGTGAATGTTAACTAACATTGTGGGAACACAAAACTAGAGCTCACATCCGTAACACACAAGCCATTTGCAAACGAAAATCCAACTGCAGTGTGCAAATGGCTTTGCGAAACAGACCCTTGATTTTTACCCATTTTTGTGCCAAACTGTCATACTCATTTCAGAAAATAGTCACAGAAACATTTACCTTTTAAATTGTGATAGGGAGAAATGGTCTTTCTTCTGTGTTATAAACAAAAGAATCGGGCATAGTGAAACTGTTACAAATAATTATGATGCATAGCCTAATCTCTCCACAGATAATCTTTAAAGGACTGCTACCCTGCCAACTCCCCCCCCCCCCCCCAAAAAAAATACAACTGTGGCCCACTGTGTGCATCTCCCTTTCTGCTTCTCCATTTTTTTATGTACCTTTCCCCTCATCAGCTGTTAACTATCTTTTGAAGGTCAGCAGAAAGGGACACACTGCCCAGTTTGCTTAGAAGAGGTGACTAGAATGGTAGTATCCTTGACTATAAGCTGTGAGTTACTGATTTTTACTATGTTAGTACCCTTCCTTTTCTGGTGCATTGCTGCAATTTTAGGATCTTCGTAGAGTTTCTCATTGGTCAAAAGGGTGCAATTTCAGATTTGTATATGTTTCCCTTGTCTTTATGGCTTGATTTTGCTCACAAGAAAGTGTCACTCGTAGTTGTTGAAATGTCACTCATAATTACACTGAAATTACTAAAAGGTCACTCATAGCAATATGAAACCTTGGAAGCTATGGTGTAGCCCTAGGCTGCAGCCTATATATAAGCTCATTGTGCTCTCCTGTAAAGACAGCACTTTCACACTACATACCGGGCATAACTTAGTACACATATCATTTATAAAACCACAAAGTGTAATAATCATGCTATTGTCAAAATTACAGTACGTTTGACATAATAGTTAGAATAGAGCAATTCCTTTTGGTTATACTTATGCAGGGAGTGAATGAAGCTAGATCGGTATTAGCAGCAGGTTTTTATTTTTTAAGTTAGAGAAAATGAAGTCATTTAAAAAATATTTTAAGATGATAGCACTTTAATATATCCGCCTATTTAAAAGTGTCTTGGCCGTTTCATTTTGTTTTTAAGGAACGGGGCAGGTGGAAGAAAAAGCAGCAAAAACTGAGTCAAAACACAACTGAAATAAGGAATGGACAGCGCGGCCGATAGAACCCATCCTTTGGTTTGTCTGTGTTGATCAGCTTTGCTAAGGGAAGGGGCTGTGCTTGAGAAAATACTATGGGAATACGTTCTGGCCTCTTTTGAACACTTCCCCTCATTTGTGGGCTCAGCGCGAGACAGTATTAACTGCAAGCCGTGGAGCAGGCAGGTCTGGGACACGAGCGCGCGCGCCCCCTGCTTCCCTCCAGTGCATGTATGGGGGAAGAGACAGCACTGTAGTCGTACCTCTGGGATCCAGCCGGGGACCTGCTGCACCCCGCAGAAGGCAGAGCGGGAGGAGGGTCCAGACCCCGCCAGTACTGTGCGTGTGGTGTTTGTTGCCCGTGGATTAACTTTGGTGCTGGCGCCTAGAGGAGTTGCTCTGGTGCATATCCTGTGGTGATCCGCAAGGTGGGCACTCGTCTGACACCCGGCACAGTTTCGCCCTACTTTGATGTGTCACTGTGCCGCCCGGGGTGAGCGGACTGCGGTGATTTGCCCTGCCTTTGAAGCTGCACCGTGCCAGGCGCCTGGGGTCTCAGACAGGAGGACCCCCAATGTGGGAGAAACCACTCTGCCCCTTCAGTACCGCGGGGATGCAGGTAGGGTAAGAGCTGTTAAGGGATGGGGGGGGGGGGGGCGGCTTGTTTGTATCTTTGTAATCCCATCACCCCCCACTCTGGGAAGAAACACGGAGTAACTAATCGCACCTATCCCCTTTCTCGTGTTGTGTTTTCTATCGTATTGAGTACAGGCGATAAGGTCACAATGGTTCCCAAACAATCCCGGCCCGCAGGCTCTCGATCCCTCCTGTCAAACATTTCTTTGAAGCTGTCTGACTCTTCCCTAACTCTCTCCCTCCCGGTTCCTGGAAAGCTGCTGGACCACCTCTCCTCTGCCTGCCTGCCTGTGTGTGTGCATGAGGTCTTTCACGGTTCCCCCTGGCTTTTATCCACTGTATGCCAGTTTGCAACGTTTTCGTTTTATTCTAAGAAGGGATTTTGTTTTAAAAGTCGAATAAAACTAATTTTCATAGGTTTTTGCTCAGGGGGTGTTAGAGTGGTGTAGCTGTGGCGCTCTTTGTTAAAGGCAGTGGTGAAGCTAAGGTGCACGTTACTACCGCACCACGTTCATGCTGTCTCCCTTACATGTGCAGAAAAGTTTTAGCGAGATTCTTTAAGGACGAAGCACACGATTAAACGTGTGTTACAAGGCTGGCGATTTTCACCTCCATCTTAAACTTCTCCGTGAAATCAACAGGTGGATGAACTGCAGGAAACATCTATAATGTTTTTGTTTTGGCGTGTTGGGTACATAGACACAAAAAACGTATTGTTAGTGGGGCTGCGAGATGAATATAAAATGAGCTATTGTGTGCAGTAGCCAGCAAGACCAATAGCAGAAAGTGTCTTATTTTTAGTGTCATTGTGTCGGACAGGTGTGAAAATGTGATACTTGCCAGACAGTCGGGTAAACGGCAGGAAAGGTTAATTGACCATTGTATGTAGCGTTGCAAACTGTGTAATAGGTAGCCAGCCAGCTATCAGAAAGTGTTCTATTTATCACACTGCCTATCAAATAGCACTCTGCTGAACGACAAGGATTTAAATCAGGTGAGCGGTGGACATGCCTCACTTGCCTTACTACAAGTACCAGAAGGCCCTACGTCTGCGCGAATTAAACTGGTAGTCCGGTCGCTCCATGTTGACTGTACACAAGCACTACAGTATTGGGCTATGCATTTAAAAACAGTGTATGACTTGGTTTGTAGAATCCGTTGATTTCATGATTAAAAATCAGGGCCCGAAACATTGTCATTCTGACACTGAGTAATATGGCAACTCTGTGTGTGTGGGAGGCTCTGTGTGTGTGTGGACGGCTCTGTGTGTGTGGCTTTTTTGGTAGGTGGCTCTGTGTGTGGGTAACTGTGTGTAGGTGGCTCTGTGGGTGGCTCTATTTGTGTGTGGGTTGCTCTGTGTGGGTGGCTCTGTGTGTGTGGGTGGCTTTGTGTGTGTGGCTCTGTGTGTGGGTGCAAATGCAAAAGGTCTCGCATTTGAGAGTGATTAAGCTATTGGCATTGTAAATAACAATGCCTTTTCTTTAAATGTTTTAAAAACAAAAACATAAACAAAAATAATGTCATGAGCAATGCCAATAGCTCTAACTTTAACAATGCCGAGACCATTGCATTGTAAATGCTTGTTCCTCCTTGTGTGTAGGTCTACTTTCGACAGCAGTGGACCGTTTGCCTGTGCTGAGGAAGTTTCAATGCATCTTTGGGAGGCCGAGTTTCAGGAGACTGTGAGCCGCAGAGATATACAAGAGCAAACCTAGTTCAGTATCTATGGACCATCAGAAACATTTTTAGTGCTGTTTCCGTGTCCATGCATCCTGCAAAGAAACACTAAGCGCCTGAACCAGAGAGGAGCAGACAGCCATTCCTGGCCTCGTCAACAACCAATGGGGGCCACCACCATAAGGCAGTGGACAGTCTGAGAAGCATACCTCTCTCCTGACATTAAGGTTGTCGTGGACCCCCGGAGAGCCACCTAACGTATGCAGGGCCTGATTCACAGACGTAAGTTTACACTTTCGAGTACGCTTACGATTGTTTGCTATTCACAAAGGGATTTAAGAGTAGCATCTTTATGAGTGCAGAGTCTCTGTACATAACAAAAATAGGTGTTTTGTATACGGAGACGTCACACTCGTAAATAAACTGCCCATGGAACTGGACTTACTTCTGGTGTAGGGTTGGGCTTCATACACTGCAAAGGGAGTGGGACCGGGGTGGGGGGGACTGGAAGTCCCCGACCTGGGGCTGTATTATCTGCCCACACACCTCCAAAACGCAATACATTGGCTGGACACTGAGCCCAATTGGGAAAGGTCCTTGTTGACGAGGACACATTGAGGAAATCAACTAGGAACATTAATGATTCGAGGTAAAAACCTCCCGCACATACCAACTGAAGGCCAGACTTTGGGAAAGGGCAGTCCTGACGATAATAAAATGGGCCTGAACGGGATATTTGCATGGCACGTCCCTTTGCCCAAATTGCACAGCAGTACATCCCGAACAGAGAGAAATAGGAAGGGGATTTGAGGGAATGGGCAAGGGCAGAGGAGAAACACATGAGAAGGGCGAAGAAAGATGTGCTGATTGCCTGAGGGGTGATGCTGCGCGACTTGATGGACCCTGCTCTGCACTCGCAGCGTGAAGGAGATCAAGAAGGGGACCCGGGGTGGGAGTGGGGACTGGAGGAGGTAAACTGATCTCGAAGAACCCAACTCGGATAGCGACAATATTGACTGACCATCAACCTCATTGGTCTAATATATACATTCCGATACTGCATATGGAACACAACATGTTCAGTACACGGAAGCGGTACGGGGAGGGGAGGGTGGGGTGGGGTGGGGGGGAACGGGTGTGATATCATTGTGCCATGGTTTGCAAGTGGTTACAGGATATGTCGATAGATTGAGTTGATAATATCCTGTATGTGAATGCTATTAAAAACTCAATAAACATATATACCAAAAAAAGAGATACTACTCATAAATGCCTTTGCGAATAGCAAAGAATCGTAAACTTACACAAAAGTGTACGTTTACCTTTGTGAATCAGGCCCTTAGTGTTCACAGCCTTGTCTACAACCCAAGCAGTACACATGTTCTGTCAGCTCCAATGTATGCTTTACACAGCCCCTCCCACAGCCTCCATATATGCCATTTGCAATCCCGTACATAGTGCGTAGAACCTGGATCTCCACATCCCCACCTTTAGCGTCAAGTACCTGGTGTTCACAGCCACTCATTAGCCCCCAGTAGCTGATATTCGTAGCACCCCCCACAGCTTTCAGTATCCAATGTTTGTAGCTCCTCCCAGAGCCTACAGCACCTTGTGTTTGCAGCCCATCCTACCAGCTCTATTACCTGGAGTTCAGGGCCTCCCCCATATCTCTCAGTACCTGATGTTCAAGGCCCTTCTCGTAACCCTTACGTAGCTAGAGTTTACAGCTCCTCTTGTATCTTTCAGTGTCTGATGTTCACGGCCCTTCTCGTAACCCTTACGTAGCTAGAGTTTACAGCCCCTCCTGTGTCTCTCAGTATCTGATGTTCACAGCCTATCTAGGAACCCTTATGTATCTAGTGTTTACAGCTTCTCTGGTATCCCTTAGTACCTGATGTTCACAGCCCCTCTAGTAACCCTTAAGTATCTAGTGGTTACAGCCCCTCCTGTATCTCTCAGTACCTGATGTTCAAGGCCCTTCTCGTAACCCTTACGTAGCTAGAGTTTACAGCTCCTCTTGTATCTTTCAGTGCCTGATGTTCACGGCTCCTCTAGTAACCCCTTATTATCTAGTGTTTACAGCCCCTCCTGTGTCTCTCAGTACCTGATGTTCACAGCCTATCTAGGAACCCTTACGTATCTAGTGTTTACAGAACCTCCTGTATCTCTCAGTACCTGATGTTCACAGCCTATCTAGGAACCCTTACGTATCTAGTGTTTACAGCCCCTCCGGTATTCCTTAGTACCTGATGTTCTAGGCCCCTATAGGATCCCCTAAGTATCTTTTGTTAACAGCCCCTCCTGTATCTCTCAGTACCTGATGTTCACAGCCCATCCAGTAACCCTTGCGCATATTGTGTTTACAGCCCCTCCTGTATCTCTTAGTATCTGATGTTCACGGTTCTAGTAACCCACTAAGTATTTTTTGTTAACAGCCTCTCCTGTACCTTTCAGTACCTGATGTTCACATCCCCTCTAGTAACCCTTACGTATGTAGTGTTTACAGCCCCTCCTGTATCTCTCAGTACCTGATGTTCAAGGCCCTTCTCGTAACCCTTACGTAGCTAGAGTTTACAGCTCCTCTTGTATCTTTCAGTGCCTGATGTTCACGGCCCCTCTAGTAACCCCCAAGTATCTAGTGTTTACAGCCCCTCCTGTGTCTCTCAGTATCTGATGTTCACAGCCTATCTAGGAACCCTTACGTATCTAGTGTTTACAGCCCCTCCGGTATCCCTTAGTACCTGATGTTCACAGCCCCTCTAGTAACCCTTAGGTATCTAGTGTTTACAGCCCCTCCTGTATCTCCCAGTACCTGATGTTCACAGCCCATCCAGTAACCCTTGCGTATATTGTGTTTACAGCCCCTCCTGTATCTCTTAGTATCTGATGTTCACGGTTCTAGTAACCCACTAAGTATTTTTTGTTAACAGCCTCTCCTGTACCTTTCAGTACCTGATGTTCACAGCCCCTCTAGTAACCCTTACGTATGTAGTGTTTACAGCCCCTCCTGTATCTCTCAGTACCTGATGTTCAAGGCCCTTCTCGTAACCCTTACGTAGCTAGAGTTTACAGCTCCTCTTGTATCTTTCAGTGCCTGATGTTCACGGCCCCTCTAGTAACCCCCAAGTATCTAGTGTTTACAGCCCCTCCTGTGTCTCTCAGTATCTGATGTTCACAGCCTATCTAGGAACCCTTACGTATCTAGTGTTTACAGCCCCTCCGGTATCCCTTAGTACCTGATGTTCACAGCCCCTCTAGTAACCCTTAGGTATCTAGTGTTTACAGCCCCTCCTGTATCTCCCAGTACCTGATGTTCACGGCTTCTCTAGTATCCCTTAAGTATTTAATGTTAACAGCCCCACCTGTATCTCTCAGTACCTGATGTTCTTGGCCCCTATAGTAACCCCTAAGTATCTTTTGTTAACAGCCCCTCCTGCATCTCTCAGTACCTGATGTTCACAGCCCATCCAGTAACCCTTGCGTATATTGTGTTTACAGCCCCTCCTGTATCTCTTAGTATCTGATGTTCACGGTTCTAGTAACCCACTAAGTATTTTTTGTTAACAGCCTCTCCTGTACCTTTCAGTACCTGATGTTCACAGCCCCTCTAGTAACCCTTACGTATGTAGTGTTTACAGCCCCTTCGGTATCTCTTAGTACCTGATGTTCACAACTCCTCTAGTAACCCTTAAGTAGCTAGTGTTTATATCCCAACCTGTATCTCAGTGCCTGATGTTCAAGGCCCTTGTAGTAACCCTTGAGTATCCAGTGTTCATTGCCCATCCAGTAACCCTTGCGTATTAGATTAGAGTATAGATTTGTATAGCGCTGAATCACCCCAAGGGTTATCTCTGCGCTTTGGACGGAGGGCCTCAGCCAGAACAAAGGGCTCAGAAGAGGTGAGTTTTTAGCGTATCTTTTGTTTACAGCCCCTCCTGTGTCTCTCAGTACCTGATGGTCACGGCTTCTCTACTATCCCTTAAGTATCTAGTGTTTACAGCCCCTCCTGTATCTCTAAGTACATGATGTTCACTGCCCCTCTAGCAAACCCCTAAGTATCTTTTGTTAATAGCCCCTCCTGTATCTCTCAGTACCTGATGTTCACAGCCCATCTAGTAACCCCTAAGTATCTAGTGTTTACAGCCCCTCCTGTGTCTCTCAGTACCTGATGTTCACGGTCCCTCTACTAACCCCTTAGTATCTTTTGTTTACAGCCCCTCCTGTATCTCTCAGTACCTGATGTTCTCATCCCCTCTAGTAACCCTTACGTAGCTAGTGTCTACAGCCCCTCCTGTATCTCTCAGTACTTGATGCTCATGGCCCCTCTAGTAACCTTTGTGTGTTATGTGCCAGATTCACGAAGGTAAACTGGAATGAAAGTCTAACTTTCCGACTTACGATAGTCACAATGGGCATTTACGAGTAGTAAAGTTGGGCTTTTTTCTCAGTTAAACTTAAGTTTTGGTCTTAAGTTTAACTAAGACCAAAAGTTTTCGTCTCAGCTAAACTTAAGACCACAACTCAAGTTTAACTGAGACAAAAGTCTAACTTTACTACTCATAAATGCCCCTTGTGAATACCGAAAGTCATAAAGTTAGACCTTCATCTCAGTTTACCTTTGTGAACCAGGGCCCTTCTGTTTACAGCTCCTCATGTATCTCTCAGTACCTGATGTTCACGGCTCCTCTAATAACTCTTATGAATCTAGTGTTAACAGCCCCTCCTGTGTCTCTCAGTACCTGATGTTCACAGCCCCTCTAATAACCCCTAAGTATCTTGGGGTTACAACCCTCCTGTGTCTCTCAGTACCTGATGTTCACGCCCCCCCCTAGCAATCCCTCAGTATCTAGTGTTTACAGCCCCTCCTGTCTCTCTCAGTACCTGATGTTCACGACCCCCTAGCAACCCCTAAGTATCTATTGTTTACAGCCCCTCCTGTGTCTCTCAGTACCTGATGTTCACAGCCCCTCTAATAACCCCAAAGTATCTATTGTTTACAGCCCCTCCTGTATCTCTCAGTACCTGATGTTCACGGCCCCTCTGGTAACCCTTACATATCTAGTGTTTACAGCCCCTCCTGTATCTCTCAGTACCTGATGTTCACGGCCCCTCTGGTAAAACTTACGTATCTAATGTTTACAGCCCCTCCTGTAGCTCCAGTACCTGATGTTCATGGCCCCCCTAGCAACCCCTAAGTATCTAGTGTTTACAGCCCCTCATGTATCTCTCAGTACCTGATGTTCACGGCCCCTCTGGTAACCCTTACGTATCTAGTGTTTACAGCCCCTCCTGTATCTCTCAGTACCTGATGTTCACGGCCCCTCTGGTAAAACTTACGTATCTAATGTTTACAGCCCCTCCTATAGCTCCAGTACCTGATGTTCATGGCCCCCCTAGCAACTCCTAAGTATCTATTGTTTACAGCCCCTCCTGTATCTCTCAGTACCTGATGTTCACGGTCCCTCTGGTAACCCTTATGTATCTAGTGTTTACAGCCCCTCCTGTATCTCTCAGTACCTGGTGTTCACGGCCCCTCTGGTAAAACTTACGTATCTAGTGTTTACAGCCCCTCCTGTATCTCTCAGTACCTGATGTTCATGCCCCCCCCAGCAACCCCTAAGTATCTAGTGTTTACAGCCCCTCCTGTATCTCTCAGTACCTAATGTTCACGGCCCCTCTGGTAAAACTTGCGTATCTAATGTTTACAGCCCCTCCTGTAGCTCCAGTACCTGTTGCTGAGAAGTGCTGTAGTCAGGGGCTCAAATACACTCTTTCTTCTTGAGTGTTTGCTGTGCTGCCAGACGGGATCGGATGGTGGTTGTTTGTTGACACACACTCCTTGAGATGCTGGTGGGAACAAGAAGAGTTAAACAGAGAAAGACTGTTACAAACCAGGTAACAAAGACAAGGTTCAGAAACTTTGAAAGAGAGAAAATTAGCCAGACCTAAGCCAGGTCCAGAGACAGTGGCAGCAATCAGTTCTACCACTAGTCATCCCATAATGTCCTAATACACCCACATGTAGATTATTTTGATCACCCCCTTTAAAAGATTACAACCTCTCTCTTCCATGAGTGTTCAGGTTTTGGAATTTGAAAATGCCTCATAGTGCCATGGTGTTCTTAACTGGGTGAGACTGCTCGCATCTGTATATTTTACATTTAGCCATAATATGTACCTGTCCCATCCTGCTTTTTACCGTTTTCTAGATGGGAGACCTCATCTACCTTCTTCTTGCTGAACCTAACCATTTCCTATTTTATGTCAAGACTCCCCTTACCCTTTACCTTTTTCTTTGAATAACCTTACTCTTTAGTATTTACCAGCACTCTTCCCATTTTCTTTACCTTTGTTTTTGGTCTCTCCGTTCAATTACCTCCAAACTTTTATTTTCCAGATACAGTATTTCCTTTCATCCCTATGCAGAGGAAGTCACATCACTGATTTCATGCCAACACCATCTTTAAAGAAGTCAAGTAAGCAGACTTAATTTCACATTTTCCATCTTCACAGGGAGTGACATTACTGCATTTCCCATCATCTATCTGCCTAGGAAGTAACATCACTTCCTGCCTTGTCTCCTCTGAGCGCCCCATAACCCGGTTGTTCGTATCAAAAGCACGACACAGACAAGGGATCTGTCTATTTGGACCTGTTAGGATCAGATAGGGTCTTGGGCCAAAACCTCTGTTCTGCTACAAATTACAAAGAAAGAAAAAATCATATACATTACTAACAACCCTATGCTCCCAATCCCCACAATCACAGCCAGATGTAGATGACCCAGGCACTCACATACCATTTAGACAACACATAGACCCAACTACGTAAACATCCAATAAAGTACCACACACCCTCAAACTGCAGAGCACACATTCCAAATAATGCCTATTGACACTTGCTTTGCAGTATGCCATGCGCCAGATATCACAGACCTCATCCCCTATCAGAAGTTTGACACCCTCTTCATCACTGGGGGGAGTTTCATAGAGCGCGAACTAGACCGAGACATCGGGTATCAGAGCGCTTTACATGAGCACCAGCTTCAGTACAGATGGACACATTCATTTTTTAAAAATTATTATTATTATTATTTTTGTTAGGCACGGGGAGATGAAGTGATTTGCCCAGAATCACAGGATGTTGAGCGTTATTGCCGAGACTCGAACCCAGTTACCCAGCTCCGAGGTCGACCGCACTAGCAATAAGGCTACATCCTGGTTTGTTACTACATCTTCACACCATCAAGAAGTCCTTCTTCCCATTGGCTATAGCATCCATTGTGTGGACTGCGGATATGAAATAGAAGACTTGCTCATCCATAAGTTTTCATTGTGCAGCACCCTAGACAAGCAAGAAACACTTGACTCCATTGAACTGCTGATATGCCATTTCCCATTCTCTGCAATCGAGACAACCATTTTCCATCATATCTATTGGCGTCCTGGGCAGCACAAGGACTTCATTGATGAATTCACAGATCCCCTCACAACCTCGTCCATCTGACACAACTATCCCACCATCATGGGTGACTTCCTCTCACACAATACAAACAAAACAAAAAAAAACAAGACTCCCTCTTCAACCTTGTCAATACACATATTGCAGCATCTCACACAACCAACACACTTCAAAGGTCGCATCCTGGAACTTGTCTTCTCAACATCACCAACAGTCCAATGCAAACCCCCCATACCCCTCAAGTGAACTGACCACTCTACTATCCCTATCTCCCTGCCCAGAGTACTACCAATAAACCAAGGTCAACTCAAAGAGCAGACTAATCCTTTGATCATTTAGACTTCCCCACAGACAAACTAATGCTTGAACTAATTTCTCACTTTATCAACCGTACATAGGACGCCGAACACCCTTCTTAACAAATTCAACAATTGTTTAGAAAGCTATGCAACTGTTGCACCCCAATTGCAACACGAAAGTACAAGCCTTCAGCAGCATGGTAATGTAAAGACCTTGCTGACAAAAAACAGTCCATCCGCAGACAGGAAAGAAAATGGAAGCAAAAGAGGAATCCTGAGGACCACTTGATACTGAAGACCCTCCACAGAACATGCAGACAGCTCATCACATCATCCAAAGATAAGTACTATACCAACACCATAGAGGAAGCCACCAACAGAAGCAGAATGCTGTTCAAGACAATCAAGCACTATATATATCCCCCTGCAGGAGCCACTTATTCCTCACTCCACAAAAAAGAGCAATGTCATTCACCTCTTCTTCAGTGAAAAAATACAGATGATCGGACAGCACATCGTCAACAAAAAAGCCTACTTCAACTTTAACATCTAACCATTCCTATTGATTCCGGCAATGGTCAGAAGTCAAGCCCCATCCCGCCCAGATCTCAATGATGTACTCAGCTCCCTAAAAGCCACTTGTTATGAAGATGATGAATTACCATCATCCTTTATCAATGTGCCCTCTGGAGATTCTCTCTTATTCCTTCCTTACATCGTCGATGCCTCCCTCACTCAAGGCAGTTTCTCAAAAGCTCTCAAGACAGGCCAGATCATTCCCTCCTAAACAAACTGACATTAGGCCTTGCTGACCTTGCCAACTACTGGCTCATCACTTCCCTACCAACAAGCTCAGACTGGAGTATGCAAGGTGGGCACCAAATTCAGTAGTCTGGTGGCACAGGCAAGCGCCCCCACCCTAGCCCAATACACAAAGTCCTGTCTGGGAAGTGGTCACACCTCCCTGTGACAGGAAGCCTATTGTTCTACCGTCCCATGCTAAAGCTCAGCTCAGCAGCAGGCGAGCAGAATTGTGTCTGTGGTTGGCTGACGGATCTGCGCAACCTGCCATAGAGAGTAAGCAACAATATTTTTCAGTATGTGCTATCATTAAAGGTCACATGTGTGATGGCAAGTTCCATCCTAGTTGCACAAAAACGCAATCTCTAGGAGACTGCACGGCTCAGTTGGCAGAATTAAAAGCACTAATACTGGCACTTGTAAATACGGATCACGAATTCCCCACACTAATCGTGTGTGATTCTTTTTACTGTGTACAATCGTACAATGAGAACTTACAACATTGGGAACAAAACAGGTTTAAGGACGCAAAAGGTGGGACAATTAAGCACAAAATGCTATGGGAACAGGTAGCGGAACAGAAATCCGAGATACCAAGAACTTACGTGATCCATACACTGAGCCAACAACGTGATGGCGTACACGTTGAAGGGAATTCATTGGCTGATGAAGCCACAAAGGGGGCTGTTCGCATCAGCTTCCATATCTATGCTGACTCGTTCGAAAACGGGAATAGACGGAGATATAATGGTAGCTGTCAATGCATCACGCAAAGGCAGCACAGCAGTACCTAAAATATTTCCACTCATATACTCCTAGATGTTAGATGCACAAAACATTCCATATGCCCAGATTCCTGGAGTGGGGGATAGAGTGATACCAAATAACGATCGTAGGCAAGGGTTAATACTAGGTGCACATGAGGGTTTGGACTCTGCGCACACAGGCGTTACGGTGACTATTTCTTTGCTGAAACAGCGCTACTGGTGGCCAGGGTTATCCAAGCAAACTAAAGACTGTCTTGAAATGCGACATCTGCCAGCAGATCAAAGGCTCCACCGTTACACGCCCAGCGCAGACGCTATTACTGAAGTCAGACAAACCTCTCACATGTGTGTACTTGGACCACTGCGGCCCCTTACAAACGGACAGGGCTTACAGGTTTATCATGGTGGCAGTGGATTCATGCTCGAGATTCCTAAGGGTTTGGCCTCAGCGTTCTGCTGGCGCTCAAACTGTTATAAAAGATTGGTGAGTCTTTATCGGTACATACGCAGTTAGCACGTTACACTCTGACCGCGGCCCTGCGTTTAGCTCGTGGGCTTACAAAGAGGCCATGGAAGATATGGGCGTAGCATTGCGGTTCTCATCTCCGTATCATCCTGATGGAAATTCTGTTGTGGAGAGAAAAAACTGAGGGCCCGATTCACAGAACTAATTTAAGACAAAATCCTAAACTTACTACCATTTTGGTATTCACAGAAGGCACTTACTCATTTCGGTATTCACAGAAGTTAGGAGTCCTAACTTTAGTACTCCTAAATGCCTTCTGTGAATACCAAAAGTCTTAAAATTAGGATTTGTCTCAATTTAGTAGTAGTAATGTTAGGACTCCTAACTTTAGGACTGCTAAATGCCTTCTGTGAATACCGAAAGCCTTAAAATTAGGATTTTTCTCAGTTTAGTAGTAGTAAAGTTAGGAGGCCTAACTTTAGGACTCCTGAACTGAGAAAAATCCTAATTTTAAGACTTTCGGTATTCACAGAAGGCATTTAGGAGTCCTAAAGTTAGGAGTCCTAACTTTACTACTCCTAAACTGAGAAAAATCCTAATTTCAAGACTTTCGGTATTCACAGAAGGCATCTAGGAGTCCTAAAGTTAGGACTCCTAACTTCTGTAAATACCGAAGTGAGTAAGTGTCTTCTGTGAATACCAAAATGAGTAAGTGTCTTCTGTGAATACGAAAATGGTAGTAAGTTGAGGATTTTGTTTTAAGTTAGTTCTGTGAATCGGGCCCTGAGACTTAAAGCAATCTTTAACAGCTAGGGTATTAGGCAAGGGCGGTAGTTGGGTTACGCATTTGCATGGGGTACAGTGGGCATTAAATAACCAGCCAAGAAGCTCTCTAGGGGGTGTCACTCCATATGAGGTCCTCTTTGGGACACGAATGTGGGTACCTGATCTTGATTGTGAAGGCGCAGTGACGGATGAAAAACCATTTGATATCCATGATCGTTTGGCTGTTTTACAGGATCTAAAAGAATCCAGGACAAAACACAGCAAGTCCATCTAAAGCAGACCGCCACTGAAGAAGTCAAGGTAGTCACGGCAAGACCTGTCCGGATCCCAAAAGTCGGTAATCTGGTCAGAGAGAAAATTGCGGACAAAAAGGAATTTGGACCTTCCTACAGAAAACCTGCCTCTTTCCGGAAAAAAGGAGAAAAGTTTTGTCTCGGTTGGCTTAATCAAACCACACTATGTGGCCGATACTAAACAGTAGGTCTAGTGGACTCCGATGTAGCAGACGTCCTCCTTTAGCTACAATGCAAGAAGTTCAAACAGAAAGACTCATCACGTTTGAAGAGCCACCTGTAAGGAATGAAGGACTAAGCAAAAATGCTATGGAACTTGTTTCACTTGAACCAAACATTCAAATTCAAAATGAAAATCAGACTAATTCACAAGTCGCAATTAGACCTAATACAGATGTCTTTATCAACATGCCTCGTCGATAGGATAAGGACATTTCAACAAATCCTGATGCAATTAAAAAAATTGATCAAACTGCTTCTGGCTATTTCATTAACTTTGATATGTTTTCTCTGGATCCAAGCGAGCCAGAAACGACGCCAGCCAAGATCCCGTTCAAGCAAGAATTAAAGAACTTTCTTCTGTTTCTTCAAAAGACATACCTGGTATCACCTTGGACTGAACTGTGGGTAATTTTAGGGATAATGGTTCTTCTTTTATGGCTAGGTTTAGTATTGACTTTTAGTATTTTTATTAATGGACATTATCTGCAACAAGATTCCACAGCCCGAAAGGTCAACATCCTCCTGAAGCCACACACATCGTCACACCGTGAACAAAGAGACTTGTCATCAGTGAACATCACAGCTGTTCATATACCCGATGGTATAGCATGGGACAAGGTTGATTTCAACATATTTGGACCAACCGAACTTAAAAAAAATGAATCATGTATTTAAAATCTCATTAAGTGATTTCATTACTTCCAGTAAATTTTCTGATGATTGGGACACTGAAGCAGTTAATACCATGTTATCTGATTTAGAGAAAACGGCTGCATTTTCTAATAATGAAATGTTAGATGGTTCATCAGACTATGACCATTGTACTGTTATCAACATTTTGGTCATAATTTCCTACACAAATCCATTTCACCCAGGAATGTATTTGAATACAATCAGTGGGAACATTGCCCGACACCACCAAAAACTAGTTCACAAGCGTTTGCACAAAAATTTGCATACTTTTCGGGATTTAACACAACAGATTGAGCCTCATTTTACTATAAGGTTGTACCAACACCAGCACTGAAAACTATGTTGACAAACACAAAACAGATTTACTCTGCTTCCTTTTTGGCCCAAATGTCTGAACAGGGTTTCAACCTATGGAAAGACGAAATTGACACAAAAGCAATCTGGGGTTTGAGAGACTGGCAAGTCCAAGGTAAAGAGGCAATATTTAGTGCATGCCTCATTCTACAGCAGATCTTTTTAAATTATACTGTGCAACATAGATCCTTTCTTGGAATAGCCAAGATGAAGGAACTGAACTCTCCAAAGTTTCCAACACCAACCCATGGGTGGCAGAATTCTTCTATAAAGGAAGGGGCAACTGTTGATGACATACTAAAGTACAATAGAACAGACCCAAATTGGAAGGAGTGGGCGGTTTGGCCCTTAGACACAAACACATGTCATAAAAGGTTCCTACACATCACCGAGGGACTTACCATGCATAGGCATGACCCACGTTATGTACAGAGAGAACATCCAGGGGTAGTGACATCGTATAGTGTTGGGAAGTTGTGCCTACAATGGCTAGAAACCTCAACACTTACAGAAGTGAAATAACACTTATCTTTACTCTCACAAGACATGGATCTCAGGGACTTTTTACTAGGACCTAAAAATACAACGTCAAAAAGGTTTCATATATGCAGGCATTTATGCTGCCTATAATGAAATTTGGAAGATTTCCCAACAAGAAGCCGCAGAGAGAATACGGGAAATAGACTGTATTAACATAGAAAAAGCTTTTGCTGTGGTGGATAATGGGTTAACAACTTTGACCTCCAGAGTATATTCATTGGGCAACATTGTATGTTTTGCTATTGACATATTGGAACAGGATTTAGCCATATTACAACACGGCAAATCACAGTTATGTTCTAATGTTATTGAGCTGGACGCTGCAATCTCTGCGTGCAGGGTTTGTGCCTTGGCGTTTTATAAACAGTACGTCTCTGTTCTCAGAATACAATCTAACTGATATACAGATAGAAATGAGACATAGGGGAGCTAAATATTCAATGCTGCAAATTGAAAAACCGGATAGGCTACCATTTACAGTGGCTGAATTACCATCAACTGAGTGGCTAATCCACAGCAAAATCACTCTCCCGGTCACTACATTCCAGTTTCAGTATTGTCTTGAGCAAAGGCACGCGGGCACATATGAAACATTGGGTAAAGAATACATCAAGAAATCCTGGGATTTACCATACAGATTTTGATGCCAGAGTGGGGATCGAGAAGTGTTTCTTAGTGGTACTAACTGCAAGAGCGCTTTAAGCGGTTCTCTCATGTGCCAAGATATCGTTTTGTACGGAGCCTGTAATGGTTCAGTTTCAAATCTGTCTTGCCACATGAAAGGAA
This sequence comes from Triturus cristatus, assembly GCF_964204655.1. NCBI lineage: Eukaryota > Metazoa > Chordata > Amphibia > Caudata > Salamandridae > Triturus > Triturus cristatus. The sequence continues at coordinate 1,199,775,335 of NC_140584.1, forward strand.
CACCTGCTGCCGTAATATCGCCAGTGTTCGAGTTACTTTTGAATGGGAGTTACTTGATGCTGAACGATCAAAGTTGCTGTGGCATGCTTCCAGGCATTGCATATCTGGTCACCGTGAACACCAGGGTTACTTGCTGTATGCAAGTATTGTTTCCTCTGACAGATACAGTCAGGGAGGCGCTAGTATGGATTTCACTGAATGTTTCGTTGATACAGTTTGATGCTTTGAGCAGAATATAAGCAATGCTTTTACAGAAAACCGTGCCACTGACCTCCGCTCAAGAAACCTTTGAACTTCAAGTTGCAAGGACCTCGACGGAGATTCAGGCACTAATTCGAACAAATTGCCCCCGACATTTTGTAGAAATTGTGGGCCGTATCTTTAACATGTCTGATACGAGTGGCATTATTCACCTATTTAAGACCATAGGGTCCGGATTCCTTAGCACTTTCCATACTATCCTCGGAGTTATTCCTAACTTCATACACTCCGTGTTTGGAAGAATTTTCGAGGGTCTACCTCTGATACTGCCCGCTGTAGTGGGAATCCTGATTATCGTCTAACTGCTGCTCAATGGACGGACCACCTGCCAGCGAGATTGCGAAAGCTCTCCTGGAAAGACATTACCGTGAGCGCATGGTACAGCATCTCGGTGCACCTCGCCTATGAGAACTAAGTGCTTTTTGGTTCTTATCCTTCAGACCACTCTTTGAGGACTGCATCGTACCTGTCTTCCGATGCCTGTTCTGCAGAGGCAAATGCGAGCTGGACATCTGTCTGACACCTCTGACAGAGACACCAGCGGACGTAGACTCCAGGCTGGAACCTTTGTGGTCCCATGCACAGCTCTGGCCCCAGCGTATTCCCATCTTGACGCCTGCCTTCCTTGAGCAGCAGCAGGTGCCTTTCATGACTAAATTAAATTTCAGCTCCAGCATTGACATTGAGGTTTCGAATCCGGTACCAGAAGCCTACACAACAGCTACTGGCAATGAGGAGTTACATCTATGCACACTTGAAGTGCTATGCGAGGTATTCCAATGTTTGTCCCCTACTATAGCAGGCAGAGATAATGTTATGTCTTCCAGCCCGGACATTTAATCTGAATCTGGCTCACCGTGTGCTGGGAATGAATATGTAACTTTTTCCTTTCCTTTCGTTTTCAAAATAACTTTTCAAATTGACACTATCAGAAAGCATGGCCTTCTAAGTATGCTTACAGTAGTTCAACTTGTGTGATCGAACTCATTTGGAACTGTGATTTGCGGAACTTTACAACAAAATCAAATCTTACCAAAGAACATTTTTCCTTGTCTTTTAAACTGTTTTTAAATGATGTTTTAAAAATTTTTTAGAAACATTTTAAAATGACTGCTTGATAATTGTATACACTGACACTGTTATGAAAATGTGTATCTCATGATGTGTATTATTATTGTTAAGTATAAGGTGAGAATGGATTATATGGACATCACTCCTTATAAGGGCTGCAGCCTTTTATGGACTAAACCTCTCACCTAGTTCCATGCCGAGGGTGGGTTCTTCCCAATCGATATTGCTAAGACGTTATCCTTAGCGCACATGAATATTTGATGACTACACTCTCCAGGGGGTACACTTCACCTCTCTCATCGACGCACAGGGTTGATTCCCCAACGTCATCCTCATACTGAACAATAGGTAACGCGCGTACATAGACTGTATAAATACAGCACCTCTTGCTATCAGAAAGCAGGAGGGAACCGAGACTTCGAGGCCGACACACTGACCAGAGACTCTGTGGCTCTGGTTTACCATCGCTCCAGCTGACAGTGGTCTGCCGATCCCTTACGGGCTGTCCAGCTCAAGTCCAGAATGAAGTCCCACACTCTCACTATTCAGGTATGGGGGTTTGACTCAATCCTAGCGGGATTCTTGGCTCATAGGCTCTTAGGCTTAGGCTCTGTACCACCTACTCACATGCTAGGTACACATAGGTACATCTAGTTAGGCATCTTAGGAGTACACATTTTATTTTTTTAAATGCATTTCATATTAATGTATATGTTCGTGACTAATGCAAAATGATAGAACAATTCTATTTCTTTTTATTCACTGTACAGCTGGTTCTATATCTTTGATACTGTGTTACAGTCGTAACAGCGCCCTTATTTTACATGAGAAGAGAAACGGTACAATAAATTCTTATTGTAAAAACGCTCAACTGTTTCTTCTCGGTATCACTCTGAGAACAAAACAAGCATGCATGAGTGACTGGGTGAAAAGTAGTATATTGTTGCCACGAATGTGAGGTTATTGTGTTCTGAGGTTGCCAAAAACGAATCTCTCTGATAGCAGGAGATTCTAGTGGCACTGCGAGCTAGCTAATGCAAACCATAGGCTAACATATGCGGCGGGGGTGCACAGAGTCAGTCTGCCACCGGACCCACAGTATATGTTATCTGTAAACAGCGAGGGCCTGCATGACAGGGTACTATTAGGACTACACTACAATATGAGGTAGATGGAAATTAATCATTCTATAGAGGCGTTAGTATGAATGCGGTATTGAACCGTAGTATGGGATTTGAAGATTGTTCATATTGCAGACCTTTTCTACAGACGCAAATACAAGGGTCAGGTTCAGTGTTTGAGCAGCAGAAGTATCATCCTTCCGCTGCAGATTTTGCAACTCTGCATGCCGGCAGAGGGAATGTTGCCATATTTTGACATGTCCCCTAGGAAGGCGTAAATCACCTAGATAGATTCCTGCTAAAATGAGCAAACCTACTGGCCTGCAGAATGTCTAGCAATGGGTTGAAAGTCTGTGGCAGAATTTCCACCAATTTGTGTAGTCGCTACAAATGCACCTCTAATGATAAGTTACATTATTTACACCCATATTCCCCGTACCATGGTCTCACTATGAGGCTCCCATGAGATAAGTGCATGGACCTCCAGGTATACATGGTGGATAATATGGAGAAGAGGACAGCAGGGCGTGCTTACTGTTGGGGCGTGGGGAGAGCTAGTGAAGAGGGCGCTGCCGGTCCAGGGGAGCAGGGTGGACAGAACTGTGGCAGTTTTAACTGAGGTGTAGATGCTTAGAGTCTGGGGCGGTGAGGAATGAAGATTACCATACATAGGTGCCACAGCACTTGCTTTGGAACTAGCTCCCACGGAGTTGTTTGGTATAGTAGTGTTTCACTGTGTTGCTGTGGTGCCAAATATACGTATAGAGGATTTACTGTCGGATCAGCGCAGGCAGTCTAGTTCTTCTACTTGCTGATCCTTTGGCTGAAGGAGACATCGACACCGAGTCGTAAATAGCCAGTGCTGTCATGCTCCTGCTCTGTGCCCTCCCCACCGGCCCCTTAAAAGGCAGCGGATAAATGAAACCGGTGACGCGCAGTGGGACCAGTGCGACTCCTACCGGGACCCGCGGAGCACCATTGTGTCATGCTCAGTTCTTGACATAGCCAAGGAATCTTAAAGTGTAGGTACTCTGTATCTCAGAGTACTGGTTTGCTTCTGGGAAGTGCAGGTACTCTTGTGCTAAAAGCATTGTATCACTGTTAAGAAGTGTAGGTGTTCTCCCCTTCGAATTAATGAAGTGCGGGTACTCAGTGCCTGTAAGTATCTACCCATTTGAAGAACTGGATGGTGAACAGTGCTCTACGCCCAGCAAGTGTCTTGCGAATTTAAACGTCTTTTACTTTGTTCCCAGAGAAACACACAAGAGTAGAACTGATTTCATACAAGGTGGTAATTTTACATCTCAAAAGAACGTATGCTCCATCGAAGCGGGCAGGTATCTTGGGGTCAGCACAGGGTGCGACTGTGCGAGCACAGAGGTCCGACTCCGATCGGGTCGAGAGCAAATAGGAAGTCAGAAAGAGGCATGCACGGCCCCCGCCCATGGCCCCGAACGTGACATGACGTCATGTCGAATTGTAGAAGGCGCTACCCAATGCGCTTTCGAGGTCAAAGGCCATTCAAGGGGGTTCCCAAACTCATGTTTTTTGCCGCTCTCCCACTTTTGCCGCCCCAGGTGACCCCCTAGTCATGCCTAATGGTAGAAACGGCCCTGTCCAGGATAGCGGTAGGGGTGGAGCTATAGTAATATCCGTGATACTGGGAAATAAAGGATCAAGCAAATGGCCGGCTATGTGAGTGGGGGCGGAATTGATTCAGACAAGGTTGAGTGAATCCAGATCGTCAATCAGGGTTTGCCTCAAGCTGCATGAAACCTTGTCAAAATGAATGTTCAAGTCACCCAGAAGTGTAGGATTCGAATATTTAAGTACATACGGAAAGATTATGTCAGGAAGAGTACAACACCAGTTACTTGGCAAGCGATATATTAAAACCCCGGAAAAAATAAAGTTGGGGATTTGTGTCAAAGAGAAGAGAAGTGCTTTGCCTGCCAAGGAGGACGGCAGACCTTTGCAAAATGGTTTCCATGTTGGCAAGATAAGCACGTTTTGACGTTGGCTGTGCATTCAAGGAGAGGGTGTAGTGAGTTTGATGCACGAGCCTGTGTCGGTATTTTTGGCATTGGCTGGTCAGGATGTGTTCTGTTGAGATGGGCCTCTTGAGACTGAAGCAGCAGTCTTAATGGGAAGAGGTTTAGGTACAGTGGTCATTGCAAGTTTGTGAGAAGCCATTTCAATCTGATCGGCTCGATCATTGAACAGTTTGTAGGGAGCAGACAAGCATCAGGATGTTGTCCAGCAGCATGTTGGTGGAACAGAGAATGTGGCATGTCAGGGCGCGTCCCGGGAGCCTTGAATGATTTGGGCATGTACTTCATTTTGGGGGTCATCAGCAGTGCAGGTGTAGACAAGTTCACTTATGAAGGCATAGAAGTGGTTGATTGACTCGCTCTCCGGTTGTTGGACTTGGCGCAACTTAAATCTCTCACTGTCAGGGTTCATTTGGGGATCAAAGTACACATAACCCCACCATAGTCACTATCATCGGTAGGCAGGTTGCAGAATGGTTTGAAGATTTCTTTGCATGTATAGTGGAGTAGGGCCATTTTATTTCGCCATCAGACTCCGTGGTAGCTTTGAAATAGTTGTTTAGGCATGCCACCCAATATGTGCCATAGAGGGGCAGTTGTCACTGAGTTTGCTAAATGGAAGCAGAGAATTCGATACACCACTAATGGCATGGGCAGGCATGAGGCGTAGCAGTGGCAGTGCAGGAGCATGCAGCTGAGGGGGAGCCTGCTGGGTGGGCACGATATGCACGTGGTTCTGTTGGGCAGAGTGCATGATGGGTGCCAGGCATGGTTGGGGAGAGTGACAGCCAGGAGGGGCTAGCAGAGCAGTGATGCAGACAAGCAGGAACACACCACGGTATCAACATGATTAGCTGGTGCTGCCCATGAGCACTTGCAGGCAGGAGTAGGTCATGGCTCCATGGCGAGGCAATGAAGAAAGTGGGATTTTTTGTTGTTGCAGATTTACATAGCGCAAACTCGACCCGAAGGTATTGGAGCACTTTACATGAGCACCAGTTACGTTAGACAAGGACACATTCATTAGGTCTCACCTACGCACTGCTTAGGAAAGAGACCATTAGCAATCGGCAGAGCTTTCCCGGCAAAAACGTGCACGCGTTGCATTGCTTCCAATGGCAACGCGTGCACGTCTGGCGATTCACTTGCGGGAGCGAGCAGCTGGCGTCATATGTTATCAATTAACGCGCTTTGCTGCTCGCTCCCGCAAGGGCATCGCACAGGCCCCCTCCTCTCTCCCCTCCCTCTGCTGCTGTGCGAGGCGCGCTTGTGCTTGTTTACTTTTCTTGCAGCTCTTCCTTGTTTTAGCGTGGTAGGGGCTGATTTATAATCCTAATCCAACCCTGTTGGTAGTATAAATGAAGTCATGCAGTAGTTCGAAGTGGAAGGAAGTTGCTGCTGTGCACTTGGGGTTCTGTTGTTTCTCGCCCATGAACGCGAGTCTAATTGGGAAGGCGGTGAGGGGAGCGCGCGCCGCGCAGATACAATGGCGCATGAATGGCCGTGCGCTTCTGTCCTGTTCCTGTCACGGCTGATTATTTAGGGATTGTGTGTAAAGCATGGATGGCACGCTTGGCCCACTGATTGGCTTTTAGTTTCAATGTCTTCGCCTGCACAGTGTCCGGAAAGAGGTGCCCCATCAGCAGGAGGCCTTGCTTGTCGGGCTCTGACGCACTGATACATTTAGCTACCACAAAGTTTACTTGATCCCAAAAACAGTTTCCATTGGAAACTCCGAAGACCGCAATCTCTTCCCCCTTCCATTCGGACCCCTATCTCTGCCGATATCCCCCAGACGTTGAGTCCCTTGCTCACTTTGCCACTGGATTCAAGCAAGCCTGGCTGAAGACGGCTGAGATGCCAGAAACCGGTCCTAGGAAGCTTGTGTCCGGTCCGGGGAAGGCATGGCTTGGCAGTTCGGGCTGGACTGTTCCCATGAGGCACAGGGTCAGACTGATTTGCATATTGCCATGTCTGAACTGGGGTGGCAGAGTGGGCTAAAGAACGGTGATGGATTAAACCCAGATCTGTTGACTGGGTGTGAGTGTTTGATTGGTTCTGATGCTCCGTCCATCACCACCCTCTTTTGTACCGATATCCCCCAGAGGAGCAGACAGGGAACTGGCCGCTTCGAAGTGCAGCAGGGTCGGAAGCATGACGTTGGAAAGTGTTTTGTAGTAGCTTTTTAGAAAGAAGAAAACCTAACGAGAGCGCGTATGGGAGGGAGCTTTGTTAATAGAGGCACGGCTCGTCTCTTTATGTTCAAGAGGAAACTGCCATCTTGTCGTCCATTAATGCGGAGTTTCATTACTTCTGATTATAGTTCATAAATGGAGAGTGGAGCCTGGGTCTTTGTAAACAACCTTTCTTGGTTATCACTGCTAATGTACATCACAGACCCCCTGCACAATGCTGTCAACCAGTGTGACTCGAATCCTGTTTTTAACACAGCAAGTGTATTTTTTACTGACTTTTTGCTGTGCCATCGCAGTTTTCATGCCACAGGGAGGAGTTCCATGAAACTTTAAAGCGCATAAAAGCCGATTACTTAAGTGAATGAAGCAGGATCTGTGTTTTAGCACTCTCCTGCGAAAAACTAACCATTAGGGAAGTTGGACTCGCTCTTGACAGAACAGCCTGAGAACTTAAGCAGACTTATCTCGGCTGCTTGTGAGTCTCAGCATTATCATGAGAGCTATACGCGATAGAAAAGAAGCATACCTCAGTGATAGAGTACACATATATGAGAGTGGCCTCATGAGCAGTTAGCTCAGCTCTGCCAACACAACTTTTTAGATTTTCCTTTGTAATGAGATGTGAAGTGCATTCACTCTTAAGAGTGAGAAAACTCCAGCAAGGAGAATGGTGCATGCTTGGCATAAGAAAGGAACTGGTGCCAATTAAAGGTCTCTCGTAAAACCTTAAGCATCACAACTTCATGTGTGTAAGTTCAGGACTATTGCTCTAACTTCGATAACTATAGAGATAGTAGTTTGAAACACCAACACATGCAAAGTGCAGATACGTTTTCCGTACCTCTGATAAGGACCAAAGAAGCTGTCTTTCCACCAAAAATATGTTTTCACAGAGACCAAATTAAAACTACTCCAAAGAAGGCATTTCCTAAATTCAACATGAACCTCAAACCTTCCAGTCCCTTAATGAAATCCACCATGCCAAACCTCTTCAAAGGACAGATGTCTTCAAATGCAGTGTCTTCTGCAGCAAAAGCCCACATTTTCTACACACAGCGAGGACCTGGGAGTATCACACACCTTTCAGCTAGGGAATGATTGAAGAGAGAGATTAAGGAAAGGAAGAATTGTTGCACCCTGACAAAAGGGCGCCATGCATTAATGCACTGATGACGGTCAATAATTGTTTGTTTTGGGAAAAGAAGCGAAACTATGAGTAAAACAATGCTATATACAATGCTAATACATTTTCAGTAGCCTGAAAAACGTAAACACATACACAAGAAGGTGTCACAAGAGGTTGGTTAATTACAGAGCATTGTTTAAAACCATTGATGTGGCAGTTAGGCAGTGCACGGAGAGATGCTGCTCATGGGTGGCCAGCTCTTGCACTATACCAACAGCAGACACCATTCCCATCTATTTAAAATTGTCAAGGACCTCAACTTGCCTAAGTCACCAGACCATCGTTTTTGGCACAACCAGCTCTTTATCCAACTTCCGGTGTTTCCGCACCTCACAGACTGTCTCTAGCATTTCTTCTTTGATTCCTGAAATCTACTCAGGTTGACTGTTGTCCATCCAAAACCTAAAAAGATTTTGCCACTATTGTAGCATATATAAATGTTAACATTGAGAACTCTTCCTTCTTTCAGCCCTTATTACTGTGTGCCTGTTAGTTGTACAAGGTGCACAGACTAGAATGCTAGCCCAGCAAGATCAAAACAGTAGAGAGTCTGCTTCTGTTCTCACAGCATCTCAAGACCCATATTTCTAAGGCCACCTACTTCTGCGCCTTTGTTCCCAAACACATTACACAGCCTCTCCACGATCTAGGCATTTCCCGTGGCATAGATCCTGGGTAGTTTAAAGATGTACAAATGGCGACACTGCTCACCCCCTGCCGTCGTTTATCATTTCATAACAGATGTAAGTTCGGAAACAATAGATATGTTAGCATTCAACAAGTAATACTCACTTTTCATTAGTTTTACTACTTCCAGCAGAATAATGCCATAGCATAACAAGCATTGGCATAGCCAATAGGTCTCGCCTTTGGGACCTTATAAGTGTTTAGCCATGCAACAGTTGTTGTTGCACCAAGGATATTGTGCTGGATAACTAAACACTTATAAGGTCCCAAAGGTGAGACCTATTGGCCACGCCAATGCTTGTTTTTGGGGGTGGGGAGGGTTGGCACGGGGTTATTAAGTGATTTGCCCAGAATCACTGGATGCGGAGTCGACCTGAGGCTCGAACCTTGGTTTCCCAGCTCCAAAGTCGGCAGTCTAGCTGTGAGACCACATCCATGGTGGGTGGCGAAACAATCTATCATTAAGCACCCTTCACTGAGGGGGGAGGGTCCGTGTACACCTTGCAGCATTGACGCCAGTGAGCAGGATGGGTGCAGCGGGGCGGCACGGCCTCGTCGCCACTGTAGTGGTGCCCCACGGGGCCTACTGTCGGCATGCGGAAGGAGAGAAGCAGAGACTCATAGGGTGTTTCAGACTCCTGCACGCAACTGCGCGAGAGTAGGGAATTCCCCGTCCTATTGATTCGCCCATGACCTCCAACGTAGAGTCAGGACGCATGTTCACGTCAGCATGACATCACAGGCGTGACACCGTAGACAAGAAAATGCTCTGCTCAAGTAATCTAAAACCACTGCTAATAATTCCTGGGAAAGAAAAGAGGGCGTGTATCCTCTTTACACGCTACTCAGTTCCTCTTAACATAATTCTAATGCTGCAGTCTCAATTTAGATACTTCCAAATTGGTATAAAATATGACATCCCGATGCTTGGTTGTAAGTGCAGTGCTCCAATACATTCCACTACTGTTCTGAGTGGTAACAAACCTGGCTTTTGGCAGAATAATGTATCATGTTGGGAAAACAGGATCTGAAACCGAATAAAGTGACTTTCAAATGTGAGGGAGAAAGTCTAAAAAAAACTGAGAAGCAAACGGGCAATGGTGAGCACCGGCTGAGTCTTCTGAAGCTGAAGTAGATCTGAGGGCATTACTTCTAGGCATGGAGGGGGGGCTTTGCAACATTAACCAGATAAGTACATCTCTTAAAATCCGTCTTAACCAGAGGAAAGAGCTGATGGACAAACATGGCTAGACATTAAAAATGGTCAAGTATAAAATGTCTGAATTAGAGGACTGAGCTGCCACCTTAACCGATGCACTTATCAAAATTGGCGAAATAACTAAATTCCATTTAGTCTAAACATGAAGATTTAGGGGGAACATCTCAGGGGCATATTCTCAAGCCCCTATCGCCACCACAACATCACTTTAAGTGACGTTGTGGTGGCGATAGGGGCATAGCCCTATTTACAAGCCCGCGGTAAGCCACGTTAAATGGATTAACGCGGCTTAACGCTGCCTTGTGAACTGGGCCCCCTTCAAGCTGTTTTTAGCGTGAAAGGGGCTTGCAGTGGGCGTTGTAGTGGGCGTTCCACCGCAACGCCCATTGAGTTTGAAGCCACCTCCTATTCACAAGGGCAGCGTAAATAGGAGGTAGCGCCAAACTTAAGACCAGGAAAAACCTGGTCTTAAGGTGGCGAAACGAGGAGAAATGCTTCATTTCTCCTCGTTTTTGCTTTTTCCATGCGTGCTGCCTTGTGCAGCACACTTTGAAAAAGCAAAATGCCTTGGATTGTTTATGTACAGGAAGGAGTTCCTTCTTCTGCATAAACAAACCTTTTTTAAAAATGCTGTTTTGTAACTTACGTGTGCTGCATGAAGCAGCACACATGTAAGTTACAAACTGGCATTTTAGGTTCGTTTATGTGCAGGAAGCGACACCTTCCTGTACATTAACAAACCTCCCTGCTTGCAGACACCCTTGCACTCTGGTGCAAGGGTGCCTGCGTTGGCGCTAAGTTGTGAAACTTAGCACCATCGCAGGGGGGAAACGCGAGGATTCTCTATCCTTGAGAATAGGGTGCAGCCTCGCGTTTCCGCAGTGGCGGAGAGAGGCGTTAAGCCAAGAAGGCTAACGCCTCTCTTCGCCACTTCATTGAGAATATGGCCCTCAGTGTGATAACATGAAGATCATAGACACACAGGAAGCATGCAACATGGGAAGGACTGACCTGCTTGATGAAACACAGCTTGCAGATGTAGTTGGGAAAGAAAACTTCTCCAGACCAGTGGCGTAGCTAGACCTTGTGTCATCCGATGCGATCACTGCGTTTGCCACCCGCGGCGGCCACATGTAAGATCGGACCACAACCCCGCCTCCCCCTTACTACGCCACTGCTCCAGACTGTTTGCCTGGAGAAAGAGACACGCAGGCTCCTAAGGAGGCGCTCCCCAGTACCAAATATGACATAATTTCCAAATTATAGGGACATGGGAGTGAGTCCGAGGCGCGTTTGGGAGAATGGCCCCTTAGAATGTCAATGTTCCAAAGTTTCGTTTTTCACTCAATCAATCAATCATTTGCATTTATAAAGCGCGCTACTCACCCGTAGGGGTCTCAAGGCGCTAGGGGGGGGGGGGTCAGTGCTCGAAGAGCCAGGTCTTGAGCTGCCTTCTGAAGGAGAGGTGGTCCTGTGTGGCGCGCAGGTGGCTGGGAAGAGAGTTCCAGGTGTTTGCTGCCAGGTAGGAGAAGGACCTGCCTCCGGCGGTGGCTTTGCGGATGCGAGGCACGGCTGCCAGGGCTTGTCCGGTCGAGCGTAGGGTGCGAGGAGCGGTGTAGAAGGAGACACGGTGGTTGATGAGTTTTGGTCCGATATTGTGCAGGGCTTTGTGTGCGTGGGTGAGGAGTCTGAAGGTGATCCTCTTGCTGACTGGAAGCCAGTGAAGTTTCTTCAGGTGTCCGGAGATGTGGTGGTGGCGAGGTATGTTCAGGATGAGTCGTGCGGCCGCGTTCTGGATTCGTTGTAGTTTCTTCTGTAGCTTGGTAGTGATGCCGGCGTACAGAGCGTTTCCATAGTCCAAGCGACTGGTGACGAGGGCGTGGGTGACGGTCTTCCTGGTGTCGGTGGGGATCCAGCGGAAGATCTTGCGGAGCATGCGGAGGGTGTTGAAGCATGCCGAGGTCACCGAGTTGACCTGTCTGGTCATGCAGAGGGATGAGTCCAGGATGAAGCCGAAGTTGTGTGCGTGGTCGGTGGGTTGGGGAGTGCTGCCTAGGGCGGGGGGCCACCAGGAGTCGTCCCAGGCGGTGGGAGTAGGGCCGAGGATGAGGACCTCCGTCTTCTCTGTGTTAAGTTTGAGCCGGCTGTCTGTCATCCAGTGCGCTACTTCCTTCATGCCTTCGTGTAGTCTGGTTCTTGCTGAGGTGGGGTTGTTGGTGAGGGAGAGGATGAGCTGGGTGTCATGGGCGTAGGATATGAGGTTGAGTCCGTGTTTTCGTGCGATGTTCGCCAGGGGGGTCATGTATCCATCCATGGTGGGTGGCGAAACAATCTATCATTAAGCACCCTTCACTGAGGGGGGAGGGTCCGTGTACACCTTGCAGCATTGACGCCAGTGAGCAGGATGGGTGCAGCGGGGCGGCACGGCCTCGTCGCCACTGTAGTGGTGCCCCACGGGGCCTACTGTCGGCATGCGGAAGGAGAGAAGCAGAGACTCATAGGGTGTTTCAGACTCCTGCACGCAACTGCGCGAGAGTAGGGAATTCCCCGTCCTATTGATTCGCCCATGACCTCCAACGTAGAGTCAGGACGCGTGTTCACGTCAGCATGACATCACAGGCGTGACACCGTAGACAAGAAAATGATCTGCTCAAGTAATCTAAAACCACTGCTAATAATTCCTGGGAAAGAAAAGAGGGCGTGTATCCTCTTTACACGCTACTCAGTTCCTCTTAACATAATTCTAATGCTGCAGTCTCAATTTAGATACTTCCAAATTGGTATAAAATATGACATCCCGATGCTTGGTTGGAAGTGCAGTGCTCCAATACATTCCACTACTGTTCTGAGTGGTAACAAACCTGGCTTTTGGCAGAATAATGTATCATGTTGGGAAAACAGGATCTGAAACCGAATAAAGTGACTTTCAAATGTGAGGGAGAAAGTCTAAAAAAAACTGAGAAGCAAACGGGCAATGGTGAGCACCGGCTGAGTCTTCTGAAGCTGAAGTAGATCTGAGGGCATTACTTCTAGGCATGGAGGGGGGGCTTTGCAACATTAACCAGATAAGTACATCTCTTAAAATCCGTCTTAACCAGAGGAAAGAGCTGATGGACAAACATGGCTAGACATTAAAAATGGTCAAGTATAAAATGTCTGAATTAGAGGACTGAGCTGCCACCTTAACCGATGCACTTATCAAAATTGGCGAAATAACTAAATTCCATTTAGTCTAAACATGAAGATTTAGGGGGAACATCTCTGGGGCATATTCTCAAGCCCCTATCGCCACCACAACATCACATTAAGTGACGTTGTGGTGGCGATAGGGGCATAGCCCTATTTACAAGCCCGCGGTAAGCCACGTTAAATGGATTAACGCGGCTTAACGCTGCCTTGTGAACTGGGCCCCCTTCAAGCTGTTTTTAGCGTGAAAGGGGCGTGCAGTGGGCGTTGTAGTGGGCGTTCCACCGCAACGCCCATTGAGTTTGAAGCCACCTCCTATTCACAAGGGCAGCGTAAATAGGAGGTAGCGCCAGACTTAAGACCAGGAAAAACCTGGTCTTAAGGTGGCGAAACGAGGAGAAATGCTTCATTTCTCCTCGTTTTTGCTTTTTCCATGCGTGCTGCCTTGTGCAGCACACTTTGAAAAAGCAAAATGCCTTGGATTGTTTATGTACAGGAAGGAGTTCCTTCTTCTGCATAAACAAACCTTTTTTAAAAATGCTGTTTTGTAACTTACGTGTGCTGCATGAAGCAGCACACATGTAAGTTACAAACTGGCATTTTAGGTTCGTTTATGTGCAGGAAGCGACACCTTCCTGTACATTAACAAACCTCCCTGCTTGCAGACACCCTTGCACTCTGGTGCAAGGGTGCCTGCGTTGGCGCTAAGTTGTGAAACTTAGCACCATCGCAGGGGGGAAACGCGAGGATTCTCTATCCTTGAGAATAGGGTGCAGCCTCGCGTTTCCGCAGTGGCGGAGAGAGGCGTTAAGCCAAAAAGGCTAACGCCTCTCTTCGCCACTTCATTGAGAATATGGCCCTCAGTGTGATAACATGAAGATCATAGACACACAGGAAGCATGCAACATGGGAAGGACTGACCTGCTTGATGAAACACAGCTTGCAGATGTAGTTGGGAAAGAAAACTTCTCCAGACCAGTGGCGTAGCTAGACCTTGTGTCATCCGATGCGATCACTGACACTGGGTAAACGTTTATTGTTTAGTTAATTAAAACCATAACAAACGATTAAAAGAAAAATTGTCCTTTACAATAAACAGATAAAAATTATTTCCAGGCGCAGTTTAAAAAAGCAGAATTTCTGAAAATACCATGAAATTTTAACAATTGTACATCAGTAATTCAGTCATTAATATAAAAGGCCTATTTGTTTAGATATTTCATATTGCTTTCAATCGCTTTTCAAAAGCTATCAGGAACTTTATCAGTTTGCAGTTAATTATGGGGGATGTTGAGTCCAAAGCACCAATAATGGCAGACCTACAGGTACGTAGTCTCTTGGCCCTGAAAATGTGCTTTAAAAAGTACGTACGTTCCTGATTCAGGGTCTTACAGTGGCATACAATGTGGATTAAATTTTCTTTTGTTGTGCCGCATAGACGACAGACAACTGAGTCTGGTCGTTTCCAGACCGGTTCGTCTGCAAGAGTTGGTAATTTACCGAATCTCACGGCCATTAGCTTCTTTTTGATGAAAACCGAATATGTTGTTTCTAAGTAGGCAGCCGGTGTGAGTTTTTTATAACTGTTAATCACAAACCAAGAATGGGAGCGGTCTGAAAAGATGGCTTTGTCAGTAATTAATGAATGAAATTTAGCCCCCTTTTTTAGTGCCTGTTTAAAGAAAATGTATGGCAGATCTTTATCCCATAGTTTGGCGGTGCATGTTTGCTCCAGAGCGCAAGTCAGATATTTATTAGCGGCGGAGTTTTGTTGGTTTTCTAATTCCTGCCACAAAAATCGGTTCATTGTATTATTTGTGGAATTCATTTTAATCCGGTACCATACTCTGATGCTTGTGTAAAGTCGTCCCAATGACTCGTTCATTACGCCAAATTCTAGACGCACCTGAGCAGGTGAAGAAGCTCGGTAATTTTAGGACCTTCTTGTAGATTTTTGTGATGAGGTTGTTTAAAATAACTGCGTCCTTGCCATGCATTGCTACGCTAGCATACGCTAGGGTAGGAAGAACTTTGGTGGCCATCACTGTCAATAGGGGAGTAAAAGAAGGACCTTCCAGTTTTTTTGCAAGTATACTTAAAGCAAATATTAGGGCTCCTGCTCTTTGCGTCATGTATTTTTTTTGAGCGTTTAAATTCAGTTTGTCGTCGATGTAATAACCTAAATATTTGTAATTTGATACTCTTTCCAGGAGTCTTCCTTCAAGCGTGACATTAAGATGCGCAGATCTGCGGTTGGTTATTAACATTGTCTTTGTCTTGGACAGGTTAAAAGCTAGATTATTTGCCACCAAAAACTCCGATGTTACAGCTAGTAGTCTAGACAGGCCCACTTTGGTTAGGCTCAGAAGCACGATGTCATCGGCATAAGCCATATGAGTGAGTTGGAGGTTGCCAAGTTTCGGTGCATGAGCATTACAGTTGTTTAATTTGCCTGAGAGGTCAGAAATAAATAAGTTAAATAGTTGTGGTGCTAGGACACAACCCTGTTTTAGTCCGATCGATGTGTAGACTTTTCTTGATAAATGTGACCCGTTCCCTAGCTTGATTTGTGTCCAGGTCTCTGAGTAAAACAGGAGTAGGCCCCTAAGTATCTCTTCTGGTATGGCGTATCTTCTTAACTTCGCCCATAGTAGCTTACGGTCAACACTGTCAAATGCTGCCTGCAGGTCAATAAAGCAGAGGTTAAGATCCTGTTTAGCATGCAGGCATTTATCTGCTATCATGGTTATTGACAGTATGTTTGACATAGTTCCAATTCCAGCTCTAAATCCAGTCTGGTTAATTGGGATCATTGCTTTATCTTCTGCCCAATTTACCAGATCTTTTAGAAGGAGTGATGCAAAATATTTAGCTTCTATGTCCTGGAGTGTTATTAGACGATAATTTAGAGGATTAGCTCTATCTCCTCCTTTGTATATGGGGGTGATGATAGAGCCTTTCCAACTTTCAGGAATGCGATTACAGTTTTGAACATCTGCAAAAAGTTTTTCTAGCGATGGTGCCCAAAATTCTGGTGCTTGTTTAAAGGCGATTTGCGGGATACCGTTTGGTCCCGGTGCTCCGTTACTTTTACCCTTTCTAATAGTGGTGATTATCTCCTCCACTGAGTAGGCGCCAACTATAGTCGTGGAGTGTACCGAATTCCTTGAGACCGTTGTCGTTGGGTAAATACGGCATTGATCTTTGCTATTATTCGTATAGGAATCCCCCGAAACGAATTGCTGCCCAAGTGCCTTCATTGGGTTTTCTTTAAATTTTAACGACAAAAATGTTGCCCATTCGGATTCTTGGATATTTGATGTTAGTACGTTTCGTGGTCTTATTAGCTGGTTTATAGTTTTCCAAAATTTATTTGAGTCTTGAAGTTTAGTACTGGCCAATAAATTGATCCAGAATTCATTATTCGACTCCCTTTTATGGTCCCAAATCTTTTTTTTGTATAACTTTCTTTGAGCGAGAAAGGTTTCCAGATAGCTCCGGTCGTTGATGTTTAGTTGCAAGTTTTTTTGGCTTCTTCGCAATGCCCTTCTTAGTACTTGTAGCTCCAACGGCAAGATCTTTCTTGGGTTCTCTCTCTTAGCCCCTATTTTAAATGATTTCATTTTTGCCTGTAGCTTCTCTGTAAAAAGGGACCAGGCTTGGATTTTATCCATTGTTACACTTTCCAGCTCTTTCAATATAACCTCAATTATTATAATCCAATACTCCTCGTTCAAGCTATTCCAATATATACGCTTTAGGTTAAGTGTACCTAGTTGGCCCTGTAGGGAACAGGCAGGTTGAAGTGTTTCTGCAAAGGAGTTGAGTTTAAGATGTTGCATCCCGTGATCACTCATTGGTGTATATTCTATGTAAAAGGTAAGTAAATGGGGGATCAATTGAAGACTAACAATGGTAAAGTCCAATATTGATTGGGTGTTTGTCCCATAATATGTTTTTTTCGGAGGCTGGTCTTCCTCTGTCCTGCCATTCAAGACTCGCATGCCTAGATACTCCAGTTCCGTTACCAGATGTTTGGCTAGGGTGTCCTTTCGGCTCTTTGTTGCTCCTTTTAACTGCTGAGGGACGTTCCAGTGCATGTTCTCTTCAGTTAGTATCACGTCTTCCTCTGGTGTATATATCAGGTTGGAATTAAAATCTCCTGTTAATATAATGTTCCAAGTTGGCTCTGTACTTCGTAGATTTAGTATTTCCTTACATAGCATATCATTTTTTATCTTTTTTGCTTGGTAATTTGGTTGAATGTAATAATTAATCAAAATTGTCGTTTTGTGGCCATTTACATTTTGGCCAGATAATTTTACAAGCTGAATGCTTGGATCTGGAGATTTAAGTTGTTCTGAGTTGATTTTTAGGGTAGTAGACACATAAACTGAAAGGCCACCAACTGCCCGGCCAAAGATTTTGTCTTTTTTCGCAGGTACCGTGTATTGAATAAATCCGACCAATGCGATGTCTTCCTCGAGCCAGGTCTCTTGGAGTGCAATTATATCGGCATTATCCCATTCGTCCGGAGCAAGGCCATCCTCCAGCAATCTTTTTGCTCCGGCTATATTCCATGAGATTATGTGTATTTTGTTCTTTACTACTTTATTTATTTCCGAACCGTTCGGTCAATTCTTCTGATTATTCAGTGTACCTGGGAGCCATTTCCAATCGTCAGATTGCACTACTGAGACCCCTTTTCTATCGATGTCAGATACTTTGCATATGATGTCTGCCTCACTTCTGCCTTTGGCGTTGTATAAGATAGAATAAACTGGTTTTTTCGGAGCAAGGTCCGCCATGTTCCTTGTAAGTTGTTGGAATCTCTTTGTCTTTAGGGGAAGTGGGTATCTTGGAGTAATTGGCTGTGATAATTGAATACCCCACGATTTGAATATATCCGATTTCCCTAGTATTAATTGTACTATCAATGCGCTTTTCCAGGTTGTCATCGTTTGTTCGTTTCTTAATTCTTTTGTGCCACATAAGAATTGTACGCGATCAAGGTCGGAAGATTTAATGGCAGTCAGTTCCTTAATTTCCATCATTAATTTTAAAATATTACTCCTATTTAGAATATCATGGCTCCCTTGAGTTACGTACTCCGGGGTGAAAATGATTTGCAAACTGACGTCGTCTAGATTCATGTTGTCTGATGCAGGCTTCGTTACCACCTCATGCTTTGACTGCATATTTTCTTTATTCATAATGCAGAAGCTTAGTTTTGTCTGGACCATGTTTTGCTGGGTGACTGATGTTGGATTATGAATTTTTGGCCCGGAGTTTTGTTCGATGTCTTGTTTTTCCCATGGGTGAGTGGTTTTTGAATTATTAGCTATTGATGCCGACTTTTCTGCATCACCTAGATAGGCCTTATCTGGTTGACTTCTAGCACATTCTTGGGTCTCTTTGTATCTCTCTTGGTATGCACCGATTTGAACAGTTTGGGGTATTAATATTGATGTTACATTAGTTAAGTTAGTGTTCCGTGCGGTGTTTTTAGTTACCAGGACTGGCGCCATGTCTTGAATAGTTGACCCATTTAAGATAGGTTTAGACTGCTCAATATCCTCTTGATCTGTAGTATTGACGTTATCCCTTTCCGCGTTTTTGGTTGCCAAGACTGGCGTCGTGACTTGAAATGTTGATCTATTTAAAACAGTTTTAGACTGCTCAGTAACCTCGTGATCAGTAGTTTTGATGTTATCCCTTACTACTGGAGTTTTTTGTTCTGTGCCCTTTGGCAGTAGGCTAATCAATTTTTCAGCGTCATTTAGCTCGGTTTTTGGCGTTAATAGGTGGTTTGAAGGACTTTCTAATGAACGTGAGGCCAGGGGTTCCTTTTTTATCAATGTTTTTGTAATAGAGTATCTTCTAACTTTTCCTATTGCCTCGTGACTACTTAGCCTTTGGCATTCCTCTATCGTTTTTTGTTTTTTCTGGTTTGTAAATATTGGATACACGCTAGTACATGAAAGGGAGTCCTCTTTTTTTTTGTTTCTCGCTTTCCGTTCTTTTTTCTTTTGTCTTTTTGTTAATATTTGTTTTATCGGCTCAGCAATAATGGACTCCGTCGTTGATTTTTCCTTGATGTCGTTAGACTCTGTATTAATCATGGACTTAGATGGCTGTTCTTCACTCATTTTTGCGCAGGACATGATGCTGCCTGTTTGTAGACGCTCGGTTATGGTGATATTTGGGCCGTCTGTGTCTCTTTTGCGGATAATGGCTTGTTTATTTAAATTAATGATCTGTTCCAGGACCATTGGTAGGGTACTCATTTTGTCGAGAATAGGGCCACAAGGACAGGATGGTTGCAAGTCGATGGTGTTAGCTTGGGCTCTTTTGATTAAGGTGTTAAGATTATCTAATTTCGTGTTTATCCCAGCTATGTAGGAGGCGATGCGATCACTGCGTTTGCCACCCGCGGCGGCCACATGTAAGATCGGACCGCAACCCCGCCTCCCCCTTACTACGCCACTGCTCCAGACTGTTTGCCTGGAGAAAGATACACGCAGGCTCCTAAGGAGGCGCTCCCCAGTACCAAATATGACATAATTTCCAAATTATAGGGACATGGGAGTGAGTCCGAGGCGCGTTTGGGAGAATGGCCCCTTAGAATGTCAATGTTCCAAAGTTTCGTTTTTCACTCAATCAATCAATCATTTGCATTTATAAAGCGCGCTACTCACCCGTAGGGGTCTCAAGGCGCTAGGGGGGGGGGGGTCAGTGCTCGAAGAGCCAGGTCTTGAGCTGCCTTCTGAAGGAGAGGTGGTCCTGTGTGGCGCGCAGGTGGCTGGGAAGAGAGTTCCAGGTGTTTGCTGCCAGGTAGGAGAAGGACCTGCCTCCGGCGGTGGCTTTGCGGATGCGAGGCACGGCTGCCAGGGCTTGTCCGGTCGAGCGTAGGGTGCGAGGAGGGGTGTAGAAGGAGACACGGTGGTTGATGAGTTTTGGTCCGATATTGTGCAGGGCTTTGTGTGCGTGGGTGAGGAGTCTGAAGGTGATCCTCTTGCTGACTGGAAGCCAGTGAAGTTTCTTCAGGTGTCCGGAGATGTGGTGGTGGCGAGGTATGTTCAGGATGAGTCGTGCGGCCGCGTTCTGGATTCGTTGTAGTTTCTTCTGTAGCTTGGTAGTGATGCCGGCGTACAGAGCGTTTCCATAGTCCAAGCGACTGGTGATGAGGGCGTGGGTGACGGTCTTCCTGGTGTCGGTGGGGATCCAGCGGAAGATCTTGCGGAGCATGCGGAGGGTGTTGAAGCATGCCGAGGTCACCGAGTTGACCTGTCTGGTCATGCAGAGGGATGAGTCCAGGATGAAGCCGAAGTTGCGTGCGTGGTCGGTGGGTTGGGGAGTGCTGCCTAGGGCGGGGGGCCACCAGGAGTCATCCCAGGCGGTGGGAGTAGGGCCGAGGATGAGGACCTCCGTCTTCTCTGTGTTAAGTTTGAGCCGGCTGTCTGTCATCCAGTGCGCTACTTCCTTCATGCCTTCGTGTAGTCTGGTTCTTGCTGAGGTGGGGTTGTTGGTGAGGGAGAGGATGAGCTGGGTGTCGTCGGCGTAGGATATGAGGTTGAGTCCGTGTTTTCGTGCGATGTTCGCCAGGGGGGTCATGTAGATGTTGAAGAGGGTTGGGCTGAGGGAGGATCCTTGGGGGACGCCGCAGATGATCTCCGTAGTAGTGGATCTGAAGGGGTAAGGCGGACTCTCTGGGTTCTTCCGGAGAGGAAGGAGATGATCCATTCCA
The DNA here is from genome assembly GCF_964204655.1 of Triturus cristatus. Lineage (NCBI taxonomy): Eukaryota > Metazoa > Chordata > Amphibia > Caudata > Salamandridae > Triturus > Triturus cristatus. The sequence continues at coordinate 1,199,796,059 of NC_140584.1, forward strand.
GGGCCTTGCCTCTGATGCCGGCGTTGCTGAGGCGACGTATTAGGGTACGGTGGCAAACCGTGTCGAAGGCTGCAGAGAGGTCCAGGAGTATGAGGGCCACGGTCTCTCCTTTGTCAGTCAGAGATCTGATGTCGTCCGTGGCTACGATGAGGGCGGTCTCGGTGCTGTGGTTAGCTCTGAAGCCGAATTGTGAGGGGTCGAGTGAGTCGTTGGTTTCCAGGGCGGTGGTGAGTTGAGTGTTGACGATTTTCCCAATCACTTTGGCGGGGAACGGGAGGAGCGAGATGGGCCGAAAGTTTTTGAGTATGGTGGGGTCTGCTGTTGGTTTCTTTAGGAGGGTGTTGAGTTCGGCGTGTTTCCAGTTCTCCGGGAAGGTGGCGGTGGTGAAAGATGCGTTGGTGGCGTCAAGGAGGTGGGGTGCAATGATGTTGTCGGCTTTGTTGAAGATGTGGTGCGGGCAGGGGTCGGACGGTGATCCTGAGTGGATGGAGTTCATGATGTGGGTGGTTTCCTCGGTGGTGGTTGGGTTCCAGGTGTGGATGGCGGTGTTGTCGGTGGCGAGTTCCGGTGGTGGGTTCTTGTTGGTTGTGGCGAAGCTGTTGTAGATGTCGGTGATCTTGTGGTGGAAGAAAGCTGCAAGGGAGTCGCAGAGATCCTGTGAGGGGGGGATGGCATTGTTTTCGGCGTCGGGGTTGGAGAGTTCTTTGACGATGCCGAATAGTTCCTTGCTGTTGTGGGCGTTGTCGTTGAGTCTGTTCTGGAAGGCTGATTTTCGTGCGGCGCGGAGGAGTTGGTGGTGTTTGCGGGTGGCGTTCTTGAGAGCAGACATGTTCTCGTCGGTCTTGTTGAGGCGCCAAGACTTCTCGAGGGTGCGGCATTCTTTTTTGGAGTCCTTGAGGGTGGGGGTGAACCAGGAGTTTTTCTTGTGGTTGTTTTTGTTTGCTTGGGTCTTCAGGGGGGCCAGGGTGTTGGCGCATTCGGAGATCCAGTTTGTGAGGTTGTTGGCGGCTTCGTCGGGGTCTGTAGTGCTGGCGGGGGGGTTCTGGGAGAGGGCTGCTGTGAGTTGTTCGGTGGTGATACGGTTCCAGTGCTTTCTCGGTGGTTGTCGGACGTGGTGGTGTACGGTGGTCTTCTTGAAGCTGAAGTAGCTGTGGTCCGTCCAGGAGAGTTCGGAGGTGTGGCTGAAAGAGATGTATTTGCTGGAGGAGAAGATGGGGTCGAGAGTGTGTCCGGCGTAGTGGGTGGGGGCGTTGACCAGTTGTGTCAGTCCGAGGTTGGCGAGGTTCACCAACTTCACAGCAGTCCTACAAACTTTCAGAGCAGTAAAGATAAAAATGTACAGAAAGGAGAAATTAAATATTCATTGTTGTACCCATCTAGTTTGAGATTCAGGCATAAAAATTAGGTACTTGGCTTCTGCCCAGCAAACAGTGTCCTCAGCATCACCTAAAGGAAACAACTCAGGATGAAGGTCCTGATTTACAGTTTGGTGGAGGTATTCCTTCACAAACATGAAAGATATCGCGTCCGCATTATTACAAGTGCCGCAGGGTATCATGCACTTGTAATAGGGCAGACAGGATATCCGTCATGTTTGTGACGGAGTAACACATCTGCTTATTCCTACTAAGGCCCAAAATGATGACGAGGACCCTACAAGCGACATTGGTTATCTGGTAAAAAAGAATATTATATGTTATAGTTAAGATTTCCTCTTACTGAATATGTTTTAGATTAATTTTCCCATGCATATCCTTATAAGCTCTTTATCACAACAGTGTCAGGTTTTCAGGCCACATAGGTTGGGGATATAATTGCCCTCCCAATTGTGATTCATCACATAGTTTAAACCAGCCGGTCGGACCGACTGGCTTCCGCCAGGCTGAGCCTGTCGACTAGACAGAGGCCATACATAATCCCCTACGAACAGCGTTTCCACCATCGGGATTATAATGTTGTTTTTCGACAGGCTTTTCATGTCTGGCTTTCTGACATGAAAAGCCTGTTGAAAAGCAAATTTGGGGGCCCCTAGCAGGGTCTCCATGCTTCCATGGCCTCTGGTTGGGGACTTGGGAGGCACCTACTTCTCTATGGGAGCTTGTGCAGCAGCAGGTTTCTGACCGCTGCCAAACATGGTGTGGTCGCATTGTAATAGAGTGTTCGGAACCGCCAATTTACGGGTGGTCTGTTCCCACACTGCAATGGTGTCCGGCGGATTACAGTATCTCTACCACTTTATGGTATGATACAGTATCATATTTCTTACTCCTTAATTAATAAACAAGATTAGATTATTAATTTTGGACTATAAGAGGCCTAAACCTAACTGAAGAAAAATAGCACTGCTTCAAGAAACCCACTTAAACCCAGAGAAAACCGTCCCATTGACAAACTGATAGTAATCCCACACACACACGTCCTGTGCATGCTGCAGTGATAATGGAGGGGTTTAGTCCGCCTCATCCGGCGCGCTGTTCTGTTTAAAGCCACTACATTTGTCGGAGAACCCCACCCAAGGCCACATCACAGTGGTACTGGGTAGTATTCATGCCTCCTCTGTTACAAGTGGGTCTATGGACAATGATTTAACAGTCGTAGAAACAAGAACATCACTAATATCATCTGGGGAGGACATATTTTGACGCTGGATTCAGATGTAGATAAAACTGGCAGGGTCCGCACAGAGAAATGCAACGCGTCATGCACCCTTCTCCCAAATAATGGAACTAAGGGCTAGATGTACCAAAATAGGAATAGCGATGACTTCATTGCGATTTTTTGCAAATCACTATTCTTTATTTAGCGATATTGAGTGGGTCGCAAATAGACCTACTTCATGCATATTGATGAAGTAGCGCACAATTTGCGACCCACTACGATATGCTGCCATCCCTTGGATGGTGGCCTGCTGGGGCCAGAAGACCACCATGTCTGTAATTGGTTTTAAATAAAGCACTCTAATTTCTTTTGTATTATATTTCCAATCATTCTTAAAGGAAAAGGGGGTCCCTTGGTGACCCGTACCCATTTGCGAATGTGTTACCTGCATTTAGGTTGCAAAATATTTGTACATACCATTGCGATTCGGTATTAGGAAGGGACGCCATCAACTTGCCCCTTCCAAATACTGAATTGCAAAAACCCAAATGTTGGAGCTGAAACAAAACCATCCCTAAATGCGATCATTAATGCAGTGTAACAATAAAGTCATATCGTGAATAAAGAAATGTTATTTCGAAAAATATGCTTGTACTAGGAGCTATGGCAAAGAAAAGAGACCCAGCCGCAGATTGGCTTGGATGCGGACAAATACCCATGGGATTGAGCATGAGTATTGGGGACGGCCGTCAAGACGTCACAGACTATTATAAAAGGAGTGTCCATCCCATGTCACCTTTAACCCACACCGCCTCAAGTGATATCTGGATGACGTAGAACTGGGGTGGGTAGAGGATGAATCTACAGCTTCAATTTTGGAACCTTTCACGATAGATTAAATGAAGGCAGCCGATGACTGGTTCCCAAATAGCAAGGCTTAACTGTAGAATTATCCAGAGAATAAAACGATGAGTTAGCACCCATACTTTAGACATGTGCAGGGAAGTGTTGCAGAATGGTGCTCTCCCCCTGCAAGCAGTTATTACAGCCCTTTAAAATCCGGAAAAGATAACAGGCTCTGTCAATCTTATAGACATCCGTCCTTCATCACCCGTGGATCCCTGGGATTGCTTTTGCTGGCAATTCTGCGAAGGGCGGGGCTTGGCCCTATTATATTGAAGCTGTTAAATCTCTCAGGCATCCTCCACCTCTAAACTTCATATCAGTGGTCAAAGATCTGCCGGTGTAAGTGAACAGGGGCAGCTAACGGGGCTCCCCCTTTCTTACTCCCTTTGGCAGTCGAGCCTTTGCTTTGTCGGATTCAGGGAGTTCCACTCCACAAGATGCTGATTTTCCCAACAAAACAATATCTTGTGTCAATGCTTACGGATGACATCTCGTTTGTTGTAAAACACACCTATATCAATTTAGACCCTATTCTCAGAGAAAAGGTGAAAAAGGGTACCCTCTTTGGGGTGCAGATAAACTGAGAGAAATCCAATATCTTCCCTTCTATGCCTGCAGCCAAAGCCCATCATCAAATGAGCTTGCAAGTGCACGGACTTGATGAAATGTTGAGGTGTCCATATAAGCAGAGACAGAGACACCGTACTTCAGGGACGCGACGGGTCTGCTGTGTCCAAGCTCCCATCGCACGGTGACCGCTGGATTACACTACCCCATCCATAACAGATAGAAGAGCCCTTGCCAACATGATCCTGCTGCCAGATGTGTCTTTCTTTACATTTATTAGTTTATTTTGGATCACCACAACAATACTTCTCAGTAAAAATCACAAGAATTAACACACAATTAAAAACAGAAAAAGTTGTGCTAAAATATCGCATGAACATCTTATCAAAACACAAAGTGCCAGTGCTTGCTGGAGGTAATCGATATCTTCTTATATAGGGTGTCAGAGTACTCTGGTGACCATAACCTAAGTCACATGGGCCTCCCGTCACTGGAGCATGCCTACATCTACAAGCTCTCCTCTCAGACCTTCCCTTCAGAGCTGTATGAGCCATGCTGCACAGAGGGATTTCAAAGCTGCAGCCACAAGGCCTTCTCTGGTATCCTCTGAGTGTCTAAAGCTCATGGCTTGCATGCTGCTTGAAGCCATTCCCCCATGAACGTGAATATGCATTACAGCAAAAGGCAAAATGATGGGACGTTTCGTTTTCCTGGTTGCATGAAGGACATTTTTCATTATTTACCTGATCACCATCCCAGTTCGCTGTAAAGCTTTTAACCACTAGTGCACAATATCTTCACTTCAAAAAAGTTGTTTTATATGGTCCCACCGGGATGACATCAAGAAATGGCTCATATGCGCTCCTTTATCAGTAGGCATGAAACTTGCTTCCCGCAGATCTGTTAGCCTCTCTCCTGCAACATTGTCCTAATAAAAGCGACCCCTGATGTATAGGGTTATGTTATGTTATTTACATTTATGAGACACGCAGCGACCCCTAGGGGTTTCCCGGCGCGACAGGTAGGAGTGAGAGAAAAAAGTAAATAGGACAGAATTACTGTTTGAACAACCAGGTCTTCACTTGTCTACGGAAACCACTAAAGGCAGCTTCCTCCCGTATAGAGGTGGGAAGAGAGTCCCACAGGGAGGGGCCAAGAGAAGACCCTACCGCCCATCCTGGTCAGTTTGATTCTAGGAATAACACATTTAGACTGTCCAGCAGAGCGCAACAGACGAGAAGGAGTGTACAGCTGGATTAAGGACTGCAAGCATTGCGGGGCTATTCCGGATTTAATTTTAAACATAAAGCTCAAGGGCTTACATGTAACACTGTTCTCTACGTTTGGCCAGTGTCATTTGCGAAGAGAGTCGGTGGCTGACACCATCCTGGGTACCTGACGCTGCAGTCTGGCAGCTGCACTTTGCACCACCCTCAACCTATGTTTTGTAGCTTTATTGGAGCCTAAATATAAACCATTACCATAGTCAAGTCTAGACGTAATTAGGGCTTGAACCACAGAACGTTGAACAGAGAGGGGTAACATTCACAGAATTCTTCTCAGCCATCTCACAATGGTACAGCATGTCGCGGCCCCCTCTGTGATTTGTTGCTTTATTGACAGATTGTCAATGATAATACAGAGATTACGAACTTGACATACTGGTCGGGGTAACAAGCCCATTTCGGTGGGCCGATGTTGCGGTCCCCAGAGGGCTTGTTCTCATCCTAAAATCATAACATCAGTTTTATCTCCATTTAGTCTGAGCAAGTTGTTCTGCATCCAAGATGTAATTTCCCTCAGACCAATCTGGAGAGCAGATGAATCCGATCCCCTAGATGAAGTAAAGGAAAAGATTATCTGCGTGTCATCCACATAGGAAACAAGCATTTGCAATGCAATAGGTCTTGCCCTTGTGAGAGTTTGAGTTATTGGCGTTGTAAATGACAATGCCTTTTATTTATGTTTTAAAAACCAAAACATAAAAAAAGGTATTGTTATTTAGAATGTCAATAGCTTAAAGTCGCGTAAATGTGAGACCAATTGCATTGCAAATGCTTGTTATTGTTCCAGCATTTTCTGAACCCCGAACCTTAAGTGCATGGCTACCAGGTGGCACAATGTCACGTTCCACACAACAAAGGGTTTCTTTTCAGCCGTCAGTACTTTGCATTGTGAAACAAGTAGTTTCACTTGTAGCCCTACAACTGTGTGTTTATAAATTCCAGCATGAAAAGCGCTGTGAGTTAAACAGCAAAAATGGCTCGTCTTCCAGCACATGACAATGATAGCCTGCAGGAAACACCAGATTAAGCTCCCAGGCACACATGTTGATATCCCCCCTCTCTATCATCAAAAGCTCCCTTCTGCCACTCAACACCTGTGGGTGCAGAAGGGGTAAAGCATTACCAAACTCACAAGCTGGGGCCTCTGCGTGGGCTCGCTGCCTCTCCTCAGCTCAGGCACCGAGGTTCCAGGCTCAGGGCTCTAAGTGGGATGAAAAAACTTGAGAGTATCTCAAAGGGGCGTGGACGATTTAATAAAGGCATAGCTTAAAAATGTGTAAACTTAAAATCTGTGTTTAGCATAGTGTGCCACCTGTAAGGTATTTTTCTGCTTCCGTCACTGCATCCAGATATATAATACAAGTATCATTACACCTACAACAAGCCAGGGCTATTGACTTTGTCAATGGTTGTATAAGATAAATAAGTAACGACTGTGGCTTTGTTGTGTAGAAAATGGAAAATGCTTCAATTCAGAAATGATGAGACTGTGAAAGAACTATAACGAGTCTCTTTGAAGGTACATCAAGGGCAGTGAAGTGTGGCACTGCTGCAGAATTAAGTTTTATTTTTTTAAATCGGGAGTGAGGGCAAAATGGAGAACCCGATGGGGACTCGTCTCAGCAACTGCTTTTTAGAAGGACCCGGCCCACTTAAAGCCCTGCCCGGCCTCAATGTTCGCTCCGTAGTTTACAACATCCAGGCTTTACTGCCCCCTGCCAATGCCGGCGAGCTATCTTGTCCTGCTGACACCACGAAAAACCGTTCCCTCTCACACTGGTGGCTCATATTCAGGACTCTGCCTCACCCGGCCACTTGTAGGCGTTTCTACCTCACCTAGCCGCACCCTGGCACTCACCTGGCCCCGTGTAGGCGTCTCTACATTACCTAGCCACACCCTGGCACTCACCCGGCCACGTGTAGGCGTCTCTACCTCACCTAGCCGCACCCTGGCACTCACCCGGCCACGTGTAGGCGTCTCTACCTAACCTAGCCGCACCCTGGCACTCACCCGGCCACGTGTAGGCATCTCTACCTTACCTAGCTGCACCCTGGCCCTCACCCGGCCACGTGTAGGCGTCTCTACCTTCCCTAGCCGCACCGTGGCACTCACCCGTCCACGTGTAGGCGTCTCTACCTTACCTAGCCGCACCCTGGCACTCACCCGTCCACGTGTAGGCATCTCTACCTTACCTAGCCGCACCCTGGCACTCACCCGTCCACGTGTAGGCGTCTCTACCTCACCTAGCCGCACCCTGGCACTCACCCGGCCACGTGTAGGCGTCTCTACCTCACCTAGCCCCACCCTGGCACTCACCCGGCCACGTGTAGGCATCTCTACCTCACCTAGCCGCACCCTGGCACTCACCCGACCATGTATAGGCGTCTCTACCTTACCTAGCCGCACCCTGGCACTCACCCGGCCACGTGTAGGCGTCTCTACCTCACCTAGCCGCACCCTGGCACTCACCGGTCCACGTGTAGGCGTCTCTACCTTACCTAGCCGCACCCTGGCACTCACGTGGCCACGTGTAGGCGTCTCTACCTCACCTAGCCCCACCCTGGCACTCACCCGGCCACGTGTAGGCATCTCTACCTCACCTAGCCGCACCCTAGCACTCACCCGTCCACGTGTAGGCGTCTCTACCTTACCTAGCCGCACCCTGGCACTCACCCGGCCACGTGTAGGCGTCTCTACCTTCCCTAGCCGCACCCTGGCACTCAAGGGTCCGTCTCTCTCACCTCAGCCCACTGCCGGTAGTCCTTTGTCACATGTTTACAATATTGTAAACAGTTGCTGAGTTGATTTGTATTGGCAGAGCTGTGGGTGGAATTTAGCAATTCTATAACATGGAGTATGTCAGTACGGAGTTGAGATGCGTTGACGGAGCTACGTTATTCGGAAATGACGCAGCATGGATTACGTCAGGTCAGAGTTGAAATGCTTGGCTGGAGCTGTATACTAGTCTGCAATGGCTGGCATGGATTACGTCAGGTCAGAGTTTAAATGCTTGGCCGGAGCTGTATACTAGTCTGCAATGGCTGGCATGGATTACGTCAGGTCAGAGTTTAAATGCTTGGCTGGAGCTGTATACTAGTCTGCCATGGCTGGCATGGATTAGGTCAGGTCAGAGTTTAAATGCTTGGCTGGAGCTGTATACTAGTCTGCCATGGCTGGCATGGATTAGCTCAGGTCAGAGTTTAAATGCTTGGCTGGAGCTGTATACTAGTCCGCAATGGCTGGCATGGATTACGTCAGGTCAGAGTTTAAATGCTTGGCCGGAGCTGTATACTAGTCTGCCATGGCTGGCATGGATTACGTCAGGTCAGAGTTTAAATGCTTGGCCGGAGCTGTATACTAGTCTGCAATGGCTGGCATGAATTACGTCAGGTCAGAGTTTAAATGTTTGGCCGGAGCTGTATACTAGTCTGCAATGGCTGGCATGGATTACGTCAGGTCAGAGTTTAAATGCTTGGCCGGAGCTTTATACTAGTCTGCAATGGCTGGCATGGATTACGTCAGGTCAGAGTTTAAATGCTTGGCTGGAGCTGAATACTAGTCTGCCATGGCTGGCATGGATTAGGTTAGGTCAGAGTTTAAATGCTTGAGCCATTGTTTGCCTAGCCATTGAAGACATCGGACGTTCATTGATTGTGCTCCAAATCTGGGTGATCGTTACGACGGCACCGCTTTAACTTCCGGGAATTAACATATCTCAAGAACATATTGATCTGATTGAGTGAGAGGTCGGCTGACATCTCCGTATGTGACCCTAGGATAATTCGTTCTTTTCCTAGATCCCAGGCAGCAGTACGTGTTTCTTTTTGTCCTGATGAAGACCCGCTTTAGATGCGTATAAAGCTGCACTTCTTCTAAGGGTCGAAACGTCGACGTTACCTGTCTAATTGGTTCATGCAATTCCACCATTTGAATACTGAATGATATATGCTGTGGTGTTATATGCAATTGATTTTGGACCACCTACGTTTAAGGAACATTTTTTGTCATTGTATATATATGTTCTTCATGTCAATTTATGTTTAAATGTTATGTCACCTAGCACGATCAGTCACTAAGTGTCTTATGTTATATTTGAGTTACTGTTGGTCAGTCCTGTACAGTAGCAATAGCTGTTTGGATTTAAATAAAGCAAAAAGAAAATTATCTTGTGTCTCTTAAATTGATATATATGTGTGTGTCCATATAACTGTACTTAAGGAATTTTGGAACAGTTATCATATGCATGTAGTGCTGTTTAAACTAAGCATATTCCCAACAGAACCACTGTTTCTGCTTTATGTACTTACCCAGGTTCTGAGGGTCACTGGGTTACCCCATTATTTTCAATGGAGCTGTATACTAGTCTGCAATGGCGTGGCTTGGATTAGGTCAGGTCAGAGTTTAAATGCATTAACTGAGCTTTGTGTGAGTCTCGTCTGGATTTGCATGAGTGCTACCTAGGAGGACTGTGGTACGTTGGCAGAGTTGTGCATAGATCTTAATATTGCAATAGCAATGGATGCTGCTGGTCAGAATTTTGGGTGCATGCACTTACACAATTTCCGGGTGGGGGATGGGGGGATTACAGAAATATAACACCCAGGAGTGACAAGGGCTGGAGTGGAGGTGCCTTGGGAAGTTGTCTGGAGTAGCGCGGATGCCACAGGCTAGGAGTGGGGTGCGCTGCGTTTGTGGGCACAGCTAGGTGTCACCGGGCAGAGCGGGCAGGACAGAGTCTGCATTAAGGCCACTGTATGCAGCTGCTGATTTAGGATCCCAGCTCACCACAAGAGGGTACCAAATTGCAGCAAATCGTTTTCAAAAAGTGCGCTATTGTACTGCCGTGGGAAAGTGCGCACTCAAAAGGCAAAAATCATACTTTCACCTGGTGCCCCGAAAATCATATGTGCACAAAAAACTAGCAGGGATCCTCCTTTTATAGACTATGACAACTGTTTCTTTCTAGCCTGGATAGGGGAGGTTTATTGGGGTGCATCAGAGCACAGGTTCGGGGGAGATGGCGAGGGCCTGGTGTGAAACGCAGTAAAGAGTGTGAGAGGCACAGGCAGCATGTAATAGGAGAGAGACAGAGAAAGAGACAAGGAGAAAGTGAGAGGGGGGATACAGGGAGATAGACAAGGAGAGATGGAGAGAGAGAGTAGCAGCTGGAGCTACGTTTTCTAGTACACAAGCAGGCACATAGGAGAGGTTAACGTGCCTTGGTAAGAAAGTAGAGTGGTAGGAGAAAGGGTCATGTCAGTGGACTATGGTTGAGGAAGGTAAAAGCAGGAGACTGCAATGCTTTGTGAACAGAATTAGCTGAATTAGGGTTGGTTAAAGTAAGGAGTGTAAAAATTACGTTACGGGTCCATGAGTGAGATTAGATTTTCAGGTTGATCTTCAAAGGTAGTAATAACAAGCATCACGGCACCCGCGCTGTACTTTTAATGTTAAAAGTAAAGCGCCGGTTCCGCGATTATACCAAAAGTAAAGAAATAGATGTTCTTTTCTATTTCTTTACTTTTGGTATAATCGTGGCAACCGCACTTTACTTATAACATCAAAAGTAAAGCGCGGGTGGCGCGATTATACCAAAAGTAAAGAAAACAAGCGGCACAGAAAGCGATCGCAACCAACAACTAGTGGTGCGCGCGCACCACAGAGGAGGGGGGGGGAGGGAGCGCAACAGCAAGGCGAATGCGCGCTGCTGCGCATGCTGGCCACCGTCGGAAATGGGCGTTTCAATGGCGGGACATTGTCCCGCCTTTGCCCAATCACGTGCCGTTTAAAAAATAAAAAAAAGCACGCGCAAGCCAATGCGGGACGGGGAAAGCAAAACCACACGCAGGAGCGTGTGGGTAGCTTTCTAAACCCCGTAAAAGAGGTCTCGCGCTGCGCACTGCAACGCTAGGCACGAGACCTAAAATGGGATAGCCCAGCCTCTTCGGCAATATATGCCAACGGACGCACATAGATATTAAACAATAGTAGACTAAGCACAGAGCCCTGGGGAACTCCTTAAGGAGATCGATGGATATTAGAACTAGCCGAGGTAGAGAAGACCTGAAAAGTTCGATCAGCCAGGAAGGAGCTAACCCATTGTAAGGCTGAGCCTCCAAGGCATAAAGAATGCAAGCCTTTCACAAAACCGTGTGAGACACTGTGTCGAAAGCGGCCCTAAGATCAAGTAGGGTGAGAGCCACCGTATCACCATGGTCCAAATGCCACCTCAACATTTCAGTAACCCCAAGTAATGTAGATTCAGTGGAAAAACCTGCTCTAAAATCAGACTGAGAAGGATGAAGGAAACTCAAAGACTCAACCAAAGAAGTCAACTGAAGGTTGACATGTTTTTCAAGAAGCGTAGAATAAACCGACAGCAGAGAAATAGGACGAAAATTAGATGGCATAGAAGGATCAACATTAGGCTTCTTTTAAAGCGGGAGCACCATGGCATGTTCGCAGTCAGGAGGAACAAAGCCTTCCTGCAAGGAGGCCTTTAGGAGATCCATGATCAACTGAAGCATCAGTGCCTCAAGCTGTTTCAGCACGGAAATGGGAAGAAGGTCTCTAGGAGAGCCTGATTTATTGCTAGCCAAGAGACTGTTAAAAGTACTTGGTTCTAACAGGGGCCAAGCTTTCACCATAATGTTGGATTTTACACTATCCTGAATCCAAGAGACTTTCATACTCACAATCTGCGGAGAACCTAGTTGATTATCATAAGTTAGAGTAGAATACATTTTCTCAATTTTCTTCACAAAAAGGCAAGCAAGATTCTCACATTGCGTAGCAGTTAAGGCACAAGGAGTAGTAGGAGTATTGGAGCCAGATAGTTCTTTGACTATTTAAAAAGGGGTTTTGAACAATGCTGAGCTTGAGAAATTTCAAGAGAAACAAACTCAGCATCTGTCTTATAATATTTCCTCTATTGCATTTCCAGATTTTTACACTTAGATTTCTCAATCTTGAGCTCTTCAGTAAACCAGGGGGCAGGCAGCCAATGGTTGCCTAAACGTTTATGGGAAAGAGGAAGGCAGGTATTTACTGCATGAGAGATCCATTTTTTAATGGCACCCAAGTCGGAGATAGCAAGCTTTTTTATAGATGGTCTAGAATCATCAAAAAAATTATTTAAGGCACCGACATTGAGTTTGGCCCAATGTCTGACTTGATATATAGGTCCAGACGTAACTGCTAAGGTGCAGGTAGCGATCTTAAGCGAACATGACACCAAAAATGGCCAGACCAGCACAAAGGAAGAGCAGGAGGGCAAACCAAATCTAACAGAGTACAAAAGATAGGATCAAGCAAGTGGTCTGCAACACGGGTAGGACCTGAATTACAAAGAAGGATATTTATTGCTTCAAGATCAGCAATTAACGCTGCGCTGTTGGTGCATACAGAATCATCTAAAGGAAGATTCAGGTCACCCAGAATGGTAAAATTAGCAGAATTCAGAACATGAGATGTTATCAAATCCGGAAAGGATGCTGCCCTAGGTCCAGCTGGGCCCGGAGGGCGATAAACTAAGGCACCAGACAGTGTGAACTTAGATGAAATTGGGAGTTTAAACAACAAAGCCTCACAGTCATTAGCATGTAAGTCAGCGCAGTTGCAATCAATAGAGCTTTTGTGAATAATAGCAGTGCCCATTCTTAATTTCCTATCCTTCCTGAAGATGGAATAATTAGAGGGGAGTGCTGCAGCCACATCAGGCCCTGAACTGTCATGGAGCCAAGTTTCTATTAAGAAATCAGCATCCAGTTGATTGTTAAATAAAAGATCAAAGACATCCACGTTATGCCTCGAAAGCAAACGACAATCGATGCTGTAAAAAGTGAAATCTTGGTGTGATGGAGGTATACCCAATACAGTAGATTTCCCTGCCAAATTAGCGTGATTCAAACATCCCGGGTCGTCCCTTAAGGGCAAAACTCCATCTTGACAAATATAATTAGCAGTGGCCATAAAGGGAAGCCTACAGTGCTGGCATACAAAAGTGGCAGTATCTAATGCAATCTTAGCGCAGTTAGGAAAGGAGGGACAGTTTAAATCATTCAAATGACTGTATGAATACCTTAACCTTGCCATAATAGATTGGCAAGGGGTTGTGGCCCCTGGACCCGGCCGGGCACTGACGGGTGCAGATGGGCTTGCTTTGGGGCACCGCCAGCGCGTCCACTGCGCATCCGCCCCCGGGGCATTAAATAGAGGTCCGGGAAGCCGCGACGCGAGAGCTAGACTGCTAATAGATCGAAAGTGACTATGCAAATAGTTGACCTTCAAGGGAGGAGTCCCGAGGTCGAAAAGTGCAAGTGCAGAGAAGGATTATCCCAAAAAAATGCCTCAACAAAAATATCCAAACCGTGGTTCAATGTCAACTTAAACTCGGAACGTTGCAACCTTAGGGCAATTGAACAATCTTGGAGATCCAAACCATCATCGGATCAGCTAAAAATCCTTAGAGCAGTTAGGAGTTACTATAACAAACAAATCAAGAGCGCTAAGGATGACCACTTCAGATCCCAACTTTTTCAAGCCGCTAATCGCCCCAAGAAACCTTTTGAACTGGTTAAACAGCAATCAGTGGAAGCTCCAAACCACACTGACTCTGGAGTCAGCCCACCCTCATGCGACGAACTAGCTGGTTTCTTTAATGAGAAATCAAGACTCATCAATATTGAACTTGTTTTTAAGAAGGCTCTATTGCCATCCTATGGGTCCACGCCCCCTCTGGCCCTCTTAGAGAAGCTCAAACCAATCAGCATGAGCTCCAAGAACAATGCCTCATGGGGCACCTTTACTCCCCTCCGTGAAAGAGACATTAGCAAGATTCTTCAGAGTATCAACCCATCTAATCACTTCAACGACCCATTGCCACCTTCATCTTCAAAAAAATCAAGGATGTCGTCATCCCCATCTGGACAAAGATTGTCAATGCATCACTGTCACAAGGCACGATCCCAGATTACCTAAAAACAGCTCAAATATCCCCTATACAAAAAAAACTAACGCAGATAGGTCGGAGGTTGTTAAGGTCAGCACTATTTCCAACATCTCTCCTCTAGCCAAACCCTTGAAAAATGTGTCCAATCACAACTTTGTGCTCACATCGAGAATTTCCAGCTCCTGGACCAACATCAATCTGGATTTCGGAGTGGGCACAGCACTGAATCGGCTCTCATTCACGTTATGGCTGACATTTTAAAAATGCTTGACCAAACTTGATCTCGCCCCCTAATCCTCCTTGACCTTTCCTCTGCGTTTGACACTGTCAATCACGACAACCTCCTATTTATTTTGAAGATCAGCATGGGCCTCTCTGGTCGGGTGTTGCAATGGTTCTCGTCCTTCCTCCACCACAGATCCCAAAGAGTGAAGGCAAACTGCTCTCTCTCCCAGCCCTCTCCAGTGTCCATGGGGGTTCCCCAAGTGTCCGCCCTATCTCCTATACTCTTCAACTTGTTCTTGGAGCCATTAGCTAATGCTCTATATTCCACTAACATTCTCTTCCACATGTATATGGATGATACGCAACTTTATCTGAAAATCTCCTACCCGGATAACCTCATATCACTCAACACTACTAACGACTACTCAAAACTGGTTAACAGAGAACCACCTCCTGCTCAACACCTCCAAAACAGAATTCCTTCTCATTTCTCCTCCAAATCACATCCCCAAGTTAGACCTTTGGATGAACCACCTCACTGCCTTCAACTGCTCCCCCCTCATTATTGACTCAGCCAAATCTCTTGGAATCACCCTGGACAAGCATCTGAACATGAAGAATCATATTAGCAATGTGTGCAAGGGAGCTAATCACCTAATGAGGATACTCATGAATCTCAAACCATTCCTACCACAAGCTGACTTCAAGTAGGTGGTCCAAGCGCTTGTTTTGCCGAGTCTAGACTATGGCAGTGCTACGCTCTGTGGCCTCCCCAAATATACCTTGGCTCCACTAAGGGCATCATTGAACACTGCTGCCAGATTGGTTACGTGTACCAAAAGAAATGCGCACATATCCCCAGTTCTAAAATACCTTAAGTGGTTGCCTTATGAAGCTGAATACAGCTAAAGATTGCCTGCCTGTCTCACAAAGCCCTCCATTTCAAACCCCCCAGTCATCTAGTACAAAAGCTAGAATTATCCGGAGGTGGTAGACCTTCAAGAAGTGCTAACTCTTTCCTCCTGAAACCACAAATCTTTCGCGAAAAGAGAACATATCACCGAGCTTTCTCCGGCTCTGCCCTGAAGATCTGGAACTCTCTCCCACCGGAAGTAGGCAGAATCTCCTTCACGGTTCCAGTCTATGCAGTTATTAATGAAGACGTGAATGAAAGTATTCATCCCTGGCCACCAGTACATCTCTTTTAGTTCTAAAATTGTCTTTGAGATCCCCTGATGTATCAGACCCTCTCCCAGATGCGCTTCGTAAATCAAAGCTGCTCAATGTTCCCTGTTTGGAATTACTCTATCCCCCACTCCAGGGATTTGAGCAAACGGAACGCCATTCGCATCAATTATATATGAGTATTTGAGTGAAAACTTAGTAGGTAATGCCGCACTGCTGCCTTTGCTTGATGCATTGACAGCCAGCATTATTTCGCTGTCTATTTTAGTTTTTAAAGGAGTGATTGCAGCTACAGAAGCCGTTTGCACAGCCCCTTTCGCGGCTTCATCAGCCAATGAATTCCCATGAGTCTTCTGTAGTCCGTTTCGTAACTGAACTACTTGTTCCCAAAGCAGTTTGTGCTTGATTGTGCCACCTCTTACATCTTTGAAACCATTTTTAATCAAATTCTGTAAATATTCATTGTATGATTGAACACAGTAAAAAGAATCGCACACTATCAGTGTGGGGAATTCGCGATCTGTATTTTCAAGTGCCATCTTAAGTGCTTGTAGTTCAGCTCGCTGAGCTGTACAATCTCCTAGAGATTGGGATTTTTGAGACCATTGGTCTGAATTTGCCATCTCGCATGCGACCTTTAACGATAGCACACGCTGCACTGTAAGCTTGTTTACTCCCCGTAGCGGGCTGTGCAGATCCGTCAGTATAAATTATAAATTCGTACTGGTCAAGAGGGAGAATTTCAGTAGGCAGAGGACATTCGTGTTTATATTGCAGGAATCCTTGTGTTTTTAAATATGGATCAAAAACGTATTCAACATCAGTTGCAGCAAGAGAATTAACCCATTGTATCCATCTCAGATGTAAAGCTTTTGCATTTGGAATGCTAGCCTTTGTAACCGCCTCTAGGGCTGGTACGGGAGTCACAACTATAATGTGTTTCCCCTGTGCTATGGCTCTTTCTTTTGCTACAGCAGTTTGAACTGCTGTCAGAACTTTTTCTGTAGAAGTGAATTTCATTTCTGCTTGTGTATACATGTGGGATTTGTATGCAATTGGTACTTTTTCACCTTCGTTAAAAGTTAAGTAGGTGAATCCGCATTGACCCGGAATTATTCGTATTACTAAATTGCATACGTTAACACGTGTTTGCAAGTGTTTCGTTGCTAACATGACTGTTTGTAGTGAACGCAAAATTTCTCTGTGTTTTTGTGTCCAATGTGTGATTTTAAAATCAGGTTTGATTAATTCATACAGAGGTTTAACCCTTTCTGCATAATTTAAAATGTAAGTTCTTCCAAAATTCAGGAAACCTAGAATCTACTGTAAATTTTTCCGCGTTTTTGGAGGTTGGTGCAGCGCACACTTTTCTAAAAGATGGGCTGCAAGGCTTTTGCTTTCACTTGATAGTTCATATCCTAGGAACAGGACGTTGAGGTGGGCAATTCTTGACTTTTTAAAGTTGAATTTGTAACCCTCTGAGGCGAAGCCCAATATTATGGTGCTCACCCTGTTCAAGTGCCTATCCTGGTCATCGTCTGTCAGATATATATCATCGACATATGACAATGCCTCGTCATCATATGTTTGTAGTAACCCTGTTACCCTTGCTGAGAATAACCCCGGGCTGTTCTTGAATCCTTGGGGTAGTTGACAAAATTGACGCTGAGTTCCCATTATTGAGAAAGCAGTCAATTATCTGCTTTCTGGTGCAATATTCTGACAAAAGAAACCATTTGAAATGTCAAATGTGGTTTTATATTTTTTACGCACAATGTTATTCATTAATGCTGTACTGTGTGCATTTTGCACTGCAAATGTTTTGCAACAAGAATTTAAGTGTCTGTAAAACTAGATGATATGTATTGTCTGGTTTGAGGTAAGTCCTCATCCCATCCTACATGATTTTTATACAGTGCTGGGGCTTGGGCTACTGCCCATTTCATAGGCTAATGTATATTTTAAATGAACTGGAATATGGTTGGAGAAGGCTGGCATAATGATGTCCCTCGCCATGTGGGCACTCCCTGGCAAACTCTGGTGGCCAGTCCTGTTTTGCTAGAAGTATATCATAACCCTTTGAAAGATGCTCCCAAAAGCGTCCTTTTACTTTTCTTGGTATGTCTCCCTCCATCCAGATTGTTATTTCATATAACCTATGTGGAGAACTAACCTTGGTGTCTACAGTCTCAACTTGTATGTCTTCATTCAAATCCTCTGTCTCCAGAAGTCCCTTTAGGTTCTGGCGAGCTATTGTAATTTCTGCTGCACTTTCCCGCATTGTCTGGGCCCACTCTCTGTTCCTGAGTTGGGTTCTCAGTATTCTCGGCATGTCTGATCTTCAGACCTGCTACCTTTTTCTTGGAGAATTGAGGTTTTGCTTTATTTTTCTGAATGTGTTGATCATCTTTGGACTTCACGTGTTCTTCCTTGTTTTCTGACCGTCCTCTTCTTTCTGATGTCTGTGACGATATCTGAAAGGTACGAGAGTAACGTGTATCATTATCTTGATATCCGTCAGGTTTTCTCAAATTATCCCCATTCTTGAGGTTGTACCTCCTTTCAGAGGGCTCCTTCGGTGGAAGAGACCTGCATCGGGAATGAGAACGCTTCTCTTTGGAATTCTGTTTGCTATTTTCCCACTTCTTTTTAGAAGAGGTAGAAGTGTTTTTGAAAAGACCTTATCAGGACTTTCAGACAGTTGTGGCTTTACTGGTTTCCCTCCCAGACTGTCTCTGCCTAATTCCTCATAGGATTTTTCAATTATTCTGGCTAGTTCTTGAGGTTGTTCTGTTACATCAAATTCCCTTAGTTTCTGGCGGATCGCCACTGATGCTGCTTCTCCTTTAATAGTAGATAATATTATTGTTGAGACCTGGTCGAAATTTTTAAGTAACTTCGGGGCATATCAACAAGGGCTTTATCTCTGCTTTTTTGGCTTTAAAAGCCAAAAAAGCAGAGATAAAACTAGCGCCCTATCAACAACAGGGTGCTAACACACAAATTTGCATGTTAGCACCCCTTTACTCTACGCTTCCCCTTGCATCTCTAATGAGATGCAAAGGGGGCGTTCCAGAGTAAAATAATAGGAGAAATGTCGCTAAGCGACATTTCTCCTATTATCAAGAATGTCGCTAACCCTGTTAGAGACAAAAAAAGCAGCGCTAACCGCGGTTAACGCTGCTTTTTTACGTCTGCTAATTTTCAGACTTAGCCATGATATCCTATGGAAGGAGGATATCATGGCTAAGTTTGCCTGTCCCTATCAACAAGGTAACATGTGATTATCGCTGGGTTTCCAGCGATAATCTCACGTTAGCCTGTTAGCGTGTAGATTTTTATCGCTATTGAGATAAGCGTTGCTAATAGCACGCTATCTCAGCGATAAATATTCACGCTAGCCGGCGATAATTATCCTCACGCTAAGAGCGCTGAGCGATAATTATCGCCGGTTGTTGTTGATATGCCCCAAAATACCTAGATTCAGAGCAGGCTCTGCCCAGTATTAGTTTTGAATCTGTTTCAGGACGTCAGGTATTACCGCCATAGACGGAACAGCATGTGTTTTTGTGTAGATTGCAGCAAATACCGTGCCCCAAGAGGTGCAGTCTTCCAGATGTGGTGTAATCCCCATCGGTAAACAGATTGTTAGAATTCTGTGTTTCACATAAGGGCTAGTATTAGGAAATACTGCTTCGGTTTGAGTAATTTTTGTAGCTATCCAGAATGGAATTTGTTCATGTTTTGTGGGCATTTTTCCCATGACTGCGTGTAAGGTCTGTGGAGGGATTTTTAGTGTATTCCCCTGATGAGGGGCTGGATTTTGAATAGTTAATGGTGGTTGGACTGTGAAAGTCCCCATGACATATTGAACCAATTGTCTATAACTTTTGATTAGCTCCTTGAGTTGAGCTAGTAGATCCACATCTGACATTTCTTCAATGTAAGGATGAGGTGTTCAGCTGGCTAAAATCGGCCATGTTGCTCCTGGTCTACCTAGTGGACCGTGCCAGTTAATGTGATTGTAGTGTTTTAGGGCGCCTTTAAACCAGAGTTCATGCTCCTGGTATATGAGTGGAATTTCAATATTCTCAAACGGAATATATTCCTGTGGTGGTTAATCTTCTTTGTAGAAGTGAAACAAGTGTGTTACTGGATTTGATTCTGGGAATACTATAAAACTAGTCACTTACCTGTACACTATGGTTCTCCAGTATTATCTTTCATAGATTCACATGCTTGTATCTTCCCCGTCGTCATGGTGGGAGTCTCACGGTAACAGAATAACCACAGCAGTATAAGAAAAACTGCATAGCAAAATCCCATAGGGAATCATCTTATTTGGTAACCAAACCTCATCATTATGTGGTCCAAGACTCAGCCAATCGGCTGCCAGCCCTGACATCACACTCCCCTGCAGGACCTTCCTGCCTCAGATTTCCAGCTCCGAGTGCGAGACTAAAATACATCTAAAGACAATGAGGTTCTGCCTGAGAAATGGGGAGGTGGGCGGGCCGCATGTGAATCTATGAAAGATAATACTGGAGAACCATAGTGTACAGGTAAGTAACAAGTTTTTTCTCCAGTATTGAATCTTTCATAGATTCACATGCTTGTATCAGAATAGCAAGCAGTACGTATCCCAAACTGCATTTCCAGGCTAGAACGCCCAAAAACAGTGGGCTCTGCTCTTTTGTATAGAAAGTTAACATACATTACAGTATTCAAAATATTTGTTTAAATATACATATATGTCTATATACACACATCGGTATCAAAAGGGGGGGATCAGGGGGGCGTTTTCCGCTCACAAGGAGTGAGTGGGAGGTCCAAACTGGTAGGGTGCCCCGGCAATGAGATTTTTAGAAAAGAAGGCTACCAGTAGTTCCTCAGGGAGAGGAAAGGAGTGGAGGTGAATCGGTGATTTAGCCTAGAAGGACTACATGTATACTATGTGTGAAGTGGGTAATCCTTTTGTTGGATTTTAATGCCCTCACACACCCTTTCAGGTGTCATGCTTCATCATCTGGGCTGCTCCTCGTCGGGCCGGCGGTGCAATGCCTAACGGGCTCCCTAAAAAGGGGCACTTTATCGGAGTTCTTTTAATCCAACAGCCGTCAGGTGAAGTGCGGGTGTGTGGGCCTGATTGTTGTAGATACAAAAAGTGAGTTAAAACAGGGTCGAAAGTACCAGTATGGAAAATCAATTTATTTTAATGGTCTCCTTCCCTGATTAAAAAGGTGTATGTAGCACTAGGTAGAGTGTAATGTCTCTAGTTGTAGTGCATGGGATTGGTGGTCAACATGTTTCTCGCAGTGAGCTCGTGCGCTCGCGATTCGTCAGGACCTATCAAGATATCTACAATGGTAACAGGGGACTATCTATAGTATAAGTGTCTCCTAGTCACAGTCGGTCATGTGAACAAAAAAACTTATTCCTAAAATACCTGTTGAGGTCTGGTGCTACCCTATTCAGTAGGACTGTAGGCCACAACAGTTCTCGGTGGACTCAGCGTGAGGCGAAGGACCTCTAAAACTAGGTCTGAAATCTGCCCCGCTCACGCTCTGACTCTTGACCTACCCGAGCCACCGTAATATACCATGATAAATACCTTAATGAAATAGATGCCGTAGAACCGCTTGTCCCACTGCTGCATCCTTTTTCCATGCCGTCTCTAGACAATAATGTCTAGTAAAGGTGTGCGCATTCTTCCATGTCGCAGCCCTACAAATGTCTGACAATGACACCCCTGCGAATAGAGCCGTAGAAGTCGCCATCTTCCTTGTGGAATGCGCACGTACTTTGTCTTGTAAAGGCTTTCCAGCTTTAAGATGACACAAGGAGATTGCTGAAGATATCCACCTTGAGGTACTAGATCTGGAAAGTGCCCCACCTTTCTTGGGGCCAGCAAAGGCTACAAAGAGTTGATTTGTCTTTCTGAACGATTTCGTCTTATCGATGTAAAATTTCAGACATCGTTTAATGTCCAAAGAGTGTAACGCTCTTTCTGCCGGTGCTGACGGGTCTTTAAAAAATGTAGGCAAAACCACCGGTTCATTCATATGAAATCTGGAGGGGACTTTAGGAATAAATTTGGGGTTCGTCCTCAGAACCACTCTGTCCTGCCTGAATTGTAAGAAAGGTTCTGCAATTGAAAAAGCTTGTATCTCGCTGACTCTTCTTGCCGACGTCAGCGCTAATAGCAACGCTGTCTTCCATGAGATAAATTGCAATTCCGCCTTATGTATAGGCTCAAATGGCGGTTTCATTAGGTGTGCAAGAACCGTATTAAGCTGCCAAGGAACCACTGGTCTTCGAACTGGAGGGAACATTCTGAAAAGCCCTCTGAGAAATTCTTTAATAACTCTTTGAGACCAAAGAGATGGTCGGTCAGGCGCTCTGGTGTACCTTGAAATAGCGGCCAGGTGTACTTTTATAGACATATGAGAGAGTCCAGATTTGGCCAACGTCAGCAGATATGGAAGAATCTGATCCGAAGAGACTCGCAACGGATGTAGATCGTTAGATGCACACCAATGACAAAATCTTTTCCATTTAGCCGAATATGTCTTGTTTGTGGAGATCGCCCGAGATCGTGACAGAATCTCTCTGCAGTCCTGAGGGATCTTTAACAGTTGGAACTCATGTTCGTGAGGTTCCATGCTGACAAGTTCAGCGATTTCAAATTTGGATGCAGAATCTGTCCGCCGTTCATAGTTATTAGATCCTGTACTAATGGAAACTCGATCCTGGGTGTCACTGAGAGTCTGAGAAGTTCCGAGAACCAAGCTTGTCTCGGCCACGCTGGGGCAATCAGAATCAAATGGCACGGCTCTGATTTCATCTTTTTTAAGACCTTCAATATTAGAGGAAAGGGGGGAAATGCAAACGCAAACATCCCCTTCCAGCACATCTGTAGCGCATTGCCCCACGACCCTTTCTGCGGAAACCTGCTTGCAAAGTTTTTGCATTTCGAATTGTGGCGATCTGCGAACAAGTCTAGCCTTGGAGTGCCCCATCTCTTGAAAACTTTGAAAAGTTGTTTGTGGTTCAGTTCCCATTCGTGAGAAATCTGGGACGATCTGCTCTTGTGTTGTCTACTCCTGCAACATGCTGTACCTGAAGCGAGATGTTGTGATCTAGAACCATTTCCAAATTTCCTGTGCTTGCTTTGACAACAGCTTTGACTTTGTACCCCCTTGTTTTAGAAGGTAAAACATGGACGTTGAGCTGTCCGTCTTCACAAGTATTGTTGATCCGTGAATCCTGGGAAGAAATGCTTTTAGGCCCAAGAACACGGCCTTTAGTTCCAGCAAGTTGACATGGAGCTGCGTTTCGCACTTTGACCATTGCCCCTGAATTTTGAGCTCCTGGAGGTGCGCTCCCCAACCTTGGAGTGAAGCATCCGTCATCATTACAAAACTGTAGCTCTGCGATTCGAAAGTCAGACCTTCCGCTAAATGATCCCTGATCTTCCACCATGACAGGGCATTTCGGATCTGAGGGGTGATAACTATTCGATCTTCGAAGGATCCCTGCGACTGAATCCATTGCTTGTCTAGCAGTTCTTGTATAGGTCTCATGTGGAGTCTGCAATTTGGAAGTAGGGGGATACAAGAGGACATCATCCCCAATAATGATGTATAGATTCTTACTGAAACGGACTTTTTTATTTGCAATTGTGTTGTCAGCTGTATGATCTTTTGAATACGTTCCTCTGAAGGGTAAGCCTTGGCCTCTTCCGTGCAAATTAGAGCTCCCAGAAATTGAAGGGACCGCGATGGTCTGAGATGTGATTTTTCTAGGTTGACCCTGAGACCCAGGCGATTGAAAAGGTTCATGCAAACTTGAAGAGAGTGTTGGGCTTCCCTGAACGAACCACCTTTTATGAGCCAATCGTCCAGATAAGGGAAAATCTGGTGACCATGAAGTCTTAGATGCGCCGCTATTGGCGCCAGACACTTTGTAAAGATTCTCGGCGCCGACTTTAGGCCGAAGGGCAATACTTTGAATTGATAATGGCGCACCGCCACCATGAAGCGCAGAAACTTCCTGTGACTTATATGGATTGGGACGTGAAAATAAGCATCTAAGGACGCCAAATAATCTCCTCTGCCAATCAGAAGGAGTATTTACTGTAGGGATAGCATTCGAAATGATTTCTTTTGGATGAATTTGTTGAGACCTCTCAGGTCCATTACCTGCCTCCATTTTGATGTGTCTTTTTTCTTTATGAGAAAGAAATGCGAGTAAAAGCCTTTCCCTTGACGCTACGGCACTTCTTCTATCGCCTCCTTTTGTAGTAGTGTTAAAACCTCCGCCTTGAGGGCCGATAGATGTTCTTGTCTCCTGTGCAGAGGAGGCTGATTTGGAGGCTTTTTTACGAACTCCAGGGTATGGCCATGTTGAATCACATCCAAAACCCATCTGTCTGTTGTTATCGACAGCCAAGCTGGATAAAATGAAGTCAGGCATGCTGTTTCTCGGACAAGTGGCGAATGCGTTGATGAAGTCATTGTCATCGATTGGATTGCTGCGATTTCCCTCTCGCAGATGATCTTCCTCTGGACTGTTGCTGATAATTGTTTGTGGAGCGAAATTGCTGGTTATTTGAGTATTGGCGATATCCCTGCTGATTGTATGGCTGATATCTATTTGATTGAAAAGAATATCTTTGTGTGAATTGTCCTCTGGATCCTCTCCTCCCAAAGGATTGGAACCTGCCCTGTTGAAGAGATCCCAGCGCCCGCGCTGTATCCTTGTCAGTTTTAATACTTTGGAGGGCATCATCTACATGCTTTCCGAACAGGTTTTCTCCGTCAAATGGCATGTCAACTATCTTAGCCTGCACTTCTGGTCTAAAAGAAGTGGCTTTCAGCTATCCTTGTCTTCGCAGGGCTACTGCACCTGCCATTTGTCTGAATGCTACTGAGGACAAATCCATAGCGATGTCTATGGATTCCGAGGCCGCCCTAGCCCCATCCTTTAGAATAGCAGCCGCTTCTTCTTTTTTATCCTCTGGCAGATGAGCTAGCAAAGGTGCTATATCACACCACATCTGCCTATTGAATCTGCTGATGAGGGCTAACGAATTCGAAGCTTTTATGGAAGACGCTGCCATCACCGCAAAATGCTTCCCTGCACCATCCATTCGTCTTCCGTCTTTGTCCGGGGGAACTGCTGATGTAGCAACTGGATTTTTGGAGTTCCTTTGGGCGGCCTGCATCACCACCGATTCCGGTCGCGGATGACCAATCAAACAGGCCGGAGAAGATTCTGGGGCTCTATATTTCTTCTCTATTCGAGGAACTGAAGCAGCCACTGAAGCCGGGTTCCTCATTATTTTTAATCCTTCCTCCCAAATGTGTGCGATTATTGGTATGGACCGAATGGATTTGCGTGAATCCTCCTTGAAGTCATAGAGGAAACATTTGGCTTCCTGAACTGGAAGTGGAAGCTCAAAACGTTTTGACGCTTTCTCCATGATATCATGGAAGCCTCCTATATCTAGTGGTGGAGACTGCGCCGGTGTCGGAGATGGAGACGGAGTAGTTGGGAGAATATATTGGTTCCATTCATCATCAACCTGCGTATCTTGAAGAAGCTCTCCTTCTTCCGGTTGATCGGCGTCACTTTCTTCCAAATCGTCTCTAATTGTCACAATTGATGGAGGTCGAATTCTTTGAGAAGTAGTCTTGGGGGAAGAATGAAGTGGTTGCACTTGTGCGGGCTTATCTGTAGTTTGTGGCGCTTGAGAGTTAGCGTCAGGGAAACGCCGATAGTAGTCATTTATCATCAGCCGCAAGTCAGTTACTAAGGAGGTTGGCATTGAGATAGTGTCCTCTCTACTAGTAGGCTGAGGTTCTTCCTCTTCCTCGTAAGATTGGTGAAATGACTTATATCTCCTTGAATCCCGTGCAGGACGATCTTGAAAAGAGAAGACTTCCTGAACCTCATGATATTCTTCCTTGTCCGTTTCTTGACTCTTAATCCGAAGTTGAGACAGACTATACGCCACTCCTGAAGACTCTTCATCTTCTGACTGCAAATCCAGCAGATTAGATGGGGGAAGCGGAGAAATCTTTGTCCAGGCCGTAAAATCTGTCGAATTAGCCTTCTTCGTCGACGAGCCCGTCGACGATGGAATTGACTTTAAAGATATTGTCTTTACTTTGGGAGACTTAAAAGCTGCCGTCAACGGAGCTCCCGTCGACGGAGATCTCGTCAGCGTGGAAAGCTGGATTATCGTCGACATAGTGGTCGTCGACGATGAAGTCATCGCCGACGAAGACGATGGGGCCGTCGACGAGGACGAACCCACTCTCCCCGTCGACGGGATTGTCGACGAGCCTTTCTTCGACGACGAGGTCTTAGTCGTCGCCGTCGACGCCGCTGTCGTCGTCGAGATGGAAGTCGTCGACGGAGTCGTTGTCGACAGAGTCGTCGACGGTTTTATAGCAATCGCAGCCGGCGACGCCCCAATTTTCGTCGACGGAGCTGAGGAGACTTCTCTAGACTCTGTTGATTTTTTAAGAGGAGTATGAGGCAATGAAGACGAAGGAGCCCCTTTGTCTTTTGCTTTTTAAGCTCTGTATTATCTTCAGAAGTAGAAGATTTCCTCTTTTTTGATGTTTTAGATTCCTCTTCAGAGTCAGATTCTGAAGTGACCTTCTTCTTTTGAAGTCACAGCAGAAGACGTGCCTCCCTGTCACACAGGGTTTTCGCAGAAAAAGTTCTGCACTGCTTACAGTCTTTAGGCACATGTTTTGGGTGCAGGCAATATAAGCAGTCCTTGTGGAGATCTTCAGAAAACAATCGAGGTTTTCCACAGGATCTGCAGGGCCTGAAGAGCCTCTTTTTAGAGCTTTCAGCCATAGTAAGAAAGAAATATGAAGCACAGTACCTCAATCCAGTAAAGGGAATGAACTTCCAGATGAACAAGAGGTCAAAAGTTCACACAGGAACAAAACTGAGCAGAGCTCAGGGAAACTCCTCCTCACACGAAGGCGGTTGAAAAATCTGAGGCAGGAAGGCTCTGCTGGGGAGTGTGATGTCAGGGCTGGCAGCCGATTGGCTGAGTCTTGAACCACATAATGATGAGGTTTGGTTACCAAATAAGATGATTCCCTATGGGATTTTGCTATGCAGTTTTTCTTATACTGCTGTGGTCATTCTGTTACCGTGAGACTCCCACCATGACGACGGGGAAGATACAAACATGTGAATCTATGAAAGATTCAATACTGGAGAACCATGAATAGAATACCTCTGTCTGGTGAGATTCATGTGCCTCTATCACGAAAACTGCTCTACCACCTCTTGGTGTTAGACCATGTTTTATACGTTTTAGAGTGATGGCTCTCCTTAAATTTGGATGGATGTTTATAGCATCCTCGTCGGTTTCTTGAAAACCTGTACGATTAAAAGCTGCTGCGACTTGGTCAGCCGGAGCTCCACCAGTATCGGTGCTTGTGCTGTTTTCGGACATGTTGAAATGAAAAATGCAGAGCATGTTTCAAGGGAACAAAGATAAGATGCACAACATTTTGGAACACTGTATCTTTTCAACATTGAACAAAACTAAACAGCTAATACACAGTACTTTCGTCCTACTCAGCTATGGCGGATATTATCCCTACCCACTCCAGACGTCTTATGGAGTTTTAGGAGTAGAGGGTCTTTGAGAAAAGCACGACTGAGTTACTCCAGTATCTAGCGTTAAATTAGTGCCTTACCAAACCGTTGGGCACCATGTAGTGTAGTTCCTATAACCCTAATATGCTCTGCGCTTTGGAATAACATACACTATAGATTTAAGATAGGACTAAGGTCAGTATGTCTCTATCAAGTATATTAAACTTAATTACTTGTGTGTGCCAGCTAACTCAGAAGTCACTAGAAACTTCTCGAATATACAAGAAGGGATTAGTCTCTGACAACCCCATAAACATGACAGCTTTGTTTCCCTTTAGAATCGGAACAGTCTCAGAATCGTGGAAACAATAGATAACAGTTTCACTCAGTCAATCGTGCATGCTTCGTTTCTACCGAGTTGCACAGAAATAGAGAGACGGGCGTTTCAATCAAAGGCTTTATTGAACATTCGTATTTCTCATGCAAGAGATATGAATTGCTACAATCGTAAGACAGACTGCGAAGTACAATATGTACAAGGTTAGCAGTAAGATAAAATAATACTGCAATAGCATGGTTTGTAGCTATGACACATATTAATCAAAATACATACAGAAATAACATAATGCTAAAATGTGATGCTCATCTGATGCTTCTAAATTGTTCTACCCCAGTGTACCTAACCTAAGTGCAGTACGAGGTTTGAAGTAGGTGCTGTTTCTAAAGTATAGCTACCTATATTTTAGTTTAGCCCAGAGTTGCCAAAAGTTCTCTAAGTTCTAGTTAGCTCCATACCTGAGAATGAGAGAGGTTGGAATCTCTTTTCTGGACTCGATAGTCTAACCCCCCTGCAAGGGAAGTCAGAGAGAACTGGAGCTGGATTCTCTGCGAGGAGGATGACAGCATCGGGTCAGTGCATCAGGCTGGAACTGGATCTCCTTCCGAACTTGCCGTGGCGAACCGCGTAGTCTGGTGTTGGATCGAATCCTCCGGGAACCGCAATTTGCCAGGGCAAGTCCTGGTATATTTATACCTTGAAGGTGTTTAGGAATGCCAGTATTGACGAAAAAGTCAGGCAGAGGAACGTCCTGAATGAACCCCTAAGGAAAAGATGTTCATGCATACTTAATGAGTTCTTGGAGAAATCAATATTCAAGCTTAGGGAAATTCCTAAAGGCTTAAGGGTCTGGTTTTCCAAGAATTCATTGTGACGTGGATGGACGGATGTAGGCGGCCATGCCTGTATTTGGTTTGTACGGACAATGTCTAAATAAGGGCCGGATTTCTATGTCCAAATAAGGGCAATGTGAATTGAACCTATATAAGGGCATAAATCGGGAAACCTGTATACGGAATCTAAATCTGCACACAACACTTTCAAATTGGAAGCTAAAAGATTCCTTATGAACAAGTTCTTACCTTAAATGGATTTGGATAATTTTTCTCTAAGGCACTGGACTTACAACTTTAAGACCTGCGCTGGGTGCCACTCTTCTTTGACTTATCATTTGCTCCCCTCCTAGTTCGCTATGAACTAGTTATTGTAATATTTTCTATTGACCCATTTTGTTTGTAACTGTTCTGTTTGATATTCTTATTTGATGCCGGTACTGCATTTATTACCTTCCTTCCCTCCAATTGTAAAGCGCTCTGATATCCTTCGGGATCATGCATGTGCTATATAAATTTTTTTAAATAAAATAAATAAAAGTAATGCCCCCCAACAGCTACGTATAACACACTTTTGCGACAATTGGTACAATAATACTTTAAAAACAATTTTAAAAAGTCATTACTCTCCTAAGGCATTGCACTGTTTTTAACCTTGCCAATTGACCAACCATTAAAAAAGTAGTGGGATCCTGCAGGCAATTTTAATTTCGTTTCACAATTCCTAACACCACATAGCCAAAGAACTCCACTTATAAATGTGTTGAGCCCATCCCCCCACACTGGGGGAGGGGGCTGAGAATCCGATGATGCACCAAGTGTCAGAGAGAAAACTTGCAAAACAGATCAGACTCCACCACAGAGCGAGGAAGTACAACAACTTTCTTGTAAATACACTCGAGTGGAGAGAAACCCACTCGAGTGGGGAGAAAACCACATCTTAGCTTCGCTCAGAGGTCTCTGGCTGGCACAGGGTCACACAGATATTTATACATCTATTAGCTGGTACAAAGGTCAAGACACACTTACAAAGTTACACGTATGCAAATCTGAATCCAATTCGGAGCCCGTCTGAACGGGATCGTAATCGACCCCTAAGTGTTGTCCCAATATAAGTGAGCCTTTTAGGAGATGGGGCGACTTAATCAACTGCCTGTAAGTTTCCAGCTCCTCATGGAGCCGCAGCCTACACCAATAAAGCAGGGGTCTAGATAGCAAGGCAGTTGCTGCTGCTACTGGATTTGGGTGGTGAGCCGGGGGAAAGGCAGGACGACAAAGAAGATACAATAAAGAAAACAACTCTTTCCTCAAACTGCCGGCTGCGGCCTCTCCTATTTTCTCCATCCTCTCCATCTTCCTGCAGTCCCAGCCGGCAGCAGGAAGCACCCACCCAGGCTCCCCTAGGCTAATCACAATGTTACAATGCAGCGTTGTGATTGGTCTGAGCGAAGTGGATCGGCGTTCAGACAGGGGCTTGCAGGCTTTGCATATTCCTCACCAGGCTGCCTAATGCCGCCTGGTGGGGAAGATGCAAAGCACGCATGACAGTTTGGCCGGCCTAGAAAGCGGTCATGCCCACTTAAGGAGTGCACTCTTCTTCCCTGCTGTGCCCAGCTCCACCCCGCCCGAGAGCCACTGACTGCAAAGGAAAACTAAAATGATAATAACAATAGGTATTATCGTTTTTGTTTTCCTTTTGTTCGGTGGGGCGACGCTTCTCCGCCATAGCGGAGGAGCCGTCACTGTAGCAAGGTTAAGCTAATTGGAAAAATGCCCGTATCAAGGAGCTGGATAAGGCAGGGGGTACTCTGCTGGAGATTTAGGAGAATCTTAATAAACCTATTTTTGGCTTTAGCGATAGTTTTGGTTCTCACGTGCTTCCAAAGTTCTGAGCCAAACATAGCAGCACCTTTAACTTTTATGTTATAGATCTCCATTGCTGGTGTTAAAGGACATGCCTGGGTCATCTTCCACAGCTTGGCCACACCACCACCCTCCTGCTGGAATTTCAGGGTGCTCCTATTGATCTGTGCAGGCCCAGCTAAGTTTTTTTGTTATGCAGACCCCTAAATAGACAAACTCTTGAACTTGCTCGAGTGGAGCTTCTTTAACCATAATGTTCACCCTCATCTTTCTATATGGGTTGAAGACCCTAAACTCCATCTTACTAAGGTTCAATTCCTGCTCACCTTCACTACAAAGACACAGGAACTCGTTCACTATGGCTTACAAGCCTATTGGGGTTTTTGATATTAGGAGGGTATCGTCTGCAAGTAATAAGGTGGAAATCTTATGGGAACACAGCTTAGGGGCATCATTCCCTAGGAAATCCAATGCTTTTACAAAGTCATTAATGTAAAGAGTGAACAGAGTTGGCGCCAAATTCAACCCTATCTCACACCAAACTAAAATTGCAAAAGAATCAGTGATCTCTCCTTTATTTCCAAATCAAACATTTGCAGTATTTACAGCTGGAGTTTCATTAAAATTACTAGGAGATTCTTGAAGACGCTCAGCTGCATTAACACCTCCCACAATTTTGCCCAAGGGATAATCAAACACTGAACTAAGGTCAACAAAGAACACATTCAATTGACCCTGGTCCAGCAAAACAGTTTTCCAATGAAGGCAACAGAACCATAAAATGTGGTCTATAGTGCTTACGCTTTTCCTGAATCCAGCCTGGTTATCTGAGCTTATGCCATTTGCCTGTATCCATCTCCCTAAGTACCAGACAAGAAAAACTCTTTGTGGAATATCTATAAGGCTAATTGGCCTATAGTTGCCTAGGTCATCTCTCACACCCTTTTCGAAGATAGGAACTATTCCTCTTCTTGCCATGAACAGGGTATAGGACCCCCTCCCAGAATGGACTTTAAGCGTGCATTAAAATAAGGCCCCCAAACAGACAGCTCCAATAAATATAACTCGCCTGGCACCAAGTCAGGACCTGGGGCTTTATTTGGGCGGATTGCCTTAATTGCCTCCGTGATGTCAGTCAGAGAAAAGTCTAACCGGACAACTGTATTTCTTACAGAAGGAGGGACATCTAGACTTAGAGCATAGGGAAAACGTGTTGCATAAACATTTTAAAGTGTTGGATCCAGACCTGAGGCTGAATATGAAAGTCAGTGTGGGCTGTGACCTGTCGGCAACCACGGGCCAAGGTGCCCCAAAAGAGCTTGTCATCCCCCTCCCTAGCTGCCGCGGCCAGGGTCTCCCAGACCTCCAATTCCCATTATCTTTGTGCTGCTGACAAGGTATCTTTACAGCCCTTCATAGCGGCGGAAATTTGTGATCCAATACCAGCTTTTTGAAGTCTATTAAGGAGTACCCTGGCTGCCGTGCACTGGTTATTAAACCACGAGCCGCCTAGTTGAGTCTTGCTTATCTTACCTGGCTCTTTAGTTAATAATGCCTGTGGGTCACTATAAAACTTATCATGGATGTTATTTAGAAATAGCTCAAGGCAGTTAGGGGAGGCGTTATTTTGGATTCTCTCAAGGGTATTAGCAACCAACTCAAAGATTTTTGCTATGACACTATTGTCCTGTACCGCATGAGACCATTTAGGGGCAAGTCTATTATTAGAGAGGCCAAGTTTATCTGACATTTTGGAAATAGAGTGGAGATGATTTTGACATCCAAACCATTAATTTTATAGATTAAGCGCATTAAGAAACTTATCATATCTCTCAACAACCATCATATCGATCATGGCAGTCGAGATTGTTAATGGTAAATATATATTATCAATACAACATTTCTGATCATCTCTTTTAAAAGTATGGACATCCATTCTATCTGAACCTGCCCTGCCATTGCAGGCTTTCAATCCTAACCGAAGAGAGAGCCCCCCAACAACTGACTGGCCATGCCAAGACCTTTATAACTTGTGGGCGGTCAAGATGAGGAATGCCCCAGGCTTTATCCTCATCTACGGTTATATCATAACATACAGGACCAGGAGGCTCAAAGGTGACATTAAAATCTGCTGTAATAAATAACAGCTTAACTTGTGAGAGCTCTTCTATAGCCTCCTCTAACACAGATAGTGTATTAGAGAGCCTGTTTGCCCCCCTACACCTAATATCAACATTAAAAATATACAGGGTAAGCCCATCTTTCTCAAGTTTAATTCCTAAAATATCCAGACATCTAGATTAATCCTTGTAATTACACAGGCTAACAAGATCTTTACACAGATTATAAGACCACCCGTGGACCTTCCCCTTCCCTGTGAGACAGCTGGGTAGTATACCTGGGTCTGTACACCGGCTTGGTATTCAGATAAAATATCAGAATTTTAATATCGACCTACAGAAATATTGAGTCGGAAATATCGTCAGGCAGAAATATTGTCAGCACGAATATTGTTGATAAAAATATTGATTTCAAGTTAAGTAATATCAGTTAGAAATATAGAAAGTGTAAACATTGATTACAAAAATATCTATATTGTTAAAAGCGATGTTTAAAATACTGTTGTTAATAATAGCAATTTTTAGTGATTTTTGGGTTTTTACTATATATTTGATTGTATATGTTGTAAATTGTTTGTATAAATATTGTTAATGTTTTTTAATATAGTTTGTGGATTTTTTGTTTAATGTAATAGTTTACTTCGAATTTAATGTAATAGTTTTTTGTAATTTTTAAGACCGTAGTGGGTTGTGGGGTTTATAGGGGTACAGTGTAGGAAGTAAATCAATTATAATTAATAATACATTTTCTATTAATATGAATTCATTGATAATTATTTATGTAATTGTATAAAAAAATTTGCTTTACATGTTATAAATTGCTTGTATAAATATTGTTAATTTTTTTAAAATATAGTATGTGAATACTTAGAGGCCCATTAGGATGGCGGGCGGACTTCCATTCCCAGCATTGTGGCGGGCGGTGCTGTAAGCACCGCCCGCCACAATGCTGGGAATGCAATGCGTGCCTTGTCATGCACAAGGTGACAGGCACCGCGAGGTGCCTGCCACCATGTCCATGACAATGCAGGTTGCACCCCCACCCTCCCAATACCCTGGGGGCCCGCAAAGGGCCCCCGGAAGGGAATTCTGCATGCCTTTCTGTGGCGGCAACGCCTCCAAGGAAAGGTATGTTTCAGAACCCATGCTAATATGGATAGCGGTGTCTAGCAGACACCGCCACCATATTAAACCCTTTTCCGCCAGGTCGACTTGTCGACCGGGCAGAAAAGCGGCGGACGGTCTTCCCGTCCGCTGCGGTACCCCCGCCATACTAATATGGCAGGGGTAAATGGGTGGTTGGCGGGGAAGGATGTAGGGCGGATCGCCTCCGCCATGCGGGCGGAGGCAATCCGCCCTACATCCTAATGGGCCTCTTAGTACTTTTTTAATGTCATTTATTTGTTCTTCTAATTTATAGTACCCTAGCGGGTTGTGGGGCTTATAGGGGTAGAGGATGGGAAGGTAAATTAATAATTATTAATTGATAATACATTTTTTATAAATCTTAATTATTTAATTGTTAAATATTAATGGTAATTGTAGGCTTAGATTTGTCTTTAATATAAGTTTTAGGGGCGAGTTTTGGGTTTCGTGGGAACTAGAGTGGGAAGTAAATTAATTGTAATTAATTAATTATTATCATAACTTTATAAATTGATAAATAATTATGTAAATTGTGTGCTCATTTTCTTTTGTATAGTTTCTTGTTTTCGTAAGGGTAAAAGGTGTGCAGGAAATTAATTATGGTATTTAATTAATGTTAATACATAATTGTTAATTATTTTTTATAATTGAGTTGTTAAGATATTGTTTGTGTTATATATTAGGTGTGAGTTGAATTTGTAGGGCTAAAGGGTGGGTAGTTCAATATAATGAATTTTTAAATAGTTTAATATGAATTGTTTAATTGATAATTAAGTATGTAAATTATGAAATTGATTAAAAAAAAAATATATATATATATATATATATTAAATGCGAGTTGTTTCTTTTCTAAGGATAAAGGGTGGGAAGGTGATTATATTTAATCAATTTTACTATTAGGTAATTATTAATATTTTAATTGATGAATAATTATGTAAAAAGTGTAAATATTATAATGTAATAAATCTATTTTAGATGTGTGTTGTGTCGTTTGTATAGGTATAGGGTAAAAAGTTACTTAAGTAGTAAAAAGTTTTAAAATATTTAATTTGGTATTTTGATTATAATCACAATATTTGCATTAATTTATAATATGTATTAAAGATAGTAATATATATGTAATATATTTATTTGTAAAATGAATTTTTATATATACTTTTTCTATTTAATTATTTAAAAATGATGTTATTTAATAATTTTGTAAACATTTTTTAAGTGAACTACTTTGTATTTGAAGTTGAAGGGAGTTATTGAAGTGGGAATAGTAAATGTTACCCCTTCACAATCATACACTTTCCCTACAGTTGGACTGACTGGAGTGGGAATACAAAATTTTGGGCCTCCGCAGTGCAACATTTTCCCTAGTGTTGCACTGTCTGGAGTGGGAATAGAAAATGTTACTCGTCCGCAATCAAACTATTTCCCTACTATTGCACATATTGGAGTGGGAATAGTATATTTAACCTCTCCGCAATCCAACACTTTCCCTACTGTTGCACTGACTGGAGTGGGAATAATAAATGTTCCTTCTTTGCAATTCAACACTTTCCCTACTGTTGCACTGACTTAAGTAGAATAGTACATTTTACCCCTCCTCAATCTATCACTTTCCCTACTGTTGCGCTGAGTGGAGTGGAAATAGTACATTTTACCACTGTGCAATTCAACACTTTCCTTACTGTTGCATTTATTGTAGTGGGAATAGTAATTTGTACTTCTCCTAACTTTCATTTTTTTTGTACTAGTTTATAAATTGGAGTGGCTATACTAAATGTTTTATTTGGGGAATTTAATAGTTTAGTTTTCTTAATGAAATGTATATTATTATATTTTTGCCTACTTAAAATAATATTTTTAATAAGTAATGTTTTTAAAATGTAATATATTGTTAGTAAATGTAAATTTTTATAGTGTTTTTTATTTGTAATAAAATTGTTACCTTTTTTACTTTTATACATATATATTTTTACTTTATATATATGGAAATATATATACACACATATTTATTAATTTGTTCTATTGTTATATAAAAAAACACAATAAATGATCATATAAATTACAATTATTAGATAACAATATTTTAAAATTAAATATATATAATTAAATGTATATACTAATATGTATGTTAGTTAAATATTTTTGAATATTATGGACATTAATAAAAACATGCATTTTTACTATATTACTTTTAAATATATTTAATGTTTACTATTTCTGATCAAATATATATAAAAGACAATATATTTGACAACTATATTAGTGACCGATATTCTGTTTCAATATTTTTGGCATTTACACCGTAAGTATAGAATTTATAGGTTTTAAGTGTGAGGGTGCCCCTGCATGAGCAGGACACCCTTACAGCCTACGCTGTCCATTCTCCAGGATTGTAATTGAGACAGCCTATAACATATAGAGGGGCACCGCGTCATTATGCGATGACCATCTCGAAACTGGCTGTCACGAATCAAACATGTTGGAATCATACCCCCACACCATTAATGGTGTGGGAGGTATGATTTCAAGCACCGTGAAGCTCCTGTCGAGATCTATTGTCGTCGGTTTAGGTTGCGAAGCGAGGGTGGAAGCTCCACCCACGCTTCTTACTGGCAGGCTTGCCAAATCCGTGCTTTCTATTGAGAGGGAAGCATGTTTGGTTCCCTCCCTGTCTTCGTTCGGCATGCCTGCCCGGATAGGGCATGTGCACCCACCTGGACTCCTCTTTTCCGTCTCCTCTTTGCCGTGCCTGCACACGCCCGGACAGGAGATTTGCAAGCTTTTGCTGTGCGGGCAGGGCCCTTCGGTGCGCTTTCACTTTCTTTACGGCGTTTCAGCAGCGGGTGTAGGTCTGGCAGCCTCGTTTGTTTTTTGCATCGCTCGAACCTTTGGCTGTACATCCAAGCTCGGGTGCCAGATTACCAGGAGTGGTGGGCGTGCCTTAACTGTATATAGAGCGAAGGCCTCCTTGTCTGTCTGGATCAACTCCTTCCAGTGTGGTCTCCGCAAACACGTTTGGGCCGCTTCGCTGCACGTCAATGGCTACCACCACGTGCCCCTCTCCCTCCAAGTCATGGGCTAATGCCACCCTCCTATAGCATGACTGGAGAGAAGAGTACTGCCGCAGTCGAGTCGTGCACGACAGCTGCCAGGCTCAAACGCTTAAACACATGCTACGGAAGCCACCAGCTCCTTCTTGCATCGTGCTCACAGAGTACCACTTCCTTTAATTCAGTGCCACGTGTCCATAGCGCTGTCAGACGAGGGCAGGGCTGCCCAGGTACAGGTGTGTCAGTACACAATGGGGGACAACAGGAGACGGGTCCGTCTGTGCTCAAAGCTACCCTCATGGCTGTGTTTATTCGAGGCTATCTTATCTCACTGCCGCCAATACAAGTTACCGCGCAGTAGGGTATCTACGGTGCAGTGCTGCCCGCATGTACCAGTGCCCCAGACTGCCAGGGCATAATGTATGCATGCAGAGCTGCCAGTAGAGAAGGCTGCCCGCAGGGCCTCTGTTGTGGAGAACGGCTTGCATAGCTGACTGCCCTGGTCTGCCAATGCTAACCAAGTCTGCCAATGTGGAAGGCTGCCAGTATTCATGGAGGATCCTGCAGGACTTCAAGTGTGCATGGCTGTCTCTTCACAGAGCTGCCTGCTGCGCTTCCAGTATGCATGGCAGGCCTGCTTGCTGGGGTTTCTCAGAGTGCTTGGCTGTCCCTACACAGCGCTGCCTGCAAGGCTGCCATAATTCAGGACTTACATTAGTCAGGGTTTCACCCAGAAATACAGCCCAGAAATCCCATCCCCGGCTTCACCAAGTGATGGTGAACAGAATCTTCCTGGTGAGTTACTGAAAGGCAATCAAACATGCATTTGCAATGCAATAGGTCTCGCATTTACGCGAGTTTAAACTATTGGCATTGTAAATGACAATGCCTTTTATGTATGTTTTAAAAAACAAAAATAACAGGCCTTGATTTGGTTTTTGAAACATAAATAAAACGCATTGTTATTTACAATGCCAGTCGCTTAAACTCGCGTAAATGCGAGACCTATTACATTGCAAATGCTTGTTAGATAAAGGTGTTCAGCTATTGCCATAGCGCGTAATGGCCCGCCTCCCGTATGGGCATCGCAGCCTCAGGGTTCCTTCCGGTTCTTTTCAAATTTTAGAGAGCGGAAGGCACCAAGAGAGGCTGAAGTGGGGGTGGCCAGATTGGTGTGGTGACCTTGTGCAGGCCACGCGTGCAGGACGCCTTGTCGCAAGGACCACAGAGACACAAGGTAGTGTGCTTAACCGGAAAGACCCCGAGCGGTCTTCCGTATCTTTATTTATACCACCAAGGCGAGCCCGCCTCGAGGGGTGGGGAATGCGTGTACAGTGTGGTACATTGTATGGTAGAGGCAGAGTGGCTCTCTACATTCCTCCAACATTTTAGATGGCGCCCAACGTCACAGTTCTCCACTCAAGGCGAGGGGCACATAAAGTCTCTGAGTCTTTGGCTCGGGGCAGGATTACCTCGCAACCGGGACCCCGCTCTTCTGCTGGAGCTCCCTCTGTCCCCCAGGCTCCGGGAGGCGGAGTCTTCTTGCTGAGCTCGGTTTTCCTGGGGACTGTTCATGTTTTGCTCCAGTTCGCCCTGTGGTACACCTTCACTTCCTCTCGGAGCCCTCTCCGGGGCGGGCGACCAGTCTGGGAAATCGTCGCGCTCCGCTCCTTTTTCTTCGCTCTCCTGTTCTCCTGCTAGTTCCCCCTCAACCTTCTTGAAATACGAGGCATTCCTCGTCACCCTCACATCCCCTCTTCCTGCCGTGATCATCGTTCCTTTTGTTGCCAGCACCGTCCACACCTCTGGTTCGAAAGGTGTCCGGAATTTCCAGCCGGGGTGCCGATCTTTTACTACCACCCTATCTCCAGCTACTAGTTGATGTTCTCGAGCTCTCCGATATTCACTAGCCTTGTTGTTCGTCTTCTCCCTTCGATCTTGCACCGCTTTGTCATCGTGTGCTGGCGGACTCCAGGATGGATCTGTCGGTATCCCGTCTCGCCGGGCTTCTTTGAAGAGGAGGTGGGCTGGTTCACACTTCGTCGTGCAGTGAGGTGTGTGTCTATATGCGTCCAGAAACTTGGACAAAGCTGTCTCCGCGTCCTGTCCTTGTTCTATGGCAATGCGCAGGGCTCTGTTCAGCGTGCGCATCAGCCTCTCGACGTCCCCATTCGCCTGCGGCCACAGAGGAATTATCCGCCTGTGTTTGATCGCTCGCTTCGCTAGGTATTCTCTAAACTCTTGGCCTTGGAAGGGCGGCCCATTGTCAGATCGGATTTCTTTGGGGTTCCCTAGCATGGCGAATGTCTTTTCCAGAGCCATCCGTATGTGTTGGAATGATGTGGACTCAACTACCTCTACCACAGGGAACTTCGTGTAGGCATCCACCAGTACCAGCATTTGTCTCCCATTCGGGAAGCTGCCGAAGTCTGCGCTCACATTGGACCACGGGTGATGACACGGTTCTTCGGTGATGACCGGCGCTGATGGCGGGCCACCCCCTGTGATCGTGCATGCTCGGCATCGCCGTACTAGCTCTTCCACCTTTGTGTCCATGGCTGGAAACCAGACTTTGTTCCTGAGTCGTGCCTTGGTTTTCGCCATGCCCTGATTGCCTACGTGTGCCAGTTGTAGGAAGCGGCCTTGCAGTGTTCTTGGGACGACCAGGAGATGGCCTCTCAGAACTGCCCCACACTCCCCTATGCTTTGCTCGTGGCGAACTTGCCACAGTTGTTGCTGCACGTGTTTTTCTTCTTCCGTGTGCACCCTGTTCCCTTCCAAGAACCTCTTCCAGTCGTGAGATGCCAGGACCTTCTTGACTTTGGTCAGGGTCTCGTCAGCGTCCGTGGCGTGGCCAACATCTTCCAGGGTCACCGCATCCGGGCAAGCGTCGCGGACTATCATTTGAACGTAGGCGTCGGAATATCTGACGTCCGTTGGACGCATGCCGGGGGGAGGTCCTCCGGGTGACGGGATAGGTAGTCCGCAGGGTTGTGGGCCCCTGGGCAGAAAAGTACCGTGAATCGGTATTGCTGCAGCTGTACTGCCCATCATTCAATGCGGGGTGGTGCTAGCCGTGTGGTGCCTCCAAATAGTGGGACCAAGGGTTTGTGGTCTGTGATCACATTGAAATCTTGGCCAAACAGGTATAGATGAAAATGTTGGCACGCCCACTTTATTGCCAAAGCTTCTCTTTCTATTTGTGCGTACCTCGTTTCCGTGTCAGATAGCGCACGACTGGCATAGGCAACCGGCTTCCATGTCCCTCTTTCGTGTTCTTGTAGTAGTACTGCTCCCAGACCCACCGGGCTTGCGTCTACAACAAGTTCCGTCGGCCTTCCAGGGCGGAAGTACGCCATGACAGTTTTGTCTTGCAATGCCGCCTTGATCTTCGCGAACGCTGCATTGGCTTCCACCGTCCATGCCCAGGGCTGGTCACTTCGTGTGAGGACGCGAAGGGGTTCAGAC
Source organism: Triturus cristatus (assembly GCF_964204655.1). Lineage (NCBI taxonomy): Eukaryota > Metazoa > Chordata > Amphibia > Caudata > Salamandridae > Triturus > Triturus cristatus. The sequence goes on from NC_140584.1 coordinate 1,199,836,225, forward strand.
AGGGCGGCTAGGTTCGGGATGAACCTCCCACAGTACGTCGCCATCCCGAGGAAACTCCTCACTTCGGTGGGTGACTTGGGGATGCTTGCCGACCGCTCGGCAAGTGCCTTCTTCGGATCCACTTTGAGACCTTCTCGCGTGAACGTGTACCCGAAGAAGTCGATGGATTCTTGATAGAACACACACTTCTCCTTGTGTAGTGTTAGGCCGTGGTCTCTGAGCCGTTGGAAGGTTGCTCTCAACTGGGCATGATGGTCCTCCAGTGTGCACGAGAATACCAGGATATCATCGCTTAGATTGATGACTCCTGTCAGGCCTGACAGGGTTTCCTTGATGGCGTTCTGAAATACCTCCGCCGCTGAAGATACCCCAAAGCTGAGTCGCTTATACCTTCTGAGACCCACATGTGTAGCGAATGTCGTAATGTACCTGCTGTTAGGTTCTAATTCCAACTGGTGGTACCCCGCGTTCAGGTCCAATTTTGAAAACCATTTAGCGCCGTTGAGGTCCGCTACGATGTCGTCCATGGTTGGTGTGACATGGCGCTCTCTCTTGACCGCAGCGTTGGGTAGCCTCATATCGACGCACAGTCGGATTGCTCCCGGTTGCTTTGGCTTAGGAGTGACCACTAACGGAGATACCCAGGGTGTGGGACCAGTGACCTTCTCAATGACGTCCAGCGCTTCGAGCTTTGCCAACTCCGCTTCAACCTGTGGCCTCAAGTTGTACGGCACCCTACGGTGACGCAGGGCTACCGGTTTTACTATGGGGTCTATGTAGAGCCGAAACGGTTTCCCCTTCAACTTCCCTAGCCCTGTGAAAAGTTCGGGAAACTCCTGCATGATGTCCTCGGCGTGTGCTTCATGTACCTCGTTCGTGAAAAACACCAGCCCCAATTCCTCCACAGTGTGGCAGCTCAAGAGGGTGCTCTTCCTTCCTTCTGTTACGTGGAATCTGGCCGTGGTGGTGAGAGGACCGCTGGTGACCGTTGTCTCAAAGGTACCTCTTAAGGGTAGGGGGTCGACGCCTCCATATGCGTATATTCTCGCTTTGGTTGGTAGCAGGGGGGGGACGGTGCGCTAGTGCTTCGAACTGTTGGGAGTCCATGACATTCACTGTTGCCCCGGTGTCCATGAGTGCCTGGAGATCAGTACCAAATATCTTGACTGAGCACATGGGCGGCAGCCTGCGCCGGCTTCCTGATTGTCCTACGAAGGAGACATAGTATACCTCGTCGTCTTCGTCTTCCAGGTCCAGATTCTGGTGGTGCGTCGCATCCCTATTTGACTCGTCCGTGTCAGCGATCGACAGTTGCCGGACCTTTTGAGTGAACCCTCTCGGACGTCTTGGGGCAAACCGTGGTTGACCACTGCGGCACACTTTGGCGTAGTGATTCAATTTCCCGCACCGGGAACACTCTCGCCCCTTTGCTCCACACGTTATGTTATGTTATGTTATGTTATCGTAATTTATATAGCGCACGATTACCAAATAGGTGTCCTGGTGCTGTCCATTACTCCATAACCCCCAGAAACCGGAATTATTTAACAAAACAGCCAGGTCTTCAGCGCTTTCCTAAATTGGAATAAGTTTTCCATGCAACGCAGGTGGAATGGCAACTCGTTCCACAACTTAGCTGCACCGTACGAGAAACTACGGCCTCCCCAATAAACTTTCCTTACAATAGGGACCTTAACCAGACAGGCATCAGACGAGCGAAGATGTCGGGCAGGGACATACCTTCTAAAACTATTGATGAGGAAGTCTGGGCCTTCTCCGTGTAGGGCCTTAAAGACCAAGCAAAGGGACTTAAACTGGACCCTATACTTAATAGGAAGCCAGTGTAGGTCTCGAATGGTTTTTGATATAGGCGAGAATTTGGGAAGGCCCGTTAGGACTCTGGCAGCGGCATTCTGCAAAAGCTGTAGTCTATGCAACAGGCCTTCATGAATGTTGAGGTATAGACTGTTGCAATAGTCCAATCTAGATGTTATCAGGGCCACTACAACAGTCTGTCGATGCTCCTGTGGAAGCAGGAACGAAATCTTCCTCAACATTCTCAGGATGTAGCCGGTCTTAGAAGCCACAGCCTTTACCTGTAATGCCATGGACAGCTTGGGATCCACTACCATTCCAAGATTCTTAACTTTGTCTACGGGAGTGGGAAGGGTCCCCAGTTCCTGCGGCCACCATGTTGGGGTCCAGAAACTAGGGATGAAGGGCGCTAATGAGGAGAAGTAAATATTGAAAAGTGTGGGACTTAGCGAGGATCCCTGTGGGACTCCGCAAGGCAACGAGAAAGGTCGGGAAGCAAAGTTTTCCAAGGACCTATTTGGCTGCGATCGGATAGAAAGGAGTTTAGTAGGTCCCATGCCTTTAGCTGAATTCCACTTTTCCTAAGTTGGTCCATCAACAGACCATGATGGACGGTGTCGAACGCAGCGGAAAGATCTAAAAGAATCAAGGCTGCTCTGCCTCCCCGATCCACCGTAGACCTGATCCCACGTGGCCGTGGGAGGATGATCTTCTCCGCAGTTTCCGCAGGGTCCTCCCGATGGCGTTCTGGTCTTGACTGGAGCGGACAGGGGTCGCCTTCGGATCACATCAACGCGTCCCTCTTTGACCTGAGGAACCCGGGTGCTGATTTGCGCCGGAGGTGGCTTGTGGAGAGCTGCGGCCATTTCTTCCACCCTGACGTCTGAAAGTTCATGTGATCTGGCCAGCACCAGGATCTGGTCCAGCGTGATGCCGGGCTGACGCAGTATCAGCTTCCTGAGCAGTATGGATTTGCACCCCAGTATGATCTGGCTTCTTATCTCTTCTCGCTGGTCGGCGAATCCGCATGTGGCCGCTAGTTTCCTCAGGCGCGCATGAAACATGTCTACTGACTCATCCTCTAATTGTAAGGAGCGTCGAAACTTGAATTTCTCAAAGTTCGGGTTAAGTTGCGGGTCAAAGTGTTGATTGAGAGCCGCAACTGCTGCGTCGTAATTATCCGCGTTGCCTGTGTTTGGGAGGGTCTCGAATAAATCGTAGATCTCTGGTCCCCCATAGAAGATTAGCAGGGAGCGTTTCACTGTGCCGTCTGTTTCACGGGTCCCCGTGAAATAATAGTTGAGCTGGCCTACCCACGCTCTCCATCGGGGGGCCGCGGTGGCTGGATCCGCCATTTCGCTGAACGGCGGGAGTGGGTTGACTGTTGCGTGGTTGTGTCGCGGTTCGTTCGCCCTTCCCCCTCCACCTTGGGCTGCAGGTGGGGCCGGTGGGGCGTTGTTACCCGCTTGTTGCAGGACACTCATGCTTGTTTGCGGGTTTTGCTGTTGCCAATGCTTGTTGAGTCACCTGCCTCGTGAGTCTCAACTTCACCCTTGCTAAGCTGTTAGGTATTCCGCATGCCATTCCACACTTTTTTCTATTTTTTATAAATCCTTTTTATTAAACAGCTTGCACATGTAGATCATATAATGCCCCAGAACAGGGGTAAATAAGGTACTGAGTACAATATCCTGATACAAGCTGACGTTTCCTTATTGTTACATATTAAAACAACCATAGAGCCCAATCAAACAAACCCGCCACCCACCCCCAAATCCCGGCATGGTTTCTTATGATGAATACACCTAATGGCAGTACATTGTTACATATGACATTTCTCACGTTCTAGTCCAAAAGTCCCATCACACCAGAATATCTCAGACCGCACAATAACTCACTGCAGGTCTGGATTCCCAAGAAGGTACCCCGTCGGGGCGCCCAAAAGTCTTTTGGACGTGAGGCCTCAGGCAGCTCCTCAGCGTATATACCCAACTGATCCCTGCAGTATATCAAGTCGTAAATCCACCTCTGTACAGTCGGAACAGTTTTCACTCCCCAACATTGTACCACAGCCCGCTTGGCGAACAAAGTAGAAATGGCTACCAGCCGTCTATTACAGGGTTTGAGCTTCTGCACCCAGCCCAACAAGCACACCACCGGCACACACTCAACAGTTTCCAGGACAATGGCAGTAAGTATGCGCGTGACCTTCACCCAGAATATATATATACCCATGCAGCTCCAGGCAAGATGCATAAAGTCCGCATCCAAAGTTTTCCACGTCCAGGCTGTGCAATGTACAGGACTAATTTCCGCCCGTGAACACCCCACTCCACCTGTCAAGGTCGCAGCAACCAGAGGTAATGGGAGCACTGAATCCGCCTCTATAGCCGTATGTGGCTGGAACTTCTGTGGATAGTACCAAAAATGCGCATATGGCGCCTGCGCGTATAAGTAGTATAGGCGCATGTCAGGGGCCTTGAAACCGCCGTGCTCAAACGGCTGAACCAGCACACTCCAGCTACAGCGGGGCTTCTTACCCCCCCCCCAAACAAACTACAACAACGCCGACTGCAATGTATTAAACAGCGCGACATTCAAGCAAATGGGAATATTAACAAATAAATAAAACAGATTGGGTAAGAATGTAATTTTTATGACCGCTATGCGGTCCGCAAGAGAGAGGGAGTTTAGCCCAGCGCTCAGCCTGTTCAGTAATCGTGGTGACAGCTCTACCAAAATTAGGGGTGATCACAACTTCCGGGTCCCTGTGCAGCCACACACCTAGGTTCTTCACCGGGTCAGTTGACCCCTTCTATTTCCCTGGTGCCAGCTGTAAGCGGGAACACAGTAGATTTAGCCCAGTTAATGCACAGGCCAGAGAACCTTTCAAACCGGATATACTCTCGCAGCAATTCCAATAAATGTGTAGCAGGATCGCGGACGTAAAGAAACATATTATGTGCATACAGCGACACCACTAGGGGCCGCTGTCTAAACCGCAGTGCAGCCCCAGCATGTCTCGGATGTAACTTACACGCCAGCAGCTCAAGAGCTAGCGCAAATAGCATGGGCGACAAGGGGCATCCCTGTTGCGTGCCACAGAGGATAGAAAAGGCATCTGATACCCAGCCATTTACACGTATACGGGCCATTGGTGCAGTATACAAAAGATAGATCCACTTTACAAAAAAACAGTGGCAGGCCCATTCGTTACAAGATGGTAAACATATATTCCCACTGGAGAGAAACGAACGCCTTGGTGGCGTCTAAGAGCACCGCCACTGCCTGAAAGTCATGCTCGAAATAGTGTAATGTAGAAAAAACAGTACGGAGGTTATGCGATGCGGGTCTAGAGGGCACAAACCCCGCATGGACAGGGAGTACAAGATTAGGAACTAATGGCTGGAGTCTAGTAGCTATCCTTTTCCCCAAAAGTTTTGCATCAATGTTTATGATAGAGAGCGGTCAGTAAGAGTCACAAGCGTTCGCCGCCTTGTCAGGCTTCAGAAGAAGCACCAAGAGGGCCTCAGTAAGAGAGGGAGACAGGGCACCAGAGTCATACGCCTCCGCATAGACCTCCAGCAACCACGGCGCAAGCTCATCGACATATGCCTTATGTCCTCGCTGGGGAGGCCATCCAATCCCCCCGCCTTACAAGTGGGGAGCGACATAATAGCTAATTTACCATCATCAACATTAAATGGTTGGTGATATATTCACACTGTGTTGAGGACAACCAACACAGGGCCACATCCTCCAGATATGCATTTCAGCGGCAGGCAGAGAAGCTCGCTTCCCATACAGGTCAGAATAAAAGTCCAGCACCACCCTATTTATCCCTGAGATGTCATAATGTGCCACTCCCTCCCGTCCAGCAGTTCGGTGATGTGAGCCTGGCTACACGGAGCCGCCAATTTCTGAGCCAGCGAGCAGCTAGGACGTCCCCCCTCCCCATAATATCGTGCAGTGCTCTGACGAGATCTATGCACCATTTCCTAGTCCACCGTTTCGTTGTGTTCTGATACGAGCTCACATATCTTAGATAGGGGTTCAGGGGCAGGATTCTGGACATACTCGTGTTCCAAAGCGACTATTTCTGCAGCAAGCTTACCAATTCTGCGTCACAAATCTTTTAAAACCCCAGCCTGCGCTCCCATACCCCTTGAATCGTGACCTTAAAGGCCTCTCACAAGACACCCATATTTTCAACCGTACCGACATTTTCCTTGAAATAGTTGTTTATGGCTTCACCAACAGTTTGGCTAAATACCGGATTGGTCAGAGATAAAGGCTGCAACCGCCATGAAAAAGGGAGCCTAGCATAGCCGGGCACCTGTTGCTCAAGGAGTATGGGAGAGTGGTCAGACAGAGTTTTGGCCAAGTGTTGAACTTCGACCACATAGGGACACACAGTCTCCAACAAAAGCCAGTAGTCCAGGAGGGACCAAGTACCATGTACAGTGGAGATGAAGGTATTTTCCCTGGTACCAGGATGCCGCATGCGCAAGATATCATGCAATTTGCCAGCCTCCATTATTCCCAGGAAGGCGTCAGTAGATAACCTGTGTCTCGCCACCCTGGAGCCTTCCCTATCCACAGCCACATCCAAGCAAGTATTAAAATCCGCCCCCCAAATAATGTCTGCAGCAGGAAAAGCGGAGACTCTGTGTCACACATCATCAAAAAAGGAGTTATCGTCCACATTGGGCCCATACACATTCACCAAAAGAACACTCATGCCTCCACTCGTCCCATGTACAATAGCCAGTCGACCCTGCTCATCCACATCTGTGCCCTGCACTTGAAATGGAATACCCTTCTTAACAAGAATCATCACCCCGTGAGTAAGAAGAATATGAGGAGGCTACCCTCAACCCAGCCCATGTCATACCTACGGTCTTCTCAGAGATCTTAGTGAGGTGGGTCTCCTGCAGTAAAGCGACTTGAACATTTAACCTACCGAGGCAAGCAATCATAGTGCGAATCTTCTTGGGACCGTTATGACCACAAACATTCCAAGTAAGGAACCTTAATTTACTGCCCATATGTCATAGTATCTGCTATCAGGAAAAATGAATATGTGATAAAGCAAAGATATCCCGTCTTCAAGATGTACACATATTACTTTCAACACATGCCACAAAAAATTCCCAACGCCCACCCCCCGCAGACCCCCTACCCACTTCGGCTCCCCCAACTTGCCAAAACCATTCAGGAGTGTTTAAACAAACCCCAATAGAACAAGAACAAAATAGCATAGTGTGGGGAACTCCCATATAGGTGGCATCAGAATGCTACTACCCTCTCACTTCGTAGGAGGTGGCTAATCAGGTCTAGTACCTGTGTTACAATTCACAAACGAATACTAAAACATAAGGCATCCCCCAGCATACATATATCAATTTAAGACTTGCCATGCCCATCAATGTAAGTTGCAATACACATAGTTTTTCAAATAGACAAACCCCACCGTAAGGAGGATGCACAGAACAAACACAATGAGAGCCCGCACTTATTATCATCAGTCCTCGTCCCCATGTTAATTTTCGGCCTCACGCCGGTGTCTCTTCAATTGTTTTGTGTGTTCTATCACTGCCTTTGGGGTGGAAAAAACCTTGAAATTCCCCTCTGACCCCACACGAAGACGTGTGGGATGCAGCATGGCGTAAGGAATGTTTTCGAACTGAAGAAATGTTTTGACAGTAACATACTCACGATGCGCAGCCTGAACTGCTACAGTAAAATAGGGAAAAAAAGACAAAGTGTTCCCCTGATGACTGATAATACCCTTCTCCCTGGCTAGCCGTAAGATAGCATCCCTGTCCCGATAGTTCAATAGCCGAGCTATTATGGGACAAGGTGGGGCACCAGGGACCGGGCGCACTGCCAAGGAGCGGTGGGCACGCTCCACTACAAAAATGGAGGATAGGTGCTCAGAGCCAAATATGTCCGTGAGTAGAGACTCAATTAAGTGCTCCATTCTCCTTGTGTTCGTCGACTCAGGCAGGTCCGTAATGCGAATATTATTCCTCCTAGACCGGGCCTCCAAGTCCTCATTCTTGGCCTGTATGAGGGCTAGTACCTTTTCCATATTGAGGGACTTACTAGTTACCTCACTGAGTCCATCTTCAGTATTAGAGACCCTCTGCTCCACCTCCCCCCACCCACACAGACTGCTTTTCCAGTTGTGAGGACATATGATCCAGCCTATAATTAATAGTCGCCATGCTGCCCTCTATAGCCTGGAGACTTTTTTGCATCTCCAACAGCGTGGCGGGCTATCTCCTTCTCCATCAGCCTCAGAGTCAGAGGCCGCTTTATGTTGGGCCCTACCTGACTTTCGCACTTCAAACATGAGGCGGGCTGCGACTTATCTGGTTTCCCCATAGTAAATGAGAAGGAGTGCAGGTGAGTGACAACAACCCAGCAATATTCCAGAGCAGCAGTCTCTCCCTACAGTACAGGAAATGTATGCCTTCGCAGACACGTCAACAGTCGTGGACAAGACAGCGTAACACCCCGTGAGCAGAAAACATGGCAGGGCAGGACAGCAATTCTACACTATTGAGTCGTTCCCATCAGTCCCCCTTACTCGAGTAGTAAACACAGTGCTAAACTCCTAAGACGTAAAGGGACCAAAAGTCAACCACAGGCCCAGATGTAGACCCACCACAGAGCAGCGACTCCCTGGTGCTTTGGTGATACCAGTTCCCAATCAGCAGGCAAAAATATGAGTACGCAGCAACCCCATACAGCAGGCTATTTACGACGAGATTGCCTCCTGGCACTCTGAAATGTCCCACAATGCATGTGCCACCACCATCAAGGACAAGAGGGAAGCAACTGGAGCAGGCAGTTCAGGAACAGTGGCCACAGAGGCAATCCCCCAACCAGGCCGCTAGAAGACATCAATGGGCAGCCTTTCGCACTCACGGAGGCACAAAGAGGTGACCAGGCCCCCGCAGCCCCTGCACTCAATGCCAGATATACAGAGGACTTATGCAGATAGGGCTCCCCCCCAGAGCTCAGATGTGCAGCTTAACGAACCGTGAAGGTCAAGGTCCCAGAAGAGGTGCGTGGGGGACCGCAATCTCCAGCGGATCCCCCAAGAGCCAGCCAACACAGTGAGACAATCCACTCGGCCCCTTATCGCCTGGCAGCAAGTCACACGGGGCTATGCCTCAAAGAAACAGGCCCACTAAGCAACCGTAAGGCAATGGCCAAGGCGGGAGGAGCGGTCCGCAACACAGCTGTATCCGCAGCAATCACAGCGCACAGGTATCTCCAAGGGTGGGGGCGCTCCCCCCCAACCCGGGCAGAGATGAAATGCAGGTAGCCCCACGCGCGCCGCGCACGCAAACCACAGCCGGCAGGCCACGACCAAGAGCCCCGGCCCACCCCCACCTCTGCAGCCGCGGACCAAAGCCTGGGCCGTACCCACCTACCGTAGCCCACGGCAGGCGCTGACAGCCGTCCTCCTCAGGGTCCATTGACTGTAAACAGGCCTCGCAGCGACCACCAGGCTCCACGAGAGCTTCAAGCCTGCGTTAGGTCAGCAATCAGGCCGCAACTAGGTGAGGACGCGGAGCAGTCCCGAAGCAGGAGGCAGTCTCGATCGCCCGTGCACAGCTTGAAACAGAGCGAAGCTCAAAGCGCCGGAAGGTCACAGGGTACAGACACAGGTACTGTGGGATCGTGGCTCTCATCACCCCCGGGCGCCGGTCTTCAGGCAATCTCCACCCGCATACAGCTCTGGCCGCCATCTTGACCGCGAGCAGAACGATCCTTGCTGGACTGCAATGCACACAGTGCTCACCAGCCGCACTCTCGGACCCAAACTGCAGCAGTGGTGGCACTCCACACAGGGCGGCAGACGGGGAGCTTGGATGCCCCTAGAAATGGCCAATATTAGGCGGATAAGGGATCAGCCGAGCGGAGCTGCACTAAAGTGCAGCCATCTTGCCTGGCGCCCTCTAGCGCCCCACTCCATTTCACACATAGTTGATGTCCTCACCTGACACTACATAAATGTCCTCACAGCAACTAATCCTTCTCATGCGTGACGTTGTCTCATCCTTCCAGGCACCCATTCTTGTAGACCATCCCTCCTAAAAACGTTTCACCTTCTAAACTGAACAGGAGCTCCTTTCCACCAACCGTGAATAAAAAACCTTCAGCTGTGAATCCGGAAGCACCCACTAGTGCACGAAGGAAATAGCTAAAGCACTTGTGTCAGAAAAAAGCTAAGACTCAAATGCTTCCCAATACGGAGAATAACATGGCTGCGCTTTTGTAGTGAGAGGATAAAACACCAGACATTCTAACTGCGTCTGTTAGAACTTTTTATGGGTTTTCAAACTGGCTGTAGCGAATGACATTTTCCCTTGTTTGTCCATTGATTTTTAAGATATCTTCCTGGCTGTACTGGCCAGCACAAGTGTAGTGGTGAAGTCAATCCGTGCTACTGTCCTTCTATTGCACTTGATCACCTTCAGGGTAGACACTGCATCCACACTAGGGGTGACCCCTAGATTCCTTTTCCCACCCAACTGCTGGATATGGACACTTATTACGCATGGCGTGGTAGAAAAGCACATCTGGGATGTAGGTGGGTGTGAGCCTGGCCACAGTGGCGGTAGCCGGCCGGATCCTGGTATCTCTCTGGGGGGGCATTGGAACTGTTCATTTTTTTGCAGTAGTCAACATTTCTGTGGGCATTTTGGAGCCTTTTTAGGTCTCGCCTGAGCCAGCGCTTTAGCGCTGCTCTGGCGAGAGCTTTAGTAAGCGGAATTTTGAAGTGCAAACTAGTGGCTTTTGTAGGCCTCTAGCTACAGTGCATGTGCGCCGCCGGGCGCGCGCACCATTTGTCCGCCTGCGTGATCACTTTCGCGGCCGCTTTGATGTTCTCAGTGAGCCCCGCGGCCACTGAACATCAAAGCAGCCGCAAAAGTGCTCATTATATGCTCTGCTCGCATCTCCCTCCCCCCTTTTCTTGAGGAGTTAACAGGCAGCGCATTTATCCCCCCGGCAGGGGGTAAACACATGTCCAAACACATCCAAATAGGCATAAACACCAGAGTCCCCAGATAGCGGGCCTTTTTTCTCGGATGCGGATAATAAGTGCAGCCATTGTTGAGGGCCCGGATCACACCGGGACACTTATCTGCGGCATTTCATTTCCTTGCTAAATGCGGCGGTAATCGTGAAACTAAAAGCCGTGGTAATGGTCTGCCTATCAAAGAGCTGACGTGAGGGTAAAATTACATTGTTGAATCCAGCCCATTGTTCTATGGGTTTAGAAGCATTCGTATGCAGCCCTGCGCCTGCCACCCTGCCAAAGAGGGCAGTGCACAAGCTGGGCACACATGCCTTTAACACAATGACTCCTAATCTCGACCACACGTTCACTTCTCCTGGCAAACAAACACAAGCATGGTGTCACACACACACTCTCAGTCACAAAGTGACTGACGTGCACCCAGACTCACAAAGATAGTCACCGAAACACTGCAACACTTTCGCTCACACTCAATCACTAATGTTCACAAACTTGCGACCACAGGCAAGCATTTTCAAATGCACAGAACCACAGTCACATTTCCAGCAACCTTAAACACTGTCACATATAATGTTATCCAGATTCCACTGACATACTCAAACACATACACTTCCACACACCCATTCATAGTCGCATTGACCCTTGGACACACTCCCCCCTCACTCACACACCTACATATCTGTGAAGCCTGGTGTCCATATTCCCTCGTAACACACAGTCAGAAGCATGGTACTTACACACTCTCGTAGGCTGCAGGTCCGAGTCGGCGATTCTAAACAGCCGGCCACATTGTTGTTGGTTTAAGAAGGGGTCCGACGTCCTCTCCCATTACTTTATTCAGGAATACCGGTATTTGCGTAGCAGTGGCCAAGCATAGCATGGTTTATTCCATAGCATCAAGCATCAATTAAAACCATTAATGAATCAATGCAGTTAGCCCGCGTCTCCTTTAGCACAAGCAAAATCACCTGTAGACCTCCATTTTAGGGAACGAGAGTGTACAGCCGCCTTACAGGACGCAGGTTTCACCCCCCTCGCCTCCCCCCAGGGTACCGCACGGTCCTTCCTTCCCGAACATATATGCACAATCCCAGATGCAGGTTCTTATCCAGTCTCACATACCCTCTGTCTCTCTAGCACACTCGCATGCACGCACATTTGAGTGTGAATCCCTTCCCCATTTTAACAGAGAAATCCACCCCGCTAAATCTCTCTGATGGGGTGGGAAGTGGTTGTTTCAAGGTGTTGTTTGTCTGTGAAGTTTGGGCACGCATACAAACAAGTACTCCTTTCCATTGCCATTCCACGCCGGAAATCGCCACAGACTTACTCAAGTCATGTCATACATAAGGGATGTTGTTCTTCTTGCAGTCATGGCATGCAGTGGCAGAGATAAAAGTGAAACGTTTAGCAGTGTTGCAGGCAAGGGTGTCTCATTGGTTTGGTTTGATTTCCCATATGGTTATAAAATTATACACTCCGCAGTTAGCCTGAAAAATAAAACCTGAGTGTACGATAACATGTTTTGTGGCATTTGCGAGCTTGTTTTCAGTTTAATAGTTTCTTTTTAGATGCAGCGAAGTGTTCGTTATTAATAAAATAAGTATAGCGTTGTAGTATATTGACTTTTGCAGTTAGAACTAAAAAAAACATTTCAAGTAGAGGTTAAGAACATTTGCTCAAAATTGTCTTAATGTGTCACTGAGATGTCTAGCACCATCTTTCAATTCCCTCAGCTATTCTCATCCTTAGAGGCAGAAAACAACCAGCACTTGGTGGTGGTTAAATGTGCTCCGTACAGCTTAATTTAACAAACTGCTATTTTCAATAACTGCCCTTGTTTGAAAAATGCATTCCATAGTTCATTGGCTGAAGTCCCTCACAAGTTCCCCTAGATTGACAAATCACACAATGTTTGTGTGTCCTCAGAAGCACAAGGGATTAACTAAAAGATCCTTACTTGATAGCCATAGTTTATAAACCAGTCTGTTATCAAATGGAGGAAGTATTTTCAGTTTTTTAAAAAAATTTATAAACCTTTTTGTATATTAGGGTGCCGATTCCGATCCTGTAAAACCCGGGTACGAATCGTCGTACGGAGCGTTTTCTCCGTACGACTCGTACCCGGGGAATGCACCGTACAAACCAGCAAGTACGATTCGTACAGAAATACCATTTCCGTACGAATCGTAAAAAACACCGTGCGACTAAAAAATACATACAAGTCCCATCCGGGACAGCGCGTACGCGACATTCGCACGGAGTCAGGCAGTGTTTTACGGACCAGCAAGTACGATTCGTACCCACAGCACTTCGCACGGGAATATTTTTACGGGAGCCAAAAAGTGCCGGAAAAACTAAGTACGCCGCGATGCACGAGGAAAAGGGGGCCCGGTACTCACCGTACCCCCATCCCTACACGTCTGCACCGTACCCCCAGACCCCCCGCATGTACGCGCCGTACCCCCACCCCCGTATGTACGGTGTGTACCCCACCCCCGTATGTACGGCACGTACCCCAACCCCGTATGTACGCACCGTACCCCCACCCCTGTATGTACGGCACGTACCCCTCCCCCGTATGTACGGTGCGTACCCCACCCCTGTATGTACGGCACGTACCCCACCCCCGTATGTATGGTGCATACCCGACCCCCGTATGTACGGCACGTACCCCACCCCCGTATGTACGGTGCGTACCCCACCCCCGTATGTACGGCACGTACCCCACCCCCGTATGTACAGTGCGTACCCCACCCCCGTATGTACGCTGGGGTACGGTGCGTACATAATTTCTTTCCCCTAGTGACCCAAACAGGCATGCAGCGATCCTTGGCGTTTTAACATAACTAATGGAGGCCTCCAGTACATAGTGTAAGCTTTCCCACAAGGCAACCATCAGCTATACAGTGTGGAAATGTGGATTTTCCTGATCAGTTATGTCCCCTATCTTGGACCCCAACGGTTCTATGTGCATGTTACAAGCACATGTATGTTCCCTCCAGTTCCAGTTTCGAAGACGCAAACACATGTGCGTCCACCATCAACATGTCCTCTGTCAGATCCGTCATCAATGGGCTGGATATTCGATCCCTAAGTGTGAAAGGCCACCGACTTTATATGGCTAAGCTACTCCATTTTTGCAGTTCAGGCAGAGTAGGCCCGATTCTGTCCTCAAAGCCTTTCCCTGCTCTCTCCCTCTGACAGCATCAGTTTGAGCCCGCATCTGTATCCATGAACTTTGTCCTACTTCCTGTGCAGCTAACGGTGCCTGCCTCGGCCAGTTTCGCCTGCCTGCCAAGAAGCTGTATTTCACCTTCAAATTATCTACTTTGCTCCTCAGCCGATGCATTCCTGTCTAGTAGTTTAAGTAAACATTCTTCCAGTTACCAAGCAAAAAGGCCCATCTTCTCTGTCCTCATGCAAGTAATTCATAGCCCTGTCACCATGGAATATTCCTACCCCCTCGCATTCAGTGTAGACACTTAGACGCTTGTACACGCACGCACAGTCAGTATAGAATAGATTCTGTCCGAGAGTCCTTCTTTTTGTGGATAACATAGTTCTTTAAACATAGGATGTTAGATATGATTTGGGATTAGGTTGACTTGACCCCCCAGACTTCTCGTCTCCACATATAGAGCTAAATGTCAAATCCCCGTCACCCCCTAGTCACACGTCAATTACACGTCATACTGCTGCGCGCGCACCTATGCCAAGTATTATCTTATAGATCCACCTATACATGACATCATAACCAATCATGTTCCTTTTTACTCATTATTACACCCATTTTTCGGTTACGCAGCCCAAACGTCAATGTCCTTATCAATTGTTACGCCTACTGTATTCACTTCATTATAATGTATGTACTATAAAAGTTACTTCTTGTCAATAAAGTATGTACTTCACTTCCTGAACCCCCGTGGTGACGGAACCTGAAGGCCGCGACTCGAGTCGGCCATTTTGGAATAAAGCCCATTCAGAAACCTCTTATACCACGGATTCTGCCTCTTATTATTCTGAGCTATTTTATTTAAGATTCCGTATGAAATTCAGTCCAGGTAAAAGAATATTTACCACATAATGGCGCCCGAATAGGGACACTTTCTCATCTCACGCGCCGGCGGTGCGTTGCAGGCCCGGTCTCCTGCCACAGCTGGACGGACCATAACGCGTACCAGCAGGATTTCCTGTAGCTCCCTCCGGTCAAGCGGGGGCGACTGAGGCTGCGATCAACCCAGACGAGGCGGTGAGAAGTGCGAAGTATCCCGACCAGAGCCTAGCTGAGAGAGCAAGATCCGAGGTATACAGAGGCCCACCAGGTTTTTCGAAGTCCCGATGTCCAGAGGGTCCGATGTCCACAGTCATCGAGTCCCGTCCATTCTCCGAGGCCTTCCGTTTCAAGGAGCTACCCGGTGAGTACCATCGCCGGGGAGGCGTGTTGACGCGCACATAGGTTGTGCCGGTCAAGACGGATTTGGGTACACAAATCCGGTCTGCACTGTTTAGCAGTGTATATGTACTGTTTAGCAGTATATCAAGTATTCCGAAGTATCTAGTTCTTGTCGAGAATTCTGCTTGGTGATTAGTTATGCAGACTGTCATCATTGTTGGTCATTTTTTTAATAATGTTTTAATGTTTAATGTTTAATGTGTTAAACGTCTTGCATATTGTGGTATGAGTGATTGTTCATTATTGTGTTTTTCGCATTAAGTGTGTTCAAGACCAGGTATCAGATCAGTTGTCAATATGCCGCTCTTTTCGAAGTTAAGACAGATTACTACTAGAAAAGGGGTGCTTGAAGAAGCAGTCCCTATTCCTCCTAGGGACACTCCAGGGCACTTTATGTATCACAAGCATGGCTTAGATGCCATATTATTTCTTGATTTATGGGTAGATTACACCAAAGGATTGCCAGAAAGTCAAAGGTGGCCCGCAGCGGGAACCTGGGATGCAGAGTGCATCATGAAAGTCGAGGAAGAATTATGGAAAAGAAAGGTCAGACAGTCACAGAAAGACGCTGTTGAGTTATGGCGTAAAGAATCTCATAGACGTACAGAAAAAGCACGTAGACAAGAAGAGAAGAGTAAAGAAAGTTCAAATAAAGTTCAAGAAAATCTATTAATTGAGGAAGGTATCCGAGTGAAATCAGAACAAATAGATAGACAAAGAAATGCCCTTATGAATGGTATGTATCCCCTTCTAGCCGAAGGATTACCTAAAGCTGCTCCAGAGATACCGAAAGACTTGCCACCCCCATTATTTCCAATTAAGGTACATCCTAAAGGACATCCCAGAACCGCAGAAGATGTTTTTCTTTCCTCATATCTAGATGACGCAGCTCCCGAGTATGCTAACCCCGCACCACATAGACCGTCTGCCGGGGGGGTTCAACGTCAGGATCAGGTATCTGTCCCTGTGCAACAGCAAGTCCCGACACAAGCTTCGGCAAGCACATCTGTTTCCGCATCTGTCTCCGCAACCGATTCTACAGTGGTGTCCACGCCTATAGTTGCTGTGTCACGTTCGACGAATCCATTCACACCCGACGCCCCAGATGGGGCCACGGGAGGTGTTAGCAATACTTCTACGCCACCTAGAATAAATAAACTTGTTTTTCAAGAGTCAGCGCATTCACGTACACCCAAATTCGTAAGTGAACGTGCGCTTAAGGAACTTCTTATAGATTGTAGATATGATCCGGTGGTCGGTAAAGAGGACGAAATGGTCCTGGCATCATTACGCATCAGACGAGCCGCAGGGTATTTAGCGAAGTTACCAGGAATGACTGCGCATCTAGATAAAATATATCATTTTGTTCAAACAGGACGAGATCCAGAATGTATTAATAGAGCTATGGAAATCCAGAAAGTAGAGATACAGGGGGAACTGTTACGTTTCCTCATAAACTGTGTGATCAGAAATCAAGATCGACCGGGGGTAGACCCGAATGCCATGCTTATTCTTACAAGATGGAGCCAGAATATATCAGAAGGGAGACACGATAAGCAAAATTGTATAATAGCCATGTGCCGAAAGATCCGTAAAGAAATAGAACGTATTCATGAAGAAAGATTGGAAACAGACGAGTTCGAGCAAGATGAAGTGTCCGAATCAGGGGATTCCGTAAGACAGTCAGAGACCATAGCCTATGTAGGTAGAGGAAGATCCTGTAATAATACTAGATGTTTTTCTGATCCAATACACTCTGTATGTCCAAATAATAGCAGAACGTATCCGACGCCAATAATAAATCTGAAGTCTCCTGAACATTTGTTTCAAGCCGCAGATAAAATACTCCGAGAACGAAGGGGTTACCACCTCCTCGATTCCATGGATGAGCAAGAATTAGCCAGATCAGCCGTCCACTGGATTGACAGTCCTGGAAAATACGGTGATGAGACCGTAGCACACACGTTTTTTAACCTCAGTCCAGATGAACAACGTTTAGCTGGAATCTATATGATTCAGCAACTCCTTATATTATATAAGAGCCAACATGCTGATCCTGGTCCTTTACCTGATATATTAACGGAACTACTCACGAATAGATGGAGAGGTTCTAGTAACAAGTTAATTAAAGAAATCTTAGTGTCACGTAAACAGTACGTCCTTTTTGTAAGCCCAGATCCTTTCTCGCTGCCCAGCAAGGAAAGAATGCC
Source organism: Triturus cristatus (assembly GCF_964204655.1). Lineage (NCBI taxonomy): Eukaryota > Metazoa > Chordata > Amphibia > Caudata > Salamandridae > Triturus > Triturus cristatus. The sequence goes on from NC_140584.1 coordinate 1,199,853,767, forward strand.
GTATTACATGGATAGACAAAATCCCTTACGAGAAGTGCACCCAATAAAAGGCGAAGACAATCAGTTTCACCGTGTATTTGTATACACACCCATAACAAAAATTTAATTGTTAGAAATGAAGAAAGTAGTACCGAGTCATGACAAAGACCCAGCGGGTTTTCACCGAGAAATTAAAGATATGTTACTGATGGGAGAGTATACCTATCCTGATATTATGACAATATTAAAGGTGCTAATGCCTGCTGGCATTTATGAAAAACTGAAAGAAAAAGAGTGGGAAGTGGGAGACCAAAAAATAGATTGGACAGCATTAGAAGCAGAGGAAAGGGCCCGAACTGCAGGTTCAGGGCTCGGGGATAAAGTTAAAGCATTACCAGGTTTACTAGTACAAGTACTGCCACGTTTATTAACTACGAAAAAGGAAGATTGGGGTGCAATCTCAGCCTGTAAACAAAAGCATGATGAAGACACAAGTGATTATTATGCCTGATTTGAAAAATGTTTTGGTGTAAATAGTGGTATAAAAGCAAGTAGTGAGTCGTATCCACATTTATTTGTGACAAAATTAGTGGAAAATGCATTGCCTCCAGTAAAGAATAGAATATTGAAATTCGAGAGTACATGGCAAAGTAACACTCCGTCACAAATGCTACAAATGTTACAGTATCATCACAATAGAATTAGAGATGAACAAGAACACGAACAAAGACGTATGAAGGATACAAAAATGAAAATGCTAGTTTCCCAGACAGTACCAGCGGATGGTCACAAAAAGGGTGTGACACATTCCGGAGATTCAGCAGTTCCTGTAAAGGGAACATGCAATTACTGTAAACAACTAGGCCATTATGTACACGATTGTCAAGTCCTGAAGCGTAATATAGCTATAGGTATTGCAAAAGAAAGACCACGACCACTCAGACAGGATCAGAATGAACAAGGAGCTACGCAGCATGGACAGTCCATGCCAGCTCAGCAACAGTCTATGCCAGCCTCACAACAATCCATACAGTTTGTGCCAGCTGCACCATCGATGCCTGCTGCTGCCACACAAACCACAACACGACAAATGTATCAAACTGCACAGTATGAATATCCTGAGTATCAGCGTTACGCATGAACTAGCCTAGAGAGGGAAGTTGACTTACCCCTTATTGAGATTCCTGTAGATCAAGAAGGACCTTATGTACATAGTGAATTATTAGGTCAAGATAGAAAATTCTTACTCGATACAGGGGCAAGTCGAACAACTATAAAACGTAGTGAAGTTCCAGGGGCACCCCTCTCAGGCTCTCAAAATGTTTCCCTTGGTTTTTCAGGAAAGCCTATTGTTAATGAGGTATCACAGCCACTTCAACTTACGATTGGTCCTTTGACACGAACTACTGATTTATTGCTTACCAAATCTTGTCCAGAAAACCTGTTAGGTATAAAGACATTGAAAGCCCTAGGGGCTATTATCTGTTGTTCTCCGGAAGGAGTACGATTGTTTTTACGTGATTTTAAAGGTCATTATGTATCCAGAGACATGGATCGCCGATTACAGACTTTACCAGCACATCTATGGGCACAAGGCCCTACTGATGTTGGTTGCATGAACATTACACCATACCGAGTCACATTAAAGGCAGGAGTGGTGCTACCACGAATGCGACAATACAAGTTACCACCAGATGCTGTAGTGGCTTTGCTGAAAATCATTGACGAGCTAATTGCCCAAGGAGTAGTTGTAGAAACAGACTCCAATGTATGTAATTCACCGATAATTCCGATTCTTAAACGAACAGATCCTACAGCCCCGCCAGTGTATCGATTGGTTATTGATTTACGCGAATTAAACAAATGCATTGTACCACAATTTCCTGTGGTCCCCGATATCTCATCATTATTGACAGCCATTGATTCCGAAGCAACATTCTTTACTGTAATTGATCTCAAGAATGCTTTTTTCAGCGTCCCCATAGATCCGGAAAGCCAATATTTGTTCGGATTCAGTTTAAATGGGCGTAGCTTTAAATTCTCACGCGCACCTCAAGGATTTACAGAAAGCCCCAGCATCTATAGCCAAGCACTGAAACGAGAACTTGACAGTATCCACATGCCAGTTAACACTGCTTTGCTTCAATATGTCGATGATCTGCTGATCACCGCTAGAAGCGAACCTGAATGTGAAAAAGCATCACTGACAGTTTTACATTTTCTAGCAGACAAGGGGCACAAGGTGTCTCCTTCTAAGCTGCAATTCTGTGTCCAGCGAGTTATTTATCTTGGTCACTCGCTGTCCAAGGAGGGAAGGCAGCTTACACCAGATCGCATTCAGTTAATAGCTAACATGCCAATACCCAAGACACAAAAGGAAGTACGGGCTTTCATAGGCCTCACTTCATATTGTAGGCAGTGGATCCCTCAGTACGCATTTCTAGCAAAACCACTCATTCAGTTGACAACACAGGAGGCAGCCACATCGACTGTCCTCCCTTGGACCCAGGAACACACACAAGCTTTTGAAAGCTTAAAGAAAGCTCTATGTCAAGCACCTGTTTTGGCGACACCATGTTACAGCAAACATTTTACACTCTTTGTTACAGAACGCGAAGGTACTGCCTTGTCAGTACTCACTCAGGAACAAGCAGGATCACGCAAGCCATGTGCGTATTTTTCCAGTACATTAGATCCCGTAGCTCAGGCTTTGCCTGCGTGCCTGAAATCAGTGGCAGCAACAGCTTTAGCAATTAGACAAAGCGATGCCATAGTGTTAGGACATCCATTGACAGTACAAGTACCACATGCAGTAGAAGTCCTTGTGAACCGAACGCAAACACAACACTTGACCATAGCAAGACTTACCGGTTATGAACTGACATTGTTTCAGCCACACATAGAGATCCGACGTTGTAATACATTGAATCCTGCTACACTTTTACCTGTAATTGGAACAGACCCACTAGCTCATGATTGTGTTGAAGTTATTGAAATAAAGACGAAACCCAGACAAGACTTAACAGACGTTCCATTGTTAGATCCAGACCTGACGTTGTATGTAGATGGATCGTGCATGAGAACAAGTACAGGAGATTTAGTGGCCGCGTATGCAGTCACAACAGACACTGAAGTTATTGAAACAAACTGTATAGATACTTTGTCAGCCCAAGCAGCGGAACTTATTGCTCTAACACAAGCCTGTATTCAAGCCACAAATAAGAAAGTTAACATATACACTGATTCACGTTATGCATTCGGAGTTGTACATGACTTCGGGGTGCTTTGGCGAGAGAGGGGTTATTTAACTTCTCATGGGACCCATATTCAGCATGGGTCTCTCATTCATGCTTTGTTAGACGCAATCCATCTGCCCACAGCTATATCGATTATGAAATGTAAAGCACACACGAAGGTTACTGATATCATTTCTCAAGGCAATGATTTAGCTGACAGGACAGCTAAACAGACTGCTCAGACTCACATATCCGACATGACAAAGCCAATAGTCCCGACACCAACACAGTGTATGACAATTAAGGATCCCGCACTTGATATAATTGACATACAGTCACATGCCACAACAGAAGAAATAAAGAAATGGACTGAACTAGGAGGGATCCAGACAGATCAGGGATGGGTGACAAAGGAGAAATCTGTATGGTTTCTTCCTGACTCTATGGTCCAAGCCATTATAGCTACAATTCACAGTCCGGCGCACTTAGGAGAGAAAGCTATGCTAGATAGCATTCAACACATTTGGTTCAATAAACATTTACGAGCAGCAGCTAAACAAAAAATCCGTACCTGTATGATATGTTGTCAGTTCAACCCAGGAAAAAGTGTTCCCGTAGAACAGGGTGGATTTCATACTCCTGATCATCCTTTCGAAGCTCTCCAGATGGATTATATCCAGATGGAACGATGTCGAGGATTCAAATATGTTCTCGTAGTTGTTTGCGCTCTGTCCCGTTGGACTGAAGCGTACCCAGTATCAGATTACACTGCCCCGACTACTGCCAAACAGCTAGTTCGAGAATTCTTCCCACGGTACGGTTTACCACGTGTTGTATATTCAGATAACGGCCAGCCTTTCTCATCTGAATTAATGAAACATGTTTCACTTTTGCTGGGATATCAGTGGAAGTTTCATTGTGTCCGACACCCCGAGGCAGCAGGTCTCGTGGAACGACATAATCAAATTTTGAAAATCAGATTGTCTAAAATATGTCAGGAGAAAGGTGTTGACTGGATAGTAGCCTTACCAGTTGCACTATTTTACATACGAATGGTAGCACACTCTCGAACAGGGCTATCCCCGTATGAGGTGATCTTCGGCAGACCACCGAATATGTGGGGGACGCCTATACCCCGTAAAATAACTGATGTTGATTGTAATATGCTGACAGATTACCTGGCTTCCTTGATGTCTGCACTACAATCTTGTCGTTCACAGGTGGCTGCAGCCTTTCCTGACAACACTGAGGTGAAACCCCATGACGTAATCCCGGGCGATTATGTCCTTGTGAGGAACTTTGACAGAAAGACCCAACTGGAGCCGAGGTGGAAGGCACCCAAGCTAGTCCTGTTGACCACAAGAACAGCCGTGAAGATCGAGGGCCGCAAGGGCTGGATTCATTCAAGCCATATTAAGAAATTTCATGGACTATCCTCGGATATAGACACTGTGCCCTGCACTCCCTCACAGACTGATACAAAGCTTCCTTTTGTTGAACCGAACAATTCTGAAAAGTACAAACTAAAGCTTAGGCCCAACCAGTCGAGCAATTTGATTGTTTAAGTCCTCTCCAAGGTGAAGCGGTTGAATTGTCTCTGACATGTATCCCTTGGACCTGAGTAGAGAAAATACCCGAAAAATGTTGAAACGACAGGCGTACTGTAAAGCACTGCGTAGCCACTGTATAATGACATTATTAATTTTGTTTTCCTTGAGTTTTATAATAATTACTGCAAGTATATTGTTGCATATGTATTATCCTGTTTCTAAACATATTTTCAATATAACTGATGAACATTCTTTTAGTGACCTACCCCCACATGAATTATCCTATAGACTTGCGCTGCGTAATAACACTTTCATTAGTATGTTACATCATTCCCATCAGACTAGTAATGCCACCAATTGTTGGGTGTGTGGCCGACTCCCTCCCTATCAGAATTATAAAGGAGTTCTGCCTTTCCTCCCCCATCCGTTCACACATAATGGCTCCTGTGGAGCATGGTTTAGTTTACTAAATTCCATAGACTCAGACACAGCAGTTTATCAACACCATTGGATATGGGGAAATCTGAATCTAGTTTTATTTAAAGTCTGTTACCCTGATAAGGAGGGTCACCCCAGTAGAACAGGAACTGATCTAGAAAATGAAGTGTATGGATTAGGTAATTTTACACCTAATCTTATGATTCTGAATGTCGAATCCGAAGTTGAACTAATTCTGCCCACTATGTCAGTATTTCCAGTTAAGGGTGAATTATGTGTAAGAAAAGTTGGTTCCATACATATGGGCCATAGCAAATGCGTTACTACAGTAGAATATAGTGATCAAGGTAAATCTTCATTTCGAGCTTCTCGCCATTCCTACTTTATATGTGGTCAGACCGCATATATGCGTCTGCCTCTAGATTGGGATGGTACCTGTTACATAGCATTCCTTTTGCCACCTGTTTTCCTAGCTCCTCCTGATTATTATCGAAATGTTCATTTAGTACACAATAGAGAGCGAAGAGATCTCCCAGTTGTCGATTATACTGAGACGGCATGGGACAAGTATGTAGACTTCAATAAAGGTATCTTTCCCTATATAGGTACAATTTCAAATAGTAAGCTGATACGTAGGCTAACCAAGACTCTTGAAGCTGTAGTGAATGAGACTATAGCCGCCCTAGGCAATCTGACAGAGGAGCAATCGGTGATGAGAATTGTTGTTCTTCAGAATCGTCTTGTCCTTGACGTCATCCTGGCCGATAGGGGCGGAGCTTGTAGGGTCATCGGATCCAGCTGCTGTATATTCATACCAAAAAAATTCGCCATCTGTATATAAAGCTATAACACGCCTTCATAAGATTGTGAGCCAGATACACGAGGATCCAGGCACTTGGACGTGGTCCGGGTGGTTTTGGAGTGTGATATCAGCCTGGGGATGGAGAGTTCTGTCCTTCCTAGGTATTGGCCTTCTTATACTATTCAGTTGCTGCTTATGCCTGCAATGTGGACCAGCGATTTGTGGTCTGTGTGCCACATCGTGTATTCCACATCAAGGTTTTCGTTCAAAATCCCGGAAGAAGAAAGAAGAAGAAATGATGCTCCATGAGCAAATCGATGGATTAATGAAGATCGATATCTCTTGAAGGGCAAGTAGGGGACAAGGAGGGAATGTGGAAATGTGGATTTTCCTGATCAGTTATGTCCCCTATCTTGGACCCCAACGGTTCTATGTGCATGTTACAAGCACATGTATGTTCCCTCCAGTTCCAGTTTCGAAGACGCAAACACATGTGCGTCCACCATCAACATGTCCTCTGTCAGATCCGTCATCAATGGGCTGGATATTCGATCCCTAAGTGTGAAAGGCCACCGACTTTATATGGCTAAGCTACTCCATTTTTGCAGTTCAGGCAGAGTAGGCCCGATTCTGTCCTCAAAGCCTTTCCCTGCTCTCTCCCTCTGACAGCATCAGTTTGAGCCCGCATCTGTATCCATGAACTTTGTCCTACTTCCTGTGCAGCTAACGGTGCCTGCCTCGGCCAGTTTCGCCTGCCTGCCAAGAAGCTGTATTTCACCTTCAAATTATCTACTTTGCTCCTCAGCCGATGCATTCCTGTCTAGTAGTTTAAGTAAACATTCTTCCAGTTACCAAGCAAAAAGGCCCATCTTCTCTGTCCTCATGCAAGTAATTCATAGCCCTGTCACCATGGAATATTCCTACCCCCTCGCATTCAGTGTAGACACTTAGACGCTTGTACACGCACGCACAGTCAGTATAGAATAGATTCTGTCCGAGAGTCCTTCTTTTTGTGGATAACATAGTTCTTTAAACATAGGATGTTAGATATGATTTGGGATTAGGTTGACTTGACCCCCCAGACTTCTCGTCTCCACATATAGAGCTAAATGTCAAATCCCCGTCACCCCCTAGTCACACGTCAATTACACGTCATACTGCTGCGCGCGCACCTATGCCAAGTATTATCTTATAGATCCACCTATACATGACATCATAACCAATCATGTTCCTTTTTACTCATTATTACACCCATTTTTCGGTTACGCAGCCCAAACGTCAATGTCCTTATCAATTGTTACGCCTACTGTATTCACTTCATTATAATGTATGTACTATAAAAGTTACTTCTTGTCAATAAAGTATGTACTTCACTTCCTGAACCCCCGTGGTGACGGAACCTGAAGGCCGCGACTCGAGTCGGCCATTTTGGAATAAAGCCCATTCAGAAACCTCTTATACCACGGATTCTGCCTCTTATTATTCTGAGCTATTTTATTTAAGATTCCGTATGAAATTCAGTCCAGGTAAAAGAATATTTACCACAACAGTAGGGGTGATCGGCAAATTCAGCTCCGCCGGTGGAGTTTGCACAGTTTGTCCACTCCCCACTCCACCTGGAGTGGGGAGTTCTGCCAGTGGTGGAGCTTTTATCACGCACAGCTCACCACCGTGGAGTTGGCCAGCGCAAGCCAGAAAAGTTGAGTGCTAAAACACTTGCGGAAGGCTGCTACCATTTGCGTTGAGAAACCCGCCACCTGAGTAGAAAATCTACTCAAGTGGAAGAAACAAGCAACGCCATCTGGCGTGGTGCCATTCGCACTGATTGTACAGTGTGAAACAAGGTCCCAGCGCTAAAGATCAGTGCAAGCTAGAGTGGGCGTAATTCATGGGAGTTCCGCCCACCCTTGTAACAGTCATAACACTGTAAATGTATACAAAATTACAATTAGCAAAGCAAAATGCCATCCGTTCTAGGAGGGCCCAACAATAATTCTGAGAGTACAAATCTTCTGTTCTGACGGTTTGTCACATGGGGTAACTGCCAAAAAACCCTTGCCTACTATCAAAATCTATGAGAGTCTATGTAAAAAAAACGGGGAACAACCTTTACAACGCAACTTTTACAACGCACTACCTTTACAACGCATTTTTTACAACGCACAATCCATTACAACGCATGACATTACAACGCAGGACACTACAACGCATTTCTAAATACTACCTTTACAACGCATTCCATTACAACGCATACTACCATTACAACGCATACCATTACAACGCATAATATAGTAATATACTATCCAACACTTACCCTACTGTTGCACCCCCTGGAGTTAGAATAGTAATTTTTACCCCTATACTATCCAACACTTACCCTACTGTTGCACCCCCTGGAGTTAGAATAGTAATTTTTACCCCTATACTATCCAACACTTACCCTACTGTTGCACCCCCTGGAGTTAGAATAGTAATTTTTACCCCTATACTATCCAACACTTACCCTACTGTTGCACCCCCTGGAGTTAGAATAGTAATTTTTACCCCTATACTATCCAACACTTACCCTACTGTTGCACCCCCTGGAGTTAGAATAGTAATTTTTACCCCTATACTATCCAACACTTACCCTACTGTTGCACCCCCTGGAGTTAGAATAGTAATTTTTACCCCTATACTATCCAATACTAACCCTACTGTTGCACCCCCTGGAGTTAGAATAGTAATTTTTACCCCTATACTATCCAACACTTACCCTACTGTTGCACCCCCTGGAGTTAGAATAGTAATTTTTACCCCTATACTATCCAACACTTACCCTACTGTTGCACCCCCTGGAGTTAGAATAGTAATTTTTACCCCTATACTATCCAACACTTACCCTACTGTTGCACCCCCTGGAGTTAGAATAGTAATTTTTACCCCTATACTATCCAACACTTACCCTACTGTTGCACCCCCTGGAGTTAGAATAGTAATTTTTACCCCTATACTATCCAACACTTTCCCTACTGTTGCACCCCCTGGAGTTAGAATAGTAATTTTTACCCCTATACTATCCAACACTTACCCTACTGTTGCACCCCCTGGAGTTAGAATAGTAATTTTTACCCCTATACTATCCAACACTTACCCTACTGTTGCACCCCCTGGAGTTAGAATAGTAATTTTTACCCCTATACTATCCAACACTTTCCCTACTGTTGCACCCCCTGGAGTTAGAATAGTAATTTTTACCCCTATACTATCCAACACTTACCCTACTGTTGCACCCCCTGGAGTTAGAATAGTAATTTTTACCCCTATACTATCCAACACTTACCCTACTGTTGCACCCCCTGGAGTTAGAATAGTAATTTTTAACCCTATACTATCTAATACTTACCTTAAATGCAATTTAATATTATGCGTTGTAATGGTATGCGTTGTAAAGGTAGTATGCGTTGTAATGGATATGCGTTGTAAAGGTAGTTTTTAAAAATGCGTTGTAGTGTACTGCGTTGTAATGTCATGCGTTGTAATGGATTGTGCGTTGTAAAAAATGCGTTGTAAAGGTATGCGTTGTAATAGTATGCGTTGTAACGTCATACATCCAAAAAAACACCTACCTACAGGCTTTAGCATGGTGTGATAACAATACATCCCTAATGCGCCTTTTTTCACAATAAGAATGTCAGAGCCACAGGTCTGTTTAAAGTAACAAGGGAACCCAATTGTATTGGTCAGGGACCGTGGGTAGTAGTTCGTTATAATTACAACGAAGTCCCTGACAGGGAGGATACACAAAAATAACAATAAATATAAGCCTGAAATCAGTGCTATATTAAGGCTGTCCAGCCGGACAGAGAATTTTAATAATGTTGTGAATTACAAAAAGCAAGAATAAAGGGGACAAAATCCTGCGTCCAACACAACACATATAACATAAAACATAACTGAACAACAATTCACAGAGAGGCTCAGGCAGGACAAAAAAGTGCTTGTAGATTATATATGAAAATACAACAAGCAAACAATAGGTAGTAACACCGTTATACATCAATAATTATTTCAATTGCGTTACGGTGTATATAAGGTCGACGCCGTTTTGATCCCGTAAAACCAATACGCCGACATCCACGACAGCTTCGACACCTCGACCGACCCGACTGCACCAGACCCAACCCCTCCTGCGAACACCATCAGCGCCAACCACCTGACCTCCTGTTCCAACGTTTGCGACGACGCGACGCGCAAGGTCATGAACTCCATCCACTCAGGATCGCCGACAGACCCGTGCCCACACCACATATTCAACAAGGCAGGCGCAGCCATCGCACCCCAACTACGCAAGGTCATCAACATCTCCTTCGAAACTGCGACCTTTCCGGACAGCTGGAAGCACGCCGAAATCAACGCCCTCCTCAAGAAGCCCAAGGCGGACCCCAAGGACCTCAAGAACTTCCGGCCCATCTCCCTGCTCCCGTTCCCGGCGAAGGTCATCGAGAAAATCGCCAACATGCAACTGACCCGCACACCTGGAAGACAACAACCTCCTGGACCCGTCCCAATCCGGATTCAGACGAAACCACAGCACCGAGACAGCCCTCATCGCCGCCACAGACGACATCAGGCGCCAATTAGACAACGGCAAAACATCAGCCCTCATCCTCCTGGACCTATCGGCCGCCTTCGACACAGTCTGCCACCGCACACTAAAGACTCGCCTCCATGAAGCCGGTATCCAAGAGAAGGCCCTCGACTGGACCACATCCTTCCTCTCCGGCAGATCCCAGAGCGTCCGCCTCCCGCCGTACCGATCCGAAGCCACCGACATCATCTGCGGCGTCCCCCAGGGCTCCTCCCTCAGCCCGACGCTATTCAACATCTACATGGCCCCCCTCGCACAAGTGGCCCGCCACCACAACCTCAACATCATCTCCTACGCCGACGACACTCAACTCATCCTCTCCCTCACCAAGGACCCACGCACCGCCAAATCCAACATCCACGACGGAATGAAGGCCATCGCCGACTGGATGAGGAGCAGCCGTCTGAAACTGAACTCGGAGAAGACGGAGGTCCTCATCCTCGGACCCACCCCCTCAGCCTGGGATGCCTCCTGGTGGCCGACCACTCTGGGGACAGCACCGACACCGACCGACCACTTACGCAACCTAGGATTCATCCTCGACTCCACCCTCTCCATGTCCAAACAGATAAACGCTGTCTCCTCCTCCTGCTACAACACCCTCCGCTCACTTCGCAGAATCTACAAATGGATCCCAGCTGAAACAAGAAGAACGGTAACACAAGCCCTCGTCAGCAGCAGATTAGACTATGGCAACGTACTCTACGGCGGAATCCCAGCCAAACACCTACGACGACTCCAGCGCATCCAAAATGCCTCTGCCTGACTGATCGTCAACGTACCCCGCCACTGCCACATCACCCCCCACCTGCGAGACCTACACTGGCTCCCCGTCGAAAAGAGGATCACCTTCAAACTCCTCACACATGCACACAAAGCACTCCACAACGCCGGACCAGCCTACCTGAACAACAGACTCAGCTTCCACACCCCCACCCGCCAGCTCCGCTCTGCCAGCCTCGCACTCGCCACCGTCCCCCGCATCCAACGAACCACCTCCGGTGGCAGATCCTTCTCCTACCTCGCCGTTAAGACCTGGAACACCCTACCTACCCACCTACGTCAGGCTGAAGACCTACTCGCCTTCAGAAAACGCCTCAAGACCTGGCTCTTTGAGCAGTAGCGGCGCCCCCCCCCTCTCCCCCCCCTCAGCGCCTTGAGACCCTCACGGGTATGTAGCACGCTTTACAAATCCCCTGATTGATTGATTGAATACTGGGATCATCTTCAGGATGTAAAGTTTACATGCCTGAGAGATATGCCTGTAAAACAGTAGTAAAAAGTAGAAAAGACAAGAAGAAATAGTAAATAGATAATCGGAATGGTTGAACACAACCTCTAAAACATAGTCGTATGCTAGGTGTTAACAAGATACATATGCTGGGTGAAAAAACGTTAATAGCGGAGATCTCAACGTACAGTATGGAACAAGACCTTAAATGCTACGGCGGGGATGCAATAAGTGATCAGGGTGAGTGGCAAACTTGACATCAAGTGCTGTAGCAACGTGAGGGGTAGGAGGCTAACTGTTCTTGTGAAAGAGACGTTGCTTACCGTGTGTAATGAGGCAAGCAGTCACGCAACCAATGTAGTGCCAGGAAGGAAATAAGTTGGTCGCACGTGGGCAAAAACCAAGTTGTATCACACAAGTGTCTTGACGCTGGTGAAAAAATAAGGAAATTTAATAAATGGGCAATAGCTACGTAATGGCGGCCATATTTGAAGGGTGAAATTGGTGTAGTAGTGAGTGTGGAAAAGAAAAGAAAGTAAAATTAAAGTAGCTGAAAAAAATGGCTAAGAAACATATAGGATATAGAATATAGATCCATTTAGCTCATGGAAAGAGCTGCATTGACCAATTGCTAGCTTATACAGCAAAAAGGTCATGGAGATGGCGGCCAATCTTAGAATGGTAGGAAGAACTCAGAGTTAAAGATAAACCATTTACAGATTAAGCATGAGTACATTTGCCACCGGGTTTACTCCATTCATTAGTATAATTACTAATGGCATTTATATGCGTCTACCGAAATGGAATTGTGGAAGTGAAAGAAAGAAAATTGGCTTAGTAGGGTCAGAGAGAAATTCGGAACACAGTATGTAAATGTCAGAGAAGCATATGATAGTTGGGTTTCAGTAATCATTCGGGTAGCATGATAAACAAGTGTATAAATATTTCTCACATTTGTATCATGCACGAGTAGTGGGAATAAAGAATTGTGGCACAATGTACAAGAAATATACGCAGTAACATAGTTATACATGTTAGTAGTTGGTGGAATTGGGAAAGAGACCTGCGGGCATAAAACAGATTCAAGGAACAAGGAAGTAAAACGTTCAGAAAGATGTTCGGAAAGGTGTTCCGGTTGTATTCGGGTTGGACTTATAGTAGAGTTGTCCAATCTTCAAGTCTGTTGAGTCTGGTTTTGATGCTTCCAGTGCGCAGGATCCACTTGAGTTCCTCTTTATTCAGCAGTTGCCCTACATCTGCTCCTCTTGGCGGTGGTTTTATCACACTTATTACAGTCCATCTTAAGTCATCCTCACTACCACAATTGCGTTTGAAACTATGGTAATCCGCGATGTATTGAAAATGTGCTCAACCAAACAATACACCAAGCACAATGTCACCAAGGGAGAACGTGAGGCCCTCGACACTTTGAAGCACAACAGGACGATTGTGATCAAGCCGGCCGATAAAGGCAGACCAATTGTTGTTCAAAATACACCAGACTACAAGGCGGAAATCTATTCCCAACTTCGAGATGGCATAGCTTAGGTCAGCCTCACTACGGATCCTACAAAGGACGTAAGGAAATTGATCTTGAACATCACAGAGAAAGGCAAACAAGCAGGATTTATTTTAGACTATGAGTTTGAATACCTTAATACCAAACAACCACACCTTCCAACGATCTACACTCTGCCTAAGGTGCATAAGAACTTGGAGCACCGCCCTGGATGACCCATCATCTCTGGATGTCGCTTCCTTCTGGAACCAGTATGCAAGTATATTAACTTTTTTCTTAAGCCCCTAGCTGAATTAACCAAAGCATACCTGCGTGACACCATGCAAGTGATAAATCTGATTGACAACATGCCATTTGACCGAGAGACTCAACTACCGGTGACACTGGATATAGTGTCACTATATAAGAGCATCTCACAACGACCAGCTGTGGAATCAATGGCAAAGACTCTTGGGAGAAGACCTCAACCAGCATATGTCCCCATGGAATTCAATAGAGAGCTACTGGAGGTGGCCATGATGAAGAACTTTTTCATGTTCCAAAATGAGTTTTTCCTTCAAACCAAGGGGGTGGCGGTGGGGCAGCCTTCGCCCCGGACCTGGCCATCCTCTTGATGGATGATTTTGAGGAACAGTACATCTTCAATCACAGCAACCCCTATAAGGATAACGTGACACAATGGCGCCGCTATATAGATGACATTCTCCTGATCTGGACAGGTTTCTATGGGTGGCTCAATGCCAGATCTGAAGATATCAAACTCACCATCCATTGGGATAAGAACACCATTAATTTTTTTGGATATCTCTATAAAAACAGAAAATGATCATTTGTACACAACACTGTATAGAAAACCAGCAGAATGCAACACACTGTTGAGATATTCCAGCCACCACACTGGAGGCCTCCGTGACAACGTGCCGTTTGGGCAATTTCTTCGCATCCGGAGAAATTGCTCGCTTAAAGAAGACTTCTTTAGAGAGTCAGAAGACCTAATCAATCGTCTTATTGAGTGAGGATACCTTAAAAGGTTGGTCAAGCGGGCGAGGAAGAGAGCCTGGTAATACAACAGGGAAGCGCTCCTGACTCCCAAACAACACCCCAGTGATACACAAAGGATGATATGTGTGACCACATATTGCACCAGGAGTAATGAAATCAAGAGGATCATTGATGGACACCGGAAACTTACGATCTTGAGATTCCGGATCCGCCGTTGCACTCTTTCAAAAAAGCTAGAAGTATTAGAGATCAGGTGGTTCGATCTCTTCTCGACACACCCCCACAGCACACCATCCAAACACTTTGGAATCTGCCAGAATTAGTGGAACAATATATATGCTATAAATGTAAAGCATGCAAACTGACCATTGAAACCAAGAAATGTTGCTACAAACAACACATCATAGATCTAAAAGACCACTCCAATTGCAACTCAACAGATGTGATCTGTGCCATCCTCTCTCTCTGTAATGAATTGTATATAGGCCAGAGGAGACAAAGAGTGAAAACGAGGATATTATAACACTGTAGCAGGGTTAGGTGTGGCACAGTGGGTGCACCTCTTGTTGAACATTTCACCACGAAAGCACACAAACCAGAATCAATAGGATGGTTCGTTCTGAAAAATGTGTCTCTGGGAAGTAGGGGTGGTGACATTAGTTCTATTCTAAATGTGTGAGAATGCAAATGGATGCATACTATGGACACAGTGAACAATGGCCTCAACAAACTCGATGATACAAATGCACAACTTGCAATTCTTAACACTGAATAATGTACAGGACAACTGTACCATGATCCTCTCACCAGATAAGATACTGTGTCCTACAGTGTAATATGGTCTCCACGTTTTTGTGGTACGAATACACACGTTTCATTCCTGACCCTAAATGATGTGCACATCCATGATACCATTGCCATTTCACCTGCAAGAATATTGTGGCCTAGTAGTTAACATGCTATGTCTGTCTTTGAATGGTTTACCAAGAATACTGTGGCCTAGTAGTTAACATGCTATATATGTCTTTGAATGGTTTACCATACTCTGCAGATTTTGATCATGTGTAATGTGACAGTTATTAAAGTACTCCATCTGTTCAAAGCTTCGACGCACCCGCCACACTACTGTGTAGTGTATGACATTTAAAGAGCACATACGACATGCATCCTGCCATGACTGTAAAATATAATGTCTTACTCTTTGTAATATTGAGTAATTTATGGTGTTGTGTCCTTTCCTAAAGTTTTTTCCCAAGGTTCTTTCTCTCATAATGATGTCCAGAGTAATCTGCCTGTAAATGTACTTCATCCAGGATCTTACATTTGGAATTCAGTTAATTATACATCCCTGAACGTTTTTGACCCATCAGATCTCTTTGGAGACATCCCTTACACATCATTTGACAATCAATTTGACATCGGTCCCAGGATCGCACTCTCTCCTGCAGCTCCACTGTGCTCTGCGTCGCCTAGCAGCCCCACAGTTGCAGGGTCCAAGACTACCCTGATTTGGTCTTTTTTCATTTTGACGCTCGGTGCCTCTAATTTCTTTATATTGTGCCTTACTGTTGGTTAATTTATTGTATTGTGCCTCTCTGCGGTTTGTTTTTCTTTTTTCCCCTTTTCCCTACGTCTTCCCCCCGTTTGCCCCACCGAAACATTGACCCATGACCCCTCCCCCTGACCGCCCCGCTCCCACCTCCGAGCTGCCGGTCCCTCCCTCCTCCCCTACATAATGGTGGCTGCTGCGCAGTCGCGCAGTGGATGCGTGCAGCGGGTACGCTGCTGGCGCACTAAAGGCGTGCCTAAGGCAAGCCCGTTTGCGCGTATCCACGACCCGACCGCAGCCAGGGCCAGGAACCCTGGATCTCCGGGACCCCACCAATACGACTCCGCGGCACTCTACACACTCAACCCCAGAAGACACACCGACTGCGAAAGATCCTCGCCCATCACCACCCATGGACAGTTCTCTTGCAGACTCTGCCGCAGATCCTTCACCGTTGACAAAACCACCCCAACCGCCGAAGGCCCGCATGATGCACGCACCACCGAAACCCTAACTTGCATTCTCCTCAACTGGCGCTCCCACCACCGACACGCCGTAGAGATCTGGGACTTGATCGACACCCTCTCGTCCGACGTCGCCTTCTTCACAGAAATTTGGACCAACACCACCTCCGGCCCCGACATCGCCATTGCCATCCCTGACAGCTACAAGATCCAGAGAAAGGACCGGCCACACCGCCCCGGGAGGAGGACTCACCATCGCACACAAGACCCCCCTCCGACTCTCCACATCCAGCACGAGTGACCCCCATTCCAACAACGAACACCTCCACTTCCAGATCCAGACCAGCCCCAGGACCACGCTACGCGGCACCCTCATCTACAGACCACCAGGACCTCGCACCCAGTCCGCAACTACCATCGCCGAACTCGCCGCACCCCACACCATCACCTCCAAGGACTACATCCTACTCGGGGACCTGAATTTACACCTCGACAACCGCGACGTACCCGACTCCACCACTCTCCTCGACAAACTCGCCAATCTCGGACTGAAGCAGCTGGTCAACACGTCAAGCTGGACACACCCTCGACCCTATCTTCGCGGGTGGGACAAACATCCGCTTTAGCCACACACCACCCAGCCCTTCTGGACGCACCATCACTGCGTCCACTTTACCTTCAACATCATCCTGCACACAAGCCTCCCCCGCGCCCGCCACAAAGTAACTGGAGCAAAGTCACTGAGGAACTCCTCAACACCACACTCCTCCAAACCCACCCCCAGCGCCTCTACCGACACCAACTCCACAGCCAGGGAATTCCACAGCTGGATCTCCTGCTGCGCCGATAAACTCGCACCCCTCTGCTGACCCGCTAAACAACGCCCCATGAAGGCCGCCTGGTTCACCACAGAACTACAAGAAACCAGACGCTCCTGCAGACGCCTAGAGAAAACCTGGCGAAACCAGAAAACCACGGAAGAACGGAACAATCATAGGAGCGCCCTGAAGGATTACCACCAGCGCATAAGAGACACCAAACGGACCTTCATAAGAGACAAATTCCAGACCAACGCGACCAATGCCAAGGAACTGTTCAAAGTCATACAGCAGTTCGCAAAACACCCCAGCGAAGCCACGGACGTCACACCTTCCCAAGAACTCTGCGACAAGCTTAGCTCGTATTTCCATATGAAGATCAAGGTTCTCTACGACAACTTCAACAAACAGACGCAGGACACCACCACCTCCCACCCCACCCCCCCCCCCCCGCCGCTAAGCCATCCATCATGACCTGGAATCCCGCCACCAGAGAAAAACAAACATTGTAAATTGTCTTGTTATTTAAGACACTTTAATATCAATACAATGTAAAGTGTGTGCCCCTGAAAGTTCACGCTCACGCAGCTGGATAAACAAACAAAAAATGATCATAGCTTCAGATAGCTTGCAGTATTTTTGTGGAAGCACACAACTTCTGCCCAATCACAACATATACTCCTGCCTACTGACATGTGGGTGGAGCCAAAGCCCTGTGCTTCTTAAAGCCCTTTGGAAGGTTAATCACATAGGGCCTCAGTACGATGCCGGGCGTATTTATGTCTGCCCAACACCGTTGCGGTTAGAAAATTTCTGACCTTAGGTCGGCGGTTTCAACCACAGGAGAAGGCCCGCAGTATAAGCTTACATTGAAAAATTGATGTTTGTAAACATCCCTACACCATATGGCAGGCACCGCACGGTGCCTGCCACACGGTGTACGGTTGTTTAGGGGGGCATCATAGCTGTCCCCCAGGCCCCATAGAGGACGGCCAGGGGCGATGGGGGCCCAAAGTCACTTTCCGAAAGCCTTTTCATGTCGGAAAGGCCGACATGGAAGGGCTGTGGGAAACCGAAATTGCTGGCTCCGCGTGATTTAAGGGAGTACAATTACGCAGGTTTTCTTCCGACCGCCGTCATCATAATACGACGGTCAGATAGAAGCCCTAGATATCGGACGGAAAGCCTCCAACAGACTGTCGGATGGCTTTCCACCCAACATCCAATCCGGGCTTAATATGTCTAAATGACAAAAGAAGCAAGTAGAGTGAGGTATGCTCTTAGTAATATCTGATACATGGGAACCTGCAATTCCTATATAAAATGAGGTCTCTAATTTTTTTCTTACAGTTGAATTGCGACATCTCTTGTCATCTGTAATAATGAAATGATATAGCTGCTCAACTGTAATAACTAATTAGAACAGAGTGGTGATGGTATAATGCCTGTTGCCAGAGCAGCATCCAAGGTGAAAGGTAGGTGATGCAGCAACATTACAGCTGCAGTTTAATTAAGGAAACTGGGAAATGGCTTTCCGTTCTTGTGAACTATTTTTTTTAATAAACAGTGATAAGAAGGATGGAAATGCTTATAGCAACATGCTTATTTTTTATATGCTCTAGGTCACTAAAAGAAAGATAGGCTCTCTGTATGTTTCAACACATTCTGAGATACAGCAGTTTTTTATCTGACTCACATTTAACAAATAGTCATCATTTTGACAATTAACTAGTAAATGATTGTTGGAGTGTGTAATTTCGCTCTACATAGTCTGCCTTTATTTTTCTTGTCTGCAATCATAATTTCGCACAAAATAGACAAGAAGGATTGAAGTGGTTTGTAGGAAGGGTGATGGTGTGACCATGTATTATAAGGAATAAAATACCCTATGCCTAACATTACAAGGATATTTATAAATCAACTTGGAACTCCATGGGGCCCGATTCACAGAACTAACTTAAGACAAAATCCTAAACTTACTAACATTTTCGTATTCACAGAAGGCACTTACTCATTTTGGTATTCACAGAAGACACTTACTCACTTCGGTATTCACAGAAGTTAGTAGTCCTAACTTTAGGACTCCTAAATGCCTTCTGTGAATACCGAAACTCCTAACTTTACTACTACTAAACTTTAGAAGGGACTTAGACATAAAAGAGCCTATACTCAGGTCAAGTCAAACAGTTTAATTAGCCAAATCAAAAGACCTGCAGAAGATACTCAACTTTTTGAAGGAAATACATTTGAAACTTCAGAGCTGCAAGAAGTGACCCCCCACCACCCCCCCCCCCACCCCCGCCTCAATACAGCAGCCAAAGCAAAGGCGAATGATGAGAGTACCCCGAACTCCAGGCGAAGTACATGAGGTCCTGAAAGCATGTTCAGGTTACAAATCTGGCAGAACATCCGTCCTTGTGTTCCCTCAAAAAAGCACCAAAGGTTCGTATCCACCACATCACAGGTGTAACATAATGAAGGGGGAATTTTAACCCTGTAGACAGGCGGAACGGGACCTAAGTGGTATCTCCCGCACGCTTTATATGATCTATTGAGGGCGTTCCCAGGGGAAGAGCCCTGTGCAAACATTTATGATTGTCATCACAGCCCCTACTAGAAAAAAATCTTACCCAGATACAAATATGAGTCCACTTTTTCTAACTATCTCCCCATAGATACAAATTATATTTCTCCTCGTTCTTGTATCATTCTTACGGAAAGTCAAAATGTTACTTTTAGAGCTGTCTATTTTCAAAGAGTGGGATTCGGCATACTCACAGAGAGGCGACGAATAAGCCAATAGGGGTAGACACATTATAGCCATATTATCAGCATACAACAGGGTGCCAATAGACATATTACCGATTTGTTGAGAGTCCCCCTGCACCTGACTTAGGATACAGGGAAGATCATATATATAGAGGGTAAACAACAGGGGAGCCAACAAGCCGCTTTGTGTTTTAACCTTTTGGGATAAACGCTGCATCCCTCCCATAAGATACTGACACCAGGTATCAGAATTCTATTCTTTCACATTCATTTATATAGCGCATGGCTACCCGTAGGCATCCCAGCGCTGGTAACCCAACACAGAGATCACCATCTAGTTCAGGGAGGATTATTTGTCGAATAGCCACATTTGTAGGAGTTTCCGGAACCTAAGCTTCTTGTTAGCGAGTCTCAATGTGAGAGGAAGGGTGTTCCAAAGTTTGGACACATTGTAGCGAAAACCCCAACCTCCTCTTCTCGCTCTTCGAATGGATGGGACAGTGGCCAAGTGAGCATTTGTGGATCAGAAGGATCTATTTGTTGTGTAGGGAGAAATCAGCGGTCTGAGAATTGAGAGGATTTTGGTCTGAGTGCTCTATGAGCAATGGATAGGCCTTTAAATGTAACCCTTTGCTCAACAGGTAGCCATTGAAGTGTGGCCAGGGCCTGCCGGGCAGAGTTTCGTCAGGGTACATTAAGCAGAGCTCAGGCTGATGCATTTGCAGATTTTAAATAACAGCTTTTGAGGATCCCAGGTATACTGAATCCCCATAGTCCAAGTGGGAGAGAATTAATGCCTGGACCACAAGCCTTCTGTAGAGGAGGGGGAGCAAGTATAACATTTCAAGGAGCATTCGA
Source organism: Triturus cristatus (assembly GCF_964204655.1). NCBI lineage: Eukaryota > Metazoa > Chordata > Amphibia > Caudata > Salamandridae > Triturus > Triturus cristatus. The sequence goes on from NC_140584.1 coordinate 1,199,874,612, forward strand.
ACAATGCCATAGCAGCATGTGGACAGTTTTGTGGCCTTGGCTTAAATGCCTAATGATTTGTCCAGCCATACCACCAGGCTCTTAATAACTGCTTTGGGGCGGGGGACAAGCCTAAGCAAGCTGGCCAACCGAGGTCCGGATAGGGATTCATGTTGTGGCCTAGAATCATGAGCTCCGTCTTCTTCTTTAGTTTGAGGCAGAATTCTGCCATCCAGCTTGCTACTTTCTCCAGACAAGGACCCAGTACGATGGATTGGGCGTCCTGTCTTTGGTTAGAGACAACACCAGTTGGATATTATCAGCATATGATACCATGGATATACCATCTGACAGTACAATATCTGCTAACGGACACATGTATATATTAAAGAGCGTCGGACTCAGGGACGAGCCCTGCCATACTCTGCACCTCAAAAGGAAAATGGCCGATAAGCAAAACTTGAAAAGTCCTGTCCTTCAGGAAGAAGGTGAGCCAGTTCGATAACGGTCTCTTGACATCTAAACTATTGTTTCTTTTAATGAGGGAGTTGTGGTTCACCATGCCAAATGCCTCACTAAGGAGTATGATGGCTGCTGTAACTCCTCAATCAAGCAGCATTTTTGACTCCTGAACTACCGCTCGGAGCCTGATTTAATGTTGCTAAATGGCAGTGTGAAGCACTACCGGCGTAAGACTGGGAAAGGCTACTTGACCAGTTTCCTCCACTGTTTGGTAAATAGTGACTGGAGAGGGACTTGGGTCCTTGTTAGATTTTTGGAATGTAAAATAAATATCTGTGATTTTTTTAAAGAAGAATCTTGCAAGATCAATATGATTTGATTTTTACATTTGTAGAGCGCACGAATGCCCGAAGGCGTCTTGGCGCTAAAGTTGGATACACAGTAGAATCTGCGAGATGATTAGCAAGGATATAGCCATGTCTTAATTGCCTTTCTGAAGGCAAAAAGTGTCGGGCTGTTTTTTAGGTTGATGGGTAGGAGGTTCCATAACTTGGTTGTCCTCAGCAGAAAACTTCTTCCTCCCCATCTGTTCTGCCTAAATTTGGGTACATGGACGAGTTTAGTGTTAGAAGAATATGGTGTGTTCCTATAGGTTCCGGAGTGACTATATAGAAAATAAGCTCCATCAATGCTTTCACGATCTGAAGCATTTTTGCGAAGCCTTTGATGTGCGGCTAATCCTAGTTTCGTTGTAGGCTGCCTGTGCTTTTGTTATTTCATAGTGGTACCTCCTCAAGGTTAGTCTGTATTCTAGTTTGCTAGACTCTCTATAGTCTCTCTACTATTTCTTTTTGGCTTTTTTCTATTCCTTTTTTAATATCAGGAGGTGGGGTAAACCATGGGGCAGAGTTGGCCCTGGAGCGCCGTGTAAGAGTTTTTATGGGAATGATTTGGTCCAGTGAGTGACTTAATCAATAGGTAACCTTGTTATACATGTGCTAAGGTCAGGACTAGATCCCCTCAAGACATGCTTTCACTTTACACAGTCAATTTTTGACCAGCTACAGTCTCTCCACACGGTGGGACCAGGGCGTTGGTTGCCACTAGGAGTGTTCACAATGAAGAGGATCAAATGATGGTCTAACCACACTACAGGAACAGAATCAAGAGCCCAGTCGCTCAAGTCAGCTGTGTCCAAAGGCCCCCTCACGCCGTCTTCCTCGAGTACGAGGAGGAAGACGGCGTGAGGGGGCGATTACCTTTAGACACAGCTGACTTGAGCGACTGGGCTCTTGATTTTGGATCCTTTGAAAGAATCGTATTATTCTGCCCGCCCGCTATTAACCACGCCAGAGGTCAGTGTGGGTCGGAATTAACACCACACTGAAACGGTCCCTAAATAGCAAATTAAGCCTTGAAAAAGTCGCATGTTAATTGAACGTGAAGCGACGAAACACGTGTTGGCTTTGGGCTTACAAACAGTCACAAGAATATCAACCTAAGGAACCTACATATGAATTAAAGAGTGAAGACTTCAAGATATACAATTTGTACTACTGACTTATATGTTGTCTCATGTTTATTTAGTATCTTTTGAACTACTGTGTTAATTAACATTGAAAATCAACGTGTCCTAGGGACTTATGTTGCTAATTGTTTGCGGCCTAGGCTGCTGATTAGGAGAGGCTGGTGGTTCTCTCCTCCTTATAGCACCGTACTAAGCTGGGTAACACTAAAAATCTTAGTGAATATTTCTGGCAGCACCTGTCCTATTACTCATACCACCTTTCTTCTAGTAAAATCACACTACAGGAACAGGATTAAAGATGTTGAGAAGGGGCTCATTGGAAAAGATGGGGTCAGGTAGGTGCCTTTCTGCTGTGTAGGACTGGGAACATTTTGGGACATTTGTAGGGCTGAAAGATAATTAAGCAGTCCATGGGCTTGCTGGCATACTAGATCTTCCAGGTGTATATTGAAGTCGTCTAGTGAAGTGAAGTTTGCTTTATTGCTAGCTCAACTGACAATTATATCCAGCAGAGTCTGGATAAAGTGGATCCAAGGGCCAGGGAGCCTATAGAGGAGCACATCAAAGGTGTATGTGGGGCTAAGGGAGAGGGTGAACGCCATGCTGTCACAGTCTGGAAGGATGTAGGAGGCTGGCTTAGTATATGGTGCACACTTATTCAAGTGATGCACCTTGCACTAATCCACGTAACTCTTATGGTGATTTTAGTGGTCTTTGATAATCATAGAAAAATCTCAAAGTGGTAGCTGTGGAGAGCAGCCTTCAGGCTTACCTTGAAGGAGTGTTAATCAGCCTGTTTTACCAGTTTAATCATGTAGTGTAGGTTAAATAAAAAAGAACCACAAAGTGTTTATATAAAATACTTCTATTTATTATTTATTACACAACACTCACTAACACATTGGTGTGTCTTCTACCCAGAGATATCAACATCATACACAACAATACTTCAATTGCAATAAGGTAAGTAGCACAAAATACAGTGGTCTCCTGGGGGAGACCAAACCATAAATTAAGAAAGTGGAATGAGAACTTCAAAGGAGGACATGACTTGGACCAGAAGACCCAAAGGAGGTGAGGACACAAGGAACCACCCCAGGTAAGTACCCAGGAACCCCACGGAGGCTGAATGCAGAGTGGAAACACAGCTGCGTGCCCAATGGAAGTCAATGGAGAAGTCGCTGTTGCAGAAGAAGGACCCTTCCCATAGGAATTCCCTTAGAAGACGGAAGGTTGAAGAGCAACCCCACCTGAGGATGCCCCGGAGACCGGGTTACCTACACCAGGGAAGCAAGGTGCAGAAGGGTGAAGAGATGTCTGAAACCTTTGTAGACAACAATGAAAGACTGGGAGAAAAGTCCCTTTGGAGAAGAAGGTAAAAACGTCCGGTGGAATCCAAGAGTGGATTCTGGAAGTGAAGAACCTGCAAGCAGAGGGGACAGAGTCTATGCCACTCAGGAGTGATCAGGAGGCACGGAAGAGCAAGGCCTACCGATGTCGGACAGTTCAGACAAGTTGATGGTGGCCTTGTCGCTGCAGCTGTGAAGACCAGGCGACACTGAGGAAGACCAGAAGCTGGGCACGAGCTCTTCCACGTCAGGTGTCGGTGACTAGGGGGGTCGGTATCTGGTGGGAGCACCAACAAGCCTTGATAGCAACAACTGGCGTGGAGAACGGAGAAACATTGTGACCAGCATGGTCCAAGGGACTCACCACAAGCAGGAGAGTTGGAGCAGGCCTTGAGCAAGTAGGGGAGCCCACTGAAGCAGGAGAAGACCCTCAGGAGGACCCACAGGCCAAAGGTACAGGAGTTGCAAAAGAACCTCGAGCAGCTAACCAAGAAGGAGGCTCCACGGTGCAAAGAATAGCCGCGGTCCGTGCAGGTAACAGAGGTGGGCCGTGGGGCGGTGTGAGGGGGTATTCCGAAGGACAATGCAGAGGGAAAATTAAATAAATACTTAATTTCCCCTCTGCATCGTCCCTCGGAATCCCCCCTTACACGGCTCCACCGCTGTTACCTGCTCGGACCGCGGCTGGCAGAGAATGCTGTGAGGCACTGTAATTGGTAGGAAGAGATGCTAAAGGCTGGAGCTTCTTGTAGCCCAAAGATCTCTGGAGTGCAGAGCCAACAAGCTTTGGCAATGGCAAGTCAGCGCAGTGCACAGGGGTTCAGTCACAGTAGTTCCGACAAGGGAAACGGGCTTCAAAATTGAAGAGAGGACAGCTCAGGCCTCGAGGGAGTTGTAGAACTACCGCCTGTGTTGCTGAGCCTCACTAAGTCCGTGGGACTTCAGGAGCAGCAGACTGGTGAGCTTTGTTGTGGTGCCTGCAGATGCAAGTAAGTGACTCCTTCACTCCAACAGAGATTATTTTAGGTGTCCTTGATGCCCACTGGTGTGTTGAAGATCCTGGAAGAAGCACAGACGAAGAAGACTTGCAGAACAGCAAGACCAGAAGCAGCAGGTGTCTTCTTTGATGCAGTCCCGGCTCCAGGCAAAGTCTAGCGAATTCCAAGTATCCAGACAGTTGAAGAGTGATGTGGTTTCAGGCTTGAGTCTTATCCCATGATGAATCTGAAGAGCCACCCACAGGTAAGCCCTTAAGTACCCTAGGGAAAGAGTTGGAATGACTCAGGGGCCCCTCCGAGAGGAGGGGGGAGGATACTCCCAAGTCTTTTGTCCAGTTTCGCACCAGGGTGGGAGACAAGGGCTCCCTGAACTGGCTCAAGTTGGAGTATGCAAGGAGTCTGGTGGCACTAGCAAGTGCCCCCACCCCAGCCCAATACACTAATTCCTGTCTGGAGGTTGTCACACCTCCCTGTGACAGGAAACCTATTGTTCTACCTTCCACTGCTTGAGCTTGGCTCAGGAGAGCAGAATCATGTCTGTGGTCGGCAGTAGCACTAGCTTGCTGGCAGACCCTGAAAGGCTGTTATCGGTAGTACATGGGGATACCCTAAGCAAGCCCTCCAGTACATGGGATCATACTTCTAACACTGGAATCAGTAGTGGGGTATGATTCCAACATATTTGATACCAAACAGGACTGGGTTCGGTGCAGCCACTATATAGTTAGACATCTCGTAATGACTGATGTCCACTATATGTATTACAGTGAATGACTGCACTTAGAAAGCCTGGAGAATCGACTCTGGGGTTTGTAAGGGTGTCCTGCTTATGCAGGGCACCCTCACACTCATAACCAAGCACCCTGCCCTCAGGACTGAAGAGCCTGCCATAGGGGTGACATAGAATTTAAGTTCAGTGACCTCAGATATATAAAAAAAAAAAACTCACACAGGCTGCAATGGCAGACCTGTATTCACAGTTTAAGTTTAAGTGGAATCCCATGGGTGGCATAATATATATGCTGCAGCCCATGTTAGACCACTGGTTTACCTATGCCCTGTGTACCTCAGTACAATATACTAGGGACTTAAGAGGGTACACCACCCTATTGTGGATGTACAAAAGTACTTCCCCTGTTCAATTAAGGAAGAAAGGGCAGTGACTGGGGTCCTGATTAGCAGGATCCTAGTCAGACAAGGCCTGGGGAATCGACTCTGTGGTTTGTAGGGGTGTCCTGCTCATGCAAGGGCACCCTTATACTGAGAACCAAGCACCCTGCCCTCAGGACTGAAGCGTTTGCCATAGGGGTGACTTATAGGATTTAAGTGCAGTGGTCCCAGATATAAGGAAACTTGTATCTGTTGTGAGCAGTGCAAGCATCAACTCACACAGGCTGCAATGGGAGGCCTATAGTCACAGTTGTAAGCTAACTCCCATGGGTGGCACAATAAGTGCTGCAGTCCATGGGAGACCCCTGGTGTACCTATACCCTGTGTAGCTTAGTACCCTATGCTAGGGACTTACAAGGGTACACCAGTAGCCAGTTGTGGATGTACAAAAGTACCTACCATGGTCAATTTAGGGAGAAAGCACTGTGTAGGAAAGTAGGATCTGCTTTTATGGTGACCCCCACTTTTTGACCGATGTGATGCTGTTTCTAATTAGTCTGACTGTGATCATGCTAACCAGGACTCCAATCTCTGTGCTTTCTCCCTTAAATTGGTTATGGTGAGTACTTGGGTACAACCCTGATTGGCTACTGGTGTACCCTTATAAGTCCCTAGTATATGGTACTGAGGTACCCAGGGCATAGGTACACCAGGGGTCCCCCATGGGCTGAAGCATGTATTATGCCACCAATGGAAGACCACTCAAACTGTGACTACAGGCCTGCCATTGCAGGCTGTGTAAGCTGGTGCTAGTTCCACTTACGACAGATCTGTTTCTTATATCTGCGGTCACTGCACTTAAAACCTATAAGTCATCCCTAAGGCAGGCCTATCAATCCTGAAGGAAACATGTTTGGTTCTAAGTGTGAGGTTGTCCCTGTATGAGCGGAACACCCCTACAACTTTTGGAGTCCATTCTCATGGGTTGTAAGTGCATCAGCCATTATGATAAATAGTGTGGCCTTGTGTCATTACGCAATGACCATCTCTAAACGAACCCTGTTGTGTTTGGTAACAAACATGTTGGAATCATACCACCCACACAGTAAACGGGACTTATGATTCCATGTACTGTAAAGCCCTCAGTGCAACCGTTACCAGTCTTCTAGACCCGGACAGTAAACTATGGCTGCTGCCGACGAAAGACAATTATTCTGCCCTCTTGCTACTGAGCCAAGCTATAACAGAGGAAGGCAGGTCAATAGGCATCCTGTCACATGGAGGTTTGACCACCTCTGAGACAGGACTTAGTGGATTAGGACAGGGTGGGGGCGCTTACCAGTGCCACTCAGTCTGCTTGAAGTGCTCATTTGGTGCCCTCCTTACATAGTACAGTCAGCCATTGGCTCCTGCTCTGGTGTGAAACTGAACAAAGGACATGGGAGTATCCTCCCCACTGGCCGACCCCTGGTGGGAACCCTGATTCTTCCCAACCCTTTCCCTAGGGTACTTAAGGGCTTACCTGTGGGTGGGTCCCTAGATTCGTCGTGGGACAAGATTCCTATCACGACACCACTTCATCTTCGACTGTCTGGGCACTCTGGACTACGCTGGGCTTTGCTGTGGGCACCGAGACTGCAACTGGGAAGACTCCTACTGCTCCTGGTTTTGCCGTCCTGCAGGTCTTCTGCAACATCTGTGGCTGTGCTCCATACAGGATCCTTCCAAGGCCTGTGGACATACAAGACACCGGAAGGAATCTCCCTTGAAGTGAAGGAGTCACTTCCCTGCATTTGCAGGCACTGCAAAGCACCTGACCAGTCTGCTGATCCTGGGATCCTATGGACTCTGAAAGGCTCAGCAACACATGTGGTGGTTCTTCAACTCCCTCGAGGCCTGCACTGACTTCTCACTGAGTTTGTGGCCAGTATACCTCGTCGGAACCGCAGGAGCCGAACCCCTGTGCACCACGTTGACTTGTTGTTGCAAAGGCTTGTTGGCTCTCTACCTCAGAGATCTTCGGGCTCCAAGTAGACCCCACCTCAAGCATCTCCTGTGACAAAGATCTTCATCCTCACCACATCTCTTGCACCATAAGCCTGCATCTTTGGTGAGCTCCTTGAGGTTCTCTTGCAACTCTAGTGCCTCCAGTCCATGGGTCCTCTGGAGGGTCCTCTTTGATTCCTATGGGCTCCCCTGATTACTATGGGCCTGCTCTGACTTCCCTACTTATGGCAAGTCACTTGGACCTTGCTGGTCCTGACACTGCACCTTTTTCGCTTTCCACGTTGTTTGCAGTTGCCAAGGCTTGTTGGTGTTACCCCTCAACTCTCGACATCCGATGTGGGACAGCTTGGGAATGGCTCCTGGTCTTCCTCAGTGTGGCCTGATCCACATAGCTGCAGCTCCAAGGTCACGGTCAGCTCCCCTGCAGTACCAGACATCGATGGGCATTCATCTTCCATGTCTCCTGGTCACTCCTGAGCGACATAGACTCTGTTCCCTCTGCTTGCAGGTACTTCTCATCTTTTTTTTTTTTTCAAACATACTTTATTGGTTTATTATTTATATTAGTTACATCTGGCAAAAACATTGAGCCTTTACTGTAAGTACTGTCTAGTTTGGTATTATACAGTTTCCAAACGACAAAGTATTGTGGTAAATTACTGGGTCATTGCAAATAACAATTGTCGTACATGTACATAAGACTTTCCCATGAGTTTTTAGACCTGCCTTAATCCTGCGCCTCGTAAGTCTTCCATTTGGTATTGGGATCCCCAGTAATGGAATGTTGCCTGCATAGGGGGGTCCAGGATGTATATTGCAGCACCTTCCTCTAGCACAGCAATGCTGTACGCAATAGGGGCGGCACATTAGGGGGACCTTATATTGTGGTAATAGTAAAGTGTGCAGGGTTCCCTGGTCAATATTTTGCATGGTATATCCAATCTCCTGCAGGTTGCATCCCACTGTCTAATAGGACAGCCACTGCAATTGGCATGCGTAGTAGTACGCTCGAAGGTCCGGTACCCCTAATCCTCCCTTACATGTCCCTAACTGCAGTATTTTGAGGCTCACCCTTCACTGTCCAACTCCCCAAATAAGGTCCGAGAGTATATCATCTAGTGTGTGAAAAGTGATGGGGGTACTATGATCGGTAAATGGGTGAAGTAGTACAGTAGCCGAGGGAGAACCAACATTTTTTACACTGCCACGCGACCCATTGACGAAAGGGGTAGTGTGGTCCCGAAAGCGACCTTTGAGCATATCCACCTGATTGCCCTATTAAGGTTGCCTTCCAGCATGTCTGCATGAGATCGGTATATGTGTATGCCAAGATATTTAAAAGTGTGCTGTGCCACCGGCAAGGAGTGCGGCCCAAAACCGACCTCCTCAGGACGAGTGTGCTCTTGGAAAAAGAAGGAGTTCGATTTTGATACATTAACAGTGAGGCCCGATATGCGTTTGAACCATGTAAAAATACTTGGAATGGGGTCTAGCTCGCCGAGGAGGTCTTGCATATAAATAATTATGTTATCCGCATACGTAGATATAAGGTGTGTAGATTTGTCCACCGGTATCCCAAGTTGGTTAGCTTCTTGACACAGCCGAAGCGCCAGTTGCTGTAGTGCTAATACGAACAAAAGTGGGGAAAGTAGGCATCCCTGTCGCGTGCCCCTGCAAACAGGGCACTCCCGTGATATATGTCCGCCTTTCCTGACTCTTGCTGTGGGGGCCTCGTATAGCAGACGCAGCCACCGAAGGTATTCGGGGGACAGCCCAAACTGACTAGGTACTTCTCATCTTGAATACAGCTTTGGGTTCAACCGGACACTTTCACCTTCTTCACCAGCGGCATCTTTCTGAAGTCCTCCATTAAGTTCGACTGCGGTTTCCAATGCCTCTTCGCACCTATGCACCTGGCTTCCCTGGTGCAGGTATCCACGGGGGGAGTGACTCTCCAACCTTCTATCTTCCATGGGGTTTTTCAGGGTCCACTGGGAAGGGTCCTTTTTCTTTAAAATTGCAACTGCGACTTACCCATTGATTTGAATTGAGCACGCGGTCGTGTTCACACTCTGCACACCGCCACCGTGGGGTTCCTGGTTACTTACCACTGGTGGCTACTTGGGTCCCCAGCACTTCTATGTTTCCTGGGTATAGTCTTGACTTGAGTCGTGGTTCACATCCCACTATTTTAGTATATGGTTTGATCCCCGCCCTGGTGACCACTTTGTATTCGTGCTACTTACCTGTTTTCTTTGCAAAGTATTGTGTGCATTGTGTATATCTCCCGGTAGGAGATATTTGTATGTGTTAGTGTCTCAAAATAAATACATATTTTTATAGATACAGTGTGTGGTTCTTTTTCACTTAATCTATACCAATAAGATTATGTTCTGGTAAAACAAGCTACTTTGCACTCCTTCGGGACTAAGCCTGAAGGCTGCTCTCTACTTAGACAGCTTTCTAAGGTTGTCTGAGAAACCTAAAATCACCATAAGGGTTTTCTGGATTAGTGCAGGGTGATACACTTACATAGGTGAGCACCATATACTAAGCCAGCCTCCTGAACACAGTGAATGCAGTCCTGATTAGCAGGATCCCAGTCAGACTAGGTCAAAAACATACTGACACCAAGCAAAAAAGTGGGGGTAACTATGAAAGCTAATCCTACTTTCCTACAGAGCGGTATGGGTTCATGTAGGCATTTAAAGGTGGCTTTGAAAATAACCGCAATCCCTCCACCATTCAATTCCAATCTATCTCTTTGATATATGTGGGCGTCTGATGGAAAGGCATGAGTAAAACCCGGTCCTGCTTCCGCGTGGAGCCAGGTTTCCATCAGGAACACTGCTTCTGGGTTTTTTCCTCCAGGAGGGAGATGAGTTTGAGTTTGTGGCCAGGTAGGGATCTACATTTGATCATATACATATGCTCAATTGATACTGGCGATATTAGGGTGACGGATGTAGGGGGGGAGATAGAGTGATTCCTACATTTCAGTTTCTTATTATGGAGATAAACAGAGTCAAAACACTCTTCCTTGGTTGTTCTCCTGAGAGCTTCTAGTTGTAGGGATGAACAAGTCAACTTACTTGTGTTGGGGACACAGGGTTCCTGGTCCATGGTCCCAGACGGGTGCAGACGGGATTGCCTTTGGTGTGCCAGTGGCACTACCGTCATCATTATATAGTGTTCTTGTTCGGAAACCTCTGAACAACTGGAGCGCCAACAAAGATGGCGCCTCCTAATGTGCTAGTCCCCCCGAGCAAGTGCTTCTCTCCATGCAGAGTGAATGAGTTCACAGTGTGTAAAATCAGCGAGTTACTTCTTTTTAACAAAAAAAATGCAGGTAAGTAATTTGAAACCACAGATAAACTTCTAAAAATTCAGTTCCAGACTGTAGCAGCATTATACTTTAGTAGCATTAGCAGTGTTATATTTAAAAAGTTTTACTTATAAGCAGTTAAATTAGGATTCAGTTCTTAGCAGCGTTTGCAGTGTTATTACAAAAAACGTGTTTACTTAAAAGCAGTTTCCCCCAATACAGGCCCCGATGAAGTGCAGGTAGCAGCGTGTTGTGTTAGTGCTGATGAAATTCAATAATGAACTTTACTAGATGTTAATGTTAAGAATTATAATTTTATTAATAGGCATTGGGAGATGAGAGGAACACCCAGACAAAACAGCTTTTTTCACAGCGTTTGGCAATCTACTCTGTCAAACACTGTGGAGAAGTCAAAGATGGCCGTATAGACTGGCATACCCCGGAAACAGGGATATTTCTCAATAATCGCTTTACTTCCTTTTTAATAATCGCAATAGGAACCTCATCAAGCTCCAAAGCTCCAGATGTTCTGGCGGTTTTGATAAAACCAACAATGTCGCCTATAGGGAGAGCACAATATGCTACAAACATCTCTTCATCTACGCAAAGCACAATTGGATCAGCTTCCTAAGTGTTGCTAGTGTACAGCATAAACATATATCCCACCCAGACATTTCCAGGGATGGGAATTGCATGCGTAGTCACCCTACATTCACAACATTCAGTAAACAAACGCCAATATTTTTTTGAATCGCTAGAATTCGCAGCCTCCTTTAGATTGATCGACTTAGTATCAGTTTCCCTCCTATGCTCTTGCGCCTTAAATCTAAATGGACAAGTTACTTACCTTTGGTAACGCCTTATTTGGTAGAGACATGATCTGAATTTCCCAGGTGTCAGACTAGATCCGGAAGAATTTTCTTTAAACAATACTCCTGCACAACGGTAGGTGGTGTCGGTCTGCTCCGTGTGACGTCATCGTCTGCGCCATAGTGACATCCACATCACCTATATAAGCACTAGCTCAGCATGTTGACGTCAGTTACTTTTAACAACTTTCCAAGCCAGAAGCACGGAGCCATGAAGTGCACTGACATTGGTGTGTTTTGAATACATAAGGCCTTGAAAGGGATCAGCCCTCATGGCAAAAACGTTCGAGGAGGATGGGTGTGTCAGTAAGGAATCTGCGGCTAGATCATGTCTCTACCAAATAAGGCATTACCGAAGGTAACTTGCCCATTTGATATAGATATGTAGCCACAGATTCCTTACATTTGAATTGGTACCCAAGCAATACCATCGCCGGAGGTGGGACTGTGGATAAGTTTTGACCAGGAAGTCCTGCAAGACAGAGCAGCCAAAAAGGTTGTCACTACAGACTTTACTGTCCAGGCAGTAGTGCTCGGTAAACGTGTGCAGGGATGCCGACATTGCTGCCTGACAAATATCTTGTACTGGAACTTCACGTTGCAAGCCGTGGTAGCAGATTTTGCTCTGGTAGAATGAGCTCTTAAGCCTTTAGGAGGCTGCTTTTTGTCAGTGTGTGGCAAATCTTGATGCAGTGGATGACCCAACTTGAGAGACTCTCCTTCTGCACTGCACTAACTTTCTTAGCGCCAGTGAACCCCACGAAGAAGTGATCATCCACCCAGAATTCTTTAGTGTGGTCAAAGTAGAACGACAGCGCTCTTTTTGGGTCCAGGCGGTGGAGTCGCTCCTCTTCTTTAGAAGGATGCAGAGAAGCATAGAAAGTGGGCAAGGTGTCAGATTGCCCCACATGGAAAGGTGTTACCACTTTTGTTAAGAAAACAGACCTACTGTGTGAAGCACCAACTTATCTGGGAAGATGGTCAGGTAAGGAGGCTTGGATGACAGAGCCTGCAATTTGCTCGCCCTCCTGACAGATGTGATTGACAGTAAAAAGGCTGTTTTGATAGTAAACAGCCGGGGCGGGCGGGGGGGGCAATTGTGCAGAGGTTCAAATGAAGTGCACATTAGAAAGGTGAGAACTAAATTAAGGTCCCACTGAGGAATGATGAAAGGAGAAGGCAGGAACATATGTACAAGACCTTTGAGAAATCTATTTACAAAGGGAGATTTAAACAAAGAGTGTAGTCTGAAAGCTGCAGAAAGGCAGACAGGGTTGAAAGGCACCCTTCGAGAGTGCCCAGAGCAGAGTCCTGCTGGGCAAGGCTTAAAATAAAAAGTAAAATGTCAGACAGGGAGGCATAAAGAGTGTCAATATACTTTTCTGTACAATATGATACAAACTTATTCCATCAGCAGGCGTACACCGATTTCGTAGAAGGAAGTCTGGATGCCAAAATAATATTACAAACTTCGGGAGGAAGGTCGAATGCTGTCAACTGCCACCACTCAATTTCCCTACAAGAAGGCATAGAGTTGAAAGATTTGGATGGATGACCCTCCACTGCTGCTGCGACAGGAGATCCTCCTGAAGGGGCAGCCTGATCGGAGGATCGTTGGAGAAGCTCGAGATACAAGACTCTCCGTGCCCAGTCCGGGGCCACATGGATGACTTGGGGCAGGTCGTTCCTGATCTTCTTGAGAACTCTGGGCAGGAGTGGTATGAGCGTAAAGGTATACATGAGGCCTGACTTTCACTCAAGATGAAAAATGTCTCTAAACGAGAGCCGCTTTGGAAATTCCATTACGCAAAATTGCTGACACTGCGCATTTTAGGCAGAGGAGAAGAGATCTAACCAAGGCTCTCCCCACTGTTGAAAGAGACCTTGTGCCACCTCCGAATGGAGACACCATTCATGATCCGCTAGGCATCGATGGCTGATTTTGTCCTTAAAGCGCTCCAGGGCCATGTCAGTCTTGTCTCTGAAGAGACAGGTGCCATCAAAGGGCAAGTCCATGAGAGAGGCCTGGACATTGCCCAAAAAGTCCTCAACCAGGCATGGCATCGAACAGCTACCATTGATGAAATCACTCTGCCCAGAAAGTCGGTCATGTCGAGACCACAATGGATGGTGGACTTTGCTGCATCTCTCCCATCTGATACTGCTTGGTAGAGGATGGCCCCAGCCTCCTCCGGGACCTGTGGCAGAACTGGCGTAACTGTTTCCTACAGGAAGTTGAAATAATGGGCCAATAAGCATGCAGTGTTCACTGACCACAATGCAAGGCTGGCGGAAGAAAACATTATCTTACCTCAAATTTTCAGCCTCTGGGATTCCCTGTCCGGGGTTGCAGAAGGGAACGCACCATGGGAGGTAGGGGTTTGAACCACCAAGCTCTCTGGGGTAGGGTGCATAGTGAAGAAGCTTGGGTCACCTAGCGTAGGGTGATTATCCTATTCACAGGAGCCCCTCTGCTGGGTTTAGACAAGGTACCCTGTAGGATATTTAAAGGTAGTCGGAGTTCAGAAGAGGAGAGACCTTGCTGGAAGACCTCCATCAAGATATTAGTCTTGACCACCACCCAAGGGAGCTGAAAGTCCAGGACGTCAGCCACCATTTGCACCACCATAGCAAATGAAGCTTCCGCCTCCGTAGACATGGTGGGAGGAGGAAGAATGCCAGTATCTGAAGAAGTTTCCAGTCCTCTGGCCTCACCCAACTCCTCACACCAGTACATGTCATAATAAGCTGGTCTTCTATAGGGTCCAGCAACCCCTCCCAATCTTCTTTCACTCCTCGCCCTTCAGAATAGGGTTCCGGAAATGACCTAAGACCTGGAGGTTCTGTCAGTGATGGTATCGGCGTCAGTCAACATGGTACCTTCTCTGTGTCATCATGATTCAGAATGGGGCTGGTGCCACCGGGGGGCACCAGTGGCGCACCAGTGGCGCCGGGATCGTCAGGGCCGACCGGGAAAGGTCGCAATGGCACGACCGGCATCGGATCCATTCCCGGATCTGGGGGGGTACATCGTTGCCAGGGCCGAAGCTACCAGCGCAGAAACTGGGAAGGCGCATTGGTAGGATCAGGCCACCCAAATATGAGGCACATGGTGTCATAGAAAACATAACTACCTTTGGTAACAATATATGTAGACATAGTCTAGCCTCACTTTCCTTAACTGGTGAACTATCACCAGGTTTCAGACTGGATCCAGAACTTTTTCAGCAGTACCTCTGCGTGCCTTGGGACGGCGTAATTCGGCTCTGGACGTCGACTCCATTTGTGATGTCAGTGGAGACATTTAAGTCCCCTCCCGCGCACAGACATAAGTTTCTTCTGTGAAACCTTCTGCGCCAGAACGCGTAGCCACCATAGAAACTGGCTGTGGAAACAGTGTGCCAAAAAGATCAGAAATCCTTAAAACAATAATTATAAAGTATCAATAAATGAAATTGCAACACCAGCCAAGGACTTAAAAGCAAAGACTAAAGGAATCACCAAAGCTCAAGCTACATGAAATCCTGTGCACTGGTGCATAAACCAGCCTTGCAAAAGAGAACACTGCTCACTCTACCAGTCACTCCCAAATAGAATCAAATGGTATGGTAATACCAGAACAACACCTATGAGGCTAGACTATGTTGTTTGTTAAGTCATACCACTACACAGCTCGCAATGATGACTGTGGGCCTTGGAACCGGTCCTCGGACGCAACACAACACAACACTTACAATGCCAGGAATATGTATTAGTCGTCAATCACAGATAGTACCGTATCTCAGAATAGGACTGCTTTGATTTGATAGGGACAATGTCTGCCGGAATCTGAGGATTGAGATTCCCTTAGGGAGGAATGCAAGAAGATGAAGGACTGGAGGGAGGGGGTGGGAAAGTAAGTTGGAGAAATTGGGTACAGACTGTTACTACCAAATTATTATGATGCACAGTGGACTTTTTGTTCTTTTTCTTGCCCTTTACTAATGTGGGTGTTGATGCAGCACTGTAGCAGTATGTACCATTACAATGCTCAAAGTAACATGTTCGTGGGATGGTATATTTTGAAAAACTACTAATAACATTTGTTTAAAAAAAAAAAATAAGTCATACCACTACACAAAACAGTAATCACTGGAATATAAAGCCAGTACTAAAAAAGCGGAATAAACGCAACATCATATGTCGTTCACAGAGTGGGGAGGATGGGAAGGGCATTAAGAAATTTGCGGCTAGGCTATGTCTCTACTAGATACATCATTACCAAAGGTAAGTAACTTTTCCATCTGATAGAGCACAGCTTTCCAAACTTTTCATGTTGGTGACACACTTTCTAGACATGCATCACTTCGCGACACGGTAAAGCAGTGTAGCGAGCGAGCCCGAACCACATAAGTGGGTTCGGGGGGGGGGGGGGGGGGGGGGTTCTCAAAATACAGATGTTACAGGTGAACAAGAGAACAAACTGGTCAAGATTAACAAAGACCAGACAGATGTAGAAATTTGATGAAAAAGAGCATGTCTCTTTATAACAAAAATGTGGCAATGACCACAGACAATGTAAAAGGAAAACAACCCCACAGACACAGAAAAGCCAAAGCCTCAAGGGGAAGAGGGAAAACTCTGTCAGAAGACATTTGACAACAGTAAGACAATAGTACTCATTACCCAACTGGTAAAAGAACCCTTAGACTAGAAGGACCAGTCGGTCTAACCTAAAAAGTGACCAGCGCAGGTAAGTAAAGTGAAACCTCATGTGACTGAAGAAGGAGAACAAACTTCACCCATGCACAAGCATCAGCTGTACAAAGGACATGACCCAAAGAATGGAGTGAACCCACATGGACTATGAAGGACGAAGGCGAAACGAACTGCAAAGCAATGTACGGTGGGAAGTAGGGACCGCCAAGGGACCGCCGAGCTAGAAGGAAATCAGCAGGAAGGAGGATGACCAGAGTGAGAGAGCCACAGTGGTTCTTTTCTTATATCAACAGTGAGTGCCACAAAACATGTGGCATAACGAAAGCACTGTTTCAGAAGTGACTTTCCATCACAGTGAGTCACAACTTCAAGAAATCAGTCTTGAATAAGTCAGACGTTCATATCGTCTATGATTCGGACATAAACAATTAAAATAAACATAACACATTTTCCTATTCAACAAAGAACAATCTTTTTCTCATGAAGTTGCGATGAATGGCAAATGCATTTCGGGAAGAAGATCCTTTCTTCAGGGGCCACTGCGAAGGTAAACAATAAAGGTTCTTTAATTGTAGAACAGTATGCAGGGAGGAAAGCCTTCCCCCGTGTGTTCACCGTGTGTGTTTAGGATAAATGACGCTGTGAAAAAGTGCTCCCCAAGAAACAGAACCGTCCCATTGCCCGATCATCCAAGAGTATGTATGTGTTTCACCTTTTCCTGGACTCGGCTGTCCCTTGAGGATGGCATGTAATGGTATCAGTGCCCATGAACTCTTTCTTCAGCATTAACATCATCGCTAGTAGCTTATGAAGGACATTGACTTGTCACACTTCCATTTCTCAGCTTACGCCTTTGGAATAGGCACATACGAAGCGTTTTGCTCTCAGCACACACGGTGAGTGCTTGTCATCTGGAGCATTACATAATCAGTGCGGTTGTTAGTTATCATGGCGCGCATGCTCATACGACATATGAGGACCTGGGCACTTTCCCAGATTTCTCGATCTCTTCCTTATATCACAGTCCATTAACGCATGGATATATTTTTGTCTGATCGGGCAATGGGACTGTTCTTTCTCTGGAGGAGCACTTTTTCACAGCGTCATTTATCGTAAACACACACAGTGAAGACACGGGGAAGCCTATCCTCCCTGCATACTGTTCTACAATTAAAGAACCTTTATTGATTACCTTTACAGTGAAGAAAGGATCTTCTTCCCGAAATGCATTGTGCATTCACCGCAACTTCATGAGAAAAACATTATTTTTTGTTAAATAGGAAAATGTGTTATGTTTATTTTAATTGATCCTGTCAGCGTCATATTAGGGCCATGAGTCTGAGATACTCCCAGACAAGGGATTTATAAAGAAGGTAATGGTGGAACATGGATAGAAACGTATCCATGGAACTGTCTGACGGACAACAAATAAGCAGAAGGACTGCTAGCATCAGACCAGTCCTTGAATATAGAGACTGACCGCCAGAGCCTACTGCGAGGCGGAATGGAAGCGCCTATAGAAATAAGCAGAAGGACTGCTAGCATCAGACCAGTCCTTGAATATAGAGACTGACCGCCAGAGCCTACTGCGAGGCAGAATGGAAGCGCCTATAGAAATAAGCAGAAGGACTGCTAGCATCAGACCAGTCCTTGAATATAGAGACTGACCGCCAGAGCCTACTGCGAGGCGGAATGGAAGCGCCTATAGAAATAAGCATAAGGACTGCTAGCATCAGACCAGTCCTTGAATATAGAGACTGACCGCCAGAGCCTACTGCGAGGCGGAATGGAAGCGCCTATAGAAATAAGCATAAGGACTGCTAGCATCAGACCAGTCCTTGAATATAGAGACTGACCGCCAGAGCCTACTGCGAGGCGGAATGGAAGCGCCTATAGAAATAAGCAGAAGGACTGCTAGCATCAGACCAGTCCTTGAATATAGAGACTGACCGCCAGAGCCTACTGCGAGGCTCCGCTGGCACGAACCCCGCAGAGGCGGAATGGAAGCGCCTATAGAAATAAGCAGAAGGACTGCTAGCATCAGACCAGTCCTTGAATATAGAGACTGACCGCCAGAGCCTACTGCGAGGCGGAATGGAAGCGCCTATAGAAATAAGCAGAAGGACTGCTAGCATCAGACCAGTCCTTGAATATAGAGACTGACCGCCAGAGCCTACTGCGAGGTGGAATGGAAGCGCCTATAGAAATACGCAGAAGGACTGCTAGCATCAGACCAGTCCTTGAATATAGAGACTGACCGCCAGAGCCTACTGCGAGGCGGAATGGAAGCGCCTATAGAAATAAGCAGAAGGACTGCTAGCATTAGACCAGTCCTTGAATATAGAGACTGACCGCCAGAGCCTACTGCGAGGCGGAATGGAAGCGCCTATAGAAATAAGCAGAAGGACTGCTAGCATCAGACCAGTCCTTGAATATAGAGACTGACCGCCAGAGCCTACTGCGAGGCGGAATGGAAGCGCCTATAGAAATAAGCAGAAGGACTGCTAGCATCAGACCAGTCCTTGAATATAGAGACTGACCGCCAGAGCCTACTGCGAGGCTCCGCTGGCACGAACCCTGCAGAGGCGGAATGGAAGCGCCTATAGAAATAAGCAGAAGGACTGCTAGCATCAGACCAGTCCTTGAATATAGAGACTGACCGCCAGAGCCTACTGCGAGGCGGAATGGAAGCGCCTATAGAAATAAGCAGAAGGACTGCTAGCATCAGACCAGTCCTTGCATATAGAGACTGACCGCCAGAGCCTACTGCGAGGCGGAATGGAAGCGCCTATAGAAATAAGCAGAAGGACTGCTAGCATCAGACCAGTCCTTGCATATAGAGACTGACCGCCAGAGCCTACTGCGAGGTGGAATGGAAGCGCCTATAGAAATAAGCAGAAGGACTGCTAGCATCAGACCAGTCCTTGAATATAGAGACTGACCGCCAGAGCCTACTGCGAGGCTCCGCTGGCACGAACCCCGCAGAGGCGGAATGGAAGCGCCTATAGAAATAAGCAGAAGGACTGCTAGCATCAGACCAGTCCTTGAATATAGAGACTGACCGCCAGAGCCTACTGCAAGGCGGAATGGAAGCGCCTATAGAAATAAGCAGAAGGACTGCTAGCATCAGACCAGTCCTTGCATATAGAGACTGACCGCCAGAGCCTACTGCGAGGCGGAATGGAAGCGCCTATAGAAATAAGCAGAAGGACTGCTAGCATCAGACCAGTCCTTGCATATAGAGACTGACCGCCAGAGCCTACTGCGAGGCGGAATGGAAGCGCCTATAGAAATAAGCAGAAGGACTGCTAGCATCAGACCAGTCCTTGAATATAGAGACTGACCGCCAGAGCCTACTGCGAGGCGGAATGGAAGCGCCTATAGAAATAAGCAGAAGGACTGCTAGCATCAGACCAGTCCTTGAATATAGAGACTGACCGCCAGAGCCTACTGCGAGGCGGAATGGAAGCGCCTATAGAAATAAGCAGAAGGACTGCTAGCATCAGACCAGTCCTTGAATATAGAGACTGACCGCCAGAGCCTACTGCGAGGCGGAATGGAAGCGCCTATTGAAATACGCAGAAGGACTGCTAGCATCAGACCAGTCCTTGAATATAGAGACTGACCGCTAGAGCCTACTGCGAGGCGGAATGGAAGCGCCTATAGAAATAAGCAGAAGGACTGCTAGCATTAGACCAGTCCTTGAATATAGAGACTGACCGCCAGAGCCTACTGCGAGGCGGAATGGAAGCGCCTATAGAAATAAGCAGAAGGACTGCTAGCATCAGACCAGTCCTTGAATATAGAGACTGACCGCCAGAGCCTACTGCGAGGCGGAATGGAAGCGCCTATAGAAATAAGCAGAAGGACTGCTAGCATCAGACCAGTCCTTGAATATAGAGACTGACCGCCAGAGCCTACTGCGAGGCTCCGCTGGCACGAACCCCGCAGAGGCGGAATGGAAGCGCCTATAGAAATAAGCAGAAGGACTGCTAGCATCAGACCAGTCCTTGAATATAGAGACTGACCGCCAGAGCCTACTGCGAGGCGGAATGGAAGCGCCTATAGAAATAAGCAGAAGGACTGCTAGCATCAGACCAGTCCTTGCATATAGAGACTGACCGCCAGAGACTACTGCGAGGCGGAATGGAAGCGCCTATAGAAATAAGCAGAAGGACTGCTAGCATCAGACCAGTCCTTGCATATAGAGACTGACCGCCAGAGCCTACTGCGAGGCGGAATGGAAGCGCCTATAGAAATAAGCAGAAGGACTGCTAGCATCAGACCAGTCCTTGAATATAGAGACTGACCGCCAGAGCCTACTGCGAGGCTCCGCTGGCACGAACCCCGCAGAGGTGGAATGGAAGCGCCTATAGAAATAAGCAGAAGGACTGCTAGCATCAGACCAGTCCTTGAATATAGAGACTGACCGCCAGAGCCTACTGCGAGGTGGAATGGAAGCGCCTATAGAAATAAGCAGAAGGACTGCTAGCATCAGACCAGTCCTTGAATATAGAGACTGACCGCCAGAGCCTACTGCGAGGCGGAATGGAAGCGCCTATAGAAATAAGCAGAAGGACTGCTAGCATCAGACCAGTCCTTGAATATAGAGACTGACCGCCAGAGCCTACTGCGAGGCGGAATGGAAGCGCCTATAGAAATAAGCATAAGGACTGCTAGCATCAGACCAGTCCTTGAATATAGAGACTGACCGCCAGAGCCTACTGCGAGGCGGAATGGAAGCGCCTATAGAAATAAGCATAAGGACTGCTAGCATCAGACCAGTCCTTAAATATAGAGACTGACCGCCAGAGCCTACTGCGAGGCGGAATGGAAGCGCCTATAGAAATAAGCAGAAGGACTGCTAGCATCAGACCAGTCCTTGAATATAGAGACTGACCGCCAGAGCCTACTGCGAGGCGGAATGGAAGCGCCTATAGAAATAAGCAGAAGGACTGCTAGCATCAGACCAGTCCTTGAATATAGAGACTGACCGCCAGAGCCTACTGCGAGGCGGAATGGAAGCGCCTATAGAAATACGCAGAAGGACTGCTAGCATCAGACCAGTCCTTGAATATAGAGACTGACCGCCAGAGCCTACTGCGAGGCGGAATGGAAGCGCCTATAGAAATAAGCAGAAGGACTGCTAGCATTAGACCAGTCCTTGAATATAGAGACTGACCGCCAGAGCCTACTGCGAGGCGGAATGGAAGCGCCTATAGAAATAAGCAGAAGGACTGCTAGCATCAGACCAGTCCTTGAATATAGAGACTGACCGCCAGAGCCTACTGCGAGGCGGAATGGAAGCGCCTATAGAAATAAGCAGAAGGACTGCTAGCATCAGACCAGTCCTTGAATATAGAGACTGACCACCAGAGCCTACTGCGAGGCTCCGCTGGCACGAACCCTGCAGAGGCGGAATGGAAGCGCCTATAGAAATAAGCAGAAGGACTGCTAGCATCAGACCAGTCCTTGAATATAGAGACTGACCGCCAGAGCCTACTGCGAGGCGGAATGGAAGCGCCTATAGAAATAAGCAGAAGGACTGCTAGCATCAGACCAGTCCTTGCATATAGAGACTGACCGCCAGAGCCTACTGCGAGGCGGAATGGAAGCGCCTATAGAAATAAGCAGAAGGACTGCTAGCATCAGACCAGTCCTTGCATATAGAGACTGACCGCCAGAGCCTACTGCGAGGTGGAATGGAAGCGCCTATAGAAATAAGCAGAAGGACTGCTAGCATCAGACCAGTCCTTGAATATAGAGACTGACCGCCAGAGCCTACTGCGAGGCTCCGCTGGCACGAACCCCGCAGAGGCGGAATGGAAGCGCCTATAGAAATAAGCAGAAGGACTGCTAGCATCAGACCAGTCCTTGAATATAGAGACTGACCGCCAGAGCCTACTGCGAGGCGGAATGGAAGCGCCTATAGAAATAAGCAGAAGGACTGCTAGCATCAGACCAGTCCTTGCATATAGAGACTGACCGCCAGAGCCTACTGCGAGGCGGAATGGAAGCGCCTATAGAAATAAGCAGAAGGACTGCTAGCATCAGACCAGTCCTTGCATATAGAGACTGACCGCCAGAGCCTACTGCGAGGCGGAATGGAAGCGCCTATAGAAATAAGCAGAAGGACTGCTAGCATCAGACCAGTCCTTGAATATAGAGACTGACCGCCAGAGCCTACTGCGAGGCGGAATGGAAGCGCCTATAGAAATAAGCAGAAGGACTGCTAGCATCAGACCAGTCCTTGAATATAGAGACTGACCGCCAGAGCCTACTGCGAGGCGGAATGGAAGCGCCTATAGAAATAAGCAGAAGGACTGCTAGCATCAGACCAGTCCTTGAATATAGAGACTGACCGCCAGAGCCTACTGCGAGGCGGAATGGAAGCGCCTATTGAAATACGCAGAAGGACTGCTAGCATCAGACCAGTCCTTGAATATAGAGACTGACCGCCAGAGCCTACTGCGAGGCGGAATGGAAGCGCCTATAGAAATAAGCAGAAGGACTGCTAGCATTAGACCAGTCCTTGAATATAGAGACTGACCGCCAGAGCCTACTGCGAGGCGGAATGGAAGCGCCTATAGAAATAAGCAGAAGGACTGCTAGCATCAGACCAGTCCTTGAATATAGAGACTGACCGCCAGAGCCTACTGCGAGGCGGAATGGAAGCGCCTATAGAAATAAGCAGAAGGACTGCTAGCATCAGACCAGTCCTTGAATATAGAGACTGACCGCCAGAGCCTACTGCGAGGCTCCGCTGGCACAAACCCCGCAGAGGCGGAATGGAAGCGCCTATAGAAATAAGCAGAAGGACTGCTAGCATCAGACCAGTCCTTGAATATAGAGACTGACCGCCAGAGCCTACTGCGAGGCGGAATGGAAGCGCCTATAGAAATAAGCAGAAGGACTGCTAGCATCAGACCAGTCCTTGCATATAGAGACTGACCGCCAGAGACTACTGCGAGGCGGAATGGAAGCGCCTATAGAAATAAGCAGAAGGACTGCTAGCATCAGACCAGTCCTTGCATATAGAGACTGACCGCCAGAGCCTACTGCGAGGCGGAATGGAAGCGCCTATAGAAATAAGCAGAAGGACTGCTAGCATCAGACCAGTCCTTGAATATAGAGACTGACCGCCAGAGCCTACTGCGAGGCTCCGCTGGCACGAACCCCGCAGAGGTGGAATGGAAGCGCCTATAGAAATAAGCAGAAGGACTGCTAGCATCAGACCAGTCCTTGAATATAGAGACTGACCGCCAGAGCCTACTGCGAGGTGGAATGGAAGCGCCTATAGAAATAAGCAGAAGGACTGCTAGCATCAGACCAGTCCTTGAATATAGAGACTGACCGCCAGAGCCTACTGCGAGGCGGAATGGAAGCGCCTATAGAAATAAGCAGAAGGACTGCTAGCATCAGACCAGTCCTTGAATATAGAGACTGACCGCCAGAGCCTACTGCGAGGCTCCGCTGGCACGAACCCCGCTGAGGCGGAATGGAAGCGCCTATAGAAATAAGCATAAGGACTGCTAGCATCAGACCAGTCCTTGAATATAGAGACTGACCGCCAGAGCCTACTGCGAGGCTCCGCTGGCACGAACCCCGCTGAGGCGGAATGGAAGCGCCTATAGAAATAAGCATAAGGACTGCTAGCATCAGACCAGTCCTTGAATATAGAGACTGACTGCCAGAGCCTACTGCGAGGCGGAATGGAAGCGCCTATAGAAATAAGCATAAGGACTGCTAGCATCAGACCAGTCCTTGAATATAGAGACTGACCGCCAGAGCCTACTGCGAGGCGGAATGGAAGCGCCTATAGAAATAAGCAGAAGGACTGCTAGCATCAGACCAGTCCTTGAATATAGAGACTGACCGCCAGAGCCTACTGCGAGGTGGAATGGAAGCGCCTATAGAAATAAGCAGAAGGACTGCTAGCATCAGACCAGTCCTTGAATATAGAGACTGACCGCCAGAGCCTACTGCGAGGCGGAATGGAAGCGCCTATAGAAATAAGCAGAAGGACTGCTAGCATCAGACATGTCCTTGAATATAGAGACTGACCGCCAGAGCCTACTGCGAGGCGGAATGGAAGCGCCTATAGAAATAAGCAGAAGGACTGCTAGCATCAGACCAGTCCTTGAATATAGAGACTGACCGCCAGAGCCTACTGCGAGGCGGAATGGAAGCGCCTATAGAAATAAGCAGAAGGACTGCTAGCATCAGACCAGTCCTTGAATATAGAGACTGACCGCCAGAGCCTACTGCGAGGCGGAATGGAAGCGCCTATAGAAATAAGCAGAAGGACTGCTAGCATCAGACCAGTCCTTGAATATAGAGACTGACCGCCAGAGCCTACTGCGAGGCGGAATGGAAGCGCCTATAGAAATAAGCAGAAGGACTGCTAGCATCAGACTAGTCCTTAAATATAGAGATTGACCGCCAGAGCCTACTGCGAGGCGGAATGGAAGCGCCTATAGAAATAAGCAGAAGGACTGCTAGCATCAGACCAGTCCTTGAATATAGAGCCTGACCGCCAGACCCTACTGCGAGGCGGAGTGGAAGCGCCTATAGAAATAAGCAGAAGGACTGCTAGCATCAGACCAGTCCTTGAATATAGAGACTGACCGCCAGAGCCTACTGCGAGGCGGAATGGAAGCGCCTATAGAAATAAGCAGAAGGACTGCTAGCATCAGACCAGTCCTTGAATATAGAGACTGACCGCCAGAGCCTACTGCGAGGCGGAATGGAAGCGCCTATAGAAATAAGCAGAAGGACTGCTAGCATCAGACCAGTCCTTGAATATAGAGACTGACCGCCAGAGCCTACTGCGAGGCGGAATGGAAGCGCCTATAGAAATAAGCAGAAGGACTGCTAGCATCAGACCAGTCCTTGAATATAGAGACTGACCGCCAGAGCCTACTGCGAGGCGGAATGGAAGCGCCTATAGAAATAAGCAGAAGGACTGCTAGCATCAGACCAGTCCTTGAATATAGAGACTGACCGCCAGAGCCTACTGCGAGGCGGAATGGAAGCGCCTATAGAAATAAGCAGAAGGACTGCTAGCATCAGACCAGTCCTTGAATATAGAGACTGACCGCCAGAGCCTACTGCGAGGCTCCGCTGGCACGAACCCCGCAGAGGCGGAATGGAAGCGCCTATAGAAATAAGCATAAGGACTGCTAGCATCAGACCAGTCTTTGAATATAGAGACTGACCGCCAGAGCCTACTGCGAGGCGGAATGGAAGCGCCTATAGAAATAAGCAGAAGGACTGCTAGCATCAGACCAGTCCTTGAATATAGAGACTGACCGCCAGAGCCTACTGCGAGGCGGAATGGAAGCGCCTATAGAAATAAGCAGAAGGACTGCTAGCATCAGACCAGTCCTTGCATATAGAGACTGACCGCCAGAGCCTACTGCGAAGCGGAATGGAAGCGCCTATAGAAATAAGCAGAAGGACTGCTAGCATCAGACCAGTCCTTGAATATAGAGACTGACCGCCAGAGCCTACTGCGAGGCGGAATGGAAGCGCCTATAGAAATAAGCAGAAGGACTGCTAGCATCAGACCAGTCCTTGAATATAGAGACTGACCGCCAGAGCCTACTGTGAGGCTCCGCTGGCACGAACCCCGCAGAGGCGGAATGGAAGCGCCTATATAAATAAGCAGAAGGACTGCTAGCATCAGACCAGTCCTTGAATATAGAGACTGACCGCCAGAGCCTACTGCGAGGTGGAATGGAAGCGCCTATAGAAATAAGCAGAAGGACTGCTAGCATCAGACCAGTCCTTGAATATAGAGACTGACCGCCAGAGCCTACTGCGAGGCGGAATGGAAGCGCCTATAGAAATAAGCAGAAGGACTGCTAGCATCAGACCAGTCCTTGAATATAGAGACTGACCGCCAGAGCCTACTGCGAGGCTCCGCTGGCACGAACCCCGCAGAGGCGGAATGGAAGCGCCTATAGAAATAAGCATAAGGACTGCTAGCATCAGACCAGTCCTTGAATATAGAGACTGACCGCCAGAGCCTACTGCGAGGCGGAATGGAAGCGCCTATAGAAATAAGCATAAGGACTGCTAGCATCAGACCAGTCCTTGAATATAGAGACTGACCGCCAGAGCCTACTGCGAGGCGGAATGGAAGCGCCTATAGAAATAAGCAGAAGGACTGCTAGCATCAGACCAGTCCTTGAATATAGAGACTGACCACCAGAGCCTACTGCGAGGCGGAATGGAAGCGCCTATAGAAATAAGCAGAAGGACTGCTAGCATCAGACCAGTCCTTGAATATAGAGACTGACCGCCAGAGCCTACTGCGAGGCGGAATGGAAGCGCCTATAGAAATAAGCAGAAGGACTGCTAGCATCAGACAAGTCCTTGAATATAGAGACTGACCGCCAGAGCCTACTGCGAGGCGGAATGGAAGCGCCTATAGAAATAAGCAGAAGGATGGCTAGCATCAGACCAGTCCTTGAATATAGAGACTGACCGCCAGAGCCTACTGCGAGGCGGAATGGAAGCGCCTATAGAAATAAGCAGAAGGACTGCTAGCATCAGACCAGTCCTTGAATATAGAGACTGACCGCCAGAGCCTACTGCGAGGCGGAATGGAAGCGCCTATAGAAATAAGCAGAAGGACTGCTAGCATCAGACCAGTCCTTGAATATAGAGACTGACCGCCAGAGCCTACTGCGAGGCGGAATGGAAGCGCCTATAGAAATACGCAGAAGGACTGCTAGCATCAGACCAGTCCTTGAATATAGAGACTGACCGCCAGAGCCTACTGCGAGGCGGAATGGAAGCGCCTATAGAAATAAGCAGAAGGACTGCTAGCATCAGACCAGTCCTTGAATATAGAGCCTGACCGCCAGAGCCTACTGCGAGGCGGAATGGAAGCGCCTATAGAAATAAGCAGAAGGACTGCTAGCATCAGACCAGTCCTTGAATATAGAGACTGACCGCCAGAGCCTACTGCGAGGCGGAATGGAAGCGCCTATAGAAATAAGCAGATGGACTGCTAGCATCAGACCAGTCCTTGAATATAGAGACTGACCGCCAGAGCCTACTGCGAGGCGGAATGGAAGCGCCTATAGAAATAAGCAGAAGGACTGCTAGCATCAGACCAGTCCTTGAATATAGAGACTGACCGCCAGAGCCTACTGCGAGGCGGAATGGAAGCGCCTATAGAAATAAGCAGAAGGACTGCTAGCATCAGACCAGTCCTTGAATATAGAGACTGACCGCCAGAGCCTACTGCGAGGCGGAATGGAAGCGCCTATAGAAATAAGCAGAAGGACTGCTAGCATCAGACCAGTCCTTGAATATAGAGACTGACCGCCAGAGCCTACTGCGAGGCGGAATGGAAGCGCCTATAGAAATAGGCAGAAGGACTGCTAGCATCAGACCAGTCCTTGAATATAGAGACTGACCGCCAGAGCCTACTGCGAGGCTCCGCTGGCACGAACCCCGCAGAGGCGGAATGGAAGCGCCTATAGAAATAAGCATAAGGACTGCTAGCATCAGACCAGTCTTTGAATATAGAGACTGACCGCCAGAGCCTACTGCGAGGCGGAATGGAAGCGCCTATAGAAATAAGCAGAAGGACTGCTAGCATCAGACCAGTCCTTGAATATAGAGACTGACCGCCAGAGCCTACTGCGAGGCGGAATGGAAGCGCCTATAGAAATAAGCAGAAGGACTGCTAGCATCAGACCAGTCCTTGCATATAGAGACTGACTGCCAGAGCCTACTGCGAGGCGGAATGGAAGCGCCTATAGAAATAAGCAGAAGGACTGCTAGCATCAGACCAGTCCTTGAATATAGAGACTGACCGCCAGAGCCTACTGCGAGGCGGAATGGAAGCGCCTATAGAAATAAGCAGAAGGACTGCTAGCATCAGAACAGTCCTTGAATATAGAGACTGACCGCCAGAGCCTACTGCGAGGCGCCGCTGGCACGAACCCCGCAGAGGCGGAATGGAAGCGCCTATAGAAATAAGCAGAAGGACTGCTAGCATCAGACCAGTCCTTGAATATAGAGACTGACCGCCAGAGCCTACTGCGAGGCGGAATGGAAGCGCCTATAGAATTAAGCAGAAGGACTGCTAGCATCAGACCAGTCCTTGCATATAGAGACTGACCGCCAGAGCCTACTGCGAGGCTCCGCTGGCACGAACCCCGCAGAGGCGGAATGGAAGCGCCTATAGAAATAAGCAAAAGGACTGCTAGCATCAGACCAGTCCTTGAATATAGAGACTGACCGCCAGAGCCTACTGCGAGGTGGAATGGAAGCGCCTATAGAAATAAGCAGAAGGACTGCTAGCATCAGACCAGTCCTTGAATATAGAGACTGACCGCCAGAGCCTACTGCGAGGCGGAATGGAAGCGCCTATAGAAATAAGCAGAAGGACTGCTAGCATCAGACAAGTCCTTGAATATAGAGACTGCCCGCCAGAGCCTACTGCGAGGCGGAATGGAAGCGCCTATAGTAATAAGCAGAAGGACTGCTAGCATCAGACCAGTCCTTGAATATAGAGACTGACCGCCAGAGCCTACTGCGAGGCGGAATGGAAGCGCCTATAGAAATAAGCAGAAGGACTACTAGCATCAGACCAGTCCTTGAATATAGAGACTGACCGCCAGAGTCTACTGCGAGGCGGAATGGAAGCGCCTATAGAAATAAGCAGAAGGACTGCTAGCATCAGACCAGTCCTTGAATATAGAGACTGACCGCCAGAGCCTACTGCGAGGCGGAATGGAAGCGCCTATAGAAATAAGCAGAAGGACTGCTAGCATCAGACCAGTCCTTGAATATAGAGACTGACCGCCAGAGCCTACTGCGAGGCAGAATGGAAGCGCCTATAGAAATAAGCAGAAGGACTGCTAGCATCAGATCAGTCCTTGAATATAG
The DNA here is from genome assembly GCF_964204655.1 of Triturus cristatus. Taxonomy (NCBI): domain Eukaryota; kingdom Metazoa; phylum Chordata; class Amphibia; order Caudata; family Salamandridae; genus Triturus; species Triturus cristatus. The sequence continues at coordinate 1,199,903,849 of NC_140584.1, forward strand.
AGACTGACCGCCAGAGCCTACTGCGAGGCTCCGCTGGCACGAACCCCGCAGAGGCGGAATGGAAGCGCCTATAGAAATAAGCAGAAGGACTGCTAGCATCAGATCAGTCCTTGAATATAGAGACTGACCGCCAGAGCCTACTGCGAGGCGGAATGGAAGCACCTATAGAAATAAGCAGAAGGACTGCTAGCAGCAGATCAGTCCTTGAATATAGAGACTGAACGCCAGAGCCTACTGCGAGGCGGAATGGAAGCGCCTATAGAAATAAGCAGAAGGACTGCAAGCATCAGACCAGTCCTTGAATATAGAGACTGACCGCCAGAGCCTACTGCGAGGCGGAATGGAAGCGCCTATAGAAATAAGCAGAAGGACTGCTAGCATCAGACCAGTCCTTGAATATAGAGACTGACCGCCAGAGCCTACTGCGAGGCTCCGCTGGCACGAACCCCGCAGAGGCGGAATGGAAGCGCCTATAGAAATAAGCAGGACTGCTAGCATCAGATCAGTCCTTGAATATAGAGACTGACCGCCAGAGCTTACTGCGAGGCGGAATGGAAGCGCCTATAGAAATAAGCAGAAGGACTGCTAGCATCAGATCAGTCCTTGAATATAGAGACTGACAGTCAGAGCCTACTGCGAGGCGGAATGGAAGCGCCTATAGAAATAAGCAGAAGGACTGCTAGCATCAGACCAGTCCTTGAATATAGAGACTGACCGCCAGAGCCTACTGCGAGGCTCCGCTGGCACGAACCCCGCAGAGGCGGAATGGAAGCGCCTATAGAAATAAGCAGAAGGACTGCTAGCATCAGATCAGTCCTTGAATATAGAGACTGACCGCCAGAGCTTACTGCGAGGCGGAATGGAAGCGCCTATAGAAATAAGCAGAAGGACTGCTAGCATCAGACCAGTCCTTGAGTATAGAGACTGACCGCCAGAGCCTACTGTGAGGCGGAATGGAAGCGCCTATAGAAATAAGCAGAAGGACTGCTAGCATCAGACCAGTCCTTGAATATAGAGACTGACCGCCAGAGCCTACTGCGAGGCGGAATGGAAGCACCTATAGAAATAAGCAGAAGGACTGCTAGCATCAGATCAGTCCTTGAATATAGAGACTGACCGCCAGAGCCTACTGCGAGGTGGAATGGAAGCGCCTATAGAAATAAGCAGAAGGACTGCTAGCATCAGACCAGTCCTTGAATATAGAGACTGACCGCCAGAGCCTACTGCGAGGCTCCGCTGGCACGAACCCCGCAGAGGCGGAATGGAAGCGCCTATAGAAATAAGCAGAAGGACTGCTAGCATCAGATCAGTCCTTGAACATAGAGACTGACCGCCAGAGCCTACTGCGAGGCGGAATGGAAGCGCCTATAGAAATAAGCAGAAGGACTGCTAGCATCAGACCAGTCCTTGAATATAGAGACTGACCGCCAGAGCCTACTGCGAGGCTCCGCTGGCACGAACCCCGCAGAGGCGGAGTGGGAGCGCCTATATAAGCTACAAGCCACAAAAGGTGTATCGGAAATCCAACACCAACTGTTTCCCAACAGAAGGGTAACGATTATATAGATATACATCTGCTACAAATATGTGTATTCACATTTACACAAATCTGCATACTCGTAGCTCAATGAATATGTCTGCCGATATATGGACACCAATCATATAAGGGCCAGAAAAGAAGACACTCACTGTCTCCTAACCAGAGACAGGCAGAAATATTGCTACATAATCTGCACCCTTACAAAGAGCAGAATTATATCCGAAATGTACAATCAGAAAACCTGCCTGTACATAATACCCACTCTAACAAGCATTTGCAATGCAATAGGTCTCGCATTTACTAGAGTTTGAGCTATTGGCATTCCAAATCACAAAGCCTTTTATTTATGTGTTTTGAAAACCTGCAAGCAGTACGAAAACACCCACTTTGTACTTCTAGTCCTTGCTTACGACAAGCACGGCTGGCAGCAACTGTACCTCTTTTGCTGCCAGCATGGCTTCTCGTAAGCAAGGACTAGAAGTACAAAGAGTGTGTTTACACACCGCTTGCAGATTTTTTCTAAAACACATACATAAAAGGCATTGTCATTTAGAATACCAATAGCTCAAACTCTCGCAATTGTGAGATCTATTGCATTACAAATGCTTTGTTTTTAGTGTACACACACATAGGATCCAACTCCCTGGAATGGTGCTGTGTAGTGCTGTAGTCCTAACTATAATCTGAGCACCTATCTCACAGTCCATCATTCTGCTTGGCGTTGCATCCTAAGACAAGCGCACGTCTCCGGTCACTCAGAAATGACACCTAAACACCTCTCACATAGGATCACAACAATTACAACACTCTGTCAGCCACGACCCCCGGAGCTGCATGCTACCTGTCAGAATGTGTGCTTTTGTGCCCCACAAAGACTAATGAAGAGCCATATAAATGCTACAACACAATATTAATTGAATTGCAGCTTATGCTGATTCAATCATAATGGCCTCAACGTCCTGCCCAATTTCCATCCCACACAGTAGTGACCGAAAACACACTGAGCACGCCAGGTAAAAAGGGCAAATGTGTGTCTGACAGAGCTGCACCATTCTTAGTAAACATATTCAATAGCTCTTTCTATTCAAACTCGGCTTCCTGGTATTTAGAGGACAAACTGTCCTGTCAAGGCATAAGCACTATGTGCACAATACAGATAAAAAGCAGCCACACATCACTGTGGGTATTTCCTCATAGCAAGCTTCCAAACAGCAACCACATGGAATTGTATTTCTGTTTTTACACTACATTCACTTGTCAGGAATGTGTAGTATTTCACCGAGGCTGGCTCATGCAGCTCCTAAAAAAGGATGTTTGACTTGCCAACAACAAGCACCCTAAATTGTTGAGATAAAGGCTGAACAAAGACACTTAACAATAGACAATCAAACCTTAGAAAGATGATAGGGTTCCAAAACATACTAAACAGGAAGAAATTATGAAAACGCATTAAACAACTGCATTAGCAGCAAGACACAGCCGAAGCATGCAGAAAAATAAAGCAATAAAACGAAACACGCCCGAAAAGCAAAGAATGGTGTGAGAAAGTGGCTCTGTATATACTGTTCCCAAATAGGTACAGGGTGTACAGAGTCCACAGTCCCCAGAGGTTTGGCAGAGGCTAAAGTTAGATATAACCTTACTCTCTAAAGTGGTGGCTTGGTTGAGCAGTAAGGCAGTATCAGAGGACAGTGTAAAGCATTTGTTGCACACACTCAGCCAGCAAATGGTCTCACACACTAAATAACTGAACTCTAGGCCAATGGTTTATATATAAAAAATATATGCTTGTTTTATTTTAGAACCAACAATAGGTATTAAAATATACTTTCTCAGAATTAGATGCTTTATATAAATACTTTTGCAATATGCAATTGACTTTTGTAGAAAGTTACAAGTGGTTGCAATAGGCAACACAATTTTTAAACACAATAATGCATTGAATTCAATGGAAGTTTCAAGTTATTTGCCACAGATTACTTTTAGGATTACTTTTGGAATTCCAGGACTGGATCCTAGATTCAGTCCTGGGTCAGTACTTGGAATCAAGTGATGAAAGTTGACTTAGTTAATGTTATCATTTTTAGACAATATTTTGCTATTTAAAAAGTTGACACTTTGACACAGGGATGTGTGCCATGTCGACTCTCTGTTTTGTCTTGTACCCAGACACTCAGCCTGCCAGGGCAGTGTGTGGGTGTTAGGGTACAGGGCCTCTAAGGGTGGCACAATGAGTGCTGCAGCCCTTAGAGGCCTTCCCTGGTCACAAGGCCCTGGGTACCTAGGGAACCACTTACCAGGGGCTGACATGTGGCCAGGGTTTGCTAATTTGGTTTTGAGGTTTTTGTTTAGGGAAGAAACATAGGCCCTGGGCACCTAATTGGCAGGAGTCCAGGGCACACTCAGTCAAAGTAAATTCAGCAATTCAGCAGAAAGTGGGGGCATACCATGCAAGAAAGATGGCACTTTCTCACCCCTGGGACGGCACAACCGTGTGTGTGGGTGCCAGACCTGGAAGACTCATTGTCTGAGCAGGAATCAGAGCAGGAAGTCGGAATCTGGGAGCGAGAGGCTAAACTTTACCGAGCAATTTTCAGGATGAGGTTAGAGAAAGGTGAATGAATTCAGAAAGCACCAGATGGCCTTGCGGCGGCTAGAGGACGCAAGATGGCTGGAATGGTGCTGGTGATTTGAACAACCAGGCTGAACCATCAGGTTAAATACTAATCCGAAGTGTGGGAGACAGAGGCAGGGAGGCATAAATTATTGGGCCCCAGAGCAGTGACTGGTCGCCGTTCTGCCACTACAAGGCTTGCAGTGAGAGGAGAAGTGTCATTCCACCACTGAAAAGAGCTGAAGCTTTATCAAGAGACGAACTAGATCTCAAAAGATTAAAGGGTGTTGGAAAGCTTTTGAGGGCGGTGGAGAGAGCAAACCTCCGGCCGGGGGGACAGAGTGAAGAAAGAGAAGAAACGCAAGGACCTGGAATCTGGGGAAGAGAACCAAAGGGAAGAGAAAATGAACAAGCATTGGCATAGCCAATAGGTCTCGCTTTTGGGACTTTATAAGTATGTTTACTTTTGCTATAATCACGGCACGTAAAGCGCGGGTGCCGCGATTATAGCAAAAGTAAAGAAATAGATTTTTTTTCTATTTCTTTACTTTTGCTATAATTACGGCAACGCGCTTTACGTGCCGCGATTATAGCAAAAGTAAACATACTTATAAGGTCCCAAAAGCGAGACCTATTGGATATGCCAATGCTTGTTTACTTTTGCTATCATCGCGCTGGGGAGGGGGCATGCGAGATTCCCTTGCGGGAGCGTGCGACCATATGGCACCACCAAATGTCACTGCGTGCTCCCGCAAGGAAATCGCCATATGTGCACGCGTTGCCATTGCAAGCAATGCAACACGTGCACGTTTTTGCCCCCAAAGCTGTGCCGATGGCATTAGGTCTCTCTCCTATGCAGCGCATGCGCGCTGCGTAGGCTAGACCTAAAAATGACAGAAAAAATACGACATTCCCAGCAAATGTTTGTTTTTTTGGGATCCATTTCACAAGGGACCAAATGAAATAAAGGAGAGGAAAGAAGGGTAAGAGCCATGTCTTGAAGTCACAGTTTTCAGCAAGTGAGGAGGAGCGAGACAGAGACAGAAGGAAGAAGAGAAATAAAGAAAGAGGGAGGGCAGGAGAAGTAAACACCATCCTTGTCTTCTCTGGCCAGGCAAGAAGGAAGAGACTAGGGGGCATATTATCAAGCACAGCATTACAATTATCGCCGCTTTAGCGGCAGAAAACTGTCGCTAAAGCGGCGATAATTGTAACGTCGTTTCTTGATAATATGCCCACAAGTTCTTTTCCTTTTCTGCCATCCCCGCCGCCGAGCCTTATCTATAGGCCGTGACTATTTCTGACACTCTGGGATGATTGATTAAAAAAACACACATTCGGAGAATGGTTTCCATTAAATTAAAGTAGGCACACGCCGTGCCCTAAAGATCCCGCCCAGTTCCACCACTGGCGTCAATGCTTATGTTAATTCTATTTAAATACTGTTAGAACAGATAGGTGGTATGGAGTCGGTTTCTGGACAAAAATAAATATGATGCGAGCAATCTGCAGACACATATGCCAATTCTACTTGCATGTAGTATGGAACATACAGCAATAAAACATTTTGTACAGTGAGCAGTGGAGTAGATCCATTCCTCCCTTCCACGCCCTTCTCAAACACACACTCCTACTACGAAACCGCAGGGGATTGAATGCCACGTGAGGAGTAAATAAAACTCACCAGATTACATCTCCTGCTCTGCTTGCCTGGCTGCCGGGTGTGTTTTATTGCAAACTGCATTGGCTTAACTCATTACCTGCTGGGGCCAGCTCAGGCTGCCTAGTTGTAAACGCGTCTATTTCAATGCAGAGCGCTGGGTGGGAAGCCAGAGAGATTAATTAAAGATTAATTAAAGTTCAAGCTGCTGTGACGAGAGGCCGGAAAGGAACTGGGGCGTGGCGCGCTGATCCTTAGTCAAAGGGGAAACAAATTATCTGATTAGGCGCACGGGCGTCTAGTTAAAGTGAATTCTGAGCGCATTGTTAAAGTGAATACAGGGTGCATTGTTAAAGTGAATGCACAGCATGGTGGGCTATTGGCTAACAAAAATAATGTGCAGGGTTCATAGGTAGGTGAGCATTGCAACGGTACTATTCCTGCAGCGTGTTCCCGTCCAGACTGGTTGGAGAGGGAGCTCTCCGGTCCCAGAGGACTCCGATCAGGCAATGCCTGCGGAACAGGAATAAGTAACAGCTGCACAATGGGAGTCGTGCATTCGGTACCAGGAGTGGCAGGCAGAGGGTGAAACCTAAGCAGATAACTGCACTAGGAAGGTAAACCACCAACACACAAATTAATTACAAAGTACTGAATTCAAATGCCAGCCGAAGGACTGGGCACCGCCGTCACAGTGTCCAAGGGCCTAATTGCCGCTAAGGATGGACCTGTCGGCGAGGACATAGTCATTGCACCCTTCACCTCCTTGGGTCCGAAAGCACCCCCAGGGGAAGGTGAGGTCCCAAATTTGGTATGAAGAGCATCGTAATACACTTTCATCTGGGCCCGAGTCGCTCCGGTTCCAGGAAAAGTGGGGAAGCGTGGAAGCGGCTCTTGCGCGGAGCCCTCAGAACGATGTCGCAGGGAGGCACTTGAACCAACGTCATTGAGACGAAGAAGCCCCGGAAGGGTGCAACTTTGATTGCTTAGGATGACACTTACCGTGGGATGTGGACAGGGACATGGACCATTTCCGCCGTTCGCTGGGTGGAGAACTGGCCTCTGGAGTTGCTCAGTTGCCAAAAATAGTCGACTGTGGTTTAGGAGTACTGGAAGTCCTTGACATCTGCGCCATCAGAAGCTTCATCCGTTGGTCCCACAACACCTTTGTTTTCAGCCCTTGGTAGGCATCGCATTCTTTGGCATCGTGGTACTCGCCCAAGCACCACATACATATGGAATGAGGATCCGTACACAACATCTGTCAAGCACAAGACCCACAGGATTTAAACCCAGAAGGCACAGAGAGCTGGCACAATGTTTCAGACAAAAAAACATCAGAGCAGGCCGAAAAACGGCCAGCGATACGCTTCTCCGGATCTGCGTTACAGAGCGGATAAGAAGAAACTGATGTCCGTGCGCCAGAGGGCCTTAAATGGCTTCACTGATATCACAACTGGAGTCAACGTCTTCACAGAGCCGTACGACGCCGTTGCGCAGAGCACAAAGGTACTGCTGAATTTTTTCCGCATCCAGTCTAATGCCTGGGGAGAATCAAATTATGGAACCTGCAGCTAGATGTCTCTATCAGATACATTCTTTAAGTTGGGTGGGGGTTACTCAGGCTCCCAGTGTCATGTGCCCGAATTAGGCCCGATAGGAATCAGTGCGATTCTTGCATGTACACAATCTCTTTCCTAAATTTGTCTTCTCTTTGCCACATTAATGTTTGATACACATTTGCGACACTTGGACTGGTTTTGCAGAAACACCGACCTTGCTGACACAGAACACTTTGTGAGAACACTATCATACTGCCTTGGCATTGATGCGAGGCCTCTCACGTGCGTAGTACAAATGTGTCTTATTATTACATCCATATGGTGACACAGCTATCTGTAGAACACAAACAATGGTTGCCTGATCACAATCTCGTCCCAAAGCAAGTATACCATTTTTTAGATATATACTTTTGTTTCCTAATATAATCAGAGGAGACACTTCTGCTGACTTCGAGGGGTGTCTGCTTGGTGAAGCTTTCACCTGGCAGCTGACCAACATCTCTATGAGGGGGTGTCCAGTTTGTGACTAAGACGGGGTCATACACTCTTACCCACCAGGTAAAGCGTTTAGATCGTCCGGATGGAGTTTTCTTGGCCGAGCACATATTCACACATTAGACACATAAGTTAGGGCACGCATCGTAGGACAATACTAGATTGGCATAATCTTTTATATGTATGCAAATACAACGTGTATCAACAAAATGGTGGAACTCTTTGTTTTATACTCTGTGTTGAGCCTTATTATAACATTTGTCTGCTACTGTCTATTGATCTTCGCAGCCCATATCTTCTATACAAAAATAATTATGGTTCAATAAATATTGGAAAAAAACCTTCATGTATTTTTTGTATATTTCTCTGAGCTCAAGACAGCACAAGCAACTGAGCAAAAGTTTGAAATCTGTCACCACAGTTCCTGAAGGAACAGAGTTGTCATGTTAAGTGGTTGTTAGAAGTGTTCGCTTCCTGTTTAGGTTTAGGGGGGCTAACGGTGGCACTGCGAGCTAGCTGGTCCAAGGGACAACATATCCTACGGAGGTACATAGACGCGCTGTATGTAAGCGCGGACTTGGCCCAGGAGCAGGTTCAGCAGAATGAGGCCTAGAACGGAGAGGCTCCACTGTCGCATCAGCCGACGGATGGGGAGAGGTCAAAGCACGCTTCGACTTCTTATGTTTTTTATACTTCTGACTTGACCTACTCAATGACTTTGAGTGGGAGGACGAAGACTTAGGACTCCCAAAGTTGTGCCCAGACCTTCCTCTTGACCGGGACTGTAAACAAAACCTCTGAGGACAGAAATGTGGTGCCCAACGCCGGACTTCAAGCAACTGTAGGAACGCTCGCTCAAAGCTTTCGGAGCCATGGCCCGGCAGTCGGAGCACGACTTCCAGTCGTGGTCGTGCTCCAGGCACCACAGGCAAACCAGGTGTGGGTCTGTCATCGACATGGTGCAGTGACAGGCACCCCATGGTTTGAAACTAGAAGTCTTCTTAGACATGGTGGAAAAAAGCCTACACTCCAAAAAGGGGTCAACTAAACGTCCAAAAAAGCCTGTCAAAAAGTGACATAGGGTAGCTCTCTTCATGGATCTGAGCTGGCTGGCGTGGAAAGAAAAGAACTGATGTATGCGCACCAAGGTGGTGCCTATATAGGTGATGAACATGATTATGGCGCAGGCAATGCCGGTGACATCATGCAGAGCTGACAGACGCCACCTACCAGCGTGCAGGGGTATTGCTCGAAGAAAGTCTTACGGATCCAATCTGGCGCATGGGAAGTTAAAAGGTAAGTAATCAAAGGTAAAGAAATCTGCAGCTAGATGTCTCTATCAGATCTTATATGTTTGAGAATGTGCATTTAATGCTGCCCAATCAAATAATTTATGTGCTATTTTAACACCTTCAACTCTGGATTACACTTTTCCGGCTGCCGAGGGCCCTTATCCATAGAACCTAGTTAATTAAACCCATTCATGTGGGAAAGATATAGGGTTGCCCTATAGAGACTTATTAAAACTGACACAAACACCATTGATTTTGGAACTTAAGCTCACAATATTCTGAGCTGTCCAAAAGGTACAACCATTCGACTTATAAAAGCCAAAGATCTTGCCAAAGATAAATTCCAAGGTACCAATTCCTGAGTTAAATATCACAGTTGTACCTACTAAGCTATGATCACTCATATCAGTTGCAGAAATAGTAAGTTTAATCAAACAATAATTAAACTGGAAAATAGGCAAAAAGGTTATGGCGCAAAATATAGGTCCCCATGCCCAAGGTAAATTGGGGTAGAGCTTAAAAAACTTGTCAAGTGGAGAGAATGACCAGTAAATAACTGAAAAGTAAGCACAGGCCCATACCATGAGACATCACAGAATCCTTAGGCATTGCCCAATCAGAGAGCAATCAGCCGCCGTGCACCTCTGTCATCCATGATAACTGGTGGATAACTGCCCGTTTTTCAAGGCAGCCCTTAATCACTGCCAATCACAGGTGTGTTTGCTAACAGGGCACCCACCATGTCTAACTTTCTTCATATCAAGGGTGTGAGGGAAATATAGGCTTACAGACATCCATGGATGTCCATAAATCATACCTTCCACTACCACATATCAACCTTGCCTGACACTGGAAGGGGAAGGTGACAACTGCATCAAAAACTTGTGTTCATCCAAAATGCCACTAAACATAAGACGTTACACCTAGAGCACAAAGATGCATCTCCTGTACTAGAAAATCATCAGGAGAGCTGTATATTCTAGTACAGGACCACATTTAATCTTGTCATTGAGGATATTTACGTTCAATCATAAGACGCTGAAAGTATCTTGATCAGTGTAGGTCCCTGCCTGTGCCATTAGACAGTGGATTAAAACATTGCCCATGCTTGCCCTGCCTTAGTAAAAGAACAACCTACATGCACAAATAACACTGTAACCAACAACACACACCCCTTATTTCCCTCCAACCTGCACTTCTGTTTCAGAGGCATCTGCTATCCCAACCAAGCCCATATAGCTCTAAAAATGAGACAGCTGCAAATAAACATGTTAAAGGATCTGAACACCCCTGAAAGCACCCACCAGCCTCCCCCTCTCCTCCAGTCATGGCAGCAAGCTAAAAGCAGCGCACATCCACCTGAGCAACTCAGAACTCAAAGGAAATGTGTGGTTGTCTACCCCAGGCCACAAATACTTAGCCCTGAGGGGGACCATAACATTTTCCTCCCATTTCCAAGGTGTTAATTAAGTGACTAGTCACAAAAAGGAAGGGTTGTAGAAGAAAGATTATACGGAGCATTGACAATACTATGCTACTACAATTTAAGCCACACCCTCCTGTCCATCAAGATCCACCATTTCACCCAGTCAGCCTTCATCATCCTTTGCAAAGCATGTGCAGGGTAGTCTCTAAGTCTAATGCGTCATTGGCATACCCCTGATCGCCACTTCTATTTCTTTTTCAGATGGCGATCCATACGATGAGGGGTCTTCCTTTGGTGCGATATACTTAATTGCCATTGCATTATCTGCATATAAATCCTGAATAAAGCTAACCCATTTATGGTCTTCAATGGCCACAGGGAGTGGTCGAGATCTAGCTCCACATCCCTCCCCGATAAGTGACCAAAAGGTTCTCACCTGGCCTTTAAAGGCTGCTTCTCTAAGTTTAATCCAAATGTTATCTTCCCTCTCTTTTCTTAACTTAACCTTTACCCGAGTCCTCCTCCTTTTTAATAATAACACTCTATAATATCTTTCCGAGGAGTAATTCAAGTACTGTTCCCTAACTAGTTTATTTATTTCGAGGTTTAACGGCAGCAAGGGTCTGGGGACCTCTTTAGTGCTTTTTCTTTGGTTCGCCTTCTTTGCAATTTCTACCACTTGATTCATAAATGTGTTAAAACTAGTAATTTCTGTTCCATTCCAACTAAGCAAGTTCTCTACAGTGACCTCTAAGACACTGTCAAGGCTCAAGATGGCTTTGTTATCCCAATGACATCTCCCTGTTTTCTTAGCAAAACTAACAGATTCACCATTTAATGCCCATGAATCATGCGAAAACAAGTTTAAATTTATGATAAGAGTTAGTACTTTATGGTCACTACAGGAAGAATTAGAGAACTTTAGGTCTTTTAATAAGAAGAAGGAGGAACTTTCCACTACGACATAGTCTAAGATAGATTTTCCACTATAAGTTTTACAACTAAAGTTTGCCGGTGTATCCGAAGGAAATCTTCCATTTACTATAATGCCATCAACCTCCATTAATTCATCAATAAGTATTTCCCCTCTCTTATTAGTTCTAATATTTTGCGGAAAGAGCGCTTGTGGGATCTGCATAGATTCTTCTTTTCCTTTATTACGGAATCTATCCATGGTAGAGTTAGAGATTTTACAATTCAGATCCCCTAACAGAACTATATGAGGGGGACGTTCTACATCTGTAACTTTTTTAATGTAGGAAAAAACCGCCTTTAAGAGAACATTTTGAGAGGCATATAGCGGAATATAGGCATTTATCAACATTAGTGGTGGACTTTTTGCATTATTATCAAGATTACGCAACATTATTGCCAAAAAAAGATGACTAGGATCTTTATAGTAATCGTAATTCCATTTTATCTTATTTGACAGTAGGCAGGCCACCCCTCCCTTTGCATGTCCCCTCCTGGAAGGGGTTGCTTTACAGTCTATAGTAAAATAATCCTTACAGAGCAGTTCCTCTGCACACCAGGTCTCCTGAAGACAAATCACGTTTGCATCTAACGTACTTAAATATTGTAAATTCTCCCTACTATTCTTTATTCCTGCAGCATTCCAAGATATTATTTTTAGTTCGTTGCTAGAAGGATGGCTGTTGTAGATGTTTACTGTTAGAACTGCCCGATAGTACACCGGGTAACCAATTCCATTTTGGACTCTCTTCTTTAGAATTCCATTTAAAGGAAGGGGGGGCATTCTTTAAGTTTTACTTGTCTGCCATTTTTAGTAATACAGATTTTTAATTCCTCTGTTTCGTACAAGCAATCTCTACTATCTGAAAGTGAGTGAGTTGACAGGGACCTATTGTCGAGGGCTCTATTTCAGGGTATCTCAAAGTATTGAATGACATCAATCCCCCTGCTTTGTAGGCCTTCTGACAAATTGTAATATAAGATTTACAATAATTTTGGAATTAAACCTTACCCTCGACTTAAAACCAACTTCTGTATTTAAGATGAATTTATATCACTACTTTGTATAAGTTTCAAACTTTCAATCTCCAAGAGACATATAAGAAGCGCAGTCCTATTTAATATTAAATCTGTATCAAACAGAGGAATAAAATCTAACTGGAGTGTGTCCATACTTTCCTTGAGGGGTTAGACACCAATGATCCCTGGTTTACCTTTCGTTTTTACAGTGTCAGGGAAGGGGACAGCCAGGGGGTTAAGAACTGATGAGGGAAGGTTAACTGGCCTCGACTGCTCCACTGTTATAGGTAATGGAAGCCCCTCTATTACTGTATTAGCACAATCTCTTATGGAGTATGCAGTATTCGAGGGGCATACCTCATAGACCATCATCGACACTGTTGTTAAATCTTTATTCTGAGGGTTCACAAAATCAATTTCATCTTCCAGCTTCATATCTTGTGATGTATTTTGTAGGAGCTGGGAGGAAGTCTCCGTACTAACTGAAACCTCAATGTTTTCTTTAAAACAAATTCTCCTTTGCTTCTTTTTTGAGAATCTTTGTGTTGATTTCAACCTTTTCCCTCTATTCTTTCCCTTTTTTCCATTTCTCCCATTTTTTTCCAGGTGCGGGGCTTCTAAGACATTGTCTTTATCACCATTTAACTGGGTTTTGAAAATAGGGAAGACTTCCTGGTCTATCCTTCTAGGTGAGCCCACCAGGCCTTTTACTTTTACTTTTTGAGCTGAATCAGAGATAGCCTGTATGGGTTCAGGGGTCTTCTCTAGCATTACAGCTTTATTCATTATCTTATCAATTTGGGGGTTGCCATCATGAGCAGTACAGGTTGGTTGACAACTAGCACCATCAAGCATATTCTCTGAAACCTCTTCCACCTTTACTTCCACTTCTACTTGTTCAGTATGTACACTTGAACTAGTCTCCCTCTCCAGATTACTTTTTAACAATACCTCTAATATTTGTGTTACAGTTTCCAACACACAGTTGGAAACTCCTACAAATGTTTTAAGTAGCTTTAGGATAGAGGATAATAAATGTTCTAAGGATACTAATGAATCCGAGACTATTACATCCTTCCTTAGAGTTTGACTGTGTTGGGTATCACTGATATTTAGATCAGGGGTCAAAGAGGGGAGTGATTGCAGAAGAGAGTAATTAGATTTATTAGAGGGGGTACTAGTGAAATTTTTTAGTCCTATAGGAACTGCTATTTCTGGAGTGTTTGCTAGTTCCGTAATCTTGCTAGTATCATGAGAAATATACCTACTGCAAAGATCTAAATCCAAATCGGGGAGAGTAAAATCATTATTTTGGACATCCTCTGCTAAATAGGGGCCAAGGGGCTCTTCTATGATTACGTGTGGAGTATGTGGTGTTCTGTGGGAGATTACATCTGCCATTTTAGGAGATGGTAAAGTAGATCCTAAAGATCTTGAGGATACCAGAGGAACTGGAGAGCTAATCAGGTCCCCAGGACACCGTACTGGATGCCTCTGGGATTCTAGAGGCTCTCCTCCTCCTCCTGCATGCTTACTATCAGTAGGATGTGATTCTATGACCTCAACCATATCAGCGTCAGTCACAGTATTAACAGCATTAGCAATTTTACCCCTTACACCATCATTTCCAATCACATTATCTCTCCCAATCCAAATGGTTGAGGTATTTGACTCAATTTGAAGATATTTTTACTTTCCCCTTTCCCATGGACTAAATAATTGACTTTTTCCTTTTGACAGCATGCCTGAGATATCCTTGTTGCGTAAGGGATTTGATTTAGTTTATGCACAGGTCCTACCCATAAGTAATCGCCCTGACCTGGGGGCGGAGCTTGCGAGCCGCGAAGATGGCCGCCTGAGCGAACCGCTCCGTACCGCCAACACACTATCCTGAAATTATCCTGAGTCTGTGCCATGTTACGAACCTGCTGTTAGCCGCTGCTTGTGCCGGAAGGGCTTGAGAACGAAACGAGCTGCATCCAGCGCCCGTACTTCTACGCATGACGGAGGAGACGGACGCAGCCCGCTGCGACCCTGCGATAGGTATTGAGCCTCGGCCTGCAGTGAGAGCGACGTGGTGGGCCACGCCCCTGCAGCCGCGATATTGTCGACCGCTCATGATACAGATGCAGTAGCGGAGACCTACACCTCGAAGCGGGCCGACTTAAATTAGCCTGAGACCGCTGGACGAGGTGGCATCAGACGGTCTTGGGGGCCTTGGACGTGGCAATCGAGCCGGAACCGACAGCGGCAATCGAGCCAGAACCGACAGCTCGCTGCCGTGGGGCCCACCTGAACCACCTGAGCTTGGTCCAGACCGGCACGTCACTCTGCGCCGGACGACATTCAGGGGCACCTGGAGGCTGGTGGCGGCCTCCCCTTCTACACGCAAACACGAAGGCCACTGCTGCCTGGCAACTGCGACGCATTGAGTATCCTGCAGTGCTGGGGGGCCGCGAAGTGAATGCAGCCAGTGCGCCGGCCATTTTGTCTCCCTGTGAGCGCGGAGACCCGCCTGGGACAAGCTGTGGCGCCTGACGTGCTGTGGGGATCTACGAGTTTGGGGACTCTGAATGCCTGAGAGAGTGACAACTGCCTGCAAGAGCCTTGAGCCCGGCTGGTGTTTGACGATGGCTTGACGGTTGGCCCATAATGTGGACTGCCATTTTGAGCAAGGAGTGGTGATGTAGGAGCTGCACCTGGCCCAGTCTGGAACTACCGACCTCGGAAGAGCCCTTCATCGATCTGATTAATAACGAGTTGGTCTTGCACCCCTGTTGTTGCCCCACGGTGCGCGACTCGCTACATGTAGCGTTGGAAGAAAGATTTACCTTTTGAAAGGGCACGGTACGGTGTCGCATGAACCACACACTAGCTGAGGTCACTCATCGGAATCCCGGGTAAATGCCAGAAGCGACCACTCAAATAACCTAGACTGGAAGGCAGTGGAGACCGGGAATGAAACTTGGCAGTACTGACGTAGGATCCCATTACAGGCCCTTGGAGATGTAACAATACCGCGCGGTGAAGACGCAGTCGGTCAGTGTGGGTCAACGCATTGATCTGAGGTCGTGGCTGGAAATATAGGTAGGGCCCACCATAGGGGGGTTCGTTGGTACCCAACTCCCTCAGTGTTCGAGGGATTTACAGACTGGTCGCTGTCACTATCTGAGCACGATGGGCAGAGTTGACAAAACCCAGACTAAAATCACGTTTGACCACAGGAAGACGAAGCTGCGGGAGAACTCTACTGATGATGGGGACAAGGCGCAAGACCAGATACAGGAAGAGACAGACGGCGTCATCCGCACCATGCTGGCAGTTATGGAAAAAGGCTTGCAGGGCAGCCTCTTGGTGTTGGGTACGAAAATAGACTCACTATCGTACAGGATGGACAGAATGTCTGAGAGACTGGATAAGCATGCAGAAAGACTAGACATGAGGGAACGCAGAGTTGCTGAAGTGGAGGAAGCGCAGACTGCAATGGAAACTGACCACAAGCAGATGGGGAGAGTGCTACAGGTGTTGCAAGATAAAGCGGAGGACTTAGAAGCGCGTTCCCGATGCAACAACTTGAGGATCACAGGCCTGCCGGAATCGACTCAGACCGGCAACATGGAGAAATTTGTCGAGAAACTTCTGATCACCCTCCTTGGCAGTGAAATGTTTGCCCCCATGTTTGTGGTGGAAAGAGCGCACCGGTCCCTGGGCCCTCGCCCTATTCCTGGTGCCCATCCACGACCAATAATCGCGAGACTGCTGAACTATCGGGACAGAGATTTGGCACTGTCAGCAGCCAGAGATAAACTAACATTACAGTACGAGGGGGCCAACATCTCTTTATACCCGAATTTCACACCCCGTGTCCAAGAGGCACAAAGACAGTTCGCACCATTGAAACGGCAGCTGAGACACCAACACATAGACTATGCGATGCTATATCCGGCCCAACTATGCGTGAACCAGCAGGGACACTCACGTATCTTCACTGACCCAAAAGCATTGGAGAAGGCCCTGAAGAAGTGGGTCAAGGAGCAGCGTACTAGTCCAGAGCGCAGTACCTTGGATGGTGCAGTTGGAGGTCAACTAGATGAACAGGACTGATCCTTCCCCTGCCTGATTTCCAGTTCAAGTTTACTCCGGCCCTAGTGGCCTCCAGCAGATAGTTCTGTCACACAGGTGTCTCAGGAGACAAAGGTTTAAAGCACTGGGTTTAACAGAATTGATCACACTGCATACTGAGCCGTGATACAGCGACAACGGCACTGAGACTAAACTTTGCTTGGAGTATTTTTGCAGGTTATAGGATTTAGACGATGGATTTGTTCTAGAAGGCAGACGCACTACAGCGGTAGGTTAGCAGGAGGAGTAAGAGTAGCGGCTAGTTGGAACGCATAGCCCTGACGTGGGTGGGGGGTGGGTGGAGCATGAGTCTCGGGCAGTTTAACATTCCTTTTGTTATATTCATGATTGCACACGAAGAACACACATCCTACTTGTACCACAGGTCAGCCTGGCGAGACAAGCAAGACACACCTCATGACAGAAATCAGTAAGTTCGACAGAGATATGAGTATTGACACAATCCGTGCACTCACTTGGAACGCTAGAGGACTTAACGACCACAGGAAGCTCCGCAAGGTCCTGACTTACCTGACGAGGCATGAAATAGATATCGCACCACTACAAGAGACGCATCTCCCTCTCAACAGTCCTATGCTGCGTAGTAGAGGCCTACATGGTAACATTCATGCAGCAGGATTTACCACTCATGGGAGGGGGGTACTTACCTGGGTCAACCCTAGCGTGCTGAAAAGCATATAAAAAACGCTACCTTTACAAAACAAAATAACATTACTAAAACGCACAAGCAGAACGTTAACAGATGCAAACATTACAATGCAGCATTCCTACATTTTGCAGCACATTCAAATTCTCAACAATCGCCCAATAGTCCGCTTCGAAGATAAACAAGCATTGGCATAGCCAATAGGTCTCGCTTTTGGGACCTTATAAGTATTTAGTTATGCAGCGCAATATCCTTGGTGCAACAACATCAACTGTTGCATGGCTAAACACTTATAAGGTCCCGAAAGCGAGACCTATTGGCTATGCCAATGCTTGTTCTCAGTTCATCTCTGTTCATCTTGTAGTACAAGAGTCAGAGAATCTCTGGAGGGGCTATGCTTTGAATAATTCATTCCTATTGAGGATACAACATACCCTCTACTCAAGGAGCCACAGGGACACAATGCAATGAACCTAAAACAAGGGCATCAAAGCTCAGCATCATTCCATCATTTTTGACATTGCATCAACAGGTAAACAGTTAAAATAGACTTCATGGGCTTTGTTTACATGTGTGAATACCAGTGCTACCATTGTAAGGAATGAGAATAGGCCAAACATGGGAACAGTTTCCAGAGGGACCATAAATCGTATTATCGGACTTCCAACACAGCTGAAATGATGGCATCATGGTCACTCCTTGATCTATTAGGATATTGAAAGGTCTGGTCTGGGTGACTGAAGAAGCATCACCCCAACTTGACATATACGGGAACGGAAGATTTGAGAGATGAAGTTATTGCCCTGTATAACAACGTGTTCAAACATGGAAGTAGGGTTTACGAGTTTGGGATTTTGTTTAAAAAACCTAGACCTAATACATCAGTGTACTGAAGGCACTTACATGATTACCTCTATGAAACATAATGAGGGCAAAAGTACATACATAAAACACACACTCACTAAAACAAAGCATGTTCAGTCCAGTTATGAAGAGCTTCAGCACACAGCCATGTGGTATCTTTCTCACCCCCGTTAGCCTATGACCCTGCACATTTAGAACAGTGTTTGGAATGTTTTAAGGATGTCTGTTGGAATCTATGTACAACAGCTGGATAGGCAAGCAGGGTGTTAGGAGGCCCTTACTGGATAATAAACTCACATAATGGTTTCTACTGTCTGTTCTCCTGTGTGTCAAGGCAGTTTTGAAACCTTTACAATTTCACGAGATGGGTAAATTGAGCACATCAAGCAAAATGAGTTGAAGTCGTTTTAAAATATCAAGAAATTTGGGCAAGCAGAAAAGTAATAATCAAAGCCTATTTTTTTCATTGATCAGCCTGCACTGCCATACTGTAAGGGCAGTGTGTTCTCACAGACCAAAAGGTTCATGACAAAGCCAAAAGGCTGGTATACAATACCAGACCTACTGGTTTTGCCAATACTTGTTTTTACCACATTGGCCGGTGAGGAATCAAACTATCAAAGCATTCTTCACTGAAAAATAAAATACATCCTTCGAGACACAACCTCAAGGTTAATCTCACAAACTGAGGTAAGACGAACAGGTTTAGCTTGTCTTCCGTGATGATGTTATTTGCTAGCACACAGTCACTGATGTACACACGCCTGGGTTCATCTAAATTCATCCGATAATGCAATGAGGTAAAACGCGCTTTATAAAAGTAACACCATAATACAAAACATCTGATGTGACGTAGCATCTAAATCAGATTAACGCAGACAGTTTAATTTGTAATGCAGTGCAAGTCACTTATTCTCATCGTGCCTAAAAAAAAAATGTGCCCCTTTATCGTCTGTATTGCAACTGGCGCTCATGTAAAGCACTCTGATAGCTTGGGATCGAGTTTGCGCTATATAAAACTGAGACAACAACAAAAAGAATGGGAGAGACAGATGGAAAAACAGTGAGGGAAGGAAACGGATCATGGCGCAAATCTATTTTTGCCGGGGGACTGTCTGTCAAAAGAACGGACCTGCCTACTGAGGCCACTGTCCTCTCTCAGGTTTCAGAACCTATTGTCGACACCAGTTATTCTCTTTGGAGGAGGCAGCCTGGATTGAGTGTCCTGGCTGTGACGTAGCATGTGTGCACGGGCACCAGTGCACACAAGGTAAATTTAACCACCTACCCTTTTACTGTGTGGAATGCCACCGTTATGAACCGGGCAAAGAGCACTCTCCCGGCTATTAAGGTTACAAACTGACACTACTAAGACCAAACTGAGAAATGTTGTAAATACTCCTCCTGACTGGATATTTGTGAGGCTTTCTCCTCTCCCTGCTGATGATTTTCAATAAAACGATTTAATAGTGAATATGTCCTTGCTTAGGTTGAAAAAATGTAAATAAGAAATCCATCGCAGGTTAAAACCTGGCTATGAGCACCATCAGATTACATTTTCCCCATATAAAAACGCCATGCCCTGCTGCGGCGCATGTAGCAGTTCACTTGGCTCCTGCTTATCTGCAGAGGGCGGTCCCTGGCGTCTCTGGTGCTGGTAATGATTGTGTTCATGAACAGGAAAAAAACTTCAAAGCAAGGAGTGGGAGCGAGCTCCGCTCACCTCAAGTGACCCAGTAAACCGAGTTTCTGAGCCTCTGTCTGCTGACGCAGTTGGGTCATGAGGGAGGGGTAGGGAGGGCGAATAAAGTACTAAGAAGCGAAACAAAAAGATTATGTTTCTTGAGGGTATATATTAAAACGCGTCTCGTGCTTGTCTGCATCTAAATTCCCTTATCTGCCAGCATGTGAAATGCTTAATCATGTTTGCTTCAGAGCTAAAGAAACTCAACGGCAGTTTTTTATTATTTCGTGTAGTGTGTCCCCGTAGTACCAAGTAGTACCAATAAAGGTGCTTCCCACCACACTGAAACAGACAGAAAGGTACTCGTAAGGGCACAGAATCATGAAACACAAACTTCTCAAACAACAACACTGCGCGTTTAAAACAACTGCTAAAATCAATGCCGGGAAAATATGCTCCCATGAACTAACAAGCATTGGACGCGCGAGACGCGATGGTGGGGGGGTGGGGGAGAGAAGCGCAAGTTCTGAGAAACTGGTGTGAAATAGCAGCAGGGAAGGGGGCGGAGAGGGGCTACGAGGGAGAGCGACGTAAAGCCATATGGCTGCTTTGCGCGCGTGCACGCCTCGTGCACTGTAGCTCTATGCCAGGGGAAGCACTTTCAAAAACCCACTTACAAAATGTCTCAAAGAGACAGCTTTCGCTGTCTCAGCGAGACCTAAAAAGAGACAGCTTTCGCTGTCTCAGCGAGACCTAAAAAGGGTAATATACATATTAAGCTTTAAAAAAAAAATACTAGGTAAGTACTTAGATCAGCTTGCAAATGAGAATTAAATATGCCTTTCAGCATGCGCAAAAGCACATTAAAAAAGCTATGCTTAAAAAAATAGCATTACTACTGCGCACAAGAGCAAAGTTAACAAAAAACAGACAGATAGCTCTGGATATAAGCGCGATTTTGCAGCATGTTACAAATTTAAAAGTGACCCAACACAGTCCGTTTGAATCATAAATAAACACATTGTGCCGTAAATAAATTAATTACATAACAAGTTTCAGCCATAAGTAAACAAGTTAAAATGCCACGCAACCAGTTTCAGCTGTAGGTAAATAAATTAATTAAAAAGCATGCAATGTTCACAATACCAATTATACACTTTTAATAGGAGCTTCAAACAAATTTTACACATAGAACAAAAATATCAACAGGAAACAAAAAAAATGTTTCTACAAAAAACTTAAACACAACGGGTGGAACCAATCAGTAGTTAGTCCCTGCTCTCGGGGGTTCACTACCAGCAAAAAGGAGGGACAAAAATCAAGGCTATCCAGTAGAAAGCAAGCCTTTCAAAATGACGATGCAAGTCACCAATAAAAAGCCAGTGGGAGGGCTATAAGCCTACACACTGATAACAGCATGTCGAGAGACAGCGCATGCGCACTGCATATGCGCGACCTAAAAACAGGACTAAAATGCAGGCATGAGAGCCTTGATCATGAACCTGCTTCCATTTCTGCAGTACTGATGACCAAGCTGCGGTGAGGGAAGGCCGGCGGGGATAAAAGAGGAGCAACATAAAAGGGAACAAAAACTGCAAATGCCAATATGTCTGGCTTTAAAGGAATGTTGCATGGAAATGTGAAGCATTATAAGCAAACAGCATGGGAATGGATAGGTATTTGTAAGGATCAATGAACTTTCAATTGATATTGGTGTAGGTTAAAAAACTCAGGTGACAGTTGCACTGTCAAGCCAGAGCTAAAAATCCATGCAGGCGAATGACTGCCATCCTCCCATGTGTGCTGCTGCCAGAGAGAACAACACATTATCTGGCTATCTAAGACACTTTAATAGTGTTCAAATGTCATATGTGTGTCCCTGAAAGCAGGGCCGGACTGGAAGCCAAAACTGGCCCTGGCAAAGTGCTCGGCAGGCCCCCCGCCGCCTCTCCGGGGTGTAGTGTCTAGCTAGGCATGCTCTAGTGTTCCAACAGTGATGTAATACACACGTCACACCCACCCACCGCAGGCGTCACCAGTCAGGTAACCCTACCAATAAAAGGGGCTGGGCGCTCGTGCCCTGGGCAGTTATTACACTATCCTGAGAAGTGTTTGTGTCCGTCCTTCAACACAATGTGGGCCTGAGTCCCCAACAATACACTGGCGACGAGGGTGGGATCGGCCCGTGCGTGCTACAGCCTAGTTGATCGGCGCAAGGAGAAGTGTTGCCCATGTCAGGAGCACCCCTCTGCGAGCTGGCGCTGGACACACCCAGAGGCTTGCGGGCATGAGAAGGGCCTGAGGAAAATAGGTGATCGGGAGCCCACCCCGCACCTGATGTGTATGCATCGAATGCACTCCCTGTGAAGAGGCGCTGGATGCGCCCGATAACCCGCAGGGCGTGTGAAGAGCCCCGTGGGTGAAAGAGGTGAGCGGGAGCCCACCCCGCATCAAAGAGCCTGCTGCGGCGCCATCCGGTGCGAGGATAGCCGGCGACTGCAGACAAAGAAGCGTGTGAATGATGCCTCTGCCACCAGCTCACAAGAGAAACCCCGAACAGCTGGAGGTCCGCAGGAGCCCACCCCGCGTCTGAGGAAGAAGGTGAGCCCCCACGAAGAAGAGAGTGAGTCGCCGTGAGCGCAAGGCGAAATATGTGTTGCAGCGAGGCCCGACTGCCAACAGGAATAGACGGACCGGAACAGGGCGTTCCCCGTAGGGAAGACGGAGGTGTCCGTAGAGATCCTGCTGACTGTCCGGGTCCTTGGAGGCTGCTAGGCAGGTGGAGTCTCTGACTGCGTGCATGCGCGGGAGAGCGGCTGGAGCCCTGGGCTAGAGAGAGGGCGTGTGCGCGGCCAGCAAGCGCAGGAGAGTGGGCCGCACGGGCCTGCTGCGTAGTCCCAGTGCACCCGAGTGAGAGATTGCAGGATGGCAGCTGGGGCGGCCGCGAGAACAAAGGAGAAAAGCCTGCAGCGTGTGTGAAGCTGCTCACACCTCCTCACGATTACGAGGCCTGCAGAGAAACACTGCCGAGGCTAGTTGGATAGGAGAAGCAACACTGCCATCTAGTGGTTGTTGCACGATACCACGCTCACTGAAGGTAAAGACTGAAAGCATATGCCTGAAAGTAAAGGACTGTCTGTCACAGCCTGAAACCAGTGCCAGTGGTGAGGCACTCACACCTCTCCACCAGATGACAAAAAGAGTGCTGAGAGTTGCAGGCATCACGCAAGCAATGCAGAAAACCTGGAGGAAAAGATAGCAACCCGCTGCCACCACACAGCCAAGACCGCCAGGCCGGGACTACGAAAGGAGAGTCAGAGCCACGTGTAGACATCGGAAAGGAGAGCACAGCACCTAGCAGGTGAGCAACAGCACAGGACTAGAATGTGCAGCAAGTGCACCCAGTGAAGAAAACGAAGAGCGCAAATAGGAAGTGCGCTAAGCAGAGGCGACCAGAACGAGGTCGAAGAAGTGGTCAGTTCGACCACCAAAAGCACACACGCCCTGAAGAGGGCAGAATTGAAGAAGACCTGAGGAGGGCAGAATTGAAGAAGACCCCAAAGAGGGCAGAATTGAAGAAGGCCCCGAAGAGGGCAGAATTGAAGAAGACCCGAGGAGGGCAGAATTGAAGAAGACCCCAAAGAGGGCAGAATCGAAGAAGACCCCAAAGAGGGCGGAATCGAAGAAGACCCCTAAGAGGGCGGAATCGAAGAAGACCCTGAAGAGGGCAGAATCGAAGAAGACCCCGAAGAGGGTAGAATCAAAGAAGACCCCGAAGAGGGCAGAAGAGCAAGACCTTCTCAGAGAGATGGTTGCAACAAAAGTTCCCAAGAGGAAGTACAAGTCCTACTGACAGGACAGACCTGAGACAGGCCCACAGGGAAGGTGAAACTGTCTGGACGACGACGCGGCCAGCGAGGTGTCCATGTGACGTCAACATGAGACGTGTGGCAGGATGTCACCTCCACGTGGGATCCTGATCGAATGGAGGAGAAGAGAGTGGCATAATGCCACTCCACGAAGGGAGAAGGAACAGCGACTAAGTGCCACAGGGCAGATAACCATCACGGGCGTGCAGGACAAAAGGAACAGAGCGCCAGGGCAGAGGGCTCATATCACCACAATATGAGCGCACCCCGAGACACCAGACAGCCACCCGCCAGACTGACGTCCCGGGAGACAGCCCACGGAGAAGAACCAAACGCAAGCCGCAACTAGTGCGAAGCGAGTTTCTCTCCAATGCTTCCCCGCCCGACTAGTCAGTCCCAAGCATCGGCAGTCCGAGTCACATGACATCCCTGCATCTCACCGCAGATGCCACGGGTGACGGACAACCTCAGCAAGATAAAGGCAAACTGCGAAGCGCTTCCAGTCCTCGCTCCACAAGAACAGACCGTCGCCTGCTGCCCAACTGAAGAACAATCACCGGAGTTCCACGAGGCGAGCCACCCAGGACCCGTCTGTGTGCCACTGTCAACCTGCAGCAACCCGAAGTAGAGCACACTCACGGTCCACACGGTTCTAGAGCAGCCCAGCGGGAAGACTCTCCAGGAGGCTCCAATGGGATAAGAGTCTGAGGGAGAGAGGCAAACCGGAAAAAGCTCGGCAGTCAGAAGCAGTCAGCAAGCAAGGAAGACCATCAACCACGCCGCCTCCAGATAAAGGCTTCACATACAGAGATCTTCCAGAGTCGACCTCACCGCAGCTCTCAATGCAGTGATGCGGGACCTTCATACATGGACTTCGACGCTGCGAGACCAGGCCGGCCTAAAACACCTTGCCAAGGCCAAGAAAAACATCATGACCATGCCGTCCAAGGCTCCAGCACTGCCTGGCTGACGGCCTGAAGAAACTGATTTAGTACTATCCGTTGTTTGTTTATTTTGTTCCAGGTTGGACTTTTATTCTTTCTTTTCATTAAAGGTGGGGGGGGATGTAGTGTCTAGCTAGGCACGCTCTAGTGTTCCAACAGTGATGTAATACACACTTCACACCCACCCACCGCAGGCGTCACCAGTCAGGTGACCCTACCAATAAAAGGGTCCGGGCGCTCGTGCCCTGGGCAGTTATTACACTATCCTGAGAAGTGTTTGTGTCCGTCCTTCAACACAATGTGGGCCTGAGGCCCAACAATACACAGGGGTTGGGGGGGCGGCCGTGCCGCCGAGCTCTTTGTCAGGGCCGGTTTTCAGCCGATTTTGTTACAGGGCCGATTTTGCAGCTATGCGGCAAAAACGGCCCGGTAACAAAACTGGACCCCAGGGGCCCAAAACCGGCCCCCACCCGTGCGGCCCACCGGGGAATTGCCCGGTGCCCACTACGGCCAGTCCGGCCCTGCCTGAAAGTTCAAACTCAGGTAGCTCGATAAAGATTCAAAATGAGCTGCAAGGAAGGCAAGCACTTTTTCATGGAAGCACACAACCTCTTTGCAATAAAAAGATGTAATCTGGGGGGTCAACATGTAGGTGGAGCCAAAGTTCCTCTATAGTGATGTCACATAATTGCCCGGCAACTGCAGCGCTGTCAAGTCAGACCATGAAAATGGAAACGCAAGACCCAGGAATGGAATGGAGTTGGCGTGGAGGAACAAGGAACGACTCCGAAGTGAGAAAGGCAAGGAAGAGATGAGAAGAAGGAAATAACTAAAGAGAGGTGCAGGTGGGAAAAGCCACACACAGGAGAAAGAGAGGAGATTTCGTTTTTTTTACATACTGGGACACTTGACCTTGGATAGTGCCAATGTCTTGTGCAATTGAGAAAGCCCTCGTGGCGTCAGGCCTACTAATATATCGATATTAAAAGACATAACAGGGGTATAAAGAGCCTGCTGCAATAAAAAATTATTTTAAAGACTGAACATGGAATGCTGGTATATTAAACAAATCAGAGTAACAAACAGTGTAATGTGCTGAGTGTACATTCGAAACGCACAATTTTGATTTGTGCTTTGCAGGATAAGCACTCCATTGGACTGCAATAACATCCCAAAACAGCCAATAGCGCTCCAAGGGAGATGAACACTCCATCGGACTGCAATAACATCCCAAAACAGCCAATAGCGCTCCAAGAGAGATGAACACTCCATCGGACTGCAATAACATCCCAAAACAGCCAATAGCGCTCCAAGAGAGATGAACACTCCATCGGACTGCAATAACATCCCAAAACAGCCAATAGCGCTCCAAGAGAGATGAACACTCCATCGGACTGCAATAACATCCCAAAACAGCCAATAGCGCTCCAAGAGAGATGAACACTCCATCGGACTGCAATAACATCCCAAAACAGCCAATAGCGCTCCAAGAGAGATGAACACTCCATCGGACTGCAATAACATCCCAAAACAGCCAATAGCGCTCCAAGAGAGATGAACACTTCATCGGACTGCAATAACATCCCAAAACAGCCAATAGCGCTCCAAGAGAGATGAACACTCCATTGGACTGCAATAACATCCCAAAACAGCCAATAGCGCTCCAAGAGAGATGAACACTCCATCGGACTGCGATAACATCCCAAAACAGCCAATAGCGCTCCAAGAGAGATGAACACTCCATTGGACTGCGATAACATCCCAAAACAGCCAATAGCGCTCCAAGAGAGATGAACACTCCATTGGACTGCAATAACATCCCAAAACAGCCAATAGCGCTCCAAGAGAGATGAACACTCCATTGGACTGCAATAACATCCCAAAACAGCCAATAGCGCTCCAAGAGAGATGAACACTCCATTGGACTGCAATAACATCCCAAAACAGCCAATAGCGCTCCAAGAGAGATGAACACTCCATTGGACTGCAATAACATCCCAAAACAGCCAATAGCGCTCCAAGAGAGATGAACACTCCATACTGAGCTAAGGCAACAACCTTCTTTGGAAATGATTACATTACAGATATTTGTATTGCGGCGCAGAGAGCTAAGTGGTTTGCCGTGCTTTGGTTCGAATCTAGGCCCCAAAGGCAGCACTGTGGCCACTGCAGCCCTCACTCTCCCTCTCACATGAGTAGTCACTTTGGCTGTCACGTGCATGTATTGTTGGCTGCGATGGTCATGTTTGGTCACGTGGTGATTGAGCGTCATAGGCTCTATACATGTACTTCAGCTGATGACTGGGGAGTCGAAATATAAATTCCTAGTGTCTGAGAACTTTCGTGTGTGCACCTACAGACACATGTACAAACATACACTGGTGATGTGGACTATAAGACGCGGGCGCACACGCACACCCACACCCCCCCCACCCCCTCGTCCATCCGCACCAAATAACACGAAGCGCGTAAGAGTAGAAAGCACACACTAGGAGACGCTGCCACCAGAATACACCACTGGACAGTTCAGCCCTCCAGTTCGTGGCATCACCACTGCAGAACTTTAACTGTGGCTATGGAAGCCAGACATTCTATGGGAGTCTGCAGGCGCAAACAGGGCGATGCGCAAAATCACAGGGTTTGCGATTATACAATACATTACAATACATTTTTCTTATTTATTAGATCCATTTTTCAAGCGGGTAAAGTTTTATTGACTCATAAAGTGGATTTACAAACGGTTATCGAGTCCTAAGTTGGAAAGACTGCGTTTTAGGCATTCCGTCCAGAGTACGAATCAGCAGCCAGTGTGTGACCGCGATTCATGCTGCATAGTGCATACCAATGACCAGCTACAGGCTGCCTGGCTGGGGTAGTAACTGATTCACAAAGGCAGATGGGTCTCTTTCGACCCCACTGTCCTTGGAAATCAAGGATTGCAATGTCAGGGGGAGTAGGAAGAGGTCCAGGGGACGACTGCCAACTCTCACTGAAGCTCCCACAATCCAAGCCTTTTGTTTTAAGCTGACCCGTTTCAATTTTAATGAACATGTTTTCAGTTTTCAAAAGCAATCACAGGGAGGGTGATCTGCTGTCCCTTGCAGACGAGCATCCCAGTGGTCATAGCCAAGAGTAGGGCTCCCAAATTGTGACCTGCCTCACTGATTCATCTGCAGCCCTCCACGATTACTTATTCTGTGAACCAAACTATCAGTACATTGGCCAGTTCGGAGGATTAGATATTGGTCACAATAACTCAAATTTCAATTCGCGACCACTCTTACTGACAAGTATCTGTGTAAATCTGACCCATAATCCATGACCTCTGAAAATCCAAACTATTTTAGCAACAGGATGGGTTTGTTCTCTTAGGTGATTGGTTGGCATTACTGGAACAAAACCTGATGATACAAAAACTATTAAACCCGAAGCAATGCCCTATGTACCCATGGCAGCTCTTACTTTGCCGTAGCTGCCCGTTGGCTGACTTATGGACCTGACCCGACTATTCAACGTGTCCACCACTGAAAGCGTTGTGTCCTACAGGCTTCCCTGCATGAGGCACTGCTGTTAGAGGTCCCTGACCAGACCCTTCCCTTATGGAGTGTTTTTTAAGAAGTACCTGTAAGTGAAGAGTCCGACACTGATGGCTCGATGGGGTCCAGAATGGTGTGGCTTTCATATACTGTAGGCACGGCCCCATCCTCTGCGGTGGCATCCACATCCTGGAGCTCTGAGTCCTCCCTGGTGGGCTCCATTCTTGAAGACCTTCTTGAGATCTTCCCCTTCCGGTGCCGTGGCCTCATCTTGTATCTTTTTACTGTGCTCATTCTATGTGTGAAACTCAATATGGATTGCGTGATGTGGGAGCGCTCGTGCAGAGGGCGGCTTCCACTCGATCTGGTCACATCTTCAGGTGCACTGTTGGCCAACTGAAAGGTATCTGTTTGATTCAGAGCACAGTTTACGTGAGTACATGTGTCCTTACTATCAAAAACTGGTCCCATTGCAAACATGTGGTGCAGATGTCTGTACCACAATCGTGCAGTTTACTCTCTTACTGTGGATTCATGAAACATAGGTGCCCTGTGGAGGCGGATGTATGTCGTTACAACGCACACTTTTACAATGCATGCACTTACAACGCATTTTTTACAACGCAACATCCATTACAACGAATTCCATTACATAGCATGACACTACAACGCATTTTTAAAAACTACCTTTACAACGCATTCCATTACATCGCATACTACCTTTACAACGCATACCATTACAACGCATAATATTAAATTGCATTTAAGGTAAGTATTAGATAGTATAGGGGTAAAAATTACTTTTCTAACTCCAGGGGGTGCAACAGTAGGGTAAGTGTAGGATAGTATAGGGGTAAAAATTACTATTCTAACTCCAGGGGGTGCAACAGTAGGGAAAGTGTTGGATAGTATAGGGGCAAAAATTACTATTCTAACTCCAGGGGGTGCAACAGTAGGGTAAGTGTTGGATAGTATAGGGGTAAAAATTACTATTCTAACTCCAGGGGGTGCAACAGTAGGGTAAGTGTTGGATAGTATAGGGGTAAAAATTACTATTCTAACTCCAGGGGGTGCAACAGTAGGGTAAGTGTTGGATAGTATAGGGGTAAAAATTACTATTCTAACTCCAGGGGGTGCAACAGTAGGGTAAGTGTTGGATAGTATAGGGGTAAAATTACTATTCTAACTCCAGGGGGTGCAACAGTAGGGAAAGTGTTGGATAGTATAGTGTAATATTATGCGTTGTAAAGGTAGTTTTTAAAAATGCGTTGTAGTGTCATGCTATGTATGGAATGCGTTGTAATGGATGTTGCGTTGTAAAAAATGCGTTGTAAGTGTAGTGCGTTGTAAAAGTTGCGTTGTAAATGTTGTTCCCCGTGGAGGCATTAGGAATCAGTAAAACCACCACCCTGTTTATGGTGACCCTGCAGATGTACATAGCTAACACTCCAGGTAGAGTCACGTATCATTTTGTACCCGAAACACTACTAACGTTGTGCACATTACATTTCAGTAGTAAACACGAGCGGAAAATGAAGGCACAGCATCTCATCCAAGTCAAACTGCACGTAAAACCACATCTGCCTTATTTTGTGGTTGACAGTACAATTCGTCCCGCTCTTCAGGAAGGCACCACATCACACACAACCCATCCTCTAACCCTAGTAGACGGCCCACCATTTAGTATAATAAGAATACTTAATGCACATATTAACAGTTGTTTTACGGTCCCCAGACTTAGGGCTTGTAGTCCCGAATGTAACATGGGTTACCATGCAGGATGTGGTGGGCTCTAATGGGGTAACAGAAGAGGAGACTTGTTAGCATTAACTCAAGCTAGAATTCAGATACTGCTGCCTTTCTGCTCACTAGATGGTGTTGCTAGGTGACGGCTATGGCCGGAGGACTGAACCCACCCTCCAACATGGCTATGACTTTATGCAGGATCCACACATCCACAACTGCACGACCAGTGCACAACTTGAAGCTCACCTGTAGACGGACTGGCCGATGCTGGTGCTAGACTGGGGTCAAGACTGTTGGCGCTGCTCACACTGCTGATCTCAAGGTGGTCCTCCTCGTGTAACTCTAGTGAAGCATGTTCTGAGATGGTGGCCTCAACGCCTTTCAGCACTGTGCTGTCTACATTGGCTTCTATTGCAGAAGGTATTGATAGTGCTTTAATCACTTTAATCTCTTGAACAATTGTCGTCTCTTCCTTGTCCTTTGGAACATTTAATCTTGATGGTAGTGTGAAGGGCTTCTTCTGTAGGACTACAGCTCTCTTGGTGGCAGCTTCATGCTCACTGCTGGGTGACCCTGTGATGGGGGCTGCATGCAGAAAACAGTTTGCATGAGGGCACATTTATATAGCATGGACCACTCGCTATAATAAACATCCTAGATGACAGAGCGGTTCAGCCACACAAATATCACTGATTTATGCGGCACATTTGCACAACGATGCCAGCTCAGTTCTTACTGCTGCTTTCTGTGCAAAGAGGATTCTAAAGTAGAACTGCAGTCACCAGTCTTGTGGTGACGCTCCGCATTCACATGGCATATACTACTCTTGCGACTATCCTTAACTGCAAGAGAGCAATATGGCGAGGTGTAACGTATAGGCGCTCCCACCCCAGTGGAGTATCATAGGCCCCCGCAGTGCGGGGGGGCTCTGAGCTCAAGAGGCCCCTCGGCACAGAATGCTGGCCTGAGAGCTCCTCAGTGAATCTGGAGGGGGGCCCTCCATGTACTTTACAGGGGTGCCCCCTCAAGTTTCGTTATGCCGCTGTCCCCCCATGACATTGGAAGAGTGCTTGGGAGGACATGCTCAGGATCCCAATGCTGGTAGTTGATGCCCTTGGCCAGATCACTGAACCCGCCCGACTCCCTTCCCCAAGTGTCCATTACTTTACGCAAGCTCACCCACAGGTGGAAGAGTCTCTAACTTTGAAGCTCACCTGTAGACGGACGGGCCGATGCTGGTGGAGCCCTGGGGTCCACAGGCTTCTGCTGATATTTCGCAGGACTGTTGGCGCCGCTCACACTGCTGGTCTGAAGGTGGTCCTCCTCTTGTAACTCCAGTGAAGCATGTTCTGAGATGGTGGCCTCGACACTTTTCAGCTCTGGGGTGTCTAGATTAGCATCTATTACAGAAGATATTGATAGCCCCATAATCTCTTGAATCTCTTGAACAACTGTCGTCTCTTCCTTTTCTTCCTTGTCCTTTGGAACATTTAATCTTGATGGTTGGGTGAAGGGCTTCTTCTGTAGGACTTCACCCCTCTTGGTGGCAGCTTCATGCTCACTGCTGGGTGAAACTGTGATGGGGGCTGCATGCAGAAAACAGTTTGCATGAGGGCACATTTATATGGCATGGACCACTCGCTATAATAAACATCCTAGATGGCAAAGAAAGCCGTTCCCACATATGTGTCACGGATTTATGCGGCACATTTGCAGGAAGATGCCTGCTAAATTCTAACTGGTGTTTTCTGTGCAAAGAGGATTATAAAGTAGAAGTGCGGTCACCACTCTTGTGGTGACACTCCGCGTTCACATGGCATATCTTTAACTGCAAGAGTGCAATATGGCGAGGCGTAACATATAGGCGCTCCCACCATGGCATTGTAACAGTGCTTGTGAGGACATGCTCACTGTCTCAATATTGCTAGTTGATGGCCTTGGCCAGATCACTGAGCCCTCCCCTTCCCCGAGTGTCCATTATTTCACTCAAGGTTCCACACAGCTGGAACAGTCTTTAAGTTTGATGCTCACCTGTAGATAGAGGAACAACCAACGTTGGCACACTGGGGTCTTCGGAGTCCGCGCGACCTCTTCCTGAGCTGTTGGTGCTGCTCACATTGGTGCTCTGAAGGTGTCCCTCTTCATTTCATTGTGGTGATGTGTGGTCTGATATGGTGGCCCCCACACCTTCAGGCCCTCTGTATTCTAGGGGGGCCCCCGTCACGGAAAACCTTGATAATGTTTCTTCTTATGGTTCTTAAGAAGAAAACATTATGAAGATTTTCAGTGGCGGGGGCCCCCCTAGAATACAGAGGGCCTCATGAGTAATTGTTTCCTCCTTGTCCTTTAGAACATTGAATCTTGATGGTTGGGTGAAGGAGTTCTTGAGAAGGGCTTCAGCCCCCCCATAGGTGGTAGCTTCAGGCTCACTGCTGGGTGACCCTGTGATGGGGGCTACATGCAGAAAGCAGTATATAAGAGGGCATATTTATATGGCATGGACCACTCACCATAATAAACATCCTAGATGATAAAGCAGTACAGACACATACTAATTCAATTTTAGAAGCTGTTTTCTATGCGAGGGGGGTTGTAGAGAAGGAATGTCTGCATTCCTTTTGGGGTGACATTGTAGATGGACATGGCCTAAGCTGCTCTTGCTATTACTGTAACTGTAAGACTGCAATGTTAAGTAACTTACAGCCGCGTCCCCCGTGGCATTGCAACAGTGCTTGTGAGGACGTGCTTGAAATCTCAATGCTGCTAGCTGCTTGTGTTGACCTGATCACTGAACCTGTCCCCCGAATAGCCATGATTTTACATAAAGTTCCACACATCTGCACAGTCTTCATCTTTGAAGCTCACCTGTAGATGGGGGGTCAGCCACCGACGATCCACTGGGCTTCATTGCCTCAAGATGGGGTCTTTTAGGGCTATTGTTGACCTGAAGATGTTCTTCTTCATGTAATTGTGGTAACATGAGGTCTGATAGGATGGCCTCTGCCCCCTCAGGCACTCTGCGCTCCAGGGTGACCGCCTTCACTGAAGATCTTGATAATGTTTTATTGTTCTGAACACCATGAATCGGAATTGTGGTCACTTCCTTGTGATTGTTGTCCTCTAGACCATCCAGTCTGGATGACAGTAGGAAGGATTCCTCCCACTGCATTTGACCCCTCACGGTTGCAGCTTCCTGCTCACTGCTGGGTGCCCTAGGGATGCCGGCTGAATGTAGGAAACAACTTGTATGAGTGTGCGTTTCCTGACTTGCACTGCTTACCATCACAGAAAACGTAGATGGCAAAACAAACAGCCCCACACAAACCACTGATGCTTCCATTACATTCACTGGAGGACCCTTACTCAATGACAGCAAGTGGTACCTTGCAGTACTGGTTTTGCACTGTAGGAATTTTCATTGATTTAATAAATGTGTCTCTTTCACCAGACAGCCCCAGCCTGCTTGTACTTCATTGGGTTAAACAATTGGAATTCCTGCTACGGTGACAGCTTGTGTGATCCTGAGCACTAGTAAGCGAACAGCCCGGCCTGGACATACTTCATTGGTCTACTAAATTAGATTTTCCCAAGTGGATAACTTGTGTGATCCCGAGCACTACTCCAGTGTTTCTATCAGCGGACAGCCCCTTCGTCCATGGTCTACAAAATGGAATTTTATGCAAGTGGATAATTGGTGTCTGCCTGAGCATTTTTAGGTCTCGCCTGATCCAGCGCTTGCGCTGATCTGGCCGAGACATTTTGTATACGGGCTTTTCAAAGTGCTGCCATGGCCTAAAGCTTCAGTGCACGTGAACGTGCACGCGCGCAGCGCCATGTGTCTTACCTCCGCAGCACGTGATCGCAATCGCGATCACTTTCACTTTCTCGGCCGTGTTGCGAAAGCTTGTTTTTCTTTGTTTTGTTTCGCTAGTTATATTGTCACTTTGCTTTACCAACATGGTTCTTGTTTGTCAGTCAGTCTTTTAGTTTGTTGATTATCTGCCCCCTTTGTCTTATACGTGGTATTGTTTCTACTGTTTACGTTTTCTTAGCTATATGCTTATCTTCTGTGACATAGGAATATTCTGTTGCCATTTTACATTATCCTGATGTATATTCCTTTTTTATCCCAGCTTTACGCTAAACTATTTAAGTCTTTGTGAACACGCGCATATGTTAATGAAGCTACAATGCGTAAGCACTTTTGGTTTGTTACATTACATTTTGATGAGGTTGGAACAAATTAAGATTGGGCTGTTTATGAATAACACTCGTTCTCTGCTGGTTAGTATTAAGAGTTGGCACTTGACTGAAGACCTGGGTCGAATGTATTAGCGCCGTGAAGCCAGCATGTGAGTTCATGCTCGGTAAATAAAATTAAAACCCGATTATCTACAATATCTTGAAGCCAGCATGTGACTTCATGCTCGGTAAATAAAATTAATACACGATTATCTACAATATATGGGCACATTAAGTTTTATGGGCAGTAGCATGTAGTGACGTTATTTCTATTTTGATGATATGACGACCTGCCCTAATTACTACAGATGACCATAAACCACTGGGGCAGTGTGGTAGCCATGGTCAAGCCACCAGAAGCACAGCACATCCTGATTGTTTGGTGCCGCTGTTGTGTATTTGATTTCTGCTCATTATGGAGTAGGAAGCGCCACTTCTGTGCACTACAGCAAGGCGAGCCGAGCAGTATTTAGGTACACTGCAGCAATGCCAACTTATGATAATTGATTGCTGTTTTTATTAAGGACCCATTTTTAATTTCTTCTAATATTGCATGCACAACATTCTCACTTGGATGTTCAGAGAATTTTTCAAATCTTAACACGGAGGTACACAGTTCCAGAAGTCAGGAATGGTATGGCGCAGTTTTCAGCAGACAAATTATTTATGAGCAAACGTATATTGCTCCTGCATAGTCCAGGTCTAGCGGGATACATTTCTAAGTGCATCAGTGAAGGCTTAGGTGAGATTTGCAAGGGGGGTACGGTGTTCTCCTTGCCGAGGCGGTCTCAGAAACCTGCTGTGAGGAGCATCCAAAATGGAAGCAAGATGGACGATTTGTGCGAGTGTAAGTTAAGGACCTGTGCTACAAGGCAAGACTATACAGTTTTCAAGAGCTTCTTCAAATATGAGGGCGCCGTATTGCTTCTCAAAGTGTCAAATGCGATCCCACTTCTAGGGAAGAGAATATAAACTTTAAAAAATATTGCAAAATAAATCCTTCCCACCTGCCCTGGGTAAATTGTTCCGTAGTCTTGGGATGGCACCGGGGAAGGCCAGCTTACTTTTTGCTGCTTCAAAATTGATACACCTTTGAAGTTCTGGATTATTTTATATATAGGTTCCTTTCCCAGGCTATTGCTGTTTAGCAAATATACGTGCCAAATGTACTTTAAAACTCCCGATTTGACAGATTTTTTTCAAAAAATTAAGCAAGGGAAACATTCATCCCGTATTTGTTGGGCAGACTCACTTACTCGCAATTCATTTACGTTACACTTCCTTCAAATTCACCATCTTCTGCTGGATGCTAAAGGTACTGCAAGGCATCCCACACTGTCAGCCGCTATCGGACTGCTATCGGATGCAGTTGTGCGCTCAGGCTGCAGCATTTTATCCAGAGAGCTATTAATCTCAGATCAGCACTAGAAACCGAGAAATCCTGTCAAACAAAGGTGCTCACCTTGCGTGAAACGCAAAAAAATTCATTTACTCAGAACAGCAATTAATATTCACTATTGTAGCAAGCGCCAGCAACGGATTCCCTTTTAGTTGTTGTGTTGCGTATGAGGGAACTGCTTCAGCAATACAACCTCAAAATTCTAACAGGGTAGGTTAAGAATGAACAAATGCAAACTGAAGAGTGTGGGAGAGAATAGCCATGTAGTCAAGCAGATCACCATGGTAACACTCCCTACCACAAATAAAGATGAGTTGATTTCTATCAGGACACCTATGGAAAACAGAGACCCAATTTGAAGACATTAACCTGGTGAGACAATTAGGACCAGGGAGACACAAAAGGTTCAGAAGAAGGACTACTCCATAACAAGAATTTGCACTGCAATAGGTCTCACATTTGCGGGAGTTTGAGATGTTGGCATTGTAAATGACAATGCCTTTTATTTACGTGTTGGTTTTTAAAACATAAATGAAAGGAATTGATATTTAGAATGCCAATAGCTTAAACTCTCGCAAATGCGAGACCTATTGCATTGCAAATGCTTGTTACATTTCTTCTTCGGTAAATCCACATCGATTCACACAAGGACAAGCTTTACAGATGCTTTGTAAAGAGGTCTTTTTCACACACATGGAAAAAACGCTGGACAATTGGTTCTTGATATCGGCGGCTGGAGCTGGAGATTTGCAGTGTGACATGCCTGGTTTTAACATTAAAAAAAAAAAATTCCCCGCCCAGAACATTGGCTGTTTAACTACTGTGCTGCATTTGAAATAAAACAGTGGCACAAGTCATGTGTAGCACGCATGCTTACTGTTAACATGCAGTCACGCGGAGGACACTCTTTAATGAGATTTTTGTTGCTAAGCAGCTCTTAGAGTTGCTGTGGTACGCTCTGCTGCTCGGATGCACCTTGAGCCATCCGGCACAGCGTCGTCTGCGTGCCGCCATCTTTGGGATTTGGGTACAGGCCAATGTTGCCAGATTGGGCTATTTCCCGCACAATTGGGCGACATTTTTCCCAATTGTGCAGGAAAAACCCATGCCTGGAGGGGGGCTACTTTTTGGACTAGTACTAAGCCTGTGTGCGCAATTTACTGGTTTGGGCGTGCGCCGACCACGATGAGTCCGTGGCGTGCACCTATCACAGTGGCGCAGAAGGCCCGGTGGCAAATGAGTGCGCAGCGCGCGCTGACATCAGAGCAGCACTGTGCTAATCATTGGAGGAGGACCCAAGACCACACACCCACACTTACAGGCAAGTACGCAGTTGCTCTTCATCCCATGTTTGTCCAAGCTGTTGTTCTTGCTTGGCTTTGCCCAAAGCAACACCAAGCTCAGCAGTCACCGGTCTCAACCCACTTATAGTGTGCAGTATCCAGGTGACAGTAAGCATGTACGTCCACCGCTCCAGCTGAGTCGGTAAGGTCGATGGTGTCTCATAGCAGCAAATTTGTGTAACCATAACACATTGCAATAACTTATACAAGAAAAGTGTGCCTTTTATGTACACAGTCACATACACCATCTTTGGGGCAAACAGAGCGTGTCATCTCTTTTACGAATCTACGGTGACACGCATGCCGGATCATGTCTATTACATGTACATTGGGGTCTGGTGTGTTGTTGCCTAGGTGACACACACACAAGTTATTGTATTATGTTCTTGTCTCTTCAAATTTGAAAGGGGCTTATGTTCACATTTCACATGTGTCTTTTCCTAAAAAAAACTATTGTTGTGGGGTGTTGCATTACCATTTTACCACGTGTATGTCTTATTATAGTCCCAGTTCCTCGCATAGAGTCATTTTTCCCTCTCATAAGGGGTGGCTTGTGGGTGTCATTTCCTTTTACATCAGTTATGGTTTTAGTCCCATCCACATAGTTTAAGGGGTGTCTCTCCCTAATCACAGTTTATGGGTTTTAGTCCCATTCAACGTAGTTTTTACAGTTTAGGGGTGTAGTCCCATTTATCGCAATGTTGTCATGTTCCTTATGTGTGTAAATCACCTTGTGCTGCACGTTGGTCATGTAGTGTGTGTTTAAGTCACCTTGTGCTTCACACTTTGTTTGTTGTAGTGGGTGTTAGTCCCATCTACGCAGTTTGTAGTGGGTGTTAGCCCCATCTACGCAGTTCTAATGGGTCCCATGTTTGCAAATTGTTCTGTTCATGCTAACAACATCTACATAGGGGTGTCCAATGGGTACGAGTCCCATGTATACTATTGTTTTGTTCACGCGTCTTAGGGGTTCTAATGTGTACGAGTCCCATGTATTTATTTGTTTTGTTCATGCTCTAACCACCACATAGGGGTTCTAATGGGTTCTAGTCCCATGTTTTCTATTTCTATTGGGTACGAGTCCCATGTTTTCTCTTTGTTCTGTTTACGTTTCTAACCCCACGTTGGGTTCTAATGGGTTTTAGTCCCATGTGTGCCTTTGTTTTTGTTCACGTTGTGGTGCATGCTTACATTTGTTTTCTAATGGTGTTGTTTGGTATATAATTTTCACTGTGTGCCACACTCGTGGTTGTCTGCCCCTAGGCCTCTGTGGCTGTATGTTTAGCAGTCAACGTTCTTTTGTTTCTTGTTCATGTTCCATGTTGTTTCTGGTTCATTTATTCACCTGTATTTTGGGGAAAGTCAGTTCCGGTGCCCTTCACCCAATTCTATTGTTTCTTAAAAAGATTTATAGGAGGATGATGGGTGGGTGATATATGTATAATATGTATATTTGTCTATGCATCTCCTCTACATTGTGTATTCTTCCTACATGTACTTCTTATATATTTTCTCTGAATTTTCTTCCATTTCTCTTGCACTTACTTTTGTATATCTCCTTTCCCCTGTGTATTTTCATTCATACTAACAGTGTTTTTTCTGGGTTTCTATGCTATTATCCTTACACCTTTGTGTTTACTTTCCTCTTTCTTTTTCTGTACTGTTGTCCACTTCTATTGCTTAGGTTCCCCTTGTTTGAACCTTTTCTTATTTGCGTTTTCTATTTTTGTGATGTAGCAGGAAGGAGGATATGTAGTAATCTGTATTGGGGAAGTGGCATGCCAACAAGGCCACGTAGATGTGCTCCAAAAGAGCTCTGAGCGGCAGCCCGTGTTGGCTATAATATCCTGCGGAACGCTGGCTCGTGTGGGCTGAAAAATGAGCTTCTAACTTGGTGGGAGACCTTCTCTTATGGCCTGGAGGAGGAATGAACTGCTGGGATTGTGTCCTCCAACCCGGAGCCCTGATCGGGCGGAGCAGCGGCCTCATTTTGAGGCAGCATCGGTGGGACCGGGCCTGTCCGTCGGCGCTGCAGATGTGGGAAATTACACCTTTAGCTCCGATTCAAGTGCGGTGCCTCCGGTGGGTAGGGCGGCTCGGAGGATGACCCCGGCTAGTCGCTATGGGGCCGCTGTGTTGGAGGGGCCGGACACGGGCTCTCCGTTGCACCGGCGGACGGTGCCCTTAGAAGAGACTGGAGCCCTCTGAGCGGAGACTGGACGACTCGAGAGAGTATGTGAGTCGATGTGCCCCATGAGACCTCAGAAAGGTCTCGGACAGGGTGGCGGTCATGGAGAAGGATACAGAGGCCCTGAAGGAAGAGGTTAAAAATCTTATTGACACGGTGGTGGAGTTGAAACGCAAGTGATCAAGCTAGAAAACCGGGCCGAAGACTCAGAAGGCCGGTCAAGGAGGGGGAACCTAAGATTTGTGGGGTTCCCTGAGAGGGCGGAGGGCTCTGCGGTGGACCTCTTCCTGGAGGTTTGGATCACTCAAGAAATGGCACCCAAACAGCTGTTGAAATTCTTTAGTGTGGAACGGGCTCACAGGGCGCTGGTGGCCCCCCTAGAACTGGAGCTCCTCCTTGAGCCACCATCGCTAAAATGTTCAATTCTCGCAACAGACGACAATTCTTTTTTGAAGGTCACTCCATAGCAATATACCCTGATTATATCCAAAGAGTCCAAGAACAGAGGAAGACTTTCACTGCAATTTAGCGACGGCTCAGAGACCTGAACTTGAAATACAGCCACATGTTCCCGGCAATGCTACGTGTGGAGAGTGAAGGCCGGGTCTTATACTTTTTCTCGGCAGAGGAGGCGAGAGACTGGTTGGACGCCAGGGCCCCAGAGGGGAGATGCCTGGTCCCTTCTAAGAGCTCCGCATGATCACACCCCTCACAGTCCCATGTGAGGAGTCGTAGACAGCTTCAGAGACAAGGGCCCAAAAAGAGAACAATGAGCTTGGGCCGAATCACAGTCCTACGAGATGGCACACTGCAGGCCTTGGAACCAGAGGTTGATCCAGATTCGCTGGAAGCGACGCCAGAACTTGAACCCGGCACATGTGGCCCAGGCAGTGAGCAGGACTGAGCTCTGAGAGCTGGGTATCGACTACTGAACTCAACAGATAAGTCTGCAAGTGTCTGAACTGTGCTGAGACCAGGGAGCCAGGCCTGTTTACCTATGGAGGGATGCCAGGGGGTCGGGCATTCTAAGTATGGGGAAGGGGCCTCTTGATTAATGTGGTATTGAGGTTCTCCTTTATTTCATTAGACTACAGTATTGGTCGAAGGTCTAGTCAATTGTTGGAAGCAATGAGAGCGCGGGCTGCCATTGGAAAAGCAACGCCCCCATCAGAGACTCGGTCCACCGGGGAAGCTTGAGAGTAATCTCGCGCCCCAGTGTAACTAACTCTCTTGCACAGCATTCCTTGTTATGGTTAGGGGGGTGGTATGGGGCTGTAAGTATGATGGGTTATATGGAACTGTATATTCACATTTATACTGCTGCCCAAGGGAGGGGGAAGGGGTTACGAAGGTTTTAGTTACTGGAAGTTTGTTTGTTTGGGAATCTACAGGGTCACACGGAATTACACCATGATGCAAGAGTTCTGGTTGAGATGGGGGGAAACCCGGAATGGGGAGAGCCACCTGCCTTGAAAAAACTACAACCTTGCCATGACAGTACAACTACTAAAGTTCCTTAATTGGAGCGTTTGAGGGATGGCAGGCATGGTTAAACGCCATAGAGTACACGCATTTCTGAAGAGGTACGGAATAGTGATTGCGGGTCTACCGGAGATGCATATCTGGGGGGATACCATAAAGTGTTTACGCAAATGGTGGAGGGGAAGATATATGCCACATTCTGTTCTGGTTTTGCACGGGCGGCATTGGTGTGGGTGGCACCAGGGGTTTCGTTCCCGCACCTCCACCACGTCTTGGACCCTGAAGGGCGGTATGTTATTCTGTTCGGTAGGTGGGAAGGAAAGGAATTATGTATTATTAATGTGCATGCGCCCAACCTGGATTTCCCCAATTTTTGCCTGGAGGTGATGAAGGCAGCAAAACCATACATGGGAGCGTAGCGCTTAGAGACCTGTAGGTGATAAAGCGCTCTACAAATGGCGATTAACAATAACAAATTCTTCTCTTTGGTGACTTTAATTGTATATTTGATGGGACATTAGATAGGGAGCCCCCCAGAGACAATACTAAACCCCGTATGGTCAAATCCCTTAAGGGTATTCTACAGGGTATGCAGTTACGGGATGAATGGGGGGGCGCAATCCTGATAGAAGGGAGGTTTCCTGCTACACTCCCGCAGCCAACACCTTCTCTCGGATTAATAATTGCTGTCTCACAGCCGGACTTGCTGCCACGACAGAGGCCATCTCTTACCTACCACGATATTTGTCTGACCACGCGCCATTGCTGTTGACCCTGACCCCCGGGCCCGGTAGATTGCCCATTCCATTATGGCGACTTTGAGGTGAGGCCCTTACAGATCCCCCATATGCACAGACTGTGAAGGAGGCCCTCCGGCATTACTTTGGGGAGAATTGGGGGTCCACCGCGGCAAGATTCACGGAGTGGGAGACCATGAAGGTTGTTATCAGGGGGGTCTGTATGAAAACCACCCATGGGGTCTACCGCCAGCTTAACGCAGATATCGATTCCATAGAAAAACGCTTGAAAACCCCAGAGACTACACTGCATCAGGCCCATACTGATAAAACGGAGCGGGTGAGTGTTAAGGTGGAGTTACTTGAAGCTTGTTCGCGACTAGAGAAACACAAATACACCACCTATAGACAGAGGCTTCATATGGAGGGCGACATGTCGGGAGCGCTGCTAGCTCAGCTGATTAGGACGGAGACGGAACACACTATGGAATTTCAGCTCGTAGCACGGGCCGGATCTCCTGCATTTCAATGTTTCCGATACTTGGCGACGATGAGGCTGAGGCTCTTGGGACACCACTAACTAGGAAGAAATACTGACATCCATTGAACAGCAAACGAAAAATGCCCCATGAGTGATGGTCTCCCAGCCGAGTTTTATAAGACGTTTGCCAGAGTTAGTGGATCACCTCTTTGAGGTATACACAGAAGCCCTAGACAAGGGGGCACTTCGAAACACCATGATGGAAGCATTGGTTTCCATGATCCTTAAGCCGGATAGGGATCCCCACTCCCCGAGCTCTTACAGGCCTATATCTCTTTTAAATATTGATGAGAAAATACTGAGCGGTGTCCTAGCGGCACGACTATTGCGGTACATGACTCAATTGGTCCACACGAACCAATACGGGTTTAACCCGGGGTCAGAATATCACACATAATTTGCGGAGATTTGCACACTTATGGCATGCGCCGGATCTCCAGGAGTCTGAGTGGGCATTGTGTCTTTTAGATATTTGGCAGGCTTTCGACACTGTTGCGTGGGGTTATATGTGGCTGGTACTTACCTGGATGGGATTGGGGGATAACTACTTAAGATGGCTGAAATTGCTTTGCTGTAAACCCACAGCTCGGATTCACCTCCGGAACCAGGTATTGGATAGTCTGGAACTCCAGCGAAGTACCCGACAAGGCTGCCCCCTGTGGCTGCTCCTTTTTGCCCTTGCGATGGAGCCTCTGGCGATTGCCCTCAGACGACGGATGGAATGCTGGGGGGTTAAGCTGGAGACTACGGTTCATGTCAAGTCCATGTACACCGATGAAACCATGGTATACCTTCGACACCCCGAGATGGCAGTCCCAGAGCACCTTCAGGAGCTGACTAGCTTTGGTGAATTTTCTGGACTTTGCCTTTTCCCCATGGTCAGTCTGTGGGACGTGGGGATAAAAGCCCAACCTGGATTTGTTTGAAATGTATTTTTTATTTTATTTAATATAATATTTGTAGGTATTTGTCATGTGTAGTTAACATTATAATATGTATTTTTTTACTTTTTAACATTAAGGTGCAGATTCCGATCCGTTAAAAAATATTTCCGTAGGACTCGAAACCGTATTTTTTTCCGTACGAATTGTACAAGTCACGTCCGACCCGTGAAGTACGATTCGTACGGGAAAAAGTACGTATTGATCGGCCCGCTCCGTACGAATCATAGCGGGAAAAGTTGTACGAGACGTACCCGGACACTTTTCCATACGATTGGGGGTATGGTGCATACATACGGGGAGGTGGGGGAACGGTGCATCCATACGGGGGGTGGGGGTACGGTGCGTACATACGGGGGGTGGGGGTACGGTGCGTACATACAGTGGGTGGGGGTACGGTGCGTACATACGGGGGGTGGGGGTATGGTGCGTACATACGGGGGTTGTGGGGGTACGGTGCATACATACGGGGGTTGTGGGGGTACGGTGCGTACATACGAGGGGGTGTGTGTACGGTGCGTACATACGGGGTGGGGGTACGGTGCATACATACGGGGGTGGTGGGGGTACGGTGCGTACATACGGGGGTGGGGGTACAGTGCGTACATACGGGGGGACGTGGTGGGCCTGTATGACTCGTACCCCTGGGGAATCAGCTTTTACGGCTGTTTTTGGCTCCCGTAAAAAAAGAGCCGTATGGAGTGCCGTAGGGACGGATCGTACTTGCTGGGCCGTAAAAAGCTGCTTACATCCGTTCGGACGGCATGTACAGGCTGTTCCGGATCTGAATCGTAGGTTTTTTTTACCCGTACGGTCTTTTGTACGCTTTGTACGGAAATGGGCTTTCTGTACGAATCGTAATTCTTAGTTTGTACGGACAGTTTACCGGGTACGAGTCGTATGGAGAAAACGCTCCG
Source organism: Triturus cristatus (assembly GCF_964204655.1). Lineage (NCBI taxonomy): Eukaryota > Metazoa > Chordata > Amphibia > Caudata > Salamandridae > Triturus > Triturus cristatus. The sequence continues at coordinate 1,199,947,652 of NC_140584.1, forward strand.
TACGATGATTCGTAGGGCCTTTTTACCGGATCGGAATCGGCACCTAAATATATTTATTTTTAACATATTTATATATTTGTTTAAATTATTTTGTTTTTTTAAATATTTTTGTTAATATTTTGTTTGTTCTAAATTTTAAACTGACTGTAGTGAGAATATTAATTGTTACCCCTCCACAATCCAGCACTTTCCCTACTGTTGCACTCACTGGAGTTGGAATAGTAATTTTTACCCCTACGCTATCCAACACTTTCCCTACTGTTGCACTCACTGGAGTGAGAATAGTAATTTTTGGACCTACGCTATCCAACACTTTCCCTACTGTTGCACTGACTGGTGTGGGAATCGTAATTTTAACCCCTTCGTTATTCAACACTTTCCCTACTGTTGCACTCATTGGAGAGGGAATAGTAATTTTTACTCCTCCATTATCCAACACTTTCCCTAATGTTACACTCACTGGAGTGGTAATAGTAAATTGCATCCCGCCGCTTTCCAACACTTTCCCTACTGTTGCACTCACCAGAGAGGGAATAGTAATTTTGACCCCTCCGCTATTCAACACTTTCCCTACTGTTGCACTCATTGGAGTAAGAATAGTAATTTTTACCCCTCCACTATCCAACACTTCCCCTAATGTTGCACTCACTGGAGTGGGAATAGTAATTGTTACCCTTCCGCTATCCAACACTTTCCCTACTGTTGCATTCACTAGAGTGGGAAGAGTAAATTTTCCCTCTGCTATCCAAAACTTCCCCTACTGTTGCACTGACTGGAGTGGGAAATTTAAGTTTGACGAATTTTAAATAGTTTAATGGTTAAATTCATAATGGAGAATGTTTTTTAAATTAGATTTTATGTTATTGGTACATATATATATATTTGTAAATTTTAATATAATTCTAAAATTCTAAAATAAATTAAAATGTATAGTTTATTAATTCTTTCAAAGTAAATATATATATTCATTATTATTATTTAACATATTTAATATTTATTTTATTATATATGTATATATATCGATATTTTGTACAACTATATTTTTAACATCGATTTTTTTTACCCCCAATATTTTTGAACTTACCCGTTTAAGAATAGGGAGTCAATATTTTAGCATTCTATATTATTTCATCTATATTTTTTACTGCTATATTTTTTACATCGATATTCTGTGAGTGAACCACTGTACAAAAGAGGAACCAGGTTCTTTTTATTTCCACCACACTTGCTTCTTGTATCAATGTACCATAAGAAAAGGGGGTGCACAGTTCCTCGAAACAGTGAAGAAAAACATGTCTAGAATTTCAGGGAAAGGAATGCGCTCCAATAGGAGCACGGGCCCTCACACACCCAAATGGGTGTCATGCTTCATCATTTGGATAGCTCCTCCTCTGGCTGGCGCTGCAGTGCCTGAGGGACACCCATTAGGGGGTCTTCACCAGAGATCTTTTCTTAGCCATCTGGTAAAGTGAGGATGTGTGGGCTCAAGTGGTGTTTATAGAGTGGTGATGAAGAATGGATTAAAATAGGTGTTTTGATGCTCAGAATCCAACTATTTGATGAATTAGCTTACTAGCCTAGTTAAAAATTATGCGCTGACTTAAGATATAATAGTCCTAGTTAGCATATTGTATTAGGTGGTCTAAAAAAGATAAACATGTTTCTCGTCTAATTATGTCAAAAGTGATCATGTGGCAACTCTTAAGGACCTAGAACAAGAAACCTACACTATACGGTGATCAGATTCGGTAGGTAAAGATAGTATGGCAGGTTAACCAGTCGCACAACAAGCCATGTAATAGTATTTTAACCTTAGAATGAGCAAAGAGCAACCCAATTAGGGTATTGAATAAAGCCCCACCCTTCAGAGATAGGGGTCTTGAGCAATATGTTGTCTTTGTCAGAGACTGTAGAATGAACCGATCTCTAAGAAACTAATGTGAAAATGTGTCTCCTTCCTTGACTAGAGGCGTTACATCGACAGACTGCCTGGACGAGCTCCTGAGCCCGTAAGGAATGCATACACAGCCATTATTTGAACAGGAAGGTTTTGTACGAAGGAAGCTCCATGCACAAGTTCTTTCTGTTCGCTGCCGGGGAAAAATAGAGCTTGTTGTTCCACTGGGTCCTCCAGACTTTATTATAGTGGCCTCATGTGCAGTTTTGTGTATGGGACAACGGATACGCAAGAGGCTATAGAGTCCAGCAGATAGGAAAACTGTTGCGCTCTCAGATTCTAAGTCTTCACAAGAAGTTGCCATCTTGTTCAGACTGATAATACTCTGTCTTTCAAAGGAAACACTTTTGCTTGTGTTATGTCTAATGTATTCCCTACACATGAGAAAACTTGGCCTGGGCTTGTAAGAGAACTTTTAAAGTGTATTTGCAGATCCAATGGATGCAACAGGAAACCTCCTTTACCTGACCAACTTTATCTGAAACATGGGCTTTGATAAGCCAGCTGTCCAAGTATGGGTATATCAAGATTCTTTGGTAACAGAGATGGGCAGTGGCAACTGATATGCATTTGGTGAAGGTCTGAGGAGCAGACTTCAGGCCAACGGTGAGGAGAGCATACTGGGAATGCGATTGTCCTACCACAGACCACAGGAACGTCATGTGCTTCTTCGCTACTTGAATATGGACATATGCATCTCTTTTCTTTGAAATTAGGGAAGGGATTGGAGGAATCCAAAGTATTCCCCTCCTCATCCACCCACTTGTTGGCCAGTGATAGTCATAGAACGGGCTTCAATTCCCTTCTGGGACCTTTTATTGCTGACCCTGACTCAGAAAATAGCTTTTGTAAGTACCTTTCCATCTATGAGGCTGAGGAAATGGTTCTGTGGGTTGCTTTTCCAACATAGAGACCGTCCTCCTGCACAACATAAATAGATGGTACATTGGAATTGGCTTCAACGGCATTGAGGATGGAGGCACCTTGAAACTAATCTCTCACAATAATCAGAGTCCAATTATTTCTTGCAAAGTGTTGCCATTTTTTTAACACCAAGTTATACAACTCCAAATGGAGTGGATAGCGGAGGGAGGAGTCACTGTCCGATGTTCAACAGAGAACTTTTGAGGAACTGGCGGACTGAGGCTGGAAGCTCTTATTTATGAATCCTCGCCTTTGTTGGCTGGAGTAACTCTGGCCTTGTTGATGTTGCTATTGTGGTTGACAGCACCAATGAGCGGATTAGTAAAAACAGTTTTCCTTGAACACAGTCTTAATAACATGGCACATTTTCTCTTTGCCATCAACCTTTAATGGCTCTGCTTCATTTTTGATTCTCTGCAGCTCTTCCTCGTGTGCTGGCCGAAGAGTAACCGGCATGAGAGCAGAAGGCTCAGGATCTTCAACTGAGCGTCTGGCTTTGGTGTGTTAAGAATCTTTCAGGGTGTAAGAGTGGCCTGGAGTAGCTAGGTCTGTGGAGTCAATAGCTGAATTTCTGACCTGATGTGAAAGGAGAAGGCCTTCTAGAACCACGACATTGACATCAAGTCTATGTTCTCTTAGCATATCTTCTTCAAGGGTCTGGACACTGCCCTTTAATGCCTTGCTGTATGTTCCTGAAACGCAGGTTATGCCGGTTGTTCTCGCAGCTGTAGCTGGTGTGCCCTACATTTTCTTCCCAACTTCATCTATCCTTGTACTCTCTGTATATGGACGAGCTGATGTATGCACGACTGGAGCAGATTTTCTCAGCAATACCAATCCTACAGCTGAGTAAGGCTGACTCCATCTTAGTCTTTCTTTTCTTTGGGTACGTTGCTATTCCGGTTACTGATTCCGGTAAGCACATACTGACACTTTCATTTGGGTCACTTTTTCGTCTTCTTCTTCCCTCTCTTTTTCCTTTCGTCTCAAATGTGTATTTAATTGCTGTGTTGTTATTCCTTATATGTCGGGTGAAGCTTTGGTACATTTTGGGCCCCCCACGATCTGAGAGTAATGAGGCGCTCGCTCTAACACGCGTGGACGTGTTGCCCTCACTGGTCGATGGCAGTAGGTGTGTGCTCACATCGGAATCGAAAGAGTACGAATTAGGGGGCAGATTTATAAGAAGGTTCCGCAGAGTGGCACCGCAAGCCCTTTGGCTGTGCCACGCTGCGGCACCTTCATAGCACAGGAATGCAACATATTTACAATGATATGTCGCATTCATGTGCGACATACCAGCTGCCATGCGCCTCCTTGCACCATTGTGCAAGGAGGCCTGTGCATGGGGAGATTGTTTTTGACCAGGAAGGTGCCCCTTCCTGCACTAAAACAATCACTACAGGAATTTTCCTCCTTCACTGCGTGCTCTAGAATGCAGCACGCATTGAAAGAGGAAAAAACGAGGAGAAATGAAAACATTTCTACTCGTTGCGCCTCCCTACGCCACCCCTAAGGTGGCATAGCATACTGACGCATTTCCAGGGATACGATTCCTCGTAAATCTGAAAATGTGTCTTGTTCCATGGGTGCTGCGTGGGAACACCCACAGCAACAACCATGGAATGCCCCTTTCATGCAAAGTGCTGCGTGTAAAGGGGCAGTATTTATAGGAGAGGAAAAGCCAGGCAGGGTGGCTTTTCCTGCCCTTGTAAATATGGGGCAGTGAAATGCGCTGCCAGTGTGTCACATAAAGTAACGTTGTGGCAGGGCATGGGGTTTGTAAATCTGCCCCTGGGTGTTTGGAATGAGAGTCTTTCTCTGACTGTTGTGGACCCTAGGACTCTTGATGGGTTTGCATGGCCTTCGCCTCTCTGTTTGTCCATGAATAGGTGCTGCTATTGGTCTTTGAGTGTTACCCCCTTTATATTTTGGAATTCCTAACAGAAAGTGCTTGGCTTACACAGGAGCGCCATTACTTATATATATTGCATTACTGGGTGAATATCATGGCTGTAGTAAGTACGATTTGTTCTTTCTAATACCCTTTACTAATTGGGGGCTCATCTGCAGTTATGTTACAATTGCTGCATTGGCCCTTGGTATGTATGTTCCTTGTACACAGGCACACATTCGCTGTGGAAATTGAGATCTGGAATCTATTTTGTACTATGGATTGATATATAGATTGGCACTACTAGTTGTGACACTGCTTTTGTCATCTTTTGGTAGGTACCCTCACATTTATATATATAACATTTCCCTTTTTCTTCTTCTGTTACTATGGGTGCTTCGATCTCATGAAGGTCATAGTTTTGAGACTGTGTACTTAATAATATAATATATGATTGTAGGAGAGTAAGATCTGCCTCTTATGTTTACCCCCACTTTTTGCTGATGTATCACTGTTTTCGACCTAGTCTGACTGGGATCCTGCTATACAGGACCACAGTCTCTTTTCTTTCTCCTCTAAATTGATTGCATGTACTTTCGGTACACTCCAGATTGGATTCTGGGGTACCCTTATAAGTCCCTAGTTTATGGTACACCATGTACCCAGGGCATAGGAAGCCCAGAGGCCTCCCAGGGGCTGCAGCATGTATTGTGCCACCCCTGAGAGACCATTCAATCTGACACTACAGGTCTGCTACTGCAGCCTGTGTAAGGTGGTGCATGCACCCCTTACGTAGATATAGGTTACTATTCTAAATCATTGCATATATAAACCTATCAGTCACCCCTATGGCAGGCCTTATCAATCCTGATGGCAGGGTGCTGGGTTTTGTGTGAGAGGGTGCCCCGGCATGAGTAGGGCCCCTCTGCAGCCTTCGGAATCTATTTTCCGGGGTTGTCTGTGATGCAGCCAACCATATATATTTAAAGTGCAGTAAAACCTTGCGGTAAATGCTAACTTTAAAAAGGCTGCTTAGAAACATGTTGTGTTTGGTGTCAAACACCTTGGACTCATACCTCCACACCAGTAACTGGTGTGAAGGCATGATTCCACCCTTCTGGAACCACTACTGTGGGTCACCGGTCTACCCGGTACCAGCTTTCTCGACCTGGGCAGCACAAAATGGATGCTGCCAGCCACAGACACGGGTCTGCCCTCCTGCTGCTGAGCGAAGGTCGAGCAGAGGAAGGCCAGACAATAGATTTTCTGTCACAAGGAGGTGTGACCACCTCCCAGACAGGTATTGGGGCTGGGTGGGTGCACTCTGAGAGTGCCAAAAAGTCTGCACTTGGGGCACATTTGGTGTCCCCATGCATAATCCAGCTCAAACCAGCTGCAGAAGCCATTTGCTCCTGCTCTGGCGCGAAACTGGACAAAGGACATGGGTGTACTCACCTCTCTGTCCTGTACCTCCCCTAGGAGGGTCCCCAGAGTTAGTCCAACCCCTTCCTTGGGTATAAAGTAGGAAACCTGATTACAGGACTTTATATATCACCTGGACTAAACTCTGCAAGCAGAAACCAAGTACTTCGATGGTCTACACTTCACTGGATGACAGAAGAATCTCCCTTGGAGTAAAGGAGTTACTCCCCTGCAGCAGCAGCCACCTAAACGCATCTGACCGGTTTGCATCTCCCGAGCTCCTGAGGACTCCGAAGATTTCTGCAACACAGGAGGTGGGTTCCCGAGAGTCCCTAAGGTCGATCTGCTCTCGCAGCAATCCTGAGACCAGTATCCCTCGTGGGGACTGTGCAACCCGAACCCCTGTGCACCGTGTACTTTTGCAGCAGCATATGCTGTTTGGCGATCCCTGAGGCTGTGCTTTGGACTACTTGTAGTCCCGACCCCGAGCAGCATTTCCACCGCAGATCTCCAGCTTCCACTCCACAAGTGCTCTGTGGGCTGGTGCTTTGTCATTACGCTCGAGGTCCCTTCACGATCCCTGGTCCGTTGGCCTGTGGGTCCTGGCGAGCGTCACTTTCAATTTCCTTGGGCTTCCCTGGTTGCTCCAGATGTGCCCTGACTCCCCATAGCTTGGAGAGTCTCCTGGACCTTGCTGGTCCACACCGTAGCCCGTTTCCTCTGACCGCGTGGGTTGCCTTTGCCAAGGCTTGTTAGTGTTCAATCCGGACACTGACCCCTCAGCACTCGACATCCTTCGTGGGACAGCTCACCTCCGGACATTAGTGGGAATTCATCTTTAGTGCTCCTGGTCACTCTGAAGTGACCCAGACTGTCCCCTCTGCTTTCAGGTTCTTCTCACCTCGATTCCAGGCTTGGATTCCACAGGACACTTTTCATCTTCCCGGCAGCAGTACTTCTTCACAGCACGCCATTGAATATACATTGTATACAGATGCTGGAGCAGGAGTATAGGTGCGAGAGTCGTACAGGTTTTGGTTAGTTGGTGACCAGGTCTTCAGCGTCTTGTGAAATCCAAGAAGTGACAAGGAAGCCTTTGTGTGTAGAAGGAGGTCGTTCCATGGATTGGGTGCGATGTAGGAGAAGGCTTGGCCTCCCACTCTGCTTCTGTGGATACGTGGGTGTGGCGCGAGAGAGTGAGGCTGAGTCAACACTGATGAGGAAAGCCAAGCTTGCTACTGTAGTTTCCTGCGAATAGCAATGTCGCTTTTGAGCTCTGTCGAGGCACTAACCTAAGGAGATAAAAAATCCTTTTTCGGTGTCACTGTCACCTTGGATGCAGTCTGACCTGATTTGATTCCTAGGATATCACTGGAGAGTCTCCATTGATAAGCTGCTCAGTTCTCAAGCACTGAAACAGAGAAGGAAATATGCATTATAGCCCAAGCAATGTGGGGGTTTCAGATGTGTAGGATTCCATATGTTAGATCTATTTTAATATAGCATTTCACTGCTCATGTCGGCCCTGATATTTTATTTATGTATCATTTATTCTTTTAACATGGAGGATAGTTGGTTTGTGTTATGGTCTGATTGTAACATGATGGTTTTTTTTAACTATGTTTGTATTGTGCTTTTATGGTCATTTGACCACATAAAGTTGTAAAACAAACAGATGATTCCCAGGTACAGTGCCTTTCAATGTACTTATCTCATTGAAAGTGGGCAAGTGTAGGGCTCGCATGGGCTTGCCTGATAGACAGTTCTATGATCCAAGCATGTTTATTTCCCGTAAGGAACTGTTTACTCCCCTTATTTGTCTACAAGAGCAAAGCAAGACATTAGAGGGTATTTACCCTTTCAGACAGCAGTGGACACAACATACGGTTTGGCATATGGTCGAGCGTCTATTCAGAGGACTTCATCCATCAATAGATAATAGTTCCTGGATCAAATGGGTTTCATCCACATAGTCTTACCAATATGCAAGCCATAATCCTCTGCCAGGATATAGGGCCCCTGCCCATTTCGTCCATAGGGCATAACCCTAGATGACCTTTCAAACCCATTACCACCAGAGTGGAAATGCTGAGTGTTCTTCAATCTCTCCTCTTCTAAACGAGTCTCTTTAGCCTGGGAATCTGGAAAGGTGAAGGGACAAGATGGAACTACCCCTGCCTTTACACTGGTTTAGTAGACAGTCTTGAAGGGCCTACTTCATCATCATCATGCTCTATCATCAGGACCACGGAAGTAATAGTATTGTAGCACAATTGCGCAGTAGAAGACAGGCTTTAGCAAGGTATCTCTTTGGCTTGCTTGATGCCATCTCCAATGCCGTGTGTGTGCACAAATCAGGAGCAACCCAAGGATCTAGAAGGGGCTGCATGGATAAGCCCTAATGTGTGGAGAATCATGTGGTCCCACAGCACATGAACCAAGCAGATCCCCCATCATATGTCACATAGAGAAGCCTATTCTGGAAGCCACAAGGTTGTATTCTGTAAACGCAATGGATATAAGGCGTCCGCTCCTCAACGGAGGGTGCAAGAGGTCTGACAGCTGCACCACGAACACAGCAGCCTTCAAAAGAACCTTCAAGGAAGCAGTTGGAAACCTTTCCACAGTTGCTGTGAGTCAAAGGCTGGAAAAATGTCCCTCTTACCACAATGGTAGAGAAGCTGTGCCATTTCGGCTACTGCACCCCGATGTGGTGAATTACTGGCAATTGAGGAATTCCAGAGAAGCAACAAGATATCAGAGCTTTGAATCCTCCTGAACATTGAGCTCAGCTTCATCACAAGATTTGGCTTCATGTGTGTTTGGCATCAAGCCAATATGGTTAAAAGCGCCAGATACCAGACTCCCGTGTCATACAGACTACATGTAGATAATGCAGACTATCCTTTTGGGGCGCCACACCACTGAACAAAACCCCACGTAATGACTGGCCGGAACCTTGTGACGCGTCCTAATGAAAGACCACGATGGCGCTCATCATCACCCCCAGCAGAAGGATCAGTGGGGATCTTACGCGTCCCAGTGGTCACTCTTTTCTAGGGACTGATACATCCAATAAGATGTGTTTACTCATCTTCCACTGCAAGTCAATCAAATCAAGGAGCATGGGCACCACACATGGACTGTGATTAGCTCAGCCTGCTCTGGAGCAAACAAATGGAGAGGGAAAGGTGGACATCAGTACAAAGTTGCAAATAAAACATCATAAGTTCGCACAAGAGAAAGCAAGCCACGGCTGTTCTGAACCCCAAACTTGTAGGCAAGGACTGAGGAAGAGATAGGCCAAATGTTATGTAAGGGTTGGTTCTCAGTTTAATATATTTGGTGGGTTTCTGGTCTCTCTTCCACCTGCTATGATGAGAAACATACAATACGCCAAGGGAGCAAGTCCAAGTATGTAAGTGTAACTAATGTTACCATGACAGCGGCCCATTGGGGTGCCGAAAGTGATGACAGAAATGCTTTTAAGCTCTTAGCCGCACCATAGTTAATAATACATCAGCTATTAACCGAGGGATGTCGGTCACTTACCATTGAACACCTTCTCTATTGGTTGTTAAAATAAAAATAATGCATACACCACATCACAAGGCACAAAGCTGTATGTACAATATTGGAATTATGAGAGCGTGCAGAGATGGTTTTGGGAAGAAGGGGGGGGGGCAGTTGCATACATCCATAAACAGTGGTTGCGAGGGCGGAGGGGTTGGAACTAGTAGAGTTGGGTACCTGATAATGTGTAAAGGACAACTGGTGAGAGGCTGTTACCAAGCTACCAGGGTTGGACATACACAGTGGGAGCAGGGTTTGCTAGTGATGGGGATATTAATGAACAGCTCTCATATGGACGGACAGTTAACGGAAGGGAAAAACTGAGGAAGGGTTAGAAGTAGAACATGGATACCAAGTGATAACTGCTGCAAAGGAGCCGTACAGCCAGTGTGGGGTATGAGGCGTAGGGTATGCTAAAGCGATGGGTGAGGCATGGCAGGTGACGGGGAACCTGGAGACATAGATGGACAGACGAACTCTGGCCTCACCCATGCAGAAGAGATGTTGACTCCAGACACGTGCCATGAGTCTACAGTAGCCTCCATCAAGAGTTTGTGTACATACGGGTATCATTCAGGCATACCTGTAGACGAAGGTGATGATACACTTGCCAAGAGATTGTCTGTGGTGTCAGGGCTGTATCCACCAGTTGTGGGAGCGATGCTCTCATTCTCGATGTGCAGGTCATAGGTTGGAGGTGAGCTGTGCTTCCACGTGATGGCATCCACACCAGAGTGTACTCTGCTGTCCATGGAAGCAGCAGCATGAGCCTCTAGCATTTCTATGTAATCCTGATCAATGTCATCCAGTATGACGCTCAATATGGACTGTGGAATGAGAGGCCCCATATACGAGTCTTGACGCTCGCAGGGGATGGGTGCACTTCCAGCGATGCTACTGGGCAGCCCAACAAGTCCTACTGGGGGTAGAAAAAGCTGGCATGAGTTGGGTTTGCCGTTAGAATAATGTGAAATTGCAGCAACCAAGCACACTTAGCATCCACATTTATTTAGAGGTCCTACCCCCAATCCACATCTGACTAGCTCACAATTTTAGAATAGAGCAGTTACTACTGATACAAATGACCATTCGAACACCAACCACACCTCATCTGAAGAGCAAGAGACATGCACACAAGTATACCGTACAACACCATACACGTGACAAAGTTTCCCAATTGTAAACACTTTTCCCCAGAGGTGCAATTTTGCTGCCCTCCAGTAGGGAACAGCTGTGCCTCAAATTATGTGACATAAACGTTTGTTTGTTGTCCCAAATATATTTTCCCCATATCACAGCAGATTTGCCTGTTGGCCAGCTAGGTGCCTTTCCATTGGATAGACCACTGAACTCCTTCTCCATGGTGTAACATGCCTATCTGCTATATTAAAGTGCCCTCCCCTTCTCCTGTGCCCAGTCCCAACCCTTTCAGCTCTCCATGCATACCTGCAGGTGAGGACACATGTATGGATGACAGGACATTGTCCACAGTGTTGAGGGCAAGCCAGGCAGAGCTGTTGAGCTGGTCGGTTGGGCCTTCATAGTGTAGCGATGTATAGCGGCTCCATATAGCAATCTCCGGATCATGGAGCACTCCGTCGCTGGGGGCCTCTACCATACCTTCTCGTTCCTGGAGAATCGCTGCCTCTTCCATTTCACTGGTAGCTCGAAGGACATTCAGTAAGGACAGCAGGATGAGGGGGTTCTCCTGCACACTTTGCCTCCTGCTGCTGGCCACAGACGTGGATTGGCTGCTATGAGATTCCGTACTGCCTTCTGGACGTAGAGAACAGATTCCATGAAGTCATGGATCCGAGACATTGACTGTCAGCCATCACAAATATGTGGCAGAGCACAGCCAAACACACATGTTCTAAAAGCAGGCACTACATTTGTTCAGAGGAGGCATACATGTTTGCACAGTGAAAAGACTCATGGGCTGTGCCACTGTGCATGATAACAATGATCAAACCAATCTAGAGGGTGAATACATTGCACAGTTCCTGTCTCTGTGACAAGGTTTGCAATGTGCGAGTCCTTGTGGAATGGTTGGCATGGTCCATGGCATTGCATCAAAGTACGAAAGAATACGCTGTAAAATCCAACCCCGTGGGCTCCCATCCCATTTCCAAAGTGCCACCATCTGCGGTGGATTCCCTGCACACACAGGAGTTATTCCACTCAACCATTATAATGATAGTCCATTATTGCTGACGTTACTTTTATTAGTAGTGATAGTATTATTACAACTTATTTTGAGATAGCATAGTTTGCCCCACGTTGTGCGTCTCTAGTGCTGCAAACAGCATGTGATACTTTAGCTAGAAGGCCTGCTGGGCTCACTTGGTGCCACAGCTGCCCGTTCACCAACCAGCCACAGTAGATGACCCAGGTCTGTGGACAGTCCATTACATATTTGCCCCACTATGTCCCTATATGGCTCCTAGCCGGCCCTTTACCAACCCACATTTGTAAGTGGACATGTTTAAGGCCTACCTGGAGGTAAAGGGGGAGACACAGATGGCAAGGCATGGTCCACAGTGCCACTGCCTTGCCCTTCAGGGTGGTGGTTGTTCTTTTCCACGATCGGCAGGATGCTTGCACCTCCCTGTGATGGTAGTAGGTCTTGTTCCAAAGAGATTGTATCCACGCTTTGCGGTACTGTCCCATCTTGGTGGGCAGCTACATCTGGTGATGCTGGTCGTGCTTCTCTGTCCACCTCCCCCAGATCGACTGTGTCGTCCTCTTCGCTGCTCTCCAGAGATGCTTGAAAGATGGTCTTTAGGATGAGTGGCTTCTCATGCAGGATCATCCTGCTGATGGTGCTGGTTGTAGCCTCAGGACTGCTGCTTCGGGGCTCACTGGGATCTACGAATGTGGACAACAGTTTACATGAGTACAAGTGACTGGAAATGAACATTCGGCTCTAACAACAATCTCATGTTTGAGAGCAGACAAGCACGCCTACACATATGTGTTCATCACATGGGGTAAACACGATCAATCCAGCTGTGAGGTCATTGCCCGTGTTTGTTTAATGTGGGGGTGGTGGCTGAGGACACCGGCCAGGGTGCCTGTGCTGAGACTACTGAGGCACATGTAAGACCTTTTCTATGTGTGGACAGGTACCTCACATACTCTGCAATATGTCACACACTTGGACGTAAAGGACATTTTACATCCCCTGACCTATTTCACAATATTTGCAACTCCTTAGTGGCAGTATATGGCAGTGTAAGAGCTCATATCCTGCCCAGTGAGAATACAATATTATAAGACTGTGAGTGTAGACATACTGACCAACCCAACTCACATGTGGCACTTTCACTTGGTTCACAAACAAATACAAAGTCTTATGTCATGTACACTGCTGTCCTGTGAGGTGGGCATCCTTGCACATGCCCAGATATTGCCCCAGCTGCCCTTCTTCCTCCATGGGACCTTTGATGCCAGGATTCAGAGAGACAGATCATCAGTTGAGCATCTCCTGCTCCCACAACCCTCCACATGTGCATTAGCTTCTGCTTGAGGAGTACCTGGAGGAGGAGCGGCTGGCGCTGTTTCCACCTCAAGGTCCGCAGTGCCACCACCTTGCTTTCCAAGACTGGGAGTGCTGCTCTCTTTCTCCACTTCAGTATCCTCATGGACTGGTGATGAGGAGGTGTCCAATGAGGTGGCCCGCTTGAGCTTTCCAGAGGATTTGGAAGCTGTTTCCTCATCCTGTAGAACTGCTGTATCTTGAGCTCCACTGCCATTCTGTACAATACTCAGAATAGACTGCAGAATGAGGTTGTTTTCCTGTGGAATTTGTCTGCTGCTGATGCTGTTCGCAGCTTCATGATGACTGCTGATCACCCTAAAAAGGCCTGTTAGATATAGGAAAGAGTTTGCATGAGTGCCCAGTTAAAAACACATGGCACATGTGCTCTACACGTTTACGTGCGTACTACCATAGAGTCACATCAGTATGTCAAAGATAGTGGATGGTGGTTGAGTGCAACCTTCCCCGTGCTTGTTGCTGTTTTGTACGTGGTGCTAAAATGTCATTAGCTAAGGTTTTCACATGATCAGACACACTCCATGCCTGTGACACAGTTAACCATGCATGAGATGCACACCTGACAATGGCAACCAATGCATGGAATGCATACAGTATATGATAAGGTACACGCCATGCCCAGGACACTGTTAACAATGCATGTAATGCACACCTGCAAAGGACAACAAATGCATGCAATGCATACCGTATATGATCAGGCACACTTCATGCCAGTGACATTGTTAACCATGCATGCGATGCAAACCTGCAAAGGGCAACCAATGCATGCAATGCATACCGTATATGATCAGGTACACTTCATGCCAGTGACATTGTTAACCGTGCATGCGATCCACACCTGCAAAGGGCAACTATTGCATGCAATATATACCGCATATGATAAGGCAGACATCATGCCTGTGACACTGTTAACCGTGCATGTGATGCACACCCGCCAAGGGAAACCTATGCATGCAATGCATTGCGTATATGATCAGGTACTCTCCATGCCCGTGACACTGTAAACCGTGCATTCAATGCACACCTAACAAGGGCAACCAATGCATACGGTATATGATCAGGTACACGCCATGCCCAGGACACTGTTAACCATGAATGTGATGCACATCTAACAAGGGCAACCAATGCATGCAATGCATACGGTATATGATCAGGTACACGCCATGCCCAGGACACTGTTAACCATAAATGTGATGCACATCTAACAAGGGCAACCAATGCATGCAATGCATACGGTATATGATCTGGTACACGCCATGCCCAGGACACTGTTAACCATAAATGTGATGCACATCTAACAAGGGCAACCAATGCATGCAATGCATACGGTATATGATCAGGTACACGCCATGCCCAGGACACTGTTAACCATAAATGTGATGCACATCTAACAAGGGCAACCAATGCATGCAATGCATACGGTATATGATCAGGTACACGCCATGCCCAGGACACTGTTAACCATAAATGTGATGCACATCTCACAAGGGCAACCAATGCATGCAATGCATACGGTATATGATCAGGTACACGCCATGCCCAGGACACTGTTAACCATAAATGTGATGCACATTTCACAAGGGCAACCAATGCATGCAATGCATACGGTATACGATCAGGTACACGCCATGCCCAGGACACTGTTAACCATAAATGTGATGCACATCTAACAAGGGCAACCAATGCATGCAATGCATACGGTATATGATCAGGTACACGCCATGCTCAGGACACTGTTAACCATAATTGTGATGCACATCTAACAAGGGCAACCAATGCATGCAATGCATACGGTATATGATCAGGTACACTCCATGCCTGTGACACTGTAAACCGTGCATTCAATGCACACCTGACAATGGCAACCAATGCATGCAATGCATTGCGTATATGATCAGGTACACGCCATGCCCAGGACACTGTTAACCATAAATGTGATGCACATCTAACAAGGGCAACCAATGCATGCAATGCATATGGTATATGATCAGGTACACGCCATGCCCAGGACACTGTTAACCATAATTGTGAGGCACATCTAACAAGGGCAACCAATGCATGCAATGCATACGGTATATGATCAGGTACACGCCATGCCCAGGACACTGTTAACCATAGATGTGATGCACATCTAACAAGGGCAACCAATGCATGCAATGCATACGGTATATGGTCAGGTACAAGCCATGCCCAGGACACTCTTAACCTTGCATGCAATGCACACCTGCAAAGGGCAACCAATGCATATGGTATATGATCAGGTACACGCCATGCCCAGGACACTGTTAACCATAATTGTGATGCACATCTAACAAGGGCAACCAATGCATGCAATGCATACGGTATATGATCAGGTACACGCCATGCCCAGGACACTGTTAACCATAAATGTGATGCACATCTAACAAGGGCAACCAATGCAAGCAATGCATACGGTATATGATCAGGTACAAGCCATGCCCAGGACACTCTTAACCTTGCATGCAATGCACACCTGCAAAGGGCAACCAATGCATATGGTATATGATCAGGTACACGCCATGCGCGTGGCACTGTTAACCATGCATGTGATGCACACCTGAAAAGGGCAACCAATGCGTATATGATCAGATACCAAACATTCTAACTACGATCAAAAGATGGCCATGTTAGGACATACCATGGACTTTACCTTGGTGGTCAGGAATCTAATGGCATTCTCATGAAACATTATTGACATCGCAGACGGACATGCAGTTTAGGTGAAGTAAGGGGTATTTTAAAACCTCTTCAGGGAACGAGAAAGCCAACACAAACTAGCCTAAAAAGCCATGACAGCCAGCAAAACCTAAATATTTGAACTAGTGAGAGCCTGCTAAGAACCGAACACATCCAAAGAAAAATGGGCCAAGGACCAAAAAACACGGAAGAGTAAAAAAACAGTTATAACAACATAATGCATTAAACAAAATGGAGCTTAGAGAGAAGGCAACAGATAAACCCACAGTATGGTACATGTTATGTAATGAAACAGTATCTATAGGGTTAGCAAACACCTTGGTTATTCTCTGTAAAATATTCACTTTAGATATTATTCTGTGTAATTGTGTACATCACTTTGGAACACCAACAGAGTTGACCATGCATCCTACCCATGAGACACATCACCACCAAAGCTACCAGAAAATGGCCATCTACGTGAGTCATTCCTGTGAATGTGAAATGACAATAAGGGCAATAAGATCTGTGTGTGGGTTGTCACTGCTCACCCGCCTCAGACAAGGTCCTTATGATATGACCCACCTGGTGCTGGTTTAGAAGGAAGTGCAGAGTGAAACTCCTCTATTAGTACCGGGGCTTTAATATTAAAGATGATTCTCAACGAACAAGTTACTTACCTCAGTAAAGACTTATCTGGCAGAGACTATCTTACTGCAGACTCCTTACCTTGGAATGTTCCCCAGATGCCAGACTGGAGCTGGACATTTTTCATGAGCAGTACCCCAGCACACCAGGGTGGCGTCGTTTGGCTCCACATGGCATGGCCTGCGCCGGAAGTGACGTGTGGTGCCTATATAGGTGCCACCCCAGAGCACTAATGTCAGTTTCTTTTCACTACTTTTTACGACAGAAGTGCTTAGCCATGGATTACACTGACCACCTGGATGTGGATAGGGCCCTTAAACCGGAACAACCCTGAATCAAAAATCTGTTCACAGAGCGGGGAGGATGGGTGAGTCGGTAAGGAACCTGCAGCTAGATAGTCTCTACCAGATAAGGCGCAACAGAAGGTAAGTAACTTGTTTATCTGATAGAGACTTCAAGCCACAGATTCCTTACCTTAGAATAGATACCCAAGCAATACTCTCCGGAGGTGTGTCTACGAAACAAATTCACAGTAGGAAGTCCTGCAGACCGGACGGACCAGACTGTCCAAGCTTTAATGAGCAGAGACACCAATGTTGCAGCCTCGCAGAAGTCCAGGAATGGAACTATGCACGCTTACGTAGTGGTCGCAGCCTTGGCTGAGGTGGAATGAGTATGCAGATAGGGCATTACCAAAGGTAAGTAACTTGTCCATCTGATAGAGACATCTAGCGGCAGATTCCTAACCTTTGGATAGATGCCCAAGCAATACAATCCCTGGAGGAGGGACTGGGGACGAGTTTAGACCAGTAAGTCATGCAGGACAAAGCAGTCAAAAAGGCCGTCCCTGCGGACTTGATTGTCCAGGCAGCAGTGCTTGGTAAATGTGTGCAGGGATGCCTATGTTGTTGCCTGACGAATGTTGAGGACTGAAACTTCACGTTGCAATCCTGTGGTAGCAGCCATTGCTCTGGTGAAATGAGCCCTTAAGCCTTCAGGAGGCTGCTTTTTGGCCAGAGCACCACACCAACTTTCTTTGTTTGAATGTTCCCCACGAAGAGTTGCTCGTCCACCAGGAACTGTTTAGGGCGGTCAAGGTAGAACAACGCTCTTTTTGGGTCCAGACCGAGAAGTCGTACCTCTTCTTAACAGGGGTGTGAAGGAGCATAGAAAGTGGGCAAGGTGACACATTGCCCCTCATGTTGGTAACTTTTGGTAAGAAAGAGTCCCTAGTGCGAAGCACAAACTTATCAGGGAAGATGGTCAGGTAAGGAGGCCTGGATGACAGATCTTGCCTTTCACTCACCCTCAGGGCAGAAGTGATTGCCAGTAAAAAGGCTGTTTTGATAGTAAGCAGTGGGAGGAGACAACTGTGAAGAGGTTCCAATGGAGTGCACATTAGAATTGTGCGAACCAAATTGAAGTCCCACTGAGGCATAATGAAAGGGGAAGGTGTGAACATATGTAGAAGGCCTTTGAGCAGTCTACTTAAAATGGGAGATTCAAATAATGAGGGCTGATCTGGTAGCCTCAGGAAGGCGGATAGAGCTTAAAGGTACCCCGTAAGAGTTCCCAGTGAAGAGCCTTGCTGGGCAAGGGTCAAAATAAAAAGCAAAACTTGACAGGGGAAGCGGAAAGAGGATCAAAAAATATTTCTGGATAACATTTTATAGATCTGTACCACCCGCAGGCGTACACGGTCTTGGAAGAGGGCCGCGTGGACGCCAAAAAAACATTGCAAACTTCTGGAGAAAAGTTGAATGATATCAACTGCTGCCGCTCAATCTCCATGCAAGAATACAGTTGACAGGTTCGGGTGAAGGACCCTCCCCTGCTGCTGGGGGCAGCCTGAACAGAGGATCGATGCTCAATTGAAAAAAAAAGCTGGATACCAATCTCTCCGTGCCCAATGCGGAACCACTAGAATGACTTGGGCCTGGTTGCTCCTGATATTCTTGAGCACTCTAGACATTTGGCCACCTCTGAATGGAGATGCCATTCATGATCTGCTAGGCATTGAGGGCTGGTTTGTCCCCTCTGGCATTCAGATATCCTGCTAGGTGTTTAACCACCAGAGATATGCCCTACTGTTCCTGCCATGTCCAGAGACGCAGGACCTCTTCACAAAGGGTCCATGACCCCACCTCGCCTTGTTTGTTGTTTTACCACATGGCAATGGCATTGTCTGTGAACACTTGAACCAGATTTCCCTTGATTGAAGGAAAACAGGCTTTTGATGCCAAGCGAATTGCTAGGAGCTCCAGCAGGTTGATGTAGAGTCGGGTTCCACCGGAGAACAGAGTCCTCTGATCTCCACCTTTTCCAGATGGCAACCCCATCCCAGGAGTTATGCTCCTGTCTCTACTGTGTGGTCTGGTTAGGGAAGTGAGAGGGGGCTGCCTTTCACCCAATCCCAGTTGGTCAGCCACCACTGCAAGTCCTGTGCAGTTCCCTCCAGGATCTGGACCATGTCGGAGAGATTCATCTGATGCTGTGCCCACTGGAACTTTAAGTCCCACTGTAGAGCCCACATATACCATCTGGCATGTTTCCCTGGCAGGATGCAGGAGGGCATGAGTCCTAGCAGCCTCAGAGTCGTGCAGAATAGAGGTTGAAACATTAGTATCATAGCCTGAATATCCTTGACTTGCTGTTCAGGTAGGATTGGCCCGAACTTGCACTGTGCCCAGAATAGCTCAGATGAAACAGAGTGTCTGAGAGGGAGTCAGGTGTGACTTCAGTGTGATGTTAAACCCCAGCAAATGCAGCCTGAGGCGATCTCGCCTTCAACAACTAGTCATTGACATAGGGAAGACTGGCACCCCTGATCTGCGCAGATGAGCTGCGACCACTGCCATCACCTTGGTGAACCCCGAAGGGCGCTGGTAAGGCCAAAGGGGAGCACTGTGAACTGAGAGTTCTTGTGGCCTACCATAAACAGCAGGTAGCGCCGATGAGCAGGCAGGATGGAAATATGAAAATAAGCGTCCTGCAAGTCCAACGCTACAATCCAGTCCCTTGGATACAGGGCAGACAAGACCTGAGCTACAGTGAGCATCTTGAACTTTTCCTTTTTGTGGAAGTAGTTGAGGGCTCGTAGATCTAGGATAGAACAACGTCCTTGTCCTTTTCTGGACCAGAAAGTAGCTGGAATAACAAACACATCCTACTTCTGGCACTAGAACGCTCTCTATGTCTCCCTTAGCTAACAGAGCCATGACGTCCTCCTGAAGCCAAGTTATATAATCCTCCATCAGCCAGTCATAGGTTGGAGTCATGGAGTGAGGGGTAGTCTTGAAGGGGAGGGAGTAGCCCCTTTTAACAATCTGGAGAACCCACCTATCTGAAGTAATGTTCTGCCAGTGGTGGAGGTGATGAATGATCCTGCCACCAACTGGCCGCCCATGATCTGAAAGGGTCAGACAAGTATGGTTTAGAGGCTGAGATTGCATGGGGTGGTGGATAACCTGACCTCTGGCCGTCCCTGACTCATGGGGTTGATACAAGCCCCACCCACGGCCACGCAGAGGTTGTTGAACTTAAGCGGTCTTGTGGCTGGGATATGGTTTGTGTGGCGAAAAAGCCCCTTCCATAGCTACAAGAATGGCAAAAGATAGACGGGGGACATGTGGCCACCGAGAGGCCCAAGGACTTGGCCCTGCCTATGAGTCCTTGAAGCGCTGCAGTGCCATGTCTGCCTTGTCTCTGAAGAGACGAGTGCCATCAAAAGATATGTCTATAAGAAAGGCATGAACATCCACTGAAAAGCAAGAAGTCTTCAACCGGGCACGGTAATGAACAGCCACTGTCAATGCAACTGCTCTGCCCAGCGCCGAGACCACAACGAATGGTGACCTTTGCCGCGTCTCTCCCATCTGATACTGCTTGGGAGAGGGTGGGCAGGGCCTCCTCCAGGACCCCTGGTAGCACTTGTGCAACCATTTCCCACACAGAATAGGAATAATAGCCCAATAGGTATGTGGTGTTCACCGACCACAATGCAAGGTTGGCCGAAGAAAACATTCTCTTACCCCAACTGTCCAGCCTCTAGGATTCCCTGTCCAGGGGTGCATAAGGGAACACGCCCTGGAAGGTAGAAGCTTGGACCACTAAGCTCTGGGTGATAGGGTGGTTGTTGAAGAAATTTGGGTTTGCCTGGTGCAAATTGATGGTGGCCGAAAATTGTCCTATTCACAGGGGCCCCTGTGCTGGGCTTGGAGAAGGTTCCCAGAAGGACATCTATCAAGGCCTCATTGAAAGGCAGAAAGGGCTCCAAGAAAGTGACACCTGGCTGCAGGACCTCTGTCAAAATATTTGTCTTTACTGCCACAGAAGGGAGCTGAAGGTCCAGGACCTCAGCTGCACTTCACATCATCATAGCATATGATGCTTTCTCCTCCTTCCTTAGCCACGGTAGGGGAAGAAAGCAGGCCAGAATTTGGAGAGGTATCTAGTCTGCTGGCCTCACCCAGTTACTCTTACCAGTCCATTTCCAGATGAGGCTGGTCCAAGACTACCACCCAAGGATCTGTAGGCCAGGGGAATCACAGAACCACCAATGGTAAGTAGCTAGGAGTCCCTAGGCATCCGGGTGCAGAGGTGATACCCCAGATCAGTGTTCATAGGATAACATGTGGAAGTCATGGTTAGGATTTTAATGATTCAGGACCCTTCTTAGAGGACCCCGTAGGAATCCCTTTGGAACCAGGGAGGTTGGAGAGCACCCCATCCATAGACACCCAGAGAAGTAGGATACCTACACCAGGGAGCTCGGATGCCTAGGTGTGAAGTGGTGTTGAGCGGCCCGTTGAAGTCAATAGGGCTCTTCGGATGTCCAGCTGCTACTGTGATCTGTGCACCAGATCGGTGGAACCCAGGCATGCATTTCCCAATGAGGAGAGAGGCAACATAGTCCAAGCCATCTGGAGTCGTCCAGGAGGTGGAGGTATAGGAGCACAATGCCCACCCTTCTACAGGGTACTTCACGATAGGATGGTGGTCTTAGAGTTGCAGAGGTGGAGACCAGGCGATGATGTAGTATCACAGGAGCCATCCACAAGCTGTCCCACGATGGTCAACAAATTGTAGGAGGGTCAGTGGCCAGCAGGAACATCAACAAGTCTTGGGAAATGCAGCAGACACGTTGGAGGAAGTGTTGCAGAAAGGAGGGCTAGCAAGGTCCGTCCGAGCTCCTCTTTGGTCATCACAGGTACGTTAGGGCCAGCCCTCAGCACACAAGAGGGCCAGCAGGAATTGATGAAGACCCCGGAGGGACCCTCTGGTATCAGGCATAGGGAGTGGCAGGGAGGCCTCTGCATTCCGGTGAAAATGGAGACCCATGTCACAAGAGATGCAGTGAGGACATCACTTTTGCAGCAGAAGGATGCTTGAGACAGGGTCTTCTTGGAGCTCGGAGACTTCTGGACTGGAGAGGCAAAAAGTCTTGGTAACCGCAAACAGACATGGTGCACAGGGGTTTGGTTTCAGCAACTCCACAAGGGATTGCAGTCTTCCAAATTGCACAGAAGACAGGTAAATTCTCGGGTGAGTCATCAAACCACCTCCTGTGTTGTAGAGTCTTGCAGAGTCCGTAGGACCGCAGGATCCACAAGCCAGTTGCAGGGGAGTGGCTCATTTACTCCAAGGATGATTCCTCCTTGCTGTCCTTGATGCACACAGAACCCCTGGAGGATGGATGGCCATTAATATTGCAGAGTCTTTGCAGAACACAAGGACAAAGTTGCATTAGGAGCCCTCCTACTAGTAGCAGTATTGTCATGGTTCCAGGTGAAGTCAAGCAGCAGAGTTTAGTGTCCAGCAGCAGAAGGGTCTTTGGAAGAGTCTTGCAGATCAATGTTGCAGAGGAATCTTGACCAGACAAATCTGGGGCCCCACCCTCAGGAAAGCCCTTAAGTAACCCAGGAAGGGGGTTGGACAGCTTCTGAAGTGACCCACCTGTCAGGGGGGTCAGGGAATCTACTCTGCTGGGCTTACCAGTCAGATGCTCCCATGGGCCTCTGCTTATCTTGCTTTCAAGATGGCAGACTCAAATAGTCACCTTGGGGAGGATCTGGACGGGAGAGGTCACTCCCCTGTCTTTTGTGTGGTTTTGCGCCAGAGCAGGAGCCATGGGCTCCTGGACTGGGGCAAACCAGTTTATGCAACGAGAGCACCAAATGTGCCCTTTAAAGCAGTCTGGAGGTGTGCAGAGGCATCCAGAAACTCCAAAAGAAACTGCATAACATTCAGAATGCCTCCGTCAGACTCATCCTGAAACATCCCATGCCGCAGCCACATTACTGGCCACATGAGAGACCTTCACTGGCTACCTATCAACAAAAGAATTATCTTGAAGCTCCTCATGCATGCCTACAAAGCTCTCTACAACACCGGACCTGCATACCTCAACCACTGCCTCTCCTTCTACACTCCCACCACACATCTCCGCCCTGCCTAACTGGTCCTGGCCACCATCCCATGGATCCGCAAGACCACGGCTGGAGGAAGATCCTTCTCCTACCTCACTGCAAAGACCTGTAACTCCATGCATTTGCATCTCAGGCAATCACCATTGTTGTCACAATTCAGGAAGGACCACAAGACCTGGCTCTTTGACTGAACCGCAGATTTCCCCCCGCCACTGAAGCGCCTTGAGGCTCTCACTGGTGAATAGTCATGCTTTATAAGAAACTGATTGATTGATTGAACCACAAATGTCTTTGTGTAGGCAGGGGCCAGTAATACTGGTGCTGAACACATAGCATCTTTCAGAGTGTCAAAGGCCTTCTGACTATCAAGAGTCCAACTAGGTTTCTTGGGCTGCATTTTAAAAGTGGACAATGGTCCCATAATTCTGAACAAATCTTCTATAATACCCATTCAGACCAAGGAATGCCCTGACATGTGTTTGGGTAATAGTAGCTGCCCAATCCAAAATGTTTTGGAGTTTTGGCCTGGAGAAGTTGTACATGGCCCCCTCCTACAAGATGGCCCAGGTACACAAGTGAACTCTGCCCTATTTGGCACTTACTGGCCTTAATAGTCAGGCATGCCTGCTGCAGAGCCTGAAGTACTTCCTTCAAGTGGCTTAAGTGATTCTTCCAGGTAGAACTGTACACAGCTATATCATCTAGATAAGTTGCACTGAACTGCTCCAACCCAGACAGGACCATGTTCACCAACATTTGGAAGGTGGAAGGGATATTCTTTAAGCCAAAGGGCATTACTTTGAATTGGTAATATCCCTTTGATGTGGAGAATGCTGACCTTTTACTTTTCTCCTTCACTGAGGGCAATCTGGCAGTAGCCTGAGGTCAAATCAAATGTACTCCTAACCTACTAACAAGCTCATAAGCTCTAGGTATAGGGTGAGCATCAATCATAGTGACTGCATTCAGTCCTCTGTAGTCCACACAGAACCTTAACTCACTCCTTGTTTCCCCCCTGGGGATTAGGTTTGGGCACCAGCATCACTTGGCTGGCCCATGGACTGTCAGAGGGCTCAATTACCCCCAAGTTCAGCATCTAAGGTACCTCAGGCATGATACTGGCTCTGACATGGTCAGACAACCAATACAGTTTATTTCCGAAAGGTAAGCTGTCACCAGTGTCAATGTCATGTATACACCAATCAGTGATACACAAGGTCAAAGAGAACAGATCTGATTGCAGTCCCTGTGCTTTTTATCTATCAATTTGGGAGAGAGTACAACTCCCTACACTGACACATCATGCACATTGCTGGAAAGGAGGTTTAGCATTGGCTCAGTCTCCTCCTCTCCTCCCTCATCTGTGACCATCAACTTGGTCATGTCTGCCATGTCTTGGTGGGGTGTCAACCTATTGACATGCAGGACCCTGTTGGGGTTCCTGGGGGTATTCAGGTCTAACAGGTAGGGAACCTCACCCTTCTTTTCTATTATTAGATAGGGCCCAGTCCACTTGTCCTGGAGGGACCTAGGAGCATCAGGCTCCAACACCCACACTGATAGTCCTGGAGTGAACTCAAGCATGGTAGACTTTTGATCCCTTCCACATCTTGACTTTGGCTCCACGTCACCATTTGAAATTTTACGTATTCTGGGTTTCTAAATACCCCTTTGTACCTTTACATCCATGACATATAGTAGTTGTGTGGTCTTCTTTCTCTTGTAATACTAAGAAATTCTTCATTAAAGACACTTTCTTTTGACTGGAAGTTTCATTGTGTACCCTCTTTAAAGACTACGAAAAACATAACAGCCTTGAAGAAGTCCCGTTGGGACGAATGCGCCGCATCGGTTATGAAATTTGTGTTATGGCTTTAACAAAAGAACTTTGAATAAAAGAATAAAGGAAGGATATGTTTATAACTAACCCCGGGCGTAGCACTACGCTTCGCCCACGTAGTGTACGTAGCGCTGCCTGCTTCGCACTTTCCGAAGTAGGCGAAGCAGGGCAGCGCTACGCACACGCCGAGGGCGAAGCGTAGCTGCTTGCCACCCGCCACCCACCTCCCGCCCGCCATTCTTTTAAATATATGAGCAATGAAAAATAAAGTAAAGTAAGTCGACTTACCCGTAAGCGCGGCGTCTCCGGGGCTCCCTCTTTCTGTTTCTAATTTCTTCTGGCAAATGCGCATGCGCGGACACCCGCGCATGCGCATTTCTCGCGAGAAATGCGCATGCGCGGGCGTCCGCGCATGCGCATTTGCCAGAAGAAATTAGAAACTGAAAGAGGGAGCCCCGGAGACGCCGCGCTTACGGGTAAGTCGACTTACTTTACTTTATTTTTCATTGCTTATAATATTTAAAAGAATGGCGGGTGGGAGGTGGGTGGCACGTAGTGGGGCTACGCGAAGCGCGTAGTGTGCGTAGATTTGGGCACACTACGTGCTGCTTCACGTAGCCCCACTACGCCCACTACGCCCACCCTTATTTATAACAATTTGAAGTTTTATTTGATTCACTTGGGAGACGTTGAGCTGATGTTTATTCAATTACTTATAGTTGTGTGCTGAGCCAGTCTGTTTCTTGTTTTTTTGGACCTCCAATTAGTGAGGACGTAGAAAGGTCACGTTCCCGGCTCTTTGCACCACACCCTTACTTTAACTAACAAAAACAAGACAGACTTGTGCAGGCTCTGAGTGCTTTGACATTTTGTTAGACTTTTGATCATACCAGTGCATTATGAGCTCCTGGCTGGCCTTCAGTTTCCTGTTTGCTTTGTACATGTACTCTTCCATGCGGGATCTCAGGCCTAGTACATAATCCAGCACATTGTCCTTGGCTTCTTTGAGAGGATTTCCCAAGACGCTTTCAACAGGCACAATGGCCCTCTTACAGGGTGGCCAAACAATTCAAAGGGGTTAAAGCCAACCCCTTTTTCTGGGATAACAGTAGACCTGGGAGGAGAACATCCCATCTCTCCCTGAGATTTTCTGACAAACCATTGATCATGCCGATCATGGTCTAATTTAACCTTTCCACCAAGCCATTAGTCTGGGGATGATATAGGGTGATGAACTTGTAGGTAACACCACATTCTAGCCACATTGCCTTCAGATAGTTAGACATGAAATTTGTGGCTCTATCTGAAACACCTCCTTTGGGAAATCCACTCTGGTGACCACATCAAAATCACCAAAGGAGCAGTGACTGTTCTGAAGGGCTATTGCTCAAGAGTATCTAGTGGCATGGTCCATTATCACCAAGCTATACTTGTTCAGTGAGGCAGTTAGTAGCTCTAGGCGACCAACAATGTCCACCCCCACCTTCTCAAAGAGAGTCCCAACCACTGGCAGTGGTATCAAGGGAGCCTTTGGTTTGGCCCCAGTCTTGCCACTGTTCTGACAGGTTGCACAGGTGCTGCAAAGCTCCTTCACTTTAGCAGAAATGTTTGGCCAATAGCAATGGTTAACCAACCAGTCCCAGTCTTATTCTGACCCAAATGACATGCCAAATGGATGTCATGACTTATGTTCCCTGAAGGCTGCGTGCTTGCGCAGCCTTTCAGCTTCGAGCGCTCAGACTCGCCCAGGGAGTGCGCCTGTCATTCCCAGACTTAATAGAGAATAAACCGAGGTGTGACAACTCACCTAATCTCTTTTCGTGGCAGGTGCACCAGGAGGCCCAGCAAATGACAAAAGGGGCTGTTTCTTTCATGAAAGTTTGGAGCGTTTTATAAGCGCTCCAATACGTTTTGGCCATGTTTGCTACATAAAACTGCAACAAACAAAAAAAAAACCTTTAAGGATTTTTTTCAGTTCACTTTAAAAACTCACTTTTAATAAATCCTTCAGCACACAATCTGAGGTACTAAGGTCATAGCCAGAAGAATTATGCTGCAAAGTAGCACCAAATAATGTGGCAGGTTTGACTAAATTATGAGGCAACAAAAGGTAAATTACGCAGCATAATGCAGTACATTTTTTATTGTAGTACTTCATTGTTTTGTCATATTTGCAGAAGATAAAACTGGTAACTAGACATAATATCGAAAAAATAATATCGAATGGACATAATATCGAAGTCAAAATATCAAAAGGACAAAATATCGAATGGACATAATATAGTCGTTAAAAATATCGAATTGAAGGTAAGTAATATCGCTTGTTAAAATATCGAAGTATATAATATAGGCATTAAAATATATCGAATTTTTAATAATATCGAATTTTTTTAAGTGTTTTGTATGTTAGTATATGTGTTAAAAGTGTATATTATTGATGTAATGTATGTTTATTTTTTTTAACTAATGAATTTTATGTTATTTAATTTTTGTGTAATTTAATTCCGTAGTGGGTTGTGGGTTTATAGGGGAATAGGGTGGGAAGTAATTTAATTATAGTAAATTAAATATTATTTTTTAGGAATTATTACTTATTTTTAATTTAATTTTGCGTTTTAGTTGTGTAGCCGGTTGTAGGTTTATAGGGGAATACGGTGGGAAGTAATTTTATTGTAATTAAGTAAATATTATTTTTTATTTATTTTTATTGATTTCTAATTTATTGTTAATGAATTTTTAATTGGTAATTAATTTTTATTAATTGGCAATTCATTTGTATTCAATTAATTGATAATTATGTAAATTTTATTAATTTATTTTCCGTAGCGGGTTGTGGGTTTATAGGGGAATAGGGTGGGAAGTAATTGAATTGTAATTAATGACATATTCAAATTATTTTTGTGTATTGATAATTAATTTACAGTTAATTAATGAATTGGTATATATTTTTATTAATTAATTTTTGTTATTGAAAATTAATTAGTTACTTATGAATAGCTAATTCATTTTTAATAACTAATATTTATTTGTATTTATAATTGATTAATTAGTAAATAATATGTAATTGGTAATTAATTGTAATTATTTTTTATTAGTATTGATATTTAATTAATTTGTATTAATATATTAAATCATTACTTTCCGTAGTGTTGCACTCTCTGGAGTGGCAATAGTAATTTTTACCCCCACGCTATCCAACGCTTTCCCTACTGTTGCACTCACTGGAGTGGGAATAGTAATTTTTACCTCTACTCTATCCAACACTTTCCCTACTGTTGCACTCTCTGGAGTGGGAATAGTAATTTTTACCCCTACGCTAGCCAACACTTTCCCTACTGTTGCACTCTCTGGAGTGGGAATAGTAATTTTTACCCCTACACTATCCAACGCTTTCCCTACTGTTGCACTCTCTGGAGTGGAAATAGTAAATTTTACCATCCTGCTATCCAACTCTTTCCCTACTGTTGCACTCTCTGGAGTGGTAAAAGTAATTTTAACCCCTACGCTATCCAACACTTTCCCTACTCTTGCACTCTCTGGAGTGGGAATAGTAATTTTTACCCTCCCACTATCCAACGCTTTCCCTACTGTTGCACTCACTGGAGTGGTAATAGTAAATTTTACCCTCCCACTATCCTACAGTAAAAATATTGAATATTTGTTATTAATATTACATTAATATATATATTGCCACTAACAGCACACATTATAAAACTGCATTCAATGACAAAGTGACAGCCATTCAAGGACATTTAACTTGTCGCACTGAATATGCTATTTACAAACTCAAATGCACTTGCAATCTGGAATATATGGGGAGCACCAAACTTCCTGTGCATAAACGGGTTTTGTAGCATATTAGGGCTATCGTGAATTCTGACCCTAATTATCCAGTTGCTAGACACTTCAAAGCAATCCATGGCAACAAATTAAAGGATTTGGAATATACTGTAATAGGGTCAGTTGCCAACCCCGGACGGGGTGGTAATCGTGACAAGCTTTTGAGACAACGAGAGTCCCATTTTATTCTAGCCCTAGATACAAGAGCTCCTAATGGTTTGAATATTAATGAAGATTTGCACAATTTCCTATGATTGTTTTACCATCCGTTTGTAATTTTATATTTATTCTTTTTAACACTGTCTTTTGTACTATGAACTGTTTCGAAATTCAGCCATTTATGTGTTGCGTTCTATATTGTTACATCCTGTGCTCAGGTTTTTTCAGCCAACCACTATTCTAACTCTCTTTTATCAACTCTATTGCTGGTTTTAAGTAATTCTGTTTGCACTGTTTGTTAGGCACTTTTCTATATATATTTTTTTATTATCAGACTGTTTATGATCGTCCATTTCCTGTACAGAGTTTCAGTTAACCCTTGGTCGATAACTCCTTTTTTTTTTTTTTTAAAGATATTTTTATATATTTATAGCTTTTTAGCATATTAAGAATTACTGTATTATTACTGGTTTTATTCATATATGCTGCTATTTGTTCATTATTTTATATATAAATTACTTTTTTTAGTTTACGCATTTAATTTTGGGATATAAGTTTTGGGTCCAATTTATTTCAGACAGCCTTTTTTGGTATTACAACATAGGCAACTTAGGTTACTCTAGAGGTGGATTATATGCACTATGTATTAATTCAAAAACCACCCTGTATGTCTCCTTCTTGCTTGTCCATTTGTATTTATTTATATACTTATATATTTATATACTCTTGTAAATTTCTGTCTGAGTTTACTATTTAGGTGAGCCCTGCTGCTATTATTTGCGTATTTTGCACATGATATTTCTAACATTTATTGGTACTATTTAGACCTTAATGTATCGAATGATTACAATTAGGCAGTCTGTCTTCCATCTCTTTTACTCAGTTGGTGCCCAGTGTCTGCCTATATATTACATCATCACACGGAAACGCATCATGTGATCAAGCTTCCTGCGTGGAGCGAAACGCGTCATGGAGGGCACTGGTCCTGTTATTTTCCTGATTTTACTTGGGTAATAAATCTTTTTGCTTCACCAACTTTTGAGTTGTGGGATTGTTGACTCTGAGTTTGGAGGCGAGAGGTCCGTGCCTGCATTCCGCTGAGAAGAGAGTGGAAAGGACTGTATATATATATATATATATATATATATATATATATATATATATATATATATATATATATATATATATATATATATATATATATATATTAAAAAATAAAAATGTGTGTTTCTTTTTGTTAACTTACATTAATTATTTAAGAATTTTAAGGTTATTTAAGTATTTGTAAGTATATTTTAGTTGATAATATTTAATATTTCATCAATTTTAAATTACTTTAAAGACATTTTAAAAATTCGATATTTTGACTAACTATTTTTTACAACTATAATTTTGATTCGATATTTTTGTACTTACCTGTTTGTAGATAGGAATTCGATATTTTTGTATTCGATATTTTGTCCTCGATATTATGTCAGGTCGATATTTTTCTCATCGATATTCTGTCAGTGATCCGATAAAACTATGTATGCACAGACTTAGGTGCCGATCACGATCCGGTAAAAACCGGGTACGAACCGTCGGACGGAGCATATTCTCCGTCCGACGCATACCCGGTCGTCAATTTCTACAAACAAGGAATTACGATTCGCACGGGTACACCATGACCGTACGATTCGTAAAAAAGTCCGACCGAACAAAAAAACACCTACCAATGCGATCCGGGAAAGTGCCGACCTGACGTCGGGACGCTCGCAGCCAGCCATTCACGACCCAGGAATCACGATTCGCACCGACGTCACCCCGCACGGTGAATATTTTGCGGCAGCCAAAAACTGCCGGGAAATCAGGACGACGCGAACAAGGACCACCAGTACGCGACGGACAGACGACGACGCGAACAAGGAGGACCAGTACGTGACGGACACACAGGACGACGCCACCAAGGAGGGCCCGTACGCGACAGGACGACGCGATTGGAGTACCAGTACGCGACGGACAGACATGGACCCGAACCTACGAGTCATCCCTGCCCTCATAGCAGTCCACCTGCTCTACAGGCACCGACGCAGACGCCGCAGAAGGTCAGAATAACTAAGGGAGGGGGGAAAGTGGGGTGGGGTGGGGGTGGCACGACCAGGGCAGACCACAAAACAACCACATAAGTCACACATGGCCTGGACATACCTGACTCCCATGCCCTGGTCACCACGAGGGGGTGTGTCCTGATAAGCCAGCGACCGCCACAACGGAAGTCCGTCACCACGCGAACCGGCAACACAACCAGACAGGTACGTCCCGTACCCACGCCTCAAGAGCGTGGGTACGAGTCGTACCACGCCCACACACACGTCACCCCAACAATGGCGGGACGGATCGTACCCACGTGGCAAAGGCCTGGGTACGGCCCGCACAAGCATCACTTAGCGTGGGGACGGATATGTACGGACCCTACCCCCACCCGCGTATGCATGGAGCGTACCCCCCATGCCAACAGTGTAAGTACGACCCGTACCCCCACCCGCGTATGCATGGAGCGTCCCCCCATGCCAACAGTGTAAGTACGACCCGTACCCCCACCCGCGTATGCATGGAGCGTACCCCCCACCCCAACAGTGTAAGTACGACCCGTACCCCCACCCGCGTATGCATGGAGCGTACCCCCCACCCCAACAGTGTAAGTACGACTCGAACCCTCACCCGCGGACGTACGGACCGTACCCCCACCCCCACCAGTGTAAGTACGACCCGTACCCCCACCCGCGTATGCATGGAGCGTACCCCCCACCCCAACAGTGTAAGTACGACTCGAACCCTCACCCGCGGACGTACGGACCGTACCCCCACCCCCACCAGTGTAAGTACGACCCGTACCCCCACCCGCGTATGCATGGAGCGTAACCCCCATGCCAACAGTGTAAGTACGACACGAACCCTCACCCGCGTATGCATGGAGCATACCCCCCATGCCAACAGTGTAAGTACGACCCGTACCCCCACCCGCGTATGCATGGAGCGTACCCCCCACCCCAACAGTGTAAGTACGACCCGTACCCCCACCCGCGTATGCATGGAGAGTACCCCCCACCCCAACAGTGTAAGTACGACTCGAACCCTCACCCGCGGACGTACGGACCGTACCCCCACCCCCACCAGTGTAAGTACGACCCGTACCCCCACCCGCGTATGCATGGAGCGTACCCCCCACCCCAACAGTGTAAGTACGACTCGAACCCTCACCCGCGGACGTACGGACCGTACCCCCACCCCCACCAGTGTAAGTACGACCCGTACCCCCACCCGCGTATGCATGGAGCGTAACCCCCATGCCAACAGTGTAAGTACGACACGAACCCTCACCCGCGTATGCATGGAGCGTCCCCCCCATGCCAACAGTGTAAGTACGACCCGTACCCCCACCCGCGTATGCATGGAGCGTACCCCCCATGCCAACAGTGTAAGTACGACCCGTACCCTCACCCGCGTATGCATGGAGCGTACCCCCCATGCCAACAGTGTAAGTACGACACGAACCCTCACCCGCGTATGCATGGAGCGTACCCCCCACCCCAACAGTGTAAGTACGACCCGTACCCTCACCTCGAATGCATGGAGCGCACCCACACCGTGTATGTCCCAAGCGTACATATCCAGAAATTGGAGGTGTGTGTGCAGAGTCCTCCCAGCAGTGCCCAGAGACAGGAGGGTGTGTGCAGAGTCCTCCCAGCAGTGCCCAGAGACAGGAGGGTGTGTGCAGAGTCCTCCCAGCAGTGCCCTGACACAGGAGGGGTGGGTGCAGAGTCCTCCCAGCAGTGTCCAGACCCAGGAGGGGTGTGTGCAGAGTCCCCCCAGCAGTGTCCAGACCCAGGAGGGGTGTGTGCAGAGTCCTCCCAGCAGTGCCCAGAGACAGGAGGGGTGGGTGTGGAGTCCTCCCAGCAGTGCCCTGAGACAGGAGGGGTGGGTGCAGAGTCCTCCCAGCAGTGCCCTGAGACAGGAGGGGTGGGTGTGGAGTCCTCCCAGCAGTGCCCTGAGACAGGAGGGGTGTAACACATGTGTGTGAGGCCAGAATCATCCACATGCATACTGGCTACAAGGGAACATGTCCCCATGAACTCATGTCAACAGACTCCACACACAAGTACAGTGATCACCAAGGATGCCACGATTGTCGCAGGTGGAGACATGGCCCTGCATGCATGGCCAAAGTAGAAGGGCTCCGTCACACACACAGCTCATGTAGACACAGCTCTGCGCTAAACATTGGGAACACCCTGCAGGGAAGAAAGCTGGGTACACAGAGGAAGGAATACACCCTGGGACAAGTGCACCATGCAGTAACTGCTTACATGAACAAAGAAAGTTAGCCAACACCTTGTGATGGCACACAGATCACAGGGTCCCACCAATGAGCAGTACACTACTACACATCCCACACACCCAAACCCTTACACACCACCAAAAACCATGTAGCAGCCCCACCAACACCAATACCAGCATAGCAGTAGTGTGATAATGAAAACAAAATTAAGCTTTATTCAGCATGAGCACAATGTCCGTGGATCGCAGGCAGTTCAATCTACACAAAGCCCATAGGGCAGTCAATGATTCTCAGCTGGATGGGGGACACAGTGGGATGCGTGTCCCCTACATTGCCTGCACAGTCAAATGGCATCATCTTCCACACTGGTGAGGGCATCAGGGGGGGGGGAAGCAACAGGCACCGCAGGGACATCAGGGCAAAGGGGAGGCGTTGTGGGTGCAGGGATGGAGGACTCCACCACAGGAGGTGGGTCAGTGCCAAAGGCGGAGGCCAGGATGGCACTACACACCTTTGCAAGGTCCTCCAGGGAGTCCCCTGCACCCGAAGGGACCTCAGGCCCCAAGGAGGGGGGGGGATCAGAGGGATGGGTCGCAGCGCCACCGGGGGAGGGTGGAGACAGGGGGGGAGACTCAACCACCCTGACCGGGGACCTCCTTGACCGCTTGCGTGGTGGTGTAACTGTGGGGCTCAGGGACAGAGCGGCCATGAAGGTGTCCTTGGGGGAGATGTGGCCAGGAGAGCTGAGGGGAGTGGATTTGGAGGGAGTGGACTGGGTGGAATGCGGACTCCCACTATGGCTGCGTGTCACACGTTTGCCCCCCGACCCAGTGGGTGTGCCTACCTCACCCTGTGTGTGCGTGTCAGGAGGAGTGCGGTGGACCTTCCCTGCTGGTGTGGTGCCCGTGTCTGTTGATGTGGGTGCATGCCGACGTCTGGGTGTACGTGTGACAGGCATGGGAGTGGGAAGTGTGGATGGGGCAGGGGTAGGTGGGGGGAGGTCGCGCTGCAGGAGACCCACTGCTGCAGTCAGTGTGGAGTCGATGGACCTCAGCAAGTTGCGTTGGTCAGCCTGCGATGAATGAATGCCCTCCAAGAAAGCCTCGATGTTGGTGAGGGTTTTGCCGTGGGCATGGAGGACATTAAGGATCGCAGCCTGACCAACCTGCAGTTGCCGCTGGATGTCCACAGACTCTGCATTGGCGGCAGCAGTGGAGACAGGGGCAGGGGGTGCGGTGCCTGGCAGGAAGGAGACATGCTGTGACCGGGCACGCTGGGAAGGGACACGAGCAAGTGGGAGGCGGCTGGTGGAAACTGAGGGGGCGGTGCGAGGTGTTGTTCCGCTGTCAGCTGCTGGTGCAGCCTCCGCCCACTCGGAGACATCGTCCCCGGACCTGTCAGCTTCGTAGTCTGATGTGCCAGTCGACAGGTCCTCGGCCACACTCTCCTCCGCCTCTGTACCACTCGATGTGCCAGACCCGATGTCACGGCTGGCACTGGTGCTCGGTCCCTCCGCCTGGTCTGTGTCCATGTCTCCCTCTGTGTCCCCCGACGATGCTGTGGGCAGGGTGGAGAGACAGAAATAATCAGACATCTGTACACATCTGTCACATGAGTCCAATCCACATAGGTAACATTGCATGGCCTGAAAAAGAAGATCCCTAACATCTACTGAACAGGGTACCGATGTAGGGCATGAAACACACAGGTGGTTGAGCCACCATGCCACTGAAATACCATGGAGAGCATGAGACAATAGCTAAACACAGGAAAAGGAGTCTGACATAGCACCCAGGCCCTGGGGACAATCCAGCACTGGATCTGCACCACACAGCGTTGGCGAAAATACCGATGACCAGGGACCATATCCATGAACTTGAGACACATGCTGCATAGGTAATGCTGAAAACATGCACAACATGACTCTGTCACTGCACATTGCGTGTGTGTCCAGACACATCACACACTGCCCAGACCCAGCAAGTGGTAATCAGGATTTTACACATAGGCATTGCCCGCCCCAACAAGACCCTACACGAGGCAAATTGTTGAGACACAGGTGGCACCAACATCTCATAGTCTGGGTGATACACACAGGGGCAGGCAAAAAGCGAGATTGAACGCCAAACAGCCAAGGTGCGCCTGTACAAATAATGTGGTACCAGTGCCCATCCTCAGATGAGTATAGCAAGACACACAGGCACTGGCAACTGTGAGTATGAAGAAGGACAATCAGGTCAGGCTGCACAGTGGACACCTGTACAAAATAGCACGTCTATCTACATGGTGACAGGGGACAATGGCAGAGAGCACAACTTACGCTGTAGACACTGACAGTGGCCACGTGTATGATGACACATACACCACTCAGGAAAAGGTGCCCCAGGGGACAGTAGTGGGCACGCAACTACATGCTACTGAATGGTAATGACTGCAACACACGTCACCATCCCTGCACTATGTGTATCGCACACTCATGCACATCATGTCACAGGCCACTACATGGGACATGCGTGCTGTAAGGCATGACACATGAGAGACCAACTCCCATGTCTGGAGTCAGCATCAGTGCCAACTGATATGGAACCCACATGCAGTGAACTTGACAGTGCACAGGCAATGTCCCACAACCTGTTACACACCACCCCCACACATGATGCTACAGACATTGTTCCCGTGGACAAAGCGCCAGCCTACATTACCCTGTGGAGGAGTGACTACACACAGACCAGGGAACACATTGCAAGGAGGGGAAGGGTGGCAGGGGCACAGCGCTATACTGGGGCAAACAGGATCTGCACAGCACCTTCAAACCCTGCCAGTGAATTCATGCTACTGTGCCCTTACAAATGCCGGTGACACACAACAAACACACATGTACCTACCCCCTTCCGGCTGCTGCATCGCCTGTAAGCGCCTCTCCAGGTCTGGAAAGACCACCGGCAGCACACGCCTGTGGAGGTGGCTCAGACGGCGGCGGTTGCGGTTCTTGTGGCTCTCAGGTGAGTCCCCCAGCAGGAGCCGTGCAATCCTCCGCGTCCAGCACCGGATATCCTGCCAGCGTTTCCTCACCTGGGGCAGGCTCCGCCTCCGACCATCCACACGCCTCACGGCACTGACGGCGGTCAGCCAGATCTGCTCCTTGGCAGTGGCGCCCACCTGTGAGGTAGAACAAGTGACACCACATCAATACACCAGCCACATGTCACAGAGAGACATATGGGTACAAATTAGCTGGTTACAACAAGGCATGTCATGCAGCCAACGCATTGCACCTTTGTCATTGGGACATCATCCCCTGGTGAGGGAAAAAGCTGTACGTGCCATAGTGGGTACACAGGTGGAATGATGGCAATGTCACAATCAGTGATCAAGGCTCACACTGTGCATCACACCCACCCCTCCTGTCTCAGGGCACTGCTGGGAGTGATAGGCACACACCCCTCCTGTCTCAGGGCACTGCTGGGAGGACTCCACACCCACCCCTCCTGTCTCAGGGCACTGCTGGGAGTGATAGGCCCCCACCCCTCCTGTCTCAGGGAACTGCTGGGAGTGATAGGCACACACCCCTCCTGTCTCAGGGCACTGCTGGGAGCACACTGTACCCACCCCTCCTGTCTCAGGGCACTGCTGGGAGTGATAGGCACACACCCCTCCTGTCTCAGGGCACTGCTGGGAGGACTCCACACCCACCCCTCCTGTCTCAGGGCACTGCTGGGAGTGATAGGCACACACCCCTCCTGTCTCAGGGAACTGCTGGGAGTGATAGGCACACACCCCTCCTGTCTCAGGGCACTGCTGGGAGCACACTGTACCCACCCCTCCTGTCTCAGGGCACTGCTGGGAGTGATAGGCACACACCCCTCCTGTCTCAGGGCACTGCTGGGAGCACACTGTACCCACCCCTCCTGTCTCAGGGCACTGCTGGGAGTGATAGGCACACACCCCTCCTGTCTCAGGGCACTGCTGGGAGGACTCCACACCCACCCCTCCTGTCTCAGGGCACTGCTGTGAGTGATAGGCCCCCACCCCTCCTGTCTCAGGGCACTGCTGGGAGACATCAGGCACCCCCCCCTGGGACCCCCCCAACAGTACATGGCATGTGTGTTACACCTGGACGCAATGGCCGAAGTCACAGTCACAACATAGGGACAGTCTGTGGCAGTGGCCTATGCACTCACCTGATACCCTGGTCGCCCATACAGCATGGGGTACTGTGGGAGGATCACATCCAGCAGAGCCATGTTCTCCTCCAGGGTGAATGGCTGTGTCCTCTCCACAGCCCTTGACATGGTTCCAGGGAATCAGTAGCAGCAGCTGGGTCGACGAATGCAAAGATGTGCAGGCAAGTGCTCCCTCATGGGACCAGGCTGCCTTATATGTGCCCTTCTGCCCAGTCTCATGCACAGGAGTACAGAGAGATTGGTCACTCACATTTGCATCCTATGTTTCCACCAATCCCTACAAACCTAGCAGTCTGTGTGTTCTCTATCGGTTTCATTCTCCTGCATGATGTCAGCCCCACAAACACATTGCAACAAAGTAGACAAATTCCAACTGACTTCTGCTGTGCACCTTCCAGAACAATTTCGAATTTTGAACTTGGTCTCCATGACAACCAGCATGCATGTAGGCCTTAATACTTGTCCCCTATGTAATTTGGAGCATCACACACAGGTACGGTGCGTGTGGGGGCCCTAGGGCACCCCAAATGCATGGCAACGGCCCGTACATGCATGCCTACCCTCTCCATCAATATGGGTCTGCACGCGTATGCGTACTCGTAGTGACAGTGAACGTAGATGCGAGTGTACGGTCCGTACCACTACGGGTACGCATACGCCTGCACACCCATAGTGATAGTGAGCGTAGATGCGAGTGTACGGTCCGTACCACTACGGGTACGCATACGCGTGCAGACCCATAGTGATAGAGAGCGTAGATGCGAGTGTACGGTCCGTACCACTACGGGTACGCATACGCGTGCAGACCCATAGTGATAGAGAGCGTAGATGCGAGTGTACGGTCCGTACCACTACGGGTACGCATACGCGTGCAGACCCATAGTGATAGAGAGCGTAGATGCGAGTGTACGGTCCGTACCACTACGGGTACGCATACGCCTGCACACCCATAGTGATAGTGAGCGTAGATGCGAGTGTACGGTCCGTACCACTACGGGTACGCATACGCGTGCAGACCCATAGTGATAGGGCCGTACACTCGCATCTACGCTCTCTATCACTATGGGTCTGCACGCGTATGCGTACCCGTAGTGGTACGGACCGTACACTCACATTTACGCTCTCCATCACTATGGGTCTGCACGCGTATGCGTACCCGTAGTGACACGGACCGTACACTCGCATCTACGCTCGCCATCACGATGGGTACACATACGGCAGCACTCCCACAGTGATTTGGGAACATGCACAGGCCCTCTCAGCAGCAGTACGGCGGATTTTACACATCACTGTGGTGATAGGCGACACACATGTAGGAATAGGGCGGACATACTTGTCCATGGATGGACATACTTGTCCAGGAATGGACATCAAGGCATCGTCTGTGCATTACCACATGTGTGGGGCACAGGTGTCACAGGCTGTGATGTGGAACATGCCTCCTGAGTGGAGAAGGCACCAGATGTATGATGAGATGTGTACATGTGTACTGTGTGAGGGTGCAATGTGTGCCAGGCATGCCCTTGACTCCTTTGACATGTGTGCATGTGGGACTGCGCACTTGGGGTGAGCGTCACTGGCATGGCACCGACACCAACACACGGAAGTGTCCCATGATGCCAGGTACAGGGGTCATGACACATGACTTATCACTACCCACAGTGCACAATGTGACTATGCCATATATGTGTCCGGGATTTACATCAGGTTGATGTTGTAGCACCCTCAAAAGCTGCAGCCGTTGCAGCAACCAACATGTGGCTGTGTGTAGATTGTCATTGCACACTGTTCCCAACACCATGCCACATGTGTTCTCGGATGTGAGGTGCACATGTATGCAAGGGACACGGAGTAGCGTGACAAGGCCATGTCAGCAAACTCACAAGGAATGTGTGGTGAGTCATGACATGTGCACCTTCATGGCAAGGTGTGTGGGCTGGACTAGTGTAATGTCATGTGACCTGTGGCTCAAGTGTTCCGCTGCCAGTCTCTGCAATCGGCATCACACTTCTGCTGATGTGTGGGTGTATGTCACTCCTGTCTTGCGTCGGGCAGTGCACTTGCACTGGGACACAGCTATTTCCATGGCGTGGCATGGGGAGGTTCTCAATCACCGTGTGTAGCTGGGTCTTGGAAGGAGTGTCACCTTGCATCCATACGTGTCCTGGGCATGTAGCACATGCCTGACTCCCTATGTGGCATGTGTGTATTGCCAGATTTACATGTGCTCAGTAGACATGAGTTGTTATCGTAGTGCACTCACTCTTCCTTGTCACTTCCAAATTACTGCAGAGCGCCTCCTGTTGCCCGAAGAATTCCAGACTTGGCCACCATGCAGGAGAATGACAGTATCCGGCTCTACCGCTTCACCCAACCGTTGATTCTGGAGCTGACGGCGAGACTGGCACCACACCTGCAACCGTTGCACAGGTATCCCACGGCACTGACACCCCAGCTGAAGGTAATGTCTGCCCTACATTTCCTTGCCACGGGTACCTTTCAATATACCATAGCTCATGTTGGTGGCATGTCCCAGAGCATGTTCAGCGGTGTGCTGCATGATTTCTTAGAGGCCATGTTGATTCACCTGGATGACTTCATCAAGTTCCCAACCCCTGAACAGATGACTGAGGTCAAGCGTGGTTTCTATGCCCTGGGAGGGATGCCCCATGTCATTGGGTCCATAGATGGGACACATGTAGGTTTGGTACCACCACACGCACGGGAGGTGGCGTACCGCAATCGGAAGCACTACCACTCCAT
The DNA here is from genome assembly GCF_964204655.1 of Triturus cristatus. Lineage (NCBI taxonomy): Eukaryota > Metazoa > Chordata > Amphibia > Caudata > Salamandridae > Triturus > Triturus cristatus. The sequence goes on from NC_140584.1 coordinate 1,199,987,858, forward strand.
CAATGCCCTTGTGGTGTGTCTGTCCAACATGGTGATTTCACATGTCTGTGCTCGTTTCCCAGGATCAGCACACGATGCCTACATCATGAGGCGTAGCGGGATGCCTGATATGATGATGCAGCTGCGCAACGAACGAGCATGTGTTGTTGGTGGGTACAGTCTGTCTGTCCTGTATTCTGTTTGGCCGAGCAGCACTACCGCTTCGGCAGTTCTAACGATATCCATGTGCTTTCCATTTAGGGGACGCTGGCTATCCCAACATGCCTTGGCTGCTGACACCTCTCCGCAACCCCATCACGCCGGCCCAGCTCCGCTACAACACCGCCCATGGCCGGACAAGGCGAGTGATAGAGAGGACGTTTGGCATGCTGAAGAGCCGATTCCGGTGCCTCCACAAGACCGGCGGCGCACTCCCATATGCCCCGGCAAAGGTTTGCAAGATCTTCATGGTCTGCTGCATGCTGCACAACATGGCAGTTGAAAGAGCTGTGCCACTCATCCTGAATCAACATGACGAGGACCATCCACCCGTGGAGGACGAAGGGCTTGGCAATGGGGCTAGTGATGTGGAGGATGTGGAGCCGCAAGAGGACATCCGGACTCGGCTCATACGCGACTTCTTTGCTTAGTGGTGAGTACCAGTGTCTGAGTGTGCACGCCTTGGTCCCCGTGTGGCATGTGTTGTGATGTGTGTGTCCACCTGCATGTATGGCACGTGAGTCAGAGGTGTGTGTGGGTGTGTCACTGGAGTGATGGTGGCAGTGATGGTAGTATTTCCCCAGTCATAATTGTGACCTAGCATGTTGTCATCCATACATGTGTCGAGTCAATGCACATGCAAGTGGCTGTGCTTTTTGTGGCTGACTTCTTGTGTGTCTCTCTTCCCCAGGTACCTGCGCATGCCATCTGCTGGTTGCATTGTTGTGGCACTGCTATTCCTCATGGACATGGCATCGTGGGCTGACTCAGCGTTACAGGCACGGACACGTTTGGAAGTCTCCATGGGGTAAGGGATGCATCTGGGGTGTATTGGGTGTGGCAGTTGTTCACGATGTGTGCACACTGCCCAGGTCGGGGTTTGGTTCCTCTGCAGTCATGTGGCATCCCCATGGGACACGACATGCAGCTGGGTACACCAGAATAGATGGGCTGCCTGGTTGTCAGTCATCAGTGATGGGATGGTGGATTGTGATGATGGCATCAATGTGTGTGACACTGCCCTCGGACACATACGGTTGACATTGGCTTGACATGGCGTGGGACTTCCACATCAGCGGATCTATGGTGTATGGCAGGCTCTCCGTGTGCAGCTGTGGGTATTTAGCTGTTAGCCGACGCTTGTGTGCCAGTACCATGGCTATCACGCATTTGTGCTGCAGAAGGGGGGTGCCAGTGTTTGAGCCACATGTTACTCCACATGATGTGTTCATGTGTACTTCAAGTTGCCTCTGCAATCCCAAAAACATGACTATTAAAGGTGTCCCTATGCCTCCAAGGTGCCTCTGCTCAGTCAATGCTGGTGTGTTGGCACGGTGCATCCTGCATGTCTGGCATGGTATTCCCAGATTGTGGCTATGTGTCAATGTGTCGAGTGGCAAGATGCAAGCTGTGTGTGTGTGCTGAGACTGTGTATTGGGCATGATGTCCATGACTGTGTGGGTAGTGTGACATGTGCCATCCCCATGCATCCAACGTTGTCCAGGCCCCCATTCTCTGCATCCACCGGACTCAAGCTTGCAGGACATGGTTCTGCCACCTGTCTACACGTACCTGGGTGCCCCCCAGGACACGGGCCAGGTTCCCTGACCTCTGCGCATGACTGTTGCTGTACTCAATGTGTCTGTCAGCACGGTTGTTCGGCCACCCCCTCAGCTGGTTCTGCACATCACGGGTGTGTATGGTGCTCCATGTCTGTCTTGCCTAATAAACTGTGACCCATGTGTCCTGTGCCAGACTCAGGCCCCAGGGTGTGGATGGTTGAAGTGAACAGATGACTCAGGCATGTTTAGACTGTACAAGACACATGTTAGGTAATAATGCTACCAGCAGGCATCTACTCTTAATAGTGTGATTTATTAGGGGGGGGGGGGGACAAAGTGGGGGGCTTTCCGGGATTAGGGAATCCAAAGTTCAGTAGGGGAGTTGGTGTCCTTGCCATTGGAAATCCTCAGAGTCCATGCCACAGTCTTTGTCAACATTGGTCAGCCAGTGACCAGCAGGGCCATGTGGCAGAGAATGTCTCTTGATGCTGTGATGCTGTTGCTCCAGTGGGCCAGGTGCCAGGCCAGGTGTCCTGGGCGATGGTGATGTAGCAGCCACCCTCACGGTCCTTTCCGTGGACGACCCGGCTTCCTGCGGGGAACCTCAGCAGCAGGCCGTGACGACGTCTGGGATGCTCCGTCGGATGTTTCCTCCTCCTCCTCATGATCCCTCCCTGTGGGTGGTGATGTTCTCCGCCTTCTGGCACAGGGAGGGTCGGCCATGGTGTCGGCCATCCGACGGAGTTCAGCGTGAATCCCCTGGGACGCCGTCACTTGCTCAGCCTGTCTGTCCTCCATCCTCCGTTGGTGTAGCTGTAGACAGGCTATTAGCTCCGCATGTTGCTGGGCCTGCTGGACCTTGATCCCCTCGAGGACGGACACAACCTGGGCCATGCCCGTGGTGTCCTGCCGGTATGAGTCCAGGATGTTACGGACATGTGAAAATACCGGATCCCCAGCCAACTGGTCAGGCTCGCGCCTCCGCCGTCCTCCACTCCCACCACCCCTGCCCACTTGCGTCTGGCCTGCACTTGTGGGCACATCGGGTCTCCGGGACCCCTGAGGGGTGGCATTGGCGTTGTCGCCTGCCTCCTCCTGGGTGCCCGGGACACCGTGTCCCTCCTGGCGAGCCTGGCTGCATTGTGGTGTTGGGGCAGGGATCCTGGGTGTCTCCTGGGAAGTGGCAGGAGTGGGGGTGGTGGTTGGCACGGTTGTACCTGACGCAGGTGCTGCAGGTGGTTGGACACCAGAGGGGCCAGGTCGCTCGGGGTCGTCCGCAGAGTGGTGAGAGTGGTCGCTGCCGGTGGGATCGGTCTCCTGCAGATCCGGGTCCTGTGAGTGTTCCCCCCCAGTGTTGGGGGGTGCAGCACGACGTTGACCTGTGTGTGAGAGAGAAAATGTTAATTTGGATCCATGCAACATCCATGTTTCATCCGTTACAAAGTTGGCACATTTCCTCTTGGAATTAGGATCTGTCTTGCATTCCACTCACAGTGCACTTGTGCATGTGTGTGTCCCTTGGGCACCAATTTGGCCCCTTTAACTATGTGTGGCACAGTCTTACTTGCTGCGTCAAGTGTGACTGCAGTCAGCAGTGGAGTGTGCATGTGTGCCGAGCTATGCATTTGCGCCTTCCTTGTAGCACTGTACATGTGCACATGGAGTGGATCCACACACTCATATGATGCAGGTGGCTGTCCTTGTGCTCGTGTACAGGTTGTGACATGGCCCTGCGTTTTGCCATGATGAAGAGGGGGGGTTCTGGCACTGGCCACCCTTGTCTACATGCACGCAGTCCACCTGCTGACGAGCAGACATTCCCACACACCACAGGACTGATTTGCTCTCCCTGTGTCTCCCTCCTTCTCTGTCCCCCTCTCCCTCCCTCTGTGTCCCCCTCTCCCTCCCTCTGTGTCCCCCTCTCCCTCCCTCTGTGTGTCAGCCTCCTCCCTCTGTCCATCTTCCTGTGTCTCCCTCCCTCTGTGTCCCCCTCTCCCTCCCTCCGTGTGTCACCCTCTGTCACCTTGGCCCAGCTTCCTGGGCACACACTGTTAGCAGATCTTTGAGTGGCCCTTGGCCTGTTGATGTGAGTTTGTTTCTGATCTCCAGGCACCCATTTTGTCTGCTGTGTGTCTGTGCGCTGCTGCTGTGGTGGTGTGTGCTGCCACTCTTTCACACTGTTGGCTGTTCATTAGCTGCTGGCATGTGCAAAACAGTGCCTTCACCCCCATGTGTTGATGCAAGGCATCCGCCATTTGCTGGCAAGTCATTCCTGTGTTGGGACACAGTGTTTGTCTGGCTGTGACCTAGGCCATATGGGCAGAGGGCATTGTTGTCTGCTTTGGAGTCGCACTATGTGATTTTTGGTGCCCAGCCTCCCGCCATCCGGGTTACCGTGTCATGTGTTGTTGTCTTCTGTGGCCTGTGACTTGACATTGTCCAGCTGGGTGCATGGGGCATGGTGGCAGCAGTGGCATGTGCCTGCTCATGGAGTGTGGTTGAGTAATGCGATGGCTTGTGGTGGTTGCGTGCCTGTTATTAATTTTGGTTGTGGTTGCAGTTCCCCCCATGTGAGGTGCGTTGTTTGTGTACTCACCCGGGTCTCGGAGTCCTTCTACTCCTTCAACTGCCTCCACCGGCAGTATGGCCATCATCCTCTCCTCCCAGGGATGGTACTGTACGGGTCTGCGGGAGGGCCCTCCTCCGGTGGCGTTGGCCTGGTCGTGTTCCTCCTGTCTCTTGGCTCTGACCCTCCTCCGCAGATCGTACCACCTGTTCTGGCAATCCTGCTTGGTCCTCCTGGTGTCCGCAACAGCATTCACAGCATCGACGATGGTCTGCCACATGGCTGTTTTGGCTGCCTGGCTGGTGCTTCTGACCAATGTTCCAAAGATCTGTGGCTCGACTCTGAGGATTTGATCAACAAGGACCTCCAACTCTCGGTGACTGAACTTTGGATTCTTGGTAGTGGGCATGGTGAGGGGTGTGGGTGGGGATGGTGTGGGTGTGGGGGGTGTGTGGATGTTGGGGGGGGTGTGGATGGTTGTGTGTGTGTGTGAATGTGATGAGAGGGTGTTTGTGAGGGTGGTCGTGTGAAGGTGTGCAAGTGTAAGATGTGGTGTCGCTTGTAGTCTGGTTCTGTGGTGTCTGGCAGCAGTGGGTCTGTTGCAAAGGCTCATGGTTTGTGTGTGTGGGCCCTTTTTATTGGTCCATGGGTGGGTGTGGCAGTGTTTGAATTTTGGGTGGGTGTGTTATAAGGAGTGGTGGTGTATTGGGCCTCTGTTTGTTTTTGACAGTTGCAGGTCAGTGATTGTGTTATTTTAGTGGTTGTTGGCCATGTTTAGTGGCTGTGTGCCTTTCGAATGGTGTATTGTTGAGTTGTTTTGTTTTGTCCTTGTTGTGTACGTGCGTTTTGTGCGTGTGTACGGTGTGTACATGGGCCATTTGGTTGTACGATTTGGTCCTTGTGTGTGGCTTTGTACGACTCGTACATGCGGTTGTGATGTTGGGGCATGGGGTGCGCTCCGTACTTAGGAGGTTGTGTTGGGGGTGCGCCAGGAACGTACTGGGGTGGGGGTACGACTGGAACGTACTGGGGTGTACATAGACGGTGGTACGACACGTACAGGGGTGGGGGGGGTGTACATTGACGGTGGTACGACACGTACTGGGGTGGGGGGGTGTACATTGACGGTGGTACGACACGTACAGGGGTGGGGGGGTGTACATTGACGGTGGTACGACACGTACAGGGGTGGGGGTACACGGGGGTACGACACGTACAGGGGGGGGTGTACATTGACGGTGGTACGACACGTACAGGGGTGGGGGGGTGTACATTGACGGTGGTACGACACGTACTGGGGTGGGGGGGTGTACATTGACGGTGGTACGACACGTACAGGGGTGGGGGGGTGTACATTGACGGTGGTACGACACGTACAGGGGTGGGGGTACACGGGGGTACGACACGTACAGGGGGGGTGTACATTGACGGTGGTACGACACGTACAGGGTTGGGGGGTGTACATTGACGGTGGTACGACACGTACAGGGGTGGGGGGGTGTACATGGACGGTGGTACGACACGTACAGGGGTGGGGGGGTGTACATTGACGGTGGTACGACACGTACAGGGGTGGGGGTACACGGGGGTACGACACGTACAGGGGGGGTGTACATTGACGGTGGTACGACACGTACAGGGGTGGGGGGGTGTACATTGACGGTGGTACGACACGTACTGGGGTGGGGGGGTGTACATTGACGGTGGTACGACACGTACAGGGGTGGGGGGGTGTACATTGACGGTGGTACGACACGTACAGGGGTGGGGGTACACGGGGGTACGACACGTACAGGGGGGGGTGTACATTGACGGTGGTACGACACGTACAGGGGTGGGGGGGTGTACATTGACGGTGGTACGACACGTACAGGGGTGGGGGGGTGTACATGGACGGTGGTACGACACGTACAGGGGTGGGGGGGTGTACATTGACGGTGGTACGACACGTACTGGGGTGGGGGGGTGTACATTGACGGTGGTACGACACGTACAGGGGTGGGGGGGTGTACATTGACGGTGGTACGACACGTACAGGGGTGGGGGTACACGGGGGTACGACACGTACAGGGGGGGGTGTACATTGACGGTGGTACGACACGTACAGGGGTGGGGGGGTGTACATTGACGGTGGTACGACACGTACTGGGGTGGGGGTACGACTGGAACGTACTGGGGTGTAGGTAGACGGGGCTGTGACACGTACTGGGGTGGGGGTGTGGCTCGAACGTACTGGGGTGTAGGTACACGGGGGGTACGACACGTACTGGGGTGGGGGTGCGACTGGAACGTACTGGGGTGTACATAGACGGTGGTACGACACGTACAGGGGTGGGGGGGTGTACATTGACGGTGGTACGACACGTACTGGGGTGGGGGTACGACTGGAACGTACTGGGGTGTAGGTAGACGGGGCTGTGACACGTACTGGGGTGGGGGTGTGGCTCGAACGTACTGGGGTGTAGGTACACGGGGGGTACGACACGTACTGGGGTGGGGGTGCGACTGGAACGTACTGGGGTGTACATAGACGGTGGTACGACACGTACAGGGGTGGGGGGGTGTACATTGGCGGTGGTACGACACGTACTGGGGTGGGGGTGCGACTGGAACGTACTGGGGTGTACATAGACGGGTGGGGGTATACATATACGGGGGTACGTGTCGGACGTACGGGGGCTGGGGGGAGTGTTGGGCGCGTATGCGGGCACATGTCTCCATGGTTGCTATTGGTGTTCGGTGCGGACGGTGTTTTTTCCATACGGTTGTAGGCTCGGACGCACGGGATGGATCGTGAGTCCTCGGTCGGACTTGGATTTTTACGTTTGTAAAGTAAATCGTCCGAGGACGTGTCGGACACATTTTCCGACCCGAGGACGTGTGGGGAATGATTCCCGGTGTGGTTCGTATGGACTTTTTACCATGCGAATCGTGATTGCCAGTTCGTACGGCACTTGTACGATTCGTACGGTAAAAAGACCCGATACGAGTCGCACGGGGGAATTTTTTACCGGATCGTGATCGGCACCTTAGCCTCATTACTACCAGTTTAACAACCAAATGCAGAAATAATCTACTGAAAGATGACCAGCTAACCTTTGCTAAGCGTCTTCCACTACATGCAAACACATATGGCCACATTTTTAGTAACCTTTGATCCATTTGACCTAGAAGCAATCTTTTTTTGGTAAAAATCTGCATCTGATGCATCAGATGATGGATTATGTGGCAAGTCCGGAAAATCCATAATTATGAGAAAAAACCCACTGCCACAGAATCAAATAATTGTTGTGGCCCTGACTAAAATGAAACAATTCCACATTCTAATTTTTACATTTTTAAAACAACATAATATATTCTTACATGATTTGTACTGCATGATTGACATGCCACATATTTTCAAGGCTTGGATTGTGCATGGGTTCTTAAGAGCTAGAGCCGACCCTTGGCTCAGCAGTCCCTGTTAATTTGTTGGCTCGCCCACCTGTACCTTGTACCACTGTCAGAGCCACTGGAATTATGCAACTCGAGAGGGTCAAATTATGCATTAGGATTGAATTATGCAGCAAGAAAATGCAAATTATGCAGTGCATTGTGACATATTTGTGATAGTATTACTATATTATATTGGAATTTTCAAACATGCTAAACTGTCGAGGCCAATGTTGCACCTCGTTAGTCCCAATTTAACTCTCAAATACAACAATTAGCAACAGAAAGGCGACCAGTTAACCTTTACGAAGGATCTTCCACTTCGCAGCAATGAAGGTAGTCACGGTTTCAATACCTTTCGATTCATTCAAGCTAAAACAATTTTATGGATTTAAAATCTGCAGCTCATACAGTAGATGATGGATATTGTGGCACATTTGGCAAATCCTTTGGGGTCCATTAGGATGTAGGGCAGTGGGACCACCGCGGCGCTGACGATACGGAAAAATGCCTTTTCCCGCACCCCAGCAGCGGACATCACGCCCGCCATATTATTATGGTCAAACATAGGCCAATTTCCGACCGCAGCGGTGCAACGCGCACCGCCATCAAAGTGCGCCCGCCACCGCGGCGGTGGGAGCCAATAGAGTCCCTCCACCATGCGGAATGACATCCGCCCCGCTCCACAAATTAGGATGACTCAAGCAAGGAGACACACCGCAGCGGAGACACCACCCAGCCAGTGACGGCGGAAACTTGACAGCGGAGCGCGAAACCAGAGTCCCGGTACACACCACCTGGACACAACCGCAATGGACCCAGCTCTACACGTCTTTCCGGTGCTGTACCTGATACATCACCAGGAACTCATGGACCGCTGTGGACGATGCCGCAGGTACGCAGTAACACAACACACAACCCACGGCCTGACACAGGGTCCAAATCCACATCAGACACCGTAGCGGGGGCAGGGACACATCCACAAGGGCACCCACACATCACCCACCTGCCACAAATTTACCCCACTGCATCCTGGACACACAGCTACCGCCACCATGCAGCAATGTACCGGTCACGTCACCGCAGTGGCGAACACAAGCAAATACATGCGCACAATGCAGAAGGCAGGGCCAGTGCCAGGCATGGGCAGGACACAAAGACCACAGGGCCACGCCCACTCCCACCACACACCAGCACACCCCATGAAGGCACATGGCATGTGCCCCCCCTGTGCATCCCATGGACAACAAGTCAGGACAATACATACCCTGCACCACACAACTAACAATCATGGAGACACACAATGCAGTAGTGGCTGCACAGGAACACACAACACACAGCACAGTAGCACAGGGCCAGGGAAACACACACAACACCACACTTAGGGAAAAAGCAATGAGGACAAGCAACAAATGAACACACACAAAGAATCAACATCCAAATGGACACACAGCCTGCACAGTCACACATGCATATCACAGACAGACACACACACACACATACACACCACACCTGCCAACAGCAATGGAGCACAACAAATAGGGAAACCAAAGTGGGCTGCACACAAATGGAAGGCCATGGAGACACACAACAAGCATGTGTACCTCACATCAACACAAGGAACAGAGCACAACAACCTCACACCATCAAAGCACACATGGCTGGCACAGTCAGTGAAATCAAACCACAGACAGCTCAGTGCAACAACACAGGGAGACAGCAAGGCAAACCATGTATAAGCACAAGGATGAAAGGACGAAAGGAAGGCCCTGAAGTCATACTGGGAACAGCCACACATCCATACAACTACTTCACATGAGTACATGAGCAGCACTACACACAGGGACCATCTACACACCTCAGGACTGACAAACACCAGTAAGAATCTACACACATACCCCCCTCACACCAGCAGCACACAACACCAGTGCCAAACACACTGAAGGCTAGCAATACTTGACAGGCAATACACACACAAACAACCACACACCCTGGGCTCAGCCACAAACATCACAAACACACACACACACACACACACACACACACACACACACTGGGATGCCACCACAAATGTGGAAACAAATACAACAGACAAACACATAACCCAACAGAAACACACACAGAGCCACAACAACAACAACAGACATGCCCTGTGCAGCTAAGCTGGGGAAAGGCAATGGGAGCACAGACACAACAGGAGTGCACAACCTCATCACTTAGGAACAATGCACAGACAACATACCACAACACACACAAAAAGTGCACCATCACAGAACAACACAGCCAAAGCAAACAAACAACAGATGCACAGGCATAACAATCACATAGTAAACATAGCACGACATCAGGGGATGCAGACCAGGCAATCACAAGGCAACATACACACACTGCATGCACAACAAGCTGTGTGTGCACACCAAGCATACCAGATACACACAGACATCAGTGACAGAACAGCAACCCACACAACACCATACAGCACAGCATAAAGACAACAGCACACCCAGGAAGTGAAGCAATAACTCAAGCAACACACATACACCCAACACAACACCCAATAGATGCACAAGTCTGGGACACAAAGATGGAAACAACTTAACCACAGAACTGGGCAGCACACACAGTTGAACTGCATAGCAGCAACCACGACTGACAAACAGCACCAGAACATCACACGTGACCCATGAGTGACATATTGACCCTGGACAAAGAACTGCACCACAAAGCACAGTGGCACAAATGAAGTCAAGGGGAGGCACACACACATACAAACCAAGGGGACAGCTCACACCAAAGATAAGTGTACTGCATGTCAGTAGGGGACATGGCAGGAGTGTCCCATACACAAAGAGAGGGAGTGCAGACCCACAATGGGTAGGCAGCTGAAGCACAGATAGGGGATGGCATGACAACACACACAACATGCCACACTGGAGGCAAGAAGGCACCATGGGACAGCAAGGCATGAGAAAACACAACCACATGGCAGTGTGGAGCAGCAGGTCTGCACAGAACCCACACACAGCCACCAGACAGATGGATGTGCAACAAAACACAACACTGAATTGCCAGTAACACCCTCTGCATACTCACAAGTGACAAAAACGTAGGAGTCAGACAGAACTGCAAGGACACACCAACACACTGCACAACATACAACTCACACATGGGCATACAACCACATCCACAGGGATGAACAATCAAAACAACAGGCACACAACTACTGGGTGACACATTGCATAGGCATGCACACATCAACACTCCCCACACACTCACCTCCTTCACACTGCACACTACCTGGACATCCAAGAGCACACATGGAAAGTAAGCCATGGGACTAGGGTGACTGGCCATCACAAGATGACCACACACATACACCACTGGACACACATATAGGAAGAACACACACATGATGACCCTGGACAGCCTGCCTGCAATACTGTGTGCAGAAACACACCCTGTGCTGGCAGTGCCCCCCAACCTGACATGTGTACAATAGAGCCAACATGAACTAATCAAGTAAATGACTACTGCTAACCATTCAAAATTGACACCATTGCCACCACAAGTATCTGGACCAAGAAGAACTGAAGACCCTGTCACCCCAGAAAAAAAGAGAGCAAGTGAGCCCAAACATTGACCATGTTGAAGTGCCACACAGACCATGTGGCACAGTAAACCATTTACACACAGCAAAAGAACTTTATTCAGTAAGGACACTGACAAAATAGAAAACTGGAGCACCTGTCCTTATTCACAAATTGCACAGATAGGCACCATGAGAAGAGAAGAGTAAGGAACAAAATGCAGAGCATGTCCATGAGAAGCTGCACAGGCAAGGGCAAAACAGCAGTGAACAACAAGGCCAGTGGCCAGGGCAGAGTGCAGAGCATGTCCATGAGAAGCTGCACAGGCAAGGGCAAAACAGCAGTGAACAACAAGGCCCGTGGCCAGGGCAGAGTGCAGAGCATGTCCATGAGAAGCTGCACAGGCAAGGGCAAAACAGCAAGGCCAGTGGCCAGGGCAGAGTGCAGAGCATGTCCATGAGAAGCTGCACAGGCAAGGGCAAAACAGCAGTGAACAACAAGGCCAGTGGCCAGGGCAGAGTGCAGAGTATGTCCATGAGAAGCTGCACAGGCAAGTGCAAACAGCAAGGGCAGTGGCCAGGGCAGAGTGCAGAGCATGTCCACGAGAAGCTGCACAGGCAAGGGCAAAACAGCAGTGAACAACAAGGCCAGTGGCCAGGGCAGAGTGCAGAGCATATCCATGGGAAGCTGCACAGGCAAGGGCAAAACAGCAAGGCCAGTGGCCAGGGCAAAGTGCAGAGTATGTCCATGAGAAGCTGCACAGGCAAGGGCAAAACAGCAAGGCCAGTGGCCAGGGCAGAGTGCAGAGCATGTCCATGAGAAGCTGCACAGGCAAGGGCAATACAGCAGTGAACAACAAAGCCAGTGGCCAGGGCAGAGTGCAGAGCATGTCCATGGGAAGCTGCACAGGCAAGGGCAAAACAACAAGGCCAGTGGCCAGCGCAGAGTGCAGAGTATGTCCATGAGAAGCTGCACAGGCAAGTGCAAACAGCAAGGGCAGTGGCCAGGGCAGAGTGCAGAGCATGTCCATGAGAAGCTGCACAGGCAAGGGCAAAACAGCAAGGCCAGTGGCCAGGGCAGAGTGCAGAGCATGTCCATGAGAAGCTGCACAGGCAAGGGCAAAACAGCAGTGAACAACAAGGCCAGTGCAGAGTGCAGAGCATGTCCATGGGAAGCTGCGCAGGCAAGGGCAAAACAGCAAGGCCAGTGGCCAGGGCAAAGTGCAGAGTATGTCCATGAGAAGCTGCACAGGCAAGGGCAAAACAGCAAGGCCAGTGGCCAGGGCAGAGTGCAGAGCATGTCCATGAGAAGCTGCACAGGCAAGGGCAAAACAGCAAGGCCAGTGGCCAGGGCAGAGTGCAGAGCATGTCCATTGGAAGCTGCACAGGCAAGGGCAAAACAGCAGTGAACAACAAGGCCAGTGGCCAGGGCAGAGTGCAGAGCATGTCCATGAGAAGCTGCAGACAGGCAAGGGCAAAACAGCAAGGCCAGTGGCCAGGGCAGAGTGGAGAGTATGTCCATGAGAAGCTGCACAGACAAGGGTCCAACACAGCCGTGAACGGCAAGGCCAGTGGCCAGGGCAGAGTGGCGAGTATGTCCATGAGAAGCTGCACAGGGAAGGGTCCAACACAGCAGTGAACGGCAAGGCCAGTGGGCATGACAAACTGCAGACTGAGTCCATGAGAAGCTGCACAGGGAAGGGTCCAACACAGCAGTGAACGGCAAGGCCAGTGGGCATGACAAACTGCAGACTGAGTCCATGAGAAACTGCACAGGGAATGTGTGCGACTGTACCTTTCCATGGTCAGCAACACAGGGGGCAACAATGTGCAGTACAGGCCCACCTGTGTGAGACACAGGTGTGTGAGGGTGACTACCACTCAGACTTGGCTGTCAGGCGGAATGGGAGCTGACTGTGCCTCGGGGACTGTCGGGGCACTTGACGGGGGAAAGAGCAGAACAGCTGAGGTAGAGCGATCAGTGTACTGGCAAGCTGGAGGGCTGCTTGGACCAGGTGGTGTAGTGGCACGTGGAGGTGGAGTCATGAAGACAGGAGTCACGGTGTGGCTGGGAGATTGTGGAGGGGTGCCTTCCACTTCTTGGGGATCCTAAATGGCTTGACTGACTGTGGATCAATGGGAAGTGGTGTGGGAACAACAGGCACACTCAACACCACTGCTGCAGCAGGTGCAGGCGCTGGCAGCCCCTCTTGTGATGTGCTGGACCCAGCGGAATGCTTTGCCTTGCTTCACCTCTGCCCCCCCTTCCCCTGTTTACTAGGTGTCACCCCTAAAGTGCCCTCTGGCCCCTGCTTCACTGGGCTTGAAATGGGAGTCAAGGTGGTTGGTGATACTGCCTTTGAGCCCTTCCTAGGTGTACCCTTGGCATGCAGCACCTCCTTGGTGGGCACAGACACTGTACGATTATCTTTGCACGATGCTTTAGGGGCAGGAGAGTCCTTGGATGAGGATACCACTGAGGCATGTGTGCCTGAGGTCTGCTGCTTTGCTAATTATCTACTGGTGTCGCCTGACTGGCTTTTCTCCCTGCGCTCTGGGGTGCCTTTGGTCTTCTGTGGGGATGGTGTCTGCGCCCGGGACCGCTTGGGTTGCTGCTGCTGTGTGCTCCGTGCGCTGTATCGTGATTTTGATGTATGTGGACTGTGGTCACTATCGTCAGACGTGGCCACTGCCTGGGTGGTAGACAAAGGGACTGGAGATGGACTGTGAGAATGTGCCTGTTGCAGGGCAGACGTCACTGTTGATGACAAAGCATGGACTGTCTGGTGCAGCCCACCCACGTCGGAATGTATGCCCTTCATGAAAGCAACCACCTGGGCCAATTTCTTGTCGTGCTCAATGAAGGCATTTAGGAGAGCTGTCTGGCCTACACACATCTGGCGCAAAAGCTCCACAGACTCAGCACAAGAGGAAGTGGCTGGGAGGGTGGGCAATGGCCACTGTGTGGTGGAAGTCGATGCAGAGTCCCCTGTGCCCTCCAATATGGATGCATCCCCGCTGGCATCGAATGATGTGGTGCTTTGCGTCTCAGGCTGGGACTCCTCCAGCAGACTCCTGTCCCCCTCTGAGGCGCTGGTGACATCTGTGTCACTGGGCTCCTGGGCAGCTGTGGTGCTAGTTTCACCCCCACTGTGTCATGATGCTCTTAAGCCTTAGCACCTTTGTAACGTTCATACCCCTAAAGGCTGAACGTAAGTTTATCCAGGAAAACACCCTTCCCTGTCCCGTGCACCAGCACTCCGAATGTGTCGTATTTATTTATGGTATTTCATGTGTCAGTATGTGTTTTAGGTTACCTTACCTTCTATGTTCCTACTATTGTAAATTACTTTTGCTAAATGACTCTGTTGCATTCAAGTTCTGTAGTGCACAATCAAAACTAACTTCGTTAACAAAATGTTTAGGAATGATTTAGAATGTCATCGGATTTTCAAAAGAAATACAGAGCATCGTCCGCGGGACGAGATGGTGCTTTGTTACTGAGTAAGAAGCTTCTGTTTGTACTGCGCACTGTTGCTGAGTAAGAAGCTTCAGTTTGTACTGCGCACCGTCGCAGGACGTAGCGGTGCGTCTCAAACGTCAGGTGCGGCTGACTCTAAAAGCCGCACCCGATGTTCTGGAAGGCGCTTTGCCTTCCGCTCTTTCCCCGGTCAGGATCAGGGTTCGGAATCTTCTGAGATAACTTAACTTACAGATGTCGTCATCAGCTTCTGCAGCCTGTTAACGTCGGATCCGTCTTCCTGAAATCCTGGAACCTGCAAGAGAAGCAAGAAGGAGATAAGTAAATAATTATCAGGCGCCCTTCGCAAGAAAGGCCAGCTTTGAGAAATAATTTTGGAAACATTGAACTTTTACAGAAAAAGACTTTGTTAAGTTACTTGGCAAACTGATCAGGACTATAAAGGACACTTATGCACAATATGTGATTTCTTTTACGCAAAAGTCTATTTTTGGATTATTTCTTTTGGGGAAAACACGGAGAAAGACTGTTATTAGTATTTATGTTATTATTATCCTCTGAATAGCTATTTGTATTTAGGGTTTGATGAATAATATTGCCGAACAAGGCATTTCGTGTGTAGAATACTCTGGGATTCTTTTGTGTTGTTGCACTTTTGTTTTATATATAAAGCTGAAAAGAACACATATGACAAAATGAGTTTAAAACAAGAAAAATTAATCTAACTAATCAGAATAGACGAAAACCAATCAATCGCCAGAAGTCGAATTTCACCCCCAACATCCAAAATAAAGAAATACTGGACGTGGACATCATAACCGTTGATTGCAGGTATGCCAGTTAGGGTATCATGTAACACACTTAGTAGCTCAAAGCTCTGTAGGAGGAATGAGTGCAAGTAAAGAGAACTAATAGTGTGTTATTTTTAATTCACAGGTCAACAGCCAACGCCCATCACGTCCATTACCAGGCCCTCCTCCCCAATTTCTGATTTATAACTAAAAGTGATTAAACTATCTTTGGCTGTAAGTTAGGAATTTGGGAAGTTGGTCCCTTGCGTCCCTGCGAAATACTTCTACTTCGTCACAAGCAGTTCAGGTAAGAGACGACGTAGACCTTGACACACTGGTGTCCATCTCCTGTCCCTCCGTAACCACAGGTGATGCTGCATGGGAGAGAGAGATATAGGGCCAGGTCAGTGGCAAAAACAGAACAAACACATGCAAGCAACGCATGAAAAAAGTAGAGCAAATCTACATGTTGCACACCACCCTGTGCAATCACATCGTGCCAACTCACTACATAGATTCAAGCAATGCATGGAAATTGGAATCTCAGGCATGAGTGAGCCATGTGATGACCACACAGCACAACATCATGCCTGTGGCTCTGTTCAAACAGACACACAACTAGTTCTGCGCACACCTAGGGACATGATGGGGGCACACTACTTTTTGCCAATGACAGAACTGGATGGAACAGGAGGGGACAACACAGACCCAGACTACAACATGACAGTCCACAATGGACATTAGCCCATGCCACCCACCATGTCGTACCTTGGGCACAATAGAATGCTGCACATTGCTGTAAGATATCTAGCCCTCCCCAATATGGATGCGTGCAATGGACGCATTGATGTACGCACAATCAGATTGGGCACACTGCCGTTCCCTCCCATGGGATTCCCAGACTACACCAATGCAGAAGAAACCTGAAGAGCACAACTCAGAATGTAATGTGAAGGCACATCATCCAAATCAACTTTGCAAGTACAGGTAGGGCAAATGTATGCCACAGGCACCCAGGCCAGCAGCCACTTACATGCCACAGCATCACACTACCAACATCACAGAGGACAGCGCTGGCACAGGCTCTGTACACATGCAGCCCCTCCCAGCCAAAGTCAGACTCCCCAAATGCTCACCCCTGGCTTGCTGCTGATGCTCCTTCAAACGTGCATCCAGCTCAGGCTGTGTCACCGCCAAGATGCGCCCCATTAGTGGTGTCATGCAGCCCAGACGCCCAGTGCGAGGAAGCAGCCCCAGGGTCATCTCCGCCACATTCTTTGCCACCCGGCTGATGTCGTCCCATCTCTTGTGGCAGTTGGTGCGCCGTCGGTTTGAGACCCCCAAGGCTCGCACCTTTGCTGCAATGGCCTTTCACACGGCCTTACGCTGGTGTCCCTTGAGCTGCAGGCATTGGAGACAAGAGGGAGAATTGATCAGGGACACCGTGCCATGTACCGACATCTATCAGTATGGCAGCAAGATACAACATTATCACATATCCAATGATAGGTCAATCAGAGACTATAGTACAGCCCACATGGGACCCCTGCATGGGAAAAGCTGATGATAAAGCATGCTGGTGTGAGGGGGAACACAGTCCCTGCACATCTCACACACATGCAGGATGCCAGCACTGAAACACCCATATAGCCTGCCCACATCTCCAGTCCATTGTTTGCTTGAGCAACACATACATCACATGTCAACCTGTGCTTGTGGGTGGACTCACTGTGTCCAAGACTGCGCAGCCATCAATGTCCCTGTACTGTGATTATTTGAATGTGTCATGGTGGTCACATGGATGGACATGATATCACAAATACAAAATTTCAATCGCAAGGGCAGTTGTGTGCAAACCACAGTGCTGAGATGGACCATAGCTGGAGTGCTATGTGACAAGACTGATGTCATACTCTGTAAGTTGAGTGAGTTGTCCTTGTCTTTGTAGGTCGGGACTGTGCAGGTCAGCTGAGCTCACACTGAGATGGACTACAGGGGCACAGCCATCCAGCCAAGCAATCACTGTCCTGACTACAGCATGAACAACCTTCTGTGTCACTGTATAGCTGACAACACAACACAGGTCACTCATACATACATGTGCAGGGAGGGAAAGCTGTGGCATTGGGTACACACACCCTCCCACTGGAGGCAGCATGTCGGGCAGTGCATGACACTACCCCGCACATACTGCATCAGTCCAACTACATGTGTTCCCCCCTGCCCTACCACACCACTGTTGCAGACTTACCACGACATTTGGGGCACCATATAACCTTGGGTACTGTGTGAGCACCTCGTCCACCAGGACCTCCAGCTCCTCCCTGGTGAAGGGACTGGCACGGATCTACTCTGTCCTTGCCATCACTGTGGACGTGAGAAAACAGCAGGGGATTTTGGTGGCAAGGGTTTCCAGGCAGCAGTCCCTGGAGGCAGCAGCAGGTGAGGGGTCTCAGGCAGCAGTCCCTGGAGGCAGCAGCAGGTGAGGGGTCTCAGGCAGCAGTTCCTGGAGGCAGCAGCAAGTGAGGGATCCCAGGCAGCAGTCCCTGGAGGCAGCAGCAGGTGAGGGGTCTTAGGCAGCAGTCCCTGGAGGCAGCAGCAATTGAGGGGTCTCAGGCAGCAGGCTCTGTGAGCAGTGGCAATGTGAGGCTCACTCCCACATATATAGACCCCTGGGGTCATTTCAAAGGTGCCAAGCTGCAGCAATTGGTGGTCCAGGTCTGCCTTTTTCAAATGCATCCAAATACCGCCTCCGCGGTGGCGGAGCACGCCTACCGTGATCTTAAAAATTGCATCATGCCACCACAATCATGACTCCCATTGGCTGTAAGGGCATGCTCCATGGCGGTGATACAACGCTGGGGCCCGGGGTGCGCTACCGTGATGGTGCATCTTTCAAATGCATCCAATGACCGCCTCCGCGGTGGCGGAGCACGCCTACCGCGATCTTCAAAATTGTATCATGTCACAGCTATCGAGTTTCGCATTGGCTCTAGGGTGAGCTGCATGGCGGTGATACAACGCTGGGGCCCGGGGTGCGCTACCGCGATAGTGCATCTTTCAAATGCATCCAATGACCGCCTCCGCGGTGGCGGAGCACACCAACCGCGATCTTCAAAATTGCATCATGTCACCGCTATTGAGCTTCGCATTGGCTCTAGGGCGAGCTCCATGGCGGTGAAACACTGCAGGGGCCCGGTGTGCGCTACCGCGATTTTAGTGGCAGAGCATGCCAACCGCCATTTCCACATGTCTCCATGCCTATTACTACCGCACTTGTGTGAATGGGGGTGCTGGTGAGACACCGCCGGTGCCAGGCGGTAGCTACCGCAATATGGGTGCCATGCATTGACACGAGGCATCGCCATTCTGGCGGCGGAGCATGCCAACTGCCATTTCCACATGTCTCCATGCCTATGACTAACGCACTTGTGTTAATGGGGGTGCTGGTGACACACCGTAGGTGCCAGGCGGTAGCTACCGCGATATGGGTGCCAAGCATTGACACGAGGCACGCCATTCTGGCGGCAGAGCATGCCAACCGCTATTTCCACATGTCTCCATGCCTATGACTACTGCACTTGTGTGAATGGGGGTGTTGGTGACACACCGCCAGTGCCAGGCGATAGCTACCGCAATATGGGTGCCATGCATTGACACGAGGCACCGCCATTCTGGCGGCAGAGCATGCCAACCACCATTTCCACGTCTCCATGCCTATGACTACCGCACTTCTGTGAATGGGGGTGCTGGTGACACACCGCCGGTGCCAGGTGGTAGCTATCGCGATATGGGTGCAATGCATTGACACGAGGCACCGCCATTCTGGTGGTGGAGCATGCCAACTGCCATTTCCACATGTCTCCATGCCTATGACTACCGCACTTGTGTGAATGGGGGTGCTGGTGACACACCACCGGTGCCAGGCGGTAGCTACCGCGATATGGGTGCCATACAATGGCGATGGCCATCTGTCAAACATCAACAGTGCACAGTGTCAACATGTTCAATGGCACATCATTGTGCACACGATGCCAATGTTCAATTTACTCTGATGGCTACACATGCCATGTTTGTGTGTGTGTGTAACGTAGATTTGCCTGTACCCACTCACATGTCACTTAAGGATTTGATGTTGGCATAGGCAGGACAGTGTAGTCCTGGACTGTACAATGTGTACACATGTCAATGTGTTGAGGTCCAGTGACAATCACAGCAATGCTCGTCTCGAGAATGTTGATTTATTTAGTATTGCATCTCATGTCTGCTCATGAACACATTCATCATTCCAGCGCCGACTGTGGTCATTGTGTGGTGGATGTGTGCCAGGTTGTAATGATGCATAAAGGTGTGACCGGTACAGCAGCTAGGTATGAGACAGTGGTTTTGATTAGTTACACATATGCTGGATGCTAGACTCCCAGGCGTGCACATGTGTACTGTGGTCATATCCCTATGTGCATTCACATTGCCAAAGGTGGTGTTTGAGGTACTTGTCTTGTGTAAGTTGACACGTGTGCCCTTTTTGTAGCTGAAGGTGTCCCTCCATGTAAGCTGGTCTGTTAGTCACTATAGATGTCAGTCATTGTTGTCGTTGTGTCATCCAGAACGTGATATGCTGTGCGCCTCTCATGATGGATTGCATTGATATGTGTCCACTATCATCTCCAATAGGAGGAGGCCAAATTTGACTGGTCACTTGATGGTGCTGGAGGACATGGAGGATGTTGCGATCATACGGAAATGCCGCCTGGACCAGCCACCCTGAAAACCCTTTGTGATCTGTTGGAGCCCCACCTGCAGCCACGCAGGACATATCCAACAGCTTTCACCCCTACTTATAAGGTGATGGCAGCCCTGCATTTTTTTGCCACTGGATCGTTCCAGGAGTCTGAGGCCAGCGCTGGTGGGATGTCACAACCGATGTTCAGCATGGTGCTGCATGATGTACTGTCCGCCATGATGCTATACAAGGACAGATACATCCATTTCTCCAGGGGTGCTGAATTGCCAGCTGTGAAGGGAGACTTCTATCCCCTTGGACACATACCCAATGTTGTGGGGGCCATTGATTGCACCCATGTCGGTCTTGTGCCACCACAGGCAAGTGAGCACATTTACCGCAATCGCAAGCATTACCACTCCATCAATGTGCCGGTGGTGTGCCTGGCAGATATGACCATCTTGCAGGTGTGTGCCAAATTCCCAGGCTCGGCCCACGACTCCTACAACCTGCGGAACAGCATAGTACCCCAGCCGATGGCTAATCTTCTTCCAGAGCGTGCATGGATTGTGGGTGAGTATGCCTAGTCGTGTGGTGTGCTGTGTGTGTGTGACCTGCTGCCCTGAGACACTGCGACATTGCAATGTCTATTTGTGTTTGTCATACCTAGGTGACTCTGCATATCCCAACCATCCCTGGTTGCTGAGCCCACTGCGGAATCCCAGGTCCCCGGCTGCAGTCCGCAAAAATGAGGCCCATGGGAGGACACGTAGTGTGGTGGAACGTACTTTTGGACTGCTCAAGTCACGTTTCCGGTGCCTGGACAAGACCGGAGGTGCACTGGCATACTTGCCTGGGAAGGTGTGTCAGATTGTTGTGGCATGCTGCATGCTCCACAACCTAGCCATTCGCAAGGAGATTCCCCTGCTCCTGGATGATGGTGAGGACCCAAGGTCCCAGCCTGCAAACCAAGCCGTGTCCAGTGATTAGGACAGTGGAGAGGAGG
The DNA here is from genome assembly GCF_964204655.1 of Triturus cristatus. Lineage (NCBI taxonomy): Eukaryota > Metazoa > Chordata > Amphibia > Caudata > Salamandridae > Triturus > Triturus cristatus. The sequence continues at coordinate 1,200,009,203 of NC_140584.1, forward strand.
AAGGTGTTGACCTGCGTGAACAGCTCATCACCCGCTACTTCACTTGATGGTGGGTGTCAATGTTCAGCATACCCATTGTCTGATGATATTGCTGTTGTCGTGAAGGGGCATGTGAGAATTGTAGCATGAGCCAGTTGCAGACTCAGTGGTGGTTGGAAATGTTTCTAGGACATGTCATTTGGGATCATCAACGGGAAGTGTATGTTGACACTTGGTGGCCATTGTGGCATGTGCATGTTGGGTTATCCTGGTGTTAGGGCTTGTGTGATGTCTGTGATGCCACACCCAGACCAGTGATCGTTGTTCTGTTGTGGTTCCCTAGGTGCCTTCGACTTCTCCTTGCCTACATACAGCCCATGCTCCTGGTACATTGTGATCATGTTGAAGACTGTATACCCTGACGGAGCAGACACAACAACATGTGTGTGAGCATTTTATTTACTATGGTGAGATGCGAGGGGGGGTGTACATTTCCATGGGGGGGAGCAGTGAGTTGACAGCCGTGGTAAATGAGATGGTCAAGAAGTCACCACATTGCTGTGGTGACCCAGTCCAACAGACAGATGCCATTCACAAGGCAGTGTGGGGAAGGACAGTCCAAAAAGTCAATGCAGTGGTGGAGAGGGTTGTCATCATGGCTGGCTCAGTGACTGGCGTCTGGCAGGTGCTTGGCCTCCAGATACTCCCAGGGTGTTCTTGGGACGGCCCTTTCGTCGTTTGGCAGGGGAGGCCCTGCTGCAGGGCCAATGGGGTCTGAGGGCTCACCCCTCTTTGTGGGCGCAGGGGAGGATGGTGAACTGTCATTGTGCAGCCCACCAGAGGGACGTCTGGGGCGCATGCCTGTCCCTCAGTACCGCCACTTGCTGGCCCAAGAGGTCCACGATTTGAGCTTGTGCAACAGATCGTCCGACCGGCCCATTCGTCCCTGGGCCTGTTCGTATGCACCTAGGACTCTGGTGATGTGTTCCAGGGAGTGGGTCTCATCCTCCTCGTGTCCCTGGGTGACCCTGCCCCTCCCACCTGCCCTGCTGCAATGGACCTGTTGCCTTACCACTGTGGGCACCCGCGTCCTTTCCCTGCCCTCCTCCATGGGTGGTGTGTGCTGGGCATCCTCTGGGACAGGGAGGGTGTTGCAGGCAGCACTGGTGGTGGTGGTGGCGGTGGCCGCACAGGCCGTGACAGCAGGGGCCTGCTGTTGAGTTGTTGTTGCCGCAGATGTGGTGGGGGGGCGATGGTGTCCTGGGACCTGTTGCTCCCTGGCACACCAGATGGGCCGGCCTCGAGCTCATCGTCCATGGAATCCTGGGAGTCAACATCCGAGAGTCCTTGTACCAGGGGTGGAGACTGGCTCTGCAGGTTGCTGGTGTTGCCCTCGGCAGTGAGTTCTTGGTCACCTGTGGGTCAGATGCAAAATGGTCATTGCAGTGCACCCGGCAAGCTTTGTGTTAGCTGTGTGTCATTCACTTTTTGTACACTGCACAATTGACATATCATCACATTGGTGACTATGTGCAGTACTGTGCTTCCTGACATGATGCAGTAGTACAAGCATTACTTGTCCATGGTGCGAGGTGTAAAGGCATACCATGCGAACCGTGCACAATTGAGGTTTGCAGGGACTTGTTGCCATCTAGGGCCTGGCACAACATGTGTTTAATTGAGGACTCATAGTTTATTTGTCTGACCTAGCAGACGTCACATCTGGCCATGGACTGGCCATTGTCATCTCCTGCATCCCTTTGTCCTGTCATGTGCATATCTTGATTTGTGCCACCACACATCCTTTCAAATTTTTAGAATGGTCCTTGTTGCACTTGCCCCATGGTGATGCACATGTAACTACTTGCTGTGCATGATTGTGCCCCGGCTTTCTTCTACTTGTGCATTGTTGTGTCACACTTTGGTGGTTGTGACAGTTTCCTTAGCTTACCTGTGTGCACACTGTGCTTGGCAATGGGGAAGGTATGCCTCTTTGTGCAATGAGAGGGCTGGTGTTGTCATATGGCACCATTTAATTAGTGAAAAATGGGTGGGTGCACGTACTGGCTACCTACCTGTGTGTTTGTTTGGTGTACTGCAATGGCTTCCAACTGCTCCTGGGTGGGGTGGGGGAGGGAGGGATCCATCCTGCTGAGGTGTGGGACAGAGGGAATGTTGGGAGTAATAGTGCAGCCCTCCCAGACACAAACACCCTCCCAGGGAAGATGGCTACCTACCTGTAAGTTTGATGAGGGTTGTGTAATGGCTGACACATGCTTCTGGGTGGGGTGGTGGGAGGGCTCCATTTTGCTAGGCTGTGGGACAGGGGGCATGGTGGGAGTAGTGGTGCAGGCCCCCCACCCCCAGACACCCTCATTGTGAAGATGGCTACCTACCTGTAAGTTTGTTTGGTGTACTGCAATGGCTTCCACCTGCTCCTGTGTGGGGTGGAGGAGGGCTCCATCCTGCTTAAGTGTGGGACAGAGGGAATGTTGGCAGTAGTAGTGCAGCCCTCCCAGACACAAACACCCTCCCAGGGAAGATGGCTACCTACCTGTAAGTTTGATGAGGGTTGTGTAATGGCTGACACATGCTTCTGGGTGGGGTGGTGGGAGGGCTCCATTTTGCTAGGCTGTGGGACAGGGGGCATGGTGGGAGTAGTGGTGCAGGCCCCCCACCCCCAGACACCCTCATTGTGAAGATGGCTACCTACCTGTAAGTTTGTTTGGTGTACTGCAATGGCTTCCAACTGCTCCTGTGTGGGGTGGAGGAGGGCTCCATCCTGCTTAAGTGTGGGACAGAGGGAATGTTGGCAGTAGTAGTGCAGCCCTCCCAGACACAAACACCCTCCCAGGGAAGATGGCTACCTACCTGTAAGTTTGATGAGGGTTGTGTAATGGCTGACACATGCTTCTGGGTGGGGTGGTGGGAGGGATCCATCTTGCTAGGCTGTGGGACAGGGGGCATGGTGGGAGTAGTGGTGCAGGCCCCCCACCCCAGACACCCCCATTGTGAAGATGGCTACCTACCTGTATGTTTGATGAGGGTTGTGTAATGGCTGACACATGCTTCTGGGTGGGGTGGTGGGAGGGCTCCATCTTGCTAGGCTGTGGGACAGGGGGCATGGTGGGAGTAGTGGTGCAGGCCCCCCACCCCCAGACACCCTCATTGTGAAGATGGCTACCTACCTGTAAGTTTGTTTGGTGTACTGCAATGGCTTCCAACTGTTCCTGGGTGGGGTGGGGGAGGGCTCCATCCTGCTGAGGTGTGGGGCAGAGGGAATGTTGGGAGTAGTAGTGCAGCCCTCCCAGACACAAACACCCTCCCAGGGAAGATGGCTACCTACCTGTAAGTTTGATGAGGGTTGTGTAATGGCTGACACATGCTTCTGGGTGGGGTGGTAGGAGGGCTCCATCTTGCTAGGCTGTGGGAAACGGGGCATGGTGGGAGTAGTGGTGCAAACCCCCCCCCCCGACACCTTCATTGTGAAGATGGCTACCTACCTGTAAGTTTGTTTGGTGTACTGCAATGGCTTCCAACTGCTCCTGGGTGGGGTGGGGGAGGGCTCCATCCTGCCTAGGTGTGGGACAGAGGGAATGTTGGGAGTAGTAGTGCAGCCCTCCCAGACACAAACACCCTCCCAGGGAAGATGGCTACCTACCTGTGAGTTTGATGAGGGTTGTGTAATGGCTGACTGTGGGTGTAGGAGTGTGAGTGGTGCTTGTGGTTGTGCTGTGTATGGTGTGTGTTGTCCAGGGGCGTTAGTTGTGCTGCCGTAGAGGTGGTGGTGGTGCTGTGTGTGGTGTGGCTGGTGATGTTTTGTCCTTTGCCTCTCCTGTCAGCTGGGGTATGTGTCCCTTCTCGCCTGGAGTTTTGCAAGGGATTGTGGTCAAGGAAGGGGCTGGTTTTATACTCAGCTATGTGGGTGTGTCCAATTGGGGTGTTGCTGACAGGTGTGTTGTCCTGGGATTTGTATTTTTCGTTTTGCCATGTGGTTTTGTCATTGAGGTGTGTTTTGTGTATTTGGGAGGCATGTCTAGTTTTCTGTGTGCACTTTTTGGCCTTTTTGTGGGGTTATGGCTTCGTCCGCCATATTTTTGACGGTTCGTCCGCCGCGGTGGCTGTGCTTCAGCTATTCCACTGGCTCTCCCATCCATCCCATTGTGCGACCGCGGCGGTCGGAGACGGCGGTACGTACCGCTGGACCATCTGGGATATACTAATTTCCGGTGCGGTGTCCCCGCTATACTTGTGGCGGGTTGTTGTTTTTCCGCTGCGATTCCGACCGCCCCGGACGGATTTTGGCCATCTCCGCCCGCTACGAGCGGTTATTCTTGGCCTCGTCCCGCCGCGGTCGGATTTTTGGGGCGGTTAATCCTAATTTCCCACGGTGTCGGCGGGCGTTTTTTTTCCGCTTCCATGGCGGTCGGGGTATTTTTCCGCCCGCCATCATAATGGACCTCTTTGATATGTGGAAAATGCCACAACCTTACAAAATTACAGTGGCCCTGTACAAGGGTGTGAGGGTTCTGTCAAGTATAGGTTTTGTACTGGAAGGGGATCCTTCTAGTGCCAAAATATCCTTTATGACTTGTCCCACTATATGTGTGCAGCACAGTGCAACACACATGCATAGTTTGAAAAATATGGAGATTTTAAAAATTTGCTCCACTGCTGTGTCTGCAAGGAGACATAATATTTTGGCTCACATCCCTGTCTAACCACAGGCAATCACTTGGGGTAGCATTCCAAACCATTGTTCTTTTGTCCACCATGCCAACTTAGTTTGGACCCAGCCATATGCAAATCAGTCTTGACTCTGCTCCAATAGGGAACAGTTAAGCCAAACTGCCAGGCCAAGTTCTCCCAGAACCAGAACACAAGCAGCCAAAGACTGAGCTGATCTTGCCACGAATTTTCTGAAGTTTCCCCCTGAGTTTAGCTCTGTGTGATCTCTTCCTGTGGGAGGGGTTGGGGAAGAGTCGTTCAAACAGAGAATGAAACCGGTCCCAGGCAGGCACTGGTAAAACTTGAAATAAAAGATACAGTAGGGCCAAACATTTATTCAATGGCTTGTGCAGGAGCTTGTCATACGATAGAAAAGAGGACAAGGAGACATGCTGGAAGCTGATGGATGAGGTGACAAGGCAGCAGAAATGATGAAAAACAGAAGGGTGAGATTAAATTGAGGTGGACAGAATGAGATTAGAAGGAGGAGGGCACCTGTAGAGGCAAGATATTAAGGAGGGAAAGAATGGAGGGGCGAGATTGCAATATGAAGTAGAGAGAATAAAGGAAGAGGACAGACGGTGTTAGAAAAATGAACAAGGAGACAGTAAAAACACAACGGAAAGTAAGATGGGAGAGTAGACAAAAGGAGAAAAGATAAGTATGGGGACTGGAAAGGAAGAAAAAGTGCTGCATAAGAAAGGAGAAATATAATAGAAATATGGAGAGGAAGGAAATTTTGGGAGTGAGAGAGAGAAGAGATGTGAGTGTAGAGAGAAAAGGACGCATATAAGGAAAGGATAAGCTATGGAAGAGAGATAGAAAAAGGAACACATGAATAAGCAAAATATGGAGGGAAAAGACAGTGGAAGCTGACCAATTGGAGAACTGCCGCTGGAATGCTGACTTTTTGCTTATAGAAAAGAGAGTTCTATAACTTGTTTTCTGTGATAGTAATAACAAATCTAACAGCGGCAAGTTGTTGGATGTATTCTAACTATCATTTTGATACCTTCAAGTAATTTTTAGCCCCTTTCTTTCAATAATGATATTAAAATAAAATACCCCCTTGTTATCCTGTGTAGCTAGTTTTCTGTGATGGGGGAAAACACAATTGGCAGTTTTTCCTTCACCAGGGCATGTAATGCATCTTTTATAATGTCCCTGCTTATGGTTACAAGGACACCTAGGGGAGACCTTAGGGGTGACATATAGGAAAGTAAGGTAGTGTGATGATTTGGCAGTATCTTTATTTCTAAAATCAGATTTGCATATAATGTATCTTTTAAAGCAGCCTGCAAGGCAGGGCTGGCTTTTAAAATTACAGCAGCCACCACAGTAGTGCACAATTAAGTGCATTCATTCTACTGGGCCTCTAAACATATAGGTCCTATTATATACTAAGAACTTACAGCTAGGCTGTCAATACCAATTGTAATTAAACCTAATTACCATATACCTTATAATCAGAACACTGGCCTTGGGTCTGTTAAGTGGAGCCCAGAGCACAGTAAGAGTCCGTTACCACCAGTATCCAGCAAAAAATAGGGGTGATCAGGGCAAAATAAATTGACTTTCTCACAATATCGTAACATTAACACGTGTTAGTTTATGTAATCCCTCGATGTCCTTCACTTATTACATAATGGACCAATCATGAATTGCTGAGCCCATTTATTAAAGGTGATTTAATGGAACATGTGCCATTTTAGGGACTGAAGTTCTGTTGAGATGTATGGCCTCTCACACCATTAGGCACTCCTACAAAAACACCACTCCACTCTACAACAATCTACCCCACTCCACTCCAAACTACGTCACCCCCTATAATCTACCACACTACACTCTACCCCAATCTATACCACTTCACTCCAATCTACCCCAATCTATAACACTCCACTCAAAACTACCCAAATCTACCCAACTCCTCTCTAATTTACTGCACTCCAATCTACCCCAATCTACCTCACTCTATCCCACTCCACTCCAATCCACCCAATTCCAATCTACCCCAATTCATCCTACTCCACTCAACCCTAATCTACCCCACTCCATTCCCCCTCACCCCATGCCACTCTACCTTAATCTCCCCGACTTCACTCCCTTACAATCTATCCCAATCCACCCCACTCCCCTGCGATCTACCCCACTCAAATCCAATCTACCCCATTCCACTCTATCCCAATCTACCCTACTCCACTCCAATCTACCCCACTTCAGTCTACCCTAATCCACCACACTCTGTGTCACTCCAATCTACCCCAATCTACACCACTCCACTGCAATCTATCCTAGTATGCCCCACTCCACTCCAGTCTACCCCCATCTACCCCAGTCAAATCTACCCTACTCCAATGTACCCCAATCCATGTCTGGCAACCTTACTCTACTCCAGTCCCCTCAAATGTACCCCTCTCCACCCCACTCCACTGTACTCCACTCCAATCTACAGCTCTCAAATCTAACCAAACTACGCCACTTCAATTTACTCCACTTGACTCCGCTCCAATCTACCCCACTCCACCCCACTCCATTCAAATCAACCCCAATCTACCCTACTCCATCCCAATCTATGCAATCCACGTCAAATTACTTAACTCCACCTGAATCTCACCCACTCCACTCCAGTCTACCACACTTCAATCTACCCTACTTTATGACATCTACCCCATTCCCCTCTACCCCAATATAACCCACTTCACTCCACCACACTTGACCCCACCCCACCAACTATTAGCAGGGCCACTGAAATTATGCGATTGTGCGGACACAGCATTTTTCACATAATTATAGATTTGCCGCATTTGCAGCATGATCTATCATCTACTGTGTTGTCACGCAGTGGAAGTCCCTTTGCCAAAGCTGGATAGGTCACCTTTATGTTGCTTATTGCTATATTTGGGTGTTAAACTAATGAGATGTAACCAATGTAAGTACAGTTACCAAGTTTAAAACTAATAAAATAATGAAGTATTACTATTACAAAATGTGCCGCAGTATCCTGCATAATTTGCTTTTCTTGATGCATAATTTACTCAACCATGAAGCATAATTTGGCCCTCTTCTGCCACGTTATTCCAGTGGCCCTGACTATTAGCTATGCTAAACATCAGCCCCACTGGTGTACAAAATGGCTAAAACAGATTCCAAAGCCAACAGCTCTTGCATGACATAATCAAATGGCTTTGCCAATGCTTGTTTTAGTACGCTCCTAGTACACTTCTGCCTAAACCTCTGAGCCCCCTGCTTTACCCCTCTCATTCCTAGCTCTTCCTGGATCATTCTAGACCCTGGGTCAGCACAACTGGGAAAGTTGTGAGGACGTGGTTCTGCTGGACTTCTCGGCGGCCTTCCAGGTGCACACTGGCTGGTCAAACATGCCTCAGAGATGAATGACCTTTTCCGTGACATAAACCTTGAGGTGCTGTTGATTATGGCATCCTAGACCAGATACTTCGGTCCCTGAGCAAGCATTAGTTTGTCCACAGTTTATTCAAACGCCACATCAGAATAGACACGGTGGCAGCCCCACAATAATATTTGAAGAGGCAGCTAAACTCTCACTGATTCCCTTCCCATAAACTGCATTCATGGGCTTTCCCATTAGCTGGTCTCCAACTTCGACTTATTCTGGCTTGCTCAGTTTTGCCCCGTCTCCCTGGCCCACTTTCCGAAACCTGTTAGCTGACTTTCTGTTGAGTGCCAAAGGCAAGGATTATGACTCTTGCAGGAAGGCCATTTTAAAGACCGCCCCCAGGGATTAAAAAAAGTTAGTGCTTGTGCGAGATCCAACTAATCTGCTGATAACATTTTGAGTGACTGCAATATCACGGGAAACATTTTCAAACCTCCTGCCTGGGCACTCACCTGCTCTGTGGTAGTCCATCTGACCATTTTAACAAGATTGAGGGGCATATCAGCCACAACCAGCCATAATTATCGCTAAGCGTGCTTAGCGCTAGGATAATTATCGCTGGCTATCGCTGGATTTTATCGCAGAGATCAGCGACGCTTATCTCCAAAGCAATAAAAATTCCAGAGTTAGCTGCCAAATGTGCGATTATCGCTGGAAATCCAACGATAATCGCACAACGATTGCTGATACGTTGTTGATAGGGCAGGGCAGACTCGGCCATTATATCCATCTTCCATTGGATATAATGGCTAAATCAGATTGAAAGCAGGTGTAAGAAAAGTAGCGATAAGCGCGGTTACCGCTACTTTTCTTATCGCCATGCAAGTTAGCGGGAGGTTTGTTAGCGACATTTCTCACGTTATTTTTGTGCGGAACGCCTACTTTGCATCTCATTAGAGATGCAAAGCTCGGCATTGAGAGAAAGGGCGCTAAGGCAAGGATTCACGCGATAGCGTGATCTTGCTAATAATGCAATAAAATTATCGCCGCTTTTCGCCCGAAAACAGACGCTAAAGCGGCGATAATTTTATTGCGGTGCCTTGATGATATGCCCCTGAGACGGTCTGTCTGTGTGACCTTTCCTACCCAACAGACTCCACAGCGCCAGATTCTCTGGTCATCAATCTGAATGAGGCCTAAATCAATCTCTTTTTAAACAATTTGATTTCTCTTCAGGACCTTTCTGAATTGCTCAAGGTGATTTTTTCGGGCCCGGTTCAAACCCCGATCTTCCATAAGTACTACAGCATTGCCTCATCAAGCCTTGCTAGATTTTTACAATTAATCTGTAATTTCCTAAATGGTCCCTAAAGCTTGGAAACAACCATTGCTTTTACCATTGATGATAATACCAAATGTGTCCCTGAAGCTTTGGGCAGTTATCAGTCTAACTCGCTGCCCCCATTGTCAATTCAAATCTTGGCGAAGGCATCTGCCTTTCCTTTGGGGAATGGAACATTATTTTGATGAGGCTCAGCCTGGGTTTCACCTGGCTCGTGGCTCTAAGACCCCTTTGGCCTCCGTTTTTGATGATTGCAGACTTCATGCAGACCAGGTGGTTCTTCTGTTCTAGTTCTGCTGCATTTCTCAGCTCCCTTTGACATGGTGTCTCTGGACTCATTTTTATGCATCTGCAAGAGCGAGGCACTGATGCCTCGACCTTGTCATAGCATATATCATATCTGCCTGATAGGAAACAGGCTTCCATTTGGCCCCTTAGCTATCTGAGTTTAGGGCAATAGTCGCCGCCCATTCGTTGTAGCTGGGTAGGACCCCGCACCAGTCACTTTGTCTGCCACAGCATCTGCTGATTATTTCGGAGGGACCTGAGAGGATTATTAAAACCGCCTCCGCCAATGTTCTCTATGCGGTCCAGTCTTTGCCCACCTGCACCCGGCCGAGCCCAACCACCGCCAGGACCCTGCACCTTTTGCCATTATCTCGGTTCCTCTAAAGGAAACACGATGACGCATTTCTCTTATTCAATCTTGGAGCTAGGAGGTATCAGGGCACATACAGCTGCCTCATGCATCCAGTACTCATGCTGTATTCATGCTTTTTAACATGTAATTTTAGTTGAACCTTTACGTTTCCTCAAGTCACGCCAAAAGCCTTAGGGTCTAAGAGCTCTGACCAATCTCTTGAGATCTACAGACTATATTCCAATGCCTGATCAATCCCAAAGCATTCCATGGAAATATGGGACCTGCTGGATTCAGAAAAGCCAGATATCTGTTTTCTGGCATGTCCCACGTGCCTTTCCTGCAGACTATAATCTAATAAGGCTTGATAGAGAAATAAAGATAGGGGAGGTGTCGCCATTGCTTTTCACAATTTGATTAAAGTATCCGCAGTGGAATCGATCCTTATAGAGAGGGTGAATATGTGCATTTTTAAACTGGAAATACCTGTAAAAGGGACCTGAAGAGGGGCTCTTATATATAGGCCCCTTGGAACTAAGAAATATGTCAGCAAAAAATTTATTGAATGTCTGGCCCCTCATATTTTAGTTGCTGACAACTTGCTGTTGGTGGGGGATTTTAACTATCATGCAGAACTCATTACTGACCCTGACACTGTCCGCCTACTAACAGACCTAAAATCTTTCGATCTGCTCCAAGAAGTGGTCCAGTCCCCCCAAGACATACTTTAGACCTATTGTTTACTAACTCATCAAATCTCTCTGTTGACCCCCCCCCACACCCCTCCCAGCCTCTGGTCTGGACGGATCACTCTGACATCTAATTTCACCTTTGCATGGGAAGGTCCCCTGATGTCAGAAGAAGTGTGGCTCAATGATTAGAGCGGCAGACCCTGATGCAGAGGTCTAGCCCGGGACCAGGGTTCAATTCCCTGCCTCAGCAGGTCTTGGGCTCAAAAATTCCATGGAATTGATCATTCTCGCCTCGGTGCCTATTCCAATCATGGAGCCCCACTCTGCAACTCTAAGCAATAGCTTGCTTAATCTCCACAACGGCCCCCACAACGCTAAGGATGCCTGGCCTCCACCTTGGGGGTGCCCAGGAGTGGACGCCTCACAGGGAAAGCCAGGATGGGTTCCACAGCGGTATTCGTACAAGCGCCTTGAGACCCTTGTGGGTGAGTAGTGTGCTATACAAGTATCAATTTACATTTACATGTAGGTCAATCAGGCCCTGGAGGGAAGTTGTGCTCTCCTCTTTCTTCCCCCTCTCTGCCTGATCAGACAGATATCAATATTGCCTTGGCAGCATTTGAGAGCGCCATTATTCAAACATTTGATAAGATCGCCCCATTAAATAGAACCTTTCTAGATCAGAGACCATGGTGACCCCATGGTTTACCGAGCCCCTACAGAAGGAAACAATTGTGTGCAGAAAACTAGAACACTCATGGAGGATCTCAGAAGCCCTTGAAGACAATTTATAAAAGGGCCTTAAGAATCTATCATAACAATCTAAAAATAGTAAGGAAAGTCTATATAGTGGAGAGAATTAATAAAGCGGGTAACTCCGCAAAAGAACTGTATAAGATTCTTAAGGAATTCACCAGTCCTACAGCTTGCGCTGAATATGTTGTAGCCTCCCAGGCCCTAACCAATGAGCTTGCCAACTATTTCGGGCCACCTATAGTAATAGGTATAAATTACAGGGCACCAGTTACACAACATCTTCTGCACAGAGGCGTCCCTGTATAACAGGGAGTGCCTTGGCATTTGCATAAAAGCACCTGCTGAATATGCCTTTGAAAGGTTTCACTCTTTGCCAAGTTTGATGCTGTAGAAGTGTTTAGTTTGTACAATAATGAGCGCCGGTGCCCAAAGTGCTGTTCAGAATCCAAAGGCTGGTGCTATAAAATGCCAGTGCGCTGATTACTACGGCTGTGTAGTCCTTAATCGACCTTTAGCCTCTTGAACCCACAGCCAGACTCTCCCTACCCCTTTATTTCCCGCTTGCAGGTTTCAGCTTTCACCCAATGTGACAGTTTTCTGCCTTTCTCTTCCTCCTTTTTTCCCATTTTCTCATTTTCCTTTTCTTGCGCTAAGGAAATTTCAGATCAGGAAAAATAAGTGCCGGTCCCCAAAAATGAGTCCCTTTGGCCCCCACCAGCAATCATCAGCTCAAATTAAGCCCTGGCAGTGGATCCTAAAACTGGGAATTTTTATACATATAAACATGCCCCAGTTCTAGTAGATGATCGAGTTTATCATGACTAAGAAGTCTCTTTGACTTTACTGGCCCTGCTGTTATTTGCCACCATGTATCAAAGAATGTCAGAGTGGCTACCGTAAGTAATGAATTGGCTAGCAGGCCTGTTTAGGCCAGATATACACCATTTCATAACACAGCACGTATATTGGTAGGGATATAGTAAGATTCATTATTCATTAGTAACTTTTTGTAGGCAACCAATTTAAAATGAACTGCATATACCTTGACACAAGCACATGTTGACGTACAGACAATCGGTCTATAAATTATAAATGCAATTATAGGCAAGTACACAGAAACCTGGATGAAATTCCATTCTGTATTGCCTTTAAGACCAACTAGCTGGAAGCAGCCTAACCTCAAACAACACCCCGCGACAAATATAGAATTTTGACTATGTTACTTCCCCCTCAGGATGGTGCCACCCATAGAAGAATGTAAATATACTGGCAGCGTATTTGCGAGTATCCATACTACTACGCATGACACACCCTCATTCTCAACATTCACAGAGCAGGAGCAACCCTGGCAACATGCTAAAGAATGGAAACAATTCCTTTTCAGCACTGTGAAAGGAGCTGCCAAAAATAGTCTCAGAAATATACACATTTAACAGCTGAAGCTTGCTTCACTCCTATTGAAAGAACACCCTTTGGTGCTAGGGAAACTAATCATCATAGTCGCTCCTATACCTACCCTAGAAGCGGCGAAAAAAGCAAGTATACCTAATGCACACGCTATACGCCTGCACTAGGTGCAGTAGGCCGCTTTATTAAATGCAGTTGATATAAAATGTGAATATGACCCCACACTCCGCATGCACAAGTGTTTATATTGTGCACAAAATATTCCACAAACTCCTAGGGCCCGATTCACAGAACTAACTTAAGACAAAATCCTAAATTTACTACCATTTTCGTATTCACAGAAGACACTTACTTAAGGCATTTAGGAGTCCTAAAGTTAGGAGTCCTAACTTTACTACTACTAAATTGAGAAAAACCCTAATTTTAAGACTTTCGGTATTCACAGAAGGCATTTAGGAGTCCTAAAGTTAGGAGTCCTAACTATACTACTGCTAAACTAAGAAAAATCCTAATTTTAAGACTTTCGGTATTCACAGAAGGCATTTAGGAGTCCTAAAGTTAGGAGTCCTAACTATACTACTGCTAAACTGAGAAAAATCCTAATTTTAAGACTTTCGGTATTCACAGAAGGCATTTAGGAGTCCTAAAGTTAGGAGTCCTAACTATACTACTACTAAACTGAGAAAAATCCTAATTTTAAGGCTTTCGGTATTCACAGAAGGCATTTAGGAGTTCTAAAGTTAGGACTCCTAACTTCTGTGAATACCGAAATGAGCAAGTGCCTTCTGTGAATACCAAAATGAGTAAGTGCCTTCTGTGAATACCAAAATGGTAGTAAGTTTAGGATTTTGTCTTCAGTTAGTTCTGTGAATCGGGCCCCTAATGTTTCACCCACACATGAGTTGAAGAGTGTTTTATACAGATGGCTCTGTACAACTTGAGGTTGGAATTAGATAAAAATATTCAGCGCCTTGAGCTGCAGTGCAGGGAATGTGTGAATATGGCAACTTCAAACCTCTATATACCTGCACAAAACCCATTGACAGTACATCATTTAAACCAGTGACTATCTTTGGGGGCAACCGGGCACTCATTTTTGGGGATCGGCACTTATTTTTCTTCATCAAACATTTCATACGAGTAAGAGAGGGAAAATACACAAGGGGAAATGAGGAGCTATAGAAAGATGAAAACAGTCAGAAAGGAAGCATGCAGGGACCAGCAGAAGTATGGCAAGGGGGCACAGGGTGTCTGGCAGAAGATTAAAGAGGCATGAGGTGGATCCTGGCTATGCAGCCTTGGCATTTGGCACCCTGACATTTAATTGTGCCAGCCTTGGGTTTCTGAGCAGAGCTTTGGGCACTGACACTAATTAATTTACAAATTCAGTACTGACCATAGGTGACTGCACTGCACAGTGCACAGAAATACATGCCTTGTTAATTGTGCTGTAGAAAGCTGGCACATCAGTTCCCACACTACACTGTTGGATTCATCCTTCTGTGTGCAAGGACACAATGTCTGTTTAGCACACAGGTGCCTAAACGGATCCAGAGAATCAAAAGAGAAATAAGTACGAAATAAACAGCTCTGAGAAAGGTGGTGGTACTCCAGGAAATGTTTCCTTTGGTCCATGTGCTACACATAGCCTTTATAAGTGAAAGGAATTCACGCTAAAGAAAACCGTGCCGCGGACTTGGCTGCAAAAGTAGCAGTGCATACCTTGAACACTGCTGAACAGATAAAACAGCCTACTGTTCTAAGACAAGCGCAGACTCCTACTATTTCTGGTCGCCTGTTTGGAATCTTTTTCCTTGATCATATCAGCCCAGTTATAGCAGTAAACTGATATAAATATATATTTATTTCTGTTAATTCATGCCTCAGATTCTTGTTGTTTAGATTAAACATAAATACTGATGCCCAAGTGGTCATAAACGACTTGCAGTAACTAGTAGCAACGTGAGCAGTACATACCTTTCATTCAGACATTGGTCCTGTGTTTGTCACTAAGGCCTTCATGGATGCTACTTCTGCTCTGGGAGTGTGGCTACTATATTCACACTCCTTTTGTTCAGAAAGCAATGGGGTTTTTAAGCGTACCAATGGTACCGTTAAACAAGCCTTGACGGTAAGAATATTAAGTACAGGACTGAGTTGGCTGCGTAATCTATGTGGAGTTCAGAGGGCATTAACTAATTTGCCTAGAGGAGTATTTGTTGGTTGTACTCCAGGCAAGATGCTAATCGAGGGATCTATGCAATGGCGGCTGGTAGGGAACAGTTGTGGGGGAGAATGGGGGTTATCAACAAAAAAAAGAAAGAAAACGTACCTGCTGGTCGCCAGCCGGTGTCTCTCCTGTGGCGCAGGAAGCACCTAGGTTCCCAGACTCCCCTCAACAATCATGACCCGGCATTACAGCAGCGGTGTGATTGGTCTGATTGCCACGGTTTGGTGCTCAGAGAGGGAGTGGGAGCCTGTGCATGTTCCCCACCCAGGCTGTCCATTACAGCAGGTGTGGAACATGCAAAGTGCGCGTGACTGTTGGGCCGGCTCAAGACGACTGGCCAAATTGTCATGCACACTTTAGAGTGTGCTTACCCCCCCTCCCCGTGGCCCCTGCTCTGGCCAATCCAGCCTCGCCCTCACCTAACCAGGAACGGCAAAATAAAATGATAATATTGTTCTGCACTGCTCTTAAACCAGTGGGGCGATGCTCCTCCGCCTTAGCGGCGGAGCCGCCTCTGAATGTGCTTTTCCTTTATACCCCTGGAAAAGGAGGTGAAAAGAAAAATTTGGCCTAGACACTCATTTGAATGTTTTGCCGAATGTCCAAAAGGTCAGAACTAAGCTATCTAATTTAAAGCACTCCGACTGCACTACCATCAAAGATAAGGTCTCTGCTGACGGGTGGTTCCCCAAAGTGGGAGAGTTAGTTCAAAAAAAGAACCCTGATAAAAAGATTTTCCGGCCAACTTATTGGTCACCCGTTTCAGTTCTTGGGGCTAGTCGGGACACAAAAAGCAGTTGTACCTCCACTGCCTGATTTAAACAGAAAGGTGTCCATTGAATATATCAAAAAGCATTATGTGGTTGATTCTGTTATGCAGAGTTCCCCCCGCCCCCTTTCACACCAAAGTGCCTTAGGAGCAGAACATCACAGCCTCTCTCTCCTATGCAGGGAATACCCAGAAGAATAGATCAACGCTAAACCCTGGGCCTCCACTCTAGAGACCTTAGAGCCTGCTGTGTCTCCAGCTTTAAATCTAATAAAAGCTTCCATGAAGGAAGCAGACGTTGTAATCTCAACAATCCTAACAGTTTCAACTACTGCTGTGGTTTACTATGAGTCACAAACTGAATCAATATCAATCAATAGGATGCCACTTTAAGAAATTTGACTCAATCAATCAATCAAATCAGGGAATTGTAAGTGCGCTACTCACCCGTGGGGGTCTCAAGGTGCTGAGGGGGGGGGGGGGGGTGGGGGTACACTGCGCCGTTCAGCCAAAGAGACAGGTCTTGAGGGTCTTCCTGACGGTGTTCAGGGAGGCGGCGCGTCTGATGTCTGCCGGTAGCTCGTTAAAGATCTTGGCTGCGATATTGGAGAATGATCTTGAGCCTGATCTGGCTCTGTGGATGTGCAGGGTTTCAGCCAGTGCGAGGTTGGATGATCGCAGGTTACTTTTGGGTACGTGGAAATTTATTCTGTCATTGCGGTATTTGGGTCCGTTGTTATGCAGGCATTTGTAGGCGTGAGTGAGGATTTTGAAGGTGACTCTCTTCTCCACGGGGAGCCAGTGGAGTTGCCACAGGTGTTGGCTGATGTGTTCGTGCCTGGGGATGCCGAGGACGAGTCTGGCCACGGTGTTCTGTATTGTTTGCAGTTTGCGGAGTAGGGACTTGTTGATGCCGGCGTAGAGTGCACTGTCATAGTCGAGTTTGCTGGTGATGAGTGCATGGGTTACTGTTTTCCTTGATTCGGAGGGGATTCATTTGAAATTCTTTCGGAGGATGCGGAGGGTGTTGAAGCCGCTGGAGGTGATGGAGTTGACCTGTCAGTTCATGGCGAGTGATGAATCAAGTACGATGTCGAGGTTCTTGGCATGGTCTGAGGGGGTAGGTGGGCTTCCGAGGGCAGAGGGCCACCAGGTGTTGTCCCATGCTGAAGGGGTGGTTCCAAGGACAAGGACTTCTGTCTCCTCGGTGTTGAGTTTTAGGCAGCTGTTACTCATTCAGACTGCCACTTCTTGCATTCCTCTCTGGAAGTCGAGTTTTGCGGTGGTGGGGGTCTTTTGTGAGGGAGAGGATGAGCTGGGTGTTGTCAGCATTGGATACAATGTTGAGGCCGTGTTGTCGGACGATGTGTGCGAGGGGGGCCATGTAGATGTTGAAGAGGGTCGGGCTCAGAGATGACCCCTGTGGGACTCTGCAGGTGATGTCCGTGGGGGCCGAGAGGAATGGCGGTAGTATTATCCTTTGGCTTCTTCGGGTGAGGAACGAGGGGATCCAGTCTAGGGCAGTTCCTTGTATGCCGGCGTCGTGTATTCTGGTGATAAGTGTGTGGTGAGAGACGGTGTTAAAGGCTGCAGACAGGTCAAGGAGGATGAGGGCCGCGGAGTTACCCTGGTCCAGGAGGGTGTGGATGTCATCTGTGGCAGCGAGTAACGCTGTCTGGGTGCTGTGGTTGGCTCGGATTCCAGATTGGGACAGGTCGAGGACGGTGTCAGTTCCCTGTTGACTATTTTCTCTGCCACTTGGGCTGCGAAGGGGAGAAGCGAGAAGGGCTGGTAGTTTTTGAGGTCGGTGGGGTCGGCCGTGGGCTTCTTGAGCAGGGGCCTGGCTTCGACACGCTTCTAGTCGTCTGGGCAGGTGCCTGTTTTGAAGGTGGTGTTGATGGTGTGTTGCATTTGGGGCTCAATGGTGTCTGCGGCTCTGTGGTAGATATGTGGGGGGCAGGGGTCGGTGGGGTCCCCCGAGTGGATGCCTTTCATGGCCGCACTGGTGTTCATGGTCATGATTGGTGTCTAGTTGGAGATGGTGGACTGGCTGGTGTCTTGGGGAGGCAGGGGGCTGGCTGAGGTGTCTTGTGGGTGGTCAGTGAAGGTGTCGTAAAGTGTTCTGATCTTGAGGTGGAAGTAGGTTCCGAGCTTGTCGCAGACGTCATGGGATGGGGTGATGTCTGCGGCTTCGCTGCGTGGGTTGGTGAATTCCTGGATGACGTTGAAGAGTTCCTTGGAGTTGGTGAGGATTTTGTTGCAGATGAAGTTCCTTTTGGTTGTTCTGATTTGGTTGTGGTAGTCCGTCATGGCATCATTGTAGGTGAAGTAGCTGGCGGATGACTTGGTGTTCCTCCAATTCGTTTCCAGGCGTCTGCAGGTGTACCTGGCTTCTTGGAGGTCATGGTGAACCATGCGGCTTTTCTGGGGTGTTGTTTCCCGGGGTTGCGTAGCGGGGCGAGCTCGTCTACGCAGTTGGAGTTCCACGTGTGGAATTCTCTGGCTGCGGTGTTTGCGTTGGATGCCCAGATGTGGTTGTCTCGGGTGAAGGCCGAGTTCAGTTGCGTGTCAGTGACCTTGCTCCAGTTCCTGCGTGGCAGGCGTGTGGCTGGTTTAGGTGCTTTGGGTTTATCAATGGTGAAGTGGACGCAGTGGTGGTCGGTCCAAGGTGGTTAGGTTGTGTGGCTGAAGTGGACGCTGTTTCCTGCAGCAAAGATGGGGTTGAGGGTGTGACCTGCCCTGTGAGTCTGTGTGTTGACGAGTTGGTTAAGTCCGATATTGGTGAGGTTGTCACGAAAGGTGGTGGAGTTGGGGTCGCTGGGGTTGTCGAGGTGGAAGTTGAGGTCTCTGACGAGTATGTAGTTTGTTAATGTGATGGCGTGGGGTGTGATAAAGTCAGTGATGTCGGTGGTGAAGGGTGTCCGGGGCCAGGGGGGTCTGTAGTAACCCTGGGCGTAATGGGGCTACGCAGAGCATCACGGAGTGGGGGCAAATCTACGCACACTCCGCGTAGCCCCACTACGCAATGCCTGCCTCCCTTCCGCCCTCTTTTAAAATCCCTTACAATGTTTAAAAAAATAAAGC
This sequence comes from Triturus cristatus, assembly GCF_964204655.1. Lineage (NCBI taxonomy): Eukaryota > Metazoa > Chordata > Amphibia > Caudata > Salamandridae > Triturus > Triturus cristatus. The sequence goes on from NC_140584.1 coordinate 1,200,028,185, forward strand.
ATGTTAAAAATAATGAAAATGACTTACCTGAGCTGCGGCGTCCCGGGGCTCCCTCTTCCTGCTTTATCGCCGACTTCTTCCTCACAAATGCGCATGCGCGGGAGCCCGCCCATTTCTCGTGAGAAATGCGCATGCGCGGGCTCCTGCAGACTAAACATAACTGATACTCTACCTAGAAAATTCAAAACAACGATTTCCTTCCATCAACATTAACAAAAAATATAAAACAAAGTGAGTATATATTTTAGCTAACTAATAGAGTTAACTTATTGAAAATGTATTTAAAAAAGCAAAACATAACTAACAAACACATTTATTTTAATTGCTTCTACAGAATACAACAAAACAACAACATCAAAGAAATAAACTACATCAACTAAAAATAGTAAGTATTGTTTTTAGTATACAAACAACTAAATAAAAATAGGCACTAAATAAATGGAAATAAAAAACTAAATGCAACACTTCAATCAAAAACAACATTTTATTTTTTAACCAACAGGAAAAAAAGAAACCAGTGAATAACCTAAAAACTTCGAAAAGTATATTTTAAAATGTGATAATTATATGTACATGTTTACTCTTCAATAATTAATAATCTATGTATATATATGTATATATAAGAAAGCAGTGAACCCCCTGAAACAAGGGTGATTCTTACATTTAATAAAGACTCACACAAAGTGCAAAAAATCTTCACAGAAAACTGGAACATCATGAAGAGTGACAACATAGTGGGACCCACTATTAATGAGAGACCGAAAATCACATATCGAAAAGGCCGCAGTCTTAGGGACATACTTATGCATGGTGACATCACGGAACATCAGAATAGTGGCACATTTAATCTCAAGGCAAGGCATGCCCCACAAGCCACATGGTGAAGGAGTTCACCTAATTCCAAGAAAAATAGAACCATAACACAGTTTCTCACCTGCAGTACAACATATGTCATTTACATCCTAGAATGCAATGCTTATGGCTAGGAAGAGGGTCATGGAACATCTGAGAGCTATTACCAATAAAGACCCCCACTATCCGGTAGCGAGACACTTTGCTGATTATCACTTGTCTAATAGCTCACTTTTGCACTACTATGTCATTGAACAGATATTGGTGGGTCCAAGAGGAGATAGCAGAGAACTTAAATTAAGGAAAAAGGAATCTAAATGGATCCTTTACCTTGAGACCTGGCACCCTAAAGGACATAATTTTGATGAGGAACTGGCAAAACACCTTATTCAGGAATAACAATATGTTGTTTTACTTCAATTGCTCTGTTTTCCCTGTGCCAATTTTCTCTCATGCCAATTCTCCTCCTATATTAACTCCTCCATGATGACTGTAAACTGTTATGTTTTTAAGTGCACACTGTAATATACACTAGTATTTTCAATTCCAATCTTTTATTCTAACATGTTCTTCCCTTTTTCTCTTTCTTCACAGGAGGAAAGGAAGGGGCCCACCCAATCACTACGGGCACTTCACGGGCCACCTACCCTTTTCTTCCCCCTCTTTTGGGAGTGCACTACCTACGATAGATAAGAAAGGTTTCTTAATATTTTTCACCTATTTTTCACTGTTTATATCTTTGATGTTTGATATGGTGCCTAGGACCATCAGTATGGACTTTTGTCGCCACTCAGCGCTTGTATTGATCATATGTGCACAGTCAGGGATTTGGGCCATGTGTTTACTTTATAAGATAGATTACGGTGCTCCATTAGACTTTACATGGATTTGACTGTTTGTCTATGTATCACGCTAACTAACACTTCTGAACCTGTGAGGTGCCGTGTTGCACCATATATATCCTACTACCTATTACCTTTATTTGAGGAGTTTGAACCTCGCCCCCTCGTTATATACGGTGCATTTGCACTTGGTGCAATTCTCTACTGCATATTACTAAATGCAAAGGTTCTTGTTAGGATTTCCTCTTTATGGGTTTGACATGAGGTGCAGTCCTTAAACGCTTGTTCTAATTTATAGTAACTACTTCTTGCACTCGGAATCGGCACAGCAGGTTCTGGTTACATACCCTAATAATGTGGAGGTTATGTACTCTTCTGGAGCCTTTTACTTTCTCCCCATCCCTTTCGTGCATTTTGCCTTCTGTAAAAGTTGTAATATGTTGATGAATTGTGACTTAACAATATTTACAACAACTTTCGTTACAGATTACACATGTATATACTTTTGTTCTTCTGTATATGTATACTGTTCTAAGATGGCCGCCACACTCACTGTGTAAAGAACTGTGTATTGCATGCCAGTCCGTTTTTTATGTTAGTGTCCTCAGTACCATGTCTATATATTGCACTGTTTTCACGAAGCTCATTGTGTGATCAAGAAAGTTTTCTTTCGAAACGCATTACTTTGAGTAATAAATTAATAAATCTTTCCTTTCCTCAGACCCTGAGAGCGCGATTTATTGAAATCAGGTTGGTTATTGAAACGCCGGTTTGGCTCTACCGGCACCTCGCACCACTGAACTACGGGCGGATTTCCCAGGAGGAGCACCCGGGATTGTGAATATATATATATATATATATATATATTCACTGAAAAAACCATAGGTTTCACACACGTTATAGTTAGGAATTAGCATTTAAAAAACCTTGCAAATTCACTTAAAAAACCATAGGTTTCACACATGTTATAGTTAGCTGGACATTTCACTCGTGAAAAACCATTGAAATTCCCCTGTTATAGTTAGTGCAGGCAACTATAACTCACGCGACCGCAATCCTCTGCTAATGACGTCAGATATTACATCACTGTATTTAGACACTTATTTACCCATGTCTTCTTCCATTAATTTTTAGCTATACATATATTACAAATATTTTTTTTCAGAAAGACACATATGTCATCAGTGATGTAATATCTGACGTCATCAGCAGAGGATTGCGGTCGCGTGAGTTATAGTTGCCTGCACTAACTATAACGGGGGAATTTCAATGGTTTTTCACGAGTGAAATGTCCAGCTAACTATAACATGTGTGAAACCTATGGTTTTTTAAGTGAATTTGCAAGGTTTTTTAAATGCTAATTCCTAACTATAACATGTGTGAAACCTATGGTTGTTTCAGTGAATTTGTACGTTTTTTTAAATGCTAAGTTATGTATTTTTTTTTTTTTAAGGTTTTTCACCGTGCGCGTACCGTACGTGCACGGTGCGCTTCGCGCACCGCGCGCCCACGTTACGCAGTTCGCGGAATTTTTCCGTTTCTACCGTACGCGCACGCTACGCGTACTCCGCGATTTTTCGCAAAAAAATTAAAGGAAATTTTGGCCCTTGGGGGTCCTTCTGGGACCCCCTGACAGAGGCTAGGGGGGTCAGGAACTGTCCACCCTGTCCCCTTTTCACGTTCTCCACCTTTGTTTTTCACCCATTCAGACTGCGAGAGACAAAATGGCGGCCGACACTTCCTGGTTTCAACCGATTCGAATGTTTACTAAGATCTAACAACCAATCAGAATCGCGCTCGCGCACGGCAGCGTGCGCGTACGGTAAGTTTTACCGTACGCGCACGGTAAAACGCTTCTAGATATATATATATGCTTTTAAATGCTATTTTCTCAGGAAATACTGAACAGATTTACACCAGACCTGCAAAAGGCACATCCCTGACCTGAGGACTACCTCTCTGCCAAATTTCAAGTAATTCTGTTCAGCCGTTCGGGATGTAGCTTGGACTAAAGGTCCTATGGAAAAATGCATGGGGAAAACGCGTTTTGGGACCCCCCCTTTTTTCTCAGCCCCCGCTTGACGAATCCCCCCGAGACTTTCAGGGAAGGAGCGGAGCGGAGCGCCCCACCTATTTTGAAAATTTCGCGAGGATTCGTCAATTGGCGCCAAAGTTATTCCAAATAGAATGTTGCGGATTTCCTATGGAAACACGATCCTAACTATAACTATCTACTGGCGACCGCCAGTAGATAATTTATATATATATATATATATATATTACCTACTGGCGCCGATTGACGAATCTTTGCGAAATTTTCGAAACTTTTGACGAGCTCCGGTCCGCTCCTATCCTGAAAGTTTCACAGTGATTCGTTAAGTGGGGGCCGAGAAGAAAGGGGGGTCCCAAAACGCGTTTTACCTATGCAATTTCCCATATGACCTTTAGCCGCAGCTACAGCTCGAAATGCTGCACGGAATTACCCAAATTTGGCAAAGAGGTAGTCCTTAGTTCAGACTCGTGCCTTTTGCAATGGTGTAAATCGGTTCAGTAGTTCCTGAGAAAATGACATTTAAAAGTACATATATATCTATGGCCTCGAAGTGTCCGCATACCCTAAGCGCAGCCTAAGCGCACCCTGCCGTGCACGAGCTGTATTTTAATTGGCTGTCAACACTCCAAATCAGAAAGTGTTGGCAGCCATCTTGTGCCTCGGTTGAACCGAGGCACAAGAAACCCCCCCAAAAAACGTTGCAAAACGCTAAAAGGGGGCAGGGTAGAAACACGGTAGAAAAACGGGAGGGTGCACGTAGGATGCGCGCATCCTGCCGATAGAAAAAAAGTATGCTAATTTGCCCCGGGGGGGGGGCCAAATCCCGGGGGCATAATGAAAAAAAGTGTGGGAGTTCCCAATCCCCCCCACACTGCCCCGGGGACCGCCACCCCCCGGGGCTCCAACATAATATAGGCGGGGGGCTCATGCCCCACCACTGCCCCAGGGACCTCCACCCCCAGGGGCTTCTTTAAAAAGGGGGGGCTCTCAGGTCCCCCCAGCCCTGGGGACCGCAACCCCCCCGGGACTTGCAAACATTTGGTGTGGGGGGGCTCTCAGGCCCCCCCAGCCCCAGGGACCGGCACCCCCGGGGCTCCTTCTAAATGTGGGAGGTACCCCTCATGGAGCCTTGTATAGGCCCTGGGGACCGCCACCCCCGAGGGCCGGCTCCTGCGGTGTCCCTGGGTGCCCACCCCCGAGACACTGTAGTTTGTCATTGCAAACTGCTTTGCTTCATTGAAGCGAGAGCAGGGAAACCTGCTCTCGCTTCAATGAAGCAAAGCAGATTGCTTTTCCACATGGGGAGCAGCATGTTAGCTGCTCCCCATGTGGAAAAGCAATGCCGGCTCCCGCTGGACGCGGGGAGCCGGCTGGGACCGGGGGGGATTGGGGACCCCCCCACGGCCCCCAACGGAGAGGGCCAGCCCAGGGGGATGGGGTCCCCGGGGCTAGTAGTAGCCCGGAAAGGTGGGCCAAGCGGCCCCCCTCCTAAAAAAAAAAAATGCAAAAAAAAAGAAATGGCCCCAGGGGATGGGGTCCCTGGGGCCATAAGTGGCGACAGGAGGGGGGCAAGGCAGGCCCCCTCCAAAAAATTTTTTTTAAAAAGGGCCATGCCCCGGGGGATGGGGTACCCGGGGCATATTATGGCCTCGGGACAGGGGCCACGCGGCCCCCTTCCCGATTTTTTTTATTTGGAAAAAACAAATTGGGGGCAGGCCCTGGGGGATGGGGTCCCCAGGGTCAATAAATTAGAAAAAGAAGGGGGTCTACATAGCCCCCCTTCTAAAAACATTTTAAAAAAATTTAAAACGGTATGGGGCCGGAGGCCATGCCCCCTCCTTGCACCACTCTGCAAACGCGCCCCCTGGCGCGTTTGCAGAGGGGGATCTAATTTCCCAATTAGCCCACCAGGTACCTCCACTAAGCGTCACGGAGCTGCGTTGCAGAGTTGTAAAAAGGGGCGTGGCCTATGAACACCTCTCTGCAACGCTGCTCCCTGGCGCATACTGGAGGTACCTGGTGGGCTAGTTGGCCCCCAGGGGACCTCAGGATTGAAGAGGAATTAATTCCCCCATCCTAAAACGCGTCACAGGGCGACTTTGCACACATGTCACCTCAGGCCCCGCCCCCTTCCTTCACCATTGTGCAAATATTTCTCTAAAATCAGACGAACTACGAATTCCAATTTACTCACCTGTTATCAGGAGAGACCTCAGTGCTGCATCTTTGAGCCCAGTACTGATCCTGAAAAGTAATTCTAACTGTATTTACCAGTAACTTGAATTTCTTTTCATAGGCTAACATTGACTGGTTTCACTTGGAAATTCTTCTAAGTGTGGAGTTTTGGAACTTCAAAATATTCCTATAAAATCTGCAGAACTCCGAATTCCGATTTACTCACCTGTTATCAGGAGAGACCTCAGTGCTGCATCTTTGAGCCCAGTACTGATCCTGAAAAGTAATTCTAACCGTACTTACCAGTAACTTGTATTTCCTTCCATAGGAATCCATTGTGTGATTTTCACCAGAAAAGTTTCTAAGTGTCGATTTTTACCTGCTAAGTGAATTTTCTGCCATAGGATAACATTGGTGATTCTATGTGAAAAAATTGTCAACTTTTAAAATACAATAATATTCCTTAAAAATCACTACTGTAACCAAAACGCTTTTACTCAAATGTTACAGGAGATGTCCAAGGACTGAATCTAGGATCCAGTCCTGTGGTTAGAAAAGTAATCCATAAAGTAACTAATTGCATTTGACTAGAAATTCACATAGAGCTCAATGTTGCATTGTGTTTGAAATTGTGTTGCCCATTGCAACAACTGTAACTACTGTACTTAAAAGTCTATTGCCTATTTGCAAAGTCTTTAAACTAAAGTAATTCATTCTGAGAAAGTATATTTTGTATTGTAATGTATAATGTAATTATAATGTAATTAAAAAAAGTAAAATTTCTAAAAATAAATAGTTTAAAAAATGTAGTAAATCAATATCACAAAAATCAGTGTAACAATTAATACATTAAAAATCGTCATTTACAAAACCTTTGACATTTACTGACTAAAACATAGGTTTGAGACATGTTATAGTTAGGAATTAGTATTTAAAAAACCTTTGAAATTCACTGAAAAAACCATAGGTTTCAGGCTTGATATAGTTAGTAATTAGCATTTAAAAAACCTTTGAAATTCACTGAAAAGACCATAGGTTTCAGGCCTGATATAGTTAGGAATTAGCATTTAAAAAACCTTAGAAATTTGGAGGAGGAGCCTAGCGCGCAACCAAGATGGCCGCGTAGGTGCGAGGCTCCCGAGGACCTCCATGACCTCCTACATAAATCCTGGAAATATCCTGTCCTATATGAGGGGACTGTGTTGGTGAGCCCGAGCTGAGGTGTCACCCGTTTTCCGCTTCCAAATTGGACCTCGGACACCGGCGGGAGCACCGATTGAGGTTTGCGGCCTTCTCCACGCCGGCCCCCCGGATTGGAGTTACGGGGCGATCCGGAGACAAAGTGATCAACAGCGGCGGGCAGGGCTGGGCGGCTCGCGTACCCCGCACTTTCACTTTCGCTTTTGCACCCTCCTTGTTGTGTAGGCGAGGTTGGGTTGCGGGGCGGTGTGTGGTGGTGTGGCCTCGTTGGGGTGCCCTGCTGGCCCGCCGGCTGTGATCCGTCCTGCGGACCTGTGGCTGCCCCCCCCCGGAGCCCGTGAACTGGTTTGTCGGCCCTTTCCGAGGTGATTGGCACGATTTGGGGACTAGAACCATGTCCTCAAAACAAGATGGCGACCGGGCAAAGGTGAAATCGACCCGCCGTGGCGCAGCCCATCAGTCCAACAGCATGGACCGTTACACCCTCCAGAAGGGATCTCCCGAGGTGCCGCGTAGGTCTCCTGAGGACCCGACTGATGCTCCTGCGCTGCCCGCGGATCTGACCCTGCGAGATGTCATGGGCGCTATCGCCGAGATGAAGGCCTCGGTGGACCAGCGCTTTGACACACTGGCGCAAAAGATTGACTCGGTCCACGTGGATGTTGGCCTGGTGAGGGCTGCTTTATCCAAGACCAATGACCGGGTCGATTCTTTGGCCCACACCACCTCAGGCCTTACAGCGGATGTGGCGGCCATCCAAAAGGAGGTGCGCCGGCTTGGCCAGGCGAGCGCCCTGATGGATCGTCGACTGGAGGATTCCGAGGGTCGGGCCCGGAGGAACAATGTCCGCATTGTCGGGGTGCCGGAGGGACGTGAGGAGGCGGCGGCGGACGTGTTTGTGGAGGACCTGATACTCACCCATCTCCAGCCCCGGGGGCTGAGTAAATTCTTTGCGGTGGAACGTGCCCACAGGGTTCCCGGATGACGACCTAAGGCCGGAGCCCCTCCGAGGCCTATCATTGCCCGGATTTTCAACTTTCGGGACAGGGACGCTATCCTTCAGACTTCTAGGCAACAAGGACCGGTCAGACTTGACAATATGGATGTAAACTTCTATCCTGATTTCACCCCAGCGGTCCAGAAGCAGAGACTGAGCTTTCTCGGAGTCAAACGTCGTCTACGGGACTTGAACCTCAAGTATGCGATGCTTTTTCCAGCTAAGTTGCGGGTGGAGGTGGATGGCCGCACGCACTTTTTTGATCGTCCCGAGGCGGCCGGGGACTGGTTGGACTCCTTGCCCGGGGATCGGGGCCGGGGGGGTGGGGGGGACGCGGTTGGAGGGGAGGGCTCGCCGGATCAGGAATGAGGGATTAATAGTAGGCCTCGCTCTGGACAACATTGTCGTCATTTTTGACTGTTCGTTAAGTCTCCCTCCTGTGGAGGTGGTACGGGGTCTCCTGGGGGCTCTCCCTCCTCCTCTGGGGGACTAGTTAGTTTAATCATTCATGGGGCGACAGGCACACTGCACTTTGGGGGGGCTGTTTGGGCTCATGCAGGGGTGCAGGGAGGGGGGAGTTCTGTTGGGATGGGTGGGTTGGGGTGGGGTGTTGTTCGTTTTTACCGCAAGGCAAACCCTTTATTGTATTGGTGTTTTTAAGGTGCTCTCCGGGGGACGAATGATGGCTTCTGTATGTAATGGGGGGTAGGGACCTGACTTTATTGTCCTGGAACGTTAACGGACTGGGGGATAGGATTAAGCGAGGTGTGGTCCTGCAGTATTTGAAACGACTTTCACCAGATGTGGTCTTTCTGCAGGAGACACACCTTATTGGTAATTCCTTTTGTGCCATGAATCGACGTGGCTATCGCTTGGTGGCCCACTCGGGCTTCACGTCGGGCTCACGGGGGGTGGGCATCATGGTGAAGAACTCGCTCCCGTTGGAAATAGACAAGGTGCGCCATGATGAGAGGGGACGCTACACTGTCTTAGTGGGGAGAATGGAGGGTAAAGTAGTTGTCTTTGTATCAGTGTATGTCCCACCGGGGCTACAGTCTACGACTTTTGCAGACTTAGGGCGCCTCCTCCTTGACCTTCCGGGGGGGCTTCTGGTGGTTGGGGGGGACTTCAATGCGGTGGTTTCTGGGACCGTGGATCGTCACCCCCCTAGGGACCTCCCCCGGGCGCAGGCGTGGCTGTCCGGCCTCTTAGATACACTGGGATTGGTGGACTGCTGGTGCTTAAAACATCCCACGCAGCTGCAATACACTTTCCACTCGGGTGCCCATGGTAGCCTCTCACGGCTTGATTATGTCCTTGTCCCTGCGGCCTATGTTGGGAGGGTAGGAGAGGTTCGCCATTTGGCGCGGGGTATTTCAGATCACTCCCCGCTCCTGTTGCACTTTGATGTCTTCCCGAGGGGGGAGGGCAGGGTAGCTCCAATCAATGCCTGGTATCTGCGCGACCCCACTATTCGTGCTGATTTGATTAAATCCTTGCAGCGGTATTTCGATGAGAATGTGGGGTCTGTCCCTTCGGCTATCTCCCTGTGGGAAGCCTTCAAAACAGTTCTTAGAGGGGAGGCCCTCTCCTTTATTTCCCATGCCCGGAGGCGCGAGCAGGAGGAGGTGACCCGGGTGGAGGCCGAAATCGCTGAATTGGAGGGTGATCTAGAGGGTGGGGTGACGGACGCTGCACTACACGTCCTACAACTTAAGCAGGCGGCCTACAGGGCCCTCGTCACGGAGGCGGCCAGGGGCCTCTATAGAGAGCAACAGGGGCGACTGTATGATGTGGGTGATAAGGCTGGTAAACTGCTTGCATGGTTGGATAAAAAGGAGAGAACGAGTCGTGTGGTCCCGCTGATTGAGAGGATGGATGGTGTGCGTGTCACCGAGCCAGAAGACATTGTCACTTGTTTCGCGGATTATTTCCGCGAGGTGTATTCCCCGGTTTCTCCCTGCTCGGAGGAGGACTCCCATGCCCTGCTTAGGGATATCGCGTTGCCTTCCCTTTCGGTGGAGGACAGGGTGTCGTTGGATGCCGCTCCTACCTCCGACGAAATTGCCCTCGCCATACGCTCGGTCGCATCCGGCAAGGCCATGGGCCCGAACGGCATCCCTATTGAGCTGTATAAGCTGCGACCGGATGTACTGGCACCCCACCTCCGTGCAATGTTCCTGGCGGCCCACTCGCTGGGCTCCCTCCCGCCGGACCAACGTCTGGCTACCATCGTGGTGATCCACAAGGAAGGGAGACCTCGAGACCGGGTTACATCCTACCGGCCTATCTCGCTCTTGAATGCGGAGCCCAAAATCCTCGCCAAGGTGCTGGCCAACCGGCTGGTCGGCGTGGTGGGCGATTTGGTCCACCAAGACCAGTCCGGCTTTATTCCCCATCGCAACACGGCCCTTAATCTGCAGCGCTTGCACGGGGTGCTCGCGCGTGTCCCGTTTGTGCGGGAGCCGGCCATATTGGCGTCCTTAGACGCCACCATGGCGTTTGACACGCTCGAGTGGCCATACATCTGGGCCATGCTGGCGAAGTTTGGATTTGGTCCGGGGTTCATCAGCTGGGTCAAATTGTTGTATTCGGGCCCATTGGCACAGGTGGTGGTGAATGGAAGAGTATCGGTCCCGTTCGAGCTGGGACGGGGCACGTGACAGGGCTGTCCCTTGTCGCCGCTCCTGTTCGCGCTGGCCTTGGAACCCCTGGCGGAGTGGCTGCGGTGGCACCCTTCCATCCGTGGTCTCCGTTGGACCCCCGAGTATGAGGACCGCGTGTCCCTATACGCTGACGATATCCTATTGTACTTAGCCTCCCCGCGTAAATCACTGATTGTCCTGGTTGATGTTTTGCGCTCATTCAGCCGCAACTCAGGCCTTGTCATCAACTGGGCTAAATCATGTGTGTATGTGCTTTCCGGGGAGGCTCCCGTCCTCCCGCGGGGCTGTCCGATCCAGATTGCCTCGCAGGGGTTTCGGTACCTGGGGGTTTACATTACTCTGGACCCGGAGGCCCGCTACGAGCGGAATTTGCTTCCCCCCCTCCAGCGCTTGAAGGAGGACGTCGCGCGCTGGCGGCGCCTGCCGCTTTCGCCGCTCGGCCGGGCGGCATTGTTTAAGATGATGTCGTTGCCACGCTTCCTGTACGCTCTCCAGAATACTATGGATTTAGTCCCGGCGCGCTACTTCCGTGAGGTGGAGAGTCTCCAGCGCCGCCTGTTCTGGGACGGGAGGCCGCGTATTGCCCTGGCGAAGTTGACGCTCCCATGGTACGACGGGGGGATTGCCCTCCCGGATATTAAACGGTATTACTGGGCCTCCCAGCTAGCTGCAATTAATCATGGCCTTTACGGGCCCGCCTTAAACCCGGCATTTGAAATGGACAAGATGCTCCTGCCTGGTGGCGACTATAATCGAGCGCTCTACTCTGGCGCGCCCGGACCCCGCCTGACGGGACCTACGCGTGTCATGGTACGAGTATGGCACGCGGCTAACGCAGCTATGGGGTGGAAGGACCGTTTGACCCGGGCATCACCGTTGTACGCGTCTGAGAGATTGGGCTCCCTGTGGACCTCGAAGGGCTTCGAGAAGTGGGACACGATCGGCATCAGTAAAGTGGGGGACCTTTGGACGAGGGGGGGTTTTAAAACATTCGAGACGCTGCAGACGGAGTTTCAGCTGCAGGGCAGTGAATACTTTCGGTACTTGCAGGTCCGTCACGCACTGGGCTCCGTCTTCCCAGACGTCGCCTCCATCCCGGAGTCTTCCCCCCTGGAGGATAGAGTGCTGGATGGCCACGTTCCGGACAGCACGATCTCCCTTATTTACAAAAAATTGATTAATGACCGCTCGGGCTTGCTGACTGGCCTCCGCGAGGCTTGGGTTGCCGATGGGCTGGGGTTGGACGACGAGGACTGGATTTCCGCGGTGGCCTCTCCGAAGGAGGTGGCCATACCGGCTCGCCTTCGCTTCGTCCAGCTTAAGATACTCCACCGGGTTTACATGACGGGGCCAAGGCTTCTGCGTATGGGCTATGCTGAGGATGGGTTGTGTAAGCGTGGGTGTGGTGCTATGGCGACTTTTTTGCATATTTTGTGGGAATGCCCGAAGGTGGAGCGATTCTGGCGTGGTGTGCATGAGGTCCTGCGAGTGGTTACGCATGTCGCGCTGCTGCCTGAAGCGAGGAGATGCCTGCTGAATGTGTGGGAACCAACTGACTACTCGGTTCCGCAGACGCGATGGGTGACTCTGGGATATATGATAGCTAAGCGTGACATTGCTCAACTGTGGGGATCCCAGAGGCCCCCGGCGGTGTCGGCCTGGAAAGAACACATGGATTGGTGCATGTTCCGAGAAAAGGTGGTGTATGTGGCGAGGGGTAAGCCTGGGGCATGGGTGAAAGTATGGGGCCCCTGGAACGCCTACCGCGGGGGTATCTGCGCGCCACCATTGCTGCCTGCGGCCTCACCAGCCCCGTCCCCTTAGTTGACTCCCTTCCATAGCCCCGAGCACGGAGTTCCCCCAGTCCTCGATCTGTTCCCTTTCCCCTCTTTAGACTCCTGTTGATGGCTGGGGTCCCCCATTCGAGGAGCACGTGCTGTTACTTTCGATTGCGGGTTGCCTTGCGGGTGTGGTTTTTGTGTTGTGTGTATAAAATGAAACCGTATTGTGGGGTCAGAGTGATGTGGCCCACGACGTCGATACCTCCTGATTTTGCTTCTCTGCACCGCCCAGGGTTCTTGTATAAATGTCATATGCTCCTGTCATTCTAGCGGCCGGCCGGAAGGTTGTAGGCCCATACTTGTATATTCTTGAGATTGCAATAAACGGTTTCAAAAAAAAAAAAAAAAAGAAATTCACTGAAAAAAATATAGGTTTTAGGTGTGTTATAGTTAGCTGGACATTTCACTCGCACAAAACCATAGAAATTCCTCCGATATAGTTAGTTCTACTAACTACATCTCGCGTGCCCGCAATCCACTGCTGATGATGTCACATATTACATCATTCATGACATGGTCAGTGACATCACTGATGACATCTCAAATGACATAACTGATGACATCACTGATGACATCATCCACGTGACAATCAGATACACCACATCATACACTAGTATAACCTTTCATCACTCACTGTAAAATACAGAGTGCCATATTAGAAACCATTGACACACCAATACAAGTTTCTAAACACCCACTCAGTGATTCCTAGATCTATACACACATCTAATCACTTACCTATAGATTCACTCATACATGCTGTCACTGATCAATAGAACACTATCAAATATACTTATACACCTTTATCGACATTACGCACCAGCACACAACCTAATCACTTATGAAGTCATCCTACTCACTTATGCAAACAATGGATCACACTTACTTTTACTTAGCTACACACTTAAACAAACACCACTTCATCTATTCATATAGATAGCAACTCATACTTAGTGTGTTATAAAATCACTATTACAAGTATACAGTTATCCATACAGTCACTCATACAATCACTGAGTCTTATATATACTTATTTATATACAACAACTGACACATACACTGGCTTTTATTTTTCTAGTTTGTTGGACATGTACCATTGAGACATATATTTGCTCATCGTCACACCCATAAAGATATTCACTCACCCAAACAACTGTTATAACATGTAGTTTTAACTGCTGATACCTACTGAATCAACTATTCACACATCTTTGGGCTGTCACACCCCCACCCCACCGAACCACACACACATTCACTCTCCCATACAAATACTCAGTTAACTAATCAATAACTAACATAGACTTTCACATAGGTAGTAACCAACTGGTGCAGCAGTTTACACAACAACTGACAAAGTGATACAGATATTCACAGAGTTTAGTCACTATTCAATATATTTAGTGAGACACTATAAATTAGTCAAGTAAACAGTCAATCACACTGCTACTAAATCCCCCATCCAGAAATTTATATTTATAAATCCACTCATTCGTCAATGCAAATTGCTATATATATATAATACATATTTAAAAAACAAACCAAACCACATTCACTGGATGATGTCATCAGTGATTTCATCAGCGATGTCATTTATGATGTCATCAGTGATGTCACTGACCATGTCATGAATGATGTAATATGTGACATCATCAGCAGTGCATTGCGGGCGCGCGAGATGTAGTCAGTACAACTAACTATATCGGAGGAATTTCTATGGTTTTGTACAAGTGAAATGTCCAGCTAACTATAACACCCCTAAAACCTATGGTTTTTTCAGTAAATTTCTAAGGCTTTTTAAATGCTAATTCCTAACTATATCAGGCCTGAAACCTATGTTTTTTTCAGTGAATCTATATATATATATATATATCTATGAACGCTTCCAACAAAGTCCTTGCAACAAAGTTCAGCACTCACGGGGAGGTTCCGTATCAGATAGTCTTTAATCAGCAGATAGACCAAACAGCAAACAGACGCGTTTCGGAAATTCCTTCTTCAGTGTCTAATTACAAGCGCTGCGCGCGGACATTTTTAAAAGGCAAATTCATTGACATCACTTCCGCCGTACCAAAACAGAAACAAATAACGGGCATAAATGCCTCAGTAAGATACTGTTTCTACGGCGGACATCTTATAACGGTGTAAACAACATGTTAGTTGCTGACATTTTGACATAATATTGCATTCATCAGAGTTCGGACAGCGTGTTTCCCTCAATGCTATAGATATTATTATAACAGCAAATATGAAACCAATATATCCATATAGCAACATATCCACATCACCTTCTATGTGTATGTACATGTCAATTCCATGTGTTCCTTAAACTGTAAAACAGCCCTACTGATCGTAGTACAACAGTACCAGCAAATTCCGCCGTGTATCGGCCTTAATACAAAATCCTGCCTGCAATTGGCGCCATTTTCCTTAGATATATTCTCAAACATCAATATGAGGAAATTGGTTGCTGTTTATCTGCACATTGGTAGAGGATATTGCTCATATTTAAAATTGCTGCCGCGCATTGCATCACGAGATTTCAAGTTAGGGGATACAATCAGGAAGTGCTGTTATCTGCACTTCAAAGAGTGGAAAGAATCCCTAGGAAATAACTTTTAACTACTAAAAAAGATGCTAGTACAGTTGATAACAAGACGAAAGGTAATGAGGTCAGCAAATTCCATATGATTACAACTTTTTCGGATGATGCTAATGTCCTCAGGAGAATGCTGCAAAAAAACTGGCATATTCTCCAAACTGACTCTGTGATAGGCAAGGATATCCCTGCGGTACCATTGATCACTTTTCGCAAATCGAGGTCACTTAAAGATAAGTTGGTCCGGAGTCACCTGTCATCTAATACACTGACAAGTGGCACACTCAAAGACATGAAAGGCTTTTTTCCATGTGGAAAATGTAGGGCCTGCATAAACAGCAAAAGAACTTTGAGTTATAACATTGAGGGAGTGAAGAGACCCAAAAAGATAGAGAAATTCATTACATGCTCTACCACCCACGTGGTTTACTGCTTGCAATGCCCGTGTGGGCTGAGATATATTGGAAGTACCATCAACAATGTCAAAATGCTCATCCTTGACCATCAGCGCGCCATAATGAACAAAGATAGCAACTACCCTGTGGCTCGACATTTTGCCCTTAAACATCAGAGCAACACGGAATTGCTACAATATTTTGGGATAGACCATGTACCTATAAATCCTAGGGGCGGAGACAGAGTGCAAAGATTACGACGACTAGAGTCTCGTTACATCATAGATTTGCACACTAAAGCACCGCATGGTCTTAATAGTGGAGAAGAATTGGCCGTGCATCTTGGAAGATAAACCAGGATTCATCCAATTCGCTCTCCTGCATCACTGAGCCTTTTGTCATTTTATTACTCACTGCCATTTGTTTGTCATTTTATCACTCACTGCCATATGTTTGTTACCTTTGAATTTTTTGAAAGAGAAAAATTTCTTTTGAAAACTCTTTTGAAACTTATGAAATTTTTGAAACTTTTCGAATTTTGCGGGAATTCTGACTTTTTATTCTGACAGCTATTAATTGCCCCCTGAGATGCATCCACAAACAGCACATCATTGAAGTATTAACTTAATACATGTTTTATTGAGGAAATTCTAATGCCGATACACGGCGGAATATGAGAAATATCCTCTACCAATGTGCAGATAAACAGCAACCAATTTCCTCATATTGATGTTTGAGAATATATCTAAGGAAAATGGCGCCAATTGCAGGCAAGATTTTGTATTAAGGCCGATACACGGCGTAATTTGCTGGTACTGTTGTACTACGATCAGTAGGGCTGTTTTACAGTTTAAGGAACACATGGCAATTGACATGTACATACACATAGAAGGTGATGTGGATATGTTGCTATATGGATATATTGGTTTAATATTTGCTGTTAAAATAATATCTATAGCTTTGAGGAAAACACGCTGTCCGAACACCGATGAATGCAATATTATGTCAAAATGTCAGCAACTAACATGTTGTTTACACCGTTATAAGATGGCTGCCGTAGAAACAGTATCTTACTGAGGCATTTATGCCCGTTATTTGTTTCTGTTTTGGTACGGCGGAAGTGATGTCAATGAATTTGCCTTTTAAAAATGTCCGCGCGCAGCGCTTGTAATTAGACACTGAAGAAGGAATTTCCGAAACGCGTCTGTTTGCTGTTTGGTCTATCTGCTGATTAAAGACTAACTGATACGGAACCTCCCCGTGAGTGCTGAACTTTGTTTCAAGGACTTTGTTGGAAGCGTTCGTATTGACAACGCGGGACACCGCCGCGTGATAGCACCCGCCTGCGAGTGCCTTGGCTCATCTGGTGTAACTTGGTAGCTGTATATATATATATATTCACTTAAAAAACCATAGGTTTCACACATGTTATAGTTAGCTGGGCATTTCACTCGTGAAAAACCATCGAAATTTCCACGTTATAGTTAGTGCAGGCAACTATAACTCACGCAACCGCAATCCTCTGCTGATGACGTCAGATATTACATCACTGATGACATATGTGTTATTCTGAAAAAAAAATATTTGTAATATATGTATAGCTAAAAATAAATGGAAGAAGACATGGGTAAATAAGTGTCTAAATACAGTATTAGCATCAACAGAGGATTGCGGTCGCGTGAGTTATAGTTGCCTGCACTAACTATAACGTGGAAATTTCAATGGTTTTTCACGAGTGAAATGCCCAGCTAACTATAACATGTGTGAAACCTATGGTTTTTTAAGTGAATTTGCAAGGTTTTTTAAATGCTAATTCCTAACTATAACGTGTGTGAAACCTATGTTTTTTTCAGTGAATTTGTACGGTTTTTTAAATGCTAATTTATGTTTTATTTATTTTAAGTTTTTTCACCCTGCGCGTACCGTGCGCGCACGGTGCGCTTCGCGCACCGTGTGCCCACGTTACGTAGTTCGTGGAATTTTTCCATTTCTACCGTGCGCGTACGATCCGCGCGCTCCGCCATTTTTTGTAAAACAAATTAAAATACATTCTTGCCCTTGGGGGTCCTTCTGGGACCCCCTGACCAAGGCTAGGGGGTCAGGAATTGTCCAGCCTGCCCCCTTTTCACGTTATCCACCTTTGTTTTTCACCCCCTCAGACTGCGAGAGACAAAATGGCGGCCGACATTTCCTGGTTTCGACCGATTCGAATGTTTACTAAGATGTAACAACCAATCAGAATCGCGCTCGCGCACGGTAGCGTGCGCGTACGGTAAGCTTACGGTACGCGCTCGGAGCGCGCCTATAGGTATATATATTGATTTAAATGCTATTTTCTCAAGAAATACTGAACAGATTCACACCAGACCTGCAAAAGGCACATCCCTGACCTGAGGACTACCTCTCTGCCAAATTTCAAGTAATTCTGTTCAGCCGTTCGGGCTGAAGCTTGGACTAAAGGTCCTATGGAAAAATGCATGGGGAAAACGCGTTTTGGGACCCCCCTTTTTCTCAGCCCCCGCTCGACGAATCCCCCCAAGACTTTCAGGGAAGGAGCGGAGTGGAGCGCCCCACCTATTTTGAAAATTTCGCGAGGATTCGTCAATCGGCGCCAAAGTTATTAAAAATAGAATGTTGCGGATTTCCTATGGAAACACGGTCCTAACTATAACTATCTACTGGCGACCGCCAGTAGATAATATATAGATTCACTGAAAAAAACATAGGTTTCAGAGACGTTATAGTTAATTGGACATTTGACTCATATAAAACCAGAAAAATGTGCCTGTTATTGTAAGTTGAGCTAATTATAATTCGCGAGCTCGCAATGCACTGCTGATGACGTCACATATTACATCGCTCATGACATGGTCAGTGACATCACTCATGACATCACTGATGACATCATCTAGTGAATGTGTTTTTCTGTAAACTGTAAATATTTTTCTTATATATCTATGCCAAGGTGTATTGAAGAATGAGTGGATGTATAAGTGCCTGAATGGATTATATAGTAGATGCATGACTGACTCTATAAGTCACTGATTGAACGTATGTTACTGAATGCATGGATTAGTGACTAAACTGTGTGAATGTCTCTATTAGTCTCTCAGCTGGTGTGTAAGCAGGTGCATGGGTTGGTGAATAACTACATCAGTGTCTATATGGGTTATTGATTGTTTGTATGAGTATCTGTATGGGTGTCTGAGTGTCTATCTGGGTGGGTGGGGGGTGTCTGACTGCATACATGTCTGAATAGCTGTTTCACTCGTTCTATACATTCAAAACTGCATCTCGGAAGGGCTGTATGGGTAGCTAACTGTGTGTATAGGTGTGATGATTAGTGAATTGGTGTCTCAGTTGTATATATGTGAGTAACTATATATGTTTTTAGACAGTATATGTGAGTGTTGGGGTGTATAATTGACTATTCGTGTGAGAGAGTGATTGCAAGAGTGTCTACATACACGAATGTGTACTTTTTTTGTTTTTTTGTTTCCAAAACCTTTATTCAGCAAGTAACGTCATCACACAGCAGGTTGCCTACAACCACCTCGGGCCGGCAGTGTATCACAATGAGCAGAGGAATAAGGATGTACACAGCGAAATGCCAACAACCCGAGAGGGCAGGCCGCGTGACAACATACATGGGCTTTGTATTTTTAAGAGAGCAAGGATATTGCTACCCAATGGTCAAACTCAACAGAACACCCCATTCCAAACTAGCTTCACAGTGAGGTAAGAAATATTCCAATAATGAAAAGACTCAGAGCGAGCCAGGTAGCAGCTGGGTCAATAGGCCCAGTTCTGAAATTCAAAATCACTACCATGCATACCACAACAGCGTTATGAGCAACTCAGTAAGCAACCTTTCCGACACGCCAGGATCATCGCCAGTCGCCCAATCGCCCCAAATGTCCCAACATCCACCCAGCCGTCGCAGGCAACCAGACATTGGAGGCTACAAGAGCAGCGGGTAGTCTCGCCAACCCGGGATGTCCACAAAAAAGGGCCCCATGTCCCGCAGCCAGCAGCCAATTCCCAAGGTCCTCCAAGGCCGCCCCCGCCCCCTCTGCGCGCTACGCAGAATCCAATCCAGGCGAGGAGGGAGGGTTGACCTCATCAGGCAACAATGGATTCTGCAGCAAGTACGCCTTCAAGGGGTCCCATATGTCCCGGGGACGGGAACCAGTCGGGAAGAGGTCAGAGTAAAGGGTAAGCTGATCTTGCCAAAGGATCATTGTTTCTAGCTAATCTTCGAATTTAGGTGCCCTCCCCCTGCCCCATCTACAGGCCACCCTCCATTTGGCAAGGAGAAAGCACAGCGAGGCAAATTTCCTACGTGACACCGGGAGGGGCTCAGTATACCCCAAAACGCCCATCAGCGGAGTCGGCTGGAGTGCGGTATCCAGCATTTTCCCTACTGCCTCAAAAACCTGTACCCAGTAGTGTTGAAGGGCAGGGCAGCTCCAGGCCAAATGCAGCATATCCGCACAGTCTGCCCGGCACCTATCACATCTAGCGTCCTCCCGTAGCCCAAATCTGTGCAGCTTAGCCGGGGTATAATAGAATCTTTGCAAGAACTTGAAATGCGTGATACGCAGCCTGCCGCTAGCAGCCGCCCTCTCCGTTTGTGTACAGCAGTAGTGCCATACCCGGTCCGGAATGTCCTGTTCTAGTTCGCTAGCCCATCGAGCCCGGGCAGGGCCACAGGAGGCGCCAAGTTCGGCATAGACAGACTGGTATAAGATGGACACCGAATGGGAGGCAGTTTCCGCCCCCAGCAGGGCATGTAACTGGGGCAGCAGCGGCGGTTCACGTGGGTAATCCGGCGTGCAGGCCCGTATGCCCTCTCGCAGATGGGCGTAGATGAAGGTCTCCATCCCAGTTGGGGGGGGCTCAGCACATAGCTGTTGAAGGGTGGCGAATTTTCCATCCTTGTACACATCTCCCCACGTGTGGGTCCCCCGCAGTCGCTGGAATCGTTTAAAAATACCCTCCTGGAGGAGGGTCAGTTTGGGATGAAACGCTAATGGCAGGCGGGGAGAGTAGAGCATTGGGGCCTGCATGTTGCGCGCAATCCAATGCCATGCTCGCACCGTGCAGTCCACAGACGTGGGGTTCCGGTCGCGCTGCGCCATCCGAAGCAAGAGCGCCCCCTCCAGAGGAACAGGCTCCACAAGCCAGTGCTCCGTAGCTACATGGGCCGTATATTTCGGGCCGCGGAACCAGTAATGCGCATAATGCGCTTGCGCACATATGTAATAGAGTTAAAAGTTAGGGAGCTCGAGGCCCCCCTGCGCATAGGGGCTGGCCAGCGTCTCCCAACTGATCCGTGGTTGTTTACCACCCCAGACGAGGCGTAGGAGCTCAGTTTTCAGTGTGGCGAAAAAGGTTCGACCCGGATGGTAGGGTATATTCAGGAAGTAGTAGAGAAACTTAGGTAAGACGGTCATCTTAACCAGGGAGATTCTGTCGGCAATGGACAATGGCAGAGCTATCCATCGCGTTATGGAATCTCGTAGTGCGTCAATGGCTAGACCGTAATTATCGCGGATCAGCTCCTCCCGCTCCAGGGCGACATTCACCCCCAGGTACCGAACAGAGGACTCGCACCATTCCAAGGGGAAATCGACCGCAAAGGGAACGACAGCCGGAGTAAGAGGCAGGATCTGTGATTTCGCCCATTTGATATGTATACCAGACAGGCCCCCAAAGCTCTCGGAGGAGGGGGTTGAGGTTGTTCATCGGGTCTTTCGCATACAGAGTAACATCATCCGCATACAGTGAAATCAGGATGGGGCGCAAGAGGCATCTGAGGGCCTTTTCCTGGTGGTGCTGGCGCACCCTGGCCGCCAGCGGCTCCATCGCCAAGGCGAACAGCAGAGGCGATAAGGGGCACCCCTGTCTGGTGTCCCTCGACAGCGGTATCTCCTGAGACGTATGTCCGTTGATCTGCACACGGGCCACTGGGTCAGTGTAAAGCAGTTTAATCAAGGCGGAGAAACCAACCGGGAACCCCATACAGCGAAGTACCGCGTGCAGGTAGTCCCACTCCACTGAGTCGAACGCCTTAGTGGCATCCAGAAAAACAGCCGCCAGCGGCAGTTGCGGGGCCACCTGTTGGATAATCGAGAGAAGAGTACGGAGGTTGTGGGATGTGGAACGTCCGGGAATAAATCCCGCCTGATCCGGTAGGATGAGTCTATATATCAGGAGATTCACTATCATTTTAGTGAGAATTTTACTGTCCACGTTGATGAGGGACAGTGGCCGCTAAGAGTCACATTTGTGAGCTGGCTTCCCTGGCTTTAGTATGGACAGGATGAGGGCTTCTCTCATAGTAGGCGGTAGCGCCTGCTCCTCCTGCGCCTCTGCATAAACTTCCCGAAGAATAGAGGCCAGCTGATCTATGAACAGCTTGTAAAAATCGCTCGGCAGCCCATCCGGTCCAGGCGCTTTCCCTGACCTAAGCTGAAGTATTGCCTCCCTAAGTTCTTCATCCTTGAAGGGGACACATAGGAACTCACGTTGGTTATCCGACAGGTATCCCAGCGTGATGTCACCAAAGAACTGCGGGAAGCCCGCCATGTTGGTCCCCTTCGAGCGATAGAGCTCCGTATAAAAGTCAGTGAACGTCTGCAGGATCTGAGCGCTATCATTCTGGAAATTGCCTTCGCCATCCTCCACCTCTAGTATGTAGTTAGCATATCGAGGCTGTCTGATGTTTTGTGCTAGGGCCTTCCCAGGCCTCCCCCCCTCTCCGTATCGACGCGCCTGGGCGTACTTTCCTTTAAACCTCACCTCTCTCTCCGCCGTGTCCGTGTAGTCCTGCAATAGCTCTCGCATCTTGGCTCTGCCCTCTCCGTTCCCCCTACCCCAAATGTCTGCCTCAAGACCCTTAAGCTCCTTCTCCAGCAGGTGGAGCCGTCGGCGGATGTCTCGCAGCACCCCAAAACTTTTGGCCATGCATACCCCACGGATGGTAACTTTAAATGCCTCCCATAGCGTGCCCGCATGTTCGACTGATCCTCTGTCCCTTTCAAAGAAATCTGTAATTGCCTCCCCCAGCTCAGTTCTAAAGACCTCATCAAGCAGTGCATCCGGGGCGAGTCTCCAGCTTCTGAGGCCGGTAGTCAAAGTCGGGACGTCCACCGCCAAGCACACCGGGGCATGGTCAGACAGTGTGCGAGCCAAATGAGTTACAGTCCGCACCCAAGAGCACATTCCCCTAGACCCAAGCCAGTAATCCAGTCTCGACCAAGACTCGTGCATTGTTGAGTGAAACGTCCCCTCCCGCTTTCCCGAATGCCTATGTCTCCACAAGTCCACCAACCCGTCGCTATTCAATAGTCCTCTGAATGCGTCCTGGCTTTTCGTGTAGTGGTGGGGTAGGTGTGACGAGCGATCCAACACCGGGTCGCACACTGTGTTAAAGTCGCCCGCCCAGAGTATGTGAGTGGCTCCCACAGCAAGTATCTGCCCCCATAGTGCATTCAAGATGTCCGGGTTGTCAACGTTGGGGCCATAGTAGCTGACAATAACCACTGAGTGCGCACCTAGGGCGCCCCACATCATGCAGAACCTGCCCTCCCCATCACTCCGCACACCAGCACATCGAAAGGGGATGCCTCTCTGGCAGTACCTCGCGCGTAAGTAGAGTAAGCAGAAAACACCCTATCGGACGCCCATCTATTACCAAAGGTGGGTGAGCTTCGAGGGTCAATGTGAGTTTCCTGTAGGGCAACTATATTAATATTGTGACGGTCTAGGTAGGAAAGTATCTGTTGTTTCTTCCTAGCATCCCGCAACCCCCGCACATTCCATGATAAAAGCTTCAGGCTGCCGCGCTCCCTCCATTTGCGTAGAGCAAGGCGCAATAGGAGCGTCATCCCCAACCCAATGCGTAGCAGGTCGGCCCCCAGAGTTGTGTGGCGTGACATCGTACTATTCGCTATAGTGCAGTGTGGCAGCATTATGTAAGGGAAGTTCAATTCTGTCTCCATCTCCTGTCGCTCTCCCTTCTCCGTGAAGCTGTTTCTCAACCCTCCCACCCACCTGTCCCTCCCACAACGGTGCCCCAAATGTGCCGGCATCTCTAATCCCCCCCTCTGCTCCCTCCCCCCAAAACATCAAGCGCAATGAGAACCCAGAACAGGAAAATATCAACAAGGTAAGCGCGGTCCAGTCACCAGACCTTGTCTAACCCTTAACTCTTGAAAAACAGGGGACCTCCCGCAGTGGGGCGCTAGAGTGCCTCTGAAGCCCTCGTGTCCCACCATATAGTAGGACTCTCTGCCTCCTCCCCCGTTAGGCTGGTAATGGGGAGGATTAGAGTCGAGGGTGCCCTCCCCAATGAAGCAGACCCCTTCAAGCCCAGTATAGGCAAACAGCCAGGCTAAGTCGGCATAGATATGAGCAGCGCAGCCTATGCTGCTCCAGGGGTGACCCCAGTTCAACATCAGGAAAAATGCCTGGCAAAAAAAAACATCACTCAAGGTACTCATCTGTCGGCGACAGCTCAAGCCCAGGGCTCTCACTGGTCAAGCAGGTGTCCGACGGCCCAGCGCAGTCTCCAGCCTCGGCCGCCCTCCGCAGCATCTGTTCTGTCCCAGGGCACCGCAGAAGCACCCCTTCTCCAAGCGTTGTCGTGACGTGTAGTCATGTTCCATAGCGCCTAGTCTAGCCCCTCGCAGATGCCGGCCCAGGACATTCACTCCTCAGCCATGGGTGAGTGCGACCTCGAACGCCCAGAATTAGCTTCATGTGCCGGGGACGATCTCCGCAGAGACTTCAGGAAGTCCTCCGCCTGCTGCAGAGTTGTGCAAAGTATTGTGCGGTCTCGGTGACGTATCCTCAATTTGGCCAGGTATAGCAACGCATATTCGACGTTCGCCTGGCGCAGCTTCTGTTTCACCGCTATGTATTTCCGTCGAGCCTCCTGGACCGCCAGGGTAAAGTCTGGATAAATGGAAAACTAGTTACCGTCGTATTGCAGGTGAGGGATATCTCTCGCCCTACGCAGGGCCATGTCTCGGTCTCTATAATTCAGCAGTCTTGCCACTATAGGTCTCGGCGGCGCCCCAGCCGGAGGCCGCGGGCCCAGCGCCCTGTGTGCTCTTTCCACTATCATATGCGCCGAGAAGGATTCAGCCCCCAACGAGGACACAAGCAGTTTCTCCACGTAGTCCTCCATCCTCCCCGTGGCTGTGGACTCCGGTATTCCCACCAGGCGTATGTTATTCCGCCGGCCGCGCGCTTCCAAATCCTCACTTTTTGCAGTGATCACCTTCAGCAATTTATCCATCTGAGCCATTTGTCGCGCCATCTCCGCGGAGCTATCCTCAGTAGCGGAGATTCTTTTTTCCGCCTCCTTTATCTGCTCATCGCGCTTGTCCACCTTCAGCACTAGAAAGTCCAACCGGGTTTTCATGGTGTCCATTTTCCCGGAGAGGGCATTTAGGCGCTGTTGCATAGTGATGAGCATGGTTTTCAGTTCATCATTGGGGGCGGTCTCAGGGGCAGCAGACGGTCCCGAGGTAGACATCGCCGCAGCCTCAGTAGCAGGACGCGTGGACGACTTTTTCTGGTCGAAAAGGAGCTTGGCCTGGCGGGCCTCCACTTTCTCCATGTCAATAGTCTCCCAGGCTTCTTGTGCAGGGAAGGGCTCCGGGCCGCGACAACCCAGGTTCTCTCCCGCAGCAGCCAGTCAGAGCCCAGCCCCGAGCGCCAGCTTCTCGGCACCAGTACAGCCGTCTGTATGGACTGCGCACCTGCGAGCGTAGAGGCCAGGTCAGGCGCCGCGATGGTTCCCTCACTGCATGCAAGGGGCTAGCAGATACGTTATCCAGCAGCAGCCTCAGTTGGCAAATAGCGCAGTCGCCTTCCCTGCACCTGGCGGCGTCGCCTTCTGGGCTATCGAGTCATCCAGATGGAGGGGGGGCAACGTCCCATGCAGCAAAGATTACCCCCGCATCTCACGGGCCCAGGCCCAGCAGCGCGCCGCAGATCTCCCGGGCAGCCCGTCTGCCAGCCGTCTCGCGAGCACGTGTGCCTAGCCCGCGCAGCGCTCCAGGCTCCGTCAGACGCGCGAGCAGGGGGTGCAGGTATGCGTCCTCACCATCCCACACAGCGCTGGGGACTCCCCGGTACCTTCAAGGCTGCCGCCTGGTGCCCGATGTTCGAGCCTGACCGCTCCAACGGTCCGTCCTGATCTTAGCGGTGAGTCTGGGGAGCAGCCGCGTACCGTTCACCGCAGTTGCAGCGTCCTCATCTCATCACAGGCTCCCATTGCCGCGTCGCCGCTTCAGCAGGTATCTCGATAGGCTCCCCTCCTCTCGTCTATCGGAGCCCCGTAATGAAGTGCCCCGGGCGGCTCTGCTAAGCCTCGGTAAGCCAGAGCGCCAGCAGATGTAGTGCAGCAAGCACAAGGGGCCCGCCAGCACAGCTCCGGAAAGAGCCACCAGCCCCGTGCAAATCGTCAGCATGCAGCTCTCCCGCGGGGATGGTAGCAGGCAAGCGCCATTGACCGGCCTTCAGCCGCGTGGCCGCCCCGGTCCTCGGGTAGCACGCTCCGCCGCCGAGGTCCTCCGCGAGAGAGGCCCCCTCTCCCGCTGGGCAGGTCCGGGCCCGATAGCTCCTCAGAATGTTATCTCTGCGCCGCAAAATTTTCAGCGAGTCGCCTGTCGCCTTAGGAGTGCATTTTCCCACGCAGTGCAGGCATGGGCGAGGGGTCTTTATGCGGATTATTAGCGGATATCAGGGTCGGGCTTCCAGAACCTCACAGCAGTGCGGCCATCTTGGTTTGGCGCCACCTAGCGCCCCCCACGAATGTGTACTTGTATTAGTGATTGTATAAGAGATTAAGTATGTGATAGTATCTATATAAATAAGGGAAGTGGTGTGTGTATAAATAAGTCAGGTGGTGTGTATATATCTGCATAGGTGAGTACATGGGTGTATGATTGATTTTTGGCATGACTGAGTAGATGTGTGAGTAACTCTATGGATCAGTAGCACTGTGTGAATGTATGTATAGGTGTATGAGTGGATATTATACTGACGTAATGATGAGTGACAGCATGTATGAGTGTCTATCAGTGTATGTCCGGCTCACAATATATAGATAGGAATCTGTGGATGGGTATCTAGTATCTGGTATTGGTGTGTCTATGGTTTCGAAAATGGTAGTCTGTATTTTAGAGTGGGTGTTTTAAAGGTTATATAAGAGTGTGAAGAGGTGTGTCAGACTATCACGTGGGTGATGTCATCAGTGATGTCATTTGAGATGTCATGAGTGATGTCACTGACCATGTCATGAGTGATGTAATATGTGACGTCATCAGCAGTGCATTGCGAGCGCGCAAGTTATAGTTAGCTCAACTAACTATAACAGGCAAATTTTCTGGTTTTATATGAGTCAAATGTCCAACTAACTATAACGTCTCTGAAACCTATGTTTTTTTTTCAGTGAATTTCTAAGGATTTTTAAATGCTAGTTTCTAACTATAACGTCCCTGAAACCTATGGTTTTTTCAGTGAATTTCTAAGGTTTTTTAAATGCAAATTTCTAACTATAACGTCTGTAAAACCTATGTTTTTGCAGTGAATTTCAAAGGTATTTTTTTGTCAAACATATTTTATTATTTTTTAACAAAGTACATTGTACGACAATGCTATCAAGACACCCCTTGCAGGGGGGGCTCTGGATTCAATAAGATTGGGAGAGGCTAATAACACAGAACATCCAGTATCAGTCTAACCCCGGTATCACTGGATTGCTAAAAAAGGGTTACAGTTCCTTGTATTGACGGGGTGTGGGTGAGATCAATAACAGCATTTAACAATAGCCAACATGTTTGCGTGCATCCCATCTTTCTTTTGAGATGGAAGGCGCATGAAATCCCTCGTCGGAGGGAGTCACTTGAATAGCTTACATTTGTGCAGAAGCAATCCCCCACCGGGGGATAACGGAAACAAAAATAAAAGCAATGTAGGCATTTTTGGGTCTATCTTTTTAGGGCGCCAGACAAGTCCCAGATAGTTCTCCCAGTCACACTACGGTCCATTTGCAAGCCAATGTTTGTCGGATTCCTTTTTTAACCACTCGACCAAGACTCTCAACTGTGCTGCTTTGTAATACAACTGGATGTCTGGGAGGCCAACTCCTCCCTCCATGCGGGTGCGACGCAGCAGGGAGAAGGAGAAACGTGCACGTCCCCCTTGCCGAATAAAATGTAGGATCATAGTCTTAACTCGGCGGAAGAAGTCCCTTTCTAGTTCTATGGGCAGAGCCTGGAATAAATAAAGAAGCCTAGGGAGGAGTGTCATTTTCACTGCATGTATCCGGCCTAGCCAAGACAAGAAGAGGGGTTTCAACTTTGTAAGTTCTGCTTGGATACGAGTGAGAATGGTCGGAAAATTAGCTGCATAGAGCTTTTCAATCTTCGACGTCAGTTGGAACCCTAGGTATTGTATGGAGGAGGAAGCCCATGTGAGGGGAGTAAGAGGTTGAAGTCTGTGGACCTCTGTTGGTGGCAATGTGAGGTTAAGGATATAAGATTTGCTAAAATTTATTTTAAAGCCTGCAACTAATTCGTAACGTTCAAGTTCTGTCTGTAGAGCTGGGAGAGATGTGGCCGGTTCGGATAGAGATAGGAGAACATAGTCCGCGAATAAGGAGATTTTGTGGGGTTCCCCAGTGAATGGTATCCCCCGAATACTGAAAGTAGGGGCGGGAGGGGACTCCCTTGTCTAGTGCCTCTAGAGTGGAAGAAAGAGGATGAGCTTACCCCGTTGACTACCACCCTGGAGCGAGGTTGCCGATTATTAGCTCGGTTAGAAATTTGGTTGAAAATCCGAATGCCTTGAGGGTGTGGAACAGAAGCGCCCAGTTAACTCGATCGAAGGCTTTCTCAGCGTCCAGACCCACTAGGGCAGCAGGTATCTGACGTCTGTTGGCCTTCTCAATGAGATTAATAATTCTACGGGTTTTGTCGTGAGTTTGGCGGCCTTTAATGAATCCAGACTGGTCAGGGTGTATGAGGTCAGGCATGAGGTCATTCAGTCGTTTGGCTATGATGGAGGAATATACTTTGGCGTCTAAGTTTAGAAGTACAATAGGGCGATATGAGGCACAGTGTTGGGGATCTTTCCCGGGTTTCGGTATCACTGAGATCATGGCTTCAGTCATGAATGTAGTGGATTCGCCTTCTTCGGCCATCTTATTAAAGAGCCGCGTTAGGTAGGGGCAGATGTTAGGGGCACAGGTTTTGTAGGAAAGGGCGGTATACCCAACCGGGCCTGGGGCTTTGTGGGGTTTAAGGGCCTTAATCGCTAGAGTGACTTCTTCATGGGTAATGGGAGTGGAGAGTAACTCATTCCATTCAGTGGAAACCTGAGGTAGAGGCATTGCCCGGAGATAGTCCTGTTGGGCGTCAGTATCTAGGTCATCACCAGTGTAAAGGGCATCATAAAATGAGCGAAAGATTTCGGCTGTGTCTTCATCCCTGTGCGTAACCCCCCCGGAGGGACCCTCAATGCCACCTATGTACTCTCTCTCCCGTTTATCTCATAGTTGCCTGGCTAGGTGTTTACCGATTTTATTGCTAAGAGAGTAAGATAAGTGACGGAGTTTAAGGAGCGTGAACTCAGCTCTGTTGTTATAAATGGCACGAAGCTTGCCGCGAAGTGCTGTCAAATTGCGGAGGGTTTGCCGAGTAGGATTTAATTTGTGGGCATTTTCGACAGAGGTCAGCTCCTGCTCTAATTGCTTCCTTTCCCTAGCTCGCGCGTTTAGTGCTGAGTTAAGTGCAATACACTTCCCCCGGAAGAGTGCTTTGAATGCGTCCCAAGTGGTAAACTCGGTTGTATCCTCTGGCTTGTTAAGCTAAAAAAAGTATGTAATGGTGTCTCTGAGTTTAGCACAAGATTCTTTATCTCACGCCAACGAGGCCGGAAAGTACCACCTGGGCGCAGTCGGCGCATCCCCATACCAGGACAGGCAGATGGAGAACAAGCTATGATCGGACACAGAGAGAGGGAATATTTTGGCTTCCTGAAGGGAACCCAATAGGGACTGACTAATAAAAATATAATCCAGCCTGGAGTATGTACGGTGAACATGGGAGTAAAAGGTATAGTCTCGGGGTGTGTGGATAGAGAGTATGCCATGAATCTAGAAGGCCTAGGTCTTGGATTCGTTGTTGAATGTCAGCGGAAAAAGAGCCCAGTTCTGAGCGCTGTGAGTGTGTGCTGTCCATTTCCTTTTGCTAGGTCAAATTCAAATTACCCATGAGGACTATCTTTCCCTCCACCAAATCCAGCAGTTTCCCCAGTAGTGTGTGTAGAAACAGCGTCTGACCAGAATTGGGTGCGTATAGAGCTACAAAGGTGCAAGTTTTCCCTCTCAGACGGCCCTTAACCATGATCCACCGGCTCTCTTTATAGCTGAGAACATCTAGGGGTAGGAAATGTATGGTAGAGCGGAACAGTAGGGCCACTTCTCTATGCTTTGTAAGAGCCGAAGATCTGTAGATTAAGGGGTATTATTTGTGTCTGTGGCGTGTGTCTTCGGCTCTGGCTAGGTGTGTCTCCTGGAGCGCCACTACATCTAAATGGTGGTCAATACTGTACTTCCAAACCTTCCGGCGTTTTTGAGGGGAATTAAGACCTTTGACATTCCAGGTTCCAATGGTAAGTTTCATATTGTCAGTGGGAGATGTATCGTCTCTTAAGAAGCCCCCTTATTCCAGGTGTGTACCACGTCTTCACCAATCTCCTGAGGAGGTTGTGTTGCCCATTCACTTCATCCGTAGGTGTGAAAGGAACAAAGGGCCCGCCAGAGCTACATGATAAAAAGCCGCCACCATGTCCCCCCCATCCCACACCAAATCCCCAACAGAAGGAAAACAAATATAAATAAAAATGCAATGCCAAAATTTTCTAACAGAGCTCCGCTGGGAGCATAAAGCCCCCACGGATACCAGGGGGGACAACGGGTCCGAGGTCCCCGTCCACGCCCACGCCCACCCCAGCTACAAACTCAAGAGAAAAAACGTAACATTTTCTAGAAACAACTGAAAAACAATTACAAGCACAGGTCCTTCCCATACTGGAAGCTCATATAGATCGTCTGCAAAGGAGGATAAGGCATGTTAAGGCATGATGCAAACCCTGTTAGTGTAAACCCTGATGCATATAAGAGATCAGCGCACACTAATGGTGCCAGCATACAGCTATGAGCAGGTGTAAAAAACACAAACTAAAGGCACTGTTCTTACTTATGGAGAGGAGGCAGTCCGTGATTGCTCCGTTCCTTCCCCGGATAACCAGAGCCCCAAAAGTCAGGGCCTAGGCAGATCTTGGTGATGACGATCCCGGACAATGGCCAGGGAGCAACAGTAATCATTGTGTTCTGACCCAGCCATCAGCTATCACCGGGGCAAGAGCACAGAAAAAGAAAAAATCGTGGAGGTCCAGGACCCCATCAAGCACAGAGGATAGTCGGTCCATCGTCCCAGAAGCGGACCTCGGCCAGTCAGCAGCAGCCCCTGCATGTACTTACTGACCACCCAGAGGTCATTGGTGGCCCCTGAGAAAGGTCTCCATTTTTGTCTTGTGGGGTGTCCGAGTCGTCCGTCGGGAGGCCTAAGAGTTCCAGACCCTCCTTCAGTTTAGTGATGTGGCGGTGTTTGTTCTTAAAACCAAAACTAAGTCCGAATGGATATGTCCACCTGTACCGGATGTGATCCTCGCGTAGTTTGGTAGTAATGTCTCTAAATAGTTGTCTTCGCACCATAGTTGCCGGCACCAGATCTTGGTAGATGGAGCATAGGTGATTTTGGAATGAGATGGAGCTCTTTGTCCTGGCAGTCTGTAACACCGCCTCCTTCACTTTGAAAGAATGGAACTTCGCCAGGATATCGTACGTTTTTTTCTTCTCACCAGGTTGCAAGGTGCCCACGCGGTGTACCCTGTCCAGCTTAATTTTAAGGGTTTGTGGGGCCAGAACCTCTGCAAACAGTCCCTCCACGAAGGCCGCCAGGTCGGGCCCCTCTGCGCCCTCCTCAAGGTCTCTGATACGTACGTTCTCTCTCTGTGACCGATTTTCAAGGTCCTCCGAATTGAGGAGAGACTGGTGTAGCTGTTCCTGAAGGAGGCGGACATCTTCCCGCAGTTACGTAGATATTTGCTCTTGCTCCTGGGAATGCGTCTCCAAGTCAAGGACTCTTGTGCCCACGGAGTCTACGTCTTACTGGAGGGAGGCCAAGCTTTCAGTTAGATCTGTCCGTTGCTGATCTATCGAGGATTTAATGTCCTGGCTTAGGTCATGGCGAAGTTCAGTTTTAAAATCCTTGAACATAGCCACCAGATCCGCTTTTGTGATCGCCATGGCAGTGGCTCCCGTGTTGCCCCACAGCATCAGGCGTTTGTCTGGGGGGATGAAGAAATCTGAGACTTTACCTGTCTGCTTGCTCGTCGTCTTCTGCAGCATAGGGCGCGGACCAGGCTGGCCCCTGAGAAGCTAGCAGAAAAGGCGAAGCTGCTGTGCCCTAGGTTGCAGGCGGCCTAGTGGGGCGATTAAGGTAGAGAGAGGGCTGTCGGACTCCCAGGCACGGCCGCTGCGAAAGATAGGCAATCTCCTAGCTAGGGATGCATTGTTGAGGATATATCGTGTCCAGTCAGTGCCAGCATCACCATGTAGGAGTATGACCAGCAAATAAAGACCGGTGGAAGGTGGTATAATGTGCGGCCCGTCCGGCGGAGTTGGAGCGGAGAGGCAGCGCACCCAGTGTCGGTGGTGTGGGTCGGGTCTGGGCCTTTAGGCGTTGGTAGCTGCCAGTGGCGTGGTGTACTGAGGCCAGGGCCCCCTGGGGCGCGATCGCTACTTCGGAGCTGGTGTCAACTCAATCATGCAGGCTCGGGGGAAGATCAAGACTGTTCTACGAAACCTCGGGGCAATCCAGAGATGTCAGTAGCGACAAAGGGCTAGCTGGTAAGGAATAGCAGGGTGGAGAGTCAGGGGTAGACTGCAGGACGTGTAGGAAGCCGGTACTTAGGTTAAGGTGAGCCAGGGAAAGCGCTGATCGCCATCTGTATGTCACCGACGGCCGCCATCTTAAAGTCAGGCAGACGCTGGGAGGGTTATCTCAGTGGGGGCAGCCTCCAAATTAAAGCTTTTACCGAGGCCCCCATGGCATAGAAGGGTCAGCGGGAGTCTCCAGGGGCCAGAAAGACGCAGGCATCAAACATACCTCCGGGAGATGATCTCGGTCAGTGAAGTCCTTGGCAAGGTGCCAACCGCCATTTTGTGCGCCACCGTCTCTCTTCTCTACCGAGGATGTCATCCGCTTCCGTGGCACCAGGAACTATCAAAGCTGCTCCGTAGATGCCCCACACACTCCGCCTTAGGAAGGGAGCATGGGCGCCGGTGAGGAAGCCCTACAGTCATCTAGAGCCGGGCCGGAGCAGCACGTGGACCAGGAGCCGAGACGGTCTACGTCCGATCGCCCATCTTGCCCGGCCATGCCCCTCAAAGGTTTTTTAAATATCGAGCTACTATTGTGCTCTTTGTCATTACTACTGTTTTTTCTAACTTTTCAACTACATAAAATAAACAGCAAAACTACAATGTAATTTAATATATTTCACAAATTACAGTGAGTTTTTAAATAATACAAAATAATGTAGCATTCAGAAAACAATTTTTCTCCCTTTTTTGCTGTCATCAGCTACTACTTAACTTCACTATTCACAGTGATGTCAGAGCAGTTTCATCATAAACAGGAAGGAAAAAAAACAATCAACTAGATTGTTAAAAAAAAACAAATCCCTAATTCTCACAAATATAATACAAAATCAACACAAATAACACATCCAATACTATTTCCAATCTTAAAATCTTACCTTTACTTCGTAGTTTCTGTGAACATTTTCCCAATACACCAAATAATGTATCAAAGATTTTGCTTTGAAAGCATCCAGTATGAATTCCTTAAAGTATCTTTACACCTTCCCACAAAGCCGAATGGTGTATCTAAAATCTTTGTTTCAGAAATATCAAGTATGAGTTGGGTAATTCATAAGGCAATCTCGGTTTCATTTCCAAGTGTTGATCGTTGCAGTGACTCCAACCATTATTACACTTTAAATAAACTGTATAATTTCCACTTTTGGTAGTACTTCCAGCATGGAAAACAATAGCAACTGTTACAAAAAGTCTTCCAGAAATAGATACTTGACTAGCAACAACATTTTTTATTTTGGTTTCCACTTTTCTTCCATTTGGTCTACAGCGTTCTAGCATTATAATCAAATATTTTCCATATCTTTGTAGGCATAATGTAGATAGCATTGTTGATTTACAACGAGAACAGATCATCTTGTGATTTGCTTCTTTTAGTCATTTGGAAAATGGTACAGATTTGGAGTCAGGTATTGTCAAATATAGAAATCGTTCTCTGTCAACTATAGTGCTTGAAGTTAATGGACACTGTTCACATTTATGTGCCCATTTGTAACTGAGTCCAAATAAACTCTCAATCTGAATTCCTTCATCTTCTAGTACTTCAAGCATAACTACCAAAAATTTGTGTGCATCTTGTTGTATATTAGCACTGAACGTTAAAGATCCAGTACATGTATCCAACAGTTGGCGAATACCAGAAGCAGAATGGATCTTACTTCTATCAGTTCTCAATTCTTGAAATAAAGTATAAAGTGCCAAACATAATCTTTTTTCCTGACTTTCCATAATTTCACCATAAACATCTTCAAGGTAAAATATAATGTTTAGAATAACATTACCATAGCAGTTGACACCAGAAGCATTTTCTAATTGGAATCCAACAACATCATCACTTGTGTGTATTTTCTGCTTCTTTATATCTTTTCTTTTCTCTTGATTTTGTTTCCGCTTTCCAACCATAGTTGATTCTTCACCATGTTGGCGTTTTGAACACACAACATGTTTCTCATAAATAGGATATTCACCTGAACTTGGAGCATAAAGCCTTCTCAAACGATTATATTCTCTTACACAATTAACATCAGTACTAACCTTGTTCTCATCAAAATCAATTAAATACAAACCAGACAACGTTCTAACTCGAGATAATGCAACATATACCATTCCCTCTTTAAACACAGTTCTTCCTACATTTATCAAAGAATTATCTACATATAAACCTTGAGATTTATGAATACTTATTGCATATGCTAAACAGAAGGGAAACTGTTTTCTATGAAAATACAAGTCTTTTACAAGCAAAAAACGTACAGCACAACGCGCAATCTGTCTCACCTCTGTAATCTGATTAAATTTAACTTTCAAGAATTCAATTCCATTTCTATTTTGATATTTCACAAAATTAACAACTTTCCCCATTGCTCCATTCACTAAACCTTCTTCTACATTCAGATTATGCCTCAAAATTACCCGACAGTTTAAACATACATCTCCATTTTTTTCTAAGCCAGCAGTTTTTGATACAGACTTTTCCAAAGAATCCAATTTAGGGGCATATAAACAACAACCGGTTATAATTATCGCTAAGCGCACTTAGCGCTAGGATAATTATCGCCGGCTAGCGTTGATTTTTATCGCTGAGATAGCGTGCTATTAGCAATGCTTATCTCAATAGCGATAAAAATCCTCACGCTAAGTGGCTAACGTGAGATTATCGCTGGAAACCCAGCGATAATCTCACGTTAGCTTGTTGATAGGGACAGACAAACTTAGCCATGATATCCTCCTTCCATAGGATATCATGGCTAAGTCAGAAAAATACCAGATGTAAAAAAGCAGCGTTAACCGCGGTTAGCGCTGCTTTTTTTGTCTCTAACAGGGT
The DNA here is from genome assembly GCF_964204655.1 of Triturus cristatus. Classification (NCBI taxonomy): domain Eukaryota; kingdom Metazoa; phylum Chordata; class Amphibia; order Caudata; family Salamandridae; genus Triturus; species Triturus cristatus. Next base: position 1,200,063,652 of record NC_140584.1, read on the forward strand.
TAGCGATATTCTTGATAATAGGAGAAATGTCGCTTAGCGACATTTCTTCTATTATTTTACTCTGGAATGCCCCCTTTGCATCTCATTAGAGATGCAAGGGGAAGCGTAGAGTAAAAGGGTGCTAACATGCAAATTTGCATGTTAGCACCCTGTTGTAGATAGGGTGCTAGTTTTATCTCTGCTTTTTTGGCTTTTAAAACCAAAAAAGCAGAGATAAAGCCCTTGTTGATATGCCCCTTAGTCTGTAGTTTTTCTGAAAGAAGAATTGTTATTCCTTGATGCTCGATTTTATCAATAGCTTCAATATGTACTATTTCTTCATTTTCCAATTTCATAAGCTCTCTATTAAATGTATAACTCTTCCACTGTAGGCATTAAGCAAACTATACACTTTTTTTCTTTCATTTTCTTGTACATTACTTCTGCTGGTGTGTTTTCATTTGTAAACAAGTTCTTTAGTAGACGACTTTGAAAAGCTTCTTTACCATGTTTGCTTAGAACACCAATTCTTACATCTTTTAGAATATTTCCATAATCTTCATCTCTTGCTTGTCGCATATTCTGAGTGAGTTCTTTATATTCAAAATTTTACCACAGATTCACATTTCCAATACTTCCCAGAGATTTCTTTGTGTCTTCATGTAGAAGAGTTTTAAACACTGGTTCTCCTTTTACAGGTGTTAGTTGTAGCAGATCTCTAAATACAATTAAATGTTTTCCTCCAAAGAGAACGTCATAATCTGTTTTTAATACCTGTTGCAATCTTAAGTGTACAAAAGCAAGCATTAAGTTTGAGACCATGCTCACCTCATCAATAATTAATAGTTTCATTTTCTTCAGCACTCTTGACACTTCATGAGAAGCTTCTCCAGACAACTTCTGATATTGTAATTTACTATCATGCTCAACTGGTAACATCAGTAATCTATGCAAAGTAACTCCTTTAACATTGTGTTCAGCTAATCCAGTTGGAGCTGTTACAACAAAACATAAATGTGAACCAGTAGTTTTTTAAGATAACTGGTCAAAACTTTAATTAAAAAACCTTTACCTGTCCCAGCATGACCACTGATGTACATCAGAAGAGGTTTAAAAGATGAACACACACATTCTTTTTTTCATGCAACAAACCATGTTCTATCTGTTCTCTCACTTGTACATATATTTCTTTCTGTTCAACATTTAGTTGTTCTGCTAACTTTTCCAATGTAATATTCTCCTCGTGTGCTTGTTGCATTGCAATTTCGACTTCATGCATAGCAATCGCTGCTTCATTTTCCAGTATTGGTTGTCCAAGAGGATCTTGACTACATTGACCACTATTTTGACTATCTTGAGAACTTCATTAGCTATTTCAGCTGTAATAGTCTTTTCCTGATCAACTTCATCATTCAACATTTTTAAATATGTAGGGAAAATTGTACATGCAATGCTATCTTTACATGCATTAAAAGAATCTTCATAGCAGTCAAAGTCTCCAAATAATTCACTTTCGCTATGCCATGGTTTAAAGAGTTGGAGAAGTGCTAAATAGTAAAATTCTCGCTTATCTGGAGTTTCACAACTGAGTTTCTTGTGGTTTATAAGATTACCCTTTGCATGTTTTACTAAACAGCCATGACATCCAACTACTGCATATTTTCCTTATTTTAAATTCTGTTTAACATTTCTTTTGAAGCTGTAATGTTGAAGTACTTCATACAGACATAGCTGTTCCAGATATCGACTCCTTTTCGGATAGTATGTGTCCAACATTTTAGTTTAAAGAATGTCTGTACTGTCTGGTTCATTTGCTGCTAAGTATTCAATTTCTTCTAATGATTTCAACACTCTAATCCGTGAGCAGGCAAGACCTAAACTTACCCAAGAGACTTTGAATATAAACTTGAAGAGCACAAGTGGTCTGAACATTCATAGAATCCAATTTCTCGGTGGGAAAGCATTTTCAAAGTAAAGCTGTACAATTTTTGCTGACACTTTTCTATTGGGCAATTTCTTCCCGCATTTGTTTCATCTCTGTTGTTTCTGATTTTGTTATGTACGATGTAACATAACGGGCAACAGCAATTGAGTTATCTGCAACATACTGTCCATGTTCGCATTCCACATTTTTAAAATGACTGGATTGTAGTCATTGATATACTTTGACACTTCTGTTCTTTTTAAGTTGTAGGTATTCTTTGGAAATTTCCGAGTAATTGTGTGCCTTACAGAAGAAATTTTTTTTTACCCTTCCTTTACAAATGACTGGACATGGAAAACCAAACCGACATTTGGTGTAAAGCTTTCCTTTAGACTTGTATTTTCTTCTGCAGTACTTTCTGCAACGGTGACTTTGGAAACATAAAACTTGCTGTCTCAAGCTTCTATCTCCTTCTTCTCTCGGAATCTCACATGTCACATACTGTTCGATGAAAGACAATACTGTTTCATCAGAATCAGTTCCAAATTTAGGTGCATCCTTGACCCATAGAAGCATATGTATATGAAGTGCACCTCTTGCTTGGTACTCCTTTCTCCAAAAGAAATCGGTAACTTCTCCAAGAGGCGGATTCTTTTTATTGCAGATAAAAGACATCATAGCTTGAAACCTATGATTAAAATATCTGCACACATTTACAGGATCCAATGAACACAGTTCACCAGGAGTCTTTATTTCAAAATTTTTAATATTGGAATTCACTTCTCTTAGAAACTCAAGCAAATCTTCCCATGCATACTCTGCACAGCTAAGTGTGACAAACCATGTTGGTGTACCTAAGTTCCGTAACATACACTTGAGTTCTCCATGACGATGATACCAGTACTCATATGTTTCACGTTGACATGACATCAAATTGATAAACTGTGCTTCTACATTTTCATCTGTTTTTTCAACTTTCTCCACAAATTCTTTCGCAGGAAGAAGTGATTGATGAACTCCAGTTTTAAGTATGTGGTTCACTGCATATGACAGAGAAGATAAATCACTTTCAAACAAAAGGGGAAATATGTATGGAATGCACTGTCGAAAGCTAGGATCTTCAGAATATAATCTTGTTGACCGATATTCTGAAGCTGGAATACGTACAGGTCGGTCATCATATCGTCCACATTCTCCAGTAGGAAACAGCTGTGGAAAACAACGAGCTTCCAAGCTCTTCTACCTTACACTCATTGGAGTTCCCTGTGCTTTTTTCATTTGAAATAACTCAATGCTGCTTCCTATTACTTCTTTTGAATGTAAAGGACATATTGTGTAATGGTCATAAATCTCTTCAGTCCTTGACTTGTCCACTTTCTCTATTTGACCACTTGAAATTTCACATTCATCTTCTAAACTTATTACCTGTTCATCCACATTTACAGTTTTGTAATAAATATTATTCTCTATAAGATATAAGGTAGCCTTTTCAACTTTATTATATTCCACAAATTCTTGCCAAATTTTCCGACTCTTTGTTGGTACACCATTTACTAGAATGACTACTGCCTCATTTTCCTCTTCCTCTCCAGTAATAGTTTCAATATTTTTCTTAAAATCCAAAGGTAAGTACACCACTCTTCCTTTCAGCCCTCTTTGCAAGTCTGTTGGTGGCAGTTTACCTGTTTTAGGCTCCATCCAAATTATAGTTTGAAAAGGATGAACAGATTGAATTAGAACCCACTCATATGTATTCAATTCTGCCAGTTCCTTCAGAATAGCTACTAATTCTAAGTTATTATGTACTGCTCTAGCAGGCATTTTGTTCTCTACTAAATTGTTGTAACAATATTTACATATACTTTGATCACTACCTAACTCCAATTGACCTTCCACCAACAAGTAAGTTGCAAATTCTTCCCACTTACTATTGTTCTCCTTTTCACTTTTCAAATACAAATCAACATTCCTAGTTTGACTTTTATAATGAGTACGTCGACAACAAACACAAACATAGTTTGGTATTTCAGAGCACACTACATTAAACCTTCCAATTTCTTCTTCAAACTGATCAGTGCTAATCACTTTCCTATCTCCTTCAACATCTGTAATTGTCAAACTTTCACTTTCTATTGACTGCTCTTCTGAACCAAAATATGGCATCTTCCCACTAAGCCCCCTATCCCACCAGCCCCACACTATGGAGCCCATAGGCCTGCACACCTACTCAATCAAATACCCCCCTGGCCTCTCAAAAAAAGCGGCCAAAGACTTTAAACATAGGCAGTTAAAATCTCACCCCGAAACACCTATTGCTGACACCTACTTCTCTAACAACATAGGAAGCACAACGAACGACATCATCTTCTACACCAAAAGAAGAGCACAATGGAGGAAAGCCTTTCTCACATTACTCGCGACTGCATCCACCAAAGAAACTGCACACGGTCTCACATTACACATCACTCCTTCCCCGTTCTTCTTAGCGAATGCCACTATCACCATCTATCATAGTGGTATCATCCTCATGCAGGCCTCAGACCATAATCTTCACATTCTGGATAACATCTTCCCGATCATCAAAGCAAAGGTCGCAAGCCCCCACCTCACCTCACCATCTAACCATTCCCCCAACTATCGGACTGACCCCCCGCGGACCCCGCACCTGGACTTCCCCTAGCGTTATCCCACAACAATAAAACTCACAGCCCTGGCGTAGCCAACAACCCATTAAGCAACCTACACAATTCATATTCGGCTCCCAGCACCATCTCAACTTCTCCTATACCTACCTCGCCTTATATTGGCTCTATCTCGCCCCCAGCCTTCACACACGGCCCCTCGCCTACCACTAACACTCCCCATCCCACTTATGATACTCTCCTCTCCACCTCCACCCCCACACCCAACAACCTCGAGGCGGTCCGGGCCCTCGTCACTCCCCCCTCCCCCTGCACCACTCCTGATCAGCTTGCAGTCCCTTCTTCCCCTTTTCCCTGCACCACGAAGCGTACGGTCCCGTTGCCTTCTGCTCACATCAACACCCCCTCCCATCCCCTATGTACTCCCCCACCAGCCAATGTCGGCCACTTTGAGATACTGCCTAACATTGAACCAGTTACGTCGAAAGCACACATTAATACCCAGTCACGTCCCCTCTCAACCACGACAACCCCCACAGCAGACCACAGTCTGGATAGGATACTTATATCCCTTCTCCAAATCAAAGAGGACATCCAAACCCTTCACAACCTGATTCTCCAACCACACAAGCCACAAACTAAATACCCTCATCAGCCATGCATTAGCCCCTTGTCTCAGTCGCCCCCCAGTTGGAAAACAGTACCATACCCCAATGCCCCATCACGTCCCAACAGAAAAACACCCACACTATCTGAGAAAGATCTTACCTCCCTTCTTCGCTTCTACATACCCCCACCCCCTCCCTTGGAACTCATGCAGACAGATGACCTGCAAAAATTGTCCTTTATCCAACCCATCCATCCCAATGCCTCTAGAGTCTCGAAACGACAGACTCCTAGAGGTATTGTTGAAAATAACCTCAAGAGGATACCCATCCTCCACAACCACAACACTACTCCCTCTATATCCCAGCTCAAATGTATCCTACTAAACTGTAGATCTGCATCACGTCATGCCACGGATATAGCTGACCTCATATTAACCACTGAACCCGATCTCATAATCTTGACTGAAACCTGGCTAAACAATTCCTCCACGCCCCTATTAGACATACTAGTCCCCCCTAATTACTACATCACTAGACTTGATAGACTAGATGGGCCAGGGGGTGGCATTGCCTGCATCTATAAGAATCACCTGTCGGTGAACCGCATCAACTCACCGGTGCTCTCTTCATGTGAGTACCTTTGCCTAGACATCACGAGCAATAAAAAGCCCCTATGCTCTCTACATTCTTTTTACCACCCTCCTGGAAACAATCGCATCTTCATCGAACAAATAATGGATATCATAGCCGCAAATGTCGGACAACAAAATACGCAAATCTTCCTGGGTGACTTCAACCTCTACTGGAATGATCCTGAAGACTCAGAGGTCAATAGCCTCAAAGCTTTTCTGTCCGATCTTAATCTGGCCCAAATATGCGATGGCCCCACCCACGATAAGGGTTCCATCCTCGACCTAGTAATTGCCAAAATAGAATCTACTCAGCTGGTTTCGATCCTCCCTTGCGACTGGTCTGACCATCACATAATTCCTTTCCACATCATCAAGGAAGTCAAGCCACTCTCTATCCAACCAATGAGAACGAAAATTTGGAAGAGGAACCTAGAAAACATCACCCCTGCCTCGCTCACAACCGCGAGTCACACCCTCCCACCCCCACTGGAGGGTCTAAAGGATGTACATGTTCTAACCAACCACTACTTTCACTCTATGAACCAGGTACTAGACAACTTAGCCCCATTACAACTGAAAAGAGCCACCGCAAAAGGATCAAACCCCTGGTATGATGGTAGGCTAAATGAAGACAGAAGATCTCTAAGAACAGCTGAAAGACAATGGAGAGCTGCTCCATCTGCTGCCCACCTCAAATTGCTAAGAAGTAAAAGAAACTCCTACTATAGAAAGATTAGACGATCGAAAGCCGACTTCATTCGTCTACAATTAGACCAAGCCAAGAATCGTCCCAAAAGACTATTCGAAATAATCAAAGCCCAATCCAAGGGCGTCTCCCACTCCCCCCAAGCTGATCCCAAAACACTGCCCAATTGTGAGGATCTTGCATCCTTTTTCTCAACTAAGACTGAAAACTTAAAGACAATCCTACTTAATGATCTATTATCACATACTGACCCACAAAGGAGTGGTGCACCGACCACACCTAGCATTTCATTAACATCCCTACCAAAGCTCGCACTCAAGAACAATGCCTCCTGGACCGACTTCAGCTTCTACAATGAAGAAACTATTTTAAAAATGATCACAGCCCGGAACCCTTCCAATCACTTCACAGACCCTCTCCCAGCAACCCATTTAAAAACCTTCATTCCACTGCTATTACCCCTATGGACCAGGATTATAAACACTTCTCTTTCACAAGGAATCATCCCAGACATCCTCAAAGTTGGTCAGATATCCCCCATCCTAAAAAAACCATCGGCGGACCCATCTGACCTAAATTACTATCGCCCAATTTCCAACATCTCAACCCTCGCCAAACTGCTAGAAAAATGTGTCCTCGTGCAGCTTAGTAATCACATAGATCACTTCAACCTGCTCGATCAATTCCAATCAGGCTTTCGATCAGGGCACAGCACAGAATCAGCCATGACGCACATAATTGACGACGCGCTACAAATCCTGGATCAAAACAAGGGATGCTTGCTAATCCTGCTTGACTTATCCTCAGCCTTCGACACAGTCAAACATGACAATCTTCTAGACCTCCTAAAACTCAGGATGGGACTATCTGGTACTGTGTTAAATTGGTTCACGTCCTTCCTCCTAAACAGAACTCAAAGATTCAAGATTAACCAATCGCTATCAAACCCCTCCCCGGTCACTCTGGGAGTACCCCAGGATTCATCCCTCTCCCCGACACTTTTCAATATGTTTATGGAACCTCTCACTGAGTTACTCAATTCATCTAACATCCAATATCACATGTATGCTGACGACACACAACTCTACATTAAGATCCACTCACTTGATGATATCAAGTCCCTTAATTCAACACTACATAAAACACAAATCTGGTTGGCAGAAAATCATCTAAAACTAAACAGTCTAAAAACTGAATTTCTCCTAATCGCCACTCCCAACCAAACAACCACCATCCTTGAATGGATGAAGCACATTACAGCACTAGGTGGTCAACCGATCATCATTGACTCAGCTAAATCACTGGGAATAACCTTGGACAACAAGTTAAATATGCAGAAGCACATCAGCGATGCAACCAAAGGAGCTAATTTCCAGATTAACACCTTGAGAAAACTGAAACCCTTCATACCGGCTAGCGACTTTAAACAGGCAGTTCAATCTCTAGTAATTCCCAAAGTGGATTATGGAAGTACTGCCCTCTGCGGCCTACCCAGATCAACGACCGCTCCTTTAAGAGCTACAATCAATACAGTCGCTAGGCTTATCACAGGCTCCAAAAGAAACACCCACATCTCCCCTGACCTTCGTGCCCTCAACTGGCTTCCTTTTGAGGCCAGAATTCATCTGAAAATCGCTTGTATGACACATAAGGCCTTACACCACAAGACACCGAGATACCTAGCGGAGAAACTGGTACTATCGGGTGGTAACAGATCCTCTAGGAGCTCCAGCAATCTTCTACTTAAGCCACAACGGTTCTCCAAGATGAAAACATACTACCGCTCCTTCTCAGGAATGGCTCCCAGGATTTGGAATGCCTTGCCCCAAGAAACGAGACTTAATCCATCCGCAGCTTTTTTAAAAAAAGAAGTGAAATCTATTCTTCTAGCCAAATTTACTTGACTCTTTGATATTCCCTTGTAAATACATGCTATTCGTGTTTGCGCATCTTTCCTGTATTCACCTACTTCACGATATTGATATGTTTTTATGTTGATAGCTCTGTACTGTAAAGCGCTCTGATACCTGCAAGGGTCTTGTTCGCGCTATACAAAACTGCTAAAATAAATAAATAAATCACACTTTTTTTGAACATCTAATAAACAACCATATAAAAGAGCTGTATTCAGTTCACTTAAACATAATGCAGGACTTTTTACATAGTACAGTTTCCTTACAAACTTCTGCATTTCTGAATGGTGTACTGCTAACATCCTCAAGTGATGAAAAACACGTTTACACACTTTTCTTGAAAGAAAAGCCAGAGAATGCCCATCTTTCTCAGTATATTTTCTTACATTACATGGATCTAGTCCTTGCAACAACTTAATCTTCTGTTTAATACTTTTCCGTGTATATTCTCGTATCAAATTTCGCATTATATCAATAGATTCATGTTGAATACTACAAATACTGCTACAACCCCACTTATACACAGGAGCTTGTGTACTTTTCCCTTGCACTTCTTCAACTATTAACTCTTCTGCACTTTTAACAACCAATTCCTCTTTTGGAAGGGGACAACCATCCTGAACTTCGTAGCAACGACCTTCAGTATCAACTGCAAATGGTAAACTATTTTCCTGGAAGGTTGGAAGTAACTTTCCTCAATAAAAAATGGCTCTCTACTAGAAGTATGTTTCTAATGTCCACTAAAGATTTTGCAAAAGTTGTTTCTGTTCACAAGTCTTTTTCTTCTACTTTTCTCTTTCAACACTTTGATTACTTTATCGAATACTTTGATCCCCTTCAAAATCCCAATTAATAACTTCTGTTTAAAAGTAAAAGCAGTATCCACCATACTTTTGATACGCTGCTTCTGTTTGAATTGCAGCACTTTCTTTTTTCATATTTGCAGCATGTTCGCATTACATTTTGAATCACTCTAGTTCGAAAAAGTCTCTGATGAATTTCTTGAAATTGTTTTTGTCTCCGGGTAACAGATACTGTTTCTTTATCATGTTTTCTTTTCTTTATATTTGAAATTGAAGTCTCCTTCTCCTTACTTGAAAAATTCTTCTTTTTCCTTTGTGTGATATTATTTTCATTAAATGCTCGTGTTTTTACCAGAAGAAACTGTTTGTGTAGTGCTCTCATTGTTTTGAAATTTAAACTCTTTTCTTTTCTGTAAATATAAATGCTTCTTTTCTTGTCTTTTTTTCTCAGTTCTTCTAGGTATTTTACATTTTTTATCAAAACAAAATAATTTTCTGGGAAAAGAAAAGTAGATTCATATATTTTTTACATCAGTTCAATATATTACAATAATAACATACAATTGCATAAATTCTACTGACGGCTTCCAGAGGCAGTGCGGCAACGTGATGAAGCACGGCAGGGGAGCAGTAGGATGACTGGTAGTGCCATAGAACATACAGCAAGTATTTATTTAATTATTTACATACACCTTTACAATTTAGATGTAACTGCACTACCTCATACTTTTCACCTCTCCACAGTACCCCACCACCCCACACACTCCCTCTGCAACCCACCCCAGACAACTTTATAGATAAAATTTTAAAAAAATTGTAATCTATATACTTAGGATAATATTATCAACCAAACGGCACACAGAAAAATTACCATTATTAGCCTAACAATATTATCTACAACTTCACAAACATAACACTGCACCCAAAGCTTTAATTGGAGGGGAGGGAGTCTGAGCACCAGCAGTTTATTTTTGGGGGCCTTGAAACGGTTCTCTATGGGGCTCTATTTTCGGGCCTCGCAAATGTAGTCCTTTGTTTTTTTTTTTTTATTGGACTGTAGTGAGACAGTGAGACCATGCACATTGCTCACTACTAAAAAGTGGAGACATCATGCCAGGTGAGTCGTGTTGTAGGAGAAAAGAAATCCTTTAAAGAGAGCCATTTTCTCTCACGATTTCCCTTCTATTTTTGCAGCGCAGGAGCAACATCATAGTGGCGTAATTAGCAGAGAGACCATCAGGCGCACAACGCCCATTGCCCCGGACTCCCTGAGACAGCTTCCCAATAGCACACACAGAGCCGCACCCAAGTACTTCACAGGTCTTCAAAAGACCATTTGCTTGTAAATGATGCTCTGTTTTTTTCCACCCCTTTTTAGAGCCCCTACATCCCCACTCTGCCTATTGCTGAAAGAACTAGCCTCCCCCGAAATTTCGCTCTGGTTGCGCCTTTGGAGACGACCACACGCAGCCAACTCCAACACAACCCTGCTCTCACCTTTCACAGGGTGTTGTTGTAGTGCTACGAAAACACACGCTTTGCCTCGCTCACTTAGAGACATATTATCAAGAACGGCGTTAACATTATCGCCGCTTTAGCAGCAGGAAACTGCCGCTACAGCGGCGATAATGAGCTTGATAATATGCCCTTGTGAATTCCCATAGAAGCCCAGCTTCACACCACAACCTGGCAATTGACAAGGGCATATTATCAAGCCCATTATCGCCTCTTTAGCGGCAGTTTCCTGCCGCTAAATCGGTAATAATTTTAACGCCGTTCTTCATAATATGCCCCGTTGTCTTTCTAAATTAACGTCTTACACTGAAAAGCTGCTTTACATTTCTTTCCCTACATTAACCTTTGTTTAAAACACCACCAGAGAAGGGTGGTGAACTCTGGTCCACAAAGAGCAACTCAAAGCTTTCTTGTTCTTTATCAGAAACTTCATCTGCCTCTCCATGATTATCGCCAGCCTTTTCGGCCCCTTAAGAGGTTGGGTGGATGAGTATAATACGCAGTATTTAGGTGCGGCGGCGGAGAGTGCACGAAAATAAGGACGGATAGTTGAATACAGGGCGACTGGATGGATGGCCAGATGGATTAATGGATAGCTAGATGGATGGATGGATGGATATATGGATGAATGGAAGGATAAATGGATGCATGGACCAGTACTTTGGATACACAGGTGGGCTGATAGATACGTAAGATTGGTTCTGGGACAGATGTAGGTATGAATATATGGGCGTATAACTAGATGGATGGCACAGTGCTTACCATAGGCGAGTGGGCTGATAGATAATTAGAATAACTGCAGGGACAGATGTATATATGTATGTAGGTAGGAATGTCTGAATGAATTGTAAGATGGTTGGATGGCGCAGTGCTTAGGATGAATGGATGCAGGGCTTTACGTGGGCGGCTCTGAGCACCGGCAGTTATTTTCAGAAAAACTTGAAACGGGTCTCTATTGGCTCTATTTTCGGCCCTCGCAGAGGTAGTCAAGTTTTTTAATTTTTTTTATTGGACTGCAGTCAGAGCATGCACATCGATGTGCGCATGCTCATTTTGCTCACTACTGAGAAGTGGAGACATCATGATACATGAGCCACGTTGTAGGAGGAAGGGCAATCCTTTAAAGAAAGTGTTTCCCAAACGTAGGATAATTCGAGGGGATTTTCTTAAGCACACAATGCTAGTTATCTTCATGTAGACCACGCCCATACTTGGATAGCCCACACCCCTTTAACAGGTTTGCCCCGCCCCTTTTAGGGCACCCCCAGTTTTTTTCCCCACTTAAAGCCCTCACTGCACCATAGTAACAAAGAAATGGTCCAAGCTTCCATTTAAATGTACAATGGCACCAAGTTTCATAATTTGCCATCAACGCTGGCAGCCTTCTACCACAGTGCAAGAGTGTCTATCAGCACGAAGATTTGTTATCCACAGAAATGATGTGTGATTTGCGTAGCTGTCTGCTGGAACACTCATCACCAAAAGGTATTAAAACATGCAAATTTGCGAGAAAAAAGTATACCATACCATAAACCGCTTCATAAATGGGCCCAGTGCCACTACACGACCCTCATCCCCATTCTTGCTTAACCTTACGAAATCAAAGAAAGACTCCAGCAAACCTGATAGAGCCACTATAGCAATACAGGGACTTAATTTGAACAAGTCTCTGCCGGGACGCCCAGCAACAAAAGGTATTAAACATGGAAATTTCCGGATAAAACATATACCATGTCATAGAGTGCTTTATAAATTGACCCACTGGCACTACATCACCTTTACTAGCTACACATATGCACGTTACAAATGTCTGTGTCATAATCAGCAACATACCCACCTCTCCCACCTCCACCCCTTCCCTTGCTTAACCTTACGAAATCAAAACAACAAGTCCCAGCACTCCTGTTAGCACCACTATAGCCATACATAGCCTTAATTTCAACAGGTGTCTGCCGAAATGCTCATCATCAAAAGGTATTGAAACCTGCAATTTTCCAAGTAAAACATACACCATACCATAAGGCGGTTTAGAAATAGTCCCAGTACCACTACACCACCTCCACACCCGCCCTTGCTTAACGTCACGCAATAAAACAAAGAGCCCCAGCAAACCTGGAAGCGCCACTATAGCCATACAGAGGCTTAATTTCAACAGATATCTCCCGAAACACTCATCAGCAGAACGTATTAAAACATGCAAATTTGCGGGTAAAACATATACCATGCCATAGGGCGCTTTATAAATGGTCCCAGTGGTACTACATCACCTTTAGTAGCTAGACATCTGCACATTACTAAAGTCTGTGTTTTAATCACCATCATACCCACCTACCCCACCCCCGCCATTGCTTAACCATACGAAATCAAAGAGAAACCGCCACCATTCCTAGTAGCGCCACTATACCCAAACTCAGGCTTAATTTTTAAAGGTGTCTTCATTAACGCTTATCATCCAAAAGTATTCAAACATGCAAATTGGCGGGTATAACATAAACCATCCCATAGCACGGTTTATAAATGGGCCCAGTGGCACTACACCACCTTTACTAGCTATACATCTGTATGTTAATAAAGTTGTTTAAACTCTCTGTAGAGTGTATATCAGAGGATGGGGAGAGTAAACAAAGTTGTAATTCCCAAACTTTTGATATACCGTCCCTTTACTGTATGTATATTAAGGACATTAAATTGAATGAAAAAATTGACGAGTGTCTCAAAAGAGATAGTGAAACTGAGCACCGGTAAAACCCGGGCCACTTAACCACCTACGTATATTCAGCACAGGAACACAGCCTGACCATTACTATCACTTGTAATGACATGTACTTTACTAATGTCAAGAAAGTCATACAGAAAATATACCAAACATTTTCATTTCTTTTTTATCTCTCACATATTTATAAAACATCTCTTCTAAAGAAACACTCCCCAACCACTTCTATTTCATAAGAACAGACAATAATTAATATGTTTACTACCATATATTTTAGTATATCTACCTTTTTATTATTCACTAGTCACAAACTACTAAAACTATTAACTATACCCAAATGCAAACCAGAAACCATGTTCATATTATATCTCAACCTATATTCAAATGATTCAAACTATGTGTATATATAAAAGGAACGTATCACTTTTACTATCTCCATCTCCTCTCCATTTAATCTCCAAACACTGTAGACAGCCTCACAGTACAAAAACCTACCTAGACTTATATTCAAATCTACCTCTCACTGTCAAAAATGAGACCACAACCTGTGCACATAACATTTCTGGGTTTGGTTTTATCGCTTTTAACTTAATAACACATAAATCTCCTACCCCCCACTACTTCCACAAAAAGTATAATTTGCAAACGTGGGTCATTTTGTTTATCTGACATGAATACATTAACAATCCCAAATTGACGCTGTACCTCATTTTCAAAACCATACAGTCCTTTAAAGTTGACTACATTTCTCCTTGGTGAAAAATTCCTAAACATATATACTTATATAACAACAGGTCAAACTTTATGCATATTTTATAACCAATATGAAACACCACACTTTACTAACAGGATATTATTTTGAAATAAAAAATACTTTTAAACTTAAAAATATCACCTCAAATACTTAATCACTACTACAGAACACATAACTCACCTTGTTCATTTCTACCTCACCTTTGTAGTTGGTATGCAGATTTCAAATGTCACACACGCATGCAATTCTTTCTTTCTCACACAGTACATGTAATGCACCGCTTTCATCAAGAATGAAACCAGTAATGGCACAATTTCTCTGTCACTCCACATATAAATACATGTAAACAACAAATCAGAATACTTCATTCCTTCATCGACATTCCAAAACTTATCTCCATTGGTTATTTTTGAATTTTGAATCTGAAAAGCTACTTAATATTCCGCTCCACACACAGGTCAGAAGTTCAACCTATTTTATCACCACACTTTCTGGAACATTCTAGGACACCTGCAGGTTAAAAGTTCATGATTTTTTTAAACGTAAGCTTTTCTTTTTCAGCATATTCTCGAACATTTAACACCACCTGCGGGTTAAAAGTTCACCATTGTTTTAAGTTACAAATGTACCTTCCAAATGTAAGTAGCACGTCTGGTTGAACTTTGCACATTTCATCCTATCGTATGTACTCCACATTTAGACTGCTCTTTATATATATATATGCTCCCTAGTTTTTAGCAACCAATGCTTCTTATCTTCCAATCTATTATTGTCTAGTTTTGCACTTTACAAATACTGTATTGATTTACCTTCGCACTCCCTGTATAACACCTCCTAAGCACCATATACAAATTACCGTGTTCCAAACAAAACTTCCTCCTACTACGTATAAAATATTACTGACACTACTTAGGACAGGTGTGGCACAGAGGCCAGGGCACATGACTTCACATCATAAGACACACAGTTTAGGCTCACGCTTTCATCCCCGACTCCCGCACCAGCTCACCTTAGCAGCATCAGACTCTACGCAATACCTCAGTTAATTTCCGTACCCAGCACTTTCAGACTGGTAGCTATGAGTAGTTCATAATTGCCAAATATCGATATCTGGAAATTTCGGTATCTCTCAAAAACTACTGAACGGATTTACACCAAATAAACAAAAGCGTGCTTTCTAGACCAAAATTTGGGTTTATTCTGTTCACCCGTTCGACCTGTAGCCTTGTCTAAAGTTTCCTATGGAAATTAACTAGGAGAAAACACGTTTTGGGACCCTTCTTTTTTCTCAGACCCCCTTGACGAATCACCCCCAAGCTTTCCACATAGGAGCTGATATGAGCAAAGAATTAGTTTGGAAAATTTCATGAAGATTCATCAAACGACGCCAAAGTTATAAGCAAAACAAAAAATGCTCTTCCTATGGAAACTTGGTCCTAACTATAACTACCTACTGGCAAACGCCAGTAGGTAATATATATATATATATATATATACATATTCACAGAAAAAACCATAGGTTTCAGGCACGTTATAGTTAGGAATTAGCATTTAAAAAACCTCAGAAATTCACTGAAAAAACCATAGGTTTCAGGGGTGTTATAGTTAGCTGGACTTTTCACTTCTACAAAACCATTGAAATTCCCCCGTTATAGTTAGTTCAGCTAACTATAACTCGCGCGCCCGCAATGCAATGCTGATGACGTCACATATTACATCACTCATGACATGGTCAGTGAGATCACTCATGACATCACTGATGACATCTCAAATGACATCACTGATGACATCATCCAGTGAATGTGTGTTTTTCTGAAAATTAAATATGTTTTATATATGTATATCTCAACGTCGATGGAAGAATAAATGGGTATATAAGTGTCTAAATGGATGATTTGTTTTTGAAAAATTGATTGTGTAACTGACTGATTAAGTGTATCATAGTGAATACATGGCTTAGTGAGTAATGTTTAAATATGTAAATATCTGTATCAGTCTCTCACTTTGTGTATAAGTGGCTGCATGGGTTGGTGAGTAGCTACATGGGTGTCTATATAGGTTATTAGTTGGTTTTTTGAGTATCAGTCTGAGTGTCTGCATGGTTCGGTGGGGGGTATTACGTAGTGCATAGGTGCTTGAATGAGTGACTCACTCTTTGTATGTTTTGAAGACAGCATGTGTGCAGGACTGTATGGGTGGATGAGTGTGTGTATGGGTGTGTTAGTGAGTGAATGACTGTCTCAATAGTGTCTTTATGAGTAACTACATATGTTTTAAACTAGTATATGTGACTATTGGTGTATATAAGTGAGTATATGTGAGAGTGAGAGATTGAAAGAGTTCCTGTATGAATAAGTATGTGTTTCTATAAGTGATTGTTTAAAAGACTAAGTATGTGTAAGTTTCCGTAGAAGTAAGTGTGGTGGTGTGTGTATAACTGTATATGCAAATAAATGTATGTTTGATTCTTTATTAGCATGAGTGACTATGTGTGTGAGTAACTCTATGGATGAGTGGCATTGTGTAACAGGATGTATAGGTGTATCAGTACATATGATGAGTGAATACATGTATGAGTGACTGTATAGGACTGTTGGTGAATGAGTGGATGTGTATGTGGATCTTAGAATTACTGAAAAGGTTGTTGTAACTGGTATTGGTATGTCCATTGTTTTGAAAAGTTTAGTCTCTATTTTTGAATGTGTGTATCAAAGGTTATATTAGGGTGAGAGGAGGTCTGCCACTCTATCACAAGGATGATGTCATCAGTGATGTCATCAGTGATGTCATTTGAGATGTCATCAGTGATGTCAAGAGTGATGTCACTGACCATGTCATGAGTGATGTAATATGTGACGTCATCAGCAGTGCATTGCGGGTGCGCTAGTTATAGTTAGCTGAACTAACTAT
Source organism: Triturus cristatus (assembly GCF_964204655.1). Classification (NCBI taxonomy): domain Eukaryota; kingdom Metazoa; phylum Chordata; class Amphibia; order Caudata; family Salamandridae; genus Triturus; species Triturus cristatus. Next base: position 1,200,080,751 of record NC_140584.1, read on the forward strand.
AACGGGGGAATTTCAATGGTTTTGTACAAGTGAAAAGTCCAGCTAACTATAACACCCCTGAAACCTATGGTTTTTTCAGTGAATTTCTGAGGTTTTTTAAATGCTAATTCCTAACTATAACGTGCCTGAAACCTATGGTTTTTTCTGTGAATTTCAAAGGTTTATTAAATGCTAATTTCTAACTATGCCTACAGAGATAGGAAATGTGAAGAAAGAAGAAAAAATGCACAGAAAGAAAAAAAAGAAGTGCAGAAAGAAGCAACAGAAGTCCTCAAAGACGAAGAAAAGTGCCGGAAGAAGGATAACGTGCAGAAAGAACAAAAAGAAGAGCAGAAAGAAGCCTTGTTGCAAAATCATCCTGTACCCTCAACTTTTTCAGACGGATACTGGTGGTAACTGAGTCTGACTAACCAGTCCTAGAGCCAGTGCTATGTTAAAAGACACTTAGAATACAGTGAAAACACCAACATACACTAGGGAACATTATGCGTTGGGGTCTCCCTGTGATTAGCATGACCTCCTCTGTAAGCCCCTAGTATATAATAGGGCAGGGGGATTAAAACTACCTCTTAAAACAGGCCACCGAGCGTTTTTGCACACGATAACTCAGGCCCCGTCCCCTCCCTTCACCACTGTGTAAACACGCCCTGTGTCCGTTTTTAGTTGGGAGATTAAGTTCATTTGAATCCTGAGGGTCCCTAGGGTCCAACTAGCCCACGAGGTACCTCCAGTAAGTGCCACAGAGCTGCGTTGCAGAGAGGTGTAAAAAGTGGCACGGCCTGGACCACCTCTCTGCAATGCAGCTCAGTGGCGCTTACTGGAAGCACTTGGTGGGCTAGTTAGCCCCCAGGGGCCCTCAGTATTGAAGGAAAATTATGTCCCCAATTTAAAACGTGCCATAGTGCGTGTTTGCACACGTCACCTCAGGCCCCGTCCCCTCCCTTCACCACTGTGTAAACGCGCCCTGTGGCTGTTCTAAGTTGAGAGATTAAGTCCCCTTGAATCCTAAGGGTCCCTAGGGTCAAACTAGACCACTAGGTACCTCCAGTAAGCGCCACAGAGCTGCGTTGCAGAGAGGTGTAAAAAGGGGCTTGGCCTCAGAACACCTGTCTGCAGTGCAGCTCCCTGGTGCATACTGGAGATGCCTGTTGGGCTAGTTGGCCCTCAGGGACCCTCATTATTGAAGAGGAATTAATTCCCCAACTTACAACTCGCCAGGGGGCGCGTTTGCAGAGTGCTGCAAGGAGGGGGCGTGGCCTCCGGCACGATGCCAGTCTTTTATTCATTTTAATTTTTTAAGAAGGGGGGCTGTGTGGTTCCCCTTCTTATTCTAATTTATTGGCCCTGATGACCCCATCCCCCAGGGCCTGTCTCCTAATTATATTTTTTTGACCCCAATCCCCAGGGCCGGCCACTGTTTTTTATTATTTTTTAAAAATATATATTTATAGACACACCTAGGACATGCTGGACAAACCGTACGTACCTATCACCATGACGATTTGCGTGATATTCATTAAAAGGCGACTATGCATACAATGAATCCACGTGGAATGTATTTACACCAATAGTGAAGCTCTGACATGTCTGATGCCCTACCGTGCCTAATCCCGGTAGACACCCTTGTCGTTTATTTATACAAACATGGGTAGCTATTGACGGGCACATTTAATACACATGCACACCAAGCCATTCAAAGGGGATTCGACAAAAATTCGACCAAAACTATGCAAGAAACCCCCCTCACGGTTAATAAAACACACATCCACTGCCGGATGTGTAATACTTTTTATTTTACTCTCTGGAAAGGGGACGAACATCACTTGAGAGTCACAGCGCGCTCCTGGCAGAGCCCAATGCTGTGTTACACCCAGCATTGCCTGCTGAGTGCCACACACCTCTGTGTTGTATTCCACTAGCTAGTGCATATGCTATGACACTCTCTAGCCCATGTGCACTGTAACACCACCCCGTGAATATGTCATGCCACACTTGTCTTCGCACGGGTTATATTGCCCCATCTAACGTGCCTTCCTCGATGCCTATGTTATAACGCACAGTGCTATGCCATACATATTACAATCTGGGATCATATCTTTGTCACAGTGCATATGCAACGTTACACTCCCCAGCACATATTTTATATTACAACTTTAGAGACTAGTTAGGTTACACAACACTGCCCTGTGCATATTACACTCCAAGGCGCATATCGCATAGCACGCGCTAGTGCCTGTGCTATCTTGCGCTCTCCAATGAATCTGTCATTGCGCACAATGTATTGCATGTTATATTTCACGCCCGGTTCATCTTATATCACACTTTTTGGTGCATAGTTTATACCATACACTATATCTAGTTTTCATTTTCAATCGTGCTCTCAGGACTATGTTCTATATAACACTGTGTTCACCTACCCTTTTCGCGGGCATTACATTTTGCGATAGGGGGTGGAGGGTCAGGGGGTGTTTTTGCCAAGTGAGCCCGGAGTCACAGTCACAAACGTCCTCTTCTTCCTGAATAAAAGTGAGATTATGCTGCATACTTGTTCATATTTTAAGTAGTTCGCACAGACACACGTTTTAAAAACAATAAAGTTCCTAATACCCGCTTTCTCTGAACAGTTAGCTTGCTGCCCCATCCCCCTCCTCCCTATCCTCTGTTGTGTGAATCCATGGACTAGCCTCCTCCCTCCTGCCATGCATGGTCTGATGTGCTGCCACTGCCCTCAATTTAGTATGATGTACCAGTCCACTCCTCCTGCCCTCCATTGCCCAATTCTATGCCCCATCATTGACCTCCTGCTTAAACTCTGTGCTTAGCTTGCTGCCCCTATTCTCCTTCCCCCTGCCCTCCGATGTCTTTGTGTATGCCCCTGCTCCATCCTTTTTGCCCACCATGTTCCATGGACCTGCCACTCCTATCTACTCTGAGTGTTCTGTTGAGCTGGCACTCCCCTCCCACCTGCCTAGCATTGTCAGATGACTGTAACCTGTCCCTGCCACCTCCACCCTGCCTGTCCACATGCAATGCCCCTATCCTCTTCCTCCTGTCCTACATGGTCCATTGTACTGCCACACCCTTCTGCCCTCCCTGGTCTGTTGTGCTGCAACTGCTCCTCCTGCCTGCCCCGTGCGGTCTGTTGTGAGGCCCCTTCCCCTGAACTTTCTTGTCTGTGCACAGGTCCTGACCCTCCCTTCTATCCTCCATCGTCCTTTGTGCATGCCCCTGCACCCTCCTTCTTGCCCATCATAGCCATTGTGCTACCACTAACCCTCCCACTTGACATGCATGGTCTTCTGTGCTGCCATGGCCCCTCCCACCTTCCCTGTGTGGTCAGTTAGCTGCCCCTGAACCCCTCCCACCTTCCCTCCATGGTCTGTGTGTATGCCATCACAGTCTCACTGTTGGTCTTCATGGTGTGTCTTGCTTCTAGTGCCCATCCTGCCTGACCTCCATGGCTATCTTGCTGCTCCTGCCCTGCCCCCTTGCCCCCAGCCCTCTGTTTACATGTGCAGACCCCTACTCCCTCCCTCCTGCTTGTCTGTTCCATTGTAATGCCCCTGATCCATCCCTCCTGCCCTTTATGGTCTGTTATGCTGCAGCTTTCTCTCCTGTCTGTCCATTATGGTCCTGCCTCTTGCCCCTCTGTTCTCTGTTGTCCATGTGCATGGTCCTGTCCCCTCCCTCTTGCTTTCTATGGATTGTTGTGCTGCACTCCCGTCCCGCATGCCCTGTGTGGTGTATTGTGCTGCTGCAAACCCTGATGCCTGCCCTGCAGGGTCAGTTTGGTGCACCTCTCCATGTCCCTCCTGTCCTCTGTTATCCAAGTCCATGTCCCTACCCCATTTCCTTCCATGATCCAATGTACCATACTTGCGAACATTTTGAACTTGGTAAGAGGGAGATTTTGAAAAAAAACTGGGGTACTGATTTTCCCCTTTGAGTTACATTGAAAAAGAGGAGATTGTAGACAGGAGACAGATAAAATAAAGCCCATTTGAGCTTAAAAACATTGGACGTTTCCTGGCTGAATCGGGTCTGTTGGCATGTATGGTTGTACTACCATTGCCTCTTCCTTCTGCCCACAATGGTCTATTACATTGCCACAGCCTCTCTTGCAAGTCCTGTATTGTTGGTTTGTTGCCCCTGCCCCCCTTTCCACTGCCCTCCATAGTCTGTTGTGCTGCCACGGCCCTTCCTGCCTGCTCAGTGTGGTTAAATTGTTGCCTTTGCACCCTCCTACCTGCCTTCAATTTTCAGAGTCCGTGCCCCTGGCCTCTGCCTCTCAACAGTATCCTAATGAACAACTAGATTGCTAACATTCTATATTTATTACAAAAGTGTGGAACGCCTGACGTCATCTTGATGTAATCAAAACTGTAATACCTAGAGCATTTCCTTTAGAAATTACATATATGAGAGGGTCTTATTGGCATCAAAATTATGGTTAGTGCTCTAAAAGACTAAAATAAGGACATATTTTCTGAGTTTTCAAATAGCGAGAAAGCACTTTTAAATTATTTGTTACCTTTATGTTTTTTTATCCAGTTGACCACTTGATTAAATGTTGCACTTAGGGGAGAGGATGTGGTGTTACTTCCAGAACTGCAGACTTTGCAACTGGGGAACCAGGTTGGAGTTTCTGCTTCAGCTCGACATTCTGTGATTCTGGTCAAATCACTTAGTCTCCCCATGTCTACAACCAAAATGAATTTGTTCTTGTGTGATGTAATCAATGCTCATGTAAAGCACTCCAATACCTGACAAGTCGGCACTATATAACACTGCAAAAACACAAAATAATAAGTGTTTTGCACACTTCTGTCATTGGGCTATATTTGGACTACATCCAGGTGATTTTGGGCTACATTTGGGCTCTTTTGTCTCCGGTGGCCATCTTGGGAGATTTATTTGTTATGAAGTTTCCTAATTTCCTCATGTACTGCAGTCTCCTCGGTAGGAAATGCTTTCAGTTTTTTACTTTGATTCCATCATGAAGGTATTCAGATAGGTCACACATTTGCCATAAATTCTGAATGTTAGCACTCTAGTTGCTCATTAGATCACTATAGTAAAACTACTGTTCGCCATGGAAGTCTGCTCCTGGTATTAAAAGTGCATGTTTCAGTCTGCATGTCAGAATTTTTTAATGAAATAGAAGAGGATTTGAGAAGTCACTCAAAATGTGCCCTCATTTTCTTTCTTCAGCATTAATCATAATTTCTATGGCAAAATGAACCCCCTCATTGTGTTCCTTTTTAAATTAAATGTTTTAAGTGTTACCCGTTTATTACAATCAAGATGGCTTCAGGTGTGCCATACTTTTGTCATAATGAAGACAGTAAGCGCTCTAGTTGTTTTTAAGAACAATCTGGGACATTATGTCATTGGGCTATACTTGGGCTACATCTGGGTGATATTTGGGCTACATTTGGGCTCTTTTGTCTCTGGTGGCCATCTTGGAAGACTTATTTGTTATGAAGTTTCCTAATTTCCTCATTTACTGCAGTCTCCTCAGTAGGAAATACTTTCAGTTTTTTACTTTGATTCCATCAAGAAGGCATTCAGATGTGTCACACATGTGCCATAAATTCAGAATGTTAGCACTCATTTTGCTCATTAGATCTGCTGCTGGTATTGAAAGTGCATGTTTCAGTCTGCATGTCAGAATGTTTTAATGAAATAGAAGAGGATTTGAGAAGTCACTCAAAATGTGCCCTAATTTTTCTTTCTGCAGCACTAATCATACTTTTTATGGAAAAATGAACCCCCTCATTTTGTTCCTTTTTAAATTAAATGTTTTAAGAGTTACCACTTTAATCCAAGCAAGATGGCTTCAGGTGTGCCATACGTTTATCATAAGTAGGACTGTTAGCGCTCTAGTTGTTCTTTGGAACACTCTGGGAAGCAGCAGTAGAACACAAAGGAATCAACTGACAGTCTCTGCCCTTGTTGGATGTACATGTTTTACTGAGAATGTCAGACTTCATTCTCACATGACTGAGAAAGATAATGTGAATTTACAGAAAATAAGCTCTCAGTTTAGCTTATAGATCACCTTCCAAACCTCTGTGGGAAAAGCATGAGAAAATATTTTTCTCTCAATCATGATATCCCAGCAGAAGGCTTTTTCACATGGTGAAATCACCTTAGAACATACCACAATTCCTAAAATGAGTATGGTACCATCAACAAATGATTTATAATGTAACTAAAGTCTTAAAACCTTCTATTAACTGCAATGCTTTTTAATGAGGTGCTATCATGTATATTGGTCCCAAGATGGCTGCCAACACTTCTTGGATGAAGTACTGACAGCCAATCAGATCTCAGGATGAGATGTGTGGTTAGGCTCCGCCCACATATATATATGATTTTACTTTTGATTTTCTCAGGAACTACTGAACAGATTGACACAAGACCTGCAAAAGGGACATCCCTGACCTGAGGACTACCTCTCTGCCAAATTTCAAGTAATTCTGTTCAGCCGTTCGGGCTGTACCTTGGACTAAAGGTCCCTATGGAAAATTGCATGGGGAAAACGCGTTTTGGGACCCCCCTTTTTTCTCAGCCCCCGCTTGACGAATCCCCCCGAGACTTTCAGGGTAGGAGCGGAGCGGAGCGCCCCACCTATTTTGAAAATTTCGCGGGGATTCGTCAACCGGCGCCAAAGTTATTCCAAATAGAATGTTGCGGATTTCCTATGGAAACACGGTCCTAACTATAACTATCTACTGGCGACCGCCAGTAGATAATATATATATATATATATATATATATATATATATATGTATATATATATATATATATATATATATATATATATATATATTCCCAGATACACAAAGAAAATGACAAAAGGGGCAAAGTTCATTTCTTCACAAAAGGAGAACTACTTCTGTGCTATCTGGGCGATACTTATACACAAGAGAAAATAACCGAAAATAAAACCCAATTCTTCCTATGGGAGAGCAACGACAATAAAAACAAATGTTATTAATGTTAAGGATCACAACCTTCTCCCCAACATCATAGAAATTGAGCTGAGAGATGCTTTAGAAACTATCAAAGAAGCAAGACACAGCTCACAACAAACCACTACCCAAATATTTAAAAACATACTCACTAGGGTTCCTGAAGATGTCACAGGACAATTACCTTCTATCCCAACTCTAAAATGGCTCATAGCCAGAACGAAAAGATCTACTGTTCAAACAGCACCCCGCCTAAACTTTTGCAGAAATCAAAATTTTACAAGAATACACAGTCACACACAAAGATAAAAAATTAATTCTTTATGAAAAAAGAACTATTATTTTTGCCACCGACATTCAAAAGTTAAAACAATGTGAAACATGGATGATGGATGGTACATTTAAAGTTTACCCTAAGCCTTTTTATCAACTCTATGCCATCCATGGCGAATATGAACAAACAAAATACTACCTACATAGAACTCCTTATAATGATTAAACAACAGACAGAAAACTACTACTCACAAAAAATAATAATAGATTTGGAACAAGCAATGATTTAGTCAATTTTAAAAATATATCCACATACTGCAATAAAAGGTTGTTATTATCATTTTAACCAAAATATCTGGAGACATCTCCAAAAATCTACCTTAAGCATAGATTATGTCACAAATAGCAACTTTGCTTACCAAATAAAAAAAATATTTGTCTGGCCTATGAACCAACAACAGAAGTAGCCGACCACTATAACATACTTATTGAAAGTAATTTCTACCGAGGCAATGAAGGAAAACTAACACCTTTGCTTGACTACTTTAAAGACACCAGGGTAGGAAGACTACATAGGTCAGGGCACCCAAGACAACACAAATTCCAAATCCCCTGGTGGAATCTTTATGAAAGCACCCTAGCACAAAAAGCTAAAACAAATAATGCAGTGGAAGGATGGCATAATGTCTTCCAAGCCACAATAGGAAGAGGACAACCAACTTTCCAAAAACTAATAGAAGCCATCAAAAAAGAACAAAGTTATCAAGAACTAAGGCTAGATTAATCTCTCACTAAAATAGTTCTTAAACTTAGTAAGAAAACAAAAACAATGTACGAATACCTACAGCACAAAACTAGACTCTACCCAAACACCAAAGGACTAGAAAATTTAGACACAATGGCCAAATCTATACTTTAAACATAAGAGAACATAAGAGAAAGCAAACACCATGCAGCATTTAAAAATTACAAAACAATTAAACAACATATTTCTACTCTTTTTTAAATGAATAATTATGATTGTCATTTAAAAATTAAAAATGTACATACAAATATATAATATAATTATTAAAATAAAAAAGAAACAAGCAAACAAAATATTAATTTAAAAAAATTCCCACCCATAATAATGAAAAATAATTTACAGTTTTTTAGCAGTAGATGGTCCTCAAAAATGAACACATCCATAGTATTTTAAATAAAATACAAATCCATAAAAAAGTAATGCCCCCCCAAAAATTAAAAAATACGACTGTAGAAAAAAGGCTCCAATGATTCAATCCTCTCAACAACGAAACCCTCAAAAATCCTGAAAATTTGTTTAAACAAAAATCTCCAACAAACTCCAAAAATAAAAGGAAATGTAAAAAAGTCATTTGTTTCAAAGAAACAAAATACATTTTCCTAAAAAAAACGCATCTTCAACACCTAAGTTTATCGAAACAGTAAACCTTTGTAAATTTGTTAATCTTGTTTTTTAGAATTTTCAATAATTGTAAAATAAAAATAAATAAAAACAATTTAATTGTGAACAACTGAAATCAATACATTTTTGAGAATAGAAATGTTAACAATAAAAACTCACATACCTCTTCTTTTTTATTTATAATTTACATGTAAAGTCAGAGAAAATGACTATTCTAACTCCAAACCAACTGAACTCAGGGAAAATGCTGGATAATAAACCATAAAAAATTACCATTCCAACTCCAAACCAACTAAACTCAGGGAAAGAGCTGGATAATAAACCATAAAAAATTACTATTCCAACTACAAACCAACTAAACTCAGGGAAAATGCTGGATAATAAACCATAAAAAAATACTATTCCAACTACAAACCAACTAAACTCAGGGAAAATGCTGGATAATAAACCATAAAAAACTATTACATCTCCAAAACAACTAAACTCAGGGAAAGTGCTGGATAATAAACCATACAAAATTTCAATCCCAATTCCAAAACAACTAAACTCAGGGAAATTGCTGAATAATAAAATATACAAAATTACTATTCCAACTCTAAAACCAACTAAACTGAGGGAAAGTGCTGGATAATAAACAATGAAAAAATACTATGACAACTCCCAACCAACTAAACTCAGGGAAATTGTAGGATAGTAAACCATAAATAATTACTATACAATCTCCAAAACAACTAAACTCATGGACAATGCTGGATAATAAAATATCCAAAATTACTATTCCAACTCCAAAACCGACTAATCTTAAAGAAAGTGCTGGATAATAAACCATAAACAATTACTATTCCAACTCCAAAACAACAAAACTCAGGGAAACTGCTGTATAATAAACCAATTAAGTGTACTATTTCAACTCCAAACAAACTAAAATCAATGAAAATGATGTATAATAAACAAAATAAAAATTAGTATTCCAATTCCAAAACAAATTTAATAGACAGTGGTATAGGTTACACAGCGCCTTAGGAACAATCGCATATATATCAGTTCTGGATAGCATTGAGTTACGGTGCTGTAAGGTGAAAAGAACCACCAACCTCCCCAAAAGTTATAGCCAAAGCAACATAGAAATTCACAAAATCCTCAGCAGACGTCTGTAGAGTGATATTAAATATCAATGCAAGTATACACAAATTATAAACACAGTTTCAGAAATCTTCTCTTTCTTTTATTCTTTTCTTTCTGTTCAGACAACACGTGTTTCGTCGCCCAATCTGGGAAATCGTCTCAAGGCTTCAATGTATATGGCAGCAACTTTCCATGTGGGGATAATTCGATCCCACACACTTGAGACTGCGAGTGAGTCCAGAATCGTTGCTTCGAAGTGAGCAAATCCATATATTCAGTAAAACCACCCCTCTACGCGCCGTAGTACAGCCGCAACTAGATCAGTCTAGTCCGGTCCTCGAGTGCAATGCTCAAAGATCTGTAGGCCTATGCTACTCTTGATACCGAAAACCTTTTTTTTTTTTTAAAGTTAATGATAACGCAATGTATTGTTTTGCCCATTATGGTCATTATTACATTCAAGAAACCAGTAGTTTGCAAAAAACATACAATAATACACAATAGGATCATTTCTGGGCTCCACCCGTGGATAGGCATTCCGATTTTGCAAGAAATATTTCCTTATTTCAATAGTGCTGGCAGGTCACAACCATCAGCTTTTTACTACTCTCAAAAACCAGAAAGACTCCAAAAGAACATCACTACAAATCACAAACGTATACATGCAACCCAATGTATCGAAAATCATGCAAAAAAAGGCTACAAGAATAGGAAAGAAAACATTAATGAGCAAAGTTTTGGTAGTTTTAATGTACAGAGGCTCTATTTAGGGCATGTATAATACCAAAGGAAATGGTCTTCCTGAATGAAAAAGTCCCGCAGGCAACTTGTTTGGGAGGCAGGTCAATTTGAGATTTTATAACACCCTTTATTTAGAAAGTTAAATCAACACAGTTTTCAGGTTAGAAATTAAGAAAGAATGTTACAGATATGAATTTGAATGAAATGATTCAGAATGGTACTTTTAAATTGACAGTGTTCCAATCTGAAGGAATAGCTTTTTGGCCAATTGACAATTATGTATGTATCTATTGTTTTCTTTCTAAGACTCCTAATGCAATAGGTAATCGCTCAGACCCCAGGATTTATAAATACACACTTGTAATGGTCACCACTTACAGTGTGGGAAGCTGTGCCAGTGGTGGCTAACACATTTTAGCCTAGCGGGTGTGAAGAAGCACATTTCCACAATTAGTGGAGAAAAAGATTTCCTACGTCCACATCTGGTTAAAAAGAAACCTTTTTTGCCTCTATAGATGTATGCCTTTCATAAGAAATGTAGGCGTATTCTGTCGGACTCGATTCACTCGGACTCACATTGAACTCTATGGGAGCCTGTATACCGACGCGTACACAGGCTACCATAGTAAACAAGTGGTGGGTGGGAAACAGCGTACACCCTGTGGAGGGAACCCCATGTTGCCCACCACACTGCATGATTGGATCAGGGGGACCAATGCGCACCCCTCGTGACCGATTCTGAGTGCTCCCGGTAAAGAGGGGCGCAATAGCTGTCGATACGGCTGTCCAAATCGTGAATCCTACACGCTCGCATGGAAGCCGTGTCCATTGCGTGACACAATTCAGCTCTGGACGAGTCGTACAGACAGATGCAGGTCCGTAAACAATTCGGTTGGCGCAGACAAGGTCTTTATATTGTACTTGGTCGTTCAGAATGGAGGACGATTTGGACGGAAACAGTGGCTCCAAAGCGGATTTGGTTGTTCCGGATCCCATCAGGAGCCCTTCTGACTGAGATCGGAATCGTGCCCTATGATGTCAAATTAAAAAATGTATGCGACTATGCTAGCTTGAGTGCCTAAGAGTAATATAAAGTAAAAATCCTACTGCAGGAGCACAGGAACCAATGAATGAACAGTGAGCGAGAAGCTGCTGGCTAATGCTGTTCATGTCCTGTAGCATGTAGTGCTATTTTCTTAGTGCAAAATGCATCCTTGGGTCTATTTTGGATGCAAGGATCCATTTTGCACTAAGAAAATAGAGCTAAATGCTGGATGTTGCTCCTCACCCACTTACGAGTATTTACGCTAGAAAGAAGTACTCCAGTTACACCCACTATAGGCACCATAATGTTACTCACCCATAATCTCCTAAAAGAAGATTTAAGTCTTTTACGACATGGATAGGCCCAGATGTGAGCTATAACATAGCTAAATTGGGCATTATATACATTAAAATCTGGCAAAGTGCCTCAGCAACCCATAAATGAGAATGCAGTGTTCAAACCTTAAAATGTGACTTTTACCCAAAGAAGAATGGCTACAAAAATAGCCACCTACAGCCTTTTCAGTACTGAATATTAAGGCAATACAAAGTGCCCCATTTTCCATTGCTGAAGACCCACATATTAAGTGACTCCTACATGGAGTAATCTCCCTACCTATTGCCACCTTTCACTTCTATGAGTGTCAAAACCACACGTCCTTGGGCTGGTATTAGAAAATGCAGGGGAGTTTCTGTATGAATGCCACCGTTTCATCTAAGGTAATCCAGCATTTATAAGTACAGCGGGATGTACTACTCCTCTAGATTACTCACTCCTGTGTGTTTCTATCACTCAGCATGGAGTGTGTATCCTTTTGAAGCCAGGTTTAAATTGTTATTCACACCTATTCCATTCATCCCTTCCTTTGGTATGCTCCTCAGTAATGGTTCGTATCTGATAAGAACAAATGCAAAATCCTACATGCTGCAGCATGGCCGCTGGGATCTCCTACTTGTTAACTGTGCACAGAGCTACAAAATGTTGTGGCATAACTTTGTCGAAGTAAGATATCCTAGGACATTTCAAAATGTTCCTTGACCTAAAATAGATATGAATAATATGCGCCTCAATAAATTAAACAAACTTGTTGTGATATTAATGCAGCGACAGGGGTCCTCCTGAACCGCCGCAGCAGAAATATTTGCCGTACAGACAGTCGGCTCTGTGGCAGAGTTTCAACATTTCCTGCAAAGCCATTTTCCGACTCATTTTGCAGATTTTTTTGCACACTTATTGAACACAATCAGCATAGCCCACTTTTTTAAAAGGATTCGCTCTGGCTTGTTGACTGCTTTTAAGACTATATTGGAACTTATTCTTATGTTCTTCTGGTCATTTTTCTCAAGGCTGTTTATTGCATTTTCAACAGATCCTCTGCTTATTGGCTGTGGCCTTCACATCTTGTTTTTCTAGTTAAGAAAGAAATTTAGTCAAGCCAACAACATGGATTACAATTATCTCACTGAAAAGCAGAGCCAGCAAAATGTATCATTCTATGTATGATTAAAATTGCTGCTCAAAGTTTTGGTGCATATACTCTTTTCAAGCAAAAGTCCTGGAAAGGCTTCCAGTAGCATCCGTCACCACAGGAGAACTGCGTTACCCACTAAGACTGCACCAAGCCTACTGTTGTGCATTGCAATGACAGATATTGAAATATCCCACTTTGATGGCCCATCTATGTTTCCAATGTTCAAGCCCACAACAATCTCAACACCTGAATCCAGGGCTTTACTTGGAACCCAAAGCAGACCTGGCAATTGTCTCGGATCGGCCCCCACCCGAGGGGCGCAGAGGGGGGGACAAGCGTGAACCACTGCTGCTTAACAAAGCCAGCCCCCAGCACTGCAGGTTTTGTTACTGGGGGCCGATATTGCATCATTGCTGCAAAACCAACCCCCAGTAACAAAACCGGCCCCCACTGTACTAACACCAGCCCCCATCCTTCCAGCCACCCGGGCAAATGCCTGATTCCCCCTACGGCCAGTCTGGCCCTGTCAGAATCACAAGTTTTGACAAGAGTTGCGTTGATACATACAAATATATGTATACACACAGACATGCATACAACACATCGCTAAGCCTTTAATCCACACGAATTTCTATACCCAGAAATCTAGTCTTAAAACATGCTGTATTTTGAATTTAATATGTTGGCGTTTGTGCATTCACCTCAATGTGGTTAGAAATGTTTGCTGAGAATTGTGTGTCAGATTTAGAACTCTCACCACCTTACATGGCAAGCTCTCAAAGTGTTCCTCATGTCATTCTGTTATCCTTGGTAAATGTACCTACAGTAGCTGTCCTTTGACCAAGCAGCTTCTCATATACTGCTATACATTTGATTATATCACAAGTTCAATTCTGAAGAACACTGTAGTTCAATGCCTGGTGTTTCTGGCTTGTGCCACAGAGTCTCTTGGTCATAGTCCATAAAAGGAAGTGAACATATTTTAATCCTGCAGTGAGGCAGTAGTGGATCGCAGCAAAAAAGTGTCCTAAGCCAGTGTTGTGTGTTCAGGAGGGTACTGTTGGGGATAAGACATTACCTGTGATGGCCACAGTTTGAACAAGTGAATGAAGCACCAGGCAGTTCTCTGGCTTTATCATTCTACTGGTTTTGCATTTCTCAACAGAATACACAGAAGTATCAGTAGAGATACTGGAATCCTTTCTCCATGGCTCACATTGGCACTGAGAACACTGGACAACTGGACCACAATGCAGGCCAAGGACGCAGAGCTCCAAGTGACATCTCAAGACCTTCAATCAGCCTCAGCAACAAAGGGACCGGTACACACAAACACCAGGACTCGGGCACGGCCAAGTAGTCAGTGCAAACACCAGGTTTCTGTGGCTCAAGCCTTCAGCTCTATAGTTTGTAAGTATTAAGGTAGCTTTGTGACTAGCTTCCTATCTTGTATTTTGCCATCATAGGTGGTGAATTTCGCTGACTACATAGTTCCTAAACCAGCCAAAAACTAACAATTGAAATAAAAATAGTGAGGTTCCTACCACAAGCTTGTTATATGCAACAGTGCACAGTGGCTCTGTGGGGCTTGTGTGTACTGATAGTGCAGTAGAAATGTGCAGCGATGTAAGGCCTACGCGCCTGTCAGTTTCCTACCATGGCACATGGCCACGGAGGCCTGCTCTGCTGGCATCGCTCCTGCATGTGTACACGCATGCATTGAAGGCATACCTGGACGAGAAGGGGCAGGTACTGTTGGCACAATTGGGTCAATGCTACCATGGCTCTGCCCTTTCAGGCTGTGAGTGCCACTTTCATGCTTGGGTTCTTCCTCATCGGGATCTTCAGAGGATGTCCCTGCAGCGCTGCCCTCCTCGTCAGGCACTGTCTCATCTCGGGTAGCATCTGCACTGGGGGATCGTCTCTGCTTCTCCTCGCTCTGGGGCACTCTTGACTCCACCCCCTGGCTACCTACAGCGGGACCTGTAGGACGTCTCTGCTGGGGGATTCTTCTGGTGAAGGCACTTTCAGTCGGACGTCTGAGCTTTGTAAAGACTCCTATTGGGTGTAAAACACAAGTAACATGAGCTCCTGTGCCAGTGATATGCACAGACAACCATTGAAATGATGTCAAATAGCAGAGCAGCACAACTAACCATGATGACACACGTGCGCCACAAACATGTCCAGAGGTCTCTTGTTGTGAAGCTTTACCCCTACTTGCCCAACACGTGGGAAGGTGCTTGAGAAAAACTCCCTCGTGTTTGCAGAGAGATTCACTGCATAAGCATATAGCACAGGAAACAGTGACGTCGTTTTCATGTATGGGAGGGTATAATTCATACATCTGACACTACTACTGAGGCACACAACACCTGAACAGTACTTTTTATGCGTGCATACTCATACACCTGTGAGAATGTTGACAAGTGCAAGTTTACACATAATGTGGACTACAGCAGAAGTGCAAGTGTTCCACATAATGTGGACTACAGCAGAAGTGCAAGATTACACATAATGTGGACTACAGCACAAGTGCAGGTTCACAATAATGTGGACTACAGCACAAGTGCAAGTTTACACATAATGTGGACTACAGTACAAGTGCAAGTTTACACATAATGTGGACTACAGCACAAGTGCAAGTTTACACATAATGTGGAGTACAGCACAAGTGCAAGTGTTCCACATAATGTGGAGTACAGCACAAGTGCAAGTTTACACATAATGTGGACTACAGCACAAGTGCAAGTGTTCCACATAATGTGGAGTACAGCACAAGTGCAAGTGTTCCACATAATGTGGACTACAGCACAAGTGCAAGTGTTCCACATAATGTGGACTACAGCACAAGTGCAAGTTTACACATAATGTGGACTACAGCACAAGTGCAAGATTACACATAATGTGGACTACAGCACAAGTGCAAGTGTTCCTTGATGTGGACACAACTGAGAGCGAGGACTTTCTTCTCATCCCATTCTTGTCCTTCACATACATATGGAGGTTGTGTGGTGGTGGCTTGACCACGTGTGGTTTGGTGCTTGTATGTGCACTAAGAGCACTAAATCTATTTGCAACTATATATAGGTGCATTGACAATATAGTGGCAGTCGACATTCCTACGTGTCGATATTAGAACCTCTATAATGCGATAGAGCACGCTTCATACATACTGGCCTGTCACATGCTGAAAAGACTTGTTATTCGTTTCACCAAGAGGTGCACATTGTATATAGGCGTCAGTATATCCTGTGTTTTTCTTCTAACAAAACAGTGCCCAGCACCAGTGCAAGAGAGGGGGCAAACAAACTCCCCTGTCTGATTGGTACTAAAGCCACCGCTTCATTACACCCACAAGTGACCGTGCTGAAAGCTCTCTTCGCAATGTCTTTCTGAAGCTGCTTTGGGCTTTCAACAGTTCCTCTCTCTAACCCAGAGGTCTCCAACCGGTTTAATAATAGGAGCTCCTTATATTCAATCAAATCATCCAAGCTAGCAATACTATTAGTGTTGTGCACATCAAACAGACTTGCAGAAGTGGCTACCCTATGCAGCATTCCCAGAAGAGGACACCTCAGGGCAGGACTGCCAGCAGGAACATGGAACAGCCACAGCAGCAGGCCTCTGGCACCAAGCTGAGTCTCCCAAATGCCATCTCATTTATCATTCAAATACCAGATTTAAAAATATTTTGGAACTTATAGGTTCTAAAGATACACACATTTTCGTGTCGTCTTTTCCATTT
The DNA here is from genome assembly GCF_964204655.1 of Triturus cristatus. Lineage (NCBI taxonomy): Eukaryota > Metazoa > Chordata > Amphibia > Caudata > Salamandridae > Triturus > Triturus cristatus. The sequence goes on from NC_140584.1 coordinate 1,200,097,557, forward strand.
TGTTCTACATATATATCATTCACCCAAGCAAAGCTTCCAGTTCAGCAGGCGGAGCGGCACACAAGACGAGGGAGAGCTCCACCTTGGAGAAGCCTGCTGTGATCTCTGCTGGTGTGAGAACGAGCCCTGGACTGGAGCCTCTGCTCCACGTGGATAGAGAGACAGGGCAATTCAAAGTGCAGAATAAAAGAAATATACCACGTGAAGCATATGCCCCAAATTCCAAGATTCCTTTGCCGTCTGCAACCATAAACTTCGAAATCCAATTTGACTTGCCATAGCTTTTTCGAGGTAACCCCATGTGCCCTGGTCAAGGACCTTATCTTGTTTGAACTATATAAAAATGTTTATTTCTAGAATATTTGATTGCTTTACTGATCTAGTATATGCTGCCCAGGTTTGTGCTTGTTTAACTTTTATGTACAAGGTAGGGTAGTGGAGTCTGCTCACATTATGTAAAGTGCTTTGAAGGTCAGTTAACATTACCTAAGTGATGCAACATATCATTTAGAAATACTTTTGCTGGAGTTTGAAAATCAGGTGGCCAGGAGCATCTCTAAAGATTAGGAAGTGGTGGTGAAAGAGACAAACAACATTCCTAGAGTCAGATATGGAGTACGAATGTGCACCATACGAGGTCGGTAATGCACACACTATTAAGTTGCTCTTCATAACAAGGACAACCACTCAAAAAGGGGAGACAGCATTTACAACGCTGGTAATACCACGCGGGTAGGTTACAACGTGGACGTTACATCGTCCGCGTTGTTACCACGCATGGTATTACATCACAAGTCGTTTCAACAACTTGCGCTAGATGGCACACAACACCACGTAATGTGTTGGATTTTAGTCCAACACATTCCCTGCTGTAGCGCTAACTGGAGTAGGAATAGTAATTTATACTATTCCTAAGTCCAGCGTGCCATCTAGCGCAAGTCGTAGAAACGACTTGTGATGTAATGCCATGCGTGGTTACAACACAGAAGATGTAACGACTGCGTTGTAACCTACTACGTGGTATTTGCTCACGGTGTAACGTCATATAGCCTTGAAAAAGTTCACTCATTCTACCACGCGTCTCTGCTACTCATCACATACAACACCAAAACACTTTCCACAGGTGCTGAAGTCATGACAAAGACAACTATTGAGAAGGTTCACTCATTGTGTTTTGGTGTTGTATGTGAGGAGTAGCAGAGACGCATTTTAGAATGAGTTAACCTTCTCAATGGTTGTCCATGGTATGAGTTCGGTACCTGTGGGAAGTGTTTTGGTGTTGTATGTGATGAGTAGCAGAGACACTTGGTAGAATAAGTGAACTTTCTCAATGGTTGTCCTTGTCATGAGTTCGGCACCTGTGGGAAGTGTGTTGGTGTTGTATGTGAGGAGTAGCAGAGACGCGTGGTAGAATGAGTGAACCTTCTCAATGGTTGTCCTTGTCATGAGTTCGGCACCTGTGGGAAGTGTTCTGGTGTTGTATGTGAGGAGTAGCAGAGACACGTGGCAGAATGAGTGAACCTTCTCAATGGTTGTCCATGTTATGAGTTCGGGAAGTGTTTTGGTGTTGTATGTGATGAGTAGCACAGACACATGGTAGAATGAGTGAACCTTCTCAATGGTTGTCCTTGTCATGAGTTCAGCACCTGTGGGAAGTGTTCTGGTGTTGTATGTGAGGAGTAGCACAGACACATGGTAGAATGAGTGAACCTTCTCAATGGTTGTCCTTGTCATGAGTTCGGCACCTGTGGGAAGTGTTCTGGTGCTGTATGTGAGGAGTAGCAGAGACACATGGTAGAATGAGTGAACCTTCTCAATGGTTGTCCTTGTCATGAGTTCGGGACCTGTGGGAAGTGTTCTGGTGTTGTATGTGAGGAGTTGCAGAGACACGTGGTAGAATGAGTGAACCTTCTCAGTGATTGTCCATGTTATGAGTTCGGGAAGTGTTTTGTTGTTGTATGTGATGAGCAGCAGAGAGGCGTGGTAGAATGAGTGAACCTTCTCAATGGTTGAATGAATGAATGAATGAAATGAGTTTTGTCATGCGCAAACTTTGCCCAATGGGCGTCAAGGCGCCTAATTCAAATAATACAGCTCGCAAATCAAACCAGCATTCTCTCATTAGTAGGCTTTGGTAAAGTACCACGTCTTAAGGGCCTTTTTGAACAGATCAATTGAGGGAAGGGTTTTGACCTCAATTGGAAGAGAGTTCCAGAGCTTAGGAGCGGCAACAGAAAAAGCTCTCGCTCCCCATCTGGCTAGCCTTGTGCGGGGCACTACCAGTTGAAATAACCCAGCAGATCGAAGAGATCTGGTTGGGATATAGCGGGTAAGCAGAGACCCAAGTGCATCGTCCGTGCCAGCCGCAAGAGCTCTGTATGTAAGACATAGAATCTTAAAAAAGACTCTATGCTGAGCAGGGAGCCAATGAAGATCTCTCCTAGCAGTCGTGGCTGAAGATGCAAAGGGAAGGGCCAGAACAAAACGTGCTGCAGCATTCTGCATGATTTGCAGTCGATGGATAAGGCCCTTGTTGGACTCCACATACAGGGAGTTGCAATAATCGAGCCTGGAGCCAACAAGAGCGACTGCAATCTGCTTACGAGCCTGGAGAGAAAGATAGTTACGGATCCTATTTAGAATCCTGATAACACCCCAGCATGTGGCCATGGTCCTATTTACTTGGAGCATCATAGAGAGTGAGGTGTCAAAGACCACGCCGAGATTTCTGGCTGATTGGGAGGGAGTGGGGCAGGTACCAAGAGATATAGGCCACCACTCGCTCGACCAAACATCTTTTTCTTTCCCAAAGACCAAGACCTCTGTCTTGTCGCCGTTTAGCTTTAGGGAATTGATGATCATCCAATCTGCCACATGCTGCATGCATGACCTAAAGCTAATGGCGGATGTATGGACAGAGGAATGAGCCAGTGACACCATGATCTGGGTGTCGTCGGCGTAGGACACTACCTCCATCCCCTGCGATCTTACTAGTCTAGCAAAGGGGGACACATAGATGTTAAACAGGGTCGGACTAAGGGCCGACCCCTGTGGCACCCCACATTGCAATGACTTGGCAGGGGAGAGGACATTTCCAAGCTTTACTCTCTGTTCTCTACCAAGGAGAAAGGAGTTAAGAAGATTCAAGGCCGACCCAGTAACCCCTGCCTCCCTAAGCCGAGATGTTAAAATGGCGGGAGACAGGGTATCGAACGCGGCTGTGAGATCTAATAGGACCAGTATTGTAGTTTGGCCACTATCCACTTTACGTCGGATGTTGTCTACTACAACAGTAAGTGCGGATTCGGTACTGTGGTACTTTCTGAATCCGTGCTGTGTGTTATCAAGATACTCACTGGTCTCAAGAAAAGTGGAGAGGTGGGAGTTGAGGTGTGCCTCCAATATTTTTGCAGGGGCCGGGAGCAGAGAGATTGGCCTGAAGTTTTTAAGAAGGCCAGGATCCAAAGACGGTTTCTTAAGGAGAGGCTTTACAATAGCCTTCTTCCACACTGGTGGAAAGGAATCCTGGACAATAGCCCTATTCATGACTTCCAACATGGGCGGAAGAATGCTATTTCTGCACTCCTTCAGTGTTTTTAGCGGTAAAGGATCCATTGGGGAGGAAGATTTAGTCCTATCAAGTAGGAGGTTCAGTCCTTCCAAAGACAATAAGGGAAATTGCCTGAATAGTTTGGAAGGGCCTTCACCCAAAGTGTCCAGATTGGCTATATCAGAAGGAATATCCTTATTCAAGGAGTGGCATTGGGCTTCTAAGGCGATGTGAATGTCCGAGATTTTGCTGTGGAAGAAGTCAGAGATGTTATTACAAAGATCCTGAGAGCTAACTACAGGATCAGGGAGTTGGAGAGAGCATAGTGAATCAGCAATTTTAAAAAGTTCCCTGGATGAGGTTAGGGAACCTGTAAGATTGGAAAAGTACTCCTGCTTTTTCACTACAACTCTCTGTTTGTAGTCCCGTAAAGCGGACTTATGAACCTCTCGATCTTTCGGATCCCAGGATTTCCTCCAGCTTCTCTCGCTGCTCCTACACCCCTGCCTTAGGAGTCTCAGATGTTCAGAGAACCAGGGTGCAGTGGGTTTCTGCCGAGCTACATATCGAAGGGAGGCGGGGGCAAGCTTTTCCACTGCATTGGTAATAGAGTCCATAAGTTCTTGAGCTGCCTCATCCGCATCCTTCAAGGAGAAAGATTCAGAGATCCGAATGTGAGAAGCAATAGTGTCATCGGTAATATTTCTAAAGTTTCTCCTAAGAGTAAATGAAGTAGCGACATGATTAGCTAAGGGCAGGGCAGGAAGAGCAAGTTCAAGCGGTACTGCAAAATGATCTGTCCAGACCAACGGCAGAGGCGGGCCAGTAGATAGCCTAGAATCTCTAGATAATACCCCATCAAGAATATGGCCAGCCTTGTGTGTTGGGCTGCTCACCAACTGAACGAGGTCACAAGCTCTGAGTGACTCAATTAATGTCAGGGTATCCTTTGAGTTGATTTCATCAAGATGGAAATTGAAATCACCCAAGATGGAAAGATAGGATTTTCCAAAATAAGGTTCTAGGATTCTGAGGAGATCTGAAGAAAAACTAGCCCTAGGGCCGGGGGGCCTGTATATGAGTATCCCAGTGAAAGACAGATGGAGCACACAAAATGCAAAAATAGAGTGCCTCAAAGCGATCTCCAGGCATTGATAGAGATTTAACAGTGCAAGAGAAAGAAGATTTAAAAAGAACGGCAATTCCTCCACCTCTACGCAGTGGTCTATCCTGCCTATGGAGAGAATAGCCATCAGGAATGGCCAAGAGTAGATCGTGACCGGAGGAATCCGAAGCCCAGGTCTCCGTGATAAAGACCCAGTCCGGCTGTCTTTCTTCCACAAATTCGTGGAAGGCAACATTGTGCTTGATCAGTGATCGCGCATTAATTAGGAAACCGGTTTTAGGCAGCGAAACAGAAAGGCATCCCGAGCGCGAATAGGATCTAATAGTACTGGGAGCGGGGCAGCGAAAGGAAACCTTACATGTCATGCATCGCTGGGAATGTAAGATGCCTTCAGGAGAAAAGCGGTGAGAGCATCGCTGCACTGATGGTCTACAAGCCATGAGTTCCGACATAGAGTATTGCCTAGGCACCTCATAGAGTGGAGGGGGGGTGCCAGCCGAGTCAAGCCCGCCCTGCAGCACGTCCTCAGTGCGGACGGGCGCAGACGGGCTGAACTCAGGCGTAACTCCGGCGGAAGTCCGGCGATCCCGCTGCGCGATGACGCTGCGCGTAGGCATGGCTGCTATTTATGTTGGTCGAGACTCCTAAATGAGGACTAGACCGCGATGTGGCTCACCCCTCACCTATTATCCATGTCCATGTTATGAGTTTGGTAACTGTGGGAAGTGTTTTGGTGTTGTATGTGATGAGTAGCAGAGGCGTGTGGTAGAATGAGTGAACCTTCTCAGTGGTTGTCCTTGTCATAAGTTCGGCACCTCCTCACATACAACACCAAAACACTTCCCACAGGTGCCAAACTCATGACAAGGACAACCATTGAGAAGGTTCACTCCTTCTACCACACGTCTTGGCTACTTATCACATACACCACAAAAACACTTCCCACAGGTGCCGAACTCATGACCAGGACAACCACTGAGAAGGTTCACACATTCTACCACGCGTCTCTGCTACTCATCACATACAACACCAAAACACTTCCCGAACTCATAACATGGACAACCATTAAGAAGGTTCGCTCATTCTACCACGCGTCTCTGCTACTCATCACATACAACACCAAAACACTCCCCGCAGGTGCCGAACTCATAACAAGCAAACAGAAAAGGCAAAATATAACATGAAGCAAATGTGTTCCATTTCTCACTACTCTTCAATTTACATAAAGGCAGTTATCAATATCAGAATAAAGAAAACAAAAAAGTGAAGGGTGTTTTGCTCGAATGAAACTCGGTCATTGTTATCAGCCTTCATGCCACCTCAGGCAGGAATCCGCTAGATGCAGATTGCTTTGGTTCTGCTCCAGCAGGAACAGCCAAGATCCAAATGACGGTGTTGAAGCAGGTAGAGAATATGCGCAGGCCTCTTACTCTTTGCCCCTCATGATGAACTCATTCCATCCAATTTCTAAACCCTCTCTTTTTAACTTGATAATTCCCAGAGTAGTGTGTTTATCAATCTGTCACACATGACAAATGTTCAGTAAATAAAAGAGAGATAATCAAGGGGTTGGCAAGCAGTTCTGCAGTAAATGTTTGCATATATGCATGGTCCAAAGAGCAATGCAGAATAAATGCCACACTAAAATCTTAAAAAATGGAAAAACACAAAATCAGCACTCAATCAACCAATCAGTAGTTTGTAGAGCATTGCTACTCACCCGTGAGTGTCTCAAGGCACTGAGGGGGGTCTGCTGATCAGTCTGGGTGCGAAGGTTCAGTCAAAGAGCCAGGTCCTTCCTTAACTGTGCCAATGAAGCGGATTGCCTGAGTTGGAGGGGCACGGTGTTCCAGGTCTTGGCGGAGAGGTAGGGGAATGATCTTCCTCTGGTTTTGGTCTAGTGGAGCCGTGGGACGGAGGCCAGGGTGAGTTGGGCGGAGAGGAGTTGTGTGGGGGGGGTGGTGTTGAAAGGCAAGGCGATGGTTCATATGTTCTGTTCCTGCGGCGTGGAGAGCTTTGTAGGCATGTCTGAGGAGCTTGAAGATTATTCACGTGTTGATAGGGAGCCAGTGGAGTTGTCAGAGGTGTTGTGTCATGTGGTTGCAGCTGGGAATGTCATGGACCAGTAGGGCTGCGGCGTTTTGGACGTTCTGTAGTTACTTGAGCTGTTTCTGGGTGACGCCGGCGTAGAGTGCGTTGCCGTAGACCAGTGTACTGGTGATGAGTGTGTGGGTGACATTCTTTCCGGATTCTGTGGGGAACCATCTAAAAGTCTTTCGAAGTAGGCGGAGCACTAGGAAACTGAGTGTAAATTGAGGAATGGGTTCCTTTTTCTCTGGTGGTGCAGGACGGTGTATGGTCTAGCAACGGTGATGCCTTCATAATGGGCATTTGGGCTGCGCCCTCCCAATTATGAATAGATCAGCCGGCTAATTTTTAGATCTGTAAGATCATTAACAGGACTGTTAGCTCAATGCAGAAATGTTCAACAATCACAGACAAGGTTTGCCTTGCTTGGTTATGATCAGTAGAATGGTTTCATATGTTTTACAAGTAGTGATGTCAAGAGTGAATATTAGACACCCTCAATCATACTGGTACACAGTAAAATGGAAACATCACCCATTATAGTGAAAAACAGAAAACACACACTGTCAGCAGCATATCCTGAGCATTCTTGGCTGCAGCAAGGGTACCATGGATCCTAATGCAAGATAGGGAAATCACCCATCTCCGAGCTGGCTAGTTTACAAACACTCAGAATTGGGCTAGAGTGGCCAGCTCACACCTCTGGGATCAGGTGCACTAATGATTGCTGTAAAACCTGCATTTGTGGAATAACTGAGACTGCACCTGGCACGTCATTTTCAATACTTGAAATATTGTGGGCATTTTGGCATAATTGAAGCCCATTCAGTTTTAACTCTTACCTACTGATCGCTCCATCGCTGCTCGAGCGCACTGGCCACACCCCTGGCATGCCCCTCGACATGACGGGCTATATTAACGACATCAAAGACAAGCCAGTCTGCGCCCCTACGCGCCCACCGCCGGTACCCCTGGTCCCCCCCCCCCCTTCAGACTTACCAAAAAGAATATTTGTGTGTGACGACCTGCTCAGACACCACTCAGGTAATTGCATAAATTGCCCTAAACTTGCCTGTCGAACAATTCCTAATAACAACTGGCTCTGACGTACCGGCTGTAGGTAAAACTTTCTCACATACAAAGCAGCACTAGATGTGAACACACCCGTCATTAGCCAGTATGCTAACAGAACCACTGCCACAAGCCTGCTCTGTATTCTGATCTTGCTAGCTCCTTGATCAAACACAGCTTGGAATGCCTCATATTCTTGGAAATACACAGGCCCGCTGTGGCTTTATCACAGAAACATGGGCCGATCTTGCACGCACTCCTGATTTACTAGCTTCCCAACCCCCGGGCTACTCAATCTCCAGATAGGATAGACTGCAGAAAAGAAGGGGCGGCCTATCAATTGTTTACAGAAACTGACTTAAAATTGGTCGCAGTCAAGGCCGGCTTTAGGGCAGTGCGACTGGTGCAGCCGCACTGGGCGCTGACCTGGAGGGAGTGCTGATCTCAGGTAGGGGGGGCGCTGTGTTTAGCTTTAACTTATGATTGGAGAGATGAGGGACACCTTTGCCCGGTGGTAGTGAGGGAATTTGAGTGGTGTAGGGGTGCCAAAAATGATTGTGGCACGGGGCGCCACCAGCTTTAAAGCCGGCCCTGGTCGCAGCCCTGCACCGTCTCAAAATTGTGAAGCGCTCTCCTTCAAAATCGTTCTCTCCAATATCGATACCTTCACGGGCATGCTCCTTTGCAGACCACCCGTCACAGACATTCATTCTCTCAGGAAATTCCAACTCTGCTGGAAGGACACGTTCGATCCAGTGATAGAACCGTTCTAGGTGATTCTAATTTCCACCTGGATGCATTTCACTACCCAGAGACCTCAAACCGTCAATGATCCCTCGCATCAGGCATGGCACACTCTAGATGGAATATTTACCAACAATTCATCCATAACCACCACTAATATTCTCCATGTTAATATGGTCTGACCACAGATAACCGACCTTCTCATAGGTCCTTATCCAGGGCAAGCCGTCTATATCTCAAGTTTGGCATAATGTCAGTCGCACCTGCTGGCGGACAAACTTACATCCTCGCTCCCTATCCTCTCACATAACACAAATGAAGTGGCTTCCCTGTGTACCACCTAGATTAACAAAACTGCCCAGTTACTGGCATGATCTAAACAGAGGAAACCGAAAAGGAGTGACGTATCAGCCCCCTGGTTCACAGCTGAGCTAAGGGCTGAAAAACTGATCTGCCTCAGGCAGGACAAAGCATGGAGACAGAACTATACCAAAGCAGCGAACGCTAACTACAAGCTCTGTCTAGCCACCTATAAAGCCCTTGTATTCAAGAAAAGACCTCTTACTTCACTAAAAAGATAAAAGCCAATAACTCCTCAAAAGAACTCTACTTAACAGGTACTAAGCAAACTATTGGTTCCTCCACGAAGACTTGTCTCAGCAGTCAATCCTTTTGTAACACCTTGGCCAACGCTTTCCTCCACAAAGTGAAAGTGATTTATGATCTAATCTCCTCCCAGATCCCTCAAGCCTGCATTATGTCTGAACCCCGATTGAGAATGATCACAGGTCCAGTTTTTGAAACTTCACAACGTCCACTTTAGACCAGGTCTTTAACCTATTGAATTCTATCTCCCCTGGCTCTCACTATGATCCCTGCCCACTGATTGAAGCGAAATCAGTGGCCGACATTATTGCTCCCCAGCTATCTTCCAGCTTGTGACCAGCTTGTGATCTCGACTGCTTGTTTTCCCTCTATCTGGAAGAAAACTTCCTTACTATCATTACTACTAAGGGCAATGCTTGATCCCAATGACCCTGGCAAATACTGCCTGATTTTCTCCCTCATCTTACCTTTGAAAATCATAGAAAAAATCATGATTCACCAATTGATGGAATACATCCAAATTAATAATCACCTAGAAAACACCCAGTTCGGCTTCCGCTGTTGACACAGCATGGAAACAGCTCTGATCAAGGCCACCGAGGAGATAAGGCAGGCTCGGGACCAAGGCAGAGGTGCAGCCCTCCATCTTGATTGATCTCTCGGCTTTCGACACAGTAGACTACGGTCTGCTGCTGAAACACCTGCGTGAAATCAACGTCACCGGTCGCACCTGCGATCTATTGAATAATTTTTGTCAAACAGAGAACAGTTGGTCGGGCTGGATGATTTCACTTCTCATCCTTTCTCTTTTCCATGTGGGGCCCTCAGGGGTCTTCATTCAGCCCAACCTTATTTAAATATACATTTCAATCCTTAGACGAGGTAATCAAAGGTTTTAGCTTCTCTTTAACCTCCTATGCAGGTGACACCCAGATCATCATCTCACTGAGCAGGGACAACACAGGAATATCCTCCAGATTCTGCGACTGCATGCTGGCAGTCAGTAAAAGGTTGAGTGGACATTGCCTCAAACTGAATGCAGGGGAAATGGAAGTGATGCTATTCGGAGTACAAACTTCCTTCTGGTGTCCGTAATGTTGACCAGCAGAGATCAGCCCTCTCCCAACTCCTGTTCTAAGACCCAGAACTTCGGAATCTTGAGTGACAACAAACTATGCTATCCAATCACGTCAGTGCCCTATCTTTTTTCACGTTTTTAGGTCTCACCTAGGCAGCGCGCATGCGCTGCTCTAGAAGAGGGACTTTAGCCGTCGGTCTTCACTTTTCAAGCACTGTACTCGTGCTTGTGGCGGCATCCACCGTGCGGGAGCGAGCAGCGGCGCGGCCACGTTAATTACAAACATATGACCGCTGCTCGCTCCCGCAAGGTGGATGCCGCCACAAGCACGAGTGTGAGTGCTTGAAAAATTAAGACCGCTTGTTTACTCATGACCCAGGCCACCGTTATTATCATTGCTCGCATTAGGGCACAGGCGCCCTTACTATGCCACTGCTTGCAACTTCTGGGTGAGGCATAACATGTGGTATTGAACTCTAATTAAATAAATAACTTACAGATTTTAGCATTCTTGGGGACTGAATTTGACATCTGAGCTATCACTTAGACTATGAAAGTCTGACAAAATAAAACTCGTTATTGTTAAAGGGTGACTTACAAGCTCAAATATGCAGTAAATGATATCAAAACATTGAATGCTACAAAGGGTTTACTCTGTGAATGAGCAGATTACGTAAACTCTGAAGGATGCATCTAGTTCAGCTACTTTATTGGCTATGAAACAAAGAAAGAATCCTACGAGTTGGTAGCAAATACCAATCTGCCAATCGTTTGCTACCTCTCCAATGCATAATTCACACCTTTAACTGTGCTTTTCCTGTACTGTGTGCCCCTTTTGGAATGAATGCGCTGTTTCTGTATTAAAGCCTCTTCTGCTGGTCGATTGTTCCAGGCACTGAATGCACGTGCTCGTCCTCCCGCGGCCACGCCCCCCTAGAGTGAGGTTTATTCACATATTATGGTCTCCAGTTCTAGGAATACACGTCAGGTGTAAAAGCACGAGTTCAGCGACTCTGCCTGCTAATCCTCCGCTCCACCAGCATGAACACGAGTGGATGTGTAAGCATCTCTTTGGGAAACCTATCACGTGTGAGCAAAGAATCATTATTGTCTTCGCCAGAGCTTTGTTCTCAGGGGAGGCTATTTGCGAGCTTCCCCGCTTCCCCCACTCCTCGACCCCCCCAGGTGTTGCTGCTCTGTAGAAGGCCTTTTGTGAAGCTGTACTGGTCACCTTTTTGCTGCTTATTGAAATATTTGGGTGTTAAACTGGTACTTATGAGGAGCAACCACAGATTGACCGTTTCTCTAGAGAACATTTATGGTTGTCAATGATGGGAAGTACCAGGTTCTAGAAATTTTTGTCGGGAGGGGGTCCTTACGCCTGAAACATTTTGATGGGGGGGTCTTGGCATCAAAACGTTTGAAGACCGCTGCCTTAGAGGGAGTTATAGTTTAATCACGGGTCTGAACAAAAAAGCACTTCCTCTTTCCCGAGCCACCCTGCATGCAGCCTTTCTTGTTGTCAGACAAGCCTAGAAGGCAGATCACATCACCTCCCACGCTGAAGGATCTCCACTGCCCCCCTAGAGGCCAGAATCTCATTCACAATAGCACGCTTCAGGTCTTCACTTAGGAGAAGCCTCCTCTGAACCAAGCCTTCTAGTGTCTAGCCCCTAGAACTTGAAACAGTCTCTGAAGATCTCTGGCTGAATGAATCCCAACTCTCCTGTTGAGGAAAATTGAAGACCCACCTACTTCAAACGTAACTATAGCCTAAATGATCAGCCCATACTCTGGCTCCCGGAACAAACCCTCCCTTCTGCCCCACGCTAATCAGAAGACTGAAGAGGATTCCTACACTCATTCAGAGAGTGATGACCATCCTCCTTCTAAGACTCCCTGAACGCTTCTTGATATCTCTATCTGCTGTCTCCTCCATCTGCACTATCACTCCCCTTACAGCTAAGTATTCTCAAATGTTAGTGGGTTATTACAAAGGGTTATTACATAGGGTTATTACATAGTTTGAATTCGTCCAGTCTCGATTCCCCGCGCAGATTTTGCCAGTGCTTTTTCCTGGCGTAAGCAGAACATTCTAACCTTTTATTTTTGCTGAGACTGAACTTGCATTGTAAATAAATAAATAAATAAACCCATGCAGAATTCTAAGGTGTTTCTTCAGGGGTGCTGTGGAATTCAAAAACCTTTCACGTCTGATTCCTGCAGGCCCTTGTCACCCCTTCTGACGCTCCCCCGTCCCTGTTTTTCTATCGTATTCTTCTGTATTCTTTATCCCTTATGTCTTTCTCTCTCTTGCTCTGAAACCAGGTATGACAATGATAAATACTCCCTGGTCCCTAGACAGGAGCGCAGGTGGCCCACCATCGGCACAAATTAAGCATGGGCAAAGGGGTGTACATACATAAACATGGCTGGCTAGAGACACCTGTACTCCTGCTGGGTGCCACAAAGTTGCTCTTCCTCACTCACTTCCTATTAGGCCCGGCTCCTCCTCAGACAACAGTGTGCTCTCCCTCAACACTCCCTGTGAGGCCCCGCTTTTTCTCAAACAACCTTGTGCTCTTCCTTACACACGTCACTCCCGGCTCCTCCCGAGAAAACTGCGGAATGTGGCTCAAATCTATGTACCTTGGACCCAGCAAGGAAAACGCATCAGTGCTTCATGTCTCCACTGTCACTCGGACAACATGGACTTGTAAAACAAGCACTGGCAAAGTCAATCAGTCAGATCTTTTTCCTTTGCTACTTCAGTCCTATTGGCTTTCCTAATGCTATTGGCACATGCGGTGCAAAACATAAATAAAATAATGGTTATTGCGGATATTGCTTACCATAAACAAATTAAGACAAGCATTGGCATAGCCAAATGGTCTCGCCTTTGGGACCTTATAAGTATTTAGTTATGCAGCATAATATCCTTGGTGCAACAACCTCAACTGTTGCATGGCTAAAAACTTATACGGCCCGAAAGGTGAGATCTATTGGCTATGCCAATGCTTGTTTACTTTGACAATGCAAAAAAAAAAAATCTTCAGTTCATTCCCTCCATCTTTAAAAAACTCTTATCACTACTCTCATATTGTCCAAATTGGACTATTGTACCGGTCTACTACTTACCACGTATCAATACATCCTCGAAAGACTGCAAATTTTACAAAACACTGTGGCAAGACTTCTACAAATTCCAAGACATCAGTCTAGCCTTTGAAATTAGGAACCTTCGTTGGCTCCCTATCAGACAGCACATCACTTTCAAGGCACTGTGCAGTGCTTGTAAGGCACTGCAGGGCTCAGGGACGGACTTTTTTCAACAGAACTTCAAATGGTACGCCCCAAGTCGTACCTTACGTTGTCACTCCCAAATTCAAACGCTCCCCATAGGGAGGCAGAAGCTCCTTTACGGGAATAGAATCTACCTGAACACCCTCCCACCCACACTGAGTGCACCTAATCTTATTTCCTTCAGGAAGCTCCTGAAAACCTGGCTTTTTAGTACCTGCTAAACCCGTAGCTCTTCTCGCGCGATTTTTCTCCTGTATCAAAGCTCGCGCCAAGACACCCTAAGGTAATCCAGCGCTTTAGAAATATTTTAACATAACATAATGCAGCTATCATAAGGACTCTCAACATTGAAACACTGGTAACATTTTCGCAAAAAGAGACAAAAGAAATGTTTCTTGTGAAAACTGGCTAACTTAAGTATCTAAGCTGAAACCTGCCTCGAAAGATGACAGACACCAGGGAATTTATTGAACATTGAAATGAATATCTAAATTGCACTTCTTCACAACAAAATACGATGCAAGAAAATGCTGCTTTACGATTTCCAGAATAGCAAACACACTATCAAGACACTCCCACCAATAGGAGACCTTATAATTCCTGACGAATTGACATTTACGATGAGGGTTTAAAAGCCTCTGAAAAGTTACTGCGAAAATGTCAATGACAGAAATTGCATCTGTTCACATGATGGGAATCTGAAAACATGCCATCTCCATTCAGTCAGGTTTACACTGTTCATGGCAAAAAAACAGGAAGAAGCATTCTAATTCATCTATTTATTTTAACTCATGTATTCCAAGGCATATACTTTTTCAACTGGACTTTTTCTGCAAGTCTTAAACAAGCAGTGGCATAGCCAATAGGTCTCGCTTTTGGGACCTTATAAGTATTTACTTATGCAGCACAATATCCTTGGTGCAACATCAACTGTTGCTTGGCTAAACACTTAAAAGGTCCCAAAGGCGAGACCTATTGGCTATGCCGATGCTTGTTTTTATAGCGCTTCATACCACTCGCACCACCACAAAGCACTCTCCCCACTGTGTTGGGTTTGGGCCTGGATTGATAGTTGTTTGGGGTCAGAGAGCAGGGCTATATTTGGGCCGAGGCTTGCGTGGCATTAGAACTGGCAGTAATTAAAAAACAACCCTGGAAATTGAATTTTTTCGGGCTTCAAAATCATGTCCTTAACTTTACTGGCAAAAAGACTGATCCATTCCTTAACAAATACTATAAAAACGTTGAAATATTGCCGCTAGAGATGAAATCCCTGTTTACATTTCACGTTTTACTGCATCCTAGATGTGTTTGCTTTTTTCAAGATTTTTTCTTTTCATGCAACATGCTATGTTATACAAATATTTACAGTGCGCTATCACCCAGCACAGTATCCTGGCGCTGAGCAGGTGTGAGTCTAGCCACTCATAGGGCCTAGTGGGACTACACGAAAAGCCAGGTCTTCAGCTTCTTGGGGACCTAACCAGACTCAGCCTTTGCGTCCATGGCTGGCTGGGGTGGCAGAGGCTCGCCCTACCAGAGGAAGATGCTCACGGGCTCCCCGTGGCCTCCAAGGAGCAGCCCTCCCAGCTTTGGTGATGACCAGCATGCCCCCAAGGAGAAACTGAAGGACAACCTCGCCTCTTCCTGGGTGGAGACTCCACCCTCCATCAAATCCATGGACTCCAATGACTCTGGGGTCTACAGGGGTGTGCAAGAGGCGACGTCTCTCCCCTAGCACTTCGAGCAACGAGAACTCTCCAATCATAAAATGTGAAGACCGGGACTTCCCAGAAGACTACAAAGACGCCTCCAAGGCCATGGGCTATTACTCTTTCTACACTGGCTCCTAAGTTATTTGCTGCCTGGACTCTTGCAGGCTGCAGCACCATCCTACACGCTTGAAGAGTGTCTGAATGAACTTAAGACTTGTATAAGTTCAGCACCTTGAACTCATGGCTTCTAGAATCTTCTGGTTGACATAGTCGCACCCAGGTTGGAAGAGGTGCTCCTCCAGTCTTCCAGGATTTGGGAAATGTGGCAATCCAATTGCCCCCAAAAATTACCATTCCAGGTGCCAAAGGTAGGGTGGCAGTGCCAAATTCCGTATACTCAGTGATCATTTTGGTAGGGTCTTTCAGGGGGCGCAGGGAAGTAAAAAGCCCTTTTACAAATGCTATCTATTTATTGAAATCTATGTACATAATTTGTATAGGTTCCTGGTGAAGCATATTGTACAAAACAATCGTCTGTATATGTAGTCTAGAACAATGTACAAGTTGGTGCTTTTATGGGCGCTGTAAATGTTATAATTTGCCCTGGGTGGCACATGGAACTTTGTAAGTTTACATTTCCGGTTCAGTTGTGCCTCTCCCCCACCCCACCCCTATATTGTGCGAACTTGAAAGTTTAATTATTATCTTGCTCTGTGTAAATACTCGCTGAAATGTAAAAATGTAAAAATCTGAGTCGATGTGGTGCACACAAACTTTTTTGTACGGGCTACAAGAATTATTAATAAATGTGGTGCCCCTGGGAAAAATGTGAAAGACGGACCTTCTGGTGTTTTTTCCTGATGGCTTTTGGGATCAACTGGGTTTGACGCACCCGGCCCTTGCAGCTTCCAAGCTCCTTGGCAAACCTGCTGCAGGATGCAAGGTCGAGGTGCTATGAGATTTCACGAATGGACCTTGTGTGCGGGTTTAATGTGTCCCCAGTTTGTGTGGTATTGCCTTCCAAATCATGGTTCAAGCATGGCACGCTTGTATGTGCTGTAGCCCATGAACGGATGTCGGCGGTATCTGAATGCAATGGCGTTAAAACCTATCGGCATTTATTTAATTGTGCTAAATATCGTTTGATGCACTTCTGGCGACAATTAAATGTGCATTATGGTGAAATTGTGCACTACCGATTTGGGCTGACCAGTTAAAACGCAGATTACTTTACAGCTAACATTCATATACTGCCAGCGCCTCGCAGGTGTTCTAATCAATACCGCCAGAAACAATTGTTACCAGGTGGGAGGCCTTCCTTGCCTTGTAGTGCGGTGACCCTCCTGCACCCAGCTTCACTGGTATAGCACTAAACATCTGCAAAAAGGCAGGTCCACTCTTTGGCCAAATCAAAATGACACTAGAACAATGGGTGGTTGGCGCGTGGGTTGGGTGGTTGGGGGGCAGACAATATGGGGGTTCCTCGTGAACTGGCGTCAATGGAGTAGAGGCGCTCACTGGGTCTTGTAGTGGTGGAAAATTGCGATTCTCCTATTACCATGACTAGAGAATCTAGATTTCATTAAAGACACGGAGGCTAACATTATGCATATTACTTTTAATGCGTCACCAAGCAGCCGCATACATCATAAACAAGTGAGGTTCAGGAATAGAACAACAAGGAAACATCGGTCGTGAGGACATAACAATCAGCCTCTTTTAAAATGTGGAATATAGCACGATAAGTCCAAAAAACTATAGACTCCAGGTAGGATTCTTTAGGTAACTAACTCCAGGTAGGATTCTTTAGGTAGTAGAAGGTATCAAAGAAACAAGAACTCCAGAAACGAAGAATGAACTCCTGCAAAATGAAGATCGTAAAGTTAAGATGGATTATCTGCAAGAAAAGACAATTATAATAAGCAAAGGATAGAATACAACTATAAAAGAGAAACAAGAGAACATTTAAAATGAACATCATAAATAATTTATGCAGATAGACATTGATTATAAGTATAAGTATGAAACAAAGAAATACCAATATAAATACAGTACTAAATCAACCACCCAGGGAAGGGTGGGAGGGATAATGTTAGCCTCCGTGTCTTTAATAAAATCTAGATTCTCTAGTCATGGTAATAGGAGAATCACAATTTCATTACAAGACCGGAGGCTACCATTATGCATGTTGGTAGCTATGTAGTACAACATCAGACATATGAGAAATTGGTTTGCAGTAATGCTTAGCAAAAGTAGTAGAATTAGACCAATCAGCAGCTCTAAGAATATCATTCAAGTTACCACCTGAGTAGAAGGATTTGCTGGCGATAGCGCCTCTGATAGAGTGAGGTTTAAAAATGTTTAAATCAATACCTGCTAGCTTCATAACGATTTTAACCCATCTAGCGATAGAAGCAGAGCTAATACCTAGGTGACGTTTAACGAAGGAGATGAGTAACTGATTCACGCCAGAAGGACGGAGAGAGCTCATCCTATAGTCATATTCTTTCATACAGTTAACAACACAAAGTTTTGGGTAAAGGTCAAATTTGGGATAAAAGATAGAGTCAGACATAGTCTTGGTTCTTCTGTACAAATCGAAATTGACTCCAAACATGTCATAGGATCTATAAGAAATATCAAGAGCCTTAACATCAGAAACTCTACGGCAAGAAACTAAACAAAGAAGAGTGGCTAGTTTGATAGAGAGGTTCTTTCTATTCAAAAGGTTATTGTCGGGCCAACTAGACAAGAGGTCATGAATAGAATTGACATCCCAAAGGAATTGGTATCTAGGTTTAGGAGGTCTTCTAAGTCTGATGCTTTTAAGGACTCGACAGACAATGTTAATTTTTGCCTATTGTCTTACCGTTAATGAGAGCATGACCTGCGGAGATTGCTGATCTATAGCAATTAATTGATCTATAACTAAGCCCTCTTTCGAATTGAAAGACTAAGAAATTAACTATGTGAACAATAGGAGCCTCCACGGGATCCAGGTTCCTTTCCAGGCACCAACGTAACCAAACCTTCCAGATGTTGTTATACCGGTAGTGTGTACCGGGAGCCCAAGACTCCCTGAGGAGAGTGGAAGCTGTTGATGAAAGTCCTGAGAGATGATTGGATCTCCTGACACTCTCCAGGCAAGAAGGTTCAAATTCCCTGATAGGACTAGAGGGTGGCTGTCCACGTCTGAGAGGAGATCTGGGAGGGGGGAATTAGGAAGGGAAGATCGCAAGAAAGTTCTAGGGTAGTGGGAAACCAAGCTTGGGATGGCCAGAAGGGAGTCACTAGGACGATTGAAGCTTGTTGAAGTCTGACTTTCTGAAGGACCCTCTGTATCATTGAGAAAGGGGGAAAGGCATAGGCGTTGATCCCTTTCCAGCATTGGAGAAATGCGTTCACTGCTAAAGCACCCGGGTCGGGCATCCAGCTGTAATAATTCGTTAGTTGGAAAGATAGTCTGCTCGCAAAGAGATCTATTTGGAAAGGCCCCCAGAAACTGTTGAGAGAATTGAAAACAGAGGTGTTGAGCTTCCAGTCGCTGTGATCTAGGAGGAACCTTGAGTTCCAATCGGCATAAAGATTCGACTTCCCTGGAAGATATTCTGCTCTTAGGGAGATCTTGTGTTCTAGACAGAACATCCAAAGTTTCTTCGCTAGGTTCGAGAGATCTGCGGATTTTGTCCCTCCAAGACGGTTTATGTAGGCAACAGCAGACATGTTGTCCATCTTTAGGACAACAGATCTCCCTTAAAGAAATTTTTTGAAACTCATAAGAGCATAGAGACCGGCAGTAAGCTCTAGGAAGTTTATATGGAGGGAAGATTCTACTTGAGACCACACTCCACCTGTGTTCTGATCTAGGAAACATGCACCCCATCCGTGCAGACTGGCATCCGATTCTAAGACAAAGTCTGGGGTTGACCCAAAGATCGCTCGTCCATTCCAAGCGTCTAGGTTGTCTAACCATCAATTGAGTTCCAGAATGGCATCTTGGTTGAGCAAGATTCGATCTCCGTACCATAGACCTGCTCTTAGAGCTTTCCCTTTTATCCTTTGGAGGGCTCGATAGTTTAGCGGGCCTGGGAAGATAGCCTGAATAGAAGAGGAAAGGAGACCGAGAAGTCTGGCTAGTTGCCTTAAGGATAAATCCTTTTGTTTGAGAACGTGTCTTATAACTTTTCTTATTTTTGAAATTTTCTTTGAGGGAAGGAGGAGGAGACAATTCGTAGTGTCGACGCTGAAACCCCGAAATTTAAATTCTTTTGAGGGGGAAATAATTGACTTTTCTCTGTTTATTATAAAACCCAGAGTTTCTAGGAGGTTTATTACAAAATTCATGTCTTGAATAATTTGAGTGTGATCTTGAGATAGGATGAGGATATCGTCCAGGTATATGATAAGTCGGATGCCCTTTTCCCGTATACATGAGGCGACTGCCCTCATCACCTTGGTGAAACACCAAGGGGCAGAGGAGAGGCCGAAGGGAAGGGCTTGCAACTGGAAAAGATGATTCTTCCATATAAACTGGAGAAAGGGTTGATGGGATTTGGCCACCGGAATTGTAAAATAAGCATCTTTCAGATCTAATTTGACTAGCCAATCTCCTTCTAGAAGAAGATCTCTCAAAAGATGGATTCTTGAAGTGTCTGTACACAAGGAATTTGTTGAGTTCCCTTAAATTTATAACGGGTCTCCAACCCTTGTCTTTTTCTCTACTAAGAAAAGTGTGCACACAAATCTCATCAAATGGAAGGGGACTTCTACTATCGCTCCTTTCAGAAGCATTGAGGAGATCTCTTCTTCTATAATGTTTTCCTGATCTAAGGATAAGGGAATGCTTTTCGGCAGAGAAAATTGAATCTGGGTATCTATGAAGTCTATCATAAACCCACTCACCGTACTCAGAACCCAAGGGTCTTGGGTAATTAGTTTCCAATTGTGAGCGAACTGTTTTAATCTGCCTCCTACTTTTGGGGAGGGGGAAGGGGGGTTGGGAGGAAAAGTAGTACTCACTTTGAGGGTTGAAGTCGCTGGATGTTCCTCTTCCTCTGAAATTTCTTGAGCGAAATGCCCTCCCTCTTGGGGGGTAGAATTGAGGAGTGTTTGAGGGTTGGAAGCCTCTTCCTCCGTAACCCCTGGACCTGGAGTATGGCCTTCGGTTGAAATGGCTGGAAGATTGGCCTCTTCTTCCGGCCCTGCCAAAAAGGTTGTAGTTGTTGAAAACTCTTTTCATGTTTTGGTTAGCCTTGTCAAGAGCGGTAAAGGTAGAGACGTATTTACTCAAGGTCTTGATCATGTAATCGCCAAATAATAGCCCTTTAGGGTTGTTAGTGGTTTCCTTATCCGCTAGGTCGCTCAATTTAGGACTAATTTTTGTGAGAACAATTCTCCTTCTCTCAGAAATAATGCTGGCATTAGCATTGGCCAAGAAAACCAGTGCCCTTTGGCTCCAGCCTCGGATAGCCTCGGTATTTAATGTTGAACCATTAAGGTAGCTATCTTCCGCGGCGTCGATGATTTTAGCCAGAGGACCGAGGACGTCTAATAAACGATCCTGGAAAATTTTGAAGGATCTTTCCATGCCTTTTCTTGGATCTCGCCCAAGTTTAAAAAGGTATTTGATTAGTTCAGGGTCGAGATTTGGTGTCTGGCAGACTTTATCCTCGATAAAGGGTCTAGAGCATTCGGATCTTAGTAAGTTTCGTGTGTCTCTTTCCAGAGTGTTTCTCAGCCACTTAGTTATGAATTTACTGACATGTTCTTGTGGAAGCCACTCGTTGCTTCTAGGGTGCTTAATGTTAAGGGGAGAAAACATCTCTCCGCCTAAGGGGTCAAGGATGGTGTCTTTTGAAGAGGAAGGCAGATCATCATCTAAGGGTAGAGAATTAAAATCCTCATCGTCCTCATCTAGATCGAGGATATATTCGTCAGGAAAAACAGAGGCATTATCATCGTTAAAGTCATCATCATCATCTTGGTCAAGATGTGTATCAATTATGTGAGCACTTCGATAGTTTGTGCCGCTAGGGACACCCATATAATTTGTGCCGCAAGGGACACCTTTAAAAGTTGTGCCGCTAGGGACACCTGAAGTATTTGAGGTGCGAAGACCTCCCAATAGTTTTGAGGTGCTGAGACCTCCCAACGTGCTCTTGGGGATAGAATCGATATTTTTAGTCTTTTTAGACCTTTTTCCCCGAATTTCAATGAGATCATCATCATCAAAGGTATGTTGAGTTTCATTCTCCCCAGTGGGGAGTGGTCTTTTTGAAGTAATAACTTTTGATAAGGTAGACAACGTACAGGATCTCATTTCGTCGTGAATCATATTTTTGATTGCCTCATTTTCCAAATTAGGGATGGGGGGCGGTAGCCTCATCCGAGTCTAGATCAGACATGATAAATAGGGGAGAGAGGAACACACGAATCCCCAAAATATCTGATCTCTTGTAAATAGGATCACTGATATATAATTATTATTATTCTCTCTGTAATATATATATTTTTTTGTAATTTTTTTTTTTTTAAATAAAGTCAAATTAATCTAAGCTTCTTTTTTTTTTAAGTTTGTATGAAATAAGGAAGATAGTAAGGTCTGCCTTTCTCAGAGGATAATCTGTTCAGAAATTAAACTGATAAAAATAAGGTTGAATGAAAGGTCATGGCGAATATTGTGTTGAAGGAGTAGGAGTTAAGCAGTTGCTGTGAATAACGAACGATATGAAAATCAGCTCAAGCTCGTTGTTATGTTGTTGAAAAGGTAGAGGAAAGCACCTTGGCAACGCGCGAACGTTGCACGTGTGTTGCCAAGGTACTTTCCTCCGTTTGCCGAGATATGGGAGCCGGGCTCGATGTAAAGCGTCAAGAAATGAGAACGACAGCGCTCCCCAGTACGAGCGGTCCCGGGCGATGTGCATATAGCAACAAATCCACAGTGTTAACAATCGGAGGCCTGGGATCCCACAGCGTTTAGAATCTGAGGCCTGGGGAATAAAAGGGAAGGTCCGGCAAAGGCGTTAAAAAGCGGAGAGAGGATGAAGCAAGGAAGCAGCTTCAATAAGGGTAAGAGGGTGAGGGAGGACCAAGGACCTCAATAGGGGCTTGGTAAACCGGCAGTAGGAAAAAAGGGGGGGGGGGGGAGATCCCAAAAACGGGTGGAAATTAGCCCATTATGGCAGCACAAATATCGTAGCAAGAGAGAATCAGCTAACAATTGAATAATACAAACATTGATATTACAAATACTAAATAAATGGCAGTTAATTAACATTAAAGGCAAGAGATAGTAAAGCTACACTTATCTGCTTGGAGCCGCATTTAAAAGAGGCTGATTGTTATGTCCTCACGACCGATGTTTCCTTGTTGTTCTATTCTGGAACCTCACTTGTTTATGATGTATGCGGCTGCTTGGTGACGCATTAAAAGTAATATGCATAATGGTAGCCTCCGGTCTTGTAATGAAATCCTCTAAGGGCAATGTTTGGGAACCCCTCTAGCGCCAAGAAGCCCAATCCATAAACTTATTTAAAAAATACTGTTGGACATACCCAGCGGCCGCTTAGTAGCACCTTCTTCCCATTGGTAGCTATGGGAGATGTGGACAACCAGCGGCAAGCGTCTAATGACGTTGACTCGGGAGGGGGCATTGAAATCCTGATGTTTTCTAGCTGTGTGGTCTTGGTTACATATAGAAATTTACCTTAAACGAAATAAATCGACGCCTCTCGGCTTCGGTTACCGTGTCTACTAAAACTGGAAGTGCTTTAGAAGCATTACGCCCCTGTAGTAGGCGCTAGAGCAGCATTGGCGGGTGACGTGAGTGGCAGTGGATATCAACAATATTCAGATAAATCATTCGGCCAGTGCTTAATGAAAAGCACTTTTACCCGTTTAGGTAATTAATGTTCTCTCCGTGGAGTACACTCATTTGAAACGTCCCTGGCAATGTTTTTTCATAATGCATGGTGCCACGATTGTGGCTTCTCGGCGCTGTACGGGTTTTGCCAGCACCGCCATGGGTTCGTGGTATGACACCATTAGATGCCTCTGCACCTCGTTTGTTTCCAGCTTCAAGCTTTACCATGAAGTACATTTTCATGGAATTTTAATTTTTCATTGTCTGACACTGTTGTAAGTAGTTGAGGGAAAGGGTGAGACAGGCAGGGGAGCGAGAGTAGAGAAATGTCAACAAGCGCGCACGGCCACGCTAATTGGAAACAGATGGTCCCTGCGCGCTGCTACTCGCTCCAGGTGGATGCCACCACAAGCACGAGTGCTTGAAAAGAGCATACCGATTTCTAAAGGTCATCTCCTAAAAATGGGCAGAACACCTATGAACAAAATTTGCTTCAACATAGTCCAAAAATGATCCATCTGCTTTCGCATTTATTGTATTTAATGTGAGCTGTGACCCTAGAGCCATCAAAAACAACAGTAAAGTGGCTTCAAAATCAAAAAAAAGAATGGCTGTGCCTTCTGTAGTAACGGAGCCACCCGGCCCGTGCACACACGCCGTCCACGCATCCACGCACCCTGAGGGCGGGCGCGCCTGAAGGTATAAATAAAGGGGCGCAAGACCGCTCGGGGTCTCTGGCCCAATATATAACTACGTGTGTGTGTCCGTGATTGGCGTGAACCCCCCTCACGAACATACCTCCACGAGGTAGTTGGTAGCAGTCCCCAGATACTACACTGGCGACGAGGCGGGTCGAGTCCACGCCTCGCCACCCCTCCTGCGTAGCTGCCAACACCTGCTATCGGCCTTCCTGGCCCAGCACAGCTCCAGTCACAGAGGCGGCGTGTATCCTGCGGCGGGTGCCCACCCCGCTACCCCTGACACCGTGACGATCCGTCATCCTGCCGCGGAGCGGCTCCGAGGTGAGGCCGCCTGCCCCTGCGAGCGCTGCTCTGGCTTGGACACGCGCTGCCCTCGCGCACAGGCCTCCTCTCAGCGGAGATCAGCCACGCTCACGTCACCACGTGGGAGGGCCGTATCTCCGCTCGATTTCTGCACGCTCGCTCCAGAGGGATATTTCGACCCTCGCGAGCTGGAGGTATTGACAGCTGGGGCGGAGTAGACCCCCACCCTCCTCTGCAGGATACTATCGTCGGCCCCAGTGGAAGGGGTGGCTGGGGGACACACCTGAGGCCCAGCTGGCATCAGAGGCAACAAGGTGTTCTGCAAGAGGGGTGAGAGCTTGCCTGAGCTCAGGAGTAGGGGGAAGACTGACCCCTGACAGGAACACACACACCAGGCCTACACAAAGAGGCGGGGGAGTGAGCATTTGCCGCACAGTCAGCACCCTCCCGGGTCACACTGTCCCGACGCACATCCAACCGGTGAGCCGCCTGCTTGGCGGAAATGACGGACCCGGGTGCCAGCGGAGGAGGCGCCCCGCCAACTGGACTGCCACCCCCAGTGCAACAGCCACAGCAGCAGGCCGCACAGCGAGCACCCGCCCCGCCCGGGTACGGCACGGTGGCCCCGCTACCGCCCTTCAGTGAGCTCTCTGACCCGTCCACGGCTGCGGTACGATGGCGCTCTTGGATCGGACGGCTGGACCACTACTTTGTTGGGGTGCAGGAAACTGATGGAAGAGTAAAGAGATCTCTCCTCATGTGCTATGGAGGGGTTGAACTGTATGACCTCTTCGAGACCCTGCCGGACAGAGGGGACGGCAGCGACTACGCTGGTGCCATCACGGCCTTGAATCGCCATTTTGATCCACAGACCAACCCCGACTTCGAATGGTTCAAGCTTCGGCAGGCGCGACAGGGAGAGACCGAGACCATCGACATCTTCTACGCCCGCCTCCGCAAACTCGCAACCTCGCGCACGCTGCCGGACCAGAGAGCGGAAATCCGTGCACAGCTCATCCAAGGATGTCGGTCAGTCCCGCTCGACGCCTTATCCTACGGCAGCCGGGCATCACCCTCGACGAAATTCTGGTACTGGCCCGGTCCCACGAGCTTTCGAATGCGCGTGCGGACGAGATGGAAGCGGCCCTTAACAGGCCCGCAGCGCCTCAGCGGGCACCCACGATCAAGGAAGAGAGAGTGGATGTACTCCAGACACGACCGGCACAGTCACGCGGGGCCACGAGGGCTCCCCAGAAGGGCACCTGCGGCAACTGCAGCCTGGACCACCCTCCCGGGGGAAAGTGCTTCGCGAGAGGGAAGACGTGCTCGCAGTGTGGGCGACTGAATCACTTTGTAAAAGTTTTCAGAAGCGGAAGGGGACGAAGCAATGCCTCAGGCTCACGGGGCGTCACTGCCAGCGTGCGTCAACTGACGCTGGAAGACCCACCAGTCCACAGCGACAACACCCCGCCTGGGTTCGACTGCGGTGCGGAGGACAACGGGGTGTTCTTCGTTTCATTTGTCGGCAGAGAAGGCACGAAGCGCAGACCGCCACCCATGTGCGACATCACCGTGGCAGGGTCCCCTGTGAGCGCCCTCATAGACACGGGAGCATCAGTAAATGTGATGGACAGCGACCAGTACGAGAAGCTGTTGCCGCGCCCACCCCTTCGACCGTCCAAGGCGCAAGTATTCACGTATGATAGCGACAAACTGCTGTCCCTACGAGGGGTGATGGAAGTCGAAGTCACAAGTGAAGGTCGGAAGCTGGCCACAACGTTCCACGTTGCGGAAGGGAAGCGGGGCACCCTACTCAGCTGCCACACTGTGGAGGACTTGGCGTTGCTGTTCTTCGCGAGCCAAGTGCACGATCTGCACGCCCGGGAATTGCTGAAGGAGTTCCCCATGCTATTCCACGGCCTAGGATGCCTGCGTGGGAAGCTATTCAAGCTGCACGTGGACCCCACGGTTCGGCCCATGGCGCTCAGACATCGGAGGGTGCCGTTCCACCTGCGGCCACAAGTGGAGGAGGAGCTGAGGAAGCTGGAAGACTTGGGGGTGATCGAGAAAGTGTCGGGCCCCACTCCATGGGTATCACCCCTCGTCGTGGCCCCGAAACCCAAACAGAGGCCATTCGCTTATGTGTCGACATGCGCCTCCCGAACAAGGCCGTCAAGCGAGAGCACCACCTCACGCCCACGATGGACGACATTGTAGCGGACCTCAACGGCGCCAAGTGGTTTACCAAGCTAGACATTAACGTGGGATATCACCAGCTGGAGCTCCACCGGGATAGCCGAAACATCACCACATTTTCCACCCACGTTGGTTTACGTCGGTACAAAAGACTGAGCTTCGGCGTCTCGTCAGCCGCAGAGGTGTTTCAAAATGCGATAAGGGAAACACTGTCTGGATTACAAGGAGTCATAAACTTGAGTGACGACATCCTCGTGTTCTCAAAGACGCTGGAGGAATACCACAAACACCTCCGGGACACCCTACAGCGACTGGCAGACAATGGCCTCACCCTGCACGAATCTAAGTGCTCTTTCTACCAGGAATCCGTAGACTTCTTTGGCTACATCTTCTCGAGAGAATGGCTGAGAGTTGACCCAAAGAAGGCCGAGGCCATCCGGGCGGCCCCGAGGCCCACATCAGCCACTGAAGTCAGAAGCTTCCTAGGGATGGCCACATACTGTGGTCGGTTCATCCCCAATCTCGCATCCCTGTCAGAACCACTCCGCGTCCTCACGAAAGCAGGTCAACCATGGGCCTGGTCGGCCAAAGAAGATCTGGCGTTTCAGGCTGTCAAGAACGCCCTCATCGACGACCGGGTCATGGCTTACTTCCGCCCGCATCGACATACAGAGGTGGTGGTGGATGCCAGCCCCGTCGGGCTAGGAGCAGTCCTGATGCAGGAAACTGAGTCGCGGGAGTGGGTTCCCACCACGTACGCCAGCCGGGCCCTGACCGCTACAGAGATGCGGTATGCGCAGATAGAACGGGAGGCGCTGTCCATCAAATGGGCGTGCCAGCAATCCACTTGTACCTGTACGGGCACGAATTTCGGGTGATCACAGATCACAAGCCCCTCGTCCCGCTCTTCACCGGCACCGTCAGACTTGCCCCGCCGTGGATTGAGAGGTGGGCGGTGCAGCTGCAAACATATCGGTTCGAAGTAGTATTCAGACCAGGGGCTAACAATCCAGCTGACTTTCTGTCGCGGCACCCCGTCCCGTCCCAGCCACCTCCAGACCCGTCCAATGAGGACTACACGGAAGAATTTGTCCGGATGGTTTCCCAAGAAGCGTGCCCGGTGGCACTCACGCTCGAGGATATTGGCCGAGCCACGGAAACGGACGAGTGCCTCGTCAAAGTAAAACACACGCTGACCAATCGGAACTGGCGCAGTTTCCTAGACGGGGTCCAAGCCCTCACAGCGGAAGAACGGCTGTTCCGGCAACAGGTCTGGAGGGTGCAGAGTGAACTCAGCGAGGGGCCCCAGGGGGTGGTCCTGAGAGGTGTCTCCCTCGTGATCCCGAGAAGTCTACAAGGAGAGGTGGTCCGTCTAGCGCACCAAGGACATCAGGGCGCCTCCAAAACCAAGGCCAGGCTGAGGAACAAGGTGTGGTTCCCAGGGATGGACGCTATGGTGGAGGAAGTCGTTCGCAACTGCCATTCATGCAACATCACAGGGGGAGAACCGGCGCCGCACCCGGTAATCACCGAAGACCCATGTCTGGAGCCCTGGTCCAAAATGAGCATCGACTTCGGATCATTCCCGGACGGACGGCACACGCTTGTGCTGATTGACTCGCATTGCAAGTTCCCTGTGGTCAAGGTGGTGGCCTCCACGGCGTTCAGCCAGGTGAAGGCAGTGCTGGATCGCACATTCGCTATGATGGGTCTGCCGGAAGAGGTCCGGTCTGACAATGGCCCACCATTCCAAGGGAGAGATTTCCAAGACTATCTGTACTCCCGAGGCATCCGACACCGGAAGATCACCCCGCAGTGGCCCCAGGCGAACGGTGAGGTGGAGCGGTTCATGCGTACGATGAACCGGGCCCTGAGGATCGGGGTGGACAAGGGAGAAGATGCGGAACAGTGCCTATCGCAATTCCTCAGTGCATACCGCCAAACCCCACACTGCACTACTCGGTGCGCACCGGCCCACCTCCTGTTTTGAAAGGCCCCAAGAGACAGTATCCCGGCGAGTCTGTCATGGCATCCAACACCTGTGGACCAAGACGCGGCACAGAACAGGAGACAGACCTCCAATGAGAAAGCCAGCCAAACTCGAAGGGCTCAGCCCATGGATCTCAAGGTCGGAGACAAAGTCATCATAAAAGACCGCTAGCCGAGCTGGAAGTATCGCACCCCATTCGAACCAGAAGTGTGGGAAGTGGTCAACGTGCACGGCACCATGGTGTCGGCCATGCGAGGAACCCGGGTAGTCACCAGAAACACCTCCTGGTTCGAGAGAGTCCCCACGGACACGATGGAATCGGACCCGCCAGTGGAAGAGCTAGAAGCGGGCGAAAACCTGATCCCCACAAGCGTCCAAGGGAGCCACCCGGCGGAAACGCCACTGCAACCGAGGAAAGAGTCACGGATTGAAGGAACAGCCAGGAACCAAGAGGAATCAGTTCCCTCCCCCGAGGGCAAGGCCGGTGGGTCCGGACACAACGAGATCTCCCGGAGCCAGAAGTATGGTCTCCAGCCGAATCCGAGCCAGAGATTGAGAGACTTTGCGTGGGGTGCTCAAAAGAACTGAACAGTTCCTAAGTAAGGGTTACTGGATCTGAAAGATTGGAGGGATGTAGTAACGGAGCCACCCGGCCCGTGCACACACGCCGTCCACGCATCCACGCACCCTGAGGGCGGGCGCGCCCGAAGGTATAAATAAAGGGGCGCAAGACCGCTCGGGGTCTTTGGCCCAATATATAACTATGTGTGTGTGTCCCTGATTGGCGTGACCCCCCCCTCACGAACGTACTTCCACGAGGTAGCTGGTAGCAGTCCCCAGATACTACACCTTCTTTAACAAGAAGAATTCTATGACAAAGCATCATTAACACAGAATTCCTAATTCACAAAAGTAGTTTTTAAATCGGGGAAGTAGTGTTCACACATAATTATATGTATAGCCCGTACTAAGCCGATGTGGGGCACTGAAGCGCTTGCCGACATGAGTAGCACGCTACACTGTGATTGGAAGGATGTCGTTAGGTCTCGCCTGACCCAGCGCATGCGCTTGTCTGGCGAGACTTTTTGAGAGGGCTCCAAAAAGTACCACCAGGCCAGCCTAGAGCTACAGTGCATTTGCGCGGGCGCGCGTGCCGCGCTTGACCGCAATTACTTTCACTTTCGCGGCCGCTTTGATGTTTGATCGGGATCTCTTTCGCGGCCGCACGGCTGCTTCGCATAGCCAATAGGTCTCGTTCTTGTTTTCTCTCTCTCATCCCCTAACCTACTGCCCTCCCACATGAAAGTCATGGGAGCACACCAAATGCGGTGACTAGGCTGCATTCTTAAAAAGTGTAACTGTTTTCCCTGATAAAGTACTTTCCCGCCAAGCATTTCCCATGCAGTGAAAAAAGACTGTTGCGATGGTGTAAATGTAATCACCACAGCAACACTTTCTGACTAACACTCGGCTAAAAAGAAAAGGCTTCTCTTCTGCAAATAATAATGGGAAGTGTCGCAATCTGAAAACAGCAACAGGGAGGGGAGACATGAGAGGCCCGGTACACTACAACAAACACACAGGCAGTGTAAGCAGACGGAAATAATGATCAGCAAACAAAAACAGCACGAGGCTTTTGTACTGATTCAGGTTTGGTCTGCCCTGTTATGAAAACATATGGAGGCGTCGCATTTCCGGACACATAAACACAGCAAAGTGTAAAATATAGTGTTGGGCAAAAGAAAGGCCACCTCCCTGCAAAGCTCGCACATGGTCTGGCCCCGGAGCTTATCCCCACCATACTTAATGGACTATCCGAAAAACACCCTCAGTCCAGGGGGGATTGTTGAATAACAAGGAGGTCGAAAAGATGATAACATGGAGGAAAGGCACTGCTACACTCAAGAGACTGTCATGGTCATGGATGTGAGCGTCAGGGGCGTGGCTCTCAATCTCACAGCAGGCACAGTGGCACGAGGGTCCAGAATGAGGGCTCCACTGAAACCAGATGTTTGTTCTGTTTTACTGCCTCACGGCAATTAGGGGGGTATTTTTATCTTTCTTGCTACGTCACTGAAGAGCGCTAATTGTGGAGAGGGGAAGAGGCGGAGATGACCCTGGCCTGCCGCAGCACCTTTCAAGGTGTACTTCGGGTGAAACAATCTTTGTGGTAGGTCTTGCTAGCAATGTGCTCAGTGCACCCTCATAGCACAACTCCCTGTTTTCTGTTTCGTTTCATGCGCGACGTCATTCTTCTTACTTGCACATTTCATTTTATTTTGATATATCATAACCTTGAGACACTTTTAAGCTGTTCACTCATCCAACCTGCAATTTATCTGCAACTATCTGAATACCGACCCAATCTTCCACCTTTCTGAGGTCGGCAAAGAAAGTGGCATTACAATGGCTAAATAGTAACACCGGGGACTGTCTCACATAGAGAGAGCACTGCAAGTGCCAATTTAAGAAAGGTGCACTTAAAACCCGAAGCCATTCCATTTGTAAATTTTATTTCGATCAAAAAGATCATAAAAGTTGCATAAAATACATATAAAAGGCAAACTTGAGCATAATAAAAAGGATTAAAAAATTGATTATTTTTTTAAAATAGACCATGGAAAATATACATAGCAGCATACAATTTTTTAGTACTTAAGACGCTTAATCCACATTGCATGTAAAAAACGTGAAACAGCAAACACTACAACAGTACTTGTGTCAGTGGCTAAGATGCGGTAGGCTTCGGTACATCTTGTAAATCCTAGATTCCTACATAAAGGAATGAGCCAATACTTCCTGGGGGCTCTATATGCAATGCAAAGAAACAATACATGGATTATTGTCTCAGGCGACCTTCCACAGGCTGGGCAATTTTTTTCTCTTTGTTTGGACCAGTTCTTAGTAAAGTCCCTAAGAGGTAAGGTGCCCAACCTAAATTGGATATATAGTTTCCTTGCCAGAGATGGATGCACTTCATTCAGGAATGATTCAAAGATATACTGGTCTTTATTTAACAAAAACTGTCTCGAAAGACTGCCAAGAGTTGTGTTTTGTTGTAATGCACTTAGCTTATGCTGCCTATATACCTGGACCAGTTTGACACGAGAGAGCGTCAAACAGAATACCCCAGGGTTAGTCCAGAGTTCAGGCAAACCAATCCTGTAGCACATCTCCTTAATATAGACAAGCCAGAGAAACTTCTTAGAAGTGCTAACTGAAATTATTGAACTAAGATCACGACAATAGGACCCTAGCTCATCTGTCAGCCAAAGTCTTCGCCAGTATGTTAAAGGACGTAGGCCAGCTTCTTCATCTATTGGTCGTATTGCCAGGTCAAGGCGTAGCGGTACTAGAGGGGTGCTTTGCGGTAAGCCCAATAGAAGTCTAATAAACTTGTTCTCTAATAGAGAGAGACCTTTCAACTGAGAATGGCCCCACAACTCTGCCCCATATAGGGCTGCATTTCTTACTTGCACTTTATAGATTTCTGCTGCGGGGCCGGGGGCCCTGTGTGTGGTATATTTAGCCATTCTTAATATCGCGCCAGATAGTTGGGCAAGCCGCATAGCTGCTTTGTCTAGTTGAGGAGCCCAGGAAAAGGACTCAGAAAGTGTGATCCCTAGGTAGTCGAATAGTGAGACCCTTTCTAGAGTTGTTCCATTGAGTGTGGGATTACGCCGAGTTGTATTAGCTGGATTAAAAACCATGTATTTAGTTTTCGAAATATTTATTTCGAGCCCATGGTCGATGCAAAAAGCTAAAAAACTATCTAAAACACGTTGTACGCCCATCGGGGATTTAGATAGCAGAAGGGTGTCGTCTGCAAATAGCATGACTGGAACCTTTCTACCATTAAGTCTAGGGGAGTCACCACGGTCCGTTTTATTAATATGATTAACCAAAGCGTTAACATAAAGACAGAACAGGGTAGGGGCAAGCACGCATCCCTGCCTGACTCCTCTATTGACTGGAAAGCGCGCGGTTAATTGGCCTGCCTTACCATATCGGACCTGTGCATAGTTGCCAGTGTGCAGTCTTATGATCATAGCTAGTAGGTCCAAGGAGACTCCCAGCTTGTGCAGTACCGCCCAGAGCTTATCCCTTGGGACCATATCAAAAGCTGCTTTCAGGTCGACAAATATCAAATAGAGGCTGCCACCCTCCATTGATACTGTCTTCCAGAATAATAATTGCAGCCTTAAGAGCTGGTCAACAGTTGACACCCTTTTCCTAAATCCTGCCTGTAAATCACTCAAGATATTCATCTCTTCCATCCAGGAATGCAGACGATTAAGTAAAATTCTAGCAAACAGCTTTTGTGCTACATCTATTAGGCTGATTGGCCTGTAATTTGCAGGAAGCAACGGTGATCCTTTTTTATAAATGGGGAATATTTCAGCTCCTAGCCATGTATCTGGGATATTCATACCTTTCATGATGGCGTTAAATAAGGTCCATAAATAAGGAACCCAGATCAAGGGTTCTTCTTTATATAGGTCCCCGGGGATTTTATCTAGGCCAGGTGCTTTAGATGTAGAGAGGGTTTTGATAGCACCCTCAACTTCTTGGGCCGTGATTTCATTTAAAGAGTCAAATTGTGCTAGCTGAAGAGGACCCTCCGTAGGGATCAAATCATCTCCAGTTGAGTACAATGACTTAAAATGGGCTTCCCAGGCAGATGCTGCAATATTCGGTAGAGTTGGGGATCGTTCGTCCTTATTACCCGAGTTGGCGATAATTTTCCAAAATCCCCTCATGTCCTTATTAGATAGGGCAATTTTGAGGGCCTCCCATTTCTCAAACTCCCATGACTTTTTTGCATTTTTTATAGTCTCATAATAAAGCTTTCTAGAAGGCTTCAATACAGCCTTATTTTTTGTTTTTATTGCATTAATAAGAGCAGATTTTGCCTGCCTACATTCTTTAGTGTACCAGGAGTTAAAAAAATGATTTTTGCCTGGGCTTCGTTGATGGGGGATTAAAGAATATTTTAAGAGCCAAGGTTAGTTGCAGGTAAGTTGATTCTACCGCTTGTAAGTCCCAGTCGCTTGGTAGTGGGGTAAATAACCTTTCCGTTTCCAGAAGTGCTGGGAGAATCAGCCCATAAAGTTCTAAAATTTTGTCCGGGGTGCGTTTAACTGCATCCCATCTGATTCTTCTTTTATTATTGACCAGAGAAAGGTTCCGGTCGGGCATTGGGCCAGTAGTAGAAGATGCTTGAGAGACAGGGATTAATAGCTCAAGCAACAACGCATCGTGGTCACTGTCAAATCTAGAGATGACAGTAAAGTCTATAATGCTATTCCAAGAAGATACCTCCACCAGAATATTGTCTATTAGGGAGGAGTAATTGTCCCTTTTAAAGGTAGGTTTCCCTGGCTGGTCTGATTTTAAACGACCATTACAGGCCCTCAATGAATGCGTAAGGACAAATGCATTAATTTGCATAACTAATGGGGTCCAAGCCCTTACCTTCTGGATTTGGGGATCTGGTATTAAATTACAATTATCTTCCTCGTTTTCTAATATATATGGGAGATCCACTAGCGGTTCGTATTGACAGTTAAAGTCACCCGCAATTATCAATCTGTCATGTTTAGGTAGGTCTGGTATACTAGTAGATAATAAGTCAAAAATCGGAGAATCTTGAGATAGGCTAGATGGACGTGAGTAAACGTTAATAAGAATTAGTTTAAAATTGGGTTTGAATAAAAGAGCCAGACCTTGAAGATCTACTGAGAACAGATCTAGTTCAGAGATAGTGCAGTCTAAATGAGTTGCGACCCATATGGAGAGGCCCCCATAAGGTCTACCCCTCTTCCCCTTGGTCGCTACTACAGTGTGTGCAGAAAACCCGGAGAGCTGGGTAGGCACAAGCGACCAGGTCTCCTGCAATAGTACGACATCATATTCTGATATAAACTTAGACCACTATGGGTTGTCTATCTTTGAATTTATACCAGCGATATTCCATGATAGAATCCTGATTTTAAGATCTGAGGGGGAGGCTATGGTTGGTTGCCGTTCGGTACAAGGAGTCTCTACATTAGCTGAGTTACTGGCTTCTTCGCTTACGTCTGGTTCATTAAAACTAGGCAATACACAATAAGTTGACAAATGGGTTGGAATATCTAGGTTAAAACACGGTCCAATAACATTAGCATGTACTTTCATGTGTTTGTTTGGGATTTGTGTAAAAGGTAAAGAATTGTTCCCGAGTCAATCACATTCTTCCAGATTAGAAAGTGCTTCGAATCTATTGGACAGTGATACTGTATTAACACAGGGTGAGCTAACAATGGTGGGGGCACTAGACTGTACCATAGAGCTTTTTACCCTGGTCAGGCTTGGGATTTTGAATTGACGTTTGTTATAGAAGTAATCATATGTTAGAGGCACTATTTCAAACGATCTCCTTTGAGGGGGGAAAAAATTTCTAAGAAGTACAGGCAAAACATTAGTGCTCGAAAAGTGCACAATAACACAGTCCCCTTTTAGCTTCTTCTCCTGAGAGCCCACCCAGTCAACTCTTCTCGCCATGATAATCTTTCTTACGAGTGATTGGCATACCCATTCAGGGGCACTGAGATTTGACGATATCCAGTGTGCACATTTGTCCATTAGATGGATAGTAGTCTCTCTTTGATTAGGTGATAACGGGGGTACCTGTGCCAGAACCAACGCTAAAGGAGCCGCTAGAGGAGATAAATGGAATGTTGGTTGTACTTGTGTTGTATTTATCGTAGTAAGTATAGCTTTAGATGTTTCCGGCTGGGGTAGTGCACAGGGCCCTTCAGTTCTAATTTGGGGAGCATTGGGATGTTGTGAGCTCCTAGTAATTTCTGGTTGCACTACGGATAGGGCTGTTATGGTCGCAGGTTGGGCGGCTTGAGACTCTGGCATAGGAGTATTTTCTATTGAAGTTGGCTGAGGCCCATGTAGGTGACCATCAAGGATAACATTATTCTGTGCTATTGCTGGAAAATTATCAAATCGTGACTCCAACTTGGAGATCCTTACTTCGATGCTTGCCAATTTGTCGATTATCGGGTCTATAATAGAGTCTAATTTCTTAAGTAGGTCGTCCCAAATTGAGGTTTGGTCAATAACATAAGGGACAGGTAGATTGGATGTTGAAAGGGTTGCTTTAGGCTGATGATGCTTTTTGGTAGGTTTTTTTTGCAGAGCATTCTTTTTCGTAGCACAAGTCGCTTTAAGGACCCTAGGGTTATGGACGGTCAACGTATTCCTGGTTCTGGTCTCTCTTAGCTTAGGCGGTGATATTAAAGACTCAATAGAGATCGGTGGACTTGGATGAATGTCAGTTGTTATATCACAGTCTCCAACGCTTAGGGTCGGATGTGGATTAGGATCTTCAATGCCAACTAGATCTCGTGGAATACCTGGGGAGGCTTGATTACTAATTTGGGAGTTTGAATGGGCGGGCGAACCCTGGCATCTCAGTGGGGGACATCCAGGTTCCAAGGACAGTCTCCTTTCGGTCAACTCTATTTCGTGTGCAAGCAGAGTCGTTGCCCTAACCAAAAATGAGTCTAGTGTAGCACCAGCGGGTGTTTTTGATCTGGTGCTTTTTCCTTTCACCATTTTAGTTACCAATTATCCACAATCACACTTATTACCTTCAATGGTAGTAGCTATTAGAGGGGTGGCCCAGCCCGGCCTCGTCGGACCCCGGACGGCCACAGACGGTCCCGCCCTTGTCCCGGGCTTCTCCCGGCGCCGACCCACGCGCGATCCCGCGACGCGGAGGGAGCCTCTGACCAAGTAGCGCCTCCGGGCGCGTCGTCCTGCGTAAGTGGGCGGGGCAAAGGGGAATGCTGGGGGTTGTGGTTCAACCCGAAGCACAAACTCTGACTAGTTTTGGGGTGACTGTTGTTCTAAATATTTGAAGAGCTAGAGAGAGCACTGCTATTTTTCCACTTTAGACAGCTGGAAAAAGTTGCTTCTCCAGGAATATATTGAAAGAAAGAGTTACTTTTGTCTGAAAACATAGAAGCGTTTGTTGACATTTCTAAAGTAAGCAATAGAACATAGCCAAATAGCATTCACAAAGAAATATAACAACACATTTATAACATAACAGGGTAAATAAAAACAGTCAAAAGAGAACACAACACAACAACAGCAATACAATAATCGAACATTGCAAAAATGCAGCACAAAACCCTGCAGTACCTCAAACAACAGGATGCATTGTCACCACAAAGAACTGCCACACACAAAATATGCACGTCCAGAAACCTGCTTTCATAAAATGGTGGTAAATGGTCTTTACACGAACCACAGGCTTTAACACCAATGACATGAAATAGTGCCAGTCAAAAATATTTTGTGATCCAGCCACTATGCAAGAGCTTTCCAATGAATTTTAGCCATGTTATGGAGCAGCACGGCTGCTGTGCAGCATGCAAAAAGTAAGGAAAAAGTGATATGATGTGTCCAGTGCTGGCTACATCATAACGCTTTTATTTTTGTATGGTGGGTGGGAATGTGCAACACGCACAACACAAGGGAGTTTGAAAGGGAACATGCAACACAAACAACTAGAGGGAGTGTTGGGGGGACCGGGCAGCAGGACAGTAAAAAAAGTGATATGACACTGCCAGTCCTGACTGTGCCATACCTCATTAGGTCTCACCTAGGCAGCGCGCATGCGCTGCTTTAGGAGATGACCTTTAGAAATCGTTGAGCTCCTTTTCAAGCACACTCGTGCTTGTGGTGGCATCCACCTTGCGGAAGCGAGCAGCAGCGCGCCGGCCATCTGTTTTCAATTAGCATGGCCGCGCGTGCCGCTCCTCTCTCCCGCAAGCACGAGTGTTTGAAAACAGCTTACCCTCCCCCACTCTGCCTCACCTCCCTCTCTCTCCTGCAGTGTTTCACCCGCTCCCCTGCTGGCTCAGGGACCTTTCCTAGTCTTGAAATGTCATGGTCAGTTTCAAAGTAAATATACCTGTAAGTAGCAAGGGGCAGCCTCGTTCTTACGTCGCACACACAAATCCAGCATTGTAGAGCAAGCCCCGGGGACACTCTGTCAACCCATTGAGCAGACAGAGTTAGATTCAAAAGGAATTCCTCCAATCAGTGGTATCACGGGGGCGGGTTAAGGATGCAGGTGACCCGGCTCGGCTTCCAATCGTGAAGGGAAATAAGTGTAATCGTTTCAAAAGTGTCCAATCAGAAGTCCGCTTTCATTTTCTTGTATGTTATCATGGCAAGCTGACCAATCCACTGCATCAACCCTCCTGATTTTTTAAATGGCTGCCACGGGTAAGTGAAGACACTGATCCGTGGAAGTGAATGGAGGAGACCCTGCTGCGTTTAGTGCTTGGGCTAAGGATCGGCTGCTGGTGTTGTCAAGAACTGCCATTGAGAACTCGCAGTTACCCCAGAGTTCTGACCCACTACGGCAGCCTTCCCGGAGGCCTGGCCCGGTCGTGCTGCTCGGTGCCTTGTCATCATCGGATTGTTGAACTCGTGAGTATATCATTGTCTTTTGTTATATGTTATAGTGTTTGCAGATATTTTGGTTTTCTAGCTCTGTGTGCCAGTAGTAAACTCAGTTCAGGGTTTTGCTTTGCACTCTGGGACTTGTAGTCCTTGCTATAATAGAATAAACAAGTAAACTCACATAATACAAAAGCTGGACTGGGAAAGAGGCTCAGACAAGGGACCTCAGCAATCCGAGGTCTGCATTTATTTAGTGCACAGTTCTTGTTTCCTTTTGTTTTTAACTCCCTCGATCCCTGCTCGGCCTGTGTGAGGTTACTACACTGGCGTCCTACGCAAGCAAAGATTTGTTTCTAAAAGTGTTTAAAGTGTTTAGAGCACGGTAAACTTGTGCTTCACTTCCAGCCTTGGTTTGAGCCCCTTTTCCTACCCCTATCTATGATTAGTTATCAGAGGAACTCCAAAGTTCTCTTTCTTAGGTCTACAGATATGGTATACGATCAGTTTAAAAGTGATGTATAGCTCATATAAATTTCCTTTCTGGTGTCGCTGCCATAATAAAAACATGATACAATTGAATACGCTTTGTATTATCACAGTATTTGCAATTTCTAAGCACATTAACTAACCAGCTTTTGAACTCGTCTGAAAAAAGTCAAATTGACCCTGCCAAGGTTCAGCCTCCCCACCTGCATGCCACTCATCATATTTTGCCAGCAGTGCTTCAAATCACTGAGCCATCCTGTGCTGGTTTATTGTTGTTCCCTTCTGTAGATTTTTGTACAACACAATGAGGATATTCAGTCTTTCTGTGTATTTGTATGTTTCAGTAAATATGTCATACAGAAGGGTTTCCAATGTGGAGAGATTTATACTGTTCAGTCTGCAAAGTTTGCCCCCTTATGTTTGTTTTAGGCACGTTTCTTATATGAGTGAAGAACCAATATCCTACCACCCAATGAGTGGAAAAAATGCTGATTCATTTGTCTTTTATTTTTTATCAGTTATTTGCTTTGTGTATATAGTAAGTGTTTCAGCTTGGTTTTTTTTCAGAACACATTTTGAACATTAGATATTGTTAGATAGAAGCACTTCCGATTATATTTAGTTGTGAGTTAAGTTAACTTGAACTGTAAACAAAGTTTGGATGCACTGCTGTCTCAGACACACAACACAAGGCAATAAGCTGCATGTGCTTTCAAAGAAAAAATGTCATGTGTCTTAATAGCTCTGCCCCTATCTTTATTCGCCACTAGACAGCAAACAGTTGATTGTGTCGACAGGTGGTTTCCCTCAGCTAGATTTGGGTGGTATTGAACATAAAAAGTTTCTCAAATATATAAACAGTTCGCAATTTGCCTGGGCAGAACAGTGCACCAAATCAAAAAACTTTGAACGTCAAATGACGGCAACATTTTCAGGCTGAAATCTGGAAATTTGAGACAGAAGTTATACTTGTGAATTTTTGGGCCAAAAGTCATTGTTCAGTATGTCAGTTTTCACAACTATGCAATATGTTTTTATCATCCTCTCCTATCGCCCACCATCTTTCCCCACCTTCTACCCTTGCTCCCCAACTCCCCACCCATTCCCCCACCCCTCCCCTCCCTCCTTCTCCCCCTCCCCCACCTTGCCCCGTCCTCCCTCACTCCCTCCCATTTCCCGCTCATCCATATCTCCCCGTCCTCAATCAACCTCTGCTCCACCACCCTTATTCCACTCCCCCACCTTTCCCCCCTCACCCTCCACACTCCCACCCATATCCATCAAGGCACCCAACACTCCGTGCTCAGCTCTCCCCTCCCTATAAAATAAACTTGATTCTCTCATCTCTTCCATTTCCCAGCTTGTAGCGTCCATCTCACTTTTAAGCACCAAGATGTCCCCCTTCCCTAATACCCTCCCGAGGAGTTCTGTGCTCCCGCGCCCCAATAAAGCAAACCACAGTCTGTCCTCTACAGACATCTCCAACTTACTAGCCAGCTACAAGACCACCAGCGTCACTCCCCCTCTACCTTCATCTCCCATTAATTCTACGCAGTGCACTATTCAGACCATCTCCTTTGTCAGAACCTACCAGCCTCCCTCTTACCGGGCACCCTCATTCAAGAATCTAATCCCTATCTCCCTTAACAGCCCTAACACCCCCATCACTAAAACAGTTGCGTCAGAGCTGCACTGCTTGCTCCATAAGGATTAGTTACTTACCTGTAATCCTAGTTCTCATCCAGGGGTATACTCATCAAAGTCATAATCTATGAATAATCCCCGCCCACGTGCGGGATCCCGGAGCATATAGAAAATACATATATATACATATATATGCATATGTGAAAACATATACATGCAGCCTAAAATGTTTCAAACATGGCAAAAATGCTGAAATTACATAGGTTTGCATTGTAGTAGCCCTAACCCATCAGGAAAAAAGGAAGCACTAAACCAATTGTCTCACAACAATGCTTTATTGCCATAAAACAAACTTGTAATTGCAGGCACTTGCCTGTAGGCTGCAGTAGAGTATCAAGAAAACAAAGAAAACTGACACCTTGCCTTTAAGGCATTAGAGTAGGGGGACCGTGTCTTTAAGACCTGCAGGAGACCCCTTGCTCCCATGATGCTCCACAGGTGACAGTTAGGTCAGTTCTTTTTGACGGTGCACACGCACCTGAGTAGATCTACAATCAATAAACAATAACTTGAGGAAAAAATTCTCGTCCGGGGAGGTGGGTGGGTCGCTTTGACTTTGAGGAGTATACCCCTGGATGAGAACTAGGATTACAGGTAAGTAACTGTTGGACTTGGTCCTTTTTCCCTGAAATTTTTCGCTTTTGTGGGAAATTGCAT
Source organism: Triturus cristatus (assembly GCF_964204655.1). NCBI lineage: Eukaryota > Metazoa > Chordata > Amphibia > Caudata > Salamandridae > Triturus > Triturus cristatus. The sequence goes on from NC_140584.1 coordinate 1,200,138,207, forward strand.
GTTATGTGTATGCAAATATTGAATACTGTTCAAAGATGTACGATGTTTCCTCATTTTAAAACATATAACCTTTAAAATGGATGCCATAGCTGTGTGGTTGTGCCGTCTGACTGAGCTGGGTTAACAGTCTAGTGGTTATTTCCCAGCAACCCCAGCTTTTGGAGGGAAGCCTGGCACCCAGGGTGCTCTACCCCTCCCCCTAGGCCAGTTAGACCCAGTTTCCCCAGACGCTTCTAGAAGCTTCTGTCACTGTCTGGTAGGTGGGGTGAGGGGCGTATAAAGGGCGGAGCTGGGCTGCCATGTGCTTAGTCAGAGTGTGGACCTGAGAGAGAGGGGACCCGCTGCCAGGGGTCACCGCCACATGGGCCTGTGTGCTGGGCCCTGAGCTTACCTACACCCCTCCACTGTCCACAGGGCAAGGGGAAACTATAGTTGGGGCGATGCTGACCTCGAGGAACCTCCACAGGAGTTTTAGGCGGTAGGGTCTAGTCAGGGACCTATGCCACTGGAAGTGACAGGGCTTAGGTGCTACCTTTTAAGTTGAGTGAGGGATCCTGAACTAACCCACTGATCTGGCCCGGCGGGAGGAGAACCCAGGGACGACCGGCAGAGACTAATTAGTCCGCCTGCAGCCACCAACTCAACCCCCCCCCCTCAAGAGACCATCAACCAAGGGCGCAGGAACCAGCAAGCGCCTCGTGGGACCCTGACTGCAGTCCCGGCGGAAAGGGAGCGCTATATTGAAGCTGCCTGCGGAAGGAGAGCGCAAGATTTGGTGGGCGCTACATTTCTAATGGACTGTGCTCTGCTGGTGAGTGCTGCGATCTCAGCTACCTGCTCCCTAGTGTCTGGGGGACGCTGCATTTCGCCTCCCCGGTGCAGCAGCGACGTTTTGGGCATATTGGAACCCATGGGAGCCCACCCCCTGGTTCTGGCACCATCGAGATGAGATAAAATCGGAGCGGGAGCCCACCCCGCGTGACGCCGCCTTTGGCGTGTGCCTACCCCACTCTATGCTTGCGGGGATAACGGGAGCTCACCCCGCGCGTGTGCGCACTGGTGCCGATGAAAATTAAAGCGGGTGACCACCCCGCGACATGGTGCTACTTAAGTCCGCGGGAGCCCACCCCGCCCTTCAGAGCCGCTAACTTCACCGCCGCAGCCCGGGGCCAACGAAAAGAGAAGAGCCGCCGCGCTGCCAGCAGCAACCCGGAAGGTGTGGAGACTGCCTGGCGTGGGCGGGGCCTAGGCAGGAAGGACTGCCGTTGCTGAGGGGGCCGCCCGAGAGTCTGGGGGGCGCCCAAGCGCAGCAAGAAGCCGACCGGAGGAGGAATCCAGGCGGGAGCCTACCCCGCACTGGACGGCGGCCAGAGGACATCGGCGCTCTCGCAGGGCTCCCATGCAGTGAGGGGAGCCCCGCGCATCTGCCCCGAGAAGTCCCGGGTCCCAGGAGGGGGCCCGGGTGAAGTCCTTCAGTGAGCCGGTGAGAGAGGCTGGCCGGCGAAGCGCTTCGGGAGGCGGGGCGCGCAGGAGGTGCCTTGAGCGTCGCCTGCTGCCGGGCCTGCAGCCCGCGAGGGAGCGGGATCGTGGTGAAACCCCGGGTCCCAGGAGGGGGCCCGGGTGAAGACCGGCGAAACACTGCAGGTGATGGGGCTCTCATGCGCTAAGGAGAGCCCCGCGGGTGCAGCCTGAGAGTCGAGGCCCCGATGGACCGACGGTGAGTGGGGGCCCAGTGAAGGAGGGGGGGTAGCGGGGCACAGTGTCGGTGCTCGCCCCCGTCGGGCCTTCCCCGCAGGGCACCGAGAGTGCCCGGGATGGCTTGGGAGATCCTCAGCTGCCCCATTTGACAGTGGGCAGCTGCAACGGGATGGAATAATTGCTTGAAGCTCCGGAGGGCAGATTCCCCTACCGACTGGGCCAAAGGGCCCCGGGGGCTACACAGCGACGCCGCGGTGGCGGGTCGCTGCAACGATTGAGGCCTTTTTGAACCTCAGGCCCAGAAGAGGGGCCCCACGCTCCCAGTTGGCCAGGACTGAGTCACCTTGACTCAACTGCCCCGCCGGACAGTGGGCAGTTGCCACCATTGGGCATTTGTGTAGATGGTACTAGGGGTCCCCTGTTCTGCCAATACGATGCCTAGTATATTTTCAGGGACTGCTAACTGGTAGGGGAGTGCCTGTATTTACAGGAATGTGTTGCGCACAAAACCTAACAGTATTGCCCCGATGTTCTAGGGGTCTGAATCTACTGGTTAGGCATAATGTGTGGGAACACTAAGGAGAGGGTTTCATGCCCTAGGGCCACAGCGTTGGTGTTCTGCAGGACATGTTCCTCAGGTGAAGTAGGCCAAATGTTTACATGCTTATTCCACAGGTGATTGCCTAATGTTTTCCCCTTACAGCGTTTCTTCCTCAGGGGATATTCATGTCGTTTACTCTCAGGGGATATCCTTGATGTTCAGGCATATGGCAATGTCATGATGTTTTTATTACAGGTGGTCCGGACTTTCGCCTAATGTTATGCCCTGATGTATTTTATTGCAGGATTGAGGCCGACGGACTGTATCTTTGTTCCCACCTACATTTCCTCTATCTGAATGTCGCAATGGTTCCGGCAGGGGCCCGATTGGCCCTGCCATGTATATAATTCCCCCCTGTAACTTTTGACCCAGCGCCAGTTGGCGCAGTATAGAGATTGCCCAGAAATACCTTGTGTTTTGGTAATACAGAAGTTATTCTTACACAAACTGGTGTAGTGTCTCTTTTTGGAGTGTGCCTTGTGTGTCGCCTGTGTGTACTGCGTGGATGCTTTGCACATTTCCTCCAGAGTTTGGCCCACCCGCTCTGCACCACACTACCCGTTTCTAACAGTAACTAATCCTTCTCATCCAGGGGATACTCATCAATAGTCATAATCTATGAATAGAGTAGCAAGCCCATACCCAAAATCGGACGAGCAATAAAGCATCTAGAACATGCAGTAACATCACATTCGCATAGCAGTTATGCAAATAAATTCCTTAAAGAGGCCAGCCCCACCTGGGCGTCGGCCTGTGCGTCTGAATCTAGGCAATAATGGCGTGTTAAGGTATGTATAGCGCGCCATGTAGCTGCTTTGCAAATTTCAGAAATGGGAACGTTGCGAAGGAGAGCTACAGTAGAAGCTTTCCCTCTAGTGGAGTGTGCTCTTGGTCTAACCTGTAGAACCTTGTGGGACAGTTGATAAGACAAGGCTATGTAGGAAACAATCCATCTACAAATAGACCTTTTGGAAGCCGCCAGCCCGGTATTTATTGAACCGTAATTGACAAAGAGCCTACCAGACTTTCTAAGCGAAAGGGTTTTAGCAAGGTAAAATTTCAATACCCTCCGGAGGTCTAGAGAATGTAAGGCTCTCTCCGGGGGAGTGGTTGGCTGAGGAAAGAAAGTGGGCAGCGTGATAACCTGATTATTGTGGAAATCCGAGACCACCTTGGGCAGGAATCTCGGATGAGTACGTAGTACCACTCTATTGGCATGGAAAACAGTGTAAGGTTCCTTGCAGCACAGGGCCTGAATCTCACTCACCCTGCAGCAGAAGTGATGGCTACTAGGAAGGCAGCCTTCCAGGTCAAATGCTGCAAGGACGCCTTATGTATAGGTTCGAAAGGAGCCCCCATCAACTTGGAGAGAACGATGTTGAGCTGCCAGGGAGGAGAAGGGGACCTCACTGGTGGAAATACTTTTTTAAGCCCCTCTAGGAAATCTTTGACTACCAGCAGCTGGAAGAATGAGGCCTGGGTAGGAGATTTTCTATAAGCTGTGATAGCAGCTAAGTGGACTCTGATAGAAGTGTACTTTAAACCAGACTTTGCCAAGTGCAATAAGTAAGGGAGAATGACTTGTTCTTGACCCTGGATCGGATCAAGAGCGTTATCTCTACACCAAATGTAGAACCTCTTCCACTTGAAGGCATAAGACTTTCTAGTGGAGGACCTTTTTGCTTCTCGAAGAATGTTCATACAGTCCGCCGGGAGATCTAAATGTCCATACTGGATGACTTCAGGAGCTATGCCGTCAAGCGAAGGGAGGGGAGGTTGGGATGGAACACTCTCCCCTGGTTCTTGGTCAGTAAATTTGGCAGGCAAGGCAACCTCCGGTGTGGCACCTCTGACAGCTGTAGGAGATCCGGATACCACCACTGGCGGGGCCACTCCGGAGCTATTAGGATCATCCTTGTTCTGGTCCTGTAGAGTTTCTGTATGTCCGCTTGGATGTGAGGGAGAGGAGGAAAAGCGTACAGCAATGTCTGCGACCAGCTGATCAAAAGTGCGTTCCCCCGTGATCCCAGTTGGGGAAACCTGGAGGCGAAGACGGGGCATTTTTTGTTTGCCGCGTTTGCGAACAGGTCGATGTCCGGTACTCCCCACTGCCGGAAGATCTCTTGGGCGACGTCTTCGTTGAGCACCCAGTCGTGCGCTTCTACGAAGTCTCTGCTGAGGCCGTCTGCCTGCACGTTCAGGGCTCCTGGCAGGTGTACAGCGATGACTGAAAGACCTTTCGCCAGTAGCCACCGCCAAATGGACTGAGCTTCCAGAGACAGGACTCGTGACTTGGTGCCTCCTTGCTTGTTCAGATAGAACATAGTTGTTGTGTTGTCTGTCTGAATCTGAACGTGGCTGGTTTGGGTTCACAGATACAGGGATTTGAGAGCCAGATGGACTGCTTGTAGCTCCAAGAAGTTTATGTGATAACTTCTTTCGGTATTGGACCAGAGACCTTGTACCTGAAGCTGGTCCATATGAGCACCCCAGCCCTGCATTGAGGCATCTGTGACCACTGTCTGTGTCGGAGGCGTCTGATGGAATGGAACACCTTGAAGTAGATGGGAGCGTTTCATCCACCATCTGATGGAGTCTCTGGCGGCTTGGTGGAGAGAGACAAGATCTTCCCAGCGACCTGACCTCTGCGACCACTGATCTTCTAGCGCTTGTTGTAGAGGTCGCATGTGAAGGCGTGCATTGGGAACAATGTAAATGCACGAAGCCATCGACCCCAGTAGTGAAGACACTTGCCTGGCTGTAGGAAACGCAGTGTCGAGAAGCGTGTGGCATTTCTGAAGCATGGATGATAACCTCTCCTCCGAAGGACACATGCTTGCCTTTGCAGAGTCCAGAGAGGCGCCCAGATAGTGTATCCGCTGAGTGGGATTGAGGACCGATGGCTCCGATGGCTCTGGAGTAGTACAGTTGTGGAACTCTTCAGGAGCCAGTCGTCTAGATAGGGATAGACGAAGATCTTCCGCTTGCAGAGGAAGGCAGCTACCACGCCATACACTTGGAGAATGTCCGTGGGGTTGATTTGAGGCCGAACTGCAGCACTCGGTACTGGTAGTGCTGACGAGAGATCTGAAACCTGAGGAATTTTCGATGTTTCACAGAGACAGGAATATGAAAATAGGCGTCCTGCAGGTCGATGGCACACATCCAGTCTCCCTGGTGAAGGTGCGGGAAGATTTGATGCAGGGCTAGCATTCTGAACTTTTCCTTCTTGACAAATCTGTTTAGCAGACGCAGGTCGAGGATGGGTCTGTACTCTTTGGCTACTCCTCGCTTTTGAACTAGAAAGTAGCGGGAGTATACTCCTTGATTTCTTTGGAGGGGTGGTACTTCCTCTATGACGTTCTTGGAGCGGAGAATAGCTACTTCGTCCAGTAAAAGCCGATTTTTAATTTGAGGAAGGTGCTGCCCCTGTGGGGGTACTTGCGGAGGGGGAGACTTGAACCTCAGCAAGTAGCCATGCTGTACAATATTCAGTACCCATTTGTCTCTTGTAATGAATTCCCACTCTTCCAGGTGAAAACTGATACTTCCTCCTACAGGAGCGGCGAACGGGCACGGAGGAAGTAAGACCTCACTGTTTGGAAGGCTGCTTGGTGGTGGACTGTTGCTGTTTGGCGTTCCCTCTCCCTCTGCCACGACCCCTTTGTTGGAATTGGGGTCTCTGCTGGTTCTGAGCGGACCATTGAGGGGTTTGAACCCGCTGATGAAAGGAACGTTTGTCGCCCTGACGAAAGCGCTTCCGATATTCCTTGCGCTTCTCCAGCCCAACAGCCTTGACGGTGTCCATCTCTGCTTTCATTTTGTTCATTTGGTCATCAGTGTGAGCACCAAACAAGGACGATCCGTTAAAAGGTAAGTTTAGAATTTTCTTCTGCGCATCAGGCTTGAGGCCCGTTAGTCGCAGCCAGGCTGAGCGTCGAGAGCATACACCATGGGAGTATCCATGAGCGGCGAGGTCCGAAGCATCCGCAGCCGCACTTATGATCTGATTGGCTACAAGCCCACCCTCAAGGAGAATTTCGTTGAAATCCTGTCTGTCTTCCCTGGGAAGCTTTTCAGCGAATCTGGAGAGTGAATCCCAAAGTGAACGATCATAACGCCCCAGAAGGACTGAAGCACTCGCCACTTTCATGTATGAAGCAGATGTGTTGCACATCTTCCTGCCATAGGAATCCATCTGCTTACTGTCCTTCTCTGGGGGGACAGAAGAGGAAACAGACGCAGAGTGCGACTTCATGGCAGCCGCCACAATACCTGAATCCGCTGGCGGGTCCACTCTTAGGAATAAGGGATCCTCGGCTGGAGCCTTATACTTCTTGGCGATCCTTGAAGGCACAGAGCTCACCGTAGCAGGAGTGAGAAATGTGGCCATAGCTGGCTCCAAAAGTCCTGGCACCAACGGAAGTAGCGGTCTGGGCGCTGATCGATGAAGTAATGTATCAAATATAATCGATGTGGGAACCACAGAGGAATGCAACGTACTGTTCAGTTTCTGCGAACCCTACCCAGTACCTCAGAAAAAGTAGCGATGTCATCTATGGGAGACACTCGTGATGGAGGAGTGGAGGAAAATAGTTCCGGACCGAGGACCTCGTGGAGGAAGACCATGTGGGTGATCTTGTGCGTCGCCTCTTGTTGGTACGGTCACTGTGATGAGCTCTGGACCGTGATCTGTGTCTAGAAGGAGATCTTGGCCTTCTGTGAGAAGAACGATCCCTGGATCGTGACCGGCATGTAGAAGGTGACCTTGGTCTACTAGGAGGAGACATGCTTCTATGCGGAGAAATTCTGGAGGGCGAATACGCGCAAGAATAGTCCGAGCCCGGACTTCTGCAGCCACCTGTACCCACATTCTCCAACCAGTGAGGTGAAAGTCCAAACTTTTCTGTCGCCTTAGGTGATTTCTCCGGAGAAATCTGAACGATATGTAGGCCTGGGGATGATGATCGATCCCCCGATGATGATCTAGATCTGGAACCAACCGCACGTTGGATCTCCGTGGCCGCTGCAATTCTGTCCCTCGACGTCGTACGATGATGTCTGCGTCACCATTGGTGTCGATTGCTGGGAACGCCGCTCCGCTATCGACGGTGGTCTCGACGCCGATCGCCTACGGCGATGCGGAGACCTCTACGTCGACCTCCGCCGTCGGCCCGGTGACTTCGACGCCGGTCTTCGCAGTCGAGCTGGTGACTTCGACGTCGACCTTCGCCACCGAGTTGGTGACTTTGACGTCAACCTTCGCCGGCGGTCCGGTGTTTTCAACGTTGATCTTCCATGACATCGAGTTGAGGTCGATCTCCTCGATGTCGAATGATGAGCCTTTGACGAAGATCTTGACGTGGACAGGCCCACTTACGGCGAGATATACGTCATCGCAGCTCTCGACGCTGACCCCCTCGAGGGCGGTGGAGAGTGTCTCGACGTCGACGGAAGCCTCGCCGTCGACGGAGACTGTCCGGATCTCATCGGACTAACAGCCTTCGAGCCCGAAGTGCTGTGCCTCGACGCCAACTTACTTGTATACGGCAGAGAATCTCGATGTCGAGATGGATCTCTTGACGCAGAAGAAGCCCTGGGTCTTTTAGGTTTAAATCTTTTTATTAACATCAAAACAAAAAAATAAAAATATATCATCTACGGCATCATCATCTTCAGCCTACAACCCCTCGGGCCGGCAAGTTATCGTACCTATAAATCAGTGCATCCTAGGCCCTTCCTGGGCTCCGCTGTTATGCCAAGTCGATACACAGCAAGTCGCCTACAACCCCTCGGGGCCGGCCGCGTCGGATCTGGAAGGAACCAGGGAGTCCCTTCTGTGCAGTGGGTTTATGTTGTGGAATCTCCCCGCAGTTCCCTACTTCTTCAGGAGAATGTCATATACACATCGCCCACAGTTACATGCCTGACAGAGAGTCCTCCTTTAACTATAACGGCTCCGATCAGGGTGGTAGGTCCCATAGCTAAGACCCGTCCCTTAGGGCACATCCGTTCCAAAGTATATTAAACAACCCAACAGTAACCCCCCCAACGTCCCCCCCCAGTCTCCCCAACTCCCAAATCCCCTGCCTCCCCCCCTCCCTCCTCCCTCGTCCACTGCGGATGTCGATCGACCTCGCCTCGTCCCGCGGTCCCCACCCTAGCACCCCAGCCCAGGTGTGATCAAGAATCCGAGCCTTCCTGCCCAGTGAGCCGCAAGAGTCTGAGGTATCTTGGACAGGTCAGTTCTCTAAATTCCGCGGCTAGCAGGGACTGGAACGGCTGCCAGATATCTTTAAACTGCTCTACCTCACCCGCCGCTGCTAACGACATTTTCTCCATTCCAAGCACATGCCATAGTCTGTGCAGCCATCCGATGACTGTGGGAAGTGTGGGTGTTCGCCAATATGTGATGATGTTCTGAATGGCTGACCCTAGCGCTATTGCTATCTGCCTACCTCTGCGTGATTTTAGGGGGTACATCAGCGCGTTTGGAAGACCCAGCAGAATGTAGGCTGGGAAGCGAGGCAGCTCGATGTTGAAGTGGGAGTCTACAGTGTCTAACACCTCCTTCCAGTAAGCGCCAATGAGGGGGCATTCCCACAGTATATGGGTCAACGTTCCTATCTGCCCGCAACCCCTCCAGCAGGTGGCTTCTTTGCTACTGTCCATTACATGTATGCGGTCAGGGGTGTAGTACCAATAAGTGGAGATTTTTGTGAGGGTTTCCGTTAGGCCTGTGTGGTATGCCGAGTGTCTCGCTCTGTACGCTACCTGTTCCCATTCTGCGTAGTTCAGAGACCTACCCAGTTCTTTCTCCCAACGTTCCCTTCCCGGGTGGTAGAAGTGCGAAGCGGGCCTTTGGATGAATTTATAAAGGTCACTTATGATCTTAGCATCAGACGTACGCGACAAGAGCCAGCGCTCGTAAGGGAATAGCCTTCTATCAGCTGTTTCTCGCACCTGCGGGCTCAGCGCCCAGTGGCGGACTTGCATGTAGCGCATTCTCTCAGTTTCGGGAAATGCATAGTCCTGTCGGAAGCTCGCGAAGGGAATGATCCTGTCTGTAGTGTACATATGACACAACGCCCTGCATCCCACCGTGCGCCAATGAGTGAACGCGCCTCCCTGCATCCCCGGGGTGAAGTTCGGATTATCCACCAAGGGCGTCAATGGGGAGGGAAACGTGGTCAACCCGTGTGTGAGATTTGTGGCGTCCCAAACCCGTAACGGCACTCTGGTGACAAAGGAGGCATAGAGATTAGCGGGGCGGTGTGCCCTGCGCAGAAACGGTACCTCCTGCAATGGTCTGCCCGCCACCGCTTGATCCTGAAAAAGCCAGTGCTTGTCCGATTCCCACTTGCTCCATTCCACGAGGTAGCGCAACTGCACCGCCTGAAAATATTTGCAGAGGTCTGGGACGCCAAGGCCTCCCGCCTCCGGTGCCAGCATTGAGAGTGCCCGCCTCATTCTGGGTTTCTTACCCTGCCAAATGAACCGCCCCAGGTCGGATTGCGTCCGCCGGATCCACCCCACCGGAGGCTGCAGAGGGAGCGCCCGAAACAGATAGAGCACTTGCGGTAAGATTGTCATTTTAACGGCCGCCACTCTGCCCAACAATGAGAGAGTAGTGCGGTCCCACCTAGTCAGTTCCTCCCGTATCTTTCTGCCTAAAGCGGTGTAATTGGCTGCCGTCATAGCGGGCAGGGTGGGGGCCAGTTTGATTCCCAGGTAGGGCACTGGGTCCCTTGACCAGACTATCGGGACTTGATGCTGCAGGAGTGTTCTGGTCGCTGGCGCGAGTGAGAGATCCAGGGCAACGGACTTCCCCATATTCATCCTGAATCCCGATACAGCCGCGAAGGCAGTCAATTCCTCAATACAGGCCGGCAGGGCTATGAGTGGATCTTCCAGAGAGAAGATCACATCGTCAGCGTATAGGCTAACGGCATGATAAAAACCGCCCATTTTCACTCCCTTTACTTCCGAGTTGTTTCTTATTCGCTGTGCGAATGGCTCCATGTATAAGGCGAAAAGTAAAGGCGACAGCGGGCATCCCTGCCTCGTGCCTCTTTCGATGTTGAAACTCCCGGAGCTGCATCCGTTTATTCTTACCACCGCGGTCGGAGATCTGTAACAATTGAATATCATGTTGCGGAATTGGTCCCTCATCCCCACCTTCTCCAGCACCCGCTCTAAGTACGGCCAGTGCACTCGGCCGAATGCTTTTTCGGCGTCCACCGCCATCAACATTCTCTCACCCCGGATCCGTGACGCTTTCTCTATAATATGTGTAATCCGTTTGGTGTTGTCCACCGTTTGCCTCCCCGGAACGAAGCCTGCCTGATCCGGGTCAATAAGCCCCGGCAGGAGGGGAGCCAAGCGGGCTGCCAGAATCCCCGTGTACAGTTTAAGATCAACATTCAAGAGAGATATCGGCCTGTAAGAGCCACAGTGTGAGCTGTCCTTCCCTGGTTTAGGGATGACCGTCAGCGACGCCCGCAACAGATCCGGCGGCAAGGCCCCCGGCTCCGCAAAGGTGTTAAAAAGGGTTGTATGACATAATTTCGACAGACAGAAAATCGACCTACAAATGTATCGCAACAAAAATATCGATGTCAAGAATATCGACATCCTATCTACAACATGGTAAGTACAAAAATATCGAAAATTAAATATCGATGTCAAAAATATCGTTATTAAAAATATCGTTTTTTTTTTACTTTAAAAATATATGTAAAATAAACCAAATTATACTTAGAAATTAAATAAACATAATTAAATATATTGTATAGTATTTAAAATGTATAATTAATATATATAATTTAATAAAACTTTAATTAAACATATAAATATAATATATAATATATATACTTACTTAATAATTAATTTTAGTAATAATTTCTGTAACGTATAAATTATTAAATGTTTTTTAAAAATTACCAATACATCTATACACATAAAAAAATAACATTAATAAATATTTAATAATTACATATAGCAAATAATAATCAATATTTTTAATGTGAATAATTTTTATTATTAATGATATATTACAATAGCAAAAATAATACAAAACATATGAAATATCAGACACAATAAAACTACTAGTCCAACTCCAACAAAAACAACAGAATGTAAAATGTTGGATACCGTAGGGGTAAAAATTACTATTCCAACTCCAAAGAGTGCAACAGTAGGGAAAGCGTTGGATAGCGTAGGGTTAAAATTACTATTCCAACTCCAGAGAGTGCAATAGTAGGGAAAGCGTTGGATAGCGTAAAGGTAAAAATTACTATTCCAACTCCAGAGAGTGCAACAGTAGGAAAAGCGCTGGATAGCGTAGGGGTAAAAATTACTATTCCAACTCCAAAGAGTGCAACAGTAGGGAAAGAGTTGGATAGCGTAGGGTTAAAATTACTATTCGAACTCCAGAGAGTGCAATAGTAGGGAAAGCGTTGGATAGCGTAAAGGTAAAAATTACTATTCCAACTCCAGAGAGTGCCACAGTAGGAAAAGCGCTGGATAGCGTAGCGGTAAAAATTACTATTCCAACTCCAGAGAGTGCAACAGTAGGGAAAGCGTTGGATAGCGTAGGGGTACAAATTACTATTCCCACTCCAGTAAGTGAAACAGTAGGTAAAGCGCTGGATAGCGTAGGGGTAAAAATTACTATTCCAACTCCAAAGAGTGCAACAGTAGGGAAAGTGTTGGATAGCGTAGGGGTAAAAATTACTATTCCAACTCCAAAGAGTGCAACAGTAGGGAAAGCGTTGGATAGCGTAGGGGTAAAAATTACTATTCCAACTCCAGAGAGTGCAACAGTAGGGAAACGTTGGATAGCGTAGGGGTACAAATTACTATTCCCACTCCAGTAAGTGAAACAGTAGGGAAAGCGCTGGATAGCGTAGGGGTAAAAATTACTATTCCAACTCCAAAGAGTGCAACAGTAGGGAAAGCGTTGGATAGCGTAGGGGTAAAAATTACTATTCAAACTCCAGAGAGTGCAATAGTAGGGAAAGCGTTGGATAGCGTAAGGGTAAAAATGACTATTCCCACTCCAGAAAGTGCAACAGTAGGGAAAGTGTTGGATAGCGTAGGGAAAATAATTACTATTCCAACTCCAGAGAGTGCAACAGTAGGAAAAGCGCTGGATAGCGTAGGGGTAAAAATTACTATTCCAACTCCAGAGAGTGCAACAGTAGGGAAAGCGTTGGATAGCGTAGGGGTACAAATTACTATTCCCACTCCAGTAAGTGAAACAGTAGGTAAAGCGCTGGATAGCGTAGGGGTAAAAATTACTATTAAAATCCAAAGAGTGCAACAGTAGGGAAAGCGTTGGATAGCGTAGGGGTAAAAATTACTATTCCAACTCCAAAGAGTGCAACAGTAGGGAAAGCGTTGGCTAGCGTAGGGGTAAAAATTACTATTCCAACTCCAGAGAGTGCAACAGTAGGGAAAGCGTTGGATAGCGTAGGGGTACAAATTACTATTCCCACTCCAGTAAGTGAAACAGTAGGGAAAGCGCTGGATAGCGTAGGGGTAAAAATTACTATTCCAACTCCAAAGAGTGCAACAGTAGGGAAAGCGTTGGATAGCGTAGGGGTAAAAATTACTATTCCAACTCCAGAGAGTGCAATAGTAGGGAAAGCGTTGGATAGCGTAAGGGTAAAAATTACTATTCCCACTCCAGAGAGTGCAACAGTAGGGAAAGTGTTGGATAGCGTAGGGAAAAGAATTACTATTCCAACTCCAGAGAGTGCAATAGTAGGGAAAACGTTGGATAGCGTAGGAGTAAAAATTACTATTCCCACTCAAGTGAGTCCAACAGTAGGGAAAGCGTTGGATAGCGTAGGGGTAAAAATTACTATTCCCACTCCAGAGAGTGCAGCAGTAGTGAAAACGCTGGATAGCGTAGGGGTACAAATTACTATTCCCACTCCAGTAAGTGAAACAGTAGGAAAAGCGCTGGATAGCGTAGGAGTAAAAATTACTATTCCCACTCCAGTAAGTGAAACAGTAGGGAAAGCGCTGGATAGCGTAGGGGTCAAAATTACTATTCGAACTCCAGAGAGTGCAACAGTAGGAAAAGCGCTGGATAGCGTAGGGGTAAAAATTACTATTCCAACTCCAGAGAGTGCAACAGTAGGGAAAGCGTTGGATAGCGTAGGGGTACAAATTACTATTCCCACTCCAGTAAGTGAAACAGTAGGGAAAGCGCTGGATAGCGTAGGGGTAAAAATTACTATTCCAACTCCAAAGAGTGCAACAGTAGGGAAAGCGTTGGATAGCGTAGGGGTAAAACTTACTATTCCAACTCTAGAGAGTGCAATAGTAGGGAAAGCGTTGGATAGCGTAAGGGTAAAAATTACCATTCCCACTCCAGTGAGTCCAACAGAAGGGAAAACGCTGGATAGCGTAGGGGTACAAATTACTATTCCCACTCCAGTAAGTGAAACAGTAGGGAAAGCGCTGGATAGCGTAGGGTTAAAAATTACTATTCCAACTCCAGATAGTAAAACAGTTGGGAAAGCACTGGATAGCATAGGGATTCTATAAACATAATAACCAATTAAATAATTAGTTATAAAAAAATAGCATATTAATAATTAATTTACAAAATATGTATTATTAAATACCTATTATTTAAAATAATTATTTATATAAATAACTTTAAATTACATCCCACACTATTCCCCCTTTAACACACTACACACACAAAATACACAATACATTTAAATATCAGTGTATCTATTATTTACAATTCATAATACATTCTTTATAATTAATATACTTATTATTTACAAATTTATACATATTAACTACCAAATTACAATTATTCACAAATTAATTATTAATTAACAATACATTAATTAGCAATAACAACAAATAACATGGAATAATAAATTATTTATATTTACTATATTTAACGTACTAATAACAATTATATACCAATTAATAATTAATTAACAATTAATTATTATTAATTACAAATAAATAAAAATGATCAGTAATTATTTGAATTTAATTACATCCCACCCTATTCCCCTATAAACCCACAATCCACTACACATAAAAATTCACATAATTAATTTAATCATCAATTAATTACTTAATAAAATTAAATCACCAATTAATTAGTAATTAACAATTAATTAATTAACAATACCAATAAAAAAATATTAATATTAAACTAATTATAACTTATATAATTAACCAATTAATAAAATTAATTTACAATTAATAATTAATTAACAATTAATTAATCAATTAATATATTTAATTAACAATTAGTAATTAATTAACAATTAATTAATCATAAATACCAATTAAACAATACATATTAATTAATTAATTATAATTAAATTACTTCCCACCCTATTCCCCTATAAACCCACAACCCGCTCTGATACTAAAACGCTAAATTATATTTTACATAATTATTAATCTCTAAACATTTATTTTTAAATGTATTAAAATACATTACAATAGTCTTTAACATACAAATAAAATACATATTAAAATACATTACACTAATAAAATATCGATATTCTTGACATCGAAATTTTTGATTACGATATTACTTACATCTATATTAATGACTTCGATATTATTAACTTCGATAATACTTACCTTGGGGTCGACATTCTGTCCATCGATATTCTTGACTTCGATATTCTTTACCTACGATATTTCCAACTCGATATACTTGTAGTTCGAAATTTAAAACTCGATATTTAGACTGCTCACCGTTAAAAAGGCGCGTGAGTTTCGGTGCGAGCGTGGTGCAAAATGTTTTATAGAAGAGGGGTGTGTAGCCGTCTGGCCCCGGGGATTTACCGTACTTGAGATTGGCAATGGCGGAGATCACCTCTTCTACCCGAATGTCCCTGTCCAGACTCTCTGCCTGCAGGGGTGTCAGTGATGGCAGAGAGACCGAGTCTCAGTACCTTTGCGTTGCGGGTGCATCCGGGGGGTCCCCGGCGTACAGATCGGCGTAGTACTTGCGGAAGATTTCCGCAATAGAGGCGTCCTCCGCAGCCGCAGACCCCGTGGAGTCGGTGATCGTCTTCACCAGGTGCCTCTGTCTCGCCACTCTGAGTCTACTCGCCAACAGTCGGCTGCACCTGTCTCCCCCTGTGTAGTAGGCGTGCTTGAGACGGAGCGCTGCGTATTCTGCGCGATCCATATCTAGAGCCACCAGTGTCTTTCTCGCCCCCTGAAGCTGCCGCCAAATCCGGGGGGCCCCCGTTCGGCGATGCATTTGCTCCAGTTCACGGACCTTCTGCGTGAGTTCCTCTCTTTTACTCCGTCGTTGTGCGTTATCTGCCGCTGAGATCGCGATGAACTCCCCCCCGTAGTACCGCTTTCAGAGCAGCCCACTGAGTCGCCCTGGTGGTAGCCGGGTTCTCATTGTGGGATTGATATTCCTGAATCGCGGCCGTCACCTGCTTGGTCACGTCTTTTCTATGTAGTAAGGTGTCCCTCAGACGCCATATCCGGGGGGTCCGGGAAACCGGCGGCATCGAAAAAGTAGCCGACACTGGGGCGTGATCCGACATGGAGATCACCCCCATCTCCGCCGTGGTAGCGAGGGCGCCGGCCGGTCCAGTGACCAAAAGGTGGTCTAGCCGTGCATACGTTTTATGCGCGTGTGAGTAATAAGAATAGTCCCGGTCTGCAGGGTGCAGGTGACGCCACAGGTCTAGGAAATCCATGCCCGCCAGCTGAGCCCTGCACCCCGCCGAGAACTCCCCCGTCTGCGGCGAACATTGGGCGGATCTATCGAGTGTCGAGTCAAAGACTAGATTAAAGTCACCCCCTAAGATAATGTGCCGGTCTTGGGTAGCCGTAACTCCCCCCAGCGCTGAGCTGAGAAAGCGCTCTTGCCGATCGTTCGGGCTGTATAAGGACCCAATCGTGATGGGGAGACCTGCAACCTTGAATCTATAGACCAAGAGTCTACCTTTCTGTTCCGCTTGCTTGTGGAGAACTTCTCCTCGAAAGCGTCGAGCTACCAAGATCGCCACCCCCGCCATTTTAGTGTTACAAGAGGAAAAAAACTGCGTGGGAAACATGGGAGAGCGCAGCCTAGCACAGTCTCGGGGTAGGAGGTGCGTTTCTTGGAGGAGACAAATATCTGCCTGAGTGCTTTCTAATGGGGACAGCACCGCACGCCGTTTAGTCGGATTGTTAAGGCCCCGCACATTAAGCGTAACTATTTTAAGGGTCGTAGGTGTCATGTGGAAAGACGGGCGCACCTGCGCTGAACCCTCCAGGGCCCACCTGCAATATCAGTGATGTCGCTATCTTGGCCATCATGTCGGTCCCGCACTGGACGATTCCCCCCCCACCCCGGACCCCCTCCCTCCCATACCCCTCCCTCTTAGAACTCCCTCCCCCCCTTTCCCCTCCCAACATCAACAAGAACACCTCCCCCTCCTCACCACCCACCAGCCCCCCCCTTGGTAACGAGCCAGCAACACCGGGTCCCTTCTCCCCTGTACATCCCTCCCCAGCCCCGGACCCTGAGTCCTCAATGTCCAAGTCCGGTCCCCAAGGGGACAAGTCTTTGGTAAAGCCCTCCAGTGGACGTCCAGCCACCTTCCTCTCCCCGCCCGCCCGCCCCCTCCCCCCCCAGCCCCCAAACCTGCAAGCTGAAGTCGGCTGTTGTGTACTCCCCCCCGGAGTGTTCCTACGCTGTCAGCGCAATGTCGCTGGAGCCAGTGTTCTCGGCCACCTCCGATACCGCGTCGGCCATGCCGGCCATCCTGGCGGGCGAGTCCGGCCGCGCCTGTTGATCCCGGGAGCGCCGCCCGGTCACCCGCCGCCATCCGTCCCCTCCAGAGCGCCCCCGGCGCTGCGAAGCAGTGTCGTCCTCCATAGCTGTAAGGCCCAGGACCCCGCACGTTTCCTGCAGGGAGCGTAGTTGGTGCAGGGTTCCATTCCACCTGAAGATAAGTCTAAAGGGGTGGCCCCAGGTGTAAGGCGTTTGGTGTTCTCTCAGGAAGTCGGTGGCTATTTTGAATGTCTTCCGTTTCTGGAGCGTGATAGCTGACAGGTCCTGGTATAAGAGCAGTGGTGCTTACTGGAAGCACCTGGTGGGCTAGTTGGACCCCAGGGTCCCTCAGGATTGAAAGGGAATTATTTCGCCAACTTAAAAACGTGCCACAGGGCGTGTTTGCACACGTCACCTCAGGCCCCGTCCCCTCCCTTCACCACTGTGTAAATGCGCCCTGTGGCCATTCTGAGTTGAGAGATTAAGTCCCCTTGAATCCTAAGGGTCCCTAGGGTCAAACTATCCCACTAGGTACCTCCAGTAAGCGCCACAGAGCTGCGTTGCATGGAGGTGTAAAAAGTGGCGTGGCCTCAGAACACCTGTCTGCAACGCAGCTCCCTGGTGCATACTGGAGATACCTGTTGGGCTAGTTGGCCCTCAGGGACCCTCAGTATTGAAGGGGAATTAATTCCTCAACTTACAACGGGCGCGTTTGCAGAGTGCTGCAAGAAGGGGGCATGGCCTCCGGCGCGATGCCGGTCTTTTATTTATTTATTTTTAAGAAGGAGGGCTGTGTGGCCCCCTTTCTTTTTCTAATTTATTAGCCCTGGGGACCCCATCCCCCAGGGCCTGCACCCTAATTTTTTTTGTTGAAAAAAATTAATTTGGCCCTCCCAAGGCCTTAATCGGCCCCGGGGACCCCAACCCCCGGGTCATGGCCTTTTTTTTTTTTTTTTTTTATTCTTTAGGAGGGGGGCTGTGTTGCTGGACAAACCGTATGTACCTATCACCATGACGATTTGCGTGATATTCATTAAAAGGCGACTATGCATACAATGAATCCACGTAGAATGTATTCACACCGCTAGTGAAGCTCTGACATGCCTGACACCCTACCGTGCCTAATCCCGCCGCCCCCGCTGGTGGGTACTCTCCAAGTAGACACCCTTGTTGTTTATTTATACAAACATGGGTAGCTATTGACGGGCACATTTAATATACATGCACACCAAGCCATTCAAAGGGGATTCGACAAAAATTCGACCAAACTATGCAAGAAACCCCCTCACGGTTAATAAAACACACATCCACCGCCGGATGTATAATACTTTTTATTTTACTCTCTGGAAAGGAGACAAACCTCACTTGAGAGTCACAGTGTGCTCCTGGCTGAGCCCAATGCTGTGGTACACCCACCATTGCCTGCCGAGTGCCACACACCTCCGTCTTGTATTCCACCATCTAGTGCTTATGCTATCACACTCTCTAGCCCATGTGCACTGTAACACCACCCCGTGAATATGTCATGCCACACTTGCCTTTGCACGGGTTATATTGCCCCATCTAACGTGCCTTCCTCGATGCCTATGTTATAAAGCACAGCGCTATGCCATACTTATTACAATCTGGGATCCATATCTTTGTCACAGTGCATATGCAATGTTACACTACCCAGCACATATTTTATATTACAACTTTAGAGACTACTTAGGTTACACAACACTGCCCTGTGCATATTACACTCCAAGGCGCATATCACATAGCAAGCGCTAGTGCCTGTGCTATCTCGCGCTATGAATCTGTCATTGCGCACAATGTATTGCATATTATATTTCACGCCCCGGTTCATCTTATATCACACTTTTTGGTGCATAGTTTATACCATATACTATATCTAGTTTTCATTTTCAATCGTGCTCTCAGGACTATGTTCTATATAACACTGCGTCCACCTACCCTTTTCACGGGCATTACATTTTGCGATGGGGGGGTGGAGGGTCAGGGGATGTTTCTGCCAAGTGAGCCCGGAGTCACAGTCCCAAACGTCCTCTTCTTCCTGAATAAAAGTGAGATTATGCTGCATACTTGTTTATATTTTAAGTAGTTTGCACAGACACACATTTTAAAAACAATAAAGTTCCTAATACCCACCTTCTATGAACAGTTAGCTTGCTGCCCCATCCACCTCCTCCCTATCCTCTGTTGTCTGAATCCATGGACTAGCCTCCTCCCTCCTGCCATGCATGGTCTGATGTGCTGCCACTGCCCTCCATTTAGCATGATGTACCAGTCCACTCCTCCTGCCCTTCATTGCCCAATTCTATGGGCAATCATTGACCTCCTGCTTAGCCTCTGTGCTTAGCTTGCTGCCCCTATTATCCTTCCCCCTGCCCTCCGATGTCTTTGTGCATGCCCCTGCTCCATCCTTTTTGACCACCATGTTCCATGGACCTGCCACTCCTATCTACTCTGAGTGTTCTGTTGAGCTGCCACTCCCCTCCCACCTGCCTAGCATTGTCAGATGACTGTAACCTGTCCCTGCCACGTCCACCCTGCCTGTCCACATGCCATGCCCCTATCCCCTTCCTCCTGTCCTTCATGGTCCATTTTACTGCCACACCCTTCTGCCCTCCCTGGTCTGTTGTGCTGCAACTGCTCCTCCTGCCTGCCCCGCGCGGTCTGTTGTGAGGCCCCTTCCCCTGAACTCTCTTGTCTGTGGCCAGGTCCTGACCCTCCCTTCTATCCTCCATGGTCCTTTGTGCATGCCCCTGCACCCTCCTTCTTGCCCATCATAGCCATTGTGCTGCCACTAACCCTCCCGCTTGCCATGCATGGATTTCTATGCTGCCATGGCCCCTCCCACCTTCCCTGTGTGGTCAGCTAGCTGCTCCTGACCCCCTCCCACCTTCCCTCCATGGTCTGTGTATATGCCATCAGTCTCACTGTTGCTCTCCATGGTGTGTCTTGTTTCTAGTGCCCATCCTGCCTGACCTCCATGGTCATCTTGCTGCTCCTGCCCTGCCCCCTTGCCCCCAGCCCTCTGTTTCCATGTGCAGACCTCTATTCCCTCCTTCCTGGCTTGTTGGTTCCATTGTAATGCCCCTGATCCGTCCCTCCTGCCCTTTATGGTCTGTTATGCTGCAGCTTTCTCTCCTGTCTGTCCATTATGGTCAGCTAGCTACCATTGCCTCTTTCCCCTCTGTTGTCTGTTGTCCATGTGCATGGTCCTGTCCCCTCCCTATTGCTTTCTATGGATTGTTGTGCTGCACTCCCGTCCCGCATGCCCTGTGTGGTGTATTGTGCTGCTGCAAACCCTGATGCCTGCCCTGTAGGGTCAGTTTGGTGCACCTCTCAATGTCCCTCCTGTCCTCTGTTATCCGAATCCATGTCCCTACCCCAATTCCTCCTGCCTACCATGATCCAATGTACCATACTTGCGAACATTTTGAACTTGGTAAGAGGGAGATTTTGAAATAAATCTGGGGTATTGATTTTCCCCTTTGAGTTACATTGAAAAAGAGAAGATTGTAGACAGGAACCAGATCAAGTAAAGCCCATTTGAGCTTAAAAACATTGGACGTTTCCTGGCTGAAACGGGTCTGTTGGTATGTATGGTTGTATGACCACTGCCTCTTCCTTCTGCCCACAATGGTCTATTACATCACCACAGCCTCTCTTGCCAGTCCTGTATTGTTGGTTTGTAGCCCCTGCCCCCCTTTCCACTGCCCTCCATAGTCTGTTGGGCTGCCACTGCCCTGCCCTGCCTAGTGTGGTCAAATTGTTGCCTCTGCACTCTCCTACCTGCCTTCAATTTTCAGAGTCCGTGCCCCTGGCCTCTGCCTCTCAACAGTATCCCAATGAACAACTAGATTGCTAACAGTCTAACAGTCTATATTTATTACAAAGGTGTGGAACGCCTGACGTCATCTTGATGTAATCAAAACTGTAATGCCTAGAGCATTTCCTTTAGAAATTACATATATGAGATGGTCTTATTTGCATCAAAACTATTGTTAGTGCTCTAAAAAACTAAAATGAGGACATATTTTCTGAGTTTTCAAATAGCGACAAAGAACTTTTAAATGATTTGTAATCTTAGTTTTTTTACCCAGTTGACCACTTGATTAAATGTTGCATCCAAGGGGAGAGGGTGTGGTGTTACTTCCAGAGCTGCAGACTTTGCACCTGGGGAACCAGGTTGGAGTTTCTGCTTCAGCACAACATTCTGTGATTCTGGTCAAATCACTTAATCTCCCCATGTCTACAACCACAATGAATTTGATCTTGTGTGATGTAACCAATGCTCATGTAAAGCACTCCAATACCTGACAAGTCTGCACTATATAAAACTGCAAATACACAAAAAAGAAGTGTTTTGCACAGTTCTGTCATTGGGCTACATATGGGCTACATGTGGGTGATATTTGGGCTACATTTGGGCTCTTTTGTCTCTGGTGGCCATTTTAGGAGATTTATTTATTATGAAGTTTCCTAATTTCCTCATTTACTGCAGTCTCCTCAGTAGGAAATGCTTTCAGTTTTTTACTTTGATTCCATCAAGAAGGTATTCAGATATGTCACACATTTGCCATAAATTCTGAATGTTAGCACTCTAGTTGCTCATTAGATCACTGTAGTAAAGCTACTGCTCACCACGGAAGTCTGCTGCTAGTATTAGAAGTGCATGTTTCAGTTTGCATATCAGAATTTTTTAATGAAATAGAAGAGGATTTGAGAAGTCACTCAAAATATGCCCTAATTTTTCTTTCTTCAGCACTAATCATAATTTCTATGGCAAAATGAACCCCCTCATTGTGTTCCTTTTTAAATTAAATGCTTTAAGTGTTACCAGTTTATTCCAATCAAGATGGCTTCAGGTATGCCATACTTTTGTCATAAGTAAGACAGTAAGCGCTCTAGTTGATCTTAAGAACACTCTGGGACGTTCTGTTATTGGGCTACATTTGGGCTACATCTGGGTGATATTTGGGCTACATTTGGGCTCTTTTGTCTCTGGTGGCCATCTTGGGAGATTTATTTGTTATGAAGTTTCCCAATTTCCTCATTTACTGCAGTCTCCTCAGTAGGAAATACTTTCAGTTTTTTACTTTGATTCCATCAAGAAGGCATTCAGATGTGTCACACATTTTCCATAAATTCTGAATGTTAGCACTCTAGTTGCTCATTAGATCACTGTAGTAAAGCTACTGCTCACCAGGCAAATCTGCTGCTGGTATTGAGAGTGCTTGTTTCAGTCTGCATGTCAGAATTTTTTTATGAAATAAAAGAGGATTTCAGAAGTCAAAATGTGTTTTTCTTTCTGCAGCACTAATCATAATTTATATGGCAAAATGAACCCCCTCATTTTGTTCCTTTGTAAATTAAATGTTTTAAGTGTTACCACTTTATTCCAATCAAGATGGCTTCAGGTGTGCCATACTTTTGTCATAAGTAAGACTGTTAGCGCTCTAGTTGTTCTTTAGAACACTCTGGGAAGCTGCAGTAGAACACAAAGGAATCAACTGACAGTCTCTGCCCTTGTTGGATGTACATGTTTTACTGAGAATGTCAGACTTCATTCTCACATGACTGAGAAAGATAATGTGAATTTACAGAAAATATGCTCTCAGTTTAGCTTATAGATCACCTTCCAAACCTCTGTGGGAAAAGCATGAGAAAATAGTTTTCTCTAAAACATGGTTCATGATATCACAGCAGAAGGCTTTTTCACATGGTAAAATCACCTTAGAACACACCACAATTCCTTAAATGAATATGGTACCATCAACAAATGATTTATAATGTAACTAAAGTCTTAAAACCTTCTATTAACTGCAATGCTTTTTAATGAGGTGCTATCATGTATATTGGTCCCAAGATGGCTGCCAACACTTCTTGGATGAAGTGCTGACAGCCAATCAGATCTCAGGATGAGATGTGTGGTTAGGCTCCGCCCAGATATATATATGATTTTACTTTTGATTTTCTCAGGAACTACTGAACAGATTGACTCCATATATGCAAAAGGCATATCCCTGAGCTGAGGACTACCTCTTTGCCAAATTTCAAGTAATTCTGTTCAGCCGTTCGGGCTGTACCTTGGACTAAAGGTCCCTATGGAAAATTGCATGGGGAAAACACGTTTTGGGACCCCCCTTTTTTCTCAGCCCCCGCTTGGCGAATCCCCCCGAGACTTTCAGGGTAGGAGCGGAGCGGAGCGCCCCACCTATTTTGAAAATTTCGCGAAGATTCGTCAACCGGCATAAAGTTATTCCAAATAGAATCTTGCGTATTTCCTATGGAAACACGGTCCTAACTATAACTATCTACTGGCGACCGCCAGTAGATTAAATATATATATATATATATATATATATATATATATATATATATATATATATATATATATATATATATATATATATATATATATATATATATGTTTCGATCCTGACAGCGTCCAACAAACAGGCACCGACACCGTGAGTAGATTCAGCAGAGAAGGATTTATTTCCAAATGTGGCACAGACGCGTTTCGGCGGGAACAGCCGCCTTGTTCACTGCATCCAATTCACAAGTGGTCAAACATAATTATTTATACACAGTTGGCTCGTCACTCACTTGCGGTTGTCACAGCAACCAAACAAAAAATCATAGACATAGTAAAGGTCATGTTGGAGTTGTTGTTATGACAACCCAAGGGAACCGACCTAGCGGGCTTTTGGTGTCAGAACAAAATAAAGTAATGAACATTACGAATAAAGAAAACACTGTACCATTATTTAATAATTGCATAATAGCAGTGAAATTAAGAAAACCAGAAACGGTGGGGAAACAGACAATATAGAAAATTAATCTATATTATTCATGCAAATGTAGGTTGTTGGTATATGCCTACTATACGAGATTCCTCACGGAAAGTTATATACGTTTAGAATCAACAAAGTTTTGACTTATTTGTTATTGAATGACATGGATACGCTTATAGAAAAAACAGTCTACTTAATGCAATGGTATATTTAATAAATAACCAAAACAAAATGGATTAAACCTTTGTGCGTAAGGCGTGAAGTGTGTATACTGGGTGTGTGCGTATACTGAGTATCACTCCAAGGACTGTTTTGGTGATAATAGAGCCCAAGTGGGCAGAAATTAAAAAAGCGATTGTTGTTAAGACAAAAAAATCAAAAATTGACGGTTTAAGGTAGAGAGTGAGCAGTGACGGAAAAAATGATAAAAACAAAGAAAATATGGCGTGTGTGAACTGAACGCTCTTGAGGGTGAAACAGAGAAGAGCGGAGAGGCGGAAATCTGTAGAGGTTTATAGATGGACATTAAGCGCTTCATCAGCATTCATCCCATGTGGGATTTTAGAGTTGAGGAGAATAATGTATCTCGACTCAAGTCTCCTTAGAGCCAGTTGTCTGTTTCCACCACGTGGGTTTTTTTGGACACTGTCGATAACAAAATAGGATAGTTCCTGAGATCTCCCATTGTGTTGTGAATTTATGTGTCTGGCCACAGGGTATGATTGGTCATTATTCGTGATGGCTCTAAGGTGTTGCAGGATACGAACATGTGCTGGGTGAATGGTGCTTCCTACGTATTTTTTACCACATGTGCACTGGAGAACATATATTGCAAAATCAGTTTTGCAGTTGAAACTCCCTCTTATTTCATAGGGTTTGTTTCTAAAGGGCATGTGTACAAATTTGATGTTAGTACCATGTTTACATGCCTTACATTTGCTACATTTGGTGAAACCCTTGGGTGTCTGAAACCAATTTGGTTTTTTGGTAATCGTGGGTGCATTACGCACTAGCTCTTGGCGCATAGATTTAGCGCATCTGAAGCTGATCAAAGGGATTTTGGCACATGCTGGTCCTATGATAGGGTCATTTCTTACATTGTTCCAGTGTCTATACAGGATTTTACGTAGGGCAGCATGGTATGCATTGAATCCTGTAATCATTCTTGGCATATCTGTTTTAGCAGGCTCGTGTTTGGTTAAGTTGTCTCTTTTGTTGGGGAATAAAAGTTCCTCTCTAGTAATCATCTTGCTTCTAATTTTGGCATTGTCAAGGCATTTGGTTTCATAACCCCTGTTTTGTAGTCTATTAAAGAGGTCGCTGGTGGATTTGTTCAGACTATCTTCGGTGCTGCAGTTACGCTTCATTCTAATGCACTCTGCATAGGGGATGCCTTTCATGACACTGTTGTAGTGGAAGCTATTAGCATGTAGGATGGCGTTACCTGCTGTAGGTTTCCTGTATGTTCTCGTTTGGATTTTGTTGTTTTCTATGTACATTTCTATATCCAGGAATTGAATACACTCTTTACTCACATGGCTAGTGAAGGAAAGGTTGAGAGTGTTGTCATTTAGTTTTTGTGCAAATAGTTCAGCACTTTCTTGACTACCTCGCCATAGGACAAAAATGTCATCAATATACCTGACATAGATAATCACATTTTCATTCATGATTGAGTTGTGTGTTTGCATGAGTACTTGCTCCTCCCACCAGCCCATATGCAAATTAGCATAGCTGGGGGCGAAGCAAGTACCCATGGCTGTGCCCTGCAGTTGTTTATAAAACAATTTGTCGAATAAAAAAATATTATTATCAAGGCACCATTCCACCATTTGCAAAAGCATAAAAGTGTGTTTGTGCAGATGTATTGGTCTTTTGCTAAGATAGTACTCTAATGCATGTAAACCATCTTTATGTCTAATGCTCGTGTATAGCGAACATACATCCAGTGTCATGAGTACATAATCTTCATGCCATTTTACATCATACATTTTGGTCACGAAATCTCCTGTGTCTTTAATGTATGATGGTAAGCCGCAGACAAAAGGCTGAAGGAAGAAGTCAATGTATCGGGATGTATTTTCAAAGAATCCACCTATAGCAGATATGATAGGTCTGCCCGGTGGGTTATCAGCATTCTTGTGAATTTTCGGGATTAGGTACAGCTGTGGCGTTGTTGGGTAATCATTTTTGAGAAAGTCGAATTCCGGTTTGGTGAGCAGGCCTTGACTTCTCCATTCATAAAGGACTTTGTGGTATTTTTCTTTTACTCCTATAAGGGTGGTTGGTGCAATACGACTATAGCACTCTTTTTCATTCTGTTGATTATGGGCCTCAGCATTATAATTTGTAAGTGGCCACAGTACTACGTTTCCGCCCTTATCGGACCACCTTACCACAATGTCTTGTCTTTCTTTGATTTTGTTTATGACAATATTGTAGTCCCTTCTGTTTGCATCGAAAGTTCGATTGAATTCTTGGCTACTTTTTAGAGCAAGGGCTTTGAGGTCTTTCGAGACATTATCTGCAAATATGTTGAGGCCATCTCTCGGCATTACAGGAGTAAAAATTGATTTTGGTTTAAAAGGGGTTTGTTCAAAAGGGAAACTGTCAAGATTACTGTTATTTGCTGATGCTGATGTTGAATAGTTTTGTTCCACATTTCCTAATTGGATCATATCTTGGAGGAGTTCCATATCAGCTACTGTGAGACCACTATTCATCTCACCACTAGGCATCTCATAGGTGTCTTTCTTTGATACGTAGAAAAAATGTTTTTGAAGTTTTAGTTTTCTAACAAACTGGAAGAGATCAATCCGTGTTTGGGAATAGTCAAAATTGGTCTTGTCACAAAACGACAGTCCTAATGAAAGGATGTTTTTCTCTTTTTGAGTTATATATATATATAAAGCCCACAGCAGGTAACAGCACCTTACATGCCAACAGCAGTCATCCCAAGCACTTAATAGAGAGCATTCCATTTGGCGAAATACTGCGGATCAAACGCATCTGCAGTACGGTGGAACAATTTGACAAGTGTACTAATGATGTGTTACACAGACTTAGACAAAGAGGGTACAGTGATAAAATTCTGAACCGTGCCCTAGTTAAGTCCCAAGACAAACCTAGAGATACATTGTTTCACAAGACAGTCAAAATTACTGATGAAACTGAAGTTGACTCATGCCCAAGGCTAATTACAACATACAGTAGACAGGAGAGGAAAATCAAATCTATTATTAAGAAAAATTGGCCTATTGTACTTACAGATGGGGTTCTTGGACCACGTCTCCCCAACACCCCTACTATCACTTTCAGAAGAGTCAAATCTATGAGGAGTCAGTTAGTAAAGAGCTGCCCAGAGATTGGAATCACTGGAACGTGGCTCAAACCCAGGAAAGGTTTTTTCAAGTGTTCTTCATGTCGTGCGTGCAAGTTTGGTGTCAATACTACTCATTACACCACTCCATTCTCAGAAGAAAAATATACCATTCAAGGGAACTATAACTGCCGCACTGAGTATGCTGTGTATGTTCTGGCGTGCACCTGTGGCTTGCGTTACGTGGGAAGTACCAAGCTACAGGTGCACGTCAGAATATTGCAGCATATCCGGGCCATAGTCAACAATGACTCATCATACCCTGTAGCCCGACATTTTAAACAAGAACATGATAACGATTTAAACTGCCTCTCGTACTTTGTAATTAATGCGATTCCCCCCCAAAGAAGGGGTGGAAACAAAGAAAAGAAACTAAGACAATTAGAATCGCGCATTATTCTGGAATTGGACAGTAAAGCACCACATGGCCTTAATACAACAGAAGATTTACACAATTTCTTATAGAAATATGTTGTTGTTTATCCTGTACTACTATGTCGACCGAATTGGAGATCTGTCATTTTTACATTTTTTACACTTTTTACACTTTTTACATTTTGTACACTTTTTACACTTTTTTGTACACTGATGTCTTTTAGTCATCTCCCTCTATATTTGTATATATATGTATATATATATATTTTTTTCAGACATCTACTCCTTCCTGATACTGGATGTGAACTAACTTGTTCTTTAGAGTAAACAATGGGTTACTTATATACATATTTATTGTCATTGTCTGATACTCATTATAGAACTTCAGCTGCTTCTGCTTCTTTTGCACATGTCCTGGCTTTTCAAAGTTGTAGGGATTTTTTTCAGGTGTTTCACTCACAATGGATAATCCGTTTTCCAAAAGAGAGGAATTTGAGGAAAGGATAAAAATTGCTATATTTTGCACATAGTTTATGGCACTTTACATTTAGTTCAGACATGTATTTAGACATATAACAACAACAATCAGGCCGAAACTACATTATTACAAGCATTCAGGCTGCTATACAAGACTTCCACTGGCTCATAACTGGATTATGTGGCACCAATTTGATACTGTTTTATTAGTGATATTTTATCCTATTTATTAACAGTGTTTATAATGTGGTTCACTTTTTTATCCATTACCAGTGTTGATTTGTAAATATATTTATATATGTATTTGCTTTAATATCATGTTCAATTTTACAATTGAACTAATTGATTTAGTTTGTTTCACCTGTATTCATACAGCAATATTGCACAAACAATTTAGCAATCTATTGATGCTTTTAAGAAAGTTATGATGATTGTTCTTTGATTACACGTTATCTGTCTTCTTTACTAGTCTGTTGCCTATGTCTATGATCATGTGACACAGGAAGTGAAACTCACCTGGCTTATTTAAA
The DNA here is from genome assembly GCF_964204655.1 of Triturus cristatus. Taxonomy (NCBI): domain Eukaryota; kingdom Metazoa; phylum Chordata; class Amphibia; order Caudata; family Salamandridae; genus Triturus; species Triturus cristatus. The sequence goes on from NC_140584.1 coordinate 1,200,166,855, forward strand.
TTGTATTGGCAGCCTGTTACTAGTGTGTGATCAAGGGCGCGGCTGTGCCCGAAACGCGTCACTAAGCAAAGGAGAAGAATAAAATCTTCCTGCCAGCAATCGGGGTCCGTTTTCCTTTGTTCGCCGCTGCTGCTGCTGTTGTGGTTTTGTAGCGGAGGTTCGAGGAGTTTAAGCAATTACACACACATATATATATATATATATATATATATATATATATATAGATATATATATATATATATATATATATATATCCACACTGAAAACGACCTTGTTACCGAAGTCATGTCCCGTAGACAGGTGGTGCATCACGCCGGGCAGGCCTCCCGGAATTATTAATCCACACTTAACGATCCTCAAGGAAGACGCACTCTCGAAATTAAACCCAATAGATTTATTCAGCAATTGTTACGCGTTTCGACAGACTCGCTGTCTTGTTCACACAGTGCATGTTAGCATAATGAGGTCTTACATAGGAAAATAACATCGAAAACGGACTTCACTTGATAATGTAACAACGGCGGCCATTTCTTAATGGCACAAAACCCTTATGTATATGAGCTATTCTAGTAGCTTGAAACTGAAATACGTGGTTTAAATGCCGTAGAATATAACCAAAATGATACATAATCATAAAATCAAACGCATAATGTTGAACATAAATGTGCACAGGATTTTTGTGTTATTGAGGCAATCATAGCGTTTGTAAGACAAACCAGTTAATTACTGGACGAGGTCATACCATAGTGGCATCTATGAAAATTCATTATGCTGATGCAAAAACCTCAATCTAGTGTGCATTGTAAAAAACGGATTGATTCAATACATTCAAAATGGCGATCGTTCATAAGCAGCGCAAAAACCATTTTTCTATATCAGCCTATATAGTGGCAATAACCATAGCTTTGTATTTAGCGCAACGGCATATAAAATCAAAGAACAGTCAAATTCGTAGTGATAAACATAATACAATGCCTTCTTGCTATAGTGTCTTACACAACGCTAATAGATCATACAATTTGTACATTCATTTGTTTGTCAAGATCATTTTGTATATAGTTAATGCACCAAAGTGGTGTTCAATTATCGGTCCGTTATCATCCTGTCAAAACCTCAGTTATCTGAAAAAAGTGTCCATAGTGAAAAAGAATAATGAAAGAATAAGAAAAGAAGCAGACTTAGCTGTAGTGGACCCACAGACCAAGGAAGAAAAGGGTAGGGAGGCCGGAACGGATAAGACAGTCCGCAAACGGTACGACCCTTCCTTTCCTCCTGTGAATAAAGAAGAAAATGAAGTGATGATTAAAATAATATGGAACTCACTTGTGACAGCACAGTGCTTTCACATACTTAAAAACACATCAAATTATAACATGGTACAGATATGTACATAAAATACTCAATTATTCATTACGTAGATGTGTACTCAATTCTTCGTCAAGATTGTGGCCCTTAGGAAATTTGGTTTCCAGTTCAATTATCCATTTAGATTCGCGTTTGCGAAGTTGTAATACCCGGTTACCCCCTCTGGGGCCGAGTGTACTTGCTCGATCACAAAATAACCCAAAAGAGAGCTATTAGAAAGATGGAAAGTTTCGAAGTGTCTGGCAATAGGATAGTGGGTATCTTTTTTGTTTATAGCACGCATGTGCTCTGACACTCTTTTTTTGCCATAAATGTGGTGCTGCCTACATACCACATTACGGAGTACTGCAGGGTTTTGTGCCATTAAGAAATGGCCGCCGTTGTTATATTATCAAGTGAAGTCCGTTTTCGATGTTATTTTCCTATGTAAGACCTAGTTATGCTAACATGCACTGTGTGAACAAGACAGCGAGTCTGTCGAAACGCGTAACAATTGCTGAATAAATCTATTGGGTTTAATTTCGAGAGTGCGTCTTCCTTGAGGATCGTTAAGTGTGGATTAATAGTTCCGGGAGGCCTGCCCGGCGTGATGCACCACCTGTCTACGGGACATGACTTCGGTAACAAGGTCGTTTTCTGTGTGGATTAAAACGAGGAGTCAATTGGCTGGCCGCTGATCACCGGAGGAGAAAAACATACTTCATAATCACTGAGGCAGTCATCGATATTCAGCGCGTCTAAGAGGTACGTGGTCTCACCCCTGGGCTCGGGGTAGGGGTGGTTCTGACATACGGGTAGCGGGGAGTGATTTCGGAGGAGGCGCGACCCGTCCCATTGTACCAGATGCTTTTACCAGACCCGTGCACTCTGGAGGACGTTAATTCAAGGAGTACAAAGAGCATTTTATGATTGCTCGTGGTATCTTTAAGGAATATTTTCTGTTATTTGCAAACACCGGAGCTTTCATATACAACACAGCTATTTATTCCTGTACGGTAACATGAAATATGAATATCGGACACACCTGAGGATCTATTCATTGAAATTCACCGTGAAGTAAATACAAAAGCGGCAACAGGAACCTCCATATATTTGGAGGGAAATTAAACCCATAACGTTAGAGTGTTCAAACGCAAAACGAACTGTACACGTTAGTGGACCCTTGCAAAGGACATTCCACATAACTTTTTATAACATGGATATGGAAACTGAACGTCGTGCAGCGGCCCATACCCTGCTTGCAAGAGCACCAGGAAAGGGGATCACCACGATTATTGAACAACAGGCGGATACCACACTTAACGCAAAACTGCGACGTTTGGAAAAACTGAAGAAATCAGAAACCACCAAATGGTGGGAAGCCATTTCCCTACAAGATTATGTTGACAAACAAATGATACCTAGAGGCTTGCGCTTATATATAATGCCCTCCTATGAATCACCAAATCCCCGCATGCTACAGGACTGCCAAGAAAATTCAGCAACCAGCTCCAAGAACATGCTGAATATTTTAATCAAATATGCGTGGGAAGACAGAGAGGCCATTCTTTCTGAAATCAACACCATTGAAAGTGAACTAACTAAAAGTGATGAACAAGACCTTATCAACAAATTCAAATTGAAAATGAAACATAAACTTCAACAACATGAGGAAGACATAAAAAATCGCAAACAAAGAAAGTTACACAGAGACTGTGTCGATTATGAGACTGGCAGAATCTTAACATACAGTCATAAATATGACTACCTGTATGATGATCTACCACCAATCAGAGATGAGGTTCAAACTATCCACAGTGAGGTGAATAACATCTTACCGGAAACGAGTGGATCTGACACTGAGGGATCCATATCTATGGCTAGTTCCATCACAGAAAGAAATACTCCAGCAAGAACAGCAACTTTTTTAGACGAGTTCAGGGTCTTGAGGAAAGGCCGGCAGGTATCCAAAGTCACAACCCAACCATCCCAAGGAAGAGGGAGAACACAACGTGGCAGGGGACGAGGAAGAGGAAGAGGGAGGGGAGGAGCAAACAGAGACGCAAATGGAGAAAGCATAAAGAATCGAAACAACAAAACAAAGGAGCCCATGGGAAGCAAATCAAGAGGCTCAAAGAACAAGAAGTAATGGATCCTGACATGGTAAATAAAAAAATAATAAATCTGAGCAATCGTGATCTAACTTACTTAGAGAAAAGAACATTATGTCTAGGACTGACCTTTTGTCCCACTGAGATCTTCAACTATGCCGACACACTTGTCGATATATACAAGTTTGTTAGAAAAGCTAAACTTAAAAAGTGGCATTATCTATACAAACGGGATGATACTCAACCCATTCAGAGAACTAACCCTGCTGATTATCATTTTTCTAATCTTACTGTTGAAGATGCAGAAATATTGTACGATATTCAAAATCTAGCCATGGGAGATAACCTTGTTAATGCGACATCAAGTGAAATACATGAACTTGATATTCCCACGGACTCGAGCGTAGCTACCAACTTCAAACCTCGCTCTGTCTTCTATCCCAATCTCCCCCACGACAATATTGATACATTCCATGAGGTGGTAACACAAGCATTGATCAAATTGAAACATCAAAAAAACAAAAGAGTCGCATTTAATCTATCTTTTGAACAAAAGAAACTTTTGAAATCATTAGCAGAGGACACTAATATCATTATTCGCCCTGCTGATAAAGGAGGAAATATTGTTCTTTGGGACAAAGAAATGTACATCACAGAGGCATCTAAACAACTAAGGTGCCGATTCCGATCCTGGAGAAATTTTCCCCGTACGAATCGTATCCGGATTTTTTTCCGTACGAATCGTACAAGTACCGTACAAACTGGCAAGTACGATTCGTATGGGAAAAAATACATACGAATCGCATTGGGAAAATTCCCCGACACGTCCTCGGGTCGGGAAAAGTATCCGACACGTCCCCGGACGATTTTCCGCACGAATCGTAAAACTGAAGTCCGAGCGCGCAAGTACGATCCGTCCCGTGCGTCCGATTGTACAACCGTATGGAAAAAACACCGTACGGAGCGAACTTCTATAGCAACCATGGAGACATGTGCCCGCATATGCGCCGTCCCCCCCCCAGCCCCCGTATGTACGCGCCGTCTCCCCAACCGTGTATGTACACCCGTGTATGTACACCCGTGTATGTAAACCCGTGTATGTACGAGACGTACCCCCACCCGTGAATGTAAATCCGTGAATGTACACCCGTGTATGTACGAGACGTACCCCCACCCGTGTATGTACACCCGTGTATGTACGAGATGTACCCCCACCCGTGTATGTACGGTGCGGACCCCCAGCGCTGGGGGTCCGCACCGTACATACATGGGTGGGGGTACGTCTCGTACATACACGGGTGTACATACACGGGTGTACATACACGGGTGGGGGTACGTCATACACGGGTGTACATACACGGGTGTACATACACGGGAGGGGGTACGTCTCGTACATACACGGGTTTACATACACGGGTGTACATACATGGGTGGGGGTACGTCTCGTACATACACGGGTGTACATACACGGGTGTACATACACGGGTGGGGGTACGTCTCGTACATACACGGGTGTACATACACGGGTGTACATACACGGGTGGGGGTACGTCTCGTACATACACGGGGGGCTGGGAGGGACGGCGCGTTCATACGGGGGCTGAGGGGGGCGGCGTGTACCGGGCCCCCTATACCGCTCGCATCGCGGCGTACTTACCTTTTCCGGCACTTTTTGGGTGCCGTAAAAATATTGCCGTCCGGACTGCTGTCGGTACGAATCGTACTTGCTGGTACGTAAAAACATGCCTAACTCCGTCCGGACGTCACGTCCGCGGTGTCCTGGATCACATTCGTATGTATTTTACTGTCGGTCGGTGTTTTGTCCGACTCGTACGGAAATGGTGTTTCAGTACGAATCGTACTTGCAAGTTTGTAGGGTTTTTTTCCCGGGTACGAGTCGGACGGAGAAAACGCTCCGACCGACGGTTCGTACCCGGTTTTTCCAGGATCGGAATCGGCACCTAAATGATCAAAGACTTTATATGAAAGCTAATGTGGATCTGTATAATGCAAGCATTTTTGAGACCTGGGATAAACTTAAGGAATGGGAACAAAAGTGTTATATATCTTGGGAAGAATATTGTTTTTTAAAACGTGATTTCCCCAAGCTATCTATACTGTATCTTTTACCCAAAATCCATAAAAATTCCAAAACACCACCCGGGAGAGCTATAGTATCATCTATTGGTAGTGCTTTGGAGAATGTCTCTAAATATGTCGATCACTTTCTCCAAGAATATGTTGTATCACTCCCATCCTATGTAAAAGACACTAAAGATTTTTTAACTAAACTGGAAGATGTGCGATGGGAGAATACTGATCTAATGATCACTTTAGATGTCCATTCTCTTTATACGATTATTGACCATGGACAAGGAATTGAAGCATGTCCCCACTTCTTGAAAAAGAGACTAATTGAATTTCTTGAACACACTAATATGCTTTTGGAGATGATGCATTTGTGCCTTACTAATAACATGTTTATGTTTAATGGCACTATTTATAAGCAGGTCCTCGGTACCGCCATGGGGACTTGCTTTGCTCCAAATTTTGCAAACCTTTTCCTTGGCAAGTGGGAAGAAGGCATAAGAAATGACAGCACTTTAATTTCATCATTTGGCAAAGTCAAACTTTCGCTATGCTATATTGATGATCTGTTCCTCATTTGGTCAGATACAGAGGAAGAAGCCAGTAGATTTGTAGAAAAACTCAACCGCAATCATTACAATATTTCCCTTATCAGCAGCATGAGCAAAGAAAAAATAGAATTTCTTGATCTATTAATAACACCTCAAGGTAGGGATTTACAGACAAGCCTATTTAGAAAAACAACAGCAGGCAATACTCTTCTCCACGCTCTTAGCAGTCACCCTGATACACTCAAGTGGAGTATTCCATATGGTGAGCTGTTGAGAGCGAGGAGAAACTGCAGTACTACAGCAGCATTTGACCTTGAAAAACATATCATGATCAAAAGATTTAAAGAGAGAGGCTACCCTTCATGGGTCCTGCAAAAAGCTTTGAATAGAGTAAACCAAATTGATCACAAACAAACGTTGAGTGAAAAAATAGAAACTAGCATCACCAACAAACAAGAGGAAAGTAGAGTCATCCTCACATTCAATGGTAACTCATCTCAGATACAAAAAATACTTGCTGATAAATGGGATATACTTACAAGTGACCCCATCATCGGCAAAACTTTTCATCACAGACCCAGAATCACATATAGAAAAGGCAGAAGTCTGAGAGAAATTCTTACTCAAAATGATATAACTCCAAAACATCCTAGCAGTGAACACAATCTTAAAGGTTTCTACCCATGCGGACACTGTAAGGCGTGCCGCAATAGTCACATGACTAAACATTTTAAGATCCCAGGGCAAACTCTACCTAAAAATATTTCTCAGTTTCTAACCTGCAGTACTCCGTATTGTGTGCATGTCTTGACTTGTCCGTGCAAAATGTGGTATGTAGGCAGCACCACATTTATGGCCAAAAAAAGAGTGTTAGAGCACATGCGTGCTATAAACAAAAAAGATACCCACTATCCTATTGCCAGACACTTCAAAACTTTCCATCTTTCTAATAGCTCTCTTTTGGGTTATTTTGTGATCGAGCAAGTACACTCGGGCCCCAGAGGGGGTAACCGGGTATTACAACTTCGCAAACGCGAATCTAAATGGATAATTGAACTGGAAACCAAATATCCTAAGGGCCACAATCTTGACGAAGAATTGAGTACACATCTACGTAATGAATAATTGAGTATTTTATGTCCATATCTGTACCATGTTATAATTTGATGTGTTTTTAAGTATGTGAAAGCACTGTGCTGTCACAAGTGAGTTCCATATTATTTTAATCATCACTTCATTTTCTTCTTTATTCACAGGAGGAAAGGAAGGGTCGTACCATTTGCGGACTGTCTTATCCGTTCCGGCCTCCCTACCCTTTTCTTCCTTGGCCTGTGGGTCCACTACAGCTAAGTCTGCTTCTTTTCTTATTCTTTCATTATTCTTTTTCACTTTGGACACTTTTTTCAGATAACTGAGGTTTTGACAGGATGATAACGGACCGATAATTGAACACCACTTTGGTGCATTAACTATATACAAAATGATCTTGACAAACAAATGAATGTACAAATTGTATGATCTATTAGCGTTGTGTAAGACACTATAGCAAGAAGGCATTGTATTATGTTTATCACTACGAATTTGACTGTTCTTTGATTTTATATGCCGAATGCGCTAAATACAAAGCTATGGTTATTGCCACTATATAGGCTGATATAGAGAAATGGTTTTTGCTCTGCTTATGAACGGTCGCCATTTTGGATGTATTGAATCAATCCGTTTTTTACAATGCACATTAGATTAAGGTTTTTGCATCAGTATAATGAATTTTCATAGATGCCACTATGGTATGACCTCGTCCAGTAATTAACTGGTTTGTCTTACAAACACTATGATTGTCCCAATAACACGAAAATCCTGTGCACATTTATGTTCAACATTATGCGTTTGATTTTATGATTATGTATCATTTTGGTTATATTCTACGGCATTTAAACCACGTATTTCAGTTTCAAGGTACTAGAATAGTTCATATACATAAGGGTTTTGTGCCATTAAGAAATGGCCGCCGTTGTTACATTATCAAGTGAAGTCCGTTTTCGATGTTATTTTCCTATGTAAGACCTCGTTATGCTAACATGCTCTGTGTGAACAAGACAGCGAGTCTGTCGAAACGCGTAACAATTGCTGAATAAATCAATTGGGTTTAATTTCGAGAGTGCGTCTTCCTTGAGGATCGTTAAGTGTGGATATATATATATATATATCTTTATATATATATATATATATATATATGTATATGTATATGTATGGATATTTTGAATTGTAAGCAGTATTTACTATGAACTGTGAAACGATTTTTGAACCACAGATCCCAGAATGCATAGTGCTTTATCAGGAGGCCCACTGGGGCAATAAATACAGAGGTGTTACTAATCAGTGGTTTGGCTTCATTTTTTAGCGAGAACTCTGCCTGTGAACAAGGACGATGGAAGTCTGAAACGCGTCAGGCATTATTGATTGAACACTGAGTTTGCATTTGTGCTGCAGCCTGATATTATTGCTGTTGGACGAGTGCATCCTATGCTTGGGCAATTGGGAACTTGAATTTATACACGGCAGTCCAGCCGTGAGGTTGCACCATCGCTTGATTGAACAGCGGGCCGGCTGCCTTGTGAGTACGAGGCTCTTTCCGGACCAGCAGCATGGCGTAAGATTGAATTTGCACGCAAACAACAGTTCAGTGTTAGCCCACTAATGGCTGGATTATTTCAAATATGTGAGAGGCATCGCACTGGATATTTTGAATTGTAAGCAGTATTTACTATGAACTGTGAAACGATTTTTGAACCACCGATCCCAGAATGCATAGTCCTTTATCAGGAGGCCCACTGGGGCAATAAATACAGAGGTGTTACTAATCAGTGGTTTGGCTTCATTTTTTAGCGAGAACTCTGCCTGTGAACAAGGACGATGGAAGTCTGAAACGCGTCAGGCATTATTGATTGAACACTGAGTTTGCGTTTGTGCTGCAGCCTGATATTATTGCTGTTGGACGAGTGCATCCTATGCTTGGGCAATTGGGAACTTGAATTTATACACGGCAGTCCAGCCGTGAGTTTGCACCATCGCTTGATTGAACAGCGGGCCGGCTGCCTTGTGAGTACGAGGCTCTTTCCGGACTGCAGCCTGATATTATTGCTGTTGGACGAGTGCATCCTATGCTTGGGCAATTGGGAACTTGAATGTATATGTGTGTGTATATATATATATATATATATTCACTGAAAAAACCATAGGTTTCACACATGTTATAGTTAGCGGAAATTTTACTGATAAAAAACCAGTGAAATTGCCCCGTTATAGTTAGTGCTGGCAACTATAACTCACGCGACCACAATCCTCTGCTGATGCTAATACTGTATTTAGACACTTATTTGCCCATGTCTTCTTCCATACATTTTTAGCTATACATATATTACAAATATTTTTTTTTCATAAAGACACATATGTCATCAGCAGAAGATTGCGGTCGCGTGAGTTATAGTTGCCAGCACTAACTATAACGGGGCAATTTCACTGGTTTTTTATCAGTAAAATTTCCGCTAACTATAACATGTGTGAAACCTATGGTTTTTTCAGTGAATTTGCAAGGTTTTTTAAATGCTAATTCCTAACTATAACGTGTGTGAAACCTATGGTTTTTTCTGTGAATTTGTACGGTTTTTTAAATGCTAAGTTACTTTACGCCATTCGAGGCGTGCGCGCCCACTTAACGCAGTTCGTTCCGTGCACGGTTTTTATCAACTTTAATAAGCCCTGTACATTTGGTGGCCTTCGGCCACCAAAAGCACAGGGGGTGGGGTCAATGTGGATAGTGTTTTTTTTATTTCGATTTTATAATTTCATGTTGCCAAAATTTAGTTTTTTTTACCTATTAATAAGCCCTGTACATTTGGTGGCCTACGGCCATCAAAAGCACAGGGGGTGGGGTAAGTGTGGATAGTGTTTTTTTTTTTTTTAATTTTTTTACCGTACGCTTACGGTAAGCGTATGGTAAGCGTACTAGGCGAAATTGCCGAAAAAAAAATAAAACCGTTTTTGCTCTTGGGGGATGTTTGGGGACTCCCTCAACATGACTATGTGGGAGGGAGTTGTCAAAACAGCCCCGTAACATGTTTTTGGCCATCTTGTTTGATAAACAACACTCAGTGCGAGAGACAAAATGGCGGCCGCCGCTTCCTGGTTTCGGCCGATTCGAATGTTTACTAAGATCTAAGAGCCAATCAGAATCGCGCTCGCGCACGCCACCGTACGCTTACGGTAAGCGTACGGTAAGCGTACCGTAAGCGGGCTCAGATATATATATTGATTTAAAGGCTATTTTCTCAGAATCTACTGAACAGATTTACACCAAACCTACAAAAGGCACTTCCTTGACCTAGGGACTACCTCTCTGCCAAATTTCTAGTAATTCTGTTCAGCCGTTCGGGCTGTAGCTCGTTCTAAAGGTCCTATGGAAAAATGCATGGGAAAAACGCGTTTTGGGACCCCCCTTTTATCTCAGCCCCCGCTTGACGAATCCCCCCGAGACTTTCAGGGTAGGAGCGGAGCGTAGCGCCCCACCTATTTTGAGAAATTCGCGAGGATTCATCGACCGGCGCCAAAGTTATTCAAAATAGAATGTTGAGGTTTTCCTATGGAAAAGGGGTCCTAACTATAACTACCTACTGGCGACCGCCAGTAGGTAATATATACATATACATATATATATATATATATATATATATATATATATATAGATATATATAAACATCCAAAAGTTTCCAAGTAAAAGGCACTCTTGAAGTCCTCAATTGCGAGCAGGTAGCTTTTATTCGTTACGCATTTCGACAAAAATGCTGTCTTGATCACACGAACATTATTGCAAACTAAACGTGCATAAATAAAGTAAAGTGGAAGCGCAATCATTGTTTGCGTGCGCCCCTGGTAAAGGGCGATCTACAGCCATATCAACAGCTACCAACAAAGATAATGGACTTAACATTCAACTGAGAAAATATGAAAAAACAAGAAAGCTCCAAATGGTGGGAAGCTATTTCCCTACAGGACTACGTAGACAAACAAATGACCCCACGAGGTTTAAGGATATACATAACTCCCTCACATGAATCTCCCAACCCGCGGATGCTGGACGAGTGGGCTGAAAATTCTGACTTGAGTTCAAAAAACATGATGAACATACTCATAAAATATGCTTGGGAAGATAGAGACAGAATACTTAAGGAATTGGCAGACATTGAAGAAGAACTAAAGAAAAGTGATGATCAACAGCACATCAAGAAATTCAAAGAAGAACTAAAAGGAAGACTAACAAAGCATGAGGAAGAAATAAAACAACGTAAACAGAGGAAGTTACACGGAGATTGTTTAGATTACGAAACCGGACGTGTCCTTACTTATAGTCATAAGTACGACCATCTATACGATCAGACAATTACTGACAAGGATACAAATACTACCACTGAGAATATATTAAGCAAAGAAGCCAGTGATTTAGACAATGATGCCTCAGTACATACAGCCAGCTCAACATCAGATGTAGAGATAATAACTCAATAGGCCACTTTTTTAGACAAGGTCAGAGTAACGAAGAAGAGTCGATTATCAGGGAGAGTGACCCCAACACAAACCCCACCGGCTCGGGGACGAGGAAAAGGCAGTGGGAGAGGAAGAGCCAGAGGCAGGGGCGCAGCAAACAAAGAAGCCTCAAACGAAAACATAGATCCAAAAAATACAGAGTCCATGGGAACAAAAAGAAGAGGCTCAAAGAAAACGCAACAATGATGGACTCCCAAATCGTAAACAAAACTATTGTGAATTTATCCTCACGCACCATGTCCACTTTTGTAAAAACTACCCTGTGTCTTGGTCTAACATTTTGTTCCACTGAACTTTTTAACTATGCCAACACACGCATTGATATTTTTAAATTTATAAGAAAAATCAAACTTAAAAAGTGGCGTGCGTTGAACAACAGTGGAGCACAAGCAAATACCCCACAAATCTACAATGGCTCGATGCAACTGGGGCTTACAGTTGGCGATGCCAACATATTACAAACAGTGTGAGATCTAGGAGGGACAGTTGAACCTAACACAGATGAACAAGGAGAACATGGTTGGTCTGATTTTTTCACAGATAAAGCAACATGTACTTCATTCAAACCACGTTTAATTTTTTACCCTAACTTGCCCCATGACTCCATTGATACTTTGCACGATCTTGAAGAGCTCATCAAACAGAAACACAATGTGACTAATGAGAAAACTGCCAACTATAACCTGTCACATAAACAACGTAATATTATCTTGTCATTATCTAAAGACACAAGTTTGGTAATACATCCTTCAGACAAGGGTGGTAACATCGTTTTGTGTGATAAACAACTGTACATTAATGAGGCCAAAAAACAACTTAGTGATGCTAAGTTTTATTGTACATGTGTCACAGCTTCTTATAATGCCAGCATAACTACGACATGGGAGAAACTCTCATAATGGCAGGAATCTGGTATTATTTTGTGGCATGAATACTGTTTCCTAAAAAGAGACTATCCCAAGTTGCCCATCCTATATCTTCTTCCTAAGATTCGTAAACATCCTACCATTCCTCTGGGGAGACCTATTGTCTCCTCAGTAGGAAATTTCCTTTGAAAACATTTCAAAATATGTCGACCATTTCCTTAAGGCTTATGTCATTGAGTTACCCTCATATGTGAGAGATACTAAAGACTTTCTAAACAAAATAGAAGGTCTTGCCTGGGAACAAAATTATTTTCTCATCACCCTGGAAGTGAATTCATTGTATACCATCATTGATCACGTCCAAGGTGTAGAAGCCTGTATGCATTACCTAGGAACCAGACATACCATGTACCTAGAACACACACACATGTTAGCATACATGATGATGTTATGTCTGAAGAATAACATCTTTATGTTCGATGGGGTGTTGCATAAGCAGGTGCGAGGCACGGCCATGGGTACATGCTTCGCGCCGAGCTTTGCATAGCTCTTTCTAGGTAAATGGGAAGAACAGATCCGCCATGACATGTCACTTAGAACAGAACTGGAGTCAGTTGTTGTATGGCTTAGATATATAGATTATCTGTTCATGGTATGGAAAAGTACAGAAGTCGAGGCAACATCTTTCATCGAGAAACTTAACAACAATCAGTACAAAATCGTTCTCACACACAATATCAGTAAAAATAGTGTAGAGTTTTTATTTATTTATTTTATTTATTTTATGTAGTTTGTAGAGCGCACAGCTACCCCAGAAGGGGTGTCCCGGCGCTAGAACCTGAACCTCCAAAGGAGAGGAGAGGAGCAAGGGGGGAAAACAGCGGAGAAGATCAGGGTCCAGAGAAGAGCCAAGTTTTGAGTCTGGCCCGGAAGATGGATTCGGAGGGACAGAATCTGAGATCGATTGGCATAGCGTTCCACAGTTTTGCCGCAATAACACTAAACCCTCTGCCACCCATTCTGGAGAGTCTGAAACGGGGAGAGATCAGAAGGCGGAGGTCATTGGATCTCAAGGATCTGATGGAACGGGATATTGAGACACGTTTTTTCAGGTAGTTGGGTCCGAGGTCGTTGATGGCTCGGTAGGTCAGGGTAAGGATCTTGGATACTAAGATCGAAGTTATTGAAGGGAACTCAGTTACCAGCCTATATAGAAAGGACACGGCTGGGAACAGCCTGTTACACGCCCACAATGACCACCCAGAGCCCCTTAAATGGAGTATTCCATATGGAGAGCTACTGCGGGCAAAAAGAAATTGTAGCACTAATGAGAAATTTCTGGAAGAACAAAAGATTATGTGTAACAGGTCCAGGCAAAGAGGGTATCCTGAATGGGTTTTAAACAAAGCTATGGGCAAAATTAATTAGGTCAGCAGAGAGAAATCATTAGAACAAACTGAAAGTAAAGTGACAACTAAAACAGAGACTAGAGTAATTACCACCTTTAATAACCAATCTAAAAAAGTACGTAAATTCCTGGCTGACAAGATTTTGCAAACAGATGCCATTATAGGTAAAGATGTAGGAGAGAGACCACTTATCACCTCTAGGAGATATAGAAGCTTAAGGGATATCTTGGTGAAGGTGGACATCACCGGAACTAAGAAGAATGATTTTCATAATCTCAAAGGCTTCTTCCCCTGTGAGCACTGTAGGGCCTGCAGATCGAGTCACATAGTGAAAGAATTTAATATCCCAGGGTGAGCAGATAAGTGGAAAATCAATCAATTTTTGACCTGTAGTAGCAATTTTGTTGTATATATACTTGAGTGTCCATGCCATTTAAGATATGTGGGCAGCACCACATGTATGGCCAAAAAAAGAGTTATGGAACATCTCAGAGCTATAACTAATGTTGCTACACATTATCCCATTGCCAGACATTTACAGGAACATCACCAGTCCAACAATTCACTTCTCAGATTCTTTGCAATTGACCAGATAACTTTAGGTGTAAGAGGAGGCAATAGAAAATTGTCACTTAGACAAAAAGAATCAAAGTGGATACTGGAATTAGAGGAAAAGTTCCCAGGAGGCCATAATTTGGATGATGAATTAGCCTCACACCTCCATGCTGAATAGAAAAAATGTTTTATTACAGGAGAAAAGGCATTAATACAGTACTGTAATTGTATGATATCGTTTCATTGTATTTATATTTGTTTGTAGAAGAAACTGTTCACAGGAAGAAAGGAAGGGACCTACCACTTTGTATGGTCACTTCACAGGTTCCCTACCCTTTTCATACCCGGGTTTGGGCGAACATTGAATCCAGATAAGAGACTTTTAAATTTTCCAATATGATTTAATAGTAAAAATTTTCCTATATCCTGCACTTATTTCACTTACTTGGGTGCCGATTCCGATCCGGCAAAATAAATTTGCGAACGACTCGTATCCGTATATTTTTACGTACGAATCGTACAAGTACGGTACAAACTGCGAAGTACGATTCGTACGTGAAAAATACATACGAATTGCGTCGGGAAAAGGGTACGAGAGGGAGCCGGAAATTTTTACGTCCGAATAGCGTCGGTAAAAGTGTACGATAGGGAGCCGGACATTTTTACGTGCAAATCGTAAAACAGAAGTCCGAGCGCGCAAGTACGATCCGTAACGGCCGTCCGAATACACAACCGCATGTAAAAGGCCTGTACAAGGCGAACGCTGTAGCGCACATGTACACGGGTAAACTTGTGCCCGGATACGAGTCGTACAGCCCACCCTCCCCCTGCATATGTCAGCACCGTACCCCCATATGTCAGCACCGTACCCCCCCTCCGCACCATACCCCAGGACCGTACCCCAGCCCCGCACCTGTACGCGCTGCACCCCAGGCCCGTCTCCCAGCCCCGCACCTGTACGCACCGTACCCCAGCCCCCCACCTGTATGCGCCGCACCCCAGGCGCGTACCCCAGCCCCGTACCTGTAGGCACCGTACCCCAGGACCGTACCCCAGCCCCGCACCTGTACGCGCCGCACCCCAGGCCCGTCTCCCAGCCCCGTACCTGTACGCACCGTACCCCAGCCCCCCACCTGTACGCACCGCACCCCAGGCCTGTACCCCAGCCCCATACCTGTATACACCAAACCCCAACACCGTAGCCCAGCCCCGCACCTGTACGCACCGTACCCCAACACCGTACCCCAGCCCCCCACCTGTACGCACCACACCCCAGGCCCGTACCCCAGCCCCATACCTGTACGCACCGTACACCAACACCGTACCCCAGCCCCGCACCTGTACACACCGTACCCCAACACCGTACCCCAGCCCCGTACCTGTACACACCGTACCCCAACACCGTACCCCAGCCCCCCACATGTACGCGCCACACCCCAGGCCCGTACCCCAGCCCCGTACCTGTACGTACTGTACCCCAACACTGTAGCCCAGCCCCGCACCCATCAGGCGAAGACCACCACCAGCCACAGGGAGGGAGGAGGAGGAGGATTCGTCCGACGGAGCATCACAGACATCGTCAAGGCCTGCATCTGAGGGTCCCCCAAGGAAGGTGGGTCGTCCACGGAAAAGACCGTGAGAGTCAGCGGACCATCCCCATCTCCCAGGTCACCTGGCCTGGCACCTGGCCCTCTGGCGCCACAGCAGCACCTCATCCAATGACATTCTCTGCCACATGGACTTGCTGGTCACAGTCTGGCCAATGATGACCAACACTGTGTTCTGGACTCTGATGACTTCCAAAGCAAAGGATACCATCTCCCCCTGTGAACTTTGGATTCTATGCACCCGGTAGAGCACCTTAGTTCATCTACCAAAAGACGTACCCCACCATAAATAAAAACTTTATTTTGTCATGAGATGTTGCTGTCATTTAGCATTAGTCCACAACATATGTGTGTGTAAATGTCAAACTATGCCTGAGTGTTGAACTAACTCTACCCATCCATACCCTGGGATCTGAGTCTGGTACAGGACAACACATGGGTCACAATGTATCATTCAATGCAGACATGGAGCACAATACTCACCTGTGATGGCCTCAAGCTACTGAGGGGGGGCTTGCAATACTGTGCGGACAGACCTATTTGTAAGAGTATCATTAAGGCGTAGAGGTCATGCCTCATTCGGAGGTTCCCGGGAAGGGAGTGCCAGGTATGTGTTCCTAGGTGAGAGAACTATGTCCTGCATGCTGGAGTACGGTGGATCTGAAGAATGGTGGCCAGGTCAAGGTTGGATGCACGGAGATGGCACTACGGGGTCTCGGATGACAGTGGTAGAAGGTTGGTTTTGGGTCGGGGTTGTGGCCTGCCTCCTGAGTGTGGGTGGGGAGTCTGAAGGTCATCCTGCAGCACACAGTGATCCATTGCAGCTATCTCTGCTGGACGGTGATGTGGCTGGGGCGCTGGATGTTGCAGCTGAGGTGTGCAGATGCAGCCTGGATGTGGACAAGTTTCCCGGGAGTTTGGATGTGGCTGCTCCGTAGAGGGCAGGGCAGAATTTGACACGGATGTTGTCGTGGACCTGGGGGATATGTCCGTCTTTCCTTGGAGTGGATCTATCTGGGGATCATGTGCATAATTGAGAGGGTGTTGCAGTCTGAGGCACAGATGCTGGTGATTACCATGGCAAATGTGAGCAAGCAATCCATAATGCACACCATCTTGTGTGCATCATTGTGTGTGTGGACACTGGGTGCTTGTGCAGGGCTTTTGCGGGTGGGACAAAAGCAGTTGACCCAGCTGTAAGGGGACAATCAGATGTTGACCTCAGTCCTGTACAAGTCCTGCCTCAGGTGGCTGATGTTCTGCCATTCATCAATGGATCTCATGCAATCTTGAATATTGGAACTGGCAATGTCTGCGTCCTTGGTGAGGGTGAGGAGCACCTGGCTGTCAATGGCATACGAGTTGATGATGAGGTTGTGTGCGCATGTGATGGTGGAGAGGGGGGTCATGGACACATTGTAGATTGACACGCTGAGAGATGATACCTGTGCCATGTGCCTGACGACGACACCATACTACATGCAGAAGCCTTGAGTCCCACTCCCATGGCCTTGCAGGGGTGCAGAGCTGGTGGGGAGTAGGAGGGACATGACCTGGTTGGTGTGACAGGGCCTGGAAGGCGTGGCAGCGCTGTGTAGGCAGTCGGAGTTGCACAATCATCATGCAAAGGTGTTGTGTGTGCGCTTAGTGTATGCCTGAGAGCAGGCGGGAGATTTGTGGATGGACATTGCTTGGAGGGTGTCTGCAACATCACACTGTAGTGTGATGTGGGTCATGCAAGGACCTAATGGTCGTGCAATGTGCAGACGGTCCAGCCTTTGGAACGCGTGGCCGCAACTGTGGCACAGACAAGCTGATGACAGCCAAAAGAATGGGTTGAGGGAGGAAGGGAGGAGTATCTTTGATGTGTGTGTGTTGCCAAATCCGTAAACTTCGTGTGCCCTTGCTGCAGGGTCAGCAACAGCAGGCGGCATGTCCTGGAAACTATGCCACAAGTTCCACCCAAAGACTAGGATGTCATAAAGGACGACTGCAACAGGTGTATGTAAAGGAAGGAGTGTCCGATTTTTCATGGCACACCCAGAGACAAAGGATGCACAATCACCAAAGATGACTGACACCGGATCATGAAACTGAAGGGCGAGCTGCGCACAGGAAACACACCATCAGCAGGTGTTGACGGCCCGTTGTGGGGACCAACATGCCAAAACACATACATAGCCATGGACTCCATGTACAATAGAGAATCAAATACATGAAGAACAGCATGCAGGTTGCTCATCTACACATAGACTCATATGCACAATCTTTGACAACTATGCCAGAGATGCCGCATGCACAGAGGCAAGAGACCTGCATTGACAGAGATGAGGCACCTTGGAGGGTGAGGAACACTTTTATTACTCAGCCTCACACCTATGGAAATGCATCAATATGAACAGACACACAGGTCTTGTGGATGAACATGTGGGACCTACACTGGACACCCTCTTCGCACCACAGATGCTGTAAATCCATTGGACTGGCACACAAGTGAAGGGGGTGAGCCAAACATCCCCTGCTGCACACGGAGAGGCTGCAATTCCCCATTGAGCCTCTTATGGGGATGTCCCACACTATGTCCACCCGTAGCATCCCGTATGTTTCATAGGGAAGTTTTACACACATTGATGCCTTCATCACAATCCACAATCCCATTACAGATGACTGTCACGAAGTGTGACTATCAATTCATGTGAGTCATGCTACATGTCATGTGCCCCATGGTGAGTCGACATGTATGCATAGTGACAAAACCTGCACAGGAGCAGTGCCCACACATTCCAAACAACTACCACACCCAAAATGGCTTGCTGCAATCCTTACACAAAGGAGACATCTCACCATGTCCGTGCATGTAACGCTGATTCAGCACACGTTGCAATACTCATGAGGAATAGCAGGAGCACAACGATGCCACGAGCAGACAGCATGCGCAACTACCTGGGGATGACAGACACACAAGAAGTCAGGAAAAAGATAGTCATCCGCATGCATGGTCATGTACTCTACATGAATAAGGTTGACACCATGCTAGTTGAAAACTGAGTGTGTCAGCTAAAATGTGTGGAATGACATCATCACTTGAGTGAAACATCAGAACACACCTCTAAGTCACTTAGTATACAGTCAGTTGGACACACACATTGCAACACATGCCACACAAGGCTCCAAGCATGCACACTCAGACCCAGGGCATCACCATTATGAGAAGAAGTTGCGTATGAGCTGACTCCGGATGTCCTCCTCCTCCTCCTCACTTGCCTCGTGACCAAGGCCTTCATCCTCCACGGGTGGATGTTCCTGCTCATCGGGATCCAGGATGAGTGGCACAGCTTTCTCCACTGCCATGTTGTGCAGCATGCAGCACACAAGGAAGATTTTGCAGACCTTCACCGGTGCATATGGGAGGGACCCGCCTGTCTTGTGGAGGCACCGGAATCGGCTCTTCAGGAGGCCAAACGTCCTCTCAATCACTCGCCTGGTCTGCCCATGGGCGTTGTTGTAATGGTGATCTGCAGCTGTTCTGGGTTTGCGGAGAGGCGTCACCAGCCATGGCATGTTGGGATAGCCAGAGTCCCCTACATGGAAACATCAGGTAAAGAAGTGGGTCAGGAGATGCCGTAACATACAAAGATACTTCTAAATACAGGACAAACAGAGTATACCCACCAACAAGACATGCTCATTCGTTGTGCAGCCGCAGCATCATTTCTGGCACCCTGCTACGCCTCATGATGTAGGCATCGTGTGCTGACCCTGGAAAACGCACACAGACTTGGGAAATCAGCATGTTAGCAAGACACACCACAAGGGCATTGATGGAGTGATAATGTTTTCGGTTTAGATAGGCTACCTCCTGTGCCTGTGGTGGTACCAAAGCCACATGTGTCCCATCCCAGGGCATAGAACTCACCCTTGATACCTGTCAACTGCTCAGGAGTTGGAAAATGGATGAAATCATCCAGGTGCTCCAACATGGCTTCTAAAACATCATGCAGGACACGGCTGAACATGGTCTGGGACATGCCACCCACATCAGCTATGGTGAATTGAAAGGTACCGGTGGCAAAAAAATGTAGGGCTGCCATCACCTTCATCTTGGGTGTCAGCGCAGTAGGATACCTGTGTCGCGGTTGGAGGTGTTGTTCAAGCTTTGCGGTCAAGTCCTCAATCAACTGTTGCGAAAAGCGATAACGTCTTAGGCAGTCACGTTCCCTCATGGCAGCCAAGTCTGGCATTGGTCGGGGAAGAGGCGGTGCCCTGCAGATAATTGGAAGGAAGAACGAAGAGTGAGTACCTAACAACATCAATGTCAATGAACTGAGCACATGCTCAACTGCTAATACACATCAGCGAAATACAGAGTCAGGTCTGTGCTACACATCCAGGAACCGTATGGCAGCCAGGTGATACTCCTACGACAAGCCAGCTACACCCGTTGATAGTCACGTTCTACATGACATGGCCCGGAACTAGCTGTGGGCCAGTGTAAGTGAACAGCCAGAGACATCACAGGAGTGACATACATCCACAAATCTGCATTGGAAGGATGTCATCTCATACAGACTGCTGGCGGCAAGCTAGACGCACAGGTCACATGTCATTGGAAATGTACAGATCACACACATAGCAATGAAGGGGTACAAGTGAAACACGAAAACACAGACATGGATACGGCGCAGATATGTCCTCATGTCATAAAATCATCTTTGAAGCATTCAGACACACGTAACGTGTGAATCCACATGTGGCATGGTGTGCGTATATGTGTGCCATACCCATCTACACACAGATACATGTTGGATGCAGCAACAGCAGATGCATTTGACGGAACAACACCAGCAAGCTCATGGGAACACATGACACACACAGGACATGTTCACATCGGGGCACGCTGTTACTTAGATGTCAGGTGTTATTGTCCCTGTCCCTGGCATCAGGGGACATTTGCGGGTGTTGGTGACTGTGCCATACCAGTGATGCAGTGTGTGACACGTTTGTACTACAGGCACACATGTGCATTGTGGGAAGGGGAAGTGTGCCACATACTGCCCCATCAGACATGACATGTGTACACAGGTCATCACACATTTATTGTGCTAAAACATGAGGAGACATCTGACACACCTAGGCCCTGCACATGTAGGACTGGAATGACTATGACTTGATGTACAGCCGTGCACGAGTCTGACACCTCCATTCCATTTGTGTGCGCCTCCTATCACCTGTGTAAGCTGTGAAGCGCACCGTACACAGGCTCTGAGGGCGTGTGAACGGTCCCTATCATCACACTGTTGTTCCCGCCAGAGTACAGGTGTGTGTATGGACCGTACACACTTACGTGTACGACCAGTGTGCACACGTACGTTTACGCCCTGGTAGTCCACGTACATGTACACACTGGTCGTCCACGTACGAGTACACACTGGTAGTCCACGTACGTGTACACACTGGTAGTTCACGTACGTGTTCACACTGTTCGTACACGTACGTGTACGCCCTGGTAGTCCACGTACATGTACACACTGGTAGTCCACGTACGAGTACACACTGGTCGTCCACGTACGAGTACACACTGGTAGTCCACGTACGTGTACACACTGGTCGTACACGTACGTGGACTACCAGGGCGTACACGTACGTGTACGACCAGTGTGTACTCGCACGTTTACGACCAGTGTGAACACGTACGTGTATGACCAGTGTGTACACGTACATGGACTACCAGGGCGTACACGTATGTGTACGCCCTGGTAGTCCACATACGTGTACACACTGGTAGTCCACGTACAAGTACACACTGGTCATCCACGTACAAGTACACACTGGTAGTCCACGTACGTGTACACACGGGTCGTACACGTATGTGTACGCCCTGGTAGTCCACATACGTGTACGTGTACACACTGGTTGTACATGCACGTGTACACCCTGGTAGTACACGCACGTGTACGCCCTGGTAGTCCACGTACGTGTACACACTGGTCGTACACGTACGTGGACTACCAGTGTGTACACGTACGTGGACTACCAGGGCGTACACGTACGTGTACACACTGGTAGTCCACGTACGTGTTCACACTGGTCGCACACATACGCCCTGGTAGTCCACATACGTGTACACACTGGTCGTACACGTACGTGGCTAACGCAATGTGCAACTGGTGCGGTAGGAGTACGTGTAAAACGCACCGTACCTGTGTGTGGATAGCTAAATTACATAGGGACACATGAGGGACAAGTATTGGGGCCTAAATGAATGCTGGTTGTCATGGATACCGATTTTCAAGTTCAAATTTTCGATCCTGTGGCCTGGAATAGGCAGTTGGCAACTAAATACAATGTTGCAAAGTGGTTGTTGACTTCACATCATGCTCAAATTTTGAACCATGCAAAGGCCCTCACTGGGGTATGTTTAAAGGGATTGGAGGAAACGTAGGATGCAAATGAGACTGACCAATCACTCTGTACTCCTGTAAATGAAACAGCCCAGCAAGGCAGATATAAGTCAGCCAGAACCCATGAGAGGGCACTTGTCTTCACTACCTTACACTCGACACCACTGCTGCTGCTTGGGATTCCTCTGGGAACATGTCAGGGACTGTGGAGAGGGCCCAGCCTTTCAGCCATGAGGAGAATGAGGCATTGCTTGATGTCATCCTCCCACAGTACACCAGCCTGTATGGGAGACCAGGGGAGCAGGTGAGTGCTGACTCCACTAGCTTTGACAGTGCCCCTTTTTTGTGACTGTCACTTCTGGCATTGTGTCCAGGTGTGACAGACATGCAATGGTTTTTAGCGTGGGTCCCAGGGGGGGGAATGGCTTATGTCTCCCATGCAGAGCATGATGTAGTTCCTGTGTGCACTCCTCACTTGCATTATGCTTACTGTGACATTCACTGCATAGTGCATGGCACATTCAGCCTACCCAATCCTTATGCCGAATTTTGTCCTATTGTCCTGTGCTGATTCCCTGGCCCCCCCGGTGTGACAGGTGACTGTACCCACAGATGTGTGTGAGTTGAGTGGAGCTGTGCTGAGTGTTCAAATGATGTGTACGCCCCCTGGACATTGATGTGTGTGAATATTCCTTGTCATGTGGGTGAGTGTCTATGTGGAGTGTTGCACCCCAGCTGCATGGAGGAGGCAACAGCTCCACCCATCTGAGGGGTTTAAGTATGCCGTGCAGAGTGTCTGACTTGCTGAGCTAGCACCACACCTGTGACACCCCACAGGCAAGTGGCACATGTGCAGAGTGAGGTTTGTATCTGCTGTTGCCAATGGCAGGTGGTTGATCTGTGCCTGTGTGTGTCTGTGTACTCTGCTGAGGTTGCGTCAGTGGCCTGCGGCAAATGACTGCTTGGAGGTGCTGTTCATCAGCCTGGTGTTGCATGTGATGCACAGCGTGTGCCATGATCATGGAGTGTGTTGCACCCCTCATGCCACTTGTGTACTTTCAATGCCATGTCCTGCTTTGGGGCTTCCACATAGGCTAATGTCCCTATGAGAAAGGTGCAATTGGTTACCAGCATAATATGCCCTGTTCTAAAGATCAAAGATGTTCAAATGTGTGTCTCTGTGACATGGAGCAGGTGTAGTGATGTTGTCTCACTTTGTCAGCCTCACAGGTAACCGCCTACGCCAAGGGGGAGATATGGAAGCAGGCCGTCAGGGCCGTGAGATCTGTGGAGGGTCGCAGTCGGCGCCTCGCCCAGGTGAGGAAACACTGGCAGGACATCCGGTGCTGGACCCAGAGGATCGCCCGGTGGCAGCTCAAGGACTCACCTCCACACAAGCACGGCGGGGGCCGACGACTGACCTAACAGATGAAGCGTGTCCTGGCGGTGGTCTTCCCTGAGTTGGATAGGTGGTTACAGGAGTTGCAGCAGCAGGAAGGGGGTAGGTACATGTGTGTTTGTTGTGTGTCACCAGCTTTTGGAAGTGCTCAGTTGCCTGGATACACAGCGAGGGTTAATTTGTGCAGTGCATATCATGTTCCCCAAAGTCAAACGGGGCTGTTCCTCCTCCCTTCCCCTAAATGACATGTGTTCCCTGGTCTGTATGTAATCACTATTGCACATGGTCATCTAGGCTGCCAGTTAATCCAAGTGCACATTGCTTTCTGCATCATGTGGGGGGTGTCTGAGACATGTGTTGTTACCTTGCCTGTGCCCTGTCCTGTACAGTCATTTGGGTGTCCATGTTAGTTGGCACTGATGCTGAGTCTCAACATAGGAGTGTGAGTTTTCAAATGAACAGACTTGCAGCATGCATTAACAATGTTGTGGCCTCAGACATGATGTGCATGAGTGGGAGATATGCATAGTGCAGGGACGGTAGCTCAGGTTACAGTCAGATAATCCCAGGACAATGGAGCTGTGTTCCCACTACAGTCCCCTAAGACACCCTTGCCTCTGAATCATGTGTGTCATCCAACACGGTGCCCATTCTCTGTGTGTTCAGCATGGTTTGGCCTCTGTGGCATAGTTCCCTGCCCTCATTTGTATTTCTCTGAAGTGTGCTACATGTGCCCATTGTACATGCTGACCCCATTTAGCTTGTGCATCCTCACACTGGGCAGTGCCTGTGTGTCTATGTACAACTATCTGTTGATGGTTGTTGGTCACAAATATGTGTTGGCAGCCTCACGAGGTGATGTGGAGTACATTTAGGAATTCGTGATGCAGATTGGAGTAAACCCAGATTAAGAGGTGTCACTTCTTGATCTGTCTCAATCACATTGTCTCAGGTATGGGGGGTTTGTGCGGGCAAGGCATACATGTCCAAACCTTATGTCTCCTTGCCGTGTCTGACCTGTGTGTGATAATTGTCTGGACAGACACTCAACATGCAGTGACCCAGTCAGGTTTTGCTGGGTTTAATGTTTGTGATTTGCAGCATGTGTCAAAAATGGAAATACATGGCTCATGCTCATCCATTTTTGACACCAGTGTGTGGTCGAGATGCTATGTAGTTTGGTCTGTGTGTGCTGACATCTGTGTGGACATTCTTGCTTGCCATGAGGGTGTCTCCTCAGTGCAGGTACTCCTTATCCAGACACATTGCAGGCCCATTAGCTAATGCATTGTCCTGTGTTTGGACATGTGTGCCACTACACATGACAGGCAGTGGGTCAGATGTGTTGCCAACTGTGTCATCATGGTACGGATGGCCATGTGACAGGTGGCATGATTCAAGTTTTCAGTCAATAAGTATTGTACCTTGGCACTGACTACACTTGTCAACATGTCTGCATTTTTCCTATGCTTCTTTTTGCTAGTTGGTTGTGAAGGACAATATTGTGCCTGCATCAGTGCTTAATTTGTGCCGGTGCTTGCCGGTGCTTAGCACCGGCACCTAATTATCAGGGCCGGGTCTACGGCGCCCGGTCTACACACTCAGGTGCACGTAATTGATTTAAACAAGTAATTTACTTGCTTCGCTAATGCTACGGCCGGGACTTAGCAGTGGCAAAACTTAAAGACTCAAGTGTTTTCCTCTGTCCCTGTCCGACTCCGGAGACCGAGACACTGTCTTCTGCACTGCAGTGCAGACTGTATGACTTCACTTGCCAGTTGCCACTCACACAGTACTTCACTTATTACTACTTCTGTGTTGTGTTCACTTCTCAATGATCAGATTGCTGTGCAGCTGATCCCACATACTGCTGCTCGCTCGCGTTTTGACTTTTGCGGCTCGATTGATTGTGAAAGTTAAGTTGATGGCGCAGGCGCATGCAACTAAGTCTGTCCCGCTGCGCTGGCCCAGGGGGCGCCGGGCGGGCGGGCGTGCAGGCCAGGGCTCGATTTTGGTTCTCGGGGGTTGGGGGCGGGGGCTGTAAGCGGCAGCGTGCGCACTGCGCAGATTTTTCCTAATTATGGATTGATTGCGCACGCCACGCATTCAGTGCCACGCCCCAGCATAGCCGCGCACCTAGTCTTCGTGTTGGTTCTTTGTTCAACGGCCGGCGGCTGCTCACGCTCGCTGACACACTCACCCGGCCGGATGACGTTGTGACTGAGCCAGGTGAGCCTTGAAGCCAGGGTCTGGCAACAGCTGCTGCACCACCAGGTGAGAGTGAGAGAGAGTCTTTGAAAAAAAGGGTTTTGCTAAACTGTTGGACTACTTAGAGACTCTAAGTAGTCCAACAGTTTAGCAAAACCTTAGAGAACATTTCTGAGAAGTATCTTCAAGTTAATTGTGTTTCATGTATGCCAATATATTCCAAAAAACAAATTGAGGGACAATCTTTCGCTCTCCCACTTTCTCTTTCGTTTCCCTTTCCAAGGCCTCGCATGGCTTTCCCTCGTGCTCCGTGCCTAATATGCTTCTGCTCTGCTTCCAGTTTCTCCACTTGCCTCTTGTGCGTGCGTCGACCCTGGGCCTCGGGTGCCTGTCCTTGTTGCCCCTACCGTTCCTCTTTGATCCCCTGTTCTCTCACAACTGTTCATGTTGTTAGCCTGATTGAGAGTATTTGTGCACCCCTCCCTCACATGTTTCCAAAGTCTGGCTTCGTGTTGTCTCGTGGCTCTTTTGCAGAGTGCTGGTCAGGTCATAATCCATCCAGCCCATGCCTTTTTGCTTCCACTGCATGACTTCAAATTATCTTGGCCAGGAGTGCCCCATATCGTTTATTTAATCCGATTTGCAACGTGTAGTGCCCCTGAGGCCTATACATGCTTAGGAGGTGGTTGCGGTTCAAGGGAGCCATTAAAGCAAAAAAAATACTTTGTACAAAACACAATTGAAAGGGAGCATATTTTCAGTTCACATAAGCAATTAAACATGGTCAGAGGTGAACATCCCGGTTGGTCCATTTAGCCCTTCATTCTTCTCTGGTCGAAAACATAAGTTTCATTGAGTTGGGGAACCCTTCGGACGGTGAACATGCGCTTTTCCACCAGCACTCTCTGGTAAGAAGCTGGAGCCAGAGCACCTAGGTTCTGAAGGAGACATCCAATTTGGGTTCCTAGGATGTCGGCCGTAATCTTTCGCTCTCCCACTTTCTCTTTCGTTTCCCTTTCCAAGGCCTCGCATCGCATGGCTTTCCCTCGTGCTCCGTGCCTAATGAACAAGTTACTTACCTTCGGTAACGATGTATCTGTAAGAAACATTAGTTAGTTAGATTCCTCACCTTAGAATATCCCCAGGCGTCAGACTGGATCCGGAAGATTTTTCGTCAGCAATACCCCTTGCGCGTCGCTAGGCGTCGTCTGCGGCTCCGCGTCCGTCGTCGGCGTCGTGCGCCGGGATGACGTCGTCGGAGTACTTAGACGCCGCCCTCGCGCGCTGACGTCAGTTCTTGTACATAGCCTTCCGCGCCAGGAACGCAGAGCCATGCAAAGACCGACACTGGTGCCAAAAATAAAATCTAGGGGCCTGAAAAGGATAACCTTAACCCTAGATGTCAGTTCGCAGAACGGGGAGGATGGGAGGGTCGGTGAGAATCTAACTAACTAATGTTTCTTACAGATACATCGTTACCGAAGGTAAGTAACTTGTTCATCTGAAAGAAACACGTTAGTTAGATTCCTCACCTTAGAATAGATACCCAAGCAATACCATCCCCGGTGGTGGGTCTGCGAACCAAGATCACACCAGAAAGTCCTGGAGGACAGAACGGCCAAAGAAGCCATCCCTCCGGACTTGGCTGTCAAGGCAATAATGCCTGGCAAACGTGTGTAGCGAAGCCCACGTCGCCGCCTGACAGATGTCCTGCAAAGGGACTCCCCGTCCCAAGGCAGTAGTAGCCGCCGTGGCCCGAGTAGAATGGGCGCGCAGCCCAACAGGAGGGTCCTTTTTAGCCAAGGAATAGCAAATTTTTATACACAAAACGACCCACCGAGAGATGGTTCGTTTGTGCACAGCTTTCCCCTTCTTAGCGCCCACGTACCCAACAAAAAGCTGGTCGTCCACCCGGAACTGTTTTGTGCGGTCCAGATAAAAGGAGAGCGCACGTTTTGGGTCCAGACGGTGGAGCCTCTCTTCCTCTTTGGAAGGATGCGGAGGCGGAAAGAAGGTGGGCAAGGTGACAGACTGCCCAAGGTGAAATGGAGTCACCACTTTAGGAAGAAAGGAGGGACGAGGCCGAAGGACAACCTTGTCCGGATGAACAGATAGAAAAGGAGGCTTTGAAGATAAAGCCTGGAGCTCACTCACCCGTCTAGCCGAGGTGATGGCTACCAGAAAAGCAGTCTTTAGAGTTAGAAGACGAAGAGGGCAATTGTGAAGAGGCTCGAAGGGAGCGCACATCAGGAATGTCAATACCAGATTCAAGTCCCACTGAGGCATTACAAAAGGGACAGGAGGGAACGTGTGTGTAATGCCTTTGAGAAAGCGTGTAACCACAGGGGACTTGAAAAGAGAAGGCTGATCAGGAAGCCGCAAGAAGGCGGAGATGGCAGCAAGATAACCTTTCAGGGTGCCCAGGGCAGAGCCCTGCCGGGCCAGAGAAAGAAGGAAGAGGAGAACCTCAGAAAGAGGGGCGGAAAGGGGATCCACAGCCTTTGCTGTGCACCATGCCACAAATTTGTTCCACCGGCAGGCGTATACCGACTTTGTGGAGGGACGCCTGGCTGCCAGAATGATATCACAGACTTCAGGAGGCAAGTCAAATGGCATCAACTGCCGCCGCTCAATCTCCACGCATGGAGGTGGAGGCTGGACAGGTTCGGGTGGAGGACCGTCCCCTGCTGCTGCGACAGAAGATCCTCCCGAAGGGGCAGACGTATCGGGGGATCGGTCAACAGACTGAGTAGCTCGGGATACCAGTATCTTCGTGCCCAATCCGGAGCCACCAAGATGACTTGGGCCCGGTCGTGCCTGATCTTCTTCAGCACTCTGGGCAGAAGTGGTATAGGCGGAAAGGCGTACAACAGACCGCAACTCCACTCGTGACGAAAAGCGTCGCCGAGCGAGCGCCGCCTTGGAAATTCCAACGCGCAGAACTGCTGACATTGCGCGTTCTCTTCGGTGGCGAATAGATCTAACCAAGGCTCTCCCCACTGCTGAAAGAGACCTTGCGCCACTTCGGAGTTCAGACGCCATTCGTGATCCATCATGCACCGGCGGCTGAGTTCGTCTGCTCTGGCGTTCAGAGAGCCCGCCAGATGTTGAACCACTAGGGTGACGCCCTGGTGTTCCAGCCACGTCCAGAGGCGCAGAGCCTCCTGACAAAGGGTCCACGACCCCACCCCGCCCTGTTTGTTGCAATACCACATGGCGGTGGTGTTGTCCGTGAACACCTGCACGACACTTCCCCTGACAGAGGGAAGGAAGGCTTTCAGTGCAAGCCGGATCGCTCTCAACTCCAACAGGTTGATGTGGAGACGAGACTCCGCCGGAGACCAGAGGCCTCTGATCTCCGCCTCCCCCATATGGCCACCCCAACCCAGGAGGGACGCATCCGTCACTACGACATGCTCCGGTTGGGGAAGGGAGAGGCTCTTGCCCGTGACCCACTCGCGGTCCGTGAGCCACCACTGCAACTGCTGTGCAGTGCCCTCCGAGATCAAGACATGGTCGGACAGGTTGCCGTGATGCTGGGCCCACTGAAACTTCAGGTCCCACTGCAGAGCCCGCATGCTCTGCCTGGCGTGATGCACTAGTAGGATGCAGGAGGCCATCAGCCCCAGAAGCCGCAACACTAGCCTGACCGAAACCCGGGATAGAGGCCGAAAGATGGGAATCAGGGCCTGTATATCCCGGACCCGCTGTTCCGGTGGATGGACCCGGAACTGCGCCGAATCGAGAACCGCTCCGATGAAGAGGAGCTTCTGAGAGGGACTCAGGTGTGACTTCGGCACGTTGATGGAAAACCCCAGCAAATGCAGGAGATCCGCCGTAGTCTGGAGGTGGGAGACGACTGCCTGGGGCGAGCCCGCCTTCAACAACCAGTCGTCGAGATAGGGGAAGACTGAAACCCCTGATCTGCGCAGATGAGCTGCGACCACCGCCAACACTTTCGTGAACACCCGAGGGGCACTGGTGAGGCCGAAGGGGAGCACGGTAAACTGAAAGTGCTCTTGGCCCACCGTGAACCGCAGGTAACGCCGGTGGGCCGGCAGGACGGGGATATGAAAATATGCGTCCTGCAAGTCCAACGCTACCATCCAGTCTCCAGGGTCTAGGGCAGCTAAAACCTGAGCCAACGTTAGCATCTTGAACCTGTCCTTTCGGAGGAAGGCATTGACGTTCCGGAGGTCCAAGATAGGGCGTAGACCTCCTTTGCCCTTCTTGGGAACCAGAAAGTAGTGGGAATAACAACCACGACCTACTTCTGGGCTCGGAACGCGCTCGACGGCCCCCTTGGCCAAGAGAGCCGAAACTTCCTCGCGGAGAAGATGCAAATGATCCCCCGAGATACGGTGGTGCTGCGGTGGCATGGCTGGAGGGGTCGTCTCGAAGGGGAGGGAGTAGCCCCTTCGGACGATTTGCAGCACCCACCTGTCCGATGTAATGGACCGCCAGTGGAGCAGGTGATGGCGAACTCTGCCGCCCACTGGCGTGGTATGGGCCTGAAAGCTCGGACTAGGAAGGCTTCGAGGCGGATGCTGCCGGGGTGGAAGTGGGCTGACCACGTCGGCCTCCATTTCCGCCACGGCGGAAGCCACGTCCGCGACCGCGCGCAGGTTGGTTCTGCGGCTGGTGGCTTTGCGGACGTGAGGAGGCGCCCCTTCCTTGGCCACGAAAGGGGCGAAAAGCGGAGGTGTGCGCCCGCGGAGCCGAAAGGCCCAAGGACTTGGCCGTAGCCCGGGAGTCCTTAAAGCGGTTCAGCGCACTGTCCGCCTTCTCACCAAACAGGCGAGTGCCATCAAAGGGCATGTCCATGAGGGTGGTCTGGACATCCCCGGAAAATGACGTGGACCGCATCCAGGCGTGGCGGCGGAGCGCCACCGTGGTTGAAATCGCCCGACCCAGCGAGTCCGTGGTGTCAAGCCCACATCGTATGGCGTGCCGTGCTGCATCCCTCCCATCGGCCAAAGCCTGGGTAAGACGCGTCCGGACCTCCTCCGGGCACAGGGGCAGCACGTCCTCCACCGTATCCCACAGGGAGTGGGAATAACGGTCCAAGAGACAGGCGGTATTTAAGGACCGCAGGCCCAAACTAAGGGACGAGAACAGTTTCTTGCCAAACTGCTCGAGTCTCTTGGAATCCCGGTCCGGCGGAGCGGTCGGGAAGGAGGATTGGGAGGTAGAGGCCTGGATAACCAGACTCTCGGGGGTGGGGTGTTGGGACAGGAAACTGGGGTCGCCCGGAGCAGGGCGGTGGCGCCTGGCAACGTTCCTATCCACAGGAGGAACTGTGGAGGGCTTGGACCAGGTGCCCTGCAGAACGTCAGTGAGGGCCTCGTTGAACGGCAGCAGAGGCTCAGTGGAGCTTGCTGAGGTTTGAAGCACCTCAGTGAGGATGTTAGTCCTCACAGCCACGGCAGGCAACTCGAGCCCAAGGGCCTCGGCCGCCTTGCGCAGCACCACAGAAAATGCTGCACCCTCCTCCGAAGCCACGGTCGGAGGAGAAGTGAATCCAGTGTCTGGCGAGGTGTCCAGCCCACTGGCCTCCCCCAGTTCATCTGCCCAGTCCTGAGAAAGCTGTGACTGAACAGCCAGAGGGTCCTCGAACCCCTCCCAGTCGCCCCCTTCTTCCGATTCCTGATAAACAGGAGGAATGATCGGAACCGGACTGTAGAGATGGTAAGACTCAAGCGGCGTCGGATGCGGCATCGGTCGACGCCGCGCCGGCGCCGGGTCCGGATGAGGGCTAAACTGGGGTGTCGGCGTCACAGGCGTCGGCGGCACCGGTGACGGCGTCGGTGGTTCAGGCGTCGGCGCCGGTGGAGGAGTGACTAGGTCAACCGGCGTCGACTGGGGCCCAGGCATGGGCCCCGCGGGGACCTGCGGCGTCGAGACCGGAGTCGTCGACGGCGCCGGGGCCGGAGCCGCCGGCAGGCGAGGTCGCCCAGTCGAGTCCGCGGGGCCCGAAGGCGCGCCAGCGGGCGTCGACGGCGGGGCCAGGCTCCTCATGGCCGAGAGGAAGGCACTGATCTCCGCCGGCGCCGCGTCAGTCCCAGGGACCGGAAGGTATGGGGGCGGACGCGGCACCTGCGGCTCCGCCGGAGCCGCGGGGGTGGAACCACCCTGACCCTCGGCCGAGTCGCGCGACCGGCGAGGGGAGTCCGAAGAGCGGTGTCGCCTCTTGGACTTCTTTGAGCGTTTGGACTTACCCGACGACTTGGAGCCGGACGTTCGATGGCGTCGGCTAGGGCTCCGCGAGCGATCCTTGGACCTCCTCCTGGACCGGGATCGCGCACGACGCGGAGCCGAGTGGCGAAGCTCGAGAAGCTTGCGGGACCGCTCCCGCCTAGCCTTCGAAGTCAGGGCCTGGCAGTCGTTGCACGACTCCGCGTCGTGGTCGGGGCCTAAGCAGTAGAGGCACCGGCGGTGGTGATCGGTCACCGACATCAGTCGATGACAATCCTCGCAAGCCTTGAACCCAGGCATCCTACCGGCACCAGATGTCGACAGACAAGGATCAAAAATGATCAAAAAAGATTTAGTCAAAAAAGACTAAAAGGGGTAGCTCTCCCGGATCTGCGCTTACTGGCGCGGAAAAAAGAAGAACTGACGTCAGCGCGCGAGGGCGGCGTCTAAGTACTCCGACGACGTCATCCCGGCGCACGACGCCGACGACGGACGCGGAGCCGCAGACGACGCCTAGCGACGCGCAAGGGGTATTGCTGACGAAAAATCTTCCGGATCCAGTCTGACGCCTGGGGATATTCTAAGGTGAGGAATCTAACTAACGTGTTTCTTTCAGATATGCTTCTGCTCTGCTTTCAGTTTCTCCACTTGCCTCTTGTGCGTGCGTCGACCCTGGGCCTCGGGTGCCTGTCCTTGTTGCCCCTCCCGTTCCTCTTTGATCCCCTGTGCTCTCACAACTGTTCGTGTTGTTAGCCTGATTGAAAGTATTTGTGCACCCCTCCCTCACATGTTTCCAAAGTCTGGCTTCGTGTTGTCTCGTGGCTCTTTTGCAGTGTGCTGGTCTGCTCAATAATCCATCCAGCCCATGCCTTTTTGCTTCCACTGCATGACTTCAAATTATCTTGGCCAGGAGTGCCCCATATCGTTTATTTAATCCGATTTGCAACGTGAAGTGCCCCTGAGGCCTATACATGCTTAGGAGGTGGTTGCGGTTTGAGGGAGCCATTAAAGCAAAAAAAATACTTTGTACAAAACACCATTGAAAGGCAGCATAACTAAGAAAAATATTTTTGGAGTGATCGCTCTCTGAAATTAAAACTTACATGCAATTCTTTCTTGCTGTCATTATTTGTAGAGTAAAATAAATGCTTTATTCATTCATATATTTTATTGAGTGCAGAAATTATTACCTTGTTTACTTCAGACTTGCGGTACCTCAAGACGAAAGCAGACTGCCAACATGCTATGGCTGTTAGCACCGTTTAAAGTTTGTCCAAGTGATTTATGACCATTTCCTGTGACCCACTTGTTTTCGCTGCGAGTTTTACTCCGTCTTCTTTGTTTTTCTTTATCTCCAACACGTAGACTGTTGCAGTTTCTAATAATTTCCAACAATTAACCAGACTATACAGGTATTATCTTATTGGCATTTCATTACCACTAATTTCCAGCAATCCACTCCATCTGATATGAGGAGTAGCTGCAGAGAGAAATTTTACAAATGCTAAGCGCAGGCATCAGATAACTTGGCCTCACCGAACACCATTGGACGCATTAAAAGCCTTGTGATTAATGATTGTATTAACTGTGACTCCCTAGAACTGTAACGGCAAATTCGAGAGTATTAAGCATGCTTTAAATGCATTGACCTAGCAAATTGTTATCTTTCGCCACACTCACGAGCTTTGCTGTAAAGAGACCAAGGCAAAACTTGTCTCTGACATTTCTGGTCTAGTAGTGGGTCACTTTATTTGCTACTCTTTCTTTGAAAGAGTACAATGAACGAGATGCGTCTTTCTGGAAGAGCCCCCCCCAAAAAAAACCATTTTGCCAGCTAAGAGATCAAACACACCCTGAGCTCGATGCTGCATGAGTATCTTTCACCCCCAGTGCCATACAGCATTCCAGAATGTCAAAACTCTAATCTTTCATTACTTTAATTGGATAGTGCTTTTTAGGTGGGTATTTGTAGAAATGCTAAGTTGTTGACAGCAGAGAAAACGTGCTGCTCTCTAGCCCTCAGTATTTGCCAAAACCCTACCTATACTGAGCTGGTGTTGTGCAATGACAATACGAGGCAGCTGCTTATGGTACCCACAACAGACTGTAGGGGCAAGTTGCTGCTAGAAGTATCAGTCACCACGTCCCAATTGCCAGGCTAAAAATATGTCACATTCCTAAGTATGCCAAATATTCTTGCATAGTTAACAACAGGTGAGACTTTACATGACTGAGGTAGTCCGTGCAATTTAGGCTTTGTAGGATATGAGATAGCCTATGCCCATGCTGCGGCTCTTTGGCAACAGCCTGTCAGTAAGTCTTGGGAATTCTCTATAATCTGAGCCATTTCACAGTGCTGTGCAAAACAGCTGTAGAACATGGGTCGGGTAAGATGTGGGCAAACACTGTTTACATTTTAAATTAGATGGGGGAACTACAGCACAAGTGACCTGCACAAAACAACTTGAGAAACAAGTTTTCACACCTCAGATGCTAATGAGGAGGCCTAAGGACATAGTGTAGCAACACTCCTCAAGCAGCGATGGACCCAAAGACTTTAATGCAGCTTGGCCCATGGCAATTGCCTGTCAATGGCAGTGAGGTGTGGGACCCCTGCTTTCTTTCTCGTATCTTCATCATGCAGGACAGCCTATATTCATCAGTACACTTTGTGCAACAGCATAATGTAATTCCCTGATCCTGTGGGTCACCTGAAAGGTGGGATTACCTAGCGGAGTAGGCATGCTGGAGCTCTATAGGTTTGTTGCACACAGTGTGCAGAAGGTGTGTCTGCACAGGGTATGAGTGTCTTCACAGGCTCTGCAAAGAAAGAAATAGGTATCTGAGATGAGAGCATGTAAAACATTAATGTTTCTGTGTCACTGTCAGCATATATAAATGATGTAAAGAGTGAGTGGGACAAGTGGAATTTTTAACAGGACATGTAGATTTCTGCACTATTGTGTCCGTTGGACTAGTAGATTATTAAACAAATTCCACACCCCTGCAATTCCCATCCCATCCAGTCCACTCCCAGCACGAAGTGTGTTGCAGGCGGTTGGGCGCTCCTCGCCTGTGAGCCTCAGCCTGACCTGCCCTGGCTGAACCAAGGGGATTCATGAACATGAATCTCTTCAAATGAAATCTCAACATATTCTTTCATTTCATTTTTCTGACTGATATGTTGATCATTGACTGGTGTGGTGTGACTGGACAGCTGGTGTCGGGTTGGGGGGTGGGTTGGGTTGGCCGGTTGGGGCTGTGTGTGCGCGCTGATTTCTTTTCAGATTGCGCATTCGCCGTATGATGAGGTTAAGGTTGGGCTGGCCCAGCTGGGGCATTATATGTTCTGGTCTGTTTAGATTTCTGGTCTCTACTGTACTGCAGCATTTTGGTTTTATACTTTCTTAGTACAATGCTGACGGTTTCAAGTGTTTGGTTTAGGGCCCCTAGGGATGTGTTATTTTAAAGGTTTCAGTCTCTGGTGTTTTGGCCTCTGAAGTACACACGGACGGTGTGTTAGGTCTTTATGGTCTCTGGGGGCAGTAAGAGTGTGGCATCAGTGATGCAATGCAACAGTCAGCACCACCAGGTGACTCGAGGCAGGGCCGGCTGGTCACCATGTGGTAGTGTAGGAATGATGAACAGTACTGATGATGAGATGCACTGACCGGCGGCTGACTAGTACTATCCGCTGCCGCCGCCGGCCATACACAGGCACACTGACTGTAGTACACATAGGTTTTTTTTTTACTGAAAACTTACTGGAAGTGAAACCCAGCTTGCAATGCGTCGAGATAGATTGCTGCAGCCTGCTACTGATGATAGCTCGCCAAGCTCGTGGTGTATACAGCCTGCTGCTGCGAAGATTGGTACACGAGATGAGGGTCATGGTCATCTGCATCATATAGGTGGTGGTGGTTGGTTTAGGTCCATGCTGAGAGGACTGCAAGA
Organism: Triturus cristatus; assembly: GCF_964204655.1. NCBI lineage: Eukaryota > Metazoa > Chordata > Amphibia > Caudata > Salamandridae > Triturus > Triturus cristatus. The sequence continues at coordinate 1,200,203,144 of NC_140584.1, forward strand.
CTCCCAAAGTCCCATGTTATCTATAGCACTACAGCAGTAGCGCGGACGCTATAGACAGCGTATGGCACCCATGTGGATTGCTGTTGATTCCACAGGGCAGGCTGATATTACTGTTTATGCATTGGGCATGCCATCATCATTCACAATGCACTGCCATTGATGGAGCGGCTAGAGATTCTCCACTCAGTGCTGCTGTGCACCTTAATATGTATTAAAAAAAGAGATGATGTGCAAAAAGACTGACAGGAGTAGGTCAGCGTCAGCCATCAGCCTCGCTGTGTCCTCCATTAATTTGATTCGAACTTCAAAGCAATCTATAACGTGCGATTAAACAGGCGGCCTGTGAACTTTTCGTACCTCTGGCTTTCTTCAGTGAGTTGTGCGGATGTATTTTTCTCAAGAATTGTTTGCTTTTATTTATGGCGGATACTGGCAGAGCTGCAGTTTGTGTCTACTAAGTAGACAAATACCTTGGCCTTCATGAAGTTTATTTATGCCTCTCTACTTTCTTAACTTTCTTATTACTAGCAGCCGCAAAACAGAAGCATGGTAGCAAGAGGGAGGAGAGGTGAGGAATAACTTAGAAGATGCCATTAGGGAGGAAAGGGTAGGAAGCAGAAAGAGAGAGACAGAGGTAAAGAGGGGTGGGCCCTGAGGTCACATACCAAGAGAGAGATGACAGAGCACGAGATGGGTGAGGAGAGAAGGAAAGATATATAGAAAGACAGGGTGTTGAGGGAGGGATAGGTAGACTAGAGAGAAACTAAAGTAAAGACAATAAGAGTTGGAGGTAGACCGGGGGGGCGTGGCGGTGAGATTTAGAGAGAAAAATAGAAGCATGAGAGCGAATCCTGGGGACTTTGCTACATTATGCTCCCAAACTGGGCGTTACATATCTGTGATTGTTCAACAACTTTGAGCGATGTTTTTAATTTACAGGACAACAAGGTTATGGTGAAAATGTCTCTATTTTGCTCCGGAGAAAAAATATTTGTCTAGTGTGGCCTGCAACAAAACTGTAGTCCAAATGATCTACTTTAGGACTTCGTTTCTTACTCCCGAATGTCATTACATTGAAGTTTATTTATCAAATGTGTAAGTTTGATGATGTCTTAAATAAGCCTGCACAGGTGCTCAAGCCCGAACATAGATGTAAAGTTATCCCTCACTGATACACCCTAATAGTAGCTACAACACACAGCTGTTGCAGGAATCTCAACAAAGAATCTCTGCCAGTACAGTATCTCTGGGAGAGACTCGGGATAGCTTGGCGTTTCACAATAAACACAGGCCTTCATGCTGCCTGCAAAGTGCCCTTTAGGCCTTGCTTAACCCAAGGCACGGGTCTGCATTTTGTCTCTGGGTAAGTCATTTTTTCCCCATTTACAGGGATGACGGCTCACCTCGCTAGCCCATTCCTGAGATTGCCTTAAATTAAAGTGCCAAGCCCTGGAGGTACCAAAGAAAACATACCGAACGTGACGGCAGGAGTATGGTCCCTATACAACCTGTGTCTTCCTCACAGGACTCACTTTGCTTCAGAGACCTATGTTAAGCCATCGTGAATCATTACTGCTGTTTCGTAGAGCTATTCCTACATACATATCATTAACAAATAACAACTAGCAATGTCTCTGGTAGCCACTCAACTGTCCAAAGCATCAGCCGATATGCAGGTATTCTACCACAGCACTGGATAGAGCAGGAAGTTGAGGCACTTGGGGTTGGTGAGTTTAGGATTGTGGAAAGATTTGGTTCATACAGTGAGTTCACCAACACCACTCAACAAGCAGTGGGCTTCTAAATGCTCCACTGCAACATACCACACTCTCACCACCTCCGCCGGAGTGGGCAAGGCTCATTTGCTATGTTTGTCCTTAGTGTGATGTTTGCATTTTTCTCAATCTTATGACTTCATTCAGTGATGCAACATTGAGGGCAGCAGCAACACTCTGAAAATTGTCCAGGCCCACTGGCTTGGGTACCTTTCTTTGACATTTTCATGCTTTCTGGCCTGGCCCGGGTGCCTTTGTCTGCCGTTTCGATGCTTTCTGCCCTGGGTGCGTTTGTGTGACGTTTCCATGATTTCTGGCCTGGGTGCCTTTGTGTGACGTTTCCATGATTTCTTGCCAGGGTGCCTTTGTGTGACGTTTCCATGCTTTCTGGCCTGGCTGGGTGCCTTTGTGTGACTTTTCCATGCTTTCTGGCCTGGCTCGTTGCCTTTGTGTGACATTTCTATGCTTTCTGGGCTGGGTGCCTTTGTGTGACATTTCTATGCTTTCTGGCCTGGCTGGGTGCCTTTGTGTGACATTTCCATGCTTTCTGGCCTGGGTGCTTATGTCAGGTCATCATTTATGATTTACTATGATTTGAAAGTTGATACAGCTAAATATGTAATGGAAAATATGTTGTGCACCATTTTGGTTTTTCTTTTTGCAAAATGTTTGAGGGGAGAATTCACCTTCATCCAAACACCTCTGACAGTCATTAAGCTTGCTGTGCTCGTGTGCTATGCACCGTATGGGGGCTGGTGTAACAAAACTTGCCAGGGCTGCTTTGGGTTCCCAGTCCGGCCCGAGTGTCAATTAATTATTTTTTGTGAATCGCAGTGTGTAACTAACTCTGCACACTGCCACCTCACCCTGCTTTTGTTATACCGGAAGCCAAAGCTTAAAATTGAGGCAAACTTTATAGACTTTGTGTCTCTTTCGAGTGAGCGCTGCAGGGCAGGCAGGAGTATGAGTTGGAAAAGGCCTGAATTTGGGAGGGCAAAGTAGGAGGAGGATCCATTTGGATTGTACTTGTAGTCAGTCATGGATGGTAATATATGTGCAGATGCAGAAATGTCTTTGGTGCAAACTGCAAATAATTATTAATTGTGCATGTTACTTAGACGAATTGACATCGCACTTCGCACGTCTAGCGTGTTTTCTTTCACTTTGCTTCCCTAGAATGTCACACACTGGACAGAAGAAGATTTCAAGCTACTTCACAAAATTTAAGCCCAAAGATGATGAGGAGCCTGCAAGCAAACTTGCTAGAAAAGACCATGTACTTCCAGTGGATGAAGGGAACAAGGAAGATGAAGAAGTGCGAGAGAAGGCACTGGATGAGAGTGACCCCACTACTAGCAGCAGCGTTATCACCCCTACAGAAGAAAAGACCCAAGATAGTCCTCTTAGAGATGAGCAGCATCATGCTGTGGAAATTGATACAGAGCCAGAGGAAACAGCAAGCACTAGCAAACAGTTTAACATATCACTGAAACCGCATTCAGACAGAGTTTTTAGGAAAGGTATTCTTCCTAAAGGTTGGAAACATGACCAAAAAATATATTTCCAACGCAAGCATCCGTGGTTAATTGTTAAAGGCCCTAACCTTGGCTGTTCTGTGTGTCGCCAAGTCCGTGATCTTGGTGCTGAGAAATCCAGGGGAATTAAATTGTCCAAAGAATGGACTGAGTCTACTGTGAAGGCATATGGCACCAATATAGAACAGCAGTAGAAATCATTGAGGAAAAAGATTGGAGAACATGCACAAAGCAAGGCTCATATTACAACTTTAAAAATCATAGAAAATGCAAAAAAGATCCTTTATTGAAAGTAACTGCAAAAGCGCAATCTTTACAAATGCCAGCAACAGCCAGAATATTCCGAGTAGCTTATAAGGAAGCAAAGCGGAACAGGCCAGCGTATGGTTTTGAAACCGAGATAGACTGTCACCAGTTGAATGGACTAGATATGGGGCGAATTTTGCACTTCAATGTAGCTTGCTCAAACATAAAGCGCCACATAGCCTCAGAAATGAAGAGGAAGATATTTGCCAAAATTATTGAACTTTCCCCAAAAGTAAGTCTTTTACTAGATGAAGCCACTGCATTAAATAGGAAAAGTTCTTTAATTGTGTACATGCGAATGCAGCTACCTGGCATAGACTCCCCAGCTAATATTTTTGTTGACCTCATTGAGCTGAGTGATTTGTCAGCTGACGGCATAGTAAACAGTTTACCATCTGCACTTAACAAAGATCCAGTTAACATAAGTGAGGACTTTCTCTCCAAATGCCTGGTTTCTGTTGCCTGTGATGGAGCTTCTGTGATATTTGGCCGCCACAGTGGTGTTGTGAAGAGGTTGCAAGAAAAAATCTCTCCCAATATTGTAGCCTGGCACAGCTCAGCACATCGCCTGGAACTTGCCGTTCATGATGTCATGAAAGATATTGGCGCTACAAATCATTTCAAATACTTACTCGATAAGCTTTATTCTCTATTTGCCACATCTGTTAAAAACCGTTTGGAGCTGAAAGAATGTGCAGAAGCTCTAGACATTCAGCTTTGCAGAATAGGTCGAGTGTTAGATACTCGTTGGGTTGCATCAAGCTTCAGAACAGTGGAGGCTATTTGGAATGCTTACCCTGCTCTCTACAAGCACTTTACTAGAGCAGCTGATGATGGTTCCCGTGACAGTTCAACACGAAATATGTACACAGGCCTAGGAAGTCGGTTATCATCTATCCAGTTTGTTGCTAATCTTGGGCTCATGTATGATGCTCTTCAGGAGTTATCAGAGTTATCACTCGAGTTACAGAGACGTGAGTCTACAATCATTGATGTTCATCGAGCTATTTGTTGGCAAATTGCAGTGTTTGAGGCAATGGTAGACAGGCAAGGGAACCACTTCTCACAGTGTAAAAAAGGGCATAGAAGAAAATATATTCCAAGGTGTGATGCTGCAGAAAGGAAAGACCACTGATAAAATCATTGAACAGGGACAGTTTTTTCGTAGTCTTGCAGAAAATCTAAGACATCGTTTGTTGTCTACAGGAGGTACTAATTATACTGACAAAAAGGCAGAGTATGATACACTGATTAGCGAAGTGAAAGTTTTATACAAACAGTACTGGCCTGATGAGCTACCTGTTCTTTATGGTGAAAGTGATATTGAGTCTCTGTGTAAACGATTCAACATTGCCAGTCAAGAAACTATACGTGCTTACAGAGAGTTTAAGGAATCTGGAGGGAAAGAAATTAAAAGGCAGTTCAAGGAGCTTTTGATGGCCTTACACACTATTGCAATCAGTGCTGCAGAATGTGAGCGGGGCTTTTCTCAAATGAATCTTATTTGCACATCTACAAGAGCATCATTGCTGACTGAAACAACATGTTCTTTAATGTTTTTAATTCTTGTTGGCCCACCATTGAAGAGATTCAACCCCATCCCTTATGTTCAGTCATGGCTTGCAAAAGGACGAAGAGCAGCTGATGACACTAGGAGTAAAGCAAGGAAAGAGGAAGACTTGGAATGCTCAAGCAATTTAAACTGTTTGTGGGCATTTCTAGAAAAATAGATGCTAGCCAATTCCAACTGACAAAACACGTGTCATTGCAATGCTTTGGAAAAGTTAGGCTTTACTGTGTTTGGATATTTAATTATTGTTCTACTTTATATAGGTTATTTATTTGAAATTATAACAGTTTGTTGACAGTGTCAATTTATTTAATATTTTTTATATTTATATCTCTTCCTTTTTTTTGGATGTTATATATATTGTTATATTTTATATATGTTATTTATTTTGTTTTTCTGAGACAATTCTTTTTCATTTTTAATTTTAGAACATGTATGTATTTATTTGACTGTATTTATCTATATTTTAGTTTGAGTCATTTTGTCTTTATTTCTATTTTGTATGGTACTATGGTCATTTTTCACTAATGGGTATGACTTGAGAAACAGAAATTCAAACTGCCCAGGCAGACACTACCTATTCCTTTGCCTTAGGTACCTATAGGACTTTTGGGGGAGTTGACATTTTTCTGTGCTTTGTTTTTTTTTTTTTTTTTTGAAACCGTTTATTACAATCTCAAATAGTTACAAGTATGGGCCTACAACCTTCCGGCCGGCCGCTAGAGTAGCAGTAGCATATGACATACATACAGAAAATCTCTTGGCGGTGCGAAAAGAGTAAATCAGGAGATATCAGTAGTGCAGGCCACATAACTCCGAACCCACAATACGGTTTCCTTTTGTCAAAACACAACAACACAAAAACAACCACACCCGCAAGGCAACCCGCAATCCCAAGTGACAGCACGCGCTCCTTAAGTGGGGGACCCCAACCAATCGCCAAACTCTGAAGAGGGGAATGAGAACAGATCAGGGACTGGGGAACCACGTGCCCATGGCTGGGGGAGGGGATCGGCTAGGGGGACAGAGCTGGTGAAGCAGCCGGCAGCAGCGGCGGCTCGCAAATACCCCCGCGATAAGCGTTCCAGGGGCCCCAGATTTTCACCCACGCCCCAGGCTTACCCCTCGCAACATACACCACCTTTTCACGAAACATACACCAATCCATGTGTTCTTTCCAGGCCGACACCGCCGGAGGCCTCTGGGATCCCCACAATTGAGCAATGTCACGTTTAGCGATCATGTATCCCAGAGTCACCCACCGCGTCTGCGGAACCGAGTAGTCAGTTGGCTCCCACACATTCAGCAAGCATCTCCTCACCTCAGGCAACAGCACGACACGCGTGACCACTCGCAGGACCTCATGCACACCACGCCAGAATCGCTCCACCTTTGGGCATTCCCACAGAATATGCAAGAAAGTTGCCAAAGCACCACAGCCACGCTTACACAGTCCATCCTCAGCTAAGCCCATACGTAGAAGCCTTGGCCCCGTCACATAGACCCGGTGGAGGATCTTAAGCTGGACGAAGCGAAGGCGAGCCGGGATGGCCACCTCCTTCGGAGAAGCCACCGCGGACATCCAGTCCTCGTCGTCCAATTCCAACCCATCGGCAACCCAGGCCTCGCGGAGGCCAGCCAGCAGGCCCGATCGATCGTTAATCAGTTTTTTGTATATGAGGGAGATCGTGCTGTCTGGGACATGGCCATCCAGCACTCTGTCCTCCAGGGGGGAAGACTCCGGAATGGACGCGACATCCGGGAAGACGGAGCCCAGCGCGTGGCGGACTTGTAAGTACCGGAAGTACTCACTGCCTTGCAACTGAAACTCCGTCTGCAGCATCTCGAAAGTTTTGAATCCCCCCCTCGTCCAGAGATCTCCCACTGTGCTGATGCCGATCGTGTCCCATTTCTCGAAGCCCTTCGAGGTCCACAAGGAGCCCAACCTCGCCGATGCATATAGCGGTGACGCCCGGGTCAAACGGTCCTTCCACCCCATAGCTGCGTTAGCCGCGTGCCATACACGCACCATGACATGCGTCGGTCCCGTCAGGCGAGGGTCCGGCGCGCCAGAGTAAAGCGCCCGATTGTAGTCGCCACCGGGCAGGAGCATCTTGTCCATTTCAAATGCCGGGTTCAGGGCGGGCCCGTAAAGGCCATGATTAATCGCAGCTAGCTGGGAGGCCCAGTAATACCGTTTAATATCCGGGAGGGCGACCCCCCCATCGTACCACGGGAGCGTCAATTTAGCCAAGGCGATACGTGGCCTCCCGTCCCAGAACAGGCGACGCTGCAAACTCTCCACCTCTCGGAAGTAGCGCGCCGGAACCAAATCCATAGTGTTCTGGAGAGCGTACAAAAAGCGCGGCAACGACATCATTTTGAACAAGGCCGCTCGGCCCAGCGGCGAAAGCGGCAGACGCCGCCAACGCACCACGTCCTCCTTCAAGCGCTGGAGGGGGGGCAGCAAATTCCGCTCGTAGCGGGCCTCCGGGTCCAGAGTAATATATATACCCAGGTACCGAAACCCCTGGGAGGTGATCTGGATCGGACAGTCCCGTGGTAGGACCGGAGCCTCCCCGGCAAGCACATATACACAGGATTTCGCCCAGTTGATGACGAGGCCTGAGTTGCGACCGAATGAGCGCAAAACATCAACTAGGACGATCAGTGATTTACGCGGGGAGGCAAGATATAGAAGGATATCATCAGCGTAGAGGGACACACGGTCCTCATGCTCGGGGGTCCAACGAAGACCACGGATGGAAGGGTGCCACCGCAGCCACTCCGCCAGGGGCTCCAGGGCCAGTGCAAACAGGAGAGGCGACAGGGGGCAGCCCTGTCGCGTACCCCGTCCCAGTGCGAATGGGGCCGAAACTCGTCCATTCACCACCACCTGCGCCAATGGGCCGGAATACAACAATTTGACCCAGCTGATGAAGCCCGGTCCGAAGCCAAACTTCGCCAGCATCGCCCAAATGTATGGCCACTCAAGCGTATCAAACGCCATGGTGGCATCCAAGGACGCCAAGATGGCCGGTTCCCGCACGAACGGAACACGCACGAGCACCCCGTGCAAGCGTCGCAGATTTAGGGCCGTGTTACGATGGGGTATGAAGCCGGACTGGTCTTGGTGGACCAAGTCGCCCACCACGCCGACCAGCCGGTTGGCCAGCACCTTGGCGAGGATTTTGGGCTCCGCATTCAAGAGCGAGATAGGCCTATAGGATGTGACCCGCTCACGGGGCCTCCCCTCCTTGTGGATCACCACGATCGTGGCCAGACGCTGGTCCGGCGGAAGGGAACCCCGCGAGCAGGCCGCAAGGAACATCGCGCGCAGGTGGGGCGCCAGCACATCCGGTCGCAGCTTGTACAGCTCAATAGGAATGCCATTGGGGCCCATGGCCTTGCCAGATGCGACCGAGCGGATAGCAAGGGCAATTTCGTCCGAGGTGGGAGGAGCGTCCAGCGAATCCCTGTCCTCCACCGAAAGGGAGGGCAGCGCGATGTCCCGAAGCAGGGCATGGGAATCCTCCTCCGAGCAGGGAGAAACCGGGGAATATACCTCGCGGAAATAATCCGCGAAGCAGGAGACAATGGCGTCCGGCTCGGTGACACATACACCATCCATCCTCTCGATCAACGGAACCACACGACTCGCTCTCTCCTTTTTATCCAACCACGCTATCAATTTACCAGCCTTATCACCCACATCATACAGTCGCCCCTGTTGCTCTCTACTGAGGCCCCTGGCCGCCTCCGTGACGAGGGCCCTATAGGCCGCCTGCTTGAGGTGTAGAACATGCAATGTGGCATCCGTCACCCCGCTCCCCAGGTCACCCTCTAGTTCAGCAATTTCGGCCTCCACCCGGGTTACCTCCTCCCGCTCGCGCCTCCGGGCATGGGAGATAAAGGAGAGGGCCTCCCCCCTAAGAACTACCTTAAAAGCCTCCCAAAGGGAGATGGCAGAAGGGACAGACCCCACATTCTCCTCAAAGTACCGCTGCAAGGATTTGATCAATTCGGCTCGAATAGTGGGGTCGCGCAGGTACCAGGTATTAATTGGGGCCACCCTGCCCTCCCCCCTCGGGAAGACATCCAGATGCAGCAGTAGTGGGGAGTGATCCGAAATACCCCGCGCCAGATGGCGCACCTCTCCCACCCTCCCAGCATAGGCCGCAGGAACAAGGATATAATCAAGCCGCGAGAGGCTACCATGGGCACCCGAGTGGAAGGTGTATTGCAGCTGAGCGGGATGCTTTAATCGCCAGCAATCCACCAATCCTAGTGTATCTAAGAGGCCGGACAGCCACGCCTGTGCCCGGGGGAGGTCCCTGGGGGGATGACGATCCATAGACCCTGAAGCCACCGCATTGAAGTCCCCCCCAACTACCAGAAGCCCATCCGGGAGGTCAAGGAGGAGGCGCCCCAGGTCCGCAAACGTGGTAGATTGCAACCCCGGCGGAACGTACACTGATACAAAAACGACCACTCTGCCCTCCATTCTACCCACCAAGACAGTGTAACGTCCCCTCTCATCATGGCGCACCTCATCAATCTCCAATGGGAGCGAGTTCTTAATCATGATGCCCACCCCCCGTGAGCCCGAGGTGAAGCCCGAATGGGCCACCAAGCGATAGCCTCTCCGATTCATGGCATGAAAGGAATTACCTATAAGGTGTGTCTCCTGCAGGAAGATCACATCTGGTGAAATTCGTTTCAGATACTGCAGGACCACACCACGCTTAATCCTATCCCCCAGTCCGTTAACGTTCCATGATAACACAGTCAGGTCCCTACCCCCCATCATACATGGAAGCCATCAATCGTCCCCCAAAGAGCATCTCAAAAACGACAACACAGTAAAGGGTTCGCCTTGCGGTGCAAACAAACAACACTCCACCCCCACCCACCCATCCCAACAGAACTCCCCCCACCCTGCACCCCTGCATGAGCCCAGACAGCCCCCCCAAAGTGCAGTGTGCCTGTCGCCCCATAGATGAAAAACTAACTAGTCCCCCAGAGGAGGAGGGAAAGCCCCCAACGGACCCCGTACGACCTCCATAGGAGGGGAACATACACGATCAGTGAATGGTAACCAAAATGTTGTCCAGAGCAAGGCCTACTTTTCACCCCTCAGTTCTGATCCGGTGCGCCCTCCCCGCCAACCGCACCCCCCCCACCCCCCCGGCCCCGATCCCCAGGCAGAGTATCCAACCAGTCCCCAGCCGCCTCGGGACGGTCAAAAAAATGCGTGCGACCATCCACCTCTACCCTCAGCTTAGCTGGAAAAAGCATTGAGTACTTAAGGTTCATGTCCCGTAGGCGACGTTTAACTCCGAGAAAACTCAGTCTCTGCTTTTGGACCGTCGGAGTAAAGTCAGGGTAAAAATTCACGTCCATATTATCAAGCTTGACCGGTCCCTGTAGCCTGGAAGTCTGCAAGATAGCGTCTCTGTCCCTAAAGTTAAAAAACCGGGCAATGAGAGGCCGCGGCGGAGCTCCGACCTTAGGTCTTCCTCCGGGGACCCTGTGAGCACGTTCCACCGCAAAAAGCTTACTCAGCCCCCGGGGCTGGAGACGGGTGAGGATCAGGTCTTCCACAAACAAATCTGCCGCCTCCTCCTCCCGTCCCTCCGGCACCCCGACAATACGAACGTTGTTCCTCCGGGCCCGACCCTCGGCGTCCTCCAATCGACGGTCCATCATGGCGCTCGCCTGGCCAAGCCGGTGCACCTCCTTTTGAAGGGCCGCCACGTCTGTAGTGAGACTTAAGGTGGTGTGGGCCAGGGAATCGACCCGGTCATTTGTTTTAGACAAGTCGGCTCTCACCAGGCCCACCTCCACCAGGGCCGAGTCTATCTTCTGCGCCAGAGTATCAAAGCGCTGGTCCACCGAGGCCTTCATTTCGGCAATGGCGCCCATGACGTCCCGGAGGGTGGGATCCGCGGGTTGAGCAGACGCCGCAGCCGGGCCCGCGGGGGATGTACGCTGTGCCTCTGGGGATCCCTTCTGGAGGGTGTAGCGGTCCATACTGTTTGACTGCTGTGCCGGGCCGCGGCGGGTCGATTTCACCTTGGCCCGGTCGCCATCTTGCTTTGTGGACATGTCGCTCTCCCGAAGTCGTGCCAATCTCCTCGAAGGGGCCGATAAACCAGTTCACAGGTTCCGGGGGGGGGGTTGGCCACTGCACCGCAGGACAACTCACAGCCGGCGGGTCAGCCGGGCACAGGGGCAAGGCCACACCACCGCACCCCGCTCCGCAACCCTACCTCGCTTGAGGGCAAGGAGGGCGCAAAAGCGAAAGTGAAAGCGCGGGGTACGCGAGTCGCCCAGCCCTGCCCGCCGTTGTTGTTCGCTTTGTCCCCGGATCGCCCCACCACTCCAATCCGGGGGGCCGGCGCGGAGAAGGCCGCAATCTTCGATCGGCGCTCCCACCAGTGTCCGGGGTCCGATTCGAAAACGGAAAACGGGTGCCGCCTCAGCTCGGGTACACAGACACAGTCCCCTCGTCAAAGACAGGATATAATCAGGATTAATTCAGGAGGTCGCGGAGGTCCTCGGGAGCTTCGCACCTACGCGGCCATCTTGGTTGCGCGCTAGGCTCCTCCTTTCTGTGCTTTGTTAATATACAAATCTTTAATTAAAAAGTCATATTTTGAATATATATGCGTCTTTTCTAATCTCTGGCTTGGCTGTGTGATACAGAACTACATTTGGAAACGCCAGTTAAGTTCCATGTTTTTTACTATTCAGAATGTCTAATAAATGCACATATAGCTCCATGCCAGGGAGTAAGTTATAGTAGCAAGCCCAATTGTTAATCATCTTTTTTAATTGTTTCTCTAAAAGTAATCGCTTTAACTCTGCTATTTATGAATCCCAAACCCCTTCGGCCACTGGAAGTGACAGTGACTCATTCAAGTGTATTTCATGATTTTATTCAGCTTATCTGTTCTGATTTGACTAGTGTTTGTTTTCACAACATTTTGGTTTATTTTGTCACATAAGCTATGTAAACATTGTATCTTTGATCTCATAGACTCTATTAAAAAGGGCATACCCTACCCCAGTATTGTCCTTTCCCCAAATTAGCACATAGAGCACTGGAATTGACAAAGATTTGAGCACCTGCACTTAAAATTAAGCACTGGCCTGCATGACAGATGTCTCCCAGGGAAGTGCAAAAGAAAGTACTTTTACACTTTCCGTGGACACGCAGGCACATTTCACTGGAAGGCACAGTTTGATTACCACTTATCTTCTGAATATACATATCCATGTTCACACAGTGTGTTTGCATGTGTGTAAGTCCTTGGTTGTTGCTGATACGAACTTACGAGTGTCAAGTCATCCAGACCACCGTGGTGCCATGTATATGTACTTACTTCTACACCATTTATTATTTACAGTGGCTTTTTAGAAATCGGCAGCCAGCTCATACAATAACTGTGTAAAAGTATTTTTGTGTGCACATCATTGTGTGACTTCTGTCATGCAGGCAGATGTGTCTTCTGTTCACAAAGTGGCACATTCACACATTCTAAACATGTACATTGTGTAAAGTGTTGTGAGTCCCAAGGGTTTGCAATGTTTTTGGCTATGGTTTCCTAAGTACTCGCAGGTCTCAGAGTGTGGGGACACCTTCAGTATTGAGGTGTGTTATTTGACCTTGGGTGCACCAATACTGTTTCATTCACAGTGAACAAGAGGTGGCATGGATTAATATTCTTGCTGTGCTCAACTGTCCCCAGACACTAGCTTCTCAGTATAATTCGATATCAAGTTATTTGCTGTTGTGTCATGATCTCCATTGTTTCCAAGTGTCATGGTGGGTCAACCAACTGGGGAGTGCAGGGTTACATATGTGCGGACTATTCTAGATGTTACTCATGATGCATTTCCTGATATGCACTGTGACATTTTAATTGTGACTCATGTGTCTGTTGTATACAGGTGACTGATTATTTTCTGTCTCTTCACCTTACCCACAGCATCATCGGAGGACACCGAGGGAGACACCTGCACGGACGTGGAGGAGGGATCCAGCACCGCTGCCACCACTGCTGTGGAGTCTGCGGGAGCAAGTGGCACGGAGGGCGAGGGGAGTCAGGCGGAGGACCTGTCTATTGACTACACTGACTACGACGCAGACGGGTCCGATGCTGAACTCCTCGAGGGGGCGGATGCTGCTACGACACCTGGCAGCAGCACTCCATCTGTCACCACCCCCTCCATTCCCATCACCGCCCTCCCAGTTGCTCCAGTCCCTTCTGTCCGTGCTAGGCAACACCGTGTCTCCTTCGTGCCAGGCGCCGCACCCCCTGCCCCTGTCCCCCCTGCTGCCCTCACTGCAGAGTCTGTGGACATTCTGTGACAGTTGCAGGTTGGACAGACATCGCTGCTGAATGTCCTCCATGGCCAGAGCCAAATGATGACGCAGATGGTGTCGTACATGGAGGGCATGTCATCAGCAATGTCTGACCAACGGATGTTGCTGAGGTCCATGGACTCTTCACTGACGGCAGCAGTGAGTCTCCTGCAGCGCTTCGTCCCCACCCCTACCCCTGCACCATCCACACTTCCCACTCCCATACCTGTCCCAAGCACACACAGATATTCACAAGCACGCACCCCACCAGACACAGCCAGCACACCACCACGTAAGGGCAAGCGCACTCCTCCTGGCACGCTCACTCAGGGGGATGAGGGCACACCCACTGGGTCTGGGGCACACAGGCATACACGCAGCCACAGTCCGAGGCCGCATGGCGCACTAACCAGTCCCTCCAAAGGCACTCCCCTCGGCTCCCCTACCACACCTCCAGAGAAAGAGGCCTACTTGGCTGTGCTGGGCCTCAGCCCCTCTGTCTCTCCAGCCCGCAAACAGGAACGGCACTCCACGGGTAGGGGAGTTGAGCCCCCCCTCCCCCAGTAGCACTGCACCCCATCACTCTGACCCCCCCCCTCCTTTGAGGCTGTGTTGTCTTGGGGTGAAGGGGAGACGCTTGATGACCTGGCAGCAGTGTGCAGCGCCGAGCTGACCTCCACCTTTGGCGCTGCCCCACCCCCTGTGGTGGAGGCGTCCATCCCTGCACCCACCACACCTACCCTTTCACCTCCTGTCCCTGCGTTGCCTGGTCCTTCCCCACATGATGCCCCCCCACCAGTCGGGGAATCTGCGGGTTCTAATGTGCAGGCAAGGTAGGGGAGACGCGTGGCCATGTGTCCCCCCCCCCAAGGACTTCATATCTGGACTGGCCATATGCCTTTGTTAATAGTGTTGTTAACTACATTTTATTTCATTGCTGAATAAAGCATTTTATTTTCCGTTTGAACACATTTGCATTTCAGGTATTGATGTGGGTGCTGATGGTCCTGGAGTTGGGGTGGTGGTAATGTGTTATGTGTCAGGAGAAAGTTGTCGTCTGATGCTAATGGGGTGGACCATGGTATCTGCCTGCCATCACAATGTCCTTGCAAGGTATATTTGGTTGTGTGTGCTATTTGTGTTTGGAGACATTGTCCCAAGGACTGTTCCTTCCTCTGTGGCACCTGACATCTACCCTGCAGGGAGTAGCACTTTTGTAGTGCTGACCTGTGTCTAAATTTCCTTTGTTGGTGACGGATCCCTTCAACTATGGCCATGCCTGCTCAGCAATGTCTCCGGCTGCATCCTCTGCTAGTCACTGTACTTGTGTATTGAGTATGTTGTCATGCCTTAATGGCGACAATCAGCATTTTCCACACTATGCATGTGTGTTATCCCAGCCTAGCACACATTTGGTACTTGTTCTGCAGGGTATTTGAGCACCTGACTGACAATTGTGGGCATTGTATCTGTGGAAAGTCCACCCTATTCCTTCCATGAGAGGCAACATCTTGGTGGCTGTCCCGGCACCTGTACATTCCTATCAGTCCTGGGATGTGCGTGACAGTGTGTGTTCCCTTTGGCTCTCTTAGTGTAGTGGGCATTGACAGGAGTATACAGTCTTGTGGCATGATCTCTGTGTGTGTATTGTGCTGCATCCGCCAGGGGTGGGTATGCATGTGTCATTTGTCCTCACACCCACATGTGTGGTGTCATGCAGTGGGGGAAGGACATCCATCCTCATGGTAGTGGGACACTGCTGTCAGTGATGTGTTGTTATGAAACTATCAACATAGTTGAACATTAGGGATGCGTACATACACCCATGGAGTTGTGCTCATCTGATCATGATGTACACACACCCATGACTCTGTCCACTGCTGGGAGTCCTCTGCACCCACCCCTCATGTCTCTGTCCACTGCTGGGAGTGATATGCACCCACCTCTCATATGTCTGTCCACTGCTGGGAGTCCTCTGCACCCACCCCTCATGTCTCTGTCCACTGCTGGGTGTCCTCTGCACCCACCCCTCACATATCTCTGTCCACTGCTGGGAGTGATATGCACCCACCCCTCATATGTCTGTCCACTGCTGGGAGTCCTCTGCACCCACCCCTCACATGTCTCTGTCCACTGCTGGGAGTCCTCTGCACCCACCCCTCACATGTCTCTGTCCACTGCTGTGATTCCTCTGCACCCACCCCTCATGTCTCTGTCCACTGCTGGGAGTCCTCTGCACCCACCCCTCATATGTCTCTGTCCACTGCTGGGAGTGATATGCACCCACTCCTCATGTCTCTGTCCACTGCTGGGAGTCCTCTGCACCCACCCCTCACATGTCTCTGTCCACTGCTGGGAGTGATATGCACCCACCCCTCATATGTCTGTCCACTGCTGGGAGTCCTCTGCACCCACCCCTCACATGTCTCTGTCCACTGCTGGGAGTGATATGCACCCACCCCTCACATGTCTATGTCCACTGCTGGGAGTGATATGCACCCACCCCTCATATGTCTGTCCACTGCTGGGAGTCCTCTGCACCCACCCCTCATATGTCTCTGTCCACTGCTGGGAGTGATATGCACTAACCCCTCATATGTCTGTCCACTGCTGGGAGTCCTCTGCACCCACCCCTCACATGTCTGTCCACTGCTGGGAGTGATATGCACCCACCCCTCACATGTCTATGTCCACTGCTGGGACTCCTTGGCAGACACCCACCCACCCGCACCCTTGGTGCTGTACACTGCTGTCCTGGTCATGTACACACCCCAATATACTGGTTATATGCTGCACCAGGCCCTAAGCCAACATTCGTGGCGTGTGTACGCCTTGTATCACTAATGTACTGGTGCCCTAGAGGTACGGGTGATGCGGTCCGTACCCACACCCTCAGAGCGTGGATACAGCCCGTACCACCATTGGAGTGGTGATGTAGGGGTACGCGCCGTACCCAAGCCCTCAGAGCGTGGGTACGGCCCGTAGCACCATTGGAGTGGTGAAGTAGGTGTACGCGTGGTACGGGCCGTACCCACGCTATGAGGGCGTGGGTACGGCGCGTACCCCTACATCACCACTCCAATGGTGGCACGGGCCGTACCCATGCTCTGAGGGCGTGGGTACGGCACGTACCACGCATACCCCTACATCACCACTCCAATGGTGGTACGGGCCATACCCATGCTCTGAGGGCATGGATACGGCACGTACCCCTACATCGCCACTCCAATGGTGGTACGCGCCGTACCCACGCCCTCAGAGCATGGGTATGGCCCGTACCACGCGTACACCTACTTCACCACTCCAATGGTGGTACGGGCTGTACCCACGCTCTGAGGGTGTGGGTACGGCGCGTACCCCTACATCACCACTCCAATGGTGGTACGGGCCGTACCCACGCTCTGAGGGCGTTGTATGGCCCGTACCACCATTGGAGTGGCGATGTAGGGGTACGCGTGGTACGTGCCGTACCCACGCCCTCAGAGCGTGGGTACGGCCCGTACCACGTGTACACCTACTTCACCACTCCAATGGTGGTACGGGCAGATTCCACCACTCTAGTCAGGCCAAGTAAGTTACATACCAAAGATAACCTGTGCTCACCCTCTGGTAGATTGGCGCAGAAAAGTCAGGCTTATTATCAGAGGCAATGTGTAAAGCGTTTGCGCAACTTACACGCACTGAAACACAATGAATACAAACCAAGAGAGACTGCACACCAGACTATATAAAAATATATATAGTATATTGTACTTAAAACCAGACCAAAATGGCATGAGTCATATCATTAGTACAAATGATGCAGATTTAAAGAAGTGGCTCATGTGTTGCCAACGGCATGAATTACATGTATACTTTTCTTTCGATAAGCTTTTCATGGACGTAGATTAGAGATGCATTCTGTAAATATGCTGGTATTACTTTCAATACAAGTCACAAACAAGTACTTTTAAACGTATGTAGTTTTACGGTATTACTTTAGATGCATCAAATAAACCTTGGGGACTGTGCTTCTATTAGAACCTTTATGGTGATTTTGAGTGGGTTCTCGGAGGGACTGGAGCCAAATCAGAAATTTTAGCCTATGTCGGTGCTCAATGCCGTTCTCTGGGTCTTGGACTCTTGGCTAGCATTAGAGAGCACTCCTCCCAACTCAACATCACAAGTCCTAAGCTCAAGGTGAAGATCCAGACTTTTTTAGGCTCTTTGTGACTCTCAAACAGACTTTATGCTCCATCCAATGGCTATCCACGATGCTGACGTGAATCCTCATTGATGACAAACTTTTAATATCAGCTACGAAATCCAGCACCAAAGGCAACAGTCTGCGCCAAGCTACCAGAGGGTAAGCACAGGTCATCTATGGTATGTAACTTTCTTGGCCTGACTAGAGTGGTGGAATCTGCCTGGCTTAGGTACATACCCTAGACAACCAGAAACCCAATTTCTAACAGGCACCTCTTGGGCATTAGGCATTACTCCAGCAGAGGACAGCAAGCCAGCTTAAGCAGGTCCAGTTGGTGCTGGTCAGCTGGGCAGTTGAATGGAGGACTCTGGAAGCCTGCTGTGCCCTTGTAGCTCAAATAGGAGCTAATCCAACTTACCCTTGGAGTCACTTCTGGGGAGCCTGGGATCGAGGCAGGTCCAGATTTCCTTCTTCAGACAGCAGGGCAGTCCTTCTGAATCTTCCATAAGGCCAAGAGTGTTCTCCAGAGAGGTTCTGAGGTGTCGATTTTATCCCAAGTGCCAGCCTGTGGGTGTGAGAGACCCTCTTGCTGGGTTTGGCTTCAAACTGTCTAGACCAGCAGGCCTAGGTGTGATCTGCATTTATCAGTGTCAGGGCGGGCAGCCTTTTGAAGTCAGAAAGGGGGGACACTCCCTGAGGTTAGGCTTTGAAGCTCATGAAGGCGGAGTACTACCCCCAGGACATCCACAACAGGAGAGCAATATCCTGCCCCACAACCAAGGACCTTTTGTCCCTATGTCAGGTTGGAATACACAAAACACCACAGGAGAGCCATCCAGAGTCTTGTGACCCTGGACAATGGCAGATGGGCACATTTGGTTTAGGCAGTAAAATGCCAACTTTCTAAAAGTGCAAAAAGAACAATTGATGGACAGAATGCTGAACAATGTCATACATTCACCCCATGACTGAGATCTGAGCCTAAATCCATCGTTTCTTTTGCTCGCCATTCCAGTTTAGATCCAGCCATATGCAAATCAGTCTTGCCCCTGTTCTCAATGGGAACAGTCCAGCCTGAACTGCCAAGCCAGGTTCCTACTGGACTGGAAACAAGCATCCTGGGACCGGTTTTGGGGTTTCCAACCTCATCAGCCAAGCGAGCTTGACTCCAGTGGCATGGAGAGACAGGACCCACGTCCAGGCTAGCCTGGCTGATATGGGGTGATGCCAAGAAACCGATCCCAGGATGCTTGTTTACGGTCCAGGTAGGACCTGGCTTGGCAGTTCCAGCTGGACTGTTCCCATGGGGCACAGGGTCAAGACTGATTTGCATATGGCTGGATCTAAACTGGGGTGGCATGGTGAGCAAAAGAACAATGGATTTAACCCAGATCTATTGACTGGGGGTGAATGTTTGATTTGCTCTGCATTCTGTCCATCATATGTGCATCTTTAACTTGCCTAAAAGTTGCTTTTTTTCAGAATAGTAATTTAAAATCCAATTTTACTATTAAAGGGACTTTAAATTACAATTCATTTGAGTGAAAAAACATTTTTCTCTCTGTTCGCAAACTTACGCTATCACTTATTAGGTGTGATAGGGTAATCCTGTGTTAGTCTATGGGAGCGACAGCTTTCCAACAGTGAAAAATTACTTTGGGAGAATTTTCGCTCTCCGGACATGTAAATCTTAAATACAAATGTCCTACTTTTTAAATATATGCACCATGCCCATTGAGCCTTTACGGCCTGTGAGCCTTTAGGGCCTACCTTAAGACCGACTTATATGTATTCAAAAAGAAGGTTTCCGCATGGCGAAAGGGTTATTTTGCAAGGTCGCAATGGCAGTTTAAAACTGCACCACAGGCTACAGTGGCAGACAGGGACAATGCTCTACAGTTCTACTTTATTGGGTGGCCTAATGAGGCCTCCTGCCCAAGATTAAATTTCATTTACATTTAATACAATATTCTAGGGACCTACATGAAATTAAATGTACCAATCAGGTGTAGACCAACTTTACCATGTTTCAAGGGAGAGCCATTGAGTTGGGTAACAATAAAGACAACATTAACAAGTTCAGCAAAGAAAGGCAAAAATGTGGGATGACACTGCAGAGGGGGCCCGATTTAATAGAAAAGTTACTCGTTATGCTAGACTACACTTTTTTACAGGTACATCATTGACAATATCACGCCCCCGTCCTTATCTGTAGTTTGTCATGTAATGGAGCCCTGTTTATATTTGCACCACAGTCCTTTTATGTGGACCTAGTACGACCAGAAACCTTTGATCAAGGTATCTCCATTATATTTGTATTGGTGGCTCTGTTTTGATGAATAATCTTAAGATTGTACTGGTCTGTACTGAGGATATATTCAAATTATACTCTTTCTTATCGGTTTTATGTGCAATTAGGAGTTGTGAAGACCCCCTCTCACTTCTTTGCCCTCCAGTGCTGAATAATTCATTGGCAATAATACATTTCAAACATCTCCTTAGTTTAATATGTCCATTGGTTTTACTATGTATAGGGGATACAAAACCAATTAAATTCATACATCTCCCTGCTTCCTACATCATAGCTGCTGACTAATCGGAGTCCTTTACCTATACTGGAGACACACCATGAAGCAATAACTATCTCCATTATCTTCTCTTTCACAAAGAGATATTGCATTAGAGAGAGTCAGTGGTAGGCCTGATCTCACTGCCCTAATATTTGAAGACCATGTAGAGTTACAACATACAGAATACCCCCTTGATCGACTAGGGCCCCCTTGCTTATGGAGTGAGCACCAATGATAAGAAGCATGGGACACAGTTAGCACAGTGTCTGTGGTCCCTGACATCGCTCCCGTAAGGTGTCTTCTCCTCTTATACTCTTGTCTGCTGCCAGCACAAGTACCCCAATCAGAAATCATGATGGGTCTTCCAAACTGAAAAGGAGAGACTTATCCAGCATTCTGGTGTATTATTCTTTAAAGAAAGTCCCTTAGCATTCCCCTATGCATTTTTTACAAAATATGTTTAGGTGGCCCTTCCAGTTGCAACTAAAAAATGTGATGTTGTCTAAACAGGAGACAAAAAAATGTGCATCTCTGTAAAGATGCCAATAAAGCCTGAAAGGTTGATTGAGTGTTCTTCTTCCCAAATGGGTTAGGCAGCACTGATGAAGCTCAATCGAAGCCTGAAAGACAATTTACACCTTAGCCCAAAGGGTAAACCCAAGTAATCCATAGCCAGATTTAAGATGCTTTAGAAGTTTGAAGCACCTAGCTTGTCCAATAACGTATGTGCTCAGGAAAATGAGTTGGCCTTGGCCGTTGGACCTCACAGGGACTTAAGTAGACCATGCAAAACCTCAAGTCCACGGAAGGCTTTATAAACATCAACAACTTTGTTGTGCTTATGGACTCTATGGCTTCTCAATAACCTTAAGATCCAGTGTGTCAGGCACTTCTGCTTCACTGCAGCCTTTGACACTTTCTGACACTGTATTGATTCAAAACTTCACTGAAAGGTTGTCCTCAGAGTCAATATTGTACGTATACATAAGGCTCAAATCAGGGGTTGGCAAGAATAGACTTCAAACTGTCTCAGGACAACCTCATTCTCTTCTTGGTATGTAGGTGTCAAATCTAGAAACATTTACTCCAGTCAGTAAGCAAATTTAGAAGAAGCTCACTATTTTCTCATCCTTTTCTCCAGATACCAGAATCCTGCAATTTCTACATAATGGTCTCCTTTAAGTCTACTGATGTGACACATCTGGTAAGGTTCATGGCCTGCATATAAATCAACCAAATTGTTGATCTCATTGAGTGGTCTAGTTTATTTGTCTTCCAAAGAACAAGGAAAAATATATTTCACTATCAGAATCCCTTGCCTTACCTACTACCCAGTCAGCTTAGCTTTCTGGCCATCACGGACATCATCTCCCCGCAGGTCATCGCATCCACCAACTACACCCTGCTGGAAAACCTCAACTTCCACCTCGACAACCAACTGTACCCCAACACCACATCCCTCCTGGACCACCTCCACAACATTGGATTCCGCCAGATCGTGACCCAGCCCACGCACTCAGCAGGACACACGCTCGACCCCCTCTTCACTACAGGGAACTCCATCACCTTCAGCCACACCACCGAACTCCCATGGACTGACCATCATTGCGTCCACTTCACCTTAAGAGCACCCACCATCCACAGACACCAACTCCTGCTACGAAGAAGAAACTGGACCAAAATCACCGAAGACCAGCTCACCGTCTCACTCAACAATTCCACCCCAACCATCGTGGAAAATGGTGACCCCAACACCGCACCCCGAACTGTGCATAGATGGATCTCGGACAGCGTCAACATCATAACCCCCCTCAAGAAAAACAACAATACCCGCGCCAAGAAAGCCAGATGGTTTACCACCGAACTTCGAGAGTCCAGACGCACTTGCCACCACCTCGAAAAGGCCTGGAGGAATACCAAATCCACAGAAGCCCACAACAACTTTGGAGCCACCACAAATGCCCACCACCAACTCATCAGAGAAATGAGGAAAAAAGCGATTGAAGACAGAATCTCCACACACGCGCACAACAGCAAAGAACTCTTCAACATCATCAAGGAGTTTGCCCAACCCACCAGCGAGTCTACTGACATCCCTTCCTCACAAGACTTCTGTGAAAAACTCAGCACCTTTTTCCACCACAAAATCTGGAACATCTACGACAACTTCGACAAAGACAACAAACACACTGAACCCTCACCAACCACCCGACACCCGGAAGCCAGCGATTGACAACTGGACAGCCCTCACCACCGAAGACACACTGCAGACAATGAATTCAATCCACTCAGGTGCCCCCACGGACCCCTGCCCCCACCACATCTTCAACAGAACCGCCGACACCATCGCACCCATCCTCAGCCACACCATCAACGGCTCCTGGCATCCGCCTGGTTCCCCGACGACTGGAAATACACCGAGGTCAACCCCCTCCTGAAGAAACCCTCGGCAGACCCCACGGACCTCAAAAACTACAGACCCATCTCACTGCTCCCGTTCCCAGCGAAAGTCATCGAGAAAGCCATCAACAGCCAACTCGCCACATTCATCGAAGTGCACAGCATTGTTGACTCCTCCAAACCCGGCTTCAGATAAAACCACAGCACGAAAACCATCCACCTCGCCGCAGCAGACGACATCCGCACCCTACTGGACAAAGGAGAAACAGTAGCCCCCATCCTCCTCAACCTCTCAGCGGCGTTCAACACAGTCTCTCACCGCACCCTAGTACGCAGTCTCCACGAAGCAGGAATCCAGGACAAGGCCCTCGACTGGATCCACTCCTTCCTCTCCGGCAGAACGCAGCGGGTCAGACTCCCCCCTTTCCTCTTTGACCCTACACCTACCACCTACGAAGTCCCCCAGGGCTCCTCCCTCAGCCCGACGCTCTTCAACGTCTACATGGCTCCACTCGCCCCCATCATCAGAACCTACGGACTCAACATTGTGTCATACACAGACGACACCCAACTCATCCTCTCCCTATCCAACGAACCCAACACCGCCAGACACAACTTTCAAGAAGGCATGGAAACCATCACCAAATGGATGAAAGACAGCTGCCTACAACTAAACAGCAACAAAACAGAAGTACTCATCATGGGCCCAAACCCCGACGCCTGGAGCGACAACTGGTGGCCCCCCGCCCTCAGAAACCCACCAACCTCCACGGACCACGCACGCAACCTGGGAATCATCCTGGACTTAGAGCTCAAAATGGACCGCCAGATCAACTCCGTCTCGTCCTCCTGCTTCCACACCCTCCACCTCCTACGTAAAACCCTCAAATGGATCCCCTTGAACACAGAAAGACCGTCACTCACACCCTGGTCACCAGCAGACTCGACTAGGGCAACGTACTCTACGCCGGAATAAACAAAAACCTCACCCGCAAGCTACAGAACATCCAGAATGCTGCCCCAAGACTGGTCCTCAACCTGACAAAACACTGCCACATCTCCCAGCACCTGCAACACTCCACTGGCTCCCCGTCGAGGCTAGAGTCACCCTCAAGATGCTCACCCACGCACACAAGGCCCTCCAGGACACTGGACCAGCATACCTGAACAGCTGACTCAATTTCCACGTACCCCAAAGGACCTTGCGATCAGCCAAGCTCTCCTACGCCGTAGTCCCCCGCACCAGAAAGACCAGATCAGGAGACCGCTCCTTCTCCTTCCTCGCGGTCAGTGCCTGGAACGCCGTTCCGATCCACCTCAGACAGACAACATCGCTCCCCATCTTCATAAGAAACCTCAAAACCTGGCTCTTCGACAGACCCCCTCCTTGATGGACTGGAACCTGCACCCCCCCACCCCTAGCACCTCGAGACCCTTACGGGTGAGTAGCCATGCTTAACAAACGCCTGATTAATTGATTGATCATTCCTTCAGGAGTTCTTGGCTTGCCTGAAGGCTCCATTATTCATTAACTGCAGAATCTTACACCTGAGGCCTAGTTTAGGGTCCATCATATGACCTGTGAGAGACCTTCAGTTTCCTCCTATCCCTCTTTGACCAACATCAGTGTATTGCAGACAGCTGTAGACAGGATGCCCATACAACAGTCCCAATTTGACAAACCCACACTCTTCTGTGCCACTTCATGGTAAATAGAAAACAGGCATGGCAGAAGAATATCCTACATCCTCCTCAGTGGTTGCTCTAAATCACCCATCATGCTTTTTGAGAGCCTTATGAAAGCTCTCAACTAATATATTGCTTTGGGGTGCTATGAGGTAGAAAACGTAAAAATCAGACCAATCTCTTCCCAGTTGGCCTTCATGGAGGTTCACTTCCAGTAATCAGAAAGTGCTGCTTTATCAAATTCCTCCCACAACCAAATGCCTACCAGAGCTCTATCTACTACAAGGACAGTAGTGTTCCTCAAGGGAAACATTTATAGATACAATGTTGCATGATTTACTAGCATCATGATATATTTATTCAGAGAAGTTGCAAAAGCATCCAAGGGACCAATTATATGAACTCCTTACCTCTCGAAGGGTACTCCGATCACTGCCATAGCGGTACAGGTGCAGTTGTCCTCCAAACCTACAAATCATCTGACAAATAGTACTTGTATGGCACAAGCACTCAATTTCTACACCCATATCCCAGCATCTATCTACACAGGAAGTTATATCTCAGGCTTATCATCTGAACTTTTCGTCTTCTCCCTACTTGGGTCAACTCCTCAGGGATTCCCGAAACCCAAACTGTCCCAGCTCAGAGTACACAGAAAATGGTGAAAATTATTTGGGCCCACTATGGCCGGAAATACCTGCAGCCAGGAACCCTGCTCCTTTGTAATCAGAGTGAACACCCACACGGTAAAATCTTATGACGCGCTTCACCCAGGACTCTACACTACCTATCCCCACAATCACATCCAGACCATGCAAACACTCACATTGATTACCTCCAAAACAAAGACTCAGCCTAATACACATTCCATTCACCACTACGACTTTACGAACTATCAAAGACACACTTCAACTCAAGCTCATTAACAGCTGCTCTGCAGTACCTCATGCTCCAAATTCTGCATCAGAACTTGGATGCACTGTTCATCACAGAATAATGATACACCCCCAGAACAATGAACGTCTTTGTTCTCACCGACAAAAGCATCCACATTGCATGTAGTGACCATAAGAAGGGATGAGGCCTTACCAGCAACAGCAAGTCCTGGTCCTGAACCATTGGCAAGTAAGCAACACCCAGTTATATATGCCACTTGCCACCTTCTGAATCTCAGTCCGCCATCTTCCACCTTATCTTGATGTGTCTTGAATGAAACAAGGAGGTCATGGACAAATCCTCAACAACTTCATTTAACACACTAATACCACCCTCCTCTGTGACTCAAGCACCTAGACAAATATAAGCACACAAAAACCAGAAGTGACACCCTTTGTAACCTCATCACACATCAAAGGACACATCTTCGACCTTTTCTTCTGGAAATAACCAACCATCAAATGTAAACCTTGCATATGTCTAAATTGAATCCTTCAGCACTCTGGCACTCCAAAGAACTCACCAAAAATAAATGCTACATTTTCACTTCGGGAAAAAATAGTAGAACTGCCAATGAACTTGCTAACTCATCCTTTCAGTTAATGCCCAGTATTTTATTAATACCATCCATGAAGCTGCCACAAAAGGTAAGTGCTCACTCTTCAAGACAATCAGACACAGCATCAATCCTATGCCTGCTGTGCTTATTTCGCACCAGACAGACAAGTGCAATGCCATCAATGAAGATCCATCAGCGCCAAGTCTGCGTTGCCTCTTCTGTCCCATCTCTCAATATAGCAAGCAGCAAGGCTTATCCTTGAAACCACTGCCTCTTCAATGTCATCCATCAAAGCCTCCTTCTATGAAGATGGTGTTCTACCTTGGTCTTCATCAGAGCCATCTGCAGAGAGGCTTTCTTGCCCATATTCACCCTCGCCAATGCCAGTCTCTCTCAATGCATCTTCCCAGAAGCCCTTTTCCATTGGGGTTAGGGGAAGCACTGCTCTGAATCACTCAACAGCCCCAGTGATAAAATTATACTACAATCCCAAGAACTCTTTGAGCATCTTTTGACCTTGGTTCCTCCCCAGCTATTGAGAGCAGAGACTGTGATCTAACCCCACATAAAGAGCAGAGATCGCATAACTTAAAGGGACCAGCCTTTAGCAGGCTATGAGGAGCCGATCTAAGGGGAAAGGGTTCTTACGTTCTTGTCCCTCGGGGCAGGGCTCGACAGATATTGATTGCTGCTTCAAATAGTCTGCAATCTTCGGTTGCGACTCAACAATTCTCCTATATGACGATCCACTCCTCTTTGCTGACAATGCAGTCCTTTGGAAACGTGATGACCCTACAATTGAAGAATGGAGCACTGTCAAATACACTTCATAGACAAAACCCATATTTTTAGGTAAAAAGAGAGCTTAGCTTGACCTATGTACCTGCTAGTACTCTGGGGCCTAATGCTGGTACAAAAAGGCACAAGTGCGGTGCAATATGCCCTGTGTGGACCCATTTTGTCCCACCCTGACTACTGTCTTGGTTATTGTAGGGAATATCTATCAGTGGACCATAGAGTGTAGTCCTCAGCACTGGACCAGCAGGGGCAACTGAAGGGCAAAATTGAGGTGATTTAGCAAAACCGTGTTGGGTTCAGTACTGGCATGGCAAAAGTGCTGCAAGTCAAGTCTTAAGTGTTTTGTCAGAGCAGGGTGTGGCCTGCCTTGAGGATAGTGCCCTACCTTGAGGGTAACATTATAGGCAGACCACCTTTTATTACTGAGACAGAAGATAGTACTGCAACTCAAGCTTGAAGTGCAATGGCTGAGCAGTGCATGTGTATCAGTACAGAAACAGCAGGCATCATAGGAGCTGTTAGAGCTGAAATAGAAGGCAAGGATGCAGATCAGGAATGGAAATACTTTGGAAGGTTTTCTGAGAGTCTCAGCACTGAACAACAAGGGTTGTCGCTGATGATGATTGTACTGCTTTGGTAAGGCAGTGAATTAAATTCCATCACCTAATAAATAGGACGTGCTACAAGTCAGGAATTAGTTGCATCAGTAAATCTGTGTAGGTCTCAGTAGTTGAAAGGAAAGTTTTGATGCTGTCCGGATTGAAGTCCTTTAGCAGATCTGAGGCTGAAATTCAATTCAGACTGGATTAGAATGGTGAACTACAGGGTATCGAGAGAGTTAGTTGCACTGCGTTGTTTCAATACTGCACTAGTATTGCAGGACAAGAATGAGCTGCACGAAGAGACTGGGTCTCAGAACAGTGAGAGAAGAGGTCCCTGCTGGACAGGAATTCCTGTTACACAGCTCAGCAGTGAAATAGTGTAAGATACTGCAAGTCAGAATCAAGAGCATCATCAGTGTTGTATCAATTGATCCTTTGACTCAAATGGTAGTGGGTCCTATTGATAAGGATTGAGACACATCTTATGTGGTTTGCTATCCTGTGATGGCATCTAGTCTTTTTGTTCTATCCAACCCGGGTCCTATCATGTAATGTGTTACTGTGCTTTGGTTGGACCTTCTATGAAGGGGAAAGTTACGTTGCACAGGCTTCTGAGAGGGAACCACTTGTATAGAATAATGCCTTACTCTGATTCCTGCACCAGCGGCCTTCCTGTCTTCTTTGGACTCTACGACAACTGGTATTTGAATGGAGCTTCAGATCTGAACAGCAGTGGGTGCTGCAGGTCAGGGTTGAGGTGCAATGTAACGGTGCACATGAGTCCACGTTCAGCAACAGCAGGGGTAAAAAGTTTCAAACTGAGGTGCATTGGAAGAGCTGTATATGACTCAGTAGTGCAGTATCAAGAGATGCTGCAGGCCAGGATTGAGATGCATTAGTAGCGGTGTGTGTACACATTCTAAGGCTCAAACAACAGAGAATGCTGTAGGTCAGAACTGATGTGATCAGTGCAGTTGTATGTATTGATCCAAAAATTCAAATACGAATGAGTGTTATAGAGCAGGATTGGGATACACGACTGACGTACATCCGCTGAGTTGTGTGTGGACATAGGTGCTGCATATAAAGACTCACTTTAACAGGGAGAAACCACATTGCTTATCAAACTTTAACTTGCCATGTTGCTCTACTCTCTAAATTTATGGGCAACATTGTTGACTCCTGATCTGTACTCCCACCAAGCCCTGGACCAGTCATAAATCAATTTAAACCACTACCGTGATCCTGATAATAAGGCGGGTAATATGCCATGCAAATAGTCAATATTTATTATTA
Organism: Triturus cristatus; assembly: GCF_964204655.1. Taxonomy (NCBI): domain Eukaryota; kingdom Metazoa; phylum Chordata; class Amphibia; order Caudata; family Salamandridae; genus Triturus; species Triturus cristatus. Next base: position 1,200,231,734 of record NC_140584.1, read on the forward strand.
ATGCTTTCAACCGTACTAAGTGACCACCATGAGATCTGTGTGTCAGTAACAGATAAGTTACTTACCTTCGGTAATGCATTATCTGAGACAACATCTAGCTGCAGATTCCTTACCTTTGAATTCTCCAGGCGTCAGGCTGGATCCGGAAACGTTTGCATGAGCAGTACTCATACACGCCAACGGGTGGCTCCGTCCAGTGCCATGTGATGTTGGCAGCATCTTTGGTGTCGGATGTGATGTCGCGTCACCTATATAGGTGCCACCCAGGCTCGCAGCCTCAGTTCCTTTTCACTTTTTCCATGCCAGAACTGCAGAGCCATGAAGTGAACTGACTACTGTGTGTCAAAAGTAGGGCCCTGTGAAGGGGAACAACCCTAGCCCTATAAATGAGTTTGCAGAGCAGGGAGGCATGGGTGGGTCTGTAAGAAATCAGTAGGTAGATATTGCCTCAACCAGATAATGTGTTACAGAAGGTAAGTAACTTGTTCATCTAATAGAGACTTCTACCTGTAGATTCCTTATCTTTGAATTGATACCCAAGCCCTACTTCCTGGTGGTGGGCTGAGGACAGATTTACTAGACTAAAAAGTCCTGCAGAACCAAACAGGCAAAATTACCGTCCCTGCGGACCTGACTGTCCTGACAGTAGTGTTTCGCAAACATGTGGATTGAAGCCCATGTTGCAGCCTGGCAGATGTCCACGACTGGCTTTCCACGAGCCAACGCCTTGGTCGCAGCCTTCCCCTGGTGGCTGCTTACAAGCCAGGGCGTAGCAGATTTTAATGAAGGTAATAACCCAGTATAAAATGGATGTTTGTGCACTGCCCAACCTTTCTTATCTCCCACGTAACCTACAAAGAGTTGGTCGTCCACCCAGAACTCTTTCATGCGGTCAAAGTAGAAAGACAATGTTCTTTTTGGGTCCAGACGGTCCTTTCCTTAGAGGGATGCGGAGGAGCAAAAAGGGTGGGCAGTGTGAACGATTGACCCAGATGGAATGGGGTCACCACTTTAGGTAGGAATGAGGCACGGGTGCAAAGCACCACCTTATCCAGGAATGTCATAAGGTAAAGAGTCTTGATGACAAAGCCTGCAGCTGGTTGCATGACACAGCCACGCATTCATTTTCCATGCATTCCTTAACAAAGGGGGCGGAACAATGAATGCGTCTGAACCACGCATTCCATTTATAACACATGCCGTTACAACAAATTGCCTTCGGGTGGTGCTGGACTTTGAAATAGTATAATTTACTATTCCAACTCCAGTCACCATAACAGCAGGGAAAGCCTTGAACTTTAACGTCCAACGCTGCGTGACCTAACGCATGTTATTGCAACAATAGCATTGTAAATGTAATGTGTGGTTCAGACACATTAGTTATTTCGCATGTGTTGCAAAGGCAACGTGCTGTTCGGCAGTCGTTGTATTTGCTATTTCCCCCTGCAGCTCGCTCACCCTCTGAGCAGATGTCATCACCACTCCACAAGAAAGGCTGTCTTGCTGGTAAGCAGCCAGAGGGGGAAATTGTGTAATGGCTCATGGACAGAGCAGAAAGATAACCCTTGGCAGTACCCAAAGCAGATCCCTGCTGGGTAAGGGTAAGAATAAAAAGAAGAATATTAGATAGAGAAGTAGAATGAGGGTCAATAGACCTTTCTGTACAATATTTACAATTTTTTTGCCAATGCCAGGTGTATACCATCTTAATGGAGGGCTGTCTTGCCGCCAAGTTAACGTTACATACTTCAGGAGGAAGGTCAAAAGCTATCAACTGTCAGCGCTCAATGTCCATGCAAGGATGTGTAGAGTTGAAAAGTTCAGGTAGAGGACCGTCCCCTGCTGCTGCGACAGGAGATCTTCCTGAAGGGCAACCTGATCGGAGGATGGATGCTCATTCAAAGAAGCTCTGGATATCAGACTCTCCTTGACCAGCCCGGAGCCAAAAGGATGACCTGGGCCCAGTCATCCTTGATATTATTGAGAACTCTGGAGCCTGAGCTCCAATCACGATGAAACATGTCGCCAAGCTATAGCCGCCTTGGAAACTCCAGCGCGCAACACTGTTGTCTTTGTCCGTTCTCTACCGAGGCGAACAGATCTAAACAAGGCTCTCTCCCCTTTTATGCCACCTCAGACTGGAGACACCATTCCTGATCCGCTAGGCATCTATGGCTGAGTTTGTCTCCTCTGACGTTCAAAGAACCTGTCAGATGTTGAACCATCGGGGTCATGCTCTGCTGTATCAGCCACGTCTAGAGATGCAGTCCTCTTGACAAAGGGTCCACGACCCCACACTGCCCTGCTTGTTGCAGTATCACATGGTGGTGGTGTTGTCCTTGAACACTCACACCAACTTCCCCTTGATAGAGGGAAGAAATGCTATCAATGCTAGCTGGATCACCCGAAGCTCCAACAAATTGATTTGGAACCCTGACTCCACCGGAGACCAGTGTCCCCTGATCTCCAGCTGTTCCAGAAGGCCGCCCCAGGAGTGATGCATCTGTCACTATGTGAGATCTGGTTGGAGAAGGGAGAGGGGTCTGTCTCTGGCCCAATCACAGTTCGTTTGCCACCAGGGAAGGTCCTTTGCAGTTCCCTCCGATACCTGAACCTTGTCGGAGAGTTTCCCCTGATGCTGTATCCCCTGGTCCCACTGCAAAGCCTACGCCATCTGGTATGATTTACCAACGTGATGCAGGAGGCCATGACCCCAAGTAGCCTCAGAGTCATTCTCACTGAAATCCAGGATAGAGGCGTAAACATCGGTATCATAACCTGAATATCCTGGACTCGCTGTTCGAGATGAGGGAAAGAGAGCACCTGAGAGGGAGTCTAGTGTGACTTCAGCACGTTTATAGAGAACTCCAATGAATGCAAGACGTTCACCGTAGTATGGAGATCGGAGACAGCCTGGGGCGAGGACACCTTCAACAGCCAGTCGTCGAGGCAGGAGAAGACTGATACCCCTAACCTGCGCAGATGAGCTTCGACCACTGCCATCACCTTGGTGAACACTGGAGGGGCACTGGTAAAGTCATAGGGTACCACAGTGAACTGAAAGTGCTCGAGGCCTACCTTGAACCACAGGTAACGTCTGTGGGTTGGCGGGATGGGGACGTGAAAATAGTTTACCTGCAAGTCCAACGCTAACTGCCAGCCTCCTTGGTCTAGGTCAAACAAGACTTGAGCCAACGTGAGCATCTTGAATTTCTCCTTTTTCAGGAAGATATTGATGGTTCAGAGTACTAGAATAGGACATGGAACTTTGTTCTTCTTTGGTATCAGAGAGTAGCGGGAGTAACAACCACTGCCTACTTCTGAAACTGGAACCTCCTATATAGCTCCCCTTGGCCAGGAGAGCTGTAAATTCCTCTCAGGTAGTAAGAGATGATCCTCCGCCAGCCATTTTTGAGTTGGCAGTAAAGGGGGAGGAAAAGACAGAAAAGGACGGGAATAGCCATCCCAAATGATCTGGATGACCCATTTATCCAAAGTTATACACCGCCAGTGGAGGAGATGATGTTGAATTCTCTCCCCAACTGCACTGGCATGGTCTTGCAGAACCAAACTAGGAAGGCTTGGAGGCTACAGCTGCCAGGGGCTTAACATTAACTTAATAATAATGAAAACTCGTGAGTTCTACACATCTGTCAAGAAATTGTACCTGCCACATTTCATTTCCTTGCTGAATGTGGCAGTAATTGTGGCACTGAAAGCCGTGGTAGTGGTCCGCCTAACAAAATATTTTTATATTGCTGAATTCATCCCAGTGTTCGAGGGATTTAAAAGCATTTCTATGCAGTCCTGCTCTTGTCACCTAGACTCATGCAGACACTCACAGAAAGACTCAAACACTCACTCACGCTCAGGCACTAATGCTCACACACTTAAATGCACTTCCAAACACACATAACTGAAGCCGGCCTTCAAGCAATCTTGCGCTCTTACACGCACTCTGTCATATGCACAATCCTATCTAGATTACACTGACTCACATTGACACTCCAAACACAATCACTCATGCATTCACACAACATGCTTACAGTGATTTTCAAAAACACTTCACACACCCAACAAGCAGCTCGCAATGCTTATATTGCTCACCAAGCTACAACACGCAACAAAAACAGCCTATTATTAAGCACATAGGAGAAACCGATTGCATTTACCAATGCTTGTTTCAAACTCCAGTGCTGAACAAGCAGAATCTACTGCAGATGAGGAATGGGGTGCACTGGCTGAGCTGCGGGTTAGACTCAAACCTGGATTTGCACTCAGGGACTAAAGACAGGCCTGAGACTCATTGAAAGGATTTGTCTTGAGGTCTCTACTGCAGTGGCAAGTGAGGTGGTGCGTCTGTGTCTCACTGCCTGAATACAAGGGGATGCTGTATATGAGAATCTGGTACCACAGATCAGGATTTATCTCTTCTAAATCTTGAGGGTCTATATCAGAGTGCCCCATACAGATAGTGCAAATAAATTATTACCATTTGGTGAATCCGGGAAAACATCAAGTGCTTCCTGTGAGAGCGACGATGTATTTTCAGCAATGCCCTGGTCATGCTCCTGCTCGGGGCCACCGGAGAGGTCATACTGGCTGCTGCCAGTTTCTGTGGCCAAACGATGCTCAAAGATGAATTCACCTCCTCCACAGCTTTCACATTTATGGGCGTCTTTTTCCAAGAAGTTGGCACACTTCAGGTGCAGCTCTGTCACCTGCTCTCTCAGCCACAGCTCGTATGCTGTCTCCTGCAGCAGCGGTGTGCAGAAGCGCATGGTCTTGCAGGGCCAGCCCTTGAGTTCTGGTAGATGCATGCGGGACGCTGCAAGAAGTACAGAGGTCATCAGCGGAACAAGAACACATGGATCATGAACAACTCTGAACTAAGATTGGAAGGAAATGGTGATAAACAAGCACTGATAAAGCCAATCGTTTGACAAGTCTATTCAGTAGTAGATGTAGAGTAGCGGCAAAGCTGAAAATAATTCTCTGCAGCAACCCACTGGGAGCTTTGTCAATGCTTGTTTGATAGAGACTATACATCTCTACACGTAGACACTAATGACACATGGCTGCCACTCAGAAGGTAACATTATAAAACTAAATGGCATTATTATGATTGCATCATTAATACTGCAGTCAATTTAAAGACACTGTAAAGATACAGAGAACATATTATGAGTGAGCCCCACCTTTATACAATACAGAACTTCACCTTCAAGACAACATGCCTACAAACAGACACAACAAAATGTAGAAATCATACACAGAGATTTCCAAAAGCGTACACTAGTTTAGTAGGATTCACAATAACAAATGCATAATGAATATTCTTTGTAAATCCAGCTGTCAATCTCCACCCCACCTTTACAAGACTCCTACAATCAACGTGTAAGATATTATTTCACCAAAGCAGACACACTGTATTCCTATCTACCAATTGAAACCAGAACAACTGCTTCCCTAATACACAACCAAAAACAATAATAACAGAAAACCATTTTCCATCTGTATCATCCTTTCAAACAATTAAAGCCTCAGAATTTGAAGACCTAGTAAAAGAACTCCAAGAGAAAATTATCTTTGACCAGTGTTTAGATTCCTAGATGTGGTATCATATTAATGGATGAAGTCCAATCACAAAACAGGTAGGATAGGAAGGTCAGTGAAGAATCTGGCTAGATAGATCTCTAACTGAGCATTACCGAAGGTAAGTAACTTGTACCTTTGACAGACTTCTAGCTGCAGATTCCTCACCTTTTGAATAGATACCAAAGAAGTACCTATTTAGAGATGGGTCTGTGAACAGCCGTGGCCCTTGCTGGTAAGAGAGGTGGGGCCGAGTGGTGGGGAGATTTTGATGGACGATGATGAGGGGAAATTAATTATTTAATTTTCCCTCGTCTGACCCCACCGCTCTTACCTGCTCAGGCTGCGGCTGTCTGTGAATAGACTCAAAACCAGAACTCCTGAAAACAGGGCTGGCAAAATGACTCTCTTGGTGAACTTGACTGTCCAGACAATAGTGATTTGTGATTGTATGGAGAGACCCCCACATAGTTGCCTGGCTTATGTCTAGGACAGGGATTCTGCATGCTAATGCACTGGAACCCGCTTTGGCCCAGGTAAAATTAGTAAGCAGTCCGCCGGGGCTGCTCTCTGGCCAATTCGTAGCAGATTTCACTTTCTTGCCTTTTTTCTCTCTAGAGAACCCCAAAATGAGCTGATCATCCACCCTAGTGTTCCTTAGTGTGATCAATGTAAAATCTGAGCACTCTTTTGGGATACATGCAATGGAGTTCTCCTCCTCATTGGAGGGGTGATGTGGAGCATAGAACCCTGGCAGGGTGATAGTTTGACGAATGTGGAATGGCTTAACAACGTTTGGTAGAAATGATGCTCACAGAACCAGTTAGTGGGATGCAGGTAGTTTATGGTGGAATGGCAAAAAAGCCTGAAGCTCACTCACATGCCAAGGTGATGGCGATGAGGAACACCATCTTAAGAGTAAGTTGCTGTAAGGGACAGCTGTGAAGCGGCTGAATCTGAGTGCACATCAAATAAAACAGGACCAAATTAAGGTTCCATTGGGGCTTTCCAAAGAGAAAAGGGGAAACATATGTTGTAGCCCTTTCAAAAATAGGATCCCAACCGGTCACTTAAACAGGAAGTCTGATCTGGCAACTGTAAGAATGCGAAAGGGCCAAAAAATGATCCTTAACCATGACCAATGTAAAGCCTAGCGGGAAAAGAGACAAAAATAAACCGACAGAATGTCAGGTAACTTTGCATGGAGGGGTCAATATGGCATGTGCCTCACCAAACCACATATTTGTTCAGTCATTCATTCAGTAGTGAGTCAGTTCACTCCTTCTTGAAAATAATTTTTTTGAGAAACAAGAAAGTCAAGTAAGTTGGTGAATCCAAATTATTATTTATTTGTTCAAATGAAAGGCTTGTATTTCAGTTGATCCAGTTATTCAAGCTTATATTTATCAAAGTAAAACGAATAAGCCAATTTGGAGCGGAGGTGAACAGCCGACACGTGTTTCGCCCTTATGGCACAGTATCTGGCCAGGGCTTTCTCAAGGCTTAATGTTCGGGATGCAGCACAATACATTAGCTTCATATATCACTATTCAAGGTCACTGTACAATACATTCGGTCAGGCCTTTCAGATTGTAAAGGTTACAGTCTCAGGATAATTCCAGGCGCTAATTCTTATATTTGTTCAGTGACAGGCGAATACAGTTTTTTTCAGGGGATGCCTGGCCGGCATGATGACATCAACCAGGTCCGCAGGAAGATCGAATGTGTTCAGCTGTTGATGCTCAATCTCCAAGCATGAAGGAGGAAACTGAGAAGGCCTGGAGGTAGAACCCTGCCCTCTTGCTGTGACATAGGGGCAGCCTTATCAGAGGACAGATGCTCAGGCCCAGGAGTTTACCATATTTTCTGTGCCCAATCTGGAGCAACTAGGATGACATGGACCTTGTTTTTCCTGATCTTCTTGAGAACTCTGGGCAGGAGAGGTATTGGCGGAACAGCATACAAGAGTCCCAAGTTCCACTCGAGGCAGAATGTGTCTCCAAGGAAGAGACGCCTTGGAAACTTTCATGTGGAGAAGCAGTGACATTGCACATCCTAAGCAGTGGCAAATAGATCCAGATAAGTTTCTCCCCATTTACAGAAGGGTCCTTCCACCACCTCTTAGTGTAATTGCCAGTTGGTACCCACAAGCCGCCGACGGCTGAGCTAGTATGACTTGGCATTCAAAGAGCTCACCAGGTAAATCACCACCAGGACAATTCCCTGGTGGTCCAGGGCTGAGGAGCCGTAAACCATTCAGAGACCACAGGCCTCTGATCATCACCTCTTCTAACATGGTCACCCCAAACAAGAAGTAATGCATTGTTCACCAGTAATCAGTTCATGGTAGGATAGAGAGAGGGGCCGGCTGCAGACCCAATCGTGGTGCAGCAACCACTACTGCTGGTCTTTCGCAGGCTCCTCTGAAATCTGAACGTGGTCAGAGAGGTCCCCTTGGTGTTGGGCACACCAAAACCTAAGATCACACTACAGGGCCAACATATGCCCCCTGGCAAGCTCAACCAGCACAATGCAGGAGGCCATCAGCCTCAGTAGCCTCAGAGTCGACCTCACTGAAATCCAGGACTGAGGCTGAAAGATTAGGTTGATATCCTGATAGTACTGGATGCTCTATCCCCTGGGAAAGGCATGAAACTGAACCTTGTCCAAAATGGCTTTGATGAAAGTGAGCATTTAAGAAGGATTCATGAGTGACTTTGGCACATTCATAGTGTACTCAAGGATGACAGGAGATTTGCCATAGTCTGGAAGTAGTTGACAACTAGACTGCCTTCAACAACCAGTTGTTGAGGTAGAGGAAGACTGGCACCCCTGTCCTCCAAAGGTGTGCTGCTACCAAGCATCACCACTTTTGTGAGCACATGAGGTGCACTGGTGAGACCAAAGGGGAGCACTGCAAACTGAAATAGCGCCTGTCCTACTATAAACAATAGTTAGCGCTGGTGGGCAGGTTTATGGAAATAGGCGTACTGCAGGTCCAATGCCACCATCCAGTCTCCAGGATTACGTGCAGATAAGACATGAGCTAAAATGAGCATTTTGACTTTCTCCTTCAGGAGGAAGGCGTTGAGAGGGCATAAGTCCTAAATAGGCCATTAGCCTCCATCTTTCTTGGGCACCAAAAAGTAGTGGGAATAGCAACCACTTCTTACTTCTGGCATTGGCATCCTCTGGACAGCCTCCTTGGCCAAAAGGACTTTTTCTCCCTGCTGCAAAAGAGATGGTCCTCTGTCAGGACAGCGGAAGATGCGGTGGTGAAGAAAGGAAAGGTAAGGTAAGGTGCATCCCCCATGAATGATCTGAGTATTCCACCTGTGTGATGTTACTGCCAGCCAACCCAGATAAAATTGGTGGATTTTCCCTCCCTTTGAGTGGTTGTTCTCCTGTTAGGGCATGCATTCTAAAGAGGTTTGGAAGGTGGAGCTGAAGGGGAAGCGGTAGACTGAGTGGCCAAATTACCTTAGCCACAGGGGCAGTGGGCACCAAGGACTCAACCGCGAAACTGCTGGGCTCCCTGTTGAGGTTGGACAGATTGGAGGTATGGGTCACCTCTACCAAATCAACAAAAGGAGTGGTAGAACGATTCGTGAGGAGGGGTGGACAGGCCCAGAGAGCATGCAATAGCTCTGCTCACTTTAAAATGCTGTAGAGTGGAATCAGCTGTGCCCCATAGCTGGCAAGTCCTGTCAATGGGCATGTAGAGTTGGGAGGACTAGTCATCACCTGAGAACCCAGTTGATTGTCGCCACTCATGGTGGCGAATAGGAACACTCATGCTGACAGACCGTCTGATGGAATCAGTGGTGTCCAAACCAGAACAAATTGTGAACTTGGTTGACTCACGACCATCTTGAAGAGCCTCAGCAAGATTAGGTCAGATATCTTCGGCCGCACCAGGGGGAACTCGTGCCACTGAGTCTCAAAGGGTGAAGTAATAGCTTCCCAACCAGCAGCTGCTGTTAAGTGATCAGAGTATCAGACTGGTAGGAGAAAACACTTGTTTCCCAAATGCTTCCACTCACTTAGATTTCCTGTTGGAGAGAATGGTAAGGAAAAAGGTGCTGGGTTTAGATCTGCTCATGGAGGCTTGCATCACTATATTTTCGGGGAAGGGTGCTGCGAGAGAAAAGCAGTATAAAACAAAGGTTGGTTTTGTCGAGCAAGACAGAATTTCATTTAGTGTTTGTATTGACCAATCAATGGTATACACTTAACATACCAAACAGGCAAACAGGACAAACTGAAAATAACACAATAAATTCCAGAAAGTGGATGATATATTTTTTCCATATACCGTATCTCACATTATGCGTACAAGTGTGACCAGGTGAAAAAAACATACAGAAAACATTTGCATACATAAGCATGTTTTGTGCAATGCACAAAAAATAAATTAACACTAAGCATTTAAAATCCACAGGGGGGAAAAAGAGAATAGATTATTCACTAAGCATCCACAATAAGTTGGCCCATTATTTAGCACATGTAGCCTTAACGTTAGGCATCACAATGTGAAAGGTTGGTGCAGGATGTCTTGTTCAGTACATCAATGTTTGGACCCTCAAAATAAGAGTGTGAGTGAAAAAACATCTCCACGAGACTTCTTCAGGACTGGGAAAGTAATGGGGTTTGTCGCCTGTATGGTAAAGAGATGTAAATTTTAAGGTACTGAATGTCACAATCTGGTGAGGGTATCACAGCGGTGAAAGGGGGTACTTCTCACCCGTGTGGAAGCTGTCTACTTATTTACCGGCTCCATGTCATGGAGCACATGGTTGGGTCTTCTGCAGGGTGACAGATGGTCATTTGGGAATAGTAATATCTGCAGACAACCAGATATAATAATGAATCCCTGTTGTGGTGCTGGCCTTGACAGCATGCATACCAAGCAAAATGGGTCCAAGATTAGGGTCTAACCAGGGTGCCTGAGTGGTTATCCGGGAATGAGTGGGGCCTACAGAAAGCAGGAAATAATAATGTGACCCTGTTTCAGTTCTGGCCTTGACAGCATGCATACCAAGCACTGTGGGATGAAAGTGTGGGGAAGGAACCCTGTAGCAATCACCCCAAATACTAGGGGGGTCACCTGTTGGGCAACCAGGAGTGGATGCACCCGACTGACTTAAAATATAACGGGTAGGAATTACCTTGGTGAATATTGCAGTAATTGCTGGAGAACGAGTTCACTGCGGCCTCAATATCCTACAGAGGGCAATAGTGATTGTCTGTTACAAGAATGAAATTGGTGAAAAGCAATGGACAACGTCCATGGCTGACAAGGCCAGTGATTACCTAAAAAAGACTGCAAAACCGCATCCACCCATGTGTCTGCTTGGGTCCGTTATATACATTTGAGATTGGGTGACTTGAAACCTCGAGGTCCTAAAGGGGGACAATATCCAATGATTACCCTGAGTCTAGACAAGAGCATGTTGGCAAGTCTCTGTGCCTCTCGGGGCCATAAATTAACTTGCAATGGCGGTGCAACAGCATCCGTCCACGCCCGTCACTTAATTACGGACGTCACCATTGTGAGGTTGCTATGGTAACAGGTGCCCTAATTGTCAAGTGAGCTTTCTAGTACGCTCGAAAAACACACGTGTAAATAGAGAGGGTAACGTAGAAGACCAAAAGTGGTTATCTCCAGTAATGTCGAAGATACATAAATGTAGAAGATACTAAAAATTGTTATTTCTGGTAATGTAGAAGATAGTTACGATGAATATCTTCATTTCTGGGGCCAGAATGGGTTTAGAGATTCCAAGGGTTGCACATTTAAACATAAATTGTTATGGGAACAAGTAGCAAAGTGGAAAGCATGCCTGCCATGGGCTCAAGTTATTCACACATTGAGTCACCAGCTTGTTGGCATACACGTTTAAGGGAATTCACTGGCTGATGAAGCTGCCAAGGTGACAGTGCGAACTGCTGCCGTTGCTGCAATCACTCATTCTAGCACGAGGATAGACGGAGATCTACTGATAGCTGCCAACACCTCTAAGAATGGCTCTGCCATTCCGAAGGGCTTTTCACTCAAATATCCCTATAAATTAGATGCGCAAAACACACCGTATGCTCAAATTCCAGGAGTGAGGGATAGAGTTATACAAAATATGGATCGCAGATTAGGTTTAATACTAGCTGCACACAAGGGTCTGCTCTCTGCACATGCAGGAGTAACTACTACAGTTTCATTACTGAAGCAGCGATTCTGGTGGACAAGTTTATCTAAACAAACAAAGACTTATGTCCTATAGTGCGACATCCGTCAGCAGATAAAAGGTTTAATCATAGCACGGCCACCACAAACACCATTACTTATTTCAAACAAACCTCTCGCATGTGTCATTTTGGATCACTGCGGCCCCTTAAAATCAGATGGGGCATATAAGTATGTCTTGGTGGCAGTGGATTTATGCTGTAGAATTCTATGGGTTTGGCCTCAGTGCTCGGCTGACGCTCGAACTGTTATAAAGGATTTGCGAGCCCTTCATCGGGACACAGGTTAGATTCCGACCGTGGCCCTGCGTTTAGCTCTCTGGCTTACAAGGAAGCCATGGAAAATATGGACGTGGTCTTGTGGTACTCCTCCCCCTACCATCCCGAGGGCAATTTGGTGGTGGAGAGGAAAAACAGGGACCTAAAGCAATCCTTAACAGCAAGGGTATTAGGTGCGGGCAGTAGTTGGGTCAATCGCATATATGGGGTCCGGAGAGTACTGAATAATATGCCAAGAAAATCCTTGGGAGGACGTACCCCCTATGAGATCCTGTTTGGGACAAGAATGTTGTTACCTGACATTGACTGTGCCAGCACAATGGCGGATGTAAAATCATTTGAATTGAAAGATAGTTTGGATGTTTTACAGAAACTCAATGAATTCCAGGCATTATAAAGCAACGTCCAAGTAAAACGCACTGCCACTGGGGAAGTGGAACCGGTTCGGCAAGACCTGTCTGGGTTCCAAAGGTCAGGGAAAAGATCATGGACAAGAAGGAGTTTGGGCCATCCTACAGAACACCTGTACCTGTCCTGGCGGTTTAAAGAACAAGAACAGTACTTCTTCCGCCTTTTGCTGGCAAAAAACAAAAAAAGATTTGTCTCCATTGATCTGATCAAACCACACTATGTGGCCGATTCTCAACAGCAGACCGTGTGCAGTCCTGAGCAGCCGCTGATCTCCTCTCGCTACTATACAGGAACTTCAGATGGAAAGACTAATAACGTTTCAAGACTCCTCTGTGCAAGATGCTGGAGTAGCCAATAACGGAGTACGAATCACACCTGTTGAAATTGAACATCCAAATGAAAATGAAAAGCAAATTGCAATTCGGCCCAATAATGAACTTTACATCAACGTGCCTTCACAAGAAGCACCATCCAGTTCTACAAACACTGCTGAGCTCCCAAAGACAGATCGAACTGCGCATGGCTACTTCATCAACTTCAATGACTTATCTTCAGATCCAAGTGAACCTGAGCAAACACGTAAACACATCTCTAAAAAAGAAAAACTTCGACAATTCTATCTCTGGCTGAAAAAGACTTGTGTGCTCTTGGCTACATCTTTGGCTTGCATTAGGGATCCTGTTCCTGTTAATTTGGAATGGTGTAGTAACAGTCTTTTTCCTACTACTGAATGGACATTACCTCCCACAAGGCTCTGCAGTACAAATAGTGAACTTGGTCTTGAATCCACATATGTCATCTCACCATGAACAAAGAGACTTGTCCCAAGTGAACATTACAGCAATTCCAATATCGGATGGTATAGTTTGGGATAAGGTTTTATATGATGTATTTGGTCCTAATTAACATTTGAAAATTCCACACGTATTTAAAATTTCAATTAATGATTTCATTACCCCGAGTACAATCTCTGACAATTGGGACATACTAAGCTCTCAGATTTAGAAACTGCTGCATTTTCTTACAGGGAATTGTATGAAGATACATCTGACTTTGACAGTATGTATTGTTACCATCATTATGGTCATCACTTTTTGCACAGAGCTAGTGTTCCACGCACTGTAAACTAAACACTTACCATCAACAGGAACATTGGCTGACACTACTAAAAGGTAGTTCTGCCATGTTCACACAGAAATGTGCATACTTTTCAGGGTTCAGTACATCAAACCCAATGTCATATTGCTATAAACTAATACAGACAAATTCAACTGTGAAGAAAATTATGCTGACAAATACCAAGCTTATATATTTAACACCTTTCATCTCCCAACTGTCTATACAAGATTTCGACTATTGCAGGGACACAATAGACACGAAATCCATCTGGGGGACAAAAGATTGACAGGTTCAGGGAACAGAGGCTTTATTTAGAACTTGCCTCATAGGGTTACAAATGATATTTCTGAACAGAACAGTGCAACAACCTACCTGCTACGGGGTTTCAAAAAGTAAAGACCTTAAAACCCCATGCATACCTCTACCCATACCTATTGTGGGTATATTAAATGAAACACTGATTAGTGAGGAAGTACTGGGTATAATGATACAGACTGGAACATACAATTCTTCAGCTCCTGATTGGAAGGGATGGTTGGTTTGGCCTATCGATACAAATAGGTGTCAATCAAGATTCAAGGGTTTAGTATCCATGGGCCAGACCTATGGTATGTACACGCAGATGACCCAGGGGGAGTGACTTCCAATAGAGTAGGCAAGTTGTGCCTAGAATGGCTAAAAACCTCAACACTACAAGAGGTGAAACAACACTTGTCCCTTTTAGCTGACAACATGGATATTAGGGAATTCTCGTTAGGTTCCCAAGAAACTGCGTAAGAAACGCTTCTTATATGCCACCCACAATGACCTGTGGTAAGTCTCCCAACAGGATGGTGCTGACAGATTACGTGAAATTGATAGGATTAACCTAGAAAAGGCCCTGGCTGTGGTAGACAATGGTATGACCACACTTTCTTCACGTATTTATTCACTGGGCAACATTGTGTCCTCAGCAATCCACATAATGGAACAAGATTTGTCTATTCTACAACATGGGCAATCTCAATTGCGCTCCATTATGCTTTTAAGATCGACACTGCAATCATTGCGTTCAGGCCACGTGCCATGGCGATACATTAACAGCACAAGTTTGTTCTTGCTTTACAATCTGACTGACAGACAGTTGACTATGGCACGCAGAGACGCAAAGTACACCATGCTGCTCATTGAAAAATTAGAGAAGTTACCTTTCTCAGTAGCAGAGTCACCGTCTACTGAATGGTTAATTCATGGCTATATCACACTGCCAATCACGACATTTCAGTTCCAATACTGCCTTAGATACATCCAAGCAGACAGGTATGAAGCGCTAGGTGAAGGGTACATACAGGAAACCTGGGAGTTACCTTACAGATAGAGGTGCAGAAATAAGGACACTCAGCTTTTCTTAAGTGGTACTGACTGCGAGAAGGCTTTAAGTGGGTCTTTAGTGTGCAAAGAAGTGTCGCTTCATGGAACTTGTAATGCGTCAAAAGCGAACTTATCTTGTTACTTGAAAGGCTCCCCAGCTGCCGTGATTCATCCGGTTTATGAATTACTTTCAAATGGAAGTTATTTAGTGCTGAATGATCAAGGCTGCAGTGGAATGGTGCCAGGTATTGCATATCTAGTCACAGTAAACTTCAGGGTTGTTTGCTGTAAGCAAGTATTTTTTCCCCGGCTTACACAGCTAGGGAGGCACCACTGTAGCCTTCGTTGAATGTTTCCAGTATAATGTTTGATTCACTGAACAGACTGAAAGCCATGTTGTTATATCAAAATGGGCCTTAAATTCAGCCCAAGAGACTTTTGACCAGGTTGCAAGGTCTTCAGCAGAGATACAGGCCCTGGTCCGTACGAACTTCCCAATCTATTTTGGCGAAATGGTTCATCGTATCTTTAACATGTCTGATACGAGTGGGATCTAACACTTATTTAACCTACTTGGATCAGGTCTCTTAACCAGCTTTCAGACCATCTTCGGAGTAATTCCAGCCTTCATACACTCCGTACTTGGAAGCATTTTTGAAGGGCTTCCTTCGGTCCTGCTTTGGTAGTAGGCATCCTGATTTTAATTCTCTTGCTTCGCAGTGGACATCACAATTCCTCAAGAAATGGAGAGCACACCGCTGGAACGACGTTATCGTGAGCGCATGGTGTTCTACCTGACTACGCCTTGGCTTCAAGAGCTGAGTGAGCATTGGTTCCTGTCTTTCTGTCAGACCAGGTTCCTCAGGAGCAGTACCCTCAAGAAGCCCACCTTTAGGCAGCCTTGACTCTGTGCTTAATAACACCAGAGTTTCAAGATGGTCAAGTGGGGGAAGGGAATTAGGGAGGGTACTGCGGGGAGTGATCTGGAACAGACATAATGTGCAGTTGAGTTGGTAATCTTTTACTTATCTCCAAAAATATAAGCTATACATGCATAATATGTTCAATAAACACAGTTCTCATAATTACCTGTAAAGGAAAATACCATATGTTCTGTAATAGTGATTAGCAGTCTCAAATTGGTGAAAAGTCCCAACATATCTCTGATAAGAAGTCTGGAATATCCACTGACAAGGATTAGTTGTAACCTTTAAGTTAAGCACTTAATATAATTGAAGAACACTGATAAAATAACTGTGCGCAACTTGGTACCATTCATATAAGAGTTTGTAACACCAAAGTTCATATGGGCAATCAAAACATGCATGCCATATGCTTAACTGTTCCTGGTTTGAGGCTTACTGTTCGTGGTTAGAAGCATGTTTTTCACTAATCTTTATACATCATGCTGTTATTTATTGCCTCTAATAAGTTTTGCTCGCAGAAGATAATGTTGACTTTAAACAGATGCAAGCACTCTGTGAAAATCTCATAGTCTTTTGTAAAATAAAAGCGCTTTTGAAAAAGAAAACCTGTCAGGAGATTCGTTGGATGACTTTAAGCAGATGCAAACACTCTGTGAAAAAATAAACACTCGAACTCATGCAATTCCTGGAATAAAGTGGAGCACTAATGAAAACAAAGCCTCCTACCTGAAATGTGCTCTGAGAATCGGAACTGGAAACCTTACCGGACAGGAAAATACTTTACCGGTGAAGGCGCAAGCAGAGAACTCATTCTGGAAGCCACTGGAATAATCTGCAAGGAACGGCAGGGCGTGGTTCCTTTTAATACCCCCAGAACAGTTACGGCAGCCGCCGAGGAGCATAATTAGAGATTATGCAGTCGGTTTCTTAATTGGAGGACTCCGGTTGTGAAAATAAGAAAATTGCTCAAAGGAAAATATTAATTAAATATATACAAAAAGGTCAACATCTACAAGTGTTCACCAAACGACCTTTTTGGTGTCAGTATCACACAGTAGACACCATAACCAATGCACAAGGCTCCAGACTCAAGGGTGTCCATATAAATCCCAGGCAAAAGCACCCCTCCTGTAGGCTATAGCCAATGCACCAGCTAGATTCCGGGGGGGGGGTATGACACTTTCAGACCAGTCTGGCTAGACTGTGTCCTGCCTGTGTTCCGTTGCCTCTTCTGCGGATTTGGCTGCATGTTAGACCTGTGTCTGACACTTCCATTGGTTGCGCCGCCGGACATAGTGTAGTGTAGTTGCTATTTCCCTTATAGGCTCTGCGCATTGGAATAATATACACTATAGTTCTTTGAAGAATGTGTTACTGGATTTGATTCTGGGAATGTAATCCATGAATAGAATACCTCTCTCTGAAAAGATTCATGTGCCTCTATTACAAAAACTGCTCTACCACCTCTTGGTGTTAGGCCATGTTTTCTAAGTTTTAGAGTGATGGCTCTCCTTAAATTTGGATGGATGTTTATAACACCTTCATCGGTTTCATTTAAACCAGTAGTATTAAAGGCTGCTACGACTTGGTCAGCCGCAGCCTCTGTATTATCCCCGTTCTGGGATATTGTTTTTTGATAAATGCAGAACAAGTTTCAAGAAAACAAAGATAAGGTGCACAATATTTTGGAACACTGTATCCTTCAACATTGAACAAACCAAGCAGCTAATACATAGGATTTTCGTCCTAGTCAGCTATGGCGGATATTATCTCAACCCACTCCTGACGTCTTATGGAGTATTATGAGTAGGGGTCTTTGAGAAAAGCACGACTGAGTTACTGCAGTATCTAGCGTTAAATTAGTGCCTTACCAAACCGTTGGGCGCCATGTAGTATAGTTCCTATTTCCCTTATAGGCTCTGCGCATTGGAATTATATACACTATAGTTCTGTGCATAGGACTGAGGTCAGTATGCTCCTATTGAGTATATTAAACTTAATTACTTGTGTGCCACCTAACTCAGAGGTCACTAGAAACTTCTCGAATGAACAAGAAGGGATTAGTTTCTGACAACTGCATAAACATGACAACTTTGTTTCCTTTCAGAATCGGAACGTGTCTCAGAATCGTGGAAACAATAGATAGCAGTGTCACTCAGTCAATCGTGCATGCTTAGTTTCTTCGGAGTTACGCAGAAAATAGGAAGACGGGCGTTTTCAATAAAAAAGGATTTATTGAACAGTCTTAGTTCTCGTGTAAGAGATATGAGCTGTCACGATCATTAGACAGTAAGCAAGATATAATATGCACAGCGTCAGCAGTACGAAGAAGTAAAACTGCAACAGCATTGTGTTTTAGCTATGACCTATATCTATATACATACACATAAATACACAGGCTAAAAGTGGATACTCATCTGGTGCTTCTAAATAATTCTACCCCAGTGTACCGAACTTGAATGTAGTGCGAGGTAGGAAATAGGTGCTGATTTAAGCTATAGTTGGTTTGAGCTTAAGTTAGTATATTATATGAGATGCCAAGAATTTCCTTAGGTTCTAGTCAGCTCCATACCTTAGAAAGAGAGAGGTGGGAATCTCTTTCCAGATCTTGAACTCTAATACCCCGCAAGGGGAGTTGGAACACTGGAAGCTGGAATCTCTGCGAGCAGGGAAGACAGCGTCTGTTCAGTGCGTCAGGCGGGGACTCGAACTCCTTCAGGACTTGCCGTGCCGAGCCGTATAGCCGAGCTGTGCCGTGCCGTGATTTGCCAGGGCAAGTGAAGGTATATTTATACCTGGAAGGTGTCTAGGAATGATAGCATTGACTTCAAGTCGGGCAGAGGAATGTGGTAAATATTTAAATTACCTGTACTATTTTTTATGCGGTAAAGTCTAGTAAGAATAACTCAGTCAAAATAAGAGGCAGAATCCGTGGTATTAGAGGTTCTAAAAAGGACTTTATTCCTTACAAAGGAATTATGGTTCGAACCAGGCAATCATATTCCATCACCACGAAGGTTCAGGAAGGGATAGGCAATGCATTATTGACAAGTAATCATATATATATGAAAAGCATTACATTAAGACAGATGCAGGAGGCGTAACAGCTGATAATACAGATAAGAATACACATACGTAATGAAAATAGGCGTAATAATAGGCGTATACTAGAAACGTCATTTAAAATGATGTCACAAGTGGGTGGATCCATAAGAGAATCCTGTAGTGTCAGCAGAAATATTTGGCAGAGATGCGCGCGCAGCCGCATGACGTGTGATTGACGTGCAACTAGAGGGTGAAGGGAACTTGACATTTAGCCCTACATGTGGAGACAGAAGTCTGGGGTGTCAGGACAACCTAGTCCTAAATCATATCTAATATCTTGTGTTTAAGGAACTACATTATCTGGAAGGAAAGGTCTTCTCGGACAGATCCTATTCTATACTGACTGTTAGTGCGTGTACAAGCGTCTATGTGTCTACATGAGATGCGAGGGGGCAGGAATCTTCCATAGTAACAGAGGCTATGAATTACTTGCATAAAGACAGCGAGGCCGAGCCCTTTGCTCGGTAGCAGGAAGGATGTTTACCTAGGCTACTTAGACAGGAATGCATTGGATGAGGAACGGAGCAGATAACTTGAAGGTGAAATACAGTGTTTGGCAGGCAACAGGCCGCGTCAGGCACCGTTAGCCGCGCAGGGAGTAGGACAAAGTTCATGGATACAGATGCAGGTCCAGGCTGGAGCATTCAAAGGCAGAAGCAGGAAAAGGCTCGATGGCAGAATTCAGGGCCTACTCGCCTGAACTGTAAAACGTGAAAAGTATACCATATAAAGACGGTGGCAAGGCATACTTAGGAACGGAATATCTGGCCCATTCATGGCAGATATGAAAGAGTACATATTAACGTTGGACACAATTGTATTTGCGTCTTCATAGCTAGAACTGGAGGGAACATACATGTACTTGTAGCATGTACATGGAGCCGTTGGGGTCTAAGATAGGGGACACAATTGACCATAAAAATTCATATTTCCTCATTCCCTCCTTGTCCCCTACGGACCCTCATGAAATATCGATCTTCAGGAATCCATCAATCTGTTCATGTAACATCATTTGCTCTTCTTTCTTCTTCGGGGATCTTGAATGAAAACTTGAACGTGGAATACACGATGTGGCACACAGGCCGCAAATCGCTGGTCCACATTGTAGACATAGGCAACAACTAAATACTATGAGAAGGCCAATACCTAGGAAGGATAGGACTTTCCATCCCCAGGCTGACAACACGCTCCAGAACCAACCGGACCATGTCCAGGTGCCTGCATTCTGATGTATCTGATTTGCAATCTTGTGAAGACGAGTTATGGCTTTATATACGGATGGCGCGTTTTCTGGGATGAAAACACAGCAACTTGATCCGATGACCCTACAAGCTCCGCCCCTATCTGCTAGGATGACGTCAAGGACAAGACGATTTTGAAGAACAACAATCCGCATCGCAGACTGCTCCTCTGTTAAGTTGCCTAGGGCAGAGGTAGTTTCATTCACCACTGCTTCAAGGGTTCTAGTTAATCTGCGTATCAGTTTACTGTTTGAGACAACACCTATGTAAGGAAAGAGACCTTTATTAAAGTCTGTATATTGTTCCCATGCTGTTTCGGTGTAGTCAACAATCGGGATATCTCTCTGGGGTCTATGGTGTACTAGATTGGTATTTCTATGATAATCAGGAGGGGCTAGGAAAACAGGTGGCAGAAGGAATGCAATGTAACAGGTACCATCCCAATCTAGGGGTAGGCGTATATATGCGGTATGCCCACATATGAAGTAGGAATGACGGGAAGCTCTAAATGTAGACTTGCCTTTATCACTGAATTCGATCACAGTAGTACATTTACTATGACCCAGGTGTACTGAACCATTCTTTCTTACACAGAATTCACCTTTGACTGGTAATACTGACATAGCAGGCAAGACTAGTGTAGCGTCAGATTCAACATTTAGAATCATGAGGTTAAGTGTAAAATTACCTAATCCATATACTTCATTTTCTAGATCAGTTCCTGTTCTTTTGGGAAGTCCCTCCTTGTTAGGATAACAGGCTTTAAGCAAAACTAAGTTCAGGTTTCCCCATACCCAGTTGCTTTGGTAAACTACAGTGTTTGAATCTAAGGAATTAATCAAACTAAACCATGCTCCACAGGAACCATTGTGTGTGAACGGATATGGAAAGAGAGGCAGAACTCCTTTGTATTTCTGATAGGGAGGGAGTCGGCCACATATCCACCAATTTGTAGCATTGCTGGTCTGATGGGAATGATGTAACATACTAATGAATGTGTTGTTGCGCAGCGCAAATCTATAGGACAACTCATGTGGAGGTAGTTCACTAAAAGAATGTTCGGCAGTAACATTGTAAGCACGCTTGAAAATAGGATAGTACATGTGTAACAGCACACTTGCAGTAATAATAATAAGACTTAGAAAAAACATAATCAACAATGTCACTATACAGTGACTATGAAGTGATTTACAGTATGCATGTTTCTTGAGCTGCTTCTGTCTATTTTTCTCTCTCATTCGGTCTAGAGGATACATGTCAAAGACTTAATTCAACCGATTCACCTTGGAGAGGACTTATACAATCGAATTGTCTGACTTGCTAGACCTTAGTTTCAGTTTATAGTTCTCTTTTTCTGTCTTTTCAACCATGGGGAGTTTTGAGTCAGTCTGTGAGGGAATGCAGGGCTGAACGTTTAAATCCGATGGTAGTCCATGAAATTTCTTGATATGACTCGAGTGTAACCACCCTTTGCGACCCTCTATCTTCACGGCTGTCCTCGTGGTCAGTAAAACGAGTTTCGGTTGTTGCCAGCGAGGCTCCAATGGACTCCTCCTGTCGAAGTTCCTTACAAGCACCAGGTCACCTGGAACCACTTCATGAGGCTTCACCTCAGTGTTATTGGGAAAAACTGCAGCTACCTGTGAACGACAAGATTGTAGTGCAGACATCAAGGAAGCCAGGTAATCTGTCAGCATATTACAATCAACATCAGTGATCTTACGAGGTATAGGCGTCCCCCACATATTCGGTGGCCTACCGAAGATCACCTCATACGGGGATAGCCCTGTTCGAGAATGTGCTACCATTCTCATGTAAAATAGTGCAACCGGTAAGGCTACTATCCAGTCGACACCTTTTTCTCTACAGATTTTGGACAGTCTTATTTTCAGAGTTTGATTATGGCGTTCCACGAGACCTGCTGCCTCGGGATGTCGGACACAGTGGAATTTCCATTGATAGCCTAACAAGAGTGAAACGTGTTTCATTAGCTCGGAGGAGAACGGCTGGACATTATCTGAGTACACGATACGGGGCAAACCATACCGTGGGAAGAATTCACGAACTAATTGTTTGGCAGTAGTCGGGGCAGTGTAATCTGAGACGGGATACGCCTCTGTCCAACGGGAAAGAGCGCATACAACTACGAGGACATATTTGAATCCTCGACATCGTTCCATCTGGATATAATCCATCTGGAGGACTTCAAAAGGGTGATCGGGAGGTTGAAATCCACCCTGCTCTACAGGTACACCTTTACCTGGGTTGAACTGACAACAAATCATACAGGTTCGGACTTTCTGTTTGGCTGCAGCTCGTAAGTGTTTGTTGAACCAAATGTGTCTAACATGGCTTTTTCTCCTAGATGTGCTGGACTATGTATTGTGTTAATGATAACTTGAACCATTGAGTCGGGGAGAAACCATATAGATTTTCCCTTCGTCATCCATCCCTGATCTGTCTGGATCCCTCCTAATTCAGTCCATTTCTTTATTTCCTCTGGTGTAGCATGTGTCTGTATGTTAATTACGTCAAGGGCGGGATCCTTAACTGTCATGCAGTGTGTCGGCGTCAGAACTATTGTCTTTGTCAAGTCAGTTATATGAGTCTGATTCTGAGCAGTCTGTTTAGCTGTTCTGTCAGCTAGGTCGTTACCCTGAGAAATAATGTCAGTCACTTTTGTATGGGCTTTGCACTTCATGATAGATATTGAAGTAGGTAGATGTATTGTATCTAATAGAGCTTGAATGAGGGGACCGTGTTGAATGTTGGCACCGTGAGAAGTTAAATAACCTCTCTCTCGCCAAAGGACTCCGAAGTCGTGAACGACTCCGAATGCATAACGTGAATCTGTGTATATGTTGACTTTCTTATTTTTGGCTTTAATACAGGCTTGTGTTAGAGCGATAAGCTCTGCTGCTTGAGCTGATAATGTGTCGATACAATTTGTTTCAATGACTTCGGTGTCTGTCGTGACTGCATAGGCGGCCACTAACTTTCCTGTACTTGTTCTCATACATGAACCATCTACATAAAGTGTCAGGTCTGGATCTGGTAATGGGACATCTGTCAAGTCTTGTCTGGGTTTCGTCGTAATAGTAATGACTTCAATACAATCATGTGCCAGTGGGTCTGTTCCACTTAAAGGTAAAAGTGTGGCAGGATTTAATGTACTACAACGTCTGATTTCTATGTGTGGCTGAAACAATGTCAATTCGTAACCAGTCAGTCGTGCTATAGTCAAGTGTTGTGTCTGTGTCCGGTTCAAGAGAACCTCTACTGCGTGTGGCACCTGTACTGTCAATTGATGTCCTAATACTATGGAATCACTTTGTCTAATCGCTAGAGCTGTTGCTGCGACTGATTTCAGGCACGCAGGAAGAGCCTGAGCTACGGGATCTAATGTGCTAGAAAAGTAAGCACATGGCTTGTGTGATCCTGCTTGTTCCTGAGTGAGTACTGACAAGGCAGTACCTTCACGTTCTGTAACAAAGAGTGTAAAAGGCTTACTGTAACATGGTGTCGCTAAGACAGGTGCTTGGCATAAAGCTTTCTTTAAGTCTTCAAAAGCTTGTGTATGTTCTGGAGTCCAAGGGAGGACAGTCGATGTCGCTGCCTCCTGTGTTGTCAACTGAATGAGTGGTTTAGCTAAAAATGCATATTGTGGGATCCACTGCCTGCAGTACGAAGTGAGGCCTATGAAGGCCCGTACCTCCTTTTGTGTCTTGGGTGGTGGCATGTTTACAATTAACTGGATGCGATCAGGTGTGAGCTGTCTCCCCCATTTGGACAGCAAGTGCCCTAGGTACACAACTTGCTGGGCACAAAATTGCAGCTTTGAAGGGGACACCTTGTGCCCCTTGTCGGCTAAGAAATGTAAAACCGTCAGTGATGCTTTTTCACATTCGGATTCGCTTCGGGCGGTGATCAGTAGATCATCGACATACTGAAGCAGTGCAGTGTTAACAGGCATGTGGATACTGTCAAGTTGTCTTTTCAGTGCTTGGCTGTAGATGCTAGGACTTTCTGTAAATCCTTGAGGTGCGCGTGCGAATTTAAAACTTCGTCCATTTAAACTGAATCCGAACAAATATTGGCTTTCCGGATCGATTGGGACGCTGAAGAAGGCGTTCTTGAGGTCAATGACAGTAAAGAACGTTGCCTCTGAATCAGTAGCTGTCAGTAATGAAGAGATATCCGGGACCACGGGGTATTGTGGTACAATGCATTTGTTTAATTCTCGCAGATCAATAACTAATCGATATACTGGGGGTGCTTTTGGATCAGTTCGTTTAAGAATCGGAATAATCGGAGAATTACATACATTGGAGTCGGTTTCTACAACCACTCCTTGTGAGATGAGCTCGTCAATGATTTGCAGTAAAGCCACTACAGCATCTCGAGGTAATTTGTATTGTCGCATTCGTGGTAGTACCACTCCTGTTTTGAGTGTGACTCGATATGGTGCAATGTGCATACAACCTACATCAGTGGGGCCTTGTGCCCATAAATGTGCAGGTAGATTCTGTAACCGGTGATCCATGTCTCTAGACACGTAGTGACCTTTAAAGTCACGCAAAAATAGTCGTACTCCGTCCGGAGAACAACATATTATAGCTCCTAGAGCTTTCAATGTTTTTATACCTAACAAGTTTTCTGGACATGATTTCGTAAGCAATAGATCTGTAGTCCGTGTTAATGGACCAACTGTAAATGCAAGTGGTTGTGATACTTCGTTAATAGTAGGCTTTCCTGAAAAACCAAGGGAAATATTTTGTGAGCCTGAGAGGGGTGCCCCTGGGACTTCGCTGTGACTGATAGTGGTTCTGCTTGCCCCTGTATCGAGTAGAAACTTTCTGTCTGAGCGCTTTCTCTGTGCGCCTATGCGATTCTTTACGCCATAGTTCAATGGCATCTTTCTGTGACTGTCTGGCTTTCTTTTTCCATAATTCTTCTTCTACTCTCATGATGCAATCTGCATCCCATGTCCCAGCTGCGGGCCACCTCTGACTTTCTGCTAGATCCTTGGTGTAGTCCACCCATATGTCAATATATAATATGGCATCTAGGCCATGTTTATGATACATAAAGTACCCTGGAGTGTCCCTAGGTGGAATGGGAACAGCTTCTTCGAGTACTCCTTTTCTAGTTTTTATTCGTCTTAATTTTGAAAAGAACGGCATCTTTAAACCTTGCTACTTGATTCTTACTTGAACTGGACTTGAACACAATTAATACAATAAACACAATAAGGAACACTCATTCATACCACCATTTTTAAACACATTAAAACATTTTAACATTTAACATTTAATATTTAACGGACAATGATAATTAGAAGAAAACTAGTCACCGACATAATACTAGATAATACTGAATTATATACATGAACATACTAGATATACTGCTAAACAGTACAGATACACTGCTAAAACAGTGCAGACCGGATTTGTGTACCCAAACCCGTCATGACCGGCACAAATTAATGTGCACGTCTAAATGCCTCCCCGGCAACGGTACTCACCGGGTAGCACGGAACGGAAGGCCTCGGAACTGAACTGAACTGGACCGGACTGGACTCGACTCGACTCGGAACTTCGGAACCTGGTGGGCCTCTGTATACCTCGGATCTTGCTCTCTCAGCTAGGCTCTGGTCGGGATACTTCGCACTTCTCACCGCCTCGTCTGGGTGTTGATCGCAGCCTCAGTCACCCCCGCTTGGCCGGAGGGAGATACAGGAAATCCTGCGGGTACGCGTTTTTGTCCGTTCAGCTGTGGCAGGGGACCGGGCCTGCAACGCACCTCCGGCGCGTGAGATGAGAAAGTGTCCCTATTCGGGCGCCAATTTATGTGGTAAATATTTAAATTACCTGTACTATTTTTTATGCGGTAAAGTCTAGTAAGAATAACTCAGTCAAAATAAGAGGCAGAATCCGTGGTTTTAGAGGTTCTAAAAAGGACTTTATTCCTTACAAAGGAATTATGGTTCGAACCAGGCAATCATATTCCATCACCACGAAGGTTCAGGAAGGGATAGGCAATGCATTATTGACAAGTAATCATATATATATGAAAAGCATTACATTAAGACAGATGCAGGAGGCGTAACAGCTGATAATACAGATAAGAATACACATACGTAATGAAAATAGGCGTAATAATAGGCGTATACTAGAAACGTCATTTAAAATGATGTCACAAGTGGGTGGATCCATAAGAGAATCCTGTAGTGTCAGCAGAAATATTTGGCAGAGATGCGCGCGCAGCCGCATGACGTGTGATTGACGTGCAACTAGAGGGTGAAGGGAACTTGACATTTAGCCCTACATGTGGAGACAGAAGTCTGGGGTGTCAGGACAACCTAGTCCTAAATCATATCTAATATCTTGTGTTTAAGGAACTACATTATCTGGAAGGAAAGGTCTTCTCGGACAGATCCTATTCTATACTGACTGTTAGTGCGTGTACAAGCGTCTATGTGTCTACATGAGATGCGAGGGGGCAGGAATCTTCCATAGTAACAGAGGCTATGAATTACTTGCATAAAGACAGCGAGGCCGAGCCCTTTGCTCGGTAGCAGGAAGGATGTTTACCTAAGCTACTTAGACAGGAATGCATTGGATGAGGAACGGAGCAGATAACTTGAAGGTGAAATACAGTGTTTGGCAGGCAACAGGCCGCGTCAGGCACCGTTAGCCGCGCAGGGAGTAGGACAAAGTTCATGGATACAGATGCAGGTCCAGGCTGGAGCATTCAAAGGCAGAAGCAGGAAAAGGCTCGATGGCAGAATTCAGGGCCTACTCGCCTGAACTGTAAAACGTGAAAAGTATACCATATAAAGACGGTGGCAAGGCATACTTAGGAACGGAATATCTGGCCCATTCATGGCAGATATGAAAGAGTACATATTAACGTTGGACACAATTGTATTTGCGTCTTCATAGCTAGAACTGGAGGGAACATACATGTACTTGTAGCATGTACATGGAGCCGTTGGGGTCTAAGATAGGGGACACAATTGACCATAAAAATTCATATTTCCTCAGGAAGACGTCATGAATGAACCCCTAAGGAATAGTAGTTCATGCATAATAGATGAGTTCTTGGAGAAATCAATAATCCAAGCAGGGAAAATCCCAACGGCTTAGGGGTCTAGTTTCTAAGAACTTGTTGTGACGTGGGATGGACGGATGTTGGTGACCATGCCTGTATTTGGATCTGCATGGCCAATGCCTAAATAAGGACTGGAATATTATGCCTAAATAAGGACAAGTCAAATTGTGCCTATATAAGGACATGATTCAGTAGACCTATATACGGGTATCTAAAGCGACACACAACACCCACTCCACTTTCGATAGATTGACATTACTAAATGCTAAACATGATAAATATGTAAGATAGAGTATCACATGATTTACTAAAAACATATCTAAAAGCATAAAAAACGTCTCTAAAAACAGTGGCTATGCATTAGAATGCAATAGTGCTGTACATAATTAAAGCAAGTCTCATTCTAAGAGAAACATATTACATCGATTGCTAAACGAATGAGCACAAGTATATACAAATATACATACAATGAAATGGTTCAATGGTACATTGAATAGTTCTACTATAAGCAGAGTCCATGAGCCAAAAAATAAAAATGATAAAGCGAAAAAATGAAAAGTTCCAAGCTTTGTCTTTTGTTTTTAGAAAAAGGAATGCCAAATTCAGTGATTGTCTGGTACAATGTGAGCCAAATCAAAAGTCAGTGGAAGGTGTCGGAGAGAACATGTAATCCTCCAATCCTGTAGACAAGAAGTCGCCACCGACATTGGTGACAGGTCATATACCTCGTTTAGAAGATTAACTGCACATAGATGTGAAACATCGTCAGTAGCAGTATTCGATGTTACCTGTGCGCCTGTTGATCCGTCTCGTACCTCAGCAGTAGCATGTCGCGTCTGTGAGATCTCAATGAATGCTGTCATCAGGATTGGTAGCCGCTGGGGACAACACAGAGCATGGGCCGTTATCGGGTCCAGCAGAGTATCGATATCCGTAGGCATGACTGATGGAAGTGACATCTATTTATATCTTTCAACACTCTTAGAGCAATATTACAGTGATTCTTACTCCTTTGAGACATATAGCATTATTTTACATTTTCGATTTTTCATGCATCTCCACGTGCATCCTATTCATTAATTCGTCCAGCATTATTATTCTTTAGCACGGACTATTCGTTCCCCACATAATTGAGCATCATAGGCCCCCTCTCCATCGTTTATCATAATATACCGTTTCGAGTCAGGTTACCGTCCAAGCATTGACTTCACATAATCGGACGTTTTTCAGTGGATTTCTATCATTTACTATTTATATTTGGTACGCTTTCCTTTGCGCACGTTTATACTGAGGATTGGTTAGGCATATGCTTACATGACGACTCGCCGATATTTAAATATTTACAACAGTTTCCACCCTTTCAGCCCGAACAAACATGGCGCATCACAGCACGGGTTGCCACAGTGTTTGCACTTAGTCCTCTTTCTACATTTAGTCTCAGCTGATCTCGGTTTAAAATCTCGTACGTGTGGATGACGGTAACACACGAATTTGGCGGAAACCTGATCCAGTGTAACGTACTTTGATCACCGGTAAGCCTTCTCGTCGCATTCCTTTATTTGCATATATTGTTTTCAGACAACTCGAGCTCAGTACGCTCATCGCACGTTATTTTTTGACTTGCAGGGTATTACGAATCTCCGTTTCATTGCAGTAAGATTGTTCAAGATTTCTTTCCCTCTAATACTCAGTGAAAGTTTTAACTAGGTCTCATCCACTTTATTCTCATTTTTACCGCTTAGGTGACCTTTAGACCTATTTCAGCTTATCCTCACAGGTAAGCTCATTATCCTTTAACCTTTAATGTTATTATTATGAAACTCTTTACGTTATCAACTTAGAACCTAGTCTATGATGATTTTTTTCCCCCCGTTTCTTTCAGAACGTTATACAAAGGCACATTTTTTCTGACCATTCAGGTATGCACAGCTACATACATTAAAGACTTTCAGAGCCATCCATGTAGTTTCCAAGTATACATTCATGTATTCGTTTATTTTTTTGCAGATTGGCCCCTGAAGAAGGAACCGCAGTGTTCCGAAATGCATTGGGCATGTAAACTAAATATGTAATCATGTGATTGACCATCAGACTTGTACACCGACAAGGAATATATGTATAATTGATGTATTCATTTTTTTGTATCACTGAATGTGGAAAACTTTATTTGGTTGTCAAAAAGTGATGACACAAGTATCATTGTAAAGTAAATGTTTTATAATTTACTTGGAGACAATGTTTGAGAAGTTTTGATTTGGATCACATTGTGGTGTTAATTTGAACACTAGGTGAACAGTGCGCAGCTTAAAACAAGTTTTCACTTGTCTATAACCATACTTATTCACAGCATAAGAGGACAACTTATGCATAACTGCAGCACCATTGGAATAAGATTTTCAATACTCTTTCAAAAAATTTTTTTTAAACAGGAGTGCTTCCCTGACCCTATAACAATATGATGGAAGTGTCAGACACGTCTCTAGCACGCATTCTTCACCGCAAAGCAGGCAGCGCAGAACAGGTAAGATGCAATCCAGCCAGATTGGTCTGAATGACAGAAACCATGTGGCATTCAGTTCTCATAGACGAGGTAAACCCAGTAGTTGTACTATGCGCTCACGACACCTCCTCTCTAGGAGCACTTTCTCCAAATTTCTGGGAGTGACGCTGGTGGATAGGCTTGCCATAGCGTAGGAATAAAAATAGGATTCCTGCAATGAGTGCTAAAAGAAGCGGCAGACCACCAAACATGTGCATAAAGTTTGGAATGATTCTGAGGACTGCTTGAAAAGGTGTTAACAGTCCTGAACATATGGTCTTAAATACATGCACAATATCGCTAGTATCAGACATGTGTAAGATACGTCCCAACATTTCCGTGAAATGTGTAGGGCAGTTGGTACGTAAAAGAGCCTGTATCTCAGCCGAAGTCCTTGCAATTTGTAGATCATAGGTTTCTTTGGCAGAGGTCAAAGGCACAGTTTTCTGCAAAATAATTGCTTTCATTCTGCTTAGAGTATCAATTTGCATAGAAGAGATGTTCAGTGAAGGCCATAAAGGCGACTCCCTGACTGTGTCTATTTGGGGGAACAAGACTTGCATATAGCAAGTGACCCTGGAAGTAACCGTTACTAGATATGGGCTACCTGGCAACATGCCACAACAGCTCTGATCATTCAACATGAGGTAACTCCCATTTGAAAGTTGTCCAAACGTTGGATTAATCACAGCGGCTGGTGAACCTTGCAGGTGGCAGGATACATTTGAAATGGAACCGCTACAGGCCCCGTGTAAACTAATATCCCGACATATGAGTGAACCGCTCAGTGCATTTTCACAGTGTGTACCGCTAATAAACACCTCACACCCCCCACTCCAACATCTGTGTGTGTAAGGTAAATCCCAGGATGTCTTGATGTCTGTGAGGGAATGCAGGGCTGAACGTTTAAATCCGATGGTAGTCCATGAAATTTCTTGATATGACTCGAGTGTAACCACCCTTTGCGACCCTCTATCTTCACGGCTGTCCTCGTGGTCAGTAAAACGAGTTTCGGTTGTTGCCAGCGAGGCTCCAATGGACTCCTCCTGTCGAAGTTCCTTACAAGCACCAGGTCACCTGGAACCACTTCATGAGGCTTCACCTCAGTGTTATTGGGAAAAACTGCAGCTACCTGTGAACGACAAGATTGTAGTGCAGACATCAAGGAAGCCAGGTAATCTGTCAGCATATTACAATCAACATCAGTGATCTTACGAGGTATAGGCGTCCCCCACATATTCGGTGGCCTACCGAAGATCACCTCATACGGGGATAGCCCTGTTCGAGAATGTGCTACCATTCTCATGTAAAATAGTGCAACCGGTAAGGCTACTATCCAGTCGACACCTTTTTCTCTACAGATTTTGGACAGTCTTATTTTCAGAGTTTGATTATGGCGTTCCACGAGACCTGCTGCCTCGGGATGTCGGACACAGTGGAATTTCCATTGATAGCCTAACAAGAGTGAAACGTGTTTCATTAGCTCGGAGGAGAACGGCTGGACATTATCTGAGTACACGATACGGGGCAAACCATACCGTGGGAAGAATTCACGAACTAATTGTTTGGCAGTAGTCGGGGCAGTGTAATCTGATACGGGATACGCCTCTGTCCAACGGGAAAGAGCGCATACAACTACGAGGACATATTTGAATCCTCGACATCGTTCCATCTGGATATAATCCATCTGGAGGACTTCAAAAGGGTGATCGGGAGGTTGAAATCCACCCTGCTCTACAGGTACACCTTTACCTGGGTTGAACTGACAACAAATCATACAGGTTCGGACTTTCTGTTTGGCTGCAGCTCGTAAGTGTTTGTTGAACCAAATGTGTCTAACATGGCTTTTTCTCCTAGATGTGCTGGACTATGTATTGTGTTAATGATAACTTGAACCATTGAGTCGGGGAGAAACCATATAGATTTTCCCTTCGTCATCCATCCCTGATCTGTCTGGATCCCTCCTAATTCAGTCCATTTCTTTATTTCCTCTGGTGTAGCATGTGTCTGTATGTTAATTACGTCAAGGGCGGGATCCTTAACTGTCATGCAGTGTGTCGGCGTCAGAACTATTGTCTTTGTCAAGTCAGTTATATGAGTCTGATTCTGAGCAGTCTGTTTAGCTGTTCTGTCAGCTAGGTCGTTACCCTGAGAAATAATGTCAGTCACTTTTGTATGGGCTTTGCACTTCATGATAGATATTGAAGTAGGTAGATGTATTGTATCTAATAGAGCTTGAATGAGGGGACCGTGTTGAATGTTGGCACCGTGAGAAGTTAAATAACCTCTCTCTCGCCAAAGGACTCCGAAGTCGTGAACGACTCCGAATGCATAACGTGAATCTGTGTATATGTTGACTTTCTTATTTTTGGCTTTAATACAGGCTTGTGTTAGAGCGATAAGCTCTGCTGCTTGAGCTGATAATGTGTCGATACAATTTGTTTCAATGACTTCGGTGTCTGTCGTGACTGCATAGGCGGCCACTAACTTTCCTGTACTTGTTCTCATACATGAACCATCTACATAAAGTGTCAGGTCTGGATCTGGTAATGGGACATCTGTCAAGTCTTGTCTGGGTTTCGTCGTAATAGTAATGACTTCAATACAATCATGTGCCAGTGGGTCTGTTCCACTTAAAGGTAAAAGTGTGGCAGGATTTAATGTACTACAACGTCTGATTTCTATGTGTGGCTGAAACAATGTCAATTCGTAACCAGTCAGTCGTGCTATAGTCAAGTGTTGTGTCTGTGTCCGGTTCAAGAGAACCTCTACTGCGTGTGGCACCTGTACTGTCAATTGATGTCCTAATACTATGGAATCACTTTGTCTAATCGCTAGAGCTGTTGCTGCGACTGATTTCAGGCACGCAGGAAGAGCCTGAGCTACGGGATCTAATGTGCTAGAAAAGTAAGCACATGGCTTGTGTGATCCTGCTTGTTCCTGAGTGAGTACTGACAAGGCAGTACCTTCACGTTCTGTAACAAAGAGTGTAAAAGGCTTACTGTAACATGGTGTCGCTAAGACAGGTGCTTGGCATAAAGCTTTCTTTAAGTCTTCAAAAGCTTGTGTATGTTCTGGAGTCCAAGGGAGGACAGTCGATGTCGCTGCCTCCTGTGTTGTCAACTGAATGAGTGGTTTAGCTAAAAATGCATATTGTGGGATCCACTGCCTGCAGTACGAAGTGAGGCCTATGAAGGCCCGTACCTCCTTTTGTGTCTTGGGTGGTGGCATGTTTACAATTAACTGGATGCGATCAGGTGTGAGCTGTCTCCCCCATTTGGACAGCAAGTGCCCTAGGTACACAACTTGCTGGGCACAAAATTGCAGCTTTGAAGGGGACACCTTGTGCCCCTTGTCGGCTAAGAAATGTAAAACCGTCAGTGATGCTTTTTCACATTCGGATTCGCTTCGGGCGGTGATCAGTAGATCATCGACATACTGAAGCAGTGCAGTGTTAACAGGCATGTGGATACTGTCAAGTTGTCTTTTCAGTGCTTGGCTGTAGATGCTAGGACTTTCTGTAAATCCTTGAGGTGCGCGTGCGAATTTAAAACTTCGTCCATTTAAACTGAATCCGAACAAATATTGGCTTTCCGGATCGATTGGGACGCTGAAGAAGGCGTTCTTGAGGTCAATGACAGTAAAGAACGTTGCCTCTGAATCAGTAGCTGTCAGTAATGAAGAGATATCCGGGACCACGGGGTATTGTGGTACAATGCATTTGTTTAATTCTCGCAGATCAATAACTAATCGATATACTGGGGGTGCTTTTGGATCAGTTCGTTTAAGAATCGGAATAATCGGAGAATTACATACATTGGAGTCGGTTTCTACAACCACTCCTTGTGAGATGAGCTCGTCAATGATTTGCAGTAAAGCCACTACAGCATCTCGAGGTAATTTGTATTGTCGCATTCGTGGTAGTACCACTCCTGTTTTGAGTGTGACTCGATATGGTGCAATGTGCATACAACCTACATCAGTGGGGCCTTGTGCCCATAAATGTGCAGGTAGATTCTGTAACCGGTGATCCATGTCTCTAGACACGTAGTGACCTTTAAAGTCACGCAAAAATAGTCGTACTCCGTCCGGAGAACAACATATTATAGCTCCTAGAGCTTTCAATGTTTTTATACCTAACAAGTTTTCTGGACATGATTTCGTAAGCAATAGATCTGTAGTCCGTGTTAATGGACCAACTGTAAATGCAAGTGGTTGTGATACTTCGTTAATAGTAGGCTTTCCTGAAAAACCAAGGGAAATATTTTGTGAGCCTGAGAGGGGTGCCCCTGGGACTTCGCTGTGACTGATAGTGGTTCTGCTTGCCCCTGTATCGAGTAGAAACTTTCTGTCTGAGCGCTTTCTCTGTGCGCCTATGCGATTCTTTACGCCATAGTTCAATGGCATCTTTCTGTGACTGTCTGGCTTTCTTTTTCCATAATTCTTCTTCTACTCTCATGATGCAATCTGCATCCCATGTCCCAGCTGCGGGCCACCTCTGACTTTCTGCTAGATCCTTGGTGTAGTCCACCCATATGTCAATATATAATATGGCATCTAGGCCATGTTTATGATACATAAAGTACCCTGGAGTGTCCCTAGGTGGAATGGGAACAGCTTCTTCGAGTACTCCTTTTCTAGTTTTTATTCGTCTTAATTTTGAAAAGAACGGCATCTTTAAACCTTGCTACTTGATTCTTACTTGAACTGGACTTGAACACAATTAATACAATAAACACAATAAGGAACACTCATTCATACCACCATTTTTAAACACATTAAAACATTTTAACATTTAACATTTAATATTTAACGGACAATGATAATTAGAAGAAAACTAGTCACCGACATAATACTAGATAATACTGAATTATATACATGAACATACTAGATATACTGCTAAACAGTACAGATACACTGCTAAAACAGTGCAGACCGGATTTGTGTACCCAAACCCGTCATGACCGGCACAAATTAATGTGCACGTCTAAATGCCTCCCCGGCAACGGTACTCACCGGGTAGCACGGAACGGAAGGCCTCGGAACTGAACTGAACTGGACCGGACTGGACTCGACTCGACTCGGAACTTCGGAACCTGGTGGGCCTCTGTATACCTCGGATCTTGCTCTCTCAGCTAGGCTCTGGTCGGGATACTTCGCACTTCTCACCGCCTCGTCTGGGTGTTGATCGCAGCCTCAGTCACCCCCGCTTGGCCGGAGGGAGATACAGGAAATCCTGCGGGTACGCGTTTTTGTCCGTTCAGCTGTGGCAGGGGACCGGGCCTGCAACGCACCTCCGGCGCGTGAGATGAGAAAGTGTCCCTATTCGGGCGCCAATTTATGTGGTAAATATTTAAATTACCTGTACTATTTTTTATGCGGTAAAGTCTAGTAAGAATAACTCAGTCAAAATAAGAGGCAGAATCCGTGGTTTTAGAGGTTCTAAAAAGGACTTTATTCCTTACAAAGGAATTATGGTTCGAACCAGGCAATCATATTCCATCACCACGAAGGTTCAGGAAGGGATAGGCAATGCATTATTGACAAGTAATCATATATATATGAAAAGCATTACATTAAGACAGATGCAGGAGGCGTAACAGCTGATAATACAGATAAGAATACACATACGTAATGAAAATAGGCGTAATAATAGGCGTATACTAGAAACGTCATTTAAAATGATGTCACAAGTGGGTGGATCCATAAGAGAATCCTGTAGTGTCAGCAGAAATATTTGGCAGAGATGCGCGCGCAGCCGCATGACGTGTGATTGACGTGCAACTAGAGGGTGAAGGGAACTTGACATTTAGCCCTACATGTGGAGACAGAAGTCTGGGGTGTCAGGACAACCTAGTCCTAAATCATATCTAATATCTTGTGTTTAAGGAACTACATTATCTGGAAGGAAAGGTCTTCTCGGACAGATCCTATTCTATACTGACTGTTAGTGCGTGTACAAGCGTCTATGTGTCTACATGAGATGCGAGGGGGCAGGAATCTTCCATAGTAACAGAGGCTATGAATTACTTGCATAAAGACAGCGAGGCCGAGCCCTTTGCTCGGTAGCAGGAAGGATGTTTACCTAAGCTACTTAGACAGGAATGCATTGGATGAGGAACGGAGCAGATAACTTGAAGGTGAAATACAGTGTTTGGCAGGCAACAGGCCGCGTCAGGCACCGTTAGCCGCGCAGGGAGTAGGACAAAGTTCATGGATACAGATGCAGGTCCAGGCTGGAGCATTCAAAGGCAGAAGCAGGAAAAGGCTCGATGGCAGAATTCAGGGCCTACTCGCCTGAACTGTAAAACGTGAAAAGTATACCATATAAAGACGGTGGCAAGGCATACTTAGGAACGGAATATCTGGCCCATTCATGGCAGATATGAAAGAGTACATATTAACGTTGGACACAATTGTATTTGCGTCTTCATAGCTAGAACTGGAGGGAACATACATGTACTTGTAGCATGTACATGGAGCCGTTGGGGTCTAAGATAGGGGACACAATTGACCATAAAAATTCATATTTCCTCAGGAAGACGTCATGAATGAACCCCTAAGGAATAGTAGTTCATGCATAATAGATGAGTTCTTGGAGAAATCAATAATCCAAGCAGGGAAAATCCCAACGGCTTAGGGGTCTAGTTTCTAAGAACTTGTTGTGACGTGGGATGGACGGATGTTGGTGACCATGCCTGTATTTGGATCTGCATGGCCAATGCCTAAATAAGGACTGGAATATTATGCCTAAATAAGGACAAGTCAAATTGTGCCTATATAAGGACATGATTCAGTAGACCTATATACGGGTATCTAAAGCGACACACAACACCCACTCCACTTTCGATAGATTGACATTACTAAATGCTAAACATGATAAATATGTAAGATAGAGTATCACATGATTTACTAAAAACATATCTAAAAGCATAAAAAACGTCTCTAAAAACAGTGGCTATGCATTAGAATGCAATAGTGCTGTA
This sequence comes from Triturus cristatus, assembly GCF_964204655.1. Classification (NCBI taxonomy): domain Eukaryota; kingdom Metazoa; phylum Chordata; class Amphibia; order Caudata; family Salamandridae; genus Triturus; species Triturus cristatus. The sequence goes on from NC_140584.1 coordinate 1,200,268,638, forward strand.
CATAATTAAAGCAAGTCTCATTCTAAGAGAAACATATTACATCGATTGCTAAACGAATGAGCACAAGTATATACAAATATACATACAATGAAATGGTTCAATGGTACATTGAATAGTTCTACTATAAGCAGAGTCCATGAGCCAAAAAATAAAAATGATAAAGCGAAAAAATGAAAAGTTCCAAGCTTTGTCTTTTGTTTTTAGAAAAAGGAATGCCAAATTCAGTGATTGTCTGGTACAATGTGAGCCAAATCAAAAGTCAGTGGAAGGTGTCGGAGAGAACATGTAATCCTCCAATCCTGTAGACAAGAAGTCGCCACCGACATTGGTGACAGGTCATATACCTCGTTTAGAAGATTAACTGCACATAGATGTGAAACATCGTCAGTAGCAGTATTCGATGTTACCTGTGCGCCTGTTGATCCGTCTCGTACCTCAGCAGTAGCATGTCGCGTCTGTGAGATCTCAATGAATGCTGTCATCAGGATTGGTAGCCGCTGGGGACAACACAGAGCATGGGCCGTTATCGGGTCCAGCAGAGTATCGATATCCGTAGGCATGACTGATGGAAGTGACATCTATTTATATCTTTCAACACTCTTAGAGCAATATTACAGTGATTCTTACTCCTTTGAGACATATAGCATTATTTTACATTTTCGATTTTTCATGCATCTCCACGTGCATCCTATTCATTAATTCGTCCAGCATTATTATTCTTTAGCACGGACTATTCGTTCCCCACATAATTGAGCATCATAGGCCCCCTCTCCATCGTTTATCATAATATACCGTTTCGAGTCAGGTTACCGTCCAAGCATTGACTTCACATAATCGGACGTTTTTCAGTGGATTTCTATCATTTACTATTTATATTTGGTACGCTTTCCTTTGCGCACGTTTATACTGAGGATTGGTTAGGCATATGCTTACATGACGACTCGCCGATATTTAAATATTTACAACAGTTTCCACCCTTTCAGCCCGAACAAACATGGCGCATCACAGCACGGGTTGCCACAGTGTTTGCACTTAGTCCTCTTTCTACATTTAGTCTCAGCTGATCTCGGTTTAAAATCTCGTACGTGTGGATGACGGTAACACACGAATTTGGCGGAAACCTGATCCAGTGTAACGTACTTTGATCACCGGTAAGCCTTCTCGTCGCATTCCTTTATTTGCATATATTGTTTTCAGACAACTCGAGCTCAGTACGCTCATCGCACGTTATTTTTTGACTTGCAGGGTATTACGAATCTCCGTTTCATTGCAGTAAGATTGTTCAAGATTTCTTTCCCTCTAATACTCAGTGAAAGTTTTAACTAGGTCTCATCCACTTTATTCTCATTTTTACCGCTTAGGTGACCTTTAGACCTATTTCAGCTTATCCTCACAGGTAAGCTCATTATCCTTTAACCTTTAATGTTATTATTATGAAACTCTTTACGTTATCAACTTAGAACCTAGTCTATGATGATTTTTTTCCCCCCGTTTCTTTCAGAACGTTATACAAAGGCACATTTTTTCTGACCATTCAGGTATGCACAGCTACATACATTAAAGACTTTCAGAGCCATCCATGTAGTTTCCAAGTATACATTCATGTATTCGTTTATTTTTTTGCAGATTGGCCCCTGAAGAAGGAACCGCAGTGTTCCGAAATGCATTTGGCATGTAAACTAAATATGTAATCATGTGATTGACCATCAGACTTGTACACCGACAAGGAATATATGTATAATTGATGTATTCATTTTTTTGTATCACTGAATGTGGAAAACTTTATTTGGTTGTCAAAAAGTGATGACACAAGTATCATTGTAAAGTAAATGTTTTATAATTTACTTGGAGACAATGTTTGAGAAGTTTTGATTTGGATCACATTGTGGTGTTAATTTGAACACTAGGTGAACAGTGCGCAGCTTAAAACAAGTTTTCACTTGTCTATAACCATACTTATTCACAGCATAAGAGGACAACTTATGCATAACTGCAGCACCATTGGAATAAGATTTTCAATACTCTTTCAAAAAAATTTTTTTAAACAGGAGTGCTTCCCTGACCCTATAACAATATGATGGAAGTGTCAGACACGTCTCTAGCACGCATTCTTCACCGCAAAGCAGGCAGCGCAGAACAGGTAAGATGCAATCCAGCCAGATTGGTCTGAATGACAGAAACCATGTGGCATTCAGTTCTCATAGACGAGGTAAACCCAGTAGTTGTACTATGCGCTCACGACACCTCCTCTCTAGGAGCACTTTCTCCAAATTTCTGGGAGTGACGCTGGTGGATAGGCTTGCCATAGCGTAGGAATAAAAATAGGATTCCTGCAATGAGTGCTAAAAGAAGCGGCAGACCACCAAACATGTGCATAAAGTTTGGAATGATTCTGAGGACTGCTTGAAAAGGTGTTAACAGTCCTGAACATATGGTCTTAAATACATGCACAATATCGCTAGTATCAGACATGTGTAAGATACGTCCCAACATTTCCGTGAAATGTGTAGGGCAGTTGGTACGTAAAAGAGCCTGTATCTCAGCCGAAGTCCTTGCAATTTGTAGATCATAGGTTTCTTTGGCAGAGGTCAAAGGCACAGTTTTCTGCAAAATAATTGCTTTCATTCTGCTTAGAGTATCAATTTGCATAGAAGAGATGTTCAGTGAAGGCCATAAAGGCGACTCCCTGACTGTGTCTATTTGGGGGAACAAGACTTGCATATAGCAAGTGACCCTGGAAGTAACCGTTACTAGATATGGGCTACCTGGCAACATGCCACAACAGCTCTGATCATTCAACATGAGGTAACTCCCATTTGAAAGTTGTCCAAACGTTGGATTAATCACAGCGGCTGGTGAACCTTGCAGGTGGCAGGATACATTTGAAATGGAACCGCTACAGGCCCCGTGTAAACTAATATCCCGACATATGAGTGAACCGCTCAGTGCATTTTCACAGTGTGTACCGCTAATAAACACCTCACACCCCCCACTCCAACATCTGTGTGTGTAAGGTAAATCCCAGGATGTCTTGATGTCTGTGAGGGAATGCAGGGCTGAACGTTTAAATCCGATGGTAGTCCATGAAATTTCTTGATATGACTCGAGTGTAACCACCCTTTGCGACCCTCTATCTTCACGGCTGTCCTCGTGGTCAGTAAAACGAGTTTCGGTTGTTGCCAGCGAGGCTCCAATGGACTCCTCCTGTCGAAGTTCCTTACAAGCACCAGGTCACCTGGAACCACTTCATGAGGCTTCACCTCAGTGTTATTGGGAAAAACTGCAGCTACCTGTGAACGACAAGATTGTAGTGCAGACATCAAGGAAGCCAGGTAATCTGTCAGCATATTACAATCAACATCAGTGATCTTACGAGGTATAGGCGTCCCCCACATATTCGGTGGCCTACCGAAGATCACCTCATACGGGGATAGCCCTGTTCGAGAATGTGCTACCATTCTCATGTAAAATAGTGCAACCGGTAAGGCTACTATCCAGTCGACACCTTTTTCTCTACAGATTTTGGACAGTCTTATTTTCAGAGTTTGATTATGGCGTTCCACGAGACCTGCTGCCTCGGGATGTCGGACACAGTGGAATTTCCATTGATAGCCTAACAAGAGTGAAACGTGTTTCATTAGCTCGGAGGAGAACGGCTGGACATTATCTGAGTACACGATACGGGGCAAACCATACCGTGGGAAGAATTCACGAACTAATTGTTTGGCAGTAGTCGGGGCAGTGTAATCTGATACGGGATACGCCTCTGTCCAACGGGAAAGAGCGCATACAACTACGAGGACATATTTGAATCCTCGACATCGTTCCATCTGGATATAATCCATCTGGAGGACTTCAAAAGGGTGATCGGGAGGTTGAAATCCACCCTGCTCTACAGGTACACCTTTACCTGGGTTGAACTGACAACAAATCATACAGGTTCGGACTTTCTGTTTGGCTGCAGCTCGTAAGTGTTTGTTGAACCAAATGTGTCTAACATGGCTTTTTCTCCTAGATGTGCTGGACTATGTATTGTGTTAATGATAACTTGAACCATTGAGTCGGGGAGAAACCATATAGATTTTCCCTTCGTCATCCATCCCTGATCTGTCTGGATCCCTCCTAATTCAGTCCATTTCTTTATTTCCTCTGGTGTAGCATGTGTCTGTATGTTAATTACGTCAAGGGCGGGATCCTTAACTGTCATGCAGTGTGTCGGCGTCAGAACTATTGTCTTTGTCAAGTCAGTTATATGAGTCTGATTCTGAGCAGTCTGTTTAGCTGTTCTGTCAGCTAGGTCGTTACCCTGAGAAATAATGTCAGTCACTTTTGTATGGGCTTTGCACTTCATGATAGATATTGAAGTAGGTAGATGTATTGTATCTAATAGAGCTTGAATGAGGGGACCGTGTTGAATGTTGGCACCGTGAGAAGTTAAATAACCTCTCTCTCGCCAAAGGACTCCGAAGTCGTGAACGACTCCGAATGCATAACGTGAATCTGTGTATATGTTGACTTTCTTATTTTTGGCTTTAATACAGGCTTGTGTTAGAGCGATAAGCTCTGCTGCTTGAGCTGATAATGTGTCGATACAATTTGTTTCAATGACTTCGGTGTCTGTCGTGACTGCATAGGCGGCCACTAACTTTCCTGTACTTGTTCTCATACATGAACCATCTACATAAAGTGTCAGGTCTGGATCTGGTAATGGGACATCTGTCAAGTCTTGTCTGGGTTTCGTCGTAATAGTAATGACTTCAATACAATCATGTGCCAGTGGGTCTGTTCCACTTAAAGGTAAAAGTGTGGCAGGATTTAATGTACTACAACGTCTGATTTCTATGTGTGGCTGAAACAATGTCAATTCGTAACCAGTCAGTCGTGCTATAGTCAAGTGTTGTGTCTGTGTCCGGTTCAAGAGAACCTCTACTGCGTGTGGCACCTGTACTGTCAATTGATGTCCTAATACTATGGAATCACTTTGTCTAATCGCTAGAGCTGTTGCTGCGACTGATTTCAGGCACGCAGGAAGAGCCTGAGCTACGGGATCTAATGTGCTAGAAAAGTAAGCACATGGCTTGTGTGATCCTGCTTGTTCCTGAGTGAGTACTGACAAGGCAGTACCTTCACGTTCTGTAACAAAGAGTGTAAAAGGCTTACTGTAACATGGTGTCGCTAAGACAGGTGCTTGGCATAAAGCTTTCTTTAAGTCTTCAAAAGCTTGTGTATGTTCTGGAGTCCAAGGGAGGACAGTCGATGTCGCTGCCTCCTGTGTTGTCAACTGAATGAGTGGTTTAGCTAAAAATGCATATTGTGGGATCCACTGCCTGCAGTACGAAGTGAGGCCTATGAAGGCCCGTACCTCCTTTTGTGTCTTGGGTGGTGGCATGTTTACAATTAACTGGATGCGATCAGGTGTGAGCTGTCTCCCCCATTTGGACAGCAAGTGCCCTAGGTACACAACTTGCTGGGCACAAAATTGCAGCTTTGAAGGGGACACCTTGTGCCCCTTGTCGGCTAAGAAATGTAAAACCGTCAGTGATGCTTTTTCACATTCGGATTCGCTTCGGGCGGTGATCAGTAGATCATCGACATACTGAAGCAGTGCAGTGTTAACAGGCATGTGGATACTGTCAAGTTGTCTTTTCAGTGCTTGGCTGTAGATGCTAGGACTTTCTGTAAATCCTTGAGGTGCGCGTGCGAATTTAAAACTTCGTCCATTTAAACTGAATCCGAACAAATATTGGCTTTCCGGATCGATTGGGACGCTGAAGAAGGCGTTCTTGAGGTCAATGACAGTAAAGAACGTTGCCTCTGAATCAGTAGCTGTCAGTAATGAAGAGATATCCGGGACCACGGGGTATTGTGGTACAATGCATTTGTTTAATTCTCGCAGATCAATAACTAATCGATATACTGGGGGTGCTTTTGGATCAGTTCGTTTAAGAATCGGAATAATCGGAGAATTACATACATTGGAGTCGGTTTCTACAACCACTCCTTGTGAGATGAGCTCGTCAATGATTTGCAGTAAAGCCACTACAGCATCTCGAGGTAATTTGTATTGTCGCATTCGTGGTAGTACCACTCCTGTTTTGAGTGTGACTCGATATGGTGCAATGTGCATACAACCTACATCAGTGGGGCCTTGTGCCCATAAATGTGCAGGTAGATTCTGTAACCGGTGATCCATGTCTCTAGACACGTAGTGACCTTTAAAGTCACGCAAAAATAGTCGTACTCCGTCCGGAGAACAACATATTATAGCTCCTAGAGCTTTCAATGTTTTTATACCTAACAAGTTTTCTGGACATGATTTCGTAAGCAATAGATCTGTAGTCCGTGTTAATGGACCAACTGTAAATGCAAGTGGTTGTGATACTTCGTTAATAGTAGGCTTTCCTGAAAAACCAAGGGAAATATTTTGTGAGCCTGAGAGGGGTGCCCCTGGGACTTCGCTGTGACTGATAGTGGTTCTGCTTGCCCCTGTATCGAGTAGAAACTTTCTGTCTGAGCGCTTTCTCTGTGCGCCTATGCGATTCTTTACGCCATAGTTCAATGGCATCTTTCTGTGACTGTCTGGCTTTCTTTTTCCATAATTCTTCTTCTACTCTCATGATGCAATCTGCATCCCATGTCCCAGCTGCGGGCCACCTCTGACTTTCTGCTAGATCCTTGGTGTAGTCCACCCATATGTCAATATATAATATGGCATCTAGGCCATGTTTATGATACATAAAGTACCCTGGAGTGTCCCTAGGTGGAATGGGAACAGCTTCTTCGAGTACTCCTTTTCTAGTTTTTATTCGTCTTAATTTTGAAAAGAACGGCATCTTTAAACCTTGCTACTTGATTCTTACTTGAACTGGACTTGAACACAATTAATACAATAAACACAATAAGGAACACTCATTCATACCACCATTTTTAAACACATTAAAACATTTTAACATTTAACATTTAATATTTAACGGACAATGATAATTAGAAGAAAACTAGTCACCGACATAATACTAGATAATACTGAATTATATACATGAACATACTAGATATACTGCTAAACAGTACAGATACACTGCTAAAACAGTGCAGACCGGATTTGTGTACCCAAACCCGTCATGACCGGCACAAATTAATGTGCACGTCTAAATGCCTCCCCGGCAACGGTACTCACCGGGTAGCACGGAACGGAAGGCCTCGGAACTGAACTGAACTGGACCGGACTGGACTCGACTCGACTCGGAACTTCGGAACCTGGTGGGCCTCTGTATACCTCGGATCTTGCTCTCTCAGCTAGGCTCTGGTCGGGATACTTCGCACTTCTCACCGCCTCGTCTGGGTGTTGATCGCAGCCTCAGTCACCCCCGCTTGGCCGGAGGGAGATACAGGAAATCCTGCGGGTACGCGTTTTTGTCCGTTCAGCTGTGGCAGGGGACCGGGCCTGCAACGCACCTCCGGCGCGTGAGATGAGAAAGTGTCCCTATTCGGGCGCCAATTTATGTGGTAAATATTTAAATTACCTGTACTATTTTTTATGCGGTAAAGTCTAGTAAGAATAACTCAGTCAAAATAAGAGGCAGAATCCGTGGTTTTAGAGGTTCTAAAAAGGACTTTATTCCTTACAAAGGAATTATGGTTCGAACCAGGCAATCATATTCCATCACCACGAAGGTTCAGGAAGGGATAGGCAATGCATTATTGACAAGTAATCATATATATATGAAAAGCATTACATTAAGACAGATGCAGGAGGCGTAACAGCTGATAATACAGATAAGAATACACATACGTAATGAAAATAGGCGTAATAATAGGCGTATACTAGAAACGTCATTTAAAATGATGTCACAAGTGGGTGGATCCATAAGAGAATCCTGTAGTGTCAGCAGAAATATTTGGCAGAGATGCGCGCGCAGCCGCATGACGTGTGATTGACGTGCAACTAGAGGGTGAAGGGAACTTGACATTTAGCCCTACATGTGGAGACAGAAGTCTGGGGTGTCAGGACAACCTAGTCCTAAATCATATCTAATATCTTGTGTTTAAGGAACTACATTATCTGGAAGGAAAGGTCTTCTCGGACAGATCCTATTCTATACTGACTGTTAGTGCGTGTACAAGCGTCTATGTGTCTACATGAGATGCGAGGGGGCAGGAATCTTCCATAGTAACAGAGGCTATGAATTACTTGCATAAAGACAGCGAGGCCGAGCCCTTTGCTCGGTAGCAGGAAGGATGTTTACCTAAGCTACTTAGACAGGAATGCATTGGATGAGGAACGGAGCAGATAACTTGAAGGTGAAATACAGTGTTTGGCAGGCAACAGGCCGCGTCAGGCACCGTTAGCCGCGCAGGGAGTAGGACAAAGTTCATGGATACAGATGCAGGTCCAGGCTGGAGCATTCAAAGGCAGAAGCAGGAAAAGGCTCGATGGCAGAATTCAGGGCCTACTCGCCTGAACTGTAAAACGTGAAAAGTATACCATATAAAGACGGTGGCAAGGCATACTTAGGAACGGAATATCTGGCCCATTCATGGCAGATATGAAAGAGTACATATTAACGTTGGACACAATTGTATTTGCGTCTTCATAGCTAGAACTGGAGGGAACATACATGTACTTGTAGCATGTACATGGAGCCGTTGGGGTCTAAGATAGGGGACACAATTGACCATAAAAATTCATATTTCCTCAGGAAGACGTCATGAATGAACCCCTAAGGAATAGTAGTTCATGCATAATAGATGAGTTCTTGGAGAAATCAATAATCCAAGCAGGGAAAATCCCAACGGCTTAGGGGTCTAGTTTCTAAGAACTTGTTGTGACGTGGGATGGACGGATGTTGGTGACCATGCCTGTATTTGGATCTGCATGGCCAATGCCTAAATAAGGACTGGAATATTATGCCTAAATAAGGACAAGTCAAATTGTGCCTATATAAGGACATGATTCAGTAGACCTATATACGGGTATCTAAAGCGACACACAACACCCACTCCACTTTCGATAGATTGACATTACTAAATGCTAAACATGATAAATATGTAAGATAGAGTATCACATGATTTACTAAAAACATATCTAAAAGCATAAAAAACGTCTCTAAAAACAGTGGCTATGCATTAGAATGCAATAGTGCTGTACATAATTAAAGCAAGTCTCATTCTAAGAGAAACATATTACATCGATTGCTAAACGAATGAGCACAAGTATATACAAATATACATACAATGAAATGGTTCAATGGTACATTGAATAGTTCTACTATAAGCAGAGTCCATGAGCCAAAAAATAAAAATGATAAAGCGAAAAAATGAAAAGTTCCAAGCTTTGTCTTTTGTTTTTAGAAAAAGGAATGCCAAATTCAGTGATTGTCTGGTACAATGTGAGCCAAATCAAAAGTCAGTGGAAGGTGTCGGAGAGAACATGTAATCCTCCAATCCTGTAGACAAGAAGTCGCCACCGACATTGGTGACAGGTCATATACCTCGTTTAGAAGATTAACTGCACATAGATGTGAAACATCGTCAGTAGCAGTATTCGATGTTACCTGTGCGCCTGTTGATCCGTCTCGTACCTCAGCAGTAGCATGTCGCGTCTGTGAGATCTCAATGAATGCTGTCATCAGGATTGGTAGCCGCTGGGGACAACACAGAGCATGGGCCGTTATCGGGTCCAGCAGAGTATCGATATCCGTAGGCATGACTGATGGAAGTGACATCTATTTATATCTTTCAACACTCTTAGAGCAATATTACAGTGATTCTTACTCCTTTGAGACATATAGCATTATTTTACATTTTCGATTTTTCATGCATCTCCACGTGCATCCTATTCATTAATTCGTCCAGCATTATTATTCTTTAGCACGGACTATTCGTTCCCCACATAATTGAGCATCATAGGCCCCCTCTCCATCGTTTATCATAATATACCGTTTCGAGTCAGGTTACCGTCCAAGCATTGACTTCACATAATCGGACGTTTTTCAGTGGATTTCTATCATTTACTATTTATATTTGGTACGCTTTCCTTTGCGCACGTTTATACTGAGGATTGGTTAGGCATATGCTTACATGACGACTCGCCGATATTTAAATATTTACAACAGTTTCCACCCTTTCAGCCCGAACAAACATGGCGCATCACAGCACGGGTTGCCACAGTGTTTGCACTTAGTCCTCTTTCTACATTTAGTCTCAGCTGATCTCGGTTTAAAATCTCGTACGTGTGGATGACGGTAACACACGAATTTGGCAGAAACCTGATCCAGTGTAACGTACTTTGATCACCGGTAAGCCTTCTCGTCGCATTCCTTTATTTGCATATATTGTTTTCAGACAACTCGAGCTCAGTACGCTCATCGCACGTTATTTTTTGACTTGCAGGGTATTACGAATCTCCGTTTCATTGCAGTAAGATTGTTCAAGATTTCTTTCCCTCTAATACTCAGTGAAAGTTTTAACTAGGTCTCATCCACTTTATTCTCATTTTTACCGCTTAGGTGACCTTTAGACCTATTTCAGCTTATCCTCACAGGTAAGCTCATTATCCTTTAACCTTTAATGTTATTATTATGAAACTCTTTACGTTATCAACTTAGAACCTAGTCTATGATGATTTTTTTCCCCCCGTTTCTTTCAGAACGTTATACAAAGGCACATTTTTTCTGACATTCAGGTATGCACAGCTACATACATTAAAGACTTTCAGAGCCATCCATGTAGTTTCCAAGTATACATTCATGTATTCGTTTATTTTTTTGCAGATTGGCCCCTGAAGAAGGAACCGCAGTGTTCCGAAATGCATTGGGCATGTAAACTAAATATGTAATCATGTGATTGACCATCAGACTTGTACACCGACAAGGAATATATGTATAATTGATGTATTCATTTTTTTGTATCACTGAATGTGGAAAACTTTATTTGGTTGTCAAAAAGTGATGACACAAGTATCATTGTAAAGTAAATGTTTTATAATTTACTTGGAGACAATGTTTGAGAAGTTTTGATTTGGATCACATTGTGGTGTTAATTTGAACACTAGGTGAACAGTGCGCAGCTTAAAACAAGTTTTCACTTGTCTATAACCATACTTATTCACAGCATAAGAGGACAACTTATGCATAACTGCAGCACCATTGGAATAAGATTTTCAATACTCTTTCAAAAAAATTTTTTTAAACAGGAGTGCTTCCCTGACCCTATAACAATATGATGGAAGTGTCAGACACGTCTCTAGCACGCATTCTTCACCGCAAAGCAGGCAGCGCAGAACAGGTAAGATGCAATCCAGCCAGATTGGTCTGAATGACAGAAACCATGTGGCATTCAGTTCTCATAGACGAGGTAAACCCAGTAGTTGTACTATGCGCTCACGACACCTCCTCTCTAGGAGCACTTTCTCCAAATTTCTGGGAGTGACGCTGGTGGATAGGCTTGCCATAGCGTAGGAATAAAAATAGGATTCCTGCAATGAGTGCTAAAAGAAGCGGCAGACCACCAAACATGTGCATAAAGTTTGGAATGATTCTGAGGACTGCTTGAAAAGGTGTTAACAGTCCTGAACATATGGTCTTAAATACATGCACAATATCGCTAGTATCAGACATGTGTAAGATACGTCCCAACATTTCCGTGAAATGTGTAGGGCAGTTGGTACGTAAAAGAGCCTGTATCTCAGCCGAAGTCCTTGCAATTTGTAGATCATAGGTTTCTTTGGCAGAGGTCAAAGGCACAGTTTTCTGCAAAATAATTGCTTTCATTCTGCTTAGAGTATCAATTTGCATAGAAGAGATGTTCAGTGAAGGCCATAAAGGCGACTCCCTGACTGTGTCTATTTGGGGGAACAAGACTTGCATATAGCAAGTGACCCTGGAAGTAACCGTTACTAGATATGGGCTACCTGGCAACATGCCACAACAGCTCTGATCATTCAACATGAGGTAACTCCCATTTGAAAGTTGTCCAAACGTTGGATTAATCACAGCGGCTGGTGAACCTTGCAGGTGGCAGGATACATTTGAAATGGAACCGCTACAGGCCCCGTGTAAACTAATATCCCGACATATGAGTGAACCGCTCAGTGCATTTTCACAGTGTGTACCGCTAATAAACACCTCACACCCCCCACTCCAACATCTGTGTGTGTAAGGTAAATCCCAGGATGTCTTGATGTATTCTTTACCCAACCTTTCATATTTGCCCGCTGGTATGTATTTGTGGCAATACTGGAAATGGAAGGTTGTAACAGGCAGAGTTATTTTGCCATGAATAATCCATTCAATACAATAGATGTTCTTTTACAGAGACATGAAACAATTGTCACAGTATCAGTAAAAATGCTCCTATAGCGTCTGAGCAAATTACAGTTCTGTCATATTAGACAGGAAAATATATGCAGAGTGTCATGGGAGGTGACTTAGGGCCATATGTAGGTAGCCTAATACCGGTCGGTAACGGCCGATTTTCGGTAAATATCCCGTTACCGACCGGTATTTAGGCTTTTGCTATGTAGGGGGAACATTTCAGGATTCGGTAATTTACCGAATCGGTAATTTTACCGATTCGGTAAATACCGAATCCTGAAATGAGATGTAGGTGACACTCAAATGAGTGATGTGTAGGGAAAATAATTCGGTATTTAGCACCAAATATATGTTGGTGCTAAATACCGAATTCATTGCAAAAAGCAATATTTTGCTGGACTAACAGTGCCATGTGGCAGACATACATGCCCTTAGGGCATGTATGTGCGCCACATGTGCACACATGCAGGAATCAGGGGTGCAACAGGGTGTCAATGTGACACCCTGCCACCCTTGAATGTGCTCCCCCCATTACCGAATCGGTATTTACCGATTCGGTAATGAGGCATACCTTCCCATTGATTCCTATGGGCGTCCAGGCCCATAGGAATCAATGGGAAGGTATGCCTCATTACCGAATCGGTAAATACCGATTCGGTAATTACCGAATTTCTCCGATTCGGTAATATTTACCGAATGATTACCTACATACGAGTTACCACTTCTTAAATACCGAATCGGTAAAGTTTGGTATTTAAGAAGTGGTAACTTGTATGCTACCTACATATGGCCCTTAGTTATGTAAAATAGTAATCCACATTCCTTAAGTCGAGTATCCAAAGGGTTTTCTTGTTCAGACAATACGAGTATCCGAAAAGTTTTCTAGATCAGAGACAATGACACCGGTCACCTAGTTGAAGTTAGATGGCGTGCCGGCTAAAGTACTTCCTTAGCTCCTATCTGCTCGCTCGAGAGCAGTCAAGGAAGAGGACTTTGAGCAGGTTTTTGAATTTTGGAAACGGGATCGTTCTGAAGTGGGGGGGGGTGTGGAATTCCAGATTTTGGGGGCGTTTCCCGCAAACGATCTGTTCGCAGTTTTTTGTTTGCGAGTTTTCAGCGGGATGAGTAGCAGAGTGCTGGAGCTTCTGAGGTTCCTGGACTGGAAGTTCCTTTTGAGTTTGGCGGCTAGGTATTCCGGCTTGCCTGTGTGTAGGGCTTTGTGCGTGAGGCAGGCTGTTCTGAAGCGGGCTCAATTAGGAGCCATTTAAGTACTCTGAGTGCAGGGGAGATGTGTTCGAATTTCTTAGTTCCGGTGACCATTCTGGCTGCTGCATTAAAGGTTGTTTTTAGGGGGCGAGGTGGGATTTTGCTGTACCAGTCAGGGCTGCAATCCCATAGTCGATTCTGGAGAGCACCAGTGCTTGGGTGGCTTGTTGAAGGCCCTTGGGCGGGAGGAAGGGTTTTATTTTGTATAGTAGTTTCAAGTTGAGAAAGGCACTTTTAGCGGATCTTGTAATGTGTTTTTTCATGTCCAGTTTCGGGTCTAGGGTGATACATAGAGATTTTACCGAATCCGCCAGGGTAAGGTTGCCATTGAGAGCCATTCTGCAATTTGGGGGTTTTCGTCTTTGTTGGAGATGACGAGTATTTCCGTTTTCTCTTGATTGAGTTTCAGGTGGTTATTTGAGAGCCAATGTTGCACCTCTCTGAGCGTGGCGTTGAGTCTCTGGATGTCCTCAATGGAGGAGGTTTCCAGATATAAATGCGTGTCATCAGCATATAAGTGGAAAGGGATGTTGGATTTCCTGAGTAGAGTGGTGAGGGGTTCAATGTAAATGTTGAAAAGATGAGGAGAGAGCACTGACACTTGTGGAACACCCCTGTTAACGGGGTGGAGGTCAGATTCAAAATTTTTAATTTTTATTCTTTGTGAGCGATTGTGGAGAAAGGAAGAGAACCAGTGGAGGACCGTCTCTTCAGGACCAGCCCTTTCTTGTAGAACCTTGAGGAGAAGTTTGTGATCGACTGTATCGCATGCAGCTGATAGGTCCAGGAGGATGAGAAGGCAGCATTGGCCCGAGTCAAGTTACTTGTGTAGATCATCTATGACATTGAGGAATGCGGTTTCAGTGCTGCAGCCTTTTCTGAAGCCCGATTGATGGAGATCTAGAAGGTTAATGTTATCCAAGTGTTGGGTCAGTTGGGGAAGTTCACATCTTTCCAGGATTTTGGACAGAAGAGGTAAGTTCGAGACAGGTCTAAAGTTATTCAGATCCTCTGTGTCTAGTCCAGGCTTTTTCAGCAGTGGTGTGACTTGACCAACTTTGAGGCAATCTGGTACGACTCCTGATCTCAGTGAGCTGTTAATGATCTTGCACCATAGTGGGGCTAGGACGAGCTTCAAGTCCTTGGTCAGTTGAGGGCATAGCTGATCAAGGGCGTGGGATGAGGGTTTTGCGTTGGCGATTAGTTTGACTATCTCTGCTTCCTGAATGGGAGTGAAGGAAGACCAGTGTTTTGGGGGGTTCAAGGAAGCGCTATAAATGGTTTCGGACGCCAGGATCTCGGTGGAGAGGATGAGATTGGGTCCAAGTGAGGGATCGATCTTGGCGATTTTGACGTTGAAAAAGATGGCGAAGTTGTCACATCGTTCTTTGGATGCCTGAGTTGAGGAGGTCACCGGCTTAGAGGTTTGATTCCTGATGATATTGAAGAGCTCTTTGGGTCTATTTTTTGCGTTGTCTAGCGCAGAGCAGAAGAAAGAAGTCTTTTTGTTCTTAATGTGCTTTTTGTAATTCCTGCGGGCTGCTTGGAGTTGCTCGCGATGTAGGGCGTGGGATTGTTCCTCCAGATTCTTTCTGAGGCTCTTAGATGTCTTCTTTCTTCATTGATGTCAGTGGTGAACCATGATCTGGATGGAATGCTCCTGTTTTTTTTTAGTTTCATAGGGGCAAGTTGGTCCAGGGTGTGCGTCATATTAGAGTTGTAGAGAGAGGTGAGTTCACTAGTTGGGAGGTGATCAGTGATGTTGGGGAGAAGCGAGCGTATTCTTTCTTCTAGATCAGCTCAAGGGATCTGAGCTGTGTTCCTAATCCATTTGGGGGGGTCCTGCAAGGGGTGTTGAATTCGAACCGCTTGGTTGATGTGAAAAAGGATGATGTGATGGTCGGACCAGTCTACGGGAAGGATGTGGTCGATGGTGATTGCATTGCTTTCGGCAATAACTGCGTCGAGGGTTGCTCCTCTGTGATGTGTTTCTTCTGAGCAGTGTTGGGTCAGGTTGTTTTCTAGTAGAAAGTTGTTTAGGGTTTGAATAAGCGGGTTTTTTGTTTCATTCCATCTTAGATTAAGGTAGCCAAGAATAATATTATTTGAGTTTCCAAGTGAGCAATGGGCAATCAAGTCAGAGAGGTGTTCTCCGAATTCGGATGAATTGCCTGGGGGCGGGTACAGGAGGTGGCAGAGAGATGGCCTGTTATCGCTTTTCTTGATGGTGACTGAGAGACATTCAAAGGAGCTATATAGGCAGGAGGAAGTTTCCGTGATGGAGATGCTATTCTTGTGAATGATTGCTATGCCCCCTCCTCTTGGCGCTATCCTATCTTTCTTGATCAATGTGAATCCAGGAGGTACCAGCATGTCCATGATGGGGTAAGAGAGATTATTGAGCCAGGTCTCCGTGATGAATGCTATGTCTATATCATGGGAGAGGATGGCTTCTGTTAGTTCGGTTGCATGTTTAGAGGCCAATCTGCAGTTTAGGAGCATGCAGTTAATGGGGGATCCTTCGTTTCTAGGATTCTTAGTAGTTGGGTCCCTAGGTCGGGAAGTTAGGTGTGCTGGGGTCTAGGGTCTCTCGGTGGAAGGTGTTCTCTTCCGACTCCCATAATTACTTGGATCATAGATTTGGGGGAGGAGTTAGAGGGAGAGTCGTAAGTTGAGGCTAGGTATGCCGCTTCCTGCAAGGAGAGTGCGTTTTTTGATCTTCTGGGTCTCTCAGAGTGATTTTCCGTCCCCATTCTGTTGGTCGATGGCCGGGACCTCGGAGGGACAGGGAGCTCGCTGGTTGGCGGTACCTTGGCACGCCGGGGTTGGGTGAGGTTTGGCGGTGTGGTGGGGAACTGAGTGGGCTTTCGGATCGTGACCAGATTAGATAAGGTTTCGTTCAGGCCTGGGTGAGGTTTGACGGTGTGGTGGGGGACTGAGTGGGCTTTCGGATCGTGACCAGATTAGATAAGGTTTCGTTCAGGCCTTGGATCAGGATTTCAAGCTGAGTTTCTAGGAGTTTGAGGCGGTGCGTCATGCTATCCAAGGTGGGAGAGGGGGTGAATGGCATTTTTACCAGTTTTCCAATGCTCGGCACTGTATACTTGGCTCCCCTTTGTGCCAGTTCGATCAGTTTATCAGTGAGATTGTATTCTGAGAACAGAGAAGACGTGTTGATGAAACGCCAAGGCACATAGCCTGCACGCAAGTTTTGTAGCGTCCAGCCTAATGACAGAATAGAACGTAATTGAGACTGGCCTTGTTGCAACTGGACCAAATCTTGTTCCACAATGTCTATTGCTGAGGATACAATGTTGTCCAATGAATATATCCTTGATGACAGAGTCGTTAACCCACTGTCGACTACAGCGAGAGTTTTCTCTAAACGAATACAATCAATTTCTTGTATTCTTTCTGCAGCGTCTGCTTGGGTAACCTTCCATATTTCATTATAAGCAGCATAGATACCTGCATATATGAAACGTTTTTGACGCGGTTTTCTTGTTCCTAGCAAGAAATCCTTAAAGTCTGCGTCGTCTTTAAGTAAAGATAAGTGTTGCTTCACATCCTCTAGTGTAGATGTCTGCAGCCAATCGAGGCATAATTTTCCTACACTGTTTGTTATTATTACCCCTAGATGCTGCCTTTGGACATAGCGTGGGTCTGACCTATTGATTGTGAAACCCTGTGTTCTGTTCAGGAATCTTTCTTGACAGTTGTTTGTGTCTATGGGCCAGAGCAACCATTTTTCCCATTCGGAATCTGTTCTGTTGTTTTGTAGAATTTTATGTACGTCGACCTCCCCCTGTGTAGTGCTATCACTGGCAGGTTTAGGTATGGACGGAGTGTTCATGTCTTTGATCTTGGCTAATCCAAGGCAAGACGTTTGTTGGACATTGTCATTCAAATACATTATCTGCTGTGGGATGATGCAGGCTCTAAACAAAGTTTCTATCCCCTGCACTTGCCAATCTTTTGTACCTCAGACAGATTTTGTGTCAATAGTTTGTATCCAAAAATCGAAACCCTGTCTAGACAGTTGGTCAATAAAGGATGCAGAATAAATCTATTTTGTAGTTGTTAACATTTTTTTCTTTCCTGTTTTGTTGACATTTTTAGAATAAAACGTTTCTGGGATGGATGTATTGTACCCTGAAAAATATGGAAACTTCTTTTCAAATGTTTTTGAGCTACCCCTCGGTGGTGTCAAACAATGTTCCCACTGGTTATAAAAAAATACATTTCTAGGAGTTGTAGATTTATGCAAAAAATGATTACCATAGTGGTTGTTACAAAAAAGCTGTTCATAGTCTGTTAAACCCTCTAAATATTCATGGTTAGAAAATGCAGCAGATCTTTCTAGATCAGACATCATGTTTTTAACAGTCTCAAAGTCCCAATCATCAGAATAGGTACTAGAGGTAATAAAGTCACTTAATGATATTTTGAATAAGTGTGGAATCTTCACAAGTTCAGATGGACCGAATATATCATAATCTGTTTTGTCCCAAACTATACCATCTTGTATAGGAACGGCTGTGATGTTCACTGCTGACAAGTCTCTTGCTTCATGATGAGATGATTTGTGTGGTTTCAAAAGTAAGTTCACAGTTCTGCTTTCTTTGTCCAAGTGAATATATCTTCCCTCTGCCAACATGCTCAAAGTTATTACCAAAGCAAGCCAAAGTAGAAAGAAGAAAGGTCCAGAAATAATCCATTGTTCAATTGATGGTGAAACCAGATAAGTCTTTTTCAAGTGATGAAAAAAGTCTTGTGCTTGTTCTTTAAAAGTCTTTTTCGCTGGCATCGTTTCAGGTTTGCTGGGATCCTCAGAAAACGTATCAAAGTTAATGAAATAGCCAGAGGCAGTTCTGTCAATGGTTGGAATTGCTTCAGGATTCGTTGAAATTGCTGGCACCAGCTGATCACGTGTTACGTTGGTGTAGACAGGTGTATCAGGACGAACTGTTATTTGGGTTTCTAGAGGAACGAGTTCCATAGCATTGTTGCTTAGTCCTTCATTTCTTACTGTTGGAGTCTCAAAGGTGATGAGTCTTTCAGTTTGAACCTCTTGGATAGTAGCTAGAGGAGTGTGTCTGCTACTTGGTCGGAGTCCACTTGGCCTACTATTCAGTATTGGCCACATGATGTGGTTTGATGTGGTCAATGGACACAAATCTTTTCTCCTTTTTATCGCAAGGGGCGGCAGAAGTACTGTTCTTGATCCGCGGATTGCTAGGACAGGTACTGGTTGTCTGTAAGAAGGCCCAAATTCCTTCTTATCCGCGATCTTTTCTCTGACTAGATCCCAAAGCTTTGGGATCCAGACAGGCCTTGCTGGTACGGCAGTTTTTTTCCCCAGTGGTGGTTGGCTTCAGGAAGACGTTGCTTTGTTTCGTTCTCAATTCATTTAAGTCCTGTAAAACAGCCAAACGATCTTTGATATCAAAAGGTTTATTTTCCACCACTGTGCCTGCACATTCTAGATCTGGGACCCACATTCTTGTCCCAGATAGGACCTCATATGGAGTGATATCCCCCTTAAAGAGCGTTGGATCCCATAAAGATGTTTGACCCACCCGTCACCCGTACCTAAATCTCTAGCTGTTATAGACCGCTTTATGTTCCATTTTTTTCCTTCCACAACAGAATTTCCCTCAGGGTGGAATGGAAAAGAGTACATCAATGCAACGGCCAAACTGGCCATGGCTTCTTTGTAAGCTCGAGAGCTAAATGCAGGGCCCTGGTCAGAGTGTAGCGTGCAATTTGCGATAAAGACTCGCAAATCTTTTATAACAGTTTGAGCGTCAGCCGAGCGCTAGGGCCACATCCATAGGAACCTTGAGCACGAATCCACTGCGACCATGATATATTTATAGATACCATCCCTTTGCAAGGGACTGCAGTGATCCAGGTAAACACAAGCTAATGGTTTATCTGAAATGAACTGGGATATCTGCGCAGGACGTTTCACTGTAGAGACTTTCATCTTCTGGCATATTTCACATTCCAAAACATAGTTTTTGATCTGTTTCCTAATGCCGGGCCACCAATAGCTCTGTTTTAATAATGATACTGTGGCGGAAACACCTGCATGGGCAGAAGCTATCCCTTCATGTGCTGTTAGGATTAGTCCTAATCTATGTTCCATGTTTGGAATTACCCTATCCCCCACTCCAGGGATTCGAGCAAACGTAACATTGTGCGCATCAATTATGTATGAGTATTTGAGAGGAAACTTTTTAGGTGACGCTGCGCCGCTGCCTTTACTTGAAGCATTGACAGCCAACAATATCTCACTGTCTATTTTTGTTTTTGAACGCGTGATTGCAGCTACGGAAGCCGTTTGCACAGCCCCCTTCGCGGCTTCGCCAGCCAATGAATTCCCTGCAATATGAACGCCATCACGTTGATGACTCAGCGTGTGTATCACGTGAGTGTTTTGTAGTTCATCTCTCAACTGAACTACTTGTTCCCAAAGCGTCTTATGTTTAATTGTGCCACCTTTTGCATCTTTGAAACCGTTTTGTAGCCAATTCTTAAATATTAATTATATGATTGTACACAGTAAAACAAATCGCACACTATAAGTGTGGGGAATTTGCGATCCGTATTTTCAAGTGCCAATTTGAATGCTTGTAGTTCAGCTCACTGAGCTGTACAGTCTCCTAGAGACTGTGTTTTTGTAACCATTGGTCGGAATTTGCCATCGTGCTAATGACCTTTAACGATCGTGCATGCTGCACTGTAAACTTGCTTACTGCCGGTAGCGGGCTGTGCTGATCCGTCAGTATAAATTATAGACTTTTACTGGTCAAGAGTGTCAGGATCCAGGCCCACCGCGCCTACAAAAACTACTACTCCCAGAAACCCCTGCGCATAGGGGGGGGGGCGGAGCCAAGGGCATAAAACGCCCAGGACGCACGCACGGCGTTGTGCATAATTAACGAATTGGAATATTGAGGAGCGGGTTCTCGTATAAGGCTTTCCCGCGTTTGGAATTACAGCCGCTGAGATTGCTGGCATTGCGGCCGGTAGAGAGCGGAATCAGAGGCACCGGCGGCGAGACCGCACTTCCTGGGGAGCCGTACAGTCGGTACGGGCTTTCCACTAACAGAGGCAGGACCGGAGGCATTTACAAGTAGCTGCGGCACCTGAAAACACGCAGCACACAGAGTCAGAAAAAACACGTGAAAGCAGCGTGTTTCACCTACGACGGAGACAGGAGTATCTCCAAAGAACTGCAAGTATCGGGGGGTGAAAAGCGCAAATCCCTGGTGGGGGTGTGCGCTGGTGCTCACGGATCCCGAGAGTTGTGATTGTATCTAACATTTGCAGGTTCTCCTTCGAGGGGCTTATCGCCCTCAATTACGGTCCAGAGAGTCCTTACCACTAAAGACCTGAATGGTCTGGAACATTATTTTCACTGGTGAAAGTATCGGATGTTCGAGCGGTGAGGAAACCGCCATGTACCGTGCTGTGGTATGACTGGTTCCTATAACAGGCTGGGGGGCCATTGGATCTAGCGCACTGAGATAGCTGAAGGGACAGCCATAATGCACTCGAAACAGGATCCGTAGAACAGACATTCTTAGTTCTCAGTTTCTATGCTCCAAGGGGGTGTGAGTAGTAAGCCATAAGGGTGTCCAGCCACAGCGACCTAATATCCCTACTTACAGGGCCTGAGCCACTCCAAAAACCAGAGGTAGAGCAGGATACAACAGATTCCTCTCTAGTGTTCTACCTCTATAGAAGTACTCAAACCCCAAAGATACGGGGGATACCGACTGTGTTGGTCAGAACGCTCATGTGTGTATGGTTCGAGCAAATCGAGTTGTGTTGGTGTGTGTTTCTAAGGAACCAAGGAAGCTTTTACTAGACTTGTTGAATTGGTAGTGAGACTAATCGAGAATAGTAAATTGGTCTTGCAGTATCACATTGTTATTGTTTGTATGTTAATGTTTTCTTTACAGGTTCTACTCCCCGCTGTTCCCATCCTTCCCTTCCCTCGCTTGACTGCTCCAGTCTTCCGTGCCTTTAGTGCAGGAAGTTGGTGACGTCGAGAGGTGGACCCCATATAGCGTCGCCCGAATCCTGAGGAGTAGCGGACCAGGGTCTGATTCACAACAGAATTACGCACCCACGTATTGAGACTCCTCCCGGTTCGGGGGGTGGGTAGAGACGCGGTATGGAAGAGGTCTTAGCTGCACTTGCTGCAGTACAGTGGGAGTTGGCGGCCTCTAGGGCCGAGACGGCGGACTTACGTGACAAAGTGGATAGGCTGTCAAGGAACCCTTTTGATGTGGGATCAGGTGTGCATCCCATTCAGGTTAATGTACCTCCACCCATTCCTTTAGCCAATCCGGAGAGATATTCGGGAGACCCCCATAAGATACAGGTATTCTTGACTCAGATATTGATGCACTTCTCCTGTAGGCCTTCCTCATTTCCTACTAACCATTCTAGGGTGGCGTTTGCTATCTCCTACTTGGCTGGAGATGCAGCCAATTGGGCGGTGCCTTTAGTACGCCATAACGATCCGGTCTTATCAGATTGGGATGATTTCCGAACCGCTTTGGAGGGGGTTTTTGACAGGAGAACGACCACGTTTTGCGCAGATAGGGAGCTCTTGGAATTAAAACAAGGGAAAACGGAGCTAGTAACTTCCTTGACCACGTTTAATCGGTTGGTAGCTGAAGCGGCGTGGCCAGAAGAGAAGAGAATGTCTCTTTTCTATCAGGGATTATGCAACGAATTAAAGGATGTTATAGCTCGAAGAGATCCTCAGCCCCGAACCTGCGAGACTCTAATTAGTCTAGCCTTACGTTTGGACGGGCGGCTTACGGACCGAGCAGGCGATCGGTTCCGGGGAGAGAGGCCGAGGAAGGAGGCCTCGGGAAGTGAGGCGGCCTCGGAGCCCATGGAAGTGGGAGCGGTCCGTGCTCAATTATCAAGAAACGATAGAGAAAGCAGATGAACACAAGGCTTGTGTATGTACTGCGGAAAAAAGGGGCACTATATCCGTGAGTGTCTGGCTCGTCCCAAAAGACCAGGGGGAAATTACAGGAATAAAAAAGCTATTGCCACGGTGGCGGGAGTAGAGGGTCCCGTAAGGGGGGGTGAAGCATCGGAGGAAGTTGAGGTCCCCAGGTGGGCGATCCCATCCCTGGCCACCACTAGACAGGGAGATACTGAAAGACATTTCGAATTAATCATGTGGTTAGAAACCAGCAGACAAACCTATCGTATCAACGCAATGTTGGATTCAGGGGCAACGGGTAATTTTATCCATCAAGGACTGGTGGAAAGATTAGCGATAGGAAAGACAGCGCGCAAAATCCCAGAAGAAGTGTTAGCGGTGGACGGCAAGCCTCTCACCTCGGGACTCCTCATAGAGCAAACCAAAACCGTAAGGTTAACGTGTAGAGTAGGCGAGATGCGCCACATAGACTCCTTGGCATTGAATATCATCGATGCTCCGCAGTATGAGGTAATCTTGGGAATGCCTTGGTTCAGCCTTCACAATCCCACCATCGATTGGAGAAGCCGAACCGTTCAGTTTATGTCTGAGGAATGCCAAGAGCATATGATGCTAGGGGGGAGTTTGGGGGCCACAGTGTTGGCAAACACGTGGGTCGCAGCCACGGCAGCAGAAAAGGACGTTCTCCTACCCAAAGAGTATCGGCTATTTGCCGATGTGTTCAGTAAAGAACAGGCCAAGTCGCTTCCTCCACACCATCCGTAGGACTGCCAAATTGATCTGGTGGACGGAGCTACGATTCCTACGTGTAGGGTCTATGCGCTCTCTGAACCAGAACCAAAACATCTCCGAGAGTACTTACACCATTTTTTGGAGATAGGGTTCATTCGCCCGTCCCGGTCACCAGCGGCCTCTCCTCTGTTCTTTATCGCAAAGTCCAATGGAGACTTAAGAGCATGTTGCGACTATCGCATGCTCAACAAAAACACTGTACGTAATCGGTATCCTCTGCCCCTTATCCCTGTCCTTTTGGATCAGGTAAGGGAAGCTAAGATTTACACACGGTTAGATCTTCGTGGGGCGTATCACCTGGTGCGCATTCGTAAAGGGGATGAGTGGAAGCCAGCGTTTAAGACCCGCTATGGTCTTTTTGAGTATCTGGTAATGCCGTTCGGGTTGTGTAACGCCCCGGCGGCATTCCAGTACTTTTTGAATGATGTACTTTGAGACTTTGTGGATAGAACAGTAGTCGTTTATATTGATGACATATTGATGTATTGCGAGTCTGTCAACCGTCACCACGAACATGTGTTACAGGTGTTGAGAGAGTTACGAAAGCACCGTTTATATTGCAAACTAAGTAAGTGCAAGTTTGGGGTGACGGAAGTGGAATTCTTGGGAGTTATACTCCGTCCGGATGGGATGAGTATGTCAGAGCGTAAAGTACTGGCTGTACAGGAGTGGCCGGTCCCCCAAAACGTGAGAGATGTGCAATGCTTCCTGGGGTTTTCTAATTACTACAGGAGGTTTATACAGGGTTTTTCACAAAGAGCCATCCCAATTACACGTCTACTCCGAAAAGGAACGGCGTTTGCATGGACCGCCGAAGCTAACCAGGCCTTTGATTATCTGAAGAAGGCTTTAACTTCGGCACCAGTGTTGCGGCACCCCCAGTTGGATGTTCCTTTCATAGTGGAGGCTGATGCTTCTAATGAAGCCATAGGGGCCATCCTTTCACAGAGAGACAAACACACAGGGCAGCTGCACCCGGTGGCATATCTTTCACAGAAATTGTTACCGGCCGAAAGGAATTATAACATTGCAGAAAAAGAGCTCCTCTCTATTAAAAAGGCTTTCCAGGAATGGCGTCCGTATTTATGGGGGGCCAGGTTTCTGGTGACTGTGTATTCCGATTATCGGAACCTACTGTATCTGCGAACAGCCAGATGTCTGTCACCACGACAAATGAGGTGGATGCTCTTCTTCGAGGAGTATAATTTCATCATCACCTTCCGCACTGGAGCAGACAATCGAAAGGCCGACTCTCTGTCTCAAGTGATGGCGGTGGAGGGAATCAAAGAAGAAACCAAAGAGGACATCATACCTCCGGACAAGGTGATATGCGCCATCCGTGCAGAAGAATATCTGGAAAGCATACGACACAACAGGAGTACGGAGGCTTGGATTGGGTGGGCGGAAAAAAGCCCGGACCGCAAAATCCAGGGTGGGCTGCCTTTCCAGAACAATAGATTGTTTCTCCCAACGCATGCCCTGAAAAGACGAGCTTTTGAGTGGTGCCACGACTCTCCTTTAGCAGGGCATCTGCGCATAAGAAAAACCACACAACTGGTGCAAAGATATTTTGGTTGGAAAACCCTCGTCTCGGACGTTAAGGAGTGCGTGTTGTGATGTGAAGACTGCGCCAGGGGAAAGACCAACACGTCCGCTCGGAGGGGCAAACTGGTCCCTTTACCCACACCCCTGTGGTAAATATTTCATTACCGGTACTATTTTTTATGCGGTAAAGTCTATCAAGAATAACTCAGTAAATATAAGAGGCAGAATCCGTGGTATTAGAGGTTTTAAAGGGCTTTATTCTTATAAAAAGGAAGACAATTCGAATTGTGGGCCTTCTGTTCCATCACCACGAAAGTTCAGGAAGGAAGGGCGCATACATTATTGACAGGTAATCACTTTTATAAGATTTATATTATAGTGTAACAGATGCAGGAGGCGTAACAGCTGATAAGAGAGATAATATATGCATACGTAACCAAAAGAAGGCGTGAACATGGGTGTAACTAAAATACGTCATTTAAACATGATGTCACAAGTGGGTGGATCCATAGAGGAATCCTGCAATGTCAGCAGAAATATTTGGCAGAGATGCGTGCGCAGCCGCATGACGTGTGTTTGACGTGCAACTAGAGGATGAAGGAGACTTGACATTTAGCTCTACATGTGGAGACAGAAGTCTGGGGTTATGTCAACCTAATCCCAAGTCATATCTAATATCCTATGTTTAAAGAACTGTGTTATCCAAAAAGAAAGGTCTCTTAGGATAGAATCTTATTCTATACTGACTATACTGACTGTTAGTGCGTGTACAAGTGTCTACATGGGATGCGAGGGGGTAGGAATATTCCATGGTAACGGGGCTATGAATTACTTGCATGAGGACAGCGAGGCCTGGCCCCTTTGCACGGTAGCTGAAGGAATGTTTACCTAAACTACTAGACAGGAATGCATCGGGTGCGGAGCGAAGCAGATAATCTTGAAGGTGAAATACAGTTTTTGGCAGGCAACTGGCTGGATCAGGCACCGTTAGCCGCGCAGGGAGTAGGACAAAGTTCATGGATACAGATGCTGGCTCGGACTGGAGCTTTCAGAGGCAGAAGGCAGAAAAGGCTTGATGACAGAATTCGGGCCTACTCGCCTGAGTCTGTAAAATGTGGAAAGTGAACCACATAAAGTCGGTGGCCTTTCATACTTAGGAATGGAATATCTGACCCATTCATGGCGGATCTGAAAGAGGACATGTTGACGGTGGACGCACATATATTTGCGTCTTCAAAACTGGAACTGGAGGGAACATACATGTACTTATAGCATGCACATGGAGCCGTTGGGGTCTACGATAGGGGACATAACTGATCACAAAATTCATATTTCCTCATTCCCTCCTTGTCCCCTACGGACCCTCAGGAGATATCGATCTTCATCAATCCATCGATCTGTTCATATAGCATCATTTGTTCTTCTTTCTTCTTCCGGGATCTTGAATGAAAACTTGGAGGTGGGATACACGATGTGGCACACAGACCACAAATCGCTGGCCCACATTGTAGACATAAGCAGCAACTGAATAGTATGAGAAAGCCAATACCTAGGAAGGATAGGATTCTCCATCCCCAGGCTGACAACACGCCCCAGAACCAACCGGACCAAGTCCAGGTGCCTGGACTCTGGTGTATCTGGCTTACAATCTTATGAAGGCGGGTTATGGCTTTATATACTGACGGCGAATTTTCTGGTATGAAAATGCAACAACTTGATCCGATGACCCTACAAGCTCCGCCCCTATCGGCCAGGATGACGTCAAGGACAAGACGATTTTGAAGCACAACAATCCGCATAGCAGACTGTTCTTCTGTTAAATTGCCTAAAGCGGAAATAGTCTCGTTTACTACTGCTTCAAGGGTTCTGGTTAATCTACGTATCAGCTTACTATTAGTGACTGTACCTATATAGGGAAAGAAACCTTTATTGAAATCTGTGTATTTTTCCCACGCTGTTTCGGTGTAATCGACAATTGGGAGATCTCTCTGTTGTCTATTGTGTACTAAATGGGTATTTCTGTGATAATCAGGCGGGGCTAGGAAAACAGGTGGCAGAAGGAATGCTATGTAACAGGTACCATCCCAATCTAAAGGTAGACATATATATGCGGTCTGGCCACATATGAAGTAGGAATGATGGGAAGCTCTAAATGTAGACTTGCCTTGATCACTGAATTTTATTACAGTGGTGCATTTACTGTGGCCCATGTGTATGGAACCATTCTTTCTTATACATAATTCCCCTTTCACTGGGAATACTGACATGGCGGGCAAGATTGGTGTAGCTTCAGATTCAACGTTCAGGATCATGAGGTTAAGTGTAAAATTACCTAATCCATATACTTCATTTTCTAGATCAGTTCCTGTTCTTTTGGGAAGTCCCTCCTTGTTAGGGTAGCAGACCTTAAGTAAAACTAGGTTCAGGTTTCCCCACACCCAGTTGTCTTGGTAAACTGCGGAATTTGAATCTAGGGAATTAATCAAACTAAACCATGCTCCACAGGAGCCATTGTGTGTGAACGGATATGGAAAGAAGGGCAAAACTCCCTTATAGTTCTGATAGGGAGGGAGTCGGCCACATATCCAACAATTTGTGGCATTGCTGGTCTGATGGGAATGATGTAACATACTAATGAATGTGTTGTTGCGCAGCGCAAATCTATATGACAACTCATGCGGAGGAAATTCGCTAAAAGAATGTTCTGCAGTTATATTATAAGCACGCTTAGGAATAGGGTAATACATGTGCAATAGGATGCTAAAAATAATGATCAGAAGATTTAGAAAAAACAAAATTAATAATGTTACTGTACAGTGACTACGAAGTGATTTACAATACGCATGCTTTTTGAGCTGCATCTGATTATTTCTTTCTCTATTCCGGTCTAGAGGATACATGTCAGAGACAAATTCAACCGATTCACCTTGGAGAGGACTTAAACAATCAAATTGTCTGACTTTTTAGACCTCAATTTTAGTTTATAAATGTCTGAGTTCGATTGCTCAACCAAGGGGAGCTTTGAGTCTGTCTTTGAGGGAATACAGGGTTCAGTATTTATACTGGATGGTAGTCCATAAAATTTCTTGATATGACTCGAGTGCAACCACCCTTTTCTTCCCTCGATTTTCACGGCTGTCCTTGTGGTGAGTAGAACCAACTTCGGTGACTTCCACCTAGGATCCAGTTGGGTCTTCCGGTCAAAGTTCCTGACCAACACGAGGTCACCAGGAACCACGTCATGGGGCTTCACCTCAGTATTATCGGGAAAAGCTGCGGATACCTGTGAACGACAAGATTGTAGTGCAGACATCAAGGAAGCCAGGTAATCTGTCAGCATATTACAGTCAACGTCAGTGATTTTGCGAGGTATAGGCGTCCCCCACATATTTGGTGGTCTACCGAAGATCACCTCATACGGGGATAGCCCTGTTCGAGAATGTGCTACCATTCTCATGTAAAAGAGCGCAACTGGTAAGGCTACTATCCAATCGACTCCTTTTTCTCTACATATTTTGGACAATCTAATTTTCAAAGTTTGATTATGGCGTTCTACGAGACCTGCTGCCTCGGGATGTCGGACACAGTGAAATTTCCATTGATAACCTAATAGAAGGGAAACGTGTTTCATTAGTTTGGATGAGAACGGCTGGCCGTTATCTGAGTAGACAACACGTGGTAAACCGTACCGTGGGAAGAATTCTCGAACTAACTGTTTGGCAGTAGTCGGGGCAGTGTAATCTGAAACCGGGTATGCTTCTGTCCAACGGGAAAGAGCACAGACAACTACGAGAACATATTTGAATCCTCGACATCGTTCCATCTGGATATAATCCATCTGGAGGACTTCAAAAGCATGATCGGGAGGTTGAAATCCACCCTGCTCTACGGGGATGCTTTTACCTAGATAAAACTGACAACATATCATACAGGTACGAACTTTTTGTTTAGCTGCTGCTCGCAAGTGTTTGTTGAACCAAATGTGTTGAATGCTGTCTAGCATAGCTTTTTCTCCTAAGTGCGCTGGACTATGTATTGTGTTAATGATGACTTGGACCATAGAGTCGGGAAGAAACCATATAGATTTTTCCTTCGTCATCCATCCCTGATCTGTTTGGATCCCTCCTAATTCAGTCCATTTCTTTATTTCTTCTGGTGTAGCATGTGTCTGTATGTCAATTACATCAAAGGCGGGATCCTTAACTGTCATGCAATGTGTTGGTGTCGGAACTATTGTCTTTGTCATGTCAGTTGTGTGAGTCTGATTCTGAGCAGTCTGTTTAGCTGTTCTGTCAGCTAGGTCATTACCCTGAGAAATGATATCGGTAACTTTTGTATGGGCTTTGCATTTCATAATCGATATTGCAGTAGGTAGATGAATCGCGTCTAATAGGGTTTGAATGAGGGGTCCGTGCTGGATGTGGGCACCGTGAGAAGTTAAATAACCTCTCTCTCGCCACAGCACGCCGAAGTCATGGACGACTCCGAATGCATAACGTGAATCTGTGTATATGTTGACTTTCTTATTTTTGGCTTGAATACAGGCTTGTGTCAGAGCGATGAGCTCTGCTGCTTGAGCTGACAAAATGTTAATACGATTTGTTTCAATGACTTCAGTGTCTGTTGTGACTGCGTAAACGGCCACTAACTCTCCTGTACTTGTTCTCATACATGACCCATCTACATACAATGTCAAGTCTGGATCTGACAAAGGGATATCTGTCAAGTCTTGTCTGGGTTTCGTCGTGATAGTAATAATTTCGACACAATCATGTGCCAATGGATCTGTTCCGCTCACTGGTAACAGTGTGGCAGGATTTAACGTATTGCAACGTCTGATTGCTATGTGTGGCTGAAACAATGTCAGTTCGTAACCGGTGAGTCTCGCTATAGTCAAGTGTTGTGTCTGTGTGCGGTTCAAAAGAACCTCTACTGCATGTGGTACTTGTACTGTCAATTGATGTCCTAACACTATGGCATCGCTTTGTCTGATTGCTAAAGCTGTTGCTGCCACTGATTTCAGGCACGCAGGAAGAGCCTGAGCTACTGGATCTAATGTACTAGAGAAATAAGCACATGGTTTGTGTGATCCTGCTTGTTCTTGAGTGAGTACTGACAAGGCAGTACCTTCGCGTTCTGTAACAGAGTGTAAAAGGCTTACTGTAACATGGTGTTGCTAAAACAGGTGCTTGGCATAAAGCTTCCTTTAAGCTTTCGAAAGCGTGTGTATGTTCTTGAGTCCAAGGGAGGACAGTCGATGTGGCTGCCTCCTGTGTTGTTAACTGGATGAGTGATTTTGCTAGAAATGCATATTGAGGGATCCACTGCCTACAGTATGAAGTGAGGCCTATAAAAGCCCGCACCTCCTTTTGTGTCTTGGGTGGTGGCATGTTAGCGATTAACTGGATGCGGTCGGGTGTAAGCTGCCTTCCCTCCTTGGACAGTGAGTGCCCAAGGTAAACAACTCGCTGGACACAGAATTGCAGCTTAGAAGGGGACACCTTGTGCCCCTTGTCGGCCAGAAATTTCAAAACCGTTAGTGACGCTTTTTCACATTCACGTTCGCTTCGAGCGGTGATCAGCAGATCATCGACATATTGAAGCAAGGCAGTGTTAACTGGCATGTGGATACTGTCAAGTTCTCGTTTCAGTGCTTGGCTATAAATGCTGGGGCTTTCTGTAAATCCTTGAGGTGCGCGTGTGAATTTAAAACTTCGTCCATTTAAACTGAATCCGAACAAATATTGACTTTCCGGATCGATTGGGACACTAAAGAAAGCATTCTTGAGATCAATTACAGTGAAGAACGTTGCTTCTGAATCAATAGCTGTTAGTAATGACGAGATATCTGGGACCACAGGGTATTGTGGTACAATACATTTATTTAATTCGCGCAGATCAATAACTAATCGATATACTGGTAGTGCTTTTGGATCCGTTCTTTTAAGAATCGGGATAATCGGAGAATTACATACATTGGAGTCAGTTTCGACAACCACTCCTTGTGCAATGAGCTCGTCAATGATTTGCAGTAAAGCCACAACAGCATCGGGTGGTAACTTGTATTGTCGTATTCGTGGTAGTACTATTCCTGTTTTCAGTGTGACACGATATGGTGTAATATTCATGCAACCAACATCAGTGGGGCCTTGTGCCCATAAATGTGTAGGTAAATTCTGCAGTCGGTGATCCATGTCTCTGGATACGTAGTGACCTTTAAAGTCACGTAAAAATAGTCGTACTCCTTCCGGAGAACAACATATTATAGCTCCTAGAGCTTTCAATGTTTTTATACCTAACAAGTTTTCTGGACATGATTTAGTAAGCAATAAATCTGTAGTACGTGTCAATGGACCAATCGTAAGTGGAAGAGGTTGTGTTACATCATTTATTATAGGTTTTCCTGAGAATCCAAGGGAAATATTTTGTGAGCCTGAGAGGGGTGCCCCTGGAACTTCACTGCGTCTTATAGTTGTTCTGCTTGCCCCTGTATCAAGTAAAAACTTTCTGTCTTCCCCTAATAGTTCACTATGTACATAAGGTCCCTCTTGGTCTACAGGAACCTCAATAAGGGGTAAGCCAACTTCCCTCTCTAGGCTATCTCATGAGTATCGCTGATAATCGGGATAATCTGCTTGTGCATACTGATACATCTGTTGTGTAGCTGCTTGTGTTGCAGCAATAGGCTGCACTTGCGGTGGTGCTATTGTCTGTTGTGGAGCTCCTTGTTGCGGAGCTAACCTAGGTTGTGCATGCTGAGGAATTTGTTGTTGATTCTGATCCTGTCTAGGTGGACGTGGTCTCTCGTGAGTTCTACCTGTAGCAATATTATGTTTCAGAACTGGACAATCGTGTATATAATGACCTAGTTGTTTACAATAGTTGCATGTCCCTTTCGCAGGGCCTGCGGAATCACCCTTTTGATGACTATCGGCTGGAACTGACTGTGCAACAAGCATTTTCATTTTTGTATCTTTCATACGTCTTTGTTCGTGTTCTTGTTCTTCTCTAATTCTATTGTGATGATATTGTAACATCTGTAGCATCTGTGATGGGGTATTACCTTGCCAGGTACTTTCGAATTTCAATACTCTATTCTTAACTTGTAGCAGAGAATTTTCAACTAATTTTGTCACGAACAGATGTGGATATGACTCACTACTGGCTTTTATACCACTATTTATACCAAAACATTTTTCAAATCGGGAATAGAAATCACTAGTGTCTTCGTCTGGCTTTTGTTTACAGGCTGAGATTGCACCCCAGTCTTCCTTTTTCGTAGTTAATAAACGTGGCAGTACCTGTATTAGTAATCCTGCTAGTGCTGTAGTCTTTTCCCCAAGCCCTGCTCCTGCAGCTCGGGCCTTTTCTTCGTTTTCTAATGCTGTCCAATCTATCTTTTGGTCTCCCACCTCCCATTCTTTTTCTTTGAGTTTTTCATAAACACCGGCGGGTAAGAGGACTTTTAATATTTTCATAATGTCGGGGTAGGTATACTCTCCCATGAGTAACATGTCTTTTATCTCACGGTGGAAACCTGCTGGGTCCTTGTCATGGCTGGGTACTACTTTCTTCATTTCTAATAATTCTAATTTAGTTATAGGTGTGTACACAAACACGCGTGTGAAATTATCACCGGCACCTCTAATTGGGTGTACTTCGCGTAACGGGTTCTGTCTATCTATATGATACATTTTTCTTCCCATAATAGGAACTGGAAGGTGTTCTGGGCATACGAAATTTAAATATTGGTTTCGGGATTCTAGAATTTCCTTAATCAAATCAGTACCTGACCCTCTCCATATATTCGTGAGTAGTTCTGTCAATATGTCAGGTAAGGGTCCTGGATCGGAGTGTTGGCTTTTATATAATATAAGGAGGTGTTGAATCATGTATATACTAGCTAAGCGCTGTTCATATGGGTCTAGATTCAGAACCGTGTGTGTAAGTACATCATCATTGTATTCGCCGGGACTGTCAGCCCATTGTACTGCTGACCTGGCTAATTCTTGTTCGTCCATGGAATCGAGCATATGGTACCCCCTTCGATCTCGGAGTAATTTATCAACGGCTTGGAATAGGTGTTCGGGGGATTTTGTCTTTAACATAGGATTTGGAAAACGTCTATTATATTCTGGACGTATTGGACGTATCGGATCATTAAAACCTCTGGTATTGTTATGGTGTTTTCCTCTACCTACATAAGCTATCGTTTCTACTTGCTCTGACTCTTGCTCCTCCTCTTCTCTGTTTAGGTCAGCGGCGTCTACCTCTAATCTTTCTTCGTGTATTCCTTCTACTTCTTTGCGGATCTTTCGATACATGGCGACTATACATAACTGTTTATCATGTCTCCCTTCTGATATATTCTGACCCCAAGTGACAAGTTTTTGCATTTCTTCCGGATTTACCCCAGGCCGGTCTTGATTTCTGATTACACAGTTTATGAGGAAACGTAACAGTTGTCCTTGTACCTCCGCTTTCTGGTACTCCATGGCTCTGCTAATACTTTCAGGACCTCGCCCTGACTGGACAAAGTGATACATATTTTCTAAATGTGTAGTCATTCCTGGTAGCTTCGTTAAATATATTGCAGCTCGTCGAATACGTAATGATGACAGCAGCATTTCGTCCCGTTTACCGGGCACAGGATCATATCTACAATCTACTAGAAGTTCCTTAAGCATGTCGGGAGTTGCTAGTTTGGGCGTACGTTGGTGTGCTAATTCTCTAAGGGAAAATTTATTTCCTCTGGGTGGCGTAGAACAAATGTCTGTCGTACCTCCTGTAGCACCGTCTGGGGTGCTGGACGTGAAAGGATTTGTTGAAGGTGAAACAGAGATTGTAGATGCAGGAAAAACTGTAGAGACAGACGGGCCTGTTGGAACTTGTGTAGGAGTTTGTAGTTGCGGGGGTACAGACGTATGCTCTTGGTGTTGAACACCATCGGCAAGCGATGTGGGTGGTATGGCATTAGCATACTCGGGAGCTGCGTCGTCTAAATAGGAGGAAAGAAAAACGTCCTTTGCTGTTTTGGGATGTGATTTGGGATGTGCTTTTATCGGAAACAATGGAGGTGGCAAGTCTTTTGGTATTTCCGGAGTAGCCTTAGGTAACCCTTCGGCCAGAAGTGGATACATACCATTCATAAGGGCGTTTCTTTGTCTGTCTACTTGTTCTGAGTTTACTCGGGTACCTTCCTCAAGTAATAGATTTTCTCGAGTTTTATTTGAATTCTCTCTACCTTTCTCTTCCTGTCTGAGTGCTTTTTCTGTACGTCTATATGATTCTTTACGCCATAATTCAATGGCATCTTTCTGTGACTGTCTGGCTTTCTTTTTCCATAATTCTTCTTCTACTCTCATGATGCAATCTGCATCCCAGGTCCCTGCTGCGGGCCATCTCTGATTTTCTGGCAACTCTTTGGTGTAGTCCACCCATAAATCAAGAAATAATACGGCATCTAGACCATGCTTATGATACATAAAGTATCCTGGAGTGTCCCTAGGTGGGATGGGAACAGCTTCTTCGAGTACCCCTTTTCTAGTTTTGATCTGTCTTAGTTTCGAAAAGAGCGGCATTTTTAGACCTTATTACTAGAACACACTTTATACAAAGAAACACAATAATGAACAGTCATTCACACCACAATATATAGAACTTATTTAAAACATTTAACGCTTAACAGTTTTACGAACAATGATAACTAATAGAAAACTAGTTACTGACATTATACTGATACTAGATAATACTTATTTATATGCAAGACATACTATATATACTGCTAAACAGTACAGATACACTGCTGAAACAGTGCAGACCGGATTTGTGTACCCAAACCCGTCTTGACCGGCACAGACTATGTGCACGTAAAGTGCCTCCCCGGTAATGGTACTCACCGGGTAGCTCGGAACGGAAGGCCTCGGAACGGAACTGAAACTGGACCGGACTGGACTCGACTTGACTGGACTCGGAACTTCGGAACCTGGTGGGACTCTGTATACCTCGGATCTTGCTCTCTCAGCTAGGCTCTGGTCGGGATACTTCGCACTTCTCACCGCCTCGTCTGGGTGTTGATCGCAGCCTCAGTTGCCCCCGCTTGGCCGGAGGGAGATACAGGAAATCCTGCGGGTACGCGTTTTTGTCCGTTCAGCTGTGGCAGGAGACCGGGCCTGCAACGCACCGCCGGCGCGTGAGATGAGAAAGTGTCCCTATTCGGGCGCCAATTTATGTGGTAAATATTTCGTTACCGGTACTATTTTTTATGCGGTAAAGTCTATCAAGAATAACTCAGTAAATATAAGAGGCAGAATCCGTGGTATTAGAGGTTTTAAAGGGCTTTATTCTTATAAAAAGGAAGACAATTCGAATTGTGGGCCTTCTGTTCCATCACCACGAAAGTTCAGGAAGGAAGGGCGCATACATTATTGACAGGTAATCACTTTTA
The DNA here is from genome assembly GCF_964204655.1 of Triturus cristatus. Lineage (NCBI taxonomy): Eukaryota > Metazoa > Chordata > Amphibia > Caudata > Salamandridae > Triturus > Triturus cristatus. Next base: position 1,200,303,979 of record NC_140584.1, read on the forward strand.
TAAGATTTATATTATAGTGTAACAGATGCAGGAGGCGTAACAGCTGATAAGAGAGATAATATATGCATACGTAACCAAAAGAAGGCGTGAACATGGGTGTAACTAAAATACGTCATTTAAACATGATGTCACAAGTGGGTGGATCCATAGAGGAATCCTGCAATGTCAGCAGAAATATTTGGCAGAGATGCGTGCGCAGCCGCATGACGTGTGTTTGACGTGCAACTAGAGGATGAAGGAGACTTGACATTTAGCTCTACATGTGGAGACAGAAGTCTGGGGTTATGTCAACCTAATCCCAAGTCATATCTAATATCCTATGTTTAAAGAACTGTGTTATCCAAAAAGAAAGGTCTTTTAGGATAGAATCTTATTCTATACTGACTATACTGACTGTTAGTGCGTGTACAAGTGTCTAAGTGTCTACATGGGATGCGAGGGGGTAGGAATATTCCATGGTAACGGGGCTATGAATTACTTGCATGAGGACAGCGAGGCCTGGCCCCTTTGCACGGTAGCTGAAGGAATGTTTACCTAAACTACTAGACAGGAATGCATCGGGTGAGGAGCGAAGCAGATAATCTTGAAGGTGAAATACAGTTTTTGGCAGGCAACTGGCTGGATCAGGCACCGTTAGCCGCGCAGGGAGTAGGACAAAGTTCATGGATACAGATGCTGGCTCGGACTGGAGCTTTCAGAGGCAGAAGGCAGAAAAGGCTTGATGACAGAATTCGGGCCTACTCGCCTGAGTCTGTAAAATGTGGAAAGTGAACCACATAAAGTCGGTGGCCTTTCATACTTAGGAATGGAATATCTGACCCATTCATGGCGGATCTGAAAGAGGACATGTTGACGGTGGACGCACATATATTTGCGTCTTCAAAACTGGAACTGGAGGGAACATACATGTACTTATAGCATGCACATGGAGCCGTTGGGGTCTACGATAGGGGACATAACTGATCACAAAATTCATATTTCCTCACCCCATGCACCATGGCAGAACATCAGCCTGGATTTCATTACAGGTCTCCCGGTGGATCAAGGGCATTCAGCCATCCTGGTGGTTATAGATAGTCTCACCAAGATGGGGCACATTATTCCTTGCAAGACACTACCTACCGCGGTCAAACCGCGCAACTGTTGTTACAGAACATAGTGAAACTGCATGGAATTCCAAACGTTATTGTGTCTGACAGAGGCCCTCAGTTTATTGCCCGTTTCCGGCAAGGGTGGTGTAAGTCTCTGCATATCGAATCAGCGTTGTCATCAAGTTTCCACCCACAAACTAATGGCCAGACCGAAAGGTTAAACCAAACTGTAAAGAAGTATTTACGTTGTTATGCTGAACGCACGCAGGAATCCTGGGTATCCATGTTATGGATGGCGGAGTTGGCATATAACAACGCCTCTCACAGCTCCATTGGGGTCTCGCCCTTTGTAGCCAACTTCGGATATGACGCGAGGATCTTACCGATTGTCATGCCAGGACGGTTCAGAGATCAGCCTTCGATACAGGCACACATGAGGGAGTTGCGCCTAGGACACTCACGAGTGAAGAAACTCCTGGTGCAGTCTAAGATACGATATAAAGAGTGGGCTGATAAACATAGAGTGGAGGGCCCGCAGTACCAAAGAGGGGACAGGGTATGGTTGTCCACCAGAAACTTCCGTTTTAAGCTACGGAGCGTGTTCCACCCACGATACATAGGTCCTTACAGAGTGCCTAAACAAGTCAATCCGGTGGCGTATAAATTACAACTTCCGGGCTCGCTGCGAATACACCCAGTGTTCCACTGTAGTCTTCTAAAACCAGCAAAAGGCGGACTGCGGAAACCTCCACCAGCAGTTTCCACAGAAGACGGACAGGAGTACGAGGTACGCAGCGTGGTGGATTCCAAGTACAGGGGAGGTAACTTGTGGTATTTGATCTCCTGGAAGGGGTATACTGCGGAGGAGGATTCGTGGGTTCACAGCGCCAACGTGCATGCGCCGGCCAAGATCAGGGCTTTCTATCGGAAATACATAGAGAAACCGGGTTCTAGGAGGCGCCTGGCGGGGGACCTACTGTCAGGATCCGGGCCCACCGCGCCTACAAAAACTACTACTCCCAGAAACCACTGCGCATGGGGGGGCGGAGCCAAGGGCATAAAACGCCCAGGACGCACGCATGGCGTTGTGCGTGATTAACGAATTGGAATACTGAGGAGCGGGTTCTCGTTTCAGGCTTTCCCGCGTTTGGAATTACAGCCGCTGAGATTGCTGGCGTTGCGGCCGGTAGAGAGCGGAATCAGAGGCACCGGCGGCGAGACCGCACTTCCTGGGGAGCCGTACAGTCGGTACGGGCTTTCCACTAACAGAGGCAGGACCGGAGGCATTTACAAGTAGCTGCGGCACCTGAAAACACACAGCACACAGAGTCAGAAAAAACACGCGAAAGCAGCATGTTTCACCTACGATGGAGACGGGAGTATCTCCAAAGAACTGCAAGTATCGGGGGGGGGATGAAAAGCGCAAATCCCTGGTGGGGGTGTGTGCTGGTGCTCACGGATCCTGAGAGTTGTGATTGTACCTAACATTTGCAGGTTCTCCTTCGAGGGGCTTATCGCCCTCAATTACAGTCCAGAGAGTCCTTAACACTAAAGACCTGAATGGTCTGGAACATTATTTTCACTGGTGAAAGTATCGGATGTTCGAGCGGTGAGGAAACTGCCATGTACCGTGCTGTGGTATGACTGGTTCCTATAACAGGCTGAGGGGCCATTGGATCTAGCGCACTGATATAGCGATGAAGGTACAGCCATAATGCACTCGAAACAGGATCCGTAGAACAGACATTCTTAGTTCTCAGTTTCTGTGCTCCAAGGGGGTGTGAGTAGTAAGCCATAAGGGTGTCCAGCCACAGCGACCTAATATCCCTACTTACAGGGCCTGAGCCACTCCAAAAACCAGAGGTAGAGCAGGATACTACAGATTCCTCTCTAGTGTTCTACCTCTATAGAGGTACTCAAACCCCAAAGATACGGGGGATACCGACTGTGTTGGTCAGAACGCTCATGTGTGTATAGTTCAAGCAAATCGAGTTGTGTTGGTGTGTGTTTCTACGGAACCAAGGAAGCTTTTACTAGACTTGTTGAATTGGTAGTGAGACTAATCGAGAATAGTTAATTGGTCTTGCAGTATCACATTGTTATTGTTTGTATGTTAATGTTTTCTTTACAGGTTCTACTCCCCACTGTTCCCATCCTTCCCTTCCCTCGCTTGATTGCTCCAGTCTTCCGTGCCTTTAGTGCAGGAAGTTGGTGACGTCGAGAGGTGGACCCCATATAGCGTCGCCCGAATCCTGAGGAGTAGCGGACCAGGGTCTGATTCACGACAAAGAGGAAGAATCTCAATAGGCAGAGGACATGCATGTTCATATGGCAGGAATGCTTGAGTTTTCAAATAAGGATCAAAAACATATTCAACATCTGTTGCAGCAAGAGAATTAACCCATTGTATCCATCTTGGATGTAAAGCTTTTGCATTCGGAATGCTCGCTTTTGTAACCGCCTCTAAGGCTGGTACCGGAGTCACGACAATAATGCGTTTCCCCTGGACTAGAGCTCCTTCTTTTGCTACAGCGGTTTGAACTACTGTCAGAATTTTTTATGTTGAAGTGAAGCGCATTTCCGCTTGTGTGTACAAATGGGATTTGTATGCAATCGGTACTTTTTCACCTTCATTAAACGTTAAGTAGGTGAATCCACATTGACCCGATATTATTCGGATCACTAAGTTATGTGTATTCACGCGTGTTTGTAAGTGGTTTGTTGCTAACATGTCAGCTTGTATTGAACGCAGGATATTTGTGTGTTCCTGTGTCCAATCTTTTCGTTTGAAATCTTGTTTGATTAATTCGTAGAGAGGTTTAACCCTTTCTGCGTAATTTAGAATGTAAGTTCTTCCAAAATTCAGGAAACCTAGAATCGACTGTAAGTTTTTCAGCGTTTTTGGAGGTTGAAGCAGCGCACATTTCTCTAAAATGTTTGCTGCCAGGCTTTTGCCTTCACTTGTAAGTTTATATCCTAGAAAAAAGACATTGAGATGGGCAATTCTTGATTTTTTTAAATTGAATTTGTAGCCTCAGAGGCAAATCCCAGTATTATGGTATTTACCCTGTTCAAGTGCCTATCCAGGTCATCGTCTGTTAAGTATATGTCATCGACATATGACAATGCCTCATCATCATAAATTTGTACTAACTGTGTTACTCTTGCTGAGAATAACCCCGGGCTGTTCTTGAACCCTTGTGGGAGTCGACAAAAGTGATGCTGGGTCCCCATTATTGAGAAAGCTGTCAAGTACCTACTTTCAGGTGTTATGTTTTGACATGAGAAACCATTTGAAATATCCAATGTGGTTTTATATTTTTTACGCACAATATTAGTCATTAACGCTGTACTGTGTGCATTTTGCACTGCAAATGTTTTAGAACAAGTGTCCAGCTGTCTGTAATCCAAAACTAGACGATATGTGTTGTCTGGTTTTGCAACAGAAAACAAGGGATTGTTCATTGATGAGGTGCATGTTTCAATCACCCCTTGATATTCAAGTTGATCTAAGATCTCCCTGAACTGTTTTTTAGCTTCTTGCTTAATAGGGTACTGCCTTTGTGCAGTTGGTTGAGTTTTTAATTGGATTTTATGGTGAGGTGAGTCCTCATCCCAGTCGACATGATTTTTATATAATGCTGGAGCTTGGGCAACTGCCCATTTCCTGGCATAAGTATATTTTAGATGTACTGGAACATCGTTGGAGAAAGCTGGCATAATGATGTCTTCGCCATGTGGGCACTCCCTCACAAATAGTGGTGGCCAGTCTCTTTCTGCTAGAAGTAACCTAACCCCTTGAAAGCTTCTCCCAAAAAAGTGCTTTCACTTTTTTTGGTATGTCTTTCTCCATCCGGAGTGTTATTTCGTATAACTTTTGTGGAGAACTAACCCTGGTGTCTACAATTTCAACTGTTATGTATTCATTCAGTTCCACTATCTCCAGAAGTTCCTTCAGGTTCTGGCGAGCTATTGTTACTTCTGCTGCACTGTCCAGCATTGTCTGAGCCCATTCTCCGTTCTTGAGTTGTGTCCTCAGGATTTTCAGCATGTCTGATCTTCAGACCTGCTACCTTTTTCTTGGAGAACTGCTTTTTGTTTTTTCTGAACGTGTTGATCGTCTCTGGACTTCACGAGTTCTTCTTTTTGTTCTGACCGTCCTCTTCTTTCGGATGTCTGTGAAGATGTCTGAAAGGTACGAGAGGAACGTATATCAGTATCTTGATACCTGTCAGGTTTTCTCAAATTGTCCCTATTCCTGAGGTTATACCTCCTTTCAGAGGGCTCCTTTTGAGGAGACCTGCCTCGGGATTAACCTTTTCGGTGCTCATGACGGAACGGTTCCGTCATGAGCGTCGGTTGAGCTGTGCTCATGACGGAACCGTTCCGTCATGACCACGCCCGCGCAAGAAACGGTCAGCGCGGAGCGGGAATCGGCGCCACATCGAAGAGGTTAAGAACGTTTCTCCTTTGAGTGTTGTTTTTTGTTTTCCCACTTCTTTTTAGAAGATGCAGGATTGTGTTTAATTGAGTCCTTTTCAGGACCTTCAGACAGTTGTGGTTTAACTGTGTAATTCTATCAATTCTTGTATTTGATTAAGTAATTCCTTATCTGACATTGCTTCAATGTCAGGATGAGGTATGTAGCCGGCTAAAATCGGCCATGTTGCTCCTGGTCTACCTAGTGGACCGAGCCTGGTTTTGTGATTGTAATGTTTTAGGGCACCCAAAACCAAAGCTGATGCTCCTGGTATGTGAGTGGAATTTCAATATCCTCGAAGGGAATGTATTCTTCAGGTGGTTCATCTTCTTTGAAGAAGTGAAACACATGTGTTACTGGATTTGATTCTGGGAATGTAATCCATGAATGGAATACCTCTCTCATTCATGTGATTCTATTACAAAAACTGCTCTACCACCTCTTGGTGTTAGGCCATGTTTTATAAGTTTTAGAGTGATGGCTCTTCTTAAATTTGGATGGATGTTTATAACACCCTCATCGGTGTCATTTAAACCTGTAGTATTAAAGGCTGCTACGACTTGGTCAGCCGCAGCCTCTGTATTATCCCTGTTCTCGGACATTGTTTTTTGAAAAATGCAGAGCAATATAAGGTGCACAATATTTTAGAACACTGTATCTTTCAACGTTGAACAAACCAAACAGCTAATACATAGGATTTTCGTACTACTCAGCTGTGGCGGATATTATCCCTACCCACTCCAGAAGTCTTATGGAGTATTATGAGTAGGGGTCTCTAAGAAAAGCATGACTGAGTTACTTCAGTATCTAGGGTTAAATTAGTGCCTTACCAAACCATTGGCCGCCATGTAGTGTAGTTCCTATTTCCCTTATAGGCTCTGCACATTGTAATAATATACACTATAGATCTGTGCATAGGACAAGAGGTCAGTATGCTCCCTTCGAGTATATTAAACTTAATTACTTGTTTGCCAGATAACTCAGAGGTCACTAGAAACTTCTCGAAGGAACAAGAAGGGATACGTTTCTGACAACCGCATAAACATGACAACTTTGTTTCCTTTCAGAATTGGAAAGTGTCTCAAAATCGTGGAAACAATAGATAACAGTTTCACTCAGTCAATCGTGCATGCTTGGTTTATTCAGAGTTACGCAGAAAATAGGAAGACGGGCGTTTTCAATAAAAAAGGATTTATTGAACAGTCTTAGTTCTCGTGTAAGGGATATGAGCTGTCATGATCATTAGACAGTAAGCACATACATACACAGGCTAAAAGTGGATACTCATCTGGTGATTCTAAATAATTCTACCCCAGTGTACCTAACTTGAATGTAGTGCGAGGTAGGAAGTAAGTGCTGATTTAAGCTATAGTTGGTATGAGCTTAAGTTAGTATATTATATGAGATGCCAAGAATTTCCTTAGGTTCTAGTCAGCTCCATACCTTAGAATGAGAGAGGTGGGAATCTCTTTCCAGATCTTGAACTCTAACACCCCACAAGGGAAGTTGGAACACTGGAAGCTGGAATCTCTGCGTGCAGGGAAGACAGCGTCTGTTCAGTGCGTCAGGCGGGGACTCAAACTCCTTCAGGACTTGCTGTTGCGAGCCGTATAGCCGAGCTGTGCCGTGCCGTGATTTGCCAGGTCGAGTGAAGGTATATTTATACCTGGAAGGTGTCTAGGAATGATAGCATTGACTTAAAGTCGGGCAGAGGAAGACGTCATGAATGAACCCATAAGGAATAGTAGTTCATGCATAATAGATGAGTTCTTGGAGAAATTAATAATCCAATCAGGGAAAATCCCAACGGCTTAAGGGTCTGGTTTCTAAGAACTTGTTGTGACGTGGGATGAACGGATTTTGGTGACCATGCCTGTATTTGGATCTGCATGGCCAATGCCTAAACAAGGACTGGAATATTATGCCTAAATAAGGACAAGTCGAATTGTGCCTATATAAGGACATGATTCAATAGATCTACATACGGGTATCTAAAGCGACACACAACACCCACTCCACTTTCGATAGAACGACATTACTAAATGTTAAACATGATAAATATGTAAAATAGAGTATCACATGATTTACTAAAAACATATCTAAAAGCATAAAAACTGTCTCTAAAAACAGTGGCTATGCATTAAAATGCAATAGTGCTGTACATAATTAAAGCAAGTCTCATTCTAAGCAAAACATATTACATCGATCGCTAAAAGAATGAGCACAAGTATATACAAATATACATACAATGAAATGGTTCAATGGTACATTGAATAGTTCTACTATAAGCAGAGTCCATGAGCCAAAAAAGACAAGCATTTGCAATGCAACAGGTCTCGCGTTTACACGAGTTTAAGCTATTGCCATTGTAAATGATAATGCCTTTTATTTATGTTTTAAAAACGAAAAAATAAATAAAAGGCATTGTCATTTGCAATGTCAATAGCTCAAACTCGCGTAAATGCGAGACCTATTGCATTGCAAATGCTTGTTAATGTTGCGCTGCTTTTTGTGTTGGGTGCAGGACCTGGAAAACAAGATATGGCATTTAAGTCATAAGGCAATTTGGAAATGATGAAATTCTAAACTGTGGCCTCTGATGGGCTCTGAAATTGGTAGGTTGAACTGCGGGGTGTCCTTGTACAGATAGATAGGCAGCAAAACCTTGCAGGTCATTATAACGTTTCACTCAAAAAATCCTATTGATGAAACCTCAGTCTCTCACAGTGCTTGTGGGGGTTTTGCGGCAGAAAGTTGTGGATGTCTGGAAATGTTTCTTGCTCGAGTGAAGCAGGAAATGGATTAAGGTGCATTGGAGGCTTGCTGTGTATGATCTCATAGAGTAAGGTTGCGAAGTAGTAGAATGCTCTATTTTTGACAGATATATTTTTGATTCCTGCTCATGCCGCTTTTATCTACCACTCCCTGCTCCTTTATCTCACTCTTTCTTGTACTTTTTCATACTTGCTTCACTGTTTACTTCACTGTTCTGCTTTTTTCTTTTCCTTTCTTTCCTCCTTTTGTGTTCTTTCTTTCTTGCTCTGGGTGAAGGTCTAATGAGGAACAGTAAGTGCCGGTCCCAAAATCGGAGTATTAGTGGGCCTGAACAGCAACCACCGGCTCAAATTAAGCACTGCGGGGCCACTGCTATGCCCTGCGTGGCTGGTCTTGTGGGGGACAGCTAAGTGGTTTTGGCTTCACAGAGTTCCCCCACCACGGAGGAAGGGGTGAAAGGTGTCAATGAAAGGAGGAACACCGCTCTCCCGCCACCACCTCCTGCTTCATTGACACCTGCTGCCTGGGTACTGAAGAGGCAGAAAATGTTCATAAAAGCCCGTTTGGGAGACTTCTTTCAGTACAAAATCCGTGTACGTTTTGGGGTTTACCGCAGAGCAGAAAAAAAACTAGACCTATTGCATTGTAAATGCTTGTTACTTTGTGACAACACGTCAGTATTAGTTCCACCTATTAGTTTAAGTGTCCTTTGGTCTCAGCTTAGCAATCTCTTCTGAATAAACAATAAGGCAGAGGCAGATAACAGTAGGGATCAGAGATGAAAAACGGCCCCTTCAATGTTCAGAACAAGCCCGGAGCTCAGACGAAAAAAGGCACCAAGTTGAACCCGAAAGCAGGTCTACAAATATCAAGACCGTGCGTGGCACCTCTCATCTATGTCTAACTAATGAGTTTTATCCGACATTCTTTTAGTTTTATATAAAACAAAGAAATGCAACTTCCATGCTTGAATTTGCTGCATGCAGTGAAAGATTAGCAGATAGACAAACACACACACCAATCATTCAGGAATCACATCAGCGGCACCATTATATTACCACAGCCCTTTTATATCGCTCATATATTTTCATAGGAATTAAATATATTTGTAGAATCCCAATAAATCACAGCTAGTGCGATTGTGATCTATGGGAAAAAAATGCTGGCTTTAAACCTTGGACTCATGTCCCTGAAGAGAGCTAGCTGCGCGGCGATGGAAGGAAGTTTAAATGTATGATTAAGGTGGGCTGAGAGCCCCCGACTACCCACAGCTGCGAGCATTAACCCTCTGTCTGCATGATACTCACCCACTCCCTAACCTGCTGACAAGCAAAACGAAACTTAAGAGCACTTGCTTAATGTGTAACCCACACTTTTATAAATATAAAAAAGCGGGTGCCGTGCTCCAACAAAGCACGGCGCCCGTGCATTAAAATAGTTATGTGCAGACATTTAAAAAGCAAATACAGGAACGCGGGTGCCGTGATCAAAAATATAGCGTGTTGCCCGTGTTTTAAATATGAAAGCGGGCGGCAGTATGGACCCTCTGAAGTTTTGTTTGCCGGTGTAGAAGTGCTTGGTAGCATATATAATTGTACATAACTGCAAACATAACAAGTTTACCGATTTATAACCGATAGGTCTCGCCTTTGGGACCTTATAAGTGTTTAGCCATGCAACAGTTGCATAACTAAATACTTATAAGGTCCCAAAAGCGAGACCTATTGGCTATGCAAAGCGAAAGTGATCGCGATCACGATCACACATCAAAGCGGCCGCGCTGCCTCGAAAGTGAAAGTAATCGCGGTCGCGCAAATGCACTGTAGCTCTAGGCTGGCCTGGTAGCACTTTTTGGAGCCCTCTCAATAAGTCTCGCCAGACCAGCGCATGCGCTGGGTCAGGCGAGACCTAAAAATGCAGAGGGAAGAGTACATGTGAGGGAAGAGAGACAAATACAGAGGGAATAGCATGTGTGAGGAAAGAGAGAAAAATGGAGAGGGAAAAGCACATGTGAGGGCAGAGTGAAAATACAGAGGGAATAGCACATGTGAGACCAGAGAGAAAACATAGAGGGAAGAGCATATGTGAGGACAAAGAGAACAAGTACAGGCTATGCCAAGCGGAAGTGATCACGTTTGCGGTCAAACATCAAAGCGGCGAAAGTGAAAGTAATCGAGCAGAGCATCAAAGGGCTGGGTGAGAAGGGAGGGGGGAATGCAAGGGTCAAAGCGGCTACAGTGAAAGTAATCGAGCAGAGCATCAAAGGGCTGGGTGAGAAGGAAGGGGGGAATGCAAGGAGCAGAGGAGCAGCTGTGCACGTGCACGCCATCGTGCACTCAAGCCCTAGGCCAGCAAAACCATGTGGGTAGCACTTTTGAAAGCCCACTTACAAAATGTCTCAAAGAGACAGCTTTCGCTGTCTCAGCGAGACCTAACAAGCAGGATTAGCCGTGGAAAGAAGCCCAAAAATGTGCACGTCCTACCAAAAGAAGCCCAAGATTAGGTAAAGGCAAAGAGAATCAAGAAAATAAAGCATGTTGCCCGCGTTTTAAGTATGAAAGCGGGCGGCAGTATGGGCCCTCTGAAGTGCGGTTTGCCGGTGTAAAAGTGCTTGGTAGCATATAAAAATGTACATAACTGCAAACATAACAAATTTATCGATTTATATGCACCACCAGCCATCGAATCACAAGCATTGGCAACGAAAGTCATCGCGATCACGATCACAGTGAAAGTGAAAGTGATCGCGATGACGCAGAAAGGCGTTCATGAGTGCTGCTGGCTGACCTAGCGCATGGCGGCTGCGCGCGTGTACTCTCACGTGCACGCAAGCGCTAGGCCAGCCAACTCAAATACAAAATGTCTCTCCGAGCCAGCGCATGCGCTGGGCTCAGCGAGACCTAAAAAACGATAAAGCGATAAAAATGAAAAGTTCCAAGCTTTGTCTTTTGTTTTTAGAAAAAGGAAGGCCAAATTCAGTGATTGTCTGGTACAATGTGAGCCAAATCAAAAGTCAGTGGAAGGTGTCAGAGAGAACATGTAATCCTCCAATCCTGTAGACAAGAAGTCATCCACTGATATTGGTGACAGGTCATATACCTTGTTTAGAAGATTAACTGCACATAGATGTGAAACATCGTCAGTAGCAGTATTAGATGTTACCTGTGCGCCTGTTGATCCGTCTCGTACCTCAGCAGTAGCATGTCGCATCTGTGAGATCTCAATGAATGCTGTCATCAGGATTGGTAGCTGCTGGGGACAACACAGAGCATGGGCCGTTATCGGGTCTAGCAGAGTATCGATATCCGTAGGCATGACTGATGGAAGTGTCAGACACATGTCTAGCACGCATTCTTCACCGCAAAGCAGGCAGCGCAGAACAGGTAAAATGTAATCCAGCCAGATTGGTCTGAATGACAGAAACCATGTGGCGTTCAGTTCTCGTAGATGAGGTAAACCCAGTAGTTGTACTATGCGCTCACGCCACCTCCTCTCTAGGAGCACTTTCTCCAAATTGCTGGGAGTGACGCTGGTGGATAGGATTGCCATAGCGTAGCAGGAGGAATAAAAATAGGATTCCTGCAATGAGTGCTAAAAGAAGCGGCAGACCACCAAACACCGAGTGCATAAAGTTTGGAATGATTCCGAGGACTGCTTGAAAAGGTGTTAACAGTCCTGAACATATGGTCTTAAATACATGCACAATACCGCTAGTATCAGACATGTTTAAAATACGTCCCAACATTTCCGTGAAATTTGTAGGGCAGTTGGTACGTAAAAGAGCCTGTATCTCAGCCGAAGTGCTTGCAATTTGTAGATCATAGGTTTCTTGGCAGAGGTCAAAGGCACAGTTTTCTGCAAAAGAATGGCTTTCATTCTGCTTAGAGTATCAATTCGCATAGAATAGATGTTCAGTGAAGGCCATAAAGGCGACTCCTTGACTGTGTCTATTTGGGGGAACAAGACTTGCATATAGCAAGTGGCCCTGGAAGTAACCGTTACTAGATATGGGCTACCTGGCAACATGCCACAACAGCTCTGATCATTCAACATGAGGTAACTCTCATTTGAAAGTTGTCCAAACGTTGGATTAATCACAGCGGCTGGTGAACCTTGCAGGTGGCAGGATACATTTGAAATGGAACCGCTACAGGCCCCGTGTAAACTAATATCCCGACACATGAGTGAACCGCTCAGTGCATTTTCACAGTGTGTACCGCTAATAAACACCTCACACCCCCCACTCCAACATCTGTGTGTGTACGGTAAATCCCAGGATGTCTTGATGTATTCTTTACCCAACCTTTCATTTTTGCCCGCTGGTAAGTATTTGAGGCAATACTGGAAATGAAAGGTTGTAACAGGCAGAGTTATTTTGCCATGAATAATCCATTCAGTAGCTGTTTTTTCTGCTACCATAATTTCTTTTTTAATTTCTTTTTATTTTAGGAGTTTTGTATAGCGCTAGCTGGACCTGAGGGTATCAGAGCGCTTCACAGCAAGTACCTTATGTGCAAATAGGCAGTACAGAGAATATAGAAGAACATAGCAATTCACGCCAAAAGCATAGGGAACATGGGGGGTGGGGGTCAGACCAGCATTACAAGCACAAATAAGCAACTAATGTTACATGACCATATAAGCAACAAATACAATAAACGTTCTTTTACAGAGACATGAAACAATTGTCACAGTATCAGTAAAATGCTCCTATAGCGTCTGAGCAAATTACAGTTCTGTCATATTAGACAGGAAAATATATGCAGAGTGTCATGGGAGGTGACTTAGTTATGTAAAATAGTAATCCACATTCCTTAAGTCGAGTATCCAAAGAGTTTTCTTGTTCAGACAATACGAATATCCAAAAAGTTTTCTAGATCAGAGACAATGACACCGGTCACCTAGTTGAAGTTAGATGGCGTGCGGCTAAGGTACTTCCTTAGCTCCTATCTGCTCGCTCGAGAGCGGTCAAGGAAGAGGACTTTGAGCAGGTTTTTGAATTTTGGAAATGGGATCGTTCTGAAGTGGGGGGGGGTGTGGAATTCCAGATTTTGGGGGCGTTTCCCGCAAACAATCTGTTCGGAATTTTTTGTTTGCGAGTTTTCAGCGGGATGAGTAGCAGAGTGTAGGAGCTCCTGAGGTTCCTGGACTGGCTGGCCCTTTTGAGTTTGGCGGCTAGGTATTCCGGCTTGCCTGTGTGTAGGGCTTTGTGCGTGAGGCAGGCTGTTCTAAAGCTGGCTCGCAACTCAATTGGGAGCCATTTAGGTTCTCTGAGTGCAGGGGAGATGTGTTCGAATTTCTTAGTTCCGGTGACCATTCTGGCTGCTGCATTAAAGGTTGTTTTTAGGAGGGCGAGGTTGGGATTTTGCTGTACCAGTAAGGGCTGCAATCCCATAGTCGATTCTGGAGCGCACCAGTGCTTGGGTGGCTTGTTGAAGGCCCTTGGGCGGGAGGAAGGGTTTTAATTTGTACAGTAGTTTCAAGTTGAGAAAGGCACTTTTAGCGGATCTTGTAATGTGTTTTTTTTCATTTCCAGTTTCGGGTCTAGGGTGATACCTAGAGATTTTACAGATTTTCGTCTTTGTTGGAGATGAGGAGTATTTCCGTTTTCTCTTGATTGAGTTTCTGGTGGTTACTTGAGAGCCAATGTTGCACCTCTCTGAGCGTGGCGTTGAGTCTCTGGATGTCCTCAATGGAGGAGGTTTCCAGATATAAATGCGTGTCATCAGCATATAAGTGGAAAGGGATGTTGGATTTCCTGAGTAGAGTGGTGAGGGGTTCAATGTAAATGTTGAAAAGCTGAGGAGAGAGCACTGACACTTGTGGAACACCCCTGTTAACGGGGTGGAGGTCGAATTTTAATTTTTTAATTTTTATTCTTTGTGAGCGATTGTGGAGAAAGGAAGAGAACCAGTGGAGGACCGTCTCTTCAAGACCAGTCCTTTCTTGTAGAACCTTGAGGAGAAGTTTGTGATCGACTGTATCGAATGCAGCTGATAGGTCCAGGAGGATGAGAAGGCAGCATTGTCCCAAGTCAAGTAACTTGTGTAGATCATCTATGACATTGAGGATTGCGGTTTCAGTGCTGCAGCCTTTTCTGAAGCCCGATTGATGGGGATCTAGAAGGTTAATGTTATCCAAGTGTTGGGTCAGTTGGGGAAGTACACATCTTTCCAGGATTTTGGACAGAAGAGGTAAGTTCGAGACAGGTCTAAAGTTATTCAGATCCTCCATGTCTAATCCAGGCTTTTTCAGCAGTGGTGTGACTTGACCAACTTTGAGGCAATCTGGTACGACTCCCGATCTCATTGAGCTGTTAATGATCTTGCACTATAGTGGGGCTAGGACGATCTTCAAGTCCTTGGCCAGTTGAGGGCGTAGCTGATCAAGGGCGTGGGTTTTGCGCTTGATCAGCTGATCAAGGGCGAGTGTTTTGCGTTGGCGATTAGTTTGACTATCTCTGCTTCCTGAATGGGAGTGAAGGAAGACCAGTGTTTTGGGGGGTTCAAGAAAGCGCTATTGATGGTTTCGGACGCCTGGATCTCGGTGGAGAGGATGAGATTGGGGCCAAGTGAGGGATCCATCTTGGCGATTTTGTCGTTGAAAAAGATGGCGAAGTTGTCACATCGTTCTTTGGATGCCTGAGTTGAGGAGGTCAATGGCTTAGAGGTTTGTTTTCTGATGATATTGCAGAGCTCTTTGGGTCTACTTTTTGCGTTGTCTAGCGCAGAGCAGAAGTAAGAAGTCTTATTGTTCTTAATGTGCTTTTTGTAATTCCTGCGGGCTGCTTGGAGTTGCTCGCGATGTAAGACGTGGGATTGTTCCTCCAGATTCTTTCTGAGGCTATTAGATGTCTTCTTTCTTCATTGATGTCAGTGGTGAACCATGATTTGGATGGAATGCTCCTGTTTTTTTTTAGTTTCATTGAATAAGCGGGTTTTTTGTTTCATTCCATCTTAGATTAAGGTCGCCAAGAATAATATTATTTGAGTTTCAAAGTGAGCAATGGGCAATCAAGTCAGAGAGGTGTTCTCCGAATTCGGAAGAGTTGCCGGGGGGGTATGGGGGTGTACAGGAGGTGGCAGAGAGATGGCCTGTTATCGCTTCTCTTGATGGTGACTGAGAGACATTCAAAGGAGGTATACAGGCAGGAGGTAGTTTCCGTGATGGAGATGCTATTATTGTGAATGATTGCTATGCCCCCTCCTCTTGGCGCTATCCTATCTTTGTTGATCAATGTGAATCCAGGAGGTACCAGCATGTCCATGAAGGGGTAAGAGAGATTACTGAGCCAGGTCTCTGTGATAAATGCTATGTCTATATCATGGGAGAGGATGGCTTCTGCTAGTTCGGTTGCATGTGTAGAGGCCGATCTGCAGTTTAGGAGCATGCAGTTAATGGGGTATCCTTCGTTGCTAGGATTCTTAGTAGTTGGGTCCCTAGGTAGAGAAGTTAGGTGCGCTGGGGTCTAGGGTCTCTCGGTGGAAGGTACTCTCTTCCGACTCCCATAATTACTTGGATTATAGATTTGGGGGAGGAGTTAGAGGGAGAGTCGTAAGTTGAGGCTAGGTATGCCGCTTCCTGCGAGGAGAGTGCGTTTTTTGATCTTCTGGGTCTCTCAGAGTAATTCTCCTTCCCCATTCTGTTGGACGATGGCCGGGACCTCAGAGCAACAGGGGGCTCGCTGGTTGGCGGTACCTTGGCACGCCGGGGTTGGGTGAGGTTTGGCGGTGTGGTGGGGGGCTGAGTGGGCTTTCAGATCGTGACCAGGTTAGATAAGGTTTCGTTCAGGCCTTGGATCAGGATTTCAAGCTGAGTTTCCAGGAGGTTGAGGCGGTGCGTCATGGTATCCAAGGTGGGAGAGGGGGTGAATGGCATTTTTTCCAGTTTTTCAATGCTCGGCACTGTATACTTGGCTCCCCTTTGTGCCAGTTCGATCAGTTTATCAGTGAGATTGTATTCTGAGAACAGAGAAGACGTGTTGATGAAACGCCAAGGCACATAGCCTGCACGCAAGTTTTGTAGCATCCAGCCTAATGACAGAATAGAACGTAATTGAGACTGGCCTTGTTGCAACTGGACCAAATCTTGTTCCACAATGTCTATTGCTGAGGATACAATGTTGCCCAATGAACATATCCTTGATGACAGAGTCGTTAGCCCACTGTCGACTACAGCAAGAGTTTTCTCTAAACGAATACAATCAATTTCTCGTATTCTTTCTGCAGCGTCTGCTTGGGTAACCTTCCATATTTCATTATAAGCAGCATAGATACCTGCATATATGAAACGTTTTTGATGCGGTTTTCTTGTTCCTAGCAAGAAATCCTTAAAGTCTGCGTCGTCTTTAAGTAAAGATAAGTGTTGTTTCACATCCTCTAGTGTAGATGTCTGCAGCCAATCGAGGCATAATTTTCCTACACTGTATGTTATTACTACCCCTAGATGCTGCCTTTGGACATAGCGTGGGTCTGGCCTATTGATTGTGAAACCCTGTGTTCTGTTCAGGAATCTTTCTTGACAGTTGTTTGTGTCTATGGGCCAGAGCAACCATTTTTCCCATTCGGAATCTGTTCTGTTTTGTAGAATTTTATGTACGTCGACCTCCCCCTGTGTAGTGCTATCACTGGCAGGTTTAGGTATGGATGGAGTGTTCATGTCTTTGATCTTGGCTAATCCAAGACTATTGTTGGACAGTGTCATTCAAATACATTATCTGCTGTGGGATGATGCAGGTTCTAAACAAAGTTTCTATCCCCTGCACTTGCCAATCTTTTGTACCTCAGACAGATTTTGTGTCAATAGTTTGTATCCAAAAATCGAAACCCTGTCTAGACAGTTGGTCAATAAAGGATGCAGAATAAATCTATTTTGTAGTTGTTAACATATTTTTCTTTCCTGTTTTGTTGACATTTTTATAATAAAACGTTTCTGGGATGGATGTATTGTACCCTGAAAAATATGGAAACTTCTTTTCAAATGTTTTTGAGCTACCCCTCGGTGGTGTCAGACAATGTTCCCATTGGTTAGAAAAAAATACATTTCTAGGAGTTGCAGATTTATGCAAAAAATGATTACCATAGTGGTTGTAACAAAAAAGCTGTTCATAGTCTGTTGAACCCTCTAAATATTCATGGTTAGAAAATGCAGCAGACCTTTCTAGATCAGACATCATGTTTTTAACAGTCTCAAAGTCCCAATCATCAGAATAGGTACTAGAGGTAATAAAGTCACTTAATGATATTTTGAATAAGTGTGGAATCTTCACAAGTTCAGACGGACCGAATATATCATCTTGTATAGGAAAGGCTGTGATGTTCACTGCTGACAAGTCTCTTGCTTCATGATGGGATGATTTGTGTGGTTTAAAAAGTAAGTTCACAGTTCTGCTTTCTGTGTCCAAGTGCATATATCTTCCCTCTGCCAACATGCTCAAAGTTATTACCAAAGCAAGCCAAAGTAGAAAGAAGAAAGGTCTTTTTCAAGTGATGAAAAAAGTCTTGTGCTTGTTCTTTAAAAGTCTTTTTCGCTGGCGTTGTTTCAGGTTTGCTGGGATCCTCAGAAAACATATCAGAGTTAATGAAATAGCCAAAGGCAGTTCTGTCAATGGTTGGAATTGATTCAGGATTCGTTGAAATCGCTGGCACCAGCTGATCACGTGTTACGTTGGTGTAGACAGGTGTATCAGGACGAACAGTTATTTGGGTTTCAAGAGGAACGAGTTCCATAGCATTGTTGCTTAGTCCTTCATTTCTTACTGTTGGAGTCTCAAAGGTGATGAGTCTTTTGGTTGAACTTCTTGGATCGTAGCTAGAGGAGTGTGTCTGCTACTTGGTCAGAATCCACTTGGCCTACTATTCAGTATTGGCCACATGAGGTGGTTTGATGTGGTCGATGGACACAAATCTTTTCTCCTTTTCACCAGCAACAGGTGGCAGAAGTACTGTTCTTGATCCGTGGATTGCTAGGACAGGTACTGGTTGTCTGTAAGAAGGCGCAAATTCCTTCTTATCCGCGATCTTTTCTCTGACTAGATCCCCAAGCTTTGGGATCCAGACAGGCCTTGCTGGTACGGCTGTTTTTTCCCGAGTGGTGGTTGGCTTCAGGAAGACGTTGCTTTGTTTCGTTCTCAATTCATTTAAGTCCTGTAAAGCAGCCAAACGATCTTTGATATCAAAAGGTTTATTTTCCACCACTGTGCCTGCACATTCTAGATCTGGGAGCCACATTCTTGTCCCAAATAGGACCTCATATGGAGTGATTCCCCCTAGAGAACTTCTTGGCAAATTGTTTAAAGAGCGTTGGACCCCATAAAGATGTTTGACCCACCCGTCACCCGTACCTAGATCTCTAGCTGTTATAGACCGCTTTATGTCCTATTTTTTTCTTTCCACAACAGAATTTCCCTCAGGATGGAATGGAGAAGAGTACCGCAATGCCACGCCAAACTGGCCTTGGCTTCTTTGTAAGCTCGAGAGCTAAATGCAGGGCCCTGGTCAGAGTGTAGCGTGCCAATTGCGTATGTGCCGATAAAGACTCGCAAAACAGTTTGAGCATCAGCCGAGCGCTGAGGCCACATCCATAGGAACCTTAAGCACGAATCCAATGCGACCATGATATATTTATAGTTACCATCCCTTTGCAAGGGACTGCAGTGATCCAGGTAAACACAAGCTAATGGTTTATCTGAAATGAACAGGGGTGTCTGCGCAGGACGTTTCACTGTAGAGACTTTCATCTTCGGGCATATTTCACATTCAAAAACATAGTTTTTGGTCTGTTTCCTAATGCCGGGCCACCAATATCTCTGTTTTAGTAATGATACTGTGGCGGAAACACCTGTATGGGCAGAAGCTATCGCTTCATGTGCTGTTAGGATTAGTCCTAATCTATGTTCCATGTTTGGAATTACCCTATCCCCCACTCCAGGGATTCGAGCAAACGTAACATTGCTCGCATCAATTATGTATGAGTATTTGAGTGGAAACATTTTAGGTAACGCTGCACCGCTGCCTTTGCTTGAAGCATTGACAGCCAACAATATCTCACTGTCTATTTTCGTTTTTGAACGAGTGATTGCAGCTACGGAAGCCGTTTGCACAGCCCCCTTCGTGGCTTCGTCAGCCAATGAATTCCCTGCAACGTGAACGCCATCACGTTGATGGCTCGAGAGCGGTCAAGGAAGAGGACTTTGAGCAGGTTTTTGAATTTTGGAAACGGGATCGTTCTGAAGTGGGGGGGTGGAATTCCAGATTTTGGGGGCGTTTCCCGCAAACAATCTGTTCGGAATTTTTTGTTTGCGAGTTTTCAGCGGGATGAGTAGCAGAGTGTAGGAGCTCCTGAGGTTCCTGGACTGGCTGGCCCTTTTGAGTTTGGCGGCTAGGTATTCCGGCTTGCCTGTGTGTAGGGCTTTGTGCATGAGGCAGGCTGTTCTAAAGCTGGCTCGCAACTCAATTGGGAGCCATTTAAGTTCTCTGAGTGCAGGGGAGATGTGTTCGAATTTCTTAGTTCCGGTGTATCACGTGAGTATTTTGTAGTCCATCTCTCAACTGAACTACTTGTTCCCAAAGCGTCTTATGTTTAATTGTGCCACCTTTTGCATCTTTGAAACCGTTTTGTAGCCAATTCTTAAATATTAATTATATGATTGTACACAGTAAAACGAATCGCACACTATAAGTGTGGGGAATTCGCGATCTGTATTATCAAGTGCCAATTTGAATGCTTGTAGTTCACTGAGCTGTACAGTCTCCTAGAGACTGTGTTTTTGTAACCATTGGTCGGAATTTGCCATCGCACATACAACCTTTAACGATCGCGCATGCTGCACTGTAAGCTTGCTTACTCCCGGTAGCGGGTTGTGCTGATCCGTCAGTATAAATTATAGATTCGTACTAGTCAAGAGGGAGAATCTCAATAGTCAGAGGACATTCATGTTCATATTGCAGGAATGCTTGAGTTTTCAAATAAGGATCAAAAACATATTCAACATCTGTTGCAGCAAGAGAATTAACCCATTGTATCCATCTTGGATGTTAAAGCTTTTGCATTCGGAATGCTCGCTTTTGTAACCGCCTCTAAGGCTGGTACCAGAGTCACGACAATAATGCGTTTCCCCTGGGCTAGAGCTCTTTCTTTTGCTACAGCGGTTTGAACTGCTGTCAGAATTTTTTCTGTTGAAGTGAAGCGCATTTCCGCTTGTGTGTACAAATGGGATTTGTATGCAATCGGTACTTTTTCACCTTCATTAAACGGTAATTATTCGGATCACTAAGTTACATGTATTCACACGTGTTTGTAAGTGGTTTGTTGCTAACATGTCAGTTTGTATTGAACGCAGTATATTTGTGTGTTCCTGTGTCTAATCTTTTTGTTTGAAATCTTGTTTGATTAATTCGTAGAGAGGTTTAACCCTTTCTGCGTAATTTAGAATGTAAGTTCTTCCAAAATTCAGGAAACCTAGAATCGACTGTAATTTTTCAGCGTTTTTGGAGGTTGAAGCAGCGCACATTTCTCTAAAAAGTTTGCTGCCAGGCTTTTGCCTTCACTTGAAAGTTCATATCCTAGAAAAAAGACATTGACATGGGCAATTCGTGATTTTTAAAAATTGAATTTGTAGCCCTCAGAGTCAAATCCCAGTATTATGGCATTTACCCTGTTCAAGTGCCTATCCAGGTCATCGTCTGTTAAGTATATGTCATCGACATATGACAATGCCTCATCATCATAAATTTGTGGTAACTCTGTTACTCTTGCTGAGAATAACCCCGGGCTGTTCTTGAACCCTTGTGGGAGTCGACAAAAGTGACGCTGGGTCCCCATTATTGAGAAAGCTGTCAAGTACCTACTTTCAGGTGTTATGTTTTGACATAAGAAACCATTTGAAATATCCAATGTGGTTTTATATTTTTTACGCACAATATTATTCATTAATGTTGTACTGTGTGCATTTTGCACTGCAAATGTTTTAGAACACGTGTCCAGGTGTCTGTAATCCAAAACTAGACGATATGTGTTGTCTGGTTTTGCAACAGGAAACAAAGGATTGTTCATTGATGAGGTGCATGTTTCAATCACCCCTTGATATTCAAGTTGATCTAAGATCTCCCTGACCTGTTTTTTAGCTTCTTGCTTAATAGGGTACTGCCTTTGTGCAGTTGGTTGAGTTTTTAATTGGATTTTATGGTGAGGTGAGTCCTCATCCCATCCGACATGATTTTTATATAATACTGGAGCTTGGGCAACTGCCCATTTCCTGGCATAAATATATTTTAGATGTACTGGAATATGGTTGGAGAAGGCTGGTATAATGATATCTTTGCCATGTGGGCACTCCCTGACAAATAGTGGTGGCCAGTCTTTTTCTGCTAGAAGTATGTCATAACCCCTTGAAAGCTTCTCCCAAAAAAGTGCTTTCACTTTTCTTGGTATGTCTTTCTCCATCTGGAGTGTTATTTCGTATTGCTTTTGTGGAGAACTAACCCTGGTGTCTACAGTTTCAACTGTTATGTATTCATTCAAGTCCACTATCTCCAGAAGTTCCTTCAGGTTCTGGTGAGCTATTGTTACTTCTGCTGCACTGTCCAGCATTGTCTGAGCCCACTCTCCATTCTTGAGTTGTGTCCTCAGGATTTTCGGCACGTCTGATCTTCAGACCTGCTACCTTTTTCTTGGAGAACTGTTTTTCTTTTTCTGAACGTGTTGATCGTCTCTGGACTTCACGCGTTCTTCCTTTTGTTCTGACCGTCCTCTTCTTTCGGATGTCTGTGAAGATGTCTGAAAGGTACGAGAGGAACGTAAATCAGTATCTTGATACCTGTCAGGTTTTCTCAAATTGTCCCTATTCCTGAGGTTATACCTCCTTTCAGAGGGCTCCTTTTGAGGAGACCTGCCTCGGGATTAAGAACGTTTCTCCTTTGAGTGTTGTCTTTTGTTTTCCCACTTCTTTTTAGAAGATGTAGGATTGTGTTTAATTGAGTCCTTTTCAGGACCTTCAGACAGTTGTGGTTTAACTGTGTAATTCTATCAATTCTTGTATTTGATTAAGTAATTCCTTATCTGACATTGCTTCAATGTCAGGATGAGGTATGTATCCGGCTAAAATCGGCCATGTTGCTCCTGGTCTACCTAGTGGACCGAGCCTGGTTTTGTGATTGTAATGTTTTAGGGCACCCTTAAACCAAAGCTGATGCTTCTGGTATGTGAGTGGAATTTCAATATCCTCGAAGGGAATGTATTCCTCAGGTGGTTCATCTTCTTTGAAGAAGTGAAACACTTGTATTACTGGATTTGATTCTGGGAATGTAATTCATGAATAGAATACCTCTCTCATTCATGTGCATCTATTACAAAAACTGCTCTACCACCTCTTGGTGTTAGGCCATGTTTTATACGTTTTAGAGTGATGGCTCTCCTTAAGTTTGGATGGATGTTTATAACACCCGCATCGGTGTCATTTAAACCTGTAGTATTAAAGGCTGCTACGACTTGGTCAGCCGCAGCCTCTGTATTATCCCCGTTCTGGGACATTGTTTTTTGAAAAATGCAGAACAAGTTTCAAGAAAACAAAGATAAGGTGCACAATATTTTAGAACACTGTATCCTTCAATGTTGAACAAACCAAACAGCTAATACATAGGATGTTCGTACTTCTCAGCTATGGCGGATATTATCCCTACCCACTCCAGACGTCTTATGGAGTATTATGAGTAGGGGTCTCTAAGAAAAGCATGACTGAGTTACTTCAGTATCTAGCATTAAATTAGTGCCTTACCAAACCGTTGGGCGCCATGTAGTGTAGTTCCTATTTCCCTTATGGGCTCTGCGCATTGGAATAATATACACTATAGTTCTGTGCATAGGACATGAGGTCAGTATGCTCCCTTCAAGTATATTAAACTTAATTACTTGTGTGCCTGATAACTCAGAGGTCACTAGAAACTTCTCGAATGAACAAGAAGGGATTCGTTTCTGACAACCGCATAAACATGACAACTTTGCTTCCTTTCAGAATCGTAACGTGTCTCAGAATCATGGAAACAATAGATAACAGTTTCACTCAGTCAATCATGCATGCTTGGTTTATTCAGAGTTACGCAGAAAATAGAAAGACGGGCATTTTCAATAAAAAAGGATTTATTGAACAGTCCTAGTTCTCGTGTAAGAGATATGAGCTGTCACGATCATTAGACAGTAAGTAAGATATAATATGCACAGCGTCAGCAGTAAGAAGAAGTAAAATTGCAACAGCATTGTCTTTTAGCTATGACCTATATCTATATACATACACATAAATACACAGGCTAAAAGTGGGTACTCATCTGGTGCTTCTAAATAATTCTACCCCAGTGTACCTAACTTGAATGTAGTGCAAGGTAGTAAGTAGGTGCTGATTTAAGCTATAGTTGGTATGAGCTTAAGTTAGTATATTATATGAGATGCCAAGAATTTCCTTAGGTTCTAGACAGCTCCATACCTTAGAATGAGAGAGGTGGGAATCTCTTTCCAGATCTCGAACTCTAATACCCCGCAAGGGGAGTTGGAACACTGGAAGCTTGAATCTCTGCGTGCAGGGAAGACAGTGCCTGTTCAGTGCGTCAGGCGGGGACTCGAACTCCTTCAGGACTTGCCGTGGCGAGGCGTATAGTCGAGCTGTCCCGGGCCATGATTTGCCAGGGCAAGTGAAGGTATATTTATACTTGGAAGGTGTTGGGGAATGCTAGCATTGACGTAAAGTCGGGCAGAGGAAGACGTAAGGAATAGTAGATCATGCATAATAGACAAGTTCTTGGAGAAATCAATAATCCAAGCAGGGAAAATCCCAAAGGCTTAAGGGTCTGGTTTCTAAGAACTCATTGTGACGTGGGATGGATGGATGTAGGTGACCAGGCCTGTATTTGGATCTGCATGGCCAATGCCTAAATAAGGACTGGAATATTATGTCTAAATAAGGACAAGTCGAATTGTGCCTATATAAGGACATGATTCAATAGACCTATATACGGGCATCTAAAGTGACACACAACAATAGAAGCGCTACTTGCGCCTTTGCAGGCCCACGTCTGGAGTTGTCCCCAGTGTATTCCCATGTTGTTGACGGCATTCCTGGAGCCTCCATGGGATGCTTCCGCTCCTGTTGGAAGGGATATCGGCTCTACCCCAAGGTTACAGGCATCGGTATCAGGCATGTAGGCATCTAATTCTTCTCCGGCAGCTGCCGTGGGAACCAGAGATGAACATCTTTGCTCACTCGACATGATTCCGGAAGTTCTGGAGCGACTGCTCCCCGCGATACAATTTTCAGCGATGTTGAGTCTTCAGCGAAGGATTCTTAAAACAATTTGGCCTCTCCTGTGCTGGGAACCGTTAGGCAACTTTTTAAACATTTACCAAATTGAAGGTCGAGGGTGACTTTGTTTTATTTTTTCTTCTCTGCTCTAACTGAGCATAATGGCTTTCAAGGTGCTCAGTATAATTTTTAACAATATAAACAAGTTTAGAGAACCTTTATGGAAAGAGTTACTTTACTTTTAAGAAAATTGTTTCAGGCTTTTAAAGTGCTTTTCGGATGTTTTATTGTATTTGTTTTGTTTGCCTTTTTAATAGTGTTAGCTTTATCATTGCCTAGCTGACCTTGTTTACCTTTTGATGAGGATTGGGTGTCAAGTCCTTTAGGATGGTCCTGTCCTGTATACCCCATTTTACATACATTGCACTATCAACACAACAATAACGATTCTAAACAGGTGACCTTTCACCTAGTAACTTGCTCCTGTCTCTTCAACACCAGGCTCTCTGTAATCTATCATAATCCCTGTACCTAACGTACATAACATAAACATGTCCTCCGGCACGGCAGAATTATTCTGTATAAGGGTCACCACTTTCATTCTTGGTCATCAGCCAGCTGTGCATGATCGCACTTGTTTAGAAAAGCATTGGTGATTGTTTTCAAAATATCCATGATAGTTTAAAAAAAATATTGATTCTAGAAAAAAACCTGGAGTGACCACTTTAGTATAAAAGACCCTCACTCCTCCCTACAAATTAGAGGAGAATTCCTTCAAGCTCAGACGGGGTCCTGCATGCTGAATCTTCGACATGCAGCAGTCTGACATTCCTTGCGAGCTGTTATCCTCAAAGCAGAGACGGGGTCCTTCATTCCCAACCATCAGGTGAGCGGGCTGGTTCATGCCTAGGGGTTTCTTGGCTACAGATAAACATAGCTAAACGCATATACACCTACACATCCAGGTTAGGCTAGGTACATTTAGGCAAATTACTTAGGGCGCCCATTTTAGGAATATGCAAGTGCTAGTGTTTTTATCTGAATTGCTTATGGTAATCTTATTAGCACAATGGTAGAAATGTATCTACAATTTACTATATTGGTACTGTTAAAATTGAAATGCATTATTGCCATAGTGCTCGTATTTTACCTGATAATATGTTAGCATTTATGTAGCTAATTCGTTATATATTCTTGCTGTATGCATACGCAATTAGTAAGTGCAGATGTTACGTTAGTTAGGTTGACATCTGTGCTACCATTTACCTCTCGAAGATGCCATTTTGTATTATAATCAAAACTGTTACGTGATCATTTACGAGAAATGGTCCTTGGTAAGTTTTGTTTCTCCAATGCTGAATCTTGCTCATTTACGCATAGAGGCCTTCTCCCACCTGTCTAGTGGGGAGGAAAACCCAGACAACCTTGGGCAGTAGATAGCTTGTGCCAGGCTGCGGAATCGAAACGTATGTTCTGTACCCCCATTGTATTACGACAGCTGCCAGTGTTTTTCCATAGTAGGTGGGTCTCTGTGGGCTCCGTAACATACATGATGTAACTTTATGCTTGTTAGAGTCAGTCCCTCGTCAGCAATCAAAGGAGGCTGGTCAGATTTGACTCCACTGCAGTGTACTTTATGAATAAACTAGTTTGCTTGTGTTCTCTACTGCGTCATTGACTCTTTATTTCTTGGAAGGCTAGAGGAGGTCGAGAGTGACCCGGCTGGCCCTAATTGGGCCACTTCCTTCAGTTGGCACCCAAACAGGGACACCACCAGGTGGCCCATCCCGCCCGTAGTCGGGCTGTCGGGACGAGGCTGCGTCCGGTCGGATGGGCGAATCGGGAATCCCCATATGAGAGAGCCTGGTTCTCGTGGCTGCCCCGCCTGTCTGATCGGGCTGCTCCTCGTCTAGTGGTCATCTCGGCTGGGGTCCTGAAAAGGCGAAACCCTGGGATGTAACCATTGGGTCCGAAGAGTCGGCAGTGGAGAATAATCTTGTTTGACCTGTGTGCACCAGGCGAATTCATCTTGATTTTTGGTAAGAGCGGCGCCGTCTTGATTAACTTGGTGGGTCTGTGGACCCTTGTGCTACGGAGCGTTTATGAACGTTCTGCCAGGCCACTTATTGAATTTGGTTAATTCTTGAAAAGGCCTGGGGCTAGAGCCTATCTTGTCTTGGTGCAGTCTGATGACTACTTTTGAGAGCTCTTTTGTTTGTGTATGTTTTTTTTGTATGTGTGTGTTGATCGAATGGATAGTGAATGTGCCTGATGCTAGGATGCCTTGTTGGAGTAAAGTGTGGTGTTTGGGGTGCCACTGTTGCTCTGCTGAGTATCGGCTGGATGAAAGGCAGCCTGCGCCTCCAGAAGGCACTCCGAGTTTTGAGACGTTTGTGAAGCATGGTATTGCCCTATTATGTTTTGTACATTATGGCACAAGTATACGAGGGACAATACTGAGCTTCAGGGGCCACTGGATGGTACCTTAGACGAACAAAAATTTAATTATTTACAGGACAAATTATTGTCTAGAAGAAGTAGGCAGTCGATGTTTGATACTTTGCAGGTATGGCAGAAGGAAGCTAAGCATAGGCATATAAGAGCCGAGAAGGAGTCTAGGAAGAAAGCAATTCAAACAGTGGTTCAGAAAGCTGTAGCTTATGAGCAAGAACAAACCAAACAGGGTATTGAGTGTGCAGATAGGAAGTTCCGATTACAATGTAATAAGTCTTATGTTGTTCGAGAGGACGAGGATGCTTTTGTGGAGGATCTGCTGGAAACTCGCCCCCACCTCTCTATGCCCTGCAGAGAATATATCCTGCTGATCCATCGTCTCAGTCTTCCTTTGTTCCTCCACCTTCCTCTGGTCTGTCTGCAGACTCGACAGCTTTGGCTCCAGCCCTATCTGTCTCCCCTCCGGTTTTGCAACCTGCGAGTGTTGCAATTGCAGGCACCCTCGCAGTGTCTGCTGTTTCTGTTCGTGTTACTCCTCGTTCTCCTATACCTACCACCCAGCCATTGCTGACACTGTCACCTACGTCTGTATCTCTTTTGTCTTCACCAGATATTACATCTGCAGTGTTGTGTAGTGTTGGGAGGTTCCATGATGGAATATCGTTAACATAAATATCGTCAGAAATAAATATCGTCACTAAAATATCGCTTACATTAATATCGTCATCCTATACTTAAACAAGGATTCACACAAATATCGATTTTTTTTTATCGACAACCCTAATATCGTTCACACTAATATCGACAACATAAATATCGACTACTACATGATCGACTTTATTTTAAATAACATGACCTTAGACATATATATCGACTACACTAACATCGACGACCTATCTGCTTATAGAAATATACAAAAAATATCGTCTTTTTATTACCAACTCGATATGCACTATTCTTTTATTTTACACACTTTTTTTAACTATTTTACTTTACAAAACTATTCACACATATAATTATTTAACGGTTTTCTAATTCAAAATAACGTTCTCGACCAATGATTTTGAAATTTCACTAATTGAACCAATCAAAAGCTACCATTAATTAACTCACTAATAAAAAAACAATTATACACTTAACGTAATTTACCATTTTTGGGCCAAACTTGGAGAAAAACGGTTACCTTGCTGAGAGAAGAAAATACAAACCTACGACTACAACTACAAAACGTCATACTACACTTGAAGTAAGTAAAATCCCATTGCTTTTTTCATTCGAACTTAGCATAAAGTAGATAAACTCCCTAAATTAAAAAGTGTTCTTCTTTAGAGTGAAAAAAGAACATGTTGAACTTATCAACAACGACCAGAAACTTACATGTAAAAACATTTATTAACTACCTTATCCATGTCTACTTAGATAGCTGACAAAAATTATTTAAACTTGCTAAGTAAATGTACAATTTACTTCATATATTAACAACTACTGTCATCCAAATACTATAAGTAACACAATGATTAGAAAAAAAAAATGAATGCTGCGCTAGGTTGCTGTCCAGTAGCACAGGCGCAAAGGAGGATAGTTCAGTTAATCCATGAATGTATAGGCAGCATACGTGGCAACTGCTTCCAACAAAAAATCGTTTGCAGGGCCACTAAAAGTCTCAGCCATCCAATTAATTAAAGAAAAGGAACATACGTGTTCTTCAACCATCGGAGCCTCTAGCACAATCAGAGGGCAACCGGAATGTTCCTCTAAATAGCTCATAGCCAAGAAGTCGTAGGCAGCCGTTGATATGTCCCAATTACCCAGGATACCATGCGCCGCACCACAAGCCATAATCCGGACACCAGAACAGGCCAACTCGTGAGACACTAAGGGCCTCATCAGTCGATCGAAATCCGGCACCGGAGACACCGTGTTGGTCAAGCACAAATCCAGAGGCCATTCAAAGGGACAATCCAGGCAGTGAAATACAGGTTGCACGCAGGTGAAGTAGGAATACCTGAAGGATAATCCATATGCCAGGCTTAAAGTCGCCAATGGCAGAGTACCATAAAAGTCAAGCATCCTATCACGAAGAAGATGCAGACGGGACAGGTGCTCGTGTGGCACAGAAACAGCAGCCATTCCGTAGTATGAAAAGTAAAAGCAGCACACCTGCCACCAGCGCCAGAAGCAGCGGAACACCTCCAAAGATGCTCGAGAAAATCGAATGAAAAAATGCCGGAATCACACCAAAAATAGTTTGGAAAGAGGTCACGAGGCCTGAGCCTACAAGTTTAAAAAAATGAGCCAGGCCGGTCGTGGACGAGGCATTGAAAATAGTTAGGATCAAAGCTCCGAAATGTAGGGGGAGGTCAGTATTCAAAACCGCCTGTACCTCAGTGCGCGTATTAGCAACGTGAAGGACAAATGTTTCACTAGAGGAAGTCAATGACACCTCTTTTTGGGACAATACAGCTCTTATTCTGCTCAACTTGTTGAACTCTGCTTTCAAGGTTGGAATCGAAGGCCAGATGGAAACATCCAGCCGCCCGTGCGGGGGTGAAAAGAGAACTTTATTGCAGCAGACAACCCTCTCCGATACAGTTACTATATATGGGATTCCCACTAACATCCCGCAGCAAGCTTCATTATTCAAAATTAAATAACTACTGTTTGCAAGCAGCGTCAAAGAAGGCGTAATCACAGGCACTGGGACACCTCGTAGGACGCAGGCCAAAATCGGGGCTTGTACATTGCATGCACCGTGTAATTGAATGTGCCTACATACCAAGGAATGATCTGGTGTCGTGGTACATTCCTCACCCTTCAGATAAACCTCAGTTCCGTCCCTAGTACATCTATACGTAAAGGGGAGGGACCAAACCTCATGTATGAAAGCGGTGCCCAGCTGTTCATATCTACCCAGAGCATAATGTTTCATACAAGACGCAAACTTAAGAAGTGCGAACGTTAGAGTTATCAACCCGTGTATAAGCCACGTGACTGAATTGATTTCCGCCACAGAGAAAGGTAACGGTTCTAATTTTTCAATATGTAATAATGAATATGTAGCATCTTTCATGGACATAAATAGCTGCTTATCAGTAATGTTAAAAGGAATGAATAACGATGTAGTGCTCAAATAGTCCCAAGGGACCCTCCCTGCCTTTAACGTCTGCAATGTCCATGCAAACTGCATAACAGAACGCAACTGGTTTTGACCATTATATAACACAGACATATCATCATGCACAATATCAACAACTGACGAAACAATATTATCTAATGTATAAATTCTGGAAGAGAGAGTGCTAATGCTGTTATCTATAACGGCTAAAACCTTTTCCATGTTTGCTTGGTCAATAGCTCTCAATCTTGAAGCCGCCTCAATTTGCGAAAATTTCCACACTTCGTTGTAAATAGCATACCCCCACCTTTTGGTTCTGCCACCCACAGGACCTTTAACAAAATAATTCAAATCTATTTTGTCATGTAACTTCGATAAATGAACTTTGACAGATGCTAAGGTGGAATGTCGCAGCCAGGATTGACATAACTTTCCCACAGAATATGTAGTTACAGTATGTGACGACTCAAACCGAGGGTCTACGCGTTCCAGAGGACTAAATACCCTTTTGATCAAAAATAAATTGTAAACTCAGGGAAAGTTCTGGACAGTAAACCATAATAAATTACTATTCTAACTCCAATCCAACATAAGTCAGGGAAAGTGCTGGATAGTAAACCATAATAAATTACTATTCTAACTCCAACCATAACATAACTCAGGGAAAGTGCTGGATAGTAAACCATAATAAATTACTAATCTAACTCCAATCCAACATAAGTCAGGGAAAGTTCTGGATAGTAAACCATAATAAATTACTATTCTAACTCCAATCCAACATAAGTCAGGGAAAGTGCTGGATAGTAAACCATAATAAATTACTATTCTAACTCCAAACATAACATAAGTCAGGGAAAGTGCTGGATAGTAAACCATAATAAATTACTATTCTAACTCCAATCCAACATAAGTCAGGGAAAGTGCTGGATAGTAAACCATAATAAATTACTATTCTAACTCCAATCCAACATAAGTCAGGGAAAGTGCTGGATAGTAAACCATAATAAATTACTATTCTAACTCCAAACATAACATAACTCAGGGAAAGTGCTGGATAGTAAACTATAATAAATTACTATTCTAACTCCAATCCAACATAAATCAGGAAATGTGCAGGTTAGTAAACAAAATAAATTTTTCTATCTAAATTATTTTTTAGACCCTATTCCCCTATAATACCAAAATAACGCTTCTTCAATATTAATTTAATATTTTTTATTAATATTACAAAATAAATTTCGTGTAAAAATTTTAATTTCGATGTTAAATTTTGATTTCATGATAAATTTCTAATTTATTAATATTTTATACAATTTTTAAAGACTACATTTTTAAATTACTACCCACCCTAATCCCCTATAATACCAAAAACCCGCTCCTAAAATTTTTATTTGAAATTTTTAAATTTAATTACAAATTTAAATTCGTAAACAATTAGAAATTTAAAATTAAATTTTAAATTTCTTAATTATTTTCTAATTTGTTTATATTTTATAATAATTTACTATTCTAACTCCAATCCAACATAAGTCAGGAAATGTGCAGGTTAGTAAACAATATAAATTTTTCTATCTAAATTATTTTTTAGACCCTATTCCCCTATAATACCAAAATAACGCTTCTTCAATATTAATGTAATATTTTTTATTAATATTAAAAAATAAATTTCGTGTAAAATTTTAAATTTCGAGGTTAAAATTTGATTTCATTATAAATTTCTAATTTATTAATATTTTATACAATTTTTAAACACTACATTTTTAAATTACTACCCACCCTAATCCCCTATAATACCAAAAACCCGCTCCTAAAATTTTTATTTGAAATTATAAAATTTAATTACAAATTTAATTTCGTGAAGAATTCGAAATTTCAAATTAAAATTTGGATTTCTTAAATATTTTCTAATTTGTTTATATTTTATAAATTTTTTAAAAACCAAATTTTAAATTACTACCCACCCTTATCCCCTATAATACCAATAACCCGCTACTAAAATTTTAACAATTCTTTTGTAGAAAATATTTTTTAACACATATTATTACTAGTAGGAGTTTTGTAAGTTTTTTAAAAACATAATACATATTTTTTTATAAATTTTATAACAACTTATATTTTTCTGTCGATATTATATGAAACGACATTTTGATCAACGATATTCTGTTCATCGATATTTTTTTATGACGATATTTTTGTCATTCTCACGAAACGATATTTTTTAAAAAGATATTTTCTATTACGATATTTTTCACAGTCGATATTCTTACCACGATATTAATGCTAGTCGATATTTTCCCGTCGATATTCTATCTTTATACCGTGTTGGGACACCGGCGCGAGGGTCGGATGGAGGGAATTGGGCAGCAGCACGTGATCGAATGGAGAGGGTCTTGATTCAATCTGATGTGAGTGAGGAGAAAAGGATGGTTGCACATCAGGCAGCACAATGGGCTCGGAGCCCGATTTATAGTGTGGAGGATATATGGAGTGTGATGAAAGATTTTGATCCATTTGTCCAACAGCATGCCCTTCAGTATATGTCGGCTACATTCATTGGTGTGTGGGAACAGTGTATTTCAGGCACAGCTCCTCAAATTATTTATGACTTTCGAGATCGTGTATATTCAGCTGGTATGGTATGGCCCTTCAGAAGTTCTTAGTAATGTTGGGCCGCTACTCTGTTATCGAGAAAGATACATCACCGTACTCCGACTAGAGTGTCCCAATTTCTGATGAGGGAGGTGCATCCTATTTTTCATCCTGAGATCCCAGAGCAGTGTAACCAGAGAGGAGATGTGGTTCAACAACGGGTGGAGGTTCATTTTCAGGAACAGTGGGTTTATACCCCATGGAAGAGAAGTGAGGTGCTAGCTCTTAAGAGTCAGTTACCGGATCCTAGGAAAAACCATACGGCGTATTATAAAGTGTTAACCGAGGCTGCCTCCTTGTCAGTTATGACCCTTGCAGATATTGAGATGTGTTTTGGGATGTTGGTGCCGGTGGATATATGGAGGCAGGTGCATACACAGGATCAGAGGGTGCAATTGGTGGCTCTTGGGATGAGATTAAGGCATGGTATAAGGAGCGAAAGCCCGGTGAAAAACCTAGGGCTGAGATTCTGGCTTTGCCAAGTCATATCATCACTTATATGCATTCTCTTATCCCCCCCAAACGAGTAGATTGGGATACGCTGACGGCATGTTGTCAAAAGAAAGAGGAGAGTGAGTCTGATTTCTTTACTCGGTTTGAAGGGGTGTTCTTGGATTTCAGTGAACAGGATTTGTCAGTTGAAGGTGGTGTTCTTTTGTTTGTTAACAGGTTTGTCACAAATTTGCTTCTGGAGTTTGCGGCTCGGTTGCAAGCGTCTGAGAGCACTTGGACTGCCTCCTCGCCTTCAGTGACTTTGAGCATGGCCCAGTAGTATAAGCATCGAGAAAACAAGAAGAAAGAAAAGATGGAAAAGGAGGGAAAGGATTTGAAAATGAGGGTGTTGCTGCAGCAGGTTACAAGAGGGTCCGGAAGGGGATGAGTCACTAGTCCAGTTCAGAGGTCGCGGGGTGCCGGTAGAGGTGGTGCACCCTTAGGGCCGAATCAGTGTGTGTTTTGCAAAAAGGAGGGACATTGGCGAAGCGAGTGCCCAGATTTGTTACAGAAATTGCAGTACCTGTCGGGCGGGGTTCGAGTGGAAGGGGCCATTATGAGGTTGGTCGGGATGAGGTTCAAGCAGGTACATCCTCGGAGGGTCGTTCTGATCAGAACTATTTTGATGACCCCTGGGAAGGCAGTACTATCATGATGATTATGATATGGATGAAGCTGCAGGAATGTCCTATGGTTAGGACAGCCAGGGACAGGGAAAGGGACCAGTCCAAATTCCGGTAGATCAGCATGGTCCTTATGTCACAGCAGATTTGCATGGTTGTACACAGAAATTATTGGTGGATACAAGTGCAATGAATAGCTCTTTTTCTCGATCGCTGGTACCCGGGGCAGCCCTGTCTGGCCGTAATAATGTTTTGGTAGGTTTTTCAGGCGTACCGGTTGTGAGCCCCATTTCCAAACCTCTTGCTTTGACTATTGGTCCTTTTACTGTGGACTCTTCATTTTTGTTAACAGCGAATTGTTGGGAAAATTTATTAGGATTGGATTTCTTGAAAAAGCTACATGCTACTATTTATTGTTACACGGATGGTGTTTACATGACTCTTGGACCTAATGTGGTTAGTGCAAAACAGTGTTTGGCAAAAGATTGGCCGCTTCCTGTTGAAATTAAGGATGTGCCGTCCTCATTGTGGGCTACAGGGAATAAGGATGTGGGGTTGTTGCAGATTCCACCAGTTTGTATAAGGGTCAAGGAGAACGCTGTGATCCCTCGTATTTCCCAGTACAAAATATCACTAGCTGGGGGAACAGGCTTTGATGCAGATTATACAAGACCTGGTCAAATCAGGATGGTTGAGGACACAGTAGCAAATGCATGCAATAGCCCCATTCTTCCTATTCTTAAGAAGGTACCTTGGGATTCCCCTGATGCACATCCTGATGTCTATCGCTTTGTGATTGATCTCTGGGAGATTAATAAGATAGTAGTCCCCCAGCACCCGGTGGTCCCAGATATTACTGTTCTTTTGACGAAGATTCCTTCCACAACCAAATTATTTTCTGTGATTGATTTGAAAAATGCTTTCTTTAGTATTCCTATTCATTGAGACAGTAGGTATCTTTTTGGATTTGCTCTGGCTGATAGGAGCTTTCAATTCTGTCGAGCTCCTCAGGGGTATACTGAAAGTCCCAGTAATTATAGCCAGGCTTTGAAAAGTCAATTGGACTCTCGCTCTCTTCCCGCAGGTAATGTATTATTGCAGGACGTGGATGACATTTTGATACCGAAGAGGGTTGTTGGGATGCTACAGTTAAATTATTAAAGCATTTGGCAAACAAAGGACATAAAGTGTCCCTTTCCAAATACCAAAATTGTCAACAAGTCACCTATTTAGGTCACCTGCTGTCGAAGGAGGGTCGGAGGCTAACACCTGAACGAGTTGATGCCATTTTCAAGATGCCTGTCCCTGTGACTTAGAGGGATGTGCGTGCTTTCATCGGCATCACCTCGTATTGTTGACATTGGATACCCGCTTATTCTTTAATAATACAGCCCTTGCTTTGTCTAACAACTAAAGATGTGCATGAACCCTTGCCCTGGATGCATGAATGTCAGCATGCTTTTGAGCAATTAAAAGTTGAGCTTTGCTCTGTACCTGTGCTTGGTAGCCTGATTATAAGAAGCCTTTCATGCCATATGTACACAAAACGACTGGGTGTGCACTTTTGGTTTTAACACAAGCCTTTGGAGGTAAGCAGAGGCTGTATGCTTATTTTTCTGCGACGCTTGACCCTGAGGAAATTCAATTTTCGATCACGATCGAATTGAGCCTCCATTTTGTGCTCCGCTGCCATTTTGTGTTGCCCTCACTCAGGCAGCACGACGAACGAAGTCTTTTCTGCTTTTCCTGCAATATTGTGTCAAAATAGCCTTGTGCCTCTGTTTACAAAGCTGGTGTTAGAGACCGGCCGAGTACACTAATCCCTGTCTGGTTTTTCTAATCCCTGTCTTAACTATTCTTCTGTTGGTTCACACTATTCTCTTCTGACTTTATCTTATCTTCTGGCCTTCGCTGTCCTCAGCTCGTATTCTCTTGTTTCACAACTGTCCTCCAAAACACACAAACGTATCTCGCCACCTGCAAGTCAGTTGCGGACACGTTAATACCTTAACCTGTGCGAGGGACGGCAAACACAGTTGGAGGAGAGACTTCTTCGGGTTACTCAATACTTATGTTTTCCAATCCTTTCTATTGGCTCTAATTTACTTCTAGACTATTCTTATTGGTTTTTCATGTATGTCTTGGGTGTGTTCTTGGTTAATGTATATGTCACCTATGTACTATAAAAGATTGTGCGCCACGGAGTGAAGTGGCAGTCTCCTGAGAACATACCATGTGTACTTCTAGGACAACTGTACTAGCTGCAGCTAATAAAATCTGATCTTTTACGCCGACAGAGTGTCCCCGTGTCTCTGTTAGCTGAAGCAGGTGAACCCAGGAGATTAAGGTGTACCCTGCGCCGCCAGACCCATAAGGTTTCTGGTTCTTCAAACGGCGCCCAACGTAGAGCGGCTTCAGAGATAGTGGTTCTGCCTGAAGGTCGTGAGGAACCCCGCAAGAAAATTCTGGAGGAATCGCGAACCACGTCAAGCGACCCCTGTATGTCGAAAGTGGTCCGAAGGTCTTTTGCAGCGTGGTTACTCCTTCCTGACGGCTACTGACGACTGCTGCCCTGACTGCTGCCCTGCCTTGGCCCCCTTTTTGGTGATGTATGGTAAAGCGAGACGATAGACGGGCCTCTTTTGGTGTAAGAAGACATCTTAGTTAAGTATTGGTGGGTCGCTCCCACATTTGGTTCTTTGGTTCTTTAGTTCTTAGGTTCTTTGGGTCTTTGATTCGGGTATTGCAATAACCGAAGCCGAGGGGTAAGCACATTTGTGCTGTGTTAATTGAGTTAACCCCCTTGATGTTTGTGAACAGTCCAGTGAAATAACGATGCCTGGTCTGACTAAGTTTAAGAAACTTTGTTGCTTTGGTTGTAATAGGGATTCCTGGCTGGAGGACTCTTGTCCGATTCCTTCGGTTGGAACTCCCACTTATGAGCTCTATTCTAAACATGGTGTTGGCCCCATTGCCTTTAACGAGACATGGATCCGATACACGAAGAATGATGGTGTTCTAAAATGGCCAGAAAATTGTAGTTTTGAGCCTGACATACTAGATAATTAGGAAACTATTTTATTCAAAAGAAAAGCCCGGCCGGCAATGTTTGACTCTTTCCGCCTTTGGCGTAAGGAAGCCAAACAGAGAAAAATTAAGCAAGAAAAACGAGATAGGAAAGCACAGGGTATGACAATTATACAGGCTGCCCAGCAATTTAAAGATGATGAAGTTAACAATGCGATGGAAATTTCAGAGACAGCATCGTATGGCGATAGATAAATGCTATCCGATGTTGCCAGCTTCCCCTTCTGATAAAAGAAAGGACTTAGAGGAAGATCCCTTGATGTCTCACCTATTGAGATTGCCTCCGCCCTATGTACAAGGTGCTAATGCACCCCCGTTGTTACAGCCTGCTCAGCCGCCAGTTGCGCCTCCGCTTGCTCCGGCTCTTCCACATTTGCCCCCTCAAGTATTGCCTCCTCTGCCAGCTTTGCCTTCGACTCCTTTTCCTTCATCTTCTTTGCCCTCTGTTCCCCCGGTAATTACTGATTCTTCTTTAGTTAGTTCGCCTAATACCTTGTCCCCTATCCTTTTGTCAAATTCTCCGTCTATGCGTAAATGACTCACAGATACGGTCTCTGGTCTTTTATCTCCTTTCTTTGAGGCGTTAAATGTGTCTCCGGCATTTTCTCGAAGACAGTCTCGTAGTCAGTTCCCAGCTTCCGAAGAACGAGAAAGGTTGGACTCTCTCGCTCGCAAATGGATTGAGAAGGGTCCTCAGTATAGTGTACCTGACATTATGCCTACCTTCTCACAGTGGAATGCGCCTACGCAGAGATATGTGTTCAATGTTATGTGTGATACTCTTGTTAAAAGTTGGGAGGATATGGATTTGGGTTTGGTTCCTCAGGGTCTGTTAGATATTCAGGCTAATTTTGATAAGGGACTCATTGTGGGTTCTAAGGTTGAGGACGCTGTAAAGACACTTGTTACCTTTAGAACTTTATTTACCTCACAGACTTTTCTTGACTCCGATCCCTCAGTTAGGTTGACACTGAAAAATTATCCAATGAGAGAGGTTCCTCCGGTATGGAGAGAAGCGGTTCCAGCAGCAGGTGGTAATCAAGCTATTCCCGCACACTTCCAGCGTATATGGGTACATGTGCCCTGGAAAGGATCTGAAGTCTTGGCTCTTAAACAGTCTCTACCGGATCCCCGTAAGAACCCTGCTGGTTATTATAAAGAATTGTCACAGACTGTTGATGGCTGTATTATGAATTTAGCAGATATTGATATGTTAATGGGGAATGTAGTCCCACAAGCATTATGGGCTCGAATTCGGAGAGAGAATCATGCTCAAGAATTAGGTGCTGATTGGGATGCTATAATTGCCGCAGATAGAGCCCAAGTGGGTGGTGCTAAGCCTGATGCTTTGATTTCGGAACTCCCTGGAAGGATTATTACATTAATGAAAACGATGATGCCTGCCTTGAGAGTTAACTGGGATAAACTAGCTGCGTGTAAACAGAAGAAAGATGAGAGTGTCTCCGGTTTCTTCACTCGTTTCGAGGAGACATTCATTGATCACAGTGGTCAGGACATGACTACAGAGGGTGGACAGCGATTATTTGTAGATAAGTTCGTATTTAATTTGCTACATGAGCTATCGCATAAGTTGAAAGACTCTGAAAGTTCATGGGCTGTCTCCTCTTCAGCCCAGATATTGGCTACTGCTCAATATTATGAAAATAGAGATAAAGAAGAAAGAGATAAGCAAGAGAAAAAGACTAAAGAATTAAAAACTAAGGTTCTCTTGCAACAGGCTTATCCACCTCGTTATGCTCAGCCCCAGTTCCAACAGCCTCCACAGTTTCAGAGGGTGTATCAAAAGCCTGAGCCATATACTTCGCGACCTTTGTTAGGTCCTTATCAATGTGCATATTGTAGAGAGGAAGGCCATTTTGAGAATAGTTGTCCGGTTTTATTACAGCGCAATGGGACACTATCTGCTCCACGAGGTCGTGGTGGCCTCCAGTCAGCAAACAGAGGTAGAGGTCGAGGTATGTTGACTCAAGAACAGCGTTCCCCTCCTCCTTCTAATTCTGTGAACTACTTTGATCAGCAAAACGTTCGGTCTACACAGTATTACAATGAGGATTGTTATGTTGAAGGCGAGAATGAAAGTCTTCATATTAACTAGGACAGCCATGGACAAAGTGAGGGAGTTGTGTCGATTCCAGTAGATCAGAATGGACCTTATGTTAATGTCACTACAATGGGTGTTTCAGAGCCATTTCTTTTAGATACTGGTGCGATGAGAAGTTCTATCATTCATTCAAAACTCCCTGGGGCACCTTTGTCTGGCTTAACAAATGTATCTGTAGGTTTTTCTGGCGCCCCAGTTCGTAATCCGGTTTCTTGCTCTTTGCCTATTTCAATTGGCCCTTATGATTTAGAAGTTCCGCTTCTCTTAACGAATGGTTGCGGCGAGAATCTATTGGGCTTGGATCTATTGAAAAGATTGCATGCAGCGATATATTGCTCTCCTTCTGGTGTATATCTTACTTTAGGACAGAAACTGACTTCTCCAATGTATTTGTCAAAAGATCAATTCCCAAGAAAAAAAGAGGGAAGGTGCACTCTATCAATGGTCGTAAGCAACCCACACTTGTATTTCAGAAAGTTTTTTTTCTTCCTTTTATTTGAAGATGCTTGATACAACAACGGCACACAGCCAACGCGTTTCGTTCCCTTGTGCCTTGGGAACTTCGTCAGGGCTGTAATAATCATAAAACCACACATAAATATACAATACAAATACAATTATACAACACAATATATATCAAATAATAAAATATGCATACAAGAAACAAAAAACATTGAAAGGAAAAGTCACAGATGGTCAGACAAAATCATCAATAAGACAAAAATAACAACAATTATATAAATAAGAGACCCAGAATTGGTACAAACAACACAAAATAGTCTAAACATATTGACAAAAAAGACAGTCTTATTACGGTCAAAATACATATATATAAAGTACCACATATAGCAACAAACACAATTATATTCCTTTGCATAGTAAACATGTAGCATTATTGCCACAGTATAAAATATCTTAAAATTCCAAAAAGCATTTCCTTTAGAGAGGATTGAAACAAGGATAAGAAAGGAGAGAGCGAAAAGAGAACAAAAGACAAAAAAAGGAGAAAAAGTGAAAATCATTCATTTAAATTTAATAGGAATAACACAAGAAAGTCGAGACGCCAAAAGTTATCACCAGGACACGAATAACACCAAAAACCACCAAAGTAAAGATAAGGTAACGTCTACCAAAAGTAAGATAGACCACAGTTTTCTAAAAGAAGGGAGAGTTAGGAGTGAAAAACAGGAAAGGTAGCCAACTCATAATCTCCCCTAACCGACCTAATTAAAGTTTTATTAATATAAAACTTAGAAGTGAACACCGCCAAAAACCAAAGAAAAAAAGTCAAAAGAGGGGCTCACCAATAAGGTTTCAACTGTTATTAGTAGAGAAAACACCGCATAATATATAATGCAAATCCTTATATTCCAAGAGTTCTTGGGTACAATTCGACCCTCAATCAAGACCTGTAGACAAGAAGCAAAAAGAGTGTCCAGTTGTCTAACGTAAAACAACTCAAAATAAATGCTATCACAGAAAAGCAATCAACGTCAGCAGTTCACATTGTCCGATGACGGGATACTGATATCAGCCAAAGATCTCACCTTGGTAAGTACAAAACAATCATCCAATGTAAAAACACTTCGGTGATTTGGTAGTCCCGAGCGTATGGGAAACGTCCCCAAAAAGTTATGTCAATGAAAAAACGGCAACGTTGTGAGCATCCCAAACGCACATTTATGAAAGTGTGCTTGAGAAATTGTACAATTTCATTCTCCTTAAAATACAAAAAATTACAAAAGAAGTTCTATGCCAACTTTTTAGTCACCTACATTAGCCCAAAAAACCTAAATCATCTATTTTCCAAAAAATAGATATATGACCCATCTATATTGTGTTAGTAAAATGCTGTAAAGAATGGTGGTCACCCGAAAATATTATTACAGGCGATCGGACATATTGAGGTACATACCGACATATAGAAAAGAAAGAAAAAAGGGGGGGGCTAAGTTTATATCATAATGATCAGTAAATAGGAATAGGGGATCACATTCTCACGTAGTCAAACGAAAGAGATTCCACACGAGTATGCCCTTCTACCGCGCGGATCAATTCCCACCTGAATTGCTTTCTCTTCCTACAACGCTTTGGGCCACGGGTCCAAATGATGTTGGTTGTCTTGAAATTCCACCTTATGTTGTTACTCTCAAACCTAATGCTGAATTGCCACGCGTTCCTCAATATAGAATTTCCACTGAAGGTGAAAGAGCGCTTTTGTAAATCATTCATGATTTGATTCAGAAGGATGTAGTTGAGGAAACGAGAGGTAACATATGTAATAGCCCTATTCTTCCTGTTCTTAAACGCACTGACCCTTCTCAGCCTCCTGTTTATCGCTTTGTAATTGATCTTCGGGAGATAAACAAAATTGTTGTACCACAGTTTCCTGTTGTCCCAGATATCACTGCGTTGTTGACGATGATACCTTCTACAGCAGTTTGGTTTTCTGTTATCGATCTGAAAAATGCTTTCTTTAGTATTCCCATTGCTGAAGAGAGTAGGGATATTTTTGGCTTCTCTCTTGGAGGCCGAAGCTTCCGGTTCAAACGCGCACCTCAAGGCTATTGTGAAAGTCCCTCTATTTATAGTCAAGCTCTGAAATGTCATCTTGATGCTTTTTCCTTGCCGTCTGGTGCTGCTCTCATTCAGTACATGGACGACTTGTTAATCGCTGCTGATTCAGAGGATATATGTAAGAATGTGACGGTTGCATTGTTGCGACACTTATCCAATCTTAATCATAAGGTTTCACCTTCTAAGCTGCAATATGTTCGCCGAGAGGTTACCTACTTGGGTCATCTCTTATCAAAGGAGGGAAGACGATAAACCCCAGAACGTATCCAAGCTATTGCGCAAATGTCTGAGCCATCCACACAAAGAGAAGTACGTGCCTTTCTGGGTATTACCTCCTATTGTAAGCAGTGGATCGCTAACTTCTCTCTGTTGGCCAAACCTTTGTTGGCACTCACCTTGAAAGATACGCCTCAGCCCCTTCCATGGACTGACGAATGTCAGAGGAGTTTTACTGATTTACGTACTGCTCTGTGTTCCACTCCTGTGCTAGGTACTCCTGATTACAGCAAGCCTTTTACGCTCTATGTTCATGAAAGAGAAGGTTGTGCGTTGTCAGTCTTAACACAGCGATTTGGAGATAAACAACGACCATGTGCCTATTTTTCGGCTACGTTAGATCCAGTAGCTAAAGCATTGCCTAGTTGTCTTAAAGCGACAGCAGCAGCAGCAATTTCTATTCGACAGTCTGCTGGAATGGTGCTAGATAACACTCTTATTGTTATGGTGCCACATGCAGTGGATACTTTGCTAAACGGAACAAAAACACAACATCTTACGAGTGCTCGTTTGTCTGGATATGAGCTGACGCTCTTGGCTAGTCACGTGCATATCAAACGATGTAATACTTTAAATCCAGCTACTTTGTTGCCTCTTCCAGAAGAGAAAGGTGTTCAAGAACAACATGATTGTTTCTTCCGTACTGAGGAAGAGACAAAGGGTAGAATTGACTTAACAGATACGCCATTAGTGAATCCGGATGGAACGCTATGGGTAGATGGTTCTTGTTTTAAGCTTCCTAATGGAGAGACAACTTCAGCTTATGCTGTTACTACCTTGCATACAGTCGTGGAAACAGCACGCATCAGACATAATTCAGCTCAGGCAGCTGAACGGATAGCCTTAACCAGAGCGTGTGTGTTATCCAAAGGAAAAAGAGTGAACGTGTATACCGACAGCCAGTACGCTTTTGGTGTAACGTTCAATTTTGGACGTTTGTGGAAAGAAAGGGGATTTCTTACTTCCCACGGCACTAAGATACAACATGGTCAATTGGTGACTGACCTTCTTGAGTCACTTGCTTTGCCTACCCAGATAGCAATCGTGAAGTGTAGCGCACATAAGAAGATTACTGACGATGTTGGTCGCGGAAATGCATTTGCGGATGAGGTAGCGAAAAAGACAGCCAGAGATGCTACAAGTCGCATGTATGTTGCAGGCCCTGCAAATTGGGTCAGAGAAAAAGGAATGTGTGAAGACACAGTAGAAAGTGTGAAGTCAATTCAAGAACAGGCTACAGAGAAAGAATTGAGAAAGTGGAAAGAAAGTACAGGAATGTTAGACGAGATGGGATGTTGGGTGGAATTGTCCGAGCACCAACGTTGGCTGTTACCAGACGCTTATGTACTACCTGTAGTTACTATGGCGCATGGTCCAGCCCATCTAAGTGCAAAAGAAATATGCAAGCTGCTGGCTCCAGTGTGGCAAAACGAAGGAATCCCAAAGTGTGCAGAAAATGTAGTGAAACATTGCATTATTTGCCTAATGTACAACCCGGGAAAGGGAACCCCAACTCCAGCAGGTCATTTTGCTCCTCCGACCTATCCATTTGAGGTGTTGCAAATCGATTACATTCACATGGAACGATGCAACAATCTCAAATATGTTCTAGTGGTGGTATGTGCCTTTTCCAGATGGATAGAGGCTTACCCCTTGAAAGACAATACTGCTTTATCTACAGCCAAAGTACTTCTAAAAGAGTTTTTCCCTAGATTTGGTTTGCCGCGCATTGTCTGGAGTGACAACGGGAGCGAATTTGTGGGCCAAGTCATGCAAAAAGTTTGTGCAGATCTTGGTATAAAACAGAAGTTCCATGCGGCAAACCATCCACAGTCAGCGGGTCTAGTGGAATGCTACAATGGTACTTTAAAGCTTAAGCTTGCGAAAGTGCAGGCTAGTACAGGCCTTAGTTGGTCCGATGCTTTACCTTTAGCTCTTCTATCCACCAGAACGGCTGTGCATTCTCGTTTGGGACTTAGCCCTTATGAGATAGTTTTCGGACGCCAAGCTAATGTATGGGGAGTCCCTCGCCCTAAAAAGTACTCTGATATACCATACCCGATGTTGATAGATTATTTACACAACCTCACGACTAAATTATGTGTTCTCCATCAACAGGTTCAGAGCGCTTTGCCAGAGGCCTCCACAGACTCAGGTCATTCCATCCAACCAGGTGACTGGGTTTGTGTGAAGAATTTCCAAAGGACTAAGAACTTGGAGCCTAGCTGGAGAGAACCCCGTCAGGTTCTCCTAGCCACTCGTACAGCAGTAAAGGTTGAAGGAAAGAAGAACTGGATCCACGGCGTGCACTGCAAGAAGGTTCCTTTGCCTTTGCTCTTTGATCAGTGGGTCCGTAAGGGTATAAGTGACTCTGAAAGCGAGAAGGTTCCCCGATTCATACCTTTTAGTGATGCACGCTTGAATGGAACACTGTCAGAAAAAGAAAACGACGACATTCTTCAAGAAGCTGTACCACCACATTTTCGTCTGAACACCACAAATCCACGAACATTGTTTCAGGATCAGACTGTACCTGATAAGGCTCATTACGATTTAAGACCTAGATTGAAGAA
The DNA here is from genome assembly GCF_964204655.1 of Triturus cristatus. NCBI lineage: Eukaryota > Metazoa > Chordata > Amphibia > Caudata > Salamandridae > Triturus > Triturus cristatus. Next base: position 1,200,348,581 of record NC_140584.1, read on the forward strand.
GAAAACTTGAGATTCTCTCTTCCATGTAGTTTCTATCCCGGTTGCAGGGTCACGGTAGGAGTCTTGGTTGTGACCTGAGTAGTGGCAATAGGCCTGCAGGATTTGCAGTGTCATAGGACAGCAGATAATCGTGACCAAGTGATTAAAGAAGATTGCCGTGAGCATCCATTTAGAAGATGGAAACTACATTAGGCGACAGAGAGAGAAAGAACAAAATGAAAGACAATTATTATAAAATAATATACAGTCGTTGTGGTATAACGTTATGTGTTTTTATATTATTGTGTATTTTGTTGGCGTGCATAAGTTGGATTGTTCATGCTATGCAGCAAAAAGTTGTCCCTTCTTCTATTACTGTGCCTTCTAATTCTACTATCTCTCCACATCTATTTCATACACTTCCTCAACATGAACTCGATAGAAGAAATGAATATTACAACAATTCATTTATCCAGTTATTACACCAACACCAATTATTAATTAATACAACCGATTGTTGGGTGTGTGGACTAATGCCTCATACCACAGAAAAAGGAATGCCATATTTAGTCCTTCCGTTCTCTTATGAAGGTTCTGCTTGGGCTTATTTTGTTATTTTCTCTAACACTTATCAAAGCCGATTTAAACGACCTGTCAGTTCCTATATTGGTGGACCAGATTTCAGTCAAAGTTCATTGATAAAGGGAATGGTAGCTATGGCCAAAATCATGGAAAACAGTAAAATTTCTGTTGATGAGAGAAAAGCATATACTAATTGGAATGTCACTCATTATGTCACTAGCCTTAGTGATAAGGTTAAACAGGGAAAATCTCCACCAATTTGGGCTGTACCTCATCAAGGCAATTTTTGTTTGCAAATAAACGGCCAGACTACTGACACCGAACAGAGAAAAAGTTTTTTTCCCATACGTACATCCACTCATCTCAGAATTCGCCGCCATTAGTTCCATCTCAGGGCACGTATTTTATCTGTCACGATAGAGCCTATACGTAGTTGCCAACTGATTTTTCTGGAACTTGCTATATAGCTTTTCTTCTTCCCCCTACATACACTGCTTCTTCAAATTTTCATAGAAACAGATATGGCAGAGGAATTATTGATTCCAAAGACACAGCAGGACAAGAGGGAGGAGACTTCCTTAAAGGATTTCTTCCTTTTTGGGGTCCTATGGCAAACAGCAGGAATATGAAACAACTGGTTCGTGTTGTAGAGACTACCATAGACATCACTGTAGGAGCTTTAAGTAATATTAGAGCAGAACTACAGGCAGATCGTCTTATGACTTTGCAGAACCGAGTTGCCTTAGATGTCATTCTTGCCGATCGTGGTGGAGTCTCTAAATTGATCAAATCAAGTTGCTGTATTTATATACCTCATGATGCTCCGACAGTATACCAGGCCATCTCTAAATTACACATAATCTCCGAGTCGATTCATCAGGACGAAGGAGATTGGTCGTTATCGGGATGGTTTTGGGGACTACTGTCCAAATGGGGTTGGAAAGTGCTAACATTTCTTGGTATGGTTTTAGCCATCATTTTCTCTTGCTGTCTTTGCATGCACTGTGGTCCCACCATCTGCGACCTTTGTGCTACTAGGGGTGTCCCAAAACCCAAGACACAAAGAACAGAGAATATTAGAATGATGTTACAGCAACAGCCCGATGACCTCATGGCTATCGACATCGACTCAGATTAACGTGAGTCTGTGTATCTTGCCTGAGTTCTGGCAAAAGGAGGGTCTGAGGAAATTCGATTTTCGATCACGATCGAATTGAGCCTCCATTTTGTGCTCCGCCGCCATTTTGTGTTGCCCTCACTCAGGCAGCACGACGAACAAAGTCTTTTCTGCTTTTCCTGCAATATTGTGTCAAAATAGCCTTGTGCCTCTGTTTACAAAGCTGGTGTTAGAGACCGGACGAGTACACTAATCCCTGTCTGGTTTTTCTAATCCCTGTCTTAACTATTCTTCTGTTGGTTCACACTATTCTCTTCTGACTTTATCTTATCTTCTGGCCTTCGCTGTCCTCTGCTCGTATTCTCTCGTTTCACAACTGTCCTCCAAAACATACAAACGTATCTCGCCACCTGCAAGTCAGTTGCGGACACGTTAATACCTTAACCTGTGCGAGGGACGGCAAACACAGTTGGAGGAGAGACTTCTTCGGGTTACTCGATACTTATGTTTTCCAATCCTTTCTATTGGCTCTAATTTACTTCTAGACTATTCTTATTGGTTTTTCATGTATGTCTTGGGTGTGTTCTTGGTTAATGTATATGTCACCTATGTACTATAAAAGATTGTGCGCCACGGAGTGAAGTGGCAGTCTCCTGAGAACATACCGTGTGTACTTCTAGGACAACTGTACTAGCTGCAGCTAATAAAATCTGATCTTTTACGCCGACAGAGTGTCCCCGTGTCTCTGTTAGCTGAAGCAGGTGAACCCAGGAGATTAAGGCGTACCCTGCGCCGCCAGACCCATAAGGTTTCTGGTTCTTCAACCCTGTCGCCAGAACCCTTCCGAGTTGTTTAAGAGCCGCTGCCGCGGTCTCTATTTGACAATCGTCAGGGCTCGTTCTTAATCATGATCTTACAGTAATGGTACCCCATGCTGTGGATGTACTTTTGAACAAGACAAAGACGCAGCACCTTACCAGTGCTTGTCTGACCGGTTACAAATTGACTCTATTTGCACCTCATATTACTATCAAAAGATTTGCCATTCTGAACCCAGCCACGTTACTACCCGTCCCTTCTGGAGATGAGGACACAGATGTCCAAGATTGTTTGTTTCACACTGAAGAAGAGATGAAGGGACGGGTAGACTTGACTGATGTTCCCTTATCTGACCCACAAGGGAAACTATATGTCGATGGTTCTTGTTTTAAATTGTCAGATGGCACCACTACAGCGGCGTATGCTATTACCACGCGGCGCACTGTAGTTGAGACATTACGTATTCCTTATCAATCTGTGTAAGCTGCGGAGTTGATAGCCCATTCGGGAGCATGTGAATTGAGTAAAGGACTGACTGTCAATATTTACACTTACAGTCAGTATGTGTTGTAATTTGCATGTTGCTCAATGTCTTGTAATGGAATCTAGTTGTTGTCCTAGTGATAGAATGTGGATCTCATGATTCTGAATGAGATGGACATTCTGGCAGAGGAGACGTTGGTGAGAAGACCTGTTAAAGAAACCTGTCGGTGGTAAAAGTCATTAAAGCTTCTTGAGAACCATCACTTCGTCTGGATTTATTACTGGCGACGAGTTGCTTGATTGGGGACAAGCTACTACCACCGATTCCCCTGCGAACCCATTTGGATTTGGACTTCAAACCAAGAGGCTATTACGAGACTACTACGAGGCTACGTTCAGCTGCTGGCTTCGAGTTATTTTGGATTCACAAAGGATTTTGCAAGGATATTACAGCGATTTTACAGAGATTTGGATTTTATTTGGAGTGGGAGAACCGTTGCTCACTTACGCGTTTGAAGCTTCGCGAGCACATACGCGCGCTGCTGGCTCCATGACAACGATCCTCTCACGGCTGTTTCATGCGCGTTGCTGACTCCATGGTAACAAGCGCAGCTTCAACAACGCCTGGACCGTGGATTGTTACAGGGTGACACTGACGCTCGCGTTACGTTACGCATAAAACGTGGCGGCCATCTTAGATTGGGCTATGTTAATACATTGCGTCAGTAAGCGTGGCAGCCATTTTGGTTTGGGCAACTAATTTAACATCGCGTTTAGCGATTTTCTTCAGTTTCTTTCTTCAGAAACTGGTTTCTGGTTGGTGAAGAACATCTAAGGTGAGACAATTCATTTGGTTTTTGAGGGGAAACATTTTAAATACCTCATAAAATAAAATATGGCAGCTTCCACCAGCATGTCTCAACCACCAGCATTTTTATCAGACAAGGGGGAACCGCTTCTTCCTTGGAAAAGATGGAGAAATCTTTTTGACTCTTATTTAGTGGCCATTGGGGGAGAAAAGTTTTCTGCTGTACGAAAACAAGCAATGCTATTGCACAATTTAGGTGTTGAAGGCAGAAACACTTATGACAGTATGGATCCTCTAACTATTGGTAATGGGGACGGAGAACCATCAGATGTTTATGAAATGTCCATGACTATGTTAGAACAATATTTTGGTCCACGGATTAATGTGGTTTTGGAACGTCATAGGTTCTTCACAAGAGTTCAGGGTCCTACTGAAAAAGTTGGTACTTATGTTGCTTCTTTAAAAACATTAGCACGTACATGTGACTTTGGAGAGTTGTCAGATTCCTTGGTAAGGGATCAACTCGTCAGATGTACCAATAGTTCAAGGGTACAAGGGAAGTTACTGTCTAAAAACCCCTCACTAACTGAAGCAATCGCAATTGTGGAAGGAGTAGAAAATACATCCTCGTGGGTGAAGGAGATCAGGAAAGACAAGGAGGATATTGATCAAACCCACAGTGAAAATGTGAAAAGACCCCAAGGAAGTGTGCACTCTATGTCAGAGTATGATGATGAGAATGTTTTTTCTGATGGTATTGCCAAAGTGTCATCCGGATCAAAGAATAAGAGTACTCTCAAGAACACTCATACACATACTGCTGGCAATAGAGAGAAGGATACTCAAGTGCGGAGTGAGCGTGATCCTCGTCAACAGGGTACTTTTGATAGGGAGGTGAAGAATAGCATTGATGTTAAGAGGGTACGCTGTTACAGATGTGGAAGTTTTTCGCATTCCTCAAATTTTCCTAATTGTTATGCCAGAGACTCAGTATGTTTAAATTGTGGGGTTAAGGGACATTATGCCAGGGTTTGTAAGTCTGCAAGGAAAAGTCACAATGCGGAAAGTTCTTCTGACAAGATTCGTACTTTGGTTATATCAAATATTTCAGTGGTAGAAGACAAAGTAGATTCCGGGAAGGTGACTATGCCTTTTTGTGACATTTTGGTGGATAATAACAATTTCACTGTCATGGCTGACTCTGGCTCTCCATTCACACTAATTGGTAACAAAATCTGGGATGAGGTAGTTGGGTTGGAAAGTGTAGTGTTGCAACCTCCAGATATTGCTCCTTTTAGTTATGGGGGTTCTCGAGTGGACATTGTAGGTTATACTACTGCTAGGATCATTTTTAAACAGAAAGAAATAACAGGAAAAGTGTACATTGCGGTGAGGGGAGATAATTTACTTGGATGGAGGCATCAACGTGATTTGGGAATAATTTTGAATCCCAATGCTTCCAATCCGAGAAACCAAGTCATGTTATTGGATGAAATGTGTTCATGTGGGAAGATTGCGTCAATTGATGGTGGGGATGTCAGTGAGGAGTTGGTCAAGGATTTTCCGGATGTGTTTACTGATGCCTTAGGATGTTTGAGTGGTTTTGAGCACCGAATTGTTTTGAAGAATAAGGCCAGACCTTGTGTACATAAAGTGCGCAGAGTACCGAACCTGATGATGGAGCCGTTAAAATTAGAGTTGAAGAGGTTACTGGGTTTGGGGGTGATTGAAGAGATCGAGGCATCAGAGTGGTTGTCTCCGATAGTTTTAGCACCCAAGGATGGTGGGTCTGCTGTGAGGATGTGTGTGGACTTGCGTGGATTAAATGAATGGATTTGGGTGGATCGACAGCCTTTGCCAAACATCTCTGAGTGTATTAGTTTGTTGAAGGGGGCAAAGATCTTTAGTGTGTTGGACTTGTCGTCTGCGTACCATCAAGTTAAGCTTCATGAAAGTTCGAGACATCTAACATCTTTTGTTACTCCTTTAGGAGCTTACCGATTTTTGCGAATGCCTTTTGGGCTAGCTTCGGCAGCAGCATGTTTTCAGAGGATTATGAAGATGGTGCTAGGAGATCTTCCCAATGTCTTGTTTTTTCAAGACGATATTTTGGTCTACGGGAAATGTAGAAGTGAGCATGAAAAAATGTTGAGGTTGGTATTGAGTAAGCTGAGAGATAGAGGTCTCACCCTCAAGAAGGAAAAGTGTAGAGTTGGATTGAAATCGGTAACATATCTAGGTCATGTCATTTCTGGTGATGGCATACAACCAAAGTTTAAGTTGGCTGAGAGTATAGTGAAGGCTCCTGCTCCAGAGAACAAGGAACAGGTCAGGTCTTTTCTTGGTATGGCGGAGTTTTACTCCAAGTTTGTGAAGGGGTTTGCCAGTGTGGTGGAACCGATTAGGGTTTTGTTAAAGAAGGGAGCGCATTTTGTTTGGTCACCGAAGTGTGAGAAGTCTTTTGAGCTGGTCAAATCAGAAATCGGAGCCATGCCAACTTTGGGGCATTTTGATGCAAGGTTAAAGACCATTCTTACGACTGATGCCAGTCTTAAGGGTTTGGGAGCGGTGCTTTCGCAAGTGGAGAATGGGGAGGAGAAAGTTGTGGCATTTGCTTCCAGAGCCCTTAGGGATGCAGAGGCTAACTATTCGTGTATTGAAAGAGAGGCGTTGAGTGTATATTGGGCGATACACCATTTTAAGTTTTACTTGTGGGGGATTCCGTTTGAGGTGAAGTGTGATCATCGTCCTCTTGTTCAAATATACTCTAGTCACCATAGTGATCATTTGACTCCCAGACTTAAGAGGTGGAGTGAAGGACTACAAGAATTCAATTTTCGTGTTCATTATATACCTGGTTTGAACAACAAGTCAGCTGATTGTCTGTCTAGGTTACCGGTAGGTGGGAATGAGGTCTGGGAGGAGCCACCATGTGTGAATTGGGTGATGGAGGAGACGATTTCTGAGGAAGAGTGGTCGTCTAGTGCTGCTCAAGATGAAGTTTTTCTGCTTTTGAGAGGGATTGTAGCTAGAGGTTGGCCTAATTTTCAAGATCTTGATCCTGTTTTAAAGCCATTTTGGTGTGTTAGGGATGATTTGACTTTTTGTGAGGACAAGTTATTGAGGGGTGATAGGTTGGTTCCGCCTGTTACTCTCAGAGATAAAGTAATCAACTTGGCTCATGAGGGGCATCTTGGTAGGAGTCTCACGAAAGGGAGAGTCAGGGAAAGGTATTGGTGGCCAGGGATGGATAGCATGGTGGAGTCGGTGGTGAAAGATTGTCATTTGTGTGCTAACAATGACAAGTCTCATGTGACCAACCAAGTTCCCCTGTCACCAGTGGAAGTTCCAGATGCAGTTTGGACTAAGTTGGGGTTGGATATCATGGGCCCTTTGGAGTTGATGCCATGCCAGGAGAGGTTTGTTGTATTGTTGGTGGACTATACCTCTAAGTGGGTGGTCACTAAGTGCATGGGCACTGTGAATTCCAAGACGGTGATTGAGTTTCTGAAGGATGTTTTTGTTTCAGAAGGTGTGCCTAAGTACCTGGTGACAGACAATGGGGTACAATTTGTCTCACAGGAGATGCAAGATTTTCTTGTGGGTTTAGGTATTGTGCATCTAAAGACTGCGTTGTATTCCCCACAAGTGAATGGTCTCACGGAAAGGATGAATAGGGTGGTCAAAAGTTGTGTCCAGAGAGCTTTGGATACTAAGGTTCCTTTGGGAGAGGTGTTGAGAGAAACTTGGTGGGCGCATCGTACAGCTCCCAATGTGATTTCTCAAAAGTCTCCTTTTGAGGCGTTGAGAGGAAGATTGGCGAGTTCTAAGTTAAATCCTGTTTGGCTCCCAAGGTGGGTGAGCAAGGGTGTGAGTGCGGAAGAGAAAAAGACTAAGCTTCTTGAGTATCAAAGAAGATACAAATTACGTTATGATGACAAAAGGTCTGTGAAGGTGAAGGTGTGGAATGTAGGTGATAGAGTTTGGGTGAAGAAGGTGAAACATTGCCATAAAGGGTTGACAAATTTTTCTGGTCCTTTTGTCATCACAAGGATTAAAAAAAATGTTGTAACTTTGAATAATGGTTGTACTTGGAGTATGTCAAGGTTGGTTAAGTTCGATGGTATAAATCTGGGTACAGCCAGTGTTCCTAGTTGTGTTCCAGAGGGTAGGATGGTTGTGTTGCAAGATCATGTAGACAGAAATTCATACCTTCAAAATATGAGGATTATGTTTTATATTAACATCTACTACCTCAAATGTCTTAAGTCCTGGGATTGTGTGGGACTATGGGTATGTTGTTTCTTCTGCATAAAGTTGTATAATTTATTTTGTTTTAAGTTTTGTTTTGTTGTAAAGGGGATGTGTTGTAATTTGCATGTTGCTCAATGTCTTGTAATGGAATCTAGTTGTTGTCCTAGTGATAGAATGTGGATCTCATGATTCTGAATGAGATGGACATTCTGGCAGAGGAGACGTTGGTGAGAAGACCTGTTAAAGAAACCTGTCGGTGGTAAAAGTCATTAAAGCTTCTTGAGAACCATCACTTCGTCTGGATTTATTAGTATGCCATCGGGTGGCCCATAATTTTTAACGCCTCTGGGCAGTGAGAAGATTCTTGACTTCACATGGCACTAAGATTCAGAATGGTCTGCTTATAGAAAGGTTTTTGACAGCCTTGATCGTTCCCAAACGATTGGCAGTAGTAAAGTGTAGTGCCCATAAAGCAATTAATGATGATGTGGGAAGGGGAAATGCCTTTGCAGATCAGATAGCAAAAGAGACAGCCAGGTCAAAATTGACAAAACAAAATTGTGGCAGGACCTGCTGGTTATGTACCAGATGTTACCATGTTTAAAAATTAGCTAGAGAGTGTTACGAAAATACAGAGTGAGGCAACAGTTGAGGAGCTGCAGTGTGGCTGGGAAGTACAGGGCGTTTAGATGACGAAGGGTGCTGAACTGATAAGTCCGAGAAGCAGAGATGGATGTTACCCAATGCATATGTATTTCCTGTAATTACAATGGCACATGGTCCGGCTCATATTAGCACAAGGGAAGTTTGTAGGTTATTGGATCCTGTGTGGCAAAATGACAATATCGCAAAGGTTGCTACCCATTTCGTGAAACATTGTATGATTTGTTTGAAGCATAATCCTGGAAAAGGTACCCCTACACCTTCTGGTAATTTCGCGCCACCTTCTCTCCCTTTCGAGGTACTCCAGATGGATTATATTGAGAAGCAACAAGATAATAATTTGAAATATGTGCTAGTGGTTGTTTGTGCATTTAGTAAATGGATTGAGGCCTACCCAACGAAAGAAAACACAGCTATGGCGATGGCGAAGGCTCCTATTAAGGCGTTTCTCCCGTGCTACAGCTTTCCCCGTTTGATTTGGAGTGACAACAGAAGTCACTTTAATGCAAAGGTGATCCAATTGGTGTGCGATGGTCTGCACATCAAGCATAAAGTTCATGCAGCAAATCATCCTCAGTCCGAAAGTTCAGTTGAGAACTACAATGGTACTCTCAAGTTAAAATTGGTAAAGATTAAGGAAAGTACTGGGTTGCAATGGCCAGATGCATTACCCCTTGCTCTATTGTCCACCAGAATTACAGCCCATTCTAGAACAGGATTATCGCCGTATGAGGTGGTCTTTGGCCATCCCGCAAACGTTTGGAGTGTCCCTAGACCAAAAAGGTTTTCTCTACTTGTCGATTATTTACATGATCTTACTAAAGGTTTACATTCTATTCGTCAACAGATACATGAATCTTTGCCTCCAGCAGCAGAGGGGCACGGGCACACCATACAGCCTGGGGATTTCGTCCTCATTAAGAATTACCAGAGGATGACAGCTTGGAGCCCAGATGGAAAGGACCATATTTGGTCCTCATCACGACAAGAACGGCAGTGAGAGTGGATGGCCGGAAGCATTGGATCCATACCTCTCATTGTTGGCGAGTGTCGCCTCCCCTCCCCTATGATGGTTGGGTTCGTAAGGGAATAAGGGGTCACAAGACGGAGAAGGTTCCTCGTTTTGTTCCCTTTTCTGACGCCCAACTGACTTGGGCGCAGACGGAAGAAGAGAGTGAGGCAGTTGTGAAAGTGGCAGTTCCCCCAGAAAATAGGGCTGCCATGGCTTCTTCTTCTGATCCGCAGGAGCCTGAGTCTCGGTCTCCGACACCCCCTGAATTTCAGATTCTTGTCTGTGACGAGACAGTGCCTGGAGTAGCAAGGTACAATGTGCGTCCTCAACGGAAGAATAGTGCACCAATAGAGAAGTGAGTGTAGCAGGGATGGACTTTGTGGATAAGATTAGTAAAATGCCCCTTTGTTTCTGCGTTTTCCTATTAGACTAGGCATCAGAAGATTGGTGCACTGCCTATGACGCAGGAAAGGATAAATTGAGGGTATTTTCCAAGGATGGAGAGTGCCCTATCCTGAGAAGAGTGAACATTTGCTGATGGGCTGCAACAGTATGGCTCCACCATGAAGTGCTCAAGAGCACCACCGAGGATTGAACAATAGAAGCCTGCCAGGGAGGCTTGTAAGGGACCTTGATCTTCTCAACGTTTTCATTTTTTCCTTTTTTTGTGTTCTTTCAATCATTGGTTCTATTACATGACGTCTCTTTCTCTGGTGATTGCATTTGTAAATTTATAGTAAAAATGTATCTGTTTGGTCGTCCTATTGTAGAAGATGAACAGCCTTTTATTGCCCTGCGACCGGGGCAGCTCCTTTTCCATTGGTTGCTCATTAAGAAGGTGTTCTGTATTATTTTCATATTGCTGATCTTATTAGTGGGAGGGAGGATGTTCTGTGTTTTGGAGTGATCTGGTGATACCCCATCGTGTGCATTATATTGGATTGTCTCTTCAGATCGAAGTAAAAGAGCTATAATGTTTTCTTAGATACGCACAGGAAGTTTTTCGGAGGTAACACAGCTTGTTACCCCACTGATTCTTCTACAGGTTTATGGACTGCTTACCCATTATCGTTGGTGAATTATACATATGTTCGTCCTCCCCATTTTGTAGTGGCAAAGGGTGAATTTGGTATGGGATATCCTGGCCCTTGTTTGTATTATAGAAAACCCAGAGGCACAGGGTACCCAGGTTGCATGCCTGAAATGTATTATGATAATCTATATATTGATAAACAAAATGTCACTCTGACAGGTTGGCATTATCAAGATCAGACAGTCACTCAAGAGGCAGGTATTATCCTGCGTGTTGGTCAATAATAAATAGTACTGATGCTTATATGTATCTAAATTGTTTTGGATCAATAGTGTACAAAAATATATTGTGTTTATGAAAAAAGGATGACCCTAGTATGAAGGGCATGAATATTAGATATCAGGGTCCAGTTTATGCACACTCAGGTTTCTATTTTTTAACAAATGGGGCCTATTGTAATATGTACAATGGCACAGAGGATGTGGCCTTGGGAATGGTGTTACCTCTTGGGGTACCTTGCAAGTATGGTAAACCAAATACAAGATAGGTAAAAAGAACGTTGACCAAGGAATTTTGTGAGGGAGTTACCGATTTTGGAAGTCAACAATTACAGTAATGGTATCACTTTTGGATATATACTTTCCTCTATTATCACATTTGGTGTCACGGCCATGTCCAGGGATGAACGAGCTAAAGAGTATTTTGGGTGTAAACTGCAGATAATTCTACAGTGGCAGCTTTATGTGACATCACCACCCAGTTAGAAAGTATGTGAATATACTCTGAGCAAACGAGATATGTGGTCGATTTTATTTTAGGTAAGAGCGGTGGTGCATGCACAATAATAGTACAGCAGTGTGTGGTTGGTATCACGAATATGGAAAGGAATATCACTCAAAATATTTGAGACATTTTGGAAAATATTTGAGGAATGGAGAGCGGTAACTGGAGCTGGTCTTTATTTGGTGGTTAGGGTTGGATTCTAGAAAAGGTGATATATTTCATTGTCCTTTTAATTTATTGCTGTGTTTTGATTCAGTGTCTTCCCTTATGCTGCTCATACTGTGCTACTTATCTCTCTCCCAAAAGGATCAGTTCATGATACTAATGCAACAAACATGCTTCAGAAGGAGCTTGATACTATTATGCATATAGATGAGGCTGTTTTTGGTTCAACTACTTCTCTTGCAGGTTCTGTTCCTAATGTTACTTGTACTGCTAATGTTTAGTGTCAACCATATGTTTTGTTATGCATATATACAGTTATATTCGTACCTGACATGTTATTACCTGTATTTCTATATTTTCTATGATTTTAGAATTGTTAAGACCTTTACCTGATAGCAAAAATAAATGGGCCCGATACACAGAACTAACTTAAGACAAAATCCTAAACTTACTACTATTTTGGTATTCACAGAAGGCACTTACTCATTTCAGTATTCACAGAAGTTAGGAGTTTTAACTTTAGGACTCCTAAATGCCTTCTGTGAATACCAAAAGTCTTAAAGATAGGATTGTTCTCAGTTTAGGAGTAGTAAAGATAGGACTCCTAACTTTAGGACCCCTAAGTCCCTTCTGTGAATACCGAAAGTCTTAAAGTTAGGATTTTTCTCAGTTTAGGAGTCCTAAAGTTAGGAGTCCTAACTTTACTAAAGTGACTAGAGAACAGTCTGCAATGGCTTCTTAATTTAATCAGCCAAATCAAGCACCAATGCAGAGTAGGCTGCACTGAGCACCTGTATAGCAAATACTAGAAACTATATCACACAATAATACACCAGCGTAAACTAAAAGTAACTTACCTCTGAGTGTGAACAAATAATTAATATACTCAAAATGCCCTGGAATCTCGATGCCTAGCAGGTGGAGCAGGTCCTGTTGGCGGTCCAGAATGTCCGCACAGCGGTGCGTCAGCTGCTGTGCAGTGCGCTAAACCTGGCTGGTGCGCCATATACACTGCCCCCCAGTACTGCCGCCACTCCCGCACAAGGTATCTACTTCCAGGTCTGGCGACTGCTGCCATACAGAGGGGAGCTGGCACTGCACACAAAAACTAGTGCTGTCCCCTCCTCCTCTTCGAGGAACGCCAAAGGCTGCACACAAGGAAGTCTTACCTCTGCCATACTGCTGGGTGTGGTCATTAAAAGAAGGAAGAGGAAGGGAAAGGAATGGAAAAGGAAAGGAAAGGAAAGGAAAGGAAAGGAAAGGAAAGGAAAGGAAAGGAAAGGAAAGGAAAGGAAAGGAAAGGAAAGGAAAGGAAAGGAAAGGAAAGGAAAGGAAAGGAAAGAAGAAAGAAATAAGGAAGTTGGGGAAGTAAAGTCAAAAAGTCACAAAAAACACACAAACAAAACTCCCCAAAGCGTAAAATACACAAACACAAATACACACACTATTGGACTTGGTTGTCAAGGTAGTAGTGTCTGGTAAACTTATACAGGGAGCCCATGTTGGTGCCTAGCATATGTTGAGGACTAGGACCCTGAGTGCTAATGCAGTGGTTGTTGCTGTTGCTCTAGCAGAGTGAGCACGTAACCTCAAAGGAGGTTCCTTTTTTGCCAAGGCATAGAACAATTTAATGCAGAGGACAACCCATCGAGATATGGTCCTTTTCTGTATTGCTCAACTTTTCTTGGCACCCACATAGCCAATGAAAAGTTGATTGTCCACCGGGATAGTCTTTGGTACGATCAAGATAAAAAGACAACACATGTTTTGGGTCCAGGTGGTGGAGTCTCTCCACTGCATTAGAGGGATGAGGGGGTGGGTAAAAGGTGGACAAAGTAATGGATTGTCCCACATGAAAAGGTGTGACCACTTTAGGGAGGATCGAAGCTTTGGTCAAATCACCACTTTTTGTGGATGGACAGACAGATGGGGAGGCTTGGAAGACAGAGCCTGGACCTCGCTGACTCAGCGAACAGAGTTGATGGTAATGATGAAAGCAGTCTTAAGGGTTAGCAGCCTGATAGAGCAATTATGAAGAGGCTCAAAGGAAGCACACATTTGCAAAGTCATAACCGAATTTAAATCCCATTGGGGCATTATGAAAGTAGATGGAGGAAACAAGTGAGTAAGCCCCTTATGAAACGTATTGACATTGGGTGATTTGAATAAATATGGCTGATCTGGAAGTCTCAGAAAGGCAGAGATAGCCAAAAGATAACCTGTATGGGTGCATGTAGGAAAGTAGGATCTGCTTTCATGGTTATCCCCCACGTTTTGCCTGGTGTTATGCTGTTTCTGACTAGTTTGACTGGGATCTTTTTAATCAGGATCCCAGTCTCCAGGCTTTCTCCCCTAAATTGGTTATGGTGAGTACTTAGGTACATCACAGATTGGCTACTGGTGTACCTTTATGAGTCCCTAGTATGTGGTACTGAGGTATCCAGGGCATGGGGCCCCCCATGGGCTGAAGCATGTATTATGCCACCCATGAGAGATTACTCAAACTGTAACTACAGGCCTGCCATTGAAGCCTGGGTAAGCTGGTGCTAGCACCACTTACAACAGATATAGATTTACCTATAACTGAGGTCACTGCACTTAAAACCTATAAGTCACCCCTAAAGGCAGGGTGCTCGGTTCTAAGTGTGAGAGGGACAATGCTACAATCTTCGGAGTCTATTCTACCGGGTTGTAAGTGCAACAGCCATATTACATATAGAGGGGCCATGCGTCATTACACGATGAGCATCTCTAAACTGGCTGTAACAAACCCTGTCATGTTTGGTATCAAACATGTTGGAATCATACCCCGACACCGTACACAGTGTGACCATGTAAAGCTCCTTCGGGAGGCCATCAGCGCTCCCAGTACCAGTCTTCCAGACCTGGGCAGCGACCTAGGGCTGCTGCCGACTAGAGTCATGTTTCTGCCTTCCTGCTGCTGAGCCAAGCTCGAGCAGGAGCAGGCAGAACAAAAGATATCCTGTCACAGGGAGGTGTGACCACCTCCCAGACAGGTTTGGTGTATTGGGGCAGGGTGAGGGTGCTTGCCAGCACCACTGAGGCTGCTTGCAGGGTATATTTGGTGCCCTTTTTGCATAGTTGAGTTCAAACCAGTTCAGGGAGCTGGTTGCTCCCGCTCTGGTGCGAAACTGGACAAAGGAAATGGGAGTGTCCTCCCCACTGTCCAGCCCCTCCTCTGGGAGGGACCCCTGAATCATCCCAACCCTCTCCTTAGGGTACTGAAGGGCTTACCTGTGGGTGGGTCCCTAGATTTGTCGTGGGACAAGATTCAGATCAATAAACCACTTCATTTTCGACAGTCTAGGCACTCTGGACTTCGCTCTGGCCACCAAGGCTGCAACTGGAAAGACTCCTGCTGCTCCTGATCTCGTCGCCCTGCTCATCTGCTGCAACGTCTGTGCCTGTGCTCCATACAGGAACCTTCCAAGGCCTGTAGACATCCAAAACACCAGAAGGAATCGCCCTTGAATTGTAGGAGTCACTTCCCTGCATCTGCAGGCACCGCAACAAAGCTAACCAGTCTGCTGTTTCTGGGATCCCACGGACTCTGAAAGGCTCAGTAACACAGGTGGTGGTTCTACAACTCCCTCGTGGCCTGCACTGTCTTCACGCCAAGTTTGAGGCCAGTATACCTCGTCGGAACTGCAGGAACCAAACCCCTGTGAACCACGTCGACTTGTCATTGCAAAGGCTCGCTGGCTCTCTTCCTCAAAGATCTTCGGGCCCCAAATAACCTACACCTCAAGCATCTCCTGCCATCAAGATTTTTATCCTCACTGCATCTCTTGCACCGCGGGCCTGCATCTTTGGTGAGCTGGTTGAGGTCCTCTTGTGACTCTGGCCTGTGGGTCCTCTTGAGGGTCTTCTTTGATTCCAGCAGGCTCCCCTGATTGCTCGGGGCCTGCTCTGACTCCCCTGCTTGTGGTGAGTCACTTGGACCTTGCAGGTCCCAACACTGCACCTTTTTCGCTTTCCACGTTGTTTGTAGTTGCCAATGCTTGTTTGTGCATCCGACGTGGGACAGCTCATGAATGGCTCCTGGTCTTCCTCAGCGTCACCTGATCCACACAGCTGCAGCTCCAAGGACACTGTCAGCTCTCCTGCAACACCTGACATCGCTGGGCATTTGTCTTCCATGACTCCTGGTCACTCCTGAGTGGCATAGATTTTGTCCTCTCTGCTTGCAGGTTCTTCTCAACTTGAATCCACCTTTCGGATCCGCCGGACACATTCACCTTCTCCAGCTGCGGCATCTTCCTGAAGTTCTCCATTGAGTTCAATGACGGTTTCCGACGCCACTTCACACCTATGCACCCGGCTTCCCTGCTGTATGTATCCTAGTTCCTAGGGTATCCACGGGTGGGGTGGCTCTCCAACCTTCTGTCTTCCACGGGGTTTCTTCAGGGTCCACTGGAAAGGGCCTTTCTTCTTTAAAATTCCAACTGCGACTTACCCATTGCTGAAAATGGCCCTTCTTGCAGGGTCATCCCTAAGCTTTTTGCCTTCCTCCTGGATTTTTCCTAACCTGTTTTTGTTGGCTTTATGACTCTGGGCACTTTACCACCGCTGATCAGTGCTAAAGTGCATATGCTCTCCCTTTGTAAATATGACATGTGAATTGGTATATCCATGATTGGCTTATTTTGTTTGCCTGTTAGTCCCTAGTAGCGTGGCCTGTGTGTGCCCAGGGCTGGTAAACCAAATGCTGCTGGTGGGCCTGCAGCGCTGGTTTGCGCCACCCACAGAAGCAGCTTGAAAAGTGTGTCTCAGACCTGCCATTGCAGAGTCCGGGTGCAGTCCAGAACTGCCATCTTGGCTGTGAAGTGCACCCATTTTCCAGCCCCTGAACCTTCCCTTGGCATCATGTAAGTCACCCCTCTGGTAGGGTGCATTGTATGTGTAAGGCAGGACATGCCCTGATGTGTGTAGCATGTCCTGGTAGTGAATTACACCCAATTTCGTTTTTCACTATTGTAAGACTACCTGTTCTCCATAGGCCAGAATGGGCAGTTTGACTATTACATTCTATAGTCCTAACTGGCCCCAGGAACATGGTAGAAAAACAAATTTAGTATGCCTGAGCTCAGAATATTAAAATACGTCTTTTAGTGAAGTTTATTTTTATATTCTGTGTTTGAAAATACCACTTTTAGAAAGTAGGTATTTTCTTGACTAAGCCTTCCAGTGTGCTCTGCTGTTTATGTATATTGGCTGTCTGGTTTTGGAGTGACAGGGCTGGGGAATTCCAGGAGACAGGGTGAGGAGTCCCAGTGGTGAATAGGGAGATCTGCATCTAGATGGGTGGGAGGAGTTGCACATGGGGCCTTAATAGGGCTGTGCCTTTCCTCCACAATGCTGGCTCCACCTCCTGTGGTGCGTCTGGTGTCTCTGCCCTGCACTCTGAAAGGAAAGAAGGAGTCAGGAAAACAAAGTGCTCCAGGACTGGGCAGAACTGGTTCTGGCTGGGTTCAGTGACTTGTAGCTTCTGAGAGCAAAGACTTTTCGGGTATAAATATCTATGCTGAAATCCCTACAATTTGTATTGCTCCTGGACAACAAGAAGAACCTCTGTCCGTGTAACTGAAGGAATCTGCAGGAGGTGACTGTCCTTGTGCTTGTGTGCTGTTTCTTGGATTGGCCTGCAGTGGTTACTACTGGACTTGGAAGAAGAGGAAAAGGACTTTGAAGGAACTTTTATTTTATCTTGCTACAGCAATCACCCAAGGGCTAGAAGAGAGCTAGCCTCCTGCTGGAGTCCCAGGCACATCAGACTCCACCACCAGCCTCCTGATTCCTGCCAGCGAGGATTTCTATCTGCAGGTGAGGCTCCTGTGACTTCCAGGGCCTCTAGTTCTACTACAGAGAAGAGAGTGCTGAAAATCGTCGCTAACGCCCGTTGGCGAGCCGCCGCAGCTGAAGAGCGTAAGGAAAATCATCGCGCTGCTGCCGCTGAGGGCTCGCTACCGGAAATCATCGCATCGCATGTTTGCGAGTTACCAAAGGCTCGCTAACCCGAAGATCATCGCATCGCATGTTTGCGGGCCTCCAAGTGCTCGCTAACCAAAGGTCATCGCATCGAGTTCATCGCTTCATGACATCGCAGGGCGGACGCCGGGCGTCCACCATTTTCATTACATTGCATCAGGATCGTCGCTCCCTCGCGGAGCGCCATTTCTTTTCATCGCAACAAGATCGCACACGCAACAGGCTCGGCGCATCATCCTCCCTTGCGGCAAGGATTTCAACGCATCGCCGGCTTAGCGAGGAGAAGTTTGTCGCTTTGTCCCACACGCTTCTGCAGATCAGCGCATCATCCTCCCCTGCGGCAAGGATTCAACGCATCGCTGGTCTCGCGTGAGGAAAATCATCGCTACAGTTCCTTTGCGACATTTTGGTTGTTTTGCTACAGAATCCAGGTACTTTGTAAGTAAAAGGGTCGCAGAGACCACTGTTTTGAACTGAACTCCTCTTTGCACACTTTGAACAATTTTTGCAGCATTTCAAGAATAATCCTATTTTACAGTATTGTGGCTTTTTACCGTTATTGGTCTTGTGTTAAGTCTATATATAAAGATACTTATTTTTCTATAACTACTTGTGTGGTGTCCCTTTGTAGTGTTCTTCACTGTGTTACTGTGCATGGTCATAAATGCTTCACACACTGCCTCTTAGATAAGCCTAGCTGCTCGTGCTACGTTACCACAGGGTTGAGCAGGGGTTATCAAAGGGTGTAGCTCGCTTACTCTGACTTAGGAAGAAGGGTCCCTACTTGGACAGTGGCCAGTCATTGCCAACTCGAGACCCCCATTTCTAACTTTGGTGGTCAGCGGTGAGGATCTGGACTTGCATTTATGATCGCATACAGTAAATATAGTGTACACTACTAGTGAGTGCAGACCATAACGCAACCACGTACGTTTTTGAGGTTGTGGTTCTATTTTTGATTCATCATTGCCAGTTATTGCTACAATGGGTCTTGCAGAAATGAGACCTACTTTTTATATAGAGGACCGGTTGACCTACAGTCTAGAGGAGCTAAGGGGGTTCTGTGAGGAGAGAGGTTTAGCAGTGAGTAGGAAGGAGACTCAGCTATCCTTGCAGACATCCCTGAGGATTTGGCAACAAGATAGATGGAGATTCTTGGAGTCCCAGTACACCTTCCAAGAGGGTAGTTGGTCTGAGGGTGGCTCTGGAGAATTTGAAGAGGATGGAGAAAGAGTTATGGAATATCTCAGAGGTGGGGAGTCCCTTGCTGAGTTTAGTGGGTATGGTAGTGACCGATTCCCTTTATGGTCCCCAGAGGAGTTGGTGGACAGGTGGGAGGGTCCCATAGGTAGGAAGTCCCTTGCGGGGTCTAGTGCCCAGAGTAGTGCCCAATCCCCCCCTTCATGGTCCCCAGAGGAGTTGGACAGACAGAGGGAGAGGGAGAACCAGCTGGAATTAGAGAGGCTCCAAATGGAGATTGCCCAGCTGGAGGCACACCTAGCACAGATAGCAGTAAAGGCGCAGTTTTAATTGTCTGGACTCACCAGTGAGGGTGAGGTCCAGTGGTGGCAGCAAAATTGAGTTATGTAATGATGACAGTGTAGTACACCCACCCAGAGATGTTGCACCTGACTCGAAGAAGGGGGTTGATCTACACCAGGGGATTCAAGGATATGAGGTAGCTCCATTGGCGTGCAGTGTCCCTGAGGTGGATTGTGGAACTAGCGCCGGGGCCCATTGTCCTAGCGAGGGGAAGGACACCTTACCAACTATAGATGTGAGGTGCAGGGAGAGTGGTTCCCCCGTGGTTGAAGTCCTGGTGTATGAGTGTGAGAACCGTCCAGAAGAGTGTGGGTTGAGTGATAGAGACAGTCATGTAATGTCTCGCACATTTCAGAAGAATGGTGTGGGGTATGTATGTGAGGCACTGGATTGTGAGGTGAAGGTTAGCACCTGCGTGGAACTGTGTAATCCAATTGTGGGAGAGCATATTGTGAGTTCCTGTTTTCCAGAGCTAAACCAACACCTGTTAGAGCGCGAGTTCTCTGATCATAGGGAGCTTGCACAGGAGGCAGACCTCTGGGTGAGTACCAGAGGCTCTGTAGAGGCATTAGGGAATGACCCTAATAGGAGTGGTTCAGAGGTCTTCCAACCCAGAGTGGTGGGAGAGGTCCGGAGTGAGGCAGCTAGGTCCCCTTGCTGTGAGGAGGTTGTAGGGCCTCACATCCTGTCTCGTGGGAGCAGGAGTGAGACTGGGATAGGCCCCGAAGTGCCTCCACCTCGGTCTCCAGTACTGGATGGTTCCACGAGGGAACACCAAGTAGGGAATCTAGTCTGTCCTGTGGACCGTCAGTTGTGGGGAGTCTCCCCGTGTTAGGTGAGCTGGGAGTGCCTGTAGTCAGGCCTCCATCAGTTCTTGTGTCTGGCAGTGCCACTCCTAGGGGGAGGGTGCAGAAGTCCAGCTTGAGGGGTGAGAGGGGGAAAGAGCCCCCAGTGGGAGAACCAGTGGGTCAAGGGCCAGTCAGGAGGGCTGAGCCCCAGAGGAGTGACCATGGTGACACCATTTTGGTCCTAGGAGATCTTTGCGCCCTGTCAGGTGGACAGGGACCGGGAGATCGGCGCCAGGCAGACTGTCACGCAACACAGGAGTCCTGTGTTACCCTCGGGGAGGGTGGTTGTAATCCCCAGGAAGTCCTGGTTCGCCGGGCAATTGCTCAACCGCAGGGGATGGTCCCTGGGTTGGCAAGTCAGGTCCAGGTGTTGTCTGACCTGGAGGGGGGGACAACTGTAAGCAGTGTCCCAACCATTTTTTTTTCTAAGAGCACCACTCCAGGTGGGAGTATGCTGGAAGGGGGTGCAGAGGGAGGGAGTCCTCACCTCTGACCCCGGTGCCACCTGAGGGGTTTTCCAGGTTGGTAGATCGGTTGCAGGGTCAAGGCCCTGATCTGGTGGAGGGGTATGTTTCCCTCAAGGGGGGCCTGTGTGCTCCCCAGGAAGTCCTGGTGTGCCAGGCAGACTGTTGCACAACTCTAGAGGAGTGTGTTTTCCTTTGGGGGAATTGGTGTACTCCCCCAGAAGTCCTGGGTTGCCAGGCACAGGCCCAGCCTAAGGGTACAGACCCTGGGTTGGAGGGCCAGGTTCAGGGTGTCCCCCCTGACCTGGAGGAAGGGGCCACTGCTAACAGTGCCCCGACCGGTTTGTGTTATGGGGCGCCTCTCCAGGTGGGAGGGTGCAGGGCCCCAGTAAGGGGGGCGGGGAGAGGGCAGCCTCACCTCTGACCTCCGCCCAGTCTAAGGGTGCAGACCCCAGGCTGGGATGCCAGTTGCAGGATAGAACCCCTGAACTGGTGGGCGAATTGTGCAGGACACCTGCCACAGGTGCCCTGACAATTCTGGAAGGGGGTACCGCTCCAGGTGGGAGGGTACCGAGCCCCAAGGAGGCGGACCGGGTGTGGGAAAGCCCACCCCAGTCTCTCGCCCAGTCGCTGGGTACAGGACCAGGGCTGGTGGGTCAGTGTCAGGGTGTCTTGCCTGACCTGGTCAGAGGGAGGGTGGACAGAAGGTGCCAGGCACCTGGGGTTAGTGCACCCCACTCTCTGATGCCGCAGAGGTTTGAGAACCCTGAGAGGCATAAGGCCTGAGTCTCATCACTGACTACTGTCAGTGGCCACTGTGGCTTGTTGTCTGACTGTTGGGACACACCTGTGAGCCAGTTACGGTTAGGTGCTGCACAGGTGGTGTCCACAGGTGAGGAGGAGGACCGGGTGTGGGAAAGCCCACCCCAGTCTCCGGTCCAGCCGCTGGATACAGGCCCTGGGCTGGCGGGTCAGAGTCAGGGTGGCGTGCCTGACCTGACAGAAGGGAGAGTGGACAAAAGGTGCTGGGCACCTGGGACTACTGCCAACCACTCTCTGACGCCACAGAGGTTGGAGAGCCCTGCGAGGTATAGGGCCTGGGTCTTATCGCCGACTACTGTCCATGGAAACTATGGCTTGCTGTCTCTCTGTTGGGACACACCTGTGAGCAAGGTAGGGTGTAAGGAGGAGGACGGAGCGTATCGGAAGTGGGGTGGGACGGAGCCTCTGAATGCCGCTCCGGAAGCAGGACGCGGTCTAGTCTCGGACTCGGCCTTGGGGGCGGGGCCAAAGACGGAAGGAAACGCAAAAAGCCAAAAGCAAAGAGAGAGAGGAAGAGAGGAGAGCGATACCGGAGAGAAGAGGGAGAGAAGGCGCGAGGACGACGGAGAGAACAAGGACGAAAGCAAGCGGCGACAGGAAGGAGCACCGGAGGCAGAAGGCGAGACGAGAGACGACGAACCCAGGAAAGGGATTTACACGGCGAGCAAACCCGGTGGGCAGAAGGGAGGAGAAAACGCCCCGGGTCCCAGCGCCGCGGTCCGTGTAACGGGCCGTGGCTCAAGGCAAGTGAACCTTCGGGGACGCTTCGCGTGGGGTCGGTGGAGGTGCTAAGGGGAGGGGGCAGGCACTAGAACAAGTGTGAGACCAGACCGAACTCCCTCACTTCCCTACCCACACACACGAGTCGAAGGTGGTGGTAGCACAACATACACCTGAATAAGCAGCCCTGACTAAGACCTGGTTTTTTTTTTTGTTTTTCCTCCCTTCCCTCACCTGCCGAGCACCAAGAAGCAAGACCCCCACCCTGGAAGTCACGGACCCCCTTTTTTCGGACGAACCCGCAAGGAAGATCCCAGAGACTGTGAAGGAACTGTTTGTTGTGATGTTATGAGAACATACCCGGCCATTTACTTTTGAAATATACGCCTATCTCAAATAACTGGCATGGTAGAATAAAAGAGTCCGACACCTGCACCTGTTGAACTCAAGGGAGTTTCATTGGCTTGGGTCACCTTCCCCGTTAGGGACTCCCGACTACCACAGTTTTGGTGTCAGAAGTGGGATTTTAGGGTGTCGACAATGACACAGCCCGTGCCTATTACTGTGGAAAGCATCATCAACCAGTTGGCCGAGGGACAGAGACACCTCCAATTGGCACTGGAGGAACAGGCCCAAGCCGCCCAAAAGGATAGGGAAGTGTTGCATGGGGCATTACGGGATCAAGCCGTCATACTCACCTCCAACCAACAAGTACAAGACACAGCGATACTTAGGCTGACAGACTCTATCGTCAGTTCAAGAGTCCGTCCAAATGTCCCTGGGTCGGTCTTACAAAAGTTTCAAGAAGGAGACGACCCTGATTATTTTTTAGTAAACTTTGAGAGGGTAGGGACTACAGCTGCATGGCCCCAGGAAAGGTGGAGTCAGTATATTGCGCCTCTCCTGGCGGGGGAACTATAAGCCGCCTATCAGGCCGCTAACCCCGCTGGAACGACAGCCTATGAGGATGTGAAACGAGCGATTTTAGAACAACTAGGCTGTGATCAAGAATATTACAGGACCAAATTTAGGAAAGAAAGGTGGAACACAGGAGACAATCCCCGAGCCCTATATTACCGGGTCAGAGACATGGGAAGCCGATGGTTAACACCCCATGTATCCACAGTAGAGGAAGTGACAGAAAGAGTATACCTAGAACAGTACCTTGATGCCCTTCCCCCAACAACCCGTTCATGGTTGAAACAACACCCTAACCTTACAACCGCAACAGCGGTCGATTTAGCTTGTGCTTTCCACCGGTCACCTGAGTTTAAAGCCGGAGTAGCACAAACCTCCTCTGTACCACCGAGAACCATGCCCCGACCCGAGTTAAAACCTCGTGCACAGCCTAGACCTCTTCCTCCACTTACGAGTATAGGGAGTCAAGGTCCCCAATGCCATCATTGCTCTGAGTGGGGACACATAGCCCGACAATGCCCCCATAAAACCCCGACAGTGGAACCCATGGAGGTTGGGTATTCTCGAGGAAGGATATTCGTGTGCGGTCAGGGGTCCCCTCGATACAAAAAGGACATACTACTTAATGGGAAAAAGCAACAGGCGTTATTGGACACGGGGTGTCACGTGTCTGTAGTGGATAGATCACTGGTTCCCCAAACCCAACTCCAAGGAACTGAACGAGTACAAGTCACCTGTGTACACGGGGATACAAAATCATACCCCGTCGCGGAGGTACTCCTCGATATCTCTAGTGATCCACAAATAAGGAGAGTAGGGGTTATCCCGTCCTTACCTGAGGCTGTCATTATTGGTACAGATCACCCTAAGTTCGAACAGTACTTAAATGAGACAAAGCAAGAAGCACTAACATGGTTACATGAGGCACCATATCGCGAATGTGTCCTGGAGAATGGGGCAGGCAAAGAAAGGAAAAGCAAGATGGAAAGAAGGAAAGCAAAACACCTATTCCTAGAGACCCACAACTCAAACCTCGCTTTTCCTATCTCCCTTACAGACCCCGTTGAGGCAGACCCGATTAGCTTCCGCTCAGCCCAGAGGGATGATCAAACCCTGGTACATGCCTGGGAACAGGCACAGGAGCAAGATCCAGACAAGGTAGGACCATATTTTGTTCTTATTAAAGGGTTGCTGTATCGCGCTGTAAATGAGGGGGAACAGGTCAAAACCCAGCTCTTAGTGCCCCTTTCCTTTCGTGCACATGTATTACAGTTGGCCCACAATCACATAGGGGGTGGACACTATGGGAAGGAGAATACGCTGAAGTATCTCTTGGGCAGGTTTTACTGGCCAGGGGTCTATAGGGATGTGGCAAAACATTGTACCTCCTGTGTGAGGTGTCAATATTCCAACCCCGCAGGGATCAAAAAAAGCCCCTCTGTATCCATTACCGATAATCGATGTCCCCTTTAAGCGTGTTGGCATGGACTTGGTAGGCCCTCTCACCCCATCTGCTAGAGGGCATAGATACATCCTGGTCATAATAGACTACGCCAGCAGATATCCCGAGGCATTTCCTTTGACCACAATGACTTCCCCTGCTGTGGCTAGAGCCATGATTTCTTTTTTTACTAGGGTGGGTTTTCCCTCCGAAATACTGACGGACCAAGGAACCCCTTTTATGTCACGGTTAATGTCCCAAGTATGTAAGATCCTGGGTATCCACCAAATCCGAACATCGGTTTACCACCCACAAACAGACGGCCTTGTGGAACGCTACAACAAAACCATCAAAGGTATGCTACGCAAGGCTATCTCTGAAACCGGGAGGGACTGGGACCAACAGCTACCCCTGGTCCTGTTTGCAATCCGAACACACGAGCAGAAATCTACTGGTGTCTCCCCGTATGAGTTATTATTCGGAAGAAAACCCCGAACCCTGTTAGACATGGCAGCCGAACAATGGGAGGCAGAGGAAGAGGAGGGACAAACACTACCCAAATACGCAGCCGATTTAAAATCCGCTGTGACCAAGAGCTGGGGTTTGGTTCATGAAAACATGGAAAAAGCCCAAGACTCTCAGAAGGCATATTACGACAGAAATAGCCAAGTAAGAGAGTTCGCTCCCGGAGACAAAGTTCTCCTTCTACTACCAACGACCAAGAATAAATTGTTGTCCAAGTGGCAAGGACCCTACATTATTGATAGAAAAGTCACCCCAGTCACATACAGCGTCCTCCAACCCCTTAGGTCTGGAGGCAAACAGATCTACCACGTTATTCTGCTAAAACAATGGGTAGAACCCACTACACCCGATGAGCCAGGGCGAGCGATACTGACGATAAACACAGAGAGGTCCCTAGAAATATCCACGGCCAACACACAGGAAGCAACAGGGGAGAAAGCCCCTGTTGGGAATATTCTATCCGCTATCCAGCAGACACAATTATCCTCCCTACTGGACAGCTTCCCTGGTCTGTTCTCGGCAACCCCGGGACTGACGTCCCTAACTCACCATGACATAATTTAATTGGAACACAGCATAGTAAAATTGAAACCTTATCGCATCCCTGAAGCCAGAAGAGAAGCGGTAGAAAAGGAAGTTACTGATATGTTACAGGCCAATATCATAGAACCCTCACAAGCAACTGGTGTTCACCTATAGTTTTAGTACCGAAACCCGACGGAAGTCTGCGTTTCTGTATGGACTTTCGTCAGGTAAACAGTGTCACCAAATTTGACTCCTATCCTATGCCGCGCATAGATGAATTAATAGAGAAGTTAGGCAATGCCAGGTACTTGACAACCCTCGACCTTACAAAAGGTTATTGGCAGATCCCCCTAACCCCTCAAGCCAAAGAGAAAACAGCCTTTGCCACCCCCTCCGGGCTCTATCAATTCCGGGTGCTCCCTTTCGGCCTCCATGGGGCACCAGCGACATTTCAACGCCTTATGGATCGCCTGCTGAAACCCCATGCCACTTATGCAGCAGCGTATTTGGACGACATAGTCGTTTTCAGCCCAACTTGGTCAGACCATCTAAGACACCTCGCAGCAGTGTTTTCTGCCATTAAAGAAGCGGGCCTAAAAATAAACCCAAAAAAGTCCCTTCTAGTCACAGACACCATACAATACCTTGGCTACACCATACAAGGAGGTCTTATAAAACCACAGCTGACTAAAGTAGAGGCCATCAAATCCCTTCCCAACCCTACAACCAAACGCGATATTCGCTCTTTTCTTGGGTTCATAGGGTACTATAGGAGATTCGTCCCTAAATTTTCTTCCCTGGCGAGCCCCCTCACCGATCTACTAACCAAAACATATCCATTCCGGATACGCTCGTGGACAGAAGAGCACAAACACAGCTACCAAGCGCTCAAAGACGCCATCTGTAAGGATCCCGTGTTACATTGCCCAGACTTCCATAAGCCGTTTGTCCTCCAGACAGATGCGTCCGGTCTGGGTCTAGGTGCGGTACTACAACAACCTGACTCTGGGGGGGAGCTCAAACCTATTCTCTACATTAGCAGAAAGTTATTTCCTAGGGAATCCCATTATTCCACGATCGAAAAAGAGTGCCTGGCTATAAAGTGGGCAGTGGAGGCTCTCCAATACTATCTGCTAGGACGCCGCTTCACTATCCTCACTGATCATGCCCCCTTAACATGGCTCGTGAAGCATAAGGATTCCAATCAACGCATACTCAGGTGGTTCATGTCCCTACAACCTTTCTCTTTCCAGACATTGCATATACCGGGTGCCAGACAGGGCTGTGCAGACTACCTATCCAGGAATCCCTCAACTGAATGGCCCCTACGTCCATTCCTAGAGGGAGAGATATGTAAGGAGGAGGACGGAGCGTACCGGAAGTGGGGTGGGACGGAGACTCTGAATGCCGCTCCGGAAGCAGGACGCGGTCTAGTCTCGGACTCGGCCTTGGGGGCGGGGCCAAAGACGGAAGGAAACGCAAAAAGCCAAAAGCAAAGAGAGAGGAAGAGAGGAGAGCGATACCGGAGAGAAGAGGGAGAGAAGGCGCGAGGACGACGGAGAGAACAAGGACGAAGGCAAGCGACGACGGGAAGGAGCACCGGAGGCAGAAGGCGAGACGAGAGACGACGAACCCAGGAAAGGGATTTACACGGCGAGCAAACCCGGTGGGCAGAAGGGAGGAGAAGACGCCCCGGGTCCCAGCGCTGCGGTCCGTGTAACGGGCCGTGGCTCAAGGCAAGTGATCCTTCGGGGACCCTTCGGGTGGGGTCGGTGGAGGTGCTAAGGGGAGGGGGCAGGCACTAGAACAAGTGTGAGACCAGACCGAACTCCCTCACTTCCCTACCCACACACACGAGTCGAAGGTGGTGGTAGCACAACATACACCTGAATTAGCAGCCCTGACTAAGACCTGTTTTTTTTTGTTGTTTTTCCTCCCTTCCCTCACCTGCCGAGCACCAAGAAGCAAGACCCCCACCCTGGAAGTCACGGACCCCCTTTTTTCGGACGAACCCGCAAGGAAGATCCCAGAGACTGTGAAGGAACTGTTTGTTGTGATGTTATGAGAACATACCCGGCCATTTACTTTTGAAATATACGCCTATCTCAAATAACTGGCATGGTAGAATAAAAGAGTCCGACACCTGCACCTGTTGAACTCAGAGAGTTTCATTGGCTTGGGTCACCTTCCCTGTTAGGGACTCCCGACTACCACATAGGGTTAGGTGCTGCACAGGTGGTGTCCACAGGTGAGGGGAAGAGTTCCCCATTGGTTGTCTTAGTGGGCCCTGAGAGTGTGGACAGAGGGATCCACCTAGGTTCAGATTAGCGTAGAACTGGAATATGCCCCTGCAGTCGCGGGCCGGTTCCGTGTTCTATCGCCCAAAGCAGGGAATCCCATCGAGGTGGTGATTGGTCTCCCCTGCGTTTTGGCTGGAAGGGGGTCGTGTTGGAAATGGCCCTTTTTGCAGGGTCATCCCTAAGCTTTTTGCCTTCCTCCTGGATTTTTCCTAACCTGTTTTTGTTGGCTTTAAGACTCTGGGCACTTTACCACTGCTGATCAGTGCTAAAGTGCATATGCTCTCCCTTTGTAAATATGACATGTGAATTGGTATATCCATGATTGGCTTATTTGGTTTGCCTGTTAGTCCCTAGTAGCACGGCCTGTGTGTGCCCAGGGCTGGTAAACCAAATGCTGCTGGTGGGCCTGCAGCGCTGGTTTGCGCCACCCACAGAAGCAGCTTGTAAAGTGTGTCTCAGACCTGCCATTTCAGAGTCTGTGTGCAGCCCAGAACTGCCATCTTGGCTGTGAAGTGCACCCACTTCCCAGCTCCTGAACCTTCCCTTGGCATCATGTAAGTCACCCCTATGGTAGGGTGCATTGTATGTGTAAGGCAGGACATGCCCTGATGTGTGTAGCATGTCCTGGTAGTGAATTACACCAATTTCGTTTTTCACTACTGTAAGACTACCTGTTCTCCATAGGCCAGAATGGGCAGTTTGACTATTACATTCTATAGTCGTAACTGACCCCAGGAACATGGTAGAAAAACGCATTTAATATGCCTGAGCTCAGAATATTAAAATACATCTTTTAGTGAAGTTTATTTTTATATTCTGTGTTTGAAAATACCACTTTTAGAAAGTAGGTATTTTCTTGCCTAAGCCTTCCAGTGTGCTCTGCTGTTATGTGTATTGGCTGTCTGGTTTTGAAGTGACAGGGCTGGGGAATTCCAGGAGACAGGTTGAGGTGTCCCAGTGGTGAATAGAGAGATCTGCATCTAGATGGGTGGGAGGAGTTGCACCTGGGACCTGAATAGGGCTGTGCCTTCCCTCCACAATGCTGGCTCCACCTCCTGTGGTGCGTCTGATGTCTCTGCCCTGCACTCTGAAAGGAAAGAAGGAGTCAGCTAAACAAAGTACTCCAGGACTGGGCAACTGGTTCTGGCTGGGTTCAGTGACTTGTAGCTTCTGAGAAAAAAGACTTTGGGGGTATAAATATCTATGCTGAAACCTCTACAATTTGAATTGCTCCTGGACAACAAGAAGAACCTCTGCCCATGTAACTGAAGGAATCTGCAGGAGGTGACTGTCCTTGTGCTTGTGTGCTGTTTCTTGGATTGGCCTGCAGTGGTTACTACTGGACTTGGAAGAAGAGGAAAAGGACTTGGAAGGAACTTTTATTTTATCTTGCTACAGCAATCACCCAAGGGCTAGAAGAGAGCTAGCCTCCTGCTGGAGTCTCAGGCACATCAGACTCCACCACCAGCCTCCTGATTCCTCCCAGCGAGGATTTCTATCTGCAGGTGAGGCTCCTGTGACTTCCAGGGCCTCTAGTTCTACTACAGAGAAGAGAATGCTGAAAATCGTCGCTAACGCCCGTTGGCGAGCCGCCGCAGCTGAAGAGCGTAAGGAAAATCATCGCGCTGCTGCCGCTGAGGGCTCGCTACCGGAAATCATCGCATCGCATGTTTGCGAGTTACCAAAGGCTCGCTAACCCGAAGATCATCGCATCGCATGTTTGCGGGCCTCCAAGTGCTCGCTAACCAAAGGTCATCGCATGGTTGTGATTTCCATTTCTGTATAAGCCATATGCTGTCTTCTACCGCTTTCCCACTCCGTAACAAATGCTTGCTTTTACTATGAACCCTCTCCTTTTAATTTTAAAGGAGAGACGTGTACCCCTGCACCAGATCTAACCCCGACCTAGTGTCTTTTTAGACTGCCAGTCACTCTGATTTGCTTAACAAGCATTTGCAATGCAATAGGTCTCGCAGTTGTTAGAGTTTGATCTATTGGCATTGTAAATGGCAATGCCGTTTATTTATGTGTAGGTTTTTAAAACATAAATAAAAGGCATTGTCATTAACAATGCCAATAGGTTAAACTCTTGCAAATGCGAGACCTATTGCATTGCAAATGCTTGTTTTTCCCCTTGCAACTATTGTGTATTTGTGCTACAAACCTGTTTTTATTGCAAAGTTTTGTGTGCATTGTGTATATCTCTGGGTAGGAGATATTTGAATGTGTTAGTGAGTGTCTTATAATAAATACATATTTGTATAAATATACTGTGTGGTTCTTTTTCACTTAATCAATACCAATAAGATTACGTTCTGGTAAAATAAGCTGCTTTACATTCCTTCTGGGCTTAGTCTGAAGGCTGCTCCCCACAGCCACCACTTAGAGAGCTTTTTAAGGTTGTCTAAGACCACTAAAATCACCATGAGGGTTGTCTGGATTAGTGCAGGGTGCCCACTTATATAAGTGTGCACGAATACTAAGCCAGCCTCCTACAGTGCCCAAAGCAGAGCCCCTCTGGACCAAAGAAGGTATGTACAACAGGGCATCTGAAAGAGGGGCAGAAAGGTGATCAACAGCCTTTGCTGTGCACAGTGCCACAAACAGGTGTATACCATTTTAGTGGAAGGACACTTTGCTGCCAAGATGACACCACAGGCTTCGGGTGGAAGGTCGATAGCTGTCAATTGCCACAGCTCAATCTCCACACCAGGAGGTGGAGGCTGGACAGGTTTGGATGAAGAACCGTCCCCTGCTGATGTGACAGCAGATCCTCTCGAAGGGGCAGTCTGATCGGAGGATCAATGGCCATGCTCAGAAGGTCAGAATACCAGACTCTTTGTGCCCAATTTGGAGCCACAAGAGCGGCCCGACCCTGGTTGTGCTTGATCTTCCTGAGCACTCTGGGCCGAAGTGGTATAGGCGCAAAGGAGGCCGAAGCTCCACTCGTGACGAAAAGCATTACTGAGCAGCACTGCCTTGGAAACTCCAACACACAATACTGCTAACATTGCGTGCTCTCTCTGGAGGCAAACAGATCTAACCAAGGCTCTCCCTACCACTGAAAGAGACGTGCGCCACCTCCGGACACCATTCATGATCGACCAGGTACCAACAGCTGAGTTCGTCCACTCTGACGTTCACAGAACCCGCCAAGTGGTAAACCACCAGAGATTTGCCCAGATTTTTCAGCCATGTCCAGAGGCAGAGAGCCTCCAGACAAAGGGTCCACAACCCCACCCCATCCTGTTTGTTGCAGTACCAAATGGCAGTGGTATTATCCACGAACACCTTCACCACTTTCCCTTTCAGAGTGGGAAGGAATGCCTTCAGTGCCAGTCTGATCGGCTAGTGCGACAAAGGTCGATATAGAGACCGTACTCTGCCAGAGACCAGACACCTCTGATCTCTGCCTCTCCCAGGTGGCCGGCCCATCCCAGAAGTGATGCATCTAACACTACCGTTAGCTCTGTTTTGGGAAGGGACAGAGACCTGCCCTGGACCCAATTTTGGTTTGTTAGCCACCACTGCAGTTGGTGAAAAGTTCCCTCCGAGATCTGGACGTAGTCGGAAAGATTCCCCTGATGTTGCGCCCACTGGAACTTCAAATTCCACTGCAGATGTCGCATATGCCATTTGGCATGATCCACCAGCAGAATGCACCAGACCACGAGGCCCAGCAGCCTCAGAGTCATTCTGACCGGAATCAGGGATAGAGGCTGAAACATTGGTATCATAGCATGAATATCCTGGGATCGCTGCTCGAGAGGATAGGCTCGAACTGCACTGTGTCCAAAATCACTCCGATGGAATGTAGCATCTGAGAGAGAGTCAGGTGTCACTTCAGCACATTGATAGTGAACCTCAGCAAGTGTAGGAGGTCCACCGTAGTTTAGAGGTGGGAGATGACAGCCTGGGGAAAACCTGCCTTTAACAGCCAGTCATCAAGATGGGGGAGACTGGTTCTCTTGATTTGCGCAGATGAGCTGCGACTACCGCCATCACTTTTGTGAACACCTGAGGGGCACTGGGAAGTCCAAAGTAGAGCACGGTGAACTAAAAGCCTTTTGCTGGCTGCCACCGGTTCTGGTTCACACTTTGGTTGGGAGAATCAACAAGAACACCTAGTTAGGAGGAGAGGGGTGTCCACCTTTGCCAATCCCACCCCGCAGGTGAGGGAGGCAAGGTGAAGAACACATCTCAGTCCCCTCCATTTTGAAGATGAGAGGACCCTAGCCAATTACAGAGGGTGGATTAATAGGGGCTGTACTCAATGTAAGGAAGGGACCCTTGGTCCTGACCTGCACACCCCTGTAAACGCCCCTAAATTTAGTATTTTGGGGCGACCCCGAACCTTGCCTCCTCCTAACTGAGGAAGAAAGAAGAAGGACCGAAGAGCTGTGCTGACCCAGGAAGAAAAGGATACCCCTTGCTTTGGCCACAGCCCTACTAGCCTGTCCTGACTCCGACCTGACTACAGCGGAAACCCCGGCATGTCTAGCAGCCCCCCAGAGCCCAGATGGCCTGTCCTGCACTCATCTAAAAGACCCTGTCTCCAGTAGGCACCAGATTTACTCAAGCAAAGACTTCCAACACAGAACCTGGATACAGGCGGCTATGCGGTTCTGCACCACTCTGCACCCGACAGCCACGGCCCGAGTTTGAGTGGCCCAACACCACAAGGAGGTCTCCCCAGTGATCTTGACCAGGTGATCCCCGACCTTAAGCCTCAAGCCGACGCCTTCAGCCTCAACCAGAAGGCTCCTCCCGGCTGCAACCGGAGCTGGTAAGAAGACCAGACGCCAAAAGAAACCTCGGCACCCTGTGCCCCATAGCCTTGAGTGGCCCAACCGACGGTGTCCAGGCATCCCCAAATAATCCAACTTACCTCTCCAGCCGGTGGTTGCCTTCAGGAAGCCTCCCTCACCGAGCCTTCAGCATCTTTTCCAAACTTGAGATCTCCATTGAAATCCACAGAGTACCTAACATCTTCTTGGCACTCTGCATCTAGCTGCCTCCGTGTCGCTGGTAGTGCAGCTCCTGTACTGATTGTTGGCACCTCCAGTGCTGATCTTAACCCCAGGAGCTTTGCTCCCACCGCCAAGTGACCTGAACTCAAGCAGTCCCTGACCGAAGGCCCACTTGGCTAACATTAGGCCCCTGCATTCAACACCCAACCGCCCCTGAGTGCCTAACTGGACCCTGGGGAACCCTGGTCCTGACCCCCAAAAGTCATACCCACAATTAATTTACTTACCTGTGAACCATTAACCTTCTTTTCCCCATGGGAACTAATGTTGCGAGTTTTCTGTTCCAAAAAATGTTCCAAATGTTGAACTGGTTTTGTGTGGAGGAAAACGAACTGTGTTTTAAACCTGCAAACGTCTTACTTACATGTGTATTGTATGATCCACAACGTGATATCCAGGCATATCACCTCAAATAGTCGATGCTACCCAAAAGTAACACAAAAGCAATCCAAAGTAATTTCTATGTAATTTAAACTGTTTAAAGCATATGCTAACCTGTAACAATAGCAAATCCATTACCAATTGCATTTCTTTGTAAAGTATTACAATTGAAAGTATATTTGACCTACTTTTATCAAGTCTTGCTTGGTTCTAGAAATAAAACATAAATATACCTTTTTTATACTTACCCAATTGACCTGGATTCTGTCTCTGAGTGTGTGTAATCAGTCCTTGATTGAGAGAATACAATAAATCCTTAACACACCTTACCGATAAGCCTAATTGCTCGCCCACACTACCACAAAGAGAGTTGTTAGTACTTGACTAATTTAGCCTCGATACCTCTGGGGACCCCATGGACTCTGTGCACACTATACTTTACTTTAGTGCAGTATATACAGAGCCAGCTTCCTGCACTGCCTTATTGCCGAAAAGGCGATTGCCATCAAAGGGCATGTCCATCAGGGTAGATTGGACACCTACTATAAAGTCAGAAGTCCTCAACCAGGCATAGTGTCATATTGCTACCGACGAGGCAACAGTTCAGCCCAGTGAGTCGGTGGTGTCCAACCCACAACGAATGGTGAATTTCGCTGCATCTCTCCAGTCTGCAATCGCTTGGAATGGAATGGCTCAGGCCTCCTCCGGGCACAGAGGCAGCACCTGCGCAACTGTATCCCGGATGGTATGGGAGTAGTAACCAAGAGGCAAGCGGTATTCACCGACCGTAATGCCAAGCTGGAGGAAGACAACATCCTCTTCCCAAGATGTTCCAGCTTCTTGGATTCCATATCGGGGACAATGGAATGCGCCTTTAGAGAATGAGGCTTGAACAACCAAGCTCTTAGGGGAAGGATGTTGCGTAAGCAAGGCGGGGTCGCCTGGAGTGGTGCGAGGATGGCAGGTGATTGTTCTGTCCACAGGAGCCCCGTGCTGGTCTTGGACCAAGTGCCCAGAAGTACATTAGTGGGGGCTTCAGAAAGGGTAAAAGGGGTTCAAAGATAGAAGCTGGAGGCTGAAGCACCTCCGTCAGGAGGTGAGACCTGACTGCCACCGAAGGGAGCTCAAGGACAAGGACATTGGCTGCTCTTCTCACCACCACTGCTTAGGAAGCTCCCTCCTCCATAGCCACGGCAGGGGAAGAAAGAAAGCTAGTGTCAGGGAAAGCGTCCAACCCACTGGCCTCACCCAGGTGCCTTTGCCAGTCCATGGGATCTTCAAGCTGGTCAGTTAAAGGATCCAGCTGCCCCTCTCAGCGTCGGTCCGTATCCAAGAATGGATCCACAGGAAACCTCAGGAGCCAGGGTCATACCTACTACATGGGTCCCGAAGGCGCACCAGCAGAGCCGGGCTTCAGGTTGATTTGCAGGGCCTCATAGAATTTTCGTAGTTGGGCAGGAGATGCTCCAGATCCCAGAAAAGTGGGAGGCGTGGAGTCATCTCGGAAAGAGAATCGGGGGACGGAGGCCTAGAGCGACAATGCTCCGTGTCCTGCATCGCATCGGCCAACGGACGGGATGAAGTCAAAGAACGCCTATGTTTCTTCAATTCTTCTTGTGCTTACCTGAGTGCCCCGTGGATTCTGAATGGGATGAGGAGTGCGGGCTAAGCTACCGTTCTCAGGACCATCCCCTTGGTCAAGAGCGAGCGATGCAGAACCGAGTGCCGGGCCTCCAACAGCTTTCTGCACCACTCCCATAAAGTCTTCAGATTCATGACTTTGAGTCGTGGTTGCGCTCCAAGCATCAGAGGCACATGAGGTGCGGATCCATCATGGACATCATCCGATGAAAACATCCACCAGGCTTGAATCCGGTCCTACACTGGGACATCTAGACGACACCAGAAGTCAAAGACTCAGAAAAAAACGCAACAAAAGTTGAAAAACGTTTAGCCAAAAAACAGCTATGGGGTAGCTCACTCCAGATCTGCGCTTAGGCTGGTGTGGAAAAAGACGGAACTGACGTCAGCGCACCCGGGCGGCATCTATGTAGGTCTGCGACTTCATTTTCAGTGCGCATGATGCGGACGATGGATGCAGAACTGACCAACGCTGCCTACCAACGTGCAGAGGAACTGCTGATGAAAAATCTCCGGATCCAGACTGATGCCTGGGGAAAATTCAAGAGGTATTGATTCAAAAGGTAAGGGATCTACAACCAGAAGTCTCTATCAGATAAAATGGCTCCTCAACAGATGATGGCTATTAGGATCCGTAATTCTGTCACAATAATGAGAGGTAAGTGTTTTACAAGGGGCAGCAGCTCTTAAACCAGGACCATGGCGTCCCTGGCACATCAAAGAAAGAGTAACTGCAACATGAATACGCAGAGAGCCCAACATCTGAGGAGCTGAGCAGCGGGGTAAACTACAACCCGCGGCTTAATATGCGTAAGCGTCGTAAGACGCACCCACAACACTAAAACAGCAATAGCGGGCTGCTGTGTAGAGCCACGGCGTGCCTGAGAGAAGGAGGGAGGGGCCGTTGGCTGAACCGGAGCCCGTGGCAGTGAAGATCAAGGTACCATGGGCTGAGGTCTGGCCCGCGGTGTAACACTATGTCCCCCTCCCGCGGCTTCAAGTTTAGTAGGGAAAAGACAAAATAGTGGGTGGACAAGCACTGGAGCATTAGAAATTCAGCATCAACCCAAGACCTGTCACTGGATTGAAAGCCCTTCCAATGGAACAATAACTGGAAACGATTTCTATAAAACCAGGAGTCACATATTTCCTGGACCTCATACTCAGGAACAATGTTAACTAGAATAGGAGAGGGTCAGGAAAAGACCCTTTTATAGGGGTATATGATGTAGGGTTTTAGTTGTGAAGTATGGAAATACAGGGTGCTCTTTCCATGAACGAGGCAACTGTAGTTGAAAGGACACCGGGATCTTTACTTCAGTGATCTTGAACGGACAATGAAAGCGTGGCCTAAACGTGTTAAGAGACAAGCGATGAGGTAAGTAGTTTGAGGAGAGCCAAACCTCATCATTAACCTGATATGATGTGGACTGACGTCAAAAGACATCAGCAGTATTTTTCATTCTTTTTTTTGCCTCCTGTAGGTTGGACTTAATTTCTTTCCTTACTGCTCAGAGAAGTCAGATAAAGGAGGCTGCTGCTGGGACAGAAGTGGAATCTTGTAAGGTCAAAGGGAAAGCTCTGGGATGATAGCCATATAGACAGAAAAAAGGGCAGCCTTGGATGCAGTATGGATAGCATTATTATAAGAAAACTCTGCTAGTGGTAAATAAGTTGTCCGGTCACTTTGGGTAGCATTGTGAAATAACAGAGATATTGCTCCAAGTCTTTATTTATATGTTCAGTTTGACCATTGGTCTGGGGATGGAATACTGAAGAGAGGACCACATCAAAGTGAAGAGATTTACAGAAATGCCCCCAGAACTGGGAAATGTATTGAGGACCTCAATCTGATATAATGACTTGCAAAAGAAATAAGAAACAAGATTTGTATCTGGTTGGGTCAGACCCGTGCCAATGAGTGAATTCAAGGAGGGTGGAGTAACTGACTGTTATTTTCACGCTTTTTCTTATGTGGGTATTTATATAGGTTGGTCATTTTGTTTGTCATCTCTTAAATTCAAATCAAGTATGGGCAAAAGGAAAAAGATGCAGGGGATAGTGGGAGGCCTCACACACCAGAAAAAACACAAACATCACTATTAAAATATATATCTGGAGCTATGGGGGCCATGGAGAAACAAATCTCGTCTGTCAAAGAAACACTGTTAGTTTGTGGGGACCATATAACGCCCCCTACAATACCCTCTAACTCTCCTACCGATAATCATGGAAAGCCCAAAACTGACAGTAAAATTAGTAGTAAAGGTAGATATCTGACGGACAATAAAGGTGAGAATGGGTGCATTCAGCATATACCTATAACTATTAATTCATCTAACTGTGACTCCTCACTTCCTCGCAAGCATATATAAAAAAACCTTGACAACGTAACACGATTAATACTTCAACTAAGGAGTCAACCCAGAACAAATGCTTTAAACCACAAATCAAGCCACAAACTAGCCCAATCGCGACAAGCGTTGAAATTAATCAGGAGACAAGTAACAGAAAGAACCAAAGTCTAGACTTACTATGTATGGCAGTTAAATCTCTTGAACAATTTGTGAAAGACTCTCTAGAATCTATAAACATTTGTCTAAAAAACCTAGAAACCAAATGTACCAACGTATTGGATTTATTGAATATACAATCACCATGTGATACCACAGCTAATGCTAATACAGAGCATATTAAAACAAATATGTCACCAGAGTACCCAGGGGATAACAGCTACCATAAATCCTGAAAGAGGAGATACAGGAGAGAAGAACATAGGCAATGTCTGCCTATCGCCAAACAACACTAGACACCCACAAGCTTTTACGGCCCAGACTACCGACTTCTTAGATCTACCTCTGGCAGCCACTCCTTATGTAACTATCTTGATAAATGTCCCCACCCTACCCCAGCAGAGTGCAGAATCCTCAACCTCGCTCAGAAATAAGGCCTTAAATTGGTTAGGGGTCAGAACAGGTTTAACTAAGCAGTTGTTTGAGGATATAAAAATGGTGAGGGGAGTTAAATGTGTGGGTAGGTCACAGAAAACTCTGCAAGGAGATTGCGTTGTCCTCTCTTTTACAAAACCAAGTTTGGTGGAGACAGTTCTGAGCAGTACAAGGGCTACACATGTATCAGCACCTACTGTTTCCTCTCTCCTCCAGGCTTTTTTCATCAACCCAGTTTAATATTGGATACTAACCGATCAACGAATCTATATGTTCCATCACTATTGACTCATTTAATTTATAAGGTCCCAACATACAAGAGGTTCCACAATCTCTCCAATCTTGATGGACTAGATTGACTTGCTGAGGGGCAGAATATTAGGGTTTAGTGATCATACATCTGAAATGATTCTAAAATGTATTTTTTTAAATTATGTGTGATTTAAACTGCACTTTTACGTATTTTTATTGAACTTTTATGGTCTAATTTATTTAGATCTAATAAAGTTAATATTGATTGACTGACTTGTGGAAGACCATGTAGACGATAGATCTCCAGTATGAAGTTCTTTCCTAACTCCTGTGGGCAACATTTCACGGCAGTAAAATGTGGCATTTTGGAAAAGGAATTAACCATTACAATAATGACATGGTGCCCTGCCAATGGAGGCAATGAAGAAATAAAATCAGTGGGCACAATGCCATAGTGCTGGATGGACAGGCAAGGGCTGAAGTAATTCTATAGGTCTAGTGTGTGGGGTTTTGGCTTGGGCACGTGTTGGACAAGAGGACACATAGGTTTTGGTATCCTCTTGTACTGACGGCCACCAAAAATACCAAAGTATTCATTCAAGGGGGGGGGAGGGGGGGAGTGGGGACAGTCGGAACACTGCGGTCTTAACCACGGGTGTTCCGACTAAGCCAGCGCAACCACGCTTGCCTTAACTGCGCTTATGCCCAAACTACGCATATGTGTAGTTAACCCCTTCAGTGCCCGCCCCTTTCCCCGCCCAGTGCCGGCCGTTGCATTAGCGGGCGGGGTCTATGACGAGCTGGACTCGTCATGGGCACAGCGCCACCGCGGCCCATGACGAGTCCAGCTCGTCATGGGCACTGAAGGGGTTAAGGCAGTGCGCTGTCTAGCTGCTGCAGGGACGGAAGACAGTGAAGACGGAAGCAGTATGATGCAGGGGTGAGGTGAGTGGGACAGGAGGAGTCAGGGTAGATTTCAAGGCAGTGGAAGGGGTTGGGGTAGTTTAAGGGACAGCACGGGGTGGGGTCGGGTAATGTAAATGACGAAGCAGGGTTTTATGCTTAAGGGCAATGGGAGTGAAATGGGTAGTCTTGGTAGTTTTTAGGGCTGGGTGCCTCGGGGTAGATTTCAGGGCAGTGGAAGGGGTTGGGGTAGTTTAAAAGGCAGCACAGGGTGGTGGCTGGGGTAGTGTAAGCCAGGCTTTAGGGCTGTGGGAGCAGAGTGGGTAGTCAGGGTCGTCTTTAGGGCTGGGGCTCTGGGTAGATTTCAGGGAAGTGGAAGGGGTTGGGATAGTTTAAGGGACAGCGCAGGGATGGAGTAGTGTAAGTAAAGGGGCAACGTTTAGGCTTTAGGGCTGTGGGAGAGCAATAGTGTTATATCCTCTTAAGTATCATTGTACGTAATCCAGCCTAGCTGTCTCTTAGCTGCTCAGCCAGAGTGAGAGATGGTATCGGAATGTTGGTGTGACTGTGATGAGTGGAATGCCTGAGTGCCTGTGTGGATGAGTGGTGACAGTTGGAGATGGGCTGAGCAGCAGGGAGGCTGCTCCTGGTGGTGCTGGAGAGATGGCTGGCAACATGAATAAGGACTGATGTACATATTTACATGGAACCAATAAAGAAGTCTACAAACTCTACCTGGCTACCTGTGTCAACCTTTGTGTAAGGGCACAACAAATAGATAGTCTGGTAGTTTTTAGCGTTGGGGGTCGGGGTAGATTTCAGGGCAGTGGAATGGGTTGGGGTAGTTTAAGGGACTGCACGTGGTGGGGGTCCTGGTAGTCTAAGTAAAGGGGCAGGGTTTTAGGCTTTAGGGCAGTGAGAAGGGATGGGTAGTTTTTAGCGCTGGGGTCGGGTTAGGTTTTAGGGCAGTGGGAGGGGTTGGAGTTGTTTTAAGGTACAGTGCGGGGATGGGGGTAGTGTAAGTAAAGGGGCAGGGTTTTCGGGCCGTGGGCGGGGAATGGGTAGTCGGGGTAGTTTTTAGGGATGGGGATGGGGGTAGGTTTCTGGGCAGTGGAAGGGGTTGGGGTAGTTTATAGGACAGCACGGGGTGGGGATAGTGTAAGTAAAGGGGCAGGGTTTTAGGCATTGGTGAGGTGAATGGGTAGAGTCAGCACTGAGTTGGGGGTTCAGGGTAGTGTTAGTAAAGGGGCAGGGTTTTAGGAACAGCGCAAAGGTGAGGGCAGTCGGTGAGGTGGTGAGGGTAGGGGTAGTAGCGAGATAAGGCACACATACCCCTTTACCATTCATGCCTATACAATGAAATTGCGTGGTAAAGGCATGCGTGGTAAAGGAATGATTGGTTAAGAGGCCTTTGGGGTTTGGGCTGCTTGGTAGAGGCACGTGTGGTTTAACCATTCGTGATTCTATCA
Source organism: Triturus cristatus (assembly GCF_964204655.1). Classification (NCBI taxonomy): domain Eukaryota; kingdom Metazoa; phylum Chordata; class Amphibia; order Caudata; family Salamandridae; genus Triturus; species Triturus cristatus. The sequence goes on from NC_140584.1 coordinate 1,200,389,017, forward strand.
TACAACCATTCAAGGGTGTTCTTGTACCCACGATTACCCACAATGGAAGGGTCATGGCACAGTTGCAAGGCTTCTAATTGCACCTTTTTGTAGGAATAAATAATGCTCTTTCCTTATAGTAATTTTTGTAATGTTAGTAGAGTTGACTGGTCACCTTCTTCCAATCTTGCATAGTTAGGGTTGATTAGCCAGACTGGACTCTGTCCAGAAACAATTGAACAGTAATGATGATGCATTGTGGTTCAATAATGTGTTGTTGTGGAATAGTTGGACTTTAAGGATATCGCCGTGCTAAATCATCTGCTAGATTGTTTTGGGAACCGGGTATATAGGTAATGGTGAAGTCGTATTGGCTGAAGAAGTAGGTCCATCTGGCTAGATGGCTTTTTTGGCACTGACTACTGCGAAGACATTGTAGATTTATATGATCAGTCCTGCCTCAAATGGCTCCTTGGTACCCATTAGGAACTGTCCTCATTCACTGCAAGATAATGTCATTACTAGTAGTACTCGCTCAAGAACTGAGTAGTTCCTTTCAGACTCCGACAGGTAATGGGATGGATTAAAAATGGGTTTTTCCGTCCATTTTCTTTGAAGTAGAACAGCACCCACTGCCCTATCAGAGGCATTTGTTTCCACAATGAAATTACTGGTCGTGTTTTAATGGCCCAGAATAGAGGCCTCAATGAAAGCCTTTTTTAGGGTATGTAAAGCCTTTTCCGCGTTTTCAGTCCACTTAAATCCTTCTTGAAGATTCTCCTTTTTTAGGGTTTGAGAAATATAGCTTGTTTGATGGACAAAATTATCAATGTACTGACAATAAAAATGTGTTAACCCCAGAAATCAATGCGTTTCTTTGATGATTGATAGAGACGGCCAATCTAGTATGGCCGGTACTTTCTGTGGATCCATGGCAATTCCCTCCTTATTGATTCAATAACCCAAATATTCTACCTCAGGTTGGTCAAATGTACATTTCTCCGGTTTGCAGAACAAACTATTTTGACGTAGTCTTTCTAGAACTTGATTAACGCATGTGTGATGATCATTCGGATTGGTAGAATAAACAAGAATGTTGTCTAGGTATATAACAACAATTTGATTTAAAAGCTCGGCAAATACACTGTCCATGAACCTCTAAAACATGGAGGGGGTTTTTGTCAGCCATATAGGCATGACCCAATATTCAAATGACCCAATGGGGTTCAAAAAACGGTCTTCCGTTCATCTCCTTTTTTGAATCGAAGGAAATGAAAACTAGTTACATACATGTAACTTCAGTTATCCAGTATTGGTATCTTTCATAGATTCACGTGTTTGAATCATCCCGCCATCGAGGTGGGAGTCTCACGGTATAATCAAAATATATTTAACAGAAGTAAAACATATTACAATAGGCTATACTGGACTGCACAGTCACTGTAGTAGCCAGTCCTTGTCCTTTTGTAAAAAAAAGCACCAACGTTGAAAAACAGCCAATCAGGCTCTAGCACCCTTCAGAACACGCCACAGAAGTCCCTCAGATTTTGGAGCACAAGTGACAGCAAGTATAAATAGCAATAAGGGACGCTTCCCTGGGGAGGAGGGTGGGTTGCATGTGAATCTATGAAAGATATCAATACTGGATAACTGAAGTTACAGGTAAGTAACTTGTTTTCTTATCCAGTATTGGATCTTTCATAGATTCACATGCTTGAATCAGAATAGCTAGCAATTAAAGTATTGAATTTTATATATAATATGAAAATAGAAATATTCAAGAAGAGAAAGAGACAGCATTAACATGTAAAACACATACCTTGAATTAGCATTTAGTAAATATTCACCTCCACACAGAGACTTACCTTATTAGAAAAGGTTGCTTAAAACTGCTTGTCCTACAGTGATTCTGCTTCTGTAGCCAAATCCAAGCAGTAATGCAGTGTAAATGTATGTACATTTTTCCGATTTGCAGCACAGCAGATTCTATCCAATGGTACTCCAGCAAAATGCGCTGCTGATGATGACATTGCTCTTGTGAAATGAGCTTTAGGTTTGACAGAAAGAGGTCTTTGGCAAAATTGGAGAGCTGATGCAATTCACCTTGCAAGTGTTGCCTTAGCCACTGCTGTACCTGGTTTTTGTCCACCATATGACAAACAATTGATCCGACTTTCGGATGGACTTAGTATGTGACAGATAACACTTTAGACATCTCTTTACTTCCAGAGTGTGGAGAGCCATCTCAGCCGGTGAAGTAGGACAGGAAAGGAATGTATGCAGACTAATAGGCTCATTAAGATGGAAAGGCGATGGAATCTTAGGTATAAAGGTAGGATTAGTTCTGAGGAGTAGCCATTGTTAAAGCGAAGATATGACGAATAGTAAATGCCTAAATTTCGCTGACTCTCCTAGTGGAAGTAAGAGCCAGAAAAAGAGCAATTTTCCAGGAGGCATATTTTAGCACAGCTCTGTGAATTGGTTCGAAAGAATGCTTCATGAGCTTTACTAGAACCAGATTAAGTCTCCACTCAGGAGGAGGAGCTCTAATAGGAGGAAAAACTCTGAAGAGACCTTTCATAAACTGCTTGACCAATCGGGTAGAGCAAAGAGATGGGCCACCAGAGGAAAGCCTGTAAGAGGAGATGGCGGCCAGATGTAACTTGATAGACGTGAACATAAGGAGAGATTTAGCTAGGGAAAGCAGATAAGGAAGAATATTGTTTGGAGAACACTTAAGAGGATGTTTATTACTATTAAGGCACCATGAACAAAACGTTTCCATTTATGAGAGTAGGTCTTAATCGTGGGTGGTGCTCTAGCTTTAGCAAGTATGTCTCTAAAGTCCTGAGGCAAATCTAATTCCTTAAATTCAGAAAGTTCAGAAGCCAAGCATGTAGTTGCAGCGGGGCTGGATGTGGATGGAGAATCTGGCCCTTGCTCATTGGCAACAGTGTTGGCGATACTAGGAGGCACTAAGGCCTGCATTCTGAGAGCAGGAGAAGCTCTGTGAACCAGTGCTGATGCGGCCAACCTGGGGCAATGAGAATTATCTGGCATGGCTCCATCTTCAGCTTCCTGGGAAGTCTCGGAAGTAACGGAAATGGGGGTAATGCGTAGGCAAAGATCCCCGTCCATCTCATCTTGAAAGCGTTTCCGCAAGAGTCTTTTTCTGGTTCCCAGCTGGCATAGAATTGGCATTTTCGATTTGTCTTGGAAGCGAAGAGAACCCAGTTGCGCTTGCCCCACATCTGAAAAATGTTTTCCAGGATTGTCTGGTCCAATTCCCAATCGTGGCAAGAATTCAAAGTTCTGCTTAAGGTGTCTGCTGGTGTACTTGTGAGATGGTGGTATGGTGAGAAAAAACAGCAGTCAGATAAATAAACAGATTCCACTTCAAAAGGAATTTACAACAGCGTTGAAAAGAGACAGGAACTGATAAACATGGAACATGCTCTCATCTGGTAGTTCTGCAAACAACGGCAACTCTTGAGAAATAAAAAAGTAAAGAAAACAAAACACTAGCACTGACGGGAACTACATTGTGTGTAGATGTGCTCCTTGTAAAAAGGCTAAATGTGGTCCCTCAAAGTGAAGTTAGCAACTGGCTGAAGTAGGCTGACCCATTGCTCCATGATGTATACTGTAAAGAGTAGACAGGGCCAGACTGAGAACCGAAACCGGCCCTGGCAAACTGCTCGGCCACCCACCTGGAGGGTGCAGTGGGGGTGTTACTGAACTGTTTGCAAAGGCCGGTGTCGGCCGATTTCGTAAAAGGGGGCTGATATTGCCAGCCCCGGTAACAAAAACGGCACCCCAGAGGCCCAAAACCAGCCCCAAACCTGACGGCCCAGTGGGGCACGCCCGGGTCCCACTACGGCCAGTCCGGCCCTGTGGGTAGAAGCAAAATTTGAATGACACAAGAGCAGACCAATGGATGAAAAGAGGTGGCTGAAAGACCCTTTATGTAAGTATATTATACATATAATTTTAGGAAAAATTGAAAGGTTTTAACTAATGCCAGACCTAAAAAGCCCTCAACTTTCTAGTCCAAGAAAAGGAAATGTTAATGGTGATCTCCAATTTAAGAGTGAGAATATTTGTCATGAGAGGTTGCTTGACAGCTGACACCGTATTTGGACTTAAAACAAATACTGCAAGACAGATAGGCCTCTTCATGGCTGAATCTGCAGCTAGGTTCCTCAAAGGTTATATTGGGATGCGGAAGTCCATTCTGCACCCCTAGGACCAGCATCCCTGCTTCTGGACTGTCCATACTCACCTGGATTACTTCCCATTCTACCATTCCTGACCTTACAAGTATCCAGCTACCACCTCCATTGCTTCCCACATCCACCACACATGGACTGAACTGCCTTTTCCTTTCTACTCCTTACAGATAGCAGCATAACTCATCGTTATCACACTGCCTTGTTTTGCACACCTCCTTTCACATGAAGAGCTTGTCTCTTTTTTCAACAAAAATCGTTCGGAGCCCTTCCGGCCGAAATCGGAATCGCCCCTTAGTGTTTAAGTAGAAAAACTTGTTTTGGTTCAGTGTAATCTGATATTTTAAATAGTAGTGTATCTTGACACATAAGGGAAACTTGTCTCTTTTTTTGCCAGACCCACCATACATGGGCAGAGCTACCTCTTAGTTTCCTGCCCCCTTACACATGGGTAACACAAATCTTTCTTACCAGACTTAGTATTTTCCTCTGGGCAGAAGCAGAAGCCCATTTTTCCACGCTCATTTCTGTTTTCTGGCCTTGGTGAAGCACACTCAAAGATCCGTGACTTCACAAGAGACATCAGTGTTTGCACCACTTTCTTCTGCGATCTCTCTGGAAGGATGTGATGCAGCAGCTTGAAGAGGAAAGTCTGTCCAATCACTGAAGCACATTTAACCGCCATCTGTTCTGAGGTACTCATGTGATCAAGCTGTGCAAGAGCAATACCTAGGCAGAGAACAATGATGATAAGGCACATGATACAAGTGACCCACTTACAGCACTAGGCTAAGATGTTCAAGCTATGAATACAATTCTGTACTGCCAACCAAGCTGGCTCTGAGCCTCTAGAGTACTGTAAGGTAAGGAAATAACTATAAACCTCGTACTATTTAGTAAAGCAAGCTGGCTGTGAGCCCGTACAGTACTGTAAGGAAATGACTATGAACCTCGTACTATTGAGTAAAGCAAGCTGGCTGTGAGCCCCTAGAATACTGTGAGGAAATGACTATAAACCCCATACTATTGAGGAGTAAAGCAACCTGGATGTGAGCCCCTAGAGTACTGTAAAGAAATGACTATGAACCCCATACTATTGAGTAAAGCATGCTGGCTGTGAGCCCGTAGAGTACTGTAAGGAAATGACTATGAACCTCATACTATTCAGTAAAGCAAGCTGGCTGTGAGCCCCTAGAGTACAGTAAGAAAATTACTATGAACCCCGTACTATTGAGGAGTAAAGCAACCTGGCTGTGAGCCCCTAGAGTACTGTAAAGAAATGACTATGAACCCCATACTATTGAGTAAAGCATGCTGGCTGTGAGCCCGTAGAGTACTGTAAGGAAATGACTATGAACCTCATACTATTCAGTAAAGCAAGCTGGCTGGAGCCCCTAGAGTACAGTAAGGAAATTACTATGAACCCCATACTATTGAGTAAAGCAAGCTGGCTGTGAGCCCCTAGAGTACTGTAAGGAAATGACTATGAACCCCAAACTATTGAGGAGTAAAGCAAGCTGGCTGTGAGCCCCTAGAGTACTGTAAGGAAATGACTATGAACCCCATACTTTCGAGGAGTAAAGCAAGCTGGCTGTGAGCCCCTAGAGTACTGTAAGGAAATGACTATAAACCTCGTACTATTCAGTAAAGCAAGCTGGCTGTGAGCCCCAAGAGTACAATAAGAAAATGACTATGAACCTCGTACTATTCAGTAAAGCAAGCTGGCTGTGAGCCCCTAGAGTACTGTAAGGAAATGAAAATGAACCCCGTACTATTGTGTAAAGCAAGCTGGCTGTGAGCCCCTAGAGTACTGTAAGGAAATGACTATGAACCCCGTACTATTGAGTAAAGTAAGCTGGCTGTGAGCCCCTACAGTACTGTAAGGAAATGACTATGAACCTCGTACTATTGAGTAAAGCAAGCTGGCTGTGAGCCCCTAGAGTACTGTAAGGAAATGACTATGAACCCCGTACTATTGAGTAAAGCAATCTGGCGGTGAGCCCCTAGAGTACTGTAAGGAAATTACTATGAACCCCGTACTATTGAGTAAAGCAAGCTGGCTGTGAGCCCCTAGAGTACTGTAAGGAAATTACTATGAACCCCGTACTATTGAATAAAGCTAGCTGGGTGTGACCCCCTAGAGTACTGTAAGGAAATGACTATGAACCCCGTACTATTCAGTAAAGCAAGCTGGCTGTGAGCTCCTAGAGTACTGTAAGGAAAGGACTATGAACCCCGTACTATTGAGTAAAGCAAGCTGGCAGTGAGCCTCTAGAGTACTGTAAGGAAATGACTATAAACCCCCTACTATTGAGGAGTAAAGCAAGCTGGCTGTGAGCCCCTAGAGTACTGTAAGGAAATGACTATGAACCCCATACTATTGAGGAGTAAAGCAAGCTGGCTCTGAGCCCCTAGAGTACTATAAGGAAATGACAATGAACCTTGTGCTATTCAGTAAAGCAAGCTGGCTGTGAGCTCCTAGAGTTCTGTAAGGAAATGACTATGCACCCCGTACTATCGAGGAGTAAAGCAAGCTGGCTGTGAGCCCCTAGAGTACTGTAAGGAAATGACTGTGAACCCCGTACTATTGAGTAAAGCAAGCTAGCTGTGAGCCCCTAGAGTACTGTAAGGAAATGACTGTGAACCCCGTACTAGTGAGTAAAGGAAGCTGGCTGTGAGCCTCTATAGTACAGTAAGGAAATTACTGTGAACCCCGTACTATTGAGTAAGGAATCTGGCTGTGAGCCCCTAGAGTACTGCAAGGAAATGACTATGAACCCCGTACTATTGAGTAAAGCAAGCTGGCTGTGAGCCCCTAGAGTACTGCAAGGAAATGACTATGAACCCCGTACTATTGAGTAAAGGAAGCTGGTTGTGAGCCCCTAGATTACTGTAAGGAAATGACTATGAACCCCATACTATTGAGGAGTAAAGCAAGCTGGCTGTGAGCCCCTAGAGTCCTGTAAGGAAATGACTGTGAACCCCGTACTATTGAGTAAGCAATCTGGCTGTGAGCCCCCAGAGTACTGTAAGGAAATTACTAAGAACCTCGTACTATTGAGTAAAGCTAGCTGGCTGTGAGCCCCTAGAGTACTGTAAGGAAATGACTATAAACCCCATACTATTGAGGAGTAAAGCAACCTGGCTGTAAGTCCCTAGAGTACTGTAAAGAAATGACTATGAACCCCATACTATTGAGTAAAGCAAGCTGGCTGTGAGCCCGTAGAGTACTGTAAGGAAATGACTATGAACCTCATGCTATTTAGTAAAGCAAGCTGGCTGTGAGCCCCTAGAGTACTGTAAGGAAATGACTGTGAACCCCGTACTATTGAGTAAGCAATCTGGCTGTGAGCCCCTAGAGTACTGTAAAGAAATGACTATGAACCCCATACTATTGAGTAAAGCAAGCTGGCTGTGAGCCCATAGAGTACTGTAAGGAAATGACTATGAACCTCATGCTATTCAGTAGAGCGAGCTGGCTGTGAGCCCCTAGAGTACTGTAAGGAAATGACTATGAACCCCATACTATTGAGTAAAGCAAGCTGGCTGTGAGCCCCTAGAGTAGTGTACGGAAATTACTATGAACCCCAAACTATTGAGGAGTAAAGCAAGCTGGCTGTGAGCCCCTAGAGTACTGTAAGGAGATGACTATGAACCCCATACTTTCGAGGAGTAAAGCAAGCTGGCTATGAGCCCCTAGAGTACTGTAAGGAAATGACTATGAACCTCGTACTATTCAGTAAAGCAAGCTGGCTGTGAGCCCCTAGAATACTGTAAGGAAATGACTATGAACCTCGTACTATTCAGTAAAGCAAGCTGGCTGTGAGCCCCTAGAGTACAGTAAGAAAATGACTATGAACCTCGTACTATTCAGTAAAGCAAGCTGGCTGTGAGCCCCTAGAGTACTGTAAAGAAATGACTTTGAACCTCGTACTATTGAGTAAAGCAAGCTGGCTGTGAGCCCCTAGAGAACTGTAAGGAAAGGACTATGAACCCCGTACTATTGAGTAAAGCAAGCTGGCTGTGAGCCCCTAGAGTACTGTAAGGAAAGGACTATGAACCCCGTACTATTCAGTAAAGCAAGCTGGCTGTGAGCCCCTAGAGTACTGTGAGGAAAGGACTATGAACCCCGTACTATTCAGTAAAGCAAGCTGGCTGTGAGCCCCTAGAGTACTGTAAGGAAATGACTATGAACCCCGTACTATTCCGTAAAGCAAGCTGACTGTGAGCCCCTAGAGTACTGTAAGGAAATTACTATGAACCTCGTACTATTGAATAAAGCTAGCTGGCTGTGAGCCCCTAGAGTACTGTAAGGAAAGGACTATGAACCCCGTACTATTCAGTAAAGCAAGCTGGCTGTGAGCCCCTAGAGTACTGTAAGGAAAGGACTATGAACCCCGTACTATTGAGTAAAGCAAGCTGGCAGTGAGCCTCTAGAGTACTGTAAGGAAATGACTATGAACCCTGTACTATTGAGTAAAGCAAGCTGGCTGTGAGCCCCTAGAGTACTGTAAGGAAAGGACTATGAACCCCGTACTATTCAGTAAAGCAAGCTGGCTGTGAGCCCCTAGAGTACTGTAAGGAAAGGACTATGAACCCCGTACCTGTGAGCCCCTACTGTACTGTAAGGAAATGACTATGAACCCCATACTATTGAGTAAAGCAAGCTGGCAGTGAGCCCCTAGAGTACTGTAAGGAAATGACTATGAACCCTGTACTATTGAGTAAAGCAAGCTGGCTGTGAGCCCCTAGAGTACTGTAAGGAAATGACTATGAACCCCATACTATTGAGGAGTAAAGCAAGCTGGCTGTGAGCCCCTAGAGTACTATAAGGAAATGAAAATGAACCTTGTGCTATTCAGTAAAGCAAGCTGGCTGTGAGCCCCTAGAGTACTGTGAGGAAATGACTATGAACCCCGTACTATCGAGGAGTAAAGCAAGCTGGCTGTGAGCCCCTAGAGTACTGTAAGGAAATGACAGTGAACCCCGTACTATTGAGTAAAGCAAGCTGGCTGTGAGCCCCTAGAGTACTGTAAGGAAATGACTGTGAACCCCGTACTAGTGAGTAAAGCAAGCTGGCTGTGAGCCCCTAGAGTACTATAAGGAAATGACTATGAACCTCATGCTATTCAGTAAAGCAAGCTGGCTGTGAGCCCCTAGAGTACTGTAAGGAAATGACTGTGAACCCCGTACTATTGAGTAAGCAATCGGGCTGTGAGCCCCTAGAGTACAGTAAGGAAATGACTATGAACCCCATACTATTGAGTAAAGCAAGCTGGCTGTGAGCCCCTAGAGTACTGTAAGGAAATTACTATGAACCCCAAACTATTGAGGAGTAAAGCAAGCTCGCTGTGAGCCCCTAGAGTACTGTAAGGAGATGACTATGAACCCCATACTTTCGAGGAGTAAAGCAAGCTGGCTCTGAGCCCCTAGAGTACTATAAGGAAATGACAATGAACCTTGTGCTATTCAGTAAAGCAAGCTGGCTGTGAGCTCCTAGAGTTCTGTAAGGAAATGACTATGCACCCCGTACTATCGAGGAGTAATGCAAGCTGGCTGTGAGCCCCTAGAGTACTGTAAGGAAATGACTGTGAACCCCGTACTATTGAGTAAAGCAAGCTAGCTGTGAGCCCCTAGAGTACTGTAAGGAAATGACTGTGAACCCCGTACTAGTGAGTAAAGGAAGCTGGCTGTGAGCCTCTATAGTACAGTAAGGAAATTACTGTGAACCCCGTACTATTGAGTAAGGAATCTGGCTGTGAGCCCCTAGAGTACTGCAAGGAAATGACTATGAACCCCGTGCTATTGAGTAAAGCAAGCTGGCTGTGAGCCCCTAGAGTACTGCAAGGAAATGACTATGAACCCCGTACTATTGAGTAAAGGAAGCTGGTTGTGAGCCCCTAGATTACTGTAAGGAAATGACTATGAACCCCATACTATTGAGGAGTAAAGCAAGCTGGCTGTGAGCCCCTAGAGTCCCGTAAGGAAATGACTGTGAACCCCGTACTATTGAGTAAGCAATCTGGCTGTGAGCCCCTAGAGTACTGTAAGGAAATGACTAAGAACCTCGTACTATTGAGTAAAGCTAGCTGGCTGTGAGCCCCTAGAGTACTGTAAGGAAATGACTATAAACCCCATACTATTTAGGAGTAAAGCAACCTGGCTGTAAGTTCCTAGAGTACTGTAAAGAAATGACTATGAACCCCATACTATTGAGTAAAGCAAGCTGGCTGTGAGCCCGTAGAGTACTGTAAGGAAATGACTATGAACCTCATGCTATTCAGTAAAGCAAGCTGGCTGTGAGCCCCTAGAGTACTGTAAGGAAATGACTGTGAACCCCGTACTATTGAGTAAGCAATCTGGCTGTGAGCCCCTAGAGTACTGTAAAGAAATGACTATGAACCCCATACTATTGAGTAAAGCAAGCTGGCTGTGAGCCCATAGAGTACTGTAAGGAAATGACTATGAACCTCATGCTATTCAGTAAAGTGAGCTGGCTGTGAGCCCCTAGAGTACTGTAAGGAAATGACTATGAACCCCATACTATTGAGTAAAGCAAGCTGGCTGTGAGCCCCTAGAGTACTGTAAGGAAATTACTATGAACCCCAAACTATTGAGGAGTAAAGCAAGCTGGCTGTGAGCCCCTAGAGTACTGTAAGGAGATGACTATGAACCCCACACTTTCGAGGAGTAAAGCAAGCTGGCTATGAGCCCCTAGAGTACTGTAAGGAAATGACTATGAACCTCGTACTATTCAGTAAAGCAAGCTGGCTGTGAACCCCTAGAATACTGTAAGGAAATGACTATGAACCTCGTACTATTCAGTAAAGCAAGCTGGCTGTGAGCCCCTAGAGTACTGTAAAGAAATGACTATGAACCTCGTACTATTGAGTAAAGCAAGCTGGCTGTGAGCCCCTAGAGAACTGTAAGGAAAGGACTATGAACCCCGTACTATTGAGTAAAGCAAGCTGGCTGTGAGCCCCTAGAGTACTGTAAGGAAAGGACTATGAACCCCGTACTATTCAGTAAAGCAAGCTGGCTGTGAGCCCCTAGAGTACTGTAAGGAAAGGACTATGAACCCCGTACTATTCAGTAAAGCAAGCTGGCTGTGAGCCCCTAGAGTACTGTAAGGAAATGACTATGAACCCCGTACTATTCCGTAAAGCAAGCTGACTGTGAGCCCCTAGAGTACTGTAAGGAAATTACTATGAACCTCGTACTATTGAATAAAGCTAGCTGGCTGTGAGCCCCTAGAGTACTGTAAGGAAAGGACTATGAACCCCGTACTATTCAGTAAAGCAAGCTGGCTGTGAGCCCCTAGAGTACTGTAAGGAAAGGACTATGAACCCCGTACCTGTGAGCCCCTACTGTACTGTAAGGAAATGACTATGAACCCCATACTATTGAGTAAAGGAAGCTGGCAGTGAGCCCCTAGAGTACTGTAAGGAAATGACTATGAACCCTGTACTATTGAGTAAAGCAAGCTGGCTGTGAGCCCCTAGAGTACTGTAAGGAAATGACTATGAACCCCATACTATTGAGGAGTAAAGCAAGCTGGCTGTGAGCCCCTAGAGTACTATAAGGAAATGAAAATGAACCTTGTGCTATTCAGTAAAACAAGCTGGCTGTGAGCCCCTAGAGTACTGTGAGGAAATGACTATGAACCCCGTACTATCGAGGAGTAAAGCAAGCTGGCTGTAAGCCCCTAGAGTACTGTAAGGAAATGACTGTGAACCCCGTACTAGTGAGTAAAGCAAGCTGGCTGTGAGCCCCTAGAGTACTATAAGGAAATGACTATGAACCTCATGCTATTCAGTAAAGCAAGCTGGCTGTGAGCCCCTAGAGTACTGTAAGGAAATGACTGTGAACCCCGTACTATTGAGTAAGCAATCTGGCTGTGAACCCCTAGAGTACAGTAAGGAAATGACTATGAACCCCATACTATTGAGTAAAGCAAGCTGGCTGTGAGCCCCTAGAGTACTGTAAGGAAATTACTATGAACCCCAAACTATTGAGGAGTAAAGCAAGCTCGCTGTGAGCCCCTAGAGTACTGTAAGGAGATGACTATGAACCCCATACTTTCGAGGAGTAAAGCAAGCTGGCTCTGAGCCCCTAGAGTACTATAAGGAAATGACAATGAACCTTGTGCTATTCAGTAAAGCAAGCTGGCTGTGAGCTCCTAGAGTTCTGTAAGGAAATGACTATGCACCCCGTACTATCGAGGAGTAATGCAAGCTGGCTGTGAGCCCCTAGAGTACTGTAAGGAAATGACTGTGAACCCCGTACTATTGAGTAAAGCAAGCTAGCTGTGAGCCCCTAGAGTACTGTAAGGAAATGAATGTGAACCCCGTACTAGTGAGTAAAGGAAGCTGGCTGTGAGCCTCTATAGTACAGTAAGGAAATTACTGTGAACCCCGTACTATTGAGTAAGGAATCTGGCTGTGAGCCCCTAGAGTACTGCAAGGAAATGACTATGAACCCCGTGCTATTGAGTAAAGCAAGCTGGCTGTGAGCCCCTAGAGTACTGCAAGGAAATGACTATGAACCCCGTACTATTGAGTAAAGGAAGCTGGTTGTGAGCCCCTAGATTACTGTAAGGAAATGACTATGAACCCCATACTATTGAGGAGTAAAGCAAGCTGGCTGTGAGCCCCTAGAGTCCTGTAAGGAAATGACTGTGAACCCCGTACTATTGAGTAAGCAATCTGGCTGTGAGCCCCCAGAGTACTGTAAGGAAATGACTAAGAACCTCGTACTATTGAGTAAAGCTAGCTGGCTGTGAGCCCCTAGAGTACTGTAAGGAAATGACTATAAACCCCATACTATTGAGGAGTAAAGCAACCTGGCTGTAAGTCCCTAGAGTACTGTAAAGAAATGACTATGAACCCCATACTATTGAGTAAAGCAAACTGGCTGTGAGCCCGTAGAGTACTGTAAGGAAATGACTATGAACCTCATGCTATTCAGTAAAGCAAGCTGGCTGTGAGCCCCTAGAGTACTGTAAGGAAATGACTGTGAACCCCGTACTATTGAGTAAGCAATCTGGCTGTGAGCCCCTAGAGTACTGTAAAGAAATGACTATGAACCCCATACTATTGAGTAAAGCAAGCTGGCTGTGAGCCCATAGAGTACTGTAAGGAAATGACTATGAACCTCATGCTATTCAGTAAAGCAAGCTGGCTGTGAGCCCCTAGAGTACTGTAAGGAAATGACTATGAACCCCATACTATTGAGTAAAGCAAGCTGGCTGTGAGCCCCTAGAGTACTGTAAGGAAATTACTATGAACCACAAACTATTGAGGAGTAAAGCAAGCTGGCTGTGAGCCCCTAGAGTACTGTAAGGAGATGACTATGAACCCCATACTTTCGAGGAGTAAAGCAAGCTGGCTATGAGCCCCTAGAGTACTGTAAGGAAATGACTATGAACCTCGTACTATTCAGTAAAGCAAGCTGGCTGTGAACCCCTAGAATACTGTAAGGAAATGACTATGAACCTCGTACTATTCAGTAAAGCAAGCTGGCTGTGAGCCCCTAGAGTACAGTAAGAAAATGACTATGAACCTCGTACTATTCAGTAAAGCAAGCTGGCTGTGAGCCCCTAGAGTACTGTAAAGAAATGACTATGAACCTCGTACTATTGAGTAAAGCAAGCTGGCTGTGAGCCCCTAGAGAACTGTAAGGAAAGGACTATGAACCCCGTACTATTGAGTAAAGCAAGCTGGCTGTGAGCCCCTAGACTACTGTAAGGAAAGGACTATGAACCCCGTACTATTCAGTAAAGCAAGCTGGCTGTGAGCCCCTAGAGTACTGTAAGGAAATGACTATGAACCCCGTACTATTCCGTAAAGCAAGCTGACTGTGAGCCCCTAGAGTACTGTAAGGAAATTACTATGAACCTCGTACTATTGAATAAAGCTAGCTGGCTGTGAGCCCCTAGAGTACTGTAAGGAAAGGACTATGAACCCCGTACTATTCAGTAAAGCAAGCTGGCTGTGAGCCCCTAGAGTACTGTAAGGAAAGGACTATGAACCCCGTACCTGTGAGCCCCTACTGTACTGTAAGGAAATGACTATGAACCCCATACTATTGAGTAAAGCAAGCTGGCAGTGAGCCCCTAGAGTACTGTAAGGAAATGACTATGAACCCTGTACTATTGAGTAAAGCAAGCTGGCTGTGAGCCCCTAGAGTACTGTAAGGAAATGACTATGAACCCCATACTATTGAGGAGTAAAGCAAGCTGGCTGTGAGCCCCTAGAGTACTATAAGGAAATGAAAATGAACCTTGTGCTATTCAGTAAAGCAAGCTGGCTGTGAGCCCCTAGAGTACTGTGAGGAAATGACTATGAACCCCGTACTATCGAGGAGTAAAGCAAGCTGGCTGTGAGCCCCTAGAGTACTGTAAGGAAATGACAGTGAACCCCGTACTATTGAGTAAAGCAAGCTGGCTGTGAGCCCCTAGAGTACTGTAAGGAAATGACTGTGAACCCCGTACTAGTGAGTAAAGCAAGCTGGCTGTGAGCCCCTAGAGTACTATAAGGAAATGACTATGAACCTCATGCTATTCAGTAAAGCAAGCTGGCTGTGAGCCCCTAGAGTACTGTAAGGAAATGACTGTGTACCCCGTACTATTGAGTAAGCAATCTGGCTGTGAGCCCCTAGAGTACAGTAAGGAAATGACTATGAACCCCATACTATTGAGTAAAGCAAGCTGGCTGTGAGCCCCTAGAGTACTGTAAGGAAATTACTATGAACCCCAAACTATTGAGGAGTAAAGCAAGCTCGCTGTGAGCCCCTAGAGTACTGTAAGGAGATGACTATGAACCCCATACTTTCGAGGAGTAAAGCAAGCTGGCTATGAGCCCCTAGAGTACTGTAGGGAAATGACTATGAACCTCGTACTATTCAGTAAAGCAAGCTGGCTGTGAGCCCCTAGAGTACAGTAAGAAAATGACTATGAACCTCTTACTATTCAGTAAAGCAAGCTGGCTGTGAACCCCTAGAATACTGTAAGGAAATGACTATGAACCTCGTACTATTCAGTAAAGCAAGCTGGCTGTGAGCCCCTAGAGTACAGTAAGAAAATGACTATGAACCTCATACTATTGAGTAAAGCAAGCTGGCTGTGAGCTCCTAGAGAACTGTAAGGAAAGGACTATGAACCCCGTACTATTGAGTAAAGCAAGCTGGCTGTGAGCCCCTAGAGTACTGTAAGGAAAGGACTATGAACCCCGTACTATTCAGTAAAGCAAGCTGGCTGTGAGCCCCTAGAGTACTGTAAGGAAAGGACTATGAACCCCGTATTATTCAGTAAAGCAAGCTGACTGTGAGCCCCTAGAGTACTGTAAGGAAATTACTATGAACCTCGTACTCTTGAATAAAGCTAGCTGTCTGTGAGCCCCTAGAGTACTGTAAGGAAAGGACTATGAACCCCGTACTATTCAGTAAAGCAAGCTGGCTGTGAGCCCCTAGAGTACTGTAAGGAAAGGACTATGAACCCCGTACTATTCAGTAAAGCAAGCTGGCTGTGAGCCCCTAGAGTACTGCAAGGAAATGACTATGAACCCCGTACTATTGAGTAAAGGAAGCTGGCTGTGAGCCCTTACAGTACTGCAAGGAAATGACTATGAACCCCGTACTATTGAGTAAAGCAAGCTGGCTGTGAGCCCCTAGAGTACTGTAAGGAAATGACTATAAACCCCATACTATTGAGGAGTAAAGCAACCTGGCTGTGAGCCCCTAGAGTACTGTAAAGAAATGACTATGAACCCCATACTATTGAGTAAAGCAAGCTGGCTGTGAGCCCGTAGAGTACTGTAAGGAAATGACTATGAACCCCACACTATTGAGTAAAGCAAGCTGGCTGTGAGCCCCTAGAGTACTGTAAGGAAATGACTATGAACCCCAAACTATTGAGGAGTAAAGCAAGCTGGCTGTGAGCCCCTAGAGTCCTGTAAGGAAATGACTATGAACCCCATACTTTCGAGGAGTAAAGCAAGCTGGCTGTAAGCCCCTAGAGTACTGTAAGGAAATGACTATGAACCTCGTACTATTCAGTAAAGCAAGCTGGCTGTGAGCCCCTAGAGTACTGTAAGGAAATTACTATGAACCTCGTAGTATTCAGTAAAGCAAGCTGGCTGTGAGCCCCTAGAGTACAGTAAGACAATGACTATGAACCCCGTACTATTGTGTAAAGCAAGCTGGCTGTGAGCCCCTAGAGTACTGTAAGGAAATGACCCCTTACTATTGCGTAAAGCAAGCTGGCAGTGAGCCCCTACTGTACTGTAAGGAAATGACTATGAACCCGGTACTATTGAGTAAAGCAAGCTGGCTGTGAGCCCCTAGAGTACTGTAAGGAAATGACTATGAACCCCATACTATTGAGTAAAGCAAGCTGGCTGTGAGCCCCTACAGTACGGTAAGGAAATGACTATGAACCCCGTACTATTGAGTAAAGCAAGCTGGCTGTGAGCCCCTAGAGTACTGTAAGGAAATTACTATGAACCCCGTACTATTGAATAAAGCTAGCTGGCTGTGAGCCCCTAGAGTACTGTAAGGAAATGACTATGAACCCCATACTATTGAGTAAAGCAAGCTGGCAGTGAGCCCCTAGAGTACTGTAAGGAAATGACTGTGAACCCCGTACTATTGAGGAGTAAAGCAAGCTGACTGTGAGCCCCTAGAGTACTGTAAGGAAATGACTATGAACCCCATACTATTGAGGAGTAAAGCAAGCTAGCTGTGAGCCCCTACAGTTCTGTAAGGAAATGACTATGAACATTGTACTATTGAGTAAAGCAAGCTGGCTGTGAGATCCTAGAGTACTGTAAGGAAATGACTATGAACCCCGTACTATTGAGGAGTAAAGCAAGCTGGATGTAAGCACCTAGAGTACTGTAAGGAAATGACTATGAACCCCGTACTATTGAGGAGTAAAGCAAGCTGGCTGTGAGCCCCTAGAGTACTGTAAGGAAATGACTTATGAACCTCGTACTTTTCAGTAAAGCAATCAGGATGTGACCCTGTAGAGTACTGTAAGGAAATGACTATGAACCCCATACTATTGAGGAGTAAAGCAAGCTGGCTGTGAGCCCCTTGAGTACTGTATGGAAATGACTATGAACCCCATACTATTGAGGAGTAAAGCAAGCTGGCTGTGAGCCCCTAGAGTACTCTAAGGAAATGACTATGAAACTCGTACTATTGAGTAAAGCATACTGGCTGTGAGCCCCTAGAGTACTGTAAGGAAATGACTATGAACCCCATACTATTGAGGAGTAAAGCAAGCTGGCTGTGAGCCCCTACAGTACTGTAAGGAAATGACTATGAACCTATACTATTCAGTAAAGCAAGCTGGCTGTGAGCCCCTAGAGTACTGTAAGGAAATGACTATGAACCCCACACTATTGAGTAAAGCAAGCTGGCTGTGAGCCCCTAGAATACTGTAAGGAAATGACGATGAACCCCATACTATTGATGAGTAAAGTAAGCTGGCTGTGAGCCCCTAGAATACTGTAAGGAAATGACTATGAACCCCGTACTATTGAGTAAAGGAAGCTGGCTGTGAGCCCTTAGAGTACTGCAAGGAAATGACTATGAACCCCCTACTATTGAGGTGTAAGCAAGCTGGCTGTGAGCCACTAGAGTACTGTAAGGAAATGACTATGAACCCCATACTATTGAGGTGTAAGCAAGCTGGCTGTGAGCCCCTAGAGTACTGTAAGGAAATGACTATGAACACTGAACAATTCAGTAAAGCAAGCTGGCTGTGAACTCCTACTGTACTGTAAGGAAATGACTATGAACCCCGTACTAATGAGTAAAGCAAGCTGGCTGTGAACTCCTACTGTACTGTAAGGAAATGACTATGAACCCCGTACTAATGAGTAAAGCAAGCTGGCTGTGAACCCCTACTGTACTGTAAAGAAATGACCATGAACCCAGTACTATTCAGTGAAGGAAGCTGGCTGTGAACTCCTTCTGTACTGTAAATGAATGACTATGAACACTCTACTATTCAGTAAAGCAAGATAGCTGTGAACCCCTACTGTACTGTAAGGAAATGACTATGAACACTCTACTATTCAGTGAAGGAAGCTGGCTGTGAACTCCTTCTGTAC
This sequence comes from Triturus cristatus, assembly GCF_964204655.1. Classification (NCBI taxonomy): domain Eukaryota; kingdom Metazoa; phylum Chordata; class Amphibia; order Caudata; family Salamandridae; genus Triturus; species Triturus cristatus. Next base: position 1,200,407,342 of record NC_140584.1, read on the forward strand.
TGTAAATAAATGACTATGAACACTGAACTATTCAGTAAAGCAAGCTGGCTGTAAGCCCCTACTGTACTTTAAGGAGATGACTATGAACACTCTACTATTCAGTATATTCAGTAAAGGAAGCTGGTCGTGAACCCCTACTGGACTGTAAGGAAATTACCATGAACCCATTACTGTTCAGTGAAGGAAGCAGGCTGTGAACTCCTGTACTGTAAATGAATGACTATGAACACTGAACTATTCAGTAAAGCAGGCTGGCTGTGAACGCCTGGTGTACTGTAAGGAAATGACTATGAACACTCTACTATTCAGTAAAGGAAGCTGGCTGTGAACCCCTACTGGACTGTAAGGAAATGACTATGAACCCTTTACTATTCAGTAAAGGAAGCTGGCTGTGAACCCCTACTGTACTGTAAGGAAATGACCATGAACCCAGTACTGTTCAGTGAAGGAAGCAGGCTGTGAACTCCTGTACTGTAAATGAATGTCTATGCGCCCCGTACTATTCAGTAAAGCAAGCTGGCTGTGAACCTCTACAGTACTGTAAGGAAATGACTACTGTGCAGTAGAGCCAGCTGAATATCCTACTGTACAGTAAAGCGAGTGGTGTAAAAGACTTACTACACAATTTTTCTTTCAAATCTCTTTTATTCACTTTACAAGCATTGATGAATTACAACACGTCTTAGGTAGGCTAACATAGTGAACAGTCACCCCCACACCCCCAGCTACCCCTGGTGGATTGCCACAAAGAGCACCAAGGAAAAGGTTCAGTCCAGTGCATATTCGCTTGACTGTTGCTTACTCCATTAAAGCCAAACTCTCCAAGGTCTCTACATATACACAAGCCCTCAAATACAGCTTGTTCCACCAACTTCCAGGGACCACAGCTATCTTGGACATCCCAACGTTAATGTCCTCACGAGAAGGACTCAACCTGGGGATGGCATGTCTGCCCATGTCCTGGAGATTCCACGTTAGGTTTTCTGCTGTTGGTATTACATCTAATCTCCACTTCTAGGAAATCAGTTGTTTTGCCGCTTGAAACATATTAGTCACAATTCTCCAATCTTTTGTGGGAAGCTGTTTATATTCGGTGGCTCTCAGGTTCACCAGAATATGGAAGTGTCGGCTAATTGAGGAACCCAGCATCCCCTTCTGGTGGCTAACAATTTCCTTCCAGAACATTTCAACTGGGGGTAAGATCACCGGATATGTAGTCATTCCTCTCTTGACCACAATCCTTCCAGAATAGTCCCGTTGTGTGTGGTACATTCCTCTCAACCCCATACATGTAATATACAATAGTTTCATATATTTCTACAGGGACGCTACTTTGTAAGCTTTTGCACATATATCTGCCCAAAGTTTCTGCCAGAGCCCTTTTTCTAGAAAGCAGAACTCATATTTCTAAGGTGGGCCTTGGAACCTCCGTGAAGTAAGATACTGGGAATCTAGCATGTTTGGATCGCCATTGCTGCCTGCCCTACCACTACAGCACCCATATGAATCCAATGCCTCTCCGTCTCATATAGGGACTGTAGGTGGCTGGCTTAGTATATGGTGCACACTTAAAGGAGTGATGCTCCTTGCATTAATCCAGGCAACCCTTATAATGATTTTAGTGGTCTTAGACAACCTTAAAAGGTCTCAAAGTGGTAGCTGTGGAGAGAAGCCTTCAGACGTATCTTGAAGGAATGTAAAGCAGATTGTTTTACTACATTTAATCAACAGTGTAGATTAGATTAGAAAAAATCACACAGTGTTTATGAAAAATAAGTCTCTTTATTAACACAACACAATCATTATCACTTGGTATATCTCCTAGCCGGAGATATCAATAATACACATAAATACTTCAAAGTAATCAGGTAAGTAGCACACATATACACTGATCTCCAGGGGGACACCAAATCATATACTAGATTAATTGTGAAATGCAAACTGCAGAGGAGACTGGGACTTTGAACCAAAGGTCTTGGAAGAGCTTGGTGACCCAGGAACCACTAGAGATAAGTGCCCAGGAACCACAGGGAGGCTGTGTGCAGAGTGGAAACACAGCCACGTGTTCAATAGAAGTCAATTGAGAAGTCGCGGGTGCAGTTTTAAAGAAAAATTACCCTTCTCAGAGGACCCCGAAGAAACCCTTGGGAAGACAGATGGTTGGATTGCCAACCCACCCGTTGATGACCCAAGAACCAGGTAACCTGCACCAGGGAAGCTAGGTGCATAGGGGTGAAGTGACGTTGGAACCTCGTGTAGACGAGAACGGGCGACTCGGGAGAGATACCTATAGAGAAGTCTGTGAATAAGTCAAGTGGAATTCAAGGGTGGATTCTTGAAGAGGAAAACCTGCAAGCAGAGAGGACAGAGTCAATGCCACTTGGAGGTGACCAGGAGGCACTGAAGCACAATCCCCACCCTTGGCAGGAAGTTCTGAAATGTCCTCGCAGACCTTGTCGATGCAGCTGTGGGGACCCAGCAATGCTGTGAAAGACCACCAAGGCAGACAATTGAGAGAACCCACAGGTTGAAGGCACAGGAGTCGCAAGAGGACCTCAGGCAGCTCGCCAAAGATGGAGGCCCACGATGAACGGATGCAGGGAGGACGCTAACCTTAGCGGACTGAGGTGCTGGAAGCTGGAGCTTCTTGTAGCCCGAGGATCTCTGGAGTGCAGAGTCAACAAGCCCCTGGAACAACAAGTCAATGCGGTGCACAGGAATTTGGACCCACCGGCTTAGAAGAGGGATACTGTCCTCCAAATTGCAGAGAAGACAGGTCAAGCCTCTGGGGAACCACAGTATTGTTTGCCAACTCTGGATACAAGTTCAACTTTGCAAAATCACACATCGCTCATTTGGCAGTATTCTTTATGGGCTATGAGCTCAATAATGAAGGTAAGGGGTTAGCCCCCCCTTCCTAGAGAAATGTGCACAATTGCAATCACCCTCTACGCTGAAGAATCTTCAGTCTTTCCTGGGATTTTTGAATTTCGGGAGGACATACATTCCAGATTATGCCCAGCGTATCAAACCACTTTATGCATTGATACAACCAACTTATTCCTCTGCCAGCTGGCTTCCAGAACATACCACTATCCTACAATCTGTGCAATCAGATATGCTTACAAATAACTACTTATTGACATGGGAGAACACCACAAACCTGGTGATAAGTATAGTGCCAGGGGCGGTGGATTTCATTTACTTGACGTTCAATGTGGGAGACACAGTACCTATTGCATACAAATCACATTTGTACACTGCAGCTGAAATGCGTTTTTCAAATGTTGAAAGAATGTTGACAGAGGTCCAGATGGCTGTTCTGAAAGAACGCTCACTGGCGCAAGGTAAGCGCATTCTTATGGTCACGCCTTTCCCTGCTTTGGAAGCCGTGACTAAGGCAAGTGTACCCAACTCCAAGGGACTAAATCCTCATTGGATACAATGGGCTACTTCTTTGACATCATCAAATGTCAAATTTTTCTTTGACCCAGCACTACAGACAAAGGCGTTTTTACAGTATGAACATGGTTATCCTCCTCTGTTTCCTTGCTTCCTTTGGATGAGTACAAATGTATCATTTATACCGATAGCTCGGCTGAACCGGCCACGGCTCTAAACACGCTTATTCAGTGGCTTGCGCTATTGTAGCTGGTTCAATTGTCAATGGAGAATTTAAGTCTTCCATAGTGCATACACAGGCACTTGGGGACTGTATGGCACAATTGGCGGAGTTGCGTGCTCTTGTTCTTGCTTCGAGTTTGCTGATCCTAATGTGAATACTCTTATTGTATGAGATTCTCACTACTGTGTTCATTCTTTTAATGACAACTTATTCTTTTGGTCACAAAATGACTATCGAGATTCTAAAGGCAGCGCAATAAAGCATAAAATGCTTTGGGTCTGAGTGGCGGAACTTAAAAAATGTCTCCCACTCACACAGGTTATCCATACTCTTGCCCATCAGCGTGTGGGTGCACATGCTGTTGGTAATTCTTTGGCTGACAAAGGGGCCAAATCTGCAGTAGCCACGTGTTCTGTAGCAGCAGTTACAAAGTCCATGACTAAAATAGAAAATGATATTCTGGCTGCTGTAGCTGGTACGAGGGAGGAAACTGCTTATCCTCAGGGTTTCCCTTCTAAATATTCTTATCATATATCTTCCGAACAAGTTCCTTATGCTAAGATTCCATCTGTTGGGGATCGGCTGATTAACAACATGGGTCACAGAGTTGCTTTGATCATAGCCGCGCCCGAGGGCATGGCATCTGCACATGCCGGAGAGTCAGCGACAGTCTTGATTTTACAGCAACGTTATTGGTGGCATGGTTTATATAAACAAACCCATAATTATGTACTTTCTTGTGACATTTGTGAACAAATTAAGCCGTCTATGGTCACACGCCCACTTCAAACACAGCTATGTATTTCTAATAAACCATTTGGCTGTGTATATCTTGGTCACTGCGGTCCATTCTCTTCCGATACTGCGTATAAATATATATTTATTGCAGTTGACTTGTGCACTAGATTCCTTTGGGTTTGGCCACAACACAGTTCTGAGGCTCGAAATGTCATCAGGGATTTGCTTGTCTTTGTCGGGATGTTTGCCTGTGGCACCTTCCATTCAGACCAAGGTCCAGCGTTCGCCGCTATGGTGTACAAGACGCGATGAAGTCTATGAGGGTTCTGGTGCAGTGTTTGTCTCCATACAGGCCTGAGGGCAATTCTATTGTGGAACAAATGAACTGTGACTTAAAGCAATCTTTGACAGCTAGAGTCTTAGGTACTGGCAGGAACTGGCTGGCCCATTTGTATGGTGTTTAACGTGCACTCAATAATCTCACAAGAAGATATATAGGTGGGCGGACCCCATACGAAATGCTCTTTGGCATTAAAATGTTTGTACCAGACCTTGATGATCTAGACGTTGTGGCGGCAGCCGCAACCTTTGACGTAGATAATCATTCTACTGTGTTACAGGATCTATAAAGACCCGTGACAGCTACGCAACTAAAGATTTACCCTCTTCCAATGATGCAGTGCTGCTGATTCCGGTTGCTGGCTGGCTTCCTAAGATTAGAGATCTAGTAGAAGAAAAGCTAGAGAACAAAAAAGAATTTGGTCCCTCTTATCATGCACCGGTTCCAGTACTTGGATTGAAGGGTACTCGTACAGTCATCTTATCACCTTTACCTGGTCGCAGAGACAACTGATACATCTCAGTGGACAATGTCAAGTTAAATAGTCTGGCCGATTCTGAATAATGCAACACCTGCGGTTTCCTGCAATGCTATTACTTTGAATCCGGTAACCTCAACCTCTACGACTACAGCCTGTACCGGTGAGGGTGAGATAGAAACTGCTATTGACCTTTCGCCTGTTCAACTCCATCCTTTTCCACAGCGGATGTCGAATATACGTATTCCCCAGATGAGTCCCAGAGGGAAGTGCCGAGCAATCCTCAACAACATCACGCTGATACATTCCACCCACCTTTAATACTGATTGGTGCAAGCGGCTATTTTAGGGACCATGCCAGCTTCTCTTATTACTCATCCTCCTCGTCCTCCAGTTTGGCACTTTCACCAACAAAATTAAGCATTTTCATCTTTCGGTTCACAAAAACTTACCTGGTCTCCCCATGGACCTACATCTGGTTGGTGCATATCCTAATTTTCCGCTTTATGTCGATTGGATTTGTGACAGTGTTCTTCTTACTCATTAATGGTCATTATTTGCCAGAACGCTCTGCTGTGAACTTGGACGATGGAATTTGGGCCCTCACACATCGTCCCATATCATGAAACGTAATCAGACTCTTGTGAACAGTTCAGCATTCCCGGTTGCAGATGGCATCGTTTGGGATAAAGCAGCTTTCGAAATTCACAGTCCGACGGAGGTGCTCAGGGTGCCATACGTGTTTCGCGCCTCATTAGGAGATGTGTGACATGGAACATACATTCTAATGATTGAGATGTGCAAGCAGTAAATTAATTGTTTTCTGATTTAAAGTATTATGCTGCGTTTGATGCTGAAGATTTGTATTTAAATTCTGGCGATTATGCTGATTTATTCTGTTATCAACACTATGGGCATCACTTCTTGCATAAAACTAACACGCTAAGACCTGTTTTTAATTACACTCAATGGGAACATTGTCCTACTCCCGTACAAGGGAGTTCTAAAACTGTTAGAGATAAGTTCACAAATTTTACTGCAGAAATCTGGTTAGCTGAGGCTCTTAACCCCGACTGTGAATCCCTCAGTCTGGAGTGGGCTAAGATGCACTGTTTGTAGCCGGTGAGGTGATTTGTTTTTGAGTATTGACTTTGTGATGTGTGAGTGACTTTGTGTGGACATCCAAGTTAATCATCTGATGTATTTAGTGTATATATCTTTCTGATTTCTTGCAGGACGTCCAGCATAATCTGCTTGTGCATTTTATTATTATTATCTATGCATTTAACAGTTGCATTTGCCAAGTATGTAAGTATGCTCTTACTGAATATAAATATATATATGTTGTTCATTTGACATCTGGGACAGCCTTTCTGTTAGAAAGCATTGCATTAATAAAACTCCAAGCCTTTTTCTATGACGTGCTTCATTTTATAAAGGTGAAATCTCTTTCCAGGGGGTGTTGTGTTATGTTTATTGCTTCGTCGGGTTTAAACCTCCGTGTGGGAGCTTAGTATTCTATATTATCTGGGACTTCGAAGCAATACAGGGTGGATCCCAATCCTTTTCCTCCCCTGGTAAGAAACCCTATTGCTATCTCTGCAAATTGAAAGGCCACAAGGCAAGGGATTCCAATTGCCATAAGGCTAGCAATAATGATACCACTTTGCTAGTCCTACCACTACACCCCCTAGTGCCCCTTGTAGTAGCAATCCAAATAATAGTAGTGCCTCAGGAGTTTTGTTCGGTTCTCATGTTATGTTATGTTATGTTAAAAAGACTTCTATAGCGCTCTGTTACCCAGAGGTGTCCTGGCGCTGTAAGCTAACCACCTGAGATTAGTCTATGAAAATGCTGATGAGGAAGATTTATATAAATAACCAGGTTTTTAATTCTTTCCTAAAGGAAAGAAGCTCTGTAATCTTCCTGAGCTTAGGAGGCAGATCGTTCCATGCCTTGGCGGCACAGTGGCAGAAACTCCTACCTCCCAAGTTAGCTTTGTTAAAACGGGGAAGGGTAACTAAATTAGCTTGAGCCGAGCTTAGAGCTCTTCCAGGAACATACCACTGAAAGGCATGTTTCAAAAAATCCGGACCAACTCCACTGAGTGCCTTGTAAACAACGCACAGTGCTTTAAACTGAATTTGTTGTTTAACGGGCAGCCAATGTAGTGTCCTAATACCCATTCTTACAGAGACAAATCTAGGTGTCCCTGTAATCAACCTGGCTGTCGCATTCTGTACAATCGGCAGTCTAGCCAAGTGTCTCTCCTGAATGTTGATATAGAGACTATTACAATAGTCCAATCGGGATAGAATAAATGCAGTGACTACTGTCTTTAGGCTGTCTTCAGGAAGGAGGAGTTTGATTTTCCTGAGGGTTCTTAGAATGAAAAAACAGGAGGAGGCAACCCTGCTAACTTGATCACCGAAGGAGAGTTTAGAGTCGATGATCACTCCCAGATTCTTAGCTCGAACCACAGGTAGTGGAGGTAAGCTCATTTCTGTTGGCCACAAATCTGGAGTCCAGAGGTTAATGCTGTTCCCAAAAATAATCATCTCCGTTTTATCAGCATTAAGCTTCAAACAGTTAGATGACATCCAGGCTGAAATCTCCTGCATACAATTATGACAGCTAGATCCAATCTCAGCTTCGGCCCCCTTTTTAATAGATAATACAATTTGTGTATCGTCCGCGTATGAGGTCAGCTGAAACCCAAACGATCTAATTAAAGGCGGCCAGCGGCGCTACATACACGTTAAACAGGGTAGGGCTGAGCGAGGACCCTTGTGGGACCCCACAGGGAAGAGCGAAAGGTCTTGATTTGTTTCTGCCTAGATCTACTGTTTGAGTTCTATTGGTCAAAAATGACCTAAGAAGATCCCAAGCCTTGCCTGTAACCCCGGCCGCAGATAGACGGTCCATCAGAACCACATGATGGACCGTATCAAAAGCGGCCGAGAGGTCCAATAGAACAAGTATGGCGGCACCTCCTTGATCTAAGGCTTTCCTGACCTCCTCAGTAGATTTGATTAATGCCGACTCGGTGCTACGTTCAGCACGAAAGCCGAACTGTGTCTTATCAAGCAGAGAGTTGGTTTGGAGGAAGGAGCTGAGTTGCCCATTCATGGCCTTCTCAAGCAATTTCACAGGAAAAAGAAGCCGAGAGATAGGCCTATAGTTACATGGGTCAGATGGATCTAGATTGGGTTAAAAGGGGGAGGATAGAGGCTATTTTCCAAGCGCTCGGAAAATGACCATTGTCACAGATAGCTGCAAACAGAGGGGTAAGAACTTCTGCGCTAACTTCCGGGACCTGATGCAAAATAGACACGGGACACGGGTCCAAGGGAGAGCCGGATCGAGTATCAAGAAGTAGTTTAAAAACCTCAGATCGGTTTGGAGGAATAAAATGATCTAGTTTTGGGCTATGTATGTTACCGTCAAATGGTTGAGTTGAAACAGCCTCCGTGGCATCAGAAAAAAATCAAAGGAAAGGAGGAAAAGATCTTTCCTACCTTTTGTAGGAAAAAAGTTGCCAGAGTCTCACAGAGTTCTGGGCTACTCTCGATTTTAGGGCTAACAGGAGTGGTGAGTTTAGCAATTGTGTTAAACAAAGCCTTGGATGAAGGTCCCGCCTTCTTAATTTGATCTCCAAAATATAATTTCTTTGTTTCAAAAACCAGTTTTTTATATTTGGAGAGGCATAGTTTATAAATCTCTTTGTCCTAAATATCATATCTTTCCCTCCACTTACGCTCAAGTTTTTTACATTCAAGTTTATGTTTTTTAGATTTTCCGAATACCAAGGGGCAGATGGCACTATCCGTCTAAGGATACATTGTTTGCCTGGCGCAAGTTTCTGACAAGCAGAATCTATCCATTTCGTGTATGCATTTGTGTCTAACTCAACATTAAATAATGAAGCAGGCCGCGATGATTCCAGCAGATTCCCCAATTCCCCTTTATCAATGTTTTTCCAGTCCCTAATGGTCATGGACACCTTAGTGGAGGATCTAGAAAAGTGACGATTAGTCACTTCAAGATCAAAAAGAACCGCCCCATGATCCGTCCACGTGAGAGGGACTGTTTTGGAATAAGTAAGGGAGGGATTGTTTGAGAAGATCCCATCAAGAGTATGGCCTGCCAGATGGGTGGGATCTGTCACTAATTGTTTGAGATCCCCGCCGCTAAAAATCTGCTGTAAACTAATATTATCGGGGTCGGTCATGTCTTCAAGATGAAAATTAAAGTCTCCCAGCACCGTGAGAGACTTATTACAAAGCCCTTCCTCTAGTAATGTGCCGATGGAATCTAAAAACCTGCCCTTGGGCCCAGGGGGTCGATATAAAAGAATGGCACTAAATGTGTTGTGATCCGAGATTTGCATATTAATAGACACTTCCTCACAGGCCGTATTATAGGCCTTAGTAAAGGTAGACTTTAAGGTTTCATGATATAACAATGCCAGACCTCCTCCTTTTTTGGGCGGTCTGTCAAGTGTATAACATATAAAACCGGGGGGAGTGGCATTAACAAGGTCGGGCCCGACGTTTCATTTGTCCACGACTCCGTTATGAGAGCTAATTTAATATTGTAGTTTTCCATGAATAGAGCACATTCCATACTGTGCTTAATTAATGACCTTGCATTAAGAAGCAGGCACTTCAAAGGCTCATGCTCAGGTAAAACAGTTCTGCCACTAAAAGTTATGCCATCCATAGTGCCAACATTCTCCCCAATCCATAAGTAGTCGCATTTATGGCATATCTCTGTCTGCAGACCACTAATACTGTCAGGATTGATCCGGGGGCAGTTAGCCTTGCCCCCTTTTGAGTCCCAGCTAAGCAGTTCCTCCCTGGAATATCTTCTAGCAATAGATGGGAAAGGATCAGGGGGGGTGGCCCTAGGCCTGGACTTGGCGCGGACGGGCGCAGACGGGCTTGCCTTTAGTGCGCCAGCGTGAACTTTATGCCAGAGTCTGTCCGGGCACTAGATCGTTAACCGATAGCAGTGAATCAAAATGGCGGTGATGAGTAAATAATTCCCCCTTCCGGCCCCGTACTAGCACGGCTTAAAACGTGAGCCGTAGCAAATAAAGTGCAGGATCAGTGAATTATTGTGCAAAGAGCAATCAATATTTAAAACAACAGAAACACAGGTAAGCTTAAAACACATAAAGTGATTATGAAGATATCGGCAAATTCTCAAGCACCGACCTGACGAGCATTTGACACAGCTTCGTCTAAGGTGGTAGCGCTGCGCGTGCGCACCAGCGTGAACTTTATGCCAGAGTCTGTCCGGGCACTAGAGCGTTAACCGCTGGCAGTGAATCAAAATGGCGGTGATGAGTAAATAATTCCCCCTTCCGGCCCCGTACTAGCAGGGCTTAAAACGTGAGCAGTAGCAAATAAAGTGCAGGATCAGCGAATTATTGTGCAAAGAGCAATCAATATTTAAAACAACAGAAACACAGGTAAGCTTAAAACACATAAAGTGATTATGAAGATATCGGCAAATTCTCAAGCACCGACCTGACGAGCATTTGACACAGCTTCGTCTAAGGTGGTAGCCTCATGGGGTACTGATGTGGAGTCTGGCCTAGCCTAGACCCCTACACAGGCCACCTTAGTATGTGGTGGTTGCATGGGTTTTGCCACTTTTATTGTAAGTCCCAATATCTTGGGCAAGTACATACAGGAGTTTCTGATCAATGGTAAGAAAGCTGTTGCCTGTAGGGACACAGGGGCTAGTGTCACCATGGTGACAGGAAAGTGTGTGTCCCCCCTTCAGCTTTTACCTGGATACATGTACCAGGTGACCAACACTGAGGGTGTTAGAACAGATCACCTAATAGCAATAGTCAATTTCAGATGGGGAAGTGGAGTATTGGTCTTAGAAGGGTGGCACTATCCCCCAACCTGCCTGTAGATTGCCTGCTGGGCATTGATCTAGAGATTTCGGTCTGGGTTGAAGTAGAACTCAGGACCCATCTAGAAATGATCGGCCTCCCTAAGCAGGTTGGGTCAACACCCTAGAGCACAAACCCAACTACCAAGAAAGCTTGGATAAGAGGAGCCTGAAAGAATGGCCCACCCAGCTCCAACAGGGAGCATCAGAGAGGAAGAAAAGTCTTCCTCCCCCACACTGTAGGTGAGTGTCAGCCTCCTAAGGGAACTGATTCTACCCCTTCTGAAGAAACTGCCCCAGAGGAGGTCAGGCTTGTCCTGGCAGCGCCCCTTAAGGCAGGGGAGTCTTCCAAGGAGGTACCAAGTCTGGAGCAGGTATCCCGTCCCTCTCCGCCAGGCCTCAGCCAGTCAGGTGCTGCAGAGGCCAGGGATGTCAATGGACACACAGGGCCCACTTCCAAGAGGAATCCTCTCACCCACAGATTGGAAACCACCAGCCTAGTAGTTCTAGCCAGGTGGATAGCCCTCAAGAATCTGAGAAATCCCCCTTACCCTTAGCAAGTGACATCCCCCAAATGGACTCTGTTGGGAAGAGCAAGACCAGGGACATGACTGTCCCAGACTTTCACTGGCCCCACATAGTGCCAGACCAACAGGCTCCACCAAATTCTGTAATCATCAAAAGGTTGACTCCTAGGGATAAGTACAAGTCATCCATGGGGAAAAGCGCCTCTGTTGTGGCCAGTGCTCAGAGGAAGTGGAGACCAACCCTGTTAGGGCCTCACTTCCCTAGTCAGACACCCCACAAGCCCCTCTCTTGGCTTAAACAGTTGACAGGTAGACAGCCCAAACGTTTCAGAGGATCCAAACCCCTACAGAGGAGGAACTTCTCAGTGGACCATAAAACAGGGAGTATCCATGCCAGTGCAGGTGGACCTTCCTTGTATGGCCACTTAAGAAATAAAGACTTATCTGGGCATGGTTAGCCTTATCCTTTCGTAGGGGGTGCGGGTGGTTATGTAGGAAGGTAGCATCCTTCTGGCATGGTTGCCTCCAGTTTCTGCCCTGTGTCAGTGTGGTTTGAACTATTCTGACTGAAATCCTGCTAATCAAGGCCCCAGTCACTGTGCTCTTTCCCTAAATTGGACCATGGTAAGTACTTTCTAATTGGCTACTGTTGTACCCTTCTAAGTCCCTAGTATATGGTCCCGACACTGCACCTTCTTCATTTTCCACATATGTTGCTGCTGCCAATGGTTTATTTTACGCATATATTACTTTGGAGAATGGGAATCAAATCGAACCTGGACTGCACCGAATGCTCTGAAGGTAGAGTCATGTTCTTCCACAAGGCTTTGGAGTGCACAGTCAATGGATGACACTGGAGTGGGGTGACGGGGTATTGAGGGCTGCACTGGGGGAAGCAAAACATCTCCACCACTGATGATTCTTCAGGGGTTGCTGGATAAATAGGTTGGCATAGTAGTAGTCACTTGTTTCAGGTAGTGGGCTGCATGGTGGCAAACAAAGACATAGCCTGCATGTGGAGCTCCAATGAAGGCTGACACTGCAGGAGTGGGAGGTATACCTTGTTGGAGTGGGTGAATACGATGCCAATGAATACCATGATATGTACAGACCAGCCACCCGACAAAGGCGATACAAGTAAATGCATTGTCAACATATGCCATAACCTCTGCCTGTATAACCATGTCAATACCTGTCAATGCAATGTCAATATATGCCTTGACCTGTGCCCACACAGCAGTGCCAACAAAGACAGTAACAATGTCAATGTATGCCATAATCCATGCACAAATTACAATGTAGTTACCAGTAAGAACAATGTGGATGACATTCATGACCTGAGCAGGCACAACAGGGTCAATACCAGTAAGGAAAATGGTAATGTGCACTATGACAACTGTACGCACAATGTTAAGATTGACAATAAAAATGATACCAGTGACTACCATATTTTTTTCATGAGTTCTATTGAACTAACATCATTGCTGTCTGATTCACCAAAGGTGACCTTCCTATCAACCTCGAGTCAGAGATACGTGGTTAGAGATCCTGCGACCCACACCTATCGACGGTCAGGTCACAGGTGGGGTCTCTCTTAACCCAAAGACAAACAAGCACCCAGGGAAAACCCTGATCGATCTCATAGACTGATAGTTGCACCACAAACAGGTCAGAGGAAATTGTCCCCAATTAAACATGTTTGGCTAAAGGCTCACATTCCCCAAAAATGCAACAAAGCTTGATACCAAATGTAGAGAGGAACACTCAGCCAATCAGGAAATACATGCACACCACACGTAGTAATCGCGAACTCCTCATACCGGACATCTGGACACATACACATTGGCCCACACAAGCTTTCACCAAGTTGGAGATCCATCTGTGCCCATATCAGATGCCTGCACTTGTAAATTTATGACAGATGCTATTTTGGAATGTAGAAATTGTTTTATTGTACCTCATGAACTGTTTATAATGATGGCCAAAACTTTGTACACCTAGAGACTTTGAGTAGACGCACTCTGTCGAGGCTTTCCCGGCCCCAGCATTTAATTAAACTAACTTGCTCATGTTTTGCCAAAAGCCTCTTGTCTTTTCATTTATTTAAGGCAAATTCATATCCAAACAACATTTTGGCAAGCCAACCAGGACAGATTGGTTAATCGAGCCTGACTGCTATAAAAGAAAGGACTGTGGCCCGAACGGATTCACATCTGTGCAAAAAGATCGGTGAGCAGACGCCATAACTGATTATTTGACAAGAATGATCAGCACACAAATTCATAAATATATGATACATATCTTGTTATAAGATCTTATTAAGACATGGGATGCACAAACTTCTTTTATATGTTCTTTATTCAGTATAAAATGTATTCCTTTATTCTTGTCTTCTTAAAATCAGATTTCTTGTGTAGCCAACACTCTTCACTAGCGACTTCTTCAGGGCTTATCCCATTATTTGATATATTGAAATATGAATCCTGTTCTCTCGTTTCGAATACATCATGTCTAAACGGGGAATCCCATCTTCTGTATTCTGCAGGTCCCATGCACCTTTTATCCTCTTATAGTCATGTCAGCATATTCCTTGTATCCTTGGAGACCGCTCCCTCCCAATAAGTGTCCATTGCCTATGCTGGCATCAAAATCGTGTTTGTTGAGAACTGTTGCTTGTGTATGCGCGTGGGTCAAAATGGTCTGGGCCACAATGAGGCTCTGAGGATGAGTTGGCTCTCTTCTTTTTTCATTTTGTTCAGCAGCCTTAGTATCATGGGAAGTGGAGGCAAGGAGTGGCGATGATTACTATCCTTGCTAGCTGGCAACCATTTCCCCATTAACCCTCTGGCATACAACTGGCAGCTGCGATTGAGATGCGTTGTGAAGAAATCTAGGCTTGATTTCCCCAGTTTCCAAAGCTGGATGGCAGTTGTTGTTGGTCCTGTTCACATCCATGACACTCATTTGTTATTTTGCAATGTCTGTTGACTCAAGGTACTTTTTTGATTCTTAGGGTAATATGGGGATGAACAATCTATTTCCACATCCTTTCTGCTTCCTTCGAGGAAGGAGCTATCTTGTTCCTCTTTACTGGTTCATGGTTGTCATGTCTGTGTAAATCAGTATAGAGGAATGTTTTACTCTGGCAAGAAAGGATTTGTGCCCCAAAAGGACCACTCTACACTGCATTTCTTGGACTAAAGAGAAATCAGAAAATCGCCGCTTTAAGTTCTCCATGCTTGAAGCCATGCCGGCTCGTTCAACCCTTCCCAGAATGCCCAACAACACATTGTTATTCTTGGGAATTTGAAGGAAAGTAGACTCTTTGCTTTGGCAAGGGATGACAGCCTATTAATACATGCCACCAAGAACAGAAGAACCCCATGTACGTGTAGTGTTCAAGCAGACCTTGCACAATTTTATGCTGTTCTGCTACCTGTATAGCAAGTACAAGTCAATATCAATAAACACGATTTTAGGCAAAGAACAGCTAGCTAATCCAGTGGGGCAAGTATTTTAATGTGATTTTTTATGCACAAACTCTCGAACTAGGCCTAGTAGACCACCATGGCGTAGAGGCTGGCGCGTTTAGAAAAGTCTGCAACAGATTGCGTCAAGCCCGTGTGGGCTCCTTGCAGGCCATACTTTGGAAGGAAATATCGAAAAGCCCTACCAGCCAGAAATATCGACATCATTTGGATCACAGTCCACAATTACTTGGAGTTAAGGAATTCTGGGAAACAAATCCCTCACAGCCGGCGCTAAAGGCGACCATCAAGAAGAGCGTCCAGCACTGGTCTGTGGTATTCTTGTTGTTATAGCGATGCTTTGCCTATGTCATCTAGGTTCTCCTGCTTGTGATTATGTCTTAGGAATGTTCTGACCGTTACCTAGGTTAGAGAATGTAATGTTTTGAAGAAGGTTCTAAGACCAGGGGCGGTTGGGGAGAAACAGTGATACTTGATGAGCTGGCTGTAGGTTTGGATGGGTCCTGTTACTTTTGAATAAACCTGCTTATTTCTGATGAATCTCCTGAGTCAAGACTTCTCATTTCATGCAAAGGGGAATCTCACATGGTCCTTTCGTTCTGACAGGGCAATATTGTCAAAGAGGAAGCATGCATGGGCAGTGATTTCCAATTTTAAACCAGGCGTTGAGTCACCCTGTTAAATGGTAGCGACAGTCGTAGTCGATAACCTTTCAAGTATTGCCCTGCGGTAATCGCCTCTTATACCATTCGATGCTAAACCAACAAAGAGGCAGGCGCCGGAGACTGGAAGGCAGGAAACAAAGTTTTATTCCGTCGGAGTGGAACACATCAGATCAGACAACGAGGTATCGTCACGAGGTGCTCTAACCACATCTCTGAGGCCTGGCCTCTTATACACAGGTTTATGACTTTATTGCAGGTTTATCATACATGGCACATTCTTGAGATCGCTTTGATACATGAAAGAACATCCTCAGAATCCCCACTTCAAGCTCGTTCCCACACATATCTACAGTGGAAGTCCCCACCCCACCCACAGTAGGAGATGGCTATCACACAGATGGACATTCCGTCAATTCCCGGGGGTGTGTGTGACCGGTCGGGTCTCAGGGGGTGGGGGGCCTTGATCTACTGTAATCCCTTTGATGTGGGGTGTTTCCCTTACAGTAGGGGCAATAAACTGCATCCGCAGGGCTAGGTGATGGCCTGGGATCGGTTCGGACAATTGAGCGCAGAGGAAGGGGGTTATCAAAGAGATGCATAACCATGTATGGGATGTCGGTCAGGCGTGGGATGTGGTTCCATGGCAGGGTCACGCAGAAGGAGAGGGTTTATGGTCCGTGTATGAGAGAGCGGGGGTGGCCGGCGCTCGGGGGAATGCTCGCAGCGCCAGGGGGACGCGCTGGCGATCGGCAATGAGCAGGGAGAGACCAGGGTGCCTAGAATGGCTGCCGTGCTCTTTCCTGTGTGTCGCGCTGGGGAGAGACAAGATGGCGCAGATGATGTTCAGTTCGCAAGCTAAATTTCCACAGTCCTCCCTTTTAACATATCTCGCCAGCTTGTTTAGTTCGGATCTATCCCCATAATACTACGAACTTCCACCTCATACAAAGCTTTCATTCGCTCCGCTTCAAAGTTCAAAGTCTTAGGGCAGATGCAGTTCATAAAAAGCGAACATAAAGGTGGCAGACACTGAATCCCCAAGCAACATCCACATAGTATCACAATTGGTATTAGGATAAATGAAAACAGCTTCCATCCCCAACTTCTAATAGTGTCCCAAACCCAACTTCCCAGTGACCATTCTTCTTGCTCCTGATGAACCTCTGCGGAAAGTCTGTGGAGGTGTTCAATTGCTTTGTAGACTGAGGGTGAGTTATCCGGTAGGTAGGTACAACAGCTGGACCCAATGATGAGGCATGCTCCTCCACGATCAGCCAGAACCACATCTAGAACGAGGCGGTTCTGAAGAGCCACCAGGCGGACGGCCTGAAGCTCGGCGGTGTTGTTGGCGAGGATGCCAGCCGTAATGTTCATCGCCGTTTCGACTGCCTGAGTTAAGTGGCGGATGGCACGGCTGTTTGCCATTGGACCCCAGAGTGGAACAAGTCCTTTTACTGCGTCCATGAACTGTGCTCCGGTGGAGTCGGCTTGCACAATGTCTTTGGCACGTTTCTGTCGGTGATGGTTTGCTGGGGCCACATATGTCGGAGGAAGGACAAAAGCGATGTAGCAGGTGCCTCCCCAACCTCTCGGAAGCCAGGTGTAGGCCTTAGTACCACAGACGAAGTACATATTTGGGGAGGCAACAAAGGAGGGTGGATCAACTGAGTCCAATGTTCGGGTGATGAGGCAGGAGCTGTGGCCCACCAGCTGCGCCCCCAGGCCTTCGAGGCACACAAGTCCAGTGATGTTGATGACGGATAGGGCCACTGTCAGGGTGGCGGCCGTTCGTTTCCGGAGGTAAGAGAAGGTAGGTCTGGCTGGGTTGTTAAACACCTGCATTTCAACTCGTTCTTTGGCAGGGATGTCCATGTGAAAGGAAGTGTTTGATCTCAGAGGACAGAAGGGGGCAGAAGTTTTTCCAGTTTTGTTCAGCCAGAACCCATGGTAGAAGTGTGACCCAGTTTTGCCGGAAGTGGCATTGTCCTTGTAGCTTTCCTGCAGGATGATTAGCCAGGCGAGGCAGGAACCATGGACCGAAAAAGGTGAAGGGATGAAAGGGATAGAGTGTCCAGTGGCATGTGGTAGCAATCCACAGATCCAGCAATTAGTGGCATTGGAGGCAAGATTGTGTTGGTGGAGCAACTGCACAAAAGAGTTATTCCAGAACTCCTTACGCCTTTCTCGGAGTTGGGGTGAAAGTGAGATCAGATGGTGTTCTTTCATGGTGGTAGGTGGAACGGTGGTCAGCAATGTCTTATGGGCGGGTGCGCTCTCCTCCATGATCCAGAAGGTGACCATGAGGAGAAGGCAAAAGAGAAGGGTAATGAAAAGTGCAATAGTCTTTGAGCTGTGCATTTTGTCAGTCTTTGGGATTTTGTAGTGGATCTTTGGGCGTCCGGTTGCTTCCATCATCTTAATGTCGGATGCTTCCATCACCTTCAAGGGACTCGGTAGCGGGCAGAACCACAGACTTTGTTTAGTTTCTCTCCTGGTGGCCTTTGAGGTGGCTAGGCAACCGCTCTGAGATTTCAACTTAGTTTGTGGCCTGCTTAGCCGAAGTTCCCTCCTTTCGTCGTAGGTTCTACCCTTCTTTGGATGGCACAGTGGGATCGGGATATTTCGTTAATTCAAGTGTCTCTGTATCCGGGCAGTGGCTCAGGGATGGTCGGTCTTTGTCCAGAAGTTCCTCTTGGGCGGTGGTGTTATCCGTGGTCGTCAGGGTCGATGATACCTTCTTGCAGTGGTGTGCATGCAGCCAATTGCGCTTCCCCTCCACTCGAAGAGCTGTTCGGGTGGTGATCAGGACTTGCAGAGGGCCCGTCCACCGGGGCTCCAGACTCTTGGTGCGCTGGAAGTTACGCACTAAGACAAAGTTACCCGGTTGGATGTCGTGCCCGGGGCCCCTGGAAACGTCGGGAATGGCTTGCAGCACCTGCTGATGGATAACAGACAACGTTTTAGTTAGGTTGTACAAATAGTCAGACATGAGGACGTCCGGGACGTCGTGGATGGATGTTGGTTTCGGTGCAGTCCAAAGGTTCATGGGCCGCCCGAAGACGACCTCGTAGGGGGTTAAGTGGTGTTTGGTGGGGGTGGAACGCATTGATAGCAATGCTAGCGGGAGAGCGTCTGGCCATTTCAGTCCTGTGGTGGCAACTATTTTTGCTATCTTAAGCTTCAATGTGGCATTATGTCGCTCAACCAAGCCTGCAGATTGGGGATGGAAGACCGCATGGAACTTCTGTTTTACACCCAGCCCCTTTAAGATGAGTTGGATAACCTCGGCTACAAAATGGGGGCCGTTGTCGCTCCACAAAATTCGACAAAGGCCGTACCGGGGGAAGAATTCTTTCAGTAGTACTTTTGCGGTAGTCATAGCGGTGTTGTCGCGGGTTGGGTAGGCTTCCACCCACTTGCTGAAGGCGCACACAACGACAAGTACGTACTTCAAACCTTGGCACCTTTCTAACTGGACGTAGTCCATTTGTAGGACTTCAAAGGGATGATTGGGAACCCCAAACCCTCCCCGGGGTACAGCAGTTCCTTTCCCAGGGTTGTGTTGGAGGCAGACCAGGCATTGCTGGACCAGACGTTTGGCTGAGTCTGAGATTTTGTCGTTGTGCCAGACTTTGGAGATGAGTTCGATCATGGGAGCAGACCCTATGTGTGCGGGGGAGTGTGCCATGGTCAGCATGGGGATCAAGTATGAGTCTGATAGCAACCATTTGTTCGAGTCTTTAGTTCGCCAGCAACCGTCATCGTCCCTCAATCCCACCCGTGCCCATTCTGTTCATTCGTGTGGTGAGCTGGCTAATTGGATGTCCCTAATCGTTTCCCTAGCATCCTTCCATTTCTCAGTTTGTGACCTGGTTACGTACATACGGGTCGTGGACCTATTCTCGGCTGTGGTTCGGGCAGTAATGTCAGCTAGTGCATTTCCCTGTCCTATAATGTCTGTCACTTTCTTGTGTGCCTGGCATTTGATCACAGCCAGTCGGGTGGGGAGGAGGACTGCTTCGGTCAGGGCAGAGACTAGATCTCCATGCAGGATGGGTGTGCCATGGGAAGTCAAGAATCCCCTCTCCTTCCAAAGGAGCCCAAAGTGGTGAACTACCCCGAAGGCGTATTGGCTGTCTGTGTAAATGTTTGCGGTTGTCCCTGCTGCCAGGATGCATGCTCGTGTGAGAGCAATCAGTTCAGCCGCCTGTGCTGATCGCTGTGTGATGCGGGCTGGCTCAACAACTGTTCGGGCTGTGGTGACTGCATAGGCAGCTGAAGTGGTGCCATCGGGGAGCTTGATGCATGAGCCATCCACCCATAGTTCTCCGTCAGGGTCCGGGAAGGCAGTATCCCGAAGGTCAACCCTACTCTTGGTCTGTTCGTCGGTGAGAGTCACACAGTCATGTATAGGGGGCGCATTGGGGTCAGTGTCAGGGAGAGGTAGTAGAGTGGCTGGATTCAGAGTGGTGCATCGTTTCAATGTGATGTGGGGTGCAAGCAGGGTCAGTTCATAGCCAGTCAGTCGTGCGCTAGTCAGGTGTTGAGTCTTGGTCTGGTTCAGGAGGGTGTCAACCGCATGGGGTACCAATACAGTGAGGGGGTTCGAGAGCACGATCCCCTCGCTTTGCCGGATAGAGACAGCAGCGGCGGCTACTGCTCGAAGGCAGGTGGGCAAAGCTCTGGCTACAGGGTCAAGAGTGGCAGAGAAGTAGGCACAAGGGCGTTGTTTAGGACCTATGGACTGAGTTAGGACAGACAACGCGCATCCCTCCCTTTCGTGGGTGTAGAGGGAGAAAGGTTTAGTGTAGTCTGGGGTTCCTAGGACTGGGGCCGAGCAGAGGGCGTCTCGTAATTCTTTGAAGGAGGATTGGCATTCGGGTGTCCAGGGGAGGGGGAAGGGGACATCTTTAGCCAACAGGGAAAGCAGAGGTTTTACAATAAGACGGAAGTTTGGCAACCACTGTCGACAAAAGGAGGTGAGGCCTACTAGAGACCGCACTTGCTTCTGAGTTTTGGGAACAGGGGTTTCTAGGATGGTCTGAATTCGGTCAGGGGTAAGTTTCCTCCCGTCCTTGGATAGGAGGTGGCCTAGGTATGTCACTTGGGGTTGGCAGAACTGTAACTTCTTCCTGGAGACCTTGTGACCGTTCTCCGCGAGGAAGTGGAGGAGGTGAATGGTGGCTGTGACAGCAAGTGGGGTGGTGTCGGCCGCCAAAAGGATGTCGTCGACGTACTGTATTAACACCACTCCATCGGGTAATTGGACTGCATCTAGTTGTCTCTTGAGGGCTTGGCTATAAATGCTGGGACTCTCAGTGTAGCCTTGGGGTGCCCTACAGAATCTGTATGACCGGGCTTTTAAAGTGAAGCCGAACAGGTAGCGGCTGTCTGGGTGGATAGGGATGGAGAAGAATGCGTTCTTGAGATCAATAACAGTAAAGGTGGTGGCAGTGGACGGAATTAGGGTGAGGATGGTGGTGATGTCTGAGACCACGGGGTACTGAGGTATGACTACTTTGTTAACTTCTCGTAAGTCAACAATGAAGCGGTATGCTTTCTCATCTCCCTCGCCTTGCTTCTTTACAATGGATAGGATAGGGCTGTTGCAAACATTACTGACTACTTCTTCTACTACTCCTGCATTGACTAGGGACTGGATGATTTCCACCAATGCCTTCTCACCTTAGGGCGATATTCGATACTGTGGAAGCTTTGGCAGCACTGCGTCCGGTCGGACGGTTATGTGTACTGGGTCGATCACCATGCGCCCTACATCTGAGTCGGTTTTAGCCCATAGATGTGAGGGTAACGTGTCGAGTAGGTACAGGTCAGCATCAGTTATAGAGAGCATACGTCGTGTGTGACAAGGTCTGAACAGATCTGGGTTATCGTGCAGGATGACTCGAACTCCGTCTGGGGAACATCTGATGGTAGCTCGGAAATGTTTTAGCAAATCGAATCCCATAATAGCATCGGGGGTGTTGGAGGAGAGCAGAAAGGTCGTGTCAGTGGCGTTATCTTCTAAGTCAAAGGAGATTGGTGCTGATAAGGGGTTAGTGGAGGGCGTTCCATCGAAGCCTATTGAGGTTACGTGTGAGCCAGACAAGGGTGCCCTAGGAATCAGTCGTTTAGATAACGCACTACGTGTCGCCCCAGTATCTACCAGGAATGGAGACTTTGTGCCCAAGAGTGACGTAAGGACCTTGTTGGTCAACACGGAGTTCGACTGGATCCCTCCCTTGCCCCTGGCGGTCCTATGCGATGTCATGGGTGCTTTCGTAGTCGGACTGCTGACACTGGTTTTGTCGGGGGCGATCAAAGGTGTTTGGTCTGCCTGGCCTGTCGTTGATGGCGTCGTTCGTGTACCCTCGTCCCTGTCCTCTATTTCTGGGGCTATGTCTCTGGGGTCCCTATTTTTGTTCATTTCCAGAAGGACCGGGAACTGGGATTTCCAGTGTCCGAACCCTCTACAGAACGCACATTGGTTCCCATCTAAATCTCTCCGTCCGTTGTAGGGTGCAGGTGTATGGTCTCTAGGGGGTAGCTTTCTAGAGGCGGTTGGTTGGTAATTCCCTTTTGGGGGCTCCCTTCCTATGGTCACCCCTTGCAACTGTGCTATCATTACCCTCTCCTTCAGTTCCTTTTTCTTCCTCTCGGACGCTCTATCGTTCTCATTCTTTTGGTTTTCGTAGTATTGGGCCATCTGGAGGATTGCTGCGGGTTTGGAGGCTGCCCAACTACTCTCACTGGTCTGTAGCTTCTGGGAGACTTCTTGTGACAGACCCTTCACATAATTCTGGACAAAGAGGTGATGTCCTGTTGCAGTGGTCATGTCCTGGCCACTATAATCGGAAAACACGGTCTCGAATCGAGAGAAGTATTCAGACACATCCTCCTGGGGTTTCTGGCGACAAGCCGTCACTATCGACCAGTCTACCTTTCTTTCTGGGATTAGAGTCTTCAACTTCTGCACAATCTTGTCTGGGAGCTCCAATATGGCTTTCGGGGGTTTCTGTCCCGGTTCTCGCTGTTTGTCTATGGTATCAAGTTGTACCCAAGTATATCCGAACGGCTCAGCGTGGGCAACTTTCCGGATTTGCTTCCACACATCAGCCGGCAGACATAACCCGAAGAACAAGTCGATATCTGCTAAGGTCATTATTGTTGAACCTAAGGCTGTACCTAGTTCGGTGTAGAAGGCAGTCGGGTTCTTTCTTAAGTCGGGTAGGGTTTTTCTAAAGGTCAAAATGTCTTGTCGGTCCCATGGCTGGTAGACCCAATTATATACAACCCTTCCCTTCGCATCTTGGTGGTTGATGTCGTCATGTGTTCCCTGACCTCGTGGGGGGACCCAGTAGGGGGCGGCCTCTTTGATGGGCATCATGGTATCAGCCCTTCCTGCCTGGGGCTTAGTCGCTATGGGGGTTTCTGCTTTGGTTGTCTGTCTGTGCTCTTTAAGGTGCCGGTAGACCTCGAGCGTACGAGTGAAGAGGTCCGTCACATCGCCCTCTCCTTCTTCCCCAATGTCTACCTTCCTATATAGGGCCGCTAAGCCTTCGGGACCTTTATCGTGGTACCTATCCTCATATGTATTCAGGGCGTGATAACAAAGTCGTACGACAAAGTGTCGTCTGCGGTTGTCGGCATACGAGTTATACACGTCTGTTATATACTCCTCACTTTCCTTTCGCTCCACCAGTGTCCTTACTATCTTGTCGATTCCTGCTCGTTCATCCTTTGTTAGTCGATTCATTTTGGTGGAATCTTTCTTTCTCATCTCAGGGTCATCCAACGTTATCGCCAACGTTGTGTTCAGTACAAGAGGCTCGGCCGGCGTGGAGGCCGTGAGGACCGAGGCCCCGGTACTGCTTTCGCTTGTGTTTGGGGGTTGTGGGTGTTGCACTACCGGTTGGGAGGGTGCGTATGGAGGGGGCATGTAAATGATCGGGGGACCTAATAGCAATTCGTCATTCGTTCGCCACATGCCGATACTGTCAAGCATAGTAGGCGTCGTTTTATTACTACGCAGAGCTATTTCTAGCATTTCTATTTTATGGTCGTCGAAGGATCCCATCAGTGGCCACTGACTCTCGGGGTCCTTCTTTGTATATTTATGCCATAGCTTGCTATAAGCTACGGCGACTAGTCCATATTTAGTGAACATGTCCTTATTAGGGGTGCCCTCCAGTGGAGCCGGGTGGTCCACCTCTAATGAGCGGTCCGGGCAGAACCAACTACCAATCAGTGGGGAGAAGATAGGCATGACGGGTTACAACGGGGACAAAAGTCAGCACTACCTATCTTTTCACTGCTTGCAAAGACTAGACAGAATATCTCTATTCCTCGTTATTTGTAAGCAGAGAATACCTCCAAAGAACCAATATCGAACAACTAGTGTTCGGACAATCAATCAATCAATAGTGAGAAAGAGATAGGCACGACGGGTTACAATGGGGACAAAAGTCTGCGTTACCTACCCTTCACTATTTGCAAAGACTAGACAGAATATTTCTATTCTACGTTATTTGCAAACAGAGAATATCTCAAAGAGCACTATCCTTCAAAACAATCAATATTCGGACAATCAATCAGTGGGGGGATAAAAATAGGCACGACGGGTTACAATGGGGACAAAAGTCTGCGTTACCTACCCTTCACTATCTGCAAAGGAAGAGAGAGTATTTCTACTCCTCCCCGTTTGTAGACAGCGAATATCTCAAAGAGAACAATCAATAAGCAAATACTAGTATTTCAATCAATCAATCAATCGTTTCGCAATTTGTCGTGTTTCACGACCTTACCCGGACCGCGTGGACAGTTTCTCGTCTTCCGCCTCCAGCGCCCGATCGTCCTCTACTCTCCGTTATTGCCGCGGCACTCCTGATGGTTTCCAGTCAGGACCGTAGATCACTCGAGAGAGGTCTGCTCGGAACCAGTGAAGTTCGGATGATCGGCTGCCAGATGAGGGTCTATCGGGCAGGAGCTCTCCCGATCGTTGCAGTCGTTCACTCTGTCGTTGGGACCTCTCCCACTGGATCCACGTGTCGCTGATGGGCCCCACGCTTGGGACGCCAATTGTTAAATGGTAGCGGCAGTCGTAGTCGATAACCTTTCAAGTATTGCCCGGCGGTAATCGCCTCTTATACCATTCGATGCTAAACCAACAAAGAGGCAGGCGCCGGAGACTGGAAGGCAGGAAACAAAGTTTTATTCCGTCGGAGTGGAACACATCAGATCAGACAACGAGGTATCGTCACGAGGTGCTCTAACCACATCTCTGAGGCCTGGCCTCTTATACACAGGTTTATGACTTTATTGCAGGTTTATCATACATGGCACATTCTTGAGATCGCTTTGATACATGAAAGAACATCCTCAGAATCCCCACTTCAAGCTCGTTCCCACACATATCTACAGTGGAAGTCCCCACCCCACCCACAGTAGGAGATGGCTATCACACAGCTGGACATTCCGCCAATTCCCGGGGGTGTGTGTGACCGGTCGGGTCTCAGGGGGTGGGGGGCCTTGATCTACTGTAATCCCTTTGATGTGGGGTGTTTCCCTTACAGTAGGGGCAATAAACTGCATCCGCAGGGCTAGGTGATGGCCTGGGATCGGTTCGGACAATTGAGCGCAGAAGAAGGGGGTTATCAAAGAGATGCATGACCATGTATGGGATGTCGGTCAGACGTGGGATGTGGTTCCATGGCAGGGTCGCGCAGAAGGAGAGGGTTTATGGCCCGTGTATGAGAGAGCGGGGGTGGCCGGCGCGCGGGGAATGCTCGCAGCGCCAGGGGGACGCGCTGGCGATCGGCAATGAGCAGGGAGAGACCAGGGTGCCTAAAATGGCTGCCGTGCGCTTTCCTGTGTGTCGCGCTGGGGAGAGACAAGATGGCGCAGATGATGTTCAGTTCGCAAGCTAAATTTCCACAACCCCACTTAGCAAGCACGTTTCCACTTTACTGGAAACAACAGTTTTTAGCACTGAGGATGGGCGAATGGCCTTTTTTGAAGAACCTTCCTGACTGGCGTCGTTCGGACAACAGTATTAAATGCAGGATGTGCGGCTATTACTCTGAATCCATTGAACACATAGTCTGTGTATGTCCCATAATGCTCACAGACAGACGGTCTCTATTGCGAGAAGAATGGATCAGATTAGAAGTTTGATCATGCCACCAAGCGATAATAGCTGCCTTAGACCCGGACAACACGAAGCTGAACATTGGGTTCCCCAAATTCGTCAGTAAAGCGTCAAACCTGGTGCAAGATACTAGACCCGCTGATACTCCTTTACTTCAGCAGAGCGGCATTTAATCTATAGGTCCCATAACAGAATCTTTGACTGTTAATCATAACCGATCTGAACCTGACTTTTTAGCTTAATTTTAACTGCTTACATTGTTTTAGCGAATCAAAAGAAAAAGTAATTTTTATTGAGTTGTCTTTTTCACAAATGAACTGACCGCTTTATATTGTAATGGTTTTAACTAATCAAACAATAAAAGTATATATTTATTAAAAACATATATTGCATTTTATTATACTAAACAGTCGATGTTCCAGGAGAATGATGACCATCTCGGTGGTTTATATTGCAGAATGCAATTTATAGCATTTTACAGATTAAATGCAACTGTCTCCAGTTTGATATGTGTCAAAGCTCAAATATGTATCCCCCCCCCAACCGGATCCCAAACCAAACTAGAACCCCTGTGTGTCACCTGGGAGCCATCAATATAAAATGAGTCAAGGAGGGGAGTGCCTATGCGGGTATAGTGCATCATATGTATGAACCTAGTTAACGCGGGTGATAATGGACTTCACACACCTGTAATCACTGGGGTATGATCACCTGTGGACCAGTGGATACCTGC
The DNA here is from genome assembly GCF_964204655.1 of Triturus cristatus. NCBI lineage: Eukaryota > Metazoa > Chordata > Amphibia > Caudata > Salamandridae > Triturus > Triturus cristatus. Next base: position 1,200,433,993 of record NC_140584.1, read on the forward strand.
TCACTGGAAGCCTGCCACCCTCTCAGGATCCGAAACCTGTGCCTCAAAACTCTCCAATAATAGGTACCACTCCATATAAATTGGGTTTTGCAGCGCACCCTTCAATCCTCCTGCCTAAGGGCTACACTTTCGGCAAGGCCCCACTCACCTATATCTTCCCGCCAGTCTGTTAAACTTGGGGCTCTCAGGGACATCCAATACCTGGTAAGAAGGCACTTTGCCAGTAACAGTGCCGGTTTGCCAATCGCACCCCCATCGGGGAACCCCTAGGAACCCAAGGAAAAATCGTTTTATAACAAGTTATGGCCAGTATGATAACCACTGTAGTTGCCGGGCTATACAGTACGCCGTAAAATCTGGAGCTCTCGGCCCTCCTTGAACCGTTTGAAGTTGGAGCTCTGCTAAGTTGACTCTATGAAGTCCCTGACCCCAGATCAGCTCACTCAATAGAGTGTTGAGTTGCTGGAAAATACAGTTAGGAATCATAATTGGTAAGTTCACAAAATGGTATAGAAAGTGCAGCAACATTACCATTTTCACCAGTGAGAGCCATACAGCCACGGACAGGAGCAACATAGTCCCAAAGGCCACCTGTGATTTGAGAACTGCAATTGTGAGAGGTTGCCTTCCAATAAATTAGGGCTATCTCTATATATTTGAATCCCAATGTACTGGAAAGTGGAAGGGACTACTGGGATCGTGTATTCTCCAAAACACAGGCCAGGCTCTGCATATGTGCCGGCGCAGGAATATGCACTAGACTTGTCTGTGTTGATGCGCAGGCCAGAAAGGGTACCTAAGGCAGTCAGCAACTGGGCCATTTCCATCTGCACTTCCCAGATATCTTTCAAATACAAGATCATATAGTCGGCATACAGTGAGATGGTATGGACTGTGTTGCCCATTGGAATCCCCCTTTGCCCTGCTTCCTGTCTAATTCTTTGTGCTACAGGTTCAACCACAAGGATGAAGAGGAGCGGGGATAGGGGCAACCCTGCCTGGTGCCGTGTCATACCGGGTAGGATTAGGTTATATGGGGACCTGTTCTAGCCCTAGCTGTGGGGCTCAGCAAAGTCCAGCCCCAAACCAATACCAAGGAATAATAGGTAGTATTTCAGTGTCATTGCGGGTTGTCCAAAACGGTACGTCAGAAGGGGCTGTGCAGCAATAATAGTGGGCAGCAACTAGTTCCAAGATGTGGGAATGTTCATTCATATGAAATCCTGGATGTAAGCATAACAAGGTGATGCATAATATTTTTGTACACCACCATAGCGTGAGTTTAGCGTTGCATGACATTTGTTACGATGTCCCCTTTTTAATTTGCCTGCATTTTGTGGAGTAACTGCAGGAAACTTCCAGCTGTATCTGAGTCGGAGGCTTGCATCTCGAAGCTGACTCTTGGCTTCCTGAAAAGAAGCTCGCCATCGTTGGACAGCATCTGTATAATCTGGGAAGAGAGAGACCTTCATGTTGTCTACCCAGATGGGTGTCCAGTCTATGTCTGACTGCAACAGGTCATCTCAGTCCCAATAATTAAGACTCTTGGCCACTATTGGCCTCGGAAGAGCACCAGGGATTGTTTTCTTGATGGGGACCCTGTGGGCTCTCTCGGCCACAAACATGTCCAAGAGCCCTATAGGAGCCACTGCAGTCTGGAGCCAATCCTCTGTGAACTGGGTGGTGTGTGCTCCTCCACGACCTCCGGAAATCCAATGATGCAAATATTATTGCATAGAGCTCTTCCCCCTGTATCTTCCACCCGATCCTGTGAAAAATCCACTCGCTGCAGTTCGGCCACTTGTGTAGTAAGCTGTGTAGTAAGCTGTTCATGACCTCGAGATAATGTTGAGAGCATCAAATCATTTGTTTTGTCCCTGTCGGACAATTTGCAACGGTTATCTTTTAACAGGCTCACTTCAGTAGTGATGGCCCCTAGTTGTTGCTCCATCACTTGATGCAATTCTCTTATTTCCTGCAGGTTTAGGTATAGTTTGTCTACAGGAGGTGTTGTTCATGAAGAGGACACAACAGTGTCCAGGGTCTTGGCTGGGGAGCCAGCCAATGGAGCTGACTGGGAGCGTGTTGGCAGAACCGGCCTATCTGCCCTTTTCCTAAAGAGCCCGTGATTGCTGGCCTCCAACCACAGAACTCAAGAGTATGAAGAGAGAGTCACCCTGATTGGCAGCAGTGGAAAGGCTCCAGGTTGGGGACGAGTGGGAACTCCCTCAGTCCCTGAAGGTACCCCTCCTCAATGCAAGGACGTCTGATGGTGTCCCTCTCCAAGGAGCCCAGTTCACCTCAGCCGGGAGTCCAAAAACTGGCAGGGAGTCAGTAAGTCTTTGGCACAACAACTAGACTAGATCGGCAAGTTTCGCTTCCAGCCAATCAGTCTGTCAGATTACCTAAGTGGGGGGGTGACCCTTCCTCAGTGTCCGCTACCACCCTGCCGTTGATCGGTCCCCATCCCTATACCCAGCGAGTGACCAGATTCCTCAAGGCCTGCAGTTTACCATAACACCATGGGTCGTGATCCACCATCTTGCCGAAACAACATCGTAGTCCAAGGATTCTCCGGCCCACCCAGTCTATGCGCTCCCAGCTCCATGTGTAATCTCAAAGGGAGGGCTGCAGCCCGGTTTGTTCAGGCCCCTGATTCAGTGTCACCAGGCCCATTTGCTTTCAATCCACGGCCCCTTAGATGTTAGTGTTCTACCACTCTCCACGGCTGTGCCCCCCTCCTGGGCCCACTTTCGTAGTTCTCCATGGCCTTTTCCAAGGTACTCCCTCGCTCAGACACATATACAGTATTTAGGCAAGGGAGAATCTCCATTTTTATGCCAGGGTGGGGGAGAAGAGAAAGCGACAGGCAGTGGGGGACTGCTAGGGCACAGTACAGGCAACCTCCTCCGCCTACAGTTCACTCACAGGGGCTCTTCATCACCCCGCAGGCCACCGCAGACACCAAGCTCTGTGTTTCTCTATATTGACAGGGGTAATGGGTCGAGAAGGGCACCTTCTACGTACAGGCCCAAGCAGCACGTTTAATTGTGATGATTCTCCACCGCCCAGGGGGTCTGGATCTCTCCCTGTGCGTTAGTCCCTTGGGACGGCCACCTATCAAGGGACTCTGAATGCCATCTTGTCTTCTTTACGTGGCGGTCGATGCAGCATTAACCAGCCTCCTCCGCACTCAGGCCGCCATATGCCCAGTCCTGCTCACCTTACCAGCCGGATGTGGCCAGCTGCAGAGGCTCCATCAGCCACGTCATTCATCTTGGGGCCCAGGTCGTTTCAGACTTGTAGGGTCAGCTGCTGCCTGCAACTTTGGCAGTGTGGTGTGGTCGCCGACTGACTAGTCTCAGGGGTCGCTGCGACGTCTCAGCAGGGTTTCACTGCTCAGCTGCACATGCCTGGATGTCCTTAATTCAGATCAGGGCATCAATGGCTCCTGGGGGCCGGATTATGGGGTCTGGGTGCAGGAGCTCCTCCATGCTCGGGTGTTGGTCACAACCCCCTCCCAGGTATTTTTTATGTTAAGTGACCTTCCAGGCCTTGTAACCAAAGCAACCAGCCTATACCTTTGGGACATTCGGGCAAAATTACAGAACACTTAACAAGCCCAGCAGGAGATAGAAGTTTTGCCATGCCCTGGAGGAAGAACTTTTATGAGATTTTAGGGTTTTCAATAAGACTCTCCTTTTAACTTTATTATTTAATATATAGTGTGTGATGTCTGTGATGTCTTTAATTCTGTGCCAATACCCTGACGCTCCTGAACACCAAACCCAAAACATCCAACAAACAAGCGAAATGGTACGATGCTGACCTCAGAGAATCCAAGAGAGTTTACAAACAACTCGAAAGGAAATTGAGAAGCACCAGAAGAACTACATCAAGAAACATCTACAAGGCCACATTTAGAAACTATCACCATAAAGTAAAAGAGAACTAGACAAAGGCCCTAACACTGGGAATCGAATCGAGCTCCAACAAGTGCAAGGATATTTTGCCATTGTCAAGGAATTCACCAACCCAACAATCGCAACCCAAATCATCACCCCCACACAAGAACTCCAAAACCACCTCTCTGACTTGTTCTGTGAAAAAAACACCAAGATTACGGCCTGCTAACCGCATCAACCAAATACTACCAGCTGACAGATGGGAACACTCTATCCAGCAAGAACATTGTAGCAAAAATGAAGACAGTCTACTTAGGGGCCCCACTATATTTACAACCTAGGCAGAATCACGAACAGCGCTGCACTCCCTTCCATCATTAACACCTCCCTCAAAACAAGCCACCTTTTGGCGTAGCTGGAAACACATCAAAATCACGGCCCTGCTCAAAAAAACCCTAGTCGAACCTGAAGTACTCAGCAACTACCGACCCATCTTGCAGCTCCCCTTTCAGCCAAAGTCATTGAGAAGACCATCAACAGAAAACTCTTGGACCACCTAGAATGCCACAAACTCCTGGACGACTCGTAATCAGGATTCTGAAAACAACCACCACACTGAAACAGCCCTCATCACTGCCAGAGATGACATATGCATCATCCTTGACTGTGGACAGACCACCCCTCTCATCTTCCTCGACCTCTCCACCACTTTCAACACCATCTTCAATCACATACTCATCACTACACTACACACAGTGGTAATAGAAGTACCAGAACTCAAATGGATAGCTTCCTTCCTCTTTGGAAGAACTTGAGCCAGACCTTTCAACATATACATGACTTTGCATGACTCAAATGATGCTGCCAGATGAGTCCTCCACTTCCCACGCCAATCTAACATCACACCACTACTCAGAGACCTCTACTGGCTCCCCATCCAGAAGTGCTGCCAGTTAAAACTTCTCACACATGCATTAAAGTCACTACACAACATGGAACCCCCATACCTCAATCACCAGCTTCGCTTCCATCAACCCACCAGACATATTCGCTCAGCATCACTCTTACTCACACAAACACCCCACAGAATCAGAACAGAAGGCCTATAATTTTCATACCAATCCCCCAAGTCCTGAAAAGACCTCCCCCAACACATCAGAGCCTCCTCCTCACTTCTTGAATTCAGCAAGAAGCTAAAGACCTGGCTATTTAACTTCTTGCTAGACCATCCAGACTGCCTATATTCAGGCCCAGCCTCCCTACATGCCTAGACTCACTTACTCAGTGCCCGGATACCCTCACGAGCTGCCAAGCAATGCTCTACAAATCCACCTTACACTACATTGCATTGTAGTTTTTTGTAATAGTTGTTTTCCTTTTTTTTTTAACAATGCTAGCGTGAAAGGCAGTTATGTTTTACACTATGGGCTGAAAGAATTTTAATAAATTCAAATTCAACTGCAGACAATTGAGGTATATTTGAGTTTTTTGTGGTGATCATCTCCCACAGACTTCACAAATCCTGTATATGTGCTCCCCAGCCTTATAGGGATGCATCTGAGGTCATCACCAATTGGAATGGTGTCTTCAGAAATGTTAGCCCCTGAGATGGAAGCTAAGCTGGCAGATTACGAAGGATGATCAAGACGCAACAACATCAGAATCATAGGTGTACCAGAACGAACAGAGGGACCTGTAATGGACTTATTTGTTGAAGACCTAATCCTGAAATCGCTACAGCAAAGTGGCATCTCCAAATATTTTTCAGTGGAACGTGCCCACTGAGAGACCAGGAGCACCTCCAAGATCGAGAATGGCACTTATTTTTAATTTCCAAGACCAGGATGCAATACTTCAAGCCATGCGAATGGCAGCACCTGTGCGCTGGGAGAACAGAGCAATGACATTTTCTCCAGACTTTACACGAAAGGTCCAGAAAGAGAGACGCAGCTTCCTGGAAGTTAAGCAAGCTCTGAGCGAAAGTAACTTAAACTACGCAATGCTATTCCCTGCAAAGCAAAAAAGCTTCCCCCTTCCCCACTAGTGGGCAGTCCCAGGGGACTGCCAGCATAGGTGCTGGGGTGGAGACTGTCCCAGAGATGTCCCGCCATCTAAAGGAGATTTGGGATGAAGGTGGTGTTACCTGCAAATTCAGTACCCCATATCATCCCCAGACTAATGGTCTAGTGGAGAGGTTCAATAAGACCATGAACAGCATAATCAATGGTTTGTCTGAAAAACTCAGAAGGAGATGGAATGTTCTCCTCTCATGCCTACTGTTTGTCGACAGGAAGGTCCAACAAAAAGGGGTTGGCTTTAGCCCCTTTGAGTTGTTCTTTGGACACCCTATAAGAGGACCACAGTGCCTAGTGAAAGTGTCTTGGGAAAATCCTCTAAAAGAGGCCAAGTACAATATGCAAGATGGGTCAGTGGAGGGGTGGCACTCTCTCGCAAATTGACAGACCACATGCATGACACTGCAAGCAGGTGCAGTAGCGGTTTGCTAGACTTTTCTCTTTGACCTCAGGTATCATCAGATGGTATATACACTACATTGACAGTGGCGACAGCCTCCCTGTCAAGAACAAGTTGTACAGGTTGTCTGACCAGGTCAGAGCTACCATCAAGGATGAGGTAGCAGAGATGCTAGAATTGGGGTTAACTGAGCACTCTGACAGTGCATGGACCTGCCCAGTGGTGCTGGTACCCAAACCTAACCCTCGGGGTGAAAGAAGGAGTTGAGGTTCTATGTGGACTACAGAGGGCTGAATGCAGTCACTAAGACTGATGTTCATCCTATACCTAGAGCTGATGAGCTCATTGATAGGTTAGGGGCTACTAAGTACCTGAGTACATCTGATATGACCTCAGACTATTGCCCTCAGTGAAGGAGGATAGGTAACTATTCTCCACACCAAAGGGACATTGCCAAGTTAAAGTAAAGCCATTTGGCTTAAAGAATGCTCCAGACACCTTCCAAAGGTTAGTGAACAGGGTCCTGTCTGGGCTGGAGCGTTTCTGTACAGCTTATCTGGACAATATAGCTGTATACAGTTCCACCTGGGAGGATCACTTGAGCCACTGGAAGGAAGTGCCTCAGGCACTGAAGCAGGCAGGCCGGACTATTAAGGCCAGTGAATGCCACACAGGGCAGAGTTCTGTGTGTACCCTGACCTCCTGAGGTAGAGCCATGTACAGCCTCTCCAGGCCCAAATCCAAACTATTTTGGATTGGAAAGCTCCTACCACCTAGACACAGGTCAGGGCCTGCCTTGTTCTGACTGGGTATTATAGAAGATGTTTTCAGAACTATGGGACCATGGGACCACTGTGGCTCCCCTGACAGAACTCACTTCTAAAAAGCGGCCAAAGAAAGTCTTCTCGACCCCAGATTATCAGAAGGCCTTTGACACTCTAAAAGAGGTTATCTGTTCAGCACCAGTGTTACTGGCCCCTGACTACACAAAATAATTTGTGGCTCAGACACATGCTTCGGAACAAGAGATTGGGGCAGTGTTGTCAGAAGAGAATGAGGAGGGCATGATCAGCCAGTTGCCTTCATTAGCAGGCGACCTCTTCTCATGGAACAAGGGTGGAGTGCCATTGAGAGGGAAGCCTTTGCTGCTTTTGGTCACAGAAAAAGCTGAGATTATACCTGTTTGGTACTCACTTCCTAGTTCAAACTGGCCACAGACCTCTCAGATTGATCATGCAGATGAGGCGGGTGAATCCAAAGCTATTGATGTGGCCCATTTTGCTACAGGGGATGGACTTTACAGTGAAACACAGACTGGGGACTCCTCATGCCTATGCAGATGGACTTTCCAGGTTGTTCCCCATAGCTGCTGGGGACTACCAGAGGGTATATTAGTTACTGAAAACATTTCGTTTGGGGAGGCCATGTGATCTTTTTTGCCCAGACCACCCCATTTTGTGACTGATACTGGTGGTAACCGACTCTGACTGTGCCCTGGGCTCTGCTTACAATGTCCAGGGCCATTCCTCTGATTGAAAAAGGTATATGGTAATTAGGTATAAATACAATTGGCAATAGCAGACTCCTATAAGGCCTTGGTATATAATTATGCATGCATGTTTAGAGGCCAAGTAGATTTCCTGGAATGGAGTGTTGTAGGAGTCTGGCTTAGTATATGGCGCACACTTATTTAAGTGAAACATCTTGACGCATGGGCTCTGGTGCTACCGTGATCAGACTTGCTGTGTGGCTGTCGGGCACCAAAACGCGACTTCAGTCGACAGGGGGCTGCACTCTGCTGCGGGCGGCCCGGGGCGCCTGGCTACGGTACGTGACACCCCATCACCGCCCTCCACCGTATGCCTTGGACCTCCCCATTGAGACGTCACTAGGCTCCTTCGCCCGCCTATTGCGCCCCGGGCTGGCCGAATGGCAGGCGGCTGGACTCACAACCTGGGGACACTTATACGTCGATTCTGCTTTGTGCGATTTTGCTGCTCTGAGGGAAGACTATGGCGTCTGGAACGTTCCTTCTTTACTTGACACTTACACAACAGGCAACACGTATCTGGGGGGACATAAGTGCGGCACCGCCAACTTCTGAGGCTTTGCAGACGCGATTGACGCATGGGTCTGGTAGGAAAGCTATCACGGCCCTCTACAACTCTCTTAGGATGAACACGGCCCCCTCATTGTCCCCATTACGTGACTTTTTGGTAGCAACGCTCTCTACCGACATCTCGGACAAACAATGGCTGTGGACAAACAATGGCTGCAATGTCTTGGAATCCCCAAGATCATTTCGATGAATGCCTGTCTGAAATTTACACAATTCAACTATCTACACCACACATATTTAACCCCACACCGGCTGGCATGTATGTACCCAACTTCCATAGATATTTGCCCCAGATGCCATGCAACGGGCACTGACTTCTTGCACATGGTTTGGATGTGCTCCCACATTAGAACCGTCTGGGGGACGGTTTCTGACGTACTGGCAGAGGCAACTGGCACCACAATTCCAGTTCAGGATGCACATTACCTACTGGGCGTTACGAAGAGAAATGCAAGCCATAAGTACCTCAACAAATTCATTGCCCTGCCACTGGTTCTGGCCAAACACTCTGGACATGGCCTGGAAGTGCCCGACGGGCCCATCTACAAGACACTGGTTGCTTGCTCTTTGGCGTGTACTAGTGGCAAAACACGACACATTGAAGTCTCAGCCCATACGACCGATGGCCCTGGCACAGCTTGTCGACTGGCAACACTACGTCACTATCATAGAATCTACACTCTGGGGTGCACAGGACGGTGGGCGATGAGAGGATAACATCGACGCAGCCCAAGACTAGCTTTACTGCATTGTCCCACACACCCATGCCGGGGTATATACACAGGAAGAGAGGCGGGTCACACATAGCTGGGCGTACAATCAGATGCAGGAACCCGATGGTTTGCACTCTGGACAAGACGCACGTTTAGCGGGCACGTGTTCTTGCCACACATAAGACAGGCATACTAGTTAGGTGGTATCGAGTTGGATATTTTTCTTTCTTACAGGCTATGGTTTAGACACAGCTTTGTAACGAAACATTTGTTGTTAATTTTTGGAGTGTAGTAATGCCGCCACTGATGCGTAACACTGCGGAGTATGGTGATTTGTTCCCCCCACACAGTGGGCACACTAATGCAAAAAGAGATATATGATATCCTATGCTCTACCATGACATATTCACAGCTGTATGTTATGTTGTGCATAAAATGAATAAAGATGTATTTATTTTTTAAAGTGAAGCATCTTGCACTAATCCAGGCAACAATTACGGTGATTTTAGTGGCCTTTGAAAACCATAGAAAGCTCTCAAACTTGTAGCTGTGGAGAGCAGCATTCAGGCTTATCTTGAACAAGTGCTAAGCAGCTTGTTTTACTAGATCTTATCATGTAGTGTAAGTTAAACAAAAAAGAACCTAACAGTGTATATATAAAAATGTGTCTATTTCTTACACAACATTCACTAACACATTGGTTTATCTCCTACCCGGAGATATAAACACAAATACACAATAATACTTCAATTGCAAATAAGATAAGTAGCACAAAATACAGTGGTCTCCAGGGGGAGACCAAACCATATACTAAGAAAGTGGACTGCGTACTGTGAACGAAGTCGGGAATTGGACCAGGAGATTTGAGGCGCTGGGGACACAAGGAAGCACCCAAGGTAAATACACAGGAACCCCAAGAAGGGTGTGTGCAGAGTGGAAAAACAGCTGCGTGTCCAGTAGAAGTTAACGGAAAGGTCGCAGTTGCAGTTTTTAAGAAGAAGGATCCTTCCCAGTGGAGCCTGAAGAAACCCGGTAGAAGATAGAAGGTTGGAGAGTCACCCCACCCGTGGATACCCCAGGAACCAGGGCTTAGGCGGGGTTGGAAATACATTTAGAGACTTGTGATTTCATGTTAACATTCACAGATACATCTATCAAATCAAGAGGAGTGGTAGTCCAGCAGATCATGCAATGTCCTCTGAGCCACATATTCCATCGCCAGTTTGTATATCTGCCAAGAGTGCAACAGCCTCTTGTCCGCAATAGGGGGTTAACTGGGGAAGGAAGGGGGTTAAGAGGGAGGGGGGAAGGGGGTTGTACATCTCTGGCCGAGCATAAGGGGGTGGTGCGCCGCTGCATGAGGTGACCCCTCCTGCGTCCGCTTGCATCTCCATTATCACTTACACTTCTATTGCAGGGGCCTGTGCTTGGTCAACTAGGTATGTACATAGAAAACTTTGCAATGTTTCCCATATGTTCTGAGGGCGCGCTTATGCGAGCATTAATTCCCAAAACTCGGACAGTTGATTATGGCAGAATGCTGCATCTCTGAGCCATTCGTCCCTACGGAGCTTGCACTTGTGGCCCTAGCAGATCGCAACACGTCTCTTCATCAATAGCAGCATCATGGCCATCAGTTTCCTAGTGCCTGCCGGGAGGTTCTTAACATATCCTAGTAGGGCAGTCAACGGGGTGCGCTCCAACCTGCATCCCAGCATTTCATCAAACACACAGCCCCAGTATCTCGCAAACTCCCGGCATTCCCAGGCCAGGTGAATGAAGGTGGCTTCAGGTGCTTCACAGTGTGCACATCGCGCATCCACACTCAGCCCCACTCTGTGCAGCCACACAGGAGTCCTGGACAATCTGTGGAGGTATTTAAAATGAGTAAGCCTCAGCCTACACTTGGGTGACATATCCCTGGATTCCATATAGCAATAGGTCCATACACCTTCCTCAAATGGGGCTCCCAGACTTTCTTCCTATTCGCACTGGGTAGGGGATACGCTTATTGGGGAGTCGCGCTGCATGCTATTGTAAAGGCGTGTCATACGTTTGCAGGGTGAAGGGTTGGTTAGAAATGGTTCAAGGACGTGGAACGTTGGTGGCGGGCCCAGAAACGAAGCATAGTGCACTCGCATCACCGCTTGTAGCTGGAAGCATGTCATTCTGTCCAGGAAGCACGTGTGTTCGTCTCTTAGTGCGGCATCAAGGCTGATGAAGACACCATTTGGGAATGCTCGTCCCAGCGTATGAAGCTGGAGCTTGTGCAGTCACTGACGGACCCTGCCTCGGCAGTAAAGGGCTATGCCGGGTGTCTAGTGAGCGGCACCAAAGGTGCAAATAGTGTGTCCAGGCGCGCTCAGCGATGGAGCAGCTGCCACACCCAAACCGTGCAGCCCACTGTGTCAACTGCGGACCGTGGGCGGTTCTGGGGTCGAAACAACAGCATGTGCAATGGAATTGGGTACGCTTAGTTCCTCTCAGGGGCCGTGTGCGCCATAAACAGAGTAGGGTATATCCAATGGAACCCAAATTGGGCCTGTGCACAGCTGTGGTTCAATTCCATGTCTGGCGTACCCAGGCCTCTTCGTTCAAACGGGAGCGTGAGGGTCTCCCAGGCCACACGGGGCTTCCCACCCGCCCAAGCCAGAGATATCAAATTGGAGCAAAGCCTCTTCTTGAATTCTAACGTGAGAGCAAGCGGAGATTAACGAAAGCCTATAAGAACTTGGGCAGTATCACCATCTTGGCAATGGCAATTCGGCCAGCCTGAGAAAGAGGAAGCGCTCTCCAGCGGGGTAATTTACACTCCAGCCACTCCATGAGCCTCCGGTAGTTAATTTTTTGGGAAACATATTTTATAATTTTTTTTACTCTTTCTTTCTTCATGTTACAATCAGCAACCATTACCATTAAACCATTACAGAATGTTCATGTATATACGCAATACAGTAAAAAAAGAATAATAATAAAAATTCAATAGGCAGTTACGCCAACAGTGAGAGCATAGCAGTTCGTTACACAGCCACATTCAGCAGCCTATGGTGTCTAGGGGAAACCTCAAGTGGTACCTATCGATCTGCACTGATATACCAGCAACATCTAACAAACAGGCTTACGTAATGTGATTACTCAAAGCTATCCCTCCCCCCCTAAACCCAACTTTTCCTGCCCCCCCGTCCTACATTGTACTGTACAATACATTTCTCCCATTAACCGTCCCCTCCATAACCGTCAATGCCCCAAGATACACAATTACCATTGCTAGCAGCATAGTGGTATATCAGCGGAACTTATCGCTCATGTACTACACTGGCCAGTGCGGGGTAGGGAAGTCGAGATGTCTAGCACGTCTGCGCTGGAGGGACTGGCGGCGGCGCAAGGGCTTTAAATTCTTCTAAAATGGTATCCCACTCAAGGGAGATTAACTTCTTGCATAGACCCCTGGCTTCCTCTCGCCGGATCGCCGCGCTTTCAGTGCTGCCCCATCTCACCACCTCCCCATGCCAGTTACAGAGTGTTGGGGGTGTAATGGACTTCCACCTCATTGTTAGGGCACCTTTGGCCATTAACAAAGGTAAGTCAATAACGCGAAACTGTACCTTCTGCACTGGGTATCTGGGAAAGAGATCCCAGACGGTTTTCTGAGTATGGTAACCACCTCCAGCCAGTATGATGCAAGCTTCGGGCATGCCCAGAGCATGTGGAGCAGGCCTGCGTCTTCCAGCCTGAACCTGGGGCAGTGGTGTTGTGTGGTCGGGTATATGCATTGCAGCCTATGTGGGGTAAGATACGCCCTGTGTATGACCATGTATTGAATGAACTTTAACTTGGCGGTACGTGGGATTTTCCTGGGGTATTCTAAGATCTTGTGCCACTCTCTGTCTGTTAAGTCTGTACCAAGGTCTGTGGAACATTTATTACGTGAATCTGTCAAGGGTGCCCTAGTATGTGCTGCCATCCATTTGTATAGCCATTTAATAAGGTGGCGGCCCTCTCCCATCAGGTGGATCATGCTAACCAATTTGTGTCGGGCAGGTGCCGTCCTACGTGGGGCCCAATGTTTCTTCATAAATTGTATAAGTGCAGCATGCGTTAGGTATAGTGTGTCCATGACCCAATGACATCTTATGAAATTGCCAAGATCCAAGAGGGTGATTCATCGAACAGCGCACCCACCGTGGCCACCCCCCCTCCGCCCAAACCTGGAGACGCCGCCTTGTAAGTAAGCCTGTGGGAGTAGGGATGCCTAGGAGTGGTATATTATCCGAGTATGGGGGGCAACTCCGCATGTAATGGACTGCCTTTTTCCAGTACTCCAAAGCTGTGCGTAGGAGTGGCTGGGCATCGACCGGTATACAAGCCTCCAGCAGGAGTAGTGTGTGGAGTCCTCCCCGGTCTATATCCGCAGGGGTATAATGTATCACATGTAGGTTATGCCACGCTAGCCAGTACGATAGCCCCTGCAGTTGACTGGCATAGCAGTAGGCATGGAAATCAGGAGCACCCAGGCCTCCCTTGTCAGTATCCAGTTGTCATTTAGCCAGTCTCACCCTCCGGCAGCCTGCACCTCAAATGAGGTCAGAGAGCATCTTGTTGAGCGAGTTAAGGAGTGTAGTCGGGATCGTCACTGGCAGGTTAGTGAAGAAATACAACAGACGCAGCAGAACCACCATCTTTGAGATCGCCACTCGTCCCATCACAGAGAACGGTAGGGCGGACCAGAAGAGGACCTGTGTTCTGAGAGATCTGATGGCTTTACCCAAATTGCCTTCTATTAGGTCCAAAGCTGTTCTGTACACTTGTATAACGTGTGTGTTGCAACCCTTAGAGAATGAGTGCCAAATTGGATGGTCCCAGTATGTTCCCGCGGAGAGAAAAAGAAAGCATAGGACTAACCCTCATTGATAGTGAGGCATGAAATATGTGCAAATGTAGTGAAGGTGCCCGACAGAGGTGTGAGGTCCACAGTTAAATATTTGGTATACAGAATGATATAATCTGCATATGCAGCTATTATATGCGTAGCCTGCCCAAGTTGTATACCCAACAGCAGCGTGGTCATCCGTACCCTGAGGGCCAAGGGTTTTAATGCTAGCATGAACAATAATGGGGAAAGGGGACATCCCTGTCGGGTGCCCCTACCGATAGGATGTGTCTCCCCATGCGGGCTCTCGCCGTGGGGCCTGAGTATAGCAGTTTGACCCACCTCAAATATTCCGGAGGGATTCCAAATCTCTTGAGTGTCTGGAACGTATAATCCCATCTGAGTGTGTTGAATGCCTGCCTCAAATCCAGGGTGATACAACCCGCGCTACTCTAGTTTGAGGTAGTTATCATAACATGGTATAGCCTCCTGATATTGATTGAGGTTCTACGTGCCGGTACCAACTCACACTGGTCAGGGTAGATCAATTGATGTAGGTAGGGGAGCAAGCTACTCACCAGAACTCTGCTCAATATTTGCAGACTCAGTTGTTAATAAGGACAGGGGCCTGTAACCCGAGAGGTCCGTGGTCCATCGTCCTGCCTAGTAGTGGGGGGGAAGTGTACCAGCATCTCTCGCAGCGTTATACAGGCACTCTAGTTGGGGCACTAAGGAGTCCGAGAAGGTAACAAAGAATTCGGCTGGGAGGCCTTCAAGGCCAGGGGCCTTGTCACGGGGAAGGCCCCGGATGGCAGCCTTGATTTCTGCTCTAGTAATGGGGCCCGAGATGTCATCCTGCGCTGCTTTAGTTAGTTGGGGGAGTCACACGTCAGTGAAAAGCCTCCGGTAGTTATGTTGCCACAGCTCCTCGTGATCCATGCTGAGCCAGATGCCCAAGTATTTTACTGGGGAGTCTGCCCATTTGAGTGGAAACTCTGACTGGAACGTGTCTGTGGCAGCTGTGAGTGGGAAAATAATAGATTTTCCCCAGTTTATAGTAATGCCGAGAGGCCGCCAAATCTGGTGATCTCCTGTGTGAGGGGGTCGAGATTAGTCACTGGGTGTTTGACATATAAGGTCAGCCTGCCCGCCAGTGGCTCCATAGCAATAGCGAAGAGGAGGGGCGATAGCAGGCACCCCTGTCTTGTGCCGCGGGCCACCTTGACCGGGGTGGAGATCACTCCGTTAATCCGTAATCTGGCTGGCGGGCCATTGAAAGTAATGCTATCTTTTTGAGGCGAGGAGTGTAAATAGATAAGGCCATTCAAGCATATCAAATGCTTTAGTTGCGTCCAGAAAAACGGCGGCGGTGGGAGGGAGGGGTCCACCTCCTGCATCACCGCGAAGAGGGTGCGGAGGTTGTGGGCGGTGCTCCTGCCAGGGACGAAGCCACATTGATCAGGTCTGAGTATCATGGGGAGCAGTCGCGTGGCCAGCAGTTTTGCGTGGATTTTATTGTCGATGTTAATCATTGATAGTGGCCGATAGGAGTCGCACATTTGTGGGTCCTTGTCCAGCTTAAGAATGGTCCCTATGAGTGCCTCACAAAGGTAAGGGGGGAGAACACCCCGTTCAATGAAGTCCTCATACATATTGAGGAGATGGGACGCAAATTCCTTGTAAAAGGCAGTAGTGAGTCCGTCCAGCCCCAGTGCTTTGTCTCCAGGCATAGCCGAATTACTCCAACCCCCTCCTCCTCTGAAAACGGTTTGTCCAGATACTGGCGATGTGCATCACTAAGCCATATTAGTTCAATCGAGCTGAAAAAGGGGCGCAGGTCGGGAAGTGGCTCCGACTGATGTGCGGCATATAGTGAAGAGTAATATGCAATCATTTCGGCCTGAACCACCTCCTGCCCGATTGCAACTTCGTCCTCGAAGCTCACTGATGTATTCATTTGCCCACGGGTTTTTTAGCAGACCTGAAAGAGTTTTACCATCTCGGTCCCCCTCGGCGTATTGATGGGCACGCACCTCCCTTCCCAGATAGTGTGTCTCTCTGTGTGCCGCCTCCTCAAATTCCACTATCTTTGCCTTAATCTGCCTGAGTGCTGATTGGTCTTGAAGTAGTCCAATTCAATTGTGCGTATCTCCCTCTCGAGCTGCCGCACGTCATTTCTCCGTGAGCACAAAACGGCAGTCTGTTTGGCGATCTACTTGCCCCTAACAACAGTCTTAAACGCCTCCCATAACGTGGATGGGGAGTCCACGGAGCCAACGTTTGTCTCAAAGTACTCCGTTATGGCAGACCGGATTTCCTCCCGGAATACCTGGTCATGAAGGGCACTAGCTGGAAGTCTCCAGCTGAAGGTCCTATTCGGAGCATCCGGCAGTGTGAATTCCAGTAGTACTGGGCCATGGTCCGAGAGGGTGCTATGTCTAACCCAGGTGTCTGCATCGAATGAGATTAGCCAGTAATCAATTCTGGACCACGTGGGCCCGCAAGTCCCCTCTCGACCATGCTGCTGTTGACTACGCCAGACGTCAATCAAGCTGTGGACTTCCATAAGCGCCTGAAGTTGCACCGCTGCCAGCGGGTGAGGCCAGCTAGAACTGCCCGACCTATTGTTGTCAGGGTTTAGGATCGCATTAAAGTCTCCTCCCAATAATACAGCCCTGGGACTCAAGGAGTCCGCCAGCCGCCATATTTCACAAAAAAACTGGGGATCATCTGTGTTGGGGATGTATACCGAAATGAGTCTGACTGGACACCCTCCAAGAACCCCGGCCACCATCACATAACGCCCTTGGGGGTCGCATATTGCAGTACGTATGTACCACGGAAGGCCCTTTCAGAGAATAATGGCTTTGCCCCCGGCGTATTTAAAGTACACCACTATAAATGTTTTGCTCATCCACCCCGCTCGGGAGCGCAAACAGTTGTCCCTCGTAAGGTGCAGCTCCTGTAAAAAAAAAACCAGATGTCCGCCCCATGTCTATTGAGCAGTGCTGACACTAGCCGCACCTTTCTGCCATCATTTATTTATTTATAGCTGTATTACCTGCACATCCAAGGCCTGGAACGATTTGCCGTTCCACCTGAGGAATGCTGCTGACCTCCTTTCTTTTGGAAAGGGTTTAAAGACCTGGCTGTTTACTCATTGAACCTCGCCGACCAACGTTAGGCTGTGCTCAGTGCCAGGACACCTGTCGTAAATAAAGTATTACGCACTCAGAATTTCTTTATCAATATGATCATGCATAAAGCAAGAGGCTGAGTCTGTGGTATCAGGTTCAAAAGGGCTTTATTCCAATAACTCGAGTTATAGGGAGAATAGTTCCATCACCACAAGGGATCAGGAAGGGTCTCAAAGTATTCTCAGAATATATTCTCAAACTTTATTCACAGAGTACAGTATATATACATTGTAATAATATACGTAAGAAGGAGTGCTTCAGGCGGAGCAAGAGAGAATGAGATAAGAGCATGTGGGCGTGTAAGTAGGCGTGAAGGTGGGCGTCCACTTGATGATAATAGGTAAGTGTCATAGGTGGGTGGGTGCCTGGAGGGGGTTGCGTGATCAGCTGGAACTTTACTGGAACTTTGCCTTACTTGTGCTCAACTCGAGCATGTCGTGTAACTGACGTGTGAAAGGGTTGCTATGCAACCGGGGAGTCTGGAGTCTGAAAATGAGGCCTTCAGTGTCAGGGCGACCAGCACATCTTGTATTATCTGATATCTAAAGTCTGGAGCAGGGACTGATTTGTGACATAGGTTGCCCATCACCAAGAGCCAATGTGGCATTTATTTCTTCGTTTACTGCTGAAGGCTTACATGGGGGCTATGAGCTTTTCACTGACGTGAGCTTTGTAATCGCACAAAAAGAGACAGGAAGGCTAGGCTTTCTCCTTTGCAGATGGGTCATGTTTATCCCTCCTTCTCCAGGCAGGAATGTGGTTTCGGTAGGAGTAAGCAGATAACCGTGCTCAATACTGTCTCGGCACCTCGGTCGGGGCCCCTTTGGCTGAGGCCCAAGTGTGCAAGGCCAAGGATACGCAGCTGCATCTTTCAGAGCGTTCTGAGGCCTGAAACCTCTTTTCGGCTCTGGCTGAGCCATAAACATGAGCTTCATGAAAATGCAGGAAAACATGATGCAAAATGTGTAGGCCTCAGAGCAGATTTGTCGTTTCTCTTATGGGAGACTGGATGATGACAGGCCACGTTTATAGCATAAGCATCATGATAGACAGGCCATGGAGGGGAAATACATAGGTTACATGTATGTGCACATGAGTGGTGGGGAATACACGGGGACACATAGGCCTTATAATATTTTATTTTCCTCACACCTAAGGGTAATCGCGCGCTCTCTTATAAATTCAAATAACATAACATAACATTCAAGCCCCACACATTCCAGGGGACTGCTTTTAGTGTGTGTGTACTGTTAGGATTTTCAACCATCTCTGCGTTTCCATTTATATATGCACACCGAGGGGGGGGGGGGCAAAGAGCAGCAGCTGTAGGTTTGAGGCCAGAGAGGGAGAGTAAAGGGAGGGAGAGGCAAAAGCAACAGGGAGAAAAGAGCATCGCAACGCAGGTGATTCATCAACCACCCAAACAACCTACCCCCCACCCACTACAGCTGCCCAATTTGGCTAGAGAGCATCTTCCCTACCCCAACAAGGCCACAGGGGGCCAACAGCAAAATGCAACTTGGGACTCATCCCAGGGGGTGGCACTAGGGAGCTTGGCGTTTCCCAGCCTTTGAGTGATGGGTGGCTGGACAGAAGGCCCCATAGGGGCCATGCAGTCAATCAGTCAGGCGACCAAGTTCGGTATCTGTCTGTCTCATTTGCCCATTGGGTAACAGTTTCAGAGAGACATAGAGCAAAGTCCAGTCCTTCCGAGCGTTGGAAACCTCCCAGTCCATCATGCTCAGGGGAGCTCCAACAGGTTATTCAATCGTTTTTATTTAGATGGTCCTCTTCCATCTGGTCTTTGTCCGCAGAGGCAGCCGACCTCGAGCGTTTGAGGCTGCGTTCAAACTAAGCAGCGAGCTTGGGCTCTGTAAAGTAGGATGTCTAACGGGAGTGGAAGACTAGGAGTTTCGCCGGGTCTTGCAAGGATTATTTGATGTCTTGTTGCTGCAGCATTCTTTTAACCGGCACAAATTTTCAGTGGGCGGCCTGAACAGCCCGTCAGCAGTAGACTGGACTACGGCAACGCATTCTACGCAGGAGCCCCGGCCAAACTCCTGAAACGGCTCCAATGCATCCAGAACGCCTCCGCACGACTGATCCTTGACATCCCCCGCCGCAGCCACATCACACCCCACCTGAGAGACCTGCACTGGCTCCCCATCAACAAGAGGATAACCTTCAAGCTCCTCACCCACGCACACAAGACACTCCACGACACCGGACCAGCGTACCTCAACAGCCGACTCAGCCTCTACACCCCCACCCACCAGCTCTGCTCCGCAGACCACGCCCTCGCCACCGTCCCCCGCATTCCGAAGAGTGACCGCCAGCAGCAGATCATTCTCCCACCTCTCCGCCAAGACGTGGAACACCCTCCCCATCTGCCTATGGCAGATCGAAGACCTCCTAACCTTCAGGAGACTCCTCAAGACATGGCTCTTCGAACAGTAGCAGCGTTCCCCTCCCCCCCAGCGCCTTGAGACCCTCATGGGTATGTAGTGCACTTTACAAATGCTATGATTGATTGATTGATTGATTCCTAATGACCTCCAGCAACTTCTCCATACAGAGCACTTTCTCACGAGTTGCCGTGCCTTCATCCTCCAGCACCGAGGTCTGCTGTTCAACCTCCGCAGTGCGCTCGTCATGGTTCAATACCTTGTCCCTGAGACGGTCCAGTCAGTCTGACATTGAGTCAATTTTTAAGTCAATTGCTGACAAAGAGTGCTTCAAGTCCGCGAACATATCATGGATGTTTGGCTCAGTGGTCGATGCGGACGCCATATTTGCATCTGCCTGCTCCTTCACTAGAGGAGTGCTCCCCCTGGGGGTTGTGCACTGTTCAAATTAGATATTTGGCTGCCTTGCATCTGCCTTGCCCATGGCGTACTGCCAGGCATGCAATCAGGGGTGGAACCCCCAAGGCTGGCCCGCCCGATCTCAGCCGGTGCAGGCTCAATCTAGCTACGACATGGGTACACTTGAGATTCCTGCTGGGGGAAGCAGTCTTCTCGTCTCCACAAAGTCTAGGTTCGGCGGGGGTGGGTGTGACCAGTTATGGTCTCATGGCTGCCAGCCCTTTCACTCAGCGCGCTCTGTCAACGCCCCTCGCACTGCTTGGCAAGTCTCCGGGCCTCCAGCTTGTTCCACTATCTAAGGGCCCTGTTGGGGTCCTTCCCCCAGCCGCGTTAAGTTGTATCGCCTCCTTCGGCAGCCCCCGTGCTACAGGATCATCTCTGCATATGTTCAGGGCCCAGCACTGTCCTTTACTAGTTCCGAGGGGATCAGGGGGCCCTTCCGCTTCCAAGGTCAGCAGGGCATAGCCGGGCGGCAGCCCTCCACGTCCATGGGTTATCCCAGCTCTTGTGCCCCACAGGGGTGAGTGCGTCTAATCAGGTTCCCAGGGGTAACCTTGTCTCTAGAGTTCTCTTGGAGAAGCCGCGCGGCACTCCAATGCACTGGGCCTATTCAGGGGCCTCTGTTTTTTGCTGGTTGGCTGATCCTCCCAGGGAGCGGACCCACGTGCCCGCCAGTATCTGCAAGCCAGTCTTTTCTCGAGGGGTGTGTGTGTCACTGGGGCCTTAGGGGCCCGGCTCTGCCATGCTAGTAAGTTTCGGTTGTGGCCGGGACGCCTCGCAACGTGGGGCACTGTCTGTCCATGCCAGCGCTCCCTCTCCGAGTTCGTGGCTGGGGCTGGCGGGGGGTGTGAGGTCTTCCCGGCCGCTGCGATCTTGGCCCCCTCCTGCCTACTTCACAACCACGCTTCGCTGGGGCCCTGCTGCCTGTTTTCTGCTGATAGGCGGATCTCCCCAGGGATCAGACCCCGGTGCCCTCCAGTACCTGCAGGCCAGTCTTTACTCAGTGTGTGTGTGTCTCACTGGGGCCTCAGAGAGCCCCGCTCTGCTGCGCTGGTGAGCTTCAGTTGCGGCTGGGAGGCCTTGCAATGTGTGGTGCTGTCTGTTCTGACCAGCACAGCCTCTTCGGGTTCGTGGCTGGGGCTGGTGGGGGGCGTTCAGCCTTCACGGCCGCTGTGAGCGCAGCCCCCTCCCGTATACTGTATTGCTGCGCTTTGCCGGGCTCCGCTGCCTCGTGACCATCTGCAAAACAGGGACAGTCGTTCTGGTCCAGGAGAGCCCAGCCGGGAGAGGATCCTGCAAGCCCGCCGCAGGCCAGCAGTGCTCTGGGTCGGCTACTCCCCGCAGGACTCCACCCAGTTACTACCTCGACTCTCCGCCGGGCGACCTCCCGGCCGACGGCTCCTCACCTGAACGCACCTCATCGTGCCGGGGGACCTCCTCTCAGTGCTTGTCTCCGGGCCCTGGACCTGGAGCGGGGGCCCGATGGCAGGTGGCTTTACACAAGTCCAGAACTCGCGCAGGGCTCCAGCCACCCCTTCCACAGCTCCAGTCGTCTCGGCTGCGCCGCCGTGCATCAGTCGAGCCACTGTACACCCCTCAGCTTGGTCACACCAGATCTGCCGTTATTACACTGTCTCCCAGGCAGGGGCCACTATTTTATTTCCGTGGGCAGCGCCCGAGTCAGCTCTCCGCAGCCACCTCTAGTGTCACTCGAGCTTCGCAAATCCACATTCAGTGGCAACAGAAGCTATCCAGGAGCACCCCCACAAGTTATCAGGCCACGATGGGCGTCCTGACTGCAGGCTAATTGGCGGATTTGCAGTCCAGCCTACAGAGCCTCACTACGTGGCGGCCATCTTGCAGCTGGCTCACTAGCGCCCCCTACACTAGGTAAGTTGGGTGCATAGCTGCAATGTGATGTCGGAAACCACTGCAGACCACAATGGAGGACTTCAGGAAAGATGCCGCTGGAGAAGACTAGCGATACCAAAGGGGATGATGGACGGAGCGTTTGAGCAAATCAAACACTCGCCCCCAGTCACCTGATCTGGGTTTAATCCAACATCATTCTTTAGCTCACTCCACCACCCCAGTTCAGATATGAAAAGACTATGCAAGAGTCCGGTAGAATCCACGGGTGGATTCTTGAAGTGAAGAACCTGTAAGCAGAGGGGACAGAGTCTATGCCACTCGGAGGGGACCAGGAGGCAAGGAAGAGCAATGCCCACCGATGTCGGATGGTTCAGAAGAGCTGATGGTGACATTGTTGCTGTGGGGACCAGGTAATGCTGAGGAACACCAGGAGCCATGCACGAGCTGTCCAACATCAGAAGTCGAGAACCAGGGGGTCGGTGTCAGGCGGGTGCACCAACAAGCCTTGGCAGCTTCAACAGGTGTGGAAAGCGAAGAAGGAGCAATGTTGGGACCAGCAAGGTCCAAGGGACTCACCACAAGCAGGAGAGTCAGGCCCCAAGCAAGCAGGGGAGCCCACTCAAGCAGAAGAAGACCCTTGAGAGGACCCACAGGCTGAAGGCACAGGAGTCGCAAGAGGACATCAAGCAGCTCACCAAAGATGAAGGCCCACGGTTGAGAGGATGCAGTGAGTACACTGCACTTGGTAAAAAGAGATGCTTGCGCTTCTTGTAGCCCGAAGATCTCTGGCGTGTAGAGCCAACAAACCTTGGCAACAGCAAGTCAATGAGATGCACAGGGGTTTGGTCTCAGCGGTTCTGGATAGGGATACTGGTCTCAAAATTGCAGAAAGGACTAGTCAGGACTCGAAGGGAGTTGCAGAACCACTACCTGTGTTTCTGAGCCTTTCGATGTCTGTGTGACTTCAGGAGCAGCAGACCAATCAGCTTTTTAGTGGCGCCTGCAGCTGCAAGGGAGTGACTCCTTTACTCCAAGGGAGATTTACTTGGGGTGTCCTTGATGCCCATAGGTCTGTTGACGATCCTGTAAGAAGCACAGACACAGATGACAAAGAAGACTTGCATAACAGCGATACCAGGAGCAGCAGGAGTCTTCCTTGATACAGTCTCGGGTCCAGGCTAAGTCCAGCGAAATGCAAGTGTCCTGACGGTCATAGAATGATGTGGCTCCAGGCTTGAGACTTGATCCACAATGAATCCGAGGACCCACCCACACGTAAGTCCTTAAATACGCTAGGAAAGGAGTTAGGATGACTCAGGGGTCCCACCCAGAGGAGGGGCTGGACAGAGGGGAGTATGCACCTACCATGAGCAGTAAGGCCACCAACGCAATATAAGGCCAAGTCAAGGTTTCAATACATTAGCCTCTGGCTCAACCCTTGGTAGCTGGCTGTGAACAGGCAGGCACAATTCAGGAGACAGGTATGTAAAGCATTAAAAAAAACAATACATTAAATAAGTAAGACACAACACACAATAAAAATTCCATACCAATTTATAAAAATAGGAAAAAAATGTATCTTGATCATTACACCAAAAGGACAAAATATATAATCTAAGGAACTGGATATAGAAGAAATCTTATCTAAGTAGGCGCTTGCAAGAAATTGTATTTGTATCTAGCGCTTCCTATCCCTGAGGAGGCGGCTTCAATGCACCAAGCTTTTGTTCCAGAGCCGGAATCCCCTCTCTGGTTGGGCCTCGGGAAAGGATGGTGGCCCTCGTACAGCACCGCCCAGCAGCCTCTTAAAATGCACGGATTCTGCAAGCAGCTGAACTCGCACTGCATCAAAGAGTGGCGCTGCGGGTGGTCAATATCCCGTTTTCAACCCGGTGGTTAGAATCCCATGACGTCACAGCCACACCCCCGGGTTATCTTCGTAGTTCTATGTCTTTGCATGAGGTTATTAGCTTACCCGCTGTCTCAAACATCAATAACGTAGAGAGGTTACAGGTAAAGGTGCATAAGAAGGAACTGATGACAACCAAGCACATGAAGACACAGGTACAAGCACAGCCAGGCATACACACATACGCTCAGCACCAAAAAACATGTATATACCCTTAGCGCAAACACAGAGGCACACGCACAGCCATGCGCACAAACACGCACAGATGCAAACACGCATGCACAGTTTGACACAAACTCACTCACACGCACAAAACACTCACCCAAGGCGGATTTCCTTTGTGCTGTCAAACGGACCTTCCTCTCCCACAGCGGCACACGAAACGTGGCCTTTCAAGGGTAAATAATATGTGTCAAATCTACGCAGGAAAGTAGGCCACAAGCCGCCTCACACTAGCCACTGGTGCAGTGTCTGATCAAACACATGCCATCTTGGGCGACTAAATATACACACACAGGGCAGGCTGTGTGGGAGCTCTCACTGTATTTTTACTTGTGACATTTGGCACCACCAGCTGGAGTAGCGGCATATAAATGGAAGAACCAATAAATAAAACAAAAGACACTCCGTGCACTGGAAATAATAATAAACAAGCACTGGCACAGCCATTAGGTCTCGTGTTTAGAGAGAGCTATTGGCTTTGTTAACGTTTTTAATATGTGTTGCAGAGCATTGTGAATGTTGCGCAGCATGTTTAAAAGTTATAAGTAATAATTAAAAAAGTGTTATAACCATTTGTCACTTTATATATGACCTAGAAAATATTATATACAACTGATGTATCCTAATACAAGCATTTGCAATGCGATAGGTCTCGCATTTATGCAAGTTTAAGCTAATGGCATTGTAAATGACAATGCCTTTTATTTATGTTTAAAAAACGAAAACAAAAATAAAAGGCATCGTCATTTGCAATGTCAATAGCTCAAACTTGCGTAAATGCGAGACCTATTGCATTGTAAATGCTTGTTTAATAATATTCTGTAGGTTGTTCGGGCTCGCTCGCTGTGCTTGCTCGCCGCAATGCAGACTACAACAATTATTGTACGCCTCACCATTTTCAAACCTCACCAGCCGCCACGGTAAATTCGTAAGGAATGCCACTGCTTTAAGTTGTGTTCAGCGATGCTTTTCTTTCGTACTGCTTCTTATAATACCTGTGGACTCCCACCTTGATGGCGGTGAAGATTCAAGCATGTGAATCTATGAAATATTTACAATTCGAGAAGGAAAGGACCCCCTGCGATGCCTCAGCCTCCCTTATGGTACTCTTAGAGCCCTTCAATCTACCTGTTCTAGAAGAAATAGGTCGCTTTTAAGCACTCTGCAAACATTCATAATGAAGCTCCCAGATGTGCATCCACCTTTCACCGCCTTTCCTTTCAGGACTAGCTTGTCTGTAAGTGCCTTTAAAACTGGGCTTCCAGTACAAGTTTCATCGAGCTCTCGGGCACACTCCCCCTGAAGCACACTAGTGCCGCCTAACACTAACAACCACACACTGCAGACTTTGCTTCGCTCTTCTACAACTGAATCGAACGGTATACCAGTTAACCTTTGAACTGCCGAATGAATCGTTACAGAACCATCCCCCTACTTGCTCAAATGTCACGTGTACCCTTCCGTGCCAGTCTGTAATGGAAGTGAGGGCTGATGTTGAGCTTGGCACACACTCCCCATGGGCCGTGGACAGCACTCACCCTTCAGAGTGAATGGAAGAGGCATGTTCTGCAGCTTGACTGCCTCACTCAGGGTGCAGATGAACACCGCGTCCTCCTCGGGGCGGTCCCCAGCCAGTGACATCACCCTGCGTGGATTCATCAGCTGCCACTTGATGGACGCTTCCCACATGCAAGAGAAGGAAATGGCAATTGTTACCGGACATCATGGAAGGTGCTGCATATTTAAAACACGTTTCAAGTACATTGTGCGAAGGGCAAAGGAATAACCCCAAAATAGAGCCACCCCTAACCAGGGACGATATCAGGGATGGGGCTTCGTGAATGTGTGCTTATGTCAGGGAAGGGACTTCTTTGGTCTGTGCTGGTGTCAAGGGAGAGGTCCTTGGTGTTGGATTGTGCAGGAAAGGAGCCTCAGTCACCACCCTCTGCTGGCGCCAGGACAGGGGCCTTTTCATGGGGTCAGGTAGCGCGGTGGCCCCTTTCGTGCTATTTGCATGCACCTGTCTGTGCTGCCCTCCTCAGTCTCTGAACTAACAGTCGTGGAAAGGGACTCCTCCAAGCAGTGTGGCACTGAAGAAATGAGAGGGGAAGCCTGTGCTTTGCAGAGAATTGCTGTTGTTAGAAGGTGTATGAGGAAGAAGTGTGAGTCTCAGCACTTCACTGCGAAACAGAATCTAGGCTTTGTTGTGTCGTTTGAATGGTAGCTGTCTTGGCACTTGACTGACCCTGCTGTTGCTATCAGTGACCTCAGGTGAGGTATGCTGGGAGATAGGTCCAATGGAGTCTTCGACCAAGTGTCAGAACGCAGAGAAATCCCTGGATGGTGGATTTTACAACTTGCTGGGCCTGCTGATTTTCTGGGAGTGAACGATGCAGGGTGTGTAGTGGTAAGAAAGAAATTCGGTGGAGTGCAGCTAACAGGGAGTGGCTCATTTCAATGTACATGTGTCTATCTGGCATCAATAGAGTGACAAATCGTATCCTAGGGGTTCTCTGAGCCATTGGACAGGTCCAGCGAAGAGCCTCTCCATCTGCTCCTCTTTTTTTTTTTGTCTTCAAAATAGTTTAACTTTTTTCAAAACAAAGAAATTACAAAAAAGAGCACCATACAAAATACCCGTATAAGAAACGTATCAATAGAGAACATTAATTAAATGTAAAACAGGTACAATATAGTATGAAATATAATGACTTTAAAACAAAAAAGGAAGGGAAAGAAACAATCTTTTATTATCGTAAAAACAGTTTTTGAGTAGGGCTACTATAAGTTAAACATGTGTTAATTATAATGTAGGGGTATGAATAACAAGTAATTATAAATATGAAGTTAAATAATGATCAATCGGTTTCCGAAATGAATGATAACAGGAACAATTATGAGTAATACCAGACAATGATATATTGACACCTCTTCTAGTGAGAATAATCCATGACCACCAAGCATGTACAGATAATAATGACACATCTTTCCAACATGTTGGAATAGACTTTAAAGCGGCTAAATGTAAGAAGTTTACAATCGAAGTCAGAAAATTCCATAGAAAGAGCAACAGATTTGCATCAACATATTACATGAAAGTCCGTCAGAGATATTGAATATTTTTTGCATGACGTCCAAAACATCTTTCCAAAATTTTAAAACAAACATACATTCAAAAAGCATATGTTTTAACAAACATGTATGTGTATGCCAACAATTCAAAGTCGGAAGAAGCATAGCCTGGAATAACTTTAAGGGAGTCAATCAATCAATCAATCAATCAAATTTACTTTATTCGGTTTATGCAAAACCATAAAAGCATACTAAAAGACATATTCTGTCACTAAAAAAAATAAAAACCATGATTTACATATAAGACTATATACAAAGTTATACAAACATATTTTGAATGAATTACAAAAAAACCCACAAAATAAATTCAGTTAATTCAGATTAAAAGATTTAAGGGAGTCCATAAGCAATTAAACAGAATATGGGAATTTGTTTGATAAAGTGATACAGGTAACCATCCTGAAATATTATTCAACCATTGTCGTGTTGTTCCTAGTACGCCCCAGGACCTGCATGTTTTGGATGACCTAAACTGAGGGATTAGTGTGCAGACAGACTCTGGACACCCCCACAGGATGAGTCAGCCATTACACTAGCTAGCTCTATGGTGCCACTACAATCTCCCTGTAGTATACAGTGTGGTAAGTAGTTTCTGGCAACCACTGAACATGACAACCCCAATTCCTCAGTTATCGTGGAAACAATACAGTATCTTTCGTTCAGTCAGTCGTGCTTGCTTTTATCAGAGTACATAGAATGACGATTGGAATGGTTTCAATAATTATTTATTGGCCAAGCGTCAGTCTAGTATGAAACGTTAGCTGCGACAATCAAAAGACAGGAGCAGACAAATGTAATCGCTAGCACCAATATCGTAAAAAGTATAAACATTTCTACGATAGTGCCAATAAGATGAATAAAAGCAAATTACATAAAACAATGGCATTGGCGTACTCCTACGATGCGTAGCCTACCTAACTGCACCTAGCCTAGAGGTGCCGGTGAAGCATGTATGTGTAAGTGCTTTGATATGTCCCAATGACATCTCTATACTATTTGAAATAGTTGATTGATAAAGTGAATCTAAATTATTTAATATTAACTTTGTGGATTTCAGAATCATAGATTTTTTAATTAACCATACCGAATCCTCCATTACATTTTGCCATTTATAATTTTTTATAACCAATAGAAGGAGATTTATTATTCTAAAGAGACATAGAAAAGTGCTGGTCAACAGTTTTATAGAATTTCATAGGAAATTGACTAGAGATCATAGCTAGAAAGTAAAATATTTTAGGAGCTTTAATCTTTTTTATTGAGTCCATTTTCCCCCACTGGGAAAGGTGAAGTATAGACCATTCGGATAATTTATCTTTAATGTAGTTTATAATAGACTCACAATTCAATGTAATTGTTTTTTTTTATAGAAGTAGAGAACAAAATGCCAAGGTATTTGATCTTATCTCTTTGCCAAAATATTTCTTGTATGAGTAACATATCAGATGAACAATGAATATTTAAAGGGAAAAATTCTGTTTTATTGGTATTTAACGTATAGCCAGAAATCTGAGAGTATAATGAGATAATATCGAAAAAAAGAGGGAGTGAGGATTCAGGATTACTAATAAACAAAAGTACATCATCTGCATATGATAATGTTTTAATGGTGTCCTCCTTAATATTAACACCAATGATATCATAACATTTTCTAGTGGAAGTAAGTAAAGGTTCGATAACAAGAAGAAATAACAGAGAGAACAATGGACAACCTTGTCTGGTACCTCTAAAAAGAAAACAAAATGAAATTTGACCACTAATAAATAAACAAGCGGAAGGGTTAGAGTAGAGAGCAGATATCATGCGAATAAACACATCACCAAAATTAAATGCCGCTAAAGTATGAAATGGAAATTGCCAATGAACTTTGTCAAAAGCTTTTTCAGCATCCAATGCAAGATAGCGGACCCCTGTTCAATAGCATGTAACAAAACTCTTGTGTTATTGATGGAATATCTATTTTTCATGTAACCAGATTGGTCAGGATGGATAAGGGAATCCAATACAGAGGTCAATCTGGTTGCAAGAGTTTTAGCATAGCATATAGTTTACAATCTTGATTTATCAAGAAAAGAGGGTGATAATTTGATACAAACTATAATCAGAGCTTCGGTAAAAGAACCAGAAGTTGAGCCTGAAGCATTAAAAAATAAGGAATAAGTTGCAAATCAAATTTGTTATAAAATTCCGCTGGAATTCCATCAGGACCTGGGAAAATATTTTGTTTAGGGATTTAATAGCCGATTGAATTTCATCCTCAGTAATTGGCAGATCTAATTTATCTTTGGTCAACTGTGAAACTTTAGGTAATTCACATTTATGTAAAAGATGATCAATCTGGGAAGGATCATCCAATTGCGGTGTATTATATAGGGTTGAGTAATAATTTAGAAATTCATTAACAATATCTTTTTGTAAAAATGCAGTTTTACCATTGGGACCATGAATTGAATTTATTTGTGTTTTATCTTTTCTAATACCTAAATAGTTAGCCAAAAGTTAGCCAAAAGCCGACCAGATTTGTTAGCATCAAAATAAAATATGGCTTTAAAATTAAAAAGTTGTATACCAGGTCTTCTCCTTAAAATTGAGTTAAACTCGTATCGCAGATTTTATAATTATCATTAGAAGTTATGAAAAGTCTCTCGAATTTTGCAATTTGTTTGTCCAATTCTTTAATTTTCGAATTGAAGGTTTTGGTTTTTATGCGCCATAAGAGAAATGGAAGTCCCTCTAAGGGAAGGCATCCCATCGAGTCACCATAGACGTAGAGCCTTTTGGGTTAAGCAGAAAGTAATCTTAAAGTGCTGTTAACATAAATCCTGCTATTATTGTAGAAAGTAGCAAAGTAGATAAGATGAGTAGATGAGCCATTGTTAAGATTAAGATTCACTCTCATAAACTTACAGTGGCAGGAAATTATGGGCCAAACATAGATGATCCATCCCCCTTCTGGGGCCTGTTTTCTGAATTATTAAAATTTTCAGACCCTATAATTCTTGCGGGAGATTTCAATGTTGTTTTAGACCCAGTTATTGATCGTTCATCAAAAAGCACAGCAACACAGAACTGCAAGATGAGATCACCGATATAAATCGCTATGAGACAGTTAGGATGGGTTGATGTGTGGAGAGATAAAATGAGAAACAGAAGAGGGTATACCTTCGATAATAAAAATCATGGTCACAAGTCCAGACTAGACTTCTTCTTAGTCAGTCTTGATCTGAAAAGCTGGGTGAAGGATGTAAAACATTTGGGGGCGCACCTCTCGGATGATTCGGCAGTAACCCTAGATCTAGAACTTCCAGTCAGTCTGACATAAAGGAAATGGACTTTAGATCATGCCATTTTATTAGAGGAAGAAGTGATAGAGAGACTTTTAACCAGCTTGGATGGTGCTCCAATAGAAATTGTATGGGACACTTATAAAGCCTTTTTGTGAGTATGCATAACATCACTCTAGATAGCCAGACAAAAGAAATACAGAGCTGAGGTGGGAAAAATCGAGTGCAGTATTCAGCAGCTGAAGCAAAAACTTACCACTCATGGGAGTAACTTGCCGATAGAAGATACCTCAGCAGAGCTGCAATCTCTCAAGTTAGATCTTGCATCGGTGATTGGATTAAGGTTAGCTAGCTCACTTCGAGTATGGGGAAGGCTGTGGAAAGCTGCTAGCCTGGAAAACCAAACAGGACCTAGTTAGAGGGTTCATAAAAGAACTTAGATGCAAATCCTCTGGGAACATGCTTAGGAGCCCTGTAGAGATTGAGGAGGCTTTCCAAAAGCATTTCGAAAAGGTGTACCAGGAGGATCGAACTGTCCGGGAGGAAGAAATAAGAGCCTGGTTGGACCATGATGTCCCGATTAAAATCAATGAGGAAGAATCTCACAATCTTAATAGCCCAATTATAAGAAGTGAGGTGAAGAAAGGGAAAGCAGCAGGAAAATCTGGGAAAGCAGCAGGACCGGATGGGTTACCTGCGGGACTAAACAAATGTCTGATGGAGGTCCTTATCCCCATAATGGAGAAGCTATTTTCCCTAATCTTCGAAAGAGGGAGGGAGCATGCCAAAATCTTGGAATGAAGCCACAGTGGCCCTAATCCTTAAACCATCAAAACCACATAACTCCTGTGATTTATACAGACCCATCTCTCTTCTTAATCTTGACTATAAAATCTTTGCTAAGGTTTTAGCAGACAGGTTAAATGGAGTAATAGGAGGTCTTCTGCATAAGGATCAAAAAGGCTTTGTTCGGGGGAGAGGAATTCAGGACCTTACCTACAATTTGATAGGGGCAATGGACCTGGCAACACTTCATAAAGCACCACTGGCTATTATCACTCTAGATGCCACGAAAGCATTTGATTGAGTAAACTGGCCCTATCTAATGCAAATACTGAAACTGTGCAATCTGGGGGAAAAGTCCTGCAGGACAGTAAGCTTGATCTATCAAACCCCTATAGCCAGAGTTTTAGTGAACGGGAACATGGCCGCCCTGCTAAAATCCAAAGGGGAACAAGGCAGGGGTGCCTGTTATCACCTTCAAGTTGTATATTGATACTTTAGCTGAAAAGATTCGATGCCATACTGGAATAACCCCCTTCAAGTATAAGAACTGGGAAAAAAGTGGCCTTATACGCCGATGATCTGATGGTCGATATGTCAGACTTAAATACGACAATTCCAATAATATACAATGTGACTTTACAGTTTGGCTGGGTCTCTGGCTACGAGATAAATGCATCCAAGACAGTGTGCATGGCCTGGAATATGGATACACAATTACATGTACATGTAGTGAGAAAAGAAATAAGGTATTTGGGCATCGTGATTTCACAAAATATTGAAAAAATTCCAGAAATTATCCTCCACAAAACCAGTAAGGAGATATGTAACTCTCTAACCAGTTGGGCATATTTACCATTAACAATAATTGGCAGAGTTAATTTAATTAAGATGATGGCCCTACCGAAACATACTTTTTTATTCCAAAGTATCCCCTGGCCTTTAAAGAAGAGGGGCTGAATAAACTCCAGTCAAAAATAAATAGTTTTATATGGGCATCTAAAGGTACACGAATTGCATTGATAAAACTTTGTAGGAAGAAAAACTAGGGAGGGCTGTTTCTGCCGGATCTAGTTTTCTATGCATGGGTATTTCTTATGAGGGCCGGGAAAATGATTCTGAATGAACCAGATGGCTCAGATATTGGGAGAATGTCAAAGGCAATGTTGCTAGATCTCAAGGGAGGAGACCAAGGTTTTATATACAAATTTGGTGATCCCAGATTTTTCAAAAAGGTATGTCTAAAGACTCTATATGGGTTAGCCTCTACATGGTTCAAAATTAGGAAAGTATTGAAAATCAGCTATTATAGTGCATTGGTGCCTATTTGGGATGCTCTGGGTTCTCCAGAATGGACTAAAGAAAATCTAGCAACGCAACTAAAAGCAGCCGTAATATGGATCATGGATCAACTTGTACCAGAGGGCTCTCTGCTTTCCTGGGAAGATCTGAGGAGCATTATGTATAATGAGCTCTCTAAATTTAAATACTTGAAAATTAAGAGCTGGCACCAAGCAGTCGGAACAACTGTTGGCATACCAAATGAACTAGAGTCTGCCTTAAGGAGAAAAGTTGGGAGGAAAAAGAGGTGTCAAACTTATACTGGCTTTTGATCGATCTAGCAGAAGGTGATTTCAAACTCCATCAGAACTGTGGGGAGAGAGCTTGCCCGGGATCCATCCAGAAGAACTATGGTAAGTATCTTATAAGACTTTGTATTCCATAGTTCAGGCTGCAAACCTAATGAGAATTGGTCTCCCTTAAAGCTCTCCAAATTTGTGAAGGGAGCCATACCGAAATGCCCTAAGGGCTACCAGGAAAAATCAGATGATGTGCATATGATCTTAAGCTGCCCAATGCTGCATCATTTCTGGGACAGTGTAAGTATGGATATCAAAGCCATGCTTGGAGCGGACATACAGGTGAGCAAAAGGCTGGTATTTTTCGGGGTTTTACCAAATTAGGAGTCTATGCCCCCAGATAAAAATAAGTTATTTTATCTTATTTTACTTGCATGGAGAAAAATGTGTAAATATTGGATTAAAAACATATCTCAGACGATGTTTAATTGGATTAACTGATAAATACACGATGAAGCTTGATAGGGTTTCACGGAATAAGAAGAGCAAGAAAAAAGATTTCTGGTTACCATGTGTAGATTGGCTAGAAAGACTTGAAAATGGCGTGAATACAGTCCAATGATTATGCCTCTACATTGGGATACTTCACCCCTCTGGTAGTTCTGTGGGTCACTCAGAGAGAGAGTCAGAACAAACCAAATGAGAAAAAGAGTGGTTCTGTGTAAAGTGCATCCATCTGGATGCAGAGCTCTCTAGTTGGCACCAATCAAGAGGGGCGCCTCGGAGAAATCCAAATAGCTCTTTGTACGTCCAATGGCGAATGAGGACAACAACAAAAAAAGAAAAAAAAATGACAAAAAGCTTACTGTGAGGGAACACACCAAACAAGGGAGTTTTTTCACAGCTATTAGGAGCTTGTCGTAAGCACCATGAGTTCAGACTCGTCTCGTTTGTTTATTTATGTGTTAAAACTCTTCCATTTCAACACTTTAAACTCTTTTGTTTTTATATTTTAAACTCTTACTTTTTTTAATAGAAAGCATGATGTTTTAGACATGCGTAGAAAGGCTTCTACCACAATCACCTGCTTCCTGGGATTGTTTGTTATAACTAAAACCCATTAGATGAAAGTGATAATCACGCTTACGCATATACACCCATGATTGTCCTCTTTCGAAATAAATGTAAACATAGATGTCTTGGAGTTTTATCATTTTTTTCATTATAAGAAATAAACATATAAAAAAAGATAAGGATTTTTTTAACAACCCCCTTGATCAGATCCTATATAAACACAGGTATCAGGCTACAGGTTAGAGACAAGCTTTGCAGGGAGATCACCGACGGGGAAACACTAGATTGCAGCACCTGCTTTAGCCGAGAGTGGAGATCAGAGTGGCCTTCATGGTTACTGTTTGTGTTCCAGAGTTGCACAAATATGAAGGGAAATACCTTGTTTGCTATTTGAGAACAATACAAGTGCCGCTAGCTGTTTTGAAAATAGGTATGCTATGAGCGCCATGTCTGTAAATCTGAAGTGGGATATTAGACCGGTCAGCCTTAGGGTGGTCTTCCCACTAACCTTTTGCCTTCATCCTCCCTTCTGAATGACCTTATTTTTTGCTGGCCTTAGGACTGTGCACTTTACCAATGCTAACCAGTGTTAAAGTGATTGTCCACCTCCCATGGGGCCGATAACACGCACGCAGGCAAACTCAATAGCCAGATATAGTCTGCACACCATCTTCTAATGCACCGATTCTAGTTCAGGTTCCACTGCATGCATCTTCTGTTTCCTTGTTCTGTACCTACAGTAAACAGATTTGACGCACTCAGCGATTTGGATTGATTTACCGGCTCCAAACCAGTCTCAACATCTGCTACCGCTTGCAATACATTTATGTTTGATAAACTACTAGTAACATCCACTGCTACCCCCAATCAAAGGGCAATGGCACACACATTCTGGCTTACTACTGGACCTCATTTTGAGAGTTATGCTTATTATTCAAGTCCCGCTATTCCTTCGCGATCCCTGGTCCGTCGACTGATGGGTCCCAGTGAAGGCAACTCTGATTTTCCTTGGGCTTCCCTGGTTGCTCCAGATGTGCTCTGACTCCCCACCGCGTGGTGAGTCCCTTAGACCTTGCTGGTCTGCACCGAAGCATCTTTCTCCTTTCTGCGTGGGTTGCAGTTGCCAAGGCGTGTTGTGTCCAATCTGGGCACCGACGCTGCAGCACTCGACATCCTTCGTGGGACAGCTCGAATCCATCTCCTGGTCATCCTCGACGCCTCCTGGTCCTCGTGGCTGAAGAGTCAAGCTTCACCTTCTTCACCTGAAACACCCGACATCGGTGGGCATTCATCTATCGTGCCCCTGGTTACTGGCAAGTGACCCAGACTCAGTCCCCTCTGCTTTCAGGTTCTTCACATCTCCAATCCAGGCTTGGATCTCTTCGCATCTTCTCGGCAACAGCACCTCTTTGCCAGCTCCCAGTAAAAACGACGACGCGACCCGACACCATTTGACACCTATGCACCCGGCTTCCCTGGGTGAGGTAACACAAGTACTCTGGTGCTCCCGTGGGTGTTGCACCTAGAACTTCCTAAGTCCCAAAGGGTTTGGTCCTGACTCATTTCTAAGTGTCCCTAATCTTTAAAAATCTAACTGTGACTTTCCCCATAGAAGCTAATGGGAGCTCGCGGCTGTGTTCTCACACTGCACATGGCCCCCGTGGGTCCCCTCTGCCACTACCTTGGGTGGTTCCTTGGGGTCCAAGCGATTCTACAGGCTCTAGGCCTTGTGTCTATTTAAGTCGTGGTTCTTATACCACTATTTTAGTATATGGTTTGGCTCGCCCCTAGGGCCTGACGTGTATTTGTGCTATTTTACTGTAACATTTTAAGTGTAACTCATGTGTTTAGACCTCTAGCCTCATAAAGAGACTATTAGGGTGTGTTTAGAAAGAAATACATATATTTTATATATATATCTGGTGTGGCTGTCTTTCATTTAGCCATTAAAGAGAATATAGACTGGTAAAACAAGCTGCTTTACATTCCTTTAAGTCTGAGCCTGAAGGCTGCTTTCCATAGCTACCACTAAGATAGCTTTCAATAAAGGTTGTCTTTAACCTATCATCAATAAGGGGTTGTTTGGACTGGTGCAAGGTGCCCACTATAACTAGTGGACAGCATATACCAGGCCAACTTCTCACATTGGTGTGCAGCGTGTGGGATTCCAGCTTGCTATTGTTTTACCAGATAATCTCAATTGAGTGACTTACTGAAAACCACTGAAGGTACCCTAGGTACATATAATACAAGCTTTAGAATACAGTAAGTTCTACTGAACTTAGAGTTGTGTGTTAAAGGCTTAGCACACCCTTTCTACAACTCAAGAGAGTTTAGTAAGCCACACTAGAGTAGGTAGTGCAATACACCACACCTCACTAGTGATGTCCTCAAGGTCAGGAACTAGTGGATCCCTCCCAGAAGCCAATGGGCTTCTCCCCTCCAAGTATGATAACCTCCCATTCATGGAATTGAGAGCATTATGCACTACTAGGAAACTGAAGACAGGCCAAAGCCCAACCAACCAGCATCTCATAGAGGTACTCAAGCTGGATGATCTCAGAAGATCTATAGGGTCTGAAGGGGTAGGCAGAGTGGGCGGGGCAGCACATGAGGAAGAGCTTAGGGGTGAAATTGCCCATGACCTGACCTCTAATGCTGACCAGGTAGATGACAATGATCTTGACCTGGAGAATCCAGCTCCCCTGGAAGATGAGGGGGAGGGCCACAATGGCCCCCTCTTTGACCCATCAGGAAGAGTTGGTGGTGGGCCTAGAAGGTCAAGATCTCCCTCAGTGGAGTCTAACCATTCTGGTTCATCTATAGCGACATCTATCTCTTCTCATAGGAGGGAAACCTCTCAGTAGAGGAGGGAGAGACTGCTGAAGTATGAAGAAGCATAGCTCAAAATCCGAAAGCAGCAGGTAGCCCTAGAAAAGGACGCCCTAGAGCTCTACAGAGCTAGAAAAAAGATGGGACTAGAGTCCCATGGTGGCAGCACCTTACCTAGAGACAGGGAGAGGTCTCATGACCATAGAAACCTGAATAAGATTGTCCCTCCCTACCAGAGTGGGGATGACATCCACAAATGGATTACTGCACTGGAAAGGGCCTGTAAAGTTCAAAGGGTCCCCCAGGAGCAGTGGGCGGCAATCTTATGGCTCTCCTTTGCAAACAAAGGTAGAGATATACTCCTCACTGTTAGAAAGGAGGAGGCAGATGATTATAACAGTCTGAAAAGTGCATTGATTGAAGGGTTTGGCCTGACCACTGAGCAGTACAGGTTAAAGTTCAGAGATACCCAAAAGGCACAGAATAAAGACTGGGTGGACTTTGTAGATTGCGCTACTAAGGCTCTGGATGGTTGGTTACTTGGCAGCAAAGTACATGACTTCCAAGGATTGTACAATTTGATTATGAGGGAGCAGATGCTTAATAACTGTCAGAATCAGCTGTTGCACCAGTACCTGGTGGACTCAGATCTGACCTCTCCCCAAGAATTGGGAGAGAAGGTAGACAAATGGGTCAGAACCAGGGTGGGGCAGAAGGTTCAGAACCAAGGTGGTGACCAGAAGGAGCAAGATCCTAAAAACTCTGACAAGGGTGGGGAGAATGGTAAAGACCAGAAGTCTTCACAAGGCCCCCAAAAATCTTCTTCAGGGGGTGAATCCCAATCTAATAAACGTAAAGGCCAAAAGAAACCATGGTGCAAGATCTGTAAACAGAAGACTCACTGGACAAGTGATTGCACCAAGTCCAAAGACTCAACTCCAGCCACCATTTACCCTAAGACAACTGTTCCCCCTAGTACAGCTACAATTGGTAGGGGTAATGTTCAGAATAAGGGTGTAGTAGGGTTGACCCTGGATTCTGAGATGGACTCTGGCCTAGTCAGAGTTCCAACTCAGGCTGTCCTGATCTGTGATGGGGGCATGGATATGTCCCCCTTTGTGAGTCCCAGTAACTTGGGTAAATACAGACAGCAGCCTTTGATAAATGGAAAAGAGGCTTTGGCATTCAAGGACAAAGGAGCAAGTGTCACAATGGTGACAAAAGATATTGTGGATCCTGGGCAGAATATACTTGGTGAAATGTACCAAGTGACCAATGCTAGCAATGTTAGAACAGACCATTCTCTGGCAGTTGTTAACTTCTCCTGGGGAGGGGTAACTGGCCTTAAGAAGGTTGTGGTAAGTGCAGACCTACCAGTCGAATGCTTGCCTGGCAATGATCTGGAAACTTCAGCTTGGGCTGAAGTGGAGCTCAGGACACATGGAGAAATGCTAGGGATCCCTGCTCATGACTTTGCTGTGACTAGGTCACAGGCCAAAATGTCTAACAATGGACAGGCCCTGGATTCTGGAAGAATGGACCAGGCGCCTCCCAAGAGGTGGAGCAGTAGGGTTAAGACAGTGCCTTCTGCCCTGACTCAGAATGCAGATCAGTCTCCTGAGGGAGATGATCTTGAGCCTGAAGAAGGAACTGTCCCAAAGGAGCTTGAACCTGACCAGGTTGAGTTCTTGGGGACAGGGGGCTCTTCCAGGGAAGATCTGAGCCAGGAGCAGAAAACCTGCCCCTCTCTTGAACCCCTCAGAAAGCAAGCTGCTGATGAGGCATCTGGGAATGCTAGTGGCACCCATAAAATTTATTGGGATAAAGGACTACTTTATTCCGAGTGTAGAGACCCCAAACCTTGTGCTTCCAGGAGGTTGGTTATACCTTTGAAGTTTAGGGGCTTCCTATTGACACTAGCCCATGATATTCCCCTAGCAGGACACCTGGGCCAGAACAAGACTTGGGACAGAATTGTCCCTCACTTTCACTGCCCCACATGTCTGAAGACACTAAGGAGTTTTGTCGCTCCTGTGTGACCTGCCAAGCCATTGGCAAAGCAGGTGGAACCACAAAGGCCCCCCTGATACCACTACCTGTGGTGGGGATTCCCTTTGAGAGGGTTGGGATTGACATTGTTGGTCCCCTGGATCCTCAAACTGCATCTGGGTACAGATTTATTCTGGTGGTGGTGGACCATGCCACTAGGTACCCATAGGCCATTCCACTTAGGACCACTAGAGCACCTGTGGTGGCAAGAACCCTCTTGGGTGTAATCTCAAGAGTGGGCTTTCCTAAGGAGGTAGTATCTGACACAGGTACAAACTTTATGTCAAGTTACTTAACTGCAATGTGGAAGGATTGTGGAGTTAATTACAAATTCACCACACCCTACCACCCACAATGCAATGGTTTAGTTGAAAGATTCAACAAAACCTTAAAGGGTATAATCAAAGGTCTGCCAGAAAAGCTTAGACGCAGATGGGACATCCTTTTGCCCTGCCTTTTGTTTGCCTACAGGTAGGTGCCACAAAAGGGGGTTGGTTACAGCCCTTTTGAACTTTTGTTTGGCCATCCTGTTAGGGGTCCTATGTGTCTGGTGAAGGGGGGATGGGAGTTACCTCTCAAACCACCTAAACAGGACATAGTGGACTATGTACTTGGTCTCCGCCCCAGGATGGCTGCATACATGAAAAAGGCCACTAAAAACCTTGAGGCTAGCCAGGAATTGCAAAAAGCCTGGCATGACCAAAAGGCTGTACTGACTGTTTATCAGCCAGGACAGAAAGTGTGGGTGTTGGAGCCTGTGGCCCCAGCAGCCCTCCAGGACAAATGGAGTGGCCCCCATACAATTGTTGAACAGAAAGGTGAAGTCACCTACTTGGTAGACCTTGGAACCCCTAGGAGTCCCCATAGGGTACTTCATGTCAACAGACTTAAACCATGTGTTGACAGGACAGACATGGGCTTGCTCATGGCTACAGATGAGGAACAGGAGGAAGAGAGTGACCCATTCCCTGACCTGCTCTCTCAGAACCCTGATGATGGTTCAGTAGATGGTGTAGCCTTGGCAGGCAGCCTCACTGTCCAGCAAAAAACTGACTGCAGAAAACTTCTCAGCCAGTTTAGACTTATGGTTTCTCTGACTCCAAATCAGACCACCTGGTGCACTCATGAAGTGGACACTGGGGACAGTCTGCCTGTGAAGAATAAGATCTACAGGCAAGCTGACCATGTCAGGGACTGTATAAGGACAGAAGTCCAAAAGATGTTGGATTTGGGAGTCATTGAACCCTCAGATAGCCCTTGGACTAGTCCAGCAGTCCTG
Source organism: Triturus cristatus (assembly GCF_964204655.1). NCBI lineage: Eukaryota > Metazoa > Chordata > Amphibia > Caudata > Salamandridae > Triturus > Triturus cristatus. Next base: position 1,200,474,152 of record NC_140584.1, read on the forward strand.
GTACCTAAACCTCACACCAAAGATGGCAAGAGAGAGATGAGGTTTTGTGTGGACTACAGGGGTCTCAATGAAGTCACTAGGACTGATGCCCATCTCATCCCAAGGGCAGATGAGCAAATAGATACTTTGGCCTCAGCCAAGTTTCTAAGCACATTTGACTTGACAACTGGCTACTGGCAGATCAGACTAGCTGATGATGCAAAGCCAAAGACAGCATTTTCTACCCCTAGTGGGCACTATCAATTTGTGGTAATGCCTTCTGGTTTGAAGAATGCACCTGCCACTTTCCAAAGGTTGGTGAATCAAGTCCTTACAGGCCTGGAAGACTATAGTGCATCATATCTAGATGATATTGCTGTCTTTAGCTCCACCTGGGAGGATCACCTGGTCCACCTAAGGAATGTTTTGGAGGCCTTGCAAAAAGCAGGCCTAACTATCAAGGCTACTAAGTGCCAGATAGGGCAGAGTCAGGTTGTGTACCTGTGCCACCTTGTAGGTGGAGGCCAGGTTCAACCATTGCAGAGCAAAATCCAGACCATAATGGGCTGGGTTGCTCCAACTACCCAGACGCAGGTGAGAGCCTTCTTAGGCCTGACTGGGTATTACAGAAGATCTGTCAAGGGGTATGGATCAATAGTGATACCCCTGAATGACTTAACCTCTAAGAAAATGCCCAAAAAGGTTCAGTGGACAACTAGCTGTCAAAAGGCATTTGATGACCTGAAGCAGGCCATGTGCACTGCTCTCATTCTGCAAAGTCCTGATTACTCCAAAAAGTTCATTGTATAAACAGATACATCTGAGTTGGGGGTAGGGGCTGTACTGTCACAGTTGAATAATGAAGGTCAGGCTCAACCAGTAGCTTTCATAAACAGAAGGTTGACCCCCAGAGAGAAACGTTGGTCAACCATTGAGAGGGAGGCCTTTGCTGTGGTTTGGGCTCTGAAGAAGTTGAGGCCATACTTGTTTGGTACTCACTTCATTGCCCCTCTTATGGCTAAAACAGATGAAGGGTGAAAACCCCAAACTTCTCAGGTGGTCCATTTCCCTACAGGGGATGGACTATACAGTGGAATATAGATCTAGGAGTTACCATGCCAATGCAGATGGACTCTCCAGATATTTCCACTTAGAACATGAAGACTCAACTGGTCAAGGTTAGTTTAATGTCCCTGCGTTTGGGGGGGGGGCGTTGTGTAGGAGAGTAGGATCTGCTTCACAAGGTTACCCCCACTTTCTGCTGGTGTTTCATTGTTTTTTTACCCTGCTATTCAGGGCCCGAGCCTAGCTGCTTCCTCTCTAAATTGATTCCATGTACTTTAGGTACACCACAGTTTGGATCCTGAGGTACCCTTGTGAGTCCCTAGTATATGGTTTACTATGTACCCAGGGCATAGGTACCCCAGAGGCCTACCAGGGGCTGAAGCATGCATTGTGCCACCCCTGGAAAGCCTTACAAAATGACACCACAGGTCTGCTACTGCATCCTGGGTAAGGTGGTGCATGCACCCCTTACTGAGGTATAGGTTCACTATACCTCACCTATCACTGCACATAGAAACCTATCAGTCACCCCTATGGCAAGCCTTATCAATCCTGAAGGCAGGGTGCTTGGTTATATGTGAGAGGGTGCCCAGGCATGAGCTGAGCCCCTATGCAGCCTTCGGAATCTCTCCTTCGGGGTTGTCAGTGGTGCAGCCTGACCATATACTCTTAAGTGCATTATAACCCACCTGTAAATGCTAACTTTGGACTGGCTGCAAGGAAACATGTCGTGTTTGGTGTCAAACACCTTGGAATCATACCCCCACACAAGTAACTGTGTGGGAGTATGATCCCACCCTTCTAGAGGGAGAGACATGACAGCACCAGTATACCCGGTACCAACTTAAAAGAGCTCTGGCATCACAAAATGGATGCTGCAGCCACAGACACGGGTCTGGCCTCCTGCTGCTGACTGAAACTCTGTCAGGGGAGGTCTGGACAATAGGTTTCCTGTCACAGGGAGGTGTAACCACCTACTAGACAGGCTGATGTGTATTGCGGCTGGGTGGGAGCACTCTCAGAGTGCTTTGAAGTCCTGCACTTGTGGTAAATTTAAATTACCTAGACTTAATTTATGCGGTAAAATTAAATAAGAATAACTCAGTAAAAATAAGAGGCAGAATCCGTGGTATTTGAGGTTATAAAAGGGAATTTATTCCTTACAAAGGAATTGGTTCGAACCAGGCAATCGGGTTCCGTTACCACAAAGGTTCAGGAAGGGATCGGCAATACATTATTGACAGGTTGTTATATATATAGTAAATGCATTACAGTAAAGACAGATGCAGGAGGCGTAACAGCTGATAGGAAAGATAAGAACACACATACGTAATAAAAAAGGCGTTACAGTAGGCGTGCATAAAGGCGTATACTAGAAACGTCATTTAGGAGGATGTCACAGGTGGGTGGATCCATAAGAGAATCCTGCAATGTCAGCAGAAATACATGGCAGAGATGCGCGCGCAGCCGCATGACGTGTGATTGACGTGTAACTAGAAGGTGAAGGGGATTTTGACATTTAGCCCTAGATGAGGAGACAGAAGTCTGGGATGTCAGAACAACCTAATCCCAAATCGTATCTAATATCTTGTGTTTAAGGAACTATCAGCCTCATGCATCAACCCAAAATCCAGTCGGTAAAATACCGATCCGGTAATAGCTCCTGGTATTAAGTAAAAAATACCCAATCCCAATGCATCAACCCAAAAGCAGAAATCGCTATTTAAGGAATCCTTAAATAGCGATTCTTTAAATAGGGATTCCTTAAATACCGATTCCTTAAATAGCGATTGCATTTAAGGAATCCCAAAGTGAGATTCCTTAAATGCAATGCAACAAAGTTAAAAAATTAGCGATTTCGCTAATAGGGGGAGCAAATTACCATGAAGATGAACTGCATGGTAATTTGCAAAAACTTTGAAAAATGCACTTTTGTGCATTTTTCAAAGTTTCATGTTGCGCACACACATGCCCTTAGAGCATGTGTGTGTGCAACATATGTGCACATATCATTTTCAGGGGTGCAACAGGGTGTCCTTTTGACACCCTGGCACCCTTGAAAGTGCTCCTGCTATTAGCGATTCGGTAATACCGAATCGCTAATACAGACTGGCTTTACATTCATTCCTATGGGCCTCCAAGCCCATAGGAATGAATGGGTAGGTATTCCTTATTACCGATTCGGTATTACCGAATCGGTAATAAGGAATATTAAGGAATCGCTATTTGAATAGAGATTCCTACATGCATAGCCTTTTGCTATTCCTTATTAGCGATTCCTTATTTTTCGCTAATAAGGAATCGCAAATGGCATTGTTGATGCATAGGCCCCTTTATTATCTGGAAGGGAAGGTCTCTCGGACAGAGTCTATTCTATACTGACTGCTAGTGCGTGTACAAGCGTCTAAGTGTCTACATGAGAAGCGAGGGGGCATGGGTAGGGGTGGGCGGAATTTGCGGAATTAACCTTCGCAAATTATCGCGAGAATGTTTAAAATTATCGCAAACAAGCAGAAATATCGCGAAGATGCGGAAGTTTTTTTCCGGCATGTTCGCGAGATTTTCTGCATGGTTGCGGGTCGCCAACTTACCCATGTGGTTGCTTGCGGGCGCGGCCATCTTGTTTTGAGTTGTTCTCGCGGTGCATGATCGCGAGAAGAAAGACGTGATCGCGCGACGCATGACGTCACTGCGGGCGCGAACTGTCGCGAGACAGCGCAAATGGCTAAAAACAATACAACATCTCATGGAGAACGCGACCGGATCAAGAAAACTTGTCGGCGAACGCAGGGATTCAGGTAAGGCGATCGCGCGCGCGCGAGAATGTATCATTTTACAGCGCGAGCAAGAAACAAATTATCGCCAAGCTGCGGAAACCGGAATTTTTGACATTTTCGCGCTCTCCGCGGAACGCAAAAATGTCAAATTATCGCAATTTCCGCGAACGGAACGAAATTTTTGCCCAGGCCTAGGCATGGGCCTACCATGGAAACAGAAACCATGAATTACTTGCACGGAGACAGTAAGGCCGGGCCCTTTGCTCTGTAGCTGGAAGGATGTTTACCTAAACTACTAGACAAGAATGTATTTCTCGAGGAGCGGAGCAGATAACTTGAAGGCTGAATACAGTTTTGGCAGGCAACAGGCCGGGCCAGGCACCGTTAGCCGCGCAGGAAGTAAGACAAAGGTCATTGATACAGATGCAGGTCCAGGCTGGAGCATTCAGAGGCAGAAGGCAGGAAAAGGCTCGATGGCAGAATTCAGGGCCTACTCGCCTGATCTGTAAAACGTGAAAAGTGCACCATATAAAGTCGGTGGCCAAACATATTTAGGAACGGAATATCCAACCCATTCATGGTGGATCTGAAAGAGGACATGTTAACGTTGGACACAATTGTATTTGGGTCTTCATAGCTTGAAGTGGAGGGAACATACATGTACTTGTAGCATGTACATGGAACCGTTGGGGTCTAAGATAGGGGACACAATTGACCATAAAATTCATATTTCCTCATTCCCTCCTTGTCCCCTACGGACCCTTCATGAGATATCGATCCTCAGGAATCCATCAATCTGTTCATGTAACATCATTTGCTCTTCTTTCTTCTTCCGGGATTTTGAATGAGAACTTGAACGTGGAATACATGATGTGGCACACAGGCCACAAATCGCTGGTCCACATTGTAGACACAGGCAACAACTGAATATTACGAGAAGGCCAATACCTAGGAAGGATAAGATCCTCCATCCCCAGGCTGACAACACGCTCCAGAGCCAACCGGACCAAGTCCAGGTGCCTGGATTCTGGTGTATCTGGCTTACGATCTTATGAAGACGAGTTATGGCTTTGTATACTGATGGCGCGTTTTCTGGAATGAAAACACAGCAACTCGATCCGATGACCCTACAGGCTCCGCCCCTATCGGCTAGGATGACGTCAAGGACAAGACGATTTTGAAGAACAACAATTCGCATCGCAGACTGCTCCTCTGTTAAGTTGCCTAGGGCGGAAGTAGTTTCATTCACTACTGCTTCAAGGGTTCTTGTTAATCTACGTATCAGTTTACTATTAGTGACAACACCTATGTAGGGAAAGAAACCTTTATTGAAATCTGTGTATTGCTCCCATGCCGTTTCAGTGTAGTCGACAATCGGGAGATCTCTCTGGGGTCTATTGTGTACTAAATGGGTATTCCTATGATAATCAGGAGGGGCTAGGAAAACAGGTGGCAGAAGGAATGCAATGTAACAGGTACCATCCCAATCTAGAGGTAAGCGTATATATGCGGTATGACCACATATGAAGTAGGAATGACGGGAAGCTCTAAATGTAGACTTGCCTTGATCACTGAATTCGATCACAGTGGTACATTTACTATGACCCATGTGTACTGAACCATTCTTTCTTACACATAATTCACCTTTAACTGGAAATACTGACATAGCGGGCAAGACTGGTGCAGCTTCGGATTCAACATTCAGAATCATGAGGTTAAGTGTAAAATTACCTAATCCATATACTTCATTTTCTAGGTCAGTTCCTGTCTTTTTGGGAAGTCCCTCCTTGTTAGGGTGACAGGCTTTAAGCAAAACTAAGTTCAGGTTTCCCCATACCCAGTTGCTCTGGTAAACTACAGTATTTGAATCTAAAGAATTAATCAAACTAAACCATGCTCCACAGGAGCCATTGTGTGTGAACGGGTACGGAAAGAGGGGCAGAACTCCTTTGTATTTCTGATAGGGAGGGAGTCGGCCACATATCCAACAATTTGTAGCATTGCTGGTCTGATGGGAATGATGGAACATACTAATGAATGTGTTGTTGCGCAGCGCAAATCTGTAGGACAACTCATGTGAAGGTAATTCACTAAAAGAATGTTCGGCAGTAACATTGTAAGCAGAATGAGCACGCTTGAAAATAGGATAGTACATGTGCAACAGTATACTTGCAGCAATAATCAAAAGACTTAGAAAAAACATAATCAATAATGTCACTACACAGTGACTACGAAGTGATTTACAGTATGCATGTTTCTTGAGCTGTTTCTGTCTATTTCTCTCTCTAATTCGGTCTAGAGGATACATGTCAGAGACTAATTTGACCAATTCACCTAGGAGAGGACTTAAACAATCAAATTGTCTGACTTGCTAGACCTTAGTTTCAGTTTGTATTCTTGTGATTCGGTTTTCTCAACCAGGGGGAGTTTTGAGTCAGTCTGTGGAAGGGGGCAGGGCTGAGAGTTCAGATCAGACGGTAGTCCATGAAATTTCTTGATATGGCTCGAGTGTAGCCAACCCTTGCGACCCTCAATCTTCACTGCTGTCCTCGTGGTCAGAAGTACCAATTTTGGCGTTTGCCAGCGAGGCTCCAGCGGGCTCCTCCTGTCGAAATTTCTTATGAAGACAAAGTCGCCGGGAACCACTTCATGGGGCTTCACCTCGGTGTTGTCGGGAAAGGCTGCAGCTACCTGTGAACGGCAAGATTGTAGTGCAGACATCAAGGAAGCAAGGTAATCTGTCAGCATGTTACAATCGACATCAGTTATTTTTCGAGGTATAGGCGTCCCCCACATATTTGGTGGCCTACCGAAGACCACCTCGTACGGGGATAGCCCTGTTCGAGAATGTGCTACCATTCTCATGTAAAAGAGAGCAACTGGTAAGGCTACTATCCAGTCGACACCTTTCTCTCTGCAGATTTTAGAAAGTCGAATTTTCAGAGTCTGATTATGACGCTCCACGAGACCTGCTGCCTCGGGATGTCGGACACAGTGGAATTTCCATTGATAGCCTAACAAGAGTGAAATGTGTTTCATTAGCTCGGATGAGAACGGCTGGCCGTTATCTGAGTACACGATACGGGGCAAACCATACCGTGGGAAGAATTCACGAACTAACTGTTTGGCAGTAGTCGGGGCAGTGTAATCTGAGACGGGATATGCCTCTGTCCAACGGGAAAGAGCACATACAACTACGAGGACATATTTGAATCCTCGACAACGTTCCATCTGGATATAATCCATCTGGAGGACTTCAAAAGGGTGATCCGGAGGTTGAAATCCACCTTGCTCTACAGGAATGCTTTTACCGGGGTTGAACTGACAACAAATCATGCAAGTACGCACTTTCTGTTTGGCTGCTGCTCGTAAGTGTTTGTTGAACCAAATGTGTTGAATACTATCTAGCATAGCTTTTTCTCCCAGGTGCGCTGGACTATGTATTGTGTTAATGATAACGGGGAGAAACCATATAGATTTTCCCTTCGTCATCCATCCCTGATCTGTTTGGATCCCTCCTAATTCAGTCCATTTCTTTATTTCCTCTGGTGTAGCATGTGTCTGTATGTCAATTACATCAAGGGCGGGATCCTTAACTGTCATGCAGTGTGTCGATGTCGGAACTATTGTCTTTGTCACGTCCGTTGCGTGATTCCGAATCTGAGCTGTCTGTTTAGCTGTTCGGTCTGCTAGGTCGTTACCCTGGGAAATAATATCGGTGACTTTTGTATGGGCCTTACACTTCATGATAGATATCGCAGTAGGTAGATGTATTGCATCTAATAGAGCTTGAATGAGGGGACCGTGTTGAATGTTGGCACCATGAGAAGTTAAATAACCCCTCTCTCGCCAAAGGACTCCGAAGTCATGGACAACTCCGAATGCATAACGTGAATCTGTATATAAGTTAACTTTTTTATTTTTGGCTTGAATACAGGCTTGTGTCAGAGCGATGAGCTCTGCTGCTTGAGCTGACAAAGTGTTAATACGATTCGTTTCAATGACTTCAGTGTCTGTTGTGACTGCATAAGCGGCCACTAATTCTCCTGTACTTGTTCTCATGCATGACCCATCCACATAAAGTGTCAGGTCTGGGACTGGTAATGGGACATCTGTCAAGTCTTGTCTGGGTTTTGTCATAATAGTAATGACTTCAATACAATCATGTGCCAGTGGGTCTGTTCCACTTAATGGCAAAAGTGTGGCAGGATTTAATGTACTGCAGCGTCTGATTTCTATGTGTGGCTGAAACAATGTTAGTTCATAACCCGTCAGTCGTGCTATAGTCAAGTGTTGTGTTTGTGTCCGGTTCAAGAGAACCTCTACTGCGTGTGGTACTTGTACTGTCAATTGATGTCCTAATACTATGGAATCGCTTTGTCTGATCGCTAAAGCTGTCGCTGCGACTGATTTCAGGCACGTAAGCAGAGCCTGAGCTACGGGATCTAATGTGCTAGAAAAGTAAGCACATGGCTTGTGTGATCCTGCTTGTTCCTGAGTGAGTACTGACAAGGCAGTACCTTCACGTTCTGTAACAAAGAGTGTAAAAGGCTTACTGTAACATGGTGTCGCTAAAACAGGTGCTTGACATAAGGCTTTCTTTAAGTCTTCAAAAGCTTGTGTATGTTCTGGAGTCCAAGGGAGGACAGTCGATGTCGCTGCCTCCTGGGTTGTCAACTGAATGAGTGGTTTTGCTAGAAATGCGTATTGGGGAATCCACTGCCTACAGTACGAAGTGAGGCCTATGAAGGCCCGTACCTCCTTTTGTGTCTTGGGTGGTGGCATGTTTACAATTAACTGGATGCGGTCAGGTGTGAGCTGTCTCCCCCCCTTGGACAGCAAGTGCCCAAGGTACACAACTTGCTGAACACAAAATTGCAGCTTCGAAGGGGACACCTTGTGCCCTTTGTCGGCCAGAAAATGTAAAACCGTCAGTGATGCTTTTTCACATTCGGGTTCGCTTCGGGCGGTGATCAGCAGATCATCAACATACTGAAGCAGTGCAGTGTTAACAGGCATGTGGATACTGTCAAGTTTCTTTTCAGTGCTTGGCTGTAGATGCTGGGGCTTTCTGTGAATCCTTGAGGTGCGCGTGCAAATTTAAAGCTTCGTCCATTTAAACAGAATCCGAACAAATATTGGCTTTCCGGATCGATTGGGACGCTAAAGAAGGCGTTCTTCAGGTCAATTACAGTGAAGAACGTTGCTTCTGAATCAATAGCTGTCAGTAATGAAGAGATATCTGGGACCACGGGATATTGTGGTACAATGCATTTATTCAATTCGCGCAGATCAATAACTAATCGATATACTGGGGGTGCTTTTGGATCAGTTCGTTTAAGAATCGGAATGATCGGAGAATTACATACATTGGAGTCGGTTTCCACAACCACTCCTTGTGCAATGAGCTCGTCAATGATTTGCAGTAAAGCCACTACAGCATCTGGAGGTAACTTGTATTGTCGCATTCGTGGTAATACCACTCCTGCTTTGAGTGTGACTCGATATGGTGTAATGTGCATACAACCTACATCAGTGGGGCCTTGTGCCCATAAATGTGCAGGTAGATTCTGTAACCGGTGATCCATGTCTCTTGACACGTAGTGACCTTTAAAGTCACGCAAAAATAGTCGTACTCCGTCCGGAGAACAACATATTATAGCTCCTAGAGCTTTCAATGTCTTTATACCTAACAAGTTTTCTGGACATGATTTAGTAAGCAATAAATCTGTAGTCCGTGTCAATGGACCAACTGCAAGTGGAAGCGGTTGCGATACTTCGTTAATAGTAGGCTTTCCTGAAAAACCAAGGGAAATATTCTGTGAGCCTGAGAGGGGTGCCCCTGGAACTTCGTCGTGACTTATAGTTGTTCTGCTTGCCCCTGTATCAATTAAAAACTTTCTGTCTTTCCCTAATACTTGACTCTGTACATAAGGACCCTCTTGATCTACGGGAACCTCAATAAGGGGTAAGCCAACTTCCCTCTCTAGGCTATTTCATGTGTATCGCTGATACTCTGGATAGTCATTTTGTGCATACTGGTACATCTGTTGTGTCGTGTTTTGTGTTGCGGCACTAGGCTGTGACTGTGGTACCGCTACGGTCCGTTGTGCAGCTTGCATAGGCTGTACATTCTGAGGTGCTTGTTGTTGGATCTGATCCTGTCTAGGCGGACGTGGTCTCTCCTTGGTTTTACCCGTAGAAATATTATGTTTCAGAACTGCACAATCGTTTATATAATGACCTGGCTGTTTACAATAGTTGCATGTCCCTTTTACAGGAACCGCTGAATTACTGGACTGTGTCGCACCCTTTTTATGACCGTCAGCTGGAACTGACTGAGCAACAAGCATTTTCATTTTTGTGTCTTTCATACGTCTCTGTTCGTGGTCTTGTTCTTCTCTAATTCTATTCTGGTGATACTGTAACATTTGTAACATTTGTGAAGGAGTGTTAGCTTGCCAAGTGCTCTCAACTTTCAATACTCTGTTTTTAACCTGGGGCAGGGAATTCTCGACTAGTTTTGTTACAAAAAGATGTGGATATGACTCGCTATTTGCTTTTAGGCCGCTATTAATACCAAAACATTTCTCAAATCGGGAATAGAAATCACTAGTGTCTTCATCGGGTTTCTGTTTACAGGCTGAGATTGCACCCCAGTCTTCCTTTTTTGTAGTTAATAAACGTGGCAAGACTTGTACTAATAATCCTGGCAATGCTTTAATTTTGTCCCCAAGCCCTCGGCCTGCTGTTCGGGCTTTTTCTTCGTTTTCTAATGCGGTCCAATCAATCTTTTGGTCTCCCACCTCCCATTCCTTTTCTTTGAGTTTCTCGTAAATACCGGCAGGCAATAATACTTTTAATATTTTCATAATGTCAGGATAGGTATAATCACCCATGAGTAACATGTCCTTTAGTTCACGGTGAAAACCTGCTGGATCTTTGTCATGGCTGGGTACTAATTTTTTCATTTCCAATAATTCTATTTTAGTTATGGGCGTGTACACAAACACGCGCGAAAAAGAATCATCCACATTTTTAACTGGGTGCACTTCGCGTAAGGGATTCTGTCTGTCTATGTAATACATTTTTCTTTCCATGGAGGGAGCTGAATCATGCTCTGGACATAGGAAGGCACTGTATCGATGCCGATGTTCTAGAATTTCTTTAATTAGATCGGTACCCATACCTCTCCATTTATTCGTGAGTAGTTCTATCAGTATATCAGGTAGGGGACCAGGATCGGAGTGTTCGTTTTTATACAATACAAGGAGGTGTTGTATCATGTATATACCAGCTAAACGCTGTTCGTCTGGTGTGAGATTCAGAAACATGTGTGCTAGCGCATCATCACTGTATTTTTCAGAACTGTCAGCCCATTGTACTGCTGACCTGGCTAATTCTTGTTCATCCATAGAATCGAGCACATGGTACCCCCTTCGTTCTCGAAGTAATTTATCAGTAGCCTGGAATAAGTGTTCAGGGGTCCTTGGATTTGAGATAGCTGCTTGAAAAATTCTGTTACATTCTGGACGTATCGGACGTATTGTATTATTAAAAGATCCTCTCTTACCTACATAAGCTATCATTTCTCTAGCTGGTAATTCTAATTGTCCTGTGGTCATTTCTGACTGTTCCTCCTCCTCTCCCTCTGATTCAGTTTTATCTGCCTCTAATCTTCTTTCATGTATTCGTTCTACTTCTTTTCTGATCTTTCGGTGCATAACTTCTATACTCTTCTGTTTATCATGTTTTCCGTCTGCTATATTCTGACCCCATCTGGTAAGTACTTGCATTTCCTCCGGATCTACCTCAGGCCTATCTCTGTTTCTGATCAAGCAGTTTACGAAGAAGCGTAACAATAATTTTTGCATGTCCACTTTCTGGTATTCCATGGCCTCGCCAATACTTTCAGGACCTTGCCCTGTTTGGATAAAGTGATATATTTTGTCTAGATGACCAATCATTCCTGGTAGCGTCATTAGATAGGTCGAAACTCGTCGTAAACGTACTGATGATAGCAACATTCTGTCGTGTTTACCGGGCACTGGATCATATCTACAATCTGTAAGAGGCTCATTAAATATATTGTGATTAGCTGTTTGGGGTGTACGTTGGTGTGCTAAATCCCTATAAGTGAACCTAGGTGCTGGCGGTGGCGTGGAAAAACCTCCTGTCGCACCTCCTGTCGCACCTCCTGAGGTGCCAAGTCCAAAAGGATTTGTTGGATGTAGGGTAGAGAGTGTAGATGCAGGAAGGACTGTAGAAACAGGTGGAACGTTTAGAACGTGAGGAGGAGTTTGTTGCTGCGGAGGTGGGGGCAGATGATCTTGGCGTCGTCAACAGGTGGTGCGCGTGGCTGCGCACCATTAGCATATTCGGGGGCGGCATCATCTAAATAGGAAGAAAGGAAAATGTCCTTTGCGGTCTTGTGATGTACTTTAATCGGGAGTAATGGAGGTGGCAGATCTTTTGGTACCCCCAGGGTGGCCTTAGGCAAACCCTCGGCCAGAAGAGGATACATACCATTCATAAGAGTGTTTCGTTGTCTGTCTACTTGTTCTGTTTTTACTCGGATACTTTCGTCAATTAATATGTTTTCTCGGGTTTTGTCTGAATTCTCTCTACTTTTCTCTTCTTTTCTGAACGCTTTCTCTGCGCGTCTATGCGATTCTTTACGCCATAATTCAATGGCATCTTTCTGTGACTGTCTGGCTTTCTTTTTCCACAATACTTCTTCTACTCTCATGATGCAATCTGCATCCCATGTCCCAGCAGCGGGCCATCTCTGACTCTCTGCTAAATCCTTGGTGTAGTCCACCCATAAATCAAGATATAATACGGCATCTAGGCCATGTTTATGGTACATAAAGTACCCTGGAGTGTCCCTAGGTGGAATGGGAACAGCTTCCTCGAGTATCCCTTTTCTAGTTTTTATCTGTCTTAATTTCGAGAATAACGGCATCTTGAACCTTGCTACTTGATTCTTACTCGGACTTGAACACAATTAATACAATAAACACAGTAATGAAGATCGAACAATCACTCATACCACGACATTTAAAACATATCAAAACATTTTAGAACGAACAATAATAATTAGAATAAAACTAGTTACTGACATAATACTAGATGTACTGCTAAACAGCACAGATACACTGCTGAAACAGTGCAGACCAGGTCTGTGTACCCAAACCCGTCTTGACCGGCACAAACCAATGTGCACGTCTAGATGCGTCCCCAGCAACGGTACTCACCGGGAAGCACGGAACGGAACAGAAGGCCTCGGAAGTCTGGACTGGACTAGACCGGACTGGACTGGACTCGGCTCGTGACTTAGATACTTCGGAACTTCGGAATCTGGTGGGCCTCTGTATACCTCGGATCTTGCTCTCTCAGCTAGGCTCTGGTCGGGATTCTCCGCACTCCTCACCGCCTCGTCTGGGTGTTGATCGCAGCCTCAGTCGCCCCCCGTTGGCCTGAGGGAGATACAGGAAATCCTGCGGGTACGCGTAGTTGTCCGTCCGGTTGTGGCAGGAGACCGGGTCTGCAACGCACCTCCGGCGCGTGGGGTGTGAGAGGTGTCCCTGTTCGGGCGCCAATTATGTGGTAAATTTAAATTACCTAGACTTAATTTATGCGGTAAAATTAAATAAGAATAACTCAGTAAAAATAAGAGGCAGAATCCGTGGTATTTGAGGTTATAAAAGGGAATTTATTCCTTACAAAGGAATTGGTTCGAACCAGGCAATCGGGTTCTGTTACCACAAAGGTTCAGGAAGGGATCGGCAATACATTATTGACAGGTTGTTATATATATAGTAAATGCATTACAGTAAAGACAGATGCAGGAGGCGTAACAGCTGATAGGAAAGATAAGAACACACATACGTAATAAAAAAGGCGTTACAGTAGGCGTGCATAAAGGCGTATACTAGAAACGTCATTTAGGAGGATGTCACAGGTGGGTGGATCCATAAGAGAATCCTGCAATGTCAGCAGAAATACATGGCAGAGATGCGCGCGCAGCCGCATGACGTGTGATTGACGTGTAACTAGAAGGTGAAGGGGATTTTGACATTTAGCCCTAGATGAGGAGACAGAAGTCTGGGATGTCAGAACAACCTAATCCCAAATCGTATCTAATATCTTGTGTTTAAGGAACTATATTATCTGGAAGGGAAGGTCTCTCGGACAGAGTCTATTCTATACTGACTGCTAGTGCGTGTACAAGCGTCTAAGTGTCTACATGAGAAGCGAGGGGGCATGGGCCTACCATGGAAACAGAAACCATGAATTACTTGCACGGAGACAGTAAGGCCGGGCCCTTTGCTCTGTAGCTGGAAGGATGTTTACCTAAACTACTAGACAAGAATGTATTTCTCGAGGAGCGGAGCAGATAACTTGAAGGCTGAATACAGTTTTGGCAGGCAACAGGCCGGGCCAGGCACCGTTAGCCGCGCAGGAAGTAAGACAAAGGTCATTGATACAGATGCAGGTCCAGGCTGGAGCATTCAGAGGCAGAAGGCAGGAAAAGGCTCGATGGCAGAATTCAGGGCCTACTCGCCTGATCTGTAAAACGTGAAAAGTGCACCATATAAAGTCGGTGGCCAAACATATTTAGGAACGGAATATCCAACCCATTCATGGTGGATCTGAAAGAGGACATGTTAACGTTGGACACAATTGTATTTGCGTCTTCATAGCTTGAAGTGGAGGGAACATACATGTACTTGTAGCATGTACATGGAACCGTTGGGGTCTAAGATAGGGGACACAATTGACTATAAAATTCATATTTCCTCACACTGGGGGCACATTTGGTGTCCCTGTGCATTGTCCAGATCAAACCGGTTCAGGGGCTACCAGCCCCTGCTCTGGCCCGAAACTGGCCAAAGGAAATAGGTGTAGCCACCCCTCTTTCCAAACCCTCCCATAGGTGGGACCCCAGAGTTAGTCCAACCCCTTCCTTAGGTATAAGTAAGGAGCTCCTGGCAACAGGACTTTAGATATCCCTGGACGAAACTCTGAAGCTGAATCCTGGAATTTCTACGGTCTACTCAAGACTAGAGGACTGAAGAAATCTCCCTTGGGGTCAAGGAGTGACTTTCCTGCTTGGCAGGCACCAACAAGGCATTTTGCCGGTCTGCATCTCCGAAGCTCCCGCCGGACTCCAAAGTATTTGCAGCCCAAGAAGAGGATTTCCAGACATCTCAGAGGCTGACCTGAGTCCCCAGCAAAGCTGAGACCCACAGCCCTCGTGAGTAGCGGGGAACCGGAACTCCTGGTCACCGTGCACTGTCGCAAGTGCATTGACTTCTCGATGTCTCTTGAAGTCGTGCTTAGGGTTACTTGTAGCCCCCACCTCGAACAGAGAATTCACCGAAGATTGTCGGCCTAGCCACCCCGAGTGACCCATGGGCCAACATTTTGTGTTTCCTCTTGAGGCTCCTTCGCGATCCCTTGTCCGTCGACTGGTGGGTCCCTGTGAAGGCAACTCTGATTTTTCTTGGGCTTCCCTGGTTGCTCCAGAGGTGCCCTGACTCCCCACAGCGTGATGAGTCCCTCAGACCTTGCTGGTCTGCACCAAAGCATCTTTCTCATTTCTGCGTGGGTTGCTGTTGCCAAGGCTTGTTGTGTCCAATCCGGGCACCGACATTGCAGCACTCGACATCCTTCGTGGGACAGCTCGAATCCAGCTCCTGGTCGTCCTCGACGCCTCCTGGTCCTCGTGGCTGAAGAGTCAAGCTTCACCTTCTTCACCTGAAGCCCCCGAGATCGGTGGGCATTCCTCTATCGTGCCCCTGGTCACTGGCATGTGACCCAGACTCTGTCCCCTCTGCTTTCAGGTTCTTCACAACTCTGATCCAGGCTTGGATCTCTTCGGACACTTCGCATCTTCCTGACAGCACCACTTCTTTGCCAGCTCCCATTGAAAACGATGACGCGACCCAACACCATTTGACACCTATGCACCCGGCTTTCCTGGGTGAGGTAACACGAGTACAACGGTGCTCCCGTGGGTGTTGACCCTAGAACTTCCTTAGTCCCAAAGGGTTTGGTCCTGACTCATTTCTAAGTGTCCCTAATCTTTAAAAATGTTTCCCCATAGAAGCTAACGGGAACCTGCGGCTGTGTTCTCACACTGCACATGGCGCCCGTGGGTCCCCTGTGTCACTATCTTGGATGGTTCCTTGGGGCCCAGCGATTCTACAGGCTCTAGGCCTTGTGTCTAGTTAAGTCGTGGTTATTATACCACTATTTTAGTATATGGTTTTGCTCGCCCTTTGGGCCTGACGAGTATTTGTACTATTTTACTGTAATATTTGATGTGTGACTTAGGTGTTTAGACCTCTAGCCTCATAAAGAGACTAGTAGGGTGTGCTTAGAAATAAATACATATATTTTATATATATATCTGGTGTGGCTGTCTTTCATTTAGCCATTAAAGAGAATATAGACTGGTAAAACAAGCTGCTTTACATTCTTTCAAGACTTAGCCTGAAGGCTGCTCTCCATAGCTACCACTAGGATAGCTTTCAAATAAGGTTGTCTTTAACCTATCATCAATAAGGGTTGTTTGGACTGGTCCAAGGTGCCCACAATAACTAGTGGACAGCATATATCAGGCCAACTTCTCACAACCTGTATTTATGCATATTTATTTTAGGTTTTGTGGAAATATTTAGCTGAAATGTGTATATTTCTGCATTTATTCAGCCAGTGAATGTGCACTCGTGCCTCAACACCTGACAGGTTTCAATGATATATACACACTCAGATGCTAAAATATGCACTTGTAAGAAAATATGTAAATGTTAGTATAAAGGTTGTGCAAATCTTCTGCTGTTTAAGAATCTTTACTAAAGTCCCTATTTTATAATCCCCACGCTTGTCAATCAACACAGTTATTGGTTTGTAGTCATGATTAACAGAATTTAGAATCACTCAAAAACAACTCACATTTCCTTTTTTATCCACATTTAAAAAATAAATACAGAGGAAAACAAATGGTTTTCTGTCTGTATTTATCTGTAAAAATCAATAAAAACGGAAAACAGGGAGCCTTAAGTATAACAGTCTAATATGCATAATCTGGGAGTCCATGCTCAAGCTAATCCGTCCGTCGAACGAGGACCTGAGATGGTTTGATGGGGCCTGCTCCCAGGCAAACCGAAAGCTGAGGAAAGTACTAAACACATGTCCTAGGATAAGGAGTGAAATCTCCCTGGCACGTTTTGAGTATAAAACCATACTCACAACCAGGAAGAGGGAAATATTCAAACAAGCCTGGTAGCTTTTGGAACATGCTTCCAGAGTAAAGGTTAGCAAAACTTGGCAAAGAATATAAGGGGGGACTGTATCTTAATTAACTTCGATGACCCCAAAACTGTCGAGTACATCTGTAACTGGAGATATCCTAGCCCAGGAGTATCCATTAGAGCCCTTCCTCTGAACTACTTTTATCCCCCTGGCCATTTTACGGATGGGTGGACGCTTGTTCACCGGAACAGGAGGGGATTCCCGCAAGGGGGCTGGCCTATACCCCCACTACCCTTAGATTCTATTTTTATGGAAAATCGATTGAGCAGCCTAGAGGCTGTTGACTGACTGCAGGGCAGTGGAGGTATACTAAGCAGCTCCTCGCCCCTCTCAGGTTGCTGTGCACCTGAAGCCATTATACCATCAGAACACCCGGGTTTGGAATCATCCACTTTGGCAATTTCACCCCAGAGGCCTGTTATCAGCACTGATTATCACCAAGACCATCCCTCAAGTGCCTTAATTCACCGGGAAAATTCCTCTAGTCATTTTAAGCTTGTATCCTGGAACGTGGCAGGTCTACGCAGCAAGCTTTCTCTTCCAGACTGGAATGATTTTATCGAGGGATATGATCTATGCATGTTCCAGGAAACCTGGAGCCTCGAGCCATTGTACAAGCCGGAGTTTTGTTGTTTTTTCGTACCAGCTATCTCAATTGGCCGTGGTCGCCCCTCTGGCGGACTCATGGCATGGGTTAGGGCAGAACTTAACCTTAAGATTACCCTTAATAGCTGCTCTACACCTGATATAATGAGACTCACCATCAAGTGTACTAAGAGCAACTATATATGGGAATTCTTTAATGTTTACGCCCGAGGAACCCAAGGGGGCGCTAAATCTTCCACTATCACAGCTCTTTCAGATATGCTTTCTATTTGTCCCTCTGATTCCCTTCTTTTTGTTGCCAGCGATTTTAACTGTTCATTTGAACCGCTTGCTACAGACGATATCTTGGGAATACATGATGAGGACACTAGATGGGGTATCCCCTCACTATCTCTTAATCCTGTAAAAAGATGGTCCCCGGTTGTAATCCAAATAAACGCTCTAGCGATAAAATTTGGGCTAAGAGCTGCTAATGGGCGTACAATCTCTGAACCAGCGGGTGCAAACACCTTTAATAGGGTCTCTTGCCAAAGTAGAATTGATTACATACTGGTCGACAGGAGGGGATGGAAACTTGTTGTTGATATCATTGTCATACCATCAATTAATAGTGACCATAACCCTTTGTCCCTCAGTATGCGGGAGATGTGGCACAGGCAAGAGCAAACCCCTTCACCTGGAATACAAATGACAACCGAGGCACTTCTGCCCTCCAATTGTAATAGGTTCCTCAAATGGCCTAAATTCATTCTGTGTAATTCAAAAATAGCCACTCTCGAAAAAATCCTTGCTGACCAGACCCCCAGGCTTTCCATAGCTTCTAGGGACACGGCTGGCCATACTGCTGTAGTCAAAGTCTTTGAGGAAACTATGGATTCGATTGGTATTCTGTTTCTTGACCACAGGAAAAAATGTAAACCAAGTGTCAAGTCAGAAAACAAGTGGTTTAATAAGGGCTGCAGACTGAAAAAAAAATAGCCTGGTCCTTGCTATTAAATCTAACAATCCGGGCGAGGTCAGGCGAGCGAGGCTGCAATATAGACAGGCCCTCGCATCTGCTAAGAGGGACTGGGAAGAGCTGCGTTGGGACAGTTTAAAATCTGCGAGTCATTCAAAGAATGGCGAGCTTTTTTGGTCCATAGTGAGAAGATCCACTAACTATGATCAGGACCAAATTCCCAACCATATCACGGATAGGGAATGGTTTGACCATTTTAGGAATCTATATGTAGGGGTGGAGCAAATGGGGGATCCTCGCACTCGAACGGGGATCACAGCCGCTCATCCAGATCAGCTTTTATTTTCCAGGATCGGGAAGAAAGAGGTTGAGATAGCCATTAACAAAATTGTACCCGCAAAGGCCCCGGGACCAGATGGCATCCCGGGTGACCTATACAAAGCCAATATTGATGGATGGGCTGCGTATTTTGCGATTTTTATTAATGCTTTGTTGGAAGGCTCACCGGTGCCGGAATCATGGAAGGGAGCTGAAGTAATTCCCATCTTCAAGAAGGGCCTTAGGGGGGACCCAGCGAACTACCGCCCAATTAGTCTTATAGATACCGGACAGAAATTGGTTGGTAGGGTCCTCCTGGAGAGGATCCACTCTTGGGTGGATGAAAATGGCATTATGACAAAGTTCGAGGCAGGTTTTAGAGCCTGCACAAGTACAATTGACCAGGCTTTTAGGCTAGTGCTCCTATACTGGAAGGTGGTCACCATTGGTAAGGGCGCCCTTTACCTGGCGTTCATCGATCTTAAGACCGCCTTTGATCTGGTTCCCCGTGATCGCCTGTGGCTGATCTTGGAGGAGATAGGGGTTCCACCATATATCCTGAACCTTCTTATTCGGATGCATGAAGACAATTTTGCTCGCATCAGATGGGGGTCTCAGGAACAAAAAACTGATAAAATCCCGGTGAATAGAGGGGTTCGCCAAGGTTGTGTGTTGGCTCCCACACTCTTCACATTGTTTGTGAACGGCGTAGTCCCTTTCCTGCTTGAAGCTGAAGCTGATGTCCCCACCTTGGCGGGTGACAAAGCCCCTTCTCTTCGTGGATGATACGCTTCTAATATCAAAAGCACCAGCAGGATTGCAGAAGCTTTTAGATCGCTTCTCTCTGTTTTGCGAGCTGAGAGGCCTTGTCATCAACACCTCCAAAACCAAACTCCTCTATTTTAACCCAACCAGATCCTTCAGATCCACCTTGACTTTGGATGGGAAACCACTTGAGCGTGTCAAGGTGTTCGATTACCTGGGGATCAGAATCTCTGACAAACTCAAGTGGCAGCCTCACATTGATAAAATGGTGTTAAACCATAGGCGGGTAGTAGGAGCTCTGGGAAAGGAACTACGTGCCTCCACTACCAAACCCATTGCCCCAGCCCTGGATATATACGCTGCAAAGGCGGTAGGCAGTGCTCTCAATGGCGCAGAATTATGGGGATTTTGTTGTGTAGATGCCCTTGTGACCAGTGAAAACAGGTTCTTTAGGGACCTCGTATCGCTCCCAAGGGGAACCCCGACGAAACCATTATTGAGCGATCTTGGTAGGCGCTCTATTAGAGATTTAGCCACTCTACGTCCTCTGTTATATTGGGCGCAGTTGTGGCGCACCCCGAGCTCTCTAATTATGCTGATGGCCTAAGAGAGGTCATGAATCTATGAGGAGCCCACAAAATCGGGTGGCTTACGAATATTAAGAAGCTCTTGGTGGCAACAGGCCTCACAACCGATCGGGATTTTGGGGCATCATTATCCAAGGAGGAAACTAAAAGAGCTTTTTGGGCATGGGTTGATGCTCAGGAGTCAAGAGACCCCAACCCTGGCAGACTGACAGAGGCATTCCGCCAGCATAAGCTTATGCCCTATCTGGAACCCTATTTAGACTTCATTACGAAGCCCAAGGACAGATCACTCTTTATCCAGTTTAGGTTTGGGACTCTTCCCCTTCGCGACCGTGTCAGCAAGTGGAATCCCACACATAAGACTCCCTTGGATTGCCCAACCTGCCCGGGCGCTACCGAGAATATCTCCCACTTCTTCTTTGCTTGTCCAGCATATGCGAAATCTAGAATGAAATGGCTCAGGCCCGTTTGTTTGCAGCTAGGAACGAGGGACCACCTTGTAGCTCTGAGAATCCTTAAGACGGATGCAAATACTACTATAGTCTGCGGGGTGGCTAAATTCTTAGGCTGGGCATGGCTGATCAGGCAGAGGTTAATTAGTTCCAGTTGATTATCCTTTTTATTCTCAAAGCTGTCAAAGTTTAATACATTTTTAAAATATTTATTGTATATAAAGAAAAAAGATTCTTTTACGACATGTTTTTAAAATGTATTTCTACGAATTGTGTTTTATGTACATTTGTGCTTTTATGATATTTTATGTCGAAATAAAGCTAATATGCATGCATGCAAAACCTTTTGGACCTTAGTAAAACAAATTAGATCTAGGAACTTCCCTACCAACCATCTCCTACAAAACAAAATTTTGGGCGCGGACTGGGTTATCCACTTTACTTCTATCTACTACATTGAGGGTATCTCAATTATGTCAGCTGTTCTGTGCAATAAATTGCAGACCCCCCCCCCCTTTTATTAACATTTCAGGAAGTGGGGGCGTGGCTTAAGCCTTAAGCACCGATCGGAATGGCCACACATAGGAGATACTCCGTCAGTCCCCGGTCCCTGCCAGCTCATAATCCGGCACAATTATCCGCACACCACTCCATACATGTAGCCGAGGACCTACGGTCATCAGCAGCCTGGAATCCAGGATGCCACAGTGGACGAGGGCAAATCAAACCGGAGGAACAGTCCACGGCCTAACATGGCCTGAAAGCCACGGCCTCAATTAGAAGATCACGCCGTGTCGGACTTCCGACGGCGATCAGCCCTGAAATTGGAGCATCACTGAAGGGGTCAAGCGGCTGCCGTGTTGCGACCCAGTGAAGGCTAGGACCTAAATCTCACTGGCCGGTGACCCCGTAGGGTACAATTTGATAACCAGACTGCGGGGAGAAGTGATCGCACCTGCCTGGGCCCGGCGCTGGGATGGAGTCTGAGGACATCGTGCGGCTGGCGGAGGCCCTTAATAACCCGGAGGTCAAAGAAGAACAGCAGTGGGAAAATACCGTGGGTTAGCCGGCACAACGCAAAACAGGCATTAAGGTGAGTTTGGCTCTGGGGAGAGAAAAACACAGAAGATTTGGGAATTGAGTGACGGTTCGCCTATATCTAAATAAGGCAACGGAGGGCTTGGTCGAATGACTGGCGATAAAACCCTGGAGCCCTGGGCAGAGTAAGAGCAGACACCTCCCCAATAGGACTGAGACAGAAGGGCCCAGAGGTAAACTCACAGGGTGCGGCCCGCATTTGCCTTCTGACTGCGCGGACCTTGACACCTGACCAATAGCAGCGGCACTCTGGCTTGGATTATCTCCAGAAGTGCACAGAAGAACGCATTGGCAGCATATAGAGATGGGGCTTTACTCCTGGAACTCGAGCACTGGGATAAAGAGGCTGCTCCACATGTGTTGGAAGAGTGTTGGACGCCGGTGACCCGACCGACGGGTGAAAAGAGTGGTGTGTGCGGTGTCCTGATACTCGACACTGAGGCTGTACATAAGCCCTCCGGGAGAACCCAGCAGGCCGACTGGGGAGACATTTCCCAAGCGCAGGCGGCGTGCTTCATTTATGAGGGCTCTTGCTGAAAATCAACACACCGATAGCTATGTCGAGCGACAAGGGACCAAAAAGCACACTCCAAACTAAATTAGACAAATTTGCGACTAGAAACTGGCTGACTCTGACCCAGCACATAAGGGAAACACGACTAAGACGATGGGCTCGGACAATGGGGATCCAACATTAAAAGATGTCATGGACGCCATAGCGGGTGTACGCACATGGTTGGAGCGCAGAATGGACTATATCACTATCGAGATGACACTGATGAGAGCAGACCTGCAAAATACAAGTGAGAAAGTAAAGGCCATGGAAGAGACCACCACAGCGCTTATTGGTGAGACCAAACAAATGCGACAGGAAATCAAAGAGCTCCAGATCGCTAGCAAAATGGTGGAAAGTAGGCTTGATGACTATGAAGGTCGATCGAGAAGTAGCAATGTCAGAATAATTGGAGTACCCAAAACAGCAGAAAGTCCACTGTAGACCTTTTTGTTGAAGATCTTATCATTAACCACATGCGGCAAAAGGATCTGTCCAAATTCTTTGCGGTGGAGAGAGCATATGAGGTCCCTGGTGGCAGGCTAAAACCGGGAGAACCCCCACATCCATTCTTGGCAAGAGTTTTAAATTTCAGAGACCTAGATATTGTATTACAAACCGCTCGTCTGACTCCCCCTGTCAAGTATGAAAACAGCTAATTATCCTTCTTTCCAGACTTCACGATAACTGTGCAAAGACAAAGGCGATCCTTTCTGAACATCAACAAGCAACTCAGAGAAGAAGGTATCTGGTACTCTATGTTGTTTCCTGCAAAGGTTCGTGTTGAGGCGGAGGGAAAGGCTTGGTTCTCTTATAGCCCAGAGTTGGCAATGGAATGGCTTGATGGATCGAGACAGGCAAGAGATGCACGACAAGGAGAGGACCAACCCACAATAAAGCATGAGTCCCCGAACAGAGGTTCAACGAGACTTGTCAGTGAGGATGGAACCGGAGAATAGCGTGGATGGCTGGAAACCACCATGGTGCCATGCGGCCATCGGACTGAAGGGATCGAGGAACGCCAAGTGCCTTTATTAACACAATTTGATTTCAATGTATGGATTGGTGACAAATAAATACGCATTACTGGGAGAAACTGGGGAGGATGATCCACCCCACCTAACTTTCATATAGTTTAGAGTTAGGGCGACAGGCACTCTGCACAGTTGGGCTTATGGGCAGGTCCAAGCCCAGAGTGTGGGTGAGCAGGGTGGGGGGACATTGGGTTTCAATAGTCATATCTTACAAGTTAGATGACAATAAAACACTTCACACCAGAGGGATTGGGAGGGACACAAGGAGGGGAATAACGCTTAGTGGCCCCTCAGGCTACGGGCCAGATCCACAGATGGCATCATCCCTCCAAACGCTGAGACAATGGACACTGAGGTAAGCAAATTCAAGAGTTGTAACTATGGTTTTGTCGGGGGAGAAGAGATTCAGGCTCCTGTCCTGGAAAGTGAATGGATTAGGGGACAAGCTTAAAAGAGGAATAGTACTACAATCTGTTAAACGGCATTCCCCGAGGTAGTTCTACTTCAAGAAACACACTTTCTTGAAGTGGCAACACATGTAAGGCACTGGTCAGATAGGGCTACTGACTGGTAGCACACTCGGAGTTCATCTCGGGATCCAGGGGAGTGGGCATCATGACTCGATCCTTTCCAATGACAATTGACTATACTTGGAACGAAACATTGGGGAGGTATGCAGCAGTGTCGGGGAGGTGGCAGCGCATGTTGCTTACGCTGGTATCTGTATATGTACCCCGGGGACTGCAGGTTTTGGCATTCAAAGACCGGGGACACGTCATGCTGGCATTCCCCGAGGGAACACTAGTAATGGAAGGTGCTTTAACTCGGTTGAGGACCGGAGTACCCCCGAGACTAGGGATCCGCACAGGAAGTCCTACCCACCTTCATGGATGCGATTGGGCTGGTGGATGCATGGCGTGTCCATCATCCCATGGAAAACCAGTTCACGTTCCACTCTGGGGCCAATAATAGTCTTTCCAGGATTTACTACATCCTCACACCAGCAGATCAGGTGGGATACAAAAGGGAAGTGAGACATTTGGCACGGAGTATTTCCAATCACTCCGATTTGGGTGCAGGTGTGTGTGGGAGAGTGTCAGGTACAAAGAATAGAACCGATAAATCCCTGGCACCTCCGTAATCCAGCTATTAAAGAGAGGATTACACAAGCAATAGAGCATTATTTCCATGAAAACAAGGGATCGGTGGGGTCAGCCAAGACACTTTGGGAAGACTTCAAGGCAGTTGTCCGAGGGTAAGCAATCTCTCAAATAGCTGAGGCAAGGAAAGAGAGAAATGACGAACTGGTCAGACAAGAAGAAGAGTTTCTACAAATAGAGGGAGAATTATTGGGTTCTGGGGACAACGACAGAGCCCATAGACTCAAGCTAAAGAGAGAGGAATATTAAAAATGTGGTGACAGATATGGCAAAAACACAAAGCAGAGACAAACTGGGCAGAATATATGAGCTAGGGGACATAGCAAGAAAATTGTTGGCATGGCTAGATAAAAGGGACCACGCAATCGCTTGTCACGGAACTGACCACAAACATGGGAGAGCCACTCTCTGATGCGCAGTTAATAGCAGACGAGTTTGCCAGATATTATAGGCAAATCTATGACCTACACACTACTGTTCCTGAGGAAGAATCGAGAGCCCTACTGTCAGACATGACACTTCTGACACTATCAGAAGGTGGTAATACACTACTAAAAAGCGACTTCACAAATGACGAGGTTGCACAAGAAATTAGGGGTCTTCAGTACGGGAAAGCGATAGGTCCCAATGGCCTTCCGATAGAGCTCTACAAATTAAAACCTGATAAAATCACCCATATCTTAAAACCATGTATGAGGAGAGCCGAGTGGTGGGTAGGCTTCCACAAGATCAAAGACTTGCCACGTTGGTGGTCATACATAAAGAAGGAAAGCCTAAAAACAAATGCTCATCATTCAAAGCCATTTCATTATTGAACGCAGAGGTCAAAATATTAGCAAAGCTGTTGGCCTCACGTCTGGTCGGGGTTATCTCCAAATTGATCCATCCGGCTACATGTCATCTAGAAATACCTCTCTAAATGTTCCTCGATTTTACAGAGTGGTAGGATTGATAGACACGTTGAGAGAAGATGCGGTGGTGATGTCCTTGGACGCCATCATGGCATTTGATACAATTGAATGGCCGTACCTTTTTGCCGTACTGGGGATGCTGGGTTTTGGCTCCAGCTTTACCAGCTGGATAAGGCTCTTATACACTGACCCACTGGTACAAGTAGTCACAAATAATAGAAAGTCAGAAATCTTCGCCCTTAGAAGAGGGACAAGACAGGGATGTCCTCTGTCCCCATTACTCTTTGCACTGACGCTAGAGGCCCTAGCAGCATGGATCCGTAAGGACCCCATCATCAGGGGTTTGAGATGGTTGGAGGACTGGGAGGAAAGTATTTCCCTCTATGTCGATGGTATATTGCTGTATTTGGCGTCACCTTGGACCTCGATACAAAGGGTCCTCAATATGTATACTAATTTCGGCAAATACTCTGTGTATATTATCAATTGGACCAAATCATTGATCTTCGTGCTCAGAGAGAGGTTTCGCCCCTGCCTAGAGGTTGCAAAGTGACAGAAGCAGTAGATGTCTTTAAATACCTCGGAGTCTATATCACCAAGGATCCTAGGTTGTTTTACATCCACAATCTCCTACCACACTAAAAGGCTCTCCTGCTGTCTCAACTGGGTAGAGCAGCGTTATTCAAAATGATGTCCCAACCCCGCTTTTTATACGTTTTGCATAACTCACCCAATCCCATTCCGTCAACCTATTTTGTGGCCATAGAGGTGAGCAGAGGGCACTACTATGGATAAACGGATCGCTCTGAATATCATTTGCAAAATTGGTGAAGGGGTGGTATGACGGATGAATAGGACTCCCAGATATTAAGAATTACTATTGGGCTGCTCAGTTGGCACCCATCAACCAATGTATATACCGGCCCCATGATGATCCTGTTTCAAATTCATCCGGGCGGGTCCTATGTCAGGGCACTTTATTCGAGACCCACAAAACTGCAGTTAACAGGACCCACTGCGCACATTGTCGAGATATGGCACACTGTTCACAAGAGTTTGGGTTGGGCCAAGAAAATCACGCAGGTCACCCCCCTGTGGGACTCGGAACAATTGGGTATCTTAAGGAAAAATAAGGGATTCGGCAAATGGTATATTATAGGATTGTCTTGGGTGGGTGACCTATGGAGGGAGGAGAGGGGATGGCTTTTTTGCTACTACAGCAGGAATATGAACTGGCAAACTCAGAAAGATTTAGGTACCTGCAGGTGCTGTTGCAGGGATTCTGCTTTTGCACAGAACTATGCGCAGGAGACCAGGACCTCAGAGAATTGTGGTGTACCAGAAAACTCCCCTCAGAACCCAGAACCCCTTATCCGACTAGCTTAGTATCTCATTCGTTAACCTAGATCTAGCTAGGTGGTCCCAATGTATAGACAAACGAGAACAAGCGACTTAGATATTTCTCAGGAGTGGTGGGAATCTGAAATACCTGTTCGTACTTATTTATTAGTCCACAACTGAATAATACAGACACGGTAAAGTTTAAAGAGTTTATTTTATAAACCTCGCGTCCTAAGATGCAGTACTTTGGCTAACACTAGCAGACTAACGATACAGATCAGAATCATGAGCATTATTATAATACCATATAGAATGAAAGGAGCAATCATACTATTCAAGACAGTGGTATACGGCCACACTCCTTTCACTATAATCTAATACATTATTATTATTAGACTATTAGAAGGTCTCTTAGGCTAACAGGGGGGACCCCATACCGTATAGATCAGCTTAGTAGAATCACATCAAAGGATCAGCTCTCACAGCATACATCAGCTCTTCTTGTTCGAATGAATGTAAAACCAAACTGTTCTGCAATATTAAAGACGCTCGTCCTTCAAACATTGGCAGCTGTATGCATGATATGTCTAACAAGTGTCTACGATCAATCTAAACACAACACTCTGTACCTTCTAGTGACCCAGACGCGTTCTTTGCATGATGTACAGACCAAGGGCACATTTCACGGTTAAGAATGTATAACAACCGTTTGTTATTCTGTAGGGCAAAGACGAGTCAGCATTTTACAAAATGAATAACACATAACAACAGTGTCGTGTGCAGCGCAGCAGAAACAACAAGCTTGCTTGTTAACTATGATCTTGGTTATGCTAACTTAGTGTTGTAAATAGGGCGTGGCTTAGTCCATCTCACAGTGCGACATGCACTCCAAGCAAATATCCCAGCGGGAGGGATACTCCCTGATGCATCGCCATTGGAGGATAGACTCCTCGATGAGTATATGCCTAAAAAAGCAATATCACTGACTTACCGGAAGTTCATTAATCATAACCCTGACCCTCTCATACAACTTCGTAGGAAATCGGAAAATGATCTGATAGAATTAGAAGCTGAGGACTGGCTGGCTTAAATTGGTACAGTTAAAAATACTTCATAGAATATACTTCTCGGGGCCAGCATTGGTCAGGATGAGCTATGGAGGGACTCTCGCTGTAGAAGGCAATGCAGCCGTGAAGGCACATTCCTGCACATACTTTGGGAGTGCACCCACATGAATAAATATTGGAGAGAAGTACTCCACTGTACTGGTTTGCTCTGGAGAAATAGATGTTAATACGCAAACCTCAAGTTCCTGGCCACATAACTTATTGATTTCATTATATAAATTTTCATGATTTACCAAATTCCATTTCAGGCGACGTTTTCCGTTTATACATTTTAAGGTCCCTCGATCTTTACGGTGCCTTCGCAGTTCGAATACACCCCCACCCAATCTAATAGTTAAGGGATTGTGATCACTATAAATGTTCGATTGGATAGTGAAACTAGAAGCCTGGGTGGCAAGGTCTGTAGATAGGAATATGTGGTCTATAAAAGACCCATAGCCTGATCCTTTAAATGTTGGAACGTCATGAACCTTAGTCTCAGGCACCATAGACATAGCTACAGACAAATTGTTTTCGTTTAGCAAATCATTTAGGAGAAGACCACACCTAGTGTGGTTAAAATGGAAACCATTCACGTTGTTACATTCCAGAGACCCCATGGGAGTAACTCGTGGGTTACCACAAGGGTGTACGTTAAAGTCTCCTGCTATCAGTAAATTACATGACATTGCACCTGCACCTTCTCTCAACATTTCTTTCAGAGACAATATATTACAATCCCCTTGACTGGATATAGCATTGTAAAAGTTGATCAAAGTCAGAGCGTATTTACCTCTCTTTAGTTCAAGTATTTGCACATTTCTATTTGCATGATGACGGTTACATATAATACAAGAAAGAGCCAAGTTTATAAAAATAGCCAAGCCCCCCTTTGCTCTACCGCTAGCTGAGGGGGCTGCTGGTCTGATAAAACTTTGATATCCTTCAATGAAGACGTTGTTATCTTCCAACTATGTCTCTTAATGGAGACATATAACAGCGTGTTTTTTAACAAATGCCAACCATGCAGGATCACTTATTTTATCAGCCAAACCTGCTACATTCCAGGAGACTAAACTCACGTTATAGACGTCATCAGTCTCAATACCAGTGAAAACTTCAGTAGGAGAAAGTTCTAATAAACAGTTTGATTGATCAACATGTATAACTCCCGAGTTTTCCATATTAGAAGGATTTGGTTCTACAGGGGCTGGATGAGGATTAAAAATTTCAGACGGATAATGCAATATACTGTTGTGCTCGTATTCGACTGGTACAGGGCTATCTCTTGATAAAACTATGTCTGACTCAACATGGTTATTATTAACTGAATCAGCAATTAAAAGGGGAGGGATTGCTACTTGTGTAGACTCAATTTTACCCTGGGTAGAAGTGCTAGGCTTGTAAACAGTATATCTGGGTATGACTGTTATATCATGCAGTCAGTCAACCCCCTCTAGGTCATTCTGTTCATGTAAGGCATCAAATCTATTTGAAATAGGTACATTATAGTCGATATCAAGATGTTTTTTTTGAAAATGATTACGGCGATAATGCAGACCGTGTGGTGCCTCCCATTTTTCATAGTGGGATGTTGAATAATTACCCTGTCTAAAATCCCCTAAGACATCAGTCCTATATTGCGTGTAGTTTCTTGTGGAGTAAGGAGCATAGTTCATTGGTATTACATCATTATAGTATGAATTACAATTATCATAGTTTGCCTCCTGTTCTCTATTAGAGTTTGGAAACAGTTTATTAGAACTATAAGCACTTGGGGGATAAAAATAGCTTAGGTCCATGGTGCGAATCAAGCTGTTAATCGGGCCTTCCTTCCAACTGGTAATGTGCTTTACTGCATGGGTATCCTTAAAGGTAACAACAATGCAATCACCCTCGGTAGATTTATATCTATGGCCCACCCAATCGACCCTCCTGACATTAGTTATTTTACCACTAATATGACGAGGGATCGGTCTATGTGCGGTTAGCCAGTGGCTGACTTTATTTTTCAGGTCCCCATATCTCTCAACCTTACCCTTTTCTAGTTGTGGAACACCTATCATTACTATAGTGTATGGGTAAGATTCAGGAGGAAGATTAATATGAATGAATTTTTTATTTTGTTGTCGCAACGTAGGTGATTGTACTGATGGTATATTAGTAGCTACATTTTCTATTAATATGGGCCTTTCAGGTCCAGCCTGGACAACAGGTGGAGCAGGAGATAGACCTTCCGTGGCCCATTCACTTTCATCACTACCCACTGATGGGCCGACTATAGTAGTAGACATAGTCGATACTACTATTGTTCCGTTGTTTTCACTTAAGGGCGGTTTTAGTTCATTATGAACTGTTACACCCGGAGAAGAAAGAAATGATGAGTTAAGATCGACAGTTTCTACATTGTTAATCTGTAGAGATATAATAAGAGATTTGGGCATGCTAATGGAATCCTTGCTCTGAAATTTCTCAGCCTTCACCAAAAGTTGCTCAATACTATGTATTTTATCTCTCATAGGCTGGAGAAGGGAACTAAATAACTGCTCCAGATCCGACAACCCGGAAGTAATAGTGCGGGAGAAAGCGCGGATTCATTCGGCCCGCCGGAGAAAAGAAGACTTGAAATAAGCTTCCTGAATACTGAATACAAAATACACACAACTGACTGCAGGAAGGCGCATTTTCTTCTAGTCTGACAACCCTGAAGAGTCATAGCTACACACAGTGTGACGAAACACGTGTCGGCTGAATGTTCTTATACCATGTATTGGTCAGACTTTGTTATATATAAAGAACATCACTCTGAAAAATGTCATTGTTGTTGATGTTTTCCTTTCAAGAAACCTGAGTCTCTGAATATTGTTCAGTTCGCTTTATATGCTAACAATAGCGTTATCCTGTTTGCGTGCGCAGGACTTTGTTTGCTAACTGCTCCAGATCTGTTAGATGTAATTCCTCTGGTATACCCATCCTATCGGTTTGACATGACTGGTCTATTAAGATTTTGATATCATCTAATTGTTTTTCTTTGGGGAGTAATACATCTTGCTTTGAAGGTTTTACACTCACATTAGGAGTTTTTTTAGTTAATTTAGCCAGTCTAAAGTTTTGCCAGACGTCTTTTGCTGAGGACTTATGATTTCCTAGCGGTCTAAGTTTTCCGCACAATTGATTTTGTTTTTTTACCATAACGCCGTTTCAGCTTTTTTGGGGGAGAAGAAGTATCTACTATTATACTGTTAACTAGGGGAAGGCTATCTGAAAATGCTTCCCCAGGGGGATTTGATGGTAAGTTTCCTGGATAAGGTAAACATGAATTATCTCGACAATTAGTAACAGACACGGAACTTCCTTCTATGCTGATCGGTGGCGCAGGTGAGGTTAAAGATGTATTATTTAAACAACTTTTGGCGCTAGGTAACCCTGTAAAAGAATGTACTAAAAATGAATCCTCAGCGTTAGAGGAGGACTCCAGAATAATATTATTAACAGTTGTGTGCAGGTCAAGATTTGGAAAGCACATATTTGGAGTTAATGAAAGACGCCTTTCCGTGTTTTGAATGGCGTCAGCGACTGCACCTATGGTTTTTTGTAGCATTAAATCTATTGCCGTAAGTGTTGGTAGTGGTGTAGATGATGCATTTTTATTTCTAGTTGTTGATCTTGTTGCTACTGGGGTCTTTCTTGCTTTAGTCATTCTGTACGGAATGGCCAAAGAAATGGCTACCACACTAGGCAAGTAGATAAGTAAAGTAGGTAAGTAAAACACCCCTTTACCAGTTATACGGTCCTTCACAAACACTCATATAACCTATAACAGATATACCACAATCACCTCGGTGCTTCAGTCCAAACTAGTGAATGTCATAACAGGGGGGTGGCCTGTCCCGTCGCCTTTGGTCCCCTGAGAGCCACAGAGGGCCCGCCCTTTGCCCGGGCTTAGCCCGGCGGAGCCCGCGCGTGAGACCGCGACGCGGGGAGTGCTCCCAAATTTAAAGCGCCTCCTGGCGCAGCTTCCGGGATGTTGGGGGCCGGGGAGGCTGGGTATTGTAGTTCTTTCCCCCTCCTTGCTCCACACAGCGGCCACGCGATGGAAAGTGCGGCGGCGGGAGGGAGGGAACGCCGAAGACAGCGATCTCAGCACCACGCTGACAGACCCAAAGTGAGGCTTAGCAGGGGCAGGCAAACACACTGTGAGAACAGGACACCCGCTCCACCGGGAGTGCTCCCAAATTTAAAGCGCCTCCTGGCGCAGCTTCCGGGATGTTGGGGGCCGGGGAGGCTGGGTATTGTAGTTCTTTCCCCCTCCTTGCTCCACACAGCGGCCACGCGATGGAAAGCGCGGCGGCGGGAGGGAGGGAACGCCGAAGACAGCGATCTCAGCACCACGCTGACAGACCCAAAGTGAGGCTTAGCAGGGGCAGGCAAACACACTGTGAGAACAGGACACCCGCTCCACCGGGAGTGCTCCCAAATTTAAAGCGCCTCCTGGCGCAGCTTCCGGGATGTTGGGGGCCGGGGAGGCTGGGTGTTGTAGTTCTTTCCCCCTCCTTGCTCCACACAGCGGCCACGCGATGGAAAGCGCGGCGGCGGGAGAGAGGGAACGCCGAAGACAGCGATCTCAGCACCACGCTGACAGACCCAAAGTGAGGCTTAGCAGGGGCAGGCAAACACACTGTGAGAACTGTTGTAGCAGTGGCAGGTTTAGTTCCTAACATCATTTTCGACATTGTCGTGGATACCTCGGGATGTATTAAAATTTGATTAAACAATAGCAGGCTATTGAAACGCCTACAGGGAAATAAGAGTTGGCCAAAATATTTCAAATAAAACACATGGGACACTTCCTTATCCTACACGATAGCGCCTCAATTCGTGGGACTAAACAGGTTGCCAAGTCCAGCTAATATCAGATCAATACCTGAGAGCCTAATAACGTGGCCCGTCCCGGCCTCACTCGGTCCTCTGAGGGCCACAGAGGGCCCGCCCTTTGCCCGGGCTTAGCCCGGCGCCGCCCGCGTACGTCCCGCGATGCGGAAGGAGTCGCTGTCTTTTGTGCGCCTCCGGGCGCGTTGGTGGCGTCAGGGCGCGCTAGTGAATCTGGGGTCTGTAGTCTCCCCCCGCTCTCGGCCGCGGATGAAGAAGTGGCGGCGGGGGAGACAGCAAGGAGACACCCTGAAGCGCTGGCAACAAACAACGAGAGGCCCCCAGCAGCAGAGGACAGCAAAAGGATCCCGCTACAGGTAGGCGGCGTTTGAAAAACTGTCCCACAAACTCATTCAGAAAACACAATCATACTATCACACATTCCGAATGACATCATCATTTATACCACACAAAACATTTTTGTCCACTTCAACAATATACATCAAGATGGTACAGTTGCCACATGATGGTTGGATGACAGATTCATAGTTATCATCCACAGAATATATATGGGTGGAGATGATCCAACTACCCAGTAGCAATGAAAACGCCAACGCGCGTTTCGATGTCTAGCCCCAGGCGGGGCTACACCTTCATCAGGGCGAAGATGGACAAGTGGTGTGGGACAGACATACCTGATGGTACAACACGTGGGGCAAATCAAATATTGTCCAGATACTTCATAGGCTCCGAAATGGAGGGGTAGCCTTCAATGTATATCAATCAAAGTCCGATTAGGTCCAGGCCGGTATTAGAATAGAGCAAGAGTCCACGAAGAAGAGGGGATGGTCGGGACTGTCGCATCAAAGGATATGGTCCAGGTGCTACAGCCAGAGATTCGGGAAATAGTATCTGTATATCGGGATAACTTCTTTCGGATGAAGAATTGTTCAAGCTACACCGAGACCGCCGTTCTCGAGTATAGAGCGTCACGTGATCTCTAACCACATAAGCATGAAAATCAAACTAACACAAGGTCCATATTCCAATCTATTTGTTGCAACTCCTACAAATAACATGATTGAAATTAAAAATGAGTACAATGTTCATTTATTTCCAATAAATTCAATCATGTTTATATATATATATAATATATATATACACATAGACACACACACAGACAGACAGACGGTCTACTAAAGAGTAATATTGCTACGTCTGTGTGTCTTTTGGAGCGCGGAGCACTCTTCCGTGCATACCTTCTCTGACTGCCAAGAATGGTCCAGGAACTCACAATCCCCCTCACGCTCCCAAGCCAGAATCACAACTTTAGGGCTGGCGGGGTGGGGGCAGGGTAAGGGGGAGCAAACACCGGCCCCACAAGGCGCACTATGGGAGGCGTGGCTCGACCCAATGCGGCACAATCTAGCGCCACATCACCTCCTCTCTGATGTCAATGCGCTTCCATCCTGGGGGTGCACTGTCAGCCTATAGGGTGCGCGCACCCCCAGAGCTCATCGCCCGCTCCCCTGCCTGTGCCGTGGCACTCAGAGCAGGAACGCCACAGTAGCACCTCCAGCAGCGACAGGTTTCACATTGCTATGTGTGACATTTTCATAACTTCTGTGCAATTATGAATAACATTCAATGACTATGAGTGACACTTTCTCACAAGCAAATTCAAGTAATGAAGACGAGGAAAAGATATAATGATCAGAAACCCATTTGAGCAAAAGGAAGCCCTAAACTATCTTGATGCTGCTTCAAACCCTTTGAAATGGAAGGTTAAGATCCTGAAACAAAACTAAAATCCGCCCAGAATATGTAAAGGAAAGCACTCATCATAAAACGTCTCCCACCCCATGCCACTGCGCTTTATTGTGCCCCCACCCCATGCCACTGCGCTTTATTGTGCCCCCACCCCATGCCACTGCACTTTATTGTACCCCCACCCCATGCCACTGCGCTTTATTTTGCCCCCACCCCATGCCACTGCGCTTTATTGTGCCCCCACCCCATGCCACTGCGCTTTATTGTGCCCCCACCCCATGCCACTGCGCTTTATTGTACCCCCACCCCATGCCACTGCGCTTTATTGTGCCCCCACCCCACCCCATGCCAGTGGGTACAAAAAAATCACCTAATGCTGGTAAATATGTATATATTTGTATCTGTACATACTTCAAAGAACACATATAAATAAAAATCCCTTTTAAATGTGTTCTAGAGCTGACCCATGACTAATTGTTAAACGAAACAAGTACAGAAATGGCATGTCACAAATGGATAAATGCGATACTGGGAAGGTGTCAGCACTAGGCCGGGCGCTTGAGTCCCCTGACTGCTGCCATTCCAGCGCCTGGGAGTGCGCCTGAAAGCTGAGCGCTACACCAGCTGGCATGCTTGCCACAAGCTGCGGTGTGTAAATACAGCAACGTGAGATCTGAGGTCTCTCTTGGTCTCTGCTGGAGACGTGGGGTATAACAAAGCATGTCGCTGTCCTTCATCAGATGGGAAATGTTACTTATTAGAAATAAACACGGGCTTGACTTGAGCAGGGCTTGTGCCATTCAATTGCATTGAAGTCCTGGATGGCTTTCTGGGACCCTCTGAAATTGTACTGACTGTACATCCTCGCGTGCATTTGAAGAGGATGTACAAAGTATTCATTTGCATGGAGCTGGAGCTAGGTGCGGATTCGGCATTTCTAGCCATGCGAGCCCCTAGGAGAGCGCAGCCATGTTCTTTCTGCCACTGTTTCTTGTGTTTATGGCCTGAAGCACATGGGTGCATTTCAGATCTGATTCATGAAGATAATGTGCGTCGCATATTTGATAGGAATAATCAGCAGTTGTTTTTGTGGTTTGTTTTCCCCCTTTAGTGTCTGCGGCAGCGCTGGGATGAGCAGAGCTGGTGTAAATCACACACGAGATGAATCCAGCCCTGTGTGGGGGTGATGTAATAAGGCTGCTGATAGACTCCTGCCCCCCTACTGTCCTCGAGCACAGGATGCATACCGTCCCCTCAACAGTCCCGAGGGCCATATCAGCAACAACCGGCGATAATTATCGCTAAGCGCACTTAGCACTAGGATAATTATCGCTGGCTAACGCTGAATGTTATCGCTGAGATAGCGTGCTATTAGCAACGCTTATCTCAAAAGCGATAAAATTCCAGGCGCAAGCTGCCAAATGTGTGACTATCGCTGGCAATCCAGCGATAATCGCACAACGTTTGTCGATAGCTTGCTGATA
Organism: Triturus cristatus; assembly: GCF_964204655.1. Lineage (NCBI taxonomy): Eukaryota > Metazoa > Chordata > Amphibia > Caudata > Salamandridae > Triturus > Triturus cristatus. Next base: position 1,200,510,308 of record NC_140584.1, read on the forward strand.
GGGCAGGGCAGACTCAGCCATGATATCCACCTTCCATTGGATATCATGGCTAAGTCGAACTAAAAGCAGGCGTAAGGAAAGTAGCGATAACCGCGGTTAGTGCTGCTTTTCTTATCGCTATGCTTGTTAGCGTGCCCATTGATAAATGCAGAAATGTCGGCTAGCGACATTTCTCCAGTTATTTTGGGAAGGAACGCCCACTTTGCATCTCATTTGCGATGCAAAGCTGGGTGTTGTTGTGACGGGCGCTAAGTCAGTAAAACACACGATAGCGTGTCTTTGCTGATAAGGCAATGAAATTATGGCCGCTTTTCACCTGAAAACGGACGCAAAAGCGGCGATAATTTCATAGCGCCGCCTTGATGATATGCCCCCAAGATCCTTCTCACTACAAATATCACAGAGAGTCTGCAGATCAGAGGCGCGCCTTAAAAACCATCCTTCTTGCAGAGCTGGGAACAAAGCTGCCTGGTCAGACCGTCATGCAGAAAACTATAACTGCTGGCTTCCCCTCGGCCACCCCGCCCACCCATGCCAGTGGACTGTGGTCGTAACATGAAAGCCGGCAGTATACCGTGGCAGGGGCTTTCGTCTCAGGAGTTTTATGACACCTGGTAAATGCCCAAAGTTGGTTTAATTAGAGTCGGCAGACAGCCCAAGGCAGATTTCAGCCAGCCCCCAAGCCTGCCAGCAGTTCACACCACTATTTTTTATTAATTTATTTTGACGGTTTTGTATAGCGCGAACAAGACCCTTGCGGGTATCAGAGCACTTTACAGGGCAAGTATACGTGAATGACATATACATAAAAAACAATGAATTATGTGAATACTGTACTGGTATCTATTAGAGATCAACACATATCTACAAGAGTATATAAAACAAGCATTTGCAATGCAATCGGTCTCGCCTTTGGGACCTTGTATGTATTTAGCTATGCAGCATATTAGACTGGGTGCTGAAACATCTACTGTTCTTTAACATAGAGGCTAACCTGCCTGCTGAGAGGGAAGGAGTGCACCACGCCTGCAGGATGTGTGAACGTCTAAGACGAGCCAGAAGCAGCTGACCACGGAGCTGAGGGTCCATCTATCGAGAGAGAAATGTGCGTGCTCCTGGATTGGATTGCAGTCTTTTCTCCGAGCGTCTGCACCACCACACTTTTGTGAAGTAGGAGGGTGACACTTTTAAACAACTCTTTCTATTTGTGATTCAAAATAAGAAGCATTACCCCTTTGACAAGTCGGAAAAGCTTTCCTGACTAGTAAAAGTGATTTAGCAGATAACAATGCACTTGCAAAACATAGTTATGCATGAGACCCAATCTTGCTGAAATGGTGTTTTTATATTTCCCAAAGCAGTTCCTATGAGTTTTGTAAAGTAACAGCCATTCTTGACCAGTTTGTGTGACCTTGAAGTGAAGGTGAAGACTGTTGTCTCCTGTACTATGACGTAAGAGGAGGAACAGACAGCTGAAAAAGAAACAGTGCCTACTAGTTAAAAACTGTGTCTGGCTGCACAGCACAGAGAGGCTGAAAGCTCGGCAGACAACCATACTCCGATGCAGTAAAGTGCGAGAAAGGAGTATAAAAAATCAGGTAGTTGTAAAAGTAGAGTTCAGCAAGACACCCTCCGAGCAGTATAATCTATCCACGAAAAGATGATAATCATGATGAGGACATCAATTAAAAATACAAATTGAAAAGTTCAGCTATCAAAACATTTTATCAGAGCCCTCGTCTCCTGCTGTTGGTGGGCGACAAGAAAAACTTGAGAGTGACTCATCCTCATAAAATGGAAACCAGTTATTGTTGGGCAATGTGTGACGATTGTCAATGGCAGCAGTTACAGTGATTTGAAGGCTTCATTTGCAGTCCCCCTATGGGTTGAGATCCAACTACAGTCTGGGAAGGCATGGCCAGGTCAAAGTGCATCATGACGAGGCTGAGCGTTCTGTAACTGATCTGAATTTGTTTTGCTATTAATGCCAATGTTTTGCAAAAGGTTTTGATTAAGGGCCTACTACAAAGGTTGCCACCTTCCAAAGACCCTTCAATCAGTCAATATGTAAGAAAATAAATATACACTGAGCAATATTAGGTGTAGCTCGAAGCACTTGGGGGTGAGAGCATTTTGCGCATATATATTGTCAAAATATCTTTTCGACTCCAGATTTCAAACAAGCATTAGGCAAGATTATGCAGCAATTCACGAAGGGCAGAAGGAACAGATTGGTGACGGGACTGAGGAGAGAGCATACAGAGAGCCTGTTTATGCTTCAATGTATCAAGTAAGCAGCATGAAGCTACTGTCGGGTGGAAGTAACTGCAAGGACTGTTCGAAGGGACTAGGTAGAAGCTCTTCTCACACATCAGAGTCGTTGGGTGCCTTATGTAATAGTGCATTATCTAAGCTGTAAATGGAGGGCCATGAGGGAGTCTTTATGGCTTGCGTCTGATAGCTATCTGAGGCCTTTTTGTCCTGAGGTTGGCTACATCATGGCTGTGGAAGTGTTGATGGTTGGGAGAGGCTGTGAGCCTGCTTCTCTCTATCTTCGACCCGATCCTGGCTGCACTCAGGCAAAATCTTGCTCGGAGATACCAGCGGTGAGGGAGGCCGAATGTATTTTTGGCCCTAACATGGGGGGCCCGGTTCTATGGGTGATTTTAGGAAGTCTGTAATCTTTGTTATGCTGGTGCCCCTTGTAATGGGGGGCTGTTGAGCTATTGCTGCAACTGATGTAACTCCTGTGCTACTGAGGGTTGTCAATGGCTCACTCTCTGTCCGGTTTGCATTCGCCTTGCTCCCACATTTTTTGGTGGATTTTAGGCTGCCCCGTATCTTGCCAGACCTCATACTTCTGAGGGAGGAGGGCCCGCTGAAATGGGTTGGAGGATTGTCAGTTAATAGGGGTTTAAGCAGAATGAATGAAGGGATGCCGTGTCAGATGGGCAAAAGCCGGTGGGGATAGATTAAGATTGGTTGATCTTGAATCTTTGTGTTCTATTTTGGAGGAAGGAAGTGAACCAGTTTAATACCGTTCCATTAAAGTCCCATTCTATGTATTCTGCTTTGTAGAGCAGATAAGTGGGGTCCCTGGTGTGGTCATTGAGTAGATCGTGTGTGGGTCGGTAAGGGATAATAGATCGTTAAGTAGGACTGTCTTTAAGTTTTTCAGTCTTTGTTGTGAAAAAGGAGGCAAGTTCCTCGCAATTGGGGAGAGTTTCAGGATTGGCTTGGGGGAGTGGGAGACGCCCTTAGATTGAGCTTTGATTATTTCGGATAGTTTTTTGGGGCGATTCTTAGCTTGGTCTAAATTAAGTCAGCTTTTGAGCGTCTAATCTTTCTGTAATAGGAGTTTCTGGTGCTTCTTAGTAATTTGAGGTGGGCATTGTCTTTCAATTGCTCTCAATGATCTCCTGTCTTCATTTAGCCTACCATCATGCCAGGGGTTTGAGTTTTTTGTGGTAACTCTTTTCAATTGTAGGGGAGCTAAGTCGTCAAGTACCCTGTTCATGGAGTGGAGGTAGTGATTGGTCATATCCTGTACATCCTTTAATCCATCCGGTGGGGGCATGAGGATGTGACTAGCGGACGCAAGAGCAGTAGGATTGATGTTTTCTAGGTTCCTCTTCCAGATTTTCGTTCTCGTGGGTTGGAGTTTAACTACTTCCTTTATATGGAAAGTGATTATGTGATGGTCGGACCAGTCACAAGGGAGAATTGATTCTAGCTGGGTAGAGTCTGCTTTTGAAATTACTAGATCAAGGGTTGAGCCTTTTTCGTGGGTGGGGCTGTCACAGATTTGGGACAAGTTAAGGTCGGACAGGAAAGCTTTGAGGCCATTGACCTCTGGGTCGTCAGGATAATTCCAGTGGAGGTTGAAGTCCCCCAGGAAGATCTGTGTATTCTGTTGTCCGACATTTGTGGCTAGAATATCCATCAAGTGTTCGATGAAGGTAAGGTTGTTACCAGGAGGATGGTAGAAAGAGTGTAGTAAACATATTGGCTTGTTATTGCTAGTGATGTGTAGGTAGAGGTATTCGCAGGAGGAGAACACGGGGGAATTGGAGCAGTTCACAGCGAGGTTGTTCCTATGGATACAGGCAATACCGCCACCTAGCCTATCGAATCGCTCTAGTCTTGTGATGTGGTAGTTTTGGGGGAACTAGTATGTCTAAGATGGGTGTGGATGATTCATTTAGCCAAGTTTCCGTTAAAATTATAAGGTCGGGTTCACTGGTTATAATGAGGTCAGCTATGTTAACGGCATGACGTGCTGCAGATCTATAGTTTAGTAGGATACATTTTATCTGGGCCTTGGTCGGGGTGGTGTTCTGGTCGTGGGAGATGGGTACTCTTTTGAGGTTGTTTTCAACAATACCTTTGGGAGTGTGTCTTGTAATTCTGGAGGCATTGGAATGGATGGGTTGTATTGAGGACAGTTTCTGTGTATTCTCCAAGTGCGCAGGTTTAGAAGGTAGGGAAGGGGGTTCGTAGGAATGAAGTAGGGCAGTAAGATCATTCGGTGATAGGGTTCTCTTTTTCCTGATCGGACGGGATGAGGCATTGGGGTAAGGTACTGTTTTCCATCTGGGGAGCAACTGAGGCGAGGGGCTAGTGCATGGCCTCTGAATGGGTTTCGCTTGAGGCTTGGGTTGTTGCCAGATCAGGTCATGAAGAGTTTGGATGTCCTCTTTTATTTGTTGTAAGGATATTAGTATCTCATCTAGTCTGGGGTCAAATGTAGGAGTCGTCATATTGATAGCCTGGACTGTGGTTAAGTGAGAAGGGGTTGTCGCTTGTGTGGTGTCCCGGGGCGTGATATGAGCTAGTTCGATGAATGGTGGTTTTTCAGTGTGGTAGTCCATGGGGAAGGGAGCGGTGGAGAGGGGACGTGAAGGGGTATTGATGTGAGCTCTAGGAGGATCTGATTCATTGTGTGGCATTGTTGCAGAGTGGAAGTGACTGAAGATAGGGGAGTAGAGAGGGGACGTGAGGGGGTATTGGTGTGAGCTGTAGGAGGAGGGACAGTGAGATTCATAGAGAAGGGAGGGGCAGATATGGGACTTCGGACTGATCGGTAGTAGCTGTGTGAGGGGAGCTTGGAGTACAATCTGGAATGGAGTTAATGGGGGAAGTGGGGAGGGGTGAGCCATCTAAAGAGGTGACGAAGATGTGGTTGTGGAGATGGGGAGTGGTAGTGGAGGGCGGGGGGCATGTGGGCAGGCTGGGGGCAAGGTTATGTGAGTGTGAGGCAAGGTGGGTATAGTAGAAATTGTGGTGGTCCTGGGGGTAGTAGGGATAATGGAGATGTATGTCATTTAGTGGGATGTCGGTTAGGCCTGGGGTGGGTGTATTTGTACTATGGGATACCGAGGGAGAATGTCTAGATGGGGAGTCAGGTAAGGAGACAGTCAGAGGGTTAGGTGAGTGGTTTGTTGGAGAGGTAGGATAGGGTCTTGCAACCTTTGCTTCGATGATCGGGAAGATGTAGTCCAGTATATTAAGGTTACGGTCTGATGCCTGCATGAGGATGATCCCATTATGATAAATGGTAATTGTAGCAGTCGCTTTGTAGAACGGGGAGGGAATGATAAATAATGTAAGAGTGTGTGCAGTTTTCAAAGTGGATGCAATTGAGAATAGGGAGAGAAAGGCTTATCGACATTGTGTTCTCCTTTATATGTAGAAGATAATTTCATTTGTTATGTGTCCTGTGTTATTTGAGAAATAGGGGTCAGAGATTGGGGTTTCTGGTTGTGGTTTTAGAAGACTATGTTTGAAGCCTTTGGCTGCCTTTTTTGAGAGGCTAGGCGGGTATTTGATGGAGTAGGTGTGTAGGCCCATGGGCTCCATAGTGTGTGTTTAGATTGTTAGGGAGGTGGGGTGAGAGGGTCAGATAGTGAGAGAGGTAGAATGGGAGGAGATATCTTTGGAGAGTATGAGGAGTAGTAGGCCTCTCTGTTTGATATAAGTGATGGCACCTTGGGATAAGTCCACTTAATATTACTCTTAGTGGATCCCATAGTGGTGGGTGGTCCTTGGTATTTATAGTGGAGGGATTAACATGGCTGCCTATGTCTCATTCTAGGTAATGATCTGGGATCCTTTAGTCATAGATCATAGCGGTTGCTTTTATTTATAAGAGGTAATATCAATGCATTTACGGTATAGGGATTCTGGGGACTGAGGTCAATGGGCATGCTCTGGGGTGATTGCCTAATGTATCAGTCGTTCCAAGATGGCTGCTCACTTATCAAGTGGTGGAGGTAGATCTGGGGATTAGTCATTTCACTCTTTCCATGCATCAGAACTACCTTGGTATAGTCCTCTGTCTGCTCTGTCTGTTTCTGTTGAGGTAGATAAAGCTTGGACCTTTGTTTCTGTTTGGTAGTGTGCTGTGTCTATTAGTCCTATGTCTTTGTCCATGTGGTGATGTGAGGTGAGTGGTCCTTTCTATAATTAGGGCGTAAAGTTTGCCATTTTGAAGTTAATCTGCTCAGGCACAAAAAGGTGGGGCTTGTACTGATCAATCGAGGTGTGTCCACCCAAATCACCGCTGAATTGGGGGACCACACATGAGGGATTTGGTTCCCACGGGTCAGCAGCAGTGAGATCAAAAAGTATATTTGCATGAGAGCCGATCGCAGAGCTTGCTTGCTTAAAAGTGGCAGCTCCTTATCATCGGTCTCTCCACGGTCGCAGGGAGATATTCAGCGCATGAGCATGCACCCCTGTTGCAGGGGGGACCAGGGGGCACACTGATTACGGGCTTAGCCTTCCGTGAAACTTTGTGTTAGGCATGCAGCCAGGGATTCTGAGGGAGGGAGGGTCGGTACCTGATCAAAAACCTGTGGCATAGATCGAACGATGGTCCAAAACACTGCCTCATGATGTGCGGGGGCGGGTTGACGAGCTTGTCGTTCAAACCTCTGCCATGCCGCATTTCCGCGCTGCGTCTGCTGCAGCGGGCTTTTCCGTGTAGTCAAGAACCACCTCCTGGGAAGTGGAAGCGCTTGACCGTAGTGTGGGTCCTACGGGGAGTCCCAGCGCGATCTGTCTGCAGTGGGGCTCACCATGGGACCCACAGCCGCCTCCTGGTATGTGGCTTTGTCCTGGACACCTGGCGCAGGGCGGGTAGCCCCGACGTCTAGACCACCAAGGAGATGCCAGAGGGGAGGGGGTCGTCCTTCTCTGCTCCGGGTGCTGGGGTGAGGCACTTCTGCGATCATAGAGCAGTTGCGGCTCTCTCCCAGGCCAAAGGGGCGGGGGTCATCCTTCTCTGCTCCGGGTGTTGGTGTAAAGCACTCCTGTGGTCAGAGTACAGTGGCGGCTCTCTCCCGGGGAGTCTCAGTCTGCAACGAGATATGCGGGAACGCTTGATCAAGGGTGGTCCGTCACCGCCGGAATCAAAGCCTGCCGTCCTGTGTTTCTGTTGTCCTGCTGCGGTGAGTAAGCGAGCGCCGATATTGCCTCTGGATTCAGCTCCTGGAATAATGTATCTTCGTTGTTCGTTGTCGTGATCGAATGTTCCTATGATCCTTCTTATCTTCTTATATTATGGTATGTAGCAACGGTGGTGCTCGCATGGGCTAAGAGGGATATTTAGTGCGTTTCCATTGCTTGCCCTCAGAGCTCATTCGAAGAGCTCCACACCAGCCTCCATCTTGATGACTATGGTGCCCCTCCATCTTTACCAAAGGGTGTTATTAGTACTAATCAGCCACTAGAGCCAGCCCTCTCCGGTCAGCTTGACAGCTGAGCTGAGCCGCTATATATGTGTGACAATGCATTTCAGTGCGGTGATGCAGAACACTACACTGAAATGTGTTAGTCTGACACCAGATGCTTGGTATTAGGAAGGACAAAGCAGTCTCTAGCCGACAACAGCTAACGCGGTTGGTGTGGTGGCAGACAGCCCGGCCAAACGGCCAATGAGAAGCCGAGTTGGTGCTGATTCCATGAGCCGAGCCAGGCCGGGCCGGGCCACAGGCCACAGTCAGAGAGCAGAGAGATACCCGTGGACCCACCCCGCCGCGCCAGAAGCAGGGAGAGGATACTCGGAGCAGGCGGTACATTTTCATTTGGACTTACAATTTTTCTAAGGCTCTGCACCATATTTGTTTTCAAAAACTGTTTACATAGACTCTCTGTTTTGAGGTTTTATGAGCTTCTGAGTTCAGTAAAGCTATGCATCAATTCTCAACCCAAGAATATGATCTTTACAAATGTTACAAACTATGATTGCATTTTATTTGCTTGCAGCCTTCAGGAAGACTGATGGGATGAAACATGTCTTGGCTATGTGGCTTTTAAGCTTCGATTCATTCAAGAAAATATACTTCACGTTTCACTACCCTTGGACAACTTGTCTCCAGTCAATTTTTGATCAACACATGGTTTTGTCATGTCCATTAGGCTAGTCTTGTCATGTATGACCCCTTTTACATACATTGTCCCATCCACACGACTATAACGGTTCGGAACAGGTGACCTTTTACCTAGTAGTTTTCCCCTGTCTCTTTGACACTAGGCTCTTAGTATTAGTGTTTATGTACCTGACGTACATAAACATGTCCTCAGGAACTGCATATTTATTCTGTACAAGGGTCACCACTTTTTGTCATCCTTGGCCAACAGGCCCACTGTCCATAATCACATTGTTTTAAAAAAACATTTATGATTGTTTTCAAAACATATTGTTTCTTGAATTAACCCTGGATTGACCATTCTAGTATATAAGACCCTTATTCCTCCCTGCAAATGAGCAGAGAATTCCTTTCAAGCTGACACAGGGTCCTGCATGCTGAATTTTCATCACGCAGCAGTCTGACAGCCCTTGCGGGGTATCGTCTTCGGAGCAAAGACGGGGTCCTTCATTCTCTACTATCAGGAGAGGGGGTTGGTTCTTTCCTAGGAGATTCTTGGCTATGTACATATATTGATACACATATACATGCTACACCTACATATGTAGGCTACGTACATTTAGGTAAATTACGTAGGGCGTGCATTATAGGAGTATGCAAGTACTACTGTATTATCTGAACTGTATATATTCATCTTCTTAGCATTATGGTAGGAATGTATCTACTGTTTACTATATCAGTATTTGTGATTTCATTTGTATGCTCCTGTCTCCTGATTGTCGCAGTAAATATGTTTTACACAAGACTGACATCCCAAATGCCATCCTGTGTATTTTCTGAGAATAAGTAAGCACAAGTGACTGACGTATCCTGTGGGGGTGTTGTGAAACAGTTTGGACACCAAGCCCTCAGTTTAGGTCATCCAAAATGTGCAGGTCCTGGGGATTCCTAGGAACTACACCACATGGCGCCGCCAACGTTGGTTTGGTTAAACAGTTAACAGTTAAAATCTGAGTAGTTCAATCGTGCTTTTTCAGAAAGCCCTGCTCACACTTTTCAGAGATATCAGCTATACCCTGTGTATTGGCTGAAGGTTTAAAAAAGCTGGTAAGGATAAAAGGTTCCCACATTGTGCACAGCCCCTAATTACTAAAACTTTTATTCTTCTCTTTTTGAGAATGCCTGGCAATGCAAGTGATGGTTCAGGTTCGGGGGAAGACAAATTTGCAAACGCTCTCAACATTACAGAAAACTGCCGACATGCAGTACCTATAAAATTGTTGGAACACGGCGTACCTGCAGCAGGTGGCTGTGTTACCTTCGTGATTGAGGCACACAAGGGGTTCGGATCAGAGGTATTCTACTCTTGGGTTCAGTTCCCGCCTGCAGATCCACAGAGTAAATTGTTTCACACATAAATTGTAGTTGAGCCACCGGAAGAATACAATCCATATGAAGACATTGAAGTCCCGTTAACTTACCAGCAACACAGAAACTGGTTTAAAGGCGCCCTTCCACACACAGCATCTGTTGTACGATTTGAGAAGGAGTTACCTGGCCGTTCTTAGCAACATACACTCCACATCCTGAGATAGATACACTACCAGTGGATTAAGTCCGTACAAAATACAAAGACATAGTCCAGCTATACAGACACATTGTTCAGTTTTTCATGTGAACATTAAGAGTTTACCCTGCAAGAAATGCTCTAGTCAGTCCACATCATACTACACCTACAATTAGCCCACAGACACCTAAATTAGTATTGGGGACAAACCCCTCCAAACTGGAGCAAATTACGTTCTGGAAAGCACAAAAAAATTGCACAGCTGGATGCAGTATTTCCTTATACCTGTCCACAGGAAAAACATAGAATGCTAACCATATGCTTGCCAATGGGGATGGTTCCCTCGATTGAGGGTGGACCACTAGGGAGACAATCTTTGCTGCCGTTTACATAAGAATACACAGTACCCCTGCCCTAGCAGTCATTCCAGTGGTATTGAAACAGATGCAGAAGGACTACGGCGCAGTACCTGATGGGTGAATTTGCCCAAGTCTCTGCAATCATGCTGACCAACATAAAAGGGGAGTGAGCAGCAGTGGCTTTACGCCACCGCCTAAGGGAAATAGCTCCTATAAATAAGGAGCAAGAGTTACCAAAAAGTATCGAAGAAATCTATGCCGCATTAGGTAGAGATAGTTTGGGAGCCAAACCAGGGGAACCACAAATGGCGGGTAGTCCCGACAAGGACAACTTAAGCAAGCACCCTCTTCTTCTTAACCTCTTCAGTGCCCCGCCCTTTCCACGTCCTGTGCCGGGCGTTTCATTAGCGGGCGGGGTTCATGACGAGATAGTCTCGTCATGGGCACAGCGCAACCGCGCTCCATGACGAGACTATCTCGTCATGGGCACTGAAGGGGTTAAAAGAAATGGGATAACAAACAATCAAAAAATAACAATACAGAAAAGAATTCATGATCAAGGAGTGGGTCTCCCCAACGGGAGTCCTCTGAAAAGAGGTATAACCTTAGGAATCGTGATAACCTTAGGAAACCTGAAAGGTATCAGGACACTGATACACGTTCCTTTAGTTCCTTTCAGGGTTCATCAAAAAACTCTGAGTGGGACGGGCAATCAAAACAAAAGATAGAAGATCGACCAAAGACAAAAAGAGAAACACATCGTAATTCAGATTACAGTATCAAGCAGGAAGAACAACCTAAAGCAAAGCTTCAATTCAAAAGGAAGAAAGTAGCTGGCTTAAAAATTAGACATGCCCAGGTTACTGAGGACTCAGCTTCTCAACGGGGAATGGGCTCTGACGATGCTAGACAGCGCGGCAGAAGTAACAATAGCTCGCCAGAACCTGAAGGATTTTCTGGTGACAGCAGCTTTGAATGACCATATCACGGTGAAAACACCTGCTACAAGAGTAGCACATAGGCTGTACGAAAATACACTCCAAATAGAGGGAGACATCTAAAGAAAAGTTAAACGTCTCTTTTGGGAGAACTTAACATTTGGATATGACATCCTTTTAGTGTAATTTTGCCTGCTTTCTCCGACCTCGTTCCAGAATCTTTAAAACTTTAATTAGCACAGGAGTGGGCGCTAGCACTAGCTCCGGCATTATACCGCAACCATGTAGGGTAGGACATGGAGTCTACTCACCATGAAATCCCATTAAAATCTACTGCAAATCCACAGAGAGAGTGCCCTATTAAAAACAATGCAAACAGAGAGGTAAAAGAAATCTTAGACCAACTTGAATACCAAGGTATGATTGAGACTTGCAGCCTTCCAATGAACTATCGTTTGTTTCCCGTAATAAAACCTGACAACTCATATTGTCTAGTTTTAGATCACCGACATTTAAACACAAGCACACAAACATTTGCAGTTCAAAACATACATGGTGCCGCAATAATGAATAACATTGTGCGGAAGAAATACAAAACAATGTTAGATATCTCAAATGGATTCTCCTGCCAAAATATAGCTCCAGAAAGCAGATATTTTACAGCATTTTCTGCCCTCTGCACTAAGGGTCACTTCTGTCATTTGCCCCAGGGGTAGAAGAACAGCCCAGGGCTATTCTCGGCAAGAGTGTCAGAAATATTACAAACTTGAGACGAGGAGGCAGTGTCCTATGTAGGTGATATCTATCTGACAGATGATGAATTACTTGAACACTTGTGCAGGGTGATCAACATAATTGTGGGTTTTACCAACATGGGCTACAAATTTTATTTCAAGAAATCAAAAATTGCCCATCTCAATGTCCTATTTTTGGGATATGAGCCCATCAAGTGAAGACAAGAGCCTGGCAGCCAACCTTTTAGAAAAGTGGATGCTGCTCCAACCTCCAAAGACTCTGAAGGGTTTGGAATCCATATTAGGATTTCTAAATGTTGGCAGAACATACATTCTGGATTATGTAGAAAGAGTAAAACCTTTCTATGACTTAATCATACCTGATTTCAAAGCACATCAGTGGACACAGGAACATACAGATATTCTCCGTTCTATTCAGGCTGACATGATAGCATCAAAAAATTTGCACACGCGTGTGAATTCTACCAACTTGTTGATTCGGGTGGTCCCGGGTTTATCACAATATACATACATCACTTTCAATGAAGGTGAGACAGTCCCAATTGCATACAAATCACATTTATACACAAATGCTGAAATACAATTTGCAGCCACAGAAAAAATACTGACAGCAGTACAGACTGCTGTAGTGAGAGAAAGAGCACCAGCATAGGGTAAACGCATAATCGTTGTCACACCGGTACAAACTTTAGAAGCTGTGACTAAAGCGACCATTCCAAATGCAAAAGCACTGCATCTACGATGGATACAATGGGCTAATTCTCTCATTGCAACATACATAGATTACATATATGATCCTACACTGAGAACACAGACATTTCTGCAGTATGAACAAGAATACCCTCTCCCGAACTAAATCTTGCCCTTATAAAAATACGAGTACATCATTTACACTGATGGTTCTGCTCAGCCTGCCATTGGAAGTAAACAACAGTACAGAGCAGCATGTGCTATATTAATGGGACGAATGCAGGACGGGAAGTTCCATCCCAGCAATACAACTACACAATCTCTAGGAGATTGTACAGCGCAGCTGGAAGAACTGAAAGCCCTGATACTAGAACTACAATATACGGATCGGGATTCCTCCACACTGATAGTGTGCGATTCATTCTACTGTGTACAGTCTTATAATGAATTTCTTCATTACAGGGTCTAGAATGGGTTTAGAGCTTCCAACGGTTGCACAATTAATCATAAACTGTTATGAGAACAAGTGGCAAAGCTAAAGGAATGACTGCCTTCGGCTCAAGTTATTCACACATTGAGTCATCAACGTGTTGTCATACACGTTGAAGGGAATTCACTGGCTGATAAAGCTGCTAAGGCGACACTGGGAACTGCTGTCGTTGCTGCAATCATTCGTTCTAGCACGAGGACAGAAGGAGACATACTGATAGATGTCAATGCCTCGAAAAACAACTCTGCCATGCCAAAGGGCTTTCCACTCAAGTACTCCTATAAATTAGACGTGCAAAATACACCGTATGCTCAAATTCCAGGAGTGGGGGATAGAGTTATACCAAACATGGATTGCAGATTAGGTTTGATTCTAGCTGTGCCTGAGGTTCTGGGCTCAGCACACGCAGGAGTCATTGCTACTATTTCATTGTTGAAGTAGCGATACAGGTGGCCAGGTTTGTCTAAACAAACCAAGGGTTATATCCTAAAGTGCGACATCTGTCAGCAGTAGAAAGGTTCCACCATCACACGGCCACCACAAACACTACTACTCATTTCAGACAGCATGAGTCTATTTGGACCACTGCGGCCCCCTAAATTTAGATGGGGCCTACAAGTACATCTTGGTGGCAGTGGATTTATCCTCTAGATTCCTATGGGTTTGGCCCCAGCGATCGGCTCACGCTCGAAGAGTTATTAAGGATTTGCGAGTCTTCATAGGGACATACACAAATGGCACGTTACACGCCGATCGTGGCCCTGTGTTTAGCTCATGGGCTTACAAGGAAGCCATGGGAAGTATGGGCCTGGTCTTGCAGTACTTCTCCCCCTACCATCCTGAGGGAAATTTTGAGGTGGAGAAGAAAAACAGAAAAGGCATTAGGTGCGGGCGGTAGTTGGGTCAATCACCTGTATGGGGTCCAGAGGACCCGTAACAATATGCCAAGAAAATCCTTAGGAGGACGTACTCCCTATGAGATCCTGTTTGAGACAAGAATGTGGGTACCTGACCTTAAATGTGCCAGCACAGTGGCGGATGTAATTGAATGATGGTTTGGCTGTTTTACAGGAACTCAATGAATTCCGGGCATTACATGTCAAAGTCCAAGTAAAACGCACCGCCACTGGGGAGGTGAAACAGATCTGGCAAGGCCTGCCTGGGTCCTGAAGATTAGAGACCTGGTCAGAGAAAAGATCATGGACAAGAAAGAGTTTGGGCCATCTCACAGACCACCCGTACCTGTCCAGGCAGTTGAAGGAACAAGAACAGTACTTCTTCCGCCTCTTGCTGGCAAAAAAGAAAGAAGATTTGTCTCTATTGATTTGATCAAACCACACTAATTGTCTGATTCTCAACAGTAGACCGCGTGGAATCCTGAATACCCACGGATCTCCTCTTGCTACTATACACAAAGTTCGAATGGAAAGACTAATAACGTTTCAAGACTCCCCTGCGCAAAACGCAGGTGTATCAAATAACGGAGTACAAATTACACCAGTTGAAGTTGAACAACATTCAAATACAACTGAAACACAAATTGAAATTTGGCGCAATAATGACATCTAAATCAATGTGCCTTCACAAGAGACAGCTGCCGGTTCTACAAACCCTGCAGAGCTCCCAAAGATAGATCGAACTACGTCTGGCTACTTCATCAACTTCAAAGACTTCAGATCCAAGTGAACATGAGCAAACACCACCCATTTCAAAAGGGAGAAATTTCGACAATTCTATCTCTGGCTGAAAAAGACTCACTTTGTGTCCCCTTGGTTGCATCTTTGGTTTGCAATAGGGACCCTGTTCCTGCTCATTTGGATTGGTATAGTAACTGTCTTTTTCTAACTACTGAATGGACATTACCTCGGACACCGCTCTGCAGTACAATCTGTGAACGTGGTTCTGAAACCACATACATCATCACACCGTGAACAGAGAGACCTGTCCGTAGTGAACATTACAGCAGTTCCAGTACCTGATGGTATAGTTTGATTGTAGGAGAGTAGGATCTGCACTTATGTTGCCCCCACTTGTTTTCTGATGTTTACACTGGTTTCTGGCTATAGTCTGGCTGGGACCCTGCTAATCAGGGCCCCAGCCTCTCTGTTCTCTCTAAACAACTTGGAGTGCATATTAGATGCACTAGTGATTGGATACTGTGGTACCTTATGAGCCCCTAGTATATGGTACCTTAGGTACCAAGGGAATAGGTACTTCACAGGCCTACCAGGGGCTGAAGCTTGTATTATGCCACCCCTGGGAAGCAGACTAGATCTGAAACCACAGGCCTGCTACTGCAGCCTGGGTGAGGTAGTGTTAGCACTCCTCACTGAGGTATAGGTTCCCTATATCTCACCTTACACACACACATATAAACCTATCAGTCACCCCTAAGGCAGAGCCTAATAATCCTGAGGGCAGGGTGCTTGGTTTCCATGTGAGGGGGTGCCTCTGCCTGAGCAGGGCCCCTCTGCAGCTCTCAGAGTCCATTCTCTGTAACTGTGTGTGGATGCGGTTAAACCATATACTCTTAAGTGCATTATAACCTAGCGGTAAATGCTAACTTTGGGATGGCTGCATCAAAACATGTTGTGTTTGGTGTCAAACGCTTTGGAATCATACCCCCACACCTGTAACTGGTGTGGGAGTATGATCCCACCCTTCTAGAGGGATAGACATGTATCCACTGTGGAAACACGTTAGAATCCTGAAGAGCCGTGGCATCACAAAATGGATGCCACCAGCACAGACACTGGGCTGCCCTCCTGCTGCTGACCGAAACTTGCAGTGGAGGAGGCCCAACAATAGGCATCCTGTCACAGGGAGGTGTAACCACCTTCCAGACAACATTTAGTGTATTGGGACTGGGTGGGTGCACTCCTAGAGTGCTTTGAAGTCCTGCACTGGGGGAGCAGTAGGCTCCTCTGTGCATATGCCAGTTCAAACTGGTTCAGGGGCTAACAGCCCCTGCTCTGGCATGAAACTGGACAAAGGGAAGTGGGTGTAGCCACCCTCTCCCCAGACCCTCCCATAGGAGTGGTCATAGAGCTAGTCCCTCCCTTCCTTGTAGTATAAGTTAGGGAACCCTTGTTATTGGAAACTAGATATCCCTGGACGACGCTCTGAAGAAGAATCCTGGACCTTCGACGTTCCACTACCCTTGGAAGACTGAAGAATCTCCCTTGGAGTCAAGGAGTGACTCCCCTGCTTGGCAGGCACCAAAACTTTGCATCAACGGTCGCAAACTTTCCCACTCCCGCCGGAGTCCGAAGTCCCTGCAGCCCCGAAAGTAGATTTCCTGATTTCTCTACGGCCATCGTGAGTCCCCAGCGAAACTGAGGCAACTGGACCCCACGAGTGACGAGGAACAGCAATACCCGCGTACCATGCACTATTGTCGAGTGCAACCCCTTCACGACGTTCTACGAACTTGTGCTTTGTACCACGTGTGGTCCAAACCTCCAGCAGGATTTCCTCTGAAGATCAGAAGCCTACCTTGTCCCGAGTGACCGTGGGCTCCTGGTGAGTGATTCCTCCCGCGGCGTCTTCGCGATCCCTTGCCTGCTGGCTCGTGGGTCCCCAGAAGACTCTTCTACAGAACCAAAGGGCTCCCCTGGTTGCTCCAGACCTGCCCTGACTTACCCTTGCTGGGTGAGTCCCTCAGACCTTGCTGGTCTGCACCGCTGACTTTCTTCACTTTCCACGAGACTTGCTGTTGCCAAGGCTTGTTGGCTCCAATCCGGTTGCCTACACCTCAGTAAGCTACAGACTTCGTGGGACACGCCAAATCAACCTCCTGGTTGTCGTCGACGCCTCCTGGACTTCGTGGCTGAAGAGTCAAGACACCCGTGATCACCTGAAATCACCCGACTACTGTGGGCATCCAGCTTCCTGGCCCCGGGTCACTGGCAAGTGACTTTGAACACTGTCTCCTCTGCTTTCAGGTCTTCTTACTTCTTAATCCAGCCTTGGATTCCACCGGACACTTCTCCTGTCTTCACAAATAGCAAGTCTTCTTTGGCTCCGATTAAAAACGACGCCGCGACCCAACACCAAAAGACACCTATGCACCCAGCTTCCCTGGGTGAGGTAACTAGAGTACTCCGGTGCTCCTGTGTGTGTTGGCTCTAGAACTACTTACCCTGTAAGTGACTTGCTTGTAGACTCTCCCGAAGTACCCTAAAACTTTAAAATTCCAACCGCGACTTGCTCCATTGAAGTCTATTGGGATCCGCGGCTGTGTTTTCACACTGCATGCGTCTCCCGTGGGTCCTTTACTTACCTGCCTTGGGTGGATTAGTGAGGCCCCAGCGCTTCTACAGGCCCTAGGCCTTGTCGCCTCGCAAGCCGATATTCTTATACCTCTTTTTTAGTATATGGTCTGGTACGGCCCTAGGTGGCCACTTAAACTAGTGACCAGCATATACCAGGTCAAATTCTCACATTGATGATAGGGTTTCATATGATGTATTTGGTCCTACTGAACATTTGAAAATTCCACATGTATTTAAAATTTCATTGAATGATTTCATTACCCCGAGTACACTCTCTGATGATTGGGCCATTGGAACTGTAAATACCATGCTCTCTGATTTAGAACAATCTGCTTCAAGGGAACTAAAAGAAGATACACCTGATTTTGATACCATGTATTGTTACCAACATTATGGTTATCACTTTTTGCACAAATCAAGTGTCCCACGTACTGTTAACACTTACCATCAATGGGAACATTGCCCGACACCACCGAAAGGTAGTTCTGCCACATTCACACAGAAATGTGCATACTTTTCAGGGTTCAATACATCAGACCCAGCGTCATACTACTATACGCTTGCACAAACGAATGCAACTGCGAAGAAAATTATGCTGACAAACACCAAAATGATATATTCAGCACCCTTTATCTCCCAACTGTCTATACAAAGTTTCTACTATTGGAGGGACACAATAGACACACATCCATCTGGGGGATGAAGGAATAGCAGGGTCAGGAAACAGAGGCTTTATTTTGAGCTTGCCTTGTATATTTACAGATGAACTTCCTTAACAGAACATTGCAACAGACAACCTGCTACGGGTTTGCAAAAATAAAAGACCTGAAAACACCAACCATCCCCTCACCCACACCTATTGAAGGTATATCGAATAATACACTGATAAGTGAGGAGGAACTGGGTACAATGATACAAAATGGTACGTACAATTCATCAACTGCCAATTGGAAGGGATGGTCGGTTTGGCCGATCAACACAAATAGGAGTCAATCAAGATTTAAGGGTACCACTAGAGGGTTTACTATCCATAGGCCAATAGGTATGTAGACAGAGACGACCCAGGGGTAGTGACTTAGTGTTGGGAAGTTATGCCTAAAATAGCTAAAAACCTCCAACACTATTACAGGTAAAACAACACTTGTCCCTTCTGTCTGATAACATGGATCTTAGGGATTTCTTGCCAGGTCCCAAGAAATCACGTAAAAAATTCTTCTTATATGCCATCTACAATTAACTCTGGAAAGTCTCCCAACAGGAAGCTGCGGAGAGAATACATGATATTGATAGAATTAACCTAGAAAAGGACTGGACTGTGGTAGACATGGAATGACCACACTTTCTTCACGTATTTATTCAATGAGCAACATTGTGTCCTCAGCAATTGACATAATGGAACAAGATATGTGTATCCTACAACATGGTCAAGCTCAATTGTGCTCCATTATGCCTTTCAGCAGGACTCTACAATCATTGCGTTCTGGCCACGTACCATAGCGGTGCATTAACAGCACAAATCTGTTTTCAGCTTATAATCTGACTGACAGACAAATGACCATTGCACGCAGAGATGCAAAGTACACCATGCTGCTCATTGAAAAATTAGAGAAGTTACCTTTTACAGTAGCAGTGTCACCGTTTCTGGAATGGTTAATTCATGTCTATATCCCACTGCCAATCACAAGATTCCAGTTCCATTACTGCCTTAGATACCACCAGGTAGGTAGGTATGAAGCCTTAGGTAAAGGGTACATACAGGAAACATGGAAGTAGCCCTACAGATATAGGTGTAGAAATAAGAACACTGAAGTTTTCTTAATTGGTACAGACTGCAAGAACGCTTTAAGTGGGTCTTTAGGATGCAGGGAGGTCTCGCTTCACGAAGCGTGTAATGCTTCAATAGCGAACTTATGTTGCTACTTGAAAGGCTCGCCAGTTACTATGATTCATCCAGTTTTCGAGTTACTCTTGAATGGGAGTTATTTCATCCTGAATGATCAAGGCTGTTGCGGGATGGCACCGCATATCTATTCACAGTAAACTCCAGGGTTGTTTGTTGTAAGCAAGTATTGTTTCCCCCAGCTCGCTTAGTTAGGGAGGCACCACTGTGGCCTTCATTGAATGTTTCTAGTATAAGGTTTGATTGTCTGAGCAGACTGAAAGTCATGTTGTTTCAACAAAATGTGGCTTTAACTTCAGCCTGAGAGACTTTTGATCTCCAGGTTGCAAGGTCTTCGGCAGAGAAACAGGCCCTGGTCCATACTAACTTCCCGCTCCATTTCGGAGAAATGGTTCATCATATCTTTAACATGTCTGATACAAGGGGGACCGTACACTCATTTAAGCGTATTGGATCAGGTCTGTTAAACACCTTTCAGAACATCTTCAGAGTAATCCCAGCTTCCATACACTCTGTACTTGGAAGCATTTTTGGAGGGCTTCCACTAGTACTGATATCAGTGGCAGGCATCCTGATTTTAATCCTATTGATTCGCAATGGACATCTCAATCCCTCAAGACATGGAGAGAACACTGCTGGAACGACGTTGTCGTGAGCGTATGGTGTTCTACTTGGGTACGCCTCAGCTTCGAGACCTGAGTGAGCATTGGTTCCTGTCTTTTTGACCAGTCTGGCTAGACTGTGTTCTGCCTGTATTCCGCTGCCTCTTCTGCAGATCTGGATACGTATGGGACCTGTGTCTGACACTTCTCTCGGTTGTGCCGCCGGACATAGACGTGCTCCTGAAGCCCATACAGGCCCACATGTACAGTTGTCCACAGCATATTCCACTGTTGATGACAGCATTTTTAGAGCCTCCAAGGGATGCCTCCGCTCCCGTTTGAAGGGAATCGGCTCTGCTCCAGAGGTAAAGGCATCGGTTCCAGGCATGCAGGCATCTAATTCTTCTCTGGCGGCTGCTGTGGGAACAAGAGATAACCATCTTTGCTCACTCGACATGATATTGGAAGTGCTGGAGGGATTGCATCCTGCGGATGCAATGTTTAGCAATGTTGAGTCTTCAGCACGGGATTTATAAACAATCTGGCGTTTCTTGTGCTGGTAACTAATTGGCAACTTTTAACCATTTACCAAATTGAAGGATGAAACTAACTTTTTTTTTTTTCTCCTTCTCTGCTCTAACTGAACATAATGGATATCAAGGTGCTCGGTGTAATAATACCCACATGTACAAGTTTAGAGGACATTTTGAACTCTGTAAGGGAAAGTGGCTTTCTTTTTATGGACACTTTTTACAGGCTTTTTAATGCCTTTAGTATTTTTAATGATATATTAATAATGTTATTCTTTTAATGGCTTTAGCTTTATTATTACCTAGCTGACCCTGTTGACCTTTTGATGAGGAGTGGGTGTTATGTCCTTTAGGCTAGTCTTGTCATGTATGCCCCCTTTTACATACATTGTCCCAGCCACACGTCAATAACAGTTCTGAACGAATGTATGACGTTACAACGCATACATTTACAATGCAGTTTTTACATTGCAACATCCTTTACAACGCATCATTTTACATCGCATGCCATTACAACACATTTTTTAAAACTACATTTACAACGTATTCAATTACATCGCATTATACCTTTACAACACATACCATTACATTGCATTAAAGGTAAGTGTTGGATAGTGCAGGGGTAAACTTACTATTCTACCTCCTGTGGGTGCAACAGTAGGGTAAGTGTTGGATAGTGTAGGGGTACTATGCATTGTAGTGGTATGCGTTGTAATGACCTGCGATGTAATGCCTGCATTTTAGTGACATGCGTTGTAGTGTCATGCATTGCACGAGGACCTCAGTCTTCTCTGAGTTGAGCTTCAGGCAGCTGCTGCTCATCCAGGATGCAACGTCCTTCATTCCTTCCTGGAAGTTGTGCCTGGTGGTGATGGGGTCCTTGGTGAGGGAGAGGATGAGCTGGGTGTCGTCAGCGTAGGATACGATACTGAGTCCGTGCTGTCTGACGATGGCTGCGGGGGGGCCCATGTAGATGTTGAAGAGCGTGGGGCTGAGCAACGATCCTTGGTGTACTCCGCAGTTGATTTCCGTTGGTTAGTAGAGGAAGGGTGGTAGTCTGATTCTTTGGCCAGTGCAATGCTCTTATGCCAGCAGAGGTAGGATGACCTTTAGGGATATTTAATAGTAATCGAGCCGCTGCGCTTTGTAGTGACTGCAATTTAGTCTGTTGGGCCTTGTCAATTCCCAGATAGAGTTTGTTGCAGTAATTTATTTTAGAAAAAACTAGAGCTATCAACACAGTTTTCCTGAGTTCCTGAGAAATAAAGGGAAAATCTTTCGCAAGGTCTTCAATAAGAAGAAGCATGAGGACGTTAGGCGGTTTATCTGGCCAGCAAATTTTAGTTTGTTGTCAAGACCACTCCTAAGTTCCTAGCCTTAAGTGTCGGACATGGACATTGCCAGTGGAGTGACATAGACGTTGAAAAGAGTCAGTGATAGGGCCGATCCCTGCGGCACCCCGCACGGGAGATGGAAGGTGTCAGATTGCCGATTGTCCCAGTGTATACTCTGCTCCCTACATGCTTGAAAAGAGGTGAGGAGGGCCAGGGCTGTCCCCCCAATCCACACAGCCTTCAGCGGCATCACTAACACCATCTGGTTCAACGTGTCAAATGCTGCCGATAGGTCTAGAAGGATAAGGACGGCCCTACCCCCCCATCCATCTGTCTGCGAATCTCCTCTGTCGCCATTATCAGAGCCGACTCGGTAAAATGGCACGATCGAAAGCCATTCTGACTGGAGTCCAATAAGTTATTAGAGTCCAGTTACTGAGTTAACTCCCTGTTCACCAATTTTGAAGAATTTTTGCGGCTATTGGTAGGCAGGAGATCAGGGTAAGTCGGGTCCAGGGCAGGCTTCTTGATGATCGGCCTGATACAGGCTTTTTCCCAAATACAAGAAAAAATAACAGACTCAACTACTTTGTTTAGGAGGGGTGTTAGCTGGGAGGTGATCGTTTCTGAGACTAGATGCACAATGGCGGGGAGACAAGGATCGTTGGGCGATCCTGACTTCGTAGTTAAAAGAAGGTTATTCACTTTCTCGTGCGTAAGGGTCATAAAACTTGTTAGTTGACTCTAAGTGGTAAACTCCTCAACGGGCCGCCTATTAGGTATGACCGCAGCATGAGCTGTGTGGAGGAGGTCATCATAGATAAGTTGCACCTTTGTTTGAAAAAAGTTGGCCAGCTTATTACAGAAGGCTTCAGGCCTGAACTGGATAACCTGCTGCAGCTTAGAAAGGGCAAGGACTGACGTAAAGAGCTCCTTAGAGGAGACTTTAGCCTCCCTTATTTTTGTAGAAAAGTAGTCCATTTTAGCTTTGACAATAGCCTCCATGTATTGTTCCAAGGCTAGGTTATATGCCACTTTGTGCTCCTTACTAAGATCTCCAAATTCGTTCGGCTTTCCTGCATTTAGATTTTATGCTTTTAAGGCCTGGTCCATACCAAGGCGATGTCGCATGGAGTCTTCTTGTTCTGATGGTTTTTTGTGGAGCTACCTGATTGACTGCTACTCTAAACCAGTTATCAAATTGGAAAGCTGCATCATTATTATCCATGACAAATGTGGGAGGACATTTTCAAGGGACAGTTCCAAATCGTTTCTCTGTATTTTGTGGCAGGATTGAATTTTTACATGAGGTGGCCTGCAACTATAACTCACGCGACCGTAATCCTCTGCTGATGCTAATACTGTATTTAGACACTTATTTGCCCATGTCTTCTTCCATTAAATTTTAACTATACATATATTACAAATATTTTTTTTTCATAAAGACACATATGTCATCAGCAGAGGATTACGGTCGCGTGAGTTATAGTTGCCTACAGTAACTATAACGGGGGAATTTCATTGGTTTTTTATCAGTAAAATGTCCAGCTAACTATAACATGTGTGAAACCTATGGTTTTTTCAGTGAATTTGCAAGGTTTTTTAAATGCTAATTCCTAACTATAACGTGTGTGAAACCTATGGTTTTTTCAGTGAATTTGTACGTTTTTTTAAATGCTAAGTTACTTTACGCCATTTGTGGCGTGCGCGCCCACTTAACGCAGTTCGTTCCGTGCGCGCACGGTGCGCTTCGCGCACCGTGCGCGCACAGTGAGCACGCGGTGCGCTTTGCGCACCGCGTGCCCACGTTACGCTAGATGGGCCATGAACGCACGATGCGCTTCGCGCACCGTGCGCACATGGAGGACATATGATGAGCATCGTTGTGACAGGTAAAATATATGTTTTGTTCAGCTGTAATAAGCCATGCACAAATGGTGCCCTTCGGGCACCATTTGCACACGGGGTGGTGAGAATGTGGATTTTTTTTTTTTTTTAATTATTTATTACCGTACGCGTACGGTAAGCCTAATCGACGAAATTTTCGAAAAAATTTAAATTCCCTTTTTTCACTTGGGGGATCGTTGGGGACTCCCTCGACATGGCTAGGTGCTTGGGAGCTGTCTAAACAGCCCCTTTACATGGTTTTGCACTTTGTTTTTCAACCCCCTGTCAGAGTGCGAGAGAGAAAATGGCGGCCGCCGCTTCCTGGTTTCGACCGATTCGAATGTTTACTAAGATCTAACGGCCAATCAGAATCGCGCTCGCGCACGTCACCGTACGCGTACGGTAAGCGCACCGTAAGCACACCGTAAGCTGGCTCGGATATATATATTGATTTAACGGCTATTTTCTCAGAATCTACTGAACAGATTTACACCAAACCTACAAAAGGCACTTCCTTGACCTGAGGACTACCTCTCTGCCAAATTTCATTAAATTCTGTTCAGCCGTTCGGGCTGTAGCTCTGTCTAAAGGTCCTATGGAAAAATGCATGGGAAAAACGCGTTTTGGGACCCCCCTTTTATCTCAGCCCCCGCTTGACGAATCCCCCCGAGACTTTCAGGGTAGGAGCGGAGCGTAGCGCCTCACCTATTTTGAAAAATTCGCGAGGATTCGTCGACCGGCGCCAAAGTTATTCAAAATAGAATGTTGCGGATTTCCTATGGAAACAGGGTCCTAACTATAACTATCTACTGGCGACCGCCAGTAGATAATATATATATATATATTATCTACTGGCGGTCGCCAGTATATAGTTATGGTTACAACCTAGTTTCCATAGGAAATCTCAAAATTCTATTTTGAATAACTTTGGCACCGGTTGACGAATCCTCGCGAAATTTTCAAAACAAATGGGGTGCTCCGTTCAGCTCCTACCCTGAAAGTCTCGGCGTGATTTGTCAAGCGGGGGCCGAGAAAAAGGGGGGGTCCCAAAACGCGTTTTCCCCATGCATTTTTCCATAGGACCTTTAGTCGCAGCTACAGCCCGAACGGCTGAACAGAAGTACGTGAAATTTGGCAGAGAGGTAGCCATAAGGTCAAGGAAGTGCCTTTTGCAGGTCTGGTGTAAATCTGTTCAGTATTTCCTGAGAAAATAGCATTTAAAAGCATATCAATATCTATACGCGCGCACCTTGCGCGCACTGTGCACGCACCCTGCTGTGCGCGAGTGCAATTCTGATTGGTTGTTAGATGTCGGTAAACATTCGAATCGGTCGAAACCAGGAAGTGTCGGCCACCATTTTGTCTCTCGCAGTCTGAGGGGGTGAAAAACAAAGGTGGAGAACGTGAAAAGGGGGCAGAGTGGACAGTTCCTGACCCCCTAGCCTTAGTCAGGGGGTCACAGAAGGACCCCCAAGGGAGAAAAATTATTATTATTTTTCTTTTTTTTAAATCACGAGGTGCGCGCACCGATTGCGCACGGCACACACTGCGAACCGTTGGTGCGTAGGTGCGCGGTGCGCACCGCACGCCCACCGAGCGCGCACGGTGCGCGAACAGTGAAAAACCTGAGAAAAAAATAATTAATAAATACATAACTTAGCATTTAAAAAAACGTACAAATTCACTGTAAAAAACATAGGTTTCACACACGTTATAGTTACGAATTAGCATTTTAAAAAACCTTGCAAATTCACTTAAAAAACCATAGGTTTCACACATGTTATAGTTAGCTGGACATTTCACTCGTAAAAAAACAAATAAATTCCCCCGTTATAGTTAGTGCAGGCAACTATAACTCACGCGACCGCAATCCTCTGCTGATGACGTCAGATATTACATCACTGATGACATATGTGTCTTTCTGAAAAATAAATATTTGTAATATATGTATAGCTAAAGATTAAAGGAAGAAGACATGGGTAAATAAGTGTCTAAATACAGTGATGTAATATCTGACGTCATCAGCAGAGGATTGCGGTCGCGTGAGTTATAGTTGCCTGCACTAACTATAACGGTGCGCGCGTATAGATATTTATATGCTTTAAATGCTATTTTCTCAGGAAATACTGAACAGATTTACACGAGACCTTCAAAAGGCACTTCCTTGACCTTATGGCTACCTCTCTGCCAAATTTCATGTAATTCTGTTCAGCCGTTCGGGCTGTACCTTCGACTAAAGGTCCTATGGAAAAATGCATGGGGAAAACGCGTTTTGGGACCCCCCCCTTTTTCTCGGCCCCCGCTTGAGGAATCACCCCGAGACTTTCAGGGTAGGAGCGGAGCGGAGAGCCCCACCTATTTTAAAAAGTTTGCGAGGATTCGTCAACCGGCGCCAAAGTTATTCCAAATAGAATGTTGCGGATTTCCTATGGAAACTAGATTGTAACTATAACTATCTACTGGCGACTGGTATATAAAATACTAAACACTCCTGAGACCAGCTCTGTTAATTTGTTCTTTAGTAGCTGTATTACTAGGACGCACAGAGGGATGGCACACAGGAATCCTGAATCCTCATTGAAGCAAGTTATTAGGCCTCAAAAAAATGCTTCAAGAATTTTCAAGCAAATAACCATCAAAGTGCAAGGTGCATGTTAACCCCCAAAGTCAGACCTACGCATTTCGGCCGTAGCCTTCTACCGGGTCATATATATATATTTACATACATTTGAATATTGTTCATTTTACTTCTGGGAAAAACTTTCTGTTAGAGAGTGATGCACAAATAAAACCCTATGCCTTATTCTGAAATTTTTTTTTTGATGTGTCTCATTTTATAAAAGTGAAATCCATTTCCATGTGTTTTTATTGCTTCGCCGTGTTTGTTCCTCTCTGTGAGAGGGCAGTATTTTCTATTATTTTGGAGGGCGAAGCAATACACTCACATAGTATGGTTATAGACGAATAGTTGTTCACCAATGGGTCCCTGTTGAGTGGGAGGTTGATAGTTGATTGTGGGCTGATACAGACTTATTCTACTGTCTTTCCAGTATGACCAGTTATTGTGAGAATGCCCTGTCCCTGGGAACGAATGGTGATGACAGAATCCAATAAAATCAAGTATTCCAGAGCTGGTGGTAAAGAAGACCTGAGATTGAGATATGCAGAATGAGAGGCTGTAGGTAAAATATGTGAAATGTGATGATGGGTGGTGAACTGTAAGCAGAGTAGAAAAGGAACTTACAGCCTCTTCTATCGCTCCTTTTCTTCCACGCCAGGTTGGCAGATATGCTCATCCTCTTAGTGACCAGTATCCCCTCATCATACTCATCCTCGTCTTCCAATGGCTCCATGATGATGATCTTGTTGATGTACATGCTTTTTAAGAGCTCCTCGCAGTAATAGGGGATGCCATAACTGCGCTCTATCAGCAGCCTGAATACAGAAAGGGAGATGTCACATAGAAACATTGGAGTACCAGCACATGTAACAGCTGCGCTCACTTTCCTCATACACACAAAACAGGCACAGCACAGTCAGGAGCAGTGCAAGCCTGACCATACACGCTGGGCACAATACATACAATGAAAGCTTAGTCAAAACAGTGGCGGCTCCTCCAATCTGCCAGAGGAGTGCCGCCCCACTGCTGTAGCAAGCAGATGAAAACATGGAAAATAAAATGAAAATAAAGCAATTGATAAAACTGTATATTATAATTTAATTTAACATGACGGAGCCACAGCCAGGTCTTGAGGGCAGGGCCCTCATCTGATGGCAGCAGCAGGAGTGGAGTGCACAGGGCCAAACAAGTGTGCATTTTTGTTTGGCGGCTGTCTTTGGACGGTGTTAGAAATGGGGGTCTCTAGTTGGCAACCAAGTAGGGACCCTTCTCCCTAGTCATGGTAAGGCGGATACACTTCTAAAATAACCCCAGCTCACCTCCATGGTAGCTTGGCACGAGCACACAGGCTTATCTCAGAGGCAGTCTGTAAAGCATTTGTGCATGCATACAGTAACACAGTGAAAACACTATAAATGGACACCGCACCTGTTTAGAAAATAGCAAATCTTTATCTAAACCAACAAGACCAAAAATGCCAAAAATCCAACCTACAATACTAGAAGAATAGTTAACCTTTAAATTGCATAAATAGCTTAAAAACACAGTTCTTCCGAGTATGTAGCTCCTCTGACTCGTAGACAGTAACTTTCTCATTGCTGCTGATCCCGTTGGTACGAGTCGGCCAGGGGCAACTGTCGCGGATGCGGGGTGAAGTGGAAGTGGTGCAGCATGCGGTGCCCTCACAGCGTGGTGGAGGCTGTGGCTTGGTGACCGTCATCCAATGGCATTGGTGAGACCAAGGCTATGATGAGGCGTGAGGTGGGGCCCGATGCGGTGCTGGTCACAATGCAGGCGACGGAGCCGGTTGATGTTTGCACGGGCAGTGACGGTGTCAGTGAGGTCCAGCCAGGGTAAGCGAGGCAGTGCAGAGGGCAGTGCCCACAGGACGTGGTGCAAGCAGTGGCTCAGTGGTGGTCGCTCAGTGGCGTCGGTGAGACCAGGGATGTGTTGTGAAGTGCAGCGGTACCTTCTGTGGCGCCTTCAGGACACCGAACCAGCGACGGTCTCAGTGACATAGTCGGCCGCTCTTCTCCTCTATGGCGACTAAAACCAGAAGTCGTCCAAGTCTTTGCTATCCCTGAGACTTCTTAAACAGGGGGCAAGCTCGACCTCAAGCCCTTGGAGATACTTTGTCATACAGGGTACACTCTCCATGGAAGAAACAGCCACTGCAGGCCAACCCCAGACACCACACAGCAAAGGGGCAGCACTTCTCCAGATTCTCCCAGCCCTTCTTCTTGGCAGAGGTTCCTCTTGAATTCCAGGAGTTATCTAAAGTTCAGGGGTTGAGGCCCCAACATTGATAGTTCATTAATCTTTGATCTCTGGTGTCAGAGAGGCTCTGTGCTCAGGCCAAACCAGTTTGGTCCTCTCTGGTGCAGCTTCCCGGCAGGAGGTGAAGACTGCATAGCCCAAGGCACACGAGGCCCATTCAGGGGCAAGGAAATCTCCTCCCACTACTCTAAATGCAGCCCAGGTCTACTAAGTCCAGCCCTGACTCACCTAGGAAAGGCAGGACACACCTCTACCTCCCCCCAGTGGCTATCTGAAGTGAATGCACATCCCCAGCCCCTGTCACTCCAAAGCCAGACGGTCAGTACACAAACCAGCAGAGACACAGGATGGCTAAGCAAGAAAACACCTACCTTCTAAAAGTGGTATTTTCAAACACAGAATGAAAAAATCATCCTTACATCTTTAGATTATAAATTCAGGCATACTAAACTTTATCTTCCTATCTTTTCCCAATGGAAAGATATATTTATAAGATGTTTTAAATGAACTCCCATTCTATGCTATGGGACAGATAGCCTTTCAATAGTGAAAAATGAAATTGCCAGTATTTCACTGTCAGGACATGCCACACACATCAGGGCATGTCCTACCTTTCAAATACACTGCACCCTGTCCACAGGGGTACCTTTGGGCCTACCTGAGGAGTGACACACATGTAAGAAAAGGGAAGGTTAGGACCTGGCAAGTGGGTGCACTTGCCAGGGCGACATGGCAGTACCAGACTGCACACAGACACTGCAATGGCAGGCCTGAGACCCTTTTGCAAGGCCACTTGTTGGGTGGCACAATCAGTGCTGCAAGCCCACTAGCAGAATTTGATTTACAAGCCCTGTGCACACACAGTGAACTGTACTAGGGACGTAACAGTAAACCAAATAAGCCAATTATGGAAACACTTATCCATTATATTAAAATTTACACAGAGAGCCTATGCACTTTAGCACTGATCAGCAGTAGTAAAGTGCCCAGAGTCATAACACCAACCAAAACAGGGTCAGAAACAAGACGCCAAAAAGCAAAAGGTCTGGGAAAAAACCCACTGAAAAAGCGAGGTCTCACACAACGCCCTTCCAGCCTAAAGCCAGTGTAGACTAATCAATTCCTTGATGGACTTCCCTGCTTGAGGTTATAGAACCTAGACCTGGCATGCAACAGCGGGGCACGATCTGGTTCTATGCCTTGCTCAACCCAATTGGTACCCACTGTCCATACTCTCAGTGCCCACTAAGCTAACCCATGGGCAACCCTTCTCCTCAACTGTGGACACAATCTTTGCAGCACCTAATCGTAGCTTGCTCACAGGTGTGTCCCAGCAGGCAGAAAGTACCCACATGGCCAACACTGTGGTTTGGCCAAGTCAACCCCCGGGGTGTGTCTCCTGTCCCCCCTCCAGGGGCCAGTCTGTCCACCAAGACAGCAAGTCACAGTGGTCACTTACAACTGTCAGTGCTGAGACCCAGGCCTTATGCCTCTAAGGGCTCTCTAACCGCGGTGGTGTCAGAGAGTGGAGGCGCTAGCCCCAGGTACCTGGCACCCTTTGTCCACTCCTCCTCCTGTCAGGTCAGGGATGACATCCTGACACAGACCCACCAGCCCAGGGTCCATACCCTGAGGCTGGACAGGATATGGGGGTGGGATCACCCGCACCCCGTCCTCCTCCTTGGTATCTGTACCCTCCCACCTGGAGCGATCCCCCTTCCGGAATTGTCAGGGCACCAGTGGCCGGTGTCCTGCACAATTCGTCCACCAGGTCAGGGGTGCTATCCTGCAACTGGTACACCAGCCTAGGGTTTGTACCCTGAGGGTGAACAAGGGACTGGGGTGGGCTCTCTCACACCCTATCCTCCTCCCTGGGGCTCTGCACCCTCCCAACAGGAGCAGTACCCCCAGATCCCAGAATTGCCAGGGCACCTGTGGCAGGTGTCTTGCACAATTCTCCCACCAGTTCAGGTGTGCTATCCTGCAACTGGTATCCAAGCCTAGGGTCTGTACCCTTAGGCTGGGCAGGTGTCAGGGGTGATGCTGGCCTCTCCCCACTCCCCCTACTGGGGCCCTGCACCCTCCCACCTGGAGCGATGCCCCCAGAAGACAAACTGGTAGGGGCACTGTTAGCAGTCTCCCCTTCCTCCAGTTCAGGGGGGACACCCTGGCCCTCCAACCTAGGGTCTGCACCCTTAGGCTGGACCTGTGGCTGTCACCGCAGGACTTCCGGGGGAGCATACCAACCCCCCCCCAGGGAAACACATTCCTCTGGAGTTGTGCACGGGTCTGCCTGGTGCAGGTCTCCAGCCTCCTGCCCACCTGACAGAGCATGAAGAGCCCCCAGGGCAGAAGTGGTCTCACCAGGATCAGTCCCGGGGCACTCTGACCTCAGAGCTGGCAACCCCTGACCCACTGGCCCTTCCACTGGGGACTGCAATCCCCCCTCACCCCTCTCTCCGGACTTATGCACCCTCCCCACTGAAGAGGTGCTGCCAGACACCAGAATTGGTGGGACACTTGTTACAGCTGCCCGAGCTTACCTGACACCTTGGGATCCCCCTCAGGGAATGGCCTCCGAGTACAGAACAGGCCCCCCTCCTGGTGTTCCCTCATGGAACCAACCAGGCCTTGAGGCTGGTTTTTGGGTACCTCCGGACACCGCCCACTCCCACTCCTTCTCCTCTGAGACAGGACATGGGACCCTACACCCCTTTCACTACACTGGGACTTATCTGGGTTACCACAATCCTCCCCTACTCCCTTGGTTGGGGAAAACTTGAGCCACAGCCTTCTAAATCACCCTCAGATGCTTCTGTGAACCCTCTGGAATCCACCAAAAGGTCTGCCTCCGGTGCGATCTCCCTGGGGTCAGAGAACTCATACTCCATTAGGTGGTAGAATATCCCTGGTAAACAGGGACTTAAAATATGCTCTTGAACAAAATAATTGTTAGACCTGGCACCTTGGCGTGAGTTTCCCTTCCACTTTTTTGATGGTGTGCCTCAAATGTTTTGCTGGTGTTGTCTGCTCAGGGCACTGCGCCACGGCTAATCCGTGCCGCAGTGCAAGTGCTCCCTAGGTAAAGTGTATCTGTAATTGATATTCATGATTGGTTTATTGGATTTACTGTCAGTCCCCAGTAAAGTGCACCAGGAGTGCCAGGGCTTGTGAATGCCAATGTTGCTAGTGGGCCTGCAGCGCTGGTTGCGCCACCCACAGAAAGCGGCCGTGTAAAATGTGTCTAGGGTCTGCCACTGCAGACCCTGCGTGCAGTCTGATACTGCGCAAGTGCCCCCACTTGCCAGTCCCTAAACCTTCCCTTAACTACATATTAGCCACCCCTCTGGTAGGCCCAAGGGCAAGGTGCATTGTAGGCATACGGTAGGACATGCCCTGATGTGTGTGGCATGTCCTAGTAGTGAATTACAGCCATTTTCGTTTTTCACTATTGAAGGCTACCTGCTCTCCATAGGCCAGTATGGGCTGCTGGAGTCACTACACGCTGTGACCCCAGTGGACTCATAGAGCATGGTAGAATGTCAAGTTTAGTATGCCTAAACTCAGAATATTAAAATACTTCTTTTAGTAAAGTTTATTTTAGTATCCTGCGTTTGTAAATACTACTTTTAGAAAGTTAGTATTTACTGACCTGGCCATTTCAGTCCGCCTCTGCTGTGTGTGTGTGTTCTGCCTAGCAACAGTATGGAGCAGGGTTGGGGAATCCCCAGAGACAGGCTGGCTGCCAGGTGGTGGGTAGAGAGATTACACCAGGATGGGTGGGAGGAGTACACCTTGACTCTTGAATAGACCTGGGCTCTGCCACCACAAAGCCGGCTCCGCCCCCTGTGGAGCAGCTGATGTCTCTGCCCTGCTGCTGAAAGGAAAGAGCAGAGTCACCATAACAAAGTACTCCAGAACTGGACTGAGCCAGGCCCAGGCACCCTGGCGCTAAAGAACAAAAGAATCACTGTATAAAAGTAGGAGCCTGGCTCCTAAGAAATCAGAATCCTGTTTTACCACAAAGAACCTCTGCCCGACTAGAAGGAGAAGAAGATGCTGGAGGAACTGACCTGCTGCTTGCCTGGCTGAGAAAGGAGAGGAAGAGACTTGCTGAAAAGACTTTGCTGCTTTGTGCTTTAAACATTCGCCAAGGGCTTGATCTGAGCTTTCCCCCTGAACTGAACCCCAGGACCAGTGGGTTCTTTGTGCCTTTGCTCGTCCTGAACCTCGAGCTGTGTGTGCATCCAGCTGGAGAAAGACTGCGCCCCTCATCGCCCCCTCCTAGGGCCGTGACACTCGGGAGCTTGCCTGCCTTCATTCCCGTGAGAGCCTCGCTCCGACCGGAGTCGCTCTCTGCCCCCGGGCTAGGCTACCTGCTCCTCTGCCACCGTCTGCTACTGGAGCGCGCTGAAGCGCTATCGCCCCTCCCGCCGGAATTCCTCTCCGACGATAGTGATCCCCGCCGGGTCCTCAGCTGCACGGACCGTGCCCTGTGACCCCGCTTCGCTATCCCGGACTGGGACCAGGCCGCGCCGCCCCCGCTGTGGAGACCCCCGCACCGCCGTGCAGAGGGTCGTGGGCCACGCCGGCCTGATTGCATGCACCCGCTGACGTAGGATCCAAAGGTGCCCCCATCATCACTGAGTCGCACCCTCCCGTGCCGACTCCCAAAAGTAACTACACGTTCCTTAAGAGTTCCAGTATCGGGCTCGGGGCCCGCAACGCCTTATTTCCCCGTCCTCAGGAGCCGATCGTGCCAGAGGGCCGTGCTGTCTTCAAGAGTCTTCCTGGGTGAGTGAGAGCGAGTGTCTATCTCCGTCTTCATCCCTGGGATCTTGGGCCCTCTGACAGACGCCCCGTAGCCCCCACCGCACCGCCAGCCCGTCTCACCTCCCGGCCTGCCTCCGAGCCGCTGGGAAGAGCCGTACGCGGCGCAGGTGCGCTCACGCCCGATGCGTGAGCCGCGGTAGGGTCCGGGCCGATTTTCTGTAAGTACTGGAACCACAAGTAACATTTCCAAGAGACTACAAAGTATCCATTTGAAACTGCAAACAAAGAACATTTGCCTGCTTTACAATCTGGTGGCATAAAGAAAAACGTTATTGGTCTTGTGATAAGTCTGCTGAGATATACATACCTATTTTTACATAAAGAAGCGTATTTTTCTACATATCCAAGTCTGGTGTCCATTTCTGGGGGGATTGATGTATTTACTGTGTGTATGATTACAACTGCTTAACTGACTAACGCCTGGAGGATAGCCTTGGCTGCTCACGCCACGCACCTAGAGGGTGAGCAAGGGTCATTCCAAAGGGGTTATCCTGCGCCCTGACGTAGAGGAGAGGGTCCCTGCTTGACACAAGGGCATCCTTGCGCCAACCAGAGACTCCCAAGTCTAACATTGTTGGCAGCGACTGGGATTTCGAATTTGCATTAGTAATTTGCATACAGTGAATTATTAATCACCAGATAGTGAGAGCAGACCAAATAACGCAGCCACAGGTTTTAATTTTTTGATCTTTGTTGAGACATCTGCCATTATTGCAACCATGCCTGGCTCACTCCCTGCTGGAAGAGCACTCTCTGTGATTTCTGGAATGGATGAGGTGGATTGGGAAGGACTGGAAGGTTACACAATAGAGCAATTGAAAGGCTATAGTATAAATTTCAGAGTTCCCCATACTGGATTCAAGAGGAAGAACCAGTACCTCAAGGCGTTGAGAGCCTGGAAAGAGTCAAGAGACCCACAGAATGCGGGGGACATCGTCCCACCCGACAACCCTGTGGAGCCCAGCAGAGTCCTGTCCCCAGAGGAGCTGGCAGACAGGGCAGCAGACAGGGCGCATGCAATGGAGATGGCAAAGTTGGCAGGACAAATGGAAATGGAGAAGCAGAAGTTGGACTTGGAGGCACAACAACGCCAAATGGATCATGATATAAGATTGAAGGAGTTAGAGCTGAAGGCGAAAAGTTTGGAAACAGCTCCTTCTGGTGGCAGCACTCCGCCGGTGCAGGTAGAGTCCAAGGTGTACATCCCCAAAGATGTAGTTAAGAAGTATTTTAGAAAGGATGACATAGGGCAGTGGTTTAGAGCCTATGAGGTAGCCATGTCTTCACACCGGGTCCCTGAGAAAGACTGGGGAGCGGGGTTGTGGGGAAGGCAGAGGTCTAGCCCGGGACCAGGGTTCAATTCCCCGCCTCTGCGGGTCTTGGGCTCAAAACTTCCACGGACCTGATAATTCTCGCCTCGGTGCCATTCCAATCATGGAGTCCCACTCTGCAACTCTGGGCAATAGCTTGCTTAATCTCCACAACGGCCCCCACAATGCTAAGGATGCCTGGCCTCCACCTTGGGGGTGCCCAGGCGTGGGCGCCTCACAGGGAAAGCCAGGATGGGTTCCACAGCGGTATTCGTACAAGCGCCTTGAGACCCTTGCGGGTGAGTAGTGCGCTATACAAGTATCAATTTACATTTTTACATTTAAGGTTCCTGGCTGAAGGGCGTGACACACTGTTAGATTTGCCCCTAGACCTCCAGATCTCCTATCCCCATATGAAGGAAGCTTTAATGACCAGGTATGGGTTGACTCCTGAGCTATATAGACAGAGGTTCAGGGAGACTAAGAAGATCCCTGAGAGTACGTATGTGGAGTATGTAACTTTTTTTTGCAGAGCACTGGATGGTTGGGTGAAGGGTAGCAAAGTGAATGATTATCAAGGGCTGCTTGATTTAATTGCATGGGAGCACTTGTCCAGTCAATGTTTTCCTGAGCTACGCCAGCACCTGATTGATAGCAAGCTGTCCAACCCGAGGAAGCTTGCTGAGGAGGCGGACCGCTGGCTCAGCACCAGGGTCCACAAGGGTCAAGTGGGAGACTCCGCCAAAGGTGGGCAGGGTCCCCAGCAGAAGAGTGGGGGGGACAAGGGTAAACAGACAGGGTTCCAAAAAGACCCCCAAAGTAGTACCCAAGGGAACCAGCAGAAGGGTTCTCAGCCTCCCCCGCCCCCGAAACAGAACGGGGCCCCGACAGGTAGGCCTGTTCCAAAGGGGCCCTTCAATTGTTACAGGTGTGGTGACCCGGGTCACATTGCCACTGATCCTAAGTGTTGCCTGTTTGGTAAGACAGCACCCACTGGTGCTCCACCCCGGCAAGTAGCTAATATTAATTTTGGGGAGGAGGTAGCAGTCCAGGGGGGTGAGGGTCCTGCGCATATGACCCTAGTCTCGCTAGGAGACAGTGAGATGGTCCCTGAAACCTACTTGCCCTCTAACACTAAGAAATATGGGCAAGTGGTGACCATCAATGGAAAGAAGGTTGAGGCTCTTAGAGATACAGGAGCCAGCGTGACCTCAGTGAGGCAACACCTGGTGTCTCAAGAGCAGGTTGTACCCCATTCCTACTGTAGGGTTGTCAATGCTGACAACATAGAGAGTCGTTGTCCAATGGCTCAAGTTCCCTTTGAGTGGGGGGAGGTCTCTGGTACTCTACAAGTCGCTGTGAGAACTGACATGCCTGTAGATTGTCTGCTAGGGAACGACCTGGAGAGCTCCCCTTGGGAAAAGATGGAGAAGACCACGCATCTGAGGATGGTGGGTCTACCCGACTGGGCGTGCGTGATCACCCGGTCAATGGCAGCCAGTAGGGGTGTCGAAAGGGTCCTGGAGCCTGAGGGAGAGGTCCAGGAACCGGCCTTAGGGAGAAGGTGCAGGAGGCGCGGGAAACCGGCCCCCGAAGTTCCCACGGCCCAGGAGGAAGCAGACCCTGAGGGGGATGCTCTGGAGCCTACCGGGGAACAGATTGCAGAACTGGGAGACCTGCCTGAGCTGACCCATTGGCAGCAAGAAGGAGGCCCCTCCAGGGAGGAATTCTGCCGGGAGCAGAAAAAATGCCCTTCTCTCGTGGGTATGCGGCAGCAGGCTGCAGACCAGGCCAATGGTGTTCAGGCCAAGACACACTACGTGTACTGGGAGAGTGACCTCCTGTATTCAGAGCCTAAGGCTGCTGAACCTGGGTCAGCCCGTGTGCTGGTGGTACCCCAGAAGTTCAGAACCTTCCTACTGGGGCTGGCTCATGATGTGCCTTTAGCACGGCATTTGGGGATGGACAAGACCTATGACAGGCTTGTCACCCACTTTTACTGGCCCCAAATGCACAAGAATTCAGATTCCTACTGCAGGACCTGTCAGACTTGCCAGGCAAGTGGTAAGAGCAGAGGGAAGCACAAGGCTCCTCTGCAACCCTTCCCCGTGGTCGGTACGCCATTCCAATGAGTGGGTATTGATATTGTTGGGCCTCTAGACCCCAAGACAGCCCTGGGCAACAGGTTCATCCTGGTCTTGGTGGATCATGCCACCCGGTACCCTGAAGCCATCCCTCTGAGGACAGTGACGGCCCCCGTGGTGGGACAGGCACTGATGGGAATTTTCTCCAGAGTGGGATTCCCTCTAGAGGTGGTGAGCGACAGGGGAACCAATTTCATATCCACATATATGAAATCCCTGTGGAAGGAGTGTGGGGTAACCTACAAGTTCACCACTCCTTACCACCCCCAAGGAAATGGGTTGGTTGAGAGATTCAACCGAACCCTCAAAGGCATGATCATGGGCCTAGACGGTCCAATGAGGCGTAAGTGGGACGTCCTCTTGCCATGCCTGCTCTTTGCTTACCGAGAGGTGCCACAGAAGTCTCTAGGGTTCAGCCCCTTTGAGCTACTGTATGGTCACCCGGTAAGAGGACCTCTGAGTTTGGTAAAGGAAGGCTGGGAGCAATCTCCCAGGAAACCTCCCCAGAATGTATACAGTTACATGCTGGCCTTCAGAAACCAGACTAGGCGATTCAGGCAACTTGCTGAGGCAAATCTGGAAGCCAGCCAGGAGGAGATGAAGCGGTGGTACGACCGGAATGCCACTTCAACCTGGACAAAAGGTGTGGGTGTTGGCCCCAGTGGAGCCTTGTGCACTTCAGGATAAGTGGACAGGTCCATTTGAGGTTGTGGAGCGCAAAAGTCCTATCACCTACTTGGTGGACATGCAGTCTCCCAAGAACCCTTTGAGGGTCCTACATGTTAACCGCCTTAAGCCCCACTTAGAGAGGACCGAAGTGGGCATGCTGCTGGCCACTGATGACGGAATGGAAGAGGAGACTGAGCCTCTTCCTGACCTCTTAGTAGCCTCTGAGAAAGATGGGTCAGTGGATGGAGTTAACCTCTCACCCACCCTGGCGCCTGAACAACAGGAAGACTGCCGCCACTTGCTGGGGCAGTTTCCAGATAGGTTCTCCCTGGTTCCTGGTGTCACAAATTGGTGCGTCCATGATGTGGACACAGGAGACAGCTTACCTGTGAAGCACAAGGCTTACAGGGTAACTGACAGGGTCAGAGCTTGCATCAAGGAGGAGGTCTCCAAAATGCTTGCTTTAGGGGTGGTTGAGTCCTCCAGCAGTCCTTGGTCCAGCCCCGTGGTCTTGGTCCCCAAAGCTGCTGCGCCGGGAGCCACACCTGAACTCCGGTTCTGTGTGGACTACAGAGGACTCAATTCAGTAACTAAGACTGACGCGCACCCCATCCCCAGAGCTGATGAGCTCATTGATCGGCTAGGGGCTGCCCGGTTCCTCAGCACGTTTGATTTAACGTCTGGGTACTGCCAGATCGCATTGACTGATGGGGCCAAAGAGAGGTCAGCATTCTCCACACCAGATGGGCACTTCCAGTTCCGGGTTATGCCATTTGGGATGAAGAATGCCCCTACCACCTTTCAGAGGTTGGTCAACCAGGTATTGGTTGGGCTGGATGAGTTCAGTGCCCGCCTACCTGGATGACATCGCAGTGTTCAGTGCCACCTGGCCCGAACACCTGCGCCACCTCTGGGAAGTGTTGATGGCTCTGCGCCGAGCAGGCCACACGATGAAGGCGAGCAAGTGCCAGATCGGGCAGGGTTCCGTGGTGTACTTAGGACACCAAGTGGGGAGTGGCAAGGTGGCACCCTTGCAACCCAAAATTGAGACCATCCTGGCTAGGGAACCCCCCAAGACACAGACCGCAGTGAGGGCCTTCCTGGGGCTCACTGGGTACTACAGGAGGTTTGTCAAGGGCTATGGAACTATTATTGCCCCCTTGACAGAGCTGACTTCCAAGAAGCAGCCCAGGAAAGTGATCTGGACTGACACCTGTCAGAAAGCTTTTGGCACCCTGAAGACTGCCATGTGCACGGCGCCCGTGCTCTTGGCCCCTGACTTCTCCAAGGAATTCCTAGTGTAGACAGACGCTTCAGAGCATGGTGTAGGGGCTGTTCTCTCACAGATGACTGAGGAGGGCTGCGACCAACCCGTAGCCTTCATCAGTAGGAGGTTACTTCCACGGGAAAGTAGGTGGAGTGCAATTGAGCGAGAAGCATTTGCTGTGGTCTGGGCGCTGAAGAAGCTAAGACCCTACTTGTTTGGGTCTCACTTCCGAGTTCAGACAGACCACAGGCCCCTCAGATGGTTGATGCAAATGAGGGGTGAGAACCCAAAGCTGTTGAGGTGGTCCATCTCCCTGCAGGGTATGGACTTTACGGTGGAACACCGTCCTGGTACAGATCACGCCAATGCTGATGGTCTGTCCAGGTATTTCCGCCTTAGTGACGAGGAACCCCCTGGGCAAGGGTAGTTCTCCCCACATTTCAGCTGGAGGGGACACGTGTTAGACCTGGCACCTTGGCGTGAGTTTCCCTTCCACTTTTTTGATGGTGTGCCTCAAATGTTTTGCTGGTGTTGTCTGCTCAGGGCACTGCGCCACGGCTAATCCGTGTCGCAGTGCAAGTGCTCCCTAGGTAAAGTGTACCTGTAATTGATATTCATGATTGGTTTAATGGATTTACTGTCAGTCCCCAGTAAAGTGCACCAGGAGTGCCAGGGCTTGTGAATGCCAATGCTGCTAGTGGGCCTGCAGCGCTGGTTGCACCACCCACAGAAAGCGGCCGTGTAAAATGTGTCTAGGGTCTGCCACTGCAGACCCTGCGTGCAGTCTGGTACTGTCGCACTGACTGCGCAAGTGCCCCCACTTGCCAGTCCCTAAACCTTCCCTTAACTACATATTAGCCACCCCTCTGGTAGGCCCAAGGGCAGGGTGCATTGTAGGCATAAGGTAGGACATGCCCTGATGTGTGTGGCATGTCCAAGTAGTGAATTACAGCCATTTTCGTTTTTCACTATTGAAGGCTACCTGCTCTCCATAGGCCAGTATGGGCTGCTGGAGTCACTACACGCTGTGACCCCAGTGGACTCATAGAGCATGGTAGAATGTCAAGTTTAGTATGCCTGAACTCAGAATAATAAAATACTTCTTTTAGTAAAGTTTATTTTAATATCCTGCGCTTGTAAATACTACTTTTAGAAAGTTAGTATTTACTGACCTGGCCATTTCAGTCCGCCTCTGCTGTGTGTGTGTGTTCTGCCTAGCAACAGTAAGGAGCAGGGTTGGGGAATCCCCAGAGACAGGCTGGCTGCCAGGTGGTGGGTAGAGAGATTACACCAGGATGGGTGGGAGGAGTGTACCTTGACTCTTGAATAGACCTGGGCTCTGCCACCACAAAGCCGGCTCCGCCCCCTGTGGAGCGGCTGATGTCTCTGCCCTGCTGCTGAAAGGAAAGAGCAGAGTCACAATAACAAAGTACTCCAGAACTGGACTGAGCCAGGCCCAGGCCCCCTGGCGCTAAAGAACAAAAGAATCACTGTATAAAAGTAGGAGCCTGGCTCCTAAGAAATCAGAATCCTGTTTTACCACAAAGAACCTCTGCCCGACTAGAAGGAGAAGAAAACGCTGGAGGAACTGGCCTGCTGCTTGCCTGGCTGAGAAAGGAGAGGAAGAGACTTGCTGAAAAGACTTTGCTGCTTTGTGCTTTAAACATTCTCCAAGGGCTTGATTTGAGCTTGCCCCCTGAACTGAACCCCAGGACCAGTGGGTTCTTTGTGCCTTTGCTCGTCCTGAACCTCGAGCTGTGTGTGCATCCAGCTGGAGAAAGACTGCGCCCCTCATCGCCCCTCCTAGGGCCGTGACACTCGGAAGCTTGCCTGCCTTCATTCCCGTGAGAGCCTCGCTCCGACCGGAGTCGCTCTCTGCCCCCGGGCTAGGCTACCTGCTCCTCTGCCACCGTCTGCTACTGGAGCGCGCTGAAGCGCTATCGCCCCTCCCGCCGGAATTCCTCTCCGACGATAGTGATCCCCGCCGGGTCCTCAGCTGCACGGACCGTGCCCTGTGACCCCGCTTCACTATCCCGGACTGGGACCAGGCCGCGCCGCCCCCGCTGTGGAGACCCCCGCACCACCGTGCAGAGGGTCGTGGGCCTCGCCTGCCTGATTGCATGCACCCGCTGACGTAGGATCCAAAGGTGCCCCCATCATCACTGAGTCGCACCCTCCCGTGCCGACTCCCAAAAGCAACTACACGTTCCTTAAGTGTTCCAGTATCGGGCTCGGGGCCCGCAACGCCTTATTTCCCCGTCCTCAGGAGCCGATCGTGCCAGAGGGCCGTGCTGTCTTCAAGAGTCTTCCTGGGTGAGTGAGAGCGAGTGTCTATCTCCGTCTTCATCCCTGGGATCTCGGGCCCTCTGACAGACGCCCCGTAGCCCCCACCGCACCGCCAGCCCGTCTCACCTCCCGGCCTGCCTCACAGCCGCTGGGAAGAGCCGTACGCGGCGCAGGTGCGCTCACGCCCGATGCGTGAGACGCGGTAGGGTCCGGGCCGATTTTCTGTAAGTACTGGAACCACAAGTAACATTTCCAAGAGACTACAAAGTATCCATTTGAAACTGCAAACAAAGAACATTTGCCTGCTTTACAATCTGGTGGCATAAAGAAAAACGTTATTGGTCTTGTGATAAGTCTGCTGAGATATATATACCTATTTTTACATAAAGAAGCGTATTTTTCTACATATCCAAGTCTGGTGTCCATTTCTGGGGGGATTGATGTATTTACTGTGTGTATGATTACAACTGCTTAACTGACTAACGCCTGGAGGATAGCCTTGGCTGCTCACGCCACGCCCCTAGAGGGTGAGCAAGGGTCATTCCAAAGGGGTTATCCTGCGCCCTGACGTAGAGGAGAGGGTCCCTGCTT
Source organism: Triturus cristatus (assembly GCF_964204655.1). Lineage (NCBI taxonomy): Eukaryota > Metazoa > Chordata > Amphibia > Caudata > Salamandridae > Triturus > Triturus cristatus. Next base: position 1,200,552,003 of record NC_140584.1, read on the forward strand.
GACACAAGGGCATCCTTGCGCCAACCAGAGACTCCCAAGTCTAACAATAATCACACAGCCCCACACAGGTGTTAACCAAGCTACCATTTGCCTTACCATCCAGTGCCTCGCACCACTTTGCCCTGCTAGCAGCTGCCACTTGTCACACACACGCAGCACACATATATCACATCATGCAAGCCAGTTTCAGGGTGATAAAGATAAGTTAGTTTTCTGTATACTCTGGCTCGGTTTTCATTCACACAACTTATTAGAGGCAATCTTCATCAGTACTGCACTTACATTTCCACCTCTGTGGGGATGCTGGTCACACCAAGCGTCTGGCAGGCCAGATCTGAGATGACAGAAGGTTTGAGTGGCCTTAAGTAGATGTAGACGGTTTTCACACTTTTTATCAAAGTCAGTGCCGCTTCAGGCGGGGGTCGCTCATGGCGGTAAGGGCACAGTGCCATAATAAAGAAGACGGGTTCTGTGACAAAGAGCTTGGCTAGGAACTGCCACGAAAACGTATCAATGTAGTGCGCCTGGTCAATGATGAGCATCAGGGGTTCATTCCGCAGAGCATCCTGAAAAACACAGTGAGAGGTGACTCTGAGACAAAACTTGTAGCTCTACAATGATAATCAATAACTGTGACTATCTCCTTCCTGGATAATAGAGACTCATACCTACTCCCAAAGACCACAGACATTCTCTTCATTCCACACTTAGGAATATCCCAGCACCAGCGAACCTCTGGCAGTGGCGCAGCACAGCCCCCGCAACCTCCACGGTGCAGGGGGCGCCGAAGCTCCAGTGGGCCCCTCAGCACAGTACCCTGGCCTGAGAGTTCCTGACTGAGTCTGGAGGGTAGGAGGGTGGGGGTTGGGCTCCATGTAGTGGGTGGGGGGGTCAAGTTTAGTTACGCTATTGCCTACTTGGTGGACATTCCTTTTGTAACTAAGAGCAAAGGAATGCTTCTTGTCAAGACAGAAATACATATTTACTCACTAGTATATGAAACCTACCATTAAAAAACCGAAATACACACCTTTGGAATCACCAGAAAGTTTTCTCCCGAGCACTCAGAAATTGCAGCTCACTATACTAAAAAATACCCACTTAATGAGTTCTCAGATATATACCCAAGGCACTTACGCTATCAACATGAGTGGCCCATTTTCCCCCGATTCTTGGGCAAGTTTGCACAGGTATTGGAATCACTGTTTTTTGTCCACATCACACCTCCCGCACTTTTCTGCTGGTGAATTTGAGAAGGGTAAATCTGCTAAAGTTTTTTAGATAAAAATATTTAGTACATAAATGGAGATGTTGATGCTGTAAGCACCAACATGCTAATTTTATTCCATTTTTGGATGGGGAACATTTGTGATAGAAGTAAGTTATTTAGCGACTGATATATACCGATCCTGGTGGTATTGGTTTTTTTTGGCCCTCATTGAGACACTTGTAGATAGAGCTTTAGAAAAAACAAAGACACTTGCTAAATACTTAAAAATACTCATGTAGTAGGAATTGAGAAATGCCCATTACTAGGACCTACTAATTCACTGAGACATTATGAAAAGCAGAATTCGTAACTAACTAGGGATTCAGAAATCGCCATGCGTTCCTGATGAAGCACAGGCTCAGCACGGATTCACAAATAGCCATGCGTTCCTGATGAAGAAGCACAGGCTCAGCACGGATTCAGAAATAGCCATGCGTTCCTGATGAAGAAGCACAGGCTCAGCACGGATTCAGAAATGGCCATGCGTTCCTGATGAAGAAGCACAGGCTCAGCACGGATTCAGAAATGGCCAGGCGTTCCTGATGAAGAAGCACAGGCTCAGCACGGATTCAGAAATAGCCATGCATTCCTGATGAAGCACAGGCTCAGCACGGATTCAGAAATGGCCAGGCGTTCCTGATGAAGAAGCACAGGCTCAGCACGGATTCAGAAATAGCCATGCATTCCTGATGAAGCACAGTCTCAGCACGGATTCACAAATAGCCATGCGTTCCTGATGAAGAAGCACAGGCTCAGCACGGATTCACAAATAGCCATGCGTTCCGGATGAAGAAGCACAGGCTCAGCACGGATTCAGAAATAGCCATGCGTTCCTGATGAAGCAACACACGCTCAACACGGATTCAGAAATAGCCATGCGTTCCTGATGAAGAAGCACAGGCTCAGCACGGCTTCACAAATAGCCATGCGTTCCTGATGAAGAAGCACAGGCTCAGCACGGATTCAGAAATAGCCATGCGTTCCTGATGAAGAAGCACAGGCTCAGCACGGATTCACAAATAGCCATGCGTTCCTGATGAAGAAGCACAGGCTCAGCACGGATTCAGAAATAGCCATGCGTTCCTGATGAAGAAGCACAGGCTCAGCACAGATTCAGAAATAGCCATGCGTTCCTGATGAAGAAGCACAGGCTCAGCACGGATTCACAAATAGCCATGCGTTCCTGATGAAGAAGCACAGGCTCAGCACGGATCCAGAAATGGTCATGCGTTCCTGATGAAGCAACACACGCTCAACACGGATTCAGAAATAGCCATGCGTTCCTGATGAAGAAGCACACGCTCAACACGGATTCAGAAATAGCCATGCATTCCTGATGAAGAAGCACAGGCTCAGCACAGATTCACAAATAGCCATGCGTTCCTGATGAAGAAGCACAGGCTCAGCACGGATTCAGAAATAGCCATGCGTTCCTGATGAAGAAGCACAGCCTCAGCACGGATTCAGAAATAGCCATGCGTTCCTGATGAAGCACAGGCTCAGCACGGATTCAGAAATAGCCATGCAATCCTGATGAAGAAGCACAGGCTCAGCACGGATTCAGAAATAGCCATGCGTTCCTGATGAAGAAGCACAGGCTCAGCACGGATTCAGAAATCGCCATGCGTTCCTGATGAAGAAGCACAGGCTCAGCACGGATTCACAAATAGCCATGCGTTCCTGATGAAGAAGCACAGGCTCAGCACGGATTCAGAAATAGCCATGCGTTCCTGATGAAGAAGCACAGGCTCAGCACGGATTCACAAATAGCCATGTGTTCCTGATGAAGAAGCACAGGCTCAGCACGGATTCAGAAATAGCCATGCGTTCCTGATGAAGCAACACACGCTCAACACGGATTCAGAAACAGCCATGCGTTCCTGATGAAGAAGCACACGCTCAACACGGATTCAGAAATAGCCATGCATTCCTGATGAAGAAGCACAGGCTCAGCACAGATTCACAAATAGCCATGCGTTCCTGATGAAGCACAGGCTCAGCACAGATTCACAAATAGCCATGCGTTCCTGATGAAGAAGCACAGGCTCAGCACGGATTCACAAATAGCCATGCGTTCCTGATGAAGCACAGGCTCAGCACGGATTCAGAAATAGCCATGCAATCCTGATGAAGAAGCACAGGCTCAGCACGGATTCAGAAATAGCCATGCGTTCCTGATGAAGAAGCACAGGCTCAGCACGGATTCAGAAATCGCCATGCGTTCCTGATGAAGAAGCACAGGCTCAGCACGGATTCACAAATAGCCATGCGTTCCTGATGAAGAAGCACAGGCTCAGCACGGATTCAGAAATAGCCATGTGTTCCTGATGAAGAAGCACAGGCTCAGCACGGATTCACAAATAGCCATGCGTTCCTGATGAAGAAGCACAGGCTCAGCACGGATTCAGAAATAGCCATGCGTTCCTGATGAAGCAACACACGCTCAACACGGATTCAGAAATAGCCATGCGTTCCTGATGAAGAAGCACAGGCTCAGCACGGATTCACAAATAGCCATGCGTTCCTGATGAAGAAGCACAGGCTCAGCACGGATTCAGAAATAGCCATGCGTTCCTGATGAAGAAGCACAGGCTCAGCACGGATTCAGAAATGGCCATGCGTTCCTGATGAAGAAGCACAGGCTCAGCACGGATTCAGAAATGGCCAGGCGTTCCTGATGAAGAAGCACAGGCTCAGCATGGATTCAGAAATAGCCATGCATTCCTGATGAAGCACAGGCTCAGCACGGATTCAGAAATGGCCAGGCGTTCCTGATGAAGAAGCACAGGCTCAGCACGGATTCAGAAATAGCCATGCATTCCTGATGAAGCACAGGCTCAGCACGGATTCACAAATAGCCATGCGTTCCTGATGAAGAAGCACAGGCTCAGCACGGATTCACAAATAGCCATGCGTTCCGGATGAAGAAGCACAGGCTCAGCACGGATTCAGAAATAGCCATGCGTTCCTGATGAAGCAACACACGCTCAACACGGATTCAGAAATAGCCATGCGTTCCTGATGAAGAAGCACAGGCTCAGCACGGCTTCACAAATAGCCATGCGTTCCTGATGAAGAAGCACAGGCTCAGCACGGATTCAGAAATAGCCATGCGTTCCTGATGAAGAAGCACAGGCTCAGCACGGATTCACAAATAGCCATGCGTTCCTGATGAAGAAGCACAGGCTCAGCACGGATTCAGAAATAGCCATGCGTTCCTGATGAAGAAGCACAGGCTCAGCACAGATTCAGAAATAGCCATGCGTTCCTGATGAAGAAGCACAGGCTCAGCACGGATTCACAAATAGCCATGCGTTCCTGATGAAGAAGCACAGGCTCAGCACGGATCCAGAAATGGTCATGCGTTCCTGATGAAGCAACACACGCTCAACACGGATTCAGAAATAGCCATGCGTTCCTGATGAAGAAGCACACGCTCAACACGGATTCAGAAATAGCCATGCATTCCTGATGAAGAAGCACAGGCTCAGCACAGATTCACAAATAGCCATGCGTTCCTGATGAAGAAGCACAGGCTCAGCACGGATTCAGAAATAGCCATGCGTTCCTGATGAAGAAGCAAAGCCTCAGCACGGATTCAGAAATAGCCATGCGTTCCTGATGAAGCACAGGCTCAGCACGGATTCAGAAATAGCCATGCAATCCTGATGAAGAAGCACAGGCTCAGCACGGATTCAGAAATAGCCATGCGTTCCTGATGAAGAAGCACAGGCTCAGCACGGATTCAGAAATCGCCATGCGTTCCTGATGAAGAAGCACAGGCTCAGCACGGATTCACAAATAGCCATGCGTTCCTGATGAAGAAGCACAGGCTCAGCACGGATTCAGAAATAGCCATGCGTTCCTGATGAAGAAGCACAGGCTCAGCACGGATTCACAAATAGCCATGTGTTCCTGATGAAGAAGCACAGGCTCAGCACGGATTCAGAAATAGCCATGCGTTCCTGATGAAGCAACACACGCTCAACACGGATTCAGAAATAGCCATGCGTTCCTGATGAAGAAGCACACGCTCAACACGGATTCAGAAATAGCCATGCATTCCTGATGAAGAAGCACAGGCTCAGCACAGATTCACAAATAGCCATGCGTTCCTGATGAAGCACAGGCTCAGCACAGATTCACAAATAGCCATGCGTTCCTGATGAAGAAGCACAGGCTCAGCACGGATTCACAAATAGCCATGCGTTCCTGATGAAGCACAGGCTCAGCACGGATTCAGAAATAGCCATGCAATCCTGATGAAGAAGCACAGGCTCAGCACGGATTCAGAAATAGCCATGCGTTCCTGATGAAGAAGCACAGGCTCAGCACGGATTCAGAAATCGCCATGCGTTCCTGATGAAGAAGCACAGGCTCAGCACGGATTCACAAATAGCCATGCGTTCCTGATGAAGAAGCACAGGCTCAGCACGGATTCAGAAATAGCCATGTGTTCCTGATGAAGAAGCACAGGCTCAGCACGGATTCACAAATAGCCATGCGTTCCTGATGAAGAAGCACAGGCTCAGCACGGATTCAGAAATAGCCATGCGTTCCTGATGAAGCAACACACGCTCAACACGGATTCAGAAATAGCCATGCGTTCCTGATGAAGAAGCACAGGCTCAGCACGGATTCACAAATAGCCATGCGTTCCTGATGAAGAAGCACAGGCTCAGCACGGATTCAGAAATAGCCATGCGTTCCTGATGAAGAAGCACAGGCTCAGCACAGATTCAGAAATAGCCATGCGTTCCTGATGAAGAAGCACAGGCTCAGCACGGATTCACAAATAGCCATGCGTTCCTGATGAAGAAGCACAGGCTCAGCACGGATCCAGAAATGGTCATGCGTTCCTGATGAAGCAACACACGCTCAACACGGATTCAGAAATAGCCATGCGTTCCTGATGAAGAAGCACACGCTCAACACGGATTCAGAAATAGCCATGCATTCCTGATGAAGAAGCACAGGCTCAGCACAGATTCACAAATAGCCATGCGTTCCTGATGAAGAAGCACAGGCTCAGCACGGATTCAGAAATAGCCATGCGTTCCTGATGAAGAAGCACAGCCTCAGCACGGATTCAGAAATAGCCATGCGTTCCTGATGAAGCACAGGCTCAGCACGGATACAGAAATAGCCATGCAATCCTGATGAAGAAGCACAGGCTCAGCACGGATTCCGAAATAGCCATGCGTTCCTGATGAAGAAGCACAGGCTCAGCACGGATTCAGAAATCGCCATGCGTTCCTGATGAAGAAGCACAGGCTCAGCACGGATTCACAAATAGCCATGCGTTCCTGATGAAGAAGCACAGGCTCAGCACGGATTCAGAAATAGCCATGCGTTCCTGATGAAGCAACACACGCTCAACACGGATTCAGAAATAGCCATGCGTTCCTGATGAAGAAGCACACGCTCAACACGGATTCAGAAATAGCCATGCATTCCTGATGAAGAAGCACAGGCTCAGCACAGATTCACAAATAGCCATGCGTTCCTGATGAAGCACAGGCTCAGCACAGATTCACAAATAGCCATGCGTTCCTGATGAAGAAGCACAGGCTCAGCACGGATTCAGAAATAGCCATGCGTTCCTGATGAAGCAACACACGCTCAACACGGATTCAGAAATAGCCATGCGTTCCTGATGAAGAAGCACACGCTCAACACGGATTCAGAAATAGCCATGCATTCCTGATGAAGAAGCACAGGCTCAGCACAGATTCACAAATAGCCATGCGTTCCTGATGAAGCACAGGCTCAGCACAGATTCACAAATAGCCATGCGTTCCTGATGAAGAAGCACAGGCTCAGCACGGATTCACAAATAGCCATGCGTTCCTGATGAAGCACAGGCTCAGCACGGATTCAGAAATAGCCATGCAATCCTGATGAAGAAGCACAGGCTCAGCACGGATTCAGAAATAGCCATGCGTTCCTGATGAAGAAGCACAGGCTCAGCACGGATTCAGAAATCGCCATGCGTTCCTGATGAAGAAGCACAGGCTCAGCACGGATTCACAAATAGCCATGCGTTCCTGATAAAGAAGCACAGGCTCAGCACGGATTCAGAAATAGCCATGCGTTCCTGATGAAGAAGCACAGGCTCAGCACGGATTCACAAATAGCCATGCGTTCCTGATGAAGAAGCACAGGCTCAGCACGGATTCAGAAATAGCCATGCGTTCCTGATGAAGCAACACACGCTCAACACGGATTCAGAAATAGCCATGCGTTCCTGATGAAGAAGCACAGGCTCAGCACGGATTCACAAATAGCCATGCGTTCCTGATGAAGAAGCACAGGCTCAGCACGGATTCAGAAATAGCCATGCGTTCCTGATGAAGAAGCACAGGCTCAGCACAGATTCAGAAATAGCCATGCGTTCCTGATGAAGAAGCACAGGCTCAGCACGGATTCACAAATAGCCATGCGTTCCTGATGAAGAAGCACAGGCTCAGCACGGATCCAGAAATGGTCATGCGTTCCTGATGAAGCAACACACGCTCAACACGGATTCAGAAATAGCCATGCGTTCCTGATGAAGAAGCACACGCTCAACACGGATTCAGAAATAGCCATGCATTCCTGATGAAGAAGCACAGGCTCAGCACAGATTCACAAATAGCCTTGCGTTCCTGATGAAGAAGCACAGGCTCAGCACGGATTCAGAAATAGCCATGCGTTCCTGATGAAGAAGCACAGCCTCAGCACGGATTCAGAAATAGCCATGCGTTCCTGATGAAGCAACACACGCTCAACACGGATTCAGAAATAGCCATGCGTTCCTGATGAAGAAGCACACGCTCAACACGGATTCAGAAATAGCCATGCATTCCTGATGAAGAAGCACAGGCTCAGCACGGATTCACAAATAGCCATGCGTTCCTGATGAAGAAGCACAGGCTCAATACGGATTCAGAAATAGCCATGCGTTCCTGATGAAGAAGCACAGGCTCAGCACGGATTCAGAAATAGCCATGCGTTCCTGATGAAGCAACACACGCTCAACACGGATTCAGAAATAGCCATGCGTTCCTGATGAAGAAGCACAGGCTCAGCACGGATTCAGAAATAGCCATGCGTTCCTGATGAAGAAGCAAAGGCTCAGCACGGATTCAGAAATAGCCATGCGTTCCTGATGAAGAAACACAGGCTCAGCACGGATTCAGAAATCGCCATGCGTTCCTGATGAAGAAGCACAGACTCAGCACGGATCCAGAAATGGCCATGCGTTCCTGATGAAGACGCACAGACTCAGCACGGATCCAGAAATGGTCATGCGTTCCTGATGAAGAAGCACAGGCTCAGCACGGATTCAGAAATAGCCATGCGTTCCTGATGAAGAAGCACAGGCTCAGCACGGATTCCGAAATAGCCATGCGTTCCTAATGAAGAAGCACACGCTCAGCACGGATTAAGAAATAGCCATGCGTTCCTAATGAAGAAGCACAGGCTCAGCACAGATTCAGAAATCGCCATGCGTTCCTGATGAAGAAACACAGGCTCAGCACGGATTCAGAAATAGCCATGCGTTCCTGATGAAGAAGCACAGGCTCAGCACGGATTCAGAAATCGCCATGCGTTCCTGATGAAGAAGCACAGGCTCAGCACGGATTCACAAATAGCCATGCGTTCCTGATGAAGAAGCACAGGCTCAGCACGGATTCAGAAATAGCCATGCGTTCCTGATGAAGAAGCACAGGCTCAGCACGGATTCACAAATAGCCATGCGTTCCTGATGAAGAAGCACAGGCTCAGCACGGATTCAGAAATAGCCATGCGTTCCTGATGAAGCAACACACGCTCAACACGGATTCAGAAATAGCCATGCGTTCCTGATGAAGAAGCACAGGCTCAGCACGGATTCACAAATAGCCATGCGTTCCTGATGAAGAAGCACAGGCTCAGCACGGATTCAGAAATAGCCATGCGTTCCTGATGAAGAAGCACAGGCTCAGCACAGATTCAGAAATAGCCATGCGTTCCTGATGAAGAAGCACAGGCTCAGCACGGATTCACAAATAGCCATGCGTTCCTGATGAAGAAGCACAGGCTCAGCACGGATCCAGAAATGGTCATGCGTTCCTGATGAAGCAACACACGCTCAACACGGATTCAGAAATAGCCATGCGTTCCTGATGAAGAAGCACACGCTCAACACGGATTCAGAAATAGCCATGCATTCCTGATGAAGAAGCACAGGCTCAGCACAGATTCACAAATAGCCATGCGTTCCTGATGAAGAAGCACAGGCTCAGCACGGATTCAGAAATAGCCATGCGTTCCTGATGAAGAAGCACAGCCTCAGCACGGATTCAGAAATAGCCATGCGTTCCTGATGAAGCAACACACGCTCAACATGGATTCAGAAATAGCCATGCGTTCCTGATGAAGAAGCACACGCTCAACACGGATTCAGAAATAGCCATGCATTCCTGATGAAGAAGCACAGGCTCAGCACGGATTCACAAATAGCCATGCGTTCCTGATGAAGAAGCACAGGCTCAATACGGATTCAGAAATAGCCATGCGTTCCTGATGAAGAAGCACAGGCTCAGCACGGATTCAGAAATAGCCATGCGTTCCTGATGAAGCAACACACGCTCAACACGGATTCAGAAATAGCCATGCGTTCCTGATGAAGAAGCACAGGCTCAGCACGGATTCAGAAATAGCCATGCGTTCCTGATGAAGAAGCAAAGGCTCAGCACGGATTCAGAAATAGCCATGCGTTCCTGATGAAGAAACACAGGCTCAGCACGGATTCAGAAATCGCCATGCGTTCCTGATGAAGAAGCACAGACTCAGCACGGATCCAGAAATGGCCATGCGTTCCTGATGAAGACGCACAGACTCAGCACGGATCCAGAAATGGTCATGCGTTCCTGATGAAGAAGCACAGGCTCAGCACGGATTCAGAAATAGCCATGCGTTCCTGATGAAGAAGCACAGGCTCAGCACGGATTCCGAAATAGCCATGCGTTCCTAATGAAGAAGCACACGCTCAGCACGGATTAAGAAATAGCCATGCGTTCCTAATGAAGAAGCACAGGCTCAGCACAGATTCAGAAATCGCCATGCGTTCCTGATGAAGAAACACAGGCTCAGCACAGATTCAGAAATCGCCATGCGTTCCTGATGAAGAAGCACAGACTCAGCACGGATCCAGAAATGGCCATGCGTTCCTGATGAAGACGCACAGACTCAGCACGGATCCAGAAATGGTCATGCGTTCCTGATGAAGAAGCACAGGCTCAGCACGGATTCAGAAACGGCCATGCGTTCCTGATGAAGAAGCACAGGCTCAACACGGATTCAGAAAGGCGAACAGCCATTACAACGCGGTTTTTACCATGCGTAGCCATTACATCGCATGAGTTACAACGCATGAGATGTTACAACGCGTGGTAAAAACCACGCATACCATTACAATCCATGCGCTTTTACAACGCATGTGATGTAATGAGTAATGGTGGCTATCCAAGTCATTGTGAGGAAACTGAGGCTGTTTCCTTACAACGACGTACACCGCCCCTCGAAGCAGGAAGGAGGAAGCAGGAACCGGGACCAGAGACGGCGACGCTGGAGAGGAGAGAGGTAAGGGGGTTTGCGCTTGGGGTGGGGGTTACTTTTGTAGGGTATAGGGCAGTGTAAAAGTAGTGTTGTAATGCTTGTGTTGTGAGGTTTTTTTTAACGTTTTAGGGTGTTTTTTTGTAGTGTAGTGTTTTAGGGTTGTGTAAGTGTTTTAGGGTTTAGTGTAGTGTTGTAGTGTTTGTTTAGTGTAGTGTTTTAGGGTTTAGGGAAGTGTTGTAGTGTTTTAGGGTTTAGGGTAGTGTTGTATGGTTTGTGTAGAGTAGTGTTTTAGGGTTTAGGGTAGTGTAGTAGTGTTTGTGTAGTGTAGTGCATTAGGGTTTTGGGTAGTGTTGTAGTGTTTGTGTAGTGTAGTGTTTTAGAGTTTAGGGTAGTGTTGTAGTGTTTGTGTAGTGTAGTGTTTTAGGGTTTAGGGTAGTGTTGTAAGTGTTTTAGGGCTTAGAGTAGTGTTGTAGTGTTTGTGTAGTGTAGTGTTATAGGGTTTAGGGTAGTGTTGTAGTGTTTTAGGGTTTAAGGTAGTGTTGTAGTGTTTGTGTAGTGTAGTGTAGTGTTTTAGGGTTTAGGGTAGTGTTGTAGTGTTTTAGGGTTTAGGGTACAGTTGTAGAGTTTGTGTAGTGTAGTGTTTTAGGGTTTAGGGTAGTGTTGTAGTGTTTATGTAGTGTAGTGTTTTAGGGTTTAGGGTAGTGTTGTAGTGTTTTAGGGTTTAGGGTACTGTTGTAGAGTTTGTGTAGTGTAGTGTAGTGTTTTAGGGTTTAGGGTAGTGTTGTAGTATTTGTGTAGTGTAGTGTTTTAGGGTAGTGTCAGGGGGGTTGTGCAGGGTAGTGTAGTGTAATTGTAGGGAGATGACTGGGGGTAGGGGGAGGGTTGTGCAGGGGTAGTGTAGAGTCACTTACCTTGAAAATGTTTATCACGAGTATAGCTTTACCACGCATGCCTTTGCGTTGTAATAGCATGCGTGGTAAAAGCATACTCGTGGTAAAAGTTTGCGATGTAATGGCATTTTGTTGTCATTGACATCGCGTAGTAATACCCACGTTGTAATGGCACGTTTGGTATTAGTATGCGATGTAATGACATGCATCCATTCAGAAATAGCACGGATTCAAAAAATAGCCATGCGTTCCTGATGAAGAAGCACAGGCTCAGCACGGATCCAGAAATAGCCATGCGTTCCTGATGAAGAAGCACAGGCTCAGCACGGATTCAGAAATAGCCATGCGTTCCTGATGAAGAAGCACAGGCTCAGCACGGATCCAGAAATAGCCATGCGTTCCTGATGAAGAAGCACAGGCTCAGCACGGATTCAGAAATGGCCATGCGTTCCTGATGAAGAAGCACACGCTCAGCACGGATTCAGAAATAGCCATGCGTTCCTGATGAAGAAGCACAGGCTCAGCACGGATTCAGAAATAGCCATGCGTTCCTGATGAAGAAGCACAGGCTCAGCACGGATTCAGAAATAGCTATGCGTTCCTTATGAAGCAGCACGGATTCAGAAATAGCCATGCGTTCCTTATGAAGCAGCACGGTTTCAGAAATAGCCAGGCGTTCCTGGTGAAGAAGCACAGGCTCAGCACAGATTCAGAAATCGCCATGCGTTCCTGATGAAGAAGCACAGGCTCAGCACGGCTTCAGAAATCGCCATGCGTTCCTGTTGAAGAAGCGCAGCCTCAGCACAGATTCAGAAATAGCCATGCATTCCTGATGAAGCACAGGCTCATCACGGATTCAGAAATCGCCATGAATTCCTGATGAAGCAACACAGGCTCAGCATGGATTCAGAAATAGCCATGCGTTCCTGATAAAGAAGCACAGGCTCAGCACGGATTCAGAAATAGCCATGCGTTCCTTATGAAGAAGCACAGGCTCAGCACGGATTCAGAAATAGACATGCGTTCCTTATGAAGCAGCACGGATTCAGAAATAGCCATGCGTTCCTTATGAAGCAGCATGGATTCAGAAATAGCCATGCGTTCCTGATGAAGAAGCACAGGCACAGCACAGATTCAGAAATAGCCATGCATTCCTGATGAAGCACAGGCTCATCATGGATCCAGAAATGGTCATGCGTTCCTGATGAAGAAGCACAGGCTCAGCACGGATCCAGAAATTGCCATGCGTTCCTGATGAAGCACAGGCTCATCACAGATTCAGAAATAGCCATGCGTTCCTGATGAAGAAGCACAGGCTCAGCACGGCTTCAGAAATCGCCATGCGTTCCTGATGAAGAAGAACACGCTCAACACGGATTCAGAAATAGCCATGCATTCCTGATGAAGCACAGGCTCATCATGGATCCAGAAATGGTCATGCGTTCCTGATAAAGAAGCACAGGCTCAGCACGGATTCAGAAATAGCCATGCGTTCCTTATGAAGAAGCACAGGCTCAGCACGGATTCAGAAATAGACATGCGTTCCTTATGAAGCAGCACGGATTCAGAAATAGCCATGCGTTCCTTATGAAGCAGCATGGATTCAGAAATAGCCATGCGTTCCTGATGAAGAAGCACAGGCACAGCACAGATTCAGAAATAGCCATGCATTCCTGATGAAGCACAGGCTCATCATGGATCCAGAAATGGTCATGCGTTCCTGATGAAGAAGCACAGGCTCAGCACGGATCCAGAAATTGCCATGCGTTCCTGATGAAGCACAGGCTCATCACAGATTCAGAAATAGCCATGCGTTCCTGATGAAGAAGCACAGGCTCAGCACGGCTTCAGAAATCGCCATGCGTTCCTGATGAAGAAGAACACGCTCAACACGGATTCAGAAATAGCCATGCATTCCTGATGAAGCACAGGCTCATCATGGATCCAGAAATGGTCATGCGTTCCTGATGAAGCACAGGCTCATCACAGATTCAGAAATAGCCATGCGTTCCTGATGAAGAAGCACAGGCTCAGCACGGCTTCAGAAATCGCCATGCGTTCCTGATGAAGAAGCACACGCTCAACACGGATTCAGAAATAGCCATGCATTCCTGATGAAGCACAGGCTCATCATGGATCCAGAAATGGTCATGCGTTCCTGATGAAGAAGCACAGGCTCAGCACGGATCCAGAAATTGCCATGCGTTCCTGATGAAGAAGCACAGGCTCAGCACGGCTTCAGAAATCGCCATGCGTTCCTGATGAAGAAGCACACGCTCAACACGGATTCAGAAATAGCCATGCATTCCTGATGAAGCACAGGCTCATCACAGATTCAGAAATAGCCATGCGTTCCTGATGAAGAAGCACAGGCTCAGCACGGCTTCAGAAATCGCCATGCGTTCCTGATGAAGAAGCACACGCTCAACACGGATTCAGAAATAGCCATGCATTCCTGATGAAGCACAGGCTCATCATGGATCCAGAAATGGTCATGCGTTCCTGATGAAGAAGCACAGGCTCAGCACGGATCCAGAAATTGCCATGCGTTCCTGATGAAGCACAGGCTCATCACAGATTCAGAAATAGCCATGCGTTCCTGATGAAGAAGCACAGGCTCAGCACGGCTTCAGAAATCGCCATGCGTTCCTGATGAAGAAGCACAGGCTCAGCACGGATTCAGAAATAGACATGCGTTCCTGATGAAGAAGCACAGGCTCAGCACGGATTCAGAAATAGACATGCGTTCCTGATGAAGAAGCACAGGCTCAGCACGGATTCAGAAATAGACATGCGTTCCTTATGAAGCAGCACGGTTTCAGAAATAGCTATGCATTCCTGATGAAGCAGCACAGGCTCAGCACGGATTCAGAAATAGCCATGCATTCCTGATGAAGAAGCACAGGCTCAGCACGGGTTCAGAAATAGCCATGCGTTCCTGATGAAGCACAGGCTCAGTGCGGATTCAGAAATAGCCATGCATTCCTGATGAAGAAGCACAGGCTCAGCACGGATTCAGAAATAGCCATGCGTTCCTGATGAAGCACAGGCAAAGCACGGATTCAGAAATAGCCATGCATTCCTGATGAAGCACAGGCTCAGCACGGATTCAGAAATAGCCATGCAATCCTGATGAAGAAGCACAGGCTCAGCACGGATTCAGAAATAGCCATGCGTTCCTGATGAAGCACAGGCAAAGCACGGATTCAGAAATAGCCATGCGTTCCTGATGAAGCACAGGCTCATGACGGATTAAGAAATAGCCATGCGTTCCTGATGAAGAAGCACAGGCTCAGCACGGATTCAGAAATAGCCATGCGTTCCTGATGAAGCACAGGCAAAGCACGGATTTAGAAATGCCCACTCCGAAGGAACGCAGGAATACACCATCCTGTTATGCTATATTAGGGGTGCTTCTTAATCACAATTATTGCTACTAAAGCAATTGAAAGCATGCTCTGGCGCTGACAGTCACACACGTATTTAAAAGAATACTACGAGCTTCGGAGCAACAGTTTTTTTGTTCTTCTGTGAATTTAGTGAGTTGGATAGTTTGAAGTGGTTGGCTGATGTTATATTGTTTTGAACTTTATTTGTGACGCCCTCTGCAGGACACAGGAAGTCGGAGAGCCATGACTGTGACCAAAGCTGCCACGACCTTCTGTCAATCTTGCATGAACTACCGCGGCTGACCAAGACGCCACCGGCCCAGTGAGCGTATGGTTACCGGAATGACACAAAACTTGAAAAATGGATACTTGTTTGGGGCTCAGTAATTTACAACACATAGGAACTACCAAATACACTCTGATTGGGAGCGCAGAAATACTTCGTGATTGGAACCTCCTCTGGGGTCAGTGGCATCTTACAAGACTGCTTCAAGACTCTGGAGGACCGATGGAATCCAACGTGCAAGGAGTTAGGAAGTTAAGTTGAAGATAGACCAGTTTTTTCTGAGCCAGATATCTGCACCTGTCTTTTTTGACCAAAGGAATTAAATGTGTACACCAGGCACCCAAGACCGCTCCCTTTTCACAAATATCACAATTACTGAATATATGTATGCGAGGATGTCCACCAGTGGCTTTCAGCGTAGATGACGCATCCTTAGCATAAGGCTTCCTGTTTGAAGTAGCAATATTGATGACTACCTAAAGGTGTTTTTCAAGACATTGCATCAAACTCTTTTGGGCTATCATTACTAGGAGCATCTTGAACTCTTTGAAGAAAGGATTGATAAAATGACTCAAGCCAGATTATGAGTTTGGCAGATGGAGTACAGCCCATCAGGGCAGAGAAGGACATTACATCTGCTGCCTTAAAGAACATTGGGCCCCATGCATCAAACTAAAACCCGGTTGCAAACGGGCAGTTTCACAGGATCTGCCCCTTTGAGACCGGTATTTTTGCATTTGGGATGCATCATCCCAAATGCAAAAAACACAATGTAAGTAATCCTAAATTTGCAACTACTTAAATTGCGATTGACTTTAAGGAATCACAAATTGCAATTTCTCAAATGCAATGCATGATGATATTTGAAATAGCGATTTTGCTATTAGGGGACGCTAATTACGTCAAATGAAACTTGATGGTAATGAGCGAAAACTTTGAAAAATGCCCTAAAGAGCATTTTCCAAAGTTCAAGGTTACACACACACATGCCCTTGTGGCATGTGTGTGCGCAACATGGGTTCACTAGCAATTTTGGGGGTTCTACAGGGTGTCATCTTGGCACCCTAGCACCCTTGAAATTGCATGCGCAATTTGCTAGTACCTATTGGGTACTCACAAATTGCGCATGCAATTCCCATTCATTTCTTTGGGCCTCTAAGCCCATAGGATTGAATGAGAAGCAATTCCTTAATTGAGACTCGCAATTTGTGAGTCACAATCAAGAAATTTGTAGGAATCGCTAATTTATTTGCGATTCGTACATGCATAGCCAATAGCGAATCTTTAATTGCGATTCCTTAAAAATCGCAATTAAGGGTTCTCTAGTGGCTATTTTGATGCATGTGGGGGTATGATCTGCCAAATTTAGAGATCACTGCCAACCCAGCAGGAATCTCTGCATATTTTTAAGAACCACAGTTATGGCGGTTCCTGCCAAGCTTCAAACATTGTGGATGGCTGCCACTGCTTTTCATGGCTGTCCACCAAACTTTACAAAAGTTTTTGTTTTTCCAAAACAAACTCCCGAAGTGAGAGGTTTTATCTGGTGGTGATGGACAGAAAAAAAGGACATCACATCATTCATCCTAAAGGGGGAGAACAATGCAATACCCTTCCTAAGCCAATCCCTACTCCATTGGGCTTCCTGGAGAAGCTTTCCATTGATGGAGCCAACGGAGGCACCACCAATGTAAAGGTGATGGTCTGATCTACACACAATGAGGCGGGCGGACCATCAGTTTGGCAAACCAAGTACTCTGTTATGTTTGAGTAGTCAGTCTGCCAAAGTCTGCATAAGGCATTTAATTTATTCTTAATCTTGAAGATGTTTCATAGAAAGAGCATCAACCAGAATATTTTGAGAGCCAGAATATGATATGTACTTTATTTTGGGAGACAAAATATGCCCATCTTACCTGGTGGCCTTTCCAGCATTCCATATTTTAACACAACTGGAGATGCTAATGATCAGTTCTGAAATCAAATGGCTGTCAAGCTCTCATTAATAAGTGACTTTTTTCTCTACAAACATGCTTAATGGCCAACAACTCTCTCCGAGTCAAAATAACTTGCAGGAAGACTACTCAAATTGCCTTCTCATAGGCATCCAATAGTACTATGAACTATTTAGCGTTTTAGGATTGGTGCTTCTCGTACCTGATGTTGACGGACAGTGAAAACTGGCCATGTGTTCGCTCACTCTAAATTGGGAGAGCGGGCACATGGCCGAACCTGAGATGGCCCTTACTCTGTCTGGCCGTGGCTGGTTTATGCTGGCGGCAAAAACACAGTAATCGCCAATGTCAACCCAGTGAAGGTCTTATGGTCTCTAAATGAGGTGGGCAAGCCTTCAGATTGACGGATACGGTACTCAACTGCTGTTGCAAGGGAGTACCCTCTCTTCCAAACTCTGAATTGGCCCCTTTTCACCTTCTGAGTTGTAGCTGCCATTGTGGAACCGCAGGAAACATACTTAAAGCAGGTTTGTCCTGAAAGGCATCTGAAGCTTTGACGTTAATTCCCAACTCAGAATGAGAATTCGCAGGTTGTGTCCTGAGGTGCTGGGAGCCTTGACTGGGATGAGGCTCCCAGCACCAGAAGATACCGGTCAGATACTTTTTTTGACAGGCCCCTCTAAATATTTAGAGCTCTAGAGGAAAGGTTTTTCAAATTTTCTTCACCTTCTTCTGGCACTGCACCAACCACAGGAGTAAACTTCTGAAGCCAGAGTACCTCAGGGTACGACCTGTAGCGACTCAGCTTGTGAGGCCACCAGCAAAGTCCAGTCCAGGTCAACTTCCCACTTTTCAGCTAGGTATTTCAGAGATAAGTCCTCTTGTAGCTTGTTGTGCCCCTGTAGGCACATACGAAGTCAGGTAAATGAGCCTTAGAGTCAACTTCTTTGCTCTGGGTGCAATAGGGAGCAGGTCCAGTCCTTTAGGACTCCTCTCGGGTCATACACAGCAAGTCTAGTCCTCTTTTGATCTTCCACAGGTCCAGAAAGTGTTCTGTGGAGGTGGTTTGGAGTGCCACATTTAAGTCTGGCACTAACTAGTGGTTGACTCCTGGGCACTCTCTAACCAATAGGGTAAAAGTTCCCAGGTGTTACTCTAGCTACTTTTTTAGTAGTTCCTGTTTGCCCTACTGCAAACAATTCTACAGTGCTATTCACTCACAATTCAAGCTGGGGAAAGCCTACTCCCCTTGTGCAGAGTCAGTGTTCCCACCCGAAGGTGTGGCCAGGGTAATACACATCCCCCTCCTGTGTGGTGACTCACAACTGGTTCTAGGGGTAGCTTTCCTCCCACTGAGCTTGGAGCCAGCCTGTGGGAGAAAAGCTGGGGCTTTACAAGTGTCACCTAACATTTGCTTATGACAGGGTAGGCCCCAAATATTTAAAACAAATACAACTTTACCATAGGATTACATTTTTGTACAATACAAAAAGTCTTTGGATGGAAATTGTAGCTGGTACTGATCAAAGGTTGTGACAATGTTGATTTGGGACTAGCCACGGGGATACATGCAATTTCTAATGTCACACATGTTCCATTCTTAAATTATATTTGCCCAACCTTTTAGGAAGCCAGGTGTGCTTAGATGAGGTTTTTCTAAAAATGATGATTTTTGGCAGGTCTGGGCAGCAGGGTCCAAGCTGCGGCTGCAGAGAGTAGTTCGGAACCATGTTTTCACAGCCACTGTAGTAGGTAGGTGCTGCAGTCCACATGTGAAAATTAACTTTCCATGCCATTGATGTACTTGAGCACTATATACTATGGCCTGATAAGAAGGTTAACTTTTAAGCCAATTTGGACAGGTTTTAGGGATGAAAGCACATACGATGGGCACTGGATAGAAGTGTCTGAGTGTTAAAGTTCAAGAGCCCCAAAATAATGGAAAACTTTGGATAGCAACTCAAAAAGAGGTCACTTTGCAATGGAGACCTTACAATTTCATCCTCAACCTTCTCTTAGTAACCCCTATGGAACAAAGTAACAGGGGTTTTGTAGCGTCCGTGGCTAGCTGAAAGAACTGACTCACATAGGAGAGCAAATCCTTAGTCTTTGTGGGAAGTCACATAGCACTTCTTCAGAGGAAAATTCCCTATTGTTGAGGGTCACACATTTTTTTTTATGCGACCCAAAAAGGTTGAGTAACTGTTTAAGCATGCATTTGTTGCAGACACTATGGGTGGCGCACAGGACAACGCCTCTCCAAACACGGAACTAATAAGATACCCAATCGTTAATCAGTTAGAAGAAAGCTGACAAGCACTAAATGCACAATGCACTGTAAGTACATCTAAAAATTAATGTAACTTAGTGGGGTTTCCAGAAAAATTAGATGAGTTCCTTCTTTGGTGACATACACTGTGGTGGGGATCTTGAGTTCCTGTTGCCAAAGCTCCGTTTTAAAACATCCCAGGAATGGGATGGGGGTCTTCTGTCCGTAGACAAATACCCGAATCTTTGCTTCTCGCAAAGGTGGGTGTGGGCTCAATTGGTTGTATACATTGGCAGCCATCAGTTCGATCGAGACCCCTGTGTCTATGGTGGCCCTTACGTCTTGGTGGTGGATCTTGAGTCTACACCTTGGAAGTCGTCGTCTCTTCCGTCGTGGTTGGTCCACTACAAATACATAATGGACAGGGTAGTCTCCCGTGCCGATGTCCATGTCTTCACTATCTTGTGCATCGGCCACTGTCTGTGCTTCTTCTTTCCGGGACTTTGATGACCTACATACTGCTGCAAAATGGTTCATCCACCCGCAGGCTGTGCACCACTTCCCTCTCGCTGGGCAGTCCTGCATGCGATGGGGCGTGCCTCCACAGTAGCCACATTCCTTCTTTTTGTCTTGCGGCCGTTTTCCTGGGCTTTGGCGTGACTTGGATCTCACCACGTTCACCTTCTCCACCACGTTGGCCTGTTCCGTATTGATGGGGCGGTGGAGGGCAGCCTCCATATGGGACGCTCTGGCCTGCGATAGCTCTTTTGACTGACTCAGGGTGAGGATGTCAGCCAAGGATTTACCGGACTCCTGGAGGATGTTCACTCTGAGCTTGGACGAGTAGCATCCCTGTATTATTTGACTCCGGATCTCTTCTTGTTCGTCCTGGAAGCCGCACGTGCTGGCCAGTTCCTTCAAACGCCGGTGGAACGCGTCCAACGACTCTTCCACTTCCTGCTTGGCCTGGCGAAAAATAAACCTTTCGTAGTCTCTGTTCGCCATTGGCTCAAAGTGCGCATTGAGAGCATTGAGCAGCGTCACATACGTCTTGGGTGTGGCCTCCACTAATGTTTTGTAAATGTGGTGTATGTCCTTGCTCCCTAGGTGGAGGAGTAGGGCTCTGCGCCTGTCCCAGGCTATACCTGCCCCTTCAAAGTACCATCCACGACAAAGGGCTCTATGGACGGGATCGATGCCATCCTGACGCAGGTGCGGCCACACCTCACGGCACGTGCACTGCCTCCCTACTGGGCGTGGCGGCAGCACGGCTGGCCGTGAGTGACGGTGGCACAGTCGGGGCTTCTTCCCTGTGTACAGTGGGTACTTGGCCTCACTTTCACTCCTACCTTCACCAGGGTGCTGGGAGCAATCACGTACGTGGGCACAGGCAGAGGTGGGCTGAGGTTGTTTCACGGTTGAGGTTTTCACTTGATCCACACAGGCACTCCCAATGGCTGCAGGGCGTTCACAGAAGGCAGCAGGGCTGCAATGGGTATCAGCAGGCCTGCACAGTTCAGCTGTCTCCTCACGTGGCTGCAGGGCCTGGATTGATGGCTCAGGCCACTCACGGACACCAGCAGAACAAAGGCAGTACTTAGGGCTCGTTACCACCTCGTCGCCAGTGTAATGGGCGCGCGCGCAAGTGAATAATTAACGCGGCGGCGACCGTAATAAATGCCTGACACTTTGTGGTTAACTGCGTGGTTCCGACTCCCGGAGTTGGGCCATGCCTCTTTATTTTTAGCGCGCGCATGGCATCACGCTCCAGCACTCACGCGTCACCTCCGGGCGCGGGTAGACTGGAACGCTACCCCGCCGGAGGACATTACATTGGTCAGAGCCCTCCAGACTCCACCCATAGAGTAAGGGCGCGCACTGCTCAGCAGCCCTCCCGACAAGAGCAATGCGCTTCTGGGCTGGTCTGACATCAGTACGTCCAACAGTCTTGCTTTACTCCTTTACTACAAGGGTGTCAGGAACAGCCCCCATACTGGTGCTGTATAATGTGCCTCACTGCTGCTTAGTGAGGGAGTCTAGTGGTGCAGCATTCATCTTGCACGTGGCAGAGGCCTAGGCTCGCCATCCTTGCAATGGTGTTGCATGCCTCCTGGAGAGTCCCCTAACTGGTACATTCTTTTCCCATCTTGGCTTCAGACTCTGGTATTGGAGGATGGCGATTAGGATGGGCATAACTCACTAAGGGGCATATTTACAAGCAGGCGATAAAAAATTATCGCCGCTTTTGCGGCCGTCTTTGGCCGAAAAGCGGCGATAATTTTATCGCCTAATTAGCAAGGCCACGCTGACGCGTGAAACCTTGCTTTAGCGTGGGGATTCTTTACGCCCAGCTTTGCATCTCTAATGAGACGCAAAGTGGGCGTTCCTGACCTAGCATGACAGGAGAAATGTCGCTAAGCGACATTTCTCCTATCATCAAGCCCCACGCTATGAAGCACAGCGTCAGGAAAAATAGCGATAACAGGATTATCGCTACTTTCCTTACGCCTGCTTCAGGACTGACTTAGCCATGATATCCTATGGAGGGTGGATATCATGGCTAAGTTTGTGAGTCCCTATCAGCAAGCTAACGCCACATTGCGTGAGATTATCGCTGGGTTTCCAGCGATAATCTCACGTTAGGCAGTTAGCGTGAGGATTTTTTTCGCTGAGGAGATAAGTGTTGCTAATAGCACGCTATCTCAGCGATAAAAATCCACGTTACCCGGCGATGATTATGCTCGCGCTAAAAGCGCTGAGCGATAATTATCGCCGGGTGTTGCTGATATGCCCCATAATTTGCTGCAGCATAATTACACAGCATTAAAACACATGTATGCATGATTATGGGGAATTCCGCGAGGCATGTAAACCTGCATTTAGGATATTTTCTTTGCGCACAATGCACGCAGGCGTCCAAACCGAAGCAGAGGATGCATTTTCCACTATGATAATATCATACAGGACACAGAACACGAACAGCAGCACCTAGGAGCCACTGACGCTCTTTTCCCTGCTCTTGGGAAGGTGCAATTGCATCATTTTCACTAATTTCGGAATACAAGACTAATGCAAAATTAGCAAAATGGCTCTGATTACTCTCGCGTCTTTAGAATTTTGCCCGGGCTTGTGCCCAAAGAATGTTGTATTATATGTTTGCTCAAGTACTGTATTTTAAAGCACAGTTTTCACATTGCTCAAAAACCGTGAGCTCTGAAAGGGAATTCATTACATTTAGAAGCCTTTCATGGTGTGCCAGGTCAATAAAGTTGGGATTTATACCATTATAAAAAAAGTGTTCACTCCTTCGTGCAGGGGTCAGCCTTTTGTCATGGCTCCACCCCCCCACCTCCATGCCACTTTATGCCAATAATTGTATACAATATGCCAAGGCCAGCAATTTGCCATTGACAGCAACTATATACCATTCGTGACCCACATGTTAAATATTACCACTAGTATGCCAAGGTCTGCACATCTTCTCCCATCACCACCACCCCCTGGACGTGGTTGTCCTGCCTAAAGGCAGGAATTATCTGCAGTATGTTGGCGCCAGGATTTTGCTAAAGGTGTCTAGTATGCCAGTGTCAGTATTTTACCATGTGTGATTCTTAAGCTGGCAGCAGACTGACAAGCATAATACACTCACTCATATATATATACTCCTTCATGCTCACTTACATTCATTCACTCGTATTCTCGCTTACTGTAGGAAAGTAGGATCTGCTTTCATGGTCACCCCCACTTTTGCTGGTGTGATAATGTTTTTCTGACTAGTCTGACTGGGATCCTACTAATCAGGACCTCAGTCTCTGTGCTTCTTCCCTAAATTGGACATGGTCAGTACTCGGGTACACTCCAGATTGGCTACTGGTGTACCCTGATAGGTCCTTAGTATATGGTAGTAAAGTACCCAGGGCATAGGTACACCAGGGGTCTCCCATGGCCTGAAGCATGTATTATGCCATCCACGAGAGACCACTCAAATTGTAACTACAGGCCGGCAATTGCAGCCTGTGTAAGCTGCTGCTGCCACCACTTGCGACAGAAATAAGTTTCCTTTAAACTGAGGTCACTACACTTAAAACCTACACATCACCCCTAAGGTATGCCTTTCAATCCTGAAGGCAGGGTGCTCGGTTCTAAGTGTCAGGGTGTCCCTGTATGAGCAGGACACCCCTACAACCTTCGGAGTCCATTCTCCTGGGTTGTAAGTGCATCAGCCATTAAGATACATAGAGTGGCCATGCGTCATTACGCGATGACCATCCCTAAACTGGCTGGAATAAACCCTGTTGTGTTTGGTATCAAACATGTTGGAATCATACCCCAAAACTGTTACTATTATGATTCCATGCATTGTAATGCTCCTCCGGGAGGCCCTAAGTGTTCCCTATACCAGTCTTCTAGACCCAGATAGGAAACTATGGCTGTTGCAGACCAGAGACACGATTCTGCCCTCATGCTGCTGAGCCAAGCTTGAGCAGAGGAATGCAGGACAATAGGTATCCTGTCACAGGGAGGTGTGACCACCTCCCATACAGGACTTAAGAGTATTGGGACAGGGTAAGGGTGCTTACCAGTGCCACTCAGAGTGTTTGAAGGGCAGATCTCATGTATATTATATTTGGTGCTCTCCTTGCATATTCCAGTCCAAACCAGTTCAGGGAGCCACTGGCTCCCGCTCTGGTGCAAAACTGGATAAAAGACATGGGAATATCCTCTCCACTGTCCAGCCCCTGCCCTGGGAGGGACCCTTGAATTGTTCCAATCCTTTCCTTAGGGTACCTAAGAGCTTACCTGTGGGTGGGTCCTTAGATTTATCGTGGGACAAGATTCAGATCACATACCACTTCAACTTCGACCGTCTGGGCACTCTGGACCTCGCTGAACTTCACGCTGGGAACCGAGACTGCAACTGGGAAGACTACTGCTGCTCCTGTTCTCGTGTCCTGCAAGACTGCTGCTATTTCTGTGCCTGTTTTCCATACAAGTTCTTCACAGGGCCTGTGGACATCCAAGACACCCAAAGGAATCTCCCTTGGAGTGAAGGAGTCACTTCCCTGCATCTGCAGACACCGCAATGCAGCTGAGCGGTCTGCTGATGCTGGGTTCTAATGGACTCCGAAGGGCTCAGCAACACAGGTGATGGTTCTGCAACTCCCTTGAGGCCTGCACTGTCTTCTCACTGAGTTTTAGGCCAGTATCCCTCATCGGAATTGCTGGAACAGAACTACTCTGCACCATGTTGACTTGCCGTTGCCAAGGCTTGTTGACTGTCTCCTTTAGAAATCTTCAGGCTCCAAGAAGCTTACACCTCCTACAGCCAAGATCTCCGCCTGCATTGCATCCTCTGCACTGTGGCCCTTATCATTTTGGTGAGCTGCTCGAGGTCCTCTTGCGATTCCTGTGACTTTGGTCCGTAGGTCCTCTTGAGGGTCTTCATTGGCTCCAATGGGCTCCCCTGTTTGCTCGGGGCCTGCTCTGACTTACCTGCTCGTGTTGAGTCACTTGGACCTTGCTGGTCCCGACACTGCACCTTTTTCTTCAACTACCTTGGTTGCCATTGCCAAGGCTTGTTTGTGCCCCTGGCAGACACTGACGGCTTGGCCCATGACATCTGACGTGGGACAGCTCGTGCACAGCTTCTGGTCCTCCTTTGCATCGCCTGGTCCGTACATCTGCAACTTCAAGGGCACCGTCAACTCTCCTGCATCTCCGACATCGGTGGGAATTCATCTTCCATGCCTTCTGGTCACTCCTGAATGACATAGACTCCGTCTCCTCTGCTTGTAGGTACCTCTCACCTTGAATCCACCTTTGGGTTCCACCGGACACTTTCACCTACTTCGTCAGTGGCATCTTTTCCGAAGTCCTCCATTGTGGTCTACGGGGGTTTCCGACGCAAATGCACCCTTAAGCACCCCGGCTTCCCTGATGTAGGTATCCTGGTTCCTGGGGTATCCACGGGTGGGGTAACTCTCCAACCTTCCATCTTCCACTGGGCTTCTGTGGGGTCCACTGGGAACGGTCCTTCTTCATTAAAATTGCAACTGTGACTTACCTATTGACCAACATTGAGAATGCAGTTGTGTTCCCACTCTACACACGACCTCCATGGGTTCCCTAGATACTCACCTTGGGTGGTTCCTTGGGGCATCAGCTCTTCTACGTCTTCTGGGACCATTCTTGAATTAGGTTGTGATTTGCGTTCCAATATTTTAGTATATGGTTTGGTCTCCCCCTGGGTACCACTGTGTATTCTGTGCTACTTACTAATTCTATTGACAAAGTATTGTGTGTATTGTGTTGTATCTCTGGTAAGGAGATAATACATTGTGTTAGTGAGTGTTAATAATAAATACATATTTTTATAACTACACTGTGTAGTTCTTTTTCACTTAACCTATGCCATAAGATTAAGTACTGGTAAAACAACAAGCTGTTTTACACTCCTACTGGACTAAGCCTGAAGGCTGCTCTCCACAGCTACCAATTAGAGAGCTTTCTAAGGTTGTCTAAGACCACTTGAATCACCATAAGGGCTGACTGGATTAGTTCAGGGTGCTACACTTACATAAGTGAGCACCATATACTAAGCCAGCCTCTCACACTTACACACTACATCAACCAGACACCTAGAAGCGACTACGACATGTGTTATATAGAAGAAACTACAGAAACAACAGCTAGAAAAACAAAATACTCTTAGTAAATGTAAGATGAAGTAAAATATGTGAAATAGAACGAGTGACTGCATGGCTCACATGTATTACCTTTAGGGTTTTTACAGTCATTGTTAAGAAATCATTGTGTGCTTTTGCTTAAATGTTCAGGGAATTAGTCTAGGACCTGATAAGGGCCCATTTCAAAATGTATTTATTTATTTGAAAAGTTTTGTATAGCGCGAACAAGACCCGAAGGGTATCGGAGCACTTCACAGTAAAGGAGAGGGGAACAAAGTAAGGGGACATTGAAGAGAGGGTAAGGAAGGTAACATAGTGACTACTAAGATTGTACAAGGATGCAAGCAATTAAAAAAATGAGTTTTTAATTGCATTCCATATAGGTCCACTTGGTTTAGAGCAGGCATGAAGGAGGTAGGTGGCCTTACGAGAAACTAGCAGCAGGACAGACTGTTCTGTGATGATGGGAGGCGAGGCAAAGTGAGTCATCTTCTGCAGCTCCAGTACTAATATGTGATGCTGTGAAGCACTGAAGCTCTTGAAGGAGAAAGCAAAATCAAGTGGCTTGCTGCCATAAACAGACACCCCGTGCACAGCGACAGCGTGCACAGTTTATCTGTTTACTGCATGAACCGAAGTTATAGAGTCATGAGTCTAATAATGCCAGGTAACATGGTTAAAGACTGACCTGCCCTCCTCTTCCCAACCTGTGCTCAGGTCTTCCTTGCAAAGTGACACATCTAGCGGATTTACCAGGAGGCTCTGAAAACAGCAGGTCAGGGCTGGGAGAAGGTAAGGCTTAGACCAGCAAAGCAGCCTTGGGTGGTGCAATGGCACTAGCATATGTTCTTTTGAAAACATGTGCCACCCGAGGTTGCTTCGCACAGGCGAGGGTCATAGAGTAACAGCCAGGTGAACTTGTTTTCTATTTACTATTCTAAAATTTGTAATAGTAATTAAAATATGAACATGTAACTTTTGCCAGGAAATTGGGTGAATTGAGCCCCAACGCAAATGGAAACCAGCTGCCACTGTACAATTTGTATCCTTGAATGTGTGTAAGGGCAAAACGTTACAAAGCGTGGAAGCCGCCTTGGCCTTTACACATCCCACACTGGGGCCTGTTTATGACTACGGCGGTCGATCAGTGACTGCCAGACCGGCAGTCCACATGCCGTATAACAAGTATGGGGCATATCAACAACAACCGGCGATAATTATCTCTAAGTGCACTTAGCGCTAGGATAATTATCGCCGGCTAGCGTGAATTTTTATCGCTGAGATAGCGTGCTATTAGCAACGCTTATCTCATTAGCGATAAAAATCCTCACGCTAACAGGCTAACGTGAGATTATCGCTGGAAAGCCAGCGATAATCTCACGTTACCTTGTTGATAGGGACAGGCAAACTTAGCCATGATATCCTCCTTCCATAGGATATCATGGCTAAGTCAGAAAAATACCGGACGTAAAAAAGCAGCGTTAACCGCGGTTAGCGCTGCTTTTTTTGTCTCTAACAGGGTTAGCGACATTCATTTTATTCTGGAGCGTAGAGTAAAAGGGTGCTAACATGCAAATTTGCATGTTAGCACCCTGTTGTTGATAGGGCGCTAGTTTTATCTCTCCTTTTTTGGCTTTTAAAGCCAAAAAAGCAGAGATAAAGCCCTTGTTGATATGCCCCAATGTTGGTTAGACCGCCACTGCACCGCTGATGCCACTGGGGATCCCCTATCCTGCGGAGGTGGCGCAGTGGTCTGAGGCGGCACCGCCGAGCATATTAAGAGTTACCTCACCGCCACCCTATCCAAAAGGGTGGTGGTGAGGCAACTCAGGGGCCCTTATAAGGGCCCCTGTCACCTCTGTGCACGGGGGTGCATGCAGGGAGATGCCTCACTGTATTTCTGCACCCCTAGTTCCTGCATGAGAAGAAATGCACAATATGGTGCCTTTATTCCCGTGCAGGGATGTGCTTTGGTGGTCCCACAGTGCTTCCTTTCTATGGCTCTCCTTTGAGAGCCATAGCTGCCGTGGGGCTGCTGCAGCACACACCGCCCGCCAGAATTTAACTTGTAATGAGGCAGGTGGTCTGACTTCGAGTTTGGTGGTCTTTTTGCGGGGAGCTGGCGTGGCGTTGTTGGAGGGGGGATTTGGGGCACCTTAACTTGTACCGGGGTGCTCACTCTAAATGAGGAAATACAGGTGTGTGAGGCAGGAAACTGAACCAACAGTTGAAACAGTTTATTTGAAGCGGAAAACGACCTTAACAACGCAGTCAAAACACCGCAATACATTTGCATCGCTGCTTTTACAACGCAAGTCGTTACAACGACTTGCGCTGGATGGCGCTATAGACTAAGGAATAGTGTGATTTACTATTCCAACACCTTCCCTACTGTACGTAGGCTGCAGTTGGAATAGTAAATCATACTATTCCTAAGTCCAGCGCCCTCCAGCACAAGTCGTTGTAACAGAGATGTAATGTACTGCGATCAAACTGATCGCGTTGTAACATCATACATCCATTTGAAGCTAAAATTTAAGTCAATAATGATTTAGGTATACCTGTTTAAGGAACAAAATACCATGGGTTTGGCAAAGATCAAATGTCAATGATGCATTTCGAATTGAAGAGCAAAAACATGCAGTTTGCAAATAGGCTTGAAATCAACAATGCAAATGGGAGAAATGCTTTTCAATAATGTAAGAAAGAATATGCAATATGAAACGCTGTTATAATATCAGGCTCAGCTTACAGAGCAGACAATGTGCACTTTCAATGAGACTTAAATGTAGCTTACTACCTTGGAAAGAACACTCTTCAAGATAATATGCGTAAAGAGGTAATTATCACAATACAAGCAAGAATGAAAATAATACTTTTGTTAATAGATACCATGAGAGAAATATATTCTTTAACAAATGTAATGAGAACGATATACGTTACAATAATGAAAGGACAAAAATGCATTTCATGGTCAATGAAAACAGATACTAAGAGAAACAGTAAGATATATTTTAAAATGACACAACCTTAAAACAAGCTAAATTTTCAGTTAACTAGGGATCACCCAAACAAACAGCCGTGACTCACGAACATGGAGTAGGGGTGGTCTTCTGAGTGACCGGTGGATATTTCTTTTATACCATTAAATGCAGAACAGTTTGACCACAAACTCGTCTTGTGTCAGTTGTTCCAACATCAATCGTACCCGCAATTTGTACATTATCAAGACTAATGTGCGTCACTTCACATAGAAAAGCGGGAGACTAGAAAGGTTATAGGCCGTCTTCTCACACCATGTGCTTGTCTTGTTACTTTTAAAAGCAAGCTAGATGGCAAAGATGGAAAGAAATCAAGATATCACAACTGACCATCATCACACCACCCCAGTGTGTTCCTTTTAGTTAACGAAGTTCCCTGTTCTTGTGGTTGGCATGTTCCGTGTTCTTTGTGGTTTTGATATATTTCGATAGACCTGAGAACAGAAGTGCATGGTGGATGCAATGAGGGAGCGGGGGCTCAGGGGAGATGGGGCCTCGCTGAGTAGCTGTCTTGTGATTCTTAGTCAGAGAGGTACAGCGCAGGTCCTACTATTTTAAGAGAAGCCTAACTCGAGACAGTATGGTCATATTAATAGTACGCTGTGTGCTGGTTAGTGGGGCCTTATCAGGGCCTCCTGTTTCAGGTGTGGACAGAATGGGGCAGGGGCGTCACTATATGGGAAAACTAGACCCTGCTTCCTTTCCCTCCTCTTGTTCATATTTGAACAACATTCGTACACCGTATTTGGCAAGCCCTTCACCGTGTTGGGGCATCCAGGGCATATTATTCATATAGGGACACTTATATCCGTCATGCACCTGAGTTCGTAATTCAACTTATTCTCCTTCAGGCCTGTCAGCCAAACATTCATAATTATTAATGACAGGATCGTCCCTAGTTGCATATCTGCCAGGGGGAAGTGGGGCGGGGGGAGTGGGGGAGCGGTAGGTGTGTTGACTTCAGTGGTGGTCTGTAATGAGTGAGAGGCAGGTGTCGTAAGCTCAACTATCTCTAATCGTGTTAGCCCATCCCCATCCCCTGGTGCACGGTCCTCGTGTATTGTCTTCCTGTAAATCCCTGTATTTGCATACTTCCTGTAAGTCCCTGTATCTGCATAATTCATTCTTACCACTTTAGTGCTGAATCTTTTGACACAATGAGACACTACCTGTATGACGCAACACAGTAGCAACAACACTGCTATTACTGGCACAATCAACTTCAGGATGGCTGTCAGCCACGAGGGCATCCAGCCAAGATCGAACCAGTCCGGGGCAATGTCTGCCGGAGCGCCTCCCTCTTCGGCCATCTTTATTCCCAAGTTTGTCAACTCCTCAATGGCCTTTGTGATAGATCCACTCTCCGCATCGTTTGCTGGTATGAACGTGCAGCAGGATTTGCCGATCCGGTGGCATACTCCTCCCTCCATTGCTGTTAGCATGTCTAGAACATAAAGGTGCTCTAGAACCATAAGTCTCAAGGGGCGTAGTTCTTCTTTGATAGCATTCAGTCCATCCCTTGCTGTTAATAGCTTTCATGGCTTCAAAACAGGTGACCTCGATCCATCGTGCATTTGCTCCTCTCTGAAATAGTGGAACGAGGCCCCCGAAGAACTGCTGAGCATCGTTGAACAGGCGGAATTCTTGAGGAATTTCTTTATATAGGGTATTGGCAAAATATTCGGCTGGCCGCCGGTGATGATGGAGGAAGGTGACATCAACAGTCATCAGGTGGGAATGGATGTGGGAAACATTGTTGGCTGGGACGACCAGGTGCACTTCATGCAGGCTCACCAAGGTGCAAAGGCCATTCCATTGAGGAGGCAGTTGGAGGTAGAGGCATTCTTCGCAAGCCCAGTAGTAGTCCATTAAACTGGAGGTGCCATACTGCATATCAGAATTAAAGACAGTGTTGTTGCAGTCTGTGTTACTCCCAACAGGTACGGAGCCATTACCTAAGAAACAAAGAAGGGGATTTTTTAGTTTAAATGCTTTTTAGGTGTGGAAGTTTTCTCCCCTCCCCAGGTGTATCTCCTGCCTTCCTGAGCCCATATTTCTTCACAATCATCCTCAACTTCCCAGTCAATCCCGTCTTCGTGGTCTGAATCTACGAAGCAGGGGCCCAAAGATGCTGCTTTGCAAAACACAAAGTCGGGATTATGTCATTCATTGTTATAATATGTTCGTGCCCATAGCTGCAGCACGGCCTGTTCTGACATGGGCAATCTTGGGGGGGTGGGGTATGAGATATGTTTATGTGACATGCTGCTAAAGGCGTAGACACTACAATATATCCCCTTTGTCTTATCACTGGTGCCCTTTTGTTCATGTTAGGTACTCCTCTCCTGTACATCCCTTGTATTACCTCCTCTATGTCAGATCTATCAGAAGTAACCTTGTATGTGACGCTTTTATAGTCCCATTCTATAATATTCACAAATGCAGCAGAGATCTCAACCTTAAAGACTTGAATCAGCCCCTGTATGCGGCAAAGTACGCAGCCCTCTATCATAATAGACCAGGTAGCAGCAGAGGGGGCGGGGCGCTTTTTTCTACAAGCATCCCCTCAAAGCTGAGACGCTCTTTGCAGAAAGCATTGAAGGGGCGGATGTACTAGGGGCAAAATTCTTTTTCCAGACAGCCTGCGTTGTCGCCTTGATTGTATACCGCCCCCCGAGAACGTCGCCCAGGTTCGTCGAATACCTGATGGAACTGACCCACGATATGTGCTCAAAGTACCAATATATAGTAATAATGGGTGACTTCAATTTCCACTGGGAACAATCTCCCAAAGAGAGCCAAGCTATATTAATGGACGAGGCTCTGAACGCATTGGAATTCCACCAAATTGTGACAGGTCCCACCCATGAGAAAGGCCACACACTTGATTTGGTTTGGACTTCCCAGCCACATACTGACCCTCCGGTCATTAGCCCCTGCTCCTGGTCCGACTACTATATCATTAGTGGCCGTCTTCCACCTTTGGAGCATAAAACCCTTCTACCCCCAGAATGGAAAGTCCTTAGGAGTTGGAATAAAATCAGAGCAGAGGACCTGGTCTCGACCCTCAAATAATCCAGCCCCCAAAGTCCCACTCCAGGTGACCCCGACGCACAAAGTACCGCCCTGACACAAAGGCTGAACAGTGCTATTCGCACTTTCGTACCTGCACGTAGGGAAAGAATAAGGGACAAAGGGAAAGGGGCTCCTTGGTTCAATGATGTCCTACGAAGTCTGAAACAAGAACTTCGCCAATGTGAAAGAGCCTGGTGGAAAGCATACGATCCCGAAGCTCGATCAAAATACCATGCAAAATTCACTGCATACAAAAAGCTATACTAAAAAGAAAATCAGATTTCTATGAACTCAAGATCGTGTCCGCTAACAATGTACAAAAAGAGACTTTCAAGATCCTGAAAGAACTTAGACAAGTGAAGGAACAGAAGCCTTCCTTTTGTAGGGAAGACAGCAATACATTTTAAGCCTTCTTCACCTCTAAAGTAAAGGATCTTCTGACATAAAATCCAGCGTACCCCTACACTCCCGTGCCATTTAGAACCTACACCTCAGGCCCCCCTCTTTGATAAACCCCTCACCTCCTTCCCTGTGCTTACGTCTGATTCTCTGGCTCTACTTATAGGGCGTGTGAAATCAGGTTCACCTGCAGACCCTTGCCCCCCTAGGATCTTCAGGATGGCCTTTCCTGGGATCAAGGCCGAGATCCTTTCACTTCTTAACGCATCCCTGGAGACTGGACAAGTCCCCATGGACTTCAAGGAGGCACGTGTGATTCCGCTCTTAAAAAAAGCGGGGGCCGATATTAAGAACCTGAAGAATTTCCGGCCGATCTCCCAACTCCCATTCCTTTCAAAGGTTCTAGAACAGCATGTACTTCTCTCACTGTCACATCACCTGGAAGTCAATCATCTCTTGCAAACTAACCAGGCAGGCTTCCGGGCCCACCACAGCACGGAATTGGTTATGCTCTCGGTATTAGATGGATTAAGACTGAGGGCAGACACCAAAAAACCATGCGCCCTGATTCTGCTAGATCTATCCGAGGCATTTGACACAGTCAATCATGACTTACTCCTGTCGCGGATATCTGATCTAGGAGTTCAGGGCAAGGCACTAGCATGGCTCACGTCCTTTCTGGATGGCCGCTCCCAGAGAATACAACTGACTGACGCTGTATCCAACGTAGGCACACTTCCCTGTGGGGTTCCACAGGGGTCGGCACTGTCACCCCTTCTGTTCAATGCCTATCTCCAACCTTTGATAGCCGCACTGAATCAGATGGAGTGCCAGATTTACAACTACGCCGACGAAACCCAAATTATCATTCAGATTGATAATTCTCCAATCGCCCAGGCTAGAGTTCAGAACATCCTCAAATTCACTGTCAACTGGATGACGGCCAACTCTCTAAAGATCAATCCAGATGAAACAGAGGTGCTGGCCATCACCACTAATGCCAACCCCTGGAGCAATCTCTTCTGGCCTCAAGAACTAGGCAAATACCCAGAGCCGGCACAGGCGGTAAAAAGCCTGGGCTTGAACATCGATGCCAAGCTATCCA
This sequence comes from Triturus cristatus, assembly GCF_964204655.1. NCBI lineage: Eukaryota > Metazoa > Chordata > Amphibia > Caudata > Salamandridae > Triturus > Triturus cristatus. Next base: position 1,200,585,953 of record NC_140584.1, read on the forward strand.
TGACCCAACAGGTATCGGCAATAGTGGGCACTTGTATAGGCTTGCTGAGACAGCTGCGCAAATTGGCCCCCCTTCTTACTTTTCACACCCTTAGATTAGCTGTATCAGCCCTAATTATATCAAGACTGGACTATGGCAACTCCCTTTACCTCGGGCTCCTAGGAAAACTTCTGGCAAGATTGCAGATATTTATGAATGATGCCGCTAGACTGATCTTTAAGGTACCCAGATAAACGCATGCCACGCCTCTCCTGCGCCAGCTGCACTGGCTCCCAATCAGACAGTGGATAACATTTAAAGGCCTCTGCATTGCACACAAAGCCATTTATGGCCAAGCCCCAAGATACATCAAAGACAGTCTAGTCAAATACAATCCAAGTAGAATGCTACGGTCTTCAGAGGCCAGTCTGTTGGTCTGCCCTCGCTTTCACTTGTCCTCCATTGGAGGAAGGGCGTTCTCCTCTTGCATCCCCCAAATCTGGAACAAGTTGCCTGAGAATGTACGAAAGGAACATTCCCTGCTCCCGTTCAGGAAAAAGCCCAAGACAGTACTCTTTCAGGAGGCTTGGGCACGCAGTAAATGCGCCATCCCCCACCTGGACTAAGGCAGCACCCTCTCACAGCGCTTAGAGACCGCATGGTGATAATGCGCTTCACAAATTACAATTACAATTACAAAGAAACAGATGCAGGAGGCATCTGGCAGTGCTGGGTGGGACCTCTTTGGGGAAAATCAGTCTATCTGCTCCTACCAAATGGGGGATGTAAGAACACACATAGCAGGATTTGTTCATTACTGTTTTCCCTACTGCGGTCATGTCTTTATACCATGAGTTATCTAATAGGGAAGAGTGGACCCAATGATCCCTTATCGACTCTTCTAAGCCTGGTCGTGGTGTGGGTCCTAGACTCTTCTGTATTTCAGGAAGATGTTGAGATGTAATGCGCGCACGTGGGTTTGTGAGGGAGCCATGGGAGAGACTTAGTCCCGCGGGGAGCAATAGCAAATCAACAGACTCTGTGGTGGCGGGAAGGGCGTTGGCGGAGTGCTGGTGGCTGTATTGTGAGATCAATGATGTCAGCCCATTGTGTACTATTCTCAGTGGGTGAAGGAAGTGATGAAGTGAGGGGCACTCTGGTACTGGCAGTACTGTGTGGTAAATATTTAAATTACCTGTACTATTTTTCATGCGGTAAAGTCTAGTAAGAATAACTCAGTCAAAATAAGAGTCAGAATCCGTGGTATTAGAGGTTCTGAAAAGGACTTTATTCCTTACAAAGGAATTATGGTTCGAACCAGGCAATCTTATTCCATCACCACGAAGGTTCAGGAAGGGATAGGCAATGCATTATTGACAAGTAATCATATATATATGAAAAGCATTACATTAAGACAGTTGCAGGAGGCGTAACAGCTGATAATACAGATAAGAATACACATACGTAATGAAAATAGGCGTAATAATAGGCGTATACTAGAAACGTCATTTAAAATGATGTCACAAGTGGGTGGATCCATAAGAGAATCCTGCAGTGTCAGCAGAAATATTTGATAGAGATGCGCGCGGAGCCGCATGACGTGTGATTGACGTGCAACTAGAGGGTGAAGGGAACTTGACATTTAGCCCTACATGTGGAGACAGAAGTCTGGGGTGTCAGGACAACCTAGTCCTAAATCATATCTAATATCTTGTGTTTAAGGAACTATATTATCTGGAAGGAAAGGTCTTCTCGGACAGATCCTATTCTATACTAACTGTTAGTGCGTGTACAAGCGTCTATGTGTCTACATGAGATGCGAGGGGGCAGGAATCTTCCATGGTAACAGGGGCTATGAATTACTTGCATAAAGACAGCGAGGCCGAGCCCTTTGCTCGGTAGCAGGAAGGATGTTTACCTAAACTACTAGACAGGAATGCATTGGATGAGGAGCGGAGCAGATAACTTGAAGGCTGAACTGTTTTGGCAGGCAACAGGCCGCGTCAGGCACCGTTAACCGGGCAGGGAGTAGGACAAAGTTCAGGAGTATTTCAGAGGCAGAAGCAGGAAAAGGCTTGATGGCAGAATTCAGGGCCTACTCGCCTGAACTGTAAAACGTGAAAAGTGAACCATATAAAGTCGGTGGCCAATCATACTTAGGAATGGAATATTCGACCCATTCATGGCGAATCTGAAAGAGAACATGTTGACGTTGGACGCACATGCATTTGCGTCTTCATAGCTGGAACTGGAGGGAACATACATGTACTTGTAGCATGTACATGGAGCCGTTGGGGTCTAAGATAGGGGACATAACTGGTCATAAAATTCATATTTCCTCATTCCCTCCTTGTCCCCTACGGACCCTTATGAAATATCCATCTTCATCAATCCATCAATCTGTTCATATAGCATCATTTGTTCTTCTTTCTTCTTCCGGGATCTTGAATGAAAATTTGAAGGCGGGATACACGATGTGGCACACAGACCACAAATCGCTGGCCCACATTGTAGACACAAGCAGCAACTGAATAGAATGAGAAAGCCAATACCTAGGAAGGATAGGATCCTCCATCCCCAGGCTGACAACATGCTCCAGAACCAACCGGACCAAGTCCAGGTGCCTGGATTCTGATGTATCTGGCTTACGATTTTATGAAGTCGAGTTATGGCTTTATATACTGACGGCGCGTTTTCTGGTATGAAAACACAGCAACTTGATCCGATGACCCTACAAGCTCCGCCCCTATCGGCCAGAATGACGTCAAGGACAAGACGATTTTGAAGAACAACAATCCGCATCGCAGACTGCTCCTCTGTTAAGTTGCCTAAGGCGGAAGTAGTTTCATTCACTACTGCTTCAAGGGTTCTAGTTAATCTACGTATCAGCTTACTATTGGTGACTGTACCTATGTAGGGAAAGAAACCTTTATTGAAATCTGTGTATTTCTCCCATGCTGTTTCAGTGTAGTCGACAATTGGGAGATCTCTCTGCTGTCTATTGTGTACTAAATGGGTATTCCTATGATAATCAGGCGGGGCTAGGAAAACAGGTGGCAGAAGGAATGCAATGTAACAGGTACCATCCCAATCTAGGGGTAGGCGTATGTATGCGGTGTGACCACAGATGAAGTAGGAGTGACGGGAAGCTCTAAATGTAGACTTGCCTTTATCACTGAATTCTATTACAGTGGTACATTTGCTATGGCCCATGTGTATTGAACCATTCTTTCTTACACATAATTCGCCTCTAACTGGAAATACTGACATAGCGGGCAAGATTGATGTGGCTTCGGATTCAACATTCAGGATCATGAGGTTAAGTGTAAAGTTACCTAATCCATATACTTCATTTTCTAGATCAGTTCCTGTTCTTTTGGGAAGTCCTTCCTTGTTAGGGTAGCAGACTTTAAGTAAAACTAGGTTCAGGTTTCCCCATTCCCAGTTGTCTTGATAAACTACTTAGTTTGAATCTAGGGAATTAATCAAACTAAACCATGCTCCACAGGAGCCATTGTGTGTGAATGGATACGGAAAGAGGGGCAGAACTCCCTTGTATTTCTGATAGGGAGGGAGTCGGCCACATATCCAACAATTTGTAGCATTGCTTGTCTGATGAGAATGATGTAACATACTAATGAATGTGTTGTTACGCAGCGCAAATCTATAGGACAACTCATGCGGAGGTAATTCGCTAAAAGAATGTTCGGCAGTAGCATTAAAAGCACGCTTGGAAATAGGGTAATACATGTGTAATAATATACTGGTAATAATAATCAGAAGACTTAGAAAAAACATAATTAACAATGTCACTATGCAGTGACTACGAAGTGATTTACAGTACGCATGTTTCTTGAGCTGTTTCTGTCTATTTCTCTCTCTATTTCGGTCTAGAGGATACATGTCAGAGACAAATTCAACCGATTCACCTTGGAGAGGACTTAAACAATCAAATTGTCTGACTTGCTAGACCTTAGTTTCAGTTTATAGTTTTCTTTTTCTGGCTTGTCAACCAGGGGGAGTTTTGAGTCAGTCTGTGAGGGAATGCAGGGCTGAAAATTCAAGTCGGATGATAGTCCATGAAATATTTTGATATGGCTCGAGTGCAACCACCCTTTACGTCCCTCAATCTTCACAGCTGTCCTTGTGGTCAATAAGACGAGCTTAGGCGACTGCCAGCGAGGCTCCAGCGGGTTCCTTCTGTCGAAGTTCCTTACAAGTACAAGGTCTCCCGGGACCACGTCATGGGGCTTCACCTCAGTGTTATCGGGAAAAGCTGCAGCTACCTGTGAACGACAAGATTGTAGTGCAGACATCAAGGAAGCCAGGTAATCTGTCAGCATATTACAATCAACATCAGTTATTTTACGAGGTATAGGCGTCCCCCACATATTTGGTGGTCTACCGAAGATCACCTCATACGGAGATAGCCCTGTTCGAGAGTGTGCTACCATTCTCATATAAAAGAGCGCAACTGGTAGAGCTACTATCCAGTCGACACCTTTTTCTCTACATACTTTGGACAGTCTAATTTTCAAAGTTTGATTATGCCGCTCCACGAGACCTGCTGCCTCGGGATGTCGGACACAGTGGAATTTCCATTGATAGCCTAACAGAAGTGAAACATGTTTCATTAGCTCGGATGAGAATGGCTGGCCATTATCTGAGTATACGACACGGGGCAAACCATATCGTGGGAAGAATTCTCGAACTAACTGTTTGGCAGTAGTCGGAGCAGTGTAATCTGAGACGGGATACGCCTCTGTCCACCGGGAAAGAGCTCATACAACTACGAGGACATATTTGAATCCTCGACATCGTTCCATCTGGATATAATCCATCTGGAGGACTTCAAAAGGGTGATCGGGGGGTTGAAATCCACCCTGTTCTACAGGTACGCCTTTTCCTGGATTGAACTGACAACAAATCATGCAGGTACGTACTTTCTGTTTAGCTGCTGCTCGCAAGTGTTTATTGAACCAAACGTGTTGAATACTGTCTAGCATAGCTTTCTCTCCTAGGTGCACTGGACTATGTATTGTGTTAATGATGACCTGAACCATTGAGTCGGGGAGAAACCATATAGATTTTCCCTTCGTCATCCATCCTTGATCCGTTTGGATCCCTCCTAATTCAGTCCATCTCTTTATTTCTTCTGGTGTAGCATGTGTCTGTATGTCAATTACATCAAGGGCGGGATCCTTAACTGTCATGCAGTGTGTTGGTGTCGGAACTATTGTCTTTGTCGTGTCAGTTGGATGAGTCTGATTCTGAGCAGTCTGTTTAGCTGTTCTGTCAGCTAGGTCGTTACCCTGAGAAAAATGTCAGTCACTTTTGTATGGGCTTTACACTTCATAATCGATATTGCAGTAGGCAGATGTATTGCATCTAACAGAACTTGAATAAGGGGACCGTGCTGGATGTGGGCACCGTGAGAAGTTAAATAACCTCTCTCTCGCCAAAGCACGCCGAAGTCATGGACGACTCCGAATGCATAACGTGAATCTGTGTATATGTTGACTTTCTTATTTTTGGCTTGAATACAGGCTTGTGTCAGAGCGATGAGCTCTGCTGCTTGAGCTGACAAGGTATCGATACAATTTGTTTCAATAATTTCAGTATTTGTTGTGACTGCATAAGCGGCCACTAACTCTCCTGTATTGGTTCTCATGCATGAACCATCTACATACAATGTCAGGTCTGGATCTGATAATGGAATATCTGTCAAGTCTTGTCTGGGTTTCGTCGTAATAGTAATAACTTCAATACAATCATGTGCTAGTGGGTCTGTTCCACTTAATGGCAAAAGTGTGGCAGGGTTTAATGTACTACAACGTCTGATTTCTATGTGTGGCTGGAACAATGTCAATTCATAACCCGTCAGTCTTGCTATAGTCAAGTGTTGTGTTTGGGTCCGGTTCAAGAGAACCTCTACTGCGTGTGGTACTTGTACTGTCAATTGATGTCCTAACACTATGGCATCGCTTTGTCTGATTGCTAAAGCTGTTGCTGCGACTGATTTCAGGCACGCAGGAAGAGCCTGAGCTACGGGGTCTAATGTACTAGAAAAATAAGCACATGGCTTGTGTGATCCTGCTTGTTCCTGTGTGAGTACTGACAAAGCAGTACCTTCACGTTCTGTGACAAAGAGTGTAAAACGTTTGCTGTAACATGGTGTTGCTAAAACAGGTGCTTGGCATAAAGCTTTCTTTAAGCTTTCAAAAGCTTGTGTATGTTCCTGAGTCCAAGGGAGGACAGTCGATGTCGCTGCCTCCTGTGTTGTCAACTGAATGAGTGGTTTCGCTAGAAATGCATATTGAGGGATCCACTGCCTACAGTACGAAGTGAGGCCTATGAATGCCCGTACCTCCTTTTGTGTCTTGGGTGGCGGCATGTTAACAATTAACTGGATACGGTCGGGTGTAAGCTGTCCTCCCCCCTTGGACAGCAAGTGCCCAAGGTACACAACTTGCTGGACACAGAATTGCAGCTTTGAAGGGGACACTTTGTGCCCCTTGTCGGCTAAGAAATGTAAAACCGTCAGTGATGCCTTTTCACATTCAGGTTCGCTTCGGGCGGTGATCAGTAGATCATCGACGTATTGAAGCAGGGCAGTGTTAGCTGGCATGTGGATACTGTCAAGTTCTCTTTTCAGTGCTTGGCTATAGATGCTGGGGCTTTCTGTGAATCCTTGAGGTGCGCGTGCGAATTTAAAACTTCGTCCATTTAAACTGAATCCGAACAAATATTGGCTTTCCGGATCGATTGGGACGCTAAAGAAAGCGTTCTTGAGATCAATTACAGTAAAGAACGTTGCTTCTGAATCGATGGCTGTTAGCAATGAAGAGATATATGGGACCACGGGGTATTGTGGTAAAATGCATTTATTTAATTCGCGTAGGTCAATAACTAATCGATATACTGGTGGTGCTTTTGGATCAGTTCGTTTAAGAATCGGAATTATCGGGGAATTACATACATTGGAGTCGGTTTCCACAACCACTCCTTGTGCAATGAGCTCGTCAATGATTTGCAGTAAAGCCACAACAGCATCTGGGGGTAACTTGTATTGTCGTATTCGTGGTAGTACCACTCCTGTTTTGAGTGTGACTCGATATGGTGTAATGTGCATACAACCTACATCAGTGGGGCCTTGCGCCCATAAATGTGCAGGTAGATTCTGTAACCGGTGATCCATGTCTCTAGACACGTAGTGACCTTTAAAGTCACGCAAAAATAGTCGTACTCCTTCCGGAGAACAACATATTACAGCTCCTAGAGCCTTCAATGTTTTTATACCTAACAAGTTTTCTGGACATGATTTTGTAAGCAATAGATCTGTAGTCCGTGTTAACGGACCGACTGTGAATGCAAGTGGTTGCGATACTTCGTTAATAGTAGGCTTTCCTGAAAAACCAAGGGAAATATTTTGTGAGCCTGAGAGGGGTGCCCCTGGAACTTCATCGTGACTTATAGTTGTTCGGCTTGCCCCTGTATCGAGTAGAAACTTTCTGTCTTTCCCTAATACTTGACTCTGCACATAGGGACCCTCTTGGTCTACAGGAACCTCAATAAGGGGTAAGCCAACTTCCCTCTCTAGGCTATTTCATGTGTAGCGTTGATATTCTGGGTAGTCATTTTGTGCATACTGATACATCTGTTGTGTCGTGTTTTGTGTTGCAGCAATAGGCTGTGGCTGTTGTTGTTGTTGTTGTTGTGGGTGTGATACGGTCTGCTGTACAGCTGGCATAGGCTGTATATTCTGAGGTACTTGTGGTTGGATCTGATCCTGTCTAGGCGGACGTGGTCTCTCTTTCGTTATACCCGTAGAGATATTATGTTTCAGAACTGCGCAATCGTGTATATAATGACCTGGCTGTTTACAATAGTTGCATGTCCCTCTTACAGGACCTACTGAATCATTGGACTGTGTCGTACCCTTTTTATGACCGTCAGCTGGAACTGACTGAGCAACTAGCATTTTCATTTTCGTGTCTTTCATACGTCTTTGTTCATGTTCTTGTTCTTCCCTAATTCTATTGTGATGATATTGTAACATTTGTAACATCTGTGACGGTGTGTTGCCTTGCCAAGTACTCTCGAATTTCAGTACTCTACTCTTAACTTGGGGCAAGGAATTTTCAACTAATTTTGTCACAAACAGATGTGGATACGACTCACTACTTGCTTTTATGCCACTATTAATACCAAAACATTTTTCAAATCGGGAATAGAAATCACTAGTGTCTTCATCTTGTTTTTGTTTACAGGCTGAAATTGCACCCCAGTCTTCCTTTTTCGTAGTCAATAAACGTGGTAGTACCTGCACTAATAATCCTGGTAATGCTGTAGTCTTTTCCCCAAGCCCTGAACCTGCAGCTCGGGCCTTTTCTTCGTTTTCTAATGCTGTCCAATCTATCTTTTGGTCTCTCACCTCCCATTCCTTTTCTTTGAGTTTCTCGTAAATACCGGCGGGTAATAGGACTTTTAATATTTTCATAATGTCAGGGTAAGTATACTCTCCCATGAGTAACATGTCTTTTATCTCACGGTGGAAACCTGCTGGGTCTTTGTCATGGCTAGGTACTACTTTCTTCATTTCTAATAATTCGATTTTAGTTATGGGCGCGTACACAAACACGCGTTTAAAAATATTGTCCTCACCTCTGATTGGGTGTACTTCGCGTAAGGGATTCTGTCTGTCTATGTGATACGTTTTTCTTTCCAACTTGGGGGGAACTGAAACATGTTCTGGGCATACGAAGACAATGTACTGGTGTCGATATTCTAGAATTTCTTTAATTAAATCAGTACCTGAACCTCTCCATTTGTTCGTGAGTAATTCTATCAGTATATCAGGTAGGGGACCAGGATCGGAGTGTTGGCTTCTATACAATATAACGAGGTGTTGTATCATGTATATACCAGCTAAACGCTGTTCGTCTGGGGTAAGGTTCAAAAACGTGTGTGCTAGCGCATCATCACTGTATTTTTCAGAACTGTCAGCCCATTGTACTGCTGACCTGGCTAATTCTTGTTCATCCATAGAATCGAGCATATGATACCCCCTTCGGTCTCGGAGTAATTTATCAGCAGCCTGGAATAAGTGTTCAGGGGACTTCGTATTTAGCATAGAGGCTTGAAAATGTCTGTTACATTCTGGACGTATCGGACGTATCGGATCATTAAAGTATCTGGTATTGTTACAAGGTCTTCCCCTACCTACATAAGCTATCGTTTCTAATTGTCCTGTGGGTATTTCTGATTCTTCCTCCTCCTCTCCCTCTGATTCAGTTTTGTCTGCCTCCAATCTGGCTTTATGTATTCGTTCTACTTCTTTGCGGATTTTTCGGCACATAGCTACTATACATGTCTGTTTATCATGTTTTCCCTCTGATATATTCTGACCCCATCTGATAAGTACTTGCATTTCATCCTGATCTACCCCAGGCCTATCTCTGTCTCTGATCAAGCAGTTTATGAAGAAACGTAACAGTAATCTCTGTATATCCACTTTCTGATAATCCATGGCTTCGTCAATACTTTCAGGGCCTTGCCCTGTTTGGACAAAGCGATATATATTGTCTAGATGATTAACCATTCCTGGTAGTGTCGTTAAATATAGTTTAGCTCGTCGTATACGTAGTGATGATAGCAGCATTCTATCATTTTTACCGGGCACTGGATCATATCTACAATCCACAAGATGTTCCTTAAACATGTCGGACGTTGCTATTTGGGTTGGTTTGCTAAATCTCTAAGAGACGATTTACTTCGTGATGGTGGCGTGGCAAAAATTGCTGTCGCACCTCCTGTCGCACCTTCTGAGGTGCTAGGCACGAAAGGATTTGTAGGATGTAAGGTAGAGACTGTCGATGAGGGAAAAGCGGTGGAAACAGATGGACCTATTGGAATATGCGGAGGAGTTTGTGGTTGCGGAGTTGGGGGCGGATGGTCTCGGGGTTGAGCACTATCGACAGGTAGCGTGTGTGGTGGAACATTAACATATTCGGGAGCTACATCGTCTAAATAGGAGGAAAGGAAAATATCTTTTGCGGTCTTGGGATGGGCTTTAATCGGGAGAAATGGGGGTGGCAAATCTTTCGGTATTTCCGGGGTGGCCTTAGGTAACCCTTCGGCCAAAAGAGGATACATACCATTCATAAGAGTGTTTCGTTGTCTGTCTACTTGTTCTGTTTTTACTCGGATACCTTCCTCAAGTAATACATTTTCTCGGGCTTTATTTGAGTTCTCCCTACTTTTCTCTTCCTGTCTGAGCGCTTTCTCTGTGCGCCTATGCGATTCTTTACGCCATAGTTCAATGGCATCTTTCTGTGACTGTCTGGCTTTCTTTTTCCATAATTCTTCTTCTACTCTCATGATGCAATCTGCATCCCATGTCCCAGCTGCGGGCCACCTCTGACTTTCTGCTAGATCCTTGGTGTAGTCCACCCATAAGTCAAGATATAATACGGCATCTAGGCCATGTTTATGATACATAAAATACCCTGGAGTGTCCCTAGGTGGAATGGGAACAGCTTCTTCGAGTACTCCTTTTCTAGTTTTGATTTGTCTTAATTTTGAAAAGAACGGCATCTTTAAACCTTGCTACTTGATTCTTACTTGAACTGGACTTGAACACAATTAATACCATAAACACAATAATGAACACTCATTCATACCACAATTTTTTTTGAACACAGTAAAACATTTAACATTTAACATTTAACATTTAACGAACAATGATAATTAGAAGAAAACTAGTCACCGACATAATACTGATACTAGATAATACTGAATTATATACAAAACATACTAGATATACTGCTAAACAGTACAGATACACTGCTGAAACAGTGCAGACCGGATCTGTGTACCCAAACCCGTCATGACCGGCACAAATTAATGTGCACGTCTAACTGCCTCCCCAGCAACGGTACTCACCGGGTAGCACGGAACGGAAGGCCTCGGAACTGAACTGAACTGGACCGGACTGGACTCGACTTGACTCGGAACTTCGGAACCTGGTGGGCCTCTGTATGCCTCGGATCTTGCTCTCTCAGCTAGGCTCTGGTCGGGATACTTCGCACTTCTCACCGCCTCGTCTGGGTGTTGATCGCAGCCTCAGTCACCCCCGCTTGGCCGGAGGGAGATACAGGAAATCCTGCGGGTACGCGTTTTTGTCCGTTTTGTCCGTTCAGCTGTGGCGGGAGACCGGGCCTGCAACGCACCTCCGGCGCGTGAGATGAGAAAGTGTCCCTGTTCGGGCGCCAATTTATGTGGTAAATATTTAAATTACCTGTACTATTTTTCATGCGGTAAAGTCTAGTAAGAATAACTCAGTCAAAATAAGAGGCAGAATCCGTGGTATTAGAGGTTCTGAAAAGGACTTTATTCCTTACAAAGGAATTATGGTTCGAACCAGGCAATCTTATTCCATCACCACGAAGGTTCAGGAAGGGATAGGCAATGCATTATTGACAAGTAATCATATATATATGAAAAGCATTACATTAAGACAGTTGCAGGAGGCGTAACAGCTGATAATACAGATAAGAATACACATACGTAATGAAAATAGGCGTAATAATAGGCGTATACTAGAAACGTCATTTAAAATGATGTCACAAGTGGGTGGATCCATAAGAGAATCCTGCAGTGTCAGCAGAAATATTTGATAGAGATGCGCGCGCAGCCGCATGACGTGTGATTGACGTGCAACTAGAGGGTGAAGGGAACTTGACATTTAGCCCTACATGTGGAGACAGAAGTCTGGGGTGTCAGGACAACCTAGTCCTAAATCATATCTAATATCTTGTGTTTAAGGAACTATCTTATCTGGAAGGAAAGGTCTTCTCGGACAGATCCTATTCTATACTAACTGTTAGTGCGTGTACAAGCGTCTATGTGTCTACATGAGATGCGAGGGGGCAGGAATCTTCCATGGTAACAGGGGCTATGAATTACTTGCATAAAGACAGCGAGGCCGAGCCCTTTGCTCGGTAGCAGGAAGGATGTTTACCTAAACTACTAGACAGGAATGCATTGGATGAGGAGCGGAGCAGATAACTTGAAGGCTGAACTGTTTTGGCAGGCAACAGGCCGCGTCAGGCACCGTTAGCCACGCAGGGAGTAGGACAAAGTTCAGGAGTATTTCAGAGGCAGAAGCAGGAAAAGGCTTGATGGCAGAATTCAGGGCCTACTCGCCTGAACTGTAAAACGTGAAAAGTGAACCATATAAAGTCGGTGGCCAATCATACTTAGGAATGGAATATTCGACCCATTCATGGCGAATCTGAAAGAGGACATGTTGACGTTGGACGCACATGCATTTGCGTCTTCATAGCTGGAACTGGAGGGAACATACATGTACTTGTAGCATGTACATGGAGCCGTTGGGGTCTAAGATAGGGGACATAACTGGTCATAAAATTCATATTTCCTCAACTGAGAGGAGATGTAGAACCCTTTTTACCACCGGAGGTGCTATTTCCCATACATGTGCTATCAGGTGGATGAGGAAACAAGTTGGGGTGCAGTGAGGTTGACAGTTTTGACATCGTGAGCAGCATAATCATTTTTAGGAACACAGTGTGATGGCACGGCGAACCAGTTGAACATTGCTAACGCCAGACCAAACTGAATGTAAAATATTAAAATATATGTACATAACTTTGAATAAGAAATGTCCGAGCTGGGTGTTGGTCTGTTGCGACGGAAGCTATAAACGACCAGGCAGTTGCCATCTTCTTGTTCTTGGATGGTCAATGGAACCACGGTGCCTTCCTCTTGGTCATTGCTTTGTTCTGGGATGGTGCTGGGTTGATCCTGATGTGGCTCCGGTGGATCCATGCTTTATTTATTTATTTATGTTTTTATTTATTTGAGGTTTTATATAGCGCGAACATGACCAATTAGGGTATCAGAGCGCTTTACAGGGATAAACACGTTACGTACAGGTTAGGTATAGGCAAGATACAAGGATGGGGGTCAGGAATTGATCCCAATAGGACAAGGCCAGAGTTATATACAATGATCAGTTCAGTACCAAAATCGGCGGAAAGAAATTGACTACAATAGGACAAAGGCTAGGGTTATAAACAATAATCGGTACAGTACAAAAGTCGCGACATGTAAACGATAAAAGGAGAAAAACAGCAATTCTAATTGAGTGAACCAAAAGAAATCAACTGGCGGAAGAGCTGGCCGAACATTAGAAGGAGTGGGAATTGGTACACAGAGAGGGCCAAGCATTACAGGAGATTATGCACAGAAACCAAAGCTGTGAAAGAGGCGAAGCGCGCAACAACAGAAAGTTAATGGAGGAATTTGCTCATAAGGAAGGTTTTGGCTTCCCTTTTAAAGAATGGCAGAGATGGTATTTTCCTGATAGAGGAAGGTAGCGAGTTCCAGATTCTTGGTGCAGCCCCAGAGAACGCTTGGTTGTAAATTTTCTCCTTGCGGAAGTGGGGTGGCTGGAGTACACGGTCTCTGGCAGACCAGGAGTTTCTGGAACTCCCAGATACCACAATTTTCTGTGCGAGATATGCCGGGGAGTTCGTGTACAAGGCTTTGTGTGTGATGCAGGCCAGCTTAAGCTGGATTCTGCCTTCAAGAGGAAGCCAGTTCAAGGCCTTCAGATGTGGTGAAATGTGGTCAATTTGTTTGTGCCAGATAAGAGTCTAGTTGCTGCGTTGAGGCAAGCCTTTAGGGGGGCCGTGGAAGTCTTTGGAAGGCCAGATAGGGTAGAGCAGCCGTATTCAATTCTGGAAATAACTAGCACCTGAACAGCGGATTTGAGGTTGGCAGTTTCAAGTAAGGGTTTCAGCTTTCTCAAGTAGCTCAGATGGAGCCTGGCAGTTTTGGCCATCGAATTGATGTGTTCACGCGTATTCAGGTTGCTGTCCAAGATCATCCCGAGAGATTTGGCAGAGTCCACTATGGTCGGTGTGCAGTTGAGTGCTGTGATTGAGTTAATCCATTTCGGGATGTCGTTGGATTCTTTTGAGGGGGAGATGAGCAGGAACTCTGTTTTTTGGGCATTCAGTTTGAGCTGGTTGTTGGCAAGCCATTGAACAGTCCGTTTCAGGGCCTCATTCAGATAGGTAATCTCCTCAAGAGAAGAGATTTTGATGTATATCTGAGTATCGTCAGCGTACATGTGGAAGGATATGTTAGCCGTGCGAAGAATTCCAGCTAATGGTTCAAGGTAGAGATTGAAAAGGGTAGGGGACAGAGTAGAGCCTTGTGGGACACTGATAGAAATCGGGGAAGTAGCAGATAGGTTGCTGTTGACCAAGAATCTCTGTGTCCGGTCTGGAGGAAGGAACCAAACCCTTTGATGACGGTACCTCCTAGACCCATCCCATGTTCGAGGCGTTCAAGAAGTTTCTCATGGTTGACTGTGTCGATTGCCAAGAAAAGATCCAGAAGGATCAAGAGACAGGTTTTGACTTGGTCAAGGGTCTAGGAGGGCATCATCAACGATGTGAAGAATGGTAGTTTCAGTGCTGTGCCCCGGCCTGAAACCAGATTGGAAATTGTCAAGCGAGTTGAAATTAGCGATGTGCTGGCTCAGTTGTAGTTGCGCACATTTCTCCAGTACTTTCGCAAGAAGAGGTATATTCGAAATTGGTCTGAAGCGGTCTGAAATTTCCAGATTCAGAGTGGATTTTTTTAGGATGGGGATGACTTGCCCGGTTTTCAGAGAGTCAGGTATGGATCGTTGAAGAAGGGAAGCATTGATAATTGAAGTCCAGATGGGAACAATGAGTAGGGAGGTCACTGCCAAGCAGTTGGCGGGGAGGGGGTAGTTGAAGTGGGCGTTCGGTTTTAAGGAGGATAGAATTTTCGAGATGGAATGGTCATCAGAAAGTTCGAAGTTGGACCAGTGAGCCTTGTTGTTGGGTGTTGCTAGGAGGGGACGATAGGAGAGATGGGACTCGGTAGGATTAAGTTTGATTCCTAGCGAGTTTATTTTGGTTGTGGAGGAGGAGAACTCATCTCAGGTAATTAGGGATTTAGTTGTTTCTTTGGATGACTTTGCTTGCTTGTTAGATTGGAGTTTGACTAATTTGAAGAGTTTGCGGGGTCTGTTCATGGCATTTTCCAGTTGCTTTCCTCTCTGCAATGCGAACAGCTGTGGGTGAAGAGTCTATCACTGTAAAAGGTCTGTTGAACTTGGGGTTCTTCCACATCCGATTAGATTTTTGAATGAAAATCTGTGTACCAGGACAGATAGGTGGAAGTTCAACAACAATTGGGGCCTTGTCCTTTGTCTTTGAGATCTGGGTAGAGAGAAACTGCGCAGCTCATGATAGTGTACATAAATAGTCAAATATTTCAGCTTTTACAATTTCTGCTGACCCTTCAGTGTCCAGTTTGGGTCTTGTTGAGGGAACTGTTACATTAATGGATCTGCCAGTGACTAGTTGGTGTGGTGTCAGGTGACGGTCAGAACTAGTAGTATTTCTGAGTGGAAACAAGGCAATTGGTAGGCAATAGAGCCATTTCTTTCCTATCGTGGCTAAGGGTGGGCGTAGTTGGCGGAGGACTACTACGCAGAACTTCAATCCGTAAATTCCACAACTTTTCTCTGCCAACAGAGACCTCATATATTTTTGGTAAAATAACAAGCATCTCTGTCTTTAAATGCTAAAATGCATATAGTCATTTCACAAAAGTAAAAGTGATAATTTAGCAAGCAGTGAGAGAGGTGATGATTTTGGGATCCTCCCTAACCTAGGGAGGGAACCGAGCAGGGCCGAGCAATCCCAACCGAGCAGGGCCTTTGGTTGGGATTCTATTTTTGCCCATAATAACTGTGCTTGGGGTTGTCCTAAGAGAATGGGACCACCACTGAATCGTTCAGCATGATATGCTCTTTGTGTTCAAGGCATCTGCTTGGTCCTCCCCCTAGGTTAGGAGGGACCCCAAAATCATCACCTCTCTCATTGCCTGATACTTTTCAATTTAAAAGGTCAGTTTTGTGAATTGGTTGTATGTTTTTAAACATGTAAACTTGCTTTATCAAAACATTTGTGAGTGCAGATTAGAAGCTGACTCCACTATGCGGTAGAACGGGGTTAATCACGTGGCATTTTGCTTATTTTACCTTTGAGCAGGCCAGGCCCTTGAGGCGCTCACAAATGCCATTACTTTGTGGATGATATGCTGATGTCAATTTATGTTTAATCTCTAACATTGTTGTGAGAGAGGCAAAGATGGGGTTTGAAAAATCTCTAACATTGTTGTGAGAGAGGCAAAGATGGGGTTTGAAAAATGGCTGCTGTTGTCAAAACGGATCGGAATGGGCTAACCCTAGCGCGAAATGACCTCAGGGAGCAGGAAATTAGCTGGTGCTTTGGCATCACAGTGGACACATGGTCCAGCTTCTATCCATCCTGAGAATGGCCACACTACCACAATGAGATATTGATAATTTTGGCACCTGTCAATCATGTCCACATAGTCTATGTGTAGTTTTTTAAAAGGGCCTTTTGGTTTGGGTATTGTGGATGCAACAGTTATCATGGTAAGGTTTGGTAAGTACTGCTGACAAATGAAGCATTTATTAATGAAAAGCTGTATTTGTTTGTAAGCATCGGGGATGAACCAGTCAGTCTGGAGGGTAGTGGACATATTATCTCGGGAAACGTGGGTGGGATGGTGTAACTGATCGAGTACTACCTGCAGTAGTGCTTGTGACATGACAGACTTTCCTGTCATTGTTTGTCTATAGATAAAGTCTGAGGTATCTTGCTGTACTCCCTTCTTCTTCCATAGCTCTTTCTCTTGCAGTGGTGCACTTTCCTGTATTTCTCTGAGGTGCAAATGAGAAATACGGTCATATTGTTGTGAATTGTCAATAATGTATGGGAGTGTGACATCAGGGGTGTCGTTCTCTGCAGTGTGTCTGTCCTGCTGTACTGTTAGGCACATGTTTGGCAAGCAAGATGGGGGCCTGCTGACTGTCTGGTGATTATTCTGGTGGAGGTGGTAGTGCAGGAGGGGATATCCTGGCAGCGGCTTTAGCTGCCCAGTCTGCCAAAGCGTTGCCTCTGGAGACAAAGTCTTGGCCATTAGTGTGTGCTGCGCATTTGACTACAGCTACCTCAGCTGGCAGTGTCAGTGCATCTATTATTTCTTCGAGCAACTGTCTGTGCATGACAGGTGTACCATCGGATTTGAGAAAACCACGCCTTTTCCATCGCAAAATGCTGGTATGTGTTTTTGTTGTGACATATGCAGAGTCTGATTACACAGTGATGCGTGTGTCTTTTCCATTTCTCAAGGCAGTAATCAAGGCCACTAATTCTGCTGCTTGTGCTGAATAATGTGATGGTAATGTTATTTGCTGTATAATATCTAGGGAGTCAGAAGAGTCATTTTGTTGTGCTCTAACTACTGCAGCTCCTGTGTATCTGATCCCTGTCTCTTGATCAATGGTGGAGAAGCCATCAACGAAGTATATTGTGCTGTCTGGCAGTGTGTCCTCTTTTGCTGTTCCTGACTTATTGGGGCAGTATGTGGCACAGTCGTGAGGGTCATCATCTGCAGTGGCAATGGGATGGATGGCAGGATTTACTGTGTGGAATTTGACAACTTTCAGGGAGGGCAATGATAGTATGACTTCATAACCTGACACTCTTTGTGTGGTAAGGGTTGTTTTAGCTTTCCGTATCATTGCAAAGACAGCATGCTCAGTGTACAGTGTGAGCGGAGAACCCATGACTATGGGGGTGCTTTTGTTAACAGCGAATGCTGCCGCAGCCAGTGCTTGTTCACAGGGGTAATGTTCTTTCATTACAGAATCTAACATACCACTAAAGTAGGCGATAGGCTTGTGGCCTATGGGGAACTTCTGGGTGAGGACAGCCGTCATGACTTGACCATCGCAGTGGGTGAACACGTAGAATTCTTTTGTGTAGTCAGGAGAGCCCAACACTGGTGTGTTTGTAATCTCCTCCTTTAACTGTGTGAAGGCTGTTCTCATCTCGGGTATCCAATCTAACTTGTTATGTCTGTCTTTGGCCATTTTAACAGCTTAGAGCAGTGGAGCAGTGATAGTGGAGAAATCAAGGACCCACTGACGCACATAGTTCACTAATCCTAGGAATTTCTGCATGTCCTTGACTGTTTGAGGTTCAGGGGTGCATCGTATCCCCTCTATTCTATCAGGGGTGACTCTCCTTCCTGATGCTGAGAGTAACTGTCCCAGATAGTGTACTTCTCTCTGGCAGTATTGAAGTTTCTGTTTGTCAACCTTGTATCATCTCTGTGCCAAAGTTGTGAGCAAGGCTATTGTATCCTCTCTGCATTGTTGCTCTGTGGTGCTGCAGAGCAATATGTCAGCGACATATTGGAGCAGGGTGCTGTCACATTGGAAGTTTGACAAATCATCTTTGAAAAATGCTGGGGGATTCACAATAGCCCTGTGCCAACCTCCTGTACATCATTTGCACATTGCGGAATGTAAAAGCCAATAGGTATTGGCCATCAGGATGTAGAGGGACACTGAAAAAAGCATTTTTCAGGTCAATGACAGAAACATATTTTGTGTCTGGGGTAATATTAGTATGGATTACTATGGGGTCCGGGACAATTGGAAACTCTGAGACAACAATGCTGTTAAGGGGACGCAAATCATGAACCAAAGGCCATTGGTTGGATTTACCTTTCTTCACCGGAAACAGACAGGTGTGGCACGGCGAGAAACAGGGGGTATATTACTCCCTGATCTAGTAATGCTTGTATGGTGGAGGCAATACCCTCCTCTGCTTCCTTGGACAATGGGTACTGGTGCACTCTTAGTAATATAGTGCCCTGCTTGAGTGTTATCTTAAACGGTGCAGCAGAGGGAATGAGACCTACGTCATTTGGACCACTGGTGCAAACGTTGTGGGGAACCTGTGCTAGGTCAGCATCATGTGTGGTGTCGACTTGTGCGGCTGGAGTTGGTGTTCTTATTTCTACTGTCACTGAGAGGGGGACTTCATTCATGTAGACAATTTCACTTTTGAGATAGTCACCCGGGAGCCAAACAGTTGGGCATCTGAATTGTCTCTAACCAATTGTCAAGGTTCGATAAAGATGATGCAGGCACAGGTGTGTGCATTATCGTCAATGGCTAGGAAAGCCCCATATGTAGGTTTGACTTCAAGGGCATGAATGTCTAGAATCCTGTGTTTGTCGGGCATTTGGGAGTGCTTGGCCTGTGGACGAAAGAGAAACTCTTTTGGAAGTTGGACAGTGCGGCCGTGCAGCTCTGGTGTGGTTGCAACTATGATGTGTACTGCAGTGGAGAACGCTTGTTCATCCACCCGACGGGATCTTATTTGATCTTTTAAAGAGGAATCCACAGTGACTGCCATCATTCTGGCCAAAGGGGTACCTGGTATTGAGAAAATCATTGTGCCAGTTTCATCAAAGTGGATTGTCATGTTTAGTTTTGCCATGAGGTCATGGCCCAGGAGGTTCACTGGGGATCGTGGTGAGTAGAGGAGACGTTGTTCCATGCATTTCCCTCCTACTTGTATTGGTACTGGATTGGTGAAATGGACCCTAGCTATAGCCCCAGAGAAACCCTGTGTGTCCGCTATCTGATTTGAAATTGGCAGTGCTACTCCTGTAATACAGGAAAAAGTAGCACCTGTGTCAATGAGAAAGCTGTAAGTTTTGTTGTTTATCGTGACCAACACAATGGGATCTTCCCTAACATCGGTTGTGTACGACAATACTGGGCACACAAGAGTTGTCTGTGGGCTGTCCTAACCGGTATACCCTCCAGCCTAGTACTGCTAGATGGTGCCCTGCATGAATGAATTGTTGGGAGATATCACTGTGCCTCCCTGTTTGCGCTTGAGGCATCATTTGATATACAGGTGTTTGTGGCTGCTGTACTTGCGGCTGAACTTGTGGGATCGGGGCTTGTACTTGTGTCATTGTAGGGGCTTGCAGTTGTAATTGCTGCTGCGTGGGCTGTTGCTGTGGTGGCGGGAGGTAGGTTGGTACTGGGTGGGGGGCCTTGGTTGGGGTCCTTTGACCCCCCCCCCCTTCTTGCCTCATCCCGCATTTTGGTGAGACAATCTCTTATGAAGTGACCTAGTTTCTGGCAGTAAAAACATGTTGGTGGACCTGGCTGTTGTGCTGCCCTTTGTTTGCCCAGTCCTCTACCTCTGCCCTGCATCCCTGTATTTCTAGGTCTGGGGTGTTGGTCACCATAGAATGGCTGTTGTTGGGCCGCTATATAGGGGTGCTGTGCTTGTATGTATGGGGCACCTCCCTGTGTGTTACCTGCCAATGCATTGAGGGCATCTTTTGGAAATCCTGTCACGGCAGTCATCTGATTCACTGGGGTGGCAAGCATGACTGTGTCAGGGTCATCTTTTTTCTTGTTTAGTTTCTACTGCACTAATTTGGCGGCTGCATTTTCATTTGCTAATAGTCTACTTCTGTCCTGTTCCTGTTGCTTTTTAGAGGAGTGAATAATGTGATGCTGGATCTCTGGCCATGGTTTGCATTCCATTGCCACAATGCCATCTAATATATCCTTTACTGCAGTGGGCAGTCTCTTCTTGACTGTATGGTAAAAGAACCTACAGTTTCCTCCTGTTGCGTCCCATTTTCCCCTAGCTCCTGGTGCCATTTTTCCTTCATTCCGGAAATGTATTGTGCTGGGTCCTCATTCGGTTGCATTGTCTGTGACATTAAAGACCCTATGTCTGAGACATCCGGAAATGTCCTGCGCAATTGAGACCACACACTCGCTCTTATTGTGTTAAATGCGTTCCCATCATAATCTGTGCCCGTGATTGTGATCTTGTTGTGGACATATGTGAATATGTCTTCTGCGTCCTCTTCAATCAGGGTGATAAGCAGACTTTTCACTTCCCCATCCCTAAATTAACACCTGCAGTGTGTTTTTCAAAGGCAGCTATCCACTTCCCAGCACCCTCTGTGAGTGGAGGGAGTTTATTTTTTAGATTGTTATAATTCGCTGCTAATGGACTGGATTCATTGAACCTACTTTGGGCCCTGTTGTAGTCCTCAATAGACTCAAATGAATAGCATTTTTTTTTTAATTTTTAACATTTACCATTCAAAATGGTACCGAAGCAGAGGTATGCAGTGTGTTCCTTGGTCACACCGCACAATAGAAAGAAGAGTCATCTATTGAAAACACAAGGGAAAAGGGAAGAAATTTAGGGCCAGATGTACGACCATTACATTTTGTGAATCGTAATTTGCAATGTTTTGCAACTCACTATTTGCAACTCGCAAAATGGAATCTGCGACACCGTTTGCAATTCCAAAATGGGTCCCAAGGGACCTGCTTCATTAATATTCATGAGGCCGGTCGTGACCCATTGGGAATGGCCACCACTCACAGGGATGGTGGCTTGCTGAGGTCAGCAGACCACCATGTCTGTGACTGCTTTTTAGGTCGAGCGTCTGCGCGCATGCGCTGGGTGCAAGACCTGTTGTAGTCAGTATACGATGTGTAATCCCACCTGCTGCTTACAATTGGCTGACGTCTGTATCAGTCTTCTTTGCTGGCTCCTTATTGGTTGGTGCTCCCGATACATCACTTCCGCTGTATCACAAGAAGCACCGACCAACTACAGTTTTGTTACGCTGCAAGTTGTCATTTGTACTGTTTAGGGGCAATTTCTTTTTCTTGTATTGATCTCCTACTGCGTGCACAGAAAACAAAATGTAAAATCTTTAAAAACACTACGGGCCCGATTCACAGAACTAACTTAAGACAAAACCCTAAACTTACTACCATTTTGGTATTCACAGAAGGCACTTACTCATTTTGGTATTCACAGAAGGCACTTACTCATTTCGGTATTCACAGAAGTTAGGAGTCCTAACTTTAGGACTCCTAAATGCCTTCTGTGAATACCGAAAGTCTTACAATTAGGATTTTCTCAGTTTAGTAGTAGTATAGTTAGGACTCCTAACTTTAGGACTCCTAAATGCCTTCTGTGAATACCGAAAGTCTTAAAATTAGGATTTTTCTCAATTTAGTAGTCCTAAATTTAGGACTCCTAACTTTAGGACTCCTAAATTCCTTCTGTGAATACCGAAAGCCTTAAAATTTGGATTTTTCTCAGTTTAGTAGTAGTATAGTTAGGACTCCTAACTTTAGGACTCCTAAATGCCTTCTGTGAATACCGAAAGTCTTAAAATTAGGATTTTTCTCAATTTAGTAGTCCTAAATTTAGACTTACATGTATTGAATTACATGAAGGAAGGATTTCAACTCATTTACCTGCAAATCCACTGAGGCCATGAAGGCTAAGTAATCTCTAATTAAACGCTGGGGGGCCAAACCTGTTCTGGCAATCAGGACGGCGTTGTCCGCATATACCAGTATAGGAATGCTGCAGCCACCAAAGACGGGTACATCTGTAGTAGACCCCCTGAGTGCTTCCCCTACCCCATTGGTGTAAATAGAAAATAGGAAGGGGGCGAGAACGCACCCTTGTCTAACTCCCCTGCTGATCTTGAAGGGGCGAGTGCATTCTCCATTTTTGCCGAACCGAACTGATGCTTTAGCACTGGAGTATAGTTGTCGGATAAAGGTTATTATTGCAGCATCGATCCCCATGATATCCATTAAGTCCCACAATTTACTGTGGGACACAGAATCAAATGCAAAACTAAGGTCCATAAATGCCAAATAGATTTGACCCCCATTATCGCTGGTGTACTTATTAATTGTCAGGCTCAGGTTAAGGCACTGATCAATGGGGCCTTTCCCTTTTTGGGACCCGTATTGAGCTTCCATCAGTATGTTTTTGTCTTTGGCCCTCTCTTCCAGTCTGTGTAAAAATAAACACCCCATTAACTTTGCTGTTGTGTCCAGCAGGGAAATAGGACGATAGTTTTTGGCGTTGTTCTTATCTCCCTTTTTGAAGATCGGGATTATTATACTTGACGACCATGTTGGAAGGGGGGCTGTTTTTACTATTGCGTTTAGCACATTCGTGAGAAGGAGGGCCCACAAGTCCTGATGTGTTAGAAATAAATCAATTGGGATCCCATCTGGGCCTGGTGCTTTCCCACCTGAGCATTTACCCAGACCTGCTTGTATTTCTTTCAGAGAGAATGTCAGATGCTTTCCAAGTGGAGGGGGTGGAGGTGGATCTTCTACTGCACCATTCTCTCCTGAACCAAAGACCCTCTAAAAATATGCCACCCAGTCTTCTTCTCCCACATGAACATCTAATGTGGGATCACCGTGATTTTTTAAAAACGGAGAGTTAAGTGTTTTCCAGAATTCACCCCAGATTTAAATAATGCTGCTTTTTCTAAATTGTCCCATGCCTCTTCTCTCAGGGATCTCACCCTTAACTTCCTGGCTTCAGAATAACTTTTCCTGAGAGATGCTATCATAGCACTGTTTCATGGGCGTGCATTCGGGGCTTTGTGCAAGGATTTGAGTGCTTGTGTGCTAGAGTGGTCAAACCATCGAATTGGCCGGGGGCGGGGGGGGGGGGGACATTGGGCTGTTTTACACATGTCAATGCATTTTTTACTTTACCAAGAAAGATCACAAAATCAGAGGTGATTTGGTGTGGGGAATTCTCAGGGTCCAAGCATCTCATAACTAGCAGTGTACTGTTATTTAAAATTAGCTGGACTGTTTTTTCTTTACCTATTTGATTCAATATTAATTGGAATCCATTTTTCCTGCCAAACAGGGGTTTCATAATTTTCTGGGAGGGTAGAGCATTTATCAAACCTGTCTCCAATGAGGCAAAGAGAATTGCATGAATGCTAAATCGGGATGACTTAATGTCATCTTGCTTAATATGAGGCTGAAGTGAAGATGAGACTATTACGAAATCAAATGTTGATAGGTAATTGTTTCTTGAAAAGATTTTAACTAACTTGTCAGTTGTGGGGTTTACCTTATTGATAACTAACAGGTTTCTAGTAATGCCTCGGTTACTTACCAGTAATCTTCATTACTCCGAGTATAGTCTTTCTCGCCAAATGACTAACAAAGTGAGCTTCAGCTCCACACCAGAACCCTCCAAAGCAAAAAGTCAGCCTCCCATGTCTCCCATCCCTTCCCAATATGGCTGACCAATTACACCCTTGACCTCTATAAGAGGCGGGCCCGCCCAACCCTTCAGCCTGAAACTACCAAGCATAAACGTGAAGCCGATAGCTGGACAGGGAGGGAGGGATAGGACTTATGTGGCCAGGAAGACTATACTCGGAGTAAGGAAGATTACCGGTAAGTAACCGGGGCATTACCTCCTCGTAAGTCTTCTTCGCCACATGACTAACAAAGTGAGCACATACCAAAGCTAAGCGGCTTCATGGAAACTCACAAGAAACCAACGGACCAGAAAGGGACGCTCACGAAAGAGGGCAAACCCAAAAGACCAGACGAGTGGAAGGACCACCCAAGAGAGAGGCAACCACGAGCAGGAAGAACCAGCCCGGGACAGAAAAACACCAGGAGGACCTAAAACCCGGACCCCCAAGACACGTAGTGCCGCCAGAAAAACTGCCCCAACCAAAGGCCGAAGGAGAACAGAGAAGGCACGGAACCAGACTGCACGGAGCCAAAAGCGACAACCAACAGGCCCCAGAACAGAAAGCAGCAAGCCGGACCAAACACACCAAGACTGCCCAACGGACAGCCCAAAGCAAGAGGGGAGCAAAAACCCAGACAGAGGAACTGAAGGAACAGAAGACATCCCCACCACAGCGACCCAATAAAAAAGCCACAGCAGAAAGGAGACGCAGACCGACAGAAACATAGCAACACTGCACAGTGGGAGAGCCGAAACCACAGGAGGAACGGGGCAGCAGAACCAGACGCAATCAAATAGACTGGCAGGAACGGATAGGGGCGCAAAAGGAACTCAACACGCCAACCGAACAAACAAAACAACGAAGGTCACCACAACCCCACCAGCAAGGAAGGAAATAGGTGGGACACGGACCCCAGTCTCACAAAGGAGCCCCCGGAATGGAGCTCGACACCAAGGAGAGAACCCACGCAGGCACAAAGCAAAAGAGACCCAGGAAGGCGCCAGAAACGACACCGAAGAAACCCGACCACCATGGGAACCCAACCGGCCAACAGCAAAAAGTGGAAAGCCCATAAGACCGCCCAGGGAGCCAGAAGAGTGGAAGGGATCAGGCCCAAGGCCAAGCCACCAGAAAGGAAGCGAAGGTCCACCAAAGGCCCCCATGCAGAAGAAAGTATATAGAGCCCGGCAGGGAGGGGACGCAGCACGAAGGAGCGAGACCGCCCCGCACAGGGACCAAGCAAACCATCCCAGGAACCTCCCACAAGAAGGACGCGAGCCGCCGAAGCAAGCACCGAGGTGATCACACAGCCAGCCAACAACCAGGCCCGGCCCAGCCAAACAACGAAGAACCAACAGGAACAGGAGTGCACCGGGAGGAGAAAGACCACCAGCAGAAATACACCAAAGATGAGAAGGACAGAAGATCTGGGCGAACGAGCCCGAGCCACGTCAATACACCCAGGGAGCCACCCGAGGCAGCAGGCCTCAGGACCCCAAAACCAGGGACAAAGAAGAAGAGGATACAAAATCCACACCGGAAGCGCAAGGCCCCCGCCTGGAAGAGGACAACTGGGAAAACCAGCACCCCTGGACACCCAAAAGCACTGCCGGAAACAAAAACCACCACGGGAAAACAAGAAAGCCGGGGCGGGACACAAAACCCACGCCCACAGAGGCATAACAT
Source organism: Triturus cristatus (assembly GCF_964204655.1). NCBI lineage: Eukaryota > Metazoa > Chordata > Amphibia > Caudata > Salamandridae > Triturus > Triturus cristatus. The sequence continues at coordinate 1,200,611,681 of NC_140584.1, forward strand.
GGAACCTGGAGCAACAGCACCTAAGTCCACCGACCGCAGCAACAGACGCCAACGGAGAAGCACCCCGGCGAGCCCCTCCAACAGGACAAAAGCCACGGCCAGGCAAAATAAAAACCCAGACAATACCCATCCAGGCACTAAAGAGGCCCAACCCGGAGTATTCTGAGAACAGACAAGACCATGTACTTTCAGGGTGGCAGGACCGCAGCCAGAGTAAAAGAGACCCAGGCAAGAACAGCACAAACGTGCTAAAAAGACAACAGGGACGAACCCTGTATACCTCCCGGAGCACAAGGCAGGGGAGAAACCGCCCAGGAGAGCAAAAAGAAGCCCCCACAGGGCCGTGGCAAAACCCAGAAAAGCCAAGGAACGGTCGACAGAAGGCAGACCAACCGACCCAGCACCGACCGGGAAACCTCGAACGCCCCAAAGGACGGCAAGGGCCGCCACCATCCGGGAAGGGGAACCCAGAACAGAAGGACCACTGGCCCAAAAAGGAAGTGTCCGAAGACACGGAGTAATAACACACACAAGACGTGGGCCCCACAGGAGAGCGAGCCCACAGCACCAGGTACTCCCAGGCGGGCACCCATCAAGGCGCGAACCAATCCAGACCCAGATCAACTTCTCAGAGCAGTCGCGATAAGAAGCATTCAGGGTAGCATGGCTGTAGGAAGGTGGAATCTGACTACATGGTTGCCCCCACTTTTGTCCAGGTGCTTTGATGGTTTTTGACTTAGTTTGGCTGGGAACCTGCTATTCAGGTCCCCAGCCTATCTGCTTTCTCTTATAAAATGATTCCAATTACTTTAGGTACACTCCAGATTGGATTCTGGGGTACCCTTATAAGTCCCTAGTATATGGTATACTATGTACCCAGGGCATAGGTACCCCAGAGGCCTACCAGAGGCTGCAGCATGTATTATGCCAGCCCTGGGAAGCCTTCCAAAATGACACCACAGGACAGCTACTGCAGCCTGAGTAAGGTGGTGCATGCACCCCTTACTGAGATATAGGTTCACTATATCTTACCCTATCACTGCACATATAAACCTATCAGTCACCCCTATGGCAGGCCTTATCAATCCTGAAGACAGGGTGCTTGGTTTTATGTGAGAGGGTGCCCATGCATGAGCAGAGCCCCTCTGCAGCCTTCCGAATCTATTCTCCGGGATTGTCTGTGATGCAGCCTGACGATATACTCTTAAGTGCATTATAACCTCACGGTAAATACTAACTTTGGGATGGCTGCAAGGAAACATGTTTGGTTTGGTGTCAAACGCCTTGGAATCATACCCCCACACCAGTAACTTGTGTGGGAGTATGATCCCACCCTTCTAGAGGGAGAGACACAACAGCACCGACATACCCGGTACCCTGGCATCACAAAATGGATGCTGTCAGCCACAGACACAAGTCTGGCCTCCTACTGCTGACCGAAACTCTGGCAGGGGAGGCCTGGACAATAGGTTTCCTGTCACAGGGAGGTGTTATCACCTACCAGACAGGCCTTAGTGGATTAGGGCTGGATGGGTGCACTCCAGGAGTGCTTTGAAGTCTGCGCTGGGGGCACATTTGGTGTCCCTGTGCATAGTCCAGCTCAAACCGGTTGCCGGGGCTACCAGCCCCTGCTCTGGCGTGAAATTGGACAAAGGAAATGGGTGTAGCCAGCCTTCTTTCCTGAACCTCCCATAGGTGGGTCCCCAGAGTATGTCCAACCCCTTCCTTGGGTATAAGAAAGGAAACCCTGGCTACAGGACTTTAGATTACACCTGGACGAAACTCTGATACAGAAATCCCGGGACTTTGACGATCTACACGACTAGATGACTGAAGAATCTCCCTTGGAGTAAAGGAGTTACTCCCCTGGTTGGCAGGCACCAAAGACGCATCTGCCCGGTTTGCATCTCCGAAGCTCCCACCGGACTCCGAAATATTTGCAACACAGGAGGTGGGTTTCCAGACTTCCCAGAGGCTGCCCCGAGTCCCCAGCAAAGCTGAGACCCGTAGCCCTCGTGGGTACCATGGAACCAGAACCCCTGGACACCATGCACATTTGCAAGTGCATTAGCTTCTCGATGTTCCCTGAGGCTGTGCATTGGGTTACTTGTAGCTCAGACCCCAAGCACCTTTTCCACCGAAGATTGCTGGCCTACACTCCACGAGTGTTCCGTGAGCCAGCCCTTGTGTTTTTGCTTGAGGTACCTTCGCGATCCCTGGTCTGTCGACTGTTGGGTCCCTGTGAAGGAAACTTTAACTTTAATTGGGCTTCCCTGGCTGCTCCAGACGTGACCTGACTCTCCATCGCTTGGGGAGTCCCCAGGACCTTTCTGGTCCGCACCGAAGCATCTTTTCTCTTCCTGCGTGGGTTTCCGTTGCCAAGGCTTGTTGTGTCCAATCCGGGCACTGGCACTGCAGCACTCAACATCCTTTGTGGGACAGCTCGAATCTAGCTCCTGGTCCTCGTGGCTGAAGAGTCAAGTTTCCCCTCGTCGCACCTGAAGCACCCGACTTCGGTGGGCATTCGTCTATCGCGCCCCTGGTCACTGGCAAGTGACCCAGACTCTGTCCCCTCTGCTTTCAGGTTCTTCACATCTCCGATCCAGGGTTGGATCTCTTCGGACACTTCTCTTCTTCCCGGCAGCAGCACTTTTCAGCAGCCTGCCATTGAAAACGACGACGCGACCAGACACCATTTGCCACCTATGCACCTGGCTTCCCTGGGTGAGGTAACACGAGTACTCCAGTGCTCCCGTGGGTGTTGGCCACTTAATATTTTAATTTCTAGTGAGTCTCTGCGCTCTGTAGACTTTTTCTAGTAGACTCTATCTAATAAACTTAGTACCACAAAACGTCCTCTAAACTTAGCTCAAGTTCTCCTTTAAACTCTTCAGGACAGTAAGAAAACAGTTAAGAAACGCTATTATATACAGGAGGGTAGCGACATCTAAACTGCTTGTGCTGACTCTGAGAACCTCCGCTTACTCGCGGATATAGAACTAACGCTGCTCGAAGCCAACTCAATTTACTATATACACAATAATAATTAATCCCGTGCTGACTCTGCGCTCGTCGATTGCTTAACTCAACGCAGACAAATACTTTCGCTTCAGTTATTACCGTTCCTCACGCGCATGCTGCCAAACGAAACGCTTCCCGAATTGAAGCGCATGCGTCTTCGTACTCTCACAAATAGAACGGTCTTACTTAAAAAAAGCCTTCCTCTTCTACTCCGAACCAGGAAACTTGAATTCTTGAAATACGCGATGAAAATAGTTCCCTCACTAACTTTGTGACGCGTAACACTGTGACCTTCTCTCCTCATTGCATTGGTGAAGTGCGCCACTCCAACGGCCTGACACCTGGATCCTGATGATTATTGTGAAACACTAGAGCGCTAACTTGCTGCTCACTCGTTCCTATTTTAGCGGCCATTTTAGACTCTGATCTGTTTTTAGCTTGGTTCAAAGTACAGCGTTTTTTCTTTTGGATGCTAGGTCGTAGGACATTACTCCTAACAGTAAGTTTATTTTTTGAATATGGCCTGACGGTCCTAACAGTACCCCCCCTCAAAGAACGTCCTCCCAATTTGGGCTTATTTGGAAATCTCTTATGAAATTCCTTAACTAATCTAGGAGCATGAATGTTTGAAGATAATTCCCAAGATCTTTCCTCAGGCCCATAGTTCTCCAGTCCAAATAGTACAATTGTCCTTTTCGTATTTTAGAATCTTATACTTGCTGTACCTCAAACTCTTCTCCCACTTCTGTTTGGATTGGTTGTGGGGGTTTTTTAACTCGGAAATCTTTTGACACCTTTTTTAATAAGGAGACATGAAACACCGGATGCACCCGCAAACCTTTAGGCAACCTCAACTGATAATTTACTGCACTTAGTTTTTTCTCAACCACATAAGGGCCTACAAATCTTGGCTGCAATTTTCTGACTCCCTTAAGTCTAAGATTCTTTGTGTTTAACCACACCTTATCTCCTGCTTGTAAGTCTGGTTCCTTTCTTCTTTTCCTATCTGCATAAAACGTATAACTTTCCTTTGCCTTGGTTAAATTTTCAGTGGCTAACGTATGCTCTCGTGTCATGTGTTCAACTAAATCAGTTACTGCTGGTACATATACCTCCTGGAAATTTAGAGATTGATGGGGATGTCTTCCTGTGTTTAGATAAAATGGTGAGTGTTAGAGTCGGGGATCTCTGGTTGGCGCAAGGTTGCCCTTGTGTCAAGCAGGAACCCTCTCCTCCACGTCAGGGCGCAGGATAACCCCTCGCGAATGACCCTTGCTCACCCTCTAGGTGCGTGGCGTGAGCAGCCAAGGCGATTCCTCAGGCGTTGTTGGTTAAGCACTGTGGAAATATGGATTTTTCTGGTCAGTTATGTCCCCTATCTTGGACCCCAACGGTTCTATGTGCATGTCACAAGTACATGTATGTTCCCTCCAGTTCCAGTTATGAAGACGCAAATACATGTGCGTCCACCGTCAACATGTCCTCTGTCAGATCCGCCATGAATAGGCCAGATATTCCATTCCTAAATATGAAAGGCCACCGGCTTTATATGGCTCAGTTACTCCATTTTACAGTCTAGGCAAGTAGGCCCTGATTCTGTCATCAAACTCTTCTTGCCTTCTGCCTCCGAAAGCTCCAGTCTGAGCCTGCATCTGTGACCATGAACTTTGTCTCATTCTCTGCGCGGCTCACGAAGCCTGACATCAGCCTATTCTCTGCCAAGAACTGTATTTCACCTTCGAATTATCTGCTTCCCCCTCAGCCGATGCATTCCTGCCTAGTAGTTTAAGTAAACATTCTTCCAGTTACCAAGCAAAAGGCCCGGCTTCTCTGTCCTCATGCAAGTAACTCATAGCCCTGTTACCATGGAATATTCCTATCCCCTCGCATTTAGTGTAGACACTTAGACGCTTGTACACGCACGCACAGTCAGTATAGAATAGATTCTGTCCGAGAGTCCTTCTTTCGTGGATAACATAGTTCTTTAAACATAGGATGTTAGATATGATTTGGGATTAGGTTGACTTGACCCCCCAGACTTCTTGTCTCCACATGTAGAGCTAAATGTCAAGTCCCCTTCACCCCCTAGTTACACGTCAATTACACGTCATGTTGCTGCGCGCGCATCTATGCCAAGTATTATCTTATGGATCCACCTATATGTGACATCATAACCAATTATGTTCCTTTTTACTCCTTATTACACCCATTTTTTGGTTACGCAGATAAATCGTCATTTTCCTTATCAATTGTTACGCCTACTGCATTCGCTTCATTGTAATGTATGATCTATAAAAGTCATTTCATGTCAATAATGTATGTACTTCACTTCCTGAACCTTCGTGGTGACGGAACTTGGAGCAACCGATTATAATCGATCACTGGAATAAAGCCCATTCCGAACCTCTAATACCACGGATTCTGCCTCTCATTTTACTGAGCTATTTTATTATGTTTCTGTATCAAATTAAGTCCAGGTAAAGGAATTTTATTTACCACATGAATGGCGCCCGAATAGGGACACTTTCTCATCTCACGCGCCGGCGGTGAGTTGCAGGCCCGGTCTCCTGCCACAGCTGGACGGACAATAACGCGTACCAGCAGGATTTCCTGTATCTCCCTCCGGTCAAGCGGGGGCGACTGAGGCTGCGATCAACACCCAGACGAGGCGGTGAGAAGTGCGAAGTATCCCGACCAGAGCCTAGCTGAGAGAGCAAGATCCGAGGTATACAGAGACCCACCAGTTTGAAGTCGAGTCCAGTTTCCGACGAGTCGAGTCGAGTCCAGTCCGGTCCAAGTCCGGTTTCCGAGGCCTTCCGTTTCCGAAGCTACCCGGTGAGTACCATTACTGGGGAGGCATTTCTGACGTGCACATAGGTTGTGCCGGTCAAGACGGGTTTGGGTACACAAATCCGGTCTGCACTGTTTTAGCAGTGTATCTGTACTGTTTAGCAGTATATCAAGTATTCCGAAGTATCTAGTTATTGTCAAAGAATTATGCTTGGTGATTAGTTATGCAGACGATCATCATTGTTGTTTCAGTTAAAGGTTTAATGTTTAATGTTTAATGTGTTTAAAAACGTCCTGCATATTGTGGTATGAATGGTTGTTCATTATTGTGCTTTTGTATTAAATGTGTTCAAGATTAAGTATCGGATCAGTTGCCAATATGCCGTTCTTTTCGAAACTAAGACAGATCACTACAAGAAAAGGGGTACTCGAAGAAGCCGTTCCTATTCCTCCTAGGGACACTCCAGGGCACTTCATGTATCACAAACATGGCTTAGACGCTATATTATTTCTTGATTTATGGGTAGATTACACCAAGGAATTACCAGAAAGTCAGAGGTGGCCCACAGCGGGAACCTGGGATGCAGAGTGCATCATGAAAGTCGAGGAAGAGTTATGGAAAAGGAAAGTCAGACAGTCACAGAAAGATGCCGTTGAGTTATGGCGTAAAGAATCTCATAGACGCACAGAAAAAGCACGTAGACAGGAAGAGAGGAGTAAAGAGAATTCCAATAAAGTTCGAGAGAATCCATTAATTGAGGAAGGTATCCGAGTAAAATCAGAACAAGTAGATAGGCAAAGAAATGCCCTTATGAATGGTATGTATCCCCTTCTGGCCGAAGGATTACCTAAGGCTACTCCAGAGATACCGAAAGACTTGCCACCCCCATTGTTCCCAATAAAGGTACATCCTAAGGGGCATCCTAGAACCGCAGAAGATGTTTTTCTTTCCTCATATTTAGATGACGCAGCTCCCGAGTATGCTAATTCTACCCCACATAGACCGCATACCAGGGAGGTCCAACGCCAAGATCCAGTACCCGTATCCCTACAGCAACAGATCGAGTCACAAGTTCCGGCAAGCACATCTGTTTCTGCATCCGCTCCTACAGCTACTTCTATAGCTGTGTCCACACCTGTAGTTGCTGTGTCACGTTCGACGAATCCTTTCACACCCGACACCCCAGATGGGGCCACGGGAGGTGCTACCAATATTTTTTCTACGCCACCCAGAATGAATAAACTTACTTTTCAAGAGTCAGCACATTCACGTACACCCAAACTCATAAGTGCCCGTACGCTGAAGGAACTTCTTATAGATTGCAGATATGACCCTGTGCCCGGTAAAGAGGACGAAATGACCCTGGCATCATTGCGTATCAGACGAGCCGCAGTGTATTTAGGGAAGTTACCCGGAATGACTGCGCATCTAGATAAAATATATCATTTTGTCCAAACAGGGCGAGATCCAGAATGTATTAACAGAGCTATGAAATACCAGAAAGTAGAGATACAGGGGGAACTGTTACGTTTCCTCATAAATTGCGTGATCAGAAATAAAGACCGACCGGGGGTAGACCCGGAAGCAATGCAAATTCTTACAAGATGGAGCCAGAATATATCAGAAGGTAGACATGATAAGCAAAATTGTATAATAGCCATGTGCCGAAAGATCCGTAAAGAAATAGAACGCCTACATGAAGAAAGATTAGAGGTAGACGAGTTCGAACAAAGCGAGGAAGAAGGGTCAGGACTGCCCGTGGGACAGTCAGACACCATAGCCTATGTAGGAAGAGGAAGATCTTGTAATAGTAATAGATGTCTTATTGACCCGATACGTCCGATATGTCCAGATAATAACAGGAATTTCCAAATACCTATAATTAATATAAGGTCTAACGAGCATTCGTTCCAAACCGCCGACAAACTACTCCGAGAACGAAGGGGTTATCATTTTCTCGATTCTATGGATGAACAAGATTTAGCCAGGGCAGCTGTCCATTGGGTGGACAGTCCCGGAAAATATAGTGATGATACAGTAGCACGCACATTTTTGAATCTCACCCCAGATGAACAGAGGTTAGCTGGGATTTATATGATTCAACAACTCATTATACTATATCGGAGTCAGCATTCGGACCCTGGTCCCTTACCTGACATATTGACTGAATTGCTTATGAATAAATGGAGAGGTGCAGGTACTAAATTAATTAAAGAAATTCTAGAATCAAGAAAGCAGTATATTCTTTTTGTATGCGCAGAGCATGTCTCATTGCCCGTCAAGGAAAGAACCACGTATCACATGGATAGACAGAATCCCTTACGAGAGGTGCACCCAATAAAAGGCGAGGACAACGAGTTTAAGCGCGTATTTGTATATACGCCCATATCAAAAATAGAATTGTTACAAATGAAGAAAGTCGTACCCAGTCATGACAAAGATCCAGCGGGTTTTCACCGAGAAATTAAAGACATGTTACTCATGGGAGAGTATACCTATCCCGACATTATGACAATATTAAAGGTATTGATGCCTGCTGGTATTTATGAGAAACTCAAGGAAAAAGAGTGGGAGGTAGGAGACCAAAAGATAGAATGGTCAGTGTTAGAAGCGGAAGAAAAGGCCCGAACTGCAGGAGCAGGACTTGGGGATAAAACTAAAGCACTACCAGGTTTATTAGTACAGGTACTGCCACGTTTATTAACTACGAAAAAGGAAGATTGGGGTACAATTTCAGCCTGTAAACAGAAGCAAGATGAAGACACTAGTGATTACTATGCCCGATTTGAAAAATGTTTTGGTATAAATAGTGGCATAAAAGCAAGTAGCGAATCATACCCACATCTGTTTGTAACAAAATTAGTAGAAAATGCCCTGCCCCAAGTAAAGAATAGAGTATTAAAATTCGAGAGTACCTGGCAAGGTAACACTCCATCACAAATGTTACAAATGTTACAGTACCATCACAATAGAATTAGAGAGGAACAAGAACATGAACACAGACGCATGAAAGACACGAAAATGAAAATGCTAGTTTCCCAGACAGTTCCAGTTGAAGGACATAAAAAGGGTATGACACATTCCGATTCAGCAGGACCTGTAAAAGGGACATGTAATTATTGTAAAAAGCCAGGTCATTACGTACACGATTGTCCAGTTTTAAAACATAATATCGCCATAGGTAAAACACAAGAAAGATCACGGCCACTCAGACAAGATCAGAATGAACAAGGAGCTCCGCAGCATGCACAGGCCATGCCAGCCGCACAACAGCCAATACAGTTTGTGCCAGCTGCACCAGCGCTGCCTGTTGCTGCCACACAGACAACAACACGACAAATGTATCAGACCGCCCAGTATGAATATCCTGAGTATCAGCGTTACGCATGAACTAGCCTAGAGAGGGAAGTTGACTTACCCCTTATTGAAATACCTGTAGATCAAGAAGGACCTTATGTACATAGTGAATTATTAGGCCAAGATAGAAAATTTTTACTCGATACAGGGGCAAGTCGAACAACTATAAAACGTAGTGAAGTTCCAGGGGCACCCCTCTCAGGCTCACAGAATATTTCCCTTGGTTTTTCAGGAAAACCTATTGTTAATGAAGTGTCACAACCTCTCCCACTTACGATAGGACCTCTGACCCGAACTACAGATTTATTGCTTACTAAATCATGTCCAGAAAACTTGCTAGGAATAAAAACATTGAAAGCTCTAGGAGCCATAATATGTTGTTCTCCGGAAGGAGTAAGGTTGTTTTTACGTGATTTTAAAGGTCACTATGTGTCTAGAGACATGGATCCCCGACTGCAGATTTTACCTACACATCTATGGGCACAAGGCCCTACTGATGTTGGTTGCATGAATATTACACCATATCGAGTCACATTAAAGGCAGGAGCGGTGCTACCACGAATGCGACAATACAAGTTACCACCAGATGCTGTAGTGGCTTTACTACAAATCATTGACGAGCTCATTGCCCAAGGAGTAGTTGTGGAAACAGACTCCAATGTATGTAATTCACCGATAATTCCGATTCTTAAACGAACAGATCCAAAGGCCCCGCCAGTATATCGATTGGTTATTGATCTGCGCGAATTAAACAAGTGCATTGTGCCACAATTCCCTGTGGTCCCAGATATCTCGTCATTACTGACAGCCATTGATTCCGAAGCAACATTCTTTACTGTAATTGATCTCAAGAATGCTTTTTTCAGCGTCCCAATAGATCCGGAGAGCCAATATTTGTTCGGATTTAGTTTAAATGGACGTAGCTTTAAATTCTCACGCGCACCTCAAGGATTTACAGAAAGCCCCAGCATCTATAGCCAAGCACTGAAACGAGAACTAGATAGTATCCACATGCCAGTTAACACTGCTCTGCTCCAATACGTCGATGATCTGCTGATCACCGCAAGAAGCGAACCGGAATGTGAAAAAGCATCACTGACAGTTTTAAAATTTCTAGCCGAAAAGGGGCACAAGGTGTCCCCTTCTAAGCTGCAATTCTGTGGCCAGCGAGTTGTTTATCTTGGACACTCGCTGTCCAAGGAGGGAAGGCAGCTTACACCGGACCGCATTCAGTTAATAGCTAACATGCCAACACCCAAGACACAAAAGGAGGTGCGGGCTTTCATAGGCCTCACTTCATATTGTAGGCAGTGGATCCCTCAGTATGCATTTCTAGCAAAACCACTCATTCAGTTGACAACACAGGAGGCAGCCACATCGACTGTTCTCCCTTGGACTCAGGAACATACACAAGCTTTTGAAAGCCTAAAGAAAGCTTTATGTCAAGCACCTGTTTTAGCAACGCCATGTTACAGAAAACAGTTTACACTTTTTGTTACAGAACGCGAAGGTACTGCCTTGTCAGTACTCACACAGGAACAAGCAGGAGCACACAAACCATGTGCTTATTTTTCTAGTACATTAGATCCTGTAGCTCAGGCTTTGCCTGCATGCCTAAAATCAGTGGCAGCGACAGCTTTAGCAATCAGACAAAGCGATGCCATAGTGTTAGGACATCCATTGACAGTTCAAGTGCCACACGCAGTAGAGGTTCTTGTAAACAGAACGCAAACACAACACTTGACTATAGCGCGACTTACAGGGTACGAACTTACATTGTTTCAGCCACATATAGAAATCAGACGCTGTAACACATTGAATCCTGCCACACTTTTGCCAGTAACCGGAACAGACCCACTAGCTCATGACTGTATTGAAGTTATTACTATAACGACAAAACCCAGACAAGACTTAACCGATGTCCCATTGTCAGATCCAGACCTGACATTGTATGTAGATAGTTCATGTATGAGAACAAGTACAGGAGAGTTAGTGGCCGCTTACGCAGTCACAACAGATACTGAAGTCATTGAAACTAATCGTATAAATACTTTGTCAGCTCAAGCCGCAGAGCTCATCGCTCTGACACAAGCCTGTATTCAAGCCACAAATAAAAAAGTCAACATATACACTGATTCACGTTATGCATTCGGAGTTGTACATGACTTCGGCGTGCTGTGGCGAGAGAGAGGTTATTTAACTTCCCACGGTGCCCACATTCAGCACGGACCCCTCATTCATGCCTTATTAGATGCAATACATCGACCCACTGCAATATCAATTATGAAATGTAAGGCTCATACGAAGGTTACTGATATCATTTCCCAAGGCAATGATCTAGCCGACAGAACAGCTAAACAGACTGCTCAAACTCAAACCCCCGACATGATAAAGACAATAGTCCCGACACCGACACAGTGTATGACAGTTAAAGATCCTACTCTTGACGTAATTGACATACAGACACATGCTACACCAGACGAAATAAAGAAATGGACTGAATTAGGAGGGATCCAAACGGACCAAGGATGGATGATGAAGGAAAAGTCTGTGTGGTTCCTTCCTGATTCAATGGTCCAAGTTATAATTAACACTATACATAGTCCAGCACATCTAGGAGAAAAAGCTATGCTAGACAGCATTCAACACATTTGGTTCAATAAACATTTACGAGCAGCAGCCAAACAAAAGGTCCGTACCTGTATGATCTGTTGTCAGTTTAACCCAGGAAAAAGCGTTCCCGTAGAACAGGGTGGATTTCATCCTCCTGATCACCCTTTTGAAGTGCTCCAGATGGACTATATCCAGATGGAACGATGTCGAGGATTCAAATATGTTCTCGTAGTTGTCTGCGCTCTGTCCCGTTGGACGGAGGCATACCCGGTTTCAGATTACACTGCCCCGACTACTGCCAAACAGTTGGTTCGAGAATTCTTCCCACGATACGGTTTACCACGTGTTGTCTACTCAGATAACGGCCAGCCGTTCTCATCCGAATTAATGAAACATGTTTCACTTCTGTTAGGATATCAGTGGAAATTCCACTGTGTCCGACACCCCGAGGCAGCAGGTCTCGTAGAAAGACATAATCAGATACTGAAAATCAGATTGTCCAAAATATGTTGAGAAAAAGGTGTCGACTGGATAGTAGCGTTACCAGTTGCACTCTTTTACATGAGAATGGTAGCACACTCTCGAACAGGGCTATCCCCGTATGAGGTGATCTTCGGCAGACCACCAAATATGTGGGGGACGCCTGTACCACGCAAAATAACTGATGTTGACTGTAATATGCTGACAGATTACTTGGCTTCCTTGATGTCTGCACTACAATCTTGTCGTTCACAGGTAGCTGCAGCCTTTCCCGACAACACTGAGGTGAAACCCCATGACGTAGTTCCGGGTGATCTCGTATTTGTGAGAAATTTCGACCGAAAGACTCAGCTGGAGCCCAGGTGGAAGACACCCAAGTTGGTTCTGCTCACTACAAGGACAGCCGTGAAGATCGAGGGCCGCAAGGGCTGGATTCATTCAAGTCATATCAAGAAGTTTCATGGACTATCCTCGGATATAGACATTGTGCCCTGCACTCCCTCACAGACTGATTCAAAACTTCCTTTGGTTGAAAAGACTAAAACCGAACTCTATAAAGTAAGATTGAGGCCTAGAACGTCAGACAATTTGATTGTTTAAGTCCTCTCCAAGGTGAAGCGGTTGAATTTGTCTCTGACATGTATCCTCTAGACCTGAATCATGGACAGTCGCGAAAAATGATGAAACGACAGGCGTATTGTAAATCACTGCGTAGCCATTGCATAGTGACATTAATAATCTTGTTTTCCTTAAGTCTTTTAATAATTACTGCAAGTATATTGTTGCACATATATTACCCTATTGCCAGAAACGTTTACAATGTTACCGCAGAACATTCTTTTAGTGACTTACCTCCGCATGAATTGTCTTATAGACTTGCGCTGCGCAATAACACTTTCATTAGTATGTTACATCATTCCCATCAGACTAGTAATGCCACCAATTGTTGGGTGTGTGGTCGGCTCCCTCCCTATCAGAATTATGAAGGAGTCCTGCCATTCTTTCCACACCCATTTACACATAATGGCTCCTGTGGAGCATTGTTTAGTTTAATCAATTCCATAGACTCAGACACAGCAGTTTACCAAGATCAGTGGGTATGGGGAAACCTGAACCTAGTTTTACTCAAGGTCTGCTACCCTGACAAGGAGGGTCGCCCCAAAAGAACAGGAACTGATCTAGAAAATGAAGTATATGGATTAGGTAATTTTACACCTAATCTCATGATTCTAAATGTCGTATCCGAAGTTGAACTAGTCTTACCCACCATGTCAGTATTCCCAGCGAAGGGTGAATTGTGTGTAAGAAAGGTTGGTTCCATACATATGGGCCATAGTAAATGCACTACTATAGTAGAATTCAGTGATCAAGGCAAATCTTCATTTAGAGCTTATCGCCACTCCTACTTTATATGTGGTCAGACTGCATATATGCGTCTACCTCTAGATTGGGATGGTACCTGCTACATTGCATTCCTTTTGCCACCTGTTTTCCTAGCTCCTCCTGATTATTATAGAAATATTCATTTAGTACACAACAGAGAGCGGAGAGATCTCCCAATTGTCGATTACACTGAAACAGCATGGGAAAAATACACAGATTTCAATAAAGGCATCTTTCCTTATATAGGTACTGTTACTAATAGTAAACTGATACGTAGATTAACTAGAACCCTTGAAGCAGTAGTGAATGAAACTATTTCCGCCCTAGGCAATTTAACAGAAGAGCAGTCTGCTATGCGGATTGTTGTGCTTCAAAATCGTCTTGTCCTTGACGTCATCCTGGCTGATAGGGGCGGAGCTTGTAGGGTCATCGGATCAAGCTGCTGCGTATTCATACCAGAAAATTCGCCATCAGTATATAAAGCCATAACTCGCCTTCATAAGATTGTAAACCAGATACACCAGAACCCAGGCACTTGGACTTGGTCCAGTTGGTTTTGGAGTGTGATATCAGCCTGGGGATGGAGAGTTCTATCCTTCCTAGGTATTGGCCTTCTCATACTATTCAGTTGCTGTCTATGTCTACAATGTGGACCAGCGATTTGTGGTCTGTGTACCACATCGTGTATTCCACCACCAAGATTTCATTCGTCACGGAAGAAGAAAGAAGAACAAATGATGCTATATGAACAGATCAATGGATTAATGAAGATTGATATCTCTTGACGGGCAAGTAGGGGACAAGGAGGGAATGTGGAAATATGGATTTTTCTGGTCAGTTATGTCCCCTATCTTGGACCCCAACGGTTCTATGTGCATGTCACAAGTACATGTATGTTCCCTCCAGTTCCAGTTATGAAGACGCAAATACATGTGCGTCCACCGTCAACATGTCCTCTGTCAGATCCGCCATGAATAGGCCGGATATTCCATTCCTAAATATGAAAGGCCACCGGCTTTATATGGCTCAGTTACTCCATTTTACAGTCTAGGCAAGTAGGCCCTGATTCTGTCATCAAACTCTTCTTGCCTTCTGCCTCCGAAAGCTCCAGTCTGAGCCTGCATCTGTGACCATGAACTTTGTCTCATTCTCTGCGCGGCTCACGAAGCCTGACATCAGCCTATTCTCTGCCAAGAACTGTATTTCACCTTCGAATTATCTGCTTCCCCCTCAGCCGATGCATTCCTGCCTAGTAGTTTAAGTAAACATTCTTCCAGTTACCAAGCAAAAGGCCCGGCTTCTCTGTCCTCATGCAAGTAACTCATAGCCCTGTTACCATGGAATATTCCTATCCCCTCGCATTTAGTGTAGACACTTAGACGCTTGTACACGCACGCACAGTCAGTATAGAATAGATTCTGTCCGAGAGTCCTTCTTTCGTGGATAACATAGTTCTTTAAACATAGGATGTTAGATATGATTTGGGATTAGGTTTACTTGACCCCCCAGACTTCTTGTCTCCACATGTAGAGCTAAATGTCAAGTCCCCTTCACCCCCTAGTTACACGTCAATTACACGTCATGTTGCTGCGCGCGCATCTATGCCAAGTATTATCTTATGGATCCACCTATATGTGACATCATAACCAATTATGTTCCTTTTTACTCCTTATTACACCCATTTTTTGGTTACGCAGATAAATCGTCATTTTCCTTATCAATTGTTACGCCTACTGCATTCGCTTCATTGTAATGTATGATCTATAAAAGTCATTTCATGTCAATAATGTATGTACTTCACTTCCTGAACCTTCGTGGTGACGGAACTTGGAGCAACCGATTATAATCGATCACTGGAATAAAGCCCATTCCGAACCTCTAATACCACGGATTCTGCCTCTCATTTTACTGAGCTATTTTATTATGTTTCTGTATCAAATTAAGTCCAGGTAAAGGAATTTTATTTACCACAGCACTTACAATCATACACACAGTAAATACATCAATCCCCCCAGAAACGGACACCAGACTTGGATATATATATAAATACGCTTCTTTATGTCAAAATAAGGATATATATCTCAGCAGACTTATCACAAGACCAATAACATTTTTGCTAGGCCACCAGGTTATCCAGCAGGTAAATGTTCGTGGTTCGTAGTTTCAAATGGATACTTTGTAGTCTCTTGCAAAGGTTACTTGTAGTTCCAGTACTCACAGAGATCGGTTCCTGCGAACGGGGAAATAAGGCGTTGCGGGCCCCGAGCCCGATACTGGAACTTCTTTCGTGATGTGGAGAGTCGGCACAGGTCGGTGCGACTCTCAACTTCGGGAAGTGTTCTTGGGTCCTCAATCAGCAGGTGTGGGCAAGTAGGCAGGCGCGGCCCGCGACCCTTTGGCACGGCGGTGCAGGAGGGTCTCCACAGCGGGGGCGGCGCGGCCTGGGATGTCCGAGGATAGCGAAGCGGGGTCACAGGGCACAGTCAGTGCAGCTGGATGACCCGGCGTAGATCACAGTCGTCGGACGGCGTCCGGCGGGAGGGGTGATAGCGCGTTCAGCGCGCTCCAGTAGCAGGTGGTGACAGGGATGCAGGCGGCCTGGCCCGGGGACAGAGAGCGGCTCGGGACGGAGCGGGGCTCTCACGGGTTTGAGGCAGGCGAGCTTCTGAGTGTCACGGCCCAGGAGGGGCGATGAGGGGCGCAGTCTCTTTCCAGCGGGAGGCACACACGGCTCGAATTGGAGGACGAGCAAAAGCACAGAGAACCCACTGTTCCTGGGGTTCAGTTCAGGGGGCAAGCTCAGATCAAGCCCTTGGAGAATGTTCAAGCACAAAGTAGCAAAGTCGTTTCAATAGTCTCTTCCTCTCCTTTCTCAGCAAGGCAGGCAGCAGGCCAGCTCCTCCAGCGTCTCCTTCTCCTTCTAGTCGGGCAGAGGTTCTTTGTGGTAAACAGGATTCTGATTTCTTAGGAGCCAGGCTCCTACTTTCATACCATGATTCTTTTGTTCTTTAGCGCCAGGGGGCCTAGGCCTGGCTCAGTCCAGTTCTGGAGCACTTTGTTATGGTGACTCTGCTCTTTCCTTTCAGCAGCAGGGCAGAGACATCAGCCGCCCCACAGGGGGTGGCGCCGGCTTTGTGGTGGCAGAGCACAGGTCTATTCAAGAGTCAAGGTGTACTCCTCCCACCCATCCAGGTGTCATCTCCCGGCCCACCACCTGGCAGCCAACCTGTCTCTGGGGATCCCCCCACCCTGCTCCTTACTGTTGCTAGGCAGAACACACACACACACACAGCAGAGGCGGACTGAGATGGTCAGGTCAGTAAATACTAACTTTCTAAAAGTAGTATTTACAAACCCAGAATATTAAAATAAACTTGACTACAAGAAGTATTTTATTATTCTGAGTTCAGGCATACTAAACTTGACATTCTACCATGCTCTCTGAGTCCACTGGGGTCACAGCGTTGGCGTGATCCCAGCAGCCCATTCTGGCCTATGGAGAGCAGGTAGCCTTCAATAGTGAAGAACGGAAAGGGCTGTAATTCACTACTAAGACATGCCACACACATCAGGGCATGTCTTACCTTATGCCTACAATGCACCCTGCCCTTGGGCCTACCAGAGGGGTGGCTAATATGTAGGTAAGGGAAGGTTTAGGGACTGGCAAGTGGGGGCACTTGCGCAGTCAGCGCGACAGTCCCGGACCGCGCACAGGGTCTGCGGTGGCAGACCCTAGACACATTTTACAAGGCCGCTTCTGTGGGTGGCGCAACCAGCGCTGCAAGCCCACCAGCAGCATTGGCATTCACAAGCCCTGGCACCCCTGGTGCACTTTACTGGGGACTGACAGTGAATCCAATAAACCAATCATGAACATCAATTACAGGTACACTTTACTTAGGGAGCACTTGCACTGCGGCACGGATTAGCCGTGGCGCAGTGCCCTGAGCGGACAACACCAGCAAAACAATCGAGGCACACCATCAAAAAGTGGAAGGGAAACTCACGCCAAGGTGCCAGGTCTAACACGTGTCCCCTCCAGCTGAAATGTGGGGAGAACTACCCTTGCCCAGGGGGTTCCTCGTCACTAAGGCGGAAATACCTGGACAGACCGTCAGCGTTGGCGTGATCTGTACCAGGACGGTGTTCCACCGTAAAGTCCATACCCTGTAGGGAGATGGACCACCTCAACAGCTTCGGGTTTTCACCCCTCATTTGCATCAACCATCTGAGGGGCCTGTGGTCCGTCTGAACCCGGAAGTGAGACCCAATCAAGTAGGGTCTTAGCTTCTTCAGTGCCCAGACCACAGCAAATGCTTCTCGCTCAATTGCACTCCACCTACTTTCCCGTGGAAGTAACCTCCTACTGATGAAGGCTACGGGTTGGTCCCAGCCCTCCTCAGTCATCTGTGAGAGAACAGCCCCTACACCATGCTCTGAAGCGTCTGTCTGCACTAGGAATTCCTTGGAGAAGTCAGGGGCCAAGAGCACGGGCGCCGTGCACATGGCAGTCTTCAGGGTGTCGAAAGCTTTCTGACAGGTGTCAGTCCAAATCACGTTCCTGGGCTGCTTCTTAGAAGTCAGCTCTGTCAAGGGGGCAACGATCGTTCCATAGCCCTTGACAAACCTCCTGTAGTACCCAGTGAGCCCCAGGAAGGCCCTCACTGCGGTCTGCGTCTTGGGGGGTTCCCAAGCCAGGATGGTCTCAATTTTGGGTTGCAAGGGTGCCACCTTGCCACTCCCCACTTGGTGTCCCAAGTACACCACGGAACCCTGCCCGATCTGGCACTTGCTTGCCTTGATCGTGAGGCCTGCTCGGCGCAGAGCCATCAACACTTCCCAGAGGTGGCGCAGGTTTTCGGGCCAGGTGGCACTGAACACGGCGATGTCATCCAGGTAGGCGGCACTGAACGCATCCAGCCCAACCAGTACCTGGTTGACCAACCTCTGAAAGGTGGCAGGGGCATTCTTCATCCCAAATGGCATGACTCGGAACTGGAAGTGCCCATCTGGTGTAGAGAATGCTGACCTCTCTTTGGCCCCATCGGTCAAGGCGATCTGCCAGTACCCAGACGTTAAATCAAACGTACTGAGGAACCGGGCAGCCCCCAGCCGATCAATGAGCTCATCAGCTCTGGGGATGGGGTGCACGTCAGTCTTCGTGACTGAATTGAGTCCTCTGTAGTCCACACAGAACCGGAGTTCAGGTGTGGCTCCCGGCCCAGCAGCTTTGGGGACCAAGACCACGGGGCTGGACCAAGGACTGCTGGAGGACTCAACCACCCCTAGCGCAAGCATTTTGGAGACCTCCTCCTTGATGCAAGCTCTGACCCTGTCAGTTACCCTGTAAGCCTTGTGCTTCACAGGTAAGCTGTCTCCTGTGTCCACATCATGGACGCACCAATCTGTGACACCAGGAACCAGGGAGAATCGGTCGGAAAACTGTCCCAGCAAGTGGCGGCAGTCCTCCTGTTGTTCGGGCGTCAGGGTGGGTGAGAGGTTAACTCCATCCACTGACCCATCTTTCTCAGAGGCCACTAAGAGGTCAGGAAGAGGCTCGGTCTCCTCTTCCATTCCATCATCAGTGGCCAGCAGCATGCCCACTTCGGTCCTCTCTAAGTGGGGCTTAAGGCGGTTAACATGTAGGACCCTCAAAGGGTTCCTGGGAGTCTGCATGTCCACCAAGTAGGTGATAGGACTTTTGCGCTCCACAACCTCAAATGGACCTGTCCACTTATCCTGAAGTGCACAAGGCTCCACTGGGGCCAAGACCCACACCTTTTGTCCAGGTTGAAGCTCTACCAGAGTGGCATTCCGGTCGTACCACCGCTTCATCTCCTCCTGGCTGGCTTCCAGATTTGCCTCAGCAAGTTGCCTGAAACGCCGAGTCTGGTTTCGGAAGGCCAGCATGTAACTATATACATTCTGGGGAGGTTTCCTGGGAGATTGCTCCCAGCCTTCCTTCACCAAACTCAGAGGTCCTCTTACCGGGTGACCATACAGAAGCTCAAAGGGGCTGAATCCTAGAGACTTCTGTGGCACCTCTCGGTAAGCGAAGAGCAGGCATGGCAAGAGGACGTCCCACTTACGCCTCATTGGACCGTCCAGGCCCATGATCATGCCTTTGAGGGTTCGGTTGAATCTCTCAACCAACCCATTTCCTTGGGGGTGGTAAGGAGTGGTGAACTTGTAAGTTACCCCACACTCCTTCCACAGGGATTTCATATATGTGGATATGAAATTGGTCCCCCTGTCGCTCACCACCTCTAGAGGGAATCCCACTCGGGAGAAAATTCCCATCAGTGCCCGTCCCACCACGGGGGCCGTCACTGTCCTCAGAGGGATGGCTTCAGGGTACCGGGTGGCATGGTCCACCAAGACCAGGATGAACCTGTTGCCCAGGGCTGTCTTGGGGTCCAGAGGCCCCACAATGTCAATACCCACTCGTTGGAATGGCGTACCGACCACAGGGAAAGGTTGCAGAGGAGCCTTGTGCTTCCCTCCGCTCTTACCACTTGCCTGGCAAGTCTGACAGGTTCTGCAGTAGGAATCTGAATTCTTGTGCATTTGGGGCCAGTAAAAGTGGGTGACAAGCCTGTCATAGGTCTTGTCCATCCCCAAATGTCCTGCTAACGGCACATCATGAGCCAGCCCCAGTAGGAAGGTTCTGAACTTCTGGGGTACCACCAGCACACGGGCTGACCCAGGTTCAGCAGCCTTAGGCTCGGAATACAGGAGGTCACTCTCCCAGTACACGTAGTGTGTTTTGGCCTGAACACCATTGGCCTGGTCTGCAGCCTGTTGCCGCATACCCACGAGAGAAGGGCATTCTTTCTGCTCCCTGCAGAATTCCTCCCTGGAGGGACCTCCTTCTTGCTGCCAATGGGTCAGCTCAGGCAAGTCTCCCAGTTCGGCAATCTGTTCCCCGGTAGGCTCCAGAGCATCCCCCTCAGGGTCTACTTCCTCCTGGGCCGTGGGAACTTCGGGGGCCGGTTTCCCGCGCCTCCTGCGCCTTCTCCCTAAGGCCGGTTCCTGGACCTCTCCCTCAGGCTCCAGGACCCTCTCAACACCACTACTGGCTGCCATGGACCGGGTGGTCACGCACGCCCAGTCGGGTAGACCCACCATCCTCAGATGCGTGGTCTTCTCCACCTTTTCCCAAGGGGAGCTCTCCAGGTCGTTCCCTAGCAGACAATCTACAGGCATGTCAGTTCTCACAGCGACTTGTAGAGTACCAGAGACCTCCCCCCACTCAAAGGGAACTTGAGCCATTGGACAACGACTCTCTACGTTGTCAGCATTGACAACCCTACAGTAGGCATTGGGTACAATCTGCTCTTGAGACACCAGGTGTTGCCTCACCGAGGTCACGCTGGCTCCTGTATCTCTAAGAGCCTCCACCTTCCTTCCATTGATGGTCACCACCTGCCCATATTTCTTAGTGTTAGAGGGCAGGTAGGTTACAGGGACCATCTCACTGTCTCCTAGCGAGACCAGGGTCATCTGCCCGGGACCCCCACCCTCCTGGACTGCTACTTCCTCCCCAAAGTTAACACTAGCTACTTGCCGGGGGGGAGCACCAGTGGGTGCGGTCTTACCAAACAGGCGACACTTAGGATCAGAGGCAATGTGACCCGGGTCACCACACTTATAACAATTGAAGGGCCCCTTTGGAACAGGTCTACCTGTCGGGGCCCCGTTCTGCTGCGGGGGTGGGGGAGGCTGAGAACCCTTCTGCTGGTTCCCTTGGGAATTACTTTGGGGGCCTTTTTGGAACCCCTTCTGTTTACCCTTGTCCCCCCCACTCTTCTGCTGGGGACCCTGCCCACCCTTGGCGGAGTCTCCCACTTGACCCTTGTGGACCCTGGTGCTGAGCCAGCGGTCCGCCTCCTCAGCAAGCTTCCTCGGGTTGGACAGCTTGCTATCAATCAGGTGCTGGCGTAGCTCAGGAAAACATTGACTGGACAAGTGCTCCCATGCAATTAAGTCAAGCAGCCCTTGATAATCATTCACTTTGCTACCCTTCACCCAACCATCCAGCGCTCTGCAGAAAAAGGTCACATACTCCACATACGTACTCTCAGGGATCTTCTTCGTCTCCCTGAACCGCTGTCTATATAGCTCCGGAGTTAACCCATACCTGGTCATTAAAGCTTCCTTCATATGGGGGTATGAGGTTTGGAGATCTAAGGGTAAATCTAACAGTGTGTCACGCCCTTCAGCAAGGAACCTTCCCCACAACCCCGCTCCCCAGTCTTTCTCAGGGACCCGGTGTGAGGACATGGCCACCTCGTAGGCTCTAAACCACTGCCCTATGTCATCCTTTCTAAAATACTCCTTTACTACATCTTTGGGGATGTACACCTTGGACTCTACCTGCACTGGTGGAGTGCTGCCACCAGAAGGAGCGGTGTCCAAACTTTTCGCCTTCAGCTCCAACTCCTTCAATCTGATATCATGATCCATTTGGCGTTGTTGTGCCTCCAGGGCCAACTTCTGCTTTTCCATTTCCATTTGTCCTGCCAACTTTGCCATCTCCATTGCATGCGCCCTGTCTGCTGCCCTGTCTGCCAGCTCCTCTGGCGACCGGACTCTGCTGGGCTCCTCAAGGTTGTCGGGCGGAACGATGTCCCCCGCATTCCGTGGGTCTCTTGACTCCTTCCAGGCTCTCAACGCCTTGAGGTACTGGTTCTTCTTCCTGAATCCAGCATGGGGAACTCTGAATTTTACACTGTAGCCTTTCAATTGCTCCGTTGTGTAACCTTCCAGTCTCTCCCAATCCACCTCATCTATTCCAGAAATCACAGAGAGCGCTCTCCCAGCGGAGAGTGAGCTAGGCATGGTTGCAGTAACGGCAGATGTCTCAACAAAGTTCCTAATCAAAACCTGTGGCTGCGTTATTTGGTCTGCTCTCACTATCTGGTGATTAATAATTCACTGTATGCAAATTACAAGTGCAAATCCGGAATCCCAACCGCTGCCACCAATGTTAGAGTCGGGGATCTCTGGTTGGCGCAAGGTTGCCCTTGTGTCAAGCAGGAACCCTCTCCTCCACGTCAGGGCGCAGGATAACCCCTCGCGAATGACCCTTGCTCACCCTCTAGGTGCGTGGCGTGAGCAGCCAAGGCGATTCCTCAGGCGTTGTTGGTTAAGCACTTACAATCATACACACAGTAAATACATCAATCCCCCCAGAAACGGACACCAGACTTGGATATATATATAAATACGCTTCTTTATGTCAAAATAAGGATATATATCTCAGCAGACTTATCACAAGACCAATAACGTTTTTGCTAGGCCACCAGGTTATCCAGCAGGTAAATGTTCGTGGTTCGTAGTTTCAAATGGATACTTTGTAGTCTCTTGCAAAGGTTACTTGTAGTTCCAGTACTCACAGAGATCGGTTCCTGCGAACGGGGAAATAAGGCGTTGCGGGCCCCGAGCCCGATACTGGAACTTCTTTCGTGATGTGGAGAGTCGGCACAGGTCGGTGCGACTCTCAACTTCGGGAAGTGTTCTTGGGTCCTCAATCAGCAGGTGTGGGCAAGTAGGCAGGCGCGGCCCGCGACCCTTTGGCACGGCGGTGCAGGAGGGTCTCCACAGCGGGGGCGGCGCGGCCTGGGATGTCCGAGGATAGCGAAGCGGGGTCACAGGGCACAGTCAGTGCAACTGGATGACCCGGCGTAGATCACAGTCGTCGGACGGCGTCCGGCGGGAGGGGTGATAGCGCGTTCAGCGCGCTCCAGTAGCAGGTGGTGACAGGGATGCAGGCGGCCTGGCCCGGGGACAGAGAGCGGCTCGGGACGGAGCGGGGCTCTCACGGGTTTGAGGCAGGCGAGCTTCTGAGTGTCACGGCCCTAGGAGGGGCGATGAGGGGCGCAGTCTCTTTCCAGCGGGAGGCACACACGGCTCGAATTGGAGGACGAGCAAAAGCACAGAGAACCCACTGTTCCTGGGGTTCAGTTCAGGGGGCAAGCTCAGATCAAGCCCTTGGAGAATGTTCAAGCACAAAGTAGCAAAGTCGTTTCAATAGTCTCTTCCTCTCCTTTCTCAGCAAGGCAGGCAGCAGGCCAGCTCCTCCAGCGTCTCCTTCTCCTTCTAGTCGGGCAGAGGTTCTTTGTGGTAAACAGGATTCTGATTTCTTAGGAGCCAGGCTCCTACTTTTATACCATGATTCTTTTGTTCTTTAGCGCCAGGGGGCCTAGGCCTGGCTCAGTCCAGTTCTGGAGCACTTTGTTATGGTGACTCTGCTCTTTCCTTTCAGCAGCAGGGCAGAGACATCAGCCGCCCCACAGGGGGTGGCGCCGGCTTTGTGGTGGCAGAGCACAGGTCTATTCAAGAGTCAAGGTGTACTCCTCCCACCCATCCAGGTGTCATCTCCCGGCCCACCACCTGGCAGCCAACCTGTCTCTGGGGATCCCCCCACCCTGCTCCTTACTGTTGCTAGGCAGAACACACACACACACACAGCAGAGGCGGACTGAGATGGTCAGGTCAGTAAATACTAACTTTCTAAAAGTAGTATTTACAAACCCAGGATATTAAAATAAACTTGACTACAAGAAGTATTTTATTATTCTAAGTTCAGGCATACTAAACTTGACATTCTACCATGCTCTCTGAGTCCACTGGGGTCACAGCGTTGGCGTGATCCCAGCAGCCCATTCTGGCCTATGGAGAGCAGGTAGCCTTCAATAG
Organism: Triturus cristatus; assembly: GCF_964204655.1. Lineage (NCBI taxonomy): Eukaryota > Metazoa > Chordata > Amphibia > Caudata > Salamandridae > Triturus > Triturus cristatus. The sequence goes on from NC_140584.1 coordinate 1,200,636,027, forward strand.
TGAAGAACGGAAAGGGCTGTAATTCACTACTAAGACATGCCACACACATCAGGGCATGTCTTACCTTATGCCTACAATGCACCCTGCCCTTGGGCCTACCAGAGGGGTGGCTAATATGTAGGTAAGGGAAGGTTTAGGGACTGGCAAGTGGGGGCACTTGCGCAGTCAGCGCGACGGTCCCGGACCGCGCACAGGGTCTGCGGTGGCAGACCCTAGACACATTTTACAAGGCCGCTTCTGTGGGTGGCGCAACCAGCGCTGCAAGCCCACCAGCAGCATTGGCATTCACAAGCCCTGGCACCCCTGGTGCACTTTACTGGGGACTGACAGTGAATCCAATAAACCAATCATGAACATCAATTACAGGTACACTTTACTTAGGGAGCACTTGCACTGCGGCACGGATTAGCCGTGGCGCAGTGCCCTGAGCGGACAACACCAGCAAAACAATCGAGGCACACCATCAAAAAGTGGAAGGGAAACTCACGCCAAGGTGCCAGGTCTAACAGTGAGTAACCTGTAGACATGTTTTTGCATTGTTGTGCGCAAACTCCGCCGCCCACAGATAATCCGGCAAATCTCCCTCCTGCTCTAACAAACACAATCTTAGGTACTGCTCTAATTCTTGATTGGTGCGTTCTGTTTGGCCATCAGTTTCTGGGTGGTAACTAGTAGTATACCTGGAGTCAATACTCAGTTTCTTAGTAAAGGCCTTCCAAAAATGGGATAAGAATTGGGAACCCCTGTCTGATATCAAAACCTTAGGTATTCCATGGGCTCGAACTATGTTTTGACTAAAAGTATGTGCCAAGGTTGCTGCCGTGGGAATTCCCTTTAAAGGTATAAAATGGGCCATTTTAGTAAATGCATCTACACACACCAATATAGTATCAAAACCCTTACTAGATGGTAGATCAACTATTAAATCTAAGGTTATGGTGTGCCATGGGTATGGTGGAGTAGGCAGGGGCTGCAGTAGCGCCTTGGGAGCTTGCCTTTCCGACTTTCCCCTAACGCAGATCTCACAATTGGCCACATATTGCCGTACATCCTTTATCATACTTGGCCACCAAAAACGTCGCCTCACTAGGTCTTCAGGCTTCGTTTTTCCCTTATGACCTGCCAATATGTCATCGTGGCTTTCTTTCAAGGCCTTTTGCTGCATTTCTGGTGTCGGCAGGTAAAGAGCTCCATGATGATACAGTAAACCTTCCCGAATATCTCGCCCAGAATCTTCTTTCACCCATTTTTCTATTTCTTCCAACGACATTGAGGCCTGATTTCTTTTTTCATGCGACTCTCGCAAAACTGCTCCAATCACCTTTTCAGCAGGTATGATTGTCTGGGTCTTGACCTCTTCCAATACTTCTTCAGTTCCGCTTCTAGATAAGGCGTCTGCCTTACCATTTTGTGAACCAGGACGATAGGTAATGATGAAATCATAGTCTGCGAAAAATAATGACCAACGTAATTGTCTTGGTGTTGAGGTTCTAGCTGACTACAAAAATTTCAAATTTCGATGATCCGTATAGACTGTTACCACATGCCTAGCTCCCATCAAATAGTGTCTCCACTCCTTGAAGGCATCTTTAATGGCTAATAACTCTTTCTCAGTGATGGTGTAGTTGACTTCTGCTGCAGTTAGCTTCCTAGAACGGTAAGCCACCGGGTGCAGTTGTCCTGTAGACGTGTGTCTTTGGGAAAACACTCCTCCAAAAGCCCAATTGGAGGCATCTGTTTCTACAAAAAATGGTTCTCATGGATCGGGATGAAGTAATATTGGTGCTGTGGTGAAATCCTTCTTTGGTTGGTTAAATGACTCTTCTGCTTCCTTAAACCACTTAAACCTGACACCCTTCTTTAGTACCCTTGTCATATGAATCAGCTTCTGAGAACATTTTTGAATAAATCTCCTATAGAAATTAGCGAATCCTATGAAACTTTGAATTTCTTTCACTGACTTAGGAGATTCCCATTCCAACACTGCCTTGATCTTGTTTTCGTCCATGGTTACTCCACTAGGAGCTAGCACAAAACCCAAGAACTCCACAGAGGTAACACTAAAGGCACATTTCTCTAGCTTAACAAATAAATTGTGCTCTCGTAGTTCCTGCAGGACCTTTTTAACATGTTCTTCATGTTCTTCTACGGTGTTCGAGTAGATTAGTATGTCATCTATATACACTAATGCATTCCGATCAATTAATTCTTTCAACACATCGTTGATGAAATGTTGAAAGGCGGCTGGGGCATTGCATAAGCCATACGGCATTACTTGATATTCAAAGAGGCCATGCTTAGTCCTAAATGCCATCTTCCATTCATCTCCTTCTCGAATTCGGACTAGATGGTAGGCCCCTCTCAAATCCAACTTGGTATAAATTTAAGCTTCTTTCTTTCTTGATTGCCTTCAAACCAATCTTTTCCGCGAACTTTAAATCACAGAAATTGCCCGTAGCTCCTGAATCTATCATTACTGTAACATGCTTTAATATTTGTTCTCTATACTGTAGCGTCATCATTACAATCAAATGCAGAGCTGCAGACTGCAAGGTATTCGCCAAGGTATGTGCATCTGGAGCTGTTTTAGAATCTGCAACCACCAGTCCAACTCCACTTACTGGTGGTGCAAGGCGTTTTCCGACGGTTTCTGCTTAGGTTTCATGGGACAATTCCAAACAAAATGCCCAGTTCCTCCACAATAAAGGCATTGTTTGTTCACCCTCCGTTTTTCTTTCTCTTCTTTGGAAAGCGGTCCTCGAATTGTTCCAATTTGCATGGGTTCTCCCCCACGAACGGTGTCATTTTCCTTGCTGCTTTCAGTTTTTACTCAATCAAACCTGGCCACACTCGGACGATAATCTCGCTTCCTTTCTGCTCTTCTTTCACTTTGATGGAAATCAATCTCTAAAACTAGATCAATTAATGCTGAAATCTCTGTGGGCCGGTTGGGTACTTGTGCTAATGCATCCTTTAATTCGTCCTTTAAACCTCGATAAAACAGAGCTTCTCTTTTGTTCTCCGGCCATTCAGTTTCTACAACCAACTTATTCAACTGGGCCAAATAGGCTACCAGATCTCGACTGCCCTGTTTAATTTCCAATAACTCGTTGTCTGTTTGAGGAAATATGAATTTTGTGATCAGTTATGTCCCCTATCGTAGACCCCAACGGCTCCATGTGCATGCTATAAGTACATGTATGTTCCCTCCAGTTCCAGTTTTGAAGACGCAAATACATGTGCGTCCACCGTCAACATGTCCTCTTTCAGATCCGCCATGAATGGGTCAGATATGCCATTCCTAAGTATGAAAGGTCACCGACTTTATGTGGTTCACTTTCCACATTTTACAGATTCAGGCGAGTAGGCCCTGAATTCTGTCATCAAGCCTTTCCCTGCCTTCTGCCTCTGAAAGCTCCAGTCCGAGCCTGCATCTGTATCCATGAACTTTGTCCTACTCCCTGCGCGGCTAACGGTGCCTGATCCAGCCTGTTGCCTGCCAAAAACTGTATTTCACCTTCAAGATTATCTGCTCCGCTCCTCATCTGATGCATTCCTGTCTAGTAGTTTAGGTAAACATTCCTCCAGCTACAGTGCAAAGGGCCAGGCCTTGCTGTCCTCATGCAAGTAATTCATAGCCCCTGTTACCATGGAAGATTCCTGCCCCCTCGCATCTCATGTAGACACTTAGACGCTCGTACACGCACTAACAGTCAGTATAGAATAGATTCCGTCCGAGAGACCTTTCCTTTTGGATAATACAGTTCTTTAAACATAAGATATTAGATATGATTTGGGATTAGGTTGACATGACCCCTCAGACTTCTGTCTCCACATGTAGAGCTAAATGTCAAGTCCCCTTCACCCTCTAGTTGCACGTCAATCACACGTCATGCGGCTGCGCACGCATCTCTGCCAAATATTTCTGCTGACATTGCAGGATTCTCTTATGGATCCACCCACTTGTGACATCATGTATAATGACGTTTTCTAAGTTACGCCTATATGTCCGCCTTTTGGTTACGTATGCATATTTTATCTATCTTATCAACTGTTACGCCTCCTGCATCTGTTTCACTATAATGCATTTCTTATAAAAGTGATTACCTGTCAATAATGTATTGCCCTTCCTTCCTGAACCCTCATGGTGATGGAATGTGAAGCCTGCAGTTCGAACTGTATTTCCTTTGTAGAGGAATAAAGCCCTTTTCCGAACCTCTAATACCACGGATTCTGCCTCTTATTTTGACTGAGTTATTCTTACTAGACTTCTCCGCATAAAAAATAGTACAGGTAATTTAAATATTTACCACATGTTGCCTGTGAAACTCTTCTCCTGTCAAAAATTCGAAGAAATTCTTTCTTAAATTCATCCAAATCATATAATATCGGAGCATTGCTGGTCACCAGAGGCATAGACCAAGATGCTGCATCTCCACTTAAGTAAGACAAGATGAATGCCACTCGAGACTGCGCATCGGGGAAAAGTGCCGGACGACACATAAAGTGTAATGTGCATTGTGTCAAAAACACTTGTGCCCTTTGGGGATCTCCACTAAATCGTTCAGGGGGCGCCAAGGGAATTACGGGTGACAAAGAATGAATTACTTGTGTCGTTACTTTAGGTTGGGAAACTGGAGCGTCGCTAGGGTTCCCTTCAGCATAGACCGAATATCTTAAACTTGGGCCAGACACTAGACTACTCATTTTTAAGGTTAAATCTGTAGTTTGTTTTCTCAACTCCCTGTTCACCTCTCTAACTGAAATTAATTCCCTTTGGATACCCTCTAGGACTTCTCCTAATTTCTTTAAGGCCAAACCTTCCGCCATTCTGCTCAGGTGCGAATTCAAACGTGGGCACTTCACTCTGTCAGATCCAGTGCTCTTCTCAAAACGCTCAGGAGCAGAATGTCGCAAGTTCCCAATGCCTCTCCCAGCTTTCTGGGCAACGCGCTCTTTTGACGCGAGTACGCCCAAGAAACCCAAGGGGGGAAAGGGGATGGGACAGAGAAGAGACAGTCATTTAACGTCTTTTTCTTTCTTCTGTATTGACACCCTTCTATCTTCTTTTGGGGTGGACAGATGAGTGTATACTGCAAAAGAAGTTTTCACGTTAGTATTTGGCCTTTTCTATCCCTACTCTCTCTCCTATTCTATATCGTTGTGTATTCTCCTTTTCTCAGCATACCTACCCTGTGTACAAGTGACCAATGCTCCTCTTCTTGAATCTTGTGTTGTTTTGGTGTTATATTCTTCTGTGGTGCTATGACTAGAGTTATGAGAATGTGTTAGTTTTCTATTTCACCCTATCTCTTATTCTTCTTTTTATTTTTACAGAAAACGCTTACCCAAGATGCAAAGAATATTGCCTTAAACTGGATTCTGAGTTGGTGCGTAGATTTTCTTCTATAACTTCTCTAGTTTCTTTCTTTCAAGAATTATCTCCACTCAATATTTTAATTTCTAGTGAGTCTCTGCGCTCTGTAGACTTTTTCTAGTAGACTCTATCTAATAAACTTAGTACCACAAAACTTCCTCTAAACTTAGCTCATGTTCTCCTTTAAATTCTTCAGGACAGTAAGAAAACAGTTAAGAAATGCTATTATATACAGGAGGGTAGCGACGTCTAAACTGCTTGTGCAGACTCTGAGAACCTCCGCTTACTCGCGGATATAGAACTAACGCTGCTCGCAGCCAACTGAATTTACTATATACACAATAATAATTAATCCTGTGCTGACTCTGCGCTCGTCGATTGCTTAACTCAACGCAGACAAATACTTTCGCTTCAGTTATTACCATTCCTCACGCGCATGCTGCCAAACGAAACGCTTCCCGAATTGAAGCGCATGCGCCTTCGTACTCTCACAAATAGAACGGTCTTACTTGAAAAAAGCCTTCCTCTTCTACTCCGAACCAGGAAACTTGAATTCTTGAAATACGCAATGAAAATAGGTCCCTCACTAACTTCGCGACACGTAACACGGTGACCTTCTCTCTAACCCCGGGCGTAGCACTACGCTTCGCCCACGTAGTGTACGTAGCGCTGCCTGCTTCGCACTTTCCGAAGTAGGCGAAGCAGGGCAGCGCTACGCACACGCCGAGGGCGAAGCGTAGCTGCTTGCCACCCGCCATCCACCTCCCGCCTGCCCTCCTTTTAATAATATCAGCAATGAAAAATAAATTAAAGTAAAGCGACTTACCGTAAGCGCGGCGTCTCCGGGGCTCCCTCTTTCTGTTTCTAATTTCTTCTGGCAAATGCGCATGCGCGGACACCGGCGCATGCGCATTTCTTGCAAGAAATGCGAATGCGCGGGCGTCCGCGCATGCGCATTTGTCAGAAGAAATTAGAAACGAAGAAGAGGGAGCCCCGGAGACGCCACGCTTACGGTAAGTCGCTTTACTTTAATTTATTTTATATTGCTGATATTATTTAAAAGATGGGCGGGCGGGAGGTGGGTGGCACGTAGTGGGGCTACGCGAAGCGCGTAGATTTGGGCACACTACGTGCTGCTTCACGTAGCCCCACTACGCCCACTACGCCCACCCTTACTTCTCTCCTCATTGCATTGGTGAAGCGCGCCACTCCAACGGCCTGACACCTGGATCCTGATTATTACTGTGAAACACTAGAGCGCTAACCTGCTGCTCACTCGTTCCTATTTTAGCGGCCATTTTAGACTCTGGTCTGTTTTTTAGTTTGGTTCAAAGTACAGCGTTTTTTCTTTTGGATGCTAGGTCGTAGGACATTAACCCTAACAGTTAGTTTATTTTTTGAATATGGCCTGACGGTCCTGACAATAGCTTTCAAATAAGATTGTCTTTAACCTATCATCTCTAAGGGGTTGTTTGAACTGGTGCAAGGTGCCCACTATAACTAGTGGACAGCATATACCAGGCCAACTTCTCACAATGGCCACAGGGCCCAGGCAGACCAAGCACAGGAAGCAGGAGGATACATCCAATGTCAAGGTGGAGCACCCAACACCGTGGCAGCAAGCCACACATCCGTGTACAAAGATACCCCAGAAGGCGCCACAGAGAGGAAGGAAGGGGACACCCAACTACCTCACCAGACCATCCGAAGGCAAACCAGACGACAAGGGTGAAAGACCCCCGTCTCAAACAGAATCCCCCACAATCTTGTGAAGGGGACACTAGAAAAGGAAGCTACCACAAAACCAGCGGAAAAAGAACCTCAACCACAAGGCCACAGTGAGTCATGGACAGGGGAAGGCACAACAAGCGACCCGCATGAAAACGAACCCAGGGAAGCATAAACAAATCCAGGAAAAAAACACAGAGGCAGCACGCAAGAGGCCACCTCAACCAAGGCTCCCGAAACACACCCACAAAATGCAGAAAACACCATTGGCCACACCGGTAGACGGAAGCACCCTCCGGGATGAAGGGGACCCCCCAGCCTCAGGGCCAAGGAGTCCAAGAACAAGCTGCACAGTGGAGAGCCACACAGCCGCCGCAAAAAAGCAGACGATGAGGAAGGCAGAAAATACCACCCAGCGCCTCTGCCCAACACAGTGGCCCAAGCCCCAGTAGGGGCTCGCGGAATGTGAAAGAAACAGACAAGAAAAAAGGCAACAACCCAGTCCGCCTGCGTACCCACACAGCAACCACAGAAGCAGCCCAGGAAGGACCGGTGCTAATAGCAGCCCGCCCCCAACAGCCATGCAGAAGCCACAGCCCCTGGAATCCCCAGGAGGACGCCAAAACAGGGATAAATCAGGCCAAACCCCACACAATAAAGGAGAGAAGGAGGAATGGACCACAGGCCCAAAGCCCCTATGGGGGTGTAACCACCAGGACGGCCAAAAAGGTCAAACACACAGCACCACCAGAATGCGGGCAGAACTACTCCACGGAAGGCAGAAAACCCCGGGAAGGCCCCAATACAGTGCCCAGCCGCACAGAATAGTAACCACGACACCAGCGCGACAAAGAACTCACAATAAGCGAGACAGCAGAAAAGAAACTCACAACCCTTGGAGGAAAAGTCAGAAACCATAACTGCCAGACCCCAGCGCCTCATCCAGGTGAACAAAACAGGGAAGCAACACAACCAAGGGAGGAAGCAGAAGACCCACCTACACAAAGCACAATGGCTCACACCTCAAGACAGAAAGAGCAGGAGGCAATAAATACAAAGACCGTTGGCCAAAAAATAAACCACAAAAAACGAAAATGAGCGTGGTTGGACCAGAAGCACAGGAAGTAGAGCGGCGATGCCGAGACACGAACTGGCAACCCCAGCGAGTGGGACGGCAGCACTAGCCCTAAGGCTATCCCACAGATCCTTCCCACACAAGCACAGCGCACAGAAGCAGGCCCGTAAACACGTAGGTACAAAGGGAGGACCCAACACCCACAGAGTGGGAAAAATAACCTTAAACCCCACAAGAGAGGAGCAAGGTCAACACAGACACCCGGCTGCAACCGGAGTCGGAAACCCCACCAGGACCCACACAATATCCATCAAAAGGTGAGGACGTGGAACCCGAAGAACAGCAATGGGACACCAGGGCCCAAAAACCAAAGAAAAGCAATGGACTAAAATGGGACAGCAACAAAACAAGCTGTATGGTTCCATCAGAAACAAGAGTCCCCAACATCACTACCCTGACAAAAGTAAACCAGGGAATCAGATACGCAGCGTGAAACCAAGTGGCGCACATGCGTAAGTGCAAGTCCAATGAAGGTGAAAGGACCAAAACACACCATGTATAAGCAAGAGTGAGCAAGAAACCAGTAAGGACTCCACATAGTCCACAAGCCGTACGCCCTCGGGCAGAGGAACGGGAGAATACGCGGCAACCCCCAGGACCGGGACCCGCCGAGGCATGGCAGAAGCCCACAACAGAAACTAGGCCAGCAAGGTAAGCCCCCATCAGAGCACACCCGCGCAGGGCCACAACCAGAGCTCGCAAAAGCCGGGCAGAAATGCCCCAAGTCGTGGGGGAGGCGGGAACCACAAAAAGCTTACTGCAGCCACAGGGAAGGTAGCGAGCGTCTCGGAACTTGAAGTGGAAAAAACAGCAGCAGGCCGAGGCGGGAACCAAAGCATTCAGCGGGCTGGAGCGACTGATGCCCGACCCAAGCGCAGGCAGCCACTGGTGAACCGCACGGTAAACGGGAGCGCTCACAAATACGAGGCACAACCGAGACACAGTCTCCCGTAGTGGGCACAACGTTGAATAGCGGTACAGCAGCCGTCGCAATGCCAGCACGGGGCAGTAAGGACGGGCTGCAGCGGAATGCAAGCAACCCTTTAGTGAAGCCCGCAACCCTCCCGTGGGCAGAAGGCACACCGAAAGAGCCCGCCTGTGCCGGGCTGTCAGACAGCAGAGGCCCAACTGCAAAGCCCGCTATAGCAGGACATAAAACAAAAATGGGGGAAAAAAGAAACCCCAAGAGCCCACAACCACCAGAGCCCGCTAGAGCAGGGCGTCAAAACCAAAAGGTCAGTGCAGAGGCCAGAAGGTGTGGGAACCAGCGCCTGAGCCTGCTGGAGCAGGGCCTCCTCACCAGGGCCCTGGGACCTGCTGGAGCAGGACCTCGGCCCAACTTACCTGTGTAAACACGTTCTGGAGAATCTGCAGCGCAGAACCAAAAAGCACAGGCTGAAGGGTGGGCCGGCCCACCTCTTATAGAGGTCAAAGGTGTAATGGGTCTGCCATATTGGGAATGAATGGGAGGCAGACTTTTTGCTTTGGAGGGTTCTGGTGTGGAGCTGAAGCTCACTTTGTTAGTCATGTGGCGAAGAAGACTTACGGGGAGGTAATTAACAATTTATTTAGGCTAAGGCCATAATCTTGGTGGGTAAAATGGCGGATGGGATCTCCCAAGGTGTCTTCAAGCCCACATACTCTATTTTAATTGAACTTGCATTGCTGGGTATTAAAATCTCCCACCCACAAGATGTTCACGACTTTTCCATGAGTTGCACTAATACTAATCTGGATTTCAATATCTAAAAGTTCCACCACATCCTTCATATTACCCCCGAAATTGTAAAAATTCACTAATAACAAAACACATTCCTTATTCCCCTCTATCGAAAGAATGTGGAAGTAAGGACTCGGGCGCCTGAAGTTTTTTATTTTGAGGGGAAGGTATTTGCAATCAAAGTCAGTAGCCCCCCCCCCTTGGTCTACCGGAGGTTGATAGGAGCGCATCTGTTTAGAACGAGCGAAACCCTTCTAAAAATATTGGTTCGGTTGCCCATGTTTTTTTAAAGCATAAAAGTTCTGAGTCTTGCCATTGTGCACACCAATCTGGATTGCTCAACTTTGAGGAAACACCTGAAGTATTCCATGTGGCTATCTGTAAAGTGAGTGTGGAGCCATTTGTTGCAGCCTCCCTGTCTTGACAGTTTTTAATAGGCTTTATGTACTGAGTATTTATCGTATTTGCTAACTCCCTTAGCTGGGTCGTGGCTACCCCTGACAGTCAATCACAGGATTCCCAGTTTACCGGCCAGGTTAAGGGCTCAAATCTGTTTGCTAAGACCAACCCATTTTTCTCTAAATGCCCTGACTTGGTTGGTAGACCAATGGCAATTTTTGGTGGACCTGAATGAACGCTATAGAAATGCCCTAGCAGGAATACAGAAATCTGGGAAAAAAAGAGGAGACTGGTCTGAAAGTTGTGTAATAAGGACCGAGTGAAATGTTTATTATTACAATTTACCACCACACAATCCCCCTGGTTTATTTTAGGAGAAGGGCCCACCCAACTCACCCTCCTTGCCATAATGATGTGTCTGGCCAAGCCCCTAGAACCATCAATGATAGGGGCCCGAGAGTTCAGCCAGTGGAGAGATTTATCCATCAGTTGAGCAGTATCTTCCCTTTGGCCATCCATCAGCGGTGGAACATTTGTCAAAACCAGAACCAGAGGGGACGCGGCGGGAGGAAGGTCCAGTACCGAGTTGGAGTCCCACAACTGTGCTAGTTGGCCTGCAGTTCGCCCGCTGTCCCCAACGTGTCCTTGCCCCCCTCTGGTGTTTGGGACCCTATTAGGATCTGTGCTAGGGGAGGTAATGCATCTTGCTGACCTAGGATTTACCAACTGCCTCTGGATTGTTAAAGGTGGTAAATAAGGCACGGCATGGAGAGACTGGAGAGAGGGCAATGATGGCGCTACAGCCGGCTCCAATTGCCCACTGGGGGAGCCAACAGACCTTGGGGGGATCAGGGGGGCCATAGATGTTTTGGAATTTGTGATAATGTGGGGGGTGAAATTCTTGACGCTACTCACCGGAGGTCCTGCTGGAGATCTGTTTGCTGCTCTGCCGCTCCTGGGGTGTCCACGCTGTTTGTCCCCTCTGTCGGCGCCCAACGCTATCGCGCCGTGACAGGGGGAGACTACAGCTCCCAGGCTGCCTAGCGGCCACTTCCGCTTGTCTTCGCGCCCGGAGGCGCTCAAAAGGCGGAGACTCCCTCCGCGTCGCGGGACGCGCGCGGGCGACGCCGGGCTAAGCCCGGGCAAAGGGCGGGCCCTCTGTGGCCCTCAGAGGCCAGAGGAGGCCGGGCTGGGCCCACCCCATTTTGCCTTTGATTGGGGGACATTACGCCAGAATTGGCAGAAACTATTTGGGTGTTGTCATAAACTCTACTGAGTCTTGTACTGTCTCTAGTGAATAGTGATATCCATATACCATGAGTGAGCTGATGAAAAAGGGAACTCTTGATAGTTATTTCAAGAAACCAAATATTGACCCTGGACGGGAGGCTGCCCTTGCAGAACTCAGGGCTAGACGCCGTTGTTCAATAGAACTTATAAAAAATATGGCATCAGCCTCGCCATCTCCTGAAGCTCCATGCATGGATATGGAGGGTTCTTCTCTCCAGGATTCCATGTTACCCTTGGGTACTAATGACTCTACTAGGAGCCCTGTCGCGCTTAATGTGCATGAACTAAGTATTAATATGGCCTCACCTATTCTTCTTTCCCCAATCCCTCCCCGCGATGACTTAAACAATATTTTGGATGCCCAACATGAGATGCCACCCCAAACCACCGAATCGTTACCTACTAACGATATCATATATAGTCAGACCACATTGATCGGCCCATTGCCCAGGAAAAGAAGAAAGATAGTCTCTGAGTTACGGAAAAATAAATGTAATAACATTTCCAAATGTAATTCTACTGCTATGTGTTCAGGGAAGAATGCTACCCCCCGTACATTGAAACAACCTCTTACCGATAGTATTGTACCTTGCTTGAATCAAGTTGGCATTAAGGGGGAGTTACTGGACGAAATTGGCAAAATGATGGAAAAACTTATCTTGCCAATTGTAGAAAGCCTAAAGATTATTGAGGAAAGGCTAGCGAAAGTTGAGTCCTTAGTGGTAAACAAGATAGTACAAAATATGACCACACCTGGCCCTTTACAAATACTATCCACCGCTTTGGCTTCTGCTATAGTTCCTACTAGCTCTTCCCAAGAAGAACAAGCGAACCAATTGGTTATATCAACTAGTAAGGAAGGGGCTAGCCACTCAGACAGTATTATTACCTCCAAACCATCTTGCACAACCACGGTTAAGGTTAGGACTTGTGCTGCAAATACCCCAAAGAGCGAGGGTCATCCGGTTGTTAAATTGGGGCATAGCACAGATCCTTTGACTAAACCAAGAGGTCCGCTGTCCATTAACTTACCACCAGAGGCAGTCCCCTTGGTCGTTGTGCTTGCAGGGGTTCCTATGTTAAAATCAGACGCTGAAGAAGGATATCATCAACTAAAAAACAAAGTTATCCATTGGCTGGGCCAAAATCGCCCACTCCCTTCTTATATTAATGGGGAAATTTTACATGTAAGACGCCTGCCTTGGTTGGGAAACACTTCAAAAACCATACATGGGGATGTTATCCTTATTAATTTTAGGGACCCAAGAGCGGTTGCTCATATTTTGAACTGGCAAACGCTGTATAGGAGTTCCTCGATTACTACTTGGGAACTCACCTATTTTTTTCCTAGACCAAAATTAGCCATCACCTCTGAGTCGGGGAATTCATCTAACTTTCAACATAATCCTATGATCCCCTTGAGAAACAGATTCGAGGTATTAGAAAGCTTAGAGGATGTGGATTGACTTAACAAGTATGAGTCCACGAGAGAACTAGATGCGGCGCCCGAGATAAATACAAGTATGCATTATAATGAGTCCATTACTGCACCATCTTCAGAAGAGGCAGCATATCCCCATGAGTGTTTGGTCGATCTTGTTTTGTCTGCTCCAGATAACGCTAGGGTTATTACCCAGGAATTATCAGGCACCCTATTTTCATGGAATATTGCTGGGCTGGCCTCCAAAATGGAATCACCAGAGTGGGTGAGCTTTGTTAATAAATATGATCTTTGCATATTCCAGGAAACTTGGGCTTGTGAAGCATGTTACATGCAGGGCTATTTGAATTATTTTGTCCCTGCGGTTAAAGGCCCGAGGGGCCGACCAATGGGGGGTCTTGTACTATGGGTGCGTCAAGCTTTAAGACTGGGCATTAAAGTTCTTGACACAAGAAGCAGGGATATCCAACTAATTAGATTAGATTTAGATAAGTTGGGTAGTGTAGACATTTACAATGTATATGTCCGGAGGAAGAAGAAAGGGAGGTCAGAGGTGTTAGAAGATCTTGATAGCCTCATTGACATACACTCGTCGACCAACAATATTATCATTGCGGGCGATTTTAATAGTACATTTGAGCCCTTGATTAGCAATGATGATCTGTATGGAGAAGAGGAGGATCGACTATGGGGCGTGCCTAAACTAGAGTTGCCTCCAATAGTGCGATGGTCTGCTGATGTAATTGGGTTAAATACTTTATGCTTCGGCAAGGGGCTAAGAGCATTGAATGGCAGGACTAGTGGAGATAGAAAAGGTGTAAGTACATTTGATAATGGTAGGTACAATAGCAGAATTGACTATCTGTTATGTAGCCTAAAGCTATGGCCATCTATTGGTAACATGCATGTGGAGGGACGGCTGGAGAGCGACCATAATCCTTTGTGCCTGTCACATAAGTGGTGGACTCACACTGGCTTGCCTGTGGAACTTCCTGTGCTCGTTCCACCTCGGATTGTTCCCACCAATAACATGAGGAGGTTACGCTGGGAAAAGGTAGCAATCAACCAACAGGCTATTGCTAGTATGAATAGCCATGTTGACCAAGCCATATTAGACCTAGAGGATTGCAATATATTGAGCAATGGCCTAGACCGGGTCGAAGGAATCCATAATTCCCTTTTTGATATCATCAAGGGACACTTCCTTAAGCCTGTCAAGGACAAAGGTGACAGGGTCCCCAAGCCATCCAAATGGTACAACGATGAATGTAGGGAGAGTAGATCTGCACTGGGTAATGCTATAAAGGGAGGGCAAACAGCTTTAATCCAAACCGCCAGGAAAAACTACAAAACTTGTATTGTGAAAGCTAAACAAGCTTGGGACGAGCAACACTGGAGTGAGCTAAAGGCAGCCAGTGATAGCAAGGATTCTCGACAGTTCTGGCACATTGTCAGATGGGGAAAATCAGGTGGTCCTGAATCCCCACAAAACAACGTCCCTGAAACTGAATGGGTTAAGTTTTTTAAAAACCAATATGCTGTCTTTAATGCTGCTGAACGGCACGAGACAATCTGTGTAGACCTCCCAAAAGAAAATCCCTTTTGTCTTACCGAAATCATGACGGCTCTGGATGCAGTTGCCTGTGGACGAGCCCCAGGTCTTGATGGTGTGCCAGCGGATTTATTTGCTAACGACAAAGAGCGCTGGTGCTCATACATTTACCATCTTATTAATGCCATTGCCTTGGGTGCATCAGTACCAAAATCCTGGAAGGGTGCAGTGATTATCCCCATTTTCAAGAAAGGAGATCGATCTTTGCCAGGCAATTACCGCCCTATAAGTCTCATAGATACCATCCAAAAGGTAGTGGGGCGAGTGATCGTCAATAGGCTCCTGGATTGGGCGGAAGAGACCAAGGCCCTCTCAACCTTCCAGGCTGGCTTTCGACGTTCTACAAGTACGGTGGATCAGGTTTTTCGTTTCACCTTGATTCAATGGAGGACGGTGGTGCTCGGCAAAGGAAGCTTGTATGCGGCCTTTGTCGATCTAAGGGCCGCTTTTGATCTAGTCCCTCGACTAAAGCTATGGTCGGTTTTACAGAAGCAGGGCATCCCAAACGATTTGTTATCTATGATAATGAGACTCCACGAATCGAATTATGCAAGAATACAGTGGGGTGGCTTGGGCTCAGTTACTTCAGATTTTCCTGTAGAGAGGGGCGTTAGACAGGGATGTTCGATGGCCCCAGTCCTCTTCACACTCTATATCAATGATGTTGTAGCACGTATGACTTCCGTTCAAGTGGATGCTCCTGTTTTAGATGGTGTCAAAATTCCTATTTTAATGTTCGCGGATGACACACTCATCCTAGCAAAAACGCCAAGTGGATTGCAGTGTGCTTTGTCAATTTTTGACCAATTTTGTAAAGAGTATGGCCTCGAAGTAAACATTACAAAAACGAAGCTGATGACTTTTAAACCCCATCGCAGTTGTAAGACAAAAATTACCTTAAATAGTCGTCCATTGGAGGTGGTCAACAATTTTACTTATTTGGGAATGCATATATCCAATGCGCAGGCTTGGCGGCACCATATTGAAATTGCAACAATTAAACATAGGCAATTGGCAGGTACAATCAGCTCAGAACACAGAAAGTCATTCACTAAACCTGTGAAACCTGTTTTACAGGTTTACGAAGCTAAAGCTCTGGGTTCTGTACTTTATGGTGCTGAGTTGTGGGGGTTCGAAAAAATGCCGGCACTTCAACTTGCAGAAAATACATTTTTTAGGGCCATTACAGGCGTTCCCAAAAGCACCCCGTTGCTGCCCCTTATGTACGACTTGGGTAGAAGAGCCATTGTAGACATGGCACGGCTCCGCCCAATATTATACTGGCGCAGGCTATGGACCACGCCTGCGCTTACCCACTACGCTGGGGGTTTTTTAGATATTATAAGAACAGACCTTCACCATAAAATAGGCTGGCTGAAAGCGCTTAAGGCATCTTTGTTCGAGCTTGGTCTGAGTACACTCTGGGAAGATCCTGCAGGAGCAACCTTCCCTTCTAAAAGTATGATTAAGATTATTTATTGGGAGAAGGTTGCCCAGCGGAATTGGTGTAGCTCAAGTGTTGGTAACATGACTAGAGAGTTCCTAGAGGCCAAGATGTACCCCCATCTTGAGCCTTACTGGGATACCATAACCAAGACAAGAGATAGGAAGCTTCTATTCCAACTAAGAGCTGGAGCACTCCCACTTAGATCATTAACAGCAAAATGGGAAGCGGGAAACAGTGTAATTTGTCCTGCCTGTGGCACAAAAAATGAAACTATTGGTCATTTCTTGTTTTCTTGTGAAACCTATGTTGCTCCACGGCGTAAATGGCTTACTCCCATGTGTAAAAATTTAGGAACCACTAGAGGGACTGTTGCCCTACGCATTATATGCACTAGTACATTGTCTTGGATTTTAATTGCCACTGCAAAGTATCTAGGATGGGCGTGGATGATTAGAATGAGACTGCTAGTCAATTGACTATTCTCTTGAATGGGGGAGATTGCTAGTTTTTTTACTATTCTCCCCCTTGCTAATTTCTAGGATTTTATTGTATGTATTCTGTTTTAAAAACTTTTAATTATTTAAATACCTTTTTTAATAGTAAGCATCCACTGTTATTATCACGGAATGTCCAATCCAGGGCTCCAGTGATGTCAACCCGTATGTGATCTGAATAGTACCCCCGCCAAATGAATTAATGTCTCCCTTACGGTGTAATTTAACTAGATTTTCTCAAAGTATGTAGTATCGGAATGTATTGTATTTAATAGTATTTTTAAATGTATTTAATGAATTGTTATTGTATGTTGTACTTTGCTTTTATGAATATCCTTCGAATAAAGCATACTTTGATTGATTGATTGATAATGTTATCCAATTTCTCCTCAATTTTCTCACGTCTACCAAGGAATGGACGAAGTAGAGCCTTAAACAGATTTTTCAACTTATTCCAGTCAAAGTAAGAGTTTTAGCTGATGGCAGTTCAAAGCTCTGGGGATAAGGTTTTTTTTTCCGCTCAGATCCCATGATAGGCCCTTTCTTGGCACTTTGGAGCTTCTTGTCACGGTTGGTTATGCGCTTTATGCCCTTTTCCTCTTAGCGGCAGGTTGGGGGAACTGATCCCTTTGGGGAAATTGGCGAGTGCGCACTTTGCTTCAGCACTCCGGAGCCGGCACACCTCCCTGCACACTGGGTCATGCCCTTGGAGACACCACAAGCAGACTGGGAGCTCTTTCCCTCCCTTCCTCACCACTCCTTGATGGTACAGTTGCAGGACTGCCTTAGCACAGCAAGAGGCCTGGATCCCGCACTGCTCCATCCCTTTCAAGCCAAGGATTATTGGCACAGGAATAGACTTACTGGAGTGCTGTGGCGCCGGGGCCCGCCCAATACAGATTGTGGGCAAACACATGAAATGACCTACGGTGCGACGAGGAGCTCCATCAAATTGGCGACCACAAAAGCCTGTTTGCTGCATTGCCACCACAATTGGCCCAACACAAGTAAGGTCCTAATGCACTCTTTTCCTCTCCTATGACTGCTCTGCAAAATAGCCTATCTCTTAATATAATTCAGTACACCAGGCATGGAGTGACACGCCATGGTGCCTAACAACCAGTTAACCTTTGACTGGTGAATGGACGGTGGAGGAACCCACACGGCGACTCCAATTATACGGTATAGCCGTCAGGCAGGTACTGCCCAGCAGTCTACGTCCTACTCATAATAACATATGCTTGCCTTATAACTGACTCCTCGTTACCTCTACTTGTTGCACACAAAGGTGGGACAACTGATCACTATATTACCCGCAAGATTTTGACGACAAAATTGGATAGGGCCCTTGTGATGGCCGGAGGTACACATGGGATTGAAGAACACCCAAATGTCGGCGACCCAGCAGACATAACATTGGCAGCTACACTATCAGAGCACTCTTGTTGGTTTGATAAACCAATCAATCAGCTTTCTTATAGAGCGCAACTACTCACCTTTGAGGGTCTCAAGGCACTGAGTAAGGAGTGGGTTTATCTGCGGTTCAGTTGAAGATCCAGGTCTTGAGGTCCTTCCTGAATTGCGGCAGCAATGGTGATTGCCTGAGTTGCAGAGGCAGGGAGATCCAGATCCTACTCCTCTCCATTGATGAACTCCTATGTGCAATTTTGGACATAAAATTCACTCTCGAACCTAAACTGGATTTTTTTATCTATCGACGTGGGGCTCCTGCAGAAGGACCACAATAAACTGGCTGCCCTGCGACCCAAAGCGATGAATTCCAATGAACGACTTTGCGCCATGCAAGAAGAGGTGGAAAATTTGCGAGGATGAATTGAGGACCAAGAAGGTAGATCAAGGAGGAATAATGTGAGAATCGTAGGCCTCCTGGGGCAGCCAAAGGGCCCGAAAATGCAGCTGTACCGCAAGGACTGGTTCGTCAAGACAATTCTACAGGGTAAACAGTCCACCTTCTTTTCAGTTGAAAAAGCCCAAACGGTACCTGGGGGACCCTCTCGCCCGGATGCCCCTCCGTGCCCGGTGGTGGCACGCTTATTTAACTACAGAGACAGGGACCATATCTTACAGGCGACAAGAGCCAGTGGTCCCTGCAACGCCGAGAACGCTCAAATCCACATTTATCTGGACTATACCCTGGAAGTCCAGTGCCACAGATCTTCCTTCCTGGAGGTGAAGAAATGCCTTCGTGAGCATGGCATCAAGTAAGCCTTGCAGTGCCCTGCCACTCTTCGGGTGCTGCACAAGAGCACTCCTTTTGTGCCACCCCAGGTGAAGCTTGGTCTTGGCTCGAGCACAGGGGCATTGCCCCCCTCATCTGGCAGCAAAACTGACTCCTCCACCTCATGACAAGTACAGCAGCAACATAAGACTACCCACTAAGGAGCAAGCAGCTAAGAAAAGGGCTTGCGTGGTAGAGGGCGTGGGGAAACATGCATCAGCCCCCTTTCCCTCTGGGTTGGAGGCGGCGATCTGGCACAATGACTTGCCAACAATGTGTGACTCGCAGATTACTGCAGTTTTGGGTGGCAGCCCATCTGCCACATCACAGTCATCTGAGGACTTGCTGTGACCTACTCCTTTCAGGTTTGGAGAGGACTCGAGTGGGCGGGCACTCTGTCTGTGTTATTTGGCATGTATTTTACTTACTAAAGTTATAAAGCAGGCTGCACGCTGTGGTTGCTGCCATGTGGGCCTACCGCTGCTGCTAAATGCTGCCCCAGTCTACAAAGAACCACTGGTAAAAAATATTGTTTTTGTAGGAAAGTAGGGATCTGCTTTCATGGTTACTCCCACTTTTAGGTATTATTCTGATTTATATCTAGTCTGACTCGGATCCTGCTAATCAGGACCCCAGTCAATTTGTTTCCTCCCTAAATTGGACAGTGGTAAGTACTTTAGTACCTTCCCAATTGGCTACTGGTATACCCAAGTAAGTCCCTAGATTATGGTACGAAGGTACCCAGGGCATAGGTACACCAGGGGTCTCCCATGGGCTGCAGCATGTAATATGCCACCCATGAGAGACCACTCAAACTGTGTCTACAGGCCTGACATTGCAGCATGTGTAAGTTGGTCCTAGCACCACTTACAACAGATATGAGTTTCCTTGTATCTAAAGTCACTGCACTTAAAACCTATAAGTCACCCCTAAGGAAGGCCTTTCAATCCTGAAGTCAGGGTGCTAGATTATAAGTCTGAGGGTGCCCTGCATAAGCAGGATACCCCCCTACAAACCCCAGATTCAATTCTCCAGGTTTTGTAAGTGCGGACAGCCATTTTGATACATATAGTGGCCATGTGTCATTGAGCAATGGCTAACTTTATATTGGCTGTGCTTAACCTGGGCATGTTTGGTATCAAACATGTTAGAATTATACACCAACACAGTTACCAGTGTTGGAGGTATGATTCCATGTACCAGGGGGGGATGTATGATGTTACAACGCACACTATTACAACGCATGCACTTACAACGCATTTTTTACAACGCATAATCCATTACAACGCATGACATTACAACGCATGACACTACAACGCATTTTTAAAAAATACCTTTACAACGCACTACCATTACAACGCATACTACCTTTACAACGCATACCATTACAACGCATAATATTAAATTACATTTAAGGTAAGTATTAGATAGTATAGGGGTAAAAATTACTATTCTAACTCCAGGGGGTGCAACAGTAGGGTAAGTGTTGGATAGTGTAGGGGTAAAAATTACTATTCTAACTCCAGGGGGTGCAACAGTAGGGTAAGTGTTGGATAGTGTAGGGGTAAAAATTACTATTCTAACTCCAGGGGGTGCAACAGTAGGGAAAGTGTTGGATAGTATAGGGGTAAAAATTACTATTCTAACTCCAGGGGGTGCAACAGTAGGGTAAGTGTTGGATAGTATAGGGGTAAAAATTACTATTCTAACTCCAGGGGGTGCATCAGTAGGGTAAGTGTTGGATAGTATAGGGGTAAAAATTACTATTCTAACTCCAGGGGGTGCATCAGTAGGGTAAGTGTTGGATAGTATAGGGGTAAAAATTACTATTCTAACTCCAGGGGGTGCATCAGTAGGGTAAGTGTTGGATAGTATAGGGGTAAAAATTACTATTCTAACTCCAGGGGGTGCATCAGTAGGGTAAGTGTTGGATAGTATAGGGGTAAAAATTACTATTCTAACTCCAGGGGGTGCATCAGTAGGGTAAGTGTTGGATAGTATAGGGGTAAAAATTACTATTCTAACTCCAGGGGGTGCATCAGTAGGGTAAGTGTTGGATAGTATAGGGGTAAAAATTACTATTCTAACTCCAGGGGGTGCATCAGTAGGGTAAGTGTTGGATAGTATAGGGGTAAAAATTACTATTCTAACTCCAGGGGGTGCATCAGTAGGGTAAGTGTTGGATAGTATAGGGGTAAAAATTGCTATTCTAACTCCAGGGGGTGCATCAGTAGGGTAAGTGTTGGATAGTATAGGGGTAAAAATTACTATTCTAACTCCAGGGGGTGCATCAGTAGGGTAAGTGTTGGATAGTATAGGGGTAAAAATTACTATTCTAACTCCAGGGGGTGCATCAGTAGGGTGAGTGTTGGATAGTATAGTGTAATATTATGCGTTGTAATGGTATGCGTTGTAATGGTAGTATGCGTTGTAATGGAATGCGTTGTAAAGGTAGTTTTTAAAAATGCGTTGTAGTGTCATGCGTTGTAATATCATGCGTTGTAATGGATTATGCGTTGTAAAAAATGCGTTGTAATGGTAGTGCGTTGTAAAAGTTGCGTTGTAAAGGTTGTTCCCCACCAGGGGGCTACTCCAGGAATCCACCAGTGCCCCCGGTAACAGCCTTCCAAGGTCTGCCAGGAAGCTAGTGCTGCTGCCGACCCTAGACACGATTCTGCCCTACTGCTGCTGAGCTGAGTTCGACCAGGGAGGTTTCCTGTCACAAGGAGCTGTGACCCCTTCCTGGATAGGACTTAGTGTATTGGGTTGGGGTGGAGGTCCTTGCCAGTGCCACCAGACTGCTTTGCACATTTGGTGCCCTCCTTGCTTACTCCAGGCTCAGCCAGTTCAGGAAGCCCTTGGCTCCTGCTCTGGTGTGAAACTGGACAAAGGGCATGGGAGTATCCTATCCACTGGGAGGGACCCGCGAATCGTCCTAACCCTTTCCCTAGGGTACTTAAGGGCTTACCTGTGCGTGGCTTTTCAGATTCATCATAGGACAAGATTCAAACCTGAAAACACTTAAACTTCAACTATCTGGGCACTTTGGACTTTACTGAACTTCACCTGGAACTGATACTGCACCAAGGAAGACTCCTGCTGCTCCTGGTCTCGCTGTTCAACAAGTCTTCTTCATCATCTGTGCCTGTGTTTCGTCCAGCAAAAGAAACACAATTGATGGACGGAATGCAGAACCAATCAATACCTTCACCCCCAGTCAAGAGATCTGGATTAAATCCATCATTCTTTTGCTCACCATGCCACCCCAGTTTAGACCTGGCCATATGCAAATAAGTCTTGGCGCTGTGCCTCATGGGAACAGTCCAGCCAGAACTGCCAAGCCAGGTCCTCTCTGGACCGGAAACAAGCATCCAAGGACTGGTTTTGGGGTTTCACTGCCCCTTCGGGAGGATCTTCTGTTGCAGCAGCAGGCGAGGTCCTCCACCCGAACCTGTCAAGGGGCAGTCGGATCAGAGGATTGATGCTTATTCCAAGAAGCTCTGGATACTAGACTCTCTGCACCTAGTAATGGGCCACCAGAATGACTTAACTGACCTCGTCAGTGAACTGCTCGACTTCCCGCACAGCTCTGCCCTGGTAGCTGCTGCCCCTAACCCTCTCTGGTCTGAAGTTAAGGCCCTGCTCCACCCGCAGGCACCCACCTGCACCTCATCCCTGCTGGTCAAGTGGGGGGCATCTCTACTCTGCCGCGTCTCTGCCCTCTGTCTATTTGCTCTCTGCCTTTCTGAGCTCTTTTTCTTTCCTTCCATCTTTCTTTGCATTTTTCACTTTTTCTGTCCCTTTTCTTTTCACTTCCGTGCCGTTGGCGTGGCAAAGGCAAGCCCATCTGTGCCTGTTTGCCCCTGGACCATACCCACTGCCATGGATCCTGGTTATCGGACCATCCACCAATACGACGCCAACATTCTCCACGGCCTCAACACTGGACCGTACACCGCCTGCCACCGGGGGTCACCGAATGTCACCCTGGGCCATTTTTCCTGCCGGACCTGCAGCTGCACCTTCGCCTGCCACTGCACACCAGCCCTACCAACTGCAGGATTGAAAAATACCAGAAGTGATCACCTCAGGTGCATCCTGCTCAACACTTGCTCCCTGCACAAACACGCCGTAGAAGTCTGGGACCTGCTTGACTCTGTCGATCCCGACATTACCTTTCTCATAGAAACCTGGATGAACTCGACCTCTGCCCTGGACATTGCCACCGCCATCCTGGATGGCTACAAGATCGTTCACATGGACCACATCACCAAATCAGGTTGAGGCATCGCCATTGTACACAAAAACACCCTCCACCTCACCACCTACTCAGACGACCACTCGACCAACATTGATAACCTCCACTTCCAGGTACAGACCAACCCAAACACCACCCTCCGCGGCACACTCATCTACAGACCCCCTGTGCCCTGTCCACCCTTCAGCATTTTTATTATCGACTTCATCGCACCCCAAGCTCTTGCCTCCACAGACTACATCCTCCTCTGTGACCTCAACTTTCATCAAGCCAACTCCAATGACAAGAACACCTCATAGCTGGTGAAGAACCTCACCATCTTTGGACTCAAACAACTTGTCTCCTCCCCAACCCACTCTGCAAGACAGACGCTTGACCCCATCTTCTCTGCCAGTGATAACATCACCTTCAGCCACACCTTTGAGCTCCTGTGGACCAACCACTGATGGGTCCACTTCTCCTTCACCAAACCCACCGTATCCCACCACGCCCACCGCTACCCTTGCAGAAGTTGGAACAAGGTAACCGAAGAACAGCTCACCACATCCCTCATCAAAACCCCTCCACTGACTAGCACGGACACTAATACCTCAGCATGTAACCTACACCGATGGATCCCCAACTCCGCCGACATACTGGCTCCCTGGAGAACGCCCCAGGCAAGCAACACTCTAAGAAAGCCAGCTGGTTCTCTTCCGCCCTTCATGAGTCTAGACGCACCTGTAGACGGCTCGAGAAGAGATGGAGAGAAGCAGCAAGACCCCGGAAATCGCTGTCACTCCACACCACCACCTTATTAGAACAACAACAAATGTGGCCCTACAAGAGATGATTAACGTCAACGCACTCAACAGCAAAGAAATTTTCGCAGTAGTCAAATAATTCACCAAACCCACCACAGAGACCGCAGACATCCCACCTTCCAAAACCACTGCCACGACCTTGGAATCTTCTTCCACCGCATGATTAAGGAGATATATGACAGCTTCAGCAACGTCCCTACCCATGATCCTTTTCACCCCACCCGCAACCACTGCACCCAACGACAACGGACCCTGATGAAACTCTCAAGATCATGAACAGAATCTACTCTGTAGCACCGTAAGACCCCTGCCCACACCACATCTTCAACAGAGCCAGCACCTCTATCGCCCCTGAACTCTGTCGCGCCATCAACTGCTTACTCAACTCTGCCACCTTCACAGAAGACTGGAAACGCACAGAGATCAACCCCTTGCTGAAGAAAACCTCTGCCAACCCAACGGACCTCAAAAACTTCAGACCCATCTCTCTGCTTTACCTCCCAGCCAAGGTAATTGAGAAGGCCATCAAGGCCCAACTTTCTGAGTTCACCGAAGCAAACCACATCCTGGACCTCTCCCAATTTAGTTTCCGAAGCGATCCGAGCACCAAGACCACCCTTCGCACTGCCACAGTCTGCACCCTCCTCGACCGAGGCGAAACTGCAGCCCTCATCCTCCTGGTCCTCAGCTGCCGTTGATACCCTCTCTCACCACACCGGCACCCATGACAGAGCCCTGGAATGGATCTACTCCTTCCTCACCGGCTGAACACAGAGTGTCAGACTGCCACCGTTCCACTCTGAACCCACATAGATCAGCTACTAAGTGCCTTGGGGCACCTCCCTGAGACCCACACTCCTCAACATCTATATGGCTCCACTCACAGACATCGCTGGGAACCATGGACTCAACATCGTCTCCAATGCTGAAGACACCCAGCTGATTCTCCAACAAGCCCACTGTCGCATAGAAGGTAAGTACCCGTATTGAATCGGGAGCAACCAGGAAGAAAGCTCGGGGCAACGACGGAGAGAGCGTTGCCTCACGCCCTGAGTTGTTACCAGGAGCGGCAGGCGCAGTCCCGATTCAATACGGGTACTTACCTTCTTGACCAGTAGGATTCTAAATTTTAGAATCAACTCTGAGGCACAAGGTTGGTCGTATCGTTGCACTTGACTTATTTTGACACTTTTTTCACGTTAGTGTTTTAAGCACTAGTTCATAGTTGCAGTAGTTTTCTGTTTGGTCCTGAAGAAAGCCATGATCACAATTTCCTGATCCTCATTGGCTGAAACATGTAGACCTTTTTCTGGTTTATTGTTAGCGCGTTCGTAAATTTGCTCAGATCGCGCTATTATTCTGCTTTTAATATTGTCACTGGGAAATTTCCATTAAATAATTTTCTTTTCCAGTAGTCAATTTTACATCACTTCGGTTTACACTGCACAACATGGTCTCACCTAACTTAGGCTATCTTCATCAATCTTTAGGAGATCCATTTCCATTAGCGTAGATTAAAAACATCCGCAAGCTCCTCCCGTAGATTCAGCTTGGGAGTAGTAGCTCCTTAACAATACTAGGTTTGGTTAAGAGGAGATCCCACATGATGAAGCATGCCACCACGGTGGGTGATGGGATTACGTCCTCTTTTTGAGGACTCTTTTGGCCAGGTAGTAGTTTAAGTATCATCCAGGTTCTATATTCTCCACTAGATGGTCTTTGTTTTTTCTTTGTTTTTTACTTACCCCTGGACTTCTGTGTTTCTACATTACAAGTAGGGGGACTCGTCCAGGCTGGTTGTGTGTTTCCCTCGGACCCCATCGTTTAACTGGTTGTTATAATAAAGCCTAGGTAAGTCACCCTTCTAACAGAGTGCACTAGCCCACAGGTGAAGGTACAGTGGCATGTAGAAATTGTATGTGCAGTAAAGCCATAAAGAGTATATGGTCTGGGATTTGGTCATTACAAACTCCACAGCTCCTTGGTGGCTCTCCTGAAATCTGGGAAGTTTGGCAGCAAACTTCTCCGCACATTAAACCCACACTAATGCCAGTGTGGGATTTAATAAAAAATGCACTGGCCTTGGTGTGGTTCCAGAATGGCTACCTGCCATTTGACACTATCAGACAAGTTTCTTGACCCCTAGGTAGAGGGCCTCTGCACTTTAGGACCTGAGACCAAGCCTATCCTGGGTAGAGGTTTCATGCATCCTCCCCCAGGATGGGCTGGGTCCACGAAGGGGAAGCTTCAAAGGCCTACTACCTTTGTAAGTCGTCCCTGCCTTTTGCTGCACCAAGCAACTGGCTCCCTCCGGTTCTGACCCCTACTGTGGATGGGAGAATCAGCAGGTAAAACAAGTGATGAGAAGAGGTGCGCCCACCTTTGCCAACGCCACCCCTCAGGTGGGGAAGGTGAGGTGAAGCACACATCTCAGTCACCTCCATCTTGAGGATGAGGGGATCCAGCCAATTAGAGAGAGACTCATGCCGCCCTACTACTAGAGGATGGCATAATAGGGGGTGTACCCACCCCAAGGAACGGACCTATTGGTCCCAACCTGCACACCCCTGTAAAGGCCCCCAAAATTTAGTTTTAATGAGTGACCCTGAACCTTGCCTCCTCAGATTTGAGGAAGAAAGAAAAAGGACCAAAGAGCTGTGCTGAACCAGAAAGAAGAGGAGACCTACTGATTTGACCCAGGCCCTGCCAGCCTGTCCCAACTCAGACCTATCAACAACAAAACCCCAGCGAGTCCAGCCACCCCCAGAGCCCGGAGCACCTACCCTGCACTCATATAACCAAGTCTGTCTCCTGGGAGCACCAGATTAGCTTACCAAGAACCCAGATCCAGGCCGCTCCGTGGTTCTGCACCACTCTGCCCCCGATGCCCATGGCCCAATTTCGAGTGGCCCAACACCACGAGGAGTTCTCCTCAGAGATTCTGACCTGGGATCTGGTGATTCTTGACCTACCTCGAGCTTCAAGTCGAACCCTGCAGCCTCAACCCGAGGGGTTCCCCTGACTGTGAGAGGAGCTAATAAGAAGACCCGACACCTGCAGACATCCTACACCCGACGTCCCACGGCCTTGGCTGGCCCAATTGATGGAGTCCTGGCATCCCTCATGAACCCAACTTACCTCTCTTGCCAGTGGTCGCCTTTAGAAAGCCTCCATGCCCGAGCCTGCAGCCTTTTCTTTTGAACCAGAGACCTCTATTGCAATCCACAGGGCTCCCGATGTCTTCTTAGCACTCTGCACCCGCCTGCCTCCGTGCAGCTGGAGGTCGAGCTCCTGTGCTGATTTTTGGCCCCTGCAGTGCTGATCCTAACCCCAGGGCTTTGCTCCCACACCCGAGTGGCCTTCTCGTAAGCAGCCCCTAACAGAAGGCCCCCTTAGCCCCATTGGCTAACATTGGGACCCTGCACTCGCACCCGGATGTCCTACTGCCACTGGTGGTGCAATTGGAGTGCCTCACTAAACCTTAGGGAACCTTGTCTCTAATCCACAAAAACTATTCTTGCAGGTCGTTTACTTACCTGCAAACCGATAACCTTCTTTTTCCCATAGGAACCAATGTTACGAGATATTGGTCCTAAAATGTTCTATGTTGAACTGTCTTTTTGTATGAAAACCAAAGTACCTTTCTTTAAACCAAAAAGTGCCTTACTTACCTTTGTATTGTAGTATCCACTGTGTGATAGCTAGGCATATAACCCTGAGTAGCCAATGTAATCCAAAAGTAAAGCAAAAGTAACTAAAAGAAATTCCTATGCAGTTTACATTGTTTTATAAGCAAATACAAACCTGTAATAATTGCATCCATTCACAACTGTATTTCCTAGTAAAGCTTTTCATTTGGAAGTATATTTTACATACTTGTACCAAGTCTTGCCTTGTTCTAAAAATAAAACTAAAGTATACCTTTTATATACACACCTAATTTGTCTGGATTCCATCTCTGAGTGTGTGCCTTGACTCTTGATTGAGTGAATACAATAAATGCTTAACAGACCCTCCTATAAGCCCAGCTGCTTGACCACACTGCCAAAAAGAGAGCTGTTGGTGATTATCTAATTTAGCCTCTTCTATACCTCGGTGGATCCCCTGGACTCTGTGCACACTATTCGTTACTTTAGTATAGTATATACAAAGCCAGCTTCCTACATTGGTGGATCAGTGGTGGGGTCTAAGACTTTGCATTTGTTGGCCTAACTTAGTCAACACCTGATCACACAACAAGAATCCAAAAATTGACTTCAGTACAAATAATTTTTTTGAATTTACTATTTTTCAAATTTCTAAAGGTCTTGATAGGACCTTGGATTAAGGCTATGTAGCGTTTTGTTAGAAACTTAAAAGTGACTGAAGTTAGGGGGAAGTACTTAAGAACATTTTGTGTAGGTCTTCTAAAAAAGAATCCCACTTTAGTGAAATAATGAGCAACCCAGAGAACATGGCTGAGGAGCTCGATCTCAGCCCTTACTCCAGCCTAGAGGTTAGAGAGTGAAATCTTCTCTGTAAACCAAAATAGATAAGAACTGGGTTCAACCTCACCAGAGCACGACTCCTAGAGTTTCTGGCAAGGGATGCAAGGAAACACCTCCCCACTACAGAAGGAGAAGAACTCCAGGTAGATGGGAAGAGTAGTGAGGATAATGAGGTCCTAAACCAATCACCTTAACAACTTAGGAAGGATGGCAACTTTGTGCCCTAACCCTCTAAGCCAAGAAGTACAGGGTCCAGATCCTACAGAGGTAGGGCTAACTCTAAACCAGACAGTGAGGACAACTTCACTCAAGAGGGCCACCTTTTAGCAAGAATGGCCAAAAGACTTGAGCTAGAGACTAGGCTCCTAACTC
This sequence comes from Triturus cristatus, assembly GCF_964204655.1. NCBI lineage: Eukaryota > Metazoa > Chordata > Amphibia > Caudata > Salamandridae > Triturus > Triturus cristatus. The sequence continues at coordinate 1,200,664,829 of NC_140584.1, forward strand.
TAGAAAAAGAAATACTGGAGCTAGGCCTAAGGCCCATCAATGGTGGTAGCAATTTAAACAACAGAGAGAAGGAAGGGCCTTATGACCCTTAAAACCAGAAAGGGATTGTCCCTAAATTTGAGGATGGTGATGAGATCTCCAAATGGTTCAAAACCTTTGAGAGGGCTTGTGCAGCCAGGCAAGTGAGGAAGACTCACTGGGGGCCCTCTTTTGGCAACTGTTCACTGGTAAGTATAGGGACAGACTCCTGATCCTTACTGGGGCAGAAGCTGAGTCCTACAAACTCATGAAGGGCACCCTGACTGAGGGATTTGGACTCACTACTGAGGAGTACAGAATTATCTTCAGGGGGGCTCAAAAATCCCAGAGTCAGTCCTGGGTGGAATTTGTAGACTACGCAGTAAAAACACTAGGAGGCTGGTTGACTGGAAATAAAGTGCAGGATTATGAGGGACTTTATAATTTGTTTATGAAGGAACACATTTTAAGTAACTGCATCAATGAAAAGTTGCATCAATATCTGGTAGACCTAGGTCCAAGTTCTCCCCATGAATTGGCGAAAGAAGGCGGACCACTGGGTCAAGACAAGGGTGATCAAGACAACCACGGGGGTGTCCAAAAGAAAGGGGTTACAAAGCCTCTCCAGGGAAAAGAGGGTGAGAAGCCCAAAGATAAAAGACAAGGGCCACGTGTATCAACTAATTGTGTGCCTGCAAACGGGCCAGTTCGCAGAATTGGTCCTTTCCGAAGGTAAAAAAAAGTCTTTTTACATGTATCAAACCATATTTTACGATTCGGTAACCTGTGACTGAATCGCAAAATGGGTTAGCTATTCCGTATTTGGAAGGAGCGTGTTTAAGGTGTCCCTCCCAAATAGTGAATCGCATCTGTATGTATGAAAGTCTTGTGAACGTGAATGCGGTTGTAAAACATTCGCAATTTCCCACCAACTTCAAGTTGGTTGCAACCCATTCCAAATGGGAAGGGGTCCACAAGGGCCCCTTTCCCCTGTGGGAATAGGGGCCAAAGAGTTTTTTAAGAGCAGGCAATGGTCCTATGGACCACTGCCTGCTCTTAAAAAATTTAAATAAACCTTTTTTTAACGCTGTTTTCCACATTTAAAATAAAATACAAAGATTCCTTTATTTAAGAGCAAAGCAAACACAAGGAGAAGATGGACCTGGACCGGAAACAAACATCCTGGGACCTATTATGGGGTAACACCCCTCATCAGCGAGGCTAGCTTGAATCCAGTGGCAAAGTGAGCAAGGGACCCACCTCTAGGCATACCCTGCCAACTTAGGGTGAACAAAGCAAGACCTGGCTTGGCAGTTCGGGCTGGACTGTTTCCATTAGGTACAGGGTCAAGACTGATTTGCATATGGCTGGGTCTGAAATGGGGTAGCAAAGTGAGCTAAAGAGCGATGATGGATTCAACACAGATCTGTAACTGGGGGTGAGTGTCTGAAAAGTTTCAGCCCTCTGTCCATCATCTCCTTGTATTTGCTATGTTCGCCCTAGGTTGGCAGGGTATGCCCAGACGTGGGTCCCTTGCTCACTTTGCCACTGGATTTAAGCTAGCCTGGCTGATGAGGGGTATTACCCTGAAAACGGCCCCAGGATACTTGTTTCCGGTCCAGGGATGACCTGGCTTGGCAGCTCAGGCTGGACTCTTCACATGAGGAACAGGGTCAAGACTGATTTGCATATGGCTGCGTCTGAACTGGGGTAACAAAGTGAGCTAAAGAACGATGATGGATTCAACCCAGAATTGTGACTGGGGGTGAGTATCTGAAAAGTTTCAGCACTCTGTCCATCTTCTCCTTGTGTTTGCTTTGTTCACCCTAAGTTTGCAGGGTATGCCGAGACGTGGGTCCCTTGCTCACTTTGCCACTGGATTCAAGATAGCTTTGCTGATGAAGGGTGTTACCCTGAAACCGGTCCCATGATACTTGTTTCTGGTCCAGGGAAGACCTGGCTTGGCAGTTCGGGCTGGACTGTTCCCATGGGGCACAGGGTCACTACTGATTTGCATATCGCTGGGTCTGAACTGGTGTGGCAAAGTGAGCTAAAGAACTATGATGGATTCAATCCAGATCTTCGACTGAGGTAGTGTCTGAAAAGTTTGAGCGCTCCATCCATCATCTCCTTGTCTTTGCTTTCTTTAAAAGCAATCACAGACATGGTGGACCGCTGACCCCAGCAGGCCCCATCCATGTGATTTTAGTTATCGCTAGGGGGTAGCAAATTGTGACCTACCTCATCAATACTAATGAGGTAGGTCAATTTGTGAGCCCCTACGAATCGCTAAATTAAACTCTTGGAGTTTCATTCATTTGGAATTACAAGTACCTAATTGCGATTCGCTGAAAATCACAATTAGGTAATCTCTAATCCAAATGTTGAGACATGTGACCCCATGAGGCTTCTAAAGGCGCATACAATCCTGTTTAGGTGGGTGGGCCGAAGAACTCTTCCCAGCCCGCTGGAGGGTATAAGGGTAAAAACGTTGATCCTGTTAAGGCCTGATGTTTCCACTGTAACAAGAAGGGACACCGAACTGGACATCCTGCCTGTCCCACCAAGCAAGCCCTTACTTCCCCCGCACTAACCTGGAATAGCAATTCTCCAGATGGGATCAATGGTGTGCCCTGAGCAAATCAGAGTGCACATAGAAACTACACTAGTCTCCATCTGTGGGGTAGATATAGCCACCCCAGCAATATGGCCCACAAACTTAAACAAGTACCTGCAGCATCCCAAGATCAACAGGTCAAGTGTATACGCCCTGAGGGATACCAGAGCCAGTGTCACTATGGTGAGAGAATCACTGGTTTCCCCAGGACAATTCCTAACTGGGAAATCTGTCCCAGTAACAAATGCTGATAATGACACTGTAGTCCATCCCCTGGCTATGGTAACATTAGATTGGGAAGAGGGTGCTGGCCTGAAGCAGGTAGTGGTCTCTCCAAAGCTACGAGTCCCTTGTCTGTTTGGAAATGATCCGGAGACCTCAGCCTGGGTGAGGTGGAGATAAAGACCCATGCAGCATTGCTAAACATCCCTCAGATAATGTGTGTGAAAGAAGAGCACAATGCCTTGCACAGGGTGAAAAAGGAGACTTGGAGCCTGAAATGATGGCCCAACCTCCCAAGAGAAATGTCCAGAAGACTGGTGAAACAGCTTCCCCACAGCAAAAAGATCTGGACCCCCTCTCCTCAGGGAGAGGACTTGTCAGCCCCAGAGGGAACTGAGCCCATGGACCTTGAACCTTAGAAAGTAGAGCTCTTTGGCCTAGGGGGATCCTCTAGGGAACAGCTGTGCCTTTGGCAACAGGTCTGACCCTCTATTGAAGGCATGAGGCAGCAAGCTGCTGCACAGGAGCAGGGAGATGTCAATGGCTCCCACAGGGTCTATTGGGAGGAGCTTCGTCCTTGGGGGCAAGTCGTGAACTGTGCTGCCGCTACCCCTGGAGGGGCTGTGTATGCTGTTGCCGCCACTGCTTTGGCCGAGGAAGGTTGCCGCTCGGGACTCCAGCTTCCAGGAGACCGTGCATGTTCCCAGCTGTAACGAGGCCCGCCCACCCGCCTACAAACACTTAAAACACCTCGCGGAACCCGCTGGCGCGGGTCCCGCTTCGTCCTTGGGGGCAAGTCATGAACTGTGCTGCCGCTACCCCTGTAGGGGTTGTGTATGCAGTTGCCGCCATTGCTTTGGCCGAGGAAGGTTGCCGCACGGGACTCCAGCTTCCAGGAGCCCGTGCGTGTTCCCAGCTGTAACGAGGCCCGCCCACCTGCCTACAAACACTTAAAACACCTCACGGAACCTGCTGGCGCGGGTCCCGCTTCGTCATTGGGGGCAAGTCGTGAACTGTGCTGCCGCTACCCCTGGAGGGGCTGTGTATGGTGTTGCCGCCACTGCTTTGGCCGAGGAAGGTTGCCGCACGGGACTCCAGCTTCCAGGAATCCGTGCGTGTTCCCAGCTGTAACGAGGCCCGGCTACCCGCCTATTGGTTCCTGCCCCCTTCATATATCCCCAATTACCGCTGCGCGGGACGCGCGCGTGACGCCCAGGACGAAGCCCGGACAAAGGGCGGACAGTCTGTGACAGTCCGGGACAGGAGGGGGCTGGAGGAGGCTGGGCCGGATCCAGTAGTGTGGGTGTAGCTCTAAGGTATCCAACCACTTCCGTTGCCTTGGTAAGACTGTTGTGCCTCCCATCGTCGTATTATCAATAGTGACCTTTAGCGGTTAGCCACCAGTTTAAGAGGGGGTGTGGTTGCGGGATTGCGTTTAGACGTCACTGTATGGTACCCCGCCAGTCTGTCTGTTGTACTAGGTTACTGGATTAATACGGCTGTTTGGTTGAGTTTATTATGTCTAAAGCGAAAAATGTCACTGCGACGGCCACCATGGATAATTATCTGGTTATAATGGTGGACAAAATCAACCAAGAGCGCAGAAAGTCTTTGGAGCGTGTGGACCCCCTTATTATTTCTTCCCCTCCATCTATTTTATCTATTTCCCCGTCTAACTCTCCCATGGCTATCAATAATCCCAACCACTTGGATAGCTCCATCTTGGCGGTGCTTCCAGACCAAGCCCGTTCAGATGGTTTAAAACCTGGGGCTGCTACTGACCTAGAATCAAGTCCGGTTGGACATCCAGATCCACCGTTACCTTGTCCCACGGCAACGAGATCGCAGAGAGTTCCACGGGCATGTAGGAATAATAACAAGAATGCCCAACTAAAGCGGGGGACGAATCGCTTAATTAAGAGAGTGGATTCACCTTTAACTAGTTCTGTGGGTGACCCTAATTTAGTATCGGCCTCTACCTCGGCCACTTTAGATGGTGAGATATTCGATCTCCTAATCAGTACCTTAGAAGCCAAGTTTGACTTGATTGTCAAACCCTTATTGATTAAGCTTGACTTGGTTAATGCAGAAGTAGTAAGACTGGGAGGTATGTTGGAATCGTTTATTAATCCCAGTATAGGTGACCTAGTTAAGGATAAGGAAGTCGGAGGCCATACTCCCAAGAGCGCAAGTGAGATTACCCCTACGGTTATGTCTAATACCTCTATGCCTCCCCCTGGGGGTCTTTGTGAGAAGGCACCCATTGTGTCTAACCCTACGTTGAGAACAGGTCGAAATTCTTTGTCTCATTTAGCCTCAGGGAACCAGTTGACACACAGTACTGAAAAAGCCAAAATTAATGTCAACTCACAGCCTGATTTACCACCGGCCTGTGCACCTTATGTGGCAGTCCTGACCAATGTCCCCCCAGATAGAGAGACTGTACACAATAATACATATAGTGAATCCCATGCCTCTTTGAAAAATAAGACTGTGGACTGGCTTCATCGGGAGTGTGGTTTCCCAGTAGCCCTAGCAGATGGAATTTTAAGTACCAGAAGAATTAATTGGATAGGTAGCTCGCGCAAGAACTGTGATGGCAATTGTATAGTTGTCAATTTTAGAAATCCCCATCTCGCCTCCACTGTTCTGAGAAGAGGCACTTCTCTCCCCTACTGAGACCAAGGGATTTCCCTTCGTCCCCTAGGTTATTTTTATAGGCATTTATATAACCAGCCTAATTCCGACTATATTAGGGCGGTGGTAAGAGATTTAAACCTGCATACTACCTTTAGTGTTGCTACATCCAATAGATTCCAGTCCCTGAGTGGACTGGATTCTAACGACTGACTGGGTCCTGTCCAGAAGAACTCAAGGGATGAAGCTGTTTCTTTAGGAGGTGGGGGAGGTGATGTAATATTGGGGGTTTCTGACCCCGCGGGACTAAGTGCCAACTGTAGCCCTACTGTTGATCCCATTAATGATAACAGACGCTGTGAAGACGGGAGGTTGGTTTCTGACGATTGGGCTGGATATTCTTCCCTTACTAGTGTTCCGCACGGTCACAGCGGACCAATTTCATTGAGTTCTATGCCCATTAAAAACTCTAACCCCCGGTTATGCTCAATTGTTAGTCGGAATGTAGCAGGTCTCTCATCTAAGGACGCCTGCTTGGGCTGGTTGGAGTTTATCAATGCTTTTAACATTATCTGTTTTCATGAGTTCTGGTGCACGGATCTAATCAATTATAATGGGTTCATTTCATATCAATTACCAGCTGTGGCGTCACCCTTGGGTAGGGCAAAGGGTGGGCTCCTGGTTCTGATTTCAGTGGATGTTCCCATTATTGTCAAAAAACATGTATTGGTTGGGGTCCATTACCAGATTCTATGGCTTTATCAGGAGCATGGGAGAAATATTCTTTTAATAAACTTTTATAATAATGTATTTGATAGTACTAGGCACCAGGTAGTGCTAGCTCTTGAGACCGCTTTGGCTGACATCATAATGGAGTTTGATATTGATTTTGATTATATTTGGGTGGGAGATTTCAATACTGCTGTTTGTCCCCTTTCCTCCCAAAGGGTCTGTGGATCTAATGATAGTTTAGGAGATGATGATCCCCACTTCCCACATAACAACTATGGAGATGCTTTGAATAAAATCCTGACCACTTATGATCTGGAAATTTTGGTTAACGCGAAAAATGCCTCTGGAGATATAATCCCTACCTTTAGGGGAAGGAATGCAAATACCGTAATAGATTTTATTTGCATATCCTCTAGTCTTAGTTCATGGTGTCTGACCCCTGTGGTCATGGATAATGCGCTCAGTGATCACAATTGTATCACCATTGAGACATTTCTCTGGAAGGAGAAGCATGGCCCTAACATTTGTACCATTGCTAATATTGAACCACATCGACCGAATGGAACCAGAATTAGATGGAAAGGTGATAAAGCGGAGCTTGTGTCAAATTCCATTGTCTCAAGTTGTTTGATAGAAATCACTACCATTTTAGAAAGTGAGGAGGTTACCGATGAAGTTGTGCATTATTTTACCGATATCAATCATATTATAGATAATAAATTTACCAAACATGGAAAGGCCAAGTCATTTAAACAAAAGGGGTGGTTTGACCACGCTAGTATCATCGCACTTAAGGGGCTTAAAGCCGCTTTGGCAGCCAAGCAAAGAGATATTAGCGTGCTTAGAGATCTTAGAGCCACCTATCAGGCCGCAGTCAAACGCAGGAAGTTCAAATTAAGGCAAGAGGCCTGGGACAAACTAGATCAGGCAGCGGCTACTTCAGATTCCTCTTTATTTTGGAAGACGGTTAACTGCCCGTTCCTAAAGGATGATAAGATGCCCGAACTGACGGCTAACGTCAGTGAGGATAACTGGGTCTCCCACTTCTCTGGGAACTTCGATTCAGATAGACAGAGGGGTGTGTATGAAGATGATTGGCCCATCATCCCTCTGAACATTTCCACAGCAGAAGTACAGGGAAGTATTGTCTTAAGTAACGGTTGGAAGGCCCAGGGGTCCGATGGGGTGCCAATCGATTTGTATAAACTAGTCCCTGAGCTGTGGGGCCCATTGTTAACAAATGTTTTTAATGCTGCAGTATGCAATGGAGTCCCATCTACTTGGGTGGAATCCATCATCATTCCTATTTATAAGAAGGGAGACAGGGGTGACGTGAAGAATTATCGCCCAATCTCCCTTCTTGATTCCTCCGTGAAAATCATGAGCAGGGTGCTCTTGGTCAGGTTGGAAGAGTGGGCCGATTCCAATAACATTCTGGCTAACTGCCAATACGGTTTTAGGAAGGGACGAGGGACCATTGAACAATGTCTCAACCTCGACCTCCTAATTGGGAAATATACGAGGGCTAAGAAAGGCTCTCTCTATCTCTGCTTTGCAGATCTGAGCAGTGCCTTCAATATGGTGGACCATAGTATTTTATGGGCCAAACTGCTTGAAATGGGAGCACCTGAGGGCATCGTTTATTTCCTGGCACGACTTTATTCCAACCTTAGTACTAGTGTTCGCTATGGACCGGGTGGGGAGCGTACCCCTAAGTTTAAGATTGGGCGGGATATAAGACAAGGGTGTGTTCTTGCTCCCCTACTCTTTTCCATTTTTATTAACGAAGTTGATTCTGCCCTAAAGACGGTGGCGGCAGATGCCCCGAAAATTAATGATTTTTACGTCCCGGTATTACTTTATGCGGACGATACCGTGATCCTGTCCAGGACTCCTATTGGCCTTCAACGTTTGATGGACAGGTTTTCTCTGTTCATCAAGGAGAGAAAGCTGCTGATCAACAAATCCAAAACCCACATCATGGAATGTGGTCTGGGGCGTAATAAACCCCATTCCTATTTCATTGATGGGCATAAGGTGCAAACGGTGAACTCCTTTAACTATCTTGGCATTAATTTTACTAAGAATGGTTGCTGGTCCAGTGAGATTACCTATGTCCGGGCCAAGATGGCTAAATGTGCACATGGGGTGTTCAGGTTTGCTAGTAAAATTGGGGATAAACGGATCAAAGACATGTTAACAATTTATCAAATGAGATGTCTTTCGATTGCCCTTTATGGTGCTGGGGTTTGGGGTCACGCTTCGGCCCGGAGTCTCCAAGTGGAGGAAAATCTCTTCCTTAAGAGACTTTTGTGTCTGCCCATATCTGCCTCTAATGATTTGGCGCATAAAGAGCTTGGGATTCAACATCTCTCAGACCAAATTACCTTAAGATCATTAATGTTATGGCGCGCTTCTGGTTGAAGGAAGAGACTTCCCTAAACAGAGCCATCATCAGAGACTGTTTGTTAACCGACGACCACTTGAAGATTCCCTGGATTAAATTTGTTGTCAATAGTTTTTTAGAGATCTATGGATTTGATATCAGAAAGGACATGTATGTTGCTTCTAGTTTGTCTAAGGGTGAGATGAAGATCATCTCTATGAGCCATAAATCAGAGAGGCGGGAGAGGATTGGTGGCAATTCTTCCATATGTATGCTCTATGGAAGATACAGTGAGACTGTGGGCTACCAACCGTATTTGAGTTATGTTACTAGAGCTTCCCACCGGTTTGTTTTAACTAGATTAAGGTTGGGGATTGTGCACCATTTGGTGGCCTTCCCCTGTATTACAAAATATCCGATTGGCCCATGTCCATGTGATCACTCATCCGCACAAAGCACTATGCACTTTTTATTGTTTTGTAAATTGTATGGTAACTTTCGCTCAGCCTTCTTAAAACCTATTTTTATGAAGTATGGAATTCGAAATGTTCATGATTCTATGAAGTTGTTTTTTAATCCCCACCCTGATGTCTGCTTTTTTACTGCTACCTTTCTCTTACAAGCTGTTAAAGCAAGGACCAGCATGATATTTTAACTGTTTTTTATTCTCGTATTCTGTACTGTATTTTTAACTCATGGTTATTATGATATTGTATTTGATATATGTATGTATGTGCTTTTATGGACTTTGTGTTTAAGCTCCGAATAAAGCCTTATGAAATGACTCCTATACATTGAGGCCAGATACCCCAAGCTGCCTGCTGCCACTAGCAGAGTGGTAGTGCCTCAATTGTATAGGGAGTTTCTACTCACATTGGCCCATGACATCTCCCTGGCTGGGCATCTGGGCCAGACAAAAAATTTGGGAAAGATTGGTCAACCACTTTTATTGGTCACAGGTGTCAAAGGAAGTGAAGGAGTTTGTTAGCTCCAGTATCACTTGTGAAGCCAGTGGCAAAACCGGTGGATACCCAAAGACCCCCTTAATTCCACTACGAATGGTTGGGGATCCCTTTGAAAGGTTAGGCTTTGCTATAGTGGGTCCACTTGAACTTCCCACAGCCTCAGGAAACAAATATATACTGGTAGTAGTGGATCATGCTACCAGGTATCCTGAATTACCCTGGGCGTAGTTTGCGTAGTAGCGCTAAGCGTAGCTACGCGAAGTGCACTTCGCACTACGCGAGATACGCGTAGCGCTACGTGAACTGCGTAGTATGCTGTTCGCGATGATTGCACAGTGCCGGATGCTTGTCTGCACTGTGCAATCATTGCAAACGGCATTTTGCACAGTGCAAGCGGTCGTTTTCTGCCGCTCTAGTAGATTTTTACTCGAGCGGCAGCTTTCTCAACGTGGACTGGTAGTTTCTCATCGCGAGCGGTCGCGAGCATATGCGACCACTCGCAATGAGAAACCTGACCTCCCCACGTTGAGAAACTTGCCGGGAGGTTCCACGCTCGCGATCAGCAACTTGATGTTGCTGATCGCGAATGAGGAAAAAGTCTCGCCGGGATGTCATTTTGCTTGCTCGCGGTCGCCAACTTGACGTTGAGGTCTGCAGGCGAGCAAAAAATGGCAACTACGCTACGCGATTTTGCACTGTGCTACGTGCAATTCGCATAGTGTGAAGTAGCACAAACTACGCAAACTTCGCGAGTGTAGAATTGTTGTCCATGCAGGGTTAATCCTGAAGCCATTCCTGTTAGGTTTACTACAGGCCCTGAAGTAGCCAAGTCCCTTATTGGTGTCTTCACCAGGGAGTAGGGTTTCCTAAGGAGGTAGTATCAGACCGAGTTTCAAACTTCATGTCTGCATACTTGACACACATGTGGGAAGAGTGTGGAGTAGTCTGTAAGTTTACAACACATTATCACCCACAAACTAATGGCCTTGTTGAAAGATTCATCAAGACATTGAAAGGTGTGATAAATGGCCTCCCTGAAAAGGAGATGGGATGTCCTGTTACCGTGCCTGTTTTTTTGCCTATAGAGAGGTGCCTCAGAAGGGAATCCCCCCCACTCCCTTTGAACTTCTGTTTGACTAACATGTGAGGGAAGAATGAGAGGAACCCCATCATGTACCAGGACAGAATGTGGTGGACTATGCACTAGGCCTTCGTTCCAGAATTGCAGAGTACATGCAGAAGGCAACCAACAATCTTGAGGCCAGCCAAGAGCTCCTGAGGCTGTGGTATGACCATGAGGCTGCACTGGTGAAGTTCGTACCAGGGCAGAAGGTGTGGGTCCCTCCAGGACAAATGGAGTTGCCCTCAACCTATCCTAGAAAAGGAGAGTGATTTCACCTACTTGGTAGACCTGGGCACAAGCAGGTCCCCCAAAAGAGTGATACGTGTGAACAGCCTGATCTCTTTTGTGACAGAGCTGATGTAACCATGCTGATGGTTATTGATAAGGATCAGGAGATAGAGAGTGAACCTATCCCTGACCTCCTCTCTTACAGCCCCCAAGATGGGTCAGTGGCTGGAGTTGTCTATTCAGGCACCCTCTCTGCCTAACAGCAGGCTGGTTGCAGGCAGGTCCTGCAGCAGTATGTACAGCTCTTCTCCTTAACCCCTGGCCAGACACATTGGTGTGCACATGATGTGACACTGGAGACAGCTTGCCTGTCAAAACCAAAATCTATTGCCAGTCTGACCAAGTTAAGGAAAGCATCATTGCTGAGGTCAGCAAGATGCTGCAGTTGGGATTCATTAATCCTTCTGAGAGTACCTGGGCCAGCCCAGTGGTCCTAGTCCCCAAACCTCATCCACAGGGCGATAAGACAGAAATTACGTTTTGTGTGGACTACAACGGCCTCAATACTGTCACAAAGACAGTTGCACACCCCATCCCCAGAGTTGATAAATTTATAGAAAAGTTAGGATCTGCCAAATTTCTCAGTATCTTACACTTGACTTCAGGGTACTGGCAGACAGGCATGGCCCCTGGAGCAAAGAAAAGACAGCATTCTCCACACCTAATTGGCACTTCCATTTTACTGTGATGCCCTTTGGTCTAAAGAATGCCCCTGCCACATACCAAAGGTTGGTGAATCAAATCCTTGCTGTGTTGAAAGGCTTGAGTGCAGCTTATCTTGATATTGCTGTGTTTAGCTCTTCCTGGCAGTATCATACCTTGGTCCACTCAGGGAAGGCTTTACAGGCTTTGCAAACTACAGGCCTATCTATAAAGGCACCCAAATGCCAGATAGGGCAGGGAACTGGTGTATACCTAGGCCAATTCGTAGGTGGAGGCCAAGTTCAACCACTACAGCTGAAAATCTAAGGAATTCTGGATTGGGAAGCTCCAGCCACCTAGACCCAAGTCAGGGCATTTCTTGGATTGACTGGGTATTAAAGGAGGTTTGAGAAAAGGGTATGGATCTGTTGTGACACACCTCACAGAACTCACCTCCAAAAAGATGCCCAAGAAAGTGAACTGGACAGTTAGCTGTCAAAAGGCTTTTGTCACCCTAAATGGGGCAATGTGCTCAGCACCTATTCTCAAGGCTCCAGATTACTCCAAGCAGTTAATTGTGCAGACTGATGCCTCTGAGCAAGGGATAGGAGCGGTCCTATCCCAAACCAATGATGATGGACAAGACCAACCTGTTGCTTTCATAAGCAGAAGGATACTCCCCAGGGAACAGAGTTGGAGTGCCATTGAGAGGGAGGCCTTTGCTGTGGTTTGGTCCCTGAATAAGTTGAGACCATACCTGTTTGTTACTCACTTCCCAGTTCAAACTGACCACAGACCTCTCAGATGGCTAATGCAGATGAAAGGAGAAGACCCAAAACCTTTGAGGTGGTCCATCTCCCTACAGGTCAGCAGTTTCAAATATGTGCACCACAGGACACTGGTGCACCGTCAAAACTAGCCAGGGGCCCCACGTACAGATGTGCACACAGTCTGGAAACCAAATAATAAATAGTATGTTGCACATATGCACATCTGAATTCTACACTGCTCAGTGTGGTCAGGCCAGCAGTGGTCTCACTGTACCATAAGAAGGCAGTATAACCTCACTTTCAAGGCGTCTAGTAGCAGAACAGGAGGGAGACAAGGGTGTTGCAATGCATTTACTTTAGTGCAGTCTGGTGAGGTTAAGCTCGCTGTTTGACCTGACCAGCAGAGACCACATCAAGCAGCCCGTGGGTCCCTTTGCACTCAGTAATGCACCTTTACATACGGTGGTTGTCTTCAATGAGCTGAAGGCGGCTGGCAACAGGCTTATTGAACCACGTGACTCTCAGTGGATCTAGGAGCACCTTGATATAGCTCACCCTCCAGTGCCTACCTCTTTTTATGGAGAAGGGGGGATAGTGATTCAGGGGGGAGTAAAGCAGGATTTTGAAGTTTGGGGTGGCAGGCCCTTCAACTGGGCTAAAACTAACACCAAACCTGGGCCCACAAACACTTTCCCACCCATTCCAAATAGCCCACCTGGGACTCCACTTTCCTGAGAGTGAGTGGAAATGTACTGGCAAGATGACTGACACTGGGGAGTGCTGTGAAGAGCACAAGGCACTGATGGAAGGTGGTCCAAAGGCAGACACCTGTCCCCAGTGTCAGACATCTTGCAAGTATATTCCCACTCGCTGTTAGTAAAGCATATTTCCAGGTTGAATGGTTGTGCTGGGTGGGAAGGTGTATGTAGGACTGGGCCTGATTGGAGTTGGAATAACCACAAACACTCTTCCACACAGTGGAAGCACAACCCCTTCATCGGGCTCATGTATACCTGACTGTGAGTTGATGTATACTTTCAAGATGGCTGACACTGGGGACTGCTGTCTGAACCTATCACAACTAATAAAATTCACTTTGTGCAACAAACACCAGCCATCAGTGACAACCATCTTGTAAGTACAATTACTAGCATTGTCTGGACAACACTCTTCTTGGTGGCCTGGTTTGGCTGGGTGGGTGGAGGAGTGTAAGTCTTACACATAGAGCCTAAGCACACAAACCTCGGTTTATTAAAGTAGTTTGCCACAAAATGACAGAAAGCACAGTTTGTGATCTCATCTGACTATGGAGTAAATAAACAATATACATGTTCGTTGTATGCACAAAGCTAAGCAATTACACATTTTGGTCCTCACAGCCATTCCCATGTGTATAATGAGATGAGAACAAGAAGCACTTCACTCATTCCATTCCCACAAATTTCAGGGTAAATAAACAGATTTTGAGTGTGTGACTCCGAAAGACAGCACTAAGCCCAGTATACAGGTGTCAGACCTGGCACCATTGGCGTGAGTCACCCTTCTATTTTTATTGCTGTGCCTCATACGTTTTTCTGGTGTAAGATGCTTAGGGCACTGTGCCACTGCTGTCCAGTGCCACAGTGCGAGTGCTCCCTATGGTAAATTGTGGTATGAATTAGTGATTCCATGATTGGGTATATTTGATTCACAGTCAGACCCTAGTACAGTGCACAAGAGGTGCCCGGGGCTTATGAGTCAAATGCTGCTGGTGGGCTTGCAGCACTGGTTGTGCCACCCCCAGAAGCAGCCTGTAAACGTGTGTCTCAGGTCTGCCATCGAAGAGACTGCCTGCAGTCTCGCACTGCCATGACGACTGGGTAAGTGTACCCACTTACCAGTCCCTACACCTTCCCTTTGCTATATATCAGTCACCCCTATGGTAGGCACAAGGGCAGGGTGCATTGTAAGTATAAGGTAGGACAAGCCCTGATTTGTGTGGCATGTCCTAATAGTGAATTAGAGCCATTTCCGGTTTTCACTATTGTAAGGCTACCTGTTCTCAATAGGCCAGAATGGGCAGTTTTGATTATTACATCTTATAATCCTAACTGACTCAGGGAACATGGTAGAAATTCGAGTTTAGTATGCCTGAACTCAGAATGATAAAATACATCTTTTAGTAAAGTTGATTTTAACATTCTGTGTTTGAAAATACCACTTTTAGAAAGTAGGTATTTTCTTGCTTAACTGTCCAAGCCTGCATCTGCTAGTTTGTGTATTGCTTGTCTGGAGTTTTAGTGACAGGGGCTGGGGAAATTCCAGGAGACAGGGTGAGGCAGCCAGGGCTGAATACAGAGATCTCCATGGAGATGGGTGGGAGGAGTTGCACCTAGGACCTGAATAGGGCTGTGCCGTCCCTCCACAATGCTGGCTCCACCCTCGTGGAGCATCTGATGTCTCTGCCCTGCTCTCTGAAAGGAAAGAAGGAGTCATGTACACAAAGTGCTCCAGAACTGGTTTGAACTGGGCAAAGGCCCCTCTGCCCTCAGAGGACAAAGGCTTTTGGGGTACAAGTATTGGGACCCTGATCCCAAGAATTTAAATGACTTTTGGGAAGACAAGAAGAAGCCTCTACTGAGGAAGGAACCCCCGAAGACTGAAGGAGAGGCTATCCCCACCTAGTTGCTGTTTTGGGGAATTGGCCTGCAGTGTTTGCCTTACTGCCTAAGAGAGGGAGGAGAACTGTGTGTGTACCATCATCAACTTGTGCAATGATCTCCAAGGGCTTGGAAGAGAGCTTGACCCCTGACCGAAGACTCAGGACCGGTAGACTTCACCAGCCTTTGTTGATTGCTGCTGGAAACGCTGTTTCAGTGGCTACAGAGGCAGGGAGCTGTGACCGACTCTCACGACCGGCCCCGTGTCCTGTAGGTACCGCATCGTACAACGTCTGCATCGAACAACACAAGCTCTGAGCTCACCGACTCCGTCCTGACGCCGTCACCGAGCCGTTGTCTGCACCGTGATTTGTGGACACCGCGACATGCAACACCTCGCTACACCAAATCGAACTGGTCTGACCCAAACGATCACTGTTGCTGACTTTGAGTCCTGTGAATGCATCGGAGTTGGGCACCGCTCGCGCCCTTCACGACGCACCGCCCGACTCGTACCGCTGTCTGGACTGATCTACGCAGGCTCCCGCAATCCGGCTCTGTCGCCGCACCGCAAGCTGCTAGCACCGCATCGAAGCACCGTCTCGCCCTCCAACGTACGCCTCGGACCCACGACTCCGTCAACGGGCCGTTGCCTGCACCGCATCGAGGGACAACACGTCCTGCAACGCTTTCTTTTCTGCACCGTGACGAACGCCTCAAGAAAGAGGTACTGTGACTGAGTCTGTCGACATTTGAGTGGGCCCGGACCGAGGCGGTCCGCTGGATTTGTTAGACTCTGTGGTATTTCAGCAACGCTGTAGCCGGACAGGGCTACCGACTCGTACAGAACTTTGATTTAAGCCTTTTTAACAATAACTCTTGATTTCTAATAGTATTGTGGATTATTTTTGTCGTTTATGGTCTTGTGGTAACTTTATATAAAAGATACTTATTTTTATAAATATACAACCTGTGTGGTGTCCATTTGTAGTGTTGTCACTTGATTACTGTATGTGTTCACAAATGCTTTACACACTGCCTCTGAGATAAGCCTGTCTGCTCGTGCCAAGCTACCAAGGGGGTGAGCAGGGGTTATTTTGAGAGTGTACCCCCTTACCCTGACTAGAGGAGAGTGCCCCTATTTATCACAAGTACATACCTGTGCCAACTAGAGACCCCCAAATCTAACAACAGGCCTCAAAAATACCAACATTGAGAGATAAACAGTATGTATATCACTGTGAAAGTACAGATGTGGACAACACCAACCCACCTTTGTCATTCACAGGTTGTCACAAACCAGTCAATATCTTTGGAAATGTGTACTAAACAAAACATGCCCATTTATGCACATAGCTGGACATACTCATTACTCCCCATCTTGTCTGAATTGCATTGTTCTCCAAAAACATAGGCCAACATCATGGATGAAGGAAGACAATCTGTCTTCATTAACTCATTCTTAGGTTCAGTCATCTAGGTAATGGGTATGATTTGAGGGGGAGTGGACATTCACATCAATCATTGTGTCTTTTATGTACCCACAGGGCAAGCTGGGACCATCCCGGAACCAACCACGACCGCCAGTCCCAGATTCTGGTCGACCAGGAGCTCTCTGGCGTAGATGTCTCTCAACCATCCTCGGACGACGCGGAATGACCTGGAACATCCGGTTTGGGTAGCCAGACAGCACCAGCAGTAGCTACAGCAGGATAATCTGCGACCAATCCCACTTCAGCTGACAACACCCAGCTGACTCCTACCCTGACAGATACAACAGCCCGAGCCACTACCGACAGCACAGCAACACAGGACACTCTGGAGTTGGCGGACAACAACACCCTTGTCAAAGAGGAAGGAGGCTCAGTGTTGACTGTGCCACCACCAACTGGGCCTGCTCGGGTGGGTAGGGTTGGTGGGGGGGGGTCCATGGGGACCTGCGCCATCATGCAGCTGGTGCTGCTGAGGAACATCACCCAAACCTCTCCAGGATCCTCAATACCTATGAGTGTAGCCAGGGCAATTTTTGGCAAGGTCAGGAGGATACAGAATATTGAACAGCTGCAGGCTGCCCAAAATCAGCATCTTGACACTTTTATGGGTAAAACAGATGAAATGACAGTGGTGCACAGGGATATTTACACCTTCCTCCACCAGATCGCTAACAAGATGTCCACACCTCCTTGTGTGCCCAAAACATCTGGTGCATCAACATCTGCATAAGCCACAGAGAGGGATATGAACGATTGTGGAGAGTCCCCAGCACCGCAGTTGGCTGCAACTGAGGGTCCCCACGCAAAACGTGGAAAGGGTCATCTGAGGAAGAATCCCAGAAAGACAGATGGCAATCCATCACTCCCCAAGAGGTGACAATCTGCTCCTGATATCCTCCATTGTGTGCACAGTGTTCACTTTGTTGACTGTCATCAAGAACTGTCCCACATTGGATGGAGGGCCTAAGTTGGACTTTGGACTCAAATAACTGTGGACTTACCTTTGAAGATTTCATTTACAAACACTACAAACTCCTATCTGCACTTTGTTTGCTATTTTTTATTTAGCTCTCCGCCATTGTATGGAATGATCTCCTAACGTCATGCACTAAAATAAATCACTTTTCACAAAATACTTGCTCATGTTGTGACTTTGAATTCTAAAGGTACAGATTGAAATGGTGCACTAAATCACAAAGAAGAAAGTGTCAACAACATCGATAACAAATTACTTCCAAAATGTGAACTAATGGCTTGTGAGGAAATGTAGCTGGTCTTAGCATGGTAGATAGACAGAACCAGGTTATCACACAACCTGCAGTACATGGCACTGATTCAATTTAAGTCTACTGTTGAAAAAACTATCTACATTTGCAAGCACAATCAACAATCATTTTCAGCACACAGCATCATCATGGTACATGTCTTTTTTCCAAAATAATCTTTGGATGTATGAAGACAGACAAGGCACACCTCAATGTGGAGTACAGGTTTATTCTCCAGCTACAACCTGCCACCTTAGCCCAAAATCAGATCACATCACATAGTAACTAAATGCTACAAAGTAAAAAGAAATGAGCATCAGGTCAGAAGTAAGTGCATGCCAGGGATTTCCATAACAGTTCAATGTTGAAGTAAGTCACAGCATCATGGGTCTGGTGAGGTCACAACTCCGCGGTTGACATGGCAAAGTACCCTGGTAAGGAGAAACATAGAACAGAGTCAGGAACACACGATTAAGGTACTTAAATTTGGCAAAATATGTCATCAGAAGCATAAGAATCACAGTATGGCAACACTGTACATGTTAACCTGGTCACTTAAAGGACACATCTTAGAAAAACTCTCAGGGCAATTATCAGACACTCACAGGCATACATTCACAATGTCCAGCAACACAATAACATACCATTGGGTATATTGACCTCCTCTAATTGCATACTTACACTAATTTGAAGAAGTTGTGGATGAGCTGTTGTCTCAAATCCCCGCCATCATCATCATCACCACTGTCATCATGGCCCAGTCCTGGATTCTCCCTTGGTGGTGGCTGCTGGTCTCTGTTGTCCTGTATGAGAGGTATTTCCTTATGTACAGCCAGGTTGTGGAGCATGCAGCAAGCTGCGATGATCTTGCACACCTTCAATGCGGAATATTAGAGGGCTCCTCCTGTGTGATCCAGACAGCGGAATCTGGTCTTCAGTAGCCCAAACGTCCGCGCCACGATTCGCCGGGTCACACCATGGGCATCATTAAACCACACTCCTGCAGGTGTGACACGGTTACGGAGTGGCATCAGTAACCAAGGCAGTTTGGGATATCCAGTGTCTCCTACATTTAACACAGAAAAAAAGATTCAGCTGTCCGACAACAGAGCACGATCTGACATACAATCAACACACACCACAACATACCCATGCCACATCACCTACCAACAAGCCAGGCATGGTCAGGTTGCAGCTGAGACATCAAATGGGGGATGACAGTGTTCCTTGGGATATATGCATCATGTGCCAAGCCAGGGCAATGTGCACATACATAGGAGATGGATATGTCAGCCAAAAATACCACCCTGACATTGATGGAGTGGTAATGTTTTCTGTTGCGATAAATTTGCTTGTTGTAGGATCAATGCAACGTGGGTGCCATCTATAGAGCCAATGACATGAGGTATCCATCCTAAGGCATAAAATTCCCCATTGATGTCTGACAACTTTTCAGGTGTTGGGAACTTAATGTACTGGTCCAGGTAACGGAGCAATGTCTCCAACACATCACAAAGGACATGGCTGAACATGGTTTAGGACATTCCACCAGATGTTGCCACTGTGTACTGGAATGGACCGGTGGCAAAGAAATGTAATGCTGCCATAACCTTCACTTTGGGTGTCAGTGCAGTTGGATACATGCGACCAGGCTGCAAATGAGGTGACAACTGCTAAGTCTTCAATTATTGGACTTGTGAAATGGTATTTACTGATTGTATCATGTTCTTCCATGATCTGTAGGCTAGGAAAGGGCCTGTCAACTGGAGGTCGTCTGCGATACCTATGTATAGAGTATAAACACAGTTGGTGTTAAGTCACAATGTACAAATCAACATGCATTGAGAGAAGCAGAACATGAGATCTGAACACAACTAAAGCTACAGAACATTGGAAATACACATTTCAGTCAAAAAGGCTGACCTTAGAAACATATCACAGCATTAGTACCCTTCCCAGACATGTTACCAAGGTATGGTGACACAGCAATTAGAGTGCTGTTGTATAAAAATCTCTTGTGTCTGTCACCGTTCATGTGATCAAGCATCACATACTCCAAAACTCCCCACCAAAAAAGACAACAGTTAGGTTTGTGATAACAATTACATGGTTTAAAGGTACCCACACTAGGATCATGTAATGCCAGATATGTGTGACACATAATACACACAGCTTCTCACAATGTGAATCATGCACAGGGGCAACACTGTCATGTTGTCATGTCTGCA
Source organism: Triturus cristatus (assembly GCF_964204655.1). Taxonomy (NCBI): domain Eukaryota; kingdom Metazoa; phylum Chordata; class Amphibia; order Caudata; family Salamandridae; genus Triturus; species Triturus cristatus. The sequence goes on from NC_140584.1 coordinate 1,200,684,854, forward strand.
TTACACACACAATCACATACACAAAACATAAAAAATGTAGGAGTTGCATATATAACAACATCATCCACTTCAGTCTGTGACACAAAGATACACTAGTAATTCACATAACAAACACAAGCGGATGTGGCTGCATAATGTCACGGTCTACTCATTCAAAGGTAAGTGCTTTATCCATGACTTGGAAACCAAACGTTTACAGTCAGAAATCATTCAGATTGCCCACTGGATCACAGAGTCCCCAAGTGCAGTGAATATGTCAAGAATGGGCTAGTACATCCCCAAAAAGTCATTGGCACTAGGACCAACAGGAGGGTAAATTGAGTACGTTTGTATCATGTTGGTATTAGCATCAAAATCAGTGTATCAGGTGCCCTTCAAGGTTGGCTTCTCATGGGAGTGTGACCTATTCATTTAAAGGTCCATTTAATTTTGAAAAAACTGACTCCATACTTGTAATGCACATAAATACAACAATTACAGAAGTGTCTGTCCTGCCGACCGATTATTGAAAGGATGCAGGAGTCGCACCCTAACCGATTCGGACACAGCCATAGGCTGCAAGTTGTTATGGTGACAGACGCGGGTGAGTATTCAAAGGACGTGGGAGCCGCATCCAAACCGATTGGGGGACAGCCAAAGGCTGCAAGTTGTTATGATGACAGATGCAGGTGAGTATTCAGAGGACGCGGTAGCCGCATCAAGTTAGAACTGGGGGTCTCTAGTTGGCAGAGGTAGGTACTTTTGACCAAATAGGGACCCTTGCTTCTAAGTCAGGGAAAGGGGATTACACTTCTGGATAACCCCTGCTCACCCCCTTGGTAGCTTGGCAAGAGCAGACAGGCTTATCTCAGAGGCAGTGTGTTAAGCATTTGTGAAAACATACAGTAATACAGTGAAGACACTACAGATGGACACCACACAGGTTTTATAAAAATAAGTGTTCCTTATATAGACTTAACACAAGACCACAAACGACAAAAATCCACAATACAGTACTCAAAATAGACATAAAGATGGTAGAAGTAACTTAGTTCAAGTTGATGATAAATGCGACACATTTCTCACAAAAGTACCTGGATGCGTAACGCAAAACAAACAAAACGTTCGCAGGGAGTGTGGTGCGTCGGTTCCTTGCTTCGGGGGAGGCGATGCGTCACTTCTCAATGCTTGCGAAGAGTAGGGGATGCGTCTTGCTCCTTACCGGAGAAGAGGTGATGCGTTGATTCTCGTACTGTGTTTCGGTTAGGATGAGGCAAGATGGCGCCTCGATGCGATGCGACAATCCGTTGCGAAGCGATAAGATGCGCCCTTGGTGCGATGTGATGACGTGAAGACGATGCGTGCATGCCCGACGGCCGTGCGGCGAAGTCTGTAACTGTGGAGCCGCGACAGGCCCTGCGACACGCTTCTCCGTTGATGCGACAGTGACCCTCGTAGTGGCGACACGCTTCTCCGGTGATGCATCTGTGTACAGCTGCGACAAAGGCACGCTTCTCGGGTGATGCGGCAGTGACCTCTGCAGCGGCAGCACGATTCTCCGGCGATGTGATGGCAACAGCTGCGACTGCGACACGCTTCTTCTCGTTGAGTCGCGCTTCCAGCTCCCAGCAACACACAGGCTTCTGCAGACAGAATTCCCAGCAAGGAAATTCAGAGGGGAGCTGGTGGTGAAGTCTTTTATCCCTGAGACTTCAGCAGGAGGCAAGCACAAGTTCAAATCCTTGGAGAAATATCCTGCAAGATGATGATAGTTCTTTAAAAGTTCCTTCTCCTTTCCTAGGCAATGAAGACACCACTGCAGGCCAACCCTGCAACACAGCACACTGGCAGGGGGACAGTCCATCTCCTGCAGCTTCCTTGGTTCTTCTCCTTGGCAAAGGTTTGTCTTGTTGTTCCAGAAGTGATCTAAAGCCCTGGGGTCTGGGCCCCAATATTTATACGGCAAAATCCTTTGTCCTCTAAAGGCAGAGGGTCCTTAACCTAGTTCAAACCAATTCTGGGTGCATTCTGCCAGTGTACACCTTCTTCCTTCAGGGTGGGCCAGGGTCCTCAGACACACCACAGGAGGTGGAGCCAGCATTGTGGAAGGCAGGCACAGCCCTATTAAGACCCAGGAGGTACTCATCCCACCACTCTACATGCAGATAGGTCTATTCAGCCCTGTGCTGACTCACCCTGTCTCCTGGAGTCTCCCCAGCCCATGTCACTCACAAATCAGACATACAATACACAAGCTAGCAGAGGCAGGCTGGATGGTTAGGTAAGAAAATACCTACTTTCTAAAAGTGGTATTTTCAAACATGATAAAACTAACTTCACTAAACGAGGTATTTTATCATTTTGAGTTCAGGCATACTAAACTCTAATTTCTGCCATGTTCCCTGGGTCAGTTAGGATTATAAGATGATATAATCAAACTGCCCATTCTGGCCTATGGGAACAGGTAGCCTTGCAATAGTGAAAAACGAAATTAGCAGTAATTCACTATCAGGACATGCCACATACATCAGGGCATGTCCTACCTTATACATACAATGCACCCTGCCCTTGGGCCTACCTTAGGGGTGTCTGAAATGAGGAAAAGGGAAGGTTTAGGGACGGGTAAGTGGGTGCACTTACCAAGTCGACATGGCAGTACTAGACTGCAAACAGGCTCTGCAATAGCAGGCCTGAAACACGCTTTACAAGCTGCTTCTGTGGGTGGCACTATCAGTGCTGCAAGCCCGCCAGCAGCATTTGATTTACATGCCCTGGGCACACATGGTGCACTATACTAAGGTCTGACAAGTAAATCAAATAAGCCAATCATGGGGTCACTAATCAATACATCAATTTAACATAGGGAGCACTTGCACTGTGGCACTGAATAGCTGTGGCACAGTGCCCAAAGCATCTAAACCAGCAAAACATATCAAAAACAGAGGCAATCAGTAAAAAATGGAAGGGAGACTCACGCCAATGGTACCAGGTCTAACACGTGTCCCCTCCAGCTGAAATGTGGGGAGAACTACCCTTCCCCTTGGGAGTTCTCTTCATTAAGGCGGAAAAATCTGGACAGACCATCAGCATTGGTGTGTTTTGTACCAGGGTGGTGCTCCACCGTAAAGTCCATCCCCTGTAGGGAAATGGACCACCTCAACAATTTTTGGTTCTCAGCCCTCATCTGCATCACCCGTCTGAGGGACCTGTGGTCTGTCTGAACCCGGAAGTGAGTCCCAAATAAGTATGGTCTCAACTTCTTCAGTGCCCAGACCACAGCAAATGCCTCACACGCAATTGCACTCCACCTCTGGTCCCGTGGAAGTATCCTCCTACTGATGAAGGCTACAGGTTGGTCTAGGCCCTCCTCATTAATCTGTGACAGGACAGCCCCCACACCATACTCTGAAGCGTCTGTTTGGACAATTAATTCCTTTGAGAAATTGGGTGCCCTGAAGCACGGGTGCTGTGCACATGGCAGTCTTCAGGGCATCAAAAGCCTTCTGACAGGTGTCAGTCCAGTTCACTTTCTTGGGCTGCTTCCTAGAAGTCAGATCAGTCAAGGGTGCAACAATGTTGCCATACTCCTTGACAAACCTCCTGTAATACCCCGTGAGTCCTAAAAAGGCTCTCACCTGTGTCTGAGTCTTGGGGGGCTCCCATGCCAGGATGGTATCAATCTTGAGTTGTAGGGGCGCCACCTGGCCGCTCCCTACCTGGTGCCCCAAGTACACCACAGAACCCTGCCCGATCTGGTACTTACTCGCCTTGATCGAGAGGCCTGCCTTTCTCAGTGTCATCAACACTTCCCAGAGGTGGCGCAGATGTTCTTCCCAACTGGCGCTTAACACCGCAATGTCATCCAAGTAGGCGGCACTGGAATTCTCCAGTCCAGCCAACACCTGATTGACCAACCTCTGAAAGGTGGCAGGGGCATTCTTCATCCCAAAGGGAAGAACCCGTTATTGGTAGTGCCCATCTGGTGTGGAAAATGCTGACCTCTCTTTGGCCCCATCAGTTAAGGCGATCTGCCAGTACCCAGACGTCAAATCAAACATGCTGAGGTACCGTGCAGTCCCTAACCGATCAATGAGCTTATCAGCTCTGGGGATGGGGTGCGCATCAGTCCTGGTGTCTTAATTGAGTCCTTGGTAGTCCACAAGGAACCGGAGTTCGGGTGTCGCACCAGGCGCGGCAGCCTTTGGGACCAAGACCACGGGGCTGGCCCAAGGACTGTTAGAGGACTCAATCACCCCTAAGGCAAACATCTTGGAAATCTCCTCCTTGATGTGAGTTCTGACCCTGTCAGTCACGCTGTAAGCCTTATGCTTCACAGGAGGACTGTCCCCAGTGTCCACATTGTGGACCCACCACTCAGTAACACCAGGAATCAGGGAGAACAAATCAGAGAATTGTCCCAAACGTTGGAGACAATCTTGCTGCTGCTCAGGATCAGGGTGGCAGAGAGGCTGACACCATCCACTGACCCATCTTGCTCTGTCGCAGACAGGAGATCAGGAAGAGGCTCGGTCTCCTCCTCAGTTCCATAATCTGTCACTAGGAGCATGCCCACTTCGGACCTTTCTAAGTGGGGCTTCAGACGGTTAACATGTAGGACCCGCAAAGGGTTCCTAGGAGATCGCAAGTTCACCAGGTAGGTGACATCGCTCTTGCGCTCCACCACCTCAAATGGTCCGGTCCACCTGACCTGGAGTGCACAGGGCTCTACAGGGGCCATGACCTAAACTTTGTGACCAGGCTGAAGCTCAATCAGAGTGGTATTCTGATCATACCACCGCTTCATCTCTTCCTGGCTGGCTTCCAGATTCGCTTGAGCGAGCTGTCTGAATCGCCGAGTCTGGTTCCTGAAGGCCAGCATGTAACTGTATACATCCTGGGGAGGTTTCCTGGGAGATTGCTCCCAGCCTTCCTTGACCAGACTCAAAGGTCCTCTTACCGGGTGTCCATACAGCAGTTCAAAGGGGCTGAGCCCTAAGGACTTCTGTGGCACCTCACAGTAAGCAAAAATAAGGCATAGCAAGAGGACGTCCCACTTACGCCTCATAGGTTCCTCAAGACCCATAATCATGCCTTTTGGGGTCCGGTTGACTCTCTCATCCAGCCCATTACCTTGTGGGGGGTAAGGAGTGGTGAACTTGAATGTAATGCTGCACTCCTGCCAAAGGGACTTCATATAATTATATAAGATGTTTGTACAACAGTCTTACACCACCTATCTGGGGAACCCCACAGGGGAGAAAATCCCCATCAGTGCATGTCCCACCACGGGGACCATCACTGTCCTGAGCGGGATGGCTTCTGGGTACCGGGTAGCATGGTCTACCAAGACCAGAATAAGCCTGTTGCCCATGGCTGTCTTGGGGTCCAGTGGCCCCACAATGTCAATGCCCACCCGTTCAAAGGGGGTACTGACTACAGGGAAATGTTAGAGAGGAGCCTTGAAATTCCTTCCACTTTTCCCACTTGCTTGGCAAGTTTGACAAGTCCTACAATGAGTGTCTGAACTCTTCCGCATCTGGGGCCAATAAAAGTGGGTGAAAAGCCTTTCAAAGGTCTTGTCCTGCCCCAGATGTCCAGCTAAAGGTACATCATGAGCCAAACCCAGTAGGAAGGCTCTGAAGCGCTGGGGTACCACCAGCAAACGGGCTGACCTAAGATCAGCAACCTTAGGCTCGCTATACAGGAGTTCGTTATCCCAGTAGATCCAATGTGATCCAGACTGATCACCTGGTGCCTGGTTTGTGGCCTGTTGCCACAAACCCTCAAGAGAAGGGCACTTCCTCTGCTCTGCACAAAATTCTTCCCTGTAGGGTCTTCCTTCTTGCTGCCAATGGGTCAGCCCAGGCAGGTCCCCCAGTTCAGCAACTTGCTCCCCTGTAGGTTTCAGGGCATCCCCCTCAAGGTCTGCCTCCTCCTGGACCATGGGAACAATGGGGGATGGTTTCCCACGCCCCTACCTCTTCTCTTTAAGGCAGGTACCTGGGCCATACTTTCAGGCTCCAGGATCTCTTGAACACCTCTACTGGCTGCCATAGACCCATTTGTCACACACGCCCACTCAGGCAGACCCAACATCTCCAAATGAGACCTTCTCTCCACCTTAGCCCAAGGGAAGTTCTCTAAATCATTGCCCAACAGACAATCAACAGGCATGGCTGGCCTCACAGCTATTAGAAGAGTGCCTGAGACCCCGCCCCACTCAAAGGGAACTTGAGCCACCTCACACTAGCTCTGCGAGTTATCCGCGGCAACTACAGGGAAGAATGCATGGGGGATAACCTGTTCTTTGGGCACCAACCGGCAACTGACAGCCGTCACACTAGCCCCAGTGTCTCTTAGAGCTTCCACCCTATGGCCATTGATGGTCACCCACTGCCTGTATTTCTTATTGTTATCAGGCAGCTGGGTCTTAGGGACCATCTCAAAGTCTCCTAAAGAGACAAGGGATATTTCTGCGGGACCCCACCCACCTTGGGCACCCATCTCCTCCCCCCCAGGTCTACACTCGCCATCTGATGGGGTGGTGCATGTGGTGGTGCTTTGGAATCCTTCATGGGACACTGTGCATCATACCAACGGTGGCCCACTTGACCACATGTAAAGCACTTAGAGGGGCCTTTGTCAACCGGTTTACCTGTCGGGGCCTCTTGCTTTTTCTCAGGGGGAGGCTGGGAACCCTTCCCTTGGTTCCCTTGGGAATTACTTTGGGGCCCTTTCTGGAACTCCCTCTGTTTACCCTTGTCCCCCCACTCTTCTGCTGGGTACCCTGTCCACCTTTGGCAAAGTCTCCCACGTGACCCTTGTGGACCAGGGTGCTGACACAGCGGTCGGCCTCCTCAGCAAGCTTCCTAGGGTTAGTTAACTTGCTATCAATAAGGTGCTGGCGTAGTTCTGGAAAACAATTAGCAGACTCGTGCTCCCATGCAAACAAATCATAGAGCGCTTCAAAAGTAACCACTTTGCTACCCTTCACCCAACCATCCATAGCTCTGCAAAAGAAAGATACATATTCTACCCAAGTGGTTGCCTCCAGCTTCTTACAATTCCTGAATCTCTGTCTACAGAGTTCTGGGGTCAAACCATACCTTGTCATCAGCGCTTCCTTCATGTGGGCATACGACATCCTACTCTCACTGGGTAGGTCTAACCATGTATCCCTCCCTTCACTCACAAAGCGGCCCCACAACCCCGCTTCCCAATACTCCTCAGGGACCCGGTGGGCGAACATGGCTATCTCATAGGCTGCAAACACCTGCCCAATATCTTCATGCTTATGGAAATCTTTGATGACATCCTTGGGGCTAAATACTCTGCCTTCTGAAGGCACAGATGGTGCGTTGCCACCAGAGGGATTGATTTCTAAGCCCTTTGCCTTGAGCTCTAACTCCCTCAACATTCTCTCATGTTCCAATCTCATTCTCTCTCTCTCCAAGGACAATCTGCTATTCTCCAGGTGCCTCTGACCCTTCATCTTGAGCTCGGCCATCTCCATTCTGTGCACCCTATTTCTCTCCCTGTCTTCCAGCTCTCTGGGGGACAGGCCTTTGGAAGAGATGCTACTGCCAGGTGGGGACGGTAGCCCTTCCCTTGCCGGAAACACTGGCCTATCCAGCAGCCCATCTGCATCCCCAGCTGGCTCCACCACCAGCTCAGGGGTATTTCTTGCTTCAACCCAGGCCCTCAGCGCCTTCTGACACTCATCCTTTTTGGAAATGCCTTGGGTAGCAACTTTACATTTTCTGCAGAGCTGCTTGAGCTGTTTCAAATTGTAGGTTTCCAACCTCTCTTCCTCAAAATCTAGATCCATAGATGCAACAGATGCTGGTCTGCTCATGACAGTAAGAATTGGCAGCTCTCAGGAAAAATAAAAGTCCAAGGAAAATAATTCTACCCAAAAAAAATATGGAGTTGCGTTTGGTCTACACACACTAGTAGTGTACACCAATTAGTGTATATGAGTCACAAATGCAAGTCCAAAATCCTCACCGCTGACCACCAATGTTAGAACTGGGGGTCTCGAGTTGGCAGAGGTAGGTACTTTTGACCAAATAGGGACCCTTGCTTCTAAGTCAGGGAAAGGGGATTACACTCCTGGATAACCCCTGCTCACCCCCTTGTTAGCTTGGCACAAGCAGACAGGTTTATCTCAGAGGCAGTGTGTTAAGCATTTGTGAATATATACAGTAATACAGTAAAAACACTACAGATGGACACCACACAGGTTTTATAAAAATAATTATTCTTTATATAGACTTAAAACAGGACCACAAACGACAAAAATCCACAATACAGTACTCAAAATAGACTTAAAGATGGTAGAAGTAACTTAGTTCAAGTTGATGATAAATGCGACACGTTTCTCACAAAGGTACCTGGATGCGTAACGCAAAACAAACAACAGATTTGTAGGGAGGCTGGTGCGTCAGTTCCTTGCTTCGGGGGAGGCGATGCGTCGCTCTTCAATGCTTGCGCAGAGTAGGGGATGCGTCTTGTTCTTTACCGGAGAGGAGGTGATGCATTGATTCTTGTACTGCGTTCCGGTTACGATGCGGCAAGATGGTGTCTCGATGCGATGCGACAATCCGGTGGGATGCAATAAGATGGTACCCTTGGTGCGATGCGACGATGTGAAGACAATGCGTGCACGCCCGACGGCCGTGCGTCGAAGTCTGTAACTGTGGAGCTTCGACAGGCTCTGCGACACGCTTCTCTGGTGATGCGACGGTGACCCTCGTGGTAGCGACACCCTTCTCCGGTGATACGTCAGTAAACAGCTGCGACGAAGGCACGCTTCTCTGGTGATGTGGCGGCGACCTCTGCGGCGGCGACACGCTTCTTCGGCGATGTGACGGCAACAGCTGCGACTGCGACACGCTTCTTCTTGTTGAGTCGCGCTTCCAGCTCCCAGCGACACGCAGGCTTCTGCAGACAGAATTCCCAGCAAGGAAATTCAGAGGGGAGCTGGTGGTGAAGTCTTTTGTCACTGAGACTTCAGCAGGAGGCAAGCACAAGTTCAAGCCCTTGGAGAAATATTCTGCACGATGATGAAAGTTCTTTAAAAGTTCCTTCTCCTTTCCTTGGCGATGAAGACACCACTGCAGGCCATCCCAGCAACACAGCACACTGGCAGCGGGGCAGCCCATCTCCTGCAGCTTCCTTGGTTCTTCTCCTTGGCAAAGGTTTGTCTTGTTGTTCCAGAAGTGATTTAAAGTCCTGGGGTCTGGGCCCCAATATTTATACTGCAAAATGCTTTGTCCTCTGAAGGCAGAGGGTCCTGTACCTAGTTCAAACCAGTTCTGGGTACATTCTGCCAGTGTACACCTTCTTCCTTTGTCAGGGTGGGCCAGGGTCCTCAGACACACCACAGGAGGTGGAGCCAGCATTGTGGAAGGCAGGCACAGCCCTATTCAGACCCAGGTGCTACTCCTCCCACCACTCTACATGCAGATGGGTCTATTCAGCCCGGTGCTGACTCACCCTGTTTCCTGGAGTCTCCCCAGCCCCTGTCACTCACAAGCCAGACATACAATACACAAGCTAGCAGAGGCAGGCTGGATGGTTAGGTAAGAAAATACCTACTTTCTAAAAATGGTATTTTCAAACACAGAATGTTAAAACCAACTTATAGGTATTTTATCAATCTGAGTTCAGGCATACTAAACTCAAATTTCTCCCATGTTCCCTGGGTCAGTTATGATTATAAGATGTTATAATCAAACTGCCCATTCTGGCCTATGGGGACAGGTAGCCTTGCAATAGTGAAAAACGAAATTGGCCACACACATCAGGGCATGTCCTACCTTTTACATAAAATGCACCCTGCCTGTGGAAAAGGAAAGGTTTAGGGACTGGTAAGTGGGTGCACTTACCAAGTCGACATGGCAGTACTAGACTGCACACAGGCTCTGCAATGGTAGGCCTGAGACACACTTTACAAGCTGCTTCTGAGGGAGGCACAATCAGTGCTGCAAGCCCACCATCAGCATTTGATTTACAGGCCCAGGGCACACATGGTGCACTATACTAAGGTCTGACAAGTAAATCAAATAAGCCAATCATGGTGTCACTAATCAAAACATCAATTTAACATAGGGAGCACTTGCACTGTGGCACTGAATAGCAGTGGCACAGTGCCCAAAGCATCTAAACCAGCAAAACATATCCAAAACAGAGGAGGCAATCAGTAAAAAATGGAAGGGAGACTCACGCCAATGGTGCCAGGTCTAACACGCATCCTAACCAATTCGGACGCAGACATTGGATGCAAGTTGTTATGGTGACAGACACACGCTTTGGCTTGTGTCCTCATCGCGTGGAAACTAAGTCAGTAACCTCCCATCACCAATGTAATCAAAGTAACTCGCAGTCCGATGATGAGTTTTTGAATGTCGCGGTAGGCGTGTCGTCTGCAAGCAATGTAATGCATTGGACCGATTCGGAAAATGTGACCGACGAAAATCTATCACTTTGGACATAGGGTATTAAGACCGCATCTGCTGTTTACATGTAAGTCTGTCTGTTCCCTAGAGACTTCACTTGCCTGCCCAACCTGCATCATTCATGCATCTCCCCATCTCTCTGCTGCTGTTACCACATCTTCTGGGAGCTACTATGGCATGTACAGTGGTCATGGCCCCAGCTTTCACAGAAGAGGATAACCAGGCCCTTCTGGACACCCTCCTGCCACTGTACAGCCAGCTGTATGGCAAACCAGAAAAACTGGTGAGTGATGATCACACTGAACTTTAATTGGACATGTGCAATTACCATGCACAACTAGCATTAGGAATCTCATAGTCAAGCATGTAAACTGTGTTTTTGAAAGTGTAAACATGTGTAGACAACTTTTCTGGGCAGGTACACTGCTATAGAAGTGTTTGTACTGGGGTAAACATCTTATCACTGTTCTCATAGAACAAAGTCATAATTGAACACAGGACAACTGCACATAATGCAATGTTGCATGTGAACTAAGGGTCTGTCGCCATGTCATCATTACACGTCAACTCCCATGAGAAGGCCAAAATTTGAAGGACTGTCTCCCGGAAGGTGCCCTCCGTGGGGTTGGAAACTCGGCGCTTCCGTCATTGCAGCAAGAGGTGGCAGGACCTTCGTGGCGGGACCAAGAAGATCGCTGAAATCCACCTGGGCCGTCACTTCAATGCGAGAGAGGCAGGTACCGAACAATGACCCCCCACATGCTACGCATCCTAGCGGTGGTCTTCCCTGACCTGGATGGGCAGTTGAAAGCCAAACAGCAGCAAGGAGTGGGTGAGTATGTGCCTTGTTGCACAGCTTTCTTTAACTATGCATGTTGTAGTATCTTAGAATGCTGGCCCAATTTCAGGTTGGAAGTCAGCCAAATCCACTGTTCAGTTTAAAAAGATGCATATGCACAAGGATCATTAGATGCACGGTTATGCCCCTTTCATCAGGGACAAGTGAGGAAGTTATGTTCAGGGTAGTGACAGTAGTGCCATGCTCATTTGATCAGCACAAATTACAAAAACATATGCATGGAGATAACCTTCAGGAGTAGTGCAATTGCTCGACGTTTCAGCACATTGACTAATGTAGGACTTGTTCTCAGTGTGGTTTCAACAATCTGTGAAGTATGTTTTTATTGGAGCACTCAAGTGTGAAAAGCCCATGCTATATATCCCAGCAGCAGGTGAAGTCTATTTTGAGGCCTTGGTAAATTTTGTTTGGTTAGTGTGCCAATGTAATGTCCCAGCCGTGGTGCTCTGTGTAATCAAATGTATCCCATGGGCCAATTACAGGTATGCTAACTCTGGTCACCTGTCACACTGGCCTTTCACAATAGTGAGTCCATGTGTCCGACTCTGGAACAGTGACAACATATCCCATTCACTGTCAAACACAGGTGGTCACTGAAAGAAAAATGGCTGAAATTGGAAGGTATGATGTTAGATACAGATTCACAATGGTTTACATGTGTGTAAATGCTGTTGACTATATATACTTGAGGGCGTCGTAAACCATGTGTATGATGCATTACTGTCAGATTGAGGGATGTCAAATGTGCATCATTTTGAAGTAAGTTACCAAAATGAAAGGGAAAACAAGAGCAATATAAGCTGTACAAAGTTTGCAATATATCTATTTGAAGTGATGGACATTTAGATTTGGCCCAGACAAATGGGGACTTCTGCAGTTTAAACAGGATTGGTACACAGTGTCGACTGGACTCATGAAGAATAGAGGTTCGGTACCAATAGTCTGTACAGACAATGCACCCTGACAGCTCAGTGGCTTAGGGCCCGATTCACAGAACAAACTTAAGACAAAATCCTAAACTTAGTACCATTTTGGTATTCACAGAATGCACTTACTACTTCTGGTATTCACAGAATGAACTTACTACTTTTGCGATTCACAGAATAAATTTACTACTTTTGCTATTCACAGAATGGATTTAAGACTACTAACTTTACGTCCGCACTCGGGCCGGAAATTCCGGCCCGGAGGCGGAGCTTCCGGGCCGGAGGCGGAGCTTCCGGCCCGGAGGTGGGGATTCCGGCCAGTGGTGGAGCTCCACCTTTGAGCCAGAATCCCCACCTCCGGGCCGGAAGCTCCGCCTCCGGGCTGGAAGCCCCGCCTCCGGGCCGGAAGCTCCGCCTCCGGGCCGGAATTTCCGGCCCGAGTGCGGACGTAAAGTTAGTAGTCTTAAATCCATTCTGTGAATAGCAAAAGTAGTAAGTTTATTCTGTGAATCGCAAAAGTAGTAAGTTCATTCTGTGAATACCAGAAGTAGTAAGTGCATTCTGTGAATACCAAAATGGTACTAAGTTTAGGATTTTGTCTTAAGTTTGTTCTGTGAATCGGGCCCTTAGTGTTCCACCAGAGGCATTGTGTAGATGCAGTCATCCGACTTGGAAGTGTGTTGACCATTGTTCACATCTGAAAATGGTAATCTGTTTACAATGTGCACAACTTTCTGATTAATCTTCATGACACTGTGCATAGATCACACAAGACAGTGGGCCACGTGCCTCTCACACTAGCGATGTCTAATATCTAGGTGTCTCCGCAATAACAGTCAGATGTGTGACCTGACAGTAGAGAAACTAAGTTACAGGACAAATGATCACAATCACTGTTATCTGTGCAACAAGACTCATGCAATGAGTACGTAAGCTCAAAGTTTGACAAGGAAGTCATTTGACCTGCAACGTTTGAGCCAATGGTGCACAATTTTATGACTAGGGATTGCAGAATGGATACCATGCCTCAATTCAATTGTGTTAATCCTATTTCCATTGTGAGCTCTAAACCCCCTTGCAGGAGATGAGACAGGTATGTCAGGACACAAGACCGTCAGGAGCAAAAGACGATACATCACCTGCTACATAGTGAAGTAGCTGACATTGTGGATTTGGCATTTGATGTTGATACACCCAATGTTGCAGATAACATCATGTGTGAGGGAGCAATGGAAAACTGGCAGACTAACGAGTGCCATGCCTGGTAATGCAGCAAGAGGTAATAGCAGTAGTCAAAATGATGTATTTGTTTGATCTGTGAAGATCTGTGATGGTACCTATGTGTCAAGTACATACAGATGACTTATGCAATTGTTTTTCATTCTTCAACACAGCATCAGCACATCTTGATGAAGGGTATTGCTGTGAATGTGGATGTAAGAAGGGCAGTGCCAGTGTAAGATATTGAAATTCATTTAGGAAGAGTTTGAGTACAAAGTAGGAGCTTGTGGGGCAGACATGCTTTTTCAGAGAAATGCCCCAGAGGGGGCTTATGACGTGCTTGTGTATGTATGATATTTTTGAGAGATGAGCATGTACTTTGAGGTGGACGTGAGAGGGGTCAGACTCGCACAAGTAGAGATTATGCAGGCCAAGAGATAATTTTGAAATGTACCTATGGGCAGATTATTTGAATGATGGTAGACAAAAACAGTTGGCCGATGAAATGTGATGATGTAGTATGTGTTTGCTGCTGCTTGCTGTCTGCCACTGAATGTTCTTGACTGATTGCTGGAATGGCCGCTTTGAGTACACTGGCCTATGCAGAACCTATTGTCCTCGCTGAACTATTTGCCTCAACCTAGTCTTGCCTTGTCTGAGTTGTGTGTGGGCATGAGTGGCGAGTTAACCTTTGTTGGTAGATATTGTCACTGATTGATCATTCTTCCCCTTGGATACTGCCCTGGGATGGAGGAGGTGACTGTTTATATTGAAATGTCATGATTCTGAAACTTTGGATGGCAGTCTATTGCTTAGAGGGATATAGCCCCCCCCCCTGTGAAAAGTCAAGGATGTGTGTTGTTGGGCCACCTGGGGTGAGACTAGTCCTGAAACATATCCCCACACTTCCCAGGAGACTACACACACATGTGTACTAATGTCATTCAGACTTTGAATGTCAGAGGTATGGGGACACCAAGGGAGATGGACTCATTTTAATGATATCTCAGCTTGTGCTGATGTAAATACAGTGCACTGTTATAAAACACGCATGTGACACCGATACATTACACCCAGTTCCATAGGTGTTTTCATTGTCAGTGTATTTTTTCAACCTGTAATCCAGTTTGGCAAGTGTAGCCTGTATGTGGGTCCATATGAGGCCCCATTTACAACATTAAAAAGTGTCACAGAGCCAGAGGGCAATATGACTTTGTAGAGGTTCACCTTGATGTTTTTAAATATAATAGGTGCAGTTTTTCATTACCCAATGTGGACAGAGCAAGCTACATTCTGCACATATCCCTCATCCTCACAAGGTGTAGCCATATCCCTTGGCTTGAGGATGTCTATGTCAAATGTGTCTGAGAGCCACAGGTTCACCCCCCTCCTGTGTCATCCTCAACAATGGTGGCAGCTTAGCTTACACAATGTGCTGTGCAGTGGTCCCTCCAACACTGTCAGTGGAACCTACGTCCTGAGACTCATGTGTACTCCTACTACTCTGCAGTACACAATATTCACATTCAGAATGTAATTATTTGTTAGCAGCACACACTACAGCCTGAGGAGGTAGATGCTGAATTGGTGTGAATGACATTCTCAGAAGATGACCATAGACACAAACAAATTGGGTGTTGTGTGCTGCGCACTCAGGGGTATATTCACAAGAAAGTTTGCTAAACATCACCATAAAATGTTAACGCAACTATACACATCGCAGCCTATCACGGGAAAATAACCCTGTGTCAACGTGGAATTCACAACAAGGCGGTACCATGCGATAGTCTGCTGACACCGCGGACAATGTCCGCGATACAACCACCTCGATGGAGATAAAAACACAAACCACAACACAAAAAAAACAGCGATGGGGCAAAGAGCGATAAGAAAACAGTGACAACCAGCGTGGGGGCAGCAATACTCACGCGTAATGCAGGAAAAAGCACAAGAACAGCATACGGAAAATGCCACAGAAAAAAATACATCAACTGCGGAGTACCACGGATGCACCCTGACCGACTGCAGAGGACAACATGTACCCCACCACAACCAAGCACCGTGGAAGAACAGAACCGACAGGCACACCGCATGAAAGAGACCAGTGGCAGACAAATCATAGCCGCTGGAGTGACTCACCCACCGTGCAGCATACGCACATAAGCATAAGTGCACCTCGACATTGACAACTTCCCGGTACAAACAGCAACACCTCCACAACAGAACACAGGACACAACTGGTTCCGCAAATGTGCACAACATGGCAAATCACATCTGAAACTGCAGGAAAATGTAACATGACACTGTACAAGTTCAACCTGTAACCTGCAAAAATGTTTTATTCACACATGCTGTGCAATTGGACATCTTGTCTTGTCCCATGATTGCCATGGACAGCACAATGCGATGTGCTCATGAGAAGTAAGTGTCAATGATGGTGTTCCTACGGGCCATTCCTGCCGCAGCTGCAGTGGGTTGTGAGCCACCCGCCCCATTATCACCACCATCGTCCGGTACCTCTGGAACTGGGATTCATGGGGCATTGGTGTGAACACAGGTGTTGTGCAACACACAACATGCAATGATCATCTTGCACACGATGTCTGGGCTGTACAGGAGCTTTCCACCTGTGCCGTCCAGGAACCTGAAACGTGACTTCAAAACGCCAAGTGTGCGTTAAACGATGCCCCTGGTGTGTATGTGCGCCGCATTGTACTGGCTCTGGGCAGGTGTGTCCGGGTCTCGGAGGGATGTCATCATCCAAGGGCAGAGTGCAAATCCTTGATCACCTGTGACAGTGCAGGGAGAAAAGAGTCAATATTTGGTTTGGCAGGATGTGATGGCAGGCCCACTAATCCACTGACGCCTGTGCTGGCTGTGTGTGGGGTGAGTGTAAGCCAGCCCTCAGGAAGTAGCTGGTGCTGGCAACAACTCCAACAGTCATCAGGCACTCAGAAATGCAATGTCAGA
This sequence comes from Triturus cristatus, assembly GCF_964204655.1. Taxonomy (NCBI): domain Eukaryota; kingdom Metazoa; phylum Chordata; class Amphibia; order Caudata; family Salamandridae; genus Triturus; species Triturus cristatus. Next base: position 1,200,701,269 of record NC_140584.1, read on the forward strand.
ACAACAAGGGGGAATGATTTGAGTCGCACAGGGCTAGTGGCCCCGGATGCACAGCAGCCGACACGGGCCCACCGCCATGGGACGCTGACCTGCGGGAGACTGGGGTAGGGTCATGAGGGCAGAGCATGTGTCATAGGTGCCTTCCGCGGAGTGTCACGAGAGAGAATGGGAGGTCTACCCCCAGGGCATTATGCAGAGGGCATATGCCAGCTGTGTCCGGCAACATGAGGGATATGAATGCCACAGACCCATGCTAGACACCAAGTCTGTCCCTGCCAATTGCTGATGACAACCCCCAGGCCACAGGCTCAGACACCAACAATGTTCCACCGGAGGATGACGGTCACTCATGGTGCACAGGGTCAGTGGCACCACGTGTCGTCGGCTTGCTTTAAACAGGGTTAGTGGCACCACGTGTCGCCAGCTTGCTTTGAACAGGGTTAGTGGCACCATGTGTCACCGGCTTGCGTTGAACAGGGTTATTGGCACCACGTGTCGCCGGCTTGCGTTGAACAGGGTTAGTGGCACCACGTATCGCCGGCTTATGTTGAACAGGGTTAGTGGCACCACGTGTTGGCAGCCTGCGATATGGAATTATGCCTCACTGATCAAAGGGTGTCTGGTGCTGTGGCCTCTGCCACGGACTTGGGGTCACTGCCATTCAGGACTCAGGACACAGTTTCACATGTGGGACCTACTGGGCTGCAGAGGACGCCGGTGGAGTATGTTAATAAGAAAGGAGTGATGTGAGCCAGCATCGGGGGGCCAGTGATGGTCTGCGGAGGCAGCAGAGGTCACGGGACTGGGGCTTGAACCGGCACGTGGTGGGCCCTCTTTGACACACGACGTTGTCGGCAGGTGAGCAGTGCAGCCCTGGTGCGCTGGGGCGGCAGGCCTGGTCTGTGCATCAGCATCCTGGGGTGCAGCAGGCACGCAGGGTCGCAGGCCCCGCTGCTCACGGCATCGGCCTCGTACTGTCAGTGACGTTGGCCTTCCCGGGAGTGAACCATGGTCTGGGGGTTTTTGACCACACCCCTGCGCAGCCCTGGCGTACTCAGGGCCAACCCACTACGCTCACGCACACAGGGGGGGATGCAGCATGCGACACTTCCGCTATCTGACCCACGGCCTGGGGTGACATGGTTGCGTCCATTGCTCACTACTCTCCAGTCACCAGCAGTTGTGGTCTGCATGGACATGTCTGTGGTTGCATACCCATGTCTGTCCTGCACATCCATGCCTCACTTGATGTTGTGTACATTCCCATTCACGGGTCACTTGCATCCTTCGCACATGTCTGCATTCCGCATCTCCACACATTCAGCTGTTGTGTGGCTGTGGTGCCATGATATGTCTGTATTGGGTGCAGGGGTAGCCCAGATGACCATGGAGTGGTGTTGTCGTGTCTGGTAGGTGGTCATGTAGTTTGACATGTTGTATGTGGTTTGGTTTCGTGTACATTCCCACAGTTGTGCGTTGTGTGTTGGTGGCTTTGGGGTGTGTGATGTATTGATTTGGAACTTACCAACGAGCAGTCCAGTTCCATATGTGCCATCCTGGAAGCGCTGGTTGATGATGGACTGTCGGAAGATGAAGGAATCATGCACACTGCCTGTGAATTTGGCGACGACATTGGTGAAGTGTCTGCACATTGATGGAATGCGTGTGCTTTCTGTTGCGGTAGTGGTGTGCAGTATCCGCAGGGGGCACAAGTGGGAAATGTGTGCAGTCGATTGCCCCCAACACGGCCTGGGAATCCGGCTATGGCGTAGAAGCCTTACTTTGTCTCCAGCTGTTCCTGCGCAGTGTTGGGTAAGTGAAGGTACTGGGGTACGAAGCTGAGGATGGCATCCAGGACAAGTGTAATGAACCTTGATAGGGCTGGCTGTGAGACACCTCCGACTCTGGCAGTTGTTGGTTGGAAGGTAACAGAGGCCAACAGGTGCAGCACAGCCAGCAGCTTTGTCTGCGGAGGGATGTTGGTTCTCTGCTGTGTTAGGTCCGCTGTCTTACTCTGCGCTGTCTCTGCAGTGGTCTGGTGAGGCGGGTCCAGATCCTGGGGGTAGTGGCGGTCCCGGGGATGGTGGCGGTGGGTGTTGTGGCCCTGTTGGGGCTCCGAGCTTCATGATGAGTAGCTCCATGGTGTTGTTTCTTCTTCGGGTGAGGCTGTGTGCGAGGCTCCGTTGCCTACTGCAGGTAGTCCTCTGTCTTTACACCTGCTTGAGGCAGGTTAGTGGCACCACGTGTCGCCAGCTTGCTTTGAACAGGGTTAGTGGCACCATGTGTCACCGGCTTGCGTTGAACAGGGTTATTGGCACCACGTGTCGCCGGCTTGCGTTGAACAGGGTTTGTGGCACCACGTATCGCCGGCTTATGTTGAACAGGGTTAGTGGCACCACGTGTTGGCAGCCTGCGATATGGAATTATGCCTCACTGATCAAAGGGTGTCTGGTGCTGTGGCCTCTGCCACGGACTTGGGGTCACTGCCATTCAGGACTCAGGACACAGTTTCACATGTGGGACCTACTGGGCTGCAGAGGACGCCGGTGGAGTATGTTAATAAGAAAGGAGTGATGTGAGCCAGCATCGGGGGGGCCAGTGATGGTCTGCGGAGGCAGCAGAGGTCACGGGACTGGGGCTTGAACCGGCACGTGGTGGGCCCTCTTTGACACACGACGTTGTCGGCAGGTGAGCAGTGCAGCCCTGGTGCGCTGGGGCGGCAGGCCTGGTCTGTGCATCAGCATCCTGGGGTGCAGCAGGCACGCAGGGTCGCAGGCCCCGCTGCTCACGGCATCGGCCTCGTACTGTCAGTGACGTTGGCCTTCCCGGGAGTGAACCATGGTCTGGGGGTTTTTGACCACACCCCTGCGCAGCCCTGGCGTACTCAGGGCCAACCCACTACGCTCACGCACACAGGGGGGGATGCAGCATGCGACACTTCCGCTATCTGACCCACGGCCTGGGGTGACATGGTTGCGTCCATTGCTCACTACTCTCCAGTCACCAGCAGTTGTGGTCTGCATGGACATGTCTGTGGTTGCATACCCATGTCTGTCCTGCACATCCATGCCTCACTTGATGTTGTGTACATTCCCATTCACGGGTCACTTGCATCCTTCGCACATGTCTGCATTCCGCATCTCCACACATTCAGTTGTTGTGTGGCTGTGGTGCCATGATATGTCTGTATTGGGTGCAGGGGTAGCCCAGATGACCATGGAGTGGTGTTGTCGTGTCTGGTAGGTGGTCATGTAGTTTGACATGTTGTATGTGGTTTGGTTTCGTGTGCATTCCCACAGTTGTGCGTTGTGTGTTGGTGGCTTTGGGGTGTGTGATGTATTGATTTGGAACTTACCAACGAGCAGTCCAGTTCCATATGTGCCATCCTGGAAGCGCTGGTTGATGATGGACTGTCAGTTCCATGTGAAAGTGGTGTTGTGGTTTTTTTGTGTGTTTTTGCACGGGAACGCCTACTCTGCATCTCATTAGGGTTAGATTGTGGTGTCCACCGTGGAGATACATTTTGGGACAGTTATCACGGGAATACTGGTGATGTCTGCAGTTTGCACCAGCTTGTGAATGGGGTGTTAGATCTATCTCCACTTTTGATGCGTTAAGGTGGAGATAATTCGGAGATAAGTCCTTGTGAATATGCCCCTCAGTTCACACATGGTGACTGTAGCCTACATTGTTGTGGGCCCATGCATTTTTCACATTCTGCTGGATTTTGTCTCCAAATATTTCATTGAGGACTGGGACACAACAACTTCTATGTTGTTTGAGTTGCAATCACCAAATTTATTGCTGAGTGGCTGTGTCTGGGGACTTGTATGTTGTCTGTGCTAATTTCTTCAGGGCTTTGCTATAGACAGAGGCATCACTATGTCATCAATAGACTGCGGTTCAGTTGCAGGCTGTGATGTTAGTCATGCTGACAGATGCTCAAACACACCACACCAATCTGATTGAGGCTTCCTTTTACTTTGCCACATGACAAGCTGTGATGAACAAAGAGTAGGATACGTCAGGGCAACATGTGTCCTGCCTCCTCTGTTGCTGGTCAACAACCCAGCAGATGTTGCTCATTATTGATCACCTTCCACAGATGCACAGTCGTGAGGCAACCAACCATGAATTGTTCACAGTGTATTGTTATGGCCTATACCTTTCCCCCGGATCACTGACAAAATATCGAAGGTCAAAAAATCGACCTACAAAAATATCGGAGCAAAAATATCGATGTCAAGCATATCGACATCCTAACTACAACATGGTAAGTACAAAAATATCGAAAAGAAAATATAGAATGTCAAAAATATTGTTTTTAAAAATATAGGGTATTTTTTAGTTAAAAAAAATATGTAAAATAAAACAAATAATACTTATAAATAAAATAAACATAATCAAATATATTTTATAATGTTTAAAATTAATAATTAATAGATATAATTTAATAAAACATGAATTAAACATATACATATAAAATATAATATATACTTACTTGATCAGTTTTAATAATTGTTTTAATAACTTATAAATTATTAAAAATTATTATAAATTACAAATACATCATACACATAAAACAATAACATGAATAAAAATTAAATAATTATATATAACACATTTAAAAAATTACATTTAATTTGAATATTGTTAAAATTAATTGTATATAACATTAGCTAAAATAATACAAAAAATATTAAATAGCACAGACAGAGGTGCCGATTCCGACCCTGGAAAAACCGGGCACGTACCGTCGGTCGGAGCGTTTTCTCCGTCCGACTCGTACCTGGGAAATAAACATTACAAACATGCAAGTACGATTCGCACGGAAACACCATTTCCGTACGAATCGTAAAAAACACCGACCGACGAAAAAATACATACCAATGTGATCCGAGACAGCGCCGACGTGACACCGGGACGCATTCAGGCTGCGTTTCACGAACCAGGAAGTACGATCCGCACCGACGTCACCCCGCACGGAATAAATTCTCCGGCTGCCAAAAATTGCCGGGAAATCAGGACGATGCGCACAAGGAGCACCTGTATGCGACGGACAGCCATGGACCCGAACCTACGTGTCATCCCAGCACTCATAGCAGTCCACCTGCTCTACAGGAACCGACGCAGACGCCGCAGAAGGTCAGAACAACACCCAGGGGCAAAGGAGGGGGCAGGGGCAGGACACATAACCTCCACCCAAGTCACAAATCACACATGCCCTGGACATACCTGACCTGCAGGACCTGGTCACCTCGAGGGGGTGGGGGCGTGTCCAGCAACGCAAGCGTCCGCCACAACGGAAGTGGATGTTGACGCGAACCGGCAACACAACAATACCGGTACGTACCGCACCCACGCCTTAAGAGCGTGGGTACGGGTCGTACCACGCCCACCCCTACGTCACCCCAACAATGGCGGTACGGCCCGTACCCACGTTCTGAAGGCCTGGGTACGGGCCGTACCAGCATTGTTGGGGTGATGTAGGGGTACGGGTGGTATGACCCGTACCCATGCTCTGAAGGCCTGGGTACGGTGCAGACCCCCAATGGGGTGCTGTAGGGGTACGCACCGTACCCAGCCCTTCAGAGCATGGGTACGGGTCGTACCACGCGTACCCCTACATCACCCCAACAATGCTGGTACGGCCCGTACCCAGGCCTTCAGAACGTGGGTACGGGCCCTACCGCCATTGTTGGGGTGACGTAGGGGTGGGCGTGGTACGACCCGTACCCACACTCCTAAGGCATGGGTACGGTACGTACCCAGGCCTGCAGATCGTGGGAACGGGAATGTATGGAGCGTACCCCCATCCGTGTATGAATGGAGCGTACCCACACCCCACCAGTGTATGTATGGAGCGTACCCCCACCCGTGTATGAATGGAGCATAACCATACCCCACCAGTGTATGTACGGAGCGTACCCCCACCCGTGTATGAATGGAGCGTACCCCCACCCATGTATGAATGGAGCGTACCCACACCCCACCAGTGTATGTATGGAGCGTACCCCCACCCATGTATGAATGGAGCGTACCCCCACCCGTGTATGAATGGAGCGTACCCACACCCGGCCAGTGTATGTACGGAGTGTGCCCCCACCCGTGTATGAATGGAGCGTACACACACCCGTGTATGAATGGAGCGTACCCACACCCCACCAGTGTATGTAAGGAGCGTACCCCCACCCGTGTATGAATGGAGCGTACCCACACCCCACCAGTGTATGTAAGGAGCGTACCCCCACCCGTGTATGAATGGAGCGTACCCACACCCGTGTATGAATGGAGCATACCCACACCCCACCAGTGTATGTACGGAGCGTACCCTCACCCGTGTATGAATGGAGCGTACCCCCACCCGTGTATGAACGGAGCATACCCACACCCCACCCGTGTATGTCCCGAGCCTACATGCCCAGACACAGGAGGGGTGGGTGCCTATCACTCCCAGCAGTGCCCAGACACAGGAGGGGTGGGTGCAGAGTCCTCCCAGCAGTGCCCAGACATAGGAGGGGTGGGTGCAGAGTCCTCCCAGCAGTGCCCAGACACAGGAGGGGTGGGTGCAGAGTCCTCCCAGCAGTGCCCAGACACAGGAGGGGTGGGTGCAGAGTCCTCCCAGCAGTGCCCAGACACAGGAGGGGTGGGTGCAGAGTCCTCCCAGCAGTGCCCAGACATCGGAGGGGTGGGTGCAGGGTCCTCCCAGCAGTGCCCAGACATAGGAGGGGTGGGTGCCTATCACTCCCAGCAGTGCCCAGACACAGGAGGGGTGGGTGCAGAGTCCTCCCAGCAGTGCCCAGACACAGGAGGGGTGGGTGCCTATCACTCCCAGCAGTGCCCAGACACAGGAGGGGTGGGTGCAGAGTCCTCCCAGCAGTGCCCAGACATAGGAGGGGTGGGTGCCTATCACTCCCAGCAGTGCCCAGACACAGGAGGGGTGGGTGCAGAGTCCTCCCAGCAGTGCCCAGACATAGGAGGGGTGGGTGCAGAGTCCTCCCAGCAGTGCCCAGACATAGGAGGGGTGGGTGCCTATCACTCCCAGCAGTGCCCAGACACAGGAGGGGTGGGTGCAGAGTCCTCCCAGCAGTGCCAAGACATAGGAGGGGTGGGTGCAGAGTCCTCCCAGCAGTGCCCAGACATAGGAGGGGTGGGTGCCTATCACTCCCAGCAGTGCCCAGACACAGGAGGGGTGGGTGCAGAGTCCTCCCAGCAGTGCCCAGACATAGGAGGGGTGGGTGCAGAGTCCTCCCAGCAGTGGCCAGACATAGGAGGGGTGGGTGCCTATCACTCCCAGCAGTGCCCAGACACAGGAGGGGTGGGTGCAGAGTCCTCCCAGCAGTGCCCATGGAAAGAAAAGGGTGCAGTACCCACAGATACAATGCCCACAATTGTCAGTCAGGTGCTCAAAGACCCTGCAGAACACGTAACATGTGTGCGAGGCTGGGAGTACACATATGAATAGTGTGTAAAAGGGAACATGTCCACATGAAATAACTGCAATATATTCCACACACAAGTACAGTGACCACCAAGGATGCCACAAATGATGCAGGTGGAGACATTGCCCAGCATGCATGGCCAAAGTTGAACGGATCCGTCACACACCAAGGATATGTAGACACAGCTCAGCACAACATTTAGGAAACACCCTGCAGGGAAGATGTCAGGGTCCACAGAGGAAGGAACGCACCTTGGGACAATGTCACCATGCAGTAAGAGCATACATGAACAAAGTTATTTCGCAAATACCTTGTGATGGCACACAGATACCAGGGTCCATCCCATGAGCAGCACACTACTACATTTGCCAGACACCTAACACATTATCCCCACCCCAAATCATGGAGCAGCACCACCAACAGCAATACCAGAAAAGCAGTAGTGTGCAAAGGGAAAAAAACATAGCTTTATTCAGCAGTAAAAAAAGATTTGTTATTAAAAGTTGAATATGTACAAGGCCCATAGGGCAGTCCATAGTCCAATTCCTGGTGGGGGACACATAGGGACGCGTGTCCCCTAGCTTGCCTGCACAGTTCATACCTCCTTTGCTTCCACGGGGGGGGCATCATGTGGGGGGGAAGGACCAGGCACCGCAGGAACAGGAGGGGCAAGGGTAGGTGTTGTGGGTGCAGGGACGGAGGACTCCACCACAGGGGGTGGGGCAGCGCCAAAGGTGGAGGTGAGAATGGCGCTGCACACGGTTGCAAGGTCCTCCAGCGTCTCCCCTGCACCCGAAGAAACCACAGGCCCCAAGGAGGGGGGGTGTCGGAGGGATGGGTAGCAGCGCTACTGGGGAAGGGTGTGGACAGGGGGGGGGAACTCAACTACCCTGACCGGGGACTCCTTCGACCGCTTGCGGGGTGGTGTCACACTGGGGCTCAGGGACAGAGCGGCCATGAAGGATTCTTTGGTGGAATCCTGGCCAGGAGAGCTGAGGGGAGTGGATTTGGAGGTAGTGGGTTGTGATGAATGTGGACTCCCACTGTGGCTGCGTGTCTTCCGTTTGCCCACGACCCAGTGGGTGTGCCTACTTCACCCTGTGTGTGCGTGACAGGAGGTGTGCGCTTGGCCTTCCCTGATGGTGTGGTGCCTGTGTCTGGTGGGGTGCGTGCATGGGTACGTCTGGGTGTGCTTTGGACAGGCATGGGAGTGGGAAGTGTGGATGGTGCAGGGGTAGGGGGAGGACGTAGCGCTGCAGGAGACCCACTGCTGCAGTCAGTGTCGAGTCAATGGACCTCAGCAACTGGCGTTGGTCAGACTGCGCAGCTGAGATGCCCTCCATGTATGCCTCCATCTGGGTGAGCACTGGTGTGTGGCCATGGAGGACATTAAGCATCGCAGTCTGACCAACCTGCAACTGGCGCAGGATGTCCAGAGACTCGGCATTCGTGGCAGCAGTGGAGACAGGGGCAGGGGGTGCGGTGCCTGGCAAGAAGGAGACACGTGGTGACCTAGCACGGCGGGAAGGGACCAGAGCAAGTGGGAGGCCGGTGATGGGAATCGAGGGGGCGGGTATAGATCGAGTGCTGCTGTCAGCAGTGGGAGCAGCCTCCGCCCCCTCTGGGAGATCAGCCTCGGACCCGTCAGCGTCATAGTCGGTGGTGGTACTGGACAGGTCCTCCGCCTCACTCCCCTCGGCCTCCGTGCCACTCGATGCGCCAGACAAGACAGCACTGCTGCCACTGGTGCCTGCTCCCTCCTCACGGTCCGTGCCAGTGTCTCCCTCGGAGTCCCCCGACGATGCTGTGGGCAAGGTGAAGAGACAGGAAATAATCAGACACCTGTATACATATGTCACATGAGTCAAATCTACATAGGTCACAGTGCATAGCCTGAAAAGCAACATGAGTAACATCTACAACACAAGGTACATATGTAGGCCCTGCAACACACAGCTGGTTGACCCACCATGCCACTGAGAAACAATGGAGAGCATGACCCAACAGCAAATTACTTGCTATCAAATAGGACAGAGGAGCCAGGCTCTGGGGACAATCGTGCACAGCATCTGTACCACACAGCGTTGACAAAAAAGGGATGAGCAGGAACCATGTCTATTAACTTTTTGCCCATGCTGCAAAGCTAATACATTAAAACATGCACAACATGACTGGGTCACTGCACCTTGAGTGTATGTCCAGACAAACATCACACACTGGCCAGACCAAGCAGGGAGACTTCAGATTTGGACATGTAGGCCTTGCCCGCACAAAGCACCCTCTACCTGAGACAATGTGATTGAGACAGAGGAAGTACTTACACCTCTTACTCTGGGATAAAAACACATGGCCTGCACTAAATCCTGATTGTACACAAACTACCCCTGGTGCGCCTGTCCACATATATCATTGACAATCAACCATCATCAGATTGTCGTTCCAAGACACACAGGCACTGCCCACTGTGAGTGTGCACAAGCAAAATTGGGTCACACTGTACAGTGGACACATGTAGCACAGTTCACGTCAATACAGATGAGGCCAGGGTACAATGCCACAGAGCCCAACCTATGCCGAAGACACAGAGAATGTCCACATTGTTGGATGACACACATGATAGCTAGGAAAAGGTGCCCCAGGGCACGGTAGTGGCCACACACCTCCATGGTCCTGGATGGATATGACTGCAACTGAAGCAACCGTCCCTGCACTATGCATTACTCCCACTCATGCACATCATGTCAGAGGGCACAACATTGGACATGCATGCTGGAAGACAGTACACTTTAAAGACACACTCCTATGTTGGGACTCAGCATCAGTGCCAACTGACATGGACCCCACAATGACTGAACTGGCCAGGGCACAGCCAAGGTCCCAAAACCTGTTACACTCCACCCCCACACATGATGCTGCAAGCATTGGGCACTTGGATTAACTAGCAGCCTAGATTACCTTGTGCAAGAGTGACTACACACAGACCAGGGAACACATGGCAAGGAGGGGAAGGGAGGAAGAACAGCACCGGTTTACTTTGGGGAACTGGCTGTGCACTGCACATGTAAACCCTGGCATTGTATCCATGCGACTGCGCACTTCCAAAAGCTGGTGACACACAACAAACACATATGTACCTACCCCCTTCCTGCTGCTGCTTCTCCTGTAAGCGCCTATCCAAGTCGGGGAAGACCACCGCCAGCACACGCTTATGGATGTGGGTCAGACGCCGGCACCCACGGTTCTTCCGGCTCTCAGGTGAGTGCCCCAGCAGGACCCGTGCAATCCTCCTCGTCCAGCACCGGATATCCTGCCAGCGTTTCTTCACCTCGGCTAGGCGCCGCTTCCGACCCTCCGTATTCCTCACGGCACTGACGGCTTGCTTCCATATCTCCCCCTTGGCATGGACGCCTACCTGTGAGGATGCAAAAGTGAGAATACTTTAATTCACCTGAGCAATGACACAGAGACACACATATTAAAAATTTGTCTTCTTTGAACAGGCCATGGTATGCAGGCAACTCATTGCACATTTGTCATAGGGACATAATCCACTGTGGAAGGCAAAATGCACTACGTGGCATTGAAAGTACACAGGTGGCATGAGGGGTGCCACACAATCAAAGATCCTGGATCACACTGTGCATCACAAGCTACACAAGGATTATGTACAGCACCTCAAAGCTGACACATGCCCCAGCCCACTGACGCTACCTCAGCAGAGTACACAGACACACACAGGCACAGGACAATCACCTGCCATTGCCAACAATGGGTACAAACCTCACTCTGCCCATGTGCCACTAGACTGGGGGGTGTCACAGGTGTGGGGCTGGCTCAGCACGGCAGTCACACAGCACTGCTCCCTGCTCACATCACATGGGCAGGGTATATCCATCCCTCATGCAGCTGGTGTGCAACACTCCCCATATGCACTCACCCACATGACAGGGGACTTACACACACACCAATGTCCAGGGGACGAACACATCATTTGGACACTCACAGCACAGGTACACTAAACAAACACACATCTATGGGTACTGTCACCTGTCACACTGGGGGGACCACAGAATCACATCAGGACTGTAGCAACAACATTTCCAGGAGGAGTAGCCAGGTAGAATGTGCCATGCACCATGCATAGATTGTCACAGTAAGCACAATGCAAGTGAGGAGTGCACACAGGAACCACAGCATGCTCTGCATGGGAGACATGAGGCCTTCCCCACCCTGGGACCCACTCGAAACAACATTGCATGTCTGTCACACAGGGACACAATGCCAGAAGTCACAGTCACAAAAAAGGGGCACAGTCTAAGCTAGTGGAGTTTGCACTCACCTGCTCCCCTGGTCGACCATACAGCATGGTGTACTGTGGGAGGATCACATCCACCAACGCCATATTCTCCTCCATGGTGAATGGCTGGGCCCTCTCCACAGACCTGGACATGGTGCCAGAGGAATCACGAGCAGCAGCAGTGTTGTGGAATGAAAGGATGTGCAGGCAAGTGCTCTCTCATGGGACCTGGCTGCCTTATATCTGCCTTGCTAGCCTGTTTCATTTACAGGAGTACAGAGTGATTGGTCAGTCACATTAGCATCCTACGTTTCCTCCAATCCCTGTAAACCTACCCCAGTGAGTGGCTTTGCATGGTTTAAAAATTGAGCATGATGTCAAGTCAACAACCACTTTGCAACAAAGTATATTGTTTCCAACCGACTTCTGCTGTCCACCTGATGCAATAATTCAAACTTTAAACTCGGTCTCCATGACAACCAACATGCATTTAGGCCCTTATACTTGTCCCTCATGTGTCCCCTATGCTATTTCAATATTTACACACAGGTACGGTCCGTTCCATGGCCCTAGGGCACCCCAAATGCAGTGATACGGACCGTACACGCGTGTGTAGGGTCCCTATCACTATGGGAGTGCTGGCATATCCGTACGCCATAGTGATACGGACCGTACACGCGTGTGTAGGGTCCGTATCACTGTGGCGTACGCATATGCCAGCACTCCCATAGTGATAGGGACCCTACACACGCGTGTACGGTCCGTATCCTTGTGGCGTACGCATACGCCAGCACTCCCATAGCGATAGGGACCCTACACACGCGTGTACGGTCCGTATCACTGTGGCGTACGCATACGCCAGCACTCCCATAGCGATAGGGACCCTACACACGCGTGTACGGTCCGTATCACTGTGGCGTACGCATACGCCAGCACTCCCATAGTGATAGGGACCCTACACACGCGTGTACGGTCCGTATCACTGTGGCGTATGCAACAAGAAACTGGGGTAGTAATGTATCAGAGGATGCACATCATAGCATTAATTAACATCAAGTTGGGTGTATAGTAATATTTGCCGGAAAGACAATGATATCAGTAACAAGTTGGATAAATGGTGCCACTCGGGATTAGAAAGCACCCTACTACCTGAGTACTAAAGTATACGTATCATGCAAAGCAATCCTCGTAATTAACAGATTTTATACATAAGTCAATCCCGGCACTCTAAAGTCATATATTGTTCTTATTGGTTATTAGCCAAAAAGAGAGAAGGACACAGTGACGATAAAAGTAACTGACTACGGAACAGAATAGGTCCTCACAAAAGTATATATCAGAAAGCAATTTAATACATAAGTTTCACAAAAAGGAAAAACACATTCATGAGTACGCCAGCACTCCCATAGCGATAGGGACCCTACACACGCGTGTACGGTCCGTATCACTGTGGCGTACGCATACGCCAGCACTCCCATAGTGATAGGGACCCTACACACGCGTGTACGGTCCGTATCACTGTGGCGTATGCATACGCCAGCACTCCCATAGTGATTGGGACCCTACACACGCTCTCAGAGCGTATGTACGGTGCGTTTCACACCTGACAGAGGTGACAGGCGGCACACAGAAAGGAATTGAGCTGTCATACTTGGCCAAGGCTGGACATCAAGGCATTGTCTGTGCAGTACTACATGTGTCGGGCACAGGTGGGTCAGGCTGTGATGTGGCACTATACTCCTGAGGTGTGAAGCTAATAAAAGTATGATAAGCTGTGTACACATGTCATGTGTGATGGTGCCCTATGTGCCACACATCCCCTTCACTCCTTTGACATGTGTGCATGTAGTACAGACTTGTTGAGCCATGCGTCACTGGCATGGCACAGTCACCGACACCCGCAACTGTCCCCTGATGCCAGGTACACGGAATATTACCCCTGACATGTGAACGCCCGCGTTGCATGCTGTAACTATGTCATGTGTGTGTCATGTGTTCCCATAGGTTTGCTGTAGGTGTTTGGTCAAATGCATCTGCAGTTGCTGCAACCAACATGTGTCTGTGTGTAGATGGCCATGGCACACTGTTACGCACACCAGCCCACATGTGTAATCCGACGTAAGGTGTGTATGTATGCATCGACACGGAGTTTCAAAACAAGGACATATCTGCATTCTCTCAATGTATGTGTGATCAGTCTTGACATGTAATCCTTCATGGCAAGGTGTGTGGTCTGTCCTTTTTCTATGACATGTGACCTGTGCCTCTAGTGTTCTGCAACCTGTCAATAAACATCCTTCTTCTGCACATATGCGGATGTCTGTAACTCCTGTAATGCGTCTGCCTGTTCACTTACACTGGCCCACAGCTAGTTTCATGGCATGGCATATTCAGTTTGAGAATCAACGTTTGTAGCTGGCTCTTGGTAGGAGTGTCACCTGCCTGGCATACGTGTCCAGGGCATATTCCACAGACCTGACTCTGTATGTAGCATATGTGTATTGCCTGTTGATAATGTGCTCAGTACATTGACATTGGTGGTGTACTGTACTCACTCTTCGTTGTCCCTTCTAATTCACTGCAGGGCTCCGCCTCTCCCTCGACCAATTCCGGACTTGGCTGACCTGAGGGAACATGACTGTATACGCCGCTACCGCTTCCCCCAACATTTGATTGAGGACTTGACGACACGGCTGGCACCACACCTCCAACCGCTACACAGGTATCCTACTGCACTGACACCCAAGATGAAGGTGATGGCAGCCCTACATTTCTTTGCCACGGATACCTTTCAACATACCATTGCCCATGTTGGTGGCATGTCCCAAACCATGTTCAGCCGTTTTCTGTATGATTTTTTAGAGGCCATGTTGGATCACCTGGATGAGTTCATAAAATTCCCAACTCCTGAGCAGTTGACAGGTGTCAAGCGTGAGTTCTATGCCCTGGGAGGGATGCCCCATGTCATTGGGTCCATAGATGGAACACATGTGGCTATGGTACCACCACAGGCACAGGAGGTAGCATATAGGAACCACAAGCATTACCACTCCATTAATGCCCTTGTGGTGTGTCTTGCCAACATGGTGATTTCACATGTCTGTGCTCGTTTTCCAGGATCAGCATGCCTACATCATGAGGCGTAGCAGGGTGCCTGAAATGATGCTGCAGCTGCGCAACGAACGAGCATGTATTGTTGGTGGGTATACTCTGGCAGTCCTGTATTTAACGTCATCGTCCTGTCTTACTGCTTCTCCTGACCCACTGTTGTCCATGATGTTTCCATGTAGGGGACGCTGGCTATCCCAACATGCCATGGCTAATCACACCTCTCCGCAACCCCAGCACGGCTGCCGATCACCGCTACGACAACGCCCATGGGCGGACCAGGCGAGTGATAGAGAGGACATTTGGCCTCCTGAAGAGCCGATTCCGTTGCCTCCACAAGACCGGTGGCGCACTCCCATATGCACCGGTGAAGGTCTGCAAGATCTTCCTCGTGTGCTGCATGCTGCACAACATGGCAGTGGAGAAAGCTGTGCCACTCATCCTGGATCCAGATGAGCAGGACCATCCACCTGTGGAGGATGAAGGGCTTGGTCACGAGGCAAGTGATGTGGAGGAGGAGGCGGTAGAGGACATCCGGAGTCGGCTCATACGCAACTTCTTTGCTTAGTGGTGAGTTCCAGTGTCTGAGTGTGCACACATTGGTCTGTGTGTGGCATGTGTTGCAATGTGTGTGTCCATCTGCATGTCTGCCAAGTGAGTCAGAGGTGTGTTTGGATGTGTCACTCGAGTGATGGTGCAATGGAAGAATGTTTTTCCAGAGTCATCATTGTCACCTAGCATGTTGACAACCTTATACGTGTCGAGTACATGCACATGCATGCGGATGTGCTTCTTTTGGCTGACTTCTGGTGTGTCTCTCATCCACAGGTACTTGCGCATGCTGTCTGCTGGTGGCATTGTTGTGCTCCTGCTATTCCTCATGAACACAGCAACATGTGCTAAATCAGCGTTACATGCACGGACAAGTTTGAAAATCTCCTTAGGGTAAGGGATGCAGCACGGCTTTTTGGGAGTGGTATTTGTTTTTAATGTGTGTGCACTGCTCCTGTTCATGTTTGGATACTTTACATACATGTAGAATCACCATGGGGCACATGACATGGAGCTGAATTCACCTGAATTGATGGTCAGACTTGGTGACAGTCATCTGTAATGGGATTGTGGATTGTGATGAAGCCATCAATGTGTGTAACACTGCCCTCGGAAACATACGGGTTGCACCGGGTTGACATGGTGTGTGAATTCCTCATTAGGGGCTCAATGGTGTATAGCGGCCTCTCCGTGAGCAGCAGGGGGTGTTTAGCTGTAACCCGTCACTTGTGTGCCAGTTCTATGGATTCCCAGCATCTGTGGTGCAAAGGGGGGTGCCAGTGTTGGTCCCACGTGTTCATCCACATGACCTGTGTATGTGTTGACAGAGTTGCATTAGCATTCCGACACACATGAGTAATAAAGGTGTCCCTCTGCCTCCAAGGTGCCTCATCTCTGTCAATGGTGGTCTGTTGCCACTGTGCATGCGGCATGTCTGGCATTGTTCTCAGAGATGGTGCATATGAGTCTATGTGTAGAGTAGCAAGATGCAAGCTGTTTGTCAGGGATTAGAATCTGTATTGTGCATGATGTCCATGGCTGTGTAGGTATTGTGGCATGTCAGTATCCACGACGGCCACTGTGCTGCATGTGAATCCATTGTGTGTGTGTGTGCCATGTTGAACCAGACATTCCTTCCTTGACATACACCTTTTGCATAGTTCCTTCCTGAGATCCTTGTCTTTGTGTGCTACTTGTGGCATTGTTTTTTTGACATGGCGCATGCTGCTGCAGGCCCTGCAGCAAGGGCACCCAGTGTCCACGCAAACAAGCTGGTGTTCATCATGGATTGCTTGCTGACATGTGCTATGCTGATCAGCAGCATCTGTGCCTCATGCTGCAGCACACTCTGCATTATGCACAAGATCCCCAGTTCCATCCACCTCAAGGCAAGAGGGAGACCATCCCCCAGGTCAACTACGACATCTGTGTCGAATCCTACCCGGCACTCTACGGACATGTGCGTTACAAATCCCATGATACTTGTCCACATCCAGGGTGCATCTGCACAGCTCTGCTTCTACATCCGGCGACCAGGCCACATCAACGTCCAACAGAGATGGGGGTAATGGATCACTGCCAGCTGCAGGATGACCTTCTCAATTCACGCACACACTCAGGATGCAGCCCACAACACAACCTTGTGGCACTGTGATCCAACACCCCATTGTGCCATCTCCATGCATCCAACCTTGGCCGGCCCACCATTCTCCACATCCACCTGACTCAAGCATGCAGGACATGGTTCTGCCACGTGTCTACACATACCTGGGACTCCCACCCCAGGACACTCCACATGATCCCTGACCTCTGCGCATGACTGTTGCTCATCTAAATAGGTCTGTAGGCAAGGTTGTGCGGGCACCCCCTCAGCTGGTTGGGCCCATCAAGGGTGAGTATGGTGCTCCATGTCTGTATTGGATGATACATTGTGACCCATGTGTGTCCTGTGCCAGACTCAGACCCCAGGGTATGAATGGTTGGAGTTACTTCTGAAATCAGGCATGGTTTGACTTTACAACACACACATGTAGTGGAATAATGCAAAATGACGCCATCCTCTGGTGATTGTGATGATTTTTATTTGTGGTGGGGCATGTGTTTGGGGGGATGACAAGAGGTGCTTGGCGGGAGTGTAGAATCCAAAGTTCACAGGGGGAGTTCGTATCCTTGCCATTGAAAGTCATCAGAGTCTATGCCACAGTCTTTGTCAACATTGGTCAGACAGTGACCAGCAAGGCCATGTGGAAGAGACTGTCATTTGCTGATGTGCTGCTGTTGGGCCAGAGGGCCAGGTGCCAGGCCAGGTGACCTGGGAGATGGTGATGTTCCGCTGACTCTCACGGTCTTTTGCGTGGACGACCCACCCTCCTGCGGGGACCCTCAGAAGCAGGCCGTGACGATGCTTGTGATGCTCCGTCGGATGAAACCTCCTCCTCCTGATCCCTCCCTGTAGGTGGTGATGTTCTTCGCCTGGTGGCACAGGGAGGGTTGCCCATGTTTTCGGCAATCCGACGGAGTACACGGGTCATGTCCGTTTGCACCGCCACGAGCTCAGCCTGTCTTGCCTCCAACCGTCCTTGGTGTCGCTGTTGACAGGCATGTTGCTCGGCCTGCAGGGTCTTCATCTCCTCGAGGGTCCCCTTGATGTCTGTGAGGGTAGACGCAATCTGGACCAGGCCCCTGACGTCAAGCCGGTATGTGTCCAGGATGTTGCTGACGTGTGACATTACCGGTTCCTGAGCCAACTGGTCAGGTTCGCGCCTCCGCCGTCCTCCACTCCCACCACCCCTGCCCACTTGCGCCTGGCCTGCCGTTGTGGGCACATCGGGTCTCCGGGACCCCTGAGGGATGGCATTTGCGGTGTCGCCTGCCTCCTCCTGGGTGCCCGGAGAACCTTGTCCCTCCTGGACAGACTGGCTGTGTTGTTGTGTGTGGGCAGGGCTCCTGGGTGTTTCCTGGGATGTGGCAGGAATGGGGGTGGTGGTTGGCACAGTTGTACCTGACGCAGGTGCTGCAGGTGGTTGGACACCAGAGGGGCCAGGTTGGTCTGGGTCATCCACAGAGTGGTGAGAGTCGTCGCTGCCAGTGGGGTCCTCTTCACGCCGACCCTGGTCCTGTGAGTCTTCCCCCCCAGTGTTGGGGGGAGATCGACGACGTTGACCTGTGTGTGAGAGAGACAGTGTTAATTGTGTTACATGCGACATCCATGTTTCATTCATTTTTGAGTTGGCACAGTTCCTCTGGGTGGTTGGATTTGGCTGGCATTCCTCTCACAGTGCACTTGTGCATGGGTATGTCCCTTGGCCACAGCTTTCAACACTTTACCTATGTGTGACACAATCTTAGTTGATGCATCTTTTGGGAACGCAGTCAGCAGTGTAGTGAGCGGGCGTAGCAAGCCATGCAGAGCCGCCTTACGTGTTGCACTGTACGTGGCCAAATGGTGTTTTTTCATGCTATTTGAGAATGCAGTTAGGTAAATTAACCATTTGTGACAGGGTTCTGACAAACACAGTGGGTGGGTATACTGGGTGTAAGGTTATGTTTGTGCCTGCAGCACGGATGTACTCGTGCACAGATTGACACATGGCCCAGTGTTTATCAAAGGTTGAAGGGGGGGTTCACGCACTGCCAAACCTTGTCTACATGCACACAGTCCACCTGCTGACGAGCGGACATGGCCACACCACCCAAGGGTGATTTGGTCTCCCTCTGTCTCCCTTTCTCCCTCCCTCTGTCAGCCTCCTCGCACTGTCCCGTCTCCCTCTGTCTCCCTCTCTCCCTCCCTCTGCCACCCTCCTCCCACTGTCCGTCTCCCTCTATCTCCCTTTCTCCCTCCCTCTGTCAGCCTCCTCCCTCCGTCCGTCTCCCTCTGACTCCCTTTCTCCCTCCCTCTGTCAGCCTCCTCCCTCTGTCCGTCTCCCTTTCTCCCTTTCTCCCTCCCTCTGTCAGCCTCCTCCCTCTGTCCGTCTCCCTTTCTCCCTCCCTCTGTCACCCTCCTCCCACTGTCCGTCTCCCTCTGTCTCCCTTTCTCCCTCCCTCTGTCAGCCTCCTCCCTCTGTCCGTCTCCCTTTCTCCCTCCCTCTGTCACCCTCCTCCCACTGTCCCGTCTCCCTCTGTCTCCCTTTCTCCCTCCCTCTGTCAGCCTCCTCCCTCTGTCCGTCTCCCTTTCTCCCTCCCTCTGTCACCCTCCTCCCACTGTCCGTCTCCCTCTGTCTCCCTTTCTCCCTCCCGCTGTCAGCCTCCTCCCTCCCTCTGTCTGTCTCCCTGTGTCCACCTCTGTCTCCGCCCCTTTCTCTCCCCCTCTCCCTCCCTCTGTGTGTCACCCTCTGTCGACTCAGCCCAGCTTCCTGGGCACACACAGTTTGCAGGTCTTTCAAAGGCCGTTGGCTTGTTCATGTGGGTTTGTTTCTTATCGCCCGGCACCCATTGGGCTGCGCTGCTGCTGTGGCGGTGTGTGCTGACACTCTTTCAGAGTGATGCGTCTTCATTAGCTGCTGTTATGTGCAAATTGTGCCTTCATACCCATGTCATCCTGCAACGCGGCCACCATTAGCAGGAAACACAGTACTGTGTGGGGACACACTGTTTGTATGGCTGTGCCCTAGGCCATATGGGCTGAGGGCATTGTTGTGTGCTTCAGAGTTGCTCTATGTTAGTTTTGAGGCCCACCCTCCCGGCATCGGGGTCATCCTGTCTTGTGTTGGTGTTTTGTGTGGCCTGTGACTTGGCATGGCCTTGCTTGGGGCATGGGGCATGGAGGCGCTAGTGGCATTTGTGTGTTTTTGGAGTGTGGTTGTGTACGGTGCTGGCTTTGGGGGGTTGCGTGCATGATTGGTATTTTGGTTGTGTATGGCGTTCCCCCCATGTGAGGTGAGTTGTTTGTGTACTCACCAGGCTCTCGGACTCCTTCTACTCCATCTACTCCCACCGGCGGCAGTGTGGCCCTCACCTTCTCCTCCCAGGGATGGTAGTGTACCAGTCTGCGGGGCGGCCCTCCTCCAGTGATGTTGGCCTGGTTGTGTTCGTCGGTCATTTTGCGGCAGACCGTCCTCCGCAGATCGTACCACCTGGCTTGGCACTCATGCCTGGTCCTTCTGGTGGACCCAACAGCATTCACAGAATTGACAATCCTCTCCCACATGGCTGATTTTTCGGATATGCTGGTCCGTCTGACCAATGTTCCAAAGAGCTGTGGCTCGACTCTGACGATTTCGTCGACAAGGACCTCCAGCTCCTTCTTTGTGAACTTTGGATTCTTGTTAGTGGGCATGGTGTGGGGTGTGGGTGTGGATGGTTGTGGGGGTGTGGGTGTGGATGGTTGTGGGGGTGTGAGTGTGGTTGTGCAGGTGTGTGTGTGTGAATGTGATGAGGGTGTGTTTGTGATGGTGGTTGTGTGAAGGAGTGCAAGTGTAAGGTGTATTGATGTATGTAGTATGGTGCAGTGCGTTGTCTCTGTGGTCTGGCAGTAGTGGATCTGTTGCAAAGGATCATGGTTCGTATGTACTGGGCCTTTTTATTGGTCCATTTGTGGGTGTGGCTGTGTTTGAACTTTGGGTGTGTGTGTTATAAGGAGTGGTAGTGGTTTGGGCCTCTGTTTAGCTGTTTGTCAGGTGCAGGTCAGTGTATAGGATGTATTTCGGCTTGTTGGACATGTTTTGTGGTGTTGTGTGCATCGAATTGACTCTCCGTGTGTTTTTTTGGTTTGTCCTGGTTCAGTACGAGTGTTTTTTGCGTCTGTACGGTGCGTACATGGGCCATGTTGTTGTACAGTGCTGTCCTTTGCTATGGCTTAGTACGACTCGTACATGCGCGATGTTGGGTGAGGGTGCTGGTGTGGGGGCCTGGGGTAGGGTGCGTACAGACACGGGCAGGGTGTTGGTCCGCACCGTCCATCGGTGGTGGTGTTTCGCACCGTACATACAGGGGGGGCTGGGTGTACGCTCCTTACATACACTGGTGGGGTGTTGGCACGCTCCGTTCATACACGGGTGGGGGTACACTCCGTACATACACTGGTGGGGGTACGGTCCGTACATACACGTGTGGGGGTATGCTCCGTACATACACTGGTGGGGTGTGGGTACGCTCCATTCATACACGGGTGGGGGTACGGTCCGTACATACACGGGTGGGGAGTTGGTACGCTCCATGCATACACGGGTGGGGGTACGGTCCGTACATACACGGGTGGGGGTACGCTCCGTACATACACTGGTGGGGTTTTGGCACGCTCCATTCATAGACGGGTGGGGGTACGGTCCGTACATACACTGGTGGGGTGTTGGTACGCTCCATTCCTACACGGGTGGGGGTACGGTCCGTACATACACTGGTGGGGGTACGCTCCGTACATACACGGGTGGGGGTACGCTCCGTACACACACTGTTGGGGTGTGGGTACGCTCCATTCATACACGGGTGGGGGTACGGTCCGTACATACACGGGTGGGGGTACACTCCGTACATACACTGGTGGGGTGTGGGTACGCTCCATACATACACGGGTGGGGGTACGCTCCATACATGCACTGGTGGGGGTTCGGCGCGTACATACGCGGCCGGGGGGCGTTTGGCGCGTACATGCAGGGGATGGGGGGTTCAGCGCGTACATACGAGGGCTGGGGGGGTGTTCTGCGCGTACATACGGGGTCTGGGGTGGGGTGTTCGGCGCGTATGTGGGCACATGTCTCCATGGTTGCTATAGGAGTTCGGTCCGTACGGTGTTTTTTCCATACAGTTGTAAAATCGAAAGGACGGGAGTGATCGTACTTGCGCGGTCGGACTTCATTTTTCTGAATCGTACGGTAAATCGTCCGGGGATGTGTCGGACACATTTTCCGACCCGAGGACGTGTGGGGAAATGTTCCCGATGTGATTCGTATGGAGTTTTTCCCATGCGAATCGTACTTGGCAGTTTGTACGCTACTTGTACGATTCAGACGGAAAAAAATCCGGATACGATTCGTACGGGGGAATTTTTTCCAGGATCGGAATCGGCCCCAGAATGTGGAGAAGTGTAGCTCAATGATTAGAGCGGCAGACCCTGATGCAGAGGTCTAGCCCGGGACCAGGGTTCAATTCCCCGCCTCGGCGGGTCTTGGGCTCAAAAATTCCACGGACCTGATAATTCTCGCCTCGGTGCCTATTCCAATCATGGAGTCCCACTCTGCAACTCTGGGCAATAGCTTGCTTAATCTCCACAACGGCCCCCACAACGCTAAGGATGCCTGGCCTCCACCTTGGGGCTGCCCAGGAGTGGACGCCTCACAAGGAAAGCCAGGATGGGTTCCACAGCGGTATTTGTACAAGCGCCTTGAGACCCTTGCGGGAAAGTAGTGCGCTATACAAGTATCAATTTACATTTACATTTACATTACATATCAATTTACATTACAATAAAACTACTACTCCAGCTCCAAAAAAAACAACAGTAAGGAAAATGTTGGATAGCGTAGGGGGAAAAATTACTATTCCAACTCCAGAGAGTGCAACAGTAGAGAAAGTGTTGGATAGCGTACTGGTAAAAATTACTATTCCCACTCCAGAGAGTGCAACATTAGGGAAAGTGTTGGATAGCGTAGGGGTAAAAATTACTATTCCAACTCCAGAGAGAGAAACAGTAGGGAAAGTGTTGGATAGCGTAGGGGTAAAAATTACTATTCCCACTCGAGAGAGTGCAACAGTAGGGAAAGTGTTGGATAGCGTAGGGGTAAAAATTACAATTCCCACTCCAGACAGTGCAACAATAGGGAAAGTGTTGGATAGCGTAGGGGTAAAAATTACTATTCCAACTCCAGAGAGTGCAACAGTAGGGAAAGTGTTGGGTAGCGAAGGGGTAAAAATTACTATTCCCACTCCAGAGAGTGCAACAGTAGAGAAAGTGTTGGATATCGTAGGGGTAAAAATTACTATTCGAACTCCACAGAGTGCAACAGTAGGGAAAGTGTTGGATAGCGTAAGGGTCAAAATTACTAATCCAACTCCAGAGAGTGCAACAGTACAGAAAGTGCTGGATAGCGTAGGGATAAAAATTACTATTCCAACTCCAGAGAGTGCAACAGTAGGGAAAGTGTTGTATAGCGTAGAAGTTAAAAATAACATACTTATAAATAAAATAATTATTTAAAATAATTAGTGATTTAATTATTAAATAACTCAAAATTATTTACAAATACCAATAAATAATTATTACAAACATAACTACCAATTAATAATTAACCAACAATAAATTAATAATATCAATACAAAATAATTAATAAATATTAATTACCAAATAATAAATATTAAACAATAAAATATTTGGCATAACCAAAAACATATGAATTATTAAAAAGTAATTACCAATTAAAAAATATTGAACAATTAACAAAAATTATACCACAAAATAATAATGAAACATTAATTACCAATTAATAATTAATTATTCATATATTAATTTGAAATATCAAGACATAATATTTAATCATATTTAATTCACAATTAATAATTGATCAACAACAAATTATTTTTCATAACCAAAATTTTATAATTTAAAATATTTACCAATTAATAATTAATGTCCAATTAATTAATTATCAACACCCAACAACAAATTTAATAATTACTTAATAAGATTTCAATTACTTCCAAGACTATTCCCCTATAAACGCACAACACACTCCAATAATAAAATAAAAGACTTAACATGATTATCAATTAATCAATTAATCAATTACTAAAAACTCATTACCAATTAATAAAAAATAATTACCAATTAATACTTAATTAACAATAATATAATTATCAATACCAATAAATGAAAATAAATTATTACTTAATTACAATTAAATTACTTCCCACCCTATTCCCCTATAAACCCACTACCCGCTACAGAACATAAACGCAAAAATTTATTATAATTAATTTATAATTCCTAAAAATGTATAATTATTTTCATATAATTAAATTACTTCTCACCCTATTCCCCTATAAACCCACAACCCGCTACAGTACTAAAACACAAAATTGTGGATGGGAGGGCGGGGGGAGACGGGGGGTGGCTATTACAGGTGGGAGGTGCAGGGATACTGATTTTTGTGGATTGTCCGGAAAGGACACTATGTTAATGGTGATACTGCGTTGGAATATGATGTATTGAGGCAAGGTGCATTTATGTTTTTGTATGTGTTAATAAAGTGTTTCTTTAAAAAAAAAACACAAAATTGACTTAAAAAACCATTATTAACATATAAAAATTGTATACATATATTTTAAAACCAGTAAAACACTTAACAAAAAACATATAACACATGCATATTAAATACATAATAAAATACATAACAATAATATAAATATCGATATTAGTAACATCAATATTAGTAACATCGATATATTTGATATCGATATTACTAACTTCGATATTACTAACATCGATATAAAAATACTTACCTTAGGGTCGATATTCTGTCCATAGATATTATTGACATCGATATTCTGTCCCTTCGATATTTAAAACTCGATATTAGTGTAGGTCGAAATTTTATTTTCGATATTTTGACTGCTTACCCTTTCCCCCTACTCTGAACGCATGGTAGACGTTTCCTGATTCATGACTGGATTAACCCCTTCCGTGCGTCAGACGACTGGGAGCCATCCGACGTCACGGTGGGCGTGTGCGTCGGACGGCTGCCAGCCGTCCAAGCACCCACCCACGAGGGAAGTACTAGCGCTCCCCCCGTGGGCCGTCCTCCTACGTGATTCTACCGGATAAGGCAGGGGAAGCCCTTCCCCTGCCTCCCCCGCCCCCCTTCCTCATCATCAATGACGTCAGCGCGCGAGGTGCGCTGACGTCATTGGAGGTTTCCCTTTTGTTTCCCAATACGCTGGAAGCCATTTGCTTCCATCATGTTGGGGATCAAAAGTGAGTTTTGGCTCTGGGGAGGGGGGATTTAAACAGAAGAGGCATCGGGGGAAAGGGTTTCCCTTTCCCCCGATGCCTCTTTTGTGCATTCCTGCTGCACGATCGTGCAGCAGGAATGCCCACTAGCGCCAGGGATTTTTTTAAAAAATTTAAATGGCAATACTGCATGCTGGGAGAGGCCCCTTAGGCAAGGGTCGCTCCCCTTTCGGGGCCCATATGTTTTGGCGGTCTGCCCCCCTGTGGGGGGCAGATCTTGCCAATATTTTAAAATTTAAAGCCCACTAGACCACCAGGAAAAAAATGTGGGGAGTGGCCCCTTGGGCAAGGGACACTCCCCATTGGGGGCAATTTTTAAAAAATTAAAATGCCAATACAGTGTGCGGGGAGCGGCCCCTTAGGCAAGGGTCACTCCCCTTTTGGGGCCCATATGTCTGCCCCCCTTTCTAATTTCTTTAGGAAGTTCAAAAATATATATACATTACATGTAACAGATATCACATGAATGAGGAAAGAAACACACACCAATAAAAGTTTGCAATTTGGTCATTTAAAGGAATAAAGTATTATGGGCTGTCGTAATACATAAGTTCAAAAGAGCAAAATGTTGGTGACTTGTGGTGAAAAAAGTGACATGTGATGATAAATAATATATACAGTATATTTCAAATGCGGCAAAAGTGAATAAGTAAAACAGAAGGGTACATTATTTCTTGTTATGTCTTTATGGTTTCTCACATATACTTCAAGATCCTATGTGAATTAATCTGTGATCAGAAGCAGTGTGTAGACATATAAAGGTGCGTCGACGTTTCAACCCCGTGTACTGCGCAAAATCTAATAAGCGTCATGGCGGGTCTTCCTCAGGACAGTGGGGATGGGTATACAGCCTACGGAATGAATAAAAGCTAGTTTAGGGTGTGTGCTCAGAGATCAGGCAGTAAAGGACTGTTCTCTATGAGGATAATAATGCTTACCCATACGCAGATTTTGATTAATATCTGAGTGTGCGACGGATTTCTCAGTCAAATTGTAGTCCTTATGAGTCAGGAGATGGCCTATGGAGTAATAATAAGGTTATAAACACTCCCATGAATGCGATTATCAAGGCTTAAAACAGGGGGAAAAATCCTCCTGGGAACAACAACATTTGTTGATAGAGAACAGTCCTTTACTGCCTGATCTCTGAGCAAACTTTTATTGGTGTGTGTTTCTTTCCTCATTCATCTGATATCTGTTACATGTAATGTATATATATTTTTGAACTTCCTAAAGAAATTAGAAATTTCCAACAGAATCATTGTATTTATATAATATGCATACCCAGGTTCTGAGGGACACCGGGTCACCCCATTATTTTTGCTAAAAGCTAAACACTCCCCATTGGGGGCAATGTTTTTGGCTGTCTGATCCGTCAGATCTCGCCATGTAATGTTATTTTAGATGCCCACTTTGGAAAGTGCAAAGGAGGAGCAAGCAAAGGAGGAGAGTGGCTGGAGAGAAAGAAGCCCCACCCCTTCCTTACGGGATACGCTGGAGAGGTGAGCTGTGAGGAGAGCTCTGAAAACCGGCATGCTGCTCCAACGTCTGGAAAATCAACAACACGAAGTAACTGCCATTTAACTCGTTGAAGACCAACAGCGGCTTACCGGCTAAATGCAGGAGGCGAAAAATTGGTGAGGCAGGAGCCGAGACGAGGAGCCAAGACGCGGCGCTCTGGCACTTCATCTCCGTGTTTTTGCTCGAGCCCGTCGGCAAAAAGGCTGCTCTGCGAGCGGCGCAAAAGGCAGGAGACTCTAAAACAATCGGGAGTAATTGGGAGAGGCAAAGAAGCGGTTCCTATTTATCGTTTTCGGCGGACTGAAGAAGGAGGTGAGAAGGTGGTTTTACAAGAAAGGGACCGGTAATTTTGTGACACTGTCTTTCTTTGAAAAAGCGGTTAATGACTGGTTAATGGCTGAGCGCTGAAAAGGGCGCCAAACAGAAAATTATTAAAACTGTTCTCAAGCTCACTTGGTTGCCTAGTTGAAGTTAGAGACTTGTGCGCCGCAAAACCTCCACTTTATACCGTGTATCTTCCCGAAACGGCTCCTTTGACAGTGGTGCTAAACTACTCTCCAGGACAGGACTCGTCTTGTGATCCTCTGCAGGTGGCTGGGTATACTACCGTTGGGAAGCAGCTTTGTGACTCAGCCCCACCCTCTCACCGGTAGCGGCCGCCATCACCGGACATCCCTGCGACACTCGCTGAGCCCCCTGTTGAGAGGCGTTGTGATGGTTGTTCCTCCGCAGAGAGGCCCCTTGACATTAAAAGGCCCAGTTGCCGTTGTCCTGTCACTGAAGAGTCCCGTGCCCTTGAGAGACTTATTGAACCGCACCGCTCCCTCCGGGCCCTTCTTCCACTGAAGCTGCCGGAGCCGGGAGCGGAGGCCGGGCCTGGGTGACCCCCGTGGAGCGAGAGAAACGGTATTGGAGAGTGAATGGTTGTACGCCGATTCGGCTCGTTTTGACGAGGTGAGCCTGCCTAGGGAAGTGCCTGGCCTGAATGCAGGACAGAGTAGCGGGGGAGTCAATTCGGACTAGACCGAGCTGTAGTTTTGACCCGCGACCGGTGAAAACTACGGCCGGTAATTGCCCTCCGGCCCGACACCCAACGCCGACGCCGAGCAGGGGCTCCTGTATTGGGCTGCACTGAGCCACAGCTGCTTGCTGTGAGTGAGAGCGGGGAGGAGATCAGAAAACGCCCGTGGACCCGGCTGTGCTGGTGGTGACCCGAGGTGAGGAGGCCGAGGTCTGTGCCGGTTGCTGGACTTTTGTTTTGTTGTTTATAACATAACATAAATAGAACATCGACAGGCAATCTTGGAAAGCTATAGAGAAAAGAACATCCTGAGCCGCTTCATGGGTGAAACGAACTGATTAGACTGCCGCTACAGAGCCAGAAGGACTACAGGTCCCAGGAGGCCCGGCGGGGAATCGACTGCGCCTGTGGGGAAGCCCAGGCAAAAGGCGGGCTGTCAGGGGCCGAAGGAGGCCGGGCTGGGCTGGGCTGGGTGGGGCTGGGCTGGGCCACCCCCTTTGACTTGTTGCTAGTGGGTGAGCTTTGAACAACTTTGAACAACTAAAGGGAGCTAGGAGGCCTGGAACCAGTGGGGGCTGTGTGGAAACGAACCTAGCCTCTTAAACGATCAAGAGGCTGTATAGTGGCTGTATAGTGGAAGGCACGAGCAACTCTGGCGTATCGCCCCCTATTTTAAAGTACTGAATTTTGTTCCTTCGTGAAAAAGGAAATGCTAGTGAACACTTGACCGTCACACCTTTGCAAATTGTTGTAATTTAATGTGACATGAGTACCCGGAAAGAGACAAATAGAATGGTGGGGGGGGGGGGAGGGGTGTAAGAGGGACCTTAGATGCATTTATAGCGCTGGCGGAGTCTCTTTTAAATCATGAAATAAAATTAACCGAAAAAAGTCTCTCTCTGGAGAAGCTGATTGAACAAAAAAGATCGTCCATGGGCCCCATTGCCATATGCCCATCCCCTCTCCCAGGGCTAGTCCCAGGAAAAAGTATTAGGGGAAATGGGGTCACCACCAAAGCTATAATACACTCGCCCCTCCCAACAGTAGGGGAGGCCTCATTACCAGTTAATACTGAGAGAGTCGACAATAACCAAGATCATTTAATTACTTCCTTACATGAGGGGGGGGAGACATTGGATTCTATCTCCTTGACACCTGACCTCTCAAGGCGAAGGGTAGAGGAGAACATAACAGCAAGCCAGAAGATAGTGAAAATAGTCACCCCAGAGCTTAGAGGGGAGGTGGTTACCCGCTCAAAAAAAGCACAACAGGCAAAGGGTCTCTTTACGAACACCAATAATTCAAGAGAGACCAAGGCCGCAGTTAAGGGTACGAGGAAAGGGGGACCGCATGCCACGAAAAAGGTAGGACAGGGAGGAGGAGTAAGAGGGAAGGGGGTGATGGACGAAGGGGCACCGACGATCCACATGATGTGTCCGAACTGTAGTGAGGCAGTAGTCATAGAGTGACGCAACAAAGATCTAATTATGAAGCTGGAATCCCTACTGACAGCTCACTTGGGGCCCCTGTAAGAGAGGCTTAATATTATAGAAGGGCACATTGCGCAACTAATTACAAAAGCTGGGATAGAGGACATATCAGAAAATGGGCCACACCAGATGGGGAAGGGAGACGCTGTGATAATTACACATCTTGAGTCAAGAGTACTTAATGATGGTGACAGGGGGGTGTCTAAAAATGTAATGGTCCCGGCCAGACACAGAGAGGAGGTGCAAAGTGGGAAAAAACGACTGGGATGTACTAGCAGTATGGCCAAAGGCCATTCAAGTATAAGGGAAGATACGGGCCAGCAAAGGGGGGAGAGGCCAGAGGCTCGACAAACTGGTGATACCGCATCACAACGGCAGAGGGGCAGAATTGTTAGGCTCACTGATTTAGTTCCACCAGCAGTGGATCCGGCAATCAATACCCAGGAATTGCCAGTATTAGATCTACCCCCAGCCGCAAGCCCGTATACGGTGGTCCTGACAGGGATTAATGCACACACAGCAGGCAGGGAAGAAACCACAGGCGCATTGATTAACAAAGCAGCTCACTGGTTGACCATTAATGCAGGTTTTAGCATTAGCAATCACAGACATATTCTAATGGCCAGAAGAGTATCATGGATTGGGAAAAGCAGGAAGGGGTCTCTGGGAGATTGTGTAATTTTAAATTTTAGATACCCGGAGCTGGTAAGAAACCTGCTCTATTACCAAAAGAAAGGTATCCAACAGGAAGAAAGTGATTCCAGGGTAAGATTGCGCCCACTGGGCTTTTTTTATAGAGATTTATTGCCAGCCCAGAATAGGGAAGACCCGAGGAAATTGAGGGGAGGGAGATTGGTGGGGGGGGATTTAGTCCCGCTTTTTAATCGATATGCCCCCCTTCAAAGTGTTTCCGCCCTAAGTGATCTAGATTGACTCCCCAAGGAGCCACTTATAGTCCAAGGAAGTTCTCTGGAGGATGTGCATTATGTTAATGACACTGGGGGACCAGGTGGAGGATCAACTTACACGCTATCACAGTCCCCATCACAGTTAGCCCACAGCGAGATTAACAATGAATCCAGTCCCCCTAGAGGGTCAGCACCTTATAAAGAGCATGTTGACCTAAGTGTTAACTTCTCAACATTAGGAGGACCGGGAATTTTTAACTTAATCTGCTGGAACATAGCGGGACTGTCGAGTAAACTAATGAACAAGGACGGGCTAGAATACATGAGAAGATTTAACATCATCTGCCTGCAGGAAACATGGGAGGTAGATCCCTCAAACCTTGCAATAGAAGGGTACAAAATGTACTTCGTGCCTGCACGGAGATCCCCGGCAGGACGAGCAAAAGGAGGTCTCATCACTTATGTGGACTTGATGATAAGGGGAAAATGGGAGGACCTCATCTGGGACTCTCCTTGCTCCCAGGGTATAAAACTCATAACCAGGGGACGGAAACTGATTTTTATTAACTTCTATAATGCCATTAATGGTGGACAGACACTGGCCAGTTTGGACCATAGGCTGATAGGATTAGAACTAAATGGGGCAAGCAGCGCACAGTTGGTGGTGATGGGTGACTTCAACTGCCATCTGTGCAAACGTTTACTCAACTGCAAGGGGGAATGGTGCTTATGTCCAAGGGAAGTAGGATTACATATGGAACATACTAGGGAGGGATCGGAGTTAAGTAAGGTGCTGGGTCCCCACGCCCTAACACACACACTGGATCTGATAAGAGTAGTTGGGGATCCGGGCATTGCCCCAACGTTCAAAGGAAATGGAAGGGGCTCTATTATCGATTTTATTTTTGTACCTACCACCTTAATCCGCTGGATATTGAGTTTTAATGTTGAACCAAGCATCTTTAGTGATCACAATCCACTAGTCCTGATTTTACAGGATTTTGACCAAGTTAGGCATCCCCCCTGTAAACAGATTAGAGGCTCCATCAAAGCCACGGACCAGGGAAGGAGATTAAGATGGCCAAATATTAATTCTGATAAACTCTACAAGGTATTAATAACAGAGGAACATCATCAGATATGGAAGTGCCTAGACCTCGCTATCGTGGGGGCGGGCTTAATTACTGCTTTTGAGGGGGTTGCACATTGTATAGATGGACTGCTTAGAAGTAGAAGCAGAAAAGAAGCAGATGACACCCCCAATGTTCAAGCGCCTTGAGAGACCTAAAGGCAGTATTAAAGATCGTCCCCAAAGATAATACCAGGGTGTCCATGTGCAGGGGGAGGTATAAACAGGCTCTCAAACAACGAAAAACCTCACTGCAAAATGAGGCATGGGAAAACCTGAGGGAAGAAGCCGAAGCGAGGAACATGACTGCCTACTGGAAAACTGTTAATGATCCACTCTTCCAAGATAAGAACAAATCTAAAATTGCCTGTCATGTTTTACCAGAGGCCTGGGTGGAGCATTTCAAAGGACTTTACAATCATGAATGCTCAAGTATAGCTCCTACACTCGAGGGGGCAGGAAATCGAATAGTTTTGAAAACCCCTTTCTCTTTAAGTGAAATAAAAGCAGGAATTGAGGGCTTGACCAGCAACAAGGTCCCAGGCCCGGATGGGATTCCCCCGGACCTTCTGTTATCTCAAGTAGATTTATGGGTGCCTATCCTAGTAAGAGTAATCAAGACAGCAGTGGAGGAAGGTATGCCCCTTCATGGTCCACTGCGATAATTGTCCCAATCTTTAAAAAGGGTAATAAAGACAACCCACAATGTTATAGGCCAATTTCCCTCATTGACGTCTCAGTGAAAGTCATGGGGAGAGCAATTCTTAACCGCCTTATGGATTGGGCGGACAAGCATGACATCATCTCAGATATCCAATATGGTTTCAGGCCGGGTCGTTCAACATCTGACCAATGTCTGAATCTCTATCTCCTTTTGCCAAGTACACTGTCGCTAGTAAAGAGACAGTGTTCCTGGCTTTCATGGACTTGACAGCAGGAGTTATTGGGGGCCATGGGCGTGGACCCAGGATTGGTTAGTATTTTATGTACTTTACACCAGCACACCTCAGCCCGAGTCCGATATAATGATGAGGGTGATATGTCGGACTCCTTCCCCTGCTCCAGGGGGGATAGACAGGGCTGTATATTGGCACCCTTTCTATTCACACTATACATTAATGGCCCAGAGAAGTCACTGGGGGTATTGGGGGCGGATAGCCCGAGGATAGGCAATAGAGAAATACCGGTCTTAATTTATGCGGATGACGCGGTGCTTCTGTCACGCACTGCGCGGGGCCTCCAGCAACTAATTGATGGTGTCGTTACTTTCATGGAGAATCTGGAGTTGTCCGCTAACCTCTCCAAATCTTACATCATGGAGATGGGAAAAAGACCAGGCAGGAAAGTCACCTTTAGGATTGGCTCCCACCCCATAGAAAAAGTGCAGGCATTTTCGTACTTGGGAATTGTGTTTGATACTAGCACCAGATTCAACAAACTGATAGAAGAGAAATGTACATCACTCACTAGCTCCTTGGGGGCACTTATGAAATTCGCACACAGGTTGGGACGATGGGCCCCTGAACAAATCGTGAATTTGTATAGGGCTATCTGTAAGGCAAAACTGCAATACGGTAGCGAGGTATGGGGATTCGCAGACCCATCAAGGATAAAAGTTGAAGAAAACAAATTTATGCGAAGGTTACTTAGAGTCCCGCAGAGTACCTCATCCTACTCAATTCATGAAGAGCTAGGTCTCTCTTACATCAGAGATGAGATACAATTAAAACCTCTATTGTGTTGGTTAAAAATATGGATTAACCCAGAAGCCACCTTGGGCAGGCAGATTTTAACCGATTGCATCAATAGCGAGCATGGGCATAATATTCATTGGCTGAAATATGTAAAGGAAACCCTTACTGGTTTGGGTCTCACCAACTATTATAATAAACCGGAACTGTTGGCAGCAAGGGATAAGTTGATCATCAAGTTGGCATTTTTAAAACAGAGGGCATCTGCCAGAGAAGACACTGAGATGGTTAAACCTACTGTGAGAGCCCACTTACTCACAAAATCTAGCCCAGGCTTGGAACCATACCTGGGGTACCTTTATAACGCCCATGACAGATTCCTGATGACAAGATTTAGGATGAACCTACTCCACCAAACATTGGGGAGCCCATCGGGGTTTTTTAAGTCAATCGAATTGCGGGGTCCATGCGGCTGCGACTATAATTCTCCGCAGGACACGCTTCATTTTGTTTTATTGTGCACTTTTTATGCTCACCCCAGGAGGTTGTTTTTAAAGAGTATTTTAAAGTCCTTGAGGTTCAAACACGCAAGGGTGGCGTTGTTATTTTTAAAACTGTCCAAGGAGGCTCTTACACTTTACTGCACTGTGAATTTTTTAAGGATGGCCGCGAGATTAAGAAATACGATAGATTCTGGCTGCTGAATTGGGTTATGAAATTCCTCTTCCGGTATTTGGGTGGTTCTGTATGCTGTTTTATATATAATTTTTTTTTTTTCTGTCCAGAAACCCATATCCTTGCTTTTAAGGTGACGTGGAGCTTCATTTAAAATAATTGTTAGTCTGACCTAGTAGTATTCTCACGATGTCTTGCACTGATATCTGTACATAATTTTATTAATTATTTAAACAAATGTAGAGTGTTTTATCGATTGTGTTTTTAAATAATTGTTCTGCACTTTTATGGTATTGTTGGATACCGAATAAAGTAAATTTGAATTGAATTGAATTGACGCCCACTAGACCACCAGGGACTAATTGTGGGGAGTGGACCCTTGGGCAAGGGTTGCTCCCCTTTAACAATCTTATATTTTATTTATACTCTTAGGCCCACCTATCCCTTAGCTTGGCTGGTGCATATTTGCATATGTGATTGTAATGGTTCTTTCTCCTTTTTATTCTAGTGTAAAGCTTTTGATTCTTGTTTGCGGTTTCGGAAGTGGTTGTTCTGCAGTTTTGTGTAGTTGCATTTATTTGGTAAAAAAATATTTAGTTAGTGTTTTGAGCATGAAATTCTCTGCGATGTGTTTTGCATTGTCTTATGTGTAATTTTCTTTTTTCATTTTTAGTGGGATATTGTTGCTCCTTACTGTGTCTGTGCAGAGTAGGTGGTGGTGAGTCTAGCTGGTTCTGGCAAGTGAGTGGTATCGTTTTGGAGTATATAGGTCTTTGTGTAAAAGACGCATTTTGTTTATTACTTATTTTACAAAGTGTTTGTTGTTGTTGACTTGTTTGACCAGTTACCTTTATTAGTAAGGATTATGACTAGCCATAGAATTACTTCTCAGCAGGTGGTTGGTATGCTTTTTGAATCTTCCTCTGACCATTATTATGAGACTGAACACGAGTCTGAGGGAGAGAAGGGAGGGGAAGATTCAGGTAGTGAGTTTTCTCTCCACGTGGAATCATCGGATGATGAAGCTACTCTCAGTGCGGATGCAGCTACTCTCAGTGCGGATGAAGCTACTCTCGGTGTGGATGAAGCTACTCTCAGTGCGGATGAAGTGCCTGTTTTAGAGGAGGGCACTGATGTGCCGATGGTGCAAGAGGCAGCAGGATTGCAGCCTGGGGCTGTAAAGCTTCCATTGGTAGTGCTGGACTCTGGGTTGATCCAAACATCCAAACATGGTGCAGCCGGTGTTGCCTGCCTTTAGTGGTGATGCAGGGTGTAGAGTGAATTGTGATTTTTTTTTGCCTATACAGTTTTTTCATTTGTTTATGGATGATGTATTTTTGGCTGAGATAGTTGAGCAGACTAATTTGTATGCTGAACAGTATTTGAGGGACAAGTGCCAGACTTAGGCCCAGCTCTAGAGTTACCCGGTGGACTCCCACAAATCTGGATGAGATGAAGAAGTTTTGGGGATTTACTTTTTTGATGGGCTTGATAAGGAAGCCGTCCCTGGCTTCATATTGGTCTGGCAAATGCAAAAACAACAGTTGATGGACAGAATGCAGAAAATGTCATACATTCACCCCAGTACAGAGATCTGGGCCTAAATCCATCTTTT
Source organism: Triturus cristatus (assembly GCF_964204655.1). NCBI lineage: Eukaryota > Metazoa > Chordata > Amphibia > Caudata > Salamandridae > Triturus > Triturus cristatus. The sequence goes on from NC_140584.1 coordinate 1,200,736,658, forward strand.
TTTTGCTCACCATGCCATTCCAGTTTGAACCCAGCCATATGCAAATCAGTCTTGACCCTGTGCCTCATGGGAACAGTCCAACCCGAACTGCCAAGCCAGTTCCTCCCTGGACTGGAACCAAGCATCCTAGGACCGGTTTCGGGGTTTCACCCCTCTTCAGCAAGGATACCTTGATTCCAGGGGCATGGAGAGCACAGGACTCACGTCTGAGCATACCCGTCCCACTTGGGGTGACAAATGCAAAAACAACAGTTGATGGACTGAATGCAGAACAATGTCATATATTCACCCCAGTACAGAGATCTGGGACTAAATCCATCGTTTTTTTGCTCACCCTGCCATTCCAGTTTGAACCCAGCCATATGCAAATCAGTCTTGACCCTGTGCCTCATGGGAACAGTCCAGCCCGAACTGCCAAGCCAGGTCCTCCCTGAACTGGGACCAAGCATCCTAGGACCGGTTTCGGGGTTTCACCCCTCTTCAGCCAGGATAGCTTGATTCCAGTGGCATGGAGAGCACGGGACTCACGTCTGAGCATACCCGTCCCACTCGGGGTGACATATGCAAAAACAACAGTTGATGGACAGAATGCAGAACAATGTCATACATTCACCCCAGTACAGAGATCTGGGCCTAAATCCCTCGTTTTTTTGCTCACCATGCCATTCCAGTTTGAACCCAGCCATATGCAAATCAGTCTTGACCCTGTGCCTCATGGGAACAGTCCAGCCCGAACTGCCAAGCCAGGTCCTCCCTGGACTGGAACCAAGCATCCTAGGACCGGTTTCGGGGTTTCACCCCTCTTCAGCCAGGATAGCTTGATTCCAGGGCATGGAGAGCTCGGGACTCACGTCAGAGCATACCCGTCCCACTCGGGGTGACAAATGCAAAAACAACAGTTGATGGACAGAATGCAGAACAATGTCATACATTCACCACAGTACAGAGATCTGGGCCTAAATCCCTCGTTTTTTTGCTCACCATGCCATTCCAGTTTGAACCCAGCCATATGCAAATCAGTCTTGACCCTGTGCCTCATGGGAACAGTCCAGCCCGAACTGCCAAGCCAGGTCCTCCCTGGACTGGAACCAAGCATCCTAGGACCGGTTTCGGGGTTTCACCCCTCTTCAGCCAGGATAGCTTGATTCCAATGGCATGGAGAGCACAGGACTCACTTCTGAGCATACCCGTCCCACTTGGGGTGACAAATGCAAAAACAACAGTTGATGGACTGAATGCAGAACAATGTCATACATTCACCCCAGTACAGAGATCTGGGCCTAAATCCATCGTTTTTTTGCACACCATGCCATTCCAGTTTGAACCCAGCCATATGCAAATCAGTCTTGACCCTGTGCCTCATGGGAACAGTCCAGCCCGAACCAGTCCCTTGAGGGCAACGGCCATATTTCCTGCAATTATGAGTCGTGATCGGTATTTACTTTTGCTTCGGATGCTGCATTTTGTTTATAATGCTTTGGCGTTGCCATGAGATCACCCTGACTGTGACCATCTTTTTAAGATTCGGCCTGTTCTTGATCACTTTGTAGATCGATTTTCAGAGATCTATACTCCAGGCAAAGAAATATCTATTGATGAGTCTTTGGTCCTGTTCAAGGGCCGTTTGGTTTTTAGGCAGGGCACGTTATGGAATTAAGCTGTATATGTTGTCTGAGAGTAGGACAGGATATGTCTTTAAGTTCCGGGTGTTCACTGGTAAGGATTCCACTATTGACCCCCCTGGTTGTCCGTCCACTTTAGGAGTTAAGAGAAAATTGTAAGGCAACTTGCTAGAGGACTGTTTAACAGAGGACCATTTGTACCTTGATAACTTCTACACTACTGCACCATTGTTTAAGGACTTTTTAAAAGTGGAATCTTTTGCTTGTGGCACAATCCGCTCTAACCGTAAAGGTTACCCAAAAGAGCTTGTTTGCAAAAAGCTTCAGAGGGGACAATGCAGTGCCTTGCGTAGTGAGGAACTGCTAGCTGTGAAATTTGTGGACAGGAGGGATGTGTACATGCTGACTACCATCCATGATGAGAGAACATCACCTGTGACTGCTGGGGTCTGGTTGCTGAAGTGCGCAAACCTGTGTGCCTTGTAGACTTCAATAAGCACATGGGTAGTGTCGATAGAGTAGATCAGAGGTTGGAACCTTACACTGCTGTTCGTAAGGCTTACATTTGGTATAAGAAGTTGGCCATCCATCTCTTCAATTTTGCAACTTTTAATGCTTTTGTTGTGTTCAAGGAGTGTTCTCCTGCGTCAAAGATGACTTTTGTTCAGTTTCAGGAGTCTGTGACAGGCAGCCTTGTTGTTGTGGAACAGGCAAGTTTTCCTAGAGTTGGAGTGGTGGAGGATGTGGCTAGATTGAAAGAGCGCCACTTTCCCGATTGAATTCCTCCCACGCGCAAAAAAAACAATCCCTGTAAGAGATGTAGAGTCTGTTTGCGAAGAGGTATGCGGAAGGAGAGTCGTTTGCACTGTGCCGATTGTCTTTCTAATCCTGGGCTGTGTGTGCCCACATTTTTCAGATTGTATCACACTCGAAAGAGTTTTTGGGAGCAACCATGATGCTAATAGTGCACTGCCTAGTCTGTATGGTTTTATATAGTTGTTGTTCAGTTTCACTGTTGGCATTAGAATGATGTATTTAGTTACTGCTGTTGTTTTTGTAGTTATAGTTTTGTATCTAGTTGCAATTTGTTTGTGTTTTTATTCTTGTTAAAAATAAATTGATGATGCCGTGTGTGGACTGGCGCTTGGCTGACTGTGTGCGTTGACTGGCGCTTGGCCGACTGTGTGCATGGACTGACGCTTGGCTGGCGGTGTGTGTGGGCTGGCGCTTGGCTGGCAGTGTGCGTAGGCTGGTGCTTGGCTGGCGGTATGTGTGGGCTGTTGCTTGGCTGGCGGAGTGCGTGGGCTGGTGCTTAGCTGGCGGTATGCGTGGGCTGGTGCCTGGCTTGCGGCATGCATGGACTGGTGCTTGGCTGGCGGTAAGTGGACTGGTGCTTGGTTGGCAGTGTGTGTGGACTGGCGCTTGGCTGGTGGTATGCGTGGGCTGGTGCTTGGCTGGCGGTATGCGTGGGCTGGTGCTTGGCTGGCAGTGTGCGTGGGCTGGTGCTTGACTGGCAGTATGCGTGGGCTTGTGCCTGGCTGGCAGCATGCGTGGACTGGTGCTTGGCTGGTGGTGAGTGGACTGGTGCTTGGCTGGCGGTGTGCGTGGACTGGCCCTTGGCTAGCGGTGTGCGTGGACTGGCGCTTGGCTGGAAGTGTGCGTGGAATGGTGCTTGACTGGCAGTGAGTGGGCTGGTGCTTGGCTGGCGGTGTGCGTGCGCTTGGCTGGCGGTGTGCGTGGATTGGCGCTTGGCTGGCAGTGTGCGTGGATTGGCGCTTGGCTGGCGGTGTGTGAGTAGTGACTTGCTGCTGGTCACTACACACACTGCTAGCCAAATGCCACTCCATGCAATCCGTGAGCTGGTGGGGTTGCTGTGTCAGGAATGTGGGCGTGTGAAATGTGCTGGGCCCGCGGCTGGTGGTGTGAATGGTTTTGTATGTGTCACACGTATGAAAGGTGTATGAACGGCCTGTAAAGCATTGGTGCCTTGTTGTGGCTTTACAGCTCATGAGCTGTGAGTCAATGGTTCAGTTTCTCGTCCTTTCAATTATTAACAGTGCATTTCATTTTTGTGAAATCTCTGGTTAATACAACTGTATATACTGAACCATCACTCACCCTGTGCCAAATCCAACCAGTATGTCTGTGTGCTTGAAGAATAGGTGGTTGTGCAGAAATATTTGTCTTTTCTGTGTTTCTCAAGCAGGGTGTACCTTGTCCCTTTTTGTGAATGTTGTAATGTGTCAGTTTTGTGCCTGGTGGTTTGAATGGTCTTGTGCGTATCATGTATGAAAGGTATGTGAATGACCTGTAAAGTGGTTAGTGCCTTACCGTGGCTTTACAGCTCACGAGCTGCGAGTCACTGGTTCAGTTTGTTGTCCTTTTTATTATTGACAGTGCATTTCATTTTTGTGAAATCTCGTTAATAACATTTTATATACTGAACCATCACTTGCCCTCGTGATAAATCCAACCCGTATGTGTGTGCGCTTGAGGACTAGATGGCTGTGCAGTAATCTTTGTCTTTTTAGTCTCTGCCAAGGTGTACATTCCATCTAATAATAACCTACCAACTGTAGATATTGTTCTTAAACTAAACACCCATGTGAGTACATGGTGATGTATCTCTTGTGGATACCAACATGTTCATCTTACCCACAATGCCCTGACAACCTAAAAATGTCTGTCACATTTTCCTTGCATTATTGTGCCAAAATGTTCACGCTGCAGAAAGAAATAACAAATTAGCCTTTCTCCATGTATCCCAATAAAAATGGTGCCTCACTCGTGGGGGAGGCCCAAGTACCAACGACAGGCAAGGGTCCAAAACATTTTGTGATAGGCAATTTTGATATTGCCTCAATACGTTTTTGGGCCCTTGGCTGTTGCGGGTACTTGGGCTTCCCACACGAGTGAGGCACCATTTTTATCGGGAGACCCGGGGGAACGCTGGGTGGTAGGAAAATTGTGTCAGCTCGGTGATGCCACAACTTACCCACACAAAAATGTGTGAAAAAAGTGATTTTTTTCAGCAAAATTTGAGGTTTACAGGGGATTCTGGGTAAGGAAACGTTGGAGGATCCACGCAAGCCATACCCCCCTGGAATCTCCCGGGTGTCTAGTTTTCAGAAATGTGTAGGTTTGGTAGGTTTCATGTTAGAATCCGGGTTCTCTGGTTGGCACAGGTAGGTACTTGTGACAAGCAGGGAATCTTTCCTCTAGTCAGGGTAAGGGGTTACACTACTAAAACAATTCCTGCTCACCCTCTAGGTAGCTTGGCGCGAGCAGACAAGGCTTATCTCAGAGCGTTATGGGTTAAGCATTTGTGAACACATACAGTAACCAAGTGACAACACTACAAATGGACACCACACAGGTATTTATATTAAAAATAAGGATTCTTTATATAGGATTATCACAAGACCATTAAACGATTAAAAATACACAATACGGTTGCTTAGTTGGTAGAAGATTGCTTAGTTTCTCTTAAGTTCTTAAATGCGACACTTTAAGTCAATGTAACTTAGATGCGACACGCAGGGCAACGAAAGTGTTGCAGTGATGCAGATGTGTTGAAGTTCTTGGTGCAAAAGAAATAAAGACGGGATCTTCCAGATGCGTTACGCTTCTCCGATGTTGCGAGACACTTCCGCTCGATGCGATGCTGCAGCGGCGACACCCCTTCTGCGAGATGCGACGACAGCGGCTCCGACGGTGGCACGCTTCTCCGTGGATGCGAGGCGCTTTTCTGGATGCGGTGCAATGCGACAACTACAATGGCTGCGATGGCGACACGCTTCCTCCTCGATGCGAGACTCTTCTCTCGATGCGGTGCAATGCGACAGCTACGATGGCTGCGATGGCGACACGCTTCTTCGGCGTTGCGAGACACTTCCGGAATGATGCGAGATGCTTCCGCTCGATGCGATGCTGCAGCGGTGACACTCTCTGCGAGATGCGACGGCAACAGCTCCGACAGCGGCACGCTTCTCTTCCTTGCGTCGCGCTTCCAGCTCCTTGCGACATGCAGTCCCTCAGAAGGCCCAACAACAGCAGCAGGCACTTCCAAAAGACTCTGGGGAGCTGGGGGTGAAGTTCACTGGTCCTGGGACTTCGTTCAGGGGGCAAGCTCAGTTCAAGCCCTTGGAGATCTTTTTCAAGCACAAGTTGAAGCAAAGTCTTTAGTAGTCTTTCTCCTCTCCTTCAGCAGCAAGGCAACCACTGCAGGCCAATCCGCCAGGTCAGGGACAGTACTCCTCCTACAGCTTTCCCAGTTCCTTCTCCTCTGGCAGAGGTTTTTCTTGTTTCAGCAGGATCTCACTTCTTGGGAGCAGGGTCCCAATACTTATACCCCTAATTCCTTTGTTCCTCTGGGGTAGAGGGGCCTTTGCCCAGTCCAAACCAGTTCTTGAGCACTCTGTTGACATGACTCTGCCTTTCTTTCCAGGGTGCAGGGCAGAGACATCAGCCGCTCCGCAGGAGGTGGAGCCAGCATTGTGGTACCAGAGCACAACCCTATTCAGAGCCCAGGTGCACTCCTCCCACCCATCTGGCTGCCAATCTTCCTATTCACCACCAGGCAACCTAGCCCTGCCCCTCTGGGTTCACCATGCTCTGAAGCGTCTGTCTGAACGATAAACTCTTTGGAGAAGTTGGGAGCCAAAAGCACGGGCGCCGTGCACATAGCAGCTTTCAGGGCCTCAAAAGATTTCTGACAGGTGTCAGTCCAAATCACATTCTTGGGCTGCTTCCTTGAAGTCAGCGCTGTCAAGGGGGCAACCATGTTGCCATACCCCTTGACAAACCTCTTGTAGTACCCGGTGAGACCTAGGAAGGCTCTCACCTCGGTCTGGGTTTTGGGCGACTCCCAATTCAGGATGGTTTCTATCTTGGGTTGAAGGGGTGCCACCTGGCCACTCCCCACTTGGTGCCCCAAGTACACCACTGAACCCTGCCCGATCTGGCACTTACTCGCCTTGATCGTGAGGCCTGCCCTCCGCAGCGCCATCAACACTTCCCAGAGGTGGCGCAGGTGTTCCTCCCACGTGGAGCTGAACACTTCGATGTCATCCAGGTAGGCTGCACTGAACGAATCCAGCCCAACCAACACCTGGTTGACCAACCTCTGGAAGGTGGCAGGGGCCGCCGAGCACAGGGCCAAAAACAAAGGTGACCCCCCTTGCAAAACCAGGTCGTTTTGAGATAGGCAATTTTGAGGTCGCCTCAATATATTTTGGGCCCTTGCCTGTAACGGGTACTTGGGCCTCCCACACGAGTGAGGCACCATTTTTATCAGGAGACCCAAGGGAACGCTGGGTGGTAGGAAATTTGTGTCAGCCCGGTGATGTCACAACTTACCCACACAAAAATGTGTGAAAAAAGTGATTTGTTTCAGCAAAATTTGAGGTTTACAGGGGATTTTGGGTAAAGAAACGTTGGAGGATCCATGCAAGCCATACCCCCCTGGAATCTCCCGGGTGTCTGGTTTTCAGAAATGTGTAGGTTTGGTAGGTTTCCCTAGATGGCCGCCGAGCACAGGTCCAAAAACAAAGGTGACCCCCCTTGCAAAACCAGGTCGTTTTGAGATAGGCAATTTTGAGGTCGCCTCAATATATTTTGGGCCCTTGCCTGTAACGGGTACTTGGGCCTCCCACACGAGTGAGGCACCATTTTTATCAGGAGACCCAAGGGAACGCTGGGTGGTAGGAAATTTGTGTCAGCCCGGTGATGTCACAACTTACCCACACAAAAATGTGTGAAAAAAGTGATTTGTTTCAGCAAAATTTGAGGTTTACAGGGGATTTTGGGTAAAGAAACGTTGGAGGATCCATGCAAGCCATACCCCCCTGGAATCTCCCGGGTGTCTGGTTTTCAGAAATGTGTAGGTTTGGTAGGTTTCCCTAGATGGCCGCCGAGCACAGGTCCAAAAACAAAGGTGACCCCCCTTGCAAAACCAGGTCGTTTTGAGATAGGCAATTTTGAGGTCGCCTCAATATATTTTGGGCCCTTGCCTGTGACGGGTTACTGGGCCTCCCACACGAGTGAGGCACCATTTTTATCGGGAGACCCGAGGGAACGCTGGGTGGTAGGAAATTTGTGTCAGCCCAGTGATGCCACAACTTTCCCACACAAAAATGTGCGAAAAAAATGATTTTTTAGCTAAATTTGAGGTTTGCAGGGGATTCAGGGTAAGGAAACGTTAGGGGATCCACGCAAGCCATACCTTCCTGGAATCCCCCGGGTGTTTAGGTTTGCTAGGTTTCCCTTGGTGCCGCCAGAGATAAGGGTTCAAAAAGTACAGTTAGGAACTTTGCCAAAAAGGGTCATCTTTCACTGTGAAATTGTGGTGTGTCCACGTTGCGTTTTGTGCCGTTTAATGTCACGGGCACTAGGCCTACCCACGCAAGTGAGGTACCATTTTTTTTAAAGACCTTGGGAAACGCGGCGTGGGTGGAAATTTGTGGATCCACGCATATTCCAGAACTTTCCACCACAGAAATGTGAAGAAAATATGTTTTTTTTTTACATTTGTTTAGGTTTGCAAGGGGAACTGGGTAACAGAACCTGGTGAGAGGCAGCCAAGTCACCCCATATTGAATTCCTATGGGTGTCTAGTTTTCAAAAATTGATTGGTTTGCTAGGTTTCCCTAGGTGCCGGCAGAGCTAGGGTTAAAAAACTGCAGCTAGGCACATTGCCAAAAAAGGGTCATTTTTCACAGTGAAATTGTGGAGTGTCCACGTTGCGTTTTGCGCCGTTTCCTATTGCGGGCACTAGGTCTACCCACACAAGTGAGGTACCATTTTTCTTGGAAGACTTTAGGGAACGCGAGGTGGGTGGAAATTTGTGGTCCACGCAGATTCCAGAACATTCCACAACAGAAATGTACGGAAAATGTGTTTTTTTAAATGCTTTTTTAGGTTTGCAAGGGATTCTGGGTAACAGAACCTGGTGGGAGCCAGTCAAGTCACCCCATCCTGGATTCCCCTGGGTGTCTAGTTTTAAAAAATGTATACGTTTGTAATGTTTCCCTAGGTGCCGGCAGAGGTAGGGTTAAAAAACTACATCTAGGCACTTCATCAAAAAAGGGTAATTTTTCACTGTGAAATTGTGGTGTGTCCACGTTCCATTTTGCGCCGTTTCATGTCGTGGGCACTAGGCCTACCCACGCAAGCGAGGTACCCTTTTTTTTGGAAGACTTTGGGGAATGCGGGGTGGGTGGAAATTTGCGGTTCCACGCATATTCCATAACTTTCCACCACCGAAATGTGCGGAAAATGTGTTTTTTTTTTACAAGTTTTGTAGGTTTGCAAGTGATTCTGGGTAACAGACCGTGGTGGGAGCCAGTGAAGTCACCCCATCCTGAATTCCCCTGGGTGCCTAGTTTTCAAAAATGTATAGGTTTGCTAGGTTTCCCTAGGTGCTGGCAGAGCTAGGATTCAAAAACTTCAGCTAGGCACTTTGCCAAAAAAGGCTAATTTTTCCACTGTGAAATTGTGGTGTGTCCATGTTGCGTTTTGCGCCGTTTCCTGTCGGGGGCACTAGGTCTACCCACACAAGTGAGGTACCATTTTTTCTTGGAAGACCTTAGGGAACGCGGGGTGGGTGGAACTTTGTGGATCCATGCATATTCCAGAACTTTCCACCACAGACACGTGCAGAAAATGTGGTTTTTTGGACAATTTTTTAGGTTTGCAAGGGATTCTGGGTTACAGAACCTGGTGAGAGCCAGTCAACTCACCCCATCCTGGATTACGCTGGGTGTCTAGTTTTCAAAAATGTATAGGTTTGCTATGTTTCCTGTTAGAAATGGGATTTCTGGTTGGCTAGGGCTTGCGCCAAAACCAGGCAGAAACCACCACTCTAGTCAGGGCTGGGGAGTTACATGCCAAAGATAACCCCTGCTCACCCCCTTGGTAGCTTGGCACGAGCAGTCAGGCTTATCCCGGCGGCAATGTGGAAAGCGTTTGCGCGCGCACCCAGCAACAACACCCAAGGCCCACCACAAAAGAAACTCCACACAAGGTTATATATAAAAATAGCCTTTGTATTATACCAAACACATTAGATAATAAATACACACTTTACAATGTGCCACTGGCACGGGCAGAATTTACAGGGGAATTATCTACATGGGACAGGGCCTCATGGACCACTGTCAGGAATAAGCACTTTTAGAACTAGCACTTTGTAGGAATAACACTTTAGAACATAGCACATATAATCACTGTAGCACCAATTAGAAAATGTAGCGCACAACCAGTAACCACTGGTAACAGGTAAGTACCACCTACGCAACCCTAACCACCTTAGGAAAATATTATACAGGGAACCATGAACTCACTAGTATCACTATACTAGGTAACACAACCTCCTAGGTATAAAAATACATCTAGAGGGATACACAAAGCATTGCATAAATCACATTAGGCAATAATTACAAATAGCGCACAGATCACTTAGACCTGTCCCCTAGGCCAACCTGGCCTCTCAGGGGCCCAAACGCCCTTTGTCCAAAGTCAGGGCTGGACTGCGCACGCAGCGTAAGCAACAGGGCACAACCTAAACATTGCAGCTACCCACGAAGTGCTGGGCAGCTGGGAGAATGAACCTGGCACCGGCGTTCCTCTTGAGCCCTCTCTGGGCTCTGGAATGCCCAAAACAACGTGGGAGCCTCGTGGTCTCTAGAACACCCAAAGGCCCCCGAGACAATGTTGGAGCGGCCCGCTGCCTTCCGGGGCCGCTCTTATCACCAAGAAAAGAATGTCCCCCTATGTTGGAGCCTTCTAGGCTCTCGAATAACAATGCCCCTCAAGCGTTGGATTGGGGAGGCCCGCTGCCATCCGGGGCCGCCCTGAAGGCGGAACTGCACTGTGCCTTCACTGGCACTCTCGGGGTTTCGGTAGGGCGTTCCTAGGGGGAGGCACTGACAGAGGGTCCCGATCTCACCCCCCCAGACACCCAACACAGCCCCACTCACCGGGACCTTCGCGGTGAGCACGTCGCTCCTCCTTGGCTCTCCTTTGGTCTCGTGGTGAAGGCGGCTGCTGGGCCGCACACGGGGCCCTCTTCTTCGTCGGTAGGCGGGGTAGGCTCCCGCCGAACCTCAGGCTCCGCTTCCTCTTGCTGTGGGGCCGTACACGGGGCTCCCACCGTCACAGGGGAGCCCCACTGGGACCAGCAACACTTTTCTGCTCCCGGCTCGGCCTTGGCACTGGAGCGCGGGGTAGGCTCCCATCAGCTCCTTCCCTCAGTACCGCGGGGCTCTCCCACCGTCACAAGGGAGCCCCGCCAGGACCAACAGCATCCTTCTGGTTCCGGCTAGTGGCAGGCCTCCCTTCACGCTCTTCTCCCTGTGCCGGCTTCCGGGGGATTCGGTGGGCGTGGGGCTTCCTTCGCGAAAGCGGAAGTACCGCCCCACGTCAGGCCACACACAGCCTGACTTCCTATTTCACCGCGGCGGTGATTCTCCGGGCCGATCGAGGTTGATACGGGGTAGGCTCCCGTTTTGGAGATTAACACATAAGCGGGGTGGGCACCCGCCAACGAGCGCCACAATGCGGGGTGGGCTCCCGCAATTCAAACCAAGAAAGAAGCGGGGTGGGCACCCGCCAACGAGCACCTCAATGCGGGGTGGGCACCCGTTTTAAATCACGGCAAACAGCGGGTGAATCCCTACGTGGGGATTCCCTCTGAACTACCGCAGCACAGCGCTGCTGCTCCCAACGAGGGCGCTCCTCAGCAAGTAAAAATAAAGCGCTCCTCGGCCAGGGAAGACACAGCGCTCCTCCCAGGCAAGGCTCAGGAACAAAGTCTTCTTAGGAGGCAGTGGGGCAAGGGCTGGGCCCAGGGGCCAGCTCACAGGGCCCTCCAGGCAGGGAGGCAGTCCCCAGTGACGGTCTCTCCTGGCGCCCAGCAGCAGCAACAGGCCCCCCCAGTTAGGATCAGCAGAGAACATTTTGTAAGGGGTCACAGCCCCTTTTTATACACATTTTTCTTTTGTGACACAGCACAGGGTTTAGGGCAGAACCAGTTACAACTGGTTCAGGAGCACTTGAGCACTTTGTTTTGCTCAGCTCCTCTCCTTACTTTCACAGGACAGGCCAGGGTCATCAGTCGCACCACAGGGGGTGGAGCCAGCATTGTGCCCAGCCCTATTCAGGTCCCAGGTGCACTCCTCCCACCCATCTGGCTGCTGACCTCCCCATTCACCACTGGGTGACTCATCCTGACTCTGGGGATTCCCTAGCCCATCACATGACCTGAGCCAGCCAATCACCAGACAAGGCACTCACATCACATTGCACACAGAAATGCCAACTTCTAGAAGTGGCACTTCCACACTAGGTACATTGACGCCGCACACATCATCGCGCAGCATTTCATCACACGAGTACGCACATACCAAACTCGCACCTGCACTCCCCACGCATCAGGAACTACCAGGGACACATACATTCCCCCATGCATTCCTATGGGAGGGCAGGCCAACCTCACTACACGCACGCACTTTACCCTGGGACACAGTCGTAAAGTGCGCAGAAGCCAAAAATCACTAACACCAGGTCACAATAAAAAGCAAAAAGTTTCAGGGGTGAACCTGCCAGAAGGGCCAAGTTCAACACAACCCCCTTCCAGCCAAAACGCAGGGCAGACCAATCACCACCGTGATGGTCTTCCCTGCTTGGGGCGATAAAACACGGACGCAGGCCTGCAACGGCAGGGACACTCTCCGGTTTTACGCCACTCTGAATCCACGTGGTTCCCTCTGTAAAAGATCTGCGGACCAACTGGGCTACCCCACTGGTACTCCTCAGCTGTCCGCGGCCAGGACCTGGCCCTAGGCCATCCAGGTGCCCCTGGTCCTTGCCTAACCACAGAGTGGGGGGTAGTAACCCCTGGCACATAGTAACCATTCCCCACTCTACCCCTCATCAGGGCAGTTCTAATCTGCCACTGATCCTCCAGCCCAGGGTCTGTACCCTCAAGCTGACCAACAGTCATGGGCGAGGCTCTCCTCCCCCTACCTCTTCTTCTAGGGTTCCGTCCTCTCTTTCGCTGAGAGGTGACCTTGTAACACAATTCACCCTCCAGCTTAGGACCTCTCCCTGAGAACTGGTCTCCCAACCTAGGGTTTAACCCCTCAGGTTGCACCGGGGTCAGAGGCGAGGACTCTCTCCCTCTGCACCCCCTTCCAGAGTCCGGCACCCTCCCAACTGGAGTGGTGCCCCTAACAGCTACATCGGTCAGGACACCGCTTACAGTCGTCCTTCCCTTCAGGTCAGGCTGATCCTGAACCTGGCCTCCCAACCAGGGGTCTAAACCTTTTGGCTGAGTACTTGCCTGGCACTCCAGGACTTCGGGGGACTTACACACCATCCCCCGAGAGTAACATATGCCTCAGATGTTGCGTGACAGTCTGCCTGGTGCAGATCTCCCGTCCCCTGTCCACCTGACAGTGTGTGAAGATCCCCAGGACAGACGTGTGGTCACCATGGTCACCTCTAGGAGACTCAGCCCTCCCGGCTGGTCCCTGACCCACTGGCTCCTCCACTGGGGAACACAGCCCCATGCCACCCCTCTCGCTGGACTTCTGTACCCTCCCTACTGGAGCGGCACTGCCAGACACCAGAACCACTGGAGCTCTACTTACCGATGCTCCAGGGTCTCCATACACTAGGTGATCTTCCTCAAATGGACTAACAGGACAGCCTAGGCCCCCAACCTGGTGTTCCCTGAAGAAACCATCCAGGCTCTGAGACTGGGTTTCGGGCCTCTGGGGACTCGAAGTCACCCACTCACTCCTACTCCACTGAGATAGTTCGTGAGCCCCTACACCCCTCTCACTACTCTGGGAACTAGCTGGGCTACTCTGAGCCTCTTCCCCCATACTGGACGGGAAGATACCTGAGCCACTACTGTTGGAAGTACTCTCCCATACCTCATCAGAACCTTGGGCACTTTCCCAGCGGTCCGCTTCTTCTGCAAGTCTCCATGGACTAGTGAACCCACACTCCAACAGGTGTTGGCGCAACCCGGAAAAACAACAACTGAGCATCTGCTCTTTAATAACCAGATTGAACAGTCCTTCAAAATCCTGTTTCGTGTTAACCCTTATCCAATCAACCAGTGCATCATTATATTCATCCGCAAACTCCCCCCAAGTCTGGTGAGACAGTTTCTTACTACCCCTGAACTTCGGTAAACACCCAAAATATCGATTCCAAAATATCGACTGCCCAGAATATCGAAGTTAAAATATAGAGTGGACAGAATATCGACTCATCAAAATATAGATAGGTCAGAATATCGAAATTGGGGTACAAAATATCGATGACCAAAATATAGACCTTAAAAATATCGAATACCATAATATCGAATTTTAAAATATAGATTACCATAATATCGAATTTTTTTTGTGTTATGTATGGTAGTATATGTGTTAAAATGATGTATTATTTTTGTAATGTATGTTTAATTTATTTCAATAAATGAATGTTATGTAATTTAACTATTGCGTAATTTAATTCCGTAGCGGGTTGTGGGTTTATAGGGGAATAGGGTGGGAAGTAATTTAATTATGGTTAATTAAATGTTAATTATATTTATATGTTTTGATAATTAATTAATTGATAATTAATTCTTAATTGGTAAATTATTTTTATTAATTGGTAATTAATTTATATTAATTGATTAATTGATAATTATGTTAATTGTATTTGTTATTAATAGGAGCGGGTTGTGGGTTTGTAGGGGAATTGGGTGGGAAGTAAATTAATTGTAATAAAGTAAATAATTATTTTTTTATTTATGTGTATTGATAATTAATTAATAATTGGTAATTCATTTGTATTAATGGGTAAATAATTTGTATGAATTGCTAAATAATTTTTATTATTTGCAAAAATATTTTTATTAATTGATTAATTGATAATAATGTTAATTGTATTTTTTATTATTGGGAGTGGGTTGTGGGTTTATAGGGGAATTGGGTGGGAAGTAAATTAATTGTAATAAAGTAAATATTTTTTATTTTATTTATGTGTATTGATAATTGATTATTAATTTGTAATTGGTAATTAATTATTATTAATTGTTAATAAATTGTTATCAATTGATAATTAATATTTTTAAATGGTAATTAATTGTTATTAATTGATAATTATGTTTAATTAACTTTTTATCGGTATTGATAATTAATGTCATCTTATATTTAATTTAAATCATTACTTTCCCTACTTTTGCACTCTGAGGAGTTGGAATAGTATTTTTTACCCTCTGCTATCCAACTCGTTCCCTACTGGTGCACTCATTGGAGTGGGAATAGTAATTTTTACCCTCCCGCTATCCAACGCTTTCCCTACTGTTGCACTCACTGGAGTGGGAATAGTAATTTTTACCCTCCCGCTATCCAACGCTTTCCCTACTGTTGCACTCACTGGAGTGGGAATAGTAATTTTTACCCCTGCGCTATCCAGCGCTTTCCCTAGTGTTGCACTCTCTGGAGTGGGAATAGTAATTGTTACCCTCCCGCTATCCAACACTTTCCCTACTGCTGCACTCTCTGGAGTGGGAATAGTAATTTTTATCTCTACGCTATCCAACGCTTTCCCTACTGTTGCACTCTCTGGAGTGGGAATAGTAATTTTTACCTCTATGCTATCCAACGCTTTCCCTACTGTTGCACTGTTTGGAGTTGGAATAGTAAATTTTTACCCCTACGCTATCCAACATTTTCCCTACTGTTGCACTCACTGGAGTGGGAATAGTAATTTTTACCCCTACGCTATCCAACGCTTTCCCTACTGTTGCACTCACTGGAGTGGGAATAGTAATTTTTACGCTCTCAGTATCCAACAAAATCTCAACTTTTTTAAATTACTTATATTATGTTTATATTTTAAGCTATTTTATATTATATTATGTATGTTTTATTTAATTGTTTTTAATATTTAATTAATTTTATATTATTTTTAATACATTTAAAAAATTTGATATTTTGGCTAACTATATTTTGACAGTCTATATTTTGGAATCGAAATTTTAGTACTTACCTGTTTGTAGATAGGGAGTCGATATTCTGTCCCTCGATATTTTGGTGTCGATTTTTTGTATAGTCGATATTTTTTCCCTCGATATTTAGTCACTGAACCCTGAACTTCAACCTGTACTCCTCTTCTAGGGGACAAGGTACCATACTTTGGGAACTGGGAATGGGGCGTCCTGCACTGGACTCTATATCGCTGCCACCACTGGACTCTACCCTCCCTGGGGAATCCAGACAACTACAACTGTGCTCAGGGGACAACTTACCCTCCAGAGCTAATTTCTCCCTGGTGAAGGCCCTCTCAGCCTCCGCCATCTGCTTGGAATGCTCTAACCTGAGCTTCTCCAACGCCAGCTGATGCTCCCTTTCTTCCCTCCTATCTACCCACTCCTCTGGGGACAGGAAAGGGATGGGACGCTGCCCCTGACACTGGACCCAACAAGGGACTCCCTATCCATGGGGTCTTCACTATCTACTGGCGTCCCTGTCCTGTCACTTTCTTCCTCCTCTTCAGACTCCTCAGGGCTCCCCTCAGACCCACCACCCTCTTCGCGTGTGGTCCGGGCCCTGTCCTCCTCACTGCGCTCACGTTCCCATTCATCCTTTTGCCATAGGATCAGGTTGTCCCTCAGTTTGGACTGGGTGTCTGACTCACCCACCTCTATGTCTCTCTCTTCACAGAATCTGACCAACTCCAACATACTGTATCTAAACAGACCACAGAAATTAAAAGCAGGCTCCATTTTGGCAGACGTTCTCGAGAAAAGTTCAACACAAGGAACCTAGGTGTCTGAGCTAAAACAGGAGTACACAATTCACAAAGGACACCTTTAGGAGAAGAAATAATGGAACTCAAAACAATAATCCCCAAATACGTGATTATCTAAAATGCAGAGTTTTGTAGTGCAGCCAGTCGTCGCTGTGGTACTGCGCAAACGCAAGTCCTATCCCACCGCTGGTCACCAATGTTAGAAATGGGATTTCTGGTTGGCTAGGGTTTGCGCCAAAGCCAGGCAGAAACTACCACTCTAGTCAGGGCTGGGGAGTTACACGCCAAAGATAACCCCTGCTCACCCCCTTGGTAGCTTGGCACGAGCAGTAAGGCTTATCCCGGAGGCAATGTGTAAAGCTTTGCGCGCGCACCCAGCAACAACACCCAAGGCCCACCACAAAAGAAACTCCAGACAAGGTTCTATATAAAAATAGCCTTTGTATTATACCAAACACATTAGGTAATAAATACACACTTCACAATTTGCCACTGGCACGGGCAGAATTTACAGGGGAATTATCTACATGGGACAGGGCCTCATGAACCACTGTCAGGAATAAGCACTTTTAGAACTAGCACTTTGTAGGAATAACACTTTAGAACATAGCACATAAAATCACTGTAGCACCAATTAGAAAATGTAGCGCACAACCAGTAACCACTGGTAACAGGTAAGTACCACCTACGCAACCCTAACCACCTTAGGAAAATAATACGCAGGGAACCATGAACTCACTAGTATCACTATACTAGGTAACACAACCTCCTAGGTATAAAAATTACATCTAGAGGGATACACAAAGCATTGCATAAATCACATTAGGCAATAATTACAAATAGCGCACAGATCACTTAGACCTGCCCCATGGCCAACCTGGCCTCTCAGGGGCTCAAACACCCTTTGTCCAAAGTCAGGGCTGGACTGCGCACGCAGCGTAAGCAACAGGGCACAACCTAAACGTTGCAGCAACCCACGAAGTGCTGGGCAGCTGGGAGAATGAACCTGGCACCGGCGTGCCTCTTGAGCCCTCTCTGGGCTCTGGAATGCCCAAAACAACGTGGGAGCCTCGTGGGCTCTAGAACACCAAAAGGCCCCGGGACAACGTTGGAGCGGCCCGCTGCCTTCCGGGGCCGCTCTTATCACCAAGAAAAGAATGTCCCCCTATGTTGGAGCCTTCTAGACTCTAGAATAACAATGCCCCTCAAGCGTTGGATTGGGGCGGTCCGCTGACATCCGGGGCCGCCCTGAAGGAGGAACTGCACTGTGCCTTCACTGGCACTCTCGGGGTTTCGGTAGGGTGTTCCTAGGGGGAGGCACTGACAGGGGGTCTCGATCTCACCCCCCCAAGACATCCAACAAAGCCCCACTCACCAGGACCTTCGCGGTGAGGACGTCGCTCCTCCTTGGCTCTCCTTTAGTCTCGTGGTGACGGCGGCTGCTGGGCTGCACACGGGGCCCTCTTCTTCGCCGGTAGGCAGGGTAGGCTCCCGCCGAACCTCAGGCTCCGCTTCCTCTTGGTGCGGGGCCGTACACGGGGCTCCCACCGTCACAGTGGAGCCCCACTGGGATCAGCAACACCTCTCTGCTCCCGGCTCGGCCTTGGCACTGGAGCGCGGGGTAGGCTCCCGTCAGCTCCTTCCCTCAGTACCGGGGGGCTCTCCCACCGTCACAAGGGAGCCCTGCCAGGACCAACAGCAGCCTTCTGGTTCCGGCTGGCGGCAGGCCTCCCTTCACGCTCTTCTCCCTGTGCCGGCTTCCGGGGGATTCCGTGGGCTCCGGGGCTTCCTTCGCGAAAGCGGAAGTCCTGCCCCATGTCAGGCCACACGCAGCCTGACTTCCTATTTCACCGCGGCGGTGATTCTCCGGGCCGATCGGGGTTGATACGGGGTAGGCTCCCGTTTTGGAGATAAACACATAAGCGGGGTGGGCACCCACCAACGAGCACCTCAATGCGGGGTGGGCATCCGCTTTAAATCACGGCAAACAGCGGGGGAATCCCTACGTCGGGATTCCCTCGGAACTACCGCAGCACAGCGCTGCTGCTCCCAACGAGGGCGCTCCTCAGCAAGTAAAAATAAAGCGCTCCTCGGCCAGGGAAGACACAGTGCTCCTCCCAGGCAAGGCTCAGGAACAAGTCTTCCTGAGTCTTCTTAGGAGGCAGGGGGGCAAGGGCTGGGCCAAGGGCCAGCTCACAGGGCCCTCCAGGCAGGGAGGCAGTCCCCAGTGGCGGTCTCTCCTGGCACCCAGCAGCAGCAACAGGCCCCCCCAGTTAGGATCAGCAGAGAACATTTTGTAAGGGGTCACAGCCCCTTTTTCTTTTGTGACACAGCACAGGGTTTAGGGCAGAACCAGTTACAACTGGTTCAGGAGCACTTGAGCACTTTGTTTTGCTCAGCTCCTCTCCTTCCTTTCACAGGACAGGCCAGGGTCGCACCACAGGGGGAGGAGCCAGCATTGTGTGGGGAAAGCCCAGCCCTATTCAGGTCCCAGGTGCACTCCTCCCACCCATCTGGCTGCTGACCTCCCCATTCACCACTGGGTGACTCATCCTGACTCTGGGGATTCCCTAGCCCTTCACATGACCTCAGCCAGCCAATCGCCAGACAAGGCACTCATCTCACACTGCACACAGAAATGCCAACTTCTAGAAGTGGCACTTCCACACTAGGTACATTGACGCCGCACACATCATCGCGCAGCATTTAATCACACGAGTTCGCACATACCAAAGTCGGCCCTGCACTCCCCACGCATCAGGAACTAACATGGTCACTCAGATCCCCCATGCATTCCTATGGGAGGGCAGGTCAGTCTCACTCAATGTAACCCAGAGCGCACGCACTTTACACTGGGACACAGTGTTAAAGTGCCTAGAGGCCTAAATCCACTAATACACCATAGGGAAAAGGCTAAGATAAATGCAAAAATTTCTAGGGGTGAACTTGCCAGAAGGGCCAAGTCCAACATTTCCCTAAGTGCCGGCAGAGCTAGGGTTAAAAAACTACAGCTAGGCACTTTGCCAAAAAAGGGTCATTATTCTCTGTGAAATTGTGGTGTGTCCATGTTGCGTTTTGCGCCATTTCCTGTCGCGGGCACTAGGCCTACCCACGCAACTGAGGTACCATTGTTCTTTGAAGACTTTGGGGAACACAGGGTGGGTGGAAATTTGTGGACCCACGCATATTCCAGAACTTTTCATCACAGCATGTGCAGACAATTTGTTTTTTTGACATTTGTTTAGGTTTGCAAGGGATTCTGGGTAATAGAACCTGGTGGGAGCCAATCAAGTTACCCCATCCAGGATTCCCCTAGGTGTCTAGTTTTAAAAAATGTATAGGTTTGCTAGGATTCCCTAGGTGCCGGCAGAGCTAGGGTTCAAACTACAGTTAGGCACTTTGCCAAAAAAGGGTCATTTTTCACTTTGATATTGTGGTGTGTCCAAGTTGCGTTTTGCGCCGTTTCCTGTCGCGGGCACTAGGCCTAACCATGCAAGTGAGGTACCATTTTTCTCGGAAGACTTTGGGATATATGGGGTGGGTGGAAATTCATAGATCCACAAAGATTCCAGAACTTTCCATCTCAAAAATGTGAGGAAAACGTGTTTTTTTTGTCATTTTGTTAGGTTTGCAAGGGATTCTGGGTAACAGAAGCTGGTGGGAGCCAGTCAAGTCACCCCATCCTGGATTCCCCTGGGTGTCTAGTTTTCAAAAATGTATACATTTGCTAGGTTTCCCTAGGTGCCGGCAGAGCTAGGGTTACAAAACTAAAGCTAGGCACATTGCCAAAAAAGAGTCATTTTTCACTGTGAAATTGAGGTGTGTCCATGTTGCGTGTTGCACTGTTCCATGTCGTGGGCACTAGGCCTACCCACGCAAGTGAGGTACCAATTTTCTCGGAAGACTTTGGGGAACGCGGATGTGTGGAAATTTGTGGATCCACGCATATTCCAGAACTTTCCACCACAGAAATGTGAGGAAAATGTGTTTGTTTTTTACATTGTTTTAGGTTTGCAAGGGATTCTAGGTAACAGAACCTGGTGGGAGCCCGTCAAGTCACTCCATCCTAAATTCCCCTGGGTGTCTAGTTTTCAAAAATGTATAGGTTTGCTAGGATTCCCTAGGTGCCGGCAGAGCTAGGGTTCAAAAACTACAGCTAGGCACTTTGCCATAAAAGGGTCATTTTTCGCTTTGAAATTGTGGAGTGTCCATGTTGCGTTGTGCGCCATTTCATATCGCAGGCACTACGCCTACCCACGCAAGTGAGGTACCATTGTTCTTGGAAGACTTTGGGGAGCACAGGGTGGGTGGAAATTTGTGAATCCACGCATATTGCAGAACTTTTCATCACAGACATGTGCAGAAAATGTACAACAACAAAACCAAATGCACCACTTAAACCATGTAAATTAAATCAAGTCCGAGTTCTTGTGTTGTTTTTCGTTTTCCCAAAGGATTCTTCTTTATTTAATAGAGAGTTTTACAAATTTTAAAAACAACATTCAAAACAGCCAGAACAGCCGACGCGTTTCGTCCACCAATGGACTTCTTCAGGGCTGCAACAGATGTATACAAAAACGTGTTGTGAATATTTAACAAAAGGACAAGACACACATAAATACAACATAATAATACCAAAGATTCCATGAATATACCAATTATAAACAGACATGTGTTTTGATACCCAAAAGGTTGTTCTAAACACACACAAACACAATTTTATCATGTTCCAATTAAAGCAAATTAAGATAAGGTTTTTGAGTTTCCAGGATGAAACAAAAATTCATATTTAAATATGCCACATCAAATGATAATTGCTCTAAATATTTAGTTCAAGCCTTCAGTTAGCGAATTTATCAACCAAATATTAGAGCACTCCTCCCGAAATGTTTCACCCAAAGCCTGGGTAGGTAAATGCTAACCAAGTAAGCTTAAAGGGTGACCACGGGAATGGGAAAGAGGGAAGAGAAAAGAATCAAAGGAACTTCTAATAAAAGGTAAAGAGATGAATGGCATGGAAGTGACACGTGATAACAAAGAGGGAGAAGGGGGGGAAAAGGGGGTTATAGGGGGGAAAAAGGATCCATACAACAAATGACGCCATAGTGACTCAAAGATAGAGATACAACAGGAACACAGAAAAAGGAGATGAATACACACCAATAAAGTATCTAAAATGTAGAGCAAGTGATGTCTTCACGTTCTATTTGTCATGTTTCGAATCCCTCCCAAATTCAGGTATCCAGAGTAACGCAGTCAGTGGTAGATGTTTCTAAGGAAGCAAAGATAATACGTAACGTCCCAGATAATATCTCACGCTTTATTAATGAGTCAAAAAGCTAGTCCAAAATAATAGTGAATGGGATAATACTCACTTCATTTATAGCTAAAAGTTCAGAAAGGCCAAGTGATAAATTGAAGAACCCAAATCAGGTTGAGGCAAGAATAAAGACGATCTGTGTCCAAAAATTCATTCAGAATATGGTGCAGCTGGAGAATAGTAAAGATACCTGAAGCGGAGGACAAAATGTATATATCCAAATGTAACCATGGTACTATTCATAATAGTAAAAGAATAAATTGGTCTTTTTTAATGCAGTGACTGTTGCTCCACAGAATAGGTGGTAGCAATTGATAAAACAGTGTTTTTTTAAAACAACTGCTGTGGTTCTCAACCCAGCAAAATTGAGTGAAAACACCAAAAACAGTCTCAAGTGAATAGTGGTAGTAGTTGAATTAAACTAGCTCAAGTGCGCAAACGCAGCACGAAGACCTGCATAAATACTAGATGTAAATCTTCTTGACATATTTAAATCAAAATATGTAAGCAAGCTCATGTACACAGAAAGATACTTCACTACGTTAAGTATGAATTAAACCATTCCAGTGTGTTCGTGCAGCGCCAAAACCTATAGAATACTGGATGTGAAAGCTCATAAAATATTGCTTAATGAGTACATGATCACACGTGTTCACATGGGAAAATTACCTAAATATCACATAATAACCCATTAATCCAAGGAAGTTCAATGCTCAAAGCCTCTAAAACGGTGTGCTTGGTAAAGTACAAGCACTTACCTGAGTCCGTATCTCCGTGAAAGGGTCAGAAATCCACCCGTCCTGTCAGGCAGCCGCACGACCTCCAAAGAGAAAGTCCCGTATTTGTAGTCCATTTAACAGGGTGAAAGTGGTCACACCTGATTAAGCGGAACGCTACGCGAAAATGTGAAAAGAGGTAGGACTCGGTAGTAACTATAACTATAGCCGCCATCTTTAAACGGTCTAAGAGAAACGTAAAGGTAATGAGTTGCCCTGCCTTGGCCCATGAGTCCCAACCAATAAGAAATCACCCGAGGCCACCAGCGGACCATGAGAGCGCGCCCCATATCAACACTGTAAAAGCACCCATATTACAAAAAATTATCAATGGATATACATAAAAAGTGCCATTAACATGTTGAATCAGACGTCATGATTTCATAGCAAAAGACGCATATTGCAGGGTGAAAGTAATCACACCTGATAATAAGGAGCGCTACGGGGTAAAATGAACAGGAGAAGGACTCGATGATCCCTAAAACTGTCACCGCCATCTTTACACGGTCTAGTAGTCCCATAAAGTGGTAATGAATTGGATTCGATAGATATAAACGGTCTAGGGGAATCGTAAAGGTCGTGTGTTACCCTTCCTTAACATTTAAATCCCAACAAATGTAGGTAATGTAAGGCCGAGGACCCATTCCCACATGACTAGTATTATGAAAAAAAAAAAGTTTTTGGAAACTGATTCGCGTAAAACTGTGGCCAGAAATATCAAAACCATAAGCAATAAGGCCGCCATCTTAGAATGGTATAGGAGCTAGTTAAATTAAGTGATAAGGAGATAGAAAATTCTTGAAATCGCTACAAGTAATGCCCTTAGCAATAACATTAGAGCTGGTCATCCGAAATAATGATGAGGAAAATATCAAACACAGGTACTGAGGCCGTCAGCTTGGAATGGTAAAGGAGCTGGTTAACCGTAGTGATAAAGAGATAGAAAATTCTTAAAAACGCTACAAGCAATGTCCTAAGAAATAATTAAAGAGCTGGTCAACTAAAGTGATAAGGAGGTAGAAGTTTGTTAAAAACTAAACAAGCAATGCACTTAGAAATAACTGTAGACCTAGGTTAATAGGCCCTCGTGATAGATAGACGAAAAGACCCATTATCAAGGATATAGCGGAGTTGAAAGGGGTTCATACATGAGGTGGAACAGCAGTATAAATGTACAGAAGACCCCCATAGGAACAAATTAGGCCAGGTCATATAACAAGTCGAAAGGGGTGCTCGTTAAGAACGTGATATGCATACAGGTTGTTGATTGGAAATACAACTGAAAAGGTAATATGCGATCATTCTAATCTTACACTTGTGAGGACAGCGAAAATTCCCAATGCAATCCTAGCCTTACATGTGTTCTAAGGTTTCTAAATCGGCTAGTATAGAAGCAGTCGCAGTATGGGTGAAGCTGAATGAGGATTCTAAGTGGTTTAGAGGAAATAGTGCATCTCTGATTCACTATTGTGACCCATTTCCACGCAACGGAGCCTGCAAATCCAGCTAGCCTCATTCCTTCTTAAGGCTAATTCCCTGTTTCCTCCTCGGGGCGACACTGGTATATGGTCTATACCAAAGAACCATAGTTCATTGGGGTTGTGTTGCTTTTCCTGAAAGTGGGGTGTTAAAGGATATCTGGAGTCCCCGTTGTTAATTGCCCTAAGGTGTTCCTGTATCCTGATCCTGAGTTCCCTTTTGGTACTACCCACATAAATTATGTTACAAGGGCATCCTAAGACATATGTGACAAACATGGTTCTGCAGGTTATGATATGTCTGATCGTGTGTTTCCTTTCAGTGTTAAATTGGAAGGTGCGCGTTCTGTTTCTCCCAATCTTACAGACACAGCATCTGGTGCATGTATAGAAACCCCCTTGGCCCTCCCTCATCCAATTGGAGTTTCTTGGCAATTTGATCAGGCTGGGGCAGAGCAAGTTTCTCAGGCTTTGGCCCCGTCTGTAGGTGACTTTGGGGTTTCGTGTTATTGAATCCTTAAGGCCTGGAACTTCCTCAAGGAGTCTCCAGTGTTTGCACAGAATGTTGTAGATTCTGCTACTGTCCCTATTATACCCTGTTACCAGGGCAACGGGTAAATGATCCCCTTTTTTCTTGCATGGGGCTCTTTCTTCAAGTGTACTTTCACGTTTAATGTTCAGTGCCCTCCGCTCTGTTTTGTTCATGAGGGTGGCAGGGTAACCCCTAGCCAAGAATCTCTTCTTGGTTTCTGTTATGTGGTGAACAAATGAGTCATGTGTGGAAATATGGATTTTTCTGATCAGTCATGTCCCCTATCTTGGACCCCAACGGTTCCATGTATAAATCACAAGTACATGTATGTTCCCTCCAGTTCCAGTTATGAAGACGCAAATACATGTGCGTCCACCGTTAACATGTCCTCTTTCAGATCCGCCATGAATGGGCCGGATATTCTATTCCTAAGTACGAAAGGCCACCGGCTTTATATGGTTCACTTATGCTATTTTTCAGTCCAGGCGAGTAGGCCCTGATTCTGCCATCAAGCTTTCCCTGCCTTCTGCCTCTGAGAGCTCCAGTCTGAGCCTGCATCTGTATCCATGAACTTTGTCCTCATTCTCTGCGCGGCTCACGATGCCTGACATCAGCTTGCTGCCTGCCAAAAAAACTGTATTTCACCTTCGAAATTATCTGCTCCGCTCCCTGCCCAATGCATTCCTGTCTAGTAGTTTAAGTAAACAGTCTTCCAGCTACCGAGCAAAGGCCCGGCTTCTCTGTCTTTATGCAAGTAATTCATAGCCCTATTATTATGGAAGACTTTCGCCCTCGCATCTAGTGTAGACACTTAGACGCTTGTACACGCACTAACAGTCAGTATAGTCAGTATAGAATAAGATTCTACTCTAAGAGACCTCTCTTTTGGATAACATAGTTCTTTAAACATAGGATGTTAGATATGATTTGGGATAAGGTTGACTTGACCCACCAGACATCTGTCGCCACATGTAGAGTTAAATGTCAAATCCCCTTCACCCCCTAGTCGCACGTCAATCATACGTCATGCTGCTGCGCACACATTTCTGCCAAGTATTTCTGCTGACATTGCGAAATTCCTTCATGGAACCACCCTATTATGACATCACACCTGATGACGTTCTTTAGTCACACCCAGTTACGCCCACTTTTGCTACGCATGTATGTTTTATCTACACTATCAATTGTTACGCCTCTTGCATTTGCTTCAATGTAATGCCTATTGTATAAAAGTGATTACTTATCAATAAAGTATGTACTTCACTTCCTGAACCTCCGTGGTGATGGAACTTGGAGTCACCGATTCGAATCGTCCATTGGAATAAAGCCCATTCCGAACCTCTAATACCACGGATTCTGCCTCTTATTTACTGAGCTATTTCTATTATGTTTCTGTATCAAATTAAGTCCCGGTAATTAAATTATTTACCACATGAATGGCGCCCGAATAGGGACACTTTCTCATCTCACGCGCCGGCGGTGCGTTGCAGGCCCGGTCTCCTGCCACAGCTGGACGGACAAAAACGCGTACCAGCAGGATTTCCTGTATCTCCCTCCGGTCAAGCGGGGGCGACTGAGGCTGCGATCAACACCCAGACGAGGCGGTGAGAAGTGCAAAGTATCCCGACCAGAGCCTAGCTGAGAGAGCAAGATCCGAGGTATACAGAGGCCCACCAAGTTCCGAAGTTCCGAAGTTCCGAGGTTTCCGATGTCCCGAAGTGTCCGAAGTTTTCGAGTCCAGTCCAGTTCAGTTCAGTTCCGTTCCGAGGCCTTCCGTTCCGAGCTACCCGGTGAGTACCATTACTGGGGAGGCGTTCTGACGTGCACATAAGTTGTGCCGGTCCAGACGGGTTTGGGTACACAAATCCGGTCTGCACTGTTTTAGCAGTGTATCTGTACTGTTTAGCAGTATATCTAGTATGTCAAGTATATAAATTCAGCAAAATTAAGTTAAAATGCCGAGGATTATGTCTTGTGATAAAGTTTTCTTAGATCGTCATCATCATTGTTGCTCATTTAAACGTTAAATGTTAAATGTGTTAATACGTCCTGCATATTGTGGTGTGAATGACTGTTCATTATTGTGTTTACTGTATTAAGTTTGTTCAAGACCAAGTATCAGATCAGTTCTCAGTATGCCGCTCTTTTCGAAACTAAGACAGATCACAACTAGAAAAGGGGTACTCGAAGAAGCTGTTCCCATTCCTCCTAGGGACACTCCAGGGTACTTCATGTATCATAAACATGGCCTAGACGCCATATTATTTCTTGATCTATGGGTAGACTACACTAAGGAATCACCAGAAAGTCAGAGGTGGCCCGCAGCTGGGACCTGGGATGCAGATTGCATCGTGAAAGTAGAGGAAGAATTATGGAAAAGGAAAGCTAGACAATCACAGAAAGACGCCATTGAATTATGGCGTAAAGAATCGTATAGACGTACAGAAAAAGCACGTAGACAGGAAGAGAAGAGTAAGGAAAATTCAGATAAAGTCCGAGAAAATCTATTAATTGAAGAAGGTACACGAGTGAAATCAGAACAAGTAGACAGACAAAGAAATGCCCTTATGAAGGGTATGTATCCCCTTCTGGCCGAGGGATTACCTAAGGCTACTCCGGGGATACCAAAAGACTTGCCACCCCCATTATTTCCAATAAAAGTACATCCTAAGGAGCATCCTAGAACCGCAGAAGATGTTTTTCTTTCCTCATATTTAGATGACGCAGCTCCCGAGTATGCTAACCCCGCCCCACATAGACCGTCTGCCGGGGAAGTTCAACGCCAAGACCCTGTATCTGTATCCCTACAGCATCAAATCCTGACACCAGTTCCGGCAAGCACATCTGTTTCCACGTCTGTTCCTACAGCTGCTTCTACAGCTGTGCCCACACCTATAGTTGCTGTATCGCGTTCTACGAATCCTTTCACGCCCGATACCCCAGACAGGGCTACTGGAGGTGCTACCAACATTTTTTCTACGCCACCCAGAATAAATAAACTTACTTTTCAAGAAACAGCACATCCACGTACCCCCAAACTCATAAATGCCCGCACGCTTAAGGAACTTCTTGTAGATTGTAGATATGACCCTGTGCCCGGCAAAGAGGACGAAATGATCATGGCATCACTACGTATCAGACGAGCCGCGGTGTATTTGGGGAAGTTACCAGGAATGACTGTGCATCTAGATAATATATATCATTTTGTCCAAACAGGGCGAGATTCTGAAAGTATTAACAGAGCTATGGAATACCAGAAAGTGGAGATACAGGGGGAACTGTTACGTTTCCTCATAAATTGCGTGATCAGAAATCAAGACCGACCGGGGGTAGACCCGGAAGCAATGCAAATTCTCACCAGATGGAGCCAGAATATATCAGAAGGGAGACATGATAAGCAAAAATGTATAATAGCCATGTGTCGAAAGATCCGTAAAGAAATAGAACGCCTACACGAAGAGAGATTAACGGTAGATCAGTTCGAACAAAGCGAGGAGGAAGGATTAGGACTGCCCACAGGACAGTCAGAAACCATAGCCTATGTAGGTAGAGGAAGATCTTGTAATAGTACTGGATGTTTCACTGACCCGATACGTCCGATATGTCCAGATAATAACAGGAATTTCCAAACACCTATAATAAATCTAAGGTCCCCCGAGCATTCGTTCCAAGCCGCTGACAAATTACTCCGAGAACGAAGGGGTTATCATTTACTCGATTCTATGGATGAACAAGAATTAGCCAGGTCAGCCGTTCATTGGGCTGACAGTCCCGGAAAATATGGTGATGATACAGTAGCACACACATTTTTGAACCTCACCCCAGATGAACAGCGTTTAGCTGGGATTTATATGATTCAACAACTTCTTATACTTTATCAAAGTCAACATTCCGATCCTGGTCCGTTACCTGATATATTGACTGAATTACTCACGAATAGATGGAGAGGTTCAGGTACTAAGTTAATTAGAGAAATACTAGAATCAAGAAAGCAGTACATTCTTTTTGTATGCCCAGAACGTGTCTCACTGCCCATCAAGGAAAGAACGACGTATTACATGGACAGACAGAATCCCTTACGAGAAGTACACCCAATAAAGGGCGACGACAATCAGTTTAAACGTGTATATGTATATACGCCCATATCGAAAATAGAATTGTTAGAAATGAAGAAAGTGGTACCCAGTCATGACAAAGACCCAGCGGGTTTTCACCGAGAAATTAAAGACATGTTACTCATGGGAGAGTATACCTATCCCGACATTATGACAATATTAAAGGTATTAATGCCTGCTGGCATTTATGAAAAACTCAAGGAAAAAGAGTGGGAGGTAGGAGACCAAAAGATAGACTGGACAGCATTAGAAAATGAAGAAAGGGCCCGAGGTCCAGGTTCGGGGCTTGGGGATAAAACTAAAGCACTACCAGGTTTACTAGTACAGGTACTGCCACGTTTATTAACCACGAAAAAGGAAGACTGGGGTGCAATCTCAGCCTGTAAACAAAAGCAAGATGAAGACACTAGTGATTTCTATGCCCGATTCGAAAAATGTTTTGGTATAAATAGTGGTATAAAAGCAAGTAGCGAGTCATACCCACATCTGTTTGTGACAAAATTAGTTGAAAATTCCTTGCCCCAGGTGAAGAATAGAGTATTAAAATTCGAGAGTACCTGGCAAGGTAATACCCCATCACAAATGTTACAAATGTTACAGTACCATTACAATAGAATTAGAGAGGAACAAGAACATGAACAGAAACGCATGAAAGACACAAAAATGAAAATGCTAGTCTCCCAGACAGTTCCAGCTGAAGGTCATAAAAGGGGTACGACACAGTCCGGTGATTCAGCAGGACCTGTAAAAGGGACATGCAACTATTGTAAACAACCAGGACATTACATACACGATTGCCCAGTCCTGAAGCGTAATATTGCCACAGGTAAAACACAAGAAAGACCACGGCCAACTAGACAGGATCAGAATGAACAAGGAGCACCACAGCATGCACAGTCCATGCCAGCTCCACAACAGTCTATACAGTTTGTGCCAGCTGCACCAGCGCTGCCTGTTGCTGCCACACAAACCACGACACGACAGCTGTACCAGACCGCACAGTACGACTATCCTGATTATCAACGATACGCATGAACCAGCCTAGAGAGGGAAGTTGACTTACCCCTTATCGAGGTCCCTGTAGACCAAGAAGGACCTTATGTACATAGTGAATTATTAGGCCAAGATAGAAAATTTTTACTTGATACAGGGGCAAGTCGAACAACTATAAAACGTAGTGAAGTTCCAGGGGCACCCCTCTCAGGCTCACAGAATATTTCCCTTGGTTTTTCAGGAAAACCTATTGTTAATGAAGTATCACAGCCTCTTCCACTTACGATAGGACCCTTAACCCGAACTACAGATTTATTGCTTACTAAATCATGTCCAGAAAACCTGTTAGGTATAAAAACACTGAAAGCTCTAGGAGCTATAATATGTTGTTCTCCGGAAGGAGTAAGATTGTTTTTACGTGATTTCAAAGGTCACTATGTGTCTCGAGACATGGATCCCCGACTGCAGACTTTACCTACACATTTATGGGCACAAGGCCCTACTGATGTGGGTTGCATGAATATTACACCATATCGGGTTACATTAAAGGCAGGAGTGGTACTACCACGAATGCGACAATACAAGTTACCCCCAGATGCTGTAGTGGCTTTACTGCAAATTATTGACGAGCTCATTGTCCAAGGAGTAGTTGTGGAAACAGACTCCAATGTATGTAATTTCCCGATAATTCCGATTCTTAAACGAACAGATCCTAAGGCTCCGCCAGTATATCGATTGGTTATTGATCTGCGCGAATTGAACAAATGCATTGTGCCACAATTCCCTGTGGTCCCAGATATCTCGTCATTACTGACAGCTATTGATTCCGAAGCAACATTCTTTACTGTAATTGACCTCAAGAATGCCTTTTTCAGCGTCCCAATAGATCCGGAAAGCCAATACTTGTTCGGATTTAGTTTAAATGGACGTAGCTTTAAATTCACACGCGCACCTCAAGGATTTACAGAAAGCCCCAGCATCTATAGCCAAGCACTGAAACGAGAACTTGACAGTATCCACATGCCAGTCAACACTGCACTACTTCAATATGTCGATGATCTGCTGATCACCGCCCGAAGCGAACCTGAATGTGAAAAAGCATCACTGACAGTTTTACAATTTCTAGCCGAAAAGGGGCACAAGGTGTCCCCTTCTAAGCTGCAATTCTGTGTCCAGCGAGTTGTTTATCTTGGACACTCGCTGTCCAAGGAGGGAAGGCAGCTTACACCCGACCGCATTCAGTTAATAGCTAACATGCCGATACCCAAGACACAAAAGGAGGTGCGGGCTTTCATAGGCCTCACTTCATATTGTAGGCAGTGGATCCCTCAGTATGCATTTCTAGCAAAACCACTCATTCAATTGACAACACAGGAGGCAGCCACATCGACTGTTCTCCCTTGGACTCAGGAACATGCACAAGCTTTTGAAAGCCTAAAGAAAGCCTTATGCAAAGCACCGGTTTTAGCAACACCATGTTACAATAAACAGTTTACACTCTTTGTTACAGAACGCGAAGGTACTGCCTTGTCAGTACTCACACAGGAACAAGCAGGATCACACAAACCATGTGCCTATTTTTCTAGTACATTAGATCCCGTAGCTCAGGCTTTGCCTGCATGCCTAAAATCAGTGGCAGCAACAGCCTTAGCAATCAGACAAAGCGATGCCATAGTATTAGGACATCCATTGACAGTACAAGTACCACATGCAGTAGAGGTTCTTTTGAACCGCACACAAACACAACACTTGACTATAGCACGACTCACCGGTTACGAATTAACATTGTTTCAGCCACATATAGAAATCAGACGTTGTAGTACATTGAATCCTGCCACACTGTTACCTGTAAATGGAACAGATCCACTTGCACATGATTGTATTGAAGTTATCACTATCACGACGAAACCCAGACAAGATTTAACAGACGTTCCATTATCAGACCCAGACTTAACGTTGTATGTAGATGGTTCATGTATGAGAACAAGTACAGGAGAGTTAGTGGCCGCTTACGCAGTCACAACAGACACTGAAGTCATTGAAACAAATTGCATAAATACCTTGTCCGCTCAAGCAGCAGAGCTCGTCGCTCTGACACAAGCCTGTATTCAAGCCACAAATAAAAAAGTCAACATATATACTGATTCACGTTATGCATTCGGAGTTGTACATGACTTCGGCGTGCTGTGGCGAGAGAGAGGTTATTTAACTTCTCACGGTGCCCACATTCAGCACGGACCCCTCATTCATGCCTTATTAGATGCAATACATCTACCCACTGCAATATCAATTATGAAATGTAAAGCTCATACGAAAGTTACTGATATCATTTCTCAAGGCAATGATCTAGCTGACAGAACAGCTAAACAGACTGCTCAAACTCAAACATCCGACATGACAAAGACAATAGTCCCGACGCCAACACATTGCATGATGGTTAAGGATCCCGCTCTTGACGTAATTGACATACAGACACATGCTACTCCAGACGAAATAAAGAAATGGACTGAATTAGGAGGGATCCAAACGGATCAAGGATGGATGACAAAGGAAAAATCTGTGTGGTTCCTTCCTGATTCAATGGTCCAAGTCGTTATTAACACTGTACATAGTCCAGCACATCTAGGAGAAAAAGCTATGCTAGACAGCATTCAACACATTTGGTTCAACAAACATTTACGAGCAGCAGCTAAACAAAAAGTCCGTACCTGTATGATCTGTTGTCAGTTTAACCCAGGAAAAAGCATTCCCGTAGAACAGGGTGGATTTCAGCCTCCTGATCACCCTTTTGAAGTCCTCCAGATGGATTATATCCAGATGGAACGATGTCGAGGATTCAAATATGTTCTCGTAGTTGTCTGCGCTCTTTCCCGTTGGACAGAGGCATACCCGGTTTCAGATTACACTGCCCCGACTACTGCCAAACAGTTAGTTCGAGAATTCTTCCCACGGTACGGTTTACCACGTGTTGTCTACTCAGATAACGGCCAGCCGTTCTCATCCGAACTAATGAAACACGTTTCACTTTTGTTAGGCTATCAGTGGAAATTCCACTGTGTCCGACACCCCGAGGCAGCAGGCCTCGTGGAAAGACATAATCAGACCTTGAAAATTAGATTGTCCAAAATTTGTAGAGAAAAAGGTGTCGACTGGGTAGTAGCTTTACCCGTTGCACTCTTTTACATGAGAATGGTAGCACACTCTCGAACAGGGCTATCCCATTATGAAGTGATCTTCGGTAGACCACCAAATATGTGGGGGACGCCTATACCACGTAAAATAACTGATATTGACTGTAATATGCTGACAGATTACTTGGCTTCCTTGATGTCTGCACTACAATCTTGTCGTTCACAGGTAGCTGCAGCTTTTCCCGACAACACTGAGGTGAAACCCCATGACGTAATTCCAGGAGACCTGGTCTTAGTGAGGAACTTTGATCGGAAGTCTCAGCTGGACCCTAGGTGGAGGTCGCCTCAGCTCGTGTTATTAACGACGAGGACAGCCGTGAAGATCGAGGGTCGAAAAGGCTGGATACATTCAAGTCATATCAAGAAATTTCATGGACTACCATCGGATGTAAATACCACACCTCGTGTGTCTTCACCCATTGACTCAAAACTTCCTTTGGTTGAATCAAGTAATCACGAACAATATAAACTGAAACTCAGGTCTAACCAGTCAGGCAATTTGATTGTTTAAGTCCTCTCCAAGGTGAAGCGGTTGAATTTGTCTCTGACATGTATCCCTTAGACCTGAATAGAAAAAAAAAACCGAAAAATGTTGAAACGACATGCATACTGTAAATCACTGCGTAGTCATTGCACAGCGACGTTATTAATTCTGTTTTTCCTAAGTCTTTTAATAATTACTGCAAGTATATTGTTGCACATATATTATCCTATTTCTAGATATGTTTATAATGTTACTGCTGAACATTCTTTTAGTGAATTACCTCCGCATGAATTGTCATATAGATTTGCGCTGCGCAATAACACGTTTATTAGTATGTTACATCATTCCCATCAGGTTAGCAATGCTACAAATTGTTGGATCTGTGGCCGACTCCCTCCCTATCAGAATTATAAAGGAATTCTACCTCTCTTTCCATACCCGTTCACACACAACGGCTCCTGTGGAGCATGGTTTAGTTTAATTAATTCCCAAGATTCGAATTCTGCAGTTTATCAAGACAACTGGGTATGGGGAAATTTGAACTTAGTTTTACTTAAAGTCTGCTACCCTAACAAGGAGGGACTTCCCAAAAGAACAGGAACTGATCTAGAAAATGAAGTGTATGGATTAGGTAATTTTACACTCAATCTTATGATCCTAAATGTCGAATCCGAAGCTACCCCAATTTTGCCCGCTATGTCAATATTCCCAGTAAAAGGTGAATTATGTGTAAGAAAGAATGGTTCCATACATATGGGCCATAGTAGATGCACCACTGTAATAGAATTTAGTGATCAGGGCAAGTCTACATTTAGAGCTTCCCGCCATTCCTATTTCATATGTGGTCAGACCGCATATATACGCCTACCTCTAGATTGGGATGGTACCTGTTATATAGCATTCCTTTTGCCACCTGTTTTCCTAGCTCCTCCTGATTATCACAGAAATACTCATTTAGTACACCATAGAGAAAGAAGAGATCTCCCAATAGTCAATTACACTGAAACAGCATGGGAAAAATACACAGATTTCAATAAAGGTCTCTTTCCCTATATAGGTACCGTTACTAATAGTAAGCTGATACGTAGATTAACTAGAACCCTTGAAGCAGTAGTGAATGAAACTATTTCCGCCTTAGGCAATTTAACAGAAGAGCAGTCTGCTATGCGGATTGTTGTGCTTCAAAATCGTCTTGTCCTTGACGTCATCCTGGCCGATAGGGGCGGAGCTTGTAGGGTCATCGGATCAAGTTGTTGCATTTTCATACCAGAAAATTCGCCATCTGTATATAAAGCCATAACCCGCCTTCATAAGATTGTAAGCCAGATACACCAGAGTCCAGGCACCTGGACTTGGTCCGGTTGGTTTTGGAGTGTATTATCTACCTTTGGATGGAAGGTCCTATCCTTCCTAGGTATTGGCCTTCTCATACTATTCAGTTGCTGTCTATGTCTACAATGTGGACCAGCGATCTGTGGTCTGTGTGCCACATCGTGTATTCCACCACCAAGATTTCGTTCGTCCCAGAAGAAAAAAGAAGAACAAATGATGCTATATGAACAGATCAATGGATTGATGAAGATTGATATCTCTTGACGGGCAAGTAGGGGACAAGGAGGGAATGTGGAAATATGGATTTTTCTGATCAGTCATGTCCCCTATCTTGGACACCAACGGTTCCATGTATAAATCACAAGTACATGTATGTTCCCTCCAGTTCCAGTTATGAAGACGCAAATACATGTGCGTCCACCGTTAACATGTCCTCTTTCAGATCCGCCATGAATGGGCCGGATATTCTATTCCTAAGTACGAAAGGCCACCGGCTTTATATGGTTCACTTATGCTATTTTTCAGTCCAGGCGAGTAGGCCCTGATTCTGCCATCAAGCTTTCCCTGCCTTCTGCCTCTGAGAGCTCCAGTCTGAGCCTGCATCTGTATCCATGAACTTTGTCCTCATTCTCTGCGCGGCTCACGATGCCTGACATCAGCTTGCTGCCTGCCAAAAAAACTGTATTTCACCTTCGAAATTATCTGCTCCGCTCCCTGCCCAATGCATTCCTGTCTAGTAGTTTAAGTAAACAGTCTTCCAGCTACCGAGCAAAGGCCCGGCTTCTCTGTCTTTATGCAAGTAATTCATAGCCCTATTATTATGGAAGACTTTCGCCCTCGCATCTAGTGTAGACACTTAGACGCTTGTACACGCACTAACAGTCAGTATAGTCAGTATAGAATAAGATTTTACTCTAAGAGACCTCTCTTTTGGATAACATAGTTCTTTAAACATAGGATGTTAGATATGATTTGGGATAAGGTTGACTTGACCCACCAGACATCTGTCGCCACATGTAGAGTTAAATGTCAAATCCCCTTCACCCCCTAGTCGCACGTCAATCATACGTCATGCTGCTGCGCGCACATTTCTGCCAAGTATTTCTGCTGACATTGCGAAATTCCTTCATGGAACCACCCTATTATGACATCACACCTGATGACGTTCTTTAGTCACACCCAGTTACGCCCACTTTTGCTACGCATGTATGTTTTATCTACACTATCAATTGTTACGCCTCTTGCATTTGCTTCAATGTAATGCCTATTGTATAAAAGTGATTACTTATCAATAAAGTATGTACTTCACTTCCTGAACCTCCGTGGTGATGGAACTTGGAGTCACCGATTCGAATCGTCCATTGGAATAAAGCCCATTCCGAACCTCTAATACCACGGATTCTGCCTCTTATTTACTGAGCTATTTCTATTATGTTTCTGTATCAAATTAAGTCCCGGTAATTAAATTATTTACCACACATGAGTACTGCAGATTCTTCTTATTCTCACCATCTCACCGAAAGGGATGTTTTTTACCACATGTCGGGGACGGGCACTTTCATAGTGTAACACACTATTGCAGGCGGTGCTTTTTCGGTGGACAGTGCTGTGGATCACATTGTCATGTACAAAGAATTGGATATCAAGGAAATCAATTTTTTCCTTGTTCCAGTTGAGGGTGAACTTTACATTATATGGGTTATCATTGAGATAGTTGTAATAGTCCAGAAGGTCGGGGACAGGTCCATTCCAAATGATAATCACATCGTCGATGTACCTGCCCCAGAACAAGACATGCTCAGTCCATGTTGTTGAGTATCTGCCCCAGGCATGCACCCGCTCATACCAGCCCATGAAAAGGCCGGCATAAGCGGGCGCAAACCTCGATCCCATGGCTGTACCCTGTATTTGCTGAAACCACCCGTTGTCGTGGAGAAAGTAGTTTTTAGACAAGATTATATCTGTCATCTCCATGAGCATGTCGTTGTGAGCCAGGTGATCAGCAGTCCTTTGTCCCAGATAAAATTCTAAGGCTCTGACACCAAACTCCTTTTTGATGCCACCTTTGTGGACCTTTGGTAAAACATAAATACATGGGAATGTGGGCTCCCTGTGCCGGCTTCCGGGGGATTCCGTGGGCTCCGGGGCTTCCTTCGCGAAAGCGGAAGTCCTGCCCCATGTCAGGCCACACGCAGCCTGACTTCCTATTTCACCGCGGCGGTGATTCTCCGGGCCGATCGGAGTTGATACGGGGTAGGCTCCCGTTTTGGAGATAAACACATAAGCGGGGTGGGCACCCACCAACGAGCACCTCAATGCGGGGTGGGCATCCGCTTTAAATCACGGCAAACAGCGGGGGAATCCCTACGTCGGGATTCCCTCGGAACTACCGCAGCACAGCGCTGCTGCTCCCAACGAGGGCGCTCCTCAGCAAGTAAAAATAAAGCGCTCCTCGGCCAGGGAAGACACAGTGCTCCTCCCAGGCAAGGCTCAGGAACAAGTCTTCCTGAGTCTTCTTAGGAGGCAGGGGGGCAAGGGCTGGGCCAAGGGCCAGCTCACAGGGCCCTCCAGGCAGGGAGGCAGTCCCCAGTGGCGGTCTCTCCTGGCACCCAGCAGCAGCAACAGGCCCCCCCAGTTAGGATCAGCAGAGAACATTTTGTAAGGGGTCACAGCCCCTTTTTCTTTTGTGACACAGCACAGGGTTTAGGGCAGAACCAGTTACAACTGGTTCAGGAGCACTTGAGCACTTTGTTTTGCTCAGCTCCTCTCCTTCCTTTCACAGGACAGGCCAGGGTCGCACCACAGGGGGAGGAGCCAGCATTGTGTGGGGAAAGCCCAGCCCTATTCAGGTCCCAGGTGCACTCCTCCCACCCATCTGGCTGCTGACCTCCCCATTCACCACTGGGTGACTCATCCTGACTCTGGGGATTCCCTAGCCCTTCACATGACCTCAGCCAGCCAATCGCCAGACAAGGCACTCATCTCACACTGCACACAGAAATGCCAACTTCTAGAAGTGGCACTTCCACACTAGGTACA
Source organism: Triturus cristatus (assembly GCF_964204655.1). Lineage (NCBI taxonomy): Eukaryota > Metazoa > Chordata > Amphibia > Caudata > Salamandridae > Triturus > Triturus cristatus. Next base: position 1,200,774,354 of record NC_140584.1, read on the forward strand.
TTGACGCCGCACACATCATCGCGCAGCATTTAATCACACGAGTTCGCACATACCAAAGTCGGCCCTGCACTCCCCACGCATCAGGAACTAACATGGTCACTCAGATCCCCCATGCATTCCTATGGGAGGGCAGGTCAGTCTCACTCAATGTAACCCAGAGCGCACGCACTTTACACTGGGACACAGTGTTAAAGTGCCTAGAGGCCTAAATCCACTAATACACCATAGGGAAAAGGCTAGGATAAATGCAAAAATTTCTAGGGGTGAACTTGCCAGAAGGGCCAAGTCCAACATTTCCCTAAGTGCCGGCAGAGCTAGGGTTAAAAAACTACAGCTAGGCACTTTGCCAAAAAAGGGTCATTATTCTCTGTGAAATTGTGGTGTGTCCATGTTGCGTTTTGCGCCATTTCCTGTCGCGGGCACTAGGCCTACCCACGCAACTGAGGTACCATTGTTCTTTGAAGACTTTGGGGAACACAGGGTGGGTGGAAATTTGTGGACCCACGCATATTCCAGAACTTTTCATCACAGCATGTGCAGACAATTTGTTTTTTTGACATTTGTTTAGGTTTGCAAGGGATTCTGGGTAATAGAACCTGGTGGGAGCCAATCAAGTTACCCCATCCAGGATTCCCCTAGGTGTCTAGTTTTAAAAAATGTATAGGTTTGCTAGGATTCCCTAGGTGCCGGCAGAGCTAGGGTTCAAACTACAGTTAGGCACTTTGCCAAAAAAGGGTCATTTTTCACTTTGATATTGTGGTGTGTCCAAGTTGCGTTTTGCGCCGTTTCCTGTCGCGGGCACTAGGCCTAACCATGCAAGTGAGGTACCATTTTTCTCGGAAGACTTTGGGATATATGGGGTGGGTGGAAATTCATAGATCCACACAGATTCCAGAACTTTCCATCTCAAAAATGTGAGGAAAACGTGTTTTTTTTGTCATTTTGTTAGGTTTGCAAGGGATTCTGGGTAACAGAAGCTGGTGGGAGCCAGTCAAGTCACCCCATCCTGGATTCCCCTGGGTGTCTAGTTTTCAAAAATGTATACATTTGCTAGGTTTCCCTAGGTGCCGGCAGAGCTAGGGTTACAAAACTAAAGCTAGGCACATTGCCAAAAAAGAGTCATTTTTCACTGTGAAATTGAGGTGTGTCCATGTTGCGTGTTGCACTGTTCCATGTCGTGGGCACTAGGCCTACCCACGCAAGTGAGGTACCAATTTTCTCGGAAGACTTTGGGGAACGCGGATGTGTGGAAATTTGTGGATCCACGCATATTCCAGAACTTTCCACCACAGAAATGTGAGGAAAATGTGTTTGTTTTTTACATTGTTTTAGGTTTGCAAGGGATTCTAGGTAACAGAACCTGGTGGGGGCCCGTCAAGTCACTCCATCCTAAATTCCCCTGGGTGTCTAGTTTTCAAAAATGTATAGGTTTGCTAGGATTCCCTAGGTGCCGGCAGAGCTAGGGTTCAAAAACTACAGCTAGGCACTTTGCCATAAAAGGGTCATTTTTCGCTTTGAAATTGTGGAGTGTCCATGTTGCGTTGTGCGCCATTTCATATCGCAGGCACTACGCCTACCCACGCAAGTGAGGTACCATTGTTCTTGGAAGACTTTGGGGAGCACAGGGTGGGTGGAAATTTGTGAATCCACGCATATTGCAGAACTTTTCATCACAGACATGTGCAGAAAATGTACAACAACAAAACCAAATGCACCACTTAAACCATGTAAATTAAATCAAGTCCGAGTTCTTGTGTTGTTTTTCGTTTTCCCAAAGGATTCTTCTTTATTTAATAGAGAGTTTTACAAATTTTAAAAACAACATTCAAAACAGCCAGAACAGCCGACGCGTTTCGTCCACCAATGGACTTCTTCAGGGCTGCAACAGATGTATACAAAAACGTGTTGTGAATATTTAACAAAAGGACAAGACACACATAAATACAACATAATAATACCAAAGATTCCATGAATATACCAATTATAAACAGACATGTGTTTTGATACCCAAAAGGTTGTTCTAAACACACACAAACACAATTTTATCATGTTCCAATTAAAGCAAATTAAGATAAGGTTTTTGAGTTTCCAGGATGAAACAAAAATTCATATTTAAATATGCCACATCAAATGATAATTGCTCTAAATATTTAGTTCAAGCCTTCAGTTAGCGAATTTATCAACCAAATATTAGAGCACTCCTCCCGAAATGTTTCACCCAAAGCCTGGGTAGGTAAATGCTAACCAAGTAAGCTTAAAGGGTGACCACGGGAATGGGAAAGAGGGAAGAGAAAAGAATCAAAGGAACTTCTAATAAAAGGTAAAGAGATGAATGGCATGGAAGTGACACGTGATGACAAAGAGGGAGAAGGGGGGGAAAAAGGGGGTTATAGGGGGGAAAAAGGATCAATACAACAAATGACGCCATAGTGACTCAAAGATAGAGATACAACAGGAACACAGAAAAAGGAGATGAATACACACCAATAAAGTATCTAAAATGTAGAGCAAGTGATGTCTTCACGTTCTTTTTGTCATGTTTCGAATCCCTCCCAAATTCAGGTATCCAGAGTAACGCAGTCAGTGGTAGATGTTTCTAAGGAAGCAAAGATAATACGTAACGTCCCAGATAATATCTCACGCTTTATTAATGAGTCAAAAAGCTAGTCCAAAATAATAGTGAATGGGATAATACTCACTTCATTTATAGCTAAAAGTTCAGAAAGGCCAAGTGATAAATTGAAGAACCCAAATCAGGTTGAGGCAAGAATAAAGACGATCTGTGTCCAAAAATTCATTCAGAATATGGAGCAGCTGGAGAATAGTAAAGATACCTGAAGCAGAGGACAAAATGTATATATCCAAATGTAACCATGGTACTATTCATAATAGTAAAAGAATAAATTGGTCTTTTTTAATGCAGTGACTGTTGCTCCACAGAATAGGTGGTAGCAATTGATAAAACAGTGTTTTTTTAAAACAACTGCTGTGGTTCTCAACCCAGCAAAATTGAGTGAAAACACCAAAAACAGTCTCAAGTGAATAGTGGTAGTAGTTGAATTAAACTAGCTAAAGTGCGCAAACGCAGCACGAAGACCTGCATAAATACTAGATGTAAATCTTCTTGACATATTTAAATCAAAATATGTAAGCAAGCTCATGTACACAGAAAGATACTTCACTACGTTAAGTATGAATTAAACCATTCCAGTGTGTTCGTGCAGCGCCAAAACCTATAGAATACTGGATGTGAAAGCTCATAAAATATTGCTTAATGAGTACATGATCACACGTGTTCACATGGGAAAATTACCTAAATATAACATAATAACCCATTAATCCAAGGAAGTTCAATGCTCAAAGCCTCTAAAACGGAGTGCTTGGTAAAGTACAAGCACTTACCTGAGTCCGTATCTCCGCGAAAGGGTCAGAAATCCACCCGTCCTGTCAGGCAGCCGCACGACCTCCAAAGAGAAAGTCCCGTATTTGTAGTCCATTTAACAGGGTGAAAGTGGTCACACCTGATTAAGCGGAACGCTACGCGAAAATGTGAAAAGAGGTAGGACTCGGTAGTAACTATAACTATAGCCGCCATCTTTAAACGGTCTAAGAGAAACGTAAAGGTAATGAGTTGCCCTGCCTTGGCCCATGAGTCCCAACCAATAAGAAATCACCCGAGGCCACCAGCGGACCATGAGAGCGCGCCCCATATCAACACTGTAAAAGCACCCATATTACAAAAAATTATCAATGGATATACATAAAAAGTGCCATTAACATGTTGAATCAGACGTCATGATTTCATAGCAAAAGACGCGTATTGCAGGGTGAAAGTAATCACACCTGATAATAAGGAGCGCTACGGGGTAAAATGAACAGGAGAAGGACTCGATGATCCCTAAAACTGTCACCGCCATCTTTACACGGTCTAGTAGTCCCATAAAGTGGTAATGAATTGGATTCGATAGATATAAACGGTCTAGGGGAATCGTAAAGGTCGTGTGTTACCCTTCCTTAACATTTAAATCCCAACAAATGTAGGTAATGTAAGGCCGAGGACCCATTCCCACATGACTAGTATTATGAAAAAAAAAAAAAATTTTGGGAAACTGATTCGCGTAAAACTGTGGCCAGAAATATCAAAACCATAAGCAATAAGGCCGCCATCTTAGAATGGTATAGGAGCTAGTTAAATTAAGTGATAAGGAGATAGAAAATTCTTGAAATCGCTACAAGTAATGCCCTTAGCAATAACATTAGAGCTGGTCATCCGAAATAATGATGAGGAAAATATCAAACACAGGTACTGAGGCCGTCAGCTTGGAATGGTAAAGGAGCTGGTTAACCCTTTAAGCTTACTTGGTTAGCATTTACCTACCCAGGCTTTGGGTGAAACATTTCGGGAGGAGTGCTCTAATATTTGGTTGATAAATTCGCTAACTGAAGGCTTGAACTAAATATTTAGAGCAATTATCATTTGATGTGGCATATTTAAATATGAATTTTTGTTTCATCCTGGAAACTCAAAAACCTTATCTTAATTTGCTTTAATTGGAACATGATAAAATTGTGTTTGTGTGTGTTTAGAACAACCTTTTGGGTATCAAAACACATGTCTGTTTATAATTGGTATATTCATGGAATCTTTGGTATTATTATGTTGTATTTATGTGTGTCTTGTCCTTTTGTTAAATATTCACAACACGTTTTTGTATACATCTGTTGCAGCCCTGAAGAAGTCCATTGGTGGACAAAACGCGTCGGCTGTTCTGGCTGTTTTGAATGTTGTTTTTAAAATTTGTAAAACTCTCTATTAAATAAAGAAGAATCCTTTGGGAAAACGAAAAACAACACAAGAACTCGGACTTGATTTAATTTACATGGTTTAAGTGGTGCATTTGGTTTTGTTGTTGTACATGTATTTTCCAGTCATTGGAACGACATTGTGCTGGCGGGTGTCTACCAAATTTGCACACTTGGGGTGAATTGATTATATCACCAACATTTATTTTGAGTGATTTTAAATCCGGTGCTGCTCTAGAGGGCTACCGCTAGCTTCGTGTTCAGTTGTTTATACATGTGCAGAAAATGTGTTTTTTTGACATTTCTTTAGGTTTGCAAGGGATTCTGGGTAATAGAACCTGGTGGGAGCCAGTCAAGTTACCCCATCCTGGATTCCCCTACGTGTCTAGTTTTCAAAAATGGATAGGTTTGCTAGGATTCCCTAGGTGCCGGCAGAGCTAGGGTTCAAAAACTACAGCTAGGCACTTTGCCAAAAAAGGGTCATTTTGCACTGTAATATTGTGATGTGTCCAAGTTGCGTTTTGCGCCGTTTCCTGTCGCGGGCACTAGACCTACCCATAGAAGTGAGGTACCATTTTTCTCGGAAGACTTTGAGGAATACAGGGGGTGTGGAAATTTATAGATCCACACAGATTCCAGAACTTTCCATCTCAAAAATGTGAGGAAAATGTGTTTTCTTTTTAAATTTTGTAGATTTGCAAGGGATTCTGGGTAGCAGAACCTAGTGGGAGCCCGTCAAGTCACCCCATCCTGGATACCGCTCGGTGTCTAGTTTGCAAAAATATAAAGGTTTGCTATATTTCCCTAGGTGCCAGCAGAGCTAGGGTTCAAAAACTACAGCTAGGCACTTTGCCAAAAAATTTTCATTTTTCTCTGTGAAATTGTGGTGTGTCCACGTTGTGTTTTGCGCCGTTTGATGTCATGGGCACTAGGGCTACCCACGCAAGTGAGGTACCATTTTTCGTGGAAGACTTTGGGGAACACAGGTCGGGTGGAAATTTATGGATCCACACATATTTCAGAACTTTCCACCACAGACGTGCAGAAAATGCTTGTTTTTTGGACAATTTTTTAGGTTTGCAAGAGATTCTGGGTAACAGAACCTGGTGTGAGCCAGTGAAGTCACCCCATCCTGGATTCCCCTAGGTGTCTCGTTTTCAAAAATGTATAGGCTTGCTAGGTTTCCCTAGGTGCCGACAGAGCTCGGGTTCAAAAAGTACAGCTAGGCACTTTGCCAAAAAAGAGTCATTTTTCACTGTGAAATTGTGGTCTGTCCATGTTGCGTTTTGCACTGTTCTATATCGCGGGCACTAGGCCTACCCATGCAAGTAAGGTACCAATTTTCTCGGAAGACTTTGGGGAACGCGGGGTGTGTAAAAATTTGTGGATCCACGCTTATTCCAGAACTTTCCACCACAGAAATGTGAGGAAAATGTATTTTTTATTTTACAGTGTTTTAGGTTTGCAAGGGATTCTCGGTAACAGAACCTTGTGGGAGCCCATCAAGTCACTCCATCCTAGATTCCCCTGGGTGTCTAGTTTTCAAAATGTATAGGTTTGCTAGGATTCCCTAGGTGCCGGCAGAGCTAGGGTTAAAAAACTACAGCTAGGCACTTTGCCAAAAAAGGGTCATTTTTCACTGTGAAATTGTGGAGTGTCCATGTTGCGTTTTGTGCCATTTCATATCGCGGCCACTAGGCCCACCCACGCAAGTGAGTATTGTTCTTGGAAGACTTTGGGGAGCACAGGGTGGATGGAAATTTGTGGGTCCACGCATATTCCAGAACTTTTCATCACAGACATGTGCAGAAAATGTGTTTTTTTGGGACAATTTTGTAGATTTGCAAGGGATTCTGGGTAACAGAACCAGGTGGGAGCCAGTCAAGTCACCCCATCTTGGATTCCCCTTCGATGTCTAGTTTGCAAAAATATAAAGGTTTGCTATGTTTCCCTAGCTGCCGGCAGAGCTAGGGTTCAAAAACTGCAGCTAGGCCCTTTGCCAAAAAAGTTTAATTTTTCTCTGTGAAATCGAAGTGTGTCCATGTTGCGTTTTGCGCCGTTTCATGTCACGGGCACTAGGCCTACCCACGCAAGTGAGGTACCATTTTGATTGGAAGAGTTTGGGGAAAACAGGGTGGGTAGAAATTTGTGGATCCACGCATATTCCAGAACTTTTCATCACAGACATGTGCAGAAAATGTGTTTTTTTGACATTTGTTTAGGTTTGCAAGGGATTCTGTGTAATAGAACCTGGTGGGAGCCAGTCAAGTCACCCCACCTGGATTCCCCTAGGTGTCTAGTTTTCAAAAATGGATAGGTTTGCTAGGATTCCCTAGGTGCCGGCAGAGCTAGGGTTCAAAAACTACAGCTAGGCACTTTGCCAAAAAAGGGTCATTTTGCACTTTGATATTGTGGTGTGTCCAAGTTGCGTTTTGCGCCGTTTCCTGTTGCGGGCACTAGGCCTACCCATGCAACCGAGGTACCATCTTTCTCGGAAGTCTTTGGGGAATACGCGGTGGGTGGAAATTTATAGATCCACACAGATTTCAGAACTTTCCATCTAAAAAATATGAGGAAAATGTGGTTTTATTTTCATTTTTTTAGGTTTGCAAGGGATTCTGGGTAACAGAACCTGGTGGGAGCCAGTCAAGTCACCCCATCCTGGATAGCGCTCGGTGTCTAGTTTGCAAAAATATATAGGTTTTCTATGTTTCCCTAGGTGCCGGCAGAGCTAGGGTTCAAAAACTACAGCTAGGCACTTAGCCAAAAAAATTTCATTTTTCTCTGTGAAATTGTGGTGTGTGCACGTTGCGTTTTGCGCCGTTTCATGTCATGGGCACTAGGCCTACCCACGCCAGTGAGGTATCATTTTTCTTGGAAGACTTTGGGGAACAAAGGTTGGGTGGAAAGTTATGGATCCACACATATTCCAAAACTTTCCACCACAGACGTGCAGAAAATGTGTTTTGTTTGACAATTTTTTAGGTTTGCAAGAGATTCTGGGTAACAGAACCTGGTGTGAGCCAGTGAAGTCCCCCATCTTAGATTCCCCTAGGTGTCTCATTTTCAAAAAGGTATAGGTTTGCTAGGTTTCCCTAGGTGCCGGCAGAGCTAGAGTTCAAAAACTACAGCTAGGCACTTTGCCAAAAAAGAGTAATTTTTCACTGTGAAATTGTGGTGTGTCCATGTTGCGTTTTGCACTGTTCCATATCGCGGGCACTAGGCCTACCCACGGAAGTAAGGTACCAATTTTCTCGGAAGACTTTGGGGAATGCGGGGTGTGTGGAAATTTGTGGATCCACGCATATTCCAGAACTTTCCACCACAGAAATGTGAAGAAAATGTGTGTTTTTTTTACATTGTTTTAGTTTTGCAAGGGATTCTGGGTAAAAGACCCTGGTGGGAGCCCATTAAGTCACTCCTTCCTAGATTCCCCTGGGTGTCTAGTTTTCAAAATGTATAGGTTTGCTAGGATTCCCTGGGTGCCGGCAGAGCTAGGGTTCAAAAACTACAGCTAGGCACTTTGCCAAAAAAGGGTCATTTTTCACTGTGAAATTGTGGAGTGTCCATGTTGCGTTTTGCGCCATTTCATATCGCGGGCACTAGGCCCACCCACGCAGGTGAGGTACCATTGTTCTTGGAAGACTTTGGGGAGCACAGGGTGGGTGGAAATTTGTGTGTCCACGCATATTCCAGAACTTTTGATCACAGACATGTGCAGAAAATGTGTTTTTTGACATTTTGTTAGGTTTGCAAGGGATTCTGTGTAATAGAACCTGGTGGGAGCCAGTCAAGTCACCCCATCCTGGATTCCCCAAGGTGACTAGTTTTAAAAAATGTAAAGGTTTGCTAGGATTCCCTAGGTGCCGGTAGAGCGAGGGTTAAAAAACTACAGCTAGGCACTTTGCCAAAAAAGGGTCATTTTGCACTGTGATATTGTGGTGTGTCCAAGGTGCGTTTTGCGCCGTTTCCTATCGCGGGCACTAGGCCTACCCATGCAAGTGAGGTACCATTTTTCTCGGAAAACGTTGGGGAATACGGGGTGGGTGGAAATTTATAGATTCACACAGATTCCAGAACTTTCCATCTCAAAAATGTGAGTAAAATTTGTTTTTTTTGTCATTTTTTTAGGTTTGCAAGGGATTCTGGGTAACAGAACCTGGTGGGAGCCAGTCAAGTCACCCCATCCTGGATTCCCCTGGGTGTCTAGTTTTCAAAAATGTATAGGTTTGCTAGGTTTCCCTATGTGCCGGCAGAGCTAGGGTTAAAAAACTACAGCTAGGCACTTTGCCAAAAAAGGGTCATTTTTCACTGTGAAATTGTGGTGTGTCCACGTTGCGTTTTGCGCCGTTTCATGTCGCGGGCCTACCCATGCAAGTGAGGTACCATTTTTCTCGGAAGACTTTGGGGAATACGGGGTGGGTGGAAATTTATTGATCCACACAGATTCCAGAACTTACCATCTCACAAATGTGAGGAAAATGTGTTTTTTTTGTCATTTTTGTAGGTTTGCAAGCGATTCTGGGTAACAGAACCTGGTGGGAGCCAGTCAAGTCACCCCATCCTGGATTACCCTGAGTGTCTAGTTTTCAAAAATGCATAGGTTTGCTAGGTTTCCCTTGGTGCCGGCAGAGCTAGGGTTCAAAAACTACAGCTAGGCACTTTGCCAAAAAAGAGTCATTATTCTCTGTGAAATTGTGGTGTGTCCATGTTGCGTTTTGCGCCGTTTCCTGTCGCGGGCACTAGGCATACCCATAGAAGTGAGGTACCATTTTTTCTCGGAAGATTTTGGAGAATGCGGGGTGGGTGGAAATTTGTCGATCCACGCATATTCCAGAACTTTCCACAACGACGTGCAGAAAATGTGGTTTTTTTTTACAAATATGTAGATTTCCAAGGGATTCTGGGTAACAGAACCTGGTGGGAGCCAGTCAAGTCAACTCATCCTGGATACCGCTCGGTGTCTAGTTCGCAAAAATATATAGGTTTGCTATGTTTCCCTAGGTGCCGGCAGAGCTAGGGTTCAAAAACTACAGGTAGGCACTTTGCCCAAAATTTTTTATTTTTCTCTGTGAAATTGTGGTGTGTCCACGTTGCCTTTTGCGCCGTTTCAGGTCATAGGCACTAGGCCTATCCACGCAAGTGAGGTACCATTTTGATTGGAAGACTTTGGGGAACACAGGGTGGGTGGAAATTTGTGGATCCACGCATATTCCAGAACTTTTCATCACAGACATGAGCAGAAAATGTGTTTTTGGACATTTTTTTAGGTTTGCAAGGGATTCTGGGTAATAGAACTTGGTGGGACCCAGTCAAGTCACCCCATCCTGGATTCCCCTAGGTGTCTAGTTTTCAAAAATGGATAGGTTTGCTAGGATTCCCTAGGTGCCGGTAGAGCTAGGGTTCAAAAACTACAGCTAGGCACTTTGCCAAAAAACGGGTCATTTTTGATTGTGAAATTGTGGTGTGTCCACATTGTGTTTTGCGCCGTTTCACGTCGCGGGCACTAGGCCTACCCACGCAAGTGAGGTACCATTTTTCTCGAAAGACTTTGGGGAATGCGGGGAGGGTGGAAATTTGTGGATCCACGATTATATTCCAGAACTTTCCACCAGAAAAATGTGCGGAAACTGTGTTTTTTTGACAATTATTTAGGTTTGCAAGGGATTCTGGGCAAAAGAACCTGGTGCGAGCCAGTCAAGTCACCCTATCCCAGATTCCACTGGGTGTCTACTTTTCAATTTTTTTTAGGTTTGCTAGGTTTCCCTAAGTGTCGGCAGAGCTAGGGTTCAAAAACTACAGGTAGGCACTTTGCCCAAAATTTTTTATTTTTCTCTGTGAAATTGTGGTGTGTCCACGTTGCGTTTTGCGCCGTTTCATGTCATGGGCACTAGGCCTATCCACGCAAGTGAGGTACCATTTTGATTGGAAGACTTTGGGGAACACAGGGTGGGTGGAAATTTGTGGATCCACGCATATTCCAGAACTTTTCATCACAGACATGAGCAGAAAATGTGTTTTTGGACATTTTTTTAGGTTTGCAAGGGATTCTGGGTAATAGAACTTGGCGGGACCCAGTCAAGTCACCCCATCCTGGATTCCCCTAGGTGTCTAGTTTTCAAAAATGGATAGGTTTGCTAGGATTCCCTAGGTGCCGGCAGAGCTAGGGTTCAAAAACTACAGCTAGGCACTGTGCCAAAAAAGGGTCATTTTGCAATGTGATATTGTGGTGTGTCCAAGTTGCGTTTTGTGCCGTTTCCTGTTGCGGGCACTAGGCCTACCCATGCAACTGAGGTACCATTTTTCTCTGAAGACTTTGGGGAATAAGGGGTGGGTGGAAATGTATTGGTCCACACAGATTCCAGAACTTTCAATCTCAAAAATGTGAGGAAAATGTGTTTTTTTGTCATTTTTGTGGGTTTGCAAGGGATTCTGGTAAAAGAACCTGGTGGGAGCCAGTCAAGTCACCCCATCCTGGATTACCCTGGGTGTCTAGTTTTCAAAAATGTATAGGTTTGCTAGGTTTCCCTAGGTGCCGGCAGAGCTAGGGTTCACAAACTACAGCTAGGCACTTTGCCAAAAAAGGTCATTTTTCACTGTGAAATTGTGGTGTGTCCATGTTGCGTTTTGCGCCGTTTCATGTCACGGGCACTAGGCCTACCCACGCAAGTGAGGTACCATTTTTCTTGGAAGACTTTGGGGAACACAGGTCGGGTGGAAATTTATGGATCCACACATATTCCAGAACTTTCCACCACAGACGTGCAGAAAATGCTTGTTTTTTGGATAATTTTTTAGGTTTGCAAGAGATTCTGGGTAACAGAACCTGGTGTGAGCGAGTGAAGTCACCCCATCCTGGATTCCCCTAGGTGTCTCGTTTTCAAAAATGTATAGGTTTGCTAGGTTTCCCTAGGTGCCGGCAGAGCTAGGGTTGAAAAACTACAGCTAGGCACTTTGCCAAACAAGTCATTTTTCACTGTGAAATTGTGGTGTGTCCGTGTTGCGTTTTGCACTGTTCCATGTCGCGGGCACTAGGCCTACCCACGCAAGTGAGGTACCAATTTTCTCGGAAGACTTTTGGGAACGCGGGGTGTGTGGAAATTTGTGAATCCACGCATATTCCAGAACTTTTCATCACAGACATGTGCAGAAAATGCGTTTTTTTTTCATTTCTTAAGGTTTGCAAGGGATTCTGGGTAATAGAACCTGGTGAGAGCCAGTCAAGTCACCCCATCCTGGATTCCCCTAGGTGTCTAGTTTTCAAAAATGTATAGGTTTGCTAGGATTCCCTAGATGCCGGCAGAGCTAGTGTTAAAAAACTACAGCTAGGCACTTTGCCAAACAAGAGTCATTTTTCACTGTGAAATTGTGGTGTGTCCATGTTGCATTATGCACTGTTCCATGTCGCGGGTACTAGGGCTACCCACGCAAGTGAAGTACCATTTTAGTTGGAAGACTTTGGGGAGCACAGGGTGGGTGGAAATTTGTGGATCCTCGCATATTCCAGAACTTTTCATCACAGACATGTGCAGAAAATGTGTTTTTTTGACATTTCTTTAGGTTTGCAAGGCATTCTGGGTAACAAAACCTGGTGGGAGCCCATCAAGTCGCTCCATACTGGATTCCACTGGGTGTCTAGTTTTCAAAAATGTATAGGTTTGCTAGGATTCCATAGGTGCCGGCAGAGCTAGGGTTCAAAAAGTACAGCTAGGCACTTTGCCAAAAAAGGGTCATTTTTCTCTGTGAAATTGTGGTGTGTCCACGTTGCGTTTTTTGCCGTTTCATGTCGCGGGCACTAGGCCTACCCATGCAAGAGAGGTACCATTTTTCTCGCAAAACCTTGAGGAACGTGGGGAGGGTGGAAATTTGTGGATCCACGCATATTCCAGAACTTTCCACCACAGAAATGTGCGGAAAATGTGTTTATTTGGACAATTTATTAGGTTTGCAAGGGATTCTGGGTAACAGAACCTGGTTGGAGCCAGTCAAGTCACCCTATCCTGGATTCCCCTGGGTGTCTACTTTTCAGAAATGTATAGGTTTGCTTGTTTTCCCTAAGTGCCGGCACAGCTAGGGTTAAAAAACTACAGCTAGGCACTTTGCCAAAAAATGTTCATTTTTCTCTGTGAAATTGTGGTGTGTCCACGTTGCGTTTTGCGCCGTTTCATGTCACGGGCACTAGGCCTACCCACGCAAGCGAGGTACCATTTTTCTTGGAAGACTTAGGGGAACACAGGTTGGGTGGAAATTTATGGATACACACATATTCCAAAACTTTCCACCACAGACGTGCAGAAAATGTGTTTTTTTGACAATTTTTTAGGTTTGCAGAGATTCTGGGTAACAGAACCTTGTGTGAGCCAGTGAAGTCACCCCATCCTGGATTCCCCTAGGTGTCTCGTTTTAAAAAATGTATAGGTTTGCTTGGTTTCCCTAAGTGCCGGCACAGCTAGGGTTAAAAAACTACAGCTAGGCACTTTGCCAAAAAAGAGTCATTTTTCACTGTGAAATTGTGGTGTGTCCATGTTGCGTTTTGCACTATTCCATGTCGTAGGCACTAGGCCTACCCACGCAAGTGAGGTACCAATTTTCTCGGAAGACTTTGGGGAACGTGGGCTGTGTGGAAATTTGTGGATCCACGCATATTCCAGAACTTTCCACCACAGAAATGTGAGAAAAATGTGGTTTTTTTTACATTGTTTTAGGTTTGCAAGGGATTCTGGGTAACAGAACCTTGTGGGAGCCCATCAAGTCACTTCATCCTAGATTCCCCTGGGTGTCTAGTTTTCAGAAATGTATAGTTTTTCCTGGATTCCCTAGGTGCCGGCAGAGCTAGGGTTAAAAAACTACAGCTAGGCACTTCGCCATAAAAGGGTCATTTTTCACTGTGAAATTGTGGAGTGTCCATGTTGCGTTTTGCGCCATTTCATATTGCAGGCACTATGCCTACCCACGCAAGTGAGGTACTATTGTTCTTGGAAGACTTTGGGGAGCAAAGGGTGGGTGGAAATTTGTAGATCCACGCATATTCCAGAACTTTTCATCACAGACATGTGCAGAAAATGTGTTTTTTTGACATTTGTTTAGGTTTGCAAGGGATTCTGTGTAATAGAACCTGGTGGGAGCCAGTCAAGTCACCCCATCCTGGATTCCCCTAGGTGTCTAGTTTTCAAAAATGGATAGGTTTGCTAGGATTCCCTAGGTGCCGGCAGAGCTAGGGTTCAAAAACTACAGCTAGGCACTTTGCCAAAAAAGGGTCATTTTGCACTGTGATATTGTGGTGTGTCCAAGTTGCGTTTTGCGCCGTTTCCTGTAGCGCGCACTAGGCCTACCCATACAAGTGAGGTACCATTTTTCTCGGAAGACTTTGGGGAATACGCGGTGTGTAGAAATTTATAGATCCACACAGATTCCAGAACTTTCTATCTCAAAAATGTGAGGAAAATGTGTTTTGTATTGTAAATTTTGTAGATTTGCAAGGGATTCTGGGTAATAGAACCTGGTGGGAGCCAGTCAAGTCACCCCATCCTGGATACCGCTCGGTGTCTAGTTTGCAAAAATATATAGGTTTTCTATGTTTCCCTAGGTGCCGGCAGAGCTAGGGTTCAAAAACTACAGCTAGGCACTTAGCCAAAAAAATTTCATTTTTCTCTGTGAAATTGTGGTGTGTGCACGTTGCGTTTTGCGCCGTTTCATGTCATTGGCACTAGGCCTACCCACGCAAGTGAGGTATCATTTTTCTTGGAAGACTTTGGGGAACAAAGGTTGGGTGGAAAGTTATGGATCCACACATATTCCAAAACTTTCCACCACAGACGTGCAGAAAATGTGTTTTGTTTGACAATTTTTTAGGTTTGCAAGAGATTCTGGGTAACAGAACCTGGTGTGAGCCAGTGAAGTCCCCCCATCTTGGATTCCCCTAGGTGTCTCATTTTCAAAAAGGTATAGGTTTGCTAGGTTTCCCTAGGTGCCGGCAGAGCTAGAGTTCAAAAACTACAGCTAGGCACTTTGCCAAAAAAGAGTAATTTTTCACTGTGAAATTGTGGTGTGTCCATGTTGCGTTTTGCACTGTTCCATATCGCGGGCACTAGGCCTACCCACGGAAGTAAGGTACCAATTTTCTCGGAAGACTTTGGGGAATGCGGGGTGTGTGGAAATTTGTGGATCCACGCATATTCCAGAACTTTCCACCACAGAAATGTGAAGAAAATGTGTGTTTTTTTTACATTGTTTTAGTTTTGCAAGGGATTCTGGGTAAAAGACCCTGGTGGGAGCCCATTAAGTCACTCCTTCCTAGATTCCCCTGGGTGTCTAGTTTTCAAAATGTATAGGTTTGCTAGGATTCCCTGGGTGCCGGCAGAGCTAGGGTTCAAAAACTACAGCTAGGCACTTTGCCAAAAAAGGGTCATTTTTCACTGTGAAATTGTGGAGTGTCCATGTTGCATTTTGCGCCATTTCATATCGTGGGCACTAGGCCCACCCACGCAGGTGAGGTACCATTGTTCTTGGAAGACTTTGGGGAGCACAGGGTGGGTGGAAATTTGTGTGTCCACGCATATTCCAGAACTTTTCATCACAGACATGTGCAGAAAATGTGTTTTTTGACATTTTGTTAGGTTTGCAAGGGATTCTGTGTAATAGAACCTGGTGGGAGCCAGTCAAGTCACCCCATCCTGGATTCCCCTAGGTGACTAGTTTTAAAAAATGTAAAGGTTTGCTAGGATTCCCTAGCAAAAGGGTCATTTTGCACTGTGATATTGTGGTGTGTCCAAGGTGCGTTTTGCGACGTTTCCTATCGCGGGCACTAGGCCTACCCATGCAAGTGAGGTACCATTTTTCTCGGAAAACTTTGGGGAATACGGGGTGGGTGGAAATTTATAGATTCACACAGATTCCAGAACTTTCCATCTCAAAAATGTGAGTAAAATTTGTTTTTTTTGTCATTTTTTTAGGTTTGCAAGGGATTCTGGGTAACAGAACCTGGTGGGAGCCAGTCAAATCACCCCATCCTGGATTCCCCTGGGTGTCTAGTTTTCAAAAATGTATAGGTTTGCTAGGTTTCCCTATGTGCCGGCAGAGCTAGGGTTAAAAAACTACAGCTAGGCACTTTGCCAAAAAAGGGTCATTTTTCACTGTGAAATTGTGGTGTGTCCACGTTGCGTTTTGCGCCGTTTCATGTCGCGGGCCTACCCATGCAAGTGAGGTACCATTTTTCTCGGAAGACTTTGGGGAATACGGGGTGGGTGGAAATTTATTGATCCACACAGATTCCAGAACTTTCCATCTCACAAATGTGAGGAAAATTTGTTTTTTTTGTCATTTTTGTAGGTTTGCAAGCGATTCTGGGTAACAGAACCTGGTGGGAGCCAGTCAAGTCACCCCATCCTGGATTACCCTGAGTGTCTAGTTTTCAAAAATGCATAGGTTTGCTAGGTTTCCCTTGGTGCCGGCAGAGCTAGGGTTCAAAAACTACAGCTAGGCACTTTGCCAAAAAAGAGTCATTATTCTCTGTGAAATTGTGGTGTGTCCATGTTGCGTTTTGCGCCGTTTCCTGTCGCGGGCACTAGGCATACCCATAGAAGTGAGGTACCATTTTTTCTCGGAAGATTTTGGAGAATGCGGGGTGGGTGGAAATTTGTCGATCCACGCATATTCCAGAACTTTCCACAACGACGTGCAGAAAATGTGTTTTTTTTTTACAAATATGTAGATTTCCAAGGGATTCTGGGTAACAGAACCTGGTGGGAGCCAGTCAAGTCAACTCATCCTGGATACCGCTCGGTGTCATGGGCACTAGGCCTATCCACGCAAGTGAGGTACCATTTTGATTGGAAGACTTTGGGGAACACAGGGTGGGTGGAAATTTGTGGATCCACGCATATTCCAGAACTTTTCCTCACAGACATGAGCAGAAAATGTGTTTTTGGACATTTTTTTAGGTTTGCAAGGGATTCTGGGTAATAGAACTTGGTGGGACCCAGTCAAGTCAACCCATCCTGGATTCCCCTAGGTGTCTAGTTTTCAAAAATGGATAGGTTTGCTAGGATTCCCTAGGTGCCGGCAGAGCTAGGGTTCAAAAACTACAGCTAGGCACTTTGCCAAAAAAGGGTCATTTTGCAATGTGATATTGTGGTGTGTCCAAGTTGCGTTTTGCGCCGTTTCATGTCACGGGCACTAGGCCTACCCACGCAAGTGATGTACCATTTTTCTTGGAAGACTTTGGGGAACACAGGTCGGGTGGAAATTTATGGATCCACACATATTCCAGAACTTTCCACCACAGACGTGCAGAAAATGCTTGTTTTTTGGACAATTTTTTAGGTTTGCAAGAGATTCTGGGTAACAGAACCTGGTGTGAGCCAGTGAAGTCACCCCATCCTGGATTCCCCTAGGTTTCTCGTTTTCAAAAATGTATAGGTTTGCTAGGTTTCCCTAGGTGCCGGCAGAGCTAGGGTTGAAAAACTACAGCTAGGCACTTTGCCAAACAAGTCATTTTTCACTGTGAAATTGTGGTGTGTCCGTGTTGCGTTTTGCACTGTTCCATGTCGCGGGCACTAGGCCTACCCACGCAAGTGAGGTACCAATTTTCTCGTAAGACTTTGGGGAACGCGGGGTGTGTGGAAATTTGTGAATCCACGCATATTCCAGAACTTTTCATCACAGACATGTGCAGAAAATGCGTTTTTTTTCATTTCTTAAGGTTTGCAAGGGATTCTGGTTATAGAACCTGGTGAGAGCCAGTCAAGTCACCCCATCCTGGATTCCCCTAGGTGTCTAGTTTTCAAAAATGTATAGGTTTGCTAGGATTCCCTAGGTGCCGGCAGAGCTAGTGTTAAAAAACTACAGCTAGGCACTTTGCCAAACAAGAGTTATTTTTCACTGTGAAATTGTGGTGTGTCCATGTTGCATTATGCACTGTTCCATGTCGCGGGTACTAGGGCTACCCACGCAAGTGAAGTACCATTTTACTTGGAAGACTTTGGGGAGCACAGGGTGGGTGGAAATTTGTGGATCCACGCATATCACTACTCCTGAGGCACAGCCGGGAGCGCTTTTTAGAACTTGTAACTTGTTGATTTTAAAAACTTGTGTGGTGTATACTGTGTCACTGCCCCCCCCCCCCTTCCTTCACTTGATCGTGCCTTTGTTGGGCTGATCGCCTCTCTTTGCCCCAAGCAGCAGAGCTAATCGCTGCAGTGGGAATGCCCAGATTCGCCGCCAACAGCCAGTGAGCCGGTCTTGTGGCCACGCCCACTCGCTCGAGGCCACGCCCTCTTTGCCTACTTAAACAGAGCTGATCACGAGCTCTGGTCAGATCACTACTCCTGAGGCACAGCCGGGAGCGCTTTTTAGAACTTGTAACTTGTTGATTTTAAAAACTTGTGTGGTGTATACTGTGTCACTGCCCCCCCCTTCCTTCACTTGATCGTGCCTTTGTTGGGCTGATCGCCTCTCTTTGCCCCAAGCAGCAGAGCTAATCGCTGCAGCGGGAATGCCCAGATTCGCCGCCAACAGCCAGTGAGCCGGTATTGTGGCCACGCCCACTCGCTCGAGGCCACGCCCTCTTTGCCTACTTAAACAGAGCTGATCACGAGCTCTGGTCAGATCACTACTCCTGAGGCACAGCCGGGAGCGCTTTTTAGAACTTGTAACTTGTTGATTTTAAAAACTTGTGTGGTGTATACTGTGTCACTGGCCCCCCCCTTCCTTCTCTTGATCGTGCCTTGTTGGGCTGATCGCCTCTCTTTGCCCCAAGCAGCAGAGCTAATCGCGGCAGCGGGAACGCCCAGATTCGCCGCCAACAGCCAGTGAGCCGGTCGTGTGGCCACGCCCACTCGCTCGAGGCCACGCCCTCTTTGCCTACTTAAACATGTGCATCTCACGTACGCGCAGCGGACGGGCGCAGCGGGCGGGCCGTCAGCGCGCCAAAGGCGCGCCAAAGGCAAGCCCGTCTGGGCCCGTCCGGGCCCGGACGGACCCAGGCTCAGGGACTCTGCCAGATCCACCTCCCAGTCGTCTGATGTACCTAGCTGACACGCTACTGGAGCTCCGACCCGAAAAAAACCTTGGCTGTCGATATATTCACGATGCAGGTAAACCCTTTATAAGCTGCACGCGTTGCTATCCATCCACTCAGACCACAGCCAACCCCAGGCTACAGCTTGGTCTCCTCAACTGCCGTTCCCTCCCCAAGCATGCTCTTGAAATCAATGAGATGATCCAAGACCAAGGCTTGGATGCATTATTTCTAACAGAAACCTGGCTTTCTGACAGCACCGATGCGGATGCTGTCTCCGCCCTCCCCCCAGGCTATCTCATCCAAACCCTCCATAGACCAAGAGGAAGAGGAGGTGGGTTGGCCATAATCTACCGGGAACATCTCACCTGCAGAACCAGTGACGCCCAAATTGATGACTCCGAAAGCTGTCAATTCTCCCTTCAATCCTCCCCGACGCACTCCCTTTCGGGACTCCTAATCTACCGGCCCCCAGGTACTCTTGGGAAATTTCTCAATGCAGTCACCGAAACGGCTTCTCAACTAGCCGCCTCCGTTTCCAACTTTCTCATCGTTGGCGACCTGAACCTCCACTTTACAGATCCCACTGACCGGTCTGCCTCTGACCTGCTAGCGGACCTTTTGTCACTTAATATCAGGCTGGTCAATAACGAGCCCACCCACGTTAAAGGACACCTGCTAGATCCCGTCTTCACTAATGCCAATATCACCACCAGTCCACCTTTGCCACTGCCATGGACGGATCACCTTTTAGTCCCCATTTCATGGGAGGCCCCCACTGTTACCACCCAGCCTACGAAAATCAATGTCACTGACAGACGATGGCATAAACTCATACCATCAGAATGGTCGGACATCCTCTCCAACACTATCCCGGCACTTTCCTCCGACGCCATAAAGGCCGATGAACAGTTTCGCTCCTGGATCACTTCCTCTCTGGACACCCTTATCCCCAAAACCGCCACCCTCAGACACAACAAACGCATACCCTCAGCCCCATGGTATACTCCAGAGCTCAAGTCGCTACGGCAGGACTGTAAAAGAGCTGAACGATCATGGAGGAAGGAAAAATCCAACGCTAATAAGGACGCTTACTCCACCTCCTTATCAGCCTACAAATCTTTGATCAACAAGACAAAAAGTCGATTCTTTCAGGAACGAATCGAAAAAGCAGCCTGTTCAAGCAAAGAAACCTATACCATCCTGAAAGAACTTCTTAAGGTCCCCGACCCCGCACCTAGAAATCCCCCAGATCCAAAGGCAGACCAGGAAAAATGTCACCAGCTAGCCAGCTTCTTTCAAGAAAAAATCCAAAAAATTCTTGACTCCATCCCTCCGACTAATCCGAGTGACACTGATGATCCCCCCGACACCGGGATCGGTCCGCGCCTAACCTCCTGGGGACAAATAACCAACGAAGAAGTGGAGAACACGCTCAAATCCATCAAAAGCGGATCCCCTAGGGACCCCGCACCGCTACGAACCCTCAAAGAAGTCGCTCCCATCATCATTCCCCCCCTCACCCATCTGATTAACGCTTCTTTTCAACAGGGAGTCGTCCCCCCTAGTTGGAAAGCGGCAGTCGTTAAGGCGTTGCTAAAAAAACCCTCCTTGGACCCAGCTGAACTGGCCAACTACCGACCAATATCCCTCCTCCCCGGGACCAGCAAAGTCGCCGAGAAACTGGTGAATAAGAAACTCTCCCAGTTTCTTGAATCCAATAATCTGCTAAAAAATTCGCAGACAGGCTTCCGCCCAGGACAGGGCACCGACATCGCCCTCCTGGCAGCAGTGGAGGAGGCCAGAGCGCTCTTGGACGAGGGAGGATCAGTGGCAGTGATCCTCCTCGACCTGAGCGCGGCCTTCGACACCGTCAACCACCAACTCCTGGTCAAACGGCTCAAGAAGGTAGGAGTAGAAGGCACCGCTCTATCCTGGCTTTCCTCCTTTCTGGCCCAACGTTCCTTCCAGATATGGGAGAATAACACCCGCTCCTCCGACACACCCCTCCAATGTGGCGTGCCTCAGGGCTCCTCCCTGAGCCCCACATTGTTTAACATCTATATGTCCCCATTGGAGGAGGTTGTCACCCCGTTCGGAGTGAGCATTGTCAGTTATGCGGATGACACACAACTAGTTGTCTCCCTTTCCCACCCTAGTCAACAGCCTGCGGACCTATTTAACTGCTTGACGCAGATCCAAGGGTGGATGAATAACTCGGCCTTAAAGCTGAATGGTTCTAAAACTGACATTCTCCTTTTGGGTCAGAAAGGACTCACCTTCCCTTTGAACATCTGGCCACCCTGTTTGGGACCCCCCCCCCCTGCCCCCAAACAGGAAGTAAAAAGCCTGGGAGTATGGATTGAAACAGACCTTTCATTCTCCACGCAGGCCAAAAAAGTAGCAGGCACCTGCTTCGGGCTACTCAAATCGATGAGAAAGATCCTGCCCCTTCTTCCACCCACATCGCAAAGACTTCTCATCCAAGGCCTCATACTGTCCAGGCTTGACTATAGCAACGCTATATACCTGGGCGCACCTGAAGCAACCCTAAACAAACTACAGAAAATCCAAAATGCTGCCGCCCGGATCCTAACGCACACCCCTGCCAGAGCTTCAGCCAAACCTGCTCTGAAGCTCCTTCACTGGCTTCCAGTAAGGGAACGAGTAATATTCAAAGCCTTAAGCCTGGCCCATAGACTACTGCAGAATCAGGGCCCCCCCATTCTGAGGAAATTTATACAACCGTATAAAGCCCCTAGATCCCTCCGATCGGACAAGGAGTCCCTCATCATCTTGCCGAGATTCAAGAAAGCCCGCACGGGTGGAAGGCGCTTCTCGATCCACACAGCTCGCCGATGGAACGCTCTCCCCCGAGACCTGAGGAAAGAACCTAACTACCTGCGATTCAGGAAACGACTCAAAACACACTTGTTCCCTTAATTTTTTTTAACCACATCTGTTTAAAATTGCTGTCCCCCCCCCCTTTTTTTCTCACCCCCGACCCCACAGGTGTAGGGATCCTTAGCGCTGGGATACCTCAGGGTGACTACGCGCTCTATAAAAATTTCTAATAATAATAATATTCCAGAACTTTTCATCACAGATATGTGCAGAAAATGTGTTTTTTTGACATTTCTTTAGGTTTGCAAGGCATTCTGGGTAACAAAACCTGGTGGGAGCCCATCAAGTCACTCCATACTGGATTCCACTGGGTGTCTAGTTTTCAAAAATGTATAGGTTTGCTAGGATTCCATAGGTGCCGGCAGAGCTAGGGTTCAAAAAGTACAGCTAGGCACTTTGCCAAAAAAGGGTCATTTTTCACTGTGAAATTGTGGTGTGTCCAAGTTGCGTTTTGTGGCGTTTCATGTCGCGGACACTAGGCCTACCCACACAAGAGAGGTACCAATTTTCTCGTAAGACTTTGGGGAACGCAGGGTGTGTGGAAATTTGTGGATCCACGCATATTCCAGAACTTTCCACCACAGAAATGTGAGGATAATGTGTTTTTTTAAAAATTGTTTTAGGCTTGCAAGGGATTCTGGGTAACAGAACCTGGTGGGAGCCCGTCAAGTCACTCCATCCCAGATTCCCCTGGGTGTCTAGTTTTCAAAAATGTAATGTGGGTGGAAATTTATAGATTCACACAGATTCCAGAACTTTCCATCTCAAAAATGTGAGTAAAATTTGTTTTTTTTGTCATTTTTTTAGGTTTGCAAGGGATTCTGGGTAACAGAACCTGGTGGGAGCCAGTTAAGTCACTCCATACTGGATTCCCCTAGGTGTCTAGTTTTCAAAAATGTATAGGTTTGCTAGGATTCCCTAGGTTCCGGCAGAGCTAGGGTTCAAAAACTACAGCTAGGCACTTTGCCAAAAAAGGCTAATTTATCACTGTGAAATTGTGGTGTGTCCACGTTGCGTTTTGCGCCGTTTCATGTCGTGGGCACTAGGCCTACCCATACAAGTGAGGTACCTTTTTTTTCTCTGAAGACTTTGGAGAATGCGGGGTGGGTGGAAATTTGTGGATCCACGCATATTCCAGAACTTTCCACCACAGACATGAGCAGAAAATGTGTGTTTCTTTTTTTAAATTTTGTAGATTTGCAAGGGATTCTGGGTAACAGAACCTGGTGGGAGCCAGTCAAGTCACCCCATCCTAGATTCCCCTCGGTGTCTAGTTTGCAAAAATATAAAGGTTTGCTATGTTTCCCTAGGTGTCGGCAGAGCTGGGGTTCAAAAACAACAGCTAGGCACTTTGCAAAAAAAGGGTAATTTTTCACTGTGAAATTGTGGTGTGTCCACGTTGCGTTTTGCGCCGTTTCATGTCACGGGCACTAGGCCTACCCATACAAGTGAGGTACCATTTTTTTCTCTGAAGACTTTGGGCAATGCAGGGTGGGTGGAAATTTGTGGATCCACGCATATTCCAGAACTTTCCACCACAGACATGTGCAGAAAATGTGTTTTTTGTTTTGTCAAATTTTTAGCTTTGCAAGAGATTCTAGGTAACAGAACCTGGTGTGAGCCAGTCAAGTCACCCCATCCTGGATTCCCCTAGGTGTATAGTTTTCAAAAATGTATAGCTTTGCTATGTTTCCCTAGGTGCCGGCAGAGCTAGGGTTCAAAAACTACAGCTAGGCACTTTGCCAAAAAAGGCTAATTTATCACTGTGAAATTGTGGTGTGTCTACGTTGCGTTTTACGCCGTTTCATGTCGCGGGCACTAGGCCTACCCATACAAGTGAGGTACCTATTTTTTTCTCTGAAGACTTTGGAGAATGCGGGGTGGGAGGAAATTTGTGGATCCACGAATATTCCAGAACTTTCCACCACAGAGATGTGCAGAAAATGTTTGTCTCTTTTTTTAAATTTTGTAGATTTGCAAGGGATTCTGGGTAACAGAACCTGGTGGGAGACAGTCAAGTCACCCCATCCTGGATTCCCCTCGGTGTCTAGTTTGCAAAAATATAAAGGTTTGCTATGTTTCCCTAGGTGCCGGCAGAGCTGGGGTTCAAAAACAACAGCTAGGCACTTTGCCAAAAAAGGGTCATTTTTCACTGTGAAATTGTGGTGTGTCCATGTCGCGGGCACTAGGCCTACCCACGCAAGTGAGGTACCATTTATCTCGGAAGACTTTGGGGAACGCGGGGTGTGTGGAAATTTGTGGATCCACGCATATTCCAGAACTTTCCACCACAGAAATGTGAGGAAAATGTGGGTTTTTTAACATTTTTTTAGGTTTGCAAGGGATTCTGGGTAACAGAACCTGGCGGTAGCCCGTCAAGTCACCCCATCCTGGATTCCCCTTGGTGTCTAGTTTTCAGAAATGTATAGGTTTGCTAGGATTCCCTAGGTGCCGGCAGAGCTAGGGTTAAAAAACAACAGCTAGGCACTTTGCCAAAAAAGGGTAATTTTTCACTGTGAAATTGTGGTGTGTTCATGTCGCGGACACTAGGCCTACCCACACAAGTGAGGTACCAATTTTCTCGTAAGACTTTGGGGAACGCGGGGTGTGTGGAAATTTGTGGATCCACGCATATTCCAGAACTTTCCACCACAGAAATGTGAGGATAATGTGTTTTTTTAAAAATTGTTTTAGGCTTGCAAGGGATTCTGGGTAACAGAACCTGGTGGGAGCCCGTCAAGTCACTCCATCCCAGATTCCCCTGGGTGTCTAGTTTTCAAAAATGTAATGTGGGTGGAAATTTATAGATTCACACAGATTCCAGAACTTTCCATCTCAAAAATGTGAGTAAAATTTGTTTTTTTGTCATTTTTTTAGGTTTGCAAGGGATTCTGGGTAACAGAACCTGGTGGGAGCCAGTCAAGTCACTCCATACTGGATTCCCCTAGGTGTCTAGTTTTCAACAATGTATAGGTTTGCTAGGATTCCCTAGGTTCCGGCAGAGCTAGGGTTCAAAAACTACAGCTAGGCACTTTGCCAAAAAAGGCTAATTTATCACTGTGAAATTGTGGTGTGTCCACGTTGCGTTTTGCGCCGTTTCATGTCGTGGGCACTAGGCCTACCCATACAAGTGAGGTACCTTTTTTTTCTCTGAAGACTTTGGAGAATGCGGGGTAGGTGGAAATTTGTGGATCCACGCATATTCCAGAACTTTCCACCACAGACATGAGCAGAAAATGTGTGTTTCTTTTTTTAAATTTTGTAGATTTGCAAGGGATTCTGGGTAACAGAACCTGGTGGGAGCCAGTCAAGTCACCCCATCCTAGATTCCCCTCGGTGTCTAGTTTGCAAAAATATAAAGGTTTGCTATGTTTCCCTAGGTGTCGGCAGAGCTGGGGTTCAAAAACAACAGCTAGGCACTTTGCAAAAAAAGGGTAATTTTTCACTGTGAAATTGTGGTGTGTCCACGTTGCGTTTTGCGCCGTTTCATGTCACGGGCACTAGGCCTACCCATACAAGTGAGGTACCATTTTTTTCTCTGAAGACTTTGGGCAATGCAGGGTGGGTGGAAATTTGTGGATCCACGCATATTCCAGAACTTTCCACCACAGACATGTGCAGAAAATGTGTTTTTTGTTTTGTCAAATTTTTAGCTTTGCAAGAGATTCTAGGTAACAGAACCTGGTGTGAGCCAGTCAAGTCACCCCATCCTGGATTCCCCTAGGTGTATAGTTTTCAAAAATGTATAGCTTTGCTATGTTTTCCTAGGTGCCGGCAGAGCTAGGGTTCAAAAACTACAGCTAGGCACTTTGCCAAAAAAGGCTAATTTATCACTGTGAAATTGTGGTGTGTCTACGTTGCGTTTTACGCCGTTTCATGTCGCGGGCACTAGGCCTACCCATACAAGTGAGGTACCTATTTTTTTCTCTGAAGACTTTGGAGAATGCGGGGTGGGAGGAAATTTGTGGATCCACGAATATTCCAGAACTTTCCACCACAGAGATGTGCAGAAAATGTTTGTCTCTTTTTTTAAATTTTGTAGATTTGCAAGGGATTCTGGGTAACAGAACCTGGTGGCAGACAGTCAAGTCACCCCATCCTGGATTCCCCTCGGTGTCTAGTTTGCAAAAATATAAAGGTTTGCTATGTTTCCCTAGGTGCCGGCAGAGCTGGGGTTCAAAAACAACAGCTAGGCACTTTGCCAAAAAAGGGTCATTTTTCACTGTGAAATTGTGGTGTGTCCATGTCGCGGGCACTAGGCCTACCCACGCAAGTGAGGTACCATTTATCTCGGAAGACTTTGGGGAACGCGGGGTGTGTGGAAATTTGTGGATCCACGCATATTCCAGAACTTTCCACCACAGAAATGTGAGGAAAATGTGGGTTTTTTAACATTTTTTTAGGTTTGCAAGGGATTCTGGGTAACAGAACCTGGCGGTAGCCCGTCAAGTCACCCCATCCTGGATTCCCCTTGGTGTCTAGTTTTCAGAAATGTATAGGTTTGCTAGGATTCCCTAGGTGCCGGCAGAGCTAGGGTTAAAAAACAACAGCTAGGCACTTTGCCAAAAAAGGGTAATTTTTCACTGTGAAATTGTGGTGTGTTCATGTCGCGGACACTAGGCCTACCCACACAAGTGAGGTACCAATTTTCTCGTAAGACTTTGGGGAACGCGGGGTGTGTGGAAATTTGTGGATCCACGCATATTCCAGAACTTTCCACCACAGAAATGTGAGGATAATGTGTTTTTTTAAAAATTGTTTTAGGCTTGCAAGGGATTCTGGGTAACAGAACCTGGTGGGAGCCCGTCAAGTCACTCCATCCCAGATTCCCCTGGGTGTCTAGTTTTCAAAAATGTAATGTGGGTGGAAATTTATAGATTCACACAGATTCCAGAACTTTCCATCTCAAAAATGTGAGTAAAATTTGTTTTTTTGTCATTTTTTTAGGTTTGCAAGGGATTCTGGGTAACAGAACCTGGTGGGAGCCAGTCAAGTCACTCCATACTGGATTCCCCTAGGTGTCTAGTTTTCAACAATGTATAGGTTTGCTAGGATTCCCTAGGTTCCGGCAGAGCTAGGGTTCAAAAACTACAGCTAGGCACTTTGCCAAAAAAGGCTAATTTATCACTGTGAAATTGTGGTGTGTCCACGTTGCGTTTTGCGCCGTTTCATGTCGTGGGCACTAGGCCTACCCATACAAGTGAGGTACCTTTTTTTTCTCTGAAGACTTTGGAGAATGCGGGGTGGGTGGAAATTTGTGGATCCACGCATATTCCAGAACTTTCCACCACAGACATGAGCAGAAAATGTGTGTTTCTTTTTTTAAATTTTGTAGATTTGCAAGGGATTCTGGGTAACAGAACCTGGTGGGAGCCAGTCAAGTCACCCCATCCTAGATTCCCCTCGGTGTCTAGTTTGCAAAAATATAAAGGTTTGCTATGTTTCCCTAGGTGTCGGCAGAGCTGGGGTTCAAAAACAACAGCTAGGCACTTTGCAAAAAAAGGGTAATTTTTCACTGTGAAATTGTGGTGTGTCCACGTTGCGTTTTGCGCCGTTTCATGTCACGGGCACTAGGCCTACCCATACAAGTGAGGTACCATTTTTTTCTCTGAAGACTTTGGGCAATGCTGGGTGGGTGGAAATTTGTGGATCCACGCATATTCCAGAACTTTCCACCACAGACATGTGCAGAAAATGTGTTTTTTGTTTTGTCAAATTTTTAGCTTTGGGAGAGATTCTAGGTAACAGAACCTGGTGTGAGCCAGTCAAGTCACCCCATCCTGGATTCCCCTAGGTGTATAGTTTTCAAAAATGTATAGCTTTGCTATGTTTCCCTAGGTGCCGGCAGAGCTAGGGTTCAAAAACTACAGCTAGGCACTTTGCCAAAAAAGGCTAATTTATCACTGTGAAATTGTGGTGTGTCTACGTTGCGTTTTACGCCGTTTCATGTCGCGGGCACTAGGCCTACCCATACAAGTGAGGTACCTATTTTTTTCTCTGAAGACTTTGGAGAATGCGGGGTGGGTGGAAATTTGTGGATCCACGAATATTCCAGAACTTTCCACCACAGAGATGTGCAGAAAATGTTTGTTTCTTTTTTTAAATTTTGTAGATTTGCAAGGGATTCTGAGTAACAGAACCTGGTGGGAGACAGTCAAGTCACCCCATCCTGGATTCCCCTCGGTGTCTAGTTTGCAAAAATATAAAGGTTTGCTATGTTTCCCTAGGTGCCGGCAGAGCTGGGGTTCAAAAACAACAGCTAGGCACTTTGCCAAAAAAGGGTCATTTTTCACTGTGAAATTGTGGTGTGTCCATGTCGCGGGCACTAGGCCTACCCACGCAAGTGAGGTACCATTTATCTCGGAAGACTTTGGGGAACGCGGGGTGTGTGGAAATTTGTGGATCCACGCATATTCCAGAACTTTCCACCACAGAAATGTGAGGAAAATGTGGGTTTTTTAACATTTGTTTAGGTTTGCAAGGGATTCTGGGTAACAGAACCTGGCGGTAGCCCGTCAAGTCACCCCATCCTGGATTCCCCTTGGTGTCTAGTTTTCAGAAATGTATAGGTTTGCTAGGATTCCCTAGGTGCCGGCAGAGCTAGGGTTAAAAAACAACAGCTAGGCACTTTGCCAAAAAAGGGTAATTTTTCACTGTGAAATTATGGTGTGTCCATGTTGCGTTTTGTGCCTCACTTCATCTTGTTGGAGAGTGGGGCACGTTTTTGTTATCTGGAAACGGCTAATTCTCAGAACACCTTCAGGTGTTCTGAGAATAAACACATTTTGCAATTCATTCCAGTGTGCCAGCAACTCTTTTGTGTGGTAGATGAGTTTGAACATTGTTACAGGAACTGCACCCAAACTGTGACCACCGGCGCCATAGCTGGACGAGGACAGGTTTGCAGACCAGTTATACCGATCTGGGAGATGCGTCACGTTGTAAAGCCCTGCGCCACATGTAGGCGTTCCAGGGCAGGTGGGGGCGTTCCGGCGCAGGAACGCCTCCTAAAAGTGGCTGAGTGAAATCTACAAGATTTCACTCAGTCACTTTTAGGCCCATGCTGCGTCAAAACCCTGCGCCTGCTTGAAGCAGGCGTAAGGATTGACGCGGCATTGTAAAGATAGGGACCCCAGATCATTGCTGGAGCTGCGTCGCGCTTGCGACGCAACTCCAGCAATGCGCCACTTTTCGGCACAGATGCGTCACGCATCTGTGCCGTTTTTGCCCCATGGTGCGCCGCATTATAAATGCGGCGCATCCATGGTGGCGCAGCTGTGGCGCATAATAACTGGCGCATCCCAGCTGATATGCAGGGATGGGCCAGTCGTCATAAATCTGCCCCTGGGTTTTTTGGGCTGCAGGTTTACAGTGCATAAAAGTACATGACATGGTGTTGGGTGTCACCGCTTATTTACATATGCTATTGTTTTGTCTATGCTTTTTGTGCTTGATATACAGCAAGTATATCTGATGGCTTGACATTTTGTGCGTTTTTATTATTTTTTATTTTTATGCATGTTTTTGTTCTCTTTGTTGCTGCTTTTGATTCTATTACAAGGTTACCTGTGTTGTGAGGGGATGGTCATGACGATGCCCATCGCTACGCAACAGTTGGTTGAACTTGTTCTGGTTATTAAATTCCACAGATAATGAAATTTCATGCTGTGAACATAAGAGACAACACTTCACCAGTGCATGTCTATTTGGCTATAATGGTATTGAAGGAAAATAAAAAAGATATACAGGATCAAAGTGTGTCACCTGCAGTTAGTCACGTTACTGCCCCTTCCCTTAAAGGAACAGGCAGCCCTACATTTATGTATCCTTGATTGGACCTAAGGATGAAATCATAGATCTGTGACTCAAGGTGGCCTAATTTCTATATTACATTAGTTAATGATGTTTTGCTTCCTAAGTAGCATATGGCTTTTGTTCCTTAAAACAAAAACCAGGTTTTCATTTTTCCTTGAAGAAGGAACTGGAACATTACCTAGGATTACCGTATATGGTGTAGTCGCCAGCGGTAGAGTTAAAATTTGTGTAACTTTGGCCTTTTGTGAATCACCCGTACTCTTGGTGTTGTGTCACATGCCTGACTATCACCCAAGTAACTTCTTGTTCTTCCTATAGAATTTTTTTCCTTTTGTTGCTTCTCCCCTGACCGATGTCGCATCATGCTTAGTTGTTGGGGATTTTTGTTATGTCCTAGTTCCAATTCCCTTTTCCGTATTCCTTTCACCAGTCAGCCCATTTATTATTGTAGGTGTATTGTTCAGGTACACACTTCCAGACTGCAGCGATGTACCAGGGACCCCCATATTATGTATAATTCCCTTTTGTATGACCAGACTGGTTTTCAAGAATTTTCCTTAGGCCTGCTTCAATGTTTTCCAGCCTGACTGTCAGGGTAGCGATAGACTGGTTAACTGACTCAATATTATAGTAAGACAAGTTTTCCATACCAATAGGAGATATCTTACGTTTACCTTTTTTTGAACATGACGAATTTTCAATGTTTATTTTTAATGTGGTTTTTACCTTTTTGTTCCTGCTGCTTTAATTTTTGGTGGGATCAGATGTGTTCTAATCATGCAAATATCAGGACCCTCTAGTTCTTGTCTTTTGTTTGCATATTTGACTATTAGCCTGTGTATTGCGTAGTGCACCTGATGTGAAAGTTTTCTACATGCCCATGATAATCTGTACCATGTGATTTCTCTATTGAGATGTTCTAGATAAGGAATTTAGGAACACCTAGATGTAATCATTGAAAAAAAAAAAAAATGTGTTTGCCCCATTAGACAATGCCACCATATGTGAAGACATCCATTTAGATAAAATTCTCGTGTAGTTATCTACCCTTAGATGATGGAGGCTCTCACACGGAAACCCAATTGAAAATATTAGAGACACTGTTTTGCCTACTGCCTTTATATTTGTATTGCTTTTTGAGAATGACAGTGTATTCTAGACCAAAATTGTCCCATGGCGTGTGGCCACTCCTTTGGAAGACCGCAGGCCACCTGTTCGCAGTCCCCTTGTTATACAATGAACTGTTTAAAGCATCGCACTTGCTTCATCAGGAGGCGTTCAACATCAGAAAAGAAGGAGGAGCTGGTTTTGCCACAGAACCAGAATTTCAGAGCAAAAAAGCGCCTGTCATGTGCTGGTAACCTCTGACAGTGTGCAGTCCCTTGAGCCCCTTGGCCTGAGTTTTTGGCCACACACCCCCCTCTTTTTCCTTTGCTCCAATGGAAGTGCAGTGCACCGGCGGATCCAAGATTGACAAAAGACACTACATTCTGGTGCCCATGAAAGGGCAGCCTGAGCGTCCTCTGACACCGAATGATGAGTGTTGGATCCTGAGAATGGTCCCGGGTCTGCACAAGATGATCTGTGCCCATGACCAATGAAGAGCATATTATTTGTAGTGTCTGCCGCAGAGGAGAGACACTGGTGCACTGCCTTGAGACATTGAGACTTTCGAGTGAGCTGTGGGTGTTTGCCAGGAGGGCACTCCAACTAAGCAGTACTTTTCTCATGAAAGGCTGGAATGAAGAGGCCCATGCGAAAGAAAACAAAAAAAGAAGATTTGATGGACAATAGAAGCCTGCCAGAGAGGCTTTTTGAACGGACTCGGGGCATAGTTGGTTTCACAAGTGGTTTCCGTGTGATTGTATAGACTAGGTGTTAGGAGACTGATTGTTTTGCTGGCATTGTTTTAAAGTACTATTAAAGTCCATTTTCTGTGGAAAGAGTACCCCTTTTTCACCTCAGAGCATTGATGAGGGTCACCACTGTTTCACCTGAACATACAAAAAATTACTGAAATGCATAGGAGCCCTAAAATGTTACTAGATAATTTTAGATAATTTTAGGATTTGCTTTTTGCTTAGGGTTGTGAAAGATTATTATTTCATTTGTAATAGTGGTCACTACTTTCTCTAGAGATTTTTTTAGACATGACGTTGTCATTTATGGGTGGGATTGCTTTTCTCTACTCAATTGACTTCTGCACTCTTTTCCTACTACTGCTTCTTTGCACTCTTTTCACCCTTTTCCTGAACATGGGCAGGTTAAAAGATCAGAATTCGTAAGCAATTCTTTTGTACAGCTTCTGCATCAACACTAGTTAGTAGTGAACATCACTAATTATTGGGTGTGTGATCTTATGCCACCTACTACAGGCAGAGGTATTCCTTATTTTGTCCCGCCATACGTGACCTTTGTGCTACTACATGTGTAAGGAAACATGTATCAAAAGACGAGCTAAGTAAAAGGATGATGCTACAGCAACATCTTCATGACTATATGAATATAGACCTTGACTCAGATTAGTATGAGTATAGTTATTGCCTATGTAAGGGCAAAAGGAGGGTCTGTGGTACTGGAAAATTTGGAGCCACGTCTGAGGCATACCCCTACCAGGCCGATTTTGGTATCCAAGAACCGCAAATGACAAATGCGGTATGTACAAGTGTTTTCGTCATGTTTCTACGATGAATTCACCGTGTATATGATACTACATATTGTATGCTTGGGTTCCATTTTAGAACAGTAGCCATTTTAAGGTAGCCCTCACATAGGCTGCGGATTGATGCCATTCCTAGGCCTAAAGGATACGTACACCTTCTGTGACTTCTCTGTGACCTGTGCAAACTGACTCCGCTGCCCGAGGTCAATCCTGTCCGGCCAGTTCCTTTTCCCGCGGCCTAATGTGATTAGCATCAGGGCTCGACCCATCATAAAGTCCTTGTTCCCACACGATCTCTGACTAAGCTATTTCACACCTGTCCTGTTTCCTACTTTATGGCTTGTTTTACGAGCAGGAGGTGCCCGTTTTATTGGGGTCTGCTGATATCTGATGAGGGTTCTGACTGAGCCTTGCTGGGTTAAATGATAGTGGGCTGAATGAGCTGAAATGTGGGATTGTCATCATGACTCTGTTCCTTCTTTGAAGCGAAAATATGTGAATGACCACTTGTAAAACAGGGGCGGTGTTGCCCAAAGCGTAATATTCTGTATAAAAGAGAAGACTAGTTTTTGTTCTGGAGACTGCCTCGTTCAGTTGCTAAGGCTTCTGTGTGACGTAGTCTCACTCAATTGAGTTTAATAAAGATGTCTTTTTCATATTTCAGCTTCTTTTGCCAAGTTCTTTGTTATATTACCCTGAGGCTGGAATTTTAAAGTACTCCACTCTGTGTTTCTGTGGTCCAAGACAGGAAGAACTCGAAGTCATAGGGTGCTACCCCTGGCACCGCTGGGGTCCTAAAAAACCCAGTACTTCAGGATGGGCATTTCCTAACGGGGTGTTTGCTACCATGGATGAAGCACTGGGCGAGGACCACACGGGGCTGCTGGATATGTTTACCTATTACCAACTTCGAGTAGCGCTGTTTACGTTCTACGTATCCTTCCCTGTCTCACCACCAACATTCCTGGTATTGGAGGAATTCCTAGTGAATACCTCACCGTGGAAGTTTATTACTCGACTGTATTCGGGTATGCAGCGCACATCCCCAAAATGTGACCCCCTAGCACGGCACGAGTGGGAGAAGATCCTGGGTGACCTGATTGAGGAAGGGGCATGAACATATTGTTGGGCGCAAATGAGGGAGCTGTCACCCAACTACAGACTGCACCTTATGCATTTAAAATTTCTTCACAGGCTGTACAGGACCTCTGCTTGGCTACATAGGGCCGGTGTGAGTGAGGATGCGAGGTGCATGCGTTGCCTCTTTTTTGCATTTAGCCTGGGAATGCCCGGAAGTGGCTCAGTTCTGGGAACAAGTCTTTGAGGTGCTGGCCCTGCTGACAGGCACTGCGGCTGAGTATGCTCTCCTGGTGGCTCTGCGGGGGTATGTGCGTGAAATAGGTGCGGTGCACAGGAAACTGGTTGGCATGCTGTTGCTGTTGGCAAAGAGAAGGGTTGCCATCTGCTGGGGTCAACGGGGCAGTCCAAAAGCTGCAGAGTGGCTCAAGGACGCAGTGATTTGCCACCATCAATTGTCCGACTATTGGTAGCTGATGCCTGCCCAGGCCCGACCCAAAGACAAATGGGCACCTCTGTAAGGCTATTTAGACTCTTTACCCCCAGGCTCTGAGAGCCACGCTGCTGTTTAGGCCCTTACACTGCATATGGACCACCCCCGCTGCACATCGACAGTTGGGCATATGGACGTAACTGGTGTATCAGACCCCTACCCGAGCCAGAGAGGTCTTCCTCCCTCCCCCCCAGCTGCCCCATTTTTTTTTTACCATCCCTCCTTTCCACTGTCAGGGCCATGCGGAGCCCTGATATGCATTGTGAGAAGACAAACGCTACAGGCAGCGGCAAGATACAACAGGAAACAGGGCCTCGGCTTGTTAATGTTGCTTGGGATTATGCACAATTGTCCTCTGAGAGTACCCTGCTGTAATCAAGGTTGCTAGTTATAAGACTCATGCAGCTGACATGACTTCTTCTCCCTGTTCATTGTACTTTTTAAAAAATTTTTCAATAAAAAGAACTTTCAAATAAATACAATTCACAAACTAAGCAACACATGAAATAACAATTAAACAATTTGCATAATTAATAACCATGAAAACGATTTACCATTACATTTTAAATATTAATAATTTAATTACTGTCCCAACCTATTCCCCTAGAAACCCTATAACATGCTATTACATTATAAATTGTAACAGTTTTTTTTTATTAATTACTAAACCTCCTAAAATTACTAACTATATTTAAAAAAATAAAAACAATTATATTGCTAATAATAATTCCTAAAATGAATATATTAACTAAAACATAATAAATAAATAGAAAATAATATTTTCTACAACATTACAAAAAACTAAATTGAAAACAACATTCTTGGAAACACTATATACCAAAAAAAACAATATTCTTGACAACGATATTCTGACTAATAATATTTTAGTAGTATCGATAACTCTTAACAATAGTTATGTCCCACGATCCATAAACTAATGATCTCTGACCTTTCAAAACCTTTTAAGTAATTATACTCTCGAGGGAGGATTGAAAAAACTCTTGTCACTAACTGATGATAAACTGAACAAAATGAATGGTATCATCAACTGGGCTTAAGAGGCTAAGAAGTCCAATGGTTCATGCATATGTTTCCCAGTAAAAGAAGCTCATAACTCTTCAAAACATATTAGAATCCACAGAAAATACTACATTAAGAGTAGGAAAAGCAAAGCTCCCCTCAAATTCTTATAAAAGAGCCTTGGTTGCTCACAAAAGATGTCGCAATGATCAAAGTGGTGCTGGAAATTCATCACATTGTAGCTATGTCTATGAATCCACCTGGAAAGATGTGAACGTTTGCCCCAACAATAGCCTTCTAGAACAGCATTTAACAAAAAAATCTGAAATGGACTTACCGTACCTGACGATTCATAGGGAATTTTGAGAAAATAAAGTGCCAAGTATGTCACTAACCTTTCAGAGAAGAACAGGAAAAGGTAGCAGAAAATGAATATGCAACTCTAACCAACTCTAGGAATCAAAGGCCCAAAATTGAGAAAAATTCATTTGCATTGCTACCAAATCTTTAGGACATAGGGATCAAGCTTTGAATGAGCAGGGAAGTTAGAGCAATTGAAAGAGCAGGAAACAAATTAAATGACAACATTTATCAAATTTTGAAATCCACAATATGTAATGGAAGGCTAGATCTTACCGGAAGTGAAAAGGAAATTTTACTTAGACTTAAGTCCCAAGAATTGATCAAACTACCAAGGTGGAAAGTAAGATAAATTATGACTTAGTAATAACTGTAGAGGGATTTAGGTCGGAACAAAGTGATGTACATTCTTCAGAAAATACAGAGGTAAGAGACCAGGTTTAATTAAAACTTACGATGTAGCAGAATTGGCAAGATGTGCGACTGAAAAGTCAGAGATTAACAAAGATCAAAGATTATGTGCAAAAGAGCCAAGGAACTCAATCAATTTAAATTCCTTGCAAATAAACAAAAAACTATGACTTTCATCATATTTCAATTAAATATAAACCTGATAAACAGCTGTGTAGAAGCAGTCAATGAGGCAGACCAACATAAAGAGAAACAGGGTGATGCAATTTTAAAGACTCTACATAATATAACACAGTGAGCCTTCAGTGACAGGTTGCCTGCTACGAATCCTATAAATTACACCACATTGTAAAAACCAGGTTTGAAGTCCTGGATTATACATATGTATCAATAGAACTAACTGGTCAGTGTTAGTAATTTTGGATTCAAGAACAAATAGAGAGCAATCAATTTCCACAAAACAGAACCCTGTGTATTATGGAATATTAAGCCCCAAAATTGTAACAATACAACATGAGGCAGACTGTCAAAAATGAGGACAAATAAAAAGGAACATGAACAGCATAAACAAGGTTGAGAACTGGATTGATAATACCATCCCTAATTAATCCTAACACTATCTCTAATTCATATGCAAAAGATCTAGCAACATTGGAACCTCCTCATCAAAACAATCATAAATGCCTTGTATGTAAAACCTTGCAACCTCATCAGAGGGCCTATTAAGAGCACATCGCTCAAACGCCAACCTTAGAGGTAAAAATAATTCAAACTAAATAAGGCAATAATAACAAATTAAATAAAAAATAAAAATGAAAATACACAACCTATTGGAAGATTCCAAGTTAGGCAGATCTGTCAGAAAAGAATATATAAATATTACCTGAGATACACAGAGCTACAAAAGATAGATCTGCATCAGGCCTGTATTTTCAGAAATCAGCAGATATTTTGAAAATATATTCATCAGTTTAAAGACACTAATGTTAATGTGGTGAAAAATAAAACAAATACTTTTGAATGGGTTATGCACATCAAGTCATTGTTATAGTGAGACCCCAATAAACAAAGATTCTCCAAATCAGGAGTGAATAACAATCACCCCTCATGGAGACTGGCTAGAGAAGGAAAACAAAATAACAACCATCAAGACCAGCAGGCAAGCCTCGGCTCCAGTCCTAAATGGCATCCAACTGGACAACTGCATTGTACATCATCTTTGCAGATTGTTATAAAATAATTGAGTGATTCCGGAGTCATGGAGAGGATCAACATTGCATCCTATCTATAACAATGGTTCATAAACAAATACTGAAAGTCACAGGTTGTTAGACTTGTTAGATGTATGTAAAAAATGGGGTTACTGTTTGAGGAGAGTGTAACCCTATTTAGGCAAGAATTACAATCATTGCCAGGGTGAGGCACAAGCAAGCTCCAAGGAGAGGATGTGGTCTAACAGCTAGGGTGGTCGACTTTGAAGCTGGGGAAGCAGGCTCCAGTCTTGGCAGGGATGTTCAAAATCCTCTAATTTTGGGCAAATCACGTAATCTCCCGTGCTAAAATAAAAAATGAATGTGTCCGTCTGTAACATAACTGGTGCTCATGTAAAGCTCTCTGACACCTTCAGGTCTAGTTCGTGCTATATATAACTAGAATTTTTTTTTTTTACCTCTGCTCAACCCTCTTGTAGCTTGGCAAAGATCAGTCAAGATTAACTTAAATGCAATGTGTAAAGTAGCCACAAAGCGGCAACTGTGGATATCTGGTAGTGCTAGACAGGGAAAAAGTCACAAGTTCACACTGACTGCAATGGAGTGCAGGCTGGCTACAGGGACCCAGTTAGGCCTCCGTAAGCGCAGTGTCGGTTCGGAGGAGCTGCAAAGCTTTGATGCGAGGCTCAGCGTCGTCGTCAAGGAGTCAGTGGATGAGGAGGGCGTGTGATGCGAAGTCTGCATTTAGGATGTATCGCGCACCAACTGGTTTCCAATAAGCTATGTGGCTTGCTATGCAGAGTCCTGTGTCTTCGGCAAACTGCCATCAACTAGAGACTTGCGATGCGAGGGCTTTTGTTGGGGTTGCTCAGGGCAGCAGAGGAGATGTGTCAGTACTGCTGGGTTCATAGATGTGCTGGCAAAGCACCTTCAGGTCAACTTCTAAGGGTCCAGGTCTGGGGTGGCATGACTTGGCAAGGTAGGACTCACAGATGGCAGAGTCTAGGTGCTAGATACAAGGTTGTTGGAAGCCTAATATGTACCCGAGGCTTCTGAACAGGAGGCCCGCCAACTAACCCCTTGGAGTCACTCTAGGTCCTGGATTTAGACATACAGGTCCAGTCCTTCTCATCTATGCAAAAGGGAAGCAGGGCAGCACAGTAGGGCAACAGTCCTTCAGAGCACCAGTCCAGCAGATTGGCATGCCTTTCAACAGCACAGCAGTGTTTCTTCCTGCAAGAGTAAACAGTTCTAGAAGTGTACTGAAAAGTTAGTGTCTGAGGTCCAAAATGTATACCTGGTGCCCACTTTGAAGTAGAAGAAGCTTCCAGAGGATTCCACCCCACAGGGGAGCTTGGGATTTCCTGCCTCCCTGCCCTGGCCCCAGATTGTCTGGGGTCACAATAGATTAATGCCAAACTATTTGTTAGAGTGCCCAGGCAGTGTCTTTGCGATGTGCAAGTGTGGTAAGTGACAGCTGCTTCCCCTCATTAACTCAGAGCAGCCCATCCTGCCAACACTTAGCTTCCCTTTGTCCTATTGTCGAACTCATCACCACAACCATGAAGAAAACTCACTCAGGAGCCCCAAAGGACCCCTGCCCACCGCACATCGTCCACAGGGCCGCCGCTGCCATCACACCCGAACTTGGACAGAGGATCAACGCCTCCCTCAGAGCCAGAATCTGCCCAGATGACTGGAAACGGGGGGAGGTGAAACCCCTCCTCAAGAAACCAACGGCTGACCCAACTGACCTGAAAAACTACCGGACCATCTCTCTCCTCCCCTTCGCGGCCAAAGTCACCGAGAGACTTGTGAACGCCCAGCTGACTGCCTTCATCGAAGAGAACTCCATCCTAGAAGCCTCCCAGTCGGGATTCCGCAGCAACCACAGCACCGACACTGCCCTCCTCGCCGCCACTGACAACATCCGCATGCTACTAGACCAGGGACACACTGCGGCCCTCATCCTTCTAGACCTCTCTGCAGCCTTCGACACCGTCTCACATCGCACGCTCGCAGCAAGACTCCATGACGCGGGGATACAAGGAGCTGCCCTCGACTGGATCTAATCCTTCCTCTCCGGCAGAACCCAGAGAATCCGACTCCCTCCCTTCCTCTCCGAAGCCACGGAAATCAACTGAGTACCCCAGGGATTGTCACTCAGCCCTACGCTCTTCAACATCTACATGGCCCCTCTCGCCACCATCGTCAGACAGCATGGGCTCAGCATCGTATCCTACGCCGAGGACACCCAGCTCATCCTCTCGCTCACGAAGAATCCCGAAGACACCAGACTCTGCTTCCAGGAAGGAATGAAGAACGTGGCCGCCTGGATGAAAGACAGCTGCTTGAAGCTCAACTCAGAGAAGACCGAGGTCCTCCTCCTCGGACCCTGCACCTCCACCTGGGACAACACCTGGTGGCCCTCTGTCCTCGGGAACCCACCCACCCCTACAGACCACGCTTGGAATCTCGGCATCATCCTTGACTCCTCCCTCTCCATGAACCGCCAGATCAACGCCATCGCTTCCACAAGTTTCAACTGCCTTCGCATCCTCCGTAAGACCTTCAAATGGATCCCCCGACTGCAGAAGAACTGTCACTCAAGCACTCATAACCAGCAGACTGGACTACGGCAACGCCCTCTATGCAGGAATCAACAGGAATCTTCTACACAAACTCCAAACCATCCAGAACGCCGCAGCCAGACTCGTCCTCGGGACACCACGTCACAAGCACATGACCCAACACCTGCAAGGCCTCCACTGGCTCCCTGTCGAGAAGAGAATCACCTTCAAACTCCTCACCCATGCCTACAAATCCCTCAACAACATCGGACCCAAATACCTCAACGAGAGAGTATCCTTCCACGTACCCAAGAGGAACCTCTGCTCCGCCGACCTCGCCACACAAAGACCAACTGCCAGATCCATCTAGTCATATGACCCTAGACACAGACAGAAGACACCTACTGGTTGGGACATGAAGATGCTGTCTTTCTAAAAGTAGCATTTTTGAAATTGTGATTACAAATCTGACGTTACCATTAAAGAGGGCTTTTAATTACAATTTTTTAGACACCAAATTCGATTTGCCTACCTGCTCCCAATTAGACGTTACAGCTTACTTACTGTAATAATGTAACTCCAATGTTGTCCTACGGGAGAGGTAGGCCTTGCAGTAGTAAAAAACAAATGCAGGAGTTTTTCAATACCAGGAGCTATAAAACTGAAAAGTAAATGTCCCACTTTTTAAATACACTGCATCCTGCCCTCTGGGCTGTGTAGGGCCTACCTTAAGGGTGACCTATATTTATTGAAAAGGAATGGAGGTTTATCTTGTCAGGTCAAAATTAAGCCTGGACGTACAACTCAGTTCCGCTCGCAGAGTTTGCGTAATTAGGCAACTCTGCATTCTGCAGAGAACGGGTGTATGTCTTTACAACGCATTCCGTTGTAACGCATGCCTTTACCACGCATGCGTTACAACGCGAATGGCATCACCATGCATATCCTTTACCACGAAAATGCCTTTTACACGCATACTTTTACAACGATTTTCGTTGTTAAATTATGCATGTTAATGGCATTTTCATGTTAAAGGATATGACACTAAAAATGTACCCTTTAAATTTACCCCTGCGGGACACCAACCCCTCATTCCCCCTTACCTCTCCCCTCCTCGATCTTCCTTGGTGTCCTTCCGTTTCCTCTAATGACACAGATTTTCTCCACATCTCTTTCTTTAAATGACGGAAACAGGTGCGTTTTGTTTTATATTTTATTTTGGGGGGTGCCCCCCCCCAGCCCTCTTTTTTAATCCCTCGCTGTTTTTTTGGGGGGGACCCCCAATTCCCCCTTTTTTTCCTTATAACTTTAGCACACATGCCTTTACTATGAATTTCGTAGTAAAGGTATGCGTGGTAAAGGCTTTTAGTTGTAACCACGCATGTGTTGTAATGCATGCGTGGTTATGGTTATGCGTGGAAACAGCCGCGTTGTAGTGGCTGTTTCCCGCAGAGAACACAAAGTTGCTGCAAAACTCCGCACTCTGCAACGGAGTGGAGTTTTTTTTGCTATCGCACTCAAAATGTCCTTTCACGCGGTAGCGACTAGCCAGGAGCTCATGTTCGCCCACAAATGTTTCAGAGCCCTATGCGGTCGGCACTAAATTTGCTAGCCGTCTTTATGCTTCAGCGAGTTTTGACAGATGTTTTCTGCCGTACGCGATCCTGAATGCGCAGGATTTACCGTGGCTACAATCTGTGGAAGATTCTCTCCTCAAGAAGCATCCAAATCTTCCTGAAATGACAATTTGGAGTCAAAACCTCCCCGAATGAACATTTTGCACTTGTTTCTTTGTGCAAGGAGGTTTTTTTCCAACTGGGCTCCAGAGTCTCCAACTTCCTATTCCTATCAAGGAGGCTCCTCCCAGTGCTTTGGCCATCTTCTGGTCACTTTTCTTTTGGATTTGGAGCTGGAAGGATATCTCTTTGTGTGTGTTGCGTGCATATACCATTGGAGTTAAAGACTTTGTATTTGAGATTTCACCAGTTAAGTTAAAAAACTGGTGTTTTTGTTTGATTAGGGCCATGCACCTGGATTTATTTGTACTTTTAATCGCTTTTTCTAAATGTATTGTGGTGGGTGGAATGTAGTTTTAGTAGGGGCCTAGTTATTTCTTTGTGATTATTTTTTCTTCTTTCATAAAGGAAAAATGATGCACAGTTCACAACATTTTCTCCATGGTTATTTTTTGTAAATTTGCAATATTGACTTGAGTAGGCCCAATGCTAGTCATGGGTGCATGAAACAACTGTGGTGTCTGTTGAATTTGAAACATCATTTAGGCCATGGATGGATTTGGATGGAATACAAAATGAGTTTTTCTGTGGTATTTCATGTTTTTCTTTCTTCCTGTAAACAGTGTTTAGGTGGGGTAATGCCTTCAGGGCAAGTGTGTTGGATTTTCAGCGCTGTTGATTTTCGTTTTTGGTATAACAGAATTAATCAGTGCTGTGTTCTATCTGTCTAACTATGCCTCCTGTGTCTGTTTGCCAAAGTCCACCATTTGCCTTTGTTTCTCATTCTGTGGGGGCAGGGGCCATTTTGTATAGTCAGTGTCCTCAGGCCTGCATGTGTTCATTGTTACCCAGGCCTCCTGGTTGTTTTTGTGACCATGCGTCAGGCGGCCATTTTGTGTAGCCAGCCAGTGTGCTTTTGCCGAAGGCCTGCATGTCTTTGTTCTGGCACCGGCCATACCTCCTTCCTATTTAACCATGTGGTCTGTGGTCCTTTTGTGTAGGATAGGTACTAACAACTGGTATGCTTTGCCATAGGCCTGCATGTCTTCTTTTTGTTCTCAATGCCTTCTTGCTCAGTGTTGTTGTTGCTGACCATGTGGCAAAGGTAACAGCCATTTTGTGTATCCAGCCAGTGTGGCCCTCTGCTTTGCCATATGCTTGCATGGATGGTTGAGCAATTAAATAGCAGCTTAATACATTTTTGTTATATCTTTGAGGATAATTTGCTTCACTTATTTATAATTTTGTGAAAGTTTAATTTCTCAATTTAAGTTCTTTTCAATTAATAGTTAATTCGATTTTTTATTTCAATTTTTGTAAGTTTATTACCTTTTTAAATATATATATTTATTCATTTTTTAATATTTTTTTTTAAACCATTTTCACTACATCTGGCATCAGCTAATCAACCACATGTCTGTTATAGGTGCACAATTAGATTAATTAGAGTAACCAGTGACCTCATTAAAAGATAGTGTTTGTTTGTACTACTAATTGAACTGCAACAATACCACGTTCACTGATGTTCTTCTTGCTTCTTTTCTTTTAGGTACACAGGAGACAACATCACCCATAGTACTGCCAGACAGAAGCCTGTGTACTTGTGTGAAGCTAAGTGCCACTTCTCCAGCTTCAAGATGGCCCTAAAGAAAGGAGCAACCAAGAAAATGCCCAGCAAGAAGAAGAGAGAGCTTACCACCACTGGTATGTAGACTAAGATCTTTTTTGGGGGAAAACTGTGCCTTCTGCACCAGTCTCTGGGGAGCAAGCTGGGAACCCCCCCCCCCTTGCATCAGTGGACCCACCCCAATCTAGACCCAAGCCCATGTCTGTCACAGAGGCAGCCAGTTGGATCACTGCAACGCCGACAAGCAGTGATGCAGAAATGGGCTTTTACCTGTCCCAAAGTAATACCCAATTGTTGCAGAAAACTCATAGAAGTGGACAATAACAACAACAGCTGCAACCACCAATAGTAGTTCCTCCCGAAGTAGGAGCAGTTCAGTAGATTGAGCTTCATGCTGAGGAAGAAGAGCAAGCCGCTCTTTCAGAAGTCCACTGTCTTCCAGTGGTGCATCATCTTTTTCTTGAAGCCCCCCTCTGAAGATCTAGACACCACTTGGATCCCGCTGAGAGTCTGAGAGTGACACATGCCACGAGAAGAGGCTAGGAAAAAGGAAGGTTCCAGGA
Source organism: Triturus cristatus (assembly GCF_964204655.1). Classification (NCBI taxonomy): domain Eukaryota; kingdom Metazoa; phylum Chordata; class Amphibia; order Caudata; family Salamandridae; genus Triturus; species Triturus cristatus. The sequence goes on from NC_140584.1 coordinate 1,200,817,623, forward strand.
AGTCTTAGAGTTATGGAGGCAGATATAGAAGCGGAGGATGAGGATGAGCCAGCCGTCATAGATGTTAGCCCAGCCCCAGTGGAGACCGAGGTTACCCCATCCCTACTTGCTGGGAGGGAAGTGACACCACAGATACTAGCACCCCAGCTGCCATATTTGCAAAGTCCCGGCAGCGACCTTCATCCACAATTAGAGAGTCAAACGTCAAAATGCCCACCTACCTCCAGTTCATCCTCCATTGGCAGACGGACAAGCGTCAGAAAGTTGACCTCCCCAGTTTGGGACTTTACGGTTAGCAAGAAGGAGCTGAACATTTCCATATGCTCCATTTGCCAAGCAAGTGTTAGCCGGGGTAAGCTTGGTACAAACTATGGTACCGGGGGCCAAACAACCCATTTGCGAAAGCACCGTATGATCCAGTAGGAGGCGCACCTTGGCGGCCCAAAAACTACAAGTGTTGTTGGTGAAGGGGGTGAAAGGTTGAGCAGGGAATCCAATCTGATCACGGTGGAAGGTGACAAAGAGGAAGACATTTTTGTTACGCAGTGCAGCCTTCTCCCCAGCAGTGCAGTAGTATCGCCCACAACATCAACATCACAATGGCACAAAACTCCGGTCGAGACACAAATGCAATAGAGGACAGTGACTGCCCCGCTAAAACACACCTTGAGCCTACCACCGCCTGCTCTCAAAATGTCACCTGCATCAGTGGCACCAAGAAATAAAATAATCCAGGCTACTATTCCTGGCATGTTTAGGCCGGAAGAGCAGGTGTTGACACTGCTGAGATTTTTAATGCCGCTCGGAAGAATGCGACAGTAGCCATGTTTGCCATTGAGGAAGCCCATACTGCCACAAACATTTTGGAAGACTTTAACAACAAGGTCTTTGAATGTTTGTGACAAAGAGGGCTTGGCATTGGATTTGTTGCCACGGACAATGGCAGTAATACAGCTAAGGCCATGGCCGAAGGTAGCTATTTGAGGGTCCTGTGTTTGGCGCACTGCATCAACATCATTGTTCAGGACTTTCTTAAAATAGAAGACCGAGTAAAAAAATTACTGTTCACCTGCAGAAGAATCTGCACTCATTTCAGCCATTCATTTAAAGTCCAGAAACTGCTAGGGGTCATTCAGCCGGATAATAAAAGCCAGGTAAAGCACTCATACAGGAAGGTGCCAACAAATTGGAACTCTACTTATTACATACTTTTAAAAAATATTTATTTGTATTGAATACAAGACGACAGAGAAGAACAAGTTACTTACCTTCGGTAATGGTGTATCTGTAAGAGAAATAGGTTAGTTATAGATTCCCTACCTTTGAATCACCCCCAAGCGTCAGACTGGATCCGGAAATGTTTTCTTAGCAGTATCCCTGCATTTCGGTAGGTGGCATCGGTCGACTCGTCATTGGTGTCGTGTTCGCTGGATGACGTCCCGGTGCCTATTTAAACGCCACCCGTGCGGCTGACGTCCGTTCTGACACAACTTTCCACACCAGAAGTGCAGAGCCATGGAAGACACTGACCACTGGTGCGCTTAAACTAGGGCCCTGTAAGGGAGTCCCTATCCCTAGAAGTCCGTTCGCAGAGTGGGGAGGAGAGGTGGGGCGGTAAGGAATCTATAACTAACCCATGTCTCTTACAGATACATCGTTACAGAAGGTAAGTAACTTGTTCATCTGAAAGAAACAGTTATAGATTCCTTACCCTAAAATAGATACCCCAGCAATACTAACCCCAGAGGAGGGTCTACAAACTTGGAGACATATCAGCAACAACCGGCGATAATTATCGCTAAGCGCACATAGTGCTAGTATAATTATCGCCGGCTAGCGTGGATTTTTATCGCTGAAATAGCGTGCTATTAGCAATGCTTATCTCAAAAGCGATAAAAATCCTAGCTCTAACTGCCAAACGTGAGATTATCACTGGAAACCCAGCGATAAACCCACGAAGTTTGGCGATAGTTTGCTGATAGGGCCTCACATACTTAGCCTGATATCCACCTTCCATAGGATATCATGGCTAAGTCAGTTTCAAAGCAGGAGTAAGGAAAGTAGCGATAACAGAGGTTATCGCTACTTTTCTTGTCGCTATGCTGCTTTGCGTGAGGCTTGATAATAGGAGAAATGTCGGCTTAGCGACATTTCTCCCGTTATCCTGGGGAGGAACGCCCACTTTGCATCTCATTAGAGATTCAAAGATGGGCGTTAGGAATTCAGGCGCTAAGGCAAGGTTTCACGCGATAGCGTGACCTTGCTAATATAGCGATAAAATTATTGCCGCTTTTCGGCCAAAAATGGCCGCAAAAGCGGCGATAATTTTATATCGCCGCCTTGTAGATATGCCCCCAAGTTCACACCAGAAAGTCCTGGAGGACAGAACAGGTAAAATAGCTGTCCCTCCGGTCTTGGCTGTCCAGGCACTAATGTCTGGTGAATTTGTGATGCTCATGTGACTGCCTGACAGATGTCAAAGAGTGGAACTCCACGTGCAAGAGTAGTAGTGGCAGCCGTAGCTCTGGTGGAATGAGCTCAGAGCCTCTCTGTAGGTTCCTTTTTCGCCAAGGCGTAACAAACCTTAATACAAAGGACAACCCATCTAAAGATGGTATGCTTGTGAACAGCCGAACCTTTCTTGGCACCTACATAGCCAACGAAGAGTTGATCATCCACCTGAAAATCTTTTGTGGGGTCAAGGTAGAAGGACAGCGCACGTTTAGGGTCCAGACGGTGGAGCTTGTCCTCCTCCTGTGAAGGGTGTGGAGGTGGGAAAAAGGTGGGCAAAGTAACGGTTTGTCCAATGTGAAAAAGGGTAACCACTTTTGGAAGGGACGATGGTCTCGTCCTTAGCATCACTTTGTCCAGATACACATAGAAGAAAATGGGCTTAGAAGAAAGAGCTTGAAGCTCACTCACCCTGCTAGCAGAGGTGATGGCAACAAGGAAAGCTGTGTTCAGAGTAAGAAGCCTGAGAGGACAGTTGTGAAGAGGCTCAAAGGGAGCGCACATAAGATAAGTTAAGACAAGGCACACGAGGTGCGGGTCTGTCACAGGTATCAGTCTGTGACAAGTGTCGCATGGCTTTAAACCCCTCCGACGATGGGACATCCCTTGCGCACCAGGAGTCGAAAACTCAAAAAAGAAGTTGACAAAAGTCCAAAAAAGCGTAGTCAAAAAGTGACTAAAAGGGTAGCACTCTCCGGATCTGCGCTAGCCTGGCGCAAAAAAAGAAAGAACTGACTTCAGCGCGCAGGGGCGGCGTCTAAATAGGCACCGCAATGTCATCACGGTAAACACGACGCCAACGATGGCTGCGGAGGCGACCGACGACCCCTAATGACATGCAGGAGTACTGCTAAGAAAAAATTCTCCAGATCCAGTCTAACACCTGGGGGTAATTCTAAGGTAAGGAGTCTATAACTAACTGTCTCTTTCAGATGTGACAATCCAGTTAGCAGTGTCAGGCTATTATGAACATACGTAATAGAAGAGACTCTCTCATTTCCCACAAGTTGAGGGCCCAACAAGATCATAGATCTATGTCACTCCCTTCATTTGCGGCTACACTCCCACCCATGTCGATGACAGAAGATTACAGAAGGTCTCCTTATATATAAATATATTGATGGTCCTCTAGGGCCATTAGATTTGATATGATTAGAGTCACAGGCACCATTACCCACTCTCATAAAACTAAAGACAAATGTAAAACACCAATTTGATAAAGCTGCTATATTTTTTTCTTTTGAAGGATTTCCTAGTAAAGTGCTTAGATGGTTTGGGGCTTCAAGAATTAGGCCCATTTACTAACGAATGGTGCAGGCACCTACAATAATGACTGATATGATCAGACAACTAGAACTTTCTTTTAGCATCACTGGTCTGACCTTTTTCCATTGATATATATTTTTTTCATATGACATCAGTCCACTACAAACTGTCCAAAGTGATCGGACCTTTGTCTCACCCTCTGCGAGGTTTGGGAAGCCTATTGGATCTTGGGTCAAGGTATTTATATTTTATCCTAATAGCTGGTCATACAAGCTGTCAACAGGGATTGCCATTTGTCAAACAAGAATCCTTGCGTTGCTATGTGCATGCTAGTTTTGTTATCACCTCAGGCTAATTTAACCTTTAACTCCCTCAGCTATAACCTACATCCTTTTGAGGAAGTAGACAGTGGGAAAAGCAATGTACGGCAGTTCAGTCAGTGAAAGCATGAAGGACTGGGATATAGCTTTGGCACATTTGTCACAGACTATCCCATCCACAGACCTTAATCAAATTACATACCCATACAGCATTGCATTGTTCTTCTAGTAATTTTAATCTTCACCTTTGGCTTTGATGTGCACCATTTAAGCTTTACATTCCCTCATCCACACTTTCACCATAGAAAACTAGTCATCATTCATTATCCAATCAATCCATCCATCCAAACATAGCTCCGAACAAACCTTTCATCAACATCCATTTACCCAGCCATGCATCCTTGCTTTCACCCATTCCATTCACCCATCCTGCTTTGCCTTAATCCACCCAAGCATTCCTTATTATTTTCAACCATCCTTCACCCAGCCATGTAGATTGATTCATATCATCATCACCCACCTAGCATCATTCCTTTCACACACGTATCCTTTCACTAATATGTTACATACATCATGTCACCCATCCTTTCTCTTTCTCTTTCCATTCTGTTTTGTATTTCCCATCAACACGTCATTCTAAAAGTTCATTTATGAACTTTTGTCTGTGTGCTGAGTCACAGGTAGAAAAGGGCATACATAACTACACAACTCCAACTGTTATCTGCTAAAGCAGGGTGTTGTTCATGAGTCAGTCAACGCCCTTGCAGTAAATTACTATTTGTCAATTAGTAAGCAATGTAACTTACCGTTGTCCGCCCTTGCTGCCACTGGTTCTACCCCCTCACTGACCGCTGGCACCACCGTCCCTGGCATTGGTGGTCTGTCTGGCTAGAAAAAACATTACACATCTATAATTTGAGATGTCAGATACGCCTTCCCTGTTTTCTTTTAAGCAAAATATATAAAAGAAAAAACAAAACATCAGTACAGTTTGGTTATAGTTTTTTAATCTTCTACCATCATGCAAAACATCACGTTGCTCATTTTGTTGATTGGCAATCATTAAAAAGCCAGGTAGTCAAGCCAAACAAAATCTTTTTGCAATTATGGAGGGGCAGAGGCAGAGCTATAATGAATCTGAGTTATTGAAGCGCAATTTATTTATTTATTTGAAAAGTTTTATATAGCGCTGGCTAGACCTGAAGGTATCAGAGCGCTTTACATGAGCAATAAAGTGGTTCAATGATTGGTCAATAAAGGACATATGGTCTTAGTTGGCAAAGGCAATGGGGCCACCCTCCTCATCATACTTCCAAGGTCCAGCCATGCTGCACGGTCATTACATGCTGGTATACTATTACCAAGGCAATAATACATGCACAACACAGGGGGGTCCACGATGACCATGGCCACTCTCTCCTTTTACAGTACTGTTTGAATATGAGCATGAAAAAGAAAGCCTTCTCAACAAACATGCATAGAATACCTTCACTGCATTCACAGTGGAGTCCCTGACCTAAAATGGGTTCTTTGAGTCATACTGTACCACCAGTCTATAAGGGGAAAGGGAAAGCCTCCTGACAAAGTGGAAGAAAAAGGAAGCTACAGAATAGTACAGATAGTTTTGAAGGCAAGTAATACAACTTGAAATATAGAGAAAGTAAAGGAAGTAATAAATAGGATCTTGTAGGGATACGAAGGATTTAGGAAGCATAGTGGAGTTGAAAAAAAAATAGATGAGTGGCAGTTGAAAGGAAACAAATGTATTCTAAATGTGGAGCTGTAAAAGTAGGATCAAGGTAGGCAAACAAATAAGGGGGAGTTACTGAGCCCAGCAGAGCCATCACCAGCTGACTCACTCGCCTGTACCGAGATGGTGGTACTTGTGGCCACATCCCTCGTGCCCCTGATGTAACAAATAAACAAAATTACATTAAAAAATGTTAGTGGTACTGTTAATCTCCCCAAAAACTATTTAACTGGGAGAGGCAAACGCAGTAACATATGATTTAACATTTATAAATCAGATCTCCTCTCCTATTGCTATCGTGCACCTATTCCTTAATTTTCGAACCCGACCCTGTTCCAAATTTCCTAAACTACATTGGAACTATTAGTAAATTGCAACAATTGATCTTTGCTTCTCATCTCATTCTGAATCTCCTACTCTCAACCTTTGACAGGTCAACTCAGTCTGCATTTTCAATGCAATCATGGTGATGCATGCATAGTTATTAGTTACTTAATACTTTCTACACATCATTAGGAAATCAGTGTCACTTGGGGTTGGGAGTTGGGACTGTATGAGCTACAAACAATAAAGGCACAGAGAAGTGAAAGAAGAATGCATTAGCTCACTGTCTAATACACCACTATCTCAGTAACAGGACAGAGGAGTTTCTGCGTGACTTCCTAAATGAACAGTCCAAGTGAGCACCAACAACACAAGTAGGATTAGATAGCACCGCCAAGCACCTGTCTACTCCAGGATGATCATATAATATTTGTAACATAAACTTAACTGACCTCAGTGTGAGAAGTATGCTTGCTAATTGGGAAGAAAATATTTGCATTATATTACTCACCAAGCCCTGCAACCTCCACGCCTAGCAGGTCCTGGTACTGGTCCAAGATGTCAGCCCACCGTGCCCCAGCTGCTGTTGGGTGCACTTGATGCCCAAACATAGGCGAACCTCCCGGCGTACACTCTACCAGCATTGCTTCCGCTCCCAGAGGGCGTAGCCACTACCAGGCCTGACGCCTGCTGCCTGTGTGGAGGGGAGGTGGCGCTGCACATTAAAAACAAGTGCTGCCACCTCCACCTCGATGAATAGTGCATGGGCTGCACCCCTTGTCTGTGCAGCCTACCTCAAGATAGGCAGCTGCTGCTGGTGGTTGGGGGGGCCTGGACATTCACTCCCCTGCTCTGCCATGGTGTTGGATGGGGACCGAAAAAGAGAAGAATGTAGAATAATGAAAAACATTCAAGCAAAAAACACAAAAAAACCAAAAACTTAAAATACAAAAACACAGAGCAACGAATATTATAAAAAATAAGGGGGAGAAAGGTTTTAGATGGGTAGGATTAACATTTGGAGGAGATCAAAAAATAGGCACAGTACCATAAACAATCCAAGATGGCCATGCCCATGCGAACACATACAAATAAAAATAAACTTAAAATAGAAAAACACAAGAACACACAGCAAGGATATAATAAAAAATGAGGGGTAGTTTGTTTTAGATTAGCAGGATTAAAGATTTTTAGGAGGAGAAAAAATAGAAGGTCATGCCCATGTGAACCCCATGGTGCCGTTCGCATGCGAGATTGCACGTCATGTTACGTTTAATTGAAAACGTTAAACGAACGGGCGCAACAAGCAACTCCGCCCGCTTGCAGAACTCTGCATAGCTGGCTGAGATTTTTAGACACTGCGTGGAGTTCTGCCTAGATCCACCCAGCCTTATTCGAAATGGCAGGTTATAACTGCACATACAGGCTGCAATTGCAGACCTGGGACATGCTTAGGAAAGCTACTTAAGTTTGTGGCACAATCCGTGCTGCAGGCTCATTAGTAGCATTTGATTTCCTGGCGCCCTGGGTACATATGTTACCACTCTATGAGGGATTTATAAGTACATTAAATATGCCAATTGGGTATAAGCCAATTCTACCATGTTTTATGGGGCAAGCACAATAATTTTAGCATTGATTAACACTGGTAAAGAGTCCTAAGGCCAGCAAAAACGAGATCAGCAAAAATTGGCGGGGATAGGTGGGGGGTTGGGTGAACACAAAGAGTGTGGAGGAAGGCCACCCTAAGTCTGACATCCCTAACATGTGTCCCCCCTAGCTGAATGTGGGGAGAACTACCTAACCTTCTGGTAGTTCTAATCACTAAGGCAAAAAACTTGCAGAAAGTGTGCTTTGAAAAAGGTGTCTTCACAATTCGAGGGTGGTACAGTGTGAACCCTCTTTCTTTCATTTCCCAGCAAAAGGGCATGACACCCCAGATACGGTGCAAGTGGACTCGTGTTTTGAGGCAAATGAGGACAAAAAAAAATGTTTTAATGTTCTATGGTTTGATGATGTTGATAACGATTAATGATGCTGTGTATATGTAAAAGATTGAAATTCTTGTATTGTAAATTGAATCATGCTGTTTTGTGCAGAGTTTATAATTTGTGTGCTTAAATTGGCAGTTACACGCCTGTTTTCATTCCAGGTTCTGAGCAGAAGACAGAATAACTGAAGTCCACCTGGGTGACCTAGTCCCTCGCAGCTGTTTCGAATGTTCCGGTTTTTGTTACGCTTGAGGTCTTCAGTTTGAAGACAGTTGGGTCGCCTCAAGTTTCATGGTTTAACATTGCAAGTTGAGACTGTTAGCCGCCGCTGGCAAAGAAAGAGGACTGGAAATGGCATTGGTCCAGTATTATGGGAAGAGTCATAATGTGATTGGTGCACTGTTAATGACGTCATATGTGATATTGGGAAATGTAGTTTTCAATTTAATTAGCTACTGTGAATGTTTGTTAATAAACAGAGAAGAAAGAATAAAGCATAATCCTCACCTCAGAGTCCTTAATAGAATTGAATTTTTTTTAATGTCAGACTTCCTTCTCGCATGGCTGAGAAACAAAGTTTGAAGTTGCAGAAAATATGCTCTCATTTTAGCTTCTGAAGCACCTTATATCACCTCTATGGGAAAATCATGAGAAAGCTGTTTTCTGTCAAACATGATTTATGAAATCCAGGCAGAAGGCTTTTTCAAAGGGTAAAGTCACCCTAGAACACACCACAATTTTTAAAATTAGTATGGTAACATCTACAAATGATTTATATTGCAACTAAAATATATTATTACCCTTTATACATTCCCCTTTTTGTGACCTTCAAAAACTGCTATTCGCTACAATGCATTTCAATGGGCACCACACCTCAGAGTCCTGTAAGTGATGCAAGCATGTTGTCCATGTTGTGGTCAGACAATAAAGTGGGGTGCATTTGGGGCCACGATATGTGCCTGTTGGGCTCTTGGTGTGCTCACTCGGCCCACTTACATATTTTTTTAATACATTTTCAAGACACATGGACCAAGTCCCTCAGTCATGTTATGGCTGCCAAAGCATATTGTTCAGGTTGTCATCAATCAATCAGGATTGAATAGTCTCCTTTAAATTGGCCAATCAGAGCATATCTGAACGCCAACTGTCCCGATATACAAATTTAATTTTCCTTTACTATCTCAAAAACTACTGAACAAATTCAGACCAAATAACTAAAGGCATGCTTTCTGGACCAAAAGCTACAGTTTTACCAAATTTGGTGTAAATCCTTTCAGCCGTTTGGGCTATAATCGTATCTAAAATCTCTATGGGAATTAACATAGGAAACACTTTTTTTTTAACCCCTCTTTTTCTCGGCCCCCTTGATGGATTACCCTGAAACTTTACATGCACAACAAAACCCCAACTTGAGACTTTTTTAGGGAAAATTTCATGAAGATGTGTCAAACCGCACAAAGTCAAAAAACGCTTTTTCTATGGAAACTAGGTCCTAACTATATATACCTACTGGCGACAGCCACTAGGTAATGTATATATAAATATGAACATATTATTTGATTTTATATTACAAGATCCTGGCAGACATCTAAGATGAGGTTCTAACAAGAATTATTAGGTTCTAACAAGAATTATTCCAGTTCAAATGTTCTCCCGTAGGGTTTGTAACCAACACCAAAATCATTCTCTACAAAGGTAATCTGACATTTTATTTAACAAAATGGCTATCTGTAGGCTCTAATATAGAGAAATAGCAACTCACCCTTAAATGCATGTTGATTTTATTATACGCTTTTCACAAATATTATGCCAGGTCTTTTGTGTGTATAAGTTTTCACAATAAAAAGAACAGATCTAAGGCAACAGAAATAATTTTCCCTGGTAAATCAATCAGGCCTGTAGGTGTTACTGACGAGCTATCACCATAACCAACTGAGGCCTCCTGGACTGAGCATAAGTTTTCCCACAAGGCAACCATCAGGCATACAGTAACTCCTAAGAGGCTTAAAAAAGGTTCTTGTGCTACAAATCTTCCATACCCACGGTTTGTTAGAGGGGCTACCCAGCAACAAAATGCTTGCCTGTAGCTTCAATAAAGAGTAATAATAATCTAATAATCTAAAATGCTTGTTGGTTTTAAAAAATGCTTTTCATAATCAATATGTCAAACATACTACCTTTTTCTTAACTTCTCACTATAAACAATAAGGACTATGATATTTACGAGAACATTGGAATGTTGAACGCTCCTGTGACAGGGCGCCCGCGGAGAACGACTGCTGGTGCCGCTGAGGCGTGCTTGGTGTCCTCGGAAGGGCAGAGCCTCACCTGGATCCGGAAGCGGACTCCAGGACGACCACAGAGGGGAAGCCAGGTGTTCAGATTGTGGGAGCCTGTGGAGAACGAAAAGTGACACCAGGAAAACCTGTGACAGAGAAGTCGGAGGAGACAGAGCAGTCGAGTGACGCGGAGGAGACGGAGCAGTCGAGCGACGTGGAGGAGAGGGCAGAGGACGCAGGACAGTTGTGAGACAGGGAAGCAGACGTCGGACCAGCGGTGATTGTTTTCCCTGAGGAAGGCGCTATGGACGAGGTGGCCGTGGCTCTGTCAGGGAGTCACGGCTTCAGGCAAGTGTCTCACACAACCGGGTTACTGGTGGGCAGGTGGGCATTTATCCATGCTTACTTCACGGGCCTACAGGGAGGCCCATGCTGAAGGCAGAATAGAGACATAGCCGGACCCAGGTCCAAAGATAGAGAGGACCCCGGTGCGAGAAGGGGTACACGTGAAGAACAGACCCCACATTTTCCCATACCCAACTGTTGTGTAGCTTTTCTGTAGTTCTGTCTTTTCTTTCACCCACTTCCCCTGTCAAACTGTGCGAAGTAACATGTAGACCCTCAACCTGAGCACTCCCTGCACCCCTAAGGAAGACTGTTACTGTGTTAGTGGCAAGGGACGACCCCAAGAAAAATAATAGCTTCTTCCTTTTGTTTTCTTTTTAACCGAAGGGGAAACAACGCCAGGGAACATACTGGACTGGAGCCATCCCGAGAAGGAACCCTAAGGCACCCGGGATCATGGGCTCACACAAAGATGGATGTTGGGATCCCATTTTGTCTAGTTGATCGTTGTAGCGAACTGTCTGGCAATAAAACGCCCTTTGGTCATCTACCACTGCCTCCCGTGGTTTGTTGTCCTGTGACAGCTCCATCAAGACATTGGAGTGCTCCGAGCTTCTAATGGCCGGTAGAAGCCCGAAGAATCAACATTCCAATGTTTATTCTCAGGAATAGCTGTGAAGAAAAGCCTCACATAGCCCAAGGGGAATCCAGCTCCCTCGGGCTCCATGAGGCCTTTGTTTTACAATTTGGAACATTCTGCCCTCTGGGGCAGAGTTTTCTAATAGCCTTAGAGGCCTCCGTTGCGGACTCTATTGGCCATTTTAGGCACGCTCCCTTGTGAAAGGAATGCTGGAGCAGGCTTTTAATAGGCAGTAGAGCCCGCTATGGCGGCTCTAAGGCTATATTATTGGTGTGTCACCATAAACAACTCAGACCTAAAACGTTGGTTCATAAGACTTCCAACGGTGCAACTATCAGTCATACCACAATGTAATTACAAATATGTACAAAATGCAGTTGTCCAGACAATACAAAATTCTTACTAACAGTGCCTAAGAAGGATTACTATAGTGCAAATCGTCTCTTCCCATGGTTTGTTCAGATAGGTCACCAGCACTAAAAACCCTTGCTTGGTACAGTAAGCTCCAGGATTCCAAGTAACAAATTGCCTGTTTCAGGCTTTAGCACAGTATAATGACAAAACACCCTTTAAAGATGTTAGTGTTTAACACCTCTAGTGGAGGTTTCAACCAGTGGCCGACAGTCGCACTACCTCCCCAGTACGACTGTCGGGCATTGGTCAACACTGGGGAAGCCCCTCTGTTGCTGAGAACCAGAGATATTCCTTTATTATTTTTTAACCTTGCCCTGCTTGGGATGAGCTTCCCGACCAGCCTGAGTCTTTTTTTAGATCGAGCTAGACAGCGTATGCACTGTCTCTTCGTGACCTGCTGAAATCAGTCTGCCGGCTTCAAGTCCATCCCCTCTCTTGCTATTGCTTTTCATTTGTCTATGTCAGTGTCCTTTAAAAATACTTGCTTGCTAGTGGTCATTCATGCCTCTTTGTCCCTCTTTTCTCTCTTCTCTTCATCCCATAGAGCAGTGACTTAGTACTGTCTAATTCGGTGATGGTTCTTTATCTAGCCTTTGGGAACTATTTTTTTCTTTGTTTCCTGCTCTGTTACTGTTTGTCTGTGTTTAGTTTCAGCAGCCTAGCTGCTTACATTCAAATACAGCATTCTTCCTCCTACCTCCTCTTAATGCCACAGTTGTGTTACTACTGCCTTTTTTACTGCTGCCTACCCACGATGGCTCCTGCTCCGTTGCTTGTATCTTTTTTATTAGACTTTTTGAACTTTCGATCTTCACCGTCAGTTGGGCTTTTTCTAATAGGATACTTGCTTGGTTTGGACTTCCTTTTAAGGGGGATTAGGCTTGTTTTTTTAGGTTTGGCCTGCAAAGGGTTTATATTCCACCACCTCTTTTTTCCTGGCTTTTCATTGGTTACTCTGCAGGCCACTTACTTATCCTCCAGTTCTATTGGCTGTAGCATATTTTCTTGCATTGACCAATGCTTGTTCAATATTATTGTGCTTTCAGTAAGCAGCACAGCACGGGTGGCGTGCTGCGCTGCTTATGAAAAATATACAATATCAAAAACACAGACTTTGGCAAGCAGCGCCATTCATTTCTCTGGTACGGCTCTCAAAACTCTTTTTTTTCCAATATTATATGCTTTTAGTAACCAGCACGGTACGCTGTCTGTGCAGCTCTGGTTAATAAAAGCATATAATATTGAAAAAAAGGCCAATAGGTCTCATTTTATCTGTCCACCGCTCTCTACCCGAGACTGCCGCTTCTGAAGCATCGATTCCTTCTCCTCTAAACAGGGCTGTTAATCTTGGCAGGGTGAGATGGGGAAGATGGCCTTTTGCTTGTAATCAACTGCAGCGGCAGAGCCTGTTTCCCAGCCCCGCCCACGCTGCTTACAGGCCCCAACTCCTTACCCCTCCCCTCTCACCTAGGACTCCAGTCTGGTGTAGAGAGCCACCCGGTCCCTCTACTACAATGTTGCAGTTTCACACATCCCTACACCCCTCGGGGTGGGCTCGACCCGAGGGGATAAATAAACGGCCGGAGACCGCTCGGGATCTTCCGGCAACGAGAATAAAAGTGGTTGTCTTGTGTAATGATTATAGCGCTGCTGCGGCCTAGCTGTACTCAGGCCCTGCTGCGCTACACTGGCGACGAGTCCGGCCGCACCCCACGCGTGCCTGCCCGGTTACTTATAGAGAGCTTGCGGAGCCCACCCGCTTTGCCCTGCACCGGCTGTCGCCTACTGCTGCCGGGTATCCCTGGAGGCTCCGCGGTGTTCGGAGCTGCACCGCTGTCTCTGCAGGATCGGCTGCTCAGCCTGCGACCACCCACGCGTCTCCCTGCTCAGTGGGAGTGCGTTCAGCCGGCGGCGCTCGCTGCAGCCTGGAGTCACGTTGTTGAAGATTGCATTAATCTCTTAGCATGAGCTGAAAGCCATTTTGTACTTGGCAGCCATTTTAGTTAGCTATGTGCTGGACATTTGCTGTTTCCCTCTTCCAGAGTCTGGCACATGCGCAGATATGCTTAGCTAGTAGAGTGCACCTGTTCCTAGTATAGAACTCTCAGGCTGTTCTAACTGATGTCAGCAACTTATTACTCCTCCTACTTGTTGACTGTGCAGTTTCTGTATGACCATTTATGTGCATAACTCTTCTCATGTGTACTTGTACCGCCTTTTTCAGCCCCTGTGTGGGTATAAAAGGACCATGCTTCTTCTGTTCAGTGTGCTACTTCACTCAACACCGAAGGGTGCTGTGTGAATGTAGTTCCACCTCATGAGGTTTATTAAACTTTGTATTTTCTATTCCAGTTTCTGTGCCAACTTCTTCCTATTGGTCTGAGGACTCTGTGCAGAGAAGGGCGAACCCCTTGCACTGGTAGGCCTAGCTGAGGTCACCATCAACAAATTGGCGCCCAACTACTGGGGCTCATCGGTGACTCGGATGCCCAAAGGATTGGTCGCGACGAAGGATTGGAATCTCGCTCTGGACGCGATCGCTGCCCGATGAGACCCGAGTCTTGGCAAACACGGCCTATGGTTTCATCTGAAGACAGCATCATTTGAAAAGCAGTAAATTCATCAAGCCGCAGCATGCTTTCATTTCTCAGTCCCTTCGTCTCTTCACCCTGCATGGAATGCTGTCCATATTTAGCAGCGCATGCACGTACTACATAACTTTCCTTAACAAGTGTTGTTATGCACAGACTAGGAAGAAAGTGCACGAGCAATTTGTCAGTAGTAAGTGGAAGAGGGGCATCGACAAAATGGACGTTTATCGGCGATGCTCTCGTTTTCGAAGGGTGTTGAAGGGGGTCCTGGCTTTGATTCATTACAAGGTTGGCTGATGTTTAGCCTGAGGTTGATGTCATCGATATCCCCGGAGGCACTCCAGCTATTTCCTGGCTAGAGGTTATGTTTTCCAATGTCGCGAAGGGTGTTTGTATTCTATCTACTGGATAAGTCATCAGGGGTGACCCAGAAAACAGAGGCAGAGGCATTAAAATGTATTCAGCTTAGTTCAAATAAGGTAGACGAACAGCCTGTTACATAACCTGCCTTCTAAGTTCCAGGCTTGGCTTCACCTAAGGAAATAATGCAGTCCTGGGGTACTGTATTTTTCTTCTGTTCCTCATTACCTCATTTGCCGCAATCAGGGGCATTTAAAAACTGAATATTTACATTAATATTCATAGGCCCGGTCAAAACTCTAGGCCTCTGGGAACATGCCATCTTTGTTTCAAATAACCCTTTCTAGACTCTTGCCTCCTCTACCCCTCCTTGCATCATCTCAGACCTCTTTTACTATTCCCGATCTCCCAAACAAGCCTTTCTAAACCCTTCCCACTGACTCTTCCACCCTCCTCCACCACCCATTTACTCATCCCACACCTCTTCCTATTGCTATGACCTTAATAAAACAACAAACATGCATTTGCAATGCAATAGGTCGCGCATTTGAGACATTTTGAGATATTGGCTTTATAAATGACAATGCCTTTTATTTATGTGTTTGAAAACCTGCAAGCGGTGCGTAAACCCGCACTTTGTACTTATAGTCCTTGCTTATAAGAAGGAAGGCTGGCAGTAAAAGAGGCGCAGTTACGGCCATCCTTGCTTCTCGTAAGCAACAACTATGTTTATGCTGCAGGTTTTTAAAAGACATAAATTGAAAGGCATTGTCATTTACAATGCCAATAGCTTAAACCCTCGCAAATAAGAGACCTATTACAGTGCAAATGCTTGTTCTTCAGTGTAATGATGATCAGAGTGAAGGGTGTGCCTTCGTCATTACACTAAAGTGAAAGTAAAGCAAAGTTGATGGGCTCATTTTACTTTCACTGCATCAGTGCTCAAAGGGGCATATCCAGCCCCTGAGCACTGACTGGGGTGGGAGAGGTATGGTTGGAAAGGAGAAAATCACACCTTTCCAAAGATCTCTCTGCCAAGTAGATCCCTGCTTGGGGATTACCATAGGAGAGCGGTCACCAAGCAGTGATCCACCCATTAGACACCAGGGATTTTGGGGGAGCAAAGGCTCGTGTTCTCCCCTCCCCCATATGAGAAGAGACTTTCTGCCCCCCCCCGCAAGGGGGCGGAATGGGGGTAATTACCCTGATCTGCCCCTAGGGAGCAGAAAGCCCACTAGATACCAGGGCCACTGTTTAAAATAAATATAGAGGTGGGGTTGCCCACTATTTGCCTGGCCCACTCCAACAAGAGAGTCATTCTGCCCCCCGGGGGTGGATGGATGTAATTATCCCGATCTGCCTCTAGGGAGCAGAAAGCACACTAGGTACCAGGGTCTGTTTTTAAAACAAATAAACTGGTGGGGGCTGCCCTCTGTGGACATGTCCATGCCCCCCAACCACCAACCAACTACAGAGACAGTCCCCCCCTGGGGGGGTAGATGAGGTGATTATCCCCACTAGACACCAGGGAATGTTTTTTTTTTTAAATACAAGAGTGGGTGCTGCCCACAATGGGCATAGCCATGCCCCCCCCCCCCCCGGGAGGGCTTATAGAGGTCAATACCCCTGATCTGGTCCCCCCTGGGGTGGGGAATAGAAAGCCCACTAGATACCAGGGT
Source organism: Triturus cristatus (assembly GCF_964204655.1). Taxonomy (NCBI): domain Eukaryota; kingdom Metazoa; phylum Chordata; class Amphibia; order Caudata; family Salamandridae; genus Triturus; species Triturus cristatus. The sequence continues at coordinate 1,200,834,093 of NC_140584.1, forward strand.
CTATTCTTAAAGTAAATATAGGAGTGTGTGGGGGTGCTAGGTGGCGCCCAAGCTAGAGGGCCGCACTGCTGTGAGGCTCCTGCAGCTCGGGCCATATATCCGATCTTTTAACCTGCCCAGGAGGTTACGGGCAGCAATCCTCAATAACGATGTAGAGCACATGAACCTGTGGTGTTAATTACAGCAATTGAGGATGCAGTGTGCTGCCGCTGAAGCGATCTGAAAGAAGGGCCGTGGTTGCTAGAGCCAGAATCGGCTGAGAGCAGTACGTGATCACTGCGGCGCCCACATGGTGTCTGGGCCGCACGTCTGCGCCCCTTGTGTGCTGTGTCGGCAGTTGTGGGCTGGACGTGCCTCTAAGGAGCCGGCTACCTCTCGCACTGACATAAGGTAGGCTGGGGTCGAGAGTGATTTAGACCCTCTGCTGCTCTTTCCCCTTGCGGCTGTGTGCAGTCAAGGAACGGCCGACCGGACAGCACGCTGACAAGCTCCTATTGCAAGGCCTCCCAATGCTTGTGGCACACGCTCAGGGCAAAAGGGGGTGAACAAAAAAACAAACAAAAGACCCACACATGCCTTTCTCATAGGACGTTTGAGCGTGGAGTTGGGGAGGCCAGAGCAGCGCTACCCCTGAGAGACAGCGCTTCAGGATCACTTAAGCTATACTGAGTAGTGGGCAGATGAGGCAAGTGTGCCCCCCCTTACGGCACAACATAGCGTGCACGCAAATGCAGGGTTAGAAGCATTTACTGTATTTCGAAATAGAGAACACATTAGCCCTGTCCTGAGAGGCATATTTTTGCTTCGCTGGTCAACTGGATAAGACACTGCTGATGTAACAAGGTGCAGATATGCTGACGGCTACTCAAGTGATATAAGCGTTCAGCATTGCGGACTGAGGCAATCCCCTTTGGAAATAGAGCGATTGTGGTGCAGCGCTCTGCCCCCTCCCCCCCCCGCGCATCTTGGTGGGCTCTCAATCTGCAAGAAGTTAATGTCAGGACAAGGTGCTGCCTACAATATGGGGAAGACTGACGCAAAGCAAACATGACTGCCCTTCAAAACTAAAAAAGTAAACCGCTCACAACAGGACGAGCCTGAACATACAAGTGGAGAGCAAGCACAAGGGTCGACGCGGGTGCAGGAGGGTGATGTAAAAGAACTCCTACTGGTAATGCAACAAAGCCTCGCCTCCATTGAGTGTAAAATGGACTCTATGAATACTCAAATGGATGCCATTGTACATAAACTGAACAAGCACGACAAATGTATAAAAGAGACTGAGCGCCGCATTTCTGACACAGAAGACAACACGTCAAAAATGCAAAAAAATTGGCGCAGATGGAGATATTGCTTAGAGTCATCGCTGCCAAGAACAAAGACCTTGAGGCGCGCAGCAGACATAACAATATTCGCGCTATTGGTATTCCGGAGAGTACCAATATAGGCCGGATGGAGGAGTTTATTGAGAGACTGCTGCGCGGAGCGATTGGTGCTGAATCTTTGTCTTCACAACTAATAGTAGAGAGGACGCATTGCTCCCTAGGCCCCAGACCGCCACCAGGGAGTCCATCCCGTCCAATCATCGCGTGGCTGCTCAATTACCACAATTGTGATGTGGCCCTCAAAGTGGCCCGGAAGAAGAGACACCTCACGTTCGAGGGAAACAAATTCACCCTTTACCCCGACTTCATGGCCGCTGTCCAAGCAAACGAGACGATTTTTCATTCAAGCTTAGAAAAAACTTCACCAGGCGCAAATAGACTATGCATTAATGTATCCGGCTCCTCTATGAGTAACGCATCAAGGTAAACAATATTTCTTCACTAATACACAACAAGTGGACAATTTTCTTGGAGCGCATCAAACGTCCAAGTGCTCCCCGCGCCTCGCAAGAACCTTCATCGAGATCGTCATCCCCAGCCTTGGAATAGACATGAACTCTGACTTGATTGACCTACGCCTCAAGCAAACAGTGCCTTTCTTCCTCTCCTCTGTTCTACCCGGCCCCGGGAAATTCCTCCTGCATTTAATTGGGACTATATGAAGTTGAAATGAAAACAAGGCAGGAGGACTCTGCTGAGACACCAAGTACAGATAAGTGCCTCACTGGGACTGTTTGACAAATTGTACCGAGCACCCCGTCCCCTAACGAGTTTCCTTTACATACTCCACAACTCAGAGGGATGGGTGGAATCATGTATGACCCTAGTAGCCCCCCCTAATGGCAATCCCCTCTACAGCGGATTAAAATGCAGTGTCATTTTGTTGTTATGGTTAACGTGGGTGGGGGAGGGAATGATCATTCTGGCATTATTGGGATTCTACAGTGGGAGGTGGCGGGATGCGTTTCGTTACTGGGGAATGAGACACAATATAAAAGGACATGTAAGGAATCTTTATTGTGTGCACCACACCAGATTTGTAGATGTAGATCTTGTAACACTCTTGACATTAGACTGCAATTGCTCTAATGGCCGCTCTGAAGTTGATCAGAAACTACATTTATTAACGTGGAATGTCAGAGGATTAGGCGACCCACGCAAAGGTAGACAGGTATTGGCATACCTGGACCATCACCAGGTCCAAATTGCAATGCTTCAGGAAACCCATCTGGAACCCCACCACTCCCCCTCATTCGCTCGTAAGTGGGCAGAGCAAAGGGTATTTCCTCATACTCCTCATACTCCAGAGGGACAGCGATATTGATAAAGAAACACACTCCATTTACCCCATGTAGCATGACACAGGATCAGCTAGGACGATACTGTATTTTATGGGGCAGATTAGGTTTGGCCACTACCATGTTGGTCTGGTGCTATGGACCCAACGTGTATGACCCCGAACTCTTCGCCACAGTATGGGGCAAGATTCTTGAGACAGGATCTACTCATATAATATGGGGAGGAGACTTCAATACAACTCTGAACCCAGCGACTGATAGATCTAATCCTCTCCCACACCATTACACCAGATCACATAAACTGCTGCGGAGTAGTGTCTGATAATGGACTTTTAGATACTTGGCGACATGTTCACCCAAGTAAGACTGAAAGCACACACTATACAGCAATGCACGTGACATGGGCTAGACTGGATTATTGCTTGATGTCTAGGAGCTTAGGCCCATGGATTGACAAAGTTGAACATCTAGCGAGAACATATTCCGATCCTCACCGGTCCGATTAATATTAACCCCTCCAGGGCTTGGGGTAACCCTAAGGAGCAGGAGGCTCATACCTCTCACTTTGTTGGACACAGTGTTTCGTAGCGAATTGGGGCAGGAAATGACCGATTACTTTCAATGTAATTTAGGATCAGTGGACTGTGCCACGATGGTCTGGGAGGCCTTCAAAGTCACTATTCATGGTTTTAGCATTTCCAAAAGTTTGGGGTTCTTTGCGACATTCATGACACCATGCAGAAACTAGAAGGGTAACTAAAAAGGTTAGAAGCAGGGATGGCTGGTGGCACAGATGGGGTACTTCAACAAGATTTCAGGGAGAAACTCTCAGAATATAAGGAAACAGCAGAACGTGAGGTTCGATTCAGGGGTAAATACTACGTGGCCCGCAGATATGGGGAGGGAGAGCGACCAGGCAGAACTCTGGCGGAAGAAATTCGCAAACCTGTGGTAAATAATTTAATTACCGGGACTTAATTTGATACAGAACATAATAAAAATAGCTCAGTAAATAAGAGGCAGAATCCGTGGTATTAGAGGTTCGGAAAGGGCTTTATTCCAATGGACGATTTCGAAATCGTGGCCTCCAAGTTCCATCACCACGGAGGTTCAGGAAGTGAAGTACATACATTATTGATAATTATTCACTTTTATACAATAGGCATTACAGTGAGGCCAATGCAAGAGGCGTAACAATTGATAGCAAAGATAACATTTCACATGCGTAGCATAAAGAGGCGTAATTGGGTGTAACAAGGAAAACGTCATTGGTTATGATGTCACATATGGGTGGACCTATGAAATAATTTCGCAATGTCAGCAGAAATACTTGGCAGAGATGCGTGCGCAGCAGTATGACGTGTGATTGACGTGCAACTAGGGGGTGAAGGGGACTTGACATTTAGCTCTACATGTGGCGACAGAAGTCTGGAGGGTCAAGTCAACCTAATCCCAAATCATATCTAACATCCTATGTTTAAAGAACTATGTTATCCAGAAGAGAGGTCTCTTAGAGTAGAATCTTATTCTATACTGACTATACTGACTGTTAGTGCGTGTACAAGCGTCTAAGTGTCTACACTAGATGCGAGGGCAGGAATCTTCCATAGTAACAGGGCTATGAATTACTTGCATAAAGACAGAGAAACCGGGCCTTTGCTCGGTAGCTGGAAGAATGTTTACTGAAACTACTAGACAGGAATGCATTGGGTAGGGAACGGAGCAGATAATTTCGAAGGTGAAATACAGTTCTTGGCAGGCAGCAAGCTGATGTCAGGCTTCGTGAGCCGCGCAGGGAATGAGACAAAGTTCATGGTTACAGATGCAGGCTCAGACTGGAGCTTCAGAGGCAGAAAGCAAGAAAAACTTGATGACTTGAGTTTGAGCCTACTCGTCTGAACTGTAAAATGGCATAAGTGAACCATATAAAGGCGGTGGCCTTTTGTACTTAGGAATGGAATATCCGGCTCATTCATGGCGGATCTGAAAGAGGACATGTTAACGGTGGACGCACATGTATTTGCGTCTTCATAACTGGAACTGGAGGGAACATACATGTACTTGTAACATGCACATAGAACCGTTGGGGTCCAAGATAGGGGACATAACTGACCAGAAAAATCCATATTTCCACATTCCCTCCTTGTCCCCTACTTGCCCGTCAAGAGATATCAATCTTCATTAATCCATTGATCTGTTAATATAGCATCATTTGTTCTTCTTTCTTCTTCCGGGATTTTGAACGAAAATCTTGATGTGGAATACACGATGTGGCACACAGACCACAAATCGCTGGTCCACATTGCAGGCATAGACAGCAACTGAATAGTATGAGAAGGCCAATACCTAGGAAGGATAGAACTCTCCATCCCCAGGCTGATAACACGCTCCAAAACCAACCGGACCAAGTCCAGGTGCCTGGATTCTGGTGTATCTGGCTTACAATCTTATGAAGGCGGGTTATAGCTTTATATACAGATGGCGAATTTTCTGGTATGAAAATGCAACAGCTTGATCCGATGACCCTACAAGCTCCGCCCCTATCGGCCAGGATGACGTCAAGGACAAGACGATTTTGAAGCACAACAATCCGCATAGCAGACTGCTCTTCTGTTAAATTGCCTAAGGCGGAAATAGTTTCGTTCACTACTGCTTCAAGGGTTCTAGTTAATCTACGTATTAGCTTACTATTGGTAACGGTACCTATATAGGGAAAGAGACCTTTATTGAAATCTGTGTATTTTTCCCATGCTGTTTCAGTGTAATCGACAATTGGGAGATCTCTCCTTTCTCTATTGTGTACTAAATGAGTATTTCTGTGATAATCAGGAGGAGCTAGAAAAACAGGTGGCAAAAGGAATCCAATGTAGCAGGTACCATCCCAATCTAGAGGCAAACGTACATAGGCCGTCTGACCACATATGAAATAGGAATGGCGGAAAGCTCTAAATGTAGACTTGCCTTGATCACTAAATTCTACTACAGTTGTGCATCTACTATGGCCCATATGTATGGAACCATTCTTTCTTACACATAATTCACCTTTTACTGGAAATATTGACATGGCGGGCAAAATTGGAGTAGCTTCGGATTCGACATTTAGGATCATAAGATTAAGCGTAAAATTACCTAATCCATATACTTCATTTTCTAGATCAGTTCCTGTTCTCTTGGGAAGTCCCTCCTTGTTAGGGTAGCAGACTTTAAGTAAAACTAAGTTCAAATTTCCCCATACCCAGTTGTCTTGATAAACTGCAGAATTTGAATCTAGGGAATTAATTAAACTAAACCATGCTCCACAGGAGCCGTTGTGTGTGAATGGGAATGGAAAAAGAGGTAGAATTCCTTTATAATTCTGATAGGGAGGGAGTCGGCCACATATCCAACAATGTGTAGCATTGCTAACCTGATGGGAATGATGTAACATACTAATAAAAGTGTTATTGCGCAGCGCAAATCTATACGATAATTCATGCGGAGGTAATTCACTAAAAGAATGTTCAGCAGTAACGTTATAAACATGTCTAGAAATAGGATAATATATGTGCAACAATATACTTGCAATAATTATAAAAAGACTTAAGGAAAACAAAATTAATAACGTCACTGTACAATGACTACGCAGTGATTTACAGTACGCCTGTCGTTTCAACATTTTTCGGGTGCATTCTCTATTCAGGTCCAAGGGATACATGTCAGAGACAATTCAACCGCTTCACCTCGGAGAGGACTTAAACAATCAAATTGCTTGACTGATTGGACCTGAGTTTTAGTTTATAAAGTTCGGAATTACTCTTTTCAACAAAAGGAAGTTTTGAGTCAATGGGTGAAGACACACAAGGTGTGGTATTCACATCCGCTGGTAGTCCATGAAATTTCTTGATATGACTTGAATGTATCCAGCCTTTTCTGCCTTCGATCTTCACGGCTGTCCTTGTGGTGAGCAAGACCAATTTCGGTGACTTCCACCTAGGATCCAGCTGAGTCTTTCGATCAAAGTGCCTTACTAAAACGAGATCCCCTGGAATTACGTCATGGGGTTTCACCTCAGTGTTGTCAGGAAAGGCTGCAGCTACCTGTGAACGACAAGATTGTAGTGCAGACATCAAGGAAGCCAAATAATCTGTCAGCATATTACAGTCAATATCAGTTATTTTACGTGGTATAGGCGTCCCCCACATATTTGGTGGTCTGCCAAAGATCACCTCATACGGGGATAGCCCTGTTCGTGAGTGTGCTACCATTCTCATGTAAAAGAGTGCAACTGGTAATGCTACTACCCAATCGACACCTTTCTCCCTGCATATTTTGGACAATCTAATTTTCAGGATCTGATTATGTCTTTCTACGAGACCTGCTGCCTCGGGGTGTCGGACACAGTGGAATTTCCACTGATAGCCTAACAAAAGTGAAACGTGTTTCATCAGTTCGGATGAGAACGGCTGGCCGTTATCTGAGTAGACAGCACGTGGTAAACCATATCGTGGGAAGAATTCTCGAACTAACTGTTTGGCAGTAGTCGGGGCAGTGTAATCTGAAACCGGGTATGCCTCTGTCCAACGGGACAGAGCACAGACAACTACGAGAACATATTTGAATCCTCGACATCGTTCCATCTGGATATAATCCATCTGAAGGATTTCAAATGGGTGATCAGGAGGCTGAAATCCACCCTGCTCTACGGGAACGCTTTTTCCTGGGTTAAACTGGCAACAGATCATACAGGTACGAACTTTTTGTTTAGCTGCTGCTCGTAAATGTTTATTGAACCAAATGTGTTGGATGCTGTCTAGCATAGCTTTTTCTCCTAGATGTGCTGGACTATGTATAGTGTTAATAATAACTTGGACCATTGAGTCAGGAAGGAACCACACAGATTTTTCCTTCGTCATCCATCCTTGGTCCGTTTGAATCCCTCCTAATTCAGTCCATTTCTTTATTTCCTCTGGTGTAGCATGTGTCTGTATATCAATTACGTCAAGAGCGGGATCTTTAATTGTCATACAATGTGTTGGCGTCGGGACTATTGTCTTTGTCATGTCGGATGTTTGAGTTTGAGCAGTCTGTTTAGCTGTTCTGTCAGCTAGATCATTGCCTTGAGAAATGATATCAGTAATTTTCGTATGAGCTTTACATTTCATAATTGATATTGCAGTGGGTAGATGTATTGCATCTAATAAGGCATGAATGAGGGGTCCGTGCTGAATGTGGGCACCATGAGAAGTTAAATAACCTCTCTCTCGCCACAGCACGCCGAAGTCATGTACAACTCCGAATGCATAACGTGAATCAGTGTATATGTTGACTTTTTTATTTGCGGCTTGAATACAGGCTTGTGTCAGAGCGACGAGCTCTGCTGCTTGAGCGGACAAGGTATTTATACAATTAGTTTCAATGATTTCAGTGTCTGTTGTGACTGCGTAAGCGGCCACTAACTCTCCTGTACTTGTTCTCATACATGAGCCATCTACATACAACGTCAGGTCTGGGTCTGACAATGGGACATCTGTCAAGTCTTGTCTGGGTTTCGTCGTGATTGTAATAACGTCAATACAGTCATGAGCTAGTGGGTCTGTTCCGTTTACTGGTAACAGTGTGGCAGGATTCAATGTGTTACAACGTCTGATTTCTATATGTGGTTGGAACAATGTTAATTCATACCCTGTAAGTCGCGCTATAGTTAAATGTTGTGTTTGCGTTCGATTCAAAAGAACCTCTACTGCATGTGGTACTTGAACTGTCAATGGATGTCCTAACACTATGGCATCGCTTTGTCTGATTGCTAAAGCTGTCGCTGCCACTGATTTTAGGCACGCAGGCAGAGCCTGAGCTACGGGATCTAATGTACTAGAAAAATAAGCACATGGTTTGTGTGCTCCTGCTTGTTCCTGTGTGAGTACTGACAAGGCAGTACCTTCGCGTTCTGTAACAAAAAGTGTAAACTGTTTATTGTAACATGGTGTTGCTATAACCGGTGCTTGACATAAAGCTTTCTTTAAGCTTTCAAAAGCTTGTGTATGTTCCTGAGTCCAAGGGAGAACAGTCGATGTGGCTGCCTCCTGTGTTGTCAACTGAATGAGTGGTTTTGCTAGAAATGCATACTGAGGGATCCACTGCCTACAATATGAAGTGAGGCCTATAAAAGCCCGCACCTCCTTTTGTGTCTTGGGTATTGGCATGTTAGCTATTAACTGAATGCGGTCGGGTGTAAGCTGCCTTCCCTCCTTGGACAGCGAGTGTCCAAGATAAACAACTCGCTGGACACAGAATTGCAGCTTAGAAGGGGACACCTTGTGCCCCTTTTCGGCTAGAAATTGTAAAACTGTCAGTGATGCTTTCTCACATTCAGGTTCGCTTCTGGCGGTGATCAGCAGATCATCGACATATTGAAGCAGAGCAGTGTTGACTGGCATGTGGATACTGTCGAGTTCTCGTTTCAGTGCTTGGCTATAGATGCTGGGGCTTTCTGTAAATCCTTGAGGTGCGCGTGAGAATTTAAAGCTACGTCCATTTAAACTAAATCCGAACAAATATTGGCTTTCCGGATCTATAGGGACGCTGAAAAAGGCATTCTTGAGATCAATTACAGTAAAGAATGTTGCTTCAGAATCAATAGCTGTCAGTAATGACGAGATATCTGGGACCACAGGGAATTGTGGCAAAATGCATTTGTTCAATTCGCGCAGATCAATAACCAATCGATATACTGGCGGGGCCTTCGGATCTGTTCGTTTAAGAATCGGAATTATCGGTGAATTACATACATTGGAGTCTGTTTCTACAACCACTCCTTGGGCAATGAGCTCGTCAATGATTTGTAGTAAAGCCACTACAGCATCTGGTGGTAACTTGTATTGTCGCATTCGTGGTAGTACCACTCCTGCCTTTAGTGTGACTCGATATGGTGTAATATTCATGCAACCAACATCAGTAGGGCCTTGTGCCCATAGATGTGTAGGTAAAGTCTGCAGTCGGGGATCCATATCTCGAGACACATAATGACCTTTGAAATCACGTAAAAACAATCTTACTCCTTCCGGAGAACAACATATTATAGCTCCTAGAGCTTTCAGTGTTTTTATACCTAACAAGTTTTCTGGACATGATTTAGTAAGCAATAAATCTGTAGTTCTGGTCAAGGGTCCTATCGTCAGTGGAAGAGGCTGTGATACTTCATTAACAATAGGTTTTCCTGAAAAACCAAGGGAAATATTCTGTGAGCCTGAGAGGGGTGCCCCTGGAACTTCACTACGTTTTATGGTTGTTCGACTTGCCCCTGTATCGAGTAAAAATTTTCTGTCTTGACCTAATAATTCACTATGTACATAAGGTCCTTCTTGGTCTACCGGGATCTCGATAAGGGGTAAGTCAACTTCTCTCTCTAGGCTGGTTCATGCGTATCGTTGATAATCAGGATAGTCGTACTGTGCGGTCTGGTACAGCTGTCGTGTCGTGGTTTGTGTGGCAGCAACAGGCAACGCTGGTGCGGCTGGCACAAACTGTATAGACTGTTGTGGAGCTGGCATGGCCTGTGCATGCTGCGGTGCTCCTTGTTCATTCTGATCCTGTCTAAGTGGCCGTGGTCTTTCTTTTGTAATACCTGTGGCGATATTACGCTTCAGGACTGGACAATCGTGTATATAATGACCTGGTTGTTTACAGTAGTTGCATGTCCCTTTTACAGGTCCTGCTGATTCACCGGAATGTGTCGTACCCTTTTTATGTCCTTCAGCTGGAACTGTCTGGGAGACTAGCATTTTCATTTTCGTGTCTTTCATGCGTCTTTGTTCATGATCTTGTTCCTCTCTAATTCTATTGTGATGATACTGTAACATTTGTAACATTTGTGATGGGGTGTTACCTTGCCAGGTACTCTCGAATTTTAATACTCTATTCTTCACTTGGGGCAAAGAATTTTCAACTAATTTTGTCACAAACAGATGTGGGTATGATTCGCTACTTGCTTTTATACCACTATTTATACCAAAACATTTTTCGAATCGGGCATAGAAATCACTAGTGTCTTCATCTTGCTTTTGTTTACAGGCTGAGATTGCACCCCAGTCTTCCTTTTTCGTGGTTAATAAACGTGGCAGTACCTGAACTAGTAAACCTGGTAGTGCTTTAGTTTTGTCCCCAAGCCCCGAACCTGGACCTCGGGCCTTTTCTTCATTTTCTAATGCTGTCCAGTCTATCTTTTGGTCTCCCACCTCCCACTCTTTTTCCTTGAGTTTTTCATAAATGCCAGCAGGCATTAATACCTTTAATATTGTCATAATGTCGGGATAGGTATACTCTCCCATGAGTAACATGTCTTTAATTTCTCGGTGGAAACCCGCTGGGTCTTTGTCATGACTGGGTACCACTTTCTTCATTTCCAACAATTCTATTTTTGATATGGGCGTATATACATATACACGTTTAAACTGATTGTCCTCGCCCTTTATTGGGTGTACTTCTCGTAAAGGATTCTGTCTGTCCATGTAATACATCGGTCTTTCCTTGATGGGCAGTGAGACATGTTCTGGACATACAAAAGAATGTACTGCTTTCTTGATTCTAGTATTTCTTTAATTAGCTTAGTACCTGAACCTCTCCATCTATTCGTGAGTAATTCAGTCAATATATCAGGTAAGGACCAGGATCTGAATGTTGGCTTTTATATAGTATAAGAAGTTGTTGAATCATATAAATCCCAGCTAAACGCTGTTCATCTGGGGTGAGATTCAAAAATGTGTGTGCTACTGTATCATCATCATACTTTCCGGGACGGTCAACCCAATGAACGGCTGACCTGGCTAATTCTTGTTCATCCATAGAATCGAGAAAATGATAACCCCTTCGTTCTCGCAGTAATTTGTCAGCGGCTTGGAACGAATGCTCGGGGGACCTTATATTTATTATAGGTGTTTGGAAATTCCTGTTATTTTCTAGACATATCGGGCGTATCGGGTCAGTAAGACATCTAGTACTATTACAAGATCTTCCTCTACCTACATAGGCTATGGTTTCTGACTGTCCTGTGGACAGTCCTGATCCTTCCTCCTCGCTTTGTTCGAACTGGTCTACCGCTAATCTCTCTTCGTGTAGGCGTTCTATTTCTTTACGGATCTTTCGGCACATGGCTATTATACAGTTTTGCTTATCATGTCTCCCTTCTGATATATTCTGGCTCCATCTGGTAAGAATTTGCATTGCTTCCGGGTCTACCCCCGGTCGGTCTTGATTTCTGATCACACAATTTATGAGGAAACGTAACAGTTCCCCTTGTATCTCCACTTTCTGGTATTCCATAGCTCTGTTAATACATTCAGAATCTCGCCCTGTTTGGACAAAATGATATATATTATCTAGATGCATAGTCATTCCTGGTAACTTCCCTAAATACACCGCGGCTCGTCTGATACGTAGTGATGCCAGGATCATTTCGTCCTCTTTGCCGGGCACAGGGTCATATCTACAATCTATAAGAAGTTCCTTAAGCGTGCGAGCATTTATGAGTTTGGGGGTGCGTGGATGTGCTGACTCTTGAAAAGTAAGTTTATTTATTCTGGGTGGCGTAGAAAAAATATTGGTAGCACCTCCCGTAGCCCCGTCTGGGGTATCGGGCGTGAAAGGATTCGTTGAACGCGATACAGCAACTATAGGTGTGGACACAGCTATAGAAGTAGCTGTAGGAGCAGATGTGGAAACGGACGTGCTTGCCGGAACTTGTGTCAGTATTTGATGCTGTAAGGATACAGATACAGGATCTTGGCGTTGAACCTCCCCGGCCGACGGTCTGTGTGGGGCGGGGTTAGCATACTCGGGAGCTGCGTCATCTAAATATGAGGAAAGAAAAACATCTTCTGCGGTTCTAGGATGCCCCTTGGGATGTGCCTTTATTGGAAATAATGGGGGTGGCAAATCTTTTGGTATCCCCGCAGTAGCCTTAGGTAATCCCTCGGCCAGAAGGGGATACATACCCTTCATAAGGGCATGTCTTTGTCTGTCTACTTGTTCTGATTTCACTCGTGTACCTTCTTCAATTAATAGATTTTCTCGGACTTCATTTGAATTCTCTTTACTCTTCTCTTCCTGTCTACGTGCTTTTTCTGTACGTCTATACGATTCTTTACGCCATAACTCAATGGCGTCTTTCTGTGATTGTCTAGCTTTCTTTTTCCATAATTCTTCCTCTACTTTCACGATGCACTCTGCATCCCAGGTCCCAGCTGCGGGCCACCTCTGACTTTCTGGTAATTCCTTAGTGTAGTCTACCCATAAATCAAGAAATAATATAGCGTCTAGGCCATGTTTATGATACATGAAGTACCCTGGAGTGTCCCTAGGAGGAATAGGAACAGCTTCTTCGAGTACCCCTTTTCTAGTTGTGATCTGTCTTAATTTCGAAAAGAGCGGCATATTGAGAACTGATCTGATACTTGATTTTGGACAAAACTTAATACAATAAAACACGATAATGAACAGTCATTCATACCACAATATGCAGAACGTATCAACACATTTAACATTTAACATTTAAATGAGCAAACAATGATGATAACGATCTAAGGAAACTTAATCATAAAACATAATTCTCGACATTTAACGGAAATTATTCTGGATTTATATACTTGATATACTAGATATACTGCTAAACAGTACAGATACACTGCTAAACAGTGCAGACCGGATTTGTGTACCCAAACCCGTCTGGACCGGCACAACTTATGTGCACGCCAGAACGCCTCCCCAGTAATGGTACTCACCGGGTAGCTCGGAACGGAAGGCCTCGGAACGGAACTGAACTGAACTGGACCGGACTGGACTCGACTCGACTCGAAAACTTCGGACACGTCAGGACATCGGAAACCTGGTGGGCCTCTGTATACCTCGGATCTTGCTCTCTCAGCTAGGCTCTGGTCGGGATACTTCGCACTTCTCACCGCCTCGTCTGGGTGTTGATCGCAGCCTCAGTCGCCCCCGCTTGACCGGAGGGAGATACAGGAAATCCTGCTGGTACGCGTTGTTGTCCGTCCAGCTGTGGCAGGAGACCTGGCCTGCAACGCACCGCCGGCGCGTGAGATGAGAAAGTGTCCCTGTTCGGGCGCCATTCATGTGGTAAATAATTTAATTACCGGGACTTAATTTGATACAGAACATAATAAAAATAGCTCAGTAAATAAGAGGCAGAATCCGTGGTATTAGAGGTTCGGAAAGGGCTTTATTCCAATGGACGATTTCGAAATCGTGGCCTCCAAGTTCCATCACCACGGAGGTTCAGGAAGTGAAGTACATACATTATTGATAATTATTCACTTTTATACAATAGGCATTACAGTGAGGCCAATGCAAGAGGCGTAACAATTGATAGCAAAGATAACATTTCACATGCGTAGCATAAAGAGGCGTAATTGGGTGTAACAAGGAAAACGTCATTGGTTATGATGTCACATATGGGTGGACCTATGAAATAATTTCGCAATGTCAGCAGAAATACTTGGCAGAGATGCGTGCGCAGCAGTATGACGTGTGATTGACGTGCAACTAGGGGGTGAAGGGGACTTGACATTTAGCTCTACATGTGGCGACAGAAGTCTGGAGGGTCAAGTCAACCTAATCCCAAATCATATCTAACATCCTATGTTTAAAGAACTATGTTATCCAGAAGAGAGGTCTCTTAGAGTAGAATCTTATTCTATACTGACTATACTGACTGTTAGTGCGTGTACAAGCGTCTAAGTGTCTACACTAGATGCGAGGGCAGGAATCTTCCATAGTAACAGGGCTATGAATTACTTGCATAAAGACAGAGAAACCGGGCCTTTGCTCGGTAGCTGGAAGAATGTTTACTGAAACTACTAGACAGGAATGCATTGGGCAGGGAACGGAGCAGATAATTTCGAAGGTGAAATACAGTTCTTGGCAGGCAGCAAGCTGATGTCAGGCTTCGTGAGCCGCGCAGGGAATGAGACAAAGTTCATGGTTACAGATGCAGGCTCAGGCTGGAGCTTCAGAGGCAGAAAGCAAGAAAAACTTGATGACTTGAGTTTGAGCCTACTCGTCTGAACTGTAAAATGGCATAAGTGAACCATATAAAGGCGGTGGCCTTTTGTACTTAGGAATGGAATATCCGGCTCATTCATGGCGGATCTGAAAGAGGACATGTTAACGGTGGACGCACATGTATTTGCGTCTTCATAACTGGAACTGGAGGGAACATACATGTACTTGTAACATGCACATAGAACCGTTGGGGTCCAAGATAGGGGACATAACTGACCAGAAAAATCCATATTTCCACATTGTTACATACATACATGTTCTGTATCTCTAGCTTTGTGATAGAAATCACAGATTGCAATGGTAACAGATACAGAGATAATGCCAACATACTCATCGCATTCACCACTCATTATGCTACACTGTATTCTATTAGTAGGCAAGGCCCACTAGATTTTTTATTTTTTTATTTATTTATTTAAACTTCTAACGCGCACAGCTACCCACAGTGGGATTCCCGGCGCTCGAGGAAAGACTGAAGAGGTAAGGAGAATGGCACGCTAAAATTACTATGCTGTCAATTACTGCTGAAAGAGCCAAGTTTTAAGTCCCTTGCGAAAAAAAATGAAGTTGTTTTCTGTCTTTAGGGTCACAGGAAGAGCATTCCAGAACTTAGGACCCAAATAGGCGAAAGAACGCCCTCCCATTTTTGCCAGCCTGAATCTGGGGACAGAAAAATCGCCGTATGTAGATGATCTAAGAGTTCGACTGGGTTTGTAGGCCTGGATAAGGTCCTGAAGATATTTGGGGGCTGAGCCGTGTTTGATTTTAACCCCTTCGGCGCTCATGACGGAACGGTTCCGTCATGAGCGTCGATTGAGCTGTGCTCATGACGGAACCGTTCCGTCATGACCACGCCCGCGCAAGAAACGGTCAGCGCTCAGCGGGAATCGGCGCTGCATCGAAGGGGTTAAAGACATGACACAGGGCTTTAAATTTAATTCTGTTTGGAATTTTGAGCCAGTGAAGATCACGAAGTGCTGTGGAAGCTGATGTTCTCCTAGGAACGTTGCAGAGCAGTCGGGCGGCAGCGTTCTGCACAACCTGAAGTTTTTTTAAGGTAGTTTGATCGGCTCCCAGATAAAGGACGTTACCATAGTCCAGGCGGGAAACAACCAATGCCTGGACTACCGTTCTTTGAGTGGAAGGAGGTAACATCCACAAGATCTTCTGAAGCCATCTCAGGGTGGCAAAACAAATGGAGGCCACCTTAACAGCCTGCTGTCTCATTGTAAGTTTCTCATCAATGAGAAACCCGAGATTGCGAACCGCAGTTACCGGTTGCGGGGTGGGTCCCATGTCACTGGGCCAATGATGTGGACCCCAGAGATCCTTGTTCTTGCCTAGTATCACAACTTCGGTTTTGTCACCGTTAAGTTTCAAAAAGTTACTCTTCATCCATTTGGAAACACGGGTCAGACCTTCTTTCAAAGCAGAGATATTGTTGCACTCTTTGTTAGAGAGAGAAAAGATGATCTGTGAGTCATCGGCGTAGGAGTACAGAGTAAGACCGGCTTCCTCTACAATAGTAGCAAGGGGTCTTACATAAATGTTAAACAATAAGGGACTGAGCATCGAACCCTGGGGAACACCATACGCCGAAGGATAGGTTGTAGTAGAAGCAGAGGCAGAGAACACCTGGAAAGTGCGATCTTTTAAAAAAGAGGCTATCCAGCCGAGAGCTGCACCCTCTACTCCCAGGGACCGAAGAGTCGCGAGAAGGATGGAATGAGACACAGTGTCGAACGTCGCACTTAGATCGAGAAGGATCAAGGCTGATGTTTCTCCGCGATCGACACTGTGTCGCAGACTCTTGGTAACTCCTAGGAGTGTGGTTTCAGTCGAATGATGCGCTCTAAAGCCTGATTGGGACGGATGTAAAAAACCAGAGCTTTCCACAAGATGTGTCAGCTGAGTATTAATGTGCCTTTCCAGGATAGAATAGGGAGCAATGAAATAGGTCTGAAGTTGGACAGATTGGTAGTGTCCGCTCCAGCCTTTTTTAATAAAGGAATTATCATTGCATGCTTCCTCTCCTGTGGAACATATGACTCAAGTAATGAAGAGTTGAGAAGTTGCATTAGCACTTGACGCAAACTAAGTTCAAGTAGTTTTAAAATCTTGGCAGGTACCGGGTCTCGTGGGGAACCAGATTTAATGCTGTTTAGGCAATGGGAGAAAGAAGCATCATCGAAGGGTAACCAGTTTGCAAGTTTCGTCATAGTAAGGAGTGAAACATCTGGAATCAGGGTAGATTCTGGCAGAGAAGTATCATTTGATGTCAAAGGACTTAATGAGTCGTAGATACGCTCTACTTTAGATATAAAATAATTTGCTACAGAATTGCATTGAGCCTCTTCCAGAGCGGGAGGAGCTGGTACCGTATCTGCTCCAGTAAGTTTCTTCACAACCGAGAAGAGCGTGCGAGGACAATTTTGTGCATTGATGACTGTGTTCGAAACATAGGCAGCTCTAGCCATTTTGCAATCATGATGGTAGTCCCTAAGGGCTTCCTTGTAGGCTGTTTTACGGGAAGCAGAGTAAGAACGTCTC
This sequence comes from Triturus cristatus, assembly GCF_964204655.1. Taxonomy (NCBI): domain Eukaryota; kingdom Metazoa; phylum Chordata; class Amphibia; order Caudata; family Salamandridae; genus Triturus; species Triturus cristatus. Next base: position 1,200,851,374 of record NC_140584.1, read on the forward strand.
CATCTCCTCTCAAACGTCTTGCATCTAGATTTCATACGTTTTAGATCATCGGAAAACCAAGGTGCAGGCGGACGGTGAGATGAAGAGTTTTTGAATGTTAAGGGAAGAAATTCATCAATGGCGGAATTCAGCCATTTGAATACTTCGGAGTTTAGCACAGATGTAGGTGTGTTAGTGTTAGGGAGAGTATTCGATAAACGTGCGTTAAAATCAGTGATATTAAGTTTATGCCAGCGACGTATGAGCACATCTTTATTATTAGTGTTAGTGTTATGAAAATCTGTCTGAGATAAGGCAAAGTGTACAGCATAGTGATCCGACCATTCTAAAGGACGGGCAGGAGGAGAACATTCAAAAGGAAGATTTGAAAGGACAGGGTCCAGTAAGTGCCCAGCAGAATGTGTAGGCCCAGAATTACGTAATAGGATATTTAGGGCTTAGCTGTCTATCTGGAAGATGTGGCCCTGGGCTGGCTAGGAAACTTACAGAGAGAATTCCTGGCGGCCCCCTTTGAAGAAGATGAGATTTGTGCTGCAATCATGCATATGAAATCCGGTAAAGCCCCAAGCCTAGTTGGCTTCCAATAGACTCTTATAAAACATATATTGAACAACTCACTCCCATTCTAAAAACTGTCTACGAGGAAGCCCAAACAAATGGTATCCTTCTGCCCTTGATGAGAGAAGAGCTTATCATCTCCCCACTAAAGCCAGGAAAATCTGCAGGCCAATACGACTCATATAGGCCATTATTCTTCATTAATAATTATGCTAAAACCCTGGCTAAAATACTGTCCAATAGGTTAAACTTGCAGATGGAAAAATTGGTCCTTCCCGATCAGGCGGGTTTTATCCCAAGAAGAACAACCTCCTATAATATTTGAACTTTCTTTTCGATATTACAAAATGTACACCCTGATTTGGTGCTTGTGGCGGTCTTCTTAGATGCTGCAAAAGCGTTTGATTCAGTGGAGTGGGACTACTTGCTGGGAATATTGCAACGCATGGGAATGCCAATGGGGTTCTTATCGTGGATAGGCCTTCTGTATAGATCCCTGACAGCTAAGGTACTGATTAATGGGCAGATGTCATCAGCCTTTCCAATTACAAGAGGGACTAGGTGGGGCTGTCCATTATCCCCTTTACACTTTGCGCTGGGCATTGAACCTCTTGCGCCAAATTGCGGCAGCACCATCAGGACAAAGCACTAAGATGTCCCATGCGTCAGATACCCATCTCCCTATATGCAGATGACATCACCCTGTACAGCAGAGATCCACAGCAGAACCTAAATCCTATCTTGCAAGAATGTATTGTTTTTGGGCGACTTTCAGGAATTCACAATAACTGGCGAAATCGCAAATATTTCTGCTCACGTCTGCTGCTACACAGTTCTCACTTGGTTTTCTGATAGAGTGGTGTGATTCTGAAGTAAAATATCTGGGGATTTGCATCACTAAAGATCGTGAGGAACTAAGGCACCCTTACTATGGCAGGGCGTTAGAAAATATTACGAGTTGTGTCACACACTGGTTTTCTCTACCCATGTTTTTGGCAGGGCGAACCTCTCTGGTGATTCTCCCGCAGTTGCTGTATTTATATATGAACATACCATATTACCCGAGCGAGTATTTCTTCACAGCCTTACGTTCCGAACTGATTAGATTGACGTGGGGAGGGAAAAACCCAAGACTGCAATGGGACATCATTATTAGACCATACTCTCATGGTGGGTTCGATCTCTCTAATCTTGAAATATATTACATATGAGCCCAGGCTTACTATGCACACTATTGGTTCCACCCACCTAGATATATGCCACAAATAGCAGTGGAGCAATGGTTCGCAGACCCAATTCCTCTGACAGGCATGATATGCCAATTAGCCTCTGCGGGTACTTCACGACTTGTTTTTCAGCGCCGAGACGCCTACGGGCATTTGTTCGCGCTTTATAAATTTCAAAAATAAATAAATAAATCAATATGTAGTGCCCCCAAACCACGAGGGAAGGACACCACGACGGTCACGTGTACGGTGGTTGCTTGGCGACGTATAGCTGAATTGCTACATGCTCCCATGATATACTCTCCACTGCTTCCACTGTCATACCACCCATGCATACAAGTGCTACAGGAAACTGTGTTTAGGAAAGTCATGGCAAGGCCAAATATAATGTGTTGGGGCGACCTATAACAAGATGGAAAGTTCCGTACCCCACAACATATGTTCAGTGCCATCATGCCCCTAGACGTTTTTCTGTATGTGAGAGTGGGACAGGGTATTAAAGACAATACTCCATCATACCCGTTAGAAGCCCCAACTCTGGCCCCACTTCACATGATACTACAGTCCACGTCATCTGAGCACGCTGTCTCTGTACTATACCATGCGGTCCACACTTAGCAGTCTGTGGGTCACTATCCCGCCCGAGAGCATTGGGACAGGGAATTAGGGTGCGAAATATTGGACAGGCAATGGGCTTATTGCTCCTTACAAATAGAACAAGTGTTGGCTAGCAGCCGATTACTTAATATACATTTCAAATTCTTGCACCGTCTTTATTATAACCAGCCAAAATGTACAAGTATAAACTAAGAGATTATGATCGGTGTGATAGGTGTGGCATGGAAGGTGCAGACTTCTCCCAGCTAGCATTGAGCTGCTCTAGTATTCACGAGTATTGGCGACAGGTCTTTGATGCACTGGAACAGATGATGTCACTGACATAGGAAACATCTCCATTGCTGGCCCTATTGGGGTACACTGAAAATTGACAAAAGTTCTCGCAGATATCTTGCACTCCTGATGGCCAAGCGCAGGATTGCATGTAGATGGGGACGGGGTAGAGCTCCCAAGTTCAAGGAATGGGTCAGGGACTTAATATTTTGTCAAGAACAGATGCTCGCTTATGCCGATCTGCTGTCTCTGACATCACGCTCCAAAGACATTTGGGAACCTTTGAAAGCATACCTAATATCCCACCCAGTGGAAATAACTGTTGAAGGCACAAAGCAATAATGGAAGTGAAAATGTTGTATAGAATCACAAACATTACGGGGAGGATATACACATAATGGAGTCATTCGTACCCCTTGGGAACAGATTGACGAGCGGTTCGTAGATGGGACTAGTTTTATGAAATGTGAGTTGTTTGTTATATGTAAGAACCGGTAATGCCGATGCCTGTTTATAGTGAAGTCATGGTGCATATTGCAATTCACTGATACTATTCAGTTTAATGCGAATATATGTATATCAATAATGCAAATATTGTTAATCTGTGATGCATGCATATTTTTCCTGATTCTGCATACATATTTATGTAATAACTGTCTCTATTATGGTTACTGCTCTTTAAAAACTCAATCAATCAATAAATAATAAATAATATAGGGGTGGGTACACAATGGGCATGGCCATGCCTCCACCCCCTAAAACAATTATGGTGACAGTCTGTCTGCAGCCCCTGGTGGGCAAATGGGGGAGTGATTACCCCTCAATCCACTCCCTGGGGGTCAGAAATCCTGCTAGACACCTGGGAATGTTTTATTAATCTATGGGTGGGAGCTTCACACCATGGGCATGGCCATGCCCCGGCCCCAACAGAGATAGTATTTCTGCCTCTGGGAGCGGATGGGGGTAATTACCCCTGATCTGCCCCAGAGTTGGGCAGAAAGCCCACTAAAAACTAGGGTCCTTTTTTTTTAAATATAAGGATGAGGGCTGCCCTCTATGGGCATGACTATGCCCCCATGCCCCAACAAACAACAGAGATAGGTTTTCTGCCCCCCTACCCACAGAGGGCAGATGGGATGATTATCCTCAATCTGCAGAAAGCCCACTAGACACCAGGGAAGGTTTTATTCATTTTAAATATAAGGGTGTTGGGCTAGCACCCACCCCAACAAAAGAGACAGTCTTTATAGCCCCCGGTGGGGTGGATGGGAATAATTATCTCCAATCTGCCCTCTGAGTCCGCTAGAAACGAGGGTCTAGTCTTAAAATAAATATAGGGGTGGGGGCTGGCCTCTATGGGCATGGCCATGATCCCACCTCCCAAAAAACTATGCTGACAGTCTTTCTGTCCTCCCTGGAGGGCAGATGGGGGTAATTACCCCCCGATCTGCCCCCACTCCTCCATGCGGTTCAGAAAGTCCACTAGACAGCAGGGAATGTTTTAGTACCCAAAAATAAAGGTGTTGAGGGCAGCCTACGATAGGCATGGCCATGCCCCACCCCCTAAACCAACTATAGTGACAGTTTTTCAGCACCCTCTGAGGGCAGGTGGGGATGATTACCTCCAATCCAATTTTCTATAGATATAGGGGTTGGGGCTGCCTACCATAATGCATGGCCATGTCTCCACCTGAAAAAGAGAGATAGTATTTTTGGCCCCGGGGGACAGAGAAGGGTAATTACTAGGGCGGCAGAAAGCCCACTGGACACCAGGTTTTGTTTTTCAAAATAAATATAGGGTTGGGCCGCTGCTCTCTATGAGTGGGCATGGCCATACCCCTACCTCCTAAAAAATTACAGTGAACGTTTTTCTGGCTTCCCCTTGAGGCAGATGGGGTGATTACCCCCAATCCGCCCCACAGGGAGGGTAGAAAGCCCACTAGACACCAAGACACCAGGGAGTTTTTTGCTAAATAAAGAAGTGGGGACTGCCCACCTTTAGCATGGCCATGCCACCAACCCAACAACAGAACAACAGAGATAGTCTTTCTGCCTCAGGGGGTGGGTTGGAGTAATCACCCCTGATCTGTCCCCTGGGCGGGCAGAAAGCCTACAGGACACCAAGGAACTTAAAAAAAAAAGAGTATAGGGGTAGGGGCTGCCCAACATGGGTATGGTGATGCCCCCACCCCCGGGTAGGAAGTTCTTTTTGCCATCACCCAGGGTGGATGGGGCATTTACCCTTGTTTCTTTTCCCTGGGGACTGAAAGCTCACTAGACACCAGGAACTACATTTGCACAGTATTTGTTGGGGGTGGGAGTGACTGCTACATGGGCCTTGCTCTCCCCCACCGTGTTGCCCAATAGAATTTCTGCCTCCTTAGAGGGTGGATAGGGGTATTCAACCAACATCTGCCCCTTGGGCGGCAGAAAGCCCACTAAACACCAAGCATTTAAACAAGCATTGGCATAGCCAATAGGTCTCGCCTTTGGGACCTTATAAGTGTTTAGCCATGCAACAGTTGAAGTTGTTGCACCAAGGATATTGTGCTGCATAACTAAATACTTATAAGGTCCCAAAAGCGAGACCTATTGGCTATGCCAATGCTTGTTTGTATGGAAATGGAGTCCTTGCTCTGAGTTCCTCTCCCATACCCTCGCGTTGGGTCAAAACTTCACAAGTTGCTCCGTGGCAGGTCAGTGAAACAAATTAAGTGTCCTCCAAATTGTCAAAAACAGCTTCTCAACATATAATATAAGAAACCTCCAGCACTCCGATGCAGTATAGCAACTTTTGTTATTGCTTTGGCACAAACGTGTGTGTGTGTGTGTGTTCTTGTTGTTGCACTAAATCAATAAAAATGCTTGGAAAAGCATGAGAGCCGCGGTGTGTCGTTTTTTCAGATTCTCCAGTATTTTTCTAACCGTAAATCTATACAATATTTGGATTGGTAAGGGGTTCCCTACCCCGCCACGAGCTCACCGTCTCAAGAGACGCGGGTGACAGCTATTGGCATAATTGGAATATATATATATATATATATATATGTAAGTGGTGAATAAGTACAATTAAGTATCTTTAGCAGCTGACGCGCTGCTAATAAATTAAAGATTGAGAACTGCGGGCGAAATGGCATACTATTAACCCATACATTTTGAAAACAGAATCAGAACTTGCTTGCAGATCGGCAGAAGGTTGGGAAATCAGTTTCAATTAACAAGGTGTCCATCATATTTGAGCACAGGCGATCTCACATGTTAGCTGCCAGACCATCAAGAACAGGAATGGGGGAGGCAGTAAGAAGAAGTTTGGGAGAGGCACGAGACCTTTTCAATGAAAACATATGGACACACCTTCAGGGCACTAGGTAGGAAGGATTGGTGAAGCACACCTGGCAGGCACCTTGCAGCAGAAACTGGCACAATATGAAAAACTAAGTACAACAGAAATAAACTGTAGTTTGGAAGTAATATCACATGACAACTATAGCGAAGTAGGGAGGGTGCCACGAGGTTTGTGCATTTTGATCACTCCAACATATCAAAACCCTCACCCTAAATTATTAGAGGAATGGTCCACATTCATGGCCAGCACATGGAAAACGATGCTGGGTCTGGAATAAGTAACTGAGGACTTAAAGAAACTTCAAGATGTTCTGATGAAGCATCCAGCACAGGATGGAATCAAGGCATTGATAGCACGCGGATGGTGCGCGCAACGAGGAAAGTGTAAGAGAAGGCATGGGAGCAAGAAGTAAACAAGTGGGAGGGGTGGGGGAGTGCGCGCGCGCAAAGCAGCAAAAGGAAATTAAAAAAGTAGACAAGACGCCAAAAGTGAAAGCAGGGGTGTGCGTGCGATGGCAAACATGTGCGTGGTGTGCGCGCAGCAGCGGAAAAAGTGAAAGCTCCAGTGAAAGCCGCTGGCTGCACGCGTGCACGCTCGCGTGAACGTAAGCGCAAGGCCGTGTGGCAGCACTTTGAAAACCCGTACACTAAATGTCTCGGCCAGACCTATAAAGCACTTACAAATGCAATAGGACTCGTATTTACGCGAGTCCTATTGCATTGTAAACAAAAATGTGGGTGCCGAAGAAGGCAGGAACGGGAGCCTGGCAGCATGCACTCGTCACATACGGAACGCGCAGCTGGTGCAACCCCATGCATATATGACGTAACGAGCGGCTTGGTACCGCGCACCCGTTGCATACTAAACTAGCAGCTGGCACGACCTCATACGTATATGATGTTAGGTGGGACGCGGTGCCACAAACCCGTCGGATACGAAATGTTCATCCTTTACGAGTTTGGCAATATGGCGGATAGGATTCGCATGCTGATGGAGCTTGGTACACTACCGGTACGGTAGTCCAGTTTTCTCAACAACAAAAAAAAAAAGATATACATACTTTATTTTGAAGATATAAAACATTACATAATTTTTAAAATTAAAAGAAAGGATAATAGAGTTCCAAAATATTTAAAAAAAAATAAAAAAAAATATAGGTTTTATAAATATTAAAATATGAAATTAACATTTAAAAAACCTTTGAAATTCACTGAAAAAACCCATAGGTTTTACAGACGTTATAGTTAGGAATTAGCATTTAAAAAACCTTTGAAATTCATCATCAGGGATGTCACAGACCATGTCATGAGTGATGCAATATGTAACGTCAAAACCAGTGCATTGCGGGCGCGCGAGTTATAGTTAGCTCAACTAACTATAACGGGCGAATTTCTCTTAAATGTCCAACTAACTATAACGTCCCTGAAACCTATGTTTTTCTTTGTGAATTTCAAAGGTTTTTTAAATGCTCATTCTTAACTATAACGTCTGTAAAACCTATGTTTTTTTCAGTGAGTATATATATATATGTGTTGTGTGTGTGTAAATATATATATATATATATGTGCTGTGTTGGTGCTGGCTCCAATTAAACTCTCTTGAAGCACGACTGGTGTCCGTGTGCTTTCTTCTTCGCCTGCTCGGAAGTGGGAGAATGCGCCTGGTGTTTTTATATATATATATATATATATATATATATATATATATATATATATATATATATATATATAATTAACGCTCCACTGCACCTAGGCACCTAGGACCAGCGCACTCATGGACGGGTGCTATGACACGGAGGTGCAACCACGTACAAAATGTGCGCTCACTCCTTCTCCCAATTAGGTTTCGAAAAAGCACTCTCAGGGGTCTTTGTCTTCTTTCCAATATTTTAATTCATACAGCCAACAGTCAACATGACGCGTTTCGGCTTCTGCCTTTTTCTAATGTTTCCATGTTATGCGCCAAACAGCGACATTTTAAAAGACCAACATTAAGTCACGTGATGCAAATAGCAATGAGAATCAACGAAGGACCCTAAATCCTCTTTCACAGGCGCCATATTGGAACATGTCTTATGTAGCTGAATCCTGATGTCTACGGCATAATAAATATATAAACAATGCTCAATCATCAGTATGTTGCAAAATATGATACAATTCAATTGCATTTAACAATTTCATTTTCCTTATCAAGAAATTAAATTTAAACATAGCGGTTATATAGACAGGATAAAACTAATGCACAAGTTATTATGCCGTATATCGGCATTTGCATACAACTATACTTGTCCCTGCCTTGGAAACATGACTATGGCGCACATATGAATATATATATATATGTCTGCTGTCAACAGTGATGCCTCACGAGTCAGTGGGGCACAAAATGATTGCACGCAGTGCCCCACTTTCAAACATGATATTGCAGCACTTGTCCCCATATCTGATTGATAGAATGGTAAGTGTTCACCTGCTCAAAAACTAGCAATACCATGTTAGTGTACCTATCCTAAAATAAAAAGCAACACAAAATAAACTTGAATAACAGAGCTCCAAAGGGAAGGGGGCCAGAAGGGGGATCTTGTTAAAAGACACGTACTGGAGGGGCAAAGGGGTAGGGCCTGTCGTGTAAATCAGACACATACCCAACAGGAAAAATATGGAAACAGTAAATCTAATACTAGTGTGGAAAGTAGAGGATTCAGACCGTAGACAACAATTATGAGTTAAAACAAAATGATAAAGCGTCAGTACAGTACCATGACAATCTATATGTGAAGATAGATGCACTAACACGGTATTGCTAGTTTTTGAGCGGGTGAACACTTACCTTTCTGTTGATCAGATATGGGGGCAAGTGTTGCAATGTCATAATTGAAATCAATTTTGCATTATGTTTATTGTTTGCAAATTGATGTGTAAGGCCACTTGGCCATGATTTAAGCCTCTTTACGCAGTATACTCTCAGTCACATATTATCGGATAATTCTTTAATCTTTCCACTTGGCTTGATTTGCTAATGTATCATTTTGAATGCTTTTCAAACTGATTGCTATAGGGAGCCACTTGGCCACAAGTAGGGCCAATCCTAGTAACTCATGCTGTGAAAAGTGAGATCTATGTTACATAAAAGTGTGTAAAGTTTTTTTGTTGGCAATCTTGAAAAATCTTATGTTGAATTTTTCCACTTGGCTTGTATTATTTTTAACATATTTTTCTCATACACCAATCATACACACCTTCTGGTATATGTTGCGCTTTATAAATTGGGTAACATAACATAAGATAACATTATGATTTATCAGTTTTAACATTCTGTTGTTGTATCCCTTTGATCTCTTTGAGAACTGGTGTTTGTTATTTCAATGGTTGATGGAGAACAATATGCAAATGAGGCTGTGGCGAAGGCCTGTTTAAGCTGAAAGGCATTGCCAAAAATAAACATCTTGAAAGTGGAGCGCTGAGTGCAATCTTTTTGTGCCCCACTGTCTCGTGAGGCACCACTGTTATAACATATACATATACATTTATATATATATATATCATATAAATATATATATATGCCTTCTTCTTTACTCAGCAAATTTACACCATAGATTGCATGTGTTTGAATTGCATCTGAGGCAATTTCTTTGGAGGATACAGAAACATATAAAACAACGTGGTTGGGCCCATACCTCCTTAGAGTTTAGGTTCATTGATTGTTCTCAATTTGGAAGAACATCGAATCCTAAGCAGAAAGCTTTGTAAGAAGTATCATTCATAATGATTTCAATTTAAAATCTGTCAGTAAGATCACCAAAACTGACATTGAATTACTAGACGTGCTAGTGAGAGTGTAGGGAGACAAGTTGGTCGGCACAGTGTATAGGAAACCTACAGCAGGTAACACAATCTTGCATGCTTACAGTTTCCACCCGGACCCCCTAATAAAGAGTATCCCCTTTGGGGAATTTTACAGAGCGAGAAGGCACTGTAGAATGGAAGAAGAGTATGATAAAATTGATACAGAAATGATTACATGTTTTAAATCCAGGAGGGACTCAGAGCGTATTCTGGAAGCAACCTCAAAAAGAGCAAGGTTCGGCAAAAGGAAGGAAATGTAGTTATTACTTAAAAAGCATAAGAACAAGAATAGGGTACAGAGATTTGTAACCACAAACAGCATATAACACTGAAAATTATGGTTAGCAATAAACACACAATGGCACCTAGTTAAACATGACCTGGGGATCGGTCAGTACATGTCAAGTTGTTCACAGATTAGCTTTACACATGCCTGGTCCCCAAGAAATCAACTGGTCATAAGTGACCTAGGCCCAACAGTACCCGAAAGAACATGGCTTGCTCCTTTCAGTAGATGGACACATTTGCAAAGCATGGCAACATGGCGAGAATTCAGCACAGAAAAAAAGACTTTTCAATACAACCATAAGGATGAGGGAAAGACTTACCTGTAAAAACAAATATGTGGTCTACATCCTGAGGTGCCCCTGCCCTGAAGTCCATAGAGGTAGCACCAGACTACTCGCTCATAGACCATACTTCACCACCTGAGGTCTATCAAAAAAACAAGCATTGGCTGCGCGGCCATAAAAGTAACGGCAGCGTGGCCGTGAAAGCGAAAGTAATCGCGATCAAAGTTGAAAGTGATCGTGATCGCGAGGAATGGCGCGCTGTGTGGTAAGCACGCGAGTGGTGCGTGCACAGCCGTGATTGACGGCTGCGCGCGTGCACGCTCGCGTGAACGCAAGCGTTAGGCCAGCGCTGGTAGCGCTTAAAAATCCCGTATACAAAATGTCTCGCCTGAGACAGCGCATGCGCTGGCTCAGGCGAGACCTAAAAAGGAGGCTAAACAAAAGGAGGGTAAGGCCTACCCTGGCATTGAGACATACCCCGCAGTGAAATATTTGTGGGAAAGGCAGGTCGGAATCTGCTCGGAAGTGCCATCATTGGAACTGCTGCAATTCCCGCCTGCTTTCTTCACTGCCACTGACTGGAACCTGGCAGTGGAGGCAGTCTTGTGGAGGTCCCACCACCACCACCGTAATCAGGCAGAAAGGAGGCCCAACAATGGGGGTGGTGGGACTGCTATCCACGGTACAGCGGTCCCTGGACCGCCTTAGTCGTTATTAGGCCCTTTGTTTCTGTGGGAATACTTTGAGGGATCTGCAAACGACCCATTGCTGAATTCTGAATTATGGCTACTTTTCAGAAATCTATAGCTTTTCTGAATCACTATGGGTTTTACATTGGCTTCCACCACAAATTGGAAGTTGAAAAAAAATAGGAAAAACGGGCTACCTCTTTAAAAACTGCATAAACTGTGGTAAAAAAAAATTTTTGTATTCAGCTCTGCACACTCCTGAAAGCTGGGAAGAAAGTGACTTTAGCACAACAACCCAATTTTTAATACTATTTTTTTGCGAGGGAAACAGACACTTTTATAACACAACATGTGTGTTTGTACAGCGCACGATCACCCAGAGGTCTCTTGGCGCTGAATAACAGATGTTCATTGTTACCCAACTCAATTGGGACTCATTTTATCGACCTCAGATGGATGAAAGGCTGAGTGGACCCGCCGGGATTTGAACCTGTGGCCATGAGGTCGAACACAGGCCCTGCAATGGACTCATTAGTCCATTGAGCCACCAGGCCCAGCTCACCAGCCCGTTTTCCTGTTTTTCCCCCCAAACTCAAAAGGTAGCTGTATTTTGCCTATTTTCACCCTCCTCTTCCAGGGAATCCACAAATACTGGTACTTTTAGAATCCCGGGGATGTTGGGAAAAAAAGACACAAGTTTGACCTGGATACCTAATGTCAAAAAAAGTAATAGAACCCTCAGCAGGAACAACCCCAAATAGTCAAAAGAAGGGCTCAGCACAGGGTGGCGGGATTAGAGGGTGGGGGTTTGCGGAAGCCCCAGCAGTTAACACTTACTTTTCACAAAAAGAAATATAATGTCTACTTGCTTTGTAATTGCTTTTTATTATAAACAGCTCTAACATAACTTTTTCCCAGTGATAAAGCCTCTAACCTTTACCAATGGTTTGACACTATATGCGTCACAGCCTACAGAAGTGTGCACAAGCTGACAACCATCAGTGATACATTTATAAAATTACAAAAATGTGCACAATTACAGTTGGTAAAATAATATAAAGCCCCTCCCAATCGAGCCTAACATGAATCAGTACAGTGAAATTCTACCACCAGGGTTTATCAGAATGGGTGACAAACACCATAACGTTTGCCTACGATGGTAATCTATCAGATTACATGCAACCAAACACCTTTTAATGACTTGTAACATAAGGGTTTACCGTGTATTTTTCAGAGTAAATAAGCCATTCTAGCCTATTTACTGTGAAAAGTTATTATAAATGACCTTTTTAATAATTTTTCATAATAAACAGGGCAGATCGATGGCATCAGACTTAAGATGTCCCTGCACACCAATCAAGCTTAGAGCTGTTAGCATTGGCTTTGCACTATAACCCACTCGGCCTATTGTACTGACCATAAGCTTTGCCAAAAGGCAGCCATCAGGCACACAGTCCTCAAACAGCAAATGTATTCAGAATTACAGCTGGAAAACAAAATTGTATCTTTCCAAACAGGGATGAACAAGGAATCTCACAGTACAAATCTACCACATTCTTGGTTTGCCAGTGGGGGAAACAAACACCAACATCTTAGCCTCCTAAGGTAATCTATAAGATTCCATGTAAAAAAAACCTCTCTGTAGGCTTTAATTCAGAGTAATAACAATCCACCCTTAGATGCCTATTGACTTTAACATATACTTTTAACACTCAATGTATGACCTACTGCCTTCATTGAAACTTCTCATAATAAACACTTTATGATTGGCTCGCCACCATAACCAGCTAAGTCCTGCTGAATCGAGTATGAACCTTGCCACAAGCCAAAAAGTGCAATATATGCAGTCCTTTTAGTGGAACCACACAAATTCGGCCCAATGAAAATCCTGTACTCGGGTACCAATATGTGAGTGGAGCATAAGACATTCTTGACTCAGAAAGCTCGGTTTTGTTGATCAAATAAGGTCAAAGACAGTTGCATTGTCAAGCCAGACCTAAACATCCATGTTTGTTAATCACTGCCCTCCTCCCATCCGTGCTGCTGCCAGAGAAAAACACCATAAACCATCTAGTTATCTCAGACTCTTCAATAGTATTACAATGTCATGTGTGTTCTCCTGAAAGTACAAGCTCTGGTTGCAAGACAAACATAATGATCACAACTGAACTGTGTGGAGAGCAAGCATTTTCTTGTGGCAGCAGGGAGGACCTGGCCTGGAAGTTTGGGTTGAACTGTTCCCATAAGGAACAGGGCCATGATTGATTTGCATATGGCTGGGTCTGAACTGGGGTGGCGAAGTGAGCAGAATGATGATGAATTTAACCCAGATCTAATAATGACTGGGGCTGAGTGTCTGAAAAGTTTCAGCGCTTCGTCCATCATCTCATTTTGCTTGCTTTGTTCACCCTAAGTTAGCCGCGTATGCCCAGACGTGGGTCCATTGGTCACTTTACCACTGTATTCAAGCTAACCTGGCTGATGAGGGGTGTTACCCTGAAACTGGTCCCAGGAAGCTTGTTTCCAGTACAGAGAGGACCTGGCTTGGCAGTTTGGGATGCACTGTTCCCACGAGGAACAGGGTCAAGACTGATTTGCATATGGCTGGGTCTCAACTGGGGAGGCGAAGTGAGCAAAAGAACGATGATGGATTTAACTCAGATATAATAGTGACTGGGGGTGAGTGCCTGCAATGTTTCAGCGCTCCGTCCATGATCCTATTGCGTTTGCTCAGCATACAACTTCTTTCCAACCAAAATATGTACTGCTGACTCTCAACATGTTGGCAGAGCCAAATCCCCTCTCCTTGTGAGTCTTACACAATTGTCTGCCGATAACTGCTCTGTCAAGTCAGACCAAAAAATCTGCATAAGTGTATTTGAATAGTAATTGAATTGAATTGAATTGAAAAGGCTTTTATAGCGCATGGCTACCCGGAGGCATCCCAGCGCTGGGGCAGCTAGCAGCAGGACTATCATCTAGGGAAAGAGCCATGTTTTTAGTAACTTTTGAAAAACAAGGTGAAGAGGGAGGGAGTCCCAATACTTAGCGGCGTTGTAAGAGAACAATCAACCCCCGCTTCTAGCTCTCTGAATCCTGGGGACTACAACCAGATGAAGATCGTCTGAGCGAAGTCTCCTGTTAGCACGATAGGGGCAAACCATGGAGAGATTGATAGGAGGGGCTTTTCCTGCTTGTGATTTGTGCACAATGCACATACCCTTGAAATAGACTCTCTCTCTAATGGGCAGCCAGTGGAGAGATTTCAGGGTAGGCTTTGCCAACTGGCCTCTCGGTACGTCCAAAAGAATTCTGGCTGCCCAGTTTAGGACTCTTTGGAGCTTTGTGAGGGTTGCAGCTGGGGCTCCGAGGTACAGAGCAATACAATAGTCCATGCGGGACAAAATGAGTGCCTGCACCAAGATCTTCCTTGCCTGGGCGGGGAGAAGGGGGAGTACTTTACGGAGTGCTTTTAGGATGCCATGGCATGAGGCTGCTACATTGCGGGCCTGTGCTTTAAAAGTCAATTCATGGTCCAGCCAGACACCCAAACTTGACTCTTGAGGATGGGTGCCGGACCTAGCTTAACTGACCACATAAGGGTAGAGTCAAACAGGGATGGGTTCCCTAAGGTCATAACCTCCGTAATGGAAAGTGCTGTCCAAAATGTTATTTTATGAAATACAAGGGAAACCCAAGGTTACATAGGGACCAAAGGTACATATTTTAAAGGAGCTATGGTCCCTACAAAAAGCAGTTAGCCTAGAATGGTGTCAATGAATTCAATTATGACTCAACCAGCCCTATCAAATTAAATATACAATAAAGGGTCAGTGTGGGAGGTCACCAACGCTTCGATCATTTCCAAATGTAAGTCTCAAAATCAATGCCTGTGGTTCAGCGGAATTGAGGCTATTTTTTTTTTTAATAAATCTTTTTATTAACAAACATCGGCAAATCATACATTACAGAAGATCGGGCGAGTCAGCTAGCACATTTCACATATTCAAAGGGTCAAGCATTCATTCCAATATCAAGGAACGTTACGGGGAGTCAAGGTCCTCCTGATCATCATTACAGGGTGGTACACAAATCTCCCCTCTATAGTCATTCCACTGGCCCCAGACTTTTGTACACTTCTTGGGACATCCCCTTGCCAGATACACCATTTTTTTCTCGATACATGCACCAGTCAAGATTTCTTTCCCACTCCTCTAGGGTGGGAGGGCGTGCTGCTCCCCATAGCTGAGCAATGTTACGCTTAGCTAACATAAATCCTAGAGTGGCCCACTGAGTCTGCGAGGTATTCAAATCTGTAGGCTCCCATATATTTAGAAGGCATCTCCGTGCCTCCGGTCGGAGAGTGATGTGTAATACCTTACTGATTATGTTGTGTACCTGAAGCCAATATGAGCTAATATATGTACATTCCCAGATAGTGTGCATATAGGTGCCGATAAGTCCACATTGTCTCCTGCACTCTCCCGTGTCAGCCCACCCCACGCTTACCAATCGGGGGCCCGATATATATATTCTGTGAAGGATTTTCAATTGAACTAGCCTTAATCTCGCTGGAATCGCCACTACTTTGGGAGAGGATATCGCCGATTGCCAGTCCTCATCATCCATTTCTATCCCATCCTGCACCCACTTTTCTCTCAGTGACTGAAGAGGATCCGCCATATGATTGATCAACTTTTTGTATATTAGATAAATCGCTCTCTCGGGGAGGAGACCATCCAGAACCCTGTCCTCTAGTGGGGAGGCCTCCGGGGGGACTACCTTCTTAGGTAACGCGGACTGGAGCGAATGATGAACCTGCATATAGCGGAACCTTTCCGCGTCTGCCAGCTCGTATTCAGTTTGAAGTTCCCGGAAGGTCTTGATCTCATCCTTCCCCCACATATCTTTGATAGTAGAAATTCCAATAAGATCTCACCTGTCAAACCCCTTCGTCTTCCTGAGATCGCCCAACTTCTCTGAGTCCCACAGAGGGGTGGCTAAAGTTAACTTGTTTCTCCATCCCAGGAGGTTAGTGGCATCATGCCAAATTTGAACTGAATGTTTTGTGGGGCCTGATAATTGAAATCTCTTGGGACAGGAATAAAGAGCTCTATTGTAGTTCCCACCCTGTAGGATCCATTTATCCATGGTGTACCCCGGATTATCTATGCGGCCGAACATGCCATGGTTAATAGCTGCCAATTGGGAGGCCCAGTAGTACTTCCTGATATCTGGGAGACTAATGCCCCCGTCATACCAGCTTAACGTTAGCTTGTTTACTGCGATTCGAGGTCTTCCGTCCCACAGTAGGTCTCTTTGCAGGCCCTCGATTTCCCTGAAATAGGCTGCTGGAACGACATCTAGGGTATTTTGCAGGACGTATAGGAATCTGGGCAGGGCCATCGTTTTGAAAAGGATGGCCCTACCCAGGAGTGAGAAGGGGAGCTTCCTCCAATTGGCTATGTCACTTTAAGTTTTTGAAGGGGGGAGCAGGTTGTGAGCATATCGAACTGAAGGGTCGAGGGAAACAAAGATCCCCAAATATTTAAACCCACTGTCATTAATTTGTATCTGACAACCTCGGGGAGGAACAGGAGGGGTCCCACTAAGCGCAAATAGCAGGGATTTCCCCCAATTAATGGAGAGTCCCGAGAACCTCCCAAAGACTGCCAGAATATCAAGAACCACACTTAGGGATTTCTGCGGAGAGGCCAAATAGAGCAAGATGTCATCGGCATATAATGATATACGATCTTCCCACCCGGGGGACCACCTCAGTCCTCGTATCATTGGATCCCAACGAATCCACGCTGCGAGGGGATCCAGGGCCAGAGTAAAAAGAAGGTGGGACAGCGGGCAGCCCTGACGCGTCCCACGACTAAGCGGGAATGAGGCTGACACTTTCCTTTTTACTACCACTTGTGCTAGAGGTGCGGAG
Source organism: Triturus cristatus (assembly GCF_964204655.1). Taxonomy (NCBI): domain Eukaryota; kingdom Metazoa; phylum Chordata; class Amphibia; order Caudata; family Salamandridae; genus Triturus; species Triturus cristatus. Next base: position 1,200,868,439 of record NC_140584.1, read on the forward strand.
TACAGCAGGCGTACACACTGAATAAATTCCGGACCAAACCCAAACTTAGCCAGAACTGCCCACAGGTAGGACCACTCCACTGTGTCAAATGCCATAGTCGCGTCCAATGATACAATCACTGCTGGTTCTTGAAGGATGCGGGCTCTATCTATTACCCTGTGTACTCTACGCAAGTTAAGGGCGGTGTTTCTATGGGGCATAAAGCCAGACTGATCAGGGTGTATTAAGGTTGTGATCACCTTTGTCAATCGATTAGCGAGAAGTTTAGCCAAAATTTTGGGCTCTGCGTTCAAAAGTGAAATGGGCCTATATGAGGCACAATCCGTCACGACCTTTCCCTCCTAGTGGATGGTGACAATGGTAGCCAGCCTCTGTTCCCGGGGCAACACCCCTGTCTCTCTAGACTCCTCAAACATTGACTGTAAGTGGGGGGCAAATTTATCTGGCCGAAGTTTATAAAGTTCAATGGGGAGCCCATTTGGGCCTAGTGCTTTCCCAGAGTTAAGGAACAAATTGCCTGGGCGATCTCATCCTTTGTTAGGGGACTATCCATATATTTTCGGTTGTCAGGGGAGAGACAAGGGAGCCCGATATCCCGAAGCAGCTCCTGTGAGTCCACCTCCAAGTGGGGGGAAATGATAGTGTATACCGAAAGTGTTCTGCAAATCTGTCCACTATCTCCTGCGGTTCCGTGAGTAGGATAGCTCCCTCTAATTTAAGCACCGGCACCAGGCAGCTTGCCCATTCCTTCCTGTCTAGCCAGGCAATTAATTTCCCGGCTTTATCTCCCAAATCATAAAGCCTGCCCTGCTGCTCTCTGCTAAGAGCCTTGGCCCTATCCGTGACCATAATGTTGCTTTAAGCTTAGTAGATGAAGCTTGTCCGGTGTCACCCCCGATTCCGCTTCCCCCTCAAGACCATACATTTCTGTCTCAAGTTCAATAATGTCTTTTTGTTTATCCATCTTGGAGCCAGATATAGGCAATAAAGCCTGCCCACGGATTACCGTTTTAAACGCTTCCCATAAAGACTGCGCGGAATTCACTGAACCCACATTATTGGTGAAGTATTTGTCTATAGTCTTGAGAAGGCCTTTACCGATCTTAGGGTTCCGCAGGTACCAGGGGTTAATTGGGGCCAGTCTCCCCGACGATCCCGGACTCAGAAGGAATTGGATCCAAAGTGGGGAGTGGTCAGAAATGCCTCTGGCTAAGGGGTTGATGGTATGTATGTAGGTGGCTTGTGCAGCGGGTAATAGACAGTAATCTAGCCTAGAGAGGCTGTGGTGAGCCCCAGAATGAAAAGTGTATTGCAGCTGATCTGGGTGGAATTGAGGCTATTTATACTGTGACTTACATGGAATAATTTCTACACGTATCACTTGTAAATTGCCTGCGTATATTATTCTGTATTCTTTTGGCGCTACCCACTACTTTTGATTGTTAATAAATACGGTTTTGAATCAAGACATCGAGTCATATCTAAACACAACATGAGACTAACTGCTTTTTGTAGGGACCGCTCTTCCGCTAATTCCTTCACAGTTTCCTTCCACCCATCTGCCATCTACTTTCTTATTTTCTCTTCTCTCTCGATCTCTTTCACTGTTTTACTGTTCATACCCCATAGTGCATTACAATAATAGCCAAGCCAAGAGCACACAAGTCTAGTCAGACATCTTGGAACACCTACCTTTTTCACAATTTCCATTAAGAACTTCTCCATCTCCTTCTCTTTTGTTTCTTGGTCCATGAGGGAGACCTTCTCGGAGATGGGGAACTGAATGAAAGATGACACACACATTATGCATAAGAAATGCTAGGCTAGTGAAGTGAGCTTAAAGAAAGACAAATTAGGTCACTGTAACTGCACCCATGGGACATATAGGGTTTGATTTCTTGTAAGAATGACACAGAATGTACAGGACTCTGCAGCAAAGCGACACTCACCGAGACAAACGATGCAAATAAGCAAAAAGGTTTCAGAGGAAGTCATGCAGACAGACACATTGACATGTTGACATGAAATTCAGGACCTTTTCGCAAAAAGTATGCTTTTTGATAGCAGTTTATCACATGTGGGGCCAGAACCACTATGAGTGACACTTTTCTCGCAAGCAAAATCAACCAATAAAAGATGAGGGAAACATAAATATCAGAAATATGACAGATTAGAGTAATACCAACAAGCACTGGCAATGCAATAGGACTCGCATTTACACGAGACCTATTGCATTGCAAATAGCAATGCGTGAGGGTGACGAGGCACAAGGGGGGCGGCGGCGAGAAGGCATCGGACTGCGGGAGGGGGGCACAGGAAGAAAGTAGTCTGTGCTATGAAGGGGCCAGTAGCCGTGGAAGGACATAAATGACTGACATGGCTGTTATGGGGGGGGGGACTAACAAGCTTAAAACCAATCGGAAGGCAGCATTTAGAACCTAAGCCAATGAAGAAGATGGGCCGGAGAGTGGGCAGAGCTTCCATAAAGCTTCCACACTATAGTGTATACTGCATGCCTCGCAAAGCGATGGCAGCGCATTCGGGCTGCAACGCAAGGCGAGACCTAAGAAGAAGAAAGTAGTCTGTGCTGTGAAGGGGCCAGTAGCCGTGGAAGGACACAAATGACTGAGATGGCTGTTATGGGGAGGGACTAACAAGCTTAAAACCAATTGGAAGGCAGCATTTAGAACCTAAGCCAATAAAGAAGATGGGCCAGAGAGTGGGTGGAGCTTCCATAAAGCTTCCACAGTATAGTGTATACTGCATGCCTCGCAAAGCGATGGCAGCGCATTTGCGCTGCAACGCTAGGCAAGACCTAAAAAGATAGCTTTATTTAAAAGCAATCACGGACATGGTGGTCTGCTGACCCCAGCAGACCAACATCCCACTGATTTTTGCGATACCTATTGGGTCGCAAATTGCGACCAACCTCATTAATATTCATGAGGTAGGTCATTTGCGATCTCCTATGAATCACAGAAAGGGTTAAACACACTTTCATGCATGCCGTTTTGCGATTCCCTAATTGCGAATCGCATAGATTTGCAATTAGAGAATCGCAAAAGGTTTTTTTCATGCATCTGGCCCTAAAACCAGTAAACAACTAGTCAAGACCTTTGTCATTACAGTTGCAGCCAAGTTGCTATGATTTATGCTCCTAATCATGGTTTTACACATTTTATGAAGTTTTCCTAACTCAGAACACAGCAGAAAACTTTATCGGACCCTTTTTTAGGTCTGTCTTGGAGCTAGCTTTATCTTAAAACACATCTTAAATAAAATGCCTATGTGGCCTGATCCGTTGCTGGGATGCATACCTAAGGATGTTGTGATGTTGACAATGTTTTAGAGTGCCCAGCAGCTCTCCAAACAAGTCAACGGGCAGCTCACATTCCAACCTCCTGCATGAAGTGTGGAGCATCCCAGGCAGCTACTGCTTATGCAGCCTTGATCATGTTTGGATCGCTCCAAGATGGCCGCCATGCTACTTCTGAATACTGCAGCCACCTTGGGATGATTAAATATTAATACAAAATGGAGAATACCAGTCTAAGATGGCCACTCACAAAAAAGTGAACTTGATAAATAATACTATTTCAGTTCTTCCTCACATGGTATCTTTTCCAAGATTTTAAATAGTGTGTTCCTAATGAGTTTACAGTATCACTAAAATATCAGTTGATACCACTAGACTCAAGCTGCACCTCCCTTATGAGGCCTCAATAGCGGGAAACCAATCTGTGGTTGCGTGTGTTCCCATCTGAAGTGGACATGATCTGGTGCTAATCTAGCAGGAGCAAAGCTGATTTTCTAAGGCTGGTCTCTGTGGGTTATAAACAATGGACTGAGATGTGTCTCAAGGGATTACTAGCATTGCCACCTGACTGTTTTTCTACCGTCACCACCGGTATTTTCATGTCCCAAGCGGTACAAAAATAGCAAAGTCACCTGAAGCAGGTTTGTTTTAGCGCTTATCTGCACACACTTCTAAGATCAAGCATTAGCGATACCTGACTAATAATTAAAGTAAACAAAGGCAGAAAAGTCATGTTACAAATAAATACATGCAATTTTATTTCAAAGCCAATTTAGTAATATGTGTGAGCCTCTGCAGACTCTTAAAACAATAACAAAAGGCTGGTATTTTTCTCTTGGATGAAGGCGGACCTTGTGATCACCAATGGGTGAAATGAATTGAAGCAGGCATTCAATGATTTTGTTACTTGTTGCACGATACTCCATTGTATCCTGTTTCACTAACATTATTTGCTAACTACTTACACAAATGTTATGTTATGTTACAACCTATTTATAAAGCGCACATCCATCAAGAAGGTTTCATGGCGCAAGAAGCACATCAGCAAGAGAGACTCTGACCTTGGCCATAAGCCTGTCTGAATAGCCAGGTTTTTGGCAGAGACCTAAAACTCGTATAGGAGGTTGTGGCTCTGATGTTAGGGGGTTAGGAATTCCACAAGCCAGGGCCAAGCACAGAAAACCTGGATCCCCTAGTATTTTAGTGTTGAACTCAGGGATTCCTAGTAGATTTTGGAGCTCAGACCTTGATTGCGAGTGGGGATAGAATTCCGAATTCTGGAGGTCACGAAAGATGGGCTTTTGCCAAAATAAGATTTGAAAATTATTCACCCCGTTTTAAAAGGGGTTCTCCGGGCGACTAGAAGCCAGTGTAGTTTTACCAGCAAAGGTCTAGTGTGACAGAATGTGGGCTGATGCCATACCAATCTAGCCACTTGGTTTTGGACCAGTTGTGGCCTCTGGCTCAAACAGTTGGAGGCCCAGGTAGAGAGCATTCACATGATCAATTTGAGACATGACAAGAGCAATTAAGATCTGGATGATGGCCTCATTCTTCCCTAGATCTGTAAGTGTGCACACTCTCTCTTCAATGAAACCCATTTTTGCAGAATGACAAAGTCACAGCTCATCATTATACTGCCACATATAAGAACAGTGGCTTCTCCTCAGTTCAGCATGCTTCTACACAAATCATTCATTGAAGACACAAATCAGCTGTGCATAAATCAAGGAGTCAGAGGGCACATGTAAACAAAGTAGAGAATGAATATCCAGATATGATATCCTCAGAAGCCTTCAAAAAAGATCATTGGAAAACTGAATTTATTTTTCCAAACCAATACTGCACCAAGTTCAGGCCAGTTGCAAGTTTGAAAAGATAGGAGCAATGAAGAGTGAGCTACTAACTTCCACGTTGCACCTTTGAGTCAATTATCTTCATTTATTGATCCACCAGTGCTTATAGGGCATCCTTCTCATGTGAAGCAAGAGATGCCCACCCTGGCCCTCTCTAGGAGCGGTAACAACATTGTCTCTACAAAAGAAGTAGTATTGCCCATCAACCAGCAATTTGGCTTACGCCATGAGGGGCAAATAAATGATACAGCAACAGGCAGCTTCTCATTTCAAGGCATAGGCGATCACATGTCAACGTTTGTCCACCCTGGGCAACAGCCTAACTCAGTTCACCTGGATTATGTAACCCTAGGGACTCTAAGACCTGCCCTTGGGAGCCATAGCCAATGACTGGCGTGACTTCATCAGCAGGGTCTGAGGCCATCAGCAGTTCTCGTCTGCAAAGGAAAAAACTTGAGATTCTACCAAATTATGTGTCTAAAGGCAAACATGACATATTCAACAGAAGCGCCATTCTCAAACTGATAGGTTCATTAAAGGGCTGGATCACATAAATTCCAACTAACTTCGAATCCTTAGAATTTAAGCCTCACCCAATGGTGTGAGGCAGGGACATCACAGTGACTTCCTGGTCTTCCACGGAGAAAGCTAATGAGATCTGGCATTTCAGGGACAAGTTCTTTGACTGGGGCATCGAGGTCTTGCAAAAGGCCCCCCTGCATTATCCCTCCCGTTTATCTCCAAGTGCCTCAAATTTTATATAGTCACAGAGAGGTATTCTCAGATGTGCTGTTGGCCCAGAACAGAAAAGCTGCGGATTTGAATGCCTGCGAGTGCTCTACTGAATGGTCCCCACCGTCAAACTAACATTTGGTTTGTTGCATCTTATGCAGGCGGCTCAGGAACCTAGCCCATACAGGTGTTCTCTCATGTATGAAACCCAGAATTGTCTCATGTCTGGTAAATTAAATGTCAACTTTAGCCACAAGCAGGGTAAGATGAGATTCAACCAACCAATTTGCACTGACTTGCCCTCTGTTGCTGAGATAGTCAATGCTACATGGATTGCAAAGCAAAAATCCAATCTAATGAATATGAGCTCATCCTCGTGGACAGAAAGAGTAAGCCGGAAAGGATCCGGGGGCCATCAATCTGTTAGACGGAGGATACCTATAAATAATTTACTAACACCATCGGTACAGTATCCTCCGTTTCAGGGTCTCTCACCATGCCAATTCCCAAAGCACCGAAGCTGACCATCCTCTTTTGGCAAACCAGAAAACAAATCTTGGATTAGCATTAAGGACACATTTGCAATAGTTTGCCTGCAAGAGTCCTGGTCAGTAAAACTGGTATGTATATCTAAACAGATTTAAGACTTTCCATCTTCCTGTAATTCCATCTCTTTCCGCAGGCTGAATGGGTGGCCTGGCAATTTCTCCTTCAGCCAGGCTGGACTATTGTAATGCTCTCCTTGTCGGCCTACAGAAGGGTCTTTTGACCAGACTTCAGGCTCTTCGGAATGCAGCTGGCGGACTACTGCTAATCATTTCCCAGGTGGCAGTCCACAAGTTCAGCACTTTGTAATCTCCACTGGCCCCCTATGAAGAAGAGGATTGATTTTAAAAGCACTCTGTATTGCCTTCAGGGCCCTGCATAAGGCAGACCCCACTTGACAGTTACACCCCTCAAAGAGAGATCTTTGCTCCTCCTTAGCTAACCTGGTCAAAGTCCCAAGGCACCTGCTTGAGAGGTGGGGTGGGAGGAGTTTTGTCTCTGATCTGGTAGCTTTTAGTAAATCACTCAAAACTTGGCTTTTCACTAAGCAAGACCACCTAGTCACTTCTACTGTTAATTTATATTTAGTTACACTTCCTAAATAGGGCAACTCTATGTTTAGTGCAGGTAGCCTAGATGCCTCCGTGCATCAGTTCACGCTTTACAAATATAATATCAAATCAGTCATGGTTTGCCCCAGAACCTCGTTATACAAAGCTGATACACCTTCTCACCAGTTATTCAGCCTCAAATTCAAGGACATGAAAAGGTTGGGTATCATTGATTTATACAATAACATCCCATCTGCAAATGGAGGCTGTATAATGTCTAGCTTGGAATTGGACATAGATTCTCTTACGCCGAAATGTGGTACAAACGTGGACATGGTGTGGAGCGGATAATTTAATGCTCATCTCTGCCCCACTATGCTCTAAGATCCCTGCAGGTCTCTAGATGTGGATGAGAGCTCACAGACCTATTTTTTGCATGGCACATCTGGCAGCAGTCTTAATTTTATTAAGATGAAGTTTAACATGGGATTTGCTAATGAGTCTGTGGGAGCTGAAATAGAAATATAGAAATAATACCACAGATACAACTCTCTGTCAGCACAGAAGATAGCAGAATTTATTAGAGACCAATAGATAATGCAAACACGTGTACGTGCAGCACAGAGTCAGCCAGCATAGTTACTGAGGGTCCAAAGGGGCGACGCCCTTGCACAGCTTTTATTGTCACAAACCACATAGGAAGCATCGTCATAATACACGCAACACAAGTTAAGCAGAGTGTACCTGTCCAATCAGCAAGGGCCTAGACTATGCTATACCAGGTATGGTCTGAACTATACTGTTGCTGACCACATTTCTGAAGTACTTGACAGTTTGGGACTTTCCACTGTAATGCATTTGTATTAGCCTTGGTACTTTTCCACTGAGATGATTGCAATATCATACCACGTACGAGAAATATTGCTAAATGCGATATGCTGCAATCTTGCGGCTAAGCTAGAATCCTGCTCTTGTTCTCACATGTTTTTTAGGCAAGCCATGTGTTACAGCAGCAATTTTTATCTGAATGGTGTAGAAAAGTACAAGCGTCTATATGCGGGTTCTCATGTCAACTTAACAGGGCCTAAAGCTTCAAGCATTTGGTATCACATATGAAAGATGGCTTCAACATTGCCCCATCTGATACCAAATCATTACTTCACATCCTTTCTGTACACCATCTCCTGTCCTTCCTCACTTGGAACAGAGTCATAATTGTGACGTCCATGCCTTTTGTGTAGTGGCATACAGTGTGCAAAGCTGGAAGCGAAAGCTGCGCAGCATGCGGGACAAACCTGGATCATTATGCACATGGTGATCAATGCTGTTATAATTATAATGATCAACTCCGATATCCATGATCCCCAGTTTCCCAGCCATAGCATTCATTTTTCCCACATGCTTCCTGTGTGTATGTTGTGTGCCTTGTCTTTAAATTAGTTTATTTTATGTATGGCATTGTCTATATTGTGGCTGTTTTAAGGTATATATGAACAGCACACCTGGTGGATGATGTGGCATACTCCACCCTCCTTGGCCAGTATGAAGTCTAATGCAACACTGTTCTGTATCACTACGGCCCTCATGGCAGTCCGTTCTTCACTGATGTTTCCTAGGGCTGCTGCTGTTGAATCTGCTAAATCCTCAATCATCCTTGCTAGCTGGTGTATCCTTATTGAAGTGTATCTTATTCCTGCACCAGGCACTATAGCCCCTAGTCCTGTCATCACGTTATCCTGCCATTCTGCTGTCCTCCTAGCTCTTCCTGGCCGGTATCCTTGGCGCTCAACCTGAACTAGGTCAGTGAAATGGGTAATTCGGGGCAGGATGGAGGGGAGGTAGCAACTACCATACCCTCCCGGGGCAAATAGAAGTATGCCTATTGACCACAGACATACAACAGTCACTTGTAACCCACTAGTCCAGGTGAGGGCCGCTGATCACTCTTCCTAATCTGTGATAGTTTTGTTATGTGTGTGCAGTTACTTTCATCAATGAAAATTGATGGTATTACTGAATATTCTCCTTCTGAAAGTCCTAGTGCTTCATCATTCCTTTTCTCACATTCCCTCAATCCTTGCTCACCGTTTGTTTATTCTGCAATGGTACACCCGAAGCTGCATTTCTTCCATTCTTCCCTTCCTTTGAGTAGTTGTAATAGTGTGCAAGGTGGTTTAGGTAGGCGCATCTGCACAGCTGGTCTTTTAGGGGCCGTCCATTTATCATTGTATATGCAGGATGGTGCGGTAAGCTGTTGTCTTATCCTATATCTTGGTATTTTTATCTCAGCCCCTTTGTCCCAACCAGCCTTGTATTTCCACTCCTCCTTCCTAGAAATCTTGTCAAATTTGTTGAGCATTGCCTGATCCCTTTGTGTTGGTTGCATGTTTATGCATGGCATTCTCTGTGTCTTAGGCCTTGCTGTTGCCTGCCCTGTAACTGCCTCGCCCTTCCTAGGAAGTGCAACAGCTACGGACATGTTATGCTGCCTGAAAGGCATGTCTCACATTAGTACACATCCTACATATTTTGAAAAGGGTATCACATTGTAACTCATGCTCTGTTTAGTGTCTGTTTGTAAGTGTGTGCAAACATAACATCCTGATATGTTCATAATGTGTACATACATTTTCATAATTTTAACATATTGAGTTCCCTGGTACTCATCCCATTGTTCCTGTTCTCCTTCTCCTTTAATGTCAACCTCCCCCAAAATGTCTTGCTCAGTCATGGTCATTTTTCTCTCTCCGTAAGTTACATTTGAGTCACTCCCATCCCCCACCTGGCCATTAAGGAACGATATTTCAAGATCTTTGGCATATATTATTATCAGTGCAGTCACTATTATTCCTGGAACTGGTGATAATATTGCCAGTAGCACCCCTGGCCACTTTCTTTCCTCTTTTCTTATGCTTGGCATTGTTCTGGATATTATGTAGGTGTTCTATATGTCAAAGAATACTTCCCTAACTCTGTTCTCTTCTTCTTGGGAATGGTCTCTAATTTTATTCTTCTTCCACTCGAACCTATGCTACCTTTTCCTAAAGTCTTGCGTGTATTTCACTGTTCAGTTGACATCCCTTATAAGGCCAGATCCAATGTCCTCTATTGCGAAATCACACACTCTAAAATGTCAAGGCATGTTGCCGCAATGTTTTGTGCTGGTGGCTGATATCCGAGGGTGGGGGATGAAAGATCTTGCAAAATCAGGTGCCTTAAACCACACAATAGCAGAGGGTTTGGCACAGTCAATTGCAGTACTCCATGTATTTCCAACCCGGGGATCAGTAGTTCTACATGAATCACTAGCTCTGACTCTCCTTCTGCCACTTCTAGAGATCTGAGCCTTCCTGATCTTATTACTGGCATTTGTAATCCGATGAGCCTGCTGATGTCTTGGGAGTAGCCCTGGCAATGTTCATTGGAAAGTTAAATATTTGGTAGTCTCTGTGCCAAACTTTTCTATTACTTGTTTCTACCTAGCAGGTCCTGCACCCCTATTGATGTATTAGTGCAGGCTCTAGCAACACTCTACCTAGAAGGTCCTGCACCCCTATTGATGTAATGGTGCAGGTGCCAGCAACACCTTTAAAGGAAATCGTTGGTGCCTTTTATTGTGTACCATCAGAGATTTACCAGCACATGACGGCACTGGTACATTGAAGAAAACAGGTGTCCTTGGAAAGCTGAGATCCGGAGCAAAAGGGAGTTGTTTCTTTGAAGGTGTACTTTCCGTTGGAAGCCTGGCATGCAACTTGCAGGGATCTGCCTCTTCTTTAACGCTTGTCTGTCGTTGATTGTCTGGTGGAGCGAATGTTGTACCCGACGGGAGCCTCAGATGCCACTGGTGGTGTTGGTGAAACTTGCTTTCCTTGATCAGGCCCTGTTGTTTTCTTGGTGTGGGAGCTGTGGATCCAGGATGTCAGCCCCTCACACTCGACGGCTGTTATCAGCAGGACTTGTAAGGGGCCTTTCCACCTTGGCTGGAGGCAGTGTTCTCTGGTGTGAGCCTTGACCCAGATCCAATCACCAGGCTGCAGGTCATGTGACGGCAGAGTTGCTGCTTCTGGAAGAGCCTGCAGAACCTGGCGATGAAGGTAACGTAATGTCTCTGTTAATTTCTTACAATAGCACAGAAGCAAATCGTCTGCTATTGATAGTGGAGCAGTGGACATATGTCCTGCAATGTTCATGGTGCGGCCAAACAGAATATAGTGAGGGCTTAGCTTTGTCACCCTGTCTGGCATGCTTCTCATTGCTAACAGGGCTAGAGGCACTGGGTCCACCAATGAAAGTTCAGTTGATGCACTAATGTTGCCACTTTTGTTTTTCAACACCCCATTCTTTCTCTCCACAGCACCAGCTGCTGGTGGGTGATAGACACAGTGTAGTTTTTGTATCACCCCAAGCCCTTATATTTTCCCCCCTATCACATGGGAGTTGTGTCTATTGTCTGAGCTTAGAAGTGATGGAATTCCAAAACACGTATAAGTTCTTTCAGAAGGCATTTAGCAACAGTGTGTACATCACAGTTCTTTGTTGGATAGGCCTCAGTCTATTTGCTAAACATGCACAATATTACCAATACATGTCTGTATTTCTGGGTGGGGGCATGTCGATAAAATCTAATTGAAGGCTTTCAATGGGTCCGTGGGGCCGTGGAAAGTGGCCAGGTGCAGTTAGTGTACCCTTCCCAGTGTTATATTGTGCAAAAATAGTACATTGCTTACAAAGTCTCTCTGCTATTTGATGGAACTTGCAGTTGTACCAACATGGTGAAAACAATCTGATCATGCCGTCTCGGCCCACATGTGAGGGACCATGAAAGATGTGTGCCATAGAAGGGAGCATTGATGAAGGTATGCATATTTTTCCATTCGGTCCTGTCCACAACCCCTCCTTTGTTTGCACACACCGTCCGTTTACACATTACTACTTTTCATGTTCCTCAACCGTTTCCTGAATGTGTATAGGGTCAAAATGTAGCAAATAATTGTTAGCATGAATGTCCTTGTTCTGGGTAATCTTTTGTACCATTGCTGGCTGGCAGCCTATAAGCGCTATTCTCTTTGCTCCCCCATCAATAAAGGTGTTGCCTTTTGACACATAATCTTTTGATGGGGTGTGTGCTGCACATTTCATTATAGCTACCGTTGATGGCAGTAACAGTGCTTGGAGAAGGTCACTGATCAATTGTGCGTGTTGAATTTGTTGGCCTGCTGATGTGAGGAATCCCCTCATTGACCACAGTTGGCCAAAGTCATAGACCACTCTGAAGGCATATTGGCTGTCAGTGTATTTATTTGCTCTTTTTCCTTTAGCCAATGTGCATGCCCTTGTCAGTGCCACGAGCTCAGCTGCCTGTGCACTTTTGGCTGCTGGCAGCCTTTCCCCGTTCAGCAACTTGTTGGCTGTGCCCACTGCATAGGAGGCCTGCAGTGACCCTTTGTCGTCCCTGAGACATGACCAATCTACAAACAAATCCCCTTGGGCGTCTGGGAGGGGTGTGTCTTTCAGGTCTGGTCTCACCTTTGTATGCCTGTCTATAGCCAGTGCACAGTCATGGAATGCATCATCTGACTTCAAATCATCTAGGTCATGCTCTTTTGGCAAAGGGCAGGGTGGGTTTGAGGTGGTGCACCTTTTGATGACAATGTGTGGTGCTAATAGTGTCAGCTCATACCTGGTGAGGCGTGCATTCGTTAGATGAGTCTTAGTGGATGTGAGAAGTGTGTCTGCTGCATGGGGAACATGCAAAACCATGGTGTGTTCCAACACTGTATTTTCTATCTGTTCTACCGCCAGTGCTGCTGCCGCCACTGCTCGGAGGCAAGGCAAGAGAGCTGATGCTACTGGGTCTAGTGTAGCAGAATAGTATGCCTCTGGGTGGTAAGAGAATCTGTGCTTTTGGGTTAACACCCCCAATGAGCACCCTCCCTTCTCATGGCAGAAGAGATGGAAGTCCTTGCTGTAATCTGGGAGGCCTAACACTGGTACCGCACTTACTTCACATTTTAACTTGTTGAACTCCTTGTCACAGTCCCATGATCATGGGACAATGTCTGGAATGTCTTTGTATGTTAAGGTCTGCAAAGGCTTGGCAATCAGGGAGAAATTTAGGATCCAGTGCCGACAATATCCCGCCACCCCCAAGAAGGCCCGAACCTCTTTTAGTGTGCGTGGTTGGGGAACATGGGTGATGGTGGATATCCTGTCAGGCAGTAATTTTCTTGTTCCTTCGGACAGTTCATGGCCTAAATACTTCACAGCAGTGAGGCAGAACTGTAATTTCTTGGTGGAGACCTTGTAACCTTTCAGTGCTAGGTGGCGCAGGACGGTAACAGTGTCCTTTGCACAGGCGTCCCATGAAGGTGAGGCCAGTAGTAAATCCTCTAAGTACTGAATAAGGGTAGAACCTTCCATTACTATTAGGGAATACAAAACTGTCTTTAACGCATTCGTAAAGATGGAGGGGGACTCTGTATACCCTTGTGGGAGTCGGAACCAACAGAAGCTCTTTGATCTAAAGGAGAAACTGAAAATGCACTGGCTGTCAGGGGGCAAGGGGATTGTAAAGAAGGCGGGGCTAAGATCCAGCACTGTGAAGTGTTTGGCTGTTACTGGGATATTGGACAATATTGTTGCTGGGTTTGGGACCACTGGGAAGGAAGATACCACTATTTTGTTCAATTCTCTTAGGTCTTGTATGAAATGATATAGAGGGGCCCCATCCGGGCCCTAGAGGCCTTCTTAACAGGAAGTATCGGTGTGTTGCATTGGCTAGAGAGTATCTCCTTTATAATTACCTGCTTCAGAAGGTCTTGCATGACTGGTGCTATGCCTTCCTCCCCTTCTTTTGAAATCTTGTACTGTGGCGCTCTTGGGAGAGGGGCTCCTGGCTGTAACTTGATCTGCACTGGTGGGTAGTTTAACAATTGTCCTACATCATTGGCACTCTGAGCCCAGACCTGAGATGGCACGCAATCGCGCAACTCTGGAGGTATGACGGGGTCGGTGCATGTCATAAAGGCCTGCAGCATCAAACCGGTTGTCCTGCTTTCTGGTGAACAGTGTATGGTGCATTGTAATTTGCAAAGCAGATCCCTGCCCAGTAAGTTCACGGGGCAGAATCTGCTAAGGATGAACTGATGGTTGCCAGCTATGGTGCCTACTCCTAGTTTTAGTGGCTGTGTGAGATATTCATCTATTGGTTGTCCTGTCATTCCGACTGCCATTACTTGTGCTCCCGAAAGTGGCGCCTCGGGAATCTCAGATGCCTTTAGCATTGATCTTTGAGCTCCTGTGTCTACTAAGAATGGTACAGTTTTTGCCCAAAACTGTTCCCTCCACATATGGGCCAGATTGGTCCACTGCTATTGCTGGAGCTATTAGGCTGTCTTCCACTCTCAGGCATTCCTAGAATGTGCCTTGAGACGGTGGTGGGAAAGGACAGCCCTCTTGCACCCACTCGTCCCTCCCCATCCGCTCATCCATGTTCCTTCTTTCCTGATACGGGGGTGGAGGTGGATGCATGTCATTTGCTGCATTACCTTGCTGATCATTATTTCTGTAGTCTGAGCGCTGGGTGTTATGTTGGTATTGTTGTTGGCCCTGTCCTCCATTGTGTCTTGGCCTATTGTCCTGATTTTTATTTTTTAGTATTGGGCAGTCGGCCTTCCAGTGGTTGGGGCCTTTAAAATAGAAGCATGCTGTTCCTGGTGGTGGCAGGGAAACAGACCTACTGTTTTGTTGTCTGCCTGTACTGCTTCCTCTTCCCCTACCCCTTGCTCTTCCTTACGGTTTGTATGAAACCTCTCTTGGGCTACCATCAGCCTTACCTTCTCCTTCTTTATTTTGTCTACCTCTATTGTGTGTGTATTGTGCTGGTAGTCGGAGCAGTATCTGGCTGCTGCCAATACCTTTTCAAGTGGTTCCTGATGTCAGCAAACAAATGGTGTTTGTAGGTGTGCTTTAATGGTTGGCCATAGCCCTTTGACAAATGTCTTTACAAATGCTGGCATAGCATCTCTCATTGGATTTTATTGGCCTGCTGTTCTGCTGATAGACCTGCAGAAGGGGGTCAAAATATGAGTTAACACTCTCCTCTTTTTCCTGCTTGGTATGTGTTACCTTGTTCCAATCTTCTCTGTCTTCCTGGACTGTTCCTTTCAAGTATTTCACACCTTCCAAGTATTTTTGGTCTACTATGTCTCCTGGAAGTCCTCCCTTTCCCCTGTCTGGCTCCCTTTGTGGTCATTCTACTTGGCTTCTGCAGTCTTCCCACAGGTCTTTGGGCACAGTCATATTGAACAGTATATCAAAATCCTTCCATAACAGTCCCCCCCGGGCTGCCATTCGGTCTACCTCAGTGTACCACTTCCTTGGTTCTTCCCTTAATTTTGGGAAATCTTTAGTGAAGCACATAATGTCTTGTCTGGACCACAGGCCATAGACATATGCTAATTCGTTGTCTTCACTAACTGGTGGAGGGGGCACTTCTCGCAGGGGTATAATTAACATTGGTGCTGGCGTTGTAGGCGCTGTGTCCCCAGTGCAAGGTGTAAGGGTCTGTGCCATTTCTAGCACTTCAAATGTTTGTATTAGTTGCTATCATTGCTGTAGTTTCTCTATGACATATTTCAGTGCCTCTTTTAGTCTGGGCTCGTCCCATGTTTGTAGATCCGAGTCTGTAAAACAACATTTTGATATATCCCAGGCGTACAGTGTGGGCAGGGATGGAAGATCACTTGTGTACCCTTGGCATTGTTTCTTGGCTAGTTCTATATATGCGTTATGCGCTTGTGGTCCTTTATCCATCATTTCCGCTCTGGCCAGTGACAACACTTTATCCAGATATTGCCTACACTGTTGTGTTGTAAATGTGTCTACTGATAGTGTCTCTTCCACCATCTGGTGTAAGAAATTCTGGCATTTAGTAGTGTCTGCTTTCAGCATTATTTTCCTGCCCAGTACTGGTGATGTGCGTGGGGACAGGGTGGCACTATGTGTGATAGGAAGACTTTGTCGCCTGGCCTGTGTTGGAGCGGTCTGTGCTCCGTCTATAGCCTGTTCTAGTGTGGTGATGTCATGCACTGTCTGGTGTACATACGTACTGATGCCCCATACTAAATTCCGCCACTGTGTGGTGGAAAATGTGCCATCCAATGATGTATCATCAAATAGCTGCTTCCATGTATTGTCTATTAAACGTGGTACAATTATTTGTCTTTTTTCGCATGTGGCTAACAAACTTTTTTCTTCTCGCTGTATTCCGAAGCTGCGTGGACAGCTTCCTTCCTCATAAGTTTAGGAAAGCGATGTCTTCAACTGCGTCCAAGTCTATTTTCATAAATGCTTCTTAAAGCAGCTTGAAAATGAGAGTTATGCAAGCTGCTTGCTGTGTCTCAGATAGCTCAGAGTGTTGTTGAGTGGGAGCAGAGAGTGAGACATTGTAGTCTGTTTTATCTGTTTTTGTGGTGGGAGGAGGTCGGTGCAAGCTCCCCATTAACAGATTTTCGAGGAATGAGTCCCCTTCACCCTCCCTCTCCTTTTTCTCTTCTTTTTCTTTTACAACTGGAATGCATGGGAAAACTCCCACTCCATCTAGTTGCGTCTTTCTCCAATTTTCACTTATTTGTTTTTTCGCCATCTCATTCAACAACTTATACTTAATGTCTAACAATTCTCTTTGTACTTTACTTTTCAAATTACTCGTCGCGCGCATATCGCGCAGAACCAAATCCCACTGATAAAACGATTCCCACTCAGCCAGGCCTTATTTTTTTTCCTTTCAACTTTAACATGTGCCTCAAATACGACAATGTATTCACGTTGTAAGTTCTGTGACACGGAAATTTAAGTCAGGTCTCTTTTAGGGGTGGGCGGAATTTGCGTAGTCGCGCTACGCAACCCTCCGCGAAACGGTAAAAAATCTCTGCGAACACGCAGAAATTACGCGAACACGCAGAATTTTTTTCGCGATACTTTTTTGCTGTTCGCGTGCGCGGGGAGAAATAGCTTGCGAACACGCATTTTTAGAATGCAAACAAGCTAAAAATTCCACGAAGCCACGTAACGCTGAATTTTGGGCAATTCCGCGTTATCAGCGGAACGCGAAATTACCCAAATTCCGCAAATTCCGCGAGCGTATCGGAATTTAACGACCAGGCCTAGTCTCTTTGCTGTCGGGTCATGCCATTTATGTATAAAAAGAATAGAATCTAGTCCTTGGTGCAGGGCCACATAATATGCTGGGGAGTCTTTTGGCGTAGCTGCTATTTAAATAGTTTTTAGGTCTCGCCTAGGCAGCGCCATGCGCTGCTCTAGGAGGGCCTTTAGCCATCGGTCTTCACTTTTCAAGCACTGCACTTGTGCTTGTGGCGGCATCCACCTTGCGGGAGCGAGCAGCGGCGCGGCCACGTTAAATACAAACATATGGCCGCTGCTCGCTCCCGCAAGGTGGATGCCGCCACAAGCACGAATGCGAGTGCTTGAAAAGTGAAGACAGTGAAGACCGCTTGTTTAGAATTGCGATGCACTTTCTTTTATTTGGCTAGTTGGTTGTGCTGTGGGAGCATTGACATAAGGAAGATGCAGTCCTAGATCACAGACAGAAGGTAGCAAGGCAGACAATCCCTTTTCGTGTTGCAGCATGGCTTGATAATGAGCAATTCTCTCTCTATTCTCACTCGTGCTTGTTTTATTTGAATGGGGCCGGCAATATGTTTTTTTATTTTTCAAGAGAGGCAAAATATTGTCCGCAAACTATTTCCAGTTTCTCCCAAGGTAAGGGCCCTTTCTCAGAGGTCTGTATAGCCCCACATGAGGTGAGGAAAAAAACCCTCACAGGACTGTTCAGCATCCCGTCAGACAGAAGAGTTTCTATTCACAGCACTTCCGCACCACACAAGGCAGACATAACTTCCGCGGCTTCCCAGTCCTAAAAAGACAGACTTCGTTCTCCTGGGGTTGTGGCGTCACCCTTCTGGAATAATCCAGTGTGTGGCTTCAGGGCTGCACTGAGAGCTCTCAACAATCTAGGAACTCCCGGCCACCCCTTTTTGCTACAGTGTCTGTGTAGTGTGTTACTTCCAATACAATAGCCTCGAAGCGCTATCAGAGTTCTGATATTTTCAGCCATGGTCTTGAGACGCGTCACAGACTGGAGTGTGTTTCCGATTGTTTCAGTAGGGCGCAGTCAGTAGGCAAGGGTGCGGTTAAAAGGTGGCTTTTGTGTACAATCTCGGTTGTACAAGTGTTGAGACTGGCTAGTGTTTGGTATGAGGAGGCCGAGTTTTTTAGTTTTTGTTGTTACAATGTCAGGTATCTGCTATCTGAAAAATGTATTTGTGCAATGTGTATTGCCTGGCATACGCACTGCCCTCTGCTCTGGCAAACTGTATGTTCGCATTTAAGAAGGTAATGCCTTGGGAGAGAGAAGGCTGACCTGGTGCAGGAGCAGTGTTCAGAATGGGGGTGCTGCCATCAACGTTACATCGCCAGAGTCCTAGGGATTGGGAAAATCCAAGCATCACACAAAGAACAAGGGTAGCAAATGTGCCACACCCATTAAGCAGGTGAGTAATAAGGATGTGGTAAGTAGCTGGGGTGCACTTTGGAGCACAGGGTCACAAATATATTCTGGTAGTGCACTGTCATTTACAGAGAGCACGTGTTCACTGCAATGGCCACTACATTTGCAGACATACAGTTTACCAAGTCTATCTACAGTTTTAATGATAAACTGTAATGTGTGGAAATCGGGTTTCAGTGAATAATTCTTGCTTGTACATCACTTAACTAAAGTGCCTCGATTTGTTTTAATCCTATAATAGAAAAGTCCCATCACACTTCAGAATTACAAAACAATGCTTCATTTGGATTTTCTAACTGCAGATATATTGTCAAATATTTATACAGTCCATTTACATGTTTTTAATGGTTGTGGCGTTAGAAACAAAACATCCCACTGCCTTTCATGTCACACTCCCTGCACTCCAGCAAGATAGCCGCATACAGAACTATTTACAAAATCCTCTCTTTGTAGTCAGAGGGTGAAAAGTAAACACCAATCTTCACATAAAACGAATAAGCAGCAATTTGATAGCCTGATATTTGACCTCCTTTTTTAACACAAAGCAAAAGGCGACAAGATAAAGAAAGCAAATGTAAAGGCAGGTCTGTTAAGCATTCATCTTCTGAACACCAATGCATTGTTGGGGGTGTTGCAGCACCCCCGCACCTCTGCCTCCAACGCCTATGGAAGGCTGTTAACTTTAAGCAGTAAAAATAGAGGGAATTAGCTAAACTTACATAAGTTTAAGGGCGAGGCTCCTCTGCAGTGTAACAATAATAGCATGGCGTATCTAGAAACAATATGCATTGGCATAGCCAATAGGTCTCGCCTTTGGAACCTTATAAGTATTTAGTTATGCAGTACAAGATCCTTGGTGCAACAACATCAACTGTTGCATGGCAATACACTTATAAGGTCCCAAAGGCGAGACCTATTGACTATGCCAATGCTTGTTACTCAGGGGATTGCCAATTGTGTGGAGGTCGTGGTGTGAAGTGCAAGTACTAACCCTTGTTGCTTTTCGACGACAATTCAAATATACCAGACACAGGGAGGGTGGGGCGTCGCGCTATAATGCAAACAGACAACACAATGGGTGAATGAATGTTATCATGTGCTTTCAGCCAGTCTCCAGCTTTTGCAGCAGCAGAGGAAGCTGTTCATCAGTCAAAAGACAATTCGATCAGTACTAGTTCACCAAAGCATCTACAAATGGGAAGGGAAAGAAAACGTCCTGGGTGCTGGTAGCATACTGGCGCTCCATGGACAGAAAAAGAAGATGACAAGAAAGTTTTTTATTATGAGATGTGGGTATGTTGTGAATTGGTGCGGTGCGACCATGCTAATCCCACAATAATAATAGGGAAAATAGGAACAATATAATTGGCACTTCAAAGGTCATAAGAAATAGCACGCAAATGGGAGGTAACATACAGTATAGGACAAATATTAATAGGTCAGCTAGCCGGTCCATTGTGGATGGGCTATTATATTAAAAGACATTTTATAAGAGCTGCAATAATTATTAAAGGGACGTTCAGTTAGTTGTCAGGGAGGTAGCAGCGTATTAATATCAGTCACGTAACGTCTACAATACCCAAGTCAATGATAGCCTGACAATCACAGAGAACACCCTGCAACAATATAGAGGTGCAACCCTAACAGTATTTGACCACAATATAGGAGCGAGACATCACAATAATACAGCAAAAGTAGGCAATAAAGCCCAAAATGGTAGACAATAACACAACTGATACCTCCTCCCTGTTTTGCCTAGGTGGACCCCTAGGCACAGCTGGAGACCACATCTGGTGTCCAGGAGAAGGCAGCGCCCTGCTGGGTACCAGTGACCAGCGGCGCTGAGGTGAGTTAGCTGCACCCAAACCCGAGTTTATGGAAACTTATAAATCGGCGAAAACCAGTTGTAACTAAAGGAGGTACAATTATCACAAATTTGTGTCCACACAGCAACTGTGTGCAACCTCAGGGGAGCCTAAACTGCTACCACCTGTGCCTGGGGAGCAAAAACTCTGCCACAACTCTAAACGATGGGCTACCCTCTACTACCCTCTGGGTAGCAAAAACTGCTGCAACTCTAAAACGAGGAGCTACCTGCTACAACCCAACCCGGAGGATGGAGATCCCCCCAACAAAACTCATCGATGGGTGCTGATTCTAGCAATGCCTACCGACCTCAGCTCCAGTCACTGGGAAGTAGGCCGGGGACTCTCTTCAGGGAAAACAAGGGACTGCAGAAGTTCGCCCTCCGTGGTACACCATCAGCCAAGTGCTGCCTAACACCAGGGATTCACTGCGTGCAGGGAAAGTGCAGATGGCCGCCATCACTGGCCTGGCAGGATGAGTAGTAGAACCAGACACTGAAATGGAGAGCAAAAATGCACATTAGAGAAATTCGGTAGAGGTCGGCAACAGTGTCAGAGGTCAAATACCGTGAACAGTGCAAGGAAACAAGGCACTGTCAGCACCACATATTAAGTGCTAACCTTAAACAGAGGTACAGTCTTCAACAGAAAGGTGACAGACCGAGATATAAATTATTAAAGCCACAAAGAGGATGCAGAAGAAAGTGACCATAATGGCTGCTATGATAGCCATGTAATCTTGAAGGCAAGAGACATAAATATATCTCCGGGACACAAACACACTGTCATGAGAAGCGCAAAGTAGAGGGAGAAAGAGGAGAAGAAGAGCTTTGTCAATTTGTCAAACAATGTCCATACAAATGTGCTGAGAGAGAGAAAGCAGGAGCCAGAAATATGACACAAACCAACCCATGGCAGGCAGGCAGAGTCCCTCAGCCAGGGAGGGAGAGAGGGAAGACAAAATTCAAGAGTCATCAAACCTCAAGCCTCCGAGCTCCTAAAGAAGCTATGGTCCAGCAGCCTGGTGGCTAGTAAGGTCATTGATCCTGGACCCGCATTCTCCACCAAATGTGGGAGCTGAAATAGAAATATAGAAATAATACCACAGATACAACTCTCTGTCAGCACAGCAGAGATCAGAATTTATTGGAGACCAATAGATAATACACATACGTGGAGCACGGAGACAGCCAGCATAGTCACTGAGTGTCCATAGGGGCGATGCCCTTGGACAGCTTTTATTATCACAAACCACATAGGAAGCATTGTCATAATACACGTAACACAAGTTAGGCAAAGTGTACCTGTCCAATCAGCAAGGGCCTAGACTATGCTATACCAAGTATGATCCAAACTATACTGTTGCTGACCACGTGTCTGAAGTTCGTGACAGTTTGGGACTTTCCACTGTAATGCATTTGTATTAGCCTTGGTACTTTTACACTGAGATGATTGCAATATCATAGCACATACGAGAAATATTGCTAAATGTGATATGCTGAAATCTTGCGGCTAAGCTAGAATCCTGCTCTTGTTCTCACATGTTTTTTAGGCAAGCCATGTGTTACAGCAGCAATTTTTTTCTAAATGGTGTAGAAAAGTACAAGCGTCTATATGCTGGTTCTCATGTCAACTTAACAGGGTCTAAAGCTTCAAGCATTTGGTATCACCTATTAAAGATGGCTTCAACAAATCCAGTAAAAACAATGTTCCTTTTTCCAACACGTATGTAGGCAAGGGAGAGGGCTCCCTCATAAATGTCATCCTACTATCGGCCAATTTAGACACTTCTGCTGGTGATCTTACGCAAACAAGCATGATTAGCCATCATTTGCTGCAAAGCCTATCAATTAATAG
Organism: Triturus cristatus; assembly: GCF_964204655.1. Classification (NCBI taxonomy): domain Eukaryota; kingdom Metazoa; phylum Chordata; class Amphibia; order Caudata; family Salamandridae; genus Triturus; species Triturus cristatus. The sequence continues at coordinate 1,200,890,755 of NC_140584.1, forward strand.
TCCCAAATGGCAGGCCACTTATCGCCCGGATTGATGTGTGACAGACATCTTGGTCCACCGAAAGAAGGGCTTCAGGATCAAATGGGAGTCTGTGAATATTGCGCCCTTCATGTCAAAACTGGTAGTGCAAAATCGCACCTTGTTTAATATCTGTTTAGATGATGAGGCGGACCCTAGTGACATGATAGAGGCTTTTTCCACCCTAACTGAGGTAATTAAGGTAGTAGTTAGTAGGCCCCCCCAAATTCTACCCAGGGAATTAGAAGGGCTGGTCCAATAAAGAGTGGTCAAGTACTTATAAAGCGTTCATGTGCACCCTCAAAAAGCCCATAAATCATCACATGAGGTGGCCTAGTGTAGGAAAGCATATAGAAAGTGTAATATGTCCCATGCAGACCCATTGTTGTTATCCCTATACTGGCATGAGCACGCTGCGGACTGTCCTCTACTTTAAGCATGTTACTATACAAACGTATTTTGCTTTGTGCCACACTGTACTTACACACAGAACATGCTGTTTTTGCATTCTGTTCTTTCCTGGGACCGTAGACAAGCTCAAACAACAATGCCCCTTGTTATTTTGTTTAGGTCAGGCAAAACACACAAACGCAGCTGTTGTTTAGGAACACATAATTTTGTCATATAGCTATGCACGGAATAGGTAATAAGACACTTGGGGCCTCATGTAGGTAGCCAAATACCGGTCGGTAACGGCCGATTTTCGGTAAACATGCCGTTACCGACCGATATTCAGACAAGTGAGATGTAGGAGTCCAAAAACCACTTTTCGGTAAATATGAGGCGGTAAATACCGATTCATATTTACCGAATTCCAAAATACCGAATCAGATTTACCGAATACAGAATTAACGAATCGGTAAATATGAAGTGGTAAATATGAAGTGGTAAAAATTAAAATGACATGTAGGAGCACTCGGTAATTAAGAAATCCAAGAAAATCGGTAAATAAGAGTCGGTAATTAACACGGATTGAAAGCAGGTGGTAACCATCAACAGTGCAGATAAGCAATCCCAAAATGCAACAGCGTGGACAACATGGCCGCTATGTACGTCATTGCAAGGCGCCTACGTCTACAGGCAGCAGGACTGAGGGTTTGGCGACGGGAGGAACGCATCTACAGACAGCGCATCACACTATTCCAGCTGACTGATGCAGAGATACATGAGAGGTACAGGCTACACCCCGAAACCATCATGGACTTAATCAGGGACCTTCACCCACTCCTGGACCAGCCAATAAGAAGGGCGCACGCCATACCCCCACATGTGCAGGTGCTCTGCAGCCTACATCTGCTGGCATCCGGCAGTTATCAGGTGGTGATAGCTGCGGTGGGTGGGGTAACCCAGAGTTGCCTGTCACGTTTCTTCAGGAAGTTCCTGGATGCCATGATGCAGAGAATGCACCACTACATAAGCTTCCCAAACACACAGGCTGCACTGCAGAAAACAAAAACAGACTTTTATCACATGGCACAGTTCCCCCATGTCATCGGCTGTATTGATGGTACACACATCCCAATCTGTCCACCAGCTGACACAGAGCACATCTACAGGAACAGGAAGTCCACCCACTCCATCAATGTGCAGGTGATCTGTGATGCAGGGAACATCATCACAGATATTGTTGCAAAGTATCCTGGGAGCACCCACGACTCTTACATCTTCCAGAATAGTGGGATCTACACACGACTGAGTGCCGGAGAATTCGGAGAGGGATACCTGCTAGGTAAGTAACAGTGACGCCCCTTGAAACCTGCAAATCATAGTGTATAGAGGCATGTTACTGATGGTTCCCTTTTACTCATCTAGGCGACAGTGCATATGCATGCCGGTCATTCATCCTCACTCCCTACCTACACCCAGCAACCCAGAGTGAGAGACGATACAACGTGGCACACAAAACAACACGCAATGTGGTGGAGCGCACGTTTGGACTACTGAAGAGCAGGTTCCGCTGCCTGCACAAGAGCGGAGGCGCACGCCAGTACAAACCCATCACCTGCTGCAAGATCATTGCCACTTGTGCAATGCTGCACAACCTTGCCACGAAAAAAGGTACAGATGTGGAACTAACATATTTTGAGGACAACGAGGATGAGTCAGGCCAGCCAGAGGGCAACGCAGCTAGAGTGCCAACTGCAATCGATGGGAGAGAGAGACGGGCAGAGATCACATGCAACTATTTCTGAGTAAGTGAGGGGACACAGCGAGTTGTGAGAAGTCATGACGTAGTTTTAATGTGGCACCACGCCATGAACACATGAACAAGCCAATCTGGCAATATCCCATCTATACAAGGAGTAAGTCCAGGGTTACGTCACCCAATGGGAAGTGGCTAAGCAGGGCTACATCAATGTTTGCGCATACGCGCTGCAGTGGTGGATTGCACGGCCTGTGCATCCTCACTAGAGCCAACCCCAAGCCGCCTGCTGCTCCTGCGTGCTTCTGGGACGGGGGGTGTGATGCTGCTCCTGCTGCTGGTGTCGATGCTCTCCGCAGCATCCCCTGCAGCAGTTGTCGACGCCTGACTAGTCAATAGCACCCCTAGTGCACTTGTCACCTGCACCATCCCCCGAGACAGGTCGCTGCAGCACTGTGTTAGGCCCTCCTGCATCGTCACAGAGCGCCGGCACAGTAGAGAAGTCGCAGTTGCCAGACGGTTGAGTGCCCTGCTGGTAGTGTCCCTTCTCTGGCGTTCCCGGCGCCGTGCTTCGATGTCAGCATCTAATTTGCTGCACAACTGCTGGATTGACTGAGACATGTCCCGAATGCCCGCAGCCATGCCGCTAATGTTATTGTCCATGTTGACTAATGTTGTTTTCATCACCCGCATGTGCCTCTGGACTGACATGACTGCCTTTGATTGCAGGCGCTGTTGTTTCAACATTTGGCCCTCGAGACCCAAGAAGACACCATGGCCGTCAATGGGTGCTGGTGGACTCTGGACACGCGACCTGCGGCGCCCTCTTGCTCCCGTCTGTGCTGCCTGTGAGGTGTGGGGCACAGTGGCATGGCTCCCTTCCTGGGGCCTGGTGCGGTCTTCTGGGCCCATGCTGTCGTCTGACGAGGTGTCTAAGGCTCGTAGCCTGGCTGCTGGACGCCTCCTCATTCTCACACCTGCAAGCGGAGATGTGGCCGGTGATTCGAACATGAGTGGCGATGCTGGCTCTGGTTGAGGTGATGCTGGCTCTCGGTGAGGTGATGCTGGCTCTGGGTGCGGCGAGGCTGGCTGTGTTGGTGGTGCGGCTGCCAGTGGGCCTGCTCCCTGGTCTGAACTTGTGCTGGCTAGAGGTGATATTTGTGGCCGGTGTGCCGTCTCTCCTGCAGCATGCCCTGTCCTGCATGATGTCACATCTGTGGACAGAAATACAACATTGGCTCAGTGTCCCCGAAGGGCTGCATTGCAAGCGTCACAATAAATCATTTCACATTCCAATATGTCCTCTGTCTCCTTGTGCCTCGAGTGCGTGACATGCCTTGTTGCCCTGTAACATTTACGTCATGGTTAGTGTTACCCTGACTACATCTCCCGGAATGCATTGCCTGTCTGCACTGACACGTGTGGACTGCAGTGTGATTCTCGTTTCACAATGGGGGATGTGGGATAGGGGTAGGGGGGGCTACATTGCTGTGCTTTCGTCTTACCTTGGTGTGTTGCGGCTCTGGCAGAGCTGTCGGCGTCCCCAAGACCCACGACGCTCTCTTGCTCGATTGTGGCCGCCACCAGCTCCTCCAGTTCGGTGAGGGCAGGTGCCCTGTTGGTTCCACCTCCGGTCTGGCTGGCCTCCTTCTGGATGTCGCCCATCTTCCTCTTGGTTACAATCCTCAGGTCATACCAGCGCTTTTTGAGGACCTCAATGTCCCTGTGGGTCACTCCCACAGCATTGACCTGCGCCTGGATGGCCAGCCATATGTTGCGCTTTTCAGCCTCAGGCACTTGCAGGGATTGCCTTCCAAACAGCTTCTGGTGCTGCTTCACCACCTCCTCCACCAGCACCTGGAGTTCCTTGGGGCTAAATGTCAGCTTCCTCCTCCTTTCCCCTCCGTCTCTCTGTGTTCTCTGGCTGGACATGCTGTTCGTTTTCCCGCTCGCACAGGCAACGGCTCCCTGCCTCTCCTCTGCACTCAAAGCCTCTCCAGGGTCGGCTAATTATGTACACCTGCCTGGGTGTGGCCACTTCCTGGTTGGGTGGGCTGTCGTTGCACAGGATTAGCTGTTTCGTCAAGTCATGTGATTTTATTTACCGAATCCGTACATACCGATTCGGTATTTTCCGATTCGGTAACTACCACCTCGGTATTTTCCGATTCGGTAAATACCACCTCGGTATTTTCCGATTCAGTGAATTCCGATTCGTGATTACCGAATGGTACCGAATCGGTAACTTTTACCGAATTTTACCTACATATAACTTACCGATTCTAATTTACCGATTCGGTACGGCTCGGTATTTAAGAACCGGTAAAATTTATTTACCTACATGAGGCCCCTGGAGAGGGATCGTTCCAGACAAGAGAACGTGACAGCACCTGAGATGTAGAACTTTCATCTGTGGATGCTTAGGTACGGCGTCTACTGCTAACCCCATACCTAAGCATGCACAGAGATCTCCTGATACTTAATCACTTTGTTCCTGAATAAGGGGAGGGGGTTAGGCTACCCTGTCTTATTTAATGACAGCTCCTTTTGTGAATTACAGACTACTTACTAAGCTGACATTATTTGTGTTAGGCATTTTCTTACTTATTGTAGCACGTATACTGCATACTAAAGCACAACAGTCAAAATAAACATTTTAAACTTTTCTCTTGTTTCTGTCAGATCTTATTGTGGACTACTACAAGTGTGAGAGGGAAAGGTTGTGTTGTGCAATCGCGATTCCTGAGAGGGTCGGAGTGTTGTGTTCTGGGGTGTCTAATCACTTGTTCCTCTGTGAGTTAGTAGGAGGGCAAGTGAGACACTATAGCTATTCGGTCCCAGGTGTATGGGTACTAAGATTGTATGATGACTCTGTCCCTGTCTAATACGGTTCTATGGTCCCAAGCATAGTTCCATGACTCTGCAGAACTCCTGCAACATGGCCCTGCCAATGTTTGGTCTGGTACTTATGCACGGGATCCCTGTTCAGGTACTTATACACGGGATCCCTGAGTTGTGCTTGGGCTTGTCCACAATACTCTCACAGCCCCATCCAGAGATGCCCGTTGTGGGAGGGATTTGCCTACTTAGTTTGCAGGGACTACCTATTGCTGTAGGTTTTTCAAGCTTGAATTTTAAAAAGTTTTTGACCCATTTTTGTGCGGCTGTTTGAATCCCTTTGTTTAATGACTCAACAGGTTAAGATTCTTGTTCATTGCCGCAAAGAGGTTACTTAACATTTGTTGGAGCATGGTGTCCCCAATGCGGGGTCTCCAGTTGTTTTTGAATTGTTTTACTCCTGGGTTACGTTCTCCTCTGTGAATGCAAATCATAATGCCTTTCAGCAATATACTGCTGCCGCTGTTCCAGCAGCTTATCACCCCTATATAGTTGTTGAAGTTCCTCTTACTGCCTGGGAGCACCAGATTTGCTTTAATGGCGCCCTACCCCATCCTGTTGGAACTATTCCAATGGGCCACTTGAGTACTGACAGGGCCTGTTTTGGCCAGTTTCACTCTGTACCCTAATTATCCCAATGCCAATTTGGTGGAGGTACGTTTGTTGTATGCTCAGGTTGTTCTCCTCTATAGACGTCTGATCCAATTTGTTGCCCATGCTTTTCTTGCGGCTGCGCCTGGGGCTGAGCTTCCTGTGCAGGCTGCTTGCGGTGGGTATCTTGTCATTAGCCCCGTTATTATTAATTCAGTTATGGGCAAACATTCTCAGAATCGTGAGGAATTTCCCTTTTGAATTGCTCATAAAATTGATCAGCTTAAGGCGTTTTTTACTCTTACAGGTCCTGCAAAGAAACATAGGATCCTTACTATTTGCATGCCTAGTGGTCTGATTCCCCCCTTTGCCAACTGCAACACCTGGTGGACAGTGTTTGCCTCAGTGTATACACTTTGCTATTGCACTCCCTCGATAAGCGTTCTTCTGAGCGTTCTCAAACAGGTACAGAACGAACATGGGGCAGGACCTGCCCTAGATTTGGAGATGATGAAATGATTTACGTGATCGTTCTAAAATTAAAACTCCTGAGATGTTTCAGGTTCCTGAACCTCGTTCTCCTCATTCCTTTCAGGATTCGTCTGATTAACAATATGACAGAGGAGGGCAGTAGGATCGCTGACAAGGCGAGTCTGCACAAATACAAGCAGGGCCAGCAGCGCTCTTTTGACGTGAAACTTAAGAGGGAGGAACCACCTCCATATAGACCCCCATTCCTGAACAAGAAAGTTGCCGCTTTAACATCAGATGGTAAGAGCCCTCCTCCTGGACAGGAGTTTGGCGGTGACTCTCCTTGACAGAACGGCAGAAGTAACTGTGGTGCGCTAGAAACTCCACCAGTTTTTGGAGGCGAAAGCAACTGACACCTTTGAACTCTTGAAACCGCGGACACCTGCGTAGCTCCACCTGATAGACTTTACCATATAGACATTCAAATTGAAGGTGACATTAAACACACCATTAATGCTATTTGTTGGGACAACTTGACTTCTTCGTATGATATTTTGCTCCCAGGTGTCGACTGGCCTCTCCCAATTGTCCTCGTGTGTCCTCGAAGTAAGAATGTGATTATACCTTCCTTTTCGCAATTTGTTCCTGATGAGACTAAGCATGCTTATGCTTCTGAATGTGCTTGTGCTTTGGCCCCTGCCTTACACCGCAAACAGACTAGCTGGGATAAGGATTCTCCTTTACATGTTGTTGCCATATGTTCTACTCTTCAGCCACAGCCTCAATATCCAATCAAACGTGATGCTAAAGCGTCCATAAAAGAGATTCTTACTCAATTGGAATAACAGGGTGTAATTGAACGTTGTGTCTCTACGATGAATAATCCTCTCCTTCCGGTTTTAAAACCTGATAGTTCTTAGCGCATAGGTTTGGATTATAGGCATTTGAATAGTCATACATGTACTTTTGCAGTGCAAAACACACATAGGACAGATTTAATCAATAATATCGTAGGTAAAATGTTTAAAACTTCGCTAGATATTTCTAATGTATTTTTCAGTAATAACCCAGGTCCTGAGAGCCTGGACTTGTTCGCTTTCAGTGCCCTCGGTTCCCAGCGGTGATATGCAAGACTACCCATGGGGTATAAGAATAGCCCTGGGGGTGGCCAGCCCGATGGTGGAGTAGACGCCTCGCCCGGAGGCTCCGACGGCCCGGCACTGATCCTGTTTATAATTCTGATCCCTGAGCCCCATCCGGCCATAAAAGAGAAGTGGGAAACCCCAGGAAAGCATACTGTAAATACTGAGCGGACCAGCGTCGCCAAACCACAGAAGAAACCTGCCAAACCGGCTCCAACCTCATTCCCCCTGGAGCAAGAGATTTCAAGATGGCGGCATCCGCGGGCTGCGGCAACCTGCGAAGGTGAGGAGCAGAGAGGAGTCGGCGACCCGTGCAGACGGAGACGCTCACCTGGAGGGGTGGCCGGAGCGAGTGCCCCGGCAGACTGGATACAGAGGTCTGGGACCCACGCAAGGAAAAGAAAGGAATCTCTGGCTAGAAGTTCTTATCAGATAGAGTAGGCAATGGTTAAGATGTTGGTTAGAAGTTGGTTACATACTCTGATAAACCATGGAGACGGAAGATTTGCACTGCGAGGACCCTTGTTAGGTCCTTTAAGGAGAAAAAGTTTTTTGCACCGCCAACTATAGTTTTGAAAACTTATTACTGTATGCCTGATGGTTGCCTTGCAAGAAAGCTTAAGCTCAATACAGCAGGCCTGAGTTAGCTATGGTGACAAAAGAGAGATACCAGCCATAGGCCTGATTGGGTCATCAGGAAAAGGTATTTCAAATGCCATTTGTCTTATCTGTTTACTATGAAAAGTTACAACACAGGTAGTTGGCCTGATTTATTTACTATGTAACACATATGTACGAATACCAAAAGTTCATTAAAGGTGGATTGTCTGTGTAATACGTACATTTATTACATGAAATCTCACAGATCACCCTGGTAGAAACGATTTTGGTGTTCGTTACCTCTCTGAAAAGCCCTGGGGGTAGAAGATTTGTACTCTACTAATAGTGTATCATTGTTTGATAATGTTTAGATGGCCAACACGGTTCTAAACATGGTGGCCATGGTGCAACTTTAAAACAATGCTGGTGGTATGTATGATACCAAAGCAAGAAAGACAGTGCACTGCTATGTTAGTGCAAGTACATTCCCGCTGTGTCTCTAGAAAGCCGCATATTTTTATTTCTCTAATTGTATTCTTTTATTTTGCAAATGCTGTTGAGTTTATGTGTGGTTTTGTGTCAGAGGGTGAATACAAGGAGGTGGCAGTGGGTGGATGAATGGATGCATGAGTGCAAAGAGTGACAGAGTGCATATAGGATGACTTATTGAGAGCCTAAAACCATCAATGACACAAAAGGCATTGTCATTCATAAGCCAGACGTACTGGCACTGCCAGTGCTTGTTAACCATTTAAATGCTACACTATAAAACATGCCTTTAAAATGCAGTCAATCTTTTCAAGATTGTGAGACACAAAATGGGAGTCACAGAAGCTATACTAATTGTTTACCATCATGACAGTGGTAAACCCCAAGCCATATACACACAGAGAAGTTATTCTATGTCAGGGCATGGAGGCGAGGATTCTTTCTTCTTTATTTTCTACCGCAGCCATGTTTAAAACAGGAACTTTAACACTTGGACTACATTTGCGTGAGTCCAAACAACAGCAAAGTTCTATAACCGGTTATTCCATCCAATCAGAGACCTCCAGGTGCCAAAACAGTAATTTCCCTTGACAGACTTCCTCTTTCTTCGCTGCTGTAGCCTTGTGCAGATAAGTGTGGGGCTGACACCCCTGACTTTTATTGTTTGGGTTGTTTTGCACTTGTTTTGCCAACTCGCCGCACCTACTGTGTAATCCTGTGTGTGCTGTGTGATGTTGCTAGCTCAAAATGTGCCATTATCTCTCCATTACATATCGGCATCGCAGACCTCGTCTTTGCTGCTGTGGCAGAGGGAGCGCTCTGTTGCTCCTCCGCGGCTGAGTCTTCGAGTGCTCGCAGTGCTTTGAGTGGTCGCACTCGACCCGAAGGGTGCTGGAGTGCGCAGAGGTCCTACGACTGCGAGAGGGCGTGCCTCCAAGCTCCTGACAGACACGCACAATGACCGCGGTACAGAGAGAGCATCACTTTCAGGAATGTGCTGAGCACCTCCGTCCGTGCGTGGCGGGGCTGCCTCCCTAGAGCAGGATACCCCGCGAGGTAGGTTCGGGGTCCATGACCCTCGTGAATGGGCAGACGTGCCCGGTTTGGAAAGTGAAATTATTAAATTCAGACATGTGAAATGTCCCACCCAGATTATCCTGAGGGCATAGAGTTTGCCTGGCCTAAGAGCCTTCATTACTTATACTATTGGACTAAATCCGGTCCCTACGCTTCCTCTGCTGTCACAGAGGTGAAAAGAACCCGTGTTTAAAACATCGACAGCGGCAATTTTGACTGCTGGGGTACCCAGACCTTTTCATCCCTCTTACCTGGTGGGTGGCCACCCTTCCCCCTGCTCTTGCTCCCTTGGTTCAGATACTGCCCGGGTTTACTTACCAGTATGTAGGATTTGGGGAATTATTATGAGGAGGACGAGGAGGTCCAATATTTCCTGGTCACTGGTGACTTCTGTGACACAGTAGATGCCGCCATTGTCACGGCAGTCTCAGACTCCATGGCCCCTCTGGAGAAGAGATTGATGGACATGGCACAACGATGCTTTATACCCCTCAGCCCGAGGGAAGACGCTCCTGGGCCTTCGGCACCCAAACCTCCAGAGGATGCCATTGCCTCTCCCCCCGAGAACCCAGACAATCGCTCACATTCTGAGGGGGTGTATCTAGATGCCTTTGATAGATTGAAGAAGGCTTTCCTGGGGGCCAACCCTCCTCCCCCACCAGTCGGTGCCCCGGCTGCTTCCCTACCAATGGACAACCATGTGCCCTAGGCCTTCGTTAGGGGGCAAGGTGGTGGCCACGCCCAAGATTGACACCTGTATGGCAACCTTCATGTCTAAATATATCAAGGACCCCAAGAAGGGCACTGACCGCTCTTGGCGGTCATGCCAAGATAAATTATTCGACATCACTGGCCCGTTAGTTAAAATTTTCAGTATGGTGGAGGACGCCAAGGCTTCCGGGGCTCTGATCCAACCGGATGTCCTTTCTAGTTGGGCGCAAAGGGCGATCATATTTCTAGGAAATGCCAACAGCGCCATCTTCATGGAGAGGCGCAGGTCTTTGCTTATTAAGCTGGACCCAAAACTGGGCAAGCTAACCACATCAGAGGCAGGGCAAGTGTCGCAGGGAGGGCTCTTTGGAGATTCCGTTTGTCAAAGAAGTCAGCAAGTTCGTGTCCACTTTTAATTCCCTGGACAAGGCCCAATCCACAGTGAAGGGTATTTTAAACGCACATGTTTTCTCCGGGGCCAGCCAAGGTAGGTGGTGCTTGGCTAGCTGTTCTTCCCAGAAAGCCTCTAGTAGAGGCCAACCTTCCCAGAGAGGACAGTGGCAGGATTTGTCACGCTTCGGTGGGTTCTACCCTACCAGGGTCGCCCCCACTGAGTAGAGCCGAAGAGTCCCCGCGGCAGAGAGGCTGCCAACTCCTGCGGTGAGTGCCTTGATTGTTTCCTGCTAATTCCTGGGGGTCCGCCTGGCGGGACATTACCAGGCCTGTGCAAAGTTTGTGGAGTTTTGCTACGCGCGAGCAGGGAAAAAACTCCGCTGCACTATTCGGAGCAGAGTTTTCTGCACTCCGCGAGCTCCGCGGAGTGCAAAGTGTAGAAAACTCTGCAAACTCCACAAACCGAGCAGAGTTCACCTCCCAGGCATAGACATTACCTCAGATGATTCGGTTCTGCAGACAGTGCAGGGGTTTCAGGTGGGGTTCTACAGGTGTCCCATCTAAGGTTCCCCTCCCCGCCCTCTCAATTTTTCCGGCCAGGAAGCCGCCCTTATCGATCGGGAGATCTGGGAGCTTCTGGCCAATGGAGCAATCTGCCGCGCCGTCCCGCATCTGAGAGGGTTTTTAAGCAATCTCTTCCTAGTCCAGAAGCAAGATGGGGCAATGCCTGGTCATAAATCTCAGGAAGTTCAACAAGTGGTTGGTTTACCGCGACTTGAAAATGGAGGGGATTCACCTGTTCCACGATCTCATGTGGCCCAACGACTGGAAGGCCTGCCTGGACCTCAAAGATGCTTATCTTATGGTCCCGATTTTTCCAACGTACCAGCGTTTTGTCCAGTTCCAATAGCGGAACCAAACTTTCATGGTCACCTCGCTGCTTTTTGGTCTATTGTCCGCACCTTGATGTTTCACCAAGGTGTTACATCCGGTGGTGGAACATCTGAGAGCACGGGGCCTTCATATGATTGTGTACCTTATTCACGGCCTAGTCCCCTCAGTCTCTTTTCCGCCAGTTGAGATACGCAGTGGATTTGCTACAGGCTTTGGGCTTCATCATCAACCAGGCGAAGTCCAGCCTGGTACCCTCCCAGATGATCACCTTTATAGGGTTTGTCATAGATTAAGGTTTGTCATAGATTCGGTGGGAGCCAAGTTGAGCCTTCCATCCAGGAAGATTGTGAAAATCAGACATGAGGTCAGGAGGATGCTGGTAAGACCTCTGACCTCCCTGCGCAATATTTGAAGGGTGGTTGGGTTCTTAATGTCTTCCATTCAGGCCATCTTTCCTGGAGCCCTCCACTTCCGGGCACTCCAGCAACTCAGGGCTTCTCACCTCAGCAGGTTCCTCTATCCGAGGATGCCAGGGCGAATGCCAACTGGTGGCTGTCCCACATGGAGGCGTGGAACCATCTTCAGTTCCTGACTGGATCTTATAATAGAATGGGACACCAGCGGTTCAGGCTGGGGAGTCCGTTGTGGAGAGTTCACCAACGGAAGAGTCTGGTCCACAGAGGAGTGATCACTCCATATTAATTGCCTGGAGCTGATGGCCGGTTTCTTTGTGGTCTGTTGCTGGACCCGAGATAAGGAGCAATCTTGTGTCCTACTCAAGATGAACAATGAAGCGGCACATAAACCATTTAGGAGGCACTCGGGCCAAGGCCCTCACGGACCTAGCCAAGGATTTCTGGAAGTTCTGCCTGGAGCATCATATCTCAGTGATGGCGGAACACCTCCCGGGTTATGCCAAACAGGAAGCGGATTGGAAATCCCGTGATCTTCGGGACTCAAGCTTTTGTAAGCTGTTTCCGCCGATGTTCCAATCCCTCCTATTATTTTGGGGACCCTTCACATCGATTTATTCGCACCACGCCTCAACCACCAGCTTTCCTGCTTCTTCAGCGGAAGGCCGGAACCGGGGGCAGTTGCAACCGATGACTTCCTCTAGGATTGGGGGACCAAACAGGGCTATGCGTTCTCAACGTTCACCATGATCATGAGGCTCACCACCCAGGGCGCCGTCAACAGACAGATGTGGTGGTAATCACGCCAGTGTGGAGGTCGCAATGTTGGTTTCCAGTTCTGATGGAACTTTTTTGGGCTTCTCTAAGCCATCTACACCCATCGCCTCATCTCCTGAGTGATCCAGCCTGCAATCCCCATCCCCTGGTACTGAGGGATAGTCTCCCACTTATGGTGTGGAGGATTACCAGGATCAATGGCAAGTCCTGGGCCTTTTGCGAAGCCAGCGACAGTGAGGTCAAATGATATCGATCTGCCTGGTCTTGCAGGATGGGTTGGTGTCTGCAACGGCGTCTGGATTCCCTGGGGACAGATGTTGTGCACGTCCTCAATTTTCTAGCTTCATTGGCTTGAGAGGGTCTAGCGTATCGCTCAATCAATACGCTCAAGTCAGCGAATTCAGCTGGACACGTTCTCGTGGCGGGTTCTCCTGTTGGGGAACATCCGTTTGTCAGGAAACTGCACCGCTGGATCAGGCACTCCCTCCCTTCCAAGCTAAGGTATTCCACCCTTTGGAACATCAACAAGGTCCTCAATTTGTTTTCGGGGTGGCCGGGAAATAAGTACCTCTTGCGGAAACACTTGTCAGCCAAGCTGGCTATGCTTTTGTGTTTGATTTCCTGCTGGAGGGTGTCAGACATCAGGGCTCTGGACCTTTCAGGGAGGTCCTTCACTCCAGATGGGGTCGCCCTCCATGTGACTAGATGAACCAAGACTCAGTCCCGAGTGATTTCCTATCCACCGTTTCCGGACGCCCCTTAGTTGCGTATGGTACACTGTGTGAAGACCTTTGAGGCCATGACTGCAGACCTTCGACCCCATGGGGAAAAGCAACTTATTGCGCTGCGGAATCCCCTCAGAACGATCTTGCCCCTGACCATAGTCAGATGGGTCTGGTGGATTATGAAGGAGGCTGGCATAGTTACCAGACTTTTTGATGCCCATTCAGCACCGAGCGCGATGGCCACCAAGGCCTTTGTGTTGGGTGCCCGCTTAGAGGATATCTTAAATGCTGTGGCCTGATCCTCTGATTCCACCTTCAAAAGGATCTACTTTAAGCCAGTCCCCTCCATTGCGGCGCTCAAGGTGGACAAGCTTTGAACTAGCCTTATCCTCGCCTCCGAGGCCTGACAAAAAATGAAACATTTCCTAGCTTTCGTAAAAGAAAGTTTAAATTCTATTAAGGACTCAGTGACGTGGTTTAGCCCACCCGCATCCCAGAATCATGACCCACCCGGGTATGGATACTTCCTCTGGACGTAAGTAAAGGTTTTTCCTGATTGCCTGTTAATTTCATGTGCTGGATGACGATCGTTCTTGCTGGTGGTAATGGCAGTTTCAGGGTTTTCACACATGTTCTTGGCATGTTCTTGGCATGCAGAGATGGAATCTTCTAACCAGGAGTGATGATCTTCCACAGTTGGCTTGTTCGCAGGAAGACAGAGGATGTCCGTGGAAGGGAAAGGACTGTTACGGCAGCTGGAGGTTCCTGATTGGATTGACTTACTGGTTCTAGAACTTTGTTGTTTTTTGGACTCATGGGAAATGTAGTCTTAGTTTAGTTTTAGTTTTATTAAATTAGCACAGTTAATTAAAACCATTGCAATAAAATGTCATCGTAATATTGTTACCATATTAAAAGCAAAGCGAAGCAAACCATCAATATTCATACACATATTTCTGACGAGGCAGTCTTGTAATTACTGTTGTAATCACGTTACAGACTTCAAAAACCAAGGATAAAATGATTTGATGCAGAGACATTAGGGCAAAGTGCAAAAATAGTCTGTGATGAGCTTTTGGGGAGGAGGAGCCAGTTGAACAGGGCAGGAGAGGGAGAAAGCAGGTTGTCCAAGAGTCTCACATATTTTCCGTACCTTGCAAGCGCTTGAATATCTGAGGAAGTAAAACAGAGAGCAGATGCCTCCCAACATGTGCTGATGCCCCTTTTTAGATATAAGGGTTTTAAGGGAATTCTTCTGGGAGCATCAAGGGCGGGACAACAGCACAGAAGATGCAGCCATGATTCGGACCTGTAACTGCACAGTCTACAAGCCCCCTCCTCACTAGTTGGAGCCCATCGGTTGAAGGCAGTGGAGCGCAGACGTAGAAGATGCATAAACATTATATTTTTGCAGGCCACTGAGTTCAGACTATCAAGAAAGTAAGGTTGTGGGAGGATATTTGTCTTACCTGCTTGTTGATAACTCTTTTCCAGACTGTGTATGGAATAGAGTCTGCAGTTAGTGATGCTTCATCAATATGTAGCGTTCTTATGGCTTTTACAATTTGACGGTTCCATGGATTCCCAGAGCTGGCAAGAGTTTCTTTTAACTGGGCTTTAAGCGTATTATCTGCGGGTTTTAGTGCCCTTATATAGTACTTCAGGGTGTCACCCTCACAGAAAATCGATTGTCTTTGAAGGCCCAGCTCCAGTCGTAGTCTTGCCCTGTGAATGTAATTCGGGAGACAAACGATTGTTTTATAAATGGTGACCTGGGCATGGTCGAGACTGGCCGAGAATGCGCCAAGAAAGACCTGGTGCCCGTAACTTAAGGCAGGAAGAAGGGTAGCTTTAATCACCTTCAGAATGGGTTCAGCAGAAGGACTACTCAGGGACTTAATCAAACAAGGCAAGACGATGGGGGTCAAACCCTGTGTGCACTAGAAAGCTATTTTTAGATTATCTTCAACGTATTCGTACTACAGGGACTGGTTAAGTAGAGTCAGGCTGTATGTTGTTGCTCCAGCTCTCTTTTTCAAGGCAGCCAACTGGACTGATGGTCTGGAAGACTCATTAAGCCAGACCCCCAGGTAGTTGTATTTTGATGTTGTTTTAATCATTGCGGGCCCAATGTTCCACGTTAGACTTTTCTTTTTCTTGCAACAGCCAAACATCAAGACCTTTGTCTTATCCTGATTAATTTTAAGAGCATTAGCTGTGTTGTATTTGTGGAGCATGCACAAGGCTCTTTGGAGGCCAGACTTGGCCTGGTCCATTATGACAATATCATCTGCGTATTGCAGAGTGTGCAAGTTCGTTTTTGCGAGGCCCAGTTTTGGCGGAAGGAGACTGCTTTTCTCCAGGAATCTCCCCAGGTCAGCGGTGTAGAGGTTGAACAAGAGGAGATCAAGGACACATGCTTGCTTTAGGCCGCCTGAAGTTGAAATTTTTGCAGAGACTGTTGTGGGGCCAGTTCTAACTCGTACCTATGTGTTCTTATGCAAGGAGATAAGGGCTCTGAGCAGGCACTGTGGGGTCCCCCACTTATCCAATTTCCTCCATAAAGTGTTACGAGACACTTTATCGAAGGTGGCGCTGTAGTCTATAAAGCAGCAATAGAGGGGGATTTGATTTTTGCGCTGCTTGTTGACTGAGGATGGCTAGGGCGGTGATGTTATCAATTGTGGAGGCAGAAGTTCGGAACTCAGTTTGAAAGTATGATAAAATATTATTTTCCACTACCCATTTTTCTAGCGACTTGAGAAGACACCGAGCATATACCTTAGCCTCAAGATCTAACAGGGCAATGAATCGGTAATTAGCCGGAAGGGAAGGATCTCCTTTCTTGAAAATTGGGCATAAGATCGAGCCTTTCCATGAGTCTGGTATCTGAAAGATAGTAAACGCATAGTTGTATAAGGGAAATAATAGCTTAGCCCATTCTTCCAGCGCACATTTGAATACAGCAGATGGGAGGCCATTGGGCCCTGGAGCACCATAGTTTTTCATGGATTTCAGGAACTTGCAGACCTGGGCCAAGGTAGTCAGCTCATGGGTTTCCATCAGCGTAGTGTCAGCTGATTTTGACCTCAGTGAGGTCCAGGATATCACAGAAGTATTGTTGAGTCACATACTGAGACCAGACCTCTTCAGAAACAGCGTTCCCCCTGCTCTTGTTCGAGGAACGAAGTTTGTTTATATGTTTCCAAAAGTGAGTCAGGTTTTTTCCCTTTAACAGGGCAAATATTTTTAGCCAGTCGTTCTGTTCTTTTTGTTTCTTAGCTTCCCATGTTGATTTTTTATAGGCTTTACGTAATAAGGCCATATTATTGGCAGTAAGCTCTGTACCTTTTGATTTATGCAGGTGCACTGCCCTCCTTAGGGCTCTTCTTTGAGTGACTAAAACCGGATCAAATATCCGCTGCGGGAGAGGCCTGGGGAGTCTGTGATGAACTTCAGGGCCTATTAGAAGGTCTCGTAATTTAGCGATGGCAATGACCCGCCAATGGTGATAGCCTGTGGGAGGATAGTGAGTGACATTTGGAGTTATTTCCATGAGCCAAGTGCCCACCTTATCAGCACCTAAAGAGTCCCATTTGATTCTTCTGACTAGAGTGTGGTGTTTGATCTGCGTTGAATGCCCCACTTTGATTACTTTGGCAGCAACAGAAACTTGCAGGTCCATTGTGCAATGGCAAACCAGTATGCTCACTCCACATCATCTATCATCCTCCAGGAGAAAACCTCCTCTTCACTGAACACCTCATGGACATGATCTCTACTAACAACGGACGGCAAAATACCCAAACATTCCTTGGCGACTTCAATCTCCATTGGAATTACAACAATGACGCAGCGATCAACAGCCTCAAAAACTTCCTGGATGATCTAGCCCTCATCCAATCCTGCAACAGCCCGACACACAATAAAGGTTCAACCCTTGTTCTTCTAATCTCCAAAATTGACGTCATCCAGTTGGAGTCGATCCAACCCTGTGACTGGTCGGACCATCATATTATCACCTTCTATATCAAGGAAACTATAAAACTCAACTCAGCTCAATCCACAAAACCAAAGATCTGGAAAAGAGACTTGAAAAACCCCAACCCCAACACATTACCCTCTTCCAGCTACAACCTGCTTCAGCCCCCTGTAGGCACCTCTGACGTCCATGATCTCACCAACCACTACCTCAAAGCTATGACCACGATAATCAATGAGGTAGCCCCCCTGCAACTAAAAGAGAGTTCCCACTAAAGACTCTAAGCCCTGGTACAACGGTCTTCTTAATGAGGATAGACTGGCCCTCAGAACCTTGGAACGCAACTGGAGATCAGTCCCATCTGCTAATCACCTTAAAGTATTAACCCCTTCCCCGCTCATGACGGAACCGTTCCGTCATGAGCCACGGTTGCCGTGTGCTCATGACGGAACGGTTCCGTCATGACAATCCTGTTGGCGGCCGCTCCGCCTGCGCGGCGCTGTTTCCCCGCCTGTGCGAGGGGACAACGCAAATGGGCAGAGTCATGACGGAACCGTTCCGTCATGATCACAGCTCAACTGTGGCTCATGACGGAGCGGCTCCGTCATGAGCACAGGCCCACCGCGCTGCCCCCCTGCCCCCCCCAGCGCTGCAGCGGAATGTCCGCAGCAGCGAAGGGGTTAAGGAAAAAGAGAAATGCCTACTACAAAAAGATCAAGCGCACTAAAGCAGACATCTTCAGCCACCAATTAGACCAAGCAAAAAATCGTCCCAAAAAACTTTTCGAATTAATCAAAACTCAATCCAAGGACGCACCTCAAAGGCTACAATACCTAGCTCGCCCACAACCCAACTGTGAAGAATGCTCTACCTTCTTTAATCAGAAGACCGACAACATTAAGAAGGATCTCCTCATTGACCGATTACTACACACTGCTCCTCATACGAAAACCACCACCTCACTACCTACCATGCCAACTCCCCCCTAAGCCTGGCCCAAAAAACGACGCAGCCTGGTCTTCCTTTGACACGTACACTGAAGACGCTTTAGGCAAGATTCTCAACGCCCTGAAACCGGCCAATCACCTCACTGACCCTCTCCCTGCAAACACTGTCAAAGACCTTACACCATGGCTTCTTCCACTTTGGACCAAAATCATTAACAGTTCACTTCAACAAGGTTGCATCCCGGACTCCCTCAAAGTAGGTCAAGTTTCACCCATCCTAAAGAAACCTACAGCTGACCCTACAGACCTTAACAACTACTGTCCTATATCCAATATTCCCACCTTGGCCAAACTACTTGAAAAATGTGTACACCGCCAATTGACTAAACACATTGATCACTTTGACCTCCTAAATAAACACCAATCAGGTTTCAGAGCAGGCCACAGCACTGAAACAGCCATGACACACATTATTGACGATGCGTTACAAATCCTTGACCAGAACGGATCGTGCTTACTCATCCTACTAGACCTATCCTCAGCCTTTGATACGGTCAAACACCAGAACCTAATAGATCTCCTGGAGCACAGAATGGGTTTATCAGGGACAGTGCTAAACTGGTTTACCTCTTTCCTCCATAACCGTACACAAAAATTCAAGTTCAACAACACGCTCTCCAAATCCTTACCTGTAACATTAGGAGTTCCGCAAGGGTCCTCACTTTCTCCGACATTATTTAACCTGTTCATGGAACCTCGCACCGAAATTCTTCATGCATCTAACGTACAATTTCATATGTACGCGGACGATACACAACTCTATCTCAAGATCAACACCCTAGAAGACATTAAGTTGCTTAACTCCACACTCAGGAACACCCAGTCCTGGCTAGCAGAAAACCATCTCAAATTGAACGCTCTAAAAACAGAATTCCTCCATATAGCTCCACCTGCCAAAGTCCCCTTAATGCAAGACCTGATCAAACAGCTTACCGCACTCAACGTTCAACCAACCATTGTGGACTCAGCGAAATCTTTGGGAATTACTCTTGACAGCAACCTCACTATGCAAACACACATTAGCAACACTACAAAGGGAGCAAACTTCCAGATAAACACATTGAGGAAGCTGAAACCCTTCCTGCCAGTCGGTGACTTCAAGCTGGCAGTACAAGCTCTAGTTATCCCTCGTGTGGAGTACGGAAGTGTCTCCTTATGTGGCCTCCCAAAAGCTTCAACAGCACCCCTAAGAGCCTCTATAAACGCTGCAGCAAGACTCATCACTGGCTCGAAAAGAAGTTCACACATTTCCCCTGATTTAAAAGCCTTGAACTGGCTACCGCTTGAAGCCAGAATCCACCTAAAAGTAGCGTGTATGACGCATAAAGCCCTACATCATAATACACTCAGCTACCTCGCACAGAAACTGACAATCTCTGGTGGTCTAAGATCCTCAAGGAGTGCCGAAAACCTATTACTGAAACCTCAAAGGTTCAACTAAAAGAAAACATATAAGCAATCCTTCTCAGGGATGGCACCCAGAATATGAAACACACTTCTCCCTGAAACCAGACTGAATGCCTCTACCGCATCTTTCAAAAAGGAAGTTAAAGCGTTTCTCATGGCAAAATTCACATGAACACAATCTATATAGTCTCCGAGTTCTACAGATCCTGTACCAGTATCCCGTACTATGTTAAGGCTCCAACTAAAGACCCGACTCACACCCTTGACTTGTCTCAATGTGGACGTTTTCCTATTTTCTACCCTATTGCTGTTTGCACGAAATGTTGTTTTATACGAGTATTACCTGCACATTTTTTGTTTGTATAACTAACAGTTGGTTTTAATGTAAAGCGCTCTGATATCTGCAAGGATCTTGCTCACACTCTATAAAACTTTCAAAATAAATAAAATAAATAAATAAAAGGGTTATGATCGCTCTCTGTACAAGTGGGGATCTCTATTTTAACTAACTTACTTGCCAAAGATGGTGATAAAAAAAATATAATCAATGATCAAGAGATTCTTAAATGTTGGAAATAGATGGACACTGGGATCCTGTTCCAATGCGATTTGCTTCGCAGAACGTAAATCGCAATTGGCTAAAAAAGTGATCATGGCTTCTTGCTCTTTGGTTTTGGTGACTAACAGACACATGCATCAAGCTCAGAAATAGCGAGTCCTTAATTGCGATTTTTAAGGAATCGCAAATAAGGATTCGGTATCTCCTATGCATGATGCTGATAGCGAAAAAATACCGATTCGCAAATATTCGCTAAACACAATAGCGATTAAACCATAAAAATTCGCAAGTCCCGGGAAACATACAATTTGCGAACTCGCAAATAGCGAGATCGCTAATAGCGAGATCGCTATTAGCGAAATCGCTAATTGCAAGATCGCAATTTTACCGAGTCGCATTGGGAGCAGCCTGATGACCTCACAACCAGGAAGTAACTCTTCCCATGTTGCAGTCTGTGCCCAGACGAAGCCAGAGCAGGAAGTTGAGTGCCTGTGGAGAGATGTGCAAAGGAATACATTGTATCCAGACAACTGCTAACACCAGAAATGGCCCACACATCAGCAGAAGAGGGGGCAGGGGCCAGAAAAAGAAAGATCAAATTTAGTGAGAGGGAACTCGAGTACCTCATTGAAGAGGTTGTAAAGAGCCATGACAAGCTCTTTGGGAAGCTCTCACTAAAAGTCCCAGAGGCAGAAAAAAGAAGGATCTGGAACCGGATCAAAACCAAAGTCAATGCTGTGGGTGTGACACACCGCAGCATCGAAGAGTTAAAAAAGAGATGGTATGACCTGCGGAGCCGTGCCAAGGAGAGAATTGCACAGAGGCTGAAGGAGGCGAAGAGCACAGGAGGAGGACCCTCAACAGTCCCGGACAACACAGCGCTGGAGGACCTGGTGGAGGGCACAATCCTGCCAGAAACTGCAGTGGGAGTGACACAGATGGATACATTGTGCCAAAAATGCTTTACAAACAGTGATTACAGACAGTGAGAACTTAAGAGCTAACGAAATCATCATGTTGCTAAACATTAGCACAAACAAAAATTAATCTTGCACTGTTTCACACCACAGGTGCAGAGGAAGTAGACACTGATGAGAGTGAATGCAGGGAGAGCACACAGACCACTGCAGAGACTGCCGTTGCCATACCAGTCACACCTCCCAGCACATCCCAGGCACCCCCAAGACGCAGGGCTACAGTCCCTCCTCTTCAGCCAATGGAGAGCATTCCGGAACCTGAAAGGGCACCTGCACAAAGCCTGCCTAGTGTCAGGACCACCACCACCACACCTCAGACACAGGTCCAGATGACGTGAAGACGCAGGTCAAGGGGCCACATAGCAGTACAGGAGGCATCGACTCCAAATGTCTGGGGAGGTGTCGAGTCGCAGATGATGAGGGTGCAGCGCCAGCAAGCACAACACATGGGAGCCATCAACCTGCAAATGTCGAAATTGAACAAGAACTTTTCCACCATGGCAGATCGCGTGAGTGAACTGACTCAAGCAGTTGTGGAAGTCAACAGGCACACCAACGCCACATTGCAGGAGCTCGTGCGTGGGATGCAGGAGGGACACAACACCGAGAGGAGGAGGCATCGCCAATTCATGGCGCGCTTGGCTGGCTATACCAGATCCAACAATAAGTTGTGCAACGCTACTGCACTACTGTCACGGAGGTCGGTGGCAATGCAGATTGACATGGGGCATTGTTGTGGGGATGTGGCCAGGGCCCTTGGCCAAGTTACCACTGCTGTTGAACAGCTCCAGGCTGGTGCTGGTGGCCTCAGCAATGTCACTGGAGATGAGGGGAGTGAGGGGTCATTCAGCCTGAGCAGCATGTCAGCGCCAGTCAGCACTGGCAGGAGGTGTAGTACACGTCGTTCGACACCGACACTTGCACCCATGGGCGGGGATGCCGATGCAGGTGAAAGACGACTAGGTGTGCGTGGGAGGAAGCGCTGAGCACACACATACCTCCGGACAATTAGCCATGGTGGCGTAACCATGGTCAGGACATACAGAGGGACTGGGAATGAAGTCCGAATCCTTATTTGATTTGTGCCTTGGTACATGCTGTGAATGTACCCTTAAGCTACGTCTATGTTTAGCCACACAACAGTCCATGTTCACGTGCTAATAAAAACTGTGCAGGTAAAGAATGATAGTTTCTGTCTCATGATTACGTACCTCTGAAGTAATGTGGGGTGAAGTCTGCACGTTTCCTCTGCCCCTCCGCTGAGCTTGCAGGATGCGGGTGTCGTGGGTGTACAGAGGGCTGGTTGTCCGCAGTGCCGTACGCATCTATGGGTATGCATCTCCTGGTAGCTATGTTCTGCAACATTGCACATGCTGCCCCTATCCTACAGCAGGTTACCGGCTGGTACAGCATCGCACCACCAGTTTTGTGCAGGATGTTGAAGCGACTCATGAGCTATCCAAATTTCCGTTCAATCACATTACCTGTCCTGGTGTGTGCTGCGTTGTACCGCTGCTCTTGTTGGGAGAATGGGTTCAACTATGGAGTCATGATATAGTTCCTCACGGCGTATGCGCTGTCACCTACAGGGTAGTGTGCAATGTGTTAGTGTCAGGTATGCATTGCCATTTCAGAATGAATTGGTGTGCATGAGTATATTGTCTTACCTAGCAGGTGTCCTTCGCCATATTCCCCCCTGAGCAGGTGTGTGTGTATGCCAATGTATCGGAAGATGTATGAATCATGGGTGCTCCCAGGATACTGCGCTGCGATGTCGGTTATGATGTTTTTCACATTGCACACTGCTTGGACATTTATGAAGTGATACGATTTCCGGTTACGGAAGATCTACTCATTGACTGCTGGAGATATGGCTACGTGGGTGCAATCTAGGCATCATATCACTTTAGGGAACTGTGCTAATCGATATGAATGGAGTTTTGGTGGGTTCAATTCCCTTTGGGTTGTGGGGAAGGTGATGTCGTTGTGGATCAGAGTGATCATGGCAGCCAGGAAGGATCTAAAGAAACGTGAGAGGGAGCCTTGTGATACCCCTTCCGCTACTGCCACTACCCCCTGGAAACCTCCTGATGCAAGTAGGTGCAGGCAACATAACACCTGGACATGGGTAGGGGTGGCATGGGTCCTACGTGTCTGGCGCTGCATTAGTGTTTCGAATTCAGCTATGAGCTAAAGTATCATGGCAGCGTTAATCCTGTACTAATCATATATGTCCTCATCAGTTTGTCACAACAGAGTGATGCGCAGGCGGAATATCCTCTCCTGAATTCTCCTTCTGCCCTGGCCTGCTGCATGGATCCTCATCCTCCTCGCAAACACGTAGAGTGCCGCCATTGTGTGCGTCCTCTATGTACTCATTGGTCAGTTTCAATACCCCTCACCAGCTTATCAGCTGTGGTGAAATAAATATATTTATTTTTTTTACCACCTGCTTCTGATTCCCCTTAATCTGCACTTGCTAAAATGTGATTTTCCGAGAATTCTCAATTTGCGATTTTTGATGCATCGTTTAGCGATTAATTTTTGCGATTCCTTATTTGCTCACGCTTTTCATATTGCCGCTGATAAGGATTCGCTATTTCTGGTTTCCCGGTATTAGCGAGTCGGTATTATTGCGATTTTCTGTTATTTGGTTGATGCATTGGGAGACGCAAAAATGCACTCGCAAATTGCTAATCGCTAATTTTGCGAGCACATTTTGGCTTGATGCATGTGCCTGTAAGTGAGCGTTGGATCCCAGATCTCTGATGTTGAAATCGTCTAATAACAAAACTTCAGCAGAAGCGAATTCAAGTAAAAGCTCTTCCAGATGCTTGACCAAAAGAGCTGTTGCCAGTGACTTTGATGTTTTAACTGTGTTGTGGTAACAGTTGATTAAAAGCAAAGGGAAGGCCCTTGTTGGAGTTGAAAGACCGGTGATTAATGCAATTTGCCCATCCATAGGGTTCCGATAGAGGGGGGTAGCTGCGAAAATGTAGTCCAAGTGTTTAAGTTTCTGTTTTGAACATGGCTGCTGTAGAAAATAAAGAAGAAATAATAGCCTAGCCCTCGCCTCTGAGTCCTTATTAGAATTGAAACTTTCTGTTACGATAGATAGGAAATATTTCAGTACGTGGTTACACTTTAAAACCTTACATTTGTGAATTTGTTAAAAGACTGTGTCAGACCTACTTTTGTCTTCGAGGGTTATGATATGTTCTGTTACTAGTGCAATTCGCATCCTTCAGTCACTCGCTCCCATCCTAAATATAGCTTTATTCCGGTTTTGGCTAACCTCGGACGGAGTTCCACAGAGTTGAAAAAAAACTCATCTCCCCTCCACCCTCCCTAATGTAATTATAACAACAAGCATTTGCAATGCAATAGGTCTCGCATTTACGTGAGTTTAAGCTATTGGCATTGTAAATGACAATGTCTTTTATTTATGTTTTAAAAACGAAAACAAGAATAAAAGGCATTGCCATTTGCAATGTCAATAGCTCAAACTCGCGTAAATGCAAGACCTATTGCATTGCAAATGCTTGTTTTTCTAGTGCCAAAGTGCTGCCTGTGCCCCGCACTACCCTGTAAGCTCTACACAAGCACTATGCAGAGGACCCCCTGCCTGTAATAGTAGGCGAGCTGAGGGCCAGTTGAAGAAAGGTAGGCCAGTGACTGCTGGGAGGGGGGAGGGGGGTACGTGCCGTAAATGCAGTGGTGCACCGGCATTATTAGTACTACAGAGCACTGGTGTCACTGGCGCAATAGAGGCCAGGATTGACCGGTGCAGGTGTCTCGATTTTGATCATTTGAATGGACCAAGCGGCGCATCTAGACGGGAAAACAGACATGCTAGAAGAGACAAGAGTCGGGGTGGTCAATATACTCCATACCGTGACTCCTGCCAGCGCATCATGGGCTCTAGTGCAAGCAAGGAAACGGGTCTCCTGGCCGCTGGTTAAACTGTGAAATAGCAAGAATCGGCGTTCAGGGGCTCCCTCTGGACCCCAGTGTCACTGCTCCTGACGTACCAATCATGCCCTGAGCACTTAGATGTGAACCCCTTCATTCAGCCCCAGAGGAGGTCTGGCCAGTGTGAACGGTATGATCGGACTCTTCCTCACAAGGACAGGTAAGAGGCGACCTGAGACCCCAGACATATAGCAAGCACGTCGTGCTTTGTCAGATGTCCGGTAACTATGTGGCAAATGTGGATTTTCAGCTCACCTTGCCATTATTAACGGCAATTTTGTTTTAATGCGAAACAAAAATAAAGCAAGGTGACATTTTGCAAAGGATTTAATTAGAGATAACTCAAAGTATCCCGGTGAGCGGTCCAAGGTACATCTGGGTAATGCCAGGCCGAAGCAACAAGGGTACAGAGGAGTGTTATATGCAGGAGAAAATAAATATGAAATGATAAAATGCTGGATCAGTTTCCATAACCCCGACCAGAAACCGGCCAATTTCAAAATTGGAATACCTACATGTTTATGATTAGGAACTCCGAGGTGACTTGCAATTGCCATCGCTGATAAGGAAGGGGTACTTTATTCCTATACATGTTCACCCCATAACCACTCCCACAAACTACTTAACTCCTTAGTACTGTGCTCTTTCGTACAAAGAAATAGAATGTTTGTAAACATGAAGAATAAAAAGGTGAGACCTATTAAAAGAAAGAACAATGGCGCCCTCTGCTGTATTTTAGAAGTATTGCTGCATTCTTAAAACAAGCATTGGCGCGCGAAAGCACTTAATGAGCCATGACGGCTCGTAGATAAGAAAGGCAGTTGGCGGCTGGAGCCAAAGCTATGGAGAAGGGAGGGGGGAGTGGCAGCTGAAGAGCCATTAGATGCCAGCTGTGCACGTGCATGTGATCGTGCACTCAAGCTTTAGGCCAGCCAAAAGACTGTGGGTAGCACTTTGAAAATCCCACTTACAAAATATCTCGCTCAGAGCAGCGCAAGCGCTAGCTCAGACGAGACCTAAAAAAGGCACTTACTTGCTGCGGCGCCTCTGGGCCGCCTCCTTCTCACCGTGGTCTCTCTCTCTCCTCCTTGGCCTGGGTGAGGACGGCGAGGACGAGGAGGAGAGAGAGCAGTCGAGGAGGAGGCAGCCCAGAGACGCCACAGCAGCTAAGTGCCTTTTTTCTTATAATTAAATTAGGGAGGGTGGAGGGGCTGGCTAACTCCGCTCCACCACTCTGTGTTCTCAACGGAGAGCCGAGTAGGCAAAACTCGGTATACTCTGCTGGTGGAGCAGAATTCTCTGCTGGGGATAGTTATGGCCCGTCTGGCCAGTGCATCTCTTTTCATATTTCTGTTATTCCAATAGTCTCTTTTTCTATTACGGACAGGTGTGATATTTTCTTTTTTTAAATGACGTAAGTAAGACCATTAAGAAATCGTAGGAGAGTGTACCTTTACAAGGCTTGGCAAGGCAGAGGGTGGAGAAGTAATGCAATGCTGTGAACTGACATGTGCTTACTACATATTACCTTGACGAAGAAGAGAGTGTTGAGAAGGCATAGTTTCCACGCATTCTCAGGATCCGACATCTTGCTCTCGATGATTTTCTCTCTCTCCATATAGGTCTTACACACATCAATGCGCAGGTACATTGCAATCAGAGTTTGGATGGTGTAAAATGGCTGTCTGATATTAAGCTTTGCTAGTTCCATAGCTACCACTCTGCCAATCACAAGAGAGAAAGTATAAGAGACTCTATATCAAGCAACACATGAAGAAGAAACACGAATAATAAATATTTCTATTCCTATATACAAAAAAGAAAAAAAGGAACAAGAAGGTAAAAAAAGCTGAAGACAAAAGATTACCAGCATTAAATTACTCTCAAAATATTTAAATCAATGCCACTTCCAAACCTTATGGTTAAATAGTGTCTAAACACACACAACTAAGGGAGAATTTACATAATTTGCAATAAATACAAAAGCTGGAGGAGGTCTGGTGTAAATAATCAAGGTAAAAAACTGAAAAAATAAGTCTTGCTGTAAAGATTGATGTGTAAAAAGGGCCTTATTCTGGCATCGAAGAAAGAATGCATGGCATTTCAAAATCGAGGGGTAACTGACTTGGTAGTCAGGCACTCTCCATCTGAAGACAAAGACCATAGTGAGTGGTCTCCTAATAAATGAAGAATACAAACTTAAGATACAAGTTACCTACCTCGACCTG
The DNA here is from genome assembly GCF_964204655.1 of Triturus cristatus. Classification (NCBI taxonomy): domain Eukaryota; kingdom Metazoa; phylum Chordata; class Amphibia; order Caudata; family Salamandridae; genus Triturus; species Triturus cristatus. Next base: position 1,200,918,229 of record NC_140584.1, read on the forward strand.
CAGTTCTCTACTGTTCTTTCATTCATAACCTCGCATGCTTGAATTATTCCCTGCCATCAGCACAGGAATGTCCTGTGGCTTAAAGCAGCAGCAAGCACGGTTAAAATGACTATAGGCCTAAGAGTAGTGTTTGTTTAGTAGTGCCTTCACTTCACTGAAAAGCACCAAATCTGGTGAATACACCAGCACCCACATTCCCCTTGAGGCACATGAATGGAATTGTAGCACAGTACTGGAAATGGTCCTGCCCCACCAAAAACCTTAGGAATTTCTGATGTTTTTGTGCTACAGGGATGTAAAAAATTAAAAATAAGCATCCTGGAGGTCAATGGAGCAAAGCCAATCCCCGAGTTGGGAACAAATTTGATGTAAGGACAGCAACCTGAATTTTTACCGACTAAACCATTTGTAGGCATATTTGAGGTCGAGAATATGTCTGAATTTGTTCTTGTCCTTCTTCTGTAACAGAAAGAATCAGGAATAAAAGCCTGTTCCCTTTTGGTGGTGAAGAACAGCTTCCACTGCATATTCTTGAAGTAAAATGTTGGCTTCCGTTCTTAACATGTTCAGATGGTGATTGGATGACTAGAGAAAGGCAGATTGATGATACGTTGTTGTGACTCTAGTTTAAAAGTTGTGAGACAGATCCAGGCATGCCTACAGAGGGCCACACCATGGTGGTATTAATGTGCTGCCAGAGGGCAGAATCAGCCTCTGCACTAATAACTTGGAATGATACCATCAAACCTTTGTTGACTATCTCCAAAATATCTTCTTGCTTGTCTCTGATCAGCTCATCGGCAAATATCTGTACAGATTTCCACAATTCCCTATCATGGAGTCCTAAAAGAGCAGTTGCACTTGCTGTTTTTATGGAAATGGCCGCAGTAGTACATGTTTTTCGGCTCACCAAATCAAATTTCGTGCTTTCTTTATCCGGTAGAACTGAAGAGGTAGTATTAGTAACATGGTGTTTCTTTGCTGCTAAAATTACCATTGAGTCTGGGGGAGGATCTGACCAAAGGATGAGTGGATCCTGCTCAGGTGGCCTATACTTTTTTAGAAGTCTCGATGGAGCCAAATTAGCTGAAGTGGGAGTCAAGAAGAGTTCCATAGCTGGTTCCAAGAGGCCTGGCACTAGAGGGAGCAGTGGTCTTGACACTGCGCGTTGTTGAAGAGTCTCAAAGATCACTGATGTAGTTGGAGTAGGCACAGATATTTGGATGTTCAATTTCACCGCTCCTCTCACTAAGACCTCATACAAGGTGTTAATGTCATCTATAGTAGGGACTCGAGGTGGTGGAGAGTCTGATATGGGGGAGTAGCGCCCTATATAGGTAGAGGATGAATACATGGTACGATGGTGAGATTGTGACCATGATCTGGGTTTGTGAGAGTGATGGTGATGATGAGACCTCTGTGATGACGAATGCTGAGAGTTATGGCAGCTGCGAGAATGATGGTGTAGTCTGGAACGTGATCTTGGTCTTGGATGGGGTGCAAGAGGTATTGGCACATATGGAATAGGCACTGCAGGTGTTGGAGGCTGGGAGTGTGAGGAGGCGGAGGTGGAGGAGTTGTAGGCAGTGGAGGTGGAGGAGTTGGAGGCCATGTAGAAGGCGGTGAAGAGGACGGTGGGGGAGGTAGTGAAGGAATGGGTGAGGAAGGAGAGTACACCCTGGAATAGTCAGACCTCGTGAGGAATAAATGTGTCTACTTACCCTCTGAGTTGATGTGGATGTCGACCTGCTCCTCGACATCAACCTCCTATGGTGGCACCTCGGAGATCTGCTCCTCGATATTGAGCATCATCATTTTCTTGACGTCAAATGGTGTCATCTTCTTGAAATCGAATGTCTCTTCGACATTGAACGTTGATTTCTCCTCGACGACAAAACGCTTCCTGACATCAAAAGGATTGTTTGTATCAACGTTGACCTGCTCCTTGACGGCAATCTGTGGCTCTGTGAAGATGGCGGTAGAGTCTTAGACGTTGACCTACCCCTTCTCAACATCAATCTTTTCTTCTTTGTCGACGTCGAACAAACTTCTGACGGGAACAGGTCGGTGCTGTGTCTTGTCTCAATGGCAACATTCTCAAAGGAGAATGACGCAGTTTCTGAGCTGCAGTCCTGTTTGTGGATGTTGTTTGTCCACCAGAGGTTGACGATAGAGCCCCAGTAGAGGACTGACCCTCTCCTTGCGCTTTGGGATCACGTGCAGACTGCATCTGCTTTCTGCACTGTTCTTCAGCACCCTGGAGGCAAATTGTCTCTCTATCATGTAGAGTTTGCCTGGATTAGGTCTTTCAGTGTTCACATTCTCCACCAAGGTCACTTGTTGGAAGTCAAAGAATACAGACCCTAGGAAGGTCGATTTTGGCTTTTTTTCTCCCACAGGAAGAGCCTTTATCGAATAGAGATGGTATTTTAAAAGACAAATTGCTACAATTCCTGTCAGAAAAAAGGAAAAAATGCAAGGGAGAGTTGAAAGACAACAAGTGAAGTGATTTTTGATCAAATTCACAAGTGAAGTTTGAAGAGAGAGTCTTAGAAAGGCCGAGTTCAATACTCCTAGGTCCTGTCAGCAGGTGCGGAAAAAAACTGAGGTAACTGCCTCTAGCCAAGCATGATGGGATACTGGAGGTCCATGAGGCCTTAAAGGCACCACCTCTAGTTGCAGCTCTTATAATGGCAATCTATGAGGCTACACTGTCATATCTTCATTTCCATACCGTACTAAAAAAGGGTTTGTGACAGACATTTTTTTTTTTTTATTTTAATAATCTCTATAAACATAATAAAATATAAACCAAAACAAGTGCAGTATCAAGCAGTCGTCAAGATGCAGAAGGATCAAAATATAAAGTACATTCAAGGCAACTCAGTACATTGGGTCAACAACAAGTCACTTGTATCATAGTCCCATGTAGCAAAAAGCATTGCAGTGTCGCATTCTCCACAGTAAATGGGGGTGCATTATTATATGGGGTACCAATGAAACCTCTACTCTCATTCTATAGGCCCCAAATTCTGGTCCATTTATCCGGGGAACCCCTGCTTTCATACACCGATCTCTCTGCTTGGATACACCAATCCATGTCAGATTCCCAATCGTTGCGTAACGGATCCCCTACCACAGCTGGAACAAGGTCACCGAAGACCAGCTTATCACCACCCTTGCACGAGACCCACTGTCAGACACCACCGACACCAACGCAGCCACCAGCAACCTTAGGCAATGGATTGACGACTGCGCCAACACCCTTGCCCCGAACAAAAAAAACCCTCGAAAAGACGCACCGAAAGAAAGGCCAGCTGGTTCACCACCGACCTCCAAGAATCCAAGCGGACTTGCCAAAGATTTGAAAGAAAGTGGCACAACGAAAAGACACCGGACAACCATGCAGCCCTAAAGAACGCCAGCCGCAAGCACCACCAACTCAAGAAACCCACAGCGGACTCAAAGAACCTCAAGAACTTCCGGCCCATCTCCCTTGTTCCGTTCCTGGCGAAAGTCATCGAAAAGATCATCAACAGGCAACTGACCCACTTCCTTGAGGAGAACAACATCCTGGACCCATCCCAATCCAGATTCCGCAGCAACCACAGCACCGAAACCACCCTCATCGCTGCCACAGACGACATCAGGACCCTACTGGACAACGGTGAAATGGCGGCCCTCATTCTCCTGGACCTCTTGGCCGCATTCAACACCGTCTGCCACCACACCCTACGGACACGCCTCCACAATGCAGTGATCCGCAACAAAGCCCTGGACTGGACCACCTCCTTCCTCACCAACAGAACCCAGAGGGTCCGCCTCCCCCATTCCGTTCTGAAGCCACCAAGATCATCTGCCGCATGCCCCAAGGATCATCCCTCAGCCCTACCCTTTTCAACATCTCCCTGGCACCGCTTGCCAACATCGTCCGCTCGCACAACCTCATTATTATCTCCTATGCCGACAACACTCAACTGATCCTCTCACTCACCAAGAACCCCACCACCGCCAAAACCAACCTCCACGAAGGAATGAAGGCCGTCGCCAGCTGGATGCAGACCAGCCGCCTGAAACTTAACTAGGACAAGACAGAGGTCCTCATCCTCGGATCCACTCCCTCCACCTGGGAGGACTCCTGGTGACCAACTGCCCCGGGAGCCGCACCCACCCCCACCGACCACGCACATAACCTGGGAGTTATCCGTGACTCATCGCTCTCTATGACCCATCAAGTCAATGCAGACTCCGCCGCCTGCTTCAACACCATCCGCATGGTCCACAAGATCTATAGATGGATTCCCACCGGAACCAGAAGGACGGTTACACAGGCCCTCGTCAGCAGCAGGCTGGACTACGGCAATGCTCCCTACGCAGGAACAACGGCCAGAAGAGACTCCAACGCATACAGAACTCCTCCGCACGCCTCAACCTCGACATACCCCACCACACCCACATCACTGCCCACCAGAAAAACCTGCACTGGCTCCCAGAGGATCCCCTTCAAGCTCCTCACCCACACCCAAAAAGCAGTACACAACGCCGGACCAGCATACCTCAACAAACGTCTCACCTTCTACACCCCGAACTGACAGCTGTGCTCCGCCGACCTCGCCCTTGTCACCATCCCACGCATCCACAGGACCTCCACCAGCGGCAGATCCTTCTCCTACCTCGCCGCTAAGACGTGGAACACCCTCCCCACACAGCTGCGACAAACCCAGGACCTGCTGACCTTCAGGAGACTCCTCAAGACCTGGCTGTTCGAACAGTAGCTGCACCCCCTCGCCCCCCTGTTCAGTGCCTTGAGACCCTCACATGTGATTGGTGGATTGATTGAGTGATTGTCTCAGTTCGACCCCTCCCTTCCACGTTCTGGCAATATTTCGCTTCGCCACTATACAGCCCAGTGAGACCCAAAGCTTTTCAGCTCTTGTTAAATCTGTGGCATCGCAGATATTCAGAAGACAGTCATGGGGAGGCTTCAATAGTTTTATGGCATATCTGGGACATGGCTGAAACCACCCTTCCCCAGTATTTCTGGAGGCTGGGGCATTCCCACCATTGATGTAAAAAGGTACCAGTGTGCCCACAACCATGGGGACAGACCGGGGAGGATAAAATACCCATCTTAACGAGCGCTGAACTGGTGTAATAAGCTCTGTAGAGTATTTTAAGTTGTATGAGCTTAAAGCGGGAGCTGATAGCCACTTCCCAGGGTGATGCCAATGCCTCCCTCCAGTCTTTGTTGTCTAAGTCTCTGACGTCCTCAGCCCATTTTGGGTGTATTTTATTGTGGGTTTCAGGTGAATTGTTAAGGATTTTACTATATGTCAATGAGATAGCTTTTTCTGGGAGATAGTCATCTAGTAGCCTATCCTCCAAAGGAGACTAGACCAGTAACTCAGAGACTCTGGGTATCGCTGTGTGTAGTGCGCTGCGTACCTGAAGGTATCGAAGACATTTGTTTTGTTGATATGCATAGGCAATTTTCCTGCCACCCTTTTTTTATCAATAGAAAATGAAGAATTTGGACATTGTAGCCTTCTCCTACACGCTGCATACTATTTTCTTTCTTATGTAACTCTGCAGGCCTGCCGAAGAAAGGTGAACATCTACACTTGAGTAAATATATTGGATAAAGTGCTCCGAGGTCTCCGCACGTAGGCGGGGCTATTCAGTGCTCAGGACCTGTTGGACTTGGCCCTTTTTCCCTGAATTTTTTCGTTTTTGTAGTGTTATGGTGCAGGTGCTCCCTTCACCCAAGATGGCTGCCACAGGCCCCTGCTACTGCAGAGTGGCCTGTTCTAGTAGCACCCTAGCTGCCAGGAGCTGGCTGGAACCCCACAACAATGTTGCGACACCAGCCCGCCTTTTTGTTCCATAGGTAGAGTGGGGAAGCTCCTGGAATGTGCTGGAACCTTCTAGAAGGGAGGTGTGGTTTTTCTTTTGCCGCCTTGGCTAGAGGTCACCTGACCTAGGGCTACTTAAGAGAGGGAGGGAACTTTTTGTGGTGAGTTGGCCATTGGGGTGAAGCAGAGCTGGAAGAATCCACCAGGAGTGTAGACGGTAGGGCCTAGCCAGGGACTTATGCCTCTGAGAGTGACAGGATTTAGGTTCTGCCTCTTAAGTGAGTGAGGGACCCTGTGAAACCCACTGATCTTGCCCAGCAGTAGGAGGACCCAGAGACTCTCTGCCCAGCCTGACTAGGAAGGATCTAGTCGCCCTCTCCATTCCTAACCCCCTATAACAGAACCCCTTAAGGGCGCCAGATACATCTGCGCCAATAAGACTTCATCTAACAGCTGAAGACCTATTCACCAAGCACTGAGACTGCGTGTCCAGACTGAACTCTAAAACCTATTCACCAAGCACTGAGACTGCGTGTCCAGACTGAACTCTAAAACCTATTCACCAAGCACTGAGACTGCGTGTCCAGACTGACCCCTGAACCCTGATGCAAAGCTGACTGGAAAACCACCGGGGATCGACCAGGTATTAGCGCTGTGACCCCTGCGCTCCCTGCCCTGGTCTGGGACCCCCGGCAGCGTGCTCCGCTGAGTACAGAACCCCATCCTTATTTTGAGCCCCCCCTGGTGACGACGAGGCCAGCGCGCTCACCGCCGTGGCCTGGAGGCCTGGAGAAGTGCCCTGCCGTGTCACGAGGCCCGCGGAGAAGCCCGGGGCCCCGTCGCTGCCGTCGCAGCTGCGCGAGTAGGTGTGCGAGGCCGGGGCCGAGTTCCCCCATCATCGTGGGAGCGGACGTCTGCTGACGCCGAGATCGAGGTAAGCCCGGAGGCTAAGATCGCCCCCGGTGCGCCCCCTGCGGGTTGGGAGCCACACCGCACCCTTAGCCGGGTTTCCTCTCCGTGGGATCCCCCCCCCCCCTGTCTTCGCGACGGAAGAGACCCCGCCGAGGGATCCTTTCCGTGTGCCCCCTCGAGCGGTACTGAAGCGCGGTGCCCGACGAACTGCACCGGAGCCCAGAGACTTGCTCCTCAGGTCCCGTGGCGCTCCCCGCTGGAAGCTCCGCTCCAAAGTACTGAGAGTCATTGATTGCGAGTGGCGCTTTATGTTATATGCTCCGCTCCAAAGTACTGAGAGTCATTGATTACGAGTGGCGCTTAATGTTATATGCTCCGTTCCAAAGTGCTGAGAGTCATTGATTACGAGTGGCGCTTTATGTTATATGCTCCGCTCCAAAGTACTGAGAGTCATTGATTACGAGTGGCGCTTTATGTTATATGCTCCGCTCCAAAGTACTGAGAGTCATTGATTACGAGTGGCGCCTTTTGTTATACGCTCCGCTCCAAAGTACTGAGAGTCATTGATTACGAGTGGCGCTTTGTTTTTACATGCCCTGCTTTAGAGTCTTACGTGCGATTGATTCCGAATACGGCACTTTGATTCCTATGCCATGTTGACGTGTTACGTGCTATCAAGTCCGAGTAGCGCGCTATTATTCATGTGCCATATTGAAGTGTTAAACACTATTGATTACGAGTAGCGCTCTGGTATTTATATTCCCTATTACAGTGCTATGTGCCAGAGATCACGAGTAGCTCTCCATGCTAGGTGCCCCGTTCTGAGGTCGTCACCGGTTAGCGCTCCCAACGCGCGTGTGCAGCTACGTGAGTGGTAGTTGTGCCCCAGGCAGTACTGTTATTTCATGAATTGCATATGTGGTAGAAACAGCCTTTATAGCTCCTGACTGATATGTACATCGCGAGCTATTGTATTATCAGCATATGAAATGTACTGCTCCCTCATGAACTGCATTTAACGTGATCTACTTGGATAAACTTGAGTATTTACATAACTCCTACAGTGTGGCGTCACTTATTGTGTGTGTTCCTCGTCGCATGAGAGGTGCGTGTTGTATGGTTGCTTTACACACAGACCTTTGGTGGCCCGACCGCTCGTGTCACGTTACCGCCCCATAGGGCCTGGAGACCCCAGGTCTTACAGGACCACTCTATGCGGAACCCTCATCTACAGGCCACTGGGGGCCCCGCACCCAGTCCACGTCCACCATCGCTGAGCTAGTCGCACCGCACGCCATCACCTCCACGGACTACATTCTACTCGGAGACCTTAACTTCCACCTCGACAACTGCAACGACCCCGACTCCACCACTCTCCTCTATAACCTCGCCAACCTCGGACCAAAGCAGCTGGTCAACATGCCACCCCAACGGACCCCTGCCCACCGCACATATTCCACAGGGCCGCCACCGCCATCGCACCGTAACTAGGACGGACCATCAACGCCTCCTTCAGATCCGGCATCTTCCCAGACGACTGGAAGCAGGCGGAGGTTAAACCCCTCCTCAAGGAGCCAACGGCCGACCCAACAGACCTGAAAAACTACCGACCCATCTCTCTCCTCCCCTTCGCGGCCAAAGTTTCCGAAAGACTCGTAAACAGCCAGCTGACCGCCTTCATCAAAGAGAACTCCATCCTAGACGCCTCACAATTTGGATTCCGCAGCAACCACAGCACTGAGACCGCCCTCCTCGTCGCCACGGGCGACATCCGTATGCTACTTGACCAGGGACACACCGCGGCCCTCATCCTCCTAGACCTCTCCGCAGATTTCGACACCGTCTCTCATCGCATGCTCGCAGCCAGGCTTCATGATGTAGGGATACAAGGAGCCGCCCTCGACTAGATCCAATTCTTTCTCTCCGGCAGAACCCAGAGGGTCAGACTCCCTCCCTTCCTCTCTGAACCCACCGACATCAACTGCGGAGTACCCCAAGGATTGTCACTCAGCCCGACGCGCTTTGACATCTATATGGCCCCCCTCACGGCCATCGTCAGACAGCATGGGCTCAGAATTGTATCCTACGCCGACGACACCCAGCTCATCCTCTCGCTCACGAAGAACCCCGAAGACTCTGCTTCCAAGAAGAGATGAAGGACATCGCAGCTTGGATGAAAGACAGCTGTTTGAAGCTCAACTCAGAGAAAACCGAGGTCCTCATCCTCGGCCCCTGCACCTCCGCTTGGGACAACACCTGGTGGCCCTCTGCTCTCAGGAAGCCACCCACCCCTGCAGACCACGCACGAAACCTTGGCATCATCCTCGACTCCTCTCTCTCCATGAACTGCCAGATCAACGCCGTCGCTTCCACCAGTTTCAACTGCCTGCCCATCCTCGGCAAGACTTTCAAATGGATCCCCCCTGATTGCAGAAGGACCATCACCCACACACTCATCACCAGCAGACTGGACTACGGCAACGCCGTTTACACCAGAATAAACAGAACTCTTCTACACAAACTCCAAACAATCCGGAACGCCGCAGCCAGACTCGTCCTTGGAACACCACGACTCAAGCGCATGACCCAACACCTACGAGACCTCCACTGGCTCCCCACTGAGAAGAGGGTCACTTTCAAGCTCCTCATCTACACCTACAAATCCCTCAACAACATCGGACCCAAATACCTCAACGAGAGAGTCTCCTTCCAAGTACCCAAGAGGAACCTTTGCTCCGCCGACCTCGCCCTGGCAGAGGTCCCTCGCATCCGCAGACACAGAGCAGGCTGGAGAGCCTTCTCCTACATCACAGCCAAGATCTGGAACGAGCTCCCTGTGAACATCAGATGCTCCCCGACCCTGCACACGTTCAGGAAGGACCTCAAGACCTGACTCTCTGATTGATCTGGAGCTGCCACCCCATCCCCCAGCGCCTTGAGACCTCACATCCCCCAGCGCCTTGAGGCCCTCACGGGTGAGTAGCGCGCTCTATAAACTCCCTGATTGATTGACTGATTGATTGATGACTATACATGGAAACCCCCTACAAGAGAACTGATGTTCTCAATAGGTAACTTGCTCTTATCCAGCACTCGACCTTTCATAGATTGACATGGTTGAAATAGAACAGTTAGCAGTCAGTAGCAAATTATGAAGCAGGTACACCATATCTAAAAAGGTTGAGTAGAACCGCTTGTTCCACTGCTGAATACTCTACCATTGCATCATTGCATCTGTATCCTAACAAGAGTGCTAAGCGAATGGCTGTTTGTCCTTGTAAGCCACAACAGAAGTCATGAGGTGGTACTCCTGCAAACAAGGCTGTTGTTGCTTAAACGTCTCTGGATGAGTGTGCCATCATTCTCCCTCTAGGTGGCATTTTTGTTTTGTTTTTTTGTTACAGAACACATTGCAGGTTTATAGCTATTTCAATAGTCCTTGGTTAGAGAGGGAACAGCCTCTTCTGGTGTCACTGAAGTCACACATATCTATATGCACTACTATCCCAGGGAAATCCTGCTGTTCTGCATCTTCAACATGAGAGGTGAAACGCGTTCCTTGAAGCAAAAATTCATTTTACAGGTGCTTGCTTAGTGAACACCTCAGGGGACTCTAAATGTTCCTTTTTTTTAAAAAAAAGATGGAGGAGGCACTCTTTTTGCAGAATCATTCCCTAAGTAGGGGGCATTGTGGTCCTGAATAAATATTGCTAGGCACCTGTCTGTCACAAAGAGGTTATGATGAAAAAGTCTTACAGATGTCACATTTGGATCTGTTATGTTTTTAATAAAAGCAACAAATACATGTAGGCTGCAGAACTTATGTAAATAATGTCTTCAATCCTCAAGCTGAACAGGCATTGAAGAGAATGTTTTACTATGGCAGAGACCTTGGCATTGTCGCCAAAGGCTTCCTTGGCTCAGATGAAATCCCCCAAAACACACTCACTAAATTGTGGCAGATGAAGTTGGGTCTGAGAGGGAAGGTGAAAAAGTGAAATCCTGATTTTCTGACATTGTTTATTGGTATTTTAACATACCAGGTGTGCAGTATACAGGGAAAAGTGTACTGTGTAGAAGACTGTGTGAAAGACATTGTTACGCGAAAGATTTAATTTATCAGGCAGTCTCGATAAGTAAAAATGCATGCAGAAAATCCATGTACCATGCTGAGATAGCAGATGATCTTGTTACATTTATCTTTGCAATTTCTAATAGACAAAACTATATGTGCTGCCAAGGTGTTTTGCTTACAGTACCAGGCCAAGGCATGTGGATCAGGGGGATATAGAACGTTGAGGTTATACTGACCCAAACAAGCCTGGGATTAGCTTGAAGGTCCTGGGAGGATGATTGATTGGTACCAGTGAGAGAACGGTGCGAGATGCAGCTAGTAGGAGTTGCGAGGATCCTGGGTTAGTGAAAACCCTGATAACATCACAAGAACAATTGGCACAGGAAAGGAACATGATGTTGTGTAAGCTAGCTTTTAGTGTATAAAAAGAAAGGGGTGCAGATGCCTTGAGGAAGCTCACAGACAGTCATGCAGATTTGCCATCGCCCAATGTTGCTGACTGTATCTGTTGTGCTGTTGCCAGTGAATGAGAGAGAGAGAAAGAGGTAGGAGGGGGCTTCCCAGTGCGAGCTACTAAACTTAAGTCATCCAGGAGCATAGGACTGTAGGAATGTTTTCTCTGCTGTATCTTGATTTACCAAATTATTATTATTGTGCTTTTGATTTACTGCATTGCAATTGATTTAAGACTGTTTTGCTATCATTGTGCTAGCTAGATATATATATATATATATTCACTTAAAAAACCATAGGTTTCACACATGTTATAGTTAGCTGTACATTTCACTCGTAAAAAACCAATGAAATTCCACGTTATAGTTAGATCAGGTAACTATAACTTGCGCGCCCACAATAAACTGCTGATGACGTCACATATTACATCACTCATGACATGGTCAGTGACATCACTCATCACATCAATGATGACATCTGAAATGACACATTGTGGATTGCGGTCGCGCAAGTTATAGTTACCTGATCTAACTATAACGTGGAATTTCATTGGTTTTTTACGAGTGAAATGTACAGCTAACTATAACGTGTGTGAAACCTATGGTTTTTTAAGTGAATTTGCAAGGTTTTTTAAATGCTAATTCCTAACTATAACGTGTGTTAAACCTATGGTTTTTTCAGTGAATTTGTACGTTTTTTTAAATTCTAAGTTATGTATTTATTTTTTATTTTTTTTAATGATTTTTCACCGTGCGCATATATATATACACTCTCACTGAATAAAACAAAGGTTACTGGGACGATATAGTTAGGCTCAGATTTCACTCAAACAAAACCATTATAAATTCAGCAGTTATAGTTACCTGAGCTAACTATCAATCAATCAATTAATCAGGAGATTTTATTGGACGGCTATTCACCCGTGAGGGTCTCACGGCACTGGGGGGGGGCTGCTAATCCAACTGGATGTGGAGGTTCAGTCTTGTCTTGAGATCCTTCTTGAATTGGGTTAGTGATGGGGATTGCCTGAGGTGGAGGGGCAGGGTGTTCCTGGTCTTGCCGGCAAGGTAGGAGAAGGATCTTCCTCCAATTCTGGCCTTGTGAATTCATGTGACGGTGGCCAGGGCAAGTTGGGTGGAGCGGAGTTGTCTGGCGGGTACGTGGAATGAGAGGCGGTGGTTCAGATATGCTGGTCCTGCGTCATAGAAAGATTTGTAGGCGTGGGTGAGGAGCTTGAAGATGATTCTCTTGTTGAATGGGAGCCAGTTGAGTTGTCGGAGGTGTTGAGTAATGTGGGTGTGGCGGAGGATGTTGAGGACAAGTCTGGCTGCAGCGTTTTGAATGTTCTGTAGTTTCCTGAGCTGTTTCTGCTTAACGCCGGCGCAGTGTGTTTTGCTGTAGTCGTGTCTGCTGGTGATAAGTGCCTGGGTGACTGTCTTTTTAGATTCCATAAGGATCCATCTGAATGTCTTAAGAAGCAGGCAAAGTGTGTGGAAGCAGGATGAGGATACAGCATTGACCTGGCGGATGTATAACTTACAATTAATACACTGCTTATGCCCTCACATATTACATAACTAATGACATGGTCAGTGACATCAATGATAACATCACTGATGACATTTCATATGACATTACTGATGACATCATTGATGACATCATCCAGTGAGTGTGTTTCGAAAACATTTCTGAGACTTAAGATATATACCAAGCTAGTGCATGTGTTAAATTACCATTCTTTTTGTACTACTAATGAGCGATATTGTTTCTAATATATATCATCTAAGTGGCTCTGTGACTTTCTGTGTCAGTGTGGGAGTCTGAGTGGCTGCATGGGTGACGGAGTGGCTGTATGGGTGAATAAGTGCATGTGTAAGTAGCTGTATGGGTTAGTGAATGACTGTGAGTGGCAGTTTTTGGGACTGAGTGGGTGTGTGAGTTCTTCTGATTGAACTTTACAAAAACACAGCCCCACTTATCGTGCCCTTTCTGGTGCGTATGTATGAAGAGAGTGTGCGAGTGGGTGTTCTTCCGACAACACAGCGGTTGGCTAATTTAGTAGTCATCCATAAACAAGGCAAACCCTGTGAACACTGCTCCTCTTACAAACCTATCTCATTACTTGACCCAGTAGTCAAAATATTGGCTAGGATTCTGGCCCTCCGTCTCTCACCTCTCCTTCACAAATTGATCCATCCAGATCAGTTGGGCTTTATGCTGACCAAAAACACTGCACTTAATTTGCGGCGTTTGTTCGGGGTTCTGGGACGTGCTTCCACAATACAGGAGGACTCGGTTATTATGTCTTTAGATACCAAGATGGCTTTTGATATGATAGAATGGCCCTTCTTGTTTGCCACGCTTGAGAGATGTGGTTTCGGAGACCGTTTTCTGTCCCAGATACCTCTCCTTTACTCAAAGCCATTGGCTAGAGTTACGGTGAATGGTAGCAGGTCAGCAATATTTGAGTTGGGAAGGGGCACAAGACAGGATTGCCCATTATCCCCTTGTTATTTGCTTTAGTGCTTGAACCTTTGGAGATATGGCTTAGAGGAGATCTCTTGATTAGAGACTTGAATTGATTGCCAGAGTGGATGGATAAAGTGTTCCTCTACGCTGATGATATCTTGCTTTATCTGGCCAAACCCGGGTTTTCGATAAACAGGGTGCTCCACATCTTTACTCTCTTTCAAAAATACTCCAGCTATACTATTAATTGGGATAAATCATTGGTATAAATCTTGAGCGGTCATCCCCAGCTCCTCCCCGCGGGTTGCATGGCCAAAATAGTCACGGAGGGCTTTCGATATCTCGGTATCTATATTACAAAAGATGCGGCGTTTTTCTACCAACGGAATTTGATGCCCCCCCTGCAGCGTCTTAGAACGGACGTGCAGCACTGGAAAACTCTTCCCTTAACGCTTCTCGGAATGGTCGCTCTTTATAAAATGATGGCGCTTCCCCGATTTCTGTATGTGCTGCAAAACACACCACATTTGGTTCCACCTAAGTACTTTCGCTCACTTGAATCTGAGGTTCGCAGCTTGTTATTGAATAACGGAACGCCCCGAATCATCCTCGCCAAGCTTACCAAAAGCTGGTATGATGGAGGTATCGCTTTGCTAGCCATCAGATCATATTACTGGGCTTCACAGCTCATGGTCCTTAAGCATTGGATGCATCAACCCATTACATACCTGGCATACAGAATGGATAGACACAACATGCTCCCAGGAAATTATTTACGGGTGCTTAACAGCAGGCCCAAATCTGAGCCCTAACATACTCCGACCTCTACCACAGTTTCTATCTGGCATACTGCAAATTCAACACTGGGCTGGAAAGGTAGCATTGCTCAAGCTACCCCGCTGCTAGAATCCTGTCACTTGGGTATGCTCTGGAAACAACCAGGTCTGGATAAGAGGGATCTGATTGGCCTTTTCAAGGTCAGTGACCTGTGGGTTAGGGGTGGAATGGTACCGTTCAGCGATCTGCAACGGCAGTACCATTTGCATGAGAGGGAAACTTTTCGTTACCTCCAGTTGAGAAGCGCATTGACTAAAGCATTACCCAGGGGCACAGATTTACCAGTCTCTTCCCCTTTGGAAGATCGGCTCTTGGACGATTATCTTCCAGACAAGGCCATCTCGTTAACCCTATCGCAAAATCCTTAATAATACCCTGTATCCTCACGACAAAATTTGTACAAAATGAACTGACGATGTGGGTGAACTTACTGACGAGGACTGGAGGGAGGCCTTAGCATCTCCCCGGGAGGTGGCGATCCGTTCTCGGTTTAAACTAATTCAGCTCAAACTACTCCATAGGGTTTATTACACGAGCACAGCCCTGGTTAAGATGGGTCTTCTCGGCTCCCCGACATGTCCCTGCGGCTGCGGCCAAATAGGTACCTACCAATGGTGGGACTGTCCGTCTCTTCAGAAATATTTGGGTGAGATTATCCCTTTTATGTCCCAAATATGTCATAAAGATATTGAAACTACGCTGAGGTTATGCCTTTTAAATATTTGGGACACTACTGACTTGTCCAGAACCAAAAGACTGTGGGTATCATTTGGATGTATGTTGGCCAAACGCAACATTGCTAGAACATGAAAGGGTGGGGGTGGAATTAAGGCATGCTGATTGGGAATCAGACATGGATTGGTGTATGCAAGCAGAGAGGGTGGTGTATGAAAGTAGAGGTTGCCCGGGTAAAGGGACGAAAATATGGGCCACCTGGAACAAGAGTAGAGGTTGGCTATGTGCCCCCTTTGGCGACGCTCCTTCATACGTGGTTGATAGTGAGTCACTGTAATCTCTTGATCACTGTAACTTCTTGATTGTATGAGACTAGAATGTAACCTCAGGTACAATAGGCTCCAATGTTATGCTTTATCTTCAACCACTCTCTTAATGTGTGTAATACTGTTTATCTGTAGACTGCTTTATTCTACATTTGTATTTGTCTGTGTTGTTTTATTTTGGTTTTCTTTTTCTTAATAAAAAAATATTTGTCAAAAAAAGTATTGCACTTGAGTTTGAATGTGGGTGGGCAAACGCATGTATTTATTTCGGCTTTATTCTGTTTTTTTGTACACGCTCAGCATTTCTGTCAAAACCTTGGAGACAGCATTGACACAGAACTAATTTCTATAAGAAAGGGATTCAGTGTGTGAAAGGAGCACAAAGCGTGTGGTCTCTATGTTGTAACTTGTGTTACAATGTATCCTCTCCACAGTTTCCCAGTTCCTAGCTGCTCAGCCAGTGTGAGTGTTTTGTAATGAGATGTTGATGAGTGCCTGGTTGGTAAGAATGTCAGTTGGAGAGAGTGGGCTGAGCAGTGAGGATGCTGTTCTTGCTGGGGCTATTTATACTTAACCTGCAACCTGTAACTAAGAGATATCCTCTACAAGAAATCTACATCCTGTAACCTACGAGACGTGGCTACTTGACTTCTGTCTACATAGAAGCTTTCATTTATTAAAATTCTGGTGACAACTAGAAAACAAACACCTAAGAATGGAAGGAGATTGAAGAGTAAGATAAAGTTTACAAGGAACAACAAGCATTGGCATAGCCAATAGGTCTCGCCTTTGGGACCTTATAAGTGTTTAGCCCATGCAGCATATTACCCTCGACTTTGGGAAATACAAGCAACAAAACATGTAAAATACATTAAGATGCCAAACAGCGTCACAAGTAAGACCTGCACGTTTTGCCAATGGGAGACGGGTGCAGAGAAAATCAAAGGAAGAAAGTGTTTGTTCATGATTCCTACCACATGCCTGGCTAGTACGGATTTTTTTAGTGGAACAACACACTGTTTTCTAAATTGTTCAGCCCACGCAACACCCAATGGCAGGGGGTCTGGTTCCTTTTCACTGGGTCAAATACAGTGTTTAGAAACTGAAAGATTTGTTGTGAAGCGCTATACAAAAACAAGTTATTGTGACTGGGTCGGTTTACGCTGCAGAGAAAAATCAAATGCTAACTAGAGAGGGTGCTAACTGCGACGGGGTAGGAAAGAGGGGAATGGACGGGGGAAAGGCAGGTAAAAAGATGGATGATGCGGAGGGCAGGCGAGAAGGGGCGAGTGAAAAAAGAAAAGACGAGAAGTGTTGGTGAATTATGAAGATGCTTTAAAGCAGCAGCGAGATGGAAAACGAAGTGAGTGAGGAGAGATGTGGCGGGACACAGAAACAAGGATGAGACGGCCCGAGAGCGGTAAAGATGTACGATTGAATGGTCACACAGGTCACGTATTGCAAGACACAGCTGTCGAACTACTGGGAACTCCAGCTGACCAAGTCCCGACCTAAGGACATTTGGGAACCATTTGTAGCTTGGCTAAACTCTAGAGTGGAAGATGATTAATGTACAGATTCCATGCTATGTGTTTCGGATGAGATACCTCTTAGATTATACTGTGTAGATTTGCCCCGGGAGTGTGGCGCCGAGTTGTCCTATGGGAAAATTTTGTGTTAATTGGTGTTTAATATTACAGGAATTACTTGACAGGCCCCATGACGGGCTGGACTACCTGAAGTTTCATATCTCCAATCAAATTATTACAGTACAGCACTGCAATGTCTGTTCCTTTTGTTGCTGCCTTTGTTGACAAAAATGCAATTTAAAAAAAAAAAGATGTACGATTGAATTAAAAGTAGACAGGAGGGAGAGGCCGACAGCGTCCGTGAAGAAGAGAAAGAAAAAGAGATTAAGAGGAAGAGGGGAATAAACGGAAGACGAAGACAATAGAGGGGGCAGACTAAGGAATGTTGAAAATGAGGAGAGGGAGGGAGCTTAGAGCATGTGGTGGAAATAAAGGCAGATAGAAAAGGACAACGTGGAAGGAATCGGGGAGGGGGTTGGCGAAGACCTCAAATAAAATAGTGAAGGGGTTTCCATGAACATCGATGTTTTACTTACAGATTGTAATCCCAGCCTAACATACATTTAAAAAATGTTATGTCACTCCCATACATGAGTGCCTTGACAGCCTGTAGGTGGAATGGGTGCTACACAAACATCTGATAGCATATCCGTCAGATCGTAGCGCCGAGAGGCTGAGCTATAAACAGCATAAAGAGAGGATGATGAAGAGATGACAGAGAGCTAGAGACTGTCCAAACATAAAGTCGGCAGGGGTGGGAGTGGGGGATTGAAGGAGCTGGGGGAAGGAAGAAAGGGGGAAAGAAGAGTAGAGAATCGTTTAGAAAGCAGTGGGGGGCAAGATGGGGTGTGAGACACAGAGAATGACTTAGAAAATGGAAAAGAATTAGGAGTGAGGGTGCAATAGAATAGAGAGGCGGGGGCACCCCTAGGGAGCTGGCAGGACAATGTCGGGCGATAAGGGGTGAGCGAGAAGAGGAGGGCTAGAGACAACAGTGATCTAAAGGAAGGAAGAGAGACTGGGGGGCAGAGAGAGGGTGAGCGATGGGGCTTCTGCAGAGGAATCGCAACGAGTGACAAAGGGGGAAAAAAAGCCAGGGCCAGCCCGACCGCCATGCGCGATAATTGGAAACAGATGGTGCTGCTGCTTGCTCTTGCAAGTCATAGGCAGTGGGCGTATAGAGAGGTGGGACATGCACCCGCATGTACCCAATTGCGTGCTGTGTTTTTAGAAAGATCCAAGCAAAGCCCAATAGCGTGTGAGCACCAAACGCACAAGCTTCAAGAAAAGCTGAGAAAAGCTGTAGCGACTCCAAGAGGCCCTCTCCTGGAGCAATGCATGCGCGCTGCGCTAGGCTCAACCTAAAAAGGATTACAACACTCTAGCTTGTCAATGTTAAATCTCGATTGCTAAGTTGATAATAATAACTTGCAAGAGCTCATGGCCCAGCGGCGACTGTTGCCACAGTTACAGAGCAGCTTATTTATTTTTCACTGCACATGGAATTTGTGTCAAAACTTGGGACAGGGCTACAACATCAGGCTCCGCTATGCTTGAACCTAATAAAGCCAGTCTGCATTAAGCATGTTGTCTTGAGCGTCTTATTATTGATTATGCATTGTACATTTCTCATCATTGACGTGCAGTAGCTGATAAGAAATTAAACGTCATTATTTATTTTCCAAATTTGTCACTCTATCCACTAACATTTTGACTTTAGCTATTTAAGTATGGACACTGCTCTATGTTTAGGCTGGGTGAGGGCTCGTCCTTCTTTGGTGTTTGTTTTTAATTCCCTGTACAGTACTGCTTGGCTGAATTGCGCTCTAGAGTAAGAACAGTTGTATTTGTTTATTTTTGAGTCAATTACTCGAGCAAGACAGCATATCTTCTATTACACAATGGACTTGGTTTTAAAGGCTCATTGTGAGCTGGAAATTGGTAAAAGCTTCATTTTCTTATTCTTTGTTTGATGGCCTATTGCCACAATTTAAGTATCGCATATGCTAATTTCCACTGCCTGTTATTACCAGGCCCTACATTACTGAGGCCCTTTCAAGACACAATAGCGGCGCTACACCAGTCTCATATCTGCAGCGCAGGAGGGCAGCAGCAGTAGTGGCAGGCCCTAGGGGGTCTCAGGGCATAGACCCTCTTTCACTACTCCTTGGCATACTACAGCTTTTACATAGAAACAAACAATCTCACGGATCATTGCATGTAAAAGTTGTAATATAGCCTTGCCAGCGGAAGAGGGTTCTACTACCTGTTTTGTGCATGTACCAGGCTGGCAAAACAGATCTGACATGTTCATAGCTGCCCTTGTGTGACATTTTCATGTTTTCAGCGTGCCTATGTGTGACATTTCGAGAGACACTTTACCAGAGCACAGGGGAAGAACAGAATGACTGGGGCAGACAGCACGAGGACAGAGAGAGGAGGGATGGCACAGATCGAAGCAAGTAAAGATATAGGGATAGAGCCCATTAAGGAGAAACAAGCATTTGCAATGCAAATAGGTCTCACATTTGTGAGTTAGAGCTATTGACGTTGTAAATGGCAATGTTTTTTACCAACACGTTTTATTTTTGGAGTGAATGTATGTAGTGTGCAAAATCCCTTGGAAAGGTCCTGCACTTTGTAATAAATATATTGAAAAAGTTTGGATTGTGTCAACAATTGCTTGGCACGTACCTCATGGGTGAAGTGTTGCCACACATGCACACCGTGGTGCTTTTCTAATGCGAAACTCATTAATAAAAGTAGTGCTTACAGACTAACCAACGCGATTGGGATTGGAGCATGGGACCGAATCCTGGTTTCTCTTTCATTTTCTAGACTATTTGACTCACTCTCCTGCATCTTGGTTATCCCCCAAACACTGGGAGGCAATGAAGTTTGCCAAGGGGGCGGGGGGCGGGGGCAGTTGGGCTTCGGGGGTACATGAAAATGTATTCATTTCATAGTTGTCAAAGGTCGCCCGGTGCTATTAGTTAAAAGTGTGCAATTTTCATTAAGTTATTAAGAGTACTTTACTCGCATCTATGAGAAAAACGACATTAACTAAAGAGAATGCGTGTCAGTTTTCACAGTGTACTGGTTGCTTAATTTCATTGCATTATTTTTGTATTTACTCTTTTACACAGCATCCAAAGTAGGTAACGTAACCCCAAAGCCCCGAGTTGTTAAATGACCCATAGAAGGGAGTGTTTTACAGTTGAGCAAATGTGTCCAAATGTAATTTTGGTAGTGCCATGGAATGATCAGCCAATGAGTTACTTCGTGAGCAGGTATTTAACTACACGTTCAAAACATACAGTATTGTGGCTGTTGTTTGTTTGTACACAACCACCTCTCTGATTGTGTTTATTAACACAGAGCTCCATCTACCAGAAAGTGGTCGCAGAGGGGCGATTAAAGCACAGAACAAAATGTATTCCTTTATCTTGAGTATGAAGGCACCCGGAAGGCTTAGGTGCCCGCCCGGAGAGGCTAGGGATCCCAGCGCTTCTACAGACTCAGCCGTGCTCTTCTGCACCAGCAGGGAACAGCTCAGAATCTGCCGCTTCTGCTAAGAATAGGTGAGGGGTATGAGGTTGGGGCATGCGGGAGTTGCCAGCAGATTTCCAGGTTATTGAAAGTGATGATTCTGACGTGAGGCAATGGAGACTGACTTTGTCTGTTTGTCTGCACCAGTCTATTTCTCTACCATCTACCGGGGTCACTGTCATGTATCCATTCATCACTCTTTGCTAGAGGTGCGCGAGCCAATATATTAATTAGCATGTAGAGCCAGCCGTGGACGAGCCAAGCGTATACGAGCCAGTGGGCGAGTAGTGAAAATGATCGGCATGTTATTCATACAGTAAACATGATGTAAATGTCTGATAATGTCTCTTCAGAATTCAAAAAAGTGCATTTCTTTAGCGCGTCACCTCAGTACACAAGATTATATCACTGAATAGAGAGGAAGTTATTAAAAGTGCCCGTTTAAAGCTTGAGTTAAAACACTGCCGCTCCTCCCGCCCAACAACAATGCCATTTGTGAACTAAGAGGCGTCAGTTGCCATGCATACCCCGAATGTTGCCTAGAGTCTTATTATATTTAGAGTAACATTAAAATCTAATTCATTAAACACGAGAAGTTTTTGTACAGCACGCATCTTGAACTCTCATATTTCAAGGTGGCAATAATAAAGATGAAAATGGAAGTGCCGGCAGGCAAGAAAACACAAACGGGAGTGGGGGGGGGGGTGGGGGAGTGTGAGAAGTCACAGACTGAGGAAGGGGGCGGTGGGGTGGGGAGACAGGGAAGAAAATTGTGTTAGGAGTAGAGAAGCCAATAGCCGTGGAAGGATACAAATGATGAATGAGGAGGGACTAACAAGCCTCAAACCAATCAGAAGGCAGCATTTAAGACAAATGCCAATGGCCAGAGAGTGGGCGGAGCATCGACACTACAGTATATGCTGCATAACTCGCAAAGCGATGGCAGCGCATTCGCGCTGCAACGCTAGGCGAGACCTTCCTCTTGCGCTCGATACGGCCCGCGTCCTTCCTGCACTTCTTCACTGTATCTCGCCTGTCATTAGTGACCGTGCAGCTGCTGTCCATACAGATGTGAGTAGTGCATGCTGAGAGCCTCTTGGGGTCAGGCTATGAGGCGGAAGTGAGTGCTGAAAACGGCAGCTGGTGAATGGCCTTAAATCAGAGTTGACACCTGGTCAGTTTTCTACATTTCCGGTAATTCAGTATTCCGGCCAGTAAGAAAATAAGAACAATCACAGAAAGCAGGAATTTGTCCTCCTTATTAGCATGTACTTCAAACAGCAAATATAAAGAATAAGGCACTTTAAACCTGCTCCAGTTCTACTCGTAATGATCTTAAACTGATAAGAGAAATACAGAAGAAAGGAAAAGTCATGTTAAAAGTGAATACATATGACTACATGTAAAGTTTACTTTATGTATCAGGCCAGGGCCTTTGCATGCTTGTAAAACATGAACCAATGTTACCAGCCGTGGTATTTTCTTGTCGAAAGGGGGCATTCCTATCTTGAACGAAGCACCAAGTGCTTAATAGAAAGGCCCCCGCTGACCCCCTAAACATGCGTTGACCATTCTTTTTGCGGGCCCCAGCCAGGAGGCAATGAATGTCTTCCTAGGGGCCAGGGCTCTTCGGACGGGGTGGTGTCGGCAAGACTTGCTCGATATTCTGTCTGGTGCCAGTCAAACATGTCGAAATGTCAGATTGTGATCATGTTCGAGGCACTGACAGGCTAAGTAAGGCCGCACAGTGTGCACTCAGCCAGTCATACCTTGGGTGGGGATGCGGACACCACACAAAAATGCATTAGTCTGACCCCTGATGTGTGGTACTTGGCAGGGTTGCATGCTGCACTAGTCTCTCACAGTGCAGCATGTCAGATAATGGAGCAAATGGGCTTGTCAATGAAAGGCTCTTGCCTATCCGAAGAGGGTACAGAGCCAAGCATTTGCAATGCAATAGGTCTCGCACTTTTTAGGTCTCGTCGCGTAGGAGAAAGACCTTTAGCCATCGATTCGCCTTTTCAGCCAAAAACGTGCACGAGTTGCATTGCTTTTAATGACAACGCGTGCACGTCTGGCGATTCCCTTGTGGGGTCTAAACAGTTAATGGTTGTCTCCAAAAGACAAGTGCACATAAAAAAATGTACAGGATAAACTTATACAGAACAACTCTGTCTATGTCCTTCACATCTAACCTGGGCTTCTATTGGAATTCTATAACACATATTAGCAAACCCATTATCTCCGTTTTAGCGGCAGTTTCCTGCCGCTAAAACGGCGATAACTTTAACGAGGTTCTTGCTAATATGCCTCTCAGTCTTAAAGCCCTACCCTCAGGAGCCCATCGTTTGACCCCTGCGGTCAGACAGAACTTAAAAAGTACCATGTGTTCTTAATGTCCAATAGATACACTGTTGGGACCCATGGAACTTATAGCAGAAGGTCCTTTTGCTTTTAGGATTCATGATTCCACAAGTCGAGGCTACCAGTGGACTCAAAGCTGAATCACTTAGGGACCACACTGGACTGTATGGTCCACTTCTACACCTTACATGGCTCTTGTAACACTCTTCTGGGCCCTGCATGGGTGTCATTGCTCTGGTGCTACAACATCCTCATACTCTCCTCCCCTAAAAAAATACAGTCTCACCTGGCCTGTGGCTCGTCAAGGCTCTGGTTGGTGATGACCATTATCTGGTGCAGGGTGTCCTGAATGTCCTGGTGCTGAGCCATGGGAGCAGCCCTGACGAGATTCATGTCCCCAGACACTGACTGAGCCAGGGAGATCATACTGGACAGCGAGGCATGTGCCAACATCATCCGTCCATTGTACATGGCGGCCAGCACTTTCGCCCCATGGACGGTCCTAGTGTTGAGGCATGGGAGCAGCCCCGACGAGCTCCATGTTCCCGGACACAGGCTGCGCCAGGGAGGCCATACTAGACAGCAAGGCATGCGCCAACGGCGTGTGCCAACATCATCCTTCCTGGAGGTCTGCACTTGCACCCCATGGACGGCGCACGCACGGCGGCCCGTTACTCGGCGACTTGCCCGAAAAAAATCTTGAACTGCTCTGTTTTGGATGCGCATGTGTGAGGCCAAGGCTAGACGGAGGTGGGGTAGATGTGACGTCGCAGGCACACTGTGGCATAGTCTCAACAGACTATTCTTTTACCAAAGGAACAAGTATTTGCAATGCAATAGGACTTGCATTTACGCAGGGTAAAGGGTAAATAAAGATGTGGCTAAAACAGAGAATAGCAGTTCCCAAGTTAAGCGGAGGCCAGCGAACTTGCCTACGGAAGGTTAAATAAGCTATGAGCAAGGACACCAAGCATAAAGGCTTGGTTCAACTCTAAGCCAAAATCATATATAATGTGGTACTTCGAAATTTGGGACCGCGTAGGAGGCAGGGCCCTACCCCTGTCTATTCCGGTATTAGCGAACCGCGAATGGTCAATGCGGTATGTACAAGTGCTTTGTATAATGTTTTAGCTATAAATGCACTGTGTATATGATATTATACACTGACTACGTGGGTTCCATCTTAGAGCGGTGGCCATCTTATGGTTGCCCTCACATAGGCTACACATAACGAACAAGTACGGGCCTTTAGAACACATGTACTTTCTGTTTGACTTCTCTGTGACCTGTGCAGCTTGGCTCCGCTGCCCCAGGTCAGTCCGGTCCCACGAGCTGCCCGTCCTGCGGCCACCTGTGATTAGCATCAGGGTTTGACACACGATAAAGCCTTTTCATCTCACACGAGCCTCCGGCTAATCTCTTTCACACCTGACTCTTCCTGCTTTATGGCTTGTTTTCCAAACAGGAGATGCCCGTGTTTATTGGGGCCTGCCGATATCTTATGTGGGATCTGAGCCTCGCTGGGTAAATAATTGTGGGCTGGCTTAACTGGAATGTGGGATGGTCATCATGACTCTGCCTTTTCGTTTGTAATGGATACATGTGAATGACCATATCGTAAACCAAGGAATGTGTGCCTGAAGCATGATATTTTGTATTCAAGGAGAAGCTTGTTTCTGTAATTTTAAGCAGTCTACTGAGAACATACATTGTGTTGTACTTCTCGGATACCTGTAATTGGTCTGCAGCCAATAAATCGATCTTTGACTTCACATAGAAGACTCTGTGTTTCTGTTGGTCTGAAACAGGAAGAACCCGAAGTCTTAGGGTGTGTTCCCCTGCACCGCTGGGCTTAAAATTCCCAGTACTTCAATAATCTGAAGGGCTCAGTGAATTAGGCATTGTCTCTTTAGTGCTACATGTAGGAGAGTAGGGTCTGCTTTCTATGTTCACCCCCACTTTTTGGTTTTGCTTTACTGGTTTTCGACTTAGATGTGGCTGTGGGCCTGCTAATCAGACCCACAGCCCTGCTGTTCTCTCTCTAAATTGATACTATGTACTTTAGGTGCATAACCCATTTGGATAGGATCACCTTATTGGCCCCTGTACAGTGTACCCTAGGTACCCAGGGGATAGGTGTACCCTAGGCCTACCAGGGGCTGCAGCATCTATTATGCCACCCCTGGCCTGGCCTTCCATTATGACACAACTGGCTGATCACTCAGCTGGGGCAAGGTCGTGTAATCACCCCTTGCTTAGGTGTAGTATTCCTATACCTAGCTTACATATAGACACATGTGTACCTATCAGCCACTCCTATGGCAGGCCTTAACAATCCTGGAGGCAGAGTGCTTGGTAACATGTGAGATGGTGCTCTAGCATGAGCTGAGCCTGTCTGCAGCTTTCGGAACCATGTCCTTATAGCTGTTCTATGATATAGCCTACCATATACTCTTAAAGTGCCTTATAATCTTAAACGGTTATGGTAACTATGGTTTGGCTTTATCAAAACATGTCGTGTAAGGTGTCTAACACTTTGGAATAGTACCCCCATCCCATTTCTGGGGATGAGGATATTATCCCTCCCTTCTAGAGGGAGAAGACATGTTGTAACCTACTTACCCGGTTAAAGTTAACCAGAGCCCCAGCATCACAAAATGGATGCTGCTGCCACAGACACAAGTCTGACCTCCTGCTTCTGGGAGTGATCCCGGCAAGGGAGGCTTGGACAATAGGTTTACTGCTTGGGGAGGTGCTAGCACCTCCCCAGACAGACTTTAGTGTATTGGGGCAGGGAGGGATGAAAAGAATGAGACATGCCTGGGGCACACAAGGTGTCCCGTGCATAGTCCAGTTCAAACCGGTGCTGGGGCTCTCCAGCCCCAGTCCTGGCGCGAAACTGGACAAAGGGAAGGGGGTGTAACCACCCCCCTCCCAGGTCCCACCCATAAGGCGTGACCTAGCAGGTAACCCAGCCCCCCCAGATTTGGATAAGAGTGGTAGCTGGGCCCCAGGAGATTAGATTATCCTGAACCTGCAACTTGAACAGAAACTCTGGACCTTCGACATTCGACGAAAGAAGAAGACTGAAGAATCTCCCTTGTGGCCAAGGAGTGGCTACCCTGTGCAAACAGGCACCATCAAGAGACTACCCTTTGCTTAGCTGAAGTTCTACGAGGGACCGACTGCAGAGCCCGACCAGAGCCTTGACTTCCAGACTTCTCCGACCCTGATCCACATCCACAGCCGAGCTGAGATCCGTGGAGGCGACGAGAGACGTGGGACCGGCTACCTGGGAAAAGTGACGAGTATCTTCCAGCGCAGCTTCTGAGGTACCCTCGAAGTTGTGCACCGGGGATTGAGAAGCCCCAACCCCAAGCACCATCTGCACCA
Source organism: Triturus cristatus (assembly GCF_964204655.1). Taxonomy (NCBI): domain Eukaryota; kingdom Metazoa; phylum Chordata; class Amphibia; order Caudata; family Salamandridae; genus Triturus; species Triturus cristatus. The sequence continues at coordinate 1,200,944,723 of NC_140584.1, forward strand.
AAGATCAGCCCCCCACACTCCACGAGTCCTGCGTGGGGCCCTTCTGCATTTTCCTGCTTGCCGCGCCTGTCCGGTTGCTTGCCCGTTGGCTAGTGGCCTTTGTGACGACGCATCCAGAAATCTTCACTGCTGGTTTGGCTCCTCCAGACTGGCTCCCGCTTCCTTGCAAAAGAGAAGCACCCCAGACCTTCCTGGTCTGCACCAGAAGCAAGTCCTCCGTTCTTCGTGGGTTCCGCTTGCCAAGGCTTGGTGAGTCCTAGTTCAACTTCGACGCCGCCGACAGCAAGAGCCTTCGTGGGACAGCTCGCCTCCTGGTCCTGGTCGTCCTCGACGTTTCCTGGTCCCTGTGGCTGCATCGACAAGCTTCACCTTCACCTGCAATCTTCACGACATCGCCTGGTTCCTTCCTGGTTCCACGTGGTCACTGGCTAGTGACCTTGACTCTGTCCCTTCTGCTTGCAGGTCTCCTCTCTTCTTGATCCCAGCCTTGGGATCCACCGGACACTCTTCACTGACTGCCTGTCAGCAACTTTCCTTCAGGCATCCATAGAAGTCCACGACGAAACCCGACGCAAGTTCACACCTATGCACCAGCAGTCCGTGGGCTAGGTAACTTGGGTACTTCAGTGCTCACAAGGGTAGTGACTATCCTAGGGTCTAGTTTCCGAGTCTCGACTCTCTAGCTGCTTCAGAAGTGTCCTTAAACTGTTAATTGCTAACAACTACTATTTCTATCGACTTTTACGCATCACGCGTGAGTGTTTCCACTCTGCACCTGAATCCCGTGGGCCTCCCACTTCCTAACTGTTGCTAGTGCAGTGTAGCCCCAGCGATTCCCTAGGCCTAGGCCTATCCTATTTCCGTGACAGTGGTCCTTATACCACTTACTTAGTATATGGTTTGCGTGGCCCCTAGGGCCTAACTGTATTACTCACCTGTGTGACTTAATGTATGCTTAAATAAGACTGTGTTGTACTTACCTCTAATCTCATAAAGAGTGCTGAGGGTTTGACTAGAATAAATCAGAATCAGAATCAGAATCAGAAACAGCTTTATTCGATTTTTAAGTTTCAAAACCATAAAAGCATATATACATCAGATTTCATACATAAAATACAAATTTTCAGAGTTAAAAATAGCAGCATGATAAAGATGAGCTAATTCATAGAAATCCTGAATCTAATAACAGTTTTTAAAAAAGTAGAGACCGAAAAGATAAGAAATTCATCATCTAACATTTGTAGTCTGACCAGAGCCGCTCTACATTGTCTCAGCCCTAACTTTTTCAAGACTGGTCGTAAAATACTTTTTCTAGGTTCCGAGTAAAATTTACAAAAGAGAATACAATGAAGGGAAGTTTGGACAGAAATATGGTCGCAGGGACATGGAGTAAGTTCCTTGAGCCAGCAATTCTTCTCGGGGAATGTAACCATTCTATGGAAGATATCAGCCCTAAAACGGGATAGCAGCATACGGGTATAGCAGCTGGGAACTACTTTCAAATATGGTTGTATGCCCTGGTGAGTGATGAGTAGCTGATTGGCCATGACAGAGCTCTTGTGTTTCTCTAACATCCAGCGTGCCTCTGAAAGGAAGTGCAAACAAATTTGCTTGAATTTCCTTCTAGAGAAATTCGTCATGCTTGCTGGAGAGTTAAAGAACTCCGGATGGCCTAGCTCGATAAAAAATTTCCTAACATAGTTAAGCCAGGGAATTTTCAATGCTCCATGTAAGACTAGGCAGTCCTTTATTATTTCCCTGTTTAGGGCTGTCTCAGTTCCAGACCAGACTTTATGCCACAGCAAGATGGGCTCCAGTTTAATAAGGTCAGCAATGTAGGGCACGCCCAGCTCTTGATGACAGGCATAAGCAGAAGTTGACCCTGGGACAGCCAGTAAGTATCGCAGGAAAAAGTTTTGACAGGTCTGGATTTGGGTGCTTGAGGTGTTAACAATCCCCCAAATTCCTGCACCATATATTGCAGTAGATACACACTTAGCTCTATAAATATCGAGCAAGACTGGTACCGGGCGGCCTCCGACCTTATTTGAAAAATGTTTGACCGCCCCAATTGTTCGTGAGAAGGCTAGCTTACGGGAATCACCTGCCGCAATCCAAGTTCCCTTACTGTCAAAAGTGATACCTAAGTACGAAAAAGTATTAACAGTCATGATTTTTGTGTTAGATAAAAATGTATTACAGCTAAGGCTCTTCTTTTTTGTGCAACACATATTAAATGTTTTGGTTATGTTGATCTTTAGGCCTCTACTACCCATATATTCGGAGAAGCTAGTGGTCGATCTCTGGAGACCTATTTGGGTCCGGGACATAATTACCGCATCGTCTGCATATAAGAGAATGGGGATAAAGGAGTTGCCAATTTTTGGGTAATCCTGTTTGTCTGCCAGGAGGTGAGACGCGACCGAGTTAATATATAAGTTGAATAAAAAAGGTGCTAAAATACAGCCTTGTCTCACGCCCTTTTCTATGGAGAATTTGGATGTACAATCCCCCTTTTCCCCATAACGAACCCTCGCGCCCGCCTCCCGATATAGTTCTCTGATGAAAATGAGGAGGTTTGAGTCCACTCCCATTTCCTGCATAGTTAGCCAGAGTTTGTTATGGTTGATGCAGTCAAAGGCCGAACTCAAATCTACAAATGTAAGAAATAAGTTCTCTTGTTTTGCTTCGACGTACTTGGCTACAAGGAGTGCTAAGTTCAGGCCTTGCTCAATTGTGCCTAGACCTTCCCTAAAGCCATATTGGAATTGGGAGAGAGTGCCTGTGTCGTTCACCCATACTTGTAATTTGTCCAGTATGACTCTCCCCGCTATCTTCATAAGTGAATCAAGTAAAGAGATCGGTCTATAGCATTTAGGTGAACTGCGATCTCCTTTCTTGAAGATAGGCACTACAATGGCTTCCTGCCAGGTCTTTGGGAACCCCGTTTTGTTAAAGCTATTAAGAACGTTGGTTAGCAGGGGGGCCCATAACTTACTGTTAGCCTTAAAGACATCTACGGGAACACCATCCGGCCCCGGGGCCTTACCTGCTGGGCTCTTATTGATGGCTATCATAACTTCCTCCATAGTGAAGTCGATATTTATTGGGTGGAATACTGTGTCCTCATTGCCTGAATTAAAATCCCCTTCTGACTCGACCTGAGAGTCCTTAGTGTAGAGTTCTCGGAAGAAGGACAGCCAGCCTTCTTCCGAGATTGCTATTACAATAGTGTCTGTGGAATCTTTGGAGAAGAATGGAGCATTCACCGCTTTCCAAAATGCAGTATTATTTTTGGAAATACAGGTTTCACGGAGGGTACTCCAAGCTTCCTGTTTGATTTGCTTTTTCCTTTTTTTTACTGCCAGTTGGTACGCAGATCTGGCTGATCTAACTTCAGCCATTACCCTAGGCTCCCTTTTTAATTGTTCCATTAAGTGAGCGTGGGTCTTGCTACACTCTCTATCAAACCATCTCTTAATTTTTTTTGCCCCAGAATGCTGTGGTCTCGTGAGTAGCTTTTTAATTTCCTCCGAGATGGCAAGGAAGGCATTATTGACTTTGGGAGGGTCAATGAGCTCTGCAAGACAGATATTAAATTCCTCTTCCTTTGAGCCAATTAGTTTGCCTAGGAAGACCGCTGGTTCCACTTTGTCCCATTTAAGGGTATAGCCATTCTTTTTCACGAGTTCAAGATTGAAGTCGTACAGGGTCTGGGTCTTAGTAACCATGTTCTGTTTACCCAGCATTATACCAAGGGACATGCTAAGTGGTAGGTGGTCGCTCATTGCTATCTCACATGTTTCAAACGCAAGAATATGGTGAGAGTAGCGTTTGGAGATTAACATAAAGTCAATTGTTGATTTACAACCCCGTCCAATAAATGTGGGGTTAAAAGAGACTGGTGGGGAGCATAGTTCGTTCACAAAACCCAGGTCCAGGGAGAAAAGAATCTCATTAAGGTGTTTGCCCAGGGATGTATGTGAAAAGTGTGTCACGGTGATTTCATCCATCTCTTACCTCGAATCTCATAAAGAGTGCTGAGGGTTTGACTAGAATAAATACACTTTATTTTATATATATATATCTGTTGTGGTGTCCTTTCATTTGGTATTCAAGGGATTATAGATGGTATCACAGCTGGCTTCACATGCCATTCAGAGTTTAGCCTAAGACTGCTCTTGTCCATGCTACCACTAGGATAGCTGGTCTATAAGGTTGACTTTACAACCAACCACCATAAGGGTTGTTTGGACTGATGTAAGGTGTACACTAGAACTAGTGACATCATACATCAGGCCAACTTCTCACATTGGTGAGCAGCGGTTGGGATCTGAGCTTGCTGTTGTAATACCATTGTAATCTTGAGATACTAAATTGAAAGATCACACAGATATTGTCTAGGTACATATAACATAGATTATAATACTTAAGTCCTACTGGACTTAGTGGTTGTAGGTTGAAGGGAGTAACACACCCTGACTACAACTACCAGAGAGGTTTAGTAGAAACAACTAGTGTAGGTAGGTGCACACACCACACCCTCACTAGATCATGTCTCTGGGAGGAGATCAAGTAGATGCTCTCTCAGGAGGGGCAGGTCTGAAGAAGACCCCCTCTAGATATGATACCCTAACTTTTCAGGAGATGAGACAATTGTGTACCTCCAGAAAGTTAAAACAGGGTGCAAACCCTACCCTCCTTCAGCTAGTACAACTCCTAGAGGAGTATGATGGTCTTAGAGCCTCACAGGCCAGTACCCTAGGTACAAAGGAGGGTCTACCCACCACAGATGAGTCAGATGGGACTTCAGATGAAGAGGTAGACAGCCAGGGCCAAGTAGGAAGACTTAGCCAGGCAAACCTAAGCTTACATGGGAGTTTGCATGGGGTCCCCCCATACAGACCCCCAAGTGGGCTTACACAGAGAAGCAGGAGGGACAGATCCCCTTCAAGGGAATCCATCCACTCCCATATCTCTAGCATCTCTAATGCTTCCTCTCACAGGGGAATGACTTCCCCTGAGAGAAAGGAGCATGAAGCCAGAACGAGGGAAGCTAATCTGAGGATTCAGAGGGAAGAACTTGCCCTTGCCAAGGAGAAGCTTGCTCTGGCTAGAGAGCAAAAGTTAAGTGGGTCAGAACCCACTGGTGGCAGCAATATCCCTAAGGATAGAGACAGGCACTATGATAATAGAAACCTGAGCAAGATTATCCCTCCCTACAAGTGTGGGGATGACATCCACAAATGGATAACTGCTTTGGAGAGAGCTTGCAAAGTACAGCAGGTACCCCAAAGTCAGTGGGCAGCTATCTTGTGGCTCTCCTTCTCTGAGAAAGGTAGAGACAAGCTCCTCACAGTTAGTGATGAGGATGCAGACAATTACACTGTCCTGAAGAGTGCTCTGATTGATGGGTTTGGCCTAACCACTGAACAATACAGGTTGTTGTTCAGGGATACCCAGAAGACACAGACTCAGGACTGGACTGACTTTGTAGATTGTGCCACTAAGGCTCTGGAAGGCTGGCTAGTGGGAAGTAAGGTTAAGGACTATACAGGATTGTATAATTTGATCATGAGAGAACAAATCCTTAACAACTGTCAAAACCAGCTACTGCATCAACACTTGATTGATTCTGATCTGACTTCTCCCCAAGAATTGGGAAAGAAGGCAGATAGATGGGTCAGGACTAGAGTTAAGCAGAAAAACCAGAACCAGGGCGGTGATCAGAAAAAGGCAGACCAGAAGGGTAATGATCAGAAACAAAAAGACCAGAAGTCTTCACCAGGCCCCCAAAAGGCTCAGGGGGAGGGTGGTCCCAAAAAGGATAAAAAGAAAGATGGCCAAAAGAAACCATGGTGCAACTATTGTAAGTCCAACTCACATTGGTTTAGTGAGTGCACCAAAAAGGATAAGCCCCCAGCCACCATTGCCCCTAAGGCAACTGTACCCCCTAGTCCAGCTGTAAGTGGTGGTTCCCAGCAAAAGGGTGTAGTAGGGTTAACCCTGGGAACTGAGGAGGGTTCTGGCCTAGTCAGAATACCTACTCAGGCTGTTCTGATCTGTGATGGGGACTTAGCTTTGTCCTCTACTGTAGGCCCCAGTAACCTGGGCAAGTACAGACAGACTCCTTTTATCAACCAAAGAATGGCTCAGGCCTACAGGGACACTGGGGCTAGTGTCACAATGGTGACACCTGCCTTTGTGGACCCTGGACAGATCATACTAGGTGAGAATTACCTAGTGACCAACACTAGCAATGCTACTACCTCCCATAGTGTGGCTATTGTTAACTTCTCCTGGGGAGGGGTAACTGGCCTCAAGAAAGTTGTTGTTAGTTCAGACCTTCCTGTAGAGTGTTTACTGGGCAATGATCTTGAAACTTCAGTTTGGTCTGAAGTGGAGTATAGGACCCATGCAGAAATGCTGGGGATAGATGCACATGTCCTTGCTGTGACCAGGTCACAGGCCAAAATGTGCACCACTGAACAAGTGCTGGATCCTGAAACTATGGACCAGTCACAACCCAAGAGAAGGAGCAGTAGGGTTAAGGCTGTGCCTTCCCCCCTGCCTCAGGTGGTGGATCAGCCCTCCCAGGAGGATGATTCTGAGAGCCCTGAAGGAACTGTCCTAGAAGAACTTGAACCTGATCAGGTTGAGTTTCTTGGGACAGGGGGACCTTCAAGTGCAGATCTGAGGCAGGCTCAATTAGACTGCCCCTCTCTTGAACCCCTCAGACAGCTGGCTGCTGCTGAGGCTGCAGGGAATGCTCAAGGTACCCATAGAGTGTATTGGGATGAAGGGCTACTGTACTCAGAGGCTAGAGACCCCAAGCCTGGTGCATCCAGGAGGTTGGTCATACCACTGAAGTTCAGAGGCTTCCTTCTTACCTTGGCCCATGATATTCCCCTTGCAGGACATTTAGGCCAGAACAAGACTTGGGACAGGCTTGTCTCTCACTTTCACTGGCCCCATATGTCAGAAGATACTAAGGAGTTTTGTCGCTCCTGTGTCACCTGCCAAGCCAGTGGCAAATCAGGTGGCACCACAAAGGCCCCCCTCATACCACTACCTGTGGTGGGGGTTCCCTTTGAAAGAGTGGGCATAGATATTGTAGGACCAATGGACCCACAAACAGCATTTGGGCACAGATTTATACTGGTGATAGTGGACCATGCCACCAGGTATCCAGAAGCTATTCCCCTGAGGACCACAACAGCTCCTGTTGTGGCAATGGCCCTGCTTGGAGTATTCTCCAGAGTGGGCTTTCCAAAGGAGGTCATTTCTTTTTTTTTTTTTTTTTTTTTTTTTTAGAAAACCTTTATTTCGAAATTCAGGACACAGCTATTCAGCCGACAGCCCGAAGGTTCGGCAGCATTGCAAGTTAGATACAGTAATGCGTCCCGGATACAGTACGAAGAGTAATGCAAAGGTCCAATTTTAAATAAACACAGAAAAAACACACAACAAACCCCAGCAAGGCAGAACATTGAAATACCATGGCGAAAGCCCCCAGGGGAGGCAGGACCCCACTCATCTACTAAGTATAAGACTGTGTGCGGAGGAAGAAGGGGAACAGCAGAGGCCCAGAACGGGTACCAAAACCAAACTGTGCTGGAAGGTAGGTCAGGGGGAAAGCTGTTCCTCGGGAGGTTCCAGATCCGGGGCAAGACATATTCCCCCCCTGTATAGGTTCCACCGCCCCCAGATGGCATGCCACTTCCGGGGGCGACCTCTAGAGCAGTAGACCGTCTTCTCCCTAAACATGCTCCAATCCATGTTCTCCTTCCACGCGGTCAGTGTAGGGGGACCCGAGGAGCCCCATAATCGCGCGATATCCCTTTTAGCTACCATGTTACCCAGAGTCACCCATTGGGTCTGTGCCTCATCGAGATCAGTGGGCCCCCAAACGTTCAGGAGGCAACACCGCGCTTCCGGCTGTACCCCAATGCCCGTCACCTCCCCCATAACTGCATGGACTCTCCTCCAGAACTCCACAATGACACCACATTCCCAAATGATGTGCAGGAAAGTACCCACCATACCACATCCCCTTCTGCACAGGCCATCCTCCGAGAATCCCATGTGGACCAGCCTTGGCCCCGTAACATACACCCGGTGCAGTATTTTAAGCTGCACCAGCCTCAGACGCGACGGGATCGCAACCTCCTTAGGCGAAGAAACCGCTGACTGCCAGTCCTCATTATCCAACTCGAGGCCATCCCTGGTCCACTGTTCTCTCAGCCCCAATAGCAAGTCTGCCCGGACGTTTATCAACTTCTTATATATGAGCGAAATCGTGCTCTCGGGCATATGACCATCAAGGACTCGGTCCTCAAGGGGAGAGGACTCGGGCACCTTCTCACCCTCCACTAGGACTGATCGGAGGGCGTGACGCAGCTGGATATACCTAAAATACTCTGAAGGCCCTAGCTCAAACTCAGTCTGCAACTCCTCGAAAGACTTCACCCTCCCCTTATGCAGCACATCCCCCACCCTGGATATACCTATCAGATCCCACTTATCAAAGCCCTTCGTATGCCAGAGTCTTCCCAACCTTTCCGATTCAAACAATGGGGTAGCGAGGGTTAGCCTGTCCTTCCAGCCCAGCGAGTCGGTCGCCATCTTCCATACGCGCACCGCCACACCTGTGGGCCCCGTGAGGGACGAGTCTAGGGACCGCGAATACAACGCCCTGTAGTAGTTGCCGCCGCGCAGCAGCCACCTATCCATGGCATACCCAGGGCTGAGGACAGGGCCGTAAAACCCATGGTTGATCGCGCTCAACTGCGTGGCCCAGTAGTACCGTCGGATGTCTGGGAGCGCAATGCCCCCATCGTACCATGGGAGCGTCAACTTTGAAATAGCTATTCGCGGCCGCCCATCCCACAGCAACGTCCTTTGGAGGCCTTCGACCTCCCGAAAGTACTTAGCCGGTACCCAGTCCAAGGTGTTCTGGAGGGCGTAGAGGAAGCGGGGAAGAGACATCATTTTGAACAGGGCCGCACGCCCAACAAGGGAGAGTGGCAGCCTCCGCCAACCTTCCACATCTCGCCTCAAGCGTGCCAAGGGGGGGAGCAGGTTCCTCTCATAGCGCACAACAGGATCCATGGATATAAAAATCCCCAAATACACAAAACCTTGCTGGGCAACCTGTATCGAACATGTTCTAGGGATCGGTGGGACCTCGCCACTAAGAACGTACAAGTACGATTTGCCCCAATTAATCACAAGCCCCGAGTTCCTACCGAACGATGCGAGCACGTCACAGACCACTATAAGTGACTTCTTTGGTGAGGCAAGATACAGCAGGATATCGTCGGCATAAAGCGAAACACGGTCCTCGTGATCAGGCGACCACCGAAGGCCCCGTATATCCGGGTGCCAACGTATCCACGCAGCCAACGGTTCAAGGGCGAGGGCGAACAACAGAGGCGACAGGGGGCAGCCCTGCCGAGTACCCCTTCCAAGCTGAAACGGAGCAGATGCCCGACCATTCACCACAACATTCGCTAGTGGCCCCTCGTACAGCAACCGGACCCAACTCACAAACCCGCGACCGAAACCAAACTTGGCCAGCACGGCCCATAAATATGCCCACTCCACCGTGTCAAAGGCCATCGTGGCATCGAGAGATGCCACAACAGCCGGTTCACGCAGCGTGCCCGCCCTGGCGATGACGCCATGAAGACGCCTGAGGTTCAATGCTGTGTTTCGGTGCGGGATAAAGCCAGATTGATCCGGGTGGACCAGATCGCCAAGTACCCTAATCAGACGGGTAGCCAGGAGTTTGGCCAGAATTTTCGGCTCAGCGTTGAGGAGTGAAATGGGCCGATAGGAGGCGCATCTATCTCGGGGTTTACCCTCTTTGTGTATGACCACGATCGACGCCAGCCGCTGATCCAACGGAAGGATCCCATCTCCCCGCGCCTCCAAAAACATGGCGCGCAGGTGAGGGGCGACCCTATCCGGGAACAGTTTGTACAGATCGATCGGCAGTCCATTCGGTCCAGAGGCCTTACCCGAATTCAGCGCGCGAATCGCCCCCGCCACCTCGTCAACCGTGATGTCGCCATCCAAATCGTCCCTATCTATGTCAGAGAGGCAGGGCAACTCTATATCACGGAGGAGATCAGACGAGTCTTCGGGCGGCCTGTCCGACACAGAGGAATAAACCCTATGAAAATACTCCGCGAAACACTCCACAATCCCTTCAGGTTCCACAATCGCCTCTCCCCCCTCTCCAATCAACTCTGGCACCACTCTATTGACCCGTTCCTTCCTGTCCAGCCACGCCAGGAGTTTCCCTGCCTTATCTCCAACATCATACAGACGGCCCTGTTGTTCCCTGCTGAGGGTCTTCGCGGCGTCCGTCACCAGGTCCCTATACTCCGCCTGCTTCAAGCAGAGCTCATGCAATGAGGACTCTGTGACCTCCTCCTCCATATCCCCTTCAAGGGCCGCAATCTCCTCCTCCACTTGCCGCACTTCGCAATCCCTCCGATTCTTGGCAGTCACCACCAGGGAGAGGGCCTCCCCCCGAAGCACGGTCTTAAAAGCTTCCCACAGCGAGATTGCCGAGTCCACGGATCCCAGATTGTCCTTAAAGTAATTATCTACCTTCTTTACCAGGGCGCTGCGCATCTTGGGGTCTCGGAAATACCAAGGGTTAATGGGGGCCACCCTCCCTCCTCCCTCCCGACCGAGATCCAGCCGGATCCACACTGGCGAGTGATCAGAGATACCACGTGCCATGTGCCTCGCCTCGGATATCAACAAGGCATGTGCGGCCAGAGTGAGCAGGTAGTCAATCCTGGAGAGGCTACCATGCGCCCCGGAGTGAAACGTGTATTGACTCTGTGTGGGGTGCCGGAGCCTCCAGCAGTCTATCAGGCCAAACGTGTCTAGGAGGTCTGGAAGCCATTTCTGAGCCCCCCCTGTGTCCCTGGGCGGGTATCTATCCAGCAGTCCGGAACCCACAGCGTTGAAATCCCCTCCCACTACCAGCATGCCCCCCGGGAGAGTCAGCAAAGCCCTGCCCAATTCAGCAAATGTGGCGGCCTGCAGGGCCGGCGGGACATAAACCGAAACCAAAACCAAAGTCCTTCCTTCCCACCGCCCCGCCACCGCCACAAACCTCCCCCTATCGTCAACAATGGTGGAGTCCACCTCAAAAGGCAGCGATGCTCTAACGAGGATGCCCACACCCCTGGACCCAGAAGAGAATCCCGAGTGTGCAATGAATTTATACCCCTTCCTATTCAGGGCATAGCACGTATTGCCTATGAGGTGCGTCTCCTGCAGCAGTACAACGTCTGGCATTGAGCGTTTCAGAAATTGCAAAACAATCCCCCTCTTAATGCGATCCCCCAAACCATTAACATTCCAGCTTATAACACTTAGGCCTCTACCCCCCATCCTCAAACGGAAAGAGGCCCACCCCACACCCGAGGCGCCACCATGGAACAGCCCTGAGGATAATCATCATGCCTTGCAGAAATAAACCCCCCAACAACAAACTCAAACTCCCCATAACTCCCCCCACCCTGCACCCCTGCTGCAGCTTAAAAAGCCCCCCCAACTTGCAGTGTGCCTGTCGCCCTACAAAAACAAAAATCTACAAAAAGTCCCCTAAGGGAGAAAAAGAGCACCCCTCGTCCTCCCGCAACCCTCCACAGTTACTGCACTCTGTTCAAATCTTCAAATATGGTCAAATCAAGTCAGGCCGGCTTTGAGTTATCAGCCCTGTCCATCCCGGCCACTGTCTCCATGCTCAGCTGTGTCGTCCCCGGTCCGTCGCCGGGGCAAAGCGTCCAGCCATTCGTCGGCCATAACAGGAGAGTCAAAAAAGAATGTCCGATCTTCATGCACCACCCGTAGTCTGGCGGGGAAAAGCATGGCATACTTTAGGTCCCGCTCCCGAAGCCTTCGCTTCACCCCCAGGAAGCTCTGTCGCTGTCTCTGCACCTGCTGGGTAAAGTCCGGGTAAAAATTCACCGACGAATTCTGGAAGGGGACTGGGCCCGTCACCCTCGAAGCTTGCAGGATAGCGTCCCGATCTCGAAAATGAAAGAGCCGGGCGACAATCGGCCGCGGCGGGGCACCCGCCTTGGGCCGTCCGCCCGGCACCCTATGGGCCCTTTCCACCGCAAAAAACTTTCCAAGGCCCTTAGGCTTCAGATGATTGAGGACCAAATCTTCCACAAGCAGGTCCGCCGAAGCCTCATCCGAGGACTCCGGGACCCCGATTACGCGCACGTTGTTGCGCCTGGACCGGCTCTCGAAGTCCTCCAGCCGGCGGGCGGCGAGGTCACTCTCGGCCCTCAGCTTCCGGACCTCGTTCTGCAGGTCCGCAACCTCATCAGTGAGGCCCGTGGTCTTGTGGTCCAGGTCCTTAACGCGCTCGTTAGTCTTGCCCAGGTCCGAGCGGATCAAGTTGACATCCACCAGGATGGCGTCCACCTTTTGCGCCAGGGCCTCGAATTGCCTCCCCATCGAGGTCTGCATCCCATCAAGCGCGCCCATGACATCCTGCAGGGAGAGCTCCGGGGTCCCAGACGAGTCCTCCTTCTGGGCATCCGGCGCCTGGCTCGATCCACTCGGCGATGTCTTCAGGAGGGCGTAGCGGTCCATACTGTTGACTTGGGAATACGTTCCCCGCCTGGTGGACTTAGTCTTCAGCCGATCTCCTTCTGCCTTGCCCGACATAATGGACTCCAGGCAGTCCAATGCAGTGAGGACCGTCCCCTCTCAGAGAGAGGTATAAAGAGTGAGCAGGTCCGCCTTGTTCTGTCAAAGTAGCCCACCGAGCGTCCCTGGGGTTATAGAGCCACCCAGAGCACTACAGTGTCCGGGCAGACAAAGGGAACGAAACCGAAAGTGAAAGAGCGAGGGCCTCCGTCCGGCAGTTCACACCTCACCAGGCCGATGTTGATCAACTAGGAGTCGGGCATCCTGCCAACTCTAGCCCCTGGCATCTCCGGGAGTTAGGCCGCAATCTTTCGCCAGTCATAAGTCCGGTTCCCGATGGGCGATCCGACCGCGGGTAGCATCAATCGCCTCCCTGACAACTCAGCAACACGGTGCCATGCATACCATCAGGATTAGAGTCAGGATAGTCGACGGAGGGCGCGAGGGTCTCGGGAGCTCTAAGCTCACGCGGCCATCTTGGTCAAGCGCTAGGCTCCTCCCCCCAAAGGAGGTCATTTCTGACAGAGGTGCCAACTTCATGTCAGGATACTTGACTGCAATGTGGAAGGAGTGTGGTGTGAACTACAAGTTCACCACACCCTATCACCCACAGTGCAATGGGTTTGTTGAGAGATTCAACAAGACCCTAAAGGGAATGATAAAAGGATTACCAGACAAGCTTAGGCGAAGATGGGACATCCTTTTACCCTGCCTTCTGTTTGCTTACAGAGAGGTCCCACAAAAGGGGGTTGGCTACAGCCCTTTTGAGCTTTTGTTTGGGCATCCTGTAAGAGGACCCCTGTGTTTAGTAAGGGAAGGATGGGAGAGACCTCTCAGACAACCCAAACTTGATATAGAGGATTATGTACTTGGTCTCCGCTCCAGGATGGCAGAGTATATGAAGAAGGCTTCTAAAAACCTTGAGGCAAGCCAAGAACTCCAAAAAGCTTGGCATGACCAAAAGGCTGTGCTGACTGTTTACCAGCCAGGGCAGAAAGTGTCGGTGTTGGAGCCAGTGGCCCCAGCAGCACTCCAAGACAAATGGTCTGGACCCCACACTATTGTTGAGAAAAAGGGAGAAGTCACCTACTTGGTGGACCTTGGGACTCCCAGAAGCCCCCACAGGGTGCTTCATGTCAACAGATTGAAGACATATGTTGACAGGGCAGACATGGGCTTACTCATGGCTACAGATGAGGGGCAGGAGGAAGAGAGTGACCCTCTCCCAGACCTGTTGACTCAGAACCCTGATGATGGCTCAGTTGATGGTGTGGTCTTTTCTGACAGCCTTACTGTCCATCAGCAACAGGACTGCAGACAGGTTCTGCAATCCTACAGACATATGTTCTCTCTGACCCCAAGTCAGACAAACTGGTGCACCCATGAGGTGGACACTGGTGACAGTCTGCCTGTGAAGAGTAAAATCTACAGGCAACCTGACCATGTCAGGGACTGCATAAAAGTTGAGGTACAAAAGATGTTGGAGCTGGGAGTCATTGAACCTTCAGAGAGCCCTTGGGCTAGTCCTGTAGTTCTTGTGCCAAAACCTCACACCCAAGATGGTAAGAGAGAGATGAGGTTTTGCGTGGATTACAGAGGTCTCAATGCTGTCACTAGGACAGATGCCCACCCAATACCTAGGGCAGATGAGCTCATTGACAGACTGGCAGCTGCTAAGTTTTTGAGCACATTTGACCTGACAGCAGGCTACTGGCAAATCAGACTAGCTGAGAATGCAAAGGCCAAAACTGCTTTCTCGACCCCAGGAGGACATTATCAATTTGTGGTAATGCCCTTTGGTTTGAAGAATGCACCTGCCACTTTCCAAAGGTTGGTGAATCAAGTCCTTACTGGGTTGGATGATTATTGTGCAGCTTATCTTGATGATATTGGTGTCTTTAGCTCCACCTGGGAGGATCACCTGGTCCACCTGAGGAATGTTTTAGAGGCCCTGCAAAAGGCAGGCCTCACTATCAAGGCCACTAAGTGCCAGATAGGGCAGAGCAAGGTTGTATACCTGGGCCACCTAGTTGGTGGGGGTCAGGTTCAACCACTGGAGAGCAAGATCCAGACCATAAAGGACTGGACTCCTCCAACTACCCAGACTCAGGTCAGAGCTTTCTTGGGCCTGACTGGGTACTACAGAAAGTTTGTTAAGAACTATGGGTCCATTGTGACACCACTTAATGACTTGACCTCCAAGAAAATGCCAAAGAAAGTTCAGTGGACAGTAAGCTGTCAAAAAGCATTTGATGACCTGAAGCAGGCCATGTGCAGTGCACCTATTCTGAAAAGTCCAGACTACTCCAAAGAGTTCATTGTCCAGACAGATGCTTCTGAGTTGGGTGTGGGAGCTGTTCTTTCACAACTTAATATAGATGGTCAAGACCAGCCCATTGCTTTTATAAGTAGAAGGCTGACTCCTAGAGAGAAACGTTGGTCAGCTATTGAGAGGGAGGCCTTTGCTGTGGTTTGGGCCCTGAAGAAGCTGAGGCCATACTTGTTTGGCACTCACTTCAAGATTCAGACAGACCATAAGACCGTCTTGTGGCTAAATCAGATGAAGGGTGAAAATCCCAAACTTCTTAGGTGGTCCATTTCCCTACAGGGGATGGACTTCACAGTGGAACATAGACCTGGGACTGACCATGCCAATTCAGATGGACTCTCCAGATATTTCCACTTAGAACATGAAGACTCAACTGGTCAAGGTTAGTTCAATGTCCCTAAGTTTGGGGGGGGGGTGTGTAGGAGAGTAGGGTCTGCTTTCTATGTTCACCCCCACTTTTTGCTTTTGCTTTACTGGTTTTCGACTTAGATGTGGCTGTGGGCCTGCTAATCAGACCCACAGCCCTGCTGTTCTCTCTCTAAATTGATACTATGTACTTTAGGTGCATAACCCATTTGGATAGGATCACCTTATTGCCCCCTGTACAGTGTACCCTAGGTACCCAGGGCATAGGTGTACCCTAGGCCTACCAGGGGCTGCAGCATGTATTATGCCACCCCTGGCCTGGCCTTCCATTATGACACAACTGGCTGATCACTCAGCTGGGGCAAGGTCGTGTAATCACCCCTTGCTTAGGTGTAGTATTCCTATACCTAGCTTACATATAGACACATGTGTACCTATCAGCCACTCCTATGGCAGGCCTTAACAATCCTGGAGGCAGAGTGCTTGGTAACATGTGAGATGGTGCTCTAGCATGAGCTGAGCCTGTCTGCAGCTTTCGGAACCATGTCCTTATAGCTGTTCTATGATATAGCCTACCATATACTCTTAAAGTGCCTTATAATCTTAAACGGTTATGGTAACTATGGTTTGGCTTTCTCAAAACATGTCGTGTAATGTGTCTAACACTTTGGAATAGTACCCCCATCCCATTTCTGGGGATGAGGATACTATCCCTCCCTTCTAGAAGGAGAAGACATGTTGTAACCTACTTACCCGGTTAAAGTTAACCAGAGCCCCAGCATCACAAAATGGATGCTGCTGCCACAGACACGAGTCTGACCTCCTGCTGCTGGGAGTGATCCCGGCAAGGGAGGCTTGGACAATAGGTTTCCTGCCTTGGGAGGTGCGAGCACCACCCCAGACAGGCCTTAGTGTATTGGGGC
The DNA here is from genome assembly GCF_964204655.1 of Triturus cristatus. Classification (NCBI taxonomy): domain Eukaryota; kingdom Metazoa; phylum Chordata; class Amphibia; order Caudata; family Salamandridae; genus Triturus; species Triturus cristatus. The sequence goes on from NC_140584.1 coordinate 1,200,961,031, forward strand.
AGGGAGGGATGAAAAGAATGAGACATGCCTGGGGCACACAAGGTGTCCCGTGCATAGTCCAGTTCAAACCGGTGCTGGGGCTCTCCAGCCCCAGTCCTGGCGCGAAACTGGACAAAGGGAAGGGGGTGTAACCACCCCCCTCCCAGGTCCCACCCATAAGGCGTGACCTAGCAGGTAACCCAGCCCCCCAGATTTGGATAAGAGTGGTAGCTTGGCCCCAGGAAATTAGATTATCCTGAACCTGCAACTTGAACAGAAACTCTGGACCTTCGACATTCGACGAAAGAAGAAGACTGAAGAATCTCCCTTGTGGCCAAGGAGTGGCTACCCTGTGCAAACAGGCACCCTCAAGAGACTACCCTTTGCTTTGCTGAAGTTCTACGAGGGACCGACTGCAGAGCCCGACCAGAGCCTTGACTTCCAGACTTCTCCGACCCTGATCCACATCCACAGCCGAGCTGAGATCCGTGGAGGCGACGAGAGACGTGGGACCGGCTACCTGGGAAAAGTGGCGAGTATCTTCCAGCGCAGCTTCTGAGGTACCCTCGAAGTTGTGCACCGGGGATTGAGAAGCCCCAACCCCAAGCAACATCTGCACCGAAGATCAGCCCCCCACACTCCACGAGCCCTGCGTGGGGCCCTTCTGCATTTTCCTGCTTGCCGCGCATGTCCGGTTGCTTGCCCGTTGGCTAGTGGCCTTTGTGACGACGCATCCAGAAATCTTCACTGCTGGTTTGGCTCCTCCAGACTGGCTCCCGCTTCCTTGCAAAAAAAAAAAGCACCCCAGACCTTCCTGGTCTGCACCAGAAGCAAGTCCTCCGTTCTTCGTGGGTTCCGCTTGCCAAGGCTTGGTGAGTCCTAGTTCAACTTCGACGCCGCCGACAGCAAGAGCCTTCGTGGTACAGCTCGCCTCCTGGTCCTGGTCATCCTCGACGTTTCCTGGTCCCCGTGGCTGCAGCGACAAGCTTCACCTTCACCTGCAATCTTCACGACATCGCCTGGTTCCTTCCTGGTTCCACGTGGTCACTGGCTAGTGACCTTGACTCTGTCCCTTCTGCTTGCAGGTCTCCTCTCTTCTTGATCCCAGCCTTGGGATCCACCGGACACTCTTCACTGACTGCCTGTCAGCAACTTTCCTTCAGGCATCCATAGAAGTCCACGACGAAACCCGACGCAAGTTCACACCTATGCACCCGCAGTCCGTGGACTAGGTAGCTTGGGTAATTCGGTGCTCACAAGGGTAGTGACTATCCTAGGGTCTAGTTTCCGAGTCTCGACTCTCTAGCTGCTTCAGAAGTGTCCTTAAACTGTTAATTGCTAACAACTACTATTTCTATCGACTTTTACGCATTACGCGTGAGTGTTTCCACTCTGCACCTGAATCCCGTGGGCCTCCCACTTCCTAACTGTTGCTAGTGCAGTGTAGCCCCAGCGATTCCCTAGGCCTAGGCCTATCCTATTTCCGTGACAGTGGTCCTTATACCACTTACTTAGTATATGGTTTGCGTGGCCCCTAGGGCCTAACTGTATTACTTACCTGTGTGACTTAATGTATGTTTAAATAAGACTGTGTTGTACTTACCTCTAATCTCATAAAGAGTGCTGAGGGTTTGACTAGAATAAATACACTTTATTTTATATATATATCTGTTGTGGTGTCCTTTCATTTGGTATTCAAGGGATTATAGATGGTATCACAGCTGGCTTCACATGCCATTCAGAGTTTAGCCTAAGACTGCTCTTGTCCATGCTACCACTAGGATAGCTGGTCTATAAGGTTGACTTTACAACCAATCACCATAAGGGTTGTTTGGACTGATGTAAGGTGTACACTAGAACTAGTGACATCATACATCAGGCCAACTTCTCACACTACATCGCAAGATGTCCCCAATATGGTCGGGAAACACCTGCGCAGGTGGATGTGAATTTTCCAGCCAGAAGGACTGGTAACCATGTCAAAGGTAAATGGGGATTGTCTGGGTCTGAAGAGGCCATTGAAATTTCTCGCAGGAGGGTTAACAGCACCATGGGGGTCCATTTGTCTAGACTGGGCATGGACCTGTTTCTGTTGGACCTGGGTGATGCCCTAGAAACATCAGGGTTTAAGTAAGAATGACTGCCTTGGTGGGGGGCCCTGGGTCTGATGGGTGCCACACCCAGAGTAGTGGCAGAGTTACAGGGCGATCCAGAGGCTGAATGGTACATAGGGGTACCCTCTTCAGGACCAGAAGAAGGGTGCAAATGCAAAATAGCCCCAGGAAGTCCTTACGACAGGACCCTGGAGGGACAACGGCGCCCTGTTAGTCCTTCGGGCGTTTGTCAACCTGAGCAACCGGGGGCTTGCCTGGATACGCTCCACCCCTTCAAGGGGTGTGAGTAAATGGGTGGACTGGTGGTCCACAGGATGTAAAGGGTAATCCCCCAAAATGGTTAGCACCGATTTGCTATGCCACGGTGCAATTTGGCTCATCAGGTGGGCAGGTAGCCTGCCCTTGAATCGCCTGTCAGTTGACCCACCATGTTGGCATATTTCTTATGCAAAATAAACCTGCGGCAATGTTTTCTCCAACAACCAATGTGTCTTGTGTTCTTTATTCTGGAACTGCTGTGTTTGCCGGTTGGGTGTGTTGCCAATATTGGCACTATGGGCTTCTGTGCTCGGCCTGGGATTCCTGCTCATCTGAGCAGATCAGACCGAGTTTGTGTACTGATACCACCCCCCCCCCCCTCTCAGCATGTAAGGGCTCTTTAGTTGAGCGTAGGAGTCTGGCAGGGACTTGTAAATGTAAATGTACAGATATTTATATAGCGCAAATCACCAACCCGTCTCTAAGCGCTTGCTTAGGGAACCCGTCCTGGTATTCCCCTGTGAGATAACCCAGCAGGGGGTCCACAAGGTGAAAGCCAGGCATCCCGCCGCGAGGGGCCATTGTGGAGATTAAGCAAGCTATTGCCCAGAGTCACAGAGTGTGAACACATGAATCGAGTATGCACTGGAGCGAGAATTATCGGGTCCATGGACAATTTATGGACTCAAGAACCAGCTGAGCCGGGAATTGAACCCTGGTCCCGGGCTGACCTCTGCTTCCAGGTCTGCCTACTCTAACCAGTGAGCCACACTTCTCCACTTGTATTGTGTTGTAATTCTTTTTGTATAGTGCTTAGTAGACCCAACGAGGCGTTGATGCACTTGTTTTGTAAACGAAGTAAACACTACGGCCTCCATTACAATTGGTATTTCCTGGGCCGGAGGTATTGCATTCATTCTCCAGCCCCTCCCAGTCCGACAGACATTTCACCACTACTTTCTACACTATTAAATCATTGATTGCAGCACTAAAACCTTCACAACATCAGCCACGCCACTGATGACATCATATATGATACCAGCAAAGATATTGTAGGCTCTTGGCATGTGTGAAGCTCTGGTAGGCTTGTTGATCTCATCAATTTCCCCCTCCTGGCCACTGTGAAACTGGCTACTCCAATGCATTCTGGTATTTGCATTTTTGGTGAAGGAGAAAAGATAAACAGGGCCAGCCTGTCCCAAGTGACAAACATAGGGCTGAAATGCTAAGTCAATCCCTTCCATGCCCGCAGTCTGAAGGCTCGGACTCATAATGAGCAGGGGCGGGGCTACCTCGGGCCAGAAACCCTGACTGACTGCTGCCCTTTATTCGTATCGGATAACATCAGCAAAGAGGCCCTGAAAGCCATCCACATCACGTGTCGCCATCCTAACAGACTGACCTGCAGAGACGCCCTTGCCCCTCGTGGTCTAGATGCCTCATACAACCACAAGTTCCATATCCCAGAGTGTAAGAACAGAGTGAGGGTGGGGGGTGGTGCTCACTTGTTCTCAATCTTCCATGTGATGTGACTACAGGTGATATGCTGCCCTTAAAGTGTGGGACCTAAGGAGTTTAGCCACGGCTGCCTCCCTCCCCCCCTGTGACAGTCATCACAAGCTGGACCTTTAGAAGGTGAAGGAAGCCCTGGGCCGCAGGCCACTTCACCCATGCGTTACAACATTTCCTTGCCTCGCACAGTTGTCAATGTTTTGATTCTAAAATGAGGGTGAAGTCAGGCTTTGAAACGGGTGATACCGTTTTCTATGAAGGCGATAGAGGTTTGAAAAGAGCACGAAGACACTGAAGTCTATGGAGACATTTTGTTTGCCAGAAGGGTCAATTGGAGTGAACAGAGGGTGACAGCCACAACATGAAGGGAAGCAGACACACGTGTACAAGAAGGCCTTACCTGTGGCCTTCCCGCTGGGCCAAGAAGTTGACCTCTGCCAGGATCCTGCTTTTCCCATAGCCAGGGGCTCCCTCAAATATCACAGCTCTCTTAGCATTCTGCCAGTTGTCTTTAAATTGTTGAAACCAGTTATCTTTTGTATTCGAGTACCATGTCATTTCCTGTTCTCTACCTGTTTATTATGAAAATAGGGTTAGACAGCTTGTAAGACCTACAAGAAAACATGATCTAGAACCATGCAATGTGAAGACCATGACTGTGAGCAAACTGCATTATTCTATAATAAAATAACTTTTACAAATGTAAACATGCATGGTTGAGGAGTGCTTTTCAGCTTCCTTTACTTTTCATGTCAGGTTCGGTAACCATCAGCTTATCATGACTGCTAAATCTAATTGGATACAATATTGTAAACAAGCATTGGCAAAGCTAATAGGTCTGGTGATAGCCGCCATCTGCAGCCAGTCTTATAACTTTGGCAAATTCCTGTTTTGTTATGTCATGCTTATTTTGCAAAACTTAATTGTAGAAGAATCTGCTGGGCCCTCATCAATCTAAATAAAAAATTGGCTAAAGGCAAAAACGTTTCTGGTCTCACAAAGGCACACATTACCATTGTGGTCCTTAGCACTATGTTCTATATTGTTGTACTTCTGGTGAAATGGTGTAGCTCACAGTAAAGTCAGCCAGTGATTGAAATGGGGTGACCCATTGTCACATGGTGCATGCTGGAGTGTGAATGACACAATCACAGACTAATGAGTGGTATCTGGCTGAAAAGCTGAGTACGAAACTACCTGATACACATCAAATCAAAATGCTTTGGCTAACTCCAGGCCTAAAGAAGCCAGTCAGCCTGGGGTTTGCTGCCACACTCTTTCCCTTGCTAATGTTGGTTTTTTTATTTCTTGTAAATCATTGTCACTAAACGATAGAGAGGGTTGAAAAGATATATAGAGAAAGTTGAAAATATAGACAAATAGAGATTATTAAAAGGATAGATAGAGAGGTTTGCAAAGACAGTCAGAGAGGGATAGACAGACAGACAGACAGCCAGACAGCCAGACAGACAGACAGCCAGACAGACAGACAGACAGACAGACAGATAGATAGATAGATAGATAGATAGATAGATAGATAGATAGATAGATAGATAGATAGATAGATAGATAGATAGATAGATAGATAGATAGATAGATAGATAGATAGATAGATAGATAGATAGATAGATAGATAGATAGATAGATAGATAGATAGATAGATAGATAGATAGATATCTGAGGGCTGCTAACCAGACCTCAGTGCCAATGCTCTGACCCTTAAAACTGTATGTTTAATTGGGTATACCCAATTGGCATAATTTAACTTACTTATAAGTCCCTAGTGCATTGTACTAGGGTCACCCAGGGTTGGTCAAAGTGTCCCTCATGGACTGCAGCACTTATTGTACCACTATGCGTCTGACAAAGTAAAACATGTCGGCCAGTCTGCCACTGCACACTGGTGGAGCAGTTTGAAAACTGCTACCTCGACTTTGCCATTTAAATTAATGACGAAGTCCAGATCTTCCTTTTTAATATATATGTCAACATTAAGGTAGGCCTATCGAGCCCTGCGGCAGGGTGCTATATATTAGAAAGCAAGGAATGCATTTTTATATGTTCAAACTCTAAAAGCCCCAAATTGTCGTTTTTACTATAGACAGGCTAGTAGTTTTATTTGCAACTACAGGGATACACTCTGACAACTCAGCAGTGCTACTTTTTAAGGGAACTACTAAAGTTGGTACTTCAAGGTATCAAAGGGTCGTTACATTAAACCTGACATGAGGCCCAAGTTTAATTTTATTTAACTTTTGAGGCTAAGGCAACTTTGAAAAGTTACCAGTCTGTTGCCAAAGATTTCAGTGGCTAGTTACAGTAGTTGGCCATGAGACAGCCTTCTGACCTCCTGAAGAAAGGCGTGAAGGACTCCCAGGAAAGAAAACAATAGGCACCTGCCATTGGGAGAATTGTTACCTCTGCCTGGCAGGAAGCTACACAAGGTGTGAGCTCAAAAGGGAGCTTCAAAGGATAAGCCACCTTTGAACAGCAAATGGTGGACACACACAAAAGGGGCTTGTCTTTTGTTCTGGTAGACAGAATGGCTTTGGGGATAGAGAGGGAAAAACAGTTGCCAAACTTTCTATGGGTGTGTAGCCCTCAGGTAGCCACACCTCTAGGGTGGGCTACCGAGCTCCACACACCAAGACAAGGGTTCTGCCATCTTGGGAGTGGGTTGTATATTGCATTCTGGGATAGCTAAATGCCACACTTTGCAGGAAGTCGTCATCGAGCAAGAGTGTACCTGGTAGCCCATTGGCTAGTAATCACTGGACTTCAAGAGTCAGTTGATTGACTTCTTATAGCTCATGAAGTCACAAATGCTGAAGAAGCTGACTCGGCAAATTGGTAGCCACATTCGCTTAGTCACCACTAACTGCTGAATCGCAGCCCAGGAGACCCAGCCCCAACACTCAAAAATTACATTTGAGTCTGCTGGACCAGAGAGAGACGTTAAAGTGCAGTTTAGCCACCCAAGATGGACACTAGCCACTGGTTTCGCTGACACCGGAGACAATTAGACCAGTGGCAACTGGTTAATGGCAGGAATTCACCTGGACTTTGAGGGCCTCGACCTGTGGCCAAAGTCGCCCACCGTGTTTGTGGACTGACGGGTGGTCCCAGGAAAACCGCAGTCGACCGGACCATCATCCTCAGCATCTTCAACATCCTATAACTATTGCACCAGGCCCGCTCCATTGATGTTTATGGTGATTCACTCTTAGAGCCTAGATCTGGATTAGAGACTCCGTTGACTGCAAGGTAACTGTCCTACTAATCCTTACTGGTCCTGTGACTTTCTCTCTGCTGGAGTTGGTTGCCCAAAGTGATTTACGGTTTGCTTAAAATAATCTATATCTTGGGAAACCCTTCGCAGACAGAGCTGCATAGATGGATACACCGATAGATAGAAGTGATTGCATACATAGATAGTTACATGGACAAGGCTGCTTATAGGCAATCAAGAAAAAAACAAAATGGAAGGCCATCAGCCCCACCTTAACGCCATCCCGAACAGGAGCCCAAAACCACACAAAATGCAAATAATGAAATCTAGGTCACAAACCAATCCCAGGGTTATATTACAAACCCACGAAATAAAAACTCTGCCAGAAGCCACGTTGCACACCCACTGGATTGGGAACATCCCCCACCCCCTAAATAAGAAGGACACAACAAATCGTCTTCACTCCACATTACACATCACAAGGTCGACATGACAGCCTTAACAGGGGGGACACATTAAAACTGACGGCCTAAATACCAGGACTGAAGCACATAGAATCCACAACCTCCTATCGGTGAAATTCATACCCAATGAGGAGCTTAAATGCCCCGAACACACTTTAACCACATGACAATCGGTTGTCACAGTACAACTGATATTGAATCATGTACAGTCTTTTAAAACTAGGGGCATAAAACTAACAAGACAACCTAAGAAATGCTTCACACAGCCCCTAATGGCAAACTTACATTTTCCAAAAACACAACTATCTAATAATAACTTTTTATCTAAAAAAACTGAATTATTTATGTATTTTATGTATATGTATATATTTTATCTGTGCTTTTATGGTCACCGACCGAAATAAAGCTATCAAAGTGAAGTGAAAGTGAATAATAAGCTACCAAGGAAAACACAATGGTACTCTGCACTGCAAAACGCAGCACTAAGCACTATACAAAAAGGAAGTAGCCCAAACCCAGTACCGAAGATGAGCAACTCAGACACGCAATTTGATCCTTAGAGTCACAGTAGCATTGCTTCTCAACTACATAAAAATGCACAAAAGACTGAATGACCCTGGGAGTGGACAACAATAAGGACAAAGAAAGATCAATGATATCTCCTATCATGGAATGTAGCGGGAGCTAGAGGACGGTATCCCGCTACAAGATTGGGAAGAACAGGACATAATAGAGCTTCAAGAGATATGGGCCTTGGATAATCTTCATTTGGAAGGTTACACACATTATTTTATTGAAGCAAGAAAACAGAGTGCCACCGCCGCTCTAAAGGAGGAATGGCAGTCTGTGTCAACATCGCTCGACATTAAATCCAAACAGCTCACATCTCAAGACAGTGACATGCAATAATTCAAACTCTCACAAAGGAGGAACCCAGAATTCAGAACAGTGCTATTGATCAATCCATAAATGCATCCAAGATACAACAAAAAAAACCATTAATTTCGTTACTAATAACAACGATGGCAGAGGTGTGAAACACGCAACCTCTCTGGGATACAATTCTGACAGGCGACTTCAATGCCAATCTGATTCACACACCGGACGAAGACGACAAACTAACTTCAGATAACACAAACTGGGATGTGCCATCGCAATTCCAGTTGCCGACATACAGCCCAGATCACACAGGTCGGGAATTCGTGACAATGTACCTAGGAATGCAAGTCATTAACCGGAGATCGACAGTGGACTCCCCCCCCCAAAAATTCACATTCCACTGTGCAAGTGCACAATCAATACTGGACTACACAATCATCTCTCTATCGCTGATGCCTCACAGAGGGGCATATCAACAACAACCGGCGATAATTATCGCTCAGCGCTCTTAGCGTGAGAATAATTATCGCCGGCTAGCGTGAATTTTTATCGCTGAGATAGCGTGCTATTAGCAACGCTTATCTCAATAGCGATAAAAATCTACACGCTAACAGGCTAACGTGAGATTATCGCTGGAAACCCAGCGATAATCACACGTTACCTTGTTGATAGGGACAGGCAAACTTAGCCATGATATCCTCCTTCCATAGGATATCATGGCTAAGTCTGAAAATTAGCAGACGTAAAAAAGCAGCGTTAACCGCGGTTAGCGCTGCTTTTTTTGTCTCTAACAGGGTTAGCGACATTCTTGATAATAGGAGAAATGTCGCTTAGCGACATTTCTCCTATTATTTTACTCTGGAACGCCCCTTTTGCATCTCATTAGAGATGCAAGGGGAAGCGTAGAGTAAAAGGGTGCTAACATGCAAATTTGCGTGTTAGCACCCTGTTGTTGATAGGGTGCTAGTTTTATCTCTGCTTTTTTGGCTTTTAAAGCCAAAAAAGCAGAGATAAAGCCCTTGTTGATATGCCCCCTAGTTCAGTTCTCAATTTACTTCACGATGCAGAGTGATCACAGACAACAGCATATACATTTCCGTGTACATCCTGGATGCCGTACAAACAATCCAGCACCAGGGGAGTGACTGAACAAACCCAGCAAATTACAGACTCATCGCACTACTCGATATTGAAGCAAAATATGACGCATCGGTGATCTGGCAGACTTCACTGAGTGAATGGAGAAGCAGAAATGATCCCACCCAACCAAACCAGATTCAAGAAGCAAACCAGAACAAGGATGAACATAGCTGTAACGCAGATTGCTGAAAAATGTAAAAGGGAAAAAAAAAGATTACATCTTTGCTTTATAGACATAAAGGCAGCCTTTGACTGCGTGGACCAAAACAGGTTGTGAAACAAGTTAAAAGACTGGAATATCCCAGGAAATATACTTTGTGGAATAATACAACTGTATACCAACACCTCGGTTAGAGTCAAAGTAGGTGACAGCACAAGGATCCCGAGGAAAATCCTAACAAACAAGGGTTTGAAACAAGAATGCATTCAACCTGTTCATGAGTGACTCAGCACAAATGTTGGACCAGCCCACAACTCAACCTCCCCATCTAGGGTCTTTATCCCTGTCGCACCTCTCATATGCAGATGATGTGGTACTAATGAGCCTAACACAGTTCGGCCTCCAGAGGGCCTAACAGAAATGCAGGACTTTGTAACAATGAATAAACTGGAAATCAATACAAGCATGTAAAAAACATGTTGATCCAAAACAGACTGAGCCATAAACTCAAGATCTGGTTGAATAGCAAGATGCTGGATGAAGTTTGTTTCAAGCTACATATACCTAGGAGTTCATCTAGATAACAGATTCAATTTACAAGCTGAGAGGAATTACATTGAAAAAAGGGGGGGGGCGTTAACATTTGCCTTCAGCATCCTAGCAAAAGAATTGGTATGCCCGTCTATTGAACATCAACTAGCAGTGTTGGCAGCAAGGCTCCTGCCAACACTATCCTATGGTAGTATCACTCAACATGGTAAAGACTATACACTTTTAAACAAATTGCTAGTTACAATCTATAAACTAACCTTCCAGTTGCCAAAAAGAGCATCACCAGCACAAGCGTGACTGGGATTTAAAAAATAAAATAAAACTTACCTTCCCACGGGTCCCGCGTTTTCCTGTTGCCGCAGCTCTCTGACTCTTCAGGAAGCTCCCACCCACAGGCAGCCTTCCTCCCTCCCCTCCGCCAATCACAACACTGCAATGGCAGCATTGTGCTTGGCGAGGCGCAGCGGAGAGCACCCCAGCCGGGAGCGTAATAGGAGGCTCTTTTCTCTATGCAGCCTACATAGAGAAAAGAGAGAGTGCACATGACTGCTTTGGCCGGCCCAGGCCGACCAAAGCAGTCAGGGCCCAAAGCATTGGGCCAGCCATGTCTCCCCTGCCCTTGAGCAGGACCGCCCACCCGCCCTCCCACAACCAGGCACTCCAGGCACTTCTGCTTTCTCGCCGTGCGAGAAGCAGAAACATAAAATGGTAGTTTTACCATTTTATGTTTTTGCTTCTCGCACTACGAGAAAGCAGTGGGGCACCACACCCACGCCCCTATGAAGGAGCCGCCACTGGTAGGATATGTACAGAAAGAGGAAGAAAGGCGCAGAAAGAAGCTATACAAATACAGAAAGGGGCAACAGAAGTCTAGAAAGAGTAAGAAAGGTGCAGAAAGAAGCTATAAAAATACAGAGAGAGGCAACAGAAGTCTAGAAAGAGGAAGGAAGGTGCAGAAATAAGCAAGAAAAGTGAAGAAAGAAGCAACAGAGGTGCAGAAAGAGGCCTACTTTGACCGTACCTTTCCAAAGACTCATACAAAGTAGCCTAATCTCCCAAAATGTCTTAAACCTCAATTTTCTCTTGAAGGTTCACTATTCATCGACTACTCAGAATGTTAGGCCTACCAAATGTAAAACAGCAATTATAACCATATCAATGTTGTAAGTCTGACCAAGTTTGTGTAGGTATGCATGCGTGTGTCTCTGCTTTTACCTAGTCACATGTTACATAAAAATAAACATACACATACTTGAATACCTGTGTTTCAAACAGCATACTCTGTAAACTTGTGTACGAAAAGGTGTATGTATTTCTTCTGCTCATAATACAGGGCATGTGGGTATTTAATAGTATATTTGAGGGGCTCTATAACACCTATATGCATAAGACATGTCTGCCTGTGCAACCCAATGACGGAGCAGAACTGAGAAGATTTAACCATCTATAGGAGAAGTTACCCGCTTTTTAACCTACCATCTTCAGTTGCATAACACATGTGAGAATACATATACAAGTAGACACATACCTCAGTCATAAGAGCAAGCAAAATCTTTAAACTTGACAGCTTGCACTTCCCATTTGAGTACAGAAAGAAGAGAAAGAAGTCCAAAAAGAAGCAAGAGAAGTGCAGAAAAAAACAAGAGAGGTGCAGAAAGAGTAACAAATGTGCAGAAAGAGGCAAGAGAAGTGCAGAGAGAGGCAAGAGGGGTACAGAAAGAGACAAGATAAGTGCAGAAAGAAGCAAACGAGATGCAGAAAGAGGCAAGAGAACTGCAGAAATAGGCAATAGAGGTGCAGAAAGAGGCAAGAGAGATACAGAAAAAGGGAAGAAGGGTGTAGAAAAAGGGGGCGGAAAGAAGAGAGGTATAGAAAGAAGCAAGAGAAGTGAAGAAAAAAGCAGCAGTGGTGCAGAAAGAGGCAAGAGGGGTACAGAAAGAAGGAAGAAGAGTGCGGAAAGAGGCAACAGGGGTGCAGAAAGAAGCAAGAGAGGTGCAGAAAGAAGCAAGAGAAGTGCTGAAGGAATCAACTGAGGTGCAGAAAGAGGCAAGAGAAGTGCAGAAAGAGGCAAGAGGGGTCAAGAAAAAAGCAACAGTGGTGCATAAAGAGGCAACAGGGGTGCAGAAAGAAGCAAGAGAGGTGCAGAAAGAACCAAGAGAAGTGCAGAAGGAATCAACTGAGGTGCAAAAAGAGGCAAGAGAAGTGCAGAAAGAGGCAAGAGAGGTCAAGAAAGAGGCAGAAGAGGTGCGGGAAGAGGGGTTCAGAAAGAGGCAACAGGGGTGCAGAAAGAAGCAAGAGAAGTGCAGAAGGAATCAACTGAGGTGCAGAAAGAGGTTAGAGAAGCGCAGAAAGAGGCAAGAGAGGTAGAGGCAAAAAAGGTTAAGACAGAGGCAAGAGAGGTGCAGAAAGAGGGAAGATGGGTGCAAAAAGAGGCAAGAGGAGAGCAGAAATTTTCAAGAGAGGTGCAGAAAGAAGCGAGAGCAATGCAGAAAGAATTAACAGAGGTGCAGAAAGAGGCAAGAGCGGTGTAGAAAGAGGGTAGAGGAGTGCAGAAAGAGGCAACAGGGGTACAGAAAGAAGCAACAGAGGTGCACAAAGAGCAAGAGAAGTGCAGAAGAGGCAAGACGGGTACAGAACAAGGTAAGAGAGGTACAGAAAGAGGAAATGCAAGTGTAGGAAGAGGCAACAGGGACAGCAGAAAGAAACCAGAGAAGTGCAGAAAGACGCAAGAGAGGTGCAGAAAGTGGGAACAGGGGTGCAGAAAGAGGCAAGAGAGGTACAGAAAGAAGGAGAAGTAATATAGAAAGAGGGTAGACAATTGCAGAAAGAGGCTACAGGGGTACAGAAAGAAGCAAGAGAAGTACAGAAAGAAGCAACTCAGGTGCATAAAAAGGCAAGAGAAGTACAAAAAGAGGCAAGAGAGGTGCAGAAAGAGGTAAGACGAGTGCAGAAAGAGGCAACAGGGGTTACAGAAAAAAGCAAGAAAGGTATAGAAATAAGCAAGAGAAGTACAGAAAAAAGCAACAGGGGTGCAAAAGAACCAACAGAGGTGCGGAAAGAGGCAAGAGAAGTGCAGAAAGAAGCAACAGAGTTACAAAAGGAGGCTAGAGAACTGCTAAAAGAGGCATGTGAGTTGCAGAAACAGGCCAAAGATGTGCACAAAGAAGGAAGAAGGGTGTGAAAAGAGGCAGGAGGGCTGCAGAAAGAAGCAAGAGAGGTGCAGAAAGAAGAAAAAGAAGTGCAGAAAAAGCAACAGAGGTGCAGAAAGAGGGAAGAGAAGTGCAGAAAGTGGCAAGAGAGGTGCAGAAACAGGCACAAGACGTGCAGAAAGAGGCATGAGAGGTACAGAAAGAGGCATCAGAGGGGCAGAAAGAGGGAATGCAATTGCAGAAAAGGGCAACAGGCACTGCAGAAAGAAGCAATAGAGATGCAGAAAGAAGCATGAAAAGTGTAGAAAGAAGTAACAGAGGTGCAGAAAGAGGCAAGAGAAGTGAATGAAGAGGCAAGAGAGTTGCAAAAAGAGAAATGAGGGGTGCAGAAAGAGGCAAGATGGCTACAGAAATAAGCGGGAGGTACAGAAAAAAGCAACAGGGGTGCAGAAAGAGGCAAGAGAAGTGCAGAAAGGAGCTACAGAGTTGCAGGAGGCAAGAAAACTGCAGAAAGAGGCACGAGAGTTGCAGAAAAAGGCAAGTGAGGTGCAGAAAGAAGACAGAAGGGTGCAGAAAGAGGTAAGAGGGGTGCAGAAAACAGTAAAAGTGGTGCAGAAAGAGGCCACAGAAGTGCAGAAAGAAACAACGGAGGTGTACAAAGAGGCAAGAGAACTGCAGAAAGAGGCACAAAACTTGCAGAAACAGGCAAAAGAAGCAGAAAGATAGAACAGGGGTTCAGACATTCACAAGAGAGGTGAAGAAAGAAGCAAGAGAAGTGCATAAAGAACCAACAGAGGTGCACAAAGTGGTAAGAGGGGTGCAGAAGGAGGCAAGAGAAGTGCAAAAAGAAGCAACGGAAGTGCAGAAAGAGGCAAGAGAACTGCAGAAAGAGGCAAGAGAGGAGCAGGAAGAGGGGAGCAGAAATAGGCAAGAGGGGTACAGAAAGAAGCAAAAGAACTGCTAAAAGAAACAACAGAGGTGCAGAAACGGGCAAGAGAAGTGCAGAAAAAGGCAAGAGAGGTGCAGAAAGAGTGAACAGGGGTACAGAAAGAGGCAAGAAAGGTGCAAGAGAGGTGCAAAAAAAGAGGGAAGAGGGGTGCAGAAAGAGGCAAGAGGGGTGCAGAAAGAAGCAACAGAGGTGCATAAAAAGCGAGAGAAGTGCAAAAACATGCAAGGGAGGTACAGAAAGAGGCAATAGAGGTGCAGAAAGAGGCAAGTGAGGTGCAGAAACAGGCAAGAGAGATACAGAAAGAGGCAAGAAAAGTGCAGGAAGAAGGAACAGAGGTGCAGAAATAGGCAAGAGATGTCCATAAAGAAGTAAGAGTTGTGCAGAGAGGGGCAAGAGCGGTGCAGACAGAAGCAAAAGAGAGCATCAGAAAAAAGCAAGAGAGGTGCATAAAGAAGCATTAGAGATGCAGATAGAAGCAATAGAGGTGCAGAACGAAGCAACAGAGGTGCAGAAAGAGGTAAGAGGAGTGCAGAAAGAGGAAAGAGAAGTACCGAAAGAAGCAACAGAGATGTAGAAAGAGGCAAGAGGCACAAGAAGTACAGAAAGAGGCGAGAGAAGTGCAGAAAGAGGCAAGAGAGGGGCAGAAAGAGGCAACAGAGGAGTAGAAACAGGCAACTGAGGTGCAGAAAGAGGGAAGAGGGGTGCATAAATAGGGAAGAGAGATGCATAAAGAAGCAAGAGAGGTACAGAAAGAAGAAACAGAGGTGCGGAAAGAAGCAAGAGAAGTGGAGAAAGAAGCAAGAGAGGTGCAGAAAGAAGCAAGGGAAGTGCAAAAAAAGGCAAGAAAGGTGCAGAAAGAGGCATGAGAAGTGCAGAGAGAGGGAAGAGGGGTACAGAAAGTGACAACAGGGGTGCAGAAAGAGACAAGAGGGGTGTGGAAAGAAGCAAGTAAGGTGCAGAAAGAGGCAACAGAGGTGCAGAAAGAGGGAAGAGTGGTGCAGAAAGAGGGAAGAGGGGTGCAGAAAGAAGCAATAGAGGTGCAGAAAGAAGCAAGAAGAGTGCAGAAAGAAGCAAGAGAGGTGCAGAAATAGGCAAAAGGGGTGCAGAAAGAATGAAGGGAAGTGCAGAAAGTAGCAAGTGAGGTGCAGTAAGAGGCAAGATATGTACAGACAGAGGCAAGAGAGGTGCAAAAAGAGGGAGAGAGGTACAGAAAGAGGGAAGAGGGTGCAGACAGGGGTAAGAGAAGTGCAGAAAGAAGCAACAGAGGTGCAGAAAGAGGCAAGAGAGGTGCAGAAGTAAGAAGCAAGCAGCGGTGCAGAAAGAAGGGAGGTGCAGAAAGTGGAAGAGATGTGCAGAAAGTGGAGGAGATGTGCAAAAAGAGGCAAGAGAAGTGCAGAAAAAGAAACAAAGGCGCACAAAGAAGCAAGAGAAATGCAGAAAGAGGCAAGAGAGGCACAGAAAGAAGCAATGGCTTATGCACCATTAGTACCGATTTTACACCCACATATAGCAATAAGTAACAGGTGACCATTCCAGGTTTGCAAAGGGCCTTCCACCACACTGTAACAAGTGTCGCTGTATTTTGGGCAACGTTTGAGCTGTTTGAGCTAGAAACAAGTTTTTTTGGTTCAAATCTACAGATTATGCAGCAGATCATGGATTATGTGTCAAATGCGGAAAATGTCTAACTATGCGGAAAATCAGTGCAGCCGAACAGTCGCATAATTCCAGTGGCACTGCTCATACCTCCGACTAGGTCCAGAAGTGCTCCTCAGTGTTTCCTTCTTTTTTTGTCTCCTTGAGTTTATAGTTTTCTATGGAATTGACGAAGACTAAACCTGAGGTTACCACTCCACAACACAGACTACCATACCACATTATTACTCTCCATAACACATAATCCCACGCCACATAATTCCTATACACTAAATATCACATACTTTCTATCCACATAATTTCACTGCAAGTAAGGTGCAGAAAGAGGCAAGAAAAGTGCAGAAAGAGGCAAGAGAAGTGCAGAAAGAAGTAAGAGAGGTGCAGAAACAGGCAAGAGGGGTACAGAAACAGGCTAATGAAGTGCAGAAAGAAGCGACAGAGGTGCAAAAGGAGACAAGAGAACTGCAGAAAGAGGCAAGGGGTGCAGGAAGAGGGGTGCAGAAAGAGGCAAGAGAGGGGCAGAAAGAAGCAAGAGAAGTGCAGAAAAAAGCAACAGAAGTGCAGAAAGAGGCAATATGGGTGCAGAAAGAAGCAAGAGAGGTGCAGAAAGAAGCAAGAGAGGTGCGGAAAGAGGGTGCAGAAAGAGGTAAGAGAAGTGCAGAAAGACACAACAGAGGTGCAGGAAGAGGTAAGACAGGCGCAGAAGAAAGAAGCATGAGAGGTGCATAAAGAAGGGAGGTGCAGAAAGTCGAAGAAATGTGCATAAAGAGACAAGAGAAGTTAAGAAAAAGAAACAAATGGGCACAAAGAAGCAAGAGAAATGCAGAAAGAGGCAAGAGAGGCACAGAAAGAAGCAAGAGTGGTTTGCGCACCATTAGTACCAACTTAACACCCACATTTAGCAATAAGTAACAGGTGACCATTCACAGTTTGCAAAGGGCCTTCCACCACTCTGTAACTCGTGTTGCTGTATTTTTGGCAACGTTTGTGCTGTTTAAGCTAGAAACAAGTTTTTTTTGTTCAACTCTGCAGATTATGCAGCAGATGATGGCTGCTGTGGCAAATGTGGAAAATGTCTAATTATGCGAACATCGGTGCAGCCAAACAGTCGCATAATTCCAATTGCCCTGCTCACACCTCCGACTAGGTCCAGAAGTGCTCCTCCGTGTTTCCTTCTTTTTTTGTCTCATTGAGTTTATAGTTTAGCTTCTATGGAAACGACGAAGACTAAACCTGAGGTTGCCACTCTACAACAACCTTTTGGACCTGCTGGTACTACATGGCCAAAAACCATCTGACATTCCACCTGGCTGGTCAAGGGTCTTTGGTAGCACGGTCTCAATTATATTCTATACCCTCGTTTCGATGCCCGTTTACCATCAGGTTTGCGACTATAGGATATGCCATTGTGTTGAAAGCGATCACAACTCTCAGGTCATCAAGCTGAACGCATCCTTGCGCAAACTTGAGGCATTTCATATGTTGTCGGGAGAAACCCTAAAACGCCTGAAGTGGAGCCCTGGCTCCATCAACTCATTAGCAGAGGATGCAGTCTGAAGTCTACAGGACCTAGCCCAAATAGAGCTCGATCCAATAGTGATATGGGAGGCTCTTGCCAATAATATGCCTAAAATCCATAGTGAGATGAGTCACAATAGGGGAACTCGACTTGATCATGGCAAATCGTCAATTATGCCCGTCCAGATTAGAACATAAGAAAGGAAACAGGCATACTTTTCTGGCAATCACATCAACATATACGAGACCTGGATCTACTACAACAACTCCGCAATGAAATACGGCGGCTAAAAAAAGAGATCTGGAAGCATAAACAAGCAAAACAAGAAACATTATGGGCCCAGTTTTGACACGCCTCTAAAACGCACGATTCGAAAAGATTCTGTCATATAATTAATAGGAGCGAAAAAGGCCCTGCAGCTGCAAACAATGCTAATATCAGTGAGACAGAATGGGTACATTATCTAAAGTCACACTTCAAGAGCGGTTTAACTCCTTCAGCTAGTATGTTCTGTCCTAATAAAACCAACGTGGTACAGCAGAAAATTACAGCAGCTGTAGTAGTGAAGGTCATCAAAAAGTCCCGGGCCGACTGTGTCCCCGGCCCAAATAGGCTACCACAGGCTTTATTCAAACATCTTTCCCCAAAATGGGTGTTTTTCAGAGCGTCAATGTTTAATTTCATTTTGGAAAACAATGTTATTCCTGATAGCTGAAGGGGCTCCATCCTTCTTCCCATTTTCAGAAAAGGCTTGGCATGTTCACCTAGCAACAATAGTTTAATAGCACTGATGGGTGTTGAGTTAAAATATTTTTCAATGTTGATACTCCATGATCTGGAATTCTGGTTGCATGACAATGGAAGAATCCCCTTAATTCAAACTGGCTTCCAAAGGCGCCAAGGTACTTCAACCAATCTTATGGCCGTGAGTCTAATCAGGAACAGAGCGAAAGCAACTAGAACACCCCCTTTACCTGTGCTTTGTAAACTTTAAAGCTGCTTTTGATGGTGTCCCCCGGGACAAAGTATGGGTCAAGCTTCAGCGATGGGTATCCCACCGAACATCCTACAAGCAATTAGGCTGGTATATTCGGACACCTAGGTAAAGATCAAAATTGGAGATGGCGCCTACGTATCAAGGAAGGTGCAAACATCCTTAGGCGTAAAACAGGGCTTTGTCCTAGCCCCCATCTCTCCACTGAGCTAGACGAACAGAGGGCTCAAGCTCCGACCGTTGTAGGACAGGAAATGTCACATATCATCTATGCTGATGACCTGGTACTGTTCAGCAACACGCGAATAGGACTTCAAAGGCTGCTTAACACTCTGGAAGCTTATACTGAAAAGAATGGCCTGGAAATAAATCTTTCGAAAACAAGTGTGATGGTGTGCAATGTCCTTCTAAGATCAATCAGAAAGGGCTTATCAAAGGAAACAAAAGTGACTAGGTCAAACTCTATGTATACCCAGGAGTGAAAATAGACACAAATGGCTCCTTTGTTTCCTAGAAGAAGGCAAAAGTTTGCTCTTTTGTTAGAAAAACTGATGATAAGAGCCTATAAAAAAATCTTTAGGCTCCCCAGGTCAGCCTCTCCTGTGCAAATACGGCTAGAATTTCTGCCTACAAAACAGACCCTTGCCAGGCAGACGACGTTTGTAAAGCTTTGTCATAACCTGCAAGCAGCAGCTGAAAACACTCTGGCTAATCTAGTCTGGATCAAAATTAACTTGCAATGGGGCAATGGTGCTTACAGGAATTTTTTAGAACACAGTATTATAACACTTGAACTGGGTAACTTTTAGACTGCTAATATCGCTGGGCAAACCTTTCAGAAACTAGTAAACAAATCTATCAAACTGCACAGTTGAGTGGCAGACAAAGAAAGGTTGTCAAACCGTCGCCATGGGTGGCTGGTGTTGAAATCATATCCCACTCTAAGAGAATCAGCCATGCTAGCCGCACCTTACCACCAGAAGATCAAACAGTTATTTCTGGCCCTAAGATTCAGAGAAATACCCACGCTAGGCCTCATGCCAAGATGGAGGATGTCAGTCTAAGTGAAGACCGGTCCTGCCGTCCATGTCATCAGGGGATTGAAACTCTGCTTCACATTGTCTGTGTTTGTCCTCTTTTGATGGTTCAACTAAGATTTCTATTAAGGCTGGAGTTCCTTGAACGGGGAATTAGATCATGCAGGCATGCACTGGTGGGGTTCATGGACCCAAACATCACTATGCTGAACATTAGACTGACTCAGTTATTGTACTGTGTTAAGAAAATGATCAGCTAATAGAATACGCGATGTGTAATCTGGAGGGGTCCATGAATTTAATTCTAAAATGTAATAACTCGGAAACCTCTTATGTTAACTTATCATGCACAGAAACTGTTAAGGACAGGCTGTTAGGGATTGAAATCAGCAGCTCCCTATCCAGACAACTACTTCGTCTATTTTTGTACTTTTAATGATGTGAAGTCTTGCATAGTTGCTCTTTAACAGCGGGACTCATAGCCCATCTGGCACTGTATTCATACCTGCCTCGGCCCTGCTTATATACACCTTAATTAAATATATTAATTTACTTAAGGGACTTTTTAGTTATCTGCATGGAAAGTTTGCTTTTTTAGACATGAGGGTAACGATCAGCCCCTGTTTAGTCACTTTTATCCAACGTAGCTTAATGTTTGGTATCCCGACTAAAATATGGAGGAAGGAAACTTGATGAAAGCAAAGGGCTTGTAGCGCGATGATTGGTGGCTGTACTAGTTGTATGACGAATCCCCTTTCTATCCGTTTTTTATGTATTTTTAAACTGTGTGATTTTGTTTATGGTTTTAATTGACTAATAAACTAACATTAAACACTCCACAACACAAACTACCATACCACATAATTACTCTCCATAACACATAATCCCACTCTACATAATTCCTATACACTAAATACCACATACTTTCTATCCTCATAATTTCACTGTAGAACATACCACATAATTCCACTACACACAACGTACATCCAATCCACTCCAAAAAACATTAGTAAAAAACTTTTACATTTACAACGCCAATAGCTCTAACTCTCGCAAATGCAAGCCCTATTGCATTGCAAATGCTTCTTTAACTCGTAGCCGCGTTTGCCGAGTGGTGGAGAAAAGAGGCTTGGCCTCCGACCAGCTCTTAGGAAATCCGCTGCGTAGGACTTACAGGCGGTACCACGAGGGCTTCTTGGCCCCTAAAGTCCCTCAGGAGTTAAGTGGACTTCATCCCCCAACCAGTAGTTTGACAGGAGGCGTGTTTGTAGAGTGGTGGAGAAAGGGGGGCGTGGCCTCTGAAGACCTCTTAGCAATCCCACTGTGTGGGACTTACTGGAGGTAACAAGAGGGATAGTTGTCCCCCAGGGACATCCTTTGGGTGCCAACAACCCAACCTATTACTTCCAGTAAGTCCCACACAGCAAAATGTGTAAGTTCTCATCGCAGGCCACGCCCCTTTTGCCCACCACCAAACGTGCTCTCTGGAGCGCTCTTGGATGGAGATTAAAGTCCCCTTCGCTGCTGGGGTTCCTTAGGGGCCAACTAGCCTACCTGTTACCTCCAGTAAGCCCCACTCAGCCCTCTTTCCCGTGCCTTGTTTGTACCACCCAGTGACAGATTTGAAAATGCTGCCACCATATGTGGGTGGGCTCCTTGGAACAGAGTATTAGAGTCGGCCCTAGTGGTTGGGGTCCTCCGGGTCTTCTAACGATCAGGGACAGGGGCTGCATGACTCCTCTCCCTTTAAAGTTTATGTCGGCCCTAGGGGATGGGCTTACACCACTTGGCCCTGGGGGATGGGGTTGCCGGGCCTTTTAAGGCTTGGTGAGGAAGATCGCACAGCCCCCTCACCTCAAATATGCAAATTCTCCATGGGGGATAGAGTCCCTGGGCCTATAAAGGCTTGGGAAATGGGCTGCTTGCTGCCTCCTCTTAATACCCCTCTCCTATGCCCCTCCCATTTTTGTAAGAGTTGGCCCTGTGGTGTGGTGTTCTAGGGCACAATTCAGCTCAGGTAGAAGGCCCCCACTCACACCCCTTTCTCAAATATTTAAAAGAATGGCAGACTGTTTTTTTCTGTTTTTTGACACAAACTAGATGGAATTCCACAGGTTCGCTGCAAAAAATGGCAGATTTTTTTCCCCACAGAGCCTAGGGGGCAGGGTATCACTACCTAAGGCCCTGAGTCCTGAAATAGCTGTCAGCAACATTTTTCTACATGTTGCTGGCCGCCAATCAGAGCACTTGCTCCCAAAGGAGTCTGAATCCAGCTAGAGTGAATTGGCCCAAGGGAAAAATAACTCCCCGGGCCAATCAGAGCAATCTATTTTTTTAAATTGAGAATCCCTCTAACCCGGGGGCAAGATGGTGGCCGACTAGTCGGCTAGTTAAGCAAGCTCTAGCACTTACCTGAGTAGCACCCCCTCTCCATTCAAACTCTTTGTTTCTTTACATTAGGTGGAAGAAGCAGAAACGCAGATTTTATCTGGGGATGATTTGGCATTGGCTGTTGTGGCATAGAGAGGTACCAGCACCCTCGTGTTTGATACCACTGAGTCCTGTGTTCCGAGTGGCAGCGCAGATCTCCCGGATCCACCAGACTATCCAGATGGCGCCGAAGGCAAGCAGAAGGGGAGTCAAACCTCGCGGGCCTCAGGTCGCTTCAGGCAGCCCTGCGAATTCAACCGGCAGCCTTGAGAAAACCCGAGCACCGCCAGGCAAAACTGACACCCGGCAGGGAGACGGCGGAACTGGAGATAGAGCGGGCAGAGGGGACGTACCTACCCGCACCAAGCAAACAGTTTCCTCCATGTTCAGAGCCCAGCGTCAGAAGTCGAAGAATAGCGAGGAGGATAAAGAGGGTAATCGGTATTGACTGGCCCCCCGGGGAAAATCACTGCATCTACAATCTTGCCTTCAATGAGCGAGGGGTTAAAGCTCCGGAGAAGGAGAAGGAAATACAAAGTATCGCTTCTGCTGCAGTAGGTCTTAGCCAGGATGATAATTGTCTGATACAATGCCTACCGGTTGACGATTTGGTTAATACAATGAAGCCTTCTTTTTCTGACGGTAATTCTTTGACTTTCACAGAGGGGGAACCCGGTAGAATCAGTAGGGCGGCTGCATTCCAGGAAAAATGCAGTATGGGTAATGTAGTCCGTGGTAATACTGCACAGAATGACTTGCCCGAACTGTTAAAAACAAAACGCCAACACCCAAATCATACAGCCTATTCCTGAACAAGATCTAGAATCGGGCGCCAGAATAAATGGAGATTCGGGGGAAAACTTTTTCTCAATGTCTGATCCATCTATCTCCTCGGGGGACGAAAGCCCTGGGGAGGGGTGGGGGGAAGACGAGAGCGATCTTAGCGGTCCCTGCCCGGATTTTGAGGAGGAAGAGCTCACCTCTCAAAAGGGGGGGACAGTCCGAAGAAAAAAAACGGACCTTCATACCCTGGATAAAATCTCCGACCAAGGTGGGTCAATGGTTTGGGACTACTCCTTTACTCCTAATTTGGGCGAAACCAGGAAAGCACCAGTAGGGGATTTAAATCAAAACCAAGCTCTAGCCCAAGCTCAAAACCTAAACATGTCTGAAGAAGTAACCCTCACCACTATCTATCAAAGTATCTTGGCACACAGGGAGAAAACTCGGGCTGAGAGTGCGCGTATCCAGGGAGGCTATCGCCAGGTGCAGAATGCAATTAAAAGAGTGGCTAAGACATGTGCAGATATTGCTACAAGAATGGGAGAGGCAGAAATTAGAATCTCGGCAGTAGAGGATGAATTAATAGCACAGAAAGCCCGCACTCAGTCTCTGGAAGCACAAAGGGCAGACATAACCTGGAAACTGATGGATTTAAAGAATCGTGCGAGAAGAAATAACTTACGAATACTGGGCATTCCGGAAGGGAAGGAAGGGAAAGACATTTATCAGTTTGTTGTTGATTTGTTCAGAGAAGCATTCCCGGATTTGAAACAATGGGATTGGAAGATTGAGCTTCAGCACGCTCACCGCTTCTCCTTCAAACAGTACAAGAAGAGCAGCCAAGCACCAGAAAAACCATGAGCTATCTTGATTTGTCTAAATAACTTCTTGGCTCGAGAAGCACTATATGATCTGGCACGGCCAGTTAGGAAACGGAAGGGAAAAGGGTGCAAATTTTTTGTTAGGCCTGATTATTGCCAAGGAACAGTAGGGAGAAGATGGCAGCTCCGGCAATTAATCCCAGGCTATCAAGAGAAAGGGGCTCAAGTGTTCTTATTGAACCCAGCAAAGCTTAAGGTTGTTGTTAACAGGGCTGTTAAATTCTTTACTTCCGAAGTACAGGCAAAATAATTTCTGCTTACACTGAAGGGTGGCTTGGGTACAAACTAGAATATAGTTTTTGATGTATTGATATAGGGATGGTTTACCTTAAGCTTCTGTTTTTTCTCTCTCTCCCTCTGTTTCCTTTTTTCTGTCTTTTTTTCTTGCTTTATTCAATGGGAGGGGAGCTACTCAGGGGAGTGAGAGGGAGGTGGAGTTTGCTTTCCATCACTTAGGGCCTTGGTCCTTGTGCCTCATGCGGTGGGGGGAAGGGAGGGCAGGGAGGGACTGGTTGGGTGGGACAGGTGGTAGTTGTGGAGGTGGGGTGGAGAGGAGGAGAGGGGTTTCTGTTCTTGTGTCTTCGACAAATCTGTTAGGAATACATTTTGGATTACAGCAGCTGAAAAATTACTTCTTAAAGTGGGAAAAAATCCTATTCATTTCTACTATGTGTGATATGGATTGTAGAGATCTCTGTGTATTTGGATTACGGGTAGGCTACGAATCTGCTCAGTTAACATCTGCGGTCTTAATGATAGGAGAAAACGTGGGATGTTGGCAAAACAATACATATACATATACATATACAATGGAATAATCGCAGATGGTTCGGGGAACTTGGTTTGAGACAGTAACCTGCACTCGCCAAAGCATTAATATAAGGGGGGTGGCTATATTATCTAGGAGTGGAATATGTTTATGTAAGAGGAAAAAAGCAGACAATTTGGGTCGCTGGGTGATTGCGGAAATTATAGTAAATAACTCAGTCCTGACTGTGCTCCATTTACGGGGCTAATCTAGATGACCCTGAAGTACTGAATTTTTTAAGTGTAGAACTTGCCTTATGGCCAAGCCCCTTAATACTATGCGGGGATTTCAACATTCATATAGACAGCCAATATGACTTACATAATATGTCCATATATCAAGGTAAAAAAGTCAGGGTTTTCAGAGCCCTTCAAGGGCTAGTAACTGAACATGGTCTATCTGATAGCTGGTATAAACTTAAGTCACCAGACCCAGGGTATACTTTTTTTTCCGCCCCCCATAATAAACATGTTAGGTTAGACTATTTTTTTCTTTCAACTCAATTGGTTGGTATTTGTGATATTGAGATCTTCCCCAGAGGGATTTCAGATCACAATCCATTGATAATAGAGATTCCTATGCAGGGGGTTGGTAAGGTACAGCGGCCATGGACGTTTGAAAGAAAACTCCAGTTGGATAAGGCATACTGTTCTCACATGGCCACTTGGATAGCTCAGTTCTTTTCTATTAATCGAAATACAGCATCAGCCTGCGTAGTGTGGGATACATTCAAGGCAGCTGTTAGGGGGGAAACCCTGAGTTTTGCTATAGCACACCAAAAAAAGATACAGAGGGAGATTCAAAATTGGGTTGGAACTATTAAGGAAAGAAGAATGTAATTTAATAAATAAGATTCTGTAGGGGACAAGCATAGAGGAGTGCCAGCAACATATTGCTATATTAAAGAATAAAATCCATGAGCATATCAGTACGGAGATTGCAGCTAGATACACTCAACAGAAGGCAGAGGCATACGAGCTGGGTGAAAACACCGGTAGAGTTTTAGCCAAACGAACTCAACAACGGGAGGTCGCCAACCGAATTCTCAAAATCAACGATCATGAAGGACATATTCAAGAGACTCCAGCAGGAATTCTAAGGGTTTTTCAAAAATTCTATAATCAACTGTATTCACAGGACTCTGTCGTGATAGAGAATGATTCTATTGAAGAGTTCTTAAATGAGATAGAAACTGTTAAGGTGTCTCAGGGTCAAAAGGAAGCTCTGGAAACTCAATTTACATGGGGGAAATCGAGCTGGCTTTGACATCCCTAGCTCTAGGGAAAGCAGTTGGTCCTGACGGCATCCCGTTGGAATTTTATCGAGTATTCCGACAAGAGCTCAAACATGATATAACATATCTACTTGACCATGCACGCAACAACCATCAGGTTCCTGATTCTTGGCGAATGACTACCATTATTGTTTTTAAGAAAAAGAGCAAACCTGAGCTAAGCCCTGCCTCCTATAGGCCAATAACGCTTATTAACAGCGACAGTAAAATATATTCGAAATTATTGGCAACCAGGCTAGGAAATATTATAACCCCCTTGGTCTCCCAATTTCAACATGGCTTCATTCCAGGAAGGGACACGACCGATCATGTCCACCGGGTGATTGCCCTTCTTGATTGGGCTCAGGTCACAAGGTCACCGCTGGGAGTTCTCCTCTTGGACGCCGAAAAGGCGTTCGACAGGGTCTCCTGGCGGTTCCTTTGGTCAGTTTTAAGCTGGAAGGGCCTGGGTATCAATTTCGTACGGGTGGTCAAAGTGATGTATACAAATCCTGAAGTCGCGATTAGGATAGCAGGACAGGAATCAACAACATTGACTATAAGTAGAGGTACAAGGCAGGGGTGTCCATGTTCACCCCTCCTTTTTGCCCTATATCTTGATCCCTTCCTAAAGAAGCTAGAGACTAACACTCACCTTAAAGCAATCGAGACTGGGGGGGGCAAAATACAGAGCATTGGCTTATGCCGATGACATCGCGGTCCTTACGAGCGACGTCACTTCTGCCTTTCCAACCATTAAAGATTTAGCAGCTCAGTTTGGGGTCTTATCTGGGTATAAATTAAATTCTGATAAAACCCTAATTCTATGTTCTGGCATGACTTGCCCTCCCGGCTTTCCAGTCGTGACAGAGGCCACTTATTTGGGCATCACAATCACAGCCCAAATAGAAAATATCCTTAATCTGAATTTATGCCCTTTAATTGAATCTAGTAATAAGAAATTGGAGAGGCTGGATCATTTACACTTGTCTTTGATTGGGCGGAGTAATGCTCTAAAGATGCTGATTTTACCTAAGTTCCTATATTTGTTTAGAACTATACCGCTTGAGTTCCCTTCTTCTTTTTTTCTGAAAATAGAAAGGGTATGTTCTAGGTTTCTATGGTCATATCGCCGATCTAGAAGAGCAGCCAAGTGGCTGACTCTCCCCGAACAATGGGGGGGCTTAGCCATTCTGAATTTCTTACTCTATTACTGGGCCGCAATTCTTCAACATATGGCTATATTACTTGTTGGGTCCAAATTCAATATACCAATCGCATGCCGCCCATCTATTTATGAATTTGGATTGGGGGATCAAGCGAAAGGGCTGTTGGCTTCAATCTTTGAACCCAGCTACTACAAAAAGACAACATTTAAAATCTTGAAAGCAGCGTTTAAGGAATGGAGACAGGTTCAACGAAAATTAAAGACCCCAACCTAAATGCATATACCCCCCGGTCGACCACACTCTGTTTACCACCAATTTTTTGGGATCATGTTACATTTATTTGGGGTAGTAAGGATATCTATACACTGGGAGATCTTCATCGAAATGGGCAAATGAAATCTTTTGCAATCTTATAGGAGGAGTATGGGCTAAGCAGGGGTGATTTTTTTAAATTCTTACAGATTCGAAGCTTTTTGGCGAGTGGACCCCATCGACAGGTTTACAATTTCGAAAAAATACCCTTGGTCGAACTGATTCAGAAAAGTGACCGTATGGGGAAGCTATATATTAACCTGCTCGAGTCTTTTCCAGATGATTTACCGTCGCAGACAGAAAAGTGGGCTAAACGGCTGGGGGAGGATGAAGTTGATATTGAAGACTCCATATCCTTAGCAAATCAGATATTGATTACGGGTAGTATAAGGAGTCAACATTTTATGTCCATATTCGATTTATATTATACTCCAGCAAAAATATCAAAATGGGGAGGCACAAGGGGTGTAAGTTGCAACAGGTGCAATTTATATGTAGCAGATGCCGTTCACATGTTTTTCTCATGCCCAAAATTAAAAGAATTTATATATGATATGGAAATTTTCTTATCTGCGATTTTTAGGATTCCAGTCCGAATTAACCCAACTCTCCTTATTTCTGGTATTAGTCAAAATGTAACAGATGGTTGGGCAAGATCAGATACAGAACTATTATTTATTGCTATGGCCATTGCCCGTCTGTGTATAACTTCTCAGTGGATAAGCGTTGATCCCCCGACCTTCTCGAATTGGAGGGCACGTTTGTTCGCGGTATACAATATTGAGTCTTCAATCTAGAAATGGGGCTCGATATTGAGGTGGGTCCTCCTGCTTCACTTTTACGTCAAACTGGCGCTGTGCGTCACGTCTCGCTTGTGAAGACTCTCCGTGTCTGCGATCTTGTCACCCTCCTCCGCCGAACTGTTGATCCGACAATTCCTGAAAGGAATGAGGAGAACGAGGATCAGGAACCTGAAACCTCTTGGGTGCCTGAAATTTAGAGCGGTCAAGCAAATCATATCTACGTTCAGAAGCATCAGGTGGAGGCGAACCAGCATGAGAACCAGGCTTCTGTTGTCACTGCTGTACATTTTTATTCCAAGCCTTTTTAGGAGAGACTGGAAGACCCTCCTTCTCAGGAGGGGGTTTACTCTGTGCCTGTGTAAATGGTTGAATTCAAAGCGATTGCGACCCAAGGATTTATACACATCTGCAATAATAATCGGCAACTGTCGCTCCTGATCAACGTTCACCACTGCCGCCAGGCATTGGCGCACTTGCAAGCAAACTGCTTCACCTTTAATGTTTGCCAGAATCATATCAGAGACAATAGGAAACATGTCCACTAACTTTATCCCTAAATTCAGGGCTGGACCAGCTCCGTGTTCATCCTGTACCTTTTTCATAGCGCTCGGCAGAACGCTCATGGAGGGGGTGCCAAAGCACAGTGTATACACTGAAGCAAACACCGTCCCCCAGGTGGTGCAGTCCGCTAAAGGAGGAATCAGTCCACTCGGAAAACTCATTGTAAGGATTCTGTGTTTCTCTACAGGAGACGTATGTATTACCACAGCCTCGAGGTGCTCAATTTTTTGTGCGATCCAAAATGGTAAGTCCTCACAATTCTGAGGACGTTTTCCCATCACAGAGTTGACCATGACGGGACTAATCACAAGTCCTTTGCCCTGACACGGCGCTGGAGCTGCTTGAAGTGTACAAGACATAAACTGTATGAAATGTATATGCAGTTGAAGTAATTGTGCATAGAGTAGACGTAGCTCCACGATAGTAACATTGAGATAATTGGGATGTGGTGTTAAACCAGCCAAAAAAGGCCATGTAGCCCCATCGATAGACAAGGGGCCCATACGAATAAAAGAGACTGTGTGGGGAAGGGAGCCATTAAACCAAATAGTGTGCTCCCAGGACGTCAACGGAACTTCAATCAATGCATAAGGACGATACGCTGCTGGAGGAGCAGCGGCCATGTAAGTGTGAAACAAATTATCATTCGCATTTACCACGGGAAAAGTAACCCAAGAATAAAATACTTTGAAGTGGTATGCTGGATCCGCTTCAATCACGAAAATGAAGTTAGCCACCGCATTGGGGACTCTGTGCTAAGTCAAGTGAGCTGTAACCGCCACCCAGCTGTGTGCCGGAAGAGTAACTGATTGTGCCATATAAAAATCAAAAGAGTCAATATAATGGTAGTGCAAATGGGTCAAAAAAAACTTTTAAACATCAAGCATGAATAACCTAAAGACTTAGGTGTACCCTACCAATGTAGGAGGCTATGCCCTCCCACCACGGACGTCTCCAGGAACCAGCGAGAAGGTATCGTGCACAAGCACAAGTGCCACTCAGGATTCTCGTGAATAAGTACCAGACCAAACGTTGGTGGGGCAATGTTGCAGGGATTCTGCACAAACACAGAACTATGCGTAGGATTATGGGACCTTAGTGTATAGGGACTGGTTCATCCTACCACCTTAGTACCCATGATCCCCAGACCAACTAGCTATAGTATCTCACTTGCTCTCCTACTCACTCACAGAGAAACAGATGATTAGACACCCGAGAACACAGCACTCCCCAAACTCTTGGGAATCACTATTGCACACACCTTTTCGCTCACACTCTTGTATTTGTCCACAATAAGATCTGACAGAGACACAAACAACTTTAAAATATTTATTTTAAGTAACGTGCTCTAATATGCAGTATACGTGCCACAATAAGCAGGAAAATGCATAACACAAATACGGTCAGCATAGCAAGTAGTCCGTAAATCATCGAAAGAGTGGTCATTATGAAAAGACAGTGTAACCTCATCTTCCTCCCCCTGTATAGAAGCAGAAAAATTATATATTAGTAGATCTCTGGGCGTTATCTGCAGACCCCATACCTCAGTCTATAGATGGTAGATCTACATCATAGGTGCTGTCTTGCTGTTCTCCCTGGAAAGGTCCCTCTCCAAGTGTATGCTACCTATTTGTGTATTTCAATAAGACCAAAGTTCGTATTTCCAAACAACAGCTGCATCGGTATGTTTTGTCTAGGCCCTAGGGCCTGACCAAAGCAGAATAACAAGGGACATTGTTGATCAACCTTGATCACACTAAATCCCAGGAACCTGCAGAGTGTGAACACAGCAATAGGTTCTCATGCGAAAGCGGCAAAATAGGCATTTGCAAAATAAACTTGTGCAGTAAAGTGTACAAAGCAGAGGACTATCTGCAGCGTGCTCATGCTAACTTAGAGAAGACGACAATGTCCCACTGTCCCTGCACAAAGGACTGATTACCCCCCCGTAGTGATTCTGAAGACAGGACTAGGAAAGAAGGACCTCTATGCAATTCAAAGAACCTTCTTTGAAGTCACCCTCACTTCAAAGGCACAACTGGGTATAGGTACTGGGTCTCTAGCCCCACCAAATCAGACACTACCGGACCTGTAAAGAGCCTCGGTCAGAAGATTTGTTGTGTTGCCTCAAGGACTGTTACTCTGCTGGAATGCTGCTCTGGAAGAGCTGATTTTCTGCTGTGCTGCCCTGCTGCCCTGCTGCCTGCTGCTCCCTGACACTGCTGAGGGAGAGCTGGACTCTGCCTTGAACCCAAGATGATCTCCAAGGGCTTGTTGGTTTACTTCCTGGTTTTTGGTACTCAGCTATATCAAAGTCTCACCACCTACTCCTGTGCCTGGTCTACTGGAAGTTGACCCAGGTGCTTGTTCCAGTAAAATCGATGCATCTTCAGTCTGCTTGTAGTGAAACCAGCGAATTGACCGTGTTGCGGGAGCAGAATTGGTGCATCACACTCAGAACCAACGCTTCGCATAAAGAACCAATGCATCAGAACTGCTGCATAGCTGCCGCTGCAGTGGAGAAGATCGACACATCCTCTTATTTATATATTTATTTATTTGAAAAGTTTTATATAGCGCTGGCTAGACCCGGAGGTATCAGAGTGCTTTACATGAGGACAAGCATTGTTTCATAGCATAGCTACAAGTTACAACATTGCAAAATACACAGTTTCAGATCATAGATACCAGTTGCTGGAGCACAGTTGCATGTGTTAAAAACGAATACTTAAGGGAAAAAGAAGGCAAGGGGAGAGATTCTGGGGAGAGAGGATAGGAGCAGGAGATGGAGACCAAGAATGAAAGAGGGAAAGAGGTGGCGGATGGAGAAGGCAACCTAACCGGGAGACACGGAAAAACAGTGTCCAACGTCCAGTGTACAGTGATCCCAGTGGAAAAGGTGTTGTTCCCACACCTCCACTGTGTGTGGCTCTCTATACGCTGTGGGCTCTCTCAGAGATGTCACTGAGACTCCAGGGCATAAATACTGGATCCCTCCCCAACAAGGGGAAAGGGAGTGATTTGGCAAGGGGCGCCATTCTCACAACTCTGTTGTGTGTGAACTCCCTTGATGCTGTGGACTCTCAGAGGGGTCTCTGAGATGCCAGGGAATAAATGCTGGATCCCTCCCCAACAAGGGCAGAGGGAGCGCTTTGGTAAAGGGCACATGGCTAACAACAGTTACAAGATACATGGTTTCAGAGCATAGTGACCAGTAGCTGGGGCGCAGTTGCATGCGCTTAAAACGAGGCAAGGGGAGAGATTCCGGTGAGGGAGGATAGGAGCCGGGGAGGAAGACAAAGAATGAAAGAGGGAAAGTTTGAAGAGTTTTATAAAGCACTGGCTAGACCCGAAGGTATCAGAGCGCTTTACGTGAGATAGGACATTGCATCAGAAACATTGTTACATGGTTACATCAGTTACTTATTAACGCATACACCCGTCTTATGGGGGGTGGAAAGGTAGAGGGGAGAAGGCGAACAGGGGTAAGGAATGCAAATAGTAAACACAACAGGGAGGCGAGGAGAACAATGTCCGATGTCCGGCTGGGTAGGTGCCGGCCAAGGGGTGAACCAAAGCCAAACTCCTCTTTAGCTGCAAGAGACAGCTCCACCGTACATCAGCCAAGGTTGCTCAGGCACCGCGGAAAATAAAGACAAGTTCTGGTTTCCGCCCAGGAGGCATTGTCAAAAGTTCCATCAAAAGTATCGGTTAAGGTGTTGTCTGAACGGGAGATCTCGTTAGGATTCATTGCCTTGGAATAGTTGGTTTTGTTACTGTAACTCAGTTGCAGGTCGTCCTCATTAAGGTCAGGCAGCAATGGAGATAAGGACATCGGCCGACAAGTGAACAGAAGGTGATGAACGCAGAAGATTAGTGGTGGGGACATGGAGTAACCAGGAACATATCTTATGCTGTTTCCGCTCCTATATTCCAGATTTTGAGGCATTGGAAACGCATTTATCTTTTTATCAGTGCTGCATATTCTCTAGCGTTACAAAAGGGGGTGGTGATGGACGGAGCATCAGAACCAATCAAACACTCACACCCAGTCAACAGATCTGGGTTTGATCCATCACCATTCTTTAGCCCACTCTGCCACCCCAGTTCAGACATGGCCATATGCAAATCAGTCTGACCCTGTGTCTCATGGGAACAGTCCAGCCCGAACTGCCAAGCCATGACTTCCCTGGACCGGAAACAAGCTTCCTAGTACCGGTTTCTGGCATTTCAGCCGTCTTCAGCCAGGCTTGCTTGAATCCAGTGGTAAAGTGAGCAAGGGACTCACGTCTGAGCATACCCTGCCAACTTATGGCGAACAAAGCGGTACAAAATATTCTCTAGGGCTCTGTACTTCCGCAGTGTGAACAGTCGGACGCCTCTCGTTATTATCTGTAATCTATGTCTTACTCGGTCGCCATTTTAAAGTCAGGCACCGTTCATCCGGAAATCATCTTAAAGTCCCATTTGGATGTAAAACGCCAAAACATATTCAAAGTTGCAGGCATTACTATTTTAGTGCTTAACTAGCATAGCGGTAGCAGGACACCAACGTTTAAATCTGTAAAGCAAAGCTCCGTATTTAGCGTGGAGCCGCCATTTCGCGATTCGGCGGCTTAAGATGAATAAACATCACCATAGCCTCTAATAATGCCAGCAATGCCGCAAATACCTCATCGAGTGTTGGCCCAGACTTAGTCTCTCGTATTCGGTGTCGGATCCTCTTTCCTCTGCGCCCAGCCCTCTCACGCAGCACCTGGAACGACGCACCTTCAGGCCTCACTCTTAGCAAGCTGGCAGCGCTCTATGAGGTCACGGTGTCATCCCCAACTACACCGCAGCTGCAGCACGGGGCTCCTGGCTACCAATTTGGTGCGCCCAGACGCGATAACCAGCCACTTGCCTTATGTTTCTGGGGGTCAAGGCTCATCACGGTCCGCACTGGGCACGACTAACTGTTCAGGCCGGTCACACTCCGATGTACCCGGCGCTTCACTGCGGCGCCGACCCGCGCCCGCAATCCCCTTGACTGCATGGAGAAACCTGGTGCATCGTCTACAGAACCAACATCACTCGGCTCAGCGCATTGTCTTCAGAACCGCCACATCGCTATCACACCATGAAGAAAATTGACTCATCACCTTAACTGTGGGATCAGCACCAACGCATCACTTGGCTGCACCCCGCATCTCGCTGTTGCGCCAGGATCAAGGTACTTTGTTCAGCAGGCCTTGCATGGCTCCTGCATTTGGCCCACGCTCTAGTGCGGTCAGCCTGAACTCTTGACTTTGCCCTGGTCCAGCGCAACCAGATAACTCCCATAGGCTCCTTATTGCGTCTGAGTGCTATTTTTACATTTAATCTTTAAAAATTAATATCTCAACTTCTTAATTTTTTTGTCGTTTTGGTCTTGTTATATTTATAAAGTCCTCACCTATTTCTCTAAACTAGCGTGGAGACTTTTTGTGGAGTTTTTATTGTGTTACTGTGTATTGTCTT
This sequence comes from Triturus cristatus, assembly GCF_964204655.1. NCBI lineage: Eukaryota > Metazoa > Chordata > Amphibia > Caudata > Salamandridae > Triturus > Triturus cristatus. The sequence goes on from NC_140584.1 coordinate 1,200,995,141, forward strand.
GCACACATACTTTACTCATTGCCTCTTAAATTAAGCCTGCTCTGTGCAAAGCTACCAGAGGATGAGCACAGGGTACATACCTCTGCCAACCAGAAACCCAATTTCTAACAACTGCCAAATGACTTAAAGTCATCAGTCTATCTGGAACAAAATATTGTATGCAATATGTTTCCTTGGAAGATACTGCCACATAGACAGATTCTTTCTATTTGTCGTATGAACATACAGGCACACAGTGGTGAAGTGGCACTCTGCTCAGGTGCATGGAAGCTTCATGGAGAGGTAAAATAAAAAAGAAGTTCATCATGCAGATTGAAAAAAGACTGTAGCAATCTTAGTTAATGGTTAGGGTGTAATGTGAAGATACAGGTTCATTATTCAGAAATCCCTGTAAACAAGGATGAGGGCAGCCCACGTTATGGGAAGTGTCGCTGTTTCGACTCTACAGGTAAACATCTATTTATTTTAGTGTTTTATAGAACGTGAACCAGACCCGTGAAGGTTTCAGAGTGCTTTACAGGATTGACAGGAGGTATACAAAAGACTTAGGAGGGGAGGGAGCCATTGGGTTAAAGACAGGTAGAAACAATATATAGGGAACACAAGCAGTCTCAAAACCCGGATACATTTGGGATAAGAACAAGTCGATACATTGAACAAGAAAAAAAGCAGTCTCGGGTGGGATGCTCGGAAGAGCCGGGTAATGCCATAGTGGTAGGTGGAACCAGGCCACAGAGGTGATTGTAATGTCAACGTTAGGAGAGGAATTTGCCCATTAGGAAAGTTTTGGCCTCCTTTTTGAAGCATGCCAAAGACGATAGTCTTCTGATGGCAGGCGGGAGTGAGATCCATATTCTTGGGGCAGCCCCAGAGAAGGCCCGATTGTATGTTTTTTTTTTCTGAAGCGTGCAGGTTGGTGCAAAAGGTCTCTGGTGGACCGGGAGTTTCTGGCTCCTCCGGATGTCACGAGTTTCTGGGACTGTGAGTGATGCAAGCCAGCTTAAATTAGATTCTGGTAGGAGTCTGGCGGTGGCGTTAAGGCAGGCTTTCAAAGAGGCCAGAGAGTCCTTGGGTAGACCTGCGAGGGTACAGCATCCATATTCTAGTCTGGAGATGACTAGTGCCTGAATTGGCGTTTTTAGGTCAGGAGTGTTAGAATTGGGGGTCTTTAGTTGGCAGAGGTAGGTACCTTTGACCAAATAGGGACCCTTGCGTCTAGTCAGGGTAAAGGGGTACACTCCTAAAATAACCCCTGCTCACCCCCTTGGTAGCTTGGCATGAGCAGACAGGCTTATCTCAGAGACAGTGTGTAAAGCATTCGTAAACACATACAGTAATATAGTGACAACACTACAAACGGACGCCACACAGGTTGTATTATAAAAATAGGTATCTTTTATATAGATTTAACACACAACCATAAACGACAAAAATCCACAATACTGTACTTTAAAAATGGTAGAAATAGCTTAGTTCTCTTAAGATGGTAAATGCGACACTTTATGTTCAATGTACCTTTGGATACGTAACGCTATACAACAAAAGAGTTGCAGGGAAGGTGATTCGTCGGTTCCTTACACGCAAGAACGGGGATGCGTCGGTTCCTTACTCCGAGGGAGGTGATGCGTTGGTTACCTACTGCTGCATAGGGGACGGTGATGCGTCGGTTCCTTACCAGAGGGGAGGTGATGCGTCGGATCTTCTCTGTGCGGGGAGGTGATGCGTCGGTTTCTTACTGCGCTTCTGTGGCAATGCGGCTAGCAACGCTGTGATGCAATGAAGATCTGGTGCAATGAAATAAAGATGGCGTCTGCTTGATGTTGCGACAACAAAGGGGTGATGCGTGCACGCCCGACGCCCGTGCGGCGACTCAGTGAATCTACTTGAGCAGCGACAGGCCCTGCGACATTCTTCTCTGCCAATGCAATGGCGTTTACTGCGACACTCTTCTCCAGGGATGCGGGGCACCTCGGTGATGCGATGCGACAGCATGCTTCCTCAGTGATGCGACGACAGCAGCTGCGGTAGCAACACGCTTCTCCGGTGATGCGACGGCGTCTGCTGCGATGGCGACACTTCTCCGGTGATGTGACGGCAGCTGCTGCGGCGGCAACACGCTTCTTTTTCTTAAGTCACGCTTCCAGCTCCCAGCGACACGCAGTCTCTCAGTAGGCCCAGCTCAACAGAAGGCACTTCAATTCCCAGTAAGGGAAGGCAGGGGAAAGCTTGGGGGTGATGTCTGTTGTCCCTGAGACTTCAGCAAGAGGCAAGCTCTAGTTTAAGCCCTTGGAGAACTTCTTACAAGTTAATGAAAGTAGCACAAAGCCCTTTCTCCTTTCTTTGGCAATCAGGTAACCACTGCAGGCCAATCCTCAAACACCACACAGGAAGCCTTGCAATACTGAAAAACAAAAATGGCTGTAATTCACTATTAGGACATGCCACCCACACCAGTGCATGTCCTACCTTATACTTACAATGCACCCTGCACTTGGGCCTACCTTATGGGTGTCTGATATGAAGTAAAGGGAAGGTTTAGGGACTGACAGGTGGGTGCACTTGCCCAGTCAACATGGCAGTCACAGACTGCACACAGGCTCTGCAATGGCAGGCCTGAGACACACTTTACAAGCTGCTTCTGTGGGTGGCACAACCAGTGCTGCAAGCCCACTAGCCGCATGTGATTTACAAGCCCTGGGCACCCATGGTGCACTGTATTAGGGTCTGACCAGTAAATCAAATAATGCAATCATGGAGTCACTAATCCATACATCAATTTACAATAGAGAGCATAAGCACTTTAGCACTGATCAGCAGTGGTAAAGTGCCCAGAGTCATAAAACAGGCAACAACAGGTCAGAAAAAATACAGGATAAAGGCAAAAAGTTCAGGGATGACCCTGCAAAAAGAGCCTAGTCCAACACAACCCTCTTCCAGCCAAAACATAGGGTAGACCAATCACTACCTTGATGGGCTTCCCGGCTTTGAGCAATAGAACATGGACCCTGGCCTGCAACAGCAGGGGCATATTGAAGGACTGGGTTATTCTAAGACCCAGCGGTGCCAGGGAACAACACCTGAAACCTTCGTGGGTTACCTGTTCTGGCGTACGAAACACAGAGACACGGGACACTTCCAGCGACGTCAGAGATCAGCGTTTATTTACTGCAGGGATACAGAGGTCACAAGAAGTACACAACGTATAGGTTCTCGGAGACTGCTTCGAATTGCAAAAGTGGATCGCTCTTTTTATACACGTTTTTCCCATAGAACAGTATGGTGAACAAAGATTACAACTCAGTTCCCACAATAAACTTCAAAGAGTAGCGTTCATGTTTCAGGAGGCCGGAACATAATTACAACAGTATTGCCAGTTCCCAACTGTAAAAACATATCTTCTCTGCAATGAAACACATTCCATCCTGACCGTAAACACATTAGGAGAAGGGACAAAAACAGATGCAAAGAAAGGACGAGGATGCACAACAGATTAGAGAAGAGTGTTAGGAGTAATAAAGGAAACTTGATAACGGGATCAGAGACCTCGTGTCTAATGTATGCATGACTGAAACAATAGACCGGCACGGCAAGATGAACCTCGAGCGGGGCCATCTGCCTTCGCCGTGTCATTTCCCTCGTCGTAAAAGTGGATGCCGTATCTAAAATGGAACCCGAGGGTTCCGATGAACAAACCCAAAAATAAGACGAACCATACGTGGTTGTATAGCGAAACTACGTACACCCACTATACTCGTCATTTGCGGTTCGTAGACACCAAACTCATCCATATTCGTCACCACTCAAAAGTGTCGTTCCGTCCCACACGGAACCTCAGAAGCTCCTTTTGACCTCATGTAGGCAAGCACTAGTCAAGATCGGAATATATTTCAATATTCATCAGATCGTTCAGCTGCTGCTGGAACATCATTCTATTCATCAACGTCTCCTTGGTAACAGATGGCCGTCTTATACACGTTGTAGCACATAGGCCACATAAGGCAGGACCACACTGTACACAAAGACAACACGTGAACAGAAACGTTACAACAACCCCTACGATCATCAGAATCTTCCAACCCCAAGTTGACATCAGGCCCCAAAACCATCCTAGAAGCGTCCAATTACCTTCGTCCACGTGTATGGACTCGGAAATCTTGTGCAACTTCGAGATGGCTTGGTAGACAGTTGGAGCATTGTCAGGAATAAAAATGCAACAACTCGAATGGATAACTTTACACACACCACCTCTATCTGCAAGAACGACATCTAGAACCATACGGTTCTGCAACGTCATGAGTCTATCCGCCTGAAGTTCTGCTGTTAGATTACCAAGAGCACTCGCAGTTATGTTAGCAGTCGACTCAACTACACGGGTCAACTGTCTTAGGTTCCTACTATTAACCATAGGTCCCCAAAACGGCAAGAAACCCTTAAAGAAGTCTCCTGCTTCTTGACCGGCAGTATCCTCTTTGCTAATAACGCCTCTCACGACTCTAGTTTTGTGATAATCTGAGGCGACTGTAAAAGTTGGTGGTAAAAGATTCGCAATATAACAGGTACCCGAAAAATCACGGGGTAACCATGTATATGCGCGTTCATAACATACAAAATAAGTGCCCTTAGCGGTCAGAAAAACAGGGGAAGAGAGCATCGGTAGAACATACGTGTCAGTGCAAGCACTGTTCCCAAGTTGTGCTCTCGGATTTCGACCCAAACCTTTCAAGCAGAAATTACCGAGGTGTGGTACAATCCATATTGGGGACGAGCTCTTAAGCTGTCTATCACCCACTGACGTACTATACTCAGCCTCGCTCAGATCCTTATAAGCCTGCACCTCTTCATTTGGGATAAGCGATGCATCAAAAACATCTCTATCTAAATCCGCTATCGCTATCGCCAAAAGGCTTATGATACGGCCCAGGACCAAAATTGACAGAACGGGGCTCTCGACTGGGGTAGGAATCTAGTGCACTACGAAACATAGTTTGGAATGCTCGAGCCGAACCCTGGGAGCTGTAAGGAAGGACCAAATATGGAATACCCCTATCCATGGTATGTGGCATTAACCCACATACCCAACAATTGGTAGTATTCATCACCAACTGATGCTGATGTAGCAGCTGAACGAAGGAGTTATTCATAAATTCCGCACGCCTAACCTGTTCATGTTGAGGCAAAGGATGGAAAGAATGTGGGGAAACAGTGGTGAGGGAGCTTAGTTTAGGAGAAAAGGTAATAACAACTGTACTCCAAAATACACTCCACCCACCAATAACATAGATACGGTCAGGAACAGTAGGAACACCTGAAACAGAAAACATTTTGTTCGTACAACTCTCCTTAACTCTGATCTCTGCGCCGACATCCTTTCTACTTCCAACAGCTTAGAGAATGCCATCCTCTACAAACCGTCCGTGACGTACTTGACGCACTTCGTTCTGAGTAGCGATTATCAATCCCCAGGAGTTCCCAGGAATCGACAAAAGTAACCGACCTAGCGTCAGAAACCTGCTAAACAGAAAGGAGTACCCGCACGGCCCTACGGTAACCCGGATGGAGAGGTTTCCTCAAAACGTTCAGTTTTATTACAAATCTCTTAGCAGTGGAAAAGCACATAAGAACTCAAAAAGAAAGGATATAATTGTCCATAATGTTCATAGCATCAAAAAGCAAATATACAACTAATTTTTATTAGTCCTTGAACGAAGGAAGTATCGACTTCTTCCAGGTCGAGTTTGCTCTACAAACAATTGTTCAGCTGGCGCAACAGTGTTCGATGAAATGGACAACGAGTCAGACCTTGGGTTCTCCGCTACTGATGACTCCACATGTGGGTTTGGCAGTGACAAATCATTCCCCACAGGTTGAGCGTCGCTAAACGGCACAAAGTGCAAAGGAGTCTCAGTTTCCGTTGCCGAAATCCCAGTCCTCACCCAACCATCCGTTGGTAAGGGGATCGGTACCTTTTTCGTGTGGCTGGCGTGTACCCAATTCTTCCGGCCCTCCAGTCGAACCGCAGTCCTCGTTGTCAATAGGACTTGAAAGGGTCCTACAAATCTTGGCTCCAAGTTACGCTTCCGACCAAAATTTCGGGTAACAACCCAGTCGCCGGTAGAGCTTCAAAGACCTGTTGATGGATTAACCGTAGTTTAGTGGTCAAATCATGCAGGTAATCAATTAACATTGGATACTCAAGACTATCAAAAGCCCTTGGCCTCGGGACTCCCCAAATATTCGCAGGGCGGCCGAACACAATCTCATATGGGCTAAGCCCTACTCGAGAGTGTACAGTCGCTCTGGTCGATAGGAGAGCCAGAGGCAAGGCATCAGGCCATGATAGACCAGTCGTAGCTTGAATCTTGGCGAGTTTTAGTTTTAGGGTACCATTGTACCCTTCAACCAAACCCGCTGCCTGAGGATGATTAGCACTATGGAATTTTTGACGAATTCCAAGGCCCTTACACACACTCTGCATTACACTTCCCACAAACTCGCTTCCATTATCCGACCACACGATCCGTGGCATTCCATACCGAGGAAAGTATTCCTTCAGCAGGATTTTTGCTGTGGACAGGGCAGTGTTATCCTTAAGAGGATAGGCCTCAATCCATCTGGAGAACGCACAAACCACAACCAACACATACTTCAGGTTATTGCATCTCTCCATATGGATAAAGTCCAGCTGGATAACCTCAAAGGGACAAACAGGAGGAGCAAAATGACCAGGTGGAGTGGGGGTGCCCTTGCCAGGATTGTGCATCAAACACACCATACAATTCCTAACAACTCTCTCGGCACATTTAGCAATACCCTCATTCCTCCATACAGGGGACAAGAACCTGCATATTCCTTTCGCACTAATATGTGACAACCCATGAGCCATCGTCACAACAGCTAATACATACGCATCTGGTAACATCTACCTCTGACATTCCGTCAGGTCAACCCAACATCCATGCATGTCCAACTTTCCCGTACCTTCTTTCCACTTAGTCTTTTCAGCTTTAGTAGCCTCATTCTGAATTGCTTTCACACTCTCAATAGTATTTTCACACATACCAGTCTCCGTCGGCCACCTCACTGAACTCGTGACATACATTCGGGTCGCAAGATCCTTAGCCGTTTCCTTAGCAATCTCATCCGCAAACGCATTACCACGACCAACATCATCCGTCACTTTCCGATGTGCACTACATTTAACAATCGCCACTTGTTTAGGCAATGTAAGTGCATCCAAAAGGTCATTCACGAGCTGCCCATGCTGAATCTTCGTACCATGCGATGTCATAAATCCTCTTTCTCTCCACAGTCTTCCAAAGTTATGCGCAACACCGAATGCATACTGACTGTCGGTAAACACATTCACTCGCTTACCTTTAGACAAAACACACGCTCTTGTCAATGCAATCAACTCTGCTGCTTGTGCTGAATTCTGATTCAATCTCGCAGTTTCCACAACAGTGCTCAACGTCACTACAGCATATGCAGTCGTCACATCGCCATTCGGTAACTTAAAGCACGAGCCATCCACATACAAAGTACCATCGGGATCTGTCAAGGGAGTGTTTTTCAGGTCCACACGACCCTTTGTTTCTTCCTCAGTTCGTAAATAACAATCATGTGGCGGCACATCATCTGATTCCATATTAATCGGCAACAATGTCGCCGGATTCAGTACATTACAACGTTTGATCTGTATGTGACTTGCCAAAAGGGTCAGCTCGTACCCAGACAACCTTGCACTCGTCAGATGCTGAGTCTTTGTCCGATTCAAGAGAGTATCAACTGCATGCGGAACCATCACCATGAGCATATTATCCATAACAAGACCTGCGGACTGCCGAATAGACGCCACTGCTGCCGCTGTCGCCCTCAAGCAACTTGGCAACGCTCTAGCTACCGGGTCTAAGGTCGAGGAAAAATATGCACACAGGCGCTGCTTGCCACCAAATTGTTGCGTTAAAACACTCAACGCACAACCTTCCCTCTCGTGAACGTATAATGTGAATGGCTTGCTGTAATCAGGAGTACCTAACACGGGAGCCGAACACAATGCATCACGTAGTTCAGAAAAACTTTTCTGACATTCCTCCGTCCATGGCAAAGGAGTCGAAACATCCTTGCACGTGAGAGCTATCAATGGCTTCGCTAACAGTGAAAAATTCGGAATCCACTGTCTGCAGTATGACGTAATACCTAAAAAGGCACGCACATCTCTCTGGGTCGTCAGCACAGTCATTCGAGCAATTGCTGCGATTCTTTCAGGGGTCAACCTTCTTCCCGCCTTTGACAATAAGTGACCTAAGTAGGTAACTTCTTGACAACAATATTGTAATTTAGAAGGTGACACTTTGTGGTGTAAGTCACAGAGATGCTGTAACAGTGACACAGTAGCAGTCTTGCAAACTTGTTCAGTGTCTGCAGCTACCAACAGATCGTCGACTTACTGAATCAAAGCCGCACCAGTCGGCAGCACAAATGCATCTAGTTGACTTTTAAGAGCTTGGCTGTAGATCGATGGGCTCTCACAGTAGCCTTGAGGTGCGCGTTTGAACCGGAAACTGCGACCGCCCAATGAAAACCCGAACAAATCACGACTTTCCTCAGCAATCGGAATGCTAAAGAACGCATTCTTCAGATCGATTACCGAGAACCATGATGCAGAGGCTGGAATCAGAGTCAGTAAGGCTGTAATGTCTGGAACCACAGGAAACTGCGGAACAACAATTTTATTCACTTCCCGTAAGTCAATAACTAGACGGTACACGGGAGGCTTGGACGGATCAGTTCGTTTCAGAATAGGCAACACGGGACTATTACACACGTTACCTCGTGTCTCCTCGATAACATCTTTATCGATCAGATCATAAATGATCGCTAATAGTGCCCGTTCACCATCAAGGGAAATACGATACTGGGGTATGCGTGGTAAGCGCGCATCAACTTTCAATTGAACAACATACGGTGGTATATCCAGCAGGCCCACATCATTGGGACCAGTCGCCCACAAAGAAACCGGAAGAGAACTCAATTCCGGTGGGAGCTTATCGATCGATAGATACATAGGGGAAATCACATTCTCACCCAATGTAAGCTCCACGCCCATAGGAGAGCAGTACAAAGTCGCATGTAACCTCTTCAACAAATCCAAGCCCAAAAGATTCTCACCACAACCAGTAGTCAAAATCAAAGGAGCTTCTAACTCATGAGACCCAATCGTAAGGGGCAAGGGGCTAGAAACTGGATTGCGAACGGGGGCGCCAGAGAATCCAACGGAAACATTCGTTAAGCCAGACAAAGGCGCGCCAGGGAGTTTCGAATGCATAATGGAACTTTTTGTTGCACCAGTGTCCAACAGAAAAGGCTCAACGACGCCCAATGTGGCTACTGCAACATAAGGCCCTCTCTGATCAACCGGAACTGATACTTCTCCCTTCCTTTGTCTATGGCTGTCCTAGTAGATACCGTCCATATCAACATCACGCTCGACGTAACAGTCATCCACATGATACTGTGCAGATCTACCGGACGATGGTTCGCGTCGATCGAAACAATTCTGCAAGTCTGAGGAAGTAGCAAACCGTTCTACCTGATTCTGAGTAACTCCACGACCTCCTCGAGCCGACACACCATTGTTCCTATCACGGAGAACCGGACAATTAAACTTTAAATGGCCCTCCCCTCGACAATATGCACATTGATTATATCCCAACACAAAACGAGGTGCGGGAGAGTCATTTCGTGTCTGCGATCTGGAAAACTGTGATTGCGATCGATTTGGCTGCTGCGAATCACTGAAATTCGAGCGCGGAGGATACGCTTGTTGCAATAAGACCTTAGTTTTAAGATCCTTCGTTTTCTTATCTGCACGCTCACTTTCCTCCTTTTCCCTATTTTCGTAATATTGGGCCGTAGCCAATATTTGAGCAGTGGTAGAAACAGCCCACGAACTCTCAGAATTTTTCAACTTATTGCTAAGTTCGGGCAACAGGTTTGATACAAACTTATCAACAAACAGCCGCTGACCACCCTCTGAACCCATGTCCTGGCCACTATGATCAACAAACGCTTCCTCGAATCTCGTAAAGAAATCGGAAACGCTTTCATCCCTCTTTTGCTTGCACGCGGACAACTTGTCCCAATTGACGCGCATCGCTGGCATAAGCGTTTTCATATGGGTAATTATCCGCTGGGGCAAATCCACAATAAGATGTTCAGGCTTAGCCCCACCAACTTGCTGAGTATCTGCCGCCGTAAGGGCAGCCCAGTCACCGCCTAACTCGGCCGCGTGATTCTCGTGACGAATTTTCGCCCAAATCGGCTGAGGCACTACATTGCCAAACAACATATTAATATCAGCAAGGTTCATAACAGTAGCATCCACCAATTGGGACAGCTCCTTATAATAACCTGCAGGATTTTTACGGGGATCGGGCAAAGTTTGCTTCACCTGTAAGACTTCCGATCGTTTCCAAGGGAGGTGTATCCACACTCTCTGAAAACGGCCTGGGACAGCAGGGTTAGCATTAGGATTACCTGGCATCCATACTGGGGGAACTTCCCGCATAGGATATTGACCAGGTTTTGCCATCCACTCTGCAGTCTCTTCCTTAAACAATGCTCGAGGTTGCACTGTACATCGAAATGATAACAAGCGTTCTAGAGCTTCTCGAACCTTGTCACCTACGATCACACCAGTTGTGAACTGATGCTGGAGCTCAGAAACCTCAGACGGTACGTTATCAACCACATCATGATCCCACTCCTCCTTCAACGATTTACACAATTCCTCAAACACGAATCGTTGAGTGGGCGCATTAAACTGAGAAAATGTTTCAAATACTACACGTGAAGTGTATTTAACAGGATTACGAATCCATTTACGTGCCATTTTCACCAGCGATTCACGTTCCCTACCATCAGGAAGCTGGCTGCGCCTCTGAGCGACATCTGAAAGAGTCGAGCCGAGTATTGGCCCAAAAAGCGGAGAATAAAGAGTAGCAACAGCAGTCAGGAGACGGCTACGAACAGAAGGAGAAGAGGAGGAAGATGCAGGCGCAGCAACAGTAGGGGTAGAGGCAGTAGAGGTAGACGCGGCACCAGGAATAGCGGGAACAACAGACTGAGGAGGGACTTGGAAAGGCGCAGTAGGAAGAGAAACCGGTAAAAGAGGAGGAACGATCTGCGGCACAAGGGGATTCGGGAGAGCAGGAGGAACGGCGGGCTGACCAGCAGCCGCCAAAACAGCAGGTTGAGGAAGAGGTAGAATCACAGGACCCACAGCATCGGGAGCATAGGGAGGTGGTGATTTCAACAGATAAGACAATAGCGAATCCTCTATCGCTTCTTCTCCCGTCTTATCGACATTAGACGGTAGCACCGGATAACATTTGTCCACCGCCATATGATGAAGTCGAGCACTAACTTCCTGCTCTTTCTCATCTTTGTCTCGCTGATACTGTTCTGCATTTCGCATCACCGTAATAACGCCTTCTCTTTTATTTTTCTTACTCTGTTTGATTTCTTTCTGCTTGGCCTCTTTCCGCCATAACCGGAAGGAATCAAACATGGCCGGCCTAGCCTTCTTTTTGAACAGTCTAGCTTCCAAATTGTCTAAAACGGCAGTTTCGAAACTACCATGAGATGGCCAACTAAGAACACCATCATTTTTAGTGTAGCGGACCCAATATTCATGATACACGATAGGACCCACGCCATGGCGACTATAGAGCTCGTAAATAGGAGTTGCAACCGGAGGTATCGGACATGAATCCTCCAGCCGGGAATCCATTCTGCAACATTTAAGAAACCCAAACAAAGTACTACGGCCAGGCATCGTGCACACTAACCGAGTTTACAAACTTCAAGGGCTATCGAATTTATGATATCCTCGCAAAAAAAATGCAAGACCCTCGGTTTTTGGCAATTGCAATCGTCAAATAAAACCCAACAACTAAGAACCACAAATGCTATGGTACCATGCACACAACAAAGGAACACCGGGAGCGACCCACAAATACTTAACTGAGAGAACAATGGCGTCACCAGGAAGGCCCGTCTATCGTCTCGCCGTACAAAGGACTACGCCAGGCGCCAAAACAGGTCGACAGTCAGGGCATCAGTCCGTCGCAGCCGTCAGGAGGCGGGGATCTTCGCGGGAAAAGACGTCGGGCCACTTATTTCGACAACTGGATCGATGAAGCGGGGTGCACCTTCCCTCGGAGATTTCACACGAAGTTCCTCACGATCGTCGGGCTTTGGACCGGTACCGTTGATGTCGCCCGACGTTGGGCGCCAACTGAAGGACTGGGTTATTCTAAGACCCAGCGGTGCCAGGGAACAACACCTGAAACCTTCGTGGGTTACCTGTTCTGGCGTACGAAACACAGAGACACGGGACACTTCCAGCGACGTCAGAGATCAGCGTTTATTTACTGCAGGGATACAGAGGTCACAAGAAGTACACAACGTGTAGGTTCTCGGAGACTGCTTCGAATTGCTTCGAATTGCAAAAGTGGATCGCTCTTTTTATACACGTTTTTCCCATAGAACAGTGTGTGAACAAAGATTACAACTCAGTTCCCACAATAAACTTCAAAGAGTAGCGTTCATGTTTCAGGAGGCCGGAACATAATTACAACAGTATTGCCAGTTCCCAACTGTAAAAACATATCTTCTCTGCAATGAAACACATTCCATCCTGACCGTAAACACATTAGGAGAAGGGACAAAAACAGATGCAAAGAAAGGACGAGGATGCACAACAGATTAGAGAAGAGTGTTAGGAGTAATAAAGGAAACTTGATAATGGGATCAGAGACCTCGTGTCTAATGTATGCATGACTGAAACAATAGACCGGCACGGCAAGATGAACCTCGAGCGGGGCCATCTGCCTTCGCCGTGTCATTTCCCTCGTCGTAAAAGTCACACTCAAAGGAACACGTGTCCCTTGTGTAAGCTTGGGAGTCCCAGGGTCACGAAGCGGACAAAGTCCGTTCGCTGGCTACTTGAGGGCAAGAAACAAAATGGATGCCGTATCTAAAATGGAACCCGAGGGTTCCGATGAACAAACCCAAAAATAAGACGAACCATACGTGGTTGTATAGCGAAACTACGTACACCCACTATACTCGTCATTTGCGGTTCGTAGACACCAAACTCATCCATATTCGTCACCACTCAAAAGTGTCGTTCCGTCCCACACGGAACCTCAATATTCCAGTTCTAAGCCAATCTGACCCCATTTGGATACCTCTGTCCATACTCTCATGGCCCACCAAGCTAATCCATGGGGAACCCTTCTCCTCACCTGTGGACACCACCTGGGCAGCACCTAACCTTAGCTTGCTCACAGGTGTGTCCCAACAGACAGCAAGCCACAGTGGCCACTGACAGTAGTCAGTGATGAGACCCAGGCCTTATGCCTCTCAGGGCTTTCAAACCTCTGTGGCGTCAGAGCGCGGTGGGCAGTAGCCCCAGGTGCTTGGCACCCTTTGTCCACTCTCCCTCCTGTCAGGTCAGGTAGAACATCCTGACACTGACCCACCAGCCGCAGCCCTGTACCCAGCGGCTGGACAGGAGACTGGGGTGGGCTTTTCCCACACCTGCTCCTCCTCCTCCTTCTTGGGGTTCTGTACCCTCCCACTTGGAGTGGTACCCCTTTCCAGAATTGTCAGGGTGCCTGTAGAAGGTGTCCTGCACAATTCGCCCACCAGTTCAGGGGTTCTATCCTGCAACTGGGCTTCCAGGTCAGAGGGGACACCATGAACCTGGTCCTCCAAACTAGGGTCTAAACCCTCCAGTTGAACTGGGGTCAGAGGCGAGGACTCCCTCCCTCTGCACCCCCTTCCTGAGTACTGCACCCTCCCATCAGGAGCAGTACCACCAGAAGACAAACCGGTCAGGACACTGTTTACAGTTGTCCCACCCTCCAGGTCAGACAACAACTGAACCTGGCTTCCCAACCCAGGGACCAATTTCTGCAGTTGAACACTCGCCTGGCGCACCAGGACTTCCTTGGGAGCACATATGCCCCCTCCGAGGGTGACACATAACTCATGTGTCGTGTAACAGTCTGCCTGGTGCAGATCTCCCAAACCCTGTCCCTCTGACCTTTGCGTGAAGATCCCCCAGGTCAGAAGTGGTGTCACCATGGTCATTCACCTATGACTCAGCCCTTCTGGCTGGCCCCTGACCCACTGGTTCTTCCACTGGGTCTCTTTCCCCCTCTCACACCCAATCTGGACTTCTGCACCCTCCACTTAGGAGTGGCACTGCCAGACACCAGAACTGATGGAGTCCTGCTTACAGACACACCCAGTTCACCAGACACTAGGGGATCCCCCACAATGGGCAGCCCCTCAGAACATACTAGGCTCCCCACCTGGTGTTCCCTTAAAGAACCATCTAATCTCTGGCACTGGGTTTCAGGCATCTTGGGACACACAGCCCCACACTCACTTCTTCTTCACTGAGACAGGACGTGATTCCCTACACCCCTCCCTCTACACTGGGACCTAGCCTGGCTACTCTGAACCTCTTCCCCCACCTCACTAGTTTGGGAGAATCCTGAGCCACCTTCTTTAGGATCACCCTCAGATACCTCTACAGATCCTCTAACACGCAGCCAGAGGTTTGTCTCCTTGGTGAGCTCCCTGGGATCAGAGAACTCACTTTCCAACAGGTGTTGGCATAGCTCTGGAAAACAGGGACTTACAATATGCTCTCGCACAATTGGATTACACAGCCCCCCACAGGGGTTAACCAAACTATCCTTCACCTCACCATCCAGTGCCTCGCATACGTACTCCACACCACTTTACTGTGATTGCCAAGACAGTATATGACTGTCTCTGTCACACAACCCACACTCTTCTAGGTGGTCTTCACACTCACAAACCAGGACTTCAACCATGGGGGAACCCCTCTCCCTGTACCTCTCATCTAGAGTCAGTAGAGTGTCCCTCCCACCACTAGGACCATGAACCCCTGGGCCAGTTCCCCAATCTATCTCAGGGACACTGTGCACCAGTAGAGCTACCTCATGTCCTTGAACCTCCTGGCATAAATCAACCCCCTCCAAGTCAGGCGCTACATATCTGGGTGTGTGTACTACTCCCTCAGCACTAGATAACTCAATATTGCTGCCACCATCTGAGCTGGATTCCACCTCCAACTCAGCAAAGCTCACTTCCTGAGCTACACAACTTTCTTTTTCAGCTAAGGCTCGCTCCATCTCCTCGCACTCCAGGTCCGATTCCTCTCTTCACAAGCCAATCTTTCCCAAAATGTCTCCTCCTCAGGGCTACTGCCCTCTTGGTATTCTGGCTGGGCATCCTCCCCCTCAGATTCCTCCTCAGAGTCATCTGCTAGTGCTGCTTCCCAGCGTAGCACCTCATAGCTATGCAGGGCTACCTCAAGATCCCGCCTTGTGGATCTCCTCTTCACAGGTAGTGTAGGATGGGTTAGCCACTCCCTATTTACAACACTAAGTTAGCATAACCGAGCCAACTGTTAGAAAGCCAGCTTGCCGTTTCTGCTGCTTTGCACGCGACACTGTTGTTATATGTTATTCATTTTAGAAATGCTTACTCGACTTTGCCTTACAGGATAACAGTTTGTTGTTTAACATTCTTAACAGTGTGCTGCGACCTTGGTCTGTACATCATGTAAAGAATGAGTCTAGGACACTAGACGGTGCAGAGTGTTGTGTTCAGATTGATTGTACCACTTTTTAGACATATCATACATGCAGCTGCCAATATCTGAAGGACAAGTGCTTTTAATATTGCAGGACAGAATGTTTTAGATTCATTCGAACAGAAGAGCTGATGCATGAGCGAGCCTAGCTGATCCTGTGATGTGATTCCACTAAGCTGATCTATACGGTGTGGGGTACCCCATATTAGCCTAAGAGACCTTCTATTAGTATAATAACCTATTAGTTGCTAGAGAAAGGAGTGTGGCTGTTTACCACTGTCATTATTATTATGATTGCTCCTTTCATTCTGTATGGTATTGTAACAATGCTGATGGTTCTGATTTTAACCATTTGTCTGCTAGTGTTAGCCAAAGTACTGCATCTTAGGACGCGAGGATTATAAAATAAACTCTTTAAACTTTACCGTGTCTGTATTATTCTGTTGTGGACTGCTAAATAGGTACAAACAGGTATTTCGGGTTCCCACCACTCCTGAGAAATAGTCGCATGTTCTGGGTTGTCTATACATTGGGACCGCCTAGCTAGATCTAGGCTAACGAATGGGACACTAAGCTAGTCGGATATGGGGTCCTTGGTTCTGAGGGGAGTTTCTGGTACACCACAATTCTCTGAGGTCCTGGTTTCCTGCGCATAGTTCTGTGCATAAGCAGAATCCCTGCAACATGGCGCCCAACGTGGGGCCATGTTGCAGGGATTCTGCTTATGCACAGAGTAGTGAGTGGACGGCTTTTACCTCGGCTTTTACCTCGGGCGGTAAACAAAGAAAGTTTAAAAGGCTACCTATGGGCTATAAGAACAGCCCTGGGGTCTTTGCTGCTCGAGTGGTCTCGCTCCTAGAGTATATGGACCTGGATGCATACTCGTATGTAGATGACATCTATCTAACGGACGACGAGTTGCTCCCACACCTAGCTCGCGTGGATAACATAATAACTATGTTTGCAGACTTCGGTTACAAATTCAATTTTGCGAACTGCCACATTGCCGAGTTCATAGTGTTGTTCTTGGGGTACGAACTCAACAGTGAGGGTCGCGGCTTGGCTCCGCACTTCCTTGAGAAGTGCGCACGCCTTTGTGCTCCTACAACGCTGAAAAAATTGCAATCATTGCTGGGTTTTCTGAATTTCGGTCGTACCTACATTCCTGATTATGCCCAGCGTATCAAGACGCTTTATGCCTTGGTACAACCTACTTTTACCAAATCGTGCTGGCTGCCAGAGCATACAGCTGCATTACAAACTTTGCAGTCTGATCTTCTTGCTTCTAAATACTTACAAACTCGTGATAACCACACTAACCTGGTCATTAGAATTGTACCAGGCGCAGTGGGTTTCACGTACTTAACGTTCAATGAGGGCGACACCTTTCCCATTGATTACAAATCTCATCTGTACACTTCAGCTGAGCTGCGCTTTTCCGCTGTCTAAAAAGTACTGACAGCCGTTCAGATGGCGATCCTGAAAGAACGAGTGCTATCACAAGGAAAGCACATGCTGGTGGTAACACCGTACCCTGCCCTAGAGGCAGTCACTAAAGCTAGTATACCAAATTCTAAGGCTTTGCATCCAAGGTGGATACAATGGGCAACTTCCTTAGCTTCGCCAGACGTCACATATATCTTTGACGCGGCGTTGCAGTCTCAGGAGTTCTTGGAGTATGAATTCGTTCATCCGACTCCTTTGACGTTGCGCCCACTCGAGGAGTACCGTTGTGTCATTTACACTGATGGGTCTGCGCAACCCGCTACTGGATCGAAGCACGCCTATTCAGCTGCCTGCGCAATTGTTGTGGGTACTTTCGTGAATGGAGAGTTCCAATCTGATGCTGTGCATACACAGACATTGGGTGATTGTACCGCGCAGTTGGCTGAAGTTCGTGCTCTGGTGCTTGCACTGGAGTTTGCTGATCTTCGGGTCCCCACTCTTGTGGTGTGTGACTCATTCTATTGTGTTCAATCTTACAATGACAATCTACATTTTTGGATTCAGAATGACTTTCATGATTCCAAAGGTAGCACAATAAAGCATAAAACGCTTTGGGTTCGAGTGGCAGCACTTAAAGAACTGCTGCCACTCGTGAATTTAATTCACACTCTTGGTCACCAAAGAGTTGGTGTCCCTGCTGTTGGTAACAGTTTGGCTGACGAGGCAGCAAAAACTGCAGTGGCGACATATCTAGTAGCAGCAGTTACAAGATCAAAAAGTAAGATCGATGATGACATCTTGGCGGCTATCGCTGCTTCCGAGACCGGGAAAAACTTTCCGAAAGGTTTTCCTTCTCGCTACCATTATCGCTTAAGTCCTGATAACGTCCCGTTAGTGAGGATTAACGACGTTGGTGACAGATTGATTCCCAACGCAGACCGCAGACCATCTTTAATATCAGCTGCCCACGAGGGTGTTGCGTTTGCGCATGCCGGAGTGTCGGCTACTATATCTCTTTTGCAGCAATGTTACTGGTGGTACGGTTTGTACAAACAAGCGCGGGCATACGTTCTTAATTGTGACATTTGCCAACAGATTAAACCTTCCTCTGCAGCGTGTCCACCACAAACACAGTTGCATATATCTAATCAACCACTTGCGTGCGTTTATTTAGATCACTGCGGTCCTATTACCTCTGATACTGCGTACAAATATATCTTGGTTGCAGTTGATTCGTGCACACGTTTCCTGTGGGTATGGCCACAAAGGAGTGCTGATGCCAGAACTGACATCAAGGATTTGCGTGTCTTTATAGGGAGTTTTGCATGTGGTACCCTTCATTCTGATCAGGGTCCCGCGTTTGCCTCAAAGGCATACAAGGAGGCCATGAGAAGTTTGGGGGTCCAAGTCAAATTTTCGTCTCCATACCGGCCTGAGGGCAATAGTGTTGTGGAGCGGATGAACCGTGACCTAAAGCAATCTTTGACAGCGAGGGTATTAGGTACAGGCCGAAACTGGCTGTCCCACTTGTATGACGTGCAACGTGCACTTAATAATCTCCCTAGAAGGTCTCTGGGTGGGAGGACCCCGTACATGATGCTCTTTGGAGTAAGAATGTTTGTCCCGGACCTTGACGGTCTAGACATAGCGGCAGCAGCCGCGCCTTTTGACGTAGATGACCACTGTGCTGTATTGCAGAATCTACAAGAAGCCAGAGACACTCTAGCGAAAGAACACGTACCCTCTACATACGAAGCTGCGCTCCAGATTCCGGTAGTCGGCTGGCTACCTCGAGTTGGTGACCTGGTCCGTGAGAAGGTAGAGAACAAGAAGGAGTTCGGCCCCTCTTATCGTGCACCGGTCCCGGTGCTTGGAGTCCTGGGTACACGTACAGTTGTTTTACCTCCACTTCCTGGTCGCAAGGATAACAGGTACATCTCGATTGACAATGTCAAGCTACAGCGGGTGGCCGATTCTCCATAGTATGACACCTTCAGTTTCTTGCCCTTCAATGCTGAGAAACTCTGTTGTGGTGCCACCCTCTAACATCTTGCCTGAAGTTTCCATTGAGATGCTTGCAGTTACTGGTTCTTCTATGCCACCTAATGCTGGTGGTTTACCTGATGATCCTGAGTATGCTTATCCGGCAGAAGTCCCTTTACCTCTATTAAATTCAACAACAGTTGCCCAGTCACATTCTTCCTTTGAAACTGAATCATTGACTTCCACTGCCCCTTCCAAAATTTCTATATTTTTTGCCTGGTTCAAGAGACATTTTTTGGTTGCACCTTGGACTTACATCTGGCTGGTGCTAATATGTGTGAGAAGTTGGCCTGATGTATGATGTCACTAGTTCTAGTGTACACCTTATATCAGTCCAAACAACCCTTATGGTGATTGGTTGTAAAGTCAACCTTATAGACCAGCTATCCTAGTGGTAGCATGGACAAGAGCAGTCTTAGGCTAAACTCTGAATGGCATGTGAAGCCAGCTGTGATACCATATATAATCCCTTGAATACCAAATGAAAGGACACCACAACAGATATATATATAAAATAAAGTGTATTTATTCTAGTCAAACCCTCAGCACTCTTTATGAGATTCGAGGTAAGTACAACACAGTCTTATTCAAGCATACATTAAGTCACACAGGTAAGTAATACAGTTAGGCCCTAGGGGCCACGCAAACCATATACTAAAGAAGTGGTATAAGGACCACTGTTATGGAAATAGGATATGCCTAGGCCTAGGGAATCGCTGGGGCTACACTACACTACCAACAGTTAGGAAGTGGGAGGCCCACGGGATTCAGGTGCAGAGTGGAAACACTCACGCGTAATGCGTATAATCGATAGAAATAGTACAGTTCTCAAATAAGCAGTTTTAGGACACTTCTGGAGCAACTAGAAAGTCGAGACTCGGAAACTAGACCCTAGGATAGTCACTACCCTTGTGAGCACCGACGTACCCAAGTTACCTAGCCCACAGGCTGCGGGTGCATAGGTGTGAACTTGCGCCGGGTTTCGTCGTGGACTTCTATGGATGCCTGAAGGAAAGTTGCTGACAGGCAGTTAGTGCAGAGTGTCCGGTGGATCTCAAGGCCGGGATCAAGAAGGAAGGATACCAGTGAGCAGAAGGGACAAAGTCAAGGTCACTAGCCAGTGACCACGTGGAACCAGGAAGGAACCAGGCGATGTCGTGAAGATTGCAGGCGAAGAGGTGAAGCTTGTCGCAGCAGCCACGGGTACCAGGAGATGTCGAGGATGACCAGGACCAGGAGGCGAGCTGTCCCACGAAGGCTCTTGCTGTCGGCGGCGTCGAAGTCGAACTAGGACTCATCAAGCCTTGGCAAGCGGAACCCACGAAGAACGGAGGACTTGCTTCTGGTGCAGTCCAGGAAGGTCTGGGGTGCTTCTCTTTTGCAAAGAAGTGGGAGCCAGTCTGGAGGAGCCAAACCAGCAGTGAAGATTTAAAGGTGTGTCGTCGCAAAGGCCGCTAGCCAACGGGCAAGCAACCGGACAGACGCGGCAAGCAGGAAAATGCAGAAGGGCCCCACGCAGGACTCGTGGAGTGTGGGGGGCTGATCTTCGGTGCAGATGGTGCTTGGGGCTTCTCAATCCCCGGTGCACAACTTCGAGGGTACCTCAGAAGCTGCGCTGGAAGATACTCGCCACTTTTCCCAGGTAGCCGGTCCCACGTCTCTCGTCGCCTCTACGGATCTCAGCTCGGCTGTGGATGTGGATCAGGGTCGGAGAAGTCTGGAAGTCAAGGCTCTGGTCGGGCTCTGCAGTCGGTCCCTCGTAGAACTTAAGCAAAGCAAAGGGTAAGTCTCTTGATGGTGCCTGTTTGCACAGGGTAGCCACTCCTTGGCTACAAGGGAGATTCTTCAGTCTTCTTCTTTCGTTGAATGTCGAAGGTCCAGAGTTTCTGTTCAAGATGCAGGTTCAGGATAATCTAATCTCCTGGGGCCCAGCTACCACTCTTATACTAATCTGGGGGGCTGGGTTGCCTGCTAGGTCACGCCTTATGGGTGGGACCTGGGAGGGGGGTGGTTACACCCCCTTCCCTTTGTCCAGTTTCGCGCCAGGACTGGGGCTGGAGTACCCCAGCACCGGTTTGAACTGGACTATGCATGGGACACCTTGTGTGCCCCAGGCAGTTTCTCGTTTCTTTCAGTTCTCCCTGCCCCAATACACTAAGGCCTGTCTGGGGTGGTGCTCGCACCTCCCAAGGCAGGAAACCTATTGTCCAAGCCTCCCGTGCCGGGATCACTCCCAGCAGCAGGAGGTCAGACTTGTGTCGTGGCAGCATCATCCATTTTGTGATGCTGGGGCTCTGGTTAACTTTAACCGGGTAAGTAGGTTACAACATGTCTTCTCCCTCTAGCAGGGAGGGATAATATCCTCATCCCCAGAAATGGGATGGGGGTATTATTCCAAAGTGTTAGACACCTTACACGACATGTTTTGATAAAGCCAAACCATAGTTACCATAACCGTTTAAGATTATAAGGCACTTTAAGAGTATATGGTAGGCTATATCATAGAACAGCTATAAGGACATGGTTCCGAAAGCTGCAGACAGGCTCAGCTCATGCTAGAGCACCATCTCACATGTTACCAAGCACTCTGCCTCCAGGATTGTTAAGGCCTGCCATAGGAGTGGCTGATAGGTACACATGTGTCTATATATAAGGTAGGTATAGGAATACTACAACTAAGCAAGGGTTGATTACACGACCCTGCCCCAGCTGAGTGATCAGCCAGTTGTGTCATAATGGAAGGCCAGGCCAGGGGTGGCATAATACATGCTGCAGCCCCTGGTAGGCCTAGGATACACCTATGCCCTGGGTACCTAAGGTACACTGTACAGGGGCCAATAAGGTGACCCTATCCAAATGGGTAATGCACCTAAAGTACATAGTATTAATTTAGAGAGAGAACAGCAGGGCTGTGGGTCTGATTAGCAGGCCCACAGCCACATCTAAGTCGAAAACCAGTAAAGCAAAAGCAAAAAGTGGGGGTGAACATAGAAAGCAGACCCTACTCTCGTACACAACCCCCCCCCCTAACTTAGGGACATTAAACTAACCTTGACCAGTTGAGTCTTCATGTTCTAAGTGGAAATATCTGGAGAGTCCATCTGCATTGGCATGGTCAGTCCCAGGTCTATGTTCCACTGTGAAGTCCATCCCCTGTAGGGAAATGGACCACCTAAGAAGTTTGGGATTTTCACCCTTCATCTGATTTAGCCACAAGAGGGGCTTATGGTCTGTCTGAATCTTGAAGTGAGTGCCAAACAAGTATGGCCTCAGCTTCTTCAGGGCCCAAACCACAGCAAAGGCCTCCCTCTCAATAGCTGACCAACGTTTCTCTCTAGGAGTCAGCCTTCTACTTATAAAAGCAATGGGCTGGTCTTGACCATCTATATTAAGTTGTGAAAGAACAGCTCCCACACCCAACTCAGAAGCATCTGTCTGGACAATGAACTCTTTGGAGTAGTCTGGACTTTTCAGAATAGGTGCACTGCACATGGCCTGCTTCAGGTCATCAAATGCTTTTTGACAGCTTACTGTCCACTGAACTTTCTTTGGCATTTTCTTGGAGGTCAAGTCATTAAGTGGTGTCACAATGGACCCATAGTTCTTAACAAACTTTCTGTAGTACCCAGTCAGGCCCAAGAAAGCTCTGACCTGAGTCTGGGTAGTTGGAGGAGTCCAGTCCTTTATGGTCTGGATCTTGCTCTCCAGTGGTTGAACCTGACCCCCACCAACTAGGTGGCCCAGGTACACAACCTTGCTCTGCCCTATCTGGCACTTAGTGGCCTTGATAGTGAGGCCTGCCTTTTGCAGGGCCTCTAAAACATTCCTCAGGTGGACCAGGTGATCCTCCCAGGTGGAGCTAAAGACAGCAATATCATCAAGATAAGCTGCACAGTAATCATCCAACCCAGTAAGGACTTGATTCACCAACCTTTGGAAAGTGGCAGGTGCATTCTTCAAACCAAAGGGCATTACCACAAATTGATAATGTCCTCCTGGGGTCGAGAAAGCAGTTTTGGCCTTTGCATTCTCAGCTAGTCTGATTTGCCAGTAGCCTGCTGTCAGGTCAAATGTGCTCAAAAACTTAGCAGCTGCCAGTCTGTCAATGAGCTCATCTGCCCTAGGTATTGGGTGGACATCTGTCCTAGTGACAGCATTGAGACCTCTGTAGTCCACGCAAAACCTCATCTCTCTCTTACCATCTTGGGTGTGAGGTTTTGGCACAAGGACTACAGGACTAGCCCAAGGGCTCTCTGAAGGTTTAATGACTCCCAGCTCCAACATCTTTTGTACCTCAATTTTTATGCAGTCCCTGACATGGTCAGGTTGGCTGTAGATTTTACTCTTCACAGGCATACTGTCACCAGTGTCCACCTCATGGGTGCACCAGTTTGTCTGGCTTGGGGTCAGACAGAACATATGTCTGTAGGATTGCAGAACTTGCCTGCAGTCCTGTTGCTGATGGGCAGTGAGGCTGTCAGAAAAGACCACACCATCAACTGAGCCATCATCAGGGTTCTGAGTCAACAGGTCTGGGAGAGGGTCACTCTCTTCCTCCTGCCTCTCATCTGTAGCCACGAGTAAGCCCATGTCTGCCCTGTCAACATATGCCTTTAATCTGTTGACATGAAGTACCCTGTGGGGGCTTCTGGGAGTCCCAAGGTCCACCAAGTAGGTGACTTCTCCCTTTTTCTCAACAATAGTTGAAGTACTGGGAATTTTAAGCCCAGCGGTGCAGGGGAACACACCCTAAGACTTCGGGTTCTTCCTGTTTCAGACCAACAGAAACACAGAGTCTTCTGGGTGAAGTCAAAGATCGATTTATTGGCTGCAGACCAATTACAGGTATCCGAGAAGTACAACACAATGTATGTTCTCAGGAGACTGCTTAAAGTTACAGAAACGGGCTTCTCCTTAAATACAAAATATCATTCTTCAGGCACACATTCCTTGTTTTATGGTATGGTCATTCACATGTATCCATTACAAACGAAAAGGCAGAGTCATGATGACCATCCCACATTCAAGTTAAGCCAGCCCACAATTATTTACCCAGCGAGGCTCAGATCCCACATCAGATATCAACAGGCCCCAATAAACACGGGCATCTCCTGTTTGGAAAACAAGCCATAAAGCAGGAAGAGTCAGGTGTGAAAGAGATTAGCCGGAGGCTCGTGTGGGATGAAAAGGCTTTATGGTGTGTCAAACCCTGATGCTAATCGCAGGTGGCCGTAGGACGGGGAGCTCGTGAGACCGGACTGACCTGGGGCAGCGGAGCCAAGCTGCACAGGTCACAGAGAAGTCAAACAGAAAGTACATGTGTTCTAAAGGCCCGTACTTGTTTGTAATGTGTAGCCTATATGAGGGCAACCATAAGATGGCCACTGCTCTAAGATGGAACCCACGTAGTAAATGTAAAATATCGTATACACAGTGCATTTATAGCTAAAACGTTATACAAAGCACTTGTACATACCGCATTGACCATTCGTGGTTCGCTAATACCGGAATAGACAGGGGTAGGGCCCTGCCTCCTACGCGGTCCCAAATTTCAAAGTACCACATAGTGTGGGGTCCAGACCATTTGTCTTGGAGTGCTGCTGGGGCCACTGGCTCCAACACCCACACTTTCTGCCCTGGCTGGTAAACAGTCAGCACAGCCTTTTGGTCATGCCAAGCTTTTTGGAGTTCTTGGCTTGCCTCAAGGTTTTTAGAAGCCTTCTTCATATACTCTGCCATCCTGGAGCGGAGACCAAGTACATAATCCACTATATCAAGTTTGGGTTGTCTGAGAGGTCTCTCCCATCCTTCCCTTACTAAACATAGGGGTCCTCTTACAGGATGCCCAAACAAAAGCTCAAAAGGGCTGTAGCCAACCCCCTTTTGTGGGACCTCTCTGTAAGCAAACAGAAGGCAGGGTAAAAGGATGTCCCATCTTCGCCTAAGCTTGTCTGGTAAACATGTTATCATTCCCTTTAGGGTCTTGTTGAATCTCTCAACAAGCCCATTGCACTGTGGGTGATAGGGTGTGGTGAACTTGTAGTTCACACCACACTCCTTCCACATTTCAGTCAAATATCCCGACATGAAGTTGGCACCTCTCCCAGAAATGACCTCCTTTGGAAAGCCCACTCTGGAGAATACTCCAAGTAGGGCCCTTGCCACAACAGGAGCTGTTGTGGTCCTCAGGGGAATAGCTTCTGGATACCTGGTGGCATGGTCCACTATCACCAGTATGAACCTGTGCCCAGATGCTGTTTGTGGGTCCATTGGTCCTACAATATCTATGCCCACTCTTTCAAAGGGAACCCCCACCACAGGTAGTGGTATGAGGGGGGCCTTTGTGGTGCCACCTGATTTGCCACTGGCTTGGTAGGTGACACAGGAGCGACAAAACTCCTTGGTATCTTCTGACATATGAGGCCAGTGAAAGTGAGGGACAAGCCTGTCCCAAGTCTTGTTCTGGCCTAAGTGTCCTGCAAGGGGAATATCATGGGACAAGGTAAGAAGGAAGCCTCTGAACTTCAATGGTATGACCAACCTCCTGGATGCGCCTGGCTTGGAGTCTCTAGCCTCTGAATACAGCAGCCCTTCATCCCAATACACTCTATGGGTACCTTGAGCATTCCCTGCAGCCTCAGCAGCAGCCTGCTGTCTGAGGGGTTCAAGAGAGGGGCAGTCTAATTGTGCCTGCCTCAGGTCTGCCCTTGAAGGTCCCCCTGTCCCAAGAAACTCAACCTGATCAGGTTCAAGTTCTTCTAGGACAGTTCCTTCAGGACTCTCAGAATCATCCTCCTGTGAGGGCTGATCCATTACCTGAGGCAGGGGGCAAGGCACAGCCTTTACCCTACTGCTCTTTCTCTTGGCTTGTGACTGGTCCATTGTCCCAGGATCCAGCACTTGTTCAGTGGTGCACTTTTTGGCCTGTGACTTGGTCACAGCAAGGACATGTGCATCTATCCCCAGCATTTCTGCATGGGTCCTATACTCACTTCAGACCAAACTGAAGTTTCAAGATCATTGCCCAGTAAACACTCCACAGGAAGGTCTGAACTAACAACAACTTTCTTGAGGCCAGTTACCCCTCCCCAGGAGAAGTTAACAATAGCCACACTATGGGAGGTAGTGGCATTGCTAGTGTTGGTCACTAGGTAATTCTCACCTAGTATGATCTGTCCAGGGTCCACAAAGGCAGGTGTCACCATTGTGACACAAGCCCCAGTGTCCCTGTAGGCCTGAGTCATTCTTTGGTTGATAAAAGGAGTCTGTCTGTACTTGCCCAGGTTACTGGGGCCTACAGTAGAGGACAAAGCTATGTCCCCATCACAGATCAGAACAGCCTGAGTAGGTATCCTGACTAGGCCAGAATCCTCCTCAGTTCCCAGGGTTAACCCTACTACACCCTTTTGCTGGGAACCACCACTTACAGCTGGACTAGGGGGTACAGTTGCCTTAGGGGCAATGGTGGCTGGGGGCTTATCCTTTTTGGTGCACTCACTAAACCAATGTGAGTTACAATAGTTGCACCATGGTTTCTTTTGGCCATCTTTCTTTTTATCCTTTTTGGGACCACCCTCCCCCTGAGCCTTTTGGGGGCCTGGTGAAGACTTCTGGTCTTTTTGTTTCTGATCATTACCCTTCTGGTCTGCCTTTTTCTGATCACCGCCCTGGTTCTGGTTTTTCTGCTTAACTCTAGTCCTGACCCATCTATCTGCCTTCTTTCCCAATTCTTGGGGAGAAGTCAGATCAGAATCAATCAGGTGTTGCTGCAGTAGCTGGTTTTGACAGTTGTTAAGGATTTGTTCTCTCATGATCAAATTATACAATCCTGTATAGTCCTTAACCTTACTTCCCACTAGCCAGCCTTCCAGAGCCTTAGTGGCACAATCTACAAAGTCAGTCCAGTCCTGAGTCTGTGTCTTCTGGGTATCCCTGAACAACAACCTGTATTGTTCAGTGGTTAGGCCAAACCCATCAATTAGAGCACTCTTCAGGACAGTGTAATTATCTGCATCCTCATCACTAACTGTGAGGAGCTTGTCTCTACCTTTCTCAGAGAAGGAGAGCCACAAGATAGCTGCCCACTGACTTTGGGGTACCTGCTGTACTTTGCAAACCCTCTCCAAAGCAATTATCCATTTGTGGATGTCATCCCCACACTTGTAGGGAGGGACAATCTTGCTCAGGTTTCTATTATCATAGTGCGTGTCTCTATCCTTAGGGATATTGCTGCCACCAGTGGGTTCTAACCCACTTAACTTTTGCTCTCTAGCCAGAGCAAGCTTCTCCTTGGCAAGGGCAAGTTCTTCCCTCTCAATCCTTAGATTAGTTTCCCTCATTCTGGCTTCATGCTCTTTTCTCTGGGGGGAAGTCATTTCCCTGTGAGAAGAGGCATTAGAGATGCTAGAGACATGGGAGTGGATGGATTCCCTTGAAGGGGATCTGTCCCTCCTGCCTCTCTGGTTAAGCCCACTTGGGGGTCTGTATGGGGGGACCCCATGCAAACTCCCATGTAAGCTTAGGTTAGCCTGGCAAAGTCTTCCTACTTGGCCCTGGCTGTCTACCTCTTCATCTGAAGTCCCATCTGACTCATCTGTAGTGGGTAGACCCTCCCCTGTACCTAGGGTACCAGCTTGTGAGGCCATAAGAGCATCATATTCCTCTAGGATCTGTACTAGTTGAAGGAGGGTAGGGTTTGCACCCTGTTTTAACTTTCTGGAGGTACACAATTGTCTCATCTCCTGAAAAGTTAGGGTATCATATCTAGAGGGGATCTTTTTCAGACCTGCCCCTCCTGAGAGAGAATCTCCTTGATCTCCTCCCTGAGACATGATCTAGTGAGGGTGTGGTGTGTGCACCTACCTACACTAGTTGTTTCTACTAAACCTCTCTAGTAGTTGTAGTCAAGGTGTGTTGGTCCCTTCAACCTACAACAACTAAGTCCAGTAGGACTTAAGTATTATAATCTATGTTATATGTACCTAAACAATATCAGTGTGATCTTTCAATTTAGTATCTCAAGATTACAATGGTATTAAAACAGCAAGCTCAGATCCCAACCGCTGCTCACCAATGTGAGAAGTTGGCCTGATGTATGATGTCACTAGTTCTAGTATACACCTTATATCAGTCCAAACAACCCTTATGGTGATTGGTTGTAAAGTCAACCTTATAGACCAGCTATCCTAGTGGTAGCATGGACAAGAGCAGTCTTAGGCTAAACTCTGAATGGCATGTGAAGACAGCTGTGATACCATATATAATCCCTTGAATACCAAATGAAAGGACACCACAACAGATATATATATAAAATAAAGTGTATTTATTCTAGTCAAATCCTCAGCACTCTTTATGAGATTCGAGGTAAGTACAACACAGTCTTATTCAAGCATACATTAAGTCCAACGAATTTGGGGAAAACGGAACACGTTTAGAGGCAATATCTGTGAACCCCCGGTGGCGGACTCAGAGTCCGAGCTGAGTGACAGAGGCTGAAGTCGTACCCTTCTCGCAGCCTGAGGAGGGGCGGGAGGTGGAATGGATGGGAGGGCGGGTGGAGACGGGGGGTGGCTATCACAGGTGGGAGGTGCAGGGATACTGATTTTTGTGGATTGTCTGGAAAGGACACTATGTTAATGGTGATACTGCGTTGGAATATGATGTATTGAGGCAAGGTGCATTTATGTTTTTGTATGTGTTAATAAAGTGTTTAAAAAAAAAAAAAAAAAGCATACCTTAAGTCACACAGGTAAGTAATACAGTTAGGCCCTAGGGGCCACGCAAACCATATACTAAAGAAGTGGTATAAGGATCACTGTTACGGAAATAGGATAGGCCTAGGCCTGGGGAATCGCTGGGGCTACACTACACTACCAACAGTTAGGAAGTGGGAGGCCCACGGGATTCAGGTGCAGAGTGGAAACACTCACGCGTAATGCGTATAATCGATAGAAATAGTACAGTTTTGAAATAAGCAGTTTTAGGACACTTCTGGAGCAACTAGAAAGTCGAGACTCGGAAACTAGACCCTAGGATAGTCACTACCCTTGTGAGCACCAAAGTACCCAAGTTACCTAGCCCACAGGCTGCGGGTGCACAGGTGTGAACTTGCGTCGGGTTTCGTCGTGGACTTCTATGGATGCCTGAAGGAAAGTTGCTGACAGGCAGTCAGTGCAGAGTGTCCGGTGGATCCCAAGGCCGGGATCAAGACGGAAGGATACCTGCAAGCAGAAGGGACAGAGTCAAGGTCACTAGCCAGTGACCACGTGGAACCAGGAAGGAACTAGGCGATGTCGTGAAGATTGCAGGTGAAGAGGTGAAGCTTGTCGCAGCAGCCACGGGTACCAGGAGACGTCGAGGACGACCAGGACCAGGAGGCGAGCTGTCCCACGAAGGCACTTGCTGTCGGCGGCGTCGAAGTCGAACTAGGACTCACCAAGCCTTGGCAAGCGGAACCCACGAAGAACGGAGGACTTGCTTCTGGTGCAGACCAGGAAGGTCTGGGGTGCTTCTCTTTTGCAAAGAAGCTGGAGCCAGTCTGGAGGAGCCAAACCAGCAGTGAAGATTTAAAGGTGTGTCGTCGCAAAGGCCGCTAGCCAACGGGCAAGCAACATTACAGACGCGGCAAGCAGGAAAATGCAGAAGGGCCCCACGCAGGACTCGTGGAGTGTGGGGGGCTGATCTTCGGTGCAGTTGGTGCTTGGGGTTGGGGCTTCTCAATCCCCGGTGCACAACTTCGAGGGTACCTCAGAAGCTGCGCTGGAAGATACTCGCCACTTTTCCCAGGTAGCCGGTCCCACGTCTCTCGTCGCCTCCACGGATCTCAGCTCGGCTCTGGATGTGGATCAGGGTCGGAGAAGTCTGGAAGTCAAGGCTCTTGTCGGGCTCTGCAGTCGGTCCCTCGTAGAACTTCAGCAAAGCAAAGGGTAAGTCTCTTGATGGTGCCTGCACAGGGTAGCCACTCCTTGGCTACAAGGGAGATTCTTCAGTCTTCTTCTTTCGTTGAATGTCGAAGGTCCAGAGTTTCTGTTCAAGATGCAGGTTCAGGATAATCTAATCTCCTGGGGCCCAGCTACCACTCTTATACTAATCTGGGGGGCTGGGTTGCCTGCTAGGTCACGCCTTATTGGTGGGACCTGGGAGGGGGGTGGTTACACCCCCTTCCCTTTGTCCAGTTTCGCGCCAGGACTGGGGCTGGAGTGCCCCAGCACCGGTTTGAACTGGACTATGCATGGGACACCTTGTGTGCCCCAGGCAGTGTCTCGTTTCTTTCATCCCTCCCTGCCCCAATACACTAAGGCCTGTCTGGGGTGGTGCTCGCACCTCCCAAGGCAGGAAACCTATTGTCCAAGCCTCCCGTGCCGGGATCACTCCCAGCAGCAGGAGGTCAGACTTGTGTCGTGGCAGCAGCATCCATTTTGTGATGCTGGGGCTCTGGTTAACTTTAACCGGGTAAGTAGGTTACAACATGTCTTCTCCCTCTAGAAGGGAGGGATAATATCCTCATCCCCAGAAATGGGATGGGGGTATTATTCCAAAGCGTTAGACACCTTACACAACATGTTTTGATAAAGCCAAACCATATTTACTATAACCGTTTAAGATTATAAGGAACTTTAAGAGTATATGGTAGGCTATATCATAGAACAGCTATAAGGACATGGGTCCGAAAGCTGCAGACAGGCTCAGCTCATGCTAGAGCACCATCTCAAATGTTACCAAGCACTCTGCCTCCAGGATTGTTAAGGCCTGCCATAGGAGTGGCTGATAGGTACACATGTGTCTATATATAAGGTAGGTATAGGAATACTACACCTAAGCAAGGGGTGATTACACGACCCTGCCCCAGCTGAGTGATCAGCCAGTTGTGTCATAATGGAAGGCCAGGCCAGGGGTGGCATAATACATGCTGCAGCCCCTGGTAGGCCTAGGATACACCTATGCCCTGGGTACCTAAGGTACACTGTACAGGGGCCAATAAGGTGACCCTTATCCAAATGGGTTATGCACCTAAAGTACATAGTATTAATTTAGAGAGAGAACAGCAGGGCTGTGGGTCTGATTAGCAGGCCCACAGCCACATCTAAGTCGAAAACCAGTAAAGCAAAAGCAAAAAGTGGGGGTGAACATAGAAAGCAGACCCTACTCTCCTACAATATGTATTTTTTTGTTCATGACCATAGGCTTTGTGATAGTGTTTTTTAAACTGATCAATGGACACTACCTGAATGAACGATCTACAATTCGATTAATTGCTGGAACTTTGGCCCCCCACTCCTCATCACGCATCATGAAAAGGGACTAGACTTTTGTGAACATCACCGCCTGGCCTGTACGTGATGGAATTGCTTGGGATGCTGTGAACTTTCAAATTCATGGTCCCACCGAAGTGATTAATGTGCCCACTGTTTTTTGTGTTTCTATGGGTGATGTAGTTAAACAGAACATCCGATCAGATGATGGGGATGTGCAAGCGATAGAAGCACTGTTTTCTGATTTGAAATATTATGCTGCATTTGATGCTGAAGATTTGTATTTAAATACTGCAAATTACGATAAACAATTTTGCTATCAACATTATGGCACACATTTCCTACACAGAGCAAATACCTTTCGAAATTTTGTTAATTTCACTCAGTGGGAACATTGTCCTGTCCCTATGCCTGGCAGCTCTGCCACTTTAGTGAAAAAATTCACATACTTTTCGGATTTTAGTGTGTCTCACCCTGCCTCTTTTTATTTTAAGGTGGTGGTGGAACCAGCGTCTAAGGTTAGACTGACACACACCAAATTATTATATTCCAAATCCTTTATGGATGAATTGGCTATTGGAGGTTATGACCTATGGAAAGCTACTGTCGATCTTAAATCGGTTTGGGGAACTAAACCGTGGCAGGTACAAGGAACAGAAGCTTTGCATCGTGCCTGTCTTATCCCAAATCATATGTTATTTTTAAATTCATCTATTTTTCAGACCACCTGTTTTGGATTGGCTATATCTAAAATATTGAATTCCCCCACAATCCCGGATCTGGGTGCTTATCCTAATTGGGAGAATCACACAGATCTGTCCCTTACTATGTTGCAGTCCCTCGTCTCCAACACCACCTTCAATATTTCAGCAATAGATCCCAAAGGGTGGTTGGTATGGCAGACGGGTTCAGATTCCTGTCAACGTCGGTTTCTGGATTTGACACCAGGGTATACACAACTTAGAGTAGACCCTCGTTTTCCATCGTCACACACGGTAACTACCTACTCGGTAGGTAAGTTATGCCAGTCATGGTTACAACATTCCAGATTAGCTTCAGTTAAGCTTCATTTATCACGGTTAAATGACAAAATAGATTTAAATGATTTTTATTAAGGGTCCTGCGACTGGCAGGTCCAAGAGATGGGTTTATGCTATTTACAACGAAGTTTGGAAGTTATCGCAAATTGAAGCTGCTTCCAGGCTACGTGCTATTGACCAGGCCAATATGGAGAAAGTATTGGCTGTTATAGATAATAGTATTAACACCTTGTCTTCTAGAATTTATACATTAGATAATATTGTTTCATCTGTCGTAGACATTGTGCAAGATGATGTGTCTGTGTTATATCATGGTCAAAATCAGTTGCGTTCAATTATGCAGTTTGCATGGACCTTGCAAACGTTAAAAGCAGGGAAAGTCCCTTGGGATTACATGAATACGTCTTCGTTGTTCCTTCCTTTTAATTTGACCGCTAAACAGCAGTTCATGTCCATGAAAGACGCAACGTACGCATTACTGCACATTGAGAAGGTAGAACCTTTGCCTTTTTCTATTGCTGAGTTAAATTCGGCTGTGTGGCTTGTACACGGATTGATCACGTTACCTTTTTCTCTGTTTAAGTTCAGTTCGTGCATGAAGCATTATGCCATAGGCAGATATGAACAGCTTGGTAATGCCTTCCTGCACGAAGTTTGGTCACTTCCTTTCACATATAGATGTGTGAGGGATGGCAAGGAGGTTTACTTAAAAGGTGAAGAATGCACTTCCGCTCCTGATCATTCTGTGGTTTGTAGACATATACAATTACATGGCGCTTGCAATATACACGCTCCTAATTTAGCTTGTGTCCTAAAAGGGATTCCAATGCCAGTTATAACGTCTTCTTTTAAGCTGCTTGCCAACGGTAGTTATTTGCTTTTAAATAATGAAGCTTGCCGTGGGATGCTAGTGGGTATTCCTTACATAGTCACTGTTTCGCAAAGGGTGGTTTGCTGTAATAACGTCCTTTTCCCACCCCCGCACGGCAGGCTCGATATATCCATCTGGCCTGCGATTCCAACCTTGAACGCAGAGTTCAACAGGATGAGTAGAAGAAGAGCTGTTTTGTCTCAGAAAGAAGTCGCTTCGACTTCGTCCTGTCCTATGAAACATTTCTTCTTCACATAGCAAACACACGCACTGAGGTACAGGCTCTTTTAAATACTGACCTCCCCCTACATTTTGGAACGTTGATACAGACTATCTTTAATGCTTCGTCTACGACTGGCCTTGTTCATTTTTTTAAAATTGTGGGCTCAGGCCTCGTGACATCTTTCCAAACTATTTTTGGTGTGATCCCTGAGTTTTTACATTCTATTTTTTCAAGTGTCTTCGGAGGGTTTCCCTTGCTCCTCACTCTTGTGGCCGGGATCCTCTTGTTGATCTGCGCACTTCGTTATGGCTGCACGCCTAGTGTTACAAGACAGCATGCTCCGCCTGCTCCATCTTTGTAGCCGGATGCTTGATTACTATGGCACTTTACCTCTGGCGACCTTAAGCGTCAAGTATGGATTGTCATTCCGGTTTCCTGTTTTTACTTGTGTGCAACCTGTCTTTCATTGCCTAGATTGTCTCTTCCAGTGGGCTCTGGACTTGTGTCTGTCAAACTTGGTGTCGCCTGACCCGGATTTTGATGAACTAATGTGTCCCTTAGTGGATCATGAGTTTGCCTGTTCTGGTATTGGGTTTATGGCCTTGGGTGCTACGCAAGGAGTCCTTGGTAACTGGGACGTCGGAGAGGCCGCTATTGAATTCCTTGAACGGAGCTATATCGAGGATACTGACAGTTGTCCTGTTATGGTGTTGGATGCTCCAATAATTGAAGAACACGTGTGTTCCTTTCCCTTGCTAAATTGGATGGCAGATACTTTTGCGGAACGCTCCAATGATTTCCTCTTGGAAGCTGTTGCAACTTACGGTGCATATACCTTGATGGATTGACTGTTTTACATTGTCAAGCCAGGGTGCATCCATGGATATCTATTTTTCATCTAAACATTTTTTTTAATGGTTTTTTCTCTAGGACATCGTTTTTACTTTTTACGATTTTTTTTCTCTCTTTCTCGAACTTTACACTTACCTTATATGGACTTATAGTTCATGCCCTTGGTTCCGTTCTATATCACTTGAAGTCTGCGTTCTTGATAAGTGCGCCCCTAGTGGTTAGTAGTCCGATCAAGGGGGGGTGTAGGATGGGTTAGCCACTCCCTATTTACAACACTAAGTTAGCATAACCGAGCCAACTGTTAGAAAGCCAGCTTGCCGTTTCTGCTGCTTTGCACGCGACACTGTTGTTATATGTTATTCATTTTAGAAATGCTTACTCGACTTTGCCTTACAGGATAACAGTTTGTTGTTTAACATTCTTAACAGTGTGCTGCGACCTTGGTCTGTACATCATGTAAAGAACGAGTCTAGGACACTAGACGGTGCAGAGTGTTGTGTTCAGATTGATCGTACCACTTTTTAGACATATCATACATGCAGCTGCCAATATCTGAAGGACAAGTGCTTTTAATATTGCAGGACAGAATGTTTTAGATTCATTCGAACAGAAGAGCTGATGCATGAGCGAGCCTAGCTGATCCTGTGATGTGATTCCACTAAGCTGATCTATACGGAATGGGGTCCCCCATATTAGCCTAAGAGACCTTCTATTAGTATAATAACCTATTAGTTGCTAGAGAAAGGAGTATGGCTGTTTACCACTGTCATTATTATTATGATTGCTCCTTTCATTCTGTATGGTATTGTAACAATGCTGATGGTTCTGATCTTAACCATTTGTCTGCTAGTGTTAGCCAAAGTACTGCATCTTAGGACGCGAGGTTTATAAAATAAACTCTTTAAACTTTACCGTGTCTGTATTATTCTGTTGTGGACTGCTAAATAGGTACAAACGGGTATTTCGGATTCCCACCACTCCTGAGAAATATCTAAGTCGCATGTTCTGGGTTGTCTATACATTGGGACCGCCTAGCTAGATCTAGGCTAACGAATGGGACACTAAGCTAATCGTATATGGGGTTCTTGGTTCTGAGGGGAGTTTCTGGTACACCACAATTCTCTGAGGTCCTGGTTTCCTGCGCATAGGTCTGTGCATAAGCAGAATCCCTGCAACAGTAGCCCCCTCTCCTTGCAAAATACTTTTAGCTCCCTTATCTTCTAGATGTAAAGGTGAGAAAAGTTGACTTCCATTTTGACAAGGCCCAACAGGTGCAACAACTAACCAGAGTTTCAACAACAAAATTCCAAAGGGAAACAGGGAAAAATAGTATGTAGTTGCGTTTGGTCTGCAGTCTGCACTCACTAGTAGTGTACACCAATCACTGTATATGAGTCACAAATACAAGTCCAGAATCCTCACCGCTGACCACCAATGTTAGATTTGGGGGTCTCTAGTTGGCAGAGGTAGGTACGTTTGACCAAATAGGGACCCTTGCGTCTAGTCAGGGTAAGGGGGTACACTCCTAAAATAACCCCTGCTCACCCCCTTGGTAGCTTGGCACGAGCAGACAGGCTTATCGCAGAGGCAGTGTGTAAAGCATTTGTGAACACATACAGTAATATAGTGACAACACTACAAAGTGAAGCCACACAGGTTGTATTATAAAAATAGGTATCTTTTATAAAGATTTAACACAAGACCATAAACAACAACAATCAACAATAATGTACTTTAAAAATGGTAGAAATAGCTTAGTTCTCTTAAGATGGTAAATGCGACACTTTATGTTCAATGTACCTTTGGATATGTAACGCTATACAACAAAAGAGTTGCAGGGAAGGTGATACGTCGGTTCCTTACACGCAAGAACGGGGATGCATCGGTTCCTTACTCCGAGGGAGGTGATGCGTCGGTTGCCTACTGCTGCGTAGGGGACGGTGATGCGTCGGTTCCTTACCAGAGGGGAGGTGATGCGTCGGATCTTCTCTGCGCGGGGATGTGATGCGTAGGTTGCTTACTGCACTTCTGTGGCGATGCGGCTAGCAACGCCGTAATGCAATGAAGATCTGGTGCAATGAAACAAAGATGGCGTCATCTTGATGTTGCGACAACAAAGGGGTGATGCGTGCACGCCCGAGGGCCGTGCGGCAACTCGTGAATCTTCTTGAGCCGCGACAGGCCCCACGACACGCTTCTCTGGCGATGCGATGGCATCTGCTGCGATGGCGACACTCTTCTCAGGTGATGCAACGACAGCTGCTACGGCGGCAACACGCTTCTTCATCTTGAGTCGCGCTTGCAGCTCCCAGCGACACGCAGTCTCTCAGAAAGCCCAGCTCAACAGCAGGCACTTCAATTCTCAGCAAGGGAAGGCAGGGGAAAGCTGGGGGGTGAAGTCCGTTGTCCCTGAGACTTCAGCAGGAGGCAAGCTCTAGTTCAAGCCCTTGGAGATCTTCTTACAAGTTAATGAAAGTAGCACAAAGTCCTTTCTCCTTTCTTTGGCAATCAGGTAATCACTGCAGGCCAATCCTCAAACAGCACACAGCATAGGGATAGTCTCCTCCTGCAGTCTCTCTCTCCTCAGCAAAGGTTCTTCTTGTTTTCCCAGAAGTGATCTAAAGTTCTGGGGTCTGGGTCCCCCCTTTTATACTCATTTTCTCTTTGTTCTCTGAAGGCAGAGAGGCCTTTGCCTAGTCCAAACCAGTTCTGGTCAGTCTTGGAGCACTTGTTTACAGGACTCCTTCTTTCCTTTGACAGTGTGGGCCAGGGCCATCAGATGCACCACAGGAGGTGGAGCCAGCATTGTGGAAGGCAGGCACAGCCCTATTCAGTCGCAAGTGCAACTCCTCCCACCCATTTACATGCAGATAGCTCTATTCAGCCCTGTGCTGACTCACCCTGTCTCCTGGAATTTCCCCAGCCCCTGTCACTCAAACTCCAGACAAGGAATACACAACCTAGCAGAGGCAGGCTTGGATAGTTAGGCAAAAAATACCTACATTCTAAAAGTGTTTTTTTCAAACACAGAATGTTAAAACCAACTTCACTAAAAGATGTATTTTTTCATTCTGAGTTCAGACATACTAAACTCGAATTTCGACCATGTTCCCTGGGTCAGTTAGGATTATAGGATTTTATAATCAAACTCCCCATTTTTGGCCTATGGGGAACAGAAAGCCTTGCAATAATGAAAAACAAAAATGGCTGCAATTCACTATTAGGACATGCCACACACACCAGGGCATGTCCTACCTTATACTTACAATGCACCCTGCCCTTGGGCCTACCTTAGGGGTGTCTGATATGAAGAAAAGGGAAGGTTTAGGGACTGGCAGGTGGGTGCACTTGCCCAGTCAACATGGTAGTCACAGACTGCACACAGGCTCTGCAATGGCAGGCCTCAGACACACTTTACAAGCTGCTTCTGTGTGTGGCACAGCCAGCGCTTCAAGCCCACTAGCAGCATTTGATTTACAAGCCCTGGGCACCCATGGTGCACTGTACTAGGGTCTGACCAGGAAATCAAATAATCCAATCATGGAGTCACTAATCCATACATCAATTTACAATAGAGAGCATATGCACTTTAGCACTGATCAGCAGTGGTAAAGTGCCCAGAGTCATAAAACAGCCAACAACAGGTCAGAAAAGATACAGGAGGAAGGCAAAAAGTTCAGGGATGACCCTGCAAAAAGGGCCAAGTCCAACAGGGAGTGTCAAGGAAATGTTTCAGGTTTCTATGGTAGCTCAGGTGAAATCTGGCACTTTTGGCCATCAAGTTGATATGGCCATGCATGTTCAGTCTGCCGTCTAGGGTAATTCCAAGGGATTTAGCAGAGTCCACAATGGTAGGAGAGCAGTTTAGCGCTGTGATAGCCTTGATCCATTCTTGAATTTCTGGATTGGTTTTGGGTGGTGAGATTAGAATGAACTCAGTTTTTTCACGTTAAGTTTGAGCTGATTAGAGGTGAGACAGTGAACAGGCAGCTTCAAGGCCTCATTCAGGGAGAGCAAGTCCTCAGGAGAAGTGATTTTAATGTAGATCTGTGTGTCGTCGGCATACATGGGTAGGAGATGTTGGCGGTGCGTAGCACCTTTGAGAGCTGTTCAAGGTAAAGATTAAAGATGGTAGGGGACAGGGTTGATCCTTGGGGGACTCCAACCGTGATCGGAGAGGGAGCGGATAGGTTGCTGTTGATCAGGACTCTCTGTGAGCGATTCTGGAGGAAGGACCTAAACCATTCAAGAACGGTGCCATACAGGCCCAATCTGAGTTTAAGGACTTTAAGGATTGTTTCGTGGTTAACCGTATCGAAAGCCGAGGATAGGTCAAGGAGGATTAGGAGACAGGTTTTGCCTTGGTCAAGGTCCTGGAGGGCATCATCCACAATGTGGAGGAGGGTGGTTTCCGTGTTGTGTCCAGGTCTGAACCCGGACTGGAAGTCGTCTAGTAGGTGGAAGTTAGTGATGTGTAGGCTCAACTGCTGTTGCACACCTTTCTCCAGAGCTTTAGCTAGGAGTGGGATGTTAGAAATATCAGGGGAAGCAGGATCTAGCATAGGTTTTTTTAAGATGGGGACGACTTGGCCGGCTGTAAGAGAGTCAAGTATCGCTCCCTGTAGGAGGGAAGCGTTGATTATTGTAGTCCAAGAATGGATGATAGCCTGAGAAGCGGCGGCTAAGCAGTTAGATGGGAAAGGATCATTGAAGTGATTGTTAGGGTTTAAGGATAGAATTTTCGAGACAGAGTGTTTGTCATAGACTTTGAAGTTGGACCAGTACGCTTGTTTTTTGGGGGAAGTCTGGGTGGGCAGCGCGGAGTGAAAAGGTGGAGCTGGCGGAGCGTGGGAGTAGGTTGCAGACTTGAGTTCCTTTCCTAGGGCAGAGATTTTGACACAGAAGAAGAAGGAAAATTCCTCGCATAATATTAGCGATAAAGGGGTTTCTTTGGTGGTTTTAGCCAGTTTGTTGGATTGATGTTTGACCAAATCGAATAGCTTACAAGGTCTATTCTTGGTGTTCTCCAGGTCTGTTCTGAAGAATTCTTTTTTAAGTGTTGAGGATTTTCCTTTTGTAGGCATTTCTCGCCTGGCAGAGAAGTTTTAGATGGGCTGCTGACGGGTGCTGTTTCCAGTTCCCTTCTATCTGCCAGAGGGATCTCCTCTCTTTGTTGAGGGATCCGTTGAACCAGGGGTTCCTGTCTTTGATCTGGGTTCTTTTTAGTTTTAGTGGAGCAAGGTCATTGAGAATGTTGTATATAGTTGTGGAATAATGTTCAGTGAGGTTATCGACCGTGGTGAAATGGGGGGGAGGAGGTCAGTTTCACAGCAAACAGCCAATTTCTCATGATCAAGGTTCTTGGTGTCTCTAACCCATCATTTGGAAATCACGGGTTGCGGTGTCCATGTCTTGTAGGTGCCAGGCAGAAGGAAGGTGATAGCATGGTGGTCAGACCAATCGCCTGGATCTATGGAGATGAGTTTGACCGCAGATTCCTTGGCGGTGATCCAGTTTCGAGTGAGTTGGCAGAGGGCAGGCTTGGGTAAAGGCTTGGTCGGACAAAAAGTCTCTGATGGCGTTGACTTAAGGATCCTTAGGGTCGTCCCAGTGCAAGTTGAAGTTGCCAAGGAAAATGTCATTGGAGTTATGGGAGGTCTTGGCTGTGATGATTTCCATGAGGTAATCAGTGAAAGTGTCATTCATGCCTGGTGGTGGAAAAAGATGTGCAGTCTGCACAGTGGGGTGGTGTTGCTGCAAATGGAGAGTGCAAGGTATTCGCAGGAGTCTGTAGGATCAGCCAGAAGTTCAGTGAAAAGGAGGTTAGAGCGGTAGATGCAGGCAATGCCTCCCCCTTTTTTTTTGATTGCCTGTCCAGCCTAACGGTGTTGTAGTTGGGCGGGACTAAGAAGTCTAGGCAGGGCGATGAGGATTCATCTAGCCAAGATTCAGTCAAGATCGTTAAGTTCGAGTTTTGGCTCAGAATGAGATCGGCGACATCAGAGGCATGCTTTACCGCTGATCGGCAGTTAATTAGGAGTCCAGATAGAGGGGGGGTCGGAGTGTGTGTCGTGAGTAGGGGCAGAGGTGGGAACTAGCGCTAGGTTACTATTGACCACTCCTCTGTTGCGGAGGGTAGCTGATCTGTTGGGGTTGGTTACAACCGTGCGGATAGGGTGTTCATCACTCAGATCAGTGGGGCATGGGGTTATCAGGGCTGATTCGTAGCTAATGAGGAGGTCTACATCTTCTTCCTCTGTGAGGTCTAGAGGGCTAGGCATTACAGGGGTAGGTTTGTGGGTAAGGAGGAGGGCCAGAACTTCTTCCTCCGAGAGGTGGCAAGGCTGCTTGCGAGGGTGCAGGTGTCTCAGGGATAGCGGTAATGGGTGGAGGAGGGGCTCAAAGGAAGAAGGGGGGTAGAGTTCTGGTAGAGCCTGGGAATTCAAAAGAGAGAGTTCAGTGAGGTGCAGGAGGTTCTTTAGGTCCAGAATGGAGGTGTGGATGCTCAAGGTTAGTTTGGTAGCTCTGCGGTTGAGAGTATCAATTTCCCTATAAGAGGGATGCTTTTGCGGGCAGGGGGCCGATGGTATGGAAGTGATTCTGATGGAGTGTTCTGTTGGCCTAGTAGTGAGGCTAGGTTGACCAGTGTCATGAGCCCTTGCTGGGCTTTCAATATCCATATGGGAGGGAGGCTTTTGCGGGCAGGGTGTTGAAGATTTGGGGACACTTCTGTTGGCATGATCTGGTGGCATGGTAGACTGGCTAGGTCGGCTAGAGACGAGAGCCCTAGTGGGAGTTTCAGTGGCCATAGGAGAGGGAACAGCTCGCAGGCTGGAGGTCAGTGGTATGGGCATGCCGTGGTTGGCATGCGCTGGAGGCATGGTAGAGGGGCTAGGTCGACCTGTGTCGGGAGCCCTATCATGGGTGGTTGGTGAAAGGCTAGGCTCCCTTAGGGGATCGGGCAAGGGAAGGTGCGGGGGAGCGTGGACGGAGGAGGGTCGTACACATATTTTTTAAGGAGAGTGTAGAGGTCCGCAAATTTATTGAGGTCTTTTGGTGGAGCTTGGATCAGGATGATGCCGTTTTTGTATAAAGTGATGGTGAGGTCAGCACGCAGGTTTGCAGATGGTGCGATCGTGAGTTTATTGCCGTACGGAATGTTCTTAGTTTGGTGTACCTTAAGGAGGTTCGAGAAGGCTTTGAGCCAACGGGACGTTCTCCTTGAGTAGAAGATGAGGTCATTGATGACTGTGCCCTTGTCCAC
The DNA here is from genome assembly GCF_964204655.1 of Triturus cristatus. Classification (NCBI taxonomy): domain Eukaryota; kingdom Metazoa; phylum Chordata; class Amphibia; order Caudata; family Salamandridae; genus Triturus; species Triturus cristatus. Next base: position 1,201,036,831 of record NC_140584.1, read on the forward strand.
GCTGGATCGCAGTTTGGAGACGAGGTTCTCATGATGACTTTTCAGGATGGAGTGTTTGAAGGATTTAGCGGCGATTTTGGAGAGATTAGGGGGATTGACAATGGTGTAGGAGTTGTCGCCCGTGGGGGTCAAGCCGGGCCCAGCCATGTTGGGGAGAGTGGGGAAACTCTCGCCCAAGAGGTCTGTTAAGAGTACTGAAGTATATAGGTAGAAAATCCCCAAAAGGTCTGCCCTATAAGCTAGGCCTACCTAAAGAATGCGCTATAGTGCCGTGATGACTTGCTCCAACTTAAGGGATCCCCAATATAGTAAAGGTAAAACTAAATCAAACAAATCGAATTAGGCCATCCATTGTTCAGTGGGGATTACCAGGTCTCATTTAGTAGAATGGATTGAGAAAGTTTTTAATCATATGATCTTGCCAAGATGGCTGCTGCAGAAGTTTGAACAGTCCTCTTTCTCCTAATGTGATGTCCTTCGATCAGTCCTCTTTCACTTTCACAAGATGATATCAGTGACTTAAAAATGTAGCAACCCTGTGGAACAGAATCATTATTTCTTTATATATAGGGTTATTGGTAGAAACTGGAGCCAAAGGCCTTGCCTAGTGGGGTTGCCTGAAGGCAGGAGGTATGTCCAGGACCTGTACCCACTCCTGGCTCCGAACAGAAGTCCATGCGCAACTGAGTTGGCGGATGGCATAATGATGGGTGCATTTGAGATGTCAAATTCTCTTTATTTCGGTTAAAAAAAACATAAAAGACACAGCCACACAAGTCATAATGGTATACATTCTGAGCTAAAAACAACATTCAAATAGCGAATGGAACAATTTGAAGATATAAAATGGCTGTGATTGATATAATAATAACAATGTGCAAAAGAGCATAAACAATGCAATTCTCAGGTAGGTCATAGTTTTGATGTCTCCAGCAATAAAAGGCAGGGCAATAAAACCACCTAACTAAAGTGCTAGTGCATTCGCATATATTGTATGGGACAGTCAACAGGTTTGCATCCAAGACATAGGGTGGCAGTTCCTAAAAAACACTTTTTCCCTTAAAATCGCCCTTGCTCATAGTCAGACAAATGACGGAGTTAAAACGCATAAAATAATACTAAAAGGACAACTATTTACAATATAAAAAGTAGCAGCATTGGGGATTAATCCTCACTCAACTGGTCGTCGCATTTTCTATTTTAGCTCTCAGGACCAGACAAGGAAGTTCGCTGCACCCTGCTTCTAATTGCCCAAAAGTGGCCTAGAAATTTAGTTGCTGCGCAGGCATAAAAAAGGTCTAGCGTCTGATTTCAATATGCGCAAGGCCTCTTTAGAGTTTCGGGTACCAAGTTGTCTGCACACTGGAGCTAGCCATTTGCACCTTGGTTTTGCATAGGCTATGATAGGCTATAGGCCATGGCCTAGGCCTAGGCATAGGCATATAGGCATGGCATAGGCTATAGGCCATGGCTTATTGATTCATATGGGCAGGAACAGCAAGAACAGCCCTTAGGTTGAGATTTATTGATCTGTCAAGAATTTGTAAAAGCATTGATTGGTAAGCTACCATGTCTGAACTGGATATACAATTTCCTATCGGCTGAAACCTTGATGATATCAAAGTAGCTTTCTAACAGACAATTGATTTTCAAGTCTACGAAAGCGTCTGTTAGGCTGCCCTGTTGGATTTTCAAGAGTTTGTTCTGCTCAACCCATGTCCAATACAATAGCTTGGCTTGTCCTCTAGTGTAGGTTGGTGGGCAGCCAATATCATGTTTTGGCAAGCCAATGCTTGACCGAAGACTATCTACATGTTTGATCCAGCCAATCTTTTTGGTAATATCCAGAGCAGAAACCTCACTGAAAGCTGCAACGTACGGTGCCAGATCAGGAGTGGTGACCAATCTATGCCAAAACAGAAGTAGGCTAAGCCACGCAAGATCATTGATAGGCTTAATACCCAAATCAAGTTTAAGTGGAAGGAGAGGGGTACTTTGAGGAAGGGATACCAAGTTTCTGAGGAACTTGTTCTCCACTGCTAAAAGATCACTTATGTTTGCTGTACCCCACAACACTGCCCCATAAAGAGCACTGCTCACAGCCTTACAGCTATACAATTTGAGAGCAGGTGCTGGCTTAGTATATGATAGGCAATGCTCCTGCCTCAGAGCCCCAGTTAGCTGGGATAATTTGAGAGATGATTTATTTAGATGGTTCTTCCAGGCCATTCCCTCCGACAGCCTAATACCCAGATAGTCAAATGAGCTAACCCTCTCAACCGGAGCATTGTTCAGAAACAAATTTTCCTTAAAGGACTTGTGGGGATTTAGCATCATTAGCTTGGTTTTGGTGATGTTGATTTCCAAACCCCTCCTATCACAAAAAGCCTTGAATTGATGAAATAGTTTTTTGAGGCCCATGGGAGATTTAGAAACTAGGAGGGTATTATCTGCGAATGATAGTGTGAACATTTTGTGGTTCTCCAAAGACGGAGCCTCAGCTGGGATGGAGCACAGGAGATCAGCTACTAGGTTAACATACAAAGAGGAAAGGGTTGGGGCTAAAACACAGCCCTGGCAAACCCCCCACTGGATCATGATAGGCTCAGAGGTTTGGCCCTGGTTCCCCCACCTTACACGGGCAAAGTTCTCTTCATGCAACCTGATTAGGAGCTCCAGAATTTCCAGGGGCATTCCCATGTCCCTAAGCACCCGCCAAAGTGAATCCCTAGGCACAAGGTTGAAGGCTGTTTTTAAGTCTATAAAAGCTAGATATAGACTACCCTAGCCCAGCACAACTACCTTCCAATACAGCATGGTAAGAGGAAAAACTTGATCGGTAGTGCTGGTCTTCCATCGAAAACCCGCTTGGAGTGGAGAGAGGATGTGATTCTCCTCCATCCAATCCTGGATCTTAGCTAGGAAAGAGCGGCAGAAGACCTTTTGGGCACAATCGATCAAGCTGATCAGGTGGTAGTTGGAGGGCTTCAACCGGTCACCTTTCTTAAAAATGGGGATTATTTTGGCCCCTTTCCACGATTCTGGAATCTTCCCCCGCCAGCTATGTAATTAGCCAGTATCTTGAAGTTTGTTGCCCAGTTTCTCCTATCTGAGAGGAAAAGGTCGCCTGGGGCTTTTGCAGGTGAGATTGCGTCCAAGGAAGACAGGATTTCCTCTCTAGTGAATGAGAGGCTACCTACTGGATGACCTATATCAAAAAACATCTGAGGTCTGTCTTGGATGCTAGTGATAGAGTACAGATCACTAAAATGTTTATGCCACTCCGTAGCTGGGACGTTATTGGCCAAAGGGGGCGATCTTTCAAAATTGCCCTTGGACAAAAGTGACCAAAACATCCTGCTATCTGGGTGCATGATAGCCTTCCCTAGTTCTTCCCATCTCCTTTCGTCCCATTCTCTCTTGGATTTGGTTTGTGCCTGTTTGTAGAAACTCCTGACTTTGCGTATCATGGGAGTATCCCTGTTTCTGATGGCTATAGACAATCTCCCTCTCAATACCCTGCACTCCTTGTTAAACCACATGTTTGTTCCTAGTGATCTCCCCTGTTTAGGTCTGTTCTTATGGGTGTAAACATAAAAGGACCTGGCCAAATGTTTGAAGACGTCCGTGTGTAAAGCGCTGCATTTGTAGTCAAATCATTGGTCGCTAGTGACAGGATCTTCAAATGCTTTTCTATGTCATTTCTAATTGATTTGATCTTTTGTTCGTCTGCCACAATTGCGGGCCATTTGAGCCAGCATTTATCGTTTGTAGGGATTACATCCTTGGTGCTCAATGGGATAGAAGCGACCCGCCCCTTTTCACCCCATGGATGTTCAACAGTCAGGCTAAGGAGATTATGGTCACTTTCACAGGAGGGGATGGTGACCATGTCCTGTACTAGAGGCCATAGGGTGAGATCCACAAGTAAGTAATCTATACTACTCAACCCATTTGTTCCACTGAAGGTCATCCCCCTCCTTTATCGGAGCTAGTTCTCCCATTGGTAGCCCTTAGCCTGTATTCCAAGGATATAGCAGTCAGTTGCAAAGCTGCCTGTGACCACTTTTTATAGGGGGGAGCTCTAGAGGTGGTACCAACCGGGATGCAGGCTTCACTCGAAGGGCACAAAAGGCTACAAGGGGGCTCTTTTAGTGCTTCTGGGACTGGCGTTGGATGTGCTTTACTAGCCACTTTCTTAAATAAACTTGGCATGTTCCCATACCCTGTGTTGGTAGACCCAGCAGAGGTATATGGGTGAGAAGCCATATTGGAGGAAGCAGGGGCGGGGGTGTCAATGGATGAAACAGGTGTCACAAACAACCCCTCATAATCTGCAATGATGTTCTCAATGCGATCTAGTACGTTCGCCCCATGCTGCCCTTCGTTCCCAGATTCGTGCCCTGTGGCCTAAGACCTGGGACTGTTTCTTGGATCTCTTCTTCTTGGCCCCTCCCGGCCCAGCTTCAGAAACTTTCCTTTTCCCCATGCCAAGCAGTCAATGAGTCAATACTGCAGAGGATGGTAAGAAGGTTTAGGCGATTAGAATATGGGGCAGTAAGTAAGCTAAAGAAAAATACCAAATAGTACCTTAGGAATGAGACAGCCCAAGCCCTCGAACTGGAGATATTAGGGGCTTGGCCCACCCCAGCCGCTTTCAGGCGCTTACAGGCGCTGGACAGGGCCCGCCTGTACGCGTCCCGCCCTGCGGGTGTCCGGGGCTGGTTTTGAAGCGCCTCCTGTCGCAATGCGGTGACGTGGGCAGCTACTGGCTGTGAAAAATGCTGGAGCTGGTGGTCTTACCCCTGGTGTCTGGTCCTGCGTGGAGGAAGGAAGCAAACAGCAAGAAACGGGTCCTGCGCTGCGGGAGCCCGCAGCTGGTTTTGAAGCGCACCCTGGCGCGATGCGGTGACATGGGTGGCTATTGGCTGCGAGGAATGCTAGAGCTGGTGGTCTTGCCCCTCGGCCTCTGGTCCATTGTGAAGGAAGGAAGCAAACAGCAAGACAAGAAGTGGGCACTGCGCTGCGGGAGCCCGCAGCTGGTTTTGAAGCGCACCCTGGCGCGATGCGGTGACATGGGTGGCTATTGGCTGCGAGGAATGCTAGAGCTGGTGGTCTTGCCCCTCGGCCTCTGGTCCATTGTGAAGGAAGGAAGCAAATAGCAAGAAGTGGGCACTGCGCTGCGGGAGCCTGCGGCTGGTTTTGAAGCGCCTCCTGGCGCAATGCGGTGACATGGGGTGCTACTGGCCACGAGGAATGCTGGAGCTGGTGGTCTTGCCGCCTGGTCTCTGGTCCAGCGTGGAGGAAGGAAGCAAACAGCAAGAAGACTTGTGTGCTGCAGTGTCTGATTTGAAAGACTAAGGTGTTCAAAAATGGCTACCAGTTTAACTTTCTTGCATTTGAGATGTCATCAATGATGCTATGTCAAGAGTGATGGAAATTTGAGGTCATAAGCAGCGCAGGAGAGGGCACAAGATTTGGTTAGTTTACCAGAAATGTGTTTACTGAACCATTACAGGTGAAGAAGCTCAGTGGTTTTTATATTTTGTTTTGTAACTTAACTGCACTTAAACCACACTTTTTTCAGTCAATTTTAGAGGTTTTCTAAACATACATTATGGTGTTTTGAGCAAACCTAACCATGTCTCTTTGATCTTTGTTTTTTTCAGTGAATGTCTGTGTTTTTGGTCATATTAAACACCGAAGTATTTATCAAGAAACGGCGTTAAAAGTATCGCCGCTTTAGCGGCAGAAAACTGCAGCTAAAGCGGCGATAATGGGCTTGATAATATGCCCTTGAGAATTCCCATAGAAGCCCATGTTCTGGTGTCAACATGGGCTTCTATTGGAATTCTCTGCGGCATATTATCGAGCCCATTATCACCGCTTTAGCGGCGGTTTTCTGCGATAATGTTAACGCTGTGCTTGATAATATGCCCCTTTGTCTTTGACTAGTAAGGCATAGCTGTTGTCTTTGTGGAAAGGTTTTAGAGACAACTTTAAAATTACAGGACATGGCTCGTAGAAATATGGAGACGGAGTACATGCCATATAATGTTTTACGGTAAGCCCTGTATATTAACTACACCAAGGATCCTTTCTTTTGTTTATATGGTTTGCACCCAAAGCTTTGACTTACAGATATCCATATTTCAGAAGATTCACCTGTCAATGATCTGGTTTTGAAACTACAAAAGATTCATAACCTGACTAATCACCAGTACAGACAAAGATAGGTTACAAATGTTGTGCTGATAGAAAACGAAGGATTTCAGCAGAATATAAGAGAGGAGACTATGTGGTGCTCTCTTTCAAATACTTATTGATGCCTGGGTGCCATCTAAAATTTGTTCTGATAAACTGGGTTACTTTTTGCAGCTAAGCAATTAACATGAATTGAGGCAGTATAATTGTATATTCCTAAAATGTAAAGATTCATCCTATATTTCATGTCTCGAGAGTGGACCTTATTCTGAGTGTCTAGGGGCTCGCTAAGCCCCTCATCTCCTGAAAAAGAGTTACAGTCCAGTGGAGATTTTCTAAAATGGCATACCTTTCTCGTGTGGCATGTTTGGTGTCGTTTATAGGCTAATATCTGTTTTCGACATGGCGTTACCTGATCCTTCCTGAGTGACATCCTTATGAAACTGCCTTTTCTGCCTAGATTGTGCTTAACCAGCATTGTATGTTAATCTCGCTTCACACTTTCATTGCAAATATTTGGGCCCTCTATGCCCCATGTTATTTTATGCGTATTTGCATAGCGCCTTGGAGGGTATCCTGGCTCCTGACGTCGGAGGATGAAGCCCTGGCAGATTTAAAGGGAATGAGCTGGTGGCTCTGATGGAGAGGTAAGTATAGGCTTTAGCAGCCAGGTATGAGAAAGCGTGCCCACTGTCTCTTTAGAGGTGGGGGACTTGAGCAAACAGCGGGCTGTCTGAGCCAAGGTGTATATTTAGTATGTGGACACTGATGCAGCTCTTCAGACATGCAGGCCATGATTGTGCAATGTTTTGTATTTGTGTGTGAGAAACTTGTAGAGTGTGCGGTTATGAGCAGTGGAGGTACTCAAGATGTGTGCTGCTGCATTTTGAATGACCTGGAGTCTCTTGGTGAGCTGTACAGTGATGAAGACGTAGACTGTGCTTCCTTAGTCCAGATTGCAAGTGATGAGATCTTATGTGATGGTTCTTTGTCCGTTGAGCAGGAGCCATCCAAAGATTTTGAGGAGTTGGGGGGCGTGGCCGAGCTGCCGTCCAAGATGGCCGCGCGGCATTGAAGCTCCGCCGATCAGCCCAACAATCCTGCTAAATCCCCCACATCCTGCGCAGTAACTGCTTCTACGACATCACCGCTGTGCTGTTAATGACCCACTGCCCGCGCTGAGCCGCATACATCGTGGCAGGACTCTGCTGTGATGACGTTCCAGTACCCGCAGATCGCGGATTGAGGCGTGCAGTATCGGAGGCCTACCAAGCCAGGTGCAGCGGTGAGACAGAGTGACGAGATCCAGGGCCACGGCCTGCTGGGAACAGGGACCTACGTTAGCGGTGAGTGCGCCCGGTGCAGGTTGGGCCTGCCTCTTGACTAACCCCTCCATTTTTTATCGATTGGCAAGTTAGTGGGGGCGGCTGCCCCTGGGCACCTCCGTGGTGCAGCTCTCGCCTCATCCCTAAGGCTCTGCGAGGATAGTGCCCGCGGGGGAGCGGAACGTGAGGGGTGTTGTGCTTCACACCCCTGATCACTAGCAAGGGGTGGGGGGGGGTCGGTAGCGCTACTTATGCCTGGCGCGCAGCGCTGAAATAATGGACCGACTCAGTATCGTAGTTGGGCGCGAGCTGCCCGAGTTCGCCCGCCCCTTTATTTATATGCACGCGCTCACTTCCGTCGGCGTGAGCGCAACTTACGCAAATGCCATTGCGCTCTAGCTGGAAGCTAGAGCGCTAACTGTAACATCCCTCTACAACTCGGTCCTTCACAACAGTTCAAACATTATTCCGTGGCGTCACTTACTTGGCACGCAAAGTCTCTCAACCGGCTGCTGGGCCTGGAGTTGTCTCTCAGCACATACCTCGAGTTTCCCCGAGGGGCCGTGGTTTGGGTTGTTGGTGCTGTCCTCTTCCCTGGTTCACCGCCAGGGCTCTCGGTATCCTTCGGATCTGACCCGGGGGCGCACTGGGGGATGGGGCTGGGGATGCTGGCTGGGAGAGCCCCGGGGTCGTGTTCTTCTTCGACCTTGGTGGTTCTATCGTCATCAGCGGGGCTCCTCACTACTTTGAACCACGATATGTTCCGGGTGACCAGTTCTCCTCCTCGTCATGCCGTCACCATGGTTCCTTGCCGGTCGACCACTCTCCAGTAGCCCTTTTCATACCTTGTTTTGAATTTTCGCCAGGACCGTTGCTCTCTTAGGATTACTATATCTCCGGCTTGGATCTCTCTGGGCGCGGCTCTCCGCGCCTTACTGACTTTGTCATTTCGCTCTTGGTGCCTCTGGAATGCCCTCTCCTCGTCGAAGGGCGGGGCCGTCCAGCCTGGAGCGACTGGTAGCCCGTCTCTCCGAGCTCCATTGAACATCAGGGCCCACAGTGCTTGGCGGGTTGAGCAGTGGGGGGTGCTGCGATATTCACCCAGAAATCGCTGCAACTCTCGCTCGGGGTCTAGTTGTTCGGACACAGCGATGCGCAGTGCTTTATTGATGGTACGCATGAGCCGTTCTACTTCTACATTAGCTTGTGGCCACTGAGGGGTGATTCGCCGATGGCGGATGCCGTGTGATTTCAGAAACTCTTCGAATTCGTGCCCTTGGAACGGGGGTCCATTGTCACTTCGCAGTTCCTCTGGGCACCCGAACATTCCAAATACTTTTTCCAGGGCTGGGCCTACGTGCGTGAAGGCGGTAGATTGCAGCGCTTCGGCTATCGGGTACTTCGAGTAGCTGTCGATGATCGCTAGCGTGACTCGCCCATCGGGCAGGCTCCCGAATTCCACGCTGATCTTCTCCCACGGGCATCGGCCATGTTCCTCGGATATGATGGGGGCTGGCGGCTGGGCTCCACTGGTTATCTGACACGGCTGGCAGCTGCGAACTGCGTCGTCTACTAACTCATCCATGCTCGGGAACCATACTTTCTCCCTCATTCGAGCTTTCATCTTTTCCATCCCTTGATGTCTTTTGTGTGCCAGCTGCGTTGCTCTTGTCCGGAGAGCGGCCGGAATAACGATTCTGGAGCCCCGTAGGATGAGTCCTCCCCTGGTCACACTCAGCTCATGTCGTATCCTCCACATGTGTTGGAGGTCATTTCTCTCTTCGCTGGTCCATGAGTTAGCTGTTTGTAAAAATTGCTGCTAGGTTCCTTCTAGGATTGTGTTTTTGACCTTGACCAGCACTGGGGTCTTGTTCGGCTGCTTCCAAGACCTCCTCTAGCGTCAATGCCTGGGGGCACGTCAGGGCAGCCACCATGTCCAAGTGACTTTCTGTCTCTTCCTCTTCATCTATTGGCATAGGTCGGCTACCGGTCTCGGAGTGCCGGGACAAAAAGTCTGCCGGGTTTTTGGATCCTGGTCTGTATATCACGCTTAGGTGGTATTGTTGGAGATTGATGGCCCATCGTTCTATCCGTGGAGGTGGGTTGGGCGCCGTTCCTCGGAAGAGCGGTACTAGCGGCTGATGGTCTGTCACTACTGTGAATGGGTGCCCGCACACGTACAGGTGGAAATGACGGCAGCTCCATCGGATTGCTAGGGCTTCGCGCTCGATTTGTGAGTAGCGTTTCTCCGTATCCGTTAGGGCCTTGCTGGCGTATGCTAGAGCTGCCCACTGTCCTGGCCCTTGCTCTTGCGTCAGGACCGCTCCTAGCCCTACGGGGCTGGCGTCCACTAAGATCTCGGTTTTCTTGCTCGGGTCAAAGTAGACCAGTGTGGTCTGGTCTACGAGAGCCTCCTTGATCGTTTGGAATGCTGTCTCCTCTGCGACTGTCCATTGCCACATCACATCTGTCTTGGTGAGGTGCCTGAGGGGTTCGGCAAGGGTGGCCAGATTCGGAATAAATCGTCCGCAGTAAGTGGCCATCCCCAGAAAGCTGCGGACCTCCACTACTGACGTTGGGGCTGCGGCCGCTTTGATGGCGTGTGACTTCCGGGGGTCCACTTGGATGCCTTCCTTAGTGAAGACATAGCCGAAGAATTCGATTGTTTGCTGAAACAGCTGGCACTTATCTCGATGTAGGGTGACGCCATGTTCCTGCAGACGTGACAGTGTTGCTCGGACGTGTTTGTAATGCTCATCGACCGTCTTGGAGTATATCAGTATGTTGTCGCTCACGTTTAAGACACCTGGCAGGCCGAGCAGAATGTCCTTGATGGTGTTTTGGAAAATCTCGGCTGCCGATGAGATTCCAAAGTTTAGCCATTTCTACCATCTCAGTCCCATATGTGTGCTAAATGTGGTGATGTACCGGCTCTCTTTCGCTAGGGTGAGCTGGTGGTATCCCGCATTGAGGTCCAATTTTGAGAACCATCGGGCTCCGTTTAAATCAGCCACGATATCGTCCATGGTGGGCGTGATATGCCTTTCCCGTTTGATGGCCTTGTTTGGTAGGCGCATATCAATGCACAGCCGGATCTACCCGGGCTGGCGGGGTTTCTCGGCGATCACCATTGGCGATACCCATGGTGTGGACCCTGTGACCTTCTCAATTACTCCCTGTTCCTCTAGCCTCTGGAGTTCTTCTTCTACTAGCGGGCGTAGGTGGAATGGTATACGCCTGTGTCGGAGGGCTGTTGGTGTTACGGAGGGGTCAATGTGGAGGCCTCTTGATCTTCCCCAGCCCTGAGAATAGGCTTTTGAACGTCTCCAGCAGGTCTTCGGTTTGTTTGTCCTGGACTTTCCTGAGGAACGCAATTAGTCCTAGATCCTCCGCAGCGTTTCCGCTGAGTAGCGTGTCTACTTCTTGGTCAATGACGTGGATGTCAATGACCACTTCCGACTTTTCTGAATGCACTGCTACGGTCATCTTGCCTTTCAATGGTAGCGGCGTGTCGCTCCCATAAGCGTAGATCTTGGCCTTGGATTGTCGGAGTTCAGGTTTTGGTCTGAGACGGTTGTATTGCTGTACGCCCATCACCGTTACGGACGCGCCTGTGTCAATCACTGCGTTTACTGCTGACCCAGCTATGAGTATGTCCCATCGTGGTTGTGGTCGCCTGGTACTCTTTAGGGCTTTGGTGAACGATATTAGATATGTTTCCTCATCATCGTCAGAAGCTGTATCTGAGTCTCGGTAACCTCTGGTCCCCTCGCTTCTTGACTTGGGCTGTGACGTCAGCGACGTGTGGGACAGTTGCCTCACCATCCTCCTCATCGGTCTGTCCCGTCTATTCCCACTTTTCTGCGTCTTCCTCCGACAGACAGACGCAAAATGGTTTTCAATGCCACAGTTTGTGCATGTCTTTCCCTTCGCTGGGCACGCTTTGGTTGGGTGCTCTTCATACCCGCAGTAGCCACACTGTCTGGCCTGGGCTGGGGGTCACCAGTCACGGGGTCTCTGTGGTCTTTCCTTCGCTCGCACCGCGTCAGTCTTCTCCGTTTTCACTGCAGCGCCTTTGTCTGTCCCTTTTACCAGGGCTTGGTCCATTTCTTCCGCTCTCGCCGCTGATAGGTCATGTGTCCTGGCCAGGACGAGGATATCATTCATCGGGATATTAGGTTGACGGAGTATTAATCCTCGTAGTGTCTTACTCCGGATTCCCAGTATGAGCTGTGCCCTGATTTCTTCCTTGGCCCGGTCCCCTACGAGGTGAGTGTCTGCGAGGGCTCTGAGTCTCGTGTGGAAAGCATCCACTGATTCTCCTTCGCGCTGCTTTGCTTGCCGGAGTTTGAAATGTTCGTAGTCTGGATTGACCTGGGGGTCAAAGTGCGCGTTCAGGGCCGCCACTGCCGCATTGTAGTCGTCTGGGTTCCCCGTGTTCGGCAGGTGTTTGAACAGGAGATATACTTCTTCCCCAGCGTAGTGGAGGAGGAGGGATCTTTTCACTGCCCCATCTGTCTCTCTGGATCCGATGAAGTAGTTTTCCAGTCTGCCCACCCAGGTTTGCCATCGTGGCGCGGCTGTCGTGGGGTCAGCGGCTTCGCTGAAAGGGGGTAGCAGCCCTGATGGGGGGTGATGAGGCAGCACCCTCGCAGGGTCGGGCTGTTCCTCGTCGCTCATGGTGGCGCGGAAGCCACGTGCTTGCTGCGCCGGTAAAAGTGTACTGCGCACTACTCGTCCGCAGTGTCACTTTGCAGGCCACTGCACCCCGTCCCACCGCCAGGCGACTCTACCTTTAAGGTGTGCTGCACGGTGGGCGGTAGTATGGGTCCCAAGAGGTTGGTGTGGCGCACCTCATTGCTGCAGCAGCTGGATGTACTAGCAGGTACCCTCTGCACGAAAGGAGGGGCAAGGGCCCACCCTCATCGCCAGTGTTGTGCTTCACACCCCTGATCACTAGCAAGGAGTGGGGGGGGGCCGGTAGCGCTACTTATGCCTGGCGCGCAGCGCTGAAATAATGGACCGACTCGGTATCGTAGTTGGGGGCGAACTGCCCGAGTTCGCCCGCCCCTTTATTTATATGCATGCGCTCAGGTCCGTCGACGTGAGCGCAACTTACGCAAATGCCATTGCGCTCTAGCTGGAAGCTACAGCGCTAACTGTAACAAGGCGGAGGTAGGAGGCGACCTGTTGCCCCCTGCGCCCGGTTTGGCTCCTGCTGTGTTCCTGCCGCATCGCGGCCTACTACCTACAGTGTCCGTTTGCTCTGCACTGCATTGCCTCACCTATTGCTGCTGGATCCCCGGGGCCTCCCAGCGGCACTGAGCGCAACCCCGCGAGATCCGGCGTTAACGTGAAGTTATGACTGCGCTCTTTGACAGCGCCAGCCCGTGGGTGTTCTTCTGGCCCTCCCAGTCCCCTTGTGACTCCTGTTGCTCCAAGCTGGTGCAGCCTGCACATCGCCATCACACAGGCACGGCGAGACGTTAGGGTGTGACGAGACGGCGCTCAGTGGATAGCGCTGGTCATCTGGTGTACTGCTGGCCCCCTCGTCCCCTCAGGGAACTGGATGCCTTTCCCTGATGCCTCCTGATCACATAGCCATCCTGCCACTTCCCCATTACACCTACTTGAAAAATCTGCTGCCCATGTTCTTAAGGGGCATTTTACAGTGACGCATTGCTAACTCTCACTAACCCCCCCACGTCATTTCCACAGTGCCCTGTCACGCTCCTGCTCCACCTCAGGGGCTAGCTCCGCGCAGAAGAGTAGAAGAAATTTGGCGTGCCTGCTTCACAAGAACATAATAGGGGAGAATCACGCATATTGCACTGCACGCAGGCTACAGTAATCTATTGTTACCCTTATCTCTGGACCCATGCCCCCTCATCTTCCACTCCCCTTACAGCAGACAATCTACTGCGGCCTTCTTCAGCTCCCTGCGCTGCGACATGGGCTGCAAGGATCCGAAGCAGAAGACCCTTACCTTCGAGAAAATAACTGAGAGGGCCGCGGAGGAGAATTCCACCGTAGCTGAGGGCAGACATGGTTCAGAACAAGCTAACCCCCCCTCTTCAACTTCAAACGCGCTACTACAGGAGATGAGAGCAGGCTTCCGGGCTTTAGATGGGCGGTTTGACTCTCTCTACAAGAATATGGAGGCACTGGGGGCCAAGATCCTGGCCCACGATAGATGCTTAGATGTGGCGGGGCGCGAATATCGGATATCGAAGACGGCACCGTACAATCTGTTAAAAGACTGGAAAGGGTCGAATGCATATTGAAGGAAGTGGCGATTAAAAATGAGGACCTCGAAGCGCAACAACATCCACATTCTGGGCGTGCCAGAGACCACCGCCACTGGGCGACTTTACCTCTTTGGCGAAACACTATTGTCGGATGTGTTCAGAAGGGAGTCATTTACCCCTGGCTTTGTGGTAGAACATGCCCATTGCACAATGGGGCCCCGGCCTAACCCTGGCTGCCCTCCGTGCCCAATAATTGCACGTATAATGAACTTCTGAGATCGAGATACTGCGCTACGCCTCGCCCGAGAGCACGGAGATACCAACTGGCAAGGATCCAAACTCGCCCTCTTTCAAGACTTTACCATCATGGTACAGGAGGCCCGACGCAAATATAATGGGGTGAGGGCCACCCTCAGAAACTTGGGACTGAAATACGGCATGCTTTATCCTGCCAGGCTGAGGGTCGAGGTACAGCGCCAGGCGTGCATCTTTGACACTCCTAATGACGTGCAGGAATTTTGCCGCACTTACAAACACAACACGAACCAGACGGCTGCGGGCCAGAGCGGACCCTCTCCTCCACATAGTGGGTCAGACGTGAGCATGGAACTTTTTTCTGGCTCCAGAGATGGTTGACTCTACTGCGCTGTTCATTCATCGCTTTCGCTAAAATGCATGGGGATTTTACTATTGACCAGTTTCATATGTTGCATAAAGTTGGTCGACTGGTGTGGCGTTGCCACCCCTCTTGGTGTACACCTTGGGTTGGTTTATGGTTTTCCTAAAGTACCGTTTCAGGGTTATCTCGTTCCAATTTAAAGTCAATAGGTACTATATCTCACGCTCTCAACTATGGGTTTGCCTTGCCTTTATTGCAGTAAGGTTGGGTGGGAGGTTGCGGGGGGATGTTTATTGTTTCAGAACTATTGTTGATCCTATTTCGTTTTGCACACACTCACAGATTATTTATCAAACATGGTTCTCAATTCAGTTATACATTCCACTATCGCTAGATGACTCAGCCGGGTATTATTGACGGTCCATCCAGCATGTCCATGATGTCCTGGAATGCCCGGGGTCTTAATGAGAATCGTAAAAGGCGACAGGTAGTGCACGTGTTGCTGGGTGGAGTAAAAAAAATGTGTCAAGCGTATTCACAAGAGAAACTGTCCGTATTAATATTGTTCTATCACCATCCAGGCCGTTTGCACGTTTGTAGCCCTGAGGAAGACCCATTGTGATGGTTAAATGGGAACATGTACCATTAGGGTCAAAACTTCGACGAAATCTATCTTAAAGGTTCCGTATCCTCGGCCAACAAGCCTGAAGTACCCTCAAATAATACAACTGCGACTGTCTTTAGAGCAGAAGTGGAAAAAGAAAAGGTACCCCTCGTCACATCATTTGTTCACACATTATGTTTTTGTTGTCAGATCCACATGATCACACTGTGTCACTATGTTACTGAGTATCTTGTATGTCATGCTTATATACCAGCTGTGTTTGAGATTTTTATTCTCATACTATTGCATAACTTCGGTATATGAATACAAATATACTGCATAACTACAGACTTGTGTGTTGTGTTCATCATTTAATAATTTGTTCAAGATATTTCCCATAAGCAGTATTTTAAATGAAACTTTTCTTCCCAAACAGAACCCATTGTAGGTTTATATATGTAGAAAACAATGGTCCTGAGCAGACACTAAATTTTACATAAAATTAAATATAGACCACAATGGGTTACTATACACATCCGATGTCCAGCCGGACAGGGGATTTTTTATTCATCAGATACTCAAGGATATGGTCAAGGATAATTGAAAACACTACATTTATCGTGGGGCACAATCCTGCAACCTACAACATGGGGAACGTGCGGGGGGAAAAAAGGGAATAACAATGCAGACAGTTTAGGACAAACAACAGTTACAGGCAAAGACTGAGAGCTGTAGCAACTTGCAGGCATAAATGGAGTTGTAGCAAGTTTGACAAAATAGAGACCACAACGAGTAAGCACAATGGATATTTGTGGCACTATTTTTTAAAAAGTCGTCGTTTCGATCCCAAGCTCATTGATTAACGGGATCATCTTCAGGACTAAATTTATAACATTTGCCTGGTTTTTAGCGCCTGTTAGAGTAAAGAAAAACAAAGAAAATAGCTTGTGTGAACAAAGGAAAAACTTAGAACATATTAAGATTACTCGAAAGTTATAGCATGTCAGAAGGTCAAGGTTATCAATTGTGCACATGGAGTTGTGGTTCAAACGATCGTGCTCGGGCCTATTCAGGTCAAGTGAGTGGGGATTTGTTTGTGAGTGTGCTATGGCAAGCAGGATTTTATAAGTGACATTCAATGGGGGAATGATGAATGACTGAAAGGTGTTTTGAAGTTAAGGCATCGGCGGGCTACCTAGTTTCTACGTAAATGGTGTAAAGACTAGAACCGCGTGAGTTATAAAAAGTGTGTGAATACGCAATCCTTGAGCCTCTTGGTTCTTACGTAGATTTCTTCATCAAAGAATGTGTACCTGTCACTGCCTGCTATGTGAGAGATAGCATGGCTATGATAAACCTTATCGAACACCATCCATTCGACCCCACATCAGATACACTATGCACCATGGACGTAGAGTCCCTGTATACCAACATTCCACAGACAGCGGCTCTATTGGTAATACAAAAAACACTTGACTCCCGCCCCCACCCCCATACTGTTCCAACACTATTCATTTTACAACTGTTAGAAATCTGTTTGACAAGGAATTTTTTCACTTTTGATAACCTGTATTACCAACAAATCAAAGGGACTTCTATGGGCGCAATTTTTGCCCCCAACTTAGCGATTCTGTTCATGGACCAATTGGAGATAGGTTCCATTCTCACTGACACAAATCCATTCTTCCCAGGCATTTGCCTATGGCGAAGATATATTGACGACATTTTTATCATTTGGAGACATGACATCAGTGCACTACAACAATTCCTTCATTGGTTAAATAACAAGTGCTCAGGCCTATCATTTACGATCTCCACTGATAAATCTGCCATTGCCTTTCTTGACCTGACAATCTTCCACTCTGAAGGCGAATTACTTACACGTCTGTACAGAAAACCCACTGAGCGGAACACGCTGCTCAGTTACGGAAGTAACCACCCCAGGGCCCTGAGGGATTCACTTCTATATGCTCTTCCAAAGCAGACTACTTCAGAGAGGCAGCCACTCTCTCATATAAACTGAAAGATCGTGGTTACCCCAAGAGGATAGTAAAAAATGCATCCAAAAGGGCATGGTACTGCCCGCGTGATGTACTTCTGACTCCCAAACCCAAAAGTGAACTGGAAAGAATAGCCTGCGTCACTACCTTTTCACCAGTATCCAACCAAATAAGAAAGTCTATAATTCAGCACTGGCCAGTCATTAATGCAGGCAGTCTTAGCATTGAAAGACCGCTATTCGCTTTCCGGAAAAGCAGAAATTTGAAAGATCACTTGGTAAGAGCAGCTCTTCCCACCACTGTCCCCCACGTAACACTTGATTCTTTTTGGGGTCTTTCTCCTATCCTAGGACACTTCAAATGTGGTGGATGTAATGTTTGTGATTTTACGATTGAAGGCAAAAGTTTCACTGCCAATAACATTACAGTAAATTAGAATGCCTTCTCTAATTGCAATACCTGCAATGTTATCTATTTAATACATTGTCCTTGTATGAAACTGTACATTGGCCAGACTACACAAAAAGTAAAGACAAGAATTGGACAGCACAGAAGTCGTATCAGGTGTAACACACCCAACGCACCACTGGTGGAACATTTCACGGATGCCAAACACAACGAAGATGACATCCGCTGGACGATTCTGAAGGTACTCAAATTGCCACAGAGAGGAGGCAACATGACCCACTTGTTAAACCGTGAAGAACTAAAAGCAATAATCCTTTTTGATACAATCAAAAATGGCCTGAATAGGAATGAGGACTGGACTACCCTTTTATGAATTGACTAATACCATACTGTAACACCTTGGAATTTAATTGGTTGTTCTGGCTGATCTCTTGAGAAAATTCCTAACCTTGACTTGTACCTGTATATGCCACAAACTGTGACTTTCAACTGTATATACTACATTCATTAGTAAATGTTCAAATTTTACTTCCAATTGTGCAGGCCATTATCCAAAGCATGTTCTGTAAATAACTGCAATAAGTTAATGCGTAAATTCCTCCTTTTATGTCAAACAATGACACTTACGCACGCCCTTGCATTGCACTTCACATTAACCGCACTTGGTTTTTCACTCACCCAAGATGGCCACCGCTGTTACACACAGCTATCACCTATCCATAGTCCTTCCTCCCTTTTGGCACCCCTCTGAGGCCCTCTAGTGTTTTCCCGCTTTATTTAAATGAGAGCACTAAACACTAGCGCCCAGTACCTGCCATTGAGCCGGTCACTACACAGCACATCGTTGCTGAGGACAGAGATCTCCATTGCTGTGTCTCTCCATAGGTAAGACAACCCCTAACCCCGATGTAATTGACTGTTTTAAGAATTTCCTCACTTAGGCAGCCTTCGACTAAAACCTCCCCTTATTTTCAATTCCTTTAAGCTCGGACTGTAACATATTAGTATATTGAAGCAATACCTCGGCGCATAGAAATGTGGCCCATCTGCACCACAATCTAACTACCAAACAGCCGATCCAGGCAAGGAGCAGCAAACTCCAGCGCCCACTAAGGCTTATATGCCGGAGCAAGGAAGAAAATCCTAGTTAAGCTACAACGCCTGCAGAATGCGGCAGCCAGGTTGATACTAGGAATACCAAAGTTCGAAAAAGTAAGCCATTAACTGAAAAGCCTGCACTGGCTACCAATTGTAAGTCGGATACATTTTAAATCACTATGCTTGGCATACAAAGCACTAAACGGAACTGGATCACAATTTCTAAAATCACATCTGCAACTATATGAGCCAAACAGACTGCTCAGATCCAGCCAAATGAAACTCATCAGGGTCCCTAGATTTAGGAAAACTAACTGGGGCGGAAGAAGCTTCCTGGTACACGCAGCAAGAATATGGAACCAACTACCACTAGACATAAAAACCAGTCCATCCCTGAAATCCTTCAGAAAGGAAGTTAAAACATGGCTTTTCTCCACACAGCTCTAGTCAACATCATCAGACCCAGTGGTATATCTCAGCGCCAAGACGCCCTCCGGCAATCGCGCGCTATACAAATAGATAAATCAATCAATTTAAATCAATTATAGAAACCTTAACTGCAAGGTATGTGCCCTAGACTTAATTACATCCCAATCCCACATCGATTATGACACACCAAATTCCAACCGCAATGTAACTTTTTTCACAGCGACCAAACCAAAAGCAACATCATTGACGCTGGTCTTCACTGTCAGTTTCCACTCTGATCTGCCATATGTGATACCCCTATGTCCTCAATTGGGGTAAGCATACACCTTACACTTATTTATTTATTTATTTATTTTTCTCACTGAGTCACGCGCCATTCCGAAATGGATAACACCCCCGGTTACGTGTTTCTCATAACTTCACGTCCTCCCGATACCGGTTCTCAATTTTTTAATAGACACGACTGTCCCCCATGCCGCTCACGATCGGAATGCGTATTCACACACTTTTTATAACTCACACGGTTCTAGTTTTTACACCATTTACGTAGAAACTAGGTAGCCCGCCGATGCCTTAACTTCAAAACACCTTTCAGTCATTCATCATTCCCCCTTTGAATGTCACTAATAAAATCCTTGTTGCCATAGCACACTCACAAACAAATCCCCACACACTTGACCTGAATAGGCCCGAGCACGATCGTTTGAACCACAACTCCATGTGCACAATTGATAACCCTGACCGTCTGACATGCTATAACTTTCGAGTAATCTTAATATGTTCTAAGTTTTTCCTTTGTTCACACAAGCTTTTTTCTTTGCTTTTCTTTACTCTAACAGGCGCTAAAAACCCGGCAAATGTTATAAATTTAGTCCTGAAGATGATCCCGTTAATCAATGAGCTTGGGATCGAAACGTCGACTTTTTAAAAAATAGTGCTACAAATATCCATTGTGCTTACTCGTTGTGGTCTCTATTTTGTCAAACTTGCTACAACTCCATTTATGCCTGCAAGTTGCTACAGCTCTCAGTCTTTGCCTGTAACTGTTGTTTGTCCTAAACTGTCTGCATTGTTATTCCCTTTTTCCCCCCGCACGTTCCCCATGTTGTAGGGTGCAGGATTGTGCCCCACGATAAATGTAGTGTTTTCAAATATCCTTGACCATATCCTTGAGTATCTGATGAATAAAAAATCCCCTGTCCGGCTGGACATCGGATGTGTATAGTAGCCCATTGTGGTCTATATTTAATTTTATGTAAAATTTAGTGTCTGCTCAGGACCATTGTTTTCTACATATATAATTGATACCTGTGGTCCTTAGCCATTTTTCGGGTTCCCTTGTTTGTATAAAATACCATTGTAGGTTTATGGCTTGACATTTAACCAGATCGTAGCAGTGCAAGTTGTGCATGTACATAACCTTAAGAGCTTTAAGGGTGATTTAGAGTGGTTAGCGACTTTGATTGATTTTATCATTCTAGTAAGGACGTGTGTGTAATAAGATAACTCTTTTGTTGTCTTTCATGCAAGTGAGATGCTCTTCTATGACAGTCACAGTATTGATGTTTTTGCTTACTCTGTTTACCATGGTTTCAAATCTCTGTGCTTTTTGTTTAAACCCTTTGAGGTCTGGAGAAATCCCGGGGCCTTATGTGTTTAAATTATGGATTTGCACATAGAAGAGATATGTTCCATATGATAGGGATATAAAAATATTGTGGTCAGGTCACTTCGGGGCCGCCAGAAGTGAGGCCTCTCTGCAGGAATTAGGCGGCAGCGAACAATAAGCATTGCAAGTGGATTTTTTCTTGAAAGATGAAACTTCAGTAAAATGCCAAGGCCATTTGGTTTCACAAACATGGAAACACCTTTCTCAAGTTAAGTGTTGATAAAGGATGTAGTGGTACCACCGCCTGCACAAACACTTTGGATCCTTTCAAAGCCAACAAAGCAATGAGAACCGGAAGACAAGCAAGCTGGTATACATAAGAGCTCACTGTAGGCAACTTAAACGCAGATGGAGATAAAGTCAGAACAATAGCAATAAGAGCACCCATAAATCTGCCCTCAGACATCACCAAATCAGAGCCGCCAAACACTTCACACCAATTGACCACATCAAAAGCAGCACTAACAGTGGCAAGGAAATCTTAGCCATAGGAAATGGCTTCAGCTCTCTGGCAGCAAGAACCACCAGCATAACCACCCTCAGGACCTTTGCAGCCAGCTGTCCCTATTCATTAGCAACAAGATCACCAGCACACAAAAACTTTGAGCCCTTACACCCTTGCAGCCCTCCTGCCCATATTTACCAACAGCTAAAGGATCACCCTGATCATCTGGCCCACCATAACCACTCAAGAAACCACATTGAACATGCACTCCGCATACTTCAGAGCACCCTTGAATCTCTGCTCTCACCACATCATCATCATAGGAATGGATGCCATCAGGGCAGCCCCTACCCCGATCTTGAACGACTCAATCATCACAGCCACCTAGCCATATATCTGGATACACTCCATAGTACTCCCCTCCTCAAGAAACACTCAGCAGACACGAAGATGCTAGCCAAATAATCACTCTGCTACTTTACCTGGCAAATGTCATGAAAAAGATGATAAACAACTGCCTAGCAAACTACCTCACTGACAACCATCTTCTCAACACCACTCAATCCGGATTCAGGCCCAACCATAGTATAGAGACACCTTCATCACTGCCATGGACGACATCCAAATAATCATGTACAGATCCCGATAATCCTCCCATAAATCCGGACACTATCCATAGTGGGGACTGTGCACCGCGGAGACAAGAGCCATGCAACACTCAGCGGCCAGCGATTCCATGATGGGCTGAGTCCGGCCTGATATAACAGCTTGACAGGAATGGCGTGTGTGGGCGCAAAAGCCGCAACCTCAAGTAGCAAAGCCCAGAGATGCACATCGCACACTGGAGGGCGGTGCCAGTTTCGCTGGATCAGCTAAACAGCCCGGAGACCCAGCAAGCCAGGGTCGCACCTGGACCGCAGTGTTGACAGCCACAGCGAACAAGCTGGAGTAGAACTATGATAAACAAGCATTTGCAATGCAACCGGTCTCGCGTTTGGGACCTTATATGTATTTCGCTATGCAGCACATTAGCCTGGGTGCTGAAACATCTACTGGTCTTTAATATGGAGGGAAAGTAAGCACCAAACTGCGTGACACTCCAGGTATGGGAACACATGGAGAGAAATACTGCCTATGATTAGGAGGGATTAAATAAGACCACAGAAATATACTGATGTGAGTGTTCGAGGAGGGGGACAAGACACAGAGGCCTGGTGCCCAACTGCTCATTCTTCCTGTCACTGCCCAACAACTAGAGAGGTGGGTGTGCCAGAACAATGCTGCCAGGGAGCCAAGAGGAGACTGGGTGACCAATGGAGGAACGTGAAGTATGTACAACAGACTGTACAGAAGAGGTCTTCAAACTAGGTGGAGCGGTTCTATAGTGAAACCCAAGCTGCCCATCAGACAGTGTCTTCTGTTACATCAAAACTTAGGCTGTGAGACAGTCAGCACTCTCTAGCAAAGCACTCTCTGTGTATTAAACAGCACGATGTTTTATCCACAGCGAAACACCGCAGCACAGGCATCTACAGCACAACAAAGGCTGCCTTCGCCACGTTCAGGCGTGACATAAGCAACTTCAACGAAGCGAAGGCTGTCTGTCACAGGCTCAGTGCTCCACACAGTAAACTGAGGCTCGAGCATCTTATAAAAACACAGACTTGTTATCGCTGTTCCACCTACCGCGCAGGACTCGCGGGCACTGAGCTAGACTACAATAAACAACATGTTTGCCACATGACAACCAGAGCACTATAACAGCGATCAGCTTCATCACTAGTGTGGTGACGGAGCCATCCGGCCCGTGCGGACACGCAACACAGGCATTCACGCACCCGGAGGGCGGGCTCGCCCGAAGGGATAAATAAACGGGCGCAAGACCGCTCGTGGTCTTTGGCCCTACCCTTACATCAGTGTCAGTGCCCTAGTCATTGCGCGATTGCTTGCATGCGGCCTGCCCCCCCCCCCCGAATTCCACATTGGCGACGAGGCGGTGTTGACCCGCGCCTTGCTGCACCCCTGCACCTGCCCTGTGGTGGTGCGATCTGTCGAGGCGGCCCCGGAGTCCGTGTCAGCAGCGGCGGACAGCGCGCGCGTCCTCGCGCAGGTCGACCAGGCGGAGAGGACGCTCCAGGCACCCGGGAGGAAGGTCGTGGCCCCGCCCACAGCCGGTAAGCTCGCTCCGGAGGGGAGCATCGGCCCTCGCGAGCCCGCGCAGAATCCAGGTGGGGTGGGAGTCCCCCGTTGCCGACTGCCTGCTCAGGCCCCTGCCCCTTGCTCCATGCGCTGAAGAGGGGAGGTCAGGGGTGACATCACCGGCGCCTGGCAGGAAGGCTCAGCACACGCGCAAGAAGAGGAGAACTGCCAGTGGTCTCGCCCGCGCGCAGCGCCAGCCAGTTGGAGGCAGCTACACCACACCAGGGAAGCAGCCGGAAGTGGTCTCGCCTGAGGTCCCGCGCAGCGCCAGCCAGTCGCAGGCAGCTGTCCCACACAAGGATGGGGATCTGCAGGGGTCTCGCCCAGAGACCCAGACCGCGGAAACAGGAAGCAGGCCTGCGGAGACGACGCCTGAAGCGAGTATCTTGAGAGAGGGGCACAGCAAACATGACCACTCCCAGCACCAGCGGAGGGGGCACGCAGCACCCGCCAACACAACAGGCCGCGCAGCCAGCGCCCGCCCCGCCAGGACACGGCACGGCAGCCCCGCTCGCTCCATTTAGCGAGCTTTCGGACCCCTCCACGGCGGCAGTGCGATGGCGCTCTGGATTGGACGGCTGGAACACTACTTTGTGGGGGTGCGGGAAACGGATGAAACCGTCAAGAGGTCGCTCCTCATGTGCTATGGGGGCGAAGAGCTATATGACCTCTTCGAGACCCTGCCAGACCGAGGGAACGCCAATGACTACGCAGGCGCAGTAAGGGCCCTCAATCGTCACTTCGATCCACAGACCAACCCCGACTTTGAATGGTTCAAGCTCCGTCAGGCGCGACAAGAAGAAACGAAGACCATCGACAGCTTCTACGCCCGCCTCCGAAAACTCTCGCTATCGTGCACGCTACCGGACCAGAGAGCAGAAATCAGGGCGCAGCTCATTCAGGGATGCCGGTCGGTCCCACTGCGGCGACTCATCCTACGGCAGCCGGGCATCACCCTCGACGAGATCTTGATCCTAGGCCGATCACACGAGCTCTCCAATGCGCGGGCGGATGCGATGGAAGCGGCCCTCAACCGGCCGGCAGCGGCCCAGAAAGCACCCGCGATTAAGGAGGAAAGGGTGGATGCACTCCAGAGACGACCCGCTCAGTCACGTGGAGCCACAAGGGCTCCCCAGAAGAATACCTGTGGCAACTGCGGCCTGAATCACCCGCCAGGGGGAAGGTGCTTAGCGAGAGGCCAGACCTGCTTGAAGTGTGGAAGGGAAAACCACTTTGCCAAGGTCTGTCGGAGCGGGAGAGGGCGAAGCAACATGGGGGGCACGCGAGGTGCAACGGCGAGCGTGCGTCAAATGACGGTGGAAGATTCCCCCGCACAGGGCGACAACACGCAGCCTGAGTTCGATGGAGGGGCGGAGGACGACGAGGTGTTCTTCGTCTCGTTTGTCGGCAGAGAAGGCACGAGGCGCAGGCCGCCGCCCATGTGCGACATCACGGTGGCCGGGTCTCCGGTGAGCGCCCTCATCGATACCGGGGCATCAGTGAATGTGATGGACAGCAGTCAATACGAGAAGCTGTCACCGCGACCACCCCTACGACCCTCCAAAGCCCAAATATACACGTATGACAGCGACAAGCCGCTGTCCCTGCGAGGAGTGATTGAAGTTGAAGTCGTCAGCGACGGGAGGAAGCTGGCCACAACGTTCCACGTGGCGGAAGGGAAACGAGGCACCCTGCTCAGCTGCCACACTGCCGAAGACCTGGCGTTGGTGTTCTTCGCGAATCAGGTGCACGACCTGCATGCCAGGGACATGCTGAAGGACTTCCCCATGCTGTTCCGCGGGCTCGGATGCCTGCGCGGGAAGCAGTTCAAGCTACACGTGGACCCCACGGTCCGGCCCACGGCGCTCCGGCATCGGAGGATACCATTCCACCTGCGACCACAAGTGGAGGAAGAGTTGCGGAAATTGGAGGACCTGGGGGTGATTGAAAAAGTGTCAGGCCCACCCCGTGGGTGTCCCCCCTTGTTGTGGCCCCCAAACCCAAACAGCCAGGGGCCATCCGCTTGTGTGTCGATATGCGCCTCCCGAACAAAGCTGTGAAGCGTGAAAGACACCTCACGCCCACTATGGACGACATTGTGGCCGACCTCAACGGCGCCCAGTGGTTCACGAAACTAGACCTCAATGCCGGATACCATCAGCTAGAGCTTCATCCAGACAGTCGCAATATCACCACGTTTTCCACTCACGTTGGCTTACGGCGGTATAAGAGGCTGAGTTTCGGGGTCTCGTCAGCCGCGGAGGTGTTCCAGAATGCCATACGCGAAACCCTCTCCGGTCTCCAAGGGGTGATAAACTTGAGCGATGATATCCTTGTATTCTCGAAAACTCTGGAAGAACACCACAGGCACCTGCGAGACACACTGCAGCGGCTGGCGGACAATGGCCTAACTCTGCACGAATATAAGTGCTCTTTCTACCAGGAGTCGGTCGAGTTCTTCGGCTACGTCTTCTCGAGGGAAGGGCTGAGAGTTGATCCAAAGAAGGCGGAGGCGATCCGAGCAGCCCCGAGGCCCACATCTGCCACCGAGGTCAGGAGCTTTCTGGGGATGGCGACCTATTGCGGGCGGTTCATCCCCAATCTCGCATCCCTGTCGGAACCCCTCCGCCTCCTCACCAAAAGTGGTCAACCCTGGACCTGGGCGGCAAAGGAGGATCTCGCGTTCCAGGCGGTCAAGGACGCGCTCGTTGACGACAAGGTCATGTCATATTTCAGACCGCACCGACGAACGGAGGTGGTGGTGGATGCCAGCCCCGTAGGGTTGGGTGCAGTCCTGATGCAGGAGACGGAAGTGCGAGAATGGGTCCCCACCGCGTATGCCAGCAGAGCCCTGACCGCCACAGAAATGCGGTATGCGCAGATAGAACGAGAGGCGCTGGCCATCAAGTGGGCCTGCCAGCATTTCCACCTTTATTTGTATGGCCACGACTTCCGGGTGGTCACCGACCACAAGCCTCTCGTCCCGCTCTTCGCTGGCACCGCCCGACTGGGCCCGCCGAGGATTGAGAGGTGGGCGGTCCAGCTGCAAGCATACAGGTTCGAAGTAGTATTCCGCCCTGGGGCCAACAACCCTGCCGATTTCCTGTCGAGGCACCCGGGCCTGTCACGGTCGGGTCCGGACCCGTCGGAGGAGGACTGCACGGAAGAGTTTGTCCGGATGGTATCACTAGCGGCATGCCCAGTGGCACTCACGCTGGAGGACGTTGGCAGAGCCACGGAGAGGGACGAATGCCTCATCAAAGTCAAGCAGACGCTGATGAACCGGAACTTTTAGGAATTTCCTAGACGGGGTGCAGGCCCTCACAGAAGAAGAAAGGACTTTCCGGCAGCAGATGTGGAAAGTGCAGAGTGAGCTCAGCGAAGGGCCACAGGGAGTGGTCCTGAGGGGAACCTCGCTCGTGGTCCCGCGAAGTCTCCAAGGTGAGGTGGTTCGCCTAGCTCACCAAGGACATCAAGGCGTCTCCAAGACCAAGGCCAGGTTGCGGAGCAAGGTGTGGTTTCCGGGGATGGATGCCATGGTAGAGGAGGTCGTCCGCAACTGCCACTCGTGTAACATCACTGGGGGTGAGCCGGCACCGCATCCGGTGATCACAGAAGACCCGTGCCAGGAACCTTGGTCCAAGCTGTGTGTAGACTTCGGATCCTTCCCAGATGGGCGACACACGTTAGTGCTAATGGACTCGCACTCGAAGTTCCCGGTGGTGGAGGTGGTGCCCTCCACAGCATTCAGCCAGGTGAAAGCAGCGCTGGACCGCACGTTCGCCATGATGGGTCTGCCCGAGGAAGTTCGATCTGACAACGGGCCGCCCTTTCAGGGCAGGGAGTTCCACGAATACCTGGCAGCTAGAGGAGTCCGACACCGCAAGATCACCCCGCAGTGGCCCCAGGCTAACGGAGAGGTGGAACGGTTCATGCGCACGATGAATCGGGCACTGAAGATCGGAGTAGACCAAGGAGAAGATGCGGAACAGTGCCTGTCACAATTCCTCAGCGCGTATCGGCGGACACCCCACTGCACCACTCGGTGCGCACCGGCCCACCTCCTGTTCCGAAAGGCCCCCAGGGACAACGTCCCGGCGAGTCAGTCGTGGCGGCCTCTGCCATTGGACCAAGACGCGGCTCAGACTAGGAGGCGGACTTCCAATGAAAACGCCAGTCGGGCGCGGAGAGCCAGGGTGAGGAATCTCCAGGTGGGAGACCAGGTCATCATGAAAGATCGCTATCCGAACTGGAAGTTTCGCACCCCGTTTGAGCCGGAGGTGTGGGAGGTTGTCAAGGTGCAGGGCACCATGGTGTCGGTCCGGCGCGGAGCACGAGTGGTTACCAGAAACACATCCTGGTTCAAGCAAGTCCCCACGGCCCCTCGAGAGGCAGACTCACAGGAGGAGGAGGACTGGGGGGTAAGCGGAGGCTGTAGCTCCCCCGGAGGACAGAGGAGCCCGCAGCGGGAGCCGCCCCAACAACCTGGCGCCGAGGTGCGAAGCGACGGGGCGAACGGGTCCCCAGAGAATGCAGGGGCATCCCCTGTGGGAGGAGCCCGTGGGACTGGACGAGGTGAAGTTCCCCGGAGCCAGAAGTATGGCCTCCGCCGAATCCGGCCCCGAGCCAGAGACTGAGAGACTTTGCGTGGTGTGCGCAAGAGAGCCGGACAGTTCCATAGCAGAGGGGGGCTCTCTGTCTGAAAGATTGGAGGGATGTGGTGACGGAGCCATCCGGCCCGTGCGGACACACAACACACGCATTCACGCACCCGGAGGGCGGGCACGCCCGAAGGGATAAATAAACGGGCGCAAGACCGCTCGTGGTCTTTGGCCCTACCCTTACATCTGTGTCAGTGCCCTAGTCATTGCGCGATCGCTTGCATGCGGCCTGCCCCTCCCCCGAATTCCACAACTAGGGCGCAACATCTTCGGCTGCCCGATATATTCCCCTTAACGTCGCAGCAGGGAAAGAACCTTTGCGAAAGGCTTGTATGTAGACAACTGGAGTTTTACATGTGCCCACATACTATATTCCAACATGTAAACCTGTGATATATGAAATAAAGTAACGTCCGAGTTCAGGTAGCCTCACTCATGCCATCACGCTGATAACCATTTCAATTGGAAGAACTAATTCTGCAGCTCCCAAACTCACCCAAGGGTTACTGGTTTGCATTCCCAGCAGTCGGTTATATCCCTCAAATCCCCCCTAGATCTCCTGGCCCAGGAATGGAGCGTACGGACGAATGCGTTTCTGCAGTCGCCGCAGCTGCTTGCATTGAACGTCAATCCCATGGCAGGCAGTATCTCCTGAAAGTCATGCGGAGCCGGACTACAGTCAGAAATCGTCTTATAGGTCTCTGCACCTGCAAGGCTGAAAGGGCTTGGGCAGAGTCAGCCCCACGTTAGACATGTCTTTAAGGGCCCAGCAGTGCTCCTGAAAACCATCAGGGCCAGGGCAGCGTCTGCCATGTATATGCAAGGATCTCTGACAGACCAAAGGTGGCGGGACGGCCTTTCACACGTCAGGCTGCTGTTTTTGAAAGATCTGTTGAGCTGGAACTGTGACCCGATTTGGTAAGGTTTATGTAGGGCTGGGACGATAGAGTCACATGTTGACAGTCACTGCTTTAGACCGCAGCTGGACCAGGTTAGAATGGTGACTTTAGTAACAACGTGTATATTTAACACAAACAAAGCAGCTCTGCTTAAAATTCCTTAACCACTAGGCAACACGTGATTCATTACGCTGCTGAATCAAAAAATAATGACATTCAGCCGATAAATACAACCCAGCGTCGCCCACTTTTTCACCTTTTCTCACAAGACACAGGCTGCTGTTGAAACTGCTAGCCTTTGCAACCGAGGTACGGCCGCAGAAAGGGGTCCGTTTCCTGTTTCGTAGGACGACAGAAAAGAATGCGCAACCAAACGCCACTGTTTTGTCGTGCATGCGTACGATGTAAGGCATCGCACGCATGCGAGACAAAGAGTGCAAAATCACCCACCATTCATACAGCAAACAAGCATTGAAAATGCAATAGGACTCGTTTTTACGAGAGACCTATTGCATTTTCGACGTAAGTGTGGACGTGAAATAAGGCACAAAGGGGAGGGGGTTGGGTGGTGGTGGTGGTGGTGGTGGTGGTCCAAGAAGTCACGGACTACGGGAGGGAACAGGGGGAGGCAGGGGAACAAAACAGTTTTTTTAAGTAAAGGGGCCGATAGCCTCGGATGGAAATAAATGACGACATAGCCGTGAGGAGGTGAGAGTAACAAGCTAAACACCAATCACATTGCAGGATTTAAGATTGAAGCCAATCAAAAATATGGCGGGAAAGTGGGCGGAGCTTCCCCCGCTATACTGTATATTGCATCTCTCGACAAGACAGCGCATGCACTGCCTAGGCAAGACCTAAAAAGACCTGATTCTGGACCGGCAGGCTGGACTCAGCGTGACCGATGTGGGTGGGCCTGGTAGCCCAGGGCCCAGGGAGAAAGGCGCCAAACCGATCTTTGGAATCGGGAAGCAGACCCAGGCACGGCGGAAGTGAACCCGGCCTGGGGAGGCACCCCGCTATGGTGAGATAGCATCCAGCAGCCACGACGCTGAGTACAGCGCGGATGCTGAGCCTGGTGCCAGAGCTGACCTGAGGCGGTGTGCGGGAGACGCCGGATACGTCTTCGGTGAGACAGAGGTACACGATCCAGTCAGCCACAATAAAAGGTCATTGCTTCGCCTGACCTGGAGGTGCAGTGGCAAGACTCTTTTCCTCGCATCTAATGAGAGGATCTCCTCCCTAGGGGGGTAAATAAGAGATAGCTGGCAAAGGGAGGCAGTCCTGCAGGATGCCAGGAAACCCAGCACACCAACCAGGCACTGAGCTACTCTACCTGTGTTGAGGTTGGGACTAGGCTCCGCCCAGTGAGGGGAGAGGCTCGGAGCGCTTGGTAGACACGGGTTGCCATTGCTGATTGTTGGCTTGCACAATGGCTGACGAGACAAGAGAGGGGGCAAACGGGAGCATCAGACAGGAACCCTGACAAGCCAGAACAGAGAACCTACCTGAGCAGGCGGCGGTGAGTACTGTCTGGAATCCAAATGCCCCCCCCTCCTCAAGAGAAGTACACCTGGACCGTTGGGGACGGATCTGGCAGAGCCATGGCTATCAGGACATGAGGGGCGGCAAGGGGCCACAAAGTGGCCAACAAACAAAACTGGATAAACATACACTGCCCAGGGAGTCGGTGGCGAGTCACACGATGGGAGCTGAACCGGACCCTAGCTCATCATCTCCCTCAGCATCAATCCACACTACGAGATATAATGTCGGCCCTGCAGGGAGTACAATCAGGCCTTGCCGGGAAGATTGACAATGTCATAACATAAGTCTTGCTGATCTAGGCTGATTTACGAAATCTGGGCACCCGTGTGAAGGAAGTTGTGGTCGACACAAAGGCACTCCAGGAGATAATACAAGATCTTCCTGCTACAACCAGAGCACAAGAAGATAAGCTAGAAGATCAGGAGGGCCGCTTCTGCCGCAACAACGTCCAAATCATCAGAGTTCCAGAGAAGGCAGAGGGACCAGCAGTGGATCTATATGTGGAACACCTCATACTGAAGTCGCTCCAACCCATGGGACTGTCCAAATACTTTTCAGTGGAAAAGGCTCAAAGAGTCCCAGGCACCTGACCAAGACCTGGGGCCCCACCGTGACCTATTATTGCCCGTATCTTCAATCACAGTGATAGGGATGGGATCCTTCAAGCCGCCCAAATTGCCACACTGCTTAAACTAGACAACACCATCATCACCTTTTTTCCCGACTTTGCCATAAAAGTACAGCACACAAGGCAGACTTTCCTCGAAGTGAGAAAAGCCCTGCGGGAAAAGGAGATCAAATACTTCATGCTTTCCCTGTCAACACTCAGGGTAACAACAGATGGTAAGGTGTGGAGGTTTTTGACTCCTGGAGAGGCCTGGGATTGGTTTGATGGATGATGGACAGTGGGAAAGCCGCGATGTGCGCACAGATGTAGTGGCACGGTAGTGAATCATGTGACCGATGAGACACTGGACACAGACCGAGTGTCTCCTCAACAAAACAGCTCTCCAGTGAATCCAGACGACTGATGTAGGCGGATGGAACATTGGTCAGGAGGACACACCATGAGATAACTCTTAGAGGTCTGGGGGGCTGGGAATTGGGCAAACTTCCCCTACCCGAGGGCGGAACTTCGGACTGACTTTAGATACACAGATAAGAATATGACTTAGTACTTTCCTCTTCTTCTAATGTACCGGGCCTCATGCAGAACAATAAGATCGTATTCCTGTAGGATAAAATAATGAGCTTAGCAGTCCTAGGAGTGGGGATTGGAGATGGCATACCAGCAGACTAATGTATGACTAATGTATGGCCTAAGTCTGACTAATGTTTGATAGTTCAGTTTTTGGGCCCAGGCGCTCTGCAAATTGGGAGGGTGGGAGGTTCTGTGCCCACCATGCAGGGTAGCAGGGAGGGGGGAGTTATATGGTTTGGCGATTGAAGTTTACATTTTATATTTCTGTACAACAGTTGTTTAGGCTTGACATACACTGGGAGATGGGACGGGGAAGTAGGGGGGTTAGGAATACACCTCGATGCAAAGCTGATACGGCAACAGAAGCCCAGATGGGGGATCTACTAGACGAAACCGATGATTTCACAGACCTCTGATGCACACCCTCTGATACCACCCACTATATCTACCCCCACAGGATGAGACCTGATAACCTGGAATGTCAATGAACTAGGGAATAAAATTAAACAAACAATGGTGATGGAATATATCCGGTGACATGCACCAGACATAGTTCTGTTGCAGAACACACACTCGATGGGCAACATCTGTAACACATTAGACAGATTTGAATACAAACTATTATCACACGCTGGGTTCACCACTCGATCACGGGGCGTAGGAAGACTAGTCGGAACAACCTGCCTTTTGTACACCGTAGGATATGGCAGGATCGGCTGGGCAGATATGTGGCTCTCACTGGGGTGTGGGAGGGCCAAGACTTCAACCCTTGCTTAGTATACGTACCACCCAGGATGCATTTGGACACCCTGCCTGAGTTAAGTACACTACTTCTGGAACTCCCAAATATAGTGTTGATATTGGGGGGGGATCTGAATACAGTAAAGGATCCAATTAGAGACAGGGAGAGAGGTAGGAGTAGATGCTCTGGGGACATTTGTAGAAGCCCTTGGGCTGGTGGATCTCTGGCGTGAACACAATCCCTTCACTAAGCAATTCACCTTTTTTCTCGGCACCTCACAGAGGATACTCCCAACTGGATTACATATTGACACATTCCGCAGCTGCACAAGGTGAGGGGAATAGCTGACCATTTACCGGTTGATGTACGACTGCTAGGACCCGTTAGAATGAATATTCTGCCACCCTGCATAGATCCGTAGCTCCTCAGAGACAAACAGGTACAGGTCAAGATTCAAAAATGGACAGAGCACTACTTTCAAGTCAACTTAGGGACAGTAGATTCAACCTGCATGCTTTGCGAAGCCTACAAAACAGTAATAAGAGGATAGCTGCATGCCCTAGCAGGGGGGAAAAAGAAAGAATGGAAGCTTCATTACGAAGCACCGGAGAAGGCAATTATTTGGTTAGAGGCCACAGCTGGAGAGTCCGGAGACTCTAACCCACAGACTAGTCAGTTAATCTGCCTCAAACAACAAGAGATGCAGGACATCGTGGAGGGGAAAGCCAGGGAACTTCCAGTGGAGACTTTACAAAATAGGCCACAAAGCCACTAAGTTAATGGCGTGGCTGGAAAACAGAGATAGAGAGAGAAACTGGGTACCTGAGATTAAAACCCTAGATGGAGAGTAAAGTGTGATAGGTGAGGATATCGCTGCTGCATTCACAAACTTTTATGAAAAGCTATATTAATCTTCCTTGACTAGAACAAAAGCAGAACTCCTAAAAGATGCAAACCTCCCCACAATAACACTGGAGGACCGAGTGGAAATAGACAAAGATGCAACAACAGAACAGATATGCGGCAAGATCTGGGCCCTACAATCGGGCAAGGCGGCCACACCTAATGGCCTACTGGTCGAACTATACAAGGCTACCGCAAACGCTAGAGGCCCCACATATGTTAGGCATGTTCAAGGAGTCATTGAAACGAGCTAGTCTACCGGAGGACCAGCGACTAGCCAGAGAAGTGGTTGTTCCTCATGCACGCCAATTTCATTGATAAACACTGAAGCGGAGGAGTTGGCCAAGGTCCAAGCAACCAGACTTAGTAGAGTAATAGCCGCCCTAATTCACGCTGACCAATCCGGATTAATGCCCTACCGAAGCACCAAATTAAAGCTATGGCGCCTCTATGAAGTTCTGCATGAAGTTCTGCATGTAACTAAGTGTGAACACAGTGCTGCTGTCCCTAGACGTCTGTTTGGAGTTTGACAGCATAGAATGGCAGTACCTATTCACGGTACTAGAGCGTTTTGGCTTCGACCCCAAATTCTATGCCTGGGTTCAGTTACTATATACAAATCCCCAGGCGAAAGTGAGGGTGAATGGCGTAGTATCCAGGCAAGTGGAGCTACACAAGGGCACGATGCCCTCTCTCGCCCATGCTCTTCGCTCTTCGCTCTCATACTAGAGCCTTTGGCGGCATGGGTAAGAAGAGACATACTGATAAGAGGTATCCCGTTCTAAGGGGAATCGGAGGAAAAAGGGAATGGCGTGGTGTCCAGGCAAGTGGAGCTACATAAGGGCACGAGGCATGATGCCCGCTCTCGCCCATGCTCTTCACTCTCATACTAGAGCCTTTGGGGGCATGGGTCAGATGAGACCCACTGATAAGAGTTATCCCGGTAGGAGGGGAATGGGAGGAAAAAATCTCATTATATGCTGAGGACATAATACTATATGCCACAAAGCCCCGATCTACGATCAATCGTATACTCCACATATTCCAGCTGTTCGGTAGTTACTCCGGTTACCAGATATACTGGGATAAATCTCTCGTATTTGTATTGGCTGAGGATACACCGACCATATCGAACAGTGGGAATGCCCTATCGACTAGAGATAAATTTAAATATCCTAGCATTGTGATCTCTAAAGCTGAGACTGAATTCTTAGACGACAATTTGTTCCCCCAGTTACATAGATCACAGAGGGACGTTTTGACTGGGAGAACGCTACCACTCTCGCTAATGGGAAGAGCGGCCATCTTTAAAATGATGGCTCTCCCATACCTTTGTTGGGTCCTTCAGAATACCCCCAATAGAATACCCATAGAGTTATTTCGCAAGATAGACTCAGAAGTGAGGCAACTACTGTGGGATGGTGGGAACTCCGGGATTGCGCTCCACAAATTACAGCGGGGAGTATATGAGGGAAGTTTGGCAGTCCATGATATCCGGAAATATTACTGGGCTGCACAGTTGGTCACGCTCAATGACTGGATCTTTGCGGGAAGGGTGGAGCCGACATACCGGGTAGACTACCAATCGATGGGACAGAGAGGATACCTGGAAGCACTGTATTGTAGGAAAATGGTGAACGGACTACAGAAACATACACAAATAACCATACAAATATGGAGGGAGGCGACTAAATTCCTTGGCTGGTAAGGCAAATTAACTGAAAGTACTCCCCTATGGCACAGCGACCTCCTGAGAGGAGTGAGCAAACTACGGGGCTTCCCTCCAAGGGCACTGCTGGGTATTGAGTTACTAGAGGATGCCTGGAATGGACAAACGATGGTGGACTTTCAGGACATACAGACAAATTATCAAATGCCAGGTACCGAACAGTTCCGATACATAAAATTGAAACATGCCTTAAAAACCCTCATTACAGGCAACCAAATACCTGAATATACACCACTGGAAGACATGGTGCTATTAGACCCGAAAGTTGAAAAGCCTACCTCCCTCATATATAAACAGATCATGAATAATACTCCTGACCCACTGGGGGCCCTACAATTGGCATGGAAAGGGGAGATTGGGACCCTGGAAGACGATGACTGAGCGGAAGCCATACAGACCCCCAGAGAAGTGGTCATGAGAGCACGATTCGTCTCATACAAATCTGTATCTTACACAGATCCTATACAACTAGGACTAGACTTTATCGAATGGGTAGGTGTGACTCGAATAAATGCATGAGGGGATGTGGGGACATAGGCACCTTTTTTCATACGTTGTGTAGCTATCCAGTCCTGCAAAGATACTGGAGTAAGGTAACACAGGTGATGACTGAAGTATCGGGGCAGCTGGTCCCGCTAGATGCCCGATGGCACGGATAATGCTTTGCAAGGGAAACCGCATGGCCGAAGTATATTAAATTGTGGCTAATGATAGCAGCCATAATAGCAAAAAGGAATCTAGAAACGGTTTGGGGGGGGGGTGCAGCACAACCCCTAAAGTCACTGAATGGGAGAAGGACCCTGATTGGTGTTGTGCAGCTGAGAAAGTGTTCTATCAAAGCTGAGGATGCCCTGGAAAGTGGGGCAAAGTCTGGGGTAAATGGGCGGAATACACAGGGATTTGAAATGTTACAATGAGGTAATTGATGTAAGATATGGGGAATAGACGTTGTAGTGTACAAGGCAATTGTCAATATACCTGAAACCCGAACATTTCTGATGCTTGAATAAGAACCCAATAATAAATAGGAGATAACTT
The DNA here is from genome assembly GCF_964204655.1 of Triturus cristatus. Classification (NCBI taxonomy): domain Eukaryota; kingdom Metazoa; phylum Chordata; class Amphibia; order Caudata; family Salamandridae; genus Triturus; species Triturus cristatus. Next base: position 1,201,072,800 of record NC_140584.1, read on the forward strand.
TGCTATTAAGAATGTACATGAGCCGATAGGTGTTAAACATTTGTGATGTGCTACTATACATCTGTATGAATAATAAGAATTTAAAAAAAAATCATGTACAGAGGTTATATCTCAGCCTCATCTTACTGGATCTCTCTGCAGGTTAGATACAGTCTTCCACCCCATCTTATCCAACAAGTGTACAAAGCCGGCATCCATGGTTTTGCAGTTTGCTGGATATGCTAGTTCCTGACAGGCCACCCCCAGTCCATCAGCCTGCACCCTTCACCTGGGGCGACGTCAAACTCATCTGCCGAGTTCCACAAGGATCCTCACTCCGCCCCACTCTGTTTAACACCTATACGATCTCAATGATCTGTATCATCCGCAATCACAGAATGAACATCATATCCTATGCTGAAAACACCCAGCTCATAATCTCCCTCTCGGTCAAGAAGTAGAACACCCGGACCAATTTCTCTACCTGCATGTCTGAAGTCACCAAATGGATGAAAATCAATTGCCTCAAACTTAATATCGACAAGATGGAAGTAGTAACCCCTGGCAAACACACCTTGCTTTGGAACTCCACTTGATGGCCTGCCGAACTCGGACCCACACCCCTTCCAGCAACACATGCAAAGAACCTCAATATAGTAATCAATGACCAGCTTACCATGACCGGTCAAGTGACTGAGGTCTCCATTTCCTGTTTCCACACACTGAAGATGCTCAAGAAAATCTTAAAATGGCCCCCCACCAACAATACCAGAACAGTCACCCAAGCTCTTTGCACCAGCAAGCTGTCCTTTGGCAATGCAGTCTATCAATGTTCAAATGACCAGAAGACTCAAGACCACCCAAAGCTCTACAGCCAGGCTAACCCTCAATTTCCCACCCTGCACTAACATCATCCCAGACTCAAAGAGCTCCCCTGTTTCCCAATCCACATACGAGCACTCTCCAAATTCCGCATGCACAGATACAAAGGTTTACACAGCATTGTCTCTGTGAACCTGAGGAACTGCATGAACTTGCACAAACCTATCAGACACCTCTGCTCAGTCAGACTCCTACTCACACGCACACCCTGCATATGCAAAACCAGATCAGGTGGTAGTACCTTCTCCTATCTCGCTTCAAAAGCCTGGAACAACCTGCCCCTACACATCAGAGCCTCCTCATCAGTTCCTGAATTCTGCAATATACTGAAGACTTGGCTCTTCACCTAATCCTGACCCTAGCTCGGCCCATAGCAGCTTCTGCTTCACCATCAGGATACCCTCTCGGGTGAGTTGTATGCTATACCAGTACACTTAGCATGAAATAACAACAGAGAACCAGTTAGCACGTGTACCTGTCTGAGGAATGATCCAATCTCTTAATTTTTGCCCATTCAATGGCAATAGGATTATTAATTTGAATATGCTTTTAACTCAATAGACCTAGGGCACAGCACTGAAGCAGGCTGCTGGGCGGGCAGGTTATCTGTGCTCAGCAAAAGCTCATGGGATCTGGGTGTTGAGATGTCCCATGAAGCAGACCCTCCAGCTTGAAACATTAAGCTATGCCCCGCAGAGGAAGGAGATAGTCTGATCTAGTGATATTCTCCTACCTCACCCTTCCTATCCTGATTTAAGTGGAGCTTTTTGATCTCTAGACTCGTCATCTATCTAGAGCATCAAACAAAGGAGGACTAGACCAGGGCAAACCTTCTCAATCAACCTCGTCATTCCCTGTCTTACCACAGGTAATGGTGGTATCATTGATAAGAGGACAGTGGGGACCAATGGACTTCCCTCCTACCTGAGGCAGTAAAGTCAAGCAAAAGACCAGACTGAACACATTGCCATGAAATTGATGACTATAAGGTTGGCCAAAACACCTGCAATCCTAAGATCGGTTAGTCGGGTGCCTGGCAACTGTCTGCAGTCTACAAGGTACCCTGTATTACTCGACCTACTAGCACACGGAACACATGTAATGTGACTGAAAGGCGAGTCTGATTCAGCAGAATACTACATTTAAAGAGGGCAGAGCTTCAATAGGCACAGTTCACAAGTATTCAACATATATGTTATTTTTTTAATAATAGATGAATAATTTGGGGGGCTTTCACAATTACACATGAAACATATATTAGCAAATAATAAACAGCACATATATTAATGGCTTTTTTTAAGTCAATATAATTATCCATAACTAAACAGTTTCCGTCCACAAACCGTCAGCTCAAAACAAAGCACCCTAAATTCCACAATAGAAAATAAAACAGTAGAAAATAAACACATTGTTCATACATAAACTGAAGATATTACAAATGAGAAGAAAGAAAACATACCTAGCAGCGGGTATCTTGTGTCTCGTTCCATGACAAGGCGAGATTTGCCTATCACCCTGCCGTATGACCAAAAAGGAGAATGTTAATCAACTGAAAAACGATTTCTACCTCTATTACAACACACATAACCCACCCTCCTTCCAAGAGGGATTGGTTAGTTGAATATATGTATACCAAAAATGTAAATGTTTATGTATTTTCAGAACTTAGAAGCTTATGTTTGGAGAAAAAAGGCTGTGTTTCCAAAATATATGTGATGCTCATGTTTGAGAGATATATTATGCGGCATGGGAGGGATTTACTACAATATTAAAACCTTGGTGTGACTATGGATGTTATGCATGCCCAATGCAGAGACATTCCACACTGACAAAGCTTTTTTCACTATTGCTGGGAACTGTGCCTGAGGAACTGAAGCGATCACTGTGGGTACTCTTGTATAGAGTGGCCACTAATGTAATCTTGTTTTATGTGGTCACTGTCACAAACTAATAATATTAGTAGCGCTCAGGGATTTTCATTGATCAGAAGTAGCTCTTAATACAGAAAAGGTCGGAGACCCCTAGTTAACATACACAAATAAATTGACTGCAACTGCAGGAGTTGGTCCTTGAATCTTGCATGTGAAGAGCATGCCTGATGCAAAAATGCATACAGTGCACTGTGCCCACTCCAGCATGGTATGCAACCTTCTTACTTATGTACATCTAATAAACAGCCAAAACGTGTTGTAGTTTTGGGGTCGATGTTGGTCGCAGTTTTATTACCATTACATAAATAATACTTTTCTTACAATACCCTGGTCATACTTTCATGACCCTGACCATAAATCACCATTGCGAACTGTCATACATTGCTTGTCATCAATCATTTGCTTTGCTTGTCATAAATCATTTGCTTGTCATAAATAATTTGCACATCATAGCTTCGTAAACCACCTTACCTGTGTGTTGTTCCGCTCTCTTGCAGGTATATCTCATTTCTTGCCACTTTTGGGGTCATAAAATTGTGGTTTTCCACGCCCCTTGCATGTTACGGGGTAGCCTCTCCCCAGAGTTAGGCCCCAACTCACTACCTTGTTAGTCTCTTTTGTGCCCTGCCGTCTGGTGAGGTCTGAGTTGCGAGCAACGTCTCTGCTTGCTTCCCGCTTTTGCCAGGTCTACTCACTCCTACAAACCGCCCTGCCGGTGAGCCTCCATAACCAATCATTGTACACCCTCTTATCCGCCACACCAAAAGGGAGACTAATGTCTTCCTGCGGCTTTCCCCTGCGTTGTCTGCTTCTGTTTTTTTTTTATTAATGTGCAGCCTGCCAACGCCTTCGCGCCCCACAGGTTGTCCCAAAACATCTGCATTCCTTTCTCTGATAGGTGAACCCCATCCTGTTCATACAGCTCAGGGCTTCTTGGGTTGATGAGGCTGTGCCTGATGCTCTCCAGCCATTAGAAAGTGGTGTAACCCAACAAAAGTCCTCGGGCCTGGGTATAAAATGTAGCATAGAAAAATACATGCCCTGTTCTTGAAGAAAGTGTTTTAAAGAGGACTGGGTTGGTGCACTTTTGTGTTTTGGTTATATATTGATTACCTGTTATTGTGAGCTGATTCAAGAGCGGCTTCTACTGGAGAGTATCATTAACGTTTTTCAATTACCTTATTATCACAAAGTATTGGTCCAGGACCATTGTTTTTGATGCTCTCCAGGCCATTGATCCAACAAAACTTGCTTACCGCGATGTTCAGCTTCCTCCTTGAGTTTTCAACCGCCTTGGGTGAGTCGGCCCCCATCAAACTAGCCTGCTGATCAACTCAGACCAAATGATGGTAGTGCTACCAAAGCACTGCGCCGCCTCTGTTAAATCCGTGTGGATGGCCTGGAGGAGCCCTTTCCTCCCCAACTGGGCCAGGTCATTCCCCCGTGATGTATTATTAAAACGTCTGGATGTCATGCTGCATCTGCCTGTAATTCCTCGAGTGCTGCTGGCAGCTGGTTCCATCTCATTCCCGGGTGACCCAACCATCAGATGCATGTGTTGACCAGCCTTGCCTTCTGCCTATGGCCTCAGCGCTGCCACCATGAGTGCCTCTGGGACACAAATGAGTGACCCACCAACCATACCAGTCTTCCTGCTGAGGCAAAAGTCACAATGTCAGGCGACCGTGCGCTCCTGGGGCAGTACCCATACACAACCCCCGACTCCATGTTGCCAAGTCTTTCTATAACAGCTGGGGTCTCACATAAGTCCTGTATGCTTTGGACCACCACCTGCCGATTGATTTATCCCTGCATCGGTCATCCCATGCTGGGCTGCCGAGGTCGCTGCCCCAATGCGAGTCAAAGGCAGCCGGCTGGAGCCTCGCTCTACTCAGGGCTTGGCCCATCACCGCCCTGAACTGAAGAGGTTCCAATCTCTATGTTTGAAAAGTGGGCCTTCCCCTGTTGGTCGCAATATCTGGGGTCCTTGATGCACTGCAGCCGCACCCTTGCCCCTTTGCAGGCTTGGTCCATTTTTGACCATCTCAGCAGCAGCTCAACCTCTGCCGTGTTCGGCGTTGGCTGCTTGCAGGCATTGTACCGCTGGGCCTATCTTTGCGGTGAGCTCGCTGAGTCTAAATGCTCCAAAGAATGCGGTTGGGAGGGCCGCTTTAATCAGGTTCAACTCAAATGTGTCCCTTGCTATTTCCTCTATTGTGTCCATGCGCAGAGTCAAGTTAGCAAAGTCAATGGGTCGCCGGGTATCTGTTTCCCCCCCTCTGTGCGCTTCCTTCCCTTCATTGCTGCTTTAATGTAGTGCAAGGCAGTGGGGTCTTGACCAGTGATCATCTTGGAGAAGTGTGCTATAGTTGACAGGTGGGCCTGTGCCCAGGATCTTGACCTTATGTTTCTGAATGCCCACTGTATGAACAGCTCAACCGCCTTCATTGTCTAGCCTGCCTCCCCCAGTGTCTGGATTTTCCCAATTTGCATCACTGTTCCTGCGTATTTCCTGTAGTGCTTGGCTGCTTCAGGGGAGAGGGCCTGTTTCACTAGTACTGACAAGTCTACCCCACCAGTGCCCATAAATCCTCTGGGAAGGGAGTCATGTCCCTTTCCGTCCTTGGTGCCAGCTCCCTCAATCTGCTCATCTGTGCTCGTGAAAGGGGCGTCCGCCACTGCGTTCTCCACCCCCGGTACATGACGTGCCTTCAGATCTAGGTTTCTCTACAACTGCAATTTAACCAAGTGATGCATTAATCTCAGTGTGTCAGGGCACCTGGCTGTGCCTTTGTTGACCGGCTGCACTACCCCTTTGTTGTCTGACCAAAGCGTCAGCTTAATGTTCCTCAGTTTCCGCTTCCAGACTGCCAGGGCCACTACAATGGGGTACAGCTCCAGGAATGTGATGTTGCTGGTGATGTCCTGCCTATGCCAGCTGCCTGGCAATTGCCCCACAAACCACTTGTAACCCAGGATTCCCCCAAAGCCTGTGCTATCTGCTGTGTCCACGCATATGGCTAACTGCCTGGCTGTCACCCAGCCCTCTCTCCATATCAGGAGCCCGTTAAAGTCTGTTAGGAATGTGTCCCACATGGTCAGGTCGCGCTTGACACCTGCCCCCAGCCTGACATGGTGGTGTTTGTGCGTGAGCTGTGTTAGGCACCTGACAAAGACCCTGCCAGCAGTGATGACTCTCACTGCAAAGTTGAGCTTACCAATCAGCCTCTGTTGCTCGCGAAGGGTTGACTTCTCCCTGCTGCACAAGAATTTTATCTCATCTCTTCATTCTTTTACCTTCTCATCGGCAGCCTGGACGTTCCTGCTCAATCCCCAGAAATGTGAGTTTGGTTGTGGGGCCTACTGTTATTTCCGCAGTTTTTTCTGCTGCTAGTGGTACCACCAACTTCCCACCTAACTCTTGAAATGCCGCCAAGGTGTCATCATACTCAGCTGACCTGACGGGACCTACAAACAGGAAGCCATCGAGGTAGTGCAGTTTGCCTCCAGCGGGATGCAGGTCATGTAAGGCCCACTCCAGGAAGGTGCTAAATTGCTCAGAGTACACGCAGGACACAGAATATCCCATTGGCGTTGCCTTGTCTAAATAAGTTGCCCCTTCCCAGTGGAAACCTAATAGGTGGAAGTTACCCGGGTAGACAGGAAGGAGGCAGAATGCGGTCTCAATGTCGGCCTTTGCCATGAGAGCTCCCTGGCCTGATGCCCTTACTAAGTCGAAGGCGTCATCTACTGTTGCGTAACCCACTAAACATGCTCTGGGCTGATCCCGTCGTTCACCGACTTGCCCTCAGGAAAGAGAGGTGGTGAATAAGTCTGAACAGTCCTGCCTCCTTCTTAGGATCTACCCCCAAGGGGGAAATCACCAATCCCTTCGGTACCGGGAGAGCAGGGGGCCCTCTATCCTTCCTAGGGATTTTTCATTCTCTATTTTTTGGCTCACCTCCCCTGGGTGCTGTACCGCTGATTTTAGTTTCTTTACGCTGCCTGAGGGTAGGGGACCTTCTTATTGTGATATTTGTTGGTGAGCCGCCTCAGCTGGTGTGTGTTAATGGGGTACACGGCTAACTGGTAACTGCTCACTTCTTTTTGTCCACCCACTCCCCTTGTGTCTGTACTAGTGCTTCTTCTTTTTCTCTTTCTTGTCCCCTCACTGTTCTTTCTTCCGTATGCACCCTGCTGCTAGGTGTACCCCCCACAAAATGGAGCATATGTGCCGGGAATTTGCAAGAGGCCCCCTATGTGACCTCATTGAATTCGTATTTCCAGCAAATGGCTGCCGGCCTGTTGGTGGGTGGCAGTTTTGAGTTTTGTTGTATGTTTTGAGTTTATGAAGTGACCTGCCCTTCCCTTTGTAAAAGGAACCCCGAAAGGGCTGCTCGCTCTTGCCTGTCCATGTTCTAATCTTCTTTGCTACCCTAATTTTGTGGATAAACCCAGAAACATCCTACTCATTCCACTCCATTTCGGCGTGTCTGCATTTTGAGTCTAAAACCTTTATCATATTCCAGCCAATGCTCCCGGACATTGTCCCTGTACCCTGTGAATAGTGGCATCATTCAGCAAGAGGTCTGCTGCGCTGTGTGGAAATCCTTCAACAATTATACACGCCATGATTTCCTCCTATCCTCCTCTCTTTTATCACATGAAGTCAGGTTCAGCCGTCTAATTGTATCTCTAATAGCGAGAAAATCTCAATATGTCCTCAATATTCGTTCCTTTACCGCTAAGGGGATCAGGCTTGCCAGTCCAGTAGCCCTCGAGGTCACTGATGCAGGGCCCGGTGAGGGCCTTGCGTAAGTCTCTGGGGGTGGCCTGATCTTGTTGGGTCACTCACCCTGCCTGCAGTGCCCCATGCCACTAAGGGGGACCCTTTTGCCCCACCTACTTCATACAAAACCGGGCAGCCTAGTCGCCGGGGGCCAGCCGTCCCTGTCTGTTGCCCGTGCAAGCACTGCTGGGTCCACTAGGTGCCATGGTAGCCCGCTATTCCCCCCCTATGGTTGAGCGCCCGTTGTGCCTAGGCCTTGCACGCCTAAGCCACTGAGTAGCGAAGGTGCAAAAGATTTTAAGCATTCCTGGACTATCACGCTGATATGCTCATCACTTGTTGCTGTGACGCTGATTTCTCTGCTAGGTCTGCCGTCGCCAAGGTGCCTACAGATGGCAGGTCGGCTCTTTTGCATCTTTTGGCCACTGCCGTCTTCTTTGGCGCTCTGGCCGAGGCCCTCTGTCTCTTCCCGGGTGCTGGCTGGCCACTGACCTCCGGTGGCCCCCTGTCAGCTGCTTGCTTGTTCCCTCGCTGGCGTTCTGGTCCAGGAGTGACTGCAGCCAGCTGGTCCCGTGTACCTCGGATGCTGCCCTGATGTGCCGCAATACTTCTCCCAACTCTCCTGGTTGAGCACCTCCATTCTGGCTGCTCATCCTGTGTGTTATGGCTGAGCGGCCTGCCTGCTGACTATCGTGCAGGGGCTGGGTCGTGACACCAGCCATTTGGGCTGTCCCCAGCTCTCTTTTGATCAAATTACTACATTGGCAGTTTTCGAAGCACTGCTAAAGTCGGAAAAGTATCCCCACACAAATATGCTGTGTAAAATTGCCTCCTGATTACAACCACAGCAACAGATTTGTTGCAAATTAAGCACTATAAAAAAACCACCTGCTGCTAATAGGATATGCGGAAGAGGGCAGGTTGCTGGGCAAACGGGAATTGTTTACAAAGTTGACTTTAAAATAATTATAACAATGAGTGGTGACCATGCACGAGCACATTACTACGGCAGCTTTCAAAGTACTGCTAAAGTCGGAAAACCAAACAGCACTGTTTAACTAAAGCATAAAAAATTCAACCATGCACGAGTACATAACTACGTTATTGTTACAAAGTAAGCAGTAGAAAAGCGGCTCTAATAAAGCTACTAGCTGCTCATAGGATGTGCGAAAGAGTGCAGCTGGCTGTGCCAACTTGTAGAAAGTGGTCTTGTAGCAATTGTCTCTTGCTTGTATACAGGTAGACGTAAAATTGTGATTAAAAATTCAATAGCTAACTCATTGACACAAAACAGAAACAATGTTGCCGGAAATATTAAAATTTGGATTTAATACAGGTCACCAACTATGCACGACCAACTTACTACGTTGGCAGTTTTCAAATTTTAACTAAAGTCGAAATACTAAACAGCATTGACGTTTAAATAAAGTTACAAAACTTTAACCATGCACGAGTCAATTACTACATTTGCAGTTTTGGCCTTGAAGGAATATCATCTCCGTATTTGTGAGGTTTATGTGCTTGCTGTTAAACAAAATATTCCAAAAAAATATACTGTGCAAAGCTGCCAACCGATGAGAGCCCAGGCACCACTTCTGATTGAAATTAAACAGTATAAAAGCAGCTGTAACCAAATCACATGCTGTTTATAGGATGTGCGGAAGAGTGCAGCTACCTAAGCAAACGTGCATTGTATACAAAGTTGACTTTAGAATAATTATAGCCGCGAGGAGTGATTGGTTATAGCTTTTCTGCAGATAAACGTGAAATCATTAACAAATATCCAAAAGGTAACTAACAGACAAAAAACACTCCCGTATAACTAAAACATCCAAAATGCACCCACGCATGAGCACATAACTACGTAAAACTTGAAGAACGCACAACAAAATTAAGCAAGAAATAGGCAAGCGACCCAAAAAAAATACAACCACACACAACAAAATTAAGCAAGTAGTAAAAAAAAAGTTCCAACACGAACACTATATCCCACTGAGAGCATATTTACCGTAGTTAGGCTGTGCTGTATGGGCGTTCCCCACCAAAAAAAGGAGGAACTAACACAGATATAAACCTATCTAAACAAAGCGATTTTAGCAGGAAAGCGAACGGACCAATAAAATGCCAATAGGTGGAGTTTCACCACCTATACTAATACTGAATGTCTCGGAGAGACAGCGCATGCGCTGCCCAGCCTCGACCTAAACAGTGTCAGCATCAGCAGTTCTGGCTGTTTTGCCTGTGCTATAGGCACACTAACGGGCTGGGAATCCATCCCGAGGGGCAGCGACTCACCAGGGCCCTGCCCCAAAAGATAAGAGGCGGGAGCACTGGACCACCGTTCAAGGGAGAGCGCGTCCCCATGAGTCAGGGCGGGGGTCCGATTGCTCCACCTCTCCCTGCACAGTCTAAGGTTGATCTACCACTCTGCCATGCCACGGCGAAGTGGTCCTCGGGCTGGTTGACGCCGACCACTCCGCCACTCTGCCAGGAGGACGCCGACTACTCCATAGCACTACGCAAAGCAGCTCTTCGCGGAGGTTGGAGAGGGGCATGTAGCTCAGGGTTCTTCCTGGTGCCCTGCGATGGACCTGGCGATGTTCCTTCTGCTTCATGGCTCTTCGACTGTGAACGGGAGTTTTGCACAACCGCTGGGTTGCTGCCGCCTATTCCCATATGTCGTTGGCCTTTACGCAGGTAAGACTCCATTTTCTTTTTTTCTTCTCTAATTCCCCAGTTGCGCCGCTGCCCCCGCTCTGCGATGGTAATCATGAGCTGTATTGTGGGGAGTGAACCCTTATGACCCCCCCCAACCGTGTACCTGCAAGGCAGCTTCCCCTCCATTGAGGGGGTTCAAAAATCAACTGGCCCCCTCATTGGACCGGTGACTCAGCACCTCTCTGGCGCACTTTTTGGCACGAGGGGTAGCCCTCTCCTACTTCTGGGGACTTCATAGCGGCCCAAACCAGATCCTTCCAGGTCCCCAGAGACTGTTAAGGCACCGGCACTCAAGGCCCCCTTTGAGGGCGGCCTCTGCAAGACTCTGCTGTAAACCACAGGTTGCTGGGTTCACTGCGATGAAACGTGAGCCCTGTCAGCAGCTCAGAGCGGCCCTCTAGTCCCTGCCACCATCTTCTCTCATTCGCAGAGCATTCGGAGAGTTTTCCAATGACAGATGGAAATGTGGGAACCCTTTTACAAATTGTTGAACCATTTGAAATTAGCACATTTATTTAACAGAATTTATAGACACTGTGGATGAAATGGGGATAATTTTCGATTTGACTGTGAAATGCAAATAGCTTATCACATCCCAGGTTGGAACATGACAGATTTCCTGGAATTGTTGAAGCGGAAGTTTGACTCCCAGCTCCACACTGTCGTGCTCGTTCCTGCCTGCTCGGCACACCTCGGAAACGCGCTCCATGTAACCAAAAGAGGTAGTGACGCCAAAACTATAGGGAGAATTATAAACTTTCAAAAAGAAAAGAAACCTACAGATGAATGAGGTCACCACCGGCTTTTGCAGGGCTTCCAGCGGCCCCACTCCCTTCTCACTCAGCCATTCATCCTTGATTGGACCGCTCAGGTGCTCCTCGCCACGGTGTCACCAAATACTAACTGCACAAAGGCAAAAGATGTATTCAGCTGGAGTTTAGGAAAATGTCTGTGACCCAGGGCCTCATTAATGAGGAATTGAGGTAGGGCAATGCCGCCCTATGCCAAAGTGAAAAGGCAAGAATGCACCTTAATTATGAAATACGTTGCATTCCTGTCTTTTCCTTGCGCTGATTCACAATGGGCTGCCTAACGTAAATGGAGGCACCCTTGCACAGTTGTTGGCAGGATTGTCTTTGTGCAGAAAGGAGCGCATTCCCGCACACAAACAATCCTGGGAGGCTTTTTCCTCTTTCTATGTGTGCTGCATTCTGCAGCACACGTGTAAAGAGGGAAAAACAAGGAAAATGAAGACAATTCTCCTTGTTACGCCTGCTCTGTAGAGGCGTAAGGTTTTGGCGCTGCCCCAGGCTTACATGATTTTGTCAAATCTGGGGCAGCGTCAAAAAACATGGGTGTTGCATGGGAATACCCATGGAACGCCTCCTGGGCCCAGAGCTGCCTTGCCTTCCTCCATATCTATGAGGCCATGAGTGGCTTTGCCTCACCTCATAGATTTGATTGAGAGGCTTATGCTGCCGGAGGGCCAAAAAAAAGTGATGCAACGGCAGCGCAGGCCTCTTGTAAATAAGATCCCCACATCCTAAGAAGCCTAAGGCAAAATGTAAGATCGCTGAAAAAGAGGAAAGCATGTAAGGTTAATGTCAGGTGTGCGGATAACAACCTGTTTTTCTATTTTGACCTTCTAAAAACGGGTAACAAAAATAAAAAATGGAGACCTCTTTAAATAGATCTCACCTACTGTACTTCCCTTTAAGCGATTTATTTCAAATTACATCAAGCAAGTATGGTTCATACTCAACAAAGAAAGGAAGAAGGCTTCTAAAGTATTGTTTAATTCCCTTGTGGTGAAAAATCTAATTCAGAGTGCTGCCAACAACCTGCCTCACCAAGGATTAAGGTTAGTACCGGAAGGAGAAGTAGAGATAAACTTCTTAGAACTTACGGCAGGCTTATATGCCCTAATGAGCTTCAAATACTCACTCCAGGGCAGGTCCGTTATCCTGAAGATGGACAACATCTTCGCAGACTCCTATATCAACCACCTTGGCGGGACCAGATCAGCAGACCTCTACGATTTAGCCAAGAAGCTCTGGATGTTTTGCTTAGAACACAAGATTTCCCTGAAGGCAGAATACCTCCTGGGAAAATCGAATGTTTCTGCAGATTGGAACTCGAGATTCCTCAGACTTCAGCGATTGGAAACTCAATGTGAAGGTTTTCAACGCTCTGATTCGCTTTTGGGGTCCTCTGGATGAGGACTTATTTGCGAGCAGATTGACTTACCAGTTGCCGAAATACTTCAGCTGGATGCCCGGACCCGGGCGCTCTTGCGGTGAACGCCCTTCTCCAGTGCTGGTCTCACCTTCAGGGTTACGCGTTCCCTCCCTTTGCCATGATCCAAAGAGTCCTGCAGAAGGTGAGACAAGACCAGTGCTCCTTGGTCCTGATAACTCCCTTTTGGCCTTCTCAGGCATGGTTCCCGACCACCCTGGAATTGTCTTGCGACATTCCCTTCCTAATTCCAGTGGCCAAGGGTCTGGTTTCAAACGCAGACGTAGAAGATCCCCACCTAATTCTTTCAGGGAATTTGAACCTTCTTGCTTGGAAAGTGTCAGGCAATCCAACGAATTGTCTGGCCTTTCGTCATCAGCTCTCACTCTCCTCGGAGAATCCTGGGCACCAGGAACACACTGTAGGTACAATAACATTTGGAGAAAATGGTTTTGTTGGTGCATGGAGAGGAACTTGGATCCTGTGGAGGCTCCTATCATCAATATAGTTAATTTTCTTGTCGAACAATTTGGCAAGGGCATTTCCTATAGATCTATTAATTGTTATAGATCAGCAATCTCTGCTGGGCACTCCCTTGTCAATGGTAAGACGGTAGGTAAGAATGTTATTATTTGTTGAGTTCTGAAAATTATTAGTATGGTGATAAGTTTGAAATCCTTAGAAGGACCAAAACTATATCAGACTCTATTTTTTATCCTCGTTTTGATCTGTGCAAAAGACTCCGTGTTGTAGACTGTATGAAAGAGTATGACTCTAGAATGAGAGATGTTCGCCCTCAGGATGCTAATCAACTCCTTATTTCGTTTGTTAAACCCTTTAAACCAGTTGCTTCTTCTTCCATAGCAAGATGGGTCAAGTCCGCAATGAGCCTTGCTGGTATTGACCTATCTAAATTCCAAGCCCACTCTCTTTCTGGTCTGGTGGTAAGTTGGATGATATCCTAAAAGCGGCTGATTGGTCCAATGCGTCCACTTTTGCTCATCACTATTGTAAACCTATCGAGCATATGTCTGATGTTGTCCTTCAAGGCTACCAACATGCATAATTTAGCCTCCGGTCTTGTAATGAAATTGCGATTCTCCTATTAGCATGACCAGAGAATCTGGATTTCATTAAAGACACGGAGGCTAACATTATCCCACCCGTCCCTTCCTTGGACGGAGTACTTATTGCCATGTTTATTATTGTATGCATTTGATAATACTGCCTTTACCGCTCGAGTTTATGATCTATTTAACATTTTCCTCCTTCTTTCCAGATAACTCCACCTGATGGATTGTTCTCATCATCTTTGATTCCTCCTCACTTCATTTCCTCCTTTCGGACTCCTGTTTTTCTCCACTTTCAAGATCAAGTTCGATCTCATCCTTTTGGAACTTTTGTTGCTTCGACTCATTTAAAAGAGGCAGTCTGTTTGCTCCTCATGCCTTTTATACCATCTGCTCACTGAATTCTAGAACTGTTTTCTTTATGATGTAGTGCAGCTGCTTGTGACTGCATTAAAAGATTAATGCATAATGTTAGCCTCTGTGTCTTTAATGAAATCCAGATTCTCTGGTCATGCTAATAGGAGAATCGCAATTATATAGCATAGATCCTCAATCTTCGCTTCTGTTACAATCAATTTAATGCCCCAACTCCAGTGAACGAAGGTGGGCAAGGGTAATGAGCAACCGCGGGGGGCAGACTGCTAGGGATCGTAAATTGCAGCGCTTCTTCCATCCAAGAAGGATCCAATCAGCAGAGCCTAGGTGGGTCAAGGGACAAGGATTTCTGGGATCTCACCTTGAAGGTATCCAATCTGCATTTGAGTCTCTGGGCAAGATTTGACAGGGTTCCCTTACCTGCAATGTGTAATGAGCTAATAACATTTAGAACAGGGTTCAATCCGCTCTAAGCCTGAGGGACAGATTGGAGCAATGTTTAGATATGAGCCGGAATTACAGTTGTGCCCTCGATGCGCGATGCTCCTCTGCACACATTGTATGTGTATTTGTAACCACCAAGGGGTCAGCTATTAAAACCTGTGCTAATGGCCTATGGAACTAGGCTTTGAAAAGAGGCTATAAGAGTTGTATCTGCTATGCAATCTTTAGGTGTAACATGCAAGGTGGATAGATTTGTAGTGCTGCTAACTAATAAGGAAGATCCCAATTGACCTTTGAGGTCAACACTTATTTTATCCATGTAATATTGTATAGAAATGGCAGGCAGTAGTCTGGGTGAATGTGTGGCTCTTTCACATACTGCTGTCCCGTGTTAAAATCTGGTTTGCGATGTCAACATAATCGGCGCCATCTTGTCCCCTCCCAGGCTCGCACGCTCCCTCAAGCAGTAGCCATTATCGAAAGCGCCATGGCCCCTCTGCCCCTCCCCTCCCCCGCCGACCACCAACGCGTTCCCTAGGCGCTGCAAAATATCCCCCACGCGCCGGTCACCCCCGCTCCCTCATACATAGGCCATGAACCCTCTCCTTCTGCGCGACCCTGCCATGAAACCACATCCCGCACCTGGCCAACACCTCCCTTTATCCCTTACATGGTCATACATCCTTTCGGTAACCCCTTCCTCCACGCCTGATCGTCCGAACTAATCCCAGGCCATCACCTAGCCCTGTGGACGCAGTTTTATTGCCCCTACTGTAAAGGAAGCACCTCACATCTAAGGGATTGCAGTAGATCAAGGCCCCCAACCCCTGTGACCCGATCAGTCGCACTCACCCCTCCCGGGAATTGGCGGAATGTCCAGCTGTGTGATAGCCATCTCCTACTGTGGGTGGGGTGGGGACTTCCACTGTAGATATGTGTGGGAACGAGCTTGAAGTGGGGATTCCAAGGATGTCTTTCCGTACATCAAAGTCTCAACAAGAATGTGTAACATGTAATAAATCAATAAACCTGTGTATAAGAGGCCAGGCCTCAGAGATGTGGTTAGAGCATCTCGAGAAGATTCCCTGTGGGTCTGATCTGATGTGTTCTCCTCCGGAGAGAATAAAACTTTGTTTCCTGCCTTCCAGTCTCCGGCGCCTGCCTCTTTTATTGGTAAAATCATCGAATGGTATAAGAGGCGATTACCGCCGGGCAATACTTGAAAGGTTACCGACTGAAACTGCCGCTACCATTTAACAATTGGCGCCCAACGTTGAGCCCATCAGCGACACGTGGATCCAGTGGGAGAGGTCCCGACGACAGAGTGAACGACTGCAACGATCGGAAAGAGCTCCTGCCCGATAGACCCTCGTCTGGCAGCCGATCATCCGAACTTCACTGGTTCCGAGCAGACCTCTCTCGAGTGATCTACGGTCCTGACTGGGAACCATCAGGAGTGCCGCGGCAATAACGGAGAGTAGAGGACGATCGGGCGCTGGAGGCGGAAGACGAGAAAACTGTCCACGCGGTCCGGGTAAGGTCGTGAAATACGACGAATTGCTAAATGATTGACTAATTGATTGAAAATACTAGTATTGCTTATTGATTGTTCTTTTTGAGGTATTCGCTGCCTACAAACGGGGAAGAGTAGAAATACTCTCTCTCCCTTTGCAGATACTGAAGGGTAGGTAACGCAGACTTTTGTCCCCCATTGTAATCTGTCGTGCCTATTTTCCTCCCCACTGATTGATTGTCCGAATCTTGATTGTTTTGAAGAATAGTACTTCTTGAGATATTCTCTGTTTGCAAATAACGTAGAATAGAAATATTCTGTCTAGTCTTTGCAGATAGTGAAGGATAGGTAACGCGGACTTTTGTCCCCCATTGTAACCCGTCGTGCCTATCTCTTTCTCACCATTGATTGATTGATTGTCCGAACACTAGTTGTTCGATATTGGTTCTTTGGAGGTATTCTCTGCTTGCAAATAACGTGGAATAGAGATATTCTGTCTAGTCTGTGCAAGCAGTGAAAAGATAGGTAGTGCAGACTTTTGTCCCCGTTGTAACCCGTCATGCCTATCTTCTCCCCACTGATTGGTAGTTGGTTCTGCCCGGACCGCTTATTAGAGGTGAACCATCCGGCTCCACTGGAAGGCACCCCTAATAAGGACATGTTCACTAAATATGGATCAGTCGCTGTAGCCTACAACAAAATAGGGCATAAAAATCGCTATAGAGAAACAAAAATAATCGAGAGAGACCAGTAGACCACTGATGGGATCCTTTTGACCCTACAAAAATAAGAGACACTAGGAAATAGCCCTTTACGTAAAATATGAAACTAGGGGAAGGAGCCAAGCTCACGGTCGAGATGGCCACGAGGTAGCTCGGCTCCGTCGCTTTCGTTGTCTAAACATGTCTGCCCTACCACCCACCCCGCCCAGTAAACCCAACAAAATCCTGCACAAATGGAAGTCTGCCGATACCCACCATCGACGTTACCGAACTGGGCTAGATCGCGCACAATTGGGCTATGTCATTTTCCGGTTACGCAGGAACATCCTTGTGCTCGTTGCCAGATTACAAATATATACAACACTCCAACAAAGTAGTATAACTAAGACGTTTTAATAACTTATAGATATATGCAACACTCCAACAAGGTAAGCACGTTAAAACACGTTTTTTAACAACTATTTACATGACAGCCTGCTGCAACACCCATCCCAAAGCATTCACGTCGGCGTGACACAGTCCTCGCCCCTCCTTCCTCGAAGTAGCAACATTGGCCTGTTTTGGGCGGTCTTTTAGTCGGCTTGGGCTATAAAAGGCCCACAAAGTCCATCGGCCTGTGGGGCGGCATCAGTGGTGGAATATTGTGCGAATAGGCCGGAGGCTACACGACGCGCCAAGACCAGGACGGCATAAGAGGTGGTGTCCAACAAGTGTACTGGTCTTGCCAATCTACTATGCTGCACAGATCGACAACGAAGGGTGCCCTGGCGAGGGGGAGGCGACGCGAACGGGCCTCCCCCGCCTCCCCAGGTGGAGGCTCACCAGTTGCAGTAGGGCACCCCTGCCGTTTCACTCGCCGTCCAGCTGAGTAGGCGCCCCTGCACTCGCCGACCAGCTGAGAAGGCACCCCTGCCGTTTCACTCGCCGTCCAGCTGAGTAGGCGCCCCTGCACTCACCGGCCAGCTGCAGCAGGGGAGCCATTTACGTCTCGCCTGCCGGACGACCACCTGGGCGGAAGTTCCTTTCTGCACCAAGTTTGCCCTCGACGTTCCACCCAAGAAGTGGGCCCCCGCAGTTGGTTGGTCGGGGGACCCACCCCGGTGGCTGTAATGAAGAGCTGCTGCTGCCACTGGACTCTCAAAATGGCGGTCGAATCTTCAGATTCAGGCCTGGTTCACCAAAAGATGGCTCTGGGCTACCTTGGAACTCGGAAGCTTGCCTGCTCGGGCGTGGGCCACACCCTTGAAAACGTCCTCTCAGCTTTGCAGATTCTGCGGGAGTCTTTGGCCCTCAACTCCCACGGACTTCCGGTGGGAGCAACCGCCGCTATTGCTCAATCATTCCACATTAACTTGTCTTTGCCTCGGGCTGCAGCCATCTTGCCTCCGTTTGGTGCCGTGAGAGAGACTGATGCAAGGCGTCGGCAGAGAGACCCGCCTGCTGTCCCGCCCTAAGAACGGATCACGGCATTGCTGCGAGACCGTGGTGACGCCATTCTGACGCAAGCTTCTGTTTGAATTATCAAGAGACACTGTAGCCTATCCGCTCGGATCAGTTCCGGTGGAACCTCAACATGACCCGGTAGGAACAAAAACTGTGTTTCCCCACCCCCGAATCATGATTCATGCTGTCTGTTCTTTCCGTTGGCGCTAACAAAAGTTCTCGAACTACCGAGAGGGATTCTGGTCCGGCAGCTAGTTAATGGAAGGACTTAGACTGTACACTGGACCCACCCGACCTCGCCCCAACATGGCGCCGACGTAGGAGGGGCCTACAACTCCTTAATGGCGTTTCGGTTACTTGACATTTATGTTAAAAGGACATGAATGCAATGTTTTCACACATGATGGGCGGAGGGACGGGGAGGGTACTGATCGGGCATACGAACAACCTTATTAATGCTGGCCTTCCCATTTTTTTTTATTAACATTTTTATTTCTTTCATGTTAAGGTAGTGTTGCTCATGATACTCGACGCCTTTCACACCGTGGCCGGCCTGTAACGGTTGTAGGCCCGTATTTGTATACTGACATTGTTTTCAATAAAGGGCTTTTTGAAGGAACTACGGAATCAGCGTCATAACAAATCATCTAGGTTGGTAAAGGTTTTTAATGACGGTTACTCCCAAGCAATAGAAGGCAGATAATGCAGACCCTTTTCCTTCTTGCCTAAATTTTGGATTAATGAAATTTGTACCCATCACGCCTGTCTTTTTCAGAGTTGTTAGAAACTGGTTGACTATAGCTTAAGGTATCTGCCGAATGCAAGGTACGGTACCTTGCCCCATAATATGCGACCGATTGAGAAACAAATGCACGACAAGGGAACCCGAATTTAGGAGACGAATAAAATGGAGCATCTTGTATAGTCGAAAGGAAGGATATAGTAGGTCTGTGGTATTACCCGCTCCTGCAGCTAGCCTGGTACGTGGTAAGTAGAACTTTTTCGTGTCTACGCGCGCAAATGTACTTTGAATGCTGCACACCCCCCCCTTCTTTTCTTCTCTATAGGTCACATCGGAGTCCCGACTGAAGAATGGAGTGGACATGGACCGCACCATGCTCAATGTAGGGAAAGGCATAGACAAACGTTGTGGGATGGTGCGTGAAGTGCAGACCACCACTGGGAACGTGAAAAACTGTATGTTATGACTGTGCGCATGTGCCCTGACTGTACGGTATGAATGTGTATGCATTTCATGTGTGCTTGGGTCGCTGGAAGAGAACGTCATCGTATGACTGGAGTGCTTGTCTACCGATCAAAGGGAGGGGAGTAAAAAGCCCGACACCCCCCCCCCCTCCAAAAATGAATTACGGAAAATACTGAAAATACGCAGCATGCATAGGAAAGAGGACAGGAAAGGAGAGGTCCCCATACTCAATGTAGCTCTGTGTCTTCGTCTTAAGTTTCTGCGCTTGATGTATGTACTGTTATGCCCTATCCGTTATTTGTGTGTACGTGATCGCCGAATGTATGTTTTTCCCCTGCTTGTGTTTTCCTACGTAGAACTGACCCGTGCTACTCCATGTTGTGTGTACACCAAGTAGCCTATTGTCGTAGACATGTCTCTCTCTCTCTCTCTCGTTTTATGTCGTACGTGTACCAAATAGCCTACTTGTTGCGCATCTCTCTCTCTCTCTCTCTCTCTCTCTCTCTCTCTCTCTCTCTCTCTCTCTCTCTCTCCCACTTGCTGAAGGCTCTCTTGCCCTCTTTCTTTTTGAATAAATTAACTACACTATACCTCCTCAGTATGTGTATAGTTGGCCTAAAACACGACAGTGTTCGAACAAATTGACAGAAGCAAAACGACCGTATTTTACCACATTACTACCTCTCCTTTCTGTAAAATGTTGAACTTAACTGGCTGAGAAAGAAAGGACAGGTAAGACGACTGATGTCTCCCAATCTGGCCCTCATCACGGGGACTATATGTCAGTGGTTTTCGTTTTAGAGCTCTAACAACACCACCTCCACCGCTCAGAATCGCCCCGCCCAATTGCTCAGAACTGGAACGTCTAAGCACCCCGTCCTCCCAGAATAGCCCCAGTTCTGTAATAGCCGTCCCAGGGTATTTTGAACAATACAGCTGATAACTTTATTTTCTGAAGATGCATCGCCTAAACTGATGAGGGTTACCTATTGTCTCCAGCAAGAAAAATGTTTAGCTTGTGTACCTCCCCGAAATAGATATTTGTGAACCCATAACAGTAGCACCTCGCACTTTTTCATAAACTTAGCAGTCCTCGGAGAAAAATGTGAATTAACAGAGCTTGTGTTAGAGGAACGAGTATCTACCGGAGAAGCCGGTTCGAATTTTGATAGACCAGAAAGTTGACAGATGTCAGGCCTCCTGCCACGATTATAAGGTACAGGAATCGACACCTAGCAGGCCAGACGATGGAAATTTGCAGGAACACCCACAAAACCTGCACCACAGCAATGATTAATACGTTAGTAACATACACCGACATAAGAGTTAATAGACATCCATCATAGAGCGACCGATAAAACCTTTCCCCGACTACTCGGTGGTTGGGAGAGAGAATGAAGTGTGTAAATGTCTTCCCTGCTAGCTCTCTAAGATTTTGTTTCTTGTACTCATTCAAAGATAGCATGCGGTCATCGGAAGAGAGGGGTCGGACGTGACGCACAGCCTGGCTGCGGATCATGGAATACCTATGGCATCGACCAAGGGGGAGCCACGAAGCAAAAGATGCGGGACGAGGCACCATTCTCAGCATGGAGAGCGATAGAACGAAGGGCTATCCCGAAGCCCCCTGCTCGCTGATCAGCTCGTGCCTGAAGTCCCAACCTGTCGGGCCCGATTGATGGGCCCAGTGCTGAAAGATTCTGCTCCCCTTGGCCCACTTTTTGATCCGATCCCACTCCACCCCCTCTTCCCTCGGCCTCCCAAAGCACCCCCATTTTTGAACTTGACTTGACAAAAGAAGAATGAGAAGCGGGTACTCCGTCTCAAGGTACCTATGATAAGACCAGTCAAGGGACAGGACAGAACAAGACTGTAATCAAAGAGCAAAGAATGGTCACACCCTACAACGCGAAAGCCTGGATTTGAGCTGGACCTTAGCTCCACCGCCGGTGCTCAACAGTGCCAACGAAAGAAGAAACCCCCCTCCCTGACTGTAACTCATGTTGAGTTGTATTCCTCTCCCAACCACTTTGAATTGACTATCTTCCAATCAAGTTTCCAAGGTCCTTTATCGGTCACTTCCAACTACACACTAATATCTAAGAAACATTAGTGAGGTTCTGTAGCGATCCGAACCCGTGAATTCGGTATCGTAGTACTGACACGATTTCGGTATCAATGAACCGCAAATGATCCATTATAGGCATGACAGTGTTTTTCGCTGCGCAACTAGCATGAATTCACTGAGAAATAGGGCATTCTGTCGTAAAGTCACGGCATCCATTTTGTTTCTTGCCCTCACATAGTCAATGTACGGACGATGACCCCGGCAGAGTCACCTTGTTAAAGACACGTAAGCTCGAGCCCGAGAAAGGCTGACGCTGCATGACTAGGCAAAATCAAGCTGCCTCCCTTGCCTGAGGCCAGTCCTGCTATACTGGTTCTCGTGTCCGTTGTCCTGACTGAAAGGCCGAAGACGGTAGCCATGCCCGTTTATGATCCATAAACACCTCTCATCCTACTTTTCAATCCTTTGCACCTGGCTCTGCTCCTCTCCTTCTGGGCTTTTACAATGGGGAGGTTACGATTTTTATGATGGGGAGGATCGGGCAAAGAATGGAAAACTGTCGAGAGGACCTGATCGAATACCGAAAACCTACGACTAATTATTGTTTGATGTCTATTTACTGTTTGTTTGGGATACCGAGTTGGGCATGAGAAATATTCGTGTAATGTAGCCTAAAGACATTTTGCGTGTATTTAAAGAACAACCCACTTAATGCAATTCGAACAGTCTCGTAGATTCTGCCTCTGTGTGGTTCCTATGATTTCTGTGTCCCTGCAGAAATTAAACCTTGGTCTTTGACGCCACCATCGAGAAGCCCGTGTCTCTGTTTATTTGTGCACCGGGACAGGAGGAACTCAGGGGTCTTCGGGTGTTGTTTCCCTGACACCTCTGGACTCTTAAAAGTCCAGAACCTCAAATTGGCGCCCAACGTGGGGCGACGTCATCCGGTACCGGTCCAAAGCCTGAAAAGTTCGAGAAGTTTCGTGTGAAGATTCCGGAGGGAGGTACCCCGCTTCATCGATCCCTGCATGTCGTAAAAGTGGCCCGACGATCTCTTCCACGAGGGTTCCCGTTCCCAGACGGCTACAGAGGACCGCTGCCCTGACTGTCGCCCTGTCTTGGACCCGAGGTGCAGACCTTAGTACGGCGAGACGTAGACGGGTTCTCCTTGGTGACGTCTTTCACATTTCAGTTAAGTATTAAGTGGGTTACGCTCAGTTTGGTTGTTCCTTGTTGCTTTGGTTTGATTCGTAGATTATCATTGGTTGCTCTTGTTTAGATAATCTTTGTTTTGGTATTAGTTCATTTGGTAGGCCTAAGTTCTCTGCGCATTTTGGTTAGGAATTTGTCTTTGTTTGTCATGACTACCAGTAGTAATTGTTTCTTGTCCTGGTTACGTTGCAACGGGGATTCCCGGTTGGAGGATTCGTGTTCGGTTCCTCCGATTGGAACTCCTACATATGAGCTCTATTGTAAACATGGTGTGGGTCCTATTACGTATAATGAAGTATGGATCCGTTATACCAGAAAAGATGGTGTCCTTAGTTGGCCACCGCATGGTAGTTTCGAAACGGAAATACTAGACAATCTAGAAATGAAGTTGTTCAAGAGAAAGGCCCGGCCGGCAATGTTTGATTCCTTTCGCGTATGGCGCAAAGATCCAAACAGAGAGAAATTAGGAAGACGAAGAAAGAACAGAAAGAGAAAGGGTTGACTTTAATGGAGTCTGCTAGGCAGCTGCATGTCAACGAGACTGAGAAAGCAATGGAGATGGCAAATAGAAAATATAATTTAGCAATTGATAAATGTTACCCTGCATTGCCATCATGTCCTACTAAGCCGATGGAGGATCATGAGAAGGATCCTCTGTTGTCTTACCTGTTGAATTCACCTCCACCGTATGCACAGGGTATTACAGTACCACAGTTACTACCTGTTGTACAGCCAGCTGCTGGT
The DNA here is from genome assembly GCF_964204655.1 of Triturus cristatus. NCBI lineage: Eukaryota > Metazoa > Chordata > Amphibia > Caudata > Salamandridae > Triturus > Triturus cristatus. Next base: position 1,201,096,132 of record NC_140584.1, read on the forward strand.
CAGCCTGGAATAGTTGCTCCACTTCCTTTGATTGCAGCTCCTGTCCTTCCCGTGGTTAATGTTCCTTCGGCACCCCCTCTTCCTGGGTCGCCTGTTCCGCCTTTGCCTGTCGTTTCGCAAACTGCTTTACCTGCTACTCCCACCCTTACTATTTCATCTGCTTCAGCTGCCCTGTCCCCGAACCCTGTGAACATTCTGACTCAGCTTTCCGTTCGTCGGAAAATAACCGACTCTGTAACTAATATCTTAACTCCTCTCTACAGGTCTTTAATTGGGACCCCCGTTTCTGACTCTATACAGAGACGTAGCCAGCTTCCTGGTCCTCAGGAACGAGACATGTTAGATTCGACAGCTCTTAGGTGGATGTCGAAAGCTGCGAAGTATGATGCACGAAGAGTGTTAGACACCTTTATGCAATGGAATGAACCTACTCAACGTTATGTTTTTGACGTGATGTGTTCTCTTGTGCGTGAAGAGTGGGAAGATGATGACTTAGATTCCGTCCCCCCTGATCTAATAAGTATTCAGCAGAAATTCGCCACCGGAATGGTGATAGGTTCAGAAGTAAGAGGAGCGATAGAACTGATTTTAGCTTATAGGGATGATTCCCCTCTTCGAGCGACAAGAGACCCTGATGGTTCACCGATTACTACTAGGAAAAAACGAGGTCAATATCCGATGAGGGAAGTTCCACCGATATGGCGTGATGCAGTTCAAGCTGATGCGAACTTGGGTATTTTAGCTGCCCCAGCACATTTCCAGAGAGTATGGATACACATCCCTTGGAAGCGGGCAGAAGTATTAGCAGTAAAACAAGCGTTGCCAGACCCACGTAAAAATCCTGCTGGTTATTACAAAGAGTTAACGCAGACAGTTCAGGCGTGCGTCATGAATTTGGCAGACATTGAAATGTTATTTGGTAATGTAGTGCCACAGCCTATATGGGCCAAGATTCGACAAGAGAACCACCCAGTCGCCTTAGGAGGTGATTGGCCAGCTATTGTAGCAGCAGATGCGCAACAAATTGGCGGTGCTAAACCTGAACCTCTGATTGCTGCCTTACCTGGCAGAATAATTAATCTGATGAAAACGCTGATGCCAGCGTTACGAGTCAATTGGGATAAACTATCGGCATGCAAACAAAAGAAGGACGAAAGCGTCTCTGACTTCTTCACTAGATTTGAAGAGACCTTCGTAGACCACAGTGGGCAAGATATGAGTACTGAGGGAGGCCAGAGATTGTTTGTCGATAAGTTCGTATTTAATTTACTACCTGAGCTTAGTAACAAGTTAAAGGATTCTGAAAGTGCATGGGCAGTGTCGACGACAGCACAGATACTTGCAACTGCTCAGTATTACGAGAATAGAGAGAAAGAAGAGAAGGAAAAGTCAGAAAAGAAAACGAAAGATTTAAAGACCAAAGTTCTTTTGCAACAAGCGTATCCGCCTCGTTCGAATCAGTCAGATTCACAGCAGGGACCCCAGTTTCAGCAACAGCCACAATTCCAGCAAGGGACGTCCCAAAGATTTAATTATGGTTTTTCCCGACAACAGTTAGCATGGAATCAGTGTGCCTATTGTAAAAAGGAGGGTCATTATAAGAATGAGTGTCCAGTACTGCACGCGCAGACTAGTGGTGTCCTAGCTCAGAGAGGTACTGTCGGATCTATGCAAACTCCTAGAGGTAGTGGACGTGGTACGATGACACCACAGGCCGATCGTTTATCGAATTATTTTGATCAGCGAAATGTCCAATTTGCGCAACCAGGCAGATCTCCACAGTATCATGTTGAAGATTATTATGATCACAATGAAGAGATTCAGAGAAGCGAGCACTAGGACAGCCACAGGCAAAGAGAGGGAGTAGTATCAGTTCCAGTTGATCAGAGTGGACCTTATGTCGCAGTAGTTACCTCAGGCGTGGTCGAACCGTTTCTGTTGGATACTGGTGCGGCAAAAAGTTCAATTATGCATGCGAAACTCCCTGGCGCACCTTTGTCCGGCTTAACAAACACTTCAGTAGGTTTTTCAGGCGCCCCTGTTCACAATCCCGTTTCTAGTCCTTTGCCAATATCTGTTGGGCCATGCGAACTGGAAGCGCCCCTTATTCTAACAACCGGTTGTAATGAGAATCTACTTGGTTTAGATCTGTTGAAACGCCTGCATGCGACACTGTACTGTTCTCCTTCGGGAGTACAGCTCACATTAGGCAAAAGAGTCATCTCTCCAATGTATATGTCGATGGATAAGCTCCCACCGGAGCTGCGTTCTCTCCCTGATACTCTTTGGGCAACTGGTCCTAACGATGTAGGCCTCTTGGAAATTCCCCCTTATGTGGTAAGTCTGAAAGCAAATGTTAAATTCCCACGAATTCCACAGTATCAGATTTCGAATGAAGGTGAACGAGCACTCTTGCTGATTGTGAAAGACTTAATACAGAAAGATGTGATTGAGGAAACTAGAGGAAATGTCTGCAATAGTCCTGTTCTGCCGATTTTGAAACGTACTGACCCTTCCAAACCTCCAATCTACAGATTTGTGATTGACCTCAGAGAGGTTAACAAAATAGTGATTCCACAGTTTCCTGTAGTCCCAGATATCACTGCATTATTGACGTTGATTCCTGCCTCAGCCTCATGGTTTACAGTGATCGACTTGAAAAATGCCTTTTTCAGCATTCCCATAGCCGAGGAAAGTAGAGACATTTTTGGTTTCTCCCTAGGAGGTCGCAGTTTCAGATTCAAACGCGCTCCACAAGGTTATTGTGAGAGCCCTTCAATTTACAGCCAAGCATTGAAGAGTCAATTAGATGCTCTTGTACTTCCTCCTGGTGTTGCTCTGATCCAATACGTAGACGATCTTTTACTAGCCGCTGATGACAAGGAAACTTGCAAAGCAGCTACAATTAATTTATTACGTCATTTGTCAGACTTACATCACAAGGTGTCACCTTCTAAACTGCAATATTGTTGCCAAGAAGTGACCTACTTAGGTCATCTTTTGTCAAAGGAGGGAAGAAGGTTGACCCCAGAGAGAATCAAAGCAATTTCACAGATGACTGTACCAAGCACACAGAGAGAAGTGCGTAAGTTTTTGGGTATTACGTCATACTGCAGGCAATGGATCCCAAATTTTTCTCTCATGGCAAAACCATTGGTAGCCCTGACTGGAAAAGGTGTTCCGAGCCCTTTGCCATGGTCTGATGAATGTCAACAGAGCTTCTCCGACTTACGTGATGCGCTGTGTTCAGCTCCTGTGTAGGGTACTCCTGACTACAGTAAGCCGTTTACTTTATATGTCCATGAAAGAGAAGGTTGTGCGTTGAGTGTTCTAACGCAACAATTTGGTGACAAACAGCGGCCTTGTGCATATTTCTCATCTACATTAGATCCGGTAGCCAAAGCATTGCCAAGTTGTTTGAGAGCTACAGCAGCAGCTGCAGTGTCGATCCGACAGTCTGCTGGACTAGTCATGAACAACATGTTAGTAGTCATGGTTCCACATGCTGTGGATACACTCATGAATCGAACGAAAAGTCCTGTTCTGCCGATTTTGAAACGTACTGACCCTTCCAAACCTCCAATCTACAGATTTGTGATTGACCTCAGAGAGGTTAACAAAATAGTGATTCCACAGTTTCCTGTAGTCCCAGATATCACTGCATTATTGACGTTGATTCCTGCCTCAGCCTCATGGTTTACAGTGATCGACTTGAAAAATGCCTTTTTCAGCATTCCCATAGCCGAGGAAAGTAGAGACATTTTTGGTTTCTCCCTAGGAGGTCGCAGTTTCAGATTCAAACGCGCTCCACAAGGTTATTGTGAGAGCCCTTCAATTTACAGCCAAGCATTGAAGAGTCAATTAGATGCTCTTGTACTTCCTCCTGGTGTTGCTCTGATCCAATACGTAGACGATCTTTTACTAGCCGCTGATGACAAGGAAACTTGCAAAGCAGCTACAATTAATTTATTACGTCATTTGTCAGACTTACATCACAAGGTGTCACCTTCTAAACTGCAATATTGTTGCCAAGAAGTGACCTACTTAGGTCATCTTTTGTCAAAGGAGGGAAGAAGGTTGACCCCAGAGAGAATCAAAGCAATTTCACAGATGACTGTACCAAGCACACAGAGAGAAGTGCGTAAGTTTTTGGGTATTACGTCATACTGCAGGCAATGGATCCCAAATTTTTCTCTCATGGCAAAACCATTGGTAGCCCTGACTGGAAAAGGTGTTCCGAGCCCTTTGCCATGGTCTGATGAATGTCAACAGAGCTTCTCCGACTTACGTGATGCGCTGTGTTCAGCTCCTGTGTAGGGTACTCCTGACTACAGTAAGCCGTTTACTTTATATGTCCATGAAAGAGAAGGTTGTGCGTTGAGTGTTCTAACGCAACAATTTGGTGACAAACAGCGGCCTTGTGCATATTTCTCATCTACATTAGATCCGGTAGCCAAAGCATTGCCAAGTTGTTTGAGAGCTACAGCAGCAGCTGCAGTGTCGATCCGACAGTCTGCTGGACTAGTCATGAACAACATGTTAGTAGTCATGGTTCCACATGCTGTGGATACACTCATGAATCGAACGAAAACTCAGCACCTCACCAGTGCTAGACTATCAGGCTATGAGCTGACGCTTTTGGCAAGTCACATTCAGATCAAGCGATGCAACATATTGAATCCAGCAACGCTGTTGCCGACTACTCAAGAGTCGAGTGATTCAGAGCCCCATGATTGTTGTTTTAGAAATGAGGAAGAGACAAAAGGTCGGATTGATTTAAAAGACACTCTGTTACCAGATCCAGACGGCACTTTATATGTCGATGGGTCTTGTTTTAAATTACAGAATGGTGATGTGACGGCCGCATATGCAGTTACGACTTTGAGTACGATTGTTGAGACTGCAAGAGTAAGTCAGAATTCTGCCCAAGCTGCAGAATTAATTGCATTAACAAGAGCGTGTGTTTTAGCTGAGGGAAAGAGAGTGAATGTGTTTACTGATAGCCAATACGCCTTCGGCGTAGCACACAACTTTGGACGTCTCTGGAGAGAAAGAGGTTTTCTCACGTCCCATGGGACTAAGATCCAACATGGACAGTTAGTCAGTGATCTATTGGAATCCCTGACTCTACCGAATGAAGTTGCAATTGTGAAGTGCAGTGCACATCGAAAGATTACGGATGATGTTGGCCGTGGGAATGCGTTTGCTGATGAGGTCGCTAAAGAAACGGCCAAGAACATGACGAGCCGAATGTACGTTGCAACGTCTGCAAGATGGATTGCTGAATCAGGAATGTGTGAGAATACGATTGAAAGTGTGAAAGCAATCCAGAATGAAGCAACCGAAAACGAGAAGAATGAATGGAAGGAGAAAATGGGTAAAATGGATTCAAGTGGATGTTGGGTTGATTTGTCTGAGCAGCAACGTTGGATGTTACCTGATGCGTATGTACTTGCGGTAGTCACGATGGCGCATGGAGCGGCGCACATCAGTTTGAAAGGGATCTGTAAAATGTTAGCTCCAGTATGGAAGAATAATGGAATTACCAAGTGTGCGGAAAGAGTGGTGAAAAATTGCATGATATGCCTGATGCATAATCCTGCAAGGGAACCCCAACCCCAACTGGTCATTTTGCTCCCCCCTCTTGTCCCTTTGAAGTGATTCAATTGGATTTTATCCACATGGACAGGTGTAATAATCTTAAATATGTCCTAGAGGCATATCCGTTAAAGGATAACACTGCTATTTCCACTGCCAAAATCCTCCTCAAAGAATACTTCCCCAGGTACGGTATGCCACGGATTGTTTGGTCGGACAATGGAAGTGAGTTTGTAGGGAAAGTTATGAAGAGTGTGTGTACGGGTTTGGGTATTTCCCAAAAATTTCACAGTGCGAATCACCCACAGTCAGCGGGCTTGGTTGAAGGGTACAATGGCACCCTGAAGCTGAAACTTGCTAAAATTCAAGCTTCCACTGGTCTCTCTTGGCCAGACGCACTGCCTTTAGCTTTACTGTCCACCAGAGCGACTGTACACTCTCGAGTAGGGCTTAGCCCATATGAGATTGTGTTCGGCCGCCCTGCTAATGTTTGGGGAGTCCCTAGGCCAAAGGAATTCAAACAGATTGAATACCCAATGTTGATTGATTACCTTCATGATCTGACTGCTAAATTGAGCCTTATTCATCAACAGGTATTCGAATCCTTGCCTAAACTGCCGGAGAGTCCAGGCCACACGTTGAAACCAGGCGACCAAGTGGTAGTACGGAATTTTGACCGTACTCGGAACCTCCAGCCAAGATTCGTGGGTCCGTTCCAGGTACTCCTCACAACAAGAACTGCTGTACGCCTTGCTGGAAGGAAAAATTGGGTGCACGCTAGCCATACGAAGCGTGTCCCTCTCCCACTCCCCTATGACAACTGGGTTAGACAGGGATTTGGTGTATCCGAGACAGAACCTGTTCCTAGGCACATCCCTTTCAGTGATGCAGAGTACGTAACGGACCACCCACGAACTGAAACACAGAACTTTGACACCTCAGCAGGAACCGCTCCTTTGAATCTTGAACCGAGTATTGCACAAAGTGAACATTTGTCACCTGTGGAGTCGAACATTTCCGCACCTATAGACCAGCTATTTCAAGATCAGACAAGACCCGGAAAGTACAGATATAATCTACGTTCTCATGTTATGAACTAATGACATTGCATAATTACCTTTCTGTTTTGTAAACTGTTTTGATCGTATTGCATTCCATTCAGTCAGGAAGTTTGCTCAAATTTTTATCTTTTTACTTTTTTGTTTCTCACACCTTACCATCTGGGTTACCGTAGGGTCGTAACGTGTGCCTTGTTTTAATTTGCAGGGAATCAGACACAAGGTCGGTTTCTTCTGTCTATCCTGGGAACTCCCAGGGTAAACAGAGGCAAGTTTTTAACAGGTACAAACCATCCGTTGCGAACGGTTATAGAAGATGGAGCTTCCTGAACTACGACGGGTTAACGTCATAAATGTGCACAAGACAAAACTATATGACATATTATACAGTAAATGTTTTCTAATGCAATGTACCCTGACACTTCTAATTGTTTTAATAACTTTGGTAGGCGGAATTATTTTTGGTATTCAGTTGATCTTTACACCTGTTACATCTACAGTATCTCCCCATGCTCCTGTTTCTCCGACTGTTGTTTCTCTTCATTCTTTCCATCCTTTTCCTGCCCACGAGCAAGCTCGACGCTCTGAGTTTATAAATAACACTTTCATTCAGCTCTTGCACCAACATCAACTAGTGGTTAACACAACAAACTGCTGGGTGTGTGGCTTAATACCACATACCATGGACAAGGGCATCCCTTATCTGGTTCTGCCCTTTAGTTATAATGGATCATTCTGGGCACTTCAGACCATGTTCGCTTATGCCCTAGAGACCTATCCTCCACGACCTCCGCGTTCCACTCGGTATAACTCTGCTAATAGAGCCTTGGTAAAAGGAATCACTGACATGGTTAGAGATGTCAATAATACCCCGTTCATTCCCAAGGATGAATTGCGAGTTTACATGGGTTGGAATGTTACGGAATATGGCATTACTCTGGGTGAGAACAAACGTAAAAGCTCGACTACGATCTGGGTCGTACCCCACCAAGGTCAGGTCTGTTTGCAAGGAAATGGGAGGAATCCGAAAGCTCGACTAGGGAAAAGTGACTGTATCGAAACATATGTTTTCCCGTCACAGTCTTCCCCTGCATTCTTAGCTGCTAAGGGTACCTATTTTGTTTGCCAAGACAGAGCATACACATGGCTGCCTGCTGACTTCTCAGGCTCATGTTACATCGCTCAACTGTTACCTCCGACATACACTGCTGCACCGGACTATCACAAAACTAGAGTTGTGAGAGGTGTTTTCAGTAAAGAAGATACTGCTGGCCAAGAGGCAGGAGACTTTTTCAAAGGTTTCCTCCCATTCTGGGGGCCTATGGCCAACAGTAGAAACTTACGTCAACTAACACGGGTAGTTGAATCCACTATCACCGAAACTGTGGGTGCCCTTAGTAACCTGACAGCTGAGCTTCAAGCGGATCGCCTCATGACGTTACAGAACCGTATGGTTCTTGATGTGTTACTTGCAGATCGAGGTGGAGTATGTAAGATGATCCAATCGAGTTGCTGTGTTTTTATCCCAGATAATGCGCCAACAGTATACAAGGCCATCTCTAAGTTACATAAGATTTCTGACTCTATTCATGTAGAGGAAGGTGACTGGTCATTAATGGGATGGTTCTGAAGCCTGTTGTCTGCGTGGGGATGGAAGGTTCTGATAGTCACTGGTGTTGCGTTGGTATTTTTGTTTTCGTGCTGTCTCATTGTTCAGTGTGGTCCTGCCTTATGTAATCTCTGCATTTCTACATGCGTAAGAAGACCACCTGTTTTTAGAGATACGCCATGAGATAGAGTAATGCTTCAACAACACATCAGTGACCTGATGAACATAGAAATGGACTCTGACATAGAGTGAGTTATTGCCTATGTAAGGGCAAAAGGACGGTCTGAGGTTCCGTAGCGATCCGAACCCGTGAATTCGGTATCGTAGTACTGACACGATTTCGGTATCAATGAACCGCAAATGCGCAACTAGCATGAATTCACTGAGAAATAGGGCATTCTGTTGTAAAGTCATGGCATCCATTTTAGTTACGGCATCCATTTTGTTTCTTGCCCTCACATAGTCAATGAACGGACGATGACCCCGGCAGAGTCACCTTGTTAAAGACACGTAAGCTCGAGCCCGAGAAAGGCTGACACTGCATGACTAGGCAAAATCAAGCTACCTCCCTTGCCTGAGGCCAGTCCTGCTATACTGGTTCTCGTGTCCGTTGTCCTGACTGAAAGGCCGAAGACGGTAGCCATGCCCGTTTATGATCCATAAACACCTCTTATCCTACTTTTCAATCCTTTGCACCTGGCTCTGCTCCTCTCCTTCTGGGCTTTTACAATGGGGAGGTTACGATTTTTATGATGGGGAGGATCGGGCAAAGAATGGAAAACTGTCGAGAGGACCTGATCGAATACCGAAAACCTACGACTAATTATTGTTTGATGTCTATTTACTGTTTGTTTGGGATACCGGGTTGGGCATGAGAAATATTCGTGTAATGTAGCCTAAAGACATTTTGCGTGTATTTAAAGAACAACCCACTTAATGCAACTCGAACAGTCTCGTAGATTCTGCCTCTGTGTGGTTCCTATGATTTCTGTGTCCCTGCAGTAAATAAACCTTGGTCTTTGACGCCACCATCGAGAAGCCCGTGTCTCTGTTTATTTGTGCACCGGGACAGGAGGAACTCAGGGGTCTTCGGGTGTTGTTTCCCTGACACCTCTGGACTCTTGTATAGCATCAGCCGTACACATGACTATGCTGTTTAGTTTGATCCACACAAAATTCTAGGCCTTGAGTAATGTGCATAATATTCCTTGTCTTGCCGGACCACCTCTTACGGTATCGAATTTGTGTTCAAGTGAGCTTCCCTCCACCTATCTCCGGGTCTGACATATGACGCAGCTGATGTAATTTTGTATACGCTACCTCCTCGCCTGTCACATCAACCACATGTAACCATGTACAATTGTGTCAGATTGTTCCTGTCTGTCCTAAAACTCTGTACTTTTTAAACAGGAACGCATGAAAGCATTTACGATATTATGGCTAAGAGGTTAACGAAGGTGAATGTCGGCTAGACAAGCTGGCTAGATATGTTGAAAAGGAGGACTGTTAAAATCTGGTTTGCGATGTCAACATAATCGGCGCCATCTTGTCCCCTCCCAGGCTCGCACGCTCCCTCAAGCAGTAGCCATTATCGAAAGCGCCATGGCCCCTCTGCCCCTCCCCTCCCCCGCTGACTACCAACGCGTTCCCTAGGCGCTGCAAAATATCCCCCACGCGCCGGTCGCCCCCACTCCCTCATACATAGGCCATGAACCCTCTCCTTCTGCGCGACCCTGCCATGAAACCACATCCCGCACCTGGCCAACACCTCCCTTTATCCCTTACATGGTCATACATCCTTTCGGTAACCCCTTCCTCCACGCCTGATCGTACGAACTAATCCCAGGCCATCACCTAGCCTTGCGGACGCAGTTTTATTGCCCCTACTGTAAAGGAAGCACCTCACATCTAAGGGATTGCAGTAGATCAAGGCCCCCAACCCCTGTGACCCGATCAGTCGCACTCACCCCTCCCGGGAATTGGCGGAATGTCCAGCTGTGTGATAGCCATCTCCTACTGTGGGTGGGGTGGGGACTTCCACTGTAGATATGTGTGGGAACGAGCTTGAAGTGGGGATTCCAAGGATGTCTTTCCGAACATCAAAGTCTCAACAAGAATGTGTAACATGTAATAAAGCAATAAACCTGTGTATAAGAGGCCAGGCCTCAGAGATGTGGTTAGAGCATCTCGAGAAGATTCCCTGTGGGTCTGATCTGATGTGTTCTCCTCCGGAGAGAATAAAACTTTGTTTCCTGCCTTCCAGTCTCCGGCGCCTGCCTCTTTTATTGGTAAAATCATCGATTGGTATAAGAGGCGATTACCGCCGGGCAATACTTGAAAGGTTACCGACTGAAACTGCCGCTACCATTTAACATCCCGCACATGTCTGCCAGGAGTGGCATCCGCACAGAAGGCTGCTGAAGCCATCACCCCCCTCATACAATGTGCTAAGCAGCTGTTTGGCGTTCACGGGTGAACAAAAGATGCCTGCTGGAATCCACCTGCAGATGACTGGACTTCTATACTTCTATACTTCTATACTTCTATAGACATCTGCACATGTCAAGCAAGTGCAGTGCCCTCTCAATCCACCTGATGTGTGCTGGAAGAATCTTTCATCACTATCAGTTAGTTGAGACAAAAATCATTTGGCAATTTTGGGATGGGGAGTGGTTTAGTGCATAATATAAGTGCCTTTTTTGAACTGCTGAAAAGGTTCTTTCAGGGTAAATGGCTGTATTTCGCTCACTCTTCTAGCGGTACTCAGGCAAGAAGCAGAGCTGACTTCCATGAAAGATATCTGAGGCTTGCTACTTGGAAGGGCTCAAATGGATTCGCATTTGTAAAGAGGACCCCACGTGGAGCTTCCATCTACCTGGTACACACCTTATCAAAGGAACGCATCTGAAGGGACTTTGAACACCATAAAGATGGGCGTCTCAAAGAGGAATGCATCTTGATATGGCTTTGATTGCACTTTGTTTGATGCATGCTCGAGACCTGGTGGAGTTATCCCTAGTAGGTCGGAAAATAGCTGATGGAGCTGGACGGACAAAGGAAAAATGACTCCGGATGAGCACCACATACACAATCTCTCCCATTTGGCTTTGCATATGCTGTCAGTGGATTCTGTCCTTGCCTCAGCCAGAAAGTCCAAAGGAATATCTAGTTGAAAGAATTTACCAATAGCATTAAAGACCCTGCACCAGGACCTGGAGAGGAGATCTTTCTGCCAGCCCAGAGGAATGGGCAGTGTCTCTCCCAGGTGAAGCATATCCGTCACTGGTAGTGCTGGCCCACTTTGGAATGATCAGACTCAGTCTGCATGGTTCTCGTTCCAGCTTCACAATGACCTTCAGGGAAGAGGAAGAAATGCATGAGTGTGTGTCCATGACCGTGTGATCTAAAAGGCATTCGCCCATGATCCTATTTGGGGATGGATGCATGTGTAAAATGGCATTTGCTTCCCTCCATGTGTTGAACATTTTCTGCAGGAGACTTGTTTGGCTCTCATTTGTCGCAGTCTGCTTGGTCATTATTGGTCTCCAGACATTATCTGCAGTGGTACAAATGCAGTGGTATTTGAGGCCTAATACCTTGCTCCATGGCGTTTCAGATCTTGTACCTTTCTCCTTATTCACATAGAACATTGATGCCATGGGGTTTGTCCAGATCAGTGCAGAAGAAAAATGTACAAAGGACATAACCAATGCTAAGCCTCACTTGATGTGCAGAGCCATCTCTTGATTGAGCCTTCACATCAATCCTTTAGAAACCTGTTCTTTGAGGTTTGCGTCCCAGAGATATGTAGATAGGGGCAGCGTTATTATGAAGATGACTTGAGGGCTGATTGAAGGAAAGCCACATTCTTTGTTACCTTCAACATCTAACAGGGTAGAGCTTCTCTCATTCTCAGTGTGACTTGGAATCAGTTGATGAAGGACTCTGTGACTTGTACCCACTGTTTGTCAAATTCCTCTTCAGCTAGCTGCATTCTCAGGTGGCAGACGGGAAGGAGAGAGTTACCAGGGGCCTGTTTTTTACAAAACTGCTGTAACGTTCAACTGTCTCTGAATTTTGCATGTCAATGTAGACAGACTTGTTACAGAGATAGAACCTTTCCTGCAAAGGGAGTTCTTTACCTTCCACGGTATCCAGAATTGCACCTAAGAACTGGATGGTGTGTAACGACAGCGGCTTTTACTTTCGCTAAGATGCATATGTCCACATCACCATTCATCTCAAGCATTGTAAATTCTAATAGATTTGAGGTGACTGGTTGCCATGGCCAGTTCAAGCAAAAGAAGCAGAGGTAAGCAGTAGGTAAGAGTTTGTGGTTAGGAAAGGATTGCCTTTTATTAGCCAGAAATCGAGGTATGGGAACAATTGATGGCCTAAACATCAGTCGAATACAAGAACTAATACCACAAATGTTGTTATGATTATTGGCACCAACCTAAGACAAAATGGGAGAATCTTGAACTGCCTATGGGACTGGCTAACTCGATTTGCAATAATTTGGTATGCTTGGGATGAATGGGGATGTAGAAATATTCATCTTGCATTATTATCTCTTATGTGAGAAAAAAGGAAGGTAGCTAAGGACCACTGTACTGCACCACCTTTAAGTTCCACAGAGTATATTCCCTTGCTGCCCGCCTCTATAGGTGAGCTACCAAATAACCCAACATAAAGATAATGTTGGCACATTAGAGAGGTGTTGGAAATGGCCCTTTTTGCAGGGTTATCCCTAAACGTTTTGATTTTATCCCCTATTTTTTCCTGACCTGTTTGTGTTGGTTTTAGGACTCTGGGCACTTTCCCACTGCCAATCAGTGCTAAAGTGCATATGCTCTCTGTGTAAACTGTGTTATGGATTGGTGTTTCCATGATTGGCCTATTTGATTTATGTGTCAGTCCCTAGTAAAGTGCACTACGCGTGTCAGGGCCCATAAATCAAATGTTGGTGGGCTGCAGCACTGGATTGTGCCACCCACGCAAACAGCCGGTAAAATGTAACTCTGGCCTGCCATTGCAGAGCCTGTGTGCAGCCTGGGGCTGCCATGTCAACTTGGCAAGTGCACACACTTGCCAGTCCCTAAACCTTCCCATTTCTACATGTTAGTCACCCCTAAGGTAGGCCCAAGGTACCCCTGTGGGCAGGGTGTATTGTATTTGAAAGGTAGGACATGCCCTGGTGTGTGTGGCATATCCTGATAGTGAATTATAACCTACTTCGTTTTTCACTATTGTAAGGCTACCTGTTCCCCATGGGCCAGAATGAGCAGTTTGATTATAACATCCTATAATCCTAACTGACCCAGGGAACACGGTAGAAATTCAAATGTAGTATGCCTAAACTCAGAATGATAAAATACATCTTTTAGTGAAGATGGTTTTAACATACTGTGTTTGAAAATACCACTTTTAGAAAGTAGGTATTTGAAAATACCACTTTTAGAAAGTAGGTATTTTCTTACCTAATCATCCAGCCTGCCTCTGCTAGCTTGTGTATTGTCTGTCTGGTTTGTGAGTGACAGGGGTTGGAAGAGACTTCAGGAGACAGGGTGAGTCCGCACAGGGCTGAATAGACCTATCTGCACATAGATGGGTGGGAGGAGTCGCACCTGAGTCTGAATAGGGATGTGCCTGCCTTCCACAATGCTGGCTCCACCTCCTGTGGTGCGTCTGATGACCCAGGCCTACACTGACAAAGGAAGAAGGTGCACACTGGCAGAATGCACCCAGAACTGGTTTGAACTAGGTACAGGACCCTCTGCCTTCAGAGGACAAAGGATTTGGTGATATAAATATTGGGGGCCCAGACCCCAGAACTTTAGATAACTTCTGAACTAAGGAACCTGCCAGGAAGAAGAACTGGGAAAGCTGGAGGAGGAGTACTGCCCTATGCTGCGTGTTGAGGGGTTGGCCTGCAGTGGTTGCTTCTGTCTTGGGTAGGGAAAGGACTGGACTGTGCTTTCGTCATCCTGCTGTTAGAGTTTTCTCCAAGGGCTTGAAGTAGAGCTTGCCTCCTGTTGGAAATCTCAGGGATAGAAAAGACTTCAAATAACTCACTGGAATCAAGGAACCTGCCAAGAAGAAGAGCTGGAAGAGCTGCCAGGAGGAGTACTGCCCTTCGCTGTGGTATTGCTTTGTTTGGTTGGCCTACAGCTGCTGCTTCTGCCTTGGGCAGTGAAAGGACTGGACTGATATTTCTCTACTTGTGCTGAGTATCTCCAAGGGCTTGAGGTAGAGCGTGCCCCCTGTTCAAGAAGTCTCAGGAACAGCAAAGACTTCAAGACTGACGCCGTCTAAGACGCCGCTGCCGACTCCGTGTCCTGAAGGCACCGCAGAGGGCACCGCTGCAAAGCCGCGCCGCAACCTTGGTCTCACCGACGACGCCTGTCCAGGCCGCCACCGAGCCGCTGCTTGCACCGCGATCTGAGGGCACCGCACTCCGCACGGCCTCGCTTCACGCCGAAGCTTTGGCCCCACAGAGAGCACTGTCGCAACGCTGCACCGTGACCCTGGTCTCACTGACGATGCCTGCTGATGCCGCCACCTTGGTATCCCCGATGATACTAACGATATTTGTTTGCAACATTTTCTCGAACATTTAATGGCACGTGCAGGTTAAAAGTTCACGGTTGTTTTAAGTTCGAACAGTGCCTTCCAAATGCAAGTAGCAGGTGTGGTTGAGTTGAGCAAATTTTATCCTATAATATGTACTATAATATGTACGTGCAAACTGCTTTTTCTTAACCAATCACAAACATACTTTTCCACAAAAAGAATGTGCACCCTACTTTTAAAAAACAATGTTTTTCATCTCCCAATCAGGTACCGTTTTGTATGTGAAAATAAACTAGTTCCCCATCTTTAAACATATCTCTTATTCTACGAAGGAACTGAATGAGCTACAAACATCTTTCCATACCTGCCAGCCATACCTTCAAAATGCTAGTGTGGATCGTAGGACATAGCTATGTTTTCTGGTGCAAGGGGTATGCTGAACAGAGACGTATTGACTTAGACCTAGGTTTACAAAATGTGGACATTAAATGGTTTGGACAGAGAGGATTGAAGTGGCACCAATTGTTGCCTTTGGTTAAAACCTGTTTGCATCTCCAGCACCCTGACCTCATGATTGTGCACTGTGGTGGAAACGACCTAGGCACGTTGACTGGGGTAGATTTGGAAATGTTTATGAAGGACACCTTTGGACAATTGAAGTTACTTTTGCCTCAAACTGTCTTTGTATATTCCAATATATGCCAAAGACAGAAGTGGAAATGGTCCAAACAATTTTGTCCTCAGATTGAAAAATCTTGGAAAAAAGTCAACAAGCTGTCTCTGCATACCTCAGAGACCACAAAATGGGGTCCATATACAACAACAACATACGTTTTGATATGGCGGATATATACAGAAGTGATGGAGTACACTTCACAGATCAGGGAAACCGAGTTTTCCTGAATAACTTGAAGCAGTGCATCCACACTTATATGTAGCTCCAACTAATTAACACAAGGGCTCTTTTTAGAGCCACCCTATAACTTACAACTTAGTCCCCCTATTTTAGGGCCATATAACGCCAACTCCCGCACCCTCGCCAAAATGTATTCTCCACACAGCTGTGGCGCAGCGGCCAGACCATCTCACTTTACAGTACAGACATCTCGCTTTGATCCCCAGCTCTACTCACCCATAGGGGTGAGTAGTTTGCGCTCTACAAATACCATATTGATTTACCTTTGAGCTCCCTATACAACACCACCTAAGCACCATACACAAGCTACAATGTTCTAAACAAAAGTTCATCCAAGTACCTATAACTACATGCTGACACTACTTGCACAGAAGTGGCACAGCGGCCAGAGCACATGACTTCACAGCATATGACACACAGTTTGGGCTCACACTTTAATCCCCGACTCCGGCAGCAGCTCAGCTTAGCAACATGAGACTTTAGATAATACCTCACATATATTCCGTACCCCAGGACTTTCATACCAGTACGGGTCAGTAGTTCGTCCTAGTAGTTTTAAACACATCCGGACACTACTTCCACAACTGTAGTGCTGCGGCCACGTCACATGACTTCACAGCATAAGACACTCAATTTGGGCTCACGCTTTAATCCCCGAGTCCCGCACCAGCTCACCTTACCCGCATCAGACTCTACCCAATACCTCACTTAATTTCCGTAGCCCACCACTTACACACCGGTAGGGGTAAATACTTCGCTTCGCACCCCCTCTATAGCACACCCTAAACACCCCACAGAGGTTACAGTGCTCCTACCCTCCTGTTTCCCCCTTTTTTCACCTTACTCACTTCAACGAAATCACAAAATGGCGGCCAACACTTCCTAATTGCAACCGCTCGCAGCCAATCAGCAACAAGCTCGTGCTCGTAACGCCTCAGCCAATCAGATGGCAGAATTCCCAAATATCGATATCTGTAAATTTAGATATTTCTCAAAAACTACTGAACAAATGTACACCAAATAAACAAAAGCGTACTTTCTAGACCAAAACCCTTCTCCCTACCAAATTTGGGGTAATTCCGTTCACCCGTTCGACCTGTAGCCTTGTCTAAAGTTTCCTATGGAAATTAACATGGAGAAAACACGTTTTGGGACCCCCCTTTTTTCTCGGCCCCCCCCTTGATGAATCACCTCCAAACGTTCAACATAGGAGCTGATCTCAACAAAGAATTAATTTTGAAAATGTCACGACGATTCATTAATTGGCGCCAAAGTTACCATTTTCCTATGGTAACTAGGTCTTAACTATAACTACTTACTGGCGACTGCCAGTAGGTAATATATATATATATATATATATATATATATATATTACCTACTGGCGGTCGCCAGTAGGTAGTTATAGTTAGGACCACGTTTCCATAGGAAATCCGCAACATTCTATTTTGAATAACTTTGGCGCCGGTCGACGAATCCTCGCGAATTTTTCAAAATAGGTGGGGCGCTACGCTCCGCTCCTACCCTGAAAGTCTCGGGGGGATTCGTCAAGCGGGGGCTGAGATAAAAGGGGGGTCCCAAAATGCGTTTTTCCCATGCATTTTTCCATAGGACCTTTAGACAGGGCTACAGCCCGAACGGCTGAACAGAATTACTAGAAATTTGGCAGAGAGGTAGTCCTCAGGTCAAGGAAGTGCCTTTTGTAGGTTTGGTGTAAATCTGTTCAGTAGATTCTGAGAAAATAGCCTTTAAATCAATATATATATCTGAGCCAGCTTACGGTGCGCTTACGGTACGCTTACCGTACGCGTACGGTGGCGTGCGCGAGCGCGATTCTGATTGGCTCTTAGATCTTAGTAAACATTCGAATCGGCCGAAACCAGGAAGCGGTGGCCGCCATTTTCTCTCTCGCACTGAGAGTGATTTTTAAAATATAAAGCCCAAAAACATGTAAAGGGGCTGTTTAGACAGCTCCCACACACATAGCCATGTTGAGGGAGTCCCCAAAGATCCCCCAAGGCCAAAAACGGAATTTTTATTTTTTCGGTAATTTCGCCGATTACGCTTACCGTACGCGTACGGTAAAAAATGTAAAAAAAAAAAAAAATTATCCACACTTTCTCCTCCCCGTGTGCAATTGGTGCCCGAAGGGCACCAATTGTGCATGGCTTATTATACATGAGATAAACTAAAATATTTAAAAAAAAAATAATTAAAAAAAAAATTATCCACACTCTCTCCACCCCGTGTGCAAATGGTGCCCGAAGGGCACCATTTGTGCATGTCTTATAAAATATACGAAAAATTAAACTATTACCTTTCAGAACGAAGTGCATCATATGTCCTCCATGTGCGCACGGTGCGCGAAGCGCATCGTGCGTACATGGCCCATCTAGCGTAACGTGGGCAAGCGGTGCGCGTAGCGCACCGCGTGCCCACCGTGCGTGCACGGCACTAACTGCGTAAAGTGGGCGTGCGGTGCGCGAAGCACACCGCATGCTCACTGTGCGCGCACGGTGTGCGAAGCGCACCGTGTGCGCACGGAACGAACTGCGTTAAGTGGGCGCGCACGCCACGAATGGCGTAAAGTAACTTAGCATTTAAAAAACCGTACAAATTCACTGAAAAAACCATAGGTTTCACACACGTTATAGTTAGGAATTAGCATTTAAAAAATCTTGCAAATTCACTGAAAAAACCATAGGTTTCACACATGTTATAGTTAGCGGAAATTTTACTGATAAAAAACCAATGAAATTCCCCCGTTATAGTTAGTGCAGGCAACTATAACTCACGCGACCGCAATCTTCTGCTGATGACATATGTGTCTTTATGAAAAAAATATATTTGTAATATATGTATAGCTAAAAATGTATGGAAGAAGACATGGGCAAATAAGTGTCTAAATACAGTATTAGCATCAGCAGAGGATTGCGGTCGCGTGAGTTATAGTTGCCTGCACTAACTATAACGGGGGAATTTCATTGGTTTTTTATCAGTAAAATTTCCGCTAACTATAACATGTGTGAAACCTATGGTTTTTTCAGTGAATATATATATACACATGTGTATATATACATGTGTATATATATATATATGTATATACACACACATATTTAGAAGTGAACTGTAAAAGCATACGAATCAATGTGTTTTTAACTACAATGATGCCTGTGATAGCTAGGATCGTGGGCTTTCTTCCAATGTCAGTCATTTGCCACTATGATGGCAGCCGTATGTCAAACAGTCACAAGGAGAGATTCCCCTCCTTTGTTTCATCTACACGTGTATTTGCAGTGTCTTCATCTATGTTTATCATTTAAAATCTGTTTTTATTCCCTGCACGCCACTACGATGGTGGCTGGAGCTTCATTAGCATAAAAATGGTACTGTCCCTTTACTTGATTATTTATATCTGTAGTCAAGTTCTCACTTCTTTCATTGTGTTTTTCCAAAATCATTTCTTTTCTTTTTCTCAACGTCTTTCTATATAGTTTCTATATGTTAATCACAAGATTTGGTCTAGTTAAATCGTTGCCCCTATGTCAAGAATTCCTGTCATGCGAGGGGAGGAAAACGGTAACCAGCGAAAATGGACTACATCTCCCAGGATGCTTAGCGGTTGAGAGGTTATGTAAACAGGAGAGCTGTTACATAACTCAAGGAAAACACGCCCTTATGTAAACAGGAGAGCTGTTACATAACTCAAGGAAAACACGCCCTTATGTAAACAGGAGAGCTGTTACATAACTCAAGGAAAACACGCCCTATAAAGGGAGGAACCGGGAGGTACAACGCTGTCGGATATTGTGTTTACACCGACGTACCTGCTTAGTGAAGAGCAGTGTTCCGGAGTGGTGCTCCAGTAAGGCAAGAACGGAGGTAGGTCGAGTCGTTACTCCCTGGGCCGTGTCTTGCCCCATCGTCACCTGTGAAGGACCCGGAAGCTCTACCGGATAACCATTGAGCTTCGCTTTTTGACTCGGCTGAGTCAAAGCGCAGTGGCGCTTTTGCTGGTTGGAGTCGTAACTCCCAGCCCGACCAGAGATACAGGGACTGCCAGCTGTAACGCACACTAGGAGGTGTTTGCCGCGTTACAGACTCGGAAGTCCACAGGATCGATCGAGCGGCTGCTCTCGGTTCAGTCTTCTTTGCTTGTGATTGGGGTATCGGTGACGCATCACCAGGAGGTGACTCCGCGTCCCGGTGCAGTCTGAGGAAGAGGTTGAGCGGCTGCTCCCTTCAGGTAGAGACCCCGGCTGGGTGTTTCCCTGACTCCTCGATTCTTCCCAACACTCTTCGTGCCCCTCACAGCCTACCGATTGGCATTGTCGGCCATTTCATTTCTGCCCTCTGTTGGCATACGCCGGGATCGGCGTATATGCAGAGGACGGCTAGGACCATCCGTGCTGTGGGCTGGTAACGTACTTAGCCTGGAGGATTCCAGTGACTATAACCTTTGTTTATTCCTTGTATTATTTTTGCCTTCATTAAAATAACTAAACCTTCACAAGTGGTTGCGTTCTCATTATCGTGTCTGTTAAACGATCCTGAGACGTTCAGGGCGTTACAAAATATCCGACCCTAATAACACTAACTGTCTCCCGGTCGATAACAGACATGGCAACACTTGATGATGTGCTGGCTGCTTTAGCGACCGTGCAAATTGAATTGGCTGCCTCCAGGCAAGAAACAGCCGATGTAAAAGCCAGACTGGATGCTATCCAATTGGACCCGCTCACGCCCAGCACCTCCCTCACGAACCAGACCCCTGCGGTAGTAGTGGAAATGCCGGTAGCCGTCCCCTTGGCAACACCAGAGAGGTACAGTGGGGATCCTAACACAGTGCAGGTATTCCTCACACAAGTGGCGCTACATTTATCGTGCAAACCAAGGGCGTTCCCCACGAGTCAGGCTCGTGTGGCTTTCCTTATATCCTATTTGGCTGGAAACGCGGCACAATGGGCCGTACCTCTGGTGAGCAGGGAAGACCCCATCTTATGTGATTGGGGTGCTTTTCGCGAGGAATTCCTGAAAGTCTTCGACAGAAGGGCTGACTCGTACACGGCGGACCGTGAAATGCTGGAGTTGAGACAGGGATCCAACGACCTGGTGCAGTATCTCAACGCGTTCCGAAGGCTGGTTGCGGAAAGCAAGTGGCCTGTTGCTAAACAGACGGCGCTCTTCCATCACGGGCTGTGCGATGAGCTCAAGGACGCCGTGGCTCAAATTGACCCACAACCCAAGACATGTGAGGGCCTTATCAACCTGGTATTACGGCTGGAACATAGGCTAAGTGAAAGAAAGGGGGATCATGGGAGAAAAGGAAACTCCCTTCCATCCTATGTGACAGTGGGAAGTCCTGAAACTTCCACCGCATCCAAGGGAGAACCCATGGACATCGGCGCAATACGAGCGAGCCTCACAGCCACGGAGAAAGAGTCACGCCGTAAACAAGGATTGTGCCTATATTGTGGCAAAAAGGCCACTACGTACGTGAATGCCCTGCCAAACCGAAGACGTCACGTTATCGGGCCAACCGGTCGGTAACAGCCGTGGTGGACGTACCGGCGGAAAACTAGAGGACTCCCAGACCAAAGAAGGGGCATCTCGGAGTCACTCATCCATCCCTTCACTTTCCAACTCGGTCACTAAGGGACAACGACACCTGTTTCTCACGGTGTACGTGGGAGTGCATGACCAGTGGATACCCGTTGTGGCCATGGTGGATTCAGGGGCCACTGGCATGTTTATGGACCACAACGAGGCATGCAGGCTAGGGCTAGTGCTTCTTCCCAAAGCTTTACCCGAAGACGTCTATGCTGTAGACGGAAGGCGATTGGTGACGGGGCCCATCGGGCAGCACACGGGGGTCCTTCCGATGAGATGTGGGAGGAACCATTTGGAACAAATCGATTTTAACATCATCCGAGCGCCCCAATATGGCGTCATATTGGGATTGCCGTGGCTACAGAAACACAACCCCTCTGTGGATTGGCCAACACATCGCATCGAACTGACGTCACCGTATTGCATCCTGCATTGTGGAATAAGAACGGAATCCCTTGACGCAGATGAGAGCGGGAGTCAGACGGTGGCTACAGCGGCAGAAAAAGATGTGGCTCTCCCCCAGGCTTATCACAGTTTTGAGGATGTATTTGATGAGGTGAAGGCGGAAGTGCTACCACCACATAGACAGTTTGACTGCCAGATCGACCTGGTGCCAGGGGCCAGCGTTCCCAGCGGCAGGCTGTATGCCCTGACCGAGCCTGAAAACGTGCATCTCCGGGGGTACCTGGATAAACTCCTCAAGCTAGGATTCATCCGCCCGTCCAAGTCTCCGGCCGCCTCGCCACTCTTCTTCATCCCGAAGGCTAATGGGGAGCTGAGAGCCTGTGTGGACTTTAGGGCATTGAATGCGATAACCGTAAAGAATCGGTACCCCTTGCCTCTCATCAGTGTACTTCTGGAACAGGTCAAGAAAGCTCGTATCTACACCAAGTTGGATTTGAAAGGGGCATACCATCTGGTGCGCATGAGGGACGGAGACGAGTGGAAGACCACCTTTAAGACCAGGTTCGGCCTTTTTGAGTACCTCGTCATGCCGTTCGGTCTGTGCAACGCCCCGGCAGCCTTTCAGTACTTTTTGAATGAGGTATTCAGAGAGGAGTTGGATATCTACGTGGTCGTATATATCGACGACATCCTCATCTATTCGTCCAGTGTGGAGGAGCACGTACACCACGTCAAAGCTGTGCTCCAAAAGCTGAGGGAAAACATGCTGTTTTGTAAACTCAGCAAGTGTGACTTCCACGTCACATCCGTGGAATTCCTCGGAGTGATGCTGAGTCCAGAGGGACAGGAGATGGCAGAACGAAAGATCAAGGCGGTGAAAGAATGGCCGGTGCCCCAAAGCGTGAAGGACGTCCAAAGTTTCATTGGCTTCGCCAACTTTTACAGGCGGTTTATAGATGGATTTTCAGGATTGGTGGCCCCAATCACACAGCTACTGAGGAAGTCCAAGGAGTTTGTCTGGTCCCCTGAAGCGAACAAAGCCTTTGAGGCCCTGAAAAGCACCTTTGGTAAGGCGCCGGTGTTGGCTCACCCCGATCCGGATCTCCCCTACGTGGTGGAAGCAGACGCATCGGATGTGGCGCTGGGGGCTATCTTGTCCCAACGCAACCACGACACAGGGGTGCTTCATCCCGTTGCGTACATGTCCCGCAAACTCAACGACGCCGAACGCAACTACCATATTGCGGAGAAGGAGCTTCTCGCAATCAAGGACGCCTTCACCGAATGGAGGCATTGGTTGATGGGGGCAAGACATGTGGTATCGGTGTACACGGACCATCGGAACCTACAGTTCATGACGGCCACAAGACACCTTTCTCCCAGACAGCTGCGGTGGATGATCTTCTTTGCGGGGTTCAACTTCCGCATCACATATCGGCCGGGGACGGAAAACCGGAAGGCGGACGCCCTGTCCCGTCAATCTGCAGTTAAGGAACCATTGCCTGCGACCGAGCATTCCATCATTTCCCCGAGGATGGTATTGGGGGTTATCCAACCGGATACTTTCCTGAGGGGAATAAAGAGAGGGATCAGGTCATTCGCATGGCGGAGGTGGCTCCTCAGTCATAGAGAATGGCAGCTGAAGGACGGGATACCCCTGAAGGGTAGGTGCCTATTGATACCCACGCCTAGGCTAAGGAAACAAGCATTCATCTGGTGCCATGACTCTCCATGCGCAGGTCATTTGGGCTTTGAAAAAACGGTGGCTAGCATGGGACGGCATTTCTGGTGGCCAACCATGAGAGTGGATGTCAGGAGGTGGGGACAGGAGTGTCCTACGTGTGCTACCATGAAGGCCGACCATGGCCGAACCCAAGGGCTCTTACATCCACTTCCGACCCCGGATAGACCATGGGATAGCATATCACTGGACTTCGTGGTGGGCCTACCGGTAGACCAGGGGATGACGGCAATACTGGTGGTGGTGGATTACTTGACGAAAATGGGGCACTTCATCCCCTGCAAGAGAGTCCCTACGGCCGGGGAATTGGCGTCACTACTCCTAAAGAATGTGGTACGACTGCATGGATTACCTGGGGTGATCGTGTCGGACCGGGGGTCGCAGTTTACTGCGCAATTCTGGAAGACTTGGTGCACTGCGCTGCATGTTAAGACCGCCCTGTCCACCAGCTACCACCCTCAAACGGACGGCCAAACCGAGCGCCTGAACCAAACACTCAAACAGTATCTGCGATGTTTTGTGGACCAGGGCAGGGAAGAATGGGTCGACTTGCCATGGGTTGCAGAGATAGCCTATAACAACGCCACTCACAGCTCCACACAGGCATCTCCGTTCTATAGCAACTATGGCCAACATCCCAGGTTATTGCCATTTCTACATCCGTTCAGAGAGGACAGGATTCCCGCCACAGCGGACAGGGTGGCACACATAAAAGACACGTTGATGCGCTCAAGGGCTGTCCTAATAGAGGCCAAGAGAAGATACAAGGCTGCGGCAGACAGGAAGAGAAGGCCCGGGCCACTGTACCGCACTGGAGACTACGTCTGGATATCCACAAGAAACATGAGGTTTCGAAAGAACAGTGTGTTCCATCCCAAGTACATGGGCCCCTATCGAATTACCAAGTGTATAGGTCCCGTGAACGTGAAGGTGTGCTTGCCCCAGTCATTGCGGATACACCCTGTCTTTCATGTATCATTGCTCAAACCAGCGCCCTCCAAGCCGTCTGGGACACCTAGGCCGGTATGCGTGGAGTCGGAGGTGGAGTATGAAGTGTCGGGCATACGGGCGTCCAAATGGCGCAGGGGGAAGCTGTGGTACCTGGTTGCATGGAAAGGCTATGGCCCGGAGGAGCAGTCATAAGAAACGGCTGAAGGGGTTCATGCTCCGCGCTTGGTCTCCTTGTTCCATCGGCGTTTTCCTGCCAGCGCTGGACCCGTGGGGAGCCGCTGAGAGGGAGGATGTACTGTCAAGAATTCCTGTCATGCGAGGGGAGGAAAACGGTAACCAGCGAAAACGGACTACATCTCCCAGGATGCTTAGCGGTTGAGAGGTTATGTAAACAGGAGAGCTGTTACATAACTCAAGGAAAACACGCCCTTATGTAAACAGGAGAGCTGTTACATAACTCAAGGAAAACATGCCCTTATGTAAACAGGAGAGCTGTTACATAACTCAAGGAAAACACGCCCTATAAAGGGAGGAACCGGGAGGTACAACGCTGTCGGATATTGTGTTTACACCGACGTACCTGCTTAGTGAAGAGCAGTGTTCCGGAGTGGTGCTCCAGTAAGGCAAGAACGGAGGTAGGTCGAGTCGTTACTCCCTGGGCCGTGTCTTGCCCCATCGTCACCTGTGAAGGACCCGGAAGCTCTACCGGATAACCATTGAGCTTCGCTTTTTGACTCGGCTGAGTCAAAGCGCAGTGGCGCTTTTGCTGGTTGGAGTCGTAACTCCCAGCCCGACCAGAGATACAGGGACTGCCAGCTGTAACGCACACCAGGAGGTGTTTGCCGCGTTACAGACTCGGAAGTCCACAGGATCGATCGAGCGGCTGCTCTCGGTTCAGTCTTCTTTGCTTGTGATTGGGGTATCGGTGACGCATCACCAGGAGGTGACTCCGCGTCCCGGTGCAGTCTGAGGAAGAGGTTGAGCGGCTGCTCCCTTCAGGTAGAGACCCCGGCTGGGTGTTTCCCTGACTCCTCGATTCTTCCCAACACTCTTCGTGCCCCTCACAGCCTACCGATTGGCATTGTCGGCCATTTCATTTCTGCCCTCTGTTGGCATACGCCGGGATCGGCGTATATGCAGAGGACGGCTAGGACCATCCGTGCTGTGGGCTGGTAACGTACTTAGCCTGGAGGATTCCAGTGACTATAACCTTTGTTTATTCCTTGTATTATTTTTGCCTTCATTAAAATAACTAAACCTTCACAAGTGGTTGCGTTCTCATTATCGTGTCTGTTAAACGATCCTGAGACGTTCAGGGCGTTACACCCTAGCTGCATACTCCAATCTGCCTAGAGGTTTCAATAATGTTATCAATGTGTCAAAACTTGCACTTTACATTGATTTCATATGGAAGGCTACAAACGTTGATCGATATTGACATATACATTTTTTTCGAACTTTTTTGCCAATTTAGAAGTATTTTAAATGGTAGCTATTATGAAATCCCTTATGTATCAGCAGTTAACAGTACTGTTTGAACCTTATTTGTAAGGTTTATGTTATATTTTTTGTTTATTATTTGTTTTTTTGACTGCATCACAGTTGATTGGATTATCGTGTGTCTAAATGTAGGTTGGGTTTTTAATTATGTTTATTTGATGCTATTCTGTGAAATCTTTTTAATAAGAAATAGCTTTTGTATTTTTATTTCTTCATAATTTGAAGCCCTGATGAAGCCCTAATCCGGGCGAAACAATTTGACTGTGCTTCTGTTCATGTGTGAAGAATAAAGAATTCCAAACAATAAGAAATCTCTTAACAATCGATGTAAATCTGATTATTTGTTATCTTTATTTTGTCTGTTGCCTGTCTAATGTGCAAAAATTAATAACTCTTACATAAGTAACTGAAGCATGGCTGGAGGATAACTATGATGAACAACTGTTTTAGGAAGACACTAAGTGAAAGTACCTCTAGAATGTGTCTCTGTTCTAATCTTTTCTTCTTCAATCAAAAAATCGGGAAGAGAAGCCTACATTGTTGCTCAGGAACTGGTGTAAAACTTCTCTCAATAGCATTGTTGTTAGTCCTCTTGCATGAGCAGAGGGATGCAGGCAAATTTGGAGGGCGATGAAAGCGAGCTGAAGAATAGGATCACTTAGTCCCAGACAGATACATTTCGGGTGGAAGTAGTGTATAACCAGTTACTGGCAACTGGGGCTTCGTTGGTATGGACAGGCTTTCTGGGGCACCGACAGACAAAGCCTTTAGTGATTGGTCAGAATACATCTAAAAAGAAAAGGGTCATCTACTTCTGGGGCAGAATAGGTAGAGACAGAGAAAAGAAAGAGATGCCGCACTGTCAGGGACTGTCCGGGACTATGTCAGGGACGCAGTCAGGGACTTGAGCAAGGACTGGGGACTGGGTAGGAAAAGTACCGTGCACAGAAAGAGTAGTACAGTGCTGCCCAGGATCACACAGGGAATCAGAGGAGAAAAAGGGATCCAAAGGGGAAGCCAGTACCAGTGAACAAGATGGCTAAGACTCAGAGAGGAAGGGCACTCACAAGGCAATTTAGCATTCAGACTAACTACACCCAGGACGGACGTGCAAGACATATATATAATACAACATTAACAATAAAGGGAATGTGGGGAAAAGCACTCGAGAGCTCCACACAGTAAGACTGAAGCTCAGTAAGTTCCTCACCCACAATTGCAGTTACATATACTGACTGAAAATACCCACATATAGGATATGTATGCAAAGGCAGGATCTGTGGAGCTTATACCTATGGTAATGTTATAACTGTAACTCAAAGACAATACTCACAGTGAACAAGATACCTGATAGGTAGTCAGATGTGCCCACTGATCCTGGCGATCAAAACAGGAACACGCAAGGCAGTAACAGCAAAGGGGTAGAACTAAACACAAGCACAATAGACAAGGAGCTAGCAAGGATGAGTGCTTAACAGGGAAGGAAGGAAATCACAGGGCACACTTGGCATAAAGCAGGTAACAAACATATAAGGCAACAGAAGCAAGACAGCACATTAGAAAGACAGCAAACTAGAACTGGAACTAAGAAAATGGGGAGGAAGGCGGGGACAGGAAAGGGATATACAGAATGGGAGGCTACAAGGGTATACAAGAATAGAGCAGGTTAAGGAATCAAGAAAACAAAGTAGCATAGAAGGCAGTGCTGTGGCAGGAACAAGAATTGAGCTAAGGACTCAGGAGTCAAGGTAGCACTGCAGCAGTGCTGGTTCAGGAACAGGGAATTACTAAAGCCCAGGAGTCAAGGTAGCACTGCAGGCAGTCAGTTCTAGTTCAGGAACAGGGAAATTACTAAAGCTTCAGAAGTCACGGTAGCACTGCAGGCAGCGCTGGTTCATGAACAGAGAAATACTAAAGCTTCAGGAGTCAAGTTAGCACTGCAGGCAGTACTGGTTCAAGGAAAGAGGAAATAGCTACAGCTCAGGCAACAAGGAGTAAAGAGAGCACTGCAAGCAGTGCAAATCAGAAACAAGAAATAGCTCAAGCCCAGGAACAGGAACAAAGAATAACTATATCTCAGGAACCCAGGAAACAAAGTAGCACTGCAGGCAGTGCTACTTGAGGTACAAGGAATAGCTATAGCTCAGGAACTCAGGGAAAAAGGTAGCACTGCAGGCAGTGCTAATTCAGGCACAAGGAATAGCTATAGCTCAGAAATTCAGGAAACAAGGAAGCACTGCAGGTAGTGCTAATTCAGACACGAGGAATAGCTATCACTCAGGAATAAAGGAACACACCTGATGCGCATGAATACTGTGAGCTCTTTTAAGCCCCAGCTCCCTTCATCCCAGTGTTGGTCATTGTAGCTGTTTTCCAATGAGACCGATCCTTGTTTCCTGAGCTTTTGATATTCCTTGATTCCTGAGCTATAGTTAATCAAAACATTCACCCCCAGTCAAGAGATCTGGGTTAAATCCATCATTCTTTTGCTCATGCCACCCCAGTTTAGACCTGACCATATGCAAATCAGTCTTGACCCTGTGCCTCATGGGAACAGTCCAGCCCGAACTGCCAAGCCAGGTCCTCCCTGGACCGGAAACAACCATCCTAAGACCTTTTACGGGGTTTCACCCCTCATCAGCCAGGATAGCTTGATTCCAGTGTCACAGTGAGCCCAGGACCCACATCTGGGCATACCTGGCGCACTTAGGGCAAGAAAGCAAAAGACACACAATTGATGGACGGAATGCAGAACAAAACAAAACATTCACCCCCAAGAGATCTGGGTTAAATCCATCATTCTTTTGCTTACCATGCCACCCCAGTTTAGACCTGGCCATATACAAACCAGTCTTGACCCTGTGCCTCATGCGAACAGTCCAGGCCGAACTGCCAAGCCAGGTCCTCCCTGGACCGGAAACAAGCATCCTAGGACCAGTTTTGGGGTTTCACCCCTCATCAGCCGGGATAGCTTGATTCCAGTGGCACAGTGAGCCCAGGGCCCACATCTGGGCATACCTGGCGCACTTAGGGCAAGAAAGCAAAAGACACACAATTGATGGACGGAATGCAGAACAAATCAAAACATTCACCCTCAGTCAAGAGATCTGGGTTAAATTCATCATTCTTTTGCTCACCATGCCACCCCAATTTAGACCTGGCCATATGCAAATCAGTCTTGACCCTGTGCCTCATGGATACAGTCCAGCCCGAACTGCCAAGCCAGGTCCTCCCTGGACCGGAAGCAAGCATCCTAGGACCGGTTTTGGGGTTTCACCCCTCATCAGCCAGAATAGCTTGATTATAGTTGCACAGTGAGCCCAGGAACCACAACTGGGCATACCTGGCACCCGATGGATTTAGGCCCAGATCTCTGTATTGGAGTGAATGTATGACATTGTTCTGCATTCTGTCCATGAATTGTTATTTTTGCATTGTGTAGGAGAGTAGGATCTGCTTCACATGGGTAACCCCACTTTTTGCTGGTGTTTCACTGTATTTCGACCTTAGTCTGGCTGTGGCTCTGCTAAATAGGGCCCCAGCCTAGCTGCTTCTTCTCTAAAATGGTTTCCATGTGCATTAGGTACATTTCTAATTGATTATGGAGTGCATTATAAGCCCCTAGTATATGGTATACTATGTACCTAGGGCATAGGTACCTCAGAGGCCTAACAGGGGCTGAAGCGTGTATTATGCCACCCCTGGGAAGCACTCCAAAATGACACCACAGGTCTGCTACTGCAGTCTGGGTAAGGTGGTGCTTGCACCCATTACAGAGGTATAGGCTACCTATATCACTACCATTGCACACACATATAAAACCTATAAATCACTCCTATGGCAGGCCTTAACAATCCTGAAGGCAGAGTGCTTGGTTTTTATGTGAGAGGGTGCCCCTGCATGAGCAGAGCCCCTCTGCAGCATTTGGAGTACTTTCTCTGATGCTGTTTGTGGTGCAGCCTGACCATATATGCCGACGACACCCAGCTGATCCTCTCCCTGACCAACGACCCCGCCGCCGCCAGAGCCAACCTGCACGAAGGGATGAAAGAGGTAGCCGAGGTGATGACAACCAGCCGCCTGAAACTGAACTCGGACAAGACGGAGGTCCTCATCCTGGGCTCCTCACCCTCCGCCTGGGACGACTCCTGGTGGCCTCCCGCCCTGGGCACCGCACCCAAACCGACAGACCATGCACGAAACCTGGGCTTCATCCTGGACTCCTCCCTCTCCATGACCAGGCAAGTCAACAACGTCTCCTCGGCGTGCTTTAACATCCTACGCATGCTACAGAAGATCTTCTGGTGGATCCCCACCGAGACCAGGAAGACCGTCACCCAGGCCCTCGTCACCAGCCGACTGGACTACGGCAACGCCCTCTACGCCGGTACCACCGCCAAGCTCCAGAAGAGACTCCTGCGGATCCAGAACGCCTCAGCCAGACTCATCCTCGACATCCCACGAACCAGCCACATCTCCGGACATCTGAGAGACCTTCACTGGCTCCCCGTCAACAAAAGAATCACCTTCCGCCTCCTCACCCACGCACACAAGGCCCTACACGACCAAGGCCCGAGCTACCTCAACAGCCGAGTCAACTTCTACGCTCCCAAACGCCACCTCCGATCAGCCAACCACGCCCTCGCCGCCATCCCCCACATCCGAAGAGCGACTACAGGAGGAAGGTCCTTCTCCTACCTGGCCGCCAAGACCTGGAACTCCCTCCCGACCGACCTGCGCCTGACCCAAGACCACCTCTCCTGAAGACCTGGCTGTTCGAGCAGTAGCGGCACCCCCCCCCCCCCCCAGCGCCTTGAGACCCTACGGGTATGTAGCGCGCTCTACAAGTTTCACTGATTGATTGATTGATTAAGTGCATTATAACCTTGCGGTATATGCTAACTTTGGGATGGCTGCACGGAAACATGTCGTGTTTGGTGTCAAACGCTTTGGAATACTACCCCCGCCAGTTCTGGCAGGGGGGGGGTTAGCATTCCACCCTTCTAGAGGGAGAGACCTGTTCATACTGGTCTAACCCGGTAGGACTTTCTACAGCCCTGGCATCACAAAATGGATGCCTCTGCCACAGACACGGGTCTGGCTTCCTGCTGCTGACCGAAACTCTGGCAGGGAAGGTCTAGACAATAGGTTTCCTGTCCCAGGAAGGTGTAACCACCTCCCCAGATAGGCAGATGTGTATTGGGGCTGGGTGAGAGCACTCTCTGGTGCTTTGAAGTCCTGCACTGGGGGCACACTTGGTGTCCCTGTGCATAGTCCAGTTGAAACCGGTTGCAGGGGCTACCTGCCCCTGCTCTGGCGTGAAACTGGACAAAGGAAATGGGTGTAACCACTCCTCTTTCCAAACCCTCCCATAGGTGGGTCCCCAGAGTATGTCCAACCCCCAAACTTTGTATACTATGGGAACCCAGTCCTTGCGACTTTAGATTATCCTGGACGAAACTCTGCAATATATATCCTGGACCTTCGACATTCTACTTTGCTTAGAAGACTGAAGAAATCTCCCTTGGGGTCAAGGAGTGACTCCCCTGCTTGGCAGGCAGTAAAGAAGCAACTGACTGGTCTGCATCGCGGAAGCTCCCGCCGGACGCCGACGTCTTTGCATCACCAGAGGTGGATTTCCAGACTTCCCCGAGGCTACCCTGAGTCCACAGCAAAGCTGAGGCCCGTGGCTATCATGGGTGACGTGGAACCATGACCGCTGGACACCGTGAACTTTTGCAGCAACATCATCTTCCTGGTCTTCCTCGAAGTTGTGCTTTGGGCTCCGAGTAGCCCCAGACTTGAGCTTCTCCTGCACCAAAGATTTCTGGCCTCCAGTCCACGAGTGACCCGTGGGCCAGTTTCCAGTGCGACCGCTCGAGGCTCCTTCAAGATTGCTAGCCCGTTGGCTAGTAGGTCCCCAAGAAGGCAACTCCTCTTCTGATTGGGCTTTCCTGGTTACTCCAGACGTTCCCTGACTTACCCTCACTGGGTGAGCCCCACAGACCTTGCTGGTCTGCACCGCCGTCCTTTCTCTGATTCCAAGTGACTTGCCGTTGCCAAGGCTTGTTGGGTCCAATCTAGTCGTCGACACCGCAGCACTCGACAGACTTCGTGGGACAGCTCGAATCCAGCTCCTGGTTGTCATCAGCGCCTCCTGGACCTCGTGGCTGAAGAGTCAAGACACCTGTCAACTCACCTGAAGCACCCAACATCTGTGGGCATTGGTCAATCGTGCCCTTGGTCACTGGTAAGTGACCCAGACTCTGTCCCCTCTGCTTTCAGGTTCCTTCCATCCTAGATCCAGGTTTGGATCGCTTTGGACACTTCTCTTCACGGCAGCAGCACTTCTTAGCCATCTTCCATTGAAATCGACGACGTGACTCAACACCAAAAGACACCTATGCACCCGGCTTCCCTGGGTGAGGTAACACAAGTACTCAGGTGCTCCCATGGGTGCTAGCCCTAGAACTTCCTAAGTCCAAAAAGGTTTGGTCCTGACTCGATTCTAAGTGTCCCTCATCTTTAAATTTCTAACCGCGACATTGCCCATAGAAGCTAAGGGGAACCCGCCGCTGTGTTTACGCACTGCACACGGTCCCAGTGGGTCCCCTATGTCACTACCTTGGGTGGTTCCTTGGGGTCCCAGCGATTCTACAGGCTCTAGGCCTTGTGTCTAGTTCAGTCGTGGTTCTTATACCACTTTATTGGTATATGGTTTGGTGCGCCCCTAGGGCCCAAACGTGTATTTGTGCTATTACTGTTGATTGCTAACTTGTAAATTAAGTACTTCCAACTCCAGTCTCATAAAGAGACTAGAGGGGTGTGTTTTATCTTAAATACATATATTTTAAATATATACCTGGTGTGGTTGTCCTTTCATTTGGTCATTCAAGAGATTATAGACTGGTAAAACAAGCTGCTTTACATTCCTTCAAGACTTAGCCTGAAGGCTGCTCTCTATAGCTACCATTAGGATAGCTTTCAATAAAGGTTGTCTTTAACCTATTCACCATAAGGGGTTGTTTGGACTGATACAGCGTGCCCACTATAACTAGTGAACAGCATATATCAGGCCAACCTCTCACATTGGTGTGCAGTGTGTGGGATTCCAGCTTGCTATAGTTTTACCAGATAATCTCAATTGAATTGATCAACTGAATACCACTAAAGGTACCTTAGGTACATATAATATCAAGTTTAGTATACAGTAAGTTCTACTGAACTTAGAGTTGTGTGTTAAGGGATAGCACACCCTTTCTACCACTCAAGAGAGTTTAGTAGGCCACTCTAGTGTAGGTAGTGCAATACACCACACCACATTAGCAATGTCTAATCAGCTAGGAATCAGTGGGTCCCTGCCAGAAGCCAGTGAGCTCCTCCTCTATAGATATGAGGATCTCTCCTGTGCACAGCTTATGGCCTTATGTTCCATTAGGAAGCTGAAGACAGGCAAAAGCCCAACCACTCAGCATCTCATAAAGATACTCAAGCTGGATGATCTCCCAGGGCCTAGTGGGCCTGAAGGGGTAGGCAGAGTGGGTGGTGTAGCAGCTGAGGGTAGGTCTAGGGGTTGAAACTCCCCTGACCCCACCTCTAATGCTGACCAGACTGATGACAATGATCAGGATCTGGTGAACCCAGCTCCCCTGAATGAGGATGAGGAGGATGACAACAATGCTCCCCTCTTTGTTCCTCCAGGAAGAGTTGAAAGTAGGGCTAGAGGGGATACATCTCTCTCAAGGGGATCTGTCCAGTCTACCTCATCTGTAGGAACCTCTGTTTCTTCTCATAGAGGGAGGGAAACCTCCCAGGAGAGGAGAGAGAGACTGGTGAAGTATGAGCAAGATAAGTTCAACCTCAGAAAGCAGCAGATAGCCCTAGATAGGGAAGCCCTAGAGCTCTACAGAGCTAGTAAAAAGGAGAGACTAGAGTCCTTTGGTGGCAGCAATTTCCCTAGAGATAGGGAGAGGTCTTATGACCATAGAAACCTAAGGAAGATTGTCCCTCCTTACCAGAGTGTGGATGACATCCACAAATGGATAACCGCCGTAGAGAGGGCCTGTAAAGTACAGAAGGTCCCTCAAGGTCAGTGGGCAGCAATCTTATGGCTCTCCTTTGCAGACAAAGGTAGAGATACGCTCCTCACTGTTAGAGAAGAGGATGCTGATGATTACCAGGTCTTGAAAAGTGCACTAATAGATCGGTTTGGCCTAACCACTGAGCAATACAGGTTAAAGTTCAGAGATGCCAAAAAAGCACACAATCAAGACTGGGTTGACTTTGTTGACGGTGCTGGTAAGGCTCTGGAAGGTTGGTTATTGGGCAGTAAAGTATGTGACTTCATAGGATTGTAGAATCTGATAATGAGGGAGCAGATTCTTAATAACTGTCAAAATCAGCTGTTGCACCAGTACCTGGTAGACTCGGATCTGACCTCTCCCCAAGAGTTGGGAAAGAAGGCAGACAAATGGGTCAGAACCAGGGTGAGGCAGAAGGTACAGAACCAAGGTGGTGACCCAAAGAAGCAAGATGCTAAGACCTCTGACAAGGGTGGGGACAAGGGTAAAGACCAGAAGTCTTCTCAAGGGCCCCAAAAATCTTCTTCAAATGGGGAGTCACAGTCTAACAAGGGAAATGGCCAAAAGAAACCTTGATGCAAAATATGTAAACAGAAAACTCACTGGACCAGTGACTGCACCAAGTCCAAAGAATCTACTCCAGCAACCATTGCCTCTAAGGCAACTGTTCCCCCTAGTACAGCTACAATAGGTGGTGGCAATGTCCAGAATAAGGGTGTACTAGGGTTGACCCTGGGTTCTGAGACGGACTCTGGCCTAGTCAGAGTTCCAACTCTGGCTGTGCTTGTCTGTGATGGGGGCATGGATATTTCCCCCTTTGTGAGTCCCAGTAATCTGGGCAAAAACAGACAACAGCCTTTAATAAATGGAGTAGAGGCTTGGGCATTCAGTGACACAGGAGCAAGTGCCCAATGGTGACAAAAGATCTTGTGGATCCTGGGCAGATTATACTTGGTGAAATGTACCAAGTGACCAATGCTAGCAATGTCAGAACAGACCATTCTCTGACAGTTGTTAACTTCTCCTTGGGAGGGGTAACTGGCCTTAAGAAGGTTGTGGTAAGTGCAGACCTACCAGTACAGTGCTTGCTTGGCAATGATCTAGAGACTTCAGCTTGAGCTGAAGTGGAGCTCAGGACACAAGCAGAAATGTTAGGGATCCCTGCTCATGTCTTTGCTGTGACTAGGTCACAGTCAAAATGTCTAAAGCTGGACAGGCCTTGGATTCTGGAAAAATGGACAAAGGTGCCTCACAAGAGGAGGAGCAGTAGGGTTAAGGCAGAGCCTTCCCACCTGACTCAGAATGCTGATCAATCTCTGCAGGGAGATGATCTTGAGCCTGAAGAAGGAACTGTCTAAGAGGAGCCAACCTGACCAGGTTGAGTTCTTGGGGACAGGGGGCCCTTCCAGGTCTGATCTGAGCCAGGAGCAGAAAACCTGCCCCTCTCTTGAACCCCTCCGAAAGCAAGCTGCTGATGAGGCTGCTGAGAATGCTAGTGGCATCCATACAGTTTATTGGGATGATGGACTCCTTTACTCAGAGAGTAGAGACCCCAAGCCTGGTGCATCCAGGAGGTTGATTATACCTCTGAAGTTTAGGGGCTTCCTATTGACACCAGCCCATGATATTCCCCTAGCAGGACACCTGGGCCAGACCAAGACTTGGGACAGAATTGTCCCTCACTTTCACTGGCCCCACATGTCTGAAGACACTAAGGAGTTTTGTCGCTCCTGTGTAACCTGCCAAGCTAGTGGCAAAGCAGGTGGCACTACAAAGGCCCCCCTGATACCACTACCTGTGGTGGGGGTGCCCTTTGAAAGGGTAGGGATTGACATTGTTGGTCCCATGGATCCCCAAACAACATCTGGGCACAGAGTTATACTGGTGGTGGTGGATTATGCCACCAGGTACCCAGAGGCAATTCCCCTAAGGACCACTACTGCACCTGTGGTGGCAAGAGCTCTCTTGAGTGTATTCTCAAGAGTAGGCTTTCCTAGGGAGGTAGTATCTGACAGGGATGCAAACTTCATGACTAGTTACTTGACTGCTATGTGGAAGGAGTGTGGAGTGAACTACAAGTTCACCACACCCTATCACCCACAATGCAATGATTTAGTTGAAAGGTTCAACAAAACCTTAAAGGGCATGATTAAAGGACTCCCAGAAAAGCTTAGGTGAAGATGGGACATACTCTTGCCCTGCCTTTTATTTGCATACAGGGAGGTGCCTCAAAAGGGGGTTGGTTACAACCCTTTTGAACTTTTATTTGGTCACCCTGTCAGGGGTCCATTGTGTCTGGTTAAGGAAGGATGGGAGTTATCTCTCAAGCCCCCCAAACAGGACATAGTGGACTATGTACTTGGTCCCGCTCCAGGATGGCTGAGTATATGAAAAAGGCAACCAAAAACGTTGAGGCTAGCCAGGAACTGCAAAAAGTCTGGCATGACCAAAAGGCTATACTGACTGTCTACCAGCCAGGACAGAAAGTGTGGGTGTTGGAGCCTGTGGCCCCAGCAGCCCTCCAGGACAAATGGAGTGGCCCCCTACAATTGTTGAACAGAAAGGGGAGGTAACCTACTTGGTAGACCTTCAAACCCCTAGGAGTCCCCACAGGGTACTTCATGTCAACAGACTTAAACCATATGTTGACAGGGCAGACATGGGCTTGCTCATGGCTACTGATGAAGGACAGGAGGAAGAGAGTGACCCACTCCCTGACCTGCTTTCTCAGAACCCTGATGATGGGTCAGTTGAAGGTGTAGCCTTGGCAGGCAGCCTCACTGCCCAGCAGCAAACTGACTGCAGAAACCTTCTCAGCCAGTTCAGACATATGTTTTCTCTGACTCCAAGTCACACCACAAGGTGCACTCATGAAGTGGACACTGGGGACAGTCTACCTGTGAAGAATAAGATCTACAGGCAACCTGAACATGTCAGGGACTGTATAAGAACAGAAGTCCAAAAGATGTTGGATTTGAGAGTGATTGAACCCTCAGTTAGCCCCTGGGATAGTCCAGTAGTCCTGGTACCTAAACCTCACACCACAGATGGCAAGAGAGAAATGATGTTTTGTGTAGACTACAGGGGTCTCAATGCAATCACTAGGACGGATGCCCATCCCATCCCCAGGACAGATGAGCTAATAGATACTTTGGCCTCAGCCAAGTTTCTAAGCACATTTGACCTGACAGCTGGCTACTGGCAGATCAGACTGGCTGATGATGCAAAGCCAAAGACAGCATTTTCTACCCCTAGTGAGCACTATCAGTTTGTGGTAATGCCCTTTGGTTTGAAGAATGCACCTGCCACTTTCCAACGGATGGTGAATCAAGTCCGTACAGGCCTGGAAGACTATAGTGCAGCATATCTAGATGACATTGCGGTCTTTGGCTCCACCTGGGAGGATCACCTGGTCCACCTGAGGAATGTTTTGGAGGCCCTGCAAAAAGCAGGCCTAACTATCAAGGCTACTAAGTGCCAGATAGGGCAGTCAGGTTGTGTACCAGGGCCACCTTGTAGGTGGAGGCCAGGTTCAACCACTACAGAGCAAAATCCAGATAATCATGGAATGGGTTGCTCCAACTACCCAGACTCAGGTGAGAGCCTTCTTAGGCCCGACTGGGTACTATAGGAGATTTGTCAAGGGGTATGGATCAATAGTGACACCCCTGAATGACTTAACTTCTAAAAAGATGCCCAAAAAGGTTCAGTGGACAGCTAGCTGTCAAAAGGCATTTGATGACTTGTAGCAGGCCATGTGCACTGCTCCCATTCTGCAGAGTCCAGACTACTCCAAGAAGTTCATTGTCCAAACAGATGCATGTGAATTGGGGGTAGGGGCTGTACTGTCACAATTGGATGATGAAGGTCAGGATCAGCCAGTAGCTTTCATAAGCAGAAGGCTGACCCCTAGAGAGAAACGTTGGTCAGCCATTGAGAGGGAGGCCTTTGCTGTGGTTTGGGCTTTAAAGAAGTTGTTTGGTACTCACTTCCTTGTTCAGACAGACCATAAGCCCCTCTTATGGCTAAAACAAATGAAGGGTGAAAACCCCAAACTGCTTAGGTGGTCCATGTTCCTACAGGGGATGGACTTTACAGTGGAACATAGACCTGGGAGTAACTATGCCAATGCAGATGGACTCTCTAGGTATTTCCACTTAGAACATGAAGACTCAACTGGTTAAGGTTAGTTTAATGTCCCTGCATTTAGGGGGTGGGGGGTTGTGTAGGAGAGTAGGATCTGCTTCACATGGGTGACCCCACTTTTTGCTGGTGTTTCACTGTTTTTCGACCTTAGTCTGGCTGTGGCCCTGCTAATCAGGACCACAGCCTAGCTCTTTCCTATCTAAAATGGTTTGCATGTACATTAGGTACATATATAATTGGATTCTGGAGTGCCTTATAAGCCCTTAGTATATGGTATACTATGTACCTAGGGCGTAGGTACCTCAGAGGCCTACCAGGGGCTGAAGCATGTATTATGCCACCTCTGGGAAGCACTTCAAAATGGCACCACAGGTCTGCTACTGCAGCCTGGGTAAGGGTGTGCTTGCACCCCTTATAGTGGTATAGGCTACCTATATCACTACCCTTGCACACACATGTAAAACCTATAAGTCACCCCTATGGCAGGCCTTAACAATCCTGAAGGCAGAGTGCTTGGTTTTTATGTGAGAGGGTGCCCCTGCATGAGCAGAGCCCCTCTGCAGCGTTCGGAGTATCTCCTCTGATGCTGTTTGTGGTGCAGCCTGACCATATACTCTTAAGTGCATTATAACCTTGTGGTAAATGCTAACTTTGGGACGGCTGCACGGAAACATGTCGTGTTTACTGTCAAACACTTTGGAATACTACCCCCCCAACAGTTCTTGCGGCGGGGGTAGCATTTCACCCTTCTAGAGGGAGAGACATGTTCACACTGATCTAACCCGGTAGGACTTTCTTGAGCCCTTGCATCACAAAATGGATGCCTCTGCCACAGACACGGGTCTTGCCTCCTGCTGCTGACCGAAACTCCAGCAGGGAAGGCCTGGACAATAGGTTTCCTGTCCCAGGGAGGTGTGTATTGGGGCTGGGCGGGAGCACTCTCTGGGGCTTTGAAGTCCTGCACTGGGGGCACACTTGGTGTCCCTGTGCATAGCCCAGTTCAAACTGTTTGCAGGGGCTACCTGCTCCTGCTCTGGCATGAAACTGGACCAAGGAAATGGGTGTAACCACCCCTCTTTCCAAACCCTCCCATAAGTGGGTCCCCAGAGTATGTTCAACCCCCAACCTTTGTATCAGTATGGGAACCCAGTCCTTGTGACTTTAGATTACCCTGGACGAAACTCTGCAATATATATCCTGGACCTTCGATGTTCTACTTTGCTTAGAAGAAATCTCCCTTGGCACCAAAGAAGCAACTGACCGGTCTGCATCGCTGAAGCTCCCGCTGGACGCCGAAGTCTTTGCATTTCCAGACTTCCCCGAGGCTACTCTGAGTCCGCAGCAAAGCTGAGCAAAGCTGAGGCCCGTGGCTATCGTGGGTGATGTGGAACTGTGACCCCTGGACACCGTGAACTTTTGCAGCAACATCATCTTCCTGGTCTTCCTCGAAGTTGTGCTTTGGGCTCCGAGTAGCCCCAGCCTTGAGCATCTCCTGCACCAAAGATTTCTGGCCTCCACTCCACGAGTGACCCATGGGCCAGTTTCAAGTGTGACCGCTCGAGGCTCCTTCGCGATCGCTAGCCCGTTGGCTAGTAGGTCCCCACGAAGGCAACTCCTTTTCTGATTGGGCTTTCCTGGTTGCCCCAGATGTGCCCTGACTTACCCTCGCTGGGTAAGTCCCACAGACCTTGCTGGTTTGCACCGCCTTCCTTTCTCTGATTCCAAGTGACTTGTTGCTGCCAAGGCTTGTTGGGTCCAATCTGGTCGCCGACACTGCAGAACTTGACAGACTTTGTGGGACATCTCGAATCCAGCTCCTGGTCGTCATCAGCGCCTCCTGGACCTCGTGGCTGAAGAGTCAAGACACCCGTCAACTCACCTGAAGCACCCGACATCTGTGGGCATTGGTCAATCGTGCCCTTGGTCACTGGTAAGTGACCCAGACTCTGTCCCCTCTGCATTCAGGTTCCTTCCATCCTAGATCCAGGCTTGGATCGCTTCGGACACTTCTCCTCTTCATGGCAGCAGCACTTCTTCGCCAGCTTCCATTGAAATCGACGACGCGACCCGTCACCAAAAGACACCTATGCACCCGGCTTCCCTGGGTAAGGTAATACGAGTACTCCAGTGCTCCCATGGGTGCTAGCCCTAGAACTTCCTAAGTCCAAAAGGGTTTGGTCCTGACTCGATTCTAATTGTCCCTAATCTTTAAATTTCCAACCGCGACATTGCCCATAGAAGCTAAAGGGAACCCGCCGCTGTGTTTACACACTGCACACAGCCCCCGGGGGGCCCCTGTGTCACTACCTTCGGTGGTTCCTTGGGTCCCAGCAATTCTACAGGCTCTAGGCCTTGTGTCTAGTTCAGTCGTGGTTCTTATACCACTTTATTGGTATATGGTTTGGTACGCCCCTAGGGCCCAAACGTGTATTTGTGCTATTACTGTTGATTGCTAACTTGTAAATGAAGTACTTCGAACTCCAGTCTCATAAAGAGACTAGAGAGGTGTGTTTTATCTTAAATACATATATTTAAAATATATACCTGGTGTGGTTGTCCTTTCATTTGGTCATTCAAGAGATTATATACTGGTAAAACAAGCTGCTTTACATTCCTTCAAGACTTAGCCTGAAGGCTGCTCTCCATAGCTACCACTAGGATAGCTTTCAATAAAGGTTGTCTTTAACCTATTCACCATAAGAGGTTGCTTGGACTGATACACGGTGCCCGCTATAACTAGTGGTTCTGAAAAAAATGGGTGTGGCTCCAGTCAGCAAGGCTGAGCCTGTAAACAAGTAGAACTAACAAAAGTGCCAATGCTGACGAATAATTTGAGATATTTAGCCGTAGAAGAAAAGAGAAAACGACTACGAACCTACTACTGAATAGTATTTAATCGCAAAGAATCTGTTTTTTCAATGATTTGATTTATCACAAAAGCATAATCTGGACACACAAACGTAATGAAGACAAATATACACAAAGAGAAAAATTGAGGGACAACAATTGATACAAAAATGTGAAACTCTACTGTCCTAATGGCAAAGGTACAGCTCTAACAAACAATCTTACACCACTCCTCATTCACACACACAACTCATACATACAATTCAGTTTAATCACCCTTTGGTTCTAATTGTAAACACAAAAGGTGTCTCCGTCCATAACAACGTGGAATGAAATCCGCTAAATAAGGTGTGCACATAAGTCAATTCAATTTGTTAAGTTTGACGTTATTTTAAGACTGCATAAAATCAAAACACCAGAGGCGGACTTGAAGTACATGTGACTGGAGAGTAAAGGAAGAAGGTCTACGCGTTTCGAACCCCGTTAGTTTTAAGAAGGGGTTCTCATCAGGACCATAGCACTAAAAAAGTGAATTACTCAAAAAAGTGAGTGCAGTGAACCCCAATAGCCTTGTCTCTACGGCTGAACTTACCCGGCACGGGGTAGAAGGCTAGTATCCATTCAGGATTTCAGAAGAAGGATACTGAAAGGAAGACAAACAGTAATGCACAATTCATTAAAGGTCGGAAGTGGTCACATCAGAGGTTGAAAGAATGAGACTTAATTAAAACTTAGAAATAAAAGAATTTCTAGTCGTGGACAATACCTCGTTGTGGAATGAGGCCGAGAAGAAAAATGGATGAAAAGGACGTGTGGAGTAAATCCTTCAAGGTGGAGATCACAGGATGCAGTTAAACCCGTGTTCTAGCAAAGATGGATAAAGTAACAAATGGTATAGTGGTTTAATCAAAAAAGGGGCGAAAAAGATTCCTAACTAACTAATACAATTCAAATGCGAGAACTGCAAGCGGAGCATACCTGAGTTGAAGGTGGAGTGATTCCTCACATGCAGTGTGCCAGATGGACGTGCGTCTGCCAGCGTTTTCTATCACAAGTCGGAAAGCGGCGAAACTATAATTGGATGAAAGTCCGCATATTAGTCCACATGGTCTACAAGTACTAAGTTGGGTTGAATTTGGGCGGGGAAACAATCCGAGGAACGGTAGAGAGCACGCAGTTACCTAATTCGTGGCTCGGTTCCGGCGTCTAAGAAGTCCGTCGGGAACAGGAAGCTTCGGGAGATGTTCTTCCTGATCGGCGTTTTTAAAAACGTCAAGTCAATCACCCGAAGACATTCTGGGAAGTGTAGTCCCTTGACTGATTGCTGCCACGAACGCTTGGCGAATTCTCATAGTGAGCAAATCAAGCTAAGGCCCTAGTTGGAGCGTTTCCTACGTTACAAAATTGGTCCGTTGTCAGGGAGATAAACCAAATGAATACCTGCAATTGCACATTTGTAGTATTGTTGGACAAGCGGTGTTAAGCCAGAGTATATCTGGATT
Source organism: Triturus cristatus (assembly GCF_964204655.1). NCBI lineage: Eukaryota > Metazoa > Chordata > Amphibia > Caudata > Salamandridae > Triturus > Triturus cristatus. The sequence goes on from NC_140584.1 coordinate 1,201,138,666, forward strand.
GCTGGGAGTTGTAGTCTCTTGAATATGCAAAATCTGACTCAGTCATCGCCTGGATGCGCGCGCTCATTGGAGCATTTGTCAAGTGTCAAGTAAGGAAAAATAGAAGGCTGCCCTCGTTCCCTGATAGGATGAAAACCAAAGGAACCCCATTGACAAATCCTTAGAGTCTGAAGATTTCGGATAATTCGTTTAGCCCCGAAATTGCCGAGTCGAATTTGACAATTAGCATTGCTTCGCGTTGGGCAAGCCTGAGTTCCATGTCTCCACCTCTTGGATCACGCTCTATTTTGGAGATTACTGTCCAGCGGAGATCTTGTTCTCCATGCGACATTCGTACCCAGTGATTCACAAGGGGTGCAGTTTCAACTTTTTTTCGTATCCGGGACTTGTGTTGCGTTATTCTATGTCTAATCTCTTGATTGGTTTTACCAATGTACAGAGAAGGACATGGGCATTTGATTCCATAAATGACATATCTGGTTTTACAATTTGAAAAAGTCTCATGTTTCCAGAAGATCCCTTTGTGGGAGAACAATGACCCCTCATCCGTTTGATCGCAGCAAGAACATGTCCCGCATTTATGATGTCCTTTTATGGGTGACAGCCCCATCATTTCTCTTAGTGATGGTTTGGTTGTGATTTTTTGTGAAGCCCTAACTATGTGGTTGGCCACATTTCTTCTCTTTTGAACGCAAACATCGGGGAGTTTTCTAAAGAAGGATCAAGATTTTGAATAAGATGCCAATTTTGATGAATTGCTTTTTTTAGTTGATTGGAGTTTGGGCAAAAGGTGGTAACGAATACTTGGCGTGTCTTTGGCAGTTTTTCTTTCTTCAATAGTAGTGTTTCCCTAGGGGTCCACCACGCTCTCTTCATTGCAGATTTTACCAATTTTTTGGGGTAACCCCTATCTCTAAGTTTTTCCATGAGATTGTTGGAATGCGCATTGTAATCCTCTTTGAAGAAGCAATTCCTTCTTATTCTGAGGAATTGGCCGTACGGAAGGTTTTCTTTAAGACTTCTCGGATGGTTACTCGAAAATAGCAAGTTTTTCCCGCTGAGGTTACTAGGTGACCCTCAGCGGGAAAAACTTCCACATCAAGGAACGGTATTCTCGATTTTGAAGAATGAATACAAAATTTTATGTCCGGGGATCTTTGATTGAGCCATTCAAAGAACTGAGCCAGCTGGATGGAATCACCGGACCATGTCATGAAGACATCATCTATGAACCGTAACCAAGATGTAATCCAATGTTTGAATGGGTTATCATTGTAGATGACTTTTTGTTCGTACATGGACATGTACAGCACTGCCAATTCTGGTGCAAAAGTACAACCCATCGCGACACCTTTGGTTTGGTAGAAGAATTCATTGCCAAATGAAAAGAAATTCTTTTTGAGGGCAAAACTTGCCAATTCGACTATAAATTCAGTTGGTACCCTGAATGGTCTGGGTCTTTTATCCAAGAAATGTGCAAGGACCGCTAAGGCATCATCCTGCGGGATTTGAGTGTAAAGTGAGCACACGTCAAGTGTTACCAAAAGGTAACACTATAACTAGTGGACAGCATATATCAGGCCATCTTCTCACACATTTGTCACCCCGAGTGGGACGGGTATGGCCAGACGTGGGTCCTGCGCTCTCCATGCCACTGGAGTCAAGCTATCCTGGCTGATGAGGGCTGAAAGCCCAAAACCAGTCGTAGGATGCTCGTTTCCAGTCCAGGGAGGACCTGATCTGGCAGTTCGGGCTGGACTGTTCCCATTGGGCACAGGGTCAAGACTGATTTGTATATGGCTGGGTGCAAACTGGAATGGCGAGCAAAAAAACTATGGATTTAGGCCCAGACCTCTGTACTGGGGTGAATGTATGACATTGTTCTGTATTCTGTCCATCAATTGTTCTTTTTGCATTTGTCACCCCGAGTGGGACGGGTATGCCCAGACGTGGGTCCCGTGCTCTCCATGCCACTGGAGTCGAGCTATCCTGGCTGATGAGGGCTGAAAGCCCGAAACCGGCCCTAGGATGCTTGTTTCCAGTCCAAGGAGGACCTGACCTGTCAGTTCGGGCTGGACTCTTCCCATTGGGCGCAGGGTCAAGACTGATTTGCATATGGCTGGGTCCAAACTGGAATGGCATGGTGAGCAAAAAAACTATGGATTTAGGCCTAGATCTCTGTACTGGAGTGAATGTATGACATTGTTCTGTATTCTGTCCATCAATTGTTCTTTTTGCATTTCCCACTCTGAGTGGGACGGGTATGCCTAGACGTGGGTCCCATGCTCTCCATGTCACTGGAGTCAAGCTATCCTGGCTGATGAGGGCTGAAACCCCGAAACTGGTCCTAGGATGCTTGTTTCCAGTCCAGAGAGGTCCCGACCTGCAGTTCGGGCTGGACTGTTCCATTCACGCAGGGTCAAGACTGATTTGCATATGACTGGATCCAAACTGGAATGGCGTGGTGAGCAAAAAAACGATGGATTTAGGCCCAGATCTCTCTACTGGGGTGAATGCATGACATTGTTCTGCATTCTGTCCATCAATTGTTCTTTTTGCAACTTTCTAAAGGTGGCATTTTCAGAATAACTTAAAATCCAACTTTACAACTAACAAGGATTTTAAATTCCTCAGACAACCAGCTTTACTTTCCCACCTACTCCCAATCACAATTTAGCACCTATTACACGTAACAAGGTAACCCAATGTCATCCTATTGGAGAGGTAGGCCTCACAGTAGTGAAAAACAAATGTGTGAGTTTTTCACTACCAAAATATGTAAAACTTAAAAGTACATATCCAACTTTTAATTACAATGCACCCTGCCCTATGGGCTATTTAAGGCCTATTTTGTCAAGTCGAGTAGGCAGTTTAAAAACTGCCAACAAGATGCAATGGCAGGCGTCAGTCATGTTTTACAGAGCTACTTAAGTTGGTGGCAGGCCCAATAGTAGCATTTAATTTACAGGCCATGGGTATATGACACCTCACTTTACAAGAGAGTTATAAGTAAATTAAATATGTCAACCAGGTGTACGCCATTGTTACCATGTTTTAGAGAGTGAACACAAGCACTTTAGCACTGATTAGCAGTGATAAAGTGCACAGAGTCTTAAGGCCAACAAACAAGAATTCAGCAAAACAGGGGGGTGAAGGCAAAAAGTTTAGGGGTAACACTGCAGAAGGGGCAGTCAAACAACAATTATTCCTCCATATTATGACCTGCAGCTTGTCAACTGTCACTTCTACGGAATATCAGTTGAGAATACTGATCAATACAATGGTAATGCTGTGCATTGTTAAAATCATAACCCACATTTTGTTTAATAATTTGCATGATTACTTATATGTAAAACATCATGGAAAAGATACACCTATTAATTGCTGCCCAAATCGCGTAATCTGTTACCACAATGCCAGCACACCTGGCATATGTAATTTTCCCCAGGGAAAATGGGGCCATGCGTAGGAGAAAAGAAACACAAACTGCAATCAGCTTAGCTCTAAGTGCATATGACTCCCTCTGGTGTCTTTCAAAGCTCTCCAAATCATTAATTCATGATGACCTGGAATTCACCAGGCAAGAAAGAACATTTCTATAGTCAAATATTACAGAGTTAAGCATTCAGAAGTGTGGTGGTATGATTATTAATACAGAGTGTTCAACTGCACCTACAGGTCCAGTCCCTTCCCTTAACTGCGATTTGTGGCACATTGCACATGGTCACATCCACTGATGCTAATAATTGGAGCATAGAACCTCCCAAGAAATATGGAAGAAATCTGCCTCAGTTCCAGTTCTTCTTGACTCAATGCCATTTGCATTTCATGAGCTGACCATAGTTCTTCTCCAATGATATACTCAAGGAGCTTTTTAACTCTTCTACTTAAAAATAAAAAACAGAAATAATGTCTTGTTGAACAGCTGGTAAACATTCTTGGATACCTTTTTCAAGGTTTTGGTAGAAGACAGACTACCCAATCTGTTTATATGGGGTTATCATCCAGAAAATGGAATCAAGACGTTATTATGTACACTGCGCATCACAAACCCATCTCCATCCTTAAGTAATTTCTGTGAACATGGGAAGTCTTCCTGCCTTAAAAAGATTCTTTAGTGAGCAAGGTTGGCCAATGATTTATTCACAACATTTTTTACAAACCTTGATTTTTCTCAAGTATCTTTATCCTATTCAGATCGTGGCCAATACTGGAACCTAAGGCCTGACCCAGAATGTGGGTAGATCTCTGGCTTGGGCCCTCTTTTGATGTGCTATGTTTGCTTTTTGTGATGTAGATTCTATTTGAGAGGGTGCAAACATAGACAGCCTAATAATCCCTCTCATTCCCTTGGCCCTCGGACAAAAGGGGTTCATAGGTTGTGCATTATATACATTGCTCAGTGGACTAGTGAATAAGCTGAAGAAACTGTTTCCCAAGGGATATGTGAGGAGCTGAAACATGTAGTCAACAGGCCTACTTCTTGTGATGCATGAATCAATTCAATATTACAAATAGTACTAAAAGGGATGGGGACATTTGAAGACTTTTACCACAAATCATCAGAGCTCAATAGGGTTGATGGAAATTAAAAAGTGTGTTGGACAATTGAGTCAGTAAAAGGGAAATCTCACAAGGAAGCTAAAGAAATAAAAAAGAACAAGGGCTTACGCTTGTACTATTGAAAAGATGGACATCTTGTCCAAAAATGTCCTCTGCTGCAGGTAAACTATTGAGGCTGCTCTTGACACGCAAACTCCAAGGAGGAAACATTCCAAAGCAAGAGTTTTCCACAAAAAAAAAGTTCCCATATTTGTTTATATACGAACACCAAAGGGCCTTTCGGAGAATCCCTGCTCTTATTGACTTTGGTGCCTCAGGCTGTTTTGCACCTCCTTTTTGCAAGAAAAACAAACCTAGTAACAGAAGAAAAGCCTAGTCAAAACAACTGTGGGTACTGAGGAATACCCTTTAATCTCTGGAGAAGTTTTTTTCTTCTCAGACTACTTCCACAGCAAGATCACTAATATCTACAATTTCAACATCCAACCCACCACCCTCAACCAACCAGCAAACATAAGTCAAACCATTATCACCTGGTCTCCGATCACCACCCTGACAACCTCAGCCATCATGTTTTCTTCCACTCCAAAGCACCCACCAACCCCTGCCCCACCACCTCTACAACCTAATATTGAACCCTTTCAGCACACAACTCAGCAGCATTCCCAATACCTCCATCTCCACAGCAACCTTCCCAGACAGATGGTAACACATAGACCCCAAACCTCCCCTAAAGAAATCTTCTGCTGACCCTAGCAATCTTAAACATTATCATCCGATCTTCCTGCTCTCCTAGCTGGTGAAATTACATGAGGAAGCCATCAACCAGCAGCTTACCGAAATCCTGTAACAAAACCACCTGCTGAACGCCTCACAATCAGGATTCCGTGCCAACAACAGCACTGAGACCGTGCTGATCGCAGCCACAGGCGATATCAGAAAACTCCTCGACCATGAAGAAGCTGCAGCCCTAATCCTCCTAGACCTCTCTGCAGCGTTCAACATCATCTCACACAACACCCTCATCAAAAGACTCTACAACATATGCATACAGCAAGACGCCCTAAAGTGGATCGCCTCCTTCCTTACAGGATGTACACAGAGCATCCGGTTGCCTCCCTTCACCTCCGCACCTAAAGGCATCTTATGCGGCGTACCACAAAAATCATCCCTCAGCCCTGCCCTGGTCAACATCTACATGACCACCCCTTGCAGATGTCCTCTGATCCCACAGACTTAACATAATCTCATACGCAGACGACACTCAACTAATCCTCTTGCTCATCCCTCAAATACCAAATCCAACTTCCGTGACACCATAACCAACATAGCCAAATGGATGAGAGAAAACTGCCTCTAATTCAGTCTTGATAAAACCAAAGTACTGATCTTCCGGTAGAACACGCATGAGACCAGAGTTGGTGGCCTGCAGACCTCGGAACTACAATGACCAACTATGCACGCAACCTTGGCATCATCCTGTACAGCCAACTGATCATGAAACGACAAGTCATTGCAGTTGCCTTCTCCTGCTTCCAAACACTTCGCATGCTCCGCAAGATCTTCAGATGGATCCCAACCAACACCAGAAAGATCGTCCCTCTGGCCATCGTCACTAGCCACCTATGCCGGCATCTCCACCCAGCTCCTCAAAAGACTCCAGATCATACAGAACGCTGCAGCCAGGCTTATCCTGGACCTCCCCAAACAAACACACATCACCCCCCATCTGAGAGACCACCATTGGCTCCCCATTCAGAAGAGATGCCAGTTCAAGATCTTCACGCACCCCTACAAAGCTCTCCATACCTAGGACCTGCCTACATCAACCATCGCTGAACTTATACCAACCATCTAGACACCTGCACTTCTCTTCACTGGTCCTCACACCCTGCACCCGTCACAGCCACGGTAGTTGCTGCTCCTTCTCCTAGTTTGTTGCCATGACCTTGAACGACCTTCCGCTCCAGCTACGTACAGCCTCCTCACTGGCAGACTTCAGAATGAGACTCAAGACCTAGCTCTTTGATGGAGACACAGTGCCAAAATACCCTTAGAGGTGACAATGTTGAGCTTCACAAATGCTGTTTGATTGATTGATATTTTTGGAAACACAGCCCATGCCGATGACAGCAAATAATGGACATATAGAGGCCTCAGTCCTGGACGTAATCAAGACTCCTTCATTTCCTAAGGCATTAGGAGTAACCCTGGGTGTAAAACTCCGCTTTGTTTCGTTCGCGGAGTTTGACGAGTTTTGGCAACTCAGCATTCCGCATAGAACATGGAGTTACCGAAAAACTCCGCACTCCACAACGGAGTGGAGTTTGTGCACTTGAAATGCATTTTTGCATGCGCGAGAGCTAGTTACCGGGTGCCTGTGGTGGATGTTGAGATTTCCGGAGCTGATGGTGAGCGCCACGAGATTTGCTAGACGGCCGCATGGTCCTGCGAGAGTTTGTGAAGACGTCAATTGAGCGCGCCAGCGGAGTTCCGGCGGGGGTTTTGTGAAGATTGTGATCTCGAGCATGTAGAAGCTACCTCAACTACAATCTAGAGAAGGTTCTCTTCCCGAGCAGCATCAAAACCTTCTCGAAATGATGATTTGGAGGAAAAAACTCCTCAAATTGACATTTGACTATACTTTTTTGTGCGAGGAGTCCTTTTTCTTTTTTTACTTTTTCAAGAAGAAAAAAGTGCCCCAGAGTCGCCAACTTCCTGTTCCTGTCCAGCAGGCACCTCCTAGTGCTTTGTCCATCTCCTGGTCACTTTTTATTTGGATTTGGAGCTGGAAGGATCACTCTTTATGTTTGCTGCATGATATATATTACATTGGATTTGAGGACTTTGACTTTGAGATTTCACAAGTAAGTTGGAAAATTGGTTTTGCTTGTTTGATTGGGCCAGGAACCTAGATTTATTTGTTCTTTTCATCGTTTTTAAAATATGTATTGTGGTGGGTGGCCTGTAGTTTCAGTAGGGGCCTAGTTGTTTCTTTGTAAGTAATTTTTCTTCTTTTATAAAGGAACCACGTTGCACAGTTCACTACCTTTTTCTCCATGTTTTTAAATCAATTGGCAATATTTATTTAATTTACTATGTAGCCCAGTTGTCTGCCAAAAATAGTCATTTCTCAGTGAGTACGCCCAGAGCTACTCATGGGGAAATGAAACAACAGTTTCTGTGGTGTATGTTGAATTTAAACATCATTATGGCCATGGATGGCATTGGATTAAAAATACAAAATGTATTTTTTGTGGAATTTCACCTTTTTTCCCCCATGTGTGTTAAATTAAATGCCTTTGTTGGATGTGTGTGGTTGTAACTTGCAAACCTTTTTACCCCTGTGGATTTTCAATTTTGGCATTGTTGCATTAAAAATGTGTTGTTTAGCATGCCTCTGTTGTTTGGCAAGTGTGTGTATGCTTGTAATAGTAGGCTATCATTTGCCTTGGCTGAGCCTCCCCATGTGGCCAGGGGCCATTTTGTAAAGTCTGTGTTTATAAAGGCCTGCTTGAGTTCATTGTTCTCCAGGCCTCCTGCTTGTTGTTGTTGCCACAGTGTGCCTGGCGGCCATTTTGTGGAGGCAGTTAGTGTGCTTTTGTCATAGGCCTGCATGTCTTCCCTTTGTTCCTCTTGGCTTATTGCTTCTTGTTGTGGTGGCCTGGCCATGTGGCTGGCAGCCATTTTGTGAAGGCAGCCAGTGTGCTTTTGCCATAGGCCAGTATTGTCTTCCCTTTGTAGGCGTATTGCTTATTGTTGTGGCCAGGCCATGTGGCTGGCTGCCATTTTGTGAAGACAGACAGTGTGCTTTTGCCATAGGCCTGCATTTTCTTCACTCCGTAGGCTTATTGCTTGTTGTTGTGGCTTAGCCATGTGGCTGCCGACCATTTGGTGAAGGCAGCCAGTGTGCTTCTGCCAAAGGCATGCATGCCTTCTTTGTGGTGGCCATGTTTTCTTGCTGGTTGTTTTCCAGGCCTCCTGCTTGTTGTTGTCGTGACCATGTGATTGCCGGCCATTTTGTGAAGGCAGTCCGTGTGCTTTTGCCATATAGGCCTGCATGTCTGTCTTCACTTCGCCCCCCTTGATTTATTGCTTCCATTGTCATTTGTCAGCTGCAGCTCCCTGAGTGCTGCATCCCACGTGATGCACAATGCCAAACCGTTACATTTGTATTTTTGTTGTTGTTCTTCTTTTTTCCTATTCTTCCTGAGTGTACTGTACAGTACACCATGAAAGCCCGTGTTGTTGTTAGTCTCACAAATGGTTACAATGTATTGTTATTTGTTTTAATAACCAAAGTAATAACACTAGTAATTGAACCACAACAATGCCACATTTCTAAGACGTAAAGCCCCTGCAGCCGCACTGATTCAAGAAACCCATTTGGTGGGAACAGCCTGTAGGGCCTTGGATAGATGGGGGTTCAAGATGATGGCCCATTTGGCATTTACCTCCGGATCCCGGGGAGTGGGGATATTGGTTCATAAAAGCTACCCTCTGATCATTAATGGATCGTGGACTGACGACCAGGGCCGTTTCGCTGCAGTTTCATGTCAATGGGAAGGTAGAGATTACAACTTGGTCTCAGTCTATGTTCCACTCGCGCTCCACCAGGTGGCCTTTCAAGAGCTGGGAAAATTCTTACTTAACCTCCCACCAGGAGAACTGATAATTGGGGGAGACTTCAATGCCACGATGGACTGCATGGTGGACCGCACACCTCCCAGAAACCCTACCAACACTACACGTAGATTTAAGGAGTTTATAGACGCTCTGGGGCTTGTTGATGTGTGGCGCGTAAGATACCCAGTTGAACGACAGTACACTTTCCACTCCGGCGCTCATAATAGTCTCTCGAGGATAGATTACATTTTCACACTTGCAATGACCCCGGGAACACACTTGGAGATATCCCATTCGCAGAGAGGCATTTCAGACCACTCACCTGTTCAAATTGTTTACCTCTCATGTGTACCGGGTCGGAGACGACTCTTCCCTATTTACCCCGGGTATCTCAAGATTCCCACGATAGGCAAAGGTCTCTTGCAGGCTACGAGACACTACTTCATTGAAAACGTACATTCAGTGGCATGCCCCATCACACTTTGGGAGGCATACAAACCAGTGCTCTGTGGGCAAGCCATCTCGTTAATCACTAACCATAAGCGGGAGCAGCAAATACACCTAGACACCCTGGAACAGGAGGTGCTGCGGGCTGAAACTGCACACACTACCAACATAACAGACGCCACGACACTTGACCAGACTCTGGCACAACAGGAGTATAGGGCATATGCATGGGAAGCAGCAAAAGCTCGAAACACGGCAACGCAGCACACGATCTAGCCAGGCTCCTGGCCTGGCTCGATAGACGGGAGAAGGCAAGTCTCTGGGTGTACCAGCTAGAGAGGAATGACGGCACTACCACTGCAGACCCACAACAAATAGCGGACACATTCGCGGCCCACTATGAAAACATTTATACGCCCACAGCCACAGCAACCATAACCGAAAACGTAACCTTTCTCCATGACATTCGCCTACCTACTTTATCGCACACAGAAATGCAGGACCTAGAGGCGGTTCTGACCGAGGACGAGTTGGCGCAGACGTTGGGGGCGCTCCACACAGGAAAAGCGATGGGGCCTAATGGAATACCGGTAGAATTTTACAAAAAAACGGCCACGTATGTGGTGCCTCATTTGCTCAATATGTACAATGATAGTTTGCAGAAGGGAATACTGCAGAGGGATCAACGTTTAGCCACCATTGTAGTAATACATAAATTAGGTAAACCGTGCAGGACTGTGCGTCATACCGTCCGATATCCCTAATCAACGCTGAAGCCAAAATATTGGCAAAAACACTGGCACTTCGATTGCAACCGCACCTCCCCAAGCTAATACACCCGGACCAATCTGGCTTTATGCCGGGTCGTTATACAGCCCTCAATCTTAGAAATCTGAATGTAGTAATGTCCCGCATATCTACCATACAAGAAGATGCGGTAATCCTGTCACTGGAAGCACGCATGGCATTTGACCTCATCGAATGGCCATTTTTATTCGCGGTACTCCAACGAATGGGTTTCGGCCCTAAAGTTCGAACGTGGATTCAACTCTTATACACAAAACCCATGGCGCAAGTGGTGGCGAATGGATGTATTTCAGGAGACTTTTCATTGGGCCAGGGGACGAGGCAGGGCTGTCCTCTGTCGCCGCTTCTCTTTGCGTTAATACTGGAGCCACTGGCGGCGTGGATACGACAGGATCAGATGATCCGCGGGATGAAGTGGGAGATGGGATGGGAGGACCGTATCTCGCTTTATGCGGATAATGTTTTGTTATACCTGACGTCCCCGGCACGCTCAATTGTTAGCTTGCTAGTCATCTGCACCGTGTATGGACAGGTTTCCGGATACACGATAAACTGGGAGAAATCCCTACTATATGTCCTATACGGGCCCACTCCGAGGCTACCGCCCGGTTGTGAACTGCAAGTAGCGACCAGGGGATTCAAATACCTTGGGATATATATCACACCCCAACAAACACTTTTCATTGAGGAGAACCTCACGAAACCACTTGACAAGTTCCGCCACGATGTGAAACACTGGAGGTCTCTACCATTGACGCTGTTGGGCAGAGCCGCCCTCTTTAAAATGATGGCGTTACCAAGATTCCTGTATGCTCTACAGAACACGCCGTTTCCGGTCCCCCTCGAATACTTCAAAGCAATTGATGCGGAAGTCACTACTTTACTATGGGACGGGAGGCCAGCGCGTATAGCGATGCACAAGTTAAATCGAAGCTGGAATGATGGAGGGATCGCTCTGCCCAATATAAAACTGTATTATTGGGCTGCGCAACTTATGATTATAAACCAGTGGATACATGCATCACAGGAAGAACCAGCTTTCCGACTAGACAGATATGTCCTGCCGGCTGATCACATACTGAGGGCCCTATATACGAATGCAAGGAAAAACAACCTCACGGGTCCGACAGCACACACCGTCAAAATATGGCACACTGCGCAGCGAGCACTGGGGTGGGAGGGTAGATTGACGAAGGCTACACCGCTCTGGGAAACCCAACGGCTGGGTAAGCTATACAACACCAAGGGATTTAAACAATGGGACCTTTTAGGTATCTCTAAAATAGGAGACCTTTGGGTGAAAGGCCGGGTCATTCCCTTTGCACAACTGAGAGAAAAGTATGACATGGCCCCGACCAAAACTGTCAGATATATGCAGATCAGGCACGCGCTGCTAAATACAATACCACTAGATACCTAGCTGCCGGAGGCCTCACCACTAGAGGATAGACTCCTTACAGACCACATGACCACAACGGCCATTTCCCAAACCTACCGTAAAATTATAAACAACCAGCTGGACCCCACGGCGTCCCTACGGGACCACTGGCAGGATGACTTGGGTGCATGACGTGGGTGCACTGGACAAATCGGAGTGGCTGGAGGCATTAGCATCACCAAGAGAGGTGGCGATCTCCTCTAAACTCAAACTTGTACAGCTAAAGATCCTTCACCGCATACCCTTTACACGCATCCTGTTGCATAAATTGGGCCGAGCGCCCGACCCCCTGTGCTTACGACACTGTGGACAACCAGGCACATTTTTTCATATAATGGGAATGCCCGCAGATTGTACCTTACTGGGAAAAAGTTACGAGGGTAATTGCGAGAGTGGGGGAGGCGGAGGTCCCACCGGAGGCAAAGAGGTGCCTCCTTAACATATGGGAACCAATATTCTTGAACCTGAGGATGCAGGAATGGGCGACACTGGGGATGACAATTGCAAAGCGTAATATAGCACAGAACTGGGGTTCGGGGCTGCCCCCACATATCAGCACTGGAGAAATGACATGGATAACGCCATGGTGGTTCAAAATATGGAGAAAATGGAACGAATTTGGGGGAAATATATGTGAACCCCCACGAGTTGAGTCAATCTCGGACGCAAGTGTATAAAAGATGGCTTTTGTGGAGATGTGGTGGTGGATTGCTCAGCTATTAAGCGTAGTGTTGGATAGGCTGAAAGTAAAAACAAAAAGGGGTTTAGGTTCACATAGACACGACACAGAAATAATGTATATTGTATGCTAAGTAGTTAATACCCTCAAGTATTATGTTGTAAAGAAGGAACAAGTGGATCATGTTACTTAATGTTTGCAAAAATCAATAAAATATTTTTTTTAAAAAAACAATGCCACATTTCACTGATGTTCTTCTTGCGTCTTTGCTTTTAGATGTCCAAAAGAGGAGGAGACAACATCACCCATTGTACTGTCAGACAGAAGGCCTGTGCCCTGAGCACTGCGTTACAACAAACAAATGATGGACGGAATGCAGACAATGCAGACATTCTCCCCCAGTCAAGAGATCTGGGTTAAATCCATCGTTCTTTTGCCCACTACGCCACCCCAGTTCAGACATGGCCATATGCAAATCAGTCTTGACCCTGTGCCTCATGGGAACAGTCCAGCCCGAACTGCCAAGCCATGTCTTCCCTGGACCGGAATCAAGCATCCTAGGACCGGTTTCTGGCTATCAGCCGTCATCAGCCAGGATAGCTCGACTCCAGTGGCGTAGTGAGCACGGGTCCCACGTCTGGGAATACCCATCCCACTTAGGGCGAAAAACGTTACAACAAACAAATGATGGACGGAATGCTGACAATGCAGACATTCTCCCCCAGTCAAGAGATCTGGGTTAAATCCATCGTTCTTTTGCCAACTACGCCACCCCAGTTCAGACATGGCCATATGCAAATCAGTCTTGACCCTGTGCCTCATGGGAACAGTCCAGCCCGAACTGCCAAGCCATGTCTTCCCTGGACCGGAATCAAGCATCCTAGGACCGGTTTCTGGCTATCAGCCGTCATCAGCCAGGATAGCTTGACTCCAGTGGCGTAGTGAGCACGGGTCCCACGTCTGGGAATACCCATCCCACTTAGGGCGAAAAGCGTTACAACAAACAAATGATGGACGGAATGCTGACAATGCAGACATTCTCCCCCATTCAAGAGATCTGGGTTAAATCCATCGTTCTTTTGCCCACTACGCCACCCCAGTTCAGACATGGCCATATGCAAATCAGTCTTGACCTTGTGCCTCATGGGAACAGTCCAGCCCGAACTGCCAAGCCATGTCTTCCCTGGACCGGAATCAAGCATCCTAGGACCGGTTTCTGGCTATCAGCCGTCATCAGCCAGGATAGCTTGACTCCAGTGGCGTAGTGAGCACGGGTCCCACGTCTGGGAATACCAATCCCACTTAGGGCGAAAAGCGTTACAACAAACAAATGATGGACGGAATGCTGACAATGCAGACATTCTCCCCCAGTCAAGAGATCTGGGTTAAATCCATCGTTCTTTTGCCCACTACGCCACCCCAGTTCAGACATGGCCATATGCAAATCAGTCTTGACCCTGTGCCTCATGGGAACAGTCCAGCCCGAACTACCAAGCCATGTCTTCCCTGGACCGGAATCAAGCATCCTAGGACCGGTTTCTGGCTATCAGCTGTCATCAGCCAGGATAGCTTGACACCAGTGGCGTAGTGAGCACGGGTCCCACGTCTGGGAATACCCATCCCACTTAGGGCGAAAAGCGTTACAACAAACAAATGATGGACGGAATGCTGACAATGCAGACATTCTCCCCCAGTCAAGAGATCTGGGTTAAATCCATCGTTCTTTTGCCCACTACGCCACCCCAGTTCAGACATGGCCATATGCAAATCAGTCTTGACCCTGTGCCTCATGGGAACAGTCCAGCCCGAACTGCCAAGCCATGTCTTCCCTGGACCGGAATCAAGCATCCTAGGACCGGTTTCTGGCTATCAGCCGTCATCAGCCAGGATAGCTTGACTCCAGTGGCGTAGTGAGCACGGGTCCCACGTCTGGGAATACCCATCCCACTTAGGGCGAAAAGCGTTACAACAAACAAATGATGGACGGAATGCTGACAATGCAGACATTTTCCCCCAGTCAAGAGATCTGGGTTAAATCGATCGTTCTTTTGCCCACTACGCCACCCCAGTTCAGACATTGCCCTATGCAAATCAGTCTTGACCCTGTGACTCATGGGAACAGTCCAGCCCGAACTGCCAAGCCATGTCTTCCCTGGACCGGAATCAAGCATCCTAGGACCGGTTTCTGGCTATCAGCCGTCATCAGCCAGGATAGCTTGACTCCAGTGGCGTAGTGAGCACGGGTCCCACGTCTGGGAATACCCATCCCACTTAGGGCGAAAAGCGTTACAACAAACAAATGATGGACGGAATGCTGACAATGCAGACATTCTCCCCCAGTCAAGAGATCTGGGTTAAATCCATCGTTCTTTTGCCCACTACGCCACCCCAGTTCAGACATGGCCATATGCAAATCAGTCTTGACCCTGTGCCTCATGGGAACAGTCCAGCCCGAACTGCCAAGCCATGTCTTCCCTGGACCGGAATCAAGCATCCTAGGACCGGTTTCTGGCTATCAGCCGTCATCAGCCAGGATAGCTTGACTCCAGTGGCGTAGTGAGCACGGGTCCCACGTCTGGGAATACCAATCCCACTTAGGGCGAAAAGCGTTACAACAAACAAATGATGGACGGAATGCTGACAATGCAGACATTCTCCCCCAGTCAAGAGATCTGGGTTAAATCCATCGTTCTTTTGCCCACTACGCCACCCCAGTTCAGACATGGCCATATGCAAATCAGTCTTGACCCTGTGCCTCATGGGAACAGTCCAGCCCGAACTACCAAGCCATGTCTTCCCTGGACCGGAATCAAGCATCCTAGGACCGGTTTCTGGCTATCAGCTGTCATCAGCCAGGATAGCTTGACACCAGTGGCGTAGTGAGCACGGGTCCCACGTCTGGGAATACCCATCCCACTTAGGGCGAAAAGCGTTACAACAAACAAATGATGGACGGAATGCTGACAATGCAGACATTCTCCCCCAGTCAAGAGATCTGGGTTAAATCCATCGTTCTTTTGCCCACTACGCCACCCCAGTTCAGACATGGCCATATGCAAATCAGTCTTGACCCTGTGCCTCATGGGAACAGTCCAGCCCGAACTGCCAAGCCATGTCTTCCCTGGACCGGAATCAAGCATCCTAGGACCGGTTTCTGGCTATCAGCCGTCATCAGCCAGGATAGCTTGACTCCAGTGGCGTAGTGAGCACGGGTCCCACGTCTGGGAATACCCATCCCACTTAGGGCGAAAAGCGTTACAACAAACAAATGATGGACGGAATGCTGACAATGCAGACATTTTCCCCCAGTCAAGAGATCTGGGTTAAATCGATCGTTCTTTTGCCCACTACGCCACCCCAGTTCAGACATTGCCCTATGCAAATCAGTCTTGACCCTGTGACTCATGGGAACAGTCCAGCCCGAACTGCCAAGCCATGTCTTCCCTGGACCGGAATCAAGCATCCTAGGACCGGTTTCTGGCTATCAGCCGTCATCAGCCAGGATAGCTTGACTCCAGTGGCGTAGTGAGCACGGGTCCCACGTCTGGGAATACCCATCCCACTTAGGGCGAAAAGCGTTACAACAAACAAATGATGGACGGAATGCTGACAATGCAGACATTCTCCCCCAGTCAAGAGATCTGGGTTAAATCCATCGTTCTTTTGCCCACTACGCCACCCCAGTTCAGACATGGCCATATGCAAATCAGTCTTGACCCTGTGCCTCATGGGAACAGTCCAGCCCGAACTGCCAAGCCATGTCTTCCCTGGACCGGAATCAAGCATCCTAGGACCGGTTTCTGGCTATCAGCCGTCATCAGCCAGGATAGCTTGACTCCAGTGGCGTAGTGAGCACGGGTCCCACGTCTGGAAATACCCATCCCACTTAGGGCGAAAAGCGTTACAACAAACAAATGATGGATGGAATGCTGACAATGCAGACGTTCTCCCCCAGTCAAGAGATCTGGGTTAAATGCATCGTTCTTTTGCCCACTGTGCCACCCCAGTTCAGACATGGCCATATGCAAATCAGTCTTGACCCTGTGCCTCATGGGAACAGTCCAGCCCGAACTGCCAAGCCATGTCTTCCCTGGACCGGAATCACGCATCCTAGGACTGGTTTCTGGCTATCAGCCGTCATCAGCCAGGATAGCTTGACTCCAGTGGCGTAGTGAGCACGGGTCCCACGTCTGGGAATACCCATCCCACTTAGGGCGAAAAGCGTTACAACAAACAAATGATGGACGGAATGCTGACAATGCAGACATTCTCCCCCAGTCAAGAGATCTGGGTTAAATCCATCATTCTTTTGCCCACTACGCCACCCCAGTTCAGACATGGCCATATGCAAATCAGTCTTGACCCTGTGCCTCATGGGAACAGTCCAGCCCGAACTGCCAAGCCATGTCTTACCTGGACCGGAATCAAGCATCCTAGGACCGGTTTCTGGCTATCAGCCATCATCAGCCAGGATAGCTTGACTCCAGTGGCGTAGTGAGCACGGGTCCCACGTCTGGGAATACCCATCCCACTTAGGGCGAAAAGCGTTACAACAAACAAATGATGGACGGAATGCTGACAATGCAGACATTCTCCCCCAGTCAAGAGATCTGGGTTAAATCCATCGTTCTTTTGCCCACTACGCCACCCCAGTTCGGACATGGCCATATGCAAATCAGTCTTGACCCTGTGCCTCATGGGAACAGTCCAGCCCGAACTGCCAAGCCATGTCTTCCCTGGACCGGAATCAAGCATCCTAGAACCGGTTTCTGGCTATCAGCCGTCATCAGCCAGGATAGCTTGACTCCAGTGGCGTAGTGAGCACGGGTCCCACGTCTGGGAATACCCATCCCACTTAGGGCGAAAAGCGTTACAACAAACAAATGATGGACGGAATGCTGACAATGCAGACATTCTCCCCCAGTCAAGAGATCTGGGTTAAATCCATCGTTCTTTTGCCCACTACGCCACCCCAGTTCAGACATGGCCATATGCAAATCAGTCTTGACCCTATGCCTCATGGGAACAGTCCAGCCCGAACTGCCAAGCCATGTCTTCCCTGGACCGGAATCAAGCATCCTAGGACCGGTTTCTGGCTATCAGCCGTCATCAGCTAGGATAGCTTGACTCCAGTGGCGTAGTGAGCACGGGTCCCACGTCTGGGAATACCCATCCCACTTAGGGCGAAAAGCGTTACAACAAACAAATGATGTCTGCATTGTCAGCATTCCGTCCATCATTTGGTTGTTGTAACGCTTTTCGCCCTAAGTGGGATGGGTATTCCCAGACGTGGGACCCGTGCTCACTACGCCACTGGAGTCAAGCTATCCTGGCTGATGACGGCTGATAGCCAGAAACCGGTCCTAGGATGCTTGATTCCGGTCCAGGGAAGACATGGCTTGGCAGTTCGGGCTGGACTGTTCCCATGAGGCACAGGGTCAAGACTGATTTGCATATGACCATGTCTAAACTGGGGTGGTGTAGTGGGCAAAAGAACGATGGATTTAACCCAGATCTCTTGACTGGGGGAGAATGTCTGCATTGTCAGCATTCCGTCCATCATTTGTTTGTTGTAACGCTTTTCGCCCTAAGTGGGATGGGAATTCCCAGACGTGGGACCCGTGCTCACTACGCCACTGGAGTCAAGCTATCCTGGCTGATGACGGCTGATAGCCAGAAACCGGTCCTAGGATGCTTGATTCCGGTCCAGGGAAGACATGGCTTGGCAGTTCGGGCTGGACTGTTCCCATGAGGCACAGGGTCAAGACTGATTTGCATATGACCATGTCTAAACTGGGGTGGTGTAGTGGGCAAAAAAACGATGGATTTAACCCAGATCTCTTGACTGGGGGAGAATGTCTGCATTGTCAGCATTCCGGACATCATTTGTTTGTTGTAACGCTTTTCGCCCTAAGTGGGATGGGTATTCCCAGACGTGGAACCCGTGCTCACTACGCCACTGGAGTCAAGCTATCCTGGCTGATGACGGCTGATAGCCAGAAACCGGTCCTAGGATGCTTGATTCCGGTCCAGGGAAGACATGGCTTGGCAGTTCGGGCTGGACTGTTCCCATGAGGCACAGGGTCAAGACTGATTTGCATATGGCCATGTCTAAACTGGGGTGGTGTAGTGGGCAAAAGAACGATGGATTTAACCCAGATCTCTTGACTGGGGGAGAATGTCTGCATTGTCAGCATTCCGTCCATCATTTGTTTGTTGTAACGCTTTTCGCCCTAAGTGGGATGGGTATTCCCAGACGTGGGACCCGTGCTCACTACGCCACTGGAGTCAAGCTATCCTGGCTGATGACGGCTGATAGCCAGCAACCGGTCCTAGGATGCTTGATTCCGGTCCAGGGAAGACATGGCTTGGCAGTTCGGGCTGGACTGTTCCCATGAGGCAGAGGGTCAAGACTGATTTGCATATAACCATGTCTAAACTGGGGTGGTGTAGTGGGCAAAAGAACAATGGATTTAACCCAGATCTCTTGACTGGGGGAGAATGTCTGCATTGTCAGCATTCCGTCCATCATTTGTTTGTTGTAACGCTTTTCGCCCTAAGTGGGATGGGTATTCCCAGACGTGGGACCGGTGCTCACTACGCCACTGGAGTCAAGCTATCCTGGCTGATGACGGCTGATAGCCAGAAACCGGTCCTAGGATGCTTGATTCCGGTCCAGGGAAGACATGGCTTGGCAGTTCGGGCTGGACTGTTCCCATGAGGCACAGGGTCAAGACTGATTTGCATATGACCATGTCTAAACTGGGGTGGGGTAGTGGGCAAAAGAACGATGGATTTAACCCAGATCTCTTGACTGGGGGAGAATGTCTGCATTGTCAGCATTCCGTCCATCATTTGTTTGTTGTAACGCTTTTTGCCCTAAGTGGGATGGGTATTCCCAGACGTGGGACCCGTGCTCACTACGCCACTGGAGTCAAGCTATCCTGGCTGATGACGGCTGATAGCCAGAAACCTGCCCTAGGATGCTTGATTCCGGTCCAGGGAAGACATGGCTTGGCAGTTCGGGCTGGACTGTTCCCATGAGGCACAGGGTCAAGACTGATTTGCATATGACCATGTCTAAACTGGGCTGGTGTAGTGGGCAAAAGAACGATGGATTTAACCCAGCTCTCTTGACTGGGGGAGAATGTCTGCATTGTCAGCATTCCGTCCATCATTTGTTTGTTGTAACGCTTTTCGCCCTAAGTGGGATGGGTATTCACAGACGTGGGACCCGTGCTCACTACGCCACTGGAGTCAAGCTATCCTGGCTGATGACGGCTGATAGCCAGAAACCGGTCCTAGGATGCTTGATTCCGGTCCAGGGAAGACATGGCTTGGCAGTTCGGGCTGGACTGTTCCCATGAGGCACAGGGTCAAGACTGATTTGCATATGACCATGTCTAAACTGGGGTGGTGTAGTGGGCAAAAGAACGATGGATTTAACCCAGATCTCTTGACTGGGGGAGAATGTCTGCATTGTCAGCATTCCGTCCATCATTTGTTTGTTGTAACGCTTTTCGCCCTAAGTGGGATGGGTATTCCCAGACGTGGGACCCGTGCTCACTACGCCACTGGAGTCAAGCTATCCTGGCTGATGACGGCTGATAGCCAGAAACCGGTCCTAGGATGCTTGATTCCGGTCCAGGGAAGACATGGCTTGGCAGTTCGGGCTGGACTGTTCCCATGAGGCACAGGGTCAAGACTGATTTGCATATGACCATGTCTAAACTGGGGTGGTGTAGTGGGCAAAAGAACGATGGATTTAACCCAGATCTCTTGACTGGGGGAGAATGTCTGCATTGTCAGCATTCCGTCCATCATTTGTTTGTTGTAACGCTTTTCGCCCTAAGTGGAATGGGTATTCCCAGACGTGGGACCCATGCTCACTACGCCACTGGAGTCAAGCTATCCTGGCTGATGACGGCTGATAGCCAGAAACCGGTCCTAGGATGCTTGATTCCGTTCCAGGGAAGACATGGCTTGGCAGTTCGGGCTGGACTGTTCCCATGAGGCACAGGGTCAAGACTGATTTGCATATGACCATGTCTAAACTGGGTTGGTGTAGTGGGCAAAAGAACGATGGATTTAACCCAGATCTCTTGACTGGGGGAGAATGTCTGCATTGTCAGCATTCCGTCCATCATTTGTTTGTTGTAACGCTTTTCGCCCTAAGTGGGATGGGTATTCCCAGCCGTGGGACCCGTGCTCACTATGCCACTGGAGTCAAGCTATCCTGGCTGATGACGGCTGATAGCCAGAAACCGGTCCTAGGATGCTTGATTCCGGTCCAGGGAAGACATGGCTTGGCAGTTCGGGCTGGACTGTTCCCATGAGGCACAGGGTCAAGACTGATTTGCATATGACCATGTCTAAACTGGGGTGGTGTAGTGGGCAAAAGAACAATGGATTTAACCCAGATCTCTTGATTGGGGGAGAATGTCTGCATTGTCAGCATTCCGTCCATCATTTGTTTGTTGTAACGCTTTTCGCCCTAAGTGGGATGGGTATTCCCAGACGTGGGACCCGTGCTCACTACGCCACTGAAGTCAAGCTATCCTGGCTGATGACGGCTGATAGCCAGAAACCGGTCCTAGGATGCTTGATTCCGGTCCAGGGAAGACATGGCTTGGTAGTTCGGGCTGGACTGTTCCCATGAGGCACAGGGTCAAGACTGATTTGCATATGACCATGTCTAAACTGGGGTGGTGTAGTGGGCAAAAGAACGATGGATTTAACCCAGATCTCTTGACTGGGGGAGAATGTCTGCATTGTCAGCATTCCGTCCATCATTTGTTTGTTGTAACGCTTTTCGCCCTAAGTGGGATGGGTATTCCCAGACGTGGGACCCGTGCTCACTACGCCACTGGAGTCAAGCTATCCTGGCTGATGACGGCTGATAGCCAGAAACCGGTCCTAGGATGCTTGATTCCGGTCCAGGGAAGACATGGCTTGGCAGTTCGGGCTGGACTGTTCCCATGAGGCACAGGGTCAAGACTGATTTGCATATGACCATGTCTAAACTGGGGTGGTGTAGTGGGCAAAAGAACGATGGATTTAACCCAGATCTCTTGACTGGGGGAGAATGTCTGCATTGTCAGCATTCCGTCCATCATTTGTTTGTTGTAACGCTTTTCGCCCTAAGTGGGATGGGTATTCCCAGACGTGGGACCCGTGCTCACTACGCCACTGGAGTCAAGCTATCCTGGCTGATGACGGCTGATAGCCAGAAACCGTTCCTAGGATGCTTGATTCCGGTCCAGGGAAGACATGGCTTGGCAGTTCGGGCTGGACTGTTCCCATGAGGCACAGGGTCAAGACTGATTTGCATATGACCATGTCTAAACTGGGGTGGTGTAGTGGGCAAAAGAACGATGGATTTAACCCAGATCTCTTGACTGGGGGAGAATGTCTGCATTGTCAGCATTCCGTCCATCATTTGTTTGTTGTAACGCTTTTCGCCCTAAGTGGGATGGGTATTCCCAGACGTGGGACCCGTGCTCACTACGCCACTGGAGTCAAGCTATCCTGGCTGATGACGGCTGATAGCCAGAAACCGGTCCTAGGATGCTTGATTCCGGTCCAGGGAAGACATGGCTTAGCAGTTCGGGCTGGACTGTTCCCATGAGGCACAGGGTCAAGACTGATTTGCATATGACCATGTCTAAACTGGGGTGGTGTAGTGGGCAAAAGAACGATGGATTTAACCCAGATCTCTTGACTGGGGGAGAATGTCTGCATTGTCAGCATTCCGTCCATCATTTGTTTGTTGTAACGCTTCTCGCCCTAAGTGGGATAGGTATTCCCAGACGTGGGACCCGTGCTCACTACGCCACTGGAGTCAAGCTATCCTGGCTGATGACGGCTGATAGCCAGAAACCGGTCCTAGGATGCTTGATTCCAGTCCAGGGAAGACATGGCTTGGCAGTTCGGGCTGGACTGTTCCCATGAGGCACAGGGTCAAGACTGATTTGCATATGACCATGTCTAAACTGGGTTGGTGTAGTGGGCAAAAGAACGATGGATTTAACCCAGATCTCTTGACTGGGGGAGAATGTCTGCATTGTCAGCATTCCGTCCATCATTTGTTTGTTGTAACGCTTTTCGCCCTAAGTGGGATGGGTATTCCCAGACGTGGGACCCGTGCTCACTACGCCACTGGAGTCAAGCTATCCTGGCTGATGACGGCTGATAGCCAGAAACCGGTCCTAGGATGCTTGATTCCGGTCCAGGGAAGACATGGCCTGGCAGTTCGGGCTGGACTGTTCCCATGAGGCACAGGGTCAAGACTGATTTGCATATGACCATGTCTAAACTGGGGTGGTGTAGTGGGCAAAAGAACGATGGATTTAACCCAGATCTCTTGACTGGGGGAGAATGTCTGCATTGTCAGCATTCCGTCCATCATTTGTTTGTTGTAACGCTGAGCACTGCGTCACGTGATTTGTGATCACAGACATCTCTTCATCTTATGAATCTAAGACAAGTGCCGCTGCATGCTAACTGACATCTTCAAGAAGGCCCTGAAGAAAGGTACCAGTACCAAGAAACTCAAAGTTGCCAGTGAGAAGAAGGCAGTGCCACTTACAACCACCAGTAAGACACCCAAGACCTTTTTTGGGAAACCAAAAATTGTGCCTTCAGCAGCACTGTCTGGGGAGCAAGCTCGGGGCATCACCCCAGCATCAGCAGACCCACCCCACCAACCTAGGCCCAAGCCCATGTCTGTCTCAGAGGCAGACAGTCTAATCACAAAAACGCCGACGAGCAGTGACGTTGAGATTGACTTATCGTTATCGCAAAGTAGTACCCAATCAATGCAAGAAACCCAGATAAGTGGGCAACAACAGCCGCAACCACCACCAACCTTCTGAAGTAGGGGCAGTTCAGGAGATCGAGCTTCCTGCTGAGGAAGAAGAAGTGCAAGCCACTCTTTCAGAAGATCCCTTGTCTTCCAGGTCCCCAGCAAGGAAAATGAGGGTTAGTCCATTAACGTCTTCTGGAAGCCCCTATTCTGTTGATCTAGACGCCACTTGGATCCCACCTCAGTCTGAGAGTGAGACACGCCACGAGACCAGGCTAGGGAAAAGGAAGGTTCCAGAAAGCCTTCGAGTTATAGAGGTAGATGTAGAAAAGGAGGATGATGACGAGACAGTCATCATGGACATTAGCCCCGCCCCGCCCCTGTGTAGTCTTGAAGTGGCGCCGAAAAGGAGTCAATGTGTTTTGTTTAAGTTGTAACGCGCAACTGGACGGAGCGCGTATCATGTTTGCACGCCAAACACAGTTTGAAAGAGTTACGTGTCTAATTTTTGAGTACGCCGGTGTGCATCTCACTACACTACATTGTTCACCACAGAATCTGTCCGCCTGTGAGATTGCACCCTCGAGGAAATTCTGAGGAGTACAAGGATAATAAAGGACGATTAAACGGAACTACAATACAAAACTTTTATCGTAGGAGTGGTTATTCAGCCACAAAAGAAAACGCATTGACATTGTAAACGAAACTGGCATTGTGCATGATTTAGTTGTTTCAACACAGCAAATGCAGTTAATTAATTTTTTTGATCAGTATATGCACCCACAGACATTCGTAATGAATAGTGATATTTTCAGACGATCATACTGGTTTACAGACGGGCAGGGAAAGCAAGACAGAAACCGTGGGGTGAGGTTCTGGGATTTGTAGTTTTTCACATGAGATTGGATCAAAGGGTCAGATCTTAAGCTGTTTTAAGCATTGGCTGGGTCCGTAGAACAGTGTGCACGTGATTATTCACCTGGGGAGAATCACGCGGGAGGGAGATAAATTGCACTGGCTTTCAGTAATGGTTTTGGCTTAACCGCGAAGAAGTCGGGGCTGTGGCGTGATGTGGAGAAGTGCCCAGGAACAGGGTTAAAGAGTGAATTGGGTGGATTTTAAATGCGTGATGTTGCACATGTTACGGTAAGCGTTCGAACAGGGTGCAGCAGCGAATCTCATGTATTTTTAATGCGCTATGTTGCATTTGTTACGGCAAGCGTTTGGAAGCAGAAGGGAGACTACAAGGATTGTAGAGGAGGTTCAATAATTAAGCCTGTGGTTTTTTCCATTGCGCGTATTAGAAAGATTTCATATTGTTAAGATAGAGCCAGAAGTATAAACATGCATTAGTTGCTGTGATGTAGATACAGAGATAGATACTGATAACATTATGTCGTTGCACTAAACAGTAATGTTGATGTTAAAGGATTTTTAATATCAATTTTGTATTCTAGATACCCCTGACGAAGGGATTACATCCCGAAATGCATTGGGTAATTTTAATAAAGATGTGGCATGTGGACATCATAACGCCTCCTACGTTTTGATTGGAACAAGTATAATGGAATGAGTAAAATGAATTGAACAATTTGAGTAAAAGATATCGAGTACATGATGGATAAAACGAAGAGTAAATAATAAGAAACTTTTGATTGATTTGATTCATTCTCGAACGGCAGTGCATCTTGAAGTGGCGCCGAAAAGGAGTCAATGTGTTTTGTTTAAGTTGTAACGCGCAACTGGACGGAGCGCGTATCATGTTTGCACGCCAAACACAGTTTGAAAGAGTTACGTGTCTAATTTTTGAGTACGCCGGTGTGCATCTCACTACACTACATTGTAGTCCGACATTACCCCATCCCAAATTGCTGAGAGGGATGTGGCACGGATACCACCAACACCACCTTCAGCTGCCATAAACAAAGTCCCAGCAGCGACCTACATCCACCACAACTACCTCAGTAGAAGTAGGTACTGCAGAGAGTCAAACGTCATGCCCACCTACCAGTAAATCTGACATTGTAAGTGGCACCAGCAGCGTCAGAAAGTTGACCTCCCCGGTTTGGGACTTCCTTTCGGTTAGCCAGAAGGACGTGAACATATGTTCCATTGTGGAGCAGGTGTTAGTCAGGGTAAGCTTAGTACAAACTATGGTACCGGAGGCCAAGCCTCTTTCTCCATGTGGCGGTCCAGCGGCAATTTGGGAGGCCGGTGAGGGAAGATATGACTTACTAAAGCGCAAAGAAGTGCAGTTTAACTACAATATTGGACCCTGCATAGCCGCCACAAAACATATTGGCACATTCATCCCGTAGTGGGTCACACTAATTTTGCCAATGAGTCACCAAAAGGAAAGTGCACTAATGACCTACAAGTGAATATTCAAGTCACTACAGTTTATGGAAACATTCTCACCCATTGGAAAAACCCTCAGAGGCACTTTTGGCGGATACATGGGTCTGCCATTGTGTAGTCTAAATCGACCAGATTCAGATTAATAAATCCCCCATCCAACCTCCGCTGCATATATTAAAGAAAGAAAGCGGTTCTGAGGAAGGTGGATTCAAGTATTTTTATCCACTGAAACGTGTGTCGACCTGATTACCTTCCAGCTGGCGGCATAACCATGGATAATAGTGAAAGACTTTCGCCATGAGTTTTTGTTGCAAGCCATTCCAAGCTGGAAAACAATGACTGTGATGTGTTTATGTTTATGTTTGGTATGCAAGGAAATTACTGTATGTGAGGTTAACGTAGATGTAATATTGGTCAGTATCACAGTATGGGAATATGTTTAAATATGTTATTTTTTATGTGTAAATTGCACAATTATGGTTTTTTTGCACATTTAGGAGAATTGGATTAATGTTGAATTATTTTTGAATTGCACTGTATATATAAACACAGACAAAAATGGTTTTATAATACCTTTAAAGAATATTACATGAAAAAATATGGTTTATAATTTTTGCAATATACCTACAAAGGTGGACACAAATAAAGATATGAACTAATGCATCTTTGTTGTATCTATTGATATTCTCAGTAAAGGGACAGTCTGCTAGAGCTTACTATAGCCATTGCATAATAAATATTGTCGAGTGGGAGGTTGTGTATATATATATATATATATATATATATATATATATGTATATATATATATATTACCGGAGGCCAAGCAACCCATCTGAGAAAACGCCACTTGATCCAGTGGGAGGTGCACCTTAATGCCCAAAAAAACGCAACTGTTGTTGGTGGAGGGGATGAAGAAGATCCGATCATGGTGGAAGGTGAACAAGAGGGAGACATTTTCTCTGGTACCCAAAGCAGCCCTGTCCCCAGCAGTGCAGTGGTACCGCCCAAATAATCATCAGCAACATCGCAATGGCACAAGAGTCAGGCTGAGACACCAATGGGTCCAAGGCAAGAGAGTACCGCAATGAAAAAACGTGCATTGAGCCTAACAATATCTTGTCTCAAGAAGATCACCTGCATCAGTGGCACCAGAAAAGAAAAAAATCAAGGCTACCATTTTCAGCATGTTTAGATCGGAGGGGCATAATGAACGCAACAACCCAATGGCAGTTTGTTCAACACGAAGCTGGCTAAAATGTCAGCACTGTACATCCTCCTTTTTTCTTTTGTGGAAGGGTGGGTTTTCTTGAATTTGTGTTAACCATATGCCCGAAATGGAAGGTTCCCAGCCGGTCCTATTTTGCCAGAGTTGCTGTTCCAGCATTTGTCTTTGTCAAACCTTTCCCTCAAATCCCCCTTCCTATCCATTCATCAAATCCCTAACCCTCTTCCCCCGAGCTGTGTGATTTATTGGTGTGACTAAATTAAATCTATACCATTAATTGATCATACATTTGGTGGGGCGGATGGGGTGAAAGCAACACCAACTCAAGGGCAGGCAGGATGAGGATTTTAAGTTCTGCTCCAAGTATAACTATAGCCCACTCTTGCATATAATAGATTGCCCACCCAATCACAGACAATATTTGATATTCAATTTTTTTTCAGAGGAACATAATCCATCATAATTAACTCACACACCCTTCTGATTCCTTAGGGGTGTTAGTTACAGACTGTATAGTCTAGGAGAAGAGACTGACAGTAGTAGGACAAGGGAGGGTATTGCATCTATCTGTTGGTGTGTTATACTATCGGAAGATTTTTTTTTAAAAAGCTGCGCCCCTGCATTAAAGGAAACAGTGCGAAGTGAAAGAGTAACCCCCCCAAAAAAGATTTACATAATTTGTAAAACTATAAATGTATTCCCCTAACAAATCAACTAGAATGAAAAAACCACCTGACCCACCCCTCTCCCTAACCCCAACCAATGTCCAGTAAAAAGTCCACTTGTCCATAAATCTAAGTGTGCATTAAAAAAACAAATAAGAACACCCAAGTTTTCCCCAACTCCCACATACCAACCCTCTCCCCAACAAGTTCCACCCACCAAAAAAGATTAACCCCTTCAGCGCGGCGCGGATTACCGCGCCGTGCTAAAGGTTCATTGCGCGGGCGGGGCCGTGACGGAGCGGTTCCGTCATGCGCACAGCGCGACTGACGCGCAATACGGAACCGCTCTGTCACACGCATCGAAGGGGTTAAAAAAGGGACAAGAGACTGAGGTCTATGATCATCCAGTGGCAGGCTAGGAGCCGGATCTTGCGCTCAAGATGGTCAAAGGTCATACCATCCGGAGGAGCATATGGCGCTGAAAGGTTTTACATGAACAACAGGGGTGGGCAGCAGTGGCTGCATTGCAGTGGGCGGCTGCTAGACCATGGTGCATTACCACCGAAGGCACTGGTGGGGGCCTGGCTGGGGCCCTAGGCATAGGAGGCTGCAGCTGCTGCCTCCTCCGCCAGAGCCACCAGCCGCCAATATTCATCCCTGATGGCCTCCGTTGCCAGGTCTTGGCTGTTATCTCCTGCCTGGTGGGTTGGGAAGAAGTAGCTATATCAGGAAAGAAAAAAGACAATTGCAACCAATACTCCTAGCAAAACAGTACAACATACAATTATAAACATAAAATAAAAGTTTTAACGCTAGCAGTACATAACATTTATGGTATCCTCGATTCCTCTGCCCCCAAGATTTGGATGTGATTAGAGTTTCTGGCATTAGGCACTATGGTGTAGGCAAGTTTTCTTCTTCTCTCTCTTATTAAGCTAAATTAATCTTGTGGGCATGCCAGCTCAGCTTGCGAGCTGCGACCAAGACAGACATACTTGTGTCATAGACTCGCTTTACTTTACTACTGTCTCATAGACTTGCGTTACTTTACTACTGTCACAAAATCGTTATGCCTAGTATAACACGGAATGTAAATGTATAATATATATATATATTCACTTAAAAAACCATAGGTTTCACACATGTTATAGTCAGCTGGACATTTCACTTGTAAAAAACCATTGAAATTCCCCTGTTATAGTTAGTTCAGATAACTATAACTCGCGCGCCCGCAATATACTGCTGATGACGTCACATATTACATCACTCATGACATGGTCAGTGGCATCACTCATGACATCACTGATGACATCATCCTTGTGATAGAGTGGCGGTCGCGCGAGTTATAGTTATCTGAACTAACTATAACGGGGGAATTTCAATGGTTTTTTACGAGTGAAATGTCCAGCTAACTATAACATGTGTGAAACCTATGGTTTTTTAAGTGAACTTGCAAGGTTTTTTATATGCTAATTCCTAACTATAACGTGTGTGAAACCTATGGTTTTTTAAGTGAATTTGTAAGGTTTTTTAAATGCTAAGTTATGTATGTTTTATTATATTTTTTATATATTTATTTCACAATAAGCTACCTATGTATATGGTTATAGATTGACTGTATCCTGTAATATGGAATGGCTCGTTTAAAATGTTTTTTGTTTTTTTTTAAGGTTTTTCACCGTGCGCGCACCCCGCGTTTTTTTGAAAAAAAAATAAAAAAAAATGTCACCCTTCGGGGTCCTTCAGGGACCCCCTGACAAAGGCTAGGGGGTCAGGAACTCTCTACCCCGCCCCCTTTTCACGTTCTCCACCTTTCTTTTTCACTGTCACACACAAAACACACAAAATGGCGGCCGACACTTCCTGATTTCGACCGATTCGAATGTTGACTGACATGTAACCACCAATCAGAATTACGCTTGCGCACGTTATGGTGCGCGCACTGTGCGCGCACGGTGCGCGCCTATAGATATTTATGTACATTTAACTGCAATTTTCTCAGGAACTACTGAACAGATTGACACCATATATGCAAAAGGCACATGCCTGACCTGAGGACTACCTCTTTGCCAAATTTCAAGTAATTCTGTTCAGCCGTTCGGGCTGTACCTTCGACTAAAGGTCCTATGGGAAAATGCATGGGAAAAACACGTTTTGGGACCCCCTTTTTTCTCAGCCCTCGCTTGACGAATCACCCCGAGACTTTCAGGGTAGGAGCTGAGCGGAGCGCCCCATTAGTTTTGAAAATTTTGCGAGGATTCGTCAACCAGCGCCAAAGTTATTCAAAAAAGAATTTTCAGATTTCCTATGGAAACACGGTCCTAACTATAACTATCTACTGGCGACCGCCAGTAGATAATATATATATATATATATATATATATATATATATATATATATATATCACAGCAACTCGCAATACACTCCCGCTTGTGCGCGGAAATCACCAGTGCAGACCAACTTGTGCAGCATTATTTTTTTATTTCTCATTCTCCTCTTGTGTCAGGACGCGTTTCGGCCATCCAAGCGGCCTTGATCACCTGATCATACGTCACAGAGTAGCCCGTTTTTAAAGTGCAAGTGCAACCATCAACAATAGACATAAATAACATACTGTGATTTCATTACTGCAGATCATCGTAAATTTACCATCATTATTCACAAAACATGCTTTTAAATTCACACTCACGTTCGGAAAATCCCCAATTGCTAAAATAATTTAACACATAAGATAAAGGCATAAATGCCCCATATATTTTACATATAAATATGTATATCTCTATAATGTGTGGTTGGGAAATGTATAATGAGAGTATCATTAATACATTTGGATTTGTCATAAATTGATTTGTTACACGATGTACATAAAATATAAAGTGCTCACCAAATAAAGTGCTATAGTCATATCATTTCAAAGTATACACAATACTTAAAAACTTGATATACTATAATACAAATAAAACCATTAAATATACAATGTTGCAACAAATCCCAGGGACATGAATTGGAAGAGAACACTAATATGAGGATTACAAGGTATATTTAGTCTTTTGAGGAGCTATAGTGTGCAAATCAATCCTGAAGAATACAATTATTGATTTAATAAAAATAGCCCGGAGACATGTTTAAAACAATCAATTAAAAAAAACACATAGATAAAACTACCCATGAAATTCTTAAAACTGATTATGAAAAACAGTGTCCCCAGAGACACAGCCAAATAATGTGCAGATGTCCCCCTGATATAGGGTACCCTATGTTTCTTGATGGTTTTCATAATAGGGTATGCAGATCTTCCGTTGTATTTAAACCACCTGGCCATTTACTATTAAATTCCAATATATAGTTGGTCTCTAGTCTACGGAGGGTAGCCTCCCTATCCCCTCCTCTCTTTGTTGTAGGGATGGACTCAATGGCAAAATAGTGGAGAAATCGAGGGTCACTGTTATGTGTGGTTTCAAAATGTCTGGCGACAGGGTAATTCTGATCTTTGTTGGTTATTGCCCTCAGGTGCTGGAGGATTCGCTTATGAACTGCCAGCTTTGTGCTGCCAACATATTTGAGGTGGCAGTCACATTCAAGGACATACACACAAAATTCAGTTTTGCATGTTAGATGTTGTTTTATATCTCTATCAATATTAGAGAAAAACGTCCTATAATTTCTGGTATTAATACCAAATTGGCAAGCTCTGCAGCTTGTGCATTTATAAAATCCTTTCCTAGCTGTAAGCCAGCCTTCCTTTTTGCAGAGCTCCTGGCTATTTTTAGACAGGACATTGCCCATACTAGTGGACTTTCGGAAGGCTATGGCTGGATTGTAGGGCATCAGTTCACCTATCACAGGGTCATCTCTAACAAAATGCCAGTTTCGTCTAACAATATCTCTCAATTGCTTCTCCTGTCTTGAGTAGGTAAAAATTAGGCGGACTGGTTCCACTTTATCAATGGCCGTTATATTCTTGTATTGGAGAAGTTCTTCCCTAGGCTGGAGCTGTGTTTTGGTTATGGCTGCTTTTACCACTCTGGAGCTGTATCCTCTGTCTAAAAACCGGGCCTGACTTTCCATTTGTTTTATCTTCATGTCAACTGGGTCACTGCATATGCGCTTAATTCGAAGCATCTCCCCATATGGGATACTATTTATAAGATGTTTGGGGTGTGCGCTTGTGGCATGTAGCAGTGTATTTCCAGCGGTGGGTTTTCTAAAAAGGGTAGTTGTTAACACATTATTACACACTAAAATGTCAACATCTAAAAATGTCACCGAGCTTTTACTAATATTAGACGTAAAATTTAAGTTAAATTCATTATGATTGATGTTTTCTACAAAATGTAAAACACCCTCCTCAGAACCTCGCCAGACAATAAATAAATCATCAATAAAACGCCACCAGGAGACTATATTGTTTTTACAGACTTGCTCACGATCACGCTGAAGGACCAGCTCCTCCCACCAGCCCATAAATAAACAGGCGTAGCTGGGGGAAAAGCTGGCCCCCATAGCCACACCTTGTACTTGTTGATAGAATTGATCATTGAACAAAAAATAATTGTTTTCTAAACAGAAAGATAACATACTAAGTAACATTCGTGTATGTTCAGTGTGTTCCATTGATCTTCTGTTTAAAAAGTACTCCACTGCTCTTAGGCCATCCATGTGCTTAATGCATGTATATAAGGAAGTCACATCCAATGTCACTAACAATAATTCAGAACTCCATACTAGATCTTTAATTTTGTTCAAAAAATCACTGGTGTCTTGTACATAAGAATCTAGATTTTTCATGTGGGTCTGAAGAAAGTAATCTATATATTGTGAAATATTTTCAAGGGGTCCATTGCACGCTGAAATGATAGGTCTCCCCGGAGGGGCTGTCAGGCTTTTATGAAGTTTAGGTATAAAGTAAATGTATGGTACAAGTGGATATTCCTTTTTGATAAGCCTGTACTCATCCCAATTTAGCAGTCCTAATCCCTTCCAAGCCAAAAGACTCTGAAATAATTTGTCTTGCATTGCTTTGAATTTCACTAGATTACTCTTCCTATAACATTGGATGTCATCTAACTGTCTATATGCTTCCTTTAAATAGTTTGTTACTGGCCAGAGAACAACGTTTCCGCCTTTATCTAAATTCCTTATTATCAAGTCCCCTTTCTGTAGCTTCTCCATCAGCTGTTGATATTTTCTTTCAGCGTTAGAATATTTTTTCTTTTGTCTGTTGACTGCAAGGGTCAATCTCTTAATTTGCCCAACCACATGTTCATTGAATGCATCCAAACCGTCACTAGAAGATAAGGGGATGAACTTGGATTTAGGTTTGAAATGAGTTTCCAATCTTTTCTGGCCAATAAAAGCTGATGCTTCCTGTGTGTTACTACTTTCCCCTGAAGCCAGCTGACACATGTCCTGCAACAGACCTAGATCTGAAATTATCAACCCAGGGGGGTCTGATTCATTCGTTGCTTTCAATACTTGATCCGTATTCGCTCTTTGTAGGTGATATTTTTTGAGCTTGAGCTTACGAATGAATTGGTATACATCGGCTCTTGTTTTGGTATATTGAAAGTTCGATTCAGGACAGAAACTTAGCCCTAGACATAGCAGTTGCTTTTCTGCTACCGACAGTTCCATTGTGCTCAAATTAATAATGGATTTGATTTTATCCTCTTCGGATGTCCTGCCGGTGCATAATGCCTGTCTATCTTTCAACTCTAATACCTCCGACCTCTGCCTCTGCCCCGCTTCCTTTGCTCTGCATTGTTTGCGGGCCTTACGTCTCCCCCTTCTCCTCTGGCTGCTTGTTTGGCCTGTACTTCTTGCGGACGAGGCCTCAGGGTGTCCCTCCTGCTTTGCTTCAGAACGTCCAATTCTTCCCCCAACGTAAGTTTAACTCCGGTTGTTCTGTTGGCGCATTCATTGTCCGATTCACTTTCTGGTGCTGAGCTGGAAACCGAAGACATCTCATTTTGTTGTTGTTGTCGATTAGGCACATCTTTAGTTGCTTGAGCGCGTTTTTTTGCTGTAGGGGTGGGCGGAATTTGCGTAATCGCGTTACGCAAATCTCCGCGAAACGGCAAAAAATCTCCGCGAACACGCAGAAATTCCGCGAACACGCGGAATTGCTTGTTCGCGATACTTTTTTCCTGTTCGCGATCGCTGTTTGCGTGCTCGGGGTGAAATATCTCGCGAACACGCATATTGAGAACGCAAACAAGCAAAAAATTTCGCAAAGTCGCGGAACGCAGATTTTTGGGCAATTTCGCGTTCTCCGCGGAACGCGAAATTACCCAAATTCCGCTAATTCTGCGAACGGAACGGAATTTACCGCCCAGGCCTATGCTCTAAGTGAATCGTATCGGCGCGCAAATGTAAAGATTTGACCATGTAAGTAGTCGTCTCGGTCCCTTTTAAATTTATACGTTTTACGTATTTTAATTTTGTCTTCTTCTTTAGTTAATCTTGCAATCATGTCCTTCCTCAGTTTAGTAATCTGGTCTATATATATATATCGCATAATCGTAATGAGGTATGGTGGGGCACGGTGCATCTATCAGTATCACTAACTATATAGGTTCATGCATGGAGAAAATTGAATAGGATCCCTAGGGGTTTGAAGTCACAAATCCTGCCCCCCTATGACAACCTGGATGAAGACCTACTAATTATTGGGAAAAATAACTTACATCTAATGCCTATAAACTAATGGAAATTCTTATTGAGAATGCCGATCGTAAAGTCAAAAGTTTACAGGCTGAAATTGCAGTTTTAGAATCCGAGATTAGAGAACTCCCTAAGAACTGCAACAACTAGCAAGAGTGAAGCTGAATCACTGATGGCATCTATTAGCACAGTCAATCGTTTTTTACAAGAATTGAGATGGATAAAGAGAGGCAACAGAGAACAATAGAAATGTTCAGAGGGCAATTCAAAAAGACGAGGAGGGATAAGAGGGGAAGCACAGGAAGAAGAAAGGAAGAGCATAAAACTAAGGTCCTGGGAAAAAATGAACTAAAATTAAACCAGGATAGGGGTGTGGAGGTGATCAATTTAACTGATAAAAGATTGACAATAGAAATGATAACTATACTGGAGAAAGGAATGGGCTTCTGCCACAGAGAATATGGGGATATTTGCAAGTCTGAGACTGACCTATATAAATTTGTAAGAAACCTCACCAAATTCTTTTTTCAAGAACAACCCTACTATCAATAAGAAAATGAAAATATGCCCTGCAGACTCCTTTTCTGACTCTCTCACTATACAAGATATAAGAGATACAGAATTGCTCCTATTTCTCACTGATGACGACCCTGATCACATCAGTATGAACGAACTACTAGAAGATCTTAACATAGATAGTGACCTGACCATCTCCAGTGGGCTCAGAAATAAATCCAGGTGGACAACGACCTTTCCCAGTGGTAACAAAATAGACATCTTCCATAAATTATTGCTTAAAGACCTGAACAGACAATGTGACAGAGACCATAAACATAGACCCAGGCTTAAAGACAACTTGACGAGAGAAGAATGTAAGGCTTTAGAAATAGTCAAAGAGGATAAGAACATCAAAATAAAAGAGACAGACAAGGAGGGCAGACAAAGGGGGCAACATAGTAATCATAAATACAGAGGACTACAATCAGGAAATCTTATCTTAACTAGCAGACACCACATCGTATGTGAAAGTCGGTAATAATCCTATTGGTCCATTGAGTGACGTAATTAATACATATTTGAGTGAATGGCTTGACAAAGGCTATATTGACTAAGAGGAATTTATGTATCTCAAGGTTGTGAGGCCTAGATGTCCCTGTATTTTTACACTTCCCAAAATCCACAAAAAACTGCCATTTGCACCTGGCATATCAATCATTTCTAACATTGGGGGGCCCACCGAGAAACTGTCCCAATATGTGGTTTATTTCTTCAGCCACTGGTCAGGAATCTCCTATCCTACATCAAAGACACCAAACATATCCTAAGTATACTTGCAGATGTAATATGGGAGGACAGGATGATCCTAGCCACTCTTGATGTGACAGCACTATACACCAGCATTAAAACAAATATGGACACTCTAGCAGCAAGAAGATATTTGAGTATAAGACCTGCGATATAATGGGAACATGTGAAAATGTTACTAACCATGATCGATGTCAATCTTACCAATAATGTCTTTTTGTTTGGCAAAGAGTGGTATAAACAGATACTAGGAGTTGCCATGGGTTCCAGGTTCTCTCCTTCTTACACACATCTCTTTACGGAATGGTTCGAGGAGGAGTGAATCTAGGGTCCTAAGGGAACCAAATGGTGCAAATCCATTATCTATTGGGGTGGTACATTGATGGCTGTTTTATGATCTGGTCTGGGACCTTGGACAATTTGAAACAATTCTGTGAATTTCTGAACAGCAATGGCATGGGCATCAATTTTACATATTATTAGAGTATGAAGAAGATTTAATTCTTAGATGTTGTGCTATATATTGAAAACACGAGAAAAGAGGGGGGCGAAAAGGGCTTTTGGAAAGAAGGTCCAGCTAGGTGTGCCCTGTAATTACAAACAAAAAAGGTACCAAAGCTGTTCCTTAAAGCTAATGAGACGGACCAAAAAGTGTACAGGTGACCGATGTGAGTAGCACTAAGTCGGATATAGGAGCCCTCATACAACCGTCTTGGTGTCGTGAATCACGCACCCATCGGGATGTGAAGCGTCATCATCGGGCTGCTCCTACGTTGAGCCGGCTGGTGCAATGCTCAACGGGCTCTTTTAAGGAGCGCTCTTATGGAGATCTTTTTATCCGGACAGCCGTTAGGTGATTGAGGGTAGAGGGCTCTATTGTAATGTAGATGAAAAAAATGTTAAAATAGGTAGGGAAGTGCCATCTCAATCAGTTTATTTTGAGGCCTCCTTACCTAATTAAAATTGTGTGAGGTGGAGTGTGGATGCCTAGAATTATGTGCTAGGTTGTCAACACTGCCTCATCTAGGGTCAACATGTTTCTCGCCCTGTCTGAGAATTACTCTGGCGATTCATCAGGACCTATTGTATTCTATCTACATATGAGCTGTACAACAAGTTTATAAACAGCATTCTTATGGAGATTACCTGCAACTCGGTCTACCCTATCGGATTCATAGGTTAGCGCGCTGCAGTTCCTGGTAGGAGACGCAAGGAGTTCCTTGCGTTTGACGCGCCGAGTCCGCGTCTCCAGATGACCTACCCCGCTCTACCAGGAACTGCAGCGCGCTAACCTATGAATCCGATAGGGTAGACCGAGTTGCAGGTAATCTCCATAAGAATGCTGTTTATAAACTTGTTGTACAGCTCATATGTAGATAGAATACAATAGGTCCTGATGAATCGCCAGAGTAATTCTCAGACAGGGCGAGAAACATGTTGACCCTAGATGAGGCAGTGTTGACAACCTAGCACATAATTCTAGGCATCCACACTCCACCTCACACAATTTTAATTAGGTAAGGAGGCCTCTAAATAAACTGATTGAGATGGCACTTCCCTACCTATTTTAACATTTTTTTCATCTACATTACAATAGAGCCCTCTACCCTCAATCACCTAACGGCTGTCCGGATAAAAAGATCTCCATAAGAGCGCTCCTTAAAAGAGCCCGTTGAGCATTGCACCAGCCGGCTCAACGTAGGAGCAGCCCGATGATGACGCTTCACATCCCGATGGGTGCGTGATTCACGACACCAAGACGGTTGTATGAGGGCTCCTATATCCGACTTAGTGCTACTCATATCGGTCACCTGTACACTTTTTGGTCCGTCTCATTAGCTTTAAGGAACAGCTTTGGTACCTTTTTTGTTTGTAAATATATTGAAAACAACCAGATACAGAGCAGATTACATCAAAAGCCCACATCCTGCAATGCTGTGCTACATGCTACAAGTGCACATCAGATTGAAGCAATTCCTTATGGTGAACTGGTCAGGACTATGAGAAACTGAGCAATGACATGGATTTTAAATCCTGTATGGAAAATATGAAGCAATGCTTCAGAGCCAGGGGCTACAATACACACATCTTCAATAAAGCGGAATGCAAAGTATCAAAGGTCACGAGATACAACACTTTATGAGTGAGACAGCCCAAGGATCTGGCACCAACAAAACTAAGATTGATCACATATTTAAATGAGATATCTAAGATACTGAGTAAGAGTATGCGGAGACATTGGCATTTTCTACAGTCAAACAAGACCCTTGAAGACTATGTCACTGAGGTTCCTTGTGTTACAAACAGAAGAGGAAAAACTATTAGATCACTATTGAGCCCGAGCTATACAAGAGCTGAATCCAAAGACAATGGGCTTCCCCAGCGATCCAAAGGGTTTCCCAACTGTAGGAACTGCAGTTCGTGCAAATGGGCGATGGACATAAAGAAATCCTTTCAGGAAGTGGAGGGCAGATCATATGAGATTAGATATATGATTCATTGTAATAACAAACATGTGATATACATGTTAGAATCTAAATGTAGCAAATTCTACATAGGAAGTACTGTAAGACCATTGAAAGAAATGATCAATGAACATGTGAGAGCCATAACGTACAGAGATATCAGATAGTCGATGTCTTCACATATCAATGGATGTAGTGCACAAGGTATTGATGTTTTGTGGTATTGATCATGTGGAAGCAGATACCAAAGGTGGCAACAGAGAACTTTTCTCAGATGCAGAGAAGCCACTTGGATTATGCATCTGTAAGCTGTTGAATGTGGCATAAACATGTATCAAGAATTACAATACTTTCCGGGTGACTAATGAAGCGTACTGTATCAATCAGATGTAACCTGGCAATTATCACAGTGTATATATGTTGTATACAGTGCCAACCAGATTAAATTGCCCATTAATATGTTACATGTTTTTCTATGGACGTAATGTCCAAGACAAATTTAATACACACATATTATATAGGAGATATATGCAACAACATATGCATGGTTTGGTTACATGTAATATTGTTATAAGGTGACAAGAATTGAATCCAAGAGGTTAACTACTAATTCAATTAATTCCTTCTTATAAGTAGATGCAGTGTTATACCACTATATTCCACGTTAGGGGAAGTGGTGCAATATCATATCCAATTTGAATTAGTGATACACGTTAGCTCAATATGTCACTCAGCCAGATAACACTCTAAAAAATTGTGAATTTCTGAAATATTTAAACACTCTTTACGTATGCACATATGTTACTAGAACAACTGATGTTTGCCTTAATCTAGATATGGAATATTTCTTCCTTGCTTAGTATTTCTCTTGTGTTATTATCACACCTTCATACAAATTGTGGTTTAGTGTTTCAAACTCTTTTCTGAGGCCTTATTTCTTATTTTTACCTGCATCTCATACCATGCAGGACACCCACCATGCACGGATATTTCAATATGGTGCCCGTGTTTTCCCTGGGCCATAGAGACTCGGTCTAGTATTCCTGTCCCAACAGTACTTAATTTCCTGTGTACCATACAGAAGGAAACTAAGCGGCCACACACATGGAGCCGTTTAGGATGGATGCGGATAGGTGCCATACTAAGGTATGTCTTCTGGCGGTGCACTCACGCTATTTAATTCTCATGGTGTGAGCGTTTATGTGATACGCTTAGTACTGAGTTTTTTTTGGGGAGCTTTTCAGTTGCTTGATCGGGCCATACGCAGTGCCCGTTCACTCCCTGAATATCTTGACGATGCGATGAGGATCGGCGTTCATGTCGGGTAAGTGACAACCTCTATTAGTGTTTGTTCCCCTTTCCTCCTTGTCCTTTTCCGACATGCTCGTTATTTTTGGTGACATATCTAAGCACACGAGGGGGCTTAATCACCTCTCCGAATTGGGCATTCACTAGTTGAATAGTGTCCCATGGGACGCAGCTCTTTTTGCCACAATTCAGGTTGTCACTGTCCGGGTGATTATTGCTTTTCTATTCTTTAGGGTGTACCCTACATCCTCCTTCTAATTTTATTGAATATATTTTATGAGCATGCTGCACAAAGGAGTATTCTGCATGATGGATCACCCTTTCTGGTCTTTTAGCACTTTAACCGTGGACTTTCCAGACTAGTATTAGTGATTTACTAGTAGGGATACCATTTAAGGAGACTCTACCTTTTGACATTACAGATCATTCATTATATGGCATTAGATTGAGTGTCACACATTGATTTAGAACTAACACCTATACAAGGAGGTGTTGTTTAACAATATATGTATATTGACAGATTTTGCACATTAAAATTTGTTCACAACTTAGTCTCAACAGTGCAGTGTACACCCTTGCAGCAAGGGTATATACTATAACTTTGATTGGCAATAAGAAAGTAATATGACTTACTACCGCCTGCCACTGTTGCTGGCTCACCCCTTGCAGCTGCCGCATCTGCTCCCTCCCGGGTGGCGTCGCCTTCCCCGCTGGTCCCAGCACTGGTGATCGGTACGCCTATAAAAAAAATTACCATATACGCCTCCCCCTATTTATTTATTTTCACTGGCAAGATTTAATGCAATCACCACACACATCAATACAAATCGGGTAGACAGACTAGAGTAGACAGTATGTATCAAAATTAATAAAATCTCCAGTTGGGCATTTTGTTGGTGGCAATTTTTGAAAAAGCCTCTCAAGAAGAGGACAACCCAAAGGACTGGACTCAGTGGCTACAGCTATCAGTGAATCTGAGTCTTTGAAAAGAAAAAGAGTGGCCAACTGGGCGGACAATCGGACATTAGGTTTTCATGGTTGGAAAATGTAGTGGTGCCTTTCTCCTCCTCCTCATACTTCCTTCCGGCCATGGTGCATCAACAACTGCTATTAATATAATAATTTATTTGGCCAAGACAAGAAGAAGACACAACTTTGGGGTGTCCAACTTGACCATCATTTACTGATTAAACATGTGTAGCATACCTTACTTGGGCATGCTATCTGCATAGCAGAGTAGTAGTACTAGTAGTAGATAACAAGAATTTACAAACAGATACATCGAAGACGATTTGGGAAAAAAATACATTAGGAAACGGAAATAATATAGTTAAAAAAATAAGGAGCAGTAAAAGTTAGGTAAATATATATTAATATTAACAAGAGAAGGACTTACTGGTCCAAGCAGAGCCATCCGATGAGGAGCATTCCTGTGAGGCACCTCCAGCTTCAGCATCCGCTTCGGACGACCTCGTCTTCTTCTTGCTCCTGGATGCTGATGATCATGTAAGACATTAGAGAAAAAAAATGATTGGTGCTAAATAAATATTAAATAATCGCTCCAAAAAGAGATTGTGACAGGAAACAGCAATTGCAATAACATTTACCTTTCCTAAATCAGATCGAAAAGTAGCAGACTAGCATCAGGGTCGCGGAATGTCTTATCTTTATTATTCCAAATTGATGGTTGCTATTCACTCACAATACAAACTACAAAAAAAGGTTCTACTAGGAGTCAAGCAATGAAGTGAGAGGACGCGGGCCACTAAATTACTAACTAATACTAAGTAACTAACTACTACCAAAATCTTAGTGACAGGACAAAGGAAAAGAGTCTCTCTAGTCTGCCTTACCTAACTTAAGCTCTCATAAATAATCAGCCCAAGCAAGCGCAAAGTTGCAAACAATTACGATTATTAGGTAGTGCCAAGCACCTGTCTAGAATAACGACGATCACATAATAAAAGATTTTTAAACGTAATTTACATGCATGTGAGCAGCAGCATCCTTGCTATTTGGGAAAAAAATAATATTTGCAATAACATACAAAACAAACACAATAATAATTATAATTAGCTACTCACCAAGCCCCGCCACCTAAACACCTCAGTCTAGGATATCAGACCACCGGTGCATCACTTGGTTATGGGTGCGCCTGCCCTCAGAGCAGCGATACATTACCCGGCGCACCCTCGCCCACAGCTGCTGAAGCTCCAAGAGCCCGTACTAGGACCCAGGCCTGCCACCTGCTGCCACTGTAGAGGGCAGATGGCGCTGCACGAAAAAACAAGAGCTGCCACCTCCACCTCTAAAACAAGGCCCTGGACTGCACACCTTCCGGGGGCCGCCTTGCGCAAGGTAGGTGGCTCCTATGTCCACGGGTCTCACTCTCTGCCATGATGATGGGGGGGGCGAGCGGAAAAGAAAATGTAGAAAGTAAACAAGGAAGGGAGGGAAAGAAGAACGAAAGTAAAAAAAAATGAGAAAGCAAGTAATATAGAAAAACTGTACAAAAAACACTAAAAACACACAAAAAGTAAAAAATAACTCAAAATATTCACTTCACAAGACACATGGAAAGATAATCAATAAAAAAGATTGTAAAAAAGGTTCTGACAAAGAAGGATTGAAAAGATTTAAGGATGATTCAAAAGTAGGCCCAAGCAACATACAGAGTAGAAAAACAAGATGCCACAAGTCTACAAAGAATCCAATAATTTTTTAAAGAAGATGGAGGCAAACAAATTGCCACAGCAATGTGTTTAGATGATGTTTTAATATGACCTGGTCTACAGTGTTTCTGACAGGATAACATAACGTGTATTTATTAAAGCGTACGTTCCCGCAGAAGGGCATATAGGCACTCAATAACAGATGTTATGATATATGTGTAGTGCTAGAGGCACTCCCACGTATTGAGACCACGTGATGGCCTGTGACTAC
Source organism: Triturus cristatus (assembly GCF_964204655.1). Lineage (NCBI taxonomy): Eukaryota > Metazoa > Chordata > Amphibia > Caudata > Salamandridae > Triturus > Triturus cristatus. Next base: position 1,201,180,962 of record NC_140584.1, read on the forward strand.
TATTATTTTCATTGACTTTTGGAGTTTTAATTTATCTTAGCTTGAATGTACGACATCATGTTTCCTGCATGTGCCTTTTTCTTTGAAGATTTCTTTCACATATCTTTGTAGTTTTAGAGTGAGAACGCTTTCACAGAGTAAGATAGCCTTGCCAGGAACAGAACGTGTGGGATGTGAATTTGTAAGCATGAGAGAGAGAGAGGTGTTGAGAGAGTGGTGTGGAATGTACTTCTTGGTCTTGGAGTGCAGTGTTATATGAAGTGGTGCTCAAATGGGCATTATGTTGTATATGGGAGATGAAGTGTGTGATGGTATGGGCAGTGGTGCACACATGTGCATTGTGTTGTACATTGGGAAGTATTATGAAGTTGTTACTATTGGCTTTGACATGCCCTCATGTCATCTTAAATTCTGACTCTGTCTAGCTTGAGCTTTTGCACAGGCAGGCCCCTTTATTACTCAAGTTGTTTAGGTTATTAACGTTCAAGGTTGTTTTTGGAGATTGTTTTCTGTACTGCTGGAGACTTTCGTAAGCTTTGTTTAGATAAGTGGCTGGAACATGTGGGAGAACAGAAGAAACGTGAGAACTCTTTGACTTTGGAATGCTTACATGGAGAGTGGCCAACTCCAGTAAGTTTCCTTGTCGCAGAGGAGGGCCTCTCGGAAACTTCTAGTGTGCTTTGAGATTAGGAAGTTTCGATTTGTTGACTTGGAAACTGGGATCTTGACCTGATTGATAAACCCATCTACTTCAGTATTGCAGAACCCAGTTTTCTGAGGCTCTTAACCCCAGCTGTGAATTCCCCAGTCTACAGTGGACTAAGATGCAGTGGTTGCAGCCGGTGAGGTGTTTTATTTTTGATTATTGACATTGTGATGTGTGAGTGTGTCTGGGTACACATTGAAGTCTCTAGTGGCTATAATCATCATTGTGATGTGTGTGTCTGGGTGCACATTCAAGACTCCAGTGGGTATAATCATCTGAGGTGTTTTCATTGTGATGTGTGAGTGTGTCTGTGTGCACATTCAAGTCTTCAGTGGTTGTAATCATCTGATTTATTTAGTGTATATATCTTTCTGTTCTCTTGCAGTGGACGTTCATATTATCATCTGTTTGTATTTTGTATTCCATGTATCTTATTCCAAGCACTTAACAGTTGCATTTGCCAACTTATAAGTGTGATATTAGTGCCTGCACACACATGTGTATATATATATATATATATATATTATCTACTGGCGGTCGCCAGTAGATAGTTATAGTTAGGATCGTGTTTCCATAGGAAATCCGCAACATTCTATTTGGAATAACTTTGGCGCCGATTGACGAATCCTCGTGAAATTTTCAAAATAGGTGGGGCGCTCCACTCCGCTCCTTCCCTGAAAGTCTGAGGGGGCTGAGAAAAAGGGGGGGGTCCCAAAACGTGTTTTCCCCATGCATTTTTCAATAGGACCTTTAGTCCAAGCTACAGCCCGAACAGCTGAACAGAATTACTTGAAATTTGGCAGAGAGGTAGTCCTCAGGTCAGTGATGTGCCTTTTGCAGGTCTGGTGTAAATCTGTTCAGTATTTCCTGAGAAAATAGCATTTAAAAGCATATATATATCTATAGGCGCGCACCGTGCGCGTACGGTAAAACTTACCGTACGCGCACGCTGCAGTGCGCGAGCGCGATTCTGATTGGTTGTTAGATCTTAGTAAACATTCGAATCGGTCGAAACCAGGAAGTGTCGGCCGCCATTTTGTCTCATGCAGTCTGAGGGGGTGAAAAACAAAGGTGGAGAACGTGAAAAGGGGACAGGGTGGACAGTTCCTAACCCCCTAGCCTTTGTCAGGGGGTCCCAGAAGGACCCCCAAGGGCCAAACTTTCCTTTAATATTTTTGCAAAAAATCGCGGAGTACGCGTAGCGTGCGCGTACGGTAGAAACGGAAAAATTCCGCGAACTGCGCAACGTGGGCGCGCGGTGGGCGAAGCGCACCGTGCGCACCAGCGTACGGTACGCGCACGGTTAAAAACCTTAAAAAAAATAAAAAATACATAACTTAGCATTTAAAAAACCGTACAAATTCACTGAAAAAACCATAGGTTTCACACACGTTATAGTTAGGAATTAGCATTTAAAAAACCTTGCAAATTCACTTAAAAAACCATAGGTTTCACACATGTTATAGTTAGCTGGACATTTCACTCGTGAAAAACCATTGAAATTCCCCTGTTATAGTTAGTGCAGGCAACTATAACTCACGCGACCGCAATCCTCTGCTGATGACGTCAGATATTACATCACTGATGACATATGTGTCTTTCTGAAAAAAAAATATTTGTAATATATGTATAGCTAAAAATTAATGGAAGAAGACATGGGTAAATAAGTGTCTAAATACAGGGATGTAATATCTGACGTCATCAGCAGAGGATTGCGGTCGCGTGAGTTATAGTTGCCTGCACTAACTATAACGGGGGAATTTCAATGGTTTTTCACGAGTGAAATGTCCAGCTAACTATAACATGTGTGAAACCTATGGTTTTTTAAGTGAATATATAAATATATATCCACATCTGGGAAAGCCTTTCTATGAGAGACTGTTGATCAAATAAAACCCCATGCCTTATTCTGAGAACAGTCTTTGATGTGTCTCATTTTATAAGAGTGAAATCCCTTCCCTGGTGGTGTTCTGATTGCTTCGCCATGTTTGTGCCTCCGTGTGGGAGGGCAGTATTTTCTATTTTTTGGGAGGGCAAAGCAAGACATTGTGACGTCACTCTGCAGGACACACTTGTTTTAAAATGGGAAAATGTTTTCTAAAATGTCAATGTTTTCAGTTGCAGATTCCCAGATGCCAACTGAGTTATTAGGGTGGGAAGTTGCCGCTAATTCACGTTTACAGATGAGGGGCAAGCGCAGATACTTATTTGAAAAGTATTCCTTTTGAAAAGGGAAAACAACTTGTTATTTCAGATAGTAAAAATTGTTTAATTTTGACTGCATTTCACAGCATGTATGAAAAATGTGCACAGTTAGTAAGAGCACGTAATGAAATGCAAAGGGAGTTAGTTAAAACTAAGGAAAATTCTGATATTTGGACATGTGAAATTAAATCATTGAAAAAAGAGTTGCAAATGTACCAGGCAGCACAAGGTCCAGAACCTGTGTTCAAATTATCTGACTGTTCAGATAGCCAGAGTGGATCGCTGATAAAGAATGTGTTTGAAGAAGAGCTGCCGGTTAATTTACAATGCTCACAGGAGCTTTTAATTAGTTCTATAGAGGACTTTCCTCAGCCCGGAATTATTGGTATTTTGGACAGATTTCAGCAGAGACCAGAGGAGGATTTGATTACATGGCTTTAACGTTTGTTTGAATTAGTAACTTCTGAAGTAATGTTGAATTGAGAAAATGTAGCACAGTTTCATGTAACTGCACTCAGCTTTGACTGTAACGTGCAGGAATATTTTAGAAATTACATAGAAGATAAACAAATCAGCCTGTTGTAGGAAGCTGGATCTGTACATACTATACCAAAGTGAGGTATAGTGTGCACAGAGTACAGTGGAACCCCAAAGGGAGGCATAGGCAAAGTTAGATAGACATTTACTCTCTATTTGTGGTAGTGTGGTCGAGCAGTAAGGCAGTATCAGAGGACAGTGTTAAGCATTTGTTGTACACACTCAGTCAGCAAATTAATTCACACACTCAAAGACTGAACTTCAGACCAATTGTATTTGTATAAAATTATTCTTTTAGTTATTTTATTTTCTAGAACCAAGCAAGCCTAGCACAGGTAAGTTGATAAATACTTAGCAGTAAATATACAGTTTGAAATGCAATTGAAATTGTACTTTAAAATGGTTACAGTTTGAATTACTGGTAATGCAGTTCTGTGAAATACTGTACATATACTTTGTATCGACTGCAATGAAAATTACAGGTCACAAGTTAGTTTTATGTTACTTTTGAGATTAATCTTTCTACTCAGTGTGATATGCCTAGATATCACACTGGGACGTTTCCTAGAGAAAAGGTAAGTAAAATCAGTTTTGCACAATTGTTATTTTTCTGATATCCATGCAAATCAAATTCACACTTAGAACATTTTTCAGGGAAAAACAGTTAATGGATTCCTATGGAGAGAAATTAAGTTAACGGTTACCAGGTAAGTAATCGGTCTTTGGAGTTGAGCTTCTGGGGTTAAAACAAGGGTTCCCCCAGGGTCAAGGATAAACTCTCATTACACCCTCAGCGGCACTAGGGCGGCCGGGTGAAAAGTGCTGAGGCCCAATGTTATCCAATAGGGAGTAGGGGGGTTGGTGGCTGCTCGCGAACAGGCCACAAGTTTGTGGGAGCCAAGCTCCTGGTGTTAGGCTCAGGGCAAAGGGTGATCCAGTTTAGCACACAAAGTGCACCCACAGCAGCGCTGGGGCAGCTGGGTGCAGGGCACTGTTTTGGCATCGGGTGTCCTGTTGTTTTCAATGGGGATTTTCGGTTTTGGTTTTTAGCTGAAGGCTCGGTCCAGGAAGACTTCCGGGAGTAACCAACAGCTGGGCAAGTAAGTTGGAGGGCTCGGGGATGTAGGTGTACCTAGGGTTCCTTTCACCAGGGCGCAGGGGTGTCTTTTGAGGTCAGATTTCACCTTACTTACGCGGTTGGGGAGGTCTCCGTGCAGAGGCTGCAGGCGACGTCGGGGAGTCCTGGAGGGGTCAACCCACGGTGGATTCGGAATCTGGGGTGCTGGGGGACCTTGCTGGGACCGGTGGGCCACTTGAACTTGGGCTGTAGGCGACCGTTGCAGTGGGGGTTCCAGGCGTCTGGTTTCCTTCTCAGCAGGCTCAGAGTCTTTGTTTGGTGTTTCTTTTGAACAGAGCTGCTGTTCACAGGAGATCTGGTCTTTGTTGAAGGCAGTCAGTCCTCCCCAGGGTTCTGGAGGTCGCTGGCTGCAGGACAAGACAATTTTCTCTGGAAACTGCAGACGGGCTGGTAGGGCTGGGACCAAGTCATTTGTTCTCTGCAGTCTCCTCTGCTGGGTGTCTTCTTTCATCCTTTTTCTTCTTAGGTTGCAGGAATCTGCTTTCTTGGTTCAGGGCTGCCCCCTAAATACTGTATTCAGGCGGCATTTTAGGGGTCTGGAGGTCAGTAGCCAATAGGCTACTGACCTTAGGGTGACTACACCATTGGTGTGCTCACCCCATGTGGTGGAGTGAGCACCATCCCTAATCCTGATTGGGGAGTGCCTGCCATCTGCAAGATGGCGAGCACTGAAGAGAGGGCTTCACCGCGCCTCCCTCACCTGAGGGGTGGAGTTGGCAGAGGTGGGCACACCTTCTGGGCTGGCTAGTTTTTCCCGCCTGTCTTCCCGCCGAAAAGGAAGGGAGAGAGGAAGGGGGCCTGCTCCTGCTAGCAGGAGAGGCTGGGGATCGCACAACAAAGGCTGCCAGGCCTCCTGCCACAGATGGCGCTTCCTGGCCTTGGGGAGGTGTGAACACTGCCGCCCAGGAAAGGCTTTGTTTCTGGGCTCAGGGAGCGAAGGCTCCCCCCCTAGGGGTCCAGAAACATGTCTCCTGGTGGCAGGCTGGTGTGTACCAGTCAGGGAACCCACCAGAGGCTGGTTGTTTTTCAGGGGGCATCTCTAAGATGTCCTCTGTGTGCGTTTTTCATTCAATCCCACACTGGCATCAGTGTGGGTTTAATGTGCTGAGAAGTTTGATACCAAACTTCTCAGTTTTCAGTGTAGCCATTGTGGTGCTGTGGCGTTCGTAATGACAAGCTCCCAGCACCATATACTCTAAATGGCAGCACTGCACTTACAATGTCTAAGATGGGACTTAGACACTGTGGGTGTGGAAATGTGCCTTTTCAGGGGCACACCGGTGCAGGGTTCACCCTTAAGTTTGTCCACGGGTCCTTAGACTAACAAAGAAGAGATTTGCATTGAAGCTGGAATTCAAAATAACAAGTTTATTAATCACTCACGAGTGGGACTACATCAATACAACACCCTCAGGCGCTGTAGGAGATAGTACATGGAATACAGAAACCATGGGCCTTTTATACACAGTTTGTTGCAGTGTAAGAATGTAGTTACAAATAGAAGGTACAGGCCTACACAGAAATAGCTATCGACTAACATGGGCAAATGGATATCACTTAGTCAGCAAAGTGGGATACCGGATATTGGGGCACTACGATCTTGTTAACCTGTCACAAGTCAATGATGAATCTATACATTTTTTTAATCAGTGTCTTTTTTCAAAAAAGGAAGAATAGGGCTATTACAGGTAGTGTAAGGAACTTCTTCCACAACCCCCACCTTAATTAAATCCTGAACAATGTGTATCAATGCTTCTTCACCTTCCTTAGATATTTTATATTGGGGCAGTCGAGGCAAAGATGCGCCTTCTTTCACTCGAATATGTACTGGTGGGATAACCATCTGTCCCACATCGGTATCTGATGTGGCCCACAAGGTACTAGGTAACGATGCCAAAGCAATATCCTCTTTAATAAGACAAGACCTGTCAACCATTGGATAGTTATCATTTAAAACGACACGCACACCCTCTGGGAAACAATGTATTGTAGCACGAAAAAGTTAAAACATATCGCTGCCCACAATGTTATCTGGCGTGTTAGGGGAAAGCAAAAATGGACATGTTGCAGTGAATTTATCAAGACTAAATGCAAGTGGCTGTGACAGTGGGCTAAGTGTAGGTTACCCATCGAACCCTATCGATGTTATCATTGTGCCAGACAGGGGAGCCCTCGGAACCAATTGTTTAGACAGAGCACTACGAGTAGCTCCTGTATCAATCAGAAACTGATCATTAGAACGCAAGACGTTTGCATCGACATAGGGACCCCTCTCATCTACTGGGACCTCAGCCGGTTCCTTACACCATCCTAGGCATTACTATGCATAATCAGAATGCTTAGGACCATCAGCCGAATAATCAGACATTTGGTATTGGTTTCGTCTATCAAAGGTATTAAAATAATTTGGATTGTGTTCAACTGCCTCAATTCTGGTACGATTACCCATGCCTCCCCTATTTCCTGTGTTCCCTGGGCGGCTTCTCATACTTCCTCTACACCGCTGATACTGCTGACCTTGCACAAGGGGACACGCAGCACACCAATGACCAATTTCTTTACAATAAGCACACTGATCAGAAGACAAAGTTGCTCGAGGGAAAGGGGGTACACCAGGGTGATACATCGCACGTCCACCTCTACCATCACCTCTAAATGAGGGACCATAGACTTGAACCAACATAACTTTCATTTTTAGATCCTTAACCTTTTTATCCTCCTTGCCTTTTGCTTCCAATTCCTGTCGCTCATAATACTGAGCCATAGTCAAAAGCGAGACTGGGGAAGACGTAGTCCATGAACTCTCGCTGGCATTTAGGCGACTAGCTATTTCTGGCAACATGTCAGCGACACATTTGTTGACGAACAGATGCTAACCCGTGTCATCTGCCAATGACTGCCCACTAAAATCATGGAATGTCTCTTCAAATCTAGTAAAGAAATCAGAAACTGACTCATCCGCTTTCTGTTTACAAGACGCTGATGTAGTCCAATCTATTTTCTTAGGGGAAATAAGAGTTTTCCTTTTAATCACAACAGCTTTGGGAAGATCTAATATCTCCTGTTGTGGTTTCTGCGCAGGCTCTCTTGCCGCATCTATTTTCTCTAAATGCATCCAAGCATCACCATAGGCTACATTATCATCTACCTTCCGAATTGATCTCCACATATCAGGGGGCAAAATAAGTCCAAAAACATGTCAATATCTGGCAGAGTCATAGTACAGTAGCTAATAGCTCCTTCTACTTCTTCATAAAATCGGCCAAGTTTTTCTGTGGGTCGGGCAAACCAACTTTAAGAGCCATAACGTCTGCTCTACTCCAAGGAGTGTAGATCCAATTATAAAAAATATCCCTATGCATCATCTGACTCTTTATCATCATTCGTTCCCGCTCCCTTTGGGGGAACATACAGAGGTGTGGCTTCACGCATGGGTTTCATAGTAACTTCAATATCACTAGTATCTTTATCTGTCCCAGTAGCTCCCTCTTGTCACTCCGGGGTCTGATCTGTATGTTCAGTTGTAGTTTTACCAGCTGATTTTTTCTCCTCGCGCAGACGGAACATCTCAGTGCGCAATCTAACCGCTCGCCTAATTTGATCAGGCACCTGTGAAGGAAGAAAGGTGCCAACACTTAATTGTTTCTAATTAGAATTTATATCAGGGGGGTCTAAATCATATAAAAAACAAAAGTGACCGCGCACCCGAGCACAAAAACATATATGTATCTCTCTATAGTATTACTAGATATCCTAGTATGTCATAACAACAAAACCATGGTATCTCAATAGATTGCTTCCCAGAAAAACAAGTTTGACAATCGCACAACTTATTTATAAACAATTTATTCTTTTTACACTTTCATTCAAAGACATTTTATTCTTTTAAAACATCATGAAATTGCTTGCCGCCAACACGTTTCATCCCTCATGGGACTTCTTCAGGGCTTGCTCAAAATTGTTTGAATGACGATTCATGCCACACACGAAAATAACAGCAATGACGGAACCAATTATTGGTAAGACAGATATAAGGGTTTGTGTTCTTCACAATCTAGTATCTTGCTATTAAACCGCAATGCCTTCCAAAAATCTGTTCCCAGTGATTAGTCTATGGTAAAACGATCGGATTATTTGTAGAGACGATAAAGCATCCAATGTTGTCAGCAGTGTATCCTATACTGGGCATATTCTTCCTGAGCATCTCATATCATGCACGAAATCGGAGGACTGTTTGCACCGGGAAGGACATGAGATATGCCCACCACTAATGGATCTTATTTTGGATAATTACCTATGGTGATATGAGATGCTCAGGAAGAATATGCCCAGTATAGGATACACTGCTGACAACATTGGATGCTTTATCGTATATATGTGTTTTTGTGCTCGGGTGCGGGGTCACTTTTGTTTTTTGTGTAAAGTGGTGATTTATAATTACCTTGTGGGATGTATATGGGTCACATCCCAGACCCAACGCACAGTGACTGAAGTAAGATAGGCTCGGATTAATATAAACGTTTAGTGCTGGATCTGTAAAGCTCTGACCCTTCGCAGTGCAAATGGGTCTAAATCATATGAATGTTTTCTAAAACTGAGTATTACTTCCCAAGTAAACGTCTCTCCAAAATATAACTGCTCTAAAACTATCCATAGTTGAACCATTGCTATGAGTTCTGGGGCGGAGGCACTCCCACGAGCTGCTTTACGAGCAGCGGATCTAAGAGTGGCCTTGCAATCAGTAGTCAAAGCTTATCAAGTAGCTTATCTTCATCTTTTTCTTTTGAAGACAAATGCTCTTCATCAGAACCTTCATTCTCAGGGGCACTAGGGAATTTATACGGGGGTGGAGGTCGATCTAACAAAATAGCATCATCTTTAGGTCTATTAAGTACAGGATAAATGGGGCGCCTAATAGGGTACTGGCCATTCAATTCCAGTGCTTTTTAATATATTGTTTTTCGCTGTTCTTTTTCTGCTATAGCTTCTTATTTCCTCGCTCTCTCTTGCACTTCTTTCTTCCACATTCATACACAATCAAACATATCTTGTCGACGCTTTTGTTTAAACAGACACTGCTCAACATACTGAATCTTTTTAAAATCAAATGACCCATTTACTGACCATCGTAGATCAGGATCCTTTTTCTTATATTTGTTCCACAGTGTACTGTACATTATGGAAGAAATACCGTATTTAATATACATGTACCTATTAGGTGTCCCCTCTAGGGGAGCCTGCTGACTACTTTCTAAATCCATTTTGGTACCACCAAGAAAGCAACACAACCTACGAAGTGTGCTAGGAGCAGGCATGCTACCAAATTGTAGTAAAATATTACTTATCCCAGATATATCAAAGTAGAGAAAAATCGGCACATTACATGCCTTTATTTATTACAATGAACAAACATACAAAACCAGAATCTAGGCCAAGCAAATCCAAAATCAAGAGTGTTGCTTCAGCGACCTTACCAAACAAAAGTCTCCAACCTCCAAATACCAATCTCTTGGTCGACCTAATGGTCAGTGCAAAACTTGCGCCAAAGGAGATCTCAGTTGGGACCGGCCACCACCTGGAGGGTCAAAACGGGAAAACCGGAAAACCACTTTGGTCTGCAAAGACAAAAGGTCTCCTCGTGCAGGATGTGAAGAACCGGGGTTTAACCCAGCGGCGTCAGGGGCATGCCTAAGATCTTCGAGTTCACCTGTCTTGGTATACAGAGACACGGAATACTTCTGGATGGCATCAGAGACCAAGTTTATTAGCTTCAGCTAGTAACAGTGATCCTAGAAATACATCACGGAGTAAATTCTCAGGAGACTGCTCATTTTACTAAGGCGAGACGTCTCCTTTTATACCCAATATTCACATTATAAATGTACACCCACTGCACAAAATTCTAGGAAATAAGTAGGGGTGGGCGGAATTTGCGTAATCGCGTTACGTAAATCTCCGCGAAACGGTAAAAAATCTCCGCGAACACGCAGAAATTCCGCGAACACGCGGAATTGCTTGTTCGCGATGCTTTTTTCCTGTTCACAATCGCTGTTTGCGTGCTCGTGGAGAAATATCTCGCGAACACGCATTTTGAGAACGCGAACAAGCAAAAATTTCGCGAAGTCGCGGAAAGCGGAATTTTGGGCAATTTTGCGTTCTCTGCAGAACGCGAAATTACCCAAATTCCGCGAACGGAACGGAATTTACCGCCCAGGCCTAGAAATAAGGTACATTTTCAAACAAAGTGTCACATAACAAAAACTCAATTTACAGTATCCCAACCCAAAAGTTAATTATTAGGAATGTCCCAAATTCAATCTCCACAAGCCGGACAAACCTATAATTGAAAGCATAACCCATGTAATGAAGAAACATAAAAAAAGAAACGGTAACAGATGCTGAACAAGATAAGGCATGTGCAAGGAAACTAAAAGTTAACAATGTCCTGAACATTGATTGGCAATCTCAGACAAAGATCGATCAGGGAAATTGGCTTTGCGGGGTCAGTTTCAGGTGCAGAGGTCAGTTTCTTACAGTTCATTTCAGAGTGAAAAAGAAACCTAGTTAATGTATACATAAACTAAGAAGGCCAGGCCACTTTATTCGCCAGGCTACCTTCACAGGCATACGTGAGGGCAACACGAAATGGTGGCACAGAACAAAATGGAGTCAGACTCGAGAATTACAGAACCTCAGACCCTCCTTTTGCCATTACGTAGGAAATAACCTAAGACTCATGTTAATCTGAATCTTGGTTTATGTCGATATTCATTAGGTCATCAAGGTGTTGCTGTAGCATCATCTTATTATTCTCTACTTCTCTCGGGACAGGTCTCCGTACACACATAGTAGCACAAAGACTACAAATGGCGGGACCACACTGGATGCAAATACAACAAGAGAAAAGGATGGTTAAAATCATACCAAGGAATGTCAAAATCTTCCATCCCCATTTGGACAGCAGTCCCCAAAACCATCCCGTCAATGACCAGTCTCCTTCGTCTACATGGATAGACTCAGAGATTTTATACAACCTAGAGATGGCTTGGTACACTGTAGGGGCATTATCTGGTACGTAAACACAGCAACTGGATCCAATCAATTTACATACTCCTCCTCGATCTGCAAGTATGATGTCTAATACCATACAGTTCTGCAAAGTCATAAGGCGGTCCGCTTGAAGCTCAGCTGTAACATTACTAAGAGCACCTGCTGTCTCATTAATAGTAGCTTCAACAACGCGGACAAGCTGTCGAATATGCCTACTATTGATCATAGGACCCCAAAAGGGCAAGAAGCCCTTGAAGAAATTTCCTACTTCGTGTGCTGCGGTATCTTCCTTATTGAAGACACCTCTACCATATCTCGTTCTATGATAGTCTGAAGCAGTAGTGTATGTAGGGGGAAGTAGAAACGCCACATAACACGTTCCTGAAAAATCAGGTGGCAACCATGTGTAGGCTCTGTCATGACAAACAAAATATGTGCCTTTAGCTGGCACAAACGGTGGAGAAGTCCGAGATGAATAGACATAGGTTTGAGCACACACACTCTTACCTAGCTGAGCTTTCGGATTCCGACCATTACCTTGAAAACAAAAGTGGCCTTGGTGGGGTACAATCCAAATAGGGGGAGACCTTTTTCGTCTCTCCTTCTCTATCAAACTGGTACTATATCCAGTCACGTTCCAACCAACGTAAGCCTGCACCTCATCCTTAGGGATATCATTATTTGCATCAATATCTCGGATCATAGCTACTATTCCCCTTATTAAGGCACTATTGCTCGAGTTATCTTTAAGGGAACGTAAGGGGCGTACCTCATTTGCATAGATAAACATGGTCTGAAAAGCCCACACAGACCCATTAAAAGAAAAAGGCAAAACCAAATATGGCATACCTTTATCTGTCGTATGAGGCATAAGACCACAAACCCAACAATTAGTGGTATTTACTACTAACTGATGCTGATGCAACAACTGTATAAACGAGTTGTTGACAAATTCTGATCTCCTTGTCTGTTCATGTTCAGGCAACGTATAAAACTGGTGCAAAGAAACAGTAGTGAAAGAAAGCATAGGTTGGGAGGTGGGTGCACATGTCTGTTGTGTAGCATAGACAGCCCAACCCACACCAGCTAATGTGATACTTAAAAACATCAAAAAGCACAATATTATAAAACATTTGCTATGTATCAATGTACAAAATCTTGTCTTAAGATCTATTCTCTCAACATCTCTTTCAGTTACAACAGACTCCATCCTCTAACGTGCTGCTCGAGGCAATTTTCCTTCTTCACTCAAGTGTGCGTCCAGGCGTCCTAGACGTCCCTAGAACCGCAGACCTTTCGTCAATATGCGGGCAACCCCTTAAGTTCTTATACCGCGACCCTGCAGCTGAACCCGGATGGTGGTTCGAAAAAGAAAAAGAAAAATAGTCTCTTGTCTGAAAAACTGTAATTCACAAAAAAATTCAAATTTTATTTGTCCTTTTTAGACCTTAAGTTGTAGTGTTCTTTACCAGGCACAGTTTGATCCTGAAAGAGTGTCTCTGGGTACGTAGTATCAAGTCTCAAACACGGCGGCACAGCTTCTTGCAAGACTTTATCATCCGCACGTTCTGACTGAGTCCATTCCAGATGTGCATCGCTAAAAGGTACAAATCTCGGAACCCTTTCACTCTCGGAATTGGCAACACCTTCCTGGACCCACTTATCGTACGGTAAAGGCAAAGGTATCTTCTTACAATGGGTACCATGTACCCAGTTTTTCTTGCCGAACACCTTAATAGCAGTCCGAGTTGATAACAGGACTTGGTATGGACCGGTCCATCTTGGTTCCAAGTTCTTTGACCTCTGGAAATTCTTGGTTAGAACCCAGTCGCCAGGTTGAATCATGTGGCCTGCGTCTACAGAAACTGAAGGCAAAGTGTCATGGACCTGTTGGTGAAGAACACGCAATTTAGCAGTCAAATCATGTAAGTAGTCAACCAACATAGGGTACTCGATACCACTGTACTTCTTAGGCCTCGGCACACCCCAGACATTCGCCGGGCGTCCAAAAACAATCTCGTATGGGCTAAGTCCCACGCGAGAATGTACTGTCGTTCTCGTGGACAAAAGTGCCAATGGTAAGGCATCGGGCCATGTAAGACTAGAGCTCGCTTGCACCTTGGCCAACTTCAGCTTCAGAGTGCCATTATAGCACTCAACCAGGCCTGCTGACTGGGGGTGATTCGCAAATTTCTTTTTAATACCCAGACCCGCACATACTTTCTTCATAATCTGACCCACGAATTCACTTCCATTATCACTCCATACCATCCTCGGCAAGCCATATCTGGGAAAGAATTCTTTGAGCAAAACATTGGCTGTAGACAAGGCAGTATTATTCTTTAGGGGGTAGGCCTCTATCCATCTGGAAAAGGCACAAACAACCACAAGGACATACTTCAAGTTATTGCATCTTTCCATATGAATATAGTCTATCTGCAGCACCTCGAACGGATATGTTGGAGGAGCAAAATGACCCGCTGGAGTTGGGGTTCCCTTTCCAGGATTATGCATCAAGCAAATCATGCAGTCTTTAACCAAATTCTCAGCACTCTTAGGAATTCCACCATTCTGCCATACCGGAGCCAACAACTTACATATCCCTTTTGAACTAATGTGAGCCAACCCATGAGCCATAGTAACCACCGGAAGCACATATGCATCCGGCAACAACCATCATTGGTGCTCTGACAACTCAACCCAACAGCCTGTTGAATCCAACATTCCTGTACTCTCTCTCCACATACTCAATTCTTTCTCATTAGCTTCTGCCTGAATCATCTTCACACTTTCTGTTGTATCTTCACACATTCCTCCTTCCACAACCCATCTGGCAGGACCTGCAACATACATCCGGCTCGTCACATCTTTCGCTGTTTCTCTCGCTACTTCATCTGCAAACGCATTCCCTTGACCCACATCATCCGTAACCTTCTTATGCGCACTACACTTCACTATCATAATTTGGGTCGGCAAAGTAAGTGATTCAAGAAGTTCACTCACTAATTGTCCATGCTGAATTTTTGTACCATGGGAAGTAAGAAATCCTCTCTCTTTCCAAAAGCGACCAAAACTGTGAGCCACGCCAAATGCGTATTGGCTATCAGTATAAACATTCACTCTCTTTCCTTTTGACATCACACACGCTCTAGTCAATGCTATCAACTCCGCTGCTTGCGCTGAATTCTGTGCAATACGTGCTGTTTCAACAATCGTGTGCAAAGTTGTGACAGCATATGCTGCAGTCGTCTCTCTATTCGGAAGCTTAAAGCACGAACCATCTACCCATAGGGTACCATCAGGATTTGAAAGAGGAGTATCTTTCAGATCAACTCTACCCTTTGTTTCCTCCTCTGTCCGGAGAAAACAGTCATGCTGTTCCTGAGCATCTGTCTCTACAAAAATCGGCAACAATGTAGCTGGATTCAATGTGTTGCACCGCTTGATGTGCACATGGCTAGCCAAAAGCGTCAACTCATAACCTGATAAACGCGCACTGGTAAGATGTTGAGTCTTCGTTCTATTCAATAGGGTATCCACTGCATGTGGGACCATCACAATCAATGTATTATCCAATACCAAACCAGCAGACTGTCGGATAGAAACAGCCGCTGCCGCTGTAGCTCTTAGACAACTAGGCAACGCCCTAGCTACCGGATCTAAAGTAGCTGAAAAATACGCACATGGGCGCTGCTTGTCTCCAAATTGTTGCGTCAACACTGACAACGCACAACCTTCTCTCTCGTGTACATAAAGCGTAAAAGGTTTACTGTAGTCGGGGGTACCCAACACCGGAGCAGAACACAATGCATCACGCAATTCGGAAAAACTCTTCTGACATTCGTCAGACCAAGGAAGAGGGTGTGGTGTGTCCTTAAGAGTAAGTGCCAACAAAGGTTTTGCTAGCAAAGAAAAATTCGGAATCCACTGTCTACAATACGAGGTGATACCTAAGAAGGCACGCACCTCTCTCTGTGTGCATGGCACAGTCATTTGGGCAATTGCTTGAATACGCTCTGGGGTCAATCGCCTTCCCTCCTTCGACAAGAGATGACCTAAGTAGGTCACTTCTTGGCGGCAATACTGCAACTTCGAAGGTGACACTTTATGATGAAGGTCAGACAGGGGTCGCAACAAAGAAAGAGTAACTTCTTTACAAATCTCTTCATCATCAGCAGCAACCAACAGATCATCAACATACTG
The DNA here is from genome assembly GCF_964204655.1 of Triturus cristatus. Classification (NCBI taxonomy): domain Eukaryota; kingdom Metazoa; phylum Chordata; class Amphibia; order Caudata; family Salamandridae; genus Triturus; species Triturus cristatus. Next base: position 1,201,196,801 of record NC_140584.1, read on the forward strand.
GATAAGAGTAACACCAGAAGGCAATGCAAGAGTATTAAGCTGAGTTTTCAAAGCCTGACTGTAAATGGAGGGACTCTCACAATAACCTTGAGGAGCGCGCTTAAACCGGAAACTGCGGCCTCCTAAAGAGAAGCCAAAAATATCCCTACTTTCCTCAGCAATCGGAATACTGAAGAAAGCGTTCTTAAGATCAATAACAGAAAACCAAGCAGCTGAGGCAGGGATCATAGTCAATAAAGCAGTAATGTCCGGGACAACAGGAAACTGTGGCACAACAATCTTATTGACCTCTCGAAGGTCGATCACAAACCAATACACAGGTGGCTGAGAAGAGTCAGTACGCTTAAGGACAGGCAGAACAGGACTGTTGCACACATTACCTCTCGTTTCTTCAACCACACCTTTCTCAACCAAATCATAGATAATCGCTAAAAGAGCTCTTTCGCCATCACTGGAAATTTTGTACTGGGGAATGCGAGGTAATTTAGCATTCAACTTAAGGGTAACAACGTAGGGTGGAATCTGCAAGAGACAAACATCATTGGGACCTGTAGCCCAAAGTGTATCAGGGAGAGAACGCAGTTCCAGTGGAAGGCGATCCTTAGACAGATACATCAGGGAAATCACTTTCTTACCCACCGTCAGATGTACTCCCGAAGGAGAACAATGTAATGTCGCATGCAATCTTTTCAACAAGTCCAAACCCAACAAATTCTCACCACAGCCCGTCGTTAAAATAAGGGGAGCCTCCAAATCACAGGGACCAATAGAAAGGGGCAAAGGACAAGAAACCGGATTACGAACTGGGGCGCCAGAAAATCCTACTGAAACATTGGTCAAGCCAGACAAAGGTACGCCGGGGAGTTTAGAGTGCATGATAGAACTCTTTGCTGCACCAGTATCCAAAAGAAAGGGTTCTGCCACACCTGATGTAATCACTTCAACATAAGGTCCACTCTGGTCTACTGGAACTGACACTACTCCCTCCCTTTGTCCATGGCTGTCCTAACTATCATTAAAACCAGCACTCTCACTTCCAACATAATAATCGTCAGTGTAGTACTGAGCGGACTGGACGGTCGGAACATTCTGTGGGTCAAAATAATTCATAGAATTCTGAGGGGAAAGGGAACGTTCATTTTGGGGAAACGTACCACGTCCCCTAACCCTAGGTACTTGTTGGAAACCACCACGACCTCTCAGACCAGACATACCATTCGCACGCTGTAGCAAGATCGGGCAACTATTCTTGAAGTGACCTTCTTCTTTACAATAAGCACACTGATTAGGGCCTAGCGGAAGTCGCGAAGCAAAAGACTCAGGCTTCTGCAACAGTTTCTGAAACTGTGGGGGTTGCTGAAACTAGGAAGGTTGCTGAAACTGACGCTGATTAGGGCGAGGTGGATAAGCCTGCTGCAGAAGAACTTTCGTTTTTAATTCTCTAGTCTTCTTCTCTACTTTATCCTTCTCATCTTTATCTCTATTCTCATAGTATTGTGCAGTAGCCAATATCTGAGCCGAAGAAGAAACAGCCCATGAACTCTCAGAATCCTTTAACTTATTAGAAAGTTCAGGAAGTAAATTAAAAACAAACTTATCTACAAACAACCTCTGACCACCTTCTGTACTCATATCCTGACCACTATGATCAATGAATGTTTCCTCAAACCTAGTGAAGAAATCAGACACACTCTCGTCTTTCTTTTGTTTGCATGCTGCTAACTTGTCCCAATTCACCCGCAGAGGAGGCATCATAGTTTTCATTAAATTAATAATCCTACCAGGTAGTTCTGCAACTAAGGGTTCAGGTTTGGCACCTCCTACCTGCCGACCATCTGCAGCAGTAATATTAACCCACGTATCTCCTAACTCTGGCGCGTGATCCTCGTGACGGATCTTCGCCCACAAGGGTTGAGGAACTACATTACCCATCAACATATCTATGTCAGCTAAATTCATAACACACGCATCAACTGTCTGAGACAACTCCTTATAATAACCAGCAGGATTTTTATGGGGGTCACGCAAAGTCTGCTTAAGAGCCAAGACCTCAGCTCTCTTCCAAGGGACATGCACCCACACTCGCTGAAAATGAGCCGGTGCAGCCGCAATACCATGAGCGGCATCAGCCACAACTGCCTCTCTTAATACAGGGGGAACCTCTCTCATAGGATACTGCTTCACTTTTCTCCTAATAGAAGGGTCAGGTTCGAACAATGACTGAGGTGGAAACCTAGCCCTAAAAGTGAGTAGTGTCTCTACCGCTTCCTCAACATCGGAACCCACTATCGTCCCTTTAGCAAATTGAGACTGAACATAAGCAATTCCAGTGGAATTGAACCCAACTCATTATCTTCCCACTCCTGACGAAGGAAGGTACACATGACATCAAAAACATACCTTTGTTTTGGTGCCTCCCACTGTAGGAAGATATCCATAACCACTTGTGGACTGTACTTGGGGGTATTCGAAACCCATCTACGAGCAAGGAGATCTAACACTGCCCGCTCTTCGGGACCAGGGAGCTGACTACGTCTCTGCTTACGTTCAGAAACAGGGGTCATATTCAGTGACCCAAAGAAAGGAGACAAAAGACTAGTGACAGTCTCAGTCATTCGTTGCCGAGCAGAAGGAGAAGAAGTTTACATGAGGACAGGAGACAAAGTGTTTTGAGGTGACAGAGACGTAGGGACAGAAATAAGAGAAGTCGAAGATAAAGGAGTGTAAGGCAAAGGAGTTTGAGGCAAGGCTGGTGGCAAGGCTGGCGAACCTGGAGGGGGCTGCACCAGGGGAGGAAGAACCACCTGTGAAGCAACGGGTGGCTGAACAACAACAGGGGGTTGAATGACAACAAGGGGTGCAACAACTGGAGGTAACGGAGGTGCAGTAGCACCCTGCACATAAGGGGGTGGTAATCTCAGTAAATGTGACATCAAAGGATCCTTTTCAGGGTCTACAGTCACATTTGAAAGGGGAGGTGGCAAAGCCGGGTAACATTTGTCAATGGCCATGCAATGTTGTCTATCTGACACTTCAATCGCACGATCTTCTTCATCTTCCTTAAACTGCCTAGCAGCTTGCATTACCGATATATTCCTTTCCTTCCTATCTCTCTTAGCTTGCTTAATTTCTCACTGTTTGGCTTCCTTACGCCAAAGGCGGAAAGAGTCAAACATCGCCGGCCGGGCTTTCTTCTTAAATAGCGCAACTTCTAGGTTATCTAAAACATCTGATTCAAAACTACCATGTTGGGGCCATCGTAAAACACCATCTTTCCTTGTATAACGGACCCATACTTCATTAAAGGTAATGGGACCTACACCATGCTTTGAATAGAGCTCATAAGTTGGAGTTCCAACCGGAGATATCGGACACGAGTCCTCCAATCGGGAATCCCTATTACAACTACAACAAAACCATTTCCTAAATTTGCTAAAACCAGGCATCTTTTAGCTCACTAGTCGTGCTTCAAACTTCAAGGGGTTATCAAAAATGATACACTCGCAAATATACGAACCCCCCCGGCTTCGACTATTGCAATGGCCGAATCAAAACCAAGAAACAAAACAAAGTCGGACCCACTTATACTTAACCAAAATGTCTGTCACGCCACCAGAAGACCGTCTAACGTCTCACCTTACAAATCATCACAAGAGGGTCCAAGACAGGGTGACAGTCAGGGCAGCAGTCCTTCACAGCCGTCGGAAAGGGGAAGCCTCGCAGGAAAAAACCTTCGGTCCACGTCGACATGCAGGGGTCGATGAAGTGGTGGCCGTCCTCCAGAATTTCTTCACGGGGCTTCTCACAATCGTTGGGCGCCAGTTGAAGAACCGGGGTTTAACCCAGCAGCGTCAGGGGCACGCCTAAGATCTTCGAGTTCACCTGTCTTGGTATACAGAGACACGGAATACTTCTGGATGGCATCAGAGACCAAGTTTATTAGCTGCAGCTAGTAACAGTGATCCTAGAAATACATCACGGTGTAAATTCTCAGGAGACTGCTCATTTTACTAAGGCGAGACGTCTCCTTTTATACCCAATATTCACATTATAAATGTACACCCACTGCACAAAATTCTAGCCAATAAGGTACATTTTCAAACAAAGTGTCACATAACAAAAACTCAATTTACAGTATCCCAACCCAAAAGTTAATTATTAGGAATGTCCCAAATTCAATCTCCACAAGCCGGACAAACCTATAATTGAAAGCATAACCCATGTAATGAAGAAACATAAAAAAAGAAACGGTAACAGATGCTGAACAAGATAAGGCATGTGCAAGGAAACTAAAAGTTAACGATGTCCTGAACATTGATTGGCAATCTCAGACAAAGATCGATCAGGGAAATTGGCTTTGCGGGGTCAGTTTCAGGTGCAGAGGTCAGTTTCTTACAGTTCATTTCAGAATCAAAAAGAAACCTAGTTAATGTATACATTAACTAAGAAGGCCAGGCCACTTTATTCACCAGGCTACCTTCACAGGCCTACGTGAGGGCAACACGAAATGGAGGCACAGAACAAAATGAAGTCAGACTCGAGAATTACAGAACCTCAGATGTCTCCTCAGTAAGAATCCATTCCTCCATCAAGACCACTCCTTCGGACGGCCGCGTCTCCGATGAGCCCGACAAGTCGGGTGCCAAACTGTGGAAATGTGCCTTTTCAGTGGCACACCCATGCAGGGTTCACCCTTAAGTTTGTCCACGGGTCCTTAGACTAACAAAGAAGAGATTGGCACTGAAGCTGGAATTTAAAATATCATGTTTATTAATCACTCATGAGTGGGACTACATCAATACAACACCCTCAGGCGCTAAAGGAGGCACTACATGGAATACAGAAACCATGGGCCTTTTATACAGTTTTTTGCAGGGTAAGCATGTAGTTACAAATAGAAGGTACAGGCCTACACAGGAATAGCTATCGGCTAACATGGGCAGATGGATATCACTTTGTCAGCAAAGTGGGAGGGGAAACAGAACTGCTTACATCAGTAGGATATGATAGACAGTTACATTCTCAAACAGGTGCATTCTAGCAGCTACAGGCCTTTCTGAGCTCATACATTGTTCTGGCTCAGTACAGAAGGAGTTAACTAAGGTTGATGACTCAAGCAGAATAGAAAAGTAGGCAACAGTGAAGACGGCAGAATCACAAGGCTAACAAAATGGATCCTGCAAATAAGATGGCTTCAGCTCATGCTAACAGCAATTATTTTCGATTTCCACAATAGGGGTACAGGGCTCATGCACCTGTACTCTCACCACTGGGATGGGGCACCCAGCTAGAGCGGTGACTGATATATGCCAGGGCAGTGGGTTGTAGGCATGGAACACAGGGATGGGTGCCATGTCGACTCTTCACTTTGTTCTGCACCAAAACACACAGCCTGCAAAGGCAGTGTGTGTGCAAAGGTACAGGGCGTTTAAGGGTGGCACAATAAGTGCTGAAGCCCTTAGAGGTCCTCCCTGGTCACAGTGCCCTGGTACCATTTACCAGGGGTTGACCTGTGGCCAGAGATGCCAATTGGGTTAGGTTTGGGGAAAGAACACAGGCCCTGGGAAACTGATTGGCAGGGACCCAGGGCACATCAAGTCAAAGTGCATCAGTAGTCTGGCAAAAAGTGGGGTGGCTACTGCAACAGAAACCCACTTTCCCACACCTGTTAGAACTAGCTATTGTTGGTTGCAGTTACAAATCAGACTGATCAGTGAGTGACAAACCTTGCTTTCTGAAAAAGAAATGATAAAAATGCTATTTGTAAACATGACTCTGCGTGGGGAGAGAAGCAACAATGTGCTTTTGAATCTGCAAAAGAGGTTATACAACGTGTTTCAGACATGTATCAACAAAGGCAAAAGGCACCAGGGTAAATTACAACTGCACCACCTAGGCTAGTCACAGAAAGTACATTAAGCTCGTATTGCCCACCTCAAATGGTCAGCTGCCACATGACCACAGATATATTCAAGAGAAAAGGCTGATGAGAGGCAACACACAGAACAAATTACAGTGTACACAAAGCAAAGTTCAGTCTTCAAACGTTGCGCGTTTTTGATCCAAGTCTTTAATTTTTCAAATGTCCTCTGTATAAATGTGGAAAAACAGCCAACATGTTTCACCCTTCCCAAGGGCTTCTTCAGGGCTGCCAATTCATATAATATAGGAAATCTTTAGAAACCACTATTTTAGGAAATTTTCAATTTAAAAGAGACAAAGGACGTTTAGCGAAAAAGAGAGAAAAGAGGGAATTTCGGAAAATCAGAGTCCGACGTGAAGCACGGAACAAAAAAAGGGTCACGGCAGAAGAGGAAACATCCATGCTAAATGTGAAAGTAGAAAAATTAAAAAGTAATGCAGTCAAAGACAAAGTCTAAAGGATACCGGAAAACCGATCCCCAAACCAGAGTAAAAACACCCTAAGTGTAATGAAGTATTCAAGAGTATCCAACTCAAATAACTACTGCTTACCAATATAAGGTAGCCAGATTTGTGTATCAATGTATTGATACCAGCAAAGAGTAATGTCGCATAATGTCCCTGTTGGTGGACGTAGACTCAACAAATGAGGCCTAAATACAAAGGCATAATACAAGCATGTAAGTAACTTACTGCCACACATGACTAGCTCAGTTCAAGAGTGGGGTCCAAAATGGTCCAGAAAGATGAAAAGTGAAAAGAGCAAACTGTGAAGAAACAAGATTAGATGTGATAAAGGCTGACACTAACGTCAATTCATAAACCAATGTCCCCCATACTGTGGATGTGTAAAGCCAAGGGGAGCATACCTAAGACCGATGGTGAGTACCCTTGTGTCCTCAGCCCAATTTGAAACGTATGTTGCCTTCGAACGGCAAAGAAATAACTCTTAAGGCATTGGTAAGCCTCCAGTGTAATCAGTAATAGTACCAATGGATAAAGTAGAGAGGAATTTTAACTACTACCGTCAACAACGTACACTTGATATTGTGACCCGTAATAGTACCTATGGATAAAGTGAAGAAGAATGTTAACTACTACCATCAACAACGTATACTGGTTCCATTACGAAGTAATGATGGTTAAGAGTAATCAAGGACAGATATTCAGTGTCCCTCCAGTAAACCGGAATAGAGTTACATAGATGTGTCCCAAAAATGCAATGATGCGTTAACCCCCATTGGGTTAGTATGCCCTTGCTAACAAGTATAAGGTCTCATACAAGAGTCCATACCAAAATGCATAATGAGTGTAAAAGGCTACCAACCAGGCATCTTCTGCTAATGGAAAACGCCAAAGGCCACTTCCACAAGCAAGAAGGGGCCACAAGGCTTTCTCCACCAACTAAGTAGAAATACCCTAATTAAGCAGTTGTCCAAGTGTCCTCTGTGAAGCAAAAGAATGTAAACCCGGTAACCCCGGGGTCTCGTAGCCACGAGGCGTCCCCCCCAACTAGATTAAAGGTCCAAATTAAGCAATCCTCTAAGTATCCCTTTAGAAGCAGAGATAAAGCAAGGAACCCCGGCGTCAATTTACTTACTTACAGCAGCAGCGATATACGAGTGAGGCGCCGCGCAGCTGCCTATATTCCTACCAGCGTCCCAGGCAACCGACGTGCACAAAACATGCACGTCACTTCCGGATTTCAAGCCTAATGAAGGCTAGACTGCTAACCTGAACGTAGATTAAACCGCATTATAACCATTTCCGTTCGCCCGTGGTGTTTTAGTCATAAGTCTCCGAGCATACGCGCAAATTAATGAAAACATTATTTTAAAAAGGACTACATATGCACTGGTTTCATGTTTGTATGAAATATTGCCATAAACATCTAATGTCACCTCCTCACCAATGCTTGATTTATGTATTGTGTCCTTTTGTTGCACCCTAATTAGTGGGTAGTGGTGATGTACATAAAAAGTATTGTGTAATGTTAATCGTATTGTTGCACCCTGTTGATTCACCTTCAGTTTTAGATAAGCCATCTAATTACAGTTAGTGAAATGTTGCTTACTAATAGACATATACAAATGTACCATTCCAATATGGCGCTTGTAAGTGAACTCGCAAGTCCTCTTTCGATATCTATGTAGAAACCGGAAATGAATGTAAGCCTTGACCAGTGGACATAACGGTGTGTGACCAAGACCCCAGAGGGTGAAACGCGTCACGTTGGGTTTATGATATTAATAAACCCCTTTTGAATGATCCTTGGCTTTTGGTGGAGCTTTTTACGAGATCTGAGTGCACGAGTGGGATTCCGTTTGCTGCAAATATTGAATACTGGTATACTCCACCGGCATCGTGCCACCCCTCAACGGGCTACGATCTCCGTCAGGAGTGCTTTTTGTCTGGATTTTAATGGGGAGAGCGACAGCCGGCCGCAAATGAGATGAAGCTGCTGAACATCCCGCACCCATCCGGAAGACCCGGCTTCACACTATCCCAGAAGCGGGATATACCATGAAGGTAAGGATACAGGGTCAGCGGTGGGAGGACTATTCTGGGATTGCTATGTAACTTTGCCTTTAGTGCCTCCTACTCCCCCCCTGTCTTTACTAATTGTTCCTTTCGTTGTTACGTACGGGAGTGTGAACATTGCATGTGTGCACCGATACTTGTTATGCGGAAAATTGGAAAAAGGAACTGTCTGCAACGTGAGATTATCTTTTCTGACTACACGTCATTACGGGCTTAAATCATACGCTGATAATAAAACGAAGTTAGAGGGAAGTGACTCGAGCCTAGTACACAGCTGACTAACCACGGGTACAGACGGACTATTTCATCTATATACTTTTTCCGCATCAGCACACACGCAGGAAATTTCATTGAGGATTTTGTTGAAACACAAACTGATATGGGACACAGAATTCTCTTTCTTCTATTGTAAAGTATCAAAAGGGGGGAGTACAACAACGAAAAATTACGAACCAAATGAGGCACTTTTAGAAATTTGAGGCAAGGGGAACCCTGTATACAGACAGGGGGATCAAGTATCAAGTATCACCAAAACCAAGGAACTGTTCACTGGGATTACCGGAATTCCAAGATGGAGGACGAAGAAGAACGCAGGGCAGCAGCACAAGCACTGTTTGCTAGAGCACCAGGGGTAGGGCGTAACCTTTCCATTACCACCACACGAACTGAATCTACTATTATGGACAAACTTAGGAAATATGAGAAATTACATAAACAAGAGATGACTAAGTGGTGGGAAGCGACATCACTACAAGATTATTTGGATAAAGGAATGGTGACCCGTGGCCTGAGGATTTACATACTCCTTCCTACGACTCGCCAGAGCCACATATGCTAGAAGAGTGGTCAGCGAATTCCGCCAACAGTTCAAATCCTAGTCAAATATGCCTGGACTGATAGGGATAACATTAAAAAGGAAATTGGATGCATTAAGGAAGAACTTAATTCTCATCCAGAACAAGAACTAATATTGAAGTTCTTGAAGGAAATGAGAAAACGACTAAGAAGGGTGGAAGACGATTTCAAAGCTAGGAAACAACAGAAACTCCATCGAGATTGCGGTGACTGCGAGTCAGGTAGAATCTTAACTCACAGCAGAAAATATGATAACCTATATGAGAAAAACAAAAAGAGTGAGCTAACGAATGCAACACCACACACAGAACAGGAAGAGGAGATCGAATATTCTAGTGACACCAATACTGAAGGATCAGAACAAACACCAACATCAGAAGGATCATTGTCAGAAGGAGACATCACAACTTGCCCAAAGACTTTTTTAGACGAGTACAGGCTCATGAGACGAGGCCGGCAAACATCAAAAGTGAATCCCCAGGCGAATCAGAGGGAGGATACCCCAATAAGGAGAGGAAGGGGAAGAGAAAGAGCAAAGGGAACAAGGGGAAGAGGCAGAAGAGGATCCAACAGAGGAGAAAGAAAAGAGAACGGCTCGGAGCAAGTGGGAAGAAAACAAACACGCTCCAAGACAAACCAATAATGGATGACAGCACGGTAAATCAGACTATATTAATCTCTCCACAAAAAAGATTAGTAACAAAGACAAAAGGACCCTCTGCCTAGGACTCTCAATCTGTCCAGCTACCCCTATGAACTATGTTAATGATAAAATTGATGTTTTTAAGTTTTGCAGAAAATTGAAATTGAAAAAATGGCACAAACTGAAACCTGCAAGAAGTAGGGGCAGTATGCAAGGAGGGAGACCAGGGCCAGATGAGGAGTTAACAATAGGTGACATTGATATGTTAATGGCACTACACGAATTACAAAATGACATCGGGAATTCAGATACGAGCAGCGAGGCTCATCGTATCTTGGATGAAATGGAAATTCGATGTGATGCATCTGCCTGCTCAGGTTTTAAACCTAAGTCAACTTTTCTGCCAACTATGAGTCACGATAACATAGATACCTTCCAAAAACAGGTAGGACAGGATTTACTGAAATTCAGACAGCAAAATTGGGCCAAGAAAATGAGAAATTTCAAACATAACCAAACTCTCTCACAGAAAAAATCTATACAAGAACTAGCCAATGACGACAGTATTGTGATTCGACCCGCTGATAAAGGGGGAAATATCGTCATCCTGTCTAGAGACATGTATGTAACAGAAGCAACAAGACAATTAAGTGATATCAATACATGCACTAAATCCAATAAGCTGGAATATAACAACAGTATCTTGCCGATTTGGGAGAAATTGAGTGAGTGGAAGGACAAGGGTTAGATAGAATGGGAGGAATACTGTTATCTTAAAAAAGACTTTCCTATCCTCCCAGTGATATACCTACTTCCCAAAATACATAAAAACAGAGACAATCCCCCTGACAGACCCATCATCTCTTCCAGGGGATGTGTGCTAGAGAACCTGTCCCATTATGCTGATCACTTTTTGAGGGAGTTTATAGTCACCTTACCCGTATACGTCAAAGAAACAAAATACTTTTTGGTCAAAATGTATGATCTAGAATGGGAAGCAGACCTTCTACTAGTCACTATGGATGTTAATTCCCTCTATACAATTATTAATCATGAGCAGGGTATAGAGGCGTGTACCAGATTTCTTAAGAGTAGACATATAAGATACTGGGATCACACACAGATGGTACTTGATATCATCAGACATTGTCTGATGAATAATTTTTTCATGTTTGATGATGTGATCTTCAAGCAATCCCTTGGTACTGCAATGGGAACCAGCTTTGCACCTAGTTTTGCCAATCTCTTTATGGGAGCCTGGGAAGAGGACATCAGAAAGGAAGCAAGGGTTAAACTCTGGTTACGGTATATTGACGACCTGTTTGTTGTCTGGAAAGGCAGCAAACAGGAAGTGCACACCTTCATCACAAAACTGAACCAGAACACAATAAACTTAACCCTTACATGTACTGTCAGCAAACAAAAGGTCGAGTATCTCGATACTTGTGTGGAAATTGTAGATAACAAGGTAACGACAACCCTGTTTTGCAAAACAACGGCAGGTAATACTTTATTTCATGCCTTAAGCAGTCACCCAAACACACTCAAATTGAGCATTCCCTATGGGGAATTGCTTAGAGCCAAAAGCAATTGTAGTACCGAGGAAGGCTTTCTAAAGGAACAAACAATCATGGTACAGAGGTTCAAGGATAGAGGATATCCGACTTGGGCACTCAAAAAAGCCATGGAGAGGGTGAAGACAGTTAATAGAGACACAATCTTAGAGACCTCTCCCGATATCAAACTCACGAATGAAACTGACAATCCAGATACCCGTATGATATTTACTTTCAATGGGCATTCAGATCAAGTTAGGAAAACAGTTTCCCGTAACTGGAACCTATTAAGAGGGGATCCAATTATAGGAAACTTGCTTCCATTACATCCGACAATAAGTTACAGGAGAGGATGTAACATGAAAGATCTTTTGGTGCATAGTGATTTGCCTAACAGGAATACTAAAAGAAGCATAGACCTTCAAGGATTTTTTCCATGCGGCCATTGCAAGGCTTGTGGAAACAGTCATATGCAGAAACAATTTTTGAATAGTAGCACCAATAGTATGATCAGTATCAAACAATTTCTTACGTGTAGCAGTACCAATGTGATATATGTACTTGAATGTCCCTGCAAACTTAGATATGTAGGTAGCACAACACACATGGCGAAGAAAAGAGTCCTCGAACACATGAGGGCTATCACCAATAAGGACCAACAATATCCCATCGCTCGCCACTTTGAGACCAAACATTTTTCAGAATACACCAAACTGTCTTATTATGTCATAGAGCAAGTGTTATCCAACAAAAGAAGGGGTAACAGCACATTAAGATTAAGACAGCGTGAGTCAAGATACATTATCGGGATGGGGACACGATATCCGAATGGTCATAATATTGATGAGGAGATGTCCATATATCTACATAATGACTAATTCAGTATTTATCTATCTTCCTCAGTTTAAACCCATTTGACCAAGTACGCAGTACGTATGTAGGTCTCAGAATTTAATATCTGAAAATGTGAAAATAATTTCAAATGTAATTTGTATATATCCCAGGTTTCGAAGTTATAACTGTTGCCTCACGTGTATAAATTCAGGCAGATGTCCAGTACCTTTTGGTTGTATAACTTGTGCTTAAAACCATGTTATTTCATGTAAAGTAAATAAAAATGATACGCTGTGCTTTACCTTTACAGGAGGAAAGGAAGGGACTATGTCTTGGGTTCGCGACACAGGATCCCTACCCTTTTCTTCAGGCTGCTTTCCAGTGAACAGATAAGATCTCATTCAATTTTAATCAAGTTATTGTATTATTTAAGCACATGTTTTGATTTTGGTTAAAAGGGTTTACCACCGGATCAGACATAACTCAAACATAAATGTATTACAAGATATAGGGAGCGAGTTTCATGAGCACACGAGCACGATAAATGATGTGGATGGTACTTTGTCTTTACCCACTAATTAGGGTGCAACAAAAGGACACAATACATAAATCAAGCATTGGTGAGTAGGTGACATTAGATGTTTATGGCAATATTTCATAAAAACATGATGATGCTTATACAATCAGCCATGTGTCTTACTCTAGATTTGACCAATAGAAATCATGGTCCTTGACGTCAGATTCGGACCCACTGACAAAGATTCCGCCCACTATGGGGGGTAACGTCAAATGGGCCAATGTTTTGTACACGGCCATTTACAATGCCCAAAATGTCAACTAAAATGTTATAGAATGTTAAAAACATGCCTAATACAGCACGATACTGACATATATCTTGATTGTTGCTACTTAGCTCGATCTTGTTACATTACGAGGCAATTCATAGCATTATGGTGATGTACATAAAAAGTATTGTGTAATGTTAAATTAATGCGTGCAATAATCGTATTGTTGCACCCTGTTGATTCACCTTCAGTTTTAGATAAGCTATCTAATTACAGTTTAGTGAAATGTTGCTTACTAATAGACATATACAAATGTACCATTCCAATATGGCGCTTGTCAGTGAACTCGCAAGTCCTCTTTCGATATCTATGTAGAAACCGGAAATGTATGTAAGTCTTGACCGGTGGACATAACGGTGTGTGAGCAAGCCCCCAGAGGGTGAAACGCGTCACGTTGGGTTTATGATATTAATAAACCCCTTTTGAATGATCCTTGGCTTTTGGTGGAGCTTTTTACGAGATCTGAGGGCACGAGTGGGATTCCGTTTGCTGCAAATATTGAATACCGGTATACTCCACCGCCATCGTGCCACCCCTCAACGGGCTACGATCTCCGTCAGGAGTGCTTTTTGTCTGGATATATATATATATATATGTATATATATATATATATATATATATACATATATATATATAACCTCATGTCTTATTCTGAGACAAGTCTTTGATGTGTCTCATTTTATAAGAGTGAAGCCCTTTCCTGGTGTTGTTTTTATTGCTTTGCCGTGTTTGTGCCTCAGTGTTGGAGATGAGTATTTTCTATTATTTGTGAGGGCAAAGCAATACATATATGGCCCTCATTTTATTGACCTGAGAAGGATGGAAGGCTGAGTAGACCTGCCGGGATTTGAACCTGTAACTATGAGGGCAAACACATTCCCCTACCGAGGATGTATTAGTCCAGTAAGCCACTAGGGCCAGCATGCGCATAATACCAGTGGACTTCCACTAAAGTACATAGAACTCGTGTGAATATGGGTATCAATAAAAATGAAAATGTATTCTTCTAAGCTCTACTATAGCCGCTAAATTTGAGGGCTGTAGTCCATAGATACGTCTCAGGATACCTGCAGTACTGATGTTATCACACGCGTTGCGCAGTGACAGTAGTCTCCATATTCAATTAATATAAAACAATACACCATGTCTAGGCTCCAATATTCAGGAGTATCTATACCAGTGTAGATGCTGAGCCGAGTTAACCTCTTAATGAAGTGAGTAACAAACGTAGATAACTAGGTTCCTCCACTGCCAAAGCCTAGGGTTAAAAACTTAGGCATTTGGTTTGATGAAAATCTCACCTTTGACAGTCAAATCACAACCTTAGCAGGCAAGTGCTTTGGGATCCTGAAACCTCTCAAAAACACCATTAGCATCCTACCTGTATCTGCCCAGAAGACAGTGATCCAAGCTTTAGTTATCTCCTGGTTACTGGATTACTGTAACTTCTTATATCTGAGAGTCTGTCAGTCTAGGCTTATGAGGCTCCAACGTGTCTAGCACACTTCAGTCTGGCTTTTGCTAAATCTTCTGAAATGGGCATCCATAGGCTTGGCACTCAACAAACTCTAATGGCTCTTGGTGAAGAAACGCATATCTTTCAAATCCCTGTTTTGTTATACCAAATCTTTAGGAAGACAGGTGTGGAAAAGGTGTGGCGCAGCAGCCAGGGAGGCTGACTCCGGCACAGGGGGCTCACGGTTTGATCCCCAGTGTCAGCGGCAGGTTAGCCCAGCACCATGTGACTCTCGGCAATAGCTCGCTTAATCTTCCCAACGGCCCCCAGCGTCTTGAGAACCTTTGGATGATTAGTTTGCCATTTACAAATACCGGGTTATTATTATAGGTTCAGCTTATTTGCACCCACTCATTACACCCTATTCTCCTCCGATACATCTCAGGTCTTCTGATACTTTGTTAGTGCAGATCCCAAGAGTGAAGTAAGTTTGCACTGGTGAGAGCTCTTTCAGCTCTCACCGGTTATGGAACTCTCTTCCGCTTCAGTTGAAGCTATCTAAGACAGAACTTCTGTTCGGAAAAGTTTTAAAACCTTTCTTTTTAGGTAAGCTGTTTCTCTTTTTTGGGGGGTTTTGCTACCTCTTTTTGGTGTTTACACATATTAGTGCTGGGACACGCCTGTTGAAGTAGTTATGAGATTTATAAGTTTATTCAATTTCGTCTTCAGCCATGTTGTTCTTTTCTTTGTTGAGAGTGACACCAAGGTTAGCCTGCCTGTGACTACCTGTGGGACAAAAGCGTCCCCTTTACAAGTATGTTTATTCTGATTTTTTATAGGTATGTATTTGGTCAAATACCAATGTCATGATCTGCCCATCTCTAAAGATTTTATAAGCACAACAAATTTAGTAGTGGCCATGATAACATACAAGAGTGATAAAGTTGTTTATAATAAAATTTAAAATAGCGGGTGTGTGTTTTCAAGCTTTACGGTTACACTGAGTCATACACAAAGTGTAAAGTGCATAATAATATTTCTTGCAACACAAGTGTTACCATGTGCAGTGCATCACATTTACATGAGATGGGTAATGTCAAAATGTGGAAATTGCTCTAACGTCTATCATCTTCTGTTTTTATGGTACTGAGTCGCGAGCGAATTCCCAGCCCCTAAAATGCGTTTGATATATCTAAAAAAACCTGGCATCTGTATATTGCATGAGTGAAGCAATGATGTGTGTTGTTTGCACAATCCACACACACAATAAGAATGCACAATGATTGAAAATCAGTCAGTACTGTGGGACCTGCTTTGTCCAGCTAAAAGCTGGATGACCTCTTTGACAGTCAGAAACTGGAACATGGAACATGTTGACCTGGGGACGTGTAAATCATTAAGCTAGTCATACACATCCTGTTTAAGTTTTCATACATGCCAAGGGTACCACCTAGTAATATAAATTAGTTAGGTGATCAACTGCAGACATTTTCACCTCTCTTTCCTGGCCCCTAGATTGAAATAGCAGTCAATAACAAAGTGAAACCCCCCAAGATTGGGGCTGAGCCCACCCGGGACAGATTATTGTACCAGATGAGGCCTCAAAGATTTAGAATACCGCATAGAAATATGTGGGTGAGAGTCTTTTAATAAAACAGGAGTTCTTTTCAATAAACCACATGGGCATCCACTGACACCCAAACGAAGTGCAACATTGAAGGCTTAACTACAAGAATATTTTCAGAAGAATTTCATTTACCATTCAGCCTTCCATGCCAGGCTCCATATGCTTCATCACTAAACCTGACAGTGATTACCACCCCTGTGTGAATTACTGGGATCTCAACGAAAAGCCTTTATCGCCATGCTGCAGGGTCATGTGAAATCAACAAATATCTTTCAAATTAGATCTGCGAGGGGCATATAACTTGGTTCAAATTAAAGATTAAGGCAAATAGAAAACTGCTACAGTACAGAGTATGAATATTACACGTATCTTTGTAATGTCTGACAGGACTTTCCTGGTATACATACATGTTACATAGGAACTAGGCCAATTGTATGCCAACATTCCTTAAACCATGCATTTGGCCTAGAAAACTAACTATATGAATGTTAATGCCAACAAATATGTGCTTGATCGCCATTTTTTATTCAGAACAGCATTGACAAAAAAGAACTGGAAACTTTCCTTTCTCTGAAAGTTGCAGAGCCATGTGTAGTGCTTACACCCTCAAGACGCCCCTGGCTTGCACATATCTGACTTGGTAGAAAGCAGAAATAATTACCTTCTACACACTTCTGCAAAATTGATATTGCCAGTGTTCCGAAGCAGCAACTGCACAAAAAAAAGGCATACACAAATATCACTAAATAAATATACAAGGCATAAATACTGCACACCTACACTAAGTAAAGACACAAATATCAAAGACCAAAAAATTTCTGAAAAATATCTGTAATATACCAATATTGGAAACAAAAATAAAGAAACTAGAAAATATCACCTAAACATCAGAAAATGATCATATTTCTAAGTAGGAGAAATTATATCATATTAAATATATAATATAAAATATGTCAAAATAAAGTTTAGATACAATAAATATATAACAAAAACAATAACTAACGATTACCATGAATGGAGCAAAAAAATCTACTCTCCAACCAAATAACAAATTAAAATTAAAAATACTTTTCCAATTAAAAAAAAGTATAAAAAGGCCCCAGAATCCTTCCTAAAGAACAATTACAAAAAGACAGTCTCACTCAGCCAAATTGTAAATATACCAAAGAAGACTTCAACTCTTTAATGAATCCTTAAAAACTACAAAGTAGTCAAGTCAAGTCAAAACACTTTATTCGATTATTTAAAAATCATAAAAGTATACTATACAAATACATAATGTTAAAAAATTCCAGAACATATCATACAAATAAATTATTTTTTTAAAGTATATAAAAAGTCAGTGGCATATACATATGGATCAACACAAATATACACAAAACATTTATGGTAGCAGATATTTCATGGTTCATAACAGTGATATTTCATATATTACATGGAAGTTGATTTATGTTATATTATTTGAACTAAAATGAACATTTGCAGTGACAGCTCCTGCATTCATCCGGAGTCTCTTCCCTCTAGCGCGGATTGATGCAATCAAAAAATTGGCTACACCAAACATCACTAAAGGGGTCTCCATTAGTTGTAGATAATACAGTGCGGGTTTAAGCTGTACAAACCCCTTTTCCCTTAACAGTGGTTTAATGAACGTTTTCCTGCTTTCCAGAAAGAAAGAACAGAAAAACACAAAATGTATCTGATCCTGATCAGAAAAATTGTCACATTCACATGGCATGTTCTCCTTTGGGGTGCACCATTTATCGTAAATACCCAACAGAGAATGTGCCTGATTAAATCTAAATTTTGTTAAAAGCCACCGATGATAGGATCTGGTAACAGTAGTCAAGTAAGGTTGAATTGACAATGACAAGATCAACAAATAGTGTGACCTTACTGTTGGCTTAATAATTTCCTTTGCTTCTCGTTCTGATTCTCGCAATTTTATAAAATGAGTTTTTACCCAAATAATATCTTCCTTGGTCAGGTTTTCCGGTTTCAAATATAGTTCAGGGCGACCCAGATGTACTGCTGATGTTTTAATAAATGTCAACCACTGAATATCCGCCACCCTGTCCCGCCCCATACAATCACTAATAATCTTGTGGTTTAGTGTAAGGTTGGGGTTCAGCCAAGTTCTGATCCATAATAAAAGCGGCGCCATATTTAACATGTCTGTAATGTACCCTAACCCTAGCTCCAAGTGAGCTGCAAAGGATGATGTGGATTGGGGGAGACCCAGGAGAGATCGCAGAAATTTATTTTCTTCTCTCTGTATCGGGGCAAGATCTTTATAGCCCCAGATTGCTGCCCCATAGCTTGCTATGGCTAGAGTTTTTGATCTATAAATCGTCAATATGGCCTCAGCTGGTTTGCCACCCAATCTTTTCGCGAAGCCTAATATAGCCGCCGATGATCTTTTCACGGCTACTACTTTATTAGCGACTTGGGGTGCCCAGGACCCTGTGTCGTCAAACACTACGCCAAGATAGGTGAACACTTTCACTCTCGTTATTACTAAGCCATTACAAGAGAGAGTTTTCATGTTGTTCCTACCTTTCCCTATGGCCATAACATGCGATTTCTCTACATTTGTCACGAGGTCCAGATTTTGCATAAAGTCCCCAAAGGAATTTAGTAGATGTTGTAAACCCACAGGGGTCCTTGACAGCAGCACCGTGTCATCAGCGTATAATAAAACAGGCACTGGGGTTCCCTCCATGCGCGGGACATCAACGGATGCTGCCGCCAAGGTAGGACCCAGTGAGTTTATGTATAGAGAAAATAGCATTGGGGCCAGGATGCACCCCTGGCGCACTCCCCTGCCGGACTTAAGACCAGCGGTACACTTCCCATCTTGTGTCATACGAATGACCGCTGTCAGATCTCTATGGAGCTCTGCCAGGAAGTTCACCAGGGCCCGATCTAAACCCAGCTCCAGGAGCATTGTCCACAGCTTTGACCTATTAACTAGGTCAAAAGCTGTGGACAAGTCCATAAAAGCCAGGTAGATTGCCCCTTTTGTTGCGACAGTATATTTGCTGACTATTAGATGTAAATTCAGGCACTGATCTTCGGTGCCTCGTCCGGTTCTAAAACCATACTGTGCATTACACAAGATTACGTTATTAGATGCCCATGTAGAGATCTTAGCCAGAATAACCTTCCCTAGTATTTTAAATGACGAATCCAGTAATGATATAGGCCGATAGCATCTTGGGTCCCCCCTCTGGCCCTTCTTAAAAATCGGGACTATAATAGCCCGTGACCAAGATATAGGCAATCTGCTATTATCAGTACAGGCTATATTAAAAACATTAGTGAGAACTATTGACCATATTTTAGGGTGTGCTTTAAACATGTCAGCTGTCACCCCATCTGGGCCAGGGGCCTTATGACCAACCGTGTCCTCTATGGCCTTTTGTACTTCTTTGATTGTAAATCTCAATGGAGAGTCCAATTGCTCGCTCACTATAGGAACAAAAACATCTACCGGGAGGTTACTGCCATAAATTTTCTCGAAATGGTCTAGCCATTCTTGTTCTGATATGTTTAGTTCTAGTGGGGTATTTTCCTTATCATTAAAAAGTGGAGAATTGATGATTTCCCAGAATTTGGAACTGTCCCTCAGGGTAGCCTTGTCATATAATAAGTCCCATGCATTTTTTTTTATATCATTCTTCCGAGACTCAACAGTCTTTTTATAATGTTTTCTTAACCTGGCCACTTCCTCGTTATCTCTGGGTATCTTTTTTAGTTCCACCAATAAATCTCTATGGGCTTTGGAGCACTTTGAATCAAACCACCTGTGTGGTTTTTGCACCTTATGTGTTGTCTTACATGTTAGGTCCACGGCCACTTCCTGGCAAATTAAATCAAACGAGGAGATAATATCCCCACCCAGCCCTAGCGGATCTAAACAGATATTAATTTCCTTGCCCACCTTCTCACTTAGTGTGGTGTGAAAAACCTCCCCTGATCCTGAACGATTAACTCCAAGGGAGGTACTGTATTTATATTTTCAGTAAGTAAATATGGGTTGTTATTGCGCAATTCCAATACCACTGGATTATGATCACTAAATGTAGCTTGTATTGCGTTATAAAAAATGACATTTTGCAGCATGCCTGGTGAAACAAATATAAAATCTATAATAGTATTACTGTCCCTAGCACTATATGTTGCTACCCGGTCATTGGTGTCAGAAAACTCCGGCTCGGCTAAATCAACATCAGACAATAGTTCTTCAAGAGCAGCCCCCTTTGTTGAATGTTCAAAATGTGAATAGGGCAAGTAATCTATATCTATTTTTCGCCTATACTGGCAATTTAGCTGACACAAATGTATGTTAAAATCCCCAAGGAGGATTAAATAAACAAAAGTGGTTTGATCCTTCTTATAATTTATTTAAAACGTTGCTAATGCATTAATGTTTTCATTACAATGCGTACCATATGGGGCATTATAGAAATTAACATACAAGATTTTATGCTTATTTGGCAAAGTAAATTCCAAGACTAGAAAGTTAGGAGATGTGGAGTTTAGGATTTTTGCAGTTCCCGTATGTTTCACAGAAATTAGGAGCTTGATGCTTGGGCAGCTTCGAAATACGATAAGTACCCATCTAACCAGAAATTACATTCCATATCCCAGGTTTCCTGGAGTGCCACTACATCGTAATCCTTTAATTGTTCCAGCCATATACTGTCAACCCTCTTTGAGCGAAGCCCTGCAATATTCCAGCTTATGAATTTGACTGGTTTCCCAGCTCCCCTATCTACAGTGGGGGTACCATATATCTGTTTATTATGGGTAGCGTAGCAGGTCAGTCAATCATTTTCATCCAGGTGTGATAAGGCTGTATATCTATTTGTTAGATTCAAAGTGGCCTTATTAGTTGGTCTGTTGGTATCAGTCTGTCTTGGGATGAAACCTGGTGTCTGCAGGGCCCAGGGCGACAAACCAGTTGGGCGTCTCGGGGCACCTTGTTGACCACCATTACCCAAAGATGGTTTGAGAAAGTTTGGCCGGGGATAAAAATAACCTAAAGGTACCACACGAACCCCTCCTGCCTTAATATCATTGGCGTCCCAGAACAAACGTGCAACCTCATGGGGTCTATTAAAATTTACTATGATGCAGTCTCCAGGTAACTTTTTTACCGTGTGGCCCAACCAGTTAACTCGTCTCACCATCGTGATGTGAGTAGATATATTCTTAGGGCCTGTGTAGTTTTCATCACACCATGACTTAACATTCTCTAATAGAGTACCCTGGGGCTCTTCCTCCTCTGGGCTTAAAGGTGGGATATTTACTAGGACGGCGACAAACGGGGTTGCCTCAGGTGGTAGGTTTACACGGGGCTTCAAACGCTGCCTCTATTCCCCCTGTAGTGCTCCACCTTTATTTGTAACAGTTTTTACAGGAGAGGCATTGGAGCTGACCCCTTCATGGCCCAGTTCCGTTAGATCATTATTCTTAGCTATTAAAGTAACTGCTTTTGGTGGTATTGAACATGTTTGGTTGAGTGGGACTGAAGGCCGATTTAAGACTAATGACGTGTCGTTCCCTGTCACTTCCATGGGTGAGTCATGGTGAGCGATAGTCCTAAGTGTTTTAGATTGCGGGCAATCAAGTGTTTTTAATGATACCAACTTATTTAACTGATTACATTTCCCTAGTATTTCTGACACACATTCTTTCAAAGTCTCAATAATGTCGTTTGCAATGTGGGCAAGGGTAGTTTCTATCTTATCCGTGAGTACTTTTTCCACCATGTCCCTCATGCGTGTTTCAAAGGTACTTATAGCTGGGCGCGATTTTGTGAAATAATGCGTGGCCTTCTTTATCGGTCTCCTTATCAGCCTTTTAACATGCTTAGTAGCTGTGCCAGCAGCCTCTCATGTGGGACTTGGAGCAATGTCTGTACATAATGGATTGAGCTCCCCGGGGCCTGTTGTGGTGCACTGGGCTTGAGATAACATATCCTTAGCTGTGAAGATTTGGATCGCAGGCTCCAGAGGTATGACTTGTCTGCTGGTCAATGGGGACACAGGGGTGTCCGACCATGTGTTTTCCAACCCTAGTTCCCGTTCTTTCTCCGCAATCTCATGATTGAGTTTCCCCACGGCAGAGGTAAGGTAAGACATGATGTTATTTGATGTTGAAGATTTACGGGGAACTTTAACTTTCCCCGCCCCCCCGAGGGTTGATGTTTGCAATTTGCGCTTACCCATGGTAAAATGGAACACTCAGGGGGTGAGCCCGTCCCGTCCCTTGTCGTCCACTGACGGCCACAGACGACCCGCCCTCAGCCCGGCGCCGCCCGCGCGCGTCCGCGATGCGGAGGAAGCTGCCTGTTTTTAATCGCCTCCAGGCGCGGCAACCAGGAAGTGGGCGGTGTCCCGAGGCAGGCTGGGAGCTGTAGTCCGCCCCACTCCGCGGCCGAACGATGTCAACTGCTCGACGGCGGGGGCGACCACAGCGTCAGGGCCCCAGCAGTTCTGGGAGGTCAGAGATGGCAGCGCGACCCCCTCCTTGTACGTCTCCGATTTGAAATGATCCCCAAAGTAAGTTTGACAAGACATGATAGCTAACAAAATGAAAACATTAATAAATAACTAAAACTATGTTAAGATAATAAATAATTAAAACCATACTACATGTTTACTTATCCAAAATAATACTGAAAGAAAAAACAATAGAAGGAAAATAAATTAGAGGCACAGACACCAAATTACTCAAAATACAAATAAGACTGCCTCGAAAGTAAAGATTGTAACCAAAGCATGGAACCAAAATTAAAGTTAAAAAAGCCTTTTAGCATATTAAAACAAAGTAAAACAAACTATTAATTATATTTTGCTTTAAAAAAATAAACCAACGCAACTTACAATTATTTTCCTCTCAACACACAACAAAGAACATTGTGCCACAAACAACGCCAAAATTGAGTCAAAAGAAAAAATCCACAGCCAAAATGAAGCAAAATACAGCCGCTAGAATGCAATTGAAAATGTTACAATAAATTTAACATCAAATGTTCTTTTCTTTAAATATATACAGTTTTTATACTTTAAACGCCCACAGATAAAATGTTAGAAACATCATAAGGGAAGCTGTTATACTAGAAGTTACACTTATAGTTAAGAGAGAACCAGCAGTGAGAGAACACACTGGAAATGCACCCACTATTTGTCAAACATGCTTTAAGGGCCAACAGTCACTACCTAATGGTTTTTCAGATCATGCAATGATCGTCTTGAAGGTATTGGTGGAGAAAGGCTCCCCGCTGGCCAGGTGATGGGTTTATAACAAACAGTACATGCAGAAGGAAGGTTGGGTCCAGATTTGCAAAGAGGAGATAAATGAATGTCTAATTAGGAATCATGAGTCTGCTCCCCCTAGTGTAGTGTGGGATGTTTTAAAAGCCAATATTAGGGGGCTTGCGATAGCGAAGGATGCAGACAATTGCAGAAGTATTAGAATACAAAAGTAAATTGTGAAAAATACTGTTCAGGATAGTCAAGATACATTTTCAAGGCATCCTCAACGGTGAATAGGAAAGCCTTGGATATGGCTAAATAGGCATTAAGTGAGCTATATTACACTAAGGGCCTCATTACGATGTCGGTCGTAAAGGCTCCAAACGGCATTCGGTTTGTCCGAATCTGACTCGGAACCTGCGTTTCCGACTCGGAAACATTTCTGACCAACCGATTACGATGTCCCCAGTCCAGGGCTTAATTTGTGCCGGAACTTTCTTATCAGAGCCGGGTCTACATTCTACACACCCATCTGCTACACGTGGTGGTCACACTCCACTTCTCCAGTCCCGAGCGAGAGTCCGTGTCCCGGACTAGTAGTGGTGTTGCGGCCGGGCCTTGCGGCTGTTAGACAGAGCCGGTTGAGCCAGTTACTTAGATTCCTGAAATCGAATCACACTTAAATGTTTATTGATGGCGTCCGCGGCCCGGGCCCTTAGTTCGGTGTTGCAGGTGGTGGGACACACTAATTCATCATTGGGCGCTGGAATCTGGATTTTGGTTGTTGGGCAGATTTCTTTCCAATTGCCATGCCCCAGCATACCCTCATTCGCTCACCCCACTTCACCGTGAGTCAGTCATCCGTTCAACAGACAGTTACTAGCAGGCAGCAGCACCTCCAGGGGCCCGCCTAACGGAACCACGAACCAGTCACAGTGCAGTTTCAGTTTGTGTCCGGCGGCTAAGCTACCAAGTACAGGTAAATTAATTATGCACGGACAGTATAACTTTAAGTAGTAGCCAGTGGTCATGTTCGACGATGCCAATAAAAGATTCATGAAATGAAATCACAGGATTAAATGTATTGATGGCGGCTGCCGCCCTGAGTTCTGTGTTGTGGGCGTGGGCGGGCCGACGCCATGGGACACACACTAATTCATTTATTTGTGCTGGATTCTGAATCAGGATTTTGGTTCTGCAGGGGGAGGCCACAGGGGCAGCAGGCAGCGTGCGCAGATTTTTTTTCAAATTGTCACGCCCCAGCATACCCGCATGTGCGCACCCCACTCCACCGCGAGTCAGTCTTCCGTTCAACAGACAGTTACAAGCAGGCAGCAGCACCTCCAGGGACCCGGCCGCCTAATGGAACCAGTCAGTCAGTGGCAGTGCAGTTCAAGAGTACAGGTAAAATAAATTAATTAAGTACGGACACTGACAGTATAACTAAGTAGTAGTCATGATCGATGATGCCAATAATATGCCATGATATCATCACCATGCTAAACCAAAGCTTTTTTATGGGAGTGGCGCGACTGAGGGTCTGGGTGGTCTGGTCATCGGAAGTCATGGATACATTTATGTTAAAGGCGTGGCGTCCGCGGCCCTTTTGTGTTGTTGCCGGCCTGGATTTGGTTCTATGAATCTGTGGGGGATGGGGCTGTGCGTGGTAGCGTGGGCAGATTTTTTGAGATTGCACGCGCATTTGCTGCATGATGATTGCCACGCCCTAGCATACACCCGCACCCCACCACCGAGTCATCGTGCTTCAGCGGCCGTGATTAAATTAAACAGGGCTGGAGTGGCGTGGATTCAAAAGAACTGGCAACAAGAAACCGGAGCTTTTTGATTTTATTGCACATTTCTGAAAACTAGACACATTCAGTGCACAGAGGCTTGTAGAGGAGTCTGTCTCGATATAGATCCCCAACTTGGGACAAATATTTCGAAAGGATGCATGACTTATTCAGGGTCCCCTGCTCAGAGGCAGCACACCGAACTAGGAGGACGATATATATATTTATCTATTATGTAATTCTCTCTTCTTTTGTCACAATCATCCGTCGCGCACTCTCTTCCTCCTCCCCATCTTCTCATCCCCTCTTTCTCTCTCTGGTTTGATACACCCTCTTTCTGCGACCTTCCAGGACTTTGTTTGCTTTCTGCCTGTCCTAGGATGCTTTCCAACCCCTGCTCCCAGGTGATTGTAGTAGCAGGCACAGCCGCTGGCGATGCTAAAGTTCCCCTCGGACCCTAGTGTCCTCTGCGCACATCAATTTTTGGACATACCTACATTTTGGCTGGAAAAATTAGGCGCTCTTCGCAGTGAATACTGAATTTCATCTCCCTGCCTAAGCAGGCTGGTTGTAATTGTGTGACTGTGTGTTGGGGGGACGGGGCAAGCTGTCGAACCTCCCAGCACACTCACTAGTATTCATTCAAACCTGCACTCTCACAGCCAGCATGCTCTCGCAGTGGTGGTGAAAACAATTTGGGTGGTAGAGCAGTACATGTTGGTTTGTTCTCACACCCAATGCTCTCTCACCAGGAGAGCTTTTACAGTAAAAGCATTTTCGGGCATCCAATATTATCACAACTTTGGAGTGCTCTTCACCCAGCACATCACTGTCCTACAACAACTAAACTTTCTCTCACTCAACATGCTCACAACTGCAGGCCCGGGACACACACTGACTGCTGCAGTGCACTGCACTGCCTTAGGCTGCTGCGCAGCTTTTTTGCTGCGCAGTTTTATTAACTGATTAGGCCTGCCAGGCCCTGTCTCACCTGGTGCTGTCGGCTGTTGCATGCCAGTACTCACTGGCAGCATCTACTCCAATGCATCCGCAACATCGTCCGGGTCGCGCTGGCTGGCACTCAGACTTTCACTTAGAACCAACTGTTCTAATCTTGAACCATTGAACGGCACGGCCGCTGTAGCGTGACGAAACAGGTTACAAGAAGTAACTTCAAACTCGTAACTGAAGAGAGAACATTGTGTGTTTTGATTACCCTTTACGAAGGCATAATGTGCAGTGTGGTGGTGGAGTGACAGTCGCAGCAGGTCACGTCACTGTGTGGTAGTAGTAGCATGTATGATGAGATGCACTGAGCGGCGGACACCGCCGCCGGCCACACCCAGGCACATTGTACACAGGGTTTTATTTTTACTGAAAACGTGCTGGAACCCCAGATTGCAATACGCAGAGACTGCTGATGTTACTAATAGCTCGGGTCATAGGTGGTTCAGGTCCATCCTGAAAGGACTGCAAGACTCCCATCCCATGTTATCTATAGCACTACGGCAGTAGCGTATGTTATACACAGCGCATGGCACCCATGGAATGCTGTTGATTCTACGTAAGGGCAGGCTGATTTTACTGTGTATGCATTGGGCATGGCATCGTCATTGCCATTGATGGAGCGGCAAGAGATTCTCCACTCTGTGCTGTGCACCATGTTACAGTACTGCCATGGTAGTGCTGAAGGCTGAAGAAAGCATGCCTGTGTCACTAAGATGACTTAAGTTTGGGACTTATTAGGTGCCCGGCTGAAATGTGGGTGCAGCTCCCCCCACATTATTAACGAGCTCCGCTAAGGAGGCACATGATCTTTCTTCATAATATTGAGATGCTCTGCTAAACAAGGCCCATATCTCTGTTCACATTATTACAATGCAGTGTTTATCTGTATGTATATTTGTAAATACTGTGTAGAACTGTAGATATATAGGTAGGTCGGTCAGAATTTCCATAGGAAGAGCATTGTTGTTTCTTTAGTAATTCTGGTGGTGCTCAATGAAAATGCATGATGTTAATGCACTTAGGACTAAGTCGTTTCTGACTTTTAGCAGTGCCAGTTGAAGATTTGGGTGGAGTTAATATAGTAAGAGAGCGGAGCCAGTGGAGGAAGTGGGTGGAGCCAGCGAAAAGTAGGTGTGGCCTCCGACAAGCATTTCAGCACCTGCACTTCATATTTTACAAATTAAGCACTGCCCCGGTCAGAAATTCAACCGTTCCGTCATTCCGAATCAGTTCCAACCGGCATTTAGAGACTCCGAGTCAATCGGAGCTGACTTAAGAGTAATACAGCAGCTTCCAACTTGAAACATCTATGAAGTGTAGGTATTACATTGTTTTATCCTTACTTTTTACAAGCAAAGGCAGATACGTGCATGCAGCCACTTCAGAATTATGAAGAAGACTTGTAAAAATGAACTCTTCCATTAACACATGCATGCTGACGTATTTAAAGGGCCAAATAGACTATACACCAATTAAGGATGCTTCGAGGGGAAACGGGAATACGTAGGGGTCGGGGTAATGGGTGATTAATCCAGAACCAAGTTAAAGTCGTAAAGTTTCTTAAACGGGTTGATAGGAAAATCAACTATACTAGAAAAACAAAGTGAGTGATGCAGAAATAAACATAGGAAAACCAAGTAAGTGCAGAAGTGAAAGTATAGAAACAAAAAAAGTGAAAATAGGGTAATCTTTCTACCCAGTTCGGTGAGCACTTAACCCAGCTGCTACTTGGTCACATGGGTCCTCTCAGATGAAACCAGGTATAAAACATGCTAGATTTGTAAGTGTATTTCTCAGCGGCTGCAGACAACGCCATTTCCATTATCTCTCCCCTTCCCTTCACGATCTGCACCTAGACCCTCATTTCAATTCAGGATTCAACCTCGGTATACCGTCTTGTTGTGGGCCAAATTCCTTAATCCTTTTTCCACGCAATGCTCGTCACAACCTGTACTAATAATGTTGAATCCTCCTCACCAGCTTACATTTGTCTAAGCTTAACTTTCCTTTCACAGATAGTTTTCAGACAACAATCCAGACGATTCTACTCACTGAACTAAGACTACAACTCCCAGAATGCATCAAGTTTAATAAGGAAAACTCAGTACCTGGAATTAGGAGTCCTTGTGACAAGTGCAGCAATCTGGTAAACATAAACTATGCGGCATATGGAACACAATCTGAGAAATACACACGTAAAGGAGACGGCGGGGCCATGAGCGACTAAAAGAGAAGCAATCAGAGGTAGCGGTAAAAGTGTTCAAAGGATATACTCAGGCCCCGGGTACGCTTGGCAACTTGGACCAGATATTAATTCTGAGTTATGAAAGTACATATGGGATTCATTCATGCCAGATGTTCCCGCAGACATGCATTACATGCCACCCATTTCAAACCATACAGCGCCGACTTACTTCCAATTGACCGGATGAAAATCTTTTAAATATATCTGACTGCCATAGTGCCACTGTCTTACTTTCGATTCTGAACGTCTGGCAAAACTGACTGCAAGCGTAGCCAATCAGGATACTGCTTTATTCTGACTGACAGGGTACCCGCCAGTACTGGGAGGGTTTGAGTGCTGCACCAACCCTACAAAGCTTGCAATTGGCTAAAAAGAAAAGAACTGCCCCGGAAAAGACTGTCTAGCTGTTCTACACGTGAACGAGGTTGTAACTGTCTAAGCCCCAAGTCTGTTAATATCTCCCGGAAGCGAAAGGGAATATTAGAAAGACTGACTCGTCCCGTATATTGGTGCTTATGCGTCTCTCCATGCCTCCCGAAACTAATCTCGTGGAAGGTGTGGAAAGGCACAGACATACTGTTTCAGGCAATATATAACAAGCGAAAGCACCGCCAGTGTGAAAAATAGTGCGTCCGTCTCACGCCACGAGTAAAGCTTCCAGTCCCCGCATGCACATCTTCTGTCCGTCCGCGTGCACATCTGGAATCCGTATTGATTCCAAAAGGCCCTCGCATGGCGAGAGCAGCGCATGAGCACTGCTAACTCCAGGTGAGACCTAAAAACACAAAGATCAAGCGTGCATAAAAAAAAGTTAAAGAAGTAAACTCGACAATTAGAGATGCTCTGTTTGTTCAGTGCCTCGGGAAAGCAGGTCAGCAGCTGCCGAGGGACCTCCCTGCTGCTGCTTCAGCCCCCACACTCTGCTGTTTAGTTTTGCACTTACATTAAAGGAACCCCTCACTGTGCCCAGACCGAAGTGGATGTCCGAGGTTCACTTACAGCTTACCCTAGAACCAGGGTTGTCACAACAAGGAAGAGAGCCCAGGAGGGGGTCAGAGCAAGCGTCAGCGATGCCTCTTTGTACATGCGTGCTATCAGCAGAAAACAAACACTGCTCGTGCAACATCTGCTTGGGAGAACACATCAAAATGCCAGGCTGATGCCACATGTGTAAGCACTCTAGACATTTCTTTTAAAGTGTCCATCATGCCATAGACCCTGCACACTGTGACAGATAGCACAGAAGATAGTGCCAGTGCCTCGTGGCTTTGTTCTACTGAACTGGGACTTATTTTATCTACGAACTAGTAATGTTCAGGCAATGCGTATATTTGTAGAGCAATGCCATCAACCCACTGAGTTATCCCAATACAGAAGCCTCGAATTCCACAGAATAGCACAGCAGTGGCAGGATGCATGACAAACACTACACTTCATAGGCACCTTGCTTCTGCTTAAGCCCCCCCACCCCATTCCCTTCAGAAGGACAACCACCCCAACCCCCCAGTCCGCTCATTAATAAAAACACTGGCAGAAAGCAGACGGCTTACCGTAGTGGAAGCTGAGGCATGGGTGCAACTCCTCGGCGGCCGCCAGGCACTACATGTGCAAAGCGGGGATCAGCCAGCCCCGTGTTGCCCCCATGCCCTGCCTCCGCTCTGCAGTGCTGTGCGAGACCTCGCCGCCTTCCGTCCGGACGTTCGCAGTGGGTAAATCCGAAAGGGACATTTCGCAACCGTCTCAATTGTGCCCGCGTCTTAATAATTCAGCGGCTGATGACCTGCACACTATCTGTCTGGCGTCCCACAGCTCGGGTCACTGCGGCATTTATGACCAACACACCAGCCTGCACCTGAATTTTCCGTCTGTGAGAAAAAACACTGGCTCCCAAGCACCAGTACCAACAAGCAATAAAAAACAATAAGCGGTCGCAAGTGTCCCGGCAGCATCGAAAGTGAAAGCGCGCACGGCGCGCTGAATATAACCAAAGCACGTTGCCCTGCTCGAAGTAGGACAAACTTAATAAAGTAAATAGTGCTTACAACACCAAAAATAACAGTACCATGTAAGAACCGAAGTAAAGGGGCCAGTAACAATTGGTGGTTACAAACTAAGGCATGGCTGTTCTAAGGAGGGACTAACAAGCCTCATAATGAATCAGAAGATAGAATTTACAAAGGTCCAACCCACAAGAAAATGAAAAATAAAGGTGGGGGAGTGGGCGAAGCTTCGCTCCGTACAGAACTACCACAGCTCTTCACAGAGCAGCGCTTGCGTGCTGGACCTAGAAAGGGAAAGATGGCAACTCATGTGCCCTAATTATTTTATTAAATTTGTATTATGAAATCATAATTATAATTATGAAGCTTTTGGCTAAAAAAATTCAACTTGATAGCATCAAAGTTGATCCGTCCGGATCTGAACGGCTTTATTGGCGAACGACAGCTTGGCACTAATACACTCTATTTAGCTGAAGAGTTGGATTACTTTTCAGCGAAAAATGCATCTGCTATAGTTCTTTTGCTAGATGCAGAGAAAGGATTTGAGCTTGTGGTCTGGGAAACCCTTTTTAGTATTTTAGGTAAATTTGTGGTTCCTTCCCAATTCACGGGGTTGATATATAAGATGTATCGGAATGCTGAAGCCAATATCATAATTAATGCTACAGAGGTGGGGAAAGTACAAGTTCATCTGGGGACCCGGCAAGGTTGCCCATTATCGCTAATTCTTTTTGCTTTTTTTATTGAGCCGTTGGCATTATCAATCAGGGAGAATGGTGACATTCATTCTCCCTTTGCACAGATGGGGAAGATAAAACTATATCCAATGATATTTTAATTCTTGATACTATTAAATGCTCACACGAGAAAGCCCTTGTGATTTATGCACTTTATGAGGAGTTGAGAAGCTAAAAGTCAACAGGAAGAAAACTGCAAAAAGTGGAAGAGAGCTGGGTTTAAGAAGGCAGCAGAGAGAGGTGGATAAACTTGCTGGAAGTACATGAACTTGTTCAAGGTAATTTTCTGCTCCTTGGCTCTTTTAGAATATTGGTTAGTGTATTCAATAATTTAGAGTTCGGTCAGATTTGGGACAGTCAAAAAGTGGTACCAGCATTACCGGAAGGGACGAGCGGAATGGAAAAGACTGCTAGCCTCCATGAAGGGCCCTGATCTTTGCCAAAATGCAATCAAAAAAGGGGAAAAGTATGAAGGGTTGGATTTGACAAGCAAAATGTGGGACAAAATTAATATACTGAATGTTAAGGTTCTGAGAGGAGCTCATTGGCACAGAATGTTATTGTAGTAAGTGGCTTCCTTACAGAACTCCAAATTTCCTAGCACAAGTTAACCCTAGTTAGTCTGGTCACTGCTTTCGATGCAAGTTGGAGTAGGTGCAAACTGGTCACACATCATTGGCCTGTGTACCCCTATTGAAGATTTTTGAAACAAATACTTCAGGATTTGGAGAGGACCTGGCACATTAAATTAGCTCCTATTGCTTAGCGGATTGTTTTGGTGTACGATCCTGCTACTGGATTATCTCCCAAACTTGCAAAATTACTATTTGTGGTAACAGCAGTGGCCACATCATTATTACTTCAAAGGTGGTGTAATCAGTTGATTCCCACAATAGGGGAATCGGTGGTAATAATTAAGCAACTTGTGCTGTGGGGGACTTGGAAATTTGATAATCTGTGGTGGCAGTTTATGGAAGAAACCTCGGGGTAGGTCAAAGTGGCAGAATGCTTAACCAGGAGGGGAGCTGTTCAAATTAGATTTTTGCACTGTGAAATAAAGAGCTTTACTGTAGTTTTTTGGGGGGAGTTATTATGTGCTGAAATGTGATTTGTATATGTATTTATTGCTGGGGTATGAATACCATAAATTGATGCTCTTTTTATTTTTCCTTCGCAATTTCCGATCTCAATAAAAAAAAAAGAGAAAAAAACATATTATGTCAGGGCACCACTAAAATATAAATAGGTTAAAACATTAAGGAACCATCCACCTAATTCAACTGAAATAGAAGTTGGATACTGTATGAAAGTAGGATCTGCTTTTAAAGTTACCCCCACTTTGTTCCTGGTGCTATGCTGTTTCTGACTAGTCTGACTGGGATCTTGCTTATCAGGACCCCAGTCTCTGAGTTTTCTCCCCTAAATTGGTACCGTAAGTACTTAGGCACATCCCAGATTGGACACTGGTGTACCTTTATCAGTCCCTGAGGTACCCAAGGCATAGGTACACCAGGGGTCCCCCATGGGCTGAAGCATGCATAATGCCACCAATGGGGGGGTCACTCAAACTGTAACTACAGGCCTGCCATTGCAGCCTGTGTAAGCTGGTGCTATCAC
The DNA here is from genome assembly GCF_964204655.1 of Triturus cristatus. Classification (NCBI taxonomy): domain Eukaryota; kingdom Metazoa; phylum Chordata; class Amphibia; order Caudata; family Salamandridae; genus Triturus; species Triturus cristatus. The sequence continues at coordinate 1,201,229,745 of NC_140584.1, forward strand.
CACTCACACCAGCTATAGTATCCCTATATCAGAGGTCACTGCACTTAAATCCTATAAGTCACCTCTAAAGCAGGCCTTTCAATCCTGAAGGCAGGGTGCTCTGTTCTAAGAGTGAGGGTGCCCCTGCATGAGCAGAACACCCCTACAACCTTCGGAGTCCATTCTCCTGGGTTGTAAGTGCATCAGCCATTACAATACATAGAGTTGCCATGCACCATGCGTCATTACGCGGTGACCATCTCTAAACTGGCTGTAATGAACCCTGGCATGTTCGTTATCAAACATGTTGGAATCATACCCCCACACTGTAAATGGTGTGAGAGGTATGATTCCATGCATTGTAAAGCTCCTCCAAGAGGCCCTCAGTTCTCCTGGTACCAGTCATCTAGTCCCGGATAGCACAACATGGCTGCTGCCGACCAGAGACACAATTCAGTCCTGCTGCTGAGCCAAGCTCGAGCAGGGGAAGGCAGAACAATAAGTATCCTGTTACAGGGAGGTGTGACCACCTCCCAGACAGGGTTTAGTGTATTGGGGCCGGGTGGGAGCGCTTGGCAACTCCATTCAGTCTGCTTGAGGGGCACATTTGGTGCCATCCTTGCAAAGCCCAGTTCAAACCAGCTCAGGGAGCCGTTGCTTCCCGCTCTGGTGCAAAACTGGACAAAGGACACGGGCGTATCCTCTCCACTCTCCTCCCAATGGGAGGGAACCCTGAAACATCCCAACCCTTTCCTTAGGGTACTTAAGGGCTTACCTGTAGGTGGGTACCTAGATTTGTCATGGGACAAGATCCATTTCAAGACACCACTTCTTCTTTGACCGTCTGGGCACTCTGGACTTCGCTCTGGGCATCAAGACTGCAACTGGGAAGACTCCTACTGCTCCTGGTCTTGTCGCCCTGCTCGTCTGCTGCAACATCCGTGCCTGTGCTCCATACAGGAACCTTCCAAGGCCTGTGGGCATCCAAGACACCTGAAGGAATTTCCCTTGAAGTGAAGGCGTCACTTCCCTGCATCTGCAGGCACCGCAACAAAGCTGATCGAGCTGCTGATTCTGGGCTCCCACAGACTCCAAAAGGCTCAGCAACACAGGGGGTGGTTCTTCACATCCCTCGAGGCCTGCCCTGTCCTCTCACCAAGTTTGAGGCCAGCATCCCTCTTCAGAGCCGCAGGAACTGAACCCCTGTGTAGCAAGTCATCTTGCTGGTGCAAATGCTTTTTGGCTTCCTTCCTCCAAGATCTTCAGGCTCCAAGTAGCCTCAACCTCAAGCATCTCCTGTGATCAAGATCTTCGTCCTCCCCACATCACTTGCACCATGGGCCTGCATCTTTGGTAAGCTGCTCAAGGTCCTCTTGCGACTCCAGTGCCTCCGGCCTGTGGGTTCTCTCGATGGTCTCCTTTGATTTCTACGGGCTCCCCCGATTTATCGGGGCCTGCACTGACTCTCCTGCTTGTGGTGTGTCACCTGGACCTCGATAGTCCCGACACTGCACCTTCTTCACTTTCTTGTTGTTTACAGTTGACAAGGCTTGTGGAGCTCTCGACGGACACCGACCCCATAACTCTCGACGCCTGACGTGGGACAGCTGGTGATGGCTCCTGGTCTTCCAAATGCAGATCCTACTTTCCTACACAAGCCCACCAAACGTAAGGAGATGAGACTAACCTTGCCCAGTTGAGTATTCATTTTCTCAGTGGAAATATCTGGGGAGTACATTTGCATTGGCATTAGGGGTGGGCGGAATTTGCGTAGTCGCGTTACGCAAATGTCCGTGAAATTGCCAGAAATCTCCGCGAGCATGCGGAATCCCCGCGAAGACGCGGAAATGCTTGTCCCGCCCGTTTGCGATGTATTTTTGTGTGCTCGCGGGAAAATATATCGCTAACTTGCCCATGCGGTCACTAATGGACGTGGCCATCTTGTTTTTCACTTGTCCTGCCGGCTCGCGATGGTTATTTCCTTTTCCGGGTCGCGTACTGCATGCTCCCGCCCGTTCGCGATAAGTATTTCTTGTTCGTAAATGAGTATTACGTGTTCGCGCCGCTTTTTGCGTGCTCAGGGGGGAAATATCACGCGAACGTGCCCACGCTGTCGCAATGGGCGCGGCCATCTTGTTTTTCACTATATTGCTATGGTTCTAGGCCTGCTTTTCAATCCTCCCTCTATCTTTTCGATCCTTTCTTTCCGGAAACTATTTTTGATCTTTTTTTAATTATTATCTATCTCTCTATTTTCCTGATCTAAATTTTGAATTTTTTTCAACTTTTTGTCTATTTTTCACTACTTTCTCACTCTTTTTCTATTACCTGCTTTTTTCATTTCTTTTACTTACTTTTTTCATTCCTACCTTTTTTTTCCGCCCCCGTGTTCTACTACGCAGAACCATGACAAAGGGCCGCAGGGCTCGTAGCCGTAGCCAGAGCCGCAAACGTCTTCCTTGCGGAAGATGGCACCAACACGGGGTGCAGCCAGGTAGCAGGTGGCAGGTCTGGGTCCGTGCACGGGCTCCGGGAGCATTGGCAGCGTTGGGGAAAGGTGCGCCGGGCAGTGTTTTGCTACTCTGGTGTCTGGCGCACCCAAAACCAGTTGACGCACCGGTGGTGCGATATCCTGGACCGGGACCAGGACCTGCTGGACCTGCTAGGAGTGGAGGTCCCGGGGATTGGTGAGTAGCTATTTAATATTACTACTTTGTCTATATATATTGCAAATATATATTTTTCCGACCAGCAAGAATGCTGCTGCTTACATTGCAGGTTAATTACTGTTAAACATCTTCTGTGATTGTTATGACACAGTTGCTCGGCGCTACTAATCTTACTTGTTTGCAACTTTGCGCTCACTTAGCGTGATTATGTAAGAGTTTCTTTTAGAGAACTTAAGTTAGGTAATGCTAGAGAGACTGTAGTCCTTCCTTTGTCCTCAAAAGATAGTGGTGGATTGATACTTAGGTTTAGTTACTCATTAGTATGAGTTGGTAATTTTCTAGCGGTCTTCGTGACACACCCTCTGTTACGTCACGTGCTGCTGAGTGCTGCTTACCCCAGTCCTTAGTAGAACCTTTTGTAGTTTGTTTAGTGAGTGGTAATAAGCTTAGCACTAGCAGACCATCAGCAGCAACCAACCAACAGTTTGGTGTATGCAAAAATGTAGGCATGTGTCCTCCATTTATGCATATTTGAGGACTAAAATAAATGGAAATGCAGACTTAGTGAAAAATACGCCTGCCTGGAATAGGTGGGCTAGGTAAGGTCAGTGGTACTTAGGCTTAGTTGGTATTCTGGAAACAGAATGGAATCACTGGATTAGTGTTGATAAATAATAACTAGTCTGTCCACAAATCCCCCGATACTACTAGTCGATCAGATTAGATCGGTCAATTTTATTGCAATTGTTGTTTCCATAAATGTTTTTTTGACCGTTTTAAAAAATATTTTATTGTTTCACACCAATCAACAATGTTTGTCTCTTTCTGTCTTATATCTTTCATGATCAGCATCCAGGGGCAAGAAGACGGGGTCAGAGTTGGCGGGAGCAGCTGAACAAGAACACCAGGGACAGGGGGAACAGGACCAGGACCGCTCCTTAATCGAGGGCTCTGCTGCTGGCCCCAGTAAGTCTTCCTGTTGTTAATATTAATAATTATGAATCCCTGACTTTTAATGCACCTTATTTTTTCCAAACTATTGTTTCCGTTTCCTAATGCTATTTTTTACCAATTCTTCTTCGAAGTTTCTAAATTCTTGTTATCCCTGCCTCTAACTGCCTCTGCTATGACTCTCTGTACTACTACTATTTTGTCTGTAGCTAAGCTTGCCCAGTTGTCCACTCTTATTTAAAAGGTTTTAAATAAAACTAAGATTCACCAATAGCTTTAGCCATTGAGCACAGTCCTTTGGGTTGTCCTCTTCTACTACTTCTAGTCTTCTTAATCTTGAGGCTTTCTTAATCTTGAGGCTTTTCGACAATTCCCACCAACAACATTTCCAACCAGATTTTACTAGTTTTGATAGGATAGGACATACTACTACTGTTGTAGGGATTCTGCACATATAGAACTTTGCACAAGAAAATAGGACGTTGGTGATGGGAGGTTGGACCTTCCTCACACCTCAATCAGAACCCACCACAATCCCCTGACCGACTAGTTACAGTGTCTCATTACTATTAGCTCTCAGAACCCCCCACACCTAATGAGTAGACAACCCAGATTATAACACTCCCGACCTCTCAGTCGCGGTAGCAATGCACATGCACACCCTTTCGCTCACTCACTCGTGTAAGTCCACACCAAATACCACTAAGTCTGTGTAAGTTCAAAAGGTTTATTTTCAACTGACAAGCTCTGTACATTGTTCTATAATGCAGCACCAACAGCAAAATGCATATGATTAAAACAATGAACATTGTTACAACAACTACAAGTCCATAGAAGACAAAAGGCGAAATTATGATAACTGAACAGTGGTGGAAGCACCACCCTCCCCTTGGTAGGAATATACTGGCACATGCATCAACAATGCCATTTGCTATTCCTTAATAGTGAAAATTAAGGATTCGCTAATAAGGAATAGCAAAAGGCTATGCATGTAGAAATCGCTTACAAAATAGCGATTTCTAAACATTCCTTAATTGCTACTCGCAAATTGCGAGTCGCAATTAAGGAAGACCTCCCCATTTATTCCTATGGGCCCATAGGAATGAATGGGAAGACTTTCTCAATTTGCGATTCTCAATTAGAGAATAGCAAATTGCTCATGCAATTTCGAGGGTGCCAGGGTGTCAAAAGGACACCCTGTTGCACCCCTGAAATCTGCATATGAGTACATCTTGCACACACACATGCCCCAATGTCATGTGTGTGTGTAGAATGGAACTTTGAAAAAAGCACTTTAGTGCATTTTTCAAAGTTTTTGCAAATTACCATGAAGTTCAACTTCATGGTAATTTGCTCCCCCATTAGCGAAATCGCTAATTTTTTAACTTTGATGCATTGCATTTAATGAATCTCAATTTGAGATTCCTTAAATGCAATCGCAATTTAAGGAATCGCTATTTAGAGATTCCTTAAATTGCGATTTTTGCATTTGGGATGATGCATCCCAAATGCAAAAATACCGGTCGCAAAGGGGCAGATTCTGCTAATCTGCCCGTTTGCGACCAGTTTTCTCGTTGATGCATGTGGCCCATAGTTTATATAAAATTATAAATGAAGATCTCTGAGTGAATTCTGGGGACCCCTCACCTTAGAAGAACCTAGTACTGGTTACATCATAATCTCTGCAAAGCTCTGGTTTGTAGAAGGGAATCTTCCGTCTGTTATGAGAAAAATGGTGCGCATTAGTACTATATTGCAAGCATTTCTCAGTCGTGCCAAAAAGTGTAGCATTTTTATGGATAAGCAATCTAGACTAACACCAGAACTCCATAACAAAGTGGCTTGTTTTTCGACCTTGTACGCAGCACTCAGACAGTAGCAGTATGAGCTCATGTGGGCTCAAAGTCGTCTTAAACAACAAGCTGCGAGGTAATGTGTGCAAAAATAAAAGACACAAAGTTAAAATGGTTGCATGGCTCGGGCTAACTAAGCAAAGACTAGAATGACCCTAAGGACCATATAACACTACTAGTGTCTACTCTACTACCTGATTTGTACTAGTGATGTCTTTTGTATATGTATGTATTAACTTTTTTTTCAATCTTGCTAGTGAAAAATAGGGAGAGGTGTATATGGCATCTAAAAAATGTGTAATGTTTTTTCTAGGCGTACTACCGACCACCAGTGCCGGGGCCAGCGACGAAGGCGACACGGCTGCTGAGGGCAGAGAAGATGCAGCAGTTGCAGGAGGAGCTGCAGGGGGTGAGCCAGCAGCAGTGGCGGGAGGTGGTAAGTTATATTCCTAATCCTTACTTATTGACATTACACTCACTGCAAGGGTGTACTGTACACTGTACTGTTGGGACTTATTAAGCAAGAAGTTGTTGTGAACGGTTGAAGACACCCTTTACTTAGCATTAGTAAAAGCATTAACAGCAGGAGTGTTGAGTAACCAACGGCCTCTTCTGTCTGACTTCAACTCAGCTGTAAAAGTTTTATGGAGAAGACTAAAAGACAGATCAGATGACCTTGATGGATGGGTTGAACGAAAAGGGAAAGAAGGGTGGAAGGAAGAAGGACGGGACAGATTTAATATTTATGAATGCATGCATGCATAGGTGGCTGACAAGAATCAGATGCATGGGTGGGTGAATGCCTGAAACTCCCACAAATGTTAGAGGCCGAGGAAGTGGGAGGATAGATACATACCACAAATGTTATGTACTGTGCTTGCTAGTGCTACCGTGCCACTATGTGTAGAATTAATTTGTCTTACTGCTTTACTAAGAGTATATTTTACAATAGTCTTGTTTTTTCTCCTTGATATAGCCACTCCTTCCGAAGGGAAACCGGATAGGAAGGAGTTGGCAGCCAAGGCCCGGCACCGGAAGCTGTAGGCCATACAAAGGGAATACCAGCGGCTGATGGTGTTGGCGGAGGAGGAGGAGGCAGCAGCTGCAGCCTCCTCCAATGCCCCGGGCCCCAGCCACCCCACTTCAGCGTTACGGCGCCACTGTCTACCAGCCGCCCGCCGCCGCCAATCTTTTAATATCACTACTGCCCCCCCCCCCCCTGTGGATGCAATTGCCGCGCGTTGAAGCGCTGCGTCGCCCGGCTAGAGGAGCAAGTTTTTGTCCTCCTGGAGAGGTGAGCTCGCCGATAGGACCCTGTTAATTGCCCCTTTTTTAGTTCTTCTTTTGGTGGGTGGGAATCGGGCGTTGGGGTTAACTTTCTTTGGACAATTGGACATTTCATATAGGTTGAACTTTTTCGTTCCGGTCATTGGTTGGGGTTAGGGAGAGGGGTGGGCCAGGTGTTGTTGAGGGATTTTTTACATAGTTTATTTTTGTTAGGGGATTAAAATATATATTTATACTTTACATACGATGTTGTTAATGTTTTGTGGGTGGGGTTACTGTTTTACATCACACTGTTTCCTTGCTGGTGCAGGGCCACAGCCAGTGTTTGATTTAAATAATTGTCTGACTTTGTTAGACACAAACAGATAGATGCGGTACCCCTCACTGAGTGACTTGTCCTACTAGTAATGTCAGTCTCTCCTCCTAGTCTATGCATTCTGCAACTGGACTCATCAAAGGGGTGTGTGAAATTGAATTAATGAAAACATTTCCATTATTAAGCATGCCTCCCCCATCAATCAAGCTGTTTTTACCCGGCGTACTGAACTCTTTTTGCACCTGTGTTGGTCCCTCCCTGTATTCTTTAGTTGGGCCTGGTGGCAGATTTAGGGCACAAGTAACTCAGTGCCCTGCAAGTACTAACCAGCGGAACTATCCCACTCTAAGCTGTTCATCAAGTGTGATATAACTTATATGCATAGTCTGACCCATCTCCATTTGGTACCCTGCCATTTTAGTGTCTTCTTCTCTGGCACAGACCGTGTGTAGCAAAAATCTCCCGTTTTAAATTGCAATATTGATTTTGTGCCTTAGACGGCTTAAAGCCTATAGGCGTGTACCTGGTGCGCTTTTTGTTTTCCCTACATTTATTAATTTACTTTTTTCCAACCGAACATGGGCAGGCACATATGTGCAGCAAAAAAAGGGCTCCAGGCCCTCATTCTGCCCCTTTGCCCCAAACCTCAATAGACAGGATGCTTCAGAGGGCTATTGGGGTAGTCTTAACCGAAATAGAACTGACAGAGAGGCGTCTGTCTCTAACCCCAGATTTATTTAGACCAGGGCCTGAATCACTTACTCCCCAATCAAACACTCCTGGTTCCCCACTGAGACCAGCAGAATTCCTGTCTAGAACATTAGAGTCATCCTCACCTTCACCATATAACTCCCAGTGAAGCCAACAACCAGCAAAGGCGGCACCACCACTTCCACCCTCAAAACGATCAAACGTAAGACTGGAAATGTGATAGGAAATAAGAGAAGGAAAAACCCAGCTTTAATAAACAGTGTTGAGGGAACAGCAGTGCAAGCACGACCCAACCCCCCACCAACCCCTTGACAGCTATCGACTGTCCTCCGTGGGCAAGGAACTTGATAGTGGAGCTGGAGAACCAAATGAGAGCTATTGTAAAGGAAGAACTTGCTCTCTTATTCAAGCATCTAGACATAGGGCAACAGACTGGGTCGAGCAGCCAGGGTAACCCCCCTGGTATAGCCACCATTGACTCAGGAAAGAGGCAAGATTGTAGCTCACAGACCGATAGCATAGCCCAATCTTCCACTGGCAAAAAGGGGCCTATGATGGCTTTAACCTCTGCAGTCCAAATAAGCGACGGATGGCAGAGGCTCTTACTGCCATGCCGACTGCTAACCCCTTGACGCACTCTGAAACATCTGGCATTTATCCTCCCCACAACCCTAGGGTAACCTCCTGTCCCGCTCCTCCTAAGGAGGACCCATCTAGAAGAGGGTCTACCCATCCTGAGCAGAGAGGAGGCAGGGAAAGGCCATACCCAGCAGAGGCCGAGGACACAGGACCAGTGATACAGATGACACCGTCTATAAATCTACCCCCTGCCTCATTACCCTATGTCATCATTCTAACAGGGGTCCCTTAGATTAACTATGGGCAGAAAGAATCGTAGCTAGTGCTCAGGAACAAGTGTTTCTTTTGGCTAACCAGGCACAAGCAGTTCTCCCATGATAGGGCTGGGGAAATTTTAATGGTCCGAAGAGTGGGATGGGTGGGCAAAAATCCCAAAACAACTCAAGGAGATTGTATAGTCATCAATTTTAGCAATCCCCTGACTGTAGAAAACATTGCAGGACAGTTTGTTAGCACTCCTACACCGCACACCGAGGTCTGTGCCCAGACTCTGGACTTTTTTTACCCAAGCAATCACATCACTCCCTGGACATCAGTACTTAGGGTCCCACCAAACAGATTTAAGCCATTTAAAAATGTAGGTCAACCCCTTAGAACGCTTTTTAATATTCCACTAGCAAATAGATATGGGCCCCTCGAGGAGGTGGATTGACTTAGGTTGCAAGGGGGCCTAAACCCTAACATAGGGAAGAGGGGGTCCAAAAGGGCAGTGGGGGTGAACTCTAGGGGCCACTGACACAGCACACCCACAGTAGCAAAGATCATGAATCAGGGGTTCAGCTACCCTCATCTCCTAGGGTATAGGTTCAGCCATGTTTAAAAATTCAGCCTCAACTCTTATGGAAAATGTTATCTCCAGCCTGGCCCCTACAATGGCGGAAGACAAAGTTATATCTATGGCACGCCCAGCTGTCATTCGTAGCTCCAACAACAACAGTCAGTATCCATATGGCGGCAATACCTCCGCTGGCTTAAGCTAAGGATTTTATCCTGGAACATCGCTGGAATCAAAAACAAGCTCCACTGCCCAGATTGGGGACAGTCTGTGGGCTCCCACAATATCTGTATGTTTCAGGAGACTTGGGCAAGAGAGGATATAGAGAGGGGAGCCTTTGCAACCTTTAATCTGCAGGCCACCACAGGGGGAAGAGGCAGACCCTTGGGGGGCTTATGCACCTGGGTCGCTACCCACTTGGATTGCACAGCAGTCCAACTGAGTACCGCATCCAACGACCTGCAGTGTATTGTACTCACTTTCCCCTCCAGCCTAAAACTTGCTCTCATTAACATCTATTCCCGTCTTGTAAACATTACTCAGGAATCCCCCACCATAGAACTACTTAACCCCTTTATTGATACAGTCCCCCCAAATGCTAGATTGGTTCTTGGGGGGGACTTCAATTGCCAATTTGAGCCCCTGGCTACCCTCATGGATGCCCCCTCTATTAAAGAGGACAGTCTCTGGTTAATCCCGGACCTGCAAGTTCCACCGGTAAAGGCCTGGACTCCTCTGGTACTCCAGATAAATCCGGCAACACTAACCCACTCCTTCAGGGCCTGTAATGGCCGTACCAAATCTGACCAGCCAGGGAAGTTAACTTTTAACAGAACAGGGCAATCTTCCCTGCTGGACTATATTTTAGAGGAGACAAGTATGTGGCGGTGGGTGGTCGATTTCGCTGTCATACCAAGATTTGACAGTGATCCCAATGCCCTGTCTTTGGACCTTGAGCCTTAAGAAATTTTTAACCCATGTCTTTTGGCACTTTTCATGTACCAACCTAATACTCGCCAATAATAGAAGGAAAATCAGGTGGGGAAAGTTTAAGCAGTCACCAAACAAGGAGGACGAACTATACTCTTAAATCATCTCACCCTTAATGCAAACGGAGCGGGCTGCTGCAACACTCGATACTGCACTTACCATCAGTAGACTAGAGGCATTGCATGAAGAACTGGCTACACGTTTGACCACCATCTTTAACCCAATGACGCGTCCTAAGCCTCCCAAGGGTGTCAAGCAAACCTGGTTTAACAATTCTTGCCGTAAGGCAAAGGGCGCCCTCATAGATGCTATCAATCTCAAGGATAAATCCTTAATCAAATTAAGCAGGGCCCAGTATAGCGATTGTATCAAGTTGGCCAAGAAGAACTGGGAGTTTGAAAGGTGGGAAGACATCAAGGCAGCTCTTTAGAACAGGGACATGAAGAAATTTTGGTTTTTAGTGAGCGCAGACTGTAACGTGGAGAACTCAGCGATTGAGCCAAATATCGCTGCAGCAGCAAGGAAATGGCATTTCCAAGCTCTCTATACAACAGAGGAACCCACAGAACCCAAAGATGTAACGGTATCAGCAATTCCAGAGAATCCCAATGAAGACCACCAATGGATCACTTTAAAAGAAGTCACAAATGAAATTAGGAAGCTTACCCTAGGGAATGCCCCCGGTCTAGACAAGATCCCTGGGGACTTATTCAGGGAGGAACCCAACATCTGGGGACCATATCTCTGGGCAATATTTAACGCCATCCTGCTGGGTATGAAGATACGTGCTTAGAGGCGGAAATCTTCCCAGTGTTCAAGAAAGGCTCACCCCTCTTGCCCAACTACAGGCCGATTAGCCTCATAGACATCACCCAGAAACTGTTCGCCAGGATCCTCCTTGAGCATCTCCATTTCTGGATGGAAGAGCATGAAGTACTGAGTGCGTATCAGGCTAGGTTCAGGAAGAATACCTCCATCATTGATCAGCTCTTTAGGCTCCAACTTTTATACTGGAAGACGGTGTCAATAGAGGGTGGCAGTCTCTATTTCATATTCGTTGACCTCAAATCGGCCTTCGATCTGGTCCCCCGAGCTAAATTGTGGGAGGTTCTGGAGCAGCTGGGTATTCCGCCCTACCTGTTGTCACTGTTCATGTGATTACATACAGGTAATTTTGCCCAAGTTAGGTATGGGGAATCCAGAGAATTGACCCTCCGCTTCCCAGTAAACAGAGGAGTGAGACAGGGGTGTGTGCTGGCCCCCACTCTGTTTTGCCTTTTTATCAATGCCCTGGTGGCTCAATTAAATGAGGTAGCGGACAATGATGCCCCGAAGCTGGTTTAAGACAGAGTCCCAGCAATGATGTCCGCGGATGACACTTTGTTGTTGTCCAAGTCTCCCAAGGGCATCCAAAGGATTCTAGACAGTCTCTCTCTATTTTGTAAAAATCGAGGGTTAGCGATTAATACCACTAAGGCCAAATTTATGGTTTTTAATCCAGCCAAAACATCTCGCCCAAACCCCTCCCTAAATGGTAATCTCTTAGAGAGGATGACTGTCTTCGATTACCTTGGCGTTACGCTGTCTCAAACATTTGAATGGGGCCCACAACTAGATAAGGCAGACTTGAGGTTAGCGCAGCTGGCGGGGGGAATCACTAAATCTTATAGGAACTCCTTGTACAAAACGCCAGGCCCTGTAGTTGAGATTTATAAAGTGCCAGTAAGGACTGCTGCAATGTATGGGGCAGAATTACGGGGCCACCGCCCACTGGAGGATTGCCCAATATAGAAAACCAATTTATGAGAAAGCTCTTGGGCTTACCTCCTAGCACTAACCTCATCCATTTGCATTTGGATTTAGGAGTCAAACCAATTGCAGAAGAGATTGGTCTATGACCACTGACCTTCTGGCGCAGACTGTGGGCAACTCCTGAACTAGCATCCTACCAAACTGAACTCAAGGGGGTCTTAGGTAAGGGTGGGCGCAGTGCTCCGCTCCGTCCACGGAGTGTGCGTAGTACTGCCCACTTCGCGCTGCGCAAAGTAGGCGTAGCAGGGGCAGAATACGCACACCCCACGGCGAAGCAGAGTTGCCCGCCCTCATTTTACAATTATTACAAACATTAGATAAAGAAAAATTACTTACCTGAGCTGCCGCGTCCCGGGGCTCCATCTTGATGCTTCCTGGATAGCTTCTCCCTCACGAATGCGCATGCGTGGCCGCCCGCGCATGCGCATTTCTCCCGAGAGGGAGGCGGATGGCGCATAGTGGGGCTACGCAAAGTGTGCGGGTGGGCGTAGATTTGCCCCCACTCCGTATTGCTTCACGTAGCCTCACTACGCCCAGGGCTGGTCTTGGGTCTACCGAGGGTGGGAAAATTGCCCTGGTTTAAGTACATCAAAGAAACCTGTGCCAGAATAAGTATACCCAACCTGTGGACTAAACCCGAGGAAGTGTCCCCAACAATATCTCGACTACAACTTGTCAGAGTTTATAGCGCACACAAACAAGTCGATTTGCAGGCGAACACCAAACTCGGGCATCTAACGGCTGAATTCTTTAACATAAAAACCGAGTACCTCTTTGAGTCTTTTTTGGATGACATTCAGCCTCCCATGGCAAGGAAGCTGTATGTCCAGTTTAGAACAGGGACCCTCCCGGTCAATGCTTTCATGAATAAATGGTAAAATCTGATACGCACCCCCCTAGTCTTTGCCGTGTCCTGGTTTCTTAATTCTATGTGGCACAGGCGTAGAGCCTTTTTGAACACATTTCAGCAACTGTAAAAAACACTTTTTCACACTTTTGCCATTTTTAGCCTTAAAATGTAACAGTTTTTATCTGGTTTTAACCATTCTTGATTTTAATGGTTTAAAGACATTGGACATACTAAAATGCTCTTTTGGGATATATTATGTAATATACAATCAATGAATTGTCAAAATCTGTTTATCAATGTTATACTTGTATATGAATTTCTACTTTTTATGGTCTTTTATGTCCAAAATTAAGTTTGTTGAAATGGAATGGTAAAAAAATTACCTCGCAAATATACTGCTCATGGGTGGGCAAGCAGAAGAAGATCCTCGCCCTGCCTTGAAATTGAATTAGTGTTGCTTTTGCCACATCCGCCGCAGCAAGCGTGTGATACATTATTGGTGTCCATTTAATTTAGTCACACCTCAATAAGTCACACAGCCCGGGGGAAGAGGGTTAGGGTTTGATGAATGGTTGAGAAGGGGGGTTTGGGGAAAGGTTTGACAAAGAAAAACAGTACGCATGGAGAACAACAAAAGAAAAAACTATCTTGGCAGACGACCATATCTATAAATCTGTTAAGGGAGAAAAAGGAAATGCATGCATGATGATGATAACTTGATGGTTAATGAAGTACTTACTAACTACTACCAGACAATTAGACAGTACAGGGCAGCAGTATGTTATGCAATTTGCCTTGCCTGTCTGCCCTCAGAGACCTGAATTACATACAGTTTATGTTCTATTGTACCGGCCCGGGGTTACTATTAAAGATAGCAAAGGAAATTCAAAAATAGCTGTAGGGATGAATTGAATTATAAGCAGATTGGCATATGCCTGCATTGTCTCTCGTCACTTTCTTGTAGTTGTGTGGGCCTGGCAATGTGGCTGGTGGCCATTTTGAAGGCGGGTAGTGTGCTTTTGCCATAGGCCTGCAAGCTTGTGGCCTAGTCTGCCAACAGGCCTTTCATCCAGTAGGCTCAGAGATTGTCACAGGTGCATGAAACAACTGTTTACGTGTGTTCTGTTGAATTTAAACACCATTTAGGGTGTTGTGTCCAAATAATTATTCCAAGGGCCACACTTACCACTGGCCCGCAATATTAAGTCAAATAAGGAGCAGTAGCGCAACGTGGAAGGTTCAAGCGTTTATTGGCCACCACAGAACTCTATATAGAGGAGCCTCGTCGATCCTCACCCATCAGGTGCGCCGAGGAAGACTGCTGGCTCCTTGACAGTAACACACTTTTATACATTATCAGTTCAGCATACAAAACCTTATACGTGGAAAAGTACCAGTTAGTCCTGGCGCTCCTAATGAGCTCATGCCTATATCCAGTTTCGGTTACACATACAAAGGGTTACTATCTTTACAGAGAAGGTCGACGGGGTGACTCCCTTCTCGTCCCAGGTCTAGAGGAATTTGCTTGATACTCCCTTTTAGCAGATGTGACCTTGCTTCTCAGCAATTCAGCCTGTCTCCTAACAAATGTATGAAAGGGGAAGCAGATGGTGGGCGGAAGAGACCATGTGATTCCTAAACGAGAGAGTCACAATCCAAAATGGAGGCTGTTCTGTTCTCGGCTCTTTCTGTCGTACTAAGCATAACGGGAATTTCGAACCCTTGAATACACTATAACTAATCATACTATTATTAGATATACTGCGCTAATCATACCATATCAACTTGAACACCTCAGAACGGCCCTTTTAGCGCAGCATAGCTAATGACGGAGTCAATCTTCAAAAATACCCTCATCGATCTGCATTAATTCATGCATCTCCTTCTGAGCCCGTTGGGTATCTATCCTGGTTTGGTTGGGCTTGGGCCTAGGGATAGATCGGCGAACCTGAGTAGCACAATATGCACAGCAAGCGGGCCCGCACTGGAGACAAAGGCAGCAGGTGAAAATGAACCCTACTACTCCCAAAAGAATCATGAATAATTTCCATCCCCAGGTAGTCACCAGATCCCAAAACCACCCGGACAGGGACCAAGTACCAGTCTCAGTGTGAATTTCAGAAGCTAGCCGATGCAGTTTCTGGATGGCTAAATGGACGGAAGGGGCGGAGTCAGGTATATATACACAACAGGAACTGCCGATGACTCTACAAGCTCCTCCACGATCGGCCAGGATGACATCTAAAACAAGACGATTTTGAAGGGTCACAAGCCGGGTCGCCTGGAGCTCCACCGTGATATTAGTTAATATCCCTGCAGTAGTATTAACCACCCCTTCCACTACTCTGGATAGCCTCCGAATTTCTTTACTAGTGAGGATGGGCCCCCATATGGGGAATACCCCTTTCATAATATCAACAAAGTGTTGAGCCGGAGTGTCAGTCTGGTCAGTGGCATCATTACTAGTGGCTCTAGCTCCCAGACTCCGCCGACCTAAGGAATGGGACCTATGATAATCAGAAGGGGCTATGTAAACCGGTGGGTAAAGGAAGGATAAGTAACATCTACCTGCCCATCCTCTGGGTAGCCAAGTGTATGCGTTTTCACCGCATACAAAATAAACATTGGGAGGGGTGAGTGTTGGGGGACTGCTGAACGTCTGTAGTCTATAAGTGTAATTGCATCTGCTATAACCTACAAATAAATGTCCAGTACCCTGCACGCAGAAAGAGGAGGATGTATTCAGCACCGGGACCGGAATAATTTTGTCATCTGAGACATTTCGCTCCTGAAAATATTTGAAATACTCAGTAAAGTTAAAAGTCACGAAATCCAATACTTCATCCCTCAACCAGGTATCATTTTCATGATCAGTGTACACGTTCATGCAGGCAGTAGGATCAAGGGTACCATCAGTTCCCTCAGCATTAGGAGTAACACCCTGGTGTTTCTATATATAGGCTAGAATTAAGGCATAATCCTTCTCTGAGAACCGACGTTCATCTATAGTGTAGTGTTCATACAGCATGGATAACATTTTGAACCAGGCATCGCAACTACCTAAATAAGATAAGGGCATTGATATAAACAAATCTTCCTTATGCATCACTGACGGGAGGAGACCACAGATCCAACAATCAGTAACATTTGTGGAACTATGAATCTGGTGCAGCATCTCAATGAAGGCAATATGTACATACGTCTGTCGGTGCCTTTCCTTATGAGGGGCAAAGGTCTGGAAATGATGCTCCTTAGGAGCAGGAGTAGACACTATCAAGGTGTGTACAGGATGGCGGAACTCTAGATATATAAACAATCCTAAGCACAATACAAATGATACAATCAATATAGGAATGAAAACAATTTTAACACGCAAACTCCATGAGGAGAACATTGGCAAATGCGGGGGAATGGTACGGGGTACTATGGGACGCCCTTCTTCAGGGACAAAACGAGCAAAAGGGTACATTTCTCACTAAAAGTCCAATATAATCTCGGGAAAAAGGGGTCTATAAGCAGTCCGACCTGCCGGAGGGTGTTTCTTTCCTGTGTCCGTATAGAGCCTCACAGGCAGACTCCTATTGTTCAGAAAAACAAAAAGTAAAAAGATAAAAACTTCTCGCGTTGGGGGTCACACTTGACGCGACCCTTGTCGAAAGGGAACTCCACCTGGGCCCCACCAACTGATCTATGTCTCTATCTTCATTCTGAACAGAGCTTCACTTAAAGTTCCATGCTCTCAACGAGTTCAGTCCAGTGTTCCAACAATCCCCAGGTCTTTTGCTGGAGCCTCCAACTTCACTCACCGAGGCTAGACCTGGGATTCTTTATTTCCGGGGCCGCAGGTGATATCGGTCCCGACCAGGGGTTTCAGGATTAACAAACAAAGTAGGCACAGTGGGGTCAGACAAGGAGCTGGGCTCCCGACCAGATACTTTGCTTTGGGCAATTGAGTGGCCACAAAGAGGGGATTCCAAACTCACAGCACTCTCCCCTCGCCCGTCAACCTCTTTGCGGGTGTCCATGGAAAGTGACTCTTCAGTACTGGGCTCGTCTTGAGATGGCAGGCCTTCCTCCTGGTCGAACTGTTCTCTTGGCAATGGGAGGGGAACTCGCTTAAGATGGGAGATATGGATCCAGTGCTGCTTCCCTTCGACTTTCACCGCCGTTCGCGTAGCCAGGAGCACCTGGTACGGCTGGGACCAGCGCGGATCCAAACTCGACTTCCGTTGGTAGTTCCGGACCAAGACCCACTGTCCAGGTTCTACGCTGTGTCCAGGACCCTCCGGCAGGGGCTGCAGTACGGCAGATATCTGTTGATGAATGGAACGAAGATCTTTAGTCAAAGCATACAAGTAGTCAGTCAACATAGGATAGTCAATGTCCCTGAAAGATTTGGGCCGGGGCACTCCCCACATGTTGGCAGGTCTGCCAAAAATTACTTCATAAGGGGAGATACCGCTCCGTGAATGGGGAGTAGTTCTCACAGACAACAGGGCCAGGGGCAGGAGATCAGGCCATTTTAATCCTGTCGTGTCCTGAAGTTTAGCCAGTTTCAACTTCAGAATCCCATTATATTTCTCAACCAGGCCCGCTGACTGGGGATGTCGGGCTGCGTGAAACTTCTGCTGGATGGACAGACCTTTGCATACATACTTAACTAAATTAGCATTAAAGTGTGTCCCATTGTCACTCCAAATCACCCGTGGCAACCCATATCGAGGGAAAAACTCTTTTACCAGAGCTTTCGCAGTTGCCAGGGCAGTATTTTCTTTTGTGGGATACGCCTCCACCCATTTACTGAAAGTACAAATCACCACTAGCACGTATTTCAGATTATTAACTCGCTCTAGCTGTATGTAATCCATTTGGAGTACTTCAAAAGGCAGAGTGGGTGGCGCAAAATTACCCGTTAGGACGGGAATCCTACCCCCGGGATTATGTTGGAGACTAATTATGCAATGCTGGACCAAGCTCCTAGCTGTCTTGTGAATATTAACATTATACCAGACAGGATCCAATGTTGCACAGATGCCCTGAACTCCTACATGCGAAGGTCCGTGTGCCATGGATACTACCGCATTTACAAATGCGTTTGGCAGCAACCATCTACACTTTTCTGATAAGTCAGTCCAACACCCATTCTCATCAAGCCTCCCCACCTGTTCTTGCCAATATTTCAGCTCTTCCGGGGTCACTTCCTTTTGTAGCTCTTTCACACTATCTATGGTGTTGTTAAAAACCCCTGCTTCTATCATTCTTGTTACTACAAACATGGAAGTGGTGTCAGACTGGGCTGTTTCCTTGGCGATTCAATCCGCAAAGAAATTTCCCCTTCCCACATCATCAACTGTAGCCTTGTGTGCACTGCATTTGACTATGGCCAAGGTCTTAGGCAATGTTAATGCGGCTAGTAATCGTTCAACTAATGGTCCATTCTTTATTTTCACGCCATGAGATGTCAAGAATCCTCTTTCCGCCCATAACTTCCCGAAGCTATGTGCTACACCGAACGCGTACTGGCTGTCGGTGTAGACATTTAGCCTCAAGCCTTTCCCCAACTCACAGGCCCTGAATAATGCAACCAATTCGGCCGCCTGGGCCGACCGGTATGGTATCTTTGCTGCCTCAACTACCGTTTGCAGGGTAGTGATCGCATAAGCCGCAGCTGTCGTACCATCAGGTAATTTGAAACATGACCCATCAACGTACAATTCTCCTTGGGCATCAGATAGTGGGGTGTCAGTTAGATCTATCCGGCCCTTTGTTTCTTCTTCAGTTCGAAAGATACAGTCATGTATGTCTTGTCCACCGTCTCCCAAAGGGAGGGGTAACAACGTGGCAGGGTTCAAATTAACACATCTTTTGATCGTTATATGAGGTGCAAACAGGGTCAATTCGTACCCTGTGAGACGCGCACTAGTTAAGTGCTGCGTCTGTGTCCTGTTCAATAATACGTCCACAGCATGAGGCACCATCACTGTCAGATCCGTATTCGGGACTAGCCCTTCCGATTGTCTGATTGCTATTGCCACTGCCGCTGTAGCCCTCAGACAACTGGGAAGTGCTCTGGCGACATTATCCAAAACCGCCGAGAAATATGCACAAGGCATTTGCTTACCACCAAAGTCCTGTGTCAACACTGAAAGAGAACAACCGTCCACCTCATGCACGTAGAGCACAAAAGGCTTCCAGTAATCGGGGGTGCCAAGCACAGGAGCAGAGCAAAGAGCAGTTTTCAAAGCGGCAAAAGCGGCCTGGCATTCAACAGTCCAAGGTAAAGGTTCATGCACATCCTTCGTTGTTAAATACAGGAAAGGTTTAGTCAAGAGGGAATAGTTAGCAATCCATTGGCGATAGTAGGAAGTTATACCAAGCAAAGCGCGGACATCACGTTGCGTGCGAGGAACAGGCATGTTAGTTATGGTTGCAATGCATTCAGAAGTCAGCCGTCTCCCCTCCTTCGACAGGAGATGACCGAGATAGGTCACCTCCGGTCGACAATATTGAAATTTAGAAAGCGACACCTTGTTACCATGAGTAGCCAAATGCTGTAGCAGGGCAACCGTGGCATCGCGGCAACCATGTTCTGTATCAGAGGCCACAAGGAGGTCATCGACATACTGCAATAGTACATTACCATACGGCAATTGTAAAGTATCCAATACTCTTTTTAGTGCTTGACTGTAGATACTAGGACTTTCGGTATACCCCTGGGGGGCGCGACAAAACCAAAAGCTGCGGCCTCCCAATGAGAAACCAAAAAAATGTCTACTATCTGGATGAATGGGAATACTAAAGAAAGCATTCTTCAAATCAATCACCGTGAAAAAAGTCGCTGTGGGAGGAATCATGGTTAAAATGGAATTAATATCTGGTACCACAGGATATTGGGGCACCACAATTTTGTTAATCTCTCGCAAATCAATCACAAATCGATAGGTATCAGCATAATCAGGGGACTGGGGTGCGGGTGCTCGTTTAAGAATCGGAAGAATAGGGCTGTTACAGATATTGGAAGCCGTTTCCTCCACCACCCCCGTTTTAATCAAATCAGAAATAATGGCCAGTAAAGCGCGTTCTCCCTCGGGGGCTATTTTGTACTGTGGGATCCTCGGCAAATTGGCATTCTGTTTCAGAGTGATAGACACCGGGGGAATTTGTAAGAACCCTACATCAGTGTCTCCCAGGGCCCAAAGATCCCTCGGGAGTTTTGCAAGCTCAGGGGGTAGGGAGTCCGTTTTTTAAAAACATTGATTGGAGGGGATAGAGGTATTTCTAATGATCAGGTAAACTCCATCGGGGGAGCAATAGATACGGGCATGCAGTCTTTTTAATATATCCATACCTAGGAGATTTTCCCCACACTGGGAAGTGAGGAGGAAAGGCGAATCTATCGTTACTGGTCCCAGAGTAAGGGAAAGTGGCTTAGAAATGGGGCTTACCACCGGAGTTCCAGAGAACCCCACGGACACATTATTCTGGCCAGACAGAGCGGCCCCCGGGACCAGGGCGCGTGAAACAGAACTGTTCATAGCCCCTGTGTCAACTAAAAACTTACCTGATGCATCCAGTAATTGTGCATGGACATAAGGTCCAGCTTGATCTATCGGGATTGACACATGCCCCTTACTCTGTCTTTGGCTGTCCTATGCTTGAGAATATCCGGAGCCTTCGTCCGTCACACATCCTTCATTATAGTATTGTTTACCTTGGTTTTGATCAAAATAATTCTGACTATTCTCACCTCGGGCTAACTGTTCCGGTCTCGTGTATCCACCTCGGTGCCCGCTCATCCTTCCCCGTCCACGACCCCTTGAAGCACTATTCTGCTCATACAACAATGGGCACTGGGCTCGCCAATGCCCCTCCTCCTTACAGAAGGCACATTGATTTATGCCTAAATCTGTTCGTCCAACCGTTTGCGTGGGTCCCGCCCCTCTTGGAACGAAATTCTGCAACCCTCTACCCCTCTCTACTTGCTGCAGTAACACTCGTGTCTTCAAGTCTTTCGACTTCTTTTCTGTCTTATCCTTGCTCTCATTTTCCCGATGCTCATAATACTGGGCCATGCTTAATATTGTGGAAGGCGTGGTGGTCGTCCAGGTGCTCTCAGCGGTCTGTAACCGGGCCGATACCTCAGGTAGCAGATTTGTTACGAATCTATTAACAAATAAACGCACACCCCCTTCCGTGGCCAGGTCCTGTCCGCTGAAATCAATGAATACTCCCTCAAACCTCGTGAAAAAATCGGATACACTTTCATCCTTCTTTTGCTTACAAGCCGTAAGTTTATCCCAATCTACTTTCCGGGGTGGGATCAATGAATGCATATAGGTTATTATTTTTTCAGGTAAGGTCAGTATCTCAGATCGGGGCTTGTTCCCCGGCTTACGATCTCTATCCCAGTCTCTCAGTTGATCCCATGTCCCACCAAATTCCGTAACATGGTCCTGGTCATGTACCTGGCGCCAAATATCCACCGGTACCAATAAAGCAAAGAATAATTCAATATCTGCCAGCGTCATCACGGCTGATGAGGCGGCCTCAGTCAGTTCTTTGTAATATGCAGTGGGGTTCTTTCTAGGATCTGGCAACTGGCTTTTTAGGGACAATACCTCACTACGTTTCCAGGGGGTATAGACCCATTGTTCCTGGAACAGGGCGTCCACTCTCGGACGGGTGACGACACCTTGGGGATCCACCACTTCGGTAACCTCAGGATGGTAGATAGGGTGTACTTCTCGCATAGGGAACTGGGAGAATCCGGCGGGAATGGCAGGCTGCAAACGAGTTCTATAAGAAACCAAAGTCTGCACCTTCCCATACACTTCTTCGGGCGTCAATTGAGATTTGTGGATCTGATCATGGATATCATACAATATAGCCGGAGCTCTCCCTCCTTGGTGTACCTGTTCCCATAAAGAAATAAGACGGTTGGCCATATGTTCCAGGGCATGCTGCTGCATCACCGGTTCATAGTCTCTCATAGTACTCCAAATATCGGAAAGGGTATAAATAGAATGCCGCATCCATTGGGACGCTTGAGTGGCAATAGTTTCCCTTTCTTCCGTCCCCAAGGCAGAGCGAGTGAACAACCTCCTACCCTCCGTTAGACTGGCCGGATGTATTGGAGTAGTTACAGCTGTTACCGGCGTCGTACTGGCGGAGGAGGAGGGCAGAACAGAAGGGGAATACATTGACCCCGGCGACAGCTGAGGGGTCCCAGCTGCAGCTGCCGTCAATAAATTAGGTAGCATGGCCATAACTTCGGACACAGATGTCGACAATCGGGAGAGGTCCGACAGGGATGGGGAAATAGGAGTGGCCGGAGGAGCCGAAGCCGAGCCCCCAGAGACATATTCGGGACCGGGGCCGAGGCCCCTGTCACCTCCGGATACATTCTCTGCGGTACATAAGGGGGCGGTGGCCTGGTGTCTGATAAGTCCTCTATTTCATCTTCCGAATTCGGGTGGGTCACATAGCTCTTATCAACTTTTAATCTAAATTCGCGATTCATGCAGTCCAATTCTTTTTCTACTCTGTCTCGATCATAGGCCATAGCCTTCTGAGTTATATTCTGTCCTGCCTTGGCTCTAGCTACTTTCTCTTCCCTCATTCGCCGTTGTTTGGCCTCCTTCTGCCATGCAATTAGAGCGTCGAACATGGCCTGCCTACTTCGCCTAGAAAACAGTTGTTCCTGTAGGAACGCAATTTTCTTCTCATCAAATGAACCCGTCTTGGGCCATCGTAACTCCTCATTATCCTTAGTGTACTTATGCCACAGAGTGCAGAACAATAAGGGAGAGATCCCATGTTTGACATACATAAAATGGCTAGGACTGCTCTCCGGCGGGGCGGGTTGGCTCTCAGCTAATCTGGAGTCACTTGTTCGGCAGCAGCAGCCAAAACAATTCAGTTTGCTAAAACAAGACATTTTGGTTAGTTTTCAGACACGTACACACAAACAACAATCAACATGAATCATACACAACATACAATCTGTATCGAAGAACCAAGCCCGTCGACTCTGGTTCACAGTTCAGACACCAAACTGCACGCGGGATTCCCGCCACCCTTCTGGCTCACCGCTAACACCAGCCCCCAACGAGGACTAGCCCCGTCAGGAGTATGCCTTGTGGCTACCCAGTCTAGGTCGCAGGTCTTTCCACGTGCAATCCGTCTATATTCCTTTGGCGCGCCGTTTTAGTCAAATCAATCAAAAGGTACGTACTTCGAATCGAAACACTGTAATGCTAAACCGATCAAGCAAGGCACCACTCTCCGGTGCGCGCCTTCAGATCAATGCACCGCTGTCCAGCACGAGCTTCAAACAAATGCAGCCAGTGTTCAAATCAAAAATGCATCGTTCTCAACGAATGCTCTCAAATCAATCAAATAGCGCACCGTCTCCAACGCGTGCTTCAACAAAATAATGCACCGTTTACAACGCGTGCTTCAAATCAAATCAATCTATACTCACCGGGTGCACCCAGATACGAATGTTCATTCTCTGCTGCCAACTTCTCCCGACCAAATCAGTCCATTTCTGGGTTAAGCCCGTAGGACCCCGGTGAAGGGTGACTAGCAACAGGGGACGTCCCAAAAAAGCCTCGCAGAGTGGAAGAAATCCTCAAGCTCCTCTCCCGTTAACCGGTCAGGACGCCCCCAATCCCACCACCCGAATACGGGGGGGGAAGACCCTTCGTGGTCGCCAACTGTTGTGTCTAAATAATTATTCCAAGGGCCACACTTACCACTGGCCCGCAATATTAAGTCAAATAAGGAGCAGTTGGCAACGTGGAAGGTTCAAGCGTTTATTAGTGTCAAGAATTCCTGTCATACGAGGGGAGGAAAACGGTAACCAGCGAAAACGGACTACATCTCCCAGGATGCTTAGCGGTTGAGAGGTTATGTAAACAGGAGAGCTGTTACATAACTCAAGGGAAACACGCCCTTATGTAAACAGGAGAGCTGTTACATAACTCAAGGGAAACACGCCCTTATGTAAACAGGAGAGCTGTTACATAACTCAAGGGAAACACGCCCTTATGTAAACAGGAGAGCTGTTACATAACTCAAGGGAAACACGCCCTTATGTAAACAGGAGAGCTGTTACATAACTCAAGGAAAACACGCCCTATAAAGGGAGGAACCGGGAGGTACAAGGCTGTCGGATATTGTGTTTACACCGACGTACCTGCTTCGTGAAGAGCAGTGTTCCGGAGTGGTGCTCCAGTAAGGCAAGAACGGAGGTAGGTCGAGTCGTTACTCCCTGGGCCGTGTCTTGCCCCATCGTCACCTGTGAAGGACCCGGAAGCTCTACCGGTCAACCATTGAGCTTCGCTTTTTGACTCGGCTGAGTCCAAGCGCAGTGGCGCTTTTGCTGGTTGGAGTCGTAACTCCCAGCCCGACCAGAGACACAGGGACTGCCAGCTGTAACGCACACCAGGAGGTGTTTGCCGCGTTACAGACCCGGAAGTCCACAGGATCGATCGAGCGGCTGCTCTCGGTTCAGTCTTCTTGCTTGTGATTGGGGTATCGGTGACGCATCACCAGGAGGTGACTCCGCGTCCCGGTGCAGTCTGAGGAAGAGGTTGAGCGGCTGCTCCCTTCAGGTAGAGACCCCGGCTGGGTGTTTCCCTGACTCCTCGATTCTCCCCAACACTCTTCGTGCCCCTCACAGCCTACCGATTGGCATTGTCGGCCATTTCATTTCTGCCCTCTGTTGGCATACGCCGGGATCGGCGTATATGCAGAGGACGGTTAGGACCATCCGTGCTGTGGGCTGGTAACGTACTTAGCCTGGAGGATTCCAGTGACTATAACTTTTGTTTGTTCTTTGTATTTTATTTGCCTTCATTAAAAGAACTAACCCTTCACAAGTGGTTGCGTCCTCATTGTCGTGTCTGTTAAACGATCCTGAGACGTTCAGGGCGTTACAATTAGCCACCACAGAACTCTATATAGAGGAGCCTCGTCGATCCTCACCCATCAGGTGCGCCGAGGAAGACTGCTGGCTCCTTGACAGTAACACACTTTTATACATTATCAGTTCAGCATACAAAACCTTATACGTGGAAAAGTACCAGTTAGTCCTGGCGCTCCTAATGAGCTCATGCCTATATCCAGTTTCGGTTACACATACAAAGGGTTACTATCTTTACAGAGAAGGTCGACGGGGTGACTCCCTTCTCGTCCCAGGTCTAGAGGAATTTGCTTGATACTCCCTTTTAGCAGATGTGACCTTGCTTCTCAGCAATTCAGCCTGTCTCCTAACAAATGTATGAAAGGGGAAGCAGAGGGTGCGCGGAAGAGACCATGTGATTCCTAAACGAGAGAGTCACAATCCAAAATGGAGGCTGTTCTGTTCTCGGCCCTTTCTGTCGTACTAAGCATAACGGGAATTTCGAACCCTTGAATACACTATAACTAATCATACTATTATTAGATATACTGCGCTAATCATACCATATCAACTTGAACACCTCATAGGGCATGGATGGCATTGGATTGAATTGCAAAATGTGTATTTTTGTGGGTATTTCTGTTCTTTTTGGGTGTGTGTTAAATATATGCCTTTGTGGTGGGTGGCGTGTTATGTACCTTGCAGACCTTGTTTAGCCCTGTGGATTTTTGTTTTTGCATTTTATTTCATTAAAAGGCAAAGCAGTGTGGTTTGGCAGCATGCATCCTTTGCCTGGCTATTATAGGCCTTTTCTCAGTACATTGTTTTCCGGTCCTCCTGCTTGTTGCTTGTGATTTGTGAGTGTCCATGTGGCTGGTGGCCATGTCTGGTGGGAATAATAAGTGTGCTACTTTGGCCATATAGACCTGCATGTGTTTCCTTTGTGGCCTACGCTTCTTGTTGTTGTGGGCCTGGCCATGATGCTAGCGGCTGTTTTGAAGCCAGGCCGTGTGCTTTTTGCAATAGGCCTGCATTGTCTGTCTTCACTTACTTGTAGTTGTGGGCCTGGCCATGTGGCTGGTGGCCATTTTGAAGCCCGGTAGTGTGCTTTTGCCACAGGCCTGCAAGCTTGTGGCCTAGTCTGCCAACAGGCCTTTCATCCAGTAGGTTCAGAGGTAGTCACGTGTGCATGAAACAACTGTTTCTGTGTGTTCTGTTGAATTTAAACATCATTTAGGGCATGGATGGCATTGGATTGAACTGCAAATGTGTATTTTTGGTGGTATTTCTGTTCTTTTTGGGTGTGAGTTAAATAAATGCCTTTGTGGTGTGCGGTGTGTTGTTGTGTACCTTGCCACCTTGTTTAGCCCTGTGGATTTTAGTTTTTGCATTTTATTGCATTAAAGGCAAAGCAGTGTGGTTTAGCATGCATCATTTGCCTGGCTATTATAGGCCTTTTCTTAGTACATTGTTTCCCAGGACTCTTGCTTGTTGCTTGTGATTTGTGAGTGTCCATGTGGCTGGTGGCCATTTCTGGTGGGAGTTGTATAAGCGTGCTGCTTTTACCATATAGGCCTGCATGGTTTTCCTCTTGGCTTACTGCTTCCATCCACCCCCTTTGCCAGCAGCAGCTCCCTGAATGATGTGATGAGCAAAATAATTTAATGCCAAACAGGGTCCACTACCATTACATTTGTATTTTTGTTGTTGTTCTTCGTCTTTCCTATCCTTCCTGAGAGTGTACACAGTATACCATGAAAGCCCTTACTGACAAAGTCTCACAAATGGCTACACTAAGTTATATCTTTTATTTGTTTGTTTGTACTAGTAGTAATTGATTCATAATCAGTAGGGAATGGATCACTTGTACCTGCAACCAGGGTCCAGATCGTTCTGTCCGTCGGTACACAAATTTGGTACTTAGAGAACCCTGAATCACGTAAATAGGTCGCAGGGCGCTTTATCTTGATTCTCCGCCTTTCTTTTAATACGTGTCAGCATTATCATTGGGTCTCTTTCTGAATGGTTCCTCCACCTGGAGGGATCCACTGGGTTTCACAGTGGTGATCAGAAATTGATAGTGCAAAGTGCTTTAGTGAATAGTGATATTAAAAATGCCTTTCTCATACTACCTTAGAAGTAACACTTTAATTCTATCTGGTGTACGGGAAGACTCTTAAAAAAGGTGACATTCGTGCAAAAAGGCCTAATTATGAAACCGCTCCACTGTTTGTGTCCAGATCTAAGGTCAACATGTTTCAGCCCTAAGGATGCCCTTAACGGGTCGATGGGCTTTCTTCAGGACCTAAAAAATAGTTGCGAGAACAGGTAATTTCCGGTTCTGAAGGAAATCAGAGTAAATCCTCTGAGATGCAAGGTCAATAGTACCTAAAGGTTGGCAATACCTGAAAAGAAAGAGGAAAAGACGAACAACAATGTGTGTACTTGTTTTCTTAAGTACAGGTAGAACGTTTTGGCAGACTAAAATAAATGGCAAATCTTTAAAATACTTTAAAATGCATAAGCAAGTATGTTAAATGTCAAATCTTTGTATATATGTCAACTGTAGTTTGTTTGCGGGCTGCTTGTAATATTCAATGGTGTAATGGTAGCTGTGTCATCGTAGCTCCTATCACTTCTTAGTAAATGTGGTCGCTTTTAAATAACCTGATCTAATTCTTGTGGAGTGGTTATTTCCACAGGTGCGTTTAAAGATATTTCGCTAGTCATGTTCAGAAAATAATGAGAAAATGTCTCTGGTCATGGTTTAAATAATGTAGGTACGTCTGTGCGGGTATTCGGGGAATATGAGTGTCATAAATATGGCTCCCTATTTTGATAATGCACTCGTGTGTTACCCGGAGGGATGAGGGGAGTGTTGTGCTAGTATTACGTATAGATGCAAAGCGCTTGGAAAAGTAAAAACGTAAAAACGTTGAGGCAACCTTTCCCTTCGCTTCTATTCATTATTTCTTTGGCCGGGATCACTCTCACTATTCGTCCTTACATGATATGTAACCAGCCACTCACGTAGTGATTGATTTTTACGGCAGGGCTGTTTATTCGTAAACGCGCGAGCACTATCACACCTGTTATTAGCAGAGTCTGGATCTTCTATTCAGTGTTTTTATTTGTAGTCATCTTCGCATTACCATTTTTTCAGGTTCCAACACAGTTATCTGTGGAATCTGTTTTCTTTTTCTATCCTGGTACTTTCTGGTTATAGACGACGATAGCAGTAGTCTGTCTTCGGTGTTTAGTGATCTATGACGTCACACGCCGAAGTTTAAAACACAAGCAAAGATGCACTCTGGGGCATAGCGTGCGTGAAGAGCTTTTTTCACACCGAGAACGTCTATTTCCAAGGTAGGAACATGGGGACCCATTAGTCTGTACGACCGGTTCATAAACTCGAACAGCCTCAGTAACCAGGTTTTCGTATTCTATAACACAGCGCGTCCATCAAGGATTGACTCAGAGTCGCGAAGTAGGTTGTATTTTATTATTTTATTATTGTCGAGCATGGTTTTCTTCACACTTGACCTATAAGGTCACTTACACATTTTTTCGATTGTCACTTTTTTTAGCGTTGAACTTGCGCACTTCCTTTATTTTTGCAGTCCTTTGGCATCCGTTTAGGTGAGTCTCTCAGGACTTGATTAGGGGAGATAAAGCAACATGTTTGCTCTTGTTTCGCTGGCTGCTTTCTGTCACAGATATGGTCTCTTTGGTGCGCAGGGTGTTGGTACACTGCCCATTCTGCGCAATTTCAAACACTTAAGATTTGTTGTTTAAGAAACACAGCACACGCTTGGTCAGCGATTGTTTCTGTTTCATCTACTGGTTTTCACTATTGTCATAACTTTGACTTGGCCTGATAATTCCTTGTATTATCGCTGCGATTTGCCACAACAATTGTTCATGTGTTTCATCACTTTCAGTAACTTCGAGCATTATAAACATTTGTATTGTATATATTTTTGCAGCATTCCCCCAACGAAGGTGTTTACACCGAAATGCATTGGGAACTGTTTTGATGTCGCTCTATGCTATTAAGAAATGAAAAGATGAAAAGGAAAATAAATAAGAATACAGTGCTTTGAACTGTTATTATTCTGTTTGTGCATTTATAATTTCGATTTATGTAGCTACATTGTTTTTCAGCACCAAGAACTTTTGGGCTACCAATTTTTGTTGAAAAATACCGTTTGTATTCACCATTGAATATATTGTGAGGACAATTTGTTTACTTGAATACTCAGATGCAATTTTGTTTTTGTGCCACAACAAACTTTGTGAATTTGTAAGCACCATACTGGGCATGTGTAAAGTGCGTCCTCAGGTTCAGACAGGTTCTGTTTGACATTTAGTGAATTTTGGTTACCTGGCAGGGGCTAGTCAGGTTTTGCTGACTGCAGCACCGCCAAATATATAGGTTAACTTGATAATAATCATACTTGTGCTTTATTTTGCAATACGTTTGGTGTGCAGGTTATCCATACTTGTTTTCAGCATCAAATGAACCACAGTACAGACTGCATTCTACCAAAACATCTGTCCAATATCTCACCCAACCTCACAAGAACACAATTCTTATTGCGACCCACTAAACACCAACCATCAATGTGTCTCTCAATGAGAATTTCCTTCCAGACTTGATTTGGTTGCTTTGGAATAAAAGAAGAAAAATAATGTCTTTAAAAGATTGTTTTGATCGTTTACTGTATGCATCCACCACTTCTAGAATAGGAATGGTTAGCCCCCTCAAATGATCTACACACAGTTTAATATACTTTCCTATGTGCACAAGACAAACATGATTTTATTTTTCACTACATAAAAATAAACGTTACTGTAACGAATATTACAAGACCTTTAGAAAGCAATAACACTCAATAGATCCCAAAGAGTCTCTCTTCTATTTCCATACTGTTGAATACAATATTTTGACCTCACACGGGATCCCGCGTCAATCGGATTCTGGAGATCAGCGCCAGCACAAGTCGTGCCTAGCTCAAAGAGGAGGTACATTTTTGGAAGACACGTAAAGTATTTCCCACAACCTACGGAAAGCAATTTGACTGCATCATGTTATTTTTGTAATTCCCTGAATTGATATTAGGCATTGCGCTCTCGGCGGCCCCGCAGAAGCCCAAATCGGGACTGCGTTAAGGTATGAGTGAGACCACTTCATAATTCATTAACGTATATCCAGAATAATTTAGTGGAGTAGTGGAGTAGTGTGGCTCACTGGTTAGAGGCAGCAGACCCGGAAGCAGAGGACAGCCCGGGACCAGGGTTCAATTCCTGACGCGGCAGGGTCGTGGACCAGGGCCAGCGGACTCAATAATTCTCGCCTCGGTGCCTACACTAAACCAGGGATCACACTCGGCAACTCTGGGCATTAGCTTGCCTCATCTCCACAACGGCCCCCTACATTCACCGGGGATGCCTGGTTTCACCTTGGAGATACCCAGTAGGGACCATCTCACAGGGATAGCCAGGACGGGTTCCCCAGCGGTCTACAGCGCCACGACGCCTCGGCAGCAGTGCGCTTTACAAAAAACACATACATTTACATTTACATAATAATGGACCGTTAATACACCATCTGTTTAATTACGATTAATTGCAAAAAGGGATGTTTTTACTTTTCCAAGCGCTTCTCATCTATACGTAATACTAGCACAACACTACCCTCATCCCTCCGGGTAACACACAAGTGCATTAGCGATGCATTAGCGATGCATCTGTTTGTTTATTTACGATTCATTGCACAAAGGGATGCTTCTACGTTTTTACGTGTTTACTTTTCCAAGCGCTTTGCATCTATACGTAATACTAGCACAACACTCCCCTCATCCCTCCGGGTAACACACGAGTGCATTAGCGAAATAGGGAGCCATAGTTATGACACTCATATTCCCCAAATACCCGCACAGACGTACCTACAATAATTAAAACACGACCAGAGACATTTTCTCGCTATTTTCAGAACGTGACTAGCAAAATATTTTTAAACGTACCTGTGGAAATAACCACTCCACAAGAATTAGATCAGGGTATTTAAAAGCGACCACATTTACTAAGAAGTGATAGGAGCTACGATGACACAGCTACCATTACACCATTGAATATTACAAGCAGCCCGCAAACAAACTACAGTTGACATATAGACAAAGATTTGCCATTTAACATACTTGCTTATGCATTTTAAAGTATTTTAAAGATTTGCCATTTATTTTAGTCTGCCAAAACGTTCTACCTGTACTTAAGAAAACAAGTACTCGCATTGTTGTTCGTCTTTTCCTGTTTCTTTTTAGGTATTGCCAACCTTTAGGTACTAT
Organism: Triturus cristatus; assembly: GCF_964204655.1. Lineage (NCBI taxonomy): Eukaryota > Metazoa > Chordata > Amphibia > Caudata > Salamandridae > Triturus > Triturus cristatus. Next base: position 1,201,260,832 of record NC_140584.1, read on the forward strand.
TGACCTTGTATCTCAGAGTATTTACTCTGATTTCCTTCAGAACCGGATATTACCTGTTCTCACAACTATTTTTTAGGTCCTGAAGAAAGCCCATCGACCCGTTAAGGGCATCCTTAGGGCTGAAACATGTCGACCTTAGATCTGGACACAAACAGTGCAGCGGTTTCATAATTAGGCCTTTTTGCACGAATTTCACCTTTTTTAAGAGTCTTCCCGTACACCAGATAGAATAAAAGTGTTACTTCTAAGGTAGTATGAGAAAGACATTTTTAATATCACTATACACTAAAGCACTTTGCACTATCAATTTCTGATCACTACTGTGAAACCCAATGATTCACTCCAGGTGGAGGAAGCATTCAGAAAGAGACCCAATGATAATGCTGACACGTATTAAAAGAAAGGCGGAGAATCAAGATAAACCGCCCTGTGACCTATTTACGTGATTGAGGGTTTTCTAAGTACCAACTTTGTGTACTGACGGACAGAACGATCTGGACCCTGGTTGTAGGTACAAGTGATCCATTCCCTACTGATTATGAATTATTGACAGGAAGCCGAATGGATTACAGCTTCTTCTAGCTCCCCCCCTTGATTGTAACAACTAGTAGTAATTGAACCACAACAACACATGCAACATTTCACTGATGTTCTTCTCATGGCTTCTTTGCTTTTAGGTGCACAAAAAGACAGAGGAGGAGGTGTCATCATCACCCGTTATACTGCCAGACAGAATCCTGCTGCCCACCACGTCACGTCCAAGTGTGACCACAGTAATCTCTGCAACTTTTGCACCTGCGCCCTGCTGACATCTGAAGATGGGCCCAAAGAAAGGTAACAGGTCCTCCAGTACCAAGAAAGTTGTCAGTGAGAAGGAAAAGAAAAAGAAAGTGGCACTTACCAAGACTGGTGTGCAGCCCCAGATATTTTTTGGGAAACAAAACATTACGCCTGCAGCAGCATTGTCCGGGGACCAAGCTGGGAGCAGCACCTCCGCATCAGTGGGCCAGCCCCACCAACCTAGGCCCAAGACCATGAGTTGTTACAGAGGTAGCCAGTCTACTAACGACCAGCGATGTTGAAATTTCATTATCGCAAAGTAGTACACAATCAACGCAGGCGGAAACTCAGCAGATAAGTGGGCAGCAGCAGGCGCCGCAGCAGGCGCAGCAGCAGCTGCAAGAACAGCAGCAGCCTGAAGAACAGCAGCAGCCACAAGAACAGCAGCAGCCACAGCCCACAATAGTAGTTGTTCCTCCTGAAGTAGGGGCATTTCAGGAAATCGAGCTTCCTGCAGACTTAGAGGAGCAAACCACTGTTTCAGAAGAGCCATTGTCTTCCTGACCCCGAGAAAGGAAAAGGAGGGTTAGTCTATCATCTTCTTCTTCAAGCCCCGCTTCTGATGATCTTGATGCCACTTGGAAGCCACCAGCTCAGTCTGAGAGTGATGCATGCCACAAGACAAGGCTAGTGAAAAGGAAGGTTCCAGAAAGCCTTACAGTTATGAAGCTAGATGTACAAGAGATGGATGATGATGACGAAGGGATGTAGCATAGATACCTCCAACGCAGGTAACAGCAACACGACCTCCAGCTTCCATATTTGCAAAGGCCCGGCAGGGACCTACATCCAGCTCAACCACCACCTCAGTAGGTAGTGGTAGTGTAACTGCACAGTCAAATTCTAGGCACACCCTCCAGTTCATCTGGTATTGAAAGTGGCATATCCAGCAGCGCCAGACAGTTCTCCTCCCCAGTTTGGGACTTCTTTTTGGTTACCAGTAAGGAGGAGAACCTTGCTATATGCTCCGTTTGTCGACAGGCTGTTAGGCGGGGTAAGCTTGGTACAAACTATGGTACAGGAGGCCAAACAAGTCATCCTAGAATACACCACAGTATGCAGTGGGAGGCTCACCTACTTCGCTTAGAAAGAAAAAGAAGTAAAACTGAACCCATTGCTGTTGTTGGGGATGAAGAATTAGGGGAAGATGTGATGGCTGTGGAAGGTGAACAAGAGGGAGACATTTCTAGCACTGTCCCCAGCATAGTAGTGGTACCGTCCACATCCTCAGCAACATGTCAGTGGCATCGCAGTAAGAATCATACTCAGAGTCAGCCTGAGACACCAAGGCAACCGAGTACTGCAATGAAAAAAAGTACGTCGTTGAGCCTAACTGGGTTCAAGAAAACAGCTGCACCACAAAGGAAAAAAATCCAGCCTACCATTCTCAGCATGTTTAGGTCGGAGGGGCAGTACGTACGCAACCACCCAACTGCACTGTTGTACAATGCAAAGCTAGCTAAAATGTTAACGCTGGACCTTCTCCCTTTTTCATTTGTGGAAGGGGTGGGTTTCCTTGAATTTGTGTCAGCCATCTGCCCTAAATGGAAGGTTCTCAGCCGGTCCTATTTTGCCAGAGTTGCTGTTCCAGCACTATATCACGATGTGCTGGAATTGGTTGGACAAGCCTTGCAGCAGAGTGCTGTTCACAATATCCACCTGACAACAGACATGTGGACCAGTTGCCAAGTCACTGATTACATGTGCATCACTGCACACTGGGTCTCTTTTGTGGGGGTTAGAGATAAGCTATCTCAAATAGGTGCTGTTGACACAGCTGAGATTTTTAATGCTACTCGGAAACATGCAACTGTAGCCATGTTCGCCATGGAGAAATCTCATACTGCTGTAAACATTTTGGAAGAGTTTCAGAGCAAGGTCTTTGAATGGCTGCACCCAAGAGGGCTTAAGATTGGTTTTGTTTCCACAGATAATGGCAGTAATGTACTTAAGTCCATGCAGCTTGGTTTCTATTTCAGGGTCCCGTGTTTGGCGCACTGCATTAACATTATAGTTCAAGACTTTCTAAAACAAGAAGCCATAGTCAGCAACTTACTGACCACCTGCCGAAGAAAATGCACTAATTTCAGCCATTCTTTTAAAGCTCGGAAGCAGCTGAGGGTCATTCAATGTGACTATAGAATGCCAGTCAAAGCACTCATCCAAGAGGTGGCAATACGTTGGAACTCAACTTATTACATGCTTGACCGTCTGTTTGAGCAGTACAGACCAATCAATGAATATGTCATGCGAAGAGGGGATGCTACTATGAAAGGCAGGACCCTTGGGATGGACCAATGGTGCCTAGTTAAATGCCTGACTGAGATGCTTCATCCTTTCGAGGTCTTCCCACATGAAGTCAGCAAGGAGGACTGTACAATGGGCCAAGCTATCCCATTGTTGCACATGGTAGAGCAACAGCTGAAGGAGGTGTCTGAAGTGTACAAAGGTGAAGAGGAAAAAAAAAAGCATATGAGTTGGTGGAGAGCTTATCTCATTGCTAAGCTGACAATACAAGGTTGCAAAATAAGATTTTGTCACAAGAACATTACATTTGTGCCACAATTCTGGATCCACGGTCCAAAAGGCACTAAAAAGTAAGAAATTAATTCCTTTTTCTGAAGTGGATGTTGCCCGGTACAAAACTTGGATATCTGAGGCAGCCAGTAAGTTGGAAAATGAACGGCTGGTAATTAAATGCCCTCTCCATACACCCACAACCACAAGTACTGCAGCAGTGCATCCGGTGTCAAGTTAAACTTCGGAGCCTGAGGGCAGTGCGTTTGGCTCAGAACACTGACCAACACTATCGACAACTGCAAGAACTGGCTCATCGGCCCTAGTAAAATCGTTAAAGGATTGGTATTTACAGCAAGGACTTGGTAGGTCCAACGCTGATGCACAGACAAAAGAGGCCGAACAAAGTGTAGCACTTCTGAACATTGAGCAGATGGTCCAGGCCTATCTGGATGACCTGACAGAGGTGTACATTGATCAAAACCCATTGCGTTATTGGTATGGGAAAAAGGGCCAATGGCCACTGCTCAGCAGGCTGGCGATAAACTATCTGGCTTGCCCTGTCGCAAGTGTCTCTTCTGAACGTGTTTTCAGTGCTGCTGGTTCCATTGTAACAGTGAGGAGGACCAGTCTCTCACCCAAAAACGTGGAGAGGTTAACCATGATCAAAATGAATCAGCACTTTAGACCACCGAATTACACAATACATGAATCCATGCAGGAGGATGAGGACATTGGCTCAGGTGACAGAAGTAGCGTGTTAGATGATGATTACCTACTTCTGGTTGAACCCCTAGTGTTTGAAGACGAGCTATACTTCCCTGACAACTAACTTCCACTTCTTACTGTCTTCCTCCCTTATTTACTTTTATTTGTGTGTCTGTCTTTCTGGTTGGAAACTTAGAATAGAAGTACTGGACACTGGACACTACAAATGTGGCAATTGCAGTGTCTGTCACCTTACAGAGAACACAAACACTTTGGAACTAGAAACTGGCAAGGTATGGACCTTGAGAACACATACTAACTGCAACACTACTAATGTAGTCTACAGAATCATCTGCCCCTGCAAACTCCAATATGTGGGCATGACAAGCAGAAAAATAAAACAACGAATCTGTGAGCACTGCAGCACTATCAGGTGCAAAAAATCTATGACAAAGCTCACTGAACATTTCCTAACTAATGGCCATACAACCAATGATCTTAAATGGACTATCATTGAGCAAATCAAGGCAGGAGAGAGAATCCAAGAACGACTGTTTGAAAAAGAACAACGTTGGGTGTATAGACTCTCCACTCATAAAAACGGTTTGAATGATAATATTCCATGGAACTCTGTCCTTCCCAAGTAGATAAGCACTAATCTGATTCATTGTTGACTACAATACTGGTTGTGTGTTTTTTCTCCCGCAACCAAGGCATGAGTATGACTGGTCTGACTGTCTGTGCGCTTTGACTTTCCCAGTATGAGTATCTTCTGTACTATGGTTTGACCTTTGGTCTTCATCCATCTCCGATTATTATACCAGTCTCCTCTTTATACTGTGGGACACTCCTCACCCTTACCTTGGCCTTTGGGATCCCCCCAGCAATCTACTTGGCAGATCCTTCAGTCCTCTATTGGACTGCTTGGTTTCATGAATCCTGATCCTGTATACTGGGATCTCGTCCATTACAGTTTTTACTCTGGCCCGCTATTTACTATGCGCGCGCCTTTATCGTCTTATAATTTCCCTTCACGTCACTGCAGGATAGGCACTTCGCTATATATTTATTGAATACCAGCATTAGACGGGCGTTTTGCTCGACAACCCCGAGCGTCCCTAGTCACCAATCACGCTCTCCCTTTAATGCGTGAACTGCCACTCCCTCTAAGGACCAGCGTTCGCTATTGGTTTCCACACGGGAGCACACGCGTCCTGATTGGCTCACCACTCTCCAATAGCCTTCAACCAGGAAATATCTGCTTCCCGCACCGGCACTCAGCACGTCCCGATCACTTTCGAGACGCGGTTGCGGGTTACGGTTGTAGGCAGAAGAGCTGTTCCAAGTTTCCAACTAGTAAGTTAACTCCGGTTTTACGTGGGTGGGCACCACGGAGCGTTTCCTCTAACGCCACCTGATTTATTCTCTTACCGCATATCGTCTACTCACAGATTGTGGTGAAACTTGACTACGTGACCTCGGCATCCTCGAGGCACCCTCTCCCCGCATCAATAGTAAGGCTGGCCCTTGTAATTTTCGTCCACGCACGAGTGACTTGAGAGTGCAATCTTGTTGTTTATTTCAGTTAGTTGTAAATAAGAAGGCACACGTCGGTATGAATCAGTTACTGGCATTGGTGTGTTTCTTTTGTGGGACGAATGGCACTCGTGCTTGTCACATGACCACTCGTCGCTTATAATGTGCAACCCGGTACCTTCCTTGTGAGTGCACTATATCACTTGTCTGTTTCATTGTGGATAGATGGAGTGACAACGGGTGAATGGAAGCCTGTTTTGATGTCTGCTTGTTGTAATCCACAACTGAGTACGGTTATAACAATCCACTGAACTTGGCTATATAGAATGACTGTTGAGTTAGTCACTCACAATCACGTCACAATATCATCTATTGACGACTGAGAGGAGCCTGAATCGATAGTTGCTTACATAACGTATTTAGTTGTGTATATATTGTTTTCCTTTCTTTTTCTTCCACAGGTACATTTTTAATCTAACCAAGGGTAGGGTACACCTTAGCGTGTGTAGACCGCCCTGGTTAGCACCATTGGTCCTGAAGAAAACCTGGAGATTTTTCCTTTAAGGTTGAAACATGTAGACCTATTTCACTTAGCTCACTTCACATTTTTTTCGATACCTCAGGTCAATTTAACCTCATATGGTATCCCCAATTTATTTTAACATTGTTCAATTGCTCCATGATTAAAAATCTTTTTGATAGAGAGTTAAATTTGACCAATTTTTTATCCACTTCTAGCACTTGCACCATACACAAAAATACCAGCTCCACTGTAGTCAGGTGTCGCAGCACACCCGGATGGCACTCGGCTCTCCGGGTGGGACTCCGATGATGAAGCATGTCACCAACTAGGTTGGTGAGTGAGGGGTCTTCTATAAGAAAGGTTATACTTTCTCCTTTCAGTGCACCTCTCTTTATCCTTGAGGTATTGAATTACCTTTGAGGGTGTACTCCTTCCATTGTTTGTTGTTGTTGGAAACTTAGAATCACAACAAATCCATCACCACCGTCTTCTAGTCTTTTATTGCCATATATGAGTTTCAGCTTTCTGCATTTCAGTCCACCCCTCCGAGTCCTGCTCCTCCATCCTCCTGAATCGATCCATTGTATTTTGAATATGGAAAGGGGACTCAATCTGTACAATGCACACTGAGTTGGACAACACCATGATGATGAACACAGTGACATAATATCTTCGCAGTCACTCAGTAGGATCCAAGATGATTGATGGAATAACTCAGGGTTTTTCATGAGTAGCATAAAAGGTAAACAAGTCAACAACAACCACTGCAAACCTAAATGTCTGTGTAGTGGTGGAGTCGAGTGTGGTGGTATGACTGAGAGTGGTGCATTGATTTAGTCACTTAATTTGTAAAATGCTATGTTGCTGTATATAATGTGCTTTGTCTGCCTCTGTCCCCTCAAAAAAGTACGCTAAATGGAGGATGGGTCACGGCGTGTGCCGTGGGCATGCTCTGTTCTGTTGTTGTTGGAGGTTAATGCTGGAAACAGACTAGAGTAGACATGATGTATCCATGCCACCTCTGAAAGTGTTCTTGTTGCACTCCACCGTAATTTATGCATTTTTTTTCTACTTGATCTTTCAATATGCCTTTTCTTTTTCCAACTACAATTACAGGCCAGCCCTTACCCTGTGCTATACTGGGAAAACAACTCACAGTTACCTTACCAATAAATCTACATCTGCCAGGCAGGCAGTGGCGTCACCCAAGATTGATGGCCGGAGCGTCCATGGAAGGGAGAACCAAGAAGAATGCTGAGATGCAACTCCCCATTTTGACCAGGATAACATACAGTAACAGTATCAACTTTCATCATCTTTTAAATAATTTGATTCATTTTTTGTCTTCAATCATTTACTACTGTGTGTTGTTGTTATTAGTATGTTTGCTCTCTGCTTATAATTCAATTCATCCTACAGCTTTTTTTTAATTTCCTTTGCTATCTTTAATAGTAAGCCCTGGCCGGTACAACAGAACAGAAACTGTATGTAATTCGGGTCTCTCAGGGCAGACAGGCAAGGCAAATTGCATAATATACTGCTGCCCTGTAATGTCTAATTGTCTAGTAGTAGTTAGTAAGTACTTCATTAACCATCAAGTTATCATTATCATGCATGCATTTCCTTTTTCTCCCTTAACAGATTTATGGATATGGTCGTCTGCTAAGATTGTTTTTTCTTTTGTTGTTGTCCATGCGTACGGTTTTTCTTTGTCAAAGCTTTCTCCAAACCCACCTTCCCAACCATTCATCAAACCCTAACCCCCTTACCCCGTGCTGTGTGACTTATTGAGGTGTGACTAAATTAAATGGACACCAATAATTTATCACACGCTTGCTGGGGCGGATGTGGCAAAACCAACACTGATTCAATTTCAAGGCAGGGCGAGGATCTTCTTCTGATTGCCCACCCATGAACAGTATATTTGCGAGGTAATTTTTTTTAACAAAGGAACCTAATTCATCAGCATTAATTGCCGGCATCGATTGGATTTGTTGTCATCGTCCTACACAGCACTAACGGTTACGCTTGTGTCGAGTGTCCTGTAGGCCTAGTCGAATGACTCAACACAACTAGAGTTTGTACTCTATGTACTAGGCTATCCTCGCCACAATTACGTTTTATTGGATTTTTGCACATTATTGTTTTGCAGTAAGTTCTGCACTGTACTTCATTCTACTACTCCTCCAACAGTCTCTCTCAGGCGACTGACTGTCTCATTTTCTTTTTTTGCAAATGCTACTGCCAGTGTCTACTTCTACCACCACAACCATGGCATGTTGGGAAAGATAACCAGCATCACCATGCAGCCATCGCTCTGCCTAAGTTAAACATCAGGACCTGGCTTGGCAGTTCGGGCTGGACTGTACCCATGAGGCACAGGGTCAAGACTGATTTGCACATGGCTGGGTTCAAACTGGAATGGCACGGTGAGCAAAAAAACAATGGATTTAGGCCCAGATCTCTTTACTGGGGTGAATGTATGACATTGTTCTGCATTCTGTCCATCAACTGTTGTTTTTGCATTTGTCACCCCGAGTGGGACGGGTATGCTCAGACGTGAGTCCCGTGCTCTCCATGCCACTGGAATCAAGCTATCCTGGCTGAAGAGGGGTGAAACCCAGAAACCGGTCCTAGGATGCTTGGTTCCAGTCCAGGGAGGACCTGGCTTGGCAGTTCCGGCTGGACTGTTCCCATGAGGCACAGGATCAAGACTGATTTGCATATGGATGGGTTCAAACTGGAATGGCATGGTGAGCAAAAAACGATGGATTTAGGCCCAGATCTCTGTACTGGGTTGAATGTATGACATTGTTCTGCATTCTGTCCATCAACTGTTGTTTTTGCATAAGTTAAATATCAAGCAGAGGTAAGAGAAGAAGTTTGGGGGACGCATAATTAATAATGGAAATGTTTTCATTAATTCAATTTCACACACCCCTTTGATGAGTCTAGTTGCAGAATGCATAGACTAGGAGGAGAGACTGACAGTACTAGTAGGACAAGTCACTCAGTGAGGGGTACCGCATCTATCTGTTTATGTCTTACAAAGTCAGGCAATTATTTAAATCAAACACTGGCTGTGGCCCTGCACCAGCAAGGAAACAGTGTGACGTAAAACAGTAACCCCACCCACAAAACATTAACAACATCGTATGTAAAGTATAAATATATAATTTAATTCCCTAACAAAAATAAACTATGTTAAAAATCCCACAACAACACCTGACCCACTCCTCTCCCTAACCCCAACCAATGCCCGGCACGAAAAAGTCCAACCTATATGAAATGTCCAATTGTCCAAAGAAAGTTAACCCCAATTCCCGATTCCCACCCACCAAAAGAAGAAATAAAAAAGGAGCAATTAACAGGGTATTCTCGGCAGGCTTGCCTCTCCTGGAGGACACAAACTTGCTCCTCTAGCCGGAACCAGGCGGCGCTTTAACGTGCGGCAATTGCATCCACAGGGGCGGGGGCAGTAGTGATATTAAAAGATGGGCGCGGCGGGCGGCTGTCAGCTGGAGGGGGGTGGCTGGGGCCCGGGGCATTGGAGGAGGCTGCAGCTGCTACCACCTCCTCCTCCTCCTCTGCCAAAACCACCAGCCGTCGGTATTCCCTCTGTATGGCCTCCAGCTTCCAGCGCCGGGCCTTGGCTGCCAACTCCTTCCTGTCCGGTTTCCCTTTGGAAGGAGTAGCTATATCAAGAAGAAAAAACAAGACTATTGTAAAATATACTCTTAGCAAAGCAGTAAGACAAATTAATTCTACACATAGTGGCACGGTAGCACTAGCAAGTACAGTACATAACATTTGTGGTATGTATCTATCCTCCCACTTCCTCGTCCTCTAACATTTGTGGGAGTTTCAGGCATTCAACCACCCATGCATCTGATTCCTATCAGCCACCTATGCATGCATGTATTCATAAATATTAAATCTGGCCCGTCCTTCTTCCTTCCACCCTTCTTTCCCTTTTTTCGTTCAAGCCATCCATCAAGGTCATCTGATCTGACTTTTAGTCTTCTCCATAAAACTTTCACAGCTGATTTGAAGTCAGATTAAAGAGGCCATCGGTTACTCAACACTCCCGACGCTAATGCTTTTACTAATGCTAAGTAAAAGGGTGTCTTCAACCGTTCACAACAACTTCTTACTTAATAAGTCTTAACAGTACAGTATACAGTATACCCTTGTAGTGAGTGTAATGTCAATAAGTAAGGATTGGGAATATAACTTACCACCGCCCACCACTGCTGCTGGCTTACCCCCTGCAGCTCCTCCTGCAACTGCCGCATCTTCTCCGCCCTCAGCAGCCACGTCGCCTTCGCCGCTGGCCCCGGCACTGGTGGTCGGTAGTACGCCTAGAAAAAACATTACACATTCCCCCTATTTTTCACTAGCAAGATTGAAAAAATAGTTAATACATACATATACAACAGACATCACTAGTACAAATCAGGTAGTAGAGTAGACACTAGTAGTGTTCCCTAGGGTCATTCTAGTCTTTACTTAGTTAGCCCAAGCCATGCAACTATTTTCCCTTTGTGTCTTTTATTTTTGCGCACGTTACCTCGCAGCTTGTTGTGTAAGATGCCTTTGAGCCCATATGAGCTCATACTGCTACTGTCTGAGTGCTGCGTACAAGGTCGAAAAACAAGCCACTTTGTTATGGAGTTCTGGTGTTAGTCCATATTGCTTATCCATAAAAATGCTACACTTTTTGGCACGACTGAGAAATGCTTGCAATATAGTACTAACGCGCACCATTTTTCTCATAACAGACGGAAGATTCCCTTCTACAAACCAGAGCTTTGCAGAGCTTAGGAGTAACCAGTACTAGGTTCTTCTAAGGTGAGGGGTCCCCAGATTTCGCTCAGAGATCTTCATTTATAATTTTATATAAACTATATTCCTACCATGGGGAGGGTGGTGCTTCCACCACTGTTCAATTATCATGATTTCGCCTTTTGCCTTCTATGGACTTGTAGTTGTTGTAAGTGTAACTAAGTGTAACAATGTTTATTGTTTTAATCTTATGCATTTTGCTGTTGGTGCTGCATTATAGAACAACGTACAGAGCTTGTCAGTTGAAAATAAGCCTTTTGAACTTACATAGACTCGGTGTTATTTGGTGTGGACTTACACGAGTGAGTGAGCGAAAGGGTGTGCTTGTGCATTGCTTCTGCGACTGAGAGGTCGGGAGTGGTATAATCTGGGTTGTCTACTCATTGGGTGTGGGGGGTTCGTAGAGCTAATAGTAATGAGACACTATAACTAGTCAGTCAGAGGATTGTGGTGGGTTTTGATTGAGGTGTGAGGAAGGTCCAACCTCCCATCACCAACGTCCTATTTTCTTGTGCAAAGTTCTGTATGTGCAGAATCCCTACAACTGTAGTTTTATGTCCTATCCTATCAAATGTAGTAAAATCTGGTTGGGTATTTTGTTGGTGGGAATTGTCGAAAAGCCTCAAGATTAAGAGAGACTCAAGATTAAGAAGACTAGAAGTAGTAAAAGAGGACAACCCAAAGGACTGGACTCAATGGCTAAAGCTATTGGTGAATCTGAGTTTTATTTAAATCCTTTTAAATAAAGAGTGGCCAACTGGGCATGCTGAGCTGCAGACAGAATAGTAGTAGTACAGAGAGTCATAGCAGAGGCAGTTAGAGGCAGGGATAACAAGAATTTAGAAACAGATAGTCTAGATCGAAGAAGAATTGGTAAAAAATAGCATTAGGAAACGGAAACAATAGTTCGGAAAAAATAAGGTGCAGTAAAAGTTAGGGAATAATAATTATTAATTTTAACAACAGGAAGACTTACTGGGGCCAGCAGCAGAGCCCTCAATAGAGGAGCGGTCATGGTCCTGTTCCTCCTGTCACTGGTGTTCTTGTCCAGCTGCTCCCGCCGACTTCTACCCCGTCTTCTTGCCCCTGGATGCTGATCAACTAGTAGTATCGGGGGATTTGCGGACCGACTAGTTATTATTTATTAACACTAATCCAGTGTTCCATTCTGATTCCAGAATACCAACTAAGCCTAAGTACCACTGACCTGACCTAGCCCACCTATTCCAGGAGGGCCAATTTTTCACTAAGTCTGCATTTCCATTTATTTTAGTCTTCAAAAATGCATAAATGGAGGACACATGCCTACTTTTTTGCTTACACCACATTGTTGGTTGGTAGCTGCTGATGTTCTGCTAGTGCTAAGCCTATTACCAATCACTAAACAAACTACAAAAGGTTCTACTAAGGACTGGGGTAAGCAGCACTCAGCAGCAGGTGATGTAACAGAGGGTGCGTCACAAAGACCACTAAAAAATTACCAACTCATACTAATAGCTAAACCTAAGTATCAATCCACCACTATCTCTTAGTGACAGGAGGACAAAGGAAGGACTAGAGTGTAGCATTACCTAACTTAAGTTCTCTAAAACAAACTCTTACATAATCACGCTAAGCGAGCGCAAAGTTGCAAACAAGATTAGTAGCGCCGAGCACCTGTGTCATAACAATCACAGAAGATTTTTCAACGTAATTTACCTGCAATGTAAGCAGCAGCATTCTTGCTGGTCGGAAAAAATATATATTCACAATATATTACACAGAGCAGAAGAACAGACAGAAATGGGCCGATTCCGATCCTGTAAATTTTTTGCCCATACGACTCGTATCTGTAAATTTTTCCATACGAATCGTACAAGTTCCGTCCGACCCATGAAGTATGATTCGTATGGGAAAAATACATACGGATCAGCCCTATCCGTACAAATCAGATCGGGAAAAGGTGTACGAGAAGGACCCGGACACCTATCCCTACGAATCCTAAAAATACAGTCCGATCGTACAAGTACGATCCGGACCGGCTTACCGATTTACGAATTGTACGGAAAACGTCCGTCCCGTACACGGGGAATGACTTGTACATATGCAATGTCGGTGTACGCACCGTACCCAGCAATGTCGGTGTACGCACTGTACATAGCAATGGCGGGGTACGCACCGTACATAAGCAAGGTCGGTGTACGCACCGTACATAGCAATGGCAGTGTACGCACCGTACATAAGCAATGTCGGTGTACGCACCGTACCTAGCAATGGCGGTGTACGCACCGTACATAAACAATGGTGATGTACGCACCGTACATAGCAATGGCGGTGTACGCACCGTACATAAGCAATGTCGGTGTACGCACCGTACACAGCAATGGCGGTGTACGCACCGTACATAAGCAATGTCGGTGTACGCACCGTACATAGCAATGTCGGTGTACGCACCGTACCTAGCAATGTTGGTGTACGCACCGTACATAAGCAATGGCGGTGTACGCACTGTACATGCACAATGCATGGGGGTGTGTGCCTGTACAACTCGTACCCCTGTACCGTACTGAACCACGGACGCTGTAAAACAGCACAAGGAGGGTCTATTCGACTCGCACAACACCACAAAACACGTCTACACTGCACAAAAAATGGAAAAGACTGACCTAGCCACATCCAAACAGGCAAACAGAGGGGCAAACTCACAACCACCTCTTATAACACACCCACCAAAAATTCAAACTGAGCCCCACCCACAAATGGACCAATAAAAAGCGACCACAGACACAAACCATGAGCCTTCGCAACAGACTCACTGCAGCTAGAGAGCACACACCAACAACTGCACCCATCCACCTTAACATATACACCTTCACACAACCTCCTTCACACATACCCCCTCTTCACATTCAGACCCACACCGTCACATTCAGACCCACACACCCACAACCATCCACAGCCTCACCCCACACCATGCCCACAGACAAGAATCCAAAGTTCACAAGGGAGGAGCTGGAGATCCTTGTCAATGAAGTTATCAGAGTCGAGCCACAGCTGTTTGGAACATTGGTCAGACAGACCAGCATAGCCAAAAAATCACGCCTGTGGCAGAGGATCGTCGATAGGGTGAATGCTGTTGCACCCATCAGAAAGACCAGGACCGAATGCCAAGCCAGGTGGTACGATCAGCGGAGGGCGGTCAAGAGAAAAATGAATGACGAGTACGCCCAGAGCAACATCACTGGAGGTGGTGCGCCCCGCAGACAAGTACATTTCCATCCCTGGGAGGAGAAGGTGATGGCTATGCTTCTGCCGGTGGGAGTATATAGACTTCAAGGAGTTCCAGAGCCTGGTGAGTACATAAACAACCCAAGAATGTATGCCCGGTATGCTGGGAGGGTGGGTGGCACAAAACACTTTTTGGAATTCCAAATCAGACACAATTGCCCTCATCCCATATGGCCCAGCTACATACCCATGCACCATGCGCAATGCACATGGATTGCGAAAGTACTGACAAGATAGCTCACACTTGGCCCTGGTGTAGGGCAGCACAAGGCCCTCCTGTGACCAGTGCAAACACAAACACCAAGACAACAAGGTCAGATATCTAGGACAGGAACTCACATTCACTGTCATGGCAGCAGGCTCCACGGGGGACAGCTACATCACCTGGTAGCCCCAGTGCCAAATCTCACTACACCCACCAGCAGGCCCTGTCACACACACCCCTTACACAAGCAGACACCCCCAGGACAGGCAATGGATATACCCACTGTCACAATGGACATGCAACACAACAAGACCAATACATAGCCGAAGAAGCATCCAAGCCACAAATCGACATGTCAAAGATTTAGGAGAACATATCAATCTGTCCCCCACAACATACCCATCCACAAGTGAACATTGAGGAGAATGCTAGGCACATACAACTACCTGGAAGAACAGTGCCAAATTGAATGTGTATGAAACATGGATTTTGCATGAAACAGCATTAACATCGTCTGTCTCTCACACACAGGGCACCGTGATGAATCTCCCCCCAACAATGGGGGGAAGAATCACAGTCCCAGGCTCGGGAGGAACCTGATCCCACCGGCAGCGACGCCTCTCAACACTCCGCGGATGACCCCGACCGACCTAGACCCTCTGGTGTCAAAGTCCCTGCAGTTCCTGGTTCAGGAACATCTGTGCCAACCACCAACCCCATTCCTGCCACATCCCAGGAGACACCGAGGAGCCCTGCCCGCAGTGAACAACTGAGCCAGTCTGACCAGAAGGGACGAGGTGCGGCGGGCACCCAGGAGGAGGCAGACAACACCGCCACTGCCATCCCTTAGGGGTCCCGTAGACCCGATGTGCCCACAACGGCAGGCCAGGCTCGTGTGGGCAGCGGTGGTGGGAGTGGAGGTAGGCGGAGGCGAGAACCTGACCAGCCAGCTGAAGGGAACGGTATGTCACACATACACAACATCATGGATGCATACCGGTGTGACACCAGGGAGTTCAGCCAGGTAGTGGTGACTCTCACAGAGATCAAGAACCAGCAGGCCCAGCAACACACCAGTCAACAAGAACACCAAGGACGGATGGAGGCAAGACTGGTTGAGCTCCTGGTGGTGCAAAGGGACATAAGCCATTCACTTTGTCGGATCGCCGACAACATGGGCAACCCTCCCTGTGCCACCAGGTGCAGACCACCACCAGCCACAGGGAGGGAGGAGGAGGAGGAGGAGGGTTCGTCCGACGGAGCATCCCAAGCATCGTCAAGGCCTGCATCTGAGGGTCCCCCGAGGAAGGTGGGTCATCCACGGAAAAGACCGTGAGAGGCAGCGGCCCATCCACATCTCCCAGGTCACCTGGCCTGGCACCTGGCCTTCATGTGCGACAGCATCACCTCATTGACTGACATCATCTGCCACATCGACCTGCTGGTCACAGTCTGACCAATGATGCCAAACACTGTGGTCTGGAATCTGATGACTTCAAATGGCAAGGATCCCATCTCCCCCTGTGAACTTTGGATTCTATGGTCCCTGCATTGCACCTTCTTCTGTGCACAAATCACGCCCCAGAGCTATAATTAAAAAATCAATACTTAAAATTTGATGTTGCAGTCATTTAGCATGAGTTCACAACATACGTGTGGGGGTATCTCAAAGTATGCCTGAGTGTGGAACTAACTCCAGCCATCCATACACTTGGATCTGAGTCTGGTCGAGGACACACATGAGTCACAATGTATCACCAAATACAGACATGGAGCCCAATAGTCACCCGTGATGGCCTCAAGCTGTGGAGGGGGGGCTTGCAATACTGCTCAGACAGACCAATTTGGAAGAGCATCATGAAGGTGTAGAGGTCATGGGTCATGTTGATGTGCCCGGGGAGGGAGTCCCAGGTCTGTTTGGCGAGGTGGGAGAACTATCTCCTGCATGCAGTTTTTATGTGGATGTGATGAATGGTGGCCAGGGCAAGGTGGGCTGCATGGAGTTTGGCCAACTGGGTGTTGGATGACAGACGTCCAAGGTCGGTTTTGGGTCTGGGGTTGTGGACTGACTCCTGAGTGTGGTTGAGGAGTCTGAAGGTGATCCAGCAGCAGACAGCGAGCCATTGTAGCTATCTCAGGTGGACGATGATGTGGCTGGGGTGGGGGATGTCGAAGATGAGGTGTGCAGATGCACCCTGGATGTGGACAAGTTCTCCTGCAGTTTTGCTGTTGTTCTCCGTAGAGGCCGGTGCTGTAGATGAGCCAGCTGGTGTCATGGACCTGGGGGACGGTCTGTCTTGCCTTGGAGAGGATCTATCTGTGGACCATTTGCAGCATGTGGAGGGTGTTGCAGCATGAGGTACAGATGGTGGGGAGTTGCATGGTAATTGTGAGCGATGGGTCCATGATAAACACCAGCTTGTGTGCGTGGCCACTGGGTGCTGGTGCGGTGCCCAGACCGGTGGGACACAAGGAGTTGACCCAGCCGTAAGGGGACAATCCTCAGATGATGACCTCAGTCCTGTCCAAGTCCAGCCTCAGGTGGCTGATGTTCAGCCATTCCTCAAAGGATCTCATGCCTTCTTGAAGGTTGGATCTAGCAATGGCTGGGTCTTTTGTGAGTTTGAGGAGCAGCTGGGTGTCAATGGCATATGAGATGATGATGAGGTTGTGTGCGCATGTGATGGTGGAGAGGGGGGTCATGTAGATATTGAAGATTGTCACGCTGAGAGAAGAGCCCTGGGGCATGTGCCAGATGACCCCAGTGTACTACATGCTGCAGGATGGAGGCCGACTCCCTGGGCCTTGCTGGTGAGCTACTTTCTGATTTAATCCTGGGCCCTCCTCTGGATACCAGTGAAGGAGATGTGTGAGCTGTGTTAGCACATGGTGTAGAATGCCGTTGAGAGGTCAAGGGTGGCCTCACCATTGTTGAGCAGGGTAAATTTGTCGTTGGTGGTGGCAATGATGACGGTTGCAGTGGTGTGATTACTGTGGAAGATGGTCAGGTGCCGGGTGCCTGGAGCTGGTTGCGTGGAGGAAATTTTGCATTTGCTTGTTGAGTGTCTTGGTGATGACATTTGCTGGGTAGGGAAGCAAAGTGATGTTCCAGGAGATCCTGCGGTACTGCCGTCCGTTGTTTAAGAAGGGCCTGGGTCTCTGCATGCCTCCAGCACCCATGGAATGTGGCAAACTCAAAGGAGACATTCATGACGCGCTGGACGTGGGCTTCAAGGATGGGGAATGATGTAGTTGAGATGTTGTGTGGGAAGGGGCCTGATGGAGAGCCAGAGTGGATGGTGCACATGATCCAGGTTGTGTACTTGCTGATGACTAGAGTCCAGAACCTGAGGGGTGTTTGTCCTGCGGATAATAGTGCTGTCTGCCTCTGTGTGCCAAGGCTGTCGTGTATGGCCATGAGCTTGCAGTGGTACAAAGTTGCAAGGGATGTGATCTGCCTTGCAAGGGTGGGGTGTCTTGGATGGAGATATGCTGTCAGTTCACTCACAATGCTGATGAGCTCCTTGATGTCGTGTGTTTAGGTGTCTCTGTACTATCGGAAGGATCTCCACTTGTCCTTGCTGATGATATGGTGATGTCTGTGTGTGGTGTGTTCCAGGGCTGTAAGGTAAATGAGGGCTCTTTGTGTTGCAAGGTTTGCACAAAAGTCCGGCTAGGTCTGTAGGAGTCCAGTTGGTCTGCCCTGTCCCAGGTGCCTTAACTGTTGTTGTGCGTCACAGGAAAGTCCGTCAATGTGGCAAGATTGTTGAATCAGTTGCTGATCCAGTGCATGAGGTTGCAGGGTGTGGCGGTGGTGTTGTTTCGAGTGTCCCACACAGCTTGTCTGTGGTGACTTACATCAAGCATCTTTGGGCTATCGGTAGCGGGGTGTGGGGCATTGTGTTGCTTGTCGGAGACGTGGATTCAAATGTTGATGGATGGTGGTGTGGTTCTCCTCCAGCAAGATGTTACTGGCACCCAGCCACATGTAGCCTGTGGAGGTGAGGGCGTGCGTGCAGATGAACGTGTTGATGGCTTAGCAGAATTGTGGATGTAGACCTGGAGATCTGTAGATGAGTGTTACTCTGAGGCAGCAGCAGGCGGAAGGGGTGAGAAATTTGGCAAAAAGTAGCACACAAAGACAAGGAGGTCAGAAAGGCCCAGTGCAACAGGTGTATGTAAAGGAAGGAGTGTTAGGTTACTCATGGCTCACTCCGGGAAAATGTATGAACAATCACAAAAAAGGACGGACACAGGATCAGGCAACAAAATGCGGAGCTGCGCACAGGAGACACACCATCAGCAGGCGTTCACGTCCTGTTGTGGGGAGCAAGCTGCACAAATACATACACAACCAGGTACTTCATGCACAATAGATATTATTAGCCATGAAGAACTGCATGCATGTTGCCGAAGTACACATACACACATATGCTCAATCTTTGACAATTATGCCATAGATGACGCATGCAAAGTGGCAACAGATCTGCAGTGACAGAGATGAGGCACTTTGGATTGTGCTGAACACCTTTATTCCACATACACACACAAAGGGAAATGCATTATTATGAACAGACTCACAGGTCAGTTGACATAACATGTGGGACATACGCTGGACCCCCCTTCACAACACAGATGTTGTTAATCACAATGAACTGGCACACAAGTTAAGGGGATGAGCCAAACACATCCTGCTGCACACAGAGAGGCTGCAATTCCCCATAAGGCCTGTTGTTGCGATGTCCCACACTATGTCCACCTGTAGCATCCGCAATGTTTCAGAGGCAAGGTTTACACACATTGATGCCTTCATCAGACTCCACACTCCACTACAGATGACTGTCAAGAAGGGTGACTATCATGTCATGGGAGTGATGCTACATGTTATATGCTCCATGGTGAGTAGACATGTATGCATGGTACCACAACATGCACAGAATCAGGCCCACACATTCCCAACCCGTACCAACACCAAAAAGCCTTGCTGCAATCCTTACCCAAACAGACATTTCCACATGTCCGTGCATGGAACGCTGATTCAGCACACGTTGCAATCCTCATGAGGAATAGCAGGAGGACAACGATGACACAAGCAGAAAACAGGCGCAAAAACCTGGGAATGACAGACACACAAGGAGTCACCTAAAACAATTCTCGCCACAAACATGGACATTTACAAAACATGGACAATGTTGGACACATGCAAATTTCAAAGAAAGTCTCTCCGCAAAACTGTGTGGCATGACTTCATCACTCGAGTGACACATCAGAACACACATCAAAGTCACTTTGCATTCATTCAGCTGGACACACACATTGCAACACATGCCACTCAATGCTACAAGCTTGCACACTCATACACAGTGACTCACCATTATGAGAAGAAGTTGCGTATGAGCTGACTCCGGATATCCTCCTCCTTCTCCTCCTCATCACTAGCCTCGTGAGCAAGCCCTTGATCCTCCAAGGGTGGATGTTCCTGCTCATCCGGATCCAGGATGAGTGGCACTGCCTTCTCAACTGCCATGTTGTGCAGCATGCTGCACACAAGGAAGATTTGGCACACCTTCTCCAGGGCATAAGGGAGGGACCCGCCTGTCTTGTCCAGGCACCGGTATCGGCTCTTCAGGAGTCCAAATGTCCTCTCAATCACTCGCCTGGTCTGCCCGTGTGCATTGTTGTACCGGTGATCTGCAGCTGTTCTTGGGTTGCGGAGAGGTGTCATCAGCCATGGCATGTTGGGATAGCCAGAGTCCCCTACATGGAAACATCATGTAAATAAGTGGGTCAGGAGAAGCCGTAAGAGCCAAAGATACCGCAACACACAGGACAAACAGAGTGTACCCACCAACAAGACATGCTCGTTCGTTGTGCAGCCGCAGCATCATTTGTGGCACCCTGCTACGCCTCATGATGTAGGCATTGTGTGCTGATCCTGGAAAACGTGCACAGACATGGGAAATCAGCATGTTAGCAAGACACACCACAAGGGCATTTCGAGTGGTAATGTTTTCCATTGCGATAGGCTTGTTCCTGTGCCTGTGGTGGTACCAAAGCCACATGTGTCCCATCAATGGACCCAATTACATGGGGCATCCCTCCCAGGGCATAACAATCACCCTTGGCATCTGGCAACTCCTCAGGAGTAGGAAATCTGATGAATTCATCAAGGTGCTCCAACATGGCTGCTAAAACATCACGCAGGACACGGCTGAACATTGTCTGTGACATCCCACCCACATCAGCTATGGTCAATTGAAACGTACCTGTGGCAAAAAAATGTAGGGTTGACATCACCTTCATCTTGGGGGTCAGCGCAGTAGGATACCTGTGTTGCGGTTGGAGGTGTGGTGCCAGCTTGTTTGTCAAGTCCTCAATCAACTGTCGAGTGAATCTGTAACGGCGGATGCAGGCACGTTACCTCATGGCACCCAAGTCTGGCATTGTTCTTGGGACAGGCTGTGCCCTGCAAGAGATTGTTTGTAAGAATGAAGATTGAGAGTCTGCCAATATCAATGTCAATATCCCGTAAAGGGATCGCACTAGTAGTACACGTACGTGTACTACTAGTGCGTACACGTACGTGTACTACTAGTGCGTACCCCGTAAAGGGATCGCACTAGTAGTACACGTACATGTACTACTAGTGCATACACGTATGTGTACTACTAGTGCGTACCCGTAAAGAGATCGCACTAGTAGTACACGTACGTGTACGCACTAGTAGTACACGTACGTGTACTATCAGTGCGTACACGTACGTGTACTACTAGTGCGTACCCGTAAAGGGATCGCACTAGTAGTACCCGTAAAGGGATCGCACTAGTAGTACACGTACGTGTACTACTAGTGCGTACACATACGTGTACTACTAGTGCGTAGGGGTACGTGTGAAACGCACTGTACCTGTGTGTGGATTTCAAAATTACATAGGGGACACATAAGGGACAAGTATTAGGCCCTAAATGCATGCTGGTTGTCATAGATACAGAGTTTTCTGTTCAAATTTGTCCATCGGGTGTCCTGGAAAAGTCAGTTGGCCACAAAATACAATGTTGCAAAGTGGTTGTTGACTTGACATGGTGCTCAAAATTTGAACTATGCAAATGCTGTCACTGGTGTATGTTTAAAGGGATTGGAGTAAACGTACGAAGCGAATGATTCAGACCAATCACTATGTACTCCTCAAAATGAATGCCCCTCAGCAAGACAGATATAAGGCAGCAAGAACCCATGAGAGGGTACTTGCCTGCACAACTTTAGAGTCGACCACACTGCTGCTGTCTCTGCTTCCTCTGGACCATGTCACGTACTGTGGAGAGGGCCCAGCCATTCACCCTGGAGGAGAATGAGGCCTTGCTGGACAGCCTCCTCCCACAGTACCCCAGGCTGTATGGGAGACCAGGGGAGCAGGTGAGTGCTGACTCCACTACCTTTGCCTATGCACCTGTTGTGTGACAGTGAATATTGTGTCCAGGTGGGACAGACATGCAATGGTGTTTAGAGTGTGTCCCGGGGGGGAGGGGGTCATGCTTATGTCTCTCATGCAGAGGATGATGTAGTTCCTGTGTGCACTCCTCACTTGCATAGTGCTTACAGTGACTTTCACTGCATAGTGCATGACACATTCTGCCTGGCAAATCCTTGGTGGCTTTTTTTCCTGTTGTCCTGAGGTGATTCCGTGGTCCCCCCGGTGTGACAGGTGACTGTGCCCACAGATGTGTATGAGTTGAGTGGACCTGTGGTGAGAGTGTCCAAATGATGTGTACGACTTCATGGACATTGATGTGTGTGAATGTTCCATGTCATGTGGGTGAGTGTCTATGTGAAGTGTTGCACCACAGCTGCATGGAGGAGGCAATAGATCTACCCATCTGATGTGACAAGTAAGACGTGATGTGTGTCTGACTTGCAGAGCTAGCACGACACCTGTGACTCCCCACTGGCAAATGGCACATGTGCAGAGTGAGGGTTGTATCCGCTGTTGTCAATGACAGGCGAGTGATCTGTGCCTGGGTGTGTCTGTCTAGTCTGCTGAGGGTGCGTCAGTGGAGTGGGACATGTGACTGCTTGGCACGTGCTGGCCATCAGCCTGCTGTTGCATGTGCTGCACAGTGTGTGGCATGATCAGTGAGTGTGTCGCACCCCTCATGCCACCTGTTGACTTTCAATGCCATGTAGTGCATTGGGGCTTGCACACAGGCCAAGTTCTTATTGTGAATGAGGCAATTCCTGTCAGCATCCTATGCCCTGTTCAACATTTCAAAGATGTTCTAATGTGTGTCTCTGGGACATGGAGCAGGTGTATTGATGTTGTGTCACTTTGTCATCCTGACAGGTAACTGCCTACGAGAAGGGGGTGATCTGGAACAACGTCGTCAGGGCCGTGAGAACTGCGGGGAGCGTAGTTGGCAGCTGCCACAGGTCCGCAAGAGGTGGCAGGACATCCGGTGCTGGCCCGGCGGATCGCCCGGGTCCAGCTGGGGCTCGACAGTCCTCGCCCCCACAGCGGCCGCCGACGCCTGACCCCCCACATGAAACGTGTCCTGGCGGTGGTCTTCCCTGACCTCGATAGGCAGTTACAGGAGAGACCGCAGCAAGGAGGGGGTAGGTACATGGCTTTTTGTCGTGTTATGTGTCACCAGCTTTTGGAAGTACTCTGTAGCCTGAATACACTCCCAGAGTTTATATGTGCAGTGCATTCTCTGTTCCCCAATGTCACCTGGTGCTCTTTTTCATCCCTTCCCCTCCTTGACAAGTGTCCCCTGGTCTGTGTGTAATCACATTTGCACATGGTCATCTAGGGTGCCAGTAAATCTAAGTGCACATTGCTTTCTGCATCATGTTGGAGGGTGGTCTGTGACTTGTATTGGTACCTTGCCTGTGCCATGACCTGTTCACTATGTTGGGGGTCCATATTTGTTGTCAATGATGATGATTCTCAACATAGGAGTGTGAGCTTTCAACTTAACACCCTTGCAGCATGCATGACCAATGTTGTGGCCTCAGACATGATGTGCATGAGTGGGAGATATGCATAGTGCCATGACGGTTGAACATGGTACAGTCAGCTCATTCCAGGACCACGGAGCAGTGTGCCTACTACGGTCCCCTGAGACACCCTGGCCTCCTAATCATGTGCGTCATCCAACACTGTGCACATTCACTGTGGGTTCAGCATAGGTCTGCCTCTGTGGCATTGTTCCCTGGCCTAGTTTGTATTTTTAAAATGTGTGCTACATGTGTACACTGGACAGGGATACACCATTTTGCTTGTGCATACTCACACTGGGCAGTGCCTGTGTGGCTATTCACAACAATCTGTTGATGGTTGTTTGTCACAAATATGTGTTGCCAGCCCCACGAGGTGATGTTGTATAAATGAAGCAATTTTTCCAGCACAGTTATTGTAACCCTGAATAAGAGGTGTCACTTCTTGATCTGTATCAATCACATTGACTGAGGTATGGGGGGTGTGCGGGAGAGGCATACATGTGCAACCCTGAATTTTTATTGCCAGGTCTGACTTGTGTGTGAGAATTGGCTGTACAGAAAATCACCGTGCAGTGCCCCTGTGATGCTGGCCAGTGCTTAATGTTCAGTTTTTTACAAACATGAATCCTGCTCATACATTTTTGGCACCTGTGTGTGGTTCAGATGCAACGCAGTTTGGACTTTGTGTGCTGACATCTGTGTGTACATTCTGGCTTGCCATGAGGATGTCCCCACAGTACAGCTAGGCTTTTTTACAACCCAATTGCAGGCCCATTAGCTTATGCATTGTCCTGGGTGTGGACATGTGTGCCACTCCAGATGACAGGCAGTAGGTCATATGTGTAGCCAACTGTGTAATCAGGTGACGGATGGCCATGTGACAACTGACATAATTCAAGTTGTTATTCTAAGAAAATTGTACCTTGGCACTCACAGCACTTGTCAACAGTTCTTCATGTTTTAAATGTGGAAATTTGAGGAATTGTGTTAAGAACACTGATGTGCCTGCATGAAAAAAAGTCTAACAAGGAAGTGCACACCAAACAACATTTCCACTTTCATGGAACACGCTGGCACCTTTTCAAAGAAGCCACTGTTAGAATTAAATGGTGTGGCAGATTCTCCATATACAAGTTCCCACAGTGGTCTTGATTTTGTGAGACTCCTTTGTTGTTGGTGATACAAACTAACGAGTCTCAAGACATCAAGACCTCCGTGGGCCCCTGTATATGTACTTTCTGCAACCCCATTTATTTCTAACTGTGGCTTCTTAGAAAAGGTGCCAGCTTCTTCAATGACAGTGTAAATGTACTTTTGTGTGCACTGCCTTTTGCGACATAGTTCATGCAGGCACATGAATGTTCTTTTCACAAGATGGCGAATCGCCACATTCAAAACATGTCGATTGTGTAAAGTATTGTGAGTCCCAAGGTAACCACATTTTTTAGTTTGGTGTTCCAAATTACTGACAGATCTCTGAGTGTGGTGACACCTTGAGTATTGAGGTGTGTTAGTTTACCTTGGGTGCACCACTACTGTTTCTTTCAGGGTAAACAAGAGGTGGCATGACTTCATTGTATTGCTGTGCTCACCGGTTCACAGACACTAGCTTCTCAGTGTATTTCTCATTCAAGTTGTGGCCTGGTGTGTTCTTTTTGTCCTGGTGACCAACTGGGCAGTACAGGGCTTACATATGTGCGGAGTAATCTAGCTGTTACTCATGATGCATTGCCGGATATGCACTGTGACAAATTGGTTTGTGCTCATGTGTCAGATGTATACAGGTGACTAATGCATTTCGGTTTCTTCTCCTTGCCCACAGCATCATCATCCGAAACCGAGGGAGACACCTGCATGGACCTGGAGGAGGGACCCAGCGACAGTGCCACCAGTGCTGTGGAGTCAGCAGGAGCCAGTGGCACGGAGGGCGAGGTGAGTCAGTTGGAGGACCTGTCTGGAGGCAAGAGTATCTACGACGCCGACGGGTCTGACGCTGACCTCCCTGAGGAGGCGGAGGCTGCAACACCAACTGGCAGCATCCCCACATCGGTCCCCGCCTCCTCCATTACCATCTCCGCCCTCCCAGTTGCTCTCGTCCCTCCTGTCCGTGCAGAGACCCAACATGTCTCCTTCGGCCCAGGCACTGCACCCCCTGCCCCTGTCACCCCTGCTGCCCTCAGTGAAGAGTCTGTGGACATCCTGCGGCACTTGTAGGATGGCCAGGCATCAGTGCTGAATGTCCTCCATGACCACACTAAACTGCTCACTCAAGTGGTGTCGTTCATGGAGGGCATGTCAGCAATGATGACTGCCCAACGCAGGATTCTGCGGTCCATGGACTCTTCACTGACGGCAGCACTTACTGTCCTGCAGCGCTCCGTCCCCCCTACCCCGGACCCATCCACTCTGCCCTCTCCCATGCCTGCCCAACGCACACCCAGACAGTCACAGTCACGCACCCCAACAGACACATCCAGCACACCCCCAAGTAAGGCACAGCGCACACCTCCTGTCACGCACACTCAGGGGATGTAGGCTCACCCACAGGGTCTGGGGGCAGATGACAGACACGCAGCCACAGTCAGAGTCCGCAGTCCTCACAATCCGCTTCCTCCAAAACCACTCCCCTTAGCTCCCCTGCCAAAGCCTCACCCAAGGAGACCTACATGGGTGAGCTGGACCTCGCCCACACTGAGACAACACCCCACAAGCGTGCAAGGATGTCCCTGGGCATGGGAGTTGAGTCCCCCCCATGTCCACCCCCTCCCCCAAGAGTGCTGCACCCCATCCCTCAGCCACCACACCCTCCATTGGCCCTGGGGTAGCTTCAGGTGCAGGGGTTAGTCTGGACATCCTAGCAGCAGTGTGCAGCGCCAAGCTCACCTCCAACTTTGGCGCTGCCCCATCCCCTGTAGTGGAGACGTCCACCCCTGCACCCACCACACATACCCATCTCCCTCCTGTCCCTGCGGTGCCTGGTACTGCCACTGATGATCCCCCCCCCCCCCGGTCGACAAACCTTAAGTTTACTTTGTGCAGGCAAGGTAGGGGTGGACGCGGTGCCCTACGTCCACCCTTGGACTTGAGAAATGGACTGGCCATTGGCCTTTGTACATAGTTTCTTTTTAATTTATTTTTTCATGGTGCTGAATAAAACCTTTTCTTTTACTTTCAACACTATTGCATTTCAGGTACTTGATGTTGGCGATGAGGCTCCTGGAGTTGTTGTTCTGGTAATGTGTTAGGGTTCTGAGAAATGTTTTGTATGATGGTCATGAGGTGGACCATGGTATCTGTGTGCCATCACAATGTCTATGCAAATAATCATTGGTAGTGTGTGTTCATTTTCTTTGGAGACATTGTCCCAAGGAGTGTTCCCTGCAAACAGTTGCACAATTGTTGTGCTGACCTGTGTCAACATTTCCTTTGTTGGTGACGGATACCTTCAACAATGGCCATGGCTGCCCACCGATGTCTCCTGCTGAATCGTCTGTGCCATCCTTGCTAGTCACTGTACTTGTGTTTTGGGTATGTAGGAATGCCTTCAGGGACAAATTGCCCATTTTCAGCACTATGCATGTGTGTAATCATGGCCTACCACACAAATGGTACTTGTTATGCAGAGTATTTGGGCACCTGACTCACAATTGTGGGCATTGTATCAAGTGGAATTTAACCCTATTCCTTCCATGAGAGACAACATCTTGGTGGCTGGACCAGCACCTGAACATTCCTATCAGTCCTGGGATGTGCGTGACAGTGTGTGTTCCCTTTGGCTATCTTAGTTTTGTATGCAGTTACATGACTATACAGTCTGTTGGCATGAAATCAGGGTGTGTATTGTGCTGCATCCGCCATGGGTGGGTATGCAGGTGTTGTATGTCCTCACACCCACATGTGGTGTGTCATGCAGTGTGTGAAAGACATCCATCCTCCTGGGAGTGGGACACTGCTGGGAGTCATATGCACCCACCCCTCATATGTCTGGACACTGCTGGGAGTCATATGCACCCATCCCTCATATGTCTGGACACTCCTGGGAGTCCTCTGCACCCACCCCTCATATGTCTGGACACTGCTGGGAGTACTCTGCACCCACCCCTCATATGTCTGGACACTGCTGGGAGTCCTCTGCACCCACCCCTCATATGTCTGTCCACTGTTGGGAGTCCTATGCACCCACCCCTCATATGTCTGGACACTGTTGGGAGTCATATGCACCCACCCCTCATATGTCTGTCCACTGCTGGGAGTCCTATGCACCCACCCCTCATATGTCTGGACACTGGTGGGAGTCCTCTGCACCCACCCCTCATATGGCTGGACACTGCTGGGAGTCCTATGCACCCACCCCTCATATGTCTGGACACTGCTGGGAGTCCTCTGCACCCACCCCTCATATGTCTGGACACTGCTGGGAGTCCTCTGCACCCACCCCTCATATGTCTGTCCACTGCTGGGAGTCCTCTGCACCCACCCCTCATATGTCTGGACACTGCTGGGAGTCATATGCACCTACCCCTCATATGTCTGTCCACTGATGGAAGTCCTCTGCACCCACCCCTCATATGTCTGGACACTGCTGGGAGTCCTCTGCACCCACCCCTCATATGTCTGGACACTGATGTGAGTCATATGCACCCACCCCTCATATGTCTGGACACTGCTGGTAGTGATATGCACCCACCCCTCATATGTCTGGACACTGCTGGTAGTGATATGCACCCACCCCATATCTCTGGACACTGCTGGGAGTCCTCTGCACCCACCCCTCATATGTCTGTCCACTGCTGGGAGTCCTCTGCACCCACCCCTCATATGTCTGGACACTGCTGGTAGTCATATGCACCCCCTTGGAGATGTACACTGCTGGCCTGGACCTAAACACACACCAATATGAAGGTAACATGCTGGGCCAGTCCTCTAAGCCAACATTCCTGGCGTGTGTACGCCTCCTATCCCAAATGTACTGCTGCCGTAACGGGGTACGTGTGACACGCACCGTACCCACGCATTCATGCGTGTGTACGGTCCGTATCTCTGTTCTAATGGTGCCGTAGGGGTACGTGTGGTACGCACCGTACCCACGCATTCATGCATGTGTACGGTCCGTATCACGGTTCTAATGGTGCCGTAGGGGTACGTGTGGTACGCACCGTACCCACGCATTCATGCGTGTGTACAGTCCGTATCACGGTTCTAATGGTGCCGTAGGGGTACGTGTGGTACGCACCGTACCCCCGCATTCATGCGTGTGTACTGTCCGTATCACTGTTCTAATGGTGCCGTAGGGGTACGTGTGGTATGCACCGTACCCACGCATTCATGCATGTGTACGGTCCGTATCACAGTTTTAATGGTGCCGTAGGGGTACGTGTGGTACGCACCGTACCCATGCATTCATGCGTGTGTACGGTCCGTATCACTGTTCTAATGATGCCATAGGGTTACGTGTGGTACGCACCATACCCACGCATTCATGCGTGTGTACGGTCCGTATCACAGTTCTAATGGTGCCGTAGGGGTACGTGTGGTACGCACCGTGCCCACGCATTCATGCCTGTGTATGGTCCGTATCACTGTTATAATGGTGCCGTAGGGGTACGTGTGGTACGCACCGTACACGTCCACTTTCGTTGTTGCGGTACGCAGGGGTTGCTGGACAAGCCCCCCCAAGTGACCAGACCCTGGTGGTAAAGTATGGCCTCCATATTATAGGTTTGGGTTTGAGTATGGGGTATGTTTCCGGCCCCTCACCCCCACCCTGGCCCCTGGGTGTTGTTCTCACCTTCTTCGGCGTGTGCGTCGGGTGCAGTGCACCAGGTCATAGGCCAAGAGGACCGGGATGACATGTACGATGGGGTTCATCGCGTGTTCGTCGCGTACCGGGGCTCCGTTGCGTAGGATTCTGCTTTCCCGGCTGTTTTTCGGTCCCGTAATCAAAGAGACGTACGCAGTGACGTTGGGACGAATCGTACTTGCTGGGCCGGAAACCGCTGCTTAAATACGTCTGGACGTCGCGTACAAGCAGTTCCGGATCAGAATCGTTGTTTTTTTTTAGCCGTATGGTCTTTTGTACAATTCGTACAGGAAAAGGCTTTCTGTACGAATCGTACTTCCTAGGTTGTAAGATGAGTTTACCTGGTACGAGTCGGACGGAGAATACGCTCCGTACAACAATTCGTACATCCTTTTTACAGGATTGGAATCGGCCCCAAAGTAGTAATATTAAATAGCTACTCACCAAGCCCCGGGACTTCCACTCCTAGCAGGTCCAGCAGGTCCTGCTCCCGGTTCAGGATATCGGACCACAGGTGCGTCAACTGGTTTTGAGTGCGCCGGACACCAGTGCACCGAAACACTGCCTGGTGCACCTCTCCCCAACGCTGCCGACGCTCCCGGAGCCTGTACTCAGACCCAGGCCTGCTGCCAGGCTTAAGGGGAGGTGGCGCAGCACAAAAAAAACCAGTGCGGCCACCTCGGCCTCATTGAATAAGGCCCGTGGCTGCACCCCCGGTTGGCGCCACGGTCGTGGCTCTGGCTACGGCTACGAGCCCTGTGGCCCTTTGCCATGGTTCTGGGTAGTAGGACAGGGGGCGGAAAAGGAAAATGTAGGAATGAAAAAAGTAAGTGACAGAAATGAAAAAAGCAGGTAATAGAAAAAGAGTGAAAAAGCAGTGAAAAATAGACAAAAAGTTTAAAAAAACTCAAAATATAGAATCAGAAAAATAGAGAGATACATAATAAATAAAAAAAGATCAAAAACTGTTTCCAGAAAGAAAGGATTGAAAAGATAGAGGGAGGATTGAAAAGCAGGCCCAGAACCATAGCAATAGAGTGAAAAACAAGATGGCTGCGCCCATTGTGACCGCTTGGGCAAGTTCGTGTGATATTTCCCCCCGAGCACGCAAAAAGTATTGCGAACACATAATACGCGTTCCCGAACAGGAAATACTTCTCGCGAACGGGCGGGAGCATGCAGTACACGACCTGGAACAGGAAATAGGCATCGCGAGCATGCAATACGCGACCCGGAACAGGAAATAACCATCGCGAGCGGGCGGGACAAGTGAAAAACAAGATGGCCACGCCCATTAGCGACCGCATGGGCAAGATAGCGATATATTTTCCTGCGAGCACGCAAAAACACATCGCGAACTGGCGGGACAATCATTTCCGCATCTTCGCGGAGATTCTACATGCTCTCGGAGATTTGTGGCAATTTCGCAGAGATTTGCGTAACGCGACTACGTAAATTCCGCCCACCCCTAACCACTACACCACTGGGGACAGGGCTAGAAATGTCTCCCTCTTGTTCAACTTCCACTGCTATCACATCTTTCCCTAATTCTTCATCCCCAACAACAGCAATGAGTTCAGTTTTACTTTTTTCTAAGCGAAGTAGGTGAGCCTCCCACTGGATACTGTGGTGTATTCTGAGATGACTTGTTTGGCTCCCGGTACCATAGTTTGTACCAAGCTTACCCCGCCTAACAGCTGTCGACAAATTGAGCATATAGCAATGTTCTTCTCCTTACTGATAACCGAAAAGAAGTCCCAAACTGGGGAGGAGAACTTTCTGGCACGGTGGGATGTGCCACTTTTAATTCCAGATGAACTGGAGTGTATGCCTGGAATTTGACTCTGTGCAGTTACACTACCACTACCTACTGAGGTGGTGGTTGTGCTGGATGTAGGTCCCTGCAGGGCCTTTGCAAATATGGAAGCTGGAGTTCATGTTGTTGTTACCTGTGTTGGAGGTATCATTGCTACATCCCTCGCAGCGATTTTGGATAGGGTAATAATGTTGTTCTCCATCTCCTCGGCGCCGGGAGTGATGTTCGCGATGACTGGCTCGTCATCATCATCCCCCTCTTGTACATCTACCTCCATAACTGTAAGGCTTTCTGGAACCTTCCTTTTCACTTGCCTTGTCTTGTGGCGGGCATCACTCTCAGACTGAGCTGGTGGCTTCCAAGTGGCATCAAGGTCATCAGAAGCGGGGTTTGAAGAAGAAGATGATGGACTAAGCCTCCTTTTCCTTGCTCGGGGTCTGGAAGACAATGGATCTCCTGAAACAGTGGCTTGCTCCTCTTTGTCTGCAGGAAGCTCAATTTCCTGAAATGCCCCTACTTCAGGAGGAACAACTACTATTGTGGGCTGTGGCTGCTGATGTTCTTGAGGCTGCTGCTGTTCTTGCGGCTGCTGCTGTTCTTGTGGCTGCTGCTGTTCTTGCGGCTGCTGCTGTGCCTGCTGCGGCACCTGCTGCTGCCCACTTATCTGCTGAAAATGCAAAAACGAAAATCCACAGGGCTAAACAAGGTCTGCAAGGTGCACAATAACATACCACACACCACAAAGGCATTTATTTAACGCACACCCATAAAGAACAGAAATACCCCAAAAAATACACATTTTGCAATTCAATCCAATGCCCGTCCGTGACTACCTCTGAGCCTACTGGATGAAAGGCCTGTTGGCAGACTAGGCCACAAGCTTGCAGGCCTATAGCAAAAGCACACTACCGGCCTTCAAAATGGCCACCTGCCACTTGGCCAGGCCCACACAACAACAAGAAACTGAAGACAGACAATGCAGGCCTATTACAAAAAGCACACGGCCTGGCTTCAAAATGGCCGCCAGCCTCATGGCCAGGCCCACAACAACAAGAAGCCTAGGCCACAAAGGAATAACATGCAGGCCTATATGGCAAAAGCAGCACACTAATAATTCCCACCAGAAATGGCCTACAGCCACATGGACACTCACAAAAAATCACAAGCAACAAGCAGGAGGCCTGGAAAACAATGTACTGAGAAAAGGCCTATAACAGGCAGGCAAAGGATGCATGCTGCTAAACCACACTGCTTTGCCTTTTAATGCAATATAAGGCAAAATCCACAGGGCCAAACAAGGTCTGCAAGGTACACAACACACCACACACCACAAAGGCATTTATTTAACACACACCCAAAAACAGAAATAACCCCAAAAATACACATTTTGCAATTCAATCCAATGCCATCCATGCCCTAAATGCTGTTTGAAATAAATTCAACACACACCAAAGGAACAGTTGCTTCATCATACACCAACCCATGACTAGCTCTGGGCCTACTGGCTACCAACACTAATTAAAAAATAAAATAATGATAAGTACCAAAATTGTAGTTGCAGCAACTGCAATGCACCAATCAAACAAACAACACCAACTTACTTGTAAAATATCATATTCAAAAGTCCTCAAATCCAATGATAATGATGCAGCAGACACAAAGAGTCATCCTTCCAGCTCAAAATCAAAAGGCAGAATGAACAGGAGATGGACAAAGCACTAGGAGGAGCCTGCTGGACAGGAACAGGAAGTTCGAGATTCTGTGGCACTTTCTCCCTCTCCCCACAAAACATTATTTTAAAAAAAGGACTCCTTGCACAAAAAAGGACAGAGAAATTTCAATCTGAGGAGGTTGTTTTCATCCAAATCATCATTTACCAAAGGTTTTATGCTACTCGTGATATTCTTCTTCTCCAGATTGAAAATTTTGCGTGTTCGGGATCGCGAGCTTCACCACACTTCTGCCGGATGATGGATGGCGTATCCAAATGACGTGTTTGCGATCGCACGCTCACTCTCGCGGTGGTGAATGACGTGTTCGCGATCACAGACATCTCGGGCTGTCCAATGGCGCTGCGAATGACATGTTCTCGATCGCATACTCTCGAGGGATAGCGCGACCGGCTACCAACATCTCGGGGCGCACGCGGACGGATCGGAAAACTCGGCGGCGAACGCAGGGATCCCGGTAAGTCTCCCACGCGCGCGAGAACACATTTTTAAAGCACGAACATGGAAAAAATCTCCGCTACGACGCGGATCGCGGAAATTTCGACATCTCCACGTTCTCCGCGGAACGCGAAAATACCTAAATTTCGCAAATTCCGTAAGCGGAACAGAATTTGACGCCCACCCTTAATTGGCATGGTTACTGCCAGGTCTGTGTTTCACTGTATAGTCCATCCCCTGTAGTGAAATGGACCACTTCAATAGTTTGGGGTTTTCACCCTGCATCTGTTTAAGGCATAAGAGGGGCTTGTTGTCTGTCTGAACAATGAAGTGAGTGCCAAATAGGTATGGCCTCAGCTTCTTTAAGGCCCATAACACAGCAAAGGCATCCCTCTCAATGACTGAACAACCTTTCTACTTGGGTGTTAACCTCCTGCTGATAAAAGCTACTGGTTGATCCTGGCCCTCTGTATTTAGTTGCGATAACACAGCCCCTAACCCTATTTCAAATGCATTTGTCTGGACAATGAAAGTTTTGGAGTAGTCTGGACTTTGCAGGATGGGAGCAGTGCACATGGCCTGCTTCAGGTCATCAAATGCCTTTTGACAGCTTACTGCCACTGTACATTCTTGGGCATTTTTGTAGATGTAAGATCATTCATGGGAGTTTCTATGGATCCATATCCCTTGACAAATTATCTGTTGTAACCAGTCAGGCCCAAGAAAGCTATAACCTGAGTCTAGGTAGTGGGAGCAATTCAGTCCACAATGGTCTGGATATTGCTCCCCAATGGTTGAACCTGACCTCCACCTACCAGGTGGCCCACGTACACAACCTTACTCTGCCCTACCTGGCACCTGGTGGCCTTGATAGTGAGGCCTACCTTTTGCAGGGCCTCTAGAACATTTCTGAGGTGAACCAGGTGATCAAGCCCAGTTGGAGTTAAAGACAGCTATATCATCTAGATATGCTGCAGTTTAGGCTTCCAGGCCTGTTCGGACTTTGTTCACCAACCTCAGAAATTTGGCAGGTGCATTCTCCAAACTAAAGGGCATCACAATAAATTGGTAATGCCTGCTAGGGGTTGAGAATGCTGTTTTTGACTTGACATCCTCAGCTAGTCTGATTTGCCAGTAGCCAGCAGTCAAGTCAAATGTACTCAGAAACTTAGTTGAGCCCAAAGTATCTATAAATTCATCTGCCCTTGGAATGGGATGGGCATCAGTCCTAGTGACTGCATTGAGGCCTCTGTAGTTCACACAAAACCTCATCTCTCTTTTTCCACCCTTGGTGTGAGGTTTTGGCACAAGGACTACTGGAGTAGCAAAGGGGCTATCTGAAGGCCCAATCACCCCCAATTCCAGCATCTTTTGGACCTCTGTCCTGAGGCAATCCCTGAAACGATGAGGCTGTCTGTAGATTTTACTCTTAACAGGCAGGCTGTCATGTGTGTCCACTTCATGGGTACACCAGGTGGGTGTCAGGGAGAACATATGTCTCTACTGATTGAGGACCTGACTACAATCAGCTTGCTGTTGGTCAGTGAGGATGCCTGCCAAGGCTACTTCTTCCATTGACCCATCATCAGGGTTCTGAGAGAGGAGATCAGGGAGAGGATCACTCTCTCCCTCCTGTCCCTCCTGTCCCTCATCAGTTGCCATGAGCAAGCTCATGTCAGCCCTGTCCACAAAAGGTATCAGGTGGTTCACATGAAGTACACTAGGGGACTTCTGGAGTACCCAGGTCCACCAAGAGGGTGACCTCACCTGTTTGTTCAAGGATAGTGTGGGGGCTACTTCATTTGTCTTGGAGAGCTGCTGGGGTCACAGGCTCCAACACCCACACTTTCAGGCCTGGCTGGTAAACAGTCAAGACAGCCTTTTGGACATGCCAAGCTTTTAAAAGGTTTTGGCTGGCTTTCAGGATTTTGCTGGCCTTTTCATGTACTCAGCCATGTGTGAACGCAGGCCAAGGACATAGTCCACAATGTCCTGTTTAGGAGGTTTGGGAAGTTGCTCGCAACCTTACTTCAATAGACACAATGGACCCCTAACGGGATGTCCAAACTGAAGCTTGAATGGGCTGTAGCCACCCCCCTTCTGAGGAACCTTTCTGTAGGCAAAGAGAAGGCAGGTTAGTAAGACATACCATTTTCACCTAAGCTTTTCTGAGAGTCCCATGATCCTACCCTAGCCCATTGCACTGTGGATGGTAGGGTGTGATAAACGTATAGTTTAATCCTCACTCTTTCCACATGGCAGTGATATAACTAGACATGAAGTTTGTACCTCTGTCTGTTAAGACCTCCTTAAGGAAGCCCACTCTGGAAAAGATTCCAAGGAGGGCCCTGGCCACTACAGGAGCTCCATTGGTTCTAGGAGGAAAGGCCTCTGGGTATCTAGTGGCATAGTCCACCACCACTAGGATATAACTGTGCCCAGATGCAGTTGGAGGGTTCAAGGGACCAACAATGTAAATCCCTACCCTCTCAAAGGGGACCCCAACCACTGGAAGTGGATTTAATGGGGCCTTTGTAGTGCCACCTGACTTACCACTGGCTTGGCAAGTGGCACAGGAGCGACAAAACTCCTTTGTGTCTTCAGACATATGGGGCCAGAGAAAGTGAGAGACAAGCCTGTCCCAAGTCTTGCTTTGCCCTACGTGTCTTGCAAGAGGAATATCATATGCCAGGGAGAGGAAGAAACCTCTGAACCTCTGGGGTATTGCAAACCTCCTGGCGGCACCAGGATTGGGGTCTCTACCTTCAGAGTTTAGAAGCCCATCTTCCCAATAGATCCTATGGGACCCACTGATATTCACTGCTTCTTCAGCATCAGCTTGCTGTCTGAGGGGTTAAAAAGAGGGGTGGGCATTTCTCTTCCATGCCTCCTGGTCACTCCAGAGTGGCATAGACTCTGTCCTCTCTGCTTGCAGGTAGTTCTCATCTTGAATCCACCTTTGGGTTCCACCAGGCACTTTCACCTTCTCTAGCAGTGGCATCTTCCTGAATTCCTCCATTGAGTACGACAGTGGTTCCCGATGCCACTTCACACCTATGCCCGGGCTTCCCTGGTGTAGGTAACCTGGTTCCTAAGGTATCCACGGGTGGGGTGGCTCTCCAACCTTCTGTCTTTCATCGGGTTTCATCAGGGTCCACTGGCAGGGGTTCTTCTTCTTTAAAATTGTAACCGTGACTTACCCATTGACTGTTATTGAGCCTGCGTTGTATTCCCACTCTGCACACGGCCTCCGTGGGTTTCCTGGTTACTTACCTCGGGTGGTTCCTTGGGTCTTGGCACTTCTACATCTTATGGGTATAGTCTTCACTCGAGTCGTAGTTTGCATGCCACTATTTTAGTATATGGTTTGGTTTCCCCCTGGCGACCACTGTGTATTCGTGCTACTTACCTGTTTCTGCTGAAAAGCATTGTGTGCATTGTGTATATCTCCGGCTAGGAGATATC
Organism: Triturus cristatus; assembly: GCF_964204655.1. Lineage (NCBI taxonomy): Eukaryota > Metazoa > Chordata > Amphibia > Caudata > Salamandridae > Triturus > Triturus cristatus. The sequence goes on from NC_140584.1 coordinate 1,201,297,516, forward strand.
TGTATGTGTTAGTGAGTGTCATATAATAAATAAATCTTTTTATAAATACACTGTGTGGTTCTTTTTCACTTAATCTATACCTATAAGATTGTGTCTGGTGAAACAAGCTGCTTTACACTCCTTCTGGACTAAGCTTGAAGGCTGCTCGCCACAGCTACCTGTTAGAAAGCTTTTTAAGGTTGTCTAAGACCACTAAAATCATCACAAGGGCTGTCTGGATCAGTGCAGGGTTCCCACTTACATAAGTGTGCACCATATACTAGGCCAACCTCTCATAGATATGATTTACAAGACCAGATAAAGGGCAGTACGAGCTCATATGACCCAAAAGGCACAATACTTGGATTTGTTTTTACCAAACATTCCTAAACTAGCAACAGAACAACTCCATTGCATAACAAAACTAAAAAGGTTAATTGCCAGAACACATAGTGAAGTTATGTGTAACACTTAAAATATGACGCTACAGACATATCCCAACACATACTATTCACATATCAAAAAGACAACTCATACTATGTGGCAACCTCAATATTTATGGTACCAATACAAATGTACTAACCTTAATGCAAGGTAACGCATGGATGAAGAATGACACTTTAAAGTCATGGCCTCTACCATTCAGTGAAATATTCACAATGCATCTCCAATATCTTAATACAAACATGCCATGATTGTATGCACTCTGACCTAACAAAGAAAGTGGAACTTACAATGAAATGCTACCAGATAAGAAACAACAAACAAGCAACTATAACATACAAAATATCATCATAGATCTTGAACAAGCAATGATTTAGACCAGCATTTACTAAACTGTGCGGCACAATCTATTGGTGGGTCACCAGTTGATTTGGGTGGGTCGCGAAGGAGCAATAAATTAAGATGCATTTATATTTTATGTTTTTCTTGTCACATGCTGTTTATTCTTTTAACATGGGGATTGATGTTTACTTTTATTTTTCTGACTGCAAACTGATAGTAGCTTTTAAAGTGAACTATGTGACAATCTTGCTCGAGTACACGGAGTGTGAAAAGCTGTCGGATGTTATTTTTAAACAACAAAGTGTAAATATCTGAGAGTTGCCCCCTTTGGATACTAGCTGGTTCCTGCATAATACCTTGACAGGTGAATTTAGAATGTATGTCATGATCAACTCACAACTTGATGTTTCTAAAAATGTATTCCAACAATGCTGCAATGCTTTTTGCTTCTGTTTATATTTTCATTTCATTTAATTTTGCGAAGATACTGTATCAGTTTTAGTCTGAATATTGCAAAATTCTATAAATAAAAAATACAATCTTAAAAAAAAAAGGTGTATATATCTGTAAATGAACTGAGCAAATAATTCATAATATATCAGCAGTTAGGAAAGCGAAAACGAAGCACATTTATTAAAATAATTCTAAAGTATGATGAAACAAAGATTTGAATAGGATCAAAACAAATTAAGATCCTTTTACTTGGTGATGTGCAAAAGATAAATATTCACTGAAAGCAGATTTCCAACCACTGGGCCACAAAGGTAACGGATATCGCCCATCCGACATATTACGATCTCTATAGGATTTTTCTTTCCTCAATTTTCTTTATTTGCATTTCAACAAAAAGAAGACAGTCATGATTGTATACAAGTCATATAATTACATGGGGGCATGGCACGCAATGTAGTCAGCATCCATCCACATGGGTTAAATAATGTTGGTTCAAGTACCTCCTGGCAGCTTGATATCTATTCACATCACTATCAGATGTGATATATCGGTCCCCCAGTCTTAGGTCCATATGGGCATAACATTTCTTCTGCATTGGAATTATAACTCCCCACAAAACTCCCTCTCCTGATCCCTCCCCCTGTAGCTTCCACACATATAATCTGCACAGTACGTACAATCTATAGTATATACTGGCTGTAATTTCTGCAAAATCTCACAGTAGGAGGGACGCGTCTCCAATCATCCCACTTGTTTTAGAACCCCTATAGTAGGGGTCACATTGTGTACCCATTGCTCTTAAACACTGCCACGTCCCTCCCAACCAGAAAAGGAGACTCTCATCATGCAACCTTCTCCTCCTCCGACAAGGCATGCAGTGTCTGTGTCACCATCCCCCTGGAGAGCAAGTTGTCAGACAAAACCTATCACCCCATCTCATGCGCCGCATATCTGCCTCTTCCCACACCCGCCCACTCGATCATATCCTTTCTCCAGTTCTGTATTCAAGGGGGGGGCACAGCCTGAGCCACTGTATTGTGATATGCTCTTAGCCACCACAAGGGCCAGAGGCACAAAGCACCTTCTCAATTCTTTTTGGGGGGGGGGGGGTTAGCTGGGAGTAAGCCCAGCAGATATTGTTGAATTGTGGTTGGCACCTCCCATCCCGCTGCTGATTCAATGTGGGGAGCACTTCTGGCCAAAGCATCGCCAAAACCATGTGAATGAAGTCAGCCCTCTCCTGACCGTATCTGGGGCATGCAGAGGACCTGCTAGGATAAATAGTGTGAAGCCATTGTGAAGACAAATAGGCTAAGTGTACATAGTTATATTGTAGAAGTGTAAATCAAGGGTTTATAAACACTGCCCCGACTGCCTTGTGTATTTTTACCCAGTCACTAACAGACAAGGACACATCACACTCCTGTTGCCATGTTTCTTCCAACTGACGTGTCTTCACAACACGGTCTGCCTGGAGTGCCCGGTATATGTGTGTTATCTGTCTACGGCCTCCAGCTTGAGATAGGATAGTGACTAGGGTGAATGTGGGTTAGGGCCCTCCAGGAACGTCGGCCACAGTTGCCGATTTGTTGCCGCTATCTTCGCATATAGTAAAAATTGCCCATGCCTAAATGCGAACATCTCTGTGGCAGCCTGAAGCGTAATGAAACGGTCCCTCGGATATGAATCAGTAAGCATAATGCTGCCCCCTTCATTCCATTTAACCATTGACATAGTTTGCACAATGAGGGCAAAAGGGCACACCATCCACAGATCCAAGTCTGGGGCATACGGGGCCCACCTCAACACCCTCCACACCATCTGCTCCCAGAGTCGGATTACATGGGGCAATGCTTCTGTAATAACAGCTCGCCCAGCCGGTGCCCTCCATGCATTCCCTCCAATAATGACCTTTCCCAATTGTCATCTACATCAAACCAATGGACGGTGTATTGGAGCTGGGCTGCCAAGTAATACAACTCTAAATCCAGAACCTCCACACATCCTTGCCCCCATTCCCGCTTCAGGGTTGCCAATCCTATTCAGCAGCGTTTCCCTGCCCATAGTAAGTAGATCAAGAGACTATCTAACTCCCCACAAACCCAATGTGGGACCTCATACATAGCGCGCTGCAGCACATATAAACATCTGGGTAACACTATCATTTTAATAAGGGCTATCTTGGGGGGCATGGTCAAGAGCATCAAGATGGCGGTTGCACTCTAAGAGTGCTCCGGCCCCTGCACCATCTGCTCTCACACACGCTGATATCGGGACCCGGGATCCCCCTACACTACAGTGCTGCTGTCCCCAATGCTGGTGGGCTGCAAAGGAGTGACCAGCTGCAACGGCATCTACCTTTGGCTGTGGTGAGGCCCACCAAACTCTACGGCGCAACATAGCAGTGCACTAAACAGGCCTCACCTCCCTGTTGGAGGGCCAGAGCAGTGAGACTGGACCCGCACGCTGCGAGTTCCAGTGACTGGGAGCACGGCCGATTCTTTGGCAGGTCCTCCTCCGAACTGAATGGGTGCCAAGACGACTCCCGCCCCATCGTCTGCAGGAGCGACCATACCCCGGGACCTGGCAGTGGGCTCCCTCCTGCCTCTGATACATCCTGAGAGCTGCATAGCTGATGAACCGGGGGCCTATGACTGGCTCTAACCTGGAAGGGTGTAGTGCCAGAGGCACTCCTATATATTGGGACCACGTGATGACGTTTCACTACCATTGTTTAAAATGATTTCATGTGTTTTAATTCACCCTACCATGTGATTTCATTTCGTACCTGTAGTAATCTACCTTTGTAGTAACCTATGCTTGTTGCAAGGTTATGTGTGCAGAATCTTACACTGTGAGTGTTCTGTAATAAGGTTCTAATTGGGACAGTTGGTCTTTGACTTGTATCAGCTGCTGCTGCTCTGCTTGATGGTCCAGCAATAATGTGGAATAAAGACAACTGAAACTTACCTGATGTCTTCATTCATTACCACATCTTTTTGGCGATGGGCGCTGGGCCATCCACACGAACCCACGAGCAACGTCTGATTGGAAATAGGATCTTCGCTACTGGAGGAACAGTGGAGCGACAGTGTCTTCAGGCTTCAAGATTGAGAGTGGTCAGAAGCTGTCATAGCTGTTCAGCAGTTAGCATTCACAACGTGTAGCGAATGAGCAGTCTTGTGAGAGGATACGAGCGACTGCAGATTGATTATATAATTTTCACTACTAGAGCGACAGCAGAACAACGGAGTGATCAAGCTTCAATTTTGAAGGAAGTTGGAGGCTGTCGTCTCTGTCACCAGCTGGCGTTCGCATCGCGTGGTGAAGGAGCAGTCCCAAGAGAGCAGAGCGCAGCACAAAAATCAAGGTTAGTGTAACTGAAACGCACAACATGGACGTGCGTTCCAGCAACGGTAAAGACTAGTGCCTGGTGACGCATTCACGTTTGCGTACTACATAGGTAACGCAAGCACGCTTGCGTTTCAACATAGAAACGCGGAAGGGTTTCCATAGTAACTACGTCACAGAGACGTTACAGAGACGTTCTTCGAAGCACTCCTAGTTGATTCTAAAACTCTGCCAGCATCCCACACTACGTCACAGTTGAACAAAGGGAGCGGCACAAAGGGAGTTCTATTCAATATCTTGAGTTTCTTCTTCAACAAACAATTTTATTCAGTGCCTATTTCTTATATGTGGGCAATATCACAAAGTGCATATTACTGCCTTTCATCTGGTAGTAAGTGGTCACCCAAACAGTCTCACTTTTCACTTTGGTCATAACTACATTACATTTTCTTCATTGTTTGCCATATTTTGTTCCATTTGCAACAGATAACTAGTTTTGTGCTGCATCTTATTTTTTCAATTTTTTTATCAAACACCATATGAGACTGGTACAGACATTCCCATTGAGACTGGTAAAGACATTCCCATTGACCTGTTGTATATCTAAAGTGCTTACTTTGCTCTTTCTTTAACAAATTTAATATGACTATGCAGGCAGTTTCTCAACCTCCACCGTTCTAGGAGACACCAGGTGAGCCGCCCATCAAATGGAAGAAATGGTTTGATGGTTTAGCATCTGCCTACCACCAGGTAGAATTGGCACCAGAGTCTAGACCTCTTACCGCATTTGTTTCCCCTTTTAGAACTTTCCAATATGTACGTATGCCGTTTGGGCTTGCCTCAGCGGCGTCCGTATTTCAACGACTCATGTCTAAAATTTTGAAGGGGATTGATCGTCTGTCTGTTTTTCAGGATGATGTCCTTATTTTTGCTCCTGATAGAGTTTGACACGATGCAATTTTGAAGGAAGTATTATCAAGATTTTAGGCCAATGGTGTCGTTTTGCGCAGAGATAACTGTGTTTTTGTGACTGAGGAAGTAGAATTTTTAGGTTATTTAGTTAATGAAAATGGCATCCTTCCCAAGTCTAGTCTTGTTGATTCAATTGTTAAAGCCAAAGCCTCTTCTGACAAAATCACTCTCAAATCGTTCCTTGGGCTATGTGAGTTCTACTCAAGGTTCATTCAAGACTTTGCAAGTAAACTAAGACCTTTGTCACGTATGCTCATGAAGGGTGTTGTGTTTGAGTGGAGCAGAGAGTGTCAGGATGTTTTTGAGTGGGTGAAGCAACAGCTCAGTTCGCCAAGAATTTTGAAACATTATGATCCCTCTCTTGATTGTACCCTCACAGATGATGCTAGCAATGTCAGACTTGGTGCAGTTCTCTCTCAAAAAAAGAGAAGGGGAGTGCAAAACCATCGGGTTTGCCTATAGAGTCCTGTCTCCGTCTGAAATGAAATATTCAGTTATTGAGAGGGAATTGTTGGCATGCTGGTGTGCTGTCATGAAATTTAGGAACTTTCTTTGGGGAAGGAAGTTTTGTCTTCAAAGTGACCATAAACCATTGTTTTTCATCCTCAGTGGAAAGAATGTCAGAAGCTTCACTCCCAGAATTGCACGTCTTTCTTCTAAACTTCTTCAGTTTGATTTCTCTGCAGAATATATTCCTGGATGCAAGAATGGGTGTGCAGATTTCTTATCTCGTTCTTCTGATATTGTTGAGGACAAACCAAATGGAGAAGAGGAAGATAAGGAACAGTTGCTTGTGGCAGCTGTGGATCTCCCTCAGTTGTGTGCTGTGTCAGAGAATGATCGGCGTCAAGCTCTCTTAAATGATGTATCTATGGGTATTGTCATGAAATTTATCAAGGAAAGCTGGCCTAAGGAGAGGAATCTGAATTTTGACTTTAAGACATATTTACAAGTTGCAGATGAACTTACCATTGAGGGTGGTTTATTGTTGAGAGGCGACAGGCTCTTTCCTCCCCTTGCATTAAGAGCTAATTTGGTCAAATGTGCTCACGAAGGACATTTAGGTGCTACATTGACAAAGAAAAGGGTGCGACTTTCGTTTTGGTGGCCTTCCATGGATAGAGAAATTGATGATTTTGTCAAATCGTGTGTAGTTTGTTCTAGCTGTGACAAAATTGCTAAGTTGCGTACTCCACCTTTCTCACCTATAGAATTGCCTTTAGCACCATGGGTAAAGTTAGGGTTAGACATTGTGGGGCCATTCCATGCTCTTGACTCCTCGTCCAAGTTTGCTTTAGTCCTTATGGACTACTATTCAAAATGGCCTGAGATTAAGTTTGTGAGAGAGGTGAGTGCCAGAACGGTTGTTGATTTCCTCAGTGATGTTTTCTTGAAGGAGGGGGTTCCCTGAGTTTTTAGTAACAGATAATGGGACACAGTTTGTTGCTACTGAAGTTGAGGAATATTTACGCACATGCGGCATCACTCATCTAAGAAGTTCGTCGTACCACCCTCAGACCAATGGTTTGGTTGAACGAATGAACAGTGTGTTGGGTGAATGCATACAGTGGGCTCTGTCTAACAAGTGTGTTGTGATCAATTCTGTGAGGAGCATGCTTTGGTTCTACTGAAATACTCCTCACTCAATTACTGGTATTTCACCTTTCGAGTTGTTGCGTGGTCACAGAGCTTCCACTATGTTTTGTCCAGGTTGGATGAGCAAGTGGATCAAAGGAAAACAATGGAAAAATAAGAGTGTCAGGAATCAAGTAAAACTATTTCAGGAAAAGCAGAACGTTTATTTTGATTCTAAGAAGTGTGTTAAAGATTTTGTTATAAATTATGGTGATTATGTTTCACTTAAGAAACCTGTCCATGTGAAGAAGGGCTCTTTCAAGTTTAGTTCACCGATTAAAGTCACAGATGTGAGATGCAACTCTGTCAAACTCATCAACGGGCAATGGTGGAACAAGAGTCTTTTAGTGAAGAGTTCTCACTCCAGTAAATCTCTTTGCAGTAAAACAGGTGAGAGTTATGAAGATTGTGCGGGGCAACCTGTCCTGAGGCGTAGTGTTCAAGACCGTAGAATTCCTCATCAGTATAGAGTGTAATTTATATAGATTATGCAGGGCTATTTGCTCAGAGGCACAGTGTTTGAGACCGAATATTATTCATTTGAAGTAGAATTGGTTTAGGATTTATCTCTCTCTTTATACCTCTTTTGTTTTAACTTTTTATATTGTTATGCTCTTTGTTTTCTTTTTCTTTCTTATGTTTTTTTTATATTTCTTCCCAGTCTTTGCTTTTCTAAAGGAAAGACCAATGTAGTAATCTACGTTTGTAGTAACCTTGTGCTTGTTGCAAGGTTACGTGTGCAGAATCTTACACTGTGAGTGTTCTGTAATAAGGTTCTAATTGGTACAGTTGGTCTTTGACTTGTATCAGCTGCTGCTGCTCTGCTTGATGGTCCAGCAATGATGTGGAATAAAGACAACTGAAACTTACCTGATGTCTTCATTCATTACCACAGTGCCTCCTAGTAGCTTCAGAGTGGGAGTGTTTGCTTTTTAAAGCCTTGCCAGGAAAAGAACGTGCGGGATGTGTGTTTGAAAGCACGAGAGAGAGAAAGGTGTGGAATGTACTTCCCTGTCTCGGAGTGTAGTGTTATAGGCAGTGGTGTCCAAATGTGCATTATGTTGTACATTGGGAAATGAAGCATGTAATGCTATAGGCAGTGGTGCACAAATTAAGTTGTACATTGGGAAGATTTATGAAGTTTTTACTATTGGCATCTTGAATTCTGACTCTTGAACTCTGCACACACAAGCAGGTCCCAAGGTTACTCATGCTATTTAGATTGTTTTCAGTACTTTTGGAGATGTTTTCTACTTTTGCAAGCTTCACTAAGATAAGGGGCTGGAACATGTGGGAGCGCAGAAGAATATGTGAGAACTCCTTTGCCTTTAGAATGCTTGCATGAAGCCCAGCCAACTCCAGAAAGTTTCCTTGGCGCAGAGGAGGTCTTCTTGGAAATGTCTAGTGCATTGAGATTATAAAATTGGGGTTTCTTAACTTGGAAGGCGGGATTTTGGACATGAAGAACAAGTTACTTACCTTCGGTAACGATGTATCTGTAAGAGACATACATTAGTTATAGATGCCTTACCTTACAATTACCCCCAGGCTTCAGACTGGATCCGGAGATATTTTTTCTCAGCAGTACCCCTGAGTGTCGGTAGGTGGCGTTGGTCGACTCAGCGCCCGTTGTTGGCGTCGTGGTCGCCGGGACGACACAGACCAAGCATACCAACTGCAATACACGCAATTGTGTCTATCTCATCACCTGCCCGTGCCAACTCAAATATGTGGTCAGGACAACTCGTCTTGTTAAAACTAGGATAACGGAACACAGGAGTAACATTAGATGCAAAAAGACAAATACTAAGGTGTGTGCCCACTTTACATAAATGAGTCACACAGTCAATGAGCTACACTGGACCATCCTGGAATCCCACCCTCAAATACGCAAGGAAGCTCTCTTTAGGAAAAAGCAAAACTGGGTGTTCAGGCTCTCCTCCCACATTACAGGGCTTAATGATGACATTCCCTGGGGTGAGTTAGACTAACCAGGATATGCAAGATCCTTATTAACGTCTGCTTAACCCTGCTATACGACATCTTCAGGGCTCACACGGTAACCCTTAGTCTTGGTAACCAGCCTTCCCTAGAAAGATCCACACTACCCCCTCGGTTGGAAAAAGTATCCTCTACGTACCTCATGATAAGCATGGTGCGTAATCATCTCCACATTATGGCTCCAGGAGCTTGAGCCTGGGTACACACATTCACTATGACGACAACAAGCTCAAATGTCAGTAGCTTTATACAGCGAGCATTGGCGTGGTAACATCTCCAACCACTGCCCCTCGATACCACATAGCCATCCATTCCTATAAAGGTTGGGAGGAACTCTCGCACCCCTTAGGGAGAGGATACTACTCAAGTAGAGAAGGTCGTGCAGTAACACTATTCCGAAGGATCCTTGGCAATCCAAGTCCCGGACAACATTGCAAATAAACACACATTACAGGTTAACTCCGTAGGCAATCCTATTCTTCAGGCACACACTTTAGAAATGTAACTTACACTGACAAGCCTGACGTCGATATTGACACCGCATACCACCGCGGTCGGGTGACCCACCTAAGATTGGCGCCCGCATTTCCATTCTAGAGTTTTCCTCAGTTTTTAGGAAATGCGTACTTAAAGCCCGCCCCCAGCATGTCCCATTATGGGAACCAGAGCCGGGGTAGGAAAAGGGCTATTTGCCACACCACCTATCTGCGAGTATGTGAGCACGGAAAATGCCTCCCGGAAAGAGGAAGCACGCTACAGTCTTGAACGCCTGTCTTTTCCTGTACCATTTCTCCCGCATACAGGTTGTGAGCAACAACGCACTCTGTAAAAACGCTGCCACCAGCTCAGACCTTCAGTACATGGGTGGAGTGTTTGTCACTAGTCCCTTTTCGGACAATATGCCTGGCGTGTTGTTCCACTCAAACCGCTTACCTCACTTCTCCTTGATTGGAGCTAGGCATGTAAGACGGCGTCATTTGCCCGCACTCAAATATGTGTTGGTTTGTTTCGTCTTGTCTTTTTGTCATGTTGTGCTACAGATTTAGCCTCCTTTCTAACACGATGACAATTGAGGTACCTATCCGATTTTGGGACACGCATGAGAGCAAGATATGCTGCAATAATCTGTGTTTTCTACTTTAAATAGCTCATTTTCAGCATCACTGTTCACGCCATAATTTCAGAGACCCCACCTGAACTCGGGGTGAAATTCTGCTTGGGAACGAACTCCTGATAGCCCACTGAAACATAATGTTGCATCATTAGTGAGTCATTAATTGGGATCCCCTTAGGATATAGAATTTTGCACTGTTACTTGAACAATCTGTGGGATCACACGTGGCTGAGGTCGCGGTGTTCCGACTGTTGTGAAAAACACTCCCACCACAACAATCTCCGATTTATAGGTATCCATGAAGGAAAGGAGCTGCCCTGCAGCCACCCTTCTGGAAAATTGGATCTGATCCTGGATGCCCCCGGATCGCCTGCCCCATGGTTAGATGTTGAACAGGCACATCATGCCTTGACTCCAAAGCTGCCGCTTGGGGCCCCCCACAGGCACGTAATTGCCTAATCTTTAACTTTAGAGCCTGGGACGCTGGTCTGCAGGAAGCCCGCACTCACGCGGATTTATCCTACCAAGGAAACACGGTACTAATATTCCCAAACTACACAAAAGAGGTGCAATCTCGGCAACGATCCTATGCAACAGTCAAGCAGAAGCTCCAGACCTTAAACCTTCCGTACTGACTGCTGTTCCTGGCTCGCTTCAGGGTGATTTTCGATAAAAAAATCCCATTTTTTTGACACCCCAGAGGCTGCCTGGACTTGGCTCACTGAAGAGCGACCACTGCGAGCCTGAACCGCCTCCTCACCTTACGGCCTGTGGTCAAGCAGTTTGGCCAGAGTGGACACGACCCCCAAGCCACAAAGGCACCAAATTAGTTTACGAAGAGGGAGTAATACAAGGAGAGTAATCTCACTGTCATCTACCTTGACAGTGGGAAATCGGGCTGGGTTTCAAACACCAGCACATTCGCCAGCTTGACGCTGCCCCAAATCATGATGTCCCTCGTGGGCCCAGGTGGAGGACACTGACCTTTCGAGGAGCCCCACAATCAGATGATATAGTGGTTATGTTATGTTATGTTATGTTATTTTGTATTTATAAAGCGCACAGATGCCCCAGCCAAGCGGCGTCCCGGCGCTGTAAAGGACAAGCAACACAACAACTGATAACACGAACCAGTCATGACCACTAAGCCTCGGGAAACAAAAATGTTTTCACGGCTTTCCTGAAGAGAAGGAGATTTGACATAGACCGAATACTGACAGGCAGTGTATTCCAGAGGCCAGCCGCCAGAACACCAAACGAGCGGCCGCCCATTCTGGCTCTTTTAAAGCGAGGAACCTCAGCTAGAAATTGACCCGCTGAGCGAAGTGCTCTAGCAGGGGTGTAGAGGGAGATGGTCTGGGCTAGAATGGGAGGGGAGGCAAACTTCAGAATCTTAAAAGTCAGGCACAGCACTTTGAATTTTATTCTCTGCCTGACGGGCAACCAATGTAGATCGGAAATAGAACGCCTAGCCGAGCAAAACTTAGGCAAACCAATCAGCATACGGGCGGCCGCATTCTGCACATGCTGAAGGCGTGTGAGCTCTGCTTGGTTAGTGCCCAATAGAAGGCCACTGGCATAATCCAATCTGGAAAGAATCATTGCCTGCATTATAAGTTGCCTAGTGGGGGCATCGAAGAATTTAAAAATAGGCCTAAAGCTTTGAAGAACGCCATAGCAGGTGCCCGCCACTTTCTTTGTATGGGGTATGAATGAAAGATTGGCGTCGAGCAAGACCCCAAGATTTTTCACCTGAGTTGCTGGCGTAGGAGTAGGACCTAGCTCCGATGGCCACCAGTCGTCTCCCCAGAGATGAGGTTCTTTGCCCAACACCAGGACTTCAGTTTTAGTGGCATTAAGTTGGAGACGGTTATCGGTCATCCAACCTGCTACCTCCCTAAGGGCGCTTTGAAAGTTGGAGGCGTCCAGTGTAGTGTTCCCGTTTAGAGTGACTGCTAATTGCGTGTCATCAGCATATGACACTATGGTTAAACCCCATTTATTGGCCACCTCCATCAATGGTCTCACGTACAGATTAAACAGGGTCGGGCTAAGTGCTGAACCCTGTGGAACTCCTTGAGAAATGGAGCGGGGAGAAGACTCATATGGGGGCGTACGCACTTTAAAAGTACGCTCAGTCAGGAATGAGCGAAACCAGTCCAGCGCCGTGCCCTCTACTCCGGCTTCTCTGAGTCTCTGAAGCAGAATAGGATGTGAAACAGTGTCAAAGGCGGCACTGAGATCCAAAAGGATCAGTGCCGCCGTCTGACCTGAGTCTAAGAGTCTTCGAAGTTGCTCGACCATAGCCACCAGAGCTGTCTCAGTGCTATGGCCTGCTCTGAAGCCATTCTGGGAAGGATGGAGGGTACCTGTTTGTTGAAGGTGGGCAGATAGAATATTGTTAACGTGAGCCTCAGTAATTTTAGAGGCCCACGGAAGCAAGGAGATGGGCCGATAATGTTCCGGCTTTGCTGGATCTAGTGTAGCCTTTTTCAGGATTGGCATAACTATAGCTTGCTTCCATAGGAAAGGCACCGTCCCAGTACTCAGAGATAGCTTAATTAAATTGTGGAGAAACGGAAGACAGAGCTCAGCAGATTCCCTGAATTGTGGTGGTCTCAGAGGGTCCATAGGAGAACCCGATTTGACCCTCACCACCAGAGAATCAAATTCTTCCTGAGAAGGAGCAGGAAGCACTACCAATGGGTTGGTAATGACATTCATAGCTTCAACATTGTCAGTGGGAGTAGTGAGGGGAGGAAAGGATCTGTAGATAGTATCCACTTTATCCACAAAAAAGGAAGCCAGCTCTTCACAAAGGGCCTGAGAGCCATTCCCCGGTGTAGTGGTTTTCCTAGTGGTTAGACCCTTAAGAACCTTAAAGATTCGTTTGGTGGGGTTAGAACTGTTCCTAAATTCCGAGGAGTAGAAGGAGGCACGTGCTTTGCAAATGGCCCGATGGTATAACTTAATGCTGGCCAAATACCCCTGTTTTAAAATAGGGTCATAGGCCTTGCGCCAGGCTCTTTCTGCCCTTTTACAGGTGACCTTAAGGAGCCTAAGAGATTCATCATACCATGGGCTAGAATGGCCAGGCCTGGTCTTACTCCAGCCTGCTGGTATTAAAATGTCTAAGGCCTGGGTCAGCCAATTGCAAAAGGAATCATACCCGGATGAAACCTCAGTGGAAAGCTCTGGTGGATGTTGTGATAGGAGCTGATGAAAATCCTCCAGGTTCAAATTCCTCCAAGGTCGTTTAAAAACAAGAGGTGCAACATTTCTAAAGGGGGGAGCTGTCAAGTTGATCCGAATGTCAATCAGATGGTGATCTGTCCAACTGATCGGTTTAGGTGAAAGTGCTTTAGTGTTGTCCAGATTCGTCAGAAAGGGGTCCAAAGTATGACCCCCTACATGGGTAGGACCACAAATTAACTGATGTAGTCCTAATGCCTCCAGATCTGTGAGAAAGCTGCACATCGCAGAGGATCGAGGAGCATCCATATGCAGATTCAGATCGCCTATTATGCTGAAATTAGCTGATCTAAGGGCTAGGGAAGAAACTACCTCTGGAAGAGCTGAACGAAAGGCGTTGTCAGGACCAGGAGGTCTATAAATGACCAGACCAGAGAAAGTGAACTGAGAGGTCATCGAAATTGTGAAGTGAGCGCTTTCACAGCCCGCTATATTTAAGGCATTCCATAGACAGGGATAACATGTTTTTACCACAGCCGCAATCCCTCCACCTCTCGAATTACGGTGTAAGGTGAACATAGTGTAGTCCGTAGGCAAGGCAAGATTGATCGCCGCCGTGGCATTATCATGTAACCATGTTTCTGTTAGGAACAGTATATCTGGTTGTTCGTCGGTGAGCAGGGTGAACACATCAAAGTAGTGACACACAAGGGACCTCACATTTAGGTGTAATATTTTAAAAGTGGTTGGGCGATGAGAGAGCGGGGTGCAGGTTGCAGAGTTAGTAACGCCTAGTGGGGGCTGTAAAGCCCTGATAGGCATGGGAGTTGGGAGCTCGAAATTACATCCAGCACAGTGCACAGGACCGGATAAGGGGTCCAGGGCAGCGTGACCACAAGGACTCACCCTGCTTCTATAGCTACGTAAAATAGTAGCGGTAAGCATGGTCAGTATTCTGCGAAGCCTAGCCGGGCCCAGCCGAGGCATGGACGAGCGCAGACGGGCAGGACTCTGGCGCGACTCCGGCGCAGGGAGGGCGCACACCACTGCGCGTTACCGCTGCGCGTGCAAATGGCCGGGTTAAATGCAGCGTCGATGCCTGCACTGCCCGCCTATTCCCCCAAAATGGCGCCCAAGATTCACCGGTCAGTTCCCAAACAAAGATGTCCGCCAGAAAATCACCCACGCTTCCCCAATGAAGTAATCCGCAAAGCAGCGGTGTAGATGCAGATTTTTTATAGTGCGGGTAAGAGGGTTGTAGTACAAGTAAAATCAGGGGAAACAAATGAACACCAAAGCAAATAGAAAAACGGGAAAATTCTTGTTTTTAAAAACAGCGCTAAACGCTTACGAGTCTGAGGCAAGTAGTGGTGCTGTCAGCTTAACCGGCTGACGCATGCAACTGCCCAGCTTAAGTGCAGCGTCGATGCCTGCACTGCCCGCCTACTCCCCCAAAATGGCGCCCAAGATTCACCGGTCAGTTCCCAAACAAAGATGTCCGCCAGAAAATCACCCACGCTTCCCCAATGAAGTAATCCGCAAAGCAGCGGTGTAGATGCAGATTTTTTATAGTGAGGGTAAGAGGGTTGTAGTACAAGTAAAATCAGGGGAAACAAATGAACACCAAAGCAAATTCTGTTTCTGTTTCTCTTTACTACCACTGATGAGATGAATCTGTCGACATCTGTCGAGGGACCTTGGGACCTGATTCAACGGACATGATCCTACATAATGGAGGGGTCCAGAGATTAGACTGTTTTAGTTTAGTTTTCACTTATCGGGTGACAAATTCTTTAGGAACTGTATGGGGATGGGAGTTTGTTAGGGGTGTGTTAGGGGTAGTTGGGGAATAAGTTTTTAGCACAGCAGGAGTACGACACAGAGTCTTCCACGCAGGCTTCTCATGGAGCTCCTGAGGCCGCTCCTTTCCTCTGATGAATACAGAGACAGTTGCTGAACCTCAGGGACGCTTCCTAGCTCTAACAGACACTATAAACCTAATCTCATTTCTGCTTATGCACCCCCAGCGACCCTAGACATGTTCTTCCGAGACATCTCCAACACACTGTCTAAGCTCCTAGAGGGCCTGACGGTGGATTGTGTCAGTACACTTACACCTCAGCGGCACATCATAGTCACTCCTGTATAGAGCACATATTTATGCCTATCCTGGACTGCCAAACTGTCACTCATATTTAAATTCACACTTGTGGCATTTCAGACCATGGCTCCATGCTTCTTCGCCTGGGTACCCCCACCGAGGACTTCCACAGCTAGGTTCTATGGCTGGGGAGATAAAAATGTAAACTTCTTTACTGGCTTGCCTCCTGCCCCCTATCCAACGGGGTCATACCGGAGGTGACTGACAGCCAGGGGTGCAACCAGCATAGCCTTTATGGTACCGCACAGACCTTTGCGGAGTAAGATCAAAACCTCTACATGGCGGCTCCACTGGCTGAACGTGAGCTGCAACCCCACCTCCTACAAGAGATATCTCTCCCACGGTGGAGTGTCAGCTGCTTCACCAGCCGATTTCCATTGAAGAAGTAGGAGCGGCTATCTCAGTGATGACTTCTGGAAAGACTCCGGGCCCTGGTGGATTACCCGCAGAATATTACTCTGCATTCAGGGAGGAACTGACAGCCCGGATCTATGCGTTATATGAAGAGGCAGCGAAAAGAGGTACCTTCACCTCAGACACAATAGGAGTAATCCCCAAGATGCAACCTCCTTCGTCCTCCTGCTCAGATTTTTGGCCAAGGTTGCTTATCGATACCGAAGTAAAGAGCTATGCAACGATACTGGCCACATGCCTTAGGCCAATGCTCAGTACTCGCTCAGTACTCTTATCCACTCTGCCCAATGTTGCTTTATGCCACATAGAAGCACGAGACACTGCCTTCACTTCGCATTTTGAGAAGGCATTTAATACCGTGGATTGGAGGTACTTGGAGGAGGTGCTAGCAGTAGCAGTATGTGACCGCGCTTTCGTGAACTGGTGTGTGTACTCTATTTCAACCCCAAGGCGCAAATCCAGGTAAATGGTGTCTTCTCAGACTCCTTTCCCATCCATAGGGGTCACGTCAGGGCTCTTCACTGTCTCCACTCTTCTTCGCCTGTTCTGCTGTTAATGGCAGACCCCGCGTTAATGGGTCCTCAATGCCTGTGGTTACTCCAGCTCTTTGGCAAGACTTCTGGATTACAGGTCAACCTGGCTAAATCTATCCTGGTGCCCCTAACTGACACCTATGAAAGTACCGCATGGCAGTCCACTATCCCAATTCAATGCCTCAGTTTCTGATATTTAGGAATCTCGGTGGCGCTCCACCCGAACCTCACTTGGGCCTTGAACCTTACACCATTGACTAAAAATGCTAAAGAAGACCTAAATAGATGGAAGATGCTACAGACAAATCCAATAGGCAGAATAGCCTTATACAAAATAACAATCCCTCCTCAATTTCTTTATGTCTTTCAGAATCTCCCACTCTGCCTGCCACGTCATTGGTTTCTGACCCTAGACAGACTGGCCACGTCATTAATTTAGGGTGGGTCCAGACACCGCATTGTTTTTCCCGACTGTCAGTGTGCTCCCTATTATGGTGGCCAAAGAATGTCCAATCTTTATTACTAATTCCTAGCCACCCAGTTCTTGGTAGTTAACAAATGGTTCTCGGGAGGGTGGTCAGACCCATCATACCAACTGGAGCTAGCTTCCCTAGGATTTTCCAAGATCCAGGCGAAGCTGTATGGGTTCCTGATCCCCAACTCCATTCCAGCAGTGGCCCGAGCAGTTTTCCTTACATGGAGATCTGCACTTAGACAGATACATAGGAACGCAAAGCTGACTGTCCGGAATTCCCTTCACACAAATCATTGTTTGTCCTGCGTTATTTGCAAACACCCGTATGGTGGAACACTTAATCATATTGCAATACTCCAACAAGAAATTGCCTTAATTTAAACCTGTGTCCTTTGTTATGTTTCTGTTTTCTATTTGTATTGGCCAATGCTTATTGTTTATAGGAATCCTTTGCCAATGCTTGTGAAGTGCATGTATCAATGCTTGTTGTGTTTTAGTAAGCAGTGACACCTGTATTAAAATGAGGGCTCTTGGCAGTTGAGAACATGAGCACACGCCCGGACACCTTTTTTAAAATGAGGGCTGCTCTTGGCAGTTGAGAACATGAGTACATGCCCGGCGACGCCCAAGATCCTGACTTTAAATAGCCCAGGGTCTCTGTCACTCGTTCCTTGGCTTTCTGTTTTCCCGCCAAAGAAGTTTTCCCCTCTGCGCATCGTCAAGGAGAGCATAATCAAGGATTAGGGCCTCGCCGTGTCAACATCACGTGACCACGTCTTCAGGAAAAGCTCTCCGCCATCGAGCTGGCTCAGATGGAGTGCAGGACCTTTCAGAAAACCAGATCACGCGTGCAGGGAAATCGGAAATCGCGTGAAAGAGCTCAGAGTTCTTGTCACGCTAATTCATTTGGTTTATTTGCCGTGTCAGAAAGAACTCAAAAAGCTTATGTGTTTTAAAATCATAGATCTCTGGGTAATTTGTCACTAGTTGATTTGTTTGTTCGAAATAGCAAAAATTATTATGATGCTGATGTTTTTTGCAGGCACTTGTTGTTCGCGCTTTGAGCAGTAAAAAGTAATCAGTATTCCAGGAACTTTTAAAACACCAACAGTTTGGTGCAAGCGTATTTGGCAGCTTGTGGCCAACGATATCTTGTGGAATGAGAATTGTTTTATATTTTGACGCATATCATATTGGGTGCTATCGGACCCTATTGGAAGCATTTAAAAGCACGTCAGACTTTATTTGAATTTTGATTTTCCCAGAGTTTGGGGACCTTAAGCACAGTTGAGCATGGTGTTAGTGGTTGTTTTTTAAAGAGACATTGTGACGCACAATAAGGTGACATTATAATGTTTTGGAGATAACAAATATTCTAAGTGAATTTGCATAAAACAGAATACAAGGTCTAATACAATCCTTGTTTATGTTTATAGAAAAAACTAAAGTTCCATGCCTTTAATGTTTATGAAAGACAACTTATGTGAAGTATCCTAACACCAAGAAAAGGAAATTTGAATGTAAAAATATTATGGTGTAGTATTGCTTTTAACTCTAGGTAGTGAGGGTTTTCTATGCTTATATATGTATATATTCTTTTTATGTTTTAGGATACACATAGGTGGTTTGCCGTGTCAACTTTACAGAACCTGGCTGGTCCAGACCGTACACCCACTTCTTGGTGAAGCGCAAAACGCAGCAGTCTCTTTTCTTCTTTGTCTCTTCTCCCACACCCCCTTCCCTCTTTGGGCACCTGCCAGGGCTACTGTTTTGGTCAGCAGCCCTGAGAGGTGTTCAGGGAGGGTTGTGGAACAAGCATCGTTCCGGCAGACGGACCTGGTTTTCAGTGAGTGGCTGGACTTACACTTAACACTGACACTACAGACCACCTTCTGGCACAGCTCCTGATTAAAAGAGGTGGCTGCGTTGGAGGGCTTTGGGAGGTGGGACCTTATATGGACCGATATACGCGCATTGCAGGAACTGCTGAAAACATACGCCATCAACCCAATACAATTATATAAATACTTGAGCTTAGGCACACGCTGCTCACCACCAACGTCCCCGCCGACACCCCCATCCTGGAGTTCAGTCCTCTGGAGGCCAAGATCCTGATGGGAGCACTGGAAAAGTGCGGTGTTTCCCAGATTTATTGCACACTTGTCATCAATGCATCCACTGCGTTAGACTATCTCCAGAGACGCTAGGAGCGCTGGCTGGGTTCCTTGGAGGACGACGACTGGCGGGATGCTCTTATGGCCCCTCGGGTTATAAATATTTTCTCCAGATGGAGACTAATCCAAACATACTGTCTATATTGTTCTTATTTCACCCTGGCCAGAGTACACAGAGTCGGTCTTTAGTCAAGCCCTGACTGCCCTCGTTGCACGACAGCTCACGCAGACTTCTATCATATAGTATGGTCATATATGGGAAGAACTGGGTATTGGATCACTATACACACAGAGCCCCCTGGGCTACTGTGATGGGAGATCCCCCATGCACCTTTGGTCCTCCTTCTGGGGGATATGGAGGGTCTGGGAGTATCTAGAGCGGACAAGACATTCCTGGGCACAGCCCTAATGGTGGTGAAAAGAGACATAGCCATCAATTGCAAACACCCCACGGCCCCCACAGTGACACATTGGCACATGGATTTGGACTGATGTGCGATGCAGGAGAAACATATTTATGAAGCACGGGGTTGCCTTGGGAAACATGAAATGGTGTAGGGCAAGTGGCTGGGTTAGGTGAAATTAGTTGAATGAAATCATGCTAATCGTGTTCTCTGGTGGAAATGTACCTATATTTCTCAATGTTGCAATTGATGCGGTTCATACAATACAATTCATATACTGGGTCGGGGTGTACTCCATCAAGCTATCATGTGGCTGTATTGTTTGTATTAAAGCAATCAGTAACTTCATTATCAATAAAAAAATAAGGGCTATCTTACATGTGAGGGATAGCTGGAGTGAATTCCAGAATACAGTAGACAGTCAAAGATTCCGAATCCCCCTCCCAGGTTTAAGTCATGAGGCTGCTCCCCATGAATTACATAGATACCCAGGTCTTTAAAAGCATCTAGTTTCCATGGTATGTCAGTTCTAGGCAACTGCTCTACGAACAGTCTCGACAACAACCCAATCGAGTACAGGGCCAACTTGGCTTTATTAATATGTAGGCCTGAATATTCGCCATATTGCTGCATAACATTCAGTAGAATTGGAATCAAAATGTCGGGCTGAGCGTGTAGCGCATAGCATTGTTGGTATACAGGAAGACCACGTGACCCAGATACCCCAGGCTCACAGGACAGTCCTAAGGCGGCACGCCATTGGCACCATGGCCATGGCAAAGAGCAGGGACGACAAAAGGCATCCCTGCCACGTGCCCCACTGCAGTTGTAGCTCCGCCCAGACAATCTGGCCAGTACGCACTCTCACTACTGGACTCGTGTATAATAAGTGAACCCATTTAATGAAGTTGTCTCCCAAACCTATCTCCGTAGGATATACTGGGATCGTAATACGGCCGACAGGATATCCCTCACATTTGTGACTGAGTATTCCACTCAGCCTGAATCAAAATCAGGCCCATTATCTTGACATTTTAGAAAAATATTGAATACAAAATATCGTGATACATAAATATTGTGTCAAGAATATAGGGATGACAAAAAGATCACCGGCAACAATATCAAAGGTAAGATTAGCTTCTTAAGTGCTGTTTTCAATATTGGAAAAATACCATTTGTGAAAATATCATGGTCTATAGCATGGGTACTCACAAACTTTCTCTCGGGGGCCAAATTTACAGTGTGGTTTGTGGCCGAGGGCCAAACGAGTGGGGGCGGGCGAGTGGGGGAGGGGGTGGGGCTAGAGCAAGAAAAATAAATGTGACCATGAGGTTGAACACAGGCCCCTGCAGCGGACGCATTCGTCCACTGAGCCACCAGACCTGGCATACACACATCTATCTATCTATCTCTATCTATCTCTCTCTATCTCTATCCCTCTCTATCTTTCTCTATCTCGCTCTATCTCTAGCTCTATCTATCGTTCTCTCTCTCTCTCTCTCTCTCTCTTTCTATCTCTCTCTATCCCTTTCTAGCTATCTCTATCTCTCTGTCTCTATCTGTCTCTAGCTATCGCTATCTCTCTCTCTATGTCTCCATCTCTCTAGGTATCTCAATCTCTCTCTATGTCTCCATCTCTCTCTCTATGTCTCCATCTCTCTCTCTATCTCTCTCTCTCTCTCTCTTTCTCTCTCTCTCTATCTGTATGCCTCTATCTCTATGTCTCTATCTCTATGTCTCTCTATCTTCTATCTCTCTATCTGTCTATGTCTCTATCTGTCACTGTCTCTCTCTACCTGTCTCTGTCTCTCTCTATCTGTCTCTGTCTCTCTCATCTGTCTCCGTCTCTATCTGTCTGTCCCTGTCTCTGTCCTTGTCTCTGTCTGTCTGTCCCTGTCTCTGTCCATGTCTGTGTCTGTCCCTGTCTCTGTCTTTCCCTGTCTCTATCTGTCTGTCCCTGTCTCTGCCTGTCTGTCCCTGTCTCTATTCGTCTGTCCCTGTCTCTATCTGTCTGTCCCTGTTCCTATCTGTCCGTCCCTGTCTCTATCTGTCTGTCCCTATCTCTGTCTGTCCCTGTCTCAGTTTGTCCCTGTCTCTATCTGTCTGTTCCTGTCTGTCCCTGTCTCAGTTTGTCCCTGTCTCTGTCTCTCTCTATCTATCTGTCCCTGTCTCTGTCTCTATCTGTCTGTCTCTGTTTGTCCCTGTCTCTCTGTCTATCTGTCCCTGTCTCTGTCAATATCTGTCTGACCCTGTCTCTGTCCTTGTCTCTGTCTGTCTGTCCTTGTCTCTGTCTGTGTCTGTCCCTGTCTTTCCCTGTCTCTATCTGTCTGTCCCTGTCTCTGCCTGTCTGTCTGTCCCTGTCTGTCTCTGTCGGTTCCGGTCTAACTCTGTCTCTGTCCATGTGTCTGTCTGTTCCTGTCTCTGTCTGTCCCTGTCTCTATCATTGTCCCTGTCTCTATCTCTGTACCTGTATTTATCTCTGTCCCTGTCTCCGTCTGTCCCTGTCTCTATCTCTGTCTGTCTGTCCCTGTCTCTGTCTGTCCCTGTCTCTATCTCTATCTGTCTCTGCACCTCTATCTGTCTCTGCGTCTCTATCTGGCTCTGTGCCTCTATCTGTCTCTGCGCTTTTGTCCACATTAGGAAGCTTACCAAAAGGTCCAATGAAAAGTCAGCTGTGAAAGTGCCTACGGCTGACTTTTAAAGGGCCTTTTGGGAAGCTTTCTGAAGGTGCCCTGACGTCTCAGAGGCCGGCAGTAAACACAGAAGATGGCCGCAGGAGCATACGTAGGGAATACCTATTTAATATGTATTCACTACGTATGCTCCGGCGGTCATCTCCTGTGTTTACTGCCGGCCATGGAAACAGCAAGGTCCGTGGGCCGCCAATGAATACCTGCCGGGCCGCTGGTGGCCCGCGGGCCGTACTATGAGTACGACAGGTTTATAGTATTGTTTTCATGGGCTCATTTATAAGTATTTTTTTGTAATGTGTGTTTTTTAGTTGTATGGTATGTTTTGTAAATTTTTGTAGTTATTTTTACAAATCTATTCTTATTAATATTATATATATATTAATATTATTATGCATGTTAGTAATGTTTATCATTAATAAAAATGTAATTATTTTATAGGAGCAGACAAGTGGGTCTTTAGGAGAAAAGGGCGGGGAAATTATTCAAATATGTGAATATTATTTTGCTAGGATGTTAAGTTTTATATAATCAAAAGCTGCATTCCCCCCAAGGGGAATGTCCCCCAAGGCACTACACAGATCCTCACCCGAGGATTATGGCTCCTTTTAAATCCTTTTTAGAAATAACAACAGTAGTCCGAATTCATGTATTAATCGCACTTCTTTTCATAAATTGACTTCATTCATGAAGCATACGATATCGTATTAATACATGACGGGCTCGACGTCGACGGGGTCTTCGTCGACGGGGCCTTCGTCGACGGGGTCTTCGTCACCGGGGTCTTCGTCACCGGGTTCTTCGTCGCCGGGGCCTTCGTCAACGAGCTCGACGTAGACAGGCTTTTCGCTGACGGGATCGTCATCGACGGGACCTTCGACGACGAGATCTTCTTCGAGACCTCTCTCTTAGACGATGAAAGCTTCGTCGACGCCATCGGCGTCGATATGGTTTTTGACGCTGGCTTCGTCGACGAGGACTTCGTCGACGATCCCTCGACGACGGGCTTCTTTGACAGGATAGTAATCCTCGTCGACAGAATAGGAGAGGTAATAGACGTCGTCGAGATAGTTTCCGTCAACGAAGGAGTAGAAGAAGTGACGGAAATCGTCGACGAAGGAGAGAAAGCCAGAGACTTTGAAAGGCTTTTACTCACTGTTTGCGTCTTAAGAGTCCTTGACAGCAGAATCCTGAGGAGAGTGTGCTGATTAAGAGGAAATGATGGGACTCCTCTGAGAAGAATCAGATGTAGAGTGGGAAGATTTATGGCGTTTCTTCCCTTTACTGGAAGAGCTGTCATGCGATCTAGTTCCCTTGCTAGAAGTAGAGGCTCTGTCATCCTCCTCAGCCGAAGAGGATTTAAGCCACAACAGCACTCTCGCCTCCCTATCCGTAAGAGTCTTGGTAGGGAAGGTGCGGCAAATCTTGCAATCTTTTGCCTCATGTTTGGGGTAGAGGCAGTAGATGCAGTCTACATGTTGGTGATCAACATGGACTCTCTTCCTGGCGCAGGTTCTGCAGGACTTGAACAAGGCCTTCTTGTCAGACATGCTGAAGAAAGTTGAAAACTGAGTGGCACTCAGGGAGACTCCCTTCCACGCGACGTGCGGTGGAAATCTGAGGAGACCTGGCTCTGCTGAGAGGGTTCTAGAAGGGTGCTGATGTCTTATTGGTTGTTACCAATTCTTTGGTTCTTTTGCATAATGAGGTAGATAGGCTGCTAAGATCTAGGCTTTAGGCCTTTTCTTTGGGCCTACTACTACTACTACTAACACTTTTGGCACTACTTTTTTTATTTACCGGGGACTCCCGCCTCAGCGACGGGGAATGATTCAGGCATGAGAATCTATGAAAGATACCTCAATACTGGATAACACAATGTACAGCACCCACCATCCTGTGCAATTTCCTCACATATGTTTGTAAATAAACTCACCAGTACACCATACTTGCCTCTGCTGTGATTCCAACTTCTCATGTCTCATGGAGATGTTGATCTGCTAAACAACACAGTGCATGCCAAATACTACAACAATGTGACCACCGTTATGTGAGTCAGGGTGATGTGACACTTGTGAGGGAGACACACCACTATGGCACCACAACACATACTCACCATGTCCATGTAACTCATCGCACACAATGATGTTGACCTGAAACACATTGGCATGCACAGACACAACACCTATCCACAGTCAGTGGTAACAAGTCCACAGGTGAGGTAAGCAAATGTCAGTCAGATGTGGGAAAACCGACAACGCACCTAACAAGGCATAGCACAGGTCCATTACACATCAGCAACATGTTTCTTCAAAAATAGTTACAAGGCAATTGTACGTTACAGTGGACACACGGTCAGAGAGTGTCTGAGAATTGTAGTCCAGGGGTGTGTGGCACATCACTTGATGTCAATTGACTACTCCCACACTGGTGTTGGATTCTGGGTGTTGGGTGTCAGTGTTGAACATACAACTTACCCTGTGAAGGACAGACACAAGACACAGTCAAAAGCACAGCAGAACAGGAGAGAAATGCAATACACAGGCACAAAACATGTCGCAAGAAACCTGTAGAAAAACAAGTTAGCAGTACTACCCTATTGTGGAGTACACAGCACCTGAATGGACACATCACTGCATTCATCCAGTCAAGTGGCACACAGACACACTCAGACAGCAACAGAGCAGCCACAACACATTCCAGGCTAACTCCATACATTGACATAACAACCCTGGAAACTCACATTCAGGTGAAGAAGTTGTTGATGAGCTGTGAGCGGACGTCACCCTCATCCTCATCATCACTGGCATCTTGGCCCAGGCCGGGATCCTCCACAGGTGCCGGAGGTTGGTCATCGTCATCCTGTATGAGAGGCACCTTCTTCCGCACTGCCATGTTGTGTAGCATGCAGCATACAAGGATTATTTTGCACACCTTTGCAGGCTCATATGGGAGGGCCCCTACGGTCTTGTCCAGGCAGTGAAAGCGGCTTTTTAGGAGACCGAATGTCCGCTCTCGGCTGGTGTCTCCGGGGTCCGGAGGGGTGTCAGCAACCATGGCATGTTGGGGTATCCGGAGTCACCTACTCATACAAAAACGAACAAGTAGCTGAGTTTTGTAGGAGTGCGGAATACAACATTGACAAACACACACAATGAGAAACAGTCAGTACACACCGACAAACCAGACATGCTGAGCTGGCATCTCTGACATCAGCGTTGCAATGCGACTACTCCTCATTATGTAGGCATCGTGCGCAGAACCAGGAAACCGTGCACACACATGTGTGATAGACATGTCTGCAAGACATACCACCAGAGCATTGATTGAGTGGAAATGTTTCCTGTTCCGGCATGCCTGCTCATGTGCCTGTGGAGGTATCAGGGCCACATGTGTCCCATCAATAGATCCAATGACGTTCGGCATCCTACCCAGTGTATAAAAGGCATCCTTTATTTCAGGCAGTTCAGCTGGGCTCGGGAACTTTATGTACAGGTCTAGGAAATGCAACATCCCCTCCAAGACATCGCGTAGCACCCGACTAAACATAGTTTGCAACATACCACCAGAAGTAGCCACAGTGTACTGGAAGGTACCAGTAGCAAAGAAGTGCAGGGCTGCTATCACCTTCACCTCTGGGGTCAGTGCTGTAGGATATGTCCGGCCAGGTAGCAGATGTGGCGCCAACTGCTCCGCCAACTCCTCAATCAGTGGCCTGGTGAAGCGGTACCGTCGGATGCAGTCACGTTCCTGCATGGTTGCAAGTTCTGGGAACGGTCGATGGACAGCTGGTGCCCTGCAGAACAGAGATGAACAAAGGAAGAATGTTGGTTCATCCACCTAAGTGGCCATGACCAGGCTCAATATCACATGATAGAGCATGACATTACACAATGTACTGAGGTGTGTGCTGTTGGGCATGGACAGATATGTCACCTACATGACCATCACCTCACATCTCAATTTCAAATGTCCACATGAGTCCCATGTAGTATAATGGCCAATCATCTGGCTGTGTCACCCGAACTATGTACTGTTGTGACGTTACAAACACACACCACAGTGACAAGTGAGGCCTGATGTCTCCTAGGCATCACAGATCTTTGCCATGCAGAAATCCAGGGTCCCTGTATTGCCACATCGACACTGGCATGGACATAGCATATCACGTACACACCACAAGGCAAGCGTGAGTCCCACAGGTAGTGGCTACTGTTGTTCCTGCAGGCCCTACATGTACGTTTCTTGGACACACAAACACCATCAAGGTTGATGCATATACCACATGGATGTGGTGACTGTCACCCATTGGGCACATTTGATCAGACACCTCTGAGACACAACATGCACACAGAGACTGTGGGTGCACATCAGTATTGTGGCTACAGGTCTCACTGTGACGTACATGCCATCACCCCCATGACTCAGGGTGTATGTGACATGGCCCAAACATATCCAACATGAAACTGTGTCCCTGACTCATGCCCATTACTGTACATTTGCACATCACAGTGGTAATGTGCACGACACACAAAGGATTCTGCCCCCATGTACACGTGCACAGCCTGGGAGTGGCTGCACAAAAGTGCCACCCTACAAACCAAATGTGCCCCCCCCAAACACCCAGTGAATGCAGCCTTACATGGGACACTGTGTGGCTAATGCTGTAGTGTGGTAGGTGTGCCCAGGTGTCCCTGGCAAGTAATTGTGTGTCGAATCCGTCGCATAGTCACACCAATGAGGTCCGACACGGGTGACAATGCGTACGCATTGCACGGTTCATGACCGAGCCGTGCGTACGCTTTGCCATTGACTGCAATGAGGTCCGACGCGGATGATAATGCGTACGCATTGCACGGTTTATGACCGAGCCGTGCGTACGCTTTGCCATTGACTGCAATGAGGTCCGACGCGGGTGACAATGCTTACGCATTGCACGGTTCATGACCGAGCCGTGCGTACGCTTTGCCATTGACTGCAATGAGGTCCGACGCGGGTGATAATGCGTACACATTGCACGGTTCATGACCGAGCCGTGCGTACGCTTTGCCATTGACTGCAATGAGGTCCGACGCGGGTGATAATGCGTACGCATTGCACGGTTTATGACCGAGCCGTGCGTACGCTTTGCCATTGACTGCAATGAGGTCCGACGCGGGTGACAATGCTTACGCATTGCACGGTTCATGACCGAGCCGTGCGTACGCTTTGCCATTGACTGCAATGAGGTCCGACGCGGGTGACAATGCGTACACATTGCACGGTTCATGACCGAGCCGTGCGTACGCTTTGCCATTGACTGGAATGAGGTCCGACGCGGGTGACAATGCGTTCGCATTGCACGGTTCATGACCGAGCCGTGCGTACGCTTTGCCATTGACTGCAATGAGGTCCGACGCGGGAGACTATCATGCATACGCGTCGAGCAGGCATGGTCCGAGACAGGTGTACGCCTTGGCCATTGAATCGTATGGAGACGGGTGCATGTGTATTTTCAAAATACGTGTTGTACAGTCAGTTGACCGAGCCGGGCGCACCCATTGGCTCTGGACTGTCATGGAGACGGATGCGGATTCAAACCTTGTACGAGTTGTGCGCTGGAAATTCAGTTGGATGCCTACAACAATGTTGCAATTTCAAGTGTTCATAGAATGCAACCGTGTTGGACCTATCATTTGGGACACATGGCACATATTCTGCCTCTGCAGCACAGATATAAGGGTGGCTGGCCCCCTAGGAGCTCACTTGCTTGCACTACATGCTACTGGACCACATCCCTGCTACCACTGCTGCTGTCTCTGCATCCTCTGGCTCCTGCTATGGCACGTACTCTGGAGAGGGCCCCAGCCTTCACTGAGGAGGAGAACCAGTCCCTGCTTGACGGGCTCCTTCCACAGTACAGCAAGCTGTATGGGAAACCAGCGGAGCAGGTGAGTGTGAAGTCCACTGCCTTCCTAATTATGCATGTTGTCTGACTAGCAGTACTAGCAGTGTGTACGCCAGTGGCAAGCATTCTCACTGACTACTTTCATCACCCAAAGTGTGTAGGTACATGTAATGAACAGGTGTCCTGCGGTTAAAGTGCATTTCAGTAACACCATCAACGTCACGACCAACGCCGAAGACACATTCTCCGACGCCGAACACCTACACTTCCAGATTCACACCAACCCCAAGACCACCCTTAGAGGAACACTCATCCACAGACCCCTGGGCCCGCGCACACAATTCAGCGAAAACCATCGCCGACTTCATCAGCCTGCATGCCCTAGCCTCACCAGAATACATCCTCCTAGGGGACCTGAACTTCCACCTGGAGAAAAACAACAACAACACCACCACCCTGCTCGACAACCTCGCCAGCCTCAGACTCAAACAACTGGTGAACACCCCCACCCACCTCGCTGGCCACACGCTCGACCGCATCTTCTCCACCGGCAACCACGTCTCCTTCAGCCACTCCACCGGACTACACTGGACCGACCACATATGCATTCACTTCACCTTCAAAAAGACCACATCCCACCACCGCACGCAACAAATCCCCCGCAGATGCTGGAGCAAAATCACCACTGACCAGCTCCTCTCATCACTGAGCCAGAACCAGCCAGCCGACACCGCTGACACTAATGACGCAGCCCACAACCTCACACAGTGTATCATCAACTGCGCCGACGACCTCGCCCCACTGAAGAACCCCCCAGGCAAGACCGGCAACAGGAAAACCCCTTGGTTCACAGACGCCCTCAAAGAATCAAAGAAAACCTGCAGAACCCTTGAAAAAACCTGGCGCCACGAACGGACAACAGAAAATATGACAGCCCTCAAGAACGCCACTCGCGAACACCACCAGCTGATCCGCACCACCAAAAGGACATCGTTCAAAGAGCGGCTAGTCAACAACAACCACAACAGCAAGGAACTCTTCAGCATCGTCAAAGAGCTCTCCAACCCCAGCGCCAGCAACAACGACATCACACCGTCACAAGACCTCTGCAACTCCCTCGCCACATTCTTCCATCGCAAGATCGCAGATATACACGACAGCTTCGGACCCCAGACTCCGCCTCCAGTCACTGAACCAACGACCCCCACCATCCCCCTCAGCGCCTGGACCCCCATCAGCACTGAAGACACCACCCTCACCATGAACACCATCCACTCTGGCTCCCCCTCTGATCCATGCCACCATCATATCTTCAACAAAGCCGACATCATCATCGCACCCCACCTCCGGAACGTCATTAACAACTCCTTCACGTCAGCCTCCTTCCCTGAGAGCTGGAAGCACGCAGAAATCAACGCCCTTCTGAAGAAACCCACAGTGGACCCCAAAGACCTCAAGAACTTCCGCCCCATCTCTCTTCTTCCCTTCCCAGCTAAAGTCATCGAGAAGACCGTCAATAAACAGCTGACTGCATCCCTCGAGGCAAACAACTCTCTCGACCCGTCCCAATCCGGATTTCGAGCCAACCACAGCACCGAGACCGGCCTCATCGCAGCCACCGACGACATCAGGACCCAGATGGACAACGGAGAAACAACCGCTCTCATCCTCCTAGACCTGTCGGCAGCCTTTGACACCGTATGCCATCGCACCCTAACAACCCGCCTCTTCAACACTGGGATCCAAGGAAAGGCCCTGGACTGGATCACTTCGTTCCTCTCCGACAGAACCCAGAGAGACCGCCTCCCTCCCTTCCGCTCAGCGGTCACTGAGATCATCTGCGGCGTACCCCAGGGCTCCTCACTCAGTCCAACCCTCTTCAATATCTACATGAGCCCCCTTGCCGCTATCGCACGCAAACACAACATCATCTCCTACGCCGACGACACCCAGCTGATACTCTCCCTCACCAAAGACCCAGCCACCGCCAAAACCAACCTCCAGGAAGGAATGAAAGACGTCGCAGAATGGATGAAGCTCAGTCGCCTGAAGCTGAACTCAGACAAGACGGAGGTCCTCATCCTCGGGCAATCCCCATCCGCCTGGAACGACTCCTGGTGGCCCACAGCGCTGGGCTCTGCACCGACACCCTCGGACCACGCACGCAACCTGGGATTCATCCTGGACACCTCCCTCACGATGACCAAGCAAGTCAATGCCGTCTCGTCCTCTTGCTTCAACATCCTGCGCATGCTCTGAAAAATCTTCCGATGGATCTCCACCGAAACCAGAAAGACCGTCACCCAGGCTCTCGTCACCAGCCGACTGGACTACGGTAACGCCCTATACGCAGGAACTACAGCCAAACTCCAGAAACGACTGCAGCGTATACAGAACGCCTCCGCACGACTCATCCTCGACATCCCTCGCCACAGCCACATATCCGCCCACCTGAGAAACCTGCACTGGCTCCCCGTCAGCAAGAGAATCAAATTCAGACTCCTCACCCACGCACACAAAGCACTCCACGACATGGGCCCCGAATACCTCAACAGCCGCCTCTCATTCTACACAACCACCCGCCAGCTCCGCTCCGCCAGCCTCGCCCTCGCCACCGTCCCACGGATTCGCAGAACCACCGCAGGAGGAAGATCATTCTCCTATCTGGCAGCCAAAACATGGAACTCCCTCCCCGCACACCTATGACTGACCCAGGACCATCTCGCCTTCACGAAACACCTCAAGACCTGGCTATTCGAGCAATAGCGGCACCCCCCTCCCCCCTCGGCGCCTTGAGACCCTCACGGGTGAGTAGCGCGCTCTATAAATGTATTGATTGATTGATTAGTGCAAGCTTAAACTATCCAGACATTGTTAACATGTCAGACATGGAGGTGATTTGTCCTTCCCCATGGTTGCACTACCTGTGTAACAAATTTCCCTTTGTGATGATGAAATGTATATCCAAATATGTACAGCACAAATCTGGGGCATGTGTGTTAATGGACTTTTAACTTTGTCATCCTCACAGGTTAATGCCCACCAGAAGCAGGAGATATGGCTGACCATCGCCCGGGCTGTTCGTTCGGTGGGGGTCTACAAGCGCCGGATCCGCAACTGCCAGAAGAGGTGGCAGGACCTTCGGGGCTGGACCCGGAGGATAGCTAGAGTCCAGCTGAAGCTGTCACCTCCACGCAGGAGGGGCGGACACCAGACCCTTACCCTCCACATGCTACGGTAACGCCCTATACGCAGGAACTACAGCCAAACTCCAGAAACGACTTCAGCGTATACAGAACGCCTCCGCACGACTCATCCTCGACATCCCTCGCCACAGCCACATATCCGCCCACCTGAGAAACCTGCACTGGCTCCCCGTCAGCAAGAGAATCAAATTCAGACTCCTCACCCACGCACACAAAGCACTCCACGACATGGGCCCCGAATACCTCAACAGCCGCCTCTTATTCTACACAACCACCCGCCAGCTCCGCTCCGCCAGCCTCGCCCTCGCCACCGTCCCACGGATTCGCAGAACCACCGCAGGAGGAAGATCATTCTCCTATCTGGCAGCCAAAACATGGAACTCCCTCCCCGCACACCTATGACTGACCCAGGACCATCTCGCCTTCACGAAACACCTCAAGACCTGGCTATTCGAGCAATAGCGGCACCCCCCCTCCCCCCTCGGCGCCTTGAGACCCTCACGGGTGAGTAGCGCGCTCTATAAATGTATTGATTGATTGATTAGTGCAAGCTTAAACTATCCAGACATTGTTAACATGTCAGACATGGAGGTGATTTGTCCTTCCCCATGGTTGCACTACCTGTGTAACAAATTTCCCTTTGTGATGATGAAATGTATATCCAAATATGTACAGCACAAATCTGGGGCATGTGTGTTAATGGACTTTTAACTTTGTCATCCTCACAGGTTAATGCCCACCAGAAGCAGGAGATATGGCTGACCATCGCCCGGGCTGTTCGTTCGGTGGGGGTCTACAAGCGCCGGATCCGCAACTGCCAGAAGAGGTGGCAGGACCTTCGGGGCTGGACCCGGAGGATAGCTAGAGTCCAGCTGAAGCTGTCACCTCCACGCAGGAGGGGCGGACACCAGACCCTTACCCCCCACATGCTCCGGATCCTGGCGGTGGTCTTTCCGGACCTGGATAGGCAGCTGAAGGCCAGACAGCAGCAGGAAGGGGGTAAGTCCATGCCTAATCTGTGTACTAAGTCTGACATGCTAAATGCAGTCTTTTGGCCTGGTCACACTTCCACATTATGTAGGTCTTGTAGTCCAATACTCAGGTCCCTCAATTGTGTGATGCACCCTCCTCATCTGTTCTACAGGTGTGGCCCCACAGTCTGTTGCTTGTGTCACTAGGGCACTGTGTCCCTGCAGTCAGCTATGCTTCAGCTACTGGACAGCATCTGTTCCCGTGACTCTGTTGTGTGTTTCATGGGTGGCTCAATTGTTTGCCCAATGCCTGAGATCTGACATGTGATCTGTGTGTGCCCTTGATATGTGTTCCAATTGCTGGTCTGACTCACCACATGTGGCTGGGGTATTCCAAACAAACCCATGCAGCAGGGGACTCCAATGTTGGGGCCTCAGAAGTATGTATATCAAGTATGTCACACTTGCTTAGCCACCTGACTACTGTCCAGGGCCAAACACTGTTTCATGTAGACCTGGGTAGTCATGCCTCCTCAAGGGCATTTAGAAACACTCTGTAATCCCACTCCTGTGTATTAAATTACAGGTTGGGCTTAGTGACATGTGCCTTCAGGTGTCTGCCTCTGTGTTATTATGGTGTGGCTTGTTGTTACGTACAACTGGGGTGTCCATGATTCAGAGGGTCAGCAGGACATCTGAGATGTGACTGTGAGAGACAAGACCTGTGTGACATATAGGTGTGTAATCATCTGACAGCACACAATGGTGAATGCAACTGTGTCCTTCAGGCAGCTGGGTTACATGCATGGCAGACTGTGATGTGTTAATGTACAGGGAGTGGTGTTTGCAGAGACTCATATGTCTGATTTGCATGATGTGGGGTCTTATGGGTCCTGGATATGTTGTTTGCAGGGGATGGGCAAGTGCGTCGGTCATCTGCAGAGTTAGCTTTACCCCTGAGCTAGGATTGTGAGTCAGTGCATACTGTTGTTGTCTGGATGCCCTGCCCCTGTGACAGGTGACAGTGTTGACTGACTTTCCAGGCATCCCAGTGCCATGGCATTTAACTTGCTATGAGTGATCCTGCATTGTGTTCAAGTGTGCACCATGCACCCCATTGTGGCATTGCCCATCAGGACATGAGAACATCATAGTGTGTGTTCCTGGCATGCATCACAAGCATGTGAAATGAGTCTCTGTCCGTCCCTTCATCCGGACACCTGTACTGAGTCAGTAGCAAGAGAAGTGCTGTGTGTATAGTGACATACTCCTACATGTTCACTTGCATGTACAACTAATGTGTGGGTGGTGCATGTTGGATCATTGGGGTATTAGCATCCAACATGCAACAGACATGTGTGTGCAAGTCAAGGAGGGATATGTGTGCCATGGTTGATGTTGAGAATGACAACTGGCTTATTCTAAACAGTGTTGGCACTTTGGGCTGTGTTCAGCTGATGATGCCAGGGCTTGCCCTGTGATGTGATGTACTCACTGTGGTGTGTGCAGTCAGTGAAGGTGACTGATGTTGTTCTCTTACTTCCTATTCCTATCCAGATACATCCACGGCCACAGGAGGGGACAGGTCCATGGACCAGGATGAGCCACAGAGCCTGACAGGGACAGAAGGAGAGGAGTCGGGGGATCCAGTGGCACGGAGGGTGAGTGGAGCCACACAGAGGAGTCGTCAGCACGATCCCCCCCAGCTGAGGGCCACAGCAGCTCAGAGGATGACTCCCTTGTTGTTAGAATCCAAATTCCCTGGTTGGCACAGGTAGGTACTTGGGCCAAGCAGGGAACCTTTCTTCCAGTCAGGGTAAGGGGTTACACTCTAATGATAACCCCTGCTCACCCTCTAGGTAGCTTGGCGCGAGCAGACAAGGCGTTATCTCAGGCGTAATGGTTAAGCGTTTGTGACCACATACAACAATTTAATGACACCCCCACAAATGGACTCCACACTGGGTTTATCAAAAATATACCTCTTTATATGGACTCAGACTTATCACAAGACCCAATAACATTTACACGGGCCCACAATACTATTTGGTAAAAGAGTTCTTGGTTTAGCGTAGTTCTACAAAGTCTGTGCTTCGTTCCCGGACGTACACTCAGTATGCGGTAGACTCTGCTGGGGAACGGGTCTCACACGCACTGTAGGCGCTCCAAGAGGGAGCGTACACCCTACGGTGCGATCTGGCACAGTACCTTTATCTTTGGGGAAGTCGGCACGAAGGCTGCGCGGGCATCCAGCGCGAGCTACGATGCGATGTCTTCCTGGCGATGCGTACTACGGTACGGTTAGACCTTGGGTGTGCAGGCTCAGGGGACGGTGCGTACGTACGGCACTTTCCAGCTTGTTGCAGCGTTCGCGCCGTACCCTGCGAGGGTGACCTTGAATTCCAAACTGCAGGATGCGAACACTCGTACGCTCCGCACAGGGGAGACATACACGACTGCCACACACGCCGCAGCCTTCCCAAAAGCAGGGGAGAGGCGCGTACGCTGGCAGTATGGTTCGCAGGGGAAATACAAGCGGTTGCGAGTCACAGTCCTTCCGTTACGGTGCGAGCTACGGCTCGTAGGGGCCAGATAGTCGCGTTGCTCAGGCCGAATGAGACCTTCCTTTGCGGTGCGAGCTACGGCTCGTAGAGGGGCCTCAGTCACTTTGCTCGGGCCGGACAGTGGGTGCAAGCTTCAGGGGGGTACGCTTCAATCGGGAAGCGCACACAGCAGATCTCTTCAAGATGACAGGGAAAACGGTCCGTTTTCCCACGCTCTCTCACGGCGGTGAAGTCCACTGGTCCTGGGACTTCGTTCAGGGGGCAAGCTCACTCACAAGCCCTTGGAGATCTTTTTAGCACAAGTCAAATAAAAGTTTCTGTGGTCTTTTCTTCCTCTTCTTCAGCAGCAAGGCAACCACTGCAGGCCAATCCCCCAGGTCAGGGACAGTACTCCTCCATGCAGCTTTCCCGGTTCCTCCTCATCGGACAGAGGTTTCTTCTTGGCAGGACAGTATCCAATTTCTTAGGAGCAGGGCTCCTACCTTTATACTACATTTCTTTTGTTCTCCCAGGCCAGAGGGGCCCTTGCCTAGTTCAGTCCAGTTCTGGAGCACTTTGTTGACGCGATGCAGGCTTCTTCTTTCAGGGTGCAGGGCAGAGTCATCAGACTCTCCACAGGGGGCGGAGCCAGCATTGTGGCGGCAGAACACAGCCCTATTCAGAGACCAGGTGCACTCCTCCCACCCATCTACCTGTCAATCTTTCTATTCACCACCAGGCTACCTAGCCCTGCCCATCTGGGTTTCCCCAGCCCTGTCACACACACAAGCCAGACAGCAGATACACATCACGCAGAGGCGGGCTGAAATGGTTAGGCAAGGTAAGGTTTAGGGACTGGCAAGTGTGTGCACTTGCCCAGTCAGCATGTCAGTACCAGACTGCATGCAAGTTCTGCAATGGCAGACCTAGACATATTTTACCAGGCCGCGTCTGTGGGTGGCACAACTAGTGCTGCAAGCCCACCAGCGGTATTTGTATTTACACGCCCTGGCACTCCTGGTGCACTTTACTGGGGTCTGATTGTAAACCAAATGAGCCAATTATGGAATCCAACCAACATATACAATTTACATAGGGAGCACTTGCACTGTGGCACTGGTTGGCAGTGGCACAGTGCTCTGAGCGGCAAGCACCATAAAAACACATGAGGCAAAGCGACAAAAAGTGGAAGGGAGACTCATGCCAAGGTGCCAGGTCTAACACTTGTGGAGGCGGGTGTCAGCAGCCACCAAACCCTAGCTAGTGAGGCTGTCCCCGCCACCACCATCACCACCACCACCATCACCACCCTCCCGTCAGCTCCCATTCCACAGGTCCCTGTAGGCTCCCGTGTTCGGGAGCATGTCTCCTTTGTGCCAGGCACTGCACCCCCTGCCCCTGTGTCCCCTGCTGCCCTGAGTGAGGAGTCTGCTGGCTTACTTAGACAGATCCATGTAGGGCAGACGTCGATGCTAAAGGTCCTCCATGCACACACAAGTCTGTTGACGCAACTGGTGTCGTTCATGGAGGGCATTTCCTCGGGCATGTCTGCCCTACAGAGGACCAATCAGTCCATGGCCTCCTCCCTGACAGTAGCAGTGTCCCTCCTCCAACAGTCCCGCACCCCGCCTACCCCAGCACCACCCACGATTCTTAGCAGCCTACCTGTCCCAAGCACACAAACACATGCACATTCTCACAGAGCCACAGACACGGGCTGCACACAAACACCCAAACCAAGGGCTAGACGTGCACACAAGCAAGCGCAGGGGACTGATACCACACTCACAGCACTCACAGGGGCTGGTTTGCAGACACACACACAGTCATCCACAACCATTCCGCAGTCCTCCGAAACCTCTCCCTCCCAGCCCCCTTCCCTTGCCTCACCTGCAACCCCATCTCCACAGAAGCTCTTCCTCTGTGACCTTGGCCTCTTCCCCACCGACCCAGCAGATCCTGATTACAAGGGGAAGAGGAAGTCCCCACACACAGAGGGGAGTGCCCCTCACACCCGGACACCCTCTCCCAGATGCAGTCAGACTGAGACCCCCACCCGCAAATCTCCCCAGAGCCGGTAGAGCAAGACCCCCCGCCACCACGCAGCTCCAAGGCAAAGTCTCCGTCCTCCATCCCCCAGGCCACCACTCCAGAGGTTCCCCTGCCACTCCCTGCCCCAGGTTCCCCCACCCACAGAGCCACCATCCCCAAAATGCTAAGTCCCTCCCCCCCTACCACTTGCTCCTCCACACCTGGTCAGACGTTTAGTGCCACTGATGTGGGGACCGTTTCCCCCCCCCTGTCCTACCGACCTCACCTGCACCTCATTCTGCTCCCATGGATTTAGGCATTGCAGTGGAGTCCACAACCACCCAGTCTGACTTGGGCACTGCAGTGGGGACCCAATCCACTCCATCTGACCTGCCCCCTGGAGTTGAGCCGGCACCCAGCCCATCTGACTTGTGCCCCACAGTTGTGACTGCACCCAACACTTCAGTCAGCACCACTGCAGTTGCAAGTGTCTCGCCTGCATCCACCACCTCTTCACTGCCTCCTTCTGCTGCGCCCTCATCCTGTCCCTGCGGTGCCTGGCCTGCCCCCATGTATGCCCCTCCGAGGGGATGACCCCTATCCTTAGCAGTGCAGGCAAGCAACGTGTGACAGTTGTCACTCTAGTTCACTCCTTGGCATTTGGACATGGACTGGCCATTGGCCTGTTGTTTGAACAGACGTTTAACTTTTAATATGCTGAATAAAGCTTTTTTCTTTATCCCTGTGAACTCGATTTAGCTGTACATTATGTTGATGATGTTTAACATGCCCTTGCACCTGTAATGCTTGGTTTCCAATGTGAATACTGATGTGTTGATGTGAGGTACTCCATGTGGTCCATGAGATATGTATCCTATTCTGGTGGGTATTTATGTCATCCTTTGCAGCTACCTGGGTGTGTCATGATCAACTATTTGTGGACATCTCTGTGAACATTTCATTTGCATGGTCACATTTCTGGCTTGCACCCATGCACATATGATGTGCTTCCCATTGTAAAATTTGTCAATTTCACAGACTTTGTGCGCATCACCACTGGACCTACAGGTGTGGGCATCATTGGTATAGGAGCAACTGGGTCCTCTGTGCAACTTGCTAGACATATGTTTTGAGTATGTGCAGATGACTTAGGGGAGACTCACGTACCCAGGCTGTTGTGACCAGAGCCTTCATTGTGTGGTAACTGATGGCTGACTGACCAAGTGTTCTTCTGACATGAGAGAGACGTGCTGTGAATATGTTTGGCACAGCTGGGCTTCCACAGGGGTTGGGTCCCCTCAAGTAAGTGTGCTGTCCCGTGACATAGCCTGGGCCCATGGTGTGTGTTGTATGAGCATGTGTGTGTGTCCACATCCCTTTTCATACACAGGCAGTGGTCCCTTGATATGTTGCTGTTGCTGATGCTTTCCGAGTGGTACTGTGTTCATCCCACTACTTTGCCATGGGCTACCAGATGTGTGGGTGCATGACACACTACTGTTAATTGGTGTTTCATCATTGGGATTTGTCAGTTCTGAGTGGTGATGATGTTATCAGACACAGATGGGATACAGTCAGGGTTCCCCATGGCAATTGTTTATTCGCAATATCATGTAGTTGTCCCTAGGTGGTACCTTTCAGGGATTGAGACATGAGTATGTGTGTGTGACTGCTCCCACTTGTCGGGTTCAGGGCTGCAATGTAGGCAGGTGTCAGCATGTGTGCCTTGTAGTTCTCCTTGGCTTCTGCATTGTCCTGGGACTGTGGCAGGTATTCTGAAGGTTACATGAGCTTTGACATCACGGCCATGTACCGCATACTGTGCAGTATGTCTGTCATTCACCAGGGTTGTAAACTGTTCTTATGTGATGAGTCTGTGCACCTTAGTTCCTCCCAACATTCCTGTGTTTGTCATGGGTGCATGTGCAATGTCACCTGTCCATGTGGGCTTCACTGATGCACATTGTTGCAGTTCAGGGTGTGTGGTGTTGAGGGTGGACTGATGTAAATGTTTGCATGGATGGTCCCCTAGCTCCCGTTTGTCCATGGTTGAGGGCCATGCTGAGTGATTTGTGTAGGTGTAGGTGTGATGTACGTTTGTGGAACAGGACACATGTCTGGGTTTCCCAGTTTGTACGACATCTGCCTTTGTCATCACAGTGGAGGTGTCATGCATGCTTGTGTCACCCCAAAATCTGGTCACTGGGGGTAGTGCTGCTGTGTGTCAGTCTCTTGCTGTGTTAGTTGGTGTTCATTACAGCTTGTGTCACATGTGTCTGTTGTGCTCCCTCTCATCTCACAATGCCTGATTGCCCACTAAGGGTGTCCCAATGATGGTTTACTTTTGTATGGCACTGTGTCCACATCTGTGTCACTGTGGTTCAGCCCCCTCATGTGTTGTGTAGTTGCCTGGGGATACTGAGACACACACACATGTTGTGTCAGATGTGCAGTGTGAGGTTGCCTGTTTCTGTTTGTGCATCTGCATCAGTGCATTGGTATTGCTGTTGTGGGCCTTTGTCTGGATGCTGTTTCTGTGATTTTCCCTGCTGTCCCTGTGAGTCACATCACATCATTGTGCATATTCATCCTGGTTGTTAGGTGCTATTGCTGGCATGGAATGTGAGTTTGTGAGCTGACACCTACAGTCTACACAGGTTGTTTTGATTAGTGTGTCTATTTTCGAGAGGTGTGTATGCTTTGTGATGGTCACTTCTGCTCTTGTGTCATTGTACACTGTATGCATTGTCAGCCCCCATGGGTGGTGCTTGTCTGCACATGGCCGAGAGTGTGTTAGGTTTTCACAGCACTGTTAGCCTCACCACATTTCTGTGGGTATGGGACACAACCACTACTTCGCCCCAGAAGGGTTTAATGTGTTGGGAGCAGGGATCATACATGCTGTTTGTTATTTGCAGCTTTGACCATGTTGACACTTACCTTTTGGTCACTGTGATAAGGGGGGGTTTAGACCCCATCACCCCAACGCTCAACATCTGCTGCAGTTTGGAAGCCCACACTTAACTTTTGTTCTACACAGTGGGGGGTGTTCTTTTTACATTGACACAGTGATATAGTGATGCTTGCCTTGTGTAGGGCACACTCATTTGTTGGGCACACATGTGCTGTTGGTTACATTGTATGTTCAAAGTCATAATCACTGTTGTGGGCATTTGTCACAGACTAAACTCTGTTGTCATGATGTTAGGGGGGATGTATTTTGCTGACATACCTAATGTTGGAGTATGATGGATGTGTGGCGCATCAACCATCCTGTGGCTGGGGGTGACAG
Source organism: Triturus cristatus (assembly GCF_964204655.1). NCBI lineage: Eukaryota > Metazoa > Chordata > Amphibia > Caudata > Salamandridae > Triturus > Triturus cristatus. The sequence continues at coordinate 1,201,337,780 of NC_140584.1, forward strand.
GGGTGATGGGCAACATATGCCCTATGGCTGGGGGTGACAGGGGTGATGGGCAACAGGTCCCCTATGGCTGGGGGTGGCAGGGGCGATGGCCAACAGGTCCCCTATGGCTAGGGGTGGCAGGGGTGATGGGCAACAGGTACCCTATGGCTGGGGGTGGCAGTAGTGATGGGCAACCTATGCCCTATGAGTGGGGGTAGCAGGGGTGATGGGCAACATATGCCCTATGGCTGGGGGTGGCAGGCGTGATGGGCAACAGGTCCCCTATGGGTGGGGGTGGCAGTAGTGATGGGCAACATAAGCCCTATGAGTGGGGTGGCAGTAGTGATGGGCAACATAAGCCCTATGAGTGGGGGTGGCAGGGGTGATGGGCAACAGGTCCCCTATGGCTGGGGGTGGCAGGGGTGATGGGCAACAGGTCCCCTATGGCTGGGGGTGGCAGGGGTGATGGGCAACAGGTCCCCTATGGCTGGGGGTGGCAGTAGTGATGGGCAACATATGCCCTATGAGTGGGGGTGGCAGGGGTGATGGGCAACATATGCCCTATGGCTGGTGGTGGCAGGGGTGATGGCCAACATGTCCCCTATGGGTGGGGGTGGCAGTAGTGATGGACAACATAAGCCCTATGAGTGGGGGTGGCAGTAGTGATGGGCAACATAAGCCCTATGAGTGGGGGTGGCAGGGGTGATGGGCAACAGGTCCCCTATGGCTGGGGGTGGCAGTAGTGATGGGCAACATATGCCCTATGAGTGGGGGTTACAGGGGTGATGGACAACATATGCCCTATGGCTGGGGGTGGCAGAGGTGATGGGCAACAGGTCCCCTATGTGTGGGGGTGGCAGGAGTGCTAGGCAACAGGACCCCTATGGGTGGGGGTGGCAGTAGTGCTGGGCAACAGGTCCCCTATGGGTGGGGGTGGCAGTGGTGATGGGCAACATAAGGCCTATGGGTGGGGGTGGTAGTGGTGCTGGCCATGCAACCCCTATGGTGGCCTGTTGTTAGTGGCCAGGATGTGGATCCCCTGTGTGTGTGTACCATTTTGCGGGTACGTGTCGTTTGTTTGTGTGGTAGGTGTCTGACTTACCGCCTGCGCCGTCGGCGTCGGTTCCTGATCCGGTCATAGATGTAGAGTACTGGTATGACCTGCGCGATGGGATTGTGTTTGTGTCGTACACGCTGCTTGTTGCTCCATCTCGTACCCGCTGCAAGCTGGTCCGTCTCGTAGCTCTGGATTGAGTTGTGGCGCGAATCGTTGCTGATATGCTTGTTTTCCGGATGCTGTGACATGCCGTACGTGGCAACCCGTCCGGCGTGTAGGAAGTACGCATCGTACTTGTCAGGGCGGAAACTGCTGTGTATCGTGCTTGGCCTCATCGCAGCTTTTTTTGCGTTCCTGTTTCGCATTTTTTGCGGCGTGGCATTGATTTGAACGCAGCCATTTGATGCGCTATCTGGTGACTACCGCATAGTACCACCATGTTGTGAATACTTGGTTAACACGGCGTCAGTTTCCCGCAATAGACTGCGATGTTGGAGATTGCGTTAAGTAACTTGTGTGATGGTTATCACTCGTTCTTGAGAATATGCCCCTTAGTTGTCTACCAAAAAGGGCTTCCAGAAGTGTGGGAGATGTGAAGCATGCAAGCAAGGGGTTTTGGTACTACATAGACCAGAATTCCATAGTAGTGAGAGATGGGTCCACTACTACTTTGATTGACAAATCCTAAACATAGTTGGTAATTACAAACAATGGAATGATGACACGTGTTATGTAGTCAAACAAATTGTGCAATATTTAGAATATATTTGTATAACAATACATGAAGCAACGATCAAACTAAGGGTGAATCGGGATATAATCGTATGTATAATATGGCGCCCAAGTTGCAGAAACTGTTCTTGCATATCGGAAAGTCCTTGTTTATTTTCACTAATTTATAAATGTATGTAATGGCATTCTGTGTTTACAAACGCTGTGTGAACAAGCCGCTACGGTGGCGAAACGAGTCACGGCGGGTTTATGATTGGAATAAACCCCCAACTTGTTTGAAACAAAGTCTGGTTCATCTGCGTCAGAAGTTTCTGAGAGCGCGAGTGGGATTTCGTTTTTGGGAGCATATTGGTTACCGGTCTTTCTCTGCCGGTCTCGCGCCACCTCTTACAGATTGAAGGCACGAATAGGAGTATCTTGGATATATATATATATTACCGGTCCACAAGTGCCCAACGACGATACTCACTCGCACCAGAAATAATAACTTGCAGCGCACCAAAAATCAGCGTGTCAGTTCCTTTTAATATCTGTGCCCAACGCGTTTCAAATCTTACATCCTTGTTAACGGGCCAGCAGCATTTGAATACAAGTTCATATCAAGGGACTCACCATAAATAACCACTCGAAAAATTCATTCTCCTCAGGTGAGTAAAATAAGATGCCATGCATTGTGGGATTGGTAGTCACTTTGCAATAGTTCTCAAATGTGGCTGACTTTCCAAATATAATGTTAATAACCATGATAAGTTTGGAAAGGCACGATGTTTAGGGTGCGCTAAATATCGCAATCTGGTGCTCTGACACGCAGATTTTTGGTGCGCTGCAAGTTATTATTTCTGGTGCAAGTGAGTCTCGTCGTTGGGCACTTGCGGAAAGGTAATAGAGACGGCAGTCCAAGCCGTGGAGACGCACCGCTGCTGACAATTGGAAGGCGGTTCTGGGGCCCTTTGAATATGGAGCCTGTCAGAGCACCAGATTGTGGTATGTATGTATGTATGTATGTATGTATGTATTACCTACTGGCGGTCGCCAGTAGGTAGTTATAGTTAGGAGCAAGTTTCCATAGGAATGGCATTTTTTGTTTTGCTTATAACTTAGGCGTCGTTTGATGAATCTTCATGAAATTTCCCAAACTAATTCTTTGTTCATATCAGCTCCTATGTGGGATGGTTGGGGGTGATTCGTGAAGGGGGGGCCGAGAAAAAAGGGGGGTCCCAAAACGTGTTTTCTCCATGTTAATTTCCATAGGAAAATTTAGACAAGGCTACAGGTCGAACGTGTGAACGGAATTACCCAGATTTGGCAGGGAGAAGGGTCTTGGTCTAGAAAGCACGCTTTTGTTTATTTGGTGTAAATCCGTTCTGTAGTTTTGGAGAAATATCAAAATTTACAGATATCGATATTTGGGAATTCTGCCATCTGATTAGCTGAGGCGTTACGAACACAAGCTTGCTGCTTATTGGCTGTGTGCGTTGCGAGTGGTTGCAACTAGGAAGTGTTGGCCGCCATTTTGTGATTACACTGAAACGAGTAATGGGTAAAAAGGGCAAAAAAAGTAGGAAAACGGAGGGTAGAAGCACTGTAACGTCTGTGGGGTGTTTAGGGTGTGCTATACAGGGAGTGTGAAGTGAAGTATTTAGTCCTACCGGTGTGAAAGTGCTGTTTTGCCGAGAGTGATAGGGTGCTGAGGTGAGGTGCTGGTACACTCGGAAATGAAAGCGTGCGCCTAAATCGTGGGCTGAGTGCTGTAAACTGATGTGCTGAAGTATTTATCCCTACCGGTGTGAACGTGCTGTTTTGCGCAGAGTGAGAAGGTGCTGAGGTGAGGTGCCAGTACACTCGGGAGTGAAAGCGTGCACCTAAACCGTGAGCTGAGTGGTGTAAACTAATGTGGTCTGGGCGCTGTAGCATACTGGCCGCTGTAGGATAGCTGTGCAGGTGGTGTAGGTATGCGTTTAGAGTATAGTGGGAAGCAAACTACACACTGGTACTGGTCTGAAGACTCGGGGATGAAACCGTGAGCATAAGCCGTGAGCTGATTGCTGTAAAGTGATGTGTGTGGGCGCTGTAGGATACTGGCCGCTTTAGCATATCTGTGTAAGTAGTGTTAGTATGCGTTTATATGATACAGGGAGTGGGAAGCAAACTACTTACCTCTACTTTCTAAAGACTCGAATGCAGTGTTTTAGGAAGCAGGAATAAAGAAATAATCATTAAGAATATAATGCAGAATGTTGCAATGCCACAGAAGAGCAATGGTGAAACCAGGTGTGTCTAAGAAAGTGGGTGTGTGTAATAGGAAGGAGGAATAAAGAAATAATCGTGAAGAATATAATGCATAATGTTGCAATGCCACAGAAGAGAAATGGTGAAATCAGGTGTGTCTAAGAAAGTGGCTGTGTGTAATAAAGCGATGGAGTCTGAAAGCTATATAAAGCGTGTCTTTATTTAAGTGCCATAAATGGATCCACTGGTGCAAGAGGTAAGGCATTCAGTTGAGGCAAATTCCAACCGCTTCTGCTGTATTCAAACGTAAGCTCCTGCATCAGTGAATTCCACATTACATGTTACAGTTCCACGTGACATAAACAATACCTATTACACTTGAATGACTCGAAATTCTATAATGGAAATAAAGGTAGGAGACGATTAGCACATGTATCCTTTAACCCCTTCAGTGCCCATGACGAGATAGTCTCGTCATGGAGCGCGGTTGCGCTGTGCCCATGACGAGACTATCTCGTCATGAACCCCGCCCGCTAATGAAACGCCCGGCACAGGGCATGGAAAGGGCGGGGCACTCAAGGGGTTAAGAAAAAAAACCAAAAAAAAAAATTGCAAAGTGTAATCATCAAACTTCTTCGGTACCCTGGTACTCATTTGTTGCAACACAAACTTATCAACAGTAGAACAGTCAGCAATCTCTTGTACGGTAGATTCAATCTGGTGCGTGTCAGAATTGGTAATAGTTCTAGTCACATCGGAACTTTGAGGAGGAACACAAATTTGTGCTTCTGAGAAGCATATTAGGTACCCTTCTCGTCAAACCATACATTATTGTCTTCAGCTCTTTCGAAAAAAAAATCTTGTGCAAAGAGCTAAGGCACCGAGCTGAGGCAAACTCCAACCGATTCTGTTATATTCAAATCTGAAGCTGTAGCATTAGTGAATTCCACATTACATGTAATAGTTCCATGTGACATAAACAATATAGCTATTAGACATGAATGACTCAATTCTATAATGAAAATAAAGGTAGGATACGATTAGCACTATGTGCCAACCAGTTCCTAAACAATTTCGTCTTTTTTTTATGTTGATCGCCATCGTGAGTAGAGGCTGAGGATGAGTACATTTGTGTGAAAGGGCTTCGTGGATAACAGGCACGCAGAGAGACGTGTGCACAAAGAATAGAGATGGTTTCAAAATGAATGTCGGGTTTAGGCTAATTTAGGAAGTAAATAGCGTATTTGGATAGGCCATACATCACCCATCCCTGGTTAGACTGTAGACGTAAGGGCAATAATGAAAACAGAGTTCAAATGCCTGAGCATTCTTAGAAAGTTATTATATGAAAATAGTTCAATTGAAGTGTATTAAAAAAATTGAAAGGAAAAAGTAAAAAAAGTTGGTCAATCGAAGAAGAACGTGAATTTCTTACATGTCTTAGAGATTGCAGTCCGGAAGTTCTTCAGCGGCTTGAGATGCGTAATGTTCCAAGAGGTCATTGTTGCCATCGTGCGAGAAAAGGGAAGCGATCCAATTCATATCTTCGAAGAGACAGTAATGTTCTTCGAATGTTGGAGCGGCAATTTGAATTGGCAGGCATTCTGCGATGTTGTCAAAGGTCGTACGTTGCAGTAGATCTTTCGTGGCTGTGCAGAAATCCCATTCCGCCACAAAACCTTTTTGCGTTGCATCCGCCATTGCTCTCCTGCCTGAACAATCGAGTTCATGGTTTTCAAGATACTCCATTACCTGCTGGATATCGGGAGCGATTGTTGGGATGTTGGCAAGGCATACATCCATTCGCCAGTCGAATGGGCAAGTTTTGCAATAGAAAGATGGTTGGACGCACATTGGATATGTGTAAATAAATGTCCTGTTGTAGCTGGCTCTGATAATAGATAGAGGCAGGCAGACGAAAAGTAGTTACATTTTTTCATGGTATTGATGTAGCTTCGCGTAGAGGCGTATTCTGTCGGAGATGCTTGTTACCACATGGAGCGCAGTCATTTTTTACAAGCAAAAATAGTAGTAGGATGGCCGCAAAGAGAGCGAGCACTGTTCCTGTTGTTCCAGAGATGATTGTATGAATGAAGTGTGGTATTATACCAAAAACAGTTTGAAAGGCTGTGAGAATGCCAGAGGAGACCGTATTAAAAAAGCGCGCTAGACCTTGAGTGTGGGATGTGTTGAAAATTGGGTAACAATTCACAAAGTGTAATGGGAGGTTCGAATTTAAAAGCGACTGTATCGTACTGGAAGTTCGTGCTATCTGCAGGCGATAAATTTATTTTGTAGAAGTGAGGGACACTTCTGTTCTGAAGAAAAGCGCTTTAGTTTGGTTAGTTTAATGAAATCTGTTTGCAAAGTAGGGATTCAAGGCCAAGTTGAAGTTTGGGAGTTAATTTGTGTGGGTGGGAATAGACATTGCTACAGGAAGTTACTCGGTTTGAAACAGTAAGGACATACGGTATGCCACCTCACATTCCGTAGGAGTGCATGTTATTGAGAAGCAGATAACCGCCGTGAGAAAGCTGTGTGAATGTTGGTGTGATTGTGGGAGTTGGCGTGCTTTAAAGAAAACAGGCAAGATTGGGGGCTGTAAGCTTAGAAGTGTCATGCAGTTGGAAATTCTTGCATAGTAATGAATGACTGCCATTGTAGTCACAGTTTGCACCTGTGAGAAAAACGTATGTATGCTCTTTAAGACAGCGATATGTAAATGGGAGAACCACTGCTCGTGAATAAATGCGCTACCTTATATAATCGCATACAACATGCCAAACAACATGTACACCTATAAGACACAACAACACTACGTACTGTGGGAACCGTGGCTAGCCATGTACACAAAGCAAACATGGCATAGCACCTCTGTTACACAATGCAGAATGCGGGGAGAGATGGGTGGAAAGTATGTGCGAAGGTGGCAAGTGATTCTCGATTATAAAGTATACAATGGAAAGTGTTGAGGGGATGTTGCGGACAGACTTGAGTATGCAGAGCACACACATGTACATGTGAACATACACTGATGGTCTATTGAGTGAAGTAGATAGTGGACGGAACCATAATAGTACAGTCAGTAGGGAAGATTTCGAAAACATAGCGCGTACGTGCCCCCCCCACAAATCTTTAGCGTCGTGGGCTGGCTCGGCGTACGCAAGGCTAGCGTAGGGGTATGAATAAAAGGCACGTTTCTCTGGGTGTGGTTCTCTTCCTGGATGGTAAACGTGTCTGCCAGGTCTGCGCAGCATACACCGCCACAAGGTTGACCGTGTGAGTGAAGGTGGCTGCGTGAATGATGCTCTCAGCCTGCTGGTACTCAGAAACCGTCGTGGCCGCTGCGACGCACATATGCCCCACAGTTTACCTTTCGCTACCGCATTATGTGAAAGAGGGCCCACCACGTGCCGGCGGAAGCTCCTGGGGCGAGGTCTGCGGGGTCGGAAGGTTCCTCAGATCAACGCTGGCTACCGCGACAGAGGCACACAGGGTTCAGTTTGAGGCCCAGCAGCTTGGAGTGCTCTGTATACTACTATCACAGTAGTCGAACAGGTACCAACAGTGGAACAGTGTCTTGATCCCACAATGGGCGATGTTAGAACTGCATCTGAGAGTGGAGATGAAGGTACTCCCTTGGAGCAGGTGCAACCAACTCTAGGTCACAATAGTGGAACGGTGTATTGATTCCAGAATGGACGATGTCAGATATTACTTGCTAGTGGGTTTTCACAGAACTCCTTCTGTTCACGTGCATCAGACTCTGTGCTTCCGTAGGTAATTGCTGCACATGATTATTGGACTTGGCTGACTGCAGTGGCTGGAGTACACCGCGCTATAGCAGGTCCGAACAGTGAAACGTGGTCTTGATCTCACAATGGACGATGTTAGAACATCTGAGAGTGGAGATAAAGGTACTCCCTTCGAGCAGGTGCTATCAACTCTAGTTCCCAACAGTGGAACGGTGTCTTGATCCCACAATGGACTATGTTAGAACTGCATCTCAGAGTGCAGATAAAGGTACTCCCTTCCACCAGGTGACACCAACTCTAGGTCCCAACAGTGGAACGGTGTCTTGATCCCACAATGGACGATGTTAGAACTGGATCTGCGAGTGGAGATGAAGGTACTCCCTTCGACCAGGTGCAAGCAACTTTAGGTCCCAACAGTGGAACGGTGTCTTGATCCCAGAATGGACGATGTCCGATATTACCTGCTGCTGGGTGTCCAGAGAACTCCCTCCGTTGATGTGCATCAGACTCTGTGCTTCCGTAGCTAATTGCTGCACATGATTATTTGGCTTGGCTGACTGTAGCGGCTGGAGTACACCGCGGAACAGCAGGTCCGAACAGTGAAACGGTGTCTTGATCCCACAATGGACGATGTAAGAACTGTATCTGAGAGTGGAGATAAAGGTACTCCCTTCGACCAGGTGCTACCAACTCTAGGTCCCAACAGTGGAACGGTGTCTTGATCCCACAATGGACTATGTTAGAACTGCATCTCCGAGTGGAGATGAAGGTACTCCCTTCCACCAGGTGCAACCAACTCTAGGTCCCAACAGTGGAACAGTATCTTGATCCCACAATGGATGATGTTAGAACTGCATCTGAGAGTGGAGATGAAAATACTCCCTTCGAACAGGTGCTACCAACTCTAGGTCCCAACAGTGGAACGGTGTCTTGATCCCACAATGGACTATGTTAGAACTGCATCTCCGAGTGGAGATGAAGGTACTCCCTTCCACCAGGTGCAACCAACTCTAGGTCCCAACAGTGGAACAGTATCTTGATCCCACAATGGGTGATGTTAGAACTGCATCTGAGAGTGGAGATGAAAATACTCCCTTCGAACAGGTGCAATAAACTCTAGGTCCTAAAAGTGGAACCGTGTATTGATCCCACAATGGACAATGCTAGAACTGCATCTGAGAGTGGAAATGAAGGTACTCCTTTCGACCAGATGCAACCAACTCTAGGTCCCAACAGTGGAGCGGTGTCTTGATCCCACAATGGACGATGTTAGAACTGCATCTGAGAGTGGAGATAAAGGTACTCCCTTTGACCAGGTGCTACCAAGTCTAGGTCCCAACAGTGGAGCGGTGTCTTGATCCCACAATGGACGCTGTCCGATATTAACTGCTGCTTGCTTTTCACAGAACTGTTTCCGTTGAGGTGCATCAGTGTCTGTGCTTCCGTAGTTAACTGCTGCACATGATTATTGGGCTTGGTTGACTGTAGTCGGAGGACTACACTGCGGTACAGAAGGTCCGAACAGTGAAACGGGGTCTTGATTATATGATTGAGGATGTCAGAAGTTAAAGTCTGTGATGATTTATGTGTACCCCCTCCGACCAGGTGCAACCAACTCCGTGCATCCAAATCCAATGGCATGTGGCTGTGAGGTGTTAATGACTACTGCCTCTGGCTTACACTGCGGTCAGCAGGGCTCACAATTTAGATCGAGTGGTGATTGTTCATTTCAGAATTCAGAAGGCAACTATCTACAATGTCTTGAAATATACAGAAAATTCTTTTAGTATATTTTCTTGAAGATTTTTTTTTAGATGAGTTATATGTTTAGTACAATGGTGAGAATTCCTCTTGCAAGTTCAAAGGAACACTGAATAGTCTACACTGTGGACAGTAGAAATCGCAATTCGAATTGTTTTGATTTATTTATTGCAGAGTTTTCTGTAATTTATGTTGTTGTATTTTGGGAACAGGAAGTGAGAAAACGTATTAATGGATGTCTGTGTGACTAATGCCTTCAATTTGCACTGCAGACAGCAGTGTTCACAGTTCAGATCGAGTCGGTATTGTAGATGACTCCGTCCTGTAGGAAAAGACATTGCTGCAGTGCGCTCTGTCCACACCATGCATATGCGCTATTGCAGGCTCCGCACACGCTTTTTCTTGCTTCGCGTATGACAAACTGTGTAGCTCAAGTCCACCTTACGTAGCTGTGGGTCCTTGCTGACCGCTCTCTCTGGCCTACACTGCAGACAGCAGTGTTCACAATTGAGATCGAGTCGCTATTACAGATGATGCAGTGTTGATGGCAACAGACATTGCTGCTAGTACGCCCGCTCGCAGCACGCTTCATCGCTGGCTGTGCACATGCTGAATGCTTTTGATGTGGCTATCTGAGTGCACTAGAACTGCTGGACCCTTTACGATACAATCTTTTTGTGTATTATTTCAGATCTATTGCCTGTGTCTGAATATAGCACAAGTTGTGGTTCTTTTACGATGGAATTTTTTCTGTATTATTTTACATCTACTGTCCCCACCTTACTGCAGCACAAACTATTGACTCTTTTATTACCGAATCTCTGTGTGTGATCCAATGATTACTGTTGTAGTTGATGCTAGCAGCAACCATTCTCTGAGGGCTGGTTTACGCTCACCCCACACGCATCCAGCACAGAGACGTCACTGGATATGTGACCCTGGTAATAAAAAGGAGTTGAGCGCACGTGCCCGTACCCAGTTCCACTATCTATCTGTGTCCGTGTGTTCATTATCTATGGATGATAGTACCTCTGGGCCGTACCACATTACATTGTGCTGTGGATAGCGTATGCAAGCATGCTACCTCTGGCAGTGGGGAAAACTTCGGTTATGTAAGTTTTAGGTGTGTGCCTATCATAGGTGGAAGGCTACTTTACAGACCATGAATATTGATGAAGATGATGGTTGCATGTTGTGTGTAGTGTAAGATATGTGTATATAGCAAAACATTTTCAAAAAAGCTCTCTAAGCAGAAGAGGTGTGTCTCATCAAATGCTATAGAGAGAATAACTAAAATGGGTGGCGTTTTCCAACTGGTAGAATGGGAAATGTTATGAACCAATCAAATGCTTTTTTTAAGGTCACATGGCAATCACACACTCAGCGCGCAAGGAGACCGCACCCGACGCGATTTTGAGAAAATACATTTACTATAATATAAGTTTATTACAGTTAGAAATATACAAATGTTTAAAATATTTTAGATTATCGCTTGCTCTCATATACACTTTAAAGTTATGTAGATATAGTTTTGAGACATACAAAAAAAATTAGGGAATGGCGTACCCGGTGTGGCACCATACGTCTATGATGTAACACAGGGCCTGGCAGCATGCAGCCGTCGCATACGCAACGCGCAGCGGGCGCTACCCCATACGCACATAACGTAATGCGCGGCTTGGTATTGCGTACCGTCGCATACCAAAGTAGCAGCTGGTGCGACCTCATACGCATATGTTCTTACGTGGGACGTGGTGCCACGAACTCGTCGGATACGAAATGCACATCATTTCAATAGGTCGCATAGGATTCGCGTGCTGATGGAGCTTGGTAGACTACCGGTACGGGACTCTAGTTTTCGCTGAAAAAAAATAATTATATAGATTATTTTTTTGAAGATATAAAACATTACATACTTTTTAAAGTTAAAAAAAGGTTTATAGAGTTCCAAAATGTATTAAAAAATGTAGGTTTTATAAATATTAAAAATGAAATGAACATTTAAAAAACCTTCGAAATTCACTGAAAAAAACATAGGTTTTACAGACTTTATAGTTAGGAATTAGCACTGCTGATGACGTCACATATTACATCATTCATGACATGGTCAGTGACATCACTGATGACATCTCAAATGACATCACTGATGACATCATCCAGTGACTATGTGCTTCTATAAAATGTAAATATGTTTTATATATATATATATATATATATGCCAAGGTGTATTGAAAAATGAATGGGTGTATAAGAGTCAGGATGGATGATTAAGTAGGTGTGTAACTGACTGTATAAGTGACTGATTGTGTCTTACTTAATGCATGTGTTAGTGACTGATACAGACATTCACACAGTTTAGGTTGTCGGTTGGTGTATAAGCGATTGCACGTGTTGGTTAGCAGTTAAATGAGGATCTATATGGGTATTGATTGGTTGTCTGAGCATCTGTATGGGTGCCTAAGTGTCTGTGTGGATGGGTGGGGGGTGTGACTCTGTGCATAGATGTGTGAGTGGATAATTCACTGGGTATATGTGTTCAAGTCTATATCTATGAAGAGCTGTATGGCAAGGTGAGTGTGTGTATGAGTGTATTGGTGAGTGAATGGATGCCTCAGTGGTACATGTGCGAGCAAATGTATATGTGAATGGCAGTATATATTAGTGTTGGAGTGTATAAATGCTTATATGTGAGACTGAGTGATTGTGAGAGTGCCTGTATGGATCAGTGTGTGCTTGTATTAGTTATTGTATTAGAGTGGAAGTATGTGTTAGTATATGTTTAAATAAGTGAGGTGGTATATGCGTAACTGTACAGGTGAGTAAATAAAACTGTGATTCTTTAATTCCATTACTGACTACATGTGTGAATAACTATCATTGAGAGGTGGTGTGTGAGTGTCTGTATAGATATGTGACTGGATATGATAATGCTGTATTGATGGCTGACTGTATGTATGAGTGACTGTATGGGTGAATGAATGGATGTGTGTGTAGACCTAGGAATTAGTGAGTGGATATGTACTAACTGATATTGGTGTGTTCATGGTTTTGAAAATGATAGTCTCTATTTTAGAGTGGGTGTATCAACTATTATATTAGGGTCTGATGAGGTGCATCAGATTTTCACGTGGATGATGTCATCAGTGATGTCATTTGAGATGTCATCAGTTATGTCATCAGTGATGTCACTGACCATGTCATAAAGAATGTAATATGTGACGTTATCAGCAGTGCATTGCAGGGGCGAAAGTTATAGTTAGCTCAACTAACTATAACCGGGTAATTTCTATGGTTTTCTATGAGTGAAATGTCCAACTAACTATAACGTCCCTGAAACCTATGTTTTTTTCAGTGAATTTCTAAGGTTTTTTAAATGCTAATTCCTAACGATAACGTCTGTAAAACCTATGTTTTTTTCAGTGAGTATATATATATATATGTATCCTACTGGCGGTGATAGCATTTTTCTATTTCGCCAATAACTCTAGCGCCTCTTTAAGAACCTTCACGAAATTCTCAAAACTTTTGCTTTATTCGGTTCACGATCTGTCTTGAAAGTTTCAGGCTGATCCGTCAAGCGAGGGCCAAGAAAAAAAGGGGGTCTCAAAACACATTTTCCTATAGGGATTTTGAACACAACTACAGCCTGAACCGAATTACACTAAATTTGGCAAAAAGCTAGATGTTAGTCCGATAAGTGTTCTTTTTGTGATTTGGTTTAAACCCGTTTAGTAGTTTTAGAGATATTTAAGGTTAAAAAATATAAACATCTGGGGAAGCAAAACCTTACAGTGGACTCACGGATCCTACTGAAATTTGATTGGCTTTAACCAGGAAGTGTTGGCAGCCATCTTGGGACTCTGCTTGAAGCTGAGTCCCACAAAAAATGTAAAAAATAAAGAAAAAGGGGGCAGGGTAGGAACACCCCCACCCCACCGATATGGTGGGGTCATCCTACAAGAACCCCACCGGGGGTTAAATGCATTTTTTTAATACAATTTTGCCACAAATTGGTGGGTGGATCTGTGAATCTGCAGGAAAATTGAAAAAAAGACAAGCCCACTAACTCACCCATACAGTCACTAAACACTCACGTACCCACCCTAGAGCCACTCACACAGCCACTTACCCACACAGCTACTCAAACACCCACTTATACACCCATACAGCCACTCACACAACTATACACACAAAGATTCATACAGTGACACAGACACTCACATAATATATGTTAGAAGTAGTATCACTCAGTAGTAGTGTACCTAGTATACTTATTTACCTTTTGTAGTTGGTTAAAATACATTTTTAGCACCCATACACTCTTAAAAACACTTACACTCATTTGATGATGTCATCCTTGATGTCATTTGAAATGTCATCAGTGATGTCACTGACCATATGATGATTGATGTAATATGTGAGGTCATAAGCAGTGAATTGCAGAGGCATTAGTTATAGGTAGCTCAGGTAACTATAGCTACAGAATTCCTTAGTTTTTGTACAAGTGAAATCTGAGCCTAACTATAATGCCCCTGTAGGGAGGTTCTTGGGAGCCAAATATCCCTCCTGTTACCTCCAGTAAGTCCCACACAGAAGGATTGCTGAAAGGTTGTCGGAGGCCACACACCCTTTCTCCACCACTGTGCAAACGCGCCTCTTGGTACACTACTACTATAGGGATGAAGTCCCCTTGGCTCCAGAGGGTCCTTGAGGGCCAACTACCCCTCCAGTAAGACCCACACAGCTGGATTGCTTAGAGGTTGTCAGAGGCCAAGCCCTCTTTCTCCACCACTTTGCAAACGCACATCCTAGCGCACTATTAGTTGAGGGATGTAGTCCACTTTATTCCTGAGGTTCTCTGGAGTAAAGTGGAATTCATCCCCCAACCAGAAACATGCCAGGAGATGCATCTGCAGAGTGGTGGAGAAAGGGGCATGGCCTCCAAGTCCTCTTAGCAATCCTTCTGTCAGGGACTTGCTGAAGGTAACAAGAGGGCTTGTTGGCCTCCAAAGACTCTCAGCATTCAAGGGGACGTCATTTTCCAACCAACTCTGTCCCAGGAGGCACGTTTGCAGAGTGGTGGTGAAGGGGGCGTGGCCTCAGGCGACTCAAGAGTTTTTTTATTAAATATTTTTTTAGTGGAGGGGGCTCAGTAGCCCACTTTCCCTGTGCCGATTTCGGCCCCTGTGTCAGGAATGTAGTTCCCAAACACAGGCTTAGCGAAGGTTCAAGTCAGAAGGAATGAGTTTTACAAGAAAGCGTCTTGTTTGAACTCTATTTGTACAGCTCTAGCCTCGAACTCTGGAATCATCCCGTTCGTTCAGAGGAAGAAGAATCAACGGTCTAGCTTTTCCAAGTGCGAGACGGCTGCAGACCCAATTGGGCATGCGCAGCGTTTGAACGCTGCACTTCAACTGTAGTTCGTGAGGCGCCGGTCGCATTTCTCACTTCTGCGCAGCTGTTTTCTCAGAAATTTCCAGTTCCTGACTGAAAATTTGTATAGTGTCTTGGCGGCGCATGTATGCGCGTATTAGAAAAACTTGCTAAAGTCTTGTAAAGCTACTGCGTGTAAGACTTAGTAATTTAACTCGAGCTCGAGTGAGGAAATTAGTATTTTTCTCTAGTCACAACCTGAAAGGAAACTCTAGTATTTGGAGTGTTCTTCACAAAATTCAGTCCCAATCTAATACTCTCTGAAGAATGAGGTAGAGTGTTTCATTTTTTCCTTTGGATTAAACTACCGAGTGAACTCTTCCATCCTGGTAAGAACAATTACTCTTCTTAGGCTTCAAGGAACTATTTGTAATCTCGCAGCAGTGTATTAACACAGAAACTAAGAGACTTGTTGATAATTCCAGAAGAGCAAACCAAGTATTCAGAACATTTCTTGACTATTATATTATTTAACTATCGCTATTGAATTGTTTACATAAACACCAAGCGAATGTTATTTATTTGATTCAATTTAAACAACTTCTAGGGTGCACAAATACCCTTGGGTGTCTCGGCGCTATGGACTGTAGGGATTAGCGAAGGACTGGTCGCTTATAGTTCAAAGAGCCACGTTTTTACTAGTTTCCTGAATAATAACAAGGTTGGACTGATCTTAATTTGTATGGGAAGTGAATTCCATAGTTTAGCCGTAGCCACTATAAACTTCTATCACCCCAGTTAACTTCTTGGTTCTGGGGATGATCAGAAGGTTGCCATCTGCTGAGCGCAACGCTCTGCTGGGCGCATATGATAGAAAAGCTTTTTTCAGGTATTCAGGTCCTGTATCGTGAACTGTCTTGTAGGCAATACATAGCTCCTTAAATTTAGTTCTATTTTTTATGGGCAGCCAGTGAAGCTGGCACACCACATTAGTAATTGACTTAAACTTTGGAGTACCTGTCAGTATCCTGGTGGCTGCATTCTGTATCAGTTGCTGCCTACTCAGAACTTTTTCTTGGGCTTTAACTAGAAGGCCATTACAATAGTCAACCTTTGACATAACCAGAGCATCGATGAGTGTTTTTCCAGTCCAGTACTGATAGGGACAAAAGGTAACAGTTTCTTTATCGTCCTTGATACATAAAAGGATGAGGAGATCACTGAATTAATGTGGTGTTTAAAAGATAAGCTCTCATCAAATATAACACCTAGGTTTCTAGCCTTCTTAACAGGGGTGGGTGGTAATCCTAACACAGCTAGCCACCAGGTCGGAGACCATCCTGGGGCAAGGTTACCAAAGACCAGTACCTCGTTTTTTTCTGAGTTTAGTTTTAAGGCAGTTACTTGCCATCCATGAGCTTATGGCCAACATACCATCATGAAAGCGCACCGCCATTGCCTCTCCATGTTTGTGCACCGCAAGCACCAATTGCCTGTCAGCATACGAAGTGAGACCAATCTCAAAAGATTTGATTACTCATGCCAAGTCCGTCACATATATATTAAACAAAGTCAGACTTAGCGACGATCCTTGAGGAACTCCACAAGGGAGAGAGAAAACTGATGAGTCGAAAACACCCATACTGACTGACTGGGTCCGATTGGAGAGGAAGGAGGCCAGAAGGGCTTTGGCTTTTCGTCCGATGCCTATGGCTGAGACACGGTTCATCAACGTAGCATGATCAACCGTGTCAAAAGCTGCTGATAGATCCAAAAGCACCAAGACTGAAGCACCTCCTCTATCAAGCACCATTCTAATTTCATCTGGTGCTTTGATGAGTGCAGTCTCCATGCCATGTCCTTTCCTAAAGCCAAATTGTGTGTCATCTAGCAGCTTATTCTCTTCAATATACTGCGCCATCTGGATGTTCATAATTTTTTCAATGATCTTTGCTGGAAAAGGTAGACGTGCAATTGGTCTATAGTTTTTGGTCTCTCTCGGGTCGAGATTACTTTTTTTTAACAGTGGCTGAATTATGGCCTTTTTAAAAATGGACGGATAGGTGTCTGAACAAAACATAGAGTTACAAATGCTCGGTAGATTAGTGCCTATCATGTCTGGGATCATTTTTAGGACTAGCGGGGAGCATGGGTCACACTTGGAGCCTGATTTGACTGTGTTGACTAGATCAGTGATATGTTCCACCGACACTGGCCTAAATTCCATAAAGATGGGGGTATCTCTATTTCTACTGTTATCAACCAATTGGTTCCAGCCCCCTGGAGGGGTGGAGAAATTGGAATAGATTTGGCCCACCTTGTCTTGAAAGTAGCAGGCTAAGGAATCACAGAGTGATTGAGACGCCCGCTTAGTGGAATTCACCACTGGCCCTGCCAGATTGGACACTACCTGAAACAGTTGTTTAGTTGAATTTTGTGCTGTTTTGTTTTTTCTGGCATAATAGTTACTTTTTCTTTAATTATAAGATGTTTGTACTTTGTCAGAGCCGCTTTGTAACATGTTTTTTCAGTGTCGTCTTTCTTGATTCCTACAGTGTTGTTTACAGGGAGAAGCAAGCCTTGAGAAGTATTGCGTAATGCGCTTAATAGATTGTAATTTAATGTTTAACTGCTAGTCACATAAAAATATTTAAGAGATGTTTATTTAGAGTGCTTGTCCAATCTTTCTCTCCTCTGCAGGAACAACACACCCCAATGCAATAGAAGAGAAAGAGCTACTGAAATAAGTACTGACTATCTCCTCTTCAAGGCAGTCTCTTTATCCACTTTCCCTTTCCCCCTGCTGTTGCTCAGAGATTACTGATTCTATTTGTTGAACTCGGGCATTAGTAGAGGGGTTTTGGGTAAATTTTCAGCTCCTGTGGAATTGATGTGAGCACCTTCTGACACCCTGAAACCCATCCCCGGGGACAGTCATTTAAGAAATGGGTAGGTGGGCCATGTGACCGCCCTCCTCGGGCTGATTATGGCCCCGGAAACCCCATGCCCAGGCCTTTTCCATCTATTTTTCCTTTTCTTAAATAAAGGAAGGGGGCAGCATGCCCCCCCTTTCCTAGTCCAATTCTGGCACCGAGGACCCTATCCCCCGGGGCCTGCCCTTTATTTTAACTTTTTACAAGGGAGGGGGGGGGGCGCGCGGACCACCACCTGAGGCTAATTTTGAACTGGTGACCCCATCCTCCAGGGCCTGGTCATCATCATTTTTTTAAATTGGGTAGGGGGTCCCACACAGCCCCACTCCCCAGGCCAATATTGCCCCGGGCACCTCATCCCCCAGGGCATGGCCACCTCATTTGGGACAGCGGGGGACCCTGAAGGCCCCCGTGGTCCCTACCAATTTCCTGCCTCCTGCGGCATTGCTTTTGGACAGAGGGAGCTGCTAACAAAAGCAATTCTACTCCGCTTCATGGAAGCAAGAGCATTTTTCCCCAGGGCAGCGGGGGGGGGGCATGAGGTTCCCCCACATATAATTAAATCACTGTACGGGGGCGGCGGTCCCCATGGCTTTTATTAGCCCAAGGAGTGAGACCCATGCATTCCCCACCTTTTTTTTTTTTTACCATGCCCCCGGGATTTGGCCCACCAGGGGACTTTAGAGAAAAGACGCATGGAGCCCGCGCCTCTTTTTTTTGTCAAATTTGTGTTTATTGAATTTTTGCACAGTAACAAAAACCAAGCGAGATAATACATTCCTCATAAATCATCGGGTATCGCTTACAAGCAGCTGGTTGTTAATTACAGCTTCTTTCTGGTGATCCGACGTTTACTGCATATCCTTCAGCCTACATGCATTATCTGCTAACTTGTACATGGTCTTTATCAGAGCGGATGATGTGCCTGTTCGGAATATACTTCGTAACATTTTAGCAAGTCACTTATTAACTTACATCTCGTCAGCATGTCTCCGACAAGGCTTGGATAAGGTGGAATTGCCATAAAGCACAGTACTCAGCGCCCTTCTCTGTTGGAAGGGTAGTGATATAGTCACAGTTTCATATAGTGTGAATGCACAGTGTACAGTGCTTAGAGTATGATTAAACCTCCAATCCATCTCTCTGCACGTGACCAGTACGCACTTGCACCCTTCCAACATGAAGGGCCTCGTAAACCCCCTATCCCTCCCTCCCCTTCAACAATGAAAAACAGAAAATAGTGGTGGTGACAGGTGTGTGGTGTATCAAATAGATTAATTAAGTGGAACCGGTGGGACAGGGTCCAATAATCAGTTTTGCTGCCGATTCACGGATCCACCTACGAGTCTAAGGCAAAATTAAAAAAAAAGCTTTACTTTTTTTCTAGGACTCAGCGACGAGTCAAGTCTCAAGATGGCTGCCAATACTTCCTGGTTGAAGTGTTGTAAGCCAATCAAATTTTAGCAGGATTCACGAGTCCACTGCAAGGACTCATGTCCCCAGATATCTATATTTTTGAAAGATAGATATCTCAAAATCTACTGAATGGACTTACACCGAATTACAAAAAGCACACTTTCTGGATCAACATGTAGCTTTCTGCCAAATCCGGTGTAATTCCGTTCAGCATTTTGAGCTACAGTTATTTTCAAAAAATGAAAACTTCCTATACACTTAACATGGGGAAAACGTGTTTAGGGGCCCCCCTTTTTCTTGGCCCCGCTTGATGGATCACCCTGAAATTCACCCATCTCTAGCCGCCGATCCTATCCCCACCCCAATCCACCCTCTCCAATGCCTTCTTCCCCAATCCATCAACACCCTAACCCCACCAACATCATTACCCCTTTGCACCCCTGCAAACTGCTTCAAGACTTGACAACCCGCACCCATACCTTACTAGAATCCAGACTGGATGACATTACAAAAAACGTGCAAGATCTCAAAGCAGACTTACGTACACTTATTCGCATCACAACAGAGATGAACAATTTTCAATTTCCTAATAAGAACCAGAGGATGAATACTCTCATTCAAGACCAACCCACCAGCCACCCCACCATTTGTTCAACACTCCTCCCTTCCAACTTGACTTTTCCATCCCCTTCGCCCACGCAACAGAGTTGGAGAATAGACCCTAACCCAATGCACCCACGCGACCAATTAAACAGTAAGTACATCTATCCGACAATGATATCCAAACCCTCCTCTTAACATATAACTCTTCACACCTTGATAACATTGGTATTTAGGGACCAATCCATTCCACCCCTGAAAACCCTCATAGAGCTCCCATGCTCATCAATAGAGTGGTTAACAAGCACAACCTCAGGTGAGTTATCCTCACACAGACTACCCCAGCACACCACAGACCCCAAACTGAAATGCATGCTAATCAATTGCAGATCAGCTTCAAGACATACGGGAGATATTGCTGACCTTATTTTCGTAAATGATCTTGACCTTCTAACCTGACTAAAACCTGGCTAAAACCTGGCTTGACCCCTCAGCTCCTATCTTTGACATACTAGTCCCTCCTAACTATGGCATGCCTAGATTGGATAGACCCAATAGACCAGGTGGAGGCATTGCTTCAATACACAGCATCAACCTGTCAGTTAACATGCACATTCCCCCATTCAATCCGTCTGCGAATACTTATGCCTGGATATTGCATGCAACAACAGGCCTCTATGCAAGCTACACACAATCTACTGCCCTCCAAGGAGATAATCTTGCTTTCATAGAACAAATAATGTAACCCATTGTAGCAAACACAGGTCAGCATTGTACTCAAATCTTCCTCGGAAACTTCAACCTCCATTCGAAGAATATGAATGATCCTACAGTTAACAGCTTTAAAACATTCCTTGCTGACCTCAACTAGACCCAATTTTGCAACAGCACACACAACAAAGGGTCGACCGTAGATCTTATCATTGAGAAGCCCAGTTCAATTTAATTGGAATCTATCCTCCCCTGTAACTGGACCGACCACCATTGTATCACATTTCTCATCACAGAAGCTCTGATAACTAACACAGTTCAGCTCACGAAACCCAGACTTTTGAAAAGGAGCATGCATAACATCAATGGTAATGAATTGCCACAATATCCTGCTCCTCCTGGAGAGATGTCAGATGTCCATGATCTTACAAATTACCATGATGACTGTTCTTGACTCGATCGCCCCATTACAACTAAAAAGAGCATCCACCAAAGACTCCAAACTTTGGTGTAAAGGTAACCTCAATACAGAAAGAAGCAACCTGAGGCTAGCTGAACATCAGTGTAGATATGCTCCATCCCTTGAACACCTAAAGCTCCTGAGTTCATTGATGAACACATTCTACAAAAGCATCAGAAGTTCTAAAGCAAAATTCTTCAGAAACCAGCTGGATCAAGCTAGTAACTGCCCTAATGGGATTCCCGCAGCATCGTATAAGAAGGAAGCTTCATACTGGTCGAGCTATTTAACACCAGTTTTTAACCATGCTCTCCAATCAAGAATAGTTCCGGATTCATGGAAGGGATCTATTATTTCACCTATATACAAAAGTGGGGACTGGTCCCTCCCATCTAATTATAGACTAATCACGCTCCAAGATATTGAAGCTAAATTATTTGCATCGGTTCTACTTAAGGAATTAACTGATTTGGCTAATGAAAATCATTTAATTCCAACAAACCAATCGGGTTTTGTACAAGGGCAAGGTACAACAACAAATGTGATAACACTGGGAATCTTAATGGAAAAATAGTAAATTAAAAAACAGCCATTATATTTATGTTTTGTTGATTTTAAAGCTGCCTTTGACTGTGTGAATAGGCAGATTTTATGGAGGAAATTGGATCGTTGTTGCATTAGCTCCAGCCTTTTAAATGCAATACAATTGTTATATACCGATACTTGGACAAGAGTCCGGCTAAGGAATGGATCAAGGCTCTCGAGGAAAATTGAAACAACTCAAGGCCTAAAGCAAGGGTGTGTTTTAGCCCCATATTTAATTAACCTATTTTTATCAGATTTCACCCTTGAAATGAATAATGAACTAGCAGACTCACCAAAGCTGGCAGAGAAACAAATATCGAATTTATTGTATGCTGATAACGTCTTTCTGCTAAGCCAAACAAGGATAGGGCTGCAGCGATTAATAAACAAAACATCAATGTATTCAATTGAGAACAAAATGACTATAAACTAAACAAAAACAAAAGTAATGGAAGTTAGTAACAAGAAAAGGAAGGACAGTCACTATAAATGGTATCATCAAAAGCGGGAACTAGGAAATGTACAATGTTACAAATATCTTGGGATACTATTTGATGAGAAAGGAACATTCACATTCCATAAAAAGGAGGTGAGGAAAAGAGCCAAAAGTCTCCAAGGGGCCTTCCGTCTACTTTATAGCTCTTTGGGAGGTCCAACTTATACCCCATTAATAAAAGTTATAAAAGCAAAATTGCTTCCAAGCCTGACATACGGAAGTGAAATACTGTGTGGAATAGATTCTGCATTATTAAATAATGCTATTACAAACACATTTAAACATCTATTTCGGCTTCCACCTATTGTATCACCTGCTCAAATAGGGCTAGAATTTGGCTTTTGTAATCAACACTATGCAAGAATGGGTCAGTACATTAAGACCTGGAGACAAATTAAAACTAATATCAATAATCCAATGTGCACATTCTTGTGGAAAGAAATGGAACAAAATAATAAACTGTCCTTCCATACATATTTACAAAAAGTACTTGAAGATTTGTCAGTTGCTGAAATCTGGGAAATGTCCTTAACAGCACAAAGTTTTAAGAAAATAATAAATAAATCAGTTAAACATTTGTCCCTTTTAAAAGATAAAGAACTGTTTATTAAGAGATCCCATGCATGGATGTTGGTCCAGGAATATACAAGTCTTAAGGTCCAACCATACCTAGAAATACCATGGTCTGCAGAAACAAAAAACACTTTTATTAAAGCGCGATTTGGCAACTTACCTGGCTTAAAACATGCAGTGCCCTGGTTGAGACCATTTAAGCCGTCTATGTGCAGATTATGCAATCTATGGGATGAAAGTATTCTACATCTTGTTTGTATATGTACAGTAATGATGGTGGAAAGAAAAAGATACTTGAAAAACTGCTTTATTGACAGAGGTGTTCGTACCTGCAGACACGCCATGGTAGTCTGTTTTAGACCAACGGATATTCAAATGATTTCCAATTTTACTAAATATTTAATACTTGCTAAAAAGAAGTTGAATGCCTGTGAGTTGGCCACAGGAAATGTGGACGTCTAAAATAGCTAAGGACTAAACTTAGGACTAAATTTATGATCTCATGCATAAGTATAGAAAAATTAATTGATACATTTTATATTAAGTTCTGGAAAGATGATGGTTTGATGTAATGTTTATATATTGTATTTATGTCTAAAAAAATGTTTTAACTTTTATAATTCTTTAAAAAAAATTTGAACTATATTTCTAATTGGTGCGTTTTCGCAAAGAAAGTAGTAATTTTAAGATTGTTATTAATTATGCAAATAAAATTTACCTTACCTAGCAACTGACCCAAAAAACGATTTCAACTCTGGTACCAAACTGCGAGGAATTTGCCTCCTCATTTCTTCAGAAGACAGATACCCTGCGAAACAGTCTGAACATGGCTTTGGAATAATGTCCTCTTCTCCCACCTCAAACCATCTTCTTCGCCTCCCGGACTACTGTTCCCTCTTGTCCCCCTGGGCACATCCCCAAAATTAAAGCCTCATGGAGCTCTTTCACACTTTTGAGGGAAGCACCATTCACAAGATTCTAGCAATGCTGAAACCCTTAAACCATTTCAATGACCATCTACCTCCAAACTTCTTTATGGAGATCACTACCACTCTGGACCAAGATTGTTAATGCCTCCTTCCTCCAAGGCACTATCCCTAATTGCCCAAAGTCCAGTCAGGTTCCCCCCATCATAATAAATAATTTCAATCCTGCTTCCATCCAGGCCACAGTACCGAATCGGCTATGACACACAGAGTGGATGATGCATTAAAAATGATAGATTTTATTTTTTAAACATTTCTTAATGTGTTTTCATTTGGCAACCAGTATTGACATATATAAAGAATATACAGTAAAATTATTGATGACCATACAACTGCTTCTCACCAGCCGTGTTTTACCTTTCCTTCAGCATTCCCATGTAATATTTCGTATACACCAAATAAAGTGAACTTAAACTCTTAACCTTCCCCCCTTAGTTAGCTTCTAATTTGCAGTTGTTCCATGTTGTTACATTGGGTGTCCGGTCTGGGTGGCATTATTCTAATCCAATATGGATTACATTCCCTTCATCCATTAATCTTCTGAGTGTTACTAGTATATTCATTTGTCCTCTGATTGTGCTCTGTTTCCCACCACTCTCGCCTATTAGGATCTTGCTGTGTATTTTGGGCCAGACCTATCAATTCTTGTATCATAGTTCCCCAGGATAACAGCACCTACGCCAGTTTCTCATCTCTCCTCGTTTTCCTCATATGTTCCTCTTCTACTGTTGCCCATTCTTTGAGGTCAGCCTCCCATTTGTCCCTACATCCACTACCAGATGGATGCTGACGACACCCAATTATACTTAAACGTCTCTAGCCCACAAGACATCAATTCCCTCAACACAACTGTACAGAAAACTCAAAATTGTCTGGCATCCAATCACCTGAAACCAAATACTCAAAAAAAATTAATTCCTCCTAAGCGCCCCATCCAACCAGTCACCTGTCCGTAAAGAATGGCTGAATCTTCTAACAGCCCTCAACTGCATTCCACAAGTCCTTGATTCCGTGAAATCACTAGAATGAACTCTCGACAAGAACCTCAACATGCAGAAGCACATCAGCGCCCCCACCTAAGGAGCGAATCACAAAATGAACATTTGAAGAAACTTAAAACACTTCCCCCCCATGACTTCAAGTATGGAGTGCAAGCCCTAGTGATTCCCAGTTTGGACTTTGGAAGTGCAACCATCTGTTGCCTGCCCAGATTCAAAATGGCTCCTCTAAGGGCCTTGCTCAACTCTGCTGCACAGCCCATCTCCAGCTCAATAAGAAACAACCACAATCTGAAATCCATCAAGTGGCTCCCTTACGAAGCAAGAATCCAGCTAAAAATTACCTGCATTACACATAAAGGCCTCCACCCCAAAACCCTTAGGTATCTCGCTCAGAAGCTTCATCTTTTTGTTGGCTGCAGATCTTCAAGAAGTTCCAACACCTTACTTATGAAACCTCAGAGATTCCACAAGAAGGAAACTTACAACCAATCTTTCTCTGGTATTGTCTTGAGAATTTGGAACATCTAGCACCCTGAAGTCAGAATAAATCCCTGAATTGTATCCTTCAAGAAATACGTCAAAGTACTCCTCCTTATGAACAGATTGCTGCCCTAGACCCAAGACCTCTCAATCACACTCATGACTACTGCTCACCTTCTATTTGACTGTTTTCTACTGACATTATTACCCTCCCTTTTCTCGATACTGCCTGATTCTGTAGTTTTCTTGACTGTGATACTATTGTTTTTATTGGTTATTTACCTCTGCTCTCTGAACAATTGTAAAGTGTACCCTCCCTTTTCTGGGTACTACCTTACCCTGTATTTCTCTTGCATATGATATTATTGTTATTATTTATTTTTGTTCTCTGCTCTCCGTAAATAAAATAAATTAAAATGTGCATGAAGGAGAGGTCCAAAAGGTAAAATGTGGGTCCACTGTGTATGCAGTGGGGCTCAGTCTTCTCTCAGGACTTGGATTCTGCAGATCCCAAGCAGCAAGACCCCATCACTGGGTTACATATGTGATTTCTATTTTTCCAAAATTATCCACCTGCCCTGGACAACAACTGAGAGAGAGGGTGGATGGGTCAAGCAAGAAAAAGAGTAACAACGGAAGGAAGGAGGGCATGTTGGGGCAAGCAACATAGACAAGGGAGTGAGAGGAATGGAAGAAGGAGCCAACTGAAAAGACACAGTGTGATAGAGTGCTTAAATACAAAGAAAAAAATAGAACCTAAAAATATGATAGTGTAAAGACACAAGCAATGTGGCCTTGATCCAAGGGAGGGACAAACACGTGATGAGGAAGGAAGCCAACAGGAGCTGACTACTAAAAAGCAGCAAATGGGAGTGACAATGAAGCCAACTAAAGTTAAGCAAAAGGTGGACTCTAAGCCCACTGGTGGTAAACAAGTCAGTATACACTGCGGCCATCATTGAGTGTGTGCTCAGAGTGTAGTTGTTATAGGTACTGCAAGAGTAAATGTATTCTGTGTGTATCTGTCCAGTATCACCCAGTTTGCAAACTCACGTATTTTCCTTATCCCCCAGGTACTGGTAGATGATGCCGGGATTCTTCACGCCTTTCATGGCCTTCTTGGGTAGTTCATAGAAGAAATAAGGAGGAAGCTTGGAATCAAACTGTGTCTCCTCATCACAACATACAAGGCCTGGGTAGTGCATCATCATCCGTGCTGCAAGATTCACCTTTCTGCCAATGACTACATGGGTTGGAAGGGAAAGGAAGAGACATCTTAAACATGCACAACTCATCGCAAAAACATAGCAAGTTACCTCGTCCTGTCAAAACTTCCACTTCTATTATTTATACAGATATACCCATTTACATAGGAAATCAAAACTCAAAAATATTTTTTCTAGCTTATTTTCTATTATTAAGATTTGCATGTACATCCAGATTCAACTCAATACTGCTCTGACAGTAACTAATGTTCGCATTGTCTAGTATTGCCCTCCAGCACATATCTAAAAAAGCTAACATTGAGGCAAGGTGCACTGGTATGGTAATGGGCTGTACATACAACAGGATCCTCTACATTTATTTGTCAAATCATATAAGTTATGCATCATTGTTATCTTGAAATACCTCCCTATTTTGCCTAGTACATCCAAATCTACACTGATAGGGAATGGAGCTACTGGGATAAAACGTTTTACAACAGAGTGCAATAGCTCAAGCTGGAACTGTAGTTCACCCTTGGGTGGTCTATCAAACACACTGTTAGAAGGATGAAAACTCCCTAAGCGTGATCACTCAACAAAAACAGACAACCACCTACCATTCACTAGGCAAATGATAGCTCAAGCAGCTATCATAATGTACCCTTAAGTGGCCCAACAAACACGGTGTCAGAAGAATGAGCACTCCCTAAGTATGATCACTCATCAAGGAAAGTGCTGATTACCTCAAAACAGCCATCCACCTACAATTCACTAGATGTTAGACCTTACACTCCTCAGGTAGTGTTTCCAAAAACGTTTTGCTTTTTCCTCCTGGGTTTTGCTGATTCTCCTGTAGTGGCCTTAGGGATATGGGCACTTTGGCACTTTAAATGCAGTGTGAAGGGCACACACCCTTCCTATAGCTGTTGAGAAGTGGTTCTTACCTGATGTTTTTAAAACATGCGTCAAGCACTTGCCCAGGTTGCCAATGCAGGTTGGTGTGTGAGCAATTGCACTTCTGCTCAGGCAGGATTTGCTAAATCATTAGAAAATCCTGAGGGGACCTGTCACTACCACTAGAGCACCCTTAGGTAAAGTCCTAAGGGATGAATCAAGTGGAGGGTGAAAGGCATGGCACATACACATATGTGTACCCTTCCCAGGTAGTGAAGAATACCCATGTCTGTTTCAAATACCTATGAGGTTTGCTCTTCCCATAGGTTAACATGAGGTGAATGACTGAAATGACTTCAGGCTGGAGTAATGGATTGCAGCGGAGCAACCTCATAATGGATTAAAAATGAGAAACCCTCTCCTGTGGTAAAGGTGGTTTTGTCATTAATAGCTGAAAAATTCCACTTCTGTGCTCTAAAACTCTTTGCAGGCTTTTAGTTTGACTCCATCCCACACTGGAGACTGGGGGAGCCCATCTATGCATTCCTTAGCTATAAAGATTGCGGATGCAACTGGAAAGAAAGACCTATACATTGGAGGGCCTAGCTGGATAGAGTCGAGGGAGAGGTTGTGACCCGTGGCTGCTGGAAACCAAATCATGGCCCCACTAAAGATTAAGATCTGCATTTGTCGACCTCATGTCAGACAGTACTGAAATTTAGGGGAGAAATCTGTGGTTCAAAAGGAAACACTTTGAATCACCCCCAACTTCAAAGGCACACTACAGTATAACTACTGGTGCCATACTTCAGCAGAGCAGAAATACACTTGTGGGGACGTGGGATCGGAAAATCTGGAACTATGTGGTGCACACTGCCAGAGGAATCTGTTGTGAACAAGGACGATCACTGCTATTGGAAAGGACTGTGAACCCTTCCTGAATAGTGGCTTGCCTGGGCTAACTACCTGCTGCTGTTTGGCACCCTAAAGTGTGTTTTCCATGGGCTTGTTGGCTTGCCCTTTGTTCGCGTGTGGAGGTCTCAGGGACATCAAGGACTTCTCCGTAAGGGATCAACACCGTCTGGAGAGCGGTGCCCCCTTAAGTGCCCACATTGTCTGCTGACTCCCAACTGGTAGCATGGCATGAGCGTGGAACTATGTATTGTGCCTGTAGGCCGGATTGCCTTGTGCAGAGGCCAAAAAGCATTGCCTGCATCTAAGGAATAGGGCCCCTGCAACGTGGGGACCTCATGACGCATAAGCGTCATGTCCGTGTTGCGCGGTTTCACCGGTTGTGTGATCCAACGTGGCCCACTTTGTCGATCGTGCCGCATCCCTCTCGTGCAGCACGCTGACTGCATGCTCATTGCGTGCAGTGTCCAATTAACAGTTAGCGATCCTCAGAGTTGAGAGTGTACCCGTAGTAGTGCCTCATTCTACCTCGTGTGGCACTGCAAAATTTGCGCCTGTGTGTATGACTGTGAACTGTCCGGCGTGATCAGTATCAACGAGCACCAGGCATGGTGCCTCATTTCCTTCATTGTGTGTGGCCAGTATTGTCTGGTGCAACCAGTATCAATGTACGCAGGACGTTGTGCCTCATTTCCAGAGAGGCATGGAATTTGCAACTCTTTGTTGTGTGTGACCAGAACTGTCTAGTGCGACATTGAGCCTCATTTCCAGGTAGGTACTAAGCTTGCTACTCTTCATTGTGTGGGACCGGAATTGTCTGGTGCAACTCATATTTCCATGCTCTAGACGTTGTGTATTGTGTATTGATTGCCTGGGTGCTACTCTGATCGATGTGTGCCTGATGGGGTGCTTCTTTCTTCCGAGAGGCTCCCCAGCTACATTCCCCATTCATTGATTGTTCCTTTTAGGCCCTCAGTGCGGTGGAACAACTGCCCTCTCCTCACCTGGCCCTGACAATATTGTGTTGCCAGGTATTGCCCAGATTGGGCCAGGGCAGTGAGAGTGACTGACTGAGATGAAGGAACTCTCCCGAGAAAGATCTGAAGCAGGTCAAGAGACTATGTGACCCTCCTGTGTTTCACAGAACTGGGCTGGTGCCGGAAGGCACATAGTGGAGCTCTTTAACGTGATCGACTATAATCCTAAGCCTGCTTCTACTCTGCATCATGTGGTCAAATTCCCATTTGGTGAGGCAGCCCGCTCCAATACGTCCGAACTCATAATCAGGCCCTAAGTGTTACTTCTGCCGCGTTCAGCCTAGTATCCAGGAAAGAGCTGGTTATCTCCAATCCCTGGACATAGGGTAGTCAGGGTGAGTTGGACCTGCATCAGTGTGTGTGTGTGTGTGTGTGTGCGTGTGTTTGTGTGTGTGTGTGTATGTTTGTCTGCCTGCTTACCACCTGTGATTAAGGACACTGCTTGGAGGTGTTGCTTTAAACTATGATTCCTTGCCAGAAGAATACTACATTTGACATTGGTTTTACCCATGCGGCCTCAGCCCATGGGGCTGCTTATAAGTGTTGTAATTCTATGTATGTACATATTTTTCCATTACCTCTATGAGAAAATCATGAGAGAAAACAGTTTTCTCTCAAACATGATGCATGAAATCTCAGCAGAGGAACAGCCTTTCTCAGAATATAATCACCATAGAACACACCACAATTGTTAAACTTAGTATGATATAACCAACAAATGATTTATATTGGAACTAAAATCTGTTATCACTCTTTATACGTGCTTCTTTTTGTGACCCTCAAAACATGCCATTCACTACAATGCATTTCAATGGGGACCATGTCCCAGAGTGTCCTGTAACGGCTGCTGCAGCATATTGTTCATGTTGTGGCAAGCCAATAAAGAGAGAGTCCCATTGGGACCCCCCCACATGCCCTTTGAGGTCTGGGTCTGCTCAACCTGCCCCCTTACAAAATGTAATTCATTTTCAGGACAAAGGGACCAAGTCCCTGAGTCTTGTAATAGCTGCCAAAACATACTGTTCAGGTTGCAATCAACCAGTCAGGATTGACTTGACTCCCTTAAATTGGCAAATCATAAGATATCTCAACACCAACTGTCCAGCTATACAATTATTTTTTAACATTAATTTCCAATACACTACTGAACGTAATTACACCAAATCACACAAAGCACAATCTGCAGACCAAGATCTAGCTTCATGCTGAATTTGGTGCAATGCCATTCAGCTGTTTTTGAATTGATATAGATCATCCTAAAGAAGTCTATAGAAAATGTGTAAGGATTTTGTGTTTTGGAACTCCCCTTTTTTCTCAGCCTCTGCTTAACAGATCACCCCGAAAATGTCCATGTACAAACTTGTCAAAAAAGTGGACAGCTGACCTAACTATAGCTACCAAGGTAATATATACACACACGCAAACAGACACACACACACACATTTATAGTTATAAGCCTGGGTTATGCCTATGTAAGAACGCTGCACATTTTCTTACATTGTCCTCTTTCTGTACCATAACATTTTACTGTGACCATTTGCACATGTTTGCTTGTGTGACAATGTTGGATACGTTTCTCTGAAACTGCTTTGCTTATACATATGGCTTCGCGCAACATTATCATGATGCCTCAAACACTGAGTACAAGGCCTTTGCATACGTTGTGAAAATGTCATTCTAACTTCATTTACGGGGCGATAGGGCTATGGGAAACAGGGTTTACCACGCTGCCATTGCCAAGCGTTACTATTACAACACAGTTGTTACAACAACCGTGTTGTTAGAACACAATGCCTTTACATCGCAAGCATTAGATCGACTTGCTGTAGGGGGCGCTCCAGCCTAAGGAATAGTATAACTTACTTTTCCAACACCTTCACTACAGTTGCGCAGGCTGGGGTTGGAATAGTAAATTATACTATTCCTAAGTCCAGCGCGCCCCATACAGCAAGTATGACTTGTGATTGTAAAGGTATCGCGTTCTAACAACACGATCGTTGTAACGACCGCGTTGTAATAGAACACGATGTTATAGCATGCAATGTAACCTGCTATATTCCAGGGCTATCTGCATACCCATAACAACACTGATCCGCATATACATCGCAAGGACACTTTTTATTATGAATAAAGAAGCATATCGGGGGGTTAGCAGAGGAGAAACGTCCGCTGGCATTGAAAGGTCCTGCATGCTGAGGTTTTGTCAAGCAGCTTTCTAACACCTCTGTGAAGGGTGACCAGTTTGTGACCAAGACTGGGTCCTACATTTTTTCCTGCAAGGTAATGGGGTTGGATAATCCCAGAGGGCTAAGGGGGATTCTTGGCTCTGCACCTACATACATTTTAGACATACACAGGGTAGGGATTTCATAGTAGGAGTACACCTGATTTTTACCTTGTACTATATGCCTGCATATAAACAGTGTCTTAGCACCGTAGTGGTACTATATCTGTTATATCTGCTATTAACTATTTTTTTGCTTGTAATCACTTTCATTTGCTTCCAATTATCGCAGCACAAGTATACTATACAAGAATAACGTTGGGTCAATAAATATATTGAAAATGTCCCATCGTGTATTCCCTGTATACCTCTCTGAGATCAAGAGTGAACAAATGACTGAGCAAAATGGTTCTAGATCTGTTATCAAGATCCCTGAGGAGTCAGGGTTGTCATGATCAGTAGTTGCCAGAAACCATTAGGGGGGATGATTCTGGTGGCACTGTGAGTTAGCTGGTCTCTAGGCCAACATATACTACGGGGTGCATGGAATCAGTCTAGGAACCTCACTCAAAGTTTATGTTGTCTACAAACGCCCAGATCCTACAGATTAGTGGGAACTACATGCTATGGCACCACCAACGTTGGTTGGGTTCTTATTTTATGATCTACCTGAATACTTCAATCGTGCCGTCTCAGAAAACCTCTACTCACCTTCAAACCGGAGTTGTCCGTGATGGTAGGGTAATTTGCCTCAGCTGAGTAGGTAATACCCTATGTATTGGCTGTAAGTTGTTCAAGTTTGTAGAATATACTTCCCAGAAATTATGTTACCCTATCTCCATAATTAATTTATTAAATTCTTTTGTCTTCGAAACATTTTAAAACAATGTTTGAAAACGGAGAAGAAGGAGCATTAAACATAGCAGAAAACTACAGACATGTATTTACTCTCAAGTGATTAAACTTTGGTCTCTCTGCAACAGGTGGACACGTTACCTTGGTGGTTGAGGCACACGAAGCATTCAAAACAGAGGTATTCTATTCCAGGTTTAAAGTCCCAGCTGCAAATGAGTGCACATAATTATTTCACACCTATATTGAGGATGAAACACCAGAGGAATACACTCCATATGAACACAAAGAAATTGCTCTCTCTTACAAAGAGCATATTAATTGTTTTAAAGGCCCCCTCCCACACACTACAGAAAACGTGACACTCTGGCCGCTACAAAAATACCGCATCTTAACACTGCTAATTTAGCTGAAGCAGAAATGCATACACTATAAGGAGAATTAGTAAATATATACAGAAATCTCACACAGTTCATAATGCGAACACTCCCAGTTAACCCTGTGCGGACTGCTCAATCTGCACAACCGAAAATGGCTACCACGGATATTAGCCCACAAACAGTGAATGCCATTATGGGAAAGATTTCCACCAGTCGGGAGCAAATTCTGTTCTGCTTAGTTAAAAAAAACAGCTGGAGTCAGTTTTTCCCCATACAGCATGGGAGAAAAACACAGAATAATAACTATTTGCTTGCCAATGAGGATGGCTCCCCCAGTAGAAAAGTACTGAACTTAGGGTACAGTCTTTGCTGCCATTTATAGCAGAACACATGGTACCCCTTCTTTGGCTGTTTTACCAGATGTGTTGAAACAGTTACAGTTATAGAATGAGTTACGGGCAGCATATGCCCTGGATTTAGGGATGAAATTGATGGGCAATTTTGCCACAGTATCCACCATATGTTAAGTTACATAAAAGGGGAGGCAGGTGCATTGGCTATACACCAATGCCTGAGGGATCTCACTCCTGCATAGCAGCAGTAGTAATTACCTAAGATTATCGAAGAAACCTATGTTACCTTAAGTAAAGATAATTTGGGAGCCAGACTTGAGAAACCACAACTTAAGAGTAATTCTGAAAAGGATAACTCTAAGCAAGCACCCGATTCTTCGATAAAGAAGAAATAAGATAATAAAAAAATAAGGACAACACATGATCAAAGGGTGGGTCTTCTCAGGAGGATGCCACTGAAAAAAAATACAATCCTAGAAACCGTGATAAAATCAGGAAGCCTGACAGGCATTAGGATACTGATACACGTTCCGCTCATTTCTTTCAGGAGTCATCTGATACACATTCGTAGAGAGTTGGCAGTCAGAGCGCACATAAGAAGAGCATGTGAAGCCGGATAAGGGATAACAACGCTCATCCGACTACATCATTAGTAAAGAAGAAAAACCAAAGAATAATAAACCTCAATTCAAAGATAGATAAGATCAAAATCAGGCATGTCTAGAATACTGAGGACTCTGATGAGGAAAGGGCAGTGACGATGCTGGACAGCCTGGCAGGAATCGCAATAGCTCATCTGAACCTGATGGATTATCTGGCGGTAGTAACACTGAGTGAGCATATCACGGTGGAAACACCTGATACTAGTGTAAGTGTTACCCATTATTTATACGAAATTACACTCCAGTTGAAGGGGGACATACTCAGAAACATCAAGTCTCTGTTTTTGGAGAACTTGACGTCTGGTTATAATATTCTTTCGGCTGAGAAAAAATACCTCCTGAGTTTGTAATAAAATGCCCAAAAGAGGAAAGGGTAAATTTACCTGCTTTTTCCAATCTTGTTCTAGAATCAGTGAAGCATTCTTAGGCCAAAGAGTGGGCATTAGTGCTATCTCCTGCATTATACCAAACCCATGTTGGGTGGGATGAGGAGTCACCTCATCATGAGATCCCTTGAAATCAACTCCGCAACCCCAGAGACAATACCCAATAAAACATGAAGCTCATAAATAGGTTAGGGAAATCCTAGAACAACTTGAATACCAAGGTGTAATAGACAACTGCACCTCGTCAATTAATAACCCTTTGTTTGCAGTAATGAAAACAGACAATTCATACCATCTAGTATTAGATTACAGGCATTTAAACACATTTACTCGCACGTTTGCAGTACAAAATGCAAACAGTGCCTCATTAATGAATACCATTGTGTGGACAAAATACAAAACAACACTAGATATCTCAAATAGATTTAGTCTGCCAGAATAAAGCACCTGGAAGTGGATATTTGACAGCATTCTCAGTGCTAGGCTCACAGTGGCAATTTGGTCAATTACCGCAGGTCAATTACCGCAGGGGTATGAGGATAGCCCTAGGTTATTTTCAACTACAGTGACAGAGTTACTTCAAAATTTTGATGAGGAGGCATTGTCCTACATTGATGATATATACCTGGCAGATGATGCATTAATGGAACACTTGGATACAGTAGATCGCATAATTCTGGAATTTACTCACCTGGGTTACAAATTTAATTTTAAAAAAAAATTAAAAATTGTCATCTCAATGTCCTATTTTTAGGATACAAGTTGTCAGTTGATGGCAAAAGCCTGGTGCTGCATTTTTTTGAAAAACATGCGTTGCTCTAACCTCCAACTCTGAAAAGATTAAAATCCATTTTGGGATTTTTAAATTTTGGCAGATCATACATTTTGGATTACGCAGAATGGGTAAAAACATTGTAGGAGTCTGGCATAGAATACGGTGCACACTTATTTAAATGAAGCACCTTGCATTGATCATGGCAACTCTTATGGTGAATTTAGTGGTCTTTGATCAGGCCTTGGTGTAGTTCACAGTTTTGCTACGCGGAACTTCACGAAGTTACAAAAAAACTCAGCGAAGTTCCGCGAGAGGCGGAGTGCAGTGCGAACTGGAGTTTGTGCTGGTTTTTCTGCTGCTCGGGTAGAAATTCTACCCGAGCGGCAGCTTGTGCTCGCGAACTTACAGTTTTCTGCACTCCCCGAGCTCCGCGGAGTGCAGAAAACTCCGCAAACTCCACGAACGGAGCAAAGTTCACCACCCAGGCCTATCTTTGAAAACCTTTGGAAAGCTCTCAAAGTGGTAGCCGCGGAGAGCAGCCTTCAGGTTTATCTTGAAGGAGTGCTAAACAGCTTGTTTTACTGTATTAATCATATACTTTAGGTTAAATTAAAAAAAAGAACCACACAGTGCATATAATAAAATAAGTCTACTTATTACACAACACCCACTTACACAAACTTGGACCAGGAAACTCAGAGCAGAGGAGCTGGGGACACAAGGAACCACCCAAGGTAAGTACCCAGGAATCCCACGGAGGCTGTGTGCAGAGTGGAAACTCAGTCATGTGTCCAATAGATGTCAATGGGGAAGTCATGGTTGCAGTTTGGAAGAAGGACCCTCCCCAGAGGACCCTGAAGAAACGCTGTGCAAGTCAGAAGGTTAGAGAGTCACCCCACCCGTATATACCCCAGGAACCAGGATACCTACACCAGGGAAGCTTGTTGCTGAGGTGCAAAATGACATCGGAAACAGCTGTAGGCCACATTGGAGGTCTTCAGGAAAGATGCTGCTGGAGAAGACTGTTCAAGAGTCCCTCAATCAATTAATCAATCAGGGTCATTATAAGCGCACTACTCACCCATGAGGGTCTCAAGGCACTGACAGGAGGAAGGGGTGTCCGCAGATCTGTCTAGCTGAAGAGACAGGTATTGAGAGTCTTCCTGAAGGTGTTCAGGGAGGGGACACATCTGATGTCTGCTGGTAGCATGTTCCAGGTTTTGGCTGCAATGTGGGAGAAGGATCTTCCACCTGCTCTTGCCCTGTGAATGCGCGGGGTTTCAGCCAGTGCAAGGTTGGCAGATCGGAGGTTTCTTTTAGGTACGTGGAAGTTGATTCTACCGTTGAGGTAATTGAGTCCGTTGTTGTGTAGGCATTTGTAGGCATGAGTGAGGATTTTGAAGGTGACTCTTTTCTCCACAGGAAGCCAGTGGAG
The DNA here is from genome assembly GCF_964204655.1 of Triturus cristatus. NCBI lineage: Eukaryota > Metazoa > Chordata > Amphibia > Caudata > Salamandridae > Triturus > Triturus cristatus. The sequence goes on from NC_140584.1 coordinate 1,201,374,022, forward strand.
TCTACATAGGTGTTGGCTGATGTTTTTGTGCCGTGGGATGCCGGGGACGAGTCTGGCAGCGGTGTTCTGTATAGTCTGGAGTTTGCGGAGTAGGGACTTGTTGATGCCGGCGTAGAGGGCGTTTTCGTAGTCGAGTCTGCTGGTGATGAGTGCATGGGTTACTGTCTTCCTTGCCTCGGGCGGAATCCATTTGAAGGTCTTGCGCAGGATGAAGAGGGTGTTGAAGTAGCTGGAGGTGACAGCATTGATCTGTAGGTTTATGGTGAGTGCTGAGTCGAGTACGATGCCCAAGTTTTTGGCAGGGTCTGAGGGGGTAGGTGGGCTTCCGAGGGCGGCTGGCCACCAGGTGTTGTCCCATGCTGAAGGGATGGTTCCAAGGACGAGGACTTCTGTCTTCTCGGCGTTGAGCTTCAGGCAGCTGTTGGTCATCCAGACTGCGACATTTTGCATTCCTTTCTGGAAGTTGAGTTTGGCGGTGGTGGGGTCTCTGGTAAGGGAAAGGATGAGCTGGGTGTTGTTGGCGTAGGATATGATGAGGAGACCGTGTTGTCGGACGATAGCTGTGAGGGGGGGCCATGTAGATGTTGAAGAGGGTGGGGGTCAGATATGACCCCTGTGTAACTCCGCAGGTGATCACCGTGGGATCGGAGAGGAAGGGTGGCAGTCTGATTCTATGGCTTCTTCAGTGAGGAAATATCAGTCACAGTCCAGGGCAGTTCCTTGTATGCCGGCGTCGTAAAGTCTGGCGACTAGTGTGCAGTGGCAGAGTGTCGAAGACCGCTGACAGGTTGAGTAGGATGAGGGCTGCGGAGTGGCCTTGGTCCAGGACGGTGCGGATATCATCTGTGGAGGCGAGCAGGGTAGTCCCGGTGCTGTGGTTGCTTCGGAATCCGGATTGGGACGAGTTGAGGATGGCGTTCTCTTCGATGAATCAGGTTAGTTACCTGTTGACTGTTTTCTCTGAGACTTTGGCTGCGAAGGGGAGGAGCGAGATGTGCCGGTAGTTTGTGAAGTCAGTGGGGTCAGCTGTGAGCTTCTTTAGCAGGGGTCTGACTTCTGCGTGCTTCCAGTTGTCAGGGAAGGTGCCTGTTTTGAAGATGATGTTGATGGTGCGCTGGAGCTCCGGTGCAATGGTAGTCGTGGCTCTGTGGTAGATGTAAGGAGGGCAGGGGTCAGTGGGGGCCCCTGAGTGGCAAATAGATCTAACCAAGGCTCTCCCCACTGTCGAAAGAGACCTTGTACCACCTCCGAGTGAAGACACCATTCGTGATCCATCATGCACCTGCGGCTGTGTTCCTCCGCCCTGGCTTTCAGGAACCTGGCAGGTTTTGAACCACCAGGGATATGGCAAGATGCTCCAGCCATGTCCAGAGGCGGAGAGCCTCCTGACATAGGGTCCTTGACCCCACCCCACCCTGTTTGTTGCAGTACCACATGGCGGTGGTGTTGTCCGTGAACACCTGCACGACCCTTCTCCGGACAGAGGGAAGGAATGCCTTGAGTGCAAGACGAATCGCCCGTAGCTCCAGAAAGTTGATGTGGAGCCCAGCCTCTTCTGGAGACCAGGGGCCTCTGATCTCCGCCTCTCCCATGTGGCCGTCCCATCCCAGAAGGGACATGTCCATCACCACCGTGTGCTCTGGTTGGGGAGGGGAGAGGGATCTGCCGTTGACCCAATCCTGGTTCATGAACCACCACTGCAACTGTCGAGCAGTGCATGCCGAGATCTGGACGCAATCAGACAGATTCCGCTGATGCTGCGCCCACTGAAACTTCAGGCCCCACTGCAGAGCCCGCATATGCCACCTGGCATGATCGACCAGCAGGATGCAGGAGGCCATGAGGCCCAGCAGCATCAGGGTCATCCTGATGCAAACCTGGGATAGAGGCTGAAAGATCATAATCATAGCCCGATTATCCCAGACTCGCTGTTCGGGAGGATAAACCCGAAACTGTGTTGTGTCCAGAACCGCTCTGATGAATATGAGCTTCTGCGAGGGAATCAGGTGTGACACTGGCACATTGATGGAGAACCCCAGCGAATGCAGGGTGTCGGCCGTAGTCTGGAGGTGGGAAATGACTGGATCGAGCCCCCCTTCAACAGCCAGTCTTCGAGATAGGGGAAGACTGGAACCCCTGATCTGTACTTATGAGCTGTGACCACCGCCATCACTTTTGTGAACACCCGATGGCGCTGGTAAGGCCAAAGGAGAGCACGGCAAACTGAAAATTCTCGTGTCCTACCGTGAACCGCAGGTAACGCCGGTGGGCCGGCAGTACGGGGATGTGAAAATAAGCGTCCTTCAAGTCCTACGCTACCATCCAGTCTCCAGGGTCGAGGGCAGACAAGACCTGAGCGAGCGTCAACATCTTGAACTTCTCCTTCCGGAGGAAGGCTCTTGTTCTTCTTGGGTATCAGAAAGTTTTGAAAATAACAACCACGACCTACTTCTGGGGCAGGAATGTGCTCGATAGCACCCTTGGCCAAGAGAGACAAAACTTCCTGTTGGAGAAGTGCCAGGTGATCCTCCGACATGCGGTGGTATTGAGGTGGCATGACTGGAGGAGTAGCCTCAAAGGGGAGGGAGTACCCCCTTCGGACTATTTGCAAAAAACACCTGTCTGAAGTGATGATGCACCAGTGGGGGAGGTGATGGCAAATCCTGAGGCCCACTGGTGTTTTATGGGCCTAAAAAGGTTGGACTAGGAGGGTTTGGAGGCTGCTGCAGGGGGGGGGGGTTGGTGGACTGGCCTGTCTGCTGGCCCCCTGAACCACGGCGTTGATTCCCACATCCCGGCCGCGCGAAGGGTGGGAAACTTACTGCAGCCTGTGGCTCTGGGTAGAACGTAGTGGGGCACCCCTTCCATAGCCACGAAAGGGGCGAAAAGCAGAGTCCGCTGGACGGCTGGAGAGGCCCATGGACTTGGCTATAGCCCTTGAATCCTTGAAACGCTCTAGAGCGTTGCCCGCTTTGTTGCCAAAAAGGCGACAGCCATCAAAGGCCATGTCCATCAAGGTGTTCTAGACATTCTCCAAACAGCCAATCAATCTCATCCAAGGCATAGCGACGAAGGGCTATAGACGTGGAAATCGGCCTGCCTAGAGAGTCGGCGGTATCCAGCCCACAACGGATGGCAAACTTAGCTGCGTCCCTCCCGGCGGCGACAGCCTGAGAGAGCACTGTCCGGGCCTCCTCCGGACACTGAGGCAGCACCTGCACATCTGTATCCCACACAGAGTAGGAATAACGGCCCAATTGAGATGCAGTGTTTACCGACCACAGTCCCAAGCTGGCGGAAGAGAAAATTTTCTTCCCAAGATGGTCCAGCTTCTTGGATTCCCTTTCTGGTGGTGCAGTAGGGAATGTGCTCTTGGAAGTGGAGGCTTGGACCACCAAGCTCTCTGGGGTAAGGTAAGGTGCTGGGAGAGGAAAGTGGGGTCGCCCGGAGCCGGGCGGTGGCGTCGGGCAATCATCCTGTCCACGGGAGCTCCAGTGTTGGGCCTGGACCACGTGCCCAAAAGGACATCGGTAAGGGCCTCATTGAACGGCGGCAGGGGCTCTGAAGATCTCGCTGCCGGCTGAAGTACCTCTGTCAGAAGGTTAGTCCTGACCGCCACCGTAGGAAGCTTGAGGTTGAGGGCCTCGCCCGCCCTACGCAACACCACTGCATATGGCACTCCATCCTCCATAGCCATGGTAGGAGGACACAACATGTCAAGGTCAGGGGAGGTGTCAAAACCACTGGAGTCCCCCAGTTCCTCTCTCCAGTCCTGCTCAGATCCTATCTGATCAGTTAAAGGGTCACCTGATCCCTCCCAGTCCTCCTCCTCATCCTCAGGTTGCCAATCTGGCCAAAACAGAACCCAGGAGTGAAAAGTGGTACAAAAACTCCTCTCGGTGCCAGATCTGGAGTCCAGCTCCGGTTCCACATCGGGATGGAGGCCGGGGTAGACGCCGGCTGGGGACACAACCAGCGTCAGTTGCAGCTGCGGTGCCGGAGGAAGCGGCACCGGGGGAGGTGTAATAAGGTCCAGGCTTGGATCTAAGGGAGGCCTGCAGAGCTGTGGCCTGAGCCGACGGCGGAGAAAAGGCCGGCCCCCCAACCAAGTCTGCGGGGCCCAAAGGCGCATGGGCCGGTTTGGGCCACCCAAAGATGACAAGCATCGCCTCCTAAAACTTACAAAGTTGGGCAGGAGTCGCACCGCCCATATACCCCGTCACGTCAGCCGACTGACGGAGAGAAGTCGAAGAGCGACGATGCTTCTTCGACTTCTTTTTGTGCTTTGACTTACCCAACTCAAGTGTGAAGACTTCAATGACTTGGACGAGTGGTGATGGCTCCACGACTGGTCCCTCGACCTCCTTCGCGACCAGGACATCAAAAGGCACAGAGCTGACCGCAGGCACTCAAGCAGCTTTCGGGACCGCTCCCGTAAAGTCTTCGGCGCCATCGTCCGGCAGTCGGAGCACGACTAGGGTCGTGGTCGCGCTCTAGGCAAAAGAGGCACACACGGTGTGGATCCGTAACTGACATAAGTCGGGGACAGGACCCGCATGCCTTCAAACCGGGCAATCCTCGTGCACCAGAGTCGGAGACTCGAAAAAAGACGTTGGCAAAAGTTGTACAAAAAAGTCAGTCAAAAAGTTACTGGAGCTACCGCTCTTTCCGGATCTGCGCTGGCTGGCGGAGAAAAAGAAAGAAATGGCGTCAGCATGCAAGGGCGGCGTCTAAGTAGCTACCACGATGTTATCCAGGCAACCACAATGCCAAAAACGGATGTGGAGCCGACTGACGCCACCTTCCGCCGCGCAGAGGTACTGCTGACGAAAAAACTTTCTGGATCCAGTCTGACGCCTGGGGTAATTCTAAGGTAAGGAATGTATAACAAGAGGGCGCTAGAGGGCGCACGGCAAGATGGCCGCACTGTAGTCCAGCTCCGCCGGCTGTATTTAGTATCCTGCATAGATCCTGCTCCCTGGCAAACATCCAAGTCCCCAAATCATGGGGCGGCACTGCTAACATCCTAGCACTGAGGCGTGGAGCCGAAAATCCGACTTACAGATCGTTGTTGGCTCTCCCTGGCCGCCTGACCGGATCCTGAACGCTGGGCCTCTGAAGTAATGGCGGCACTGACATCGGCATAGACGGCGGCGGCTGCCTGGCATGGGCTGTGAGGGGAGCCCGGACCTGCGTGCATTCTAGCGCTCCGCTCGGCTGCTGCATTGGAGGTGCCCTCTGTCCCGCTGATCCGATCTGGAACGGTGTAAGATCAGCGGTAGGAGCGGACTTCTGCCTTAACCTCTGACCTGCCCGAGTGGGCGGCTGCTGAGATCTGGCCTGCCGGCCGGAGGGGTCCACGCCTGCTACATGCTTCCCATGCCGCATTCCACATTGCGTCTTACTTGATCTGTGCGGCAGCTGAGGTGGTGCGGGTGCTGCGGAGCTGGGCCGCCCTGTCTATGGGTTGGCTGGGCCTTCGCGCCGCATCCCCCTGCTCCTCACTGGGGTGTGTGTGCGCACGGAGGCTGTGTGGACGGAGGACTGGAATGAGTGGCCACGGCTGGAGTGAGCCACCTACCATGCTCTGAGTACACACGCGATAAAACTGCAGCTGGTGTAGCAGACGATTTCTGGCTGGAAATAACAGCGGAGTGTACTCTGAGGATAATGCTTTTAAGGGCACCATTTTAAACTATTGAGATTGACTGTTGCCTGGATTAGCGCGTTCTGTGTGCTCCCTTCAGACGATGTGCACGCGTGCGGTGTGCCAGGTGCGTGCGGCCTGCTTTAGGTTCATTTATAGCTAACAGGTGATCGGTCCTGGGGATTAGTGTGCGAGATGGGGCTCTACTGTGGTGCGCGTTGAGAAGAACATTGCACTCCAACGCCATGGGTAAACCTGAGAAAAATCAGCCGCGCCTCAATTTTGATCCACGCAAATCAGGTAGCTCTGGATAATCTGGGGCCTCGGACTCAGAACTAGACTCTGCTAGTGCTCCACCAACTGCGTTGGAAAAGACACTATCTGTCATACAGGCCAGTTTGCAACCAATCGACGGGAAAATTGCAGCCCGGAATGGACATATGGACACTATCTCTGCCACATTAGATAGGCACGCTGTGCGTATAGGTGAGGCAGAGCAGCGAATATCCATCACTGGAGATGGGCTGCAGCAGGTCACCATGAAGGTCTCGGACATGGCAAAGATTCTGCCAGTGATTCAAGCGAAAAACAAAGATTTGGAAGCGTGCTCCTGGCGCAATAACATCCGCATTTTAGGGCTGCCAGAATCTACAAACATGGGCAGATTGGAGACCTATGTGGAACAAATGCTGCATGAAGTATGCGGCGCTGACAATTTATCCACCATGCTAATAGTGGAGAAGGCCCACCGATCATTAGCCTCTCGCTCGCCTCCTGGCACTCCGCCCTGGCCAATTATAGCTCACCTGCTCAACTACAGGGATTGTGATGCAGTTCTACGTATCTCACGACAGAAGGGAACTATCACCTGCCAGGGTAATACCCTATCCTTTTATCCGGACTTTCCAGCCAACGTTCAAACAGCGCGCAAAGAGTTCCAAGTGGTAAAAAAAACTCCTAATGAACGAAAACATCCCGTACGCCATGTTATATCCTGCCCGCCTTTATGTTGGAGTGGACGACAAGGCCTGGATCTTTGACAGTCCCAAACGGGCTATGGAATTCGCTAAGTCTCTCTGCCACAAGAAGAAATCCCCTCCAGATACATCAGACAATGAAGATTGAAAAGTAGTTGCTTGAGACTGACGAGTGCTGTGGAACTATATTTGCCGGTCCTGGGCTACCCACTCACTGACTACTCGAGTCAATGGTTCCTATTATGGAGATGGTACCCTCTGGTTTTCTTTTTTTTTCACCGTCACCCTGTTTTATGTCATAGGCGGAGAGGTACCACTTATCAATCATACAGGTTGGGTTCCTAGTTACCTTGCTATGTTGACCTGATGAAGCGGTATTTATGTTGTTTTCTATTATATCAGGGATAATGATATTGATGGAACGGCCACCTCCCTAGGTTATCTGGGAGTTATTGTGCCACAATGTCCCCCAATGGGTGTACCCCACCATCACTTTTGACATTGTTTTAAATGAGGGGGTTTGTTACAAGTTGGGAGTATGGCTTTGGCAAATTGGGGATGCTAAAGTGGGAGGGGGTGGGGGTTAGCAGAATTTGTAACGGGGTATTGTTTTTTGTGATTGCACCTACACACAGGCCATGGTACAATTTTACAGTTGCAACCATTTCTGTATTGATGAAGCACTTGCATCAACTCTGGATTATCTCTTTTGCAAATGCACGATAACTACAATTGTTTGACTTGGAATATTAGAGGGCTTAACACCCCCAAAAAAGTTTGTCAGGTCTTGGCTTATTTGGATAGACAAAAGGTACAGAAGAGCGCTCCTACAAGAGACACACCTCACCAAATCCTCTGAGGTTAGGTTCGCTGCCAGATGGGCATGTCACAAGGTAGCGCCTTCATATTCCTCTTACGCAAGGGGGGTTATCACACTGTTTAGGAGAGGTCTGCCTTTCACACCTCTTAAAACATACACTGATGGCAAAGGCCGGTGTGCCATGATTCATGGAAAATTAGGGGTAACAATGATCACGATTATCAACATCTATGGCCCTATAATTGACAATCCACAGGTCTTTCTTCATATGCTCAATGTTTTACGCACCTGGCCAGATGCTGCCATTTTATGGGGAGAGGATGAGGGGGGGGGGGATTAATACACACTTAGATCCGGCTAAGGACAAGTCAAATCCACAGGGAGCACGCACCATAAAGGTCTCTCAATGCATACGTGATGCGATTGTGGAGTGGGGACTGGCGGATACGCAACAACAATGCCAAAAGTGGCCCACATTTTACACCCGCACACAACATCTGGTCCCGATTAGATTACTGGCTGTTGAGCGAAGAATCTAATGGCTGGGTCACAGACGTTGCTCCCCTTCCGCGCACCTTGTCAGATCACAATCCAGTGAAATTATGTTTAGGCGTTCGCGCCACTATACACCGACCGTTCACCTGGCGCTTCAGGGCTGAATCTCTGCTGGATCCTATCTATAATGACACTATATGGAAGGCAATAACACAATATTTTGAACTCTATGTGGGGACGGTTGAAAGTGCCTCCTCTTTGTGGGTGCGGGGGGTCTGTATCAGCACAACTGCAGGCATACTACGGGACATACTTGGACAACTCTCCCAAATAGAGGCCATCCTGATTGATTTAGAGCGGGACTATGCGAGGGACCCCAAAACTGACACATTAGCACGTATTCACGAACAAATATTAGAATACAACACATTGGCGGATTCCGAAATCCGCTATTTATCATGTCAACACATTGCAAGAGCATACGGGGAGGGGGGACGGCCTGGTAGACAACTAGCCAATCAAATTAAATTCAGATCTGAACATCATCACATCACAAAAATAGTCGACTCGCAGGGGGAGGAACATTTCACACCTTACGGTATAGTGGAACAATTCAGGTCCTGCTATGCTGTGATGTATAAATCTCACGGGAGCATGGATGAAGATGCTCTCGGAGATTACCTCTCTGATATTGCATGTGCGTGGCTAGCAGATGGCCATCGCGAATACTTAAGCCAACCAATTGACGAAACTGATATCAAAGCAGCGTTCTGATCCCTGCCAAATAAATAAACCCCGAGCCCAGATGGATTAACGACAGAGTTCTATAAAAAATATGCCGATCTCTTAACACCCTACCTTCTAGAGGTATATGCGGAAGCCCATGATACTGGCATCCTACCACCATCTCTGAGACAGGCTCTGATTATTACTTTACTAAAAAAGGATAAGGCTCCAACGCAATGCGACTCTTATCGCCCGTTGTCCCTCATCAATTTAGATGCTAAAATACTAGCCAAAATTTTAGCCACTAAACTCCAACCACTAATGTCCTGCCTGGTCCTACCGGATCAATCTGGCTTTATACCGGAACGCTCTACCTCTCACAACTTAAGAACGTTGTTCGCCAGGATCCATATTCTAAATCCAGATCTCCCAGCGGCTGCAGTCATGCTAGATGCGGCCAAAGCATTCGATTCCATCGAATGGCGCTATATGTTTTTCATCCTGAGACACATGGGGTTCCCGAATGTGTTCATACGCTGGGTACAATTGCAGTATAATGACCCATCGGCAAGGGTCCGGATGGGGGGTCTTACATCCGAGCCTTTCTCCATTTATTGGGGCACAAGGCAGGGCTGTCCACTCTCGCCACTTTTGTTTGCTATCGTATTGAGTCATTAGCTTGTATTATATGTCAACGTCATAGGGAATCAGCACTAAATTTTAACCATTGTCCTGTTGGCATATCCCTATATGTAGACAACATGGTGCTTTATATTCGCGAACCACAAAAGCATCTGTCCCCCATTCTGCGGGAATATATTTGTTTTGGCTTATTCTCCGGGCTCCTGATAAACTGGGACAAGTCGGTCATTATCTCTTTGACGTTGCACACTACACCCCCACGGATGGAATACCCGTTAATGTGGTCCACCAACCCTGTGAAATATCTAGGAGTGTGGGTACATCGTGACCCGGAGATTGTGGTACGGAAAGACTACGGTACGGCTTGTGCTGCCCTTGAACTGCAAGTTAATCGATGGACCTCATTACCACTCTCCCTCGCCGACCGCATTGCCATTATTAAAATGGTCGTATTACCGCGGTTTCTCTATATATTCAACAATATCTCAATCCGACTGTCGACACACCTTTTTCGCACTCTTCGTTCCCACTTACTCAGATTTATCTGGAATGGTAAGCAAGCTCAAATAAGCTGACATACACTTACCTTCGATTATGCCCATGGAGGGTTCTGCGCCCCTGATTTATACCAATGCTACCTATGTGCACAGGCACAATACGCCTACTACTGGTACCATCCACATGCTTTCACGCCACACATCGCAGTGGAGGATGGGGACGCGCATCCTGTTCCATTGACTGGAATATGTACACATACACACAGGGGCACGCCCAAGACAGAGATAAACACATAGGACACCACCATAACCGCTTGGCAATCAATTGCCAAACTGGCAAAAAAACTCCCGATTTATTTCCCGGCCCTACCACTCGCACATCATGCCTCAATTTCAGTCATGCAGGAGAAGGGATCGATCCGCTCGTTGCAAACGGTCGGTATCCAACAAATGCAGGATGTCTTTATAGACGGACGCTTTCTCACGCCTGAGGACCTGCAATACATTAGAAACCAAACGCCACTATTTAGCTTTACTGTTCAATGCTTGAAACTTGCATTTAAAAAACATTATGAGTCTTATCCCATGGAACCACCCACATTGCAATTGTTACAGTTATTGGTGGTGGGACCCTCGAGGCGGAAACTGGTAATTAAATTATATAAATCAGTACGTTCTGAGACCATACATAGAGAAGACCGTAGCTTGATTCGGTGGAACACTGCACTAGATACCCCGTTGACACCAACGGAGTGGGAGCAAATATGTACCTTAACAGGCAGACTAACCCCGAATGGGAACCTCAGGATTATTCACTTCAAATATATTCATCAGATCTATCACACACCGTCCAAACTGTACAGTATAGGCCTTTGTGATACAAGTAATTGCAAACGATGTGGTACTCAAGATGCAGACTTCTGGCATCTGGCATGGCACTGCAGTCTCGTCTCACAATACTGGCTGGCGGTTATTAACAGTTTGCAGATTATGTCCAATCAGGTCTTGCGGTGTGAGCCGGTGGTCTGTTTGCTATGTTATGTACCTCACATTAAGGGCACACTTGGGAAGTTTTTGAGAATTGCTCTGTTATTAACAAAACGGCGAGTGGCGTTGACATGGGAAAGCTCACTGGCCCCCTGTGTCAAGCACTGGCTGCATGACATGGTGTACTGTAGAGAAAAGCTTGAACTGTATGCTGAAGAACTCCGGTCCTCTTCTAAGCCTAAAGACATTTGGGAGTCAAGTCAAGTCAAGTCAAGTCAGAGAATTTATAAAGCGCACTACATACCCAGAGGGTCTCAAGGCGCTAAGGAGGGGGGGGGGAAGATTACTTGTCAAAAATCCACGTTTTAAGTTGCTTTCTGAAAGCTAGGTGGTTCTGGGTAAGGCGAAGGTGAGTGGGGAGTGAGTTCCATGTTTTAGCAGCCAGGTAAGAGAAGGATCTGCCTCCCATGGTGGTCTTGTTGATGCGAGGCACGGTGGCGAGGGCTTGGCTGGAGGAACGTAGTTGGCGGGAGGGGGTGTAGAAGGACAGTCTTGAGTTGAGGCATTCTGGTCCGATGTCGTAGAGTGATTTGTGTGCGAGGGTTAGCAGTCGGAAAGTGATTCTCTTATTGACGGGTAGCCAGTGGAGGTCTTTCAGGTGGCCAGAGATGTGTTCGTTGCGTGGGATGTCTAATATGATTCTGGCTGAGGCGTTTTGGATTCGTTGGAGTTTCTTTTGGAGTTTAGCGGTAGTGCCTGCGTAGAGGGTGTTTCCGTAGTCCAGTCGGCTCGTGACTAGAGCATGGGTGACTGGACAATACCTTCTTGCAAAAAATCAAAATGACCAGATATCTAATGTTTGAAAAGTACATTATTGCAACGTGTACGTATTGATATGAGTTACACAAATAACAGGCGGCCTTTTTTCTGTTCTATATAGTCATAAGGGGGTAGCAATCACACTTTTTTTGTTTTCTTGTTTTGGTGATGTTGTTGTCTGTTCTCATTGAAGCATGCCATCCTGCCAGACGGGCTCTGTATACTATTGCTTCTTGAAAACAATAAAGAGAATTAAAAAAAAAAGGAATGTATAACTAACGTGTTACTTTCAGATTGATATCATTACCTGACATCATCCCAAATCCTTGCAAAATTGTTTGAGCTGATCTACTTTGTAGGAATGCAACATTTCAATCTCAAACTACAATTCTGCAGCCTCACTTGCTGGTTTACCCTTCTGAGATGTGATGCGTGGATATTTTAAGGGTCACTCAAAAAATAGAACCAAAAACAAAACACAGTATGTGGTTGCATAGTGGTCTGCACTAAACTAGTGATGTACACCAACCAATCACAGTGGGTCAAGTACAAATACAGGTTAAAATCCTCACTGCTGACCACCATGTTTAGAAATGGGGATCTCTAGTTGGCAGAGGTAGGTACCTTTGTCCAAATAGGGAGTCCTGCTGCTCGCAGAGGAAGGGTTGGGTCGATTCCGGTCTATAGGGGGAGTGATGCGAAGATTCTTCGTGCTGGTTCCAGTCCGCAGGTAATGCAACAGGGAAGCGTGTCGCACAGGTACGATGCGTGGATCTCGGGATGCGTCTGCGATCGATACGGGGGCGTTGCGTGGCGCTGCGTTGGGCCTCTTCAGCCGCGATCCCTCGATGTATTGATTCTTTCTGCGACGACAGGCGCTGCGATGGCTTTTGCAGCGGCACGGCGCTGCAATGCGTGGAAATTCTTCTTGCTCTGTGAAGATGAGTCGGAAAAACAGCCGCAAGAAGAGCGATGTGTTAATTTCTGTAGTTCTTTGAGGTTCTTCTCTCTTCCAGCTCCCAAACAGCAGCAACCACCTCCAGAGGCCCAAAAATTGCACAGGCACCTCAAGGCAGGTCACAACTCACAACAGCGGAGTTCAGGGGAGCTGAGGGTGAAGTCTTTGTGTCTCCTGCAAGCAGGGGACACAGCACACAGCAAAGTCCTTCTTCTTTCCTTTGCAGAAAAGGCAACTGCACGCCAACCCCAGACACACAGCAAGGGCAGTACTTCTCCTCAGACCCTCCAGCTCTTCTCCTTGGCAAAGGTTCCTCTTGAATTCCAGGAATGATCTAAAGTTCAGGGGTTTTAGGCCTGATACTTACACCCCAAAATGTCTTTGTTCTCTTTGTGCAAGGGGCTCTGAGACCAGTTCCGGGGGCACTCTGCCAGTGCACAACAACATCATTTGTTAGTGTGAGCCTTGGCTCCAGACACACCACAGGGGGGGGAGCCAGCATTGTAGAAGGCAGGCGCAGCCCCATTCAGGTACAGGAGCTACTCCTCCCACCACTCCAAATGCAGATCAGGCCTATTCAGCCTACTGCTGACTCATCCAGACTCCTGGACCCACCCCAGCCCCTGTCACTCCAAATCCAGACAGTCAATCTACAAACAGGCAGAGGCACACAGGAAGGTTGAACAAGAAAATAGCCACTTTCTAAAAGTGGTATTTTCAAACACACAATTTAAAAACCATCTTTACTAAAAGATGTGTTATTTCATTCTGAGTTCAGGGGCACCAAACTCAATTTTTCTATCTTATCCCTATGGGAAGATATGCTTGTAAAATGTTACAAAGCATTCCCCATTCTGTCCTATGGGCAAGTTAGGCTTTCAATAGTGAAAAACTAAATTGGCAGTATTTCACTATCAGGGCATGTTACACACACCCGTAAATGTCCTACCTTTCACAAACACTGCACCCTGCCCAGGGTGGTACCTTGAGCCTACCATAGGGGTGTCCTATGTGCAAGAAAAGGTAAGGTTAGGGCCTAGCAAGTGGGTGCACTTGCCAGGTCGACATGGCAGTTAACAAACTGCGCACAGGCACTGCGGTGGCAAGCCTGAGACCTCTTTTCAGGACTCCTCACGTGGGTGGCACAATCAGTGTTGCAAGCCCACTAGTAGCAGCCCTGGCACACTCTGTGCACGCACTTTACTAGGGACCTACTGGTAAAACAAATATGCCAATCATGGATAACCAATCACAATAACAAATTACACAGAGAGCATGTGCACTTTAGCACTGATCAGCAGTGGTAAAGTGCGCAGAGTCCCAAAGCCAATAACCACAGGTCAGGTAAATATAGGAGGAAGAAGTAAAAGGTTTGGGGTTAACCCTGCCAAAAAAGGCCATTTCCAACTCAAACCCAATATCAATTGAAACTGTGGAGCATCAATTAAATACAATTGTAAGGTTTCATGATGTCCTTCCACAGATTCCAATTCCACTGGTTCTGTATGGCTTATAATGGGCCCAGATGAAAGATGTGTCCCATCTACTGCTCGTACTGCTTCACTCTTTTCCTTTTTTGTTGCCTTCAATCCAATTTTCTCGGCAAACCTTAGGTCGCAAAAGTTGCCTGTAGCTCCAGACTCCACCATAACTGTTATCTGTTTCAAAGTGGTCTCTCTTAATTTAAGGGTCATAAACATTACAATATGTGGTGAAGAGGACTGCAGGGTATTAGCCAACAAATGATTTTTTGGAGCTGTTTCTAATTTTGCAACCACCAGTCTAACTCCATTTACTGATGGTGCTGAGCGTTTTCCGGTGGTGTCTGCTTGGGTTTCTTCGGACAGTTTCGAACGAAATAGCCACTGCTACCACAATAAAGGCATTGTTTGTTAACTCTCCGCCTTTCCTTCTCTTCTTTAGATAGTGGTCCTCATATTGTACCAATTTTCATGGGCTCAACACCATGTTGAGAATCATTTCCTTTTGTACTTTCTCTTTTCGCCTGATCATATCTTGGTTTACTTGGGCAAAAAGTTCTCCTTTTCTCACCTCTTCTTTCATTCTGTCGAAAGTCAATTTCAAGAAATCGATTAACCCTGAAATCTCCGTGGGTCTGTTGGGTACTTGGGCCATAGCATCCTTAAATTCATCTTTGAATCAGCGATACTATACCGCTGCTCGTTTATTCTCTGGCCACTCTGTTTCCACTACCAATTTGTTGAACAGGGCCAAGTATGCTATTAGATCCCGATTGGCTTGTCTAATCTCCAACAGTTCATTATCTGTTGCTTGCTATGCTTTTTGTCTGTCAAAGACTCTGGGAATCTCCTTTTTGAAGTAATCTTTGTTGTATAAAATTGGATCGTTGCTGGTCACTAATTGCATGGACCATGATACTGCATCCCCACATAAGTAAGATAGTATGAAAGCCACTCGCGACTGTGCGTCAGGGAAAACCGCAGGACGGCACATAAAGTGTAAGGTGCATTGTGTCAAAAACATCTGTGCCTTCTGGGGGCCTCCGTTAAACCGCTCTGGAGGGGCCAAAGGAATCACAGGAGACAAGGAATGTGGATGTATGACGATACATCGCGCACGCTCCCATCGCTTGCGTTAACAACGCGGCGAATACATCGCGAAATCCATCACATCGTCATTTAGAACATCGTGCGCCGTTGCAACGCGAATGCGTTGCTGCCTATAGCCAAGCATGAAACCTCGCCAACGTTAACATCGGACGTCGTAACATCGGATGTCATAACATCGCGTCCCCCCCCTGCGGCCCCCCCCTACCCATGACGGCAATTCTTTTATTTCTATTACCCTACAATGTTTGTTTGCGCCAGTATAGGAAAAGAAACATAAGCCAAAGGACTGAAAGTGCAGGAGTCACATGGCATTCATACTGGATCGGCAGTAGTTAAAGAGTACTTTGTGTGGAGAAGCACAAACGCAGAGCCGAAAAAGAACCAGCATAGTTGGGATGTTTCTTTAATAATAAGAATCGATTTCTAGTCCAATTTACCCTTTTTGCAACATTAATCAATGTTCTAATGTATATTTTGCGGTGTGCTGCAGTTCTGGGATCAAAGTTAATAGCGCACTATTCGATATTAGGACTTTAAATTATAAATTGGAAGTAACAAAAGGATGTCTCTTTTGAAAGCCATAATCTGCTGATCTGTTTACATCGTATGCACTCTGTAATCACCTTGGTACATGTTCTTTGCATCCGGCATATTAACCCTCTGCACTACCTTCACAGAGGTCACAACCTCAAGTATACAAAACACTGATCTCTTTCCAGGATGCTAACTAATCACACAAGTTTTCTTGACATTTCTGTGAGGCCTGATAATTGCCGGCGTAAAGAAATGCTGCTAGATTGGGAAACAAGGAAACCCTACCCACAAGGAGCCTGGGTATTATGTGCTGTAAGGAAACAATAGCTCATGCGGATTGATACTTAATAATATAGTATATAATCTAAAATAATAATCAAAGAAAAAGGGGATTATGAAAGATGTCAGAAGAAAAGGCAAAGCCATACACGTTGGATCTTTTTTATGAAGAATATTTTCCGTTTATATTTCTGAAATATTTACACAAAAAGTGGACATAAATTTACGATACAAATTAACATTAAACATACAGGTTACAAAATAGTGTCCCAATGAAAAAAACCTTACACAAAAAATTAACATAACATACAACATACAAACAAGGTTTCCATTTCTCTTTACAAAGGCAATCACTAGTAATTAATAATTCAAATTAACAACACTTAATTAATGTAGGTGTTGATTGAGTGATTTGCCTATCGCGTCAACGGCGTTTCGACCCTATTCCAAGTTTAAAGGGTCTCGTCAGGACAGTCTAATATAGGGACACCTGAAAAGGGAATTACGAAAATGTATCAGAAAAAGGGCCAGTGGGTCTCAAGAAATGAAATTAAATTAATATAGGTGATGCGCCTCTTTACCTTAACGTCCAAAACTGGTCTAGCGTGTAAATGTACAGTGACACCGTGTTTAGAGTGAAAGGATAAAATACTCACAGGTACCCAGCCGGGTGCTGTGTGCAGATAGAGAAAAAAACCATTACTGTCAGTGCCATAATTCAGTCATATGTGTGTCTAATGGATACCTAAATGTCTACTTACCCCTGTGAGAGAAGACTCACACGGAGGCAGTTGCCCACTGTAACGCGATTCGGTTGTGAATATCACGTAAGATGAGGGTCCTTCCAGATACAGAACCTCCAAACTGCTATATTAACGAGTCCGATCAACTGTACAAAAAATAATAAAAAGGCGCTAGTATCAAAAAACATCCAGTGGAAATAGGCCTTTTCAGTCTAAAAATGACCTGAAATGGGCAACTGCCTCCGTGTGAGTCTTCTCTCACAGGGGTAAGTAGACATTTAGGTATCCATTAGACACACATATGACTGAATTATGGCACTGACAGTAATGGTTTTTTTCTCTATCTGCACACAGCACCCGGCTGGGTACCTGTGAGTATTTTATCCTTTCACTCTAAACACGGTGTCACTGTACATTTACACGCTAGACCAGTTTTGGACGTTAAGGTAAAGAGGCGCATCACCTATATTAATTTAATTTCATTTCTTGAGACCCACTGGCCCTTTTTCTGATACATTTTCGTAATTCCCTTTTCAGGTGTCCCTATATTAGACTGTCCTGACGAGACCCTTTAAACTTGGAATAGGGTCGAAACGCCGTTGACGCGATAGGCAAATCACTCAATCAACACCTACATTAATTAAGTGTTGTTAATTTGAATTATTAATTACTAGTGATTGCCTTTGTAAAGAGAAATGGAAACCTTGTTTGTATGTTGTATGTTATGTTAATTTTTTGTGTAAGGTTTTTTTCATTGGGACACTATTTTGTAACCTGTATGTTTAATGTTAATTTGTATCGTAAATTTCTGTCCACTTTTTGTGTAAATATTTCAGAAATATAAACGGAAAATATTCTTCATAAAAAAGATCCAACGTGTATGGCTTTGCCTTTTCTTCTGACATCTTTCATAATCCCCTTTTTCTTTGATTATTATTTTAGATTATATACTATATTATTAAGTATCAATCCGCATGAGCTATTGTTTCCTTACAGCACATAATACCCAGGCTCCTTGTGGGTAGGGTTTCCTTGTTTCCCAATCTAGTAGTTAGAGCGGTGGCGGCACCGCAAGGATACTATCCTTACACAGGATCTTTTCCTTCACCCTATGATATATAGGGTTATATTTTTTGTGTTGGGGTAAGATGTCAGAGGGAGAAGCACCCCTCTACACGGAAGAATATATCGCTAAATTAACAAGTGGGCCTTCTTTATTCTCTAGCCAAGTCTCTTCCACCTTGAGTCCACGCCAAGTTTTATGTGAAAAAATAGAGAAAACTAAGAAAAAGCATGTAAGAACAGAATTACACGCACGTATGCTGACTGAATACTTAAAGGCAGGGATAATCCCCCAAGGACTGGTGGTTAGGAACATTCCTGGCATCTTTCGTGACGACCCCAAATTCAAAGGGGGTTTCAGTGGAATTTCCACAACCTGCTCCCGCCATTGGATGGTGCTGGGGGTGGAAACGGCACTTGACCACGCTAAGACTGAATTGAAAGAAATTGAGGAATTAGAGAGAGAGCTATTGGGCGACAATCTGGAAGAAACTAAAAATATTTTAGACAAGATCAATAAATCAATAGACGAATTCAATACATTTGAAATAAAGAAAAAAGCTGATAAAGTGTCCAAAGACATAAAAAGCTTCTCTAAAGAAAGGATTTACCCTTATTTAAAGGAAGACTACTATAGCACGACTGGCACCTTAAACAGACAGAACACTTGGGGTAGGTTTAGAAGAAATCAACCTATCAACTTCTCGGAATCATCAGGAGGATCCAGTGATTCCGACGTACAACCTGGTCCTAGTCGCACTGATAGTCACCCTGGTCAGCCTTTTTTAGATCGAGGCAACAAGAGGAGGGGCAGAGGGAGAACATGGCATCAATATGCAGGAGAACGGCAGACCCGCAACAAACATTACCAATGGGGACCCCAACCCTATTAGCAGATACAGAGACAGACAGTATTCCCATCTTTAACCTGTCCCACCACCTGCTATCCTCCTCAGAAATTTCATTATTGAGCAAGGGACTATCTTTTGTAATCACAGAACGCACAAATTTTTTCAATTTAAAAACAGAGCTTTATCAGTTTTTCAGGAAGATTCGTCTTAAATTATTTTTTGCAGATAAGGATATCCCCATGAAGTACTCTAACACGAACCTCAAGCCACCATCAACTTTCTATCCCAGTAATGGGTTGATGCCACCTGAGTTATTGACTTTCGAAAAAGTAATCCTAACAGGGATCGATAAACTGAAAGAGAGTACAAAATTCATCCCATATAACATCAGTCTAGATGAGCGAAAAGCTTTATTGACATTAAAAAATGACAAATCAATTGTTCTGAAACCTGCTGATAAAGGCGGTGGGATTGTTGTACAGAACAGGGACGACTATGACATCGAGATCAGAAAACAAATAGGAGAAGAAAAACACTATAAAAAATTAGACATGAACCCCTTGGCGGATATCAAAAAAGAGATACTAAAAATAACGACGGAAGGCCTAGAAGAAGGCTTCCTAAGTAAAAAAGAGTTTGAATTCTTGAATATCGATTGTCCTAGAACTCCGGTTCTGTACACCCTCCCGAAAATACACAAGAGCATCACCCATCCCCCGGGACGTCCTATACTATCAGGATGTGGTTCAGTTCTTGAACCTATTGGTCAATTCATAGACTTTTTTATAAAAGACTATGTTCCTCTTCAAGAGACCTATGTAAGAGATTCGATGCATATGATCAATTTATTGGAAGATCGACCATATGACATCACCAAAGACCGATTAGCGACACTAGATATCACCTCATTATATACTAATATACCTCAGCAGGAATGTATACAGGTGATCCAGGACTTACTTGAAACTAGACCAAAACCCCACCAGGTCCCCACTTCTTTTATTGTCACACTTTTACAGATTGCATTGACACACAATTACTTTGTCTCAGAAGGCAAGTACTACCAACAATGCTCCGGGACCAGTATGGGCGCAATTTTTGCGCCAAATCTGGCAAATATCTTTATGGATAACCTAGAGCACAAATTTGTCCTCAATGATGGAAACATATACCACTCAAAAATCAATTGTTGGAAAAGATATATTGATGACATTTTTTTGATTTGGTCTGACACAGTTTCTGAGTTTAATAATTTTGTGTTTTACTTAAATTCAGTTCAACCGCACCTCAAATTTACATCCACCATACATGACTCTTGCATCGCCTTTTTAGATCTTAACATCTCACATGATGAGGGGAAACTCTACACTTCATTGCACAGGAAGCCAACTGAGCGTAATACACTACTCGCTTACAACAGTCATCATTCTCGTGCCTTGAGAGATGGATTGCCTCATGGACAATTTTTGCGAATACGTCGCAACTGTACCAAAAAAGAGGACTACATGAGAGAGGCGTATATTCTGCAAGACAAACTGCTATCTAGGGGATACCCAAAAAAATTAGTGAAGAACTCTTTAAAAAGAGCCTGGTTCTGCCCCAGAGAGACATTACTCATTCCTAAAGAAAAAACCAAGGTTGACAAATTAATCTGTGTCACCACGTTTGGTATACACACGAATGCCATTCGTAAATTGGTCACAAAACATTGGCACCTTATTCGAAATATAGACTCCAGTATTGACATACCAATGTTTGCCTTTAAAAGAGGCAAAAATATTAAAGATCATCTTGTAAGATCGTCAATGGAGGGTCCATGCCAAAATTTGAGATCTTTGGAATCAACCTGGGGGTTACCAGATGTTAAAGGTCACTATAAATGTGGCAACTGTGTCGCCTGTGAATTTACAGTAAATACTAAGAAATTCACTCATGGAAAAGTTGATCAACTACTAAATTTCTTTGCCAACTGCAATACCAAAAATGTAGTATATTGCATACTATGTCCTTGCGGGCTACCGTATATTGGACAAACTCAACAAATTGTTAAAGCACGCATAGGGCAGCATCGCAGTAGGATTAGGAATTCTGTTCCCAATGCCCCATTGGTCAATCATTTTGAAGAGAAAGGGCACACGGCAAATGACATTCGCTGGCAGGTAATAGATAAAGTGATTGCTCCAAAAAGAGGTGGAGATTTATCACAGATACTGCAACGCCTGGAATGTCGTTGGATTGAGCGTACTAATTCCATACTACAAGGGCTGAACACAGCTGAGGAATGGCGTGGGTTTATCACTACCCTTTCCTGAATCAGTGTTGCTTGATTACCTAGTATGTATTCCTAAATACTTTTCTCAATACTGCTTTAGCTGTAATTTCAAAGAGGTTCCGACATACTTTTCCATAAACAGCCTGAAACATACTTGTGTGACAATAACTGATGGATAAGGGTTATGGTTAGGGATCTACTGCCACATGTACTATGTGAATGCGAATGTACACTACTTTAATGTCTTTGATGGAATAGTTGACCACTTATTATGGCCTATTGTCCTGAATAAGATAATTAATTTTAAGCCTTTCTGTATAGTAAGTCATGCATCTGCATTACTAATTCTTTGCTTTAAATCAGTGATTATT
Source organism: Triturus cristatus (assembly GCF_964204655.1). Lineage (NCBI taxonomy): Eukaryota > Metazoa > Chordata > Amphibia > Caudata > Salamandridae > Triturus > Triturus cristatus. The sequence goes on from NC_140584.1 coordinate 1,201,395,293, forward strand.
TTCACAATTGTGTTGGTGTTGAATCGAAACGTTCACTGCTTATTGTCTAAAGAATTTAATTAATTATCATTGTTACATGCCATAACTAACTAACAAACAAATAGCTTAAAAATTTAAAACCCCATGTAATTGTGTAATTGTTATGTTAATCGTCTCTGTACTCCACTGCTTTTTGAATTACCAACTGATCATTTACGGATATTGAATGTAGGAGCGCTGCCCACAAGTTCGGTAACTGTGTACAATTATAAATTCAACCATCATCTAGGCAATTAAGATATTTTATCAGACAGTCCCGTTTACTTCCCGGTTCCTACACTATTAATATCACAGCGGTACAACTCGGAGTTCAGCGCTCACTTCTTTCCACGTTTTTTTTAAAATAATTAACCTCACTCACATGCCGTGGAATCACGTAACAGTGATTGACGGTAGCTTTCGGTTACTAGGCAACGTCACGCTCGCGCTACAGTATTGTTAGGTACTCCTGATTGGCTATCGCTTAACGTATCAGGCTTAAGTATTCCACACCTCCACCTACCACTGTGATCGTACCAGCAGCCAGGACCTTGCTCGCCTGCTGCAGCGCTTCGTGGGATATTCAGAAACCCGGAAGGAAGAAATGAGGTAGGAGCTGCGTCTCCACTTCGTTGTTTTTTCATTTCAGGTCATTTTTAGACTGAAAAGGCCTATTTCCACTGGATGTTTTTTGATACTAGCGCCTTTTTATTATTTTTTGTACAGTTGATCGGACTCGTTAATATAGCAGTTTGGAGGTTCTGTATCTGGAAGGACCCTCATCTTACGTGATATTCACAACCGAATCGCATTACAGTGGGCAACTGCCTCCGTGTGAGTCTTCTCTCACAGGGGTAAGTAGACATTTAGGTATCCATTAGACACACATATGACTGAATTATGGCACTGACAGTAATGGTTTTTTTCTCTATCTGCACACAGCACCCGGCTGGGTACCTGTGAGTATTTTATCCTTTCACTCTAAACACGGTGTCACTGTACATTTACACGCTAGACCAGTTTTGGACGTTAAGGTAAAGAGGCGCATCACCTATATTAATTTAATTTCATTTCTTGAGACCCACTGGCCCTTTTTCTGATACATTTTCGTAATTCCCTTTTCAGGTGTCCCTATATTAGACTGTCCTGACGAGACCCTTTAAACTTGGAATAGGGTCGAAACGCCGTTGACGCGATAGGCAAATCACTCAATCAACACCTACATTAATTAAGTGTTGTTAATTTGAATTATTAATTACTAGTGATTGCCTTTGTAAAGAGAAATGGAAACCTTGTTTGTATGTTGTATGTTATGTTAATTTTTTGTGTAAGGTTTTTTTCATTGGGACACTATTTTGTAACCTGTATGTTTAATGTTAATTTGTATCGTAAATTTATGTCCACTTTTTGTGTAAATATTTCAGAAATATAAACGGAAAATATTCTTCATAAAAAAGATCCAACGTGTATGGCTTTGCCTTTTCTTCTGACATCTTTCATAATCCCCTTTTTCTTTGATTATTATTTTAGATTATATACTATATTATTAAGTATCAATCCGCATGAGCTATTGTTTCCTTACAGCACAGTAAAGAAATGCTGCAGCAGGTGTGTCAAAAGGTGTATAAACTTCCAAACACGGCGCCCCCAGGACTATTTGCGTATCGTCCACTTGGTGGCAGCGGAGTGACGTCTTTAGTACATGTTTGCGCCATATGCTCGAATATGCACTGTTATGCAAATTAGCCTTCTTAAAATCACCCACTTTGCTAGTTAATAAAGTAATCCCACATAACCGAACCCAACGCATCTGTTTAGCCTCTTTAAAATCACCCACTTAGCTCGTTAATAAAGTAGTCCCACATGGTTCTCCCTGGGCCTGACATTATTTAATGTCTACGTAGCCTTTTGGGTTTGAGACTGTATCATACGCCAACAACACCCACTTCTTATCTCCTGTGGGCAAGACCTGGTAGTGGTAAAATCGCGGCTTGATGAGATGATCAAAAAATGCCTCCAATTGACCAGTGACAACCTCTAGTCGGTGGACTGGTGGCCCAATTCCAAAACCAGTTGTAAAGAATCTGTTTCAAGCTCCACCAAACCCTGTTCATGAAAGTCCACATTAACACGAGCTGTGCCACTTGCTTGGCCTCTGTCTGTTTCAAGCTCCACCAAACCCTGTTCATGAAAGTCCACATTAACACGAGCTGTGCCACTTGCTTGGCCTCTGTCTGTTTCAAGCTCCACCAAACCCTGTTCATGAAAGTCCACATTAACACGAGCTGTGCCACTTGCTTGGCCTCTGTCTGTTTCAAGCTCCACCAAACCCTGTTCATGAAAGTCCACATTAACACGAGCTGTGCCACTTGCTTGGCCTCTGTCTGTTTCAAGCTCCACCAAACCCTGTTCATGAAAGTCCACATTAACACGAGCTGTGCCACTTGCTTGGCCTCTGTCTGTTTCAAGCTCCACCAAACCCTGTTCATGAAAGTCCACATTAACACGAGCTGTGCCACTTGCTTGGCCTCTGTCTGTTTCAAGCTCCACCAAACCCTGTTCATGAAAGTCCACATTAACACGAGCTGTGCCACTTGCTTGGCCTCTGTCTGTTTCAAGCTCCACCAAACCCTCTTTATGAAAGTCCACATTAACACTACCTGTGCCACTTGCTTTGCCTTTGTGCACCTGGTAAAAAAAGTCTTTCCTCTGCTTCCTTGTACTTGTAGACAGACCCTGGTCCAGGTGCTAATTACTTGCTCACGATTATTCTGCAGATATGCGCCTGTCCTGACATCCCCAAGTTTAAAGATTAAAGAAAGTACTCAAAACCTGGGTGTTTTTATTCTTCTGTGCCACCACTGAGTAACAACTGCCGCGCGTGCTGATCAAGCTGCAGGTAGCGCAAAATACAGCAGCACGATTATTCTGCAACCTCCACCTGCAGATATGCGCCTGTCCTGACATCCCCAAGTGTAAAGAAACGACAAAAAACCTGGGTGTTTTTAGTGCCACGGCACATTTTAAAGAAACAACAAAAAACCTGGGTGTTTTTAGTGCCACGGCACATTTTAAAGAAACGACAAAAAACCTGGGTGTTTTTAGTGCCACGGCACATTTTTATAATATAACAACTGCCACGGAACATTTTCGTCCATAAATCCGCAATCCCTCCATTCAGGCAGGTGCAAATCGTTTTGAGAAACAACACACATCACATCTTTGGAGCGTCTTAACTCCTTCACTGTAAGTAGATGCCACTTTCTGTCTCAAAATGATGTCAGTTTAGCAAAGATGGACATATGCGTAGGGTGTTTAATATATTCTGAGATTTAAAGTTCATCCGTCATAACAACTGGCACGGGACATTTCCGTCTCCATTCGGCCAGAGATTTAAAGTTCAACCGTCATACGCACGAGTTTCTGCGTCGCAATTGCTCGCGTTTTAAACGGTAGCGATTTAAATGTGCCTGCGCATTACTAGCATGCGATGTAAAAGCATGCGGTGTGAAGCCTCCAGCGATGTAAAATCCGCGTTGCGATGGCAGCGCGTGAACACGGAGTCGTTGTAATGGGTGTTTCCCAGGAATGTATAACCTGAGTTGTTACCTTGGGTAAAAGAGCTGTTGGATCACTAGAATATTCCTCATATGGAGCTGTAATTTTAAAACTAGACTCTGATACTAAACTATTCATTTTTATAGTTAAATCTGCAATCTCTCTCCAAGATGTTATTATGTCCTGTCTAAGCTCCCTATTTTCTTCCCTAATGGCCATTAATTCTTTTTGTATTTCTTTCAGTACTTCTCTTAATTTCTTGAAGTCAAAACCTTTCGCCATTCTGCTCAGGTGCAAAAACAACGTAGGCACTTCACTCTGTCCAGGTGCAATCCACTAATATGCACAGGAGCAGAACAGCATCAATTCCCAATGCCGCACTACAGCTTTCCAGTTAACACGTAGTTGTATCATGTGAACCACTGCGGAAGCCACAGGCGGAAAGGGAACGGGACAGAGAAGAGACAGTCACTCCTTATTTCTCTGGTTCTTCCTCTGAATATTTCACTCTTCTCGCGTTTTCTCTTCTTGCTAGATCAGGTTTTACCGGAAGCTGAACTGCAAGGAAAAAACAATATCAAACAACTTACATTTACTCTAAAAGTATTGTCAATTCATTCCTTCTTGCCTACCACAATACTCCTCTAAATGTCCCTACCTAGATTTCTTGTGAGATATGCCTCTCTTCATGTGGTGGTTTATTTCTTGCTTGCTGTAACTGTATAATAATACATACATTTAACTATCATGCAACTCTGTCTATTCTTTCTTTCTCTAAACTCATCACTTGTCTTTCCCTCTCTCCTGTTTAAGGATCCTCACCTTTTCCTGTACAGAAGCTACTCCAAGAAACTCCCAACTCTTGTAAGTATTTATCTTTTTGTTTCTCTTGTATTTCTATTGTGAAGGTTTTCAATCTTCTTCACCTATAAAACTAGTCACCAAATATTTACAGTAAATGTATTTGTTCACCAGACTGCTTGTTCAAAATCAGAAACACTCTTAGTGAATTTTCAAGAACAGAAACTATGTTGTAAAGCACGAGTGTAAAAACAAAATAACAAGCACGACAAGTCATGCTCAAGACTCTTAAGAAAATATTAATCTTACTGACTCCCTCTGGCTGGAAACGAAAATATGTCGAGTTACAGTGGGACGACAAGTTCCCTGACTAAACTTTTGCCGCCGACGAGTGCAGGTACATCCTTCTCCTCACATTCTTCAGGTGAAATGCGCGCTTCACCTGGACATTCTAAACTGCCTTGATTTGAATAAACACTAGCATGCAGCTCAAAAGGTCGCTTCCTGGCAGCCATCTTAGATTTTCTCCTCGCCCAGTACTTATGTCTGTAGTGGCCATGTCTAGTCTTCATGGTTGTCTTGAGGCTAATTAAACTAACTGAGAACCCTTTCTTTTTGGGAAGCTGAGTGATCCTGACATGGTGTGCCTTAAGTTTGGGGTAGCTATTTGAATATCAGATGAAGCTGGAGGAGGATGAAGAAGCAGGAGGAGGAAACGAAGTTGACCTGTGTATTCAGTACAAAAAACTCCACACTACGGCTGACCAATGGTTCAGCACATCAATCCTTGGTACATCATTATAAGGGTCCCGTGCATTTCACTTCCGAAAGCCGCCGCAGTTGGGCTCCACTGGAATCCAGACAATAAGATTGTTCAAATAGTGGAAGGTGCACTAGGAAAGAAGTCACGCACTCTTAAAGTAGTCCTTTATATTTATTTTATTCTTCTTTGTGTAAAAAAGCGATTAGACATCAGCCAACGCGTTTCATTCCTATCAAAGGAACTTCATCAGGGCAATATGAACTGATGCAAAAATCCAAGTTATATTCACAATATCCTTCCAAAAGTCTTATGCTTTCAAGAAAGAATCCCACAGTAAGGGTTTACATCTCTCCAATCCAGCCACGTCAATCTGGATAAATTCCCTTCTTGCCAGCGACAGGTACGCCAAACCCGAGACTCCACAGTTGTAAAGATACTACTGGTGAAATACGTTTGTGAATAGCAAAAAGTTGTACACTTACACAAAAATGTACGTTTATCTTTGTGAATCAGGCCCTCAATCTCTATGTTTTTTATTTCAATCTTCTGATGCATTGTTTGAGACTGTTGACTGGAAACTCTAAACACTTTAAGTCATTTTTGATGTTATACAATTAGGTAAGCACAAACTATCAGTTTATACTTTTTAAATATTAGCTGCATTTTTCTACAATTGAAACTATTTAACTGGGGGAACTGTAACAATAATGAACAAGTCACTTACCTGCTGTACCGCTTTATCTGGTAGAAACAATGTCTAGCTGCAGATTCCTTACCTATGAATTACCCAGGAGGCAGGCTGGATCTGGAAACATTTGTGTAAGCAGTACCTACGCGCCATCCGGTGGCTCTGTTCGGCTCCACATGGCGTCATCGGCATCGTTAGCATCGGTTATGAGATCGCAGTCACCTATATAGGGGTGACCCAGGCGCTTACATCAGTACTTTTCACTTTTCCACATCAGAAGCGCATGGGTGGGTCTGTAAGGAATCTGCAGCTAGATATTGTCTCTACCAGATAAAGCAATAACGAAGGCTAATACCTTGTTCATCTGATACCGGTTTCTAGCTTCAGATTCTTTACCTTTAAATAAATACCGAAGCCATACCATACTGGCAGTGGGCTGCGGACTGATTTCTCAAACTAAGAAGTCCAGCAGGCCCAAACGGGCAAAAAGCTAGTCCTTACGAACCTGACTGTCCAGGCAATAGTGCTTGGCAATCGTGGGCTGCGGCTGACAGATGTCCAGGACTGGGAACCCAGAGCCAACACCATGGTTGCAGCTTTTCCCCTTGTGGAATTAGCTCTTAATCTGTCAGGGGGCTGCTTCTTAGCAAAGGGTGTAGCAGTTCTTAATGCATAGAAAAGCTCAGCCAGGAATGGTCCGTTTCTGCACTGCCTGACCCTTTTTAGCCCCTATGTACCCCACAAATAGTTAGTTGTACACCCAGAACTCTTTTGTGCAGTCAAGGTAGAACAGAAACACACTTTTTGGGTTCAGACGGTGGAGACGCTCCTCTTTCTAAGTGCGATGCGGGGAAGCAAAAAAGGTGGGCAGCATGACTGACTGACCCAGATGGAATGGGGTCACCACCTTTGGCAAGAATGATGCGAGGGTGTGAAACACCACTTTATCCCCAAAGGCCATCATATAGGGAGGCTTAGATGACAATGTCTGCAACTCACTCAACCTCTGAGCAGCTGAAGGGGACAGTTATACAAAGGCTCAAAAGGAGAGCACATAGTGAAAGTGAGAACCAAATTAAGGGGTCGATTAGGATGGCGGTCGGAAAAGCATTCCGACCGCCGTGGTTGCAAAAATCAACCACCCGCACCTACCGCGGGAAAACCGGCGGTCAGATTAGGATGAACTGCCAGAGAAATCCGACCGCGGCGGACAGATTCCACGAAAGTTTGCCAGGGACATCCGGAGCAGGTGAAAATCCGGCTACGCCAGTCGGATTTGATGCGGAAAGACTGAAAACCTCTGCACGGCCAGCAGATTGACCGCACGTGAAATTAGGATACGAGTGCGGTGACAGCGGAGCGATCACTTGTTTCTGCCACGATGAATGGGAGGGACGGCGGAAAGGCTGTCGTATTCCGACCGCCGCGGTCACTCCGGAAGAGTAATGGTAGTCGAAAACAACCATACAACAAGGCTACCAAGTATGGGCAGTAATCTGGCTCAGTCTCAAAAACACCTAACATACTCCAATGACACATTCCCATGGCAAGTAAAAAATGCAAGTCCCAGGTCAACCCACACAACACACCTGACATGAATACTCCATTTTGACCGACCCACATAGCTGAGTATAAAAACAGCCATATTGGAAGTTAGTCCCTTTCTTTACCTAAACCCGTCAGCTAGTCCTTCTTCTCTGTCTATTGCCTTCAATCTAGCTTCGTGACCATCGGGACTCTTCAGCGGCGGATGCTCCCGGGCTCTTTGTGTCTATACTCACATCAACAGTGATCGATGCTTGCGGAATACTGGATCGCTAGTCTTCCAAGGCCTGGTTACTGTCTCGATGGTAGGAGTGCTCGTCTCAGAATCAACAGCCACTGCTGGGGACTGCAAGCTCCATGAGCCTCTCTGCCTGGGAAGGAATCGTCGCGGCAGAAACCGCGCTATAAAGGCGCCTTCACTCACCGCTGCGAGGGACGCGCTCATTTCAGAATCAACAGCCACTGCTGGGGGACTGCAAGCTCCATGAGCCTCTCTGCCGGGGAAGGAATCGTCGCGGCAGAATTCGCGCTATAAAGGCGCCTTCACTCACCGCTGCGCGGTACGCGCGCGGGCGGCGCCCAGGCCAAGGGCGGGCCCGTCCTTGCCCGTCAGGGGCCGGAGGAGGCCGGGTCGGGACACCCCCCTGACGTCGCCATAGGCTCCCTTTGTTAGCCTGCTGTGTCGTCTAAAGGTACTGTCATCTTTGACCTTTATTTTTCTTTCCCTTGGGATCCAGAACTAAGTACTTATAGACCTGAATTACCTGGCTTGCCAAGTGTCATAATGGGCAAAAATCAAAAGACTTCTGTTTCCCGCCCCTTGACGAGGCAACAGTTGGCCACGGCACCACCTCTCCCTTCCCTTACGGCCATCGACAAGATGCTCCAAAAAACTATCGGAGTAGTGGTAAACGCTATTGAAAATACAGAGCGTAGATTGTCTATTACTCCTGTGGTAACCTTAGTAGAGCAGATTGGGGATTATTCTATATCTGTTACAAATCCTCCTGACGCAAGCTCTTTCCTCGCGTCTTCTTTTGCTGATTTACCCTGCGCTCAGGCATCCACAGACATTTTAGCAAATAATGAATCCCTCAGTTTATCCCCACCTCCTCCTACTTCTACTATAATAAAATTCCCGGGGCCTCGAGGCAAAAAGAGGAGACCTGTTAAGAAGCAACGTAAAAATACAGGTCTTAACCACGTCTCTGTATCAACTACCACTGGCCCTTCTCCAGCAAATATGGTAGCTCCGTTTTGGGCTACTAGTCTAGTAGCTGACATCCAGATTTTTTTAGAACAGATTATTGGCAAACATATTAAATCCCTGGCATCCAGGATTGACAGACTAGTTTCTACCCTCAATAACAAGGGTTTGGGAAAGATGTCTTCAATGACCCCATATGGGAATTCTGCTGCTAGTGGAGCTGGTGGCAGTGCCTCCCAACCTGGGACTAACTTAGTAGTCGATACTGTTTTAGGGAATAAAGCTACACGACCGACCCCTATCAACAATGAGCCTGCCACCGATTTAGCTAGCCTTTCTTTCAGCACATCTAATGTCCCCATATAGCTGCAATTCCAGTCTTGGCCTCAGTAACTCCATTGGCTACTCCTAGTGTAGATAAGATGGGACCTGAAAGATCTAGAGTGGAAAGGAGGCCCTCTGATTTATCAGTTCCATCAAATTTCCATCCATTCTCCACAGGCACCTCAGCGGAGTTACAAATTATTAATCTTCCCCCTGAGTCCTTACCATATGTTGTAGTCTTAACGGGGGTGCCACCTCTAACCCAGGGGAAAAACGAAAGCCATACCGAGCTAAAGAACAAGTGCATGCAGTGGCTAAATGTTAACAGACCTCTTCCCTCTCACATCTCTGGGGAAATCCTTCCCGTAAGACGTTTAGATTGGATTGGGAAGGGACCTAAAACCATCGCAGGGAATTGTGTGGTTATAAATTTTAGGGACACTGCTGCTGTTGAATACATCTGTGGGCTGTCCCCCTCTAGACTAAACACCCAAATTCTCTCCCTCCATCTGTCCTTCTTCTAGCCTGTGCCTCCCCTGAGACCTGTTTACTTTAAAGGTGCTAGATATGATGAGGGTTGCATTGATTGCCCTTCCGGAGCCCATCAGGGGCAAGCAAACTGGGTTGGTTCACACGTTTATAACCCCCCTTGTCATCTTTTGTGCATAACAACAGGTTTAGCACACTCAATCAGATCGATTGACGCCCACTTGATAAGGAGTTACCCTCGAACATTATTTTCGAAATCTCCACCTCCTCAACTGTAGTGGAGGAAAGAACTAAAAACCCTATCTCTCTAATGGTTACTCTCCCTGGTGGTGTGGGCAGGTCTGGAAGGTGTGATGGGAGGGTTGCTGGGGGCGTGTGGTTTGCGCAAGGAGTTTCCGTTCCAGGTGGGGTGGCATTTTGTATAGATAAATTAGAGAACAAAGTTCAATTAGAGCCTCCTACTTGTGACAGTTCTCCAATCACGATAACACGAATCCCAAATGATGCTGGTAATGTAGCCGATGGCACCATCAAAATCCTTTCTTGGAATGTCGCTGGTATAAAAAGCAAACTATCTAATCCTGATTGGGGCACCTTTATGATATTTGTTTGATGCAGGAAACGTGGGCTTTAGAGGAGAGTGCTTATCCAGGCTATGCAATATTTCACATCTTGGCTGTATCTGGTGGTAGAGGGCGTCCATCGGGCGGTCTCTCAATTTGGATAGGCACCCACCTGGGCATTACAGCTACTCAACTACTAACTAACTCCCCTGACATCCAATGTGTACTAATAACACCCCCAAATTCATTAAAAATAGCTATAATTAATATCTATTCTAGGCCAGTTAGTCGTGGGTTCGAGTCTGAAACGTTCAAAATCTTAGATCTCTTTATTCAGACACTTGACCCCTCAGTCATAAAAATTGTTGGCGGGGACTTTAATTGTCAATTTGAGCCCCTGGTCAACCCTGACTGGGATGAGCAGGATGCTGAAGATCTGCTTTGGTGTATCCCGGAACCAAAGATCCCTCCTGTTAAGGCATGGACTCGGTTGGTCCTTCAAATAAAATCATTCTCGCTTGCTACGTCATTGCGGGCGTGTAATGGGAGACTGGACCCTGATCGTCCGGGACTTCCCACATTTAACAGGGTTGCACAAACGTCTACTATCGACTACATTATGATGGAAGCAAGATTCTGGGATAAGCTCTTAGAATTTAGAGTGCACCCGAGACATGATAGTGACCACAACGCCCTGGTTTTAACACTCAAATCAGGGACTTTTGGGTTGACTAACCTTGAAGCTGGCCTTATACCTAATGAGAGCATCCCTCTTATAGTCTTGAATAATCGTCGCCCGGTCAACTGGCCCCACTTACAGAACTGCCCGATTAAGTTGGGTGAAGTTTATCGGCTTGCGTTACCTTGGATATCTGCAATGGCTGACTTGCCATTGAATACCCATGCTGTAACAATCCATAGTCACCTGGCCAGTGTGTTGGGGGACGTCCTTTGCCCACTAACTAGGCCTGGACGGGGTGGGGTAAAGACACACCAATGGTACAATCTCTCTTGCAGGAAAGCTAAGAAGGATCTTCTTAATGCAATCAAAGCTCGGGATAGTCTATCAATTAGATCATTTCGCCTGCTTTATAAAAAGGTCATTGAGGGAGCCAAGAGGGATTGGGAGGAAGCCTGGTGGGAAGAGCTGAGATCAGCTCTTCTGGCAGGGGATGCTAAGTCGTTTTGGGCCATTGTGAGTACGGGCTCTAAGGGAGGTGGGCAAGCTACTATTTCGAATATCGCGCCCTCAGTGTGGGAGGCACACTTTGGGGCTTTATATGCATGTCTGGAGCAAGAGGATCAACCTCGGCTATGTTTAAACCCACCCTCTGGAACTGGCAGGGAGAGATTCGCGACACTCGCGCGGCCCCCTGACCCGGTCCCCCGCCACGAGTGTCGACTGGTGGGGGCCCCGGGCGGTGGGCTGGGATCCAGTGCGCATCCCCCAGATCCTCTAGTGAGTATCACCCTGAAGGAGGTAGAATCTGCCATAGCCAAACTGCTTCCAAATAAAGCACCCAGCCTTGAAAAATTGCCTGGGGACCTGTTTAGATCCCAGCCGAAAATATGGGCGCCTTATCTTGTTATTCTATTTAATGCAATCCTTATGGGCTCCGACCCACCTGATACCTGGTTGGGGGCTGAGATTGTCCCCATTTTAAAAAAAGGTTGTCCACTCTCCCCCTCAAACTATAGGCCCATTAGTTTGTTAGACACTACACAAAAACTAATGGGCAGGATTATTCTGGATAGGATACAAGCCTGGATGGAGGAACGGGAAATACTGTCCACTCTCCAGGCTGGATTTAGATCCGGAATTTCAACTTTGGACCAAATCTTCCGGCTCCAGGTCCTTTTTTGGAAAACTACAAGGGTTGAGGGTGGCAGCCTCTTCATTGTTTTTGTGGACCTGCGGGCTGCTATTGATCTGGTCCCCAGGGAAAAATTGTGGGTGGTTCTGGCAGATATGGGCCTACCGCCCTATCTGCTAAATATCCTGACCCGTTTGAACACTGGAAACTATGCTCAGGTCAGGTGTGGGAGACATGGGGCCCTTTCGGATCGCTTTTCTGTTCCTAGAGGCGTTCGGTAGGGGTGCGTTTTGGCCCCTACCCTCTTTAGCCTGTTTATAAATGGTCTTGTTGATACTCTAAACGAAGTTAAGGATAACGATGCTCCCCGGTTGGCCTCTGGCCGCGTACCTGCGTTGATGTTCGCTGATGACACCTTGTTGTTGTCGCGAACATCCTCGGGCATTCAGCGTGTCCTGGATGGTTTTGTGGGCTTCTGCGCTGCGCGGGGTTTGGAGATTAATTTGGCCAAAACCAAGTTTATGATCTTTAATCCCCCGAGGCGCACGCGCCCGAACCCCCTTTTGAACGGTGTTCCGTTGGAACGAGTCAAAACCTTTGTATACCTTGGGATTACGCAGACGGAGGATTTTGGCTGGGGCCACCAGACCGCCAAATCTGCCCTCAAACTTTCGCAAATAGCGGGGGCATTGGTAAACTCCAGAGAGCTTCAATATCTAGATTGGTTGCGCCCGCCCTCGAGATTTACAGCCTACAGGCCCGGACCGCATCTCTGTATGAGGCTGAACTCTGGGGTCATAAGAATGTTTCAAGCCTCTCGAGGGTTGAGCAGGCCTTTATGAGAAATTTGGTGGGATTGCCGATAAGTACACCCCTCATCCCCTTGCGAATGGATTTGGGGATGGAATCTATCGAGGACTTGGCAGACGTGCGCCCTTTGCTCTATTGGAGGAGGCTCTGGTCAACACCTGAGCTGGCATCCTTCAGAGCTGAATTTCGGGAGGTCTGGTAACAGTTAAAAAATAAAAATATTCCCTGGCTCTCCCACATCAAGGCCCTTTCTTCAAAAATACGCCAGCCCCAACTATGGGAGTCTCCTGAGTTGAGCTGCCCGAGGATATCCAGGACCCAGCTGTTAAATTTGGCGAGACAGCACAAACTATGTGCTCTACATAGCTTAACTTCTTATGGTAGGCTCACTGTTGATTTCCTCACAATCAAACTAGAAAGGGGGTGGGAGAAATTCTTGGATGAGGTCCAATCCCCCCTTGCGAGGAAACTATATGTTCAATTAAGGCATGGTTCTCTACCCATTAGATCATTCACTATGAAATGGGCTAGATCTGAAAACGAAAATTGCCCATCATGCAATTATAATAGAGAAGATCTCATCCACGTCTTATTTTTCTGCCCCGCATACAGTAACCTTCGCAAAACCTGGCTTATCCCATTATGCAAAAATGTGGGTTTCCGACACTGTGTGCAGGCTTGTAGAGTCCTTAAGTATGATACCTCTCCGCATATTGTATTTGCTGTCTCCCGTTTTCTCTTTGGTATGTAGCGTCGCAGGTCTAGTTTTAAATCATCTTAAATTTTTGTAATTGCTTTGATAACTCACCTGTTTAATCTGTCTTTTAATGAAATGCTTTTATTGGTTTTTTTTTTAATTGGATGTGCTATGTATGTATCTATTTTAACTGCACTTTTATGGTCTCTGACCGAAATAAAGTTATCAAAAGGAAAGGATAAAAACAGCCCCTTCCCTGCCCAGAATCCTTTGCACTACTCCACAAATGAAGGGCCCAATCCCACACCTCAAAGGAGAGGCAAATCGGCACACATCACAGCATCACAACCACACACACACCACACACATCACCACCACCACCTTCACACCTGCACTTTTGACCCATTTTCACATCGCACACCATGTCACAGAAGAAAATGCCCAAATTCACTGACAATGAGATGGTAGATGAGGTAATCAGAATAGAACCACATTTGTTTGGAAACCTTGTCCAACAGACACCATAAGCCACCAAAAATCAAATGTGGGCAAGGATAGTAAACATGGTCAATGCAGTAGGGACCATCCCGCGCACCCAGAAGGAGATCAGGAAGAGGTGGAATGACTTCAAGACCAAGGTGAAAGAGCGTAACAACAAGAACCGTGAGCTGGCTCAGAGGACTGGCGGTGGCCCTCCCATTCCACTACGAACATTCACCATATGGGAGGAGAAGGTGCTTGCCATACTGCATGCAGAGAATCTCACAGGAATAGCCGGGGGAGTAGAGGCTGGTAAGTACCAACAAGTGGCAATCATTACACTGCTATGCACTGTCTTGCACAACTACAAAGCTACACCTCCTAGGTCCAATTGCACTCATGTGCACCACACTCTCCCCAACACATGTCTCACGTATTTAACATTTACTCCCTCTGATTTACCCCAAAGGTAGCTAGCAATATTTCCATGGGGGCATGTGTACAGGCAGCCAGCACTACAACTCCTACCAGGCCCCCTAGTCCCAAAGCTCAGCAGGATGGAACATGCCCCCCCTCCCACACCCACAACCCTGTGTCAGCCGTTGCATTGCTCTCTTCAAACTCACAGGTAGGTAGCCATCCTATGCTCTCTTATCCCACCCCTGAGCAGGATAGAACACTCCCCCATCCAAGAGGCATGTGTTGCCTATTTCCTTCCTCTGCTCCACTTCACAGGGAGGCATCCATCCTAACAGGGAGGGGTGGTTGATGGTGGAATCTGCACTACAACTCCCACCGGGCCCCCTAGTCCCAAAGCATATCAGGATGGAGCACTCCACTCCACCAGCCAGAAGCATGTGTCAGCCATTGCATTGCTCACTTCAAACTAACAGATAGGTAGCCATCTTAACAGGGAGGTGGTGTTAGTGGGTGGGAAGCCAGCACTACAACTCCCACCAGGCCCTCTTGCCCCAAAGCTCAGCAAGATGGAACACTACCTCCCCCCCCCCCCAGCCAGAGGCATGTGTCAGCCATTGCATTGCTCTCCACAAACTTGCAGGTAGGTATCCATCTTAACAGGGAAGTGGTGTCTGTGGGTGGGAAGCAAGCACTACAACTCCCACCAGGTCCCCTTGTCCCAAAGGTCAGCAGGATGGAATACTCCCCCCCACAATTTCGTCACAGAACAGGTAGGCAGACAGTGCATGCACCCTGCCATTCCTCCCAAAATGCATGGAGCCATATGACCACACCAGCCCTCACATATCACCCAACTTGCCATAGATCCAATAGCCACTTCCAGTGTGCAGTCAGCTAAGTGTATGTAACTGTCACAGAAATTAAAGTTTGAGCAACCAAGTCACATGTTGAAGAAATTCAGGGCACAATCATGCACAGCACTGAATGCTATGTGTAAGTGCCATGGGGGCAGAGCATGAAGGCCCATATGAACACAAAACATGCATGGTCAGTTGGTAAAAGAAAGTAAAGTAGATGATATGACAAAGGTATGCATAAGATTACAATGGCTAGTTCTTGCTCAGATGTAACGTCTTCCATGCAGAGCAAACCAAAAAGATGTATCACATAAAGTTGATGTGCTGCAAGTTGTTAGATGACGACATGTCCTTGTAATCACACAATTTGTACGTGGAACATGGTATCTATTTACATGTCACACCATGGACAATTAATGTAGGTACCTCCACATCATGTTATGATGCGCAGTACCTTGCAGCTATACAAAGGGATATCAATGTAAACTGTGTGGTGTATCACATGTAACATCCAAACGTCTAACACCAAGCTTGTGGGGTGCACTTCAATGACCATTTAACCTCTGTTCAACAAGAGATCAACAATTGACTGCTGCAGAAGACAACACCAACCTACAGAGCCAGTCTCCCCCACCGGAACATGGGCTCTCGGATTCGGACTCCCTATGTTTTTCGGAAGAGGAGCCCAAACCTGGCCCATCCGGACTGCCAGGGCGCACCACGTCTCAGGCCCCCACTGTCCCCACCACCACCTCAGCAACAACAACCGCGCTGACCCCTGCTGCAACGACCTGTGCGGCCTTTAACCACCACTGCCAGTGCTGCCTGCAACACTCTCCCTGCCGCAGTGGTTACCAACACTATCACACAATCGGAGGAGGGCAGGGAGAGCCGCTGGTGCATCGAGTGGCAACTCCCCAGGTCCAGGTCAGCAGGGCAGGTTGGAAGGTAACTGGGGGACAAATTTGAGAGGACACAGGGACTGAAGCCCTGGCCAACATCGCCGGAGTCCTTGGGGCATACAAACAAACCCAGGGACACATGGCCAGGTTTTGGAAGAAGTGTGTGAGCTCCCTCTGCTGCTGAGGTCCGAGGACACGCGTTTGGGCCAAATCGTGGACCTCATGGGCAGCTCGTGGGTGTTCTGAGGGACAGTCATGCGGCCCAAAGGACAGCTCAACCGTCCTCCAGTGGCCCGCAGGATGATACTCCTGCCACCTCAGCTGCGGCCACAGAGAGGGGTGAGCTGCAACAGGATGACTCCTCAGACACCGCTGAGCCTGCAGCAGTGGCCATCCCTGGAAAGCGCAACAGGGGCCGTCCGAGAAACACCACAGAACAAGTCGCAAAGCACCATCCAAATGCCAGTCGCAGAGCCAGCCATGATGGCACCTCTGTTCCCGTTCACATTGACTCTGTTGACTATCCTTACCCACACTGCCATGTCGATGGCAGGTGTCTGTTAGACTGGGTCATTACATCAATGTGGTGACTACTCTATTGTCTCATTTACCGTCACTGACAACTCATTAAGTCACTTAGTACCTGTTTTGGAAAACATCACTTGTCTGTCACAAATACTCATTGTAAATAAACACTCCTTACACACCTATTGTCTTTGTGTTTATCACACTATGTACAATGTTGACTCAGATTCCAATCTACCAGAAGAACAAGTTACTTACCTTCTGTAACGCTTTTTCTGGTGCATACAGTATCTACCTGTGGATTCATCACCTTCTGAATACCCCCTGTGCCAGCATTCCGTGGAAAATCTTTCCTAGCTCTTCCACATTGACGAGGACATCATAATCGCACAGCTCTGCTTGCGACTCCGAATGACGTCATCGGAGCCATAAGAAGACTTCGTTGGCGTGCTGACGTCAGTTCCACACATTTTTTCCGTGCCACCGTGGCAAATGGGCGGACCGACACATTTTCACATGTATACGTAGTATACAAAATATATATACACAATTGCAAAATCAATAAAAGCATAGAGAGAAAGCAATAGACCAAGCAATTCCCACAATTAAAACATAAGCATGATTAAGACATATTAAAAAAACACTCATGTTAAACAGTTAAAGCATCTTTTTGGTAGAAACAGGTGAACAACAGGGAGGCGGGTGGGACAGTGAGGAATATACAGGCAGATACTGCATCCACCAGAAAAAGCGTTACCGAAGGTAAGTAACTTTTTCTTCTGATGGATATTTCTGCCTGTGGATTCGTCACCTTCTGAATAGAAACCCAAAGCTGTACCTCTCCCGGAGGAGGGTGTCAACCTGACTAGACCAAAAAATCTTGCAAAACAGATCAACCAAAATGGCCATCCCTCCTAACCTCTGAATCTAAGCAGTAATGCTTTGCAAAAGTATGGAGGGAGGCCCAAGTTGCTGCTTTACAAATATCAATTACAGGAACACCTCTAGCCAAAGCAGAAGAAGAAGACTTAGCTCTAGTGGAATGAGCTCTGATACCTTCAGGAGGGTCCTTCTTGGCCAAGGCGTACCAAATCTTGATGCACAAGATAATCCACCTGGAGAGAGTCCGCTTGTGCACAGCTTTGCCTTTCATCTCCCCAACGTAGCCCACAAAGAGCTGATCATCCAGTCTCAGATCACTTTCTCTGTCCAAATAAAAGCTGATAGCTCTCTTCGGGTCCAAACGATGAAGTTTCTTCTCCTCCTTGGAAGAGTGAGGGGGAGGATAAAAGGTGGGTAAAGTAATGGACTGTCCCATATGGAAAGGAGTAACCACCTTGGGAAGGAAAGCATCCCTGTGCCTTAGAACCAACTTATCTGCATAGATGGTCATGAATGGAGGCTTCGAACTAAGAGCCTGAAGCTTACTTACCCTCCTAGCCGAGGTAATGGCAATCCAGAAAACCGTTTTAAAAGAAAGAAGCCTCAAAGGACAAGTATGAAGAGGCTCAAATGGAGAACCCAATTAAAAAGGTAAGAACGAGATTCGAATCCCACTGAGGCATAATGAAAGGAGTGGGAGGAAACTTATTTGTAAGGCCCTTAATAAACCTCATGACAATGGGGGACATAAATAAAGATAGCTGGTCTGGCAAACATAGAAAAGCCGACATATAGCCCTTAACAGTGGCCACAGCACAACACAGAAAAGCGAAAACTGAAGAACATATAACAAGAGGGCTTTTAAAGGATCAATGGACCTTTCTCCACACCAATTAAAGGATCTAGACCGTCAGGAAGAGTAAACAGACTTAATGGAGTGTCGCCTGGACGATAGAATAACATCCACCACATCGGCGGGAGAGAGAAGGAACTCAGGTTGCCCCATTCAATCTCTAGGCAGGAAGGTGGAGGCTCTGGAGGTGGGGGTGTAAAACCTGCCCCTGTGACTGCGAGATGAGGTCTGCCCTGAGAGAGGGAGACAGAGCGGAGGGTGCGATGAGAGGTAAAGAAGATCTGTGTACCACACCCTTCTTGGCCAATCTGAGGCGATCAATATGACTTGGGCCCGGTCTTGACGAATCTTCCTCAGAACCCGAGGAATCAAGGGTATGGGAGGAAACGCGTAAAGGAGTTGTGAGCTCCAATCCAATTGAAACACGTACCCCAGCGCTCCCTGCATCGGATACTGGAGACTGCAGAACAACGGGCAGTGCGCGTTTCTCGTGAGTGGCAAACAGGTCCAACCGAGGAGACCCCCACATCTGGAAGATGTGATGGACCACCTCTGGATGAAGGCGCCACTCGTGATCAGCCGAGTAATGCCGACTGAGACTGTCCACACGAACATTCAGCACACTGGCTAGATGATTTGCAAACACACAAATCTGATGGTTCTGAGCCCAGGACCAGAGTCGCAGAGCCTCTCGACAGAGACGATACAACCCTACACCTCCCTGTTTGTTGATGTACCACATCGCGGTAGTGTTGTCCGTCAGGACCTGAACCGAGGTGCCGTAAGCGTGCACCGCCACCTCAATCACGGTCATTGGCACCAATTGAAAAATGCCAATTCGCGTTAGCGACCGCCTGGGCCCCGCTGTGTGACACGGCCAATGCCCATGCCCATTCAGTCAATGGGAACCACAATTGCGGTAGTGATATCGATGTTTGAAAATCGCAGAATGCGTGCTCCGCTTCCGTGGGCCTGTCATTGGGTACAATTGAAAGATGCACGGTTGCAGTAGCGACCG
Organism: Triturus cristatus; assembly: GCF_964204655.1. Lineage (NCBI taxonomy): Eukaryota > Metazoa > Chordata > Amphibia > Caudata > Salamandridae > Triturus > Triturus cristatus. Next base: position 1,201,414,507 of record NC_140584.1, read on the forward strand.
TCTGGGCCCCGCGGTGTGACTCCGCCTCTGCCAATGCCACTGCAGCCAATGGGAACCTCAATCGCGGTAGTGCATTACACATTTGAAAATCACGCTAGGCTTGCTCCGCTACCGCGGGGCCGGTCATTGGTTACATTTGAAAAAAATTGACCTGGAACACCAATTGCAGCAGCTGAGTGCCACTGAAACAATCCCAGGGAGCTATATATCTCTGTACTGGAGACTGCAGAACAACAGACAGTGCGCGTTCCCGTGGATGGCAAACAGGTCCAACCGAGGAGACCCCCACATCTGGAAGATGTGATGGACCACCTCTGGATGAAGCAGCCACTCGTGATCAGCCGAGTAATGCCGACTGAGACTGTCCACACGAACATTCAGCACACCGGCTAGATGATTTGCAAACACACAAATCTGATGGTTCTGAGCCCAGGACCAGAGTCGCAAAGCCTCTCGACAGAGACGATGCGACCCTACACCACCCTGTTTGTTGATGTACCACATCGCGGTAGTGTTGTCCGTCAGGACCTGAACCGACTGACTGCAAAGGGAATGAAGGAAAGCCTTTAGTGCCAAACGTGTCGCCCGCAATTCCAGAAGGTTGATATGAAGCAACCTTTCCTCTGGAGACCAAAGACCTTTGACCTCCAGATCTCCCAGATGAGCACCCCACCCTAGAGTGGAGGCATCTGTGATCACTGTGGTCACAGGTGGAGGAAGCTGAAAGGGCTTTCCTTGAGACAGGTTGCCCTGCACACCCCACCAAGTCAACTCCGCTGCAGATTCGCTGGAGATTCTGACCTTCTCCATGAGATCTCAATTGTGTTGATACCAATGCCTACAGCGATATCACTTGAGTGCCCTCATGTGGTGGCGCGCATGACTGACCAACAGTATGCAGGAAGCAAACAGACCGAGCAGGCGTAGAACTTTCAGGACTGGAACAACCGCTCCATCGTAAAACAAAGGAATCATCTCCTGAATGTCGAGAACCCTCTACGCAGGCGGAAATGCCCGACACACAGTAGTGGCCAGTATTGCCCCTATGAACAGGCAGCGCTGAGAAGGCACCAGGTGAGATTTGGGTACATTTATCGAGAAACCCATCTTGAACAACAGTCACGTTGTTGCTTGCAAATGGCGCAACACCAACTCCAGAGACTCTGCTTTTAACCCCTTCAGCGCTGGGCGAATTCCGCCGCGGTGCTGAAGGGTTCGAGCGCGGGCGGGCTCATGACGGAACGGTTCCGTCATGAGCACAGCTCAACCGTGGCTCATGACGGAACCGTTCCGTCATGAGCATGGAAGGGGTTAACAGCCAGTCGTCCAGGTAGGGGAATACAGGAACCCCTGACCCTCTGAGATGTGCTGCAACCACCGCCATCACCTTCGTAAAGATTCGAGGTGTGGAAGACAGACCGAATGGAAGAACCGCAAACTGGTAGTGTTGCGATCCTCCCGTGAACCGGAGATACTTCCGATGTGACTTCAGGATGGGAAGATGAAAATACGCATCCTGCAGATCGATGGACAACCATCCAGTCTTCCTGTTGCAGTGCAAGAAGAACCTGAGCCAGGGTCAACATTTTGAACTTTTCCTGCCTAAGGTAACAATTCAAAATCCTGAGGTCCAAGATCGGCCTTAAACGACCGTCCTTTTTGGGGATCAGGAAATAACGGGAGTAGCATCCCTGACCACTTTCCTGCTCCGGAACCATATCTATTGCACCTTTCTGTAACAAGCTAAGAACTTCCTGCTGCAAAAGCAGTAAGTGGTCCTCTGAACAGCAACCCTGGCAAGGAGGGTAAGGAGGAGGAAACTCTAAACAAGCATTTGCCATGCAAATTGGTCTCGCATTTTTTAGAGTTAGAGGGATTGGTGTTGTATCTGACAATGTATTTTACCCATGTGTTTTGGATTGGAGTGAAGTAGGTGTATGTGGTGTTGAGGGGAATTATGTGGGTTGGATTGGAATGGTTAGTTGTGGAATTGTGTGTGATGGAATTGTGTGATGTGGAGTGGATTTGTGTAGTGGAATTATGTGGCATGGTGTGCATTGTGTGGAGTAGGATTGTGTGCCAGTAATTATGAGGAATGGTATGTTGTGGAGTTTCATTATGTGGTGTGCTGTTGAATTTTGTGGCATGATGTGGAATTCTGTGGTGTGGTTCGGATATATGTGGTGGGTTGTTGATTTGAAATATGTGGTTTGTTGTCGAATTATGTGGTATTGAATGGAAATGTGGAGAGTTGAATTGTAGCCGATCGCATTTACTGCCGGCATTGACAAGGGCATTGGTGATGTCACCCGGAGGCTTGCCTGTTATCTGTGCCACTGCCCAATTGCCCTAGGGGCCAGTCCGACTCTGCTGGCGGGGGGCCATTTGTCTTGCTTGCATTAGGGCTGAAATGCTGAGAATAATGTTCTTGAAATGCCCCCACAGTGAATACCACGGAACAGCCACATGACACAGCAGCAATAGGAAGAACTTGCAAGCTAAACATAGCCAATCACCCATAAAAAATAGACGCTCAGAGTTGCCAACTGTCCCCTTTTTGCAGGGACAGTCAGGGCAAGTTGGAGGCTGCCCCAGGTAATATTGTTGCAGAAACCGTTCCTCTTTATTACATAAAGGTATGCAAACAAGAACTTTCTATTTGCAGCAGCGCTGTGCTGCTGTGTTCCAGGATTTTTTTTTAAAAAATTGGCAACTATGAACGCCTTAACCACAGGTTGGTATTCAAACAGTTATGTATGAAAACAAAATTACGACACAGTGTCTATATGGACCAGAATGCGCCTTGAGGCTTCAACAATTAGTAGTAAAGTGCTATCGAAATAGTGCAATATCTCAACTCTGCCCCTCAGTCAACCATCCACACCTGGAAACCTAATTAAATGCAGTCTGCAATGGATACCCCAGAATAGTGCCCTGAACCTCACACAACCAACAGCGCTGGAAGCCCATACTACTGACATATAGTGCAGAACAATAATGACAATTGTATATCTTTATATAATAAAAGAGGGATATGGATGTTAAAAAGGTTTCAGAAAGGTTAATTCCCCCGGATAATACACTTCAGGGCACGTGGGGCGAGCCTGCATGTACCATAGGTAGTGAGAAGGGTTAGCACCTGGAGTAGAGGGCTCAGGCAGGGGCGGCAGTGGAGAAGCAGGCGGGTGTATGTAGGAAGAGGCCTCTATGGAGCTGATTTCAGTGCACCAGAGGGACGCAAATGAGAGAGAGCGAAGGCAATAGCAGAGGCATATATAGGGCCACAGAGGGAGAGCAGCCAAGGGGTCCTGACAGAAGAGAGACATATGAGGGAAACAAAAGCGAGGTATGGGGGCCCATCAAACGAGCCAGATATGGGAGCACAACAGACGGGAGACACTGGGAGGCTGGTATAAGGACAAAAGAGGAAAGGCTGATACGGGGGCACCAGAGGAAAGGCTGATACGGGGGCACCAGGGGAAACAGAGGAAAGCCTGATACAGGGGCAACAGAGGAAACAGAGGAAAGGCTGATACGGGGGCAACAGAGGAAAGGCTGATGCGGGGGTAAGAGCGGGGAGGCAGGAGGGCAGTAGAGGAAAAGCAGATGTAGGGGTAAAGGGCGCGCTTGAGGTACGCACAGTAAAGGTGGTATTTTGTGCGTGCAAAGCTAGAAGCTGGAATATTTGCCAGTGTGCACCACAGCCAACACATAAGGGATAGGTAAGGTATGCAAGCCTAGGGTGAGGGCAGCAGGCGAGGAGGATAAGTGGAACGGGTAATGGGCAGGAGGAATACACAGCTTCTTGTTGCCGGTAGGGGGCTTCCGTGGTAAGGAGTGCTATAACAGCTATAGGCTGTCAGACACTGCATGGTATGTGGAGATTGTTCATCCGAAGGAGGCAGGTGAACGGGAGGGGGGGGGGGGGGGATTCATGCAGAATGAATAGTAAGACCTGCTGGCTACTCTTAACGAAGGCGCTTCTTTTTGCCGTGGAGGATTTGCGCACAGCTTTTGAGATGGCGGCGTTACGACCTCAGGCAAACAACCCCGCTTCTCCAAAATATCCCAAAACAATTGCGGTCAATTCATTCTCTTCCTCTAAGGAAATCTTGCAACAGCGCAAAAACCAAAAAGGAGCCATCATAAAATTGCATGATTTCCGTACAGAATGTTCCTTTTACAAATATCGGACACTTCGTTTTCCTTCAAATATTCAAACAGGACTGTCCCTCGTTATGTCACTCAGAAACAACAGAGAACATTACATTGAAAGCTTCCACCATCCTCCCCCACTTAAATAATGGTGCATCGTCATTTCAAAGTAGCCTGCACATCTTTAAGAGAGTTTCATGTATATGAGTGGGCCAATCATATTTACTAGGCTTTAATACCCATAGACATAACAAGCGCAGTTTTGTATTGTGGATTTAACTATTCACATGACACTCCTTCACAACTAAGAGCAGGCAGTGCAGTAGCTGCAGCCTCCGTCCAGCATGGCCCTTCTGCAGGAGTATTTTTTTTTGTGCATATTTATATAGCGCGAACTCGACCCGAAGGTATTGGAGCTCTTTACGTCAACACCGTATTTTTTTATTTTTTATTTATTTATTTATTTTGAACTGACCATGCTTGTTGCCGGAGGCCGGCTGCCATATTTGCAATTAAGTACATATCACCTCAGCTTATACCACATCCCGGAGGCTGGTCATCACTTTGGTCAGTCTTACGGCTCCCAATACCTTCCACGTTTACAAGCCTGTATGCCATTACCATGAGTCTTTCCCCCCTGGCAAGGGCACAGTTTTTATCTTTTCTCCTTCCCCCGCCGTCAATCATAAAGAGTGAGAAAACAAACAAAAGGGGGGAAATACTAAAAAAAAAGGGAAACCTAACCCCATAACATTGCGTAGCCCCCCTCCCCCCCCTCCCAACAGTTGAGGCTGCCTGTCTGTAACCTACCCAGTGCTCGTTATTGCGCGCAGCGCCTATCTGCACCTTACTGTCATAATGCACCTCAGAAGTTTGTCGTTTGTCCCAGACCGAAGCTTACCAAGATGTGAATTAGGTATCTGCCCCGCCTTCGCGCTCTCCTGCCACACCGTGCCTCTGGGCTTCCGAATTGGTCGTGCCCGCCTCCCTCTCCGCATCCTCCCCTCCCCTCCTGAGATAATCTACGTAAAGCCCCCAAAAATTTTTTGGTCTGCTGCGCGGCGGGAGAAGCTCACTGAACCTCTCCGTCTGTGTACAGCAGTAAAGCACATCCCGCGTCCACTGCGCCACCGTAGGCAAGGGGCCCCGCATCCGGCAGAGCGCCACCCTACGCTTCGCCATGTGCATACCCATATCAACCAGCCGCCGCGCCGCCCTGGGCAGAGTCCTGGAGTGCCCCAGCAGGGCCACCGCAGGGTCCGGGACTAGCTCTATTTCTGCCACTCTAGCTATCAGCCCAGAGACCGCCTCCCAAAAATTGCGTATACCAGGGCAGCGCCACGCCAGATGCATAAAGTCTGCCACAGGGTGGTTGCATCTGTCACATGCTGACCCTTACCGTAGGCCATACCGATGCAGCCTCTCCGGTGTGTAATAGACTCTACTTATAAACTTGAAATGGATCAATCTGTGTCTACCATGCAGGGATATACGTCGGATCCCCGAACAGCAGTACGCCCACATCGCATCATCTATTGTGATTTCGAGGTCTCTCTGCCAGGCTAACCTAGCCTTAGTATATTCCAGCGATCTCTGCGACATCGCAGTATGGTTTAACTTAGCACCATATTTACATTACACATTCAGGCACGGGGAGATTAAGCGATTTGCCCGGAATTACTGGATGTGGACGCAACCCCGAGGCTCGAACTCTGGTTTCCAGCACCAAAGTCGGCAGTCTAGCCGACGGACCACATCCTCTCCCTTAATTCAGTCATTCAGGCTGGTTCTGGGCCCAAAGGCCACAGGAACAGATCCTTCATTACCGCTCCTCCACCGGCCCAGCTTCTGCATGTGCGGCAAACTCCAAGTGTAATCTCCATGGGCCGGCCTCAGTCTTCTTGGTCTGCAGGCACGGAGGCCACTGAGGAGGGCAACGTCTCCCGCAGGCGACGTGAATGTAGCCACACAGGCCACTTTCAATGAAATGGTGCAGCAAGCGGGCGCGGCGCCCATCAATGTGTCACCGGCTTCCCGGCGTAGGTTTCAGCCATACCTGGCTTGGACTTCCAGCGGTAAAGAGGTCCATGCTGCCGATACTTCGCTTCCTCGCCCGGGCTCCCCCACCGAGCCGCCATCTTGGACTCTTAATTTTCAGCGGGTTTGACCGACAGCAGCGTGCGGAGAAAAACACGTGGGGCAGCTGCAAGGGGAGGGGCGGAGTCTATCAATGCAAACTTGCACATAGAGAGTAACCGGCAAACGCCGAGCCGCCATCACTGTTAGATGTGTATTAATTCTGATAACGTTGATTAAACAGATACCGTACCATTCAAATCTGGCAGTTAACGCCATATTGGAGGTGACATTTCCCGTAAACAAACTTTTACTGAGCGATAACCGTTTCCGAAACAAAAATGTAATCGGGCACAGAGTTATTATAAACAAGGAAATCAGGTGGACAACTTTCAATGTTCAGCCGTGGTTGTAATGAAGCGGGTGCGGCGCCCATCAATGTGTCACCGGCTTTCCGGCATAGGTTTCAGCCCTACCTGGCTTGGACTTCCAGCGGTAAAGAGGTCCATGCTGCTGATACTTCGCTTCCTCGCCCGGGCCCCCCCACTGAGCCGCCATCCTGGACTCTTAATTTTCTGCGGGTTCGACCGGCAGCAGGGTGCAGAGAAAAACACGTGGGGCAGCTGTAAGGAGGGGCGGAGTCTATCAATGCAAACTTGCACATAGAGAGTAACCGGAAAACGCCGAGTCGCCATCACTGTTAGATGTGTATTAATTCTGTCTAACGTTGATTAAACAGATACCGCACCATTCAAATCTGGCAGTTAACGCCATATTGGAGGTGGCATTTCCCGTAAACAAACTTTTACTGAGCGATGACTGTTTCCGAAACAAAAATGTAATCGTGCATAGAGTTATTATAAACAAGGAAATCAGGTGTACAGCTTTCAATGTTCAGCCGCGGTTGTGATGAAAAACAAGCATGTGCGCAAAAAGGGACAAGCAGGACCGGGAGTGCCTGGAGGGGGCGGGGTGCCAAATAGTCACGGACTGCGGAAGGGAGGGGGAGGGACGGTAAGAAAGTAGTCTGTAGTAAAGGGGCTGATAGCCATGGAAGGACACAAATGACGACATGGCAGTCATGGGGAGGGACTAAAAAGCTGAAAACAAATCAAAAAGCAGCATTTAAGATGTAAGCCAATCCAAAATATGGGTGGAGAGTGGGCGGAGCTTAAACGAAGCTTCCCTGCTATAGTGTATACTGCATGTCTCAACGAGACAGCGCAAGCGCTGCCTAGGCGAGACCTAAAAAGGGAGGACGTACCCATTCTCTACAAGATTTAAAACCCATCGATCTGAAGTGATCAGTTTCCAATCTTGTAGAAAGTGGGACACCCGACCCCCTACCGGACCAACATGTCCTAAAATGGGGGATCTAGAACTGCTTTCCTGAAGTACCAAAGGTGGCGGGAGGAGAAGTGGAGGAGTAGGAGGATTGTTGCCGAGCGGCTCCCCTAAGACGCCCTTTATTCTTCCCTCTGTATGATTAGTACAAAGGATTCTGCTGCTGCTGGCCCTGTTGAGTCTGCTGGCGGCCACGAAAGGAAGCATTCTTCTAAAACCACAATACCGCTTGTAGCCGTATCCCCTGGATTGCACCTGGAGACCCAGAGACCTTGCAGTAGCCCTGCTATCCTTAAAAGGCTGCAAGGCAGAGTCAGCCTTTGAACCAAATAGTCTTGCAGAGTCGCTTGAACATCAGGAGAAAATCCGGACGATCTAAGCCAAGCTTGTCTTCTTGTCGCCACAGAAGACCCCATCACACGAGCCACAGAGTCAGCAGTGTCCAGACCCGATTGTATCACCTGACGGGCCGCAGCTTGAGAATCAGAAAGGGCCTCCAAGACATTATTCCAATCCTCATCAGGCAACTTTGGAGCTAGCTGCTTGACTGAGTCCATCAGAGCATGGATATACCTCCCAAGAAGACAGGTTGCATTAGTGGACTTAAGAGCCATACTCGCAGAAGAGAATACCTTCTTTGCTGCCTGATCCATTTTTTTAGAATCCCTATCACCAGGTATAGGAGGGAAAGAACCAGAAGATTGCTTCGAACACGAAGCCTAGACCACCAAGCTTTCTGGTGATGGATGCGAAGACAAAAAAGCCGGCTCCCCAGGAGCAGGCCTGTACCTTCTTGAGATGGAACGAGAAACTGCAGGAGCAGACAAGGGCTTCTGCTAAACTTCCATTATAGGCTCCGTTAAGGCTTCATTAAAGGGTAGCAGCGGTTCGGAGGCTGAAGAAGCAGTATTAAGAAACTCCGTAAGGATATTAGATTTTACCTCTGCTGAGGGAAGTTGCAGATCAAGCAATTCAGCTGCCTTCCTTATTACCATGTGATAAGGAGCAATGTCTTGTAATACTCCAGACTTCGGGGATGATACTCAGGAGAAGTATCCAACCCACTGGCCTCCTGTAAGCCCTCAAACTCGTCCACAGACTCAACAATTTCTCCTTCCTCCTGATCCTGTGCATATTCCTCCTCCTCAAGGCGTCTCTGCACCTCTCTCCTAGAGCGCAGGTTAAGAATCGGTGTCGGCGACACCAAGCGCGGTGCTGGTGAGGACATCAACGGCGTCGATGGAGGAGCCTCAGCTTCAAACATTGATGTCGATCAAATTCGATGCGGCGCCGACTCGACAGCCAAAGGAGTCCGCGGAGCCGGGAAATGCCAAGCCGGAGTCTACGGCAAGAATGGCACAAAGGGTGCTTGAGCATAGGGGTGGGGCACACCCAAGTTACAGGCCAAAGGACCCATGGGGCCCTAAGGTGCACCAGATGGAGTAGAAACCCTGGCAAACATGCCAAACATCGCATTAAGAAAATGCATAGGGTCTGATCCAGGAACAGGAAAAAGAGGATATGGATCCGTACCTTCCTGAAGTGGAACCACCTGAGGCTGAACTGGAGCCGGCAGTGCTGGGGACGGCGTCCGCACAGGTGAAGCCACCCGGCCTGAAGACGACTCTCTGGGCGTCGGAGACATAGCAGGAGCCGGAGAACCTTCATGCGACAAAGAGCCCTTGGACGCCGACGACCTCGGAACCGGAGATGGAACCGGCGTAACCCGTGGAGATGGAGTTGGAGAAGGCGAAACAAAGTCCTGTCTTTGAAGTCGCTTAGCTGAAGAAGGCGACCTCGACCTCGAAGCCCTGACCTTCTGTGGAAATATGGATTTTTATGGTCGGTTATGTCCCCTATCTTGGACCCCAACGGTTTCGTGTATAAATCACAAGTACATGTATGTTCCCTCCAGTTCCAGTTATGAAGACGCAAACACATGTGCGTCCACCGTCAACATGTCCTCTTTCAGATCCGCCATGAATGGGCCGGATATTCTATTCCTAAGTATGAAAGGCCACCGGCTTTATATGGTTCATTTATCCCATTTTACAGTCCAGGCGAGTAGGCCCTGATTCTGCCAAAGCCTTTTTATGCCTTCTGCCTCTGAAAGCTCCAGTCTGAGCCTGCATCTGTGACCATGAACTTTGTCTTACTCCCTGCGCGGCTAACGGTGCCTGACTCGGCCTGTCTGCCTGCCAAAAACTGTATTTCACCTTCAAGATTATCTGCTCTGCTCCGCTCCTCATCCGATGCATTCCTGTCTAGTAGTTTAGGTAAACATTCCTCCAGCTACCGTGCAAAGGACCAGGCCTCGCTGCCCTCATGCAAGTAATTCATAGCCCTGTTACCATGGAATATTCCTACCCCCTCGCATCTAGTGTAGACACTTAGACGCTTGTACACGCACTAACAGTCAGTATAGTCAGTATAGAATAAGATTCTATCCTAAGAGACCTCTCTTTTTGGATAACACAGTTCTTTAAACATAGGATATTAGATATGATTTGGGATTAGGTTGACATAACCCCAGACTTTTGTCTCCACATGTAGAGCTAAATGTCAAGTCCCTTTCACCCTCTAGTTACACGTCAATCACACGTCATGCTGCTGCGCGCGCATCTCTGCCAAGTATTTTTGCTGACATTGCGAAATTCTTTCATGGAACCACCCATTTATGACATCATATCTAATGACGTTCTTTAGTTACGCCTAGTTACACCCATTTTAGTTACGTATGTATGCTTTTATCTCTGATATCAACTGTTACGCCTCCTGCATCTGTTTCACTGTAGTGCCTTTTCTATAAAAATGATTACCTGTCAATAATGTATTGCTCCTTCCTTCCTGAACTCTCGTGGTGATGGAATAGAAGGCCCATAATTCGAATTATGTTCCTTTGTATAGGAATAAAGCCCGTTCCGAACCTCTAATACCACGGATTCTGCCTCTTATTTTACTGAGCTATTGTTATAGATTTTCCGCATCAAATTAAGTACCGGTAATTAAATTATTTACCACATAGATGGCGCCCGAATAGGGACACTTTCTCATCTCACGCGCCGGAGGTGCGTTGCAGGCCCGGTCTCCTGCCACAGCTGGACGGACAACAACGCGTACCCACAGGATTTCCTGTATCTCCCTCCTGCCGAGCGGGGGTAACTGAGGCTGCGATCAACACCCAGACGAGGCGGTGAGAAGTGCGAAGTATCCCGACCAGAGCCTAGCTGAGAGAGCAAGATCCGAGGTATACAGAGGCCCACCAGGTTCCGAAGTTCCGCAGTTTCGAGTCGAGTCCAGTCTGGTCCGAGTCCAGTTCAGTTCAGTTCCGAGGCCTTCCGTTCCGAGCTACCCGGTGAGTACCATTGTCGGGGAGGCGTTCTGACGTGCACATAGGTTGTGCCGGTCAAGACGGGTTTGGGTACACAAATCCGGTCTGCACTGTTTCAGCAGTGTATCTGTACTGTTTAGCAGTATATCTAGTATGTCTAGTATATAATTCAGAATTACCTAGTTAGTGTCGAGTATCATGCTTAGTGACTAGTTCCCTAAATGGCCATCATTGTTGTTCATTAAATGTTAAATGTTTTAAATACGTTTTGCATATTGTGGTGTGAATGACTGTTCATTATTGTGTTTTGTTGTATTAAACGTGTTCAGAATTAGGTATCAGATCAGTTTTCAATATGCCGCTCTTTTCGAAATTAAGACAGATCAAAACTAGAAAAGGGGTACTCGAAGAAGCTGTTCCCATTCCTCCTAGGGACACTCCAGGGTACTTCATGTATCATAAACATGGCCTAGACGCCATATTATTTCTTGATTTATGGGTAGACTACACCAAGGAATTCCCAGAAAGTCAGAGGTGGCCCGCAGCTGGGACCTGGGATGCAGATTGCATCATGAAAGTAGAGGAAGAATTATGGAAAAAGAAAGCTAGACAATCACAGAAAGATGCCATTGAATTATGGCGTAAAGAATCGTATAGACGTACAGAAAAAGCACGTAGACAGGAAGAGAAGAGTAAGGAGAATTCAGATAAAGTCCGAGAGAATCTATTAATTGAAGAAAGTACCCGAGCAAAAGCAGAACAAGTAGACAGACAAAGAAATGCCCTTATGAATGGTATGTATCCTCTTCTGGCCGAAGGGTTACCTAAGGCTACTCTGGAGATACCCAAAGACTTGCCACCCCCATTGTTTCCGATAAAAGCACATCCCAAAGGGCATCCCAGAACCGCAGAAGATGTTTTCCTTTCCTCTTATTTAGACGACGCAGCTCCCGAGTATGCTAATACTGCACCACATAGACCGCCTGCCGAGGGGGTTCAACGCCAAGACCCTCCGTCTGTACCTCCGCAACAACAAATTCCGACACAAGTTCCGGCAAGCACATCTGTTTCTACAGCTGTACCCACACCTATGGTTACTATATCACGTTCAACGAATCCTTTCACACCCAGCACCCCAGGCGGTGCTACAGGAGGTACAACAAACATTTTTTCCACGCCACCCAGAGTAAATAAACTTTCCTTTCAAGAATTAGCTCACCAACGTACTCCCAAACTAGTAACTCCAGACACGCTTAAGGAACTTCTAATAGATTGTAGATATGACCCTGTGCCCGGCAAAAAGGATGAAATGCTGCTGGCCTCATTACGTATCCGACGAGCTGCAATATATTTAGGGAGGCTACCAGGAATGACTACACATTTAGAAAATATATATCATTTTGTCCAGTCAGGGCGAGATTCTGAAAGTATTAATAGAGCCATGGAGTACCAGAAAGTGGAGATACAGGGAGAACTGTTACGTTTCCTCATAAATTGTGTGGTCAGAAATCAAGACCGACCAGGGGTAAATCCGGAAGAAATGCAAATTCTTACCACATGGAGTCGGAATATATCAGAAGGGAGACATGATAAACGATTAAGTATAATAGCTATGTGCCGAAAAATCCGCAAAGAAGTAGAACGAATGCACGAAGAAAGATTAGCAGTAGACCAGCCTGAACAAACCGAAGAGGAGGAAGAATTAGAACTGCCCACAGGACAGTTAGAAACAATGGCCTATGTAGGTAGAGGAAGATCTTGCAATAATACTAGATGCTTTACTGATCCGATACGTCCGATACGTCCAGATAATAACAGAAATTTCCAAACCCCTATAATAATTATAAGGTCCCCCGAACATTCGTTCCAAGCCGCTGACAAATTACTCCGAGAACGAAGGGGTTATCATATACTCGATTCTATGGACGAACAAGAATTAGCCAGGTCAGCCGTTCACTGGGTTGACAGTCCCGGAAAATATAGTGATGATACACTAGCACACACGTTTTTGAACCTCAACCCAGATGAACAGCGTTTAGCTGGTATCTACATGATTCAACAACTCCTTACATTATATAAAAGCCAACACTCCGATCCTGGTCCCTTACCTGATATATTGACTGAATTACTCACGAATAAATGGAGAGGTTCAGGTACTGAGTTAATTAGAGAAATACTAGAATCCAGAAAGCAGTATATTCTTTTTGTATGCCCCGAACATGTCTCACTGCCCATCAAGGAAAGAACGACGTATTATATGGATAGACAGAATCCCTTACGCGAAGTCCACCCGATAAAAGGTGATGACAATCAGTTTAAACGTGTGTTTGTATACACACCCATATCTAAAATGGAACTATTAGAAATGAAGAAAGTGGTACCCAGTCATGACAAAGACCCAGCGGGTTTCCACCGTGAAATTAAAGACATGTTGCTCATGGGAGAGTATACCTATCCCGACATTATGAAAATATTAAAGGTATTAATGCCTGCGGGCATTTATGAAAAACTGAAAGAAAAGGATTGGGAGGTGGGAGACCAAAAGATAGATTGGACAGCATTAGAAAACGAAGAAACAGCTCGAGGTCCAGGTTTAGGGCTTGGGGACTAGACCAAAATACTACCAGGTTTACTAGTACAGGTACTGCCACGTTTATTAACTACGAAAAAGGAAGACTGGGGTGCAATCTCACCCTGTAAACAAAAGCAAGATGAAGACACTAGTGATTTTTATGCCCGATTCGAAAAATGTTTTGGTATAAATAGTGGAATAAAAGCAAGTAGCGAATCGTATCCACATCTGTTTGTGACAAAATTAGTTGAAAATGCCCTGCCCCAAGTTAAGAATAGAGTATTGAAATTCGAGAGTACCTGGCAAGGTAACACTCCGTCACAAATGTTACAAATGCTACAGTACCATCACAATAGAATTAGAGAGGAACAAGAACATGAACAAAGACGCATGAAAGACACGAAAATGAAAATGCTAGTTTCCCAGACAGTTCCAGCTGACGGTCATAAAAAGGGTATGACACAGTCCAGTGTTTCAGCAGGTTCTGTAAAGGGGACATGCAACTATTGTAAACAGCCAGGTCATTATGTACACGATTGTCCAGTTTTAAAACATAATATCGCCATAGGTAATACAAAAGAAAGACCACGACCACTTAGACAGGATCAGAACCAACAAGGAGCTCCGCAGCATGCACAGGCCATGCCAGCTCCGCAACAGTCTATGCCAGCTCCACCACCGCAGCCTATTGCTGCTACACCAACAACGACACGACAGATGTACCAGACTGCACAGTATGACTATCCTGATTATCAACGATACTCATGAAACAGCCTAGAGAGGGAAGTTGGCTTACCCCTTATTGAGGTCCCTATAGATCAAGAAGGACCTTATGTACACAGTGAACTATTAGGCCAAGATAGAAAATTTTTACTTGATACAGGGGCAAGCCGAACAACCATAAAACGTAGTGAAGTTCCAGGGGCACCCCTCTCAGGCTCACAGAATATTTCCCTTGGTTTTTCAGGAAAACCTATCATTAACGAAGTATCACAGCCTCTTCCACTTACGATTGGTCCCTTGACACGAACTACAGATTTATTGCTTACTAAATCATGTCCAGAAAACCTGTTAGGTATAAAAACATTGAAAGCTCTAGGAGCTATAATATGTTGTTCTCCGGAAGGAGTAAGATTGTTTTTACGTGATTTCAAAGGGCACTACGTGTCCCGAGATATGGATCACCGACTGCAGACTTTACCCACACATTTATGGGCACAAGGCCCTACAGATGTTGGTTGCATGAACATTACACCATATCGAGTCACACTAAAGACAGGAGTGGTACTACCACGAATGCGACAATACAAGTTACCACCAGATGCTGTATTGGCTTTACTGCAAATCATTGACGAGCTTATTACCCAAGGAGTGGTTGTGGAAACCGGCTCCAATGTATGTAATTCCCCGATAATTCCGATTCTTAAACGAACTGATCCAAAAGCCCCGCCAGTATATTGATTGGTTATTGATCTGCGCGAATTAAATAAATGTATTGTACCACAATACCCCGTAGTTCCAGACATTTCTTCATTACTGACAGCCATTGATTCCGAAGCAACATTCTTTACTGTAATTGATCTCAAGAATGCCTTTTTCAGCGTCCCAATAGATCCGGAAAGCCAATACTTGTTCGGATTTAGTTTAAATGGACGAAGCTTTAAATTCACACGCGCACCTCAAGGATTCACAGAAAGCCCCAGCATCTATAGCCAAGCACTGAAACGAGAACTTGACAGTATCCACATGCCAGTCAACACTGCCCTGCTTCAATATGTCGATGATCTGCTGATCACCGCTAGAAGCGAACCTGAATGTGAAAAAGCTTCACTGACGGTTTTACAATTTTTGGCCGAAAAGGGGCACAAGGTGTCCCCTACTAAGCTGCAATTCTGTGTCCAGCGAGTTGTTTACCTTGGGCACTCGCTGTCCAAGGAGGGAAGGCAGCTTACATCCGACCGCATACAGTTAATTGATAACATGTCAGTACCCAAGACACAAAAGGAGGTGCGGGCTTTTATAGGCCTCACTTCATATTGTAGGCAGTGGATCCCTCAGTATGCATTTCTAGCAAAACCACTCATTCAGTTGACAACACAGGAGGCAGCCACATCGACTGTCCTCCCTTGGACTCAAGAACATACACACGCCTTTGAAAGTTTAAAGAAAGCTTTATGTCAAGCACCTGTCCTAGCAACACCATGTTACAGTAAACAGTTTACACTCTTTGTTACAGAACGCGAAGGTACTGCCTTGTCAGTACTCACACAGGAACAAGCAGGATCACACAAACCATGTGCTTATTTTTCTAGTACATTAGATCCCGTAGCTCAGGCTCTGCCTGCGTGCCTGAAATCAGTGGCAGCGACAGCTTTAGCAATCAGACAAAGCGATGCCATAGTGTTAGGACATCAATTAACAGTACAAGTACCACACGCAGTAGAGGTTCTCTTGAACCGCACGCAAACACAACACTTGACTATAGCGAGACTCACCGGTTACGAACTGACATTGTTTCAGCCACACATAGAAATCAGACGTTTTAGTACATTGAATCCTGCCACACTTTTGCCAGTAAACGGAACAGACCCACTAGCACATGATTGTATTGAAGTTATTACTATCACGACGAAACCCAGACAAGACTTGACAGACGTCCCATTGACAGATCCAGACCTGACGTTGTATGTAGATGGTTCATGTATGAGAACAAGTACAGGAGAGCTAGTGGCCGCGTATGCAGTCACAACAGACACTGAAATTATTGAAACAAATTGTATCGATACCTTGTCAGCTCAAGCAGCAGAGCTCATCGCTCTGACACAAGCCTGTATTCAAGCCACAAATAAGAAAGTCAACATATACACTGATTCACGTTATGCATTCGGAGTTGTACATGACTTCGGCGTGCTGTGGCGAGAGAGAGGTTATTTAACTTCTCACGGTGCCCACATTCAGCACGGACCCCTCATTCATGCCTTATTAGATGCAATACATCTACCCACTGCAATATCAATTATGAAATGTAAAGCTCATACGAAAGTTACTGATATCATTTCCCAAGGCAATGATCTAGCTGACAGAACAGCTAAACAGACTGCTCAAACTCACACATCTGACATGACAAAGACAATAGTTCCTACACCAACACACTGCATGATGGTTAAGGATCCCGCTCTTGACGTAATTGACATACAGACACATGCTACACCAGAAGAAATAAAGAAATGGACTGAATTAGGAGGGATCCAAACCGATCAGGGATGGATGACGAAGGAAAAATCTATATGGTTTCTTCCCGACTCAATGGTCCAAGTTATCATTAATACAATACATAGTCCAGCCCACCTAGGAGAAAAAGCTATGCTAGACAGCATTCAACACATTTGGTTCAACAAACATTTACGAGCAGCAGCTAAACAAAAAGTTCGTACCTGTATGATCTGTTGTCAGTTTAACCCAGGTAAAAGCATTCCCGTAGAACAGGGTGGATTTCAGCCTCCTGATCACCCTTTTGAAGTCCTCCAGATGGATTATATCCAGATGGAACGATGTCGAGGATTCAAATATGTTCTTGTAGTTGTTTGTGCTCTTTTCCGTTGGACAGAGGCATACCCGGTTTCAGATTACACTGCCCCGACTACTGCCAAACAGTTGGTTCGAGAATTCTTCCCACGGTACGGTTTACCACATGCTGTCTACTCAGATAACGGCCAGCCGTTCTCATCCGAACTAATGAAACACGTTTCACTTTTGTTAGGTTATCAATGGAGATTTCACTGTGTCCGACACCCCGAGGCAGCAGGTCTCGTGGAACGACATAATCAAACTCTGAAAATTAGATTGTCCAAAATATGTAGAGAGAAAGGTGTCGACTGGGTAGTAGCCTTACCAGTTGCACTCTTTTAAATGAGAATGGTAGCACATTCTCGAACAGGGCTATCCCCTTATGAGGTGATCTTCGGTAGACCACCAAATATGTGGGGGACGCCTATACCTCGTAAAATCACTGACGTTGACTGTAATATGCTGACAGATTACCTGGCTTCCTTGATGTCTGCACTACAATCTTGTCGTTCACAGGTAGCTGCAGCCTTTCCCAACAACACCGAGGTGAAACCCCACGACGTAGTTCCCGGGGACTTGGTGTTAGTGCGGAATTTTGACCGGAAGACTCAGCTGGATCCGAGGTGGAAATCACCTCAACTTGTACTGCTCACCACGAGGACAGCCGTGAAGATCGAAGGTCGCAAAGGTTGGATACATTCAAGTCATATCAAGAAATTTCATGGACTACCATCCGATATAGAGACTAAACCCTGTATTTCCTCAAAGACAGATTCAAAGCTCCCTTTGGTTGAGCAAACGAACTCAGAACTATATAGACTAAAATTGAGGTCCAATAAGTCAGACAATTTGATTGTTTAAGTCCTCTCCAAGGTGAATCGGTTGAATTTGTCTCTGACATGTATCCTCTGGACCGGAATAGAGAAAGAAATAATCAAATGCAGTTGAAAAAACATGCGTACTGTAAATCACTGCGTAGTCATTGCACAGTGACGTTATTAATTTTGGTTTTCTTTTGTCTTTTAATAATCGCTGCAAGTATATTGTTGCACACGTATTATCCTATTTTTAAACATGTTTACAATGTTACTGCTGAACATTCTTTTAGTGAATTACCCCCGCATGAGTTGTCATATAGATTTGCGCTGCGCAACAACACTTTTATTAGTATGTTACATCATTCCCATCAGACTAGCAATGCTACAAATTGTTGGATATGTGGCCGACTCCCTCCCTATCAGAACTATAAGGGAATTCTGCCTCTCTTTCCATATCCATTCACACACAATGGCTCCTGTGGAGCATGGTTTAGTTTAATTAATTCCTTAGATACAAACTCAGCAGTTTATCAAGACAACTGGGTATGGGGAAACCTGAACTTAGTTTTGCTTAAAGTCTGCTACCCTAACAAGGAGGGACTTCCCAAAAGAACAGGAACTGATCTAGAAAATGAGGTATATGGATTAGGTAATTTTACACTTAACCTCATGATCCTGAACGTTGAATCTGAAGCTACACCAATCTTGTCCGCCATGTCCGTATTCCCAGTTAAAGGGGAACTATGCATAAGAAAGAATGGCTCCATACACATGGGCCATAGTAAATGCACCACTGTGATAAAATTCAGTGATCAAGGCAAGTCTACATTTAGAGCTTCTCGTCATTCCTACTTTATATGTGGACAGACCGCATATATACGCCTACCTTTAGATTGGGATGGTACCTGTTACATAGCATTCCTTCTACCACCTGTTTTCCTAGCTCCTCCTGATTATCATAGAAATACTCATTTAGTACACAATAGACAGCAGAGAGATCTCCCAATAGTCGATTACACTGAAACAGCATGGGAAAAATACACAGATTTCAATAAAGGTTTCTTTCCCTATATAGGTACAGTCACTAATAGTAAGTTGATACGTAGATTAACCAGAACCCTTGAAGCAGTAGTGAACGAAACTATTTCCGCCTTAGGCAATTTAACAGAAGAGCAGTCTGCTATGCGGATTGTTGTGCTTCAAAATCGTCTTGTCCTTGACGTCATCCTGGCCGATAGGGGCGGAGCTTGTAGGGTCATCGGATCAAGTTGTTGCATTTTCATACCAGAAAATTCACCGTCAGTATATAAAGCCATAACCCGCCTTCATAAGATTGTAAGCCAGATACACCAGAGTCCAGGCACCTGGACTTGGTCCAGTTGGTTCTGGGGCGTGTTGTCAGCCTGGGGATGGAGAATGCTCTCCTTCCTAGGTATTGGCTTTCTCATACTATTCAGTTGCTGCTTATGTCTACAATGTGGGCCAGCGATTTGTGGTCTATGTGCCACCTCGTGTATCCCACATCCAAGTTTTCGTTCAAGATCCCGGAAGAAGAAAGAAGAACAAATGATGTTATATGAACAGATCGATGGATTGATGAAGATTGATATCTCCTAAGGGCAAGTAGGGGACAAGGAGGGAATGTGGAAATATGGATTTTTATGGTCGGTCATGTCCCCTATCTTGGACCCCAACGGTTTCGTGTATAAATCACAAGTACATGTATGTTCCCTCCAGTTCCAGTTATGAAGACGCAAACACATGTGCGTCCACCGTCAACATGTCCTCTTTCAGATCCGCCATGAATGGGCCGGATATTCTATTCCTAAGTATGAAAGGCCACCGGCTTTATATGGTTCATTTATCCCATTTTACAGTCCAGGCGAGTAGGCCCTGATTCTGCCAAAGCCTTTTTATGCCTTCTGCCTCTGAAAGCTCCAGTCTGAGCCTGCATCTGTGACCATGAACTTTGTCTTACTCCCTGCGCGGCTAACGGTGCCTGACTCGGCCTGTCTGCCTGCCAAAAACTGTATTTCACCTTCAAGATTATCTGCTCTGCTCCGCTCCTCATCCGATGCATTCCTGTCTAGTAGTTTAGGTAAACATTCCTCCAGCTACCGTGCAAAGGACCAGGCCTCGCTGCCCTCATGCAAGTAATTCATAGCCCTGTTACCATGGAATATTCCTACCCCCTCGCATCTAGTGTAGACACTTAGACGCTTGTACACGCACTAACAGTCAGTATAGTCAGTATAGAATAAGATTCTATCCTAAGAGACCTCTCTTTTTGGATAACACAGTTCTTTAAACATAGGATATTAGATATGATTTGGGATTAGGTTGACATAACCCCAGACTTTTGTCTCCACATGTAGAGCTAAATGTCAAGTCCCTTTCACCCTCTAGTTACACGTCAATCACACGTCATGCTGCTGCGCGCGCATCTCTGCCAAGTATTTTTGCTGACATTGCGAAATTCTTTCATGGAACCACCCATTTATGACATCATATCTAATGACGTTCTTTAGTTACGCCTAGTTACACCCATTTTAGTTACGTATGTATGCTTTTATCTCTGATATCAACTGTTACGCCTCCTGCATCTGTTTCACTGTAGTGCCTTTTCTATAAAAATGATTACCTGTCAATAATGTATTGCTCCTTCCTTCCTGAACTCTCGTGGTGATGGAATAGAAGGCCCATAATTCGAATTATGTTCCTTTGTATAGGAATAAAGCCCGTTCCGAACCTCTAATACCACGGATTCTGCCTCTTATTTTACTGAGCTATTGTTATAGATTTTCCGCATCAAATTAAGTACCGGTAATTAAATTATTTACCACACTTCGACGAACGGGGCCGAGAGCCATGTCTCCTCTTAGACTTCTTATGTTTTCTTGACTTTGAAGTATAAGAAGACGACGACTTCACTATTTTACGACCCCTCTTCTCCTTCTTAGCTCTGGCTATAAACAACTTAGCTTCACGCTCCTTAATGGCCTTCAGATTCATTTTCCTGCAGCTTCGGCATTCATCGACGTTGTAATCCGATGATAAGCACCAGAGGCAATCATCATGCGGGTCAGTGATCTACATGTGACCGCCACACTCTCTGCAGGGTTTAAACCCAGACTTCCTAGAAGTAGCCATTGGAAATTCTCGAGGATACAAAGTTGTCCCTATAGAAATTGGAGAGCCCCTAGAAAAACCGTTCCGCATCGGCGGCGCGGGAAAAAAAGGGAACTGACATCAGCACGCCGACATGACATCATTAGGAGTCGCGAGCGGAGCCGTGCTATTATGACGTCCCCGTCAACGTGGGAGAGCTAGGAAAGAATTTCTGCAAAATGCTTGCGCAGGGGGTATTCAGAAGGTGAGGAATCCACAGGCAGAAGTATCCATCAGAAGCTCTGATTGTGACGAGGCATTGAGAGGCTGAAGGGACCTAGAAAGACACAAGAGAACGACATTTACTTGTCAGGTGATGGCATCACAGCCAGGACATAACACTAGTTATCAAGGTACACAAACCAGTAAACATTACAATGAGAAACAATATCAACATAGACATCATGTGGCTGGTCATAAATACCCTGTGCCACACACATCAGCCATCAGCACAGAGCCAACAACAGGCAGCAGTCAAAAAGCTCCACTAGGCCTTGTTACTACCATCAAAGACAGCAGACAATGTCACTGTTGTACAATGTCACTCACACTCAAGGGAAGTAGTTGTTGATGAGCTGTTGACGCAGGTCGACACCTTCCTCCTCTCCACTATCCTCGTCACTGGACATGTGTGGGTTTGCGGGGGGGGGGGGGTCATCTGCTGCTCATCATCGTCCAGGAGCAGGGGGATCTCTTTGCGCAAGGCCAGGTTGTGGAGCATGCAGCATGCAACTACAATCTGGCACACCTTTTGGGGAGAGTAGAGTAGTGCACCTCCGCTCTTGTCCAGATACCGGAATCTAGACTTCAGAAGACCAAAAGTACGCTCCACCACACGACGTGTCCTCTCATATGCATCATTGTAGCCGACTTCACCCAGGGTCCTGGGATTCCTCAGTGGGCTCAGCAACCAAGGCTGGTTGGGATATGCAGAGTCACTTGGGTGTGAGATACACACCAATTTTGTAACATAACAGTAGCTGAGGACAGCATGTCACACATACAGCACACTACTTGACTCTGCGTACTCACCAACAATTCATGCACACTCTGGATGCAGATTTGCCATCAGCTGTGGTACGATGCTGTTACGCAGTATGTAGGAGTCATGTGCTGATCCTGGAAATATGGCACAGACATGGGAGATAATTATATCCGCTTGGCATACCACTTGCACATTAATGGAATGGAAATGCTTCCTGTTCCTGTATATGTGCTCACGTGCCTGTGGTGGAACCAGGCCTACATGTGTGCAGTCAATGGCGCCAACAAAATTAGGGATGTGGGCAAGGTCATAAAAATCACCGTTCACAGCTCCCAATTCATGTCTCCTGGGAAAATGGATGTAGCGGTCCTTGTATGTCATCCTTGTGGACAGGACATCACATAGCACCATGCTGAACATTGGTTGAGACATCCCACCTGCGCTGGTCACCGTGTATTGGAACAAACCAGTTGTAAAGAAATGCAGGGCCGCCATCACCCTACATGTTGGTGTCAAAGCAGTCGGATAGGTGCTGAGAGGCCTCAGTTGGGGCTCCAACTGACCACATAGGTCTTGAAGGGTAGGTCGATCCAAACTGAATTTACATATGATGTCCTCATCCTCCATATCCGCCAGCAATGTGAATGGACGATGCACATTTGGTCGTCTCCTAAATAAAATAAAGGGGACGCATGTCAATTACATTTCCCTATGAGATGTGTCCAACATTTAATGTCTTGACTGACACAGCACCAACAATGACTGGACTGAAACAACAGTTTACAGCACAAGTCACATGCAGAGACACGTGGATCTCAAGTAGTTGTACACGTGTTCAGTATGTACATATGAGTACCCCCAAACAGATTCAGACTATGTGAATGTAAAATGGTACATTCCGACATCTTGTGTCACCAGCCCTGAGAGTAGTTGACACAGCACGTTTGAACAGCAACACTGCTGGCTTCTACGTAGCTGCTGTACCTGCCACGCCTTCTTGCGTGAGTCGGACAGAGCACACATTAACACCACAATGAGCACAGTGGGCCCGATTCACAGAACAAACTTAAGACAAAATCCTAAACTTAGTACCATTTTGGTATTCACAGAATGCACTTACTACTTCTGGTATTCACAGAATGAACTTACTACTTTTGCGATTCACAGAATAAACGTACTACTTTTGCTATTCACAGAATGGATTTACGACTCCTAACTTTACGTCCGCACCACAGAAGAGCTGGAGGTCCTGGTGGACGATGTGCTTTCACAGTATGGGATGCTATATGGTGCTCCAGATGTTCTGGTAAGTGTTTCAGAGTGAAAGTTTGAGAGTGCAAAGAGTGCTCACATGATGTTGCTCTGCAGTAGTATGTGCCTGTGAGTGCACGTTAATGTGGATGCAAACTCATTTTTCATTACCATGCTCCATACATGGCCTAATGAATATTGCACTTGAGTATTTGGGGAGGAGGGCAACATGGACACTTCTACAGCCATTCTTCAGCAAAAACAATACAAACGTTGGTCTGAGACTGGGTAATGTAAATGTGTGATACACCGCCTAGCACGCTGACTTCATGTCAAGGTGGGGGTGTAGCCATATTTCCACAGATCCATGGGTGCATTGAAGGATGGGAGGGACATGCAGTTTTTTTGCAGCCATACAGTAACACTGCGGGTTTGTACAGTTGAAGTCTGAACAAACATTGCCTGTGCTATGTGATGCCATAATCCATGAGGTTCTCACATGCTCATTTGTGACATTACAAAAGTATTTCGTCCACAGGGTACTGAAGAATGTGTGTACATTTTTCATATTGCCCCCATGGATATGTGTGCATTATGCCCAAGATTGAAATGCCTGACACATCAGATAAATTTAATTTGGAGATATCATCCTTTCATTTCTTTCATTATGTGTTCTGTCTCACATGTGTAGGCACTGTTTGCCTTCTCATCTTGTACGTGTATGTGAATTTTCTCATGGCCCATGTTTCACCTCAATGTGAGTCACGCTGGCCTGCACAGAGTCTACCCAATTTTAAAAGGACCCATCAGTAAATGGACTGAGTGAAACTTATGTGTTGTCCACAACCCTATTTCTCAAATGAGCTATCTTAGGTCTGAGGATTGCACAAGACAGGCCAACATACACCTTGTGAGAAGAGTGTGAGAATGTAAGATCATGTCCCTAAATGTGACCTCCATGACACAGGTAGCCATTCACTGGCCAAGGACATTGAGGAGTGTGTAGTGTTGGACACAGTGAGTCTTCCCCAACACATCATGCCAAATGCATTGTATGTATTGCTTACTCACATACTGCATCACAGAGGAGGGCCTTCTTCACAATGGTTTCTGTGCTGGCACTCTGCATGTGTATGAGATGGCCAGGTACTGTGTCCATCATCCTACATCTATCAATTTCTATGAGATTATTTGATGCACATGTACTACGTCGCCTGCTGCATGGGCTCTGCTTAACATTTATGTATTGGTGTGCTATGTTTAGGTCTCGTCTGATCCAGCGCTTGCGCTGATCTGGCCGAGACATTTTGTATACAGGCTTTTCAAAGTGCTGCCGTGGCCTAAAGCTTCAGTGCACGTGAACGTGCACGCGCGCAGCGCCATGTGTCTTTCCTCCGTAGCACGCGATCGCGATCGTAATCGCGATCACTTTCACTTTCGCGGCCGCGTCACAAAGCTTGTTTTCAGTTGTCACAAGTATTCTCACACCACACTGCATCTGCCTGCCTCCTCTTTGAAATTTTACACATGCAACAACAAATAGCAGGCTTCGCCTTTGCTTTGCTGTATTTTTAATACTCAACATGTGTCTGCATTTTATTTTTGAAAGGCACAGAGAGTTTATGCCGAGACTAGAACCTCGTTCCCCAGTTTTAAAGTCCCCAGCTTTGTATGTTGCACCCCATGTGTTTGTTAACCGCAACCCTTTTGCCTTTCTTGGTTTAATTAGTTGGAGTGTTTCAAACCACATCCACCATGAGTCGGCGTACTGAAGTGCAGTCATTGGTAACTAACACTCTGATAATCGCGTTGAATAATTTAGTTAAAGTTGTTGAGTGCTGTTGGAGACCTCTTCCATGATTAAACGAACCGAGACAGGTAAAAGGAAGTTACTGCCTTTGACCAGTCATGCGATACTTCACAGAAGCTTCCTCATCTTTCCACATTTTTTAGGTATCAGCAGTTAGTCAAAAAGCAAAACGTGAGCCAAGCACGCCCTTCAGAGACTACATTTACATTCATCTTAAATAAGATATACTGGAAAGAGGCTTCGGGTGGAGCCAAGCACGTCCCTTCAGAGACTACATTTACATGCCTTTTACTGGAAAGAGGCTTCGGGTGGAACTCCCAGAACGAGTTGAATGAATAAAACCTGCACAGCCCTCTTAATTTAACCGGTTGCAGCCGAATTATGCAGAAATGTGTTCATCTCTGTTAAATTTATTATTATTAATATATTATATTTTAAGCTCTCGAAAATGGATGACCTAAACTGCACTTTAATTGCCACTTTCACATCTATTGCCTTTGCTATTAACAGAGCTGCAGAATTACGGATTTGCCGCATAATTATCCGCTGCATATTTTAGATTTTAACCAAAAAGTGTCTAGCTCAAAAGGTACTAAAATTGCAGCTACACTGGTTGCTGTGCAACACCTTATGCACAGGTTGACTGGCCACCTGTTAATTTGCTTACTAGTGTATTTGGATGTTAAAATGGTGCGAATGAGGTTAAACCTTTGCCCAGACAATGTTAATGTGTGAATATGCCAAGGTTATGTAAATCGTATATTTTGCTCTTACTTGCCATAAAATCTATTTAACCCTGCAGCATAATCTCCCGGTATTGCAGAATTTCAGTAGCCTTAGCTATTAATCGATTGTCCGCAGTGCCAGTGCGGATATAATGCTAAGTCTGCAGTGTTTCCCACTGCTCCATAGCCTGTAGTTGATGTTTTTCCAGTCCTATCAAGTTAAACACCCTTTTAATTCTGCTTTCATTCTAATGGGAAGATAGTCAAGTGGCAGTTGGCATGTCTGTTGCATATTACCACCCCAGTTTCTATTTCTCTAATTCTAGAAAGGTACGCTTACCACTAGAGACCTTGCCAAGAGCGGCCTGATGTGTGTGCCAATGTTAATCGTAACTTCTAAAACCCATATATCTCTGCGAGCTCGGAATGTACAGTAATAGCTTTACAGCAAATCCGCTTACCATGGTAATGTTTGCTGAAGTTATCGGATGGAAACTGATATGTGCGCCACATAACTCAATGCATTACACCCAGCAAAGCACGTTATTTTGGATTAGCACTCAGCCACAGTTACTTTAATATTCCTATCTTCCTCTAGAACACTGCAATGTTGACGCGGCTTCCCGACTTTCAGGTACTTTCTATGCCATGTTTGGTAGGTGGATTGGCATACTTGCATATCTTCATTTACAGAATGCAGCCAGTTATATTGGGTTCTTCCCACTGTGGCACTTGTAAAGGCACAACGTTGGTGCTATTCATGCTAGCCTATCTAAAGGGCATGAATGCTGATGACTCCGGGAATGCATTTGTAATGTCAACAAGAAGTCCTGCTTCTTGAAATGTTCTAAGGTGGGAGCGAAAGCGGCTTAAGTTTATATAATTTAGTAAGGCTTAAAACTATTCAAATAAAAGGCAAACATTCAAACTCAGGTGTTAGATGTGCATCAGAATAAAACCTATAGTAATTGGATTTTTTGGTTTGGGTAATCGGACTAGTCCAAGTGGAATGATGTTTAAAGCATCCAGAGCCACTACTTGCGTTCAGTGCACAAATAGGCAATCTTTATTGGAGGTGTGATCAAGATGGCAAGGCTGGTTATCCTGTCCAGCCTCGGTACCAAGTTCATAAATGTGTGCCGCTGATTTGGCCTCCTACATGGTTATTTATTGAGTTCCTAGATATGATTGCAAATGTATATGCTAGGGCCATGTCCAGAACTAAAAGATTATGTAGATTTATGGCCTTGCGGCAAAGCAAGTGTCTTAATTACCCACATACTTTTTGATCGAATCTCAGGGACACAGATTTGGATCTTAGTTACTATTTGGGTTTTTTAGCACCAAAAAGGCAAAGTTATCCAGACAGTTACACGCCACACAATTCAACTCCACACATTTCCAATCCACACCACATAATTTAACATCACACCACATAATTCAACTCAACAATACAATTACACCACACCACATACGTCCAATCCACACCACATTCCATATCATGAAACAGAATGCAACAGCATACCATATAAACTCTACTTCATACCACTACACAAGACACAAAATACTATTCCACATATTTCACTCCATTACACAAAATCCCGGTCCACATAATTACAGTACACTCAATACCACATAATTACTATCTATATAATTCAACTGCACACCATACCACATAATTCCACTACACAAATCCACTCCACACCACTAAATTCCACAACACACACTTCCACAACTAACAGTTTCAATCCAACCCACATAATTCCACAACGCACCACATGCATACACTCCATGACACATGGGTAAAATACATTGTCATTTACAACGTTAATAGCTTTAACTCAAACAAATGTGAGACCTATTGCATTTCCAATGCTTGTGCTTCCTTACTGCCTGCCTACTATGTAATGCAATTTCTATCTGTTTTTCTTTACAGTATGTATGTAAAGCGCTCTGATACCTACGGGTCAAGCTAGCGCTATATAAAAAATTTAAAATAAATAGCTTTTTAAATCAGATGGGTTACTTGCACTATCGCATAGTAAAATAGGTGGAAGAACAAGCATTTGCAATGCATTAGGTCTCACAAATAACAATGCCTATTGACATTGTCATTTACAATGCCAATAGCTTTAACTCATGTAACTGCGAGACCTATTGCATTGCAAATGCTTGTTTTTCTTGCTACTGTACTGATGGTACATGGCATAGTGTCACTGAAACTTCCTCTTCTTCTCTCCCATGCCTGTAGCTTAAAGTCCACCAGCGTAAGGCCATATGGAGAGCCATTGCACGCAAGGTGTGGGCTCTGGATGTCTCCAACTGACGGCACACACAGTCACAAGAGGTGGGATGACATCTGCTGGCTGAGCAAAAACGTTGCAGAGATGATGCTGGGGATGCTCCCTCGGACTGGAAGGTTGGTGCTCAGGAGCATTACACCACTAATGGTCCGCATCTTGGCAGTGACACAGCCAGAGCTGGATGGACGTTTGAGGGCCCATCAGCAGCAAGTTGGGGGTGAGTATTCTGCAAAGGGTGACTTGGGTGTGAGTGACTGCATGTATCCCAACCCTGAGCCAGTGTGGAGCTCTGTGATGTTTCTAGTGTGATGCAATGGCTTCTAAGTGGCCTCTGTGTTGAGTGCAGCTGTCATGCATTTTCGCTACATGTACTTTCTCATGTGTTTAATACAATGACCCTTGACATTGCAAGATGAGATGTGACCTTATGACATCTGCTGCATTATGGGTGTCATAGACATCACCGGGCAGTGAACAGCAGTGTGCATCATCTTAGTGTACTTTTGTAGATGTGTGCAGTGCCTGACTTGGAAATTGTGAGAACTACACACCTGACACCAATGTGCAACGGCCGTTGTGCTCCAAAGCACAACATGGTGGATATCAGTAGCACATGACCATTGCAAAAGGACATTTTGGAGTCAGTATCTGTGTTGTTCCCTTAAAGTGACTCCATATGTGACTGAAACAACATGTTGAGATGTATATCTATCTCACCTACAGGCACGTGGGTATGCTTACAGAGATCAGTATGTAAGGTTACAAGGAGGCACAGGCCAAGTATTTGTGTCAATGTCAGATGGCTCATTTATGTCAACTATGCATGTTTCCATGCATCTTCTGAGTTTTGTATTAAGGTTGCACATGCAGACTGCACAGGGTGGTGGGCAACATGGGGGTATCATATTCTAGTTTTGTGCTTTGCTTGCATATGATGTTTGTGAGTATGGCACAATACTGAACCTACGTCTTTGTCTATTGCAGCATCTACCAAGGCACGGAAGGATAGGGGACAGACACCAGTGGTGAAGCTTCTGGCACGGCTGCTACACATGAGCTCACTGACACTGATGTGACCAGCGCCTCAGAAGGGGACCGGAGTGCCCTGGAAGAATCACGTACAGAAACACCAACCTCAACTTCATCTGACTCCAACGGTGACTCTTCGATGTTGGCGGGCACAGGGAGTTTGAAATCTGCCTCTTCTTCCACCACACATCGTCCAGTGCCCACCCTCTTGGCTACTATCACTAGTGCTGGCCGTGCCCGCAGCCCTAGGAAGGGCAGAGTGTCCTTCCCCCAGGCACCGCTGCCCATGCCCCTATCTCCCCTGGTGCCCTCAGTGTGGAGGCGGTGGACCTTTTGCGCCAGCTGTGTGTGGGTCAGACAACTCTCCTGAATGCATTACAGGATCATGACAAGAAGCTCGCACAGGTAGTTGCCTTCATGGAGGGCATTCATTCTGACGTGGGTGGGCTACACAGAACTGTCCAGTCTTTTCCTCCACAGTGACGGCAGCCATTCAGCTGTCACAGGCTCCCAGTCTACCTCCAGTCCCTTCAGCAACCACCCTGCCAGTGGCACCACCTGACGAGAGTGCCCACACACCACAGCCCTCAGGCGCCAAGTACTTAACACGCAGCACACAACAGCAGTACTCCAAGTGGCCCAAATCACCCCCATCCAAGGGCACTCCCATCCCCACACCTGCTCCCAAAGACAAACAAACAGTTGCTCTGTCTGCTGTGAAGCTGGTGCCTGCAAAGATTCAACACAAACAGCTCTCTAAGGCAGATTCACATACAACGTCAACTCCCACCCACACCCCTGTGAAGCTGGGACACGAAAGCAAAGTGGGGGTTTACCTGGACAACAGGGGATGGAGGGAAAAAGGCAAGGCCACCCCAAGCGTACCACCAGATCCAGCAAATCCCTACAGGGAGAGCCACCTGCACCTGATACACCTTTGGTGGAGAGTGAGGCTGTTGTGCCCACCCCGCTTCCCACTTCTGCCAAGACAATTCTTGCCTATCGAATCCCCAATAAGTAGAGACCCAGCCCTCCACATTTACCCTCACATACTGTGTCTCACAGCAGCATGTCTCCGCCTCCCTGTGCCACCATGCCACCTGGTCCAAGCAGCCCTCAGGCTCCCACAGCCACTGATGCCTCTGCCTCAGCTGGTCCTCTCTCTCCCAGGTCCAGTCCTCCAATTGGCCCCGACAATCAGCCAAGTCTGAGGCAAAGTCTCCCTCCCAAACCCATCTCTCCCACAGCGGTACCTGGACTGCCCATGTGTATCCCCAGAGCTGTGGTGATTCCCATGGCACTGTATGGTGTTACCCATTCCCTGTGCAGTTTCTCATGCACACATGTGCACACCGGAACTATGGACTGGCCAATGGCCTTGCTGTTTGTCAGTTTGGGTGCCCATTCCCTGTGCACTTTCTCATGCACACATGTGCACCCCAGAACTATGGACTGGCCAATGGCCTTGCTGTTTGTCACTGTGGATGCCCATTCCCTGTGCAGTTTCTCATGCACACATGTACATACTTTGGATTTATTCTGGCCAACGGCCTTGGTGTTTTTTACTTCTTGATGGCTATCTGGGTCTTACGTAATAAAGACAGTTACACCTGTTTTCTGCTTTGTCAATGTCCTTGCTAAGTAAATACTTTTCTGTATGGGTATGGTTGCAAGTGCCATTTTAACATTGCCAATTGCTTGTTTTACTTTTTCAGAGTTTGCCAGAGGTGACAGGCATTTTGATTCTTGTTGACTCTGAGGCTTGAGGGTGCAATGATGGCTGTTTGTGATGATCTACTCTTATCCTAATCATTCTATGCTCAGTTTTGCAAAATTGTACACATGTCATGTTAGGTTGCAATACCACAACATAGGGGAATTCTATCCACAGGATTACTTGTGGAGTGGTAAGGGTCCATCATATCTGTGTGATCTTTCTTGATGTGTGAATGGCAGTGTTGATTTGTGCTCATCTTGTGTAGGCCTGAGTTACTAGTCACATGGGTACATTTGAATATGTGAACTTGAGTAGTCATACAGTGTGAATGGACTGTCATTGTCAGTAGTGTCGATGTGTGTGTGCCCCTGCAATGCCAACTGCACACATGTATGATCCAAGTAATGAGAGCTGTTTGTTTCAATTGCCAGCCATGTGCTTCAGATTGTGGGCACATGTAGGAGATGTAGGTTTGGCACTGTGCAGTATGTTGGTGTGTCCTTGCACTCCTGGGGGACACCTACTTGTTGTTGCTGCCAGTTTTGAGTATGCCAAGTGTGTGACTGCCAAGTCTGTGTTGTGCTTTGTTGATCAGCCATGTGTCTTGTTACTGTTTGTGCTCACTGTGCAGAGCTGCTCAACCGCACTGACATTACTTGTGAGTTTTCTCATGCATTGCTGTCACTTAACCCATTTTTGGCTCCAGTATGGTATGTGGTATGTGGAGTCTTGCCCTCCCCTATATGTGCTTCTGATGCCTACACATTGTGAATGACTCCTCTATGTGTTTGTGTACTGTACACTCCTCACCTGTCCACTACTGAAGTACATACCACTTCAATCTCATGTCTTCCACCCCATGGCTTGCCAGTGTGTGAGCCCCCCCCACCTCCACTTCATAGTGTGACACTATACTGTGGGAGGCTGATCTGTGTACAGGACCAATGTGCCACTCAGGACAGTTTCACAATTAGTTATGTGTTATTTTCTTCTACTATTTTGCAGTCATGGTTGCTCATGTGCAGTGCATATGTTTGAGCAGCACAGTCCTCTAGTCATGTTGTTTGTATCTGGGTTTCCCTGAGTTGTGCATCTGTGGGTGATGGGTAAGCTCTATGTGTGTTTGCAGAGGTACTGCTACTCTTCCTGAGTGTGATGTTATCTGTGTGCTGTGATGATTTGTGTATAGGGAGTTCATGGTGTGGTACTGAGATATGTGTGCTACTGGTTTGGTTGCTGTGCACACACTACTTGGTGTGCATGCAGTGCTGTCAGTGTAAGTTGCCCTGTACTTGCCTGGTGTGCATCCCCCTGATGTCCAGCTGAGTTTGCTAGGTGATGGATTGGTATGTGCATTTGTTGTGTTTTTGTTGTAATGTATGCAGTGTTTGGCCTGTGTTGGCTCTTCTTACTGACAGATGCTATGTGTGTGTGATGTTCTATTTGCATGACATTGTGTGTGAGTAGTTTGTGCATTGTGATACATTAATATGTGTGTTGCATGTGTAGTGTGAATTACTTGTGTGTCTGTCACATGCAGCAAGGTGGATATTTGTTCATGAACTTGTTTTGAGTGCACACTGGTAGTTTGAACTCCTATTTTTGACCTGTCACTTGTCAGGATTGTGCATGTGCATGCTTGTCATACACTATGACACCATGTTCATTTAATGACTGGTTGTGGTGTCTATGTCTGTGTTAGCTGATTTGTCACATTGATCCCAGTCAGTGTTCATGATTGGCTTTTGATGATGCAATTCTTGTTTGTGTTGGTGTATGGTGTCTGTGCATTGGCTCCAGAGTGGTAATGTTGTGTATTCCTGTTCGGTCTAAGGTCACATTGCCTTTCCACTGTTTGGCTGCACATGGCTGGGCTTGTTGGACTTCTGTGGATGTTGTTTGTGAGATTTTTGTTTGGCTATTGTTTTTGTGTCAGCATTGGTTCAGGCATCCCTGAGTGTGAGTCTGATATTTGTGGATGCACCACAGGGTATGTGATTGTTTGTCAGTGAACTCACAGGACATCATTTGCACCACTATGTGTGTTTCTCACTGGTGTTGAGTGTTGCAGGTGTGAGGTAGGTAGATGAGGGGTATGTGTGAAGGTCCTACTTGTGTTTGACAGTCAGAAGGTGTGACAATGAGCCATGTGTGCTGTGCTGATGACATACACATGTCAAGTAAGTTGACACAGATGTGTGGCTGGTCACTGTATGACTTCAGACACTTCCTATCATTCCTGTGCCTATGCATGGCTTGCATTGATGTATGCCTGAGTTGTTGCACAGAGGTCACTTTGGTTTAATTTCACTCACTGTGCCACCCATGTCTGAATGGATGGCATAAGGGTGGTGTGATATGTTCCTTCTCTTGCATGTGTTGTACACATGCTATGTGGCTTGCTCCATGGTTTTCCAGCACTGTCGACTTCACTTTTGGCTGGCCCATTTATTGTCCTCCATTGCTGCTGACCTATGATATGAGTATGTGGCTGGGTGTGTCAGTGTGGGGTGTTTCTGAGGGACTTGACATGCAGTGTGAACAGTTCAGTGAATGTTCATATGCAGTGTGAGTCTTCATTTTGTAATTATACTCAGTTTAATTCACAAGAGTGGAAGGTAGGTGTGAGGAGGAGGGTTGTACAGCCCCTGAGCTTCTGTGCAGGGTGTTCCTCTTCATCCCCACCTTCCCAGTCAATCTCCCTTGTCCTTTGATGTGTGAGGTGCGAGATTTGGCTACACCTGGCTGATTAATTGTGCAGGGGAGGCACACAGCATGTGCCCAAAGGGGCGTGGATGCGTACTGTGGGAAGGGTGAAGGTGGAGCCCTGTGAATCTGGGCGGACTGCCCATGCCTGGCGCCAGCCCTGCCTACTACATTGTGCGCAGGTTTTCCCGCGTCTTCACTGCTGTGATGACTTTCCCGGGAGATTGCGGTGATTTCGCGGTTGATGGGTGACCCGGATGCGGAGGTGTGGGTTTCTAACAGGTAGGACATGTGTGGGCACACTGGGGGATATATAAATGTCCCCACCAGAGTGTCTGATGTGGACAGGAACCATATGTCAGCACAGGAGTTGTGTGCGGAGTTGTGTTTTTGTGTACCTGCGGCGTTGTCCACTACAGTGTCTTATTTGCTGGTAGTGGATGAGGTACAGCAGCGGAAAGGTTTGAAGAGCTGGATCCATAGCGGTCGGGACTGCTTGGAGGGGACCGGGAGTCTAGTTTCGCTCTCTGCAGTAGTGCTTCTGCCGTCTCCGGGTGGGTGGATTCTCCGCTGCAGTGTGATGGACTGTTTGCGACATCATGATTTGTGCAGTGGAAGGGACGTCATTCCAAACGGTGGTGTGTCTCTATTGGCTTCCTCCACCGGCGGTTCACGTAACTCCGCAGCGGATGGAAAATGGGCTACGTTTGCCCATCGTAATATGGCGTACACGAGGATCACCGCTGGAGTGCGGAAAAGGACATTTTCCACCAGCACCGCGGATGTGCTTCCGTCCACCCTCCTAATGAACCCCTAAGTTCCCACTGTAGCACGACAGAGGGAGATTGTGGAAACCTACCTACAAGTTCTTTTAGGAATCTATTTACAACAGGAGATTTAAATAAAGAAGGTTGGTCCGGCAGTCACAAGAAGGTGGACAGAGGAGAAAGATAACCCTTGAGAGTACCCTAACGCAAAGCCCTCAATGAAAAGAAGGATAGTAGATAAAGAGGCAGAAATAGACATTTCTGTACAATATTTTATAAACTGATTGCCAATGGCAGGTGTATAAACTCTTAGTGGAGGGCCGTCTGGCCACCCAAATAACCTCTCATACTTTAGGAGGAAGGTTGAAAGCTATCAACTGTCGCCGCTCAATCTCCAAGCATGGAGGAGGAGAATTGACAGGTTTGATTACCCTCCCCTGCTGCTGAGACAAAAGATCCTATTGTAAGGGGTAGCCTGATCGGAGGATCGATGCTCATTTTCAGAAGCTCTGGACACCAGACTCTCCCTGCCAATTCTGGAGCCACAAGAATAACTTGGGCGCAGTCGTTCTTGATTATCTTGATAACCCTAGGCAGAAGTGGTATGGGCAGAAATGCATACAGTAGGCCTGAGCTCCACTCACGACAAAAAAGCATCACTGACCGATAGCCACCTTGGAAATTCCATTGCGCGTGTTTTTTCTAAGGCTAACAGATCTAACCAAAGCTCTCCCCACTGTTGAAAGAGGTCTCGTGCCACTTCCGACTAGAGACGCCACTCGTGATCTGTTAGGCATCGACGGCTGAGTACGTCTGCCCTCGTGTTCAGAGAACCTGCCAGGTGTTAAACCACCAGTGTTATGCCCTGCTGTTCCAGCCATGTCCAGAGACGCAAGGCCTCTTAACAAAGTACCACATAGCTGTGATATTGTTGTTCATGAAAACCTGCGCTAACTTCCCTGTGACAGAGGAAAGAAATGCCTTAAATGCCAACCAAATCACCCGAAGCTCCAACAAATTGATGTGGGGCCCCAACTCTGCTGGAGACCAGTGTCCCCTGATCTCTACCTCTCCCAGATGGTTGCCCAATCCCAGGAGCAACGCATCTGTCACTACTGTGAAATCTGGTAAGGGAAGGGTATGCCCTGACCCAATGACGGTTTCTCAACCCCCACTGTAGTCCTTTTGTATCTGGATCATATCAGAGAGATTCCCATGATGCTGCGCCCACTGGAACTTCAGGTCCCACTGCAGAGTCAGCATATGCCATGTGGTGTGGTTTACCAACAGGATGCAGGAGGCTGTCAGGCTCACTAGCCTCAGAGTAAGTCTCACCGAAATCCAGGATAGAGGCAGAAACTTCGGTCTCATAACCTGCATATCCGGGACTCGCAGCTCGGGTGGATAAGCCTGAAACTGCACTGTGTCCAGAATAGCACTGATAAAAGGGAGTGTCTGAAAAGGATTCAGGTGGGATTTTGGTACGTTTATAGAGAACCCCAACGAATGCAGGAGGTTCACCATAGTCTGAAGGTGAGAGATGACAGCTTGGGGCAAAGACACCTTCAAAATCTAATCATGGAGGTAGGGGAAGACTGAAATCCCTAACCTACGCAGATAAGCTGCGAACATCGCCATTACCTTGTTGAGCACTTGAGGGGCACTGGTAAGGCCAAAAAGCAGCACAACAGAAACTGCTCAAGGCCTACCTTGAACCACAGGTAATGCTTGTGACCCAGCAGGATAGGGATGTGAAAATATGCATCCTGCAAGTCCAATGCTACCAGCCAGTCTTCTTGGTCTAGGGAAGATAAGACCTGAGCCAACGTGAACATCTTGATATTCTCCTTTTTGAGAAAGAGATTGACGGTTTGAAGATCTAAAATGGGCTGCAACCCTTTATTCTTTTTCAAGATTCAGAAAGAAGCACGACTAATAACAACTGCCTATGTCCGAAATCGAAACCCTCTCTATAGGCCCCTTGGACAGGAGTGCTGTAACTTCCTCTTTGAGTAAAGTTAGATGATCCAGTAGGAGGAGAAGAAAGGAAAGGCAAAGAATAGCCTTCCTGAATGATCTGCAAGACGCACTTGTCTGATGTTATGGACCTCCTGTGGAGGAGATGGTGATGAATTCTCCCTCCAACTGGAATACAATGGTCTTGCAGACTCAAACTAGGAGTTCTTGGAGGCCCTCAGCTGTCGAGGGCTGGGTGGCAAGCAACATCTGTGTGCCATTCCTAGGCTGGAATGAGCCCCGCGCTCGCACAGCTTGGGGAGTCTGCACAGGACGGTGGCTGAGATATGGTTGACGTAGCTGGAAACTCCTTCCACTGCCATGAAAGGGGCGAAAGCTAGACTGGCCACGGGTGTTACAGAGAGGCTCAAGGATCTGGCCGTAGCACAAGACTCCTTGAAGTGCTTCTAGGCCGAGTCCACTTTCTCTACAAAGAGACGAGATCAGTCAAAGGGCATGTCCCTTAAAAGGATATCTGGACATCACCCAAGAATCCAGTTGTGTTTAGCCAGGCATGGCTTGCTGCATCTCTCCCATCCTTCACTGCCTGAGAGAGTACAGCCTGGACCTCCTCCGGGACCTGTGGCAGCACTTGCACAACTGTCTCCCAAAGGGAGTAGGAGAAACGGCCCAATAAGCATTCAATATTCACTGACCGCAATGCCAGGCTGGTGGAAGAAACCATCTTATTCCCATGTGTGTCCAGCCTCTTGGATTCCTAATCCGGGGGTAGAAAGGAACGTAAAATGAGATGTCAAAGCTCAGGGGTGGGGTGTTAAATGAGGACCTTGGGTCGCCCCATCTTCCCTCCCATCCTGGATAGTGAATTGTGGTTGTATGTCAGGCTACAAACACTCACATGCCTTTTGAGAATGTCACTGGAGCTGACATAAGGCCAAATGGTAAGAGTTTGCACTGATAATAAACCTTGCTGACAAGGAATCAGAGAGATTTCCTATGTTTTGCTGTTATTGGGACATATAAATAATAGAGCCACAGAGAACATCAGTCTGCTGTCATGAGCTGTGGCTAGATCTGATGCAATGCTAAATTCTTAAATGTTTACATTTTGATGTACTTATGGGCTTGTCTCAAGCCTAATATGGGTCTAAATTCTCATTTGGGGCCTTTCTTGGGCACCAAACATATCTGTGGTGGATACATGTCCCCTCTTTATGATGGAGGAACCAGATATATTGCTTGTTTTTGGAGTTGTGATGTTATTTCCATTCGAAGATGGTGCAGCAAGTGTGGTGTTCCTTTTGGTGGGATGGCGGGCGGTGGTCTTTTGAACTGGATGGTGTAGTGAGTCTGAATGATTTGTAAGGCCCATTTATCCATTGCAATTTTTTCCACTCTTCCTGGTGTTACATTTCTTCCATTGAAATTGTATTTCCACTCTTCCTGGTGTCTTGTTACATTTTTGGCCACTGGAGCAGCGAAGAGAAAAAATAGAGTGAGCACCCATTATTTATTGTTGATAGAGTTTGATTTATCAAGAGTGAAGTCATTGTGACCTGACCTCAGGACACCCCCGCGCCGCACGGCCACCAGCTGTAGTGTGTGCGTCCCCTCGCTACTGTCCTGAGCCTCGCTGAGCCCGCCCCGTCGACCCCGCCCCCCGCCGTCATATTTTGCGTGTGTTTTCTTCATTTTGTGCTGCCTGTATCGTTTTGCCCTTCTGTTCTGTGCCCTTTATTTTCCCTTTTTTGTGCCTTGCATTGTTTAGCGCCGCTCTCTGTGCCCCCCCACCCGCTTCCCGCTCACCGCTTCCCGCCGCCTGCGTGCGGCCACGCCCCCTTACCTTCTGTGCCCTCCCCGCTCCCACCTCCCAGCTGCTCCGCCCTCCCTCCCACTTGGCCATAAATGGCGACCGTGCAGCGCAGGTGAGTGTGACCTGACCTCAGGACACCCCCGCGCCGCACGGCCACCAGCTGTAGCGTGTGCGTCCCCTCGCTACTGTCCTCAGCCTCGCAGATCCCGCCCCGTCGACCCCGCCCCCGCCGTCATATTTTGCGTGTGTTTTCTTCATTTTGTGCTGCCTGTATCGTTTTGCCCTTCTGTTCTGTGCCCTTTATTTTCCCTTTTTTGTGCCTTGCATTGTTTAGCGCCGCTCTCTGTGCCCCCCCACCCGCTTCCCGCTTCCCGCCGCCTGCGTGCGGCCACGCCCCCTTACCTTCTGTGCCCTCCCCGCTCCCACCTCCCAGCTGCTCCGCCCTCCCTCCAACTTCGCCATAAATGGCGACCGTGCATACGCGCAGTGTTGACGCGCAGCGGTCGCGCCGATTGTGTGCCGAAGGCGTGCCAAAGGTAAGCCCGTCTGCGCCTGGACCGCGCCCAGCGCCAGGACCCCAGGCCCCCGCAGTCCCCCGTCCACCCGCCGGACGTACGACGCCGCCACCCTCAACGCACTCAACGCCGGCCGAGTCCCGGGCTGCTACCAAGCCACCCCGAGACGCACCCACGGACCCTTCTGCTGCACCGCCTGTAAGTTCACCTGCATCCGGACCTGCACCACTCCAGCAGCGCCCAAGACCTCGACGAGCAACAGCAGCAGCCACCTGAGATGCATCCTGCTCAACACCCGCTCCGTCCACAGGCACGCCATCGAGATCTGGAACCTGCTCGACACCACAGCCCCAGACGTCGCCTTCTTCACCGAAACCTGGATGAATGCCTCCTCCGCACCTGACATCGCCATCGCCATCCCAGACGGCTACAAGATCATCCGAAGGGACCGCATCAACCACACCGGAGGAGGCATCGCCATCGTCCACAGGAACACCATCCGCATCACGACCAACACCGATGACACCCTCGCTAACGCCGAGCACCTGCACTTCCAAGTCCACATCAACCCCAAGACCACCCTCAGAGGCACCCTCATCTACAGACCCCCTGGACAACGCACACAATTCAGCGAAGACATCGCCGACTTCATCAGCCCGCACGCCCTCTGCTCCGCTGACTACATCCTCCTCGGGGACCTCAACTTCCACCTGGAGAACAACAACGACCGCAACACCACCACCCTGCTGGACAACCTCGCCAACCTGGGACTCAAGCAGCTGGTGACCACCCCCACCCACTACGCCGGACACACACTCGACCCCGTCTTCTCATCCAGCAAGGACATCGCCTTCAGCCACGCCACCGGACTCCACTGTACGGACCACAGCTGCGTCCACTTCAGCTTCGCAAGGACCACGATCCACCACCACCAGCAACAGGCTGCACGCAGGAATTGGAACAAGATCACAGCCGACCAGCTCGCTTCCTCCCTGAGCACGAAACCCCCCACCAGCACAACGAACCCTAGCCAGGCGGCCACCAACCTCACGAAGTGGATCAGCGACTGCGCAGACGAGCTCGCCCCCCTGAGGACCCCGCCCATCAGACCCAGCAGCAAGAAAGCCCCATGGTTCACCGACGAACTCAAGAGCTCCAAGAAGAACTGCCGAGCGCACAAGAGAACCTGGCACAGAGACCCAACACCGGACAACATGACTGCCCTCAAGCTCGCCACCCCGAAACACCACCAACTCATCCGCGCCACCAAGAAAACTGCATTTAAGGAACGACTGGACAACAACGCACACAACAGCAAAGAACTCTTCAACATCGTCAAAGAGCTCTCCAACCCCAACGCCGGAAACAACGACATCACCCCTTCGCAAGACCTCTGCAACTCCCTCGCCTCCTACTTCCACAAGATCGCGGACATACACAACAGCTTCAGCACTCAACCGACGAGCACCACGACCGAACCACCGCCCCCCACCACCACCCTCCGCTCCTGGACTCCGATCAGCACCGAAGACACCGTCCGCACGATGAACTCCATCCACTCCGGATCTCCAACCGACCCCTGCCCTCACCACGTCTTCAACAAGGCCGACGCTATCATCGCACCCCACCTGCGGGACATCATCAACACCTCCTTCGACACCGCTACCTTCCCGGAGAGCTGAAACACGCCGAACTCAGCGCTCTACTCAAGAAGCCATCGGCTGACCCCACCGACCTCAAGAACTACCGCCCCATCTCGCTGCTCCCTTTTCCTGCAAAAGTCATCGAGAAGACCGTCAACAAGCAGCTGGCCGCCTTCCTCGAGACGAACGGCTCCCTCGACCCCTCGCAGTCTGGCTTCCGGGCCAACCACAGCACCGAGACCGCCCTGATCGCAGTCACCGATGACATCCGAGCGCTGCTCGACAATGGAGAAACAGCGGCCCTCATCCTCCTCGACCTCTCCGCGGCCTTCGACACTGTCTACCACCGCACCCTAGTACAACGCCTCAGCAACGTCGGAGTCCAGGAGAAGGCACTGGAGTGGATCATCTCCTTCCTCGCTGGAAGGACACAGAGAGTCCGCTTCCCCCCGTTCAGATCCGAAACCACCTAAGTCATCTGCGGCGTCCCTCAAGGCTCCTCGCTTAGTCCAACCCTCTTCAACATCTACATGAGCCCTCTCGCAGACATCGCACGCCAGCACAACCTCAACATCATCTCCTACGCCGACGACACCCAGCTGATCCTCTCCCTTACCAACGACCCCGCCACCGCCAGAGCCAACCTTCACGAAGGGATGAAAGAGGTAGCCAAATGGATGAAGAACAGCCGCCTGAAGCTGAACTCGGACAAGACGGAAGTCCTCATCCTGGGATCCTCACCCTCCGCCTGGGACGACTCCTGGTGGCCCCACCGCCCTAGGTAGCGCACCCAAACCAACAGACCACGCACGCAACCTGGGCTTCATCCTGGACTCCTCCCTCTCCATGACCAGACAAGTCAACGCCGTCTCCTCGTCGTGCTTCAATATCCTGCGCATGCTACGTAAGATCTTCCGGTGGATCCCCACCGAGACCAGGAAGACGGTCACCCAGGCCCTCGTCACCAGCCGTCTGGACTACGGCAACACCCTCTACGCCGGAACCACCGCCAAACTCCAGAAGAGACTCCAGCGGATCCAGAACGCCTCAGCACGACTCATCCTGGACATCCCCCGTCACAACCACATCTCCGGACACCTGAGAGATCTGCATTGGCTCCCGGTCAACAAGAGAATCACCTTCCGTCTCCTCACCCACGCACACAAAGCCCTACACAGCCAAGGCCCAGGATACCTCAACGGCCGCCTCAACTTCTACGCTCCCAAACGCCAGCTCCGTTCGACCAGCCACGCCCTCGCCGCCGTCCCCCGCATCCGCAGAGCCACCACAGGGGGGCGGTCCTTCTCCTACCTCGCCGCCAAGACATGGAACTCCCTCCCCACCCACCTCCGCCTGACCCAGGACCACCTCACCTTCAGGAGGCAACTCAAGACCTGGCTGTTTGAGCAGTAGCGGATCCCCCCCCCCCAGCGCCTTGAGACCCTCTGGGTAAGTAGTGCGCTATATAAATATGATGATTGATTGATTGATTGATTGTATTATTGTTGGTGCTGCTATTGTCTGCCACAACATGCTCTTCATGAGTGCTGGGGCGGATGATGTTGAGACTGTAGCCCCTGCGATTGTAGGAGGTAAGGCTGCTGATGTGGTTCACTGATAGAATATCGATGACAAAAACATTGATGATAAAAATATCGAAATAAAAATATAGAATACAAAAATATCAACTCCCATACCTACACAGGTAAGTACAAAAATATCGAATCAAAAATATCGATGTAAAAAATATTGATTTAACTATATATATATATAAAAGAATATATATTAAATATATTACATATTAATATTAATGTTAAGAAAATAAATTACATTTAATATACATTTTTACAAAATATAACAAATAAACTTAATGTAAAAAATACACAAACATAATAAATTATACATACATATATTTACTCTAAAATAATTAATAAACTATTATCTTTAATTTATTTTAAAACTTTAAAATTATATAAAAATAAGATATATATATCAATAATTAAAAATAAAAGAAATCCTATAATAATGTAAAACATGAAACTATTAAAAAACATTTAAACTTACATTTCTCAATACAATCAGTGCAAAAGGAGGAAAAGTGTTGGATAGAAAATAAAATGTACCATTCCAACTCTGGTGAGTGCAACAGTACGGAAAGTGATGGATAGCGGAGGGATAAAAATTACTATTCCCACTCCAGTGAGAGCAACACTAGGGAAGGTGCTGGATATCGGAGGGGAAAATATTACTATTCTCACTCCAAAGAGTGCAACAGTAGGGAAAGTGTTGGATATTGGAGGGGTAAATATTACTATTCCCACTCCAATCACTGCAACAGTAGTGAAAGTGGTCGATAGCGGAGGGGTAAAAATTACTATTACCTCTCCAGTGAGTGCGACAGTAGGGAAAGTGTTGGATAGCAAAGAGGCAAAAATTACTTTTCATACTCAAGCAGTTAAACCAAAAATTTAAAAA
Organism: Triturus cristatus; assembly: GCF_964204655.1. Taxonomy (NCBI): domain Eukaryota; kingdom Metazoa; phylum Chordata; class Amphibia; order Caudata; family Salamandridae; genus Triturus; species Triturus cristatus. Next base: position 1,201,457,254 of record NC_140584.1, read on the forward strand.
AAATTACAAATTCTTTAAAAAAATCATAAAAATAAACAATATTTAGAAATGAAAAATCAAATATATAACAATTAAACATATTATAATATTAATTACATATAAAAACCTACAAATAATATATAATATAAAATAATAAATACATTTATAAAATAAAATTATTTTAAACTTGAAAATATATTTACAAAAAAATAAATTAATTCATACATGTATTTATTGTATTTCCTACCCTATAACACCAACAAACACTTCAACATTTTTAATTACATTATTTTCCAAATTAACATAATTAATAAGCAATTTAAAAAAATATTATTAATTGAAAAAAACTAATAAACATTCATTGGGTACACACACTTTAACACTATGATAACCACAACACACACTTAAATGAAACTATAAAATAATAAAACAAAATGAAACCTTATTTATAGGTAAAAACCTATTACTATGAAAAAATAATAATAAAATAATTAAAATGTATTTAATACCCACCCTTTAAACCTTTAACAGTAAAAACAACTGACAAAAATTTAAATTACCCAAAATACATATCAAATAATTAACATTAATTAATAACTATATATTAATTAATTAAATACAAATTACTTACCACCCTTTACTCCTATAAACACCAAAAAACACACCTACAATTAATTACACAATTACCATGATTAATTACCAATACATTACTTAAAATGAATTAACATCCAATTATTAATTCATCATTTAAAAATAAATTACATTCCACCCTTAACACCTATAAACACCATAACACACCTAAATTTAATTACACAATTACCATAATGTATTACCAATTAAAAATAATTAACAGCCAATTAATAATTCCATTAAAAATAAATTACTTCCCACCCTTAACACTATAAACACTACAACACACACCTAACATTAATTACTAAATTACCATAATTAATTACCAATTAATTAATTTTAATTAATTAGCAACCAATTAGTAATTAATTGATAATACATTACTTTATAAATGTAACACTTTATAAAATCTCAATTAGATGAATATTAATAAATACAAAATAATCAATACATTTAATATAATTGAATTACTTCCCACCTAATAAAAATGTTTTCTATAACTACTAAAAATGTAACACATATATTAAAAATACAAACAATTCTTATACAAAAAACATACAACACATACATATAAAATACATACTAAACTACATAACATTAATAAACAATATTTTTAACAACTATATTTTTGCAAACGATATTAAACACTTCGATATTTTTAATATCGATATTACTTAGCTAAAACTGATATTCTTGACCACGAGAATCTGTATGTCGATATTTCTGACGCACGATATTTGCAACTGGATATCTGTGCAGCTTGATTTTTTTGAATCTATATTCTGTTTCTGAACCGCTGATGTTACTTAGTGACCCTGCAGCAAATCGACACACAATGCTTCAGGTTTCAGGGATCACCCCCCCCCCTATTCGCCTACATACCATCTACCACCCCCCTGGTGCCCCTCTTTCCTTTGTGGAAGAATTGTCTGATTTTCTCAGACAATCATCGACTTCTAAATCTAGAAACCTCTTTCTCTGAGATTTTAACCTCCACTGGATTAAAAATGACGATCCCTCGGTTAATCTCATCAATGACTTACTTGATATCAATGACTTGAAACAGCTCTGCCATTCCCCAACACACACCAAAGGTGCCACTCTTGACTCTATCATCACTAGCAAGGAACTGGCTTCTCTCTCCCACATCATCCCCATTGACTGGTCCGACCACCACCTCATCCTCTTTACTATTAACAGCTCTGTACCCCCACCATACACAAATACCTCCAACCAAAAGAAACTGACTAGAAATCTCCATCGTATTCCTCCAGGCGAACTGGAGAAAAAAATTAAAGCTCCCCTAAGCCTTACTCCTCCCTCCCTAAGTGCTAGTGGCCTTACAGAACATTACAACAAATCTATCACCCCTTATGAGCCTGACTACATCACCCCCCAACTAAAAAACAATGCATTCTGGAATAAGTTTTGTCCAGTTTCGGAACGGGATGTCTTCAACATCAGCTCCAAACTTAAACTTTCCTCTCATACCAAAGATCCCCTCCCAGCCTACCTTATTCAGGACCTAAAACACATCATTGCTCCTTATTGGACCACTATCATCAACGCCTCTCTAGCCACCGGTAGTGTCCCTGCCTCCCTCCAACTAGGACAAATTACCCCCACCATCAAAAACGCTACAGCTGACCCCAATGACTTAAATAATCTACGCCCTATTTCTAACCTTCCTTTTCTATCTAAGGCCCTCGAAAAATGCGCTCTGCTCCAGTTAGACAAACACATTGAACCATTCAACGTCCTGGATGCTTTACAATCAGGCTTTCGAAAGGGCTGCAGCACTGAAACAGCTATGTTCAACATAGTCGATGACATCTACCACTCTCTAGACAAGGGTGAATCTTCCCTTCTCATCCTTCTTGACCTCTCTGCAGCTTTTGATACTGTCAACCATGCCGCCTTACCCAACATTCTCAAAGACCATTTTGACCTTAATGGCGCTGTTCTCAAATGGTTCACCTCCTTTTTACAACATAGAACCTTACAAATTAAAGTCAGCGACTGTCTTTCCAAACCTCTACCGGTCTCCTTGGGGGTCCCCCAGGGCTCTATTCTCTCCCCCACTCTATTCAACCTCTTCATGGAACCCCTCACACTCATTCTTAAGCAAGCAAAAATTAGCTACCACCTTTATGCTGATGACACCCAACTTTACTGTAAGATCAAATCCCATGCTGATGTCTTGCACCTTAACGTTGCCTTGACTAAGATCCAATCCTGGTTCCATCACAACCACCTAAAACTTAACCCTAAAAAAACAGAAATCATTCTATTCTCTCCTACAAACAACTCTCTCCCTATTCTACATTGGATCTCTGACATCAAAGCTCTTAACTGCTCTCTCTCCATCTCTAGCTCAGTCAAATCCCTCGGCATCAGCATCGACCAGTACCTCAGTCTTACTCCCCATATAAAAAATTTGGCCAAAGGCGCTCTCTTCACATTCTACCATCTTAAAAAAATTAAACCCTTTATTCCTCCCGATGACTTTAAATCAGTTGTACAATCATTGGTCCTATCTAAACTCGACTACGGTAATGCCACTCTCTCTGGAACTCCCAAAGTCCACCTTGCGCCTATTAAATCCGTTCTCAACCTTACTGCCAGGCTTATTACTGACTGTAAGTGGTTTGATCACATCTCCCCGTCCTCAAAGACCTTAAATGGCTTCCTATTGAAGGCAGATCCACTTACAAGACTGCCTGCATCACGCACAAAGCCCTCCATCAAAACACCCCATCTTACCTCTCTGATAAACTCCACAAATCGGGCTGTACCAGTACTATGAGGAGCACTAATGCTCTCATCCTAATCCCACCCTTATTAAAAAAGAGATCTACACAGTCTCGCTCTTTCTCTGGAAACGCGCCTGCCGTATGGAATGCTCTCTCTAAGGGACTACGTTGCAACCCCTCCTACCCCAGCTTCAAAAAAGACCTCAAACGGCTCCTTCTAAACAAATACTGGGGTCCCTAATGCATTGTCACTGGATACATATTCTTACCCCTGCCCTGACTGAATAGATCCCCTCTTCTTTTTTTTTCTCACCCCGTCTCCCCCATCCACCAAACTCTTTCATTTATGACCACCTCTCCCCCCTTTTCTTAACATAGATAACTTCCTTCTGCCTTTATCCCCCGTATCCCTCACCCTACTTAGTAACCCTACTCTTTCTCTCCCTCCCCCATCCAATAACTAACCTTTGCTTTCCTCCACGCCTATTATCTCCGATGAGTTGTTAGATTTATGCTATCCTTGTTAATTTTTACCTCATTACATCAATCATTGTATGCCCTGTTTTTTTACTTATATGTATGAAAGTTATACTGCAATTCTGCATTACCTAGTCCTGTAAAGCACTCTGATACTCTTGGGTCCAGCCAGTGCTATATAAAACCTTTTAAATAAAAATGCTTTAAGAGTCTTTGACTTCTTTTGCATCCTTTATCGTTCTTTAGCTGTGTGCAAACCAAATAGGATTGGGTCTGAAAATGTCAGATTCATGTTTAATAGTGTGTCAGGTTTTAATGACAAAGCCATGATGTAAGTTGCACTGCTATGATTTGACAAAATGTAGTAGATGCAAAGTCCGCTGCACAGATAATCACACTTATCAGCCTGTTGGCGCGACTTGTCCCTCATTCAAGATTTCTAGGAAATCTTGGGGTCTATTAGGATGGTGGGCGGAAAAGCACCCCGACCGCCATGGAAGCGGAAAACAACCGCCCGCCGGCACCGTGGGAAAACCGGCGGCCAAATCAGGATTAACCGCCCCAAAAAAATGACCGCGACAGAACGAGGCCAAGAAAAAACTCCCGCAGCGGGCGGAGATGGCCAAACTCCGTCCGCGGCGGTCGGATTCGCGGTGGAAAAACACCAACCCGCCGCAAGTATAGCGGAGACAACGCACCAGAAATTAGGATATACCCCCCGCGGTCGCACAATGAGATGAGTGGGAGAGCCAGCGGAAGAGCTGAAGCACAGCCACCGAGGCGGACGATCTGTGAAAAATATGGCGGACGAAGCAAAAAACCCACAAGAAGGCCAAAAAGTGCAGACAGAAACCTAGCCATGCCCCCGAAATACACAAAACACACCCCAATGACACAACCACATGGCAAAAAGAAACATACAAATCCAAGGACAACACACCTGACAGCAACACCCCAACTGGACACACCCACATAGCTGAGTATAAAACCAGCCCCTTCCCTCACCACAATCCTTTGCAATACTCCAGGAGAGAAGGGACACATACCCCAGCTTACAGGAGAGGCAAAGGACACAACATCACTAGCCACACCACACACAGCACCACCACCACCTCACCACACATCATGGCCACACAGAAAATACCCAAATTCACAGAGAGTGAGTTGACAGTCATGGTAGATGAGATAGTCAGAGTGGAACCACAGCTTTTTGGTACCCTGGTCCAACACACACCATTAGCCACAAGGACACAAATGTGGGCAAGGATAGTCCAAAGGGTCAATGCAGTAGGGACCACCCCAAGATCAAAAAAGGAGATCATGAAGCTGTGGCATGATCTGAAGAGGGTGGTCAAGGAGAGGAGGAGCAAGAACTGTGAGCTGGCTCAGAGGACTGGCGGTGGCCCCCCCATTCCACAAAAACCATTCACACAATGTGAGGAGAGGTGCTTGCCATACTGCATCCATGTACAACTACAAAGCTACACCACCTAGGACAAATTCCATCCATCTGCACCACACACTCACAAAAACATGGCTCACATTCACCCACTCCCATTCACCCCAAACATAGCTACCAACATTACCATGGGGGCATGTTTACAGGTAGACAGCACTACAACTCCCACCAGGCCCCCTGTCCCACAGCATCAGCAAGATGGAGCCCTCCCTCCACCCCACCCAGAAGCATGTGTCAGCCATTACACAACCCACATCAAACTCACAGGTAGGTAGCCATCTTCCCTGGGAGGATGTCTGGGGATGGGGGGCCGGCACCACTACTCCCACCATGCCCCCTGTCCCACAGCCTAGCAAGATGGATCCCTCCCCTCACCCCACCTAGAAGTATGTGTCAGCCATTACATTACCCACATCTGAACAGGATGGAGCACTCCCCCACCCAGAAGCAGTTGGAAGCAAGCACAGTACACCAAACAAACTTACAGGTAGGTAGCCAGCTTCACAGTGAGGGTGTTTGTGGGTGGGAGGCCTGCACTACTACTCCCAACATTCCCTCTGTCCCACACCTGAGCAGGATGGAGCACTCCCCCACCCAGAAGCAGTTGGAGGCCAGCACAGTACACCAAACAAACTTACAAGAAGGTAGCCATCTTCACAGTGAGGGTGTCTGTGGATGGGAGGTATGTACCACTACTCCCACCATGTACCCTGCCCCCCCTCAGCAGGATGAAGCCCTCCCCCACCCAGAAGCAGCTGGAAGCCATTACATCACCCTCATAAAACTTACAGGTAGGTAGCCATCTTCACAGTGAGGGTGTTTGTGGGGGGGAGGCTTGCACCACTACTCTCACCATGCCCCTTGTCCCACACCTGAGCATGATGGAGCACTCCCCCACCCAGAAGCAGTTGGAAGCCACCACAGTACACCAAACAAACCTACAGGTAGGTAGCCATCTTCACAGTGAGGGTGTTTGTGGGTGGGAGGCCTGCACTACTACTCCGAACATTCCCTCTGCCCCACACCTGAGCAGGATGGAGCACTCCCCCACCCAGAAGCAGTTGGAGGCCAGCACAGTACACCAAACAAACTTACAGGTAGGTAGCCATCTTCACAGTGAGGGTGTCTGAGGGTGGGAGGTCTGTACCAATACTCCCACCATGCACCCTGCCCCCCCCTCAGTAGGATGGAGCCCCCCCAAGCAGTTGGAAGCCATTACATCACCCTCATCAAACTTACAGGTAGGTAGCCATCTTCACGGTGAGGGTGTTTGTGGGTGGGAAGTCTGCACTACTACTCCCAACATTCCCTCTGTCCCACACCTGAGCAGGATGGAGCACTCCCCCACCTAGAAGCAGTTGGAAGCCAGCACAGTACACCAAACAAACTTACAGGTAAGTAGCCAGTACATGCACCCACCCATTTGTCACAAATTAAATGGTGCCATATGACAACAGGAGCCCGCCCATTGCACAAAGAGGCATACCTACCCCATTGCCAATCACAGTGTGCACATAGGTAAGCTAAGGAAACTGTCACAGCTACCAAAGTGTGACACACCAATGCACAAGTAGAAGAAAGTCAGGGCACAATTATGCACAGCACCTAGTTACATGTACATCGCCATGGAGCAAGTGCAACAAGGACCATTCGAAAAATATGAAAGCATTTGTGGTGGTACAAATCAAGATATGCTTATGACAGGACAAAGGTATGCAGGAGATGACAATGGCCAGTCCATGGCCAGTTGTGACGTCTGCCAGGTCAGACAAATAAACAATGAGTTCTCAATTAAACACATGTTGTGCCAGGCCCTAGATGGCAACAAGTCCCTATAATCCTTAATTGTGCACGGGTCACATGGTATGCCTTGACACCTCACACCATGGACAAGTAATGCCTGTATCACTGCATCATGTCAGGAAGCACAGTAGTGCACATAGTAAACACTGTGATGATATGTCAATTGTGCAGTGTACAAAAAGTTAATGACACACAGCTAACACAAAGCTTGCCGGATGCACTACAATGACCATTTCACATCTGACTGACAGGTGACCAAGAACTCACTGCAGAGGGCAACACCAGCAACCTGCAGAGCCAGTCCCCCCCCACCGGTACATGGACTCTCGGATGTTCACTCCCAGGATTCCATGGACGATGAGCTTGAGGCCGGCCCATCTGGTGTGCCAGGGAGCAACAGGTCCTAGGACCCCATCGTCCCCCCCACCACATCTGCGCCAACAACAACTTCACAGCAGACCCCTGCTGTCACGGCCTGTGTGGCCACCGCCACCACCACCACCACCACCAGTGCTGCCTGCAACACCCTCCCTGTCCCAGAGGATGACCAGCACACACCACCGACGGAGGAGGGTAGGGAGCGGATGCAGGGGCCCACAGTGGTGAGGCAACAAGTCCGTGGCAGCAGGGCAGGTGGGAGGGGCAGGGTCACCCACGGACACCAGGAGGCTGGGACCCAATCCCTGGAACACATCACCAGAGTCATGGGTGCATACGAACAGGCCCAGGGACGAACGGGCCGGTCAGACGAACTGTTGCACGAGCTCATCCTGCTGATGAGGTTCATCGACACCCGCAAGGAACAAATCGTGGACCTCTTGGGCCAGCAAGTGGCATTACCGAGGGACAAGCATGCGCCACAGACAACACCTCCACCTCCCTCTGGTGGCCCACACGATGACAGTTCAACATCCTCCCCTGCGCCCACAGAGAGGGGTGAGTCCTCAGACACCACTGGCCCTGCAGCAGGGCCCCCCACCAAACGACAAAGGGGCCGTCCCAAGAAGACCCTGGGAGTATCTGGAGGCCAAGCACCTGCCAGACGCCAGTCATGGAGCCAGCCATGATGGCAACCCTCTAGACCACTGCATTGACTTTTTGGACTGTCCTTCCCCACACTGCCTTGTGAATGGCATCTGTCTGTTGGACTGGGTCACCACAGCAATGTGGTAACTACTCGATTAGCTCATCTACCATAACTGTCAACTCACTGCTCCACCCCACCCCCAATGGAAATGTACACCCCCCTCGCATCTCACCATTGCAAATAAAATATCCTTACACACATGTTGTTGTGTCTGCTCTGTCTTTATTGCAGGATGTACAGTCTTCAACATGATCACAATATACAAGGAGCATGGGCTGTATGTAGGCAAGGAGAAGTCGAAGGCAGCTAGGGAAACACAACAGAACTACTTTCACTGGTCTGGGTGTGGCATCACAGACATCACGCAACCCCTACCATCAGGATAACCCAATATTCACATGTCACAATGGGCAACAAATGTCAACATACAAGTCCTGTAGATGTTCCTAAATAACCTGTCCCAGAAACATTGCCAACAGCCACTGAGTCTACAACTGGCTGCTGATACAATTCTCACATGCCCCTTCACGACAACAGCAATATCAGCAGACAATGGGTATGTTACACATTGACACCCACCTTCAAGTGAAGTATCGGGTGATGAGCTGTTCACGCAGGTCAACACTTTCCTCCTCTCCACTGTCCTCATCACTGGGCACAGCTTGGTTTGCAGGCTGGGGCCTTGGGTCCTCACCATCATCCAGGAGCAGGGAAATCTCCTTGCGAATGGCTAGGTTGTGGAGCATGCAGCATGCCACTACAATCTGACACACCTTCCTGGGCGAGTATGCCAGTGCACCTCCGGTCTTGTCCAGGCAGCGGAAACGTGACTTGAGCAGACCAAAAGCAGACCAAAAGTACGCTCCACCACACGACGTGTCCTCCCATGGGCCTCATTGTAGCGGACTTCAGCCGGGCACCTGGGATTCCGCAGTGGGCTCAGCAACCAGGGACGGTTGGGATATGCAGAGTGCCCTAGGTATGACAAACACGAATAGACATTGCAATGTCGCAGAAGCTGAGGGCACCAGGTCACACACCCAGCACGCCACACGACTAGGCATACTCACCCGCAATCCATGCACGGTTGGGAAGAAGATTAGCCATCAGCTGGGGCACAATGCTGTTCCGCAGGATGTAGGAGTCATGGGCCGAGCCTGGGAATTTGACACACACGTGCGAGATGGTCATATCTGCCAGGCACACCACCTGCACATTGATGGAGGGGTAATGCTTGCGATTGCGGTAAATGTGCACAAGCCCGACATGGGTGCAATCAATGGCCCCAACAACATTGGGGATGTGTCTAAGGGGATAGAAGTCTCCCTTCATAGCTGGCAATCCAGCACCCCTGGGAAAATGGATGTATCTGTCCTTGTATAGCATCATGGCGGACAGTACATCACGCAGCACCATGCTGAACATCGGTTGTGACATCCCACCAGCGCTGGCTACTGTCTCTTGGAACGATCCAGTGGCAAAAAAATGCAGGTCTGCCATCACCTTATAAGTAGGGGTGAAAGCTGTTGGATATGTCCTGTGGGGCTCCAACAGATCACAAAGGGTTTTCAAGGTGGCTCTGTCCAGGCGGCATTTACGTATGATCGCAACATCCTCCATGCCCTCCAGCACCGTCAAGTGACGAATCAAATTTGGCCTCCTTCTATTGGAGATGATAGTAAACACATGTCAATGCAATACATCAAGAGATATGCACAGCACATCACGTTCTGGATGACACAACAACAACAATGACAGACATCAATCTTGACTAACAGACCAGCTCACATGTAGGGACACCTTCATGTACACAAAGGCCACACCCGTCAACTTACACAAGACAAGTAGCTCAAACACCACCTTGGTCAATGTGGATGCACATAGGGATAGGGCCACATTTCAAATGGGCACGCCTAGGAGTATAGCATCCATCAAATGTGTAACTAATCTAACCTACTGTCTCATACCTAGCTGTCACACCTCAATGCGTCATTACAACCTGGCACACATCCACCACACAATGACCACAGTCGGCGCTGGAATGACAAATGTGTGCATGAGCAGACATGAGCGGCAATGCAGCATAGTTCATCATTCATTGAGATGAGCATCGCTGTGATTGTCACTGCTCCTCCACACATTGACATGTGTACACATTGTAGAGTCCAGAACAGCACTGTCCTGCCTACACCAACATCAAATCCATAAGTGACATGTGAGTGGGTACAGACCAATCTACGAAACACACACACAAACATGGCATGTGTTGCCATCAGTGGAGTAAATGGAAGATTGGACTTGTGTGCACGGTGATGTTCCATTGACCATCTTGGCACTGTGCCCTGTTGATGTTTGACAGATGGGCATTGCGATTGTATGGCACCCCTATCGTGGTAGCTACCGCCTAGCCCCGGCGGTGTGTCACCAGCACCCCCATTCACACAAGTGCGGTACTGATAAGCATGGAGACATGTGGAAATGCCGGCTGGCATGCTCCGCCATCCAAATCGCAGTAGCTACCGCCTGGCCCCGGCGGTGTGTCACCAGCACCCCCATTCACACAAGTGCGGTACTGATAGGCATGGAGACATGTGGAAATGGCGGATGGCATTATCCACCGCTAAAATTGCGATAGCGCACACCGGGCCCCTGCGGTGTGTCACCACCATGGAGCTTGCCCTACAGCCAATGCGAAGCTCGATAGCAGTGGCATGATGCAATTTTGAAGATCGCGGTAGGCGTGATCCGCAGTCGCAGAGGCAGACATTGGATGCATTTGAAAGATGCACCATCGCGGTAGCGCAACCCGGGCCCCGGCGTTGTATCACCACCATGGAGCATGCCCTTACAGCCAATGGGAGCCATGATTGTGGTGACATGATGCAATTTTGAAGATCGCGATAGGCGTGCTCCGCCACCGCGGAGGCAGTCATTGGATGCATTTGAAAGATGCACCATCGCAGTAGCACACCCCGGGCCCCAGTGTTGTGTCACCGCCATGGAGCATGCCCTTACAGCCAATGGGAGCCATGATTGTGTTGACATGATGCAATTTTGAAGATCGTGGTAGGCGTGCTCCGCCACCGCGGAGGCGGTCATTGGATGCATTTGAAAGAGGCAGACCTGGACCACCAATTGCTGCAGCTTGGCACCTTTGAAACGACCCCAGGGGGTTATATATATATGTGGGAGTGAGCCTCACATTGTCACTGCTCCCACAGCCTGCTGCCTGAGACCCCTCACCTGCTCCTGCCTCCAGGGACTGCTGCCAGAGACCCCTCACCTGCTGCTGCCTCCAGGGACTGCTGCCAGAGACCCCTCACCTGCTGCTGCCTCCAGGGACTGCTGCCTGAGACCCCTCACCACCCAAATCCGCTGCTGTTGTCTCATGTCCACAGCGATGGCAAGGCCAGAGAAGATCCGTGCCAGTCCCTTCACGAGCGAGGAGCTGGAGGTCCTGGTGGACGAGGTGCTCACACAGTACCCAAGGCTATATGGTGCCCCAAATGTCGTGGTAAGTCTTCGACAGTGGTGGAGTAGGGCAGGGGGGCCACACATGTAGTTGGACTGATGCAGTATGTGCCTGGGAGTGTGGGGTAGTGTCATGCACTGCCTGACATGCTGTCTCCAGTGGGAGGGTGTGTGTACCCAATGCTACAGCTTTCCCTCCCTGCATTTGTATGTATGAGTGACCTGTGTTGTGTTGTCAGCCATACAGTGACAGAGAAGGTTGTTCATGCTGAGTCAGGACAGTGATTGCTTGGTGGGATGGCTGTGTGTGCCCCTGTAGTCCATCTCAGTGTGAGCCCAGCTGGCCTGCACAGACCCAGCCTACAGAGACAAGGACAACTCACTTAACTTACAGAGTATGACATCAATCTTTTCACATTGCACTCCAGCTATGGGCCATCTCAGCACTGTAGTTTGTACACAACTGCCCTTGTGAATGGCATTTTGTGTTTGTGAGATCATGTCCCTCAATGTGACCACCATGACACATTCATCTATTCACAGGACATGGACATTGATGGCTGCGCAGTCTTGGACACAGTGAGTCCACCCCCAAACACAGGTTGACATGGGATGTATGTGTTGCTCAAGCCAACAATGGACTGGAGATGTGGGCAGGCTACATGGGTGTTTCAGTGCTGGCATCCTGCATGTGTGTGAGATGTGCAGAGACTGTGTTCCCCCTCACACCTGCATGCTTTAACATCAGCTTTTCCCATGCAGGTGTCCCATGTGAGCTGTACTATAGTCTCTGATTGACCTATCGTTGGATATGTGATGATTTTGTATCTTGCTGCTATACTCATGTCGGTACATGACACTGTGTCACTGATCATTTCCCCCTCTTGTCTCCCATGGCTTGAGCTCAAGGTACACCAGCGTACGGCCGTGTGGAGGGCCATTGCAGCGAAGGTGCGAGCTCTGGGGGTCTCAAACGGACGGCGCACCCACTGCCATTAGAGATGGGACGACATCAGCCGGCTGGCAAAGAATGTGGCGGAGATGACCATGGGGCTGCTTCCTCGCACTGGGCATCTGGCATGACACCACTAATGGGGTGCATCTTGGCGGTGACACAGCCTGAGCTGGATGCACATTTGAAGGAGCATCAGCAGCAAGCCAGGTGTGCTCAGAGCTAGTTGTGTGTCTGTTTGAACAGAGCCACAAACAGGGTGTTGTGCTGTGTGGTCATGACATGACTCACCCATGCCTGAGTTTCCAGTTTCCATACACTGCTTGAGTCAATATAGTGAGTTGGCACGATGTGATTGAACAGGGTGGTGTGCAACATGTAGATTTGGTCGTCTGTTGTGATGCATTGCTTACATATGTTTGTTCTGGTGCTGTCACTGACCTGACCCTACATCACTCTCTCTCATGCAGCATCACCTGTGGTCATGGAGGGACAGGAGACGGACACCAGTGGGGGTGAAACTAGCACAACAGCTGCTCAGGAGCCCACTGACACAGATGTCACCAGCGCCTCAGAGGGGGGCAGAAGTCTGCTGGAGGAATCCCAGCCTGAGACGCAAAGCACCACATCATCCAATGCCAGCCGGGTTGCATCCATGTTGGAGGGCACAGGGAACGGAGACTCTGCATCGACTTCCACCACACAGCGGCCATTTCCCACCCTCCCAGCCACTTCCTCTGGTGCTGCCCGTGTCCGCCTCAGTAAGAGGGGAAGAGTGTCCTTCACCCCTGGCACCGCTGCTCCTGCCCCTGTCCCCCCTGCTGCATTCAGTGCTAAGTCTGTGGACCTTTTGCGCCAGCTGTGTGTAGGCCAGACAGCTCTCCTCAATGCCTTCATTGACCACGACAAGAAATTGGCCCAGGTGGTTGCTTTCATGGAGGGCATACATTCCGACGTGGGTGGGCTGCACCGGACAGTCCAGGCTTTGTCATCAACAGTGGCGTCTGCCCTGCAACAGGCACATACTCACAGTCAAGCTCCGGTCCCTTTGTCCACCCCTCTGACGATAGTGACCACAGTCCACATACGTCAAAGTCATGATACAGCACACAAAGCCCACAGCAGCAGCAACCCAAGCGGTCCCGGGCGCAGACCTCATCCCCACAGAAGACCCCAGAGAGCAGGGAGAAAAGCCTGTCAGGCGATACAAGTGGACAAAAAGCAAAGCAGCAGACCTCAGGCACACATGCCTCAGCGGCATCCCCATCCAAGGACTCTCCTGCCCCTAAAGCATCGCGCAAAGAGAAGCATACAGTGTCTGTGCCCACCAAAGAGGTGGTGCATGCCAAGGGTACACCAAGGAAGGGCTCCAAGGCAGAATCACCTCAACTCCCATTCCAAGCCCAGTGAAGCAGGGGCCGGAGGGCACTGTAGGGGTAACACCTAGTAAACAGGGGAAGGGAGGGCAGAGGCGAAGCCAGGCAAAGCGTTCCGCTGGGTCCAGCACATCACTAGAGGGGTTGCCAGTGCCTGCACCTGCAGCAGCTGTGGTGGTGAGTGTGCCTGTTGTGCCCACACCACTTCCCATTGATACACAGTCAGGCAAGCCATTTAGGATCACCAAGAAGTGGAAGGGCAGCCCTCCACAATCTCCCAGCCACACCGTGCCTCCCGTCTGCATGACTCCACCTCCACGTGCCACTATACCACCTGGTCCAAGCAGCCCTCTGGCTTGCCAAGCCACTGATAGCTCTACCTCAGCTGTTCCGCTCTCTCCCCCGTCAAGTACCCCGACAGTCCCCGAGACACAGCCAGCTCCGAGTCCGCCTGACAGCCAAGTCTGAGTGGTAGTCACCCTCACACAACTGTCTCTCACACAGGTGGGCCTGTACTGCACATTGTTGCCCTCTGACTGTGTTGCTGACCATGGAAAGGTACAGTCGCATACATTCCCTGTGCAGCTTCTCATGGACATACTCTGCACCCTGAACTGGCCACTGGCCTTGTTTCTCTTTGCTGTGTTGAACTATTCCCTGTGCAGCTTCTCATGGACATACTCTGCACCCTGAACTGGCCACTGGCCTTGTGTTTTGCCCCATGCTTGTGCAGCTTCTCATGGACTCAGTCTGCACTTTGTCCTGCCCACTGGCCTTGTCATCCACTGCTGTGTGCCCTCTGCCTGTGCAGCTTCTCGTGGACTCAGTCTGCACTTTGTCCTGCCCACTGGCCTTGTCGTTGACTGCTGTGTGCCCCCTGCCTGTGCAGCTTCTCGTGGACTCAGTCTACACTTTGTCCTGCCCACTGGCCTTGTCGTTGACTGCTGTGTGCCCCCTGCCTGTGCAGCTTCTCGTGGACTCAGTCTACACTTTGTCCTGCCCACTGGCCTTGTCGTTCACTGCTGTGTGCCCCATGCCTGTGCAGCTTCTCATGGACTCAGTCTGCAATTTGTCCTGACCACTGGCCTTGTTGTTCACTGCTGTGTGCCACCTGCCTGCGCAGCTTCTCATGGACTCAGTATGCACTTTGTCCTGCTCACTGGCCTTGTGTTTTGCCCCCTGTCTGTGCAGCTTCTCATGGACTCAGTCTGCACTTTGTCCTACCCACTGGCCTTGTCGTTCACTGCTGTGTGCCCCCTGCCTGTGCAGCTTCTCATGGACATGCTCTGCATCTTGTGCCTTGCTCTTCTCTTCTCATGGTACCTATCTGTGCAATATTAGAATAAAGACAGTTGCTCCTGTTGTCTATTTTGTCAGTGTCCTTACTGAATAAAGTTATTGTGCTGTGTGTAAATGGTTTACTATGCCACATGGTCTGTGTGGCACTTCAACATAGTCAATGTTTGGGCTCCTTACTCTCTTTTTTTCAGGGGTGACAGGGTCTTCAGTTCTTCTTGACCCAGATACTTGTGTGGGCAATGGTGTCAATTTACAATGGTTAGCAGTAGTCATTTACTTAATTAGTTCATGTTGGCTATATTGTACACATGTCAGTTTGGGGGGGCACTGCCAGCACAGAGTGGGTTTCTGCACACAGTATTGCAGGCAGGCTGGCCAGGGTCATCATGTATGTGTGTTCTTCCTTTATGTGTGCCCAGTGGTGTATGTGTGTGGTCATCTTGTGATGGCCAGTCATCCTAGTACCATGGCTTACTTTCTATTTGTGCTCTTTGATGGCCAGGTAGTGTGCAGTGTGAAGGGGTGTGTTTGTGGGGAGTGTTGATGTGTACATTCCTCTGCACTGTCAACTACACACATGTGTCACCCAGGAGTTGTGTGCCTGTTGTTTTGATTGTTCATCCCTGTGGATGTGGTTATATGCCCATGTGTGAGTTGTATGTTGTGCACTGTGCAGTGTGTTGGTGTGTCCTTGCAGTTCTGTCTGACTCCTACTTGTTGTTTTTGTCACTTGTGAGTATGCAGAGAGTGTTTCTGGCAAGTCAGTGTTGTGTTTTGTTGCACATACATGTGTCTGGTGGCTGTCTGTGGGGACTGTGCAGACCTGCTGCCCCACACTGCCATTGTGGTTGTGTTTTCTCATGCATTGCTGTCACATGGTGTCTTCTTGCCTCCAGTGTGGCATGTTGTGTGTGTTGTCATTCCATCCCCTATCTGTGCTTCAGCTGCCTACCCATTGTGGGTCTGCACTCCCTCTCTTTGTGTATGGTACACTCCTGCCATGTCCCCTACTGACATGCAGTACACTACACTTTGGTGTGAGCTGGCCCCTTGGTTTGTATGTATGTGTGCCTCCCCATGACTTCATTTGTGACACTGTGCTTTCTGGTGCAGTTTTTTGGCCAGGGTCAATGTGTCACTCAGGGCATTTCCCCAATGGGTCATGTGTGATGTTGTGGTGCTGTTTGTCAGTCATGGTTGCTCCTATGCAGTTCAACTGTGTGTGCTGCCCAGTCCCCTGCTCAAGTTCTTTCCACCTTTGTGTCCCCGACTTGTGCATCCATTGGGTGTTGTGTTGGATGTATGTGTGTTGTTTGTGATTTTGCTTCACTTCCTGGGTGTGCTGTTGTCTTTGTGCTGTGCTGTATGGTGTTGTGTGGGTTGCTGTTCTGTCACTGATGTTCGTGTGTGTCTGGTATGCTTGGTGTGCACACACAGCTTGTTGTGCATGCAGTGCTGTGTGTGTATGTTGCCTGGTGTGCATCCCCCGATGTCCTGCTGTGTTTGCTATGTGATTGTTCAGCCTGTGCATCTGTTGTTTGTTTGCTTTGGCTATGTTGTTCTGTGATGGTGCACTTCTTGTGTGTGGTGTGGTATGTAGTCTGTGAATTGTTCCTGAGTGATGAGGTTGTGCACTCCTGTTGTGTCTGTGCTCCCATTGCCTTTCCCCAGTTTAGCTGCACAGGGCATGTCTGTTGTTGTTGTTGTGGCTCTGTGTGTGTTTCTGTTGGGTTATGTGTTTGTCTGTTGTATTTGTTTCCACATTTGTGGTGGCATTCCTGTCTGTGTGTGTGATGTTTGTGGCTGACCCCCCAGGGCGTGCGGTTGTTTGTGTGTGTGTTGACTGTCAAGTATTTCCAGCCTTCAGTGTGTTTGGCACTGGTGTTGTGTGCTGCTGGTGTGAGGGGGGTATGTGTGTAGATTCTTACTGGTGTTTGTCAGTCCTGAGGTGTGTAGATGGGCCCTATGTGTGGTGCTGCTGGTGTACTCCTGCGAAGTAGTTGTATGGATGTGTGGCTGTTCGCAGTTTGACTTCAGGGCCTTTCTTTCATCCTTGTGCCTATAGGTGGTTTGCCTTGTTGTCTGTGGTTTGAGTTCACTCACTGTGCCAGCCATGTGTGCTTTGATGGTGTGAGGGTGTTGTGCTCTGTTCCTTGTGTTTATTTATTTATTTATTTATTAAGTTTTATATAGCGCGAACGTGACCCACGAGGGTATCAAAGCACTTTACAGTATAAGAACATAAATGGATGAGGTGGTATGCACACATTCAAAAGTGTCAATTTGTACATAAGAAATATAAAATATATGAATAACAAACATAGAGGACCGTGAAACTGCATGACGTTGTACAATAGACAGTTAGTGAACATTAGGTGATCGTGCAAGCAAACATACATATTAAGACCTCAATCGATTCACAATAGATGTAAAGTGTATAGAAAAACCAAGGGGGACCCACTGCCGGCTAAGCGTTACATCACATACAGTTATTGAGGAATATGAGCTGTGATAGTAGTCTTACAAACAAATAGTCTCGTCCATTCCACCTGAGGTAATGGCATTCAGATCATAAAGATGACTCGGTGACATCTTAGAGTTGAAACTTAAGACATGTATTTGTTCATTAGAAGTATTTTTACTTCTTTTTTGAAGGCGGTAAGGGAAGTGATTCCACGCACTACTGGGGGTAAGGAGTTCCAAATCTTAGGTGCAATCCCTGAGAAAGCTCTACAACCAGTTCTCTTCTTGTGGAAGGATTGAGGTTTCAATCAATCAATCAAATAATTTGTAAAGCACACTACATACCCGCAAGGGTTTCAAGGCGCAGAGGGTGGGGAAAGGGGGGGTGCTGTTGCTACTGGTCGAACAGCCAGGTCTTGAGTTGTCTCCTGAAGGTTAGAAGATCTTCGGTTTGTCGTAGGGTGAGGGGGAGGGTGTTCCAGGTCTTGGCGGCGCGGTGGGAGAAGGATCTGCCTCCGGCTGTGGTTCTACGGATGCATGGGACGGTAGCCAGGGAGAGGTCTGCGGAGCGGAGTTTCCTGTTGGGTACGTAGAAGGAGAGTCGACTGTTGAGATAGGCTGTGCCGGTCTTGTGGAGTGCCTTGTGTGCGTGGATCAGGAGCTTGAAGGAGATTCTTTTGTCGACAGGGAGCCAGTACAGGTTCCTCAGGTGGGGGGTGATGTGGTCGCGGCACGGGACGTCGAGGATCAGGCGTGCAGAGGCATTCTGGATTCTTTGCAGTCTGTTGATGAGCTTGGTCGGGGCTCCGGCGTAGAGGGCGTTTCCGTAGTCGAGTCTGCTGCTGACTAGGGCCTGGGTGACTGTTTTCCTTGTGTCTGTCGGGATCCATCTGTAGATCTTGCGGAGCATACGAAGGGTGTTGAAGCAGGTGGAGAAGACAGTGTTGACTTGTTTGGTCATGGTGAGTTTCGAGTCGAGGATGACTACCAGGTTGCGTGCGTGGTTGGTGGGTGCGGGGGGTGTCCCCAGCGACGCGGGCCACCAGGAGTCGTCCCATGCTGAGGGGTTGGGCCCGAGGATGAAGATTTCCGTCTTGTCTGTGTTCAGCTTAAGGCGGCTATCCTCCATCCAGTCAGTGACAGCCTTCATTCCCTGGTGGAGGTTTCAGAAGGAAAGTGCTCGCACTTCACAAATGTCTACAGCCTCCAGACCATTTTAACTTTAGAGCCAAGTAGCTGGGTATATTGTTGTGAATTGCTTTGTGTGTCAAGAAGGCCACTTTAAGGTGTATTCTTGCCTCAGAGGCAACCAATTCAGCACTTTCAAGGTTGGAGAGATGTGACTATTTCTTTTTGTTCCTGATACCAGTCTAGCCGCAGAATTCAGTGCTGCTCTCAGCGGAGCCAGCTTGTATTTAGGGAGACCACAGAGGGTGGTGCTTCCGTAGTCTAATCTTGGTAACACTAGTGCTTGTACTGCCATTTTTAGATCAGCCTGAGGGAGGAAGTGTTTGAGTTTCCTTAATATACTCAACTTGTGATTAGCACCCTTGGTGGGGATAGAGATGTGCGACTGCATATTCAGATGTTTGTCTATAGTGATTCCAAGTGGTTTTACTGAGTCAATGATGAGGGGGACACAATCAAAGGAGGTTAGGTGTTTTAACCATAGGTCTAGCTTTGGTGTGTGGCTCGGTGGCGAGATGAGAATGAATTCCGTTTTTTTAGTATTCAGCATGAGATGGTTGTTTGTGAGCCAGCTTTGCGTGTTCAGTAGAGTAGTGTTGAGGGCAATGAAGTCTGGCGAGGTGATTTTCAGATACAGCTGGGTGTCATCCGCGTACAGGTGATATAGGATGTTCGCTGATTTCAGAGCGTTCGCCAAAGGCTCCATTAGGAGGTTGAAAAGAATGGGTGATAGGGTAGATCCCTGAGGAACACCAAGGGTGACCATAGAGGGTTACGAAAGTGAATTCTTCATCTTGATTCTTTGAGTTCTGTTATTCAAGAAGGAGGAGAACCATTGCAACACTGTGCCAGAGAGACCCATCCTTTGTTCCAATAGGGACAGAGGGTTGTCATGCTTGTCCGTATCGAAGGCGGAGGACAGATCAAGAAGTATCAATAGGCATGATTCATTGCGGTCAAGCATTTTTAGTATGTCATCCGTAATATGTGTGAGAGCAGATTCTGTGCTGTGTCCTTGGCAGAAGCCTGATTGGTGACTGTCTAAGAGGTTATAATGCTCAATGTGGTTGCATAGTTGGATTTGTACACATTTCTCCAAAAGTTTTGCTAAAGTGGGGATGTTGGTTATAGTACGGTAGTTGTTTAGATCAGATGGAGTGGCGTCTGCTTTCTTTAGAATGGGTATGACCTGGCCTATTTTAAGGCAGTTCGGAATGACACCTTGACTCAGGGAAGCATTTACAATTTTAGCCCATAGTGGTAGGATCGATGTTTTTAAAGTTTTGAACAGGGCAAGGGGAGGGGGTCAGGGAAGGGTTGATTGCTTGAAGAGTGTTGTCGATACTTTGTTGAGAGATTGTCGAAAAGGTGTGCCATGAGGCACTGTTTTTAGTGACTTCCCCTGGATTATTAAAATGTACTTTGAATAGATCCCCACAGTTAGAATCTTGAACCATAGTTTGCGGTAGCGCCATCCTGGAATGTATGTCAAGCTCGATGGTCTTAGTCTTTTCCTGGAAGAAATTGGTGAGCACGTCACAGGTAGGTGTGGTCAGGTCGTTTAATTCCCTAGAGTTAGTTGTATTGCATGATTGATGTTTGACGATTTCAAAGAGTTTTTTTGGTCGGTTGATAGCTTGATTCAGCTGAGTTCTGAAAAAGTCTGGCTTTGCCTTAAGAATCTTCCTATTGTAAGAATTCCTTAGCTTTCTAAGGTGCTCAAGGTTATCAGTGGTAGGAGCCGATTTCCATAGACGCTCTGCAACTCTTAGATGTCTACGCTCTGAGTTCAGGCCCTCGTTGAACCAAGGTTCCTGGAGGGGCGCTGTAGAGACCAGGATTTCATGTAACGAGGAATTGTAGAAGGTTGTGAGGTCATGTACATCAGTCATGTCCATCATGCGGGTCAGAGCGGAGTTACAGCGGTTCACCAAGGTGAAGGGGTTGATATTTTGTAAGTTCCTTTTCCATTGCCTTGTTTTTAAGGGTTGGCCCCATTTTTGAGTAGCTTCGCTGCTGATGTAGAAGAGGATGCAATAATGATCAGACCATTCGCATGGGGTGATGGATTCAAGTAGGACGACGTTTGATTTTGCAATAATGAGGTCCAATGTCTCTCCCTTGAAATGAGTTGGGCTGTCACAGAATTGAGATAGCTCCTGTTCTGACAGAAACTCTTTAAGACAGCCTACAATATGATTGTTTGCGTTGTTCCAATGGAGGTTAAAGTCACCCAAGAAAATATGAGGGACTTGTGAGTTGGCATTGGATGCCATGATCTCCATTATCTCATCAATACAGGTCAAGTTATCGCCTGGGGGGTGGTAGAATATGTGTAGCTTGCTGGTGATGCGCTTAGCATCAGAGATATTAATGCAAAGGTAATCATAAGAGGATAGCCCGATGGCGTCTGCTTGCTTGACTGAAATTGAGTTCCGATAAATGCAGGCTACCCCTCCCCCTAGTTTCCCGATTCTATCTAGTCGGATTAGGTCATGGGAAGGAGGAACCAGTAAGTCGAGGATGGGGGAGGAGGAGCTATTTCACCAAGTTTCTGTGAGGACCATAATGTCTAAATCATTCTCTAATATGAGATTGAATATATCAGTAGCATATTTGCTAGCAGATCTGCAATTAATAAGGCCACACTTCAACTTGTTAATAGAGTGGTTTAAGGTAATCTATTCTAAGTTGATATTTGTGAGGTTATCTCTATTTACAAATCTGTTGTTGAGAGTCGGTTCTCTGAGGGGATTGGTTACAATGGTTTGAATAGTGTCATATTGGGACGTACAGTTGTCAGTATCCAGGGCATAGGATGTGAGGAGGTCGTCAATGTCTCTGTCAGATAGATCACATGACCTCCTAGGCCACGAAGGGAGGATAAACAACCCGGGTTAGTGTTTTTAGGGAGTGTGAACTTAGATATGTGTCTAGTGGGTTAGACGTTGATTTGGTTATACTGAATAGAGTTCTCAGTGTGAGCCTTCGTGGGGATGGAGTTTCTCATTTGGAGACTGATTTGATTCACGGTATCATTGGTGGCTCTGTGTAAGATAAGAAGTTTTTTAGTGATAGTAGAAAGGTTATGCATTTCGTCCTTGAGATGGGATAGGCCGGTGGCTAACTCATTAAGTTGTGTGTTCCAGACTGAATTGGAAAAGTAGGTAGTAGGTGTGGGCGAATGATCAATTATGGAGGCTTATCCGCCCGTGGAGTCATAGTGCATGGACTCCAAATGCTTGGGGATATCTACATTAGGTAAAGGTGTATGATCCGTTATAGAGGGAGATCTGCCAGTATGTTCTGAATGCATAACCACGTTTTCCATTTGCTTTGGGAAAGCTTCAATAGGGGTCAAAGCTGGAGGCTGAACCAGGAAGTTTAATGTGGGATCCACGCCCGTGAGAGGAGTGGCATAAAGGCTAGACAGCTGGATGGGGGCTTCCTAGTGAAGTTGGGGAAAGGTCACTGTGTTCTGTGAATGGATGGGCGGGGTGAGAGTAGCGGGTGCAAGGGTTTCCTCAGATATCGAAGAGGACAGTGGGTGAAGGGGGTCTAAGCGATCCGCTTTGAATGAGGGGGTGGAGAGGAGTGCGGTGTTGGTGGCATCTCATTTGGTGCCATCCCGCGAGGAAGGCAGGGATAACAGTGGTGCGTCAGACATGATAGGATCGGTAGCACAGCCTAACCTTGTTTCTTCTGGTCTGGGGGATCCAGGAGTGGACTACTGGTGGTTTCTGCACTGTTGAGGATAGAGGCTAAGTACAACCAAGTCACACCTGGGCAAGGGGTCTATGCATATTTGGATCGGGCGTGTCTGGGTGGCTGGACATAATGTCAGGGACGAGATTTATCAGATTGAGCGAGTTTGATGTAGTATTTTGGAGAGGAGTAAATCCTGAAGATGCGAGGATGCGGTGAGTGTGCTATTCTTATTATTTACTGTTTTCTTGATGGTAGGGAAGAGCCTGTAAATAATATCGAGATTATCGTTAGAGGCTTGTATGAGAATACTACCATTGTTGTAGATAGTAATGGTGGCAATCGCTAGGCAAAAGTTCGAGTCAGTAACCGTCAATTTGAGGGCATGCGGGGATTTCTTCGTTATGGAAATTCGGAGCATATCGTAGAAGGTATTTCTCCATTGGGCATGTTTTTTCGTGTGGAAGATAAGGTCGTTGGAAATAATGCCTTTGTTAGTGCAGAAGTATGTGTCTAACACAAGAGTCTCAGGATGATTTATCAAAAGCCTGTGCTTGCACTTCTTTGTAGCGTTTTTCGAGAGGTTGGGGGGGTAGAGAATGGGGTAGACATTGTGGCCAGCAGGTTCAAGGTCTATGGCCATATTTAATTTATTTATTAATTTTTTATTTTATTTCTTTTTTCCCTTTCTCTCCTTTTCTTTAAATCTCTCACTCAATCCGACCAGCCCTGTCCGTTGGGGGTAGATTTAAACTAACATATGAGCTAAAAAAACAACAACAAAAAACACTGAGCTGCACAGGACATTGAACAAGAGAAGAAGAGGAGATAGGGGTGTCAACCCTTCAGCAAATACAACTCGTTATCAAAGTACTCCCTCACTCAAACACTGCAATTTAGTCCCCGTTATTACCTTTCCCTTAAGATATCATTGTCCTAGACCAGTATCATTGTCCTAGACCAGGCACTTCAATTGTAAAGTCGATTATACTCACTCTGTAGCTTGTGCCTCCTTGAGTGTAGACCTGTTTCATGGATAATAGCATTGTGGACGAGAGACCCGGTTTATAAATTGTCTCAAGCAGGCACCATTTAAGAGACAGTCAGGGTGAATGTAGTCTTGTTTCACTGTTTATTAACAGTGTGGACGAGAGGCCCATTTTTTTCCTTACTAAATGTGTCACAAGCAGGCGCCATTTTAAAGTCAGGCGTCCAGCTCTAAAACTCTATGCCGAATCACAGGACCTCCTTGCAAGATGCAATCTGCTTCCTCATATTAAGCCCCTTACAAACCTGCAGTTAGCCCAAAGATCACGACAGACAAAGACTGCCCAGGGTCACGAAGGAGGGGCAGACAAGGGGGAGAGATGGTCAAGATGGAAAATGGCACTCGAACCATACAACCACCGGAGGAGATCCCCTCTGCCGCACACATGATCCACTAACTCCATGATCCGCCGTCCGATAATGGCAGGGCGATGTGCGCGATCCGTCCTCCAGCTGCTCCCGTCTCCTGCAAGACCCCGGAGCAAATTCGATGAAATGCGCAGTGTCCTCCGGCACCTCTCAGTCGTGTGTGGAGTGCATCAGTTAGTGAGTGGAGAATCGACCAAGCAACGGCCGGCTGAGAGATAGGTGGTAACTGCCCACCGTTCCACTCTCAGAGAACTGCAAGGGTTGAGTGCCAGATACGGAGACTGTAGGCTGCCATTTTTGCGGTCTGAAGCTGAAAGTTGATGTGATGTACACATGCTTGTTGTGTGTCTCCATGGCCTTCCATTTGTGTGCAGCCCACCTTGGTTTCCCTATTTGTTGTGCTCCATTGCTGTTGGCATGTGGGGGGTGTATGTGTGTGTGGGTCAGTCTGTGGTATGTATGTGTGACTGTGCAGGATGTGTGTCCATTTGGAGGTTAATTCTTTGTATGTGTTCATTTGTTGCTTGTCCTCATTTTTATTTCCCTGAGTGTGATGTTGTGGTGGTGTGTGTGTTTCCCTGGCCCTGTGCTACTGTGCTGTGTGTTGTGTGTTCATGTGCAGCCACTCCTGCAGTGTGTGTCTCCATGATTGTGTGTTGTGTGGTGCAGGGTGTGTATTGCCCTGGCTTGTTGTTGTGCATGGGGTGCACAGGAGGGGCACATGGCATGTGCCTTCATGAGGTGTGCTAGTGTGTGGTGGGAGGGGGTGTGGCCCTGTGGTTTTTGTGCCCTGCCCATGCCTGGCACTGGCCCTGCCTTCTGCACTGTGCACATGAGGTTTATTGGTTGAGGGGGTGAGAAATATTCTCAAGAAACAACTACAATCCATGTCGTGGTGAACCAAAAAAGTCACAAAATTAACTGTGCTTAACCCTCTTGTAGCTTGGCACAAAAGCAGTCTGGCTTAACTTAGAAGCAAAGTGTAAGGTATTTACGCAGCACACCAACACTTTTAAAGTGAAAATGCAACACAAGAAAAATCCCAAACCAATTCAGAACAAGTATTGGCACAGCCAATAGGTCTCGCTTTTGGGGCCTTATAAGTGATTAGGCATGCAGTACATTAGCCTGGGTGCTAGGTCGCTAGGAACTGAAGAGCTATACAATTGCTACACACTGGGTCATGCAGTCTGATTCAGGAATACATGTTGTATCCCATGTTAAAAATAGGTTGGTTCTCAAATGCCTAATATGACAGATTCCAGACATGCCTCACGTGAGGAGTGAATACCTCACTCAGTTTTGTTTTTTCCTTTTGCATTCTAAAATTGGGAGCCCAGAGGAGTAATAAATGTTATTGTTGCCCCATGTAATGTTCAAGGGGCAACAAGCCAGGCTCATGCTGCAATGTCGAGGCATGCTTCTTAACATTTAATGTTGACACCCCTAGTAGGTGGTAAAAGCCAGGAGATGGAAGAAGGCCACAGCTAAAATCCATGCTGCTTAATTGAACCCCCGTTGGATCAACGACAAAGAAAGGCTGAAATAACAAAGCACAAAGAAAATGAACCATGAGCATGGTACCACAGCAACAGCTAGGTGGCAGGTGGAGACCCCTTACCCCATGGGAGGGGACAGTTCTGTCTAATAACCTTTCTAGAATGTAGGGCATCACCATCAGTGTGGAGGCATGCGATATCTCACAAGCGGGTAAGAGCACAACATATATAACACATTCACCCATTATTGTACGTATGACATTAAAATGGGCCTACTGAGGGCAGGGCAGAATCTGCCATGGTCTCCTATCCAGTGTGCAGAGGATATCATGGGAAAACGCCAGCCAAAGCACATCCTACACATTTCAGTGCAATATTTAAGCCATATGCAAAATAGATAATGTTGCAATTATGGATAGTGCAAAATGAAGCACTTTCCAACAACCTGCATAATACAATGGTTGTATGGTATCATTTTCCAAATGCACATTCAAGAAAATGTCAGCTGTGTGCAGAGGATGCTCAACGTTCTAATGCACCAGCTAACTGTAAAATAAATGTAGGGTGGGTGAAATAGTACAACCCAACTTTAAGCTCAATGCAGGGTAGACGAGGGTTTAGATGTATGTAGTAGGCTGACAAGCAGGGAATATAGGCATGTGAGGAATCTTGAAAGAAAGGAGAGGGTGATGACAAAGGACTTTAAGCTCGAAGGAGGAAGGATTATGGAAGATTATAATGGCACCAACGTGGCAGGGACTAGAGTAGTGTGGGTGGGGGAAATAGTGCTCCTAAGAGAGAATGGCATTTGCCAGTCAAGCATAGATGTAGGCACAATATTACTAGTAATGGGTTTATTCGGAATAAAACAGTTTTGTAAACGCACCTGAAAAGCATTACGATCATCTTGAGCTGTGAGTGAAGCCACAATAATGGGATAATATGTGAGAGCATACAATTTACATGGAGGGAAGTCTAATCCCAGATTACTTCTCACATTTGTTTTCTCATACAAGTTTTTTTTATATTATTCACAGAACAACTATAATGCGCAAGGTCAACTCGCGTTCATGTATCAAATATGACATATTTCTTCTATAAAAGAAACTTGTAACATTTCGCCGTAGAGAGTGTCAACATTGCTGTACAACAGATGGGACACAGGCGAGACTGTGTTGGTCATGCATTGGTTTGTTACACTACCACGAACTTTAAAACACCTCAAGCTCTCAAACCTGCACTGGTAAAAAGAAACAAAAGTGCGCACCTCGCGCTGGCATCGGGGGGAGGGGAGAGAGGAGGGGGCCTCCGCCGGTTTCCCTTGGGGAAGCGAGCAAGAACCATCTGTTAATTACTAACAGATGGTCCCTGCTCGCTCCCACAAGGGAATCACCAAACGTGCACATGTTGTCATTCAAGCCAATGCAACGCGTGCACGTTTGTGACTGCAAAACTAAATCGATAGCTAGAGGTCTTTTTCCTTTTTTTTTTTTTTTTTTTTTTTTTTAATTTTGATCGATTCAGTGAGAACACAATAAATTCTTCACAATTCATAATATGCAAAAAAGAGACAAAGATCAGAAAAAGTACAAAAAGAGGACCAAAATACAGAAATACATGATTTAGCAAAAATATAACAAAATAGAAATCACTAACTTACATTACTGTACCCAATTTCTTATCGGCTCCCATATTAAGGCACCCAGTTTTTTCTTTGCCCTGCCTTTCAATTTATACAAAGCAGATTCCATATTATATATTGAGATAACCTTAGCCCTCCAGTTAACAAATGACGGAGGCTCAGGATCAAGCCACTGAGACGTTATACATGACCTCAATACCGACATACATATAAACTTAAGGGCTTTGTGGGATACCGGTTGCCACCCCAAGTCTGTACCAAATTCTATTCCGAACAAGACCAAGGATGCTGTTACCGACATTGGTATACCCAAAGACCCTGACATAAAACATTCAATATCTAACAAAAGTTGATGAAGTGCAGGGCAAGAAAAAAACATATGCATCGAATCTGCCCCAAAAAGACCACATCTGGAACACTTAGTCCCCCTTCCCGCCTTCCACTTTGCGATCTTTGCTGGCGTGTAGTATAAATTAAACATGGCCATATAAGATTGACTTCTTAAACTACCAGAAAGCAAAATAGAACTGGGGGTTCTCATAATCAACTGAAGGTCCAGATTAGTTAATGACAATTTCTCATCCCATACTGCTTCGTGCCTAGAAAGATCGTCAGATTCTATTAAAATAAATTCCCTATATATTTGACCTATTTTGCATTTCCCTTTTAACAGATCCAACATTCGAATCTGTAGGACCTGACATCTCCCCCTCGCAATTGCGGCGTGCAAAAAACTTCTAAGTTGCAGATATTTAAAAAAGTCAGACTTTCCAACCCCAAATTTCTCTTGTAATGTTAGAAAAGGGACAAAATCGCCCTGCTCTTGTAGGTCCCCAATTACTCTAATACCATACTGTGACCACCTCCACATAACCGAATCATGAAATACGTCAGATGATAGAGCAAACGAGTCTAAAGGTGTGTACCACGTAATACAAGGAATAGATAGTTGCTTCCTAAGCCTCTTCCAGACTGCATATGCTGTCTGGATAATTTTAAACCGAGTCTTTTTATAGTAACTTGGCTCCAGGATTTTTAGGAGTAACCCTCTCGCTGATTCTCCCAAACACCACTCATAGATAGATGGAGAAAAAGCAGGGTCCAAAACCGCAATCTTCCCACAAACCAAAACACCCATAAATTGGAGTAACGTAGCACAGTAATATAAATAAAAGTTTGGAAGAGCCAGACCACCCCGCTCTACCGGCAGATATAGCCATTTCATCGCCCTTCTAGAGCGGCGATAACCCCAAAGAAACCGTGAGCACATTCGCTCTATTCTTTTAAATATAAGATTGGGGAACATGATTGGGATGGCCCGAAACAAATATAGGAACTTCGGGAAAATCAACATTTTTAAGACATTACCCCTTCCATATAGAGACAGATGCAACCGATTTAATCGCTCCAGAGTCTTATTTGATGATACAATCAATGGTTCAACATTGATCCTAGGAATATCTTGAATTTTAGGAGAGATAATCACACCTAAATACATTGCCTCTGTGACTACCTCCACCTCTAATGGTAGTCCAACCTCCGTATGCAACACCTGCGTTTTATCCAAATTTAATTTGTAGCCAGATACTATACCGAAATTGTTAGTGATAGCCACAATTCTCTTCATAGCCTTGTTCATATCCATAGATAGTACAGCAAGATCATCGGCATACGCCAGCACTTTCACTGAGTATGTATGCGCCATTACCGGACAGATTTCCATATCGGCCTCTAACCTAATGATGAGGGGGTCTATAAATAAGGCAAAAAGGAGTGGAGAGCAGGGGCACCCCTGCCGAGTGCCTCTGCTGACCATAAACCTCTGTGACTCTTCTCCCCCCAGCCGCACTACTGCGCTCGGAATGAGATACATTGACTGTATTGCCCGTATAAAGCCATTAGGAAATGACTTCCATCTCATCACTGCCCATAGAAACTCCCACGAGACCCTGTCGAATGCCTTTTTCGGCATCCAACAGGGCCGCCCCTACGGGAGCCCCCGTTGCCTGAGCCCAATCAAATACGGAGATGAGTCGCCTAACGTGATCCGTAGTCCCCCTCCCGGCTATAAACCCGTGTTGTCGTAATGAAACTAGAGGGGTAATAATTCCCCCCAATCTCCTTGCCAAGCATTTCGAGTATATTTTGTTATCTGCGTTTATAAGAGAGATTGGCCGATACGAGGAGAGCTCACAGGGATCTTTTCCCTTCTTCCTAAAAACTATTATAACTGTTTCAGACCATGGGGCCGGAGGGGCCCCATTGAACGCAGCTTGAAAAACTAAGGTCAATAGCCCCTCTAGAGACTTCCTGAACTTGATGTAAAACTCTAGAGGGATCGAATCCGAGCCCATCGCCTTCCCTAAGGCTAGCGACAGCATAGCGGATTCGATCTCTACCCAGGTAATCCCTTCCGATAATGCATCTTTATCCGGCTCCTCTAATCTCGAACAGCCTATTTCCTCTAAATACCGCTCAGCTCCTGCAACCGGTTCTGCCGTATATAATTTTTCATAGTACTTTTTAAAAGAATCATGGATCAGGGAGGGGGTCTCTAACAGATTCCCATCCATATCTTTAATCTTGACTATCCTAGAATAAGCCTCTTTTTGGCGTAACCTTTTAGCGAGAACACTCCCGACCTTTTCTCCATACTCATAGAGCTCGTTTCTATGTACTTGATACTTGGCGGCTGCTACATCTGCATAACCTTGGTATATCGTTGATCGAAAGGCAGCAATTTCAGCCTGAGCCTCCCTAACCCTCCCTGCACAATTTATCTCAAAGACTAATTTTTGCTCAAGCCGGGATAGGGCTACTAGATCATTTGTAGATTTCAGACGCTCATTTTTTCGCTTCCTTGCAACAAACCTCACTGTCTCGCCTCTTATGCCATTTTCCAAATGCACATTCAAGAAAATGTCAGCTGTGTGCAGAGGATGCTCAACGTTCTAATGCACCAGCTAACTGTAAAATAAATGTAGGGTGGGTGAAATAGTACAACCCAACTTTAAGCTCAATGCAGGGTAGACGAGGGTTTAGATGTATGTAGTAGGCTGACAAGCAGGGAATATAGGCATGTGAGGAATCTTGAAAGAAAGGAGAGGGTGATGACAAAGGACTTTAAGCTCGAAGGAGGAAGGATGATGGAAGATTATAGTGGCACCAACGTGGCAGGGACTAGAGTAGTGTGGGTGGGGGAAATAGTGCTCCTAAGAGAGAATGGCATTTGCCAGTCAAGCATAGATGTAGGCACAATATTACTAGTAATGGGTTTATTCGGAATAAAACAGTTTTGTAAACGCACCTGAAAAGCATTACGATCATCTTGAGCTGTGAGTGAAGCCACAATAATGGGATAATATGTGAGAGCATACAATTTACATGGAGGAAAGTCTAATCCCAGATTACTTCTCACATTTGTTTTCTCATACAAGTTTTTTTTATATTATTCACAGAACAACTATAATGCGCAAGGTCAACTTGCGGTCATGTATCAAATATGACATATTTCTTCTATAAAAGAAACTACTTGTAACATTTCGCCGTAGAGAGTGTCAACATTGCTGTACAACAGATGGGACACAGGCGAGACTGTGTTGGTCATGCATTGGTTTGTTACACTACCACGAACTTTAAAACACCTCAAGCTCTCAAACCTGCACTGGTAAAAAGAAACGAAAGCGCGCGCCTCGCGCTGGCAGCAGGGGGAGGGGAGAGAGGAGGGGGCCTCCGCCGGTTTCCCTTGGGGAAGCGAGCAAGAACCATCTGTTAATTACTAACAGATGGTCCCTGCTCGCTCCCACAAGGGAATCGCCAAACGTGCACATGTTGTTATTCAAGCCAATGCAACGCGTGCACGTTTGTGACTGCAAAACTAAATCGATAGCTAGAGGTCTTTTTCCTATGCAGTGCATAAGCGCTGCGTAGGCCAGACCTAAAAATGGAGTGCATTTTAGTAAATAAAATGATGTCATAGCAAATGAAATCTAATAGGTAGAACCAGAGTTATGAATGTTAATTTTTTTGTGAACAATAGCACCTAAAAGATCAAAGCACTAACAGCAGGTATCTGGTCAAGCACAACAGGGGCAAAGTCAAAAGTTGAGGTTGACCATGATGGTACGCAGGTTGGATACATGAGGTAGATTGGACCCGCTCCCAGCTTACCTTTGGACTAGCCCTACCCCTCCCCCGCGCAGGCAGCGGGGGGAGGGGAGAGAGGAGGGGGCCTCCGCCGGTTTCCCTTGGGGAAGCGAGCAAGAACCATCTGTTAATTACTAACAGATGGTCCCTGCTCGCTCCCACAAGGGAATCGCCAAACGTGCACATGTTGTCATTCAAGCCAATGCAACGTGTGCACGTTTGTGACTGCAAAACTAAATCGATAGCTAGAGGTCTTTTTCCTTTTTTTTTTTTTTTTAAATTTTTTTTTTATTTTGAGCGATTCAGTGAGAACACAATAAATTCTTCACAATTCATAATATGCAAAAAAGAGACAAAGATCAGAAAAAGTACAAAAAGAGGACCAAAATACAGAAATACATGATTTAGCAAAAATATAACAAAATAGAAATCACTAACTTACATTACTGTACCCAATTTCTTATCGGCTCCCATATTAAGGCACCCAGTTTTTTCTTTGCCCTGCCTTTCAATTTATACAAAGCAGATTCCATATTATATATTGAGATAACCTTAGCCCTCCAGTTAACAAATGACGGAGGCTCAGGATCAAGCCACTGAGACGTTATACATGACCTCAATACCGACATACATATAAACTTAAGGGCTTTGTGGGATACCGGTTGCCACCCCAAGTCTGTACCAAATTCTATTCCGAACAAGTCCAAGGATGTTGTTACCGACATTGGTATACCCAAAGACCCTGACATAAAACATTCAATATCTAACAAAAGTTGATGAAGTGCAGGGCAAGAAAAAAACATATGCATCGAATCTGCCCCAAAAAGACCACATCTGGAACACTTAGTCCCCCTTCCCGCCTTCCACTTTGCGATCTTTGCTGGCGTGTAGTGTAAATTAAACATGGCCATATAAGATTGACTTCTTAAACTACCAGAAAGCAAAATAGAACTGGCGGTTCTCATAATCAACTGAAGGTCCAGATTAGTTAATGACAATTTCTCCTCCCATACTGCTTCGTGTCTAGAAAGATCGTCAGATTCTATTAAAATAAATTGCCTATATATTTGACCTATTTTGCATTTCCCTTTTAACAGATCCAACATTCGAATCTGTAGGACCTGACATCTCCCTCTCGCAATTGCGGCGTGCAAAAAACTTCTAAGTTGCATATATTTTAAAAAGTCAGACTTTCCAACCCCAAATTTCTCTTGTAATGTTAGAAAAGGGACAATATCGCCCTGCTCTTGTAGGTCCCCAATTACTCTAATACCATACTGTGACCACCTCCACATAACCGAATCATGAAATACGTCAGATGATAGAGCAAACGAGTCTAAAGGTGTGTACCACGTAATACAAGGAATAGATAGTTGCTTCCTAAGCCTCTTCCAGACTGCATATGCTGTCTGGATAATTTTAAACCGAGTCTTTTTATAGTAACTTGGCTCCAGGATTTTTAGGAGTAACCCTCTCGCTGATTCTCCCAAACACCACTCATATATAGATGGAGAAAAAGCAGGGTCCAAAACCGCAATCTTCCCACAAACCAAAACACCCATAAATTGGAGTAACGTAGCACAGTAATATAAATAAAAGTTTGGAAGAGCCAGACCTCCCCGCTCTACCGGCAGATATAGCCATTTCATCGCCCTTCTAGAGCGGCGATAACCCCAAAGAAACCGTGAGCACATTCGCTCTATTCTTTTAAATATAAGATTGGGTAACATGATTGGGATGGCCCGAAACAAATATAGGAACTTCGGGAAAATCAATATTTTTAAGACATTACCCCTTCCATATAGAGACAGATGCAACCGATTTAATCGCTCCAGAGTCTTATTTGATGATACAATCAATGGTTCAACATTGATCCTAGGAATATCTTGGATTTTAGGAGAGATAATCACACCTAAATACATTGCCTCTGTGA
This sequence comes from Triturus cristatus, assembly GCF_964204655.1. NCBI lineage: Eukaryota > Metazoa > Chordata > Amphibia > Caudata > Salamandridae > Triturus > Triturus cristatus. Next base: position 1,201,490,532 of record NC_140584.1, read on the forward strand.
CTACCTCCACCTCTAATGGTAGTCCAACCTCCGTATGCAACACCTGCGTTTTATCCAAATTTAATTTGTAGCCAGATACTATACCGAAATTGTTAGTGATAGCAACAATTCTCTTCATAGCCTTGTTCATATCCATAGATAGTACAGCAAGATCATCGGCATACGCCAGCACTTTCACTGAGTATGTATGCGCCATTACCGGACAGATTTCCATATCGGCCTCTAACTTAATGATGAGGGGGTCTATAAATAAGGCAAAAAGGAGTGGAGAGCAGGGGCACCCCTGCCGAGTGCCTCTGCTGACCATAAACCTCTGTGACTCTTCTCCCCCCAGCCGCACTATTGCGCTCGGAATGAGATACATTGACTGTATTGCCCGTATAAAGCCATTAGGAAATGACTTCCATCTTATCACTGCCCATAAAAACTCCCAGGAGACCCTGTCGAATGCCTTTTCGGCATCCAACAGGGCCGCCCCTACGGGAGCCCCCGTTGCCTGAGCCCAATCAAATACGGAGATGAGTCGCCTAACGTGATCCGTAGTCCCCCTCCCGGCTATAAACCCGTGTTGTCGTAATGAAACTAGAGGGGTAATAATTCCCCCCAGTCTCCTTGCCAAGCATTTCGAGTATATTTTGTTATCAGCGTTTATAAGAGAGATTGGCCGATACGAGGAGAGCTCACAGGGATCCTTTCCCTTCTTCCTAAAAACTATTATAACTGTTTCCAACCAGGAGGCCGGAGGGGCCCCATTGAACGTAGCTTGAAAAACTAAGGTCAATAGCCCCTCTAGAGACTTCCTGAACTTGATGTAATACTCTAGAGGGATCGAATCCGAGCCCATCGCCTTCCCTAAGGCTAGCGACAGCATAGCGGATTCGATCTCTACCCAGGAAATCCCTTCCGATAATGCATCTTTATCCGGCTCCTCTAATCTCGAACAGCCTATTTCCTCTAAATACCGCTCAGCTCCTGCAACCGGTTCTGCCGTATATAATTTTTCATAGTACTTTTTAAAAGAATCATGGATCAGGGAGGGGGTCTCTAACAGATTCCCATCCATATCTTTAATCTTGACTATCCTAGAATAAGCCTCTTTTTGGCGTAACCTTTTAGCGAGAACACTCCCGACCTTTTCTCCATACTCATAGAGCTCGTTTCTATGTACTTGATACTAAGCGGCTGCTACATCTGCATAACCTTGGTATATCGTTGATCGAAAGGCAGCAATTTCAGCCTGAGCCTCCCTAACCCTCCCTGCACAATTTATCTCAAAGACTAATTTTTGCTCAAGCCGGGATTGGGCTACTAGATCATTTGTAGATTTCAGACGCTCATTTTCTCGCTTCCTTGCAACAAACCTCACTGTCTCGCCTCTTATGCCATTTTCCAAATGCACATTCAAGAAAATGTCAGCTGTGTGCAGAGGATGCTCAACGTTCTAATGCACCAGCTAACTGTAAAATAAATGTAGGGTGGGTTGTGAGATGGACTAAGCCACGCCCTATTTACAACACTAAGTTAGCATAACCGAGATCATGGTTAACAAGCAAGCTTGTCATTTCTGCTGCGCTGCACACGACACTGTTGTTATGTGTTATTCATTTTGTAAAATGCTGACTCGTCTTTGCCCTACAGAATAACAAACGGTTGTTATACATTCTTAACCGTGAAATGTGCCCTTGGTCTGTACATCATGCAAAGAACGCGTCTGGGTCACTAGAAGGTACAGAGTGTTGTGTTTAGATTGATCGTAGACACTTGTTAGACATATCATGCATACCGCTGCCAATGTTTGAAGGACGAGCGTCTTTAATATTGCAGAACAGTTTAGTTTTACATTCATTCGAACAAGAAGAGCTGATGCATGCTGTGAGAGCTGATCCTTTGATGTGATTCGACTAAGCTGATCTATACGGTATGGGGTCCCCCCTGTTAGCCTAAGAGACCTTCTAATAGTCTAATAATAATAATGTATTAGATTATAGTGAAAGGAGTGTGGCCATATACCACTGTCATTAATAGTATGATTGCTCCTTTCATTATATATGGTATTGTAATAATGCTCATGATTCTGATTTGTATTGTTAGTCTGCTGGTGTTAGCCAAAGTACTGCATCTTAGGACGCAAGGTTTATAAAATAAACTCTTTAAACTTTACCGTGTCTGTATTATTCAGTTGTGGACTAATAAATAAGTACGAACAGGTATTTCAGATTCCCACCACTCCTGAGAAATAACTAAGTCGCTTGTTCTGGTTTGTCTATACATTGGGACCACCTAGCTAGATCTAGGTTAACGAATGAGATACTAATCTAGTCGGATAAGGGGTTCTGGGTTCTGAGGAGGATTTTCTGGTACACCACAATTCTCTGAGGTCCTGGTCTCCTGCGCATAGTTCTGTGCAAAAGCAGAATCCCTACAACATGGCGCACCTAACGTTTGGTCTTAACGTCTGAGACGCTTTAGTAGTGCTGATTTTAGTCCACAACAACCCTCGCTCTCGTTTCCGGAAAACTTGGGTGACGGTTTAACCTACCTAGGTTTAGACTAAAGGTTCTATCAAGCTTGAAAATTAAAAAGGTTATAATTTTTGAGCCCAAGTGCTACTGAGTAGATCGTTGTTCTTCTTTTCGGAGTCCTTATGGCGGTTAATATTCCCGCTCATAGTCGGGTTCCTCTGCGCACTCATCTGAGGGCGTATGGGGTACCTGATGACGGGATGTCCGTAGTTTTTGTGGTCAGTGCTGATACCACCTACCCGTATGAGTTGTTTTACTCATGGGTAACCTTTGCGGAGGTGGATGCAGACGATAATTTGTTCCACGAATATACAGCCTCGGCTGTACCTGCGGCTTATGCCCCAAATCGGACTCTGGAAATTCCTATTACTGCCTGGCAGCATACAATTTGGTTTAATGGCGCCCTCCTCCATGAGGTCGTACCGGCGAGAATGGGCCCGTTATCAATTGCGGGAGCTACATGGCCGGTACTGGCCGGATATACTCCTCATCCACGCTACATGACGATAGGCGTGGGTGATTTACGAACACTACACACTGCCCTGATTACGGTCCATAGGGCTTTAGTGCAGTATGTGTCACGCACAGTTCAGGTGGGAACACCTGCGGTTGCTGGACACGGGGCGGATCATCATCACGCGGTGGTGATAAGCCCTGTTATGGTTAACGCGGTTGTCGGCAAGCGCCCCCTCAGTAAGGATGAACTTCCTTACTGGCTTGCAGAAAAATTTGATCAATTAGAAGCTGTGTTTCCAAACACTACACCTGTGGATAAACACAGGATACTCACCATTACTTTGCCCAAAGACCTGGTCCCTGAGCTTGTTGATTGTGACAATTGGGGCAAGATCTTTGCGGCGACATATTCGAAGTGCTACGGCACTCCGTCTATGGCTGTACTACCCTCCGTTATCAAGAAAGTTCAAGAAAGTCATGGTGCGGAGGCAGCTATTGAGTTGGGAATGAGGCTTGTCGACAGTTTCGATGTGGTTTGTTCCATGGTAATGGGCAACCTCAAAGGAGATGCCATGCAGTTCCAAGTTGGCAATATGCTGGAGCTTCTGGCTGATGAAGACAAGCCTCGGCAATTCGCAAAAATTATTGTGAAAGCCTACAGGATGGTTGGACGTAGTGCCTTAGGTGTAAAGCCCACCATCAAAATTCCTGATGTAGTACAACAAACTAAGGTGAGTTCGTCTACAAAAGACGAAAAGCCCAACTTTCCTAAACAAAGTTGGCGAGCCAAAAAACAAGAGAAGCAGCAACAGAAACAGGTTTCTTGTCCTGCCTCACCAGTTCAGTCGTATAGTGAACGCACTTATGATTTGCGCGATCGTACTCGTATTAAGTCACCTGATAGGTTTCAGGTTTCTGAACAACGCTCTCCTCGTTCTTCACAGGAAACATCGACTTCGCATTCTGGTGGTGGAGAGCGTGGAAGAGGACGGGGCACTCAAAGTCGAGACCAGCCCCGCCAGACTGACGGTAAAGGCAAGCAGGAAGACGCTGCCAGACCACGTCCACCGTTTCAGAAAAAGAAAGTTGCTGCTATCTCAGCGAGATATGCCTCAGATGGTCAGGACACAGCTTCGGAACCTGACATGGGCACTAACGCTGCTCGACGGAAGTTACAGTAGTGCGGGAAGCATTGCGTCCATTTCTGGAGGCGACAGCAACTGACATTTATGTGACAGTCGAAACTGTTGATACTCGCGTAGCCCCCTAGAAAGATTATTTGAAATAGTCCTTAATATTGAGGGTGACATACAACGCAAAATTAAAGCGGTTTTTTGGGATAATCTTACCACCACATATGATATTCTTTTGGCGGAGAAAGATTGGCCTCCGGCTTTCATTTTAGACGCCCCTAGGGGAGAGGAAGTTATACTTCCTTCCTTTGGGCACGTAGTGCCAACGGAGGAGTCTACTAGGTTGGCCGGGGAGTGGGCGCAGGTGCTTGCGCCTGCGTTATATCGTAATCAGGTTGGCTGGGACAAATGTTCTCCCAATCATGAGATTCCATTGCGATCTGATCCCCAGCCACAACCCCAATATCCCATGCGTCGCGAGGCGAGACCTCACGTCGCGTCAATCCTTGAGCAATTGGAATATCAAGGAGTAATTGAGACATGGGTGTCACCCATGAATAATCCTTTATTCACTGTAACGAAGCCTGACGGATCGTACCGCCTAGTTTTGGATTACCGGCATTTAAACTCACATTGCCGGACGTGTGCGGTACAGAATACTCATAGTTCGGCTCTTGTAGATAGTCTTGTGAGAAAACGTTTCAAAACTACGCTCGACTTATCCAATGGCTTTTATTGCCATAATCTGTCCCCTCTCAGTTATGAGTGGACAGCATTTACCTCGGGTGGTAAACAAAAATTGTTCAAGAGGCTCCCGATGGGCTATAAGAACAGCCCTGGAGTTTTTGCCGCTCGAGTGGTCTCTCTCTTAGAGATGGTAGACCCGGAAGCATACTCGTATGTCGATGACATCTATCTGACAGACGACGAGTTGCTTCCACACCTTGCTCGTGTGGATAACATAGTGACTATGTTTGCAGACTTCGCTTACAAGTTTAACTTTAAGAAGTCGCACATTGCTGAATTTACAGTGTTGTTCTTGGGGTACGAACTCAATAATGAAGGTCGAGGCTTGGCACCGCAGTTCCTTGAGAAATGCGCAAACCTTCGTATCCCTACGACACTGAAAAAATTACAATCCTTGCTTGGCTTTCTGAATTTCGGTCGATCCTACATTCCTGATTATGCCCAGCGTATCAAGACACTTTATGCCTTGATACAACCAACTTATACTAGATCTTGCTGGCTGCCAGAGCACTCGTTGGCATTATATACTTTGCAAACTGATCTTCTTACAGCTAAATATCTCAAAACTCGTGACAATCACACCAACCTGGTCATTAGAATTGTTCCAGGCGCGGAAAGTTTCACGTACTTAACGTTCAATGAGGGTGACAGAGTCCCCATTGCTTACAAATCTCATCTGTACACTTCGGCTGAGCTGCGATTTTCCACTGTTGAAAAAGTTTTGACAGCAGTTCAGATGGCGATCCTGAAAGAACGAGCGCTATCGCAAGGAAAGCGCATGCTGGTGGTAACACCGTTTCCTGCTCTCGAAGCAGTCACTAAAGCTAGTGTACCAAATTCTAAGGCTTTGCATCCGAGGTGGATACAATGGGCGACCTCCTTAGCTTCGCCTGACGTCGAATACATCTTTGACGCAGCGTTGCAGACTCAAGAGAGTTTGGAGTATGAATTCGTTCATCCAGCTCCACAGTCGTTGCGCCCTATCGAGGAATACCATTGTGTCATATACACTGACGGGTCGGCGCAACCCGCAACTGGATCAAGGCACGCTTATTCAGCGGCTTGCGCAATTGTAGTCGGTACTTTCGTGAATGGAGAGTTCAAATCTGATGCAGTGCATACACAGTCATTGGGTGATTGTACCGCGCAACTGGCGGAGCTACGTGCTCTGGTGCTTGCACTTGAGTTTGCTGATCACCGGGTCACTACTCTTATAGTGAGTGACTCTTACTACTGTGTTCAATCTTACAACGACAATATACTTTTTTGGATTATGAATGGTTTTCGTGACTCCAAAGGTTGCTCAGTAAAGCATAAGACAATTTGGGCTCGAGTGTCAGAACTCAAAGGGAGTTTGCCACTTGTGGATGTAATTCACACTCTTGGTCACCAACGAGTTGGTGTCCATGCTGTCGGTAACAGTTTGGCTGACGAGGCAGCTAAAACAGCAGGGGCAACATATTTAGTAGCAGCAGTTACAAGATCAAAATCAAAGATAGATGCAGACATCTTAGCAGCTATTGCGGCAACAGAGACAGGGAAAAACTTCCCTAGAGGTTTCCCTTCTCGATACCATTATCACTTAAGTCCTGATAACGTCCCGTTAGTGAGGATTAACGACGTTGGTGATAGATTGATTCCCAACGCGGACTGCAGACCAAATCTAATAACAGCTGCTCACGAAGGTGTTGCGTCTGCGCACGCTTGAGTGTCAGCGACTGTTTCTCTTTTGCAGCAACGTTACTGGTGGTACGGTTTGTATAAACAAGCGCGGGCCTATGTACTTGATTGTGACATTTGCCAGCAGATCAAACCTTCTTCTGTTGCGCGTCCACCTCCAACGCAGCTGCATATATCTAATCAACCACTAGCGTGTGTTTATTTAGATCACTGCGGTCCTTTTACCTCTGATACTGCGTACAAGTACATCTTGGTTGCAGTGGATTCGTGCACACGTTTTCTGTGGGTGTGGCCACAAAGGAGTGCTGATGCCAGGACTGTCATCAAAGCATTGCGTGTCTTTATAGGGAGTTTTGCGTGTGGTACCCTTCACTCTGATCAGGGCCCGGCGTTCGCCTCTAAGGCTTACAAAGAGGCTATGAGAAGTTTGGGGGTCCAAGTCAAATTTTCGTCTCCATACCGGCCTGAGGGCAATAGTGTTGTGGAACGGATGAACCGTGACCTAAAGCAATCATTGACAGCCAAGGTGTTAGGTACTGGCCGGAACTGGCTTGCCCACTTGTATGATGTCCAACGTGCACTTAATAATCTCCCTAGAAGGTCTCTGGGTGGGAGGACCCCTTACATGATGCTCTTTGGAGTGAGAACGTTTGTTCCGGACCTTGATGGTCTAGACATGGCGGCGGCTGCCGCCCCTTTTGACCTCGATGACCACTGTGCTGTATTGCAGAATCTACAAGAAGCAAGAGACACTCTGGCAAAAGAACACGTGCCCTCTGCATCAGAAGAAACGCTCCTGATTCCAGTGGTCGGCTGGCTGCCTCGAGTTGGTGATCTGGTCCGTGAGAAGGTGGAGAACAAGAAGGAGTTTGGCCCCTCTTATCGTGCACCAGTCCCAGTGCTTGGAGTATTAGGTACACGTACAGTTGTTTTACCACCACTTCCTGGTCGCAAAGAAAAAAGGTACATTTCAATTGAAAATGTCAAGCTACACAGGGTGGCCGATTCTACATAGTATGACACCTTCGGTTTCCTGCCCTTCAATGCTGAGAAACTCTGTTGTGGTGCCACCCTCTGTCATCGTGCCTGAAGCTTCCATTGAGATGATCACAGTTAATGATCCGCCACCTACTGCTGGTGGTTTGCCCGCTGATCCTGAGTATGCTTATCCTACAGAAGTTGCTTTGCCCCTTTTAAATACAACCACACTTGCCCAGTCCCAGTCTTCCTTTGAAACTGAATCATTGACTTCCACTGTCCCTTCCAAAATCTCTATATTTTTTGCCTGGTTCAAGAGACATTTTTTGGTTGCACCTTGGACTTACATCTGGTTGGTGCTGATTTGTATTTTTTTATTCATGACAATTGGCTTTGTGGTAGTGTTTTTTAGACTTATCAATGGGCACTACCTGAATGAACGTTCTACAATTCAATTAATTGATGGAACTTTGGCCCCCCCATTCCTCATCACACATCATGAAAAGAGACCAGACGTTTGTGAACATCACCGCCTGGCCTGTACGTGATGGGATTGCTTGGGATGCGGTGAACTTTCAAATTCATGGTCCCACCGAAGTTATTAATGTGCCAACTGTTTTTCGTGTTTCTATGGGTGATGTAGTTAAACAAAACATCCGCTCAGATGATTGGGATGTACAAGCAATAGAAGCACTGTTTTCTGATTTAAAATATTATGCTGCATTTGATGCTGAAGATCTGTATTTAAATACTGCAAACTATGAGGAGCAGTATTGTTTTCAACATTATGGCACACATTTCCTACACAGAGCAAATACTTTCAGAAATTTTGTTAATTACACCCAATGAGCACATTGTCCTGTCCCTATGCCTGGCAGCTCGGCCAGTTTATTGAAAAAATTCACATATTTTTCGGATTTTAGTGTGTCAAACCCTGAGTCTTTTTACTTTAAGGTGACGGGAGAACCCTCTTCTAAAATCAGACTGACACACACAAAATTATTATATTCCAAATCCTTTATGGAGGAATTGGCTATTGGAGGTTATGACGTATGGAAAGCTACTATCGATCTTAAATAGGTTTGGGGAACTAAACCGTGGCAGGTACAAGGAACAGAAGCTTTACATCGTGCCTGTCTTATCCCTAACCATATTTTATTTTTAAATTCATCTATTTTTCAGACAACCTGTTTTGGATTGGCTATATCTAAAAAATTAATTTCCCCCTCGATCCCTGATCTGGGCGCTTATCCTGGTTGGGAAAATCACTCAGATCTGTCCCTTACTGGGTTGCAGTCGCTTGTTTCCAATGGCACCTTCAATATTTCAACATTGAATCCTGAGGGTTGGCTAGTATGGCAAACAAGCTCAGATTCCTGTCAACGTTGGTTTCTGGATTTGACCCCGGGGTATACACAACTTAGGGTTGACTCTCGTTTCACATCTTCACACACGGTGACTACCTACTCTGTAGGTAAGTTATGTCAGTCATGGCTGCAACATTCCACCTTAACTTCAGTTAAACTTCATTTGTCACGTTTAAATGAAAAAATAGATTTGAATGATTTCATTAAGGGTCCTGTTAATGGTAGATCTAAATGATGGGCTTATGCTATTTACAATGAAGTTTGGAAGTTGTCGCAAATTGAGGCTGCTTCTAGACTACGTGCTATTGACCAGGCCAATATGGAAAAAGTATTGGCTGTGATAGATAATAGTATTAATACGTTGTCTTCAAGAATTTATACATTTCTTCTGTTGTAGACATTGTGCAAGATGATGTATCTGTTTTGTATCATGGTCAAAATCAATTGCGTTCAATTATGCAGTTTGCATGGACATTGCAAACGTTAAAGGCACGGAAAGTCCCTTGGGATTACATGAATATTTCATCGTTGTTCCTTCCATTTAATTTGACTGACAAGCAGCAGTTCATGTCCATGAAAGATGCTACTTATGCATTGCTGCACATTGAAAAATTAGAACCTTTGCCTTTTTATATAGCTGAGTTAAATTCAGCCGTGTGGTTAGTACACGGATTAGTAACTTTACCGTTCAGTTTGTTTAAGTTTAGTTCGTGTATGAAACATTATGCTATCGGCAGATACGAACAACTTGGTGATGCGTTTCTGCATGAAGTTTGGTCACTTCCGTTCACTTACAGATGCGTGAGAGATGGCAAGGAAGTTTACTTAAAAGGTGAAGAATGCAGTTCCGCTCCTGATCACTCTGTTGTTTGCAGACATATACAATTACATGGCGCTTGCAATATACACGCTCCTAATTTAGCTTGTGTCTTAAAGGGGATTCCAATGCCAGTTATAACGTCTTCTTTTAAGCTGCTTGCCAACGGTAGTTATTTGCTTTTAAATAGTGAAGCTTGCTGTGGGATGCTAGTGGGTATTCCTTACATAGTGACTGTTACACAAAAAGTAGCTTGCTGTAATAACGTCCTTTTCCCACCCCCGCAAGGCCGACTCGATATATCCATCTGGCCAGCGATTCCAACCTTGAACGCGGAGTTCAATAGGATGAGCAGAATAAGGGCTCTTTTGTCTAAAAAGGAGGTTGCGTTAACTTCATCCCGTGAAACATTTCTTCTTAATGTTGCAAACACACGAACTGAGGTACAAGCTCTTTTAAATACAGACCTCCCCCTCCATTTTGGAACTTTGATTCAAACTATCTTTAATGCTTCGTCTATGACTGGCCTTGTTCATTTTTTTAAAATTGTGGGCTCCGGCCTCGTGACATCTTTCCAGACTGTTTTTGGTGTGATCCCCGCATTTTTACATTCTATTTTTCCGAGTGTCTTCGGAGGGTTGCCCTTGCTCCTCGCTTTGGTGGCTGGGATCCTTTTGTTGATTTGCGCTCTTCGCTATGGCTGCACACCGGGAGCTGCAAGATAGAATGCTGCGCTTGCTCCGTCTTCGTAGCCGGATGCTTGATTTCTAAGGCACCTTACCACTGGCGGTATTAAGCGTCAAGTATGGATTGTCTTTCCGGTTTCCCTTTTTTACGTGTGTGCAACCTGTTTTTCATTGCCTAGATTGTCCCTTCCAATGGGCTCTGGACTTGTGCCTGTCAAACTTGGCGTCGCCTGACCCGGATTTTGATGAACTAATTTGTCCCTTAGTGGCTCATGAATTCGACTGTTCTGGTGTCGCGTTTATGGCTTTGGGTGCGGCACACGGAGTCCGTGGAAATTGGGATATCGGAGAGGCAGCTATTGATTTCCTTGAAAGGAGTTATATTGAGGAGACTGACAGTTGTCCTATCATGGTGCTGGATGCTCCGATAGTTGACGAACATGTATGCTCCTTTCACTTGCTCAACTGGATGGCTGATACTTTTGCGGGACGCTCCAATGATTTCCTCTTGGAAGCAGTCGCAACTTACGGTGCATATGTTATGTTATGTTAATTTGGATTTGTTGAGCGCTTAATACCAGAAAGGTCTCTAAGCGCTGTAGAAGAAGAGTAGCGTAGAAACTTAGCAGTGCACTGATCGTTGTGTTAAGCCCAGGCTTCTGTAAACAAGAAGGTTTTTAATTGTTTCCTGAAAGGGAGAAGGCGGTTTTCAGCTCGAAGTTGGCTGTGGAGCTTGTTCCAAAGAGTGGGAATGACGGAGGAGAAGGCCCTCCCTCCTTTGGAAACGTAGTTGAAACTGGGACAGTTAAGCAGACTCCCTGTGGAGGACCTGAGTAAACGCCCTGGCACGCCCTGGCACGTATATACCTTCATGGATTGACTGATTGACATTGTCAATGCAGCTTGCATCCAGAATTGTTAATTTCTACAATAATTTGGCTTATTTTTTGTCACAATATTTTTTCATTTTTTAAACGAACATTTTTTTTATTATCGGACTTTACATTTATCTTGTATGTCCTTGAGTCCGTTCTAAGTCACTTGAACTCTGCGTTCTTGATAAATGTATCCCTATTGGTTAGTGCTCCGATCATGGGGGTGTGTGAGATGGACTAAGCCACGCCCTATTTACAACACTAAGTTAGCATAACCGAGATCATGGTTAACAAGCAAGCTTGTCATTTCTGCTGCGCTGCACACAACACTGTTGTTATGGGTTATTCATTTTGTAAAATGCTGACTCGTCTTTGCCCTACATAATAACAAACGGTTGTTATACATTCTTAACCGTGAAATGTGCCCTTGGTCTGTACATCATGCAAAGAACGCGTCTGGGTCACTAGAAGGTACAGAGTGTTGTGTTTAGATTGATCGTAGACACTTGTTAGACATATCATGCATACAGCTGCCAATGGTTGAAGGACGAGCGTCTTTAATATTGCAGAACAGTTTGGTTTTACATTCATTCGAACAAGAAGAGCTGATGCATGCTGTGAGAGCTGATCCTTTGATGTGATTCGACTAAGCTGATCTATACGGTATGGGGTCCCCCCTGTTAGCCTAAGAGACCTTCTAATAGTCTAATAATAATAATGTATTAGATTATAGTGAAAGGAGTGTGGCCATATACCACTGTCATTAATAGTATGATTGCTCCTTTCATTATATATGGTATTGTAATAATGCTCATGATTCTGATCTGTATTGTTAGTCTGCTGGTGTTAGCCAAAGTACTGCATCTTAGGACGCGAGGTTTATAAAATAAACTCTTTAAACTTTACAGTGTCTGTATTATTCAGTTGTGGACTAATAAATAAGTACGAACAGGTATTTCAGATTCCCACCACTCCTGAGAAATAACAGACAGCCTCATGCATCAAGCCAAAATCCAGTCGGTAAAATACCGAATCGCAAAAACCGCCCGTTACCGATTAAAAAATACCCACTTCAAATGCATGAACCCAAAACGTGAGCAAATAACGAATCGCTAAAATAAATCCGCCAAAATACCGAATCGCTAATAACCAAAATGCAAAATTACCGAATCGCTAAATACCACTTTAGCAGTTACCGAAATCACTATTAGCTCCCGGAAAGTGCCAATAGCAAATAACGAATCGCACCCCAATGCAACAACAGTCGCTAATAACGAAAATCCCAAAAATCGCTATTTTGCAAGAGCTAAATAAGGGGAATCAAAACCTGGAGGTAAAGTTAAAAAAAAAAAAAAAAATGCAAAAGAACAATTTCAACATGTGCAAATGATTGAGGCAATCACAAAACCCTTAAATGTGGCCCAGGAGACCCTGTTGGCTCCCACAAAATGGTTGCCCTCTACGTGCTTGCAAGGAGGATGCGTATCAATGCTGAAGGACAGCGCATGAGAAGGGTCCAGGAGCGAGTTTTCAGACTGCGCATAACCTTGCTCGGGCAGAATGAGGACGAGGTGTACGAGAAGTATCGCCTCAATCGTGCAATGATTGCAGACCTGGAACCATTACTGCAGCACCAGACACACCGGACCAATGCAATCCCTGCGCACGTTCAGGTCCTATGCAGCCTGCACCTACTGGCCTCAGGGAGTTTCCAGGGGGTAATTGCGGTGGCCGGAGGCGTATCGCAAAGCGCACTGTCACGCTTCTTCAAGAAATTCCTCGATGCCATGCTGACAATGCTACACACCCACATCAGCTTCCCCACAACCCCACAGCAGTTGGACCGCACCAAGCAGGCATTCTACCAGGTGGCACAATTCCCACATGTGATTGGATGCATCGACTGCACGCATATCCCCATATGTCCACCCGCAGCAAATGAGTACATTTTCCGGAACCGCAAGTCATACCACTCAATCAACGTGCAGGTTGTGTGCGATGCCAATAACATCATAACGGACCTAGTGGCACAATTCCCAGGGAGCACACACGACTCCTACATCTTCCGCCACAGTGGAATGCACAGGCGACTAATCAACGGAGAATTTGGAGAGGGACTCCTGCTAGGTACGTAAATATACGCTTCCCCACACCAACACCACACATGTATGTACATCACCAATGCTAAGTCTATGCTTCTATCTTCTAGGTGACAGTGCTTACGCCCTGCGTGAATACATACTCACACCATACATCAATCCAGCAACCCCGCAGGAACATCGCTACAACGCTGCACACATCAGCACTAGGAATGTCATAGAGAGGACATTTGGGATTCTGAAGAGTCGCTTCAGAATCCTACACAAGACTGGCGGCGCCTTGCTATACAAACCTGAAACATGCTGCCGGATAATTGCTGTATGTGCAATGCTGCACAACATTGCGACCAGAAGGGGGATACCCATAGAGGTGGACAGGGATGACGACCACCGGGATGACCAACCAACCGCCCAACAACGACAGGCACACGTCCCTAACACAGCAGAGGGCCATAGGAGGCGGACATACATCATGCAAAATCATTTTTGGAACATGTGAGAATGAGACATTACAAGTTAGTTTGGGGTGCAACTGTTTAATGCACAGTAGCACTGATGTTTGTGCAACAAAACTAGCTATGTAAATCATGCTCCAATTGCATGAAATAAAATAAAAGGTGCCTTAAAGTCACGCCTGTGCACACTCAGTAAGTGGATGTCCATGGTTGCCCCACCATGGTCCTGTATGCATGTCCAACTGTCTAGTGGCGCTTCCCACGTACCCCAAGCCTCCGCTCAGGTGTCTCCAAAGCCTCACCACGGCCTGTCCCCGTGGATGCCCGCGAACTGCGGCGCCTGGTGCTGCCCTCTGCCACAGACACACTGCTCACACTCGAGGCAGCCTCACTAGCGTCATCCCCCCCCAAAGCTGCAGCACTGCATGTGCTGCTCTGGATGTGTTCCACAGCAGTGGTCAACTGCCCCAGTGCCTTTGCCACATCCCCGCAGAAGTGCCCAAGGTCGACCTGCAAGGACACAGTGCGGCGTGCCAACACTTCGGTACTGTTGCTGTGGCGCGTGATAGCCTTAGTAGCGGCAGCGTAACGCAACAATTGCTGTCGGTGCCTCCTCTTCTGGCACTCATGGCCCTCCCTCATGGCACTGGTGAGCTCCTGTACATCTTCCCTGAGGTGAGCATTGCCCTCTGCCACCACAGTGCTCATGTCCCTGACCGCCGTGCCCATGGCCGTTACTGCGGCAGTCATGGCTCGCATTTCACGAACAAGGTGCACGATGTTGGTGCTGATGGTTGCCATGTGGCGGCCCTGCACGCGCTGGACAGACAGCATCCTCTCCTCAATGCCAGGAGTGTGTTGGAGATCAAGGTTGCCTGAGGAGACCGAACGTTGGCGAGACCTGCGCCGCTGTGTTAGCCTGGCGCGGACAGGTGGTGCATCAGGTGGTGTGATGACGCGCTGACCGTGTCCCGTTTGTGTGGTGGGTGTTTCCATCACCGCCAAGGGCGCAACCTGGGACCTGCGCCGCGGCGCTTTGGTGGCTGTAGTGGCAGCAGCTTGTGTGGCTGGTGCTGGTGCTGGTGGTGCTGGTGTTGCTGGTGCTGTTGTTGCTGGTGCTGTTGTTGCTGGTGCTGGTGGTGCTGGTGGGGTGGCAGGTGTAGGTGATGTGAGGGCATCCTGCGCTGTCTCAAGGTCTGAATCAACCGGTGTTTCGGAGATTACCAGCTGGCCGCTGTCATCTGAATCCCCAGGTGATGCATCTGTGTGTGAAACAGTGCATGGTTAGTGGGATAGTTAGACCTACGTAGTGTTGCACACATACATCTCCCTCTGTGATCCACTAAACTATACTGTCTATACCCAGCTTCTACTGATCTGGTGAATGGTTATTGCATTTACCCCTGTACATGCACACTTGCCTGAGTAGACTACAACTCCCATGATGCACTAGTGTTAGGAGTAAAGCTGTGTGTTGCAAAGCTGCATGCACACTCAGATCCTGCTAGGGGCCTGGAATGGGATTTACGCTATGCTGGGTATGGCAACAGGCATGCATCTTACCGTGGGCACTTGTGGCTGCGCCGGACGTGTCCATCTGGGTCACTCCCACGACGGCTTCCCGCTCAATTGTACCTTCCACCAGCTCCTCCAGGGCAGTGTTAGCCTGGACCGTGGAAGGGCCACCTCCCGTTCTGCTAGCGTCCCGGAGCCTCTCTGCTATCCTCTCCTTCGCGCGCTTCCGCAGGTCGTACCACCTTTTTTTTAGGTCGTCGATGCTGCGGGGCGTCACACCAACTGCATTCACCCTCTCGCGGATGCGCAGCCATATGCGGCGCTTCTCCGCCTCAGGCACCTTGAGGGACAGCTTGCCGAAGAGGCGATCGTGCTTGCTCGACACTCCCTCGATTAGGTGCTCCAGCTCCCTGTCGGAGAACTTGCGCTTGCGCTTGCGCGCTGCCTCAGCGCTGGATGGGGCTTCCTTCTCCATGGATGGTGTTTGTTTGCAGATGGAACAGTCTGTGTGGCTTCAGTCTGCACAGGCAGTCTGCAGTCAGTGCTCCTGTTTGCTCCTCTGTCGATGCAATGAGGGTGGGGCTGCTGTATTTCCTGGTTGGTGATGTCATCTGCACGTTCCCGGTGCGACGCGGTCATTTGCGATTTCGCTAATACCGAATTCGCTATTTGCTAAATCGGAATTACCGAACTCGCCAATAGCTAATCGGAGTTTGCATGCCCCGCTATTGTATAATCGGTAAAAATAGCGATTTTTAAGGAATCGCTAATAATTACCGAATCTGTTGATGCACACCCAAAAGCGATTCCTTAACGATTCCTTATTTCTCGCTATTAAGGAATCGCTTTTGGTTAGCTTGATGCTTATGCCCCTAAGTTGCTTGTTCTGGTTTGTCTATACATTGGGACCACCTAGCTAGATCTAGGTTAACGAATGAGATACTAAGCTAGTCGGATAAGGGGTTCTGGGTTCTGAGGAGGATTTTCTGGTACACCACAATTCTCTGAGGTCCTGGTCTCCTGCGCATAGTTCTGTGCAAAAGCAGAATCCCTGCAACAGGGTGAAATAGTACAACCCAACTTTAAGCTCAATGCAGGGTAGACGAGGGTTTAGATGTATGTAGTAGGCTGACAAGCAGGGAATATAGGCATGTGAGGAATCTTGAAAGAAAGGAGAGGGTGATGACAAAGGACTTTAAGCTCGAAGGAGGAAGGATGATGGAAGATTATAGTGGCACCAACGTGGCAGGGACTAGAGTAGTGTGGGTGGGGGAAATAGTGCTCCTAAGAGAGAATGGCATTTGCCAGTCAAGCATAGATGTAGGCACAATATTACTAGTAATGGGTTTATTCGGAATAAAACAGTTTTGTAAACGCACCTGAAAAGCATTTCGATCATCTTGAGCTGTGAGTGATGCCACAATAATGGGATAATATGTGAGAGCATACAATTTACATAGAGGAAAGTCTAATCCCAGATTACTTCTCACATTTGTTTTCTCATACAAGTTTTTTTTATGTTATTCACAGAACAACTATAATGCGCAAGGTCAACTCGCGGTCATGTATCAAATTTGACATATTTCTTCTATAAAAGAAACTTGTAACATTTCGCCGTAGAGAGTGTCAACATTGCTGTACAACAGATGGGACACAGGCGAGACTGTGTTGGTCATGCATTGGTTTGTTACACTACCACGAACTTTAAAACACCTCAAGCTCTCAAACCTGCACTGGTAAAAAGAAACAAAAGCGTGCGCCTCGCGCTGGCAGCAGGGGGAGGGGAGAGAGGAGGGGGCCTCCGCCGGTTTCCCTTGGGGAAGCGAGCAAGAACCATCTGTTAATTACTAACAGATGGTCCCTGCTCGCTCCCACAAGGGAATCGCCAAACGTGCACATGTTGTCATTCAAGCCAATGCAACGCGTGCACGTTTGTGACTGCAAAACTAAATCGATAGCTAGAGGTCTTTTTCCTTTTTTTTTATTTTTTATTTTTTTTTATTTTGAGCGATTCAGTGAGAACACAATAAATTCATAAGCGCTGCGTAGGCCAGACCTAAAAATGGAGTGCATTTTAGTAAATAAAATGATGTCATAGCAAATGAAATCTAATAGGTAGAACCAGAGTTATGAATGTTAATTTTTTTGTGAACAATAGCACCTAAAAGATCAAAGCACTAACAGCAGGTATCTGGTCAAGCACAACAGGGGCAAAGTCAAAAGTTGAGGTTGACCATGATGGTACGCAGGTTGGATACATGAGGTAGATTGGACCCGCTCCCAGCTTACCTTTGGACTTAGAAGACATTTTTAAGAAAAGTTTCTAACAAGGGAAAATTCAGTCAGGCAAGGCAGCTAGTGGAGTCCAAGGAGAAGGCGTCATCGTTAGGGTTCCGCTAGATAGAATTGTGGTGAAGATTTCTGCCTTCAGACTTTACCACTTTTTTAGAAGTTGAAAATCTCCTGTGGAGTGAAGATACCTCTACCCCACTGGATACCTATGCCTAGAGGTCCAGCTGAACAGGATTTTCTGCAGCAGAGAAGAACGTAGCAGGAGCTACCACAGAGTCAGGCCAACCGGCAATGCCCCTCAGTGCGGAGATAGGTACCGGACTTCTGTCTGTTCTCTGGCTACGTTTTGGTGAAAATATCCCTGCTTTTAGGCAGCAGATGCACCTTAAACACTAAAACCAAGGGTCCAGGACTTAGGGGGCATCACTTAGGCATTTAGGACTCACTCCAGCAAAGGAAGGGTTCAAGGCCTCTGTAGCTTGTTACATTTGATGGGTTGTCTTGCAGGTAGATCGCTGTCTCCTGCTGGTTCTCAGAGCAGTTTTTTGTGGAAAAAATGGTTAAGTCACAGATTTTGTTAGGTTGAGTACACTCTAGCATCAAACCAAGGGTCCAATGGGCACCTGTTTTGGGGCTACAACTCTTTCCACCAGGGAACAGCAGCAACAGGTCGGTATGTTGCAGAGTATGTGGAGACTGCTGTGCCCCTTAAGCTCACATAGGAAGCCAGACAACTGGTGCTTGGAGCCCCTCTAGTAGAACTGAGTTCAAGCAACAAGGCAGGCCTTAAGCAGCAGGGCAGTCCTTTGGGGGGGCAAGGCAACCCTCAAGCAGGAGGGTAGTCCTTTTGTCGTGTGTCCCCTATGTGATTTTCCCTTATATTGACCTAACCATGCACACTACACACGTTGTAGGCTGCCATTCGCTTTGCTCTGTTATTCTCTGAGGTCAGACACTAACGCCTAGGTAAGATAGAGGAGACCCAGCATCTGTTTACGAGTAGGGCATTTGTTATCATATAAGCCGAGACAAGCCATTTTGACAACAGAGATGAGATATTCCAGCAGCAGAGAGGTCCCAGGCCCAGAATGCAAGTCTTGCTCAATCTGAGATGCAGACCAGTTAACAGCAAAAGCCAGGTATGGGGCCCGTCACCATCTCAGAGATCTTTTGTTTAGTATAATGCTGTAAGGCTAGGCTCAGGCAGATGTACCAATAATTATGATCGGGCTTTTCATTGTGCACGGTTTATTAGTGAAGCTAATCATATTACTGAGCTTTGCATGCTTTCCAATTGCAGCGCAGTTGCTTCATAATAGAGCATGATAGCTCCAATAAATATAGTAATATTGAAAATTGGTTTTGTGTCTTGCTTCTGTTTATTCCGGGCATGCATGTGTGAGAGAATGAGAGAACGAAAGTTGATGACCTGCTACTGCGGTTCCATGAGGGGACTAAAGTGTTGTGCTCTGGGGTGCCAACTTACCGGATACTCTGGGAAGGTTAGGAGTACAGGTGAGGCACTTTGAGCCAGTCTGGATTGGGATGCAGAGGTTCTGATGGGGTATGGTGACTCAGTCCCTACATACTGACGTTTTGTGAACCCCAGGCATAGTTCAGTTCCAAAACAGAATCCCTGCAATACTTTGGTAGCAGCAGGGCAGTCCTCAAGGTGCAAGGCAGGCCTCAAGCAGCAGTGCAGTCCTCTAGGAGTTCAAGTCTTCCACAGCTTAAAGCGGGTGCAGAAGAGTTATCCTGAGGGTACAAGATCAATACCTGGTGCCAGCCTTTCAAGTGGGGGAATCTTCTAGGCTATCACCACATTTGGTTCTTGAAAGTTATTCCCTTTCCCTGCCAAGGCACCAAGACGTCTATGGGTGACAAAAGATTTATATCAGGTTCATTGGTGTGCGTTGGAGTCAAGCCCTTTGAAATATAGATCGGACAGTGAACAGCCCTTTGCCCAGTAACCCAGGCAAGGTAGACCAGGTCCCTACGTCTGGGAGTAATACACAAGCCCAACAGTTAAGTTATTCACAGTCATGTGACCCAGCACACTGGCATCATGCACCAAATGGCTATGGCAAAAAAAGGCCAACTATCTATAGGTAGCATTTTCAGAAATGCGATTTAAAATCTGACGTAACCTATAAAAAGGATTTTAAAGTACATTAATTTGAATCCAAACATAACATTCCCATCTTCTCCCAATCAAACGCGAGCACGTATTAAATGTAATAAGCTAACCCAATGTTATCCTACGGGAGAGGTAGCCCTTCATTAGTGAAAAACAAATTTCTGAGTTTTTCACTACTAGGACATGTAGAACTTTAAAATCAAATCCTACTTTTTAAGTTTAGTGTACCGTGCCCTATGGGCTTTTCAAGGCCTACCTTACAGGTGACTTGTATGTGTTAAAAAGGAAGATTTAGTCCTCGCAAAGTTTTATTTTGACAGGTCAAAATGGCAGATTTAAACTGCAGTGCAGGTTGCAGTGACAGATCTGACACAACATTTAGAGTGCTACTTTAGTCAGTGGCACAATGACTGCTGCAAGCCTCCTGATGAAGCAAACACAAGGAGATGATGGATGGGGCGCTGAAACATTTCAGACACTCACCCCCAGTCACAGATCTGGGTTTAATCCATCATCATTCTTTAGCACAGTTCGCCACCCCAGTTCAGACACATCTATATGCAAATCAGTCTTGACCCTGTGCCTCATAGGAACAGTCCAGCCTGAACTGCCAAGCTATGTCTTCCCTGGACCGGAAACAAGCCTCCTGGGAACGGTTTTGGGCTAACAGCCCTCATCAGCCAGACTAGCTTGAATCCAGTGGCAAAGTGAGCAAGCCAACTTAGGGGTGAACAAAGCAAACACCCCCAGTCACAGATCTGGGTTGAATCCATCATCATTCTTTAGTTCACTTCGCCACCCCAGTTCTAATAGCATTTAATTCATGAGCCCTGGGTGCCATCTAGTTTCATATACATAAATTAAATGTACTAATCCAGTGTAGGCCAATCTTACCATATTTTAGGGAGAGAGCACCGGCACTTTAGCACTAGTTAGAAGTGGTAAAGTGGCCAGAGTCCTAATGCCAACAAAAACAAATTCAGAAAGCACGAGGAACGAAGGCAAAATGTTTAGATTGACCCTGCAGAAAGGGCAGAGTTCAATATGCTACAACTGTGAGCAAGGCTTCCCAAAGTATTCTGCTATACTGGCACACTCATTGGAGGATGTCATAAGTGATATCATCAGTAATGTAATTTGAGATGTCATGAGTGATGTCATAAATGATGTTATAGAAAATGTCATGAGTGGTGTCATATGTGAGGTCATACGCAGTGCATGGGGGGACGCAAATTAAAGTTAGCACTGCTAACTATAACCGGCGAGTATCTGTGTTTTTTTTTGTTCAAAACGTTAATGTTGACACTGACAAATTCACCTAACTATAACATTACTTTAACTTTTGATTTTTTCAGTGCATTTTTAAGGTTTTCTTTAAATCGAAAGCAGGTATTTTTTATTATACGTAACTATATTGTTACTTTAACCTTTGTTTTTTTCAGTAAATTTGAAGGGTTTAAAAAACATATATTTAAAAATACATAGAAACTAACTACACCAACAATGTTTGTGGTGAGAATTTTCCACTTCTTACTTTTTGTAACTCATATATACAGAAATATTCTAAGCATAGTTTTGATATTTTTTGTAAGCATCTTTATATAAATTTCATATTTATATTTCAAAAAGACACTGATAGTTTTTCCTGAACTGTAAACTATATATTTTCACCATGTACATCCATTTTTAAGGTGTGTGAGCATTCTCGCAGATGGCTTGCGAGATCATAGAGTTATAAATTTAATTCTAATCTAAAGGTATAGAGATCTTTTTTATGTTGTCACTATTAACTCAGTACAGTATGTATATTGTATTAATTATTCTGTACATGAGATGATCGCTGGGGTTCAACACACAATACCCTGCGTGGATTACGAGGGGCTGTACTTCTTATCCAGCTATTGTGATATGCTCTTGAGATCGTACATTTGGAATTAGGTTCAAAACAGGGTATTTCTGTCATTTTGAAGAAAGCAAGACATGAGAGTGTTATTCAAAGTAGAAAAACAGTAGATGTATTGTTGCTTTTGAGATATAAGAAAGCTTTCTATTTTTATAATCTTGCTGGCCTCTCGCGAGACACCCAAGAGAAACCCAGGAGTGGAAAGACATCCCAAGGAAGGATCGTGGTTGGTTCATATGTATGTCTCTATTAATCAAATAAAGATTCCTTCCTTGTTGCCTCATTTTGCTATTGGGTTTTGCTGTGGTTAGACCTTTTTGAATAGCTCTCTGACATTCCTGATTTTCTGTCACCAGAATGTCATCTTCAGATTTATACGAGAATCCTGTGGATGGTCCTGCACTCAGGCACCTCAGTCACCCAAGGAATCCTTGATTTTGCAATTTTTTAAAAATGAGGCCTGGTGGGAAAAAGTATCTACCAACTATATGAATTATTAAAATATGCAAAACAAAGTTCAGTAGGGGCAGCCTGAACATGCAATACAACATGAGTACCACTGGGATATGGCTACATTTGAGGAGATTCTTTTTTTCTTCTGAGACAACCATGGATGCACAGGACAGGTTTGTCTAGATCATAAATGCCCACCTAGGCAGCAGTTTTTTTAAACAAGTTTTTCTTAATTTTTTTCCCAGTTTTTTAGATGTTTTTTATTTAGTCATAATTTCTTTTTTTGTTGTAATTTTATATTAAACTACGAAAAACGTAAAAAAAAGTTAGACACAAAACAATGCAGTTGTTAAAAAATGTTAATTAAAAAGCTCTTTTAACAGTTACCCTATACTTTCATTATGTGTGTTGTTCATACTGTTACCCTTTTTATCTTCTTGGTGAATCTCGCAAGACACTCAAGAGAGCCATATTGCCCTCATACATAGCGTGGTTTAACTCTCGCAAGAGCCGAGCACACAGTCGTCTACGTCCACTGTGAGGGGGCAGTGTTTGCTGCTTTACGCTTGCAAGTCTCTCGTAAGAGTGTACTTTTATAATAGATTTTGCATTTTCACTGAACATATCCTGCTATAATAAGTATAATTTACATGCACCAGATTTTTTCTAGCCTCTTAATTTTCATGTGATCCTGCAAGACTCTTAGGAGACTGTAAAACACGTTGCGGCAGGCCCAATATTTTTCCATACATGTCTTGCGGGATGCTTGCGAAATCGAATGACCCCCATAACAATTATCCAGCTACTCATCACAGTATTTCTCTTTCACACACTTTCTCTCAAAAACAAGCACCACAATATGCATTAAAATGAATGGAGTGCATGGAGAAATCATCTACTACTTTTCACTATTCGCGACCTCGCGAGAGTCCCTCTGATCATAAAAATTTGTAAAAAACAATATGCATTTATTTTCTTCATAGTAGTTAACCCTTAGACACCTCCTCTCTAAATCTAAGGGGTCAGTGTGACTTTCTGCTGATCCCTTATGTCGTTTTTTCACTTCATTCAGACAACACCACCAATTTTTTACAGTAAACAGTAATTGTGGCCATTTCATTTCTAACATTCCACCAGCCAGTCAATAAGAACACTCACTCTAGCGGGACTTGTGGGAGCCTCTCAATCCTGTGACAGCATTAAGGCTCACGGGAAAAAGGGCCTCTCAACCAATCATAGAGCTCCATTTCTGATTTTGCAATCTTGCTGGACTCTCTCGATCCCAGCTGCCAAAATATACAATTATTTTTTTATCCTTAATATCTCAAAAGCTACTGAAATGATTCACATCACAAGCACAAGCTGCAGACCAAGATCTACCTTCCTTGATTTGATTTGATTTTGGGTTTTATATAGCACTTGAATGCCCAGGGGCCTCTTGGCGCTGAAGCAGACAGGAGGGGAGTGAGGCCTGGACAGAATGATTCTTAGTTTTCAGTGAGGGAACAGCCAGGTTTTGACTAGCTTCTGAAAAGTCAGGAAGTCAGAGCAGCATTTGATGGCTAAAGGTAGAGAATTCCAAAGAGTAGTTGCCTTCAGAAAGAAACCCCGACTACCCCAGGCCATAAGTTTTGATCTAGGTATGGATAGTAGCCTTGCCTCTGAGGATCTGAGCTTTCTGCTAGGCGCGTACCAGGCTAATATATTACAAAAAGCTAGGTCCACAATTATGCAGTGCATTGAATGTTATACATAGAGCTTTAAACTCCAGGCATTGTGCTATAGGCAGCCAATGTAAATTTCTCAGGATTGGGACTGCTGACTTATATGTAGGAATTCCAGGGATAAGTCTCGCTGCCGCGTTTTGTGATACTTGTAGTTTCTGTAAGGGCTTTTTGCGGATACCGATAAATAGTGAATTTCCATAATCCAGTTTGGTCAAAATAAGAGAGGTGACAACCATTTTTGAATTTCATTTGGGATGAACGGTCTGATTTTCCTTATCAGTTTAATCGTATAGAAAACTGAAGAAGATAAAGCTTTAACTTGGTGATCAAAGAGGATCTTATGCTGACGAATTTGGTGCAATTCCAGTCAGCAGGTTTTGCTGTATCCTTGCTTATAGAAGTTTATAGAAAACACATGGGGATTTTGCATTTAGGGACCACTTTTTGTCTCAACCCCTGCTGTGCAGATCACCCTGAAATGTTCCAGGATGAAACTGGGGTGGCAGAATGTTTTTCGGGAAAGTTTTGAGAAGATTCGTCAAACGGGGCTAAAGTAATTAACAAACCAAAAAAGCTCAGTCTATTGAAAAGCAGACCTAACTATATATAATATTCACTTAAAAAACCATAGGTTTCACACATGTTATAGTTAGGTGGATATTTCACTCGAAAAAAACCAATGAAATGACCCCGTTATAGTTAGTTCAGATAACTATAACTCGCGCGCCCGCAATCCTGCTCATGACGTCACATATTACATCACTCATGACATGGTCAGTGGCATCACTCATGACATCACTGATGACATCATCCTTGTGATAGAGTGGCGGTCGCGCGAGTTATAGTTATCTGAACTAACTATAACGGGGGAATTTCATTGGTTTTTTACGAGTGAAATATCCACCTAACTATAACATGTGTGAAACCTATGGTTTTTTAAGTGAATTTGCAAGGTTTTTTAAATGCTAAGTCATGTATATATTATTTTTTTTAAATATATTTATTTTACAATAAACAACGTATTAAAATAATTAATTTTTTAATGGTTTTTCACCGTGCGCGCATCCCCGCGATTTAAAAAACAAAATTAAAATGTTTTTTTCTGCCTTCGGGGTCCTTCAGGGACCTCCTGACAAAGGCTAGGGGGTCAGGAACTCTCTAACCTGCCCCCTTTTCATGTTCGCCACCTTCCTTTCTCACTCACGCACTGAAAACAAACAAAATGGCGGCCGACACTTCCTGATTTCGACCGATTCGAACGTTGACTGACATGTAACCACCAATCAGAATTACGCTCGCGCACGTTAGGGTGCGCGCACGGTGCGCGGCTATAGATATGTATGTGCTTTTAACTGCAATTTTCTCAGGAACTACTGAACAGATTGACACTATATATCCAAAAGGCAAATGCCTGACCTGAGGACTACCTCTCTGCCAAATTTCAAGTAATTCTGTTCAGCCGTTCGGGCTGTACCTTCGACTAAAGGTCCTATGGGAAAATGCATGGGGAAAACGTGTTTTGGGACCCCCCTTTTTTCTCGGCCCCCGCTTGACGAATCCCCCCCGAGACTTTCAGGGTAGGAGCTGAGCGGAGCGCCCCATTAGTTCGTCAACCGGTGCCAAAGTTATTCAAAATAGAATTTTGAGATTTCCTATGGAAACACGGTCCTAACTATAACTATCTACTGGCGACCGCCAGTAGATAATATATATATATATATATATATATATATATATATATATATATATATATATATATAAGCACATTGCTATTTATTCACTTCCCTCCATGTTTTAATTGCAGTGCTCCGGTAGTTATGCACTGTGCATTCTATCATATTAAGGCTTGAGCATTCAACCACTCTGTAATGACAAAAGCATGTCTGGTCTTGCTGAACTTTGTTCAAATGATCATATGAATATGAACTGTTAAGGTGCTTTGTACGATCACGTACGTACACATGAATGTTATTTGTAATTATTATAGCACTTTAGACAATGCTTAGATTGCCTTTAATTCGCTATTCGAAAGCGTCCTTGCAGGCACCAATATTTTTATAATGTGAATACTACAATACAGTTGGATTCGCTATTCAGTTCGGCTTGCACCAGAATTATGGGAATTACTCTAAAACTTTCCTATATATCGAAATGTGATAGTAACTTGGAACTACAACATGGCTGCCGAACTTTATTAACAATGTCCTATCTCTATGTTGGTTGCCGATAACGTGATGTCCGCTGCATACAGGTGCTCGTTTGTTTTTGTTGCACTGTATATTCACGTGAGCAAGGCTGCGGATGCAGTTGAAACGCGTTGTGAAATATACCTGGTCGCATTTACATTTGGAAGTGTTGTTTTGAAGCCTGAGAGCGTACATAACTTTGGAATTTTGAAAAATATATATATACATATATATATATATATATACATATATATATATATATATATATATATATATATATATATATATATATATATATATATATATATATGCCGCGCTTCGTGGTTCCCCACCTCCGGGGTTGGTGCCTGCAGATGGCGGCGGCAGCCATGTGAGATGCAAGGATTTCCGTATTTCAGCCCCAATTGACCTAAATAACGGGATGCGGCACACCAGAAGAAGAAGCACAAAATTTAGTGTGCACAAACCAAAGGGCGATGCGTTTTGGCCAATACAAAAATATATAGTTGTATAACCTTAATAGTCAAATTAATCAAAATCAAAAATACAAAAATACAGAAATTCACATCATGATAAAACACTACGGGGCATATTAGCAAGGGCCAGATCGCCGCTTTATCGGCACAATTTGCGATAAAGCGCAAACTTTTTATTGCCCAATTACCAAGCCGTCGCTAACAGCAGTTAGCGACAGCTTGCAGGCGATAGCGACCGGTTTTGGGCCCGCTTTGCATGTCAGCGATATTTATCGCTAATGACATGCAAAGCGGGCGTACCCAAACTGGTAGCGACTGAAAGCAGTCGCTAACACAGCTATCGCCAATTAGCAATTACCGCTGCGCAATAAAAAAATGCGCGCTAACCGCGATTAGCGTCAGGATATTACACCTAGTAAAATCCTGACTTAGCCATAATAGTCAATGGGAGGTGGATTCTACGGCTAAGTCCCCACCTGCCTATTAGCGAGATTTTCCTTAGCGATAGGATTTTTATCGCTGGAAATCTCACGTTAAAGATGGGATTCACCACTATCGCTGGATTTTCTATCGCTGTGGAGATAAACGTTGGTAATACTGCGTTATCTCCGCGATAGAATCCAGCGATAGGAGGCGATTCAAAAAAATGCGCTAAGCGCGGTTTGCGATAATCATCGCTCAGTAGTTGCTAATATGGTCCTACATTTATAAAAACAAAAGGTGGAAAATAAACAGTTATTGTGATCTTAAATATATATGTTTGTCCCTGGGCAGTAAACCAGTCATCCATGCTTCATAATTAGATTTTGTTTGTAATGACACAGTTGTCTTTTGATGGCTTACTGTCTAAGTTGTTTATGGGACCATTTCTTCAAGTTTAGTAGCTGCTATGAACATACATTTTACAAGCTTACAGTTCAGCTGGGTGTGTTTCACATTCAGACTCTGAATCACTGCTTGTCTGCAGGCTCGTATCTCAAATATTTTTAAGTGCTGTTGCAGCAGATTTTTTGGGAAGTGTAGTAACTGTGGACGGGTGCATAAAATGAGCAGTATAGTATTTTTGTAGTGCTGTTTCAATTTTATAGGCACAAAATCTGAAAGTTCTTTTTGGCCACCACTGTTCTCATTTGGGATTTGAGAGCCCTATTTAGAAGTTGACATAGGAGAACACTTCATCACAAATGTGACGCATATTCCGTCAGCCATATGATGAGGTAAGTAACTTGTTCCTCTGCCTCAACGACCCACAATATCTTATACTTAGACTATTTAATTCCGCCAGTTTTCCTCTCTGATCTAATCCTGTGCAAGTGGCTAGCTCTTCATTACAGCAAATCTAACAACATGCGAATACTTAAAATAAATGATATTGTCATTACGTGTGAACTACAAAACAAAACTTACCTGTATATTCATGTCTAAATGCATGTCCAACCACGCCACAGAAAACTGGGCCATTTGTAACACCGATGGAAGCAACTCTAGAAAAGAAGGAACATAATTATTGCTGTACCGCAAACTCCTTCAAACAAGCATCTGAATAATCATTCCCTTAAACTCTCACACAAGCAATCACAGAAATATTTATACAATCAATGACACTCGCACCCACACAAGCAAGAAAAAAAGTACTTGCTCATTCCATACATATTCACAGATACCACCTGACAAGTACCCACATACTCGATTAAACAAACATACAGCCAACCACAAAAGAGTCTGCAAATTGTCACACAAGCATGCAGAAATCAATTCCGCAAGACCTAATACCATTTATTTATTTATTTATTTTTAGCATTTATAAAATGCACTATCACCTATCAGGCATTCTGGCACTGGCATATAAGTGCACAGAGAGACTACTGTTTCGGGGGGATGCCAGAATAACCATATCATGCACTAGGAAAGAGCCAGGTTTTTAATCTCTTCCTAAAAGGAAGGAGATCAACCAGATGTCTCATTACCAATGGGAGTTTATTCGGGTGGCAGAGATACTAAAAGCTCTGCCTCCAGATTTTATTTTTTTAAATCTTGGCACCTTCACCAGTCTAGTTGACAAAGAGCGGAGGCTTCTCTAAGGAGCATACCAAGCAAATTTCCTCTGCATAAGTTCTGGTCCAAATCCATACAAGGCCTTAAAAGCTATGCAGAGGGACTTAAACTGGATTCTCTGCAATATCGGAAGCCAATGCAGCTCTGCCAAAGCCAAAGAGGTCGAGAACCGTCTTGACTTCCCCAAGGCCAATTTAGCTGCAATTGCTTGGATCCTCTGGAGCCTATCTATTAGATATCTCGGGGAGTCCAGCAGCAATGCATTACAATAATCTAATCGGCTTAGGATGGTGCTTTGGACTACCAATACTCGAACATGAATTGGCAAGAGCGGGAACATTTTACGAAGGACTCTAATAATAGCAAAACAGCTCCTCGCGGTTTTGTTAACCTGAGATTTGAGCGTCAGCTTATTATTAAACATGATACCCAAGTTCCGAACCTTGTCGACAGGCAATGGAGGGCGCGCCGAATTTGATGGCCAAAAGTTCGGGGGCAGCATGGGGGGTGCCTTCCCTGCTAGGCAATTGAGAACTTTGGTTTCGTCAGCATTAAACTGCAATGAATTTTCCTTTAGCCAGTAAGCTATATCTCGCATGCACTCATGAAACACTTCAAGAGATGTAGACTGTTCTCCCTCCAAAGAGAGGATCAGTTGAGTGTCGTCCGCATAATTAACAATGTTAATATTATGCGCCCTTATGACGGGGATCAGAGGTTTCATGTATATGTTAAATAAGATCGGGCTGATCGCGGAGCCCTGAGGAACGCCATGTGAAGTGTTAATAAAATCAGATTGATACGGAGGAATCGCCACTGCCTGACTCCTATCAGAGAGGAAAGATTGGAACCACTTCAAGGCGATGCCTGATATTCCCACCTCCCTCAATCTCGTCAGAAGAATTACATGGTTGACCGTGTTGAACGCGGCAGAGAGGTCAAGCAGGATAAGAACCGCCGCTTGACCTCTATCTGCCCGCATACGAAGCTCATCCATTACTGTCACCAGGGCAGTCTCTGTGCCATGTGCAGGAGGAAACCCGAATTGCACATCTTCTAAGATCCTGTTAGTTTCCAGATATTTAGATAATGATCTACTAACTATCCGCTCTACGATTTTAGCTGGATAAGGCAGCAGGGAAATTGGCCTGTAGTTTTTAGGACAGGCAGGGTCCAGAGTTGCCTTTTTTAAAAGAGGTGTTACCAGTGCCTGTTTCCAGCTAATCGGTACTACTCCAGAACGAAGAGATTGATTGCAAATAAGGTGGAGTACAGGGAACAATTCTGCTCCCAACTCCTTCCATTTTATGAGGCAAAGGAGCCAGCGGTGAATCCGAGGAGGTACCTAAAGCCACATGACCGAATTCCTCCACAGTAGGCATCTCAAATTCCACCAGAGTATTTGTGCTCTCTATCTCTTCTCCTCCATCCTTTAGATCTTTTCTGATGCCAGAAGAGACCCTCTTCGGCTGCTCATAGAACTCTGGGCCTACTCTTTCTTCTTCCAAAGTATCCCTACCAAGGCCATCAATGATAGTTTTAATTTTATCATTGAAAAACCTAGCAAGGTCATCGCAGAGGTCTTGGGTAGGAGGTATCTGATTCTTGGCGCAATCAGGACTAATCAGGTTATTCACTATTTTTAAAATACTTCTGGTATTATTAGGAGCATTTAGGATAGAATTTGAGAAGTATTCAGCTTTTGCAATATTTATTTCCTTTTTATAGCTAGTGATTGCTATTTTCCATGCAGACTTATCCTTATCTTCATACATCCTTCTCCACTTCCTCTCTGTCTGTTTACATTCAAGTTTCAAATCATTTAATCTATCAATAAACCATGGGGCAGAGGGTCTACCCACTCTACTGTGATTTTTTAGTGGAGCAAGCCGGTCCAATGTGCATATGATCTGTGTACAAAGAGTCACATAGTTCTCCTCCACATGTCTGTCCGTCACACAGCAACCATCCAGATCAAACACCGGAGGAGTACTACCCTTTCTTAGAAAGGACTTCCAATCTCTACTAACATAGTTTTTTGTTTCTCTGGTTACGTGACTGCTACACTTCGGGTTATATGCCTGGAATTTAATCAAGTAATGGTCAGACCAGACATACATCCATGGATACAGCCACCAGTGATCACAATCACAAGCACCCACACAGTCAATCAAGGGCTTACCTATACACTTAATAAAACAAGTTACTTACCTGTACACTGTGGTTCTCCAGTATTGATATCTTTCATAGATTCACAAGCTTGAATTTTCCCAATCGTCACGCTGGGAGTCCCACGGTAACAGTAGAAATAGTAGTAATGAATACATTACCATACACCTCCAGAGAAAGAAAAATTCAATTGAGGACTCTTTCAACCTAATTTTATAGCATCCAGAGTTCAGCCAATCACAGCACAGATCTAAGAGTAACCCTATCCACAGAGCCACCACACCTCAGATTTCAAGCTCAAGTGTGCAAATATATAATAAGGTACTCTGAGGTAAATCAGTGAGGCTAACTGGGGAGGAGGGAGGGTCACATGTGAATCTATAAACGATATCAATACTGGAGAACCACAGTGTACAGGTAGGTAACTTGTTTTTTCTTCAGCATTGTATCTTTTATAGATTCACATGCGTGAACCCGATGAATAGCAGTACATCAATAAATATAAGTAAAAATGAAGGCGGGAAGGTGAAACATCCCACCATGACAGTACAAGAGAAACTATGGGGCTTATTATGATGGCGGTCGTAGGCACCTCAGCGGTGCTGGCGGTGGCAGAAAATGTCCATTTAGTTACTCCTGCGGCGGTCCTCGCGACTGCCATAGTACAATCGGCAAAGATAGCCCATTTCCGGTCCATCGCAGAGTTTCAGGATACGCCAGATTTTTGGTTCCGCAACGGTGCCGGATGGAGCCAATATAGGAAGTGTGCCGTGTGGAATGATGTTCCGACTGCCAGACAAATCATGATGCCTCAACCAGTTCATCAGAATGCAGCGGAGAAACCAGACCCTTGGAGAAGGCAGAAGCACAACTGCGGAGATAGAAACTCGAGTCCGAGACACCTCTACACATTCCTGGCCGCCATGGATCCTGCTCTACAAGCCCTTTGGCTGCTGTACCTGATCCACTATCAGTAGATAAGTCGCCGACGCGGTCAACACCACAGGTAAGTCAATAGCACATACCCACATACAACCCCTGTACATCAACACCACACAACTGTCGCGCAGAAATACATATCCTGTCTACATCAGACATCCTGGTGGAGACAGGAACATATACCCTAGTCTAAGTACACATGTCTTGCATGTCACAAATTGTCACCTCTGCATCTGGGTCACCCATCACCATGAAAATTATTGCAACTAGCCCAGTCGTACCAGTTATGTCACCGCAGAGGTGAAGCAGCGGGAAAAAAATGTAGTAGGAGTCCAGGACATTGTCCCAGACAAGCAAGAGCAACATCACAACATCCACACCACATGTATCATAAGAAAAGCACCACTCAGCACAATATATCTGCAGGAAGAAGTTATGTGCAGGGACGCTGTCTATAGTGACATCTCATTAGGATCATCATCAATTGTATAGTAACATGAGTGTGGAGTGAGGAAAGAGTCCCTCCAAAATGACAATAGTCATCATTGTACACAAATAAGGGTCAGTCCAAATACAATGTGGAACAGAGGAGGGCAGACCAAGAAGGGCGTGTATGTGTATTTTAGAGTAGTACAACAAGGTGTTGGAATGAGTCAGTGAGCCCAGGTAGATGACACATCATATTAGACACCACTGCCACACAATCACAGATCACCACAGCCCCCAAGCAGACATTGATAGGCCAAGCACATACAGTGGCAGACCATATCACACAATGACAGCCCATGCCATGCAACACACTAAGAAATTCCTGACTCAAGCAGCAAACTCAAAATAAGCACCACTGTGCATTTGACTCACAAGTGTGCAGCTGCAATAAATGACACCATGTGCGTATGTCCAGTATATCAACAACACTGACTACACTGCCAACTCACAGAACACCTACACACCATTACTCCACCTCAACAAAGGGAGCACCAACTACAAAGTGAATGCCAACGTGTCAGGAAGAGTACATCTTCACAGGAGGAAACTCTGACCTGAGACTCATGAAAACCCTCCTCTTCACACCTGCCTTCCACTCATGTGAATTAAAGTGACTAATTCAAGAAATGAAAAGTCACTGAGCAGATTAACAACCTTTGAACTGTTCACACTGCATGTCAAGTCATTCAGACAGCTCACACACTTAAACCTAGCCTCATAAACATACCATAAGTCAGCAGCACTGTATGATAACTAAAGTAGCCTAAAGTGGAGTGCACATTGCAGGAACAGCATGGAGAAATTTTGGATACCATTTGTACATGACTTGCAAGAGGTACCACAAATCACACTACATCTAGCCCATCAAATCATACATGGGTGGCACAGTGATTGAAATTGAAATAAAGTAACATCTGTGCAATAACCCTGTGATACAGCAATGCATTGACCCAAGACAATAGGAACTGTCATAAGCCATACAGGGACCAGACCCTCATCTGTGTCAACTATCTTGACATGTGTATGCCACCAGCACAACACTCATGACTCATTGTGACACTCCATGACTGTCAAACCCATGTATGACCTTCACACATACCCCTCATCTACCCATCTCCCACCTTCACTACTCAACACCTGTGAGAAGCACAGATAAAGGTGAAAATAAGGTCCTGTGACTTTACTGATACCCCAATATAACCAATGCCACACCCTGGTGTGTATCTACAAATGGCAGAATCCCACACAGGGATGTCTCAACCAATGCTGATCCCAAACCAATTGCAAAACACATGTATCATAAACAGGCAAATAGTGGATAGGCAATTTGATCCTAGACAGCACCGGAATAGATAACATTTCTACTCTGACTAACTGCACAGACACCATTATCCAAACAAATCAAAAATACATGATCAAATGCCAATCATGAACACTAACTGTGTGCAATAAGACAAATCTGCAAACACAGACAGACACTCCACCAGTTACAAAGTGAGCATGGTGTTAATGTGTAGCACAAGCATGCACATGCACAATCCCGACAAGTGACTGTAAAAATATAGGAGGCTATAGCACAATTGTGCACTCAAAACAAACTAATGAACAAGACTCCACATTGCTGCATGTGACATTCACACAAGAAATGCACACCCCAAATTCAACACACATCTGAATGTATTCCAATACACAAACCCCTCACACACAATTTCATGCAAAAATAACATTACACACACATGGACCTGTCAGTAGAAAGAGCCAACACAGGCCAAAGGCTGCATCCCTCAACAACAAATACACAACATATGCACATATAAAATCATTACATAGCAAACTCAGCTGGACATCAGGGGGACTCATACCAGGCAAGGACAATGCAACATACACTGACAGCAGTGCATGCACAGTAAGCAGTGTGTGAACACCACCAAAACCAGTATCACACATATCTGAGTGCTTCGCCATGAACTTCAACATCACAAATCATCACAGGGCACAGATCACATCACACTCAGGATGGGTAGCATTACCTCAGCAAACAGACATACACTTTAGCTATCACCCACTGCTGCACAACTCTGGAAAACACAGATGCGTGACTAGAGGACTGTGCTGAAAAAACATCTCCACTGTACACGAACAACCATGACTGCAATCAAGTAGAGGAAAATAGCACAAAACAAATTGTGAAACAGTCCTGAGTGGAACGTTGGTCCTGGACACAGATAATCCTCCCACAGTACAGTATCACACTATGAAGTGGTGGGGAGGGTCACACACTGGCAAGGCATGGGATGGAAGATATTAGACTGAAGTGGTTTGTACATTAGTATTGGACAGGTGAGGAGTGTACAGAGCAAAAACACATAGAGGAGTAACTCACAATGTGAAGGCATCAAAAGCCACTCTTGGGGCTGGTATGATTCTTAATACCACATAGTTGTAAAAGAAAGTGTAAAATAACATGTATGTGAAAAGTCACTTATAATGTTAGTTTGCCTGAGCAGGTCAGCACAGTGAGCACAAACCTAAGCAAGCACCATGGCTGATCATCAAACCACAACACAGAAATTGCAGAGACACACTCTGCATACTCACAAATGACAGCGACAACAAGAAGGTGTACCCTAGGACTGCAAGGTCATACGGACACACTGCACATTGCTCAACCAACAACCCCTACATGTGCCCACAATCTAAAGCAGGTGTCTGATAATGTAAAAAAAACAGGCACTCACTACCATGATCATACATGTGTGTAGGTGTCATGTTCAGGGGCACATACACATCAACACTTTAGTCAATGACAGGACAATCACACTGTATGACTACTCAAGTGCACACATTCAAATGTAACCATGTGACTATGAAGCCAGGCCTACACAAGATGACAACACAGCTACACTGCTGTGTACACATCAAGATATCCCACAGATATGACGGACCCTGTCCAACCCGCAAGTTATCTTGTAAATAGAATTCTCTTCTGTTGTGGTACAGCATCCAAATATCATGTGTACCAAATTGGAGACCTGACATTAGAATGATTAGGATAAGAGGTCACTTTTGGCCTAACTGGGGTAACTCTCTATTTTTGGTGGATAGAATAAGAGTAGATCATCACAGACAACCATCATTGCACCCTCAAACCTCTGACTCAAGAAGCACAAAAGTTGCTGTAACCTCTGGCAACCTCTGCAAAAGAAAATCTAGTAGATGCCAATGTGAGTGTAGCATACAGAGCATGTATCAAATGAACATAAACACATACATTGCACTGTATCATTAGCAAGGGCAGAAACAAAGCTCACAACATGAGTACCAGTCTTTATTACATAAACTCTGTATAGGCATAAAAAGTGCAAAACATCAAGGCCATTGGCCAGTCCAAATTTAATGTCCTCATATGTGTGCATGAAAAGTTGCACATCAAATAGGTAACACAGTCCATTTCTGTGGGAATCACCACAGGGTTGGACCTTTGAATGGGCCGTCCAGGCACCGCTCAGGGAGAAAAGGTGTGGGAAGGGGGACTTGGCTTCAACTTTGGGTTGAAGTTGAACTGGGAAGGGGCTAATTGTCGGGGCCAGTTGGAGGACTGGACCTGGGAGGGAGAAAACTGGCTAAGATAGAAGTATCCATGGATGTGGGAGCCTGAGGGCTGCCTGGACTGGGGGGGGAGGGGGAGGGGGTTTGGCACGGAGAGGTGGAGACATGCTGTGTGGAGGCTCAGTGGCTGATGGTGAATGTTGAGGGCTGGGTCTCAATTGTTTTGGGATCCGATATCCCACATGTGTCTTGGCAGGAGTGAGAAGTGAGGTGGGCACAACAGCCTCACTCTTCCCCAAAGGTGTAGCAGATGCTGGTGGCTCTCCCCGTGGGGTTTTGCTGGACCTGGTGGTGCGCTCGGGGCAGGGTTGCCTTTTCCCATGCATCCCCTGTTGTGGAGGTACACTCCCCACTTTGCTCTCTTGTCCATGCTTCACATGGGTGTGGGTGGGAGTCGATGTTTTGGGTGAAACTGCCTTCAGAATGTGTTTGGGCTTAGTTGTGGCAGGCACCAGGTTCACTGCAGACAGGGCAAGTGTTTGTGTGTCTTTGGGATCAGGTGTGGGGATGGGAGTTCCCTTGGATGGTGATGATTCGGAGGAATGTAATGTGGATGCATGCTTTTTTGCCTTATGTCCCTGAGTGTCCTGTGATGGGCTTTTTGTCTTGCGGTCATGTGTGCTCTTTTTGTGCTGTGGTGATGGTGTATGGTGTCTGGTATGCATAGAGTGCTGCTGTTGTGTGCTGCATGTGGATGACTGGGTGCCTGAGGGCTCTGGTGGTCAGGTGGGGGCACTGGCAGGGTGGTTCCCGAAGGGGCAGGAGGTGGAATGGGAGATTGGGACTGCTGAATAGCTGCCGTCACTGTGGAGGACAAAGACTGGACAGTTCAGTGTAGGCCACCAAAGTCCAAATAAATGCCCTCCATGAACGCAACAACCGGTGCCAACTTACTTGTTGCCATGATCCTGGAGGGCATTCAGGAGAGCAGTCTGACCCACACACAGCTGCCGCAAAATGTCTATGGCCTCCACACTGAGGGCAACAGGGGAGACAGGAGCAGGGGCAGCAGTGCCTGGGGGGGGAGGAGAGTCTACCCGACTTATGGCTGCGGGCACGAAAAGCACTTGGGGGAGCATCCGGGAGGGTGGACACTGGACGAGGTGTGGCAAAATAAGATGCAGATCTTAAACTTCCGGTGCCTGCCTACATCGAGAAGTCACCACTGGACTGTGAAGATGTGGAGGTTGGTGTTTCCGGCCGGGAATCCTTCAGGGCACTCCTGTCCCCCTCCGAGACGCAGGTCCCCTCAGTGTCACTGAACTCCTGTGTACCAGTCATGCCAGTAGCTTCCCCAACAGTTTCAGGCCCCTGTCCTTTCCTGCCCTCGGTAGATGCTGCAAGAGACATAGGTTCAGCATATTGCCATACTCACAAATATCATATGCAATACAAACTCTAATCCTTCGAATGAAACTCCGATGTTGAACTACTCCATGTACTTTCAGCATATGCCACGTTTATTCAATCAGCAGATGATGTATGGAAACATGCTTAGTTGATAGTCATGCTCCATGTTGCGTTGACACAGCCAAATAGCTGGGCATGTGCCTACCTGTAACCACACATACGTGCCTGTAGGTAAGATAGCTACACATCCAAACATGTTGTCTCTGTCACATTTGAAGTATATTACACGGAACACCACAGATACAAAGTCAAATGTCTGGCATATGACATCCCTACGTTGTGCTGACTGATGACATTGAGGACACATCAATGTGCCAAAAATTCACTCACTGATTAAAAGCCTTAGCCACAACTTCACCATCCACTGATGCACATGGACACCACTCCACAATGCACACATACTGAGGACTGACACTCTGAGTAACCGTTGCTCCATATTATCTATCAAATTACTGTACAACACGTCAGTCACATCATAATTTGCTACACCCACTGATCACATCCAACCATGTTAAGCCTAACCCTGGGTGTTAACCCCTTCCATGCTCATGACGGAACGGTTCCGTCATGAGCCACGGTTGAGCTGTGCTCATGACGGAACCGTTCCGTCATGAGCCCGCCCGCGCTCGAACCCTTCAGCACCGCGGCGGAATTCGCCCAGCGCTGAAGGGGTTAAAATCTGCTCCGCTTGCGGAGTTTGCGAATTTTCAGCAACTCCGCGTTCCGCGTAGAATGCGGAGTTACCAAAAACTCTGCAATCAGCGGCGTAGAGGAGTTTTTTCCTTGTTCGTGCTTTCAAAATGTGTTTTCGCACGCACGGTAACTACTTACCGGGATCGCTGCATTCGTCGATGAGACTTCCTATCCGTTCGCGTGCGCCATGAGATTTTGGTAGTCAGCCGCGCGATCATTCGGACGCGGCATCGGACATCCGGCGGAAGTTCAGTGAAGCTCGCGATGCCGAACATGCAGAAATTGGAAACTGGAGAAGAATATCTCTTGAGCAGCATAAAACCTTCTCGAAAATGATGATTTGGATGAAAAAAACTCTGCAGATTGACATTTGGCTGTACTTTTTGTACAAGGAGTCCCTTTTCTTTTTTTATTTCTTTTTTTAAGGGGAAGGAAGTGCCCCAGAGTCTCCAACTTCCCATTCCTGCCCATCAGGTTCCTCCCAGTGCTTTGTCTATGTCCTGTTCACTTTTGGATTTGGAGCTGGAAGGATCACTCTTTGTGTCTGCTGCATCGTATATCATTGGATTTGAGGACTTTTGGATTTGAGATTTTACAAGTAAGTTGGAGAATTGGTGTTGTTTGTTTGATTGGGGCATTGCAAGTTGCAACTAAATTTTTTTGTACTTTTTATCAGTTTTTTAAAATTTATAATGGGTAGCCAGTAGGGCCTGAGCTACTCAGGGGTGCATGAAACAACTGTCTCTGTGGTGTCTGTTGAGTTTAAACATAATTTAGGGCATGGATGCATTACTGTGCTAACACTCTCACCCCGATCAAGAAACCCCCAAACAGACGCACTGACCGAAAGGCCAACTGGTTCACCACCGACCTCCAGGAATCCAAGCGGACTCGCCAAAGAATCGAGAAAAAGTGGCGCCATGAACATACACAGGACAACCACGCAGCCTACATGAACGCCAGCCGCAAGCACCACCAACTCATACGAGCCACCAAAAGGACCTCCTTCAAGGAACGCATCGATAACAACGCACACAACAGCAAAGAGCTTTTCAACATCGTGAAGGAACTCTCCAACCCCAGCTCCAGCTCCGACGACATCCCGCCGTCACAAGACCTATGTGACTCCCTAGCCACCTTCTTTCACCGCATGATCGCAGACATCCACAACAGCTTCAACACCCAGACCCTCCCGACAGCCACCGACGCCACAGACCCACCGCCCCCCAGCCACACCAACCTCCTGCTCTCCTGGACCCACGTCAACTACGACAACACCGTCAAAATCATGAACACCATCCACTCCGGCTCACCATCCGACCCCTGCCCTCATCACATCTTCAATAAAGCGAGCTTCATCATCGCACCCCAACTCCGGAAGAACATCAACAGCTCCTTCGAGACCACCACCTTCCCAAAAATCTGGAAGCACACCGAGATCAACGCCCTCCTCAAGAAACCCAACGCGGACCCAAAGGACCTCAAGAACTTCCGGCCCATCTCCCTGCTCCTGTTCCTGGCGAAAGTCATTGAGCAGATCATCAACAAGCAACTGACCCACTTCCTCGAGGAGAACAACACCCTGGACCCGTCCCAATCGGGTTTCTGCAGCAACCACAGCACCGAAACCGCTCTCATCACTGCCACCGATGACATCAGGACCATGCTTCATAATGGCGAAACCGCTTCCCTCATCCTCCTGGACCTCTCGGCTGCCTTCGACACCATCTGCTACCATACCCTACGTACATGCCTCCACAACGCAGGAATCCACGACAAAGCTCTGGACTGGACCACCGACTTCCTCACTGACAAAACCCAGAGGGTTCGCCTCCCTCCATTCCGATCTGAAGCCATGAAGATCACCTGCGGCGTACCCCAAGGTTCTTCTCTCAGCTCATCCCTTTTCAACGTCTACATGGCACCGCTCGCCAACATCGTCCGATCACACAACCTCAACATCGTCTCGTACGCCGACAACACCCAGCTGATCCTGTCCCTCACCAAGGACCCCGTCACCGCCAAAACCAACCTCCACGAAGGGATGAAGGTTGTCACCGAATGGATGAAGAACAGCCGCCTGAAACTGAACTCGGACAAGACAGAGGCCCTCATCCTCGGCTCCACCACCTCCGCCTGGGACGACTCTTGGTGGCCGACCGCACTGGGAGCCGCACGACACCCACCAACCACGCACGCAACCTGGGGTTCATCCTGGACTCATCATTCTCAATGACCCAGCAAGTCAACGCCATCTCCTCCTCATGCGTCAACACCCTCCGCATGCTTCACAAGATCTACAGATGGATCCCCACTGGAAAAAGGAGGACAGTCACCCAGACCCTTGTCAGCAGCAGACTGGACTACGGCAACGCCCTCTATGCAGGAA
The DNA here is from genome assembly GCF_964204655.1 of Triturus cristatus. Lineage (NCBI taxonomy): Eukaryota > Metazoa > Chordata > Amphibia > Caudata > Salamandridae > Triturus > Triturus cristatus. The sequence continues at coordinate 1,201,530,789 of NC_140584.1, forward strand.
CCACGGCCAAACTCCAGAAAAGACTATAACACATACAGAGCGCCTCGGCACGCCTCGTCCTTGACATCCCCCGCGGCACCCACATCACAGCTCACCTGAGAGACCTTCACTGGCTCCCAGTCAAAAAGAGGATCACCCTTAAGTTCCTCAAGCACTCCACGACACCGGACCAGTAATCCTCAACAAACGACTAACCTTCTACACCCTGAACCGCCAGCTTCGCTCTGCTGACCTTGCCCGCGCCAACATCCCACGCATCCACAGGACGACCACAGGCGGCAGATCATAGCCCTACCTTGATGCCAAGACATGAAACAACCTTTCCACCCACCTGCGACAGACTCAGGACCTGCTGACCTTCAGGAGACCTGTTAAAACCTGGCTGTTCGAGCAGTAGCTGCACCCCCCTCTCCCCCAGCGCCTTGAGACCCTCGCGGGTGATTAGTGCGCTCTACCAATGCTTGATTGATTGATTGATTGAAATGCAAAATGTTTTTTTGGGGGGTATTTAACTTTTTTGGTGTGTGTTAAATAAATGCCTTTGTTGGATGTGTGTGTGTGTGTGTGATGCGGTTGTTGTGTAACTTGCAAACCTTGTTTAGCATGAGGATTTTCGTTTTTGCATTTGCCATTATAGGCCTTCTTGGGTTCATTGTTCTCCAGGCCTCCTGCTTGTGACTGTGAGTGACCATGTGGTTGGTGGCCATTTTGAGGTGGTAGTTTAGTAGTGTGCTGATTTTGCCATATAGGCCTGCATGTCTTTCCTTTGTTAGTCTTGGCCAATGCTTCTTATTGTTGTGGCCTGGCCATGTGTGAAGTACTGGGTATTCTAGACCCAGCGGTGCAGGGGCACACACCCTATGACTTCTGGGTTCACCCTGTTCCAGACCTACAGAAACACAGAGTCTTCTGGGTGAAGTCAAAGATTTGTTTATTGGCTGCAGACCAATGACAGGTATCCTAGAAGTACAACAGCGTGTATGTTCTCAGGAGACTGCTGAAAATCATAGGAACGGACTTCATCTTAAATACGCTTTTCCTTGCCTCAAGCATACATTCCTAGGTTTTATGATACGGCAATATACAAGTGTACATTACAAAGAAAAGGCAGAGTCATGATGGCCATCCCACATTCCAGTTCGGCCAGCCCATAATGATTTATACAGTAAGGTTCAGATCCCACATTGGATGTAAACAGACCCCCCAATAAACATGAGCATCTCCTGTTTTGGGAAACAAGTCATAAAGCAGGAACAAGCAGGTGTGGAAGAGATTAGCCGGAGGATTGTGTAGAATGAAAGGGTTTTATGACGGGTCAAGCCCTGATGCTAATCACAGGTGGACGGAGGAAGGGGAGCTCGTGAGACTGGTTTGACCCGGGGCAGCAGAGCCAGCTGCCCAGGTCACAGAGAAGTCAGAGGGAAAACCCATGTACTGTGAGGCCCGTATTTACTCCATTATAGCCTATGTGAGGGCAATGACAAGATGGCCACTGCTTCCAAAATGGAACCCGCGTAGTGAAGCAGAATAACGTGTACACAGTGCATTCATAGCTAGAACGGTATATAAAGCACTCGTACATGCCGCATTTACCATTTGCGGTTCGCTAATACCAAGATAGACAGGGGTAGGGCCCTGTCCCCTACGCGGTCCCGAATATTAAAGTACGACAGACCCTCCTTTTGCCCTTACATAGGCAATCACTATACTCATCTTAATCCGAGTCTAGGTCAATGTCCGCAAAGTCATGGAGATGTTGCTGTAGCATCATCCTATTACTTAGTTCGTCCCTCGATACAGGTTTCCTTACACATAAGGTAGCACAGAGGCCACATATCGCAGGAGCACACTGTATGCACAGACAGAACAGGAAAAGAATGGCTAAGATCATTCCAATGACCATCAGAACTTTCCAACCCCAGGCAGATATCAATTCCCAGAACCACCCCATCAGTGACCAATCTCCCTTATCCACGTGTATGGATTCAGATATTTTATGGAGTTTGGAGATGGCTTGATACACTGTTGGAGCATTATCTGGTATGAAAATGCAGCAACTGGATTGGATGACCTTGCATACCCCACCGCGGTCTGCAAGAATAACGTCTAGAACCATGCGGTTCTGCAGAGTCATAAGGCGATCCACTTGGAGCTCAGCTGTCAGATTACTAAGGGCACCAGCCGTTACATTGACAGTGGATTCAACCACACGTGTCAGTTGTCTCAGGTTCCTACTATTGACCATAGGTCCCCAAAACGGCAGGAAACCCAGGAAAAAGTCTCCTGCTTCCTGACCGGCAGTATCCTCCTTACTAATCACACCTCTCACAACTCTGGTCTTGTGATAGTCAGAGGCAGCAGTAAATGTCGGCGGTAGCAAGTTCGCAATATAACATGTGCCCGAGAAATCAGGGGGCAGCCATGTATATGCTCGGTCATGACAGATGAAATAGGTGCCCTTGGCAGCCAAAAACGCAGGGGAAAACTGTGACGGGAAGGTGTACGTTTCAGTACAGTCACTTCTTCCCAGTTGAGCTCTAGGATTCTGACCATTACCCTGTAAGCAGAACCGACCCATGTGGGGTACGACCCAGATTGGAGATGAGATTTTTCGCTGTCTTTCACCCAGACTAATACTATACCCCGTTGCGTTCCATCCTACATAAGGTCTCAACTCTTCTTTGGGAATGGATGAGTATGCATCGATATCCCTACTCATATCGGCAACTCCTTTCATCAAAGCCTTATTATTGGTGATAGGTCTGATGGAACGCGGTTGGCGAGGGGAGTATGTATCTAGAGCATAGAGAAACATGGTTTGGAATGCCCATGACGATCCATTGCAACTATACGGCAGCACCAGGTAGGGAATACCCTTGTTAATGGTATGTGGCATTAACCCACATACCCAGCAATTGGTCGTATTCATTACCAGTTGGTGCTGGTGCAAGAGCTGGATAAACGAGTTATTTACAAACTCTGATCGTCTGGTCTGTTCGTGCTCAGGCAAAGGGTGAAAAGAGTGAGAGGAGGCAGTAGAAAGAGGTATAGGCTGTTCAGTGGGCTCAATGGGCTTTTGAGCGGAGAAAAACAGAAATCCTACAATAAACATTATGATACTACACAGTGTAAAAAGGCACAAAAAGACAAAACATTTACTTTTTACAATTCTACACATCCTTGCGTTAAAGTTCATTTCCTCAATCGGTCTCTCCATCTTAAAAAACTCCATCCTCTACTCGGGCCGCTCGCGGTGGATGAGTTTCTTCTGCTAAGGAGTACGCCTGTCAGTCCAGGGAAACGCCCTAGACCAACCAGAACCGTTGACCTAGCGTCTTCGGCCTGTACCCCAAAGTCTTGGCACCGCGACCCTGCGGCAGAACCCGGATGGTGGTTCGAAAAACAAAAATCAAGAAAGTCCTTCAGATGGGAGAGCAAAAAATGTCAAAAGGGAAATCGTAAGGAAATCTTTACTTGTCTATGGGCCTTGGTCTCAAATTATAGCGGAGACGGCCAGGTGCTGTTGGGTCTTGAAACAAAAGTTCAGGCTCAGTGGTGTCCAGTCGATTTGATGGTGGCACAGCTTCCTGCAGAATATTGTCACTCTCTTGGTCTGAAACTGTGCCTCTTAAGCGTGCGTCACTGAATGGTACAAAACGAGGTACAATGTCTGTCTCTGAGTCGGCGATACCCTCCTTGACCCACTGGTCATATGGCAGAGGCAAGGGGACTACTTTACAGTGGGTACCATGAATCCAGTGTTTCTTCCCTTTCACTCGCACTGCTGATCTTGTCGAAAGAAGAACAAGATGAGGGCCGATCCAGCGAGGCTCGTCGTTGCTCTTGCGCTGGAAATTTCGGACTAGCACCCACGTACCAGGGTTGATAGGGTGTCCAGGAGGTTCAGAGGCTTGGGGAAGAGTATCATGTACCTGTTGGTGCAAAACACGCAGTTTAACAGTCAAATCATACAGGTAATCGAGCAGTACTGGGTGCTCTATCTCACTGAACTTCATGGGCCTCGGTACACCCCATACATTGGCCGGACGGCCAAAAACAACCTCGTAAGGGCTAAGTCCCACTCGTGAGTGTATGGTCATTCTGGTGGACAGGAGTGCTAGAGGCAGAGCGTCAGGCCATTTAAGACCGGTGCTCGCCTGGATTTTGGCCAGCTTGAGCTTTAAGGCTCCATTGTAGCGTTCTACTAATCCAGCTGATTGGGGGTGATTTGCAGCGTGGAACTTCTGCTTTATCCCTAGCCCTTCACATACATTCTTCATCACTTTACCCACAAACTCACTTCCGTTATCACACCACACCATTCTTGGCATCCCAAACCTAGGGAAAAACTCCTTCACAAGGGCTTTGGCTGTGGATAGGGCAGTGTTATCTTTCAGAGGATAAGCCTCTATCCATTTTGAGAAAGCACAAACAACCACCAGTACATATTTCAGGTTGTTGCATCTTTCCATGTGAATAAAGTCCAGCTGCAAAACTTCAAATGGACATGATGGGGGTGCAAAGTGACCAGCTGGAGTTGGGGTTCCCCTACCAGGGTTGTACTTCAAGCATACTATGCAATTCTTGACCACATTCTCTGCACACTTGGGAATCCCAGCATTCTGCCATACTGGAGCCAACAACTTGCATATACCTTTCGTACTGATATGTGCCATTCCATGTGCCATAGTAACCACTGGAAGCACATATGCATCAGGCAACAACCATCGTCTATGTTCTGTCAGATCAATCCAACAACCATTCTCATCCAACTTACCCATACTTTCTCTCCACTTGCTTAACTCTTCCTCTGTGGCTTCAGCTTGAAGCGACTTCACACTCCCTATTGTGTTCTCACACATTCCCACATCATTAACCCATCTTGCGGGGCCTGCAACATACATTCTAGTCTTCACATTCTGTGCTGTTTCTTTCGCGGTCTCATCAGCAAACGCATTCCCACGTCCAACATCATCTGTGACTTTCCTGTGCGCACTGCATTTCATGATCGCAACTTGCAACGGTAGGGTCAGTGACTCAAGGAGATCATTCACCAACTTGCCATTCTGAATTTTAGCTCCATGCGACGTCAGGAACCCACGTTCCTTCCACAGTCGCCCAATATTATGAGCCACGCCAAAGGCGTACTGGCTATCTGTGTATATATTCACTCTCATTCCTTCGGACAACACACATGCTCTCATGAGGGCGATTAATTCTGCTGCTTGGGCCGAATTATGTGGCACTCGTGCAGTTTCCACGACCGTGTGCAAAGTCGTGATAGCATATGCAGCAGTCGTGTCACCATTAGGGAGCTTGAAACATGACCCATCTACCCATAAAGTGCCATCACACTCAGTCAGGGGAGTATCTTTTAGATCTACTCTCCCTTTCGTCTCTTCTTCTGTTCTGAACAGACAGTCATGTTGTTCAATCTCATCTGAGTCTGCTGGAATTGGCAACAATGTGGCTGGATTCAGTGTATTGCATCTCTTTATGTGTATGTGATTTGCTAACAGTGTAAGTTCATAACCTGATAATCGCGCACTAGTCAAGTGTTGTGTCTTGGTCCTATTTAATAATGTGTCTACAGCGTGTGGAACCATAACAATCAATGTGTTGTCCATTACCAAACCAGCAGATTGTCGGATAGACATCGCTGCAGCAGCTGTCGCTCTCAGACAGCTTGGCAATGCCCTCGCTACAGGGTCCAAGGTTGATGAAAAATATGCGCATGGGCGCGGTCTGTCACCAAAAGGCTGTGTTAACACATCCATCTTTCTCGTGAACATACAATGTAAAAGGCTTACTGTAGTCGGGGGTACCCAACACAGGTGCTGAACATAATGCATTACGCAATTCCACAAAACTTTTCTGGCACTCTTCAGACCATGGGATAGGATTCGGTGTGTCTTTGCATGTTAAGGCTAACAAAGGTTTTGCCAATAAAGAAAAACTAGGGATCCAATGCCTACAGTATGAAGTGATGCCCAAGAAAGCACGTACTTCTCTCTGTGTTTTTGGCGCACTCAACTGTGCAATGGCTTGAATTCTTTCTGGGGTCAGTTTCCTTCCCTCCTTCGATAAGAGATGACCTAAGTAGGTCACCTCTTGTCGACAATATTGCAGCTTAGAGAGAGACACTTTGTGATGGAAAGCGGATAAATGGCGCAACAGTGACAATGTGGCTTCTTTACAAATCTTCTCAGTATCCGCGGCGATCAGTAAATCGTCCACGTACTGAATCAGGATAGCGCCACTAGGTAAAACAAGCGCATCAAGCTGCGCTTTCAAAGCCTGACTGTATATGGATGGACTCTCACAGTAGCCCTGAGGAGCGCGTTTGAAGCGGAAGCTTCGGCCTCCCAGACTAAAACCAAAAATGTCTCTGCTCTCTTCTGCAATTGGGATACTAAAGAAAGCATTCTTTAAATCAATCACTGAAAACCATGCAGCAGAGGCTGGAATCATTGTTAACAAGGCAGTTATATCGGGGACAACCGGAAACTGTGGCACAACAATCTTATTAACCTCTCTAAGATCAATCACAAACCTGTAAACAGGTGGCTGTGAAGGATCCGTTCGTTTTAAGACAGGTAAAATCGGACTATTGCAAACGTTGCCTCTTGTCTCTTCAATCACACCCTTATTAATCAAGTCGCTGACAATGTCTAACAATGCTTTCTGCCCTTCATTAGAGATCTTGTAATGGGGAATACGTGGCAGTCTGACATTAGCCTTTAGAGTCACCACATATGGCGGTATCTCCAAGAGGCCCACATCATTGGGACCAGTAGCCCAAAGGGCATCCGGAAGGGATGACAATTCAGGTGGCATTGTATTTTTAGACAAATACATTGGGGAAATCACTTTCTTGCCTAATGTAAGTTGTACTCCTGAAGGAGAACAATACAGTGTAGCGTGCAATCTTTTCAACAAATCTAATCCCAGCAAATTCTCACCACAACCTGTTGTCAGAATCAGGGGTGCTTTCAGCTCGCAAGGTCCAACAGAAAGTGACATGGGACTAGAAATCGGGTTCCTAACTGGGGCGCCAGAAAAACCTACTGAAACATTTATATCGCCAGACAAAGGTGCGCCAGGGAGTTTTGAATGCATGATTGAACTCTTTGCAGCACCAGTGTCTAGCAGAAAAGGCTCTGTTACATTTGCTGTAGGCACCTCAACATACGGTCCACTCTGATCCACTGGCACTGAAACAACTCCCTCTCTCTGTCTACGGCTGTCCTAGTAATCATTATTCTCTGCATCACTGTCCTCTGCATAATAATCATTATTATAATACTGGGCCGTATTACTAATCGCGTTAGCTTGCTGATCAAAGCTATTGATGGTATTTTGAGGCGGCAGAGGATGCGCGTTCTGGGGAGCATTTCCACGCCCTCTGCCTCTAGGAGCTTGCTGACCACCCCTACCTCTTGCGCCATACATATTACCGTTCCGCTGCATTAATTTAGGGCAACTATATTTAAAATGACCTTCCTCTTTACAGTATGAACATTGGTTGGGACCTATAGGGACACGTGGTTGGTAATACCCGTTCATTTGCTGATTGTTCTGAAACTGTTGGGGTTGGTGATAGACACCTTGGGGTTGCCTATAATTATTCTGACCTCCACGTGGCGGATAGGCCTGCTGTAAAAGGACCTTTGTCTTCAGTTCCTCGTTTTCTTTTCTGTTCTATCTTTCTCGTCTTTATCTCTGTTTTCATAATACTGTGCAGTAGCCAGTATTTGCGCCGAAGAAGAAACAGCCCAAGAACTTTCTGAATCTTTTAACTTTTTACACAGGTCAGGAAGTAAATTCTGCACAAACTTATCCACAAATAACCGTTGGCCACCCTCAGTACTCATATCTTGCCCACTGTGATCAATAAACGTTTCTTCAAACCTAGTAAAGAAGTCTGACACTGTCTCATCTTTCTTCTGCTTGCATGCAGATAACTTGTCCCAATTTACGCGCATCGCAGGCATTATTGTCTTCATATACGTAATGATTCTACCAGGCAATTCAGCTACCAAAGGTTCTGGTTTCGCACCACCAGTTTGTCTAGCATCAGCAGCAACAATGTTAGCCCATGTATCCCCTAGTTCTGCATTGTGATCTACATTACGAATTGATCCCCATAGAGGCTGTGGAACAACATTACCGAACAACATGTCTATGTCGGCCAGATTCATAATGCATGACCCTGCCGTCTGTGACAACTCTTTATAATAACCTGCTTACGGGGATCAGGCAAGGACTGCTTAAGCGCTAACACCTCAGAGCGCTTCCATGGAACATGCACCCAAACACGCTGGAAATGCGCTGCCACAGCGGGGTTACCACCGGCAGCTGCAACCGCTTCCTTCCATACCGGGGGAACTTCTCTCATAGGGTATTGTCGCGCTTTTGCCTTTTTCCCCACAAGGACATCTTGTTCAAACAATGATTGTTGGCAATCATCATTCCTAAAGGACAATACAACCGCAACTGCTTTATCTACCCCGCGGTCCACAATTATACCAGTTCCAAAATCGAACCTCACTCTACACAACTCCTGCGGGTTCGGATTTTTACCACTATCCTCCAATTCTTCACAGAGAATTTCGCACATTTTCTCAAACACATATCTCTGTTTTGGGGCATCCCATTGATGGAAAACGTTGACAACTGATTCCACATTATACAGTGAAGGAAAAACGATCCATCTACGCGCCATGTTATCTATTACCTTTTTCTCATCGGGGTTAGGCAATTGGCTGCGCAACTGCTTACGCTGTAAACCAGGAGTCGCACCAGATGACTCAAAGAGAGGCGACATTAATGTAGTAACCACATTAGCTAAGCGCTGTCGCGCTGAAGGAGAAGCTGAGGCGAGAACAGGGGGAAAAACAGAGGGAAGAAAAGAGGATGTAGAGACAGGTACTGGAGTGGTGGAAGGAAGAGTGTCAGGGGAGGCAGCTGCTGTATTAGGCAAAGTCGCAGGAAGTGCGGGGGCAGTTGGAAGCACAACTGGCGGCCCTTGAGAGGGCTGCGCTACAGGGATAGGAACCGGCTGCAAAGCAACTGGCGGTTGCGGCAAGGCTTGCAGTATATGCACTGGAGGCGACATATTTACAAGCTGGGGAGGCGCCGTGGCAGTTTGAGCATACGGGGGTGGCGAACTCAACGAATGTGACATCAGGGGATCTTTCTCCTTTTCTTCGGACTCATTCTGCTTAGAATGTGGCAAAGCTGGGTAACATTTGTCAATCCCTAACTTATGCTGCCTGTGCAATTGCTCATTCATCTGTTCCTCCTCATTGTCCTTGAATCATACAGCTGCTTGCATTACTGTCATACCTTTCTCCCTCTTATTCTTTTTCGCTAACTTAATTTCCTTTTGTTTGGCTTCCTTTCGCCATAAGCGGAAAGAGTCAAACATCGCCGGCCGGGCTTTCTTCTTAAACAATTTAATTTCCAAATTATCTAAAATATCGGTATCGAAACTACCATTTTGGGGCCATTTTAAAACACCATCTTTCCTGGTGTAGTGGATCCATACTTCGTTATATGCAATGGGGCCTACGCCATGTTTTACATAGAGCTCATAAGTTGGAGTTCCAACCGGAGGAACCGGACATGATTCCTCTAGCTGGAAATCTTTTCCACAACCCAAACAGAATAATCTACCAAATAGTCCAGAACCAGGCATCTTTGCTCACTAGTCTAGATCCAAACGTCAAAGGATTATCGATTACGATAGCCTCGTGAATACACGAGTCCTCTGGTTTTGGCGTTTGCAAACTCCAAAGTCCCAAATTACCAAATCAAACGATCCCGAAGGATACCAAAAACAAATGGGAGACGCTCCACTTATACTTAACTGAATATTGCTGATCGATGGCGTCACCAGAAGACTCTCTCAATTGTTTCGCTCTCTCAAAACTCGTCAAGGGTCCAAAACAGGTCGATTAATCAGGGCAGCAGTCCTTCGTAGCCGTCGGGACGCGGAGAACCTCGCAGAAAAGACTTTCGGACCACGTCGACATGCAGGGGTCGATGAAGTGGCGGCCTTCCTCCGGAATTTCCACACGAAGCTCCTCACGAACCTCTGGCTTGGACTGGTACCGCTGAAATCGCCCCACGTTGGGCGCCGAACTGAAGTACTGGGTATTCTAGACCCAGCGGTGCAGGGGCACACACCCTATGACTTCTGGGTTCACCCTGTTCCAGACCTACAGAAACACAGAGTCTTCTGGGTGAAGTCAAAGATTCGTTTATTGGCTGCAGACCAATGACAGGTATCCTAGAAGTACAACAGCGTGTATGTTCTCAGGAGACTGCTGAAAATCATAGGAACGGACTTCATCTTAAATACGCTTTTCCTTGCCTCAAGCATACATTCCTAGGTTTTATGATACGGCAATATACAAGTGTACATTACAAAGAAAAGGCAGAGTCATGATGACCATCCCACATTCCAGTTCGGCCAGCCCATAATGATTTATACAGTAAGGTTCAGATCCCACATTGGATGTAAACAGACCCCCCAATAAACATGAGCATCTCCTGTTTTGGGAAACAAGTCATAAAGCAGGAACAAGCAGGTGTGGAAGAGATTAGCCGGAGGATTGTGTAGAATGAAAGGGTTTTATGACGGGTCAAGCCCTGATGCTAATCACAGGTGGACGGAGGAAGGGGAGCTCGTGAGACCGGTTTGACCCGGGGCAGCAGAGCCAGCTGCCCAGGTCACAGAGAAGTCAGAGGGAAAACCCATGTACTGTGAGGCCCGTATTTACTCCATTATAGCCTATGTGAGGGCAATGACAAGATGGCCACTGCTTCCAAAATGGAACCCGCGTAGTGAAGCAGAATAACGTGTACACAGTGCATTCATAGCTAGAACGGTATATAAAGCACTCGTACATGCCGCATTTACCATTTGCGGTTCGCTAATACCAAGATAGACAGGGGTAGGGCCCTGTCCCCTACGCGGTCCCGAATATTAAAGTACGACATGTGGCTGGCGGCCATTTTGTGAAGCCAGGCAGTGTGCTTGCTTTTGCCATAGGCCTGCATTGTCTGTATTCCCTTTCTTTTTGTTGTGGGTGGCCTGGCCATGTGGCCGGTGCCCATTTTGTGGAGTTAGCCAGTGTGCTTTTGCCATAGGCCTGCAAGCTTGTGGCCTAGCCTGCCAATATAGGCCTTTCAGCCGGTAGGACCAGAGCTACTCTAGGGTGCATGAAAAAACTGTCTCTGTGGTGTATGTTGAAATCAAACATAATTTAGGGCATGGATGGCATTGGATTGAATTGCAAAATGCGTGTTTTTGGGGGGCATTTCACTTTTTTGGTGTGTTTTAAATAAATGATTTTGTTGGATGTGTGTGTGTGTGTGTGTGTGTGGTGTGGTTATTGTGTAACTTGCAAACCTTGTTTAGCCTGTGGAGTTTCGATTTTGCATTTTTGCATTAAAGCTGTGTTGTTTAGCATGCCTCCTTTGCCTGGCCAGTGTAGGCCTACTTGAGTTTATTGTTTTCCAGGCCTCCTGCTTGTTGTGACTGTGAGTTACCATGTGGCTGGTGGCCATTTTGTGGTGGTAGTTTAGTAGTGTGCTGCTTTGCCAAATAGGCCTGCATGTCTTTCCTTTGTTCCTCTTGGCTTACTGCTTCCATCCCCTTTGCTGCAACTCCCGGAATGACGCAATGCGCAAATTAATGCCAAACAAGTTCCACTTCCATTAAATTTTATTTTTGTTTTTGTTTTTCTTCTTCCCTATCCTTCCTGAGTGTACACAGTTATCCATGAAAGCCCTTGTTCCCAAAGTCTCACAAATGGCTTCACAGTTTTTTTGTTTTTTATTAATAACTGAGTTAATAACATTTAATTATATAACACTAACAAGTGTGACCACCACACACTAAGTTATATATTATATTTGTTTGTTTGTACTAGTAGTAATTGAACCACAACAACAAATGCAACATTTCACTGATGTTCTTCGGGCTTCTTTGCTTTTAGGGGCCCAAAAGACTGAGGAGGAGGTGTCATCAATCATCACCCATTGTACTGCCAGACAGAAGTCCTGCTACGCACAAAATCATGTTACGTGTGACCACAGACATCTCTGCAACTTGTGCAAAGAAAGTTACCAGGTCCTCCAGTACCAAGAAAGTTGCCAGTGTGAAGAAGGAACAGAAGAAGGAAGTGGCAATTACAAAGACTGGTGTGCCGACCAACATGTTTTTTGGGAAACAAAATATTACGCCTGCAGCAACGGTGTCCGGGGACCAAGCTTGGAGCAGCACCTCCGCATCAGTGGGCCCACCCCACCAACCTAGGCCCAAGTCCATGAGTGTCGCAGAAGCAGCAAGTCTAATTGCGCAAACGCCACTGAGCAGTGATGTTGAAATTGACGCATCGTTATCGCAAAGTAGTACCCAATCAACGCAGGAAGTAAGTCAACAGATAAGTGGGCAACAACAGCCGCGACAACAGCCGCAACCACCACCCACCATAGTAGTTGTTCCTCCCGAAGTAGGGGCAGTTCAGGAAATCGAGCTTACTGCAGAGGAAGAAGGGCGAACCACTGTTTCAGAAGATCCATTGTCTTCCAGATCCCCAGCAAGAAAAAGGAGGGATAGTCCATCAACTTCTTCTTCAAGCCCCCCCTTCTGATGAGCTAGCTGCCACTTGGAAGCCAACAGCTCAGTCTGAGAGTGAGGCACGCCACGCGACAAGGCTAGTGAAAAGGACAGTTTCAGAAAGCCTTAGAGCTATGGAGTTAGATGTAGAAGAGGAGGGTGATGATGACGAGTGTTGGACCTGGCCCTTTTTACAGGTTCACCCCTAAACTTTTTGCATTTATCCTGGCCTTTTTCCCTACGTAGTGTTAGTGGTTTTTGGCCTCTAGGCACTTTAGCACTGTGTCCCAGTGTAAAGTGCGTGCGCTCTGTGTTACATTTATTGAGACTGGCCTGCCCTCCCATAGGAATGCATGGGGGATATGTGTGTCCATGGTAGTTCCTGATGTGAGAGGAGTACAGGGGCGAGTTTGGTATGTGCGAACTCGTGAGAATAAATGCTGCACAATGGTGTGCGCAGATTTATTGTGACTGGTGGAGAAGTGCCACTTTTAGAAGTTGGCATTTCTGTGTGCTGTGTGATGTGAATTGCATGTCTGGCTTGTGATTGACTGGAGCTGAGAGGGCTGGGGAATTCCAGGAGCCAGGGTGAGTCTGCCCGATGGCGAATGGAGAGATCTGCATGTAGATGGGAGGGAGGAGTTGCACCTGGGACCTGAATAAGGCTGGGCCTTCCCTCCACAATGCTGGCTCCACCTCCTGTAGTGCATCTGATGTCCCTGGCCTGTCCTGTGAAAAGAGAGGGGAGCTGAGCAAAACAAAGTGCTCCTGAACCAGTTGTATCTGGTTCTCCCCTCGCCCTACAGTTTTAGACAAAGGATTTAGCTGTATAAATAAGGGGCTGTGACCCCAAGTAAATCTTGTTTTTGGACTTGAAACTACCAGGGGAGTGCTGCTGCTGGGGCCCAGGGGAAGGCTTGCCTCCCTGGGCCCTGCCCCTGGATGCCTGGAGGACCTTCCTTTGCTGGGAGCTGTTTTGCTCCATCTTTGATGACTGGAGGACTTTTTGGGACCCTTCTGCTTGCCTTTATGTCTGCAGGGCTTTGTGCAGTGTCCTGCGCCCTGTGCACGCTTTATTTTGCATCTTCCTCCAAGGAGAGGGAGAGCGGGGGCTTAGCCGCGCGGAGCTGCTGTTCGAGGGAATCTTGGCGAGGGGATTCTCCCGCTTCTTGATTATTTAAAATAGCGGGAGCCTACTCCACTTTATGGTGCTTTGATCGGCGGGTGCCCACCCCGCTTTGTATTTTTGATTCGGAGAGAGCCTACCCCTCATTGCCACTTAATTGCTCTGCGGGTGCCCACCCCGCGTTTTGGCGGCCTTTTTTGCTTACTTTTTTTCAGAGACATCCATCTGATTCGCCAGAGCCCACCCGGCATGGCCGCAGTTTATATTCTATTACGGGAGCCCGCCCCGCATTTCTAAGTCTACTCGCAGGAGCGGGCTGCCGCTGCCACGAGTGACTCGGAAGTGACACGGGGCAGGGTCTGTGCCCAGAGCACGTCCGGAGCCTTGCGGGCTCCCGGTCGAAGTCCCAGTCCCGAGAGAGGGGACCGGGCGAAACAAAAGGAGACTGCCGAAGTCTCAGAATCCCGCGGATGCCCTGCGCCAACCACTGAGGAGTCCCGGGGTCCCAGGAGGGGGCCCGGGTGAAGAGGCGGCCGGAGCAAGCAGCAACGCCGCGGACCACCGCAGAGATGAGTCCTGTCCGGTGAGTGGAGATGGTGGGGAGGGGGGCCTATATTGCGGTACGCTATCGGTGCCTGCCCCCATTGTTGTTTTCCCTGAGCGTCCCCGCCAGAGAGCGTGCCGCTCCCATGTCGTTGGGCCTAATTACTTTCCAGAGCCTACGTGGCTCCAACTTGGAGCAAGTTATTTCACTGTGGTGCCGGGCCCGTATTTTAATTTCCAGCTGCCCCGATGGCTAGAGGGCAGCTGCCACATCTTGGCCATAATTATTGTCAGAGCCCCGTGTGGCTCACACGTTGGGGGCCATTTCTTCTTCCTGGGAGTCCCGGAGTAGGGGCTCGGATGGCACGCATAGTGCCAGTGCCATCTTTGCATCTTGCGGGCATAATTGTTGCAGAGGGCCCGAGAGGCCCGTGCCTGTGCGATCCCAGCTGCCTCGTCTAACAGTGGTCAGCGGCAACCTTTGGGGGCATAATTGTTCTTAGGGCACAGTCGGTGCCAATGCCCCACACTTTACATTTACAGCTGCCCAGCAAGTAGTGGGCAGCTGCTATGTTTAGGTTTGCGCAGTGGCGCACCCTTGACCTTTGCTGCATTGGCAGCACGCCCTGACTCTGTGGACATAGGGCATTTGAACGCCCCTTTGGGATGGCCAGTTGGCCAGGGGGATTGTTAGGTTTGTAGGGCGACAGGCCCTACTGTGATTTTGGGTGCTAGGAAATGTGATTCCTGTAGAATGATTTACGCACCTGTGTTGATACCTCTAAATGTGTTTTATGATTATGAGGTTGGTTCGCATATTATGGTTTATGCTAGTGAGAGTTATTCCCTAATGTAGTTATACTTAGGAGGTTAGGGTCCAATGCGTTTAGACTGGTGAGATGATTGCCTCAGGTGTTTATGAGGGTGAGGTTGGCGCAGAAGGTAATTTGCGCCTGATGTGATGCTGTGCATAATGTAGTATATGTTACAGGCCGATGCTAAGTACAGGGATTACCAGTAGTTACTGGCTGTGTTCTATGTTTATGATAAGTTCTACATTTACTAAGTTCACTTTGTGATGGTATTGACAGTTGTCCAGTTGGCCCTGTCAGGTGTAAATAATCCCTTGTAAATATGACCTAGTGCCAGGTGGCACCATGTATAATATGTGCTTACTATTCTAATGTGTTATGATAATACAAAGGCTATTTTTATATATAACCTTGTGTGGAGTTCCTTTTGTGGTGTGCCTGGGATGTTGTTGCTGCGTGCGGGTGCAAATGCTTTACACATTGCCTCCGGGATAAGCCTGACTGCTCGTGCCAAGCTACCAAGGGGGTGAGCAGGGGTTATCTTTGGCGTGTAACTTCCTTGCCCTGACTAGAGTGGTGGTTTCTGCCTGGCTTTGGCACACGCCTCAGCCAACCAGAAATCCCATTTCTAACAACGAGCCAGTCATCATGAACATAACTCCTGCCCCAGTGGAGATGTAGACCGACATTATTACCCCATCCTAAGTTGCTGTGAAGGATGTGGCACGGATCCCACCAACACAGATAACACCAACACGACCGCCAGCTTCCATATTTGCATTTGCAAAGACCCGGCAGGGACCTACATCCAGCATAACCACCACCTCAGTAGGTAGTGTTACTGGCACTGCACAAAGTCAAATTCCAGGCACACCCTGCAGTTCATCCGGCATTGCAAGTGGCACCTCCAGCACCAAAAGGAACTTCACCTCCCCAGTCTGGGACTTCTTTTCGGTTAGCAGTAAGGAGGAGAACATTGCTATATGTTCAATTTGTCGACAAAGTGTTAGTCGGGGTAAACTTGGTACAAACTATGGTACCGGAGGCCAAACAACCCATTTGAAAAAACGCCACATGATCCAGTGGGAGGCGCACCTTAGCAGCCACAAAAGGAAAATGGCACCCATTGCTGTTGGTAAGGATAAAGAAGTAGAAGAAGATATGATTGCGGTGGAATGTGAACAAGAGGGAGACATTTTCTCTGGTACACAAAGTAGCCCTGATCCCAGCAGTGCAGTGGTACTGCCCACATCTTCATCAGCCTCAGCAACATCATAGTGGCACCGTAGTAAGAATCGGGCTGAGACACCAAGGCAACAGAGTACCGCAATGAAAAAATTGCGTTGTTGAGCCTAACTGGGTTCAAGAAGTCACCTGCATCAGCGGCACAAGAAAGGAAAAAAATCCAGCCTACCATTGTCAGCATCTTTAGGTCAGAGGGGCAGTACGAACGCAACCACCCAACTGCACGTTTGTACAATGCGAAGCTGGCGAAAATGTTAGCGCTGGACCTTCTCCCTTTTTCTTTTGTGGAAAGGGTGGGTTTTCTGGAATTTGTGACAGCCATCTGCCCAAAATGGAAGGTTCCCAGCAGGTCCTATTTTGCCACAGTTGCTATTCCAGCACTACATCACGACGTGCTGGAATTGCTTGGACAAGCTTTGGAGCAGAGTGCTGTTCACAATATCCACCTGACAACAGACATGTGGACCAGTTGCCAAGCCAATGATTACATGTGCATCACTGCACACTGGATCTCTTTTGCGGGGGTTAGAGAAAAGATATCTGCAGGTGTTGACACTGCTGAGATTTTTAATGCCACTCGGAAACATGCAACTGTAGCCATGTTGGTCATGGAGAAATCTCATACTGCTGCAAACATTTTGGAAGAGTTTAACAGCAAGGTCTTTGAATGGCGGCTTAACATTGGTTTTGTTGCCACGGACAATGGCAGTAATATAGTTAAGGTCATGAGCACTGGTGGCTATATGAGGGTCCTGAGTTTGGCGCACTCCATTAACATCATTGTTCAAGACTTTCTGAAAAAAAGACCAAGTCAGCAACTTACTGACCACCTGCAGAAGAATATGCACACATATCAGCCATTCTTTTAAAGCCCGTAAGCAGCTGAGGATCATTCAACGACAACGTTAGCATAGAATACCAGTCGAAGCACTCATCCAGGAGGTGCCAACACGTTGGAACTCAACTTATTACATGCTTGATCGTCTGTTTGATCACTACAGACCAATCAATGACTATGTCATGCAAAGACTAGGGATGCTACTGTGAAAGGCATGACCGTTCAGATGGACCAATGAGACCTAGTTAAATACCTGACAGAGATGGTACTTTCTTTCAAACTCTTCCCACGTGAAGTCAGCAAGGAGGACTGTACTATAGGCCAAGTTATCCCATTGTTGCACATGCTAGAGCATCAGCTGAAGGAGGTGTCTGAAGCATACAAAGATGTAGAGGAAAAAAAAGAAGCATATGAGTTGGTGGAGAGCTTAGCTCGTTGCTTAGCTGACAATACAAGGGTGCAAAATAAGATTTTGTCACAAAAACATTACATTTGTGCCACAATTCTGGATCCACGGACAAAATGGGCACTGAAGACATTAATTCCTTTTTCAGAAATGCATGTTGCCCGGTACAAAACGTGGATAGCTGAGTCAGAAAGTAAGTTGGAAAATGAACGGCTGCTAATTAAAAGCCCGCTAGATAAACCCACAACAAGTACTGCAGCAGGGCATCCGGCATCAAGTTCAACTTGGGAGCCTGAGCGCAGTGCGTTTGGCTCAGAACACTCACCAACACTATCTACAACAGTAAGAGCTGTATCTTCAGGCCCAGTAAAATCGTTACAGGATTGGTATTTACAGCAAGGCAAGGAATGTACAATGGGCCAAGCTATCCCATTGTTGCACATGCTAGAGCAACAGCTGAAGGAGGTGTCTGATTCTTATGTAGGTGTGGAGGAAAAACAAGAAGCATATGAGTTGGTGCAGAGCTTAGTCTTTCGCTTAGCTGAAAATACAAGGATGCAAACTAGCATTGTGTCAGTCAAACGTTACATTTGTGCCACAATTCTGGATACACGGTACAAAACAGCACTGAACACTAAGACATTAATTCCTTTTCAGAAGTGGATGTTGTCCAGTACAAAACTTGAATAGCTGTGGCAGACAGTGATTTGGAAAAGGAATGGCTGGTAATTAAAGGGAAAGGCCCGCTACTCCAACCCACAACAAGTACTACAGCAGGGCATCGGGCATCAAGTTCAACTTCAGAGCCTGAGGGCAGTACTTTTGGCTCACAGCAGTCACCAACACTATCAACAACAGCAAGAACCGGATCATCAGCCCCAGTAAATTCGGCAAAGGATTGGTATCTACAGCAAGGGCTTGTTAGGTCCAGTGCTAATGCAAAAGCAAAAGAGGCCCAGCAAAGTGGAGCACCCCTAAGCATTGAGCGGATGGTCCAGACCTATCTGGATAACCCAACAGATGTCTACATTGATCAAAACCCATTGCTGTATTGGTATGGCAAAGAGGGCGATTGGCCAGTGCTCAGCAGGCTGGCGATAAAGTATCTGGCTTGCCCTGTCACAAGTGTCTCTTCTGAGCGTGTTTTCAGTGCTGCTGGTGCCATTGTAACAGTGAAAAGGACCAGTCTCTCGCCTAAAAATGTGGAGAGGTTAACCATGATCAAAATGAATCAGCACTTTATACCACTGAATTAAAAAACACGTGAATCACAGCAGGAAGATGAGGACAGCGACTTGGGCGACGAAAGTAGTGTGTTAGATGATTACCTACTTTTGGATGAACTACCAGAGTTTGAGGACGAGCTATACTTCCCTGACAACTAGGCTTTGAACTTGGTCTTTCTTTCTTCCTTATTTACTTTTATTATTAGTGTGTGTCTCTGTCTTTCTGGTTCGAATCATCACAACAAATCCATCATCACCGTCCTCTATTTTTTTTGCCATATTGGAGTTGCAGCTGTGTGCATTTTTTTAAGTCCACTCCTCCGAGTCCTGCTCCATCCTCTTGACTCGCACTAAATCCATTTCCCTCAAACTAGATGATTGGATGGAGAATAGTACAAGAAATATTGACTCGTCGAGTCCCTCCAATAGAAGTGGAAATTGATGACTATAGCTATTCTCCTGTCCGAGAGAGACTGCCCCTTAACTTAAGATGAGAAGGAACAGGTAATGAATGATGGCATGCATTGGACACGCTGACTCTGAGTGATTGGTGTTTGTGTTGTTGTTGTGCATGAAGTGAAGTCAAAGTGTACTAGTATTTAATCTTCACACTAAAAGTGACTCAAGTCAATGTTTCCCTTATTGTAGTTTAATAACAAAATTGTACTTCTACTGCAGGCCGATCAATTGCATTTTTGAATACGGAGTCAGTACACTGTAGACTGAGTTGGAAAACACCATGATGATGACCAATGTGACATAGTATCTTCGCAGTCAGTCAGTAGGATCGGAGATGATTGATGGAATAACTCAGGGCGTTTTTCATGAGTGGCATAAAAGGTAAACAAGTCAACAACAACCACAGCAGACCTTCATGTCTGTGCGGTTTTGGAGTCGAGTCACGACTCACGAGTGTAGTAGTGGTATGACTGACAGCTGTGCATTGATTCAGTTACTTACTTTGGAAAATGCTATGTTGCTGTATATGTGTGCTCTGTCTCAATCAGTCAACATCTAAGCTAACTGGAGGTTGGGTGGCTGCCGTGGGCCTGCTCTGTCCTGTTGCTTTTGTAGGTTAATGCTGGAAACAGACAACAGGGTAGACATGATTTAGTCATGCCGCCTCTGAAAGTGTTTTCACGCCTCCGTAACATATGCTTTTCCCCCTTGATTTTTCAATATCCCTTTTGTTTTTCCATATGCACTTATAGGCCGGCCCTTGCCCTGTGCTAAACAGAGAAAAACAACTCATACTCACCTACGAATCCGCATCCACCAGGCAGGCAGTGGCACCCAAGATTGACGGACGCAGCATCCTTGGACAGGAGGACCAAGAGGAATGCCGAAATGCAACTACCCAATTTGACCAGAATAGCATACAATAACTATAGTATCGTCATCTTTTAAATAATTTGATTATTTTTTTCTCTTCAATCATTACAACTATATGTTGTTGTTATTGAACTTATTGTTGCTCTTTGCTTATAATTGATCACTACAGCTATTTCTTAATTTTGTTGGCTAGCGTTAAAAGGAAGACCAGAAAATAAAATGTATGTAATTTGGGTCTCTCTCTGAGGGCAGACAGGCAAGACAAATTGCATAATAATAATTAATAATATACTGCTGCCCTGTACTGTCTACTAGTCTAGTTAGTAAGTACTACTTATCAATAACCATCAAGTCATCATCATGCATGCATTTCCTTTTTCTCCCTTAACAGGTCGTTTGCCAAGTTTGTGTGTTACTGTTGTTGTTTTCAATGTATAGTATTTGTCTTTGTCAAACCTTTCCCTCAAATACCCCTTCCCAACCATTCATCAAACCCTAACCCTATTACCCCGGGCTGTGTGATTTATATTGAGGTGTGACTAAATTAAATTTACACCAATAATTGATCACACACTTGCTGGGGCAGATGTGGTGAGAGCAACACTAATTTGATTTGAAGGCAGGGCAAGGATCTTCTTCTGCTTGCCCACCCATGCTCAGTATATTTTCAAGTCATTTTTTTTTCCAAAAGAACATAATACATCATCAATTGCCGGCATCGATTGGATTCATCATCCTCCTTTTACAGCACTAAAGGTTACGCTTGTGTCGAGTGACTCGACACAACTACAGTTTGTAACTTGTTGTACTAGGCTATCCCCGCCACCATTATGTTTTATTTTACTTTAGCATTGCTAATCAGTATTATTATGGTTTATTGTTTGGCAGTCTTATTGTGTACTGTACTTTGTTCTACTACTCCTTCCAGAGTCTCTCTCAGGCAAATGACTGTCTCATTTTCTTTTTTTGCAAATGCTACTGCCAGTGTCTACTACTACCACCACAACCATGGCATCTTGGGAAACCAAACCATCATCACAAACCAGCCATCACTGTGCCTAAGTTTAAACATCAATCACAGGTAAGAGAAGACGTTTGGGAGAGGCATATTTAATAATTTAAATTAATTGGCTCATTAATTCACAGGCCAACACCCTTGAGTCCAGTGGCAGACTGCATAGACTAGGAGGAGAGACTGACAGTATTAGTAGGACAAGTCACTCAGTGAAGGTGCCGCATCCATCTGTTCGTGTGTAACAAAATTGGCAGATTATTTTGCAGCGGCAAAGGAAGGAAACTGTGTGATGTAGAAGAGTAACCCTGCCACAAAACATTTACATCGTATGTAAAGTTTAAGTATAAATATAATTTAATCCCCTAACAAAATAAACTATTGTAAAAAACATGCCACAACACCTGACCCACCCCTCTCCCTAAGCACAACCAATGTCCAAAAAGTCAAAAGATTTAGTCCAAACAATGTCTGTGGCATTGAATTAAAAAATTGTCCATAATAAATAATAAATATAAACTCCAACTTTTCCCCAACGTAGCCCAATGCCCACCCACCAAAAAAAAGAATAGAAAAGGGGCAATCCAACCGGATCTCAGTCTATCAGGGGGCTTGCTGTCTCTTAAGGACCCCCTTCACCTGCTCCTCTAGGCGTGCCATTCGGAGGAGCACGCAGCGCTTGAAGGCTCGGCAATTGCATCCACAGGGGGGGCAGCAGTGCTGGATGCAGTGCTGCAGAAGGCTGCCAGACCATGGCACCTTACCACTCGAGGGCTAGGGGCCTGGCTGGGCCATAGGAGGAGGCTGCAGCTGCTGCCGCCGCCTACTCCTCCTCCACCAGAGCCACCAGCCGCCGATACTCATTCCAAATGGCCTCAAGCTTCCGGCACCGGGCCATGGCTGCCAACTACTTCCTGTCTGGTCTTTTTGGTTGGGAAGGAGTACCTATATCAAAAAGGAAAAAGCCTATTGTAATACTGTTAGCAAAACAGTAACACAAAATTAATTCTACACATAGTGGCACAGTAGCACTAGCAAGCACATGACATAACATTTGTGGTAGTATGGACTCGAGTACACCAGTTTTCTTCTACTCTCTTGTTTAGCTAAATTAAGTAACATTGTTGCAGCCGGCATGCCAGCTCAGTCAGCGTGTGCTCAAGACAAACATTATACTCGTGACGCAGACTCACATTATTTTTATCTACTACTGTCTACACTCTGCAGGTGGGGAAGCTGACTACACCATCATCTTATTTTTTCTATTATGGGTGGCACTGGCCATACTCTCATAGGTAGTGAGTGGGCTTCGGAGTCGGAGGGAGGCTCTTGATAACATACATACACAAAATATATGCTGTGCTTGAAAACTACTGTGAGTCAAGGCAGTATTCTGAACATACAACTTCTATTCTCCTTGGCTTTGCTTGCTACTCTGGCGCGCTTCCTTGTACATTCTCTTCATAGACTTCATCCAGTGACAGTCTCCACCTATGCTATGATGTGATGAATACCATCTAGCCATCCATCCATTCAAAGTAAACATGTCTATCATTCTTCTTAACCTCTCAACAAACCTTAGTTTGTTTTAACAACAACAAACATTTATTAGGTTTTTTTTAAACCACCACCCATGCGTCCTTCCTTCCTTCCTTGCCTTTGAGCTTGACCCTTCAAACACCCTGGAGGATTCTTGCATTCACCCATACAGTTTCATCAACCCGGGCAGGCATGTGACGTGAGTCACGTGACAGAGGATGCGTCACCATCACGCAGACAGCTTAAAAATTACCAACTAATACTAAGTAATTAAGGGGCATATTAGCAAGGGCTGGCGATATAATTATCGCCGCTTTAGCATCCGTTTTTGGGTGAAAAGCGGCGATAATTATATCGCAATATCATCAACGACACGCTAGCGCGTGTTTCATTGATGTAGAGCCCATTTTTTCACAGCCCGCCTCGCATCGCTAATGAGAGGCAAAGAAGGCGTGGCTGTGAAAACAACACATGTTAATATCGTTAAGGCAGCTTTGCGATATTAACAAGGAGGTGCAGCGATATAAAAAATCGCGCAACCTCAGCCTTAACTCAGGAATTTAACGTCTGTTAAATTCCTGACTAAGGCATACTTTTAATGGGAGATGGATTATGCTGATAGGACCACAGGGTCCTAACAGCAATGTTATCGCTGTTTTCAATGGAACATCGCTGGAAAACCAGCGATGTTCCATTGAAAACACTGCTATCGCTGAAATATTATCACCATAGCGCTATGCACTGTAAATATAGCGTTAGCATGGCGATAATATTCAGCGATAGCCGGCGATAATATTTCTATCGCTCTGTACGGCCAACGATAATTATTGCTGGCCGTTGATAATATGCCCCTAAACTACCTATCCACCAATATCTTAGTGACAGGAGGACAAAGGAAGGACTATAGTATCTCTAGCATTACCTAACTTAAGTTCTCTAAAGTAAACTCTTACATAATCAGCCCAGGCAAGCACAAAGTTGCAAACAAGTAAGATTAGAAGCGCCGAGCACCTGTGTCTAGAAGAATAACAATCACTAAAGATTTTTAAATTTAATTTACCTGCAATGTAAGCAACAGCATTCTTGCTATTCGTAAAAAAATTATATTCGCAATAACAGTAACACAGTCTAGAGAACACACAATAGTATTAGCTACTCACCAAGTCCCACAACCTCGACACCTAGCAGGTCCAGCAGGTCCTGCTCCCGGTCCAAGATGCCTGACCACCGGTGGGTCAGCTGGTTATGGGTGCGCCGGACCTCAGAGCAGCGAAACACTGCCCGGTGCACCCTCGCCCACCAGTGGTGATGATCCTGGGAAGCGTACCCGGAGCTAGGCCTGCCGCCTGCTGCCAAGGTCAAGGGGATGTGGCGCTGCAGAAAAAAAACAAGGGCAGCCACCTCTGCCTCACTGAATAGGCTGAATTGCAGTCTGCCGCAAGGCAGGCGGCTCTTGGGCCATCCACCTTGCCCTTGGAGCCGGTTCCCTTTCCCTTAGCCATGGTTCTGGGGTGGGCGGGGAGCAAAAAAGAAAATTTTGCAGGACAAAATAAAGTTAGTGGAAGAAGTAGAAGAGTAAAGAAGGAAGTATTATAAAACAGTAGAAAAGTCCTTAAAAATGCAGTAAAACTAGAAATAAAACGTAAAATATAGACTTAGGGACGGAGAGGGATAGATAATAAATAAAAAAGATCAGAAAAACAGGGTAAAATACAAAGGATTGAAAAGATTGGAGAGGGATTGAAAAACAGGACCCAGAACCATGCAAAAGATAGGAAAACAAGATGGCCGAGGCCATTGGTGACGCGTGGTGAAGCTCGGGCGATATTTTCCCCGAACACGTCATCCGCGTTGCCAAATGTCAAAAACGTCTCACGAGCATACGCAAGCACAACGCGAGACAACGCGAGCATGCGGAAACAAGCAAATTTGCATGCTCGCGTAGCTACGGGTAGCGTCGCAGTGTTTTTGTACAACTTCGCGTCGCCTCACATAGCGCAGCTACGCGAACTTCGCCCAGAGTTAGTTAAGCCACAGTGCCAAAACAATTTCATGATAGCCAGGTTCAGCTACATTGCATTTAAATCCCAGAGTCTAACCATCCCAGCCATGTTGCCATGTGCACAAATGGTAAATGCAAATCAGCCAATGCATCACTGCAATCATCACCATCTACCACGTCAGCACTTGTGTGCCCTTGCTGTCACTGTGGCAGGAAATTACATCATGTGATGGCATGCTGCTGATATTAGGCTAATATGTTTTGCAATGGTCCTGTCATCTCTATCATTGTTAATAAAAGGACCCATGGGGCAGGTGTGCCCTCTTCCAACTTACTGCTCCCTGAGTCCACATCTGTGCATGTCTCTAGCCACTTACACATCATCACATGAACACACTATTGTGGTAGCCATACAGCACACACAAGCCTGACAAGTGTACTGGGCTACACACTTCACACAATGAATTTTCCTGTGTAGGAAGGTCTCAGTTAAGACAACATTCACAAAATGTGAGATGAAAACATGGCAAGATGATTTGCTATGACAACGTTCATAGATTTTCCACATGAGAAACAAAATGTGCAAATGCAGAACATCTGCACTCAAAACTGAGGCCACTTAGAAGCCATTGCATCATACTAGAGACATAACAGAAGTCGGCACTTGCTCAGGGCTTGGATTCATGCAGTCACCCATGTGCAAAATCAATCAATCAATCAAGAGAAAGACATTTGTAGAGCGCGCTACTCACCTGTGAGGGTTTCAAGGTGCTAAGGGGGTGGGGGGAGCAGCTACTAATCGAACAGCCAGGTCTTGAGGAGTCTCCTGAAGGTCAGCAGGTCCTGGGTCTGCCGTAGGTGGGTGGGGAGGGTGTTCCACGTCTTGGCGGCCAGGTGGGAGAAAGATCTGCCGCCAGTGGTCATTCGGCGGATGCATGGGATGGTGGCGAGGTCGGCGGAGCAAAGCTGGCGGTTCGGGGTGTAGAAAGATGGTTGATAGTTAAGGTATGCTGTTCCGGCGTTGTGGAATGCTTTGTGGGTGTGGGTGAGGCGCTTGAAGGTGATCCTCTTGTTGACTGGGAGCCAGTGCAGCTCTCTCAGGTGGGTGGTGATGTGGCTGTGGCGAGGGAGTCTGAGGCGTACGGAGGCGTTTTGTATGCGTTGGAGTCTCTTCTGTAGTGTGGCCGTGGTTCCTGCGTAGAGGGCATTGCCGTAGTCCAGCCTGCTGCTGACGAGTGCTTGGGTGACTGTCCTTCTGGTTTCGGTGGGGATCCATCTGTAGATCTTTCGGAGCATGCGGAGGGTGTTGAAGCAGGAGGAGGAGACGGCGTTAACTTGCCGGGTCATAGAGAGCGTGGAGTCCAGGATGAAAGCCAGGTTGCGTGCATGGTTTGTGGGTGTCGGGGTGGCTCCCAGCATGGCCGGCCACCAGGAGTCGCCCCATGTGGAGGGGGTGGATCCGAGGATGAGGACCTCTGTCTTGGCCGAGTTCAGCTCCAGCCGGCTGGTCTTTATCCAGTCTGCGACGGCCTTCATTCCCTCGTGGAGGTTGGATTTGGTGGTGGCCGGGTCCTTGGTGAGGGAGAGGTTCAGGTGGGTGTCGTCGGCGTAGGAGACGATGCTGAGGTGGTGTGCTCGTTCGATGTTGGCGAGCGGTGCCATGTAGATGTTAAAAAGGGTCGGGCTGAGGGATGATCCTTGGGGTACACCGCAGGTGATTGCGGTGGCTTCGGATCAGAAGGGGGGGAGGCGGACTCTCTGGGTTCTGCTGGTGAGGAAGGAGGTGATCCAGTTCAGGGTTTTGTCTCGGATTCCTGCGTCGCGGAGGCGTGTGCGCAGGATGTGGTATGATTAATTGATTGATTGATTGAAGGTGTAGTCCTGTCTGTGTACTCCTCTCAGGACTATAATATCTCCTTAAGAAATAGGATGGTGGACAACACATATGTTTTTCTAAGTCCTTTTAGTGATGGGTCCTTGTAACATTGTTCAGTTACTGCGCAGGCCAGAGGGCTTTACACTGAGGATAAACGTGGTCCATCACAGAAATCACATGCATGTACAATGAGAATGGTGAAACAGTGCATACACATGCAAGACTCTACACATCATGGAATCAATAGAAGGATGACAGGTCCACCTTACATTAAGCAGAAGTGTCAGCAGTGATTTGCCGCCAATAGTAATAGACTCAGGCATTGTACTCCTGTGCTGAATGGACACATCTCCATAGGGTGATTTTGAAAACAGAAGACACATTATGCAGTACCCTCTGGCCAATCTACATTTGAAATGTCACAAATGAGCCTATGAACAATTAATGAACTATGACATTACATGGCACATGGAATATGTGTTCAGAGTTTGAGTGTCTCAAATCAGCAGTGTAACTTTATAACTGCTAAACCACAGTATGTCCTTTCCATCATTAAATGCAGTCAAGGATCTGTGGAAATAAGGCTACACACCTCATTGACATGAATTCAGTATGCTAGACAGTGTCTCACATATTTACATTATCCAGTCTCAGAACAACATGTTTGTTTTCTGGCTTCAAATGAGCTGCACCAGTGTCTATGTTGCCATCCACCCCAAATACTCAAGTTCAAGTAGTACTACGTCATGTATGGACCATGCTGTTGGCAAAATATTCATGCATGAACATTGGCTTGCGCTCACAGGCACATACTACAGTAAGGTAACATCATCTGAGCATTCTGAGCACTCTCAAACTTTTTGTCATACACTTACCAGTATCTCTGAAGCACCATATAGCCTCCCATTATGGGCAAGGACCTCGTCCACCAGGACCTTCAGCTCCTCTGTGGTAAAGGGAAGGGCCCTTATGTTCTCTGTTCGAGCAATGACTGGGTCCACAGTAGAGGTACAGCAGCAGTTGGTGGTGATGAATGGCAGGCAGCAGTGTCTGAATGCAAGTGACATGTGTGGCTCGCCCACAGACATTTATAGGCCCCTAGAGTTGTTTCAGTGGTACTCTTCTAATACAATTGGTCAGCCTGATTTGCATCTTTCAATTGTATCCAATGACAGTGAACGCACTGGCGGAGCACGCCTACCCCGAGTTTCAAAATTGTATTTCACTACTGTGATGGTG
Source organism: Triturus cristatus (assembly GCF_964204655.1). Classification (NCBI taxonomy): domain Eukaryota; kingdom Metazoa; phylum Chordata; class Amphibia; order Caudata; family Salamandridae; genus Triturus; species Triturus cristatus. The sequence goes on from NC_140584.1 coordinate 1,201,558,616, forward strand.
GTTTCCATTGGCTGCATTGACATTGGCATAGGCGGTGTCACACAGCAGGGGCCAGGTGGTCTCTAACGCAATCAGGCATCTTTAAACTGTATGCAATGACGGTGACAGCAGTGGCGGAGTACGCCTTCCGCACCTAGGGACACATTGTGCTAATGCATTGCCACTTGGCAAATTACATCACTGATCAACATACATTTACACTATATTGTTGCACCTGGTTGTAAAGGGAAATGAGAGTGTAACATTTAACTCAATGATGCCCACACATGTCATGTCAGTACACATGAGTACATGCATTGGTATGTATTTACTCACATGTCAAATTTAATATTTGTGTGCATGTATACAGATTTGAGGTGTAATGGAGTCTCATTTCTGTGAACATGCCAATGTGTGAAATGGCAACTCATCCCACAGTCATGATGGACTGACCACATAATGTGCCTATATCACTGTGTACAGTGCTGTATTTATCTTGATAGTTGTCCAGCTTACACTCAATGTGCTCATTGTGTAATAATGTTGTGCTTAGTGAGACTAAAGCAAGAAAGTTGTGCAGGGACAGCCGCTACATGCAACTCGGCAGTGTTGCTGTTTGCCACATGTGCTGTGTCAGATACACTCAGGGCTGGTGGTACAAGATGTAGGAGTGTACCATTTACCATTCACATGGTCCGATTCTGATTTGGAAGTAGTTAGTATGTACATACTGACCACATGAATGACTACATGAGATCAAGGTGTCTGTGCATGTGACTTGTGCATTAAGCTGTTGTTACAGTCCTGTCAATGTTGGTGCTGTGTTAGGCATTCTCACTAGGGGAAGAACCAAGATGGCGGATTGAAGCCGCCACGGAGAGCAGCAGGCTGATGGTCTCCCTGTACCCTTAACCATAGTGTGCACGATGTGATCTTCGAGCGTCTTTAAGAGAGGCAGAAAAGGAAAAAGAGAGAATTCTGCTTGCCGAGTGGATGTGGCGGTTTTTCCTTGCGGAGCCAGTGCGGAGTGCATATGGACGGCTGCCTGTAACCTGTCGGGTCTCCTTGCGGTGCTCACCCGGCCGCTCAGCGCTCTACTGGTCAGGTCTTCCGTCCGCGGTGGCCGCGCTCATCGCGTCAGTACCCACGAGCAGGGGAGAGATGGCGCCGCCCAAAACAACCCCGAGGAACACTCGAACCGGTCGGAATGCTACCGGTGGAGAGACAGGCTTATCTGGTGTTGCGAGCGCAAAGGAGAAGATGGGTATCACAACCAGCAAGCCGCTTTCACAATTGTTTCAGACTGGGAAAGTGCCAGAGCTTCTTACAGGCAAGTACCTTCCTGGCAATAATGTTACAGAAGCTTTATTGATGGCAATATCTGACTGTAACAAGGCTACTACTGAGGCTGGGAGTGCTCTCTCTGGGGATATAGTCTCGGTGTCGCCTAACAGTGATCGTTCTGGAAATGTGGGTGGTGCGAGTGGTGTTGGCGACGAGGGCAGTCGTTTGGCGGAGTCCACAGCGCTGGTACAACCTGCTGGTGTGCCTAGGAGACTTGAGGAAAAGTCGTCAGATATAGCCGAGCTTGTGAACTTGCTTGATACACCTAGTAATATAAGCCAAGGTGAACACCGTATGGACATGGCTCATTCAGCGGCGAAGACTCATATTACAATAGACAGTACTCTGCAGGAAGTGGAGGAAGAAAGCGGAGGTAATGACTCGGGCTCATTTGACGATGTTGAAGAACCAACGGAGCTGATAGATCAGATGGTGGGTAAATCGTCAATTGGCAAGAAAAGCAAAGGGAAAAGTAAAAATAAATTAAAGAAACATATACCCCCTATACATACTGTGCCTTTATCAGGAAAAGCTATCTCTGATAACAGCCCTCTTCGGAAATGGGTGCAAGCAAAAGGGGGAGTGAGGAATATGGCATTGCGACTCTCGGGTACTAGCCCTTCTGAGGATAATACGACGAAGCTTAATCCTGCGACCACAGCAAAAGAAGCTAGCTCTGAGCAAGGGGCATTGGGGGGTCACAACTTACACCCTTGATACATGGCGATGTTCATTCTTCAGCTGAAGCCCAGGCTACTCAGGCGAAGGTTCTTTCCATGGAAGGAGTAACTAGCAGCCAAGGAGCGTTGACACCATCATTATGCCTGATATTACAGTCCTTAACTGAGCAGAGACAAGAGGCGCAAATACATTATACTCAGGCTCGAGAAGACAATAGCAGAATGCGACAGTCTTTGCAGGAAATGGCGGATAAGCTTGGCGGATTGACTCGAGATATCTCAGAATTGCAGCAGAGAGTTTTAGCTACTGAAGAACTATCAGCGCTTACAGATGTCTCTACTAAAAAACATGAGGAACAGATCTCAGGCATGCAGATTAAATTGGAAGACATGGAAAATCGCCAGCGCTGACAAAATCTGAGGCTATTTGGTATTTCAGAAGGAGCGGAGGGGGCAGATCCGAGGGGGTTTATGGTTAAGCTATTTCAAAAAGCTTTTCTGGATCTCTCTGACTCGGATTGGGACTCCCAACTTCAAAGGGTCCACAGGCTACCATTAACTCAGAAGAATAAGGGAGGGCAATACCCTCGTCCTTTTTTGATCTACTTGGGGAACTTTTTATTGAGACAGGCAGTGGCAACAAAAGCACGACCTAATACTCCAGTATCGGTAGATTCGTTTACTTTTTTTGTAAGATCAGATCTTAGTAAGGCTACAATGGACAGACGCTGGAGATTACGTCAATTCATAGATCCTATAAAAGCCCTTGGAGCCCAAGCTTTTTTACAAGAGCCTGCACGTCTAAAAGTCCTTAAGGGCAGCCATACTTACATCTTCCTGGAAGAAAAGGAAACAGGCTTGGCAGTGGCTAAGTGGCAAGCAGAAGCTGCTGAACAGAGATAGTTTGGGGTTTTGGGGGGTTCTAAATTACTTCATAGACATGGACATGGACATCGTGTTTAGCAACAGTCTGGGGGTTCCAGGCTTTATATCATCTCTTTTTTCTTTTCTTTTTACCTTTTTTTTTTTTGAAGTTAAATTGAATTGAACTGAATTTATGAAAAATGTCAATGTTGGATTATTACTTGGATTATCACTTGGGGTGTTGGCCCTTTTCTATGTTTGCTCTTCCTCTTTCCTGTTGTTAAAATATCAGTCAACACTTCAGATTTGAAAAAGGGAAGGGAAAAAACCGATGAAAAAAAGAGGGAAAAAGGGGAAGGAAGGGGGAAGGAAAAATGGGAGAAAGGGAGAAAAAAAATTTAAAAAAAATTCTATTTTCTCTTGTTTGGTTGGTTAAAGGAGTTTGAAACAAAAGGGGGTGGGCTGACCATCTATGCTGCTGCTCTGAAAGGCTGCCCTTCCAGCGGCAGGCGTTTCTAGGGGGGGAGGGTTCTTCTAAGAGACAGGGTGAGGTGTCACTCTTAGATGTTGATGTTGTTCCAAAAGGACAAGGGAGGGAGGGTGGGGTTAAATTGGGGGGGGGAAAATCATCATCACTAGGGCACCATAGCATTAAAGAAAGGGGAAGGTTTTTTTTAGTCTTCTTAATGTTTTCGGTACTGATTAATAGACGAAATAATAGATCAAAAACTGTAAATATTATGCTTTATTGTATACGGACGGTAGTAGAAGAAGGAGGGCTCATCCAAAAGTTAGAAATTAATTATGAATTGGATTAATTGTCTGGTATGTAATGTGGCTGGCCTCAATAGTACAACTAAACGACGGTTAGTTCGAGAAGAGCTTCGAATTTATCAGCCTCAATTTGCGGTTCTTACAGAAACACATCTGGCCTATAAGGACCGAAATTTATTGATGCATCTAGGATTTGATATTATTATTTGTACTACTCAAACTGTATCCATAAAAGGGGTGGCTATTTTAAAAGATAAAAGGTTTAATTGCACAGTGATTAAAAAGCAGGCTGATCAATGGGGACGCTGGGCATTAGCTCAGCTTGATATATGGGGGAAAAAATATGTGATCTGCGCTGTATATGGCTGTAATGTGGATGACCCCTCTATTTTTGAGTTGCTTAATTTAGAACTGCTAAATTGGGAGGGGGAAAAAATGGTTATGGGGGACTTTAATTGTGTCATAGATTATAGTATAGACTCCACTGGAAAAAGTACTAATTTAAGAATGCGTAAAACTCGCGGTGCAATCTTACAAATGATAAGACTTCAGTCTATTAAAGATGCTTGGAGATATATATATCCTTCAACACCGGGTTAACTTATTACTCGGCCCCTCATAAATCATATTCCAGGATTGATATGGCTCTTGTGTCTGATAGTTTACTTTTAACATCAAAAATGGAAATTTGCCCTCGGGTAACCTCTGACCACAACCCCATTATTTTTTCTTTTCGGGTTAAAATTGAGAAAAAAGAACTTAGGCCATTTTCTTTTCCTAGATACTTGTTGAGGGACAACGAATATTTGGTACATACTACTCAGCAATTGGAGGAATTCTTCAAAACAAATGTTGGATCTGCATCTCCAGTAATTGTGTGGGATACAATGAAGGCGTATGTTCGTGGTATTACACAAAAATATATTTTCTTACAGAATAAAAAACGAAAAAGTGAGATGGAGACTTTGGTATATAATTTGCGAGATTTGGAGAATCAACATATGGAGGCAGTTAAAAAAAAGGATCTAATGGCCCAGGATAGGGTGTTTTCTTCACTAATCGACGCAAGAATCTTAGTTAAACAGCTTCTAAGGGATAAAGTGGCTGCTAATTATTGTAAACATCGTCTAGAAAAATATGAATACGGGGAGCATATAGGACATGTATTGGCATATCAGACTGCAGAAACAAAAGGGGTAAACGGGCTAATATATACTGAAGCTTCAGATATCTTGGAGCAATTTCTATTATTTTATCAACAGCTTTATTCTCTTAAAATGGCCCTCTAATCAAGATGAGGTATTAAGCTATATCAATAATAGTGATCTTCCAGTGGCAGATAGTGAGAGAATTGCTACTTTGGATGAAATGGTTTTGATGGAAGAGGTGGAGGCAGCATTATTAACATTACCTATTGGGAAAGCTACTGGCACTGATTCACTGCCGCTGGAATTTTACAGAACCTTTAAGAAGACCTTGCTTTTGCCACTTACTAGTGTAATACAATCTGTAGCTGTCAGTGGAGCAGTGCCGACTTCATGGAATCAGACACAGATTGTGTTCTTTTTAAAAAAGGATAAACCACCAACTGAATGTGGGTCATACCGGCTAATTTCTCTTATTAATGCAGATGCAAAGATATTTTCAAAGATCTTGGCAACCCGTTTAGCTCCGCTTATGCCGGATCTAGTCTCTGAAAGACAACATGGATTCATACTAGGGAGGGATACCACTGCTCACGTGAATATGGCTATTGGAGCATTTGACTACGCAGAGCAAAGGAAAATAGATTTTGGAATGATTCTATTAGACGCCGAAAAAGCGTTCGACCGTGTGAGGTGGGAGTTTTTATGGGCAGTACTATCTAAGATTGGCATAGGCACGCAGTTTCAATCCTGCATACAGGCTCTATATTGTAACCCACAAGCGAATCTTTCCTATATGGGATCTCGATCAGCATCCTTTAGGATTCTATGTGGGACTAGACAGGGCTGTCCTCTGTCTCCACTACTTTTTGCCTTATACATAGAGCCATTTTTACGTACTTTACAATCTTGTGCATACATTAATCCGCTGGAATCAGGTACTTTCAAACTCAAATTTACGGCATATGCCGACGATATAGCGGTTTATGCAACTAATCCAAATGAGGCTGTGATGAGGATTAAGCAAGAAGCAGAGAAATATGGTAATGTTGCAGGGTATAAATTAAATGTTAATAAAACTCAGGTGCTTACTACAGCCGGGATTCACAAATCTATCTCTGGAGCATATACAACCGTGACCTATTTAGGGGTAAAGATAACAGCTAAAGTTAATCAGATTATTGATCTTAATTATGTACCACTCTTACAGGCGACTTCTAAGTTGTTTAAAATCTGGCATAGGCTTCCCTTGGGACTGCTTGGCAGATGTAACTTAATTAAAATGAAAATACTTCCTACATTTTTATATCTTTTTCGCTCAATACCTTTGAAAATTCCTAATACTTTTTTTTAAAAATTTGAGGGTATTTGTAGCAGCTTTATATGGGGCTATAAGAAACCTAGGAGGGCAATTGAGCTACTGAAATCTCCTTACGAACAAGGTGGACTAGGTTTCCCGGACTTCAAAATATATTTTTGGGCCTCATTTACCGGACGTTTTCTCTGTTTGTTGGGTTTGGACCAGACGGATTCATTTTTTAAGTTTATTTTAGGTAAACAACAGGATATGTTTTTGTATGGAATAAACAACCCTAACTACTTCAAAAGAATTAAGTTTAAGACTGTGAGGGATACTGTATATGTCTGGAGAGATATGTCTTCTAAGTGTAAACTATCACTATTTCATAACAAATGCCCATTGTGGGGGAATCCTCTTTTTCCCGAGGTTTTTCAGGATCAGGCTGGTAAATCTTGGGCTAGGTACGGAATTACATGTTTGGGTGAGATATATAGTGAGAAAGGAATCAAATCATTTGAAAATTTGTGTCTAATCTATAACTTACCATCACATTTTTTCTTTAAATATTTGCAAGTAAGAGACTACTTGACTTCAAATCTGGGGACAACTGAGTTTATGGAGTCAAATGTCTGGGATTGTATATATGGAAGAAAGACTAAATCTCTAATAGGGCTGATGTATAAACACTTACATGGTTTTAAATTAGATGGTAGTAAAAAATTAGCCGAATGCTGGAGTCAAACTTTGGGCATAGCGGTCTCACCCAGCATGATCAAACAAGCATTAGGGAATCTGAAAAAGTCGGTCCACTCTGTTAAATTGCAGCTTCAGCAATTACGTACTGTTTGTATGTTGTATTATATGCCGGCTAAAATAGCTAAATGGGCCCAAGGAAATGTGATGGGTGATAAAAAACACTGCCCTAAATGTGGATTATATGCTGCTAATTTATTACACATGTTCATATCATGCCCAGGTTTGACGGTTTTTTGGCAGAAAATGGAACAACTTTTACAGTCTAAACTTGGGTTGGATCAACCACTTACTGACTTAGAAATTATGTTGGGATATGGGGGGAATAATCCAGCTATGGCATGTCTTTTTTCCATTTTGATGGCTTCTGCTAGATTAACTATAGCCAGGGTATGGATTTCTCCCACACCTCCGTTGGTTGAGGATTGTTGGGTCATAATCAAAGAAACTTACGGTTTAGAGGCTGCCCTAGCAAAGGCAAGGGGAATTCGCTCCTTACCTAAATTTGAAGTATTGTGGCGACCTATGTCTTTTTGATTATATAATTCTATATTATTTAAGTATTATATGAAATTTTGTTTACATGGTCCTGTTTGATTAATTTATGGTTGTTGCTCTTCTTCTCCTTGTAATTTTTTTTTTTTGTGTTCTTTTTGATCTATTATTAAGGTGATGTTAAATTTTTCTCTAGGTTTTCGTAATATAGTACTTATGTGTCATTTGTGAAGATGAAAATAAAAAAACTATTAAAAAAAAAAGGCATTATGTAAGATGTTTGCCACATCTCATCTGTGAAGTAAATTTGCATGTGTCCTCTTTCAGAATACGTTGGAGATGACCAAATGTGCATCAACCTTTCCCAGTGCTGTTTAACATGGAGGATGAGGACATCATAAGGTAATTCTGTTTGAATCGCCTTACCCTTCAATAGCTATGTGCTCAGTTGGAGCCCCATTTGAGCCTCACAGAACCTATCCGACAGCTTTGACGCCAATAATAAAGGTGATGGCCGCACTGCACTTCTTTGCCACTGGTTGGTTTCAGTACACAGTGGCCATCACCGGTGGTATGTCTCAACCTATGTTCAGCATGGTGCTGCGTGATGCCTGTCCGCATTATTGACCTACAAGGACCACTACATCTACTTTCCAAGGAGACATGAATTAGCAGATGCGAAGGGTGAATGTTATGACCTTGGACACAAACCTAATGCTGTTGAAGCCATTGCCTGCACACCCGTTGGCCTAGTTCCACCATAGGCACGTGAGCACATCTACCGTAACAGGAAGCATTACCATTCCATTAATGTGCAAGTGGTATGTCAAGCGAATATGATTATCTCCAATGTATGTGCCCAATTTCTGGCTTCTGCACATGACTACTACATACTGCGTAACAGCATCATCCAACAATTGATGTAAAATCTGCATCCAGAGCGTGCGTGGCTTGTCGGTGAGTATGCTGAGTCAAGTAGTGGGTTGTATGTGTGACATGCTGTTCTCCTCAACTCTTTGTATTACAAACTTGGTCTGTGTATCTCACACCTGGGTGACTCTATGTATCACAACCAGCTTTGGTTGCTGAACCCGCTGAGGAATCCAAGGACACCGGAGGAAGTCCACTACAATGATGCACATGGGAGGACACGTCGCGTAATGGAGCGTGCTTTTGGGTTTCTGAAGGCTAGATTTCGGGTGTCTGGACAAGAGCGATAGTGCACTACTCTACTCTCCACAAAAGGTGTGTCAGATCATAGTTACATGCTGCATGCTCCACAACCTTGCCTTGCGCAAAGAGATCCCCCTGATCCTGGACGATGATGAGCAGCAGATGCACCCCGCTGCAAATTCACACATGCCCAGTGACGATGATAGTGGAGAAGAGGAAGGTGTTGACCTGCGTCAACAACTCATCGACAACTACTTCCCTTGAGTGTAAGTAACATTGAACAACAATGACATCTTCTGTTGGCATTGCTGTTAGTGGCAAAGCATAGATAAGGTGTTTGGATGCTGGCTGTTGTTGGCTCACTGCTAATGGCTGATGTGTGTGGCACAGTGTATTGTTTTCCACATACTTCATGTCTATGTTGATGGTGTTGGTCATTGTTATGTGCGATGAATCTTGTACGGGGTTGACTAGTGGTGTGTTTTTGCTGTAATGGCATCACCTGACAACTAAATGTCATCCTCTTGTGGTTTTCTAGGTTACTTCACCCCGTCAATGCCTCGTCACAATCAGAGCTTCTGGTACATTGGAATCAGAGTTCACATTGTACATACTGTGATAAACATAGAAATGCATAAAAGGCATAGTTGTGTAAATAGTGTTTATTTTCAATTAGATTGGGTTAAAATCAAAGTGGATGTAAGGAAATGTGTGCATAGTGAGTGTATGAGTTGTCAGTGATAGTAAAGGAGACCAATAGAGTAGTCCCCACATTAATGGAATCACACAGTCCAACAAACTCATGCCATCAACACGGCAAGTGGGATTGGATAATCAACAGAGTCAATGTCCAGGGCAACACATGTGCCATCATGGCTGGCTCAGTGACTTGGCTTTGGTTGATGCTTTGCCTCGTGATCCTACTGTGGTGTTTCTCGGATGGCCCCTCTTGCATTTGGCAGGGGAGGCCTCTGCAGCAGGCACAGAGATGTCTGAGGAGTTATTGTCTTGCAACTCACCCATCTCTGTGGCCCAGCTGAGGTGGTGTGTGTTTCAGCAGGCTGGCCACTGGAGGGTGGTTGAGCCATCATTTGAGCAGCATGTATGTCCCTCAGAACACCCACAAACTGGCCCATGAGATCTACAAGTTGTCCCTTTCGTGTGTCCATGGACCTCTGCAGCAAGGGGAGCTCACGCAGTTTTTCAACAACCTGGCCCATCTGTCCCTGGTTCTGTTGGTATGCACCAAGGACTCTTGCAACGGTGGCCAGGGTTTCCTTCTCAGTGTCCTCATGTGATTGTAATCCAGTTGCCCTCCCACCTGCCCTGCAGACACGGACCTGTGGTGTTAGAAGTCGACGCACCCGCACACTCTCTCTGGCATCCTCGGCTTGTGTGGTGGTGTTGCTAACCACTGTGCCAGGGACAGTGTTACAGGCAGCAGTAGTGATGGTGGAGGTGGCTGCAGTACAGGTCATTGTAGCAGGAGTCAGCCTGTGGTTGTCACTGGTGTGTTGATTGTGGTGGTGGTGGGGACAAGGAGGCCCTGAGACAGAGTGCGCCCTGGCAGTCCTGAGGGGCCAAGTTGTTTCTCCTCATCCAAGAAACGTAGAGAATCAACATCAGAGAGTTCACGTTCTGGGAAGGGGGAGACTGGCTCTGCTGGTTGGTGGTGTTTGCAGCAGCTGTTGCTTGGGGATCTCCTGTTGAACAGAGGTTAGATTGTCAGTTAAGTGCACTCTACAAGCTTGAAGTCAGACTTGTGGATGTTACATTTGATACGCCAAACATTTTACATTGCAATCACTTGGTATGGCTGAAAGATTATGAGCATCATGACATGATGTTGAGGTACATACATTACTTGTCATTAGTGTGACATGTAAATTACAACCATGTGACACGTACAGATAGTGTGTTTACAAGGACATGTCATCATCTACCAACTTAGTACACATCAACTTTGGTTTATGTGTGTGGATTTTGTTTACTCTTCATAGAATCTGTTTCAGCTATGCAAAAACTAGACAATTTAATTATTATTGATATCATGTACTTTTGCTTGTTTTACAGATTGACCCTGCATGTTTTGGATTCATATTGGCATTCATGCTCTGAAACCATGACACTTACACATTGCATTCTGTGCATGATTGGGCCCTGAATTTTACTTCAATTGTGACTTGGTGAGTCAAAGTGTAATATCTGTGACAGTTACATGTGGAAAGCTGTCTGCACACTGGATGTAACATTTGAATCTACACAGAGTTGGCTGACATATGAGGGATGTGGTGGTCATATGGCTCAATGCATTTTGAGAAGGATGGCTGGGTGCATGCACTGACTACCTACCTATTAGGTAACACAGTGGAGGGAAATGGCTGCCACATAGTTCTGGGTGGGGGGGAGTGTTCCATCCTGCTCAGCTGTGGGACATGGGTGCCTGCTGGGAGTTGCAGTGCTGGCTGCCTATCCAAAAAAAACCTCCCTGTTGAGATGGGTATCTCCCTGTGAAGTGGAGCAGAGGAAGGAAATAGGTTACACATGGCTCTTGGGTGGGGGAGTGTTCCAACCTTCTCAGGGGTGAGATAAGAGAGCATGAGAAGGCTACCTACCTGTAAGTTTGAGAAGAGCAATGCAAAGGCTGCACATGGTTCTGGGAGGGGGAGTGTTCCATCCTGCTCTGCTGTGGGACAAGGGTGCCTGGTGGGAGTTGTAGTGCTGGCTGCCTAAGCAAACACCCCTCCCTGTTGCGATAAGTTTGAGGAGAGCAATGAAATGGCTGCCACACGGTTCTGGGCGGGGGGAGTGTTCCATCCTGCTCAACTGTGGGACAAGGGTGCCTAGTGGGAGTTGTAGTGCTGGCTGCCAATCCTCAAACCACCTGCCTGTTGAGATGGATACCTACCTGTAAGTTTGAGGAGAGCAATGAAATGGCTGCAAAATGGTTCTGGGTGGGGGGAGTGTTCCATCCTGCTCAGCTGAGGGACAAGGGTGCCTGGTGGGAGTTGGAGTGCTGGCTGCCTGTACACATGACCCCATGGAAAATATAGCTAGCTACCTTTTAGGTGATTCAGGGGAAGGAAATGGTAGATATATGAGACGTGTTGGGGAGAGTCTGTTGTACGTAAGTGCATTTAGGTCTAGGAAGTGTAGCTTTCTAGTTGTGCAAGACAGTACCAGCCTCCACTCCTCTGGCTATTCCTGTGAGACTCTCTGGATGCAGTATGGCAAGCACCTTTTCCTCCCATTCAGTGAATGTTAGTGGTGGAATGGGAGGGCCACCGCCAGTCCTCTGGGCCGCCTCATGATTCCTGTTGGCACAGTATTTCACCCTGGTCTTGAGGTCATGCCAGCTCTTCTTGATGTCACGCATTGTGCGCAGGGTGTTCCCTACATTTGATTTGTTTCTAAATACTGGTGTTTGTTGGACCATGCTTCCAAACAAATGTGGTTCTACTTTGATTATCTCATCTACCATCACTGACAACTCATTGTCTGTGAATTTTAGAATTTTGTCCTGTGCCATGGTGTGTGATGGGTGTCAAGTGTAGGAAGGTGGTGGTGGTGATGTGTGGGGTTTGTATTGGTGTTGTTGGTGTGGGTGATGTGATGGTGTGATGTGTGATGATTTGCCTCTCCTTTCTGCTGTGGTGTTTGGCCCTTCACTTCTGGAGTTCTGCAAAGGATGCTGGCCAGGGAAGGGGCTAGGTTTATACTCATCTATGTGGGTGTGTCCAAATGGGGTATTCATGTCAGGTGTGTTTTCTTTGTTGACCTGGGATTTGTATATTTTATACGCCATGGGGGTGTGTCAAATGTTTTTGTGAGGCAGCGGAAAACAATCAGCCTCACCTGGTGGCCTTGTTGTGTGGTTGTATTAGACCTCCATTCTTCTTTTCGCGCAACCGAAGTGGTCTGAAAGCAACGATCTTCCTGACAGCTCTGCCATTCATCTTTTCGCGCGACCACAGCAGTCGCAACAGACTGATAGTTTCGCTTGCTCCGCCATCTTATCATAATTTCACTTGTGGTCATTCTGCTTGTGTATCGGCAATTTTGGTGCTTTCCACAGCATTTCCGTCCACCGCAGTTGGACTTTCTGCTTTTCCGGACGTTGCAGGTGGAGTTTTGTGGAATCCAACCGCCGCGGTTGGATTTTTCAATCATTGCATTGTATTATGACCGCCGGTTTTGCCGCGGAACATGTGGGCGTTTTTTTTCTGCAACCACAGCGGTCGGAGGGCTTTTCTGCCCACCATCGTAATAACCCCCTATGTATTTTCACAAGAATCTTAATGCAAGTATTAATAATCAAATAGGAACACATGATTCTATAAACAGACGGCCACTACTCTCGTACCACACCTACTTAACATGTACGAGGACAGTATGAAAAAAGGGGAACTCCCTAGGGATCAGCGCCTGGCAACGATAGTCGCAATACATAAACCGGCAAACCACCGCAAGACTGCATGTCATACAGACCGACCCATATCCCTCATAAATGCGGAAGCAAAGATACTTGCAAAAGTGCTAGCATTGCAATTACAACCATATTTAGAAATGGTGATTCACCCGGATCAATCAGATTTATGCCACATCACAATACAGCATTCAATCTTAGGAGGGTCGATAATGTCATGGCGCATAGATCCACTATAGACGAAGATGCAATTATTCTGTCCCTGGATGCACGAATGGCATTTGACATGGTCGAGTGGCCCTTTCTTTTTGCAGTCCTTCACCACATAGGATTCGGCCCCAAATTCTGTCAATGGGTGAAACTGCTGAACACTAAACCCATGGCGCAGGGGGTGGCAAACGGACGCATTTCGGCTGACTGCCCTATGGGTAAGGGGACAAGGCAGGGCTGACCTCTGTCACCGCTCTTATTCGTAATAGTACTAGAACCACTGGCGGCATGGATACGGCAAGATCCGGTAATCAGTGGACTTAAGTGAGCTATGGGATGGGAAGATCACATCTCGCTGTATGCCGATGATGTGTTGCTATACTTGGCTTTACCCGCACGGTCACTTAACCTCCTAGATATCTGTGCGGCATACGAGCGAGTGTCAGGTTATACCATAATAAACTGGGCGAAGTCACTCATTTTTATACTCCATGGCTCCCCCCCGTGCCCGCGACTCTCACGAAATTGCGACATACAATTAGTTAACAAGGGGTTTAAATATGTCGGTATCTATATAACACATCAAGATACACATTTTACGGAAGAAAACCTCATGCAGCCCCTGGTGCATTTTCGCTGCGATATCCACCACTGGCGATCCCTACCACTCACATTGCTGGGTAGGGCAGCCCTCTTTAAGATGATGGCGCTCCCCAGATTCCTCTATGCCTTGCAAAACATGCCATTTCCGGTCCCCCCGGGCATACTTCACAGCAATCAACACTGAAGTGAATAAGCTACTGTGGGATGGCAGAACAACCTGTATAGCCATGCATAAACTGGTAAAAAGCTGGTACAATGGAGGTATGACCCTCCCTCATAACAAAACATACTTCTGGGCATCCCAACTCGCGGTGCTGAATCAATGGTTACACGCAGCACAGGATGAACCAGCCTATCACATGGATAGACATCCCTTGGGAATGGACGGGATGAGGAGGAAATTATATAATAATACTAGAATAAGGACTCTGACAGGGCCAACGCCACATACAGTCAAGATATGGCATGAGGCACAACGGGCACTAGGATGGGAAGGGGTCATGACGAAGGCAACACCACTATGGGACACACAAAGGTTAGGCAAGTTACGAAACACTAAAGGATTCAGGCAATGGGACCTTATAGGCATCTCGAAGGTGGGAGACCTGTGGAAAAAGGGTGAGGTTATCCCATTGACACAACTACAACATACTTGCGGCCTAGCGACGACGGAAGCCTACAGATATATACAGATCAGACATGCACTCACGGCACTGATCCAACAGGGCACTCAACTGCCGGAGTCATCGGCCCTAGAAGATCGGCTGCTCACTGACCACATGACAAAACAAGCCATATCGCAAACATATAAGAAAATAATAAACAACCAGCCGGACCCCACAGCGGTCCTAAAAACCAGATGGGAGGCTGACTTAGGAGAATTAGACGAGGCGGACTGGCAGGAAGCATTTGCATCCCCCAAGGATGTAGCGATCCCCTCTAGATTAAAGCTAATACAACTGAAGGTTCTACACCGTACATACTATACAAGAACACTGCTGAACAAATTAGGCAAAACAGATACAGCACTTTGCCTGCTACAGTGCGGTGCACCGGGCACATTCTGGCACACAATCTGGCAATGTGCAGAAATCACAACTTACTGGGAAGCGATCATGCACACAGTTTCACAAGTAACAGGTGTAACGATTCAACCGGAACCGAAAAAATGTCTGCTTAAAATTTGGGAACCCACGGATCTTAATCATACAGCTCAGGATTGGGTGGCGCTGGGTATGACAATAGCGAAAAGAAATATAGTACAACTATGGGGCTCCAGATCGGCCCCTACCCTTAGAAGGTGGTGCCAGGACATGGACTGTGTAATGATAACCGAAAAATCTGTGTATTTGCATTGGCGATGCCCTAAAGAGTGGACCCGGGTGTGGGGAAAGTGGAAAAAATATCGGGGCAATATTTGTGAACCCCCACAAGAGGAATTGCTCTCAGAAGAAAGTGACTAGCTATTGAGATAAGAACATTTAATATTGCAATGGATATGGACCTGTACAAAGTTGAGGGTGCAAAAGAAAACCCTATATATGTACTATCGGACCTAACAAAATACTGCGGTTAAACTATTGTATTGCACTATAAGGTATGCAAAAGTGACTAAGAGTGATAATGCATCAATGTTTATAACAGAAAACGTTAATAAAAATATTTTAAAAAAATAGGAACACATGAATAAATAAATAAAGAAATAAAGAAACCAGCATGGCTGCAAGCCGCCTACCTTAGGCAAAGAGATGACCAAGTGCAGCCTGCACTACGGCTATATCTACCTTTTTATAACAGCCCAGGCAGTAATGCTTCATGAAGGTGTGCGTGCTCGCCCACGTTGCTGCCCTGCATATGTCAGGAAGAGATGCCCCCGCGAACAGGGCTGATGAAGTTGACACTTTCTGGTCGAATGAGCCTGCACCCTTACAGGCAATGGATGGCCAGCCTTTCCATGGCAGAAGACAATTGTTGAAGTGACCCAATGAGCAATACTGGCCCTAGTTAGGGTGAGTCCCTTCCTGGATGCTGAGAAGGAAATCAGTAACTGAGAGGACTTATGAAAAGTTCTTGATCTGTGCAAGTAAAATTTCAAACAGCGTTTGAAGTCCAGAGAAAGGAGAGACTTTTCCGCCACCGAGGACGGATTTGGAAAAAACGTAGGCAAGATTATAGGCTCATTGAGATGATAAGAGGATGGTACTTTGGATATGAAGGAAGGATCCGTACGTAGAATGACCCTATCTGCCAGAAAGTGAAGGTGAGGGGCCAGTTGTACGACTCTTTCATTTAGCACCTCGCAATTTGAGACTCATCGCGAGTCGCAAATTGCGAGGCGCTAAATTAAATGTACAACAGCGTTATTACACTATTTTGCGATTCCCAATGGGTTCGTAAATTGCAAGGCTCATTAATATTAATGAGCCTCTTGCAATTTGCGAGCCCATTGGGAATGCCACCCCTCCCAGGGATGGTGGCCTGCTGGGCTCAGTAGACCACCATGTCTGGGACTGCTTTTTTAATAAAGCCGTTTTTTTTAAATGCAGCCCATTTTCCTTAATGGAAAACGGGATGCATTTAAAAAAGAAAAATGAAACTTTTCAATTTCATTTTATTCGGGCAGACCGTGGTCTCTGGGACCACTGCCTACTCTTAAAAAGTATTTTCCCACATACTCACAACCTGGGGACCCCTTCCCCTTCGCAAGTGGTTTACCACCTACTTCAAGTAGGTGGTAAACTGCGAGTGTTTAGCTGCTGCAAATGAGGTCTCAAAACATTAGTAGATAGCATGTTGATTCGCAATTAGGAAGGGAAGCCCTTTCCTAATTGCGAGAGTCGCAAATGCTATTTTGCGAGTCAGTGACTTGCAAAATAGCATTTTTGCATGCTGTTAACCTTTTTTTGAGGCTGCAAACTGGAGGATCTCCCATTTGCAGCCACAAAAAAGGGTCGTACATCTGGCCCATGGTTCTTTTATAGTGAAAGCTTGAATTTCGCTGATACGTCTGGCTGATGTAATGGCTAAGAGAAAAGACACTTTCAAAGAGAGAAATTTAAGTCACTTTTGTGTATAGGCTCAAATGGGGATCGCATTAATTGTGACAACAATGTATTTAATTGCCACAGCACTGGAGAAGATTTTACCGGTGAATAGGCCCTAAAGAGGCCTTTCAAAAATTCTTTAATAAGTCTATGAGACCACAACAAAGATTTATCCAGACATCATCTGTATCTAGAAATTGCTGCAAGAGGAATCTTAATGGAAGAATACAAGAGTCCCGCCCTGGCTAGGTGCAAGAGAAAGGGGAATACTTGCTCCGGAGAGGACAACAGTGGATGTAATGAATGAGCGATACACCATACACATAACCTCTTCCATTTAGCAGAATAACACTTGAGCGTGGAAGGAGCAAGAGAGTTTTGTAAAATTGCTTTGCAATCATTAGGTATGTTCAAGTTCCCAAATTCAGCGAAGTGAGGAGCCAAGCCGAAAAGTGAAGAGAGAGAATTTGAGGATAGATCATTTGCCCCTTGTCAATGTAGAGAAGATCCTCTCTCGGAGTAAAGAGAATCAGAGTGCACTCTGATAGGCGATGCAGCTCTGTGAACCAAAATTGTCTTGTCCACCTGGGAGAGATGGCACGGTTCCAGTTTCATTTTTTAAGGACTCAAGGAATGAGAGGAAATGATGGGATGGCGTAGGCAAATATTCCTGTCCAAGAGAGCAGAAAAGCATCTCTCTACGATCCCGGTTGAGGCGTTTTGCTTGCGTGAAGGGTGCACTTTTTGTTGAGGTATGTAGCGAACAGATGGGAAGAAGCGTTTACAATGCATGCGGTACAACGCATGCGATTACAACTCGGTCATTACAACAACTGCATTGTTACAACGCTAACCATTACAACGCAAGCTGTTCCTACGACTTGCTGTAGGGGGCGCTCTGAACTAAGGAATAGTATCATTTACTATTCCAACACCTTCCCTACTGTTGTGTACAATGGAGTTGGAATAGTAAATTATACTACTCCTAAGTCCAGTGAGTGCTCCCCCTACAGCAAGTCGTAGAAACTATTTGCAATGTAATTGTATGCGTTGTAATTTAATTTTAGGAAGCCCGAGGATCGAAAAACCATCTGCAACACCTGGTCGTTGAGCTCCCATTCGTGGTACTGTTTGGACAACCTGCTGAGAGAGTCGGCCCACTGATTGTTGACCCCTGGCACATGTTGCACTCGTAGTGAGATCTGATTGAGAAGAAGCCATTACCAAATCTGCTGAGTTGAAGAGAAGGTGCTTGAGATCTTGTGCCGCCCTGTTTCTGGAGATAGAGCATGGTAGTAGTGTTGTCCATCCGGACTAGAACTGGAGCTCCCCGAATCCGAGGCAAAAAAGCTTTTTAGGCCCAAGAACACCGATCTTAGCTCTGGGAGATTAATGTGACATTTGGATTCCTGTTTGGACCACTTTCCGTGCACTTGTAACTCCTGGAGGTGGGCTCCCCAACCCTCCATGGTGGTATCCGACGTCATCACAAACTGAGGAGCTGTGTGAATGAAAGAGAGACACTGAGTGAGGTTTTCAATGGTCTTCCACCAGAACACAGCGCAATCCTCATGGTCGTCGAGGTTTGGATCATGTCATTGAACAACCCTTTGGATTGAACCCATTGAGCGTCCAGTTGCTCCTGCAGCGGGCACATACGAAGAGCGCAAATGGGAATTAGCTGAATGCATGAGGACATCATTCCCAGCATAGATTTGAACTTCTTTACAGAAACTGACTTTTTTGATCATAGAAGACGTTTTATCTCCTGAAGACGCAAGACTCTTTCGCAATTGGGAAAGGCTTTGCCAAGATTTGTGTCGATGCAAGCCCCTAGAAAAGTCAATGAGTTGGAAGGAATGAGAGAAGACTTTTCTAGATTGAGGTGATGACCCAGAGACTGGATGAGATTCCTGCAAGCTTGAGTAGAGTTCCTGGCTGCCTGAAACGAAGTAGCTTTTATTAACCAGTCGTCCAGGTAGGGAAATACCTGGTAACCTGAACATCTGAGAAAGGCAGCTATCGGGCCATGCATTTGGTGAAGACCATGGGGGGCCGATTTCAAACCGAAGGGAAGTACTCTGAACTGATAATGGCACCCCCCACTTAGAACCTGAGATACCTTCGATGCTTGTGATGAATGGGAATGTGGAAATAAGCAAAGAGAAGATCCAGAGATGACAGATAATCCATTTTTTCTATGAGAAGAAAGATTTCCTGTAGAGATAACACTTTGAAAGATTTATTTTTGATGAATTTGTTCAGCAACCAGAGGTTCAAGACATGTCTCCATTTCCCTGTTTTCTTTTTGATTAGGAGGAAATGGTAATTAAACCCCTGAATGCGCTGTTGTAAGGATACCTACTCTATGGCGCGTTTGAAAATAAGAGATTTTATTTTCCCTTTTGAGATCTGGTAGTTGACATAGCTGTTTCTTCGGAATAGGGGTAAATGGGTAATGCTGAACAAATTCCAGGGTGTGACCATGATTAAAGATATCTAACACCCATTTGTCCAATGTGATGGACATCCATTTTTGTAAGAAGTTTCAGCATGTAGGACCGAATTGTTATGGGACTGCAGTAGCAGGGGCTTTGTGAAACTCATTGCCTTCTGTTTGAATCGTGCGATTTGCCGGCAGATTGCTGCCTCTTACGACCGGTGGGCCATGAATAGGATGATGCAGCATTGGACCTGCAAGGTTGGTTGTACGACTGATAGGTGTTTTGAGGGTAACGTTGAAACCGCTGTTGGAACTGCAGTCTAGGTGTATACTGTCCTCGAACTCTGCCACGAAAGGACTGGAAATGACATTGTTGAAGCGTTGCTAAGGATTTAGCAGTGTTTGTGTCCTTTTTTATAGATTGGAGATCTTCATCTATATGACTGCCAAATAAACACTCTCCATGGAAAAGCATATCTAATACCTTAGCTTGTACCTCAGGACAGAAACTGGTTGCCTTTAGCCACCCCTGACGTAACAGCACTGCTGCTCCTGCCATTTGACAAAAGGAAGTAGAAGAGATATGCATAGCGATCTCTAGCAGCTCAGCGGAAGCTCTTTACCCTTCAGATAAAATATCCTTTGCTTCTTTTTTCTTATCTTCCAGAAATTGTTCCAGTAATGAAGACAGGTCCGACCACATCTGTCAGTCGCACCATCCCAAAATGGCCATAGCATTAGAAGCCCTTAAAGAGGTAGCCGCCAGAGCTCAAAAACTCTTTCCAATGTTGTCCAGCCGGCGACCTTCTTTATCCGGAGGAATAGAACACTGAGATGCTGGATTTTTAGCTCTTCTCTGTGCGGCCTGCATAATTACGGAATCCGGCCTAAGATGTCCAATGAGGACATGTGGATGAATTATCCGGGGCTTAGTACTTCTTGTCCAGTTTTGGTATTCCCACTGGGATAGAAGCAGGTGTTCTCATTAGTTTGAGACCTTCTTGCCACAGGTAATCTACTATGGGAATTGCCCTAATGGATCGCTGAGTGCCTGGTTTGAAGTCATACAAGAAACACTCACTTTGTTTTACTGGCATAGGTAGATCAAACCGCCTGGATGTGTGCTCTAGAAGGTCATGAAAGCTCCCGATGTCAGCAGGGAGAGAATCCATCGGAGGAGAGATAGGAGATGGCAGCATGGCAACTATATAATCATCCCATTCGTCCTGGGTAACTACCTCAGTGTTTATTTCCCCTTCCTCCACATGTTGTTGATCCACATTTTGAATGTCCTCAGAAATAATAATTGGAGGAGGCAAAACCATTTCCCTGGAGGGCTTAGGTGTAACTTGTCCTGCTTGCTCAATAGGGGCATGCTGAGGAGGCGAAAGATGTTGTGGAGTATTAGCCTCTAGAAAGCGTTTGTAGTAATCATTTAACATATGACGCAAGTCCGTCACCAGCTAAACCGGGACGTTTATAGATGGTTCCCTAAAATGGCGAGGAGCTTCTTCATCATAGGGATGGCGTTCCTGAAAGGATTCCGTCTGCTGTACCGTAGCCGTATCTGTAAATGAATACTCTCCGCCAAGTAAGAGGAAAGGTCATTGTTCACCAAGTCCTCCTCATCAGAGTCCTGACATTTGACTTTTAATTGAGGAGGATTAGCAGACGCACTGGAGGCAATGGAGAAATGTTGACAAATACTGCACAAATAGTACCAAATGATAAATACAACATAGAAAGAATGTTTCTAAACAGAGATATTACTGACCACTAGGCGCTTAACTCCCTCGGGTGTTACAAATGCCTACAGGGACTAACCAGGCTGGTACTTCTCCCAATTAATGTAGGTGCTTCCTTTGGTGCCTCCTGCTTGCCCATGCCCCCTTCTCAGATGCCATTGCCGTGGCACAGTTAAGAGCCACAATTGTGGCCAGGAAGCAGATTAGTGTGGTCTAGTAGACACTAATTAACTTCCAATAATTCTGCCTCCTTAACCAGCATACAGCACTCCCCCCACCCCCCAAACAGGTGTTCGGTGAATGTTCAGTCCTATTGAGGCCTATTAATGGAGGCCAAAAGTCTGATTCATTGCATACCACTGTGGTAAGTCAGACTTGTTCAAGAGGCTCAGATCCTTGCTGATCACCCAACAGTATGCTGCTTTGCTGGGCACAAAATGAGTGGCTCACCGTTGATTACCACATGATGGGCTGCACAGTGGTGCTGGGCACAGGACAAATGACAAGCTAGGCACAGGAGCAGTAAACCGCTGTGCTGGTCACAGTTATAAAGCGCTACACCATGACACTGGATAAAAATCCTGCTCCCTTGCAAGTAGCTCCTTACGGGTGGGCATCTCTAGGGTGGGCACTTCGAACACCATCTTTCACAGTGTCCAATCAGTCCCTCAGGCATTCATCCCTTTCTGGATTTCTCTCCAGGCAGACTCTTTTGCAGGGCCACTGCCAGTGTCCCTCTCTCTGCATCAGCAGACGCCTCTTTCAAGGCAGATGCTCATAAGAAAATTGCATACTTCTAGGGTGATATCCCATCATCCCCTGGGAAGCTGAGGTCGGGGTCAAAGGGATCACTGACAGACTATTGTGATAATGAATATCAAGTGGCTAAAGTATTGTGTCAAAAATAACGTTAGGAAAAGTATCATGTGTAGGAAGGTGGATATCTGACTATGGTTACCCCCAACTTTTTGCCTAGTGTCTAGCTGGTTTTTCGACTTAGTGGGCCTGAGATCCTGCCATTCAGGGTCTCAGGCTGTCTGCTCTCTCTTTAAAATGGACTCCATGTACCCTAGGTACATACACAATTGGTAAGGATCACCTTATTGGACCCTGTACAGTGTACCATAGGTACCCAGGGCATAGGTGTACCCTAGGCCTCCCAGGGGCTGCAGCATGTATTATGCCACCCCTGGTCTGGCCTTCCAATCAGACACAACTGGCTGATCCCTCAGCTGGGGCAAGGTCGTGTAATCACCCCTTGCTTAGATATAGTATACCGATATCTACCCTTAAAATAGACACATGTGTACCTATCAGCCACTCCTATGGCAGGCCTTAACAATCCTGGAGGCAGAGTGCATGGTAACATGTGAGATGGTGCTCTAGCATGAGCTGAGCCTGTCTGCAGCTTTCAGAACCATGTCCTTATAGCTGTTCTATGACATAGCCTACCATATACTCTTAAAGTGCCTTATAATCTTAAACGGTTATGGTAACTATGGTTTGGCTTTATCAAAACATGTCGTGTAAGGTGTCTAACACTTTGAAATAATACCCCCATACCATTTCTGGTGATGAGGATATTATTCCTCCCTTCTAGAGGGAGAGACATCTTAAAATCCTACTTTGCTGTTTAACTCTAACCAAAGCCTCAGCATCACAAAATGGATGCTGCTGCCACAGACACGAGTCTGACCTCCTGCTGCTGGGAGTGATCCCGGCAAGGGAGGCTTGGACAATAGGTTTCCTGCTTGGGGAGGTGCTAGCACCTCCCCAGACAGACTTTAGTGTATTGGGGCAGGGAGGGCTGAAAGGAATGAGACATGCCTGGGGCACACAAGGTGTCCCATGCATAGTCCAGTTCAAACCGGTGCTGGGGCACTCCAGCCCCAGTCCTGGTGCGAGACTGGACAAAGGGAAGGGGGTGTAACCCCCCCCCTCCCAGGTCCCACCCATAAGGCGTGATCTAGCAGGGGGGAACAACCTTTACAACGCAACTTTTACAACGCACTACACTTACAACGCATTTTTTACAACGCAAAATCCATTACAACGCATTCCATTACAACGCATGACACTACAACGCATTTTTAAAAACTACCTTTACAACGCATTCCATTACAAAGCATACTACCTTTACAACGCATACCATTACAACGCATAATATTACACTACACTATCCAACACTTACCCTACTGTTGCACCCCCTGGAGTTAGAATAGTAATTTTTACCCCTATACTATCCAACACTTACCCTACTGTTGCACCCCCTGGAGTTAGAATAGCAATTTTTACCCCTATACTATCCAACACTTACCCTACTGTTGCACCCCCTGGAGTTAGAATAGCAATTTTTACTCCTATACTATCCGACACTTACCCTACTGTTGCACCCCCTGGAGTTAGAATAGTAATTTTTACCCCTATACTATCCAACACTTACCCTACTGTTGCACCCCCTGGAGTTAGAATAGCAATTTTTACTCCTATACTATCCAACACTTACCCTACTGTTGCACCCCCTGGATTTAGAATAGTAATTTTTACCCCTATACTATCCAACACTTACCCTACTGTTGCACCCCCTGGAGTTAGAATAGTAATTTTTACCCCTATACTATCCAACACTTGCCCTACTGTTGCACCCCTTGGAGTTAGAATAGTAATTTTTACCCCTATACTATCCAACACTTACCCTACTGTTGCACCCCCAGGAGTTAGAAAAGTAATTTTTACCCCTATACTATCTAATACTTACCTTAAATGCAATTTAATATATGCGTTGTAATGGTATGCGTTGTAAAGGTAGTATGCGTTGTAATGGAATGCGTTGTAAAGGTAATTGTTAAAAATGCGTTGTAGTGTCATGCTATGTAATGGAATGCGTTGTAATGGATTTTGCGTTGTAAAAAATGCGTTGTAAGTGCATGCGTTGTAAAAGTGTGCATTGTAACGACATACATCCCTAGCAGGCAACCCAGCCCCCCAGATTAGTATAAGAGTGGTAGCTGGGCCCCAGGAGATTAGATTATCCTGAACCTGCAACTTGAACAGAAACTCTGGACCTTCGACATTCGACGAAAGAAGAAGACTGAAGAATCTCCCTTGTGGCCAAGGAGTGGCTACCCTGTGCAAACAGGCACCATCAAGAGACTACCCTTTGCTTTGCTGAAGTTCTACGAGGGACCGACTGCAGAGCCCGACCAGAGCCTTGACTTCCAGACTTCTCCGACCCTGATCCACATCCACAGCCGAGCTGAGATCCGTGGAGGCGACGAGAGACGTGGGACCGGCTATCTGGGAAAAGTGGCAAGTATCTTCCAGCGCAGCTTCTGAGGCACCCTCAAAGTTGTGCACCGGGGATTGAGAAGCCCCAACCCCAAGCACCATCTGCACCGAAGATCAGCCCCCCACACTCCACGAGTCCTGCGTGGGGCCCTTCTGCATTTTCCTGCTTGCCGCATCTGTCCGGTTGCTTTCCCGTTGGCTAGCGGCCTTTGTGACGACACACCTTGAAATCTTCACTGCTGGTTTGGCTCCTCCAGACTGGCTTCCGCTTCTTTGCAAAAGAGAAGCACCCCAGACCTTCCTGGTCTGCACCAGAAGCAAGTCCTCCGTTCTTCGTGGGTTCCGCTTGCCAAGGCTTGGTGAGTCCTATTTCGACTTCGACGCCGCCGACAGCAAGAGCCTTTGTGGGACAGCTCGCCTCCTGGTCCTGGTCGTCCTCGACGTCTCCTGGTACCCGTGGCTGCAGCGACAAGCTTCACCCTTCACCTGCAATCTTCACGACATCGCCTGGTTCCTTCCTGGTTCCACGTGGTCACTGGCTAGTGACCTTGACTCTGTCCCTTCTGCTTGCAGGTACCCTTCTTTCTTGATCCCGGCCTTGGGATCCACCGGACACTCTTCACTGACTGCCTGTCAGCAACTTTCCTTCAGGCATCCATAGAAGTCCACGACGAAACCCGACGCAAGTTCACACCTATGCACCCGCAGCCCTTGGGCTAGGTAACTTGGGTACTTTGGTGCTCACAAGGGTAGTGACTATCCTAGGGTCTAGTTTCCGAGTCTCGACTCTCTAGCTGCTTCAGAAGTGTCCTTAAACTGCTTAATTCAAAACTGTACTATTTCTATCGACTATACGCATTACGCATGAGTGTTTCCACTCTGCACCTGAATCCCGTGGGCCTCCCACTTCCTAACTGTTGCTAGTGTAGTGTAGCCCCAGCGATTCCCTAGGCCTAGGCCTATTCTATTTCCGTGACAGTGGTCCTTATACCACTTCTTTAGTATATGGTTTGCGTGGCCCCTAGGGCCTAACTGTATTACTTACCTGTGTGACTTAATGTATGCTTGAATAAGACTGTGTTGTACTAACCTCGAATCTCATAAAGAGTGCTGAGGGTTTGACTAGAATAAATACACTTTATTTTATATATATATCTGTTGTGGTGTCCTTTCATTTGGTATTCAAGGGATTATATATGGTATTACAGCTGGCTTCACATGCCATTCAGAGTTTAGCCTAAGACTGCTCTTGTCCATGCTACCACTAGGATAGCTGGTCTATAAGGTTGACTTTACAACCAATCACCATAAGGGTTGTTTGGACTGATATAAGGTGTACACTAGAACTAGTGACATCATACATCAGGCCAACTTCTCACATTGGTGAGCAGCGGTTGGGATCTGAGCTTGCTGTTGTAATACCATTGTAATCTTGAGATACTAAATTGAAAGATCACACAGATATTGTTTAGGTACATATAACATAGATTATAAATACTTAAGTCCTACTGGACTTAGTTGTTGTAGGTTGAAGGGCCTAGCACACCCTGACTACAACTACTAGAGAGGTTTAGTAGAAACAACTAGTGTAGGTAGGTGCACACACCACACCCTCACTAGAATCATGTCCCTGAATGGAGATCAGACTGATACTCCCTCAGGAGAGGAGAATCCTACACAGATTCCCTCTAGATATGATGCATTCACTTTCCAGGAGATGAGACAACTGTGTACGTCCAGGAGATTAAAACAGGGTTCCAACCCTACCCTTAGACAGCTAGTGGAGCTTCTGGAGGCCTATGATGCTGAAAGAGCTGCCAAGTATGGTGCCATAGCTGTAGATAAGGGCCTCCCCTCCACAGAAGAGACCCCTGACTTAACTGATACAGATGAGTTAGAAGAGACCTCAGAGGAGGAGGGAGGTAGCAAGACCCCAGTCAGAAGACTTAGTCAGGCTAACTTAAGCTTGCATGGGAGCTTCCCTTACAGGTCCCCAAGTAATCTTAAAAAGAGAGATAGAAGGGGTAGATCTCCCTCAGGGGACTCTCTCCACTCCTATCACTCAAGAAGCTCCAATGCTTCATCCCACAGGGGGATGACTTCCCCCCAGAGGAGAGAGCATCAGGCCAGAATGAGGGAAGCCAATCTGAGGATTGAAAGGGAAGAACTTGCCCTTGCCAAAGAGAAGCTTGCTCTGGCCAGAGAGCAAAAATTGTGTGGGTCAGAACCCACTGGTGGCAGCAACATCCCTAGAGATAGGGATAGGTCTTATGACCATAGAAACCTAAGCAAGATAGTCCCCCCATATCAGAATGGGGATGACATCTACAAGTGGATGACTGCTTTGGAGAGGGCCTGCAAAGTACAGCAGGTACCCCAGAGTCAGTGGGCAGCTATCTTGTGGCTCTCCTTTTCTGACAAAGGCAGAGACAAGCTCCTCACAGTCAGTGATGAGGATGCTAACAATTACAAAGTCCTAAAGAGTGCTCTGATAGATGGGTTTGGCTTAACCACTGAGCAATATAGGTTGTTGTTCAGAGACACCCAGAAGACACAGACACAGGACTGGTCTGATTTTGTGGATTGTGCCACTAAGGCTTTGGAAGGTTGGTTAACTGGCAGCAAGGTGCAGGACTATACAGGATTGTACAACTTGATTATGAGGGAGCAGATCCTTAGTAATTGTCAGAGCCAGCTTCTCCATCAACACCTGGTAGACTCAGATTTGACCTCTCCCCAAGAATTGGGAAAGAGGGCAGATAAATGGGTCAGGACCAGGATTAGGCCTAAAAATCAGGCTGGTGAGCAAAAGAAAGATACCACCAAGCCTCAAGAGAAGGGTGGGGACAAAACAAAAGAGAAATCTTCCTCAGGGCCCCAAAACTCCACACAGGGTGGTGGGTCCCAAGCTCCCTCCTCTACCACAGTTAAAAAGCCTTACTGCCATGAGTGTAAAACTCCCGGGCATTGGAAAACTGACAGCAGTTGCCCCAAGGCTAAAAACAAAACTGTTCCTCCAACTACTCCTGTCACACCACCTATTACTGTCAGCAGTAATCCCCCAGGTGGTGGGAGTGCCCCCAACAATTTGGTTGGGTTTTCTTGGGGAACACAGGGGGACTCTGGCTTAGCCAATACCCCTACAGAAGCTACTCTTGTCTGTGATGGTGGCATGGGGTTTGCCAACTTCACTACTTGTCCCAACACTTTGGGTAGGTACAGACAGGAGCCCTACATCAATGGTAGAAAAGCTGAGGCCTACAGAGACACTGGAGCTAGCATCACTATGGTGGCCCATAGGCTAGTTCCCTCTGAGCAGCTTTTGCCTGGTTTCTCATACCAGGTAACTAACATTGATGGCAAACAGAACAGGCATCCCATGGCAGAGGTATGTCTCAGCTGGGGAGGTGTCACTGGCCCTAAAAGGGTGGCAGTGTCTCCAACCTTGCCTGCGGACTGCTTACTGGGGAATGACTTAGAACTCTCAGCTTGGGCTGGAGTTGAACAAGACACCCATTCTAAAATGGTAGGCCTTTCACAAAAGGGTAGTGGGGTTGTGCCAGCCACAACCCCTGTCCAAGTAGATTTCCTCCCTGAAAAGGTTGGAAGGGCAGTGGTAGCAACAGCCCAGGCAAAGACAGACTTCCCTGTAGAGATTGGCAGAGCTGTGACAGTCACAGCTCAAATCCAAACTGAGTGCCTCCCTGAAAAGGTTGGCAAGGCTGTAATGGTCTCAGCCCATACTCAGACTGACATAGGTGTAGTGAAGCCTGAAACTATGGATCACTCCACACAAACAGAGAGTAGTGGGGAGGAAGAAAAGTCTCCCTCTCCCCAGACATTAAGAAAAGGTCAGCCTCCTCAGGGATCTGACCTCACCCCTTGTGAAGGAACTGCCCCAGAGGTAGCCAGGCCTGGCCTGGCAGAGCCTCTGATGTCAGTGGCCCCTTCCAAGGTGGGACCCAGTCTGGTGCAGCTAGCCTGCCTCTCTCTACCCTGCCTCAGTCAGCCCAGGGCTGCAGAGGTCAGGGAGGCCAGTGGACCCCAAGAGGGCCCCTGTCCACAAGAACCCCCCCATCAAAAGAATGAGGATTGCCTGGCTAGTAGCCCTAGCCAGGTTATGGTTAAAAACATTCCTGAGGGATCTCCTTTACAGGTAGTTAGGGACCTCCCCCAGAGCGATTCTGTTGGGCACAGGCAAACATGGGACCTTAGGGCCCCAAACCTGAGCTGTCCCTCCAGTAAGCCCACAAAAGGGACCCAGCCTCCAGCTTTAGGTAGCCAGAGGCTGACCCTGAGAGCACAGTGCAACTCAGTGAAAGAAAGAAAGGCATCCATGGTGGAGGATGATTGGAGGAAGCTGAGGCCTCACTTTGAGGACACTCACTTCAGTACTCCATCTCAACACCAGCCTTTTACTTTGCAAAGACACACGAAAGGTAGAGATTCCCTATGGTGGAGACCCTATGATACCTTTAGGGTGAGGGATTGCTTAGTGGACCATGAGACAGTGGGTAACCATGCCAGTGCTGGTTCTTCCTTATATGGCCACTTAGGCAATAGAGGCTTACCTTGTCAAGGCCAGCCTTATCTCCTTTCGTTTGGGGGGGGGGGGTTGTGTAGGAAGGTGGATATCTGACTATGGTTACCCCCAACTTTTTGCCTAGTGTCTAGCTGGTTTTTCGACTTAGTTGACCTGAGATCCTGCCATTCAGGGTCTCAGGCTGTCTGCTCTCTCTTTAAAATGGACTCCATGTACCCTAGGTACATACACAATTGGTAAGGATCACCTTATTGGACCCTGTACAGTGTACCCTAGGTACCCAGGGCATAGGTGTACCCTAGGCCTCCCAGGGGCTGCAGCATGTATTATGCCACCCCTGGTCTGGCCTTCCAATCAGACACAACTGGCTGATCCCTCAGCTGGGGCAAGGTCGTGTAATCATCCCTTGCTTAGATATAGTATACCTATAACTACCCTTAAAATAGACACATGTGTACCTATCAGCCACTCCTATGGCAGGGCTTAACAATCCTGGAGGCAGAGTGCTTGGTAACATGTGAGATGGTGCTCTAGCATGAGCTGAGCCTGTCTGCAGCTTTCGGAACCATGTCCTTATAGCTGTTCTATGATATAGCCTACCATATACTCTTAAAGTGCCTTATAATCTTAAACGGTTATGGTAACTATGGTTTGGCTTTATCAAAACATGTCGTGTAAGGTGTCTAACACTTTGAAATAATACCCCCATACCATTTCTGGTGATGAGGATATTATTCCTCCCTTCTAGAGGGAGAGACATGTTAAAATCCTACTTTGCTGTTTAACTCTAACCAAAGCCTCAGCATCACAAAATGGATGCTGCTGCCACAGACACGAGTCTGACCTCCTGCTGCTGGGAGTGATCCCGGCAAGGGAGGCTTGGACAATAGGTTTCCTGCTTGGGGAGGTGCTAGCACCTCCCCAGACAGACTTTAGTGTATTGGGGCAGGGAGGACTGAAAGGAATGAGACATGCCTGGGGCACACAAGGTGTCCCATGCATAGTCCAGTTCAAACCGGTGCTGGGGCACTCCAGCCCCAGTCCTGCGCGAGACTGGACAAAGGGAAGGGGGTGTAACCACCCCCCTCCCAGGTCCCACCCATAAGGCGTGACCTAGCAGGCAACCCAGCCCCCCAGATTAGTATAAGAGTGGTAGCTGGGCCCCAGGAGATTAGATTATCCTGAACCTGCAACTTGAACAGAAACTCTGGACCTTCGACATTCGACGAAAGAAGAAGACTGAAGAATCTCCCTTGTGGCCGAGGAGTGGCTACCCTGTGCAAACAGGCACCATCAAGAGACTACCCTTTGCTTTGCTGAAGTTCTACGAGGGACCGACTGCAGAGCCCGAACAGAGCCTTGACTTCCAGACTTCTCCGACCCTGATCCACATCCACAGCCGAGCTGAGATCCGTGGAGGCGACGAGAGACGTGGGACCGGCTATCTGGGAAAAGTGGCGAGTATCTTCCAGCGCAGCTTCTGAGGCACCCTCGAAGTTGTGCACCGGGGATTGAGAAGCCCCAACCCCAAGCACCATCTGCACCGAAGATCAGCCCCCCACACTCCACGAGTCCTGCGTCGGGCCCTTCTGCATTTTCCTGCTTGCCGCGTCTGTCCGGTTGCTTGCCCGTTGGCTAGCGGCCTTTGTGACGACACACCTTGAAATCTTCACTGCTGGTTTGGCTCCTCCAGACTGGCTCCCGCTTCTTTGCAAAAGAGAAGCACCCCAGACCTTCCTGGTCTGCACCAGAAGCAAGTCCTCCGTTCTTCGTGGGTTCCGCTTGCCAAGGCTTGGTGAGTCCTAGTTCGACTTCGACGCCGCCGACAGCAAGAGCCTTCGTGGGACAGCTCGCCTCCTGGTCCTGGTCGTCCTCGACGTCTCCTGGTACCCGTGGCTGCAGCGACAAGCTTCACCCTTCACCTGCAATCTTCACGACATCGCCTGGTTCCTTCCTGGTTCCACGTGGTCACTGGCTAGTGACCTTGACTCTGTCCCTTCTGCTTGCAGGTACCCTTCCTTCTTTATCACGGCCTTCGGATCCACCGGACACTCTTCACTGACTGCCTGTCAGCAACTTTCCTTCAGGCATCCATAGAAGTCCACGACGAAACCCGACGCAAGTTCACACCTATGCACCCGCAGCTCGTGGGCTAGGTAACTTGGGTACTTCGGTGCTCACAAGGGTAGTGACTATCCTAGGGTCTAGTTTCCGAGTCTCGACTCTCTAGCTGCTTCAGAAGTGTCCTTAAACTGCTTAATTCAATACTGTACTATTTCTATCGACTATACGCATTACGCGTGAGTGTTTCCACTCTGCACCTGAATCCCGTGGGCCTCCCACTTCCTAACTGTTGCTAGTGTAGTGTAGCCCCAGCGATTCCCGAGGCCTAGGCCTATTCTATTTCCGTGACAGTGGTCCTTATACCACTTCTTTAGTATATGGTTTGCGTAGCCCCTAGGGCCTAACTGTATTACTTACCTGTGTGACTTAATGTATGCTTGAATAAGACTGTGTTGTACTTACCTCGAATCTCATAAAGAGTGCTGAGGGTTTGACTAGAATAAATACACTTTATTTTATATATATATCTGTTGTGGTGTCCTTTCATTTGGTATTCAAGGGATTATATATGGTATCACAGCTGGCTTCACATGCCATTCAGAGTTTAGCCTAAGACTGCTCTTGTCCATGCTACCACTAGGATAGCTGGTCTATAAGGTTGACTTTACAACCAATCACCATAAGGGTTGTTTGGACTGATATAAGGTGTACACTAGAACTAGTGACATCATACATCAGGCCAATTTCTCACATCATGGTCATATACTTATAATGTAAAGGACAAAAATATCACGTTAAAAATATTATTTATAAGAATATCAAACACAAACAGGTAAAAATATATATTTTTTTTAAATCAACAACTATAAATGAGTGTATTTAAAAGTTTATTCTTTAAATGTAATATAATGTTTGTATAATAATTTTTGTAAAAACATATGTTTATTAGGTTTTTACAAAAGACATCATACGACAATGCTATCAAGGCACCCCTCGCAGAGGGAATCTCTGAATTCAATGAGACTGTGAGTGGCTAACAAAACATAACGTCCATTATCAGTCCAATCCCGGTATCACTGGATTGCTAGAAGAGGGTTACAGTTCCTTACTCTAACGGGGTGTGGGCATTGAATGGTAGCCAACATACCTGCGTACGACCCATCTTTCTTTTGCGATGGAAAGCGCATGAAATTCCTCGTCGGAGGAAGTCACCTGGGTAGCTTACATTTGTGCAGAAACAAGCCCCAACCGGGGGATAAAGAAAACAAAAATAAAAACAACCCCCCCCCCCCATCCCCGACAATGGTGGTGGCAGCGTTCAAGCGACTAGTCTGACATAGGGCGTGTAAAGCAGTTTTAAAGTTAGAAAAGAGGAAGAGCTCTAATGGATGAAGGGCATACAGCAGATGGAAGACCTTGTGAGAGGAAGGCAACCAGGGGTCCCCATCTGAATTCAAAGTTCTTAAAATCGTCCCGAAAGATATCTGACATTCGTTCCAGACTGAGCAATTTTCATAGTCTACAATGCCAAAGGGAGATCGCTGGTGCCTCCCTCTTTTTCCAAGCGGCTGCCAGGGTGACTTTCGCTGCGCCGATACACAGCCACACGATGGTTTTGTCTGCTCGAGTCTGATGTTCTAGGTCTGGATCACGTAAACCCAGAAGCACACCCGCCATGGTAGTAGGGATAGGGTAACCTCGCATATCTTTAATTTGTGCAAGTATTTCTTCTCAGAAGGGGCGGATAGTCGGGCAATCGTGGCAGATATGTTGGAAGTCTTCCAGTAACCCGCACCCTCTCCAGCATCTATCAGAAGCAGAGGGAAGGATTTGCTTGAGCCTAGAGGGGTGAAGATACCAGTCCATCATGGTCTTTAAGTGGGCTTCCCGTAGGTCGGAGTGAGGAAATATGAATTTTGTGATCAGCTATGTCCCCTATCGTAGACCCCAACGGCTCCATGTGCATGCTATAAGTACATGTATGTTCCCTCCAGTTCCAGTTTTGAAGACGCAAATATATGTGCGTCCACCGTCAACATGTCCTCTTTCAGATCCGCCATGAATGGGTCAGATATTCCATTCCTAAGTATGAAAGGCCACCGACTTTATGTGGTTCACTTTCCACATTTTACAGATTCAGGCGAGTAGGCCCAGAATTCTGTCATCAAGCCTTTTCCTGCTTTCTGACTCTGAAAGCTCCAGTCTGAGCCTGCATCTGTATCCATGAACTTTGTCCTACTCCCTGCGCGGCTAACGGTGCCTGATCCAGCCTGTTGCCTGCCAAAAACTGTATTTCACCTTCAAGATTATCTGCTCCGCTCCTCATCCGATGCATTCCTGTCTAGTAGTTTAGGTAAACATTCCTCCAGCTACCGTGCAAAGGGCCAGGCCTCGCTGTCCTCATGCAAGTAATTCATAGCCCCCGTTACCATGAAATATTCCTACCCCCTCGCATCTCATGTAGACACTTAGACGCTTGTACACGCACTAACAGTCAGTATAGAATAGATTCTATCCTAGAGACCTTTCCTTTTGGATAACACAGTTCTTTAAACATAGGATATTAGATATGATTTGGGATTAGGTTGACATGACCCCCCAGACTTCTGTCTCCACATGTAGAGCTAAAATGTCAAGTCCCCTTCACCCTCAAGTTGCACGTCAATCACACGTCATGCGGCTGCGCGCGCATCTCTGCCAAATATTTCTGCTGACATTGCAGGATTCTTTTATGGATCCACCCACTTGTGACATCATGTATAATGACGTTTACTAGGTTACGCCTATATGTCCGCCTCTATTAGTTACGTATGCACATTTTATCTGTATTATCAGCTGTTACGCCTCTTGCATCTGTTACACTGTAATGCATTTCCTATAAAACTAATTATCTGTCAATAATGTATCCCCTTCCTTCCTGAACTTTCGTGGTGATGGAATAGAAGCCTGCAATTCGAATTGTATTCCTATGTATAGGAATAAAGCCTTTTAGAACCTCT
Organism: Triturus cristatus; assembly: GCF_964204655.1. Classification (NCBI taxonomy): domain Eukaryota; kingdom Metazoa; phylum Chordata; class Amphibia; order Caudata; family Salamandridae; genus Triturus; species Triturus cristatus. The sequence goes on from NC_140584.1 coordinate 1,201,592,488, forward strand.
AATACCACGGATTCTGCCTCTTATATTTACTGAGTTATTCTTACTAGACTTTACCGCATAAAAAATAGTACCGGTAATGAAATATTTACCACATAAAATGGCGCCCGAACAGGGACACTTTCTCATCTCACGCGCAGGAGGTGCGTTGCAGGCCCGGTCTCCTGCCACAGCTGAACGGACAAAAACGCGTACCTGCAGGATTTCCTGTATCTCCCTCTGGCCAAGCGGGGGCGACTGAGGCTGCGATCAACACCCAGACGAGGCGGTGAGAAGTGCGAAGTATCCCGACCAGAGCCTAGCTGAGAGAGCAAGATCCGAGGTATACAGAGGCCCACCAGGTTCCGAAGTTCCGAGTCCAGTCGAGTCGAGTCCAGTCCGGTCCAGTTTCAGTTCCGTTCCGAGGCCTTCCGTTCCGAGCTACCCGGTGAGTACCATTACCGGGGAGGCATTTAACGTGCACATAGTCTGTGCCGGTCAAGACGGGTTTGGGTACACAAATCCGGTCTGCACTGTTTCAGCAGTGTATCTGTACTGTTTAGCAGTATATCTAGTATGTCTTGCATATAAATAAGTATTATCTAGTGTCAATATTATGTCAGTAACTAGTTTTCTATTAGTTATCATCATTCGTTAAACTGTTAAGTGTTAAATGTTTTAATACGTTCTATATATCGTGGTGTGAATGACTGTTCATTATTGTGTTTATTGTATAAAGTGTGTTCTAGTAATAAGGTCTAAAAATGCCGCTCTTTTCGAAATTAAGACAGATCAAAACTAGAAAAGGGGTACTCGAAGAAGCTGTTCCCATCCTACCAAGGGACACTCCAGGGTATTTTATGTATCATAAGCATGGCCTAGATGCCGTATTATTTCTTGATTTATGGGTGGACTACACCAAGGATTTGCCAGAAAATCAGAGATGGCCCGCAGCAGGGACCTGGGATGCAGATAGCATCATGAGAGTAGAAGAAGAATTATGGAAAAAGAAAGCCAGACAGTCACAGAAAGATGCCATTGAATTATGGCGTAAAGAATCATATAGACGTACAGAAAAAGCGCTCAGACAGGAAGAGAAAGGTAGAGAGAATTCAAATAAAACCCGAGAAAATCTATTAATTGAGGAAGGTACCCGAGTAAAATCAGAACAAGTAGATAGACAAAGAAACACTCTTATGAATGGTATGTATCCTCTTCTGGCCGAAGGGTTACCTAAGGCTATCCCGGAAATACCAAAAGACTTAACTCCTCCATTGCTCCCGATAAAAGCGCATCCCAAAACACATCCCAAAACAGCAAAGGACGTTTTCCTTTCCTCCTATTTAGATGACGTAGCTCCCGAGTATGCGAATGCTATGCCACCCACACCGCTTGCCGATGGTGTTCAACACCAAGAGCATCCGTCTGTATCCCCGCAACTACAACCTCCTACACAAGTTCCCACAGGTCCGTCCGTTTCTACAGTTTTTCCCGCATCTACAATCTCTATCCTACGTCCAACGAATCCTTTCGTGCCCAGCACCTCAGATGGTGCTACAGGAGGTATGACAGACATGTTTGCCACCCCGCTGCGAAATAAACAGACCCTTAGAGATTTAGCACTCCAACGTACACCCCAACTAGCGACATCCGACATGTTTAAGGAACAGCTTGTGGATTGTAGATACGACCCAGTACCAGGTAGACAGGACAAATTGCTCATATCATCACTACGTATACGACGAGCTACATTATATTTAATAACGATACCAGGAATGGTTGAACACCTAGACAATATATATCGCTTTGTCCAAACAGGGCGAGGTCCAGAAAGTATTAACGAAGCTATGGAATACCAGAAAGTGGATGTACAAAGACAACTACTACGCTTTTTTATAAATTGCGTGATTAGGAATCAAGACAGGCCTGGGGCAGATCATGATACCATGCAAAAACTTGCCAAATGGGGTCAGAACATATCAGAAGAGAAACATGATAGGCAGGCGTGTATAATCGCCATGTATCGAAAGATCCGCAAGGAAGTAGAGCGAATACATAAAGAAAGACGAGAAGCAGACAGAGTAGAATCAGAAGAAGAGGAGGAGCAAGACTCAGAACAATTGGAAACGATAGCTTACGTAGGTAGAGGAAGACCCCATAATAATACTAGAGGCTTTAATTACCCGATACGTCCAATACGTCCAGAATATAATAGACATTTTCCAAACACTATGTTGAATACAAAATCCCCTGAACACCTATTCCAAACCGTTGATAAATTACTCCGAGATCGAAGGGGGTATCATATGCTCGATTCCATGGACGAACAAGATTTAGCCAGGTCAGCAGTACAATGGGCTGATAGTCCCAGCGAATACAATGATGATGCACTAGCACACACGTTTCTGAATCTTGACCCCTACGAACAGCGTTTAGCTAGTATATACATGATTCAACACCTCCTTATATTATATAAAAGCCAACACTCCGATCCAGGACCCTTACCTGACATATTGACAGAACTACTCACGAATAAATGGAGAGGGTCAGGTACTGATTTAATTAATGAAATTCTAGAATTCCGAAACCAGTATATAGCTTTCGTATGCCCAGAACACGTTCCAGTTCCCATCACGGGAAGAAAAATGTATCACATAGATAGACAGAACCCGTTACGCGAAGTACACCCAATTAGAGGTGATGGTAATAACTTTACACGCGTGTTTGTGTACACGCCCATAACTAAAATGGAATTATTAGAAATGAAGAAAGTAGTACCCAGCCATGACAAGGATCCAGCAGGTTTCCACCGTGAAATAAAAGACATGTTACTCATGGGAGAGTATACCTACCCCGACATTATGAAAATATTAAAAGTCCTATTACCCGCCGGTGTTTATGAGAAACTCAAAGAAAAGGAATGGGAGGTGGGAGACCAAAAGATAGATTGGACAGCATTAGAAAACGAAGAAAGGGCCCGAGCTGCAGGAGCAGGGCTTGGGGAAAAGACTACAGCACTACCAGGGCTACTGGTGCAGGTACTGCCACGTTTATTAACTACGAAAAAGGAAGACTGGGGTGCGATATCAGCCTGTAAACAAAAGCCAGATGAAGACACTAGTGATTTCTATTCCCGATTTGAAAAATGTTTTGGTATAAATAGTGGCATAAAAGCCAGTAGTGAGTCATATCCACATCTGTTTGTGACAAAATTAGTTGAAAATTCTCTGCTACAAGTCAAGAATAGAGTATTGAAATTCGAAAGTACCTGGCAAGGTAATACCCCATCACAGATGTTACAGATGTTACAATATCACCACAATAGAATTAGAGAAGAACAAGAACATGAACAAAGACGTATGAAAGATACAAAAATGAAAATGCTTGTTGCCCAGTCAGTTCCAGCCGATGGTCATCAAAAGGGTGATTCCGCAGGTCCTACGAAAGGGACATGCAACTATTGTAAACAACAAGGTCATTATATACACGATTGTCCAGTCCTGAAACATAACATTGCTACAGGTAGAACCCAGGAGAGACCACGTCCACCTAGACAGGATCAGAATCAACAACAAATCCCTCAGCATGCACAACCTAGGTTAGCTCCGCAACAACTAGCTCTGCAACAGGGAGCTCCACAACAGACCGTAGCACCGCCACAGGCGCAGCCTATTGCTGCAACACAAGCGACAACGCAACAGATGTATCAGTATGCACAAGCAGATTATCCCGATTATCAGCGATATACATGAAATAGCCTAGAGAGGGAAGTTGGCTTACCCCTTATTGAGGTTCCTGTAGACCAAGAGGGACCTTATGTACATAGTGAACTATTAGGGGAAGACAGAAAGTTTTTACTTGATACAGGGGCAAGCAGAACGACTATACGACGCAGTGAAGTTCCAGGGGCACCCCTCTCAGGCTCACAGAATATTTCCCTTGGATTCTCAGGAAAACCCATAATTAATGACGTAACACAACCTCTTCCACTCACGATTGGTCCATTGACACGTACTACAGATTTATTGCTTACTAAATCATGTCCAGAAAACTTGTTAGGTATAAAAACATTGAAAGCTCTAGGAGCTATTATATGTTGTTCTCCGGAAGGAGTACGACTATTTCTACGTGACTTCAAAGGTCACTACGTGTCTAGAGACATGGATCACCGGCTACAGAATTTACCTACACATTTATGGGCACAAGGCCCCACTGATGTTGGTTGCATGAACATTACACCATATCGAGTCACACTGAAAACAGGAGTAGTACTACCACCAATGCGACAATACAAGTTACCACCAGATGCTGTTGTGGCTTTGCTGCAAATCATTGACGAGCTCATTGCACAAGGAGTGGTTGTCGAAACCGACTCCAATGTATGTAATTCCCCGATAATTCCGATTCTTAAAAGAACGGATCCAAAAGCACCACCAGTATATCGATTAGTTATTGATCTGCGCGAATTGAATAAATGCATTGTACCACAATACCCTGTGGTCCCAGATATCTCCTCATTACTCACCGCTATTGACTCAGAAGCAACGTTTTTCACTGTAATTGATCTCAAGAATGCTTTCTTTAGTGTCCCAATAGATCCGGAAAGTCAATATCTGTTCGGATTCAGTTTAAATGGACGAAGTTTTAAATTCACACGCGCACCTCAAGGATTTACAGAAAGCCCCAGCATCTATAGCCAAGCACTGAAACGAGAACTTGACAGTATCCACATGCCCGTTAACACTGCCTTGCTTCAATATGTCGATGATCTGCTGATCACCGCCCGAAGCGAACATGAATGTGAAAAAGCGTCACTGACGGTTTTAAAATTTCTGGCCGACAAGGGGCACAAGGTGTCCCCTTCTAAGCTGCAATTCTGTGTCCAGCGAGTTGTTTACCTTGGGCACTCGCTGTCCAAGGAGGGAAGGCAGCTTACACCCGACCGCATCCAGTTAATCGCTAACATGCCACCACCCAAGACACAAAAGGAGGTGCAGGCTTTTATAGGCCTCACTTCATACTGTAGGCAGTGGATCCCTCAATATGCATTTCTAGCAAAACCACTCATCCAGTTGACAACACAGGAGGCAGCCACATCGACTGTCCTCCCTTGGACTCAAGAACATACACACGCCTTTGAAAGCTTAAAGAAAGCTTTATGCCAAGCACCTGTTTTAGCAACACCATGTTACAGTAAACAGTTTACACTCTTTGTTACAGAACGCGAAGGTACTGCCTTGTCAGTACTCACTCAGGAACAAGCAGGATCACACAAACCATGTGCTTATTTCTCTAGTACATTAGATCCAGTAGCTCAGGCTCTTCCTGCGTGCCTGAAATCGGTGGCAGCAACAGCTTTAGCAATCAGACAAAGCGATGCCATAGTGTTAGGACACCAAATGACAGTACATGTACCACACGCAGTAGAGGTTCTCTTGAACCGCACACAAACACAACACTTGACTATAGCGAGACTCACTGGTTACGAATTAACATTATTTCAGCCACACATAGAAATCAGATGTTGTAATACGTTAAATCCTGCCACACTGTTGCCAGTAGGCGGAACAGATCCATTGGCACATGATTGTGTCGAAGTCATTACTATCACGAAAAACCCAGACAAGACTTGACAGACATCCCTTTGTCAGATCCAGACTTAACATTGTATGTAGATGGGTCATGTATGAGAACAAGTACAGGAGAGTTAGTGGCCGCTTACGCAGTCACAACAGACACTGAAGTCATTGAATCAAATTGTATTAACACTTTGTCAGCTCAAGCAGCAGAGCTCATCGCTCTGACACAAGCCTGTATTCAAGCCAAAAATAAGAAAGTCAACATATACACAGATTCACGTTATGCATTCGGAGTCGTCCATGACTTCGGCGTACTGTGGCGAGAGAGAGGTTATTTAACTTCTCACGGTGCCCACATCCAACACGGACCCCTCATTCAAGCCCTATTAGACGCGATTCATCTACCTACTGCAATATCGATTATGAAATGCAAAGCCCATACAAAAGTTACCGATATCATTTCTCAGGGTAATGACCTAGCTGACAGAACAGCTAAACAGACTGCTCAGAATCAGACTCACACAACTGACACAACACCAACACATTGCATGACAGTTAAGGATCCCGCCCTTGATGTAATTGACATACAGACACATGCTACACCAGAAGAAATAAAGAAATGGACTGGATTAGGAGGGATCCAAACGGATCAAGGATGGATGACGAAGGAAAAATCTATATGGTTTATTCCCGACTCCATGGTTCAAGTCATCATTAACACAATACATAGTCCAGCGCACCTAGGAGAAAAAGCTATGCTAGACAGCATTCAACACATTTGGTTCAACAAACACTTGCGAGCAGCAGCTAAACAAAAAGTTCGTACCTGTATGATATGTTGTCAGTTTAATCCAGGTAAAAGCATCCCCGTAGAACAGGGTGGATTTCAACCTCCCGATCATGCTTTTGAAGTCCTCCAGATGGATTATATCCAGATGGAACGATGTCGAGGATTCAAATATGTTCTCGTAGTTGTCTGTGCTCTTTCCCGTTGGACAGAAGCCTACCCGGTTTCAGATTACACTGCCCCGACTACTGCCAAACAGTTAGTTCGAGAATTCTTCCCACGGTACGGTTTACCACGTGTTATCTACTCAGATAACGGCCAGCCGTTCTCCTCCGAACTGATGAAACACGTTTCCCTTTTGTTAGGCTACCAATGGAAATTTCACTGTGTCCGACATCCCGAGGCAGCAGGTCTCGTGGAACGCCATAATCAAACTCTGAAAATTAGATTGTCCAAAATATGTAGAGAAAAAGGTGTCGATTGGATAGTAGCCTTACCAGTTGCGCTCTTTTACATGAGAATGGTAGCACATTCTCGAACAGGGCTATCCCCGTACGAGGTGATCTTCGGTAGACCACCAAATATGTGGGGGACGCCTATACCTCGCAAAATCACTGATGTTGACTGTAATATGCTGACAGATTACCTGGCTTCCTTGATGTCTGCACTACAATCTTGTCGTTCACAGGTAGCCGCAGCTTTTCCCGATAATACTGAGGTGAAGCCCCATGACGTGGTTCCTGGTGACCTGGTTCTGGTCCGGAATTTCGACCGGAAGACCCAACTGGAGCCTAGGTGGAAGTCGCCGAAGCTTGTTCTACTAACTACAAGGACAGCCGTGAAGATCGAGGGACGTAAAGGGTGGTTGCACTCGAGTCATATCAAGAAATTTTATGGACTACCATCTAGTGTGAACGCTCAGCCCTGCATTCCCTCACAGACAGACTCAAAGCTCCCCTTGGTTGAACCAACAAACATTGAACTTTATAAACTGAAGTTAAGGTCTAGTAAGTCAGACAATTTGATTGTTTAAGTCCTCTCCAAGGTGAATCGGTTGAATTTGTCTCTGACATGTATCCTCTAGACCGGAATAGAGAAAGAAATCAACAGATGCAGCTTAAAAAGCGTGCGTATTGTAAATCACTTCGTAGTCACTGCACAGTAACATTATTAATTTTGTTTTTTCTAAGTCTTCTGATCATCATTTCCAGCATACTATTGCATATGTATTACCCTATTCTTAAGCGTGCTTACAATGTAACTGCAGAACATTCTTTTAGCGAATTACCTCCGCATGAGTTGTCCTATAGATTTGCGCTGCGCAACAACACATTCATTAGTATGTTACATCATTCCCATCAGACCAACAATGCCACAAATTGTTGGATATGTGGCCGACTCCCTCCCTATCAGAACTATAAGGGAGTTTTGCCCCTCTTTCCCTATCCGTTCACACACAATGGCTCCTGTGGAGCATGGTTTAGTTTGATTAATTCCCTAGATTCAAATTCCGCAGTTTATCAAGACAACTGGGTATGGGGAAACCTGAACCTAGTTTTGCTTAAAGTCTGCTACCCTAACAAGGAGGGACTTCCCAAAAGAACAGGAACTGATTTAGAAAATGAAGTATATGGATTAGGTAATTTTACACTTAACCTCATGATCCTGAACGTTGAATCTGAAGCTACACCAATCTTGCCCGCCATGTCAGTATTCCCAGTAAAAGGGGAATTATGTATAAGAAAGAATGGTTCCATACACATGGGCCATAGTAAATGCACCACTGTAATAAAATTCAGTGATCAAGGCAAGTCTACATTTAGAGCTTCCCATCATTCCTACTTCATATGTGGCCAGACCGCATATATATGTCTACCTCTAGACTGGGATGGTACCTGTTACATAGCATTCCTTCTACCACCTGTTTTCCTAGCTCCTCCTGATTATCACAGAAATACCCATTTAGTACACAATAGACAGCAGAGAGATCTCCCAATTGTCGACTACACTGAAACAGCATGGGAACAATACACAGATTTCAATAAAGGTTTCTTTCCCTATATAGGTACAGTCACTAATAGTAAGCTGATACGTAGATTAACCAGAACCCTTGAAGCAGTAGTGAACGAGACTACTTCCGCCTTAGGCAATTTAACAGAAGAGCAGTCTGCTATGCGGATTGTTGTGCTTCAAAATCGTCTTGTCCTTGACGTCATCCTGGCCGATAGGGGCGGAGCTTGTAGGGTCATCGGATCAAGTTGCTGCGTTTTCATACCAGAAAATTCGCCGTCAGTATATAAAGCCATAACTCGCCTTCATAAGATTATGAGCCAGATACACCAGAGTCCAGGCACCTGGACTTGGTCCGGTTGGTTTTGGAGCGTGTTGTCAGCCTGGGGATGGAGAATCCTATCCTTCCTAAGTATTGGCTTTCTCATACTATTCAGTTGCTGCTTATGTCTACAATGTGGGCCAGCGATTTGTGGTCTGTGTGCCACATCGTGTATCCCACATCCAAGTTTTCGTTCAAGATCCCGGAAGAAGAAAGAAGAACAAATGATGCTATATGAACAGATCGATGGATTGATGAAGATCGATATCTCCTGAGGGTCCGTAGGGGACAAGGAGGGAATGAGGAAATATGAATTTTGTGATCAGCTATGTCCCCTATCGTAGACCCCAACGGCTCCATGTGCATGCTATAAGTACATGTATGTTCCCTCCAGTTCCAGTTTTGAAGACGCAAATATATGTGCGTCCACCGTCAACATGTCCTCTTTCAGATCCGCCATGAATGGGTCAGATATTCCATTCCTAAGTATGAAAGGCCACCGACTTTATGTGGTTCACTTTCCACATTTTACAGATTCTGGCGAGTAGGCCCAGAATTCTGTCATCAAGCCTTTTCCTGCCTTCTGCCTCTGAAAGCTCCAGTCTGAGCCTGCATCTGTATCCATGAACTTTGTCCTACTCCCTGCGCGGCTAACGGTGCCTGATCCAGCCTGTTGCCTGCCAAAAACTGTATTTCACCTTCAAGATTATCTGCTCCGCTCCTCATCCGATGCATTCCTGTCTAGTAGTTTAGGTAAACATTCCTCCAGCTACCGTGCAAAGGGCCAGGCCTCGCTGTCCTCATGCAAGTAATTCATAGCCCCCGTTACCATGAAATATTCCTACCCCCTCGCATCTCATGTAGACACTTAGACGCTTGTACATGCACTAACAGTCAGTATAGAATAGATTCTATCCTAGAGACCTTTCCTTTTGGATAACACAGTTCTTTAAACATAGGATATTAGATATGATTTGGGATTAGGTTGACATGACCCCCCAGACTTCTGTCTCCACATGTAGAGCTAAAATGTCAAGTCCCCTTCACCCTCTAGTTGCACGTCAATCACACGTCATGCGGCTGCGCGCGCATCTCTGCCAAATATTTCTGCTGACATTGCAGGATTCTTTTATGGATCCACCCACTTGTGACATCATGTATAATGACGTTTACTAGGTTACGCCTATATGTCCGCCTCTATTAGTTACGTATGCACATTTTATCTGTATTATCAGCTGTTACGCCTCTTGCATCTGTTACACTGTAATGCATTTCCAATAAAACTAATTATCTGTCAATAATGTATCCCCTTCCTTCCTGAACTTTCGTGGTGATGGAATAGAAGCCTGCAATTCGAATTGTATTCCTATGTATAGGAATAAAGCCTTTTAGAACCTCTAATACCACGGATTCTGCCTCTTATATTTACTGAGTTATTCTTACTAGACTTTACCGCATAAAAAATAGTACCGGTAATGAAATATTTACCACAGGAGGAATGATTGAATCGTGTAATGTCTGTCCAAAGATGGCCCCATTCAGTGTCCGAAATTCCGCGTTGTAAAATGTCCTCCCACATGGACATGTACCGTGGTCTCGGGGAAACTGCAGTGTTGAGAAGGAATTTGTATATATACGAAATCGCCCCATTCATAGTTGAGGTCTTAGTGAGAAAGGATTCAAATTGCGTGAGGGGGCGGGTAGCTGCTTCACGTACCTGCGGTGTTAGGACCCAGTGCATCAATTGGGTGTAATGGTATCGCTCTGTGGTGCCTAGGCCATAGTCTCGTTGACAGTTGGCAAAGGTGAGGGGCTCATAGTTATGAAAAAGTTGTGTCAGAGCAAGGCATCCTCCAACCCTCCAAGCATCAAAGGTCCCTCTTGAATACCCGGCGGGAACACTGGGTTAAAATGGAGTGGTGTAAATGGTGAAGGGAAAGTGGTCCACCTCTCATCTCCCGCTACCGTATCCCGTACTTTCAGTGTGGTGCGTGTGGGCGTAGCAATGTAGGCATTTTTGGACCTGTCTTTTTTGGGGCGCCAGACCAAGTCCCAAAAAGTTCTCCCAGTCACACTACGATCCATGTGCAACCAATGCTTGTCGGATTCCCTTTTTGACCACTCAACCAAGACTCTCAACTGTGCTGCTTTGTAATATAACTGGAGGTCTGGGAGGCCCACGCCTCCCTCCGTGCAGGGGCGACGCAGCAGGGAGAAGGAGAACCGTGCACGTCCCCCTTGCCAAATATAATGTAGGCTCATAGACTTAACTCGGCGAAAGAAGTCCCTTTCTAGTTCTATGGGCTGAGCCTGGAATAAATAGAGAAGCTTAGGGAGGTGTGTTATGTTCACTGTATGTATCCAGCCTACCCAAGATAAGAAGAGGGGTTTCCATTTGGTAAGTTCGGCTTGGATACGAGTGAGAATGGGCGGAAAATCAGCCGCATAGAGCTTTTCAATCTTCGGCGTCAGATGGACCCCTAGGTATTGTATAGAGGAGGAAGACCATACGAGGGGGGTAAGAGGTTGAAGTCTGTGAACCTCTGTTAGTGGCAATGTGAGGTTAAAAATATAAGATTTGCTAAAACTTATCTTAAAGTCTGCAACTAATTCGTAACGTTCAAGTTCTGTCTGCAGGGCTGGGAGAGATGTGGCCGGCTCAGAAAGTGAGAGGAGAACATCGTCCGCAAATAAAGAGATTTTTTGGGGTTCATCAGTGTATGGTATCCCCCGAATATTGAGATTATCTCTAATTGCCATTGCCAGGGGCTCAATGCTAAGAGCGAAAAGTGGGGGCGAGAGGGGACACCCTTGTCTAGTGCCTCTAGAGTGGAAGAAGGAGGAGGAGTGGACCCCATTCACCAGCACCCTGGAGCGAGGTTGCTGGTAAATAGCTCGGATCATGGTTAGAAATTTAGTTGAAAATCCGAAGGCCTTAAGGGTGTGGAACAAAAACGCCCAGTTAACTCAATCAAAGGCCTTCTCTGCATCCAGACCCACTAGGACAGCAGGTATCTGACTTCTGGTGGCCTTCTCAATGAGATGAATAATTCTACGAGTGTTATCATGAGTCTGACGGCCTTTAATGAATCCAGACTGATCAGGATGTATGAGGTCAGGCATGAGGTCATTCAGTCGTTTGGCTATGATGGAGGAATATAATTTGGCATCTAGGTTAAGAAGTGCAATAGGGCGATAGGAGGCACAATGTAGGGGATCTTTCCCAGGTTTCGGTATCACTGAGATCAGGGCCTCAGTCATGGATGTAGTGGATTCGCCTTCTTCGGCCATCTTGTTGAAGAGCCGTGTGAGATAGGGGCAGATGTTAGGGGCAAAGGTTTTGTAAAAAAGGGGGGTATACCCATCCAGGCCTGGGGCCTTATGGGGTTTAAGGGTTTTAATCGCTAGAGTGACCTCTTCATGGGTAATGGGAGCAGAGAGTAGCTCGTTCCACTCAGTGGAAACCTGAGGGAGGGGCACGGGCCGGAGATAATCCTGTTGGGCAACTGTATCGAGGTCATCACCGGTGTAAAGGGCGTTATAAAATGAGCCAAATATTTCGGCTTTGTCCTCATCCCTGTGCAAGACCTACCCGGAGGGTCCCTTAATGCCACCTATGTTTTCTCTCTCCCGCTTATCTCGCAGTTGCCTGGCTAGGTGTTTACCGATTTTATTGCTTTGATAGTAAGATAAGTGACGGAGTTTAAGGAGTGTGAACTCAGCTCTGTTCTTATAAATAGCACAAAGTTTCCCGCAAAGTGCTGTCAAATTGTGGAGGGTTTGCCGCGTAGGGTTTAATTTGTGGGATCTTTCGACAGAGGACACCTACTGCTCTAACTGCTCCCGTTCCCTCGCTTGCTGTGCGTTGAGTGCTGAGTTAAGTGCAATACACTTCCCCCGCAAGACGGCTTTGAATGCGCCCAGGTGGTAAACTCCGATGTATCCTCTGGTTTATTAACCTCAAAAAAGCCCGTAATGGAGTCTCTTAGTTTAGCACAGGATTCTTTATCTCGCGCCAGCGAGGCCGGAAAGTACCACCTGGGTGCAGTCGGTGCATCCCCACACCAGGACAGGCAGATGGAGAACAAGCTATGATCGGACACGCAGAGAGGGAATATTTGAGCTTCCTGAAGGGAACCCAATAGGGACTGACTAATAAAAATATAATACAGCCTGGAGTATGTACGGTGAACATGTGAGTAAAAGGTATAGTCTCGGGTGTGTGTAGAGAGTACGCCATGTATCTAGTAGGCCAAGGTCTTGGATTCGTTGTTGTATATCACCAGGACTGAGCGATGAGAGTGTGTGCTGTCCATTTCCCTGTGCCAGGTCAAATTAAAATCGCCCATGAGGACTATCTGTCCCTCCACAAAATCCAGCAATTTCCCCAGCAGTGAGTGTAAAAACAGTGTCTGACCAGAATTGGCTGCGTATAGCGCTACAAAGGTGCAGGTTTTCCCCCGCAGACAGCCCTTAACCATGATCCACCGGCCCTCTTTATCGCTAAGAACATCTAGGGGTTGGAAATGTATGGCAGAGCGGAACAGCAGGGCCACACCTCTATGCTTTGTAAGGGCCGAAGACCTGTAGATTAAGGGGTATTGTTTGTGTCTGAGGCGAGTGTCTTCGGCTCTGGCTAGGTGGGTCTCCTGGAGCGCTACTACACCTAAATGGTGATCAAGAAAATGGTGATCAAGAATGTACTTCCAAACCTTCTGGCGTTTTTGAGGGGAGTTAAGGCCCTTGACACTCCAAGTTCCAATGGTAAGTGTCATAGTTTCAGTGAGAGATGCATTGATTCTTAAGAAGCTCCCCTATTCCATGTGCGAACCGCTTCTTCGCCAATCCCCTGAGGAGGTTGCGTCGCCCATTCACTTCATCCATAGGTGTGAAAAGAGCTGAGGGCCCGCCAGAGCTACATGATAAAAGGCCGCCACCATGTCCCCCCCATCCCACCCCAACTCCCAACAAAAGGAAAACAGACGTAAATAAAAAATATAATTCCAAAATGTGCTAACAAAGCTCCGCTGGGAGTGTGAAGCCCCCACGGATACCAGGAGGGACAACGGGTCCGAGGTCCCCATCCACGCCCACCCCGGCTACAAACTCAGGGAACAAAAAGCTTAAGATTTTCTGGAATCGACTGAAAAACCATTATAAGTACAGGTCCCTCCCATATTGGAAGCTCATATAAATCGTCTGCAAAGGAGGTGCAGGCCTGGTAAGGCAGAATGCAAGCCCTGCTGGCATAAACCTGATGCATAGAAGAAAGCAACGCACACAAAAGGTGCCAGCAAACAGCGTTGAGCAAGTGTAAAAAACAAGCAGGCTAAAGGCATCGTTCTTATTTATAAAGAGGAGGCAGTCCACAATGTCTCCGTAACTTCCCCGGATAATCAGAGCCCAAAAAGTCAGGACCCAGGCCAACCTTGGTGAGGACCATCCTGGATAGAGGCTGGGGAACAACAGTAAGCCTTGTGGCCCACCCCAGCCGTCAGCTAACACTGGGGGGAAAGCACGGACAAAGAAAGGGCCAAGGCCCCCATCAAGCACAGAGGATAGTCGGTCCAGCACCCCGGAAGCGAACCTCAGCCAGTCATCGATGGCCCCTGCGTGAATTTACTGACCACCCAGAGGACGTCGGGGGCCCCCGAGAGTGGTCTCCATGTTTGTCTTGTTTGGTGTTCGAGTCGTCCACCGGGAGGCCCAAGAGTTCCAGACCCTCCTTTAGTTCAGTGATGTGGCGGCGTTTGTTCTTAACCCCTTCGACGCTCATGACGGAGCGGTTCCGTCATGAGCGTCGGTTGCGCTGTGCGCATGACGGAACCGCTCCGTCATGGCCCCGCCCGCGCTCAGAACCTTCAGCACCGCGCGGAAATCCGCGCCGCGCTGAAGGGGTTAAAATCAAAACTAAGACCGAAGGGATATGTCCACCTGCACCGGATGTGATGTATTGTCTCTAAACTGTTGCCTCCGCGCCACGGTGTTGCCGGCGCTAGATCTTGGTAGATGGAGCATGTGTAGTTTTGGAATGAAACGGAGCTCTTTGCTCTGGCCGCCTGCAACACCGCCTCTTTCACTTAGAAAGAATGAAACTTCGCCAGAACATTTCGTGTTTTTTTCTTCTCACCAGGTTGCAAGGTGCCCACGCGGTGTACCCTGTCCAGCTTGATTTTAAGGGTTTGTGGGGCCAGAACCTCTGCAAACAGTCCATCCACAAAGGCCGTCAGATCAGGCTCCTCTGCGCCCTCTTCAAGGTCTCTGATACGTATATTCTCCCTCCGATTTTCAATGTCCTCCGACTTGAGTAGAGACTGGTGCAACTGTTCCTGAAGGAGGTGAACATCTTCCCGCAGTGCCGTAGAAATTCGCTCTTGCTCCTGGGAATACGTCTCCAAGTCAAGGACTCTGGTACCCACCGAGTCTACGTCTTGCTGGAGGGAGGTCAAGCGTTCTATTAGGTCTGTCCGCAGCTGATCTATCGAGGATTTCATGTCCTGGCTTATGTCAGCACGAATTTCGGTTTTAAAATCCTTGAAAATAGCCGCCAGATCCGCTTTCGTAATCGCTATGGCAGTGTCTCCCGTGTGGCCCCGCAGCGTCGGGCGGTGGTCTGGCGGGATGAAGAAATCTGGGACTCTACCCGTCTGCTTGCTCGTTGACTTTTTAGGCGGCATAGGGCGCGGACTAGGCTGGCCCCCGAGACGCTAGCAGGGAAGGCGAATCCGCTGTGGCGTAGGTTGCAGGCGACCAAGTGAGGTGAATAAGGTAGAGAGAGGCCGTCAGGCTCCGAGGCGCGATCACTGTGAAGGATAGGGACGCATTGTTGAGAATAGATTGTGTCCACCGGTGCCAGCGTTGCCAAGCAAGAGTATGACCCGTAGATACTGACCGGTGGAAGGTGGTACAATCTGCGGCCCGTCTGGCTGAAGTGGACCGGAGATGCTGCGTACCCAATGACAATGGAGTGGGCCAGGTCCGGGCCTGCAAGTGTTGACAGCTGTCAATGGCGTGATGAAGAGTGGCCAGGACCCTCAGGGCGCGACCGCCATTTCGGAGCTCTGAACCCCACACTCATGCAGGCTTGAGGGTAAAACAAGACTGAGCAGTGAAGCCTCGGGCAGTCCAGAAAAAGACAGTAGCCACAAATCTTAAGCTGACGCAGAATATCAGGCTGAAGATTCAGGAGTAGACCGCAAGACAAGAAGGGAGCCGGTGATTCGGTTAAAGCAGGCCGGAGAAAGTGCCGATCGCTGTCCAAATGTCACCGACGGCCGCCATCTTAGAGTCAGGCAGATGCTGGAAGGGCTATGCCACTGGGGGCCGCCGCCGAATCAAGACCGCAAACAGGGCCCCCCGACATGGAAGGTACAGCGGGAGTCTTCACGGGCCAGCAGGACGTGCATCACACATACCTCCCAGTGGTGATCGCGTTCAGCGGCGTCCTCGGCAAAGTGCTGACCGCCATTTTGTGCGCTGCCCTCTCTCCCCTCCACCGAGGATTTTAATCGCCTCCGCAGCACCAGGAACACTCACAGCTGCTCTGTAGATGCCCCACACACTCCACCTCAGGAAGGGAGCATGAGCGCAAGAAAGGAAGCCCCACAGTCGCCCAGAACCGGGCCAGAGCAGCGCGTGGACCGGGAGCCGAGACGTCCTACGTCCGATCGGCCATCTTGCTCGACCACGGCCCCTGTATAATAATTTTAAGTACATTTCTTAAACTATTTATGTATATTTTTAAGTATATTTAATAGATATATACATTTCAGCAAACCTTTCTAAAATATATTAATTTTAAATATTAACACTAAAAATAAATTTGAAACTAACAAACATATATACTACCAACAAAAATATTTAACTTATAAAAATATGGAAATAAACATATTAAAAATGTATTTATTTAAACTATACACTAGTTTATGTGTTTAAAAACAAAAACAATTTTGTAACATATATTAAGAATAGTTTAAGAATTTTTCAAAAATAGTAATATGAATAAAAACAATAAAACACTATGTATAAAAATGTATCAACTAAAATCCATAGGAAATACTATTTCTGTATGTATAATTCGTATAAAAATTTCTAAACACTATGTGGACGATTACGAGTTTGGGGGTCCGATCGCCTGACTGCTGCGACACCGGTCTCCCGCCGGCCGTATTACGATGAATGGAGGTTGAGCGGCAGACCACCACCGCAGAGTTCCCTGATGCTGTCAGTGCAGCAGTCTGCTGCTTGCCCAATTTCGAAAATACTGCAGTTCAGTCGCGGTGCAAGGATGGCGAGAAGCAGTCTCGGTTTGCGTACAGCAAAGCAACAGAAAAGTGAGCATTGGAAGGACACAAATACAACACACCTGGTGTTCCTTGGCTAATTGTAGACACCTGCATAGCATACATAAAACACACACCATTTCCCACCATGATCTGTCACCACTCCACAGCACCAGAGCAGTCTGTAAGGTAAATTGTGGACACTCCAAATACTTTTCTTGCTTCATCATTTTTCCTGTCTCCTGGATGTCTTCATTTTGTAGTGTTAGTACCTTCACCATTTTATAATGTCACATAAAAAAATACAACATGTTCGGAGCAAAAGTTACCAGTCCTGATGGATGAAATTATTAGAGTAGTGTGTTGTTTGGAGCCCAAGTCCAACATACTCCTCTTAGTAGGAAAAGGAAAATGTGGGACACATTCATCCACAAAGTGAATGCATCAGGCACCATTCCACGCACACCGGAATATTAGGAAGCACTGGAAACACCTCAGGATGAAGGTGCATAACCTGGTCTCCAGAGGCCCTCAAAACTGGTGGTGGCCCCACCAGGACACCCGTGCAGGTACTAACCTGGGAGGAGAAGATCCTGGCCATCATCCACACTGTAGGCATGCATGGAATAAATACCTGGGGGAATAGAGTCTGGTAAGTGTCACCTAACAAACTCACATAAAACCTAAATAGCCACATCAGTCACAAACCTGATCTCAACAATGTGTGCAGAAAATATTTCCACAACTTACAAACTGGAAACTATCAGTCTCAGAGGTGAAATTATTTCTGTGTGAATGTGCCGTATCACATATAGGCTATGTTGCAGCAAGTCTCACATAATGCCATGATGCCTGCAAGTGTATGAGAAGGGGTCAATCCGGAGGGTGGTCGGCAAATCATACCGACCGCAGTGGCAGCGGAAATTTACCGTCAGCTGGTACCGCGGCAAAACCGGTGGACAGATTAGGATCAACCGCCAGAAAAATCCGACCGCGGCGGACAAAATGCCACGAAAGACCGCCGGTAGGGTGCGAAGCAGGTGAAAATCCATCTGCGGCGGTCAAATTCTCTGCAGAAAGACCCAAAACCGCCGCACGACCAGCAGATTGACTGCACGTAAAATTAGTATACAATTGCGGTGACAGCGGAACGATCCGCTGTTTCCGACTGCCGCGATCGCAACTAGTGATGAATGGGAGAGCCGGTGGAAGGCCTGTTGTATTCCCACTTCCACGGTCACTCCAGAACAGTAATGGCGGTCGACAAAAAAACACACCACAAGGCTACCAATTGTGGCCATGAACCTGGTTCTGCCTCAAAAAACAGCTAACACAGCCCAATCACACATCCCCATGGCAACTAAAAAATATAAATCCCAGGTCAACCCACACAACACACCTGACAAGAAGACTCCATTTTGACCCACCCACTTAGCCAAGTATAAAACCAGCCCCTTCCCTGACCAGAATCCTCTGCAATACTCCACTACTGAAGGGCCCAACCCCACAGCACAAAGGAGAGGCAAATCACTACACATCTCACTAGCACAACAACACACACACACCACACACATCACCACCACCACCTTCCCAACTGCACTTTCCACACATCTGTACACCACGTCACAGAAGAAAATGCACAAATTTACTGACAATGAGTTATCAGTGATGGTAGATGAGGTAATCTGAGTAGAACTACATTTGTTTGGAAGCCTGGTCCAACAGACACCGCAAGCCAGATAAAAATCTAATGTGGGAAAGGATAGTCAACAAAGTCAATGCAGTAGGGATCCTCCCCCTCTCCAAGAAGGAGATCAGGAAGCGGTGGAATGACCTCAAGAGGAAGGTGAAAGATTGGAACAACAAGAACAACAAGCTGGCCACGATGACTGGCGGCGGCGGCCCTCCCATTCCACCATGAACATTCACCGCATGGGAGGAGAAGGTGCTTGCCACACTGCATCCAGAGAGTCTCACAGGAATACGCGGGGGAGTGGAGGCTGGTAAGTACCAACAAGTGTCTACCATTACACTGCTATGTACTATCTTGCACGACTACAAAGCTACACCTCTTAGGCCCGAATGCATGCATGTGCACCACACTCTCCCCAAAACATGTCTCACAGATCCAGCATCCACTCCCTCTGATACACCTTAAATGTAGCTAGCAATATTACCATGGGGGCATGTGCACAGTCAGCCAACACTACACCTCCCAACAGGCACCCCGGTTTCATAGCTGAGCAAGATGTAACACACCACCCCACACCCACAACCATGTGTCAGCCATTGCAATGCTGACCTTCACCTAAAAGGTAGGTAGCCATCTTAACAGGGAGGGGTGTTTGTGGGTGGGAAGCCAGCACTACAACTCTCACCAGGCCCCTTTGTACCACAGCTCAGCAGGATGTAGTACTCTTCCCACCCACAAGCATGTGTCAGCCATTGCATTGCCCCATCTAACTAACAGGTAGGTAGCCATCTTAACAGGGAGGGGGGTTTGCTCACATCAAACTAACAGGTAGGTAGCCATCTCAATAGGGAGTGGGGTTTGCTCATATCAACCTTACAAGTAGGTAGCCATCTTAACATGGAGGGGGTTCGCTCACATCAAACTGACTGGTAGTTAGCCATCTTAACATGGAGGGGTGTTTGTGGGTGGGGAGACTGCACTACAACTCCCACCAGGCCCCCATGTCCCACAGCTGACAGCAGGGCAGGTGGTAGGGCAACTGGGGGACAAACTCAACAGGACACTGGTGCCGAAGCCCTGGCCAACATCGCCCGAGTCCTTGGGGCATATGAACAAACCCAGGGACATGTGGGCCAGGTTCTGGAAGAAGTGTGTGAGCTCTGCCTGCTGCTGAGGTCCGTGGACACGCGTATGGGCCAAATGGTGGACCTCATGGGCTAGCTTGTGGGTGTTCTGCGGGACAGTCATGCGGCCCAAAGGAAAGCTCAACCTCCCTCCAGTGGCCCGCAGGACGTTACTCCCGCCACCTCAGCTGCAGCCACAGAGAGGGGTGAGCTGGAACAGGATGACTCCTCAGACACTACTGAGCCCGCAGCAGAGGCCCCCCATGGAAAATGCAAAAGGGGCCATCCGAGAAACCCTACCGGAGGATCACGTGGCAAAGCACCAGCCAAATGCAAGTCAAAGAGCCAGCCATGATGGCACCTCTCTTCACCTTGACATTGACTTTTTTGACTATCCTTACCCACACTGCCATGTTGATGGCAGGTGTCTGTTGGACTGTCACCACATCAATGTGGTGACTACTAGGGGTGGGCGGAATTTGCGAAAGCGACTTTCGCAAATTATCGCGAAAATGTTAAAAATCTCCGCAAACAAGCGGAAATATCGCGAAAATGCGGAAGTTTTTTTCAGGTATGTTCGCGAGATTTTCTGCATGGTTGCGGGTCGCCAACTTACCCATGTGGTTGCTTGCGGGCGCGGCCATCTTGTTTTCAGTTGTCTCGCGGTGCATGATCGCGAGAAAAAAGACGTGATCGCGCGACGCATGACGTCACTGCGGACGCGAACTGTCGCGAGACAGCGCAAATGGCTAAAACAATACAACATCTCATGGAGAACGCGACCGGATCGGGAAAACTTGTCGGCGAACGCGGGGATTCAGGTAAGGCGATCGCGCGCGCGCAAGAATGTATTATTTTACAGCGCGAGCAAGAACCAAATTATCGCAAAGCTGCGGAATGCGGAAATTTTGACATTTCCGCGCTCTCCGCGGAACGCGGAAATGCCAAATTATCTCAAATTCCGCGAACGGAACGGAAATTTTGCCCAGGCCTAGTGACTACTCTATTGTCTCATCTACCATCACCGACAACTCATTGATTCACTTTGAACCATTTTCTTAAACCCCACTTGTCTGTCACAAACAATCTTCGTAAATAAACACTCTTTACACACCTATGTCTTTGTGTCAGCTCCATCTTTATCACATGATGTACAATGTTGACTCTGATTCCAATGTACCTGAAGCTAGGATTGTGACGAGGCATTGAGAGGCTGAGGAGACCTGGAAAGACACGAGAGAACAACATTTACTTGTCAGGTGATGGCATCACAGCCAGTACACAACACTAGCCATCAAGGCACACAACCCAGCACATATTACAATGAGAAACAATTTCAACATAGACATCATGTGGCTGGTCATGACTACACTGTGCCACAAACATCAGCCATCAGCACGGAGCCAACAACAAGCAGCAGTCAGAAAGCTCCCCTAGGCCTTTGCACAAACATAAAAGATAGCAGACAATGTCACTGTTGTACAATAGTACTCACACTCAAGGAAAGTAGCGGTTGATGAGCTGTTGACGATGGTCGACACCTTCCTCCTCTCCACTATCCTTGTCACTGGACATGTGTGGGTTTGCAGGTGGGGGCATCTGCTGCTCCTCATCGTCCAAGAGCAGGGGTATCTCTTTGCGCAAGGCCAGGTTGTGGAGCAAGCAGCATGCAACTACGATCGGACACACCTTCGGGGGAGAGTATAGTAGTGCACCTCCTCTCTTGTCCAGATACCGGAATCTACACTTCAGAAGACCTAAGGTACGCTCCACCACACGACATGTCCTCCCATGGGCCACAATGTAGCGGACTTCACCCGGGGTCCTGGGATTCCTCAGTGGGCTTAGCAACCAAGGCTGGTTGGGATATGCAGAGTTACCTCGGTGTGAGATACAAAGACCAATTTTATAATATAACTGTGGCAGAGGACAGCATGTCACACATACAGCACTCTACTTGACTCTGTGTACTCACCCACAATCCACACTCGATCCCGATGCAATTTGCCATCTGCTGCGGCACGATGCTGTTACGTAGTATGTAGGAGTCATGTGCGGATCCTGGAAATTTGTCACACACCTGGGAGATTCTCATATCAGCTTGGCATACAACTTGCACATTGATGGAATGGAAATGCTCCCTGTTCCTGTAGATGTGCTCACGTACCTGTGGTGGAACCAGGCCACCATGTGTGCAGTCAATGGCCCCAACAACATTGGGGATGTGGGCAAGGTCATTAAATTCACCCTTCACAGCTGCCAATTCATGTCTCCTGGGAAAATGGATGTAGCTGTCCTTGTAGGTCATCATAGCGGACAGGACATCACGTAGCACCATGCTGAACATTGGTTGAGACATCCCACCTGCGCTGGACACCGTGTACTGGAATGAACCAGTTGCAAAGAAATGCAGGGCTACCATCACATTACACGTTGGTGTCAAAGCAGTTGGATATGTTCTGCGAGGCCTCAGATGGGGCTCCAACTGAGCACATATCTCTTGGAGGGTAGGTCGGTCCAAACGTAATTTACGTATGATGTCCTCATCCTCCATGTCCGCAAGCAATGTGGATGGACGATGCACATTTGGTCGCCTCCTAGGTAAGATGAAAGGGGACACACGTAAATTCAATCACCCTATGAGGTGTGACAACCATCTTACGTTTTGACTGACACAGCACCAACAATGACTGTCCAGAAACAACTGCTTACAGCACAATTCACATGTAGAGACACCTTGATCCAAAGTAGTTGTACACATGTCAAGTATGTACATAGTGAGTACCCACAAAACAGATTCAGACGATGCAAATGCCAAATGGTACATTCCAACATCCTGTGTCACCAGCCCTGAGAGTAGTCGACACAGCACGTGTGAAACAGCAACACTGCTGGCTTCTACGTAGCTGCTGTACCTGCCACACCTTCTTGCGTGATTTGGACAGGGCAGCCATTACCTACAAAATGAGCACAGTGTGTGCATAAATATCAAGTATGGACAAGAGTCCAGTAATCTACAGTGAAATAGGCACATTATGGAGTAAGTCCATCATGACTCTGGGTTGCTTAGCCATCTCACACATTGACATGTGTACATATTTGAGAGTCACTCACACAACAGATCTGTGTACATGCACAACAACATCATAAGTCACATGTGAGGGAGTACATGGCAATGCATGTAATCTTGTGCACTGACATGGCATGTGTAGGCATCAGTGAGTTAAATGTCACACTAGCAATTGATTACACTATATGGTGGCATGATTCATAGTGAGTGTCTACTGTTCAATGTTGAGAACTGGCTATTGCCATTGCCACAGCTTGATGTGTCCATAGGTGCCGCAAACGTGCACCGCCACCACAATCACGGCCATTGGCACCAATGTAAAGCTGCCAAAACACGGTAGCGACCGCCTGGCCCCTGCGGTGTGTCACCACCAATGCCCATGCCCATGCCCCTACAGCCAATGGGAAGCGCAATTGTGGTAGTGAAATACACATTTGAAAATCGCGGTATGCATGCACCGCTACCGCGGGGCGGTCATTGGATGCAATTGAAAGATGCACGATTGCGGTAGCGAACGCCTGGGCCCCGCGTTGTGACAGCTCCAATGCCCATGCCCTTACAGCCAATGGGAAGCACAATCATGGTAGAGAAATGCACATTTGAAAATCATGGTAGGCGTGCAAGGCTACTGCGAGGCCGGTCATTGGCACCAATATAAAGCTGTCAAATTGCAGAAGCGACCACCTGTGCCCTGCAGTGTGTTATCGCCAATGCCCATCCCCCTACAGCCAATGGGAAGGGCAATCGCGGTGGGGAAATGCACTCTTGAAAATCGCGGTTGGCGTGCTCCGCTACCGCGGGGCTGGTCATTGGTCACATTTGAGAAAAACTGACCTGGAACTCCAATTGCAGCACCTGAGTACCACTGAAACAACCCCAGGGGGCTATATATGTCTGGGAGACAGCCACACCTTTCCACTGCATCCAGACACTGCAGACTGACACTCTTCACCACCAACTGCTGCTGTTCCTGTCTCCTGGACCCAGTGATGGCGAGAACTGAGAACACCAGGGCCCGTCCCTTCACCACAGAGGAGTTGGAGGTCCTGGTGGACAAGGTGCTCGCACAGTATGGGAGGCTACTAGGTGCTGCTGATGTCATGGTAAGTATTTCAGAGTGAAAGTAGGAGAGTGCAAAGAGTGCACACATGAAGTTGATCTGCTGCAGTATGTGCCTGAGAGTGTGGGTTTGTGTGATACACTACCTAGCATACTGACTTCAGGTAAATGGGGTTTGTAGCCTAATTTACAGAGATCCCTGGCTGCATTTCAGGATGGGAGGGACATGCATTGTTTTTGCAGCCATACAGTGACACTGCTGGTTTGAAAAGTGGAAGTCAGAACAGACATTGCCTGTGCTAATGGATGTCTGAGTCCACAAGGTTTTCACATGCTCATTTGTGACATTACAAAGGTTTTTCGTCCAGAGGGTACTGAAGAAAGTGTGTTTGACTTTTATATTGCTACCATGGATATGTAATGTAAACAACAATTGGTTCTGTCGGGTCACACAATTCCTTTGTTTATTTAAAATTTTAAATCAATTTCTTTGCAATTATGCCAAATTGGCTTAAGGCAAAAAATGAAAAATTCAAGAGAAACGACTTGCAGATAAACACCCAAACACAAAATATGCAAGGAAACGCAAGTTTTTACTTAGCAAATCCAAGGCTATTATCAAATAATCATGCGGCTGTCAGCAAAATTCAAATATTTAAAGTGTAACAAGATACACAATGTGACAAAGTGAATAAAGTGAAAGTGACAAGTTCAGTGTATTATATGATCAAATAACGAAATACTGTACATATATTTACAAGTAGCACATTTTTGGGGAAAGGGGGAGGGAAGGTCCAATTTCATTATGTACTGTCGTATGTCTCAAGCTTTGTAATTACATTGCAATTGATTTATCAGCTTAGAGACTAATTGAACTATGGACAATTAGCCGTCGCTGTTTCGACCCTATCACAAGCCTAACTGTAGGATGTCAATACGGGTCTTCTTCAGGACATGGGGTAGATGGGGTAGATCAGAGAGCTGATAATAGCGACAACCTTTTAACTTCTTGGGGTTAAAAGGACCTGGCACCAGGCAGGTCGCTTCCCTCGCCACCACACAGCCCCTCCTGTATGTCCTAAGCCCGCTGCTGCTGCTCGCATTGGTTTGTGCCCGTTTTTCCTTACTGTTGGATTTTACTCTGTCTCTGAGCTGTCTTTTATTAATCCTGTGTCAGCATTATTGTGTTGTTTTCTCCCCTCTGTGGACTGTGTTAGCATTATTGTATTCTCCCCACTGTGTCCTCCTATTTGCCCTCTGTATCCCCCGCCCACTCCCCCCTTCGTTTTTCCTGCCGCTGTGTCCCCGACCCCGTTCTCCCATTCGCCACCCCACTCCTGCCTCCCAGCTGCTCCTCCCTCCCACATCCCCTCATTCGGAGGCCGCCCAGCAGAGGCACGCCGAAGGCAAGCCCGTCTGCACCCGTCCGCGCCTGGACCGCGCCCAGCTCCAGGACCCCTGTCCCCTGCGAACGCCACGACGCCCGCCTCTGCTAAGACTCCAGCACCCTCCACTCACTCAATGCCGGACGATCACACACCTGCTGCCTGGCCGCCCCAAAGCCTACCCAAGGACCCTTCTCTTGCCGGAACTGCAGCTTCACCAGCATCCGGCCCGCCATACCGTCTTCCAAAGAACCCAACTACCTCAGATGCATCCTTCTCAACACCAGCTCCACACGCAAACAAGCCGTGGAACTCTCGGACCTACTGGACTCCAACACACCGGACGTCACCTTCCTGACAGAGACCCGGCTGAAACCCTCCTCGGCACCTGACATCGCCATAGCCATCCCGGAAGGCTATAAGATCACCCGCAGGGACCGCACCAATAGAGTAGGAGGAGGAATCGCCATTGTCCACAGGAACACTCTCAAAGTCTCAACCAACACCGACGACACCCTCAGCAGCGCCGCACACCTGCACTTCCAGATTCCCACCGACACCAACACCACCCTCTTCTACAGACACCCCGGACCCCGAGCACAGTTCAGCGAATCCTTCACCGACCTCGTCAGCACACACGCCCTCACCTCCAAGGGCTACATCCTCGTTGGGAACCTGAACTTCCACCTCGAAAACAACAACGACGCCAACTCCTCCACCCTGATCGACAACCTCACCAACCTCGGACTCAAACAACTCATCACTACACCCACACACTCGGCCGGCCACACGCTCGACCCCATCTTCTCCGCAAGCTCCCACATCTCCTTCAACCACACCACCGAGCCCCACTGGACTGATGACCGCTGCATCCACTTCACCTTCTGGAAACCCACCATGCACCACCTCACCCAACAGATGCCGCACCACGGCTGGAGCAAAGTCACCGAAGACCAGCTTTCCACCACCCTCGCCCGGAGCCCACCCACAGATCCGACCGACCCTGACACCGCCACCCGCAACCTCAGACAGTGGATCAACGACTGCGCCAACACCCTCGCCCGCTCTAGAAGCCCTCCAACACCCACACCAGCAAGAAGGCCAGCTGGTTCACCGAAGACCTCCAGGCCTCCAAGCGACCCTGCTAAAAACTCGAAAAAATCTGGATCCGTGAACGAACACTGGAAAACTACACAGCCCACAAGAACGCCACCCGCAGACACCACCACCTCATTATATCCGCCAAAAGGACCTCCTTCAAAGACCGCCTAGACAACAACGCACACAACAGCCAAGAGCTCTTCAACATAGTGAAGGAACTCTCCAACCCCAGCTCCAACACCAACGACATCCCACCCTCACAAGACCTGTGCGACTTGCTGGCCACCTTCTTCCACCGCAAGATCGCAGACATCCGCGACAGCTTCAACGCCGTCACAACCCCGGCAACCACTGAGACCCCCGCTCCCACGACCACCACCCGCACCAACTGCATTCTCGCCTGGACCAACATCAACTACGACAGCACCATCAAGATCATGAACACAGTCCACTCTGGATCCCCGGAAGACCACTGCCCACACCACATCTTCAACAAAGCCAGCAGCACCATCGCACCCCATCTCCGGAAAACCATCAACATCTCCTTCGAGGCAGCGACCTTCCCGGAGAGCTGGAAGCACGCAGAGATCAACACCTTACTCAAGAAACCCAAGGCGGACCCCAAGGACCTCAAGAACTTCCGACCCATCTCCCTGCCCGTTCCCAGCGAAGGTCATCGAAAAGGCAGTCAACAAACAACTGACCAGCTTCCTCGAGATGAACAGCATCCTAGACCCGTCCCAGTCCGGGTTCCGCAGCAACCACAACACCAAAACTTATTTATTTATTTTAATTATTTATATAGCGCAGCTGATACCTTGCAGGCTTCCTGGCGCTGAGGAAAAATACTATACTGAAGAGGAGCACAAGTAGGTAAGACAGGGAGGTCTAAGGGAAGAGCCAGGTCTTGATGCACTTCCTAAATGGGAGAAGTTGGGGGGTTTGGCGTATTTTAATGGGCAGACTGTTCCATAACTTGGCAGCTGCGACCCTAAAGGATCTGCCCCCGGTTCTGGCTTTATTGTATCTGGGCACCCTTACCAGATACGCCGAGGAAGACCGAAGCTCTCTAGTAGGAGTATACCACTGAAACAAGGTTTGCAGGGGCCTGGGCCCGAGTCCGTGCAAGGCCTTGAATACAATGCAGAGGGACTTAAAAGCCACCCGCTGCTTTAGGGGTAGCCAGTGCAATTCGGCCAGTGCCGCAGTGGCCGAAGACCTTCTCGACCAGCCGAGAGCCAGTTTGGCCGCGGCTGATTGAATTCGTTGCAACCGGTCCAACAGCGTGACAGGGGACTCAAGGAGTAGGGCGTTACAGTAGTCCAGGCGACTCAGAATCGTACACCTGACTACCAGCGCCCGGGCTTGTGCAGGGAGAAGTGGCATAATTTTTCGCAGGGAGCGTAACAAAGCCGTGCAGATCCCCACTGTTTTTGCCACCTGGGTTTCCATACTCAGCTTGTTATCGAGCATGACCCCCAGGTTGCGGACCGAGGAGACAGGTTTAGGTTTCTCCCTTGTCTCAGGAGGCCAGAAGTCGTTCGGGAACTGGTGTGATAGCGTGGTGCCAGCATGGAACAAAACCTCTGTTTTGGAGGCATTAAATTGAAGAGAGTTCCTATGGAGCCAGCCAGCCGTTTCTCTAAGACACTCATGGAAGGAGGTCAGGGAGATGGAGTCCTCTCCTTCCCAGGAGAGAATGAGCTGGGTGTCATCTGCGTAATTAATTGTTTTTAACCCGAATGACTTGATTAATGTAATCAGTGGTTTAAGGTATACATTAAAAAGGATGGGACTGATGGAAGATCCCTGGGGAACTCCCTGTGGCACAGGTGAGAAAGCAGATTGAAATGGGGGGAGGGAGACAGCCTGTCTCCTGTCCTGCAGGTAGGAATGAAACCAAAGCAAAGCTGTGCCTTCCACACCAGCTTCCCTGAGTCTCAACAGCAGCGTCCTGTGGTTGACCGTATCGAATGCGGCAGACAGGTCCAGCAGTATCAATGCCACTGACTGGCCCCTGTCTGCACGCATGCGAAGATCCTCCATGGCTGTTAAAATCGCCGTTTCGGTCCCGTGGGCAGGACGGAAGCAGAATTGGAGATCGTCCAGAAGGTTGTTCTGCTCAAGATGGATAGAAAGGCAGGAACTGACCCATCGTTCCACTACCTTCACAGGGAAAGGCAGTAGGGAGATGGGTCGATAGTTGGAGAGGCAGTCTGGGTTGAGGGAGGGTTTCTTCAGGAGCGGGGTAACAAGCGCCTGTTTCCACGGGGTTGGAACATAGCCACATTGCAAAGACTGGTTGCAAATTTGGCGCAGGATGCCAAAAAGTTCTATTCCAGAGCTTTTCCAAATTTTTGGAGGCAGTGGGTCGAGCGGGGAACCTGAGGTAATACTGAACGCCAGTTTTGCAAACTCTGGTTCAGAGATCATGGAGAATGCTCTCAGTCTAGCCGTCGCGCAGGAAGATTGAGGCGACAGGTCCAGGGGGCTGGTGCTGGCTCCCTAAGTATTGGCATCTCCCAGTGCGGGGGGGGTCTTCAGGTTTTGAATAATGGTATTAATTTTATTAATGAAAAAGGTTGCCAAATTATCACAGAGGGCTTGGGTGGGAGGCTGCGTTGACGTAACACAATCTGGGTGAGTAAGATTTCTAAGTATCTGGAAAATGCTTTTTGCACTATTTGTGGCGTTGGTAATCGTAGAACAGTAATAATTAGCCTTTTCTCGGACAATGGCAGATTTATACGCTCGGAGATTGTCTTTCCAAAGAGTTTTATTGGAGTCGAGATAGCCTTGCCTCCACTTTCTCTCAGATTGTCTGCAAACCAGCTTGAGGGCTCTCAGGGAGTCGTTGAACCAAGGGGCGGCTGCTCTTCTCCTTGGCTTACATTTTTTCAGAGGAACGATACGCTCTGAGATATTAACGATGTTGGTGCAGAAGGACGTATAGTTGTCCTCCACCGACCGGGCTGTGGAGAAGCTGTCTTCCACCTCGAATACGGGGCCAGTCAGTCTCTGTTTATCTAAGACTTTCCAGTCTCTATACAGAGAGTCGGGTGTGATACTGAGTGACGGTTTGTTAGCTCTGCCGCTGGCTATGTGGAATTTAATAAGTGCATGGTCAGTCCAGCACAAAGGCAGAATGTCGTTCAGGAAAGCCAGCTGGGGGGAAGAAAAAATAAGGTCGAGCTGGTTTCCAGCTGAGTGTGTAGGTTCACTGACCAATTGCGAAAGTCCCACACCTTCGCAGGAGAGTAGGAGATTGTTTAAAGCAGAGTCCAGACTACCATTGGGCCAAAGATTGAAATCACCCAGAACAAGCAATTTGTTGTGGGAAGTGGCCATATTCGTAATAGTCGTGAGGAGCGACTGCTGTTGTGTGGAATTAAAAGCTCCCGGCGGGCGGTAACATATTACAGCCGTGAAGGATGTTCCGGAGAGACAGTTAATTGAAAGACCTAATATTTCCGTACCAGCCACTGGGTCCATGTCAAGTGTTTTTATGGACCAAGAGGCTCTGTAGATTATGCCAACTCCACCACCCCGACCCTTGGGTCTTGGGAGATGTAAGATTTTATAATCTTGTGGACATGCCCAGTCTAGCTCTATGTTACAGTCGGAGTGGGTCCAGGTCTCAGTCATGAACAATACGTCGAGGTGGTGATTCTCGATAAGCTGAGAGATTTCATTGGCGTGTTTGGGCAATGACCTGACATTCAGCAGGCCGCCCATCAGTAGACCTTTGCAGGCGAAGTCTTGTAAGGGGAATGCAGTGTCCATGAAGGAGAGTTGGCCTTCATGAACAAAGTCTCTGAGGGAGAGTAAAAACTCACGTGACAGATACGGAGAGCTGGTGGAGGGTGTAAGGGCAGGAGCATCGGGGAGCGCTGCAGCCACTGCCGAGGCGCGGACGAGCGCAGACGAGCTTGCCTTATGCGCGCCTTCGGCGCGCATTCGTCGCGCCCGCTGCGCTCGTCCGCTGCGCTTCCGACAGAAACTCATGATTTATAGGTAGTGTCGGTGCGTAGGAGGGGGGCGTGGCCTGGCGCGGTGGGCGTGTCCGGCGGCGACCAAGAATGGCTGCAGGACGCGATGTGCTCTACGAGCAAAGCGGCAAGCTGTCAGCCGCTGAGCTGTGGCACAGGTGAGGCCAAGGTCTTAAGCACAGTACAAGTATTAAAAACACACTTTATACACAGAGGAACAAAGTTTTAAAACTAGCGACTACCGGCTTCCGCCTCAGTAGTGTTTTCCAGGTTGTAGAAGGGCGCAGGCGCTTTGGCGCGTTATTTATACCAATTTAGGCGGGGGGGCGTGGCCTGGCGCGGTGGGCGTGTCCGGCGGCGACCAAGAATGGCTGCAGGACGCGATGTGCTCTACGAGCAAAGCGGCAAGCTGTCAGCCGCTGAACTGTGGCACAGGTGAGGCCAAGGTCTTAAGCACAGTACAAGTATTAAAAACACACTTTATACACAGAGAAACAAAGTTTTAAAACTAGCGACTACCGGCTTCCGCCTCAGTAGTGTTTTCCAGGTTGTAGAAGGGCGCAGGCGCTTTGGCGCGTTATTTATACCAATTTAGGCGGGGGGGCGTGGCCTGGCGCGGTGGGCGTGTCCGGCGGCGACCAAGAATGGCTGCAGGACGCGATGTGCTCTACGAGCAAAGCGGCAAGCTATCAGCCGCTGAGCTGTGGCACAGGTGAGGCCAAGGTCTTAAGCACAGTACAAGTATTAAAAACACACTTTATACACAGAGAAACAAAGTTTTAAAACTAGCGACTACCGGCTTCCGCCTCAGTAGTGTTTTCCAGGTTGTAGAAGGGCGCAGGCGCTTTGGCGCGTTATTTATACCAATTTAGGCGGGGGGGGGGCGTGGCCTGGCGCGGTGGGCGTGTCCGGCGGCGACCAAGAATGGCTGCAGGACGCGATGTGCTCTACGAGCAAAGCGGCAAGCTGTCAGCCGCTGAGCTGTGGCACAGGTGAGGCCAAGGTCTTAAGCACAGTACAAGTATTAAAAACACACTTTATACACAGAGAAACAAAGTTTTAAAACTAGCGACTACCGGCTTCCGCCTCAGTAGTGTTTTCCAGGTTGTAGAAGGGCGCAGGCGCTTTGGCGCGTTATTTATACCAATTTAGGCGGGGGGGGCGTGGCCTGGCGCGGTGGGCGTGTCCGGCGGCGACCAAGAATGGCTGCAGGACGCGATGTGCTCTACGAGCAAAGCGGCAAGCTGTCAGCCGCTGAGCTGTGGCACAGGTGAGGCCAAGGTCTTAAGCACAGTACAAGTATTAAAAACACACTTTATACACAGAGAAACAAAGTTTTAAAACTAGCGACTACCGGCTTCCGCCTCAGTAGTGTTTTCCAGGTTGTAGAAGGGCGCAGGCGCTTTGGCGCGTTATTTATACCAATTTAGGCGGAGGGGGCGTGGCCTGGCGCGGTGGGCGTGTCCGGCGGCGACCAAGAATGGCTGCAGGACGCGATGTGCTCTACGAGCAAAGCGGCAAGCTATCAGCCGCTGAGCTGTGGCACAGGTGAGGCCAAGGTCTTAAGCACAGTACAAGTATTAAAAACACACTTTATACACAGAGAAACAAAGTTTTAAAACTAGCGACTACCGGCTTCCGCCTCAGTAGTGTTTTCCAGGTTGTAGAAGGGCGCAGGCGCTTTGGCGCGTTATTTATACCAATTTAGGCGGGGGGGGCGTGGCCTGGTGCGGTGGGCGTGTCCGGCGGCGACCAAGAATGGCTGCAGGACGCGATGTGCTCTACGAGCAAAGCGGCAAGCTGTCAGCCGCTGAGCTGTGGCACAGGTGAGGCCAAGGTCTTAAGCACAGTACAAGTATTAAAAACACACTTTATACACAGAGAAACAAAGTTTTAAAACTAGCGACTACCGGCTTCCGCCTCAGTAGTGTTTTCCAGGTCCTCATTGCCGCCACTGATGACATCAGGACCCTGCTAGACAACGGAGAAACCGCGGCCCTCATCCTCCTGGACCTGTCAGCCGCCTTCGACATGGTCTGCCACCTCACACTACGATCACGCCTCTACGACACAGGAATCCAAGAGAAGACCCTGGACTGGACCTCCTCCTTCCTCTCTGGCAGAACACAGAGCGTCTGCCTCCTCCCTTTCCGCTCCGAAGCCAGCGGGATCATCTGTGGCGTACCCCAAGGCTCATCCCTCAGCCCACCGCTGTTCAACGTCTACATGGCACCGCTCACCCACATCGCACAACCTCAACATCATCTCCTACGCCGACGACACCCAGCTGATCCTCTCCCTCACCAAGGACCACCACACCGCTAAATCCAACCTCCACGAAGGAATGAAGGCGGTTGCCGACTGGATGAGGAACAGCTGACTGAAGCTGAACTCGGACAAGACGGAGGTCCTCATCCTCGGATCCACCCCCTCCGCCTGGGACGACTCCTGGTGGCCGAATGCACTTGGAACACCCCCAACACCCACCGACCACGCACACAAAATAGGGGTCATCCTCGACTCTACCCTCTCCATGGCGAAGCAGGTCAATGCCGTCTCCTCCTCCTGCTTCAACACCCTTCGCATGCTTCGCAGGATCTTCAAGTGGATCCACACCGAAACTAGAAGGACGGTCACCCAGGCCCTCGTCAGTAGTAGACTAGACTACGGAAATGCACTCTACGCAGAAACCCCGGCCAAACTCCTGAAACGACCTCAACGCATCCAGAATGCCTCCGCACGCCTGATCCTCGACATCCCTCGCCGCAGCCACATCACACCCCACCTGAGAGACCTGCACTGGCTCCCTGTCAGCAAGAGGATAACCTTCAAACTCCTCACCCACGCACACAAGGCACTCCACAACACCGGGCCAACGTACCACAACAGCCG
Organism: Triturus cristatus; assembly: GCF_964204655.1. Lineage (NCBI taxonomy): Eukaryota > Metazoa > Chordata > Amphibia > Caudata > Salamandridae > Triturus > Triturus cristatus. The sequence goes on from NC_140584.1 coordinate 1,201,625,757, forward strand.
ACTCAGCCTCTACACCCCCACCCATCAACTCCGCTCTGCAGACTGTGCCCTCGCCACCGTCCCTCGTATCCGAAGAGTGACCGCCGGCGATAGATCATTCTCCCACCTCGCCGTCACGACATGGAACACCCTCCCCATCTGCCTATGGCAGACCAAAGACCTCCTGACCTTCAGAAGACTTCTCAAGACCTGGCTCTTCGAACAGTAGCAGCTCCCCCTCCCCCTAGCGCCTTGAAACCCTCACGGGTAAGTAGTGCGCTTTACAAATGCTATGATTGATTGATTGATTGATTGATTGACCTGGGTATAATGCCTCTGGGAAACATGAGAGTTCCTGGTGACACAAAATGATCAGGCACTCTTGTGTCTTAAAGAGTTCCGAAATTAATCAGGCGTGCCTTCATTTAATAAAAACCCAAGGGGATGATGGACGGAGTGTTGAACATTGCAAGCACTCACCCCCAGTCAACTGATCTGGGTTTAATCCATCATCATTCTTTAGTTCACTCCGCCACCCCAGTTCAGACATGGCCATATGCAAATCAGTCTTACCCTGTGCCTCATGGGAACAGTCCAGCCCGAACTGCCAAGCCATGTCTTCCCTGGACTGGAAACAAGCACCCTGGGACCGGTTTCTGGCTAATCAGCCGTCATCAGCCAGGCTAGCTTGAATCCAGTGGCAAAGTGAGCAAGGGACCCACGTCTGGGCATAGGGTCAGACTGAACTGATTGATCCCTTGACTACATGGAGGCACGGGCAAGCTATTTGGCTGTGTGAACATCACATGGGCCATTAATGCCAATTATGCATTTTATCATACATCTTCTGAGTTTTGCATTAAGGTTGCACATACAGACTGCACAGGGTGGTGTGCAACATGGGGGTATCATAATCTAGTTTAGAGCTTTGCTTGCATATGATGTTTGTGAGTATGGCACTATACAGAACCTATGTCTCTGTCTATTGCAGCATCTTCCGGGGGCACAGAAGGACAGGGGACGGACACCAGTGGTGAGGCATCTTGGTGCGCCAACACCCTCGCCCCGCTCTAGAAGCCCTCCAACACCCAGACCAGCAAGAAGGCCAGCTGGTTCACCGAAGACCTCCAGGCCTCCAAGCGAACCTGCCAAAAACTCGAAAAAATCTGGATCCTTGAACGAACACCGGAAAACTACACAGCCCACAAGAACGCCACCCGCAGACACCACCACCTCATCAGATCCGCCAAAAGAACCTCCTTCATAGACCGCCTAGACAACAACGCACCCAACAGCAAAGAGCTCTTCAACATAGTGAAGGAACTCTCCAACCCCAGCTCCAACGACATCCCACCCTCACAAGACCTGTGCGACTTGCTGGCCACCTTCTTCCACCGCAAGATCGCAGACATCCGCGACAGCTTCAACGCCGTCACAACCCCAGCAACCACTGAGACCCCCGCTCCCACGACCACTACCCGCACCAACTGCCTGCTCGCCTGGACCAACATCAGCGACGACAAAACCATCAAGATCATGATCACAGTCCAGTCTGGATCCCCGGAAGACCACTGCCCACACCACATCTTCAACAAAGCCAGCAGCACCATCGCACCCCATCTCCGGAAAACCATCAACATCTCCTTCGAGACAGCGACCTTCCCGGACAGCTGGAAGCACGCAGAGATCAACACCTTACTCAAGAAACCCAAGGCGGACCCCAAGGACCTCAAGAACTTCCGACCCATCTCCCTGCTACCGTTCCCAGCGAAGGTCATCGAAAAGGCAGTCAACAAACAACTGACCAGCTTCCTCGAGATGAACAGCATCCTAGACCCGTCCCAGTCCGGGTTCCGCAGCAACCACAGCACCGAAACTGCCCTCATTGCCGCCACCGATGACATCAGGATCCTGCTAGACAACGGAGAAACCGCGACCCTCATCCTCCTGGACCTGTCAGCCACCTTCGACACGGTCTGCCACCGCACACTACGATCACGCCTCTACGACGCCGGAATCCAAGAGAAGACCCTGGACTGGACCTCCTCCTTCCTCTATGGCAGAACATAGAGCGTTCCGCCTCCCCCTTCCGCTCCGAAGCCACCAGGATCATCTGTGGCGTACCCCAAGGCTCATCCCTCAGCCCAACGCTGTTCAACGTCTACATGGCACCGCTCACCCACATTGCAAAACGGCTAAACCTCAACATCATCTCCTATGCTGACGACACCCAGCTGATCCTCTCCCTCACCAAGGACCCCCACACTGCTAAATCCAACCTCCGCGAAGGAATGAAGGCCGTCGCCGACTGGATGAGGAACAGCCGACTGAAGCTGAACTCGGACAAGACGGAGGTCCTCATCCTCGGATCCACCCCCTCGGCCTGGGACGACTCCTGGTGGCCGACTGCACTTGGAACACCCCCAACACCCACCGACCACGCACGCAAAATAGGGGTCATCCTCGACTCTACCCTCTCCATGACGAAGCAGGTCAAGGCCGTCTCCTCCTCCTGCTTCAACACCCTTCGCATGCTTCACAGGATCTTCAAGTGGATCCACACCGAAACTAGAAGGACGGTCACTCAGGCCCTCGTCAGTAGTAGACTAGACTACGGAAACGCAGTCTACGCAGAAACCCCGGCCAAACTCCTGAAACGACTTCAACACATCCAGAATGCCTCCGCACGCCTGATCCTCGGCATCCCTCGCCGCAGCCACATCACACCCCACCCGAGAGACCTGCACTGGCTCCCTGTCAGCAAGAGGTTAACCTTCAAACTCCTCACACAAGACACTCCACAACACCGGGCCAACGTACCTCAACAGCTGACTCAGCCTCTACATCCCCACCCGTCAACTCCGCTCTGCAGACCGTGCCCTCGCCACCATCCCTCACATCCGAAGAGTGACCGGCGGCGATAGATCATTCTCCCACCTCGCCGTCAACACATGGAACACCCTCCCCATCCGCCTACGGCAGACCAAAGACCTCCTGACCTTCAGAAGACTTCTCAAGACCTGGCTCTTCGAAAAGTAGCAGCTCCCCCTCCCCCTAGCGCCTTCAAACCCTCACGGGTAAGTAGTGCGCTTTACAAATGATATGATTGATTGATTGATTGACCTGGGGATAATGCCTCCGGGACACAGGAGAGTTCCTGGTGACACTAAATAATCGGGCACTCTTGTTTATTAAAGAGTTCCGAAATTAATCAGGCGAGCCTTCATTTAATAAAAACCAAAGGGGATGATGGATGGAGTGTTGAACATTGCAAGCACTCACCCCCAGTCAACTGATCTGGGTTTAATCCATCATCATTCTTTAGTTCACTCCGCCACCCCAGTTCAGACATGGCCATATGCAAATCAGTCTGACCCTGTGCCTCATGGGAACAGTCCAGCCCGAACTGCCAAGCCATGTCTTCCCTGGAGTGGAAACAAGCATCCTGGGACCGGTTTCTGGCTAATCAGCCGTCATCAGCCAGGCTAGCTTGAATCCAGTGGCAAAATGAGCAAGGGACCCACGTCTGGGCATAGGGTCAGACTGAACTGATTGATCCCTTGACTACATGGAGGCACGGGCAAGCTATTTGGCAGTGTGAACATCACATGGGCCATTAATGCCAATTATGCATTTTATCATAGATCTTCTGAGTTTTGCATTAAGGTTGCACATGCAGACTGCACAGGGTGGTGTGCAACATGGGGGTATAATAATCTAGTTTAGCGCTTTGCTTGCATATGATGTTTGTGTGCATGGCACTATACAGAACCTACGTCTCTGTCTATTGCAGCATCTACCGGGGGCACAGAAGGACAGGGGACGGACACCAGTGGTGAGGCATCTTGCACAACTGCTACACATGAGCTCACTGACACTGATGTGACCAGCACCTCGGAGGGGGACAGCAGTGGCCTTGAAGAATCACGCCCAGAGACACCAACCTCAACGTCATCTGATGCCAGCGGTGACTTCCTCGATGTTGGCGGGCACAGGGAGTGGGATATCAGCCTCATCTTCCACCACACATCGTCCAGTGCCCACCCTCTTGGTTACTAGCACTAGTGCTGCCCGTGTCCGCAGCAGTAACAAGGGTAGAGTGTCCTTCCCCCAGGCACCGCTGCCCCTGTCCCTGTCTCCCGTGCTGCCCTCAGTGTTGAGGCGGTGGACCTTTTGTGCCAGCTGTGTGTGGGTCAGACTACTCTCCTGAATGCCTTCCAGGATCATGACAAGAAGTTGGCACAGGTAGTTGCCTTCATGGAGGGGATTCATTCTGACGTGGGTAGGCTACACAGAACTGTCTAGTCTTTATCCTCCACAGTGATGGCAGCCATTCAGCTGCTAGAAGCTCAGAGTCCAGCTCAAGTCTCTTCAGCAACCACCCTGCCAGTGGCAACATCTGATGAGAGTGACCACACACCACAGCCCTCAGGCTCAAAGTAATCCACACACAGCACACAACAACAGCACTCCAAGCTGGCCAGAGAGCAGACACCATCCCCAATACAAAAAACAGGCACACAGGAGCGCAAAGGCAAAAGCCCCACAGGTGACACTCAGGGGCATCAGGCCAAGAAGCAGGCCTCAGGCTCACATGCATCCAAATCAGCCCTATGCAAGGACGCTCCCATCCCCAAACCTGCTCCCAAAGACAAACAGTTGCCCTGCCTGCTGTGAAGCTGGTGCCTGCAAAGAGTCCGCAGAAACAGCTCTCTTAGGCAGATTCACCCACAACCTCAACTGCCACACACACCCCTGTGAAGCTGGGACAGGAGGGCAATGTGGGGGGTTCACCTGGTCAACAGGCGATGGAGGGGAAAAGGTAACGCCAGGCCAAGCCTACCACCAGATCCAGCAAATCCCCACAGGGAGGGCCACCACCTGCACCTGATGCACCTTTGGTCGAGACTGAGGCTGTTGTGCCCACCCCACTTCCCACTCCTACCAAGACAATTCCTGGCTATCGAATCCCCAAGAAGTGGAGAGGCAGCCCTCCACAATTACACTCACACACTGTGTCTCACGGCAGCATGTCTCTGCCTCCCCGTGCTAGCATGCCACGTGGTCCAAGCTGCTCTCCAGCTCCTAAAGCCACTAATGCCTCTACCTCAGATGGTCCTCCCTCTCCCCGGTCCAGTCCTCCAATGGTCCCCTACAATCAGCTACCTCCCAGTTCAAATGACAGCCAAGTCTGAGGCAAAGTCCCCCTCCCAAAGCCATCTCTCCCACACCGGTGCCTGGACTGCCTATCTGTATCCCCAGAGCTGTGGTGATTCCCAAGGCAGTGTACGGTGCTACCCATTCCCTGTACAGGTTCTCATGCACACATGAACATACTTTGAACTATGGACTGGCCAATGGCCTTGCTGTTTGTCACTTTGGATGCCCGTTCCCTGTGCAGGTTCTCATGCACACATGTACATACTTTGCACTATGGACTGGCCAATGGCCTTGCTGTTTGTCACTTTGGATGCCCGTTCCCTATGCAGGTTCTCATGCACACATGTACATACTTTAAACTATGGACTGGCCAATGGCCTTGCTGTTTGTCACTCTGGATGCCCATCCCCTGTGCAGTTTCTCATGCACACATGTACATACTTTGCACTATGGACAGGCCATTGGCCTTGCTGTTTTCTACTTTTTATGCCTATCTTGGTGATATGTAATAAAGACAGTTACTCCTGTTGTCTGCTTTGTCTATGTCTTTGCTAAATAAAAGGTTTTATGTATGGGTATGGGTTCATGTGACACATGCTGTGTGCCACTTTAACATTGCCAATTGCTTGTTTTACATTTTCAGAGTTTGCCAGATGTGACAGGCACTTTAGTTCTTCTGGACTCTGAGTCCTTACGGTGCAATGTTGGTTGTTTGCGATGATCTACTCTTCTCCTAATCATTCTATGGTCAGGTTTGCTAAATTGTACACGTCATGTTAGGAAGCAATACCAGAACAGAGGTGTATTCAATCCACAGAATTACTTGCGGGGTGGCCAGGGTCCATCATATCTGTGTGATCTTTCTTGATGTCTGAAAAGCAGTGTTGATATATGGTCAGCTGGTGTAGGCCTGTCTTTCTAGTCACATGTGTACATTTGAATAGGTGAACTTGAGTGGTCATACAATGTGAATGGGCTGTCATTGTCAGTAGTGTTGATGTGTGTGTGCCGCTGCAATGAGTGCCTGTTTACATTGTCTGCCATGTGCTTCAGATTGCGGGCACATGTAGGAGTTGTAGGTTGGGCACTGTGCAGTGTGTTGACGTGTCCTTGCACTCCTGGGGGACACCTACTTGTTGTTGCTGCCAGTTGTGAGTATGCCAAGTCTGTGTTGTGTTTTGATGATCAGCCATGTGTGTTGTTACTGCTTGTGCTCACTGTGCAGACCTGCTCAGCCACACTGACATTTGTGTATTTTCTCATGGATTGCTGTCGCTTGACCCATTTTTGGCTCCAGTATGGTATGTTGTATGTGGAGTCCTGCCATCCCCAATCTGTGCTTCTGATGCCTACACATTGTGAGTGACTCCTCTATGTGTTTGTGTACTGTACACTCCTCACCTGTCCACTACTGAAGTACATACCACTTCAATCTCATGTCTTCAACCCCATAGCTTGCCAGTGTGTGAGCACCCCCAACACTTCGTAGTGTGACACAATGCTGTGTGAGGCTGAACTGTGTACAGGCCCAATGTGACACTCAGGACAGTTTCCCAATTAGTTATGTGTTATTTTCTTCTACTGGCTTGCTCTCATGGTTGCTCATGTGCAGTATACATGTTTGAGAAACACAGTCCTCTAGTTATGTTTTTTACACCTGGGTGTCCCTAAGTTTTGCATCTGCGGGTGATGGGTAAGCTATATGTGTGTTTGGTGAGGTACTGTTACCCTTACTGAGTGTGATCTTCTCTGTGTGCTTTGATGATTTGTGTTGTGGGAGTTCAAGGTGTGGCACTCAGATGTGTGTGCTACTGGTTTCGTTGGTGTGCACACACTGCTTGGTGTGCGTACAGTGCTGTCAATGTGTGTTGCTGTTAGACTTGGGGGTCACTAGTTGGCACAGGTATGCACTTGTGACAAATAGGGACACTCTCCTCTAGTCAGGGTAGGGGGGTACACTCCTACAATAACCCCTGCTCACCCCCTTGGTAGCTTGGCACGAGCAGACAGGCTTATCTCAGAGGCAGTGTGTAAAGCATTTGTGAACACATACAGTAACCAAGTGACAACACTACAGATGGACATACACAGGTTTTATATAAAAAATAAGTATTCTTTATATAGATTTATCACAAGACCATTAAATGACAAAAACACACAATACTGTTACTTTAGATGGTAGGATTTTGCTTAGTTCTCTTAAGTTCTTAAATGCGACACTTTAAGTCAATGTACCTTTTAGATGCGACACGCAGGGCAACGAAAGTGTTGCAACGATGTTGATGCGATGAAGTTTTTGGTGCAAATAAATAAAGACGTGAAGATCTTCCAGATGCGGCACGCTTCTCCAATGTTGCGAGAAGACTCGACTCGATGCTTCAGCTGCAGCGGCGACACATTTTACGCAATGCGACGACAGCAGCCTTGGCAGCGACACTCTTCTCCGACGTTTGCGAGACGCTTCTGCTCGATGCGATGTTGCAGCGGCGACACCCCTTTACGCGAGGCGACGACAGCAGCTCCGACGGCGGCACGCTTCTCCGTGGATGCGAGGTGCTTTTCTTGATGCGGTGCAATGCGACAACTACGATGGCTGCGATGGCGATACGCTTCTTCCTCGATGCGAGACTCTTCTCTTGATGCGGTGCAATGCGTCAGCTACGATGGCTGCGATGGCGACACGCTTCTTCGGCTTGCGAGACACTTCCTGGATGATGCGAGACGCTTCCGCCCAATGCGATGCTGCAGCAGCGACACACTTTACGAGATGCGACGACAACAGCTCCGACAGCGGCACGCTTCTCCTTCTTGAGTCGCGCTTCCAGCTCCTTGCGACACGCAGTCCCTCAGAAGGCCCAACAACAGCAGCAGGCACGTCCAAAGAGCTCTGGGGAGCTGGGGGGTGAAGTCTGTTGTTCCTGAAACTTTAGCAGGAGGCAAGCTCTTTTCCAAGCCGTTGGAGATCCTTCACAAGTTGAGCAAAAGTACACACAAAGTTCCTTTCTCCTCTCTTTGGCAGTAAGGCAACCACTGCAGGCCAATCCCCCAGGTTCAGGGATAGTTTCCTCCACAGCTTCTTCTAGTTCCTCCCTCAGCAGAGCTTCTTCTTGTTTCTCAAAGTGATCTAATTTCTTGGGATCAGGGTCCCAATATTTATACCCCCAAATCCTTTGTCCTCTGATGGCAGAGGGGCCTTTGCCCAGTCCAAACCAGTTCTGGAGCACTCTGTTTACATGACTCCTTTCCTTTCACAGTGTAGAGCAGAAACATCAGACGCCCCACAGGAGGTGGAGCCAGCATTGTGGAGGGAAAGCACAGCCCTGGAGCACGTTGTTGACATGATTCCTTCTCTCCTTTCACAGTGCAGGGCAGAGACATCAGACGCACCACAGGGGGTGGAGCCAGCACTGTCCTATTCAGGTCCCAGGTGCAACTCCTCCCTCCCATCTAGATGCAGATCTCTCTATTCACCACTGGGTGGATCCACCCTGTCTCCTGGAATCCCCCAGCCCTGTCACTCAAACTCCAGACAAGGAATACACAACCTAGCAGAGGCAGGTTTGAATGGTTAGACAAGAAAATACCTACTTTCTAAAAGTGGTATTTTCAAACACAGAATGTTAAAACCAACTTCACTAAAAGATGTATTTTATCATTCTGAGTTCAGGCATACTAAATTCAAATTTCTACCGTGTTCCCTGAGACAGTTAGGATTATAGGATGTAATAATCAAACTGCCCATTCTTTCCTATGCAGAACAGTTAGCCTTGCAATAGTGAAAAACGAAAATGGCGGTAATTCACTATTAGGACATGCCACACACACTAGAGCATGTCCTACCTTATACTTACAATGCACCCTGCCTACCATAGGGGTGTCTGATATGAAGAAAAGGGAAGGTTTAGGGACTGGCAAGTGGGTGCACTTGCCCAGTCAGCATGGTAGTACCAGACTGCACACAGGCTCTGCAATGGCAAGCCTTAGACACACTTTTACAGGCTGCTTCTGTGGGTGGCACAACCAGTGCTGCAAGCCCACCAGCAGCATTTGGATTACCAGCCCTGGGCACTCCTGGTGCACTATACTAGGGTCTGACAGGTAAACCAAATCAGCCAGATCATGGAATCACTAATCCATACATTAATTTACAATGGGGAGAGCATATGCACTTTAGCACTGATCAGCAGTGGTAAAGTGCGCAGAGTCATAAAACAGCCAAAAACAGATCAGAAAAAATATAGGAGGAAGGCAAAAAGTTTAGGGATGACCCTGCAAAAAGGGCCAAGTCCAACAGTTGCCTTGTACTTGCTTGGTGTGCATCCCCCTTATGTCCAGCTGAGTTTGCAATGTGATGGATTGGTATGCGCATCTGTTGTGTTTTTGTTGTAGATGTTTGCAGTGTTTGGTCTGTGTTGGCTCTTTCTACTGACAGATGCTATGTGTGTGTGATGTTCTATTTGCATGACGTTGTGTGTGAGTAGTTCTTGCTGTGTGATACATTCAGATGTGTGTTGCAGGTGTAGTATGGATTACTTGTGTGTCTGTCACATGAAGCAAGGTGCATTCTTGTTACAGGGCTTGTTTTGAGTGCACATTGGTGGTTTGTCCTCCTATTTTTGACCTGTCACTTGTCAGGATTGTGCATGTGCATGCTTGGGGTACAATATGGCACCATGATCACTTTATGAGTGGTGTGGTGTCTCTGTCTGTGTTAGTTTATTGTCCCATTGATCCCAGTTAGTGTTCATGATTGTTTTTTGAGGATGCACTTCTTGTTTGTGTTGAGGTATGGTGTCTGTGCATTGGCCTTGAGTGACAATGTTGTGTACTCCTGTTCTGTCTAGGGTCACATTGTCTTTCCACTGTTTGGCTGCCCATGTGTGGGCTTGTTGTACTTCTATGGATGTTGTTTGTGATCTTTGTGTTTGGCTATTGTATCTGTGTCTGCATTGGTTCAGGCATTCCTGAGTGTGAGTGTGATGTTTGTGGATGCACCACAGGGAGTGTGATTGGTTGTCATTGAACTCACAGGACACCATTTTGACCATTATGTGTGTTCTCACAGGTGTTGAGTGTTGCAGGTGTGAGGTGGGTAGAGGATGGGTATGTGTGAAGGTCCTACTTGTGTTTGACAATCAAGGAGTGTGACAATGGGCCATGTGTGTTGTACTGATGGCATACACGTGTCAAGTAAGTTGAGACAGATGTGACAGATGTGTGGCTGGCCACTGTATGACTTCAGACAATTCCTATCATTCCTGTGCCTATGCATGGCTTGCCTTGATGTATCCCTTGATGTATCCCTGAGTTGTTGCACAGAGGCCACTGTGGTTTACTTTCACTCACTGTGCCACCCATGTCTGATTTGAAGGCCTAATGGTGGTGTGATATGTTCCTTCTCTTGCATGTGATGTACAGATGCTATGTGGCTTGCTCCATGGTTTTCCAGCACTGTCCACTTCCCTTTTGGCTGGCCCATTTCTTGTCCTCCATTGCTGCTGTTGTCAGTGTTGGGTGTTTGTGTGTGACTTGACAGGCAGTGTGAACAGTTCAGTGGATGTTCATAGGCAGTGTGAGTCTCCATTTTGGAATTATACTCAGTTTGCTTCACATGAGTGGGAGGTAGGTGTGAGGGGGAGGGTTGTCCAGCCCCTGAGCTTCGGTGCAGGGTGTTCCTCTTCACCCCCACCTTCCAAGTCAGGCTCCCTTGTACTTTGGTGTGTGAGGTGCAAGGTCTGGCTACACCTGTCAGAATAATTGTACTGGGGGGGGCACAGGAGGAGCACATAGCATGTTCCCAAATGGGTGTGGGAAGCGTAGTGTGGGAAGGGTGGAGGTGAAGCCCTGTAAATCTTTGCGGACTGCCCATGCCTGGCGCCGGCCCTGCCTACTTCATTGTTTGCAGGTTTAGCGTCTTTACCACTGCGGTGACGTGACCGGGACACTGCAGTGATTTCGTGGTTGATGGGTGACCCGGATGCGGAGGGGTGCTTTTCTGACAGGTAGGACATGTGTGGGTACACTGGAGGATATGGTCCTGTCCCCACCAGAATGTTTGATGTGGACAGGAACTGTATGTCAGCACAGGAGTTGTGTGTTGTGGTTGTGTACAGAATTGTGTTTTTGCGTACCTGCGGCGTTGTCCGCGACGGAGCATTACTTGCTGGTACTGGATGAGGTATTGCAGTGGAATGGCTTGAAGAGCTGGATCCATTGTGGTCAGGACCAGGTGGAGGGGACCGGGAGTCTGGTTTTGAGCTCCGCTGTCGTGCTTCCGCCATCTCTGGGTGGGTGGATTCTCCGCTGCAGTGTGATGGGCTGTTTGCGGCATCCTGATTTGTACTGCGGACGGGACGTCGTTTCGCAAGGCGGTGGGTTTCTATTGGCTCCCTCCACCGCGGTGGCAGGCACAAATTTCTGGGGGTTCACGTCACTCCGCAGCGGATGGAAAATGGGCTAGTTTTGCCCATTGTAATATGGCGGGCGCGAGGACCGCTGCTGGGGTGCGGAAAGTGACATTTTCCGCCAGCACCGAGGATGTGCCTCCACCTGCCATCCTAGTGAGCCCCTAAGTTACTTCCCTGTAACTGTAGTTCTCCAGTTTTGGAGTCTTTCATAGAGTCACATGCTTGAATCATTCCCCGTCATCGAGATGGGAGCCCCCGGTATTATTAAAAGTAATGTTCTATTATACATAGAACATAACACCTGAGGCCTTAACATTTTGTAACGTCTTTGTCCTTATATAAAAAAGGACTACAACTTAGAAACAGCTAATCAGCTGACACCACCCTGAAGAACCTTCCTGAGAGAAGCTCCAGTCCCTCAGATTTTCAAGCACAAATGCATACAATTTCCTTTTGCAGTCTATTGTTGCACCCAGATAGTGGATTCTTTGAGTAGGATGTTGAAATGACTTCCCGAAATTGCCATGAAGGCCCAGCCGTTAGCAATGGGCTAGATATCTTTGGTAGTGGGCCCTCACACACTGGGGAGCCAGTCGTCGAGGTAAGGGTAAAAAAACATTCCCTGTCGCCTTAGAGCAGCTGCTACTACTGCCATGTACTTGTTAAACACTCGGGGAGCTGACTTCAACCTGAAGGGTAGAACTCCGAATTGATAGTGCTTGGCTCCCACTAGAAAGCGCAGGAACCTCCGGTGACATTGGTTGACTGGGACGGGAAAATATGCATCATGCAGGTCTATCAAACATATCCTGTCCCCTTGCTGGAGATGAGGATATATTTGATGGTGGGCCAACATGCACAATTTTTTCTTCCGGATTGATTTGTTGAGAGAGCGCAAATCCAGGATAGGTCTGAATTTTGATTTTTGATCTTTCTTTCTCACTAGACAATACCTTGAGTATACTCCTCGACCCCGTTGAGATATAGGAACTTCTTTGATGGCTGATTTTCGTAGGAGAGTGGACACTTTCTGCTGTAGTATCTGCAGTTGGTAGCACGCGGTGTTTATTGGACCGATCTCCGGAGGTTGATGACTGAAATGTAGAGAATACCCATTCTGCAGTGTAAAACCCATTGATCGTTTGTGATACTGCACCACTCTTCCAGGTGGTTGGCTATACTTCCCCTCACTGGAGTGTGAAACGGTGACAGGGGAAGAGATTGCTCATTGTTTTGATGGGGCTTTTGCTGAGGTAGCAGATTGACGTGAAGAGCCTCTCCCTCTGGGGGTGCGACGCCCCTGATAGTGGGTTCTGGCTTGGTGTTGTTGCTGTTGGTGCCTCTGCCACTGAGGGGTTGAACCCTCTGATGGAAAGGGCGGCGGTCGTATGAACCTGTATCTGCGCCTGAACTCCTTTTTCTTCGCAAGACCTCCTGCTTTCAAGGTGTCTAGCTCTGATTTCATTCTTGACATTTCGTCATCTGTATGCATGCTGAATAAGGAAGATCCTTAGAAAGGGAGATTTAGGATCCGTTTTTGAGCCTCTGGTTTTAGTGCAGTAAGCCGAAGCCAGGATGAAAGTCTGGCACAAATCCCATGTGCATAGGAATGAGCAGATACGTTTGTTCCATCAGCTGCAGCACTAGTGATTTGATTAGCCACCAAACCTCCTTCTTGCAACACCTCCTCGAAATCTCTGCGGTACTCCTTGGAGAGTTTGCCCTTACATTTTTTTAAAGAGTCCCACAAAGCTCTTTCATACGCCCCAATACAGCTGAGGCGTTTGAAACCTTCAGCATAGAGGCCGAAGTACCACTGACTTTTCTTCCCCATGAGTCCTGTGCTCTGCATTCCTTATCAGGAGGCACTGTTGAGGAGGAAGCCACTCCATGTGTCTTTTTAGCCACTGCGATGATCACAGAGTCTGGAGATGGATCGGCTCGAAGGAATAGCGGATCCTCTTCTGGAGGCCTGTATGTTTTCAAGATCCTTGCTGGTGTGGTCTTGATAGTTGCTGGTGTGAGGAAGATGTCCATAACACCCTGCAGAAAACCCAGTATCAGAGGCAACAAAGGTCTGGCCTCTGATCTGTGGTGTAATATCTCAAAAATCACAGAGGATGAAATTCGAGGTAGGCATATCAATGCCTGATTTTGTTGCCCCTTGGCCAGTACATCTTGAAAGGTACTGACATCATCCACTGGAGAGACCCTTGAATGTGGACTGTCTGTTAGGATCAGAGAATTGTCCCTTTTCGAAGACTGAGCTGAAGAAGGCAAACATGTCGGTGATCTGCATCTTCTCTGATGATCACGAGATGTCGACCTCCTTCTTGAGGAAGTTGTCACTGTACGAGCCTGACCTTGACTCCTTGAGGGAGTGGTAGGCGAGAGATCTGCTGCCTGAACCAGATGAGCCAGTGGTGACCAGTGCAGGGGACTGGAGTAGTCCTGTGGTTCCCATACCTGCCCAGTTGTGGATTTCTGCCAGTGATGCAGTGGTAACATCCACCTAGGACAGAGATGCACAGAGGGTGATTTTTGCCTCCTTGTCACCTCTTGTGTAGGGGCCTCTGTCTCCTGTGCGCGGGGACGTTCAGGAGATAAAGCTGAGTTGCTCGGCGTCAAAAGGATAACATCCCGTGACCTCGAGGTTGATGAAGGTTGATGAAGCTGTGCGTCTCGACCTTGATCAGACAGAATGATGGGTCAACATCGACTGGAGCGAGTGTCTCGACGTTAAACGTGGAGTCGGTGTCTCTTAGGTCACCAAAAGATCTCGACGGTGTATGCCTGGACATCAAACAGATGCCGACGGAGACTGATGGCTCGACATCGGGCGATACGTTGCCGAAGGCAAAAGTCTACTGGAAGTTGACCGATGTCGCTCTGGTGTGGATCTGGGCCTCGATGTCGCCTGGTTGATGTCGACAGAGGGGGGCACCTGTGTGAAGACACTGACAGAGCCCTGTGCCTTGACGTCGAGCGTCTATGCAAAGACACCTACGGAGTCCTGTGCTTCGACGTCGACCATCTATACGAAGACGTCGATAGAGTCCTGTGCCTCAATGTCAAACGTCTATGTGATGCCACTGACGGAATCCTGTGCCTCAACGTCAAACGTCTATGTGATGTGGCTGACAGAGTCCTGAGCTTCGACGTCGAACATTGGAGCAACGCTGATGGAGACCGATTCCTCGATGTTGAATGCTGCAGATTTGATGTCAACGGAGGTGGCTGATCCGACAGCCTTTTCTTTGACGACATGAGGTGTATCGATACCGTCGGTGGTAGAGGTCTCGATGGCTAAGGTACTTGTTTCTTCACCACTGGAGGTCTATTCGACATGATACCGACGCCGATGGGGAACAGAACAATAGACACAATCACCACACACAAACATAAACGCTACAAGGGACATGCATCCACACATGACACACTCACCACTCACAACCCCTAGCATTCCCATGGACACCATAACTGCACATCCGCAGCAATGCCCCAAGCACCACACCCGCACATACAGACTCATCCACCACACCCAGCATTGCCCCAAGCTCTACACCCGTGCACACAGACCCATCCACAACACCCAGCAATGCCCCAAGCACAACATCCGCACACACAGACACATGCACCACACCCAGCATTGCCCCAAGCACCACACCCGCACACAGACCCTTCTGCCATACCCAGCATTGCCGCAGACACCACACCCGTACACACAGACCCACCCACCACACCCAGCATTGCCCCAAGCACCACATCCACACACAGACCCATCCACCACAACCAGCACTGCTCCAGGTACCACACCCGCACACACAAACCCATCTACAACACCTACCATACTCTGCCCCTCCACTTCAAACACCAGACGAGAAAGCACACTCACACAAGATACACCTACACCAACACTACCATCCGCACCTGACACTGCAACTTCCTCTACTTCCAAAGCCCAATGCACTATCCTAAACCCAGTTCACATCTTGCATGCTTCTTTTCCCTTGGGCTTATGCCTCTGAGCCACAAAACACACACTCCCAAAATCAAGGAACAGACTCCCACAACCCAACCTATCCCTTCCACCTTCCAAACCACCACTTCCAATAAATAAGCCACCCCTTCCACTAAACAAAAAAAAACAAAAAACAAAATCACAATCCTCCAAAATTACCCCTCCTAAATTTCAAACCACAACCGCCAAGAAAACAATTGACCGCTATTAAACCTGAACCCACCACTCCAAAGAAAAGATCGACCACTCCCAAAACCCTACCCAACAATCCCCAAAAAAACAAGCATTTGCAATGTAATAGGTCTCGCATTCATGCGAGTTTGAGCTATTGGCATTGTAAATGAAAATGCCTATTATTTATGTTTCGGGTTTTAAAGCATAAATAAAAGGAATTGTTATTTACAATACTAATAGCTTAAACTTTTGCAAATGCGAGACCTATTGCATTGCAGTAAAGGGCTTTTTCGACCGCTTGTTAGATTGTAAATATCAGAGGAAGAGACCAGTCTGCGATTTCTTCAAAGTAGTGATAAATAGTGCAGTGAAGAAGATGTGTAAGTGTTGTAAATTACGATCTGTGATCTGAGCTATAACCACCAACAAAGCGCTCAAACACCTTTCGCTCTGTGATTACACTGTTGTGGCTCAGGAGGAAGGGCGGGGGGGCTACTTCTTGCCCTCTCTGTGATTCGAGTGTGCAGTGTGGTATTGCGTAATGTCATTGCTATCTTTGGCCTAATAAAAAACACTCCAGCTTTAGTAGGGCCCTGACTTCACCTCCTGGTGCAGGGCGGGCTGTGCTTTATGGCAGGCATGGAGGGAAGGAGGGATGGTCTCTGGCCTCGTACAGTGCCCCTACTATTACTAGTGAGCGAGAGGCGTTGCGGTGTTGGTATTGGTATTGGTGGTGGTGGTGGTGGTATTGGTGGTGGTGGGGCTGGTTTTGGTGGTGGTATTATTGGTGGTGGTGGTATTGGTGGTGGTATTGGTGGTAGTGGTGTTGTTAATAAAACAGGCTTTTGAAAACAACCAGTCAGGTGGCTTTAGTACAGATGACATGTAACACAGATGTGCTGTTGTCAGCTTTCCGCGCTCAATATGGAGGGTGAGGCATTTCTTCAAGGTTAAGAAACAGAAAAAGTATATTGATACATTAATGGAACAGCTCTTGGACTTACTGGGAAAGGCACTGCTGACTCCACATTATTTTAGGTCAACAGCACATTTCTATCCTAAAGTTGAACCAAATGTAGGAGATTAGTAGTCTACATTTATATATGGGCTCAATACATGTTTTAACATGTCCAGGCCCAGTACTCAGTTTACATCCAAACCACAGAAGTTGAAAAACTACACAATTTACCAAATCTACCAACTGAGTGCAAATTAAATCATCATTTTTTTAAATAAGATTATTTTCTCAAAATGGCTGTAATTTTAGTGTCTTTCTCCTGAAAATATACGATGAGTTGAAGTGTTATTAAACCGTTTAAAACTTCACAGTGTTGCGGACATAAAGCCCTTGCAACTTCATACACCTCTTAAATAAGTAAAACAACATTAAGCAGTGTACTCAAAATATCTGTGGTTCTTAGCTGCTCATTTTCACCAATATTTTTAAAAAAGGTGTACACAATGAGTGAGAGGCGCTGAGGTGTTGGTATTGATATTGGTGGTGGTGGTATTGGTGGTGGTATTGATGGTGGTGGACAATAAATATAAAATTGCAGTCACACTTTAAACCCATGGGCATCTCACCCAATCACTCATCACCCAATTATCCAACAGCTGTTCCTTTTCTAGTGGAAATTCTGGCTTTTAACTGTCCACAGGCAGCAGCACTCCTCAGCTATGCACGATGTTTAGAAATCCCACCTCCAAAGCCATTTTGGCCAATCAGCAAGGGGATTGTTGTGCTGCAACCAGCAATCAAGTACGAAGTAGAAAGTTGGAAGGCTAAGTAAGACAACTTTAAACTTGCAACCCACCACGACTCATTATAACTTCGCAAAATCAACTGTCAAGAGATGACTCCAAGGTAGAAAAAAATACGAAAAGGATGGAATGGACATTCACAGACGATTATTGAGTCCTCAACTGAAACGGGGACACTAGAAGAAAGTATGGGAATCTCTGAAGACAGAGAAAAATGGCCATCAAGAAGAAATATAAAGAAGGAACCTGCAATTGAAAGCCCTCAATTGGGAGTGACAGGGGGAGCGTCTGTGTCGCATTCAATACAGGATTTCGTGGGCAAGCTCTTTAAGAGGAAACAATTCCCACTAAATATTCTGGATATTGAAGTAGGGCAACAAATGGAGGACGAAAATGCTGATGATAGTGCACTAAATCCAGACTCATCAATCGTAAACTATCAAACAATTCTAAGTCATAATGAATCCATTATGCAACCAAGACTGTCCTCATCTCCACAGATTGTTTTCCCTCCAGGATAAAGAAAAGTCACAACACGAAGAGAACACTGCTGGTGGAGTAGGGAGTGACCAGAGAGACATTTCTGATAGTGTCACTAGGCCTTAGCATGACAAGAGTATGGGGCAGTTGGAAAGCCGTGGGATTGATTTTATAGAAGTGCCAGCACGTAACATCACGTTAGGATTAGGTATCTTGGCAACTCCCTCGGCCTCAATGTTGGACATAATGCTGATGCTGCAAAAAACACTGCAAGTGTTGTTAGACGTAACTCAGATGAATAACGATATTCTAAAAACACAAAAATTCCAACTCCAGAATATTGTGGAAGAATTACAAGCCATCAGGAGCCTAATGCCAACTACTGTAGGACCCGTTGTTGAAAATCAGAACATGGGAAGTGTGGAGGGAATCCCAGCAGCCTGTAGAGCTGCAAAACATGTGTATCTCTAGACGCCCGATGCTGATAAAGAAATTGGGTGAACTCCCACGGTATAGACAGTATATTCTAAGGATAAATATAGGGAGGAATGTTTGTCAACAGGGGAAGGGTAAATTAAAGGTAATGCAGAAAGGAAAGGATGGAGGTGGTTTACAACATGTAAACAATTAAAATAAGAAAGCTTCTGGAAATAATGGAAAAATATGGGAGAGGAAGGGGTTATCAAGAGGAAATGAGATGAAAGGCGAAGTGGAGAAAAAGTATGTCCATTGACGAAACAGAAGAGGAAAAAAAGTAGGCAAACAGCATGACAAAGGCTTGGGAGGAAATGACACCATGGATCTAGAGAAAAGAGCAAAAAAACTAAACCTAACCGTCAGCAAGAAGTTGGGTCAGGAATGAGGGAATACCCACAAAATAGATAAGAAAAGTATGGGTAATATGTGGCTGTACTTTCAACCATCCCAAATAAAGAGGGGGAAAACAAATAAGGAACCTTAGACCCCTAAGTCGGTCCCAGCTTTTATTTGCTTTCTCTAAATGTGCTAGTCTAAGGAAAATTGTGACCAAGGACTATTAGACAAGTGGGCTTCAGTCAGAACAACATAGGGAACGAAATTACTAAGGTTTTAATGTATTCCGGGCTGGTAAAGGCAGCTATTGTAAAAGTAGAGGAGGTATTGAAGGAAGGGATAAGATTAATCCCTGAAGTAGAAATGGATAGAAGAAGTCAACAAAGTAAAGATTTTATGAAGTGCCATGCAGGTTTAGGAAAAAGACAGGTAAAGATGATAGATCAGGAGTGCGGGGAAAAAGCAAATATTGAAATTACTGTAGAAAACATAGAGATTAATAAATATTGGGGTAATTGGAGCCTAGAAAATAGACAGGCTCTCCTCAGTCATCTCTGGATGAGGGGGACTGCATAAGTGAAATTGATCCGGATAATAGGTCGTCACATAGGAATATGCGATGTTACATCGCATGCGGTACAACACATGCGATTACAACGTAGTTGTTACAGCGACCGCATTGTTACAACGCATACCATTACATCCATCGCAAGTCGTTTCAACGACTTGCTGTAGGGGGCGCGCTGGACTTAGCAATAGTATAATTTACTTTTCCAAATCCAGCCTGCGCAACAGTAGGGAAGGTGTTGGAATAGCAAATTATATTATTTTTTAGTTTAGAGCGCCCCCTACAGCAAGTCGTAGAAACTACTTGAGTTGTAATGGTTAGCATCGTAACAACGCGGTCGTTGTAATGACCACGTTGTAAACGCATGTGCTGTACCGCACGATCAAAATTATATGGTGGAACATGAATGGGCTTGGCAGAACAGCAAAACTTGAAAGCCTTAAAAAGCTAGCCCAAGAGAACGCCCGATCCTTCCCCTGGGTTGTGAGGCCCAGATCGTCACAGAGGGCTTCTGATATCTCGGTATATACGTCAAGAGAGACGCAGGAGTCTTCCACCAACGAAATCTCGTCCCTCCCCTACACCGTCTCCGTGCAGACGTGCATCCCTCTATAAAATTATGGCACTTCCCCGCTTTCTCTACGCCCTGCAAAACACACCATTTTTGGTCTCACCTCCATACTTTCAATTGGTTGACTCCGAGATACGCTAGCTACTGTGGAACAATGGTACACCCCGAATCGCCCTGGCTATGATTACCAAAAGCTGGTATGATGGTGGTATTGCTTTGCCAGGAATCAGATACTACTACTGGGCTTCACAGCTGGGGGTTCTCAACCACTGGAGGCACCGACTCATCACAGACCCAGCATACAGGATGGATAGACGTAATATGTCTTCTGGCAATTACTTGAGGGCATTGTATGGCGGGACAAAACATATGCCTAGATGTACCCCGACTTACACCACGATTTCTATAAATGCACACAGCAACTGCTGCTTTGGGCTGGAGAGGCAAGATTAGACAGGTTACTACGGTGCTCCAATCCAGTCAATTGGGTATACTCTCAAAACAACCGGGGTTTGACAAATGGGACCTGATTGGCCTTTAGAGGTTGGGGTACCTGTGGACGAAGGGGGTATCATCCCGTTCGGCAACCTACAGACTCAGTACCAACTTCACGTGGGGGAAAATTTTCAATAACTTCAGGCACGAAGTGCATTACATAAGGCGATGCCCAGAGGCTCAGACTTGCCGGTCTCCTCTCCCTTGGAGGACATGCTACTGGATGACTAACTACCAGACAAAGCTATTTCATTGATATATCGTAAAATCCTCAACAATTTACCCGAGACCCACGATAAAATACGTACAAAATGGGCTTAGGATGTTGGAGATTTAGATGATGAGGATTGGAGGGAGGCTCTGGCTTTACCCGGGAGGTGACTAACTGCTCCCGCTTCAAGCTCATACAACTTAAAATACTCCACAGAGCTTATTATACCAGCTCAGCGTTGGTTAAGATGAGTATTCTCTCCTCCCTGGTCTGCCCCTGTGGCTGTGGGCACACTGGTACCTTTTTACATCAATGGTGGAATGCCCCAGCCTTCAGACTTACTGGGGATGGGTGGTTCCCGCCATGTCCTAGATATGCCATAAAACTATTGAAGCTTCCCCACAGCTTTGTCACCTGAATATCTGGGATGCCACTGATTTAACAAGAACGGAAAAACTTTGGGTCTCACTGGGCTGTATGGTGGCAAAGCACAATATTGCCAGAACGTGGAAGGGAGGGGTTGAGGTGAGACACACTGACCAAGAATCTGACATAGATTGGTGTATGCAAGCTGAGAGAGCGGTGAATGAAAGCTGGGGTTGACCAGGTAAATGGACGAAGATATGGGGCCGCTGGAATGAGAGCAGAGGTTTTATTTGTACCCCTTTTAATGATGTGCCCCCATTTACAACGGAGAATGAGACGCTGTAATGTTTTTTGTTACATGGGACTACAATATAATTGGCTTGCTATTGACCCAATGTACTGAGTTGTTTTGAATGTACTTTCTATCTTGATCCATCATCTTGACTACTGCTCGATACTGCACCTGGTTTGGTTTATATTGTATTATGTTGATTTCTTTTCAATAAAAAAGATGTATTAAAAAGCTAGCACAAGGTGCAGCAATTATGTGTTTGCAAGAAACTTGGCTATGCGACGAAACCCCAACAATCAAAGGATTTGTCCAAGTAAACAAGTCGGTGAAGAAAGGATGGCTGTGGCGTACTGCAGAGGGGATTATGACCCTAATATCAACTAAGGTTGTGAAAAAGATGACACCTATAAAAGCAAACTGTAAATGGTAACTTACGTGTAGAGCATCCATGCTGGACACAGATATCATGTATGATGATATATCATGTATGATAATATGGTAATTAGGAATGTTTACATGCAGTGGCGGAGCCAAAAGAAATATAGGATAGAGATGGAAAATGTTAAGGAAGATGTGGATATGCCTACATTAAGGGGAGCCTAACAATAAAATTTAACCCAAAAATATTAGAACCCTGGTTTATAGTAATATTACACTCATCCAATATAATGTCAGCCACTTTTCCTGACAGCGCTCCCTCCCAATGAGAAATAGCATTAGGGAAGTATCTGGGGACAAAGGGACTGTTTAGTATGAATGATAGGCTAGAGTACGACCACCCTACTAAGAAAACATTTAAGGTGGGCACAATTGATAAAAAAAAATTTCATGCCTGGGATTTTGCAAAAACAAAAGGGTTTTGCGTAACTCAAAGGTGAGGAAGTGGTCATAACATCCTGTCACTTGAATTAACTAGAGGTATAACGAGTTTATGATATTTAGTAATCCCCCAACATCTAAATTATCCTAAGTGTTAAACAACCAGATTTACTGAGGAATATTTGGCAAAATTGGCTAACTTACAACAGAATTGAAATCTGGAAACTCTCAGGGGGCAGAAACTAGATTGGTATGAAGAAATGATCAGACAAGTTGTTCAATGCCTTAGGGTAAAATTAAAAAACGAAAAATCAAGGCCCAAGGAGAATCAAACGACTCATGGAAAGAAAATGAAATGGTTTAGTGAGGAATTTATGAAAATGAAAAGGTTGACATGAAAAGGAGCCTTACAGCTAGTTATGATCCGGGTAAGTGTGCAAATCTCGTCAAGATGAGGAAAATGTGTACAATATTAGTCAGAAATCAGAAAAGGAATTACAAAGAAAAGTGTTGGGAGAATCTGCTGGTAACAACTCAATTAAAAAATGTATGGGGATTTTGGAAGCTAATACAGGAAGCTTCAGGTCAGACTCAAGGGGCTATGAGTTGTGTGGTGGATGATGCTGCATGGGAAGAGTATTTGGGGGAGCTGAATGGCAAGAGAATAGAGCCCGTGGTAAGAGACACAATATCTTGAGTAGGAGTAGTTGAAGATATAAAAGCATACTTTACATTGGTTAATGTAAAATATACTATAAGAAGGTTAAATCTAACTCGTGCAGCAGGACCAGATAATCTCCCCACAATTATAATAACGACACGGTTGGATTGGTGGGCTGAAGTGTTTTCACAAAGGTTTTTGGTTATATTAGACACAGGCCACATCCCCAATAGTTGGCGGGGAGCCATCATTGAACCAGTACATAAGAAAGGAGCTATGAATAATCTCCTAGATGTAGGAGAAAAAGTATTTGCAAAAATAATTCTGGTAATACTGAAGGACTGGGTGAAGCAGGGGTCACTTGTGCCTATGAAACTGGGTGGCTTTAAGGAGGGCCACTCCACAATTGACCACTGCTTCGCTCTATGGGCGATTGCAGTAAAATCAGTTGAGCAGAGAGGGAAGCTGTTTTGTAGACTTCCGTGCAGCATTTGATTTGGTAGATCGGAAGTGCCTTTGGGAAACTTTGAACAAACATGGTACCCCAAAGGGGCTACTAACTATAATACAAGAGTTACATAGGCTGAATTAGGTACAGGTCATTAAGGACACGGAGGGGACATTGGCTCCGAAAATAGCAATTAACAATGGTTTAAGACAGGGTTGTATGCTAATCCCACAACTTTTTTTGCCATATACTTAGCAGACCTGCCAGATGTGTTAGAGCTGGAAAGAAGTGCAAGCCCCAGAATAAATGGAAAAACAAATATTGTGCCTGCTGTGTGCAGACAATTTAGTAATTTCAGACTAGACAGAGCTGGACCTACAAAGGAAGTTGGATGCATTTGGTTAATACTGTAGGTTAAAACACCTAATATGGACAAAACCAAAATTATTTTCTTCGAGAGGAGATAACTTAGTTCAACTGGTATCTGGGCCCCACAAAACTTGAAATAGTAAATGAATATAAATATTTTGGGTCTGGTTTGATAGGTCCCTAAAATGGCATACGCATTTGGAAGCCCTAAAAGCTGCGGTCTGGATTTTATTTTTAACCATGCTTATAGAGAAACGTCCCATAGACCACTGATGAAAGCTTATAGTGCCATGATACCCCCACAATTACAATATGGGGAAGAATTACTCTGCCTAAGTGTCAAAAGTGGTTGGGATATTGAGGAAGGGAAGTGCATAAAGTCCCTATTGTCCTTACCAGGTTCATCCATGATCCAGGCAGTAAGAATGGAGTTGGGGACGACATCATGGAACATACAGGCCCAAGTAGCTCTTTTAAGATTTTAGAAAAGATTGGGCCCGGGAATGGACCAGAAAGTTTCCCAATGGTGTAACAACAAGGTCCAGCATAGTGATTAAAAATGGCCAAAAGGAGTTAGAAAGAAATTGGATTATGTATGTGGAAATTTGTAGGTGAAAATTTGTCAACAGACAGTATATGTAGAAGTTACTAAGAGGGAACTAAGAATTTTAGGGAAGGAACTTTCTTGAAAAGAAGATTGGCAGCATTTGCGACAGAAAAAGTCGGTGCAATTTATGTTAAGTAGTTGGAAAAATGAAGCCTGGTTCCCTTATTTGGATAAATTACCTAACTGCTGGCTCCGATGTGTAGTACTAAGATTAAGAATTGGTATTAATCCCTAGGTAATAAATGAGAAAATAAAATCAGAAATGATGCAACCCGATGGGAAATGTACATTAACGTTAGGCACTAAATGTGGATTGCTTAAAAATACTGGCCCTGTGGTAACTATTCTTACGCCCTATCTTTTTAAAATAGGGAATCATATGCCGCACACAAGCTATAGAACTTCTTGTCGACATGCCTAATCTTGATATTGCAATAGCTATTGGTAGATATATGGTTGCAGTAAAAACGTTTTATATGGAAAAATTAGTTGAACGATGATAGCCACAATGGGTTTGGAATTTCTAGTTTTACATTGGAATATGAAGTTTAAAAAGGACAATTTTTAATATGAATGTTTAAATCTATTTATCTTTTTTGTTCAATTGGTTTAATGAAGTGGTGTGATTATATTCTATGTACTGTGTAATGAAGCGGGTGAAAAATGTATCTGTCTATTTTTTCTTCTCTCTTTCATATTTATAAGGATACCCATTTTAATGATAACTGTTGATGAAATTATCCATGATATCAGACTGCATATAAATACTATGTATTTATGTTGTTTAAAGACCTGTGGTCTAAATAAACATTATTTTGACTGACTGAGTGACCAAGAAAATCTTGAACAACACTTTTTTTTATAGGAAATGGAAACAAAAAGCAGGATAATACAAACAAATAAATCTTAAAAATTGAAAATTTAACACTGCTCTTATGAGTAAAAACTCCCTTCTACCAGGGTGAGAGGAAGTTGCTTATGATGGATCTTGGATTCCCCTTGAGTAGTACTACAATTGCAGGTAACATTTCCTTATTTTCCAGGGAATCCTCATTAATAGTCAAATGCGCTGAACAGAATAGCAAGCCTATGCCAAATAAAAGATAGAAGAATGAACAAGGAATACTGTTTTGAACCCAGAAAGATTCCTAGGCGCAAGCCCTAGAATTTGACTCAATTAAATAGTGTCTGCTAAATGTGTGGATAGACCTTCAAATGGCATTAGCTTACTGCTTCCTTTGCACCCGGAGTAAAGATCTTGAAATTTCCTTGTAATAAGGTCCAGCTAGTAATTTATGCTTCCAACCCCTAAACTGATCAGCTGTCTATGCTGAAGTGGTGGTCTAGCAACATGATAGCTGTGGGCAGACTGTCTGTCTGATTCTAACCTTTCATAAGTATTTAAATTAGCTCTATCTTGCATGTGAATAATGTTTTATTCTACAGTTTTGCATTCAGCATTCACAGATTGTGTGCTATTTCAAAAAAACCTTCTATATACTTCTAAAACCCAGAATGAAAAATGTACCTTGTTTACTGATTGTTGCCTCTCCATTTATTTTGAATGGCACTCTCTGTACTTTCCATTCTCTGCATGCCTCTTCTCTCTGACCATAGTCAACTCTAAGTCAAATGCATGTTTGCTTTAATCACCATTATTGTAGTTTTGCATATTTTCCACACCTCACTTCAAAGATCAACGCCTACCCTTCTTGGAAAGTCTTATAATTTTCGCTAGCTCACCTACTAATTCCACCAAACATCTGTATGAACTCACATACTCCACCACCCCAGCTAATGGTCACACCTACATGCTATTAACAGCAAGAAACTAGAGTAAACACATGGAATGTTTTCAATGACAGGACATGAACTTTTGCCTGTAACACACGAGTAACCAGTGTAGCATGCTGACTGGCATAAAGTGCTTCAACATCTCTTCAGAGGTACTAAATGCTATATAAATGCAATTTAAGTAAATTTTTCTTTTTTGCAAATTAAAGTTGTATTTACTTTTGAATTAACAAAGGTAATTACAATATGTTATCATAAAATATTATAGTGTCAATTATATTACATTGCATTTTTTTAACAGTATATCAATTCAATATGCATATATCTAAAAGATAAAAATATGCTCATTTAATTTAGAATTACCTGCTATAGGGTTCTATTTTATGTGCCTGCATCCGTTATTTTTTAATGGGAGTGTGTTGTAGTATCAGTGGTTGGCCACTTGTGGTGCTAGACTTACTACTGCCCATTTTTCGCTGTTGTAACTTTATGTGTACATTTGACTACACCCCCTGCTCCACGGGGTGTAGGCAAGTACGTTTTTGCTTTTGTGTAGCTTTTCGCTCGTAAATGGAGACTATCCAAAAGTAGTCAAGTTACTCAAAAATAAAAGAGTAAACTTACACGTAGAGATTTACACATTGGTAAATTTCCCTTCATGAATAAGCCCC
Source organism: Triturus cristatus (assembly GCF_964204655.1). Classification (NCBI taxonomy): domain Eukaryota; kingdom Metazoa; phylum Chordata; class Amphibia; order Caudata; family Salamandridae; genus Triturus; species Triturus cristatus. The sequence continues at coordinate 1,201,652,424 of NC_140584.1, forward strand.
AAAGCTTGTAGATTCCAGACATCAGTACTGGAACTAGATTTAGGAAGCTATGCAATTTAGTATGTTGGCTTCCAGACAAGTCAGATGTAGTGTGCCAGGCTATTTCCCAGAGCAAGCCAAGACACAGCTACAAAAGAGGAATTAGCCTTGCTTCTTGGACCGATCCACTTTTTATGGGTGTCACCTCGGGGAACCAAATGCAGGCTTCGGCTAAAAAAAGGTCATACATACACTACATCAGAGACTGCTTCTCATGTCACAACACCTCCTTTCTAAACTAATCGGCATGATACAGCAGCAGGGAACAATGTGGTTCATGTACTTCTGGTACACACTGCAGCATTTACACTTACTAATGAACGAGTTATTTACCTTCAGTAACACATTATCTGGAAGAGACAACATCTAGCTGCAGATTCCTTACCTTTCAATTCCTCAAGTGTCAGGCTGAATCTGGAAACTTTTGTGTGAGCTGTATCCCTAGCGCTCTCTGTCGGGTGGCTCCATTTGGCTTTGCTTGACGTCGTCAGCTTCGGTTTTGATGTTGCGTCACCTATATAGGGGCCACCCAGGCGCGTGGATGTCAGTACTTTTCACTTTTCCATGCCAGAAGCGCAGAGTCATGAAGTAACTGATGTGGTTGTGTGTCATAATTAGGGCCCTGAAAAAGGGACCAACCCTAGCCCTGACCAATAATCCAGCATTGGGGAGGCATGGGTGGGTCTGTAAGGAATCTGCAGCTAGATATAGTCTCTACTAGATAATGCGCTACCGAAGGTAAGTAACTTGTTCATCTGATAGAGACGTCTAGCTGTGAATTACTTACCTTTGAATAGATACCCAAGCCATACTATCCTGGCGGTGGGCTGCAGATAAATTGACTATACTAAGAAGTCCTGCAGGACAAAACTGACAAAATGCCTATTCCTGTGGACCTGACTGTCCAGGCAGCAGTGTTTGGCAAATGTGTGCAAAGTTGCCCACGCTGCTACCTGGCAGATATCCAGGACTGGGATACCCTGTGTCAATGCTGTGGTAGTAGCCCTACCCCTGGTGGAATGGTCTCTTAATCACTCCGGGGGCTGATTCTTAACCAGGTCATAGCAGATCTTAATGCAGAGAATGACCCGGCGTGAAATAGTCTGGTTCCGCACTGCCCAACCTTTCATAGTTCATACAAAGAGTTGGTCGTCAACCCGGAACTCTTTTGGGCGGTCAGAACACCAACTTTTTCATGGAGGGATGCGGGGGAGCAAAAAAGGCGGGCAGGGTGATTGAGTGACCCAGATGGATGGGGTCACCACATTTGACAAGAATGAAGCCCGGGGGGGCGTGGCTTCGTTGTGGAGCGTAATGGCGGCTTCGTAGAGTAGCTCCCTGTCCACCGGATCCCTTCCCGCAATCCGCTACACAAATCCGTCTCCTGAATGACAAATGGGCCATCGGAACCTTCCGAGGTGCGGCAGAGCGAAAAAACGATTCTGAGGGCCCCAGATTGGAGGAGTTATCAACATCGTGCAGGATGACTCCTGGCGACCCTGAGGCCGAGAGCTGCTGTGCAGAGAAACTGGGCATGGTGACGCTGTAGACCCAGCGCACCAGCAACGCAAATCCATGGTCGGGGCCTGTCTCTAGAGCCAGACGGGATGAGGCTCCGAGAGCTACAAAATTCATCGGGGCGCTGCTGGGGTCAGCAACAAGAAGGTGAGCCTGAGACTCCTCCAGGGCGGATGTAACGCAGCCTCTAGGACGCGCTTTGGATTGGGGCGTCAAGAGCCACTGGTAGTGGGCTATTCAGGCCCAGGTGACCTGCTACTGCACGAAGTCATAATAACCAGCGTGAACATTGCAGCATACGGTTTTGGGCCTAGATGCGTGGTGGGACAGCAGGCTCCTACACTGGAAACCCTGAAGCGTTGTGTGCCTTGGATTGATTTGCCTCGCCTGGCTGCACGGGATCAAGGACTTGCTTCTTACCCCGAGAACGCTATTGCATGAGGACTTGATGGACACTGAATGGGCAGAGTCCTGGACCCCTTTTACGTCAAGTGTGTATACGACCAGTGAGAAGCGCACTGTGTATTGGTAAATCAGTAGTAGATTGGAGCTTAAGTAGTGCACGAGTTGCCTCCATCTATGATATGCATGACTTAAGGTGCACCGTATTTTCCTCCCCCACATTGACACTGTATAGATGGCATTGGGCCTCTGCTATACCTGATCCAATTAATGACGTTGGTGAAACCGAGTGCACTCACCTACTGGGGTTGCGGCTCGATCCGAGAGGAGAAGAGGGCACTATAAAATTGGATAAATGTCGGGAGCAAAAGGCCTGACAGAAACCCAGCAGACAAAGCTCGACAAATATGCTCTGCCGAAGCTCGCTGACTCCGAGCATACTACCAAGGGTAAAATGATGGCCGGCCCGGAAGGGGAGCACCCCAAACCTACCCTGAAAGATGTCTTGGAAGCCATCTCAGGGGTCCGATCACCTCTAGCGCAGAGAACGGACACAATCACATCAGAGGTAACACTCATCAGGGCGGACCTGATAAAAATCAGTGAGAAGGTGAAAGAGATTGAGATCGGCACCTCTGGCCTTGTTGGTGATACTTCCCAAATACAGCAAGATATTAAGGATCTGCAGGCCTTCCGCAAATTCGCAGACAATAAGCTAGACGACTACGAAGGTAGCACCAGACATAATAATGTGCACAATATAGGAGTGCCGGAAAGGGTGGAAGGTCCGGTGGCTGATCTATTTGTAGAGAACCTTGTACTTAATCACCTGCAACCTAAGAAGCTATCGAAATTCTTTGTGGTTGAAAGGGCGCATAGTGTTCCTGGTGGACGACCGAAACCTGGCACGTCTTCTCACCTGATATTGGCAAAACTGTTGAACTTCAGGGATGTTATATTACAGAATGCCAGGGAGGCCCCGCCTCTAAAGTATGATAATGCGGAAATCTCCTTTTTCCCAGACTTCACCCTTCATGTGCAGAAACAGCGCTGATTGTTCCTTGAGGTGAATAAAAAACTTTGAGACAAAGGGATCAAATATGCTAAGCTGTTTCCAGCCCGGCTTTGGGTAGAGGTGGAAGACAAAGCCTGGTTTTTTGATCACCCTAAAGTGGCTGCTGACTGGCTGGAGGGTTGGTGAGGGGCAAGAGAACATAAAGCTCGCGGAATGGCGGACCTGGACATGTTAACAGATGGAGCTATCCTGGAAATGTCAGGTGCCTTAGACTTGATTTAAATGCTTGATTGTGCGAAATACACTGCCTGAAAGTGGTCTGCAGGTCCCAAAATGGAAAGGAGTGGTTTGGTTTGCAGCACCAACTATTCTATGGTATCTAATTGTCATTGTTTGGCCCTACTTGAGAGTCTGAATAGCTCCACTGATTAGGGGAGGGAGCGGGGTGGCAGAGCTTTTCACTCCCACTTTATACTACTTTTAGTTTTAAGTTTGGGCAAGAGGCACTCTGCATTGTTTGTTTGATGGGCAGTTTAAGGCCCAGAGTACAGGGGAGCAGGGAGTGGGGCAGTTGGGATGTTTCCATTTTTTTTAGAGAAGGCGACATTGACAATTCGTGGACAAGAGAGGGGATACATAGCCTACAGCTACTCTAATGAGCACAAACTGGGTCAAAAGCTTTAGGCTCCTGAGTTGGAATGTCAATGGACATGGGGACAAATTGAAACGCAGCATAGTATTACAACATTTCAAATGACACACCCCGGATGTTGTATTCCTCCAGGAATCCCACTTGGTAGGCAACTCCTGTAAAGCACTGAATAGATGGGGCACATTCTGGCTTCACCACGGGCTCCAGGGGGGTGGGCATCATGTATAAAAGTTCCTTCCCACTATCCATTCAACACACCTGGATTGACGAGATGAGCAGATATGCCGCGGTCTCAGGCCAATGGGAGGGGAAAACACTTACATTAATGACAGTCTATGTCCCACCGGGACTACAGGGTCGAACCTTCAAAGATTTAGGTACTATCACACTCTCACTCCAGGAGGGCTATCTGGTAGTGGGTGCAGACTTTAATTCAGTAGTGTTGAATTTTCTTGACCGCCATCCCCCTCGTGAAATAGGTCCCTCACACAGATGGCTCCTGGACTCCTTAGATGCATTTGGCCTCGCAGATGCGTGGAGGGCCTACCACCCTGAAAACATCCAGCACACCTTTCGCTCAGGGGCATATAATAGACTTTCTCGTATCGATTACCTCCTTGTTCCAGCATCCCAGATAGAGAACATTCGGAAAATTCTACACATGGCGCGGGGCATCTCTAACCATTCCCCCATATGGGCTGAACTGGTCCTTGGTGAGAAAAGGGTGGGGAGGATTGCGCCAATCAACCCCTGGTACCTCCGGAACCCAGTGGTTAAAAAAGCACTCCTGCAATCTAATGACAACCATTTCCTGGAGAACGGGGGGTCAGTACGATCGTCTCAAATCATATGGGAAGCTTTTACAACTGTACTGAGGGGGTAGGCACTTTCACTAATAGTAGGTGTGCATGAAGAAAAACTCAAAGACCTAACCCACCTAGAGGATGAAATCCTCCTTTTGGAGGAAGAGAATGGGGGGAGCGGTGACACTGGAGAGACTTCATGCCCTGAAACTCAAACGAGAGGAATATAAATCCATAGCTTTATGCCTAACCGAAACACTGCATTAAACTTGAGAAGAGTGCATTGGGTGCTAGGACGAATGGACACGATCCAAGAAGCTGCAGTGGTGATCTTGTTAGACGCTACAATGGCGTTTGATACTATTGAGTGGCCATACCTATTTGCGGTCTTGGCGAAGATGGGTTTCGGGCCCAGCTTCATAGGATGGGTGCGGCTCCTCTATACAGAACCTTTGGCGCAAGTGGTAGTTAACAACAAAAAAACCGAGGTGTTTGCGCTGAATCATGGGACACGTCAGGGCTGCCCACTGCCGCCCTTGCTCTTCGCCCTCTCCCTGGAACCATTGGCGGCATAGATCCAGAGTGACCCAATAATCCGGGGGCTGAAGTGGACTGACGCGTGGGAGGACCGCATATCTCTTTATGCGGATGATAGCCTGTTGTACCTTGCTTCCCCTAAGGCGTCGCTGTATGGAGTGCTCAATATCTTCACAAACTTTGGTAAATACTCAGTGTACACAATTTATTGGACTAAGTCCTTGATGTATGCCCTCAGCGGAGAGCCCTCTTCCCCCCTGAGGAGTTGTTCTATTCATGTAGCAAAGGAGGACTTTCAATACCTGGGAATTTATGTCATGTCCAAGCGCAATCTTCTCTCTCCCCTGCAGAGACTGAAGCGAGATGTTGTGAACTGGAAGACGCTCCCACTTTCTCTGCTGGGTAGGGCAGCGCTGTTCAAAATGATGTCACTGCCACGCTTTCTTTATGCGCTGCAGAACTCCCCAGATCTGGTCTCGGCGAGGTACTTTAAGGAAATTGAGGGTCTCCAGAGGGAGTTGCTTTGAAATGGTAGACCCCGCATACCCTTTGCAAAAACTGTTGTTGGGTTGGCATGACGGGGGGATTGGACTCCCAGATGTCAAAAAAATATTACTGGGCGGCCCATCTGGCCGCCATCAATCATTGCACATACCGCCGTTGGGACTATCCTGGTAACAATTACAACATGGCCCTATATAGAATGGATAAATGGTTACTTCCTGGTAACAATTACAACATGGCCCTGACGGGACCGACCAGGCACTCAGTACAAGTATGGCATGCAGCAAACAGAAGCCTTGGGTGGGACCAGAAACTCACACTCCTTTGTGGGATGTGGAACAGTTGGGCACCCTGAGGACCTTGAAAGAGGGTCTACTGAGATCTTGTTACCGCTACCGCTGAGCCAAACGCTTCATGCCCGCATACCTGCACACTAAAATTTTAATTCATAGGAACCTTTGTTCCTCGCCTTATTTTACTGTTGGGCAGAGTGTTTGTGGGGACTAACATTCGGGGCATTTGTAGTTACTTGCGTTGGGTTGCCATGACGCCTCCTTGCACTCGCTCTTAATTCGCGAGTGGAGCAGGAGGGTCTCTTCCGCCTTTGGCCACGCCCCCCTGACACGACCGGCCGCTATTTGAGCGACCGGATGCAAGCGCGCAGCGGTCTACTGAGATCTTGTTACCGCTACCACTGAGCCAAACGCTTCATGCCCGCATACCTACACACTAAAATTTTAATTCATAGGATCCTTTATCCTCGCCTTATTTTACTGTTGGGCAGAGTGTTTGTGGGGACTAACATTCGGGGCATTTGTAGTTACTTGCGTTGGGTTGCCATGACGCCTGCTTGCACTTGCTCTTAATTCGCGAGTGGAGCAGGAGGGTCTCTTCCGCCTTTGGCCACGCCCCCCTGACACGACCGGCCGCTATTTGAGCGACCGGATGCAAGCGCGCAGCGGTCTACTGAGATCTCGTTACCGCTACCGCTGAGCCAAACGCTTCATGCCCGCATACCTGCACACTAAAATTTTAATTCATAGGAACCTTTGTTCCTCGCCTTATTTTACTGTTGGGCAGAGTGTTTGTGGGGACTAACATTCGGGGCATTTGTAGTTACTTGCGTTGGGTTGCCATGACGCCTCCTTGCACTCGCTCTTAATTCGCGAGTGGAGCAGGAGGGTCTCTTCCGCCTTTGGCCACGCCCCCCTGACACGACCGGCCGCTATTTGAGCGACCGGATGCAAGCGCGCGCGCGCAGCGGGTGCGCCGATGGCGCGCCCGAGGCGCGCCAGTGGCAAGCCCGTCTGCGCCCGTCCACACCCCGGAGCGCCCAGCGGCTAGTTATAATGTCCTTGATGGGATAGGAGTTCACGCCGTGAATATTCTTCCAGTGATTTGTACCAGCTACGGGGTAAGGTATGCGCTTGTGCACCCCTTAATATGTCAATTAGATTCCCAGTTAAGTGCACAGGTTGCGATTTTACTTTTAGTTGCTTTAGAGGCAAGACTCAACCTGAATCCTCCGCTCAAAAAGCCTCACCTGTGTTAGTAAGTTCCATTTTTATATTTTGGAGTATTAATTGTAGGTCCCTCCCTAAGAATAAGGAACATATATTTGATCTTTTAAGCACTGCACACCCGGATGCATTATTTCTCACAGAAACTTGGCTCCATTCTAACTCCGGTTCGGATGTGGCCTGTGCTCTTCCGCCTGGCTATGTAATAGTGAGAAAAGACCGAAGTTCTGGGAAAGGTGGTGGGATCGCAATCATATTTAAAGACACCTATACATGCCGGTTAGAGGCTCTGCAACTCCCCGACTGTGAAGCCGGGTTGTTTAAATTAGCACTTTCACCTCACCTGACTCTATCGGGTATTCTTCTTTATCGTCACCCAGATAAACCTACCCATTGGCTCTCCTCATTCTCAGAGCGGATAGCTCCTTATGTTTTGAAGGCTGCAAATTTCATCATCGTAGGAGATCTTAATTTTCATTTAGAAGATGCTCATAACAACTTGAGCAAAATGTTTCTTGCTGACTGTGAGGCAATCAATCTAGTTTTATGTAATCAAGGACCTACCTATCAGGCTGGACACCTACTTGACCCTATTCTATCTAACATTTTGATTGATTGTAGTATCCCGCCCCTTCCCCATGTCTGGTCGGATCACTTTGCCATTCAATTCAGCTTAACCTCAGATAGTGTTGCCACACCAGTTCTGCCCCTTAACGCTGCTAGGTATAGAGCATGGTCTAAACTGAACTTGGATAAGTTCAATGCTGAGCTGATATCTACATGCCCTGATACCTCTCTTCCTTTGTCCTCTCTGAACTTGGAGGTGTCACAGTGGTTGTCATCTACTATCGGTCATCATCTTCCTTTATGCACTAGGCGTCCCCTTGTGCACATGCCCCCAGCCCCTTGGTTCACGCAGGACCTTAAAATAATGCAGTCTAAGTGTAAACACCTGGAAAGGCGTTGGAGGAAAACCTATTCATCGGATAGTAAATTGGCCTGGCCTGCAGAATAACGAAAGGGATTTTTATTTCTGACTCTATCTCTAAGGCCAGTAATCGTCCTAAGGCTCTTTTCTCCATGATAAAGAAGCTGGCAGGGGCCGATACCTCCCCGGCCCCTCCGACATTTGGGGAATCCCAGTGTAATGAGATCGCTGACTTTTTTACCATCAAAGTCGAAACTATCCATAATTCCCTGGCAGCCGGCTTGCCGTTGCCCAGGGGTGAGCCTTCTCATATTATTCATGGTGAGTGTTCTCCCCCCAAGGAAGTGATCTCTCACTGGCCTCTGTTAGATCGAGAGTCCTTCCGCCAGTGCCTCTCTAAGGTGAAATCTGGCTCCCCTCTAGATCCTATGCCTATTGCCATTCTTAGCCAGCTCTCATCCGCCCCCCCCTCTTGGTTGTCCAAGAATTGCTTAATGCCTCTCTTCGGGAATCTACAGTTCCCGTAGAATGGAAGAGGGCTATGGTGATCCCTCTTCTGAAAAAACCTGGGGCTGATCCTAAAACCTTCGCTAATTTCCGTCCTATTTCTTTGCTACCCATGTTCTCAAAAATTCTTGAGAAACATGTAAACACTCATCTGACTGCCCATGTGGAGGCAGTGGGCTATCTCCATTCTTCTCAGTCAGGCTTCCGCACTCATTTCTCCACGGAAACTGCCCTACAGGGGGTTACAGAGACTCTACGTGCTCGTTTGGATCAAGGCGAAACCACGGCGCTGATCCTGCTTGATTTGATACGGTGTCCCATTCTATTCTTCTCACCGCACTAAAAAATGCTGGGGTGGCCGGGTCCGCCCTGACCTGGTTAGCCTCGTTTCTGTGTCAGCGCTCATTTCAGGTTTGTTCATCTAGTTGCTCCACCTCTATTCGTGCATGTGCTTATGGGGTTCCCCAGTGCTTAATTTGTAAAATATTAAGTCCAGGTGCTCACATTTTTGTAGGAGGCCACACCCACTTCCTTGGCTCCACCCACTTCCTTTACTGGCTCCAGTCCCAGTCTATTGGCTCCACCCACATCCTCAACTGGCACTGATGAAAGCTAGATGTAATTCCTACCTTGGTAATATGATGGTTGACTTGAAACACAGATTGGTTTTCAAGCTCCTTGGGAAGGATATCTCTAAAAAATCAAGGCAAAACCGCAAAAGAGACTGGGTGTCATGACTTCTGGAACCAAAGCTAAAGACTCTAAAGTAATGCTGAAATGACTATCTACTGTTGTATTTTGTATCTCCCCAGGATTGCTTTTCAAATAATACCCTAAGCTTCTCCCGACCACTCATTTACTAAAAGACAGTACCACACCTTACACACTTCTCAAATCTTGTGCTCTGAGAATTTGTGGAATTTGCCACTGATATATGTATATTTTGTTGCCAAGTGATATAGGACATTATAGAGCTCAGGGGCACAAGCCCACTATGAAGGCATCTGTCCCATGAAGAATATATTGGACTCTGCTAGAAGCACAATATGCCCCTCTCTGGCATATACACAACCTGTAACTGATTAATGCACATAATTCAGTCCTGAATTATGTCAATATGGACAGCTAAAACCTCTGATTATCTGTATATATCAGATCTCCAAAATGTGCACATATCATAGGCTCATGTAAAATTTTATATCACAGATATGCCTATAGCATACACTGCAGACCCTTTGCATATGCACAGTATGTAATGCTGTGGTATCTGAAAATTGCACTTTTCAGATATGCAGATGACTTAATCATTACAGAGCATATAATGGAGGTCTGCAAACTGGACATACCCGAGTCAGAAATGTCCACCTGTGCAGGCTTCTGTTGGGACCAAACACCCTGCACTCATACAGGCACCCCACTCACCATGCACTCATACAGGCACACCACTCGCCCTGCACTAATGCAGGCACACCACTCACCCTGCACTCATGCAGGCACACCACTCACCCTGCACGCATACAGGCATACTACTCGCCTTGCACTCTTACAGGCACACAGCACTCAACCTACACTCATACAGGCACACTACTCACCCTGCAATCATATAGGTACACCACTCACCCTGGACTCATACATGAAGAAAGTGGAAAGACTTATAGCACATACAGGAATCTGTAGAATCATGGATATACATGATCACACATTAAGTCCATTTAATACCTTTAGAGGAACACCCTCTTCCTGAGACCTGAACATTTAAGGTAAAATCAATTAATGCGCTGAACCCTCTTTGTTCCTCGTTCCAGCAGTTGTGATTAATGGCATATCTTCATTGCAGTGGACAATAAAGACGGGAAGCAGATCTGGACACTTCTAGGGGCCATTTCTGCCTTTAAAGCCTCTATACAGAGTAATTATGCAGTTGAAATATGCACACAATACAGGAGAGTGGGCATTTTTGTTAACTGCTAAAGGTGGCTTTCCTCACTGATACTCAAGTAAAATGCCTGATACAAAATTGCATGTCCCTTCTTGTAATGCACATTTCTCTTTCCATGTGCAGGGAGGCCAGCAGAATTGTTAGATGGACTTCGGATGGCATCTCCATATCAAACTTAGAAATGGCAACACACTGTTTACAGCATTTATGCTGTGATGTGTTAACTGCTATTTTTACATGCCTAATGAAAATGTCCCACTCTCCCATGAGACGGTCAGCTGGTCAATGTAGATGTGCGGGTTGGGGCTGCCCCCTGGCTCCATCCACAAAGGCACACTGCAGCTCGCAACGGGGGGGCATTTGGCAGCACAGATACGTCTGCTATCTTGCTGCTGGAGGAAACAGTGGTGACAGGAGCAACGCACACCATACTGAGTTGGAAACAAAATGTTCTGCACCCATTACTTCTCTCACGTGCGCCAACTGCCAAATACGCTGTGGGTCCCTCCTCCTGCCCGCCCTCTTTGAAGCAAAAGCATTCCAGGCCAGCATGGGGTTTGGGAGAGATTTGCACGTTGCACACCTAATCAACCCTGCCTCTCTTGTCTCTGGTGCTACATGCACCCTGACGCAAGATTTAACGCTGATTGATTAGGAATCAAATACACTGGCATTGCAAAATGCAGCGCCCACCATCCTGAAGACACATCACTGACTTGTGCCATCCACTTTCACAATGCTTAAAACAAAAATGCCAATTGCGGTAGCAGCCCCCATCCAGAGTGTTAAAAGACGGTCATAAGAACACAGCAAAGTGTCAAAGGAACAAACGGAAAAATCTTAGAATTTCAATGGAGCAAATATAAAAACAAGCAACAGACAACCGGGAAGAGCGCCAAAGGGAAATCCAAGTAAATCAAGGTGGGCGGTAAAGTGACGGGCGGGGATAGCTTGCTACGTAGGTGTTAAGGTGCAGCTCAATAAGTTAAAGAGTCTACATTGTGAAGATGATGAAGGAGCTTTAACATGCCTTGTCTCTCCTCCAGCCACAAACGATGCAACCTCCCTGTCTCTTTTCATACCAGGCCATATTATTTACTGGTAGTGGCGGTGACTCCTGCTCAGAGTGGGTGGTATACTTGTACAGCGTAGGGCGGCAGCTGTGATATGAAATGGGGTTAAACACACCCATTGCGCTTTGATCTGCTTTGTCTACGGAAAATCAAATGTGCCTGCCCCAATACAAGTGACTCAAAACCAGCCACGCTCTAGTGTTAAAGCAAAGTGGACGGAAGTAACACTGGAAGCATGAACAAAACGAACAAGGTGGCCATTTTAAACAGGAGTATTTTATTATAGTCAACAGCCAACATCTGAAATGTGACGCTTTTTTTCTAGCTGGACTTTCAAATTTAAAAGGTTTACACATTTTAAGAAACCAATTTCAATGTATATTCCAAAGCTTTCATAACTGGGAACATTTTTGTTCCTTCCGGCTGTACATTTTTTCACGTGCATCAGTGCGCACTAATAAACTTAATTCTTTCGTCTGAATTTTCAGTTAAAGTGCAGGCTGTTTATCGTCTATGCGTTAGTTTAATTAAACATTTCTTGTGCCAGTTGGAGTCCTGAGGGAGTATGGTGAGAGCTGTCTGGAGTACTGTAAAAGCTATCTGAACAGCTTGACATGGATGGAGTGGTTGTTACAAGTTTCAGGTTAGATACTGCCTGAAACGAAGCCCCGGAGCCTTTCATAAAAGCTACTTGGTGGGTTTTTCTTTTGTTTAGTTTTAGTGGGGCAGCCGCCCGTGTAGACCCGGCCCTGAGAATGAAGTGCCGGTGCTTAGCTCCGGAAAGCACCGGCACAAATTAAGCACTGGGGTTCCCCAGGGGTCCACGCTAAGCCCTATGCTTTTTAACATCTATGTGCGACCCCTGGCCTCGATTGTGGAGGATGCTGGACTTTCGCTCTATTCTTATGCGGATGACACGCAGATCATTTTCTCTTTATCCTCAAACAAGGAGTGTTCCTTTTCTATTTTACAGGAGGGACTTGGTCGCGTGGCAGAATGGATGCAGGCGAATCTACTAAAGCTCAACGGTGACAAAACTGAGGTAGTTATATTGGGCAAGGATAAATATCTCTGGGGCCCGAAACACTGGCCCCTGGTAATGGGCCCGCTACCCCAACCGGTTACGCATGTGCGCAATCTGGGCTTCTTGTTGGACGATTCTCTATCCATGCATCAACAAGCGGTCAGTATTGCAGCCACCTGGTTTACCACCTGAAGGTGGCTTCGGAAAATCCTCTGGCTGCTTCCCGCTTCGACTAGACGTACCGTGGTCCAGGCACTTGTCACCTCCCGCCTTGACTATGGTAATGTACTTTATCTGGGTAGTAGCCAGGAGGTACAAAACAAGCTCCAGTTGGTGCAAAATTCTGCCGCCCGGGTCCTATGTAATGTCCCTAGGAGATCTTCCATCTCTCCTTTTCTGCGGGACTTACATTGGCTGTGTATAGAGAGCCGCATTAAATTCAAGGCGCTATGCTTTATGTTCAAAATCAAACAGGGCCTGGCACCTCTGTATCTGTGATCACTTGTTTATCCTTATGTCCCTTCCCGGTCCCTCAGATCAGCATCTCAGGGTAACTATGTGATCCCTAGATTTAGATTGGTTAGAATGGGCGGTCGCTCCTTCTCCCATCTCGCTCCTAAGCTCTGGAACTCTCTTCCGGTCTCTTTGAAATTGGAACCTACTTTCACAAAGTTCCGTAGGGACCTGAAAACCTGGCTCTTCCCTCAATGAATAGCTATCTCAGTTTTTGGCCATTACCATCCTTGGCGCCGGGAGACCCCATGGTGGGTAGCTGTGCGCCGTTATAAATTCAACTACAATACAATACAATACAAATGGGATCTGATTGGGATCTCAAAGATCGGAGACCTATGGAAAAAGGGTGAGGTGGTCACATTTGCCAATCTGCAACTGGAATACGAGCTGGCAGATACAGAATACTTTCGATATCTGCAGGTGAGGCATGCGCTCACATCATGTCTACCAAGGGGAGCCTCTCCTCCAGAGGCCTCTCCGTTAGAGGACAGATTACTGGATGGTTATATGCCAATGAAAGCGATATCCCTGACGTACAAAAAGTTGATTAACAACACCCCAGATCCCCTTGGACTGGTCCGGGCCATTAGGAGTGGGATGGGTTGGAGCTCGATGATGAGGAATGGCAGGAGGCAGTCGTCTCCGCGCGAGAGGTCACAATCTCCTCCAAACTACGACTGGTTCAACTCAAGATTCTCCACAGGGTATATGTCTCAGGGTCTAGACTCGTCTGCATGGGCAGAAGAGGGAATGTGTAGAAGACAGCACGGCTTAGTAGGTACATTTATGCACATAGTGTGGGAATGTAGGTATATCCAGAATTACTGGAAGGGTGTACATGATTGTATTAGAGAAGTCCTTGGGCTTGACATCAGACCAGAAGCTAAAAGGCACCTTTTAAACATCTTGGAACCCACGGACTTAAATAGCAAAGACAAAATATGGGTCACGTTGGGCCTGATGGTGGCCAAAAGAAATATAGCCCAATTATGGGGTGCCAGGGTACGCCCAGAGTTGAAGCCTAGAAGGCGGACATGGACTGGTGTATGGCCAGAGAAAAAACTGTATACGTAGCACGTGGGTGCCCCAAAAAATCGTCCTCTATATGGAGCAAATTAGATGCCTATCAAGGCAATATTTGTGTCCCACCAATTAACCCCTCTCTTGAAGATCCTGATATGCCTTAAATGCTGACATTTATTATTTAATATTTGTATTTTTCATTGTTGGTATTTATGTATGCATATTTGAATTTGACATTATCCCTTCCTTTTGTGTCCGGCAGTGTCGATTTTCTATTGTTTAATAAAAAAGATGTAATAAAAAAAAAAGAACGAAGCCCTGGTGCCACGCACCACTTTATCTGCAAATACCATTGTGTAAGGAGGCTTGCATGACAATGCCTGCAACTCACTCACCCTCCGGGCAGATGTTATTGCCACTAGAAAGGCTGTCTTGATGGTAAGCAGCCAAAGGGGACAAATATACAACGGCTCAAAATGAGCACACATGAGAAATGTGAAGACCAAATTAAGGTCCCACTGAGGGATGACGAAGGTCATAGGTGGGAACATATGTACAATCCCTTTTATGGAGACTTAAATAAGGAGGGTTGGTCTGGCAGCCGCAGGACAGCAGAAAGAGCAGAAAGATAACTCTTGAATGCACCCAATGCAGAGCCCAGCTGGTCAAGGGTTAGAGTAAAAAGAAGGATAGTAGATAAAGAAGCAGAAAGAGTGTCAATAGACCTTTCTGTACAATATTTTACAAACTTTTGACTACGGCAGGCGTAAACCATCTTAGTGGAGGGGCGCCTGGCTGCCAAAATAACCTCCACATACTTCAGGAGAAAGGTTGAAAACGATCAACTGTCGCCACTCAATCTCTAAGTATGAAGGCGGAGAGTTGACATGTTCGGGTGGAGAACCCTCCCCCGCTGCTGCGACAGAAGATCCTCCAGAAGAGGCAGCCTGATTGGGGGATTGATGTTTATTTTCATAGGCTCTGGATACCAGATTCTCCTTGCCTACTCCGAAGCCATAGGAATGACTTGGTCCCGGTCGTTCTTGATCTTCTGGAGAACCCTGGGCAGAAGTGGTATGGGTGGAAAGGCGGAAGGATGTATAGCAGGCCTGAGCTCCACTCACGACAAAAAGCGTTGGTGAGCGATAGCCGAATTGGAAAATTCAGCACCCAAAACCTTCAAGTTACTTAATTTCAGTAACGTAATATCTGGTGGAGACACAGTTTAGCCATAAATTCCTTAACTTTTGAATTCTCCCCAGGTGCCAGTCTGCATCCGGAAACATTTCAGCAGCACCTCTGCGCACCGGGGGATGGCGTCGTACGGCTTCGCAATGACGTAGTCTCTGGATGTGACATCAGCAATTACATATAAGTACCCTCTGGCGTGCAGACGTCAGTTTCTTCTGTGAAAACGTCTGCGCCAGAATGCGGAGCCACCTTAGAAACTGGCTGTGGAAACTGTGCCCAACAAAGATTAAAATCATTGAAACACTAAATACAAATAACATGAAATGGTATAATAATATCAGACAAAGAGTTTAATGTAAAAACCCCACCTACACCAACGAATCTTAGGCTACATATAACCCTGCACCCTAATGCATTGTCAGCGTTGCAAAAGAAAACATCCCCCACTCTAAAAATCACTCACCAATGGAAGTTAAAGGTATGCTAATACCAAGACAATACTCATAAGGCACTAACAAGATGTTTGTTGATTTATCAATATGCAAGATAGTGCCCATTGGTGTGTAAACCAGTAATGAAACAGGATACAACCCCTGTGTCATAGTTTTTTGGCAGAGCAGGGAGGATGGGCAGGGCATTAAGGAATCTGCGGCTAGACTGTATCTCTACTGGATATTATGTTACCAAAGGTAAGTAACTTGTACATCTGATAGAGAAATCTAGCAGCAAATTCCCCTGGAGGAGGGTCTGCAAACGAATCCTATGAAAGTTCTCAAAGAGAACAAGCCGGTGATAACGAACAAATGACCAAATGTACGTAGGAATAGAAGAACAAGAGCTTGTTCTAAACAGAATCCATGATCACTGTCACAGAACATATAAATAATAATCAACCCTACATGCCCAAAGAATTGGGAATTTAAGGGAAAGGGGTAAACAGCTATCAGACATTATCCTTTATCCCCCCCAGGGAAAAGAGAACTCGTTGACCAAATGGGCCAAGTATGAAACAAAAGCCATGTAATCTGCAATCTTCGTGACAATACAGAAATATTTAAAAAAAGAACGGTCCTGATAAAATCCTAAAAGAAGGACTCTCTGAACTCATTCCCGTTATACCAAGATGAATGAACATCAACCCAAAAACTGGAAACATAGTCTATATTCCAAGAAAGATGAACAATAATACCTCCCTGGTATAAAGAACTTTGAACGTAATGACCACACGAAGATTGCATACTGCACTGTAAAGAAGTTAAAATGACACCAAACAGATTTCTCATATAGGTAGTCAACAATTATGCCAGATGTTTAAAATGTTGCCACAAAAATGTATATATAGACACACACGCATGCATGTAAACACACGCACACACACACACACACACACACACACAAACAAACACACACACATATATGTGTCACCAGAGACTCCGAGTGGTCCGACAACTCACGGAATTTAACTTGCTTATGTATATTGCTACACCACAAGAAACTACCAAGCTTGCCCCCGCATGGCCTTCAGTGTCATGATCTGAAAATCTGGACATCACTCTGAGTCGTGGACACACTCGAGGCAGCAAGGCCTCGAAAAAAGAGAAGCAACCGCATCTCACAGTAAATAACTCTTTCTAACACAAATACACACATATACTCTGAATACATATTAGCTAAACAGAACTGAGAAATCACTCTTAAAGCACTTTACAATATTATTGAGAAAGGTATTACACCTATCAATGCAGTACGAAAAATATCATTAAAAAAAATCAATACACAAAAAAAAACATGCATAAAAATGTAATCCTTACCAGCCGCAAGCACATATGACCACACTTGGATGCAAAATCAAAATTTGATGGTAAGTCCCACAAGGAATTATAAATATATATCTATCTATATCTAAATCTATATATTATATATATGCATAGATGCTGAACTATTTGTACATTTGTAACTAGCGAAAAATGAACTGAAGTCAACCACAGAGCTGAATCATAATGTTATCTTGAATTTAATGTATATACATACATCTTCCTACTTCATTGCTCATGAACTCCCTGACACTGTATATAGAATTTTGCACAATCTTTGAAAACAACTCAAATCAATGATACAACTGTACAATATAATAGACTCAACCCGACCTCACCCCTCCAAGGATCAGTATGAGAGGGACGATAAGTTTTGAGCAGAGGTTGTGGTATTTCCTCCTTCCCTACATATGATTGATTTGGGAATTTTGAAAAACCTGTCATCCATGAAAAGGGTCATTGGAGCTGTGTTTTAAATTGATCCTGGTTTTAAAAATTGTACTTTACATTTACCTCGATTAATTGACTAATTTTTATAATCATAAAAATGAGAAGAATGTTAAATTCAACTTTGTCATGTACTGTACAAATGAACTGAATTAGACACAAATTCTGAATATTCATGTGATATAATCTATCTCACAGCGGACATCGCAAATGGGTTGGAAAATGACAAGTGAATGACAAATGTATTCTAAAAATGCATATAGGCCAGGAACATAGAAACATAATGAAATGATTGTATGTCGTTTTCTATTGTACAAATTTGAGAACAAATATTTTATCCTGCACCAGCACTTTTTCTTTTTTGAAAATAGAATGTACTTTACAATATATGTCAAAATGGCGACTGAATTGAACCATGTTTGTCAACTGAAGCTAGCAGTCTAGTCACTAAGAAGCAGCAAACAAAAACGAAGGGTTAAGCACATAGCACTTTCCTTAAATACAGTCTAGATGCATGGGAATCTATGGTCCAGTAGAAGGCTAGTGGTAGCCGAAACGCGTAGGCCAATCCTATTTTTGCTCACTTTTGCACAATGGTGTGTTAATAAATAAAAAAAATTAATTACTTACCTTGCTGTGGTGCCGTGACTTTTGCTGTGATCAAAAGACTTTTCACACGGAGGCGAGGGAATCCCTGGGAAAAAAAAAATATATATATATATTTATTCACTGAAAAAAACATAGGTTTCAGGGACGTTATAGTAAGTTGGACATTTGACTCATATAAAACCAGAGAAATTCGCCCGTTATAGTTAGCTGAGCTAACTATAACTGGGGCGCCCGCAATGCACTGATGATGATGTCACATATTACATCACTCATGACATGGTCAGTGACATCACTGATGACATCACTCATGATATCTCAAATGACATCACTGATAACATCACTGATGACATCATCCAGTGAATGTGTGTTTCTGTATAGTTTAAATATTTTTCATATATATCTATGCCAAGGTGTATTGAAGAATGAGTGGATTTACAAGTGGCTGAATGGATTATTTAGTAGGTGCATGACTGACTGTATAAGTGAGTGATTGAACATGTGTTACTGAACGCATGGGTTAGAGACTAAACTGTGTGAAAGTCTGTATTAGTGTCTGAGTTGGTGTATAAGTGGCTGCATGGGTTGGTGAGTAGCTACATGAGTGTCTATATGAGTTATTGATTTGTTGTCTGAGTATCTGTATGGGTGCCTGAGTGTCTGTGTGGGTGGGTGGGGGGTGTGTGTGACTCTGTGCATAGATGTCTGAGTGGGTGATTCACTGGTTGTATGGATTCAAAAGTGCATCTCGGAAGGGCTGTATGGGTGAGTTAGAGTGTGTATGGGTGTGTTGGTGAGTGAATGAATGTCTCAGTGGTATATGTGTGAGTAACTACATATGTTTTAAGGTAGTATATGTGAGTGTTGGAGTATATAAATGACTATACGTGAGAGTGAGTTATTTCAAGAGTTGGTGTATAAATGAGTGTCTGCTTGTATCAGTGATTGTATAAGACCGTAAGCATGTGATAGTATCAGCATAAATAAGTGATGATAGTAGTCTGTATTTTAGAATGTGTGTATCAAAGTTTATATCAGGGTATCAGTATGTGCATCACATTATTACGTGGATGATGTCACCAGTGATGTCATCAGTGACGTCATTTGAGATGTCATCAGTGATGTCACTGACCATGTCATGAGTGATGTAATATGTGACGTCATCACCAGTGCATTGCGGGCGTAAGAGTTATAGTTAGCTCAACTAACTATAATGGGCGAATTTCTCTGGTTTTATATGAGTCAAAAGTCCAACTAACTATAACGTCCCTGAAACCTATGGTTTTTTCAGTGAATTTCTAAGGCTTTTCAAATGCTAATTCCTAACTATAACGTCTGTAAACCCTATGGTTTTTTCTGTGAATTTCGAAGGTTTTTTAAATGTTAATTTCATATTTTAATATTTATAAAACCTATATCTTTTCTATATTTTTTGTAATATTTTGGAATTCTATTATCTATTATTTTTTAACTTTTAAAAATTATGTAATTTTTTATATCTTCACAAAACAAGTATGTATATCTTTTTTTTTTTTTGAGAAAACTGTACTCCCTTACCGGTAGTGTACCAAGCTCCGTCAGCACGCGAATCCTATCCGCCATATTGCTAAACTCGTAAAGGATTCGCATTTTGTATCCAACGGCTTCGTGGCACCGCGTCCCGCCTAACATCATATACGTATAAGGTCACGGCAGCTGCTAGTTTGGTATGCGACGGGTGCGTGGTACCAATACGTACGTAACGTCATATACGTGTGGGGTCGTGCCGGCTGCGCGTTCCGTATGCAACGAGTGCACGCTGCCAGGCCCTGTGTTACGTGATAGATGTATGGTGTCGCGCCAGGTAGGCCATTCCCTCATTTTTTTGTTATGTCTCAAAACTATATCTAAATAAGTTTAAAGTGTATATGAGAGCAAGCGATAATCTAAAATATTTTAAACATTTATATATTTCTAACTGTAATAAACTTATATTATGGTAAATATATTTTCTCAAAATCGCGTTGGGTGCGGCCTCCTTGCGCGCTCGGTGTAAGATTGCCATGTGACCTTAAAAAAAAGCATTTGATTGGTTCATAACATTTCCCATTGTAACAGTTGGAGGACCCCACCCATTTTAGTCATTCTCTCTACAGCGTTTGATGAGACACCTCTTCTGCTTAGAGAGCTTTTTTTTAAAGTTTTTTGCTGTGTTCACATATCTTATAGTACACACAACATGCAACGATCATCTTGATCAATATTCATGCTCTGTACAGTAGCCTTCCACGTGTGATGGCCATGCATCTGAAACGTTACATCAAAAAACAAATGTGTGTTACACGATGCCCCTGGTGTGTATGTGCGCATTATTGTGCTGCCTTTTGGCCTGGGTATTGGTGGCTCGAAGGGGTAGCATCAGCCACGGGCAGAGTGCACATCCTAGATCACATGTGACAAACAGTAAAGAGCAATGTGTAGATTTGTGTTGCAGTATGCTCTGTTCTCAGGCTTTACCAGTATAGTAGTGTGTCATATGTGAGACTTTCAGATTCACGTTTGACATGCATTGCTTGACTGTAATGAGCGTTATCACTGTGTATGACGTAGCCTCACTGCTGATCCTTCCTCCATCCGAGCACATTCACATGTGTGTGCTTCGCGATAGCAACACTTTCAATAATGCCGCACACCATTGACATACATGTCTGCGCATATCCACAAGCTTGACAACGACATGTGATGTTGTCCATTCAATCTTTTCGGACAGCATCTCATTAGCGATAGTTGCCGCCCTCCCAGTACATGCTACATTAATGTAAATTGCAGATTGTGCGACGTCAAAACTGCAACAGAGACACACACATAAGTACACTTCCTGCCCAGTTAGGAACTGAACAATGCCCAGGTCCCCGGAATAATTATTCACATCCCTACGCTGGCCTGGCGTACGCAAGCCCAGTCCACTTTGTGTACGTATAAATAGGATAACGACGACGCCACATGTCCCAGTTCTTCCACACTGCCTCAGGTGATATGGCCGCATCCACCTCGCATATCACACTGAGCGATAAAAAAAAGGGATCCATGAGGTGTACACCATCCTGGCAATCAAAACTAGATCTGAATTGTGAACCCTGCTGGCCGTCGTGTTTGGACACACACCAATGACAGCAGGTGAGCCGTGGGGCATGGGTGCACAGGGGCTGCAATTGAGCGCGGTGCGGCGTGTGCAGGTGCAAACATGCGATGTTGCCGTGCGTAATGATGTGATCTCTGACCTCATTCAATCACATCTCTGTCTCATTTTAAGGACCTGCTGGACCGTACTGTAGGCCTGAGCCAGCGGGCAGCGCTGCCCTACAGACACGTGGCGTTGGCTTTTGGGGCACTGTAGTGAGCTGATTACTAAGTGTACATGCACACAGGCTTGGGCAACTGCATTGCACGTCCACATTATGCTTCTAGCATGCGCTCTGTTCCTTTGTATGTGAACGTTGGCATAACATATTATTATTTAACCTTGTGTACTCCAACTCCTCTTTGAACCACGATTCCCACTAACAGTTGGTAGATCGTACTTCAAGAAGAAAGGATGCACTCAACTGGTGTTCTCTATTAAGCTTGAAATAAACCTTCATTTATCTCAAGACGTTTCCAGCATTATATTACTTCTCCCTTTTCAGACACTGGGTTAGTGGCCCCAAAATCAGCGGAGAGGATCCTCAGCCCGTGATGAGGCCCTGGGCATTCTGACGCCTTCCATCGTGGTATCAAGACACCGTCCCCGACCGGAGACCTGCTGGGCCACCCTGTGAGAGGCACCCCAGAGTTGGAGCTTGCACCGGCACGTCGTTGGACACACCGGTTGTGGCAGGTGAGCAGTGAAGCCTCGGTGCGCAGGAGCTGCAATTGAGCACAGTGCGGGGGAAGGGGCTGGGGTGCAGCAGCCTGGGTGCACAGGTGAAGGCAAGCGATGTTGCCGTAGATAATAATGTAATCTCTGGCCTCATTCATATCTCAGTTTCATTTTCAAGACTTGCTGAACCGCACTCTTTCTCGCGGACCCTAGCATCCCAGACACACGGGTGACGGGAGGTGAAAAGTGAGGGCTGGGTGCAGTAGGCTGACGCTCGGTCTCCTCCTCCCTCTGTTCTTTTGACTCTCCCTCCTCTTCTCCCTTCCACCCACTCACTCTCTGTCCCATTCTCACTTTCTTCCTTTCATTCTGACTACCTTCTTTTTCTCTTGGACATGACACACGTACTTATGTATTTTTTTTGTCTTGCAGGTTTTGTACGCTGCTTCCGGAGGAGTCCCACCCACTTATTTTATGTTTTACTTTTGTTTGTTCGAATAAAGTTGCGTTTCCATTTATTTGAGTTGTTTTAATAAAAGGAATTTTTTTTACCAATAAATAAGTGAGTGCATGGGTCTTCTTTTTCTGGCAACACTTGTCTGTAGTTTATTGAGAATATCTGCGGTTGATAGGAGGTTATGAGGGAAAACATTTGTAATTTTGCGGTGCACCTACCAAATATAAACCAACAGACTATTACATAAATGAAGCCTAGGTAATTCTACAACTGCAAGGGTTCTATGAGTGTATAACTTTATAACACCATGAGTACTGCCCGTGTAATTACCGAACCAATAAGGCACTGCCTATGGCCACCGAGGCTTCAGGGACTGGCGACACCCATCCTGCATATTAAAGTAAAGTCCCGGAGGGTGGCGATCCCCGGACTTGAGTTGGCCTCGAAGCCCCCCGAACAATTACTAAACAATACCCAGGGAGGTGGTGATCCCCTAGGTTGCGAAACGTCGCTGTGCCCTCCCGCGCCTAATTTACATGTGAGATTAAGGTCCCCAGTGCTGCAGAGACCCTGCAATATAATAATAGGATTGGCCCCGGAAAATTACCCACCAGGGGGCGCATTTAAATGAACGGGTAAGACCCTGCTTCATTTTTTTTTCTCCACTTTTACTATCCGGATCCGCTTTATTGAAGCGATACAAGGTTTTCCTCCTCTCGCTTCAATGAGGCAAACAAGGATTTGCTATCACAGTGTGGAAGCCATGCTCCCGCCCTGTAATAGCAAACATAAATGTCCCGCGGATGCACACCCCGGGACATAGTATGAGCTGTGCCTGGGAGGTGGTGCTCCATAGGGCCATGATGCATTGGTTACTGCATAACTACAGAATTAGTATAAATGCATACTAACACTACTTGCACACGTGTTGTACAGCGACCAGAGTGTAGTGAAGAGGCAGAGGAAGCCCAAAATGCAAAAATGTAAATCCTACCAGAGGTTGGTTGACATAGATCGATGAGCCAACGAGCCTGGGATGAGTAGAAACAGCTTCACAAAGAAAACGGGTCTTCAACAGAACGCAAAGAAGCTCAAAATATTGGCGAGTGCTGCCTTCTTTTTACCTTCTCCTGCTCGTCGCCAAATTTATGTAGTGAAGAGGCAGACAGCAGTGGATCCGATAAGTAGATTTATTGCAGGAAAAGAAGACAGCTTAAGCAGCCACCAACAGAAGCAGACAGCAAGGCAACCGTCTTCTCCAGCACCGTGTACAAACTACCCAAGATTCCCCTCATGACAGCCCTACATTCTAACATTACATACTTACATTCTAGTAGCATTACATACTAACATTCTACTATGACTTACATTGGAATGCTACACAGAGTACATGACTTTACAGCAATGAGCTCATGGTTTAATCCACGAGTCTTGAGACCGGTAGGGGTGAGTAGTTCGCTCCCCACTCCCTGTATTGTATAAACGCAAACTAACACTACTTCCACAGGTATGCTACAGCGCCCAGAGCACATCACTTTACAGCAATGAGCTCACAGTTTAATCCCCGAGTCTTCAGACCAGTAGGGGTGAGTAGTTCGCTTCCCACTCCCTGTATAGTATAAACGCATATTAACACTACTTAAACAGTTAACTACAGCGGCCAGTATGCTACAGCGCCCAGAGCCCAACGTAAAGGCAGGCCCCAGGGGATGGCGTCCCCGGAGCCATAAGTGGCCTCAGGAGGGGGGCCGCGCAGCCCCTCTCCCCCCAAAATTTTTAAACAACAAAACCACTGGCTATGCCCCGGGCGATGGGGTCCCCGGGGCCAAATATGGCCTCGGGAGGGGGGCCACGCGGCCCCCTTCCGTAAAAAAAAAAAAAAAAAAGAGGTCGGGCCCTGGGGGATGGGGTCCCCAGGGCCCATAAAATAGAAAAAGAAGGGGGGCCACACAGCCCCCTTCTTAAAAAATTTAAAAATGAAAAACATGCGATCGTGCCAGAGGCCCGCCCCCTCCAAGCAACACTCTTCAAACGCGCCCAGTGGCGCGTTTTACGTTGGGGAATTAAAGAGAGGTGGTCCAGGCCATGCCCCTTTTTACACCTCTCTGCAACGAAGCTCTGTGGCGCTTACTGGCAGTACCTGGTGGGCTAGTTAGACCCCAGGGCCCCCTAGGATTCAAGGGGACTTAATCCCCCAACTTAAAACGCGCCACAGGGCGCGTTTGCACAGTGGTGAAGGGAGGGGGGGGGCCTGATGTGACATGTGTGCAAACAGGCCCTGTGGTGCATTTTAAGGTGGGGAATTAATTCCCCTTCAATCCTGAGGGCCCCTAGGGACCAACTAGCCCACAAGGTGCTTCCTGTAAGCGCCACTGCGCTGCATTGCAGAGAGGTGGTCCAGGCCATGACCCTTTTTACACCTCTCTGCAACACAGCTCTTTGGCGCTTACAGGAGGTATCTGGTTGGCTAGTTGGATCCCAGGGACCATCAGGATTGAAGGGGAGTTAATCTCCCAACTTAAAACGGCCACAGGGCATGTTTGCACACGTTACCCCAGGCCCCCCCCCTCTACCTTCACCATTGTGAAAACGCGCCCCGTAGCGCGTTTTACGAGGTAGTTTTAATCCCCCTGCCCTATAATGTACTAGGAACTTACAGAGGAGGTCATGCTAATCACAGGGGTACCCCAACGCATAGTGTTCACTAGTGTATGTAGGTGTTTTCATTGTATTCTAAGTGTCTTTTAGCATAGCACTGGCTCTAGGCCTGGTTAGTCAGAGTCAGTTACCACCAGTACCCGTTGTGGGCACAGGATGAGTTTGGAACAAGGCCTCTTTCTGCTCCTCTGTTGGT
The DNA here is from genome assembly GCF_964204655.1 of Triturus cristatus. Taxonomy (NCBI): domain Eukaryota; kingdom Metazoa; phylum Chordata; class Amphibia; order Caudata; family Salamandridae; genus Triturus; species Triturus cristatus. The sequence continues at coordinate 1,201,677,631 of NC_140584.1, forward strand.
TCTTTCTGCACATGTCTTACTTCTTCCTGCACTTTTCTTCATCTTTGCGCACTTTTGTTGCTTCTTTCTGCATTTCTTTTGCTTCTTTCTGTGCGTTTTTTCTTCTTTCTTCACATATCCTACCTCTGTAGGCATAGTTAGAAACTAGCATTTGAAAAACCTTTGCAATTCACTGAAAAAACCATAGGTTTCAGGCATGTTATAGTTAGAAACTAGCATTTGAAAAACCTTTGAAATTCGCTGAAAAAACCATAGGTTTCAGGCATGTTATAGTTAGAAATTAGAATTTAAAAAACCTTTGAAATTCACTGAAAAAAACATAGGTTTCAGGCACGTTATAGTTAGAAATTAGCATTAAAAAATTTTAGAAATTCACTGAAAAAACCATAGGTTTTAGGGAAATTTATAGTTAGTTGGACATTGCACTCGTACATAACCCATGAAATTCCCCCTTTATAGTTAGTTCAGCTAACTATAACTCGCGCCCCCGCAATGCACCGCTGATGATGTCACATATTACATCACTCATGATATGGTCAGTGACATCACTGATGACATCACTGATGACATCATCCAGTGACTGTGTGTTTCTGTAAAGTTTAAATATGTTTAATATATATAGGGAAAGGCATATTGAAGAATGAGTGGATGTATAAGTGTCTGAATGGATGTTTTACTAGGTGCGTGACTGACTCTATAAGTGAGTGGTTAAACATATCTTACTGAATGCATGGGTTAGTGACTAAACTGTGTGAATCTCTGTATCCATCTGTCTGTTGGTGTGTAAGCGACAGCATGGGTTTGTGAATAACTACATAAGTGTCTATATGAGTTATTGATTGGTTGTCTGAGTATCTGTATGGGTGCCTGAGTGTTAGTGTGGGTGGGATGTGTGTGACTCTGTGCATAGATGTGAGTGGATGATTCACTGGGTGCATAGTTTGAAGTGTGCATCTGTGATGGACTGTATGGGTGGGTGAGTGTGTGTATGGGTGTGTTAGTGAGTGAAAGTATATGTCATTGGTACATGTGTAAGTAATTACATATATGAAAGGCAGTATATATGTGTGTTAGAGTATATAAATGGCTATAAGTGAGAGTGTGTGATTGTTAGAGTGGCTGCATGGATGAGTGTTTGCTTGTATCAGTGATTGTATTAGAACGTAAGAATGTGCTAGTATTTCTATGAGAAAGTGAGCTGGTGTGTGTATAACTGAATAGGTGAGTAAATGGGAGTGTGAATAATTATTTGCATGACTGATTAGGTGTGTGAGTACCTCTATGGATGAGTGGCGGTGTGTGAGTGTCTATATAGGTGTATGAGTGCATATGATAGTCCTGTACTGAGTGACCGTAAGTATGAGTTATTGTACAGGTGAGTGAGTGGATATGTGTGTAGACGTAAGAATCAGTGAGTGGTTATGTAGTTATTGGTGTTGGAGTGTCAATGGTTTTGAGAAAGGCAGTCTGTAATTTATAGTGGGTACATCAAAAGTTATATTAGGGTGTGAGAAGATGCATGAAATATTCACATGGATGATGTCATCAGTGATGTCATTTGAGATGTCATCAGTGATGTCACTGACCATGTCATGAGTGATGTAATATGTGACGTCATCAGCAGTGCATTGCGGGGGCGTGAGTTATAGTTAGCTGAACTAACTATAAAGGGGGAATTTCACGGGTTTTCTATGAGTGCAATTTCCAACTAACTATAACTTTCCCTAAAACCTATAGTTTTTTCAGTGACATTCTAAGGTTTTTTAAATGCTAATTTCGAACTATAACGTGCCTGAAACCTATGTTTTTTTCAGGGAATATATATATATATATATAAATATATAAATAAATAAAAAAAAAAATATATATATATATATATATATATATATATATATATGACGTTAAGCAACAGCCATGATTTCTCAAGGGCTGCTATCTACAGAGAAAATGCAATACAAACCTCGGGAAGACAGGTAATTTCCAACCGCAGACAGAATATTATATGCAGAGACCATTGTAGGAGAATAACAGGAAGAGCTTTCTATAAAGCCTTAATACCTCCTACCACTGAAAGCAGCCTTACATGTTTCATCCACTGCCTCTTAGACAGCTTAAGACAGAGTTCACACCACCATGTTCCACAATTGAACAAATTAATTACCTTACCCTCCCACAAAAGAGGAAGCCAAGAACTCTTGTATCAAAAGAAAACAATCATAAACTCTGAATTGATCAGCACCACTCTTCACAAATTGAAGCACTCATAATAAATACGGAGTCCGCTCAAGAAGAGAAAAGGAACTGTACTGATTATCCTGGCTAATAAAACCCAGAAGGGAATGTGAGGGTATCAGAACCCCAAAAAGGGTAACACAAGAGGAAAAGAACGGCTATTAGCCTACAACAATAGCCCTTAAAAGAGCATATAACATAGTCCAAGAAGGACTAATCCGTATAGCCCAGTGATGCCCGCACAAGGCAGGGTACTCTGAGAAAACGATTTAATAGCAAGCAATCAGACTACGTTAGTAGTACACATAAAAAGCTACTTTTGCAAAGTCATTCTGTGCCCTGGGCACCCCCCAACTTTTTGCTGACAGGTACTGGTGGTAACTGACTCTGACTGACCCTGGGCTCAGCCTTATCAGGCCCAGGGCCAGTGCTATGCTGAAAGTGACACTTGGAATACAGTGAAACACCTACATACACTAGGGTACACTATGGGTTGGGATACCGCTGTGATTGCAGGACTGCTTTTAAAAATTAAATTGTGCCCGAACTCGACTTTGGTGTTTGGGGCACTTAGACAATGTATAAATTACAATGTTTGGGCATATTAGGCTCCCCCAGCGTCTCCCCTAGGTGTCCCAGGGGTGGGGGGTCAGGTATTTATAAGGCAGACCCTTATAAATCGAGTTTTATATGCCCTGGGTTAAGTGAAATTGCACAAATTTACTCCCCACATTGTGATAAAGTGCTGCACAAAATTGACTTTGGTGCTATGCTAGGAGCATTATGGAGGGAGGATTAGTAATATTTCTACATATTCAGAACCACTAAAATCTCCCCTAGGTGTTCCAGGGGTGGGGGGGGGGTCCTGAAGATATAGGCAGAGTACTTATAAAATATGGTTTTATAAGCCCTGGTGTTGGAAAAATGGCTCAAGTTATTTTTCCCCTTGCAAATCCTATGCTATATACGTTAACATAGGGTGAGTAAGCAAAAGGCACACAATTGATGGAGGGAATCCAGAATAATCAAAACATTCACCCCAGTCAAGAGATCTGGGTTAAATCCATCATTCTTTTGCTCACCATGCCACGCCAGCTTAGACATTGCTATATGCAAATCAGTCTTCACCCTGTGCCTCATGGGAACAGTCCAGCCTGAACTGCCAAGCCAGGTCCTCCCTGGACCGGAAACAAGCATCCTAGGACCGGTTTTGGGGTTTCACCCCTCTTCAGCCAGGATAGCTTGAATCCAGTGGAACGGTGAGCCCGGGACCCACGTATGGGCATACCCGGCGCACTTAGGGCGAGGAAGCAAAAGACACACAATTGATGGATGGAATGCAGAACAAATCAAAACATTTACCCCAGTCAAGAGATCTGGGTTAAATCCATCATTCTTTTGCTCACCATGCCACCCCAGCTTAGACCTTGCTATATGCAAATCAGTCTTGACCCTGTGCCTCATGGGAACAGTCCAGCCTGAACTGCCAAGCCAGGTTCTCCCTGAACCGGAAACAAGCATCCAAGGACCGGTTTCGGGGTTTCACCCCTCATCAGCCAGGATAGCTTGAATCCAGTGGCACAGTGAGCCCCGGACCCTAGGCTTGGCGTACCCCATTCGTGATCCACTAGGCATCAACAGCTAAGTTTGTCCGCCCTGGCGTTCAGAGAACCTGCCAGGTCTTGGAACCATCAGCAATATCTGGAGACATCGGGCCTCTTGAGACAGGGTCCATGACCCCACCACACCCTGTTTGTTGCAGTACCACATTGCTGTGGTGTTGTCCGTAAACACCTACACTAACGTCCCCTTGACAGCGAGATGAAATGCTTTCAATGCTAACCGAATTGCTCGAAGCTCCAAACAAATTGATGTGGAGCCCGACTCTGCTGGAGACCAGTGCCCCCTGATCTCCACCTCTCCAACATGGCTTCCCAAACCCAGGAGAGACACATCTGTCATCACTGTGTGATCTGGTTGGGGAAGGGAGAAGGGTCTGCCTCTGACCTAATTGCGGTTTGTTAGCCACCACTGCAGGTCTTTCGTAGTTCACTCCGAGATTTGTACCATGTTGGAGAGATTCCCCTGAAGCAGCGCCTAGAGGAACTTCAGGTTCCACCGCAGAGCCCACATACGCCATCTTGTGTGCTTTACCAACAGGATGCAGGAGGCCATGTGTCCCAGCAGCCTCAGAGTCAGTTTCACCGAAATCAAGGATAGAGGTTGAAACATCGGAATCATAACCTGAATATCCTGGACTCACTGTACAATGTCCAGAAGAACCCGGATGAAAGGAAGTGACTGGTAAGAAGTCAGGTTTGACTTCGGCACGTTTATAGAGAGCCCCAGCAAATACAGGAGGTTTGCCGTAGTCTGAAGGTGGAAGACGACAGCCTGGGGTGAGGATGCCTGCAACAACCAGTCGTCAAGGTAGGGGAAAACTGAAATCCCTAACCTGTGCAGATGAGCTGCAACTACCACCATCACCTTAGTGAACACCCGAGGGGCGCTGGTAAGCCCAAAAGGCAGCACCGGAAACTGAAATTGCTTGTGGCCTACTTGAACTGCAGGTCTGTGGCCCAGCAGTATGGGGATGTGAAAATTTGCATCCTGCAGGTCCAACGCAACCAGCCAGTGTCTTTGGTCTAGGGAAGATAAGACCTGAGCCAATGTGAGTATCTTGCACTTTTACTTTTTGAGGAAGATCTAAAATAGGCCGTAAACATTTGCTCTTCTTCAGAATCAGAAAGTAGCAGGAAAATCAACCACTACTTCTGAAACCGGGACCCTCTCTATAGCCCCCTTGACCAGAAGAGCTGTAACTTCCTCTTGGAGTAAAGTTAAATGATCGTCCACCAGCAGTTCCTAAAGTGGCAGAAATGGAGGAGTATAAGAAAGGATAGCAGAGAATAGTCTTCCTGAATGATCTACAAGACCCACTTGTCCGATGTTATGGACCTCCAGGAGATGATGATGAATTCTCACTCTAACTGGAGTAGCATGGCCACTAGGAGCGCTTAGAGGCAGCAGCTGCCAAGTGCTGGGTAGCAGACGACTTCTGGCTGCCATTCTGAGGTTGGAATGAGCCGAGTCTACGTCCTCGCACAACTTGGGAAGTTTGGCAGACGGCGGCTGGGATATGGTTGGAAAGCTGAAAACCCCTTCCTTTGCCACAAAAGGCAAAAAGCTAGACTGGCTCCGTGGTGTAAGTGAGAGGCCCAAGGATCTGGCCGTAGCAGGAGTGTCCTTGAGGCCCTCCAAAGCAGAGTCTGCCTTCTCTCCAAAGAGACGATCCGTCAAAGGGCAAGTCTATCAAATTAACCTCAACATTGCACGAGAAGCCAAATGTTCTTAAACAGGCGTAGCATTGTAAGGCCACTGTCAATGGAACCACTCTGCCTTTGACTCAGACGTGTCAAGGCCACACCTAATGGTGACATTTGCTGAGTCTCTCCCATCCTTCACTGCCTGAGAGAGTACAGCCCAAACCTTCTCTGGACCTGTGGCAGCACTAGCGCAACCATCTCTTAAAGGGAATGGGAGGAGGGGCCAAATAAGAATGCAGTATTCAACGACCGCAATTCCGGGCTGGCGGAAGAAAGCATCTTCTTCCCAAATGTTTCCAGCCTCTTGGGTTCCCTATCTGAAGGGGCAGAAGGGAATGCGCCCTGGGAAGTCAAAGCCTTTACCACAAAGCTCAGGGGTGGGATGTTGGCTGAGGAACTTACGGTCGCCCAGAACCAGGCCATGGCAGCCTGCAATTCTTTTTATTCACAGGAGCCCTTGTGCTAGGCTTGGACTTTGTGCCTAGAACATCATCAGTAAGTGCCTTATTTTGGGGCAATAGGGGTTCAGAGGTGGAAGCTCTAGGCTGCAGAGATTAGTCCTGACTTGCACAGAGGGCAACTCTAGTACAGGAACCTCGGCTCCCCTTCTTACCACCATGGCATAAGAAGCCCCCCTTCTCTGTAGCCACAGTTAAAGAAGAAAGCATGCCAATATCTGGAGATATGTCTAGTCCACTGACCTCCCCAAGTTCCTCATACCAGTCCATCTGTTTCATACACCCCCCCAGTCCTTTCCATGCCTGACAAGTCCTGAAAATGACCAGGTGATAACATAGGACTGCAGGGTTCTACCGGCGCAGGAGTAGGCGTCAAGCGACGCCCATCCAACTCAGAGCATCAGGGATAAGGATGGGGCTGGCACCACCGGTGGGCGCTGGTGGCACTGAAGGCACCGACTTCAGGTCTGACACCGGGGAAGGTTGCATTGGCATTACTGGTGACATTCCAGATCCTGAATTGGAACTATGAGGCCCCACCGGTGCTATGGCCAGAGCTGATCACCTTGAATCCAATGGGACCCCCTCCAACCCCGCGGTGCCCGAAGGCTCACCAGTGGAGTCAGCCCACTAGAAAATGCAAAACATGGCCTCGCAAAAATTATTTTATTTGAGAGGGGGTCTCTCTTGTTCCCGGATATGGAGGGAGACGTGGAGTCGACCCTGGATTCGGCCCCGAATTACCGAGTAAAGTCTCTTGAGCCTGTTCAAATCTTTGTTTTCATCAAACTTCAGAATTACTCAAAAGTGATTTATTTTTGCTTTCTAACTGCCAAATGTGTACAGTTCATTTACAGGTATTTAAATGGTGAGTGTTGTACAAAAACGACATCCTACAGCTTTCATTTCACATTTCATGTACCCCCCTCAAGATTGTCACTTTACTTTCCTTTCTGTGACTGCAAACTGAGAGGAGTTTGTAAAGACCAGTCCCCATTATAAAACAATGAGCAGCAGAAGACAGTATGACATTTGGCCTCTGTCTTGGAAGTGCAGCGAATGTGACAAGATAAATACAGATAAATACAGAATTGTATGCCATTTTAATTTATTGCTTGTACTTTTGTGACCCAAAGTTTTGGGAGACACTGACTTAGAGAAGGTTGTTCTCAAAGAGACACATGTCTATATTTTTCAATTATTATGATCATGTCACAAACGATAAACACCCCTGACATTCACTTTCATGCTTACATCTTGTGCGCAAGTCACGTGATCATGCATGTACACAACACCTTACATTCACATTCTGGGTCTCCAGGTCAGGGCTCTGGGGTCTCTTGGTACCTGATTTTCTCTAGCTGCTCATTGCAAAAGACATGGATCTTGAAGGCGCTGCGGAGAGCATGGGTGCATTCATCCTCCAACTTATCTCCAGGGAGGCCAAAGATACAGAGAAAGGTGCAGCCCTGGGGAGACATGCAAATAGTACAGATTACATGAGACATGTTCAATATCTGTTACTTGACACAAGAACTGCAACCATTAAGTGAAACAGTCTCTGTCCTTTACTTGAGATAGAAACAGTATACTTCATACTTGAGAGATATACTATACCTTATACTGAGACATGAACTCTCCCTCTCACCTGCCATTACCTCCTCGTCCATCTTACTGTCCCTGTCCTAACACATGAGCAGTCCTCCTGCGGGACAGAAAGCTGCTAACGAGCCCAGCTGACAGGAGTTGCCCGCTTGTCATGCTTGGGGCTTGTCATGCGGCTCTCATTCTGGTAACGGACCCCTCCTTCTTAGGGTAAATCTACTTCGTCTTGGGTCCTTGATCGTCCTTACCACCCCATTCCAAGGCATCCACCTTCTAGACCCATGTCACATTTTCGGTCACTATTTCTGCCCCTCGGAGGGCAGTTACCATTGTGCCTTCCACTATTGTTACCTCTCATAACCCCGGCTCATATAGTGTCTTGAACTCCCACCCCAGTTGGCATTCCTTGAGAAGCACCCGGTCCCCAGGTTTTAGCAGGCAGTGTTTTGCTCTCCTCTTCAGACTGGCCTTCATGTTATTTGTTGCTTGCCGGGCTTGGGTACCCTCTCGGTCATATTCACGCACAGACCACCCGGGGTATACACTAATTATATCCTCCGCTACCCTTCTAACATGAGAGACCAAGGAGAACACTGAGGGGCATATTCACAAGAACGTGTGTTAACTACCGCAAGAGTAGGCTAACGCACCTCAACATCGCAGTCCATCGTGGGAAAATTATGCCGTGCCAACCAAGTATTCACAACGCGGCAGTAGCATGCGAAAGTCACCAGATAACGCGTCAACTGGCCGTGCAAAATCGAACGCCACGTCGCAAAAATGTGAAACGTGAACACAAAAAATCATGCGATGAGGCCAATCGCGGTAAAATAATTAGCGAAAAACAGCCAAAGGCCTGCAGATCCCATGTGACTGGTGGGAAAATGCACCATTAAAGAAACAAAAAAAACCACCAAAACCAATTCAAACTGCTTAGCACCATGGATGCACCCGGACCGATTGCAGAGGACATGCCAAACTCACCAAGCCCCACGGAGGACCAGCACGGAACCCCGGGATTGGGGAAGAGCAAGGTGAAGAGGAAGACGGGGTTCAGTCCGCAGGAAGACCGGATCATCGTCACGGAGGTGATAGAAAACTATCAACAACTGTTCGGCACCTCCCCTGCGGCACTGGCAACACAAACGGAAACATGGCAGTCCATCGTCACAAAACTCAATGCAATCGGAGTGTCAAGGAGGTCAATGGAGAAGGTCAGGAGGCGCTGGCATTAAGTGCACAGCCAAACGAAGGAGAAACTTGCCGCCAACAGGAATGCAGCAATGGCGACTGGAGGTGGGAGTCCTGCGACACAAGAGGAGCTGGATGAGCTGGAGGAAATGGTGGCCATAGTCAGCAGTGTGGAGACGGTGGCAGGAGTTGGGGGCATGGACACAGCTCAATACGACCTGACCCAACAGCAACAGGGTGAGTAACGACCAGGGACTGGGGGCACGGGGGAGATGGGCACAATGGCACACATGCACCAATATGTTGCGCACACTGCATACCCACAATGATCGTGGAACATGTCCCTGACAGCCTTCGCACACTGCAGTACACATAGAAACACCAAGTAGGCCCCCGTCCACTATGTGCACAAAGGGGCCCACCTCCCCAAAACCAATATCACAACCTACCCATGCACATGTGCTGAATCCAGGAAAGCAGCGGCTCTTTGAGCCACACTGTCTATAAAAGTGACACTGCATGACAGATAGTACGGATGCAGTCACAATACATGCTATGGCCCACGAATCGACATGGAGGTGTCCCAGTGCAGATCACATCCGTAAAGGAGCAGGTCACACTCTGACATATCCACGTGCACCCACAACCCATGTCGTACAACACACGCAGCAGACGAACAATGCACCAGGCCACAAAATCTGTCCGGGAGCACATATGACCCAAGTCAAAAACAATACAGCCCCTGAAAAGCACACAATTCAAAGGCACCCCCCCTCAAAGGGAGAAGGGTACACGAAATCCGAGCTGTAGGGGCAACTCCCCCACAATACAGCACACACACATAGCAATCACAGTACATCAGCAACAACGGCAAAGTGGTACAATGCGCAACACCAAAGGACAGAGCTCACAACATGTTCCGCTCGCGCGTATCAACTGTCCACTCACATCAGGCATTGCCTGACACTGTTTGATGACAATGTACGGGTACTACCACACATCCGTCATCTAGTCGGTAAACACACTGTCTCCCATCAAATATCCAGCTCCACCAAAACAGTCACAATGTACATTGGCATGCAGTCTGAATGTACACATCTGCAATCCTTCAACATACATGTGCAACACTGTTAACCTGCATCACCCCTTTAGATTTCAGAGGGTCAAAAAACACCTCGTGCAGAGCACACTACACTTCCCATCAGTGTTGATGAAGAGGACAACCTGCACATATGTCAAGACACCCTCCAACGGATAATGGACAGCCTCTCCACCCCATCCCCAGGAGCAGGGCAGGCCAGCTGCCTTGAGGAGACCCCACCACCTGCACTGACCACAAACCAGGAAACACACACCACCAGGGCTGTCTCCCAGGACCCCCCGACCAAGACACGGAATTACAACAGCGTGTGTGGGCATGCCAGGTGGAGTTGGCTGAACAGCTGCGGGTGGGATTCGAGCTCGTGGCAGCCAAACTCGATGCCATTCGTGGGTGTCTGAGTCCCATCAAGGAACACATACAGTCCCTATCGGACACCCCCTGCATGCACCATGCTCCACCACAGACCTTGGCTGACCTCACTGGGGCCATTAATCGGATACAAGAACTGTGTGTTCATACAGGCACCAGCGATGACAGCACAGAGTTGGCACAGCTGCGGAGGGCAATGGAGACCACGGAGCAGATGCAGGCTGAACGTCTGGCTGCCACGTCTGGACACCAGCGAGGAGTAGATGGGAACTTCAACGCCCTGCAGTACATCATCTTGCCATTAATGCCATTGAGCCGGTCACAGATGGCTGCAGCGGGAATATCGACACACACAGCTCCGACCCCTGATGTGTCAGTAGCACATGGTGATGCAGCCCCATCACCTTCGCAGTCTGATGTGTCAGTGGCACACAGTGATGCAGCCATTACCCCGCCACACACACCGGACACACCGGACACAGAACTTGTATCAGGGGAGTAAGATGGGGATGGAAGTTACTGTGTGAGGAAGGAGGCATTAGCATCCATCACCACCATATGGCCTGTGCCTGCCTGGTTCTGACCTATGCATCATGCCCTGGGACACCTTCCACTGACCCCCGGAACACTCTGCGTCATCCAGCCGGACCCCGACACGGACTGCCATATCCTCACTGATGGACAATCACACAGCCCTGTTCCCATCATGCACTGGGACAGGTACAGACTAATTTGCATGTAGCCAGGTTCTGAGCTGGGATGGTGCAGTGAGCTAAAAAACGGTGATGGATTAAAACCATTATCTCTTGACTTGGTAAGAGTATTCTGCATCATTCAGAAACTCTGTCCATCACCACCCCCTTTTTCCCAAATCGATTTTATCCACACTCAGTGTGGGAGGGTATGCTCAGACGTGAGTCCCTTGCTCATTGCACCATCAGGATTCAGGCAAGCCGGGCCGACGAAGGCTGTGATGCCAGAAACCGGTCCCCGGAAGCTTGTTTCCTTCCCAGTTTAAGAATTGGCTTGGTAGTTTGGTTTGCCCTGTTCCCATCATGCACTGGGACAGGTACAGACTAATTTGCATGTAGCCAGGTTCTGAGCTGGGATGGTGCAGTGAGCTAAAAAACGGTGATGGATTAAAACCATGATCTCTTGACTTGGTAAGAGTATTCTGCATCATTCAGAAACTCTGTCCATCACCACCCCCTTTTTCCCAAATCACACAGCAAGCCTGCTGCAGACTACACTCCCCCTCGTCCAAATCACTTTTCATTCCCCAAAGTACTCTGTTTGGCCCACCGCTGGGCTTCCATGTAATGTGGGCTTTGATGGCCATGTACAGCTCCTGCTCCGTCAATCACCTGAATGTGAATAAAACATTCTAAATCACACATATGTTTCATGACTATGTTCACTTATGTATAGAGGTATGGCGGGACGTAGGGACAATGATGCACATGTAGGTACACCCTGGTAACTGACATCTATGCGTATGTGTATCCCTGAGACACATGGCCAATTGGATGACTGTGGAGGTGAGAACTAGCTATGTCCCCATTGCACGTTAACTACAGTCTCACAACCCCGCAACGTAGGCACACGTACATGTATTGAATAGGGCTGTGTGTAGGAATGCCCAATCGATAGCAGGCCAGAGGTAGTGTCCTACAACACATGTGACAACTAGACCTCACGTTGCATACCTACACGCACACATCTGTGTGGCCACGTCCTGTTACAATTCATGACATAGCTACACATGGTCTTAGTTTGGACCCCATACTCACATTGCAGAAGTAACGTAGGTGTTCCAACAGTACGTCGTTGTCATGTTCGAGGAACACCAGGGTGAGCCAATCCATTAACTGGTCCGGGCAGGTGTGCTCAGCCCACGCCGTTTCCCCAATCCGCAACACAGCCCAATAGGGGAGCGCCTCGATGATGTCACTGCACACGAGGAATTGTGCAATCTCCCATGCACAACTACCAGTACATGCGCGGTATGTCAAGGCACCCCATTCACGGCTGTCTCGGTTACACTCCTGTTCGTGATCCAACAGGGGGCGCAGACACAAGTCATAGTCCAATTCATCTACGGTTGTGTTGTATAGGCAGACATCTATGGCACACTCAAATGTGCATGTTCAGCAGTAGAACCACGGCTGGACGCAGGTGACGTAGGCCAGGCGTAAGCTCAGCCGGTAGCTGATCTGCAGCACTGCCAGTGGCAGTGTGCCCAGTGAATGCAGCATACGTGCACGGTACTGTTCCACGTGACGGGGGTTGTGCATGTGCCCGGGATGGCCTGACATTGACACCACACCCATTGTTGTGGCCTTCTTGGGTGTCCGTGCTGCATGGGCAGTTGCTCAGGGGTATCTGTGGTTCTTCATGTGTGGCTCTGGGTTGCGCTCCCTTTCGTGGTGCAGGCTGTGATTCGACTTAGCACCATGTCAAAGCAGGTGTTATTTTCCTGCAGCTAACGCGCCTTATGGGCTGTTTTGTGTTCTTATCGCAGTTCTTTCTGGTCGTTGTGAATGTTGTGGAGTGGTGTTGTCACGGCTTTTGGCATGGGAACGTCTACTCTGCATCTCATTAGCGATAGTTGCGGGGGTCTTCTGTGGCGATGTTTTTGCGGCTGCTTTCACGGGTAAACTGGTGCTGTGGGCTGTTAACACCATCTTGTGAATGGGGCAATACATTTATTGCAACTTTGGCTGCTATAAAGTGCCGTTAGCACGGCGATAGCTCCATGTGAATGTCTACCTGAGTTGTACAATTTGGTATTCCTCGATACTCCCACAGGAATCGGTGTAAACTGAGTTTTGAGTTTCGCCTTTATGCACTACGATCCTCAACACCATGTTCAATGTGGCCATTGTGGGGTAATGCAGCAATGTTGAAAGCCCAGGTGTTGAAGTGCCTGGGCAATGGAATGGCTATCCCCTAACACCATGGTGGTCCTTCCATCTGGGTAACTGCCACAGTCCAGGCTGAAATTTTTCCATTGTGTGTCACATGGTTTCTCAAAGAGAACTGGGGCTTCCAGGCTGCCAGTGATTTGACATATGTTCTCTCTAAGCCGGCTTTTGGTCTTGGCCGTCCCTTGGTGCCCTGCGTGAGCTCTGCCACTTACCATGTTAGCGTGGCGGCGATGGCAATATGGTGCCCTTGTAGTACCAGACCATAAGGGGTAGAGCTCAGCTCTCCAGAGTTGAGTCAGCCATTGTTTGTCAGCGCCACCCCAGTGGTTGGAGGCCCATAGAAATGTGTTCCAGGCTCCTTTCTGCAAAGACGCTATAGCTTTCACAAGTACCTTGTCATCAGCTGTCACCTGGCTGATCTCTAGCAGACTAAATGCTCTTTGGCATGCACTTTAGCTCACCTTTTGTACATATACCTCAGTCTGTCTTTTATCGTGTCTCAGTGTGTCATCTGCTTTTGGTGGGTGTCGGGACAGGAAGTCGGCTAGGTTCCTGGAGCCTCGACGGCACACTACCTCGAACTGATAGAGTTGCAGCTGAATCGCCCAGCGTTCAATACATGGTAGAGAATGCAGCACCATGCCCTTGGACAGTGGGACCAGTGGCTGATTTTACGAAAGTAGTATCTGCTTTCATGGTTACTCCCACTATTTGCTTGGCGTCAGTGTGTTTTTGACCTAGTCTGACTGGGATCCTGCTAATCAGGACCCCAGTCACTGTGCTTTCTACCTAAATTGATCATGCTTAAGTACTCTTGTATTTCCACAATTGGCTACTGGTATACCCTTGTAAGCACCTAGTATATGGTACTAAGATACCCAGGGCATCGGGAGTCCAGGGGTCTCCCATGAGCTGCAGCATGAATTCTGCCACCTATGGGAGTCCAATTAAATTGTGACAACAAGCTTGCTATTGCAGCCTGTGTGAGGTTATGCTTGCACCTCTCACAACAGTTATAAGCTTCCTTATATCTGAGGTCACTGCACTTAAAACCTATAAGTCAGCCCTATGGCAGGCTCTTCAGTCCTAATGGAAGAGTGCTTGGTAATAAGTGAGAGGGTGCCCCTGCACGAGCAAGACACCCCTACGAAAACCAAAGTCAATTCTCCAGGCTTTGTAAGTACAGTCAGCCATTTTAATACATGTAGTGGACATCAGTCACTACGAGATGTCTAACTATATAGTGGCTACACCCAACCCGGTCATGTTTGGTATCAAATATGTTGGAATCACATCTCAACAACGATTCCATGTTTGGAGATAAGATCCCACATACTGGGGGGCTCCCTTGGGGGTACCCCCTGTACTCCTGGTCAGGGTCTGACATCAAGCTAGTGCTGCTGCCGACCACAGACGCAATTCTGCCCTCTTGCTGCTGAGCCAAGCCCAAGCAGGTAAGGTAGAATAATAGGTTTCATGTCGCAGGGAGGTGTGACAGGACTTAGTGTATTGGGCTGGGGTGGGGGCGCTTGCCAGTACCACCAGACTGCTTCGATGGGTGCATTTGATGCCCTCCTTGCATACTCCGGTTTGAGCCAGTTCAGTTAGCCCTAAGCTCCCGTTTAGGTGCGAAACTGGACAAAGGACATGGGAGTATCCTTCCCTCTGTCAAGCTCCTCCTCTGGGACGGACCCCTGAGTCATTCCAACCCTTTCCTTACGATATTTAGGGCTTACCTGTGGGTGAGTCCTCAAAATCATTGTGGGACAAGCCTCAAGACTGAAACCACGTAATTCTTTGACCATCTGGACACTTGGGGCCCGATTCACAGAACTAACTTAAGACAAAATCCTAAACTTACTACCATTTTGGTATTCACAGGAGGCACTTACTCATTTTGGTATTCACAGAAGGCACTTACTCATTTCGAAATTCACAGAAGTTAGGAGTCCTAACTTTAGGACTCCTAAATGCCTTCTGTGAATACCGAAAGTCTTAAAATTAGGATTTTTCTCAGTTTAGTAGTAGTATAGTTAGGACTCCTAACTTTAGGACTCCTAAATGCCTTCTGAGAATACCTAAAGTTTTAAAATTAGGATTTTTCTCAATTTAGTAGTAGTAAAGTTAGGACTCCTAACTTTAGGACTCCTAAATGCCTTCTGTGAATACCGAAAGCCTTAAAATTAGGATTTTTCTCAGTTTAGTAGTAGTAAAGTTTGGAGTCCTAACTTTAGGACTCCTAAACTGAGAAAAATCCTAATTTTAAGACTTTCGGTATCCACAGAAGGCATTTAGGAGTCCTAAAGTTAGGACTCCTATCTTCTGTGAATACCGAAGTGAGTAAGTGTCTTCTGTGATTACCAAAATGAGTAAGTGCCTTCTGTGAATACGAAAATGGTAGTAAGTTTAGGATTTTGTCTTAAATTAGTTCTGTGAATCGGGCCCTTGGACTTTGCTGGACTTCACCGGGAACCAAAACTGCACCAAGCAAGACTCCTGCTGCTCCTGGTATTGCTGTTCTGCAAGTCTTCTTCGTCCTCAGTGTCTGTGCTTCTTCCAGGTTCTTTGACAGGCCTGTAGGCGTTAAGGACACCTGAAGTATTCTCCCTGGGAGTGAAGGCGTCACTCCCCTACATCTGCAGGCACCACAATGAAGCTGACTAGTCTGCAGCTCCTGTCAGCCTACGGACTTCCTGAAGCTCAGCAATACAAGTGGTGGATTGTAAATCCCTCGGGTCCGACCTGTCCTCTCTGAAATTTAGAGGCCAGTGTACCTCACCAGAATCGCTGGGACCGCACCCCTGTGCACCACGTTGACTTGCCGCTGCCAAGGCCTGTTGGCTCTGCACTCCTGAGATCTTCGGGCTACACGAAGCTCGAACGTCCAGCATCTCTTCCTGTGAAGCTCAGAGTCCACACTGCATCCTCTAAACTGTGGCCCTTCCCTATTGGTGAGCTGCTCGAGGTCCTCTTGCGAATCCTGTGCCTTCGGCCTTTGGGTCCTCCCGAGGATTTTCTACTGCTTCAGTGGGCTCCCCTGCTTGCCTGGGACCTGCTCTGAATCTCCTGCTATTGGTGAGTTTAATTGGACCTCACTGTTCCCAACATTGCTCTTTGTTCTCCACACCAGTTGCCACTACCAGGGCTTTTTGGTACTTCCGCCAGACACCGACCACCTAGTCACTGACTTCGGACATGGGACAGCTGGTGCACGGTTCCTAGTCTTCCTCAGTGTTGCCTGGCTCCCACCGCTGTAGCAACAAGGTCACTAGTGACTCTTCTGAACCTCCCGACAGTGGGTATTGTGTCTTCATGCCTCCTGGTTGTCGCAAGTGGCATAAACTCTGACCTCTATGCTTGCAGGTTCTTCACTTCAAGAATCTACCCTTGGATTCCATAGGACATCTTCCTGAACTTTTCCAGAGGCATTTTCTTCCAAGTCTTCCATGGTCATCTATGGAGGTTTCAGACGCCTGTTCACCCCCAATGCACCTTGTTTTCCTGGTGTAGGTAACCTGGTTCACGGGGCATCCAAGGGTGGGATGGCTCTCCAACCTTCTTCTTTGCGGTCTTCTGGGAAGGCTCCTTCTTCTGAAAAACTGCAACCCTAACTTCTCCACTGACTTCAACTGGGCACGCAGCTGTCTTCCCACTTTGCACACAACCTCATTGGGGTTTCTCGGTGCTTACCTTGGGTGGTTTCTTGGGACCCCAGCTTCTCTAGGTCTTCTGGTCCAAGTCCCATCCTGCTTTGCAGTTCACATTCCACTTTCTTAATATATGGTTTGGTCTCCCCTTGGAGACCACTGTATTTTGTAGTACTTACCTTATTACATTAGAAGCACGTTTGTGTATTATGTTTATATCTCGGGCTAGGAGATATACCAATGTGTTGTATTATAAATAGAAGTATTTTATAAAAACACTGTGTGGTTCTTTTTCGCTTAACCTAAACTATATGATTAAACTGGTAAAGTAAGCTGCTTAACATTCCATCAAGATAAGCCTGAAAGCTGCGCTCCGCAGCTAGCACTTTGCGAGCTATCTATGGTTATCAAAGACCACTAAAATCATCATATGTGTTGCCTGGATTAGTGCAAGGTGCATCACTTAAATAAGTGTGCACCATATACTAAGCCAGCCTCCTACACTGATTGTCAGTGATAACTCGGAATGGCCATCCACACATATAAAGATGAAAATGTCCACATGCCCACTTGATGGCCAGGGCCCCCTGGTCGATCTGGGCATATCTGGCTTCCATTGGGGAGAGAGCCTTGCTAACAAAAGCAAGGGGTGTACATTTTTTGTTTAGGGTCAAAGGAGGCCAAAATAGTTTTGCTAAAGAGTGCCAATTTGACATTCAAGACGCGTCTTCTTCTTGAAGGCCCCAAGAACATCCGTCATCCGCCCTTGTCCGTGCTCTGTGTGGTTCCATGATGGTCACTAGGTTACGGATGAACCGGCCATAGCAGGTGGCCATTCCAAGAAAACTGTGGACTTCGTGCCATTTCATGACACTGGGGGATGTTGGAGCACTAGTGATTTCCATAGGTCGATCTGGATGATATGTTTGGTAAAACGCATCTAAGAAATTAGATGCTCTACTCAAAGAAGGAACACTTCTCCCGTTTGAGTGTGAGGCTGTGGTAGCACAGCTCCTTTAGCGTAGCCCTAATCCATTGATGGTTTTCCTCAGCTGTTGCAGAGTAAATCAAGATGTCATTGCTGATCTTTATCACTCTTGGAGACCTGAGAGCACTTCCCTTATGGCATTTTGGAAGACTTCAGATGCTGAAGATTTTCCAAAGCTCAGACGCTCCGTCTCAGGTCAAGGTATGTAGAGAGTGTGAGATGTACCTGATGTTCTCCTCCAGCTGCAGATGGTGGTATCCTGAATTGAGGCTCCTTTGACATCAGCGATGATGTCATCCATCGCCGGTGTGATGTGCCTTTCCCATTTGATGGTTTGGGCTTTATACAGGAGGTGCATGTCAATACACAGGTGTATTTTGCACAGATACTTAGATTTGTCGGCTAAACCCATCGAGGATACCCACCGCATGGGCCCAAAGACCTTCTGAATGACACCCAACCTCTCTAGTTTGTTCACTCCTGCTCAACCAGCAGACACAGTTGAAAGAAAACACAACGGTGTCACAGTGCTACAGACTTGGCTGCCCTTTCAATATGGAGCACAATCGGGGGAGCTTAAAGCCATCCATGCCCCTGGAAAAGGTAGGGAAATTGGCTCAATAGTTTTTCGACTTAAAAAGTCTGAACATTCCTGGCGAATTATACCAGTCCCAGGTCCTCCATTGTTTTACACTGAATAAGTATTTTAGCTTTTCCTCCGATGATGTGGAATTTTACAGGAGTCTCCTTGTCATTGGATCGTATGTATTCACACATAGTGCCTTTCCACGGCAGAGGTGTCTGCCCTCTTTATGCATAGATCTTGGCTGTTGATGGCAAGCGGGCTGGCCTTGCGCAGAGTCATCAGTATTGATTAAAAACATCACATTGATGCACCCCCCAGTGGTGGGGTCTCATAAGTCTTTTGATGTGTTGAATGAGTCACGGGAGACCTCTTCGTCATCAGAGGGTGTCTCGTATCGAGGGTCGCCTGGCCAAGTGCTGTGTGAAGCTGGGCTGTGGTTTTCTGAGTCGGTCTGTGAGAGCTATCGAATTGCTTTCACCACTGATGTCCTTCCTCATGCTCTGCAGCCCTTTGACCCTCTTTGGCACACTTTGGAAAAATGGTTGGGGTTGCCACAGTTAGAGCATGTTTTGCCTTGTGCAGGGCAGTTTTCCAATGGATGTTCCTCCCTCCTGCAATACCGGCAATCTACGGCGGTAGGCCCTGGCACTGCTAGTTACGGGTGACTGCTCTTCGGTCTAGCAGAAATTACATCCACGTTTCCATTTTCACCATGTGTGACTTGCTGTTGCTGGGGCCATGGGTCAAAGCTACGTCCATTTCTGCAGCCCGCACCGCCAACAGGTCATGAGATCTAGCCAGGATGAGAATGTCAACGAGACTCCAAACAGTTAGCTCCATTTTAATGTGAGCCAAACTGTGGGTGGTAAGCAAATCCCCAGTCTTCTGTAAATGTATAAAACACAATGTGTGGCAAATGGGAATTATGGCAGTACCTAGGGCTACGCTGAATTTCAAACACTACAGGTGGAGCACCATTTTTTGCCATGAACATGGTATGGAGTGACTTGATGATCTTGTCAAGCTGGAACCTCTTATGTTATGGCTCTCAGCCTGGAAAAATCCCTAGGCTACTTTAAACCTGAGAATAATTAGAGCTTGTTTTAATTTGTGATCACAAGCTAAAACTATAAAGGCTTGCCAGTGTCAAAAAGAGCTTCGGAGAATTGAGCAGACATGTTTTGTTTATTCAACAAATGTCCATTTGTGAGAAGGATAAGATGGCTGTTAGGAGGACATTATTGGTGTACATATGTCAGCTAAGGGAAAGTCACGAATTAGGAAAGCCATTGGTGCAAAAACATGCAATTCTCAAGTCAAATGCTGGTATAGAGCCTTTGTTTTTATGCTAGTCAACAGTAGTTGGGAGATAACCTCACTATTTTTATTTAGAGCTGGTACGATTATCCATCGTTTGTGTTTTCCACTGGGACTATTTGGTAGTGACACTTTAAGTGTGTGACTGTGTTTAAGCTTAAACTATTCTGCATTTTATTTTCTGTTGTAACTTTTATGGTATTTTCAGAGCTAAATTGTTTATACCACTTTTAAGGGAGTATACACATTGTGCATTGCTGTAAATATGTGTATTTTAATTAACTATTTTTTATGATGAATGTTTTATGAATGAATGAACTCTTTTATGTGCTTTTACTATTGTCTCGGACTTTTAACTTAAGCTGCTGACGATGATGATGATGAATCTTTCCTTTTTAGGTCTCGCCTGGTGCTAGCAGCGCGCATGCGCTGCTGACGAGAGCCTTTTGCGATCAATTCAGCCACAGCTGAATGCATGCGCGTGCAGATGAACAAAGATGGCTGCTCTCGCCATTCACAAAGCTAAACATGCACACGTACGGACCAAAAAATGCAGGCGCATGTAGACAGCCCGACGCCATCTTCGTTTACTTTAATTAGCGTAGGCATGTGCACACGCGCGCGCATTTTTTTGTCTGTATGCGTGCATGGCAGCGTGCTTTCGCTTTCCCTCACTCCTCCCGTCGGAGTTTGGAACTGTTCCTAGACAAGCTGAAGGGCCCGGCGGCAGTGCTGAGGAATCAGCCGCGGCGCGCGCAGCCACCGCCCAACCCCAGGAGCTGGCGTGAGGCTTCCCGCGAGGAGCGGGCAAGGAAACCAGGGCGGGTCCATTTCTGAAGAGGTTTTCAGGTGCACCAACACTGAGGGAGCAGGATTTCCTTAGTGAGGTGAGTCTTTGTTCTCTGTTACTTTTGTTTATACTTTTCACAGCACTCGATGCGAGTTAGGTAGCTCAGTGGGTTCAACACTTGGTACCAGATTTGTTTGCACCCTGCTGCAGGTCACAGTTTCGAAACTTCCCGGAAGGAGGTCGACTTAACCACTCTCTGTCTTGCCATGGTTATGTAGCTAGAAGGTTTTTCCACTGACTGCCTATCTAATAACTTCAGCTTGAGCTAGTTTAAGTTTGAGTCTATTGTATCAGTGCAGCCGTGCTCTTCCCCGTGCCACACTGATACTATGCCATTCCAGCGGGCTCAGTTCTTCCCTTGGAAACTCTAGAATACAGAAGCAGTCCTCTAAATTCCCTGTGTCTTCTCTTAGGAGCCTAGTACACTCTGTTGCATCTACTTGGCCACCTCGCACTGTATGAGTTTACTGGGTGGCGACATCTAGAAAGGCCGCCATGCCTCAGTCAGAATCACATCCCAGCTTTGTCATGGATTTCACTATGCCCACGGCAGTCTGGGGTGAGGCCAGAGTGCACCACTGTTTTGCACTTTGCCCGTTGGCAAGTCAGACCCTGGGCTGTTGAAGGAATCTTCACTAGCAGCCCAGGAAAGGGAGCACGCCGGAGCTGTAGGCGACTGAGGCAATCTCCTAATCTGGCAAGCTCTGCCCCTTTAATTCTTTTTTTTTTTTTTTTTTTTTTTTTTTAAACGAAGCGGAGGCCATTTGGGACTCTATCCCCCACACGAGCCAGTGAGCTCCCTCGCATAAATCATGCTCCCTCCCTACACAGCAATGGTAAAAAATACAGCATGATATCAGACATTTCATACTAAGAACATAAACCAGCATATTGTTAATGCACATTGATAACGTGAATTTACAAATGTCCCTTAACCAATGCTATGACACTGCTGCTTAATCAATTGCGATTTTGATTATATATCTGCATGAAGCTCACCAAGCAAAGCCTTATGATTACTGAACAACGACAGGATTTTTAAAAAACTGCCATTTTGTTATCCTGTGTTGTACATTGCACAATTTAACCAAACCACCTTAGTAAGAACAGCCTCATCCTGAAGCTGGCATAGAGAAGCGAGGATTGCAGTAGTAGAGTCAGCTTTTTACTCAAGAACATTTTGTTACCTTCCCAAGGTCTTGCATTTTTCACACAAGAAGAGCTTGGTGTATACTCATTAGTGTCTCTGTTAGGTGCATGTTCCTGCTTCCAATCAATTGCATTGAGAACAAGCATTAAAAATGCAATAGTTCTCGCCTTTTATTAAGTTAAAGCCATTTGCTTTGCTATACAATACCATTAGCAAAGCAAATGGCTTTAACTTAATCAAAGGCGAGACATATTGCATTTTCAATGCTTATTCTAATTTGTTTTGCATTTCCAGTAAATAGAATGGAACCCACACTTTCTCAAAATGTAGGATACCTTCGCCTACACATGTATACGATTGTAACACATTTTACCAATTAAAAAAACATTTGCATAGGCTTACTGATATTATCTTAAAATACAGTCACATATGTTTAATCTCATTATATATAATACATTATTATGGTAAACTACTTTAAGGTTGTCTCCTTAACTTACCTTCAATTTATTTTTTAATTCCCAAGTGCCTACACAACAACGGGCCCAAATACCTCAACAACAGAATCAACTTCCACGTATCCAAAAGAATCCAACCTTGCACAGGCCGAAACTCCGCGCATCCACAGAGCCAGAGCAGGCAGAAGATCCTTCTCTCACATTGCGGCCAAGACCTGGAACAAGCTACCAGCAGACATCAGACGCGTCCCCTCCCTGAACACCTTCAGGAAGACCCTGAAGACCTCGGCTAAACAGATCTGCAGACTCCCCTCCTCAGCGCCTTGAGACCCTCACAGGTGAGTAGCGCGCTTACAATTCCCTGATTGATTGATTGATCTAAGGTCTGCAAGGTGACAGATTTGCCTCCCCCTCTGGGGCTTTTGGCATACACATTATAGATGTCTAGAATGTAACCGGAGTTAGCTTTGCACCTAACAGCTTGGATATCATGGGAATTCGTGGGTATCTCCTTGATGCTACAATTAAGTGCAATACTAATCCATATCAGCATTCCACCTGATGGACGACCTTTATTGGATGCTATTTCAGGCTGATGAACCGACACACAGCCGGACAAGAAAGTTGCTAATCAAACCTTAGGATGTTAAACATTTTTGCATCTAAAAATATAAAAGAAGTTATATATATGTTTTGAAGCTTTGTCATCCATTATAATTTTGCATGATTTTATCAATCAAAGCAAATTAAATTTCATACCAATCTGGAAAAAAATACAATTTTTTAATAGAATGTAAAATAAAATATAACTATTTACAATAATTTGTACATTCTTCTTGCTGCCTCCTGTTATGCATTGTGCTAAATGTCCTCCTCAAAAAAGGCTTGTCACACTCCTAGAGTTGGTGTTGCTCAGGCACTTTGGGATAGATGGGTCTCTTTATGATGGGTATAGGAGTGCGTGAGTGTGTGTGTGTGTGTGTGTGTGTGTGGTAGGTGTATGGGCAGATTAGGTGGCTGAATATGTTGTTTGAGAGGTAAAGGGTGTTGGGATGGGTGTGGTTTACTGTGGTGGTTGTATACGATGTTGGGAGGGTGTGTGTGTTGTGCTGTGTTCAGTGGTGGTGCCTTGTTTTGTTTGTTTGGTTATGTGTGGTAGTCGCTTTTTAGGTGGGTGTTTGGGTGAGGGTGTTCGTGTTTTTGTTTGATGTTTGTGTGGGGGTGAGGGAATTCTTTTGGGTGTATGCTGGGGTGAGGGAGTGCTTTTAGCTACTTGCTTGGGTGAGGGTGAGGGTGTGGATATTGTCACTTGTTTGGGTGTATGGGATTCTTTTGGGTGTGTGCTGAGGTGTGTGCGATTCTGTGTATGCAGTCTTGATGTCTGTAGTCATGGTTTGAGATGATTGTTCAGTTAGTGTGATCTGTGTGCCTGGTGCTCGGGCCTGTGGTGGTGGTGCTTTGTGGTGTGTGACTATGTTTTGTTTTGTGTTTCTGTTTGTGTGTGTGTTGCACTGTGTTCTGCGTTGGGGTGGTGTAGGGAAAGGAGGTTCCCCGGAAGCCGTACAGGTTCTCTCTGTTTCCCGAGGAGCCGCTGAGTGCTGCTGTTGTGCTGCTGTTGTACAGCGAAGAGCAAGAGCCCGCACAGAGAGACGCCACCGCCGCGAGCTGCGAGCCAAGAGCCGCCCCAGCTGCATTGCTGCTGGCTGTCTGTTGCTGGAAGCCTCCCCAGGAGGAAATTGCTGTTGAGAGCCGGCCTCTGCTGCTGCTGCAGTCGCGGGGTTTGAACAGCCTACAGAGCGATGCCGGGGTTTGCATCCGCGAGCGTGGAGAGCCGCCTCCATCCGCCGGTGCTGCACACGGTTAGCTGCTGGGGCCACCCCTGCCGTCACCTGTGTCGCGGGCTGCCGCCTGCGTTGTGCCTAGTGGGCCGCCGTGGGAGCAAGGCACAGGACACAGCGGTGGGAGGGGAGAGACTCGAGAGCAAAGTAAGGCGCGCGGAACGAAGCACACCCTCCGCTGCCTCGCCTCCATTGCCTCTTCCGCCACTGCTACCAGCGACAGCAGCGGCAGCAAAGTGACATCTCCGCAGGAAGGAAGTAATTTTAGCATAGTGGTCGCCGCTGCCACTATAGCACCTGCCAAGCCACCCGCCACCTTCATCACTCAACAACTTTACTACCCCAGTGGGGGGCCATCAGTGAAGCGAAATGAAATGAAGTGAAGCATCAAGGGGGAGAACCGCAGGAGTGGAGAGGAGAGGAGCCGGCTGGAAGAGAACAGCTACAGCTCAATGAGGTGAGGATCAGCCTTTTTATATAGCCTCTTGCCTCTTGGGCACAAGCCAGACCTGTCTTGCTTGGAACGGGACAGATCAGCTCCGATCAGCCTCCGCTCTGTCCATCTGTGGTAAATATTTAAATTACCTGTACTATTTTTATGCGGTAAAATTCAGTAAGAATAACTCAGTAAAATAAGAGGCAGAATCCGTGGTATTCGAGGGTATAATAGGGTATTTATTCCTTACAAAGGAATGATGGTTCGAACCAGGCAATCGAGTTCCGTCACCACGAAGGTTCAGGAAGGGATCCGCAATACATTATTGACAAGTTGTCATATTTATATTAAAATGCATTACAGTAAAGACAGATGCAGGAGGCGTAACAGCTGATAAGAATACACATACGTAATAGAAAAGGCGTTACAATAGGCGTGCATAGAGGCGTATACTAAAAACGTCATTATGATGGTGACACAAATGGGTGGATCCATAAGAGAATCCTGCAAAGTCAGCAAAAATCCATGGCAGAGATGCGCGCGCAGTCGCATGACGTGTGATTGACGTGTAACTAGAGGGTGAAGGGAACTTGACATTTAGCCCTACATGTGGAGACAGAAGTCTGGGGTGTCAGGACAACCTAGTCCTAAATCATATCTAATATCTTGTGTTTAAGGAACTATATTATCTAGAAGGAAAGGTCTTTTCGGACAGATCCTATTCTATACTGACTGTTAGTGCGTGTACAAGCGTCTAAGTGTCTACATGGGATGCGAGGGGGCATGAGCCTACCATGGTAACGAAAGTCATGAATTACTTGCACGGAGACAGTAAGGCCGGGCCCTTTGCTCTGCAGCTAGAGGGATGTTTACCTAAGCTACTTAGACAGGAATGCATTTCTTGAGGAACGGAGCAGATAACTTGAAGGCTGAATACAGTTTTGGCAGGCAACAGGCCGGGCTAGGCACCGTTAGCCGCGCAGGAAGTAAGACAAAGTTCATGGATACAGATGCAGGTCCAGGCTGGAGCATTCAGAGGCAGAAGCAGGAAAAAAGCTCGATGGCAGAATTCAGGGCCTACCTTGCCAGAGCTGGAAAACGTGAAAAGTATACCATATAAAGACGGTGGCAAGGCATACTTAGGAACGTAATATCTGGCCCATTCATGGCAGATATGAAAGAGTACATATTAACGTTGGACACAATTGTATTTGCGTCTTCATAGCTTGAAGTGGAGGGAACATACATGTACTTGTAGCATGTACATGGAGCCGTTGGGGTCTAGATAGGGGACACAATTGACCATAAAAATTCATATTTCCTCATTCCCTCCTTGTCCCCTACGGACCCTCATGAAATATCGATCTTCAGGAATCCATCAATTTGTTCATGTAACATCATTTGCTCTTCTTTCTTCTTCCGGGATCTTGAATGAAAACTTGAACGTGGAATACACGATGTGGCACACAGGCCGCAAATCGCTGGTCCACATTGTAGACATAGGCAGCAACTGAATACTATGAGAAGGCCAATACCTAGGAAGGATAGGACCTTCCATCCCCAGGCTGACAACACGCTCCAGAACCAACCGGACCATGTCCAGGTGCCTGCATTCTGATGTATCTGGTTTGCAATCTTGTGAAGACGAGTTATGGCTTTATATACGGATGGCGCGTTTTCTGGGATGAAAACACAGCAACTTGATCCGATGACCCTACAAGCTCCGCCCCTATCTGCTAGGATGACGTCAAGGACAAGACGGTTTTGGAGAACAACAATCCGCATCGCAGACTGCTCCTCTGTTAAGTTGCCTAGGGCAGAGGTAGTTTCATTCACTACTGCTTCAAGGGTTCTAGTTAATCTACGTATCAGTTTACTGTTTGAGACAACACCTATGTAAGGAAAAAGACCTTTATTGAAGTCTGTATATTGTTCCCATGCTGTTTCGGTGTAGTCAACAATCGGGATATCTCTCTGGGGTCTATGGTGTACTAGATTGGTATTTCTATGATAATCAGGAGGGGCTAGGAAAACAGGTGGCAGAAGGAATGCAATGTAACAGGTACCATCCCAATCCAGGGGTAGGCGTATATATGCGGTGTGACCACAGATGAAGTAGGAGTGACGGGAAGCTCTAAATGTAGACTTGCCTTTATCACTGAATTCGATCACAGTAGTACATTTACTATGACCCAGGTGTACTGAACCATTCTTTCTTACACATAATTCACCTTTGACTGGTAATACGGACATAGCAGGCAAGACTAGTGTAGCTTCAGATTCAACATTTAGAATCATGAGGTTAAGTGTAAAATTACCTAATCCATATACTTCATTTTCTAGGTCAGTTCCTGTTCTTTTGGGAAGTCCCTCCTTGTTAGGATAACAGACTTTAAGCAAAACTAAGTTCAGGTTTCCCCATACCCAGTTGCTCTGGTATACTACAGTGTTTGAATCTAAAGAGTTAATCAAACTAAACCATGCTCCACAGGAACCATTGTGTGTGAACGGATACGGAAAGAGAGGCAGAACTCCTTTGTATTTCTGATAGGGAGGGAGTCGGCCACATATCCAACAATTTGTAGCGTTGCTGGTCTGATGGGAATGATGTAACATACTAATGAATGTGTTGTTGCGCAGCGCAAATCTATAGGACAACTCATGTGGAGGTAGTTCACTAAAAGAATGTTCGGCAGTAACATTGTGAGCACGCTTGAAAATAGGATAGTACATGTGTAACAGTATACTTGCAACAATAATGAAAAGACTTATAAAAAACATAATCAACAATGTCACTATACAGTGACTATGGAGTGATTTACAATATGCATGTTTCTTGAGCTGTTTCTGTCTATTTCTTTCTCTTATTCGGTCTAGAGGATACATGTCAAAGACTTTAATTCAACCGATTCACCTTGGAGAGGACTTAAACAATCGAATTGTCTGACTTGCTAGACCTTAGTTTCAGTTTATAGTTCTCTTTTTCTGACTTTTCAACCAGGGGGAGTTTTGAGTCAGTCGGTGAGGGAATGCAGGGCTGAACGTTTAAATCCGATGGTAGTCCACGAAATTTCTTGATATGACTCGAGTGTAACCACCCCTTGCGACCCTCAATCTTCACGGCTGTCCTTGTGGTGAGAAGAACGAGCTTGGGTGACTGCCAACGAGGCTCCAGCGGGCTCCTCCTGTCGAAGTTTCTTACAAGCACTAGGTCGCCTGGAACCACGTCATGGGGCTTCACCTCAGTGTTATCGGGAAAAGCTGCAGCTACCTGTGAACGACAAGATTGTAGTGCAGACATCAAGGAAGCCAGGTAATCTGTCAGCATATTACAATCAACATCAGTTATTTTACGAGGTATAGGCGTCCCCCACATATTTGGTGGCCTACCGAAGACCACCTCGTACGGGGATAGCCCTGTGCGAGAATGTGCTACCATTCTCATGTAAAATAATGCAACCGGTAAGGCTACTATCCAGTCGACACCTTTCTCTCTACAGATTTTTGAAAGTCGTATTTTTAGGGTTTGATTATGGCGTTCCACGAGACCTGCTGCCTCTGGATGTCGGACACAGTGGAATTTCCATTGATAGCCTAACAAGAGTGAAATGTGTTTCATTAGCTCGGATGAGAACGGCTGGCCATTATCTGAGTACACGATACGGGGCAAACCATACCGTGGGAAGAATTCACGAACTAATTGTTTGGCAGTAGTCGGGGCAGTGTAATCTGAGACGGGATACGCCTCTGTCCAACGGGAAAGAGCGCATACAACTACGAGGACATATTTGAATCCTCGACATCGTTCCATCTGGATATAATCCATCTGGAGGACTTCAAAAGGGTGATCGGGAGGTTGGAATCCACCCTGTTCTACAGGTACGCCTTTACCTGGATTGAACTGACAACAAATCATACAAGTTCGGACTTTCTGTTTGGCTGCAGCTCGTAAGTGTTTGTTGAACCAAATGTGTTGAATACTGTCTAACATGGCTCTTTCTCCTAGATGTGCTGGACTATGTATTGTGTTAATGATAACTTGAACCATTGAGTCGGGGAGAAACCATATAGATTTTCCCTTCGTCATCCATCCCTGATCGGTTTGGATCCCTCCTAATTCAGTCCATTTCTTTATTTCCTCTGGTGTAGCATGTGTCTGTATGTCAATTACATCAAGAGCGGGATCCTTAACTGTCATGCAGTGTGTCGGCGTCTGGACTATTGTCTTTGTCAAGTCAGTTGCATGAGTCTGATTCTGTGCTGTTTGCTTAGCTGTTCGGTCTGCTAGGTCGTTACCCTGAGAAATGATATCGGTGATTTTTGTATGGGCTTTGCACTTCATGATAGATATTGAAGTAGGTAGATGTATTGCATCTAATAGAGCTTGAATGAGGGGACCGTGTTGAATGTTGGCACCGTGAGAAGTCAAATAACCTCTCTCTCGCCAAAGGACTCCGAAGTCGTGTACGACTCCGAAAGCATAACGTGAATCTGTGTATATGTTAACTTTTCTATTCTTGGCTTGAATACAGGCTTGTGTCAGAGCAATAAGCTCTGCTGCTTGAGCTGATAATGTGTCGATACAATTTGTTTCAATGACTTCGGTGTCTGTCGTGACTGCATAGGCGGCCACTAACTTTCCTGTACTTGTTCTCATACATGAACCATCTACATAAAGTGTCAGGTCTGGATCTGGTAATGGGACATCTGTCAAGTCTTGTCTGGGTTTCGTCGTAATAGTAATGACTTCAATACAATCATGTGCCAGTGGGTCTGTTCCACTTAATGGCAAAAGTGTGGCAGGATTTAATGTACTACAACGTCTGATTTCTATGTGTGGCTGAAACAATGTGAGTTCGTAACCTGTCAGTCGTGCTATAGTCAGGTGTTGTGTCTGTGTCCGGTTCAAGAGAACCTCTACTGCGTGTGGTACTTGTACTGTCAATTGATGTCCTAATACTATGGAATCGCTTTGTCTGATCGCTAGAGCTGTTGCTGCAACTGATTTCAGACACGCAGGAAGAGCTTGAGCTACGGGATCTAACGTGCTAGAAAAGTAAGCACATGGCTTGTGTGATCCTGCTTGTTCCTGAGTGAGTACTGACAAGGCAGTACCTTCACGTTCTGTAACAAAGAGTGTAAAAGGCTTACTGTAACATGGTGTCGCTAAAACAGGTGCTTGGCATAAAGCTTTCTTTAAGTCTTCAAAAGCTTGTGTATGTTCTGGAGTCCAAGGGAGGACAGTTGATGTCGCTGCCTCCTGGGTTGTCAACTGAATGAGTGGTTTAGCTAAAAATGCATATTGGGGGATCCACTGCCTGCAGTACGAAGTGAGGCCTATGAAGGCCCGTACCTCCTTTTGTGTCTTGGGTGGTGGCATGTTTACAATTAACTGGATGCGGTCAGGTGTGAGCTGTCTCCCCCATTTGGACAGCAAGTGCCCTAGGTACACAACTTGCTGGGCACAAAATTGCAGCTTTGAAGGGGACACCTTGTGCCCCTTGTCGGCTAAGAAGTGTAAAACCGTCAGTGATGCTTTTTCACATTCGGGTTCGCTTCGAGCGGTGATCAGCAGATCATCGACATACTGAAGCAGTGCAGTGTTAGCAGGCATGTGGATACTGTCAAGTTGTCTTTTCAGTGCTTGGCTGTAGATGCTAGGACTTTCTGTAAATCCTTGAGGTGCACGTGCGAATTTAAAACTTCGTCCATTTAAACTGAATCCGAACAAATATTGGCTTTCCGGATCTATTGGGACGCTGAAGAAGGCGTTCTTGAGATCAATTACAGTAAAGAACGTTGCCTCTGAATCAATAGCTGTCAGTAATGAAGAGATATCTGGGACCACGGGGTATTGTGGTACAATGCATTTATTCAATTCTCGCAGATCAATAACTAATCGATATACTGGGGGTGCTTTTGGATCAGTTCGTTTAAGAATCGGAATAATCGGAGAATTACATACATTGGAGTCGGTTTCTACAACCACTCCTTGTGCAATGAGCTCGTCAATGATTTGCAGTAAAGCCACTACAGCATCTGGCGGTAACTTGTATTGTCGCATTCGTGGTAGTACCACTCCTGTTTTGAGTGTGACTCGATATGGTGTAATGTGCATACAACCTACATCAGTGGGGCCTTGCGCCCATAAATGTGCAGGTAGATTCTGTAACCGGTGATCCATGTCTCTAGACACGTAGTGACCTTCAAAGTCACGCAAAAATAGTCGTACTCCGTCCGGAGAACAGCATATTACAGCTCCTAGAGCTTTCAATGTTTTAATACCTAACAAGTTTTCTGGGCATGATTTCGTAAGCAATAGATCTGTAGTCCGTGTTAATGGACCGACTGTAAATGCAAGTGGTTGCGATACTTCGTTAATAGTGGGCTTTCCTGAAAAACCAAGGGAAATATTTTGTGAGCCTGAGAGGGGTGCCCCTGGGACTTCATCGTGACTTATAGTTGTTCTGCTTGCCCCTGTATCGAGTAGAAACTTTCTGTCTTTCCCTAATACTCGACTCTGTACATAAGGACCCTCTTGATCTACAGGAACCTCAATAAGGGGTAAGCCAACTTCCCTCTCTAGGCTATTTCATGTGTAGCGCTGATACTCTGGATAGTCATTTTGTGCATACTGGTACATCTGTTGTGTCGTGTTTTGTGTTGCAGCAATAGGCTGTGGCTGTTGTTGTGGTACGGTCTGTTGTGCAGCTTGCATGGGCTGTATATTCTGAGGTACTTGTTGTTGGATCTGATCCTGTCTAGGCGGACGCGGTCTCTCCTTAGTTTTACCCGTGGAGATATTATGTTTCAGAACTGCACAATCGTTTATATAATGACCTGGCTGTTTACAATAGTTGCATGTCCCTTTAACGGGGACCGCTGAGTTACTGGACTGTGCCGTACCCTTTTTGTGACCGTCAGCTGGAACTGACTGAGCGACAAGCATTTTCATTTTCGTGTCTTTCATACGCCTTGTTTCGTGTTCTTGTTCTTCTCTAATTCTATTCTGGTGATACTGCAACATTTGTAACATTTGTGAAGCAGTGTTAGCTTGCCAAGTGCTCTCAACTTTCAATACTCTGTTTTTAACCTGCGGCAGGGAGTTCTCGACTAGTTTTGTTACAAAAAGATGTGGATATGACTCACTATTTACTTTCAAGCCGCTATTAATACCGAAACATTTTTCAAATCGGGAATAAAAATCACTAGTGTCTTCATCGGGTTTCTGTTTACAAGCTGAGATTGCTCCCCAATCTTCCTTTTTCGTAGTTAATAAACGTGGCAATACTTGCACTAACAGACCTGGCAATGCTTTTGTTTTGTCCCCAAGCCCTACGCCTGCAGTTCGGTTATTTTCTTCATTTTCTAATGCGGTCCAATCAATCTTTTGGTCTCCCACCTCCCATTCTTTTTCCTTGAGTTTCTCATAAATACCGGCAGGCAATAATACTTTCAATATTTTCATAATGTCAGGATAGGTATAATCACCCATGAGTAACATGTCCTTTAGTTCACGGTGAAAACCTGCTGGATCTTTGTCATGGCTGGGCACTAATTTTTTCATTTCCAATAGTTCTATTTTAGTTATGGGCGTGTACACAAACACGCGTCTAAACGTATTGTCATCATTTCTGAAGGGGTTCTGTCTGTCTATGTGATACGTTTTTCTTTCCATGGTGGGAACTTAAACATGTTCTGGGCATACGAAGACAATGTACTGGTGCCGATATTCTAGAATTTCTTTAATTAAATCAGAACCTGAACCTCTCCATTTATTCATGAGTAATTCTATCAGTATATCAGGTAGGGGACCAGGATCGGAGTGTTGGCTTCTATACAATATAAGGAGGTGTTGTATCATGTATATACCAGCTAAACGCTGTTCGTCTGGGGTAAGATTCAGAAACGTGTGTGCTAGCGCATCATCACTGTATTTTTCAGAACTGTCAGCCCATTGTACTGCTGACCTGGCTAATTCTTGTTCATCCATAGAATCGAGCATATGATACCCCCTTCGGTCTCGGAGTAATTTATCAGCAGCCTGGAATAGGTGTTCAGGGGACCTCGTATTTAACATAGGGGCTTGAAAATTTCTGTTACATTCTGGACGTATCGGACGTATTGGATCATTAAAGTATCTGGTATTGTTAAAAGATCTTCCCCTACCTACATAAGCTATCGTTTCTAATTGTCCCGTGGACATTTCTGATTCTTCCTCCTCCTCCCCCTCTGATTCAGTTTTGTCTGCCTCTAATCTGATTTTATGTATTCGTTCTATTTCTTTGCGGATCTTTCGGCACATAGCTACTATACACTTCTGTTTATCATGTTTCCCTTCTGATATATTCTGACCCCATCTGGTAAGCACTTGCATTTCATCCTGATCTACCTCAGGCCTATCTCTGTTTCTGATCAAGCAGTTTATGAGGAAGCTTAACAGTAGTTTCTGTATATCTACTTTCTGGTATTCCATGGCCTTGTCAATACTTTCAGGGCCTCGCCCTGATTGGACAAAGTGATATATATTGTCCAGATGAGCAACCATTCCTGGTAGTGTCATTAAATATGTGGACGCTCGTCGTATACGTAGTGATGACAGCAGCATTCTGTCATTTTTACCGGGCACTGGATCATATCTATAATCCACAAGATGTTCCTTAAACATATCGGATCTTGCTGTTTGAGGTGTACGTTGGTTTGCTAAATCTCTGAAGGACAATTTATTTCCTTGCGGTGGCGTGGAAAAAATCGCTGTCGCACCTCCTGTTGCACCTTCTGAGGTGCTAGGCGCGAAAGGATTTGTTGAATGTAAGGTAGAGACGGTAGATGTAGGAAAAGTGGTAGAAACAGATGAAACTGTTGGAATGTGAGGAGGAGTTTGTTGTTGCGGAGTTGGGGGCGGATGATCTTGGGGTTGAGCACCATCGACAGGTGGTGTGTGTGGTGGAACATTAACATATTCGGGAGCTACATCGTCTAAATAGGAAGAAAGGAAAATGTGTTTTGCGGTCTTGGGATGTACTTTAATCGGGAGTAACGGAGGTGGCAGATCTTTCGGTATTTCCGGAGTGGCCTTAGGTAAACCTTCGGCCAGAAGAGGGTACATACCATTCATAAGAGTGTTTCGTTGTCTGTCTACTTGTTCTGATTTTACTCGGGTACCTTCGTCAATTAATATGTTTTCTCGGGCCTTTTCTGAATCTTCCCTACTTTTCTCTTCCTTTCTGAGCGCTTTCTCTGTGCGCCTATGCGATTCTTTACGCC
The DNA here is from genome assembly GCF_964204655.1 of Triturus cristatus. Taxonomy (NCBI): domain Eukaryota; kingdom Metazoa; phylum Chordata; class Amphibia; order Caudata; family Salamandridae; genus Triturus; species Triturus cristatus. The sequence goes on from NC_140584.1 coordinate 1,201,711,375, forward strand.
ATAGTTCAATGGCATCTTTCTGTGACTGTCTGGCTTTCTTTTTCCATAACGCTTCTTCTATTCTCATGATGCAATCTGCATCCCATGTTCCAGCAGCGGGCCATCTCTGACTCTCTGCCAAATCCTTGGTGTAGTCCACCCATAGATCAAGATATAATACGGCATCTAGGCCATGTTTATGGTACATAAAGTACCCTGGAGTGTCCCTAGGTGGGATAGGAACAGCTTCCTCGAGTATCCCTTTTCTAGTTTTTATCTGTCTTAATTTTGAAAATAACGGCATCTTGAACCTTGTTACTTAATTCTTACTCGGTTTTTTAACACAATAATTACAATAAACACAATAATGAAGATCGAACAATCACTCATACCACGACATTCAAAACATTATCAAAACATTTTAGAACGAACAATAATAATTAGAATAAAACTAGTTAACTGCATAATACTAAATATACTGTATGTACTGCTAAACAGTACAGATACACTGCTAAAACAGTGCAGACCAGGTCTGTGTACCCAGACCCGTCTTGACCGGCACAAACTAATGTGCACGTCTAGATGCGTCCTCAGCAACGGTACTCACCGGGAAGCACGGAACGGAAGGCCTCGGAAGTCTGGACTGGACTAGACCAAACTGGACTGGACTGGACTCGAACTTCGGAATCTGGTGGGCCTCTGTATACCTCGGATCTTGCTCTCTCAGCTAGGCTCTGGTCGGGATTCTCCGCACTCCTCACCGCCTCGTCTGGGTGTTGATCGCAGCCTCAGTCGCCCCCGTTGGCCTGAGGGAGATACAGGAAATCTTGCGGGTACGCGTAATTGTCCGTCCGGCTGTGGCAGGAGACCGGGTCTGCAACGCACCTCCGGCGCGTGGGGTGTGAGAGGTGTCCCTGTTCGGGCGCCAATTATGTGGTAAATATTTAAATTACCTGTACTATTTTTATGCGGTAAAATTCAGTAAGAATAACTCAGTAAAATAAGAGGCAGAATCCGTGGTATTCGAGGGTATAATAGGGTATTTATTCCTTACAAAGGAATGATGGTTCGAACCAGGCAATCGAGTTCCGTCACCACGAAGGTTCAGGAAGGGATCCGCAATACATTATTGACAAGTTGTCATATTTATATTAAAATGCATTACAGTAAAGACAGATGCAGGAGGCGTAACAGCTGATAAGAATACACATACGTAATAGAAAAGGCGTTACAATAGGCGTGCATAGAGGCGTATACTAAAAACGTCATTATGATGGTGACACAAATGGGTGGATCCATAAGAGAATCCTGCAAAGTCAGCAAAAATACATGGCAGAGATGCGCGCGCAGTCGCATGACGTGTGATTGACGTGTAACTAGAGGGTGAAGGGAACTTGACATTTAGCCCTACATGTGGAGACAGAAGTCTGGGGTGTCAGGACAACCTAGTCCTAAATCATATCTAATATCTTGTGTTTAAGGAACTATATTATCTAGAAGGAAAGGTCTTTTCGGACAGATCCTATTCTATACTGACTGTTAGTGCGTGTACAAGCGTCTAAGTGTCTACATGGGATGCGAGGGGGCATGGGCCTACCATGGTAACGAAAGTCATGAATTACTTGCACGGAGACAGTAAGGCCGGGCCCTTTGCTCTGCAGCTAGAGGGATGTTTACCTAAGCTACTTAGACAGGAATGCATTTCTTGAGGAACGGAGCAGATAACTTGAAGGCTGAATACAGTTTTGGCAGGCAACAGGCCGGGCTAGGCACCGTTAGCCGCGCAGGAAGTAAGACAAAGTTCATGGATACAGATGCAGGTCCAGGCTGGAGCATTCAGAGGCAGAAGCAGGAAAAAGCTCAATGGCAGAATTCAGGGCCTACCTTGCCAGAGCTGGAAAACGTGAAAAGTATACCATATAAAGACGGTGGCAAGGCATACTTAGGAACGGAAAATCTGGCCCATTCATGGCAGATATGAAAGAGTACATATTAACGTTGGACACAATTGTATTTGCGTCTTCATAGCTTGAAGTGGAGGGAACATACATGTACTTGTAGCATGTACATGGAGCCGTTGGGGTCTAGATAGGGGACACAATTGACCATAAAAATTCATATTTCCTCACATCCTCTCCTACGTTTATACACTTGTCCCCTCAACTCACAGTTACATGCTGCCTGGGGGGGGGCAGCTCAATTGCGCTACTGAGTTAATGCACCAGCCAGCACAAGGTAAGCAAGCGCATGCTGTAATAGTGTCCCGACATAGCCTTCTGAGGCAGCAGAAGGCTAGAGAGCGGTCAAGAGCGTGGAAACGCGGGGTTAGGCAACAGTTCTCTGCCTTTCACTCTAACTGGAAGTACTCGCATAAAGTTTTTGTTGCTCGAAGACATAGCATCGCTGCCAGGAAAATGAGTAGCATCAACATAAACCGAGAGGCCTGCAAACCAACAATAGGGGGGTCCTAAGATCCACCAATACTTTACAAGACAAAAAATTGAAGCTTATAGCACACATAAGGCCCACGAGACGAAAGAAGGGGGTACATTAAATAACAGCCCCAATCTCAATGCATACAGCCAGGAGCTGGCAATACTGAACGAGGATAACCCCCTTAACTAAAAAAAACAGACCAGGACAGCCTTGAGGAGATATTAATCTCAGAGATGGCGAGACTCGCAGAAACGGTAGAGCAGGCAGATACGATTAACAATGTCATTAAAAATATCACTGCCAAAGACAAAAATCATGAATTGGAGGAACATGGACCAGAGCAAATTATTGAGATATCATCGACTTTAAATGATGCCGAAGCAATAAACAAATCTCAGGGTCCACTTCAGGACCCTCAATCTAGGGAGCTTACTCATAATAAGAACGCTTTTGTTACAGAGGCCCTGGTCCACCACCACTTAAACAACCAGCCACAGGACAACTCGGATGCCTTCATCAATCCAGGGGAGCATCCAGAGCTGCTCCACGCCCAGAAACCAAGACAGGGCACAAAGACAACAACAATCAGGTGCAGCTACCTTCTTAGATCTGGCATCCCCAGAATTAACAAAAACTACACCTATAGCAGACTTTAAACAGCAGCTACTGGGAGAGGGCTCGGTAGGTGCCACAACTGACAGACACTGCAGAGCCCAGAGTGACGAACAAGAGATAAATAAAAAGCATGGCCCCGAATATATCTTGAACAAAATAAACACGTCCTGACTGGAAGCAGTAAAGGCACTCTCCTGGCAAACACACAAATTAGAGATCCAGGTGGACCTAATACACATGCTGGCGCAAACGGTTCTGATTATGAACGAAAAAGTGGACACAATCGACCACAACAAACTTTAGTGAAGCAATTGTGGAGAAATTAACTACACTCCCAGATTTGCTGGCAACGCTAATAAAACAATGCAGTGAGGCACGGATAAATCCCACATTAAATAGGAAAAACTCTGAAAAACTGGACCATGGCTGTGGCCTCGGAGACATAAATATTTCCATAGCTATGCACTCAGAGACGATAAATGATAACGCAGCTACAAATACTTGCAACATCCCGGTTAAAAGGGCCAACCCCGCACGCAGCATAGAGGAGGCTAACCAAATCAAGAATACAGGCCATAAGGCAACTGAGGGGCAGCTATCGAGAAGGCAAAAGAAAAAACTTCGGAAAGCTCAAAAAGCAAACAAAGGGAAAGGTGGGATGTTAGCCATGCAAAAAAAGCATGAAACAACACATTTTAACCCAACACGGCAATCAGGTTGATATTGATAACGCCAGCAATAAAGAGGGTCCTATGATTTATCCTATCTTTCAAATGAGAAACAGCTCCTCATCCAAAGTATCCAAGGAGAACAACTGCCAGGAAATCTTTGGGGAAACATGCCCGCCAATACAGCATATGGAAGGCCCACATAAGGAAAAGGCTTCATCCTGTAATACACAAACTCCCTTAAATCCACAAGCAAAAACATATGCTGAGACAGTGATTACTAACTTTGGCAATTCAACCAATGGACCAGAAACCGGCGATCTTAAGAGTAGAGTCATTGAGAGGGGAAGAAAATCAGGAACAAAGGTATAGGCTAGACACCAGCAACAATACGCCTTCCCACCCAAAATGTCAGATGCTCAGCGAAAAGCCACTAGGTGAGAAAATAGAGCTAACACCATTAGTAACTGAGAAGGAAACCGATGCAGTGAAAATCCACCAACTTCATATGGAATGCTATTGCAAATCTCAAAGCACAGTAAGCGCTTTCCCCACACAAACAACAAAGACAACACAAGTAAGGAAGACCTCTTCACCTGGCCAAAGGAGCGAGAGGCATGAGCAGTCTCGCTACTCTAGCATTAACCAAGAAAAGGCCGCAAGCGCAGTGCCCGGCCGGAATAATGGCCAAATTAAGCCCACAATACAAACACATCACGGGTCGAGTTATGAGGGCATGGAAAGTGCCCTAGCTCTAGATCCTCCGGCAGACGGGGAGCTCATGCTGATCTTTACCCCTGAATTTGAGACTAGGGGTGCAGGTGACATCCTAAATCGTGCAAATATCCTGTATCTTCTGACAAGTATACCCTCACTGGCCCATCTAACATCTGCCCAACTTGTAGCGATATACTTTAAAAAATACACTTGGACAGGGAATAAGGAATCAACCCTAACAACGTGGCTCAATAAGCAAGATATTCAAACCAGACTGGCAGAAACAGATACTCTTAAGGATTGGGGCATCCGAATAGACAGTTGCCCAACTGAAAAGTACCCACAAGTGCTTCTTCAGAGGTCACAAACCCAAGTAGCGCCTCGTACACAGTGTAGCACATTAAGGGGTACCAAGACAATTTCAAGCCAATCATTCAACAACAACATTAAAGTTGAGCTACATAAAGGCACCACCACCAGACTTTGCAAGGAGGTGAGCTGCTCCCAGGTCAACAAACAGGAAGATTGGGCATGGCTTTCCGTTGCATTGCATTCCAAGGATTGGGGAACCTCCTAGCACAAGGGACACACCAAACTTGTATGGTTTATATAAATGTGGCCCAGCAGGGAGGCTTAAAATAGACAACCATAGAGGCACTAAGAGGGAGACATTAAACACTAAGTTTAGGCTAATTAGCTGGAACGTGGCAGGGTTTAAGTCGATCATGACCAATAATGAAGCCATGAAATTACTGATGTCTGGAGACATTTTATGCTTGCAGGAAACTTGGATGGAAACATCCAACTACATTAAAGGCTACCAGGCCTTCCATAAAATGGCAAGCAAAAAACACACATCTTTGGAAGACCAAGCGTAGGGATCTCGATATTTGCAAAATTAAATCTGCAACTACAATTCGAGGATTGGCCCACATATGCACCAGATGTCCAGATTATAACAATAAATGGGCTTAGAGTAGAGGGCACTCAGTTCAAACTTGGAGTAATTAACCTATATGTCAACCCCAAAAAAAAGGATAAAAACATAAACATCAGAAGGATCATTAGGACAGTTTGAGCATACCTCCACGAGAACCCTGGACATGAATGCATCATTACTGGGGATTTTAACATCAGAGACTTATGTGCCCCGGAACAAAATCACGAGGACCGCAGTCGCAAGCTTATGGAAGCCTGCGTTAACGAATTTAACCTGGGATCCGCGAATAACGTATGCCAGCTGACAACGACTCCACAACCTACATTTAAGAATATCTCCACACTTGACTATATTTTCCTGAGTAAGAATTTGTTGAGGAGATGCGTAGAGTATAAGGCATTATCCACTTCCGGAAGCGATCATCAACCAATCTCTGCTTTGGTCAACATTAGCAGCATGAGGCATGAGGAATATCTAGCTGCAGGCAACATGCTCAGTCTAGATAATGAAACAGCTGAGGAAATTCAAATACGGCCCCATCTTTGCTTGTAACACCATTACGCTGTTGCCCTCACTCAGGCCCCCTTCAACCTTCATAGTGTTTCTCTCACATTCTATACTGTTGCACATATTACACGACCTTTCCTGTTTCCCTGAGCTAAGTCCATTCTGAGACCCCGCTCGAAGCAACTAATCCCCGAGATAACCATCTATTGACCCTTGGTGACCGTTCTCGGCCTCTCCAGTTGTTTTACGTTCACCATCTTCAACACGCAAACACGTCCTGTCGTAAATTAATTTAACCAAGGAATGGCTATGCCACCTGACCTTTAGGGTCGGGTAGAGAACACGACCTTAGGGAAGGAATTTCTATTACACATTATCCTGTATCTTGTACAAAGAAGGTTTTCTTGTGGATGATTTGTATTTTTTATTGCACATTGAGGGGGTTGTTGCTTTAGGGGATTCAAGCGCTACAAAAGACTGTGAGCCACGGATTGAAGTGGCAGTCTCCTGAGAACCTACCACTGATGTACTTCTAGGACAACTGTACCTAGCTGCAGCTAATAAATTGAAGTTCCTATGCCAAACAGAGTGTTCCGTGTCTCTGTAATTTGGAAGGCGAACTCAGAAGATTTCAGGCGTACCCTGCGCCGCCAGGCTTAATAAGCCCGGTTCTTCACAGCCTCAATTAAACGTATCAAATGGGGGCCTATAAGTCGGACAAAGTACATCAAATGGAAGCATAACACATGCATAAATGGCCCACAGACCAGCTGGGCAGAAATCATGATTTCGCTATTCAATGCATTAACTCCAGGAAAGCAATTTATTAATAATAATAAACACATACACGGGGAGGAGCCTAGCGCGCAACCAAGATGGCCGCGTAGGTGCGAGGCTCCCGAGGACCTCCGCAACCTCCCACGAATATCCTGAATTTATCCTGTCTCGGATGAGGGGACTGTGTTGGTGAGCCTGAGCTGAGGTGGCACCCGTTTCCCGTTGTCAAATCGGACCTCGGACACCGGAGTGAGCACCGATTGAAGTCTGCGGCCTTCTCCTCGCCAGACCCCGGATTTGCGCTGAGGGGTGACCCAGTGACAAAGTGAACAACAGCGGCGGGCCGGGCCTGGCGAGTCGCGCACCCCACGCTTTCGCTTTCGCACCCCCTTGCAATCACTGCAGGGTTGGGTCGCGGGGCTCTTTGTGTTGGTGTGGTCTCGCTGGGAGACTTGGCCTGCCCGCCGGCAGTGACCCACCCCGCCGATCGGGGGTGGCCCCCCCCGGAGCTTGTGGCCCTGATTGCCTGCCCTTCACGACGTGACTGGTGCGACCGGGAGACTAGTGGCTATGGCCACCAAACAAGCTGGAGACCGGGCAAAGACCAAGCCGACCCGGCGTGGCACCACCCATCAGGCCAACAGTATGGACCGCTATACCCTCCAGAAGGGATCTCCCGGCGGACCGCACAAATCCCCTGAGGACCTTCCTGATGCCCCGGACCTGCCCACGGATCTGACTCTGCGGGATGTCATGGGCGCCATTGCCGAGATGAAGGCCTCGGTAGGCCAGCGGTTCGACACACTGGCACAGAAGATCGACTCGGTCCTCGTGGATGTTGGCCTGGTGAGGGCCGATCTTTCCAAGACCAACGACCGAGTTGATTCTTTGGCCCACACCGCATCGGGCCTTACTACTGATGTGGCGGCGCTACAAACAGAGGTGCGCCGGCTTAGTCAGGCGAGCGCGCTTATGGATCGGCGCCTGGAGGACTCCGAGAGTCGGGCCCGGAGAAACAACATCCGCATCATCGGAGTACCCGAGGGACGGGAGGAAGCGGCGGCGGACCTATTTGTGGAGGACCTGATCGCTACCCATCTCCAGCCACGGGGGCTGAGTAAATTCTTCGCGGTGGAGCGGGCCCACAGGGTTCCCGGGGGAAGGCCGAAGGTCAGAGCCCCTCCGCGGCCCCTCATTGCCCGGATTTTCAACTTTCGGGACAGAGACGCTATCCTGCAAGCCTCCAGACTGTTGGGGCCGGTTAAGATTGACAACATGGAGGTGAACTTTTATCCGGATTTCACCCCAGCGGTCCAGAAGCAGAGACTGAGCTTCCAAGGCGTCAAGCGCCGTCTTCGGGACTTGAACCTTAAATACGCAATGCTCTTCCCAGCCAAGCTGCGAGTGGAGGTAGAGGGTCGCACGCACTTTTTTGATCGCCCCGAAGCGGCCGGAGACTGGCTGGACACTCTGTCTGGGGATCGTGATCTGGGGGGCGGGGGGGGGCGGCGGGGGGAGACGGCACACTGGATCAGGACTGAGGGGGTGATGTTGGGCTTCACACTGGACAAAAAAGTTGCCACTCTCGATTAAGCATCTGTCTGTATAATTTCCCCTCCTATGGAGGTTGTGTGGGGTCTCTTGGGGGTTCTCCCTCCTCCTCTAGGGGGCTTAGCTAGTTTTTATTCTATATATGGGGCGACAGGCACACTGCACGTTGGGGGGGCTGTTCGGGCTCATGCAGGGGTGCAGGGAGGGGGGAGTTTTGTTGGGGTGGGTGGGTAGGGATGGGGGGGTGTTGTTCGTTTTCACCACAAGGCAAAAGTATCATTGTGCTAGCTCTATAGTGCTCTCGGGGGGACGAATGGTGGCTCTTGTCTATGATGGGGGGTAGGGAACTAACTCTTTTGTCCTGGAACGTGAACGGACTGGGGGACAGGATTAAACGTGGGGTGGTCCTGCAGTTCTTGAAGCGAATCTCGCCCGATGTAGTTTTTCTGCAGGAGACACACCTCATTGGCAACTCCTTCTGCGCCATGAATCGGCGTGGCTATCGCCTAGTGGCCCATTCGGGCTTTACGTCTGGCTCAAGGGGTGTGGGCATCATGGTTAAGAACTCGCTTCCGCTGGAGATTGATGAGGTGCTCCATGACGACAGGGGACGTTACGCGGTCTTGGTGGGAAGGATGGAGGGCAAAGTGGTGGTTTTTGTGTCAGTATACGTCCCACCGGGGCTGCAGTCGACTACCTTTGCGGACCTGGGGCGCCTCCTCCTTGGCCTTCCGGGGGGGATTCTGGTGGTGGGGGGGGATTTCAATGCGGTGGTTTCCGGGACTGTGGATCGTCACCCCCCTAGGGACCTCCCCCGGGCCCAAGCGTGGCTCTCTGGTCTATTGGACACTTTGGGATTGGTGGATTGCTGGCGTTTAAAACATCCCACGCAGTTACAGTATACCTTCCATTCGGGGGCCCATGGTAGTCTCTCACGACTGGATTATGTCCTGGTCCCGGCGGCCTATGTTGGGAGGGTGGGAGAGGTGCGCCATTTGGCACGGGGTATCTCGGACCATTCCCCGCTCCTGTTACACCTGGACCTTTTTCCGAGGGGTGAGGGTAGGGTGGTCCCGATCAATCCCTGGTACTTGCGCGACCCCACTATTCGCGCTGAATTGATTAAATCCCTCCAGCGCTACTTTGACGAGAATGTGGGGTCCGTGCCTTCGGCTGTCTCACTGTGGGAGGCATTCAAGACAGTACTACGAGGAGAGGCCCTGTCCCTCATTTCCCACACCCGGAGGCGTGAGCGGGAGGAGGTGACCCGGGTGGAAGCTGAGATAGCCGAGTTGGAGGGTAAGCTAGAAAGTGGGGTGACGGATGCCGTATTACATGTCCTCCAACTCAAGCAAGCGGCCTATAGGGCCCTCGTCACGGAGGCAGCCAGGGGCCTCAGTAGAGAGCAACAGGGGAGATTGTATGATGTGGGTGATAAGGCTGGTAAATTGATTGCGTGGCTGGACAAAAAGGAGAGAGCGAGTCGTGTAGTCTCGCTGATTGAGAAAACAGACGGTGTGTGTGTTACTGAGCCGGAAGAAATTGTCTCCTGCTTCGCGGACTATTTCCGTGGGGTGTATTCCCCGGTGTCTTCCTGCTCTGAAGAGGATTCCCGTACCCTGCTCAGGGATATCGCGCTGCCTTCCCTTTCGGAGGAGGACAGAGTGTCGTTGGACACCGCTCCAACCTCCGACGAAATCGCCCTCGCCATACGTTCGATCGCTTCCGGCAAGGCCATGGGTCCTAATGGTCTCCCCATCGAGTTGTACAAATTGAGACCGGATACGCTGGCACCACATCTCCGATCGATGTTCCTGGAGGCCCATTCGGTGGGCTCCCTCCCGCTGGACCAGCGTCTGGCTACAATCGTGGTTATCCACAAGGAGGGGAGACCTCGGGACTGGGTTACATCCTATCGGCCCATTTCGCTACTGAACGCGGAGCCTAAAATTCTCGCCAAGGTCCTGGCCAATCGGCTGGTCGGCGTGGTGGGCGAACTGGTTCACCAGGATCAGTCCGGCTTTATTCCCCATCGTAACACAGCTCTTAACTTGCGGCGTTTGCATGGGGTGCTTGCACGTGTTCAGTACATACGGGAGCCGGCCATTTTGGCATCCCTGGACGCCACCATGGCGTTTGATACGCTTGAATGGCCATACATCTGGGCGATGCTGGCGAAGTTTGGCTTTGGCGCAGGGTTCATCAGTTGGGTCAAATTGCTGTATTCGGGCCCATTGGCGCAGGTGGTGGTGAACGGTAGAGTATCGGCTCCGTTCGAGCTGGGCCGGGGCACGCGGCAGGGCTGCCCCTTATCGCCGCTCCTTTTTGCGCTTGCCTTGGAGCCCCTGGCAGAGTGGCTGCGGTGGGAGCCTTCCATCCGTGGTCTCCGTTGGACCCCCGAGCATGAGGACCGTGTATCCCTATACGCTGATGACATCCTCTTGTACCTAGCTTCCCCACGTAACTCACTTATAGTACTGGTTGATGTTTTGCATTCATTTGGTCGTAACTCCGGCCTTGTCATCAACTGGGCTAAATCGTGCGTGTATGTTCTCTCTGGGGAGGCGCCCATTCTCCCGCGGGGCTGTCTGATCCAGATCGCCCCGCAGGGATTTCGGTACCTGGGTGTCTTCATTGCTCTGGACCCGGAGGCCCGGTATGATCGGAACTTGCTTCCCCCCCTCCAGCGCCTGAAGGAAGATGTCACGCGCTGGCGGCGCTTGCCGCTCTCGCCGCTCGGCCGGGCGGCATTGTTTAAGATGATGTCTCTGCCGCGCTTCCTCTACGCTTTGCAGAATACTATGGACCCCGTCCCAGCGCGCTACTTCCGTGAGGTGGAGAGTTTGCAGCGCCGCCTGTTCTGGGACGGGAGGCCGCGTATCGCCCTGGCGAAGCTGACGCTCCCATGGTATGACGGCGGGATTGCCCTCCCGGATATCAAACGATACTATTGGGCCTCCCAGCTGGCTGCGATTAATCACGGCCTGTATGGGCCCGCTTTAAACCCGGCATTCGAAATGGATAAGATGCTACTCCCGGGTGGGGACTATAATCGAGCGCTATACTCCAGCACGCCCGACGCTCGGCTGACCGGCCCCACGCGTGTCATGGTGCGAGTGTGGCACGCGGCTAATGTGGCGATGGGGTGGAAGGATCGTCTGACCCGGGCGTCACCACTATACGCGTCCGAGCAGTTGGGCTCCCTGTGGACCTCGAAGGGCTTCGAGAAGTGGGACATGATAGGCATTAGCAAGGTGGGGGATCTCTGGACGAGGGGAGGATTTAAAACGTTCGAGATGCTGCAGACGGAGTTCCACTTGCATGGCAGGGAGTACTTTCGGTATTTGCAGATCCGTCATGCACTGGGCTCCGTCTTCCCGGACGTTGCATCCATCCCGGAGTGTTCCCCCCTTGAGGATAGAGTGCTGGATGGACACGTTCCGGACAGCACGATCTCACTGATCTACAAAAAACTGATCAATGACCGCACAGGATTGCTGATTGCCCTTCGTGAGGCTTGGGTTGCCGATGGACTGGAGCTGGACGACGAGGACTGGACCCTTGCGGTGGCCTCCCCGAAAGAGGTGGCCATACCGGCCCGCCTTCGCTTCGTCCAGCTCAAGATACTCCACAGAGTCTACATGACGGGGCCGAGGCTTCTGCGTATGGGCTATGCTGTGGACGGGTTGTGTAAGCGTGGGTGTGGCGCTTTGGGGACCTTTCTGCATATATTGTGGGAATGCCCGGAGGTGGAGCGATTCTGGCGTGGTGTGCATGAGGTCCTGCGTGTGGTTACGCATGTGGTGCTGTTACCCGAAGCGAGGAGATGCCTGTTGAATGTGTGGGAACCTACCGACTACTCGGCGCCACAGACGTGGTGGGTGACTCTGGGATATATGGTGGCCAAGCGTGATATTGCTCAACTGTGGGGATCTCAGAGGTCCCCGACTGTCTCGGCCTGGAAGGAACATATGGATTGGTGCATGTTTCGGGAAAAGGTGGTGTATGTTGCGAGAGGTAAGCCTGGGACATGGGTGAAAGTCTGGGGCCCCTGGAACGCCTACCGCGGGGGAATCTGTACTCCACCGTTATTGCCCGATCCGTCGCCTGCCCCATCCCCGTAGCCGACCCATCTTCCCCCTTACGGGCATTGAGTTTTACCCAGCCCTAATCCTGATCTCTTCCCCTTCTTGATACTCCTATGGATTGGTAGGGTCCCCCTCTCAGGGGAGCACATGCTGCTATTTCTGATTGTAGATTGCCTTGTGGTTTTTGTTTTTTCTGGTTGTTATTTCAGTTTAAAATGAAACCGTACAGTGGGGTCCGGATGGTGTGGCTATCAACGCTGCTAACTCCTGTGCATCTTCCTTAGCCGCAACGCGCGCTCTACAATGTGTATCATATGCTCCTTTTGTTTACTAGCGGCCGTCCGGAAGGTTGTAGGCCCATCTTTGTATATTTTTTGAGTTTTGTAATAAACGGTTTCAAAAAAAAAAAATTAAAAAAAAATAAACACATACACTTGGGGAAATTTAACTACATGGACAATCAAATCTTCATACAGAGCAAAAAGAGCTGCCGATTGGCAGAATCAAAGCATAGGAAGGAAAAGTCTATCCATACGGAAAGACAATTGAAGACAGCAAAAAAAAAAAAAAAACAATTGCTTGGCAACTAAAACAATCCAGTATAGAGGAAAAATGGAGAATCATTTATACATTACTAGCACCCAACAAAAGCAAGGAATTTTGGAGATACATTAATGGCCTACATGGTGGCCATCACATTCACAATGCCGTGCCTGCCAACAAATGGGCTGTTCACGCCACCAGCCTATACGTCGACCAGAAAACACCTATGGAAAGCATTGCCAAAGAAGAAGACCACCAATATGAGGAGAGCAATGCGGTGGATCTACATCAAACAGAAAGGGAAATATTAACCATCCTCCAGGGCATCAGGAGGGATGGGGCGCCAGGGCCCAACGGGTTGCCTGGGCATATCTTTAAGGAAGATCGCGAATACTGGGCACCCCACATTCAAACCTTATTCAATCATTGTTACAATTTTTCTGTTGTTCCGGACTCATGGAAAGGTCCATCCTACATCCCATTTACAAAAAGGGGGATGCATCAGATCCAGGGAATTATAGATTGATTGCACTACAGGCATTTGCAAAAAGGCTCTTGAAAGAACTAGAGACATGGATCACGAAAAAACAAGTAATCCCGCATTACCAGACTGGCTTTCGGCCGAACTCGTCGACCATGTCTAATGCCATTGCACTTTCATATCTGGCAACGAAGGCAACTGGACCTGTCTCCTCACCACTATATGCATCCTTTGTGGACTATAGCGCAGCCTTTGATGGAGTCGATCGAAACATTCTGTGGGCAAAATTGGCTAAGTGGGGCATACCACGGAAACTGCTTGCGGCTATCCTATCACTCTATAACGGCACGTGGGTGCGAGTAAAGCTCACTAGCATATGTGCAACTGCTAGGATCTTCACAAACAGGGGGTTAAAACAGGGCTGCGTGATCGCCCCAACCCTGTTTAATTTATACACTGCTGATCTGGGAGAAGCACTGTTACAAACTAACATCTTTCCCCCAAAATTGGGCCACCTCAGACTGCCAATCATGCAGTATGCAGATGATCTCGTCCTGTTGGATTACACAAGAATTGTCATGAAAAGGGCATTAGAGACGCTACATAACTATAACATGGAAAACAAGCTTGTAGCCAATGCATCTAAGACCAAAGTGCTGATATTTGGTCACAAGCCAAAAAAAACAAACACTGGCATGGCAGCTGGGTCCTCTAAAGATAAGCACGACCAACAAGTACACCTATCTAGGAGTACAATTTGCAGACACCGGCAGACCTGTCCTGCAGGTTAAAGCATTGGAGGCAAAAGCAGCTAAACTAACATATGGTTTGTGCAAACTACACCACAAGCTTGCAAGTCACTCAACGGAGGGGATCCGACGAGTCATGCAAGCCAAGCTAATGCCAACACTCAGTTATGGCCACCTTGTCTTCCCTGGTCTGCTGACCAAACAACTGGAGGGTCTATACACAATGGCGTATAGAAAAGTTTTCAAGCTACCCCATATGACCAGGCGTTCACTGATCCGATTAGAGTTCAATATTACAACAATGGACATTGAATGTAAAAAAGACATAGTCAAACTCCAACACAACGTGACCAATGCATGCCCGGGCTCTATCAGGGCAGCGCTACAAGTGGTCTTCACAGACAATAACAGTTGTTGGGCGAGGTATCTCTTGATTTCCAAACAAACACTGGGAACATCAATCGAACCTCCTACATATATACCATTAACAAAGTATAGAGTAAAGATCCTGCTAAAAAAGTGAGGCCAGAACATCTCGAGGCAACAGGACCTTGAACGGATCAGATTAATACTGGGTGCAGAAGGGCTTGTTAACTCACATGAAAGTACCACATGCCAGCCCTACTTAAAAGCCGGCCTTGGAAGACAAGCCCTACAAAATGTTATGAGAATGAGGCTCTTAACCATGCCAATACAAGATTATAGAGCCCACTGGAAAAACTGGTCATCAAGTGGCTCCGGCTGCTACCTGTGTTAATATCACACAGAATCTGCGGAGCATGTTATTTGTTGTTGCCCAGCCTTGCTTTCTCCAAGGCGCTTGTATTTAAGAACCATGCTCATACATCACAGCGTTAGATCATGCAAGGAGGCCTTAAGGCATATCTACACCACCGCAATCCCGATGGAGCTGGAAATAATTGGGAAGTTTTATGCGGCTGCTGAAATGCTCATACGAACAGCCAGAGAAGAGTCAGCTGAATAAACTATGTCTCAGCACCACCGATATTTGAACTTTGCACACCCCTCATGTCAAATTCTGCATATGTTGCCACTAAATGGACTGTTTTTAGACACTGTATAGCATTTTTGCTTTTTAAACATGCTGCTTTAATCAAATTTTATGTTTTTAACTTGCACTTTTGTTGTTTTTGTAAAAGATTTTAAATAATCATACAATAAAGGTCATTGCATTGGAAAGGATGTTGATGGGGGAATGGTGGTTGGAGTTTGGGTGAGGGTAGAGGAAGAGTGCAGAGAAGGTGGGTGGGAGATAATGTTGTCTGAAGGGAGTCTGCTGCATACCAAGACTCTCTATATGGCACACACACCAGGATGTATGCCATCCAGGAAAGCTGCTAACGGGGTAAATTATCAGTGTATTCACTGGATGGCACACACAGTGCAGTCTTTCCTACAGAGAGGCTTTGCAACAGATCCACAGCCTCCTCAAAGAGCACTGCAGGATGGACTGGGGGAGGAGCTGAGCTGGCTTTGGTGGTGCTCTCCAGATGGTATTGGATCCACCACCACTTTTGGCTGGTCTGCTGTGCACACTTCTGAATCAGATGATGTGTTGGCCTCCTGTCCTGCCCTGTCACCCTCTGTGCCACCGGTCCTTCAGTTACAGTGTTGGCGCATTCCGACTCCCAGTGGACATCCTGTTCGTCAACTTCTTGGCCAACGTCTACGTCGCATGCTCTGTTTAAAAGACGAAATGAAGTAAAATAATATACTTTTGCAATTTGTTTTTCAAATTAGTATGCACATTTTAAAATACTTAGCAGATTTTGTTGATGGCTCACTCTGTCACAAATGTGATGGTGATGTTGTTTGTCATCCTGCAAGAGCATTTTGAACAGTCAAACATATTTGTTATCATGTTTGTAGGTGAGTGGTAGAGCCTTAGCAAATACAATTATTGTTTCTAACTATCATTCCCAATACCTAAACATAAAATAAAAGTTAGGCCCTCGAAGCTCAGAGCACAGAGTGCATGTGATATGAAAAGATGGACTTCGTTTTTTATTTAAATTAAACTAATTAAATGATGTGCTTTGATTGGGACACAGTGTTGTTTTTAGAGGGTCTGTGGAATGTTCATGATTTCCCTCTCATCAGGGAACACCTTGGCTGTCTCTGCAAGCTGGAATGAGCTCTGTACCTCCTGTCTTTGAGCCGTTTCCTTCTTTCCGTCTTCGCTTTATGGGAATCCTGTCGTTCGGGTGTTACTCCTGAATCCTGTTTCCAGCTTGCATTCCCGGAAGTATGTATCGTGGGTACCCAGCCTTGAGGAATAGTTCTGAACGTCGAAACGCAACAGAGTATTGTAATAAGTGGTCAAGAGGCAAATATCATCTTTCAAAGATTAAATCATATATGTGAAAAAGAAAGAGAAACATTCATATACTCCAGAATCAGGCTAAGAGAGAAGACTTGCCCTCACCACAAAGGGCCACCAGATACATTTAGGATCAATTGTCTAAGGGAGTGTGATACACCTGCAAGCCTATTGTTTGTGAATTCTATGTTGGACACGTATGTTTTAGTGATGTGTATGTAAAAGACACAATATAAGTAAGTGTCTCATTTGACATAGCATATTCACTGCCCGCAAGTATACAGATGTTTATTTTGAAATAAGAGATAGACAGAGACACGCTACTAAACAACTAGAATCATGAGAAACTGAAAGAGAAAGAAGGGGGGCATAGAGTGAGGAGTGGGAGAGAGCACACCAAGACATAAATCAAAGGCCTTAATTGCCTTATGGATCGTGTAAGGGTTACACGCTGGCCAAAGCAGCACCCATTGTGCCACCCACTAAAGTAGGCATTCTAAACATGCCAACAGGACTCCCACTACAGCCTGCGTGTGCAGTTTGATACTGCCATTTCGATCTGGTAAAAAAACCTTTACCCCAGCCCAAACCTTCAGGTTCAAAACTTATACACAAGCCCTTAGGAAGGCCATTACAGATGCAAGGACAGGGTGCATGGTAGGTAAAAATTTGGTCATGTGAATTTACCTTTAACATGCCCTGGCAGTGAATGAATCCTAATGTCCTTTTTATACTGCTGAAAGGCTATATCTCCCAGTGACTAGCACAGGCGTACCTTATTACATGTATTAAACTGTAGCTATAGATTAGGAGCAGGCAGGAAGTACTTATTGAACTTATTGGACTTACTTACATTAATAGTAGAGACTCTATCTAGCTGCAGATTCCTCACCTTTTGACAATTCGCCAGGTGTCAGACTGGATCCAGAAACTTTTTTGGAGTACCCCTGTGAGAATGAAAGTTGTGTTGTGTCGTTCCGCACAGCTGCCGTTTAGTTCCGAATGTGTTGTGCAGGGTCTATATAGGCATAACACCTGTGCCCTGATGTCAGTTGCCTTCAAGACTGTCAGCTCCCCCAGACGTGCAGCTCTAAAAGCAAACTGATAAACCTATGTGCAGATTCCTAGGCTAGGGACCTTAATATCAATGGGTAGAGTCCAAAATGGGGAGGATGAGAGGGTTGGTGAAGAATCTGCAGCTAGAAAGAGTCTCTACCAGAAAGAGCGTTACTGAAGGTCAGTAACTTGTTCTTCTGATAGAGACTTCTATCGCAGATTACGCACTTTCTGAATCACTACAAAAGCAGTATCTAATTTGAGGAGGGCTGTGAATGGACTCAAACCAGAAAGTCCTGCAGCACCAACCGGGCAAAGTGCCCTTTTTGGAGGACTTGGTGGCCCAGACAATAGTGCTTTGTGAACATTTGGAGGGACGCCGTTGTAGATGCCTGGCAGATGTCTTGGAGAGGGACTCTGCAAACTTACACAGTGGAAGCTGCTCTGGACCTGGAGGAATGGGCTCAAAATTCTTTTGGTAGCTGCTTCTTTGCTAATGCATAACAGATCTTAATGCAGAGCATCATCCAGTTGAGATGACAGGCTTTTGCACAGCCTTGCCTTTTTTCTTCTGGTAAACCCCATTAAGAGCTGACCTTGTACCCAATTTTATTCGGTTGATGTATCAGCTCAGCGATGTTTTGGGGCCCAAACAATGGAGGCTTTCCTCCTCAGAGGGGTGAGGCACAGCATAGAACGCTGGCACGGTGTTGGTTTAATTGATATAGAATGGCATCACAATTTCGGTAGAAAGGATACTGTCGTTTACAAAAGAAGTTGATCTATGGTGCAGAAACACAAGGAGCATGAAGCTCACTTACACACTGTGCTAAAAATAGTTTTGAATGTGAGGAGCCATAAGCGGATATTGAATAACTAATGACGAGATTGAGGTCCCATTGAAGAATCATAAAAAGAAAAGGGAGAAGCAGATGCTGCTGTCCTTTCAAAAACCTAATCACAAACAGGAATTTAACTAATGAAGACAGATCAGCCAATCGCAAGAAGCCAGAAAAATAACCTTTAACAGTGCCCAAAAGAAGGCCTTGTCAGGAAAGGTAGAGAACAAACAAGATATCAGACAATTGGGCTTGGAGGGGGGACATTTGGTATGCTCTACACCAAACACCAAACTTGTCCCAGCGACAGATATGTAATTCTGACTGGGGGGCACTTGGCTGCCAAGATGACATCCACAGAGTAAGATCACAAGCATCAGCTTGTGTCGCTCAATCTCCATGCATGAAAGTGATGATTGTGAAGGGCACGGTGGAGAACTCCCCTTTCTGCTGAGCCAAAAGATCCTCCTGGAGAGGTAGCCTCACCATACTCTCCGTGCCCAGTCAAGAGCCACTAAGACGACTAGGCCCCTGACGGTCCTGATTTTCTTGAGAATTCTATGCAGGAGCAGTATCAATGGAAATGTCTACAGGAGTTCTGAGCTTTACTCGAGGCAGAATGTGTCTTTGAGCAGGTGACGCCTTGGAGACTCCAAGATACAGAAGTGCTGACATTGCACGTTGTTCTTTTTGTTTTTAAATCTTTTTATTTGTTTCAGCAACAAAGAAACAATAACTTTACAAAATAGAGCACTCTGTGAAAAAACAGGCATCAAATGTTGTTTAAGGTTTGTGGAAATATGGATTTTTATGGTCGGTTATGTCCCCTATCTTGGACCCCAACGGTTTCATGTATAAATCACAAGTACATGTATGTTCCCTCCAGTTCCAGTTATGAAGACGCAAACACATGTGCGTCCACCGTCAACATGTCCTCTTTCAGATCCGCCATGAATGGGCCGGATATTCTATTCCTAAGTATGAAAGGCCACCGGTTTTATATGGTTCATTTATTCCATTTTACAGTCCAGGCGAGTAGGCCCTAATTCTGCCACCAAGCCTTTTCTGCCTTCTGCCTCTGAAAGCTCCAGTCTGAGCTCGCATCTGTATCCATGAACTTTGTCCTACTCCCTGCGCGGCTAACGGTGCCCGACTCGGCCTGTCGGCCTATCTGCCTGCCAAAAACTGTATTTCACCTTCAAGATTATCTGCTCTGCTCCGCTCCTCATCCGATGCATTCCTGTCTAGCAGTTTGGGTAAACATTCCTCCAGCTACCGTGCAAAGGACCAGGCCTCGCTGCCCTCATGCAAGTAATTCATAGCCCTGTTACCATGGAATATTCCTACCCCCTCGCATCTAGTGTAGACACTTAGACGCTTGTACACGCACTAACAGTCAGTATAGTCAGTATAGAATAAGATTCTATCCTAAAAGACCTCTCTTCTTGGATAACACAGTTCTTTAAACATAGGATATTAGATATGATTTGGGATTAGGTTGACATAACCCCAGACTTTTGTCTCCACATGTAGAGCTAAATGTCAAGTCCCTTTCACCCTCTAGTTGCACGTCAATCACACGTCATGCGGCTGCGCGCGCATTTCTGCCAAGTATTTTTGCTGACATTGCGAAATTCTTTCATGGAACCACCCATTTATGACATCACATCTAATGACGTTCTTTAGTTACGCCTAGTTACACCCATTTTAGTTACGCATGTATGCCTTTATCTCTGTTTTCAACTGTTACGCCTCCTGCATCTGTTCCACTGTAATGTATTTTCTATAAAACTGCTTATCTGTCAATAATATATGTTCCTTCCTTCCTGAACTCTCGCGGTGATGGAATAGAAGGCCCATAATTCGAATTATGTTCCTTTGTATAGGAATAAAGCCCGTTCTGAACCTCTAATACCACGGATTCTGCCTCTTATTTTACTGAGCTATTATTATAGATTTTCCGCATCAAATTAAGTCCCGGTAATTAAATTATTTACCACATAAATGGCGCCCGAACAGGGACACTTTCTCATCTCACGCGCCGGAGGTGCGTTGCAGGCCCGGTCTCCTGTCACAGCTGGACGGACAACAACGCGTACCCACAGGATTTCCTGTATCTCCCTCCTGCCGAGCGGGGGTAACTGAGGCTGCGATCAACACCCAGACGAGGCGGTGAGAAGTGCGAAGTGTCCCGACCAGAGCCTAGCTGAGAGAGCAAGATCCGAGGTATACAGAGGCCCACCAGGTTCCGAAGTTCCGAAGATTCGAGTCGAGTCCAGTTCGGTCCGAGTCCGAGTCCAGTTCAGTTCAGTTCCGAGGCCTTCCGTTCCGAGCTGCCCGGTGAGTACCATTATCGGGGAGGCGTTCTGACGTGCACATAGGTTGTGCCGGTCAAGACGGGTTTGGGTACACAAATCCGGTCTGCACTGTTTCAGCAGTGTATCTGTACTGTTTAGCAGTATATCTAGTATGTCTAGTATATAATTCAGAATTACCTAGTTAGTGTCGAGTATTATGCTTAGTGACTAGTTCCCTAAATGGCCATCATTTTTGTTCATTAAATGTTAAATGTTTTAAATACGTTCTGCATATTGTGGTGTGAATGACTGTTCATTATTGTGTTTTGTTGTATTAAACGTGTTCAAAATTAGGTATCAGATCAGTTTTCAATATGCCACTCTTTTCGAAATTAAGACAGATCAAAACTAGAAAAGGGGTACTCGAAGAAGCTGTTCCCATTCCTCCTAGGTGTCAGAAGGTGCGCTGGAATCTCCACGGAGGCAGAATGTTGCTTTTTCCCAATGCCCGCCTCCCGGAGCTCACTGCGTTAAGCAGCTTCTCCAGGCCGGGGGAAAGGGGAAGTGGACAGAGAAGAGACACTCGTGCTGGACCTGAACTCCTTCGTCGTCTTTCTTAGATGATACAGGAGCACCTAATGCACAGAGGGAGACAACACTTCAATACTACACTTGTACCTACTTCTGACTTCTTCCTCCTATCGATCCCTCTCTCTCTCTCTTTTATCCTACCAGGTTCTGCGTGAGTATTGCTTCTCTTCTTTCTTTTTTCTGTATATTCAGTAGGTTGCAGCTGGGATTGAGGGACAGCTACTTTCCTAATGCACATGGGAGAGAAAAGGATCAGTTAAACTCCCTTCCTAACCTAATTCTCTAATTCTTCTATGGGCCTCACTTCCTACCTTTCTCGCTAATGCTGCGACTACCCAATAGAGGATTCTGGTTTACAACATACAGCAGTTTGAGTAGTCTTCTTGAAAGAAACGATTGTCAATACTCATTGCTTTTCAAATCTCTGGGAGGAAAGGCGAAGCCTTGAACTGAAAGTTGATTTTTTCCTTATGCTCAGCTCCTAGGACTGAACGCGCAAAAAGGAAGCCAGGTAGGAGCAAGGGTGGAGGTAAGAAAAGGGAAGCACGCATGAAAGGCAGGGGGGAAGGGGAAAAGGAGACTGAGCATTTATTATCACAGAGTTGGAACTTGCTGTGTTCACGACGCAGTCTTTACCAAGTCTAATTCTTACTTGTCTCTGGTCACAATGGTATTCCACTGGCTCACCTCGAATTTGACGGTAGCCTACCGGAGCTGTGAAAAAGTAGGAAGCTTCTCAGGAATTCGACGAGCAGCGGGAAACTTTGAACTTCTCAGCTGAAGGGGCAGCACAGTTGACCAACTGCCCAAAACGAGGAGCTGTGATGAGGACGAACTGGTCTGAATGCTGCTCTTCTCTTCTGAAGAGAAAGTGCAAAACGAAGAGGAACGCTACCAGTTTTGACAGAAAACTGTAGCGCGACACGAAAATACTTCTACTTCAGTCAAGACTCAAATTGAAGTGCGCAATAGAGTGCGCGCACGCCGAGGATGAAATCTCGGTTCACGCGATATCCATGCCTTAGCACAAGTACATCAGAAGAATTAGCAATTAGGGCGGCCATCTTAAAGGGGTCAATTCCGCCTAAACGTTTACCCAACAATTGCAACTAGAGGGCTTCACAATAACCCTACGATTGCAATTCTGATTTTCCATTACAGAAATGACGTTCACTAGGTTCCTGACAGTACCCCCTCTCAATGACCGATTGATCGGTCTTGGTTTGAAGGGGTGTTGCAAATGAAAACGTTTTATATGTAATGGAGCATGAACCTCGTCTGCAGGTTCCCAGGATCTTTCTTCAGGACCATACCCCTTCCAGTCAATTAGATAAAATAGTTTTCCTCTAATCTTTTTAGAATCTAAGATCCCTTTAACTTCATACTCTAAATGTTCTTCAATCTTTAAAGGGGGGGGTGTCTTACTTTTCCTAAGATTTGATGCCACAGCCTTTAAGAGGGAAACGTGAAAGACAGGATGGATACCCAAATGAGCAGGTAGTTTCAATTTAACAGTCACTGGACCCAAGACCTGTTCTATAGGAAAAGGACCCACAAAACGAGGCTGAAATTTTCGATTGCCTTTCAATCTGAGGTGACGTGAGGACAACCAAACTGAATCTCCCACTTGGTACTCTCTTGCTCTCTTCCTATGTTTGTCTGCTTGCTTCTTATAGCTTTCTTTTGCCTTGAGTAGGTTAGATTCCGCTGACCTATGAGCTGAGGATAACTCTGTGAACAGATCCTTAACTGAAGGTACCCCAAAATCTCCTTGAGTGGTAAAAGGATTTGGATGCCTCCCAAAATTCAAAAAGAATGGGGAAAAACTGGTGGAGACATTCCTTGCGTTATTTTGTGCAAATTCAGCCATCCACAACAGGTCGGACCAATCGCCTCCCTGATCCAGAAGGAACAGCCGAAGGTACTGTTCTAACTCTTGATTCATCCTCTCGGTCTGACCATCTGTCTCAGGGTGGTAACTAGTGGAGAGTCTGACCTCTACTCCTAAACCCTTCATAAAGGCTCTCCAGAAGTGGGACACAAATTGGGGACCTCTGTCAGAAATTAGAATCTTGGGAATCCCATGTATTTTTACTATATGTTCACTAAAAAGCTTAGCTAACTCTGGAGCCGAAGGAACCCCTTTTACTGGGATAAAGTGACTCATCTTAGTGTAGGTGTCTACTACTACCAATACTGTGTTGTAACCTCTACTCAATGGTAGGTCCACTATCAGATCTAATGTGACAGTATGCCAAGGGTGCTTTGGGATGGGTAATGGTTGCAAAAACCCCTGGGGAGCCTGTCTAGTGGATTTCCCTCGGGCACATAACTCACAGGAATCTACATATTGTTTGATCTGGGTTTTCATGTGGGGCCACCAGAAGTAACGTTGAATTAGATCGGTAGTTTTCAGGATGCCCTTATGGCCAGCTAAAGGGTGATCGTGACAATCTTTCATAACATGTTCTCGAATCTCCTTAGTCGGCACATAGAGGGTTCCATTAAAGTATGGTAAAGAATCCACAATCTCTCTTCCCTCTTCCTGACTTGCCCATTCTGTCATTTCAGAAGGAGACATGTGTTTTCCAATTTCTTCTTTGTAGTCGGTCAGAGAGAGAGTACATACAATCTTTGATTCGGGAATGATCGGCTGTGGATCTATCGGGTGTTCTGAGGCTTCTGTCTGAATTCGTGATAAGGCATCCGCCTTGCCATTCTTGTTTCCGGGACGATAAGTAATTACAAAATCAAAATCTGCAAAATAAAGGGACCATCGCAATTGGCGAGGAGTTAAGGTTCGTGCGGACTTGAGGAATTGCAAATTCTTGTGATCGGTGAATACTGTAACCGTATGTCGAGCTCCAAGCAGATAATGTCTCCATTCGGCAAAAGCATCTTTGACTGCCAATAACTCCTTCTCAGCAATGGTGTAATTGATCTCGGCTGGACTAAGTTTTCTTGAGTGATATGCCACAGGATGCAATTGCCCAGTAGTTTTGTGCCGTTGGGACAAGACTCCTCCAATAGCTTGATCTGAAGCGTCTGCTTCCACATAGAATGGCTCGGCTGGGTCCGCATGAAGCAAGATTGGGGCTGAAGTGAAACTCTTCTTGAGGTACTCAAAAGCTTGTTCCGCCTCAACTGACCACTGGAACTTTACACCCTTTTTGAGCAATCGAGTAATCGGGACAATCTTTTGCGAAAATCCTTGAATAAACCGGCGATAGAAATTGGCAAACCCCAAGAAGTTCTGGATCTCTCTGACATTCTTAGGTGGAGGCCATTCTATGACAGCTTGAACCTTCTTAGCGTCCATTGTGATCCCACCAGGAGACACTAAGAATCCCAGGAACTCTACTGACTGTACACTGAAAGCACATTTTTCTAATTTGACATACAGTTGATGTTGATGGAGCCTTTCTAGTACAGCCTTAACATGACCAGAATGTTCTTGAGGATCCCTGGAGAAGATTAAAATGTCATCCAAATAGATGACACCAATCTTATCCAACAAATCTCCCATGACGTCGTTGATAAAATGTTGGAATGCCGCTGGGGCATTGCAGAGGCCAAATGGCATAACCTGATATTCAAACAATCCATATTTGGTTCTGAAGGCAGTTTTCCATTCATGCCCCTCCTTCATGCGAATAAGGTGATAGGCCCCTCTCAGATCTAGTTTGGTGAATATCTGAGCATCTTTAATCTGATCAAGAAGAACAGAGATCAATGGTAGTGGATAACGGTTCTTAATAGTTGCTCGGTTGATTGCACGATAGTCTATGCACGTTCTTAAGGAACCTTCTTTCTTTGGAATGAAGAACAGCGGAGAAGAGACCGGCGACTGAGACGGTCTAATGAAGCCGTTGGCAAGATATCTATCGAGGTATTCCTTAAGGTAGCCGTTCTCTGCTTCGGTCAAAGCATAAATCCTACTGCAAGGCAGAGCAACTCCTGGTTCCAAGTCAATGGCACAGTCATAAGAACGATGTGGTGGCAACTTCTCAGCCTCTTGTTCACTGAATACCTCCTTGTATTCTTCATATTCCTTTGGAATCTCCAAGGTATCAATAACTCCAATGGATCCTCCCCCATAGGACAACAGAGTTGCTAGCGAGGGCTCCAAAATCTCTTCAGCTTGCGGGAAACAATGTTCTGAGCAAAAGGATGAATCCATGTTGACTGTCCGATGTTCCCAATCAATATTAGGGTTATGCAAGGAGAGCCACGGAATACCTAGGATAATTTGAAATTGCGGAGCATCAATTAAATTGAATTGGATATTTTCTCGGTGGCCGTTGGACTGAATGAGTTCCACCAATTCTGTATGATGTGTAATAGGGCCCGAAGAGAGGTTGGTTCCATCAACTGCTCTAACTGATTCCTTACGATCCTTAAGCACCGCTTGGATTCCCATCTTTCTGGCATATTTAATATCGCAAAAGTTACCAGTGGCCCCAGAATCAATCATGATGACCACTCCTGTGATTTCTTTCTTGCTGAATCGTACAGTCATTTGCAAGGTTAAATGTGGGCATAGAGTTTGAAGGGTATTCATAATTTGATGGCTCACAGGAGTCGGATTCCCTTGTTGCACCACCTGAGCGACTCCGCCTACAGATGGTTTTGGGAGTTTCCCGAAGCTACGGTCTTAGGTCTCTTAGGACACTCCTTCACAAAATGTCCAGCACTCCCACAATACATACAGAGCTTCTTTTGTCTTCTTTGTTCTTTCTCTTCTCGGGTTAAGGGACCGCGAACAGATCCTATCTGCATTGGTTCACCTTCCAGGGAAGTTCCTGAACTCTTACTCTGATCAGCTCTTGCTCTATCGAATCGTGGAATATTCCATCGAAAATCTCGTGACCTCTTTTCTCCTTTTCTCTCTGAACTTCGGAAATCAATCTCCAACACCAGGTCCACTAGTTCCGAAAACTCTGTAGGCCGATTTGGAATCTGCGCCAAGGTATCTTTGATGTCATCACGTAATCCCCGATAGAATAGGGCAGATCTTTTTTCCTCTGGCCAGTTTGTTTCTACTAAAAGTTTATTGAAATGAGTCAAATACGTTATAAGGTCTTTGGATCCCTGACGCAACTCTAACAATTCATTGTCTGTAGCTTGGGAGATTCTGCATCTATCGAAGATCCTCAAAAATTCAGCCTTGAAACGTTCAAAGTCATACAAAAAAGGATCATCCCGTGAAACTAAAGGCATGGCCCAGTTTGCAGCATCCCCCTCAGGTAGGATAATATAAAGGCTACTCGTGACTGAGCATCTGGAAAGAGAGTAGAACGACACATAAAATGTAAGGAGCACTGCGTTAGAAAAAGCTGGGCCTTTTGTGGATCTCCACTAAATCTTTCTGGGGGGGCCAAAGGAATAAGTGGAGAAACTGAATGCACTACCTGTGCTACTGTGCGCTGGTCTTGGTCAGCTGAAATGTTACTAGACAAGGACTGGGACATGGAAGCTCCTGTCGTGATTTCACTAACCCTTTTAGAGAGTAACATTGTCTCTTGACGGGAAGCTAATATATCCTGCCTTAAATTTTTGTTGTCTTCACTAAGTGTCCCCATTTCTCGCTGAATTCCCTCTAACATTTCTCCTAAGGCCTTTAAACTAAATCCCTCAGCCATTCTGCCTGGGTGAAGGAAATTCGTGGGCACTTCAATCTGTCAGAAGGTGCGCTGGAATCTCCACGGAGGCAGAATGTTGCTTTTTCCCAATGCCCGCCTCCCGGAGCTCACTGCGTTAAGCAGCTTCTCCAGGCCGGGGGAAAGGGGAAGTGGACAGAGAAGAGACACTCGTGCTGGACCTGAACTCCTTCGTCGTCTTTCTTAGATGATACAGGAGCACCTAATGCACAGAGGGAGACAACACTTCAATACTACACTTGTACCTACTTCTGACTTCTTCCTCCTATCGATCCCTCTCTCTCTCTCTTTTATCCTACCAGGTTCTGCGTGAGTATTGCTTCTCTTCTTTCTTTTTTCTGTATATTCAGTAGGTTGCAGCTGGGATTGAGGGACAGCTACTTTCCTAATGCACATGGGAGAGAAAAGGATCAGTTAAACTCCCTTCCTAACCTAATTCTCTAATTCTTCTATGGGCCTCACTTCCTACCTTTCTCGCTAATGCTGCGACTACCCAATAGAGGATTCTGGTTTACAACATACAGCAGTTTGAGTAGTCTTCTTGAAAGAAACGATTGTCAATACTCATTGCTTTTCAAATCTCTGGGAGGAAAGGCGAAGCCTTGAACTGAAAGTTGATTTTTTCCTTATGCTCAGCTCCTAGGACTGAACGCGCAAAAAGGAAGCCAGGTAGGAGCAAGGGTGGAGGTAAGAAAAGGGAAGCACGCATGAAAGGCAGGGGGGAAGGGGAAAAGGAGACTGAGCATTTATTATCACAGAGTTGGAACTTGCTGTGTTCACGACGCAGTCTTTACCAAGTCTAATTCTTACTTGTCTCTGGTCACAATGGTATTCCACTGGCTCACCTCGAATTTGACGGTAGCCTACCGGAGCTGTGAAAAAGTAGGAAGCTTCTCAGGAATTCGACGAGCAGCGGGAAACTTTGAACTTCTCAGCTGAAGGGGCAGCACAGTTGACCAACTGCCCAAAACGAGGAGCTGTGATGAGGACGAACTGGTCTGAATGCTGCTCTTCTCTTCTGAAGAGAAAGTGCAAAACGAAGAGGAACGCTACCAGTTTTGACAGAAAACTGTAGCGCGACACGAAAATACTTCTACTTCAGTCAAGACTCAAATTGAAGTGCGCAATAGAGTGCGCGCGCGCCGAGGATGAAATCTCGGTTCACGCGATATCCATGCCTTAGCACAAGTACATCAGAAGAATTAGCAATTAGGGCGGCCATCTTAAAGGGGTCAATTCCGCCTAAACGTTTACCCAACAATTGCAACTAGAGGGCTTCACAATAACCCTACGATTGCAATTCTGATTTTCCATTACAGAAATGACGTTCACTAGGTTCCTGACACTAGGGACACTCCAGGGTACTTCATGTATCATAAACATGGCCTAGACGCCATATTATTTCTTGATTTATGGGTAGACTACACCAAGGAATTACCAGAAAGTCAGAGGTGGCCCGCAACTGGGACCTGGGATGCAGATTGCATCATGAAAGTGGAGGAAGAATTATGGAAAAAGAAAGCTAGACAATCACAGAAAGATGCCATTGAATTATGGCGTAAAGAATCGTATAGACGTACAGAAAAAGCACGTAGACAGGAAGAGAAGAGTAAGGAGAATTCAAATAAAGTCCGAGAAAATCTATTAATTGAAGAAGGTACCCGAGCAAAAGCAGAACAAGTAGACAGACAAAGAAATGCCCTTATGAATGGTATGTATCCTCTTCTGGCCGAAGGGTTACCTAAGGCTACTCTGGAGATACCAAAAGACTTGCCACCTCCGTTGTTTCCGATAAAATCACATCCCAAAGGGCATCCCAGAACCGCAGAAGACGTTTTCCTTTCCTCTTATTTAGACGACGCAGCTCCCGAGTATGCTAATACTGCACCACATAGACCGCCTGCCGAGGGGGTTCAACGCCAAGACCCTCCGTCTGTACCTCCGCAACAACAAATTCCGACACAAGTTCCGGCAAGCACATCTGTTTCTACAGCTGTACCCACACCTATGGTTGCTATATCACGTTCAACGAATCCTTTCACACCCAGCACCCCAGGCGGTGCTGCAGGAGGTACAACAAACATTTTTTCCACGCCACCCAGAGTAAATAAACTTTCCTTTCAAGAATTAGCCCACCAACGTACGCCCAAACTAGTAACTCCCGACACGCTTAAGGGACTTCTAATAGATTGTAGATATGATCCTGTGCCCGGCAAAAAGGATGAAATGCTGCTGGCATCATTACGTATCCGACGAGCTGCAATATATTTAGGGAGGCTACCAGGAATGACTACACATTTAGAAAATATATATCATTTTGTCCAATCAGGGCGAGATTCTGAAAGTATTAATAGAGCCATGGAGTACCAGAAAGTGGAGATACAGGGAGAACTGTTACGTTTCCTCATAAATTGTGTGGTCAGAAATCAAGACCGACCAGGAGTAAATCCGGAAGAAATGCAAATTCTTACCACATGGAGTCGGAATATATCAGAAGGGAGACATGATAAACGATTAAGTATAATAGCTATGTGCCGAAAAATACGCAAAGAAATAGAACGAATACACGAAGAAAGATTAGCAGTAGACCAGCCTGAACAAAACGAGGAGGAAGAATTAGAACTGCCCACAGGACAGTTAGAAACAGTGGCCTATGTAGGTAGAGGAAGATCTTGCAATAATACTAGATGCTTTACTGATCCGATACGTCCGATACGTCCAGATAATAACAGAAGCTTCCAAAACCCAATAATAAATATAAGGTCCCCCGAACATGCGTTCCAAGCCGCTGACAAATTGCTCCGAGAACGAAGGGGTTATCATATACTCGATTCTATGGACGAACAAGAATTAGCCAGGTCAGCCGTTCACTGGGTTGACAGTCCTGGAAAATATAGTGATGATACACTAGCACACACGTTTTTGAACCTCAACCCAGATGAACAGCGTTTAGCTGGTATCTATATGATTCAACAACTCCTCGTATTATATAAAAGCCAACACTCCGATCCTGGTCACTTACCTGATATATTGACTGAATTACTCACGAATAAATGGAGAGGTTCAGGTACTGAGTTAATTAGAGAAATACTAGAATCCAGAAAGCAGTACATTCTTTTTGTATGCCCCGAACATGTCTCACTGCCCATCAAGGAAAGAACGACGTATTATATGGATAGACAGAATCCCTTACGCGAAGTGCACCCGATAAAAGGTGATGACAACCAGTTTAAACGTGTGTTTGTATACACACCCATATCTAAAATGGAACTATTAGAAATGAAGAAAGTGGTACCCAGTCATGACAAAGACCCAGCGGGTTTCCACCGTGAAATTAAAGACATGTTGCTCATGGGAGAGTATACCTATCCCGACATTATGAAAATATTAAAGGTATTAATGCCTGCGGGCATTTATGAAAAACTCAAAGAAAAGGATTGGGAGGTGGGAGACCAAAAGATAGATTGGACAGCATTAGAAAACGAAGAAACAGCTCGAGGTCCAGGTCTAGGGCTTGGGGAGAAGACCAAAATACTACCAGGTTTGCTAGTACAGGTACTGCCACGTTTATTAACGACGAAAAAGGAAGACTGGGGTGCAATCTCAGCCTGTAAACAAAAGCAAGATGAAGACACTAGTGACTTTTATGCCCGATTCGAAAAATGTTTTGGTATAAATAGTGGAATAAAAGCAAGTAGCGAATCTTATCCACATCTGTTTGTGACAAAATTAGTTGAAAATGCCCTGCCCCAAGTTAAGAATAGAGTATTGAAATTCGAGAGTACCTGGCAAGGTAACACTCCGTCACAAATGTTACAAATGTTACAGTACCATCACAATAGAATTAGAGAGGAACAAGAACATGAACAAAGACGCATGAAAGACACGAAAATGAAAATGCTAGTTTCCCAGACAGTTCCAGCTGACGGTCATAAAAAGGGTATGACACAGTCCAGTGTTTCAGCAGTTTCTGTAAAAGGGACATGCAACTATTGTAAACAGCCAGGTCATTATGTACACGATTGTCCAGTTTTAAAACATAATATCGCCATAGGTAATACAAAAGAAAGACCGCGGCCACTTAGACAGGATCAGAACCAACTAGGAGCTCCGCAGCATGCACAGGCCATGCCAGCTCCGCAACAGTCTATGCCAGCTCCACCACCGCAGCCTATTGCTGCCACACCAACAACGACACGACAAATGTACCAGACTGCACAGTATGACTATCCTGATTATCAACGATACTCATGAAACAGCCTAGAGAGGGAAGTTGGCTTACCCCTTATCGAGGTCCCTGTAGATCAAGAAGGACCTTATGTACACAGTGAACTATTAGGCCAAGATAGAAAATTTTTACTTGATACAGGGGCAAGCCGAACAACCATAAAACGTAGTGAAGTTCCAGGGGCACCCCTCTCAGGCTCACAGAATATTTCCCTTGGTTTTTCAGGAAAACCTATCATTAACGAAGTATCACAGCCTCTTCCCCTTACGATTGGTCCTTTGACACGAACTACAGATTTATTGCTTACTAAATCATGTCCAGAAAACCTGTTAGGTATAAAAACATTGAAAGCTCTAGGAGCTATAATATGTTGTTCTCCGGAAGGAGTAAGATTGTTTTTACGTGATTTCAAAGGGCACTATGTGTCCCGAGACATGGATCACCGACTGCAGACTTTACCCACACATTTATGGGCACAAGGCCCTACAGATGTTGGTTGCATGAACATTACACCATATCGAGTCACACTAAAGACAGGAGTGGTACTACCACGAATGCGACAATACAAGTTACCCCCAGATGCTGTAGTGGCTTTACTGCAAATCATTGACGAGCTCATTACCCAAGGAGTGGTTGTGGAAACCGACTCCAATGTATGTAATTCCCCGATAATTCCGATTCTTAAACGAACTGATCCAAAAGCCCCGCCAGTATATCGATTGATTATTGATCTACGCGAATTAAATAAATGTATTGTACCACAATACCCCGTAGTTCCAGACATTTCTTCATTACTGACAGCCATTGATTCTGAATCAACATTCTTTACTGTAATTGATCTCAAGAATGCCTTTTTTAGCGTCCCAATAGATCCGGAAAGCCAATACTTGTTCGGATTTAGTTTAAATGGACGAAGCTTTAAATTCACACGCGCACCACAAGGATTCACAGAAAGCCCCAGCATCTATAGCCAAGCACTGAAACGAGAACTTGACAGTATCCACATGCCAGTCAACACTGCCCTGCTTCAATATGTTGATGATCTGCTGATCACCGCTAGAAGCGAACTTGAATGTAAAAAAGCCTCACTGACGGTTTTACATTTTTTGGCCGAAAAGGGGCACAAGGTGTCCCCTTCTAAGCTGCAATTCTGTGTCCAGCGAGTTGTTTACCTTGGTCACTCGCTGTCCAAGGAGGGAAGGCAGCTTACACCCGATCGCATACAGTTAATTGATAACATGTCAGTACCCAAGACACAAAAGGAGGTGCGGGCTTTTATAGGCCTCACTTCATATTGTAGGCAGTGGATCCCTCAGTATGCATTTCTAGCAAAACCACTTATTCAGTTGACAACACAGGAGGCGGCCACATCGACTGTCCTCCCTTGGACTCAAGAACATACACACGCCTTTGAAAGTTTAAAGAAAGCTTTATGTCAAGCACCTGTCCTAGCAACACCATGTTACAGTAAACAGTTTACACTCTTTGTTACAGAACGCGAAGGTACTGCTTTGTCAGTCCTCACACAGGAACAAGCAGGATCACACAAACCATGTGCTTATTTTTCTAGTACATTAGATCCCGTAGCTCAGGCTCTGCCTGCGTGCCTGAAATCAGTGGCAGCGACAGCTTTAGCAATCAGACAAAGCGATGCCATAGTGTTAGGACATCCATTGACAGTACAAGTACCACACGCAGTAGAGGTTCTCTTGAACCGCACGCAAACACAACACTTGACTATAGCAAGACTCACCGGTTACGAACTAACATTGTTTCAGCCACACATAGAAATCAGACGTTGTAGTACATTGAATCCTGCCACACTTTTGCCAGTAAACGGAACAGACCCACTAGCACATGATTGTATTGAAGTTATTACTATCACGACGAAACCCAGACAAGACTTGACAGACGTCCCATTGACAGATCCAGACCTGACGTTGTATGTAGATGGTTCATGTATGAGAACAAGTACAGGAGAGCTAGTGGCCGCGTATGCAGTTACAACAGACACTGAAGTCATTGAAACAAATCGTATTAATACCTTGTCAGCTCAAGCAGCAGAGCTCATCGCTCTGACACAAGCCTGTATTCAAGCCACAAATAAAAAAGTCAACATATACACAGATTCGCGTTATGCATTCGGAGTTGTACATGACTTCGGCGTACTGTGGCGAGAGAGAGGTTATTTAACTTCTCACGGTGCCCACATTCAGCACGGACCCCTCATTCATGCCTTATTAGATGCAATACATCTACCCACTGCAATATCAATTATGAAATGTAAAGCTCATACGAAAGTTACTGATATCATTTCCCAAGGCAATGACCTAGCTGACAGAACAGCTAAACAGACTGCTCAGAATCAAACTCACACATCTGACATGACAAAGACAATAGTTCTGACATCAACACATTGCATGACGGTTAAGGATCCCGCTCTTGACGTAATTGACATACAGACACATGCTACACCAGAAGAAATAAAGAAATGGACTGAATTAGGAGGGATCCAAACTGATCAGGGATGGATGACGAAGGAAAAATCTATATGGTTTCTTCCCGACTCAATGGTCCAAGTTATCATTAATACAATACATAGTCCAGCGCACCTAGGAGAAAAGGCTATGCTAGACAGCATTCAACACATTTGGTTCAACAAACATTTACGAGCAGCAGCTAAACAAAAAGTTCGTACCTGTATGATCTGTTGTCAGTTTAACCCAGGTAAAAGCATTCCCGTAGAACAGGGTGGATTTCAGCCTCCTGATCACCCTTTTGAAGTCCTCCAGATGGATTATATCCAGATGGAACGATGTCGAGGATTCAAATACGTTCTTGTAGTTGTTTGTGCTCTTTCCCGTTGGACAGAAGCATACCCGGTTTCAGATTACACTGCCCCGACTACTGCCAAACAGTTAGTTCGAGAATTCTTCCCACGGTACGGTTTACCACGTGCTGTCTACTCAGATAACGGCCAGCCGTTCTCATCCGAACTAATGAAACACGTTTCACTTTTGTTAGGTTATCAATGGAGATTTCACTGTGTCCGACACCCCGAGGCAGCAGGTCTCGTGGAACGACATAATCAAACTCTGAAAATTAGATTGTCCAAAATATGTAAACAGAAAGGTGTCGATTGGGTAGTAGCCTTACCAGTTGCACTCTTTTACATGAGAATGGTAGCACATTCTCGAACAGGGCTATCCCCGTATGAGGTGATCTTCGGTAGACCACCAAATATGTGGGGGACGCCTATACCTCGTAAAATAACTGACGTTGACTGTAATATGCTGACAGATTACCTGGCTTCCTTGATGTCTGCACTACAATCTTGTCGTTCACAGGTAGCTGCAGCCTTTCCCGACAACACCGAGGTGAAACCCCATGACGTAGTTCCCGGGGACTTGGTGTTAGTGCGTAATTTTGACCGGAAGACTCAGCTGGATCCGAGGTGGAAATCGCCTCAACTTGTTCTGCTCACCACGAGGACAGCCGTGAAGATCGAAGGTCGCAAAGGCTGGATACATTCGAGTCATATCAAGAAATTTCATGGACTACCATCCGATATAGAGACTAAACCCTGTGTTTCTTCAAAAACAGACTCAAAGCTCCCTTTGGTTGAGCAAACGAACTCAGAACTATACAGACTAAAATTGAGGTCCAGTCAGTCAGACAATTTGATTGTTTAAGTCCTCTCCAAGGTGAATCGGTTGAATTTGTCTCTGACATGTATCCTCTGGACCGGAATAGAGAAAGAAATAATCAAATACAGTTGAAAAAACATGCGTACTGTAAATCACTGCGTAGTCATTGCACAGTGACGTTATTAATCTTGTTTTTCTTATGTCTTTTAATAATCGCTGCAAGTATATTGTTGCACATATATTATCCTATTTCTAAACATGTTTACAATGTTACTGCTGAACATTCTTTTAGTGAATTACCCCCGCATGAGTTGTCCTATAGATTTGCGCTGCGCAACAACACTTTTATTAGTATGTTACATCATTCCCATCAGACTAGCAATGCTACAAATTGTTGGATATGTGGCCGACTCCCTCCCTATCAGAACTATAAGGGAGTTTTGCCCCTCTTTCCATATCCGTTCACACACAATGGCTCCTGTGGAGCATGGTTTAGTTTAATTAATTCCTTAGATTCAAACTCAGCAGTTTATCAAGACAACTGGGTATGGGGAAACCTGAACTTAGTTTTGCTTAAAGTCTGCTACCCTAACCAGGAGGGACTTCCCAAAAGAACAGGAACTGATCTAGAAAATGAAGTATATGGATTAGGTAATTTTACACTTAACCTCATGATCCTGAACGTTGAATCTGAAGCTACACCAATCTTGCCCGCCATGTCCGTATTCCCAGTTAAAGGGGAACTATGCATAAGAAAGAATGGCTCCATACACATGGGCCATAGTAAATGCACCACTGTGATAAAATTCAGTGATCAAGGCAAGTCTACATTTAGAGCTTCTCGTCATTCCTACTTCATATGTGGCCAGACCGCATATATACACCTACCTTTAGATTGGGATGGTACCTGTTACATAGCATTCCTTCTACCACCTGTTTTCCTAGCTCCTCCTGATTATCATAGAAATATTCATTTAGTACACAATAGACAGCAGAGAGATCTCCCAATAGTCGATTACACTGAAACAGCATGGGAGAAATACACAGATTTCAATAAAGGCTTCTTTCCCTATATAGGTACAGTCACTAATAGTAAATTGATACGTAGATTAACCAGAACCCTTGAAGCAGTAGTGAACGAAACTATTTCCGCCTTAGGCAATTTAACAGAGGAGCAGTCTGCTATGCGGATTGTTGTGCTTCAAAATCGTCTTGTCCTTGACGTCATCCTGGCCGATAGGGGCGGAGCCTGTAGGGTCATCGGATCAAGTTGTTGCATTTTCATACCAGAAAATTCGCCGTCAGTATATAAAGCCATAACCCGCCTTCATAAGATTGTAAGCCAGATACACCAGAATCCAGGCACCTGGACTTGGTCCGGCTGGTTCTGGGGCGTGTTGTCAGCCTGGGGATGGAGAATACTATCCTTCCTAGGTATTGGCTTTCTCATACTATTCAGTTGCTGCTTATGTCTACAATGTGGGCCAGCGATTTGTGGTCTATGTGCCACCTCGTGTATCGCACATCCAAGTTTTCGTTCAAGATCCCGGAAGAAGAAAGAAGAACAAATGATGTTATATGAACAGATCGATGGATTGATGAAGATTGATATCTCCTAAGGGCAAGTAGGGGACAAGGAGGGAATGTGGAAATATGGATTTTTATGGTCGGTTATGTCCCCTATCTTGGACCCCAACGGTTTCATGTATAAATCACAAGTACATGTATGTTCCCTCCAGTTCCAGTTATGAAGACGCAAACACATGTGCGTCCACCGTCAACATGTCCTCTTTCAGATCCGCCATGAATGGGCCGGATATTCTATTCCTAAGTATGAAAGGCCACCGGTTTTATATGGTTCATTTATCCCATTTTACAGTCCAGGCGAGTAGGCCCGAATTCTGCCACCAAGCCTTTTCTGCCTTCTGCCTCTGAAAGCTCCAGTCTGAGCTCGCATCTGTATCCATGAACTTTGTCCTACTCCCTGCGCGGCTAAGGGTGCCCGACTCGGCCTGTCGGCCTATCTGCCTGCCAAAAACTGTATTTCACCTTCAAGATTATCTGCTCTGCTCCGCTCCTCATCCGATGCATTCCTGTCTAGCAGTTTGGGTAAACATTCCTCCAGCTACCGTGCAAAGGACCAGGCCTCGCTGCCCTCATGCAAGTAATTCATAGCCCTGTTACCATGGAATATTCCTACCCCCTCGCATCTAGTGTAGACACTTAGACGCTTGTACACGCACTAACAGTCAGTATAGTCAGTATAGAATAAGATTCTATCCTAAAAGACCTCTCTTCTTGGATAACACAGTTCTTTAAACATAGGATATTAGATATGATTTGGGATTAGGTTGACATAACCCCAGACTTTTGTCTCCACATGTAGAGCTAAATGTCAAGTCCCTTTCACCCTCTAGTTGCACGTCAATCACACGTCATGCGGCTGCGCGCGCATTTCTGCCAAGTATTTTTGCTGACATTGCGAAATTCTTTCATGGAACCACCCATTTATGACATCACATCTAATGACGTTCTTTAGTTACGCCTAGTTACACCCATTTTAGTTACGCATGTATGCCTTTATCTCTGTTTTCAACTGTTACGCCTCCTGCATCTGTTCCACTGTAATGTATTTTCTATAAAACTGCTTATCTGTCAATAATATATGTTCCTTCCTTCCTGAACTCTCGCGGTGATGGAATAGAAGGCCCATAATTCGAATTATGTTCCTTTGTATAGGAATAAAGCCCGTTCTGAACCTCTAATACCACGGATTCTGCCTCTTATTTTACTGAGCTATTATTATAGATTTTCCGCATCAAATTAAGTCCCGGTAATTAAATTATTTACCACAGGTTCAACCATCCCTCCCTCCCCAGTCCAGTTCATATGGGTGAAATCCATACCTTCCCATATAGTTAAGAGGCACAGTTTGGTTGATGGAGTGAAGGTATATACACTTCGTTCAGGCACTCTAGCACCACCGTCCAGAAGCAATGGAGTTTACAGCAGTCCCATATCATATGAAAGAAGGTGTCCTCTTGGCCACAAACTGGTCTATAATTATCACGTGCGGTTTTACCAATCTTCAGTAGTGTGACTGGGGAAAAGTAAGTATGGTGTAGGATTGTTAAGTGTACTAGTAGAAACCTGAGTCATATAGCTACTTCCTAATGGGAGTCTGAGGCCTCTTGCCATTTGTCATCCTCGAGGCTACCTGGGTCTTAAGACCAACGTTACCTCAGTCGCATCAGCCTATCGGGTGTGTTTTATAATATTTGTTTACTTCTGGCAGTTCGGGCTGGACTGTTCCTATGAGGGACAGGGTCAAGAACGATTTGCATTTAGCTGGGTCTGAACTGGGGTGGCAAAGTAAGCTAAAGAACGATGATGTATTCAACCCAGATCTGTGACTGGGGTGAGTGTCTAAAAGTTTCAGCTCTCCATCCATCATCTCCTTGTGTTTGCTTTGTTCATCCTAAGTTGGCAGGGTATGCCCAGACGTGGGTCCCTTGCTCACTTTGCCACTGGATTCAAGCTCGCCTGGCTGATGAGAGGTGTTACCCAAAAACTGGTCCCAGGATGCTTGGTCTGGTCTAGGGAAGACCTGGCTTGGCAGTTCGGGCTGGACTGTTCCAATGAGGGACAGGGTAAAGACTGATTTGCATGTGGCTGGGTCTGAACTGAGGTGGTGAAGTGAGCTAAAGAACAATGATGGATTCAACACAGATCTGTGACTGGGGTGAGTGTCTGAAAAGTTTCAGCGCTCTGTCCATCATCTCCTTGTGTTTGCTTTGTGCACCCTAAGTTGGCAGGGTATGCCCAGACGTGGGTGCCTTGCTCACTTTGCCACTGGATTCAAGCTAGCCTGGCTGATGAGGGGTGTTACCCCGAAACTGGTCACAGGATGCTTGTTTCCGGTCCAGGGAAGACCTGGCTTGGCAGTTTGGGCTGGACTGATCCTATGAGAACCATATAGTGATGGTGTTGTCCATGAACACTTGACCGACAGCAGGAGAGCTTTCAGTGCCAAGCGGATGGCACTGAGCTCCAGAAGGTTGATATGGAGCCAGGACTCTGCCGGAGACCAGAGGCCTTTGATAGCCAGCTCTCCCAGGTAGTCACCCTTGCCCAGAAGTGATGCACCTGTCACCACTGTCAGCTCTGGGTGGTAAAAGGAGAGGGAGGTCTGCCGGTGACCTAGTCGTGGTTCAGTAATCACCACTGCAGATCTCAAAAATCTGAACTTTGTCAGAGAGCTCCCCTTGATGTTGACCCCACTGGTACTTCAGATCCCACTGCAGAGCCCACCTTTGCCACCTAGCTTGTTTGACCAGCAGGATGCAGGATGCAGGAGGCCATCAGTCCAACCAGCCACAGGGATGATCTCACTGAAATCCAAGACTGAGGCTAAAAGATCGGGATCATAGCCTTAATGTTCTGGACTCTCTTTCCTGGGGAAAAATCATGAAACCAATGAAGGGGAGCATCTGAGAAGGAGTCAGATGTGATGACATTGGCATATTGATAGTGAACCTCAGGAATGACTGGAGGGTCACCATAGTATGGAGGTGGTTGATGACTTCTTGGTGGGAGTCCATCTTAAAGAGTCAGTCATCAGGGTAGGGGAAGAATGCCACCCTTGAGCTCCATAGGTTTGCGAACACCACCGCCATCGCTTTCATGAACACCCGAGGGAAGATGGTGAAACCAAAAGGGAGCATAGCAAACTTGCAAATGCTCCAGTCCCACCACGACTTGAGGGAGCGTGATGGACTGGCAGGTCGATTATGTGTAAAATGGTGTCCTGCAAGTCCAACGCCACTGTCCAGTTCACAGGGAAGAGGGCAGATAATACCTGAGTAAGGAAGAGCATTTCAAATTTCTCCTTCTGATGGAAGTCATTGAGAGGGGACAGATCTAGAATAGGTCAAATAACTCCCTCTATCCAACCACGTCCTACTTCTACTGCTGGCACCCTCTCCACAGCCCTTTTGGCCAAAAGTGCTTGCACTTCGTGCCACAAAGCGGAGAGATGGTCCTCCTTTGGTCAATGGGTGGAAGGTGCAGGGGGAAGAAGGAAGGTTAAGGCATAACCTTTGCAGATAATCTGAAGGACTCAACTGTCCGACATGATTGCTTGCCAGCCCACATAGAATCAGTAAAAGATGCCTTCCACCAGGTGGCTGTGGCCCTGTAAAGGCATACTAAAGAGGTTTGCAGGTTAGGCCACAGGGAGAGGGCTTAGCAGACTGAGAAGCACACTGGGTGCTTTGCCCTCTCCCACTAAACTGCAGGGTTCCCTCCTGGGATGGGACAGGCTGGTGGTAAGGGATGCCTCAGTCAAAGCAACTGAAAGGAACTTCAGAATTGTTGCGGATGGCGATGCTGGGTAGGGAGGCCCAGAGAGGGATGGTAGCCCTACTTTCCTTGAAGTAGTCAAGAGCAGAGTTAGTCTTGTCCCCAAACAG
Source organism: Triturus cristatus (assembly GCF_964204655.1). NCBI lineage: Eukaryota > Metazoa > Chordata > Amphibia > Caudata > Salamandridae > Triturus > Triturus cristatus. The sequence goes on from NC_140584.1 coordinate 1,201,751,556, forward strand.
GTGAGTCCCATTGAATGGCATCTCCATTAGGGAGGACTGGAAGGAGCCAGAGAACCCAGTTGATCACATCAACACATCGTACTGAATGGCAACACTGGTGCCTATAGCTCGCAGAACAGAGTCAGTGGTGTCAAAGCCACAATGAACTGTGAACTTGGCTGCATCAGAACCATCTTTTTTCTTTTTTTAAATCTTTTTATTAACAATAGGAATCAACATTGCAAGGCAAATCACAGTACATTCACATAATTCTTCACGATATAGTTTGGACAGGCAAAAGTGCACATTTTACAACAATCGGTAACATGTATCATATCTAAATTGTTTCATCGTGAGCTGGTAGTAGCGGTGGAGTGCAGATGTTTCCTCTGTGTTCGTTCCAGTCAGACCAGATGTGGGACCATTTTTTGGGGCAACCCCTAGCTACGTATACATGCTTTTCACAGTGCATGCACCAATCCATATCCTTTTTCCATGCGGACCCCGCAGGTACCCGTGCTGCCCCCCATTTCAGTGCTATATTCCGTTTTGCTATCATGAACCCCACCGTGGCCCATGTGATACGTGTATTATTAAGAACTGTGGGTTCCCACACATTGAGGAGACATCTCTTGGCCTCCAGTGGAAGTAAATTCGGTAATACCTCGCCCATCACCTCGTGAATCTTTTTCCAATACCTCTGTATATAAGTGCATTCCCATAGTATGTGGAGGAATGTGCCTTCACTCCCGCACCCCCTCCTGCACCGGCCATCCGTTGCTCTTCCCATTAGTACCAGGCCAGGCCCCGTGATGTAGATTCGGTGTAGCATTTTAAGATGTACTAGCCTTAACCTGGCTACAATGGCAACCTCAAGTGGGGAGGCTAGTGCGCTTTTCCAGTCGTTGTCATCAAGAATTATACCGTCTCTTTCCCACTTTTCTCGTAGTTTCAAGAGAGGATCTCCAGTGTGATTTACTAACTTTTTGTAGGTGAGTGATATGGCTATCGTTGGTAAGTATCCATCAAGGAGTCCTCAAGGGGGGAAGAGTCCAGAAGGACGTCTCCATTCTGTAAACAGGATTGCAACGCGTGACGGATCTGTAAGTATCTAAAATATTCTGTGGGAGCAAGATCGTATTCCTGTTGCAGGGCTGGGAATGATTTGACTTCACCCTTTGTCCATAGATCGCCTATTTTTGATATACCTATTAGGTCCCATTTGTCAAAACCTTTAGATGTCCATGGGTTCCCCAGCTGGTCCGAGTCCCATAGAGGGGTGGCCAGAGTCAACTTACGATCCCATCCCAGACTTTTGTTGGCTGCCTGCCAGACCTGCACCGAGTGTTTAGTGGGTCCGGTGAGGCGCTCCTTTCCGGCGCTTGAGTATAGCGCACGTTGGTAGTTCCCTCCTGGCAGTACCCAATGACCCATCGCGTAGCCCGGATCATCCGCTTGTCTGTAGGTGCCATGGTTGATGGCTGTCAGATGGGCTGCCCAATAATATTTTCTAAGATCAGGGAGGGCGATGCCCCCATCATACCAGGTGAGGTTTAATTTAGGGAGCGCTATCCGTGGCTTCCCATTCCAGAGTACATCAGAACCATATTGAATCATCTGTTAAAGGACATGGTGAAGATCTTCTGGTACACCAGGGAGGACCAAAGAGCGTAAGTGGCCAGAAAACAGGAGGCATTGATCGATCACAAATGGCTAATATGAAGAATAATTTTCCAAATGTCTCAGTTCTCTCTGATTCCCTGTCAGGTGAGGTGGTAGAAGAAGTGTTGGGGTTCGTGAGGCTGGTGGAGGCCTGCACCACAAGGCTCTCTGGGGTAGTGTGAGATGACAGAAATGCTAGGTCGTCTACAGCAGGGTGATTTCTGTTAACAGGAGTGCCAAAACAAGGCTTGGCCCACACTCCATGAGAAAATCTGTCATGGACTCATAGACAGAGAGGAGAGGCTCGGCAGTAGTCTGGCCCAGTTGTAGGACCACAGTCAACATGCTTGTTTTCACCTCTATGGTCGGGAACTGCAGGTCAAGAACTTCAGCTGCCCTACGTATAACAATAGCGTCGGAGGCACAATCCTCAGTGGCAGAGCTGGGATGATAGAAAAGAGCTGTCTCTGGGGTGATAATTAGCCCATATCCTTCTGCAAGTCCTCACACCTCTTGTCCTCTGTATATGGCTCAGCAAATTTATCATCTTAGTCATAGTCAGAGTCAGTGCCAAAGAGGGAATGCAATGAATGTTGCCTGCCATGTGGAGATTTGAGTGTAGCCTCAGTCGAATTCGGACCAGTGTTGATTTGGCATGACAGAGAACTATCAACACCACCTCCCCGGGAGGTGAGGTCAGGATCGGTACCGACGTACTGGAGCCAATAGCAGGTGTAGCTCAGAGGGTCCAGTTGGCACAGAGGGCAAACCCCACCAGCGGTAGTCCCGTTGAGCATACGCAACCACTCACAATGAGAAATCTGACCGCCAGCGTTGAGAAATCTCGCCAGGAGGTTGATTTTCCACATTCGCGCTCCCCAACTTGAAAGTGACGATCGCGAACAAGGGAAAATCTCGCCGGGAGGTGGATTTTCCTAGCTCGGGCTCGCCAACTTGACCAACGCGAGCAAGGGAAAAAACTCCGCTCCGCAACGCGAAGCGGAGTTTTCGTAACTCCGCAAGATTTGCGGAACGCAGAGTGCGGAAAACTCCACAAACTCCGCGAGCAGAGCGGAGCGGAGTTCACCGCTCAGACCTAGCTACAAGGCACACTAGAGGGAGTCAGTAGAGATCTGAGAGCCACAGAATAGCTGTATGCAACTCTTTGGTCTGCGCAGTGTGGATGTGGGTCTCAGAAACATGGATTGTGCCAGAAACAGCTCAAAAGTTGGCCAACATCAAGAACAGTAGCGAGCTGCCGCCCATGCGCTTAATCGGGGGAGTGGGAATGGCACAAAGGAGCGAAATGTTGCTATGACTTCTTGTGCATTGTATCATTACCGGAGGACTTACAGCATGATAAAAACAAGCCTCTAAAGTGGCTCCATCGACTACAGGAACAGAAGCGGGACCAGGATCAAGTTTTGGACTTGGTGCAGTGCTCACCCTGCGTCTTCTTGTGCTTGGAGACATAGTTTTGCTTTGTGTTCTCTAATGCCCTTCAGGTTTATTGACTGCAGTCTCCGCAGGTCCTGGAGTCATAGCCTGACCTCAAACATCAAGGCATACCTGGTGGGTATCTATCAGATATCTGCTTGCAACAGTCCTTACAGGGTTGAAAATCTGTCGTTTTATGGTATGAAATCCCTACCACACTCAAAAATATTTGTGAAAGAAGAAAATTGAGGTAATGGTCTCTGAGGGGTACAAAGGGGATCCGGATATATGGCCAGTGGCTCAGAAAGAAGGAACTGATGTCATCACAGAGAAGTGACACTTGCATAGGACCCACAGATCAATTGCAGAGTGGGACAGTATCTGTACAGAGCCATACTGCACTACTTTCTGGCACGCAGAGGTACTATGGAAACATTTCCAGATCCAGCTTGACGTCTGACGGTAAGGAATATTCAAAAGGTGAGGAAACTGCAGCTAGAAGCCTTTACCAGAAGCACTATTTTGAATTGTAAATTTAAATCCTATGTAATGGTTAAGTTGTATTCGAATAGATTTGCCAACTTTTGAAATTTTATATTTCTGTGCCCAAACCTACAGTGTATTTTGGCCAAAAAACAGGGTCACATAACCATAGCTGTCTTTTCTTTGATGGGATGTTGATTCATTCAATACAGGGGGAAAAAAGAGGCCTCGGTGTGACAGGATTGTTAATCCTGGCAGGATGGCTGGGGAAGGAGTTGTATCCATCCTTCAATGAAACTTCAAAATACCTTGCCTGCAGCACACACAAAGAAGTCTGAATTTGGGGCCAGATGTACGACCCATTCATTTAGCTCCTCGCAATTTGCGACTCATTGCGAGTCGCTAAATGAAATGTACAACAGTGTTATTACACTGTTTTGTAATTCCCAAAATTCCGAGGCTCATTAATATCAATGAGCCTCTCGCAATTTGCGAGCCCATTGGGAATGCCAGCCCTCACAGGGATGGTGGCCTGCTGGGCTCAGCAGACCACAATGTCTGGGACTGCTTTTTAATAAAGCAGCTTTTTTTATTTTAAATGCAGCCCATTTTCCTTAAAGGAAAACGGGATGCATTTAAAAACAAGCATTTGCAAAGCATTTGGTCTCGCCTTTGGGACCTTATATGTATTTAGCTATGCAGCACATTAGCCTGGTGCTGAAACATCTACTGTTCTTTAACATGTAGCACCAAACTGCGTGACACACCAGGTATGGGAACACATGGAGAGAAATATTGCCTTTCAGTGGGAAATGGTATAGTCCAAAGCTCTGTTTTTAATATAAAAGCAGGGCCTTCAGTGGTCATATCACTTAAAATACAAGATTTGAAAAAAAATGATTGTCTACAGGTGCTTGTGGAAGACAATTTCTATGGCCTGGAATCTAGAGAATGCTAAAGTGATTCTGGTATTTTACTAACCTCTGCTGGTCCTTTTCTATCAAGAAAGTTAAATAGAGGCAGTTGAACGGAAAAATTAATAAAAGAAAGTTCCTCAGCAGAAAGCAATTCTGGTATTTTACTGACCTCTAATGGTCATTTTCTATCAAGACAGTTAAATAATGGCAGTTGAACAGAAACAAAAATCCCTAAGCGGAAGCAAACAAGTCCTAAGGCTGATCTCGAGAGCCCACAAACTACATACACATATAAGTATATACTAAAGTGTATATATACTAAAGTATATACTAAAGTATATACAAGAGGCCTTGAATGCTCGACCTAAAAAATGAAATGAAACGTTTTTGTTTAATTTTTTAAGGGCATGCAGTGGTCCCTGCCTTCCATTTAAAAGTATTGTTAGAGACAGTCACAAAGTGGAAGGGGTCCCCTGGGGACCCCTTACAAATTGCGACTGCATTACCACCCTCTTGAAGTGGGTGGTCATTTGTGAGTGTTTATCAACCGCAATTGCGGTCACAAAACATTCACACATAGCATTGCGGACGCAATTAGGAAGGGAACGCCCCTTCCAAATTGCGGCTCGCAATTCCAAAATAGCGAGTCGCAAATAAATTGTGACTCAAGATTTAGGAATTATACATGGCCAACAGTGATTTTGCATGCACAAACGGGTTCGCAAACCTGTTTGCGCATGCAAAATCAAGTTGCACATCTGGCCCCATGTCTTTTGACACCCTAGACATTTAGGAGCTAAACCCTGGACCGATAGGGAACTTGTCAGAATTAGTCATGCAGTGTGCCAGGCCTTGCTCCCCACACAAAGTCTGGCAATGAGGATAAAAGGTGGCACTCTCAGACCCCAAATCAAAACACTTCTGGAGCTGTTGAACACCCTGAAGAAGGACTGCATGCTGCCTTGCTGCGGGAATGACTGCCCTGGAGTCATTCTGTTGGAAGGGCTGCCCTGCTGCTGGAAGGGCTGCCCTGATGAAGGATGGAGGATGGGCTGCATTGCTGCCTGAAGTACTGGACCTGCTTCTTGAACCGCGGATTACCAGAGTACCTCCAAGGCTAGCTGGCTGGCCTCCTGTGCGAGTTACAGGGACATAATAAGCTCTACATACCTTGCAACTTACCTGCATGCTGTATTTGGTCCCTGGTGGAGAGATTGCCCTAGCCCTAAAAGAGGTGTTCTATCAGGCTTTTGGCTCCTTGGTGTGGTGCGAGGGCGTACACCTCCCACCAATTGCTTAAATCTGGAACTTAAAAAATATTTGTCATAAAAATATAGTCTGAGAACCGACAGGAGACCAGGATCTACCTGCAAGACTATCCAACAAAGATGCATCGCCAGTCTTGACCTTTCCACAGCTCCTGCTACTTTCTTTTTCACAGCAGCAAATCCTTTTTATCATGACCTCTTCACTAACGTATTCGGCCACATGAAGCCCTTCTTGGCTACAGCCTGCTGCTTTGCCCCAGTAAAGATTCAACCTTCTCCATATAATCGTACAAATATTTTATAAATCCACGGAAACTGTTTCATTGTGGTAAAATTGGTGACTGGATCCAGGATCCAGGACCCACTCCATCGCGGTCTGCTTTAACATGTGACTTTGTACTGGTCTTGCGCAACTAGGTAACTGCGGTTCTAGCTTTTTGTCTTAGGTGCTATTCTTCAGTAATTCATAATTCTAGTTCTTATTATTTGATCAAATTCATTTTAGTGTAATTTTATTTATTAAAATGTATTCTATTTTTAAAAAAATGACAAAAATGTAATATTGTGTTTCACTTCATTACTGTTTGAGTGCTGCATAAATACTTTTCTCATTGGTTCCAAGTAAATCCTGACTCTTTTGTGGCAAGCTACTAGAGGGTTAAGCACACAATAATATCGAAATATTTTGTGGTTCAATCTGAAAAGTATTGTCGTTGTTATTTGAGTTTGGCTTCTACCCCTCTCAATTAACAAACCCGTTTCTTAGAGACATTAATTAAATTTAATATTCTTCTAATGTTAGGCTACTTTGGCAACTACAAGTATGTACTGCCAGCTGCTCTTCAAACCAGTTTCACTTGTACAAACACTGGAGTGTTCTCTGGTGTTGGACTCTGTTGGGCTACCCCCAAACGTTTTGCCTTCACCACTCCTGTTTTCTGAATGTAATGTTTGTTGTCAATAGGATTCTGTGCACTTTACCACTGCTAATCAGCGCTAAAGTGCTGAGCTCTTTCCCTAAAACATGGTAAAATTGGCCTACACTCGATTGTCATATTGAATTTAAAGTGCCTATTATAGTGGTACTACATTTATACAGAGCCTGTAAAATAAATGCTACTATTACGCCAGCAGTACTCATCGTGCCACCCACTAAAGTAGCACTTTAAAACATGTCTCAGGCCTGCCATTGCAACCTGCATCAAGTTTTAAACTGCCAATTCGACCTGACAAACTAAACCTTTTGCAAAGAATAAACCTTCCATTTTAGTAGATATAAGTCACCCCTAAGGTTGACCCTAAACAGCCTATAGGGCAGGGTGCATTGGATAAAAAAAAGTGGAGAATGTGTTTTTAAGTTTGACATGTTCTGGTACTACAGTAAGGCCTACCTCTCCCATAGGATAATATTGGGTTAATGTATTACATTTAATTGTGCTACCTTTTGTTTGGGAACAGCTAGAAATGTCATGTTTAGACTCAAATAAATTCTAATTTAAAATCCTAAATGGTAAAGACGAAGTTTAGATTATGTTTTTGAAAATATCAAGGCATTTTCCTGCCCACAAGATTCTGAGGTTTTCAATAAGTTTCCAGCTGTCTGTACTTGTTAATGGCACCCCCATTAAGAATGTGTATCGGGACCAGTAAACAATCGGACCTGGGTGTAGCTGAGAGAGGGCCTTCCTGGGAGGAAGGATGGTGCGGAACTATTCGCTGGCCCACTTACATTTCAAAGGGCTGACTGCAGCACACACACACACATAGAAAAACCTTATACCAGTCTTTTGTCACCCCAAACTTCTTGGAGTGCAGGAGTGTCTGAGCAGGCCATGAGCAAGTGGGGGAGCCCACTGAGCAAGGCCCCATAGGCCAAAGGCACAGGAGTCACAAGAGGACCTAGAGCAGCTCACCAATGATGAAGGACACTGTGCAGAGGATGCGGTGAGGTCGATGACCTTGGCAGGAAGAGAAGCTGGTGGCTGGAGCCCTCTGTAGTCTGAAGATCTCTGGAGTGCAGACAATGAGCCTTGGCAATGGCAAATTGATGCGATGCACAAGGGTTCAGTCCCAGCGGTTCCTACGAGGGATACTGGCCTCAAAATTGAATTGAGGACAGATTAGGCCTCTAAGAAGTTGAAGAACCATCTCTGTGTTACGGAGCCTCTTGAAGTACGTGGGACGTCAAGAGCAGCAGACCAGTCAGCTTTGTTGCGGTGCCTGCAGATGAAGAGGAGTGACTCCTTCACTATAAGGGAGATTACTTTGGGTGTCCTTGATGCCAACAAATCGGTTGAATATCCTGGAAGAAGCACAGAAACAGACAACGAAGAAGACTTGCAGAAAACCGAGACCAGGAGCAGCAGGAGTCTTCCATGATGCAGTCTCGGTTCCAGGTGACGTCTAAGTGTCCAAATGGTCGAAGAGTGATGTGGTTTCAGGCTTGAGTCTTGTCCTACGACGAATATAAGGACCCACCCACAGGTAATCCCTTTTGTACCCTGAGAAAGGGGTTAGGACGACTCCAGGTTGCCTCCCAGAGGAGGAGTTGAACAGAGGAGATGGAACCTCCATGTCCTTTGTCAGTTTCGCGCCACAGCCAAGGGCTCCCTGAACTGGCTCAAACCGGAGTTAGCCAGGAGGGCACCAAATTTGCCCTTCAAAGCAGTCTGGTGGCGTTGGCCAGCTCCTCATCCCGGTCCAATACGCTGGGAGGTGGTCTCCCTGTGAGAGGAAACCTATTGTTCTATCTTCCCCTGCTCGAGTTCAGCTCAGCAGCAGAAGGGCAGAATTGTGTCTGTGGCAGGCAGCAGCACTAACTTGCTAGCAGACCCTGAAAGGCTGTTACCAGGAGTGTTGGGGACTTCCCGAAGTGCCCTACAGTACATGGAATCATACCTCCAACATCGGTAACAGTGTTGGGGTATGATTCCAACATGTTTGATACCAAACCTGAACAAATACGCGTCTCTGGGAAAGACGTCCTCACATTAGCACTCAATAGCGGAAGAGCCGCTGTAAGAAAGTGATGCAAGCGATATTTCTTGAATTTATGCTTTTTAATTCATATTGAGTTCATATGATCATTTTCGTTGAACTTTGTAGTTCATACTGACATTATAGTGGATTCAGACCACAAGAGAATTACAGTATATCCATCAAGTTGTGTTGAGCCAATTATTTACAGATATCCCCGATGCATTTCGGGACATGCCCTTCGTCAGGGGGAATTCTGAATGGCCACAATCGTGTGAACGGCGAAGGAATCTTGTCTTGGATATACTGTAATTCTCTTGTGGTCTGAATCCACTATAATGTCAGTATGAACTACAAAGTTCAACGAAAATGATCATATGAACTCAATATGAATTAAAAAGCATAAATTCAAGAAATATCGCTTGCATCACTTTCTTACAGCGGCTCTTCCGCTATTGAGTGCTAATGTGAGGACGTCTTTCCCAGAGACGCGTATTTGTTCAGTCTTATCCACACCTCTTCGATTAGGAGGTGGTCTCACCAGCACCTAAACATTTACATGGAAACAACCTGATCAACCTTATTTACCTGTGAGTGCAACCGCTTAACCCAACTTTGCAGTTTGATACCAAACCTGCCCAGGTTCGGCACAGCCACTATATAGATAGCCATTGCGTAGTGAGGGATGACCACTATATATATCAAAATGGCTGACCGCAGTCACAAAATGACCACTATATATATCAAAATGGCTGACCGCACTCACAAAGCCTAGAGAATCGACTATTGGGTTTGTAGGGATGTCCTGCTTATGCAGGGGCCCCCACACTTCTTACCCAGCATCCTGCCTTTCGGATTGAAGGGCCTGCTCAAGGGGTGACTTATAAGTTTTAAGTGTAGTGACCTTAGATATAAGGAAACATATAGTGGGGCTAGCACCAGCTTACACAGGATGCAATGACAGCTCTGTAGTCACAGTTTGAGTGGTCTCTCATGGGTGGTATAATACTTGCTGCAGCCCACGGAAGACCCCTGGTGGACCTATGCTCTGGGGACCTCAGTAACATACACTAGGGACTTATGGGGGGTACACCAGTAGCCAATTGGGAAGGTACAAAAGTACTTACCATGACAAACTTATGGAAGAAGAACAGTGACGGGGTCCTGATTAGCAGTCAGACTAGTCAAAAAATATACTGACACCAGCAAAAAGTGGGGGTAACCATTGAAGCAGATCCCACTTTCCTACACAAATAATAAGGCTTTAGTCTAGTATTAGCAAAATCTTTTAAGGTATCAACTCTCAAAAGCTTTTTAAATCTCAACCAACCTTTAGTTTTGTTCTCAATTGTTTTTAGATAGTCCTTAGAGGTTCCATCATCAAAGTTACTAAACTGTAGTGAGTATGATTCCAGCATCAAACCCACAAGCTAATTTCGATGGGGTTAGCTTCACACAGGTTATTTTCTGGCAGAGCCCTGCCAACAGAATGTACACATTGAACAAAAACACTGGTTACCTTGTCTGCAAGCATGATGTTGTGACTGAGTTCAGTGTATAGTGAACTCAAGTATGCTAATACGTCTTTCCGTTTCTTCTTGTTTTTCCATCCAAATGCAAGACTGATGTGTGTCGTCCTTTGCGGTGGGATCAAAGTGGAAGGAACAAGGGAGCTGGAAAGGCAGAGTCATGTAAGCTGGGAAACAGGTAAGTGGCAGGAGAAGAGACTAAGCGAGGGGGAGGAAATAAACAGTCTTTCAATAAGACAGCTTTTCTTTGTTCTGCACATGAGTGTTAATTGCACTGCTTAGAACGTTCACAAAGGTTGCATTCTAATTGTTGGTAACAAAAAACAGTTGCAGATAATTAACTTGATGAGGCTGCCTTCTAGAAGGTGTTTTTAGAATGTTCACAAAGTTTGTGTTCTAATTGGTTATAGCAAGGAACAGGAATTTGATGAGGCTGTCTTCTAAAAGGTACCTTAGAATTTTCACAAAGGTCGCATTCTAATTGTTTTGTAACAAGGAACAGGTGTTGATGAGCGCTGTCTTTTGGAAGTTTGAGGTCATCTATGCCAGTTGATTGATACTTATTCTGGTGGATTTTCTGGATGTTTCTTTGGTTTCTGAAACCTGACCTGACCTCACGTATACATGGTAGCACATTTGTAAAAGCTATTAAGCCCTTTCAAACAAACCAGGGAGCACCAGCTGCAGCTAGCTATTACCAACAGCATGTAATGTGGTCAAAATTCAGGGTAAAATAAGTTTTTTCATTCATAATTGTTGGAAGGAATGATAGGAATCATGCTGGTATATTTTGTAATAGTTAAGAGAGGTGGCCTGTGGCAGTAATCCCCACAGTCGCCCCTACCAAAGGCAGTCTTACAGGTCATGGCTTAGTGTGGTGGACGGCATGAAATGTCTTACCAGACAGGGGGCGTGAACCCGGAAGCTGGTTCCCAGGAAAGCTTTAAAGGGTCATAACCCTTCCAATCTATTAGGTAATATTGTTTGCCTTGAGATCATTTAGAGTCCAGGAATACGGTGAACTTCGTATTCTTGTAGGTCACTAATCAGAAAGGGTAGGGGTGGGGCGGGATGGTATTGCTTGATCGGTGAAACATGAAACACTGGGCGGATTGTGTATTCTGGGGTAAGATGTAGCTGGATGGTGACTGGATGAATTATCTTGATAATGTCATAAGGACCTATGAACTGGTCATAGTTTCCCTGGGCCTTGTAGTTTTAGGCGTCGTGTTGATAACCATACCATGTCTCTTTTCTTGTATATAGGTGCTGGGGTTCCATGCTTGTCAGCCTGTGCCTTCATGACCAATTTGGCTTTTGTTAAACTCCTCCTAGCGTGTTTTGGAATTTCGTGCAGTTGTTTTAATCTTTCTGTGACTGAAGCTAGCGTAGTAGAAACTCCTGATATATCAATGGGAAGGGCCAGAGGATGCAGACCTGGCATAAAGAAGAAGGGTGTGTAACCTGGAGCTGAGTGGGTGCTGTTATTATAGGTGAATTCAGCTAGGGGTAAGGCCAGATCCCATTGCCCTCTGTACGACAATAATACGCTTCTTTGAGTAGTTTCTAGGGATTGGTTAACTCCTTCAGTTTGCCCTTCGGTGTTTGGGTCGAAAGCAGATGACAAGACTACCTCTATTCCCAACTTATCATAAAGTGTTCTTAAAAATTTTGATGTGAACTGAACTTTGCTATTTGAGAGAGAGGAGTTGGCCTAACGGCTAGGGTGGTCGACCTCGAATCTGGGGAACCGGGTTTGGGTCTCGGCAATAAAGCTGAACATCCTGTGATTCTGGGCAAATCCCTTAATCTCCCCGTGCCTAACAAAAATGAATGAGTGTCCTCATGTAATGCAACTGGTGCTGTGTAAAGCGCTCTGATACCCGATACTGGGTCAAGTTTGCGCTATATAAAACTCCGTTAAAAGAAAACAATGTCAGTCCGTAGAGCATGCAGTCTTACAATATGATCAATGAATATTTGGCTAAATTCTATGGCGGTGGGTATCTTTTTGAGCGGGATGAAATGTGCCATTTTTGATAATATGTCAAATACTACTAAAATGGTAGTGAAAGTATTACTTGCTGGAAGGTTAGTAATAAATCCAGACTAATGGTGTGCCAAGGAACTGGGTTATAGGGAGAGATTGTAATAAGCCTGCAGATGCAGCGAGAGTGTTCTTGTTTCGTGCACAAGATGGGCAACCAGAAACGTACTTTTGTTTATCTTTCCGCATGTTGTTCCACGAGAAGGTTTTTTGACAATTCCTTAGGTTTTTATTACACCTGGGGCCCTGCTAACGCTGTGTCGTGATTCCATTGAATTACCTGACATCTTAATTTTATGGTAGAATTGTACAGTTTCTGAGCTTGAAGGAACAGCTTGGCTGTGATAGTCTGGCTGAGTGTTTTGATCCATTCTTTGGTCTTTAATTTTTTAATATTCTTCACGTAGGGCAGCCGTAAAGGTATCACCCTTGTTGACTATGACTATCTTTTCTGGTGGAATGAAAATAGGGAAGTCTGATGTGTAATGGGAAAAGTGGGCATACCCCAGTCTTGAAAGAACATCAGACTATAACTGCTTGGCCCCAGGGTGATAGGTGATGATCAAATCAAAGCCACTAAAGAAATGCAGCCATTGCATTTGACGTTAATGAGAGCTCTAACGAAGCTTAAGAATTATACATTTTATGATCTGAGAATATTGTGACAAAAGGCTTCGATTCCTAGAACTAATCCGAGACAAAATCCTAAACTTACTACTCTGGTATTCACAGAAGATATTTTGTAGTAGTAAAGTTAGGATTTTGATTTATGTTGGGATTTTGTCTTAAGTTAGGATTTTGTCTTAAGTTAAACTTAAGTTAAATTTAAGTTATACCTAAGTTTGTCTTAAGTTTTGATCTTAAGACAAAATCCTAACTTAAGAAAAAATCCTAACGTAAGACAAAATCCTAACTTTACTACTACTAAATGCCTTCCATGAATACCAAAAGTAGTAAGTTTAGGATTTTGTCTCAGATTAGTTCTGTGAATTACCCCCTATATGTTTAGCCCTCTAAAAGTAAGGTCTCCATTCAGTGAACACCAGTTTGATGGCCAGAAGTTCTCTTTCTGCCACCGTATAGTTTTGCTCCACTGGTAGACGTTTTTTGGAATAAAAACTTTGGGATGCATGTGGCCAGTTCTTGCGTTTTTGTAGATAAAATTCCTCCCATGGTTACCTGCAAAGCGTCAGCTTCAAAGTAATAGGGCTGGTCTGCATTTGGATGCTGAAGGATGGGTGCAGTGGTTAATTTAGTTTTTAACAGTTGCAAAGCCTGATTGGCTTCTGGAGACCACATGAATGATTGCCCCTTTTTTAGCAGATGTATTATGGGTGCCACTATCTCTGAAAAGTGCAGGATGAAACAACAATAGAAATTAGTGAAGCCAAGTACCTGATGAATTTCCTTGACCTTTGTTGGAGTTGGCCAATTGGTAAAGGCTTCTACCTTTTTAGGGTCCATAGTGATACCTGTTGGAGATAGGTTGTTATGTTTCATATAGGTACCCCAATATAGGCTCAGGTAGTCACCTAACCTTTCACCGATATTTTGCCCTACCATTACACTACATAACAGTTCTTGGGACTGACCTTTTACCTAGTTACGATACTACTTACAGGACATAGGGTTTTCCCTGAAAAGTGGCCTCATCCATTATGCATGAGGATTCTTGGAAACTCAGCAGGATTACCATCTCCTGCATAATAACTATGTTAAGGGTCTTTCCTTCCGTCATCCTAAGTCTGACATGACAGCAAGGTAGAACCCGAGAGTACCACTTTTTGTATATAAACACCATATCTTGCTGAGGTAGTTAGAGGAGAAAAGGACTTCCATGCCGAAACACTAACGCGAGATGCTGAGGTTCCTGCAAGCAGACACTCCAGCTCGCAGTGGTCTGACATCCCTTGCGGGGGTGTCCATCTGGAGACCAAGACGGGGTCCCACAGTCTCTCACTTTAGCGAACGGGGTTGACTTTTTTCTAGAGGGATTCTTGGCTTTACGCCTTCATACATGCTAGGTACACTTCGGTACATCTAGTTAGGGTAGCATCATAGGAGTGTGCATTTACTACTGTCATATATTTTATATTCTTGCCTGTATTCATTGTTTTAGCACGATGGAAGAAATCTACCATCCTTTTACTCTGTTAGTGCTTCTAATAATTTATATCTGTTTCTGTCTAATGGTTGTTTCAGCACACCTATTTGAAACTAGAATGACGCTGGTTCAATAAATGCTTATTGAAAAACATCCCCACCGTTAATTCTGTGTATCTCTCAGAGACAAAGTGAGCAGGAGTGACTGAGTGAAAAGTTTCGCACTGTTTCTACGATCCTGAGGGATTAGGGTTGTCATGTTCGATAGTTGGCAAGAACTATTCTCTCCTTGGTAAGAGGGGTACTGTGAACTAGCTGGTATACAAGCTAACATACCCAGTGGGGGTGACCGGAATCAGTCTGGACCCTAAGCCCACAGTCTATGTTGTCTAAACGCGCAGATCCTATATAGGTTTATAGGAACTACACGACATGGCACCGCCAACGTTGGTTTGGTACTTTTTTAACGGACAAATCTGAGCAGTTCAGTTGTGCTATTCTCATCGGCCCCCACTCACATTTCCCCAGAGACGTCTGGAGTGGGAAGGGAACTATCTGCCATAGCTGAGTAGGCATATCCTATGTATTGGCTGTAGGTTTATCAAGGTTGTAGGACAAACAATTCCTATTGTGCATAAAATCTTATCTCAGTTTCCTTGAAACCTTTTCCTTCTTTGAAATAATGGCTGACGAAGATGCGGTAGTACCAGCACAACGTGCTGCAGCTAGGGAGGAAGAACAGGAAGGGGAAATTAACATTTCAGAAAATGTTAGAACTGCCCTTACTAAAACTAGCAGACTATGGAGTCTCAGCTAGGGATGGGACAGTCACATTCATGATTGAGGCACATGAATCATATAGAACAGAGGTATTCTATTCATGGGTTAAATTCCCACCAGCAGATGCGCCCTCCCCAACACAAAAGCAACTTGGCCAATCCTAAATACTTACACACCACATCCAGACATTTACTTAATGCCGGTAGCAAACTTACGTCCACTTCATAAGGAAATAATAAAACTTTACAGAAACCTGACACAGTTCGCGATGAGAAAAACTCACACTACAGCCAACTAGGGCTACACAAACAGGACAAATTCAGTGATCTACAACTAGAATTTCACCACAAACACTATACGCAGTTATGGGTAAAATGCCCACTAAACATGAGCAAATGCCATTCTGGATAGCTTAAAAAATAACACCTCTAGAGGCAGTATTTCCACACACAAGCCCTCAAGAAAAACACAGAATGCTACCTCTAGAGGCAGTATTTCCACACACAAGCCCTCAAGAAAAACACAGAATGCTAACAGTCTGCTTGCCAGTGGGGATAGCTCCCCAAATGGAGGATTGTACCACTTGGGGTACAGTTGTTGCTGCTGTATATACCAAAGCTCATGGTATCCCTTCATTAACAGTAATACCAGATGTATTAAGACTAATACAGAATGAGTATGGAGCAGAACCTGCTCTGCAGCTAGGGATTAAATTATTAGGTAATTTTGCCCAGGTATCAGCTATCGTACTAGCTAACGTTAAAGGGGATGCCGAAACAGTAGCAATATGCCAACGCCTGAGGGATTTCACTCCTTTACAACAGGAACGTGAATTACCTAAAATTATTGAAGACACCTATGCTGAATTAGGTAGAGATAGTATAGGACTTGGAGCAACAAAACCTTAACTCATGGGTGGTACTGAAAAGGATAACACCAAGGAATCACCTGATTCTTCAAAGAAGAAATGGGATAATAACAAGAAAAAACAAAAGAATAGAGAGAACAGATCACAATCTAGGGGTGGGTGTCCTCAACAGGAGCCCTCCGAAAGGAGGTACAACCTTAGGAACCGTGATTACATTAAAATACCTGGCAACTATCAGGATATTTATACACGTTCCTCTCATTCCTTTCAGGGTTCACCAAGAAACTCCGAGAGAGAAGGACAGTCAGATCACAGACAAGAAGAGCGTACAAAGTCCAGAGACACACCAAGCACTTCAGATTATACTTCCAAAAAAAAGAGAAGCCAAAATCAAAACCTCAATTTGAAAATAAGAAAGTAGCAGGTCTCAAAGTCTTAAAGTGGAATTTCTGGCAGCAGTGGAGTTGAATGAGAATATCATGGTGGAAACACCTGATACAAGGTTAAGTGTCCCACATGGGTTACATGAGATAATACTCCATATGGAGGGGGACAAACACAGACAAATTAAAGGTCTCTTTTGGGAGAACCTGACTTTTGGCTATAACAACCTTTAGCTGAAAAAGATTGGCAGCCCGGAAATTGTTATGGTTTGCCCAAAGGGAAAAATGGTAATTTTACCGGCTTTTTCCGACCTTGTTCCAACACACATTTGCGCAGGAGTGGGCAGTAGCCCTTGCTCCAGCTCCATCATTATATCGCAACCATGTTGGGTGGAATGCTGAGTCACCTCACCATACAATACCAATAAGAACTACTCCAACTCTATAGAGACAGTACCCAATAAAACAAGAAGCGAAAAAACAGGTCAGGGAGATCTTAGATCAACTCAAATACTACGGTGTAATTGAAAGTTGTACCTCTCCAATGAATAATCCTTTGTTGCCAATAATGAAACCTGATAATTAATACCGTCTAGTTGTAGACTACAGACATCTGAACACATGCACAAAAACATTTGCAGTACAGAATGCACATAGTGCCGCATTAATTAATAACATTGTGCAGAAAAAATACAAAACAACACTAGATATCTAAAATGGATTCTTCTGCCAATATATAGCGCATGAAAGCAGATATTTGACAGCATTCTCAGCGCTAGGTTCACATGGTCAATTTTGTCGTCTCCCCCAAGGGTATAAGAATAGCCCTTGATTGTTCTCCTCTAGGGTAACAGAGTTACTTCAGAATTTGGATGAAGAGGCATTGTCCTATGTAGATGATATTTATCGGACGGATGATGATTTAAAGGAACACTTGACCGGGGTGAGCAACATAATTTTGGGGTTTAATTCAGAGAGCTACATATTCAACTTAAAAAAATCAAAAATAGCCCACCTCAATGTCCTATTTTTGGGATACGAGTTATCAAGTGAAGGTAAAAGCCTGGCAACTAACTTTTTAGAAAAGTGTGCACTGCTACAATCTCCTAAATAGATGAAAACCTTACAGTCCATATTGGGATTCTTAAATTTTGGCAGAACATACATTTTAGATGTCGCAGAAAAAGTAAAACCTTTCTACAATGTAATAAGGCCTGATTTCTCAGTTAGGCAACGGACACAGGAACACACAGATTTCCTTTGTTCCCTAAAAACTGACATGATAGCATCAAAACACTTGCAGACACGCATAAATGTCCGCAACCTGGTGATCTGTTTTATAGCGTCTCAATCTGGGTACACTTACCAAACCTTCAATGATGGGGAAACAGTACCCATAGCATACAAATCATACTTGTACATAAACGCTGAAATGCGTTTTGCTTCTACAGAAAAAATCCTGACAGCAGTACAGACAGCTGTAGTAAGAGAAAGAGCACTGGCTCAGGGGAAACAAATAATTGTCGTAACTCCGGTACCAGCCTTAGAGGCCTCTACAAAGGCAAGCGTTCCTAATGCTAAAGCCTTACATCCAAGATGGATGCAATGGGCTAATTCTCTCACTGTAACGGATGTAGAATATAGATATGACAATAGTTTAAAACAAGCATTCCTGCAATATGAACAAGAATATCCTCTAACGAATGATATAATGCCTCTAGATCATTATGAATACATTATTTACACTGACGGACCAGCTCAGTTGGCCGTAGAAATTAAGCAGCAATACAGCGCAGCGTGTGCGTTTGCAAAAGGTGTATGCAGGATGGCAAATTCCATCCCAACAGTACCAAGACACAGTCTATAGGAGACTGCACGCCACAGCTAGCAGAATTAAAAGCCCTGTTACTGACACTAATAAATATGGATCGAGAATTCCCCACACTGATTGTGTGCGATTCCTTTTATTGTGTTCACTCATACAACGAATATCTTCACTACTGAGGTCAAAATGGGTTTAAAGACTCAAAAGGTGGCCCAATTAAGCATACAATGCTATGGGACCAGGTAGCTGAGTTGAAAACGAACTACCAAGAGCTCACGTGGTACTCACGCTGAGTCATCAACGTGATGGCGTTCACATTGAAGGGAATTGGCCGATGAAGCTGCAAAGGGGGCAGTACGGACTACTGCCGTAGCTGCAATCGTTCGTTCAAAAAAGAGAATAGACAGATAATGGTAGCTGTCATTGCTTCACGCAAAAACAGCACAGCCATACCAAAAGGTTTTCCATTCAAGTACTCCTACAAGTTAGATGCAAACAACATTCTGTAAACTCAGATTCCAGGAGTGGGGGACAGAGTAATACCAAACATTATTCGCAGATTAGGATTAATACTAGCTGCACACGAGGGTCTAGGTTTTGCACACGCACGAATTACCGCAACAGTTTCTCTACTGAAACAACACTATTGGTGGCCTAGTTTAACTAAACAGACAAAGAATTTTGTCTTAAAATGCGACATCTGCCAGCAGATGAAGGGTTCCACCATAGTGCGTCCAGCGCAGACACCATTACTAATATCAGACTGACCACTCGCTTGTGTCTATTTAGACCACCATGGCCCCTACAATAAGATGAGGTTTACATCTTGGTGGCAGTGGATTCATGCTCCAGATTCCTATGGGTATGGCCTCAGCGCTTGGCTGTCGCTCGAACTGTTATAACAGATTTGCGAGTCTTTATAGGGACGTACGCAGTTGGCAGATTACATTCTGACCGTTGCCCGCGTTTAGCTCTAGGGCTTACAAGGAAGTCATAGAAAGTTTGGGTATAGCATTGCGGTACTCTTCTCTGTACCATCCCGAGGGAAATTCGGTCGTGAAGAGGAAAAACAGACTCTTAAAGCAATACTAATGAAAGACAAATATCAATTCGGCCTAACACCGATGTGCACATCAATATGCCTCTACAAGAGACGTCTGCTTTTTCAACAAAACCAGCCCCAGTTTCCCGTAAGCAACAAATTCATGATTTCTATCCTTTTCTGAAAAAGATTACTTAGTATCACCTTGGCTCCAGTTCTGGATAATAACTGGAATCTTTTTTTTCTGTTCTGGATTGACCTAGTGACTGTCTTTTACTTACTAATGATTGGAAACTATCTCCCAGAACGCTCTGCAGTATCAAATGTGAACTTGGTCCTGAAACCTCATACATCATTGTAAGAACGAAGCAGAGGCGGATGTACAGGTTCATAGGTTTATTCCATAACAGCACAAGTGTGCGGTTCGCAGGTGAAGATTAGAATAACGTTGGAATGGTTGACAGCTGGGAAAGATTTGGGTTTGGAATGTGGAATGTTTGGGAACCAATGGGAAGAGGGTAATGACAATGGGTGCTCTCGCGCAGGAGAGTCTGTGGACAGTTACTGTCACGTGCTGAGTATAGCGCGTGACATTGACCGTGAATACAATACAACACATCTTCCTCTCTTGAATGATTAACAACAATGCAGTTATTCGCAAACAAAATCATCAAAACGTCTCGGTTTGTTGATGATTCTACCAAACCTTCCGCTGAGACCATGATGGTCTGACACAACCTCAGTATCAGAATGAGGATCGCTACTGGTTCTACCAAACCTACCCCTGAGACCATGACTGTCAAACCTAACTTCAGAATCAGAATGTGAATAACCATCCTCGCTCTGATCAAGCTCGGGAGCATGAGGACTGACTTCCTCATACTGGTCTGGTGTGTGACATTCGGTGGAGTCAGCGGTGGGTGGTGGACCACTGTCATGCACATCTTCATTTCTAGAACACATTCTATTATTAAAGGGCATGGAACTGTGACCCCTTTCACGTTCATCGTAATCAACCCACAAATCTTTATTAGTACTATTGGGCTGGCATTGACTTTACCCAACTTTATTAGCATTATTGGGCTGACATTGACTCGGCTCTTTTTCCACTGAATGACATTTGGCCAACCTGTTCATATGCCAGACTTTGCCATCACGGAGTCTGGCTGCGTTGTTGTAAAGTTTGCAGATGCGAAGGGGAGCGGTGAATCTGCTATCTCCCTTCCTGAGTTTCCTTTCGAGGCGAACTTTGACCTGATCACCAATCATGAATGAATGTTCTTTGACACCATGTCTGGTGTCATACTAATCTTTATAGCACTGTTGTGCCTTTTCTATGTTGTTTCTGATGGTTTCTGATGACCACTCAATCTGTTTGGATGCGGGCATCCTACCTAATTCTCTGCTCAGGGATTGTCTGATCCACTGTAACGATCCTGTCCGAAGGAGGGTACTCCTCAGGATTCGTGTGATGCAATAAGGGGTCCACCCCTTGATATCCCCAACTCCTACAATTACTGCACAGAGTATTGGGGTGATCAAGTGAGGGAAGTGTAGGAAGGGAACAGCAGGGAGTAGAATCTGGAATACAAAGAACAACACAATGAGATACAAGGGCATGCAACACAACTCTCATAAAGTCTCGCTATGGTTTTGATTACCTTAAATGTCACACAATACCATCATGCTTTTCCTTCCATCAAGAAAAGCGGTAATCACTTATACCAGATACAATACTCATAGGAAGCTGGTAGGTAACCAGAGCAGCCTAAACGAAATAAGCAACAGAGTTTGTATATGCAGAGAAAGTCTTGGATGATTACAATGGCCAGAGTGAGTAACTCCCAGTTCATAGTCACTGGAGGATATACTGTTCCTTCCCCAACTTAAAGTACATGTGTCAAAAGAACGCAAATATCCAAGCTCCTGCTTCTGGAGCTAGTCTTAAACACACAGAGATTAAAGGCACTATTACCGGCTTTAATAGTCAAGCGGGAATTGGAACTGTTCCTTAAAACAAGCACGTTCTCTTCCCCAAATTAATCATCCCCTGCTCCTCCTTTGGAGCGTAACCAAACAAACAATAGTTACTCTCCTTTGTCCGAGAGCTAGTATACGCATGGCCTGCGCAATATTCCGCTGCGACCTGAGAGCGTGAGGGAAGCCAGGAAATGTTTCCTTAATCGTGGGACGCCCAGGAGTGAAACAGAACTCACGTCCCTCTTCGAGTGGTACCGGCGGGAATTGCCGAGAATCGGCAAGGGCTCTCTTTCCATCTTGATGCAGTCGCAAAGAAAACGTCCAAGGAGCTGGGCCCTGAATCAGCGGGAAGAAACTCAGGAGTTTCAGGCTTCAGGAAAAGACGCGTCCACGCGTCTTCGTCTTTCTTCTCGAAACAGGAAAAATACTCTGATGCGAAAGGTTCGCATCCACAATTAGGCACGCCTTACCGTGCACGTTGCATCCTATATAAGGATGCGGCTCCTCCCCCGCATCATAGGGCATTCTGGGATTTGTAGTCTAAGCAGGCGCAACGTTTGCCATTCCTGACATCCACATGAGGACAAAAGGTGATTAGTTGGTGGTGGCACATGGGGAGAGCCTATGTGCCCAAATGAGCTTGAATATTTCCTCTTCCCAGTTGAGGTTGGCATTCCTGGACAATTGTATGTTCCCTTTAATGATTCGATTAAAACGTTCGACAAGGCTATTACCTTCAGGATGGTAGAGTGAGGTGGTGTGGTGGGTGATACAGTTTCTTTCTAAGAATGACTTGAATGCCTCTGACGAGAATTGGGGACTGTTATCAGTAAGTAAGTATTTGGGTAACCCCTCGCTCAAGAATAGCTCGTCTAAAAATGAAATGACCGAAGAGCTGTCTGCACTGGCAACAATTTTTATCACAGGCCATTTGGAGAATTGATCCATGACCACCAGAATGTACTTGATCATACCATCATGGCCTTCAATGGGCCTGGTAATGTCCAAACATATCCTCTCCCATGGCATTCCAGGAGGGTTGAGGGGAGAAAGAGGAACTCTGGAGGTTTTCAGGCTCTTGTCCGAGTCGTTGCAGCTCACGCAGTCTCTAATCATTACTTCAATCTGCTTGTCGGTTCCAAGCCACCAATAACTGTTTCTGACTCTTTGCTTGGTTTTCGGGATACCTAGGTGACCTAAATGGCATAAACTGAGGATTTTACCTCTGAGTGGGATAGGGAAAAGTGACCTTACCAATTCTGTACAGTACCCCATTTTCCAAACTCAGTTCATTTCTTATCTCCCAGAAAACCTTGACTTTTTCATCACTTTTTCTAAGGCCATGAGCTGTCGATGTATTTGCATACCACACGTAGGGTTCGATCTTTCGACATGTGTTCTTTCCACTCATCTGCTGTGATCCCGTCCAGGTCTGAGTTGAACAGTAATGCTACTTTCTCAGCTTCTTCCTGGTCGTCTATGACTTCTTCGTGAGGTAGGGGTAGTCTGCTTAAGAAATCAGCTACTTTGTTCCTGATTCCCGGCCAGTATTTGACTGTGTAATTGTAGTCTAGCAATTTGACAGGCATCTTACTGAGCCTAGGGGAAGCATTCTGCAGGCCAGATGCTGAGAGGATCTTGATCAGCGGTTTGTGGGCTGTGCGCAAATGTATGTTGTACCCCCAGACAAACGCTCTGAAACAGTTAAGGGCCCACGAACAGGCGAGCATCTAGCGTTCAATCACCGAGTACCTCTCCACAGCCGAGGTGAGAGATCTTGACGCGAAGGCTATCACCCACTCATTGTTGTCAGAGTCCTTCTGTGCTAGCACAGCACCAAGCCCTTTGTTGCTGGCATCAGTGGTAATGTAAATTTCTGCTTTGGGGTCAAAACCCTTAAGAAAAGGTGCATTGCTAATTTCCTTTTTGATGATGTCAAAAGCATTCTGGCATTCCTGGGACCACACAAATTTGATCTTGCTTTTGAGTAATTGTCTCAAGTTGTACGTTTTTTCAGAAAAATTTCGAATGAACTTCGAGTAGTATTCGGTTAAGCTGAAAAAAGCTGTCTCATCATCTTTGTTGGAAGGAAAGGGAGCTTTAAGGATGGCATCAACTAATCCTTGCTTAGGTTTAATGCCTTCTTGACTAATGGTGTGGCCAACGTAAACCACTTTTTTGGCGGAAAATTTGCATTTGTCTAATTCGGTTGTCAACCCATGCCTTATTACATTTTCAAATACCTTCCTTAGGCATGCATCATGTTCCATTTGGCTGCTGCTCATGACCAAGATATCGTCCTGGAAGAACCTCACATCAGCAATGCCCTCAAAGATGGATGTCACGACTCTTTGAAAAAGCGCTGCAGCCGAGGCAAGTCCAAAAGGTACCCTCGTGAAATGATAACAGCCAAATGGCATGTTGAATGTAGTGTACTTTCCACATGTAACGGTACCTGATGGTACACAGATTTTATATCTATAATAGAAAATACATTCATATCTTTTGTAGCATTGAACATTTCACTAATGCGTGGCAAGGGGTGCTGATCAACAATTATGTTCTTATTTAGGTCTCTGAGATCTATGCAGAGTCTAATTTTTCCATTGGGGCGTTTAACGACAACCAGTGGAGAAACCCACTCTGCAGATTCGACTTCTTGGATTATTCCGTTGTTGACCAGTCTGTTAAGTTCCGTTTGAACATCATTTCTAACAGAAACAGGTAGATGTCTAACTTTATGTATGCATGGGGAGGAATTGTCTTTTAGCTAAATTTTGTGTTGGAAACTGTTGAGAGGGCCCGCTCTACCTGAGAACACTTCAGGGTAGTCTCTGTGTATGGTGCTTTTGCTTGTATCTTCGATGTACATAACAGGGTCAACGGTGTTTGCGTTGAGAATGATTCCTAGGTCAGCCTGATCACTCCATCCCAAGACAGAAGGACCTTTTTTAGCCACAAAGAGTTTGCAGAACGACTTCCTGTTTTGGAATTCAAATTCGAGTTCACGAGTCCCCATGAATTCAATGTTATCCCCAGTATAACTTCTAGCAATTACATTGGATTTTTCAAGGGAAGCACCGATTTTACCAACAAAATGCTGCTTCCAGACATTTTCGTTAACAATTGTGAACGGGGAGCCTGAGTCAGCCATTATGTTCATAGGCACCCCACCCATTCTAATTTCATAAATAGGTTTCTTGACTCTAGTGGGAGCAAGTTTCAGTATGTCATATTCAAATGAGAATACGTAGTTAATCTTGTCTGACTCTGAGTCATCTGAATCCTCTGACTTGGAGTCATCCTCACCTTGGATGTGTTTCACTGGCTAGCTACGTCTGAAGGATTTTCTATTGCATACTTTTGCGAAATGCCCCGTCAAACCACACGACGTGCACTTTTGAAATCTGCCAGGGTGCTTTTTGAAGTCTGCGAAGTGAGATGAAGACCCACAACGATAGCATCTTCGTTCAGTGTCACCATTGTATTTCTTGGCATGTACCTTCTCGTGGTTGTCTTTTTTCTTGTTGGGCTCACTTTTCTTGTAACCCTCACTTAGATTTTGGCGAGAACTTTCCTTGGACCTGAGTTTGCTAGCATTGGATGTGTTGACTGCTTTTACCACATTGGGCTCATCTAGAACAGTTTGGCACATCTGCCCATAAGTT
This sequence comes from Triturus cristatus, assembly GCF_964204655.1. Taxonomy (NCBI): domain Eukaryota; kingdom Metazoa; phylum Chordata; class Amphibia; order Caudata; family Salamandridae; genus Triturus; species Triturus cristatus. The sequence goes on from NC_140584.1 coordinate 1,201,776,503, forward strand.
CCGCTTTTTTAATCAAGGCAACCACCTCTTTCAATGGCCACTCACCATTTACCCAAAGTTTGTCCTGGATGTTGGGGTTACTAGCGTGCATTATAATTTGGTCACGTAAGAACTCTTCTTGAAATTGCCCAAATCTGGCTGTTAAGGCTAAAGTACTTAAGGCGGAAACATATTCATCGATGCTCTCATCTTTACCCTGTTTCCTCAGTGAAAATTTGTAGCGGTCAACTGCAATGCATGCAATCAGTGAAAAATGAGCATCTAAATCATCCAAGGCGTGCTGAAAAACATCATCACCCTGCCTGACTTTCTTCTCAATTTGGTTGTATGTTTTTAAGCCACCTGGACCCAAGCAATACAATAATACTTTATTTTTCTTCGCAGGAGTGAAGTCTTCATCTTCAACTGTTTCGATGTAGTTGCAAAATCATTCCTTCCAATCCTTCCATGAAATGCATGGTTCGCCTTTGAGTGGAAGGAAAGCTTGTGGCTGGGAGCGATTCAATGAGCTTAAGGCACACATTTTGAACTGAAATGATCGGATATGTGAAAGCTGATGAAAGTATGCAAGTTACTGTGAGTGGAAATGCACTATTGACATGTAAGTGTGCGTATCACTGGGACAGAGAACACACAGAATGGCTCAGCGTAGTGGTGGTATTGATGAATTGCCACAACATGCACTAAATTGTTAATATGAATCACAGGAGCATGGGTTTACTTTTCTGTGAACATTACTAGTGAGAATACAACATTTATTTAAAATTTCTCTAAATTATATCATAACCTTCAGTAGATTTTCTGATGATTGGGATTTTGAAACTGTAAATAATATGTTGTCTGATTTAGAACAATCCGCTACATTTTCAAGCAATGAAATGTTAGAGGACACATCTGATTTTGACACTATGTACTGATACCATCTCTATGGTGATCGCTTTTTACACAAATCCAGTATCCCATGAAATGTTTTATCTTACCACTAATGGGAACACTGCTCAACACAACCAAAAGGTAGTTATAAAACGTTTGCACAGAAATGTTCTTATTTTTCAGGGTTTAACACTTCTGACTCAACCTCATATTACTATAAGGTTGCACCTACTCCTGCACAAAAATATATACTGACTAACACCAAACAAATATATTCTGCATCCTTCATTTCCCAACTGTCTTGAACAGGGTTTCGACTTATGGAAGGATACTATAGACAAAAAATCAGTCTAGGGTTCTAAGGAATGGCAAGTTCAAGGAACAGATTTAGAGCGTGCCTTATTCCACAGCAGATAATATTTCTGAATGACACTGTGCAACAGACTTCCTGTCTTGGACTAGCCAAGAACAAGGATTTGAACACCCCTCGTATTCCAACGCCATTACACTTTGAGGAGTGTCAAAACTTGACATCACGTGGAGGGGATACCATAGATGACATCATTCAGTACAATTCTTCAGACCCCAATTGGAAGGGATGGTTAATTTGGCCCACAGACACAAACAGATGTTAAACAAGATTCAGGGGTACAACAGAAGGGTTTACTATCCATAGGCCAGACCAACGATATGTACAAAGAGTACATCCGGAGGGTGTGACATCATACAGGGTAGTTGTGCCTTGTTAGACCTGTCAGCCCTTTGGGTGATCCCTCCTCATCATTATTTATTTTGTCCCACTTTTGCCTCAAACCCTGTTTGAATTTTTCCTTTTTGGGAACCACCAGACTTTTTCGTGTTGCTGCAGATTCAGGGAGCCATTTTAGCTACCCCTGAAACTTCTGTCTGAGGGCCTGGAGCACAAAATGGTGGCCACCTGTGACATCACCAGCATCCACTGGAACCTACCAGCACCTTCCAGAACATTCCAGGAGATTCCAGAACTCTGTGACAGTTGGAGACGGTTTAGAATGTTGGGAGGTTAAGACAGAGTGTTGGCAGTTGGAGCTGGCAGTTGGCACCTGACTGGTGAAGAGAGTGGAGCACAACAGTGAAGGAGGAAGGAGTGAAGCAGCAGGGGTGGAAACTTGTGCCTGGAGTGGGGTCCATAAACCCACCCTTGATACTTGTCCCTACTGATGGATCCCAGCCTATAGCCCTGTGTGGAAAGAAGACAGAAGAAACTTATCCTAAGGACCTGGACAGCAGGAACAGGCCTTAGAACCAAGAAAGCAGCAAGATCCTGACCTGGAAACTGGTTTCCCTGGAGTCCGGCGTCGAGTAGCCTGAAGACCTGGAGCCCGAGGTGGAGAAGCGGCGCTGACTGAAGTAGCAGACGTCGTACCCGGAGCCGCCTGAGGTCGTGAGAGGGCGCCGACGGAGGTCGTGAGGAATACCAGAGGTCGAGGAGGAAGTGAACCGAGGTCGAGCGAGCGGCGTCATCGGAGGAGTGAAGTCTGCCCTCCGGAGTCGTCGGAGACCGAGGTAGAGGAGCACCGGAGGTCGGGAGTGAGGATCGCACTCCGGAGTCGCCCGGAGCCTGTGAGGAGGAGCACCGGAGGTCGGGGGTGAGGATCGCACCCCGGAGTCGCCGGAAGTCGACATCGAGGCCAGGCCGGCCGACGTCATCGGAGCCGAGAGCGCCATCGGACCGGAGCCGCCCGAAGTCGACATCGTGAAGAGACTGCCCGACGCCGTCGAATCGGAGGTCGAGATCGAACCGAGGCCACCGACATCGGACCGGAACCGCCTACCGGCGTCGTCAAAGTACTGACATTGTGCCGAGGCCGCCGAGACCGAACCGGAACCGCCTCACGGCGTCGACACGACTCCAGCGGCGTCGGAACATCAGAAAAAGGGCAGTAAGTGGAGTAGAGGGCGCCTAAGGCCCTGTGGAGACCTGAGAGACTACTCTAAGGGGCTAGGGAGGTGCTGAAACCAACCTGACTGTGCCTGGGGTGAACTGGGACTAACCTAGAGAGGTTGTGTGGAGAGAGAAAGCCAGGGCACTGGTATTCCCCCCTTTGATCTACCTCAGTTTAGGCCACAGCCTTGTCCCAGCCAGGGAGTAGCCCCCCTCAAGCCTTCCACAACCCTACAAGCTGTGCCTGGGCCAAATCAGCCCTTAAGAAGTGAAGTGTCATCTGATCATATGAGTGTTGCTGTATACTGTTAATTATTTATTGGGGATACTGTATTTATTGAGTTTTTACCTATTTATTGCTGCACTATATTTATAGGTCCACAGGACTTGATGGTGTACAATATTTATTGGTACAGTATTTATTGCCTCAAAGTATTTAATTGTCTGTATATATTGCACTTGTATTTATGCCCTGTTATTTATGATCACCCCTATTTATTTCATCAAACAGCCAATATTTATTTGACCTGCACTAATTTAAACTTGTATATTGTGATTGACCTATTTATTTTTCCAATCAGCAACTAAGAGAAAAAGATAAAGAAAGAATATTTTCATAATTTTTACGGTGTAGAGTCGTTTTTGGAACGGATGGTTATTGTATGGGTATATTGGATGCTTAGCACTGCGCCTGTTTCCTGACCACTCGAGCCAAGCTACCACAGTGTGTCCGGAAGACCACCACCACCCTTTCAGAGTGGGAGTGTGGTTTTCCAACATAAATTGGTGTTCAGTGGTGGGATAGAGCTGTGCCTACATATACTCAACAATAACTGTGGGTAGTCCATAGGCCTACACCGGGAGTTTTCTCAAAGCGGCCTTCCTAATTGTGGGTTTTTGTTTTTTCCAAATTTACTCTGGTGGTGGGAGGAGGTATTATTAAAGGTACCCCCCTGCATTGTTACTGCACAAAACCTGTCCTCTAACCTGAGTGGGCAAGATGGAGTTTGTACTGGAAGATTTAGACACGTACAATGTGGCCCAACTCAGGGAGTTTTGCCAGCGGGAGGGGGTGTACTGTCCCCCAGGAGCAAAGAAGGGTGCACTCCAAACCAGCTTAAGGGCTTGGGGGGAGGCACGCCGAGAAAGCAAGGCTGAGGAGGAAGACAGGGAGGGAGAGCCTGACCCCGAGGGGGCTGAGATGTACCAACCTGAGGTGGGGAACCTGTCAGCAGGGCCCAGGACACTTTCTAGGAAGGGCAGCACTGTCTCTAGTGGGGGCTTATCCAGCGTGGAGTTAGCAGATCGGAGAGAGAAAAGACAGCTCACATGGGATTTAGCAAAGCTGGAGAAGGAGAAGGAGGAACAGAGGTTGGCTCATGAGACGGAGAAAGAGAGGATGGCTCATGAGATAAGACTGAAAGAGATAGAGCTTCAGATCTTAAGAATTGGGGCACCAACTGTTCCTAATGGTGGCAGCAAAGACCAAGAAATCACCAGGGAATCCAAACCTTACCTGCCAAAGGACATAGTAGCTAGCTATGGGGCGGGTGACGACATCGCCAAGTGGCTAGCAGCCTATGAGGTCTCGTTGAGGGCCCATGGGGTTCCAGTGAAGTATTGGGGAGGAGGATTGTATAGGTACATGCCTCCAGCTGGTAGGGATGCTTTATTGGCCCTCGAAGAGGATGAGCAGACCCACTACCCCACCATGAAACTGGCGCTCATCAGAAAGTTTGGACTAACACCTGAAAAGTACAGACAGAAGTTCAGGGGTAGTCACAAGCTGGGCACACAGAATTGGGTGGACTTCCTGGACTATGCAAAGAAGGCACTGGAAGGTTGGATTCAGGGCAGTGAAGTAAGGAACTACGAGGAGCTGTTTGACCTAGTACTGAAGGAACACCTACTCGAGAAATGTTTCCCTGAACTGCGGCAACACCTGGTGGATAGCAAGCTGACCAGTCCCCGGAAGCTTGCTGAGGAGGCGGACATTTGGGCTAGTACCCGGGTGTCCACAAGGGGGACTGGAGGGGATACTCAAAAGGCCGGACAGGGCGCCCCCCAGAAGAAAGAGGGAGGGGAAAAGAAAAAGGAGTTCTCCAAAGGCCCCCAAAATAACTTCCAAGGGAAGGGAACAGGATTCACCTCTAAGGCTAACCCACCCAGAAACCCTAATCCTGGCCAGAGTCAGCAGCCAAGGGTTGTCCATTGCTATGAGTGCGGTGGCGTTGGACACTATAAAGGAGATCCGAAGTGTCAGAAACGATCACCCCCTCCCACTGGAGGAAAGCCCCCCGGAGTAGCTAGTGTAGTGCTCGGGGAGGAGATGCCCTTAACTAAGGGAAGGGAGTGGGCGGGTGTCACTTTAGTGTCCCTGGGAGAACGGGAGATGGTTCCTAAGATCCAGGTGCCCGCAAATACCGCAAAGTATGGGCAGTGGATCACCATCAACGGCCAAAGAGGGGAGGCTCTGAGAGACACAGGAGCCAGTATGACTATGGTGCGTAGCCAGCTGGTGTCTCCAGAGCAGGTAGTTCCCGATGTACTCCACCCAGCCGCGATGGCTGACGGCAGAACAGGCCACTATCCCGTGGCCGAGATTCCCTTTGAATGGGGGGGGGTTGCAGGTTCACTTCGAGTTGCCGTAAGCCCTGCCGTGCCAGTCGATTGTCTGCTGGGGAATGACATGGAGCACAACGCTTGGAAGGAGGTGGAATACCGGACTCACACCGAGATGCTGGGTACACCTGACTGGGCCTGTGTTAGCACAAGGTCCGCGACTACCCGAAGAGGGAGTTCATTCCGGCTGGAGCCTGGAACAAAGGCCCAGCCAGCTGCCAGTCAAGGGAAGAACCGAGGACAGGAGGAGCCTGCCTCGGCGTCTCCACCCCGTAGGACGGATAGGCCACCGGAGGTGGTGGACCAGGAGTCTGCGGAGGGGGACGTTACCAACCTGGAGGACCTACCCATCCCGGCCGAGTGGCACGTGGAGGGAGGCCCGTCCAGGGAGGAATTCTGCCAGGGCCAGAGGGAGTGCCCTACCCTTGAGGGGCTGAGGCGACAGGCCGAAGCCCAGGCAGCAGGGAACGTTGAAGGGAACTACAGTGTTTACTGGGAGGATGGCCTCCTCTACAGCGAACCCAAGGCACCCCTACATGGATCGTCACGAGCCTTGGTAGTCCCTCAACGTTATCGAGCCTTCCTTCTGGAGTTGGCTCACGAGATACCATTGGCAGGACACCTGGGGCAAGACAAGACCTTCGCCCGTCTTGTCCCACACTTTTATTGGCCTCAGATGAAAGTGTCGTCCGATACCTACTGCCGGACATGTGTGTCTTGCCAAGCCAGTGGGAAAACAGGGGTGAAGCTGAAAGCTCCCCTGGAACCACTTCCTGTCGTTAGCACCCCCTTTGAAAGGGTGGGCATCGACATTGTGGGTCCATTAGATCCACCAACTACAGCTGGTCACAGGTTCATCCTGGTTCTGGTGGATCATGCCACACGGTACCCAGAGGCAATACCTCTGAGGACCATAACAGCACCTGTTGTGGCTAGGGCCCTGATGGGAATCTTTACCCGAGTGGGTTTTCCCAAGGAAGTTGTGTCCGACAGGGGGACCAACTTCATGTCAGCATATATGCGGGCAATGTGGAAGGAGTGTGGAGTGACCTACCGGTTCACAACTCCTTACCACCCCCAGACCAATGGTCTGGTGGAGAGGTTTAACAAAACCTTAAAAGGCATGATCAGAAGTCTGCCTGAAAGCCTGCGGAGGAAATGGGACGTCCTCCTACCCTGTTTACTCTTTTCTTACAGGGAAGTGCCACAGAAGGGAGTGGGCTTCAGCCCCTTCGAGCTTCTGTATGGGCACCCTGTACGTGGACCTCTTAACCTGGTGAGAGACGGATGGGAAAGAACTCCCAGAAAGCTCCCCCAGGATGTGGTGAGCTACATGCTGGCCTTCCGGAGCCAAATGGCTAAGTTGTGGAAGCAAGCTTCTGACAACTTGGAAGCCAGCCAAGCAGTGATGAAGGCGTGGTATGACCACAACGCTCACCCGGTGGAGTTGGAGCCTGGCCAGAAGGTGTGGGTGATCGAACCAGGAGAGCTTAGTGCCCTTCAGGATCGCTGGTCAGGACCCTTTGAGGTGTTGGAGAAGAAGGGTAAGGCTACCTACTTGGTGGACCTGAAGACCCCTCGTCAGCCCCTGCGGGTGCTGCATGCCAACCGCCTCAAACCCCACCACGAGAGGCCCGAAGTCATCTTGATGATGGTGACTGACGGAGGAGAGGACGTGGAAAGCGAGCCTCTCCCTGATCTGTTTGCGTCTCAAGAAAAGGATGGGTCGGTGGAGGGAGTGATTCTCTCCCCATCTCTAACTCCTGAACAGCAGGAGGACTGTCGCCAGGTCCTGGGGCAGTACTCTTCGTTGTTCTCCCTTGTCCCGGGTAGGACTCACCTGTGCGTCCATGACGTGGACACAGGAGACAGCCCACCTGTGAAGTCCAAGATCTACCGGATGTCAGACAAGGTGAAGGCCAGCATTCATAGTGAGGTCACTAAGATGCTGGAGCTAGGAGTGATTGAACCTTCTAGCAGCCCCTGGTCCAGTCCGGTGGTGTTAGTACCAAAAGCTGCACCACCGGGTGCCCAACCAGAACTGAGGTTCTGTGTGGACTACCGGGGACTGAATTCAGTGACAAAAACTGATGCTCATCCGATCCCTAGGGCAGATGAATTAATTGACCGGCTGGGAGCTGCCCAATATCTAAGTACCTTTGACCTTACTTCGGGGTACTGGCAGATCTCTTTGACTGATGGAGCAAGGGAAAGGTCAGCCTTCTCCACGCCCAATGGCCACTACCAGTTCTGTGTGATGCCCTTTGGGCTCAAGAACGCACCTGCCACGTTTCAGCGCCTGGTAAACCAGATCCTCACCGGGATGGAGAGTTTCTCTGCTGCTTATCTGGATGACATAGCCGTCTTCAGTAACAGCTGGGAGGATCACTTGCGTCACCTGCAAGCTGTTCTCCAGGCCCTGAGACAAGCTGGATTGACGATCAAGGCCAGCAAGTGCCAGATCGGGCAGGGGTCGGTAGTGTACCTTGGACACTTGGTGGGTAGGGGAACGGTGCAACCCCTCCAGGCGAAGATCGAGGCCATCATGGCCTGGGAACCCCCCAAGACACAGACTGAGGTCCGAGCATTTTTGGGCCTCACGGGATATTACCGCCGCTTCGTGAAGGGGTACGGTACCATCGTAGCCCCCCTCACGGAGCTCACGTCCAAGAAACAACCTCGACGGGTAGTCTGGACGGAGGCTTGTCAGCAAGCCTTTGAGAAATTGAAGAAAGCCATGTGCGAGGCCCCGGTCTTAAGGGCCCCAGACTTTTCCAAGAAGTTCATTGTCCAGACAGATGCATCAGAACATGGCATTGGGGCAGTGTTATCGCAACTCAACGAAGAGGGTCTGGATCAACCCGTGGTCTTCCTATCCCGGAGACTACTTCCCAGGGAACAGAAGTGGAGTGCAATAGAGCGTGAAGCCTTTGCAGTGGTATGGGCTCTGAAGAAGTTGCGGCCATACCTGTTTGGCTCGCACTTCCTGGTTCAGACCGACCACAGACCCCTTCGTTGGCTGATGCAAATGAAGGGGGAGAATCCCAAGTTGTTGAGGTGGTCTATTTCCCTACAGGGAATGGACTTTCAGGTGGAACATCGGCCTGGAGTGGACCACGCCAATGCAGACGGTCTCTCAAGGTATTTCCGCCTTAGTGATGAGAACTCCCAAGGGGTTGGGTAGCTCTCCCCACTTTCAGCTGGGGGGGACGCGTGTTAGACCTGTCAGCCCTTTGGGTGATCCCTCCTCATCATTATTTATTTTGTCCCACTTTTGCCTCAAACCCTGTTTGAATTTTTCCTTTTTGGGAACCACCAGACTTTTTCGTGTTGCTGCAGATTCAGGGAGCCATTTTAGCTACCCCTGAAACTTCTGTCTGAGGGCCTGGAGCACAAAATGGTGGCCACCTGTGACATCACCAGCATCCACTGGAACCTACCAGCACCTTCCAGAACATTCCAGGAGATTCCAGAACTCTGTGACAGTTGGAGACGGTTTAGAATGTTGGGAGGTTAAGACAGAGTGTTGGCAGTTGGAGCTGGCAGTTGGCACCTGACTGGTGAAGAGAGTGGAGCACAACAGTGAAGGAGGAAGGAGTGAAGCAGCAGGGGTGGAAACTTGTGCCTGGAGTGGGGTCCATAAACCCACCCTTGATACTTGTCCCTACTGATGGATCCCAGCCTATAGCCCTGTGTGGGAAGAAGACAGAAGAAACTTATCCTAAGGACCTGGACAGCAGGAACAGGCCTTAGAACCAAGAAAGCAGCAAGATCCTGACCTGGAAACTGGTTTCCCTGGAGTCCGGCGTCGAGTAGCCTGAAGACCTGGAGCCCGAGGTGGAGAAGCGGCGCTGACTGAAGTAGCAGACGTCGTACCCGGAGCCGCCTGAGGTCATGAGAGGGCGCCGACGGAGGTCGTGAGGAATACCAGAGGTCGAGGAGGAAGTGAACCGAGGTCGAGCGAGCGGCGTCATCGGAGGAGTGAAGTCCGCCCTCCGGAGTCGTCGGAGACCGAGGTAGAGGAGCACCGGAGGTCGGGAGTGAGGATCGCACTCCGGAGTCGCCCGGAGCCTGTGAGGAGGAGCACCGGAGGTCGGGGGTGAGGATCGCACCCCGGAGTCGCCGGAAGTCGACATCGAGGCCAGGCCGGCCGACGTCATCGGAGCCGAGAGCGCCATCGGACCGGAGCCGCCCGAAGTCGACATCGTGAAGAGACTGCCCGACGCCGTCGAATCGGAGGTCGAGATCGAACCGAGGCCACCGACATCGGACCGGAACCGCCTACCGGCGTCGTCAAAGTACTGACATTGTGCCGAGGCCGCCGAGACCGAACCGGAACCGCCTCACGGCGTCGACACGACTCCAGCGGCGTCGGAACATCAGAAAAAGGGCAGTAAGTGGAGTAGAGGGCGCCTAAGGCCCTGTGGAGACCTGAGAGACTACTCTAAGGGGCTAGGGAGGTGCTGAAACCAACCTGACTGTGCCTGGGGTGAACTGGGACTAACCTAGAGAGGTTGTGTGGAGAGAGAAAGCCAGGGCACTGGTATTCCCCCCTTTGATCTACCTCAGTTTAGGCCACAGCCTTGTCCCAGCCAGGGAGTAGCCCCCCTCAAGCCTTCCACAACCCTACAAGCTGTGCCTGGGCCAAATCAGCCCTTAAGAAGTGAAGTGTCATCTGATCATATGAGTGTTGCTGTATACTGTTAATTATTTATTGGGGATACTGTATTTATTGAGTTTTTACCTATTTATTGCTGCACTATATTTATAGGTCCACAGGACTTGATGGTGTACAATATTTATTGGTACAGTATTTATTGCCTCAAAGTATTTAATTGTCTGTATATATTGCACTTGTATTTATGCCCTGTTATTTATGATCACCCCTATTTATTTCATCAAACAGCCAATATTTATTTGACCTGCACTAATTTAAACTTGTATATTGTGATTGACCTATTTATTTTTCCAATCAGCAACTAAGAGAAAAAGATAAAGAAAGAATATTTTCATAATTTTTACGGTGTAGAGTCGTTTTTGGAACGGATGGTTATTGTATGGGTATATTGGATGCTTAGCACTGCGCCTGTTTCCTGACCACTCGAGCCAAGCTACCACAGTGTGTCCGGAAGACCACCACCACCCTTTCAGAGTGGGAGTGTGGTTTTCCAACATGCCTCGATTGGCTAAAAACCAAAAAACTATCCCAGGTGAAACATCACTTATTCTTACCCTCAGATGAGGTGGGTCTAAGAGATTTTTTGTGAGGTCCCCGAAAGCCACATCAGAAACGTTTCTTATACTCTGTCTATAATGAAATCTGGAAGATCTCTCAACAAGAAGCTGTGGAGAGAATTTGTGAAATAGATAGAATTAACCTAGAAAAGTTGTTAGCTGTAGTTGAGAATGGTATGACTACATTAACATCCAGGATTTATTTACTGGGCAACATTGTATCTTCTGCTACAGATATACTAGAACAGGAGTTGTTCATACTACAACACGGACAATCTCAACTACGTTCTATTATGTTATTAAGCAGGAAGCTGCAATCATGGCGCACTGGTTATGTGCCTTGGCGATTTATCAACAGTACATCCCTATTTTCTGCATACAATCTAACTGATAAGCAGATAAGTTACCTTTTACTGTGACAGAGTCACCATCCACAGAATGGTTAATCCATGGCCATTTAACACTACCGGTCACACCTTTCCAGTTTCAGTATTGCCTTGAACAACAACAGCTGGGCAGATGTGAAGTGATGGGTAGGGAATTCTTTAAGGAATGTTGGGAATTACCATACAGATTTCGATGCAGGAATGGGGACAAGGAAGTGTTTCTTAGCTGTACCAACTGTGAGAATTCTTTAAGTGGTTCTCTCATATACCAGGATATCATGTTTCACGGGGCCTGTAATGGTTCAGTTGCTAACTTATCCTGCCACTTGAAAGGGTCCCAGGCTGCTGTGAATAATCCAGTGTTCAAGTTGCTTTCAAATGGGAGTTACTTGATGCTGACTGATCAAGGTTGTTGTGGGATGCTCCAGGGCATCGCATATCTTGTCGCTGTAAGCTCCAAGGTTACTTGCTGTATGCAAGTATTGTTTCCACTGGCCCATACAGTCAGGGAGGCGCCGTTATTGCCTTCGATGAATGTTTCCTTAATACGGTTCGATACTCTGAGCTGAATAAAGACCATGCTTTTACAACAAACCCTGCGTGCCGTTAACCTCAACCCGAGAAACTTATGATCTCCAGGTTGCAAGGTCCTCGGCTGAGATACAGGCACTTTTGCAAACCTTTCCATTTCACAAAAATGGTACAACCTATCTATAACATGTCTTATACAATGGGTATAGTACACTTATTTAAGTCCATAGAATCTGGACTGTTAAGCACCTTTCAGGCAATCCTCTGAGGTATTCCCAACTTCATACACTCTGTATTCTGAAGCATTTTTGGAGGGCTTCTAATAGCAGGTATCCTGAGTGTCATTTTTCATGCTATGTAATGGACGTCCCAGTCACTAAGGAGATGGAAAAAACACTCTTGGAGCGCCAATACTGTGATCGCATGGTACTCCATCTGGACACACCTCACCTTCGCGAACTAAGCGAATCTTGGTTCCTATAATTTAGACCAGTCTGGATCTACTGTATTCTGCCTGTCCTCCGATGCCTCAGCGTATTCCAATGTTGATGTCTGCATTCTTAGAGCCACCACAGGATGCTTCAGCTCCTGTCGGAATGGATACCGGCTCTTCAACAAGTACTCAGACCTTGGTTGTCAAACATACATCAGCTGTGGTGAATTAGGAGGAACATCTATGCTCGATTGACCTGATCTGCGAGGTGTTGCAGGGACCGTCGTCTACGATTGCAGGCAACAGTGATGTTGTGTCTCCCAGCCAGGACACAAACATTTGGCTCATCGTATGCTTGGCAAAATTCAGCTTTTTCAAAAACATCCAAAATTTGGAGTTTTCAAGAAACAGAAACTTTTGCTGAAACTGCATGGTTGTGCTAACTATCTATACGAACATATTTTAGTAACATTTCTACTGCTTAAAATACGATTTTAGCATTTTTTAGCATTTAAAAAATTATCTTTTAAGAAACACTAATGTTGTGAACTAATTAGTTGTTTGCGTACAAATGCCTAGAAGTACGTTAAACTTTTCGTATGTCGTCCAGTCGGATGAGGAGTGGGTGTTATGTTTCATGTAGGTATCCCGATATAGGTTCAGGTAGTCACCTAACCTTTCACCTATATTCTCCCCTACCATTACACTACATAACGGTTCTTGGGACTGACTTTTTACCTAGTTACAATACTGCTTACAGGACGTAGGGCTTTCCCTGAAAACTGGCCTCATCCATTATGCATAAGGATTCTTGGAAAGTCAGCAGGACTACCATCTCCTGGATATTAACTATGCATAAGGGTCATTACTTCCGTCATCCTAAGTCCGACATGACACAGCAAGGTAGAACCCCTGAGGGTACCACTTTGAGTATAAAAACACCATATCTTGCTGAGGTAGTCAGAGGAGAAAAGGACTTCCATGTTGACACACTGACGTGAGACGCTGAGGTTTCGGCACGCAGACACTCCAGCTCGCAGTGGTCTGACATTCCTTGCGGGGTGTCCATCTCGAGACCAAGACGGTGTCCCACAGTCTCTCACTTAATGTAACGGGGTTGACTTTATCCTAGAGGGATTCTTGGTTTTACACCCACATATATGCTTGTTACAATTAAATACATCTAGTTAGGGTCGCATCGTAGGAGTACACATTTACTACAGTCATGTATTTTATATACTTGCCTGTATTCATTATTTTAGCACAATGGTAAAAATCTACCATCCTTTTACTCTGTTAGTGCTTCTAATCATTTCTATCTGTTTCTATCTAATGTTTGTTTCAGCACACAACTTTTACACTAGAATGGGGCAGGTTCAATAAATGCTTCAAGGCTTATTGAAAAATGTTCCCACTGTTTATTTTGTGTATCTCTCCAAAGTGAGCACTAGTGACTGAGCTAAAAGTATCGCACTGTTTCCACGATCCTGAGGGATTGTTCGATAGTTGCCAAGAACTATTCTCTTCTTGGTAAGAGGGGGGTTTCTAGTGGCACTGTGAGCTAGCTGGTTTATAGGCTAACATACCCAGTGGGGGTGTACGGAATCATTCTGGACCCCAAACCCACAGTCTATGTTGTCTAAACGTGCAGATCCTATATGGGTTTATAGGAACTACACAACAAGGTGATACCCCTGAAACTCTACCAATTGTACATGGAGGGAACATTTGTCTAGTCTAGCAAAGAACGTTTTCGTTAAGGCGTTACAAGATGGCGCGACCATGCTGTACATGTTCTTGTTCTGAGTAAATCAGAATGTCATCTATGCAGGCAATTTTACAGCACAATAGATTGATTGTGCACACGAACAACTTTCGGTGAAGCCTTTATCAAGGGAAAAACCTGAGTACCATCCCCTAGAGGAATACAGAACTGGGTTAATGGAAAGTGAAGACATACTTCAATTACAATCAGGCTCTGCAGAAGTTATTCAGTAAATAAAGTTTGAGCATTCTAAGTATAATGTCAATCGACACAACTTGTTGCATGGTAGGATAAATATAAAAGGCATTGCAATGAAAATGCTATAAATTATTGTATGATTGTATGGTTCCTTTGTAGTTCATGATCATAAACGAAATACTCAGTCATCATAATGAATGCCATAGTTCATTTAAAACCAAATAAATGGTAATAATAGACACGATGTCCGAAACTGTTTTTCCCAAATTGTACTTGATTAGCAATACGAGAACTTAGTGATTAGTGGTATCTCCAAGCAAAGACTCCCAAATTTCATCAATATGGAGTACAACTCGCAAGCATAAGTACTAGCATGCCAATTCATTTAATGTCAATTCCATTATTTAACTAAGAGTAACGCATGCGCAGTACCGATAATATTGTGCCCACAACAAAAGGGGAAAAAAATTATTATATAACAGTTGTAAATTAAATTGTCTGACATGTGATTGTCATGGCCACTGTAACCAGATGACAATACCGAAAAAAAGCAATGTTTGGTGAATACCCAAAATCCTACATCAACAATCTAGGGTGATGCACCCCTTAGCGATTGGCTATCAGAATACACAGTCTATATATGATTGCAGAAAATGGATAAAATACCAACTGGCAGTCAATGACATATATGCGAACGGCAATTGCCAATTCATGCACTGAATACTTGAATCAAAGCACTTAACCCAGATACCTGATTCTTGAGATATGGGGACAAGTTCACAAGTGTGTTTGTTGTAATAAAGTAATTAAAATTTTGGCCACAAAATTAGGACAACATAGACCAATGACATTATATACTACCAGTAGAGCCTGGCACAAAATTAAGACACATGCTGTGACAGAGGCGATTGCCACCACTCCCTGCCAACTTGAGGTGAATGCAGCCGCAGACCGCAATATTGAAATTTTCTCCTGTTTGCTAAATACCATGCTGGATAATATAACCCCCATTTCCCGTACATTAAAAAAAGAAAGGAAGCTGTCTCAACCTTGGTATAATGAGAATGTACGTTTATCTAGACAGGAATGTTGGAGACAGGAACAAAAATGGAGAAGGAACTACGAGGCGGAGGAGAAAATAGCATACAAAGTGAAAATTGCTAAACATAAAAAAGTTATGTTAAAGGCCAAGTCAGACTATTTTACTGAAAAAATAAGTAATGCCTGTGATACCAATAAAACTCTCTTTTCGGTAGTTAACAAATTGACTAAACCCAATAAGGGCTGTCATAATGTAGCAAGTCAGGACTTTTGTAATGAGCTGGCTAACTTTTTTAAAAAAAAGGTGACTGACATTTATGATAAATTCACAAGCATTGACCGTCAGAGTAACTATAATACCTACTCCAAGAAAGACCTAACTGGCTTATCTGATTTCATAATGCCCTCAGCTGAACAAATATCAGACCTTATTCTATCAATTAAATCAGGCCTTCCATATGATCCCGGCCCACCCAGTATAATGCATTTGATACCTACACAAATGGCAGTGTATCTGGGCTCTATCATTAACACCGTATTCACCAGTGGAATTTTTCCCACTGAATGGAAACGACCTCAATTCTCCCTCTCTTGAAGAAAGTTGATCTTGATAGTTCAGAAGTCGGTAACTATCGCCCTATCGCAAGATTACCTTTCGCTGCCAAATGTATTGAGAAGTTAATGAATAAACAAATTACTCAATACTTTGATTTCTCTGGCTTACTGGATGAAACACAACATGGTTTCAGGAAATTTCACAGCACGGAATCAGCCTTAATCACCGCTACTGAGGATATTCGGTCAATTCTAGACGAAGGAGGCACGGCCGCCTTGGTGTTGCTTGACCTCTCGGTGGCCTTCGACACGGTCAGCCATGAGATCTTAGCTGCCCGTATGCAAGAAGCAGGAATAAAAGGCATGGCACTAGAACTCCTAAAATCCTTTTTAACCAATCGGCAACTTAATGTAGCAATGGGATCAGCAACCTCTAAACAATTCTCTTTACCTTGTGGAGTTCCACAGAGGTCTGCCCTGAGCCCCATACTTTTTAATTTATATGTTGCGCCACTTGCCTCAATAATAAAAGAAGCTGGTTTAGTCTTAGCTTCCTATGCTGACGATACACAGATTGTGGTGTCTTTAACAAATGAAGAAAAACACCCGGGTGAAGCCTTTAAGAACTGCATGAAGAATGTGAGCGATTGGATGGATGTCAACTGTCTAAAATTGAATGCAACTAAGACAGAGGTCATCATCTTTGGTAATAAAACCTCTCTCTGGACACCCGATTGGTGGCCACCTGTACTCGGAGTGCTTCCAGCACTCGTAGGTAAAACTAAAGACCTGGGTATTATCATAGACAAAGAACTTAAATTCAAGGCCCAAATTAACAAAATCACAGGCATTTCTTTCGGGGCCATTAGACTAATCAACAAAATAAAGCAGTTTATACCACAGGATCTCTTAGAAACTGTAACCCTGACCCTGGTCCTTTCCCGCCTGGACTATTGCAATGGCCTCTAACTTACCACCAACTCAGGCCTGCTTAACAGGCTCCAGATTGTACAGAATGCAGCAGCGAGCCTCATCTTGAACATTCCAAAGAATGTCTCTGCCAAAGAAGCCATAAGAAAATTGCATTGGCTCCCAGTCAGACAGAGATGTCAGTTTAAAGTCCTGTGCCTGGTTTTTAAATCACTGCACGATTTTGGACCTACACAGTTTAGAAATAAACTGAAGTGGTATGTTCCTAACAGAACCCTGCGGTCCGGAACAGCTAGGAACATGATAATCACCCCTTTTAAAAAGGTTACCTGGGGAGGAAAGAGAATTTTTAGATCAGCAGCTTGGTTGTGGAATACGTTACCCATCACCTTAAAATCAGCTCCCTCCTTGATCCATTTCAGGAAAAACCTGAAAACATGGCTATTTACACAAATCGCCTAAAACTTCTAAATCTGAGCGCGGCCTTCCTTATGTTCTGCATGTTCTCAGATCTCATGTATAGCGCCAAGACGCCTTCGGGTATATGCTGCGCTTTATAAATTTAATTTCAATTCAATTCAATTCAAAATGTGAGTGTATCAAACATGATAGGTGAAAGGAAAGTATTGGGAATTCTTTTTGATCTCCAAAAATATAATTACATCTTGTGCAAAAAGTACAACGATGGAAAAATAATAGATTAATCCATCAACTAGCCAATGCTATACAGCAATCAGAGTCATGACCCAACTAAGACCACATATACTCTCCCCAGTAAAAAGTGAACATGAGTTAAAACAGCAGAAGCTGACTATAATCATGTATTCAGACTGTAAGGAAGGTATCACTGCAAATTAAAGAATCAACGATGCCTATATGAATTGCTAACTCCTCCCCACTATTGAACCCATGTGGGATTTTCGTATTGAGCTCAATTATATATCGGGATTCCGTAATACGTAAGTTTTTCTCTGTCCGCACCCCTTGGGTGTTGTAAGATTCTGTCTATTTCAAAGAATTCAATAAGTTTGCTGTTGCTCTTGTGTATCTCGTGATAATGCCTGGCTACCGGGTAGCTAAAGTCTTGGTTAGTCACTGCCCTAATGTGTTGTAAGATTCTGGTCTTGAGCTGCAGTTTGGTACTTCTAATATATCTGAGGCCACAAGGGCACTCCAATACATATACAACATAATCACTGGTACAAGTTATTAACTTAGTGATCTGTTTAGTCTTGCCAGTGTAGGTGCTGTGCTTGTCCCTGCTTTTACTGCATCTGCACGCTTTGCATGTGCTGCATCCCACAAATCCTTTGGGTGTCCCTAGCCAGGTGTTGGTGATGGATTTGCTTTGGTGACTATGAACTTGGTGATCCCTAAGTGATTTAGATTTTCTATACTTTATTTAAGGTGTTTTACCAATGCTAGTGCTGATGACGGGATCTGTTTCCAGTAAGCCCCAAGGGCGTTTCAAGATTCTTTTGATAGCATTGGATTTAGTATTAAACGTGGTGATCATCCTGCGAACATTGCTCTCTGCGGTTTTATCTCTCCTGGAACAAAATAGTACCTCATTTCGTGTGACACCTCTAACTTTTTTAATAGCTGCAGATACCACTTTTTTGGTGTAGCCACGTTGTGCAAATATGTCTTCTGTTACCTGTTGCTCTTTCCTGTAGCCAGCCTCGGAGCTACAATGTTTCCGGGCCCTAAGAAACTCCCCATAGGGGATACTGTTAAGAAGTGGTGCGGATGATTGCTTTTGGTGTGCAACAGAGTATTGCCGGCTGTATCTTTCCTAAAAAGACTGGTGACAATCTGCTTGTTCTCAATATTAATGGCTACATTGAGGAATTCACAATATGAGGCACTAATTTTATGTGTGAGACTGAGAGAAAGTTGATTGTTACCGAGTTTATTGATTAATTCTTGTGCCAAGGTTTTGGGACCATCCCAGATCAGCAACAGGTCATCTATATACCTGATCTATTTAGGGATGTGTTCGGTGTGTTTTTCATTCTCCTCAACCCACACTATTTGTTCCTCCCACCAGCCTAGAAAATGATTTGCCAGGCTGGGGGCAAAACAGGTGCCTATCGCGGCATCGGACATCTGTCGATACAGCGTTTTGTCTAAAATAAAGATGTTCTCATTTAGACAATAAAACATCGTTCTCTCTAACATGACTGTGTTCTCAAAGAGATATATGTCTCCCGCGGAAGAAATACATGCATGTTTCCACTCCCGGCCTCTGATCGATGCAGGTATATAGAGAGCATACATCAAGTGCTATCATCAGATAACTTTCTTCCCACCTGACATCATGAATATGGCGCAGGAAGTCGGTGCTATCCCTTTAGTACAACCTCAGATTGATAACAAAGGGAGATAGGAACAAGTCTAGGAAAACCCAAGTGTTTTCCAGTAGCCCTCCATCAGAGGACACAATGGGTCTTCCCGGTGGTCTAGTGGGGTGTTTGTGGATTTTGGATAATAGATAAAAACATGGTATCCGCGGATTATCGGTTTTCAGAAAATGGTATTCATCAGTATCCAACAGTCTAGCAACCCACGACCCCTTCAACAGATCATAATAGGTATTAACCGAAGACCTATACATGTCCCAGCCGATTTCTTCGTAACAATTAGTTTCCCCCAGTGCTGCAAGTTTTAGCTATATACCTGAGAGAGAGAGAGAGAGAGAGAGAGAGAGAGAGAGAGAGAGAGAGAGAGAGAGAGAGAGAGAGAGAGAGATACAATTTGTTTCGGTTTAATATAAAAAGAAGCTCTTTGTACCCATTATATTTAACTCTTGTTTTTACAACTTAAAATAAAATATTAAATCCTACATTAGCCTTTTTAATTTCATGTACAATTTCAGAATAACATAATATAGGCTCTTACTATTTCTGTTTTTGTTTTAAATAAAGTTATATTTCTATATATTATTTTGCACATGCTCTTGTTTTGACGTATATATATTCACTGAGAAATACCAAAGATTACAGGGACGTTATTGTTTGGAAATAACATTTTTTTTAAACAATTTGAAGTTAACTGAAAAACCAAAGGTTACACGGACGTTATTGTTATGCTCAGGGTTCACTCATACAAAACCAGCAAACTCAGCCGTTATTGCTAGTGAGCTAACTATAACTCATGCTCCCGCAATGCACTGCTTATGTCCTCACATATTACATCACTCATTACATGATATTAGAATGAGTGAATCATGGAAGATTGTATGAGTGCATGAGTGGTGCATGGATGATTGAATAAGAGCACGAGTGGTGCATGGATGACTGAATAAGTGCATGAGCGGTGCATGGATATTAGTATGAGTACATGAGTGGTGCATGAATGATTGTATAAGAGCATGTGGAAATGCAATTTTGTATGGACGTAAGTGCCTTCATTTAGTTCAATTAGCTTCATGCTCTGGAGGTTTTACGTTGTCAGTGCGAACTCTTTACCTCGACAGGGCCACACAGAGCTTATTTGTGTTATATACTTCCCAAACCACATGTCCCATAATGCAATAGGAGGGTAGCATGATTGTGTACTTTCCCACAACGCACTGGGACTTGAGCAGCTGACTTGAGCAGCATATAAGCACACAGAGATGACTCCCAGGTGCTTGGCTTTGTTTCCTGGTGGTTGAGCCACGCCTTGCTCCTGGATTGCCTGAATTGAATGTTCGCTGCACTTCATCTTCGTGTGGAACGAAGAATCTTGAGTTTCCTTGAACCTGAGGCTATCGAGTGCGAGGACGCACTGTTACTTGGTGACTTTTCAAGTTGGCTAAAGTCAGATGCGCGAGGACGCGCTGTTCACTTCTTTACATTTTTTTTTATATTTTATGTAGACCGCAAGTGCGAGGTAGCGCTGAAAGCTTCATTATAGTTGCCCTTTGTTTTGCCTGTGCGGA
This sequence comes from Triturus cristatus, assembly GCF_964204655.1. Classification (NCBI taxonomy): domain Eukaryota; kingdom Metazoa; phylum Chordata; class Amphibia; order Caudata; family Salamandridae; genus Triturus; species Triturus cristatus. The sequence continues at coordinate 1,201,796,921 of NC_140584.1, forward strand.
TTGAGCTCGGAAGCGAGGACCCGCTTTACTGATTTGCATTGCAGTAGTTTAGCGCGAGGTCGCGCTACACTGGACGCTGCTCCTCTGTGCGTACGGAGCTTCATGTTGACGGCTATGGATTGTGCTGAGTGGGGACAACGACTCCAAAGTACTCCTGCAGTTCAACGCGCGCTAGGAAGCGCCTCCTTTCACTGAATCTGCATTCTAACCGCAAGTACAATTCCAAGTGTTGGATTGCATTGTTGTATTTCATTAACAGGCGGATATTTCTTTAGGTCCTGCGAGTACTTAATCTGGAAAAGCGACTGCTGAACCTTGATTTCTTTTGCCTCCTTTTCATATTACTTACCTGATTAGTAGCTTGTCATGAACTGTGCACAACAGACACGCTGGCAAACCGCAGAACTAAAAACATCTGTCAGGAGAGTATGTGTAAGTGTTGAAAGTACACAAGATTGCTTTATAGAGGGGTTGAAACATAGAAGTAGTTATATTTCTTAACCTATGCCCTGTATATGTCTTTCTGTCTTACTACAGGTTTTCTTATCGCAGTGACCGACTCCCCTACAGAACCCACAAGACCCTTCCGGGTGGCTCATTCCGGTCTCTTCGCTCCTCAGATATTACTCCCCTTTTTGCTGTTTAAATAGCTGGGGTGAGTGGTCTCTGGGGAGAGGACAGACATCATCTTCGCTCCCGTGGATTCTGGCCTGCTCTGTCCGGAGACGCTTAAGGTCCTCACAGAAAAGCCAAGCCCACGTTAATAAAGTCCCCTGAGCGAAGATGGATGAGGCAATATCTCTAGGTTCCCCTCAAACGTCCATGAATGAGTTAGTGGCTATAGTCTCTAACTTACAAGCCGAGCTCAGTGTCCTACGAGGCGAAAATCAACGCCTAGTCACTGAACTCGGGGTGATGAAAGCTCAAAGACAGGTAGACACGGTACTCCCTGACACTATTCCCAAACACAAGAGGAGTTACATTCAGCCTGCACATTTTCAGCTCCCCACTCCAGCCACTACTTCTATCAGTGGGGTGTCTTCCCCGGCACCGGCTAATGTTACAGTAGTAGCTCCTCCACCCACTCCCTTAGCAATGCCTGAACGATTCAGTGGGGATAGTAGCAAGTAGGGGGTGTTTATGAACCAGTGCCATCTTCAATTCTTGTGTCGAACCGCCTCATTTCCTGATGACGCAGCTAAGGTGGCATTTATCATCTCATACCTTAGCGGCAATGCTGCATTATGGGCCGTACATCTCGTAGACACCGATGATCCCATACTATATGATCTTTCTAGATTCAAAGAGAAGATGAGAAGTCTGTTTGATCGTCACTCGTACATGCAAGCAAGCGATAATGAGTTGATGAATCTTAAACAAGGGTCCAAAGATCTGTTGACGTATATTACCACCTTCAATAGATTAGTAACCGAGACACAATGGCCTGAGGAAAAGAGAACCTCCTTATTTTATCGAGGTCTCAAGGATGACTTGAAAGATATCCTGTCGCAAATAGTAGATCCCCCTGAGGACTGTTCTTCTTTTATAGATCTGGTGGTAAAACTCGATCACAGATTGTCTGAGAGAAAAGGTGAGAAGACCAAGGGAGAATATACTTGTCTTTTCCTCGCTAAAAGCGAGAAGAAAGACATAAAAGATACCGTAGAACCTATGCAGATAGGGGGTATTCGGGGCCCACTCTCTATGGAAGAACGTGACAGACGCAGAAGATTAAATTTATGTTTATATTACAGAAAAGGCGGTCATTTCGCAAAAGAATGCTTGGTTAAACCTAAAGTTCCAGGGAAGACTATGGCCCCCAGAACTGGCTCCTTGGCAAAGACGGCAAACTAACAGACTTGAACAGTACTGAGATCGCTTGTTCAAGTCCTTCCCAAGTACAGGTCTCCCATTATTTGGCTAATACAGTGGCTATTGTCCCTAAACATTTTACCATTCCTGTTGTAGTGGCATTGCCTTCCCAGACTAGAAAGACCTTGTCCATTTTGATTGATTCTGGAGCTACAGGCAATTTCTTAGACATCTCTTTGGCTAAATCATTAGGGATTGAATTTGTCCCTAAAGCCCAACCTGAAAAGGTAAGAGCAGTCGATGGTACAGAACTATCGTCTGGGTTAATTACATATGAAACCCCTGGCCTCATGGTTATATGTGATAACGGCCATACAGAAATCCTTTCTTTTGATTTGATTGATGCCCCGAACTTTGGTGCGATCTTGGGAGTTCCCTGGCTACAAGTACACAATCCTCTCATTAATTGGACAGCCAGAACAGTCACGCTACGATCCTCCTATTGTTTGACCCATTGCTACAGAGATGTGGCACTGTGGCACACCCCGGTATGTTGTGCCTTATCGCAACCTGAAACCAAGGGGTTACCCCCAGAATATGAAGACTTTGCCGGAGTATTCGATGAGGTACAAGCTGTTGCCTTGCCGCCTCATCGGTCCTACGATTGTAGAATTGATTTGATACCAGGGGCGCAACTTCCGGTCAGTCGGGTGTATGCCCTTACAGAACCAGAAACCACTTATTTGTCTGAATATTTACAGGATATGTTACAAAAAGGATTCATCAGACATTCCACGTCCCCAGTCTCTTCCCCTATTTTTTTTATTCCCAAACGTGAAGGGGGTCTAAGAGCCTGCTTGGATTACAAACAAAGTCACCATTAAAAACAAGTACCCTCTTCCCCTCATCTCTTCACTTTGGATCAGGTGAGAAAGGCTAAGATTTTTACCAAATTAGACCTAAGGGGGGCTTATCACTTGATCCGAGTTAGAGATGGAGATGAGTGGAAGACGGCCTTCCGCATAAAATTCGGGCTCTTCGAATATTGTGTGATGCCTTTTGGACTATGTAATGCCCCTACGGCTTTCCAGTTCTTTGTAAACGATATTCTAAGAGAGTACTTAGATGTTTTTGTTATCGTTTACATTGATGACATTTTGATTTACTCCCAGAATACCCAAGATCATGTGACTCATGTGAGGTTAATTTTACAACGTCTACAAGACAACCATCTTTTTGCAAAAGCCGATAAATGCTTCTTTCATGTTGACAAAGTGGATTTCCTGGGGTTTGTTATCTCCCCAGAAGGGATACATATGGACCCCAAAAAAGTAACAGCAATCACTAATTGGAAGAGCCCCAAGACAGTAAAGGATGTACAATCGTTTTTGGGCTTTGCCAATTTTTATAGGAGGTTTATTGATCATTTCTCCGAAGTAGTTACCCCTATAACACGATTGTTGAAGAAAGGAGTGGTCTTTGAGTGGACTGAGGCAGCGGAAGAAGCCTTTCGTCACTTAAAGAATAGATTCATTTCAGCCCCCATAATACGACATGCAGATGAAACTCAACCTTATTATGTTGAGGCTGATGCCTCTCAGTTTGCAGTTGGAGGGGTCCTGTCTCAACGTGATCCTCAATCAGGTGTTCTCCATCCAGTAGCCTACGTTTCTAAGACCCTATCACAGGCAGAACAAAACTACGCAATCGGAGAACGAGAACTCTTGGCCATTAAAATGGCTTTTCAAGAATGGCGTCATTATCTATTGGGGTCGCCGCATACCATCACAATCTACTCCGACCATCGAAACCTTCAGTTTTATAGGTCGGCTCGAGCACTTACACCCCGTCAGATGAGATGGGTTTCCTTCTTCTCTGAATATGATTTCGTAATCACATTTCGCCCAGGCTCCCAACAAGGAAAAGCGGACGCTTTGTCCCGCTTAGGCAAAGAACAGAAACACGTTGAGGAAAGACCCATGTCCATCATCCCTGCACACAAGATTCTAGCTGCTATTGACAAGAATGATTCTTTCATGTTGCAGGTCTCTCATGCCTACGCATCCCTTGATAAGGAACAATGGTTAGCTGAGACAGACAACACCATAATAGAGGATATGTTTTTCCATCAGAATCGTCTATTCATCCCCAATCCTGAAACCCGTGCCCTTATCATGAAGTGGTGTCATGCATTACCGCTGGCTGGTCATCCTGGGGGAGAAAAAACCTTGTCAATCTGCAAAAGATGGTTTTGGTGTGAGGAAATATGAATTTTGTGATCAGTTATGTCCCCTATCGTAGACCCCAACGGCTCCATGTACATGCTATAAGTACATGTATGTTCCCTCCTGCTCCAGTTCTGAAGACGCAAATATATGTGCGTCCACCGTCAACATGTCCTCTTTCAGATCCGCCATGAATGGGTCAGATATTCCTTTCCTAAGTATGAAAGGCCACCGACTTTATGTGGTTCACTTTCCACATTTCTACAGATTCAGGCGAGTAGGCCCGAATTCTGTCATCAAGCCTTTTCTGCCTTCTGCCTCTGAAAGCTCCAGTCTGAGCCCGCATCTGTGACCATGAACTTTGTCTTACTCCCTGCGCGGCTAACGGTGCCTGATCCAGCCCGTCGCCTGCCAAAAACTGTATTTCACCTTCAAGATTATCTCCTTCGTTCCTCATCCGATGCATTCCTGTCTAGTAGTTTAGGTAAACATTCCTCCAGCTACCGTGCACAGGGCCAGGCCTCGCTGCCCTCATGCAAGTAATTCATAGCCCCGTCACCATGGAATATTCCTACCCCCTCGCATCTAGTGTAGACACTTAGACGCTTGTATACGCACTAACAGTCAGTATAGTCAGTATAGAATAAGATTCTATCCTAAGAGACCTCTCTTTTTGGATAACACTGTTCTTTAAACATAGGATATTAGATATGATTTGGGATTAGGTTGACATAACCCCAGACTTCTGTCTCCACATGTAGAGCTAAATGTCAAGTCCCTTTCTCCCTCTAGTCGCACGTCAATCACACGTCATGCGGCTGCGCACGCATCTCTGCCAAATATTTCTGCTGACATTGCCGGATTCTCTTATGGATCCACCCACTTATGTCATCATGTACAATGACGTTTTCTAGTTACGCCTATTCTAGTTACGCATGCATAGTTTATTCTGTCATATCAGTTGATACGCCTACTGCATCTGTTTTACTGTAATGCCTTTTCTATAAAAATGATTACCTGTCAATAATATATGTTCCTTCCTTCCTGAACTTTCGTGGTGATGGAATAGAAGGCCCACAATTCGAATTGTATTCCTTTGTATAGGAATAAAGACATTTTAAACCCTCTACTACCACGGATTCTGCCTCTCATTTTACTGAGTTATTCTCGATAGATTTTACCGCATAAAAAATAGTACCGGTAACGAAATATTTACCACATAAATTGGCGCCCGAATAGGGACACTTTCTCATCTCACGCGCCGGCGGTGCGTTGCAGGCCCGGTCTCCTGCCACAGCTGAACGGACAAAAACGCGTATCTGCAGGATTTCCTGTGTCTCCCTCCGGCCAAGCGGGGACGACTGAGGCTGCGATCAACACCCAGACGAGGCGGTGAGAAGTGCGAAGTATCCCGACCAGAGCCTAGCTGAGAGAGCAAGATCCGAGGTATACAGAGACCCGCCAGGTTCCGAAGTTCCGAGTCCAGTCGAGTCGAGTCCAGTCCAGTCCAGTTTCAAGTTCCGTTCCGAGGCCTTCCGTTCCGAGCTACCCGGTGAGTACCATTACCGGGGAGGCATTTAACGTGCACATAGTCTGTGCCGGTCAAGACGGGTTTGGGTACACAAATCCGGTCTGCACTGTTTTAGCAGTGTATCTGTACTGTTTAGCAGTATATATAGTATGTTTTGCATATAAATAAGTATTATCTAGTGTCAGTATAATGTCAGTAACTAGTTTTCTATTAGTTATCATTGTTCGTAAAATTGTTAAGTGTTAAATGTTTTAAAATACGTTCTATATACTGTGGTGTGAATGACTGTTCATTATTGTGTTTTTATAAAGTGTGTTCTAGTAATAAGGTCTAAAAATGCCGCTCTTTTCGAAACTAAGACAGATCAAAACTAGAAAAGGTGTACTCGAAGAAGCTGTTCCCATCCCACCGAGGGACACTCCAGGGTACTTTATGTATCATAAGCATGGCCTAGATGCCGTATTATTTCTTGATTTATGGGTGGACTACACCAAAGAATTACCAGAGAGTCAGAGATGGCCCGCAGCGGGGACCTGGGATGCAGATTGCATCATGAGAGTAGAAGAAGAATTATGGAAAAAGAAAGCCAGACAGTCACAGAAAGATACCATTGAATTATGGCGTAAAGAATCATATAGACGTACAGAAAAAGCACTCAGACAGGAAGATAAGAGTAAGGAGAATTCAAATAAAGTCCGAGAAAATCTGTTAATTGAGGAAGGTACCCGAGTAAAATCAGAACAAATAGATAGACAAAGAAATGCTCTTATGAATGGTATGTATCCACTTCTGGCCGAAGGGTTACCTAAGGCTACTCCGGAAATACCAAAAGACTTGCCACCTCCATTGTTTCCGATAAAAGCACATCCCAAGGGGCATCCCAGAACTGCAGAAGATGTTTTCCTCTCCCGCTATTTAGATGACGCAGCTCCCGAGTATGCTAATACCGCACCACATAGACCGCTTGCCGATGATGCTCATAGCCAAGAGCATTCGTCTGTACCTCCGCAACAACACGCTTCGACACACATTCCGACAAACACATCTGTTTCTACCGCTTTTCCCGCAACGACGGTTGCTGTCTCACCCTCAACAAATCCTTTCACGTCCAGCACTCCAGACGGTGCTACAGGAGGTACGACAGACATATTTTCTACGCCACCCAGAGGAAATAAATTTTCCCTTAGAGAATTAGCACTCCAACGTACGCCCAAACTAGCAACTCCTGACATGCTTAAGGAACTTCTAGTAGATTGTAGATATGATCCTGTGCCCGGTAAACGGGACGAAATGCTGCTGTCATCATTACGTATCAGACGAGCTGCAATATATTTAACGAAGTTACCAGGAATGAATACACATTTAGAAAATATATATCACTTTGTCCAGTCAGGGCGAGGTCCTGAAAGTATTAGCAGAGCCATGGAGTACCAGAAAGCGGAGGTACAGGGACAACTGTTACATTTCCTCATAAACTGTGTAATTAGAAATCAAGACCGGCCTGGGGTAAATCCGGAAGAAATGCAAACACTTGTCACTTGGGGCCGGAATATATCAGAAGGAAGACATGATAAACTGTTATGTATAATAGCTATGTACCGAAAGATCCGCAAAGAAGTAGAAAGAATACACGAAGAAAGATTAGAGGTAGACGCCGCGGACCTAAACAGAGAGGAGGAGGAGCAAGAATCAGACCAAGTAGATACAATAGCTTATGTAGGTAGAGGAAGATCCCATAATAATACCAGAGGTTTTAACGACCCAATACGTCCAATACGTCCAGAATGTAATAGACATCTTCCAAACCCTATGCTAAATACAAAATCCCCTGAACATTTATTCCAAGCCGCTGAAAAATTACTCCGAGATCGAAGGGGATACCACGTGCTTGATTCCATGGACGAACAAGAATTAGCCAGGTCAGCAGTACAATGGGCTGACAGTCCCGGCGAATACAATGACGATGTACTTGCACACACGTTTCTGAATCTAGACCCATATGAACAGCGTTTAGCTAGTATATACATGATTCAACACCTCCTTATATTATATAAAAACAAACACTCCGATCCAGGACCCTTAGCTGACATACTGACAGAACTACTCACGAATATATGGAGAGGGTCAGGTACTGATTTGATTAAGGAAATTCTAGAATCCCGAAACCAATATTTAAATTTCGTATGCCCAGAACACGTTCCAGTTCCCATTATGGGAAGAAAAATGTATCACATAGATAGACAGAATCCGTTACGCGAAGTGCACCCAATAAGAGGTGCCGGTGATAATTTTACACGTGTGTTTGTATACACGCCTATAACTAAACTGGAATTATTAGAAATGAAGAAAGTAGTACCCAGTCATGACAAAGATCCAGCAGGTTTCCACCGTGAGATAAAAGACATGTTACTCATGGGAGAGTATACCTACCCCGATATTATGAAAATATTAAAAGTCCTGTTACCCGCAGGTGTTTATGAAAAACTCAAAGAAAAAGAATGGGAGGTAGGAGACCAAAAGATAGATTGGACAGCATTAGAAAACGAAGAGAAGGCCCGAGCTGCAGGAGCAGGGCTTGGGGATAAGACTACAGCACTAGCAGGATTACTAATACAGGTACTGCCACGTTTATTAACTACGAAAAAGGAAGACTGGGGTGCAATCTCAGCCTGTAAACAAAAACCAGATGAAGACACTAGTGATTTCTATTCCAGATTTGAAAAATGTTTTAGTATAAATAGTGGTATAAAAGCCAGTAGTGAGTCATATCCACATCTGTTTGTGACAAAATTAGTTGAAAATTCTCTGCTACAAGTCAAGAATAGAGTATTGAAATTCGAAAGTACCTGGCAAGGTAATACCCCATCACAGATGCTGCAGATGTTACAATATCACCACAATAGAATTAGAGAAGAACAAGAACACGAACAAAGACGTATGAAAGATACAAAAATGAAAATGCTTGTTGCACAGTCAGTTCCAGCCGATAGTCATCAAAAGGGTGATTCCGCAGGTCCTGCGAAAGGGACATGCAACTATTGTAAACAACCAGGTCATTATATACACGATTGTCCAGTCCTGAAACATAATATTGCCACAGGTAGAACACATGAGAGACCACGTCCACCTAGACAGGATCAGAATCAACAAATAATGCCTCAGCAGGCACAACCTAGGTTAGCTCCGCAACAACTAGCTCCGCAACAGGCAGCTCCACAACAGATCGTAGCACCACCACAAGCGCAGCCTGTCGCTGCAACTCAAGCAACAACACAACAAATGTATCAGTATGCACAAACAGATTATCCCGATTATCAACGATACTCATGAGATAGCCTAGAGAGGGAAGTTGGCTTACCCCTTATAGAGGTTCCTGTAGACCAAGAGGGACCTTATGTACATAGTGAACTATTAGGGGAAGACAGAAAGTTTTTACTTGATACAGGGGCAAGCAGAACAACTATAAGACGCAGTGAAGTTCCAGGGGCACCCCTCTCAGGCTCACAAAATATTTCCCTTGGATTTTCAGGAAAACCTATAATTAATGATGTAACACAACCTCTTCCACTTACAGTCGGTCCATTAACACGTACTACAGATTTATTGCTTACTAAATCATGTCCAGAAAACTTGTTAGGTATAAAAACATTGAAAGCTCTAGGAGCCATAATATGTTGTTCTCCGGAAGGAGTGCGACTATTTTTACGTGACTTTAAAGGTCACTACGTATCCAGAGACATGGATCACCGACTGCAGAATTTACCTACACATTTATGGGCACAAGGCCCCACTGATGTTGGTTGCATGAACATTACACCATATCGAGTTACACTGAAATCAGGAATAGTACTACCCGAATGCGACAATACAAGTTACCACCAGATGCTGTAGTGGCTTTACTGCAAATCATTGACGAGCTCATTACACAAGGAGTGGTTGTCGAAACTGACTCCAATGTATGTAATTCTCCGATAATTCCGATTCTTAAAAGAACGGATCCAAAAGCTCCACCAGTATATCGATTGGTTATTGATCTGCGCGAATTAAATAAATGCATTGTACCACAATACCCTGTGGTCCCAGATATTTCCTCATTACTCACAGCTATTGACTCAGAAGCAACGTTTTTCACTGTAATTGATCTCAAGAATGCTTTCTTTAGTGTCCCAATTGATCCAGAAAGTCAATATTTGTTCGGTTTTAGTTTAAATGGACGAAGTTTTAAATTCACACGCGCACCTCAAGGATTTACAGAAAGCCCCAGCATCTATAGCCAAGCACTGAAACGAGAACTTGACAGTATCCACATGCCAGTTAACACTGCCTTGCTTCAATATGTCGATGATCTGCTGATCACCGCCCGAAGCGAACCTGAATGTGAAACAGCGTCACTGACGGTTTTGAAATTTCTGGCTGACAAGGGGCACAAGGTGTCCCCTTCTAAGCTGCAATTCTGTGTCCAGCGAGTTGTTTACCTTGGGCACTCGCTGTCCAAGGAGGGAAGGCAGCTTACACCCGATCGCATTCAGTTAATCGCTAACATGCCAGCACCCAAGACACAAAAGGAGGTGCGGGCCTTTATAGGCCTCACTTCATACTGTAGGCAGTGGATCCCTCAATATGCATTTCTAGCAAAACCACTCATCCAGTTGACAACACAGGAGGCAGCCACATCGACGGTCCTCCCTTGGACTCCAGAACATACACATGCCTTTGAAAGCTTAAAGAAAGCTTTATGCCAAGCACCTGTCCTAGCAACACCATGTTACAGTAAACAGTTTACACTCTTTGTTACAGAACGCAAAGGTACTGCTTTGTCAGTACTTACTCAGGAACAAGCAGGATCGCACAAACCATGTGCTTATTTCTCTAGTACATTAGATCCAGTAGCGCAGGCACTTCCAGCGTGCCTAAAATCAGTGGCAGCAACAGCTTTAGCAATCCGACAAAGCGATGCCATAGTGTTAGGACATCAATTGACAGTACAAGTACCACATGCAGTAGAGGTTCTCTTGAACCGCACACAAACACAACACTTGACTATAGCAAGACTCACCGGTTACGAATTAACATTGTTTCAGCCACACATAGAAATCAGACGTTGTAATACGTTAAATCCTGCCACACTGTTACCAGTAGGCGGAACAGATCCATTGGCACATGATTGTGTCGAAGTCATTACTATCACGACGAAACCCAGACAAGACTTGACAGACATCCCTTTGACAGATCCAGACTTGACATTATATGTAGATGGGTCATGTATGAGAACAAGTACAGGAGAGTTAGTGGCCGCCTACGCAGTCACAACAGACACTGAAGTCATTGAAACAAATTGTATTAACACTTTGTCAGCTCAAGCAGCAGAGCTCACCGCTCTGACACAAGCCTGTATTCAAGCCACAAATAAAAAAGTCAATATATACACAGATTCACGTTATGCATTCGGAGTCGTTCATGACTTCGGCGTACTGTGGCGAGAGAGAGGTTATTTAACTTCTCACGGTGCCCACATCCAACACGGACTCCTCATTCAAGCCCTATTAGACGCGATTCATCTACCTACTGCAATATCGATTATGAAATGCAAAGCCCGCACAAAAGTTACCGATATTATTTCTCAGGGTAATGACCTAGCTGACAGAACAGCTAAACAGACTGCTCAGAATCAGACTCTCGCAACTGACATGACAAAGACAATAGTCCCGACACCAACACATTGCATGACAGTTAAGGATTCCGCCCTTGATGTAATTGACATACAGACACATGCTACACCAGAAGAAATAAAGAAATGGACTGAATTAGGAGGGATCCAAACAGATCAAGGATGGATGACGAAGGAAAAATCTATATGGTTTCTTCCCGACTCAATGGTCCAAGTCATCATTAACACTGTACATAGTCCAGCGCACCTAGGAGAAAAAGCTATGCTAGACAGCATTCAACACATTTGGTTCAACAAACACTTGCGAGCCGCAGCGAAACAAAAAGTTCGTACCTGTATGATATGTTGTCAGTTTAATCCAGGTAAAAGCATCCCCGTAGAGCAGGGTGGATTCCAAACTCCCGATCACCCTTTTGAAGTCCTCCAGATGGATTATATCCAGATGGAACGATGTCGAGGATTCAAATATGTTCTCGTAGTTGTCTGTGCTCTTTCCCGTTGGACAGAGGCATACCCGGTTTCAGATTACACTGCCCCGACTACTGCCAAACAGTTAGTTCGAGAATTCTTCCCACGGTACGGTTTACCACGTGTTGTCTACTCAGATAACGGCCAGCCGTTCTCATCCGAACTAATGAAACACGTTTCCCTTCTATTAGGATACCAATGGAGATTTCACTGTGTCCGACATCCCGAGGCGGCAGGTCTCGTGGAACGCCATAATCAAACTCTGAAAATTAGATTGTCCAAAGTATGTAGAGAGAAAGGAGTCGATTGGATAGTAGCCTTACCAGTTGCGCTCTTTTACATGAGAATGGTAGCACATTCTCGAACAGGGCTATCCCCGTATGAGGTGATCTTCGGCAGACCACCAAATATGTGGGGGACGCCTATACCTCGTAAAATAACTGACGTTGACTGTAATATGCTGACAGATTACCTGGCTTCCTTGATGTCTGCACTACAATCTTGTCGTTCACAGGTATCCGCAGCTTTTCCCGACAATACTGAGGTGAAACCCCATGACGTGGTTCCTGGGGATCTGGTTTTAGTCAGGAATTTCGACCGGAAGACCCAACTGGATCCTAGGTGGAAGTCACCGAAGTTGGTTTTACTTACCACAAGGACAGCTGTGAAAATCGAGGGAAGAAAAGGGTGGTTGCACTCGAGTCATATCAAGAAATTTTATGGACTACCATCCAGCGTAGAGACTCAACCCTGTATTCCCTCACAAACAGACTCAAAGCTCCCTTTGGCTGAATCTACGAAACAAGAACTGTATAAACTAAAATTGAGGTCCAGTAAGTCAGACAATTTGATTGTTTAAGTCCTCTCCAAGGTGAATCGGTTGAATTTGTCTCTGACATGTATCCTCTGGACCGGAATAGAGAAAGAAATAATCAAATGCTGCTCAAGAAGCATGCGTATTGTAAATCATTTCGTAGTCATTGTACAGTAACATTATTAATTTTGTTTTTTCTAAGTCTTTTGATCATCATTGTCAGCATCCTATTGCACATGTATTACCCTATTCCTAAGCATGCTTATAATATAACTGCAGAACATTCCTTTAGTGAATTACCTCCACATGAATTGTCCTATAGATTTGCGCTGCGCAATAACACTTTCATTAGTATGCTACATCATTCTCATCAAACCAGCAATGCCACAAATTGTTGGATATGTGGCCGACTCCCTCCCTATCAGAACTATAAGGGAGTTTTGCCCCTCTTTCCCTATCCGTTTACACACAATGGCTCCTGTGGAGCATGGTTTAGTTTGATTAATTCCCTGGATTCAAATTCCGCGGTTTATCAAGACAACTGGGTATGGGGCAACCTGAACTTAGTTTTGCTTAAAGTCTGCTACCCTAACAAGGAGGGACTTCCCAAAAGAACAGGAACTGATCTAGAAAATGAAGTATATGGATTAGGTAATTTTACGCTTAACCTCATGATCCTGAACGTTGAATCTGAAGCTACACCAATCTTGCCCGCCATGTCAGTATTCCCAGCAAAAGGGGAACTATGTATAAGAAAGAATGGCTCCATACACATGGGCCATAGTAAATGCACCACTGTAATAAAATTCAGTGATCAAGGCAAGTCTACATTTAGAGCTTCTCGTCATTCCTACTTTATATGTGGCCAGACCGCATATATACGCCTACCTTTAGATTGGGATGGTACCTGTTACATAGCATTCCTCCTACCACCTGTTTTCCTAGCTCCTCCTGATTATCACAGAAATACCCATTTAGTACACAATAGACAGCAGAGAGATCTCCCAATTGTTGATTACACTGAAACAGCATGGGAAAAATACACAGATTTCAATAAAGGTTTCTTTCCCTATATAGGTACAGTCACTAATGGTAAGCTGATACGTAGATTAACCAGAACCCTCGAAGCAGTAGTGAACGAAACTATTTCCGCCTTAGGCAATTTAACAGAAGAGCAGTCTGCTATGCGGATTGTTGTGCTTCAAAATCGTCTTGTCCTTGACGTCATCCTGGCCGATAGGGGCGGAGCTTGTAGGGTCATCGGATCAAGTTGTTGCATTTTCATACCAGAAAATTCACCGTCAGTATATAAAGCCATAACCCGCCTTCATAAGATTGTAAGCCAGATACACCAGAGTCCAGGCACCTGGACTTGGTCCGGTTGGTTCTGGGGCGTGTTGTCAGCCTGGGGATGGAGAATCCTCTCCTTCCTAGGTATTGGCTTTCTCATACTATTCAGTTGCTGCTTATGTCTACAATGTGGGCCAGCGATTTGTGGTCTGTGTGCCACCTCGTGTATCCCACATCCAAGTTTTCGTTCAAGATCCCGGAAGAAGAAGGAAGAACAAATGATGCTATATGAACAGATCGATGGATTGATGAAGATCGATATCTCCTAAGGGTCCGAAGGGGACAAGGAGGGAATGAGGAAATATGAATTTTGTGATCAGTTATGTCCCCTATCGTAGACCCCAACGGCTCCATGTACATGCTATAAGTACATGTATGTTCCCTCCTGCTCCAGTTCTGAAGACGCAAATATATGTGCGTCCACCGTCAACATGTCCTCTTTCAGATCCGCCATGAATGGGTCAGATATTCCTTTCCTAAGTATGAAAGGCCACCGACTTTATGTGGTTCACTTTCCACATTTCTACAGATTCAGGCGAGTAGGCCTGAATTCTGTCATCAAGCCTTTTCTGCCTTCTGCCTCTGAAAGCTCCAGTCTGAGCCCGCATCTGTGACCATGAACTTTGTCTTACTCCCTGCGCGGCTAACGGTGCCTGATCCAGCCCGTCGCCTGCCAAAAACTGTATTTCACCTTCAAGATTATCTCCTTCGTTCCTCATCCGATGCATTCCTGTCTAGTAGTTTAGGTAAACATTCCTCCAGCTACCGTGCACAGGGCCAGGCCTCGCTGCCCTCATGCAAGTAATTCATAGCCCCGTCACCATGGAATATTCCTACCCCCTCGCATCTAGTGTAGACACTTAGACGCTTGTATACGCACTAACAGTCAGTATAGTCAGTATAGAATAAGATTCTATCCTAAGAGACCTCTCTTTTTGGATAACACTGTTCTTTAAACATAGGATATTAGATATGATTTGGGATTAGGTTGACATAACCCCAGACTTCTGTCTCCACATGTAGAGCTAAATGTCAAGTCCCTTTCTCCCTCTAGTCGCACGTCAATCACACGTCATGCGGCTGCGCACGCATCTCTGCCAAATATTTCTGCTGACATTGCCGGATTCTCTTATGGATCCACCCACTTATGTCATCATGTACAATGACGTTTTCTAGTTACGCCTATTCTAGTTACGCATGCATAGTTTATTCTGTCTTATCAGTTGATACGCCTACTGCATCTGTTTTACTGTAATGCCTTTTCTATAAAAATGATTACCTGTCAATAATATATGTTCCTTCCTTCCTGAACTTTCGTGGTGATGGAATAGAAGGCCCACAATTCGAATTGTATTCCTTTGTATAGGAATAAAGACATTTTAAACCCTCTACTACCACGGATTCTGCCTCTCATTTTACTGAGTTATTCTCGATAGATTTTACCGCATAAAAAATAGTACCGGTAACGAAATATTTACCACAGGTGGAACAATATGAATCACGATATTGAAGAATTTGTTAAAGCTTGTTCCACATGTGCTAGACAGAAAGCCTCACATTGTGTGCTCCAACTGGCCTATTGCAGCCGTTGCCTATCCCCGATACACCTTGGTCGTCCATTAGCATGGACTTTATCACTGATCTACCCTCCATTCAAGGTTTTACCACAGTCTTAGTAATAGTAGACATGTTGTCCAAGATGGCCCATTTCATCCCTCTCAAGAAGGTACCTACAGCAATTGGTCTCACAGATATCTTTATTTCCAATATAGTCAGATTACACGGATTACCGTCAGTCATATTTTCTGATAGAGACCCTCAGTTTGTGTCTAAGTTCTGGCAGGGAGTGTGTAAGGCCCTTCAGATAGATCATCGCCTCTCTTCGGCTTATCATCCACAAACAGATGGTCAAACTGAGAGCAGACGCTAGAACAATATCTCCGGTGTTTAATAAGCACTACCTCCAACGATTGGCTTCGAGCACTTCCGTTGGCAGAGTTTGCATACAACAATGCCACGCATTCCGCTTCTAAGGTTTCTCCTTTCTATTTTATCACTGGTCACCACCCACGATTTCTACCTCCCCTTCACTAACATACCTGCAGTAAAAGATCATTATACACATATCAAATCCATCTGGGAACAAGCCAAAAGACATTTGAGTGATGCCAAACAGGCGATGAAAACACAAGCAGACAAACACAGAAACCCTGCTCCCGAATATAGGGAAGGAGATCAAGTCTGGCTTTCCACAAGAAATCTCAGATTGCCTGGTCCAAGAAAATTGCAACCTCGATACATTGGACCATTTCCCATTTTACGGGTTCTCAATCCCGTTACTTGCAAATTAGATCTGTCACCTGACCTACAAATACACCCTGTCTTTCATACTTCTCTACTTAAACCCTATCTTCCTCCCTCCTTTCCTGAACCCTCACCACCTCCTATCCCTATAGAAGGTGAATTAGAATATGAAGTGAAAGACATTCTAGATTCACGCCCATGTAGAGGCCAGTTACAATACCTCATTGACTGGACAGGGTATGCCCCTGAAGATAGAACTTGGGAACCCGCTGAGAATATACATGCCCCGCAGTTGATCAAAAGGTTCCATGTTAAAAACCCCACCAAGCCTCGTCCTAAGAAGGGCCGTTAGGGGGGAGAACTGTTATATACTTCCCAAACCACATGTCCCATAATGCAATAGGAGGGTAGCATGATTGTGCACTTTCCCACAATGCACTGGGACTTGAGCAGCTGACTTGAGCAGCATATAAGCACACACAGATGACTCCCAGGTGCTTGGCTTTGTTTCCTGGTGGTTGAGCCACGCCTTGCTCCTGGATTGCGTGAATTGAATGTTCGCTGCACTTCATCTTCGTGTGGAACGAAGAATCTTGAGTTTCCTTGAACCTGAGGCTATCGAGTGCGAGGACGCACTGTTACTTGGTGACTTTTCAAGTTGGCTAAAGTCAGAAGCGCGAGGACGCGCTGTTCACTTCTTTACATTTTTTAAATATTTTATGTAGACCGCAAGCGTGAGGCAGCGCTGAAAGCTTCATTATAGTTGCCCTTTGTTTTGCCTGTGCAGATTGAGCTCGGAAGCGAGGACCCGCTTTACTGATTTGCATTGCAGTAGTTTAGCGCGAGGTCGCGCTACACTGGACGCTTCTCCTCTGTGCGTACGGAGCTTCATGTTGACGGCTATGGATTGTGCTGAGTGGGGACAACGACTCCAAAGTACTCCTGCAGTTCAACGCGCGCTAGGAAGCGCCTCCTTTCACTGAATCTGCATTCTAACCGCAAGTACAGTTCCAAGTGCTGGATTGAATTGTTGTATTTCATTAACAGGCGGATATTTCTTTAGGTCCTGCGAGTACTTAATCTGGAAACGCGACTGCTGAACCTTGATTTCTTTTGCCTCCTTTTCATATAACTCACCTGATTAGTAGCTTGTCATGAACTGTGCACAACAGACACGTTGGCAAACCGCAGAACTAAAAACATCTGTCAGGTGAGTATGTGTAAGTGTTGAAAGTACACAAGATTGCTTTATAGAGGGGTTGAAACATAGAAGTAGTTATATTTCTTAACGTATGCCCTGTATATGTCTTTCTGTCTTACTACAGGTTTTCTTATCGCAGTGACCGACTCCCCTACAGAACCCACAAGACCCTTCCGGGTGGCTCATTCCGGTCTCTTCGCTCCTCAGATATTACTCCCCTTTTTGCTGTTTAAATAGCTGGGGTGAGTGGTCTCTGGGGAGAGGACAGACATCATCTTCGCTCCCGTGGATTTTGGCCTGCTCTGTCCGGAGACGCTTAAGGTCCTCACAATTTGTTATAGATAAACATGAATTTTCCATCTGCGAAGAGAACAGTTGACACATTTATGTCTAAGGGCAAAGAACACTTGTTAGTTCCTCTTTCCCATGGTACACAAGTAGGCCAGATTGCAGGGACGATGGGGAATGATTTATTTGTTTTTACTTCCCTGTTATAAATAGCAAATACTGGCCAAAGCAAAAGATCGCTGATGTTCACATTTTCCACCAGCTGGGTGACCTTCGTCCTAAATCCTAATGAGTAATTATGCAATTGCCTGATTCTGTAACCACAGGTAGATTTCTGTTTGTATTTCTGGCACCAGTTGCGCACACTTCTGCTTATCTGTACTGATCTTGGGGTGACTGTTGACAGAGGGAACTTATCGATTACCCTTTAAATTTGTGCTTCGCATGTCATGCATTCATACTTTCTGAGGAATGAGTGTTGACCGATGTCTGCAAAGATTATTAATCATCCTTGACTACTGGTAATTTATCATGCCTGCTCACACCTACGACTGTGTGGTTCCCAGCTGTCAGTGGTGTATATAATCTGCTGTTTTCTTGTGTCTGGCAGTTCCCTCTGCAGACTCATGTGACTGTGCAGACTTGCATACAGAATAAATTATTAATTTGTATATATTATCCACTGATTCCTGACTCTTTTATCTGATACAGAAGGCTGAGTGGGTGATCTCAGGTGACCCAGGTAGCCCCCCTGGGTTACTTCATTCATGCATGAAAGGTGCATGAACGGCTGAATGAGTGCATGAGTGGTAAATGAATGACTGAATGAGTGGTGCATGGATGCTAGGATGAGCGTATGAAAGGTGCATGCATAATTGAATGACTGTATGATTGGTGTATGGATAATTGTATGAGTGCACGACTAGTGCATGGATGTTTCAATAAGATATATATGAGGACTTGTATGTGTGAATGAATGCCTGTATTACTTACCTAAGACTAATGAATCTGTCTATGATAGAAAAGTAATTAGAGCTATTATAATCTTGCTGAACTCCATCCACTCTGTAATAAGAAATAAAAGGAAAAATTAGTTACGATTTGATGTTGAAAATTACAAAATTATACAAACATACAATTTCTATAATATGACATTTTAATACAATCAATCACTCAATCAATCAGGAATTTATAGAGCGCGCTACTCACCTGTGAGGGTCTCAAGGCGCTGGGGCAGGGGAAGGAGGTGTGCAGCTCCGGGTCAGTCGTAATGCCAGGTCTTGAGGCACTTCCTGAAGTACAATACAGCATAAACATTATTTTCTCCTTTTACTGTTCTCAGTTTTCATACTTGTTCACTATAAACAGTGGTCTGTATGAAGCATCATCAACAAACAATGGGGAAAAAATCAACGGATTGAAAACCAAAAACAATGTTGCAAAGTACATTTTTGAAATAAATAATACTATGCATAACACTCACTACAATTCACTAATTATTGGCTTTTTCTAAAGTTACTGTAATATTATCAAGAAACGTTGCATTTAACTGTTTCTTATATTGTTATATTTGGTACAATATTACATATCATCGTGAAGCAGATGCTGTTGAAAACATAATTTCCTGTAGTCAAATAATATGAATAATGTTGATGATCCATAAGTTAAAACTGCTGTTAATATAGTACAACCACTCAGTATTTAAATGTAATATTATAATGATTAGATGATATATAAAGTATAAGTACTGTTGCTTTTACAATATTTTGATGACATGACCCCCAATAGGGAGAATAATTTATAATAAACTGTAAATGCTGTAACAATAAATAAAGTACACCAGTCTTTATCTACAAATAATCCACAGAACTTTGGTTGAAGAAATAACAGATATGAGTTTGGTATTTTTCTGAGGTAGTCTTGGTTTTAATTTTAGAGCAGTGCCATTGCATTCTGTCCACCTAGACTGGCATCTTAAATACACAGTATACTGTCCAGACCCTGTATTTACTCACGAAAGATGATTGCCAAATCGGTAAATGTTTTTCCTGAAATTGATATTTGACCAGCTGCAAAGTTTGTTATTTTCAGGATTTCATTTTGAACCATCTGGTCTACTGGGTACAGTCTTACAGTCTGGTAATGTCAAGTATAGGCAGCGTTCTGAATTGATTTCAGTAGTGGCAGTGAATAAACAATCTTCACACTTATGCTCCCCTTTGTAACATAATCCGAATAAATTAGTAATATTTCTTCTTCTTCCAATACTCCTAGCAACATCATGGCAAACTCTTCTGCATCTTGTTGAATATTCAGAGTAAATGCTACTGATCCAGTAGAAGACACATCTATAAGATGTTGTAATCCTGTTACAGAATGCATTCTAGTTCTGCCACTGTGTGAATGCTGGAGAAAACCATAGGGTGCATTACACATTCTCTTAACTCTTTTTTGTTTAATTTCAGGAATAACATCTGGCAAATGGAATAGTATATTGACAACATTTGTGCGGAAGTTGACTCCTGTAGTGTTGTGGAAATTGGTAACCTACAATTTCTTCATCATTTACTAGTTTCCTCTTTATTGATTGTTGAGGAGTTTTCTTTTGTTCATCATCTGTATTCTGTTTTGTAATCTTCTGCTTTGGATAGATTACTTGTTTATAATAAACTGGATACTGGCCTGAACTGATTGTACTCCATTACATAGCTAGAATCAGTGCTACTTTTTTCTCATCAAATTCAATCAAAAACAAACCGGACAATGTTCAAATTTGTGATAATGCTACATGTGACATTGCATCTTCAACTACAGTCCTTCCAATATTTACGAAGGCTGCATCCACACTAACCCTTCTTCAACATTTAAATTCAGAGGTAAAATAACACAACAGTTTTTAAAGAGATGTAACTGCTTCACTAATCCTGCAGTTTTCAATAGACTTTTCCAAAGAATCCACATTAGCTTGTAGTTTATCTGTCAGTAGTATTGTTACTCCCTGATGTTCCATTTTATAAGTAGCTATAATTTTCAAAATTTCTTCCTTCTCCAGTTGGAATAATTCTTCATTGAAGTTTGAGCACTCCTGTAGGGTTGGCATTAAACAAAGTACAGACTTGTTTTATTTAGATTATTCAAATCATTTGCTGATAAGACAACATTTCAAAGTATGTTTTGCTTCGTTCATTAAAATTCCTACTTTAATGTCCTTTAGTATATCTCCATACACTACATCTATTGCTTAGCGCATATGTTTCACTAATTCTTTGTATTCAAAGCATTCCCAAATAGTCACATTGCCAATACTTTCAAGAGAATTTCTTGATTTATCATGTAGAAGTTTCTTGAAAACAGGTAGTCCTTTTACTGGTGTTAGCTGTAGTAGGTCACCAAACACAATGAAATATTTTCCACCAAATAGTTCATCATAGTTTGTTTTTAGTATCTGCTGTATTCTTACATGTATAAAAGCAAGCATTAGAATAAACACCATGGTCATTTCAATGATAATGAAAAGCTTCAGTTTTTTCAATACTCTTGCTACTTTAATATTCTAGTTTGTTGTCATGTTTCACAGGGATTAATAGTAGTCGATGACGAGTAATTCATTTAATGTTCTGTGAGGCTAATTGTCAAGAATTCCTGTCATACGAGGGGAGGAAAACGGTAACCAGCGAAAACGGACTACATCTCCCAGGATGCTTAGCGGTTGAGAGGTTATGTAAACAGGAGAGCTGTTACATAACTCAAGGAAAACACGCCCTTATGTAAACAGGAGAGCTGTTACATAACTCAAGGGAAACACGCCCTTATGTAAACAGGAGAGCTGTTACATAACTCAAGGAAAACACGCCCTATAAAGGGAGGAACCGGGAGGTATAACGCTGTCGGATATTGTGTTCACACCGACGTACCTGCTTCGTGAAGAGCAGTGTTCCGGAGTGGTGCTCCAGTAAGGCAAGAACGGAGGTAGGTCGAGTCGTTACTCCCTGGGCCGTGTCTTGCCCCATCGTCACCTGTGAAGGACCCGGAAGCTCTACCGGTCAACCATTGAGCTTCGCTTTTTGACTCGGCTGAGTCCAAGCGCAGTGGCGCTTTTGCTGGTTGGAGTCGTAACTCCCAGCCCGACCAGAGACACAGGGACTGCCAGCTGTAACGCACACCAGGAGGTGTTTGCCGCGTTACAGACTCGGAAGTCCACAGGATCGATCGAGCGGCTGCTCTCGGTTCAGTCTTCTTGCTTGTGATTGGGGTATCGGTGACGCATCACCAGGAGGTGACTCCGCGTCCCGGTGCAGTCTGAGGAAGAGGTTGAGCGGCTGCTCCCTTCAGGTAGAGACCCCGGCTGGGTGTTTCCCTGACTCCTCGATTCTCCCCAACACTCTTCGTGCCCCTCACAGCCTACCGATTGGCATTGTCGGCCATTTCATTTCTGCCCTCTGTTGGCATACGCCGGGACCGGCGTATATGCAGAGGACGGTTAGGACCATCCGTGCTGTGGGCTGGTAACGTACTTAGCCTGGAGGATTCCAGTGACTATAACTTTTGTTTATTCTTTGTATTATATTTGCCTTCATTAAAACAACTAACCCTTCACTAGTGGTTGCGTCCTCATTGTCGTGTCTGTTAAACGATCCTGAGACGTTCAGGGCGTTAAAAAATATCCGACCTTAATAACACTAACTGTCTCCCGGTCGATAACAGACATGGCAACACTTGATGATGTGCTGGCTGCTTTAGCGGCCATGCAAGTTGAAGTGGCTGCCTCTAGGCAAGAAACAGCCGATGTAAAAGCCAGACTGGATGCTATCCAATTGGACCCGCTCACGCCCAGCACCTCCCTCACGAATCAGACCCCTGCGGTAGTAGTGGAATTGCCGGTAGCCATCCCCTTGGCGACACCAGAGAGGTACAGTGGGGATCCTAACACAGTGCAGGTATTCCTCACACAAGTGGCGCTACATTTATCGTGCAAACCAAAGGCGTTCCCCACGAGTCAGGCTCGTGTGGCTTTCCTTATATCCTATTTGGCGGGAAATGCGGCACAATGGGCCGTACCTCTGGTGAGCAGGGACGACCCCCTCTTATGTGATTGGGGTGCTTTTCGCGAGGAATTCCTGAAGGTATTCGACAGAAGGGCTGACTCGTACACGGCGGACCGTGAAATGCTTGAGTTGAGACAGGGATCCAACGACCTGGTGCAGTATCTCAACGCGTTCCGAAGGCTGGTTGCGGAAACCAAGTGGCCTGTTGCTAAACAGACGGCGCTCTTCCATCAAGGGCTGTGCGATGAGCTCAAGGACGCCGTGGCTCATATTGACCCTCAACCCAAGACATGTGAGGGCCTTATCAACCTGGTATTACGGCTGGAACATAGGCTAAGTGAAAGAAAGGGGGATCATGGGAGAAAAGGAAAATCCCTTCCATCCTATGGGACGGTGGGAAGTCCTGAAACTTCCACCGCATCCAAGGGAGAACCCATGGACATCGGCGCAATACGAGCGAGCCTCACAGCCACGGAGAAAGAGTCACGCCGTAAACAAGGATTGTGCCTATATTGTGGCAAAAAAGGCCACTACGTACGTGAATGCCCTGCCAAACCGAAGACGTCACGTTATCGGGCCAACCGGTCGGTAACAGCCGTGGTGGACATACCGGCGGAAAACTAGAGGACTCCAAGACCAGAGAAGGGGCATCTCGGAGTCACTCATCCGTCCCTTCACTTTCCAACTCGGTCACTAAGGGACAACGACACCTGTTTATCACGGTGCACGTGGGAGTGCATGACCAGTGGATACCCGTTGTGGCCATGGTGGATTCAGGAGCCACTGGCATGTTTATGGACCACAACGAGGCATGCAGGCTAGGGCTAGTGCTTCTTCCCAAAGCTGTACCCGAAGACGTCTATGCTGTAGACGGAAGGCGATTGGTGACGGGGCCCATCGGGCAGCACACGGGGGTCCTTCCGATGAGATATGGGTGGAACCATTTGGAACAAATCGATTTTAACATCATCCGAGCGCCCCAATATGGCGTCATATTGGGATTGCCGTGGCTACAGAAACACAACCCCTTTGTGGATTGGCCAACACATCGCATCGAAATGACGTCACCGTATTGCATCCTGCATTGTGGAATAAGAACGGAATCCCTTGACGCAGATGAGAGCGGGAGTCAGACGGTGGCTACAGCGGCAGAAAAAGATGTGGCTCTCCCCCAGGCTTATCACAGTTTTGAGGATGTATTTGATGAGGTGAAGGCGGAAGTGCTACCACCACATAGACAGTTTGACTGCCAGATCGACCTGGTGCCAGGGGCCAGCGTTCCCAGCGGCAGGCTGTATGCCCTGACGGAGCCTGAAAACGTGCATCTCCGGGGGTACCTGGATAAACTCCTCAAGCTAGGATTCATCCGCCCGTCCAAGTCTCCGGCCGCCTCGCCACTCTTCTTCATCCCGAAGGCTAATGGGGAGCTGAGAGCCTGTGTGGACTTTAGGGCATTGAATGCGATAACCATAAAAAATCGGTACCCCTTGCCTCTCATCAGTGTACTTCTGGAACAGGTCAAGAAAGCTCGTATCTACACCAAGTTGGATTTGAAAGGGGCATACCATCTGGTGCGCATGAGGGACGGAGACGAGTGGAAGACCGCCTTTAAGACCAGGTTCGGCCTTTTTGAGTACCTCGTCATGCCGTTCGGTCTGTGCAACGCCCCGGCAGCCTTTCAGTACTTTTTGAATGAGGTATTCAGAGAGGATTTGGATATCTACGTGGTCGTATATATCGACGACATCCTCATCTATTCGTCCAGTGTGGAGGAGCACGTACACCACGTCAAAGCTGCGCTCCAAAAGCTGAGGGAAAACATGCTGTTTTGTAAACTCAGCAAGTGTGACTTCCACGTCACATCTGTGGAATTCCTCGGAGTGATGCTGAGTCCAGAGGGACAGGAGATGGCAGAACGAAAGATCAAGGCGGTGAAAGAATGGCCGGTGCCCCAAAGCGTGAAGGACGTCCAAAGCTTCATTGGCTTCGCCAACTTTTACAGGCGGTTCATAGATGGATTTTCAGGAGTGGTGGCCCCAATCACACAGCTACTGAGGAAGTCCAAGGAGTTTGTCTGGTCCCCTGAAGCGAACAAAGCCTTTGAGGCCCTGAAAAGCGCCTTTGGTAAGGCGCCGGTGTTGGCTCACCCCGATCCGGATCTCCCCTACGTGGTGGAAGCGGACGCGTCGGATGTGGCGCTGGGGGCTATCTTGTCCCAACGCAACCACGACACAGGGGTGCTTCATCCCGTTGCGTACATGTCCCGCAAACTCAACGACGCCGAACGCAACTACCATATTGCGGAGAAGGAGCTTCTCGCAATCAAGGACGCCTTCACCGAATGGAGGCATTGGTTGATGGGGGCAAGACATGTGGTATCGGTGTACACGGACCATCGGAACCTACAGTTCATGACGGCCACTAGACACCTTTCTCCCAGGCAGCTGCGGTGGATGATCTTCTTTGCGGGGTTCAACTTCCGCATCACATATCGGCCGGGGACGGAAAACCGAAAGGCGGACGCCCTGTCCCGTCAATCTGCAGTTAAGGAACCATTGCCTGCGACCGAGCGTTCCATCATTTCCCCGAGGATGGTATTGGGGGTTATCCAACCGGATACTTTCCTGAGGGGAATAAAGAGAGGGATCAGGTCATTCGCATGGCGGAGGTGGCTCCTCAGTCACAGAGAATGGCAGCTGAAGGACGGGATACCCCTGAAGGGCAGGTGCCTATTGATACCCACGCCTAGGCTAAGGAAACAAGCATTCATCTGGTGCCATGACTCTCCATGCGCAGGTCATTTGGGCTTTGAAAAAACGGTGGCTAGCATGGGACGGCATTTCTGGTGGCCAACCATGAGAGTGGATGTCAGGAGGTGGGGACAGGAGTGTCCTACGTGTGCTACCATGAAGGCCGACCATGGCCGAACCCAAGGGCTCTTACATCCACTTCCGACCCCGGATAGACCATGAGATAGCATATCACTGGACTTCGTGGTGGGCCTACCGGTAGACCAGGGGATGACGGCAATACTGGTGGTGGTGGATTACTTGACGAAAATGGGGCACTTCATCCCCTGCAAGAGAGTCCCTACGGCCGGGGAATTGGCGTCACTACTCCTAAAGAATGTGGTACGACTGCATGGATTACCTGGGGTGATCGTGTCGGACCGGGGGTCGCAGTTTACTGCGCAATTCTGGAAGACTTGGTGCACTGCGCTGCATGTTAAGACCGCCCTGTCCACCAGCTACCACCCTCAAACGGACAGCCAAACTGAGCGCCTGAACCAAACGCTCAAACAGTATCTGCGATGTTTTGTGGACCAGGGCAGGGAAGAATGGGTCGACTTGCTATGGGTTGTAGAGATAGCCTATAACAACGCCACTCACAGCTCCACACAGTCATCTCCGTTCTATAGCAACTATGGCCAACATCCCAGGTTCTTGCCATTTCTACATCCGTTCAGAGAGGACAGGATTCCCGCCACAGCGGACAGGGTGGCACACATAAAAGACACATTGATGCGCTCAAGGGCTGTCCTAATAGAGGCCAAGAGAAGATACAAGGCTGCGGCAGATAGGAAGAGAAGGCCCGGGCCACTGTACCGCACTGGAGACTACGTCTGGATATCCACAAGAAACATGAGGTTTCGAAAGAACAGTGTGTTCCATCCCAAGTACATGGGCCCCTATCGAATTACCAAGTGTATGGGTCCCGTGAACGTGAAGGTGTGCTTGCCCCAGTCATTGCGGATACACCCTGTCTTTCATGTATCATTGCTCAAACCAGCACCCTCCAAGCCGTCTGGGACACCTCGGCCGGTATGCGTGGAGTCGGAGGTGGAGTA
Organism: Triturus cristatus; assembly: GCF_964204655.1. NCBI lineage: Eukaryota > Metazoa > Chordata > Amphibia > Caudata > Salamandridae > Triturus > Triturus cristatus. The sequence goes on from NC_140584.1 coordinate 1,201,823,474, forward strand.
TGAAGTGTCGGGCATACGGGCGTCCAAATGGCGCAGGGGGAAGCTGTGGTACCTGGTTGCGTGGAAAGGCTATGGCCCGGAGGAGCATTCATGGGAACCGGCTGAAGGGGTTCATGCTCCGCGCTTGGTCTCCTTGTTCCATCGGCGTTTTCCTGTCAGCGCTGGACCCGTGGGGAGCCGCTGAGAGGGAGGATGTACTGTCAAGAATTCCTGTCATACGAGGGGAGGAAAACGGTAACCAGCGAAAACGGACTACATCTCCCAGGATGCTTAGCGGTTGAGAGGTTATGTAAACAGGAGAGCTGTTACATAACTCAAGGAAAACACGCCCTTATGTAAACAGGAGAGCTGTTACATAACTCAAGGGAAACACGCCCTTATGTAAACAGGAGAGCTGTTACATAACTCAAGGAAAATACGCCCTATAAAGGGAGGAACCAGGAGGTACAACGCTGTCGGATATTGTGTTCACACCGACGTACCTGCTTCGTGAAGAGCAGTGTTCCGGAGTGGTGCTCCAGTAAGGCAAGAACGGAGGTAGGTCGAGTCGTTACTCCCTGGGCCGTGTCTTGCCCCATCGTCACCTGTGAAGGACCCGGAAGCTCTACCGGTCAACCATTGAGCTTCGCTTTTTGACTCGGCTGAGTCCAAGCGCAGTGGCGCTTTTGCTGGTTGGAGTCGTAACTCCCAGCCCGACCAGAGACACAGGGACTGCCAGCTGTAACGCACACCAGGAGGTGTTTGCCGCGTTACAGACTCGGAAGTCCACAGGATCGATCGAGCGGCTGCTCTCGGTTCAGTCTTCTTGCTTGTGATTGGGGTATCGGTGACGCATCACCAGGAGGTGACTCCGCGTCCCGGTGCAGTCTGAGGAAGAGGTTGAGCGGCTGCTCCCTTCAGGTAGAGACCCCGGCTGGGTGTTTCCCTGACTCCTCGATTCTCCCCAACACTCTTCGTGCACCTCACAGCCTACCGATTGGCATTGTCGGCCATTTCATTTCTGCCCTCTGTTGGCATACGCCGGGACCGGCGTATATGCAGAGGACGGTTAGGACCATCCGTGCTGTGGGCTGGTAACGTACTTAGCCTGGAGGATTCCAGTGACTATAACTTTTGTTTATTCTTTGTATTATATTTGCCTTCATTAAAACAACTAACCCTTCACTAGTGGTTGCGTCCTCATTGTCGTGTCTGTTAAACGATCCTGAGACGTTCAGGGCGTTACACTAATCCTGTTGGTGCAGCTACTACACATGCACATTTGAATCTCTAGTCTGATGTAAGTAACTGGTGAATAATTTAATTGAAAATATTTTCCAGTACCAGTTTGACCACTTATATATAGTAAAACTGGTTTCAATGAAGAACACTGACACTCCTTCTCATGGAGGTATCAATGCTCTATTTTATCTTTTACTTCATTAAAAATATCTTTCTGGTCTAAGTCCTCAGTTTCACCTCTTACAAGCTGAATCACATTTCCACTTCATTCATAGCTAAAGCTGCTTCATTTTGAATAAATGCTTCTCCAAAAGGTTCTTTACTTCATGGTGCTGAACTTTATGCTGAACTTTGGCTGCTCTGAGAAGTGTCCTTGCCTTTCTCATCAGGAATTATTTCCTCCTGTTCAACCTCATCTCAACATTGTATGGTAATCTGGAAATATTGAACACTCTATGCTATTTTGACAGCATTGAGAGAATCTTCATCACAGTTATACTGTCCAAGCTATTCTGATACTGCACGCCATGGCTGGAACAAATGCAAAAGTGCCAAGTAGAACCATTTTTTTCACTGCTGTTTGGAAATTAAGCTTCCTGTGGTTGATTGGATTAACTTTTTTGTCTTACCAAACAACCACCACACCCAAGTAGTGCATATATTCCTTCTTCTGTGTTTTCTGTAGCATCATTACTTTTATATGTATAATGCTGAAGGATTTCATATAGAGATAGGTTCTCAAGATGTCTACTTCTTCTTGAATAGCAGCTATTCAGCATGTTAGTTTTCAAAATGTCTCTACTTTCAGGTTCAAATTCAGTGAGATACTGTATTTCTGGGAAAGACTTTAATACTCTATTTCGACTGTTTGCAAGGCTTACCCACATAAATCCTCTTGATTTAGAGAATACACTAGCTGAATTTAACCTGTCTGAGCCTTCAAATGAACCTATTTCTCTGTGGGAAAGCATTTTCAAACTAAAACTTTATTTATTTATTTAGTGTTTTGTATAGCACGAACATGACCCGTGAGGGTATCAGAGCACTTTACAGCAATAGTACATAATTACAAGAATTAGCAAAACAAGACAGATACAAAAAGGAACAAGTAGACATGAGAGCAGAGTCGACAATTCCGGCAGAGTTCCAGTACAAGATAAAGCAAGTCGCTTAACTGCTGAAGTTGCAGAAGCATTGAGAGGGACTGGGGTAGGAATTTGCCCATTAGGAAGGTCTTCACTTCCTTTATGAAACTTGATAGGGCAGGTATTCTTCTGATGTAAGGTGGCAGCAAGTTCCAGATTCGGGGGCAGCTCCAGCTCCTTTACAATTTCTTTGTAAGATTTTTTTCAGCTGAAATCTCCACCGACATCTCTTTTGTCTCTGTAATTTGTGACTTTTTTTATATATGAAGTGACGTAATGAGCAACAGCAATAGAGTTACCTGCAACAAACTGTAGATCCATGTTTGCATTCCACAGCTTCAGAACGAAAAGGTTGTAGTCATTAATGTACTTGGGAGTCCTCTGTTGTTCTTAGGTTGCATGTATTTTTCGGTGATTTCGACTGCAGACAAGAAGCTGTTGACTCTTCCTTGTGAGATGACAGCTCAAGGGAATACAAAACGATGTAAATTTTCTAAGGGTGGGCGGAATTTGCATAGTCGCGCTACGCAAAGCTCTGCAAAACAGTAAAAAATCTCCGCGAGCACGCAGAGTTCTGCGCACATGCGGAATTGCTTGTTCCGCCCGTTCGTGATGCTTTTTTTTTGTTCACGAACGCTTTTTGCGTGCTCGGGGGAAATGTCTCACGCATTTTGAAAGCACGAACAAGCAAAAAATTCCGCAAAGTTGCGGATCGCGAAATTTTTGACAATTCCACGTTCTCCGCAGAACGCAAAATTACCAAAATTCCACAAATTCCGCGAGCCGAACGGAATTTACCGCCCAGGCCTAAAAATTTCCCTTTGGATCTGTATTTTCGACGAAAGTGATTTCCACACCTATAATTTTTGACTCATAGAATGTGTTGTCTTGAGATCTTGCCACCAGTATCCTTCGCTATTGCGAAAGTTACATACTGCTCTATATGAGACAACACAGATTCATCAGTATCTGTTCCAAACTTTGGGCGCATCTTTTACCGATAGCAGCATGTGAATATGTGTAGCAACTCTAGCTTAGTATTTCTTGTGTCAAAAGAAATCAGTTACTCTTGGTGAAAATAAAAGCCATCATTTTATCAGTCAGGATGCATCTGGGTGTATAAGTCTCTCAATGGGTCTGTGACGGTGCATAACTCTGACAGAGGTAATAAAGCGGGGTCATGAGTCTCTGTGTGGAAATGCAAGTGGGTGCATAAGTTTCTGAGTGAGTATGTGAGTGGATGCATGAGTCTCTGAATGGGTCTGTGAGTGGCTCCATGAGACTGTAAGTGGATCTCTGAGTGGGTGCCTAAATCTCTCAGTGGATGTGTGAATGGGTGCATGAGTGTCTGAGTGCATGTGTTAGTGATCCCTGGGGCCCAGCCGTACTTATCATAACAGGGTGCATAAGTCTCTGAGTGGAGGCGTGGCCTGACAACATGGCCGGCTTGACGCGTTTTTGCGCTGCTCTTGCCCCAATGGTTCTAAATCCTGCATAATCCTGGCGTAATAGTGTCTCCTGTGGCCCGATCCGGTGGCGGAGCCCCCCCTGACTTCACCAGTACCAGTGTTGGGACGGAAAAACAGCCTGCAACTGGGAGAAATCGCGCGGCCCACTGCGGTCCCGCCGGAATCCTGCCCCCGGTAGCTGGACAGCAGAGAAGCCCCGGCTGGGAGTGCAGGCGGCTGGTGACTGCGGTGCGCGGCCGGCCAGCCGATGAGACTCCGGCGGTGTGACCTACGCAAGGCCGGTGCGGTGTGAGGAAATATGAATTTTGTGATCAGTTATGTCCCCTATCGTAGACCCCAACGGCTCCATGTGCATGCTATAAGTACATGTATGTTCCCTCCAGTTCCAGTTTTGAAGACGCAAATATATGTGCGTCCACCGTCAACATGTCCTCTTTCAGATCCGCCATGAATGGGTCAGATATTCCATTCCTAAGTATGAAAGGCCACCGACTTTATGTGGTTCACTTTCCACATTTTACAGATTCAGGCGAATAGGCCCTGAATTCTGTCATTAAGCCTTTTCCTGCCTTCTGCCTCTGAAAGCTCCAGTCTGAGCCTGCATCTGTATCCATGAACTTTGTCCTACTCCCTGCGCGGCTAACGGTGCCTGATCCAGCATATTGCCTGCCAAAAACTGTATTTCACCTTCAAGATTATCTACTCCGCTCCTCATCCGATGCATTCCTGTCTAGCAGTTTAGGTAAACATTCCTCCAGCTACCGTGCAAAGGGCCAGGCCTCGCTGTCCTCATGCTAGTAATTCATAGGCCCCGTTTCCATGGAATATTCCTACCCCCTCGCATCTCATGTAGACACTTAGACGCTTGTACACGCACTAACAGTCAGTATAGAATAGATTCTATCCTAGAGACCTTTCCTTTTGGATAACACAGTTCTCTAAACATAGGATATTAGATATGATTTGGGATTAGGTTGACATGACCCCCAGACTTCTGTCTCCACACGTAGAGCTAAATGTCAAGTCCCCTTCACCCTCTAGTTGCACGTCAATCACACGTCATGCGGCTGCGCGCGCATCTCTGCCAAATATTTCTGCTGACATTGCAGGATTCTTTTATGGATCCACCCACTTGTGACATCATGTATAATGACGTTTATTAAATTACGCCCATAAGACCGCCTTTATTAGTTACGTATGCACAGTTTATCTGTATTATCAGCTGTTACGCCTTTTGCATCTGTTTCACTGTAATGCATTTTCTATAAAACTGCTTATCTGTCAATAATGTATGCCCTTCCTTCCTGAACTTTCGTGGTGATGGAATAGAAAGCCTACAATTCGAATTGTATTCCTTTGTATAGGAATAAAGCCTTTTAAAACCTCTAATACCACGGATTCTGCCTCTTATATTTACTGAGTTATTCTTAATAGACTTTACCGCATAAAAATAGTACCGGTAATGAAATATTTACCACATAAATTGGCGCCCGAACAGGGACACTTTCTCATCTCACGCGCCGGCGGTGCGTTGCAGGCCCGGTCTCCTGCCACAGCTGAACGGACAAAAACGCGTACCTGCAGGATTTCCTGTATCTCCCTCCGGCCAAGCGGGGGCGACTGAGGCTGCGATCAACACCCAGACGAGGCGGTGAGAAGTGCGAAGTATCCCGACCAGAGCCTAGCTGAGAGAGCAAGATCCGAGGTATACAGAGGCCCACCAGGTTCCGAAGTTCCGAGTCCAATCAAGTCGAGTCCAGTCCGGTCCAGTTTCAGTTCCGTTCCGAGGCCTTCCGTTCCGAGCTACCCGGTGAGTACCATTACCGGGGAGGCATTTAACGTGCACATAGTCTGTGCCGGTCAAGACGGGTTTGGGTACACAAATCCGGTCTGCACTGTTTCAGCAGTGTATCTGTACTGTTTAGCAGTATATATAGTATGTCTTGCATATAAATAAATATTATCTAGTGTCAGTATTATGTCAGTAACTAGTTTTCTATTAGTTATCATTGTTCGTTAAAACTGTTAAATGTTAAATGTTTTAATACGTTCTATACATTGTGGTGTGAATGACTGTTCATTATTGTGTTTATTTGTATTAAGTGTGTTTAAGATTAAGTAACCAGATCTAAAAATGCCGCTCTTTTCGAAACTAAGACAGATCAAAACTAGAAAAGGTGTACTCGAAGAAGCTGTTCCCATCCCACCTAGGGACACTCCCGGGTACTTTATGTATCATAAGCATGGCCTAGATGCCGTATTATTTCTTGATTTATGGGTGGACTACACCAAGGATTTGCCAGAAAATCAGAGATGGCCCGCAGCGGGGACCTGGGATGCAGATTGCATCATGAGAGTAGAAGAAGAATTATGGAAAAAGAAAGCCAGACAGTCACAGAAAGATGCCATTGAATTATGGCGTAAAGAATCATATAGACGTACAGAAAAAGCACTCAGACAGGAAGAGAAAGGTAGAGAGAATTCAAATAAAACTCGAGAAAATCTATTACTTGAGGAAGGTACCCGAGTAAACTCAGAACAAGTAGATAGACAAAGAAACACTCTTATGAATGGTATGTATCCTCTTTTGGCCGAAGGGTTACCTAAGGCTACCCCGGAAATACCAAAAGATTTAACTCCTCCATTGCTCCCGATAAAAGCACATCCCAAAACAGCAAAGGACGTTTTCCTTTCCTCCTATTTAGATGACGTAGCTCCCGAGTATGCTAATGCCATACCACCCACACCGCTTGCCGATGGTGTTCAACACCAAGAGCATCCGTCTGTTTCCCCGCAACTACAAACTCCTACACAAGTTCCCACAGGTCCGTCCGTTTCTACAGTCTTTCCCGCATCTACAATCTCTATCCTACGTCCAACGAATCCTTTCGTGCCTAGCACCTCAGATGGTGCTACAGGAGGTACGACAGACATGTTTGCCACCCCGCCGCGAAATAAACAGACCCTTAGAGATTTAGCACTCCAACGTACACCCCAATTAGCGACATCCGACATGTTTAAAGAACAGCTTGTGGATTGTAGATACGACCCAGTACCAGGTAGACAGGATAAATTGCTCATATCATCACTACGTATACGACGAGCTACATTATATTTAATGACGATACCAGGAATGGTTGAACATCTAGACAATATATATCGCTTTGTCCAAACAGGGCGAGGTCCAGAAAGTATTAACGAAGCTATGGAATACCAGAAAGTGGATGTCCAAAGACAACTACTACGTTTTTTCATAAATTGTGTAATTAGGAATCAAGACAGGCCCGGGGCAGATCACGATACCATGCAAAGACTTGTCAAATGGGGTCAGAACATATCAGAAGAGAAACATGATAGACAGGCGTGTATAATCGCCATGTGTCGAAAGATCCACAAGGAAGTAGAACGAATACATAAAGAAAGACGAGAAACAGACAGAGTAGAATCAGAAGAGGAGGAGGAGCAAGAATCAGAACAATTAGAAACGATAGCTTATGTAGGTAGAGGAAGATCCCATAATAAGACTAGAGGTTTTAATGACCCGATACGTCCGATAGGTCCAGAATATAATCGACATTTTCAAACCCCTATGTTAAATACAAAGTCCCCCGAACACCTATTCCAAGCCGCTGATAAATTACTCCGAGATCGAAGGGGGTACCATATGCTCGATTCCATGGACGAACAAGAATTAGCCAGGTCAGCAGTACAATGGGCTGATAGTCCCAGCGAATACAATGATGATGCACTAGCGCACACATTTCTGAATCTTGACCCCTACGAACAGCGTTTAGCTAGTATATACATGATTCAACACCTCCTTATATTATATAAAAGCCAACACTCCAATCCAGGACCCTTACCTGACATATTGACAGAACTACTCACGAATATATGGAGAGGGTCAGGTACTGATTTGATTAAAGAAATTCTAGAATTCCGAAACCAATATTTAAATTTCGTATGCCCAGAACACGTTCCAGTTCCCATCATAGGAAGAAAAATGTATCACATAGATAGACAGAACCCATTACGCGAAGTACACCCAATCAGAGGTGACGGTAATAACTTTACACGCGTGTTTGTATACACGCCTATAACTAAACTGGAATTATTAGAAATGAAGAAAGTAGTACCCAGCCATGACAAGGATCCAGCAGGTTTCCACCGTGAAATAAAAGACATGTTACTCATGGGAGAGTATACCTACCCCGACATTATGAAAATATTAAAAGTCCTATTACCCGCCGGTGTTTATGAGAAACTCAAAGAAAAGGAATGGGAGGTGGGAGACCAAAAGATAGATTGGACAGCATTAGAAAACGAAGAAAGGGCCCGAGCTGCAGGAGCAGGACTTGGGGAAAAGACTACAGCACTAGCAGGACTTCTAGTGCAGGTACTGCCACGTTTATTAACTACGAAAAAGGAAGACTGGGGTGCAATATCAGCCTGTAAACAAAAGCCAGATGAAGACACTAGTGATTTCTATTCCCGATTTGAAAAATGTTTTGGTATAAATAGTGGTATAAAAGCCAGTAGTGAGTCATATCCACATCTGTTTGTGACAAAATTAGTTGAAAATTCTCTGCTACAAGTCAAGAATAGAGTATTGAAATTTGAAAGTACCTGGCAAGGTAATACCCCATCACAGATGTTACAGATGTTACAATATCACCACAATAGAATTAGAGAAGAACAAGAACACGAACAAAGACGTATGAAAGATACAAAAATGAAAATGCTTGTTGCTCAGTCAGTCCCAGCTGATGGTCATAAAAAGGGTGATTCTGCAGGTCCTACGAAAGGGACATGCAACTATTGTAAACAACAAGGTCATTATATACACGATTGTCCAGTCCTGAAACATAATATTGCTACAGGTAGAACCCAGGAGAGACCACGTCCACCTAGACAGGATCAGAATCAACAACAAATCCCTCAGCATGCACAACCTAGGTTAGCTCCACAACAACTAGCTCCGCAACAGGGAGCTCCACAACAGATCGTAGCACCACCACAAGCGCAGCCTATTGCTGCAACACAAGCAACAACACAACAGATGTATCAGTATGCACAAGCAGATTATCCCGATTATCAGCGATATACATGACATAGCCTAGAGAGGGAAGTTGGCTTACCCCTTATTGAGGTTCCTGTAGACCAAGAGGGACCTTATGTACATAGTGAACTATTAGGGGAAGACAGAAAGTTTTTACTTGATACAGGGGCAAGCAGAACAACTATAAGACGCAGTGAAGTTCCAGGGGCACCCCTCTCAGGCTCACAGAATATTTCCCTTGGATTCTCAGGAAAACCTATCATTAATGAAGTAACACAACCTCTTCCACTCACGATTGGTCCATTGACACGTACTACAGATTTATTGCTTACTAAATCATGTCCAGAAAACTTGTTAGGTATAAAAACATTGAAAGCTCTAGGAGCTATAATATGTTGTTCTCCGGAAGGAGTACGATTATTTTTACGTGACTTTAAAGGTCACTACGTGTCCAGAGATATGGATCACCGACTGCAGAATTTACCTACACATTTATGGGCACAAGGCCCCACTGATGTTGGTTGCATGAATATTACACCATATCGTGTTACACTAAAAACAGGAGTAATACTACCACGAATGCGACAATATAAGTTACCACCCGATGCTGTTGTGGCTTTGCTGCAAATCATTGACGAGCTCATTGCACAAGGAGTGGTTGTCGAAACCGACTCCAATGTATGTAATTCCCCGATAATTCCGATTCTTAAAAGAACGGATCCAAAAGCACCACCAGTATATCGATTAGTTATTGATCTGCGCGAATTAAATAAATGTATTGTACCACAATACCCTGTGGTCCCAGATATCTCTTCATTACTAACAGCTATTGACTCAGAAGCAACGTTCTTCACTGTAATTGATCTCAAGAATGCTTTCTTTAGCGTCCCAATAGATCCGGAAAGTCAATATCTGTTCGGATTCAGTTTAAATGGACGAAGTTTTAAATTCACACGCGCACCTCAAGGATTTACAGAAAGCCCCAGCATCTATAGCCAAGCACTGAAACGAGAACTTGACAGTATCCACATGCCAGTTAACACTACCTTGCTTCAATATGTCGATGATCTGCTGATCACCGCCCGAAGCGAACCTGAATGTGAAACAGCGTCACTGACGGTTTTAAAATTTTTGGCTGACAAGGGGCACAAGGTGTCCCCTCCTAAGCTGCAATTCTGTGTCCAGCGAGTTGTTTACCTTGGGCACTCGCTGTCCAAGGAGGGAAGGCAGCTTACACCCGACCGTATCCAGTTAATCGCTAACATGCCACCACCCAAGACACAAAAGGAGGTGCGGGCTTTTATAGGCCTCACTTCATACTGTAGGCAGTGGATCCCTCAATATGCATTTCTAGCAAAACCACTCATCCAGTTGACAACACAGGAGGCAGCCACATCGACTGTCCTCCCTTGGACTCAAGAACATACACACGCCTTTGAAAGCTTAAAGAAAGCTTTATGCCAAGCACCTGTTTTAGCAACACCATGTTACAGTAAACAGTTTACACTCTTTGTTACAGAACGCGAAGGTACTGCCTTGTCAGTACTCACTCAGGAACAAGCAGGATCACACAAACCATGTGCTTATTTCTCTAGTACATTAGATCCAGTAGCTCAGGCTCTTCCTGCGTGCCTGAAATCGGTGGCAGCAACAGCTTTAGCAATCAGACAAAGCGATGCCATAGTGTTAGGACACCAACTGACAGTACAAGTACCACACGCAGTAGAGGTTCTCTTGAATCGCACACAAACACAACACTTGACTATAGCGAGACTCACCGGTTACGAATTGACATTGTTTCAACCACACATAGAAATCAGACGTTGTAATACGTTAAATCCTGCCACACTGTTACCAGTGGGCGGAACAGATCCATTGGCACATGATTGTGTCGAAGTCATTACTATCACGACGAAACCCAGACAAGACTTGACAGATATCCCTTTGTCAGATCCAGACCTGACATTATATGTAGATGGGTCATGTATGAGAACAAGTACAGGAGAGTTAGTGGCCGCCTACGCAGTCACGACAGACACTGAAGTCATTGAAACAAATCGTATTAACACTTTGTCAGCTCAAGCAGCAGAGCTCATCGCTCTGACACAAGCCTGTATTCAAGCCACAAATAAGAAAGTCAACATATACACAGATTCACGTTATGCATTCGGAGTCGTCCATGACTTCGGCGTACTGTGGCGAGAGAGAGGTTATTTAACTTCTCACGGTGCCCACATCCAGCACGGACCCCTCATTCAAGCCCTATTAGACGCGATTCATCTACCCACTGCAATATCGATTATGAAATGCAAAGCCCATACAAAAGTTACCGATATCATTTCTCAGGGTAATGACCTAGCTGACAGAACAGCTAAACAGACTGCTCAGAATCAGACTCTCACAACTGACATGACAAAGACAATAGTTCCGACACCAACACATTGCATGACAGTTAAGGATCCCGCCCTTGATGTAATTGACATACAGACACATGCTACACCAGAAGAAATAAAGAAATGGACTGAATTAGGAGGGATCCAAACGGATCAAGGATGGATGACGAAGGAAAAATCTATATGGTTTCTTCCCGACTCCATGGTTCAAGTTATCATTAACACAATACATAGTCCAGCGCACCTAGGAGAAAAAGCTATGCTAGACAGCATTCAACACATTTGGTTCAACAAACACTTGCGAGCAGCAGCTAAACAAAAAGTTCGTACCTGTATGATATGTTGTCAGTTTAATCCAGGTAAAAGCATCCCCGTAGAGCAGGGTGGATTTCAACCTCCCGATCATGCTTTTGAAGTCCTCCAGATGGATTATATCCAGATGGAACGATGTCGAGGATTCAAATATGTTCTCGTAGTTGTCTGTGCTCTTTCCCGTTGGACAGAAGCCTACCCGGTTTCAGATTACACTGCCCCGACTACTGCCAAACAGTTAGTTCGAGAATTCTTCCCACGGTACGGTTTACCACGTGTTGTCTACTCAGATAACGGCCAGCCGTTCTCATCCGAACTAATGAAACACGTTTCCCTTTTGTTAGGCTACCAATGGAAATTCCACTGTGTCCGGCATCCCGAGGCAGCAGGTCTCGTGGAACGTCATAATCAAACCCTGAAAATTAGATTGTCCAAAATATGTAGAGAAAAAGGTGTCGATTGGATAGTAGCCTTACCAGTTGCACTCTTTTACATGAGAATGGTAGCACATTCTCGAACAGGGCTATCCCCGTACGAGGTGATCTTCGGTAGACCACCAAATATGTGGGGGACGCCTATACCTCGCAAAATCACTGATGTTGACTGTAATATGCTGACAGATTACCTGGCTTCCTTGATGTCTGCACTACAATCTTGTCGTTCACAGGTAACCGCAGCTTTTCCCGATAATACTGAGGTGAAGCCCCATGACGTGGTTCCTGGTGACCTGGTTTTGGTCAGGAATTTCGACCGGAAGACCCAACTGGAGCCTAGGTGGAAGTCGCCGAAGCTAGTTCTACTCACTACAAGGACAGCCGTGAAGATTGAGGGTCGCAAAGGGTGGTTGCACTCGAGTCATATCAAGAAATTTTATGGACTACCATCCAGTGTGAATACTCAACCTTGTATTCCCTCACAGATAGACTCAAAGCTCCCCTTGGTTGAGCTGTCAAAACCAGAACTGTACAAACTAAAATTGAGGTCTAGCAAGTCAGACAATTTGATTGTTTAAGTCCTCTCCAAGGTGAATCGGTTGAATTTGTCTCTGACATGTATCCTCTAGACCGGAATAGAGAAAGAAATCAGCAGATGCAGCTTAAAAAACATGCGTATTGTAAATCACTTCGTAGTCACTGCACAGTAACACTATTAATTTTGTTTTTTCTAAGTCTTCTGATCATTATTTTCAGCATACTATTGCACATGTATTACCCTATTCTTAAGCGTGCTTACAATGTAACTGCAGAACATTCTTTTAGCGAATTACCTCCGCATGAGTTGTCCTATAGATTTGCGCTGCGCAACAACACATTCATTAGTATGTTACATCATTCCCATCAGACCAGCAATGCCACAAATTGTTGGATATGTGGCCGACTCCCTCCCTATCAGAACTATAAGGGAGTTTTGCCCCTCTTTCCATATCCGTTCACACACAATGGCTCCTGTGGAGCATGGTTTAGTTTGATTAATTCCCTAGATTCAAATTCCGCAGTTTACCAATACAACTGGGTGTGGGGAAACCTGAACCTAGTTTTGCTTAAAGTCTGCTACCCTAACAAGGAGGGACTTCCCAAAAGAACAGGAACTGATCTAGAAAATGAAGTATATGGATTAGGTAATTTTACACTTAACCTCATGATCCTGAACGTTGAATCTGAAGCTACACCAATCTTGCCCGCCATGTCAGTATTCCCAGTAAAAGGGGAATTATGTGTAAGAAAGAATGGTTCCATACACATGGGCCATAGTAAATTCACCACTGTAATAAAATTCAGTGATCAAGGCAAGTCTACATTTAGAGCTTCCCATCATTCCTACTTCATATGTGGCCAGACCGCATATATATGTCTACCTTTAGATTGGGATGGTACTTGTTACATAGCATTCCTTCTGCCACCTGTTTTCCTAGCTCCTCCTGATTATCATAGAAATACCCATTTAGTACACAATAGACAACAGAGAGATCTCCCAATTGTCGATTACACTGAAACAGCATGGGAAAAATACACAGATTTCAATAAAGGTTTCTTTCCCTATATAGGTACAGTCACTAATAGTAAGCTGATACGTAGATTAACTAGAACCCTTGAAGCAGTAGTGAACGAGACTATTTCCGCCTTAGGCAATTTAACAGAAGAGCAGTCTGCTATGCGGATTGTTGTGCTTCAAAATCGTCTTGTCCTTGACGTCATCCTGGCCGATAGGGGCGGAGCTTGTAGGGTCATCGGATCAAGTTGCTGCATTTTCATACCAGAAAATTCGCCGTCAGTATATAAAGCCATAACCCGCCTTCATAAGATTATAAGCCAGATACACCAGAGTCCAGGCACCTGGACTTGGTCCGGTTGGTTCTGGGGCGTGTTGTCAGCCTGGGGATGGAGAATCCTATCCTTCCTAGGTATTGGCTTTCTCATACTATTCAGTTGCTGCTTATGTCTACAATGTGGGCCAGCGATTTGTGGTCTGTGTGCCACATCGTGTATCCCACATCCAAGTTTTCGTTCAAGATCCCGGAAGAAGAAAGAAGAACAAATGATGCTATATGAACAGATCGATGGATTGATGAAGATCGATATCTCCTGAGGGTCCGTAGGGGACAAGGAGGGAATGAGGAAATATGAATTTTGTGATCAGTTATGTCCCCTATCGTAGACCCCAACGGCTCCATGTGCATGCTATAAGTACATGTATGTTCCCTCCAGTTCCAGTTTTGAAGACGCAAATATATGTGCGTCCACCGTCAACATGTCCTCTTTCAGATCCGCCATTAATGGGTCAGATATTCCATTCCTAAGTATGAAAGGCCACCGACTTTATGTGGTTCACTTTCCACATTTTACAGATTCAGGCGAGTAGGCCCTGAATTCTGTCATTAAGCCTTTTCCTGCCTTCTGCCTCTGAAAGCTCCAGTCTGAGCCTGCATCTGTATCCATGAACTTTGTCCTACTCCCTGCGCGGCTAACGGTGCCTGATCCAGCATATTGCCTGCCAAAAACTGTATTTCACCTTCAAGATTATCTACTCCGCTCCTCATCCGATGCATTCCTGTCTAGCAGTTTAGGTAAACATTCCTCCAGCTACCGTGCAAAGGGCCAGGCCTCGCTGTCCTCATGCAAGTAATTCATAGGCCCCGTTTCCATGGAATATTCCTACCCCCTCGCATCTCATGTAGACACTTAGACGCTTGTACACGCACTAACAGTCAGTATAGAATAGATTCTATCCTAGAGACCTTTCCTTTTGGATAACACAGTTCTCTAAACATAGGATATTAGATATGATTTGGGATTAGGTTGACATGACCCCCAGACTTCTGTCTCCACACGTAGAGCTAAATGTCAAGTCCCCTTCACCCTCTAGTTGCACGTCAATCACACGTCATGCGGCTGCGCGCGCATCTCTGCCAAATATTTCTGCTGACATTGCAGGATTCTTTTATGGATCCACCCACTTGTGACATCATGTATAATGACGTTTATTAAATTACGCCCATAAGACCGCCTTTATTAGTTACGTATGCACAGTTTATCTGTATTATCAGCTGTTACGCCTTTTGCATCTGTTTCACTGTAATGCATTTTCTATAAAACTGCTTATCTGTCAATAATGTATGCCCTTCCTTCCTGAACTTTCGTGGTGATGGAATAGAAAGCCTACAATTCGAATTGTATTCCTTTGTATAGGAATAAAGCCTTTTAAAACCTCTAATACCACGGATTCTGCCTCTTATATTTACTGAGTTATTCTTAATAGACTTTACCGCATAAAAATAGTACCGGTAATGAAATATTTACCACAGGTGGGGCCTACATGCACCCCGGCTGCAGACGACTGAAAGCGGCGTGGGGGCTGCCTGGGTGCCCGCTCAACGAATCATGCCCAATGCGGCCTGGATGGCTGTAGAGTGAAGCCACCCCACAGTGCAATATTGAACCCTGACGCGGCAGGTGAGGCCTACCTGAGGCCGGAGTGGTGAGTCCTCCCTACACCTTGACTGGAGGGGCCTAGAGGTGGCACGGGGGTCGCCTCTGGGCCTGCGAAGCGGATCGCACTATCTGGGGCCAGAGACCGGAGCGTGTACAATCAAGTGACCAGGGCTGGGGCCTACGCCGGACCAGTGTGGTGATCCCTGCCTGCTTTACTGTGTGAACCCAGTGTGGTGATCCCGGCCTGCATTACAGCGGAAAGCGGCAGGACAGGATGCAGAGGCCACCTGAGGGCCCGAGGGGTGGACTACACAGCCTGTGGCCTGGGGCTAACACCCAGTAGCGGGGGTGGGGCCCCCTCCCATATAACACCAAATACCCCCGGCCTGGCAGAGACATACGGTGCTTCATTGGCCCTGGGGTGTCTGCCTCGCGATTTTGGCGGAGGACCAGATGACCGCAAGAGAGGGGACGAAATCAAACGGCAGAGCTCGCTGGGAGGGCCGGTGGTGGCGACACCAGCCCCAGTCAGAGGAAGGGGTGGCCTGTGAGATATTGATGGCGCGGAGCCCCCGAGAATGGGACAGACCGCCTGAGAGATCCCCCTCTGAACTGTCTGTGTCATTATCATTTCCCTGTCGGGGAGGGCACCGGGAAGTGCCCTAGGAAAGCAGCTCTGGATATGGAGAAAGACCGGCCTATAAGAGGAGCCCAAACAAATAAAATAATGCAATACACGGTTCCAGGCCTGACTTCTGCAGACCGCCTTAGAACGGACCTGGAGCAGGGGACCCACCAAGGCTCAGAAGCCCAGGACAAGGCCGATATTTTGGATGCGATTTGTGACTCTAGGGTGGCGCTAGAAACCAAAATGGACGGGATGGCCATGGACATCAACCATTTGCGCCTGGATCTCAGGAAGGTGGCAGACAGGGTTACCACCACGGACGGGGACCTGAGCGCTCTGCAAACCGAAGTCCGTCAGCAGAGGGAGACGGTAACAGCTCTCCAGGATCACACGGCCCGGCTGGAGGACCGGGCTGAAGATGCGGAACGCCGGTCAACAAGGAACAATCTTCGTTTCTTGGGATTTCCAGAAAAGGTGGAAGGGCTGGCGGCGGACCTATTTCTCGAAGACTGGATTGGCACAGCATTCCCAAACCTACCACTCTTCAAAATGTTTGCAGTGGAGAGTGCTCACAAATCTCTTGGGCCGCCACCGAAACCAGGATCCCCGCCTAGAGCCATGATAGCCTGACTGTTCAATTTCAGAGACCGGGACGTGATCCTGCAACACATTCACACCACGGGTCCCCCAGATTTGAAAATCATGACATCCATATATACCCAGACTATACTAAAAAGGTGCAAGAACTACGAAATGACTTCCTGGGTGTCAAACGCAGGATGCGAAGCCACAATATTAAATACAGCTTACTGTTCCCGGCCAGGCTTCGAGTACAATACGGCGCCAAGATACACTTCTTTGGTAACCCGTTAGAGGTGGCGGATTGGATGGACTCGCTGGGCCTGGCCGGCCAAGACCAAAACCAGGACTGGCAGGAGTAGAGACGCCGGAGCGGTCGGCGGCAGAACCAGCAATGTCGAGATGAAGAGCAGCAACCGAGGGGACGCGATTTGGCAGATGGAGGACGCATCACGGTGGGACCAGATGGCACTCTCCTTACAGAACTGGAGGCGATCCCGACACAGAACCAGTTCTCTCTATTATGTTTAGTACAGGAAACACAGTCAGAGTTGGGAGGTGCCCCCAGTCCGGTTGTTGAGAGCTCTGGAGATAAGTGAGTGGTGGACTCGGTGCTGAGATCGTGGGATTTGGGTTCATGGACACTGTATTTGTTTTGACCTGTGGGGCACTGGACGTTCCCGAGAGATTTCTATGAGAGGGTATTGGCCCAGTGACACTGGGAAAAGGGAGGGGCTGGAAACATGTTTTTTGGTTTAAGGAGGTTACGCTATTACACCCATTTATAGTTTCAACTTGCCGGCTGTAGAGTGCTGAGGTGGCCTGGCTACACCACTGGTCGGGCGGGGCTGCGCGGTGCCAGTCAGTCGGCTGAACATCAGAGTTGGGGGAGAGGGGTCCTTCCGGACTTGGGAGAGTACGTTTATTCTTATTCGTTATTACAAGTTGAGGGGGGTGGTTTAGGGGTGGATGAAACTCTGGGGCGGGGTTCTGAGTCCTCTGGCCAGGATCAGGTTATGAGAATGAAGTACTACCGCCTGTGGGTGGGGGGAGTTGGGGTTTCACGATATGGTTTTGTTTGGGTTGCTGCCGGGTTTAGTCTTGGCTGCATCACTGGAAGCTGGAGAAGTCTGCATCTTGGGGAGTCACACTGTAATATTTTGAGGGGTCCCTCGCATGACAGTCAGGTGCCGCGACACCAAAAACTGCTAATGAATGGCAGGTGACACGCAAAGGTATAAGCTGATAACATGGAATGTTCGGGGGCTCAATAACATGATCAAGCGAATCCGGGTGGCAACTTATCTTAGACGGTATGGGGTAAGCATAGCCCTGCTCCAGGAGACACACCTATGGGAAGACTGTCTTAAATATGTCCAACGTAGATGGCGGGATCAGTTTTTCGCCACATCCTATTCGGGATTTGCCAGGGGAGCGCTGATCTGGGTGGCACCGGGAGTTCCCTTTAAGGTTACGCACACTAAACAGGATCCTGAGGGGAGGTTTTTGATGGTGGAGGGGACGCTAGATGGACGCAGTATATACCTGGTAAATATTTATGCCCCGAACAGTGATGATGGTGTGTTTCTGGGTCGGGTCCTGGGGCAGCTGGACCTGGACCCAGACACGGAATTGATTATAGCAGGAGACTTCAATTGTGCCCTTGATGGGGAGTTAGACGGATACCCCCCAAAGCTGGATGCCAAACCTAGAGTTAGAGAAGCGATGGGACAGATGCTCCAGAATTATGGCCTATTGGGTGTATTGAGACACCGCAACCCCGGTCGTCGGGTGTACTCGTGCCACACACCTGCTGCCAATACCCACAGTAGACTGAACTATTTTTTTATCCAAAAGATGGCGGTACATCGGATTGCGGAGACGCAATATCTGGCCCGCTATTTGCCCGATCACTCCCCGCTCTTACTTACATACTCGTTAGGCAGACCGAGGTCTAAGGTACCACTATGGAGGCTTAACACCGAGGCTTTTGGTGACCCGGTCTATAAAGACGCTATCGCGGACGGGCTCGAGGCTTATCTGGAGGTCAACTGGGGCTCAGCCAGCACTAGAGCGATCGAATGGGATGCAATGAAGGTGGTGGTGCAAGGGATATGTTTGTCCACGGAGGTGGGGGTTAAAAAAGTGTTAGAACGCGATCTCCGGCGGTATGAGGGACACTTGGTGGCACTGGAGACGGACCTTCCCACGAACAAGGAGAAGTTGGTGGAATGGGCTGAGGTGCGGCAGAATTTAGGGGACACGTGGGACTCGCTCAGCAAATTTAATAGAAACGCCAGCAGGCGACGATGGTATACAGAGGGGGATAAGGCAGGGTGGCTACTAGCATGACTGATTCAGGCGGAAACTCAACCTCACCCGATTCTGGCACTTGAGAATGATCTGGGCCAGACGGTATACACCCAACATGAGATTAATAACGTATTTCGGACTCATTTATGTAAAATATATTCCAAGCCCCAGCCCCCCATGGCCCCTGAGGTCGGGAAGGCCTGTTTTGCTGAGATGCAACTGCCTTGCATAGACGCAGACAGTCAGGAGTTCGTGGGTGGCCACCTTAGAGGGGAGGAAATACGGGCGGTGATCGCCCATTTGAAGACTGCGAAGTCTCCTGGGATAGACGGCATAGCCGCCAAACTTTATAAGGAGTATGGGGGGGTCCTAATCCCGAAACTCCTCGAAATTACAGCGGAGGCCCATGACCGCTCCCAGACTCCATGCGGGAAGCATTGATAGTGATGATCCCCAAGCCAAGCCAGGAAAAGATCCCCTCCTTCCCAGCTCTTATAGGCCCATCTCAATGCTGAACGTAGATCTTAAAATTATCAGCCAGGTGCTGGCATTTAGGCTCCTCCCCTATCTTCGACGGCTGGTTCATGATGACCAGTCCTGGTTTTACCAGGCAGGAATACGCTGAGAACTATTCGCCGCCTCGCCCATGTTATGCAATCATTGGAGGGACGGGCCCAGCAGAGCACCTTAGTGTTCCTCGATATCGAACAAGCGTTCGACTCGATCAGATGGGCCTATCTCTGGCAGGTGCTCTTAAAAATGGGATGGGGGAGGGGTTTGTAAATTGGATAAAATTGCTCTACGCTCGGCCGGTGGCAAGGGCTCACACAGGACGATACGTATCGGACATAATACCCATAACGAGGGGGACACGGCAGGGATGCCCGTACTCCCCCTTGCTATTTGCCCTGGCAATGGAGCCGTTGGCTTGTCATCTCCGCAGGGTACTCGAGGGGCAGGGCCTACGGGTAGGGAGTATGAAGCATGTCGTATCGATGTATGCCGATGATGCGTTAATATACTTGAACCGGCCGAGACAGTCATTGCCGACTCTGATAGCTGCACTATCACAGATTACGGCCGCCTCCGGGCTTTCCATTAATAAAACAAAATCACAGCTGTACGCGGTTGGATTCGGAAACGACTGGGAGGGAGTCCAACGACCGGAGATGGGACTTCCAGGGGTAGAGGACACGCTTCGCCATCTGGGGATATGAATCGGAAGGAATGCGACAATTTTTTACCACCATAACATGGGGAGGATAATTCGGGGTCTGCAGGGTAGTATTGCCTTCTGGAACACACTAAAACTCTCCCTAATGGGGAAGACTGCCCTAATAAAAATGGTGGTCCTGCCTCGCTGTTTGTACACACTGCAAGGTTCCTTCTTTGAACCTTCGCACCGGACATTCAGGGAACTGGATGCACAGCTGGTCCTATTATTGTGGAATGGGAAGCGCTGTAGGGTATGTTTAGAGGTTATGAAACGTAGATGGGGCAAAGGGGGTTTAGAGATCCCGGATTTAGAAGTCTACTATTTCGCTTCACAATTGCAACACGCTATCGCCTGGTTGGACACGGATCCCTCTTGGGAGAGGTCCCTACGGGCAGGTACATATGGGGACCGACAGCTGGGAGCGCTTCTGTGGCAGGTAGGGGGGCCGCGAGAACACGGTCCTCCATTGGTGCGGCTTGTGGCTGCAATATGGAACCGGTTGGTACGGCGACTGATCAGAGACAGGCCGTTTGCCCCAGAGATGGACTTCTGGCTGATGCCACCCTTTGCTCAAATAGACCAGGTCATGTCAACAGATAAATGGAAGGAGGGCGGCTGCCTGATGCTGTCTGACTTCTACCCGGACGGGAAATTCGTCACTTATCAGGAGGCGGTGATGACCTTTGAGCTGGGATCGGGGCAATTTCTGCAATACACTAAAATTGCGGCAACGGCGCGGCAATTATGGCCCTCGTTTCCAGAGGCTCCGGGGCACACCCAAACCCTGGTCACCATGATTGTGATGCCAGAGGGACGCAAGTTTGTGACCCACCTCTACAGGGCGCTGAGGGACGATAAAAAGATAGGCCCCCTAAAGATAGAACATAAATGGCAGCAGGTGTGTCCGCAGGAGGTCACAACACGAGATTGGGAAAAAATACGCGAGAGTGTGAGGAAGGTGTCGGTTAGTAATCGCTTCAAACAAATCCAGTATAATATCATACATATGACTTATCTCTCACCCAAGAGGCTCCAGGCTATCGACAACACCAGGGATCCACATTGCCCTAGATGTAGTAACGCTCAGGCGGATTTTCCTCACATGGTGTAGACGAGCCCAACGATCCAGACGTACTGGGTGGCGGTCCTCGAGGACCTGACCAGGGTAACGGGGTGGACAATAGACCTGGACCTGCGTGCCCGTCTCCTGGGATTGATTCCTCGAGATCCTAAACGAAAAGTAAGCGGGCGATTCCTGATGCTGGGCCATGTTGTAGCCAAGTGATGTATTGCGATCCATTGGTTATCCCAGCAAGGACCATTATTAGCGAAATGGTGGGTGGATCTACGGGAGTGGGCTCTGGCAAAGGAGGGACATATCCGGAACACCAAGAGAGATGACAAACTACCCGAGGTCCTACTGGCATGGGGAGCAATGATTCAGGAGATAGCAGGACTGGCCTCCCAATCTACTCTGGAAAGTTCAAGGCCGCCGTCTTCTGGGAGGGGAGAGGCCCCAGGACAAAGGGGAGAGGCGCACGGAGACCCAGCATAAGGATTATGATGCTTAGACTTCAAGTTATAGAGACCCAGAATCAGGGAGGGGTATTGGGAGGGGGTGCGGGGAGGGGTTGGAAGGGAGGTGTTGAGTTCTGTTTAAGCACAAAATGATACTGAGAATATTGAAGATTGAGGAATCTCCATGGACGTAACCATTGGTTCAGACTTTGACATGTATTGTTGGTGAAACATAAACCACTTCGGGCATGCAGTATGATTGTATTTACATTTGATTTATTGATTTGGAGGTATAAAACTAATAAAACAATCAACAATTTAAAAAAAAAGTCTCTGAGTGGGGCTGTGACTGGGTGCTTGAGTATCTGATATGGTGTGTTAAGGGTTCATTAGTCTATAAATGAGTCTCTGAGTGGGTGTGTGAGTCTCTGAGTGAGTGTGTGAGTAGGTTCATAAGTTTCTCACTGAGTCTGTGAGTGAGTGAATGAGTCTCTGAAAGGGTTGAGACGATACAGGGCTGGAGGAGCTGGACAAGGGGGGGCATACTCCCATGTCCTTTGCCCAAGTTTGCACCAGAGCAGGAGCCAACAGCTCCCTGAACTGGCTCGAACCGGATTATGCATAGAGGGCACCAAGTGTGCCCTGCATCAAGACTATGTGGTACTGGTAAGCACTCCCGCCCCAATACACTAAATCCTGCCTGGGAGGTGGTCACCCCTTCCTGTGACAGGATACCTATTGTTCTGCCTTCCTCTGCCCGAGCTTGATAGGATTTGTTACAGACAGTTTCAAGATGGTCACCGGTAATGACATGGTGCCCCTCTATATGTCATATGGCTGCTTCACTTACAACCCAGGAAAATGGACTCTGTAGGTCAGAGGGATGTCCTGCACATGCAGGGGCACCCTAACACTTAGAACCAAGGACCCTGCCTTCAGGATTACAAAGGCCTGCTGTAGGGGTGACTTACAGCTTTTAAGTGCAGTGACCTTAGATATAGGGGAACCTATATCTTTCGTAGGTGGTGCTAGCACCAGCATACACAGGCTGCAATGGCATACTTGTAGTTACAAACTGAGTGGTCTCCCATCAGTGGCATAATACATGCTTCAGCCCATGGGGGACCACTGGTGTACCTATGCCCTGGGTACCTTAGTACCATATACTAGGGACTGATAAGGTTGCACCAGTGTCCAATCTGGGATGTACATAAGTACTTACTAAACCAATAGGGGAGAAAGCACAGAGACTGGGGACCTGATTATCAGGATCCCAGCCAGACTAGTCAGAAACAGCATTACATCGAGCAAAAAGTGGGGGTAACCATGAAAGCAGATCCTACTTTCCTACACATATGCATCCACAAAGGCTTGGTTGGGCAGAGCTAGATTGTGCTGCAGAGCTGGACAACTCTTCAGGGGCTTCCATCTTATTTGAAACTGGAGATATTGCCTGCCCAAGGACGTAGTTCTGAAGCAGATAACAACCCTGCTTATCTTAATAAAGCATTTGCTGCTTATGTAAGCAATTTTTGGTTTTGTTTTTTGAGGCAAGCAGGTCTGCACAGTACAAGCTTCTCCAATATCACAAATGTCCCCCTATGCAGTAGTACTTTTTTTTTTTACTTTTGAGCAGCTTTTTTCACTAGAATTTTCTCCATTTTGTTTTAAGGTGATGTTGTTGCTTTGTTTTCTCCCCCAAGTTGTATATTTTAATTCTAAAATTTGAAAAGACATAAAAGTGTAAAAATTAAGAAAAAAAAAGTTGTTGCAAAATGTTAACAAAACTGGCTCTTTTCAGAGCTACCCTATAATTTCATTATCTATATTCCTTGTAGTATGTTTCTAATTTTTCCCTACATAAGAACGCTTGTGAGAGTGAGGTCCGAGGGGACAATGCTGCCTGCTTTACTCTTGCGGAACTTTCATGTTACCAAAATTTGAAAATCACCCAATAGGAAAGCTCATGCTGTTTATCAAGTAAAGGTGCTTACGTATAAGACGGGGAACCCCTCTGAAGTGAATGCTTTTAGATCAGGGGGAAGAGGGGAAAAATCAGAACATTCAATAGCAAGCTCCCACGCGACCTATATTTCTTTCATCAGAATGAAATTAAATTCAGTACGGGCTAAGCTGTAGTATGGTCATATCAGCCAAGATATACAGAGTGAAATTAATTTCAACATGATTGTTTATTTAGCTTATTTTTAACATTGAAAGCATATATTGAAACAATTCCATTACTTTGTCTTATATTTATATAAAACTACATGCATATATGTGATAGAGTGATTTTTTTCTCCTTTTTTTATAAAAATCTTTTTTTGCATACAAACAAATATATACAAAACGAATAAATAAAATTCTATACAATGAAAAGTGCACTTTTGAGCTTGCTATTGAATATCAAATAAAGATGCACCAATTAACCATGTCCTGTTTCAATGTCCATTATATGTAATTCCGCGACGGGCCTGAATAAAACCAATGTTTCTTCAGTTGGGCACTAGGAATGCCAAGGTAGCAGTGAGAATTTTGCGTACTGCAGAAATTCCATTTATTTATATATCTGTTGCTAAATTCCTTGGAAGGGCTTGGATGATCAGGAGTAAATTGTTGGCTGGGCAGATTATTTAAAGCCATGAAATATCAATCATGTTGTAATACTATTTTTAAATTATTTAATATGTTCTTTCTTTTTGTACATATATTTAATTTTTGTATGCTTTAATGACAATCGTCGAATAAAGCTAACTTGACTTGACTTGATGCACCACACAAACAAAAGTTGGTCACGTTTACCAATTATACTTATTAGGCCACTCTCCCGTTTTTTCTCTCCTCATATAACTCTGTCTTGCTTCCGGAGCTTTCTCATTCTGCTGAGCTGAAATCCCCCAAGCTGGTGACGTTTCCCTCTTGACGCACAAGGGCATTTTTATGCAGAAAGGAGTGAAGAAGTGCATGAGAGCGAAATGGGACGTCGAAGGCCATAGCAGGCTGGGTTTACCAGATTAATGAGTTGACGCTGGACCAAAAGTTAAGAGTCCTGGGTGGCAAGGTCTGAAGGGCAAGGCCTTGCTTTTCGGCCTACTTCTATCGCCAGCTGAGCGGAGTTTTACATATAAAGGGGGTTGTGAGAAGATGGGGGCGTAGGGTTTGACAGCTGGTGTCCGCATCCACGTTGCGTGCTGTGCCTGAAGGAAAATAATCTGCTACCGTTACCAGCCCCCGTCCCATCTCCTCAAGCCAACTTGGTACATCCGAAAATCGATTGGCTTTTGTTTCAGTGGCGAGACCAAGAACTATTGGGCAAGAAGGGTTATTAATCTTGAATCATGAATGAAAGAATCATTCCAGACGCACGCCCAAATAGTGGATTTTTCAGATCTCGGCTGCAATCGACCCTCTTTACTGCCCCCTGTTGGTAGAGTTTCACCGGAGCGCTGTCTCGGGCACTAGGGGTGGTCGAGCACTTTCCCTTCTCCCACCTTTCTGGTATTCATTGGTCTTTGAAGCGAATGAGGTGTGACACAAGCTGGGGACAGAGGGAACATGGGCGAGGGTCACTCGCCATTAATTAGTACTCGTTTGTCACGCTCTGGCTCCTATAAAACACACATCACGCCACGAAAGAAACCCACAACATTTAAATGAAATAATATATTACTGTGTGACAATGGACAGTGCAGTGAACAGATAGCCCATGCTAAGTACTACACCACAGTGTTTCAGTCAATATTCTTTGGAGATTGTTCATTCGTGTAGTTCTTAATGTGCATAAATAGCTATTAATTCGGGGACTCAGCCTTTTTCTAGGACCTCCCAAGTATGACAAATAAGTGAAATTAACTCTAGTGGAACTATTTGACCAGCGCAGGATTATACCGTTTGAGTCAAGCCGAGCAGCTGGGATTAGAATTTGGGTATCCTAGTTCCACATTCTCTGACATTCACAGGACCACAGCTCATGTTGCACTTTAAGTCACGGGTAGTGGAAATGGGAACAGGAGGTACAGCAGCTCCAGGTCAAGTAATATGTCTGCTTGTAGCCGAGCTTGGAAAAACTCATTGTATCTGAGTCTAGTGAAACGTATCTGATACAGAGGTGAGCAAGCCAAAACATTAACAGGGCGAGCCGAGCCAAGGGTCTAACAGATATTGAGTGACTGTTGAAGACTATTCTAAAATCCAAGAGAAGCAGAGCCAATCTATACAGAGCTCACACCATAAGGTATAATTAGAGGATAAAAGTAGGTTTTATATTAGATAGGTATTAAATTCAAATCTGGTGAAGGTCAGTGGAGCCAATTTGTATATTTTTTGTTATTTCGGCTTCCTCTATGCATCTTTTGCACATATTAGGTTTTAATAATCTATACATATGGGTGTTTCTCTGAGCATGATTCTTTTAAATAACAAGGTGTGATATCGATAGGATACATTTGGCCTCCTGTGTATCATCAACCTTTATCCTAAACGTGTAACTATGTTTAATTACATTTATCAATCAGGCATATTAACATTAGATCGTATTATTGTTAATCTCTCCTTTCAAGCAACTGAGACGGAGTCCTGACGAAGCCGAAAGCCGAAACGCGCGTAGTTAGAACATACAACCGCCAGTCTCCTCTAATCAAGAAAAATATTGAATGTATACTGTAATTAAAGATGTTGTTATAGGATGAAATGAAATGAACATGTTGAATTGAAATTTATAAACAACTAAATTACTTGTATCGATAAAATTGTGAGAGTATTAATCACTATCAAATATATGCATATTACAACAATCTTGTTTTCATAAGAAAAATCGATGTAAATAGATATTCTTCTATATAAATCATTTTATACATAAAAAAGTGATAATTTTTATCAAACAAAATACAGAATAAAAAAAGAAAAGAAATTCATTTGATACAAGGTTGTTTGTGTGTTTAAGACATGTATGTGGTAAAGTAATTAACTGTTAAAGATGTGCCTGTGTTTGGTCTAATCCACCTTGCCAAGGTGATTTTTTCTAAGCGTTGTATTTCCCTGTTGTGGCAATGTATCCAATATTCAGGGGCCCCTTCCTTTACAAAACGGGCATCTCTGCAAATCAGCAGGTATGCGCCAGAACACTTGCGACCCGCAAAACCACCCGTGCGCCACCACTGATGCGCGCCGTGGTGCATGGATGGGCAAATGCGTGTCGCATCCCCCGGCGGAAATACAGCGCATTGCTGGAGTCGCGTCGCAAGCGCGACGCAGCTCCATCAAGGCTCGGGGGTGCCCTATGGCTAACATGCTGTGTCAATCCTTACGCCTGCTTCAAGCAGGCGCAGGGTTTTGACGCAGCATGGCCGTAAAAGTGACTCAGTGAAATCTTGTAGATTTCACTGCATCACTTTTACGAGGCGTACCTGCGAAGGAACGCCCACCCTGCGCTGGAACGCCCAAATGAAACCTGATGCAGGTTTCATGTGGCGCAGGAGTTTACAATGTGACGCATCTCCCTAGATGCGTCACGTTGTAAATACGGCGCAACATGGCGCATGATTTACGACGCCGCTGCGCCACAGAAGTAACACAACGGCGACGTAAATGTGTCGCTTAGTTCGCAGAGCCATTTTGCTTGATATTGAGAGCACAATATGCCACTGCTTCATTCACCCCCAACTACAAATTGCGGATTCAACCGATTAGCCGCCTTTTATCCAGATTAAAAGCTCATTAGTGACTAGTATGGGGTTTGTTTCTAATCGTCCGTGGCACCCCCTCTTTGACACCAAGATATTTCATTTTGACTATCCAAGTGTATTTATTTGACAGAATTTAGCAAGGAGAAAACAAATAAAAAGCTTTGACTCCCATACATGGCATGCTGTAGAGCCTGATGTGTGAAGGTGTACCCACCAGGCTTAAGTGCGAGCTCAGGCTTTGCCACATTGCCACACACCCTGTGATCCTGGACTAATGACATAATCTCAGAGTTCCTCTGTCCCGGTATGCCAGCCCTAGGAGTACTTACAAATATGTCACATGCTGCGTATAAAGTGCTATCTAAACAAAATGCGCTGTTCTCATATGCAATGTAATCTTACCAGAGGGTGTCATTTCGCCATTAAAATAATGGGGCTTGGCAGGAGCTAAATGTTTTCATAAAAGACCTGAATACTTGAGTGCCAATCATGGCGCACCCACATGATAAAATTATGTGACCCTGGACCAGCCACTTTACTCCTTCTTTGGGCTTACATACAAACCAAATTTGTAGAGTTTGCAAACAGACTAAACACAGAACTAGTTTCAGTGTATACAAAAAATAGAATGCCTATATATGCGCTCTTTAGTATATATATTATTTAAACCTTACTATAATTCACCCCTCGAGTCTCGGTGGGAGCTCAACATCCTGTGATTCTGGGCAAATCCCTTAATCTCCTCGAGAGAAATTTCTAAACGGGTTTTGTGTGTACTTAGAAAAAGGGAGTTTTAGGTGTCCCTGCACAAAGTAAGGAAGTGCTGTTCTTTATGCAAATGTAATCCATTGGCAACAGATCATAAGGCAGGACCAGGGCATCAGATCTCGCCGCTCTCCTTGTTACGTGATTTCTTCAGCTGCACACTGTTTATTTATTTTTTTAAACTAAGCCAGCCACTTTTTATATACTGGGAATGGCAATTTTTGTTTTCTTTAAGCGGTATACGCTTACAAGTCTTGTATGCAAAATATTACATGTTAAACCCCGCAGAGACTGGCTTAAGGTGTCACGTGGCAGCTACGCACTGACATCGATCCCAGAGCATGGAGTGTCAGGCTATACACCTGGTCCTCCACCTGTATTCATTAATAAAGGCATTTGTTGATTTTTTTTTACAGTCAAATGTTTTGCCAAGCTTCACTAAGGCCAAAGAAAGCTACATGGCATTTTAAATGACAATGCCTTTCATTTATGTGTTTTGAAAACATGCAAGTGGTGCGTAAACCCGCACTTTGTACTTATAGTCCTTGCTTACGAGAGGCAAGGCTGGTAGTAACTGTGCCTCTTTTACTTCCAGGCTTGCTTCTCGTAAGCACTATAAGTACAAAATGCGTGTTTACGCATCGCTTGCAGGTTTTCAAAACACATGAATAAAATGCATTGTCATTTACAATGTCAATAGGTTAAACTCTTGAAAATGCGATACCTATTGCATTGCAAATGCTTGTTAAGTCTTTTAATAGGTTACTGACACCTGCGAGAGTCTCGCGGGAGCACCCAAATGCCTGCCCTCCCTTATATTGCTCTGGCCACAAATGAACCCCTTGGCAATAAGAACATAACCACTTCTCTAGTTAATAGTTTTTTCCCTGATTTTCCACACAATTATTCTTTCCTATTTCTTCAAAAGCGAACAACTTTTCTTTTTCTTCTCCATATATTTTTTGACAAGATAGGTTTCTTTTTTACAATCTGTGTTTTGCATTTTCTTCCTAAAACAAGACAAAATAACCTGAAAAATAAAACTTACATACAGGTCAATAAATGATAAGTGCTTCATCGCTATATTCTCAAAACTTTTCTACATCTTTCACCCACAATCACATACTTATATCTAGTGTATGACTAACTTGAGATTTCTTTCTCTTGAAAAATTCCAAACTCTCAACCAGTGCATTTTTTTTACTATTAAATTATACCATGCCATCAACTCTAAAAAAAAAAATAAAGTAACACATTACTCTTGACACACCTTTCCTAAAAGTGAGCAAGGTGTTTTACTCTAGAAATAGCAATATCACTACTCAAACATCTCATGGGGTAAAATATGCGCACAGTAAGGTTAATAATAAAACTAGGGCTTGCGTTAGCATATTATTTGTTTTATTAATTGAGAAACACTGCTTCTTGTATTTACAACTACATGGAGATGAACAGTTTCAGTTTTTTAGAACAAAGTGCAATACTTGCTGATATCGCAACACATTCTACTGCCTACTTCTCAAAGCTATATTTAGAAAACTACACCTCTACAAACAGCTTTTCACTCAGTAAACTCTGTGTAGAATACGTTTGCCAACAATAGTGCACTTACTGACACTTCGACAAAGTTTATTACATATATTATTAAATACCTTACCTTGGAGCCTTTTCTTAAATGCAGCTGAAAACATCAGTCTCTTTCAGTTCCAAACTAAGGGGCTGATTATAATAGCTGTCGAACCGCAAACCAACAGGCCGTCGGTGGCGGTCTGCCCGCCGATAGCCCTCGGTCCGATTGCCAGATTACAATTCCGGCAGTCGGACCCATTGCTGTTGGAGGTAAGACCACTGCCTCTGACAGGATCTGTCATCCCGTCGGGACAGTGGTCGGCTTCATATCCCTGATGGGCGGCGGTGCTGAGGCAGGCACTGCCGTCAGGACTACGATATTCCTTTCCAACAGCCTTTTCATGGCGGGAAGACTCCCATGAAAAGGCTGTCGGAAACAGATATGGGGGCCCCCAAACAGGGCTCCGTACGTTGGGTCCGATTCACATAACTAATCTGAGACAAAATCCTAAACTTACTACTTTTGGTATTCACAGAAGGCATTTAGTAGTAGTAAAGTTAGGATTTTGTCTTAAGTCTGTCTTAAGTCTGTCTTAAGTCTGTCTTAAGTTTGTCTTAAGTCTGTCTTAAGTCGGTCTTAAGTCTGTCTTAAGTCTGTCTTAAGTCTGTCTTAAGCCTGTCTTAAGCCTGTCTTAAGTTTGTCTTAAGTCGGTCTTAAGTCTGTCTTAAGTCAGTCTTAAGTTTGTCTTATATCAAACTTAAGTCAAAATCCTAACTTTACTACTACTAAATGTCTTCTGAGAATACCAAAAGTAGTAAGTTTATGATTTTGTCTCAGATTAGTTCTGTGAATCAGGCCCGTTGTGCCCTTACTCGTTTCCATGCACCGTGTGCCATGCACAACATAGTGCATGGCACACTGTCCATAGACGTGGAGGCGGTGCTCCTTATCACTGAGGCTTGTTTTGCAGCCCTTTTCCTTGGCCGCAGCACAAGCAGCCGTGATAAGGAGCACTTTCTGACCGCCAGCGCGGTAGTCGCATAGTAATGCAACAGTCGGACCGCTGCCTGCTTGTCAGGTGAGTTCCTGACCACCGCAATCAGCCCTCAAAACACATCTGCTGGGCGCAACTCAAACAGAATTCCTTCTCCTCCAAAGTACCTAGGACAATCTGAGCTTTCTATGGCACTGTATCCAATCACATCACAGCATTTCTTCAACCATGTAATAAGAATGTTAATTATTAATTGACCGTGGCCCTTTTTTTCTACTTCTCCCCATAAGATCTTGCAAGACTCTAGCGGTATCATAAAACACATCATGGCAAACCCAGTAATTTTCCATGTGGGTCTCACAAGAGTTTCACAGGATCAAACAAGACTAATGCAGCAAGCTTCACTCCCTGTAGCTT
This sequence comes from Triturus cristatus, assembly GCF_964204655.1. NCBI lineage: Eukaryota > Metazoa > Chordata > Amphibia > Caudata > Salamandridae > Triturus > Triturus cristatus. The sequence continues at coordinate 1,201,854,686 of NC_140584.1, forward strand.
GTTTTCTACTCTCGCGAGATCGTAACATTATTGTTGGGAACTAGTAGTATATGGAAAGCACTATCCTCTCCAATGAAAACCCTCTTTTGCATAATGGGTGTGCATACTAGGGTGTGAAGAGGGAGTTCCCTTCCCTTTCAAATCTCTCTCTCGGATGACGGGCATGCATAGTAGGGTGTGTGGAGGGACTGGCCTTTCTGCTGAGATCCCTCTCTAATATCACAGCTATGTATAGTAGAGTGTGGTGAGGGACTGACCTATCTGCTCTGACCGGTCTCTCGGATGACATGTGTGCGTAGTAGAGAGTGGGAATGGACTTAGCTCCCCTTTGAGTCCTTTCTTTCACATGACAGCTATGAGTAGTAGGGTGTGTGGGTGGACTTGCCTCTCCTTTCAGATGTCTCACTCTGGTAATGGGTGTGTGCAGTAGGGTGTATTGGGAGCGACTGACCTCTACTTTGAGACCCCTCTCTCAAATGACAGGTGTGCATAGTAGATTGTCTGAATGGACAGCCCTCTCCTTTGAGACCGCTCAGATGACTTGTGTGCGTAGTGTGGTGTGTGGAGGGACTGGCTTCTCTGCTGAGACCTCTCTCTGTAATTATGGGTGGGTGTAGTAGGGTGTGGAGGGACTGGTCTCTCCTTTCAGACCTTTCTGTCAGATGATGGGTGTGCACAGAAAGGTACAGGGAGGAACTGGGCTCTCCTTTCAGACCCCTCGCTCAGATGACTCCTGTGCGTAGTAGTGAGTAGGTAGGGACTGGCTTCTCCTTCAAGACCTCTCTCTCAAATGAGGAGTGTGCGTAGCTGGGTGTGGGGTTTGACTGGCCTCTCCTCCGAGACCTTTCTTTCAGATGATGGGTGTGCATTGTGGGGTATATGGGGAGTGACATTCTTTTCCTTTGAGACCTTTCTCTTGGATGATGGGTGTGCATAGTAGGGAGTGGGAAGAGCCTTAACTCTACTCACAACGCTTAACAAGCAGAAGGGCATAAACAGTAGACTGATAAACACCCTCTCCACTAAGACTCGTTTATAAAGGAACAAGTGTGCATACCAGTGTACTCAAAGATCACCTACTCCTTCCAAATTTTCACGATCCCGCAAGAGACTTGAGAGGTTGTAACTTTTGTTTAAAAAAAAAGCATTAACCCTCAACTCATCACAGTAATTATGTCTCAAACAATTGCTCTCAATAACAAGGACCACAATGCCCAGTTTCTCAAATACATCAGATTATTATACACACTACGGCTGTACCTGATGAAGTTAGAATCCCTTATATCGGACCTTATCTATATATTACGCAGCACTAGACAGGGGTGTCCTCTATCGCCGCTGCTTTTCTCGCTAGCCATGGAACCGCTGGTGGCTCCCTTATCGTACTAGATGGGGCATACCATTAGGCGATGGCACCCACACTGTCTCTTTATATGCGGATTGCTCATTTATCTCCGTTATCTCACCGTTGTTCCTGTTGAGGTTGTGGATATCCTCCGGCACTTTGCCTCCACATCTGGCCTACGTATCAATTGGTGCAAATCATGTTGCTTCCTGTTTCATCCTAGTACCCCCGACCGGAGCTTTATAGTAGACACAATATCACTCACCTGGCAGCCTGGTGTATTCCATTATTTGGGGATACAGATCTACAATTCCCCGACAACCCTTTTGAGGGTAAATTGGGGCGAGCAGTCATGACACTGCGGGCCCAGATGGTCTTCTGGAAGTACTTAAGATGGTGACACTCCACCACCTTTTGTATAATTTGGCAAAGTAGCCCTTATATGCTAATTCTTCCTTCTTCCCATCATTTGAAGGAGTGGTACGGGAATATCAGGAACAAATCAAGTTGCTGGGTGGCCTAGCAATTTATACCATCCAATGAAACGAGGTGGCTTTGCAGTGCCCAACTTTGAACATTATTATTTAGCTGCGCAGCTGCAATGGGTGACACGCTGGCTCGCTGCATTGCAATTGTCAGACACGGCAATAGCGCTACCAGCCTGGAACCTAACTGACCTATTGCAAATTTTTCATCCATGTGCCCATCTCCCATTGCCACAACCTATGCTATTACAGGTTGCTATTTCACTGTTACAGGCAGTGTTAATATCTCACACGCTGCACCAGTCCCTATGCTCCAGCGCAGGCGATACTTGGTACACCATGGAGTAACAGATTCACTACTAGAGCGTAACTTGTGGATTGGAAGGTGGCTGGTGTTCAGACAGTAGGTGGCCTTTACAGTAATGGCACCCTCCTGTCGTACGCCACTCTGATTGAGGAGGACTGACTCCCTCTGGAACAGTTTCTATTGCATGTTTCACTCATACGGGCTTTGAGTCACAACTGTGGGGACATGATAAATGAACTACCCATGCTTTTGACTATACAATACCAACATGTACTAGGACGCGGCAGGCACTTAATCAGGTTATCATACAGGCTAAAACCGCCTACTTTACCACCAAAATTCAAGAAGCCACACACTCTCCAAAAGAACTATTCCAAACGGTCTCTGCATTACTGAAGTGTCCGCGGGACACAACATTTACACCAGACCAAAAGTTTATAGACAAACTGGCCATCTTTTTTCAAAGCAAGGTCCAGTCTGTATAGAACGACCTCCTAAAATCAGCTAAGGATACAGCGATAAATGTCTCAGCTCAGCCTGATAACAAGGTCGAGCACTGCAGCCTATCGCAATTCCCATTACTGGCAGAGGAGAAAATGGCAGACCTGTTGTTAAAAATCAAATCAGGCTCTCCCCTGGACCCTTGCCCACTGTATATACTACATCTGGCTCCAGAGGAGATAAGTACCTTGCGATCCCCTGTATTAAATCAAACGTTGATTTCAGGAGTTTTTCCAACGACCTGGAAAAAAGCCTGTATTCGTCCCATCTTAAAAAAACCCAAGCTGGACCCACTAGACGAGAAAAACTATCGTCCCATCTCCTGCTTACCTCTGCCTGCCAAAGTTCTTGAGAAGGCTATGAACTCGGAATTAACATCTTATCTAGTGACTAATAACATTCTTGATAATACACAACATGGCTTCCGATCAAAACACTCTACGGAGACAGCCTTGATCATGGCAGCAGAGGAAACACGCAAGGTGAAGGATGATGGAGGAAGGGCTGTACTGGTCCTGCTCGATCTAACAGCAGCCTTTGATACCGTGAACCATGCGGTATTAATACAAAGACTACAGGATGTAGGTATCAGTGGTATAGCTCTTGCCCTCCTCTCTTCCTTTCTATCGTCTAGGGAACAAGTGATCTTCTGGGATGGATATCGGTCCGAGGAGTTTACACTCCCTGGCGGAGTCCCACAAGGCTCGGCTCGGTCCCCTACACTTTTTAATATTTATGTAGCTCCCCTGGCCAGACTAATACAAAGCTACGGCTTCACGCTGGTGTCATATGCCGATGACACGCAGCTTATAGTGTCTGTAACTCAGTCAGTGGATGTAACGGCAGCCGAATTTTGCGATTGCACTTCTGACCTGATGACCTGGATGAATTCTAACTTTCTAAAGTTGAACATTGATAAAACTGAGATTATAGAGTTTGGTCAGAAAGTCTCAATTTGGAATCATCTTTGGTGGCCAACTGCAGCCGGTACCTGTCCCGTTCCGGTCAAAGAAGCCATGAACCTCAGTTTTACGTTTGACAAAGACCTCACCTGGGCCTTTCATATTAATCAAGTTTTATCTGCTTGTTTCTTTATGTTAAAAGGCCTGAGGCAGATTCATCCCCTTTTTTTTAGGAAAACAGTGGTAGTAGCCACGATTCTGTCTAGAATTGACTATTGTAACGCTTTATATTTGGGAGCAGGTGCTGCTCAATTTGCCAAACTTCAGTCAATTCAGAACGTGGCAGCTAGAGTCTTGCTCAAATTACCTAAACATCACCCTACATCGAACAGTATAAAACAACTTCACTGGCTCCCAGTCCGACACCCTGTCGACTTTAAGATGCTATGCCAGGTGCATAAAGCCTCGTTTGGTGGAGGGGCTGAGAATGTGCAATCCCTGTTTTTCCCGTTACGTACCATCACGGTCTTTAAGGTCGGCCACTCTTGGCCTGGTACAACTCCCTAAGATAAAGAGAGTAAGTTGCGGAGGAAAACGTTTCTCTTTCCTGGCATCCAAACTTTGGAACTCATTGCCTACACACTTGAGAATGTTCCCAAATAGATCTGTTTTCAGGAAGGAAATTAATACATGGCTTTTCTCCCAACCCTAAACATGCCGGCCGTTATGTTTAATCACATTACCCAGCGCCAAGATGCCTCGGCAGTAGTGCGCTCTATAAATACCTTCAGTCAGTCAGGTGGCTGGTGGGTGCATTGTGTACCCATACATCACATCCCCTCATGCAGCTATGCTGTAGGTGGGAGAATGACTTCAGTCATCCCTACACTGAGAAGGAATGGGATGGGATGAAGTATTGGAGAGCCCTGTCACAATCCCTCGTAATGCCAGATTTCGCCTGATTCCATTGTATGTTGTACATGTGGCCTACCTCACTACAGAGAAAATAAATCGCTATTTTGGACAACGGATGCCGCCTGTCCTCACTGTCAGCTGGAAAATGCAGACATATTGCATATGCTGTGGGCCTGCCCTCGACTCACACATTATTGGCAGTCTGTAATGGACAGTTTGTTACATTGCATAGAAAGACTTATTGAGTCCACATGGGAGGTATGTATACTAGGGTGGTACGGCAGAAGGAAGAAGTACCACGTTACATCCCACCTTATTGCCCTGCAATGAGATGTATTAATGGCAAACATAGATACCAACACATCATCTGCCCAATAATGTACTGACTCTAACAAAGAGGAGAATCGCGCGGCGAGGGAGGAGGACTGCGCCGTGCCTCTTGTGGATGGGGACAACTCCAATGTACACCCTTCTTAGCAGAGTTATTCTTAGTTGGCTGATACATCGGGGGGCTTTCATCAGGGGAGCCTACCCTTTTGCAAATGTATGCTGCACACAATGATGGAGAAGTGAAACTAACTGCTTGGACGAAGACTAAAACATTTTTTATCGGTATCCATACCCAGAGTATACGGTTGCCTAGTTGTAGAACTGTTTAGCTCTGTTATGAAACCGAGTTGTAAACATCGTTTCTTCAGACGTTCACCAACAATAATTACTGAATACAAATCAGCACTGTATTATCAAATTCAATGATGTTGCAGAAAAGATTGTATGACAAGCACTCATATATGATTTGTATTGTCATCACCAATTCATACTGTCATTGATAAAGCTGTATATGTAATGTATATGCTAAACCTATCTGGGAAAACAAATAAAACAGATTTTTTTTTTAAATGCACCACAATCTGCATTTCTACCAGTAAAGTGTTTTGAGAACTCACCCCCTCTTTTTAATAACCACGATCCCAAGAGTGTCCCGGGAGAATGTAATTCTTTTTAAAAAAACAGTATAAATTAATTTTCATCACAGCAGTTATGCCTTAGAGACCTCCTCTCCAAATATAGGGGGACACAATGCCTTTCTGCTGCCCCCTTTTGCAGCTTTTTGACTTTATTTCCACAACACCAGCAATTTTTCACAGTAAACAATAATGGCAGCCATTTAATTTCTAAAAGTTAATCAGCAAGCCAATCTGAGTGTTTGCTCTTTTTAGGTCGAGAATTCAAGACCTCTTGTATATGCTTTAGTATATACTTATATGTGTATGTACTTTGTGGGCTCTGGAGATCAGCTCTAGGACTTGTCTGCTTCCGCTTAGAGACTTTTTTTCTGTTCAACTGCCTCTATTTAACTCTCTTGATAGAAAACAACCAGTAGATGTCAGTAAAATACCAGAATTGCTTTCTGCTTAGGGACACTCTTTTTTTTCATTTTTCTGGCAACTGCCTCTATTTAACTTTCTTAATAGAAATCGACCAGCAGAGGTCAGTAGAATACCAGAACCACTGTAGCATGCTCTAGATTCCAGTCCATAGAAATTGCCTTCCACGAGCACCTGTAGACAATAATAATTTTTTCAAATCTTGTATTTTCAGTGATATGACCACCAAAGGCCCTGATTTTCTATTAAAAACAGGGCTTTGGACTATACCATTTCCAGCTGAAAGGCATTATTTCTCTCCGTGTGTTCCCATACCTTTGGTGTCACGCAGTTTGGTGCTCACTTTCCCCTCCATGTTAAAGAACAGTAGATGTTTCAGCACCCAGGCTAATGTGCTGCCTAGCTAAATACATATAAGGTCCCAAAGGCAATACTGATTGCATTTCAAATGTTTGTTTTTAATTTGTACTCTCGCAGGCCACTGTGAGACTCTTACTAGCCCAGCCGTCTAAATATCTACAATATTTTTACCCTTAATATCTCAAAAACTACTGAACTGATTTACACCAAACCACAATCTGTGGGCCAAAATCAAGCTTCTTGCCAAATTTGATGTAATTTCGTTCAGCAGCTTTTGCTGTAGCCTGTCTTAAAGAATTCTATGGAAAATACATGGGGATTTTGTGTTTTGAGTACCCCCTTTTTTCTCGGCCCCGCTTGATGGATCACTTCAAAACTTACCAGGAAGGAGCTGAGGTGGATGAACTTTTTTGGGGAAGGTTTTGTGAAGATTCGTCAAACAGTGCCAAAGTTATTACCAAACCAATAAACACTCTGGGGTCTATTACGATGGCGGGCGGACATCGCCCCGGGAAATGGGATCACCTGCCATGTGTGCGGTGGTCCCGCATGTGCAATTAAGATGCTCCTCCAGGCTGGCGGGCGCATTCTGCATTTTTTGCATAGCGGCGGGCGGTGCTGTCAGCAGCACCTGCCGCAATCCAAAAAAGGCGGTGCCTGCCACATCGTCCATGCAAATGCAGGGGGGTACCATAGGTACCCCCCATGTGCCCCCTCCATCCCCCCAACATCCTGGGGGCCCGCAACGGGCCCCCAACTGAGGAATCCGCATGCCTTTCCGTGGCGGTGTTGCCGCCACGGAAAGGCTGCTTCCCACTGACATTGTAATATGGATGGTGATGTCTAGCAGACACCGCCACCATATTCAACCCGAGTCGACCGGGCGGAAAAGCGGCGGACGATCTTCCCGTCCGCCGTGGTACCCCCGCCATATAATATGGCGGGGGGAAATGGGAGGCGGGCAGGGGATGATGTTGGGCAGATCGCCACCGCCGTGCAGGCGGTGGCGATCCGCCTGACCTCATAATAGACCCCTATGTCTATGGAAAAGTGACCGCCACTAGGTAATATGTTTATTTAAGAAATGTATAAATGTTGAGAAATATTAATTTCTTAAAAAATATGTACAATTTGTTTTAAAAAAGAAGATGTTTATACACGTTATATTTAACTCATTTTCTGATAAACTGATAAATTGAAAACTAATTAAAATAATAAATGGTTACTATGCAGTTCACAAATGTAGCTACTCATTATGCACCACAGGATAAAAATATGTTTTTCCATCTCTCACTCTCTCTCTAATTTTCTCTCTCTCCTTCTCTCTATATACAGACACAGTACATCATAAAAAATGAAAATGTAGTATATATATATTTTAAAATATATATATATGTATTATTATAATTATTATGTAGGGAAAGATATGTTCTGTTGTTTTTTAGATATTAAAATATAGCTGTATAATGCCTTTATAACATCATTATAATAACCAAGATGATATATAGCATTGCTATACTTTTAAACAATCTTAACCCAAATATCAGGCAAAAATATTTCCCTCCTCCATGTTCAGAAATGTAGATAAATTGAATTTTAATTTTTTTTAGGAAAATCATCAGAATGTTTAATGATTCAAAGGCATTATATTTTAACATAGGAATTCTGAAAGCATGCTCTGACAACATGTAGAAATCCTACAATCAGATTTTTCACAATGAGATGAATTTAACTTATTTGATAAATATTTAATTTATAATAAAATATTAGTATTTGATGCATGTAAACAAAGAAATATCTAAGTTGTACATTTACTTAAATGCTAAATTAGTTCATTAGAAGTGGCTTCCAGGCTTTTTTACCTGCAGAGTGATAAAGCTGGCTGTAGTGGGACAGGGCCTCTTCAGTCAATGTTTCATGATTCTCTTTAGTAAAGTTGGAAATTCTGTCTCCAGAACTCTCCGCTATTACAGCTTTGCAGAGGTAGTAGAACAGCAATCTATGAGGTGTTCTGCACAGTTCAAACGTTACAACGTTATATGCATACGTCAAACGCGTACACCAACCTTATGTTTTGCAAGGCTAATCACGCATTGTCAACCAATGGGTGATTATGTATTTAACAGAGAGGTGTCCCAATTGGCGTAGTTTGATAATCTTGCATGATGGATTGCCATTTTAGATAAGTCACATGTATCCTACTAGAAAGTTTCATGAAGGTGGATAAAATGGTGGATTGTCTTTAATATGATAGATTTACAGTACTCCACCCGCTACCTATCCTGTAGCAAAGAAAAAGATAAATATGTGAATTATAAATAGACATTTATTTGTACGCAGTGTAATTTAATCCTCCATCGATGGAATTATTTTTTCTTTTAAATGAAAGATAACATTTTCTTTTTAATTATATAGCATGAAATAAATTTTGAAAAGTTTGCATTTTTTTAAAAATAAATATCAAAAATAAATGTATTAGAATCGGGAAAGCCATATTTTTTATTTTCATACAAAGACAACCACAGGCATAACAGATTGCCTCTACTAGAGCCAGAAGATGGTAGCCCAGAGTCTTCAGACCTTTCCTAACCTTGACACCATGTGAGACAGAGAAACAATAAAATAATATGGAATGAACCAGCAGAGAATCTTGGACTTCTCACATCTAATTCTGCCACTAAACAGGAACCCCAGTGCAGTGACACCACCACCTTGGGGAGAAAATATAGTACTGGAGTCCTTGGGTGCTTCTTTATCAAATACTATGATTCCTTGGGTCCTAAAATACCCTGGGTTAGTACCATCAGTAACTGCATTCAATATTTCATGTGCAATATCATTGGTGGGGTCCTGTGGAATGCATCGGTACCATACCAATGATATTGCGCATGAAATATAGGGATGCAATGAATCCACCCGGCCGCCCCACTGTGTCCAGGTGCGATTCCATTTTGGAACCATTGTCCAAATACGTAGATGTTTTTTTAAAATTATTTCTCCAGGAGGTTCCATCGTACCTACGTGACACCATGGATTTTATAAACAAAATTGAAGGGTTCCCTTTTGACCCACGTGTACACATTTTGGTCACTATGGATGTATCATCCCTTTATACTCAGGTCCCCCTAAAGGACGGGCTTGATGCAATGGAGTCATTCTTGGAATCCAGACCCAGACCACACCAGGTGCAGACAGAGTTCATCTTGAAACTGGCATCAATATCACTACGGCAGAACTTCTTCAAATTTGATGAAGAATCCTTTGTTCAAATCAAAGGGACGGCTATCAGCTGTCCCTTTGCGCCGGAAATGCAGTGCTGTATATGGCCAAATATGAACAACTGTTTATATACCAGAATAATCCCTACATCACCCATATCAAACAATGACGATGTGTTGTGCCTTTGGGAGGGGTCTGAGACAATCTTAAAAGAATTCCATGTATGGCTTAACGACTGCAGCCCGGACTTAAAATTCAGTCTGGCGCATAGTAATAAGAGTCTCCCATTTCTGGATATCAATGTTAAAACATCTCCAAACGGGCTGATTACTACACTATGAAATGAAATGAAAAGAGGATTTATTGAGCGCGATAGCTACCCTGAGGCGTCCAAGCGCTAACGGACAGGCGTGTGGTGGAGAATTAGGAGCTTAATCAGATTTGATAAAGAGCAAGGTTTTCAATTGTTTACGAAAGGGGAGCAGATTGGGCTCTGAGCGGAGATGAAGGGGGAGGGCGTTCCGAAGTTTGGCCGAGTTGTAAGAGAAGGATCAGCCCCCACATCTGACTCTTTTAATCCTAGGAATAGTGATGAAGAAGGAGGAAGTAGATCTAAGATGTCTATTTGGTATGTAGGGAAAGGCCAGTGAATGATTAATAGGGGCGCCGGTTTTCCAGAAGGCTCGATGGATGATGCATAAGCTTTTAAATTCAATTCTTTGCCTTACTGGTAGCCAGTGAAGATTTTTCAGTCCGGGTTTGATAGAGAGTCGGCGAGGGGTTTGAAGGAGAGTACGGGCTGCGCAGTTTTGGATGACCTTGAGTTTATGTAAGGTGGCCTGAGGGGCTCCGAGGTAGAGGGCATTCCCAAAATCGAGGCGTGACAAAATCAGACCTTGGATCATAGTCTGTTTTGCCTGGAAGGGTAGAAGAGGGAGGATTTTCTGAATGAGTCTTAGCAGACCAAAACACGTAGCTGAGAGTTTGGCTGCTTGGCAACTAAAGTTGAGGGATTTGTCTAGCCAGATGCCTAGGCTTTTGATGGAATCCTTGGTTGTGGGGGCGGATCCGAGGCAGGTAGGCCATAGGTGGTTGATGGTGGGACTGTGGGAGTTACCTAGGAGCATCAGCTCAGTCTTGTCTCTGCTCAATTTGAGACACGACGATGTCATCCATGAATACACTGCTTCCAAACAGTCCCTCAGGTGGTTGGGTGCGGTGTGTGGATGGTTGAGGGCTACCACTAGCTGAGTGTCGTCTGCGTATGTAATTATTTTTAATCCAAAGGGACGGACAATCTCAGCTAGGGGGCTCATATATATGTTAAAGAGTGTAGGGCTCAAAGAAGAGCCCTGTGGCACTCCGCACCCGAGGGGCTTGCTAGGGGAGATGGTTTCACCCTCGAAGACCCTAAATGAACAGTCTGACAAGAAGGACTTGAGCCAGGCCAAAGCATTCTCGAAGATTCCTAGGCTCGCAAGTCTTTGCAGTAAGATGGTATGGTTTACAGTGTCAAAGGCGGCACTTAGGTAAAGGAGGATGATGGCGGCAGATCCTCCTTGGTCCGTGATCTTTCTTGCCTCTTCTGTCACTGCAATAAGAGCGGTCTCGGTCCCGTGCATGGGACGAAATCCCGTCTGGGAGTAGTCGAGTAGGTGATTATTTTCAAGGAATTCAGCCAGAGTGTTATTAATGTGTTTATCAAGGATTTTGCTTAGCCATGGTAGCAGAGAGATTGGCCGGTAGTTCACTGGGTTGTCTGGGTCCAGATTGGATTTTTTAAGAAGAGCCTTCACCATGGCCTGCTTCCAGGGGGGTGGAATAGTCCCAGTGGACAACGAGGCATTAAGCAGATTCAGGGTGGTGGGTAGGATGTTTGATGACTGTCAGCAGATTGCATGGAGGCGCTGGGTCGTTGGGAGAGCCGGATTTCACCTGACGCATGATACTTTCGAGCGAGGTGGGGTCAAGAGGTGGGAAGTTTCTGAGTGTTGCTGGGGAACAAAGTCTCGGCTCACCCTGCTTGGTGGATGGGCTGGGGGGTGGAATGTGGGGAAAGGAGGGGTAGATGGTTTGTATCTTTTGGAAAAAAAACTCAGCTAGGTTGTTACAGCGGGTTTGTGCATTAAGGAGGTTGGGGGGTTTGTCTGGCAGCTTAAGAAGGGTTTTCGGGTTTTATATATTTCCTTACACACAAAACCTACAGACAAAAACAATGCTCTCCATTATCGAAGTTATCATCTGTTGAACCTTAAGAACAACTTGCCCTACAGGCAATTTTTACGCATTGGGCGTAATTGTTCTAGACGGGAGGACTTTGAGCTACATGCTGAGGTACTAGTCAACAAACTCAGGGACAGAGGGTACCCCAAATAATTGTTGAAACACTCTTTAAAAAGAGCATGGTTTACACCTCGGGAACATCTGTTGACAAAGAAAACCAAGAGGCCAACTGATCGAATTGTCTGTGTGTCCACGTTTGGACCCCACACACATCCTGTGAAAAAGATCATACGCAGTAACTGGCACTCAATTGAGGGTACCATACCGGACATAGGGCTCCCACTGTTTGCCTTAAAAAAGAATCGGAATATCAGGCGACAAATTACCAGCTCAACGGGAATTCCCAAAAAACCAGCTACACTACGCTCAATGCTAAACCTTCAGCCCATACAATGCCATCATAAGTGTGGGACGAGCTCGGTCTGCAATTCCACTGAGGAAGGGACTCTGTTTACTGATGGGCAAAGACATTGACGCCACATTGAGTTCACAAACTGTAAATAAAAAAATGTGGTGTACGCCGTTACATGTCCATGTAAAAAGACCTACATTGGGAAAACTAGCCAAGAAGTGCGCCAGCGCATTGTGCAACATCGCTCTCGCCTCAAGAACAACATTTTGACTGCTCCTATGGTGGAACATTTTGTCTCTTTAAAACACACACACAATAACTTTACCTGGACTGTCCCTCATAAAGAAAAATAACCAAAGAGAAGGTTACCCTGAAATTCTGTTGGCCCAGAGAGAGGCATTCCTGATCATGAAATTTACCACAACCCTGCAAGGGCTTAATGAGCTCTCTGAGATTGCAAAACTCTAGCGAAAGGAACTACATTCCAGTTTTTATAACTACAAGGTCCATAATGCATTAGGACTCATGACCCTAGCGTTTTCCTACCAGGTTATTTAGTCAGCTGTTCCAAGACCGTCCCTTGCTACTTGGTGTAAAGAGTTTCAGCATGATAAATCCACACGCGTTCTCTCGCTCAAGGGATTAATATTCAGGCAAGTTACATTGTGTCTGCATTCGCTGATTCCCACTGTCTTAAAATCCGGGTTGGGTGAAATATTTGATGTCATAGTACCCTTTTATATTGTCCGCAGGGAGGATTAATTAATCTGTCACACTGAGGTCGGCGAGGCCATATCCACGGAACTCAGTGACTGCTTTGAGGTAACGAGCAGTTATTTTCAGATACTTGGGGACCCCCAACCTTGCTACGTGCGCACTATGCGTTTCCGCATCGGGAATGTAGAGCTGCATATGCTATAGTGTTTATATCTCAATCACCTCCATTTGCGTTTTCTAGAATGAGAAGCAACAGAAGATTTATTTTTACCAATTACTGACAAAGATCCCGTGTACACGAGAGCTCATAAGGTAGGAAAACGCATTCAGACTGTCGATTCCAGTGGCCCTGATACCAGTTACAGCCAGACGAATCATGCACTATGTTTATGCTTCTCCGCATTTAGAATGTATAACTACACACGTCAGAGCGCTCATATTTCAATTGTCTCCATCTGTGTTTCTAGGATTAGAAGCGACGGAGGATTTACATTCACTATTAACTGACAAAGACCCCGTTTGCACAGGAGTCCGTAAGGTAGGAAAATGCCTCCTTTGCATTTAGTCAGTTGATTCCAGTGGCCTTGACACCAGTCATAATCTGACGGATGGTTCTCAATTTCTTTGATGCACAGTAGCCTTCCATATTCAGAGGGTTAAGAGTTATCATTCTTCATAACCAGCAGACTCATTCTACACTGCTTTCCAGGTATATAAAAATATCAATTGGCCCTGCATATTTAATGTGGTTTCAAACAAGGTTGGGTCAGCCATCATATCACATTATTCTTATTTGTTGTTTTCTGTAAAGTCCACAACCAGGTCCTAGTCCTGAGGAGAACCCCGAACTGACTAGGGGTTTGAAACACGTTGACGTTTGAGTATGGGGTATCCTTGAAGGGGTGTGTCACGAGGAATTAGTTAATCTGTGCTTCCCCTTTTCAAGCATCACCCTGATATTGTGTAACCCCTTCTTCTCTATCACAGTCAGGACAGTAGGCATGAGCCTATTAATGAGATAGTGTCCGGCAAGTGTTAAATTTAGGACTAGTCAAGTTTTTGTATGGTTGTATATGTACTTTTGTCACAGTAATTTTGCACAAAAATGTCCTTTGTTATGTTTGTTCACAAATGTGCCGTGTTTTATGTCAATACGAGTTTTGTATGACACTGTGGAAATGAGTTTTGTATAATATTGTATATTTCAAATATGTGTTCTCCATTTCAAGACATGTATAATTGAGTTCAACTGTCTTGCGCATGAGAATATTTCAAACTAAGCTGAAGAAAGCTAGAGAACTCTAGAATGTGTGGTCTAAGGTTCCCTTTTGAATGTTTGTGAAATAGTATTCCTGGACACCTTATTTGTTTTCAAATAGTATAGTGGTCCAGTCCAGGCAGTTAAGGACCCAAGCCTTGCTTGTTTATACTCCATAGCTCCCACAGCACTTCTACTGTGCATCTGCAACCAAAACAAACTTATTAAAACAATTATGTCCTCAACCAAACTTTCATCAGATATAAGATTAAAACCTTCCTTTTATTTCTTTCTCTTTTTTTTTTATATTCTAATTAAAAACTTCATCCACCAACAGGAGGGTGGGTGTTATAATGCTAGCCTCCTTGTCTTTAATTAAATCACAATTCTCTATGCAAATACTTTCTGAAAATCAACATTTAATGACAAGACAGGAGGCTTATGCATGTTTAAAGTCTTTAAAAACTTTTTCAGACACATGTTCCACTGGCCTAAAATAGAAATCCCTAAATACTTTGTCATTTGACCAATCTGCCGCTTTCAGTATCTCGCTCAAACTTCCACCTGAAACGTATGCTTTATAGGCCATAGCCACCCTAATAGAATGTACTTTGAATTTATCTAGATACACACCAGACTCATGCATAGTATTCTTCACCCATCTTGCAATAGTAGATGTAGTGACTATTTTATGCGGACTTGCATACAAAATCGCCAACTGATCTTCCCCTGCACCTCTAAATTCGCTAACCCTGCACTCATACTCATGTAAACATCCTTCTACACACAAATTAGGATGTTCATCAAACCTAGGATAAAATATTTTTTCAGTCATAGTCTTCGTTCTACGTCTGATTTCAAAATATACACCTTCTGGATGAAGAAATCTTCCTGAAATATCCAAAGCTTTCACGTCTGAAACTCTTCTAAAAGGAATCATACAGAGTAAAGTAGCTAACTTCCATGTTAAACAAACATCCCAAAGAGTACTATACCTTGAACATGGTGGTTTCTTCAAACAAATCCCTTTCATAATTCTACAAACCAATTGACCTTTTCCAACTGAGACTCCATCAACCAAACAATAACCAGCTGCAACAGCAGACCTATAACAATTCACTGTTCTATAACTTAGACCCTTTCTGAATAAACTTGCTTAAAAATTGGCAATCATAACTTCATCTGCTTCCACAGGATCCAAACCCCTTTCCTTGCACCAGAATACCCAAACTTTCCATGTGCTCCCATATCTTTTCCTTGTTCCTGGAGCCCATGATTCATACAACAACTCTGAATAATCGTCTGATAGTTCCGATGAATCTCTCTGATTTCCTGAAATGCTCCAACCTGGAAGGTTGAGCACCCCTGACTCTAACAATGGATGTTCTCTTCCATCTACATCCTTTAAAAGTCCCTTCTCTGCTAGACACAAGAAAGGATCTTCCACTGCTAATTCCATCACTGATGTATACGATGCCTGCGTTATCCAAAAAGAAGTTATTAAAATCAGACCGCATGCCTGTCTCCTTACTTGCATAAGAACTCTCTGGATCACTGAAATGAGGGGAATGCATAACCTTTCAAACCCTTCCAATCTAGGCTTAACACATCCACACAAATAGCTGCTGGATTCGGTCTCCAACCCATATAACTCTCCAAATTATTTTTTATCCTTAAAGCAAACAAATCTACCTTCAATGGACCCCAAATTCTCGGAATCCACCTGTAGAACAAAGGATTCCATTTCCAATTGTTGTAATCCTTTAAAAAACAAGAATTCCAATCTGCTACCAAGTTCTCCTTCCCAGGAAGATACTGAGCTGTAATACTTATTTTGTGCTCCCTGCAAAACTTCCAAAAATCCTTCGCCAGATCTGCTAATCTCATTGACCTGCTTCCTCCTAACTTGTTTATATAATTCACAGCCGAAATATTGTCAATCTTCTACAAAACTCTTCTCTTTTGAATTCTCTCCCTGAAACTGCAAACCTGCTAAAACTGCTGCTTTCAATTCCAAGCAATTTATATGATCTTTCCTCTCTTTCAAATTCCATTGTCTGCCTGTTTCCAGATCTTCTAATCTCGGAACCCCAACCTAAACTGTTCGCATCTGTTTCAATCACATAATCTGGACATGCTCCAAAAAACGCTCTGCTATTCCAAGCCTGTACATTTTCCAATCACCAATTCCACTCTTCCATGTTTCAGAATCTAATTCCACCTTGTCTCCGTACCACAGACCCTTGTTTAAACTTGTACCTTTCACTCTCTGTAATGCCCTCTAATGTAATGGGCCTGGAACAATTGCCTGAATCGAAGAAGATAGAAGTCCTAATACTCAACTGCCTTAAATTCACTTCCCGTTTTCTTAACAGTAATCTCACCTCTCTTTTTATCAAAACAATCTTTTTTACCTGTAACTCCAACTGACTTTTTACTGTGTCCACCACAAGATCTAAAAACTCCATCCTTTGAGCTAGTATCAACATTGATTTCTCCAAATTTAGTACAAAACCTAAATCCCTCAATAGTTTCTGTACTAAGATGCTCTGCTCCAATACCTCTTTATTCATGATAAGAATGTCGTCTAAAAAAATTAATAATCTGACCCCTCTTTCTTGCAAGAAACCCACAACCGGTCTCATTACTTTTAAGAAACACTATAGGGCCGAAGATGAACCGAAAGGCAGGCAAACAAATTGATAATGTTGTCCCTTCCACCTGAACTGAAGGTATTTCTGACTTTCCTCCGCTATCACTATTGAAAAATACGCATCCTTCAAATCTATTTTTCCAACAAAATATCCCTTAACAGATGGATTCCCTCCATCTTGAAATCATACGCAACATATTGATTTAACTCTTTCAGGTTTATGACCGGTCTCCATCCTTTGTCCTTTTTTCCACCACAAAAAGGGTACTTATAAACACTTCCTCTTTTCCGACACTTTTATTATCCCGTTTTCCCAACATTTCTTTTACATCTCTCTCTATAATATCTTGTTATTCTTTTCTAAAATATATTTCTTTTGGTTCCTTCCTTTGAACTGGTATATATAAAAAATCTATCATATAACTAACCCTGGGCGGAGCTGGAGTAGTAAGACTACGCGGAGGTCCGCGGAGTTGGGGGGAAACTCCGTTGAACTCCGCTATGCTCTGCCACCTGCCTCCACAAAAAACAGTTACGATTATTTTAAAATTAAATAAAAACAAACTTCTTTTAAGATGTACAACACGTAGTAGAGAGAGAGAGAGACGGCCAGGAGGAGGAGGAGGGCAGCCCGGGGATGTTGCAGGACAGGTAAGTCTGTTTTTATTTAATTTCAAAATAATCTTTGACTGTTTTTCAGAGGGGGCAGGCTGGCTAACTACACTCCGCTGTGGAGTCGGAGTTTTGCCCTATACTCCGCGTTCCCAGCGGAGCGGGCAAATCTCCGCACTCTCCGCTGGCAGAGCGGAGTATATAAAACGTTACATGTAACCTTTTTTTGTTTCCAACACCCAGTGATCTTCTGTTATCTCTCTCCATTTCTCCTGAAACATCTTATTTTCTAGATAAAACCAAAAATATTTCTTGTACTCACCTTGACCTGTTTGTCCTCCTGACTGACTATTCGTTCTTCCTCTTGATGATCTGCTCCTTCCTCCTCTTCCTCTTTGAGGATAGAATGCAGATTGATATGGGTTTCCTCTGAAAGCACCTCTTCCTTGTACACCACTTCCTCCTTGGGAGAATGGGCCTCTTGAGTATGGGCGGATGAAAGACTGACCCCCTCCTTCCGGCCCTGCCATATACATTTCAGAATACTATTCTCATCGATGCATGTGCCTTATCTAATAAAGTAAAGGTTTCCACATGTTTTCCTAATGATTTTACTAGACCATCCTCAAAAAAAAGACCTATTGGCTCTTCACTGCTCTCTCTTTTTGCAAAATCTCCTAATTTTGGACTGATCCTGAAAAGGACTGCCTTTCGTCTTTCCGCTATCAATCCCGCATTAGCGTTACCAATGAAGCATATAGCTCTCTGGCTCCAACCTCTTAATAGAAGTCAATTTCAGAACAATTAACATACCACCCCTCAAACATGTCAAATATTCTTGCCACTAGGACCAAGAATATCCAAAACTTTATCTTTGTATTGTTTCAGCGCTCTTTCCAACCCTTTCCTCAGGTCACGACCTAACTTAAATAAATAAATAATGAGGTCTGGGTTCAGATTTTTAGATATTGTGTCCTTTACATCAATTATCGGACTAGAGCATTCAGCCCTCATGAGATTACGTTTGTTTCTCTGTAATGGTCTTCTAATCCAGAATTTTATATAATCCGAAACGTGCCCCATTTGCCACCACTCTGAACTTCTTGGAGGCTTGATCAGAGTAGGATTAAAGAGAGAACGCCCAAAAGGCTTTTTTGTTTGAGTATTTGAAGAAGCATATTCTGAAAATTCATCTTGATCATTATTATAATCGAGGTCTAAAACCAAATCCTCTCCCTCATTATTATCTGGGCATGATGGTTCACCATCCCTTTAATCTGCAGGGTCAACCTGCCTCTCTTTCGTGCCACTTCGGGCACCTCCATTTCTACACCTTTGCTTTTCTTATTCAAATTCTTTAACTCACTGCAAATATTCTCCACTTAATTATTACGTTTCTTTTTCCTCAAGAATTTACCACCAGGACCCCTGTTCTGAGAATCTTCTTCCTCAGATAAGATCCAAAAATCCTCCTCGTCAACATTATCTATTTTCCTTTTACCCTCCTTCGCCAACTTCTCCACAGTCTCTTTTACCTTACTACCAATCTCTTTGTCTTTTAATCTCCTTATAATTTCCTCTTGAACCTCCTTATTACTTATTTCACACCCTCACACATTTTAATGCTTTTCTGTACTTTGCCTCAACAGTATTAATATAGCTTTAAATATTAATTTATATTTCTCTCAATAAAAAGTACAACCATATATATATATATATATATGTATATATGTATATATATATATATATATATATATATATATATATATATATATATATGTATATATTTTTTAACTTGTCTGATTATGCTTCTTAAAATAAGGCACTACCTATGAAATATTTTCCCACTAAAATAAACCTTTTCCATTCCCTTTAGGAAACAAAACCACTGCATGTTTTATTTTGATTGGTAAACTGTCGAAGTCAACTGACTTTCTTTACCGATCGGACACTCGTATCCTAGCAACCTGTCGTTGCTTACATGAAAACATCATACATTTTCAAAATAGGCTCAATTACCCTTCAATTATACTCGTTTGGTCATACGTCGACCAAACGCGCTCAACCTCCTTCCGAAAACAGCCTCAAAGAAGAAGAATTTTGATTGCTCTTCCTATGCACATTCGCTCGAGCATATTCGCTCAAGCGCTACGTGAAATATCATGCGCCTGTCTCCTTCTTTCAAATTATAGACGGTAAGAGACAACATCCGTTATTGATTTAAAAAAATCTATTCCTTTAACAAAATTAACCATTTCGAGTATTAATATTCATATTCGATCTGCTTTCACAACTAATTTTCCCTACTTAAGAACTAATCTCATTAAAAAAACACCCCAAAATCGGGTATTAACAACTAAAACAAAAATTAAAAGCTCAACTTTAAACATAACATTTCAAATCTTATACATAATTCTTTACAACTCTAAATCAATTATATTCTTAAATCCATATTAAAACATTCACTTCTTACATCCCCAAAATAAGACATATACTTATCTGCTCAGAAGCAGCAAACAAAAGAGGATGAGCTTAGAATGTTGATGGCTCATGTTATGTTGAATGTTCTTAATTAAAACTAAAACAAAAAACACTGTGGCGTCCCCAGGCTGCCCTCCTCCTCTTCCTCGCCATCTCTGGGTTATCATTGCAAAAACTGCGCATGCCTGCGCATTTGTTGTGAGAACACAGAGTAAGCAAATTCCGCACACATTTTATCAACTCGAGGACTAGGAAAACATGGATTTTTAACCTCTCTTCCATTGTGTTATGGTAATTTGTTTTATGGTAGCTACCTATTTTAATTATTAGTGTTACATTTTTATGTTAACTAAGAATTTGTATTTTAGGGGAACCACAAATAATTGCAATTTACTGTGACTGACCAAGATTTAGCTCCACCTCCCATGTTCTTAGCTACTCCTGGGGAGTCTTCGATACCATGGAAGCAATGGCAAAAATTGTTTGCCACCTACATGCCTACATGTTAGCCATTGGTGCTGACAAGTATGGCCCTGTAAGGATAGGGGCAATTTTACTTCACCATCTTGGAGCGGAGGGGCAAAGGTTATATGATGCTCTCCCAGAGGTCTTTCTTGGTGTGTGAGATGGACATGCCAGGAATGTCTACGATATGTCCTTACAGATATTGGAAGCACGTTTTGTGAAAAAATTGAATATAGTTTTAGAACGGCATAAGGTTTTCCCTAGGGAGCAAAGTCAGATGAAGGAATTGCGTCCAATGTGGCAGCATTGAGTGGGTTATCCTTACCACGTCAATTTGAAAATCTAGACAATACTCTAATTCAAGACCAAATAGTAAGGAATACTAGTGACAAGAGGATTAAAGAAAAACTGGTCAAAAATAATCAAATGCTGGAAGAGGACATAGATATTGCTAAGGGATTGGCACATACTACGTAGATAGAAATAGTTCTTATATGACATAGGAGCATGCATCACATGTTTGTGGATCAATAATTGAGGTCAAGAAGACGAAACTAGTTGAGATAAATCGTTTTTTGGGGGAGAATCTAATAATAAGGAACAATCCTTGCCAGCACAAAAAACTAATTACAGAACCATCAGATGTTATCGTTGTGGGGAACCAGGGCATACAGGGTGAAGAACAACATGTATAGGAAGAAATGCCTGGTGTTGCAACTGTAGGAGAAGAGGTCATTTTGTCAATGTTTGTAGGTCAAGGAATCATTCAACCAAGGTTAAAGAAGTCAATGACATCTGTGAAAATGTACAAGAACTGGTGCTTGTTGTGGATGACATATGTGAGAGCAAGCAGATACCATCACAGGCTGTGGGAGTAAATAGAGAAAGTAGGGACAAATTGGAGAATCCTCATTGAAATATATAATATATATATTGATAACCATGAAGCGAAGATGTTAGCAGATTCAGAGATCCTTTATACTGTACTCTCTCAAGATACCTTTCGCAAGCATTGGAAGGGTAATGATAAATGTATTTAATCCGACATAAATGCAATGGGCTATGGAGAAAAGACCATTGACATCATAGGGATGAAATCAATGATGATACATTTTGAAGGAGAAGTAGTGCATGGCAGAAGTTATAAAACCAAGCAAGGCTCGGAGGGTGGCACCATCAAAGAGACCTGAACATAATCCTCAATCCTAATGACGAGAAGCCAGCTAAAATGACTGCGGTGGACTGTGCGGAAAAGTGTGAGAATTGTTAGGAGGTTTATGGCAAAAAATTGATGGAGAGCTACCCAGAGGTATTCACGGATGACCCAGGGAAGCTCAAGTTTTTTCACATAAGATTGTACTATAGAAAAATGCTGTACGAGTCGTGCACAGGGTGAGAAATGTTCCTCATCCACTGCAAAGAGAGCTGGACAAATTCCTAGAGCATGGGATAATAGAGCCAATAGAATCCTCCAAATGGCTAGCACAAATAGTAGTAGTGGCTAAGGAGGGAAGGAAAATTCGGCTATGCGTAGACTTGTGAGACCTATGTAAAAACATATGGGTGGACAGGCAGCCCCTCCCTAATATATCGGAGCTGTTGACGGCGATGGTGGGAGGAAAGGTTTTCAGTGTAATTGATACGTCTGTTGCTTATCACCAGATCGACCTTCATAAGGACTCTAATAATTTCACATCCTTTGTGATACCGCTGGGAGCGTCGACCTAGGTGTTTCGAAGGATCATGCACCGGATTTTTGGAAGCCTTGTACAAATCCTATGTTTCCATGACGGCATCTTGATCATGGTGTGGTAAATAATTTAATTACCGGGACTTAATTTGATGCGGAAAATCTATAATAATAGCTCAGTAAAATAAGAGGCAGAATCCGTGGTATTAGAGGTTCAGAACGGGCTTTATTCCTATACAAAGGAACATAATTCGAATTATGGGCCTTCTATTCCATCACCACGAGAGTTCAGGAAGGAAGGAGCAATACATTATTGACAAGTAATCATTTTTATAGAAAAGGCATTACAGTGAAACAGATGCAGGAGGCGTAACAGTTGATAACAGAGATAAAAGCATACATGCGTAACTAAAATGGGTGTAACTAGGCGTAACTAAAGAACGTCATTAGATGTGATGTCATAAATGGGTGGTTCCATGAAAGAATTTCGCAATGTCAGCAAAAATACTTGGCAGAGATGCGCGCGCAGCCGCATGACGTGTGATTGACGTGCAACTAGAGGGTGAAAGGGACTTGACATTTAGCTCTATATGTGGAGACAGAAGTCTGGGGTTATGTCAACCTAATCCCAAATCATATCTAATATCCTATGTTTAAGGAACTGTGTTATCCACAAAGAGAGGTCTCTTAGGATAGAATCTTATTCTATACTGACTATACTGACTGTTAGTGCGTGTACAAGCGTCTAAGTGTCTACACTAGATGCGAGGGGGTAGGAATATTCCATGGTAACAGGGCTATGAATTACTTGCATGAGGGCAGCGAGGCCTGGCCCTTTGCACGGTAGCTGGAGGAATGTTTACCCAAACTGCTAGACAGGAATGCATCGGATGAGGAGCGGAGCAGAGCAGATAATCTTGAAGGTGAAATACAGTTTTTGGCAGGCAGATAGGCCGACAGGCCGAGTCGGGCACCGTTAGCCGCGCAGGGAGTAGGACAAAGTTCATGGATACAGATGCGAGCTCAGACTGGAGCTTTCAGAGGCAGAAGGCAAGAAAAGGCTTAATGGCAGAATCAGGGCCTACTCGCCTGGACTGTAAAATGGGATAAATGAACCATATAAAACCGGTGGCCTTTCATACTTAGGAATAGAATATCCGGCCCATTCATGGCGGATCTGAAAGAGGACATGTTGACGGTGGACGCACATGTGTTTGCGTCTTCATAACTGGAACTGGAGGGAACATACATGTACTTGTGATTTATACATGAAACCGTTGGGGTCCAAGATAGGGGACATAACCTGACCATAAAAATCCATATTTCCACATTCCCTCCTTGTCCCCTACTTGCCCTTAGGAGATATCAATCTTCATCAATCCATCAATCTGTTCATATAACATCATTTGTTCTTCTTTCTTCTTCCGGGATCTTGAACGAAAACTTGGATGTGCGATACACGAGGTGGCACATAGACCACAAATCGCTGGCCCACATTGTAGACATAAGCAGCAACTGAATAGTATGAGAAAGCCAATACCTAGGAAGGATAGTATTCTCCATCCCCAGGCTGACAACACGCCCCAGAACCAACCGGACCAAGTCCAGGTGCCTGGATTCTGGTGTATCTGGCTTACAATCTTATGAAGGCGGGTTATGGCTTTATATACTGACGGCGAATTTTCTGGTATGAAAATGCAACAACTTGATCCGATGACCCTACAAGCTCCGCCCCTATCGGCCAGGATGACGTCAAGGACAAGACGATTTTGAAGCACAACAATCCGCATAGCAGACTGCTCTTCTGTTAAATTGCCTAAGGCGGAAATAGTTTCGTTCACTACTGCTTCAAGGGTTCTGGTTAATCTACGTATCAATTTACTATTAGTGACTGTACCTATATAGGGAAAGAAGCCTTTATTGAAATCTGTGTATTTCTCCCATGCTGTTTCAGTGTAATCGACTATTGGGAGATCTCTCTGCTGTCTATTGTGTACTAAATGAGTATTTCTATGATAATCAGGAGGAGCTAGGAAAACAGGTGGTAGAAGGAATGCTATGTAACAGGTACCATCCCAATCTAAAGGTAGGTGTATATATGCGGTCTGGCCACATATGAAGTAGGAATGACGAGAAGCTCTAAATGTAGACTTGCCTTGATCACTGAATTTTATCACAGTGGTGCATTTACTATGGCCCATGTGTATGGAGCCATTCTTTCTTATGCATAGTTCCCCTTTAACTGGGAATACGGACATGGCGGGCAAGATTGGTGTAGCTTCAGATTCAACGTTCAGGATCATGAGGTTAAGTGTAAAATTACCTAATCCATATACTTCATTTTCTAGATCAGTTCCTGTTCTTTTGGGAAGTCCCTCCTTGTTAGGGTAGCAGACTTTAAGCAAAACTAAGTTCAGGTTTCCCCATACCCAGTTGTCTTGATAAACTGCTGAGTTTGAATCTAAGTTATTAATTAAACTAAACCATGCTCCACAGGAGCCATTGTGTGTGAACGGATATGGAAAGAGGGGCAAAACTCCCTTATAGTTCTGATATGGAGGTAGTCGGCCACATATCCAACAATTTGTAGCATTGCTAGTCTGATGGGAATGATGTAACATACTAATAAAAGTGTTGTTGCGCAGCGCAAATCTATATGCCAACTCATGCGGGGGTAATTCACTAAAAGAATGTTCAGCAGTAACATTGTAAACATGTTTAGAAATAGGACAATATATGTGCAACAATATACTTGCAGCGATTATTAAAAGACATAAGAAAAATAAAATTAATAACGTCACTGTGCAATGACTACGCAGTGATTTACAGTACGCATGTTTTTTCAACCTCATTTGATTATTTCTTTCTCTATTCCGGTCCAGAGGATACATGTCAGAGACAAATTCAACCGATTCACCTTGGAGAGGACTTAAACAATCAAATTGTCTGACTGTCTGGACCTCAATTTTAGTCTGTATAGTTCTGAGTTCGTTTGCTCAACCAAAGGGAGCTTTGAGTCTGTTTTTGAAGAAACACAGGGTTTAGTCTCTATATCGGATGGTAGTCCATGAAATTTCTTGATATGACTCGAATGTATCCAGCCTTTGCGACCTTCGATCTTCACGGCTGTCCTCGTGGTGAGCAGAACAAGTTGAGGCGATTTCCACCTCGGATCCAGCTGAGTCTTCCGGTCAAAATTACGCACTAACACCAAGTCCCCGGGAACTACGTCATGGGGTTTCACCTCGGTGTTGTCGGGAAAGGCTGCAGCTACCTGTGAACGACAAGATTGTAGTGCAGACATCAAGGAAGCCAGGTAATCTGTCAGCATATTACAGTCAACGTCAGTTATTTTACGAGGTATAGGCGTCCCCCACATATTTGGTGGTCTACCGAAGATCACCTCATACGGGGATAGCCCTGTTCGAGAATGTGCTACCATTCTCATGTAAAAGAGTGCAACTGGTAAGGCTACTACCCAATCGACACCTTTCTGTTTACATATTTTGGACAATCTAATTTTCAGAGTTTGATTATGTCGTTCCACGAGACCTGCTGCCTCGGGGTGTCGGACACAGTGGAATCTCCATTGATAACCTAACAAAAGTGAAACGTGTTTCATTAGTTCGGATGAGAACGGCTGGCCGTTATCTGAGTAGACAGCACGTGGTAAACCGTACCGTGGGAAGAATTCTCGAACTAACTGTTTGGCAGTAGTCGGGGCAGTGTAATCTGAAACCGGGTATGCTTCTGTCCAACGGGAAAGAGCACAGACAACTACGAGAACATATTTGAATCCTCGACATCGTTCCATCTGGATATAATCCATCTGGAGGACTTCAAAAGGGTGATCAGGAGGCTGAAATCCACCCTGTTCTACGGGAATGCTTTTACCTGGGTTAAACTGACAACAGATCATGCAGGTACGAACTTTTTGTTTAGCTGCTGCTCGTAAATGTTTGTTGAACCAAATGTGTTGAATGCTGTCTAGCATAGCTTTTTCTCCTAGGTGCGCTGGACTATGTATTGTATTAATGATAACTTGGACCATTGAGTCGGGAAGAAACCATATAGATTTTTCCTTCGTCATCCATCCCTGATCAGTTTGGATCCCTCCTAATTCAGTCCATTTCTTTATTTCTTCTGGTGTAGCATGTGTCTGTATGTCAATTACGTCAAGAGCGGGATCCTTAACCGTCATGCAATGTGTTGGTGTCAGAACTATTGTCTTTGTCATGTCAGATGTGTGAGTTTTATTCTGAGCAGTCTGTTTAGCTGTTCTGTCAGCTAGGTCATTGCCTTGGGAAATGATATCAGTAACTTTCGTATGAGCTTTACATTTCATAATTGATATTGCAGCGGGTAGATGTATTGCATCTAATAAGGCATGAATGAGGGGTCCGTGCTGAATGTGGGCACCGTGAGAAGTTAAATAACCTCTCTCTCGCCACAGTACGCCGAAGTCATGTACAACTCCGAATGCATAACGCGAATCTGTGTAGATGTTGACTTTCTTATTTGTGGCTTGAATACAGGCTTGTGTCAGAGCGATGAGCTCTGCTGCTTGAGCTGACAAGGTATTAATACGATTTGTTTCAATGACTTCAGTGTCTGTTGTGACTGCATACGCGGTCACTAGCTCTCCTGTACTTGTTCTCATACATGAACCATCTACATACAACGTCAGGTCTGGATCTGTCAATGGGACGTCTGTCAAGTCTTGTCTGGGTTTCGTCGTGATAGTAATAACTTCAATACAATCATGTGCTAGTGGATCTGTTCCGTTTACTGGCAAAAGTGTGGCAGGATTCAATGTACTACAACGTCTGATTTCTATATGTGGCTGAAACAATGTTAGTTCGTAACCGGTGAGTCTCGCTATAGTCAAGTGTTGTGTTTGTGTGCGGTTCAAAAGAACCTCTACTGCGTGTGGTACTTGTACTGTCAATGGATGTCCTAACACTATGGCATCGCTTTGTCTGATTGCTAAAGCTGTCGCTGCCACTGACTTCAGGCACGCAGGCAGAGCCTGAGCTACGGGATCTAGTGTACTAGAAAAATAAGCACATGGTTTGTGTGCTCCTGCTTGTTCCTGTGTGAGTACTGACAAGGCAGTACCTTCGCGTTCTGTAACAAAGAGTGTAAACTGTTTACTGTAACATGGTGTTGCTAGGACAGGTGCTTGGCATAAAGCTTTCTTTAAACTTTCAAAGGCGTGTGTATGTTCTTGAGTCCAAGGGAGGACAGTCGATGTGGCCGCCTCCTGTGTTGTCAACTGAATAAGTGGTTTTGCTAGAAATGCATACTGAGGGATCCACTGCCTACAATTTGAAGTGAGGCCTATAAAAGCCTGCACCTCCTTTTGTGTCTTGGGTACTGACATGTTATCAATTAACTGTATGCGGTCGGGTGTAAGCTGCCTTCCCTCCTTGGACAGCGAGTGACCAAGGTAAACAACTCGCTGGACACAAAATTGCAGCTTAGAAGGGGACACCTTGTGCCCCTTTTCGGCCAAAAAATGTAAAACCGTCAGTGAAGCCTTTTCACATTCAGGTTCGCTTCTAGCGGTGATCAGCAGATCATCGACATATTGAAGCAGGGCAGTGTTGACTGGCATGTGGATACTGTCAAGTTCTCGTTTCAGTGCTTGGCTATAGATGCTGGGGCTTTCTGTGAATCCTTGAGGTGCGCGTGTGAATTTAAAGCTTCGTCCATTTAAACTAAATCCGAACAAGTATTGGCTTTCCGGATCTATTGGGACGCTGAAAAAGGCATTCTTGAGATCAATTACAGTAAAGAATGTTGCTTCGGAATCAATGGCTGTCAGTAATGAAGAAATGTCTGGAACTACGGGGTATTGTGGTACAATACATTTATTTAATTCGCGCAGATCAATAACCAATCGATATACTGGCGGGGCTTTTGGATCAGTTCGTTTAAGAATCGGAATTATCGGGGAATTACATATATTGGAGTCGGTTTCCACAACCACTCCTTGGGTAATAAGCTCGTCAATGATTTGCAGTAAAGCCAATACAGCATCTGGTGGTAACTTGTATTGTCGCATACGTGGTAGTACCACTCCTGTCTTTAGTGTGACTCGATATGGTGTAATGTTCATGCAACTAACATCTGTAGGGCCTTGTGCCCATAAATGTGTGGGTAAAGTCCGCAGTCGGTGATCCATGTCTCGGGACACATAGTGCCCTTTGAAATCACGTAAAAACAATCTTACTCCTTCCGGAGAACAACATATTATAGCTCCTAGAGCTTTCAATGTTTTTATACCTAACAGGTTTTCTGGACATGATTTAGTAAGCAATAAATCTGTAGTTCGTGTCAAAGGACCAATCGTAAGTGGAAGAGGCTGTGATACTTCGTTAATGATAGGTTTTCCTGAAAAACCAAGGGAAATATTCTGTGAGCCTGAGAGGGGTGCCCCTGGAACTTCACTACGTTTTATGGTTGTTCGGCTTGCCCCTGTATCAAGTAAAAATTTTCTATCCTGGCCTAATAGTTCACTATGTACATAAGGTCCTTCTTGATCTACAGGGACCTCAATAAGGGGTAAGCCAACTTCCCTCTCTAGGCTGTTTCATGAGTATCGTTGATAATCAGGGTAGTCATACTGTGCGGTCTGGTACATCTGTCGTGTCGTTGTTGGTGTGGCAGCAATAGGCTGCGGTGGTGGAGCTGGCATAGACTGTTGCGGAGCTGGCATGGCCTGTGCATGCTGCGGGGCTCCTTGTTGGTTCTGATCCTGTCTAAGTGGTCGTGGTCTTTCTTTTGTATTACCTATGGCGATATTATGTTTTAAAACTGGACAATCGTGTACATAATGACCTGGCTGTTTACAATAGTTGCATGTCCCTTTTACAGAAACTGCTGAAACACTGGACTGTGTCATACCCTTTTTATGACCGTCAGCTGGAACTGTCTGGGAAACTAGCATTTTCATTTTCGTGTCTTTCATGCGTCTTTGTTCATGTTCTTGTTCCTCTCTAATTCTATTGTGATGGTACTGTAGCATTTGTAACATTTGTGACGGAGTGTTACCTTGCCATGTACTCTCGAATTTCAATACTCTATTCTTAACTTGGGGCAGGGCATTTTCAACTAATTTTGTCACAAACAGATGTGGATAAGATTCGCTACTTGCTTTTATTCCACTATTTATACCAAAACATTTTTCGAATCGGGCATAAAAGTTACTAGTGTCTTCATCTTGCTTTTGTTTACAGGCTGAGATTGCACCCCAGTCTTCCTTTTTCGTAGTTAATAAACGTGGCAGTACCTGTACTAGCAAACCTGGTAGTATTTTGGTCTTCTCCCCAAGCCCTAGACCTGGACCTCGAGCTGTTTCTTCGTTTTCTAATGCTGTCCAATCTATCTTTTGGTCTCCCACCTCCCAATCCTTTTCTTTGAGTTTTTCATAAATGCCCGCAGGCATTAATACCTTTAATATTTTCATAATGTCGGGATAGGTATATTCTCCCATGAGCAACATGTCTTTAATTTCACGGTGGAAACCCGCTGGGTCTTTGTCATGACTGGGTACCACTTTCTTCATTTCTAATAGTTCCATTTTAGATATGGGTGTGTATACAAACACACGTTTAAACTGGTTGTCATCACCTTTTATCGGGTGCACTTCGCGTAAGGGATTCTGTCTATCCATATAATACGTCGTTCTTTCCTTGATGGGCAGTGAGACATGTTCGGGGCATACAAAAAGAATGTACTGCTCTCTGGATTCTAGTATTTCTCTAATTAACTCAGTACCTGAACCTCTCCATTTATTCGTGAGTAATTCAGTCAATATATCAGGTAAGGGACCAGGATCGGAGTGTTGGCTTTTATATAATACGAGGAGTTGTTGAATCATATAGATACCAGCTAAACGCTGTTCATCTGGGTTGAGGTTCAAAAACGTGTGTGCTAGTGTATCATCACTATATTTTCCGGGACTGTCAACCCAGTGAACGGCTGACCTGGCTAATTCTTGTTCGTCCATAGAATCGAGTATATGATAACCCCTTCGTTCTCGGAGCAATTTGTCAGCGGCTTGGAACGCATGTTCGGGGGACCTTATATTTATTATTGGGTTTTGGAAGTTTCTGTTATTATCTGGACGTATCGGACGTATCGGATCAGTAAAGCATCTAGTATTATTGCAAGATCTTCCTCTACCTACATAGGCCACTGTTTCTAACTGTCCTGTGGGCAGTTCTAATTCTTCCTCCTCCTCGTTTTGTTCAGGCTGGTCTACTGCTAATCTTTCTTCGTGTATTCGTTCTATTTCTTTGCGTATTTTTCGGCACATAGCTATTATACTTAATCGTTTATCATGTCTCCCTTCTGATATATTCCGACTCCATGTGGTAAGAATTTGCATTTCTTCCGGATTTACTCCTGGTCGGTCTTGATTTCTGACCACACAATTTATGAGGAAACGTAACAGTTCTCCCTGTATCTCCACTTTCTGGTACTCCATGGCTCTATTAATACTTTCAGAATCTCGCCCTGATTGGACAAAATGATATATATTTTCTAAATGTGTAGTCATTCCTGGTAGCCTCCCTAAATATATTGCAGCTCGTCGGATACGTAATGATGCCAGCAGCATTTCATCCTTTTTGCCGAGCACAGGATCATATCTACAATCTATTAGAAGTTCCTTAAGCGTGTCGG
This sequence comes from Triturus cristatus, assembly GCF_964204655.1. Classification (NCBI taxonomy): domain Eukaryota; kingdom Metazoa; phylum Chordata; class Amphibia; order Caudata; family Salamandridae; genus Triturus; species Triturus cristatus. The sequence continues at coordinate 1,201,885,310 of NC_140584.1, forward strand.
GAGTTACTAGTTTGGGCGTACGTTGGTGGGCTAATTCTTGAAAGGAAAGTTTATTTACTCTGGGTGGCGTGGAAAAATTTTTTGTTGTACCTCCTGTAGCACCGCCTGGGGTGCTGGGTGTGAAAGGATTCGTTGAACGTGATATAGCAACCATAGGTGTGGGTACAGCTGTAGAAACAGATGCGCTTGCCGGAACTTGTGTCGGAATTTGTTGTTGCGGAGGTACAGACGGAGGGTCTTGGCGTTGAACCCCCTCGGCAGGCGGTCTATGTGGTGCAGTATTAGCATACTCGGGAGCTGCGTCGTCTAAATAAGAGGAAAGGAAAACATCTTCTGCGGTTCTGGGATGCCCTTTGGGATGTGATTTTATCGGAAACAACGGAGGTGGCAAGTCTTTTGGTATCTCCAGAGTAGCCTTAGGTAACCCTTCGGCCAGAAGAGGATACATACCATTCATAAGGGCATTTCTTTGTCTGTCTACTTGTTCTGCTTTTACTCGAGTACCTTCTTCAATTAATAGATTTTCTCGGACTCTATTTGAATTCTCCTTACTCTTCTCTTCCTGTCTACGTGCTTTTTCTGTACGTCTATACGATTCTTTACGCCATAATTCAATGGCATCTTTCTGTGATTGTCTAGCTTTCTTTTTCCATAATTCTTCCTCCACTTTCATGATGCAATCTGCATCCCAGGTCCCAGTTGCGGGCCACCTCTGACTTTCTGGTAATTCCTTGGTGTAGTCTACCCATAAATCAAGAAATAATATGGCGTCTAGGCCATGTTTATGATACATGAAGTACCCTGGAGTGTCCCTAGGAGGAATGGGAACAGCTTCTTCGAGTACCCCTTTTCTAGTTTTGATCTGTCTTAATTTCGAAAAAAGCGGCATATTGAGAACTGACCTGATACCTAATTTTGAACACGTTTAATACAACAAAACACAATAATGAACAGTCATTCACACCACAATATGCAGCACGTGTTTAAAACATTTAACACTTAATGAACAACAATGATGGCCATTTTAGGGAACTAGTCACTAAGCATAATACTCGACACTAACTAGGTAATTCTGAATTATATACTAGACATACTTGATATACTGCTGAACAGTACAGATACACTGCTGAAACAGTGCAGACCGGATTTGTGTACCCAAACCCGTCTTGACCGGCACAACCTATGTGCACGTCAGAACGCCTCCCCGATAATGGTACTCACCGGGTAGCTCGGAACGGAAGGCCTCGGAACTGAACTGAACTGGACTCGGACTCGGACCGGACTGGACTCGACTCGAAACTTCGGAACTTCGGAACCTGGTGGGCCTCTGTATACCTCGGATCTTGCTCTCTCAGCTAGGCTCTGGTCGGGATACTTCGCACTTCTCACCGCCTCGTCTGGGTGTTGATCGCAGCCTCAGTTACCCCCGCTCGGCAGGAGGGAGATACAGGAAATCCTGTGGGTACGCGTTGTTGTCCGTCCAGCTGTGGCAGGAGACCGGGCCTGCAACGCACCGCCGGCGCGTGAGATGAGAAAGTGTCCCTATTCGGGCGCCATTTATGTGGTAAATAATTTAATTACCGGGACTTAATTTGATGCGGAAAATCTATAATAATAGCTCAGTAAAATAAGAGGCAGAATCCGTGGTATTAGAGGTTCAGAACGGGCTTTATTCCTATACAAAGGAACATAATTCGAATTATGGGCCTTCTATTCCATCACCACGAGAGTTCAGGAAGGAAGGAGCAATACATTATTGACAAGTAATCATTTTTATAGAAAAGGCATTACAGTGAAACAGATGCAGGAGGCGTAACAGTTGATAACAGAGATAAAAGCATACATGCGTAACTAAAATGGGTGTAACTAGGCGTAACTAAAGAACGTCATTAGATGTGATGTCATAAATGGGTGGTTCCATGAAAGAATTTCGCAATGTCAGCAAAAATACTTGGCAGAGATGCGCGCGCAGCCGCATGACGTGTGATTGACGTGCAACTAGAGGGTGAAAGGGACTTGACATTTAGCTCTATATGTGGAGACAGAAGTCTGGGGTTATGTCAACCTAATCCCAAATCATATCTAATATCCTATGTTTAAGGAACTGTGTTATCCACAAAGAGAGGTCTCTTAGGATAGAATCTTATTCTATACTGACTATACTGACTGTTAGTGCGTGTACAAGCGTCTAAGTGTCTACACTAGATGCGAGGGGGTAGGAATATTCCATGGTAACAGGGCTATGAATTACTTGCATGAGGGCAGCGAGGCCTGGCCCTTTGCACGGTAGCTGGAGGAATGTTTACCCAAACTGCTAGACAGGAATGCATCGGATGAGGAGCGGAGCAGAGCAGATAATCTTGAAGGTGAAATACAGTTTTTGGCAGGCAGATAGGCCGACAGGCCGAGTCGGGCACCGTTAGCCGCGCAGGGAGTAGGACAAAGTTCATGGATACAGATGCGAGCTCAGACTGGAGCTTTCAGAGGCAGAAGGCAAGAAAAGGCTTAATGGCAGAATCAGGGCCTACTCGCCTGGACTGTAAAATGGGATAAATGAACCATATAAAACCGGTGGCCTTTCATACTTAGGAATAGAATATCCGGCCCATTCATGGCGGATCTGAAAGAGGACATGTTGACAGTGGACGCACATGTGTTTGCGTCTTCATAACTGGAACTGGAGGGAACATACATGTACTTGTGATTTATACATGAAACCGTTGGGGTCCAAGATAGGGGACATAACCTGACTATAAAAATCCATATTTCCACAATGGGAAAAAATGAGAAAGACATGATCAGTTGATGGAGGAAGTGTTATTGGGAATAAAAGAATACAAATTGACTATAAAGAAAGAAAAATGCCAATTGAGAAGAACCAATGTTGCATACTTAGGTCATGACATATCTGGAAAAGGCCCTAAACCAAAGAAAAGCATTGTCAGGGCAGTGATAGAAGCTGCCAAACCAACAAATAAAGATCAGCTTGAAGTCTTTCTTAAGACTGGCAGAATACTGCTCCATATTTGTGCCAAGTTTTGCAGAGATTATAGAACTCTTGAGGATGATAATGAAAAAAGTGTTGCCTTCAAGAGGACCAGGGAATGTGACAAAGCATTTAGTAGTGTAAGAGATGGTATATTATGTGCACCAACCTAGGGTCATTTCGATGCCATTGACAGAACGTACATAATGACTGATGCCAATAATGCAGGAGTCAGTGCAGTCCTAATGCAAGTGAAAGATGGTCAAGATAGAATAATTGGGTTCACTTCTAGATGCCTCCAGAAGACCAAATCAAATTATTTTATCATTGAAAGAGAGGCCCTATCCTAGCATGCTGTTAGGGAATAAAACATTTTAGATACTTTGTGTGGGGATTACTGGTTAAAGTCGAAATAGACCACAGGCCCTTGACTCACCTTTTCAAGGGGAGAAAGGGCTTGGAGGAATATGACCCAGAGATTATCTAGGTGGATGCTATCTGTTTTTGATTACAATTGTACGTTAGAGTACGTAAAGGGTTTAAAATTTGATGGCTGACTGTCTATATAGAATGCCCATGGAGAGTCTAGACACAGAAGATAAGGATGATGCTGTGGGTATAATATTGGAAGAGAACGAGGAGTCAGCCATCAATAGAGGAGAATAGGAAATGGATGATGATGTTACTTTACAGGAATTACAACAAGCATTGGCATATCCAACATATGCCTTTGGGACCTTATAAGTGTTTAGCTATGCAACAGTTGATGTTGTTGCACCAAGGATATTGTGCTTATAATTAAATACTTATAAGGTCCCGAAAGCGAGATCTATTGGCTATGCTAATGCTTGTTTAGTTTGAGAGTGAGAGAGTTAGTTAGTGATTGTGTGAGAGAGTTAGTTATTTAGTTAGTTAGTGCAAAAGTGAGTATGCAAGCTAGTTAGTTAGTGAGTGTGTTTGAGTGAGAGAGTTAGTTAGTGAGAGTGAGAGAGTGTTTGTTAGTTTATGAGAGAGAGTTAATTAGGTAGTGAGAGAGAGAGCGTTTGTTAGTGAAAGATATTTTGAAAGTAAGTTAGTTATTTATTGAGAGTGAGAGCGTTAGTGATTTAGAACGAGAGTTAGTTAGTGAGATGGAGAGAATTAGTGAAGTAGTGAGAGTGAATATGTTTAATTTTTTATTGGGGGTATAAGTAATAGGAGGGTGAAGGTTAGTTAGTTAGTGCGAGTGAATGTAAATTAGTTATTGAGAGAATTTGTTTGTGAGTGAGAGAGTTAGTTAGTATGAGAGTGAGTGTTAGTTTGTTAGTTAGAGAGAGAGTTATTTAAGTAGTTAGTGATTGAGTTAGTTAGTGAGTGAGTTAGTTAGTGAGAGTGCGAGAGTGAGTTAGTTAGTGAGAGAGCTTGTGAGTCATTTATTTTTTGAGAGTGAGATATGTTTTAAGTTATTTCGTTTTTGTGAGTGAGAGAGCTTGTGAGTTATTTAGTTTTTGAGAGTGAGATGTGTTTTTAGTTATAGTTCACAGACATTATTTGACCGTGGGCTGAATGGTGACCCATGAAAGGGTTGTGGCCCCCTGGGAGGTTGTAGCCCCCAGCACCGCAGGGATTTCACTGGCCTAAGTAAGACTCCTGACTCTATATTCTCTTAGTCCAGCGCAGGAACAGAATCACCTGTGATATCTGGGGTCGTATCCAGGAAGGGGGCACCAATGAACACATTAAGTAAGCAGAGATCGGTGTCAAGTGTTCTTATCCAGATTACACACTTTCACCCTTGTTTTTCCTTTCTTCGGACTTTGGGGTCACAGCAAAAAGTCTTTCACTCCTAAATACATGAGGACATTTACATACTTTCAAGCAAGAATGTTTTAGAAATGCATTGACACCTTGCTTCTAAGAGACTACCAAGTGTAGCCGCCATCCAGTCTGGAATGGTGTGAAACGTCCCAACAGTTACTACCTGTGGTTCAATGGGAGTCTGCGCTGGCAGAATAAAGAGAATTGTTGCCTCCTTGTAAAGATTGGTATCGGCGGTAGGAGATGCAAATGTGGCTTTAATGCAGTTGCACGTATGGGTGAAGTTTGAAGAGCAATCTGGGATGTTTGTATCCGTGTTAAAAAATGTATGAGAATGTTTTTTTTATTTGAGCTATATTTTGTTTTTTGTTAAAAAGTTTACCAAAAGACTATACTAACACTGTTTTTTTTTGTAGACCCTCTGTTTAAACCTCCATGCTAACATTGAAACACAGTTCCTCAGTCAGGTTAAAATAGCTTATATAAGCACCTTGCATCCGTTAGGGAACTGTTCCTGTCGTACATTGAGTTAGCGGACTAGTTCCGCGGCGCCTGACGCAGTCTTTCTTCGCTGTTTGCCTGCCCTCCTGACGTCATGGCCAATCGCATTTCGAGGTCGGCCGTGACGTCAGCGGGGCGCGGCGGATCGGCAGACGGGAGCGCGAATTCCTCACGAGCGGTTGTCTTCCCGCTCGCTCCCCGTGGGCCATTGTTACCAGCGTACTTGCTTATCTATATATAATAAAGTGTTTGTTATATCATCCCTACGTCTCGCCTCCCTCACTCTGCCACTACAAATGGCGACGAGGGTTAATTGATGCTGCTGTGCTGGCCCACGTGGGTAATCCGGTGCCTTGAGCCCCTCGTGCTCCTCCTTTGATGTGGTGCTGCCCCCTGCTGGTCCTCTTGCAGCCACGTGGGAAGTCTTGCGACGCTCGCTCCGTCCTGGTGCCGGCTGGAGTGCTGGATCTTGCTGTCTCCTCTGGTCAGGTGGTGTGCCGTGGGGGTCATCCTTCCCTGTCCCACCCAGTGTTCTCCGGTGGGTGTGGGGCCCTACGTGCTGGTGCTTCTGCAGGCGTGGTCCAGGTCTGTGTGCTGAGGATCCAGGTCGTGCTGCCTGCTGTGCCTGTCCGGTGGCTGTCCTCGTGGTCGTCGTCCTCCTGCTGAGTTCCCTGTCCTCCAGTGATGGCCCAGCCGGTCAACATCTGCGTGCCTCCCCTGTTCCTTGATTCTCCTGGTAAGCCGTGCATGAAATGGAAGGGATGGCTACGTGCGTTTGAGAACTATATCGTTTCCATAGACGGCGTGGGATATAGCCCCGAGCGCAAGAAGGCGCTTTTGTTCGGACTGCTGGGGAAGGCCGGCCAGGAAGTTTTTGACAGTCTGCCGGTGTTCGTGGACCCTCCTGGGGCTTCCGCCCCTCTGAATGTCTATCAAGAGGCGGTCAAGCGGCTCGAACTGCAGTATTCCGAGGAAGGTAACATCATGGTGTGGCGCCATAAGTTTGCTCTGCGGCGACAGGAGGAGGGAGAGACTATTGAGGAGTACATTGCCTGCTTACGCGTTTTGGCGCAAGACTGTGAATTTGGGGAGATGACTGACACTTACATCAGAGATCAGGTGGTGTTCTATTGCCACTCTAAGAAGGTGCAGGAGAGATTGCTTTCCTGTAGGAACCCTCCCCTGAAGGATGTGGTGGCCATTGCGAAGGCTGTTGAGCGCTCCATGGTATCGACCAGGGAGCTTGCATGCACGAGTCAGAGTTCGACGGTGTGCTACGTGCAGGACAAGAGCAAAAGCGTGTCACGGACTCCCGACAAAGTAGCAAATGATAGAGGTGGTGGCAGGAGGCCGTTCGCCTGCTTTAGGTGTGGGGCGCGGGACCATTTGGCTGATAGTAAATCTTGCCCGGCCCTGACCAAGAGCTGCACGAAATGTAGGAAGGTGGGCCACTTTGCGGCCGTTTGCAAGACAAGGAAACCGGGAGGGAGTGTGAAAGTGAGCTCGGTGAGTGATAGTGATGCGGAGGCGAGTGCGGACATAGTGTTGTCCATTGATGCCGAGGACGGCAGGGTGAAAGGGCCTATTGGCTCAGTTATGATTGGTTCTGTAGAGCTGCAGTTTACGGCGGATTCTGGTTCCCCGATAACCCTGATATCCGACACCACGTTTGATGCGAAATGGCAGGGTGTGCGGTTGCGTGAGACTGATGTGAATCCCAAGGCCTTTGGGGAACAGGATATAGTGATGAAGGGGTTTTTCTGCGATACACTCACCTTTCGAGGGCGCACTGTGATGACAAAGGTCTATGTGGCTGAGAAAGGGAGAAGCCTTGTGGGGTGGAAGGACCTGGCGAAGCTGGGTGTGATGCTAGTCCTGGGGGCCGACGATCCCATAGTTCTGCGTGATGACTGGGTCGGCTATATACAACCAAGTGCTGTGCATGGGGGATTGGCTGAGGTCATTGGTGAATTTGAGTCCGTTTTCAAGAATGAGGTGGGGCGTGTGAGAGGGTTTGTACACGCCATACAGCTGAAAGAAGGGGCAATTCCGATAAAGCATAAGGTCAGAACTGTCCCTCTCTCTGTCAGAGGGGAACTGAAGAAGGTTCTTGATAAACTGAAGCAGGATGGCGTGATAGAGGAGGCAGGCGCGTCAGAATGGGTGTCCGCGATAGTGGTGTCCAAGAAGAAGAGGACAGGGGACATTCGTCTATGTGTGGACCTGCGGTCCTTGAACAAAAATATCTTAGTGAACTGCCATCCGCTGCCCAACATCCAAGAAATCCTATCGTCCACGTCAGGGTCCAAGTTCTTCACCCTGATAGACCTGAAGTCAGCGTACCACCAAGTGTGTCTCACGGAGGAGTCCAAAAAACTGACCACCTTCATTACCCCGTTCGGAGCGTACAGGTACGTTCGTCTTCCTTTCGGCCTTGCATCGGCGTCAGGTGTCTTCCAGAAATTGATGGACTTGCTTTTCTGCGACATGAAGGGCGTCGAAGCTTTCCAGGATGACATCCTGATCCACACGAAGGACGAGGAAGAACACCTGGAGCTGCTGGGCATGGTGCTAGGGATCCTGCGAGAGAAAGGGATGACGGTCTCCAAAGACAAATGCAAGTTCATGGAGGGCAGGATAGACTACCTGGGGCACGTTCTGACTCCGGATGGTATTGCGCCCAAGGAGGATCTGGTGAAGGCCATTCGAGATGCCCCATGCCCTGGAGATAAGGATGCCTTGCGGTCGTTCCTGGGGCTCAGCGAGTACTACGCAAAGTTCATGCAGGGGTACGCACTCACAGTGGAGCCCCTTAGGAAACTGCTGCGGAAGAACGAAAAGTACGTATGGGCACAGGAACAACAAGCTGCGTTCGAAGCTGTTAAGATGGCCATTGTCGCGGCTCCAGTGTTACAGCCCTACAACAAGGATCACCGGAATGTCATCACCGTCGATGCCAGCGCCAAAGGGATCGGCGCAGTGTTCTGCCAATTACAAGGGAAGAAGGAGAGCACTATTGCGTTCATATCCCGTTCGTTGAGCGACGCGGAGAAACACTATAGCACCATCGAGCGGGAGACGCTCGCCTGCGTCTGGGCAGTGGAGAAATTAAAGAATTATTTGTGGGGCAAAGAATTCGAGCTAGTCACGGACCACAAACCATTGATTTATATGATGGACGGCGAAGGCCGCGGTAATGGGAAAGCCAGCTCGAGACTCCTGCGGTTGCTGTCCAAATTGCAGGAATACCACTTCACTATCAGACACATCAAGGGTGGCCTCAACAGCAGGGCGGACTGCCTATCGCGCCTGCCCATCACCGGCGAGGAAGAAGGTTCCCTGGACGACACGGAGTGTGTGGTGGCGTTGGTAGACGCAACGGTGATTTGTGAGGGGTCTATCTCTGAAGCAGAATGGCTGGCTGCCCAGGAAAAGGACATGACCCTCCGAAGGGTAGTGGAACACATGACGACTCGTTGGCCTCCGGTCAGGAACTTGCACGGGGCACTCAGATGTTTCCAGCAGATTAGTGCGGAGCTTACGATCGAAGACGGCTTTCTGAAAAGACATGAGTTGTTTGTGCCCCCGGAAGGTCTGAGGGACAAGCTGATCAGGATGGCCCACAGGGGTCACCCGGGGAGCACAGCCACAAAAAATCTCCTCAAGCAGTACTACTGGTGGCCGGGGATGTGCAGCGATGTCTGCGGTTTCATTGATAGATGCGGGCCGTGTTTGAGAGCCGACAAACATTGGAAGACGTCAAAAGGGGAACTGCAGATGGTGGACATTCCTGTCGGCCCATGGTGCAAGATTGCCATAGATTTCGCAGGCCCGTTTACCATACTGCCGGAGGACTGCAGGCATCTCATCGTCCTCACGGACTACTTCTCCAAATGGATCCACTACAAGTTTGTTAGGGAGGTCACTACGGACCGGGTGATCTCGGTACTGAAGAAAATCTTCGCGATGGAGGGGCAGCCGAAGATCATGGTTTCCGACAACGGTACCCAGTTGGTGTCCCGGCAGATGACGGATTTCCTGGCCAGGCTGGGAATCAAGCAGGAGAAGACCCCACTATACAGCCCAAAGAGCAATGGGCAGGTCGAGCGGATGAACAGGTTCCTCAAAGAAGGTATCCAACAGGCTGTTGCGTCTCAAATGAACGTGAAGGCGTTTTTGGCCGAGAAGGTGCACACTTTCCATAACACGCCTAACGAAGTCACAGGACATACGCCGTTCTATTTGATGAGAGGGAGACGGTGCATGAGCGAGCTTACCCCCAAATTCAATAAGTGGTATGACATGAGGGATGGAACGGAGGATGTACAGGAAGAAGGGTTGAGAGTCAAGGAACGCATAGTGGCCAAGCAGGAGAGCAACAAACTGTATGCCGACGTGGTCAACAGAGCCAAACCAAAAGACATTGCGCAGGGAGATTGGGTACTGTTGAAGAAGCCCTACAAAGTACTGAAAGGGGAATCCGTATTCCAAACCCCATTGCGAGTACACGATGCAACCAGAGGGGCAGTGTGTCTGGAAGGTGGGGGATGGCGTAGCAAGGATGACATAGTCAAGCTCAAAGCTGGACAAGAGGAAATCATTAGGAGGAGTGGTCGCATGCATGAATCCGAGAGCGATGATAGTGTGCTTGAGTGGCAAGACAGTGAGATCACCGGGGAAAGTTTGTGCGATGATGAGGTTGGGGGCAAATCCCCTGCACAAGGCTGGGCCGGAGGCAGAAGCGCACTTACGAGTGGGAGCACAGAGCATGGTACGGGAGGTGCTGAGAGGCAGATGGGCCCAGCCTCCAGACCAGGGAGGTATGGCAGTCACAGCACATGGAGCCCGGTCCAAAGCGGCACAAGTGTTGGTGGGGTGGCACAAAACCCGTATGTTACCCCTAGCAGGCCGGCACGGCATGTTAGGGCACCTAAGAGATTTGAGGACTTCGTTATGAGATGATAATATGTTTCACATGTTTTTTTGTTGGTAAGGGAGATGTCGTACATTGAGTTAGCGGACTAGTTCCGCGGCGCCTGACGCAGTCTTTCTTCGCTGTTTGCCTGCCCTCCTGACGTCATGGCCAATCGCATTTCGAGGTCGGCCGTGACGTCAGCGGGGCGCGGCGGATCGGCAGACGGGAGCGCGAATTCCTCACGAGCGGTTGTCTTCCCGCTCGCTCCCTGTGGGCCATTGTTACCAGCGTACTTGCTTATCTATATATAATAAAGTGTTTGTTATATCATCCCTACGTCTCGCCTCCCTCACTCTGCCACTACAGTTCCTAATTAAAATACAAACACAATAAAAGTGAAATACACGCTACGGAAAGACATAAACATTTGTGTAATATAATTAAGCGTTCGTGGAAACACTAATTATAACCAGTTGGCCCCAGAAATATGTGTGCATGCAGCATCTACAGGGTTAAATTGTAGCAGAGATGGCTGTAACTGTTATACAGGGAGCTTGACTATTTTGCCATGAATCAAAGGGTAGTGACCCGACACTGTAACTTGAATATGTTTTTAGTGACTTGTTGTTTTCGCAGTAAAAAAGGCAGAGGCACGGCGATAAATAGGATTTGTGCTAGTTCACACATTTGTGAAGTACGTGCAGTGATATTTTCAACAGAAAGGGCGCATGTTTTTAGTGGGGGGGGGGCGCTAGGGTTAGTAGACAACTAATTGTGCAGTCCAGGCAGCAAATTGTACCTTTCAAGTTTGTTATAATGTGAACTGTTGTGCTGAGCACCTGTACTAACTGCACTGTTGTACACCATTGAGCACTTTTACTGACTGCCTAGTGTACTGGCACCACTATGAACCAACACTGGTTGTGGAGAAGTGCCACCGTCCGCTATCCTAGAGTGACGTGCATGTGTACCCTCTGTGTACTATTGCGCACATGTGCAGGTTGTTGGTGACGCGTGTGTTAACGTGTGGCTGCCGAGTTCTGTTCAGTGCATGGTGTACGTTATATACACCCAAGGCTGCGATGTGGCACATTACCGGATGGAAGCTACCTGCTGTAACGCAGTGCCCCACCAGAGCCACGAGGTTTGCTTGCACTGAGCGCGCTACACATAAAGCTCTGTTGAACACGCAGGTGCCTCACCGCCAATCTCCCGACCCCTGCGTTATACAACCGGCGAGTAACAGGCACGTGCCTGTTTACAATGTAGATTGGGGATAAAGCGGGAATGGTGGAGGCTGCGCGTCTTCCAGCAGGAGAAAGATCAGGAGATTGGTTTGAGAGAAAAAAGACAAGCAGTTAAAAAGGGAATAAAAAAGGAACATGAAAACAGCTGTTTTTAAGCACTCGTGCTTGTGGTAGCTTGCCCTAGTGGAAGCAGCAGCGTGCAGGTCATTTGTTTCCAATTAGCACGCGCGCCGCTGTTCACTCCCGCAAGGTGGATGCCAGCACAAGCACGAGTGCTTAAAAAGAGCTGACCAATTTCTAAAGGTCATCTCCTAGAGCAGTGCATGCGCACTCCCTAGGCAACACCTAAACATTTGTGTGAATGAAGATTAGAACTTTGAAGGAAAGTCTGATGCCCAGTACAAGATGAATACCAGTGAGAAATGAAATGAGTGTGAGTGAAGGAAAACTGATGAGTAGAAACAAGATTATTCCACTTGAAAAACTCTGGAGAAAAATAATTCAGATTACATATGAGGTGCACCCGGGCTGCAACATGACTAAAAGGCAGATCCACCAGTTGTTTTGGTGGCTTGTGCCAATAGTGACAAGTCCAGAATTGATAGACAAGCTCCCTTAAATAGTGTGGAACTACCCAGCAGACCGTGGGAAAGGGTGGCTATTGACACCTTGGGCTCTATAGCCAGGTTATGTTAGAGAAATAGATACGTAATTGTTATCTTTGCTTACCACACCAAATGGTTTGTCAATGAAAATATTGGGTCCATAAACACTAAAAATGTAATTCGATTCTTTGAGAGAGTATGCATGGATGAAGGAATACACAGAATTGTAGTATCTGATAATAGGGTGTAGTTTACAACCAATTGTATGAGGGAGTTCTTAAGCAAAATGTGGATTCAATATGAAAGGGTGGCCTTGTTCAGACCCCGAGCCAATGGATTGGTTGAACGGATCAATCGATTGATTATGGAGAATATTCAGTTGTCCTTGGCAAATGGTTTTCCTTGGAAATGAGATGAATACATTGACTTGAACGTACAGGGTCACTCCTCCTGCAGGGTATGGCGTTTCGCCTTTCATTTCCCTAAAGGGCAGGGAGCTGGGAATAAAAAAGATTCCGGGGTGGTTAAAGAAGAAGGAATGTGTGTGGGTGGCTCGATATGCGGTAAGGAGAAGTGTGGTTGAGAAACAAATCAAAGCCAAGAATGAATATGATGTTAAAAGTGGTGAAAAGGAAATGGAAAAACAGGAAGGAGACTGGGTGGTGGCAAGTAAGAGTGGTATTGTTGGAAAGGGGGAAGTGATTTTTCCAAACCAGCTAAGTTGAGGGAATCAATCAATCATTCATTTGTATAGCGCACTACTCACCCGTGAGGGTCTCAAGGTCCTGGGTCTGATGCAGAGGGGTGGGAAGGGTGTTCCATGTCTTGGCGGCGAGGTAGGAAAAGGATCTGCCTCCGGTGGTGGTTCTGTGTAGGCATGGCGATTCGGCATGTAGAAGGTGAGACGCTTGTTGAGGTATGCTGGTCCGGCGTTGTGGAGTGCTTTGTGAGCGTGGGTGAGGAGCTTGAAGGTGATCCTCTTGTTGACTGGGAACCAGTGCAGGTCTTTCAGGTGGGCAGTGATGTGGGTGTGGCAGGGGATGCCGAGGACAAGGCGTGCGGAGGCGTCTGTGTGCATTGAAGTCTTTCCTGGAGTTTGGCCGTGGTTCCTGCATAGAGGGCATTGCCGTAGTCCAGTCTGCTGCTGACGAGGGCGTGGGTGACCGTCCTTCTGGTTCCGGTGGGGATCCATCTGTAGATCTTGCGAAGCATGCGGAGGATGCTGAAGCAGAAGGAGGAGACAGCGTTGACTTGTTGGGTCATTGAGAGTGATGAGTCCAGGATGAACCCCAGGTTGCGTGCGTGATCGGTGGGTGTCGGTGCGGCTCCCAGAGCGGCCGGCCACCAGGAGTCATCCCAGGCAGAGGGGGAGGAGCCAATGATGAAACCTCCGTCTTGTCTGAGTTCAGTTTCAGGCGACTGTTCTCCATCCAGTCGGCGACGGCCTTCAGTCCTTCGTGGAAGTTGGTTTTGGCAGTGGCGAGGTCCTTGGTGAGTGAGAGGATCAGCTGGGTGTCGCCGGCGTAGGAGATGATGTTGAGGTTGTGTGAGCGGACGATGTTGGCGAGTGGAGCCATGTAGACATTGAAAAGGGTAGGGCTGAGGGATGACCCTTTGGGCACACCGCAGATGATCTTGGTGGATTCAGAGCGGAATGGGAGAGGCGGACCCTCTGGGTTCTGTCAGTGAGGAAGAAGGTGATCCAGTCCAGGGCCTTGTCACTGATTCCTGTGTCATGGAGGCGTGTGCGTAGGGTGTGGTGGCAGAAGGTGTCGAAAGACGCTGAGAGGTCCAGGAAGATGAGGGCCGCGGTTTCGCCGTTGTCCAGCATGGTCCTGATGTCATCGGTGGCAGCGATGAGGGCAGTTTTGGTGCTATGATTGCTGCGGAATCCTGATTGGGACGGGTCCAGGATGTTGTTCTCCTCGAGGAAGTGGGTCAGTTGCCTGTTGACGATCTTTTCGATGACTTTCGCAGGGAATGGGAGCAGGGAGATGGGGCTGAAATTCTTTAGGTCCTTTGGGTCCACTGTGGGTTTCTTGAGTAGTGCATTGATTTCGGCCTGCTTCCAGCTTTCCGGGAGGGTGGCGGTCTCCAAGGAGCTGTTGATGATCGTCTGGAGTGGGGGTGCGATGATGCGGTTAGCTTTGTTGAAGATGTGGTGAGGGCAGGGGTCGGATGGTGAGCCGGAGTGGATGGTGTTCATGGTCTTGATGGTATCGTCGTCGTTGACATGGGTCCGGGAGACCAAGAGGTTGGTGAGGCTGGGGGTGGTGAATCTGCGGTGTAGGCGGCTGTTGGTAGGGTCTGGGTGTTGAAGCTGTCGTGGATGTCTGCGATCTTGCGGTGAAAGAAGGTGGCCAGTGAGTCGCAGAGGTCTTGCGACGGCGGTATGTCGTTGGCGCTGGGGTTGGAGAGTTCCACGTTTAAGAGCTCTTTGCTGTTGTGTGCGTTGTTTTCGATGCGTTCCTGGAAGGAGGTCCTTTTGGTGGCTCGAATGAGTTGGTGGTGCTTGCGGCTGGTGTCCTTGAAGGCAGCGTGGTTGTCCGGTGTCTGTTCGTGGCGGCACTTCTTCTCGAGTCTTCGGCAATTCTGCTTGGACTCCCCAGGTCGCTGGTGAACCAGCTGGTCTTTCTGTCTGTGTATCTGTTTAAGGGTTTTCTAATCGGTAGCGGGCGGCTGTGTCGGGGTCAGCGGTGTCGGTTGGTGGGTCTCGGGCGAGGGTGGTGATGAGCTGGTCTTCGGGGATCCTGTTCCAGCTGCGGTGAGGGATCCGTTGTGGGTGGTGGTGCGTGGTGGGTTTCTTGAAGGTGAAGTGGATGCAGTGGTGGTCGGTCCAGTGGAGTTCGGCAGTGTGGCTGGCGGAGAGGATAGGGTAAAGCGTGTGTCCGGCGGTGTGGGTGAGGACCGTGACGAGCTGTTTGAGTCCGAGATTGGTGAGGTTGTCGAGCAGGGCGATGGAGTTGCTGTCATTGGCTTTCTCGAGGTGGAAATTCAGATCTCCGAGGAGGATGTAGTCTGTAGACGCAAGGGCATGCGTGCTGACGATATCGGAGATGGTGTTGATGAATTGTGTACGGGGTCCTGGGGGGCTTTAGACGAGTGTTCCTCTGAGGGTGGTGTTGGGGTCGATGTGGATCTGGAAGTGGAGATGTTCGGCGGTGCTTGAGGTGTCTGCTGTGCTGGTCGAGATTCTGAGGGTATTACTGAAGATGATGGCGATTCCTCCTCCAGGTCTGTTGTTGCCGTCCCTTCTGGTGATCTTGTAGCCATCTGGGATGGCAATGGCAATGTTGGGTGCCGAGAAGGAGTTCAACCAGGTCTCTGTTAGGAAGGCACGTCCGGGGAGGCTGAGTCGAGTAGGTCCCAGAGTTCGATGGCGTGCTTTTGGTCGGAGCGGGTGTTGAGTAAAAAGCATCTGTGGTGGTTGCATCCTGCCCTGATGGGTGGGGCGGGATGTGCAGGTGTTCGGCGGCTGGTGAAGCTACAGTTTCAGTAGAAGAAGGGTCCGTGGGTGAGCATCGGGTTGGCCTGGACGCAGTTTGATGATCGGCCGGTGTTTAGTCTGTGGAGAAAGGGGGCACCGTAGCGTCGTCGGGTGTCGTGGCGCTCGTGGGGGCACTGGGCACGGTCCAAGCACAGACGGGCACAGACGGGCTTGCCATGGGCACGCCTTTGGCGTGCCAGCGGCGAGACCGCGTAGCGGCCGCAATTAAGAAAAGAAAAAGAGTTGCAGTATAGCAGGATGGATCTGTGTGGAGTCCCGGGACTATGAGTAAATGCTCACAGGGATGTATAATGTATCATGAGTTTGAATAACCACCACCGGAGATGTAAGTCTTGCGGATATTTTCTTCCTTTTAATTATAGACACTTTACTCTTTTAACAGTTATATCTATACCTATTATTGTGTTCAAGAAATATAGTATAATTTGTAATGTGCAAACTGTCTTGATTGTTGTATACCTCTGATAATTGTTAACTTCTTCTTTTGTTTAATTTATGTAATGAAGGTAGATGTGTAGGGCTGCTGCAATGTTGAAGATTCCATTACTATGTAATATAGAACCTGGAATTGTGGCATGAGAATGTACTTCTATGAAGTGGGAGTTTGATCTAGAGAGAGAGAGATGCTGGAGGTGTCTGCATGTATCAATAAACTTCTGGATACCTCTATGAACCACTGTTTAGTTATGTTATGTTATGTTAGCTGGACTTCTAACGCGCACAGCTACTCCAAGGAGTGTCCCGGCGCAAGCATAGGGAATCAGAAAGAATGACCTGAAATTCAGACAAAAAGATGAGTTTTTAATAATTTTTTGAAAACTGCTGGATCTTCCATATCGAAGCGCCAGTGGTAGCGCATTCCAAGCCCGGGCCGCAAGAACGGCCAGGGAAGCACCCCCTAGTCGGTGTCGATGGAAGTGACACTTACATAAAGCTATGTCATGTAATTTACAAATTATGGTTAACGGCATATGCTGCAAAAGTAAGATTTGTTATGGTTGTGAGGATAAACTGGAGAATATTTTAAATCCTAGTAGTATTGCTGAGTTTGTATTTCTTAAAAGATAGTTTATTAAACATAATGTGTAAGAGTCACAAATTATTTTACAAATATATACATGTTTTAAATAGGAAACATCTCACTGTCAAATCACTGGCGTAAGTTTCAGTGTGGGAGCACCACCACTTAACCGAGCCAGGTAGTGATTGGAAAGTGAGTTTGTTTCATCAAATGACACTGACAAATGTGGTTATTGCTAACTCATCCCTTGTAATCTATGGGCTAGCGGTACCTCACATTTTTGTCCTTTTTTAATTAATTCCTGACTTAGAATAACCACCAGGTGACGGCAAATGAAATGTACCCAATATCATCATTACAGTGAAATGTTATTGAATTAAAATAATATTTATGTTTGAGAATGGCTTATTAATAAATATATTATTTTGCTATCTAAAGTTTCTGAGGCCTGCATCTTGGGTTAAAAATGCCCTTGTGGAATAATTTGCTCTCCCACTAGGACTGTAGATTGTGTCAAGCCATGGAAAATAATGCATGGATGTGTAGAGGTGTGGGCTACCCTGCCAATATGGGAGATTATAGTGGTTTCCCTCATCACTTAGGTTTCTAATGTCAGTGATAAATCCACACACAAAGAAACCTGATAACAAGCCTGGCCTTGCCTTTCTATACCTATACATCTTAACATTTCTAGACAGCGAATAAAGAAGATACCCCCTGACCATTTTTCATAGGAAACAAGGCCTGTCCACCACCTAGAGGATGACATTGACATTACAAGCAGCAGTCTCCGAGAGGGAAGTCAGCACTATCATGTACATGAGTTGATCAAAAGATGAACAGCAATGCTTTGTATAATCACGACGGAATACAAAACCTGCTCTCCTGTTCACGAGTAGCATAGGAGTGACTCAAAGTGCCTGGTGAGTTTCTTCCTCTTTGAAGTACAGGGACAAAGCAAGTCTACAATGACACCAAAGTTAATCTAACTTTAAAATAGTTTTCTTTTTTCATGCCAGTTAGGCAAATTTTGGGCACTCTTGCAAATAGTTAAGATAACTAGTCAACACAGGACACGCAATGTACCCGTTCTTTGACTATGCTGAAGTGACTATTAGTCCCAAAAGAAGTGACCCCCAGTTCCTTGAACATTAGTGTGGTGCCAGGTTGTACTCCTTAGTCATATTTACTAATGTGTGGACTTAGTAATTTTTACTAGGATAACCATTTGGAGGACTAGAGTGGGAACCAGATTTTCCTGCTCATCTATCCACTAAGGGTGCATCAGCTTTCGGCCTGCCTTTGCAGCAGCTCCTTCAGAAGGAATCTGAATTCCAAAATTAAGAACACAGCAGCAGGACTAAAATGGTCTTGTAATAATGTTTGACTTGAGTATAACTTGAGTTCTAAAACTAGGATTATTGTCATTTTTGGGTAATTGTATGTAATAAAATATTTCTTATTAAATAGATTTTTCTTTTACTTTTGTTGTGTTCAAACACTATTGCTGTATGTATATTTGAGAAATACTGTACACATTTCTTTTTAGGTTAGCCTGAGTGTTTAATTAAAAACTACCAGATGGTTTAACAGATGTTTTGTATACATTTATGATACCCCTTGACAAGGATTTGTCTTTCCCCTCAATCTTAATTTAAAAAAAAAAACATACAAGAGGTATATTGATTATTCTATACAAGTGTTGGATTGAAGCAAAAAAATAAATTCAAGTCTCAAAAAATGTTTCAATACCAAAAGTCTAACTATTAGAAAGCTGTAAAATACAACACACCACTGTAAGTATTTAATATATGGTTATAGAACATTACTATATTGCAATTCAAAATATAAATGATGATAGATACTCCTAAAATATTAAAAAGAAAATAAATCTAGTCAAAATTACACAGTTGGTGGGAATGATATTTTTAGGCCTTCTAAAAAGGTTATTGATAGTCCTTATTCAGATTACATTGGAAATTTCCCAGAGCCCATCCTGCAACACCCATGTAAATGCGCACATGACTCCGAAGGTCTGCTCCAGAACGTCATTACTGTGGGTCCTGGTTCTATCACAGATGTTGTAGCTGTACTGCACAGAGTAGCCAGGATACGGTGCAGACGTGGGATGTTTGGACATAATATTAGTAAAAAATATTGAGATGCAGAAATACTGAGTTTTTAATATCATGATCCACAAACATTGTGATGCAGAAATATCGTCAAGAATATCGAAGTAAGTAATAGTGATGTTAAACATATCTAAGTTGGCAATATTGTTTACAAAAATATTGATGTTATCATCGTTTTTTTATTACTTTTATGTATTTTAGTATATGTTTGAATTGTATATGTTATAAATTGTTTGTATAATTATTATTGTTTTTAACCCCTTGAGTGCCCCGCCCTTTCCCCGCCCTGTGCCGGCCCTTTCATTAGCGGGCGGGGTTCATGACGAGATAGTCTCGTCATGGGCACAGCGCAACCGCGGCCCATGACGAGACCATCTCGTCATGGGCACTCAAGAGGTTAATATAGTTTGTATTTTTTTTTGGTTTTTTACAACATTTTGTTATTGTAATTCTTAGTGTAATAATGTGTTGTGGGTTTTGTAGGGGTATAGGTTGGGAAGTAATTTCATTATGAATAATTAATAACTATTTTTTACTATTATTAATTATTCAATTGATAATTATGTAAACTATATAGTATTAACTTTTTTAAATAATATAATTTGTTATATTATAATTTCAAAACCAACAGACAGAGTGGAGGTCCACACCAACAATGGAAGCAACCCATCCACTATCCAACAGGCACTGAAGCCTTCACTGGACAGAGTTCTTCTACTGGACTTGATTGTTAGGAGGAACAGACCGGCCCATATGAATTGCCTCATCAGGCTGCATGGGTGAGTCTCACTCAGCCCATATCTAATTCATCTACAGAGAGCATTGTCAAGGCCTCTATTTCCCCAAGATCTGCATTTGCTCCCTGTGCCCCTACCACTAATTGACTAAAAATATCACGATACAGAATTATTGTGTCAAAAATATTGTTTTTCTATACATATAATGCTAAATACAAAAATATCCAAAAGAAAATAAAGTTTTACACTAATATCAAAACAATTTATAAAATTATTAGTTTTTTTAAATATTTATACTTATAAACAATATTAAATATGTTAACATATACCATTATTATAATGTAAGTTTAATGTGTTTAAGCAATATTTAAACATTTATATATTTATATATACATGCAACCTAATTTAAACAAACACACACACATATATAAATATATATAAATGTATATATATATATTTATTTATTACTGACAAAAACACAGGTTTCAGGGCTGTTATAGTTACAAATTAGCATTTAAAAAACCTCATGGAAAAAAACAAAGTTTACAGGAAAGTTATAGTTAGGCTGACATTTCCATTGTACAAAACCAGAGAAATTTAGCCATTATAGTTAGCTGAGCTAACTATGACTTACGCCCCCGCAATGCACTGCTTATGACCTCACATATTACATCACTCATGACATGGTCAGTGACATCTCTAAAGAGATCATTGATGACATATGTGATTGCATCATTCAGTGACTGTGAGTGTTTTGTAAAAGTTTATGAGTGTTAAATAAATATACCAAGGTGTATTGGTGAATCACTGGGTGTATGATTGACTGTATGGATGACTCAGTGGGTGCGTGACTGACTGTATAAATGAGTGATTAGGTCTCCCAGTGAATGTATGAGTGAGTGACGGCGTGTGTGAATGTGTGTATCTGTCTGTCAGTTGATGTCTAAGTGGGTGTATGGGTGTTTTAATGGGTATGTGAATGGCTATATGGGTGATTGATTGGTTGTCTGGGTATCTTTGTATGTGGATGAGGTGGTGTGTGAATGCCTGTATGGATCAGTGAGTGGTGAGTCAGTGGCTGTATGTCGTACTGTTGTGTGTGTGTAAAAAGTTGTATGGATGAGTGAGTGTATGGCTGTGTCGTTTGAGTGCATGTGTCAGTATGGGTGAGTAACTGTGTATGAGAAAGGCAGTATACGTGAGTGACAGGGTATATGAATGGCTGTATGCGTGAGTGAGTGAATGTGAGAGTGACTATATAGATGAGTGCATGCTTCTGTCAGTGACTGTATAGCTTAGTGAGTATGTGTTACTATGTGTTTGAGTAAGTAAGTGGTTGAGTGTGTAACTGTTTGGGTGAGTAAGTGGCTGCATGATTGACTGTATCGGTGAGTGTCTAGGTGTGTGAGTAGTTCTATGAGTGACACACTCAGTGTGTGAGCACCTGTATGGCTGTATGAGTGGATATGTCAATGGCTGTATTTGTGAGTGAGTGGTTCTATGCATGGCAGTATGGGTGAGAAAGTGGAAGAGTATATAGATCAATGAATCAGTGAGTGGGGGTAAGTACTGGTATGGCTCTGTGAATGGGATTGTGAATGGTTGTGTGGCAGTGGGTGTATAAAAGATTCTATAGGGGTGGGAGTGGGTGCGTCAGAGATGCTATGGATGATGTAATCACTGATGTCATCAGTTATTTCATTTGAGATGTCATGAGTGATGTCACTGACCATGTCATGAGTGATGTAATATGTGAGTTCATAAGCAGTGCATTGCAGGAGCGTGACTTATAGTTAGCTCAGCTAACTAAAACAGCTTAATTTCTCTGGTTTTGTATGAGGTAGATGTAAAACGAACATAATTCAGAGTAGATTTGACTAAAATAGATGAAAATCATGCAACAACAAGGAGTTTTCTGGGAGATGTATCCTTTGCCACAAAATAGTAGACTTAAAGGAAGACTGAAAGTTTAGTAATTAATAAAAAAACGTTCCTTCCCCCACTCCACCAGGAATTCCTGCAAAGCATTCAGGGCCCCTCTCCTATCAGGGTAAGAGTTGAAGGGGCCTGGCATAGTCTGATGGATTTGCATATGCGCTTTAGAAGCCAGAAAGCGCATTTTTCCCCATAGATTATTCCAGCGCTTGTGTATTTCTAATGAAAGAGAGAGCATTTGCTTTGGACACTATTGTATCCCACATTTACCTTTGTGTGTCATGGTGGTAGTCTGAACAAGGGAACCAAACAACTGTGGCTCTACTCTAATAATTCCATCCAGCATTAATGCTAAATCTGAAAATCTGATATTCCTTCTCCCTCTCATGTCAGTACAAAATAGGGGACAATATTACAACACAATATGTAAGACAATATGTAAGACAAAAATGAAAGAAATCACTAAGGGTCACTAATGTGATAAGAATCCTGCTGCTTCAACAAGAGAAAGTTAAAGGAATAATGGTCAAAAAGGTGTGGCTTTTATAGTGTGTAAAATGTGTTTAATATTCACAATGAACTCAGGCATGTTTGATGTACAGGCCCGTTATTAAGATATGTCATTGTTAAAAATGTTTTCATTGATATTACTTCGTTGCACAGACACATTTAAATTTGAGGGGCGGTAATCGCCATGCAAACGATGACGGAGTACTTTCTGACTCCAGATGAATTGACACCTCTGACGGAAGTTTTGGACGGACTGATGAACCTTTGTCAAATGGTCCTCCGGTCATATATATAAATTGGGCCTGCGTCCGCATGATCGAAAGATTGAAACCTTCGTCACAGAGGACTACCAAGAGATAAATAAGGCCCAATTCCCACGTCTCTAGTGATCTTCGATAAACCAGGGAACTATAAACCCAGGAGGCACAGCAGTGCACCTTTATTTTTGTGATAACGACTGTGATGAGTAAATCACTAATTCCTATTTTCAAAAAAATGTACTATGTCAATAGACTCTTGTTGGATTGTGAAAAGCAGGAAGGAGTTGGTGATGTTTGAATACCTTCCGCTATGCACACTTGTTACTGTAGGAAGGAATTTTACTGGGGATGGTTCTTATCAAAGTCAACTATTTATGCTCATTGGCTTCAGAAGAGTAGCGAGTAGAGTTAATCCACACACCCTACTATGCACACCTGTCATCTGAGATGGAGTATTGAAAGGAGAGCCTAATCCATCCCAATACCCTAAAAGGCACACACTTCATTAAAGAGAGAGGTTTCAGCAGAGAGGACGGTCCTTCACACACCTTGCTAACACAGTAAGCTCTGAACCAGTATAATTAAGCTGCTTGCAAACTGCAAGGCATGGGTTAAGAACCTTATTGTTTTCTTTCTCAATTTGACTTATAAAGCTACTAAACAGGGTTCTACTGCGTATTAATGAAGTCTTATAAATAGACACACATGCCCAGCACTGTTACATTTTAAATCCAGACTTCCTGTTTCTCTCAGCTGTGCACTCTTAACATATGCCTACCTTCTTAAAGCACATGTATATAGCTTATATAAAAAGAGTTCTCTTTAGTATTTGGCTTGTAAAGTGATACGTTTGGTGCCTTTGTTTCCCCTACACTGCTTTGGTGTGTGTGTGTGTGTGTGTGTGTGTGTGTGTGTGTGTATATATATATATATATATATATATATATATATATATATATATATATATATATATATATATATATATATGTGAGAAAACCCTCTTGCTTCACAACAACAAGGTAGGAGTCGCACTCAGGATTGCAGGAAAAGAAAAATGTTAATGACTGACGCGTTTCAACCTCATGGTCTTTGTCAAAGTCACTTCGAAGAGAGGAAGTGGCTACATATGCATTTACAACCAAGCATGACCAAGCAGGTTTTAAAATAGACATAGAAGAAAGAGTCATAGGTACACATGAGAACAGACTCACTCCACATTGAGGCCGGCATTTGTAAAAAATTATTTTTCTTTACATTTATGTAAAAACAAATTTAAATGCCTCACTTATAAATGCTCAATGTGGAAAGTACAATAAGATAAAGTAAAATAAATTGAAAATAAATAATAACAGAAAAAAGCAGCACAGGCCATCATACTAGCGCAGGCTGAAACTGCTGTGTGCCAAAGAAAGAATAATCCCATCAATTGTGTACCAAAATGTAATGGTGCACGTCCAGAGCAAGTGAAACTGCCAAGTGGCATTGCAGAGGCGAACAAAATAGCCTTGGTGGAAATAAACACCAAAACCTAAACAATTGAAGTGTCATAAATAGTACCTAACAAATGGCAGGTTCTATAAATATAAAGCCTCCGCAACAACCAACTACGCTGGGTGGGCGCTAAATGGCTAGGCTAAGGATTTAAAGTAAAAACATGAATAACCAAATGATAAAAAGTCACACAAGGAGTGTATCAACAGAAAATATATCTAAGGAAAAGCTTGGATCATGCTGGGAAAAACCCACCCCCAGTGTATTAAGAACCAAGACGTGGCAGCTGTGCACACCATTCAACCAAGCAGCCGCTTGGAAGAAGTCGCGGTCAAAGAAATATTTGGGGAGAAATAAAGTTAACACTTGCCAAAGCAAGATGTCTATGGAGATAGAATGGCAGGAGAAAGGAAAGGGCGGGGACTACAAATGGGCCAAAGGGAACCAGAGTATATATATACAGTGTCCAAAATGATGGGGCACCACAGGTATATGATAGCTCCTCATCCTAGATGAACATGAAGATCTTCCTCTCTATTGAGGCCACCAGGAGCCTTACTCTGTAGGCGAATGATGTATTCAGACTCCAAACGTCGCAGGCGGCGTTCTCGATCACCTCCGCGTGGATGTACTGCAACCCTGTCAATTCCAAAAAATGAAATCTTAGAGCTGACATCAGTAATCTCTCCATGCTCTAGCGCGCAATTTTTAGCAATAGTGTAGGTAAGATCCCTATTTCTGATGGCGCGGAGATGCTCAAGTATACGCTTCCTCACAGGAAACACTGTGCTACCAACATAACGCAAACCGCAAATGCAAGTCACAACATAAACAACATATTCAGCATTGCAATTAATAAAATTAAGTATTTTCTCATTCCTTCCGATTGGTAACAGGTAACTTTTTACATTCTGGCTGTTAGCGCAAGCCTTGCACCAGCCACATTTGTAGAAGCCGGGGAGTTCCTTCAGCCACGTGCCTGTTCTCTTGGCTTGTTGCGAAAGGTGACTATGTACCAGTGTGTCCTGTAGGGATTTGCACCTACGGTATGTGATGTGTGGTTTAGGGCTAACCAGCTTACCTATGACTGAGTCCTGCCTGACCAGGTGCCAATGTTTGCTGACAATTTTAAGCAGGTGCCTGGGATGCATTAGAGAAAGTAGTGATAAGCCTAACTTCCTGTTTGTCCTTTCCTCGTGTTCTCGGGATCAGGAGACTGTCCCTGTTTCTAGTGGAAGATTTCTCAATGGCTGCTCTAATAGTTTTGCCTGAGTAGCCCCGTGTTTTAAAGCGGTCAACCATGTTTGTTTGTTCCTTGGACAATGCCTGAGGGGTACTGCAATTGCGTCTTGCTCTGAGGAGCTCTCCATAAGGGATGCTTCTCTTAAGGCCTTCTGGGTGGTGACTGTAGAATGCTGTTCCCGGCAGTAGCCTTTCTGAACAGGCTTGTGTGTATAGTGTCATCAAGAACTTCCACTAGAACATCCAGAAACTCAATAGTAGCGGTATTGGTCTTACTGGTGAACCTGAGATTGAGGCTATTGATGGAACGTCCAGCAATAAAATCCTGTAATGAATCCTGTGGACCATCCCATATCAGAAAAATATCGTCAATGTAGCGGGTCCACAGGATTACATTATCTGAGTAACATCCATTGCCTTGGTGCCAGAGATGTTCCGCCTCCCACCATCCCATAAAAATACAGGCATAACTAGGTGCGAAGCAACTCCCCATCGCAGTACCTGTGTACTGTTTGTACCAAGTGTCACCAAATAAAAAACAGTTATTATGCAAGCAAAAATGTAGCATATCCAAGAGTAGCACAGTGTGATCAAACATAGAGATGGGTCTATCACGTAGGAAATATTTGCATGCTTCTAGCCCTAGATCATGTTCGATGCAGGTGTACAATGACACCACATAAATGGTGGCAAGTACATAGGAGAATTTCCAAGGGATGCCTTGTATTTTAGAAAGGAAGTCCATAGTATCCCTACAATAGGATGGTAAATTAAAAACATAGTCACAGAGGAAGAAGACAAGGTATATGGAGGAGTTTTCTAGTAAACTTTGATTGGCTGCGATGATGGGTCGCCCAGGTGGATTGGCAAGGTCTTTGTGTACCTTAGGGAGCATATAAAACACTGGGACAGCTGGTTTCTTGGTCATCAGGAAGAGAAATTTATTACGCCTCAGGGTCCCTTGACCAAGCCATGTCTCTAATAATTGATGATATTGGACAATGGTATCCTATATTCAGCTTGGCTAGATCTTAAATAGCTGCCTGAGAACTCCAGCTGCCGTATTGCTTCGGTCTTATACTTATTGACGACCCACAATACAACATTCCCCCCTTTGTCAGAGGGCTTAATGACAAAGGAATTGGCTTTCTGCAAGGATAGTAGGCCCACCTTCTGCTCAGCTGTGAGATTATTACCAAAGGAGTTATTTTGTTTCTCCCAAAGCTGCATGAGCTCCGATAGAATCATCTCATGATATGTATCGATTCCATCATGGAGGGTCACTGGGTTGAATCTGGATTTGGGCTTAAAATCATTCCTAGATTTATGATCAATAGTGATACCTATACTGATCAAAAGATCCCTATCCTTGTCCCAGTCTTTGCTGCCCTGCTCAATCGCTCTTGCCGCAGCCAAAAGATCAATGTCACATATAGTCAAGGGGTCAGGTCCCGGGCTCTGAGTACTGTGTAACGGTGTTAAGGCAGGGACAGCCCCACCTTGTTTCAAGGAGTGGATTTTGAGAAGTTTCAATTTCCTTATAAACAGAAAAATGTCAATGCGCGCTCTTGGGAAGTTAAAATTCGCAGTGGGGCAAAAGGATAAACCCAGTTCTAACAAAGCATGTTCCTCATTAGTAAGGTTGTGGGAAGAGATGTTAATGATAGAGGGACTGTTAACATTAGATTGCTCACCCATCATTTGTTGCGCTTGGAACGCCGTTGTCCTTTCCCATAGGGCGTCTCGTTGTCTTTGGCCTTCGGCTCCTCTCCTAGTTTGTCTTTTTCTTGCACATTGTTTCTGCCTTTTAATCTTCCCCTGGGTGGTTTATTTCTTCCACCCAGGCTTTCCCGTAAAAAACGGTATTCAGTCAGTGAAGGAAAGGGGCCTCTTACCGGTGCCAGAGTGCCAGGTGCTTCGTCCAGATCCGATGGAACATCCGAGCTTGATTCAGAGGTTCCAGGTTCCACAGTGCGCGTCATCTCGGATTGCGCAAAATCTTTCCTTGCTGAATCATATTTGCGGCCAAAGGTTAATATGCGGCCTTGGGCATAATCATTGCGGTCCCTTATAAATTTCCAGCGCTTCTTAGATTTTCTGCCTTCTTCATACTTAAGAAGCCTGGCGTCCATATCTTTTAGAAAGGAAACGATCTCATGTCCAGCATTTCGCGAAGTGTTTTGATTTCTGCCTCCACTTGTTCCAGCTCGAGGGCTGCTTATTTGGCTATCATTTCCAGCATCTGCCTGCATGTGGAGGCCATGAGTGCAGACTATTCTTCCAAGAGTTTGGGGTTGGGATTCTGATAAGTAGGTGTGATCAGAATCCTGAGTCCACGTGGGACGCGCTCCATCTCGATGTAGTTGTGAAGCAAAATAACCTCCCAACTCCTGTTGATCTCCTTCTTGCACAATTTCTCTAATCTGTATAGTGCCTGTTTGAGTGTAGATGTGCTGCCGCCCGGTAGGACGCCTCCTGCACCCTCATTTGAATTATTATTATTTTCAGTGAAGGCAAATAATGACTTAGCAACGTATATATATATATATATATATAGTACCTACTGGCGGTTGCCAGTAGGTAGTTATAGTTAGGACCTATTATCCATAGGAAATCCACAACATTCTATTTGGAATAACTTTGGCGCCGGTTGATGAATCTTCGCAACATTTTCGAAACTGGTGGGGCGCTCCGCTCCGCTCCTATCCTGAAAGTCTCGGGGTGATTCGTCAAGCGGGGGCCGAGAAAAAAGGGGTGTCCCAAAACGTGTTTTCCCATTGCAATTTTCCTCAGGAACCGTTAATCGCAGCTGCAGCCCGAACTACTGAACGAAATTACATGAAATTTGGCAAAGAGGTAGCCCTTGGTTCACACTCGTGCCTTTTGGTTAAATGGTGTACATCCGTTCAGTAGTTGCTGAGAAAATCAAAAGTAAATTTATAGATATATCTGGGCGGAGCCTAACCACACATCTCATCGTGAGATCTGATTGGCTGTCAGCACTTCATCCAAGAAGTGTTGGCAGCCATCTTGGGACCAATATACATGATAGCACCTCATAAAAAAGCATTGCAGTTAATAGAAGGTTTTAAGACTTTAGTTACATTATAAATCATTTGTTGATGGTACCATACTCATTTTATGAATTGTGGTGTGTTCTAAGGTGATTTTACCATGTGAAAAAGCCTTCTGCTGGGATATCATGAATCATGTTTGAGAGAAAACTATTTTCTCATGCTTTTCCCACAGAGGTTTGGAAGGTGATCTATAAGCTAAACTGAGAGCATATTTTCTGTAAATTCACATTATCTTTCTCAGTCATGTGAGAATGAAGTCTGACATTCTCGGTAAAACATGTACATCCAACAAGGGCAGAGACTGTCAGTTGATTCCTTTGTGTTCTACTGCAGCTTGCCAGAGAGGTCTAAAGAACAACTAGAGTGCTAACAGTCCTACTTATGACAAACGAATGGCACACCTGAAGTCATCTTGATTGGAATAAAGTGGCAACTCTTAAAATATTTAATTTAAAAAGGAACAAAATGAGGGGGTTCATTTAGCCATAGAAAGTATGATTAGTGCTGCAGAAAGTAAAATTAGGGCACATTTTGAGTGACTTCCCAAATCCTCTTCTATTTCATTAAAAATTTCTGACATGCAGACTGAAACATACACTTTCAATACCAGCAGCAGACTTCCCTGGTGAGCAGTAGCTTTACTACAGTGATCTAATGAGCAACTAGAGTGCTAACATTCAGAATTTATGGCAAATGTGTGACACATCTCAATGCATTCTTGATGGAACCAAAGTAAACAAGCATTGAAAATGCAATAGGTCTCGCCCTCGTTTAATTTAAAGCAATTCTGTTTGTAATTAGGTGGCTTTTTAGCTTTGCTTGTATTAGTGTTTTTCAAACTTTCATGTTCGTAACATGCATATGTATGCATATATGTATATGTATGCATGCATTTATATTTGCATTTATATACATATGCAGATTATATATATGTTTATATATGTATGTATATATATACACAGAAATATATATAAATGCATATGCATATATATGCATATATATATGTGCATATGTGTGCACGTAGAGAGGTAGAGGTGTAGAGGTGTAGAGGTAGAGGTAGAGAGGTAGAGAGGTAGAGGTAGAGAGGTAGAGAGTAGTATAGAGAGAGGTAGAGAGGTAGAGGATGAGTAATAGAGAGTAGAGAGTGAGTAGTAGAGAGTAGTAGAGAGAGTAGCAGAGAGTGAGTAGTAGAGAGTAGTAGAGAGTGAGTAGTAGAGAGTAGTAGAGAGTGGGTAGTAGAGAGTGAGTAGTAGACAGAAGTAGAGAGTGAGTAGTAGAGTGAGTAGTAGAGAGTGAGTAGTAGAGAGTAGTAGAGAGTGAGTAGTTGAGAGTGAGTATTAGAGAGTGAGTAGTAGAGAGTGAGTAGTAGAGAGAGAGTAGTATAGAGTGAGTAGTAGAGAGCAGTAGAGAGTGAGTAGTAGAGAGTAGTAGAGTGAGTAGTAGAGAGTGAGTAGTAGAGAGAGAGTAGTAGGGAGTAGTAGAGAATGAGTAGTAGAGAGTAGTGGAGTAGTAGAGAGTGAGTAGTAGAGTAGTAGTAGAGAGTGAGTAGTAGAGATTGAGTAGTAGAGAGTAGTAGCGAGTGAGTAGTAGAGAGTGAGTAGTAGAGAGAGAGTAGTATAGAGTGAGTAGTAGAGAGCAATAGAGAGTGAGTAGTAGAGAGAGTAGTAGAGTAGTAGAGAGTAGTAGAGATAGTAGTAGAGAGTGATTAGTAGGGAGTAGTCGAGAGTGGGTAGTAGAGTGAGTAGTAGAGTGAGTAGTATAGAGAGAGTAGTAGAGAGTAGTACAGAGTGAGTAGTAGAGAGTGAGTAGTAAAGAGTAGTAGAGAGTAGTAGAGAGCGAGAAGTAGATTGTGAGTAGTAGAGTGAGTAGTAGAAAGTAGTAGAGAGTGAGCAGTAGAGAGTAGTAGAGTGAGTGGTAGAGAGTGAGTAGTAGAGAGAGAGTAGTAGAGAGGGAGTAGTAGAGTAGTAGAGAGTGAGTGGTAGAGAGAAGAAGAGAGTAGTAGAGTGAGTAGTAGAGAGTAGTAGAGAGTGAGTAGTAGAGAGAGCAGTAGAGAGTACTAGAGTAGTAGAGTGAGTAGTAGAGAGTAGTAGAGAGCGAGTAGTAGAGAGTGAGTACTGGAGAGTGAGTAGAAGAGAGTAGTAGAGAGTGAGTAGTAGAGAGTGAGTAGTAGAGTAGTAGAGAGTGAGTGGTAGAGAGTAGCAGAGTGAGTAGTAAAGAGTGAGTAGTAGAGAGAGAGTAGTAGAGAGTGAGTAGTAGAGTAGTAGAGAGTGAGTGGTAGAGAGTAGTAGAGTGAGTAGTAAAGAGTGAGTAGTAGAGAGTAGTAGAGAGTGAGTAGTAGAGAGAGTAGTAGAGAGTAGTAGAGAGTGAGTAGTAGAGTAGTAGAGAGTAGTCAGTCAGTGTCAGTCTGTGTCAGTCTGTGTCAGTGTCAGTCGGTCAGTGTCAGTAAGTCAGTCAATCAGTGTCAGTCAGTGTCAGTCAATCAGTGTCAGTCAGTGTCAGTCAGTCAGTCAGTCTCAGTCAATCAGTGTCAGTCAGTGTCAGTCAATCAGTGTCAGTCAGTGTCAGTCAGTCAGTGTCAATCAGCGTAAGTCAGTGTCAGTGTGTGTCAATCAGTCAGTGTCAGTCAGTGTCAGCTAGAGCAGCTCTGATGACCTGGTTCTCTGGCTCTAAAGCAGCTCTGCTGACCTGGTTCTATGGCTCTAAAGCAGCTCTGCTGACCTGGTTCTCTGGCTCTAGAGCAGCTCTGCTGACCTGGTTCTCTGGCTCTAGAGCAGCTCTGCTGACCTGGTTCTCTGGCTCTAAAGCAGTTCTGCTGAACTGGTTCTGTCCCTCTAAAGCAGCTCTGCTGACCTGGTTTCTCTGGCTCTACAGCAGCTCTGCTGACCTGGGTCTCTGCTTCTAGAGAGGCTCTGATGACCTGGGTCTCTGGCTCTAGAGAGGCTCTGATGACCTGGGTCTCTGGTTCTAGAGCAGCTCTGCTGGCCTGCTTCTTAGGCTCTAGAGCAGCTCTGCTGACCTGGTTCTCTGGCTCTACAACGGCTCTGCTGACCTGGTTTCTCTGGCTCTACAGCAGCTTTGCTGACCTGGTTCTCTGCGCTCACGATGCACGCACCCGACTTCGCGAAAATATATTGAAAAATAATATAAGTTTATTATAAGTACAAATATATTATTTTTATGAATATCTTAGATAACCTCTTGCCCTAATATGTATATTAAAGACACATACATATCATTTTGTAACATACATTTTTTTGGCGGGAATCATGCACCAAGCACGCCCCAGCATGTATATGACGTCACACGAGACCCGCAACCGCACAAGCATCTCGCACCGTAATGTGTCGCGAATGCGCGGGAGCAGGATTCGCGGACTGGTCGCATACAAATCGCGCACTTCACGTAATATTAAATGTATATGATGTAACTGAAAAACATGCAGCCGTCGCACACCGTACGCGGATCCTTCACAACGTTTCTAAAATGGCGGCTAGAATCCGTGCACCCACCGTGATTTGTATGCTTTGAGTGCGCGACTCCGAAATTTCGGGGGAAAAAATGATTTTAAAAAGAAAATAATATAAATATAATAAAATAAAAAAATAAAAAAGAAATCAATATTTCAGTTTCAATGCTTTAACAATTTTTTGTTTGCAATTTTCAGAAAAATATATAATGTTAGTTAATGAATAAAATATTTATAAATAAACAGTTAAAAAACTGTAGAAAATCAGTACAAACAAATAGGTATAACTACTATCGCACCTAAAAATTAGCATTTAATTGAAATTTACTGAAAAAAACATAGGCTTCAGAGACGTTATAGTTAGAAATTAGCATTTAAAAAAGCTTTGAAATTCACTGAAAAAACCATAGGTTTCAGAGACGTTATAGTTAGAAATTAGCATTTAAAAAACCATGAAAATTCACAGAAAAAAACATAGATTTCAGGGGTGTTATAGTTAGCTGGCCATGTTACTCATACAAAACCATAGAAATTCCTCCTTATAGTTAGTTCTGCTAACTATAACTCGCGCGCCCGCAATGCACTGCTGATGATGTCACATATTGCATCATTCATGACATGGTCAGTGACATCACTGATGACATCACTGATGACATCTCAAATGACATCACGGATAACATCACTGATGGCATCATCCACGTGACAATGGGATACACCTTATTTTACACTAGTATAACCTTTCATCACTCACTGTAAAATACAGAGTACCATATTTGAAACCATTGACACACCAATACCAGTTACTACATACCCACTCACTGATTCCTAAGTCCACACACACACAACTCCCCATTCAACAACAGAATCATTTATACATGCAGTCACTAATTAATAGAACACTATCAAATGCACTTATATACATATATAGACATTGACACATCAGCAGTCATCTTATTCGGTTTTGCAGTCATCCTACTCACTCATGAAAAAAATGTATCACACTTACATTTACTCACTTACACAATTATCGAACAACACCTCATTTATTCAAACACATAGTAACTCATAGTTAATATGTAAAAAAATCACCATTACAATTATACACTCATTCATATAGTTACTCTTACATTCACTGGCTCTTACACATACTTATTTATATACACCAACTCTCACATACAATGCCTTTTATTTATGTTGAAGATGTACAACTAAAACATATATTCGCTCAGCAACGCACAAATAAATACACTCAGTCACCCAAATATTTCCACACGCACTCTTAAACCTATACACCTAGTCAATCAACCATTCACACATCTATGCATAGAGTTACACACACCCCATCCAACCACACACAAACTCAGCGTCCCATACAAATACTCAACCAACTAATCAATAAATAATATACACACTCATGTAGTTAGTGGCCAACTGATGCAGCATGTTATACAACAACAGAGACAGTGATGCACACATTCACATAGTTTAGTTACTAATCCATGTATTAAGTGAGACACTTTTAATTACTCACTTAAACAGACAGTCAGACAGCTACTAAATCCTTCATCCAGACAGTAACATATCCACTCAATCTTCAATACAGATTGGTATATATATAATACATATTTAAATTTCAAAGTGATGTCATCAGTGATGTCATTTGAGATGTCATCAGTGATGTCATCAATGATGTCATTGACCAAGTCATGAATGATGCAATATGTGACATCATCAGCAGTGCATTGCGGGCGCGCGAATTATAGTTAGCAGAAATTACTATAACGGAGGAATTTCTATGGTTTTGTATGAGTGAAATGGCCAGCTAACTATAATACCCCTGAAACCTATGGTTTTTTATGTGAATTTCTAAGGTTTTCTAAATGCTAATTTCTAACTATACCGTCTCTGACCTATGTTTTTTTTTGTGAATTTCAAAGCTTTTTTAGATGCTAATTTCTAACTATAACGTCTCTGAAACATATGTTTTTTTTCAGTGAAAATATATATATATATCAGCGGTATGCTCATCTCAATTGGCCAGCATCAGGAATTCCAGTTCATCCCCTCACTTCTTTTACAGGAATACACTCAGGTGAGATTTACTCCCTCAGCATTCTGGGACTGGAAGTCCTCCATTATGCCCATGTGGGCTGCTGGTCAGTTGTTGAAGCACAGTTTTTAAAAAAGAACACAGCATCCGATCATGTAATCTTCTCCGCTTGCCCTCCTGCTCCATATGCCACAGTTTCGCACTGCAGCAGACCCGTTATCTCACGGCGGTGCAACTCACGCGACCGCAATCCTCTGCTGATGACATATGTGTCTTTATGAAAAAAAAATATTTGTAATATATGTATAGCTAAAATTTAATGGAAGAAGACATGGGCAAATAAGTGTCTAAATACAGTATTAGCATCAGCAGAGGATTGCGGTCGCGTGAGTTATAGTTGCCTGCACTAACTATAACAGGGGAATTTCATTGGTTTTTTATGAGTGAAATGTACAGCTAACTATAACATGTGTGAAACCTATGGTTTTTTCAGTGAATTTGCAAGGTTTTTTAAATGCTAATTCCTAACTATAACGTGTGTGAAACCTATGGTTTTTTCAGTGAATATATATATAGATATATATTACCTACTGGCGGTCGCCAGTAGGTAGTTATAGTTAGGACCCCTTTTCCATAGGAAATCCGCAACATTCTATTTTGAATAACTTTGGCACCGGTCGACGAATCCTCGCGAATTTCTCAAAATAGGTGGGGCGCTACGCTCCGCTCCTACCCTAAAAGTCTCGGGGGGATTCGTCAAGCGGGGGCTGAGATAAAAGGGGGGTCCCAAAACGCGTTTTTCCCATGCATTTTTCCATAGGACCTTTAGACAGGGCTACAGCCCGAACGGCTGAACAGAATTACTAGAAATTTGGCAGAGAGGTAGTCCCTAGGTCAAGGAAGTGCCTTTTGTAGGTTTGGTGTAAATCTGTTCAGTAGGTCCTGAGAAAATAGCATTTAAATCAATATATATATCTGAGCCAGCTTACGGTACGCTTACCGTAAGCTTACCGTACGCGTACGGTGGCGTGCGCGAGCGCGATTCTGATTGGCTGTTAGATCTTAGTAAACATTCGAATCGGCCGAAACCAGGAAGCGGCGGCCGCCATTTTGTGTGTTTCACTCAGAAAAAAAAGAGTGAAAACAAGAAAAGGGGGCAAGGAGGAGAGTTACAGACCCCCTTACATTTGTGAGGGGGTCAAAGAAGGACAGAAAAGTACAAAGAAAACATTTATTGATTTTAAAAAAAATCACGGGGTACGCGTACGGTAAGCTTACGGTAGGCGTACGGAAGAAAAAAAAAAAAAAAAAAGAAATGAAATGCAGATTTAAGAGTTTAGATATTAGGGGGCTCTAAAAAGAGCCGTTGTGTTTATGAAGTGATTTTTTAAGTGGTACCTACAAGTAAGTACCGATGCAGAGTCTAAGGTTCAAGAGGAAGACTCGGTTCCCTTCATCATTGAAGTGCACACCATCTCCTCTATAAATGTCTTGCATCTCATAACGCAAGTTGTTGTGGTAAATGGCACCCATACCATAGTCACGGAGGAAAGCAGAAACAGATTTGTTGACGTGCTTTCTTGCTTTGTCAATTTGCGGACAGAAAGGATTGGACCAGTTCCATTTTTGCCTTTGGCATATGTTGGAAAACACAAAGGCAGTTTTAGGGAAAAGTGAAAACAGTTGTGCAAAGGTGTCCTTCATAAGCATTTCCAGACCTACCCCAGTCAAAGTGCCTAGGTCATTGCCACCACAGTGCACTATTATGAGGTCAGGGTGTTGGATTTGCATGAAGGATTTCACCAATGGCATCAATTGGTGCCACTTTAACCCTCTCTGACCAATCCATTTAATGTCTACATTTGGCAAAGCAAGGTCTCTCACCATACCTGTTTTCTCTGCAAACTTTTCACTCCAGAAGACATAGCTGTGCCCTACAATCCACACTGTGAACATCTTCAAAGGAGAACTGGATGCACTCAGGAGGTGTCTTTCAGTAGAATGGCAATATGAAAAGAAAGACAGTTTGGAAATGGAGGCATACATGTTACGGAATTTAGGAACACCAACATGGTTCGTTACCCTAAGCTGTGCGGAGTACGCTTGGGATGATTTACTGGATTTTCTACGAGAGGCAAATTCAAACATTAAAAACATTGAATACAAGACAGCAGGAGAACTGTGCTCATTGGATCCGGTTAATGTTTGCAGATATTTCAATCATAGATTTGAGGCTATGATGTCCTTCATCTGCAATAAAAAAAATCCACCTCTTGGAGAAGTAGTAGATTTCTTTTGGAGAAAAGAGTACCAGGCAAGAGGTGCTCCTCATATTCATATGCTGTTGTGGATCAAGGATGCCCCAAAGTTTGGAACAGATACTGATGAAGCAGTGTTATCTTTCATTGAAGAATATGCAACATGTGCTATACCAAAAAGCACAGAAGAGAAAAAGTTAAAGGAGCAAGTTTTACGTTTCCAAAGTCATCGGTGTGGAAAATACTGTCGACGGAAATACAAGAGCAAAGATAAATACTACACTAAATGTCGATTTGGATTTCCTAGACCTGTTCTTTCAAATGGAAGAGTCAACAGTTTTATGTCAGCTGTGAGACATACTATCACAAGGAAATCACCTAAGAATACCTACAACCTAAAAAGAAAAGAAGAATCCAAAAATATAAATGACTACAACCCAGTCATTTTATCCATGTGGAACGCTAACATGGATATACAGTATGTAGCTGACAATTCCATTGCTGTTGCTCGATATGTAACGTCTTACATTACGAAATCAGAAAAAACAGAATTGAAGGAAATGTGGGAAGAGATTTCTCACGAGAAGACTGTCAGTAAGAAGCTGTACAGTTTCAGTTTGAAGATGTTATCGCATCGAGAAATTGGATCCTACGAATGTTCAGATAGGTTATCTTCTGCAAGTCTCTACTCGAAGTCAAGAAGAATAATTTGGGCAAGTTTAGGCCTTGCAGCAAGGAGAAATCGGGTACTGAAATCTGTTGGAGAAATTGAATATTTGGCCGAGAATGACCCAGAAAGTACAGATATTTTGAAATCAAACATGTTGGACACATATTATCCCAAGAGAAGTCAACATCTGGAGAACATGTGTCTCTATGAAGTGCTGCAGAACTACATTTATTCACGGAAAGCCGCAGAAGACATCAACAATGGAAAATATAAAGTCGTTGGTGAGGAAGGATGTTTGGTGAAGCAAACAAAAGGAAGTTTGATAAATCACAGGAAGCTGAGTTGCGACACTACTGACAAGAAGGAATTTTACTACTTGGCTCTTTTACAGTTGTTTAAACCATGGCGTACAGAGGATGAACTACTGGGAGAATTTCAAAGCTATGAAGATTCTTTTAATGCTTGCAAAGACAGCATACAATGCAGTACATTCTCAAGTTATCTGCAAATGTTAAATGAAGAAATTGAACAGGAAACTACAATTGCAGCAGAAATAGCTAGAGACAGTTCTCAGGACAGCCAAAGTTCAGGAACACTCAGTCAAGATCCCCTAGGACAACCAATCGTTGAAAATG
Organism: Triturus cristatus; assembly: GCF_964204655.1. NCBI lineage: Eukaryota > Metazoa > Chordata > Amphibia > Caudata > Salamandridae > Triturus > Triturus cristatus. The sequence goes on from NC_140584.1 coordinate 1,201,922,353, forward strand.
AAGCATCAATAGCCATGAATGAAGTGGAAACGGCTATGAATCAAGCTCAAGAAGAATTTATAGACTTAGAAAATTTGGAAAGACAACTGAATCAAGAGCAGCAACAAATTTATGAAGAGATCAGAAACAAAATTGAACACGGATTTCTACATGAAAAAAAAGAGTGCTCATGCACATCATTTCATCCAATCAGGATGTATGTAAGCGGACAAGCTGGAACTGGAAAAAGTTTCCTTATAAAAGTCATCAGAAGCTACCTACAGCAAAAAACAGATTCTACTTTGTCTTGTGTGGTTACTGCTCCAACTGGGTTAGCAGCATATAACATAAAAGGAATCACTTTACATCGTTTGCTAATGTTACCAGTGGAGCATGAGAACAAAATAAAATACAACAAGCTAACTGGAGAAGCATCCTTGGAAGTTTCAAGAGTATTGAAGAAGATGCAAGTTCTCATTATTGATGAGGTGAGCATGGTATCAAACTTAATGCTTGCCTTTGTGCATTTAAGAATGCAGCAAATTTTGAAGACAGACTATGACATGTTATTTGGTGGAAAACACGTCATAGTTTTTGGAGATCTTTTGCAACTTACTCCAGTTAAAGGACAACCAGTGTTTAGTACTGTCACACATGAAGACACGAAGAAGTCATTGGGAAGCATCGGAAATACAAATATTTGGTCCTTCTTTGAGTACAAGGAACTTACTACTAATATGAGGCAAGCAAGCGATGAAGAATATGGAAGTATTCTGAAAGATATCAGAATTGGACTACTCACAGAAGTTGGCAAAAAAGCATTACAGAGTCGGCTGCTACATAATTTATTTCCAAAGGAAGAAATAGTTGCAGAGAAGATATACAAGAACATTGCAGAAAACAAAAGTATCATCTGCTTAATGCCAACTCTACGTGAATGCTCAATATTCAATGAGGAGCTTTTGAAATTGGAAAAGGAAGAGATCAGGAAATTGGAAGCAGTGGACAAAATTGAGAATGGAAGAATTACTGTCACAGTAACAGGCAAACTGAAAAATAAATTGGACTCACTAGAGAAGAACATCTCCAAAACAGCTGGATTAGAAAAAAATCTATATGTTTGCATGAACTGTAGAGTATTTTTAAGAAGAAATTTGGATGTTGAAAAAGGTTTAGTTAATGGAGCTATGGGAAGAGTTGTGGGTTTTATTAATTATCAGAAAAAAGATGGAATTGAATGTTTAAAAATAACATTTGATCAGATAGAAGAAGTTAAAGATATTTGTCGTTGTACAGTTCGTTTCATGCTTGTGAAAGACTTATATGTACGTAGGAAGCAGTTTCCGTTTTCTCTAGCATATGCTGTAACTATTCACAAGTCTCAAGGATTGACTGTAGATTGTGCATTTGTGAACATTGGTTCAACTGTGTTCAAAGAAGGTATGGCATATGTTGCTTTGTCACGAGTGAAAACATTATCAGGTTTATTCATGATAGACTTTGATGATTCAAAAGTTAGTGCTGATACAAACTGTGTAAAGGAGTATAATAGATTAAGAAGAAGCTATGCTCCTCATTTAGGTCAGTATCCTGTGTTGGAGAAACGTGTAGTTTCTCGTAAAAGAAAAAATGAGAATATCTGTAATGAAGAGGAAAAAAAGAGGAGTGATGTAATTGCAAGCAAAAAGAAAAAGGAAAATGAAGAACAGGTTGTAGGATGTCATTTTGAAAATAGCTCTGGTGTCAACTGCTACGCAAATGTAGTGCTGAATGTTGCATTTTATCTGGAAAGTTTGCAAGAGCAGATAATAGTAAATCAGGGAAAAAGATTCTGTTCTGAGCTGAGTCTCCTTTTTCAAAAGCTGAGTAAAGATAAAACTCAAATAGAAAGTGCTACTGAAATTAGAAAACTTTTAGATATATGTTCAGGACGAACACAGTTTTCTCAAAATGTACAGCAAGATGCACAGGAATTCTTGATGTATTTTCTTCAGGTACTGGAAGAAGAAGGGGTTCCCATTGAAAATGTATTTGGTCTCTCTTATAAATGGGAACATAGTTGTGAAAACTGTTATAATATATGTGGCTCTAATGTTGATAATGAAAGGTTTATTTATTTGACATTGCCAGAGAGTAAAACAGTCACTTTTGCAAAATTAGTTAAAGATGCTAATCATAGCATGAAATGCGGTGAGTGTAAATCTGACATGTTTTCAACATTAATTTTAAAGGAATACGGACAGTATGTAATTTTAATGATGCAACGATGTAGAGCTGATGGTTCAAAATTGGATACTTTAATAAAGAAGTTTACAGGACAGCAATTATCAATTTCAGGAAAAACTTTTGTAACTGTTGCAATAATTTTCCATGATGGACCTACTGTTACTTCTGGACATTACACAGTTTATCTTAAATGTGAAAAAGGCTGGACACTGTGTAATGATTCCCAATTGATTTTCAAACAACGTTTGCCTTTTGATTTAGCAAATTCCTATCTAATCTTCCTGAAACCTAAATTTTAGAGAAACTTGGCAAGATCTGGACAAAATAATTTTACCATTTTACTGGATTACCATTGGAATTTTCTAAAAAAAAGATTTTTTAAATTATCATTTGGCCTAATGGAAAGATAACCAATTGTAATGTGGACTTTTTTAATTTTTAATGAAACTTTCAAAAACCAATAATTTAGAGATAATCGGTAACATCTGCACAATTTAAATTTTGGAATGTTATTGGAGTGCCATTGGAAATTTTTTCAAAAATGATTTTAAAAATTACTATTTGGCCATGCGGAAAAGTAACCAATTCTATTGTGGACTTATTAAATTATTAAAAAAAAATTCTTGAACCAAAATGTTACAGAGAATCGGTGAGATCTGGACAAATTAAACTTTAGAATTTTATTGGATTACCGTTGGAAATTTAATCCCAAAATTTTTTTAAAATTACTATTTGGCCTAAAGGAAATGGAATCAGATGTATTGTGGAGTTATTTGAGATATAATATTGTGATTATACTTCTGAAACAAAAATATCAGACGGTATTTTAAAGAAATAAGTATTGTTTTTTGATGATATTTTTTTAGAATATTATGCATTTCTGTAATGTTAAGTTTAAGTGAGAAGAGATTCTGGGCTTTTTTAACACAATCTTTGAGATTGTTATTTTTTTTTTGCCCGCTGTTAAATGATGAATGCTATTGCTTTCACAATTTAAAGTGAAATGCAATATATTCTGAAAACAGCAAAAATAAGGCAAAAATATTTTTGGGTAAATATGTAAATACGAGTACTGTATTTTAAAATGTTTAAAAAATATTAATACTTTTTTCTTTTTTTTCAGATTGATATAGAAAATTTTCGAAAACTAGAACCATTTTTAAAGCAATTTTTTTTAAAAAAAACAAATGAATAAATATTTTTTTGAGTGGGTATGGTAAGTCAATAATAATAATTGTAGTGTTTCAAAGTCCTTGTAATGTGATTATTGATTTTTAGTGTTTTTTTAAAAAAAAAAAAAATAAATTACGCGCACCGTACGGTAAAAAAAAAAAAAAAAGTTTTTAAAAACATCTATAAAACAAAGATGAAAGATAAGGTTGGCTCTTAAAAGAGCCGTTGTGTTCATGCAGGGAGAGAGGAAAGAAAGAATGGGAAAATTAGTCTCTGTGACAAGTGTGCTGATCTATTTTGAGGTTCACTAGGGAAACACTGGTCTCCCTATGACAAATTAGATCATGACAAGAGGCACATCGAATATCAACCCTCAGAAATCGAGGGTTAATTTCCAGAGGGCCAGCAAAAGGAGATGCTCCCCCCACAGATGAAGGGCTCACCTGACCTGCAGAAGAAGGAGTCAGCCCTGCAGATGATGGTCCAGGCTGAGCTGCTGTGGATGTGCTTGGTTGACTTTCTGAAGGGTTACCTCCAAAAAGTCGAGCATGTGTCCTTCTGTGTACATCCCTGAGGTGCCTCATCATGGTATGATTCCCAAAGGAATACTTCCTGTCAGGATTACCTCTTGAAAGTACATGCTTACACAGCTTACAAGTTACTAAGGGTGCATTTACCTTTTGCTGGCCTTCAGGAAAAGTAAAATAATCCCATACATAAGAGGTCTTTTGTTTCCTCGCTCTCTGCCTCAAGGTAGTGCTGCTAGTGCTAGCCTCACTCTCAGAAGAGCTCTGCTGGTCTGCCATCGTATCACAAAGACAACCCAGCTCCTTCTCCTAAGGGATCACAAGCAGAAATGAGGGGAATGGGTGTGGTGTAGGAGAGTTCTAGAACTGAAAGTAGTTTCAACCAATCAAAAGTTGTGTTTCATGATCACATGACCTACCGTACGCTTACGGTACGCTTTCGGTACGCTTACGGCAAAAGTGCGCATGCGCGTAAAAAAGACACGCGCTTGCGAGCATGCGCATAACAGTCACTACCCGACACTTCCGCGTAACGTGCGCGTGTAGCGTACACGCGTACGCGTCCCACGCGGAGTACGCGCGGCTACGCAAATTGCGTAACTATACGCAAACAGCGTAGATAAATTACGGGCGTTGCGTAAACCGTGCGCTTACCGTAAGCTTACGGTACGCGTACTAAAAAAAAAGGAAAAAATGTACTGGAAAAAATTATAACATGTTTATTTTATGAAATATATTTAAAAAAACATATTAAAGAATTTTAAAAATTTAATCATAGTCTTTATAAAAGGTTAGAACATTAAATTAAAAATATGTTTAAAAAAATAGAAGAAAAAAAAAAATTAGCATTTAAAAAACCTTGCAAATTCACTGAAAAAACCATGGGTTTCACACACGTTATAGTTAGGAATTTGCATTTAAAAAACCTTGCTAATTCAATGAAAAAACCATAGGTTTCACACACGTTATAGTTAGGAATTAGCATTTAAAAAAACCTTAGAAATTCAATGAAAAAACCAAAGGTTTCACACACGTTATAGTTAGCTGGACATTTTACTCATAAAAAACCATTGAAATTCCCCCGTTATAGTTAGTTAAGCTAACTATAACTCGCGCGCCCGCAATGCACTGCTGATGACGTCACATATTACATCACTCATGACATGGTCAGTGACATCACTCATGACATCACTGATGACATCTCAAATGACATCACTGATGACATCACTAATGACATCATCCTTGTGATAGAGTGGCAGACCTCCTCTCACCCTAATATAACCTTTGATACACACATTCATAAATAGAGACTAAACTTTTCAAAACAATGGACATACCAATACCAGTTACAACAACCTCTTCAGTAATTCTAAGATCCACATACACATCCACTCATTCACCAACAGTCCTATACATTCACTCATACATGTACTCACTCATCATATGTACTCATACACCTATACATCCTGTTACACAATGCCACTCATCCGTAGAGTTACTCACACACATAGTCACTCATGCTAATAAAGAATCAAACATCCATTTACTTGCATATACAGTTATACACACACCACCACACTTACTTCTACAAAAACTTACACATACTTAGTCTTTTAAACAATCACTTATAGAAACACATACTTATTCATACAGGAACTCTTTCAATCTCTCACTCTCACATATACTCACTTATATACACCAATAGTCACATATACTAGTTTAAAACATATGTAGTTACTCATAAAAACACTGTAGAGACAGTCATTCACTCACTAACACACCCATACACACACTCATCCACCCATGCAGTCCTGCACACATACTATCTTCAACACATACAAACAGTGAGTCACTCATTCATGCACCTATGCACTACGTAATACCCCCCATCGAACCATACAGACATCAGACACTTATACTGATACCCAAAAAACCAACTAATAACCTATATAAACACTCATGTAGCTGCTCACCAACCCATGCAGCCACTTATACACAAAGTGAAAGACTGATACAGATATATACATATTTAAACATTACTCACTAAGCCATGTATTCACTATGATACACCTAATCAGTCAGTTACACAATCAATTTTTCAAAAACAAATCATCCATTTAGACACTTATATACCCATTTATTCTTCCATCGACCTTGAGATATACATATATAAAACATATTTAATTTTCAGAAAAACACACATTCACGGGATGATGTCATTAGTGATGTCATCAGTGATGTCATTTGAGATGTCATCAGTGATGTCATGAGTGATGTCACTGACCATGTCATGAGTGATGTAATATGTGACGTCATCAGCAGTGCATTGCGGCCGCGCGAGTTATAGTTAGCTTAACTAACTATAACGGGGGAATTTCAATGGTTTTTTATGAGTAAAATGTCCAGCTAACTATAACGTGTGTGAAACCTTTGGTTTTTTCCATTGAATTTCTAAGGTTTTTTAAATGCTAATTCCTAACTATAACGTGTGTGAAACCTATGGTTTTTTCATTGAATATATATATATATATATTCTTTTTTTTTTTTTACCTACTGGCGGTCGCCAGTAGGTAGTTATAGTTAAGACCTTGTTTATATTCAAAAAGCGTTTTTTCTTTTCCCAATAACTTTGGCGCCGGTCGACGAATCTTCGCGAAAGTTTCAAAACATTGGTCCCGCACCGGTCAGCTCCTATCCTGAAAATTTCGGGATGATTCGCCAAGCGGGGGCCGAGAAAAAAGGGGGGTCCCAAAACACGTTTTCTCCATGTTATTTCCCATAGGAAACTTTAGACACGACTACAGCCCTAACTGTTGAACGGAATTACACCAAATTTGGCAAAAAGGGATATGTATGTATATATATATCACTGAAAAAACCATAGGTTTCAGGGGTGTTATAGTTAGCTGGACTTTTCACTTGTACAAAACCATTGAAATTCCCCAGTTATAGTTAGTTCAGCTAACTATAACTCGCGCGCCCGCAATGCACTGCTGATGACATCACATATTACATCACTCATGACATGGTCAGTGACATCACTCATGACATCACTGATGACATCTCAAATGACAAGTCTCACCCAGACTGCCGAACTCCTGGACGGGTGCAATTATCCGCCAGCGTGAGGGCAAAATCACGTTAAAAATCAATGACTGATGACATCTCAAATGACATCACTGATGACATCATCCAGTGAATGTGTGTTTTTCTGAAAATTAAATATGTTTTATATATGTATATCTCAAGGTCGATGGAAGAATAAATGGGTATATAAGTGTCTAAATGGATGATTTGTTTTTGGAAAATTGATTGTGTAACTGACTGATTAAGTGTATCATAGTGAATACATGGCTTAGTGAGTAATGTTTAAATATGTAAATATCTGTATCAGTCTCTCACTTTGTGTATAAGTGGCTGCATGGGTTGGTGAGTAGCTACATGGGTGTCTATATAGGTTATTAGTTGTTTTTTTGAGTATCAGTCTGAGTGTCTGCATGGTTCGGTGGGGGCTATTACGTAGTGCATAGGTGCATGAATGAGTGACTCACTGTATGTGTTGAAGACAGCATGTGTGCAGGACTGTATGGGTGGATGAGTGTGTGTATGGGTGTGTTAGTGAGTGAATGACTGTCTCAATAGTGTCTTTATGAGTAACTACATATGTTTTAAACTAGTATATGTGACTATTGGTGTATATAAGTGAGTATATGTGAGAGTGAGAGATTGAAAGAGTTCCTGTATGAATAAGTATGTGTTTCTATAAGTGATTGTTTAAAAGACGAAGTATGTGTAAGTTTCCGTAGAAGTAAGTGTGGTGGTGTGTGTATCACTGTATATGCAAGTAAATGTATGTTTGATTCTTTATTAGCATGAGTGACTATGTGTGTGAGTAACTCTATGGATGAGTGGCATTGTGTAACAGGATGTATAGGTGTATGAGTACATATGATGAGTGAGTACATGTATGAGTGACTGTATAGGACTGTTGGTGAATGAGTGGATGTGTATGTGGATCTTAGAATTACTGAAGAGGTTGTTGTAACTGGTATTGGTATGTCCATTGTTTTGAAAATTTTAGTCTCTATTTTTGAATGTGTGTATCAAAGGTTATATTAGGGTGAGAGGAGGTCTGCCACTCTATCACAAGGATGATGTCATCAGTGATGTCATCAGTGATGTCATTTGAGATGTCATCAGTGATGTCATGAGTGATGTCACTGACCATGTCATGAGTGATGTAATATGTGACGTCATCAGCAGTGCATTGCAGGCGCGAGAGTTATAGTTAGCTGAACTAACTATAACGGGGGAATTTCAATGGTTTTGCACAAGTGAAAAGTCTAGCTAACTATAACACCCCTGAAACCTATGGTTTTTTCAGTGAATTTCAAAGGGTTTTTAAATGCTAATTTCTAGCTATGCCTACAGAGATAGGACATGTGAAGAAAGAAGAAAAAATGCACAGAAAGAAAAAAAAGAAGTGCAGAAAGAAGCAACAGAAGTCCTCAAAGACGAAGAAAAGTGCAGGAAGAAGGATAACGTGCAGAAAGAACAAAAAGAAGAGCAGAAAGAAGCCTTGTTGCAAAATCATCCTGTACCCTCAACTTTTTCAGACGGATACTGGTGGTAACTGAGTCTGACTAACCAGTCCTAGAGCCAGTGCTATGTTAAAAGACACTTAGAATACAGTAAAACACCTACATACACTAGGGAACATTATGCGTTGGGGTCCCCCTGTGATTAGCATGACCTCCTCTGTAAGCCTCTAGTATATAATAGGGCAGGGGGATTAAAACTACCTCTTAAAACAGGCCACAGGGCGTTTTTGCACACGTTAACTCAGGCCCCGTCCCCTCCCTTCACCACTGTGTAAACACGCCCTGTGTCCGTTTCTAGTTGGGAGATTAAGTTCATTTGAATCCTGAGGGTCCCTAGGGTCCAACTAGGTACCTCCAGTAAGTGCCACAGAGCTGCGTTGCAGAGAGGTGTAAAAAGTGGCACGGCCTGGACCACCTCTCTGCAATGCAGCTCAGTGGCACTTACTGGAAGCACATGGTGGGCTAGCTAGCCCGCAGGGGCCCTCAGTATTGAAGGGAAATTATATCCCCAATTTAAAACGTGCCATAGTGCGTGTTTGCACACGTCACCTCAGGCCCCGTCCCCTCCCTTCACCACTGGTAAACGCGCCCTGTGGCTGTTCTAAGTTGAGAGATTAAGTCCCCTTGAATCCTAAGGGTCCCTAGGGTCAAACTAGACCACTAGGTACCTCCAGTAAGCGCCACAGAGCTGCGTTGCAGAGAGGTGTAAAAAGGGGCTTGGCCTCAGAACACCTGTCTGCAGCGCAGCTCCCTGGCGCATACTGGAGATGCCTGTTGGGCTAGTTGGCCCTCAGGGACCCTCAGTATTGAAGAGGAATTAATTCCCCAACTTACAACTTGCCAGGGGGCGCGTTTGCAGAGTGCTGCAAGGAGGGTGCGTGGCCTCCGGTACGATGCCAGTCTTTTATTTATTTTAATTTTTTAAGAAGGGGGGCTGTGTGGTTCCCCTTCTTATTCTAATTTATTGGCCCTGATGACCCCATCCCCCAGGGCCTGTCTCCTAATTATATTTTTTTGACCCCAATCCCCAGGGCCGGCCACTGTTTTTTATTATTTTTAAAAAATATATATTTATAGACACACCTAGGACATGCTGGACAAACCGTACGTACCTATCACCATGACGATTTGCGTGATATTCATTAAAAGGCGACTATGCATACAATGAATCCACGTGGAATGTATTTACACCACTAGTGAAGCTCTGACATGTCTGATGCCCTACCGTGCCTAATCCCGGTAGACACCCTTGTCGTTTATTTATACAAACATGGGTAGCTATTGACGGGCCCATTTAATACACATGCACACCAAGCCATTCAAAGGGGATTTGACAAAAATTCGACCAAAACTATGCAAGAAACCCCCCTCACGGTTAATAAAACACACATCCACTGCCGGATGTGTAATACTTTTTTTTTACTCTCTGGAAAGGGGACGAACATCACTTGAGAGTCACAGCGTGCTCCTGGCAGAGCCCAATGCTGTGTTACACCCACCATTGCCTGCTGAGTGCCACACACCTCTGTGTTGTATTCCACTAGCTAGTGCATATGCTATGACACTCTCTAGCCCATGTGCACTGTAACACCACCCCGTGAATATGTCATGCCACACTTGTCTTCGCACGGGTTATATTGCCCCATCTAACGTGCCTTCCTCGATGCCTATGTTATAACGCACAGTGCTATGCCATACATATTACAATCTGGGATCCATATCTTTGTCACAGTGCATATGCAACGTTACACTCCCCAGCACATATTTTATATTAAAACTTTAGAGACTAGTTAGGTTACACAACACTGCCCTGTGCATATTACACTCCAAGGCGCATATCGCATAGCACGCGCTAGTGGCTGTGCTATCTCGCGCTCTCCAATGAATCTGTCATTGCGCACAATGTATTGCATATTATATTTCACGCCCAGTTCATCTTATATCACACTTTTTGGTGCATAGTTTATACCATACACTATATCTAGTTTTCATTTTCAATCGTGCTCTCAGGACTATGTTCTATATAACACTGTGTTTACCTACCCTTTTCACGGGCATTACATTTTGCGATGGGGGAGGAGGGTCAGGGGGTGTTTCTGCCAAGTGAGCCCGGATTCACAGTCACAAACGTCCTCTTCTTCCTGAATAAAAGTCAGATTATGCTGCATACTTGTTCATATTTTAAGTAGTTCGCACAGACACACGTTTTAAAAACAATAAAGTTCCTAATACCCACCTTCTCTGAACAGTTAGCTTGCTGCCCCATCCCCCTCCTCCCTATCCTCTGTTGTGTGAATCCATGGACTAGCCTCCTCCCTCCTGCCATGCATGGTCTGATGTGCTGCCACTGCCCTCAATTTAGTATGATGGAGCAGTCCACTCCTCCTGCCCTACATTGCCCAATTCTATGCCCCATCATTGACCTCCTGCTTAAACTCTGTGCTTAGCTTGCTGCCCCTATTCTCCTTCCCCCTGCCCTCCGATGTCTATGTGCATGCCCCTGCTCCATCCTTTTTGCCCACCATGTTCCATGGACCTGCCACTCCTATCTACTCTGAGTGTTCTGTTGAGCTGCCACTCCCCTCCCACCTGCCTAGCATTGTCAGATGACTGTAACCTGTCCCTGCCACCTCCACCCTGTAGGAGAGTAGGGTCTGCAATCCTATGATCACCCAGATTTTTTGCTTTTGCTTCATTGGTTTACGACTTTCTCCGGCTGTGGGCCTGCCAATCAGACCCACAGCCTAGCTGTTCTCTCTCGAAATTAACACACATGTACGTTAGGTGCATCCACTAATTGGAACTGGGCCACCTTGTCAGTCCCTGTCTCAGCATACCACAGGTATCCAGGGCATCGGTGTACCCAGGGCCTACCAGGGGCTGAAGCATGTATTATGCCACCCCTGGAATGGCCGCCCAAATCTGACACAACTGGCTGCACGACAGCTGGGGCCACGTGGTGTAATCACCCGTTGCTGTAGGTGTAGTATTCCTACACCTAAACCCTAAAATGGACACATGGATTCCTATCAGTCACTCCTATAGCAGGCCTTATCAATCCTGAAGGCAGAGTGCAGGGAATCATGTGGGACGGTGCTCTGGCGCGAGCTGAGCCCGTCGACGGCTTGCGGAACCAAGCCCTAATAGCCGTTCCATGGTGACGCGGGCCAACTACTTTTAAGGCATTATAATCCTTGCGGTTATTTGCTAACTTTGGCATCGCATCACCTATACATGTCGAGTAAGGTGTCATACGAATGGGAATACGAACCCCTCGCCAGTCCTGGTGACGGGGTTAGCATTCCCCCCTTTTAGAGGGACACGACATGGAAGTAACCTTGAACCCCGGTTAAAGTTGACTCAAGCCTCAGCATCACAAAATGGATGCTGCCACCAGACACAAGTCTGACCTCCTGCTGCTGGGGGACCTTCCAGCAAGGGGAGCTTGGACAAAGGGTTTCCTGTCGAGGGCGGTGTTAGCACCGTCCCAGACAGGGTTTGTGTATCCCAGGTAGGCAGGGCTGAAAGGAAGGTGATTGCAAGTGGCACCCCGGTGCTCACTGTGCATAGCCCGGCTCAAACCAGTTTCGGGGGCACACCAGCCCCTGAGCTGGCGCGAAGCCGGACAAAGGATAGGGGTGTAACCACCCCCCTCCTGGCTCCACCCATAGGTAGAACCTAGTCACGGGCCAGCCCCTTTTTCTTAGAATAAAGGTAGGAGCGAGTCCCCTTCCCAAATTGGATAATCAGATAATCGGATAACTCCGAATCACAAACTACTTTCCACGAAAGGAACTCTTGACTATTTCTGAAGACTCTCCCTTGTGGCTAAGGAGTAGCCACCCTGCACCAGCAGGCACCATCTAAGCGCTTGCGGTTTGCTGTAAGTCTCTCCTACGGATCAAGACTGCCCAGCTCGACGAGACCCGAGTTCCCTGCCATCTCTGACCTTTTACCTCCCTCATCAGCTCAGCTGAGAGTCGTAGGTGTGACGAGACCTGCGGGACCGGCTATCTTCAGAACCTGCACGACGCTTATCTAGCACGCCCACCGAGGGACCCTCGAGTGAGTGCACCTAGGGTTTGAGAAGCCCTAACCCTGAGCAGCTCCAGCATCGAAGTCTGCCTCCCCAGCATCCCCGAGATCTGCGTGGGGGCCCTTCCGCTCCTTGTTGTTCACCGCGTTGTTCGACCACTTGCCGACCGGCTTGTGGCCCTCTTCACGACGCACCACGATTGTTTCATCACTAGTCTGGTTGCTCCAGACTGGCTCTTGCTCCCCTTCAACGGAGGAGTACCACGGACCCTCCTGGTCCACTCCCGACGCCATCTTGACTCCCCCGCTTGGGTGGCCACTGCCAAGATCCGCTGCCCCTTCCTGGGCCCAGCATCATCGACAGCAGACACCTTCGTGGGACAGCTCGCCCTCCATCCTGGTCGCCGCCGCGCCTCCTGGTCCGAGGAACAGCCGAGTCCGACGTCACCCACCCACCTGGTCGAGGTGACTTCAGCCGGTACCCTCCTGGTACCCACACGATCGCTGGCTAGCGGTTGAGAACTGAGTCCCCTCTGCTTTCAGGTTTTCCTTCACCACCGATCCAGGCTTGGATCGCTCTGAACATCGTCACTGGTCGCCTGCCAGCAACTTCTTCTTTCAGGCTCCTGAGACTACACGAGGACTCCCGACATCTTGACGAACTTCACGCAGCCGCAGCCTCCGGGCTAGGTAACTCGAGCATCTCGGTGCTCCATCGCAGGTTCGCTCTACAAGTGTCCAGTTCCTTTTTCGTTTAGTCCCACTGATCGGATCACTCCGGAATCAGTATCTCCCGACTCTAACCATTCGCATTTCACTGTTAGTGTAGATGGTTTCTCGTGCCCCTCGGGCATTTGTGTAAACTGTGCAACTGAAGTATTTTCCTAAGAGTTTTGTCGTGTGCTTAGCTCCCTGACTCATAAAGAGCCAGGGTAGTCTTGTTATAAATAAATATCCTTTTATTTTCATAACAACTTGTGTGGTGTCCTTTCACTTGGTGTTCAAGGGGTATATGTGATGGTAAACAGCTGGCTTAACACGCCCTCTAGAGTTTAGCCTAAAGACTGCTCGTATCCACGCTACTAGGATAGCTGGTCTGAAAGGTTGACTTACAACCAATCATCAATAAGGGTCGTTTGGAATGATACACAGTGATCACTAGAATAGTGAGCACTACATATCAGGCCAACTTCTCACATTGGTGAGCAGCGGTTGGGATTTGAGCTTGCTGTTGTTTTACCACACACGTATCCTAAGAATATCGCAGTGAAAGATCACATAAGTACCCAGGTACATATAACTTAACTTAGAATACTCCGAGTTCTACTGAACCGGCTGTTGTAGTGTAACAGGGCTTAGCACACCCTGACTACAACTCTTAGCAAGGGATCAGTAGGTAAACCCATAGTGTAGGTAGGTGCAACACTTACACCTCACTAGAAAAGCATGTCGGTCCACGGAGAGTCTGCAGGGACTCCCCTAGTGGTCAGTGACCCTCCACAGGTCGTGTCACGATATGCAACTCTTAGCTTCAAGGAGATGAGACAACTGTGTGCCTCCAGGAAGCTAAACCAGGGTTCTAACCCTACCATCGCAATACTGATAGGTCTCTTAGAGGCGTACGATGCTAGGAGGTCCTCTAACCCAGGTCCCCCCAGTGCAGATGGGAACATGCCTCCCTTAGAGGGAACCCTCGGTGACCCAGACCTCGACCTCCACACAGAGGAGGAGGACGAGGACGAGTTATCGGGAGACGAGGCAGACAAAGGTCCAGTGGTAGTCGGCAGGCTTACAAGGACCAACTTAAGCAGGCATGAGAATGGAACTGGGGGAGCCCCGGGCCCACGCTCAAGCAGGCTTAACCTTGGGAACGGACGAGCTAGGTCTCTCTCCAGAGGCTCTGGCAGATCGGTTCATACACATGTCTCTCAGGCACCTTCTCAGAGAGGAATGACTTCCCCTCAGAGGAGTGAGCATGAAGCGAAGATGCGGGAGGTCAATCTGAGGATCGAGCGGGAAGAACTTGCCCTCGCCAAAGAAAGACTTGCCTTAGCCCGAGAGCAGAAATTAAGTGGGTTAGATCCCACTGGTGGCAGCATTCTCAATAGAGAGAAAGACAGGGGTATAGACACTAGACACCTGAGTAAAATAGTGCCCCCCTTTAAACAAGGGGACGACATCCACAAGTGGATAACTGCCTTGGAGAGGGCCTGCACTGTCCAGTGCGTCCCCCCAAGTCAGTGGGCAGCTATACTGTGGCTTTCCTTTGAAGGTAAAGGAAGGGACAAGCTCCTCACTGCAAGAGCTGAGGATGCTAACAACTACCAAGTCCTGAAGAACACACTGATTGATGGGTTCGGCTTAACCACGGAACAGTACCGGGTGCTGTTCCGGGACACCCAGAAAATTCAGTCTCAGGATTGGGCTGACTTTGTCGATTGTGCCACTAAGGCTTTGGAAGGCTGGTTGCTGGGTAGCAAGGTTACTGATTACACAGGATTGTACAATCTTATCATGCGAGAACAGATTTTAAACAACTGTCAGAACCAATTGTTGCATCAGCACCTTGTCGACTCGGATCTGACCTCTCCCCAAGAATTGGGAAAGAAGGCAGACAGATGGGTCAGAACAAGGGTCAAGCAGAACCAGAATCAGAACCAGGGTGGTCAGAAGAAAGCAGACCAAAAGGGTAACAAGAACGAACAAAATGACCAGAAGTCTTCGACAGGTCCCCAACAAACCAAAGAGGGTGGGGGTCAGGCTTCACAGAAGAAGAAGACTCAAGAAGGCCAGTCAAAAAGGTGGTGCCAATACTGTAAAAGTAAGACTCACTGGTTTAGTGAGTGCACCAAGAAAGGAGGGCAAACTCCTACCACTGCAGCCCCTAAGGCACCTGCGCCCCCTAGTACAGTCAGCAGTGGTAGTGCGCCTCCCAAGGCATTAGTTGGGTTAACCTTGGGAACCGAGGGGAGTGACGACTTAGTCGGCACGCTCACTCAGGCCG
Source organism: Triturus cristatus (assembly GCF_964204655.1). Taxonomy (NCBI): domain Eukaryota; kingdom Metazoa; phylum Chordata; class Amphibia; order Caudata; family Salamandridae; genus Triturus; species Triturus cristatus. Next base: position 1,201,937,898 of record NC_140584.1, read on the forward strand.
TCCTTGTCTGTACAGGGGATATGGATATGTCCCCTGATGCCAGTCCCAATACTTTGGGCAAATACAGGCAGACACCTTTGATAAATGGAAAAGTGGCTCAGGCCTACAGGGACACGTGTGCCAGTGTCACCATGGTGACGCCTAACTTCGTGGACCCTGGACAGATCATGCTAGATACCAGTTACCTAGTGACCAATGCCAGCAACGTCACTACCAATCACAGTATGGCAGTTGTTGATTTCTCCTGGGGAGGGGTAAGTGGCCCGAAAAAGGTTGTGGTTAGTTCAGACCTCCCCGTAGAATGTCTGTTGGGCAATGATTTGGAAACGTCACAATGGTCAGAAGTGGAGCAGAGGACTCACATGGAAATGTTAGGTTTGCCAGCACATGTCCTTGCTGTGACCAGGTCACAGGCCAAAAGATGCCCCACTGAACAGGTGCTGGATCCTGGAAGAACGGACCAGACACCTTCCAAGAAAAGGAGCAGTAAGGGTAAGGCTTCGCCTTCCCCCTTGCCCCAGGTCGTGGATCAAGTCTCCGAGGAGGCTGACCTTAAAGAACTGAGGGAAACTGAGCCGCAAGAGCTTGAACCTGGTCAGGTTGAGTTTCTGGGCTCAGGGGGACCCTCCAGGGAAGACCTGGGGAAGGCACAGTTAGACTGCCCCTCACTTGAACCCCTCAGACAGCAGGCCGCTGCTGAGGCTGCAGGGAACGCCACAGGTACCCACAAAGTGTACTGGGACGATGGACTCCTGTACTCTGAGGCAAGAGACCCCAAACCTGGTGCGACCAGGAGGCTGGTCATCCCCTTGCCTCTGAGAGGTTTCCTTCTCACCTTGGCCCACGAGATTCCCCTTGCAGGTCACTTAGGCCAGAATAAGACTTGGGACAGAATTGTTCCACACTTTCACTGGCCCCACATGTCCGAAGATACGAAGGAGTTTTGCCGCTCCTGTGTCACTTGCCAAGCCAGTGGTAAGTCAGGTGGCACGACAAAGGCCCCCCTCATACCACTACCAGTGGTGGGGGTACCCTTTGAACGAGTGGGGATCGACATTGTCGGACCAATGGAACCCCAGACAGCATCAGGGCACAAGTTTATACTGGTGGTGGTGGACCACGCCACCAGGTATCCTGAAGCTATTCCCCTTAGGACCACTACGGCACCTGTGGTGGCACGGGCCCTACTTGGAGTGTTCTCCAGAGTGGGCTTCCCTAAGGAGGTCGTCTCAGACAGAGGTGCAAACTTCATGTCGGGATATCTGACTGCTATGTGGAAGGAATGTGGTGTCAACTACAAGTTCACCACACCCTATCACCCACAATGCAATGGGCTGGTTGAGAGATTCAACCGGACCCTAAAAGGGATGATTCACGGACTACCTGAAAAGCTTCGGCGGAGATGGGATGTCCTGATACCCTGCCTCTTGTTCGCCTACAGAGAGGTCCCGCAGAAGGGGGTTGGCTACAGCCCTTTTGAGCTTCTGTTCGGACATCCTGTAAGGGGACCCCTTTGTTTGGTAAAGGAAGGATGGGAGAGACCTCTCAGAAAGCCGGCATCAAACATTGTGGACTATGTGCTCGGTCTCCGCTCGCGGATGGCGGAGTACATGGAAAAGGCGTCTAAAAACCTTGAGGCGAGCCAAGAATTACAGAAAGCTTGGCACGACCAAAAGGCTGTCCTGACTGTGTACCAGCCTGGACAGAAGGTGTGGGTGCTGGAGCCAGTGGCCCCAGCAGCACTCAAAGACAAATGGTCTGGGCCCCACACGATCATTGAGCAAAAGGGAGAGGTCACCTACTTGGTAGACCTGGGAACTCCCCGGAGCCCCCACAGGGTGCTCCATGTAAACAGGCTCAAGGCATATGTCGACAGGGAGGGCATGGGCTTGCTCATGGCCACAGATGAGGGACAGGAGGAGGAGAGTGACCCTCTCCCAGACCTGCTCTCTCAGAACCCTGACGATGGATCAGTAGATGGTGTTGTCTTTTGTGGCAGCCTCTCTGGACATCAACAAGAGGATTGTAAACAGGTTCTTCAATCCTTTCGACATATGTTCTCTCTGACACCCAGTCAGACCAAGTGGTGTACCCACGAGGTCGACACTGGGGACAGTCTGCCCGTAAAGAGTAAAATCTATCGGCAACCTGATCATGTCAGAGACTGCATCAAGACAGAGGTGCAGAAAATGTTGGAGCTGGGAGTCATTGAACCCTCGGACAGCCCCTGGGCTAGTCCCGTAGTGCTCGTGCCGAAACCTCACACCCAGGGCGGTAAGAAAGAGATGAGGTTTTGCGTGGACTACAGAGGTCTCAATGCGGTCACTAAGACCGACGCCCACCCGATACCAAGAGCAGACGAACTTATCGACCGGTTGGCCTCGGCCAACTACTTAAGTACGTTTGACCTGACAGCTGGGTATTGGCAAATCAGGTTAGCTGAGGAGGCCAAGCCCAAAACAGCATTTTCTACCCCGGGTGGGCATTATCAGTTCGTGGTAATGCCCTTTGGTTTGAAAAATGCACCTGCCACCTTCCAAAGGCTGGTGAATCGAGTTCTCACTGGGTTGGACGACTTCTGTGCGGCGTATCTGGACGATATCGCTGTCTTTAGCTCCACCTGGGAGGATCACCTGGTCCACCTGAGGAAAGTGTTAGAGGCCCTGCAGAAGGCAGGCCTCACTATCAAGGCCACCAAGTGCCAGATAGGGCAGACACAGGTTGTATACCTGGGCCACCTTGTAGGTGGAGGCCAGGTTCAACCGTTGGAGAGCAAAATACAGGCCATCCAGGACTGGGCTCCTCCAACCACCCAGACTCAGGTTCGAGCTTTCTTGGGCCTGACTGGTTATTACCGGAAATTTGTCAGAAATTATGGATCCATTGTGACCCCGCTAAACGACCTGACAAGTAAAAAGATGCCAAAAAAAGTTCAGTGGACAGCAAGCTGTCAGAAGGCGTTCGATGACCTAAAGCGGGCCATGTGCACAGCACCTATCCTAAAGAGTCCAGACTACTCCAAACCATTCATTGTCCAAACAGACGCTTCGGAGCTGGGTGTGGGAGCTGTTCTATCGCAACTGAATTTCGATGGTCATGACCAGCCCATAGCTTTTATTAGCAGGAGGCTGACCCCCAGAGAGAAGAATTGGTCAGCTATTGAGAGGGAGGCCTTTGCTGTGGTTTGGGCCCTGAAGAAGTTGAGGCCATACTTGTTTGGCACTCACTTCAAGATTCAGACCGACCATAAGCCCCTCTTGTGGCTAAATCAAATGAAGGGTGAAAACCCCAAATTACTTAGGTGGTCCATTTCCCTACAGGGTATGGACTTCACAGTGGAGCATAGACCTGGCACTGATCATGGCAATGCAGATGGGCTCTCCAGGTATTTCCACTTAGAGCAAGAAGACTCACCTGGTCAAGGTTAGCTTATTGTCCCAAAGTTTGGGGGGGGGTCATGTAGGAGAGTAGGGTCTGCAATCCTATGATCACCCAGATTTTTTGCTTTTGCTTCATTGGTTTACGACTTTCTCCGGCTGTGGGCCTGCCAATCAGACCCACAGCCTAGCTGTTCTCTCTCGAAATTAACACACATGTACGTTAGGTGCATCCACTAATTGGAACTGGGCCACCTTGTCAGTCCCTGTCTCAGCATACCACAGGTATCCAGGGCATCGGTGTACCCAGGGCCTACCAGGGGCTGAAGCATGTATTATGCCACCCCTGGAATGGCCGCCCAAATCTGACACAACTGGCTGCACGACAGCTGGGGCCACGTGGTGTAATCACCCGTTGCTGTAGGTGTAGTATTCCTACACCTAAACCCTAAAATGGACACATGGATTCCTATCAGTCACTCCTATAGCAGGCCTTATCAATCCTGAAGGCAGAGTGCAGGGAATCATGTGGGACGGTGCTCTGGCGCGAGCTGAGCCCGTCGACGGCTTGCGGAACCAAGCCCTAATAGCCGTTCCATGGTGACGCGGGCCAACTACTTTTAAGGCATTATAATCCTTGCGGTTATTTGCTAACTTTGGCATCGCATCACCTATACATGTCGAGTAAGGTGTCATACGAATGGGAATACGAACCCCTCGCCAGTCCTGGTGACGGGGTTAGCATTCCCCCCTTTTAGAGGGACACGACATGGAAGTAACCTTGAACCCCGGTTAAAGTTGACTCAAGCCTCAGCATCACAAAATGGATGCTGCCACCAGACACAAGTCTGACCTCCTGCTGCTGGGGGACCTTCCAGCAAGGGGAGCTTGGACAAAGGGTTTCCTGTCGAGGGCGGTGTTAGCACCGTCCCAGACAGGGTTTGTGTATCCCAGGTAGGCAGGGCTGAAAGGAAGGTGATTGCAAGTGGCACCCCGGTGCTCACTGTGCATAGCCCGGCTCAAACCAGTTTCGGGGGCACACCAGCCCCTGAGCTGGCGCGAAGCCGGACAAAGGATAGGGGTGTAACCACCCCCCTCCTGGCTCCACCCATAGGTAGAACCTAGTCACGGGCCAGCCCCTTTTTCTTAGAATAAAGGTAGGAGCGAGTCCCCTTCCCAAATTGGATAATCAGATAATCGGATAACTCCGAATCACGAACTACTTTCCACGAAAGGAACTCTTGACTATTTCTGAAGACTCTCCCTTGTGGCTAAGGAGTAGCCACCCTGCACCAGCAGGCACCATCTAAGCGCTTGCGGTTTGCTGTAAGTCTCTCCTACGGATCAAGACTGCCCAGCTCGACGAGACCCGAGTTCCCTGCCATCTCTGACCTTTTACCTCCCTCATCAGCTCAGCTGAGAGTCGTAGGTGTGACGAGACCTGCGGGACCGGCTATCTTCAGAACCTGCACGACGCTTATCTAGCACGCCCACCGAGGGACCCTCGAGTGAGTGCACCTAGGGTTTGAGAAGCCCTAACCCTGAGCAGCTCCAGCATCGAAGTCTGCCTCCCCAGCATCCCCGAGATCTGCGTGGGGGCCCTTCCGCTCCTTGTTGTTCACCGCGTTGTTCGACCACTTGCCGACCGGCTTGTGGCCCTCTTCACGACGCACCACGATTGTTTCATCACTAGTCTGGTTGCTCCAGACTGGCTCTTGCTCCCCTTCAACGGAGGAGTACCACGGACCCTCCTGGTCCACTCCCGACGCCATCTTGACTCCCCCGCTTGGGTGGCCACTGCCAAGATCCGCTGCCCCTTCCTGGGCCCAGCATCATCGACAGCAGACACCTTCGTGGGACAGCTCGCCCTCCATCCTGGTCGCCGCCGCGCCTCCTGGTCCGAGGAACAGCCGAGTCCGACGTCACCCACCCACCTGGTCGAGGTGACTTCAGCCGGTACCCTCCTGGTACCCACACGATCGCTGGCTAGCGGTTGAGAACTGAGTCCCCTCTGCTTTCAGGTTTTCCTTCACCACCGATCCAGGCTTGGATCGCTCTGAACATCGTCACTGGTCGCCTGCCAGCAACTTCTTCTTTCAGGCTCCTGAGACTACACGAGGACTCCCGACATCTTGACGAACTTCACGCAGCCGCAGCCTCCGGGCTAGGTAACTCGAGCATCTCGGTGCTCCATCGCAGGTTCGCTCTACAAGTGTCCAGTTCCTTTTTCGTTTAGTCCCACTGATCGGATCACTCCGGAATCAGTATCTCCCGACTCTAACCATTCGCATTTCACTGTTAGTGTAGATGGTTTCTCGTGCCCCTCGGGCATTTGTGTAAACTGTGCAACTGAAGTATTTTCCTAAGAGTTTTGTCGTGTGCTTAGCTCCCTGACTCATAAAGAGCCAGGGTAGTCTTGTTATAAATAAATATCCTTTTATTTTCATAACAACTTGTGTGGTGTCCTTTCACTTGGTGTTCAAGGGGTATATGTGATGGTAAACAGCTGGCTTAACACGCCCTCTAGAGTTTAGCCTAAAGACTGCTCGTATCCACGCTACTAGGATAGCTGGTCTGAAAGGTTGACTTACAACCAATCATCAATAAGGGTCGTTTGGAATGATACACAGTGATCACTAGAATAGTGAGCACTACATATCAGGCCAACTTCTCACACACCCTGCCTGTCCACATGCCATGCCCCTATCCTCTTCCTCCTGTCCTACATGGTCCATTGTACTGCCACACCCTTCTGCCCTCCCTGGTCTGTTGTGCTGCAACTGCTCCTCCTGCCTGCCCCGTGCGATCTGTTGTGAGGCCCCTTCCCCTGAACTTTCTTGTCTGTGCACAGGTCCTGACCCTCCCTTCTATCCTCCATTGTCCTTTGTGCATGCCCCTGCACCCTCCTTCTTGACCATCACAGCCATTGTGCTGCCACTACCCCTCCCACTTGCCATGCATGGTCTTCTGTGCTGCCATGGCCCCTCCCACCTTCCCTGTGTGGTCAGTTAGCTGCCCCTGGCCCCCTCCCACCTTCCCTCCATGGTCTGTGTGTATGCCATCACAGTCTCACTGTTGCTCTTCATGGTGTGTCTTGCTTCTAGTGCCCATCCTGCCTGACCTCCATGGCTATCTTGCTGCTCCAGCCCTGCCCCCTTGCCCCCAGCCCTCTGTTTACATGTGCAGACCCCTACTCCCTCCCTCCTGGCTTGTCTGTTCCATTGTAATGCCCCTGATCCGTCCCTCCTGCCCTTTATTGTCTGTTATGCTGCAGCTTTCTCTCCTGTCTGTCCATTATGGTCAGCTAGCTACCATTGCCTCGTGCCCCTCTGTTCTCTGTTGTCCATGTGCATGGTCCTGTCCCCTCCCTCTTGCTTTCTATGGATTGTTGTGCTGCACTCCCGTCCCGCATGCCCTGCGTGCTGTATTGTGCTGCTGCAAACCCTGATGCCTGCCCTGCAGGGTCAGTTTGGTGCACCTCTCCATGTCCCTCCTGTCCTCTGTTATCCAAGTCCATGTCCCTACCCCATTACCTTCCATGATCCAATGTACCATACTTGCGAACATTTTGAACTTGGTAAGAGGGAGATTTTGAAAAAAAACTGGTGTATTGATTTTCCCCTTTGAGTTACATTGAAAAAGAGGAGATTGTAGAAAGGAGACAGATCAAATAAAGCCCACTTGAGCTTAAAAACATTGGACGTTTCCTGGCTGAATCGGGTCTGTTGGCATGTATGGTTGTACTACCATTGCCTCTTCCTTCTGCCCACAATGGTCTATTACATTGCCACAGCCTCTCTTGCAAGGCCTGTATTGTTGGTTTGTTGCCCCTGCCCCCCTTTCCACTGCCCTCCATAGTCTGTTGTGCTGCCACGGCCCTTCCTGCCTGCTCAGTGTGGTTAAATTGTTGCCTTTGCACCCTCCTACCTGCCTTCAATTTTCAGAGTCCGTGCCCCTGGCCTCTGCCTCTCAACAGTATCCTAATGAACAACTAGATTGCTAACATTCTATATTTATTACAAAAGTGTGGAACGCCTGACGTCATCTTGATGTAATCAAAACTGTAAGACCTAGAGCATTTCCTTTAGAAATTACATATATGAGAGAGTCGTATTGGCATCAAAATTATGGTTAGTGCTCTAAAAGACTAAAATAATGACATATTTTCGGAGTTTTCAAATAGCGACAAAGCACTTTTAAATTATTTGTTATCTTTATGTTTTTTTATCCAGTTGATTAAATGTTGCACTTAGGGGAGAGGATGTGGTGTTACTTCCAGAACTGCAGACTTTGCAACTGGGGAACCAGGTTGGAGGTTCTGCTTCAGCTCAACATTCTGTGATTCTGGTCAAATCACTTAGTCTACCCATGTCTACAACCAAAATGAATTTGTTCTTGTGTGATGTAACCAATGCTCATGTAAAGCACTACAATACCTGACAAGTCTGCGCTATATAACACTGCAAAAACACAAAATAATAAGTGTTTTGCACACTTCTGTCATTGGGCTATATTTGGGCTACATCTGGGTGATTTTGGGCTCTTTTGTCTCCGGTGGCCATCTTGGGAGATTTATTTGTTATGAAGTTTCCTAATTTCCTCATGTACTGCAGTCTCCTCAGTAGGAAATGCTTTCAGTTTTTTACTTTGATTCCATCATGAAGGTATTCAGATATGTCACACATTTGCCATAAATTCTGAATGTTAGCACTCTAGTTGTCATTAGATCACCGTAGTAAAACTACTGTTCACCATGGAAGTCTGCTCCTGGTATTAAAAGTGCATGTTTCAGTCTGCATGTCAGAATTTTTTAATGAAATAGAAGAGGATTTGAGAAGTCACTCAAAATGTGCCCTCATTTTCTTTCTTCAGCATTAATCATAATTTCTATGGCAAAAGGAACCCCCTCATTGTGTTCCTTTTTAAATTAAATGTTTTAAGTGTTACCAGTTTATTCCAATCAAGATGGCTTCAGGTGTGCCATACTTTTGTCATAATGAAGACAGTAAGGGCCTTATGTAGGTAGCCTAACATTTACCACTTCATAAATACCGAATTTTACCGAATCGGTATTTATGAAGTGGTAAATGCTATGTAGGTAATTAGTCGGTAAAAATTACCGATTCGGTATTGGTCGGTAATTAAGAATCGGTATTTACCGATTCGGTAATGGTAACTGGCTTCCCATTGATTCCTATGGGCCAGGAGGCCCATAGGAATCAATGGGAAGCCAGTTACCATTACCAAATCGGTAAATACCGATTCGGTAATGGGGGGAGCACAATCAAGGGTGGCAGGGTGTCACAGTGACACCCTGTTGCACCCCTGATTCCTGCATGTGTGCACATGTGGCACACATACATGCCCTAAGGGCCTGTATGTCTGCCACATTGCACACTTCTAAGGGCCAAATAATGTTTTTTCTAAGACATTCGTCATTTACCACCAACTTTTAGTTGGTGGTAAATAACGAATCCACACTACACCCACACACTCCCCCTACATCTCATTTCAGGATTCGGTATTTACCGAATCGGTAAAATTACCGAATCGGTAATTTTACCGAATCGGTAAATTACCGAATCCTGAAATGTCCTCCCTACATACCAAAAGCCTGAATACCGGTCGGTAACGTGATTTTTACCGAAAATCAGCCGAACACTCTGGGACATTCTGTCATTGGGCTATACTTGGGCTACATCTGGGTGATATTTGGGCTCTTTTGTCTCTGGTGGCCATCTTGGAAGACTTATTTGTTATGAAGTTTCCTAATTTCCTCATTTACTGCAGTCTCCTCAGTAGGAAATACTTTCAGTTTTTTACTTTGATTCCATCAAGAAGGCATTCAGATGTGTCACACATTTGCCATAAATTCAGTATGTTAGCACTCTTTTTGCTCATTAGATCACTGTAGTAAAGCTACTGCTCACCAGGGAAAACTGCTGCTGGTATTGAAAGTGCATGTTTCAGTCTGCATGTCAGAATTTTTTCATGAAGTAATCATACTTTTTATGGAAAAATGAACCCCCTCATTTTGTTCCTTTTTAAATTAAATGTTTTAAGAGTTACCACTTTAATCCAACCAAGATGGCTTCAGGTGTGCCATACGTTTATCATAAGTAGGACTGTTAGCGCTCTAGTTGTTCTTTGGAACACTCTGGGAAGCTGCAGTAGAACACAAAGGAATCAACTGACAGTCTCTGCCCTTGTTGGATGTACATGTTTTACTGAGAATGTCAGACTTCATTCTCACATGACTGAGAAAGATGATGTGAATTTACAGAAAATAAGCTCTCAGTTTAGCTTATAGATCACCTTCCAAACCTCTGTGGGAAAAGCATGAGAAAATATTTTTCTCTCAATCATGATATCCCAGCAGAAGGCTTTTTCACATGGTGAAATCACCTTAGAACATACCACAATTCCTAAAATGAGTATGGTACCATCAACACATGATTTATAATGTAACTAAAGTCTTAAAACCTTCTATTAACTGCAATGCTTTTTAATGAGGTGCTATCATGTATATTGGTCCCAAGATGGCTGCCAACACTTCTTGGATGAAGTGCTGACAGCCAATCAGATCTCAGGATGAGATGTGTGGTTAGGCTCCGCCCACATATATATATGATTTTACTTTTGATTTTCTCAGGAACTACTGAACAGATTGACACCAGACCTGCAAAAGGCACATCCCTGAGCTGAGGACTACCTCTCTGTTAAATTTCAAGTAATTCTGTTCAGCCGTTCGGGCTGTACCTTGGACTAAAGGTCCCTATGGAAAATTGCATGGGGAAAACGCGTTTTGGGACCCCCCTTTTTTCTCAGCCCCCGCTTGACGAATCCCCCCGAGACTTTCAGGGTAGGAGCGGAGCGGAGCGCCCCACCTATTTTGAAAATTTCGCTAGGATTCGTCAACCGGCGCCAAAGTTATTCCAAATAGAATGTTGCGGATTTCCTATGGAAACACGGTTCTAACTATAACTATCTACTGGCGACCGCCAGTAGATAATATATATATATATATATATGCAGTCAAGGAAGTCGAAGAGCCCCCGACGAGCCTACGACACGGGAACTCAGCGGAATCGGATTACGTTCACGACTTCAGGCAAGCCGAGCTCGGGGGTCGCCGGAGGGCAATCCAGGATCTCAGGTGAGCCTGTCTGAGTGTTAGGTGTTTCCGTGACGCGATCCCAATACTAGTGGCTTGTGGGAAAGGTAGTTCGCAAACGTTTTGCGAGCAGTGGGCATCAAGAACAACACATTATTTCACGACCATGGCAGAAGAGTGGGTAAAGAAGCGCGAAGAGGAAGCCCTGAATATTTTCAGAGATGCAGACACAGGCGGGGCAGCAGCTATTAACAGTAGTGGAACGAGAGTGACACAACCAGTCAGCGAAGTCAAGAAATTAGCATACGAGCTAGAGAAACTACGCAAGTTGGAAGTGTCGAAGTGGTGGGAATGCAAATCCCTGCAGAGGTATTTAGATGTCGGTCGCGTCCCTCGTGGCCTGAGAATTCTAATCGCACCAACATACGAAAACCCAGACCCAGCCATGTTACAAATGTGGGCGGAAAACAGCGCTCAATCTTCAAAAAACATGTTACAAATTCTAATCAAGTTCGCAGCAAGCGACCGGACCAAGATCATGGAAAAAATCAATCTAATCATGAAACAATTAGAGGAGTTGACTAATCAGGAAGAAGTTTCCAAATATCTAACGGATATAGAGAATAAAGTCGTGAAGCATGAACAGATTATAAAACAAAGGAAAGCGATGAAGTTTCAAAGAGACAGAAACGACTATCTTCAAGGACGTATTTATACGTTTACTAAAAAATTCGATAACATCAGGAGGCAGCAATTATCATCCTCGGCGGGGCAAATCCCGAGAGTGAGCGATCCAAGTGAGTCGGAACTCAGCTCAGAACTGGAATCAGATTTAGAGGGGGTAACACCACAAGAACCGAGCTGCAGCGCACCTACACCCATCCAAGAGTTTGGTTTTTTACGCTTAGAAAGGGTCATGAGTCTGCGACCCAGAACGTCGAAACCAGAACAAAAACCAACAGCTCAACAAAAAGAAGGAGCAGGAAAAACAGGAGGTGGGGGAAATGTGCAACAAAAAGCAGGCAAACAGTCATACAGAAAGAACAAACGCAACTAAAACCTGCAGAAAACGAAGATAACACAGTAATCAACTTGTCTCAGATGGAGCTATCGGATAAAGAGAAAAATATTTTATCATTGGGACTTTCCTTTTGCACAGTCACCAATTTTGACTATACACAAACCAGAATAGACTTCTTTCAATATATTCGGAAACTCAAACTATGTAAATACTTTTACAATGTCAACAAAAAGTCAACCACCATGACATCAATAGACAATACGAATGCCACTGCAAGCAATCTACGAGTAGCAGATATGTCTCTCTTACAGAATTTACAAGAACTGGACCAGGAAGTAAGCCAGATATCTCCTGCGGATGCAGCAATTAGCTCAGACATTAATATATTTCAACGGTCACAAAGCCCTTTCAGACCTAAATCCATCTTTTCTCCAGCTATGCCGAGGGATGGCATTGATATATTTTCGGACAATGTCATTAAAGATCTCAAAGAGTTAGCTCTCAATAGCAACAAGAACTTTATTATGAACTATAATAACAGATCCTTTGAGTATAATACACTAATCAGAAAAATCAAATCGAGGAACGACATAATGGTCAGATGGTCTGACAAGGGCGGTAACATTGTCCTATGGCCTACAGACATGTACCATAAGGAGGCAATGGCACAACTACATGATGCTAACTGCTACAGCCGTATCAGCTCCACATACTCTACAGGGGTGAAAGAACGTTTCCACAGAGCCCTGTATGAATGGAAGGGAATTGGACTATTTCCAAAGAAGAGATGGATTTTCTCAAAAATGACTATCCTGTAACACCACAATTATATCTTATTCCTAAGATTCATAAAAACCCTGTGTGTCCCCCTGGAAGACCTATTATTTCAGCTATTGGGGGTCTCTTCGAAAACACCAGCAGATACATCGATTACTTTCTCCAACCCTTCGTTCAGAGCCTACCTTCTTACATTGGAGATACTGGGGACTTTTTGAGAAAAATAGTCAATCACCAATGGAATGATAATTCTGTATTTTTGACACTTGATGTACAGAGTCTGTATACAAGCATTAAGCATGATGATGGTCTCAATGCCATGAAATTTTTTCTTAACAAAAGGCCATTGGAGCTGTACCAACACACAGCCATGTTACTAGACATGGCGAAATGGTGTTTACACAACAATATTTTTCTGTATGACAGGCTATACTACCAGCAAATCCAAGGTACAGCCATGGGTACTTGCTTCGCCCCCAGCTATGCTAATTTGCATATGGGCTGGTGGGAGGAGCAGGTACTCATGGCTGAGTATCCCTTACAATTGCAAGAGAACGTAAAATTGTACACAAGGTATATAGACGATATCTTTATACTGTGGGAAGGCACAGAAGAAACTGCCTTAAAGTTTTCTGAAGATCTCAACAACAACGAGTTGAATTTAAAATTCACTTGCACTGCCAGCAAAGAGTCAATTCATTTTTTAGACTTAGAACTGTACATCCAAGATGGCAATATAGAAACAAGATCCTACAGAAAAAGCACCTCAGGGAATTCCATCCTACACGCCAGCAGTTTCCATCCCAGCAAACTGATTGAAAGCATCCCCTATGGGGAATGTCTGCGGATGAAACGAAACTGCAGCTCTCCAACCAGTTTTAATCAAGCTAAAAAAGAACTCTTTGATAGGCTAAACAATAGGGGATACAAACCAGAGATCCTCTACAAGGCAGAAAACAAATGTGCCACAGTAGAAAGAGCTAAGCTACTCAAAAGAGACAAAACCATTTCCATATCACCATGTGACCCTCCAGCTAGCACACCACCAAGACTTATCACTGGCTACAACATCTATCACAACAATATACGCAGAATACTTACGAAACATTGGCAAGCGGTACGCAGTGATCCAACAATAGGAGAGATATGTAGCAAACCCCCGCAAATCACATTCAGACAAGCAAAATCCATGAGGCAGGAGCTAGTTTGTAATTCACCCAGACTAGACACCAAAACAGATTGGCTCAAAGCAAGGAATGGATTTTATAAATGTGCTAAATGTAAGGCGTGCAAGTTTGGGATTAATACCCGCAGCCTTAGTTTGCCATTCAAACACACTCCTTTTGAAATCCGCAGTAATTTCACCTGCAAAACTGAATTTGCAGTGTATGTTCTCAAGTGTACCTGCAGCAAATTGTACGTGGGTAGTACTATCCATCAGGTACACGTGCGAATTCTGCAGCACCTACGTGCAATAACCAGTGATGATCCATCTTACCCTGTGGCACGTCACATAAACACCATACACAGGGGTAGAAGTGAGGATCTCACGTATTTTGTGATAGACAGTGTCCCTAAAAACATTCGAGGAGGGAACAGATTATTATCTCTGCGCAAACTCGAATCAAGATACATCTTGTTACTTAATAGCAAGATCCCGAATGGATTTAACGCGGATGAGGCCCTCAATGTGCATCTGCAATAAAAACGCAATATAAATGCAATACAGTACACATAGCACTGAAGTAACACTGCACCATTTATTCATTTTAAAGACTTCTTTTTGTGTATTTTGCTCACTCTTCTAAAGCACAGGTTTAGACATTCGGTTTAGCTAAGATTAATATTAGCTTGTTTTTCCTTTAGGCGTTCGGAATCCTTACATTGGAGTCACATTTAGCCACTACCCACTAGGGTTCAATTGCTTTTTTAGCGAGTTAATTTAATTACATTGAGGCATATGTTTGCAATGTTCATGTTTTGTGTTTAACGATGGAAAGTTAACATTCATGATATTATCATTTCTTTGTAAAAACACTCGTTTTTCCAAAAAACACTCGTTATACAATAGTGACTCTTTCTATGTCTATGAATAACCTCCATAGGTTAACAAGCTAAGGGTGTATTTAAACGCAGTGATTATGTCTTACCTGTGTTCAGTGACCAAGGCGGCAAGTCCGTCGAAACGCGTTTGGCTTTTGGTGTGAATAAAGCATTTTTCTTGATGTAATCTCCCACGGTGTCAGCGCCTTTTCAGTACCGTTTGGATTGGATTGTACAATATATATATATATATATATATATATATATATATATATATATAAAAAGGTTACCATTTTAGAAGAGCCGCAAACAGGTAGGTATAAATTTTGTTTTATTCATGGAAGCTGCAACACGATGAAAAGGGATTCCTTTCAAGAGTTCAGGTGCCTGACGCGTTTCATGCGCTCTCGCATTTCCTCAGAGGCACATAATTGAATCACTGCGTGCAGCCTCAGGCAGTCTTTAAGTATACAATCACCAGCCCATGTGGGCGTCGGCTCCCGCTGAGCCTGCTGGTCAAGGTAGTGCCAAAATATGACTCAAGTGAGTGGCTTGCAATGCTTAGGGCAGCAGTTAACTCAGATCCAAAATACCCAGTGGCGCGACACTTGAAATGGGTCACAACAACAACCTGAATGACCTAAGTTACTATGTTATAGGCAGTATACCGAAAAGTAGTAGAGGGGCAGTAGAGAAAAAGATTAAGACAACTGGAATCAGAATTTATTATGCTACTCGATACGAAGATGCCAAATGGTCTTAATACCAGTGACGATCTGCACAATTTTTTATAATCTTAGACCCATACCTTCTTATGTGATTATTGCTGATGTTGATTCCTAGAGTTGTTGGGCCCGTTGTTTTTTCTGCTTTTATTCGTTTTTTTCTAGGTTATCCTAGTTTTATCGGGTTTTAGTGGGATAGACACTGAATCTTTTAACTCTTTGGAATTTTAATGTAATGCTGTGTTTAACCACAGATGTATCGTTTCAACTCCAGTTTTTTACACATGCGACCATTAATTGCATTTTTAGTGACATTTTACAAGTGAATTAAGGTGGCTTTTATCTGGTTATCATTTCTGGTTTTTACTTCGTTTTATCTGGGTTCCCTAGTTTTACCAGATTTTACAGAGTGATTATCCGGTTTTAACTACTTGGCTCATTTGCACAATACTATCTACATAGATATATTTACATATATTATGTCACTTATTTGCACATTGATTGTTTATATCGCATTTGCACTTGATGGTTCTTCATGTTAACATCAAATGAATTAGATAAATTCATAAATTCAAAATTAGTGGGTTGATACATAATCTGACCTGTGGCGCCAATTTTAAATGTTTATTATGCACGTGCACTTTACCTTGAATAATTTATTTGAGGATGGTTATGGAATGCTGCTACTTATATTTTATTTTATATTTTGACACTTAGCACTTTATTATGCACATTTTGCAATTACACATTGTCTAAATGTGACACTACTTTAACCAGATAATCTTTTTAGGATAGTCCAATATTGCAACTATTTGTATATCAATTGCAGTGCGGTCCATTATTTCTGAATATAGATTGAGACTCTCAATTTATACTCTATACTTTGCAAAACATTCTGTAGAAGTGACTGCCGCTTTTAAAACTTATTAGGATTTCTTCCATTTCTGTTACTGGTTTGTGATATCACACACACATTTTTTTCACGTGTTCTCACAGTGTCACCGTATATAAGTCGTGATTGGTCCAGTGCGTCTTGTAATCAAGACCGCGGAAACGTGGTCGAAACACATCAGGCTGGGCACTTGCTTGAATATGATCTCACCGAGATGAATTTAAATCTGCAATAAAAAGGATTTCTGCAATTTCCATCTTCGTGGTCCGTACCTGTTTGTCTGTTGGGAAACGACACGGCAATAAGGACTGTTATATATATATATATATATATATATATATATATATATATATATATATATATATATATTTATTACCTACTGGCTGTCGAAACGCGTCATGCTGGGCACTTGCTGTTTGAAATGTAGCTGAACAAGGATGCAATAAACTTGCACTGGAAACGCACGTTGTGGTCCGTACCTGCTTTTTCTGTGGATTGAAAATCGAGTCAGGAACTCTTATCTCTACATCAACTTGGACGAAGTACGGCTGTCTTCGCCTATACGGACCCTCCCATTTGTTTGTGGCTGACCGGGATTCAGTCGACATCGCGGACGCGATCTATGTGGAAAACCCGGAAGGAGTATTTGCCGCGTCAGCCCCCGCCACTGCAATTTGAGGAACTAGCGAACACTCGGCGGTCCCGTGGTTTTGTTAACGGCTGAGTGGAGTTGGAGGACGCCGTTAGTTGTTACCAACTCATACGGGTAAGCAGGAGTGGTTCCACCTCTTTGCATGTAATGCGGGTTCTTGGGATTGTGCAACAATGGAATATTGCCGACATTGTGAATTTTAAAACCTTTTAGTCGGTCATACTCAGTGCTCCATTATTTAACGTGCATCCGACAGCAACTATGTCATCATCAGCAGACGCGCTGCGGGCCAGAGAAGCCGTAGCGGATGCTTTGTTTTCAAGCGTACCGGACACTAAAGCTGTGTCTGATGAAACAACAGCAAATACGAGTACAAATCAAACTCTTAAGAGCTTGCTTAAAAACTTGGAAAAATTATTACGGACAGAATTAACAAAGTGGTGGGAAAAGAAGAGTTTGGAAAAATACAAGGAAGTAGGAAGGGTGCCCCGGGGGCTTAGAATACTAATTGCACCATCTTTTGAGAAGCCCAACCCATTAATGCTAAAAGAATGGGCGAACAACAACCTAGAGGCCTCTATGAACATGGTATCTATCCTCATCAAATATGCCGAAATTGACAGAGAAGAGATCATAAAGGAGATAGACAAAATCAATGCACAATTAGAAGGACATGAACAAAAGGATTTTATCGAAAAGAGCAGAGAAGATATCGATACAAGGCTAAAAAAACATGAAGAAACTATTAAGGCCCGAAAAATTTGGAAATTTGCTCACGACAAAACTGATTACGAGACTGGCAGAGTATTTACATTTTCAAAGAAATTTGACAATGCAAAAAGACAAGCATTGGCTCCAAAATCAACAACTAGTAACATCACAACCCAGTGCATTAATGATGCATTCAGCTCAGAGCTCAGTTCTATAAGCAGCAACTATGAGTCTGATGATAGTAGCAATAACCAACTCACAAAATTACCTACCGATTTCACACCATCAGAGGAACTGGGTTTTCTCATAGAGGACCGCCGACAAACATTACGTTCTTACGATCCAGAGAAGAAAAACGGCGATGTAAAAACATATCCAGAAAGCAAAGGCGGAAAATCCAGAGGTGCAGGCAGAGTGGGCAGAGGGAGGAAATGGCCCCCAAAGTAAATGAAACTACAATCTCAGACAAAACGGTTATTAACTTATCTGATATTGAACTATCAATTGCTGAACTACAATTACTCTCGCTTGGTCTCTCATATTGTCCCAACAACAATTTCAAGTATACTCAATCACGAGTGGATGTCTTCAAATGTATTCGGAAGTTAAAATTGCTCAAACATTTTAAACTGAACAAAACAGATATGACCACCAACATTGATCCCATCAACACGTCTGAGGGCAATTTACAAGTATCTGACATTCAATTACTCAGATCTATGCATACACTAGCTCAGTCCAATGAAATATCAACTAATTCGACTCAGGAAGATCTATCTGAAATGGGCATACACAACACTGCTATTAGTTTAACCCCTTTTCGTCCACCATCTACATTTATACCAATGATGCCTAAAGATGCTATCGATATCTTTAGTGACTGTGTAATAGAGGATTTGAAACAGCTAAATAAAGCAGTTTTACACAAAAATAAACAAAGAAAATACAAGGAAATCCAATATTCCATCCTTATGCGTAAACTACAGTCTAATGGAAACATCATTATAAATAAATCAGACAAAGGAGGCAATATACTTCTCCGGCCCCGAGAACTATACATGCAAGAAGCCTATAAACACCTGAATGATGGAACATGTTACAGAAAAGCAACATTGAATGATTTAAAAAACATTAAAGAATCAACCTATAAGGAACTGCATCAATGGAAAAGAACAGGACTCCTCAGCAAAAATGAATTTGGTTTCCTTAAAAATGACTACCCCATTACCCCTGTACTATATTTCATTCCTAAGGTGCATAAAAATGTCACGCCAATACCTGGGAGACCTATCATTTCTGCCCAGAAGGGACTATTAGAACCTATGTCCAAATATGTGGATTTTTTCTTGCATGAATTTGTAGAAACTCTTCCATCATACATACGTGACACTGGTCATTTTTTATCAAAAATTCAAGGAATTGAATGGAAACCTGAGTATGTTCTGATTGTCATGGACATATGTTCCTTATATACAAGCATTCATCATTTGGATGGAATAGCAGCAGTAAAATATTTCCTCTCCAAACGTAACATTGAGTTTTATCATCACAATGTAATGTTATTGAAAATGATTGAAATTTGCTTGCAACACAACTATTTTCTATTTAACAAAGAAGTTTATCAGCAACTACGCGGAGTGGCGATGGGGGCGTGCTTTTCTCCCAGCTATGCGTGTCTCCACGTTGGCTGGTGGGAGGAGCACGTCCTCAGAACCACCCATGGGGTGCTGTATGACACTCATGTTAAACATTGGTGGCGTTTCATTGATGATGTTAGTGTTGTATGGGAAGGGTCAATGGAATCAGCCAGTCATTTTGTCAATGAAATCAACATTAATAACTTGAATCTGATTTTTTCTGCTACAATCAGCAATGAATCTGTGCAGTTTTTGGATGTGGAAATTTATATTAAACAAAATACTATCCACACCAAATTACATAGAAAAAGTACTGCAGGCAATGCAGTACTTCATGCTAGCAGTTTGCACCCCAATCATTTAATAAAAAGTATCCCCTACGGGGAATTTTTAAGAATAAAACGTATCTGCAGTTCCAAAAATGATCAGACGTTCTGTCAAAATGAAGCATTCCAAAGATTTATGAGACGAGGGTACAAAGCCAAAGATTTCAAATTAGCCATGGACAAAGCCAATGGTCAGTCTTCAGATGCTGGTCTATCTGACAATTCTAATGTCAACACCCCGAATATACAGAATTTAGAACCAACGAGAGGTGATAATATGGTCAGACTCATTACTACATTTAGCTGTCAGGACAAACAATTTAGGAAAATTATATATAAAAATTGGCCCATTATTAAAACCGACCTGACTATGTCCCGAATGGTGCCTGATTTACCTACTCTTACATTTAGACGCGCACCCTCTATGAGAGACGCATTAGTGAGAACTAGTCCTGAAGTTATTAGTTCTTCTAACTGGCTCAGTAAAAGAACTGGTTTTTCTAAATATAGTTCGTGTAGAGCTTGTAAGTTTGGGAAAAATACTCAAGAATTTATTACAGCATTTGAGTCCAAAACGCTTAAAATAAATACTCTGCTAACCTGCCGGACAGAGTATGCTGTCTACGTACTAGAATGTTCTTGTAAATTGAGATACGTAGGCAGCACCAAACTGCAAGTATTTAACCGTATATTGCAACACTTACGAGCCATTGTGAACTCTGACCCTAGCTACCCAGTGGCCAGACATTTTAAATATGTCCACAATAATGACCTCAAAGATCTGAATTATTATGTAATCGACTCTGTACCAAGGTCAGTTCGAGGTGGCAACAGGGAGAAAAGGCTTAGGCAGTTGGAATCTCACTATATACTCACATTGGACACGAAAATGCCGAATGGTTTAAATACAGGAGAGGACCTACACAATTTTTTATGAATTCCATTTTTAATTGTGTAACTTAAGATTCTCCCTTCAGCCTAGTGCCCATTGTTGTTTCAGTCTGTATCAGAATTGTCCATCATACTGACTCCAATATATTGCTTCGTGTCATGGCTCCTGGGTTATGTCCTGTTTTAGTTGGGTTTTTACTACTGGTTTTATCTGGATTTTCTGGCTTTTACCCGTGGTTTTACTCGGCTTTTACTGGGCGTGGTTCTTTGGGGGCAATGATATGAGCAATGTTGGAAGGTCTCTTTTTTAGATTTTATTAGTATAACCACTCTTATTTCCACTTTTTTGGATTGTAGTGTTCATGCCGTGTTGTTATGCATTTTCATTATTTTAATGTCATATTGATGCACTTGCACTTTATCTTGACATTTTGTACAATCATCACACTGCTCTTATACAGTAAAGATGACCCATATTTATGATGATTGATAATGATATGCACTTTAGCAGGATATTTACACTATATGCGTGATATCTGTTCATCTTTTTGCACTTGCACTTGAATTTTATCTACAATCAGTATTTAAACTCTGAGATTTAAGAGGTTCTCTATAAAAATGTAGATTTATCAGGATATGCACTTTTAAGCACTTTTTGCACTTTATGCTTGACATATGATAGTAGCAAGGTATTCATACACACATAAAAGTCTATGAAAGCATCTTTACGGCGTTTTCTAATGTTCTTAAGAAACTGAATTTTCAGCTATTATGTTATATAACGAAACTGGTTATTTATGTGTTATAAGAAACCATGATTTAATGAGTTAACTTTAGACACTTAACATTTGCATTATGTGCATTGTTTGAGTTTATTTGTTTGACTGCGATTGTATTATATACAACGGAAGTATTTTTTGTATTTTTATTCTGATTGCAGTCAAAAGAATGTGTCTTACCAGTTTTTTTTAACTCTTTTAAAAAAAATGTATTTATAGATGATTGGCCCGTGATGCGTCATGTGATCAAGACAGCGTGTAGCTGTCGAAACGCGTCATGCTGGGCACTTGCTGTTTGAAATGTAGCTGAACAAGGATGCAATAAACTTGCACTGGAAACGCACGTTGTGGTCCGTATCTGCTTTTTCTGTGGATTGAAAATCGAGTCAGGAACTCTTATCTCTCTCTCTCTCTCTCTCTATATATATATATATATATATATATATATATATATATATATATATATATATATATATTTATATATATATATTTATATATATTTATTTATTACCTACTAGCGGTCGCCAGTAGTTAGTTATTGTTAGTTTTTTCTTTTCCCAATAACTTTGGCGCCGGTTGACGAATCTTCGCGAAGTTTTCTAAACATTGGTCCCGCTCCGGTCAGTTCCTATTCTGAAAGTTTCGGGGTGATTCACCAAGCGGGGGCTGAGAAAAAAGGGGGGTTCCAAAACGCGTTTTCTCCATGTTATTTCCCATAGGAAACTTTAGACACAACTACAGCCCGAACTGCTGAACGGAATTACACCAAATTTGGCACAAAGGAATATATATATATATATATATATATATATATATATATATATATATATATATATATATATATATATATATATATATATATATATATTAGGTCCAGGTGACTCCCAGCCAGGATTATTCTTGAATAAAAGTAGGGCTGATAGCCCTTTTAATGAGGTCTTTGTTTTCTGCCAACTTAAATTGTAAATAATAAAGCCCCTTCACAGTCTGCATATTCTTGTTTGTAACAATAAAGTAGACAACGTGCACGCGCTGCTCAAAGTGCCCCAGTAGCGGCAAACTACCATGAGAAAAATGTCAGCATATTTTACTGGGCCCAGCATGGATCTTGGTCGAAGATCAATGATAGCTGCCTCTTTCTAACTGCTTGCATCAACCCTACTGTTCAGTAAAATCTTATAATGGTACGACCTTCTACGTCCTGTCCTTTTCTAAACCTAGGGTGTAGAGTGCTACAGGGGTAAACATGTCACAAGGGTATGTATCTACATTGCAAAACTGTCTCAAAACACTTATATAGAAGTTTGGAGTGGTAATCACTGAAGATTTATAATGCTGAGCGCAGTACTAACATGCATGATCAGTTGCTTGGCGCACATAGCCTTGGTTGCAGCGTGCAGGAATCTTGCACCGCCGCATGCACAGAAAAACAATTAGAAGGAACATTATTCAAGTCACCTGAAACATACATTGCTGGTAACATGGCTTTATATGAGAGCTACAAGAACTGAGCAAATATAAAGTCTCAAATGTGATATTGAATACTTATCTTTTTAATACTCACACATATTTTAGAAACATTTTGCAAACTGTGAACCCTATCCTGTTATGTCACAATGAAAAAAATATATATTTTTTAAAATGTCTGCACATAACATATAATGTAAACTCTAACTACAACTGCTGTAGTTCTGTGGTTTATTTTTAGACAATGCTAACATTGTCACTGAAAAATTCACCTTTACTATGGCCCTCATTATGATGTTGGGCAGAAAGCCATTCCACAGCTCGTAGGAGGCTTTCCACCCGACATTAAATGTTTCCGTCAGTCCGCCATATTATGATACTGGCGATCAGAGGGAAACCCATAGGTGAATTTTGCTCCACTTCCGACCAGCTCATGGAGCCCGTTGGGGCAGCGGGCGGAATTGTGATGCCAAAATGGCAGCAGAGTCAGCCTCAGCTCCGCTGTCGGGATTACAATGTCGCTTTCTGCCTGCCCTTCATGCCGAGCTGCCCACCATGAAAAGTCAGGTGGAAAGTGGCTTTGGGACCCCCAGCAAGGCCCCCTTGGCCCTCCGCTATTGAGCCTGGCATCCCTCCACCAATTGGCAGGCACCGCGTGTTGCAAGCCACACAGTGCAGAGATATTTGAAAACATCAATTTTTCTATTGCAGCTTGTGCTGCGGCCATTTTCCGTCCGCTGCAAAAGCTGAAATAGAAAGATTTATGTTTCTGACCGCCCATAGGGTGGTCGCATCCTAATACTTAGGGTGGAACCACCGACTAAGTCAAATTCAAAGTTAAAAGGTACTTTATTCGGCAAGTAAAAGCCATAAAAGCAAACATGTTAAAAGAATACATTTCATCAGGGTATATTCTGTTTCTAAAACAAGGATCACATAAAAAAAAATATGAGCATCTTTATGCATCATTAAAAGAGGCCAGGCTTCAAGTTTTAAACTTACAGGAGATGCATTCTATAAAGTGCAAAAGTGCTAATGATAAAACCAGATACTATGGGCAGAGTGTGATAAAGTGCACGTGCGAACATGATGAAAGCTCTGAGGACAGAACAAGGCTAGCTACTGAAGGGACAGGTTTTTCCAGTGTCTAATAGCCCCTGTTAAAAAACTTGCAACCCCAGAACAGACCACAGGAGAGGATAGCATTTTAAAGTACAATAATGCAGGCCTAACTTGGGTAAATTAGAGGTCTCTGAGCAACGGAAATATTTTTGGGCAATGGACAATACAAATCACAGAAAAAGATAAAGTGTAGGGTATCTTGCTCTGAGAAGTTGTCACATGGGCAGGGTTTTAAAGTGCCAGATTTCATAAATCCTTGGGGAAACGCAAATAGCCAGGGGACCAAATGCAGACGGAATCTAGTCAACACAAAACGGTGGTAGGCATTACTAACAAGGAGTAGATACGGTTAGATTTGTTCGCTCAAGGTCAGTGTTTCATGCCTTCTCACAGTAGGCTTTGCTAGCTCCTCTCTTCCCTGAGCCCCTGCCGTTGTGCAGGCCCTGCTGTTTGATGTTTCTAACAGCTGCTTTACCCAACGGCTTATGGCTCAGGTACAGGTCTGGAAAGCCAAGCCATTTTGTCTGTTCCATTACATATTTTAGCCAGGGAATGTGTAGAGCCCCCTCCAGCGAAGTGCAGTCAGTAATTTTATGTTGATTTAGGTTAGTATTGGTACCGGCCCAAATTCTCAGCCAGCGCAGCAGGGGTGATACCGCTATCAAATCCGAAATATACCCCACTCCTAGTTCTTCATGCAAGATATATGGCGGGGTAGCGGGCGGGACTACGAGGAGCTTATGCATGAATTCATTCTCAGCCCCCTGGACATCCATTATTGTCTTGTAGCCCCAGATATCACATCCATATAATGCCATGGGGATACATTTTTCTTTATAGATTTTCAGCAGGGCAGGGAAAGGTTTTGACCCTAATCTTTTAGCAAAATTCATAGGGGCCCACGCCGCTCTGGCTAAAGTATTCTTTTTTTGCGTGATTTGCGCGCACCAGGACCCTCGCTCATCGAATAGTACCCCTAGATAGGGAAAGGTAGGCACTTTAGTTAGCTCAGCCCCCTTACAATAGAATGTAGCCTTAGCAGCCTTTCGGGAACCTATGGATATAGTATGTGATTTAGTGAAGTTTGTGGTCAGGTCTAGTGAGTCCATAACAGCTATAAAACCATGTAAAAGTTGTTGGAGGCCCACAGCAGTTCCAGCGAGTAGGACCGCATCATCTACATACAGGAGTGCGGGGATCAACTTGGAACCCACTCTGGGGATGTCTTTACCGCTTGATATTAAATAATCCATTATCTAATTAATGTAGAGCTTAAACAATAGGGGGGGCCTCTCTTCACTGCCCAGATGTCCGTAAGACCACCGTCCATATTGTATCTTACTACGGTCGTTGTGTTATCGTGGGCAGTATGTAAGAAAGCCACCAACTCTGTATCTAAGCCCATGGTACGTAAAATCAACCATAATTTAGACCTTTTTACACAATCAAAGGCTGATGTTAAATCCATATAAGCCAAATGTAAAATTCACTTCTCAGCAATAGCGTATTTCCCGATCACTAAATGCAAGTTAAGACATTGATCCAGCGTCCCTTTGCCCTTCCTAAATCCATGCTGTAAATCAGAAATAACATTAAAATGATCGAACCATACTGTTAAATGATCCAGTATCACTTTGTCAATGATTTTAGCAGCAAAGTCTAAGAGCCAGATCAGTCTATAGCATACAGGATCGTCCTGTGCACCCTTTTTAAAAATGGAGATAATAACTGCCATTGCCCACGAGGGGGGCAAACCCACAAGAGCAAGCTGCATTATCAAACGTGAAGTAATATCTTTGCCTAGCTCTTGGGATCAGCCTTGTATAAGTCTGCTGATAGCCCATCTAGACCGGAAGCCTTACCCCCGGATGTTGAGATGATTGCTTTATGGACCTCATCTATGCTAAAGTTGAGGGGAGTGCTAGCTGTACTACCGACCATATGTGCCTCAGGTTCTCCTAGGTTGGTATCGCTATAGATATTACCAAAATGCTGTACCAAATGCTCAGTGGGAATTATACAGTCTGTGTTGGGGTTGGGTGTCAGAAAAGAAGGGGCTGTTAACCACAGACCAGAATTTGGAGCTGTCTGTCAATACACTTGCTTGCCCAAGAGCCTCCCAGGCCTGCTCTCTTATCAGCTTCTTCCTCTACAACACTGCAAGCTTATATGCCTTTCTTCTACTCCTGACCACTGCTTCATCCCTAGTATTATGCTTAATGGGCTGCAAAAGCTCCCTATGAGCCACAGAACAGATGTTGTCAAACCACCTCCTGGCCTTAGGGCGTTTTATCCTGCTCACAGTGGTTAAGTTAGATGATATCTGCTTAGTTATTTTGTGGAAGGCCTCTAAAATGACTCTGTCATGCGTATTTGGGTCAATGCAAACTAGGACCTCTGAAGTGCACACGGGGTACAGATTATCCAAGAAAATTTCTGGGGTAATCCTTTCCCACTTCAGCCTGCGTGCTTTATCTTTGGAACTAATATTTTTTTTTGTGATACAACTGGTCACCTCCCCTTTTAAAATGGCAGAAAAGGACAACTCAAGAGTGAGAGGATTGTGATCACTGTGACAGTTCCAAGAGAGTCTCAGGTTCTCTACGATTAAAACTAGTGGTGCGGACAGCATGATATAGTCAATAATACTAGGCCTTCTGTTTCCTGCATAGGTAGAAACCGGGCAGATATATCTATTTGCTGTAAGCAATGTAGGTTGAGGGCTGAAAGAAGACCTTCTAAATGATTTCTCGATGGTAGCGAATCCCCCGGCTCCATTTTTAAAATGCAATTAGAGTAACATTAGTGAATGTTAAAATAGCCTAGAATTATCAATAGTGGAGGTCTCATTCTAATACTGTGGGTGGAACCACTGACTAATAGTTGGACGTATTCTATCCTGTTATGGTGTCAGTCGGACGTTTGTCTGACCGATATCCTAATAGGGCCCTAGAAACGTTACCTTAACTTTTATTTTTTTCAGTGAGTATATATATATTCATTGATAAAACAAAGAGTACAGGGACGTTATAGTTAGGTTCCAATTTTACACACACAAAACCACCGAAATTCACCAGTTAGTTATCTCCAGTCTCTATATCTCGTGCCCAAGGGTAACTATAAATCGCGCCCCCACCATACACAGTTTTCTCATCAATCATTTCACTGCAAATGCTGCAGTGATATTAGCAATTATGTCATCATAGAAGATGACATAAGTGAGGTAATATATGAGGTAATTAGCAGTGCATGGCGAGGGCACAAGTTATAGTTACCTTAGGGCACAAGTTATAATTACTTGAAATAACTATATCTATAACTGGTGAATTTGAGTAGTTTTGTGTATGTAAAATCTGGTCCTAACTATAACGTCCCTGTAACCTTTGTTTTTTTGATGGATTTCTTTTTTTTTTTTTAAATATCTTTATTCAGTTTTTAACAGCTGATTTTTCGCCCTCCCCCCAGCCCCCTTCCTCCAGGTCAGACAAGTATACATACAGTTATATAAAATAAACTACATTAACAGAAAAGAGAAAAAAAAATTGATACATTAGTACACCCAGATCTGGTTGCACATTAAGCCTAAAATTCATTCCGTACTGCTTTGTGATTGACACCATTCTATTAGAGGGGTCCAAATGTGTAAACCTCTTGTCCGTCGCCTACTGCCCTTACGTTTATAGATGGCAATTTCAATATTTGAAATGGCGAGAAATCTGGCTAACCATTGTTGGAAAGTCGGGGCAGTAGCATCCAGCCATGATGACGCAATACACAGCCTGAAAACAGCCATTGCTATGAAAATAAGTTCATGCCCTATTCTAGCGTTTCCAGGGTCTGTTACCCCTAATAGAATAACACCGCTGGATAAAACCATCGTGTTATGCACCATTGTAGATAGGAATTTCCCTATCTCTTGTTTGACAGATGTTAAACCTTCACAGGTGGAGAAAATATGTATACAATCAGCATTGTAAAGCATACATCTAGGACAACATGTACTCTTACCACTTCCCCATTTGGCTATTTTGTCCGGTGTATAATACAGAAAAAAACAGGTTTTAAAAAATTGTGCTTGGAGTTTGGTTGACATTAAGATTGTTTGCGACATTTCATAAGCATAATTAAACTCCTCATTTGAAATTTCTGCTTTCTCTAGCCATTTCTGCGAAATTTTCTCCATGTCGTCTGGAAACATAACATTAATGCGTGAATAAATTCTCCCAATCGTGTTTTTGGTGCCAGATAAAAGTATTTCTACTAGATTCACTTTTTCAAACCCCCCCCCCCTCCCGCCTACCTTCCGTGACAAAATATTTCTAATTTGAAGGTACTTGAAGAAGTGCCGCCAATCTAATCCAAAATTGTTTTTTAATTCTTCAAAGGAACAAATCCCGACGGAGGAAGAGGCAACCTATCTGAACAATTCCTGCCTCGTACCACTTATGTATATAACTATCAATAAAGTTTTCGGGCAGTTCTGGGTTATTCTTTAAGGGAGTATAACAAGACAGTCTCCCTATACCAAGCATTTTCCTGATGGACTTCCAAACCTTGAATCCACTAGTGTTTTAAATTTAAACTTTTTGTGATAGCTGTCGTGCAAATGCCTCCACCAGTATCCTCCGCTCTCCCTACCTAACAGTAATTGAAAAATAGAAGGTGTATAGGTCTCTCCCAGCACCCCTTTCCGGTTATTCCGGAATAGCTCAACACTGTACAATAGCACTGTTGCCCAATAATATGCCTTCAAGTTTGGAAGAGCTAGTTCACCTCGATCCTTCTGAAGAGTAAGAAAATTATAGGCCCGGCGATGTTGTGAGTATGCCCAGATAAAACTAGAAAACATCCGTTAAAAAAATATATATAATTTGTACTACAGTTTGACCCATAAGGTCAAGTTACTAATATGAATTTTCTCAAGTTTATAGATATATTTAAGTCCCACATTAATTCCTATTCTATATTTTAAACTAAAACCAAAAATAAGGTAAGGTAATTTATGTAGTCTTCCTATAAATGTAATGCACCAAGAATTTGTTTTATTCATTATAGATCCACAGATCCATTCCCAGCCAAAGCACACATATCATACGAAAACAACACAATTAATACAAATACATGCTATTGCAATTTCTATAAGTGTATCACTGCATGTGTGCTGGTGTGTGAGTGGCTGTATGACTGACTGTGTGGGTGTATAAGTGGTTGTGGGAGTGGCGGTGTGAGTGGTTTTGTGATTGGGTGGGTATGGGAGCGGCTTTATAGGTGAGAGTGGTTGTGTTGGTTTGTGTGGGGTGTGTAGGTGTGTACATGGGTGTGTGAGTGGCAGTGTATGTGTGTGAGTGGTTGTATAAGTGGGTATGTGAGTGGCTGTGTGGGTCTGTGAGTGAGTATGTGAGTGATTGTGTATGTGAGTGCATGTGTGAGTGGCTGTTTTGATGTATGAGAAGATGCAGGAGTCATGTGGGTGTATAAGTAGGTGTGTGATCCGCTGTGTGAGTGGGTGGCTGTGTGGGTCTGTGAGTGGGTGTGAAAGTGGTTTTGTGGGTGTGTGAGTGGTTGTGTGGGAGTGTGACCGAATGTGTGAGTAGGTATGTGGATCAGTGAGTGGGTGTATGTGTTTTTTCTGTTGGTGTCTGGATCTGCAGATCCACCATGGAGCACACAGGAAGTGGATCCTCACGCACTCCCCCCCTAAAAAGAATTTGAACAATTATGTGCCCATCAGGGGTCCTTCACAGACCCTCTCCATCAGTCTCACGGCTGTCGTAACTTGCCGCTGAGGTTGCGGCCAGCCAGTCATGGCATTGCCTTTGGCATGTGACTGCAGATCTGTTGCAGTGGATCTCGTATCTAGATATACATAATCTTTTTACTTTAATAACTCCAAAGCTACTAAACAGATTTACTTCAAGTTATAAAAAGCACTCTTTCTGGATCAAGATCTAGCTTTCTGCCAAATTTGATGTAATTCCATTGAGCGGTTCGGGCTGTGGTCATGTCTAAAATCCCTATGGGAAATCACATGGTGAAAACACTTTTTGGGACCACCCTTTTTCTCAGCCCCCGCTTGACAGCTCACCCTGAAACTTTCCAGTCAGCACCTGAAGTGACTGACGAACTTGTTTTGAGCATTATGTGAAGATTTGTCAAACAGCGCCAAAGTTATTAGCAAAACAAATATATTTTCCTATGGAAAGTAGGGCCTAATTATAACTACCTACTGTCAAACCCGTAGGTAGTTTGCTAGTAGGTAATATAAATATATATATATACAAACAGCAAGCAAATTTGGAGTGCGCATGTTTTCTTTCGAGCACTGTGAAAGGAGAAATTCTGTGTATGGTTACGAATTCCACGCTAGTATGCGTACTGCTGCCGTCAGGGTGAGGGGTAGAGACACGATCTAGCCGCAGATTTCCTTAGTAGCACACCTGTGTAAGGGTAGGTAAGGTCGGTCGACTCTGCATGACATCATATGGCATCGAGTTGGTTGTCCTGACATCAGGGTTGTCTATACTGGTGCCACCTGGGTGCTCTGTCATCAGTACTTTTCACTGCTTTTCACGCCAGAAGCGAGGAGCCATGAAGTAAACTGGCAGTGGTGTGTTTAAACAACTAGGGCCCTGCAGTGGAAGAGGCATGACATATAGAACTGATCTACTGTGCAGGGAGGATGGGTGGGTCGGTAAGGAATCTGCGGCTAGATCATTTCTCTACCAGATAAGGAGTTACTGGAGGTGAGTAACTTGTCCATCTGATAGAGACATCTAGCCGCATATTCTCCACCTGTGAGCAGAAAACCAAGCAATACCATCCCCAGAGGAGGGACTGCGGAAACATTTTAAACCAGAAAGTCATGTAGGACTGAAAGGCCAAAAAGGCCCTTCCTACTGACCTGATTGTCCAGGCAATAATATTTAACGAAGGTGTGCCGGAATGACCATGTAGCTGCCTGGCAGATGGCAAGAACCGGGGCAACATGCTGGAGGGCCGTGGTGGCTACCTTAGCTCTTTTGGAATGAGCTCTGAGGCGTTCAGGAGGCCGTTTCTTTGCCAGAGCACAACTCATTTTAATACAGAGGATAATCCATCACAAGATGGTCCTATTCTGTACAGCCTGTCCCCTCTTTGCTCCAACGCACCCCACAAAGAGTGGGTCGTCCACCCGCAACGCTTTAGTGCGGTCAAGCTAGAACGATAATGCTTTTTTTGGGTCCAGACGGTGGAGACGTCCCTCTTTTTTAGAAGAATGTGGAGGAGCATAGGAGGTGGGCAGGGTGACAGATTGCCCTAGGTGGAAAGGTGTCACAACTTTAGACAAAAAAGAAGCCCTTGTGCGGAGCACCACCTTGTCTGGAAAGACAGTCGGGTAAGGAGGCTGATAGCAAAGCACCTGCAAAACACTCACCATCCTGAAAGAGGATTTTGCCACAAAAAAGTCTGTCTTAATAGTGGGCAGCTGGAGGGGACAATTGTGCAGTGGCTTGAAAGATGCACATACCAGATAAGTGAGGACCAAGTTAAGGTCCCACTGGGGAATGATGAAAGGTGATGGGGGAAACAAATGTGTACGCCCCTTCCGAAATCTATGTACAATAGGAGACTTGCAAGTGATAAGATGAAAGGAAGAATGTCAGAAAGGGATGCAGACAAAGTGTCAAATAGACCATTCTGTACAATATTTACAAAATGGGTGGAAAGGAGGCCGGAGTTCCACTCGAGACGAAAAGCGCTGAAGTGCAAGAGCCGCCTTGGAAACTCCAACTACTGACATTGAGCGTTCTTCCCACCGATGGAAGAGTCCTTGCGCCACCTCTGGATGGAGACGCTATTTGTGAACAGCTGGGCACAGCCGGCTGAGTTTGTCCGCCCTGTCGTTCAAGGAACCGGCCAGGTGTTGAAGCACCAGGGATATGCCCTGCTGTTCCAGCCAAGTCCAATGGTGCAGAGATCTTTGTGGACGTGTTGTCCATGAACACCTGAATGTGCTTTCCCTTTAGGGATGTAAGAAGGCTTTCAGTGTCAATCGGATCGTACGGTGCTCCAACAAGTTGATATGGATCCCAGCTCCCGCCGGAGACCAGAGCCCTCTAATCTCCACCTTCCCCAGATGGCCACCCCATCGCAGAAGTGACATATCTTTCACTAATGTGAGATCTGGTTGGGGAAGGCAGAGGAGTCAGCCTCTGACCAATAGCGGTTTGTCAATCAGCACTGCAGATCTTTTGCAGTTCCCTCCGAAATCTGGACCAGGTCCGTGAGATTTCCCTGATGCTCACTGAAATCCAGGATAGAGGGTGAAACATCGGTATCTTAGCCTGAATATCCTGGACTCGTTGCTCGAGAGGATAGGCCCAAAACTGCACAATGTCCAGAACGTCTCGTATGAAAGGGAGCATCTGAGAGGGAGTCAGGTGTGACTTCCGCATGTTGCTAGTGAACCCCAGGGAATGCAGGAGGTTCACTGTTGTCTGGAGTTGGGAGACGACTGCCAGGGGCGAGCCCGCCTTCAACAGCCAGTCATCGAGATAGAGGAAGACTAAAACCCCTGATCTGCGCAGATGAGCTGCAACCACTGCTTTCACCTTTGTGAACACCCAGGGGGCACTGGTGAGGGCCAAAGGGGGGCACAGTAAACTGAAAGTGCTTGTGATCTACCATAAACCGCAAGTAGCGGCGATGCGCAGGCAGAACGGAGATGTGGAAATTGGCATCTTGCTAGTTCAACCATCCAGTCTCCCAGGGATAACCTGGCTTGGCAGTTCGGGCTGGACTATTCCCATGAGGCACAGGGTCAAGACTGATTTGCATATGGCTGGGTTCAAACTGGAATGGCAGAGTGAGTAAAAAAAGGATGGATTTAGGCCCAGATCTCTGTACTGGGGTGAATGTATGACATTTTTCTGCATTCTGTCCATCAATAGTTCTTTTTGCATTTGTCACCCCGAGTGGGACGGGTATGCTCAGACGTGAGTCCCGTGCTCTCCATGCCACTGGAATCAAACTATCCTGGCTGAAGAGGGGTGAAACCCCGAAACCGGTCCTAGAATGCTTGTTTCCAGTCCAGGGAGAACCTGGCTTGGCAGTTCGGGCTGGACTGTTCCCATGAGGCATAGGGTCAAGACTGATTTGCATATGGCTGGGTTTAAACTAGAATGGCATGGTGAGCAAAAAAACGATGGATTTAGGCCCAGATCTCTGTACTGGGGTGAATGTATGACATTGTTCTGCATTTTGTCCATCAATAGTTCTTTTTGCATCTTCTTGAAGCAAAGCAAGGTGATCCTTCATCAGGCGATCGTATGTTGGAGGCACGGAGGGAGGAGAAGTCTAGAAAGGAAGGGATTAACCTGTCTGAGGTGATGTCCCACCAGTGGTGAAGGTGATGGTGTATTCTGCCACCAACTGGACGCTCATGATCTGGGAAGATCGGACAAGGGAGGTTTGGAGGCAGCAGAGGGAGAGGAGATTGTGGCCTCACCTGACTTCTGGTCACCCGACCCACGGGGTTGGGGTGAACCGCGCCCACGGCCGCACAGAAGTTGCTGAACTTGCGCAGTCCTCTGGCTCAGATAAGGCTTGCACAGCTGGAAAGTCCTTCCGTAGCCACGAAAGGAGCAAAAGGTGGATGCAGGACGGGATGATACAGAGAGGCCCAAGTACTTGGCTATAGGCCAAGACTCCTTGAAGAGCTCTAGCGCTGCATCTGCCCTGTCTCTGAGGAGATGAGAGCCATCAAAGTGCATGTCCATAAGATTTGCTAGGACATCCTCCAAGAAGCCAGACTTGCTCAACCAGGTGAGGCATCTAACTGCCACCATTGAGGAAATCACTCTGCTCAGCAAGTCTGCTGTGTCAAGGCCACAGCGTATACTAAACTTTGCTGCATCCCTCCAGTCTACAACGGCTTGGGAGAGAACAGCATGGGCCTTCCCCAGGACTGAGGCAGCACTTGTGCAACCATCTCCAACAGGGAATGGGAGTAACGGCCCATTAGGCATGTGGTGTATATTGACCGCAATGCTAGGCTTGTGGAATAAAGTAAACTCTTTCCAAAGCTACCTAGCCTCTTGGATTACCTTTGCGGAGGTGCGCAAGGAAAAGCACCACAGGAAGCGGATGCTTGGACCCCCAAGCTCTCAGGGGTTGGGTGGAAGGTGAGGAGATTAGGGTCGTACAGTGCAGGGTGGCGGCAGCAGGTTCTATGGTTCTATTCACAGTAGCCCTATGTGCTTGGCTTGGACCAGGTCCCCAGAAGAACATCCGTTAAGGCGTTGTTAAATGGCAGCCAGGGTCCCGAGGTGGAAACACCAGGCTGCAGGACCTTTGTCAAGACATTGGTCTTGAATGCCACACAAAGAAGCTACAGGTCCAAGACCTCCGTAGCCCTATGCACCACCATGGTGAAAGAAGCTCCCTCCTCTGTAGCCAGATTAGGAGGAGATCGCATGCCAGGCTGTGGTGAGGTATCCAAGCCACTGGCATCACCCAGTTCCTCATACCAGCCCAATTCTTCTGTGTCATAAGGGACTTCTTAGGGGTCCTACATCCCCTCCCAATCTTCCTCCAATGCTAGCCCCTTGGAATAAAGCTGAGGATATGACAGAGTCTAAAGGCTCAGTCGGTGCGGATGGATGCCTGAATAGCTCTGTGTATTTGTGGATAAAAATGGGTCTGGCCCAGCAACATCGAGGGCCTCAGTGTTGGACGAGGC
This sequence comes from Triturus cristatus, assembly GCF_964204655.1. Taxonomy (NCBI): domain Eukaryota; kingdom Metazoa; phylum Chordata; class Amphibia; order Caudata; family Salamandridae; genus Triturus; species Triturus cristatus. The sequence continues at coordinate 1,201,972,152 of NC_140584.1, forward strand.
GCCAGGGCTGGAGCCGCTGGCACAGAACTGCTTCTGCTGAGCCTGCGGGGCCCAAAGGTGCACTGGCATAATTCAGCTTCTTACGTTTTTATTGTGCTTCTTATCTGACCCTTTTGAAGATTTCAAATGGGAGGATGAAGACTTGGATCAATGGAGAGGTGCTCGTACCTAGCTCTCGACCGAGAACGGGAACAAGAACTAGATCTCCGAGGAGATCTCTGAGGCACCGGATGCCGGGCTGCAAGTAGCTTTAGGGACCACTCCCTCAAAGCTTTAGCCACCATGGCCCAGCAGGCGGAGGATGACTTCGGATCATTGTCACTCTCCAGGCACCAAGGCCACATGAGGTGCGGGTCCATAATCGATAAGGCTCAGTGACAGGAGTCACACGGTTTGAACCCCAGGTCTCGTTGGACATCTTATAGCTGAGTAGCGCGGAAAGAAAATAACTGACGTCAGCGCACCGAGTTTGTGCCTATATAGATGACGAGGACGTCACAACAACAAACTCGCTGCCATATGACATCACGCAGAGTCAACCGGCGCCACCTACCGGCGCGCAGGGGTACTAATAAAAAAAATCTTCTGGGTCCAGCCTGATGCCTGGAAGTTAACAGGTGAGTAATCTGCAGCTAGATTTCTCTATCAGATACCAACAAATGCATATCAGTGGCTGATCTAACCCTAATCAAACCAATAAATTGGCAATGAGATTAAGGCAGAAAAATTCCTGCACAAACATCAAGTCATTATAGGAGGTGCCCACAAGGGCTTGATGTTTGTGTTTGAGCCCAATTGGTTATGACTTGCATGCAATTATTACATTTGAGACGTTGATTAGGACAGCGCTAAGTGCAATATTACTTTGACACAATCCGAATGTGAATAACTGTTTTCCGTCAGTTGGCCACAAGGGGCGTGAGTGCTGTATGCGATGACAATCACAATTTTCGTGCTTTCATGTCTCTATTTTTAATTTTAATGTTAATCTGAATGTCATGACAAGATTAGTTTCAATCTAATTAGAATGCAAGTATTAATATTTCCATCCAATGATATGAAATTGCTTTGTAATTAGGATGGTACAAAACCATGAAATACTTTAATGCTTGCGCAACATTGTCTTTCTTTCCACGCTTGATACTGTGAGGTCGTGGATTCCAATATGGCGCCTCACTACAAGTGAGCAAGGATGGAGGACAAACGAAACACGCTTTTGGTGGCACTTCAAAAAATTGAAAAGAACTTCAAGATTTGGCCGTTCTGAGGTTATTTTGCGCAGCGTCAACACCTTCGCCGTAATCTAGAAAGGACATTCTGTAGATATCATGAAAAAGGTTGCGAGTCAGCAACCGAAACCCGTTGATTTTTCCTGTTTTACTCGATAAAAACACCTTAAAGACTCTCAATATATATATATATATATATATAAATACATCGGATGAATGACGCCTTTTGGTGGACACAGCCACCTTGTTCACATAGCGCGGCCGCCATTGTCAGGCCCTTCAATGCTACTTGCTACCACTGGAGACATACTGGGGCAGATTTATGAGGTTTTGCCTAGGCCTGCTGCGCTGCCCTACGGCAAAAGAAAAGGGCAGGGATGCGCCGTATCTATAAAATGCGGCGCATTCCTGTCCTTTTCCCCTGCGCCTGCGCACAATGGGCTGCCTGCGCCAACGCAGGCACCTCTGCACCATGGTGCAAGGGTGCCTGCGTTGCGGAGATGAATATTTTTGTACAGGGAGGGAAACCTTTCTGTACAAAAATAATCACAAGAGGTTTTTTCCTCTTTGTAGAAAAAGGAAAAACGAGGAGAAATAAAGATATTTCTCCCCGTTGCGCCTCCCTTCCGCCTCCCCTGGGGAGGCGGAAGCTTTTGGCGCTGCCTCAGATTTATGATTTCTCGTAAATCTGGGGCAGTGTCAAAAGGCCATGGGTGTTGCTGGGAACGCCCCCAGCAGCACCCATTGCACGCCCCTTTAACGCAGAACACTGCGTTAAAGGGACTGATATTTATGAGGCAGCATTAAGCCAAAAAAAGTGACTCAGTGCTGCCTGATAAATTTCACGCAGGCTTCTGCGCCACGGAACGTCACAAAAAGTGACGTTCCGATGGCGCAACGGGCCTCATAAATCTGCCCCACTGTGTTTTAGCAGCTACACATGACAAAACCAGTATACATATATTCAACAGCATACGATACAAAATAAATATGCCAATAATTACTCTGTTCGTGTCAGGATATAAACATAAATATGGATATAACACTGCACTCTGAAGAATGTAAAGTAAAATGCTGCGGGAGGCAGAAGACTAGTTCATCGCAGGAAACCCACTGGTACTCGGTCCATGTCACACTCTGACTGGCGTGTTAACACAAGAGAACAATACGGGCAGCATACTGTGGCTGCTAATAGATTGAAATGTACCTGCTGCTGCACATAAAAACAGTGTTGTGGCTGCACCCCATGACACGCGTAAAGTAGCTGGTGCTTACAAAATAACAGTTAATGCTGGCAGACAATATAGCTGTACTGGAACAAAGACTCATTTCCAGAAGGCCAGCTAACGACCCATTGGGCCTGTAGTCTACATTAGAGGGCCCTGCACAGAAAGTGCTACATCCAGGACATGCACGCCTAATAGGCAGGCTCTCCTAAAGGTCACATGCAACCTCGACAATATGAAAGTTCTCTTGTAACATACTCAACCTCAAAAGTAGTGATAATGAGTGCCAAAAGGGTGCTTGTGAATCTGTACTGTAAGCGACAAGTAAGCAAAAAATAAAAATAAAAAAGTGACCTGCAGAATACAATTCTGCGTGCGGCTAAACACACTAATACCAGGCTAGGAGGGAGAAGGAAGAAATCCCATGAGGTCAACGGAAGTATGTGTTACAAATGTATGTACATCTCCCTGTCCGAATTTAGGCCATTGGGGTTCTTGCTGTTGAGCATAATGATGTATCAGGACTCTAATCTATGCAGCTTAAGCTCCCTATTGCCACCCCTCACATGCTTGGGAACCAAATCTATGACAAAATAAGCCAGATCGCTGCTGTTACCACCATGTCTCTTATGTGTCGAGCTACGGGATATGTTTTGTTATCTTTGGCAATTGCCCTTAAGTGTTGCAAGATCCTGACGAATACCATATGCTTGGTACTGCCCACATATACCTTAGGGCAGGAGCGTCGCAGCACATAAACCACAAAGTCACTTCTGCAGTTGTAGGAGTGACGGATCTTGATGGTTGTATTGTGCATTGGGATGGGAAACTCACTCATGCTACAATATGTATACATATATATATATTCACTAAAAAAAAATTACAGGGACGTTATACTTAGGGTCAGATTTTACTCATACAAAACCAAAGAAACTCAGCAGTTATAGTTACCCGAGTTAACTATAACTCAAGCCCCCACAATGCACTGCTTATGAACTCACATATTACATTACTTATGACATGGTCAGTGACATCACTGATGACATAATTGATGACATTGCAAATGAAATGACTGATGACATCATTCACAGACCACTGATACACCCACTAACACCTCCGTACATCTCATACACCCACACACCCACAGAACCACACATTCACAGAATTTCTACGTTTTTTAAAATTCTATTTCCTAACTATAAAACCTTGGTAACCTTTGTTTTTTATGTGCATTTCAATAGTTAATGGTAAGTTGTAACCTTTGAGAGTGGGTGTATGAGTGGCTGTATTGGTATGTGAGTGGGTGTGTGAGTGACTGTATGGGTCTCTCAGTGGATGTATGGTTTGTAAGTAGCTGTATCGGTTTGCATGGGTATGTGAGTGGCTGTATAGGTAGGTAAGTGGGTGTGTGACTGGTTGTTTGGATCTAAGTGGTTGTGTGAGTGACTGTATGGGTGTGTAGATGGCTGTGTAAGTAGGTGTAGGAGTGCCTGTGCGGATCTGTGAGTTGGTGCCTCGGTGTCTGAATAGGTCAGTGAGTGGGTGCATGAGTGTCTGAATGGGTCTATGAGTGGTTGAATGAGTGTCTGAGTGGGTCTGTGAGTGGATGTGTAAATGTTTGAGTAAGTTTTTGAGTGAGTTTTTGAATGGGTGTCTGAGTGTCTTTGAAGGTCAGTGAGTGCATGGATGAATCTCTGAGTGGGTGAGTGAGTCGATGGGTACATGAGTCTCTGAGTGGGTCTGTGAGTGGGTAAGTGAGTTTGAGTGGGTAAGTGAGTGACTGAGTGGATCTTGAGTGGGCGCATGAGCCTATGAGTGGGTCTGTGAATGGGAACATTGGTGTCTGAGTGGGTCTGTGAGTGGGTGGATGAGTGAGTGGGTCTGTGTGAGCATGTGAGTCTTTGAGTGGGTCTGTGAGTAGGTGGATGAGTGTCTGAGTGGGTCAGTGCGAGAGTGTGAGTCTGTCAGTGGGTGTGTGTCTGAGTAGGTCTGTGTGTGTGTCTCTGAGTGGGTCTGTGAGGGTGTGGGTCTCTCAGTGGGTCTGGGACTGGGCGAATGAATACTTGAATGGATCTGTGAGTAGGTGCATGAGTGTGTCACTGGATATGTAAGTCTGAGTGAGTCTGGCAGTGGTTGCATGAGTAGGGCTGTCAGTGGGTGTGCAGTAAAATAAAAGTAAGGGAGCCCGTGGGAGCAGGTCCTCGTGCCAGCTTCCCCGCTACCTTCCACTGCCTTTAGTTTGTTGCCTCCTCTGCTCATTTTTCTGCCTCTTCTCTGCTCGCTCCTGCCCATTATTTTGCCTCTTTTTGTTAACTTCTGACCTTTATTCTGCCTCTATCTGCTAGTTTATGACCGCTATTTTGCAACTTTCTGCTCTCTCCAGACCTTTATTTTGCCTCTTTCTGCTGGTGTCTGACCTTTATTCTGGCTCTTCCTGCAGGTTTCTGACCTCTTTTGTGCCTCTTTCTGCTCCCTTCTGACCTTTATTCTGTCTCTTTCTACCTGTTTCTGACTATTATTTGACTCGTTTTGCTTATTTAGGACCTTCAATTTCTGACCTTTACTCCCATTCTTGCTGCTCGTTTCTGACATCTATTTAGCCTTTTTCTGCTTGTTTCTCACCTTTACTTTGCCTTTTTCTGCTCATTGCTGACCTTTATTCTGCCTCTTTCTGCTCTTTTTTTCACCTTTATTCTGCCTCTTTCTGCTCATTGCCGACCTTACTTTGCCTCTTTCTGCCACTCACCTTTATTTTGCCTCTTGCTGCTGGTTTCTCAGCTTTATCTTGCTTCATTCTGCACATTGCTGACCTTTATTTTGCCTCTTTCTGTTCTCTTCGACCTTCATTCTGCCTCTTTCTGCTCACTTCTGAATTTTATTTTGCCTCTTGTATCTTGGGGACCATGGGGGCCCACGGTCCCAGCTGGCTCCCCTTCCTCTCCTACAGGAGACAGCATTGCTCTCACACAAAGGGAGCTGTTGGCAATGCAGCTCCCTGCATGTAAGAGCAATGTGTTTGGGCAGGGAAAGAGATGAAACATCTGCTTCCAGCAAGCAGTAGCACTTTGACAGCTCCTGCTTGCTGTAAGCGGAGTATTTTCTTTTACTTGGCGGGACTAGTCACAGCTCCTGCCAAGCAAAAGGAAACAGCTATGTCCCAGAAGGGTGGCCACCCCAGGACATAGAAGGAGCTGGCCCTGGTGGGTGGCGGTCTTCAGGGCCTTATATGCTCCAGTAGGGAGTCCGTGCTGCCCATCCATGCTAATTTTTTAATAAAGCTGGGGAGGTGGTGGTCCCCCAACCCCTCCCCTTCAAAAACCGAAAAAGAGAGCCCAGGGGAGGTGGTGGTCCCCGGGGTCCAGTGGGGGGTGTGGGGGATGATGGGTACACGCGCTCCCTACTCATTTTTTAATACAGCCCCGGGGAGGTGGCAGGCAATAGAGGTGGTCCAGGAGGCTCCCCTGTATATTATTAGCATGAGCCCCAGGGTAGTGGGGGCCCCTGGGACATCAATAAGCCCTTGGAAGGTGGGCCCTGTGCACCCCCCTCCATTTCTTTATAACAATCTGCATGCTCGCGGAACCTGGCTCACCTGGATGCCCTTTCCAAAACAAGCAACAGAGACTGTGCTATTTTTCAATTTTTGCCACAAATTTTGTGAATTAGCTGCAATTTTTTTTAATGCACTTGAGAGAGAGGGTCATGGTATTGGTACCCTGGCCCCTTTCCATTTTCTTTAGGGAATTCAGCTGAAGCCGACTCCCAAGATGTCTGCCAACACTTCCTGGTTGAAGTGTTGCCGCCAATCAGAGCTCTGCACAAGCTAAGTGTTATTCGCGAAGTTGTTGCGATTGTAGACATACATATTTGGATTTCCTTTAATTTCTCAACAACTACTTAACGGATTTACACCAAATAACTGAAAGTGTGATCTTCGTAACCAAATCTGCCTTTATGCCAAATTCGGTGTAATTCCTTCCAGTGGTTCGTCTGTCGTTGTGTTCTAATCTCCTATGGGAATTAACATGGAAAACACACTTTTTTTAACCCCCCTTTCCTCTGCTTCCGCTCGATTGATCACCCTAATACTTTCCATGTGCAACAGGAATCACAGCACTTTGTTTTTGAAGATTTTGTGAAGATTTGTCATATGACGCCAAAGATAAAGGCAAGTCAAATAACGCTTTTCCTATGGAAATATGAAGCTACCTAGAACTAGGATATACATACATATATATATAATTTATGAGCTCCTTGTTGAATGTGAGGTGAGCAATAGCCGTTTTAATAGTGTTGCCTTTCAGGCAGCCACCATCAACCCACCAAAGCCAGGCCCTCAATACCAGTGGATGAAGAGATCTGCCAAATATTGGCTGGCATTATGTATGACTTTAATATAGCATATGATTGCAGGTTCTCCCTCACCAGCTTCAGAACTGCCCATACAAATCATTATAAATAAATTATTGTGCAGAAAAACAACCTGCACAACGGATGACTATAAGCAGGCCATCCAGACAGATATTTGTCCTTTTTCTCTTCTCTAGACCCTACAGGAGTTGCAGGGTGGATCGCATAAAGCAACTTGAGAGGAGTAGGGTTCACCACTGTCCAGGGTTAGCGCTCACTCATAAAGATAAACAAAGACTTATTGGATCACTAAACTATTAGATAGGTGACAGAGTTACATTGACTTATCACTGCCCTGGATATTTGTGATTGTTCATTTGTAAAGCAGTCCATTTTGACATTATCAAGATCGTTGGACTAGAGCACAAGCCCTGTAGAAGCTATCAATAAACGGTTGCTATTTCTCATGTAAAACACCAGTAATTCAAATAGAAGACTGTGGCTGCTTGCCATTGTCCATTTGTTTGATCTATATTGAAGAACAACTGAATGGCTCACAATAATAAACAAAAAACTGTGATAATACTAATAAGGTTGGTTGGACTTTAATTGGGACGTCCCATCAACTTTCTTACTGCTTCAAATATATTTACAAGGTGGAGGTCTGTAGTCACATACAACTCCTTAAGCTATTTGCATAGTATCTCATAGTAGCCAACTAATGTAAGCTGTGTGCAGTCTGTGTCTCACGTGCCTTTACTCCATCACATTGTTAAGAGCTGTGACCCAAGGCAGAATAAGTAAATCACTTTTGTCGCTTCTCACATAGGGCCTCGTAATGGGGTAGAAACGATAGTACACTGCAACTTCAACATAATACAAACTCGTGCTCTAACCAGACTCTCTGTCTCCCTGTTAATATCTTTCTCACTCAGCACGCTATTGTTTCTTTTCAGACGGTCCCTTCACACCTCCTTATTGTGCTCCTCCACCGACCTGAACTGTACCTTGTCGAACATGAAGACCTTGTTGATCCTGCCATTGTATCTGCGGATTAGTTTAATTATGACATTGCTTGTATCCTGCATGGCCTGGCACTGATGCTCAATTTTAGCACTCTCCTTAAACTGCAGATTTAGGAACATGATGGTCACTGGTCTCATCTCCGATAGAAACTCCAACGGCTGATAGTCGTCAATCTGAGGAGCACAGTGGGAGGAACACAAGGTCAGACAAAATAATCTGCAATTCCTGACACGAGACAAAATCAGATAGAGTAGGGTTTTGCAATCCACCCTGCACATTAGATTATGGGGTATCAAAATGATATTATCATGCAAAAAAGAAAAGTCACATGATAGATAGATAGATAGATAGATAGATAGATAGATAGATAGATAGATAGATAGATAGATAGATAGATAGATAGATAGATAGATAGATAGATAGATAGATAGATAGATAGATAGATAGATAGATAGTTGATAGATATAGATATATTTGCATGTTTATTTAAAATGATTAAAACCACAACATTGAGCTCATCAGAACAAAAGCACACAAAAAACAGACATATCCTGCCATGCCTGGTTGAAATCCATTTTGGGTTACTTATCTAAGTTTTAAAAAGTTACCTAAAGAAACAAAGTGAGTCAAGTGCAGAGAGAGAATTCACAGGCAATTCATGCAAATAATTGCAAAGGTCAATCCAGTCCCTCCTTATATGCTTCAGTTGCCATACAGACAGCTACGAGTGCTCCCTTGAAAGGAAGACTTTTAATAATATCATAGCAGGTTCAACGGCCGAGATTCAGGAATGGGGCCCCATTCGAATGATTAAAAGGCTAAACTTCAGAAGCCGTTCCACTAGGTAAGAATATTTCCCTGAATAGGCAGCATTTTGTAAAGTCCTTGTGACTTCAAGGTGGCCCAAGATACAGGGATACAGGGAGGGGCTGCACTGATGAATAAAAACATCTTTGAATACTTTGTGGGCCATACATGCATCACGTGTCGGGTAATGAAAACAAATGATGCACTAAGAGTGGTTTCACGAGGTTAAGGAGAACTACCCGGGTAAAATAAAGTTAAGAAAAAAAAGAATTTCAGAACAAAAGAGTGACAGCTTTAAAGAAAATGATCAATGGGTGAAGCGCTCATGAGGTGCATGTGTTGTGCAAATGAAGGAACAATAATCATACGCGAGAATATGTGAGCCAATAATAAATGGAAACGTTAAAACCGGCTCCAGACACGTCATAATCTGGTGATAGGTGTGAATACCAATAAGAAACTCATGGTAGTAAAATGATTATTCAGCCCGAATATACCTAATCGGGACTGGAAAGATTAAAGTAATGATGCCCACAGGCTGTAACTTCTGTGAAACGGAAGTATTCTAGTGAACAAATAAACCAATGAAAAAGTGAGTAGAAATTATAGTTGCCACTTAAAATAAAGGGAGAAGAATAGCAATAACTACAAAAAAAGAGAATAGTGGGGAAATGTATACGTCAGTATGAGGTGCTTTTGTGAATATCTGTAACCAAGAGTGAATGATGTGAGATGCAAAGTAAAAAAGCAGAAAACCATCACCAAAGATGCCTTAAGGATACCTGTTGTGGTATTAACAGTTATAGACAACAAAATATGTGGTTCCAATGTGAATGTTTTGAAAAGAGGACCACAAAATAACACGTCATACTCCATGGCATTATGCAAAGTGGACATAAATTACAGTAACATCAAAGAACATTCTGATGTGTAGTCACAAGAGATGTGAATCATAAAAACAAGACATATCTAATCTGTCATTAAGACCAGAGGGCATCATGGTATTTAGATTTTTGATCCAATATATTTCTCTTTGAAGACGTTTTTTAGTGATGTCTACCCCGGGGTATGTGGTCAAGGATTCGACAATTTGGAATCTTAATTGGAAAATGGTGTGTTTGGAATCACCCCACTGTGTTGCTAAAGGTGACGTAGAGCTATGATTCCTAATCTTGCTTTTATGTTCAGTTATCCTTATTTTCAATTTTCTCTCCGTTTTGCCCACATAGGTTTTACCGCAAGGGCATTTCAAACAGTATATTACATTTTTAGAATTACAGTCACTCGTGTGCTTAAGGATGATCTTCTTGCCAGTAGATGGATGAGTAAGAACATTGCCTATGATAACATTGTTGCAATGTACGCAGTTATTGCACTTGTTAGTACCTTTATGAACAACAGTAGTTTCTGGTTTTGGACGGAGATGACAATAAGTTGCGTAGATTATGAGCTCTTGTATATGCGTAGAGCGGTTTCTTTGTGAAAATGCCGTTGAAATCAGGTTCATTTTCTAACATCTCCCATCTCGAGTTAATGATTTTTTGGACTGATTTGGCAACTGTTGAATACTTGGATACAAAAACAAGTCTCTCCTCCTTTTGTTTGTGTTGTGGTAATAATAAATCACAACGGTTTTTCGTTTGTGCTCGTTTCAAACAGTCTGATAAAATTTCTGCTAGATAGCCTCGTACTAAGAATCGTTGTACATATTCCTGTTCCTTTTCAGCTGTGGTATGAGGATTTGAACAGATTCTCCGTACTCGAATGAATTGTGAGAATGGGAGATTCTTAAGTAAGCTTTTGGGGTGGAAACTGGAATAAGCAAGTGTGCTGTTGCGATCTGTCGGTTTTTGATAGACCGCTGTTTCAAATTTCTGTTGTTCAATTGATTTAGTAAAGAGTACATCAAGGAAATGAATGCTGTGGTCCTGGATGTTATAAGTAAATTGAATCCTTGGGTCAATGGTGTTTAATGTATCAATCATAAACCTCAGTTGGGTACTATTGCCTGTCCATAGAATGAAAATGTCGTCAATGTATCTACAATACAGACGGATGTGCCGCCACCAGATCGGATTAGTCAGGATATTTTCAAATTCAAAAAGGGCCATAAAGATGTTGGCCTATGCCGGGGCTCCAGAAAAGCCCATGGAAGTAGGTGCCTGTGAGTTGGGCATAAAAGCATCCTTGCCATTCAAGATAGCTGTGATTGAGGCAGAACTTCAACAATTTGACGATGAACAGTTTTTCCATGGTTATGTCCTCTGTACGTAATAGTGCCCACTCGACAGCTTCAAGACCGGCTTGATGTGGTATAGACGTATATAGTGCGGTAACATCAATTGTGCATAGCACAATGTCTGTAATATTCGTGGTATCAATGGCATCAAGTTTTTGAAGAAAGTGTGTAGTATCCTTAACATATGATCTCCATTTCTGAACAAATTGTTGCATATAATGGTCTAGAAATTTACCAAGAGGGTCAAAAATCGATCCACACCCTGAGACAATTGGCCTGAATGGAGTGTCTAATGCATTTTAGTGTATCTTAGGAATCATGTATAATTTGGGCCTTCTGGGATTTTTTGTTGTCAGATAAGTTTTAGTTTATTCCATTCGTATTTCATAGCTTCATTCAGTATGTCAATAAGAATGTTTTGCAGTTGTGCGGTAGGATCATTCATGAGTAGCATGTATGTATTTTCATCAGATACATGAGCATTCACTTTCGAGATATAATAACATCTAACGTTCAGCACACTAAATCTTTCTTCATCTATACTTGGTCATCCACGCGGTTTCTTACACACACATTTCCGATACTGAACATTTTTCTGGTGATTTTCTAACTTACTCTCACAACTAAGTACTTCCCAAGCAACGTGCATATCTTCTGCATGATCTACTTTTTCCCCTGTACTGTTGAGCTTAATGAGTTCACCGCTTGCAAATTGCCAACAAGAGTAATTTTTGAGTATTTGTTATAGGTTTGCCACTGAGGAAGGGACATCTTGGTCCAAAAATGCATCGGGCTACAAGTGAAATTTGGATGAAGAATTGAACAACTGTGATTTTGTCGCATCTTAAGTGTTCTGCATCATTAAGAGCAATTCATGTTTTGCTGAATTATGAACAGAGACATTGTTCCTAGTTTTTGAATGTCATTATGTGATTCATTATTATGAGGTTGTGAAGACATTCAATACAATGTTTGTTTATTTACTGGTTTAGTTTCGTTATTACTTTTGATTTTGATCTACCGTGGTTTTGGATAAAAACAACAGAACAGTGCATGGTACTAGTAGGTTTTCCTGTTATGTTTATGACTTATTTTTCCATTCATCCTGGTCGACAGAGGATGTAGTACCGTGGCACCTATTATTCTATCTATTAAGTTTAACATTATTAGAATAAAAAAAAAAGGTGTGCACCTTCAAACCTCTTTTGCACTCTCATTTACAGACCACTGAGACCATGATCCAACTTCACAAACACCATGATGGACTTTGTTGCCGCATTCTCCCTTGATGCCAGCAATTACATCCTACTCCGAGACCTGAACTTCCACCTGGAACACTGCACCAACCCCAACTCATAAACAGTGATTGAAGACCTTGGAAGCCTGCGTCTCACCTAACGAATAAAGGTAACTTTGCAGGACATCTGCTGGGCCCTATTTTCACTAACTTCAACAACATCTGAGTCGAAGATCCCACACCATTCCCCTGAACAAAGCACACTCCGTGAAGTTCAGCATCCCCGTCCCTGTCCAATGAACACACACCACTGCCAGACCAGCACGCTGAAACTGGAACAGCATCGCTCAGAAGGAGTGGAACACCACTCTGAACACCCACTAACCCAAACACAGGACAGCCTCACCAAAGCCATCAAGAATGTCAAAAAATGGATCCCCTCCTGTGCCAACTCCCTGGCGCCCTCAAACGCAGCAATACAACAAGATCCAAACCCCAGGACAGTTGGTACAGAGGAACTCAGACTGATAAAACGCCACTGAAAGCAACTGGAGCGCAAATTGAGAATTTGTGAGGACAATGCGGACAGAAACTCAGTTAAATCCTCCGAAACCACCAAATTATCTGTACCACGAAATGCCCTGCTCTGACGGAAAGCATTGATGCCAGCATTAACAGAAGCAAAGAAATCTTGGTTACTGTAAAAGCTTTCACTTCACCATAGACCGTCTCCAACTCAATCAACCTCTCGCTGGACCTCTGCAACAATCTCTCACAACTCTTCCGCAACAAAATCACCACCATTTACAACGTCAGCCCTCAACTGGACCTCACAGACCTCACAATCACCTCCTGATCGTATCCAAAGAACCAATGCTAAACATATGGCCCATCATCACTGCAGAAACAAAACGCCTGCCACCATAAAGTCTATCCATTCAGAGGCACATCAGATCCCTACCCCCACCACACCTACTCTAGAGGACTGCAACCCATCAGCACCATGCTCACGCTCATTCTGAATGCTTCCAGGTCATTTGTAACCTTCTCAGATGCATAAAAACATGCAACTGCCCTCTCACTTCTGAAGAAACCCTCTGTGGACTCTTCAAAGCTCGACAAAGACAGACCGATCTCCGTGCTACCATTTCTGGCCAAGGTCTTAAGTGAAAATCATTAGCAGACAGCTCACTGAATAGCTTACCAACCACTGACTCCTCGACAGCACTCAGTGTTGTTTCAGACCCAACCACAGCACAGCTGAAACTGCCCTCATCGCCACCACTGATGAGAACCACAAGACTCTGGAGTTAGGGGATATGGCAGCCCTCATCCTGCTGGACCTCTCAGAAGCATTTGACACAAAACACACACTCTAATGGATCTGCTCCTGCCTGACTGGAAGGACCCAGTGAGTCAGCCTGGCACAGTACACCTCAGATGTCTGCGACCTAATCTGTGGAGTTCTACAAGGATCCTCTCTGAGCTGGATCTTCTTCAATGCATGCATGATCCTTCTAGCCAGCATCACCCGCTCTCACAACATCAATGCCCTCTCCTAAGTCAAACGCAACACAACTTGTTCTCTCCTCACGGACCGGAAGCATAGTACCCAGATCAAGTTCAATGCCAGCATGACTGAAATCACACACACACTCTGTAGGAAGACCAACTGTCTAAAGCTGAACACCTAGAATACCAAAACCATGACCTTCAGGAAGAGCACATCACCATGGGACTCCACTTGGTTTCCTACAGAGCAATGACTGATGCCAACCCTCACCCCAAGAACCTCAGGGTCATAATCAACAGCAAAATCAACATGACCACCCAAGTCAGCACTACCACCGCTCCATAACCTGAAGATGCTGAGGAAGATTTTAAATGGCTCCCAATCAGCACCCGGAAAACCATCACACACGCCTTGGTCACACGCAAGCTGGACTACAGGAACACCGTCTATACCAGGATCAACAAACTCACCAGAAGACTACATACCATTCAGAACTCGGCAGCCAGAATCACTCTCAACCTCTCATAACACACTCACATCACATCACTCCTCATCCACACTTTCATGGCACTACATAACACTGGAACAGCATATCTTAACGATTGCATCTCCTCTCACAAACCTTTCAGACACCTGCACTCGGCCAAACTCCTACTTGCACAAATCCCAGATGTACGCAAAACCAGATCAGGAAGTCGAGCCTTCTACAACGCTCCTCAAGCGTGGAACAACCTATCGATACACATAAGAGCCTCCTCCTCACTTCTTGAATTCTACCAGAAGCTGAAGGCCTGGCTGTTATTAGCAGTCCCACTAGGCCCTAGATGTGGCTAAACTCACACCTGATCACCGCAAGGATACTCTCCCGGGTGATAGTGCACTCTACAAATCTGCATAACATACCATTTGGACACATAATTTGTAGGGAGGTAGGATCCTTCTAGCATAGTTACCCCCACTTTTTGCCTGGTGTCAGTGTGTCTAAATAGTCACTGTGCTTCTTCCCTAAATTTGACCATGCTAAGTACTTCTGTACCAAGCAAACACAATAAGATGATGGACGGAGCACTGAAACTTTTCAGACACTCTCCCCCAGTCACAGATCTGGGTTGAATCCATCATCGATCTTTAGCTCACTTCGCCACCCCAGTTTGGACACAGCTATATGCAAATCAGTCTTGACCCTGTGCCTCATGGGAACAGTCCAGCCCGAACTGCCAAGCCATGTCTTCCCTGGACCGGAAACAAGTATCCTTAGACCGGTTTCGGGCTAACAGCCCTCTTCAGCCAGGCCAGATTGAATCCAGTGGCAAAGTGAGCAAAGGACCCACATCTGGGCATACCCTGCGAACTTAAGGCAAACAAAGCAAACAGAAGAAGATGATGGATGGAGCGTGAAACACTCACCCTCCGTCACAGATCAGGGTTGAATCCATCATCGTTCTTTAGCTCACTTCGCCACCCCAGTTCAGACACAGCTTTATGCAAATCAGTTTTAACCCTGGGCAACTGCATTAAAGCTAGCCTGGCAGATGAGGGCTGTCTAGTGTCAGTGTGTCTAATCAAAGCTGCAGCGACAAGGTCACTGTCTTCACTCTTGAACCTTCCAACATCAGTGGGCATTGCTCGTCTGTGCCTCCTGGTCACTTCAGAGTGGCATAGACTCTGTCCTCTCTGCTTGCAGGTTCTCCTTTTCAAGAATCCACCCTTGGATTCCACCGGACTCTTGCACATTCTTTGCCAGCTGCATCTTTCCTGAAGTCCTCCATTGTGGTCCACAGTGATTTCTGAAGTCACTTTGCTCCTGTGAACCCAGGTTACCTGGTGTGGGTATCCTGTTTCCTGTGGTATCCACGGGTGGGGAGACACTCTAAACCTTTGTCTTCCATTGGGTTTCTTCAGGGTGCACTGGGAAGGGTCCTTCTTCAAAACTGCAACGGTGACTTTCCGGTTGACTTATACTGAGTATGGAGCTGCGTTGTCACTCTGCACACAGCCTCCGTGGGGTTCCTGAGTACTTACCTTGGGTGGTACCTTGTGTCCCCAGCTCTTCTGAGTCTCCTAGTACAAGTTGAGCCATCAGCCGCAGTTCGCATTCCACCTATTTAGTATAGGGTTTTGTCTCCCCCTGGAGACCACTGTATTTTGTGCAACTTACCTAATTTGCAATTGAAGTATTGTTGTGTATTTGTGTTGATATCTCTGTGTAGGAGATATACCAATGTGTTAGTGAGTGTTGTGTAATAGACATTTATCGCCAACTGGGCGATGCAGCGAGCGCAAGGTAAATAGTTTTATTTATTTAATTACTTACCTTATTCCTGTCCGTCGTATGTCGGACTCCACTACCCTTCCCCTCCTTTCCCCTCCCCCGCCCCAGCCCAGCTCCCTGCAGCACTCCCTCGGCGAGCCGCCACAGCCTGGATTAATGCATGATGCTTCACTTAGATAAGTGTGCACCATATACTAAGCCGGCCTCCTACAGCATTTAGTTCCTTTGTGGATGTCTCAGTTGACTACCCCTTCAGGCAGTGTTCAAGTTTGAATGTTCAAGGCTCTAAACATTGGTTGCAGTCAGAATTTCCTGAGGGGTAGAAACCCCAGCATATGAAGACTCTGTGGCTTAATGATTCCACCAACAAGCCAAACTACTGTCTTTTCCGCCATTTAATCTTACATGCCAATAGGCTTGCAGGGGAATAAGCCCACATATTAGCCACATCAATTGGTGCTTCTTGACCTTAACCAGTGACTGTTTTGAATAAATAGGCAGGGTCATCAAGGTATACATGTGGACTACCAATTTTCCATGCAATTGTTTGCCGACATCCTTAACCCCTTGCACGCGCGGCAAATTCCGCCGAAGGGGGGTGGGGGGGGGTGGGGGGGGTGGGCGGGGCTGGGCTGGGCGTGGCGCCCAGGTACTCAGGACGGCTCCAGGCCGTCATAAATCTCGGTGGGCGTGTGCTCATGATGGCCGGGAGCCATCCGATCTCCGCCCACTAATTAATTCGCCCGCACAAGTGGGGAATTAGCCGCGCGTGGGCGGAGCGGCAACGGTCGGACGGCTCCCGGCCGTCATGAGCACACGACTACCGTGACTCATGACGTCCGGGAGCCGTCATGAGCATGGAAGTGGTTAATGTCCAGCTCTGTCGAGATCAATTTTATTTGTTACAACAGGATTATTGTTAGATGTTGGGATGGAAGATTGCCCCCTACCTTTCCTGCGCCACAAAAGAAATTAAAGAAGAGTTATATTAATGGTGCCAAGGAGAGTTTTTCTGAATTACCTCCTTCAATAAGTAATGTTTCATCGTTTTGGCGCCCTCTTCAGTTTGGCACAATAGGTAAGGGACCTTGCTTTCAGCAGCAGATGCTGCCTTTTGAGATGGAATTCTAAACAAATTTGTGATGGACTAGTGCAGCCAGGCTGGTGGAATATTTATCGACAGCAATTACAATGAGCTTTGTCCATCCAGGATTCCAGTTAAATATTAGTGGAATATATTTAATTTACATTATATTATATTTATATATTAAAATATTTAACATTTACAACTTTATTTGCTATTTATATTTTAAAAATTGACATCTTTTTGTAATGGATGATATTGGTGTCAACAATATATCTTTTCTAATATTTTTGTACTTACCATCCTAAAGTACAAGAGCATGATATTATGGTGAACGACATTTTTGACACAATATTCTTTTCAGCTATATTATTTATCACTATATTTTGTCAGTGACCCGAGGGGGCAATGCCTACGCTTTATTTGCAGTCTGCTCCACTTCTAGAGGTAACCATTACATATTTTCTGTAGATAAGTATTCCAGGAACTACTGTCATTTTAACTCCAGCTATTGAGCCTATCAATGACCCCAAATTTGCAAGCCAAATCTACACGGTAGCTTTTTTGCTGTTATGAATAATATTGTATTGTTTCTCTATATGGCCCCTCCAATAGTGTTTTCTACATCTATGTGACGAGATGAGGACTATTTAAATGTCTGGGGCAATATTACAGAATGAGTTCTCTTTACTATTTCTCTCTACATTCAAGCTCTGCATCTCCTGAGGGTTTCCTTCCAATCTGCATGTTTTTCTTTCCCTGAGGGTCTTCCCATTCTACCTTGTGGACCTTCTCTCTGCCATTCCAGCCATCTCTCTGTCTTGTCAGTGGAATCAGGGACCTCTCCTCGGTTATCCCATCTTCCGAGAAGTCCACATAGCATACTGTCCCCTTCACTTACATCCTTCTCCTGTGAAAGAGGAAAGGAAGCAGAAATGGGTCACCCCATCTATATAGACTGCCTTTGTGCTGGGAAAGAAAAGCCCCTCGCATGATGACGATGTGCACCCCTGCCCCGAGTGCCCCACCTGTTATGATGTCTAGGTCCCTGGTACAGATTTTTGTTGTCATGGGCATACATGGATCATCTTTGTGTGCCATGACATAGGCCCTTCTCAATGATTACAGTCTCATTGGACCGATAGGGGTGACCAAAGCACTACCCTCATAATGGTGCAGTAGCACAAGCGTAATGGGAGACCTTTTTACCTGCGTCTCTGGAGGGATGCCTATTCATGTAAATTTCTGCTGCTGTGTACGTAACTCACCCTAGGCCTCCATAAAGTTACTATGTAGCAATGTGCAGTGCGCATGGTTGCAGGTGCCTGCTGTGTGTGTGTATGTGAAGGAATCACTAGGGACTACCTCTTCCAAGAAATGAAGAGTGGGGAAGACAGTAGAGAATACAAACCAAGCAATTTGATTAGTATTGCGCTGCAGCAGAGTCTGGTCTGACCATCCTCATGGGATAGCTGCCGAGGGACTGACTCCCCCAACATAACATCAGATATTATACATTTTCAGATGCCTAAGAACCCACCCAGACTGGAAAATTCCAGTGCGGGACAAAGATGAACATAGAGAGAAAAGCTACCACCTGTTGAACGGGTACACCTTATCACATTCTCAAGGTTGCCTTGCTTGAGCACAGCGCTCTTCAACGTGAGAGCAGGGATAGGGGAGAGGAAAGCAATGCGAGGGCAGAATGAACCATTCATTAGTACATTATGGTAATGCCTTGAACATACCTTGAAGCTGCCTCCTTCATCAAGGCAGGCAGGCAATGTGACAAAGTCTTACTTTTCGATCCTAGTGCAAAATGGCGCTTACATTCAAAATGGCGCCGTAAATGCTAAGTTAACACGCAAAATGCTAGGTTTCAGCTAGACGCATTTTCAGTCCAACAGACCCTCCTTTTAGCATTTTCTAACAATTTTGTCTATACTAACATAAGAGGAAGAACAGTAATTGCAAGGTGATACATATGCATACAAATATTGAAAAATTCCTTCATCTACAGTCATGAGGTCATGAGCAGCTTGCATCATCATAGCGGAGGGCTTAGTATCCTACCTTGGGGCCTTGGGTGCAGGTGTTAACTTACTAGCACAATGTGTACAGCATGGAGGGAGGCAATTGATGCACAAGCTACAAGTGAAAACAACGCCTGCAGTGGCTACTAGGAAAATTAGTATTTTCCAACCCCATGATGCTATCATATCCCAGAGCTAACCAGAAAAAGACCAGGTGCCATTCACTTGATGAAGATCAGATGCAAGTTGGTTCAACTTCTGTATTGCTGCATAGACATTCGGGGCATGGTCCAGTATATGCACACAGCAACTACTGAGGATGCAACATGCCCCACCCCGGTCAGCAAGAATGACGTCTAACACCATCCTGTTTTGATGGGCAACAATCCTCGTAGCCTGAAGCTCTGCTCTTATGTTTGTGAGTATTCCTGCCGTTGTATTAATAACTCCCTATACAACTCTTGTGAGTCTGTGAATGTTAAGACTATTCAACATAAGACCCTAGAAAGGCAGAATACCTTTCATGGCATCCGTAAACTGCTGCAGAGTGGTGCCTGTCTGATCAATGTCTTCAGTGTTACTAACTCTTCTAATTCTGGACAAAGATAAACTTGTACGATACAGTTGATGATCCCTGTGATAAGAGGACGGTGCTATTTGTACTGGGGGAAGAAGAAAGGAAACATAACAGATGCCTGACCATCCACTGGGGAGCCATCCTTAAGCCTGAGACCCGCAAACAAAATAGACATTGTGGAGTGGAAGTAAAGGTGGACTATTGGTTGTGTTCAAGTCATAGGTATAATTGCAAACACTCGTTCCCACTCTAATGTTTCCAAAACCCTGGACACAGAAACTAGCTGTTGTGTTATCTATTGGTACGGGCATCGCTTTGTCCTGGGTAATAGTACGCATGTGGAAGGACCTACAATACTCAGTAATATTGAAGTTATGGAAGTCCATCATCTCTTCTGGAGCCATGTAATATTTTATTTCTCTTCAAACACATACATACAGGCATCGATGCAAGGTATCGGGGGCCCCCTGTTCCCTAGGCATAAACCCTTGGTGTACAGCAATATACTTTAACACAGTCTCATAATCACTACACGTTATGTTCATGGCATCAGCCTGGTTATGAATATACACCATAGTAAACAGCTGGAACCAGGCCTCGCAGCTGCCTAAATAAGAGAAAGGCAGGGACATCAATAAATCATTCTTATGCATTACAGAAGGAAGCAGGCCACCAACCCAGCAATTAGTAACATTAGTGGTATGATGTGCCTGATGGAGCATCTGCACAAACACATTGTCCACATATGTCTGCCGGTGCCTCTCCTTATGAGGGGCCAAAGTGACAAATACATGTTCAGGGGGAACGGGAGTAGTACCTATTAAGGAATGCACAGGATATTTTTCTTCAAGGAACCATATGATCCCAAAACTCGGCTACCAAAGCGATCAAAACATGTACTATAAAAACTGTCTTAGTTTTGATAGACCAATTTGACCAGCTAGGGCTATTTTACTCAAAACAAGGGGTTGCTAAGGGCTGTTCTTCATCCATTACAAGGCAGCCAAAGGGGTAAAAAAAATTCTTACATCAAAATTACCAGAGGAAAGTTCGTACTATGGAGCCACGATTTATAAAAAAGGCACACAGTCCAGTATCCGTATGAGAATCACTGGTAGACTCCTATTATTCATCAACGATGGTGCTATATTCACGGTGGGGATGAGCGA
The DNA here is from genome assembly GCF_964204655.1 of Triturus cristatus. NCBI lineage: Eukaryota > Metazoa > Chordata > Amphibia > Caudata > Salamandridae > Triturus > Triturus cristatus. The sequence goes on from NC_140584.1 coordinate 1,201,992,914, forward strand.
TCACAACCCTTTCTGTCTCTTCGCTCAGAAAAGGGCACCCTCCCTCCTGAGAAGACACCCCCAACTTATCCTGTCCAGTGTCTCGGACAATGCACCAATCTCCCTTTCCCTAATCTATCGTTGGTACCGTAAACTAGGTACATACACCCTATTCTTCATCCATGAAGTTCATCCCTACTAATCTGACTTCTCTTTTGGTGCACTGTCCCTCTGTCGGGGACTCAAATTTTACCTAGCCACTCTGGGCACTGTCTTGTTGTAGAAACGGATCTTAAACTCAGAGGGGGAAAGGGATTGAGGCTCAAGCTCCTGTGGGTCAGAAAATTGCGGTTCCTGGGCAGCCCTTATTTCTGGAGGGACCGCCTCATTCAAAGCAGTGTTGTTCTCCTCCGTTTATGCCCATGTCAGATGGATGTCAGAAAAAGGAACAAAATGTGGCACCTTCTCCGTCTCATGGTCCCCCACACCATCCAGGGCCCACCGTTCATAGGGGAGAGGCAGCGGGATTCGCCGGCAATACGATGAGTGAATCCAGTGCTTCCGGCCATCCACCTTCACTGCCGTCCGAGTAGCGAGAAGGACCTGCAGAGGTCCTTTCCACCATGGCTCCAAGCACCCCTTCCTCTGGAAATTACGGATCAAAACGATATCGCCTGGCTGGATGCTGTGCCCTGGCCCCTCAGGTACTGGCGGCGACGCCTCATGGATCTGTTGATGAATAGAACTCAAATGTTTAGTTAACTTGAACAAATAGTCCACAAGTAACGGGTATTAAATTTCAGAAAAATTATGGGCCGGGGGACGCCCCACACATTTGCAGGAGGACCGAAAACAACCTTATATGTGGACAATCCAATTCTGGAGTGGGCCGTCACCCTTGCGGACAGCAGGGCAAGGGGTAATGCATCTGGCCATTGCAATCCTGTGCTCTCCCTGATCTTTGCCAACTTCAGTTTGAGAGTAGCATTGTACTTCTCAACCAAACCTGCTGACTGGAGATGGTTTGCTGCATGAAACTTTTGCCGGCTGTGCAGACCATCACACAGCAGCTGAATAATCTTTGAGTTGAAGTGACTTCCGTTATCACTCCAAATCAAACGGGGCAAGACAAAGCGCGGGAAAAATTCCTTTAAAAGGGCCTTTGCCGTCGCTATGGCTGTGTTCTCTTTAGTGGGATAGGCCTCAATCCATTTGTTGAACGCGCAAACAACAGCACATATTTCAAATTGTTTACTCGTTCCATTTAGATGAAATACATCTCGAGAACTTCGAAAGGGAAAGAAGGTGGTGCAAAATTGCCAGAAATCGTAGGGATACCTTTCCCAGGGTTATGTATCATACAGACCATACAATGCTTTACTAGGTGAGGGCTACCCTAGAAATGGAATCATTCTGTCACACAGGGTCCAATAGTCTACATATTTCCCTCACACTAATGTGGGCTGGCCCATGCGCCATTGTACCTACTGGGAGTACATATGCATCTGGTAAAATCCATCTCTGCTTCTCTGATTTGTCTGTCCAGCACCCCTCATCGTCTAGTTGCCCTGTTCTCTCCTGCCGTATTGCTAGCTCCTCAATTTCAAACATTTCATTATCTAGCAGGACCAGCCACAAACATTCTTTTCATTTTTGATTGGGCTGTCTCCTTAGCTGTCTGGTCTGCAAACGCATTTCCCCTCCCCACATCATCAGTAATTGTCTTGTGGGCACTACACTTTAACACTGCTAACTTTTTGGGAAGTGTCAGGGCTGACAAAAGTCTGTGAATCAGGGGGCCATTTTAGATCTTTGACCCATGTGACGTCAGGAAGCCTCTCTCTGACCAGAGCAGCCCAAAGCTATGAGCAACTCTGAATGCATACTGACTGTAGGTGTAAATATTGACAGCCAGTCCCTCACTCAATTCACAGGCACGGAGGAGCACAACCAATTCTGCAACTTGGGCCGAATGATAAGGGACTCGCGATGTCTCAACTACTGTGTGTAAAGTGGTGGTGGCGTATGCTGCGGTTGTCATGCCATCTAGTAGTTTAAAACAAGAGTCATCAACATATAGTTCCCCTTCAGTCAGGTCTACCCGTCCCTTCGTCTCTTTTTCAGAGTGACAAATGCAATCATGCACGTACGCATCCTCAGTCTCTGAAGGGAGAGGTAGTAACGTGGCTGGGTTCAGAGAGGCACATCTTTTTATGGTGATGTGTGGTGCAATGTCAATTCGTAGCCAGTCAGACGTGCACTGGTGAGGTGCTGTGTCTTTGTTCTATTCAAAAGTGTATCTATAGCATGCGGTACCATGACTGTGAGATCACTATCAAGGACGAGCACTGCTGATTGTAGGATTGAGATGGCCACAGCCGCGACAGCTCTTAGACAGCTCGGGAGGGCTATGGCGACGTTATCCAAAAGCGTAGAGAAGTAGGCACACAGCCTTTGCTTAGCTCCAAAGGCTTGTGATAAAACAGAGAGTGCACAGCCAGCCGTCTCATGAATGTACAACACGAACGGCTTCTGGTAGTCTGGCACACCAAGCACAGGGGCAGGGCAAAGTGCTGCTTTTAATTGCTCAAAAGCTTGTTGGCATTCATGCGTCCAAGGCAAAGGCTCATGCACATCCTTAGTGGTTAATTGACGGAGGGGTTTTGTTAGTAGGAAACAGTTAAGTAATACCTATAAAGGCACGCACATCCCGCTGCCTCTTGGGGATGCGCATTTTAGCAACAGCATTAATACGCTCAGGTGTTAGTCTCCTTCCTTCCTTTGACAGCAGGGGACCTAAGTAGGTGACCTCCTGTCGACAATATTGGAATTTCTAAAGGGACACTTTAAGCCTGTGCATCGCCAAATGTAGCAATAATTTAACCGTGGTGGTATTCTGTTGATAGATCCAGAGAACATGGCGGCCGGCTAGGAGGTCCGGTCGTGAACTCCCTCCAAACGAGGCATTAAGTTAAGTGAAAATTGACCGCCACAACCTAACAGAACAAAGAATCTTCATGTCCAAAGAAGAAAGGAACTTACTGCTTCGAAAGGTGTAATTCCACATCGGCCCTACTCATGATAGATACGCTAGGGTCACAGCAGCGGTTCTTTCGCCAGTGTGGTCTTGAGGCAGGAACCAGCGGAGAGCATCCCAGGAGCGCACACACAGAGAGGAGGTGTGTGTGCGAAAGCTGTAGCGGGACTGCTTTCGAAGAGCTATGGCCAGAGTGACCTATCGAGGATCCACAAGCAACTGCCTTACCTGCTCCATGTCAAATCCAGGGACCGGCCACCACAGTAGAGAAGGAGAAGAAGTAATCAGAGGACTGGGAGAGCTGGCGTGCACAAAACTGGTAAGGGGAAGGGGGAGGTAAAAAAAGGGGATTTGGTGGCTTTAAACTCCCCTGTCAGAGCTCTGGAAGGACACCCTGCGCAACCCGAATCAGCAGCTCTAATCAGCACTAAAGAGCAAATAAACGATCCCCCTAAAAAGTCAAATTACGGATTATGCTACTCTTTAAGGAGCAGACATCTCCTCTTAGAGGTTACTGAGAGGACAGGCCAAAGCTCCTCAGGGGATAATCGAGAAAAAACTCCCATTAACATTGTAATAAAAAACAGCAGATCGCTGGGAGACAAGCAGAAGGCTCAAAAAACAAGGGGGGGAACATCACCGTATTATCAACTGAAGCCGCTAAAGCTGCCAAAGCCAACCAAACTAGACAAGGGTAAAAAATCAAGGTAACGCCCTCCCTCCGATCCTTTTTAAGATATAAGAAAAACTGCCACCTAAAATCTCGGTCCTTGAAGAAAAGAACCAACCTGGTAAGGCTAAAGACATGCAAACTGCAGTACCACTCCCCAGGGATGAAGGAGTAGAGACACATAATCGGTTTCAGGCCCTGGCGCTAAATGACCCTTAAGAGGCAGAGACAAATTATCAGATAGTTGCGCAGTAAAGCCCTGAGGAAGGTAGCATCCTGTGCCAGAGTACACCTCAATGCAGGCAAGGGAAAAGTCCAGAGCAACCCCCACAAGCTGGGATGGATAATCTGTTTGGGATGTTAATTGGAGAGATGAGAACAATCAATCAATCATTGTATTTATAAAGCACACTACTTACAAGTGCGGGTTTCAAGGCGCTGAGGGGAGGGGGTGCTGCTACTGCTCGAAGAGCCAGGTTTTGAGGAGTCTTCTGAAGGTGAGCAGGTCTCGGGTCTGCCGTAGGTGGGTGGAGAGGGTGTTCCCGGTCTTGGCGGCGAGGCAGGAGAAGGATCTGCTGCCGGCGGTCATTTGTTGGATGCGGGGGACAGCGGCGAGGGCGAGGCTGGCGGACCGGAGCTGGCGGGTGGGGGTGTAGAAGCTGTTGAGGTAGGCTGGTCCGGTGTTGTGGAGGGCTTTGTGTGCGTGGGTGAGTAGCTTGAAGGTGATCCTCTGTTCGACGGGGAGCCAGTTTAGGTCTCTCAGGTGGGGGGGTGATGTGGCTGCGGCAAGGGACGTTGAGGATCAGTCGAGCGGAGGCGTTTTAGGTGCGTTGCAGTCGTCGCAGGTGTTTGGCCGGGATACCTGCGTAGAGTGCGTTGCCAGAGTCCAGCCTGCTGCTGATGAGGGCCTGGGTCACAGTTCTTCTTGTTTCGGTGGGGATCCACTTTTAGATCATGCGGAGCATGCGGAGGGTGTTGTAGCTGTTGGGACGGTCGTGGTGTTGAAGCTGTCATGGATGTCAGCGATCTCGCGGTGGAAGAAGGTGGCCAGTGAGTCGCACAGTTCTTGTGAGGGTGGGATGTCGTTGGCGCTGGGGTTGGAGAGTTCCTTGATGACGCTGAAGAGTTCTTTGCAGTTGTGTGCGTTGTTGCCCAAGGACGATCTCTTGGCTGATCTGATGAGGTGGTGATGTCTGCGGGTGGCGTCCTTGTGGGCTGCGTAGCTGTCCGATGTTTGTTCGTGGAGCCATTTCTTCTCCAGTTACCGGCATGTTCTTTTGGAGGTCTGGAGCTTTTCGGTGAACCAGACGGCTTTCTTGCTGGTGTGGCTGTTGGATGGTTTCAGCTACAGGGGCACAGTGGACAGACAGCAACGATCAGGGGGCACAGCAGGATCGAACTCACGCTCAGAGCGGCAGCGAGGGGAGAGAGGCACTGGCACACAGGTGGAGCTGTGCGGCAGGAGGGGAGTGACCTGGCCTGCGAGCAGGGTCAGGGGCCGCTCTCACTGCCACGCAGCAACCGCCATTTAAGACGGAGAGGGAGGGAGGAGCAGCTGGAAGGCGGGAGCGGGGCGGCGAATGGACGGCGAGGGGGCGGGGCCGCAGAGGAGCAGCGGCAGGATCGGCAGAGGGTACAGAAGAGAAAAAAGGGGGGGAGACGAGCAGGACGCAAGGAAGGCAAAACGAAGTACAAAACAGGACAAAAGAGCACAAAACAGTGGCAACAATAAACTCAGCTACAGGGGCACAGCGGACAGACAGCAACGATCTGGGGGCACAGCAGGATCGAACTCACGCTCAGAGCAGCAGCGAGGGGGGAGAGGCACTGGCACACAGGTGGAGATGTGCGGCAGGAGGGGATCGACCTGGCCTGCGCGCAGGGTCAGGGGTTGCTCTCACTGCCGCGCAGCGGTCGCTATTTAAGGCGGGGAGGGGGGAGCAGCTGGGAGGCGGGAGGGGGGCAGCGAATGGACGGTGAGGGGGCAGGGCCGCAGGGGAGCAGCGGCGGGATCGGCTGAGGGTACAGAAGACAAAAAGGAGGGTGGGGGGAGACGAGCAGGACGCAAGGGCAAGGAAGGCAAAACGAAGTACAAAACAGGACAAAATGCACAAGAGAGCACAAAACAGTGGCAACAATAAACTCGGCTACAGGGGCACAGCGGAGAGACAGCAACAATCAGGGGGCACAGCAGGATCGAACTCACGCTCAGAGCGGCAGCGAGCGGGGGGGGTAGGCACTGGCACACAGGTGGAGCTGTGCGGCAGGAGGGGAGCGACCTGGCCTGCGAGCAGGGTCAGGAGTCGCACAAACTTTGCTAAGTCGGAAAAAAATCAAGAAAAGATTCAGGCAACCTGCGAAGTGCTGGAATCAAAAGTAAATTCCTTAATGGATCGAGTACTTATTATGGAAAATATAGTAGAACAAACCGGAAAGGAAGTGAGAGCCTGCCAAGAGGAAATCGGCACGTTAAAATCGAATGAGAAGGAGCTCAGAGAGAAGATTGAAATATTGGAAAACATAGCACGCCTATGGGGAGCGTGCACACCTCCAACGCTCAGTGAGTGGAAAAAAGATATGGACTGGTGTATGCTGCAAGAGAAGACAGTCTATGTGGCCCGGGGTTGTCCCCGGAAATGGGTGGCAGTTTGGTCAAAATGGAATGAATACCGTGGAAACTTGTGTGAACCTCCCGACGAACCATTAACGCCATAAGGACCTCTGTACTGCCAACAGCATGTGTAATATGACATCTAAAGTGATATGTTTTGTATAAGAATCTGTGACTGCCACAATGTACAAATTGTGATTATATATGTGTAATGACCTACAAGTTGATTTTTTGCAAATAAAAAGAATTATATATATAAAAAAAAAAGAAATATTGGAAAACAACGCAAGAAGAAACAATCTGCAAATATTAAGTGTTCCAGAGGGGTTGGAAGGACAGAACATAAAAAAGTTTGTATTAATTTACAGAAAGACTATATACCTGGGATGGATGAGAAAAGACTGGATGAAGACATCCAGAGAGTGCACAGAGATCCTTTCAGGCTAGGTAAGTTGAGGAAAATTGCTAGGAAAATTCTAGTGAATTTTAAAACCTACACCTTGAAAGAAAAGACCTTGAATGACGCTCTAAAAGCAGGCACTTTCACTAAAGGAGACTACAACTTTAAAATCCGTTCCGACCTATCAAGAGCCACACAAGATAGATGGGAGCTAGGAAGCCATATGCAAGAGCTCAGATCACAGTTCAAATGAAATTCCCAGCCTCACTAAGGATCATGTGGAAGAACCAGAGCTATCCAATTAGAGAACCAAGAGAAGTGGTAAATTTTATAGAACAGATTAAGACACAAAAATAGGAGGTCAGCCTCAGTTTTAAACTAGAGCCTCGCAATGACGGCGCTCCAATAGGACAAACCAGATTTGTCCAGTGACAGCAGGGAGAGTTCTCCAGGGGAGGGTGGGGGGAAGAATTTTGTTAAGTATGTGCACTTTCTTTTTGTTTAGGTGGGGAGCATTAGGGAAAAAACACCAAAAATAGTGTCCAACATGCAAAATATGAGTTTAGATAAGATCCTGATAAATCAAGAAAAGCCCTTAAAAGATGAAGATGACATGAAAGAACTAATACAAAATTATTGGCAAAGATTTTGGGTAATAACAAAAAAAAGTTATACCATGGAATGTGAACGGCCTTAGGGTTAAGAAGAGACGCCAGAAAATCTTAGAATACTTAAAAATAATAAAGTGCGATGATATAATCTTGCAAGAAACTAATCTTTTAAAAACAGAATGGAGGGATATTACGAAACACCAGTATTGGGATGATAGCTAAGTATGTACAAACCAAGCTTGCAGTGTCAAAGGGGTAGCAATTATCTTTAAAAAAATCATCAAAAGTGATAATTTTAGAAGAGCATACTGATTTGAAGGGAAGATGGGCAGTCTCTAAAATAAAACTAGAGGGAAACCCATATACTACAGTTGGGTATTATGGCCCGAATACGGATGATCCGGACCCGCTTCAAGCTTTATAAACCCAATTAATAGAAGTTTCTACTCCAACTATTCTAGGAGGAGATTTTAATTTGTTACTAGACCCTAAGAATGACAGACATCCACAAGGTAAAGCATTACATCTTCCAAAAATGAGAGAATGGCTGAGTAGAGTTAGGGAAGACTTGGGATTGGTGGACGTGTGGAAAACTAAAGGTAACCAAAGTAATAATTTCACATATCAAAAATATGGTCATGCATCAAGAATTGGTTTCTTCCTGATAGAAAAAACAATAAGCAACAACGTCAATAAGGTAGAAAATATTCCCGCTCACCTATCTGATCACTCTTTAGTTTACATAGAGATAAATCAAACTCCTTCCCAGGGGGCGAAAAGATGGACTCTAGACCGCACACTTCTCTTAAATGAGCAGATTATAGACAGCTTAAGAATCACTACCGTGGAATACTTTGAAAACAATATCAATAATGAAAACCCCACCCAGGTACCAGGTAGTGTGGGATGCGTACAAGGTTTTAATAAGGGGTCTCTTATTGGTTTGGCGGCCACAAGAAACAAGGAGGCTAGACTGAACATACATCAGTTAGAGACAGAGATCCTAGACCAACAGAGGATCCTAGAGATCGCAAACTCCAGTCAAGAACAAGAAAAGGCAAAGGAAGAAATCTATAGAAAAAAGTGTGAACTGTCAAACCTATTGGAGGAGAGGGTAAGGGAAAAGTGGGAAGCCAGTTATCTGGCAAACTACGAATATGGGGAAGGAAGCGGGAAACTTCTCGCATGGAAAATTAAAACGGACTCCAAAAGAAACAAAATCACGGCAATACAAGGACATACCGTGGGAGAAAAGGTAGTGGAGGATCAGGGGATCGAAAAGACCTTTACAGTCTTCTTTCAAGCTTTATACGATGAAGACCTAGTGGTTCCTAGCAATTTAACAGATTGCTACCTAAGAGAAGCTATAGTTCCAAGATTAGAAGTAGAACTGTGTGAGAGGCTTAACACAGAAATTACAATGGAGGAAGTCATGGATGCACTAAAGAAACTGAAGAGAGGAAAGGCAGCAGGACCGGATGCATTACCAAATGAGCTATATAAGGTACTAAAACAAACTCTAGCTCCCAGATTAGTGGACCTATTTAATTTGGTTTTCTCTAAAGGCTCATTTCCCCACAAACCTGGAAGGACACCACCATCAGTTTAATTCCAAAACCAGGAAAAGCCCCCTTGAAATGCGGGTCATATAGACCAATTTCCCTCCTAAATAATGATTACATAATTTATACCGAGATCCTAGCAGCTAGACATGGGCGTATTACCAGCAACTTAATCCACGAAGACCAGAATGGCTTCATTGAGGGGAGACAAATGCATGACCTTATCCATGAATTAATCGGAGCAATTGATATTGCCACCCAAGAAAACATCCCACTTGCTGCAAAAGCATTTGATCGAGTAAATTGGATGTTCCTGTGCAGAGTAATACTCCACTATGGTTTAGGCGACAATTTGTTTAATGCAATAACAAATATATAGACATCCCCAGTGACAAAAATTCTCATAAACGGCAAGCTCACGAAAGAAATTCAAATTAGGAAATACACACGGCAAGGCTGCCCCCTCTCTCCTTATTTTTCAATGTATACATAGTGCCTCTAGCTAGCCACAGAAAAAGATCGCAAGACTTTATTCCATTCAATTTTAATGGTTGGGTTAAAAAAGTGGCCTTATACGCCGACGATTTGATGGTGTTCACAAGAGATCTAAGCACTTACCTCCCTATTATTACAAACCTGCTAAAGAATTCGGTGAGATTTCCGGATATCAGGTTAACCACCAAAAAAACTGAAATAATGAGGTGGAACTCCCAATTACCAACAGTAAAGACAAAAAGTAGAATAAAGTATTTAGGGATTGAGGTATTAAATAATATTGATTAGATTGCCCGAGTAAATTTTGATATTAGAGCGAAGGAAACAAGAGAATTGCTAAAATCTTGGAGCAGCCTACCCCTTTCGTTCATTTGGAGATCTAATATCATAAACATGTCTATCCTGCCTAAGTTCTCCTTCATCTTCAATGCTACCCCACTGGAGTTTGGGACTCAATGGATCAAGAAGATCCAAGGCGAAATCAATGGATTCATATGGTCCTTGAAGGAAGTGAGGGTTGCGTGGACAAAACTACGCAGGAAGAAAAATCAAGGTGGTATTGCCATCCCCAATCTTCTTTTTTAGTACAGAGCCTTCCAGCTTATGAACATCAGGGTTCTTCTTAAAGCTCACTCCTTCTATACTCCTTACCTACAAGCTGCTACAGATGTCGACTGTTGTCGACAAATTTGGCCATCCAAAATACTTCAAAAAAATCTAATTGAAGGTATTAGGTGCAACTTGCAAACTGTGGTATGAGATAAGGAGAATCTTGAAAATTCCGTACTACAGTAGTCTAGCACCCATCTGAACTTGCCAGGAACTCCTGAATGCTTGAAAGACACACTGGCAGGATCCTTAAAGAAGGCTGGTATCACAAAGTGGGGGAAATTGACTCAAGCAAGATCTTTGAAAAGCTGGGATTCCTTATCAACAAGTATGGATGAGAAATTGTCCAGGTTTAGATATTACCAACTGGCAAGTTGGGTAAAGGATCTGAAAGAGTTTCAAGAAGATGAAACAGAGTTGGAAAAAGAACTACAAAGTGAGCTAGCACTAAATGATGTATCGAAATGGTACTGGCGGATGATACAAGCAGGAGGAGATGAATTCACTCTACCGACGGACCTATGGAAGAAGAATTTCCCTACATAAGACCTGCAGCATCTATGGCAAGTATCCTGTTCTTTAATATGGCACATAGTAGTATCTGCACCTCTCAGGAAAAATCATCTTTTCACATTACACAGGGAATTCTGGACGCCAGAAAGACTAACCAAAATGAACACGCAAGTGGTGAAAAACTGCGGTGAAGCCAAGGCAGACGACATTCACATGTTCCATCAATGTCTTCACTTTGGTAAGTAAGACTATTGAAAAAGCATTGGGACAGAATATCGAGGTAAGCGTAACTACTGTCATTTTTGGTGCAGTGGAAGGAAATTACTCTCCTCCTGTCTTAAATAATAAGCAAAAACAACTACTGTTCATGTTGATCTTACTGGCTAGGAGAGAGATATGTATACTTGCCAACCCTCCAACCTTAATTGAATGGCGATCTTCCGTGGAGAAATTCAGAAAGCTGGATAAATCCAGAGGGAAAAGCAATAGGACCAGATTCTGGGAAATATGGGACGAGAACATACACCAAAATGAAACATGATGGCAGGGTAGGGAGGGAAGTCCGATGATTACTTACAATGCAATAAAGCAAATTCAAGGATGGTCATCTTGGTGGCTCCAGGTGAGACCGCTCTGGGGAATTTGGAGATTCTAAGACACAATCCCACTGTAAGGTGTGAAGACAGTCCCATCTTCGAAAATACGAAGAAAAAAAATCCCACTCAGAAACAGACCAAAAAAATGGGATCTTGTCTACTCATATCTCAACTTTTGAATAAGTGAGGACAAAAAATAAAATTAAACTAAAAATAATAATTTAAGCGAGGCGTTTTGGCAACCTTCTTCAGTGTTAGAAGCTATCAGTAGGTCATCGACATACTGTAGCAATGCATTACCTGAGGGAAGTGTAAGGGAATCCAATTGACTTTTTAATGCTTGACTATATATACTAGGACCCTCAGTATGCCCCTGAGGAGCGCAACAGAATCAGAAGCTTATACCAGCCAGGGTGAATCCAAAAAGATGCCGGCTGTCTGGGTGGATGGGGATGCTGAAGAAAGCATTTTTTTAAATCAATCACAGAAAAGAATTTTGTAGTATAAGGGATTATTGTTAGGAGGGCAGTGATTTCAGGGACCATCAAGAACTGGGGATCCACTATTTTGTTAACTTCTCGCAAATCAATCACAAAATGATAGATATCAGGATGGGCATCAGGGGAGTCAGAGGGTACCTTCTTATGGATAGGGAGAATAGGGCTGTTACACACATTCGCTGCTGTCTCCTCAACCACTCTTGACTTAACCAAATCCTGTACAATCTGTAACAATGCTCGCTCTCCCGCCTGTGGTATTTTGTACTGAGGAATACGAGGCAACACAGCGTTGTCCTTTATCTTAATAGAGACCGGAGCAATCTGCAACAATCCCACATCCATTTCACCTGTGGCCCACAACGTGCGCGGCACGTCCTTGAATTCAGAGGGAAGCTGCACACACTGTATGGTACCAGTCATATTCGGTCCTATTGTCATATGGACACCACCCGGGAATAAGAAATGGTAGCATGCAATTTCTTCAACAGATTTAATCCCATTAAGTTCTCTCCACAATTTGCTGTCAGGAGAAATGGTGAATCTACGGTAAAGGGGCCAATAGTCAAAGCAAGAGGTTTGGAGATTGGGCTCACGACTGGTACGCATGAAAAACCCACTGACAAGTTATTTTGGCCAGACAGAGTTTCCCCAGGGACCAGTGACCAAGAAACAGAGCTATTTATTGCACCCATATCCACCAGAAATTCTTTCTCCGAGCCATGTATATCCGCTGTGACATAAGGACCACTCTGAGGTACAGGTATCTGGACTGGTCCCTCTCTCTGTCCTTGGCTGTCCTAGCTATAGGACATCCATGTCACCTCATCCATATCATAATTGTGAGAAGTTGGCCTGGTATATGCTGTCCACTAGTTAAAGTGGGCACCTTGCACCAGTCCAAATGACCATTATGGTGATTAGGTCAAAGATAAACTTTATAGAAAGCTATCCTGGTGGTAGCTATGGAGAACAGCCTTCAGGCTAAGTCTTGAAGGAATGTAAAGCAGCTTGATTCACCAGAACTGAACCTCCTGAGTGATCAAATGAAAGAAGAACCACACAAGTGTTATATAAAAATATGTATTCATTACTAAACACTCTCTACTAATCTCTATACAAGATTAGAACGTAAAGCACACAATACTTAATCAACAGAACTTCAGTAAATAGCACAATACACAGCGGACTCCAGGGGGAGACCGAAACCATCTACTAACAAAATGGTATAACAACAATGACTTCAATAGACACAGTGACTAGAGCACGTAGAATCGCTGGGACCCCAAGGAACAACCCAAAGAAGTGACACAGGGAGCCCACGGAGGACGGGTGCAGTGTGGGAACACTGATGCGTGCTCCGTACAACACTATGGGAAAGTTGCGGTTGGAAAAATAACGGTTTAAGGACACTTCGGAGAGGACTTCAAGCAAACCCTTTGGAACATAGAAGGTTATAAGGCCAGCACCCTTGTGAGTACAGAGGTGCCTGAGTTACCTATCCCAGAAGAGCCAGATGCATAGGGGTCAAGTGTTGTCGGAAATCCTCGTCGTTTTCAATGGCGTGATGCGAAGTAGTGCTGCTGCCGGGAAGATGAAAAGTGTCCGGTGGAATCCAAGCCTGGATCTGAGGTGAGAAGAACCTGAAAGCAGTGGGGACAGAGTCTGGGTCACTTCAGGGTAACCAGGAGCTCAATAGACGAATGCCCACTTATGTCGGGTGCTTCAGGTGTGAAGGTAGGTATTCTACCTTTACTACGCGGTCATTACTTCGTATTACCATTACTACTCATATTTTAGTTCGCAGATGCCATTACTTAGCATGCATTTACTTAGCATGCATTTACTACACATGTTCCATTACTTAGCATGCACTTACTACGCATAATGGAGTTACTGTGCAAATTAAAGTTTGGGGGTTAGTGTTAATGTTATGGGGAATTTATAGAGCGCACGTCTACTCCAGGGAGTGTCCTGACGCTGAGGTAATTTTAGGTGTCAGGGTGGGTCATGGTTTTTGGGGTGTAGGGGGTAATTTTAGGGTTCAGGGTGCGTTTAAGGTTTTGGAGTGCTGGGGTATTTTTGGGATTCAGGGTGTGTTTAGGTTTTGGTGTGCTGGGGTAATTTTAGGGGTCGGGTTGATTAGGGTTTTGAGGTGTGGGGGTTAATTTGAGGGTTCAGGGTGGGTTTAGGTTTTGGGGTACTGGGGTATTTTTAGGGGTCAGGGTGGGTTAGGGTTTTGGGATACAAGGGGTATTTTGAGGGTTCAGGGTGCGTTTAAGGTTTTGGGGTGCTGGGGTATTTTTGGGGTTCAGGGTGCGTTTAGTTTTTGGGGTACAGGGGAACTTTTAGGGGTCAGGGTGGGTTAGGTTTTTGGGGTGTAGGGGTTATTTTTTAGGGTTCAGGGTGCATTTAAGGTTTTGGGGTGCTGGGGTAGTTTTGGGGTTCAAGGTGCATTTAGGTTTTGGGGTGCTGGGGTAATTTTCGGGGTCAGGATTGGTTATGATTTTGGGGTGTAGGGGGTATTTTGAGGGTTCAGGGTGCATTTTACGGTGTTGGGTGCTGGGTTATTTTTGGGGTTCAGGGTGGGTTTAGGTTTTGGGGTGCTGGAGTAATTTTTGGTGCCAGGGTAGATTAGGGTTTTGGGGTGTAGGGGGTCATTTTAGGGATCAGGGTACATTTAAGGTTTTGGGGTGCTGGGGTATTTTTGGGGTTCAGGGTGCATTTAGGTTTTAGGGTGCTGGGGTAATTTTAGGTGTCAGGGTGGGTTAGGGTTTTGGGGTGGATGGGGTATTTTGAGGGTTTAGGGTGTGTTTAAGGTTTTGGGGTGCTGTGGTATTTTTAGGGTTCAGGGTGCATTTAAGGTTTTGGGGTGCTGGGGTATTTTTAGGGTTTAGGGTGCATTTAGGTTTTGGGGTGCTGGGTTAATTTCAGGGGTCAGGGTTGGTTAGGGTTTTGGGGTGTAGGGGGTATTTTTAGGGTTCAGGGTGCATTTAAGGTTTTGGGGTGCTGAGGTATTTGGGGTGTTCAGAGTGGTTTTAGGTTTTGGGGTGCTGGGGTAATAGGTGTCAGGGTGGGTTAGGGTTTTGGAGTGTGTGAGACCGGCCTCGTGACGTGGGCCCTCCCGACCAGCAAGTTACCCTACAACCACGCCGAACCTCGTGGACACGGCCTTCCGGCTCCCGTGGGCCAACATCCCGAGGGCCGACCAGATCCCCAACACGCATGCCCGGCCGAGGGAGAACGAAACCCCCACCCCAAACCAGACCGAGAGGCGCCGACCCTGTCACACCTCTGGTCTCTCCCCCGAGGGAGGTTTCGATCGACCACCAGGCCCCCGGTGAGCGGGCACCTCGCCTGCTGGTTGTCTGGAGTCCCTCCCAGACCCACCTGAACAGATCAAAGGGCCGAGCGACAGGAAACCCCGACACACCGCCCCCCAGGCACCAGACCCCTCTCCGCGAGGACTCCGGACTTCAAAGAGGAGGGGGAGTATAACAAGGGGTGCGGAGAGGACGGGAGCAGAGAAGACCTGGACTGACGAGAGCCTGCTGACCTGGTCGCGGCTCGATCGCTCACCGAAGAGAAGAACGCTACCCGAACTCTGAACCACCTGAGCCCTGCGGACGCTGTCGCGGCTCCCCGAACTCTGAACCATCTGAGCCCTGCTGACGCTGTCGCGGCTCCCGAACTCTGAACCATCTGAGCCCTGCTGACGCCGTCGCGGCTCCCCAAATTCTGAACCATCTGAGCCCTGCTGACGCCGTCGCGGCTCCCCGAATTCTGAACCATCTGAGCCCTGCTGACGCCATCGCGGCTCCCTGAACTACGACCCTCCGGTGCCTGCTGAGTGACTCGCGGCCCGCTCCTCCAAGAGAATCGGCAGAGATTGCCGAAGAGAAGCAACATCCCCTCAGCTCGAGGATTGAGAGCTGTGCGCCGGATACCTCGCAGAGACACTCATTCAAAGACTGTCCCGCTACCCCTTTCCCTCCTCACGAGATCGCTGCCGCTTGTGGCATTAATTCTGCACCTGCCTGCCGGATCATAAAGATCCCTGACAACTACCGATAAAAGCATATTGTCTTATAACGACTTACTGTGTGGTGTCCCTCTATCCGAAGAGAGAGTAAGCGCGGCGTGTGCGATCCTAGGTGCGAGACCCTTCCAGGAAGGGCCTTCCTGCTCTTGCTCGGCCTAACTCTGGGTAAGGTGGACCTCCGGGTGGTCGGGAACACATTCCGCAGCCTCCCCGGGGAACGCCTTCCAACATTTGGTGGCAGGTGACGGGATCCGAGCCAACACCTAGAGATCGTGCAGTAGACGGCTTACGCACTACCAAGAAGAAATGGAAGGAGAAACTTCCCTAGGTGCCGCAGGCACCAACCCGAGCACGGCATTTCAAAAGGACCAGTTAGAATCTTATACGCACCGAGAACTGAAACAATTTTGCAAAGACTTTGGAATCGCTATCACCGGACTAAGCACGAAAGAGGACTTCCAGGGGGCATTAAAAACCTGGATCGAGGCGGGAACTCCCCGGACACAAACAGAAGGAGAGCCTCCCAACGAACCACGAAGCACCCCGGGGAGTAACGGCGCCCCCGAGGAGGGCCTATCCCCAGAGGAACTAGCGGACCGAGAAAGAGGTCGCAACCACGAACTGGAACTAGCAAAATTAAAAATCGAAGGAGAGATAAAACTGGCTGAAAAAAAACTGGCGGTGGAACAGTTACGCCTACAAGGAGAACTAGAGGAAAAGAAACAACAGAGAGAACACGAAGAAAGAAAACTCCAACTAGAGCACGAACGTAGCCTAAAAGAAATCGAGCTCAAGGCTAAGAAAGCGGAGGCCCGACCCTCGGAAACCCAACCCATTTCCTCCACCGCGGAACCAAAGGTCCACATCCCCAAAGATGTGGTGAAAGAATACTATAAGAACGACGACATTCAGCAATGGTTCAAGGCCTACGAAGTCGCCATGACCTCCCACCGAGTCCCGCAGAAAGACTGGGGGGCTGGGCTGTGGGGCCGGTTCCTGAGCGAGGGGAGAGATACCCTGCTGGACCTGCCCTCCACGGTGATGAACTCCTACAGTCACATGAAAGAGGCCCTGGTAGCCAGATATGGGCTCACCCCTGAAATGTACCGGCAACAGTTTAGAGACTGCAAAAAGATACCCGGTACCACCTGGGTGGAGTACGTGAACTTTTACAGCCGGGCCTTGGACGGATGGATCAAGGGCAGCAAGGTCTCCACCTTTGAGGAGCTGTTCGACCTAATCGCATGGGAACACTTGTCCGCTAATTGCTTCGTAGAGCTGCGCCAGCACCTCCTGGACAGCAAACTCACAGACCCTCGAAAACTGTCCGTCGAGGCTGACCGGTGGGTGAACACCCGGGCCTCCCGGGGCCCCGTGGGAGACTACGGTCGCCACAATCAGGGACCCCCCCGCCAGAGGGGCGGAGGGAATCAAGGGGATCCCCGCTCAGCCCTCCCAGAGGACAATCTCCGCCCTTTCCAGCTCCACCTCCGGCCAGCACCGGGCCACCAGGGAGGCCGGGGCCCCGAGTGAGGATCACCTGTTTCCGCTGCCAACAGACCGGACACTATGCCAGTGACCCTCAATGTCCCCTGTACCAGCGGACCGCCACAACAACCCCGCCGGCTCGACAGATGGCCTCCGTAGCCCTGGGGGAAGAGATGGAAGACTCAGAAGAATGGGAACCAGCCGCCATGGCCTTGGTCTCCCTAGGGGACCGGGAGATGGTCCCTGGAACGTCCCTGCCCGCCAACACGAAGAAGTACCGACAGCAGGTAACGGTCAACGGTCACCGCATCGAGGGCCACCGGGACACGGGGGCGAGTGTCACGGCGGTTCATTGTCACCTGATTTCCGAAGATCAGATCCTGCCTGGCGCCTTTTGCCCCGTCATATCATCAGACAATTCCGAGAGCCTCTGCCGGATGGCCCTAGTCCCCTTCGAATGGGGGGGAGTCACCGGCAAGTTAAAGGTGGTGGTCCGAACCTCCCAGCCCGTGGACTGCCTCCTGGGCAACGACCTTGAGAACTCCCCGTGGGGACAAGTGGAACGAAGAGCCCACCTCGAGATGATGGGCCTACCCGAGTGGGTATGCGCCACCACGCGCTCGATGACTCTCAGGGCGCCTTCCTCCGAGGGGGGAGAGGCCATGCCGCTGAGCACCGCCACCATCCCCGAGATCCAGAATACACCACCAGAGGCCAACGACCCCCTTCTGGACGAACCAACCGCTCCCGACGAGGGACCAGTGCCTTCCGACCCCGAAACCCTGACCAAACTCGGGGACTTTCCAGAACTGGCCCCGTGGCCCTGCGAAGGGGGCCCCTCCCGTGAAGAGTTCTGCCAAGAACAATCCACCTGCCCGTCCCTCATTGGACCCCGACAACAGGCCGAGGCCCAAGCAGCAGGCGACCGGACTGGCACCCACTGGGTATACTGGGAGAACGGACTGCTGTACAGCGAACAGAAGTCGGCCGAGTTGGGATCGGCCCGAGTACTAGTGGTACCCCTACGCTTCCGAAGTCTTCTCCTGGGCCTGGCCCATGATGTACCCCTGGCCGGACACTTAGGCCAAGATAAGACCTACCAACGACTCGTCACCCACTTCTATTGGCCCAAGATGCGAGCAAATATGGAGGCCCACTGCAAGTCCTGCCCCACGTGCCAGGCCAGCGGAAAGAGTGGCGGCAAGCGCAAGGCTCCGCTACAACCCTTCCCCGTCGTCAGTACCCCTTTTGAGCGGGTAGGAATCGACATTGTAGGACCGCTGGACCCCAAGACCGCCCAGGGCCACCGGTTCATCCTCGTCCTGGTGGATCATGCCACCCGTTACCCCGAAGCCATCCCTCTCCGCACCGTGACGGCCCCCGTGGTGGGCCGGGCCTTGATGGGGATCTTCTCCCGCATGGGGTTCCCCCGTGAAGTCGTGAGTGACCGGGGTACAAACTTTATCTCCCGATATATGAAGTCCCTCTGGCAGCAGTGTGGAGTATCGTACAAATTCACCACCCCGTACCACCCCCAAGGAAACGGCCTAGTCGAGCGCTTTAACAAAACACTGAAAGGGATGATCATGGGCCTCGAGGAACCCCTACGCCGGAGGTGGGACGTCCTCCTCCCCTGCCTCCTGTTCGCCTACCGGGAGGTTCCCCAAAAATCCCTGGGATTCAGCCCATTTGAACTACTATATGGACACCCCGTCCGGGGACCCCTGAGCCTGGTCAAGGAGGGGTGGGAAACAACCCCCCGGGGGACCCCTCCGGATGTGTTCCGATACATCTTGGCGCTCCGCAACCAGACCCGGAAATTCAGAGAACTCGCAGAAGCGACCCTCGAGGCTAGTCAGGAAGAAATGAAGCGCTGGTATGACCAGAATGCTATGCTGGTCGAGTTTCAGCCGGGCCAACAAGTCTGGGTCATGGCCTCGGTGAGACCCTGCGCCCTCCAAGATAAATGGACTGGACCCTTCAAGGTGGTCGAGCGGAAGAGCCAAGTCACCTATCTCGTCGATGTACAGTCCCCGCGGAACCCCCTCCGGGTCCTCCACGTGAACCGCCTCAAACCTCACTTTGTACGGACAGAATTGAGTTTACTCCTGGCCACCGACGATGGGGCCGAAGAAGACACCGAGCCCCTTCCAGACCCCCTGGGGGCGAAAGAGACCGATGGGTCCGTGGAGGGAGTGAAACTGTCAACCGCCCTCACAGCCCAACAGTCCAACGACTGCCGCCAGCTACTAGGGCAGTTCGCGGACCTCTTCTCCCTGACCCCTGGGGTCACCAACTGGTGTGTCCACGACGTGAACACCGGTGACAGCCCGCCAGTGAGACATCGGGCCTACCGGGTCCCTGATCGGGTCCGAACCTGCATCCAGACCGAGGTGGCGAAGATGCTAGCCCTCGGAGTGATTGAACCCTCCGACAGCCCCTGGGCCAGCCCCGTAGTCCTGGTTCCGAAAGCAACTACCCCGGGTGTTGCCCCTGAGCTGAGGTTTTGCGTGGACTACCGAGGACTCAATGCGGTCACCCGAGCGGACGCTCACCCTATCCCCCGTGCCGACGAGCTCATTGACCGTCTTGGGGCCGTTCGCTACCTCAGCACCTTCGACCTGACTAGTGGATACTGGCAGATTGCCCTCACCGAGGGAGCCAAGGAGCGCTCCGCCTTCTCCACCCCGGATGGGCACTACCGCTTTAGGGTGATGCCGTTTGGAATGAAGAATGCCCCGGCCACCTTCCAGCGGCTGGTGAACAGGGTCCTGTCCGGACTAGAGGGGTTCAGCGCAGCATACCTCGACGACATAGCAGTCTTCAGCTCCCAATGGGCCGAGCACCTCCAGCACCTCCGTCAAGTCCTGCTGGCTCTGCGCCGGGCCGGCCTCACCATCAAAGCCAGCAAATGTCAGATTGGGCACGGCTCCGTAACCTATCTGGGGCACCAGGTGGGAAGTGGGTAGGTCGCCCCCCTCCAGCCGAAGATCGACGCCATCCTGTCCTGGGAACCCCCCGCAACCCAAACGGAAGTCCGGGCCTTCCTGGGCCTCACCGGCTACTACCGAAGGTTTATCAAGAACTATGGCAGCATCGCAGGCCCCCTCACAGAACTAACCTCCAAAAAACACCCCAAGAAAGTACACTGGACTCCCTCCTGCCAGAAGGCGTTCGACACCCTCAAGGCCGCTATGTGCGCAGCTCCAGTGCTCAAAGCACCCGACTACGCCCAGGAGTTTGTGGTCCAGACGGACGCCTCGGAACACGGCATCGGGGCAGTCCTCTCCCAGTTCGACGACAAGGGCATAGATCGGCCCATAGCCTTCATCAGCCGAAGGTTGCTGCCCCGGGAACAGCGGTGGAGCACCATTGAGAGAGAGACCTTCGCAGTAGTCTGGGCCCTCAAAAAGCTACGACCCTACCTGTTCGGAACCCACTTCCGAGTACAAACGGATCACCGCCTCTTGCGGTGGCTGATGCAGATGCGAGGGGAAAACCCCAAGTTGCTACGCTGGTCCATCTCCCTCCAAGGGATGGATTTCACGGTGGAACATCGCCCCGGGACGGACCACGCCAACGCGGATGGCCTGTCCCGATTCTTCCGCTTCAGCGAGGAGAACCCCCAAGTGGATGGGTAGTTCTCCCCGCCTTTCAGCTGGGGGGGCACGTGTGAGACCGGCCTCGTGGGTGGGCCCTCCCGACCAGCAAGTTACCCTACAACCACGCTGAACCTCGTGGACACGGCCTTCCGGCTCCCGTGGGCCAACATCCCGAGGGCCGACCAGATCCCCAACACGCATGCCCGGCCGAGGGAGAACGAAACCCCCACCCCAAACCAGACCGAGAGGCGCCGACCCTGTCACACCTCTGGTCTCTCCCCCGAGGGAGGTTTCGATCGACCACCAGGCCCCCGGTGAGCGGGCGCCTCGCCTGCTGGTTGTCTGGAGTCCCTCCCAGACCCACCTGAACAGATCAAAGGGCCGAGCGACAGGAAACCCCGACACACCGCCCCCCAGGCACCAGACCCCTCTCCGCGATGACTCCGTACTTCAAAGAGGAGGGGGAGTATAACAAGGGGTGCGGAGAGGACGGGAGCAGAGAAGACCTGGACTGACGAGAGCCTGCTGACCTGGTCGCGGCTCGATCGCTCACCGAAGAGAAAAACGCTACCCGAACTCTGAACCACCAGAGCCCTGCGGACGCTGTCGCGGCTCCCCGAACTCTGAACCATCTGAGCCCTGCTGACGCTGTCGCGGCTCCCCGAACTCTGAACCATCTGAGCCCTGCTGACGCCGTCGCGGCTCCCCGAATTCTGAACCATCTGAGCCCTGCTGACGCCGTCGCGGCTCCCCGAATTCTGAACCAACTGAGCCCTGCTGACACCGTCGCGGCTCCCTGAACTACGACCCTCCGGTGCCTGCTGAGTGACTCGCGGCCCGCTCCTCCAAGAGAATCGGCAGAGATTGCCGAAGAGAAGCAACATCCCCTCAGCTCGAGGATTGAGAGCTGTGCGCCGGATACCTCGCAGAGACACTCATTCAAAGACTGTCCCGCTACCCCTTTCCCTCCTCACGAGATCGCTGCCGCTTGTGGCATTAATTCTGCACCTGCCTGCCGGATCATAAAGATCCCTGACAACTACTGATAAAAGCATATTGTCTTATAACGACTTACTGTGTGGTGTCCCTCTATCCGAAGAGAGAGTAAGCGCGGCGTGTGCGATCCTAGGTGCGAGACCCTTCCAGGAAGGGCCTTCCTGCTCTTGCTCGGCCTAACTCTGGGTAAGGTGGACCTCCGGGTGGTCGGGAACACATTCCGCAGCCTCCCCGGGGAACGCCTTCCAACAGGGTGTAGGGGCTAATTTTAGGGTTCAGGGTGTGTTTAAGGTTTTGGGGTGCTGGGGTATTTTTGGGGTTCAGGGTGCGTTTAGGTTTTGGGGTACAGGGGTACTTTTAGGGGTCAGGATTGGTTATGATTTTGGGGTGTAGGGGGTATTTTGAGGGTTCAGGGTGCATTTTACGGTGTTGGGGTGCTGGGTTATTTTTGGGGTTCAGGGTGCATTTAGGTTTTGGGGTGCTGGGTTAATTTCAGGGGTCAGGGTTGGTTAGGGTTTTGGGGTGTAGGGGGTATTTTTAGGGTTCAGGGTGCATTTAAGGTTTTGGGGTGCTGAGGTATTTGGGGTGTTCAGAGTGGTTTTAGGTTTTGGGGTGCTGGGGTAATATTAGGTGTCAGGGTGGGTTAGGGTTTTGGGGTGTAGGGGCTAATTTTAGGGTTCAGGGTGTGTTTAAGGTTTTGGGGTGCTGGGGTATTTTTGGGGTTCAGGGTGCGTTTAGGTTTTGGGGTAATTTTAGGTGAAAGGGTGGGTGAGGGTTTTGGTGTGCATGGGGTATCATGGGGTATTTTGAGGGTTCAGGGTGTGCTTAAGGTTTTGGGGTGCTGGTGTATTTTTAGGGATCAGGGTTGGTTAGGGTTTTGGGTGCATGGGGTATTTTTAGGGTTCAGGGTGTGTAAGGTTTTAGAGTGCTGGGGTATTTTTAGGTGTCAGGGTGGGTTAGGGTTTTGGAGTGTAGGGGGTAATTTTTGGGTTCAGGGTGCGTTTAGGTTTTGGGGTCCTGGGATATTTTTAGGGGTCAGGCTGAGATAGGGTTTTGGGGAGTAGGGGGTATTTTTAGGGTTCAGGGTGCGTGCCAGGGGATAGGTTACTATTACGATTAATTTTTTGTTTTAAAGTACCAATAACGTGTTGTAACGGTATGCGTAATAATTAACTGCAAAGTAAAAGCATTTTTAACCTCTTCAGTGCCCATGACGAGATAGTCTCGTCATGGAGCACGGTCGCGCTGTGCCCATGACGAGACTATCTCGTCATGAACCCCACCCACTAATGTAACGCCCGGCACAGGAGGGGGAAAGGGCGTGGCACAGAAGGGGTTAATGTATTTGTATATATTTGCAAAGTAAAAGCATGCGCATTAAAATCATGCGTAGTAAAGGTATTTGCGAAGTATAAACTTCGAAGTAAATACCTGCGGAGTAACGGTATGCTAAGTAACATCATATATTCGTGAAGATAGGATGCTTGACTCTGCAGCTATAGAGACGAGGAGACGTCGACGACGACCAAAGTCCCGAGGTGAGCTGTCCCACAAAGGATGTTGAATGCTGAGGGGTCACTGTCCGGATTGAACACCAACAAGCTTTGGCCAAGGCAACCCACGCGGGCAGAGGACCAGCAAGGTCCAGGAGACTCTCCAAGCTATGGGGAGTCAGTGCACGTCTGGAGCAACCAGGGAAGCCCAAAGAAAATCAAAGTGACCATCGCCAGGACCCACAGGCCAACAGACCAGGGATCGCGAGGAGACCTTGAGCAGATTCACAAAGCACCAGCCCACAGAGCACTCGTGGAGTGGAGGCCGGAGATCTTCGGTGGAAATACTGTTCGGGGTTGGGACTACTCGTAGTCCAAATCACAGCCTCAAGGATCGCCCAAAAACATATGCTGCTCCTAAAGTACACGGTGCACAGGGGTTCAGGTTGCACGGTCCCCACAAGGGATACTGATCTCAGGATTGCTGAAAGAGCAGATAGACCTCAGGCACGCTCGGGAACTCACCTCCTGTGTTGCAGAAATCTTCAGAGTCCTCAGGAGATGCAAACCGGTCAGATGCGTTGAGGTGCCTGCTGCTGCAGGGGAGTAACTCCTTTACTCCAAGGGAGATTCTTCTGTCGTCCAGCGAAGTGTAGACCGTTGAAGTACTTGGTTTCTGTTGGAGAGTTAAGTCCGGGTAAAATCCAAAGTCCTGTAATCGGGTTTCCCACTTATACCCAGGGAATGGGTTGGACTGACTCTGGGGACCCTCCTAGGGGAGGGGCAGGACAGAGGGGTGGCTACATCGATGTCCTTTGTCCAGTTTTGCGCCAGAGCAGGAGCAAATGGCTCCTGGAACTGGTTTGAGCTAGACTATGCATGCAGACACCAAATGTGCCCCAGTGCAGACTTTCTGGCACTCTCAGATCGCAGCCACCCAGCCTCAATACACTAAAGTCTGTCTGGGAGGTGGTCACACCTCCCTGTGACAGGAAACCTATTGTCAGGCCTTCCTCTGCTCAAGCTTGGCTCAGCAGCAGGAGGGCACACTCATGTCTGTGGCTGGCAGCATCCATTTTGTGATGCCCAGGTCGTGAAAGCTGGTACCGGGTATACCGGTGATCCACATAAGTCTCTCTAGGAGGGTGGAATCATAACTCCCCCGCCAGTTACTTGCGGAGAGGTATGATTCCAAGGTGTTTGACACCAAACACGGCATGTTTCTAAGCAGCCATTTTAAAGTTAGTATTTACCGCGAGGTTATAATGCACTTAAGTATATATGGTTGGCTGCATCACAGACAACCCCGGAGAATAGATTCCGAAGATGCAGAGGGGCCCCACTCTTGCCGGGGCACCCTCTCACACAAAACCCAGCACCCTGCCTTCAGGATTGTTAAGGCCTGCCATAGGGGTGACTGATAGGTTTATGAGTGTAGTGATTTAGAATAGATATAGGGAATCTATATCTAAGTAAGGGGTGCATGCACCTCCTTACACAGGCTGCAGTAGCAGACCTCTGGTGTCAGTTTGAATAGCCTCTCAGGGATGGCACAATACATGCTTCAGCCCCTGGGAGGCCTCTGGGGTACCTATGCCCTGGGTACATGGTGTACCATATACTAGGGACTGATAAGGGTACCCCAGAATCCAATCTGGAGTGTACCTAAAGTACATGCAATCTATTTACAAGAGAAAGTATATAGACTGGGGTCCTGAATAGTAGGTTCCCAGTCAGACCAAGTAAAAAGCAGCGATACATCAGCAAACAAAAAGTGGGGGTAACCACAAGAGGCAGATCCTACTCTCCAACAATAATCATCATGGTAGTACTGCTTTCCAAGAGGATCATCAAAATAATTCTGGTCAGAACGACTCTGCGAAGACTCATCTGTCTGAACCCCATCACGACCACCTCCACCATGACCCCATCTCCTTGAGCTCCTGCCTCTGGGGGCTGCCACTTTCTGCAACAGTTCTGGACACTACCTTTGCCAATGCCCCTCCTTTTTACAATATGCACATTGATTCGGCCCCACAAGTGTGCTATTTCTATTAGTACGAGACGACTGTTGGATCGGTCCAGTGCCGCGTTCCCTGCCACTTCCCCTAGCTGCCTGCGGCATCAACACCTTTGTTTTCAAGTCTTTATTTTTCCTTTCCACTTTTCCTTCTACTCATTCTCCCTGTGCTCGTAGTACTGTGCCATACTCAATATCACCGAAGGGGAGGAGGTGGTACACATACTCTCTGATGCCTGCAACCGGGTATCAATCTCTGGTAGCAAATTCATAACAAATCTATTAACGAACAATCAGACACCCCCTTCCATCGACTAATCCTGCCCGCTGAAATCCCAAAATACCCATTCAAACCTGGTGGTAAAATCAGGCACACTTTCATCTTCCTTTTGACGACATGCTGTTATTTTATCCCAATCGACTCGCCTCGGTGGTATCAGGGCATGCATATACGTAATAGTACGATTCGGCAAAGCTAATATCTCACCAGGTTTCCTCTTGTTCTCCCACGCCTGATCTCATCCCAAGTGCCTCCCAGCTCCACAACATGGTCCTGCGTATGCACCTGTCTCCAAATATCCACAGGTTACAACAATCCGAAAAACATCTGAATATCTACAAGTGTCATCACTGTCAATGAGGCAGCCTCCGTCAATTCCTTGTAATATGCAGTCGGATTCTTTCTAGGGTCGGGTAACTGACTTAAAGAGATAAAACCGTGTTCCTTTTCCATGGAGTGTAAACCGATTGCTCCTGGAAACAGGCCTCTACTCGCTGCCTGACAACAGTGTTCTGTTGATCACGTAGCTCCGGAATCTCGGGGTGAAAAATAGGATGTACTCATCGGAAACTGTGACCCTGTCGTTGGAGTGTTCTGCTGCAGTCTACCTCAAAAACCTCCCAATGTGGCAACATTACTAAATACGTCGTTAGGAGCCAGGTTAGCAGCATACACATGGTCCTGGATATCATAAATTATTTTAGGTGCAACGCCATTAAGACATTGTTCCCACAACCCTATTAACGTGGCCAACATATGCTTGAGGGTGTACTGCTGCACGAATGGCTCATAATCTTTCATCACACTCCACACATCCTCCACACTATAAATCGGACTATGGGACCACTGTGAGGCTTGGTCCACCACCATCTTCTTCTCCTCATTTCCCACATCTGCTCGGATCAGCACCCGTCCCATTCGTTCTCAAGCTGCAGCCCAATTACCCTCATCCAACCCACGCACCGGAATCCCAATGTTTGACACTACTGGGGAGGAGACATTCGAGGAAGACACAATAGGTGAAGGGGCAGACACAAGCGTTAACAATGGCTGGGTGGAGGGTCCGAGTGACGGAGAGAGAGTATAAGCGGAAACTATAGGTGTAGAAGGGAGACTCGCAGTAACAGCATCTGCAGTATGTGAAGCTAGAGAAAGAACGGGGGGTGCCGTGGCTAAAGCAGCTGGATCAGGGACAGGAGGAGAACCTGTGATGGAAACCTGTGGAGCAGAAGTCAAAGGTGTAGGAACAATTTGGTATATTCTCTGGGGGGCATAGGGAGGAAGAGGTCGGGAGTTTAAGAGCTCCTCCACGAATGTATCATCCTCTTCTCGAGTAACATAGGATTTGTCACATTGCAATCAAAATTTTCTATCAGCACATTCTATTCCCTTTTCTATTTTCTCTCTATCGAAAGCTACTGCCTTCTGAGTCACTGTCTGCATCTTTCCTCGCCTAGCGTATTTCTCTGCTTTTATGCGCCTCTGCCTGGCTTCCTTCTGCCATACCTGAAGGGAATAAAATATTGATTGTCTACTCCGTTTTGCAAACAATTTATGCTGCAAGAAATTCAATTTCTGTTCATCAAAGGTACCTGTTAATGGCCACTGGAGCTCGGCATTGTCCCTCGTATATTTGTGGCAAAATTTGGGGTGCCTTCTGGAGGTGCAGGTTGACGTTCCTCCAGCCGAACATCAGTAGAACAACAATAGCACCCCAAACACCACAATTTGCTCAGACAAGGCATCGTAATATAGGATAAGTTCAATATTTGCACCAGACAACTAACAGAACTAATTTGGTCCTCCGACCGTCCCAAACAAAGGCAACCACAATTCAGTCTGCACCAGAAAGACAAGTTCACGCCCCAGGCATTTTCAAGAATAAGGCAAATTCACCATATTGCCTGGCAGAGTGTCCACAGACCCTCTGTATTGAAACGGTCCGCAGACCAAACAAGTTGAGAAATAGATTCCAGACCACACCCGAAATTATTCATGATGGCACCATATTTACCAAAAGACAAACTCACCTGGTGCACACAGGTTGAGCAAAGTTATTCTCCACTGCCGACTCTTCAAACGTCAGATTAAAGGGATTCGCCTTTCCGGACCCTAGCCAGGATGACCGCTGGGCAAGGCACCGCCCGATCAGACAGGTGGAGCAGCTGCAAGAACTAAGATCTATCGTGTGGGGATCCTCGATCTGCCCATCCGACCCAGCACGGCCCTGTCCCCCAAAGCCGTTTGCGGGCGAGATGGGTCAGCCCGATGAAGTCCCTGTTCGGGCGCCAACTGAAGGAAGTGTCCCGAATCTGGTCACCCAGGTCACTAGGGACCACCTCTTTGCCTTCCAAGAAAGACAGACAGTAGACTGTAGAGAATACAAACCAAGCAATTTTATTGGTAGTGCGCTGCTGGGAGGTACGGCCTGACCAGCCTCATGAGATAGCTGCAGAGGGACTGACTGCCCCCAACATAACATCAGATAATATACATTTTTCAGATCCCTAAGAACCTGCAAAGACTGGAAAATTCCAGTCCGGGCACTGATGAACAAAGGGGCAGAGAGAGAGAAGCTACCACTTGTAGAACGGGTACATCTTATCATATTCTCAAGGTTGCCTTACTTGAGCACATCGTTCCTCAATGTGAGAGCAGGGATACAAGAGAGGATAGGCTTGCAAGGGCAGAATGAACCATTCATCATTAGTGTATTATGATACGGCCATGAATATGATACAGGAAAATAACTTGAAGCTGCCTCCTTCGTCAAGGGAGGCAGGCAATGTGACAGAGTCTTACTTTTCGATCATAGTACAAAATGGCACTTACATACAAAATGGCGCCGTAAATGCGAATTCAACACTCAAAATGCAAGAAGGAGTCAGCTAGACGCATTTTCAGTCCAACATATGTGTGTCTGTGAATAGTACGAAACATGGAAGACTCTGGGTGCTATTTTGGGAGACTCAGGGCTGACTGGAGTAGCATGAGGAGGAAGAGAAATGGCCCTAGACAGATTTGTGTATTGCTGCATTGGTTTCTGATCTTTAATTTGCCTCTTTCTACTGGTTTCTGACGTTTATTTTTTCTCTTGTTGCTCAGGCCTGCCCATTATTTTTGCCTCTTTCTGCTCATTTATGACCTTTATGTTTCCTCTTTCTGCTCGGTTCTGCTAATTTTTTTTTATCTCTCTGCTTGCTTCTGGCCCTTATTTTTCCTCTTTCTGCTTGTTTTTCCCTCTTCTTGCTGTTTCCCTCCTCCTGCCACCCAGGGCCCTGCCTCCCCCCCAGGACCTACTTACTGAAGGTTTAAGCACGACTCCATTGAGCAGGTGCTTGTACCAGCTCTGCATGCGACAGTTCTCCTGTCTAGATTGCCCGCAGTCCGCCGAAGCCTTACATTTGTGCCTTCTCTGCTTGTTTTCTGCCTTATCTGCCTTCTTTTCTGCTCGCTTTTCTGACCACTTCTGCTCTCTATTTTTGCGTCTATGCTTGTCCTGCCCATTATTTCGCCTCTGTCTGTTCATTAATGACCTTTATTTTTCCACTTTCTGCCCATTATTTTTCCTCTTTCTGCATTTTTCTGACCTTTATTTTTCATCTTTATGTTCCTTTCTGACCTTTATTTTTCCTCTTTCTGCTAGTTTCTGACCTGGCTCTCCAATTGAGACATGACATCCACAGTGCCCAGATACCCATAGGGATGGCAGTGCTGTGCTCTACAAATGTTAATTGATTGAATTCGTAGGGGGCTCTTTAACTCATGGAGAGGTCACTGGAAAGGGGACTGGGCATACCTCAGGAAGGAGGTGGGGTTGAAAAGAGAGTGGTAAAGTGTGGGGCTTTGGGGGTCATAGGTTAATTTTTTGATGCACATATCACTGTGGCTGACATCCAGGTGTGAACCTCTAGCTAATCCCATGGCCTATGCTGTGGGGTTATCAGATCTGGAGTCTCCCAATTGTGACAGACTGCTTTCTGAAGGAAAGGCAGGACTGGGGATTGGGCAATTCAAATGAAGCAGACCTCCAAAACAAACTTCAAAGTTTCACATCATAAATCACATTTGGTGTCCATATAGGACTATAAGAAGGGGAGCTCAAGGCCTCTAAAACTGTAAACTGTCAAGCAGCCAGTCAGGATGTGCAAAGAGAAGCTCTGCAAGACTTCTACGTGTGACCATAACTAGAGGCTAAGGCTTGCCGGTCTTTCAGCTGGGTAAGGGGACATCACCCAGGAACATCCAAAACCACCTACCCCTGAGCCTAGGACACCAGTGCCTGCCCGCTTGCCATGATCAGTGTATCTTGTGAGGAAGAGGAGAGTGCTGGAGAGAGCGAGATCCAGTGGGGGATTCTGGCAACTGGATACTGGTAGCGAGGTGTGAGGAGACGGCTGCTGCACCGATCCGGTCAATGCCCGTGTGCAGGTTCAAGTAGGTGACCCTGTATGCCGAGGGAGGCCTCTTGAAGTTAGTGATTGACAGCATCACTGATGTGCTGATCAGTTCAGAGACCATGTGCAGAGTAAAGTCGGTGACCCTGAATGCCAGATAGGGCTGCCGTAAGGATTTCGCTAGGGCGATCAGGCCATAGCCCATTTGCACAGTAAGGTCAGGGACCTTGTGTGCCAGATGGGGCCACCGGAAAGGACAAGGGTTGTTACCTAGTTCAAGCCGTTGTACTGAGAAAAGGTCGCAGTGGCGCACAAATAAGTGAACCACCATTACTGAGATGTACATAGTAATCATGGTTACCTCCTACTGGGAATAAGGAAGCACATATTGCCATAGGTTTTAAGTTTGACTTTAAAAAGGTGAATCCCTATCTGCAAGTTTTCCATTTCTTTTGAATCTATTCGGTTAAATGGCAGCGCCTATTGGAATAGGAGTAAATTACCGGGAAGCAGTTACTCAAGATCTCAAGACTAGAGGTGTCCCCGAGGCAGGAGGACGGGAGAGATACATTAGTAATAGCTGCTCAAGCACCTTATGCCTTTGAGACATTTTATTCATGGGTGGAGTTAGAGACTGAAAACACCAACACAGGGAAGTTTCAGGCTTAAAAACCTGCATCATTGCCTGCTTACTATAGGGCATACCAGGATATGGAAATCCCTTTAACTTACAATGAACCTCAAACAAAGGTTGCTGGTGAGTTACCACACACACACACACATGCTCGCACACATACATGCGCACATGCACGCATGCATGAACACATGCACGTCTGATTAGGACCCCTTAGTAATGATGGGGCTACGTGGCCAGTACTAGCTGGTTACAAACCCTTGCCACATCATAAGACATTAGCACTAGCTGATGTTGTAGGGATCTTAAATTATACAGTCTGCTTATACAGGAAATGTATAGTTTGTACTGTCTGTCATGTCTCTAGACCTGCTCTAGCGGTGGGAGAAGTAGTTCAGGGACAAGTACAATCAATCAGTTTACAGACAATGAATGCTATCATGGGAAAGGTGCGCCTGAAGCATGATGAGATTGCCTTCTGGAATGCTGAAAAGACCAACCAATTGTGGTCTATTCGCACATGACCACCCAAAACAAACATAGAATACCGACTATGCATTTTCTTCTTGAGATATTACCACCAAAAAAGAATGTAATACCTGAGGAAGCATATTTCCATACATCTCTTCTAACACATATAGCACACTGACTTAATAGGCACAGAAATAGCAAGGGGCCGCACGAGTTCTGGACTTAGGAATTAAGTTAATGGGGAACATCTCAATACTTTTCTCAATCACCCTTAGCAACATTAAGGGAGAAGCTTTGGATCTGGATATACATCAGAGACAGTTCAATATCCTGAACGGGAACTACCGAAAATTATTGTGGAAGTTTACACCGCTGTGGGTTGTGATATCTTGGTTGCATGAGCTGTTAAGCCACATTTAGGTCACAGTGAAGGTTCTGCAAGAAGAAATCCACAAAAGAAAGTAGGAAGAAACAGAGGGAGAGACAGCAAAGGTGCATTAGATCTCCCATAGTTTGGAAATCCAGTTGGGGTGGTTATAGTTTAAGGGACCGCAATGAGATAAAAAAAAAACTGGAATGCTATCAGTATTAAGCACCTGGACACCTAGCTTAGTTCGACTTACCTTTTTTTCCACCAACTGAAGACTAGACCATCCCAGGATCTACTTAATGCAGGCAGCAGCGCGACTGCGCTGCTGGCGCATCAAAGGCGCACCAAAGGGAAGCCCTGCTGTGCCCGTCTGCTCCTGGACCATGCCCAGCGCCATAACCCCTGGCTCTCCTGCCCTCGAAGATACTCATCGGCAAGCTCTACACCCTCGCCCCGACGCTGCTACAAACACTGTCACTGCACCGACACACGCTCCATAGTAGGACCTTTCACCTGCAGCCACTGCCACTTCACCTGCCACTGAACACACACCAGCCCAACAACCAGCCCTACCCCAAACACACCACAGACACCACATGACCAAAAACACCAACTCACATGCGTTCTTCTCAACACATCCTGACTATGCAATCATTCCACTGAATTATGGGACCTCATAGCCACCTTCACACCCGACATCGTATTCCTCACTGAGACCTGGCTCAACCCAACATCTGCCCCAGACATTGCCACAGAGATTCCTGACAGATATAAAATCACTAACCAGGGCCACACCGACAACCCGGGAGGAGGAACAGCCATCATTCACAAAGAGACTCTACAGTGAACCACCACCACCGACAATACCACCACCCCATGGAACATCTTGTTTTGAGCCACTATGAACCCCAATGTAGGTCTAGACAGTTGCACGACCTTTTACATACATTTGTCCTACCTTGCTCTACAAAACGGCTCTGAACTTTTACCTAGTTAGGTGCTGAATAAATGTTGTGAGGTTTTCTTCGAAAACTAGCCTTATTTAATATGCATGAGGATTCTTAGTATCACAGCAGGATTACCATCTTCTGTACAAGAGTCACCACTATTGTCATCCTTGGCCGACAGTCAAACAGTAGCATGACACATCTGCGTAGAACCCCTGAGGGTACCTTTCAGGTTTATAAGTACCACATCTTTGCTGGGCAAACTAGAGGAGAAAAATGTCCATGCTGACACGAGACGCTGAAGTCCTTGCACATGGACACTTAAGCACACAGTGGTCTGACATCCCTTGTGGGGTGTCCAGCTCGAGACCAAGCCAGAGCCCTTTGTTCTCTCACATCAGGTAATGAGGTTGGCTCTTTCCTAGGTCTATTCTTGGTCATACACCTATACACATGCTAGGTACACTCAAGTACATTTAGGGGCCGATTCCGATCCGGGTCGGAAGGGCACAGAACGCGATCCGGCCGGAAAAACTACGAGCCGTACGCGTGTTTTCTGGACGACTCGTACAGCTGTACGAGCGAGCAAGTACGATGCAAGCTACGTGAGATTCACCGACCGAGTAGTTTTCGGGTCCGAACCACTCCGTACGTCTCGGTCGGAAGCTAACCGTGGCGTGCAATGGATGCGATTTACAACCGAGCCAGTACGATGCACGTGTCGGACAGCCTGTGCGAGCTGGAGTGTCTGGCTCGCAAAAGCTCCCGGAGTCGGACTTCGTTGGTCTGCGTCGGACCCCCTAACACCCGCAGCCCTACGACACGGACACAGGGGGAGACCTATGGGTCTCCCCAACACAGGCATGTACGGTGCGGATGGCACCGATGCATACCCACTGTAGGGGGCGCACTTGTTCGAGACGTACCCATTCAGTCAATGGGAGCGCATGTACGAGTCGTACAACTGGATCCCATTGACTTCTATGGGAGTCCGACCGAACCGAGTCCGACAGCATACGTGCGCATCGTACTCGCTCAGTTGGACTGTAGGGGTCCGGATCGGTCGGAAAACACTCCGGATCCGACTCGGTCGGAGTGCTTTCCGGCCCGGAATCGGCCCCTTATTTAGGGTTTGCATCTTAGGAGTACTCATAATTACTGCCCTGTATCTATATACTTGCATATATTAACTACTTTAGCACCATGGTAAATTTCTACCTTTTATTCACTCTGTTGGTGCTTATAATCGTATATATCTGTTTCTGTCTAATGGTTGTTGCAGCACACATATTATATACTAGAATGACGCTGGTTCAATAAATGCTTATTGAAAACGTATCCACCGTTTATTCTGTGTATCTCTCTGAGACCAAGTGAGCATGAGTGACTGAGCTAAAAGTACTGTACTGTTTTCATAATCCCTCAGGGGTCAGGGTTGTCATGTTTGATAGTTGCCAGAAACTATTAGCTGCTTGGTAAGGTTGTGGGGCTCATAGTGGGACTGTGAGCTAGCTGGTCTAAAGACTAACACATCCTGTATGGGGCGTGTCTGGAATCAGTCTGGACACCAATCCCTTAGTTTACGTTGTCTAAACACGCAAATCCTATATGGAATAATAGGAACGGCACGACAATCTTAACTTCAAACTCCACACGGATGATAAGACGACCATCAGAGGCAACCTCGAATGTGGGCCCCTAGGCCTGCGCTCCAGCTTCTGCAACACCATTGCAGATTTAATTGCGTCCCTAGCATTAGACTCCAAGGACTACATCTTCCTCTGTGACCTAAATTTCCCCATCGTAGACCCCAGTGACAAAAACACTGCACACCTCCACGACTGACCCAGATCGTCCACGACGCTACACACCACAGAACCCAATTTTAGCCTCCAGCTACCACGTCAAACACAGGTATGTCACAGAACTCACATAGACCAATCACTTTATCATCCAGTTCAGCATCTCCAGTCCCCGCACCACCACCATCAAGATGACCAATGCCCCCCAAACAAAATCTCAGAGACCAGCTGGGGGAACAACCTCAACACCTCCAGCCCTACTACTGTCACAAACCTCGAATAGGGAATGAAAAACTTCAATGCTTGGATCACCAATTGCGCAGACAGCATCGTCCCCATCAAAAGCAACATCCATAGAAAATACTCCAAAAAGGCTAGCTGGTACACCCAAGAACTCAGAACAGCGAAAAGAGACAGCAAACATTTGAAGAGGAGATGGCACACCAGCAAGGACACCTCCAACAGGGCAACCTTCAAGACCTTCCTCAACCTCTACCACCGCCTGCTGAGGGCAACAAAGAAGACGGCCTTTGCAGCATGCATTGAAACCAGTGTCAACAACACCGAGGAACTTATCAAAATCGTTCAGGAATTCTTCAACCCGGCTGCCAGCGAGAACATCACACCCTTACAGGAGCTGTGCGACAACCTCACCAACTTCTTCCATGACAAGATCACCACCATATACAGAAGCTTCTAACCCCAACCCACACCTATGGACTTCCTCAACAGATATGCCACCACTGTAACCGACAAAAACCAAACACTGACAACCTGAAATATCCTCTCCACCCAGGACACCACCCCCACACTGAAATTCATCCACTCGAGAGCTTCCACAGACCCATGCCCGCAACACATCTTTAACCTCAGAAACAAAAAGGATTAGCCAGTAACTCACCACTCTACTCAACACCTCTATTACCACCTCAACATTTCACGATGCCTGGAAACACGCCAAAGTCAGACCCCCACTCAAAAAACCCTCTGCTGACCCCAGTGAACTCAAAAACTACTGTCAGTCTCCCTGATAATATTCCCAGTGAAGGTACTGGAAAAGATGATCAAAAATCAACTCATGACAAATCGGGAGAAGAACCAGCTACTCTACCCCACCCAATCCAGCTTCAGCAGCAATCACAGCACCGAAACCGCCCTGATCTCAGTCACCGATGGCCAAGAGGTTGGTTATACTTCAGAAATTCAGGGGTTTTCTTCTGTCCCTTGCACATGACATTTCCCTTGCAGGACATCTTGGGCAAATCAAGACTTGGGACAGGCCTGTCACTCACTTTCACTGACCCCACATGTCTGAAGATACCAAGGAGTCTTGTTGCTCCTATGTCACTTGCCAAGGCAGTGGTAAGTCAGGTGGCATTACAAAGGCCCCACTAATTCAACTTATAGTGGTTGGGGTTCACTTTGAGAGGGTAGGGATAGACAGTGTTGGTCCCTTAAACCCTCCAACAGCATCTGGACACAGTTACATCACAGTGGTTGTGGACCATACCACTAGGTATCCAGAAGCTATTCTACTTAGGACCCCTACAGCTCCTGCGGTGGCTAGGGCACTTCTTTCCAGAGTGGGGTTTCCTAAGAAGGTCTTGTCAGATAGAGATAAAGACTTCATGTCAAGCTACATAACTACAATGTGGTAAGATTGTGGTGTAAACTAAAATTTTACTATACCCTATCCACAGTGCAATGAGATTGTTGAAAGGTTCAACATGAAAATGGGATGTCTTACTATTGGGCCTTCTCTTTGCCTACAGAGAGGTTCCTTAGAAGAGGTGGACTACAGCCCCTTTGAACTTCTGTTTGGACCTCTCAAACCTCCAAAGCAGCACATTGTAGACTATTACCTGGACCTGCATTCACGCACGGCTGAGTATATGAAGGAGGCCAGGAAAAACCTTGAGGCAAGCCAAGAGCTTCAGAAAGCTTGGCATGACCAAAAGGCTGTGCATGATAGAAACTGCGGGTGTTGGAGATTGTGGCCCCAGCAGCCATCCAAGACAAGTGGAGTGGCCCCCACACTATCCCCCTGAAAACAGGTGAGGTGACCTACTTGGTGTATCTAGGCACTACAAGAAGTACTCACAGTGTTCTTCAGGTGAACTGCCTAAAGCGGTTTATTAACAGCGCTGACATGAGGGACAGGAGGATGAGAGTGATCATCTCCCTGATCTCCTCTCTCAAGACCCTATTGATGGGTCAGTTGATGGAGTAGCTTTGGCAGGCCATACCTACTTGGTACTCCCTTCAGCCCCTCTTATGGCAAAAACAAATGAAGGGTGAAAATCTTAAACTTTGGAGGTGGTCCATTTCCCTACAGGGGGTGGAATTCTCGGTGGAACATAGACCTGGGAGTAACCATGCCAAAACAGATAGGCTCTCCAGATATTTCCACTTAGAAGACTCAACTGGACAAGGTTAGTCTCATTTACTTTTGTTTTTGTTTGGGGGGGTTGTGTAGGAAAGTTTGATCTGCTTTCATGGTTACCCCCATCTTGTGCTTGTGTCAGTGTGTTTTTTTGACTAGTCTGAATGGGATCCTGCTAATCAAGACCCCAGTCACTGTGCTTCCTCCCTAAATTTGACATGGTAAGTACTTATGTACCTCTACAATTGGCTACTGGTGTGCCAATATAGGCCCCAACTATATGGTACTAAGGTACCCAGCGCATAGGTACAACAGGGGTCTCCAATAGGTTGCAGCATGAATTGTGCCACTCATGAGACCACTCAAACTATGACAACAGGCCTGCCATTGCAGCCTTTGTAAGCTGGTGCTAGCATCACTTACAACAGATATACATTTTCTTATATCTTAGGTCACCACACATAAAGCCTATAAGTCACTCTTAAGGCAGGCCTTTCAATCCTGAAGCCAGGGTGCTTGGTTATAAGTGTGTGGGTGTCCCTGGATAAGGAGGATACCCCTACAGACCCCGAAGCCGATTCTCCAGGCTTTGTACGTGCGGTCAGCCATATAGTGGCCATCTGTCTTTAGGCGATGGCTAACTATATAGTGGCTGTTCCGAACCTGTGCATGTTTGGTATTAAAAAGTTAGAGCCATACCCCAACACCGTTACCAGTGTTGTAGGTAGAATTCCATGCACGGGGGCTCCTCCAGGAAGCCCCCAGTACTCCCGGTAACAGCTGACCCCAGACACAATTCTGCCCTCCTGCTGCTGAACTGAGCTCAAGCAGGGGAAGGTAGAACAATAGGTTTCCTGTCGCAGGGTGGTGTGACCACCTCCCAGACAGGACTTAATATATTAGGTTGGGTTGGGGGCACTTGCCAGCACCACCAGACTGCTTTGAAGAGCACATGTGTTGCCCTCCTTGCTTACTCCCAGCTTTAACCAGTTCAGGGAGCCCTTGGCTCCTGCTCTGGCACAAAACTGGACAAAGCAAATGGGAGTATCCTACCCTCTGTCCATCCCCTCTTCTGGGAGTGACCCTCGAGTTGTCCTAACACCTTTCCTAAGGTATTTAAGGGCTTACCGTCAGATTAGTCGTGGGACAAGACTCATGCCCAAAACCACGTCACTCTTCGATCAACTAAACGCTCCTTGTTTAGGTGTTCTGTAAGTCTTCTTGGTTGTCTGTGTTTCATTCAGGATCTTCAATAGACCTGTGGGCATCAAGGACACCCGAAGTAATCTCCCTTGGAGTGAAGGAGTCACTCCCCTGCATTTGCAGGCACTACAATGAAGCTGACTGGTATGCTGCTCCTGTCATCTTATGGACTTCCTGAAGCTCAGTAACACAGATGGTGGTTCGTTGCTCTCCAGAGGCCAGACCTGTCTTCCCTGCAATGCGGAGGACAGTATCCCTCATCGGGCGGTTGAGCCCAAAAACTAGTGTATCCGGTCGACATGCAATTGCCAAGGCTTGTTGGCTCTGCACGCCAGAGATCTTCAGGCTACAAGAATCTCCAGCCTCCAGCACCTCATCCCCCAAACATAAGCGTCCTCACTGCATCCCTTGCAATGTGGGCCTCTATCTTTCGTGAGCTGCCTGAGATCCTTTTGCGACTCCTGTTCCTTTGCCCTGTGGGTCCTCTCAAGGCTCTTCTCCTGCTTCCGTGAGCTTCCCTGTTTGCTCGGGCCCTGCTCTGACTCTTCTGCTTGTGTTGAGTCCCCTTGACCTTGCTGCATCCCAACACTGCTCCTTCTTTACTTTCCACTCCTGTTGCAGCTGCCAAGGCTTGTTGGTGCTCCCGCCAGACACCGGCCCCCTGGTTCTCGCCTTCTGATGTGGGACAGCTCATGTACAGCTTCTTTTGGTGTAAAATTCATCATGCTAATGGCCCAAAGTGTGCATCACATGACTCCCAGATTTCTGACTTTCTGGACCGGAGCTGGAAATGTGCCTAAGCCTGATGGACACCATGAGCCAATCCAGAACATTTTCTCTTTTCCAACTAGTAGCTCCTCTGTTTTGTCTATATTCAATTTCAGGCAGTTTTTCTGCATCCAAAGTACCACTTGGGACATGCAATTACAGAAGTTTCTTGCCTCCTTATTTACATCCGATGAGATAGAAAACACTATCTGCGTGTCATCAGCGTAGGTCGTAGGACAACACAGCTAAACCATAACTTTGAATGAGCTGGATGAGGGGGCCAACATAAACATTAAACAGTGTGGGGCTGAGGGGAGACCCCTGGGGAACACCACAAGGTAGGGAGAACGGTGACGACCTCGCATCCCCCACTTCCACCCCCTGCTGGCTGTTATTCAGAAACGAGCTCAGCAAAGTCAGAGCTGAACTTCTGAAACCTAGCAGATGGAGACGTTTTATGAGGAGTGAATGGTGAACTGTGTTGAAAGTGGCAGAAAGATTCAATAAAATCAGTGCTGCTTTTCCGCCCTTATCGATTGCCATTCTTAGTTCCTCAGAATCTGCTACCGAGGCTCATTCTGTGCAGTGATATGCTCTGAAGCCATACTGTGAAGGGTCGAGCAGCAGATTGGCATCCAAAAAAGCTAGCATCTCCTCATTCAATGATTTCTCGAGAATTTTAGCCAGAAAAGGTAGGCGGGATATGGGTCTGTAGTTTTCCATCTTCATTGGATCCAAGGAGGGTTTCTTTACCAGTGGCAGGATAGATGCCTTTTTCTATATATTCGGAAAGGGCCCTGTAAGTAATATGTCATTAAAAATCTCCATAAGCGGGCCGGCAACTACACTGGCAACTTGCTTAAGAACCTGTGGAGGACAAGGATCCGATGGAGCCCCGGATTTAATAAGGTTAATGGAACTGATTATTTTTTCCTTAGTGAAAGGGGAAAAACTTCCATATTGTGCGTACCCTAGATGACTGTTGGTTTTCTGTAGGTCAAGCTCCTGAACGTAAGTTGAAACATCACCTGTACTTAATGTATTTGAAGAAGGTGAAATATTTTGTTAAATAGAGTTGACTTTAGACTGAAAGGAAGTTGCCAGCTTATTGCAAAATGCTTCATTTGAGCTAAAAAAATCAATCATTGTTCCATTTTGGCAAAGATTTGACTGTTTTAAGGAGTTTTCTGCTAGAGTTTTTTGCTGAGCTCATGCTTTCAGAGAAGAATTTAGTTTTGGCTGTTTTTATTAAGCCCTTATATTGTATCAGTAGTTCTTTATATTTGACCTTTTCATTTGGACAATAGTCCTTCCTCCATAGACGCTCTTGCAGCCTGCATTTCACCTGGAAGGCCTTTAATTGTAATAAAAACCAAGGAGCTGAAGGATGCTTCCTACAGCTTTTTACTGATTTTACTAGCACCAGTTTCATGGAAGCTAAATGTAACCACGGTGCATAGTTAACCGCCGCATTATTCAGGTTGCAGTCTATGACTGGGTGAGTACTGGAGAGAGTGTCCCTCAATTACTCAACATTAAGCTTTTTCCAGGGCTGGAAATTTATGCTTCTAGATTTATGGTTGTCCGTATCATTATTAGAGGGAACCCTAAGTGCGAAAATGAAGGCCATATGACAGACCATACTACTGGAAGGACCTTCTTTACTTTTAACTCTTGGTTATTAGTAAATATTCAATCAAGAAGATGGTTGGCAAGATGGGTGGGTTCTTTTATTAACTGACAAATTAAAACTCCTAAGGGCATCAGCCAAATTATTTTTATCGCCCTCTAACCTAAAACTGGGTTAGTTTATGCAAGATTCCATGAAGTCCTGTATTTTATGAATATAATTAGCCTTCGGACCTGGAGGACGATAAATCAATAAGCCCTGAAAAGTGAATCTATTATTCAGTTTCAGGGCAAAACCGAGTCATAGGTTTGATGTGAATCTCGCATGAAGTTTGTAATTGAAACCCCAACAGCCCTGAAGAAGGTGCATGATTGTTATGCAACGAAACACGTTGGCTTAAGAAAATTGACGATGGTTTGATTGAAACCATTTTTAATTGGGAAAGCTTACAGCACTTAATAAAGTCACGTCGAGCCAGTAAGCTTTACCGGTTTTTAACGGTGAGAATGATATATTTGCATTCTCACAGGGGTCCAATGGGCACTTGTAAAGACATTGTGCACTGACAGTTCATTTACACTTGGGTTTCACGGTCTCTTTCTACTTCATAGGGTTTGAGATTTTCACGATAGTACACACACTTTTCTTTTGCTGCATGGAGAGAAAGTAACCTATGATGATAAGTGGGTATGCCGGTGAGTACTAGCCAGGAACCCCCTTGGTGTTACGACCGTGAGGTGCTTTCTCTCCTTTCCCACACTTTGTCTTTGTTATTATTGGGTGGGAGAAGCTCCATGATGGTTTAATGACAGTGGTTTTATCAAATTGATACACCACGACACTCTGACCAGTGACATGGAATACACCTATGAGGGAGTTGGAAAGTATTGGAACCCCCTCCGGTGTCGAAATTGTAGTATTAGATGTATTTGTGGTCAGGCCAGTTGTTGTTTATGAGTTGTTGAGTGGGGGGCGGCCTAGCCTTTCTCCCCCTGTAGCTCCTATAGTGTTGATGAGGAAATATCGACAACAAAAATATAGTTGACAAGAATATCGACTGACAGGTAAGTACTATCGATTAGAAAAATATCAACGTAATAAATATTGTTTACAAAAATATAGTTGACAAAAATATCGAATTATTAATAATGTTATGTATTTTAGTGTTTTTAATGAGAATTGTTTGTCATTTTATTATATGTTTTAACATTTTACTAGTTAATAATTTATTTTAAGTTTAATTCTACGTTTTTAGTTCTTTAGCGGATTGTGAGTTTATAGGGGAATAGGGTGGGAAGTAATTTAATTATATAACATTTATTGAATAATTGATTAATTAATAATAGTTTAATAATTAGTTGTTAATTAATTTCAATTAGTCAATTAATAATTAATCATGTTAATTGCTTAATTAATTTTAGGTGTGTGTTGTGGTGTTTATATGTGTAAATGGTGTGGAGGGTGGTAAGTAATTCATTTTTATTGATTAATTATCAAATATTTTTAAATTAATTACCATTAATTAATAAGTAATTAATAATTGTAATTGTGTCATTAATTTTAGGTGTGTGTTTTGTTTATGTGTGTAAATGGTGTAAAAGGTGGTAAGTAATTCATTTTTTATTGATTAATTAATAAATATGTATACATTAATTTCCATTAATTAATTAGTAATTATTACATTTAATTGTGTAATTTATTTTAGGTGTGTGTTGTGGTGTTTATATGTGTAAATGGTGTGAAAGGTGGTAAATAATTAATTTTTAATTGATTAATTAATAAATATTTATAAATATATTTCCATTAATCAGTTAGTAATTATTAAATGTAATTGTGTAATTAATTTTAGGTGTGTTGTGGTGTTTATATGTGTAAATGGTGTGAAAAGTGGTAAGTAAATCATTTTGTATTGATTAATTAATAAATATTTATACATTAATTTTCATTAATTAGTTAGTAATTAATACATTTAATTGTGTAATTAATTTTAGGTGTGTGTTGTGGATATTATAGTGTTACATAATGTGTAATTAATTATTTTTCATTATCTTTGTTAATAATAATATATTTACATTTATATATTAATTATGTCAATATTGGAAATTAAATTTAATAAAAATGTTGATGGTTTTGTTTTTTATTGTTGTGGAATCCAGCGCTTTCCCTACTGTTGCAC
The DNA here is from genome assembly GCF_964204655.1 of Triturus cristatus. Classification (NCBI taxonomy): domain Eukaryota; kingdom Metazoa; phylum Chordata; class Amphibia; order Caudata; family Salamandridae; genus Triturus; species Triturus cristatus. Next base: position 1,202,035,196 of record NC_140584.1, read on the forward strand.
TCACTGGAGTGGGAATAGTAATTTTTACCCCTCCGCTATCCACCGCTTTCCCTACTATTGCACTCACTGGAGTGGGAATTGTAATTTGTACCCCTACGCTATCCAACGCTTTCCCTACTGTTGCACTCATTGGAGTAGGAATAGTAATGTTTACCCCTCTGCCATCCAGCGCTTTCCCTACTGTTGCACTCACTGGAGTGGGAATAGTCATTTTGACCCCTACGCTATCCAATGCTTTCCCTACTGTTGCACTCTCTGAAGTGGGAATAGTAATATTTACCCCTCCGCTATCCAGCGCTTTCCCTACTGTTGCACTCACTGGAGTGGGAATAGTAATTTTTACCCCTACGCTATCCAACGCTTTCCCTACTGTTGCACTCATTGGAGTCAAAATAGTAATGTTTACCCCTCCGCCATCCAGCGCTTTCCCTACTGTTGCACTCACTGGAGTGGAAATAGTAATGTTTACCCCTCTGCCATCCAGCGCTTTCCCTACTGTTGCACTCACTGGAGTGGGAATAGTCATTTTGACCCCTACGCTATCCAATGCTTTCCCTACTGTTGCACTAATTGGAGTGGGATTAGTAATTTCTACCCCTTCGCTATCCAGCGCTTTCCCTACTGTTGCACTCACTGGAGTGGGCATAGTAAGTTTTACCCCTCCGCTATCCAGCGCTTTCCCTACTGTTGCACTCATTGAAGTGGGAATAGTAATTTTTACCCCTATGCTATCCAGCGCTTTCCCGACTGGTGCACTCACTGGAGTGGGAATAGTAATTTACACCCCTCCACTATCCAGCACTTTCCCGACTGGTGCACTTACTGGAGTGGGCATAGTAATTTATACCCCTCCGCTATCCAGCGCTTTTCCTACTGTCGCACTCACTGGAGTGGGAATAATAATTTTTACCCCCTCGCTATCCAACGTTTTAACTACTAATGTTTTTATTTTGTTATTAAATGTATGTATTATTTTTTTTAACTAGTTTAATGTGTTAATTAAATATAGAATATGTTTTTAAATTATTTATGTGTTTATTTTATTTTTATATAATTAAAAAAGGTTATAAATTAAATAAAGATAATAGTTAATAACATTTCTTTAAGTAAATATATGTATAAGTACACATTTTTTGTGTTTATATTGATTAAATAAAGTTTATTTGTTATAATTAGTTAAAATATATATTACATTTAATTTATTTTGTTAATTATATTAATATCATTTAATTCATTTTATTTAAGTTATGTTATTTTTTAAAGTCGATATTTTTTACATCTATATTTTTTACATCGATATTTTTGTGTCGATATTATTGTACTTACCTGTTCAAGTATAGGGAGTCGATATTTTTGTTATCGATATTTTTACATCAATATTTTTTTCATCGATATTTATTACATCGATATTTAAACATGGATCCGTTAGAACACCAGAGCCAATTCACCTCACAGTCTCCAAAATCAGGGTGATTTATTTGGACCATATGTGCCTAATACAGTCCGTTAATCAGTATAAGTAAATATAGGAAGCAATTGATTCATGTTCTCAGTTAATATGGGTGTGGCCAGAGAGAAATGCAAGTGCTCGAGCAGTCTTTAAGGATTTGCAGTGTCTGGTACCATCCTAGGACTAGTTTCGGGCTTTCAGCCCTCATCAGCCAGGCTAGCTTGACTCCAGTGGCATGGTGAGCACGGGACCCATGTCTGGTCACAGACTGCGGAACGGGGGGAGGAAGGGCGCAGTGGAAGAAAACAGTGTTCGAAGTAAATGGGCCAGTAGGCATGGAAGGATACTAATTACGACTTGGCCGTCATGAGGAGGGACTAACAAGCCTAAAACCAATCGGAAGGCAGCATTTAGGACCCAAGCCAAAGAAAAAGATGGGCGAAGAGTGGGCAAAGCTTCCACGGAGCTTCCCTGCCATACGGAATACTGAATGCCTCGCAAAGCAAGCAGCGCATGCGCGCAGCCGCTATAAGCTCAACCTAAAAACCAGGCCCATACTTTCTACAGAAGGTGTCCAGCAGGGATGTATTTTAGACCCCTTTCTTTTTTTAATTTATACCAATGGCCTAGAGGCTTTTTAAATCAGACAAGGAAATTGACTGTCCACGCATTGAGGGCATACCGGTCACACTACTTTCATATGCAGGTGACACCATGTTAAAGGCCCTGACAGCAAATGGCCTCCAAAAATTCCTTAACGCATTTACAGATTTTTTGTTGCCACTTGATTTAAAAGTACATTTTATTAAATCATATATTATGGTGTGTGGCCCTAAAATGACCAAAACTAGAAAATATGCTGTAAGGAATAAGAGAATTGATAAATTGAATAATTGTAATTACTAAGGGAATATTTTTGACAACAGGACGAACTGGGAATTGCTTGTTACTGCAAGAGTGCAACATGCCGGCATCTCTGGGGCGAATGGACAACCCATCGCGGTACCCATGATCTGGAGAAATTGAATATCATTAATTATATATCATTAAATATCGCAGCACTAAGAACATACGGAGGGAGGAGTAAGAGACGATTCCTTACATTCTCTGACGCTACATCATCCTCGGGAACATCAAGTGAGAGTGAGGGATCTGGAAGCCATGCAAATATTCTTAGACAAACGCATCAGGCCGCACAATGTACCCACCATCTATTTAATACAGCTAGCAGAAATATGCTTGAAGTACAACTTTTTTACCTTTAATGATATTCAATTTCTCCAGATCATGGGTACCGCGATGGGTTGTCCATTCGCCCCAGTTATGGCCCTCTACGAGGAGAAATGGATTTATAACAACAACCCACACGATGGCCATATCAAAATATGGCGTCGTTACATCGATGATGTGTTTCTGCTGTGGAGAGGCAACACACAACAACTTGATAACTTCGTAACTTGGCTGAATGATAGAAATCCAAATATTCAATTCACGGTCAGTCACAGCAATTTGGAAATGAACTTTTTAGACCTTCTCATCAAACATGAAGAGGGTCACATCTATACAACACTGTACACAAAAACCACTGATAGGAATACCTTCCTGCATTTCTCCAGTTTCCACCAAAGAAATTTACGAGAGAATCTACCCCTCAGCCAGTTCCTAAGGATCAGGCGTAATTGTACAAAAAAAGAAGATTACTTCAAGAATGCAACAACACTACTTGAGAAACTGGTAATGAGAAATTACCCAAAAAAACTACTCAAAAAAGCATTGAAGCGAGCATGGTACACTCCACGAGACGCTCTGCTCACCCCCAAGACAGAGAAAAAAAGTACACCATTGGTATGTGTTACCACCTTTTCAGGACGGACTACAGAGATGCAAAAAATCATTTGCAGAAACTGGAACACAATAAGAAGCATACCGGTTTTCGCACAGACTCCAATATTTGCTCTGAAGAAAAATGCAAGTATCAGAGAGAAACTTGTACGAGCAAACACGACCATGAGGCAACCAGAAATCAATCTGAGGTCTATGTTATCATTACCGCCCATCAAAGGACACAGAAAATGTGGTACTTGTACCTCATGCGACAGCACCATAGAAGGAACCAGATTCACGTATGGAGAGAAATACATTAATCATGAAGATTTCACAAACTGTAATACTCACAACGTGGTATACTGCATCGTCTGCCCCTGCCCACTGGCGTACATTGGGAAAACTACACAACCAATCAAAAACCGCATCTCTCAACACCGATCCAGGATCAAATGTAAAGTATTGACCGCCCCTATGGTCACACATTGTATTGAAAAAAATCATGGCCCAAAAGATTTTAAATGGACAGTACTACGCCACATACGAGGGAAAAACATCGATGTAACTTTATCAAAAAGCGAAGCAAAAACTATAATGTTCCTAGGAACCATTGCCAATGGGATGAACGAAATGACAGAATTGACACATATCATATAGAAGAAGAACGCCATTAGTTTTCTCTCTGAGAAGCGGAGTTGGAGGTTCACACCAGACATTTCTTACCTTTCCCGAACCGAAAAACACCATAGTGATAACAAAACTTTATTGACAAACCCAGAAACTCATAGACCAGTAACACAGACACAACAGAATACATTATAACACAAAAACTACGGATCAAAAAGCAAGGAGCCACAAAGGTGATTCCACACCAGGAGGAGCACAACATAAGCAATCAAGATAAACAATGAAAGCAAACACATCCCGCTAAGAATCCAGTAAGGCGCTGGACATCAACAAACCAAGCGTTGCCATAACAACGCAATCCAAACGCGGTGACGTCGGAACAAACATTAACGCGTCCAATCAACACACACTTCCAAAACAGGAAGTTTTCGCACAACAACGGACGGCGACGAAGACCACAGAAGAGAAGAAATAGCTCAGAACTTCAAAGAAAAACAAACGGTATGAAAGCAACTTGAGATGACGGAAACCACGGACCTTTGAGATTAAGCACTGCCGTTATGAACGACATAGTTTTTAAATAGCATCGTTAATCACTCACGCATGCGTGTAAATCATGTATATAGCAAAGTCGGAATTCGAGAGGAACCACGGCTCACGTTCCGACTGGTAATCGATTTAGCTACACAATTACCGCATATTATGCACAAGTTGGTGTTCACCGACCCACCTTCGGGATAATACACACGGGAGCACCTGTCACAACACAAAAAAAACTGTTTGCAGACAACCCCTCATTATAGCTCCTTGCCACTCTTTGTATCCAACAGATCCATAAAGACGCCATTAACCGTCCAAAGTCTCACTTGCCAACCTCTTGACTAGAGGGCGAACGGGAAAGGTACGTTAAGCCACAACCGAAGAACTAGTAAAGTTTTGTTTCTGTTAAAAATGAAACACATAACGTGAGAAAGCCAACTATGACAGAGATATGTCCCCCTTGCACCCCGTAGGTGAAAGAAGGCGCAAGCACCCTTTACCTGACAGCACGTAAGTTCCACCTTTAACAAGGTTTTTAAGAAAATGACTCTGTGACCTTTTATAAAACAAATTGAGCACACTTTAAACTATCTAATACCACACACCTTTTTGATAAGATATACCATTGATTTTTCCAGAAAAAGATGTCCCTATGGAACCATAATCAAGCCCTGATGAAGACCTTAGGAAGTTAATAAAAAGGTCCACAACAGGAAAGGTCGAAACGCGTCGGCTAATAGAAAACAAGAACGTACTGGGGATAAAATTATACAATAACGCCCCTAGAAGAGCCAAAACAAAACATCCAGTCAACGCTCTCCATCACTACTACGAAAAATATATTTTTTCTTTAATCCCATTTAGGACCTCATCAATTATTCAATGTGGAGGCAATAATGAGTTTGCATGCCCCTATAATACATAAAGAGGATATCTGAGTACTGTTTTGATTCAATTTATATTTGTTATATTTGTGTTTGTTGTCACACTGTAATGTTGGAAAAAGTGAAGATTTGTTTAATGTCAAATGTACAGGATTTGTGATTGTCACACCGAGAAAGTGTTTCTTCTGTTTCACAATAATTTAAATATATGAAAATCAAATTCAACTCGCAGTCAATAAATAGATCTGCTGAGAAAAAGTGATACTGTGATCTATGGTGTCAGAGGTATTTGCTGTTTCAAAAGTGTATCCAGAGGTAAGCGTGCGCGCTTTGCGCTGCCCTATAGTAAAGGTCTAAGTCAGGTGCCCCCAGTCCTCCCATGTGATAGGGTAACATAAGAATTTGCCATTTGACCCTCGGTTGTTTGCACGCCCATGCCAGTTTAACCATCATTGTCGTAAGCCTCTTAAAAAATACAGTTGAGAGTACCATTGGTATGTTTATAACTAGAAACAGTAAGCATGGGAGTACCACCATTTTCATTATAGAGATTCTACCCAGGAGGGATAACGGCAATCGGGTCCAGCTTTCTACCTCATCCTCCAATTTGCTGACCAGCGCATCATAATTTTCCCTAAAGACGACATCCGAGTGCAACTGAATGCCAATGTATCGCACCGAGTCTGTCCTCCACTGTAGCGGATATTCTGGTTCAAACTTAGTCATGGACTGGGTCAGAGGGAATATGATGGACTTTGGTCAGTTAACACGCAACCCTGATACCCCTCTAAAGCGTACTATTTCCCACAGTACGGATGAGAGATGTCGTTCGGGATCACGAATATATAGGAGCGTGTCATCCGCGTACGTCGAAACTATAAGTTCGTAGCCTGGAACCCGGATACCTTTATATCTATGATATTCGCGGAGCGCACATGCTAACGGTTCAGCCACCAATGCATAAAGAATCGGAGAAAGCGGGCAGCCTTGACGCGTACCCCAAGTGATACATATTGGATCTGCCATCAAGTCGACAATTTTTACTCTAGCCATGGGCGAGCAATATAGCACCCCAAACAACTGTAAGAAGACTTCCCCCAACCCCATCCTCGACAAAACCTGTCTCATGAAGGGCCATTCAACTGAATCAAAGGCTTTCTCCATGTTGAGAAACACCGCAACCGCTGAGATGTCCGGTTTGGTGTGCCAGAGTGCACCAAACACCGTGTGTATATTATAAGTAATGTTCCGACCCGGTACAAACCCCGCCTGTTCTGGAGCTACCAATGTTGGGACCAGAGGAACTAGTCTATTTGCCAGGATCTTTGCAAAGATTTTAGTGTCAACATTAAGCAAAGAGAGAGGTCTACATGATGCGCACTCCTCCGGGGGTTTACCCGGCTTCAGGATAGCTACAATAATCGACTCTCTCATTGAGGGCGTCATCGTACCCGACACACACATATCATCGAATAAACTGGCTAGGTGTGGTAATAACAAGTCCCAGTACGTCTTATAGAAGGCCACAGTCAGTCCATCTACCCCCAAAGCCCTTCCTGGCTTCATATTGACAAGAGCCAGGAGTATCTCTTCTCTCTCTATCGGGCGCATCAGAAATTCCCGATGCGTATTACTCAGCCAGGGCAGCTTAATATGTGTTAAATAGTCCAAAATGTCCTCCTCCTGACCTGAACAACGTGTAGCGTAGAGATTCAAGTAGAATTGCCGATATCTCTCCGCTATGGCAGAGTCATCAGTAAGTGTCTCACCCTCCGCTGATGTAAGTTCGGAAACTACAGTATGTCCTCGCCGTTTCTTTAATAACTGGGCCAAGACCCTACCCGGCCGTTCGTCCTCCCCGTATGTGCGAGCAGTAGCATATTTACCCAGATGTTTAATTTCAGTATCAGCCGTATCTTGAAACTGCTTTAGTTGGGCCCCGAATTCTCTCAGTACCTCGTCATCAACGCCCGCTTAGAGGCGCGCCTCAAGGCCGGTTAATGTAGCTTCCGAATCGGCAAGCCGTTTGCGCAGCGCCCTAAGAATCTCTGAGTACTTGGACATGATGACCCCACAAATATACACTTAGAATGCTTCCCATACCACCTGAAAGCTCTCCACTGAGCCCACGTTTTTATCAAAGTACATTTCAATCGCTTCAGCTAGTTCCTCCTTAAATACTGCATCTAATAGAGAGTATGGGGGAACCTCCAAGTGTAGGGTGGGATCCATCAATCAAACATTTGTAGAGCGCACTACTCACCCGTGAGGGTCTCAAGGCGCTAAGGGGAGGGAGCAGCTACTGGTCGAACAGCCACGTCTTGAGACGTCTCCTGAAGGTCAGCAGGTCCTGGGTCTGACGCAGGTGGACGGGGAGGGTGTTCCATGTCTTGGCGGCGAGGTGGGAGAATGATCTTCCGCCGGTGGTCGTGAGACGGTGGTGAGTGCGAGGTCGGCAGAGCGAAGCTGGCAGTTCGGGGTGTAGAGGGACAGTCGTTTGTTGAGGTATGCTGGTCCGGCATTGTGGAGTGCTTTGTGAGCGTGGGTGAGGAGCTTGAAGGTGATCCTCTTGTTGACCGGGAGCCAATGCAGATCTCTCAGGTGGGTGGTGATGTGGCTGTGGCGAGGGAGTCCAAGGGTGAGGTGTGCGGAGGCGTTTTGTATGCGTTGGAGTCTCTTCTGGAGTGGATCCGTGGTTCCTGCGTAGAGGGCGTTGCCGTAGTCCAGCCTGACGAGTGCTTGGGTGACCGTTCTTCTGGTTTTGGTGGGGATCCATCTGTAGATCTTGCGAAGCATGCGGAGGGTGTTGAAGCAGGAGGAGGAAACCGTGTTGACTTTCTGGGTCATAGAGAGCGTTGAGTCCAAGATGACTCCCAGGTTGCGTACGTGGTTGGTGGGTGTCGGGGCAGCTCCCAGCATGGTCGGCCACCAGGAGTCGTCCCATGCGGAGGGGGTGGAGCCAATGATGAGAACCTCCATCTTGTCCGAGTTCAGTTTCAGCTGGCTAGCCTTCATCCACTCTGTGACGGCCTTCATTCCCTCATGGAGGTTGGATTTGGCGTTGGCCAGGTCCTTGGTGAGGGAGAGGATCAGCTGGGTGTTGTCGGCGTATGAGACGATGTTGAGGTGGTGTGCTCGGACGATGTTGGCGAGCGGTGTCATGTAGATGTTACAAAGAGTCGGGCTGAGGGATGATCTTAGAGGTATGCCGCAGGTGATCGTGGTGGCTTCGGATCTGAAGGGGGAGGCCGACTCTCTGCGTTTTGCCAGTGAGGAAGGAGGTGATCCAGTTCAGGGCTTTGTCTCGGATCCCTGAGTCTTGGAGGCATGTGCGCAGGGTGTGGTGGCAGACGGCGTCAAAGGCGGCCGAGAGGTCCAGGAGGATGAGGGCCGCAGTTTCGCCGTTGTCCAGTATGGTCCTGATGTCATCAGTGGCGGCGATGAGGGAGGTTTCGGTGCTGTGATTGCTGCGGAAGCCGGATTGGGAGGAGTCCAGGACGTTGTTCTCCTCTAGGAAGTTGGTCAGTTGTCTAGTGGCGGTCTTCTCGATGACTTTCGCCGGGAGCAGGGAGACAGGTTGGAAGTTCTTGAGGTCCTTTGGGTCCGCCTTGGGTTTCTTGAGAAGGGTGTTGATCTCGGCGTGTTTCCAGCTTTCTGGGAAGGTGACGGTCTCGAAGGAGCTGTTGATGATCTTTCGGAGTTGTGGTGCGATGATGGAGCTTGCCTTGTCGAAGATGTGGTGGGGGCAGGGGTCGGACGGTGTTCATGATTTTGATGGTGTCTTCGTTGTTGACGTTGTGCCAGGAGATTAGAAGGTCGATGTGCTTGGTGGGTGTAGAGTCGGGGGTGATGGCGTCTGTCGTCGGTGTCTGGGTGTCGAAGCTGTTGTGGATGTCTGCAATCTTGCGGTGGAAGAAGGTGGGGGGTGGCGAGTTCTTTCACGATGTTGAAGAGCTCTTTGCTGTTGTGTGCGTTGTTGTCAATACATTCTTTGAAGGAGGTTATTTTGGTGGATCGGATGAGTTAGTGGTGTTTGCGTCTGGCGTTCACGAGGGTTGCGTGGTTGTCTGGTGTCAGGTCATTGCACCAATGTTTCTCAAGTCTTCTGCAGGTGTGCTTGGAGTTTTGGAGGTCGGCGTTGAACCAGATGGCTCCTGTGTCGGTACGCCTGTTGGAGGGTTTCCTGATCGGGCGAGGGTGTTGGCGCAGTCGTCGATCCATTGTCTGAAGTTGTTGGCTGCTGTGTCGGTCTCGGAGGGCTCGGGTGGAGGGCGAGTGTGGTGGTGAGCTGGTCATCGGTGAGTTTTTTCCAGCTGCGGTGTGGGATACATTGCGGTTGGTTGTGTGTGGTGTGTTTCTCGAAGGAGAAGTGGATGCAGTGGTGGTTGGTCCAGTGGAGTTCGGTGGTGTGGCTGAAGGTGACGTGGTTGCTGGCGGAGAAGATGGGGTCGAGCGTGTGACCAGCGGAGTGGGTGGGTGTTGTGACGAGTTGTTTGAGTCCGAGGTTGTCGAGGTTGTCGATCAACATTGTGGAGTGGCTGTTGTTGGCGTTCTCGAGGTTGAAGTTCAGGTCTCCAAGGAGGATGTAGTCTGTGGAGCCAAGGGCGTGCGTGCTGATGAGGTCGGCCATGGATTCGCTGAACTGTGGTTGGGGTCCCAGGGGTCTGTAGACGAGTGTTCCTCTGAGGGTGGTATTGTGATCGACGTGGATCCGGATGTGTAGGTGTTCGGCCATGCTGAGGGAGTCTTCGGTGTTGGTTGAGATCCTGATGGTGTGCCTGTGGACGATGGCTATTTCTCCTCCTGGTTTGTTGTTGTTTCGGTCCCTGCGGGTGATCTCGTAGCTGTCCCGGTTGGCTATGGCTATGTCGGGCGCCGAGGAGGTGTTCATTCAGGTCTCTGTCAGGAAGGCGATGTCCGGGGCGGAGGAGTCGAGCAGCTTCCAGAGTTCGACGGTGTGCTTGTGGACTGAGCGGGTGTTGAGTAGTACGCAGCTGAGGTAGTTGTGGCCTGCAGTGTTGCTGGCTGGTGTAGATGCAGTTTCGGCAGGTGAAGGGTCCGTGGGTGAGCTTTGGGGTGGCCTGGAAGCAGGTGGAAGTCCGTCTGGCGTTGAGTGCGTGGAGGGTGTTTGCGTCGTAGCGGTGACGGATCTTGTGGTGGTCGCGGGGACCAGGGGGTCTGGCGCTGGGCGCGGTGCAGGCGTGGACAGGTGCAGACGGGCTTGCCTTAGGCACACCTTTGGCGTGCCAGCAGCGCGACTGCGCAGAGGTTGCCAAATCAAGGGGAGGGGGGCGGGAGCAGATGACGAGATGGCGGGAGCGTGCGGGATCGGGGGGCTGGGCCGCAGGGGCAGCAGCGGCGGGAAACTGACACAGAAGGGAGCAGAACAATCAAGGGTTAAGTACAGAATACAGCAAAAGTAAAAGAATTAAAATAAGCGGACGACAGTACAGGCCCACCAAAGGTTAACTACAGAATACAGTAAGTGAAAGTAAAAAAGAATTACGGACGACAATGCAGGCACACCGGGGTGGACTGCAGGCAGGGGACTGCGGTGCAAGAATGGGCAGCAGGCTCGAACCCTGACCGGCGCAGAGCTGGGCTGGGAGACTGGAGAGCGGCTGACGGCGGCGCTGCTGGGGAGAGTGCGGCCTTGAACTAAGGGTCAAGGTTTCCGGGGGACGTCTAAGACTAATAGTACCGGGGAATGGTCTGAAAGAGTACGTGGCAGCACCTCGCAGGACCTTGTGTGGCTATATAAATGTCCAGTGGCTAACCAGTAGTTATGGTATGCTGGATAATGCGTATATTCCCCTTTGTCTGGGAATCTCTGCCTCCAAACATCCTGCAAGCCTGTTTGTACCATGATATCTATGAGAGCTCTAGCCGTTGCTGTAACATGTTTCACCGGTCCGCCCGAGCGGTCCCGATCAGAATTCAGAACTAAGTTTAGGTCACATCCCCAGAGTTGCCGTTTCGTACCAAAACTGCGTACCCTATCAGACATGGCGGTTTAAAAGTCAGGATTGTCATAGTTGGGCCCATATAAATTAATGATAATTATGTCAATCCCTTTTCACGGCACTTGGAAATTACATATCTTCCATCTACGTCAGCAACCAAAGGTTCAAGGGTGAGGGCAGCCTTTGGGCGTATCCACGTAAGCACCCCTCGGGCATGCGTGTTGAAGCCAGCTGCGTGGGCAAAACCATGGACTTCCCTACTACGTAGCATGGGGCTAATAAGAGGAAGGTATGTCTCTTGCAGTAATGCGATATCTATTTCATGTCTTGTTAGGTTTGCCAGAACCTTACATAGTTTCCTGTGGTCATTAAGACCCCTCACGTTCCATGTGAAAGCACGTATTTTACCCAGTGTATCCACCTTGTGGGGAGAGCTACCAACAGTACCATGATTTTGTGTTGCCAGCCTATTAATGACCGCCATGGGAACCCACTACATGCGGAATAACTATGCATAAGTATAAGTGTCGACAGTCACTCTCATACTATACAAGGCCCCATTCCATACCACCCACGCCAGGCATGCCCCAACTGTGGATAAACGAAAAACTAGTAATCGGACCTCCTGAACCTTCCTGAAATGAAACAGCAATTGTAAACAGCACAACAAAAAGTAAAGAGGTCCCATCCCCTCCACACCAAGACGCAATACCCCTAATGTGTGGTACACTCGCTGGCAGAGGTAGCACGCTCTCCTAATAGAAACAGGAAAGACCAAATCTTGCCTCTGCACCGCACACCATTCAGCATAATATGAAACATCTGAAGAAAATATAGGATCTCCAACCCCCACCCTGCCCACGAGAGTCAACCCTTCTGTCCCTCTGCATCCTCAACAGAAGCATTAAAAATAATCACATCACTTCTGTGCACATATCCCCCTGTTAAGTCCGATCAGATCTACATCTGTAACCCGATAAGCAACAATCTTATCTGTTTGAAGAGTAGTCCAAAAATCAGTCCTGATTTGTCCAATCTGCCACCTTCCGCTCCTTCCCAAGAGTCTCTCTCCGGACTGCGTCTTTTGTCTTTAGACCATTCCTTCATGGCCTTCTGCAGTACTTTCGGGTCCGTGAATGTTCGCGACTGGCGGTTAAACCGGAGTCTAGCAGGGTATAGCATGGCATAGTCTATGTTGTTCTCCATGAGCTGTTTCTTCAATGGGGCGAACTGCCGCCAAGCTTCTTGCACCCTTAATGTGAAAACCGGAAACAGTGATATTGTAGAACCCTCATATTTCAGTGGTTGCTTGTCTCTGGCAGCTTTCAGCGTGGAGTGTCGGTCACGATAGTTAAGCAGCTTTGCTATAATCGCTGTCGGAGAGGCGCCAGGTGCCGGGCAAGGGGCCAGGGAGCAAAGCACCCTTTCAACCACTAAAATAGAAGAGAAAGTCTCACTGCCGAGGAGTGTTACAAGCAATTTTTCCACAAATTGTTCCATGTTGCCAGACCGGGTCGATTACGGCAGGCCCGTGATACTTAGGTTGCTGCACCGTGACCGTGCTTCCAGGTCCTCTGCTTTGTCCTGCAGGACCTGCATCACTTTCCCTAGCTGTTTGTGGTCAGCATCCGGCGAAGTCTGTGCTTCTTCAACTTCTGTGATCCGGTGCTCCGTCATGTCCAACCGCTGTGCATGTTTGTCCACCCTCTCAGACATTCTGTCCATGCAGTTGGAGAGAGAGTCCATCTTGGAGCCAAGGACAGAAAGGCTGCCGGTCTGGGTCGATTACGGCAGGCCCGTGATACTTAGGTTGCTGCACCGTGACCGTGCTTCCAGGTCCTCTGCTTTGTCCTGCAGGACCTGCATCACTTTCCCTAGCTGTTTGTGGTCAGCGTCCAGCGAAGTCTGTGCTTCTTCAACTTCTGTGATCCGGTGCTCCGTCATGTCCAACCGCTGTGCATGTTTGTCCATCCTCTCAGACATTCTGTCCATCAATCAATCAATCAATCAAAACATTTGTATAGCGCACTACTCACCCGTAGGGTCTCAAGGCGCTGGGGCGGGGGGTGCCGTTACTGCTCGAACAGCCAGGTCTTCAGCTTCTTCCTGAAGGAGAGGTGGTCCTTGGTCAGGCGTAGGTCGGTCGGGAGGGAGTTCCAGGTCTTGGCGGCCAGGTAGGAGAAGGACCTCCCTCCTGTTGTCGCTCTTCGGATGCGCGGGACGGCGGCGAGGGCGTGGCTGGCTGATCGGAGGTGGCGTTTGGGAGCGTAGAAGTTGATTTGGTTGTTGAGGTAGATCGGGCCTTGGTCGTGGAGGGCTTTGTGTGCGTGGGTGAGGAGACGGAAGGTGATTCTTTTGTTGACGGGGAGCCAATGCAGGTCTCTCAGGTGTCCGGAGATGTGGCAGTTGCGTGGGATGTCGAGGATGAGTCTGGCTGAGGCGTTCTGGATCCGCTGGAGTCTCTTCTGGAGCTTGGCGGTGGTACCGGCGTAGAGGGCGTTGCCGTAGTCCAGTCGGCTGGTGACGAGGGCCTGGGTGACGGTCTTCCTGGTCTCGGTGGGGATCCACCAGAAGATCTTCCGTAGCATGCGTAGGATGTTGAAGCATGTCGAGGAGACGGCGTTGACTTGCCTGGTCATGGAGAGGGAGGAGTCCAGGATGAAGCCCAGGTTGCGTGCGTGGTCCGTCGGTTTGGGTGCGCTGACCAGGGCGGGGGGCCACCAGGAGTCGTCCCAGGCGGAGGGCGAGGGGCCCAGGATGAGGACCTCCGTCTTGTCTGAGTTCAGTTTCAGGCGGCTGGTCGTCATCCACTCGGCTACATCTTTCATCCCATCGTGCAGGTTGGCTCTGGCGGCGGCGGGGTCGTTGGTCAGGGAGAGGATCAGCTGGGTGTCATCGGCGTAGGAGATTATGTTGAGGTTGTGTTGGCGTGCGATGGCCGCGAGGGGGCTCATGTAGACGTTGAAGAGGGTGGGGCTCAGCGAGGATCCTTGAGGGACGCCGCAGATGACTTCGGTGGCCTCTGACTTGTATGGTGGTAGACGGACTCTCTGCGTTCTTCCGTCGAGGAAGGAAATGATCCAATCCAGTGCCTTCTCCTGGATTCCAATGTTGCTGAGGCGCTGCACTAGGGTGCGGTGGCAGACCGTGTCGAAAGCCGCGGAGAGGTCTAGGAGGATGAGGGCAGCTGTTTCTCCGTTGTCCATCAGGGCTCGGATGTCGTCGGTGGCGGCAATGAGGGCGGTCTCTGTGCTGTGGTTAGCTCGGAAGCCAGACTGTGAGGGGTCTAGGGACCCATTCGTCTCGAGGAAGGCGGCCAGCTGTTTGTTGACGGTTTTCTCGATGACTTTGGCTGGAAACGGGAGGAGCGAGATGGGGCGGTAGTTCTTGAGATCGGTGGGGTCCGCTGTAGGTTTCTTGAGTAGAGCGCTGAGTTCGGCGCGCTTCCAGCTCTCAGGGAAGGTGGCGGTGTTGAAGGAGGTGTTGATAATGTCCCGCAGGTGGGGTGCGATGACAGCGTCTGCCTTGTTGAAGACGTGGTGAGGGCAGGGGTCGGTCGGGGATCCGGAGTGGACGGAGTTCATCATGCGGACGGTGTCTTCGGTGCTGATCGGAGTCCAGGCGCGGAGGGTGGTGGTGGGCGGCGTTGCTGTGGTCGTGGCGTGCGTCGGTTGGCAGCTGAAGCTGTTGTGTATGTCCGCGATCTTGTTGTGGAAGTAGGATGCGAGGGAGTTGCAGAGGTCTTGCGATGGGGTGATGTCGTTGGAGAGAGAGTCCATCTTGGAGCCAAGGACAGAAAGGCTGCTTTGCAGGCCCTTTTCCATCGCTGCAAGCATAGTGCGAATGTCACCCTCTGCATCTTCTGGAGGAGGGTCCTGCGTATTTTCACCGTCTTCCGCAGCAGCATCGCGCCCCTTAGACTTCCTCTGGTCAAACGTGAGTTTCAGCTGCGTTCTGTCGACCATGCCCATCTCCAAAGTAGCGCCCTTGCTTGTCCAGGCAAAGCACCTATCCAATGTGAGACCCACTCCGTTAACACGCTGGCCACCTCAGACTGTGTCTGTTTGGGCAAAGTATCATGTACAGGTTTACAAACCAGGCAACTCGTAAAGCAGCCACCGCAGGTCCCAGGGCATAGGCTCTCCAACAGCGCGGGCCTCACGGAGTTCGCAAAGCGGGCAGGAACACACGGCGTACAGACTGAGGCAAATATCGCCCAGCACAGGAGTATGGGCTTTCGTCCACGCCACCGGCAACACCGCCCTCGCTCCGGGGCCCGGGGCACTGCGCACACCACCCCGTGTAGCAACTGTCAGAGGGAGTCCGATGTAACCCTTCCTCGAGCACTTCTCGGCGTCTTTGCAGGTCTGTCAGTAGTTGTATATATCATGCAATCGCGCGAGAGGGGCCGTCTGCGTGAATCCTCACCACGGGCAGGCCACGCACTACAACCTCATCCTCAACACGACCAGGGCTGCCGAAAATCCTTATTCTCACCCACCTCGTTCAGCGTCGCCCAGGCGGGGGCCTTGCACCAAGTGTCCGTCCCTCAGGGGAGACAGGGCACCACTAGTTGGCTGCCTATCGCGCACCACCTCCAGTAGGCATTAAGTGAGTTGGGCGTGTTGGGACACAAATTAACAAAATGGCGGTTCGCGTCTTAGCCACCACGTAGCTGCAAGTGCTTCAAACTGCAGGCTTACAGACTTCCAGGCTGCATCCCAAGTCTCGTTTGAGCAGCACTGTAGGAGCAACGCTGCCAGATATTCCCCCCACAATGCTGCTGCACTGAAAATGGCCGCCACTGCCCTCCATATTCGCCAGCCGCAGCGTCACTGTTTCTTGACGCACTCTGCCAGGCTCCCTCCGTCAAGGCTGCCAGACCGCTCTGCAATTGCGGGTGGTATTCAGCGGCTACCCGCACGCGCAGGGAGCTCCGCTCCGGGTCCGCGCTCCGCTGATACTATTCCGACCTCTCTCATCTGAACACAGATGTCGTTCGTCGCCTCGTCTCAGCGTGCCTAGCTGCCACGGCAATGTACTACAGCCCAGGGATCCAGGCCTACTCCAGCACATATCGGCCGAAATCCCTCGCTCCGCCGTCAGGGCCGGTACAGGAGTCGGAGTCAGCACATTCCAATCTAGGACTCCTCCGGCGGGATGTCAGCCCAAGTGAAGTGGATAGGGTTCTTCAGGAGTCAGATAATTGCCGGATAGTTTGATGGTCGTGCAGAGGTTCGCGCTCAAGCGGCCATCTTCGACGCAAGCAAGCTCCGCCCCCCCTCCCACCTTTATGCTTGGCATTGTGGCAGAGAATGGGGGGTCCAGATAATCTCTCCCTGTTTTCCAAAAAGGATGTAATCCATGCCAAAGCATTCCCTTCTATGCCCATGTTATTTAGTCTGTTTAAGAGCATCCCATGGGGCACCGTATCGAATGCTGCCGACAGATCTGACAAGATCAATATTGCCCTTACCACATCTTTCAGCTGATCTTTGAGATGTTCAGTAACTTCCAGCACGGCAGACTCAGTGCTATAGTTAGCCGTAAACCCAGATTGTGTGGGGTGCAGGAGATTATGTACCTCCATGTACTCCGTAGGTACATTATTGACATATTTCTCCACAACTTTGGCAAAAGCAGGGAGAAGGGAAATAGGTCTATAGTTGGTTGGAGTGTTGGGGTCTGCGTTAGGTTTCTTCAGGAGAGGCAGTATTTTCGCCTGCTTCCAGATAGATGGCATGACGCCCGTTACTAACGAGGAGTTGAGAACCTTGTCGACTGGTGCGTTTAAGGTGGCTGCTAGTGCCGGTATCAGTTTAGCAGGACACGCATCAGTAGGTGATCCAGACTTGAGGCCCAAGAGATAAGTGAGTGAGTCTTCAAGTTTGATGACAGGGATTTGTGATAGTGTAGACCTTTGTGAGAGTACCACAGAGGCGGCGCACGGAAGGACACATCCAACCTGAGAGTAGTGGGAGGGTGTGATTTCTTCCGCCTCCAAGGAAAATGACTGTTGGATTGCCTTTACTTTATCATCGAAGAAACAGGCCACCTGATATGCCCAACTGTCTGCTGGCGGTGCTACTTTGACCTCTGCTTTCGTGGCTGTGAATGATTTAACCATTTTAAAAATGTCCTTGCCTCTGTTGTGAGTTTTTGCAATTCTATTTTCCAAATAACTCACTTTGGCCCTCCTTGCTTGTTTATAGTGTGCTTTCAGTGCTGCCTTATAAGTATTTCTGTCCTCTACAAGATACTGCTTGCGCCATTTCCTTTCTAATTTTTACAATTACTTTTGCTGGTTCTCAGTGATTCGTCGAACCACTGAGCTGAATGGGCGGTTCTCTTAGTGGTATGTTTGGTCATAAGAGCAGCTACCACTATGTTAGTCCTCAACCAATCTTCTACCAAGTGGGGGTCTGTTTCAGGGTTGCACACCAGAGAGGGGCAGAGGAGTCAAGGGCAAACTTAAGAGAAGGAATATTTATTTTATGGATAGTTCTATAAGGGAGTTCTAACTTTGTCTCCACTAAAAGGTTGGACTTCCCTATGACTGGAATCCAAAAGTTTACCAGGAAGGGGTCTGACCAAATTAGCTGTTTGGAGAATCCACCACCACCTGTAAGTCACAGAAAATGTGGTCTAATGTATGTCCAGATTTGTGGGTAGGACCTGAAACAAAAGGAATGAGATTACAGCTTGCCGTTATTTCTAGCAAGGCCCTCACCTGGGAGTCCGTAGGCTTCTCAAAATGCAAGTTCAGGTCCCCTAGAATGAGAATGTGCTTATATTTTAGGGCAAGTGAGGTGATGCATTCATGTAGAGAATTAATAAAATTCCCTACTGCACCAGGTGGTCTGTAGATAAGCATTCCCGTGATACTCTGCGCCTTCTACCTGGTCAAGTAGAATAGGGGAACATGCTAGTTCCTGTTTGTAGACCACGGTGACCCCCCTCCCGTCCCAGCCTGCCTATCCATTCTCAGGATTTTATAGCCATCTGGAATGGCCAATGCAATCATAGGATTGGACAAGTCTGAGAGCCATGTTTCGGTGAGGAACATGAGGTCGGGAAGTTCGTCCGATAACAAGTCATGGACTTGTGCTTCGTGCTTTTGGAGGGAGCGCGTTTTGAGAAGTGCGGCTTTGACTTGTTTTCCCTGACTGCGCTGTTGCTTATTTCCCTCTGGACTAGTGCCAATTGCACATCCCCCACCCTTGCCTGGAGTCCAGCTACAACATGGGCAAACAAATAAGTTAAAATTATTCATGCCTGCCACAATATGCCTACATTTGTGTAAGTTGCCTAGGTCCAGTAGTGCTTCACGAGTGTAACTAGGAATAATTCATGACTCACCAGAGCAACGGGCGCCATGGCCTATGCCTGACGCCTCTGGGACGCTGACGGGCGAAGAAGGGCTTGCCTTAGGCGTACCCGCTGCGCACGCCCGCTGCGCGTCCACGGCACGCCCAGGTTAAGTACCCAAATTCTCAAGGACAGGGAGGAGACTAGACCGTCTCCCTCCCAAGATGGCGGCCGCTGAGTGGCAAACCGGAAGTGAGTATTCCGGCTGGTAATCCTCCCTCCACTCAAACAGAAACAGCTGTGGTGGACCAGGGAAGATTAGCAGATCATGTTATATAAATTAATAAAAAGGCTACCTGATGATCCCAAATAGTGCCCCGACACTCTTTTGTCACCGTGAGATGGGGCTTGACTTTGCGGAGGATCGAATAGATATGGCCCCCCTGCTATCATGGGCTAAGATCTGGTTTTCTGAGGAGCTCGTGTTTTCAAGAAAGGTCATTAAAGACTGTATCAATTTGGATGGAGCATTATCTATGCCTTGGCCCCGATTTGTAATAGATAACCTTTACAAGCCAGGTTTGAGGCACTACTTTAATAACCCAGCTGGTATCCAGGAAAATGCAAAAGACATCATAAAAGAGGTACACTTTACGGGGGTGAATATAAGCCGCTCTCAACCCGAGGTGACAGGCCTCCCTTGTTCATTCCCTGCCCAGCAGCAATTTTACCTAACATTCACCATAAATGTACAGACACGTTGTTATTTAACAAGATTTAGTTTACTCACCCTGCATTTTTTAGTGGCTTTCCCGAAACAATCGGGATGGGCAGATAAACTGGCGCCTTGCCCTTGTGATAATTTGGCAGTTCAGAGCACAATGCACTTTATGCTATTTTGCCTCCTCTATAAAGAGCCAAGAGGAAATTATTTAGTTCCGATTTTAGGCCATGTTCTCGTATTGAAGGTTTTAATTATCTGCACTCTTTGGCTACTCATACTATATGCATTAGGGTTTCTAACTACATTAACCTCTTCAGTGCCCATGACGAGCTGGACTCGTCATGGGCCGCGGTAGCGCTGTGCCCATGACGAGTCCAGCTCGTCATAGACCCCGCCCGCTAATGCAACGGCCGGCACAGGGCGGGGAAAGGGGCGGGCACTGAAGGGGTTAAAGTCACAATGGCTCTTAGGAAACGGTACTAGATAAAGTAGATGAACCCAAACACTGTAATTTTTTTATACACAATCTAAGTATTAATATGTTCTTTAGGCTGGGGTTATACATTGTTGTGGTATTAATTGCTTTCTAACATGGATTGTATTTTTTATCAAAAGATTGATTTAATAATCAAATTAAATGAATTCCTTCTTATGCTTATTTGTAAATATGTCACTGGAATATTAATCTGTAATGTTGGTTTTATAAACTTTAATGGCTTTCTTCCGAAACCAAATCAAGTTTTTTTGACTTGACTTGGCTTCATTACCTTGTGAATCCCAGCAAAAGGGTACCACTTTTTTCAGAAAGCAGGTGATGGGTGACAGAACCAAAGAAAACGTAGGTATGGAGCGCCAGTAGAAGTTTGCAAACCCTAAAAATTGATGTATCTCTTTCACAGATTTTTGGGCCTTCAATTGTAAAATTGCTTGCTTGAATGTGTTCATGGCAATGCCATCTGGAGAGATGACATACCCCAAAAATTCAATGGTTGTGGCATGAAAAATGCATTTCTTGGCCTTGGCGAAGAGGTGGTGTGCTCTGACTTTTTGAAGGACGCCTGAACATGCTCTATATGTTTTTCTGGAGAATAGATCAAAATATCTTCAATGTAAACTATGACACAGACGTCAATGAATTCCTGAAGCACTTCATTGATAAAAAATTGGAAGGCTGCAGGGGCGTTGCACAGACCAAAGGGCATCACAGCATATTCAAAAAGACCAAATTTGGTTTGGAACGCCATCTTCCACTCGTCTCCTTCCATAACACGAATTAGGTGGTAGGCTCCCCTCAGATCAAGTTTTGTGTAGATAGTTGAGTTATGGACTTGGTCCAAAAGAACTGGTATATCGCTTTTTAAGGTTGCCTTATTAGTTGCGTGGTAATTTATACAGGCGCGCAATTGGCCATTCTTCTTCGTGAAGAAAAAGAGTGATGATGACATAGGGGAGGTAGAATGTCTAATGAAACCAATATCCAAAAGGTCATCTATATACTCCTGGTGATACAAGGTTTCTGGTTCTGATAGAGCATAAACTCTTCTGCACGGTAATGCGACTCCTGGAATTAAGTCAATGCGGCAGTCGTATGTTCGATGGGGTGGTAAGCTTATGGTCTGTTGTTCGCGGAAAACATCAGAAAAGTCACAGTATGGTGCAGGCAAGTCAACTGGTGTCTCAGCCATGAGTTAGGTGGGGTGTCTATTAGGACGAACTGAATCTGTTCCGTATGATTGTTGGCACAAATCATGGTTAAAGGACCTGCCTCATACATGATTAATCCAGAGGATAATTCAGAGCCATCCACGGCTCTCACTGATGTTGGGGTGTTTTTCTGGATCATGGTAATTCTGAGGGTCTTGGCTAGACTTAAATCAAAAAAGTTACCCGTTGCTCCTGAGTCAAGCAGTATGGGAAGGACCTTACATGCTTGCGGAGACTAAACCAAGTTCACAATTAAGGTAAGATGACAGGGTGAGGGCGTTATGGTATCAGCTAGGAGATGGGAGACCACGTTCATGGGAGCGCTCTAGCCAGGTCGTTTTTCGCCCGGTCCATACCAGGTTCTACTCCTACTGTTAATGCTACTCCCTTGTTTTGGAAACTGTGTTTTTTACCATAATCCCAGGTGAAATGTCCAGCCTTCCCACAATATTGGCAAAGATTAAGTTTCTGTCTTCTATCTTTCTCCTCTTTGGATAAAGGTTCTCGGTGTCGAGTTTGGCAAGCAAAGAGTCACTAACCTTCTAGAACGCCCAGCGGGGATGATGGACTCGATGCTAGACCCCCCCAATTCCCTCCCACGCTCTCCCACAGAGAGGATATTAAACTCTACTTCTCTGATAAGCAGTGCACAGGGGAAAAGGGGACAAAGGATAAAACAATAAACACTGATGGGTGCAGATTCGCTGGGCAGTTCTCCCACATAACATAACATGTGTATTAGTAAAGCACAAGTTCACCCAGAGGTCTATTGGCGCTGAATAACAGATGTTCATTGTTACCCAACTCAATGGTACTCATTTTATAGACCTCAGATGGATGAAAGGCTGAGTTGACCCGCCAGGATTTGAACCTGTGACCATGAGGTCGAACACAGGCCCCTGCAATGGACGCATTAGTCCACTGAGCCACCAGACGCAGCCAAGATGTAGAACAACACCAAAACGCCCTAGACTGTAGTTCTGACCTGAAGAATCCTGTATGCAAGAGAGGGGACAATAATCATAACACAAACATACCTTTAACTTAGCTCCTAAACAAATACTCTCTCACTAGGAAGACATACTCACAATCACAGCATGCACCAATAATGTATAAGGTAAGAGTTGCCACACGTTTCAGCAAGACTGTGTCCATAAAGCAAAGAATGTCACAAACATCAATGAAAGTTTCAAATGTCAGGTAATCAAGATATGTCCAGCAACAGGGGCATTCTGCTACCGAAAGTAAGAACATGAGACCAGTCTTTAAGTGCAGGCAAAATGTCACATAGCTCATGAAACAAAAATAGGACCAAACGGAAATGAAACAAGCATTTGCAATGCAATAGGTGTCGCATTTACACAAGTTTGAGCTACTGGCATTGTAATTGACAATTGCTTTTATTTATGTTTTGGTTTTTAAAACATAAATAAAAGGCCTTGTCATTTACAATGCCAATAGCTCTAAATCTCGCAATTGCGAGACCTATTGCATTGCAAATGCTTGTTTTTTATTACCCCAAAAACATAGTACAAGAAAACGAGCATTGCCAAAGTCAAAAAACTGTCAGCCAGCATCAGACTTATTGGCTTTGCAATGATTCAGTCTATGTGTGCGTTCAAGCTGGAATATTGAATTTTGATAGAAGTGCTGAAATATTTGCAATGTTTCTGGGAAATCCAAACCCTTGCAGTGGGCAGAAATCCCCCCAATGCTCCTAAAATGGCCAATGCAGTCGAAAATGACTCTTCATATATGCATGGGAAAAGGAACAATCGATTGAGAAATACAAAAAATAACGTAACTACTTAATGGAGCAGCCCGGTGACAAATAAAATATCCTTGACTTCGGATCAACAGAAAGGAAAACAAAATGAAAAAAAGAAATGGCTTTAGGAAGCAGAAATGCTAAAACAGTAGTTGTTCAGTTCACTAAACCAAACCCAATTTCATAAAACAACGGAGCGCTCTGCGAGGATTATTTCTCGCGGCGTCAAGGATGTACTTTTGAAAGGGGCCCACCGGTAAACTAAAGTGGCACAGACAAACAAGTTCCTATCTTGTAATAGGATCAGCAGCAACATGTATTTCATGAAGCGTCCTCCGAGGCAGAGTTTCAGAATCAAACCTTCCCCTGCTCATCAGAAAGAGAGGAAAGGCAGCGGGGATAGGTTACGCATTGCAGGAATCAGGATTCCGCATTTGAACCTCCATTTCGTTTTTTTGCTGCGCAATTCACACTTACTGTAATTATTTTCTATACCTTTTTTTTTCAGAGCACACGGGCCCCTGCGTTTTATGCTACAATGCACAAGCAATTGAAAGATGCAGATGACAAGAAACCGAAGTACCAATTAATTACAAGGCTTTCCTCCTGCTTCAAACGAGCAACTGTCAGAGCCCCCCAAGGCTTACCTTCCGCTTGGTGGGATGATCCTGCAGAGGCGACAAGAACCACCACCCCGTTCCCCGCCTCACCCTAGTCGGGGGTGAGCACCGCCTAGGACAAGGGGGTACCCGGGGTAGAAGTCAGATAGGAGCGAGTCTAGATGGCGCTTTGGACACCAAGCTGTGTGGGGAAAGAAGGGAACACGATTACCTTCCTGCCTGTTCCTTCTCTTCGCCCCTCTGTGTCATACCAGCCCACTGACCACGGGATTACCTTGTGCGATGTCGCGTGACCACCTTTATTGAACCGGTCTCCAGCTCCCAGTCCCAGGACTGCAGCGGCCTCAGGATTGACGTGCAGCACAGCAGATGGTGCAAACCAAAATCAAGTAAACAAAACCAGTGCTCCTGCGCAAATAATAAAGAGATCCCCTGTGCACTTAACCGACACTCTCCTGTGTGTTTTTAAGGGAATGGTATATCCCCAAAGTACCACCAGCTTGCCAATGCCTGCACGGGTTCCCAATCCTGCCAGTTAGGGATGCAACCAAAATCAAATAAACAAAACCAGCGCTTCTGCGCAAATAATAACTGTAGGGCGAGTAACCCAACCCACCGTACACACGCCGGTGTGCAGTGGTTGGGGAAGTAACATTGATTCGAGACGGCAGAGAAGGTCGTCCCCCTGGCCTCTGTGTGCCCTCTGCGGAAGACAGTACCTGTGCGTTTCGAAGTCCGAAGCAGTGTCCCTTCGTTAGCGGTTGTTCTAGTTGTCCGAAGTGGCGTCTCTCCTTCTGTGGCGTTGGCGAGAATCCAAAGTGTTTGTCAGCCGGAGTTCCCGGCTGTTAAGCGCGTCCACCTGGAAGTGAGTATTTCGGCCTTCCGCTTTCGTCTCGTGAGAACTAGACCGCTAACCCGCTTCTCCTCGGGCGGCGGTACGGCTCACGGAACCATGACAGCACCCACCACTAAACAGGACCCCCACCCGGCAGCCGGCAGAGTACACCGGGGTGGCGGGCCGAGGACAGCCAGGATGACCCAAGTGGAAGGCTCGAACCAGCCGGGAAGCGTGGCGGACATGCGAAAATGGCTCCCATGACCTCTCCTCCGGACCATAACCCCTCCAGTCCACCAGGTAGAAGAGCCGGCCCCGGGTTCTTCGGGAATCAAGAATGGCCCGGACCTCGTACTCGATGTGGTCCCCACGAAGAACAGGAGGAGGAGGAGCGGAGGCCACACAATCAGGGTGAGTGGCACGCAGGAGGGAAAAGTGAAAAACAGGGTGGCATTTCATGTGAGGGGGCAGAGACAGCTTCATGGAAACACGGTTAATCACCTTAGCTATGACGTAGGGACCCACGAACCGGCGCAACAGTTTCTTGGAACCGTGAGCGTTGATGTGCTGTATCGATACCCACACCCTGTCACCCACCCTGAACTGCGGCTCGGCCAGTCTGTGCCTGTCCGCGAACAGCTTGTACGATTCCTTGGCTTTGGCCAGCTCAAACCTGGCCTGCTCTCATAGATCGCGAAGGAACCCATGGTACGCCTGTACAATGGGCAGAGGACTGGTGAAAGGTTCTTCCCAAGGGACCGTTCGGGGATGACGCCCATGGAGACAAAAGAACGGGGTCATGCCGATTGCGGAATGTCTGCTGTTATTATAGGCGAATTCCACCAGCCAAAGGACTTCAGACCAATCGTTCTCCACGGACAGAAGTAAACATCGGAGGTACTGCTCCATGGTCTGGTTGGTCCTCTCGGCCTGTCCATCGGTTTGAGGGTGGTACGCTGTGGATAAGCGCACTTCCATGCGCAGGATGCGACACACCTCATTCCAAAACTTGGACACGAACTGGGAGCCCCTGTCCGTGATTACTACCGACGGAATGCCATGTAAGCGTACCACGTTGCGCAGGACGATACCAGCCAAGGCAGCTGCTGAGGGCAGTTTCTCCAACGGAACGAAATGGGCCATCTTGGAGAGATGGTCCACGATGGTGAGGATGGTGGTGAATCCTGTCTTCGTTCTGGGTAGTTCCACCACAAAGTCCATGGAGATGGTATGCCAGGGGTACGGAGGCACAGGGATAGGATGCAACAATCCCACCGAGGGTTGAGACAAACTTTTTCCCTGAGCGCAGACGGCACACCGCGCGATGTAGGCATGTACGTCAGCGTCTAGGGTAGGCCACCAGAAATGTCTCGACAGCAGGTCCTTCGTCTTCTGACGGCCAGGGTGACTGGATAGTGGGTGATCATGGCACATGTACAGGGCTCGAGGTTGGAGGTTCGGTATAGGCAGGAAGTAACGGTCTCCCTGGTATATGAACCCATCCCTAGTGGTGAGACCCTTATGCTCCCCTATCCAAGACGAGGCGGCCTTCTGTTGTAGGTCGTCGCGCAGCTGGGTCAAGAAGCCAGAAGTCAGAACGAGCCCCAGGAAACAACGGTTCGGGATGATCGGTGCAGGAACGACAGCGGGTGTGTTTTCTTCGGTCTCCGTGAGGCGTGACAGGGCATCGGCTTTGGCGTTGTTCTTGCCGGGTCGGTACGTGATGTGAAACTCATATTCGTTAAAGAATAAGGTCCAACGCAGCTGCCGAGCGGTCAGGGCCCTTGCTGAACGAAGGAACTGGAGGTTCCTATGGTCCGTGTATATGGTTATGGGATGTTTCGCGTCCTTGAGGTGGTGGCGCCATTCCTCGAAGACGGCCTTTATGGCTAGTAATTCACGGTCAGAGATCGTGTAGTTCCGCTCTGCTGGCTGTAGTTTCCTGGAGTAGAACGCCACTGGATGCAGCAAGCCCGTGTTGGCATCTCTTTGGGATAGCACCCCACCCAGGGCGTCTTGGGAGGCGTCGGCCTCTACTATAAAAGGCCGTTCCGGGTTCGGATGTAGCAAGATGGGGGCCGTAGTGAACCGTGTCTTCAGGGCTCGGAAGGCTCGTTCGGCGTCGTGGTCCCACGCAAAGAGGACCCCTTTGCGCAGAAGACGGGTGATGGGGGTGACGATCCTAGAGAAACTATCAATGAAGCGACGATAATAATTTGCAAACCCCAGGAACCGTTGTACTTGCTTCACAGACGTAGGTGATGGCCATTGCAGTATAGCTGCCGTTTTCTTGGTATCCATGGTAACCCCCTCAGGGGTGATGACGTGTCCCAGGAATTCAACGGCGGTGGTGTGAAAGACACTCTTTTCCAACTTGACGTATAACCCATGGTGTAGCAGTTGTTGTAAAACGGTGCGCACGTGTTGGATGTGTTCTTCTTGGTTTTTGGAG
Source organism: Triturus cristatus (assembly GCF_964204655.1). NCBI lineage: Eukaryota > Metazoa > Chordata > Amphibia > Caudata > Salamandridae > Triturus > Triturus cristatus. The sequence continues at coordinate 1,202,061,895 of NC_140584.1, forward strand.
AAAATCAATATGTCGTCGATATAGACAACGCAAAACAGGTCGATGAAGTCCCTCAGCACTTCGTCAATAAAATACTGGAAGGCCGCCGGGGCGTTGCAGAGTCCGAAAGGCATGACCTGGTACTCGTATAGACCGTATCGGGTCCGGAACGCGGTCTTCCACTCATCTCCCTTTCGGACTCTGACGAGATGGTAGGCCCCCCGGAGGTCCAGCTTGGTATATATGCTGGCGTCTTTCACCTGATCCAGCAGGTTCGTGATCAGAGGCAACGGGTACCTGTTTTTCACCGTGATGGCGTTCATCGCTCTAAAGTCGATGCACGTTCTCAAATCTCCTTCCTTCTTTGCCACGAAAAAGAGAGGAGACGACACCGGCGATCTAGAGTGGCGGATGAACCCATTGCGTAAGTACTCGTCCAGATACATACGAAGATGTTCGTTTTCCTTTTCGCTGAGCGAGTAGATGCGACTACAGGGCAGCTTTGAGCCTGGGATCAGATCTATTCTGCAATCGAAGCTGCGATGCGGAGGTAAGGTGTTTGCCCCCTTTTTATCGAACACCGCATTTAGGTCCAGGTACGCATCAGTTACCTTCCCCTGTACGGTTAAGATAGTGTTGGTAAGGGGCAACACATGGGCCTGTATTCCTGATGAGCCGGGGTACACGGCCGGGGGTAACAGAGAGACGTACAAGACTCTGAATCCAAGTGCACCACCCTGGACACCCAGTCAATCCGTGGATTATGGGCCGCCAACCATGGAAGTCCCAGTATCAAACAGAATTGAGGTGCGTCAATGGCATCAAAGGTGATGGATTCCATGTGGCGGTTCTGGAACGACATCTCGAGGAGTTCGGTTTGAAAACGGATGAGACCTGAAGTAAGATCCGTCCCATCCACAGCTTTAACGGCCTCCGGTGTTTTCTTCGGTACCACGGCCATACCTAGGCTAGCCATATACTGGTTGTCTATAAAATTGCCTGTGGCTCCAGAATCGATAAGGGCTATTACCTGCCACACCAGGCCCGACCGTGTCTGTAAGGTGACTTCAACTCCAAGATGATGGCAACCGACGCCGTTACCCGGGGTTGGTATCCTGATGGATGACTAACCCAGTAGCCGGACCCCACCGTTTACTGGGTTTCCTCGTTTCCCGACCAGTCTCCCCTGGAAATAGGAAGCGCAAAGGGCCTCTTCGGCCTAGGTTTTGACGGCTTCACCGGGCACTCCTTCACGAAGTGGCCGCTTTTGCCACAATACAGACACTGATTCTGTCGCCTTCTCTTCTCTCGTTCCTCCTTGGTCAGTGATCCTCGAATTCCTCCGATCTGCATTGGTTCTGGTGGGTCAGGGTTGGATACTGAGTCGTCTGTGTTCTTCTCTCTCTGTGGTAACACTCGGGGATCCCCGCCTCTGTGTCGGTCAGTCTTCCGTTCCTGCAAACTGAAGTTCAACTTCACCACTAAATCGATAAACGGACCGATGTCTTCTGGTGGGTCCGGGATCTGGGACAGGAGGTCTTTCATCTCGTCCCGCAAACCCTATAAAACACCGACACCTTCTTGGACTCAGGCCAGTGGGCTTCAATTACTAGTCTACTGAAGGTGGTGATATAATGCAACAAGTCCGTGGTTCCCTGTTTTAGTCCAAGCAGTTCGTTATCCGCAGCCTGTACAAAGGTGTGGCGGGCGAACATCCGTCGCATGGTGTCCCTGAAGGCTGGTAAGTTGTTCAAAACTGGGTCGTCATTCTCCAGCAAGGGTATGGACCACAGGGAGGCATCACCTCCCATATAGGAGAGGATAAAGGCGATTTTTGAAGCGTCGTCTGGGAAGGCGGTGGCGCGTGCCATAAAGTGCAGCTGGCACTGGTGCATGAAAACGCTGTACTTCGTGCTATCACCATAAAAGCGCTCGGGGGGGGCAGCTGTACGGTATGCGGGGCTATCACCTGGATGGAGGTGTCTTGCATGGGAGTAGAGGTAGAACCACCGCAGTACACTAGTCGTAGGGAACTGTCCCCAAGCCCTGTTCCGGTATCAGCAACTTGCGTCTGCAACGCAGTGATGTCCTGGCGCAGACTGCGGTTTTCCGCTTGCATGGTGGCCAAGATGGCTGCGATGTCCTGAAGCGTGATCTCGGGGTCACCCATGTCACCCGGGCAGGAGAAACTACGTGGGCTTTGGATTCTGTCAGAGCCCCCCAAGGCTTACCTTCCGCTTGGTGGGGTGATCCTGCAGAGGCGACAAGAACCACCACCCCGTTCCCCGCCTCACCCTAGTCGGGGGTGAGCACCGCCTAGGACAAGGGGGTACCCGGGGTAGAAGTCAGATAGGAGCGAGTCTAGATGGCGCTTTGGACACCAAGCTGTGTGGGGAAAGAAGGGAACACGATTACCTTCCTGCCTGTTCCTTCTCTTCGCCCCTCTGTGTCGTACCAGCCCACTGACCACGGGATTACCTTGTGCGATGTCGCGTGACCACCTTTATGGAACCGGTCTCCAGCTCCCAGTCCCAGGACTGCAGCGGCCTCAGGATTGACGTGCAGCACAGCAGATGGTGCAAACCAAAATCAAGTAAACAAAACCAGCGCTCCTGCGCAAATAATAAAGAGATCCCCTGTGCACTTAACCGACACTCTCCTGTGTGTTTTTAAGGGAATGGTATATCCCCGAAGTACCACCAGCTTGCCAATGCCTGCACGGGTTCCCAATCCTGCCAGTTAGGGATGCAACCAAAATCAAATAAACAAAACCAGCGCTCCTGCGCAAATAATAACTGTAGGGCGAGTAACCCAACCCACCGTACACAAGCCGGTGTGCAGTGGTTGGGGAAGTAACATTGATTCGAGACGGCAGAGACGGTCGTCCCCCTGGCCTCAGTGTGCCCTCTGCGGAAGACAGTACCTGTGCATTTCGAAGTCCGAAGCAGCGTCCCTTCGTTAGCGGTTGTTCGAGTTGTCCGGAGTGGCGTCTCTCCTTCTGTGGCGTTGGCGAGAATCCAAAGCGTTTGTCAGCCGGAGTTCCCAGCTGTTAAGCGCGTCCACCCGGAAGTGAGTATTTCGGCCTTCCGCTTTCGTCTCGTGAGAACTAGACCGCTAACCCGTTTCTCCTCGGGTGGCGGTACGGCTCACGGAACCATGACAGCAACCTATTAGCGTTTACCCCTAATGGGTTGCTGAACGAATGGGGTGGGGTGGGGGGTTCGGTGGGCAGACGGACGCTACAACTATCTTCTTTCTTTCTGGACACTGCTCTCGCACTCTCACACCTGCAGAACCGGGGCCTGTATTACATACTTCTACTTTAATCCACCATCCCGGTCGCATGGCTGCAATACATGAAAATGTTTATTCACGATGATTTGTCACGGTCACAGTGCGCTGAGGGGGCCCCAGGCAGCGCGGGCCCCCCCAACGCGGGGGCTGCAGGGGGCCTGTGTTACGCCCCTGCCCAGTCTGATTCTAAGAAGCCCCCTTTGAAAAGATATAGAGGACGAGGCTAGACAGTGAAGATAAAATGATGTCCAGAATCACAAAATGTAGTCTCGAGGAGGAGTGGGAATTTGCACCCTGTTGTCCGAATGTATACCTACATTTGGCAATTAGATACTGCTTACTACCCCTGACGAGGAGGTCAGTTCGGCTAATATCGCTAGGTACCGGAACACGAAGCACACGTTGCACATGAGGGACAGGTCTGCGACATTTAATGTGGTGCCGGAAGAGAGCTCATTTCGGAGCAGGGGGGCCCGGCTGGCAACCCTAGCTCCGAGTTCAGTTTCCTTTCCTTTGCCCGAGCACCTAGTGCTGAAAATCCCCTGCGGGCTCTTCTCTCACTGCAACACGCATTCTGCGAAGGCAGAGGGCAGCTCGGGTTACAAGCTGCCTTTGAAGAACTTCACACCAGGCAGCTGAAATATGTGCGGAGTACGTGCCTGGGCGCTATTTTAAATCAGGCAGCGCTAGGAGGGGAGCTGGGCTACCATGCCAGCATTCCGACTCACGAGCAGATGGTTCTGTTTAAGACGTGCGAAAGCACGAGATGAGCGTCGGGGAGTGGCTGAGGAGAGCAAAGGAATGGTGGGTGGGAATTCAGATCCTGCTTAAAAATAAACAAGCTGGGTGAAACAAGTTTACAGTAAAACATGAAAACACGAGTTCTCAGGCTTTAACTACCACTAAGGACGGAGTGAAGAAGCAGCAATCTACAGTAACAGTCCAGATAAGAACAGCACTGTTAACAATGGCACTCTTGGAGCAAGTCGGGCGAACACGTTTAAAACAAGTAGTTCCTAAACAAAACTAACAAAGCCAGACAGCGCAATAAAACAGTAGTTGGTCGGTGCTGCTTCCCATAGAAACGGAAGTGATGCATCAGATCAACAGCCAACAGAAACAAAGATAACAGCAGCAATGCCAGAGATAAACAAATCACATGGGGCAGGAGAAATTCCACGGACTTTCAGCCAACATAGAGATTACTTTAGGTCTCGCAGCGCATGCGCTGCTAACGCGAGACCTAAAAACAAAGCGTTTCAGGCCACTTATCTGTCTTGGTATCTGCTGCTCTCTGTTACATCACAGGAGCAGACGCGGGAGTCCAGAGAACGTAGACGGGCTAAACACACTCCTACGGAGACAGAATGAGGAGAGAGACACTGCCGAGGTGTCTGCCAGCAAGCCTGCCGGCAGGAGAGAGAGACAGAGAGCTCTCAGCGGAAAAGCGGAGCCCTGCTTGCCACTTCATAAATTACCCCTGCGGAGCACTTCCAGCACAGAACATGCGCAGGAAACTAAACAAGGAGACTGAAGGTCAGACAAGGTCCGAAGAGCACTGGAAGGCTGGTCCAAGTATCCACTAGGAAAATGGAATGACAAGCACTGTTTCCTGAACCAGGAAGGCTTTATTTCTTCCAGATGCCTCCCGGGTCACTTCCAGTGTGTACTCCAGGAGCTGCTGGGGATTGTAGTACACGCTTCCCATTCATTCGATGTGCTAGAAGGGCGTGTGTCGATACATACCTGGATGGACCCCGCCTCACTCCTGATACAATCCTTACACTCGGACACTCCCTATATGCATGGGTTCTGTGGTGTCCTGGGAGGGACTGGCTGTTTCTTTCTTCTCGGTTTTCAGGACTGGCACCCGAGTATCCCCCGTGACTTTTCACCTTTCTGTTCCCCTAGATGGTTGTATAACCTAACTACTAAATCAATGAAAGCAGAACATTCAGTTGGTTGTTCTGGGCTATGATGTCCTTTAAGTCATCCCATAGACCACAATAGAAAAGTGAGGTTCTTTTCTCCTCAGGCCCTTCTGTTTCGGCAGTGAGCCAAGTAAAAGAAGTAATGTAGTGTATGTAAACAAATATTTACTCCCCTGGCGCAAATTTAGCAGTTTGTTGTTGCTAGCCTGCACAAACATGTGTTTTGCAAAGAGTTTGTGCATGGCATATTGAAATCTTTCAAAATCATGAAGGGATCATTCCGCTCAACAAAGGGAATGGACCATGCGGCCGCATTACCCCCCAAGATAAGAAATAATGAAGTCAACTTTAGCTGAATCACTTGGAAAAGGCGCTGGGGCAACAGAAGAGCTGTAAATGACACTGAGTCAAAAAAGCCCTGAATTTCGTATTATCAACAAAGAAGCGCTCATGTGGGGCTAACAGGACTAGAGCTGGGGTTGTCACATTTAGATGTAAGGGTTGATGAACCATGCTTGCAATAGGGACTGGTTGAACAGGTGGAGAGTGTAACAGAAACATAAACCTAGGTGGTTGCATAAAGGTCTAGGGTTGTTTCACCTTACTTTCATCCCAAGAGTTGTCTCGAGGCTTATATCGCTGTAACTCCTGCTTATTCTCTAGTCTCAGATTTGAGACCTCCTGTTGTAAACTAGTTAGGGATTTCGTAATATCTACTAATGTGTGGGTGTCTGTGTGCACTACCTGTGCTAAATCACCAAAGGACCCCCTCCTAGAATCCATCGCTCAGGCAGGCCATATTTTGTGGCTTGGCTTAATGTAAGACTGTGGCGCAGCCACTCACCTGAAGTTCAGGTTTTCTGCAGGAGCGATGAACTGTCCTCTCTCCTTCTAGAACACCTCTCAGCACTACTGAACTCGATACAGGAGTCCCGGCAGGTGTCCCAAAAGGGAAGAGGAATGGGACGAAAAAAAGACAGAGAACACTGCTACCCCACACAGCCTGGCCGAGCCTGGCACCCTCGAGGGCATCTGTTTGCCCTCGAGGGTGCCAGGCTCGGCCAGGGTCGCCTTTTTAAGGAATTGCGTTTCTCTATAAAATAGGAAATGCAACAGATGAGTACAGAGACACTTCTGGGCCACCCAGGCGCACTCAACACAGAACATTCATTATAAGCGGGTTATGTTAATCACCTGGTTCTCAAGAGGAGCTGAGATACCTTTGTCTGTAGGTTGCAGAAGAATACAATCCAAATAATAGTTCTCTAAGAACAATGCTGCAAAAAAGGAGTCACTGGCTATGATTATGTGTTTTGTTTGCACAAAACACCCTTAAACAAATATTCACAACTAGGAACAGGCCTAAAGGGCTACATAAGCCAGTGTCCATACAATAGGATGATCAGAGGGGTAACATGATGCTTCCATGCGTAAGGCGCAGTATCAAGTTCACAATATTCGTTTTAATATCAAAGTTCTATGCAAATAGTGTAGAAACCAATCTCTCAAAAGTAGGAAATGAGTTCAAACATAAAATAACCGCAAGCACTTGGCTGAATACAAATATGAAATGAGTTCAAACATAAAATGACTCCAAGGCTAAGCATAATACAAATATGAAATGAGTTCAAACATAAAATGACTCCAAGCGCTAAGAGTAATACAAATATGAAATTATTTCAAACATAAAATGACCCCAACTGCGAAACAAATATGTAAATGTCATAGTCTTGAATCGAAAATCATTTTGCCAAATACCAGATGGGCAATACAAATGGCAAATATACAAGGACGAGCCTTCCCATACCAACAGAAAATGTCAAAGCCACCCAGCCTTTCACTTCACACACAGACTTAAAGTGCACTGCACTTAGCTGTCCAATGCTTGCTGCAGTCCTGGACAGGGGCGTGCTTCTTTCCAATGGTAAAGGAGGAAATCTTGAAGCGGTGACAGAAGCAGTCTCCAGCTGAAGCGGGAACCAGGAGATTAGGCCAAGCACTGACAGGTGAGAGGCTTGGGCTTTTATAGCAGTTCAGTGGCAGTTAACCACACATGGCTAGCCACACCCATAAGCATGGAGGGTGCACATGTCCAATAATGTGACACTGTTGCTAGCACCCAAAAACAACATGCATTGGCAAAACAAGCACTGGCACCAACAAACACAATTAAAAGAGACAAACATTGGCAGTGGCAAGAAAAGAAAAAAAACAGACAACTTAGTGGACGTAAACGTAATACCAGACAGGCTGGGGATCTCCTGACAGTTCCCCCCACCAAAGCTACTCATAGGGGGCGGGGCTTCGTGGGATGGCAAAAGTGAAAGAGACACACAAGGCGAGGAACATGGACCGCAGAGGAGGGTTCCCAAGAGTTGTTTAGTTTAAGTTTATTATTATTAAATTAGCACAGTTAATTAAAACCATTGCAATAAAATGTCAACATAGCACTGTTACCACGTTAAAAAGCAAAAATGAAGCAAACTATTTAAATTCATACATATATTACTGACGAGGCAGTCTTGTGCTTTCTATTGTAATCATGCTACAGATTTCCAAAACCAAGGATAAAATAATTTGGTACAGAGACGCTAGGGCAAAGTGCAAAAAAAATCTGTGATACGTTTTTGGGGTGGAGGAACTGGTAGGACAGGGGCAGTAGAGGGTGAAAGCAGATTGTCCAAGAGTCTCACATATTTTCCAGCCCTTGCAAGCACTTGAATATCTGGGGAAGTAAAGCAGAGAGCAGATGCCTCCCAACATGTACTGATGTCCCTTTTTAAATACAAGGGTTTTAAAAGAAGTCTTCCAGGAGCGTCAAGGGTGGGACAACAGCACAGAAGATGCAAAAATGATTCAGACCTGTAGTTGCACCGTCTGCAAGCACCCCCCCCTCACTTGTTGGAGCCCATCGGTTGAAGGCAGTGAAGAGCAAACCCAGGAGACGCATGACCATTATATTTTTACGGGCCACTGCGTTCAGACTATTCAGAAGGTAAGGTTGAGGTACCCCAGGGAGGTATGAGTCATTCGAGGGAAGCAGGATAATTGTTGTTTTTAGGACCTGAATGTCCATCTGGTAGGAAATTTGTCTAACCTGCTTGTCAATAACCCTTTTCCAGACTGTGTAGGGAATATAGTCTGCAATTAGTAATGATTTATCGATATGTAGCGTTCTTATGGCTGTTACAATTTGACGGTTCCACAAATTCCCAGAGCTGGCAAGAGTTTCTTTTAACCGGGCTTTAAGCGTGTTATCTGCGGCTTTTAATGTCCTTCTATAGTATTTCAGGGTGTCAGTCTCACAGAATATCCATTGTCTTTGAAGGCCCAGCTCCAGGCGTAGTCTTGCCCTGTGGATGTAATTCGGGAGATGGAAGATGTTTTTATAAATGGAAACCTGGGCGTGGTCGCGACTGGCCGAGCATGCGCCAGGAAAGGCCTGGTGCCCATAACTTGAGGCAGGGAAAAGAGTGGCTTTAATCACCTTCATAATGGGTTCGGCAGAAGGACTACTCAGGGACTGGTTGAGTCGAGTCAGGCTGTATGTAGTTGCTCCAGCTCTCTTTTTCAAGGCGGCGAAGTGGACTGATGATCTGGAAGACCCGTTAAACCAGACCCCCAGGTAATTGTATTTTGATGTTGTTTTGATCTTTGCGTGCCCAACGTTCCACGTTAAACTTTCCTTTTTCTGCAACGGCCGAAAATCAAGACCTTGGTCTTATCCTGGTTAATTTTTAGAGCGTTAGCAGTGTTGTATTTGTGGAGCGTACTCAAGGCTCTTTGGAGGCCAGATTTTGCCTGCTCCATTATAACAATATCATCAGCGAATTGCAGAATGTGCAGATTCGTTTTTGCAAAGCCCAGTTTTGGCGGAAGGAGACTGCTTTTCTCCAGGAATCTCCCCAGGTCGGCACTGGAAACGTTGAACAAGAGGGGAGCAAGAACGCATCCTTGCTTTAGGCCGTCTGAAGTTGGAATTTTTGCAGAGACTGTCGGTGGGCCAGTTCTGACACGTACCCATGTGTTCTTATGCAAGGAGATAAGGGCTCCTAGCTGACTCTGTGGAATCTCCCACGTGTCCAATTTCCTCCATAAAGTGTTACAAGACACTTTGTCGAAGGCGGCTCTGTAGTCTATAAGGCAGCAATAGAGGGGGAGTTGATTTTTTTGCGCTGCTTGTTTATTCAGGATGGTGATGTTGTCTATTGTGGAGGCCGAAGATCGGAACCAAGTTTGAAAATATGGTAAAATGTTATTTTCCGCAACCCATTTTTCTAGCTACCTGAGCAGACACCCAATAGTTGTCATCGAGACCGTAGACCTTCCAGACCAGCAGATAGTTCAACACACCCCGGATGCCTTTGGAATCTCTGTCTGCTTTAAGAGTTTGTTTGCAGATCAGCAATCCATTTCGAGCTGAGTCCAGCTGATTAGTTGAGCATGTTATGGCAGGGTTAAATAAGCCTTGACTGCTAGGTTGCTAAATTCTTAGTTGGTAGCATAATCCACAGAGCATCGGATAACTTGCCTAGACACTATTGGGAGTTAGCACTTCATATTAGGTGCTCTTTACTAGGCCTAGATAATCCTGGGAAGGTGTTAGATGAAAAAAAGTGTGATCTGGAAAAACGTTTCAGTTTCCTACAGAGTTTGTAAAAGGTCAGAGGAAAGCTGTCTAATCTGAAATATTCTGAGGCTGCAATTAGCAAAGAGACAGTTTTAACAGCTGCTGAAGGTTGGGTTCCTAAAGACGGGGATCTAGTTTGTGACTGAAAAGACCCACTGGAAGCAAGCTTTGTGAACCATCCAACAGACCACCGACTTCAGTCCCTGAGGTAAAGGCAAACAAACTGACTTCTTGCCTCCCATGTCTGGTTTAAAGAGGAACCAACAGGTGTCCATTACCCATGTGAAGAAGCTCTGTGTGTCAGATTCTGTACACCAGTCCATTCTGGTTATAGAGAAGGATTGAGCAGACCCTCTCAGCCGCTCGCTATTCTGAATGAACTACCCCTAGAAGAGAGCAGTACCATCATTAGCTTGAGTATCCAGCAGGGATATTTGAGCGTACTGCATCTCCAGCTAAAACGTGAGCACGTATCAACTGTAAAACATGACATCTAAATGGGCGGAGCCGCATCTTCCTTCCATAGACTACTCAATAACCAAAAAGTATAGAAACCACACCCGTTGATTGATTAGTTTAATTTTTGTGAGTTATTTATGCATGTCCATTCAGTGATGCAGGTGCTCTTTTGTAGAGTCGGATTCTTCTTTTGCGGCCACAAAACATAATCCAGAGTTGTAAGCTGTTTGATTATGGCATAGTAGATATTTATAATACGTAGCTATTTGTCAATATTTAAACACTTGTATTTAGAAAATAGTGTCATTGATTGTTTTTGCCATTTATATGTAACGTCAGCAGCTAATTTTCAGAAAGAGACAGAATACAGCAAACATTGTTCCTTTTCTGGCTCCTTTGAGCTCATATAGTGTGACTTTGCATATTATAATATTGACACTGAACTTGACGTCAGAGGTGTTGGTGACCCGTCGGCGTGAAGACTAAAGATTTATATGTAACATCAGCAGCTTTTGTTTCTTCCTCTGTTTCACCCTTGGGATCATATACTGTGAATATGTATATTAAAATATTCACAGCCATTATGATCTCAGAGGAGTTTATGACCCCTCGACGCGAAGACTAAAGATTTATATGTAACGTCAGCAGCCTCTTGGTCTTAGTCTGTTTCCCCCTTGGGATTATATAGTGTGACTATGTATATTAAAATAACCACACATTATGATCTTAGAGGAGTTTATGACCCGTCGGCGCGAAGACTAAAAATGTATATGTGACGTCAGCACCTTCTGGTTCAAACTCTGTTTCCCCCTTGGGATCATATACTGTGAATATGTATATTATAATATTAATAGTCATTGTGATCTCAGAGGAGTTTATGACCTGTCGGCGCGAAGATGAAAGATTTCGAAGTCCAGGAGAAAAGAAGCTCTGAACATATTCATAGCTGAAAAGTATTTCGTTATTGATCTTCTCTTGTATCCATGAGTTTATGCTCCTTTCATATCAGTGACACTCTGTATATTGTAATAGAGTGTCATATTTCTACACAACAGGAAGTGGAGATTTGTCGCCGCCAGGATTAAACCATCTGAAATACAGCTTACTGACTTATATAACTTACTTGATCCAATATTTTTACAGTGAGAATATTTTTCGAAATTGCAGTTTAAAAAAAGATAGTTTGCATACTTTCTTAGTGAATACCTTTCATAAACCCTACATTTCTGGATTTTTTTTGGTACTTCTATTTTTCTCTGTTGTGGTTCCTATTCTCCTTCTCCTTATAGAATATATTGGAATAGTAGTGTATATTATACTACTATCCTACATATTCTTAAAGAAGTACGTGATCTATCAGCAGAGCACTGAACGACCTCTAAGCACTACGACAGAACTTTCCTGAGTTCTACAGAATATATATTGTAAAACTTTTGTTTTTTTTGTTGTGATCCTTATTCTTCTTCTCCTGTGGAATACTATAAACTCACCCTGTACATTTCAATACTGTGAGTTTATAGTTTTTCAAAGGGGTTGGAGATCTATCTGTGCGACAAATTTACAATACATACTACAGTTATTCCCGTTGATAACTTAGTACCTCACAGTTTGTAACACGGCTAATATTTCATGCAATAGTAGTTGCTAAAAAAAATAATTGTATACATAGTGCTTCATGTAATGTTTTGAAGAAGCGTACATTTCTATGTGATATCACGTCGTTTGTGTTTAACTCTTTTTTTACTGGTTATTTTTGTTCTGACCTGAGATGATGTAGTGCGGGAGTGTTTGTTGTAGCACTTCTTTTCTACTTTATCTAAAAGTAACTCATGCCCTTTTATATTAACGAGAATATGGGACAACACTTTTACAAACTATAGGCGACAAAAAAAAAGTGAGGGTGTGGCCACGATTAAGGGATATTTTATGAATTGCATTTTTATTTGTCACCCCTCTGATATATACAGCTTCACTTTCCTAAGAAAGTATATTTGTGATTGCTTAATAAAAACTGTTTCAAACCTAGACAAAAAGTTTTGCAGCACAACAACACCTCCCCGTCTGAAAAGTAAACACCACATTCTATGTAAAAAGTGGTCCTGGGAAGTATCCAACCCGCGGACTTAGTAAAAAGTAGACCGCAACACACTGTTATTTTCCCGCCGTGATTTGTAAGGCCCACGCAAATTATATAAATGGCCCTTAAAATATATGAAAATAAATTTTTACCTTCACAGTCCCTGTCCACCACCTTGTGACCACTGTACAGAGTTAATAGTGTTCCTACCCTCCCCTACTTTTTTCCCATACTCCTCTGAAGTGCATCACAAAATGGCTGACAACAGTGAACCGTTCCCATCCAATAAGGAACAAATTTGTACTCTGAACACTTTAGCCAATAAAATGTCCATGGTGTTCCGCAGAGGGGGACGGAATGGCTGCCAACACTTCTCATTTTAATGCTTCACAGCCAATAAACATTAAGCTTGGGAAGGTACTACTTGGAACACGTTACCCAATCAGATGTCCCTAATACTCCGCAGAGGGGGAGGGAATCGCTAACAACACTTCTACTTTCAATGTTTTACAGCCAATGAACATTAAGCTTCGGAAGGGCCTGCTTGCAACACGTCAGCCAATCCGATGTCCCTGCTACTCCACAGGGTGGGGGGTAATATCTGGCAACACTTCTACTTTCAATGGTTCGCAGCCAATGAACATTAAGCTCTGGAAGGTCCTGCTTGGAACATGTGAGCCAATCTGATGTCCTTGCTACTCCACAAACGGGGAGAGAATGGGTGGCAACACTTCTACTTTTAATGGTTCGCAGCCAATGAACATTGAGCTTGTTGTTGGAACACCTCAGTCAATGAAACGTTAATTTTGTTCCGCGCACAGGGACAGAACAGGCCCTCCCACATAATATTAGATTTCCTCTAACAAACTGACACCATCCGTGATAAAAGTGAACCCCACGGTATAAGTAACCATTACTGCGCATTATATTAAAGGAAAGCCGCAGTATGGCGCATTGTTGTTATCCAGATATGATTTTCACAGCCTACTGAACATTGCCGCAATACAGCGCATCGTTGTTTTGCGGACGTGCTAGCCACGACCTACGCAACATTCACACTACCTGTCGTCAGCAGTGCATTGCGAGGGCGCAAATTATAGTTAGCTCAACTAACTATAACAGGCGAATTTCTCTGGTTTTATACAAGTCAAATGTCCAACTAACTATAACGTCCCTGAAACCTATGGTATTTCAGTGAATTTCTAAGGTTGTTTTAAATGCTAATTTCTAACTATAACATGCCTGAAACCTATGGTTTTTTCAGTGAATTTCAAAGGTTTTTTAAATGCTAATTTCTAACTATAACGTCTCTGAAACCTATGTTTTTTTTCAATGAATTTCAAAGGTTTTTTAAATATTTAACTACTATTGTGTATTTGTCATTAATACTATTTTTTCTAAGTTTTCAACTACATAAAATAAACTGCAAAAGTACTATGTAACGTAATACATTTCACAATATTACAATGAGTTTTTAAATGATACAAAACAATTTAACATTCAGATAACAATTTTTCTCCCTTTTTTTGCTTTCATCAGCTACTATTTAACTTCACTATTCACAGTGATGCCAGTGTAGTTTCATCATAAACAGAAGGGAAAAAAAAGAACAGTCAACTAGATTGTTAAAAAAAACCAAAACCCTAATTCTCTCAAATATAATACAAAATCAACACAAATAACACATCCAATAGTACTTCAAATGTTCAAAGCTTACCTTTACTTCGTAGATTGTCTGCAAATGTACCCAATACGCCAGATAATGTATCAAAAATTTCGCTTTGAAAGCATCCAGTATGAATTCCTTCAAGATCTTACGTAGTTTCTCTGCACATTTTCCCAATACACCGGATAATGTAACAAAAATTTCGCTTTGAAAGCATCCAGTGTGAATTCCTTAAAGATATTACGTAGTTTCTCTGCACATTTTCCCAATACGGCAGATAATGTATCAAAAATTTCGCTTTGAAAGCATCCAGTATGAATTACTTAAAGACCTATACACCTTCCCATTAAAGCCGAATAGTGTATCTAAAATCTTTGTTTCAGAAAAATTAAGTATGAGTTGGGTAATTCATAAGGCAATCTTGGTTTCATTTCCAAGTGTGTATCATTACAGTTACTCCAACCACTATTACACTTTAAATAAACTGTATAATGTCCACTTGTAGTAGTACTTCCAGCATGGAAAACAATAGCAACTGTTGCAAAAGTTCTCCCAGAAATAGATATTTGATTAACAACAACATTTTTAATTTTGGATTCCACTTTTCTTCCATTTGGTCAACAGCGTTGCAGCATTATAATCAAATATTTTCCATATCTTTGTAGGCATAATGCAGATAGCATTCTTGATTTACAACGAGAACACATCATCTCATGATCTGCTTCTTTTACTAATTTGGAAAATGGTACAGATTTGCAGTCAGGTATTGTTAAATATAAAAATTGTTCTCTGTCAACTATAGTGCTTGAAGTTAACGAACAATCTTCACATTTATGTTCCCATTTGTAACTGAGTCCAAATAAACTCTCAATCTGAATTCCTTCATCTTCTAGTACTACAAGCATAACCATCTGAAATTCTTGTGCATCCTGCTGTATATTAGCACTGAACGTTAAAGATCCAGTACATGTATCCAACAGTTGGCGAATACCAGAAGGAGAATGAATCTTACTTCTATCAGTTCTCAATTCTTGAAATAAAGTGTAGAGTGCAGAACATAAAGTTTTTTCCTGACTTTTCATAATTTCACCACAAACATCTTCAAGATAAAATATAACATTTAGAATGACATTACCATAGCAGTTGACACCAGAAGCATTTTCTAATTGGTATCCAACAACATCATCACTTGTTTGTATTTTCTGCTTGTTTACATCTTTTCTTTTCTGTTGATTTTCTTTCTGCTTTTCAACCATAGTTAACTCTTCAACATATTTGCGTTTTGAACACACAACACGTTTCTCATAATTAGGATATTCACCTAAATGGGGAGGATAAAGCCCTCTCAAATGATCATATTCTGCTACACAATTAACATCAGCACTAACCTTGTTCTCATCAAAATCAATTAAATACAAACCAGACAACGTTCTAACTCAAGATAATGCAACATATACCATTCCCTCTTTAAACACAGTTTTTCCAACATTTCCCAAAGCATTATCTACACTTAAACCTTGTGATTTGTGAATAGTTACTGCATATGCTAAACAGAAGGGAAACTGTTTTCTATGAACATACAAGTCTTTTACAAGCAAAAAACGTGCGGCAGAACTTGCAATCTGTCTTACCTCTGCAATCTGATTAAATTTAACTTTCAAAAATTCAATTCCATTTCTATTTTGATATTTCACAAAATCAACAACTTTCCCCATTGCTCCGTTCACTACATTCAGATTATGCTTCACAATTACCCGACAGTTTAAACATACATCTACATTTTTTTTAAGCCAGCAGTTTTTGATACAGACTTTTCGAAAGAATCCAATTTAGTCTGTTGTTTTTCTGATAGAACAATTGTTATTCCTTGATGCTCTATTTTATCAATAGCTTCAATGTGAACTATTTCTTGATTTTCCAATTTCATAAGCTCTCTATTAAATGTATAACACTCTTCCACTGTAGGCATTAAGCAAACTATAGACTTTTTTTCTTTCATTTTCTTGTACATTACCTCTGCTGGTGTGTTTTCATTTGTAAACAAGTTCTTTAGTAGACGACTTTGAAAAGCTTCTTTACCATGTTTGCTTAGAACACCAATTCTTACATCTTTTAGAATATTTGCATAATCTTCATCTCTTGCTTGTCGCATATTCTGAGTGAGTTCTTTATATTCAGAGTTTAATAACAGATTCACATTTCCAATACTTCCCAGAGATTTCTTTGTGTCTTCATGTAGAAGAGTTTTAAACACTGGTTCTCCTTTTATAGGGGTTAGTTGTAGCAGATCTCCAAATACAATTAAATGTTTTCTATCAAAGAGAATGTCGTAATCTGTTTTTAATACCTGTTGCATCCTTAGGTGTACAAAAGCAAGCATTAAGTTTGAGACCATGCTCACCTCATCAATAATTAAAAGTTTCATTTTCTTCAGCACTCTGGACACTTCATAAGAAGCTTCTCCAGACAACTTCTGATATTCTAATTTATTATCATGCTCCACTGGAAACATCAATAATCTATGCAAAGTAACTCCTTTAACATTGTGTGCAGCTAATCCAGTTGGAGCTGTTACCACACAACATAAATGTGAACCAGTATTTTTTTTATGCTAACTGGTCAAAACTTTAATTAAAAAACTTTTACCTGTCCCAACTTGACCACTGACGTACATCAGAAGAGGTTTAAAAGATGAACACAGACATTCTTTTTTTTCATGCAACAAACCATGTTCTATCCGTTCTCTCGCTTGCACATATATTTCCTTCTGTTCAACATTTACTTGTTCTTCTAACTTTTCTAATGTTATATTCTCCTCGTATGCTTTTTGCATTGCAATTTCGACTTCATGCATAGCAATCGCTGCTTCATTTTCCAGCATTGGTTGTCCAAGAGGATCTTGACTACATGGACCACTACTTTGACTATCTTAAGAACTTTCATGACCTTTTTTGTAATCGTCTTTTCCGGTTCAACTTCATCATTCAACATTTTTAAATATGCAGGGAAAATCTAATGCTATATTTACAAGCATTAAAAGAATCTTCGTAGCAGTCAAACCCTCCAAGTAATTCACTTTTGCTACGCCATGGCTTAAACAGCTGCAGAAGTGCTAAAGAGTAAAATTCTCGCTTATCTGGAGTTTCACAACTAAGTTTCTTGTGGTTTATAAGATTACCCTTTGCATGTTTTACTAAACAATCATCACATCCAACTACTGCAAACTTTCCTTCTTTTAAATTCTCTTTAACATTTCTTTTGACGCTGTAATGTTGAAGTACTTCATACAGACATAGCTGTTCCAGATGTTGACTCCTTTTTCGGATAGTATGGTGCCGATTCCGATCCGTTAAAAATATTCCCCGTACGAATCGTATCCGGATTTTTTTACGTATGAATCGTACAAGTACCGTACAAACTGGCAAGTACGATTCGTATGTTAAAAAATCCATACGAATCGCATTGGGAAAATTCCCCGACACGTCCTCGGGTCGGAAAAAGTGTCCGACACGTCCCCGGACAGTTTTACGTACGAATCGGTAAACTGAAGTCCGAGCGCGCAAGTACGATCCGTCCCGTCCGTCCGAATGCACAAACGTATGGAAAAAACACTGTACGGAGCGAACTCCCATAGCAACCATGAAGACGTCCAAACATGTGCCCGCATACGCGCCGAACACCCCCCCAGCCCACCCCCCCAAGTACGCGCCGTACCCCCAGCCCCCCCCCATGTATGCGCCGTACCCCCACCCCACCACCGTAGGCACGGAGCGTACCCCCACCCCGTAGGTACGGAGCGTACCCCCACCCCGTGTAGGTATGGAGCGTACCCCCACCCCTGCAGGTACGGAGCGTACCCCCACCCCACCCCGTAGGTACGGAGCGTACCCCCCGTAGGTACGGAGTGTACCCCCACCCCATGTAGGTATGGAGCATACCCCCACCCCTGCAGGTACGGAGCATACCCCCACCCCACCCCGTAGGTACGGAGCGTAACCCCCGTAGGTACGGAGCGTACCCCCACCCCCGTAGGTACGGTGCGGACGCCCAGCGCGTACGCTGGGGGTCCCCACCATACCTACGGGGGTGGGGGTACGCTCCATACCTACGGGGTGGGGGTACGCACCGTCCATAGGGGGGGTGGGGGTACGCACCGTCCATACGGGGGTGGGGGTACGCACCGTCCATACGGGGGTGGGGGTACAAACTGTACCAAAGACACTGAAAATCCTGAGGTCTAAAATGGCAAGGAGAAAAGGTGGTGTGTGAAATGAGGAACAAAAGGCTAATGTAAGTGGTATAATGCCAAAACCTTAGAAACGTGGTAGTCCACTTACCCAGGGTAATGAACCCATTCACATGGGATTCTCATCCCAAAGAGAAATCTCGAACTCTCAGGGGGCAGCAAGGCCCTCAACGAGAGATAAGAGCTTAGGTTTTGCTGTTTGTGTAGTGCACCTAGAGGTGGAGTAAATCCACATGTAACCTGGGTATGAGTGTGGGGTGCAGTGCTGATGAAGTAGTAGTGCAAAGGATCTTCCAATTGGATAAAATGATTTTTTTGAGTTGGTTGGAAAATTGACAATAGGTGTGCACACAAGTGAGTCTGTTCTCTGGTGTCTTGGGGATCTTAGGTGCCAACAAAGCCTCCCGGTTATTGTTCGCACCTTTTCTCCTTGCCATTTTAGACCTCAGGATTTTCAGTGTCTTTAGTACTTTGTTTGGGGATCCAATCCTGCGTGGTCTTTAAACTTGTTCCCTTTGACCCTCCGGCATTTAACCGTTTTAATTAGGGTACAAACTGTACCCCCAGCACCCCGTATGTACGCGCCGTACCCCCAGCCCCCCCCCGTATGTACACCCCGTACCCTCGGTACCCGTATGTACGGCATGTACCCCCAGGCCCCTACACCCTGCCCGTGCCTGTACGCACCCTACACCAGGCCCCTACACCAGCTCCCTCACCCAGCATTGAGCATGTACGAGTCGTACCAAGCCATAGCAAATGTGAGCACTGTACAACAACATGGCCGATGTACGCACCTTCCAGACGCGAAAAACACACGTACTGAACCAGGACACTGCAAAACACCACAAGGAGAGTCAATTTGAATTGCACAACACCAAAAAACACATCCAACAAGCCAAAATACATCCAATACACTGACCTGCAACAGCCAAACAGGTAAACAGAGGCCCAAAACACAACCACTCCTTATAACACACCCACCCAAAGTTCAAACATAGCCACACCCACAAATGGACCAATAAAAAGGGCCCACACACACAAACCATGAGCCTTTGCAACAGACCCACTGCTGCCAGACCCCACAGACAACCCACAGCACCATAATTGAACCTTGACTACACCTTACACTTGCACACCTTCACACAACCACCTTCACAAACACCCCCTCATCACATTCACACACACTCCTTCACAACCACACACACACACCCACAACCATCCACACCCACACCCCACACCATACCCACAGACAAGAATCCAAAGTTCACAGCAGCGGAGCTGGAGATCTTTGTCAACAAAATCATCAGAGTCGAGCCACAGCTCTTTGGAACATTGGTCAGACAGACCAGCGTAGCAGCAAAATCAGCCATGTGGCAGAGGATCGTCGAGAGGGTGAATGCTGTTGCGCCCATCAGAAGGACCAGGCATGAATGCCAAGCCAGGTGGTACGATCTGCGGAGGACGGTCCGCCGCAAAATTACTGACGAATATAACCAGGGGAAAATCATTGGAGGTGGCCCACCCCGCAGACCGGTACACTACCATCCCTGGGAGGAGAAGGTGATGCGCACGCTGCTGCCGGTGGGAGTACACGGAGTAGAAGGAACCGCATCAACAACCCAACTCCCAATAATGCACGCAACTACCCCAAAGCCATCACCGGACACAACCACACTCCAAAAACACGCACATGCCACTAGCGGCTCCATGCCCCATGCACCAAGCAAGGCCATGCCAAGTCACAGGCCACACAAAACACCAACACAAGACAGGATGTCCGTGATGCCGGGAGGGTGGGCCTCCAAAAAAACATTGTGCCACTCAGAAGCAGACACCATTGCCCTCAGCCCATATGGCCTAGGGCAGAGCTATACAAACAGTGCGTCCCGACACTGTACTGTGTCGCCTGCAAATAGTGGCCGCGTCGCAGGATGACATGGGTATGAAGGCCCAATTTGCACATAACGGCAGCTAATGAAGAGGCATCACTGTGAAAGAGTGTCAGCACACACCGCCGCAGCAGCGCAGACTCAGAGACACTCTGCCCAATGGGGGCCGGGAGATTCTAAACAAAGCCACATGAACAAGCCAATGGCCTTTGAAAGACCTGCAAAGTGTGTGTGCCCAGGAAGCTGGGCTGAGGTGACAGAGGGTGACAGACAGACGGAGGGAGAGGGAGAGAGAGGGAGGGAGACAGAGGGCGACAGAGGGAGACAAAATCACCCTTGGGTTTTGTGGGCATGTCTGCTCGTCAGCAGGTGGACTGTGTGCATGTTGACAAGGTCTGGCAGTGCGTGAAACACCCCTTTTACGTTTGGAAATCACTGGGCCATGTGTCAAACTGTGCACGAGTAGATCCTTGCTGCAGGCACAAACCTAACCTTACACCCAGTATACCCCCTCACTGTGTTTGTTAGAAACCAGTCACAAATGCATAAGTTACCTACCTGCATTCTCCAATAGATATGAAAAAGCACCATTTGGCCACGTACAGTGCAACAGGTAAGCCGGTTCTGCATCGCTCGCTACACTGCTTACTGCGTTCAAAAATGATGCAACAACAAAGAGTGTGTCACACATAGGAAAAGTGTTGAAAGCTGTGGCCAAGGGACATACCCATGCACCATGCACAATGCACAGGGACTTGCCAAGTACAGACAAGGTAGATGACACTTGGCCCTGCTGTAGACAGCACAAGGCAATCCTGTGACCACTGTACACTCAAACACCAACTCCACATGCCACCTACCTACCACAGGAACTCACATTCACTGTCATGCCAGCATGCACCATGAGGGGATAGACACATCACCTGGTAGACCCAATGACAAATCACACCACACCCAACTGCATGCCCGGTCACACCCCCCCCCCCCCCCCCTTACACAAGCACACACCCCCGGGGCAGCCAAAGCAAATTGGCACTCCCACAATGGATATGTGACACAACAAGACCAATCCATAGCCAAATAAGCATCCCAACACTCATTAGACAGGCCAAATAACCAGGAGTACATATCAATCTGTCCCCCGCAACATACCCATCCACAAGTGCACTATGAGAGGAATGCTAGACATATCCAACTACCCAGAGGAACTGTGCCAACTTGAATATGTATGAAACATGGATGTCGCATGAAACACCATTAACATTGTCTCTCTCTCACACACAGGGCAACGTTGTCGATCTCCCCCCAACACTGGGGGGAAGAGTCACAGGACCAGGCTCGGCGTGACGATGATCCCACCGGCAGCGACAACTCTCACCACTCCGTGGATGACCCCGACCAACCTGGCCCCTCTGGTGCCCAAGCACCTGCAGCACCTGTGCCAGGTACAACTGTGCCAACCACCACCCCAATTCCTGCCACATCCCAGGATACACACAGGAGCCCTGCTCACACACAACAACGCAGCCAGTCTGACCAGGAGGGACAAGGTTCTCCGGGCACCCAGGAGGAGGCAGGCGACCCCACAAATGCCATCCCTCAGGGGTCCCGGAGACCCGATGTTCCCACAACGGCAGGCCAGTCTCAAGTGGGCAGGGGTGGCGGGAGTGGAGGACGGCGGAGGCGCGAACCTGAGCAGACAGCTGAGGGACCCGTTATGTCACACGTCCGCAACATCCTGGACACATACCGGCGTGACACCAGGGGCATCAGCCAGGTAGTGGAGACCCTCAATGAGATTAAGAACCTGCAGGTCGAGCATCATGCCAGTCATCAACAACACCAAGGACGGATGGAGGCAAGACTGGCTGAGCTCCTGATGGTGCACAGGGACGTGAGCCAATCACTCCGTCAGATCGCCCAAAGCCTGGCAAACCCTCCCTGTGCCACCAGGCGTAGACCAGCACTAGACACAGGGAGGGAGGAGGAGGAGGATTCATCTGACGGAGCGTCCCCAGCATCGTCAAGGCCTGCATCTGAGGGTCCCCGGAGGATGGTGGGTCGTCCACGGAAAAGACCGTGAGAGTCAGCGGACCATCCACATCTCCCAGGTCACCTGGCCTGGCACCTGGCCCTCTGGCGCAACAGCACCACCTCATCCAATGACATTCTCTGCCACATGGACTTGCTGGTCACTGTCTGACCAATGTTGACAAAGACTGTGGCATGGACTCTGATGACTTCCAATGGCAAGGATCCCAACTCCCCCTGTGAACTTTGGATTACAGACACCCGGCGAGCACCTCTTTACATCCCCCCAAACACGTACCCCACCACTAATAAAAATCATAAAAATCACGAGATGATGCCGTCATTTTGCATTATTCCATAACATGTGTGTGTTGGAAAGTCAAACCATGCCTGAGTTTTGAAGTAACTCCAACCATGCATACTCTGGGGTCTGAGTCTGGCACAGGACACACATGGGTCACAATGTATCATCCAATACAGACATGGAGCACCATACTCGCCCGTGATGGGCCCAACCAGCTGAGGGGGTGCCTGCACAACTGTGCGGACAGACCTATTTCGAAGACCAACAGTCATGCGCAGAGGTTAGGGATCATGTGGAGTGTCCTGGGGTGGGAGTCCCAGGTATGTGTAGCCAGGTGGGAGAACTATGTCCTGCATGCTGGAGTCAGGTGGATGTGGAGAATGGTGGCCAGGCCAAGGTTGGATGCATGGAGATGGCACAATGGGGTCTTGGATGACAGTGCCGCAAGGTTGTGTTGGCTTCGTGGTCGTGGGATGCATCCTGAGTGTGGGCGTGGATTGTGAAGGTCATCCTGCAGCTGACAGTGATCCATTGCAGCTATCTCTGTTGGACGGTGATGTGGCTGGGTCGCCGGATGTTGAAGCAGAGCTGTGCAGATGCACCCTGGATGTGGACAAGTATCATGGGAGTTGTAACGTACTTCTCCGTAGAGTGCAGGGTAGGATTAGACACGGATGTTGTAGTTGACCTGGGGAATGGTCTGTCTTGCCTTGAGGTGGATCGAACTGTGGATCTTGTGCATAATGCAGAGTGTGCTGAAGCCTGAGGTACAGATGCTGGTGATCAGCATAGCACATGTGAGCAAGCAATCCATGATGCACACCAGCTCGTGTGCGTGGACACTGTGTGCCTGTGCAGGGCCCTTGCGGGTGGGACACAAGCAGTTGACCCAGCTGTAAGGGGACAATCCGCAGAAGAACACCTCAGTCGTGTACAAGTCCAGCATCAGGTGGCCGATGTTCAGCCATCTGACAATGGATACCATGCATTATTCAATATGAGAACTGGCAAGGACTGCGTCTTTGGGGAGGGTGAGGAGCACCTGGCTGGCAATGGGACACCAGATGATGATGAGATGCAGTGCGCATGTCATGGTGTAGAGGGGGATCCTGGACATATTGTAGACTGACACGCTGAGACATGATACCTGTGCCATGTGTCCCACAACGTCACCATACTACATGCAGAGGCCTGGAGTACCACTCCCATGGCCTTGTTGGGGTACAGAGCCAGTGGGGAGTAGGAGGGACATGACCTGGTTGGTGTGACAGGGCCTGGAAAGCGTGCCAGCGCTGTGTAGGCAGTTGGAGTTGCACACTCATTATGCAAAGGTGTTGTGTGGGCGATGAGTGCATGCCTGAGTGCATGCAACTGATGTATTGGATGGACATTGCTTGGTGGGTGGCCTCAACATCATGGTGTAGCGTGATGTGGCACATGCAAGGACATGAGGCACGTGCAATGTGCACGTAGCATGTGCAGACGGTCCAGCCTTTGCCACCGCAACTGTGTCACACACAAGCAGATTACACCAAAATGAATGGGTGGAGGGAGGAAGGGGGGTGCGTCTTAGAGGCGTGTGTGTGAGGGCAAATATAGAAACTCTGTGTGCCCTTGCTGCAGGGCCTGCAGCAGCAGGCGCCATGTCCTGAAAACCATGCCACAAGTTGCACACAAACACAAGCATGTCAGAAAGGACTACTGCAAAAGGTGTGTGATAAGGAAGGAGTGTCTGGTTCAAAATGGCACACACACAGACAATGGATGCACATGCAGCAAAGTGGCCGTTGTGGGGACTGAGATGCCAAAATACGTACACAGCCATGTACATCATGCACAATACATATCATAATCCCTGACAAACAGCTTGCATCTTGCTACTCTACACATAGACTCATATGCACAATCTGTGATAACTATGCCAGACATGCCGCATGCACAGTGGCAAGAGACCTGCATTGACAGAGATGAGGCACCTTGGAGGCTGAGGGACACCTTTATTAGTCATGTTTGCCGGAAGGCGAATGCATCTATATTAACAGATGCACAGGTCATGTGGGTGAACATGTGGGACCTACACTGGCACCCCCCCTTTGCACCACAGATGCAGGAAATCCATAGAACTGGCACACAAGTGACGGGTTTGAGGCAAACACCCCGTGCTGCTCACGGAGAGGCTGCTACTCACCATTGAGACTCTAATGAGGATGTCCCACACTATGTCAACCCGGTGCATCCCGTATGTTTCCGAGGGCAGTGTTACACACATTGATGCCTTCATCACAATCCACAATCACATTACAGATGACTGTCACCAAGTGTGACTATCAATTCAGATGAATCCAGCTCCATGTCATGTGCCCCATGGTGATTCTACATGTATGCAAAGTAACCAAACATGAACAGGAGCAGTGCACACACATTCCAAACAAATAGCACACCCAAAAAGCCGTGCTGCATCCCTTACCCTAAGGAGAATTTTCGACATGTCCGTGCATGTTACGCTGATTCATCACACGTTGCTATATTCATGAGGAATAGCAGGAGCACAACAATGCCACCAGCAGACAGCATGCGCAAATACCTGGGGATGAGAGACACACAAGAAGTGAGCCAAAAGAAGCACATCCGCATGCATGGGCATGTACTCGACACGTATAAGGTTGTCAACATGCTAGGTGAAAATAGTGTCTCAGGAAAGACATTCTTTTATTACACCATCACTCGAGTGACACATCCAAACACACCTCTGACTCACTTGCCATACATGCAGATGGACCCACACATTGCAACACATGCCACACAAGGCTCAATGCGTGCACACTCAGAAACTGCAACTCACCACTAAGCAAAGAAGTTGCGTATGAGCCGACTCTGGATGTCCTCTTCCTCCTCCTCCTCAACATCACTTGCCTCGTCACCAAGCCCCTCATCCTCCACGGGTGGATGTTCCTGCTCATCCGGATCCAGGATGAGTGGCACAGCTTTCTCCACTGCCATGTTGCGCAGCATGCAGCACACGAGGAAGATTTTGCAGACCTTCACCGGTGCATATGGGAGTGCGCCGCCGGTCTTGTGGAGGCACCGGAATCGGCTCTTCAGGAGGCCAACGGTCCTCTCTATCACTCGCCTGGTCTGCCCATGGGCGTTGTTGTACCGGTGATCGCCAGCCGTTCTGGGGTTGCGGAGAGGCGTGATCAGCCATGGCATGTTGGGATAGCCAGAGTCCCCTACATGGATACATCATGGACAGAAGTGGGTCAGGAGAAGCAGTAAGACAGAAAGATGACGCTAAATACAGGAGTAACAGAGTATACCCACCAACAAGACATGCTCGTTCGTTGCGCAGCTGCAGCATCATTTCAGGCACCCTGCTACGCCTCATGATGTAGGCATCGTGTGCTGATCCTGGAAAACGAGCACAGACATGGGAAATCACCATGTTAGCAAGACACACCACAAGGGCATTAATGGAGTGTTAATGTTTACGGTTGCGAAAGGCTACCTCCTGTGCCTGTGGTGGTACCAAAGCCACATGTGTCCCATCAATAGACTCAATGACATGGGGCATCCCTCCCAGGGCATAGAAGTCACCCTTGACACCTGTCAACTGCTCAGGAGTTGGGAAATGAATAAACTCATCCAGGTGAACCAACATGGCCTCTAAAAAATCATGCAGGACACGGCTGAACATGGTCTGGGACATGCCACCAACATGAGCTATGGTATATTGAAACGTACCCGTGGCAAAGAAATGTAGGGCTGCCATCACCTTCATCATGGGTGTCAGTGCAGTAGGATACCTGTGTAGCGGTTGGAGGTGTGGTGCCAGACTTGCTGTCAAGTTCTCAATCAACCGTTGGGTGAAGCGGTAGCGGCGTATACAGTCATGTTCCCTCAGGGCAGCCAAGTCTGGCATTGGTCGGGGGAGAGGCGGAGCCCTGCAGTAATTTGGAAGGGACAACGAAGAGTGAGTACAGTACAACAACAATGTCAATGTACTGAGCACATGTTAAACAGCCAATACACATATGCTACATACAGAGTCAGGTCTGTGCAATATATCCTGTGCCAGGCAGGTGACACTCCTACCAAGAGCCAGCTACAAACGTGGATTCTCAAGCTCAACATGACATGGCATGAAACTAGCTGTGGGCCAGTGTAAGTGAACAGGCAGACGCATTACAAGAGTGACAGACATCCGCATATGTGCAGAATAAGGATGTTTATCATACAGACAGGTTGCGGAACACTAGAGGCACAGGTCACATGTCCTTGAAAAAAGGACAGACCACACACCTTGCCATGAAGGGGTACATGTCAAGACAGATCACACATACATTGAGACTATGCAGATATGTCCTTGTCTCGCAAGTCCATGTTCGATGCATACATACACACGTTACGTCTGATTCCACATGTGTCCTGGTGTGCATAATGGTGTGCCATGCCCATCTACACACAGACACATCTTGGATGCAGCAACTGCAGATGCATTTGACGGAACACGTACAGCAAGCTCATGGGAACACATGACACACACATGACATAGTCACATCGTGCCACGCCGGTAGTTACATGTCAGGTGTAATTATCCGTGTACCTGGCATCAGGGGACAGTTGCGGGTACGCGTACGCCATAGTGATACGGCCCCTACACACGCGTGTACGGCCCGTATCCCTATGGTGTACGCCTACGGCAACACTACCATAGTGATACGGACCCTACACACGCGTGTACGGCCCGTATCCCTATGGCGTACGCCTACGGCAACACTACCATAGTGATACGGACCCTACACACGCGTGTACGGACCGTATCACTATGGCGTACGCGTACGGCTACACTACCATAGTGATACGGACCCTACACACGCGTGTACGGACCGGATCACTATGGCGTACGCGTACGGCTGCACTACCATAGTGATACGGACCCTACACACGTGTGTACGGACCGTATCACTATGGCGTACGCGGACGGCTACACTACCATAGTGATACGGACCCTACACACGCGTGTATGGACCATATCCCTATGTCATACGCCTACGGCAACACTACCATAGGTGATACGGCCCCTACACATGCGTGTACGGACCGTATCACTGGAGTAGTGGTGCCCTAGGGGCGTGGAACGCACCGTACCTGTGTGTGTATAGTGAAATTACATAGGGGACACATGAGGGACAAGTATAAGGGCCTAAATGCATGCTGGTTGTCATGGAGACCGAGTTTCCAGTTCAAATTATTCATCAGGTGGCCAGCAAAAGTCGGTTGGAGACAATATACAATGTTGCCAAGTGGTTGTTGACTTGACATCATGCTCAAATTTTGAATCATGCAAAGGCCCTCACTGGGGAAGGTTTAAAGAGATTGGAGGAAACGTAGGATGCAAATGAGACTGACCAATCACTCTGTACTCCTGTAAATGAAACAGGCCAGCAAGGCAAATATAAGGCAGCCAGGTCCCATGAGAGAGCACTTGCCTGCACAACCTTTCATTCCAAACCACTGCTGCTGCTTGTGATTCCTCTGGCACCATGTCCAGGTCTGTGGAGAGGGCCCAGCCATTCACCCTGGAGGAGAATGTGGCATTGCTGGATGTCATCCTCCCACAGTACCCCAGCCTGTATGGGAGACAAGGGGAGCAGGTGAGTGCTGACTCCACTAGCTTAGACTGTGCCCCTTTTTTGTGACTGTCACTTCTGGCATTGTGTCCAGGTGTGACAGACATGCAATGTTCTTTAGAGTGGGTCCCAGGGGGGGAATGGCTCATGTCTCCCATGCAGAGTATGCTGTAGTGCATGTCTGCACTCCTCACTTGCATAGTGCTTACTGTGGCAATCACTGCATGGTGCATGCCACATTCAGCCTGGCTAATCCTCTTGGGAATGTTGTTTCTACAGTCCGGATGTGATTCTGTGTTCCCCCCAGTGTGACAGGTGACTGTACCCACAGATGTGTGCGAGTTGAGTGTACCTGTGGTGAGAGTGTCCACATGATGTGTTCGTCCCCTTGACATTGGTGTGTGTGTAAGTCCCCTATCATGTGGGTGAGTGTCTATGTGGAGTGTTGCAGCCCAGATGCATGAGGGATGCATATACCCTACCCATCTGATATGAGCAGGGAGCAGTGCTGTGTGTCTGACGTGCTGGGCTAGCCCAACACCTGTGACACCCCCCCAGTTAAGTGACACATGTGCAGAGTGAGGTTTGTACCCGCAGTTGCCAATGGCAGGTGATTGTCCTGTGCCTGTGTGTGTCTGTGTACTCTGCTGAGGTTGCATCAGTGGCCTGGGGCATGTGACTGCTTTGAGGTGCTGCACATAATTCGGGTGTAGTTTGTGATGCACAGTGTGAGCCAGGATCATTGATTGTGTGGCACCCCTCATTTCACCTGTGTACTTTCAATGCCATGTAGTACATTTGGCCTTCCCCAGAGGATAATGTCGCTATGACAAAGGTGCAATGAGTTGGCTGCATACTATGCCCTGTTCACACCAGCCAAATTGTTCAAATGCGTGTCTCTGTGACATGTAGCAGGTGTATTGATGTTGTCTCACTTTGTCATCCTCACAGGTAGGCGCCTATGCCAAGGGGGAGATCTGGAAGGAGGCCGTCAGGGCCGTGAGGTCGGTGGAGGGTCGAAAGCGGCGCCTGGCCCAGGTGAGGAAACGCTGGCAGGATATCCGGTGCTGGACCAGGAGGATCGCCCGGGTCCTGCTGGGGGACTCACCAGAAGGTCATAAGCACCGTGGGCGCCGCCGCCTCACCCACATAATGAAGCGTGTCCTGGCGGTGGTCTTCCCAGAGATGGATAGGCGCTTACGGGAGAAGCAGCAGCAGGAAGGAGGTAGGTACATGTGTGTTTGTTGTGTGTCACCAGCTTTTGGAAGTGCCCAGTCGCATGGATACACTGCCAGGGTTTATATGTGCAGTGCATATCCTGTTCCCCCAAGTCAACCCGTGCTGTTCTTCCTCCCTTCCCCTCCTTGACATGTGTACCCTGGTCTGTGTGTAGTCACTCTTGCACAAGGTTATCTAGGCAGCCAGTTAATCCAAGTGCCCAATGCTTGCAGCATCATGTGTGGGGGTGGTGTGTGACATGTGTTGGGACCTTGCCTGTGCCCTGGCCAGTTCAGTCATTGTGGGGTCCATGTTAGTGGCCACTGATGCTGAGTCCCGACTTAGGAGTGTGTCTTACAAGTGTACTGCCTTACAGCATGCATGACCAATGTTGGGCCCTCAGACATGATGTGCATGAGTGGGAGATGTGCATAGTGCAGGGACGGTCGCTTCTGTTGCTGTCATATCCATACAGGACCATGGAGGAGTGTGGCCACTACAGTCCCCTGGGGCACCTTTTCCTAGGTATCATGTGTGTCATCCAACAATGTGGACATTCTCTGTGCCTTCAGCATAGGTTGGACTCTGTGGCATTGTACCCTGGCCTAATTTGTATTTACGTAAAGTGTGCTACATGTGTCCACTGTACAGGGTGACCCAATTTGGCCTGTGCATACTCACAGTGGCCAGTGCCTGTGTGTCTTGGTACAACTGTCTGATGATGGTTGTTTGTCAATTATATGTGTGGACAGGCGCACGAGGGGTACTTTGTGTACACTCAGGATTTATTGAAGGGCATGTTTGTAATCCCCGAGTAGGAGGTGTAAGTACTTCCTCTGTCTCAATCACATTGTCTCAGGTAGGGGAGGGTTTGTGCGGGAAAGGCCTACATGTCCAAACCTTATGTCTCCTTGCCAGGTCTGGCCTGTGTGTGATGATTGTCTGAACATACACTCAACATGCAGTGACCCAGTCATGTTGGGCATGGTTTAATGTATTTGCTAAGCAGCATGTGCCAAAAGTTAGGAGACATGGTTCCTGCTCATCCCTTTTTTGGCAACGGTGTGTGGTCCAGATGCTGTGCTCGACTGTCCCCAGGGACTGGCTCCTCTGTCTAATTTGATATCAAGTTATTTGCTGTTGTGTCATGCTCTCCATTGTTTCCCAGTGGCCTGGTGGGTCAACCAACTGTGTGGTGCAGGGCCTACATATGTGCGTAGTATTGTAGATGTTACTCATGTTGTTTTTCATGCTATGCACTGTGTCCTATGTAGTTTTGAATCATGTGTCATATGTATACAGGTGTCTGATTTTTCCTGTCTCTTCACCTTGCCCACAGCATCGTCGGGAGAAACCGAGGGAGACACTGGCACGGACCTTGAGGAGGGATCCAGCACCGGTGCCACCAGTGCTGGCGAGTCTGGCGCAGCGAGTGGCACGGAGGCCGAGGGGAGTGAGGCGGAGGACCTGTCCAGTCCCACCACCAACTATGACGCTGACGGGTCCGAGGCTGAGCTCTCAGAGGGGGCGGAGGCTGCTCCCAGAGCTGAAAGCACCACTCCATCTCTCGCCGCCCCCTCCATTCCCATCACCGGCCTCCCACTTGCTCGGGTCCCTTCCGTTCGTGCTAGGCGCAAACATGTCTCCTTCGATCCAGGAACCGCACCCACTGCCCCTGTCTCCCCTGCTGCCGTCAATGCAGAGTCTGTGGAC
The DNA here is from genome assembly GCF_964204655.1 of Triturus cristatus. Taxonomy (NCBI): domain Eukaryota; kingdom Metazoa; phylum Chordata; class Amphibia; order Caudata; family Salamandridae; genus Triturus; species Triturus cristatus. The sequence goes on from NC_140584.1 coordinate 1,202,092,965, forward strand.
ATTCTGCGGCAGTTGCAGGTTGGTCAGACATCGCAGCTTAATGTCCTCCATGGCCACACCAGACTTCTGACACAGATGGTGTCGTACATGGAGGGCATGTCAGCAGCGAAGTCTGACCAACGGAGGTTGCTGAGGTCCATAGACTCGTCACTGACTGCAGCAGTGGGTCTCCTGCAGCACTCCGTCCCCCCCTACCCCTGCACCATCCACACTTCCCACTCCCATGCCTGTCCCAAGCACACCCAGACGTCCCCATGCACGCACCCCACCAGACACAGGCAGCACACCACCAGGGAAGGGCAAGCGCACACCTCCTGTCACGCACACACAGGGGGAAGTAGGCACACCCACTGGGTCGGGGGGCAAACGGCAGACACGCAGCCACAGTGGGAGTCCGCAGTCCTCACGACCCACTTCCTCCAAAACCACTCCCCTTAGCTCTCCTGCCCAACAGTCGGACAAAGAGTCATTCACTGCCAGTGTGTCCCTCAGCCCCAGTGTGACACCACCCCGCAAGCGGTGGAGGCAGTACCCGGCCAGGGTAGTTGAGTCCCCCCCCTGTCCACACCCTCCCCCAGTAGCGCTGCAACCCATCCCTCTGACCACCCCGCCCCCTCCTTGGGCCCTGTGGTTCCTTCGGGTGCAGGGGAGACGCTGGGAGAGCTTGCGCCATCCTACCCACCACCGTTGGCGCTGCCCCACCCCCTGTGGTGGAGTCGTCCCTCCCTGCACCCACAACACCTACCCTTGCCCCTCCTGTCCCTGCGGTGCCTGGTCCTTCCCCCCCACATGATGCCCTCCCTTCTGTGGATGATATGGAACAGTAAACAGTGCAGGCAAGCTAGGGGAGACGCGTCCCAAAGTGTCCCCCACCAGGACTTCGCACGTGGCCTGGCATATGGGCCCTGTATATAGTGGACATTTATTTTGCAATGATTTTTTATGCTGAATAAAGCATTTTAGTTTCCATTTGCACACTAATGCTTTTCTGGTCTTGCTGTTGGTGGTGCTGCTCCATGATTTGGGGTGGTGATAATGTGTTAGGTGTCTGGTAAATGTTGTAGTGTGCAGCTCATGGGGTGGACCCTGGTATCTGCGTGCCATCACAAGGTCTCTGCAAATAATCTTTGGTCATGTAAGCTCTTACTGTATGGTGACATTGTCCCAAGGTGTGTTCCTTCCTCTGTGGACCCTGACATCTTCCCTGCAGGGTGTTTCCCAATTGTTGTGCTGAGCTGTGTCTACATTTCCTGGGTGTGTGACGGATCCCTTCAACTTTGGCCATGCATGCTCAGCAATGTCTCCACCTGCATCATTTGTGGCATCCTTGGTGGTCACTGTACTTGTGTATGGAGTATATTGACCTGACTTCATGTGGACATGTTCCCTTTTCCGCACTATGCATGTGTGTACTCCCAGCCTCGCACACATGTGTTACGTGTTCTGCAGGGTATTTGGTCACCTGACTGACAATTGTGGGCATTGTATCTGTGGGTACTCCACCCTTTTCCTTCCATGTGTTGGCATGCCACTCTCAATATAGTCGCACTTTGTGTATGCCTTCATGCACCCATGGAGTTTTGCTAATTGTAGGATGGTGTACACACCACCATGTCTCTGTCCACTGCTGGGAGGACTCTGCACCCACCCCTCCTATGTCTGGGCACTGCTGGGAGTGTTAGGCACCCCCCCTCCTATGTCTGGGCACTGCTGGGAGGACTCTGCACCCACCCCTCCTATGTCTGGGCACTGCTGGGAGTGATAGGCACCCACCCCTCCTATGTCTGGGCACTGCTGGGAGGACTCTGCACCCACCCCTCCTATGTCTGGGCACTGCTGGGAGGACTCTGCACCCACCCCTCCTATGTCTGGGCACTGCTGGGAGGACTCTGCACCCACCCCTCCTATGCCTGGGCACTGCTGGTAGTGATAGGCACCCACCCCTCCTATGTCTGGGGACTGCTGGGAGTGATAGGTACCCACCCCTCCTATGTCTGGGCACTGCTGGGAGTGATAGGCACCCACCCCTCCTTTGTCTGGGCACTGCTGGGAGGACTCTGCACCCACCCCACCTATGTCTGGGCACTGCTGGGAGTGATAGGCACCCACCCCTCCTATGTCTGGGCACTGCTGGGAATGATAGGCACCCACCCCTCCTATGTCTGGCCACTGCTGTGAGTGTTAGGCACCCACCCCTCCTATGTCTGGGCACTGCTGGGAGTGATAGGCACCCACCCCTCCTATGTCTGGGCACTGCTGGGAGGACTCTGCACCCACCCCTCCTATGTCTGGGCACTGCTGGGAGGACTCTGCACCCACCCCTCCTATGTCTGGGCACTACTGGGAGTGTTAGGCACCCACCCCTCCTATGTCTGGGCACTGCTGGGAGGACTCTGCACTCACCCCTCCTATGTCTGGGAACTGCTGGGTGTGATTGGCACCCACCCCTCCTATGTCTGGGCACTACTGGGAGTGATAGGCACCCACCCCTCCTATGTCTGGGCACTGCTGGGAGGACTCTGCACCCACCCCTCCTATGTCTGGGCACTGCTGGGAGTGATAGGCACCCACCCCTCCTATGTCTATGAATCCCCGATTAGCATTCTTTCATGGGTATTGAATGGAAAATGATTAGAAAAATCTGGGGGGTTCAGTTTCAATCTAATATTTGTATGGATAAGATGTGAAGTTCTTAACTCAAAAGTCAACAGATTCTATACCAGCAATGGTGAGACAAGAGTCAGGCGCACATAATCGGTGTCTCCATCCTTTGAACAATATCTTATAGCAGAGCATATATCCTCCCTGATTAGTGATCTGCACTTACGAACTTGTCGTAGCCACTGAATTCTCTTGTTAATCAGGGACTGTTCATCCTCCCTGATTAAACTGGGCTGGATCTTAGGAACGTTGGTAAGAAAAATATGTGACTTTATAGGCCCGGGCGAGAATACTCAATAGGACTTGCTCTTGTAAGTGGGCTTGACCTAGTCTGACCTGTTCTACTTGCTACTTCATTTACAGCTGCACATTTCCATATAGGTTTTAAATCGCTAGAGGGTTGTTTGGAAACTCTTTCCATTTGTACGGTAACTACATTCTTATCAGTTGGACGATTTAGATTTCCTTTATTGACATTTAATACACTAATGGCTTGAGTATGGGGCAGATCTTGGGTAGCTAAATGCTGTTTATTAATGCTTGATTTTAATGCTAGATTAAGGCTGGCCAGCGTTCCCTTAAGTTCTTTGACTTCCATCATAAGATGCCTAGTCTGATCTTTTAGATCGTTTATCTGGATTCTAAACTGGGCTGAACAAGAACATTTTACATCTTTGATCCCCAGAGATACTGACTGGGCAGTGTCTTCCTGGGAAATTTGCAGTAAAGGCAAAAAGCGATTCGAACAGAAAATAGTGAGCTCATCTGCACAAGTTGGCGCAAGGCAGGGACTAAGCAGGGAAGAGTTGGTACTATCTTCATGCGAACTATGGGCCGAGTTGGAGGGTTGTTGGTCCTTTGGGAACTGTTTTTTAAACATATCGGGTATAACTGAAACTGGTTGTTTTTTACTTGTGATTGCTATAGGGGGAATTCACAGGCCACAACAGGGGAATTACACAAACCTGGTTGAACAAGAAGGATTTCCTCGCATTCTCCAACAAGGTTGGCAATGCGATCCATGACATAGTGAGGTTTATTCAATGTTTTGGTTGGTTTTTTAGCTCTTTTGCCTTTCTTTAAGTGACCACTCTCCCCACTATCCACAGCTTTTCTTTTCCCCATTCTAATGCACAAAAGGTTACACTCGTTTATATCAACACAAACTTACAATATTACAATAAAAACATTTATCTCAAATAATCACATCACATTAAGAACTGTCAATTGTAACCAGTACACCTGTTGGTAGTACTTTGATAATTCACACTGTTGTATTATATTGTGGTACTTTAGCCACACACTCAGTTAATCAGGGAAACAGGGTAACAGGGGATGTTAGGCCAATATTCGCTGCACATATAAAAGTACCTTATGAATCCTTTGACACAACTACTGAGCAGAAGAAATGAATAGACCTGATGTTCAGGGGCTCGGGGGGGGGGGTAGCCATGCCCTGCCGCGACCTGGCGCGGACGGGCGCAGACGGGCCCGCCCTTGGCCCGGGCATTGCCTGGGCACGCCCGCGCGCGTCCCCGCAGCAGGAGCCCGCGGCACAATTTAAAGCGCCTCCGGGCGCTGGGCGATGATGCGGCAAAGTGAGGCAGGCTGGGAAGTGAAGTCCCCCTGGACCTCCCTTCTGGCGGTGATCTGCAGACGATACACAACACGGGCAGCTACTCCTCAAAAGCGGGACCCGCACTGCGGGAGCCCGCGGCACAATTTAAAGCGCCTCCGAGCGCTGGGCGATGATGCGGCAAAGTGAGGCAGGCTGGGAAGTGAAGTCTCCCTGGACCTCCCTTCTGGCGGTGATCTGCAGACGATACACAACACGGGCAGCTACTCCTCAAAAGCGGGACCCGCACTGCGGGAGCCTGCGGCACAATTTAAAGCGCCTCCGGGCGCTGGGCGATGATGCGGCAAAGTGAGGCAGGCTGGGAAGTGGAGTCCCCCTGGACCTCCCTTCTGGCGGTGATCTGCAGACGATACACAACACGGGCAGCTACTCCTCAAAAGCGGGACCCCGGTCGGTAGAGTACTCCAACCCATGCGGTATACTGGCGTTCTTCTGCAGTACTTTCCACAACGGTGACTTTGGAAACGTAAAACTTGCTGTCTCAAGCTTCTATCTCCTCCTTCTGTTGGAATCTCACATGTCACATACTGTTCGATGAAAGACAATACTGTTTCATCAGAATCAGTTCCAAATTTAGGTACATCCTTGACCCGTAGTACCATATGTATATGAGGTGCACCTCTTGCTTGGTACTCCTTTCTCCAAAAGAAATCGGTAACTTCTCCAAGAGGTGGATTCTTTTCATTACAGATAAAAGACATCATACCTTGAAACTTATGATTAAAATATGTGCACACATTTACAGGATCCAATGAACACAGTTCACCAGGAGTCTTTATTTCAACATTTTGTATATTAGAATTTGCTTCTCTTAAAAACTCAAGCAAATCTTCCCATACATACTCTGCACAGCTAAGTGTGACAAACCATGATGGTGTACCTAAGTTCCATAACATACACTTGAGTTCTCCATGACGACGATACCAATACTCATTTGTTCCACGTTGACATGCCATCAAATTGATTAAATGTGCTTCTAAATTTTCATCTGTTTCTTGAACTTTCTCCACAAGTTCTTTCGCAGAAAGTGATTCATGAACTCCAGTTTTAAGTATATGATTCATTGCATACGAGAGAGAAGACAGATCACTTTCAAACAAAAGGTGAAATATGTATGGAATGCACTGTCAAAATCTATGATCTTCAGAATATAATCTTGTTGACCGATATTCTGAAGCTGGAATCCGTACAGGTTGGTCATCATATCGTCCACCTTCTCCAGTAGGAAACAACTGTGGAAAACAACGAGCTTCCAAGTTTTTCTCCCATACACTCATTGGAGTTCCCTGTCCTATTTTCATTTGAAATAACTCAATGCTACTTCCTATCACTTCTTTTGAATGCAAAGGACATATTGTATAATGTTCATAAATCTCTTCAGTCCTTGACTTGTCCACTTTCTCTATTTGACCACTTGAAATTTCAAAATCATCTTCTAAACGTATTACCTGTTAATACACATTCACATTTTTGTAATAAATATTGTTCTCTATAAGATATAAGGTAACCTTTTCAACTTTATTAACATCCACAAATTCTTGCCATATTTTCCGACTCCTTGTGGGTACACCATTTACTAAAATAACTATTGCCTCATCTTCCTCTTTCTCTCCAGCAATAGTTTCAATATTTTTCTTAAAATCCAAAGTAAGTACACCACTCTTCCTTTCAGCCCTCTTTGCAAGTCTGTTGGTGGCAGTTTACCTGTTTTAGGCTCCATCCGAATTATAGATTGAAAAGGATAAACAGATTGAATTAGAACCGACTCGTATGTATTCAATTTGGCCAGCTCCTGCGGAATTGCTACTCACTCCAACTTATTATGCACTGCTCTAGCAGGCATTTTGTTCTCTTCTAATTTGTTGTAACAATATTTACATATACGTTGATCACTACCTAACTCAAATCGACCTTCAACAAACAAGTAAGTTGCAAATTCTTCCCAATTACCATTGTTCTCCTTTTCACATACAAATCAACATTTCTACTTTGACTTTTATAATGAGTACGTCGACAACAAACACAAACATAGTTTGGTATTTCAGAGCACACTACATTAAACTTTCCAATTTCTTCTTCAAACTGATCAGTGCTAATCACTTTCTCATCTCCTCCAACATCTGTAATTGTCAAACTTTCACTTTCTATGAACTGCTCTTCTGAACCAAAATATTGCATTTCAATATCATCACACTTTATAGGAACATCTGATAAAGACCCATATAAAAGACTTCCATTCAGTTCACTTAAACTTAATGCAGGACTTTTTACATAGTACAGTTTCTTTACAAAGTTCCGCATTTCTGAATGGTGTACTGCTAACATCCTCAAATGATGAAAAACACTTTTACAAACTTTTCTTGAAAGACAAGCCAGAGAATGCCCATACTTCTCAGTATATTTTCTTACATTACATGGATCTAGTCCTTGTAACAACTTAATCTTCTGTTTTATACTTTTCTGCGTATATTCTCGTAGCAAATTTCGCATTTTATCAATGGATTCCTGTTGAATACTACAAATGCTACTTCAACTCCACTTATACACAGGAGCTTGTGAACGTTTCCCTTGCACTTCTGTAGCTATTAACTCTTCTGAACTTATACAAACCATTTCCTCCTTTGGAAGAGGAACACCATCCTGAACTTCGTAGCAACGGCCTCCAGTATCAATTGCAAATGATAAACTATTTTCCTGGAAGTAACTTTCCTCATTAAAAAAAGGCTCAGTACTAGAAGTATGTCTCCAATGTCCACTAAAGATTTTACAAAAGTTGGTTCTGTTCACAAGTCTTTTTTTTATACTTTTCTCATTCAATACTTTGACTATTTTATCCAATACTTTCAATCTCTTTAAAATCAGAATGAACGACTTCTGTTTCAAATTGAAAGCAGTATCCACTATACTTTCAATACGCTGCTTCTCTTTGAATTGGAACATTCTTCTTTTATATTTGCAGCATGTTTTCAATAAATTCTGAATCACTCAAGATCAAAAAAGTCTCTGACGAATTTCTTGAAATTGTTTTTGTCTCCGAGTACCAGATACTATTTCTTTATCATCCTTCCTTTTCCTCGTATTTGAAATTGAACTCTGCATCACCTTACTTGAAAAATTCTTCTTTTTGCTTTGTGTGATGTTTATCTCATTAAATGTTCGTAATATTTTTTTCAAAAATTGTCTTCTGCTTTTACTCGAACAGTTTCTCTACTACTCGCATTTTTTTCTACTTCAAGATCTTTCCTTTTGGTCAAATATATATTTTTCTTCTCCTTTCTTTTTTTTTTCACTTCTAGGCATTTCCAAATTTCAATACAAATGAAATAATTTTCTGAAAAACAAAAAATAGATTCAATAATTTTTCACATTTCTTCACTATTTTAAAATAATACCATACAATTGCAAAACTTCCACTAACACCTTCCAGACCCAGTGCTGCAACGTGATGGAGCACGACAGATGAGCACTAGGATGACAAATAGTGCCATAGAACATACAGCAAGTATTTATTTAATTATTTACATACTCCTTTACAATATATATATAATTGCACTACCTCATACTTTTCACCTCTCCGCCACACCCTACCACCCCACACCACTTTCTCTGCAACCCACCGCACACAACTTTATAAATAGTATTTTTTTACATTTTAATCTGTGTACTTAGAATAAAATTATCAACCAAACAGCACACATAAAAATGTCCACTATTACCTAACAATTTTATCAACAACTTTGCAAACATAACACTGCACCCAGGGCTTTAACTGGAGGGGGTGTCTGTGGGGATGTGACCACCAGCACTTTATTTTTGGGTGCCTCAAAATGGGTCTTTTTTAGGGCTCTATTTTCCGACCTCACAAACGTAATCCGTTTAAAAAAAATGTATTGCACTGCAGTGACACTGTGAGAGCATGCACATTGCTCACTACTTAGAAGTGCAGACATCATGCCAAGTGACTCGCATTGTAGGAGAAGGGAAATCCTTTAAAGAGAGCTATTTTCTCTCAGTGTTTCCCTTCTCTTTTTGCAATGCACCAGCAACATCATTGTGGGGTGATTAGCAGACAGACCACCATGCGCGCATCACCCATTGCCCCACACTCTCTGACACAGCTTCCCGGGCGCACTGACAGAGCCGCACACAAGTACTTTGTCAGTCTTCAAAACATCATTTTTTTGTAAAGGAAACTCTGTTCTTTTTCACCCCTTTTTACAACTTCTACATGCCCACTCTGCCTATTGCTGAAAGAATTAGGCTCCCCAGAAATTTCCCTCTGGTTGCGCCTCTGCAAACGACCACAACAAGGCAACTCCAGCACGAACCTGTCCTCACCTTACACACGGTCTTGTTTTAGTGCTGCGAAAACACACACTTTGCCTGCCTCACAAAGGGCCATATGTAGATAGCTAAATACCGGTCGGTAACGGCCGAAAATCGGTAATTTTCCCGTTACCGACCGGTATTTAGCCCTTTCTAATGTAGGAGGCAGGATTTAAGGATTCGGTAATTTACCGAATCGGTATTTTAGGAAATCTGTAAAATACCGAATCGGTAAATTACCGAATCATTAAATCCTATGTAGGGAGCACTCAAGTGAGTGCATTTTTGGTTTAAGGATTCGTTATTTACCACCAACTACAAGTTGATGGTAAATACCGAATACCTTTTCAAAAGCAATTTTGTGCATTTGTAAAAGTGCCATGTGGCAGACATACATGCCCTGAGGGCATGTATGTGTGCCACATGTGCACACATGCAGGATTCAGGGGTGCAACAGGGTGTCAATGTGACACCCTGCCAGCCTTGAATATGCTCCCCCTATTACCGAATCGGTATTTACCGATTCGGTAATAGTGAATGACTTCCCATTCATTCCTATGGGCCTCAAGGCCCATAGGAATGAATGGGAAGGTATGCCTTATTACCGATTCGGTAAATACCGAATCGGTAATAACGAATATTACCGAATCGGTAAAATTTTCCGATTTTTTACCTACATTCTATGTACCGATTCTTAAATACCGAATCGGTAAAATTCGGTATTTAGGAATCGGTAAATAGAAATTACCTACATATGGCCCTAAGTTCTCACACCCCCTCTTTAATATGAACATAAAAGCTTTCCAATTACTTTTATATTCCTATACTGTACTTCACATGGGTCTGGGGACCGGCACTTATTTTCAGGCAGCCTCCAAACGACTCTCTACCAGGTTCTATTTTCAGCCCTCTCAAATATAGTCCATTTTTACGAAGATGTCTTATCCACAGAAATGTTGTGCAATTTCTGTATCTGTCTGCTGATACGTTCATCACCAAAATGTCCTAGAAAAACATATACCATACCATAAAGCGATTCATAAATGGCCACACTGCCACTGCACCACCCTCTTCCCCATCCTTCCTTAACTTTACAAAATTAAACAAAGAGCCACACTAAACCTAGTAAACACACTATACCAATACAAGAACTTAATTTCAACAACCGTCTACCGGAACGCTCATGAGCAAAGCGTATTAAAACATACAAATTTGCGGGTAAAACATATACCATGCCATAGGACACTTTATAAGTGCTCCCAGTGGTATTACATCACCTTTAGTAGCTCGACATCTGCACGTTACTAAATTCTGTGTTTTAATCAGAAACATACCCACCTCCCCCCCACCCACCCGGCCCTTCCTTAACCGTACGAAATCAAACAGAAACCCCCACCATTCCTAGTAACGCCACTATACCCAAACACAGGCTTAATTTTAACAGGTGTGTGCCGGAACACTTATCAACAAAAAGTATTCTGTGGTAAATAATTTAATTACCGGGACTTAATTTGATGCGGAAAATCTATAACAATAGCTCAGTAAAATAAGAGGCAGAATCCGTGGTATTAGAGGTTCGGAACGGGCTTTATTCCTATACAAAGGAACATAATTCGAATTATGGGCCTTCTATTCCATCACCACGAAAGTTCAGGAAGGAAGGAGCAATACATTATTGACAGGTAATCATTTTTATAGAAAAGGCATTACAGTGAAACAGATGCAGGAGGCGTAACAGTTGATATCAGAGATAAAAGCATACATACGTAACTAAAGTGGGTGTAACTAGGCGTAACTAAAGAACGTCATTTAGATATGATGTCATAAATGGGTGGTTCCATGAAAGAATTTCGCAATGTCAGCAAAAATACTTGGCAGAGATGCGCGCGCAGCCGCATGACGTGTGATTGACGTGCAACTAGAGGGTGAAAGGGACTTGACATTTAGCTCTACATGTGGAGACAAAAGTCTGGGGTTATGTCAACCTAATCCCAAATCATATCTAATATCCTATGTTTAAAGAACTGTGTTATCCAAAAAGAGAGGTCTCTTAGGATAGAATCTTATTCTATACTGACTATACTGACTGTTAGTGCGTGTACAAGCGTCTAAGTGTCTACACTAGATGCGAGGGGGTAGGAATATTCCATGGTAACAGGGCTATGAATTACTTGCATGAGGGCAGCGAGGCCTGGTCCTTTGCACGGTAGCTGGAGGAATGTTTACCTAAACTACTAGACAGGAATGCATCGGATGAGGAGCGGAGCAGAGCAGATAATCTTGAAGGTGAAATACAGTTTTTGGCAGGCAGACAGGCCGAGTCAGGCACCGTTAGCCGCGCAGGGAGTAAGACAAAGTTCATGGTCACAGATGCAGGCTCAGACTGGAGCTTTCAGAGGCAGAAGGCAGAAAAAGGCTTAATGGCAGAATCAGGGCCTACTCGCCTGGACTGTAAAAATGGAATAAATGAACCATATAAAGCCGGTGGCCTTTCATACTTAGGAATAGAATATCCGGCCCATTCATGGTGGATCTGAAAGAGGACATGCTGACGGTGGACGCACATGTGTTTGCGTCTTCATAACTGGAACTGGAGGGAACATACATGTACTTGTGATTTATACATGAAACCGTTGGGGTCCAAGATAGGGGACATAACTGATCATAAAAATCCATATTTCCACATTCCCTCCTTGTCCCCTACTTGCCCTTAGGAGATATCAATCTTCATCAATCCATCGATCTGTTCATATAACATCATTTGTTCTTCTTTCTTCTTCCGGGATCTTGAACGAAAACTTGGATGTGGGATACACGAGGTGGCACATAGACCACAAATCGCTGGCCCACATTGTAGACATAAGCAGCAACTGAATAGTATGAGAAAGCCAATACCTAGGAAGGATAGGATTCTCCATCCCCAGGCTGATAACACGCCCCAGAACCAACCGGACCAAGTCCAGGTGCCTGGACTCTGGTGTATCTGGCTTACAATCTTATGAAGGCGGGTTATGGCTTTATATACTGACGGCGAATTTTCTGGTATGAAAATGCAACAACTTGATCCGATGACCCTACAAGCTCCGCCCCTATCGGCCAGGATGACGTCAAGGACAAGACGATTCTGAAGCACAACAATCCGCATAGCAGACTGCTCTTCTGTTAAATTGCCTAAGGCGGAAATAGTTTCGTTCACTACTGCTTCAAGGGTTCTGGTTAATCTACGTATCAGCTTACTATTAGTGACTGTACCTATATAAGGAAAGAAACCTTTATTGAAATCTGTGTATTTCTCCCATGCTGTTTCAGTGTAATCGACAATTGGGAGATCTCTCTGCTGTCTATTGTGTACTAAATGAGTATTTCTATGATAATCAGGAGGAGCTAGGAAAACAGGTGGTAGAAGGAATGCTATGTAACAGGTACCATCCCAATCTAAAGGTAGGCGTATATATGCGGTCTGGCCACATATGAAGTAGGAATGACGAGAAGCTCTAAATGTAGACTTGCCTTGATCACTGAATTTTATCACAGTGGTGCATTTACTATGGCCCATGTGTATGGAGCCATTCTTTTTTATGCATAGTTCCCCTTTAACTGGGAATACGGACATGGCGGACAAGATTGGTGTAGCTTCAGATTCAACGTTCAGGATCATGAGGTTAAGTGTAAAATTACCTAATCCATATACTTCATTTTCAAGATCAGTTCCTGTTCTTTTGGGAAGTCCCTCCTTGTTAGGGTAGCAGACTTTAAGCAAAACTAAGTTCAGGTTTCCCCATACCCAGTTGTCTTGATAAACTGCTAAGTTTGAATCTAAGGAATTAATTAAACTAAACCATGCTCCACAGGAGCCATTGTGTGTGAACGGATATGGAAAGAGGGGCAAAACTCCCTTATAGTTCTGATAGGGAGGGAGTCGGCCACATATCCAACAATTTGTAGCATTGCTAGTCTGATGGGAATGATGTAACATACTAATAAAAGTGTTGTTGCGCAGCGCAAATCTATATGACAACTCATGCGGTGGTAATTCACTAAAAGAATGTTCAGCAGTAATATTGTAAACATGTTTAGAAATAGGATAATATATGTGCAACAATATACTTGTAGCTATTATTAAAAGACATAAGAAAAATAAAATTAATAACGTCACTGTGCAATGACTACGCAGTGATTTACAGTACGCATGTTTTTTCAACTTCATTTGATTATTTCTTTCTCTATTCCGGTCCAGAGGATACATGTCAGAGACAAATTCAACCGATTCACCTTGGAGAGGACTTAAACAATCAAATTGTCTGACTGACTGGACCTCAATTTTAGTCTGTATAGTTCTGAGTTTGTTTGCTCAACCAAAGGGAGCTTTGAGTCTGTCTTTGAAGAAACACAGGGTTTAGTCTCTATATCGGATGGTAGTCCATGAAATTTCTTAATATGACTCGAATGTATCCAGCCTTTGCGACCTTCGATCTTCACGGCTGTCCTCGTGGTGAGCAGAACAAGTTGAGGCGATTTCCACCTAGGATCCAGCTGAGTCTTCCGGTCAAAATTCCTCACTAACACCAAGTCCCCGGGAACTACGTCATGGGGTTTCACCTCGGTGTTGTCGGGAAAGGCTGCAGCTACCTGTGAACGACAAGATTGTAGTGCAGACATCAAGGAAGCCAGGTAATCTGTCAGCATATTACAGTCAACGTCAGTGATTTTACGAGGTATAGGCGTCCCCCACATATTTGGTGGTCTACCGAAGATCACCTCATACGGAGATAGCCCTGTTCGAGAATGTGCTACCATTCTCATGTAAAAGAGTGCAACTGGTAAGGCTACTACCCAGTCGACACCTTTCTCTCTACATATTTTGGACAATCTAATTTTCAGAGTTTGATTATGTCGTTCCACGAGACCTGCTGCCTCGGGGTGTCGGACACAGTGAAACCTCCATTGATATCCTAACAAAAGTGAAACGTGTTTCATTAGTTCGGATGAGAACGGCTGGCCGTTATCTGAGTAGACAGCATGTGGTAAACCGTACCGTGGGAAGAATTCTCGAACTAACTGTTTGGCAGTAGTCGGGGCAGTGTAATCTGAAACCGGGTATGCTTCTGTCCAACGGGAAAGAGCACAGACAACTACGAGAACATATTTGAATCCTCGACATCGTTCCATCTGGATATAATCCATCTGGAGGACTTCAAAAGGGTGATCAGGAGGCTGAAATCCACCCTGTTCTACGGGAATGCTTTTACCTGGGTTAAACTGACAACAGATCATACAGGTACGAACTTTTTGTTTAGCTGCTGTTCGTAAATGTTTGTTGAACCAAATGTGTTGAATGCTGTCTAGCATAGCTTTTTCTCCTAGGTGCGCTGGACTATGTATTGTATTAATGATAACTTGGACCATTGAGTCGGGAAGAAACCATATAGATTTTTCCTTCGTCATCCATCCCTGATCGGTTTGGATCCCTCCTAATTCAGTCCATTTCTTTATTTCTTCTGGTGTAGCATGTGTCTGTATGTCAATTACGTCAAGAGCGGGATCCTTAACCGTCATGCAATGTGTTGGTGTCAGAACTATTGTCTTTGTCATGTCAGATGTGTGAGTTTTATTCTGAGCAGTCTGTTTAGCTGTTCTGTCAGCTAGGTCATTGCCTTGGGAAATGATATCAGTAACTTTCGTATGAGCTTTACATTTCATAATTGATATTGCAGCGGGTAGATGTATTGCATCTAATAAGGCATGAATGAGGGGTCCGTGCTGAATGTGGGCGCCGTGAGAAGTTAAATAACCTCTCTCTCGCCACAGCACGCCGAAGTCATGTACAACTCCGAATGCATAACGTGAATCAGTGTATATGTTGACTTTCTTATTTGTGGCTTGAATACAGGCTTGTGTCAGAGCGATGAGCTCTGCTGCTTGAGCTGACAAGGTGTCGATACAATTTGTTTCAATAATTTCAGTGTCTGTTGTGACTGCATACGCGGCCACTAGCTCTCCTGTACTTGTTCTCATACATGAACCATCTACATACAACGTCAGGTCTGGATCTGTCAATGGGACGTCTGTCAAGTCTTGTCTGGGTTTCGTCGTGATAGTAATAACTTCAATACAATCATGTGCTAGTGGATCTGTTCCGTTTACTGGCAAAAGTGTGGCAGGATTCAATGTACTACAACGTCTGATTTCTATGTGTGGCTGAAACAATGTCAGTTCGTAACCGGTGAGTCTCGCTATAGTCAAGTGTTGTGTTTGCGTGCGGTTCAAGAGAACCTCTACTGCGTGTGGTACTTGTACTGCCAATTGATGTCCTAACACTATGGCATCGCATTGTCTGATTGCTAAAGCTGTCGCTGCCACTGATTTCAGGCACGCAGGCAGAGCCTGAGCTACGGGATCTAATGTACTAGAAAAATAAGCACATGGTTTGTGTGATCCTGCTTGTTCCTGTGTGAGTACTGACAAGGCAGTACCTTCGCGTTCTGTAACAAAGAGTGTAAACTGTTTACTGTAACATGGTGTTGCTAGGACAGGTGCTTGACATAAAGCTTTCTTTAAACTTTCAAAGGCGTGTGTATGTTCTTGAGTCCAAGGGAGGACAGTCGATGTGGCTGCCTCCTGTGTTGTCAACTGAATGAGTGGTTTTGCTAGAAATGCATACTGAGGGATCCACTGCCTACAATATGAAGTGAGGCCTATAAAAGCCCGCACCTCCTTTTGTGTCTTGGGTACTGGCATGTTATCAATTAACTGTATGCGGTCGGGTGTAAGCTGCCTTCCCTCCTTGGACAGCGAGTGCCCAAGGTAAACAACTCGCTGGACACAGAATTGCAGCTTAGAAGGGGACACCTTGTGCCCCTTTTCGGCCAAAAATTGTAAAACCGTCAGTGAAGCTTTTTCACATTCAGGTTCGCTTCTAGCGGTGATCAGCAGATCATCGACATATTGAAGCAGGGCAGTGTTAGCTGGCATGTGGATACTGTCAAGTTCTCGTTTCAGTGCTTGGCTATAGATGCTGGGGCTTTCTGTGAATCTTTGAGGTGCGCGTGTGAATTTAAAGCTTCGTCCATTTAAACTAAATCCGAACAAGTATTGGCTTTCCGGATCTATTGGGACGCTGAAAAAGGCATTCTTGAGATCAATTACAGTAAAGAATGTTGCTTCGGAATCAATGGCTGTCAGTAATGAAGAAATGTCTGGAACTACGGGGTATTGTGGTACAATACATTTATTTAATTCGCGCAGATCAATAACCAATCGATATACTGGCGGGGCTTTTGGATCAGTTCGTTTAAGAATCGGAATTATCGGGGAATTACATATATTGGAGTCGGTTTCCACAACCACTCCTTGGGTAATAAGCTCGTCAATGATTTGCAGTAAAGCCACTACAGCATCTGGTGGTAACTTGTATTGTCGCATACGTGGTAGTACCACTCCTGTCTTTAGTGTGACTCGATATGGTGTAATGTTCATGCAACCAACATCTGTAGGGCCTTGTGCCCATAAATGTGTGGGTAAAGTCCGCAGTCGGTGATCCATGTCTCGGGACACATAGTGCCCTTTGAAATCACGTAAAAACAATCTTACTCCTTCCGGAGAACAACATATTATAGCTCCTAGAGCTTTCAATGTTTTTATACCTAACAGGTTTTCTGGACATGATTTAGTAAGCAATAAATCTGTAGTTCGTGTCAAAGGACCAATCGTAAGGGGAAGAGGCTGTGATACTTCGTTAATGATAGGTTTTCCTGAAAAACCAAGGGAAATATTCTGTGAGCCTGAGAGGGGTGCCCCTGGAACTTCACTACGCTTTATAGTTGTTCGGCTTGCCCCTGTATCAAGTAAAAATTTTCTATCTTGGCCTAATAGTTCACTGTGTACATAAGGTCCTTCTTGATCTACAGGGACCTCGATAAGGGGTAAGCCAACTTCCCTCTCTAGGCTGTTTCATGAGTATCGTTGATAATCAGGGTAGTCATACTGTGCGGTCTGGTACATCTGTTGTGTCGCTGTCTGTGTGGCAGCAATAGGCTGCGGTGGTGGAGCTGGCATAGACTGTTGCGGAGCTGGCATGGCCTGTGCATGCTGCGGAGCTCCTTGTTGGTTCTGATCCTGTCTAAGTGGTCGTGGTCTTTCTTTTGTATTACCTATGGCGATATTATGTTTTAAAACTGGACAATCGTGTACATAATGACCTGGCTGTTTACAATAGTTGCATGTCCCCTTTACAGAACCTGCTGAAACACTGGACTGTGTCATACCCTTTTTATGACCGTCAGCTGGAACTGTCTGGGAAACTAGCATTTTCATTTTCGTGTCTTTCATGCGTCTTTGTTCATGTTCTTGTTCCTCTCTAATTCTATTGTGATGGTACTGTAGCATTTGTAACATTTGTGACGGAGTGTTACCTTGCCAGGTACTCTCGAATTTCAATACTCTATTCTTAACTTGGGGCAGGGCATTTTCAACTAATTTTGTCACAAACAGATGTGGATAAGATTCGCTACTTGCTTTTATTCCACTATTTCGACCAAAACATTTTTCGAATCGGGCATAAAAGTCACTAGTGTCTTCATCTTGCTTTTGTTTACAGGCTGAGATTGCACCCCAGTCTTCCTTTTTCGTAGTTAATAAACGTGGCAGTACCTGTACTAGTAAACCTGGTAGTATTTTGGTCTTTTGCCCAAGCCCTAAACCTGGACCTCGAGCTATTTCTTCGTTTTCTAATGCTGTCCAATCTATCTTTTGGTCTCCCACCTCCCAATCCTTTTCTTTGAGTTTTTCATAAATGCCCGCAGGCATTAATACCTTTAATATTTTCATAATGTCGGGATAGGTATACTCTCCCATGAGCAACATGTCTTTAATTTCACGGTGGAAACCCGCTGGGTCTTTGTCGTGACTGGGTACCACTTTCTTCATTTCTAATAGTTCCATTTTAGATATGGGTGTGTATACAAACACACGTTTAAACTGATTGTCATCACCTTTTATCGGGTGCACTTCGCGTAAGGGATTCTGTCTATCCATATAATACGTCGTTCTTTCCTTGATGGGCAGTGAGACATGTTCGGGGCATACGAAAAGAATGTGCTGCTTTCTGTATTCTAGTATTTCTCTAATTAACTCAGTACCTGAACCTCTCCATTTATTCGTGAGTAATTCAGTCAATATATCAGGTAAGGGACCAGGATCGGAGTGTTGGCTTTTATATAATGTAAGGAGTTGTTGAATCATGTAGATACCAGCTAAACGCTGTTCATCTGGGTTGAGGTTCAAAAACGTGTGTGCTAGTGTATCATCACTATATTTCCCGGGACTGTCAACCCAGTGAACGGCTGACCTGGCTAATTCTTGTTCGTCCATAGAATCGAGTATATGATAACCCCTTCGTTCTCGGAGTAATTTGTCAGCGGCTTGGAACGAATGTTCGGGGGACCTTATATTTATTATAGGGGTTTGGAAATTTCTGTTATTATCTGGACGTATCGGACGTATCGGATCAGTAAAGCATCTAATATTATTGCAAGATCTTCCTCTACCTACATAGGCCATTGTTTCTAACTGTCCTGTGGGCAGTTCTAATTCTTCCTCCTCTTCGGTTTGTTCAGGCTGGTCTACTGCTAATCTTTCTTCGTGTATTCGTTCTACTTCTTTGCGGATTTTTCGGCACATAGCTATTATACTTAATCGTTTATCATGTCTCCCTTCTGATATATTCCGACTCCATGTGGTAAGAATTTGCATTTCTTCCGGATTTACCCCTGGTCGGTCTTGATTTCTGACCACACAATTTATGAGGAAACGTAACAGTTCTCCCTGTATCTCCACTTTCTGGTACTCCATGGCTCTATTAATACTTTCAGAATCTCGCCCTGACTGGACAAAATGATATATATTTTCTAAATGTGCAGTCATTCCTGGTAGCCTCCCTAAATATATTGCAGCTCGTCGGATACGTAATGATGCCAGCAGCATTTCATCCTTTTTGCCGGGCACAGGATCATATCTACAATCTATTAGAAGTTCCTTAAGCGTGTCTGGAGTTACTAGTTTGGGCGTACGTTGGTGAGCTAATTCTTGAAAGGAAAGTTTATTTACTCTGGGTGGCGTGGAAAAAATGTTTGTTGTACCTCCTGTAGCACCGCCTGGGGTGCTGGGTGTGAAAGGATTCGTTGAACGTGATATAGCAACCATAGGTGTGGGTACAGCTGTAGAAACAGATGTGCTTGCCGGAACTTGTGTCGGAATTTGTTGTTGCGGAGGTACAGACGGAGGGTCTTGGCGTTGAACCCCCTCGGCAGGCGGTCTATGTGGTGCAGTATTAGCATACTCGGGAGCTGCGTCGTCTAAATAAGAGGAAAGGAAAACATCTTCTGCGGTTCTGGGATGCCCTTTGGGATGTGCTTTTATCGGAAACAACGGAGGTGGCAAGTCTTTTGGTATCTCCAGAGTAGCCTTAGGTAACCCTTCGGCCAGAAGAGGATACATACCATTCCTAAGGGCATTTCTTTGTCTGTCTACTTGTTCTGCTTTTGCTCGGGTACCTTCTTCAATTAATAGATTCTCTCGGACTTTATCTGAATTCTCCTTACTCTTCTCTTCCTGTCTACGTGCTTTTTCTGTACGTCTATACGATTCTTTACGCCATAATTCAATGGCATCTTTCTGTGATTGTCTAGCTTTCTTTTTCCATAATTCTTCCTCTACTTTCATGATGCAATCTGCATCCCAGGTCCCAGCTGCGGGCCACCTCTGACTTTCTGGTAATTCCTTGGTGTAGTCTACCCATAAATCAAGAAATAATATGGCGTCTAGGCCATGTTTATGATACATGAAGTACCCTGGAGTGTCCCTAGGAGGAATGGGAACAGCTTCTTCGAGTACCCCTTTTCTAGTTTTGATCTGTCTTAATTTCGAAAAGAGCGGCATATTGAAAACTGATCTGATACCTAATTCTGAACACGTTTAATACAACAAAACACAATAATGAACAGTCATTCACACCACAATATGCAGAACGTATTTAAAACATTTAACATTTAATGAACAACAATGATGGCCATTTAGGGAACTAGTCACTAAGTATGATACTCGACACTAACTAGGTAATTCTGAATTATATACTAGACATACTAGATATACTGCTAAACAGCGCAGATACACTGCTGAAACAGTGCAGACCGGATTTGTGTACCCAAACCCGTCTTGACCGGCACAACCTATGTGCACGTCAGAACGCCTCCCCGACAATGGTACTCACCGGGTAGCTCGGAACGGAAGGCCTCGGAACTGAACTGAACTGGACTCGGACCAGACTGGACTCGACTCGAAACTGCGGAACTTCGGAACCTGTTGGGCCTCTGTATACCTCGGATCTTGCTCTCTCAGCTAGGCTCTGGTCGGGATACTTCGCACTTCTCACCGCCTCGTCTGGGTGTTGATCGCAGCCTCAGTTACCCCCGCTCGGCAGGAGGGAGATACAGGAAATCCTGTGGGTACGCGTTGTTGTCCGTCCAGCTGTGGCAGGAGACCGGGCCTGCAACGCACCTCCGGCGCGTGAGATGAGAAAGTGTCCCTGTTCGGGCGCCATTTCTGTGGTAAATAATTTAATTACCGGGACTTAATTTGATGCGGAAAATCTATAACAATAGCTCAGTAAAATAAGAGGCAGAATCCGTGGTATTAGAGGTTCGGAACGGGCTTTATTCCTATACAAAGGAACATAATTCGAATTATGGGCCTTCTATTCCATCACCACGAAAGTTCAGGAAGGAAGGAGCAATACATTTGTCAAGTACCTTAGCAGCTTCAACGGATTCCACAGGAGCAGATGCTGGATCTCCACTCCTCCACTCCGCTACCGCCAGCTAATAGCTCACGAGCAGCAGAGCGGGGGAAAGGGGAATTGGACAGAAAAGAGAGACTGCACTGTGTCTTCTTTCTTGGACTGGATTCGGAGCTTCTTCCTCCCGACTCCTGCAAAGAGAGTTACTCAACAACTGTTCTACTGTTAATTACTCTATTAGTTGTGATACTATTACTCACTATACCTGTCCTGACACAGTGGGTTGCTACTCTCTGGTTTTGTTCGACTGATGTCTTCTAAGGAGCAGTGGAGTTGAACAGGTGGTGTGTGAAACCCTGCAAATAGAATCACATGTAAACCCAATTACCTACTACCTTGTTCCCCTCCCTTCACCTTGTCTTCTTATACCTGTCTTTCCCTTAGAAGAACTTTGTCCATTTACTGAATGCTCTATAGTTCCAACTTGCAGCCTAATCCTCTTGCTGGATTCAGAACCAAACTGGAGTTGTCCGTTGGTAGAAACCTTATATATATATATATATATAATTGCATCTACATGGAGATACAGGAAAGTCTTTAAACTCTTCAATCTTTATTCTGTACTCAGTCTTGCTGATGGAAGCCTTTACTGCTGTTACTTCTTAAAATGAAAATCTTATTCATGAGACTCTCACTCTCTCAAAATTTCAGTTCAAGTCTGTGAATTTAAATCCTTGTCCTTCTATTATACTGTCTCTGGAAGCTTTTGCAGAGCGCTGGCAATTCCACGAAAATATAGATATAATTGAACTTACTTCTCAAGAAGAATGTTCGCCAGCCTTACTTCTCGTTTACCTCTCAACTAGGGCGCTGTGAGGCACAGGTAAGTCCTTAGTTCTTCCACACTCTTGTGGAACGCCAAACTTGCAGAATGAATAGGAACTCTGAAGAACCCTGGAATCTCTGGATTAAAAGGGGTACCAAAAAGGAGCACTAAACCCCACGAAGACACTCTGACTGGAACCTTAACAGAAGAAAGCGCGGAGCTCAGAGAGAACACCGCCTTCACAGAAAATTCGACGGTTGAAGTGCGCCACGCTCAGAGCGAGCGCGCGCCACATCAACCCAGGATGCCTGCACCGCTGCCAGAGTGAGACTGAGGAGAAAGACTGACATAGCAGCGGCCATCTTGGGAGAGGGAAAAAGACTACGCTCGTAAAGAACGGAGGAAGGCAGAGAGCGATCTCACTGAAACCACTCTTCGCCTCCCCCCCAGGCGCCAAGCCCGACTCCTGGGTTGTATACTCAACCTGGGAAATCTAAACCTAGACTCTCCAGTCCTGACAACATTATTGACAGGTAATCATTTTTATAGAAAAGGCATTACAGTGAAACAGATGCAGGAGGCGTAACAGTTGATATCAGAGATAAAAGCATACATACGTAACTAAAGTGGGTGTAACTAGGCGTAACTAAAGAACGTCATTTAGATATGATGTCATAAATGGGTGGTTCCATGAAAGAATTTCGCAATGTCAGCAAAAATACTTGGCAGAGATGCGCGCGCAGCCGCATGACGTGTGATTGACGTGCAACTAGAGGGTGAAAGGGACTTGACATTTAGCTCTACATGTGGAGACAAAAGTCTGGGGTTATGTCAACCTAATCCCAAATCATATCTAATATCCTATGTTTAAAGAACTGTGTTATCCAAAAAGAGAGGTCTCTTAGGATAGAATCTTATTCTATACTGACTATACTGACTGTTAGTGCGTATACAAGCGTCTAAGTGTCTACACTAGATGCGAGGGGGTAGGAATATTCCATGGTAACAGGGCTATGAATTACTTGCATGAGGGCAGCGAGGCCTGGTCCTTTGCACGGTAGCTGGAGGAATGTTTACCTAAACTACTAGACAGGAATGCATCGGATGAGGAGCGGAGCAGAGCAGATAATCTTGAAGGTGAAATACAGTTTTTGGCAGGCAGACAGGCCGAGTCAGGCACCGTTAGCCGCGCAGGGAGTAAGACAAAGTTCATGGTCACAGATGCAGGCTCAGACTGGAGCTTTCAGAGGCAGAAGGCAGAAAAAGGCTTAATGGCAGAATCAGGGCCTACTCGCCTGGACTGTAAAAATGGAATAAATGAACCATATAAAGCCGGTGGCCTTTCATACTTAGGAATAGAATATCCGGCCCATTCATGGCGGATCTGAAAGAGGACATGCTGACGGTGGACGCACATGTGTTTGCGTCTTCATAACTGGAACTGGAGGGAACATACATGTACTTGTGATTTATACATGAAACCGTTGGGGTCCAAGATAGGGGACATAACTGATCATAAAAATCCATATTTCCACAATTCAAACATGCAAATTTGCGGGAAAAACATAAACAATACCATAGCACGGTTAATAAATAGGCCCATTCAAACTACATTACCTTTACTAACTACACATGCCCACGTTACAAATGCCCGTCTTATAATCAGCAACAAACGCACATCCCCCACCCCACCCATACCCATGCTTAACCTTACAAAATCAAACAACAAGCCCCTGCACTCCCGTTACCGCCACTATAGCCATAGATAGACTTAATGTCAACAGGTATCTGCCGGAACGCTCATCAGCAAAAGCTATTAAAACTTACAATTTTGCAACTTAAACATAAACCATATCATAAGACGGTTTATAAATAGTCACAGTACCACTAAACCACCTCAACCCCCGCCCTTGCTTAACTTTACGCAGTAAAAGAAAGAGCCCAAGCAAACGTAGAAGCACCACTTTAGCCATACACAGCCTTAACTTCAACAGATGTCTCCTGAAAAGCTCATCAACAAACCGTATTACAACATGCAAATTTGCGGGTAAAACATATACCATGCCATAGGGCGCTCTATAAGTGCTCCCAGTGGTACTACATCACCTTTAGTAGCTCCACATCTCCACGTTACTATATTCTGTATTTCAAACAGCAACATAACTACCTCCCCCACACTCACCCCGCCCTCGGTTAACAGTACGAAATCATACAGAAACCCCCCATTCCTAGTTGCGCCACTATACCCATACACAGGCTTAATTTTAACATGTGTCTACCGGAACACTTATCAGCAAAAACTATCCAAACATGCAAATTGGCAGGTAAAACATAAACCATCCCATAGTACTGTTTATAAATGGGCCCAGTGAAACTACATTACATTTAGTAACTACACATGACCACGTTACAAATGAGGTTCTGTGAGAATCGTAATGACATTTTTTGGGTTTGTTCGAATATGGACGAGTTTGGTATCTACGAACCGCAAATGACGAGTTTAGTGGGTGTACGCGTTTTCGCTACGCTACTATGTATGGTTCGTCTCATTCCTGGGTGTGTCCATCTGAACCCTCGGGTTCCATTTTAGATACGGCATCCATTTTGTCTCTTGCCCTCAAGTAGCCAGCGAACGGACACTGTCCGCTTCGTGACCCTGGGATTCCCAAGCTTTCGCGGAGGACACGTGTTCCTTTGAGGGTGTCTTTATGATGAGGGGGATGACACTGCAAGGGCAGATGGCTCCGCTCGAGGCTCATCTTGCCGTGCTAATCTATTGTTTCAGTCATGCATGCATTAGGCACGAATCCTTTGATCCTGCAATCATGCTTCCGATATTGCTCCCTACACTCTTTTCCAATCTGTTGTTCATCCTTGTTTTTCCTTTGCACCTGTTTCTGTCCCTTCTCCTAATTCGTTTACAGTCAGAATGGAATGTGCCTAATGTGGGGATAACGTGCTTTCACAGTTGGGAACCGGCAATGCTGCTGTAATTATGTTCCGGGTTTCTGAAAACATGAATGCGACCCTTTTTGAAGTTTACTGTGGGAACTGAGTTGTAACCTTTTGTTCGCCATGTTGTTCAATGACGAAAATGTGTATAAAAGGAGCGATCCACTTTTGCAATTTGAAGCAGTCTCTCAGAACCTACACGTTGTGTACTTCTTGCGATTTCTGTATCCCTGCAGTAAATAAATACTGATCTTTGACGCCGCAGGAAGTGTCCCGTGTCTCTGTGTTTTGTACGCCGGAACAGGTAACCCACGAAGGTTTCAGGTGTTGTCCCCTGGCACTGCTGGGCCTTAGAATAGCCCAGTCCTTCAGTTGGCGCCCAACGTTGGACGACATCAGCGGTACCGGTCCAAAGCCCGACGATCGTGAGGAACTTAGTGTGAAATCTCCGAGGGAAGGTGCACCCCGCTTCATCGATCCAGTTGTCGAAATAAGTGGTCCGAAGACTTTTCCCGCGAAGATCCCCGCCTCCTGACGGCTGCGACGGACTGATGCCCTGACTGTCGACCTGTTTTGGCGCCTGGCGTAGTCCTTTGTACGGCGAGACGATAGACGGGCCTTCCTGGTGACGCCATTGCTCTTTCAGTTAAGTATTTGTGGGTCGCTCCCAGAGTCCATGGTTTTGTAGTTCCTTTTTGGGACGGTTACTTTGTATTTTTTGTAACTTGGTTAAACTTGGTTGTTTGCATGGTTCCATTGCATTTGTGGTTCTTAGTTGTTGGTTCTTAGTTGTTGGGTTTTATTTGACAATTGCAATCGCCAAAAACCGAGGGTCTTGCATTTTTTTTTGCGAGGACATCGTAATTCGATAGCCCTTGAAGTTTGTAAACTCGGTTAGTGTGCACGATGCCTGGCCGTAGTACTTTGTTTGGTTTCCTTAAATGTTGCAGCACGGATTCCCGGCTGGAGGATTCATGTCCGATACCTCCAGTTGGAACTCCAATTTATGAGCTCTATAGTCGCCACGGAGTAGGTCCTATCGTATATAATGAATATTGGATTTGTTACACTAAAAATGATGGTGTTCTTAGTTGGCCACCACATGGTAGTTTCGAAACTGTAATATTAGATAATCTTGAAGCTAAATTGTTTAAAAAGAAGGCTAGGCCGGCCATGTTTGATTCCTTTCGGTTATGGCGTAAAGAGGCCAAGCAGAAAGAAATCAAACAGATTAAGAAAAATAAGAGAGAAGGTATTATTACGGTAATGCGAAATGCAGAACAGTATCAGCGAGACAAAGACGAGAAGGAACAGGAAGTTTTTGCTAGACTGCATCATATGGCGGTGGATAAATGTTATCCGGTTTTACCGTCTAGTTCTGATAGGAAGGGAGAAGAAGCGGTAGAGGATCCATTATTGTCTTATCTATTGAAATCACCACCTCCCTATGCACAAGATACTATGGTTCCTGTGATTCCTCCTGTTCCTCAACCTGTTGTTCTGGCGGCTGCTGGTCAGCCTTTCGTTCCTCCTGTTCTTCCGAATCCCCTTGTGCCCCAAATTGTCCCTACTCCTTTACCCGCTCTTCTTCCTACTGCTCCTTTGCCTGTACCTCATCAGCCTATTGTTACTACTACTCCTGCTATCTCGACTACTGCTACTGTTTCTACGTTTACTCCTAACGTTGTTGCTCCTGTACTTCTTTCTTCTTCCCCTTCTGTTCGTAGTCGTATACCTAATGCTGTTGCTAATCTCTATTCTCCACTTTTTGGACCAATACTTGGGTCCGATCTTTCTGATGTCTCTCAGAGGCGCAGTCAAATTCCTGAAGGTAGAGAATGTGAGACGTTAGTGAAAATGGCGCGTAAATGGATTAGGCATCCTGCTAAGTACACTTCGCGTATAGTTTTCGAAACATTTTTTCAGTTTAATGAGCCCACACAAAGATTCGTGTTCGAGGAAATGTGTAAATCCTTGAGAGAAGAGTGGGATAATGATGAGGTAGACAATGTACCGCCCGAGATGACTGAACTTCAGAATCAGTTTTCGAATGGTATGATTGTGGGTGGTAATGTCCGACGTGCTTTAGAGCGTCTGTTATCTTTTCGATCTACAGTACAACCTCGAGCATTGTTTAAGGACGAAACTGAGGAGTGGATGGCACAACCTGGTCAGTATCCTATGCGGGAAGTTCCCCCAGTGTGGATGCAGGTGATCCTGCTGCTAATCCTGTTATTCCACCACACTTTCAGAGAGTTTGGATACACCTCCCATGGAACCGATCGGAAGTTTTGCAGGTGAAGCAAACTTTGCCTGACCCCCGCAAAAATCCGGCAGGTTATTATAAGGAGTTATCCCAATTAGTGGATGCTACTGTTATGAACCTCGCCGATATTGACATGTTGTTCGGTAATGTAGTACCTCAACCGATTTGGGCGAAAATCCGTCAAGAGAATCACGCAGCTGAGTTAGGCGGTGATTGGGCTGCTCTTGCGGCGGCCGACGGACGACAAGTTGGTGGGTCTAAACCTGAACAGATCATTGAGAATCTGCCCCAGAGGATAATTACACTTATGAAGACGCTTATGCCAGCAATAAGAGTTAACTGGGACAAACTGTCTGCGTGCAAACAAAAGAAGAACGAGAGTATTTCCAATTTCTTTACGAGATTTGAGGAGGCATTCATCGATCACAGTGGTCAGGATATGAGCACTGAGGGAGGTCAGCGATTGTTTGTTGATAAATTTGTATCGAATTTGCTGCCTGAACTAAGCAACAAATTGAAGAATTCTGAAAGTTCGTGGGCCGTTTCTACCACTGCTCAAATATTAGCCACGGCCCAATACTACGAAAATAGAGAGAAAGAAGAAAGCGAACGTGCAGATAAGAAAACGAAGGATCTTAAAACTAAGGTCTTATTGCAGCAAGCGTATCCTCCGCGCTCGAATCAAAATGACTCGCAACAGCAAAATCGATTACAATCACAGTTTTCTAGGTCGCAGTCACGTACTGACTCCTCTACACCACGATCTATGCTGGGGTATAATCAATGCGCATATTGTAGGGGTGAGGGCCATCTGAAGTTTAATTGTCCAGTTTTGCGTGACCGAAACAATGGTGTTTCGGCTCAAGGAGGTCGTAGTGGTCCTCAACAAGCATCACGTGGTAGAGGTCGCGGTGTTACTCAGAATCAGAATGAGCGTTTTGCCACTTCATCAGACTCGCAAAATTGCTTTGATCGGCGCGATTCATCGTCTGGTAGATCTGCACAGTATCATGTGGACGACTATTATGTCGAGCATGATGTTGATGCTGACGGTGATTACTAGGACAGCCATAGACAAAGAGAGGGAGTAGTATCAGTTCCGGTTGATCAGAGAGGGCCTTACGTCGCAGTTGCCACATTGGGCGTAGTTGAGCCTTTTCTGTTGGACACTGGTGCAGTGAAAAGTTCCATCATGCATTCGAAACTCCCTGGCGCGCCTTTGTCTGGCTTAACGAATGATCCCGTTGGATTCTCTGGCGCCCCCGTTAATAATCCAGTTTCTAGCCCTTTGCCCCTTACAATTGGGTCTCGTGAGTTAGAAGCTCCTTTGATTTTGACTACTGGTTGTGGTGAGAATCTTTTGGGCCTGGATTTGTTGAAGCGGTTATACGCGACTTTGTACTGTTCTCCTGCGGGAGTGGAGCTTACGTTGGGTCAGAGAGTGATCTCTCCTATGTATTTGTCAACTGATAAGCTCCCACCGGAATTGAGTTCTCTTCCTGAGTCTTTGTGGGCAACAGGTCCCAATGACGTGGGCCTGCTGGATATACCACCTAATGCTGTTCAATTGAAATCAAACGTGCAATTACCACGCATTCCCCAGTATCGTATCTCTCTTGATGGAGAACGAGCACTATTAGCGATCATTTACGATTTGATCGATAAAGATGTCATCGAAGAAACTCGGGGTAACGTGTGTAATAGTCCTGTGTTACCTATTTTGAAACGAACTGATCCATCCAAGCCTCCTGTGTATCGTTTTGTTATTGATTTAAGAGAGGTAAATAAAATTGTAATTCCACAGTTTCCCGTGGTGCCTGACATTACAGCTTTGCTGACTCTGATTCCAGCTTCTGCATCATGGTTCTCGGTAATCGATCTGAAGAATGCTTTCTTTAGCATTCCGCTTGCTGAGGAAAGCAGAGATCTATTTGGTTTCTCATTAGGTGGTCGCAGCTTCAGGTTTAAACGCGCACCTCAGGGCTACTGTGAAAGTCCATCGATCTACAGCCAAGCTCTTAAGAGTCAACTTGATGCGTTTGTGTTACCGGCTGGTGCGGCCTTGATTCAGTACGTTGATGATCTGTTGGTAGCTGCTGACACTGAACAGATTTGCAAAACTGCTACAGTATCACTGTTACAGCATCTATGTGACTTACATCACAAAGTGTCACCTTCTAAACTACAATATTGTTGTCAAGAAGTAACCTATCTAGGTTACTTATTGTCAAAGGAGGGAAGAAGGTTGACCCCAGAAAGAATTGCAGCGATCGCTCGAATGACTGTGCCAACAACTCAGAGAGATGTGTGTGCCTTTCTAGGTATCACGTCATACTGCAGACAGTGGATTCCGAACTTTTCACTGTTAGCGAAGCCATTGATAGCTCTCACGTGCAAGGATGTTTCGACTCCTTTGCCATGGACGGAAGAATGTCAGAAAAGTTTTTCTGAACTGCGTGATGCGTTGTGTTCGGCTCCTGTGTTAGGTACTCCTGATTACAGTAAACCATTTACACTATACGTTCACGAGAGAGAAGGTTGTGCGTTGAGTGTTTTGACGCAACAATTTGGTGGTAAGCAGCGTCCATGTGCATATTTTTCCTCGACCTTAGACCCGGTAGCTAGAGCGTTGCCGAGTTGCTTGAGAGCGACAGCGGCAGCTGCGGTGTCTATTCGACAATCCGCAGGTCTGGTCATGGATAATATGCTCACAGTGATGGTTCCGCATGCAGTTGACACTCTCCTGAATCGTACAAAAACTCAACATCTGACGAGTGCAAGGTTGTCCGGTTATGAGTTGACACTTTTGGCAAGTCATATACAGATCAAGCGTTGTAATGTGCTGAATCCGGCGACATTGTTGCCGACTAATATGGAATCAAATGATGTACCACCGCATGATTGCTATTTACGAACTGAGGAAGAAACGAATGGTCGTGTTGACCTGAAAAACACTCCATTGATAGACCCCGATGGCACTTTGTATGTTGATGGTTCATGTTTTAAGTTGCCGAATGGTGATGTGACGACTGCGTATGCTGTAGTGACGTTGAGTACGGTTGTGGAAACTGCGAGATTGAGTCAGAATTCAGCGCAAGCGGCAGAGTTGATTGCGTTGACGAGAGCGTGTGTTTTGTCTAAGGGAAAGCGAGTGAATGTGTTTACTGATAGTCAATATGCGTTTGGCGTTGCACATAGCTTTGGTCGATTGTGGAGAGAAAGAGGATTTATGACATCGCATGGTACGAAGATCCAACACGGACAGCTCGTGAACGATCTTTTGGATGCACTTACATTGCCTAAACAGGTGGCAATCATTAAATGTAGTGCGCATCGAAAGGTTACGGATGATGTTGGTCGTGGTAATGCATTTGCGGATGAGACTGCTAAGGAAACGGCTAAGAATCTTGCGACCCGAATGTATGTTACGAGTTCAGTGAGGTGGCCGACGGAGACTGGTATGTGTGAAGACACTGTTGAGAGCGTGAAAGCAATTCAGAATGAGGCCACTGAAACTGAAAAGACCAAGTGGAAAGAAAGCACGGGAAAGTTAGACACGCATGGGTGTTGGGTTGACTTGTCGGAATGTCAGAGGTGGATGTTACCGGATGCATATGTGCTAGCCGTTGTGACTATGGCTCACGGCTTGTCACATATTAGCGCGAAAGGTATATGTAAGTTGTTGTCCCCTGTATGGAAGAATGATGGTATTGCTAAATGTGCTGAGAGAGTGGTTAAGAATTGTATGGTGTGTTTGATGCATAATCCTGACAAGGGCACCCCCACTCCACCCGGCCATTTTGCTCCTCCTACATGTCCCTTTGAGGTTATCCAACTGGACTTCATCCATATGGAGAGATGCAATAATCTGAAGTACGTTTTAGTTGTGGTTTGTGCGTTCTCCAGATGGATCGAGGCCTATCCTCTTAAGGATAATACTGCCCTGTCCACAGCGAAAGTCCTACTGAAGGAATACTTTCCTCGGTATGGAATGCCACGGATTGTGTGGTCAGATAACGGAAGTGAGTTTGTGGGAAGCGTGATGCAGAGTGTGTGTAAGGGCCTTGGAATTCGACAAAAATTCCATAGCGCGAATCATCCCCAGGCAGCGGGTTTGGTTGAAGGGTACAATGGTACTCTGAAACTGAAACTTGCGAAGATACAAGCTACGACTGGTCTGTCATGGCCTGATGCCTTGCCTCTGGCTCTCTTATCGACCAGGGCGACTGTGCACTCTCGAGTAGGGCTTAGCCCATATGAGATTGTGTTCGGCCGCCCTGCAAACATTTGGGGAGTCCCGAGGCCTAAGGCCTTTGAAAGTCTTGAGTATCCAATGTTAATTGATTATCTTCATGATCTGACTGCTAAACTGAGGTTAATTCATCAACAGGTCTTTGAAGCTCTACCGGCACAGACAAAGGGTCCTGGACATCGGCTCCAACCGGGTGACTGGGTTGTCACCCGCAATTTTGGCAGAAAACGCAACTTGGAGCCGAGATTTGTGGGTCCCTTCCAAGTATTGCTGGCTACAAGGACTGCAGTTCGGTTGGAAGGCAGAAAGAACTGGGTGCATGCCACCCATACCAAAAAGGTTCCGATCCCTTCACCAGCAGACAATTGGGTGAGAACTGGTATTGCGGCAACGGAAACCGAGACCCCTCTATGTTTCGTGCCGTTTAGTGATGCTCAACTTGTAGGAAACAATTCATTGCAGCCAGACACATCTGTTGAGTCATCAGTTTTGGAGAACTCAAGGTCTGAATTGTCATCTGATCGATTGAACACTGTTTCACAATTTGAACAATTATTTGAAGAGCAGACTCGACCTGGAAGAAGTCGATATTTTCTTCGTTCACATGACAAAGACTAATAATTTTTTTGAACTTATATTGTCCTTTACTGTTGCCACGAACATTAAGAACAATTGCATCCTTTACTGATTTTCGAGTTCCTTTTCATGTGTACTTTTTACAGCTAAGAGACCTTTTTATTAAATTGGATGTTTGTTTAAGAAAACCTATCATCCGGGTTGACCGTAGGGCCGTGCGGGTACTTCCTTCTGTTTAGCAGGTTCCTGATACTAGGTCGGTTACTTTTTGTCGATTCCTGGGAACTCCTGGGAATTGATAATCGCTACTCAGAAGGAAGTGCGTCAAGGACGTTACGGACGGTTTTTAGAGGATGGCGTTCTCTGAGCTGTTGGAAGTAGAAAGGATGTCGGCGCAAAGATCAAAATGCTTTTTGTTTCAGGTTTTCCTGCTGTTTCTGACTGTTTCTATGCTATTGGTGGGTGGAGTGTATTTTGGAATACAGTCGTTATTGCCGTCCATTTCACCTACTTTTTCTCCTAAACTAAGTTCTATTACCACTGTTTCTCCACATTCCTTTCATCCTCTGCCCCAACATGAACAGGTTAGACGTGCGGAATTCATGAATAACTCTTTCGTTCAACTCCTACATCAGCATCAGTTGGTGATGAATACTACCAACTGTTGGGTGTGTGGGTTAATGCCACATACCATGGATAGGGGTATTCCGTATTTGGTTCTTCCTTACAGCTCCCAGGGGTCAGCTCGAGCATTCCAAACTATGTTCCGTAGTGCACTAGATTCCTACCCCAGTCGAGAGCCACGTTCTGCAAACTTCGGTCCTGGTCCGTACCACAAGCCTTTGGCGATAGCGATTGCTGATTTAGATAGAGATATTTTTGATGCATCGCTTATTCCAGATGAAGAGGTGCAAGCATATAAAGATCTGAGTGAGGCTGAGTATAGTATGTCAGTGGGTGATAGACAGCTTAAGAGCTCGTCTCCAATATGGATCGTACCCCACCTCGGTAATTTCTGCTTGAAAGGTCTTGGTCGAAATCCGAGAGCCCAGCTTGGGAAGAGTGCTTGTACTGATACGTATGTTCTACCGATGCTCTCTTCCCCTGTTTTCCTGACTGCCAAGGGTACCTATTTCGTATGTTATGAACGTGCATATACATGGTTGCCCCGTGACTTCTCGGGTACCTGTTATATTGCGAATCTTCTGCCACCGACTTTTACGGTTGCCTCAGACTATCACAAGACTAGAGTTGTGAGAGGCGTTATTAGCGAAGAAGACACTGCCGGTCAAGAAGCAGGAGATTTCTTTAAGGGTTTCTTGCCGTTTTGGGGACCTATGGTTAATAGTAGGAACCTGAGACAGTTGACCCGTGTGGTAGAATTGACTGCTAACATAACTGCAAGTGCTCTCGGTAATTTAACAGCAGAACTTCAGGCGGATAGACTCATGACGTTGCAGAACCGTATGGTTCTAGACGTTGTTCTTGCAGATAGAGGTGGTGTGTGCAAGGTGATCCATTCGAGCTGTTGCATTTTCCTCCCTGACAACGCTCCAACTGTTTATCAAGCCATCTCGAAGTTACATAAGATCTCCGAGTCCATACACGTGGACAAAGGTAATTGGACGCTTCTAGGATGGTTTTGGGGCCTGATATCAACTTGGGGATGGAAGATTCTGATGATCATAGGGGTTGTTGTAACGTTCCTGTTCACGTGTTGTCTTTGTGTGCAGTGTGGTCCTGCCTTATGTGGCCTCTGTGCTACAACGTGTATAAGACGGCCATCTGTTACCAAAGAGACATTGATGGATAGAATGATGTTCCAGCAACAACTGAACGATTTGATAAATATCGAAGTCGATTCTGATCTCGACTAAGTGCTTGCCTACATGAGGGCAAAAGGAGCGTCTGAGGTTCCGTGAGAATCGTAATGACATTTTTTGGGTTTGTTCGAATATGGACGAGTTTGGTATCTACGAACCGCAAATGACGAGTTTAGTGGGTGTACGCGTTTTCGCTACGCTACTATGTATGGTTCGTCTCATTCCTGGGTGTGTCCATCTGAACCCTCGGGTTCCATTTTAGATACGGCATCCATTTTGTCTCTTGCCCTCAAGTAGCCAGCGAACGGACACTGTCCGTTTCGTGACCCTGGGATTCCCAAGCTTTCGCGGAGGACACGTGTTCCTTTGAGGGTGTCTTTATGATGAGGGGGATGACACTGCAAGGGCAGATGGCTCCGCTCGAGGCTCATCTTGCCGTGCTAATCTATTGTTTCAGTCATGCATGCATTAGGCATGAATCCTTTGATCCTGCAATCATGCTTCCGATATTGCTCCCTACACTCTTTTCCAATCTGTTGTTCATCCTTGTTTTTCCTTTGCACCTGTTTCTGTCCCTTCTCCTAATTCGTTTACAGTCAGAATGGAATGTGCCTAATGTGGGGATAACGTGCTTTCACAGTTGGGAACCGGCAATGCTGCTGTAATTATGTTCCGGGTTTCTGAAAACATGAATGCGACCCTTTTTGAAGTTTACTGTGGGAACTGAGTTGTAACCTTTTGTTCGCCATGTTGTTCAATGACGAAAATGTGTATAAAAGGAGCGATCCACTTTTGCAATTTGAAGCAGTCTCTCAGAACCTACACGTTGTGTACTTCTTGCGATTTCTGTATCCCTGCAGTAAATAAATACTGATCTTTGACGCCGCAGGAAGTGTCCCGTGTCTCTGTGTTTTGTACGCCGGAACAGGTAACCCACGAAGGTTTCAGGTGTTGTCCCCTGGCACCGCTGGGCCTTAGAATAGCCCAGTCCTTCACAAATATCCGTCTTATAATCAGCAACATACGCACTTCCCCCACTCCCACCCATCCCTTGCTTAACCCAACGAAATCAAACAACGAGCCCCAGCACTCCTGTTACCGCCACTATAGCCATACATAGACTTAATGTCAACAGGTGTCTGCCGGAACGCTCATCAGCAAAACCTATTAAAACCTGCAATTTTGCAACTCACACATACACCATATCATAAGACGGTTTATAAATAGTCACAGTACCACTACACCACCTCAACGCCTGCTCTTGCTTAACTATACGCAATAAAAGAAAGAGCCCCAGCAAACGTAGAAGCGCCACTATAGCCAAACAGATGTCTCCCTTAACGCTCATCAGCAAAACGTATTAAAACATGCAAATTTGCCACTAAAACATATCCCATGCCATACAGCGCTTTATAAGTGCTCCACGTGGTACTAGATCACCTTTAGTAGCTCGACATCTGCAAGTTACTATATTCTGTGTTTCAATCAGCAACATAACCACCTCCCCCACACCCATCCATGCCCTTCCTTACCCGTACGAAATAAAACAGAAACCCCCACCATTCCCAGTAGCGCCACTATACCCATATACAACGTTAATTTTAACAGGTGTCTGCCGGAACACTTATCAGCAAAAAGTATTCAAACTTGCAAATTGGCGGGTAAAACATAAACCATCCCATTGCACGGTTTATAAATGGGCCCAGTTGAACTACACCACCTTTACTAGCTAGACATCTATATGTTACGAAAGTCGTTTAAACACTCTGTAGAGTGTATAGCAGGGCAAGGGGAGAGTAAACAAAGTTCTAATTCCCAAACTTTTGATATACAGTCCCTTTACTGTATCTATATTAAAGATATTAAATTGAATGAATACATTGACAAGTGTCTCAAAAGGGATAGTGAAGCTCACCATCAGTAAAACACGAACCACTTCAACACCTACATATATCCGCCACAGCGACACAATCTGACAAATAGTATCACTTATAATCACATGTAGTTCTCTAATGTCAACAAAGTCATACAGAAAATATACTGCACATTTACATTTTATTTTTATATCTCACACATTTATAAAACATCTCTTCTAAAGAAGCACTCCCCAACTACTTCTATTCCATAAGAACAGAAAATAATGAATACGTTTACAACCATATATTTTAGTATATCTACCTTTTTATTATTCACTAGTCAGAAACTACAAAAACTATTAACTATACCCAAATGCAAACCAGAAACCATGGGCCATATTATCAAGGACGGCGTTAAAATTATCACAGCTTTAGCGGCAGGAAACTGCCGCTAAAGCGGCGATAATGGCTTGATAATATGCCCGGTAAATTCCCATAGAAGCCCATGTTCCAGTGTGAACATGGGCTTCTATGGGAATTATATCTCAACTTAGTATCACATGATTCAACCTATGCGTACATATAAAAGGAACGTATCACTTTTCCTATCTCCAGCTCCTCTCCATGTAATCTCAAAACACTGTACACGGCCCTACTGTACAACAACCTACCCTGACTTACATTCAAACCTACCTCTCAGTGTCAAAAATAAGACCACAACCTGCCCACATAACGTTTCTGCATTTCGTTTTATCGCTTTTAACTTAATAACACATACGTCTCCTACCACCAACCCCCACCCCACTATTTCCACAAAAAGTATCAGTTGCAAACGTGCGACATTTTCTTTATCTTCCTCAAATACATAACAAACTCAAATTAACGCTGTACCTCATTTTCAAAACAATACAGTCCTATAAAGATGACAAACTACACTTCTTCTTTGTGAAAAATTCCTAAACATAAATAAAATACTTCTATAACAACAGCTCAAATTTTATGCATATTTCATAACCAATATCAAACACCACACTTTACTAACACTAAATTACTTTGAAATGAAAAATACTTTCAAAATTAAAAACATCACCTCAAATACTTAATCAATATTATAAAACACATAACACACCTTGTTCATTTCTAACTCACCTTTGTAGTTGTTATCCAGATTTCAAATGACACACGCATACAATTCTCTCTTTCTCATATAGTACATGTAAAGCTCCGACTTCATCAAGAATGAAACCAGAAATGGCACAATTTCTCAGTCGCTCCGCGCATAAATACATAAATACATGTAAAGACCAAATCAGAATACTTCATTCCTTCAACGACATTCCAAAACTTACCTCCACTGGTTAATTTAGAATTTTCCTTCCGAAAAGCTACTTATTATTCCGTGCCACATACAGGTCACAAGTTCAACCTATTTTATCACCACACTTTCTGCAACCTTCTACGACACCTGCAGGTTAAAAGTTCATCTTTTTTTTTTTTAACCTAAGGATACACTTTTGCAACATTTTATCGAACATTCAACGGCACGTGCACGTTAAAAGTTCACAATAGGGGTCAGTAGTTCATCATCTTTATTCCCAACTCCAGTAGCACCTCACCTTACGCCCCCAGCGCCATTAGACCCGTAGGAGTCAGTGCTTTCCACTTTACGAATACCAAATTCATTTCATACACACGAATTTACCTTCGCACTCCCTATACAACACCCCCTAAGCACCATACACAAGTTACAATGTTCAAAACAAAAGTTCCTCCAAGTAGCTACAACTACATGCTGACACTACTTGCACAGATGTGGCACAGCGGCCAGAGCACATGACTTCACAGCATATGACACACAGTTTGGGCTCACGCTTTCATCCCCGAGTCCGGCAGAAGCTCAGTTTAGCAGCATGAGACTCTAAACACTACCTCACATATTTTCCGTACCCCAGAACTTTCAGACCAGTAAGGGTCAGTAGTTCGTCCTAGTAGTTATAAACACATGCTGACACTACTTCCACAACTGTACTGCAGCGGCCACGACACATGACTTCACAGCATAAGACACACAATTTAGACTCACGCTCTAATCCCTGAGTCCCGCACCACCTCACCTTACCAGCATCACACTCTAGGCAACACCTCACTTAATTTTCGTAGCCTAGCACTTTCGCACCGGTAGGATGATTAGTTCACTTCGCACCCGCTCTATAGCACACCCTAAACACCCCACAGAGGTTACAGTGCTCCTACCCTCCTATTTCCCACCATTTTCACCCTTTTTTCCCCTTACTCGCTTCAACGGAATCACAAAATGGTGGCCAACACTTCCTCCTTCCATGAGACTCTAGACAATACCTCCCTTATTTTCCGTACCCAGGACTTTCACACCACTACGGGTCAGTAGTTCATCCTAATAGGTATAAACACATGCTGACACTACTTCCACAACTGTACTGCAGCGGCCAGGGCACATGACTTCACAGCATAAGACACACAGTGTGGGCTCATGCTTTTATACTCGAGTCGCGCTCAAGCTCACCTTCGAAACATCACACATTAGCCAATACCTCACTTAATTTTCATAGC
This sequence comes from Triturus cristatus, assembly GCF_964204655.1. NCBI lineage: Eukaryota > Metazoa > Chordata > Amphibia > Caudata > Salamandridae > Triturus > Triturus cristatus. Next base: position 1,202,130,519 of record NC_140584.1, read on the forward strand.
TTAGAACTTTCACACCGGTAGGTATGATTAGTTCACTTCGCACCCCCTCTATAGCACACCCTAAACACCCCACAAAGGTTACAGTGCTCCTACCCTCCTCTTTCCCACATGTTTTGCCCTTTTTTCACCTTACTCGCTTCAACGGAATCACAAAATGGCGGCCAACACTTTCCTAGTTGCAAATGTTCGCAGAGCTTGCAGCCAATCAGCAGCACGCTCGTGCTCGTAACGCCTCAGCCAATCAGATGGCAGAATTCGCAAATATCGATATCTGTAAATTTCGATATTTCTCAGAAACTACTGAACGGATCTACACCAAATAAGCGTGCTTTCTAGACCAAGACTCTTCTCCCTGCCAAATTTGGGGTAATTCCGTTCACCCGTTCGACCTGTAGCCTTGTCTAAAGTTTCCTATGGAAATTAACATTGAAAAAACATGTTTTGGGACCCCCTTTTTTTCTCGGCCCCCCCTTCACGAATCACCCCCAAACTCTCAACATAGGAGCTGATCTCAACAACGAATTAGTTTTGAAAATTTCACGAAGAATAATCAATCGGCACCAAAGTTATTGCGAATGGAATGTTGCCATTTTTCTATAGTAACTAGGTCCTAACTATAACTACCTACTGGCGACCGCCCGTAGGTAATATATATATATATATTTTAATGCAACCTACAAAAATAAGGCAAAAATTGCATTGGTTCTATAATAGTCATTGTACTTATGAGTTAAGATGTTAAATCATTTACATGCTTTAGTCTGTCATCCAGCTTTATTGCCTAGGGGTGTGTTCACTTTTAAATGGTGGTTTAATCTACTATTTAAATGTATGGGTCCCGCCTAAGCGTAATGTGATCAAGACCGTGGAAACACGTTAGGCTGGGTACTGACCCATTCAGGACTAGAATGCTGCTGAATTCTATCTGCTCCGAATAAAAGCACTATATTTTCAACAATGAACTGTGGTCCGTACCTGTTTTTCAGCGTGACGGTGGAGCAGGAGTGTATTTTTATATATATAGATATATATCTATCTATATTCACTTAAAAAACCATAGGTTTCAGGCACATTATAGTTAGGAATTAGCATTTAAAAAACCTTAGAAATTGACAGAAAAAAACATAGGTTTCAGGGGTGTTATAGTGAGTTGGACATTTCACTCGTACAAAACCATTGAAATTCCACCGTTATAGTTGGTTCAGCTAACTATAACTCACGCGCCCGCAATGCACTGATGATGACGTCACATATTACATCACTCATGACATGGTCAGTGACATCACTCATGACATCACTGATGACATCTCAAATTACATCACTGATGACATCATCCAGTGAATGCGTCTTCCTGAAAATTAAATATTTTATATATATGTATATCTGAAGGTCGATGGAAGAATAAATGGGTAAATAAGTGTCTAAATGGATGTTTTTTTAGTAAAATTGTTTGTATAACTGACTGATTAAGTGTATCTTAGTGAATACATGGGTTAGCGAGTAATGTTTAAATATATAAGTATCTGTATCAGCCTCTCACTTTGTGTATAAGTGGCTGCATGGGTTGGTGAGTAGCTACATGAGTGTCTATATGGGTTATTAGTTGGTTTTTTGAGTATCAGTATGAGTGTCTGAGTGTCTGTATTGTTCGGTGGGGGGTATTACTTAGCGCGTAGATGCATGAATGAATGACTCACTGTTTGTATGTGTTGAAGACAGCATGTGTGCAGGACTGTATTTGTGGATGAGTGTGTGTATGGGTGTGTTAGTGAGTGAATGACTGTCTTAATAGTGTCTTTATGAGTAACAACATATGTTTTAAACTAGTATATGTGAGTATTGGTGTATATAAGTGAGTATATGTGAGAGTGAGAGATTGGAGGAGTTCCTGTATAAATAATTATGTGTTTCTATAAGTGATTGTTTAAGAGAGTAAGCATGTGTAAGTTTCTGTAGAAGTAAGTGTAGTGGTGTGTGTATAACTGTATATGCAAGTAAATGGATGTTTGATTCTTTATTAGCATGAGGGACTATGTGTGTGAGTAACTCTATGAATGAGTGGCGGTGTGTTACAGGATGTATAGGTGTATGAGTACATATGAAGAGTGAGTACATGTACGAGTGACTATATAGAACTGTTGGTGAATGAGTGGATGTGTATGTAGATCTTGGAATTACTGAATAGGTTGTTGTAACTGGTATTGGTATGTCAATTTTTTTGAAAATTCTAGTTTCTATTTTTGAATGTGTGTATCAAAGGTTATATTAGGGTGAGAGGAGGTCTGCCACTCTATCACAAGGATGATGTCATGAGTGATGTCATCAGTGATGTCATTTGAGATGTCACCATTGATGTCATGAGTGATGTCACTGACCATGTCATGAGTGATGTAATATGTGACGTCCTCATCAGTGCATTGCGGGCACTCAAGTTATAGTTAGCTGAACTAAGTATAACGGTGGAATTTCAATGGTTTTGTACGAGTGAAATGTCCAGCTAACTATAACGCGCCTGAAACCTATGTTTTTTTCTGTGAATTTCTATGGTTTTTTAAATGCTAATCCCTAACTATAACGTGCCTGAAACCTATGGTTTGTTAAGTGAATTTCAAAGGTTTTTCAAATGCTAGTTTCTAACTATAACATGCCTGAAACCTATGGTGTTTTCAGTGAATTTCAAAGGTATTTCAAATGCTAGTTTCTAACTATGCCTACAGAGGTAGGACATGTGAAGAACGAAGAAAAAACACACAGAAAGAAGAAAAAGAAATGCAGAAAGAAGCAACAGAAGTCCTCAAAAATGAAGAAAAGTGCAGGAAGTAGGAAGACGTGCAGAAAGAACAAACAGAGGAGCAGAAAGAGTCTTTGTTGCAAAATCATCCTGTACCCTCAACTTTTTCAGATGGGTACTGGTGGTAACTGACTCTGACTAACCAGTCCTAGAGCCAGTGCTATGCTAAAAGACACTTAGAATACAGTTAAAACACCTACATACACTAGGGAACACTATGCACTGGGGTACCCCTGTTATTAGCATGACCTCCTCTGTAAGCCCCTAGTATACAATAGGGCAGGGGGATTAAAACTACCTCTTAAAACGCGCAACAGGGCGCGTTTGCACACTGGTGAAAGCAAGGGGGGGCTGAGCTGACATGTGCAAACACGTCCTGTGGCCGTTTTAATTTGAGGGATAAAATCTCCTTGAATCCTGAGTGTCCCTTGGGGACAACTAGCCCATCAGGTATCTCTAGTTAGTACCACAGAGCTGCGTTGCAATGAAAATGGGCACAGCCTGGACCACCTCTCTGCAACGCAGCACAGTGGCGCATACTGGAAGCACCTGGTGGACTGTTATGCCCCCATGGGCCCTCAGGATTGAAGGAGAATTATTTCTCCAACTTAAAACGCGCCATAGGGCGTGTTTGCACACGTCACCTCCAGTAAGCGCCACAGAGCTGCGTTTCAGAGAGGTGTAAAAAGGGGTCACTGCAGGAGCCAGCCCTGGGGGGTGGCGTTCCCCAGGGCCATCATTGGCTCCAGGGGGGGGCTATGCTGCCCCCATCCCACCAATTTCCAAAGCCCCGGGGGGTGGTGGTCCCCGGGGCATGTGGGGAGGCTTGAGCCCCCCCACACAGGGTATTTTTTCTTTAAAAAAAGCCCCAGGGGGTAGCGGTTCACAGGGCTGCAGGGGGGCAGAGTGACCCTCAACATTAAACTATTAAGCCCCGGGGGGTGGCGGTCCCCAGGGCTGCGGAGGGGCCGTGTGCCCCCCGCAATTATTCATACTTTGCCCCGGGGCAGTGTGGGGGGGATTGGGCCCCCCCACACTTTATTTTCAACATGCCCCCGGGATTTCCCCCCCCCCCCGGGGCTAATTAGAATCGAAGCCCGCACTTCGTTCTTTTTTTTTATCGGCAGAATCCGCACACCCAGCCTGAATTTTGCCGATTTAAAAAAAAAAATTGGGGGGGGGCCTTGGGGGTCCTTGTGGGACCCCCTGAGCAGGCCTAGGGGGTCAGGGTGTTTCTACCCTGCCCCCTTTTTGCGTTCTGCACGTTTTTTCTTCTGTTTTCTTGTGCCTCGGTTCTACCGAGGCACAAGATGGCTGCCAACACTTCCTGGTTTGGAGTGTTGACAGCCAATTAGCATACAGCTCGTGCTCGGCAGGGTACGCGGATCCAGCGCAACCATAGATATATATATGATTTTGATTTTCTCAGGAACTACTGAACGGATTTACACCATTTAAGCAAAAGACACGACTCTGAACCAAGGTCTACCTTTCTGCCAAATTTGGTGTAATTCCGTTCAGCAGTTCGGGCTGTAGTTGCGACTAAAGGTCCCTATGGAAAATTGCATGGGGAAAACACGTTTTGGGACCCCCCCTTTTTCTCGGCCCCTGCTTGATGAATCACCCCAAGACTTTCAGGATAGGAGCGGACCGGAGTGGGCCACGAGTTTTGAAAATTTCGCAAAGATTCGTCAACCGGCGCCAAAGTTAAATAGAATGTTGCGGATTTCCTATGGATAATAGGTCCTAACTATAACTACCTACTGGCGACTGCCAAGAGGGAATATATATATATATATATTCACTGAAAAAAACATAGGTTTCACACACGTTATAGTTAGCTGGACATTTCTCTCGTAAAAAACCATTGAAATTCCCCTGTTATAGTTAGTTCAGCTAACTATAACTCGCGCACCCGCAATCCACTGCTGATGATGTCACATATTACATCACTCATGACATGGTCAGTGACATCACTCATGACATCACTGATGACATCTCAAATGACATCACTGATGACCTATGGTTTTTTCAGTGAATTTGCAAGGTTTTTTAAATGCTAATTCCTAACTATAACGTGTGTGAAACCTATGGTTTTTTCAGTGAATTTGCAAGGTTTTTTGAAAGCTAATTTCTAAATATAACGTGTGTGAAACCTATGTTTTTTTCTGTGTTTTTGCATGGTTTTTTGAATTCTAATTCCTAACTATAATGTGTGTGATACCTATGGTTTTTTCATTGAATATGTTTGTTTTTTTTACATCATTTTTTTTTTTCCTTTAAACACTATTCTACCTATGTATATATTCATGGTTTTAATGCATTCTTCAATATAGAAAGATTCACCTTTTTTAAATAAATGGTTAGATATAGTTATATAACATAGTTAATATCTTCAACAAACCTTTATCTTTTTTTTTTACATTTTTTTACCGTGCGCGTACGGTAAGCTTACCGTAAGCGCACGCTTTGCTTTATTTACGGTGAGCGTACGTAATATGTATACTCCGTGTGCGCATGCTTACGCAATTTGCGTACGCGTCCGTACGTCCTACGCGACGCGTAAGCGCATGCTTCATACGCGCACGCGCGCGCGCGCACGTTACGCGGAAGTGTACGAGCGTGCCTGTAATGCGCATGCACGCATGCGCGTGTCTTTCATACGCGCATGCGTACTTTTACCGTACGCGCTCGGTAAGCTTAATGTGCGCGTACGGTTGGTCATGTGATCAAGAAACAACACTTTTGATTGGTTTAAACTATTTTCAGTTCCAGAATCTTCCTTCACCACACCCATTCCCCTCATTACTGCTTGTGATTCTCTAGGAGAAGGAGCTGAATTGTCTTTGGGATACAATGGCAGAGCAGCAGACCTCTTCTGAGAGTGAGCAGAGCAGCAGCATCATCAGACAGAGAAGGAGGAAACAAAAGAATTCTTTTGTTTGGGAGTATTTCACTTTTCCAGAGGGGCAGAAAAAGATAAATGCTCCATTAGTCACCTGCTCACTTTGTGAGCGTGTCTTATCTAGAGGTAACCCAAGGAGCTTTGGTAATCACACTATGGTGAGACACATTAGGGATGTACATCCCAGGACTTTTGCTCGACACATACTGAAGCAAACCCTTCAGTAAGTGACCCGAGCACACCCGCAGAAGCTCAGCCGAGTACATCTTCGGCAGCTCAGCCGAGCACTTCCTCTGCGGTGGGAGCATCACCCTCTTCTGCTCCTCTGGAAACGAACCCTCGATTTCAGAGGGTACAAATGAGGTGCACCAGATGTTATGGTCTAATTGTTCATGGGGAGACCAGTGTTTCCCTAATAAACAATAAGATAGACCAGCACATCTGTGGTCCTTGTTAATATTCCCATTCTTTCTTTCCTCTGTCCCTGTATTAACACAACGGCTCTTTTAAGAGCCAACCTTACCTCACAACTTTTTTTTAATTATTTTTTTTTACTGTACGCGTACGGTACGCTCATTTTTTTTTTTTTAATTAAATATTTTATTTTACACCCTACAAGGTCCTTGCGGGAGTACAACGTAAATGAGAAAAGCAGATAGAGAAGTGATAAAAGGGAGCATGAAACTAAATGTGTGATAAATACAGAAATTTCACACTTACCTGACCAACAAAATAAATTATTTATTATTAAAACCATCATATTTATTAAAAAAAAAGCTGACTCTTTCCTACAAATGCCATTCTTACAGAACCGGACCAACACAAATAAAATCTCTGACAACAATTCCTGTGTGCACACAGACTCATGGTTTGATTCTAGGCACAAAACAGTATTCCTCAGTGATTCCAGTACACCTTAACTTATGGTGAAAACATACTCCATAATATTTTACAAGTTCAAGACAGTTAAATATCTCCCAAACCACAAAATGTAAAACATAACTTTTAAAGAAGAATCACAATTCTAATATTTATATCAAAAATCACCACATACATCCCCTCTCAAACTCATATCTCACCTTTAAAATTAGTTAGTTGAGAAAGAAATGTGGCACACAAACAGCAGATTATCAGAGTCAGAATCTCAGAGCTGTACACCTCTCTCCTCCCACCAGAACCAGTAAATGGCAATGTTTCCCTCACTTTTTTCACACATATACATGTTAATTACAAATCTCAGTGCTTCCAACATTTTTTCAAATGAAAACACACATTTCTATTGGTTGAAAACTTCAACCCTTTTCCAAATGAACCCTTCCCCCAACGTGACTTCTGCCTGCTACCATAGCAACAGCTCATGGAACACTGGTGTGAGCAGAGAGGTCAGAAGTTCAGCACACAATGTTTCTATTCCAAACAGCAAGAGTGCTTCACCTGTCAAACCTAACAGCAAATCCAAATTAATCTTCTGTGGGAACACAATTTTCTGAACCAATACATAACATGCTTCTAAAAATGTACACATAGAGCCTAGTTTTAACTGTAAAATGATATGAATCAGCCAATGAGTTCTTTTTATTTAAAAAAAATATGTATGCCTCCATTTTACAACTGTCTTTCATTTCATATTGCCATTCTACTGAAAGACACCTCCTGAGTGCATCCAGATCTCCTTGAAAGATGTTCACAGTGTGGATTGTTGGTCACAGCTATGTCTTCTGGAGTGAAAAGTATGCAGAAAAAAGAGGTATGGTGAGAGACCTTGCTTTGCCAAATGTAGACATTAAATGGATTGGTCAGAGAGGGTTAAAGTGGCACCAATTAATGCCTTTGGTGAAAGCCTTTCTACATCTCCCACAGCCTAACCTTATTATTGTGCACTGTGGTGGAAATGACCTAGGCACTTTAACTGGGGTAGGTCTGGAAATGCTTGTTAAGGACACCTTTGTGCAATTGATGTCGCTTTTTCCTCAATCTGCCTTTGTATATTCTAATATATGCCAAAGGCGAAAGTGGAACTGGTCCAACCAATTTTGTCCACAGATTGACAAAGCAAGAAAGCACGTCAACAAATCTATTTCTACTTTCCTCAGAGACTATGGTATGGGTTCTATATACCACAACAACTTGCGTTACAACATGCAAGGCATTTATAGAGGAGACGGTGTACATTTCACTGATGAAGGCAAAAGAGTCTTCCTCTTGAACTTTAGACTCTGCATCGGTACTTACTTGCAGGTACCACAAAAAAATCACTTCATAAACACAACGGCTCTTTTTAGAGCCCCCTATTATCTAAACACTTAAATTTGATTTTTACTTCTATTTTTTATTGTTTTTTTTCTGCCGTGTGCATACGGTAAGCTAACCGTACGCGCACCCAGCGATTTAAAAAAAAAAAATTTAAATGTATTTTTCATACTTTTGGGACCTTCTTGGACCCCCTGACAAACGCTAGGGGGTCTGCAACTCTCTTCGTTGCCCCCTTTTCACGTTCTCCTCCTTTGTTTATCGACCGATTCGAATGTTTACAGTCATGTAACCACCAATCACAATTAAGCTCGCGCACGGCAGCGTGCGCGTACGGTAAGCTTACCGTACGCGCTGGGAGCGCGCTTATAGATAATATTGATTTAAATGCTATTTTCTCAGGAAATACTGAACAGATTTACACCAGACCTGCAAAAGGCACATCCCTGACCTGAGGATTACCTCTCTGCCAAATTTCAAGTAATTCTGTCCAGCCATTCGGGCTGTAGCTTGGACTAAAGGTCCTATGGAAAAATGCATGGGGAAAACACGTTTTGGGACCCCCCCTTTTTCTCAGCCCCCGCTTCACGAATCACCCCGAGACTTTCAGGGTAGGAGCGGAGCGGAGCGCCCCACCTATTTTGAAAATTTCGCGAGGATTCGTCAATCGGCGCCAAAGTTATTCAAAATAGAATGTTGCGGATTTCCTATGGACACACGGTCCTAACTATAACTATCTACTGGCGACCGCCAGTAGATAATATATATATATATATATATATGTATATATGTGTATATATATATATATATATATATATATATATATATATATATATATATATATATATATATATATATATATATATATATATATTAATGCAGCATACCAAAAATAAGACAAAAATTGAATTGACTTTCCCATTTAAAATAATTATACACATTTCATATTTATACAACATAGAACATAAACACCTCAAATTTCAGAAGATAACCTTCATTTGAAAGGGCAAGGGTATAAAAGGCGTTTTTGGCCAATAGGCTGCATTGAAAGACATAACAGAGCAAACTGGTGCTGTGCCTTTAAGACCTCCAAGACCTCTTCAATCCCATCATGCCTGATAGGTGACAGTTAGTGCAGGTATTGTTTACAGAACTTAACAACATTTGAGGATAATAACCATATCACAGCTGCTGTATTACGTATTTGTCCAGGGAGGGTTGCTTATGACTTTGATGAGGATTATACTAGAAGAGAACTAGTAACTTATTCTTCTCTTCCAGAGGATACTCATCAATAGTCATAAGCACTGAATAGAATAGCAAACCCATCCCTTACACCTGCGGACTAATACAAAATTAGCTATTAACAGCTAAGTGCGCATTACCCAGATTCCTTAATGAAGCCTGCCCCACTTGGGCATCTGCCTAAGTGTCTGAATGCAAACAATAATGGTGAGCAAAGGTGTGCACCGATCGTCATGTGGCAGCTTTACAGATCTCAGCAATGGGTACATTTCTAAGCAGGGCAGCAGTGGCCGCCTTACCCCTAGTAAAATAAGCCTTAGGCCTACCAGGGAGATGTTTGTTGGCTAACAGGTAAGCAAGCGAGATGCAAAAGACTATCCACCTCGAGATAAACTGGAAGAAGGCAAACAAGTGCACATTGGGCCATAAGTAATAAACAAGTGATTGGATTGCGTTATCTGTTTGGTTTTGTCAAGGTAAAACTTCAGAACCCATCTAAGATCTAGGGAATGTAAAGCCCCTTCTGGTGTTGTGGAAGGATTTGGAAAACCTGTAGGTGATAGTCTGATTGATATGGAAATCAGAAATGACTTTTGGTAAAAAAAACACTAGGATGAGTTCTCATAACCATCAGATAAGGTTCCTTTGCACAAAGAGCTTGGATTTCACAGACTGCGTGCAGAGGTGATCGCCACTAAAAAGCGGTCTTCCATCTAAGGTGTTGTAGTGACGCCTTGTGTATGGGCTCAAAGGGAAGGCCCATCAATTTGGAGCGAACTACATTAAGGTTCGAGGAAGGAGAGGGTGACCTTACAGGAGGGTAAACTTTCGAGGAAGTCCTTAACTATATGCATTTGGGAAAAAAACCTGTGTGGGCAACTTTCGGTAGGCTGTAATGGCCACCAGATGCACTTTTATAGATGTGAACTGTAGACAAGATTTGGCTAAGTGTAACAAATAAGGCAAGATCACCTGCTCTTGAGCTAGAATAGGGTTATGACCATTGCTGATGCACTATAAGTAGAAAAGCTTTAATTTGAAAGGAGAGATTTCCTGGTAGAAGGCCTCCTAGATTCTCTTAAGATGCCCATACAGTCGTGGGTCAACCCTAGGTGTCCATAATGCAGTAATTCAGGAGCCACGTTGTCAAGCTCAGAGCGGGGAGGATGGGATGGAAGATCCTTCCGTCTAGCTTAGATAGGAGATTCGGTCTGCATGGCAGCCTCCAGTGTGGGGTTTCAGACAGGTGTAGAAGGTACGGATACCACCACTGGCGAGGCCATTCCGGTGCGATCAGTATCCTCCCGGTCTTAGCTCTGTAAAACTTGTTGATGACCGTGGGGATGAGAGGTACAGGAGGAAAAGCGTACAGCATTCCCCAATGTCGGAAAATGTCCTGAGCGACTTCGTCGTTTAATACCTACTTGTGAGCTATGGCTAAGTTGCAACTGAGAGAGTCTGGACATTGAGTGTGCCTGAAAGTTGAATCGCAGAGATGGTCAAATGTTTGGTGAGTAGCCACGTCCATGTGGCTTGAGCCTCCAACAATAGGGGCTGTGACCTGGTCTTCCCTGCTTGTTCAAATAATGCATTGTGGTCGTATTGTATGTTTGTACTTGAAGGTAGCTTGTCTGAATGGATGGATAACAGAACTTGAGCATGAGATGGACTGCTCTCAGCTTCAACATGTGGATATGGTACAACCTTTCTGTTTCTGACCACAGTCTTGAACTTGAAGAGCGCCCATGTGGACTCACCAGCCCCAAAAGGAAGCATCCCTAACGGGTGTCTGCGTGGGAAGGTCCTGGTGAAAAGGCACTCCAATTGAGAGATGCAGTCGCTTCATCCACCATCGAAGCAAGTCCTCGGCCATTTGAGAGAGAGTCTTGTATTCCCAACAGTCCGAGAACTGCGACCTCTGATCTTCCAACGTCTGCTGGAGAGGTCGCATGCGAAGTCTGGCATTGGGAACCATATAGATACACTAAGCCATGGAAGCAGCAGAGAGGTCGTCTGATTAGCCGATGGGGAAGGAGTGTGGAGGGGAGTCAGACACTTGTTGATAAAGTATAACCTCTCCTCCAAAGGAAACACTCTTCAGTTTTCGATGCCTAGGATTGCTTCTAAGTAGTGAATCGCCTGAGTTTGATTGAGGGTGGATTTCTTGAAGATGATGTGTGGTCCCAACTGTTGCAGCACTTGTATGCAGATCTGAAGGTGTTCCTGCTTGAGGAGCAGTGAGGACTTTTTTATTAGCCAGTCGTCTAAGCACAGGAAGATGAAAAGCTTCTTCCTCTGCAGGTAAGCAGCTACCACACCCATGCACTTGAAAAACGTGTGAGGTGCTCATTTGAGCCCGAAGAGAAGGACCTTGTGTTGGTAGTGCTTGGATGCCACATTGAACTGCAAGAACCTTCTGCGTTTTCTAATGTGGAAGTAGGCATCTTGCAGATCGATGGTGCAGAACCAATTACCCTGATGGTGTTGGGGGTAGATCTGGTGAACGGCAAACATCCTGAACTTCTCCTTCCAGATGAACTTAAGAGTCTTAGGTGTAGAATGGGTCTGTACTCCCCATCTGGACCCTTTTCAATGGATTCTTTTGGGAGTAGAGTGGAACATCAGGCGGAGGAAACTTGAACCTGATTGAGCAGCCATTCTGAACAATATTGAGCACCCATTTGTCATTTGTTATCTTGCGCCACTCGTCCAGGCGTGAAACTATACTTCCATCTACCGGAGTGGGGAACGGAGAGGGGGAGGGGGAGGCTCCCACTCATTGCTTTGCTGGTGCCTTGGCAGAGAAGGCTGATGAACTAGAGGCTCCCCTTCCTCAGGCCAGTCAGCACGGATGGTATTGGGCTGCTGCAATGCCCAGTGAGGGATTTGAACCCTCAGCTGGTAAGGGTGACAATCATAGGGACAAACTTTTTCACCTGAAGTTCATCTTCACCATTTTATTGTGCGCATTAGTGCTGAACGAAGAATTTCCATTGAATGGCAGGTTTAGAATATCTGTGCTGGCCCTCGGGATTAAGCCTTGTCTCATCCAAGAAGAGAGTACTGCACTGATTCCATGCGCTGATTTGTCACTAGGCCACCCTCCTGGAGGATTTCTTGAAAATCTTGTCTATCCTCCTTTAGCAGTTTTTCTGTAAACCTGGACAGTGAGTCCCATAGCGCTCTGTCATGCCTCCCTAACAGTGCTGAGGTATTGCGACCTTCATGTAGGATGCAGAGGTGTTGCACATTTTCTTTCCGAGCGAGTCCAAGCGTTTACTGTCCTTATCACAGGGCACTGTAGATGAGGATGCTCCTGAGTGCGTCTTACTAGAAGCTACTATTATAACCGAATCAAGTGGATGTTCGGATCTGAGAAAGAGTGGGTCCTGGTTATGTGCCTTATATTTCTTCGAGATGCGTGAAAGTGCAGCCCTTACTGATGCCAATGTTTGAAAAGTCTGCAGAGCTGGTTTTAAGAGACCAGGAACCAGTGATAGCATCAGCCTGGATAAAACCATGTGAGGATATTTCAAATATCACAGAAGCCACTGATTAAGACCTCAATAAAGGTGATGATGTCATTCCTCAGTCAAACCCTAGCCGCATAGCTTGACAGAGTTGGAGAGTAGTCTCGCACAGAAGAACGAGATGTGTCAGTGGGACCATGAGGGGGATCGATGCCTGCGTCTGTAAGATCTCGATGAGTGAGAGAAGGACAAGATCTAGATGGTGTACGTCTGAGAGGTGTTCTAGATCGTGATCTCTCTATAGAAGGTGATCATGGCCATCGTGGTGACATTTGTGGATATATTGTAGTAGTCTTTCGAGGAGGAGGAGTACTAGCAGATACTCTAGATGGAGAATAGGTCTGCGAGTAGCCCGAACATGGACTCTGATGTGGCACTCTCCATTTGTTCTCACTGTGAAGCCATTGGGTTGAAAGGCTGACAGGTGTAGCCTTCTTTTCCAAGGCAGAAGATCCCTTTGCTAAAACCTGAAAAATTCTAATCCCTGAAGAAGAAGATGTTCTCCTCGATGTCAACCGACAGAGTCTCGATGTCGATCTATGCCTCTGAGAATCTACCAGAACAAGTTGCCTATTTCTCAACATCAACGAAGGTCTGGACATCGATGAGGACCTCGACGTCAACTGATGCCATCTTTCTTTTGTCGGTGAGCCAGAGGTCTGCTGTACCGGCGTCGACCGGTGGTACAGCCGCAAAGGTCTCGACATCGAGCAATGCAGTCTCTCTTTTGATGGAGAGCCAGTGCTTTCCTGTACTGGTGTGGACCGGTGATACAACGCATGGGTATCGACATTGAGCCATGCGACAAGAATTGCTTGAACGTCGACCTCTTGTGCGACGTCGAGGGGTGTGACAGCAAAATGTTCTCCTTGTACCTTTACACCAAAGTATGCGGCCTCGACATCGACTTTCTCTATTTTGACAGGGCAATCACTGAATGCCTCAATGGCGATTTCTCCACCATCGGGTGCTTTGACGTCGCTGCATTCGTTGATGGCTGCTCAAACGTCAGAAACCGGTCCTAGGAAGCTTGTTTCCGGTCCAGGGAAGGCATGGCTTGGCAGTTCGGGCTGGACTGTTCCCATGAGGCACAGGGTCAGACTGATTTGCATATGGCCATGTCTGAACTGGGGTGGCAGAGTGGGCTAAAGAACGGTGATGGATCAACCCAGATCTGTTGACTGGGTGTGAGTGTTTGATTGGTTCTGATGCTCCGTCCATCACCACCCACTTTTGTACTGCTTTGTTCGCCATAAGTTGGCAGGGTATGCTCTTACGTGAGTCCCTTGCTCACTTTGCCACTAGATTCAAGCAAGCCTGGCTGAAGACGGCTGAAATGCCAGAAACCGGTCCTAGGAAGCTTGTTTCCGGTCCAGGGAAGGCATGGCTTGGCAGTTCGGGCTGGACTGTTCCCATGAGGCACAGGGTCAGACTGTTTTTCATATGGCCATGTCTGAACTGGGGTGGCAGAGTGGGCTAAAGAATGGTGATGGATCAAACCCAGATCTGTTGACTGGGTGTGAGTGTTTGATTGGTTCTGATGCTCCGTCCATCACCACCCCCTTTTGTACTGCTTTGTTCGCCATAAGTTGGCAGGGTATGCTCAGACGTGAGTCCCTTGCTCACTTTGCCACTGGATTCAAGCAAGCCTGGCTGAAGACGGCTGAAAAGCCAGAAACCGGTCCTAGGAAGCTTGTTTCCGGTCCAGGGAAGGCATGGCTTGGCAGTTCGGGCTGGACTGTTCCCATGAGGCACAGGGTCAGACTGATTTGCATATGGCCATGTCTGAACTGGGGTGGCAGAGTGGGCTAAAGAACGGTGATGGATCAAACCCAGATCTGTTGACTGGGTGTGAGTGTTTGATTGGTTCTGATGCTCCGTCCATCACCACCCCCTTTTGTACTGCTTTGTTCGCCATCAGTTGGCAGGGTATGCTCAGACGCGAGTCCCTTGCTCACTTTGCCACTGGATTCAAGCAAGCCTGGCTGAAGACGGCTGAAATGCAAGAAACCGGTCCTAGGAAGCTTGTTTCCGGTCCAGGGAAGGCATGGCTTGGCAGTTCGGGCTGGTTTGTTCCCATGAGGCACAGGGTCAGACTGATTTGCATATGGCCATGTCTGAACTGGGGTGACAGAGTGGGCTAAAGAACGGTGATGGATCAAACCCAGATCTGTTGACTGGGTGTGAGTGTTTGATTGGTTCTAATGCTCCGTCCATCACCACCCCCTTTTGTACTGCTTTGTTCACCATAATTTGGCAGGGTATGCTCAGACGTGAGTCCCTTGCTCACTTTGCCACTCGATTCAAGCAAGCCTGGCTGAAGACGGCTGAAATGCCAGAAACCGGTCCTAGGAAGCTTGTTTCCGGTCCAGGGAAGGCATGGATTGGCAGTTCGGGCTGGACTGTTCCCATGAGGCACAGGGTCAGACTGATTTGCATATGGCCATGTCTGAACTGGGGTGGCAGAGTGGGCTAAAGAACGGTGATGGATCAAACCCAGATCTGTTGACTGGGTGTGAGTGTTTGACTGGTTCTGATGCTCCGTCCATCACCACCCCCATTTGTACTGCTTTGTTCGCCATAAGTTGGCAGGGTATGCTCAGACGTGAGTCCCTTGCTCACTTTGCCACTGGATTCAAGCAAGCCTGGCTGAAGACGGCTGAAATGCCAGAAACCGGTCCTAGGAAGCTTGTTTCCGGTCCAGGGAAGGCATGGCTTGGCAGTTCGGGCTGGACTGTTCCCATGAGGCACAGGGTCAGACTGCTTTGCATATGGCCATGTCTGAACTGGGGTGGCAGAGTGGGCTAAAGAACGGTGATGGATCAAACCCAGATCTGTTGACTGGGTGTGAGTGTTTGATTGGTTCTGATGCTCCGTCCATCATCACCCCCTTTTGTACTGCTTTGTTCGCCATAAGTTGGCAGGGTATGCTCAGACGTGAGTCCCTTGCTCA
This sequence comes from Triturus cristatus, assembly GCF_964204655.1. Lineage (NCBI taxonomy): Eukaryota > Metazoa > Chordata > Amphibia > Caudata > Salamandridae > Triturus > Triturus cristatus. The sequence continues at coordinate 1,202,146,193 of NC_140584.1, forward strand.
CTTTGCCACTGGATTCAAGCAAGCCTGGCTGAAGACGGCTGAAATGCCAGAAACCGGTCCTAGGAAGCTTGTTTCCGGTCCAGGGAAGGCATGGCTTGGCAGTTCGGGATGGACTGTTCCCATGAGGTACAGGGTCAGACTGATTTGCATATGGCCATGTCTGAACTGGGGTGGCAGAGTGGGCTAAAGAACGGTGATGGATCAAACCCAGATCTGTTGACTGGGTGTGAGTGTTTGATTGGTTCTGATGCTCCGTCCATCATCACCCCCTTTTGTACTGCTTTGTTCGCCATAAGTTGGCAGGGTATGCTCAGACGTGAGTCCCTTGCTCACTTTGCCACTGGATTCAAGCAAGCCTGGCTGAAGACGGCTGAAATGCCAGAAACCGGTCCTAGGAAGCTTGTTTCCGGTCCAGGGAAGGCATGGCTTGGCAGTTCGGGCTGGACTGTTCCCATGAGGTACAGGGTCAGACTGATTTGCATATGGCCATGTCTGAACTGGGGTGGCAGAGTGGGCTAAAGAACGGTGATGGATCAAACCCAGATCTGTTGACTGGGTGTGAGTGTTTGATTGGTTCTGATGCTCCGTCCATCACCACCCCCTTTTGTACTGCTTTAAACGTCAACCACGGCGCAGATGGGGAGCACTGAGGTATTTGCTGTGACGTCAACCTTCTACCTGTCGACAGCAATGAAGAATGGCGTTTTTTGGTGTCTTTTCTCCATTGCCCTCCTGTGTTCAGATTGTTGACAAGAGTAAGGCTTTTTGAAAGGGGTTTGAGACCCACCAAGGCCACACCTTTCCTCTCTCTTGAAGAGCATGCAAAATAATCTTTTCTCTGTCACGCAAAGTTCTTCTGGAAACAATTTTCAGCAGTACCAAATTTCGGTGTGATGAGTAGATGGCAAACACATAATACTTAGAGAGTGCGAGCTGGATTTTGCTATCTTTTTGCCACACGAAGGGCATTTGTTGAATAAAGATGGCATTTTCTGACTAACAAAAAGCATAAGGAGCCGTAAAAAAGAACTGACCTAACTGTCACCTGCGAAGCATGATGGGTTTGGGCAGTTTTGCTCTATTATGCTTTTCAGCCTATTGAATAACAATGCCTTTTATTCCCTTGTCTTTTTTACTTTTCAAATAAAGGCTATTTTATGAAATTTGAGGTGTTCATGTACTATGTAGTAGAAATATTAAATGTGTATGAGTGGACGAGACAAGTGAAACAAGATGGCCGTGCCAATTGGCGACCGCATGAGCAAGTTCTTGAGATATTTCCCCACGAGCACGAAAACAGCGTCCCCAAACAAGAAAAGCGCATCGCGAACGGGCGGAACAAGCAATACCGCGTGTTCGTGGAATTCTGCATAGCTCATGGAGATTTTTTTACCGTTTTGCGGAACTTTGTGTAACGCTACAACGCAAATTCCGCCCACCCCTAATTTTAGGTAGGCTGCATGTTTGTGTGTATATACTTTTGCACAAATATATATGTTTAAGAGTACCACATACTTTTTAAGTTTTTTTTAGGTTTAAACATACATATATAATGTATATGATATGTGCGCCGGGGTACCCGCACGTGGACGGGACTATTCAGTGCTTACGACTACTGATGAGTATGCACTAGAAGAGAAACAATAATCTATGAGAAGAAATCTGAATTTTACACATTGTACTTTACACCACGCTCCACAGTCACTTTATGCTATAGAGTTCTTCTTGCTTATCATTGGTTTCGTGACAGGTACTTAATACCACCTTGGTCCTATATGTGGTTCATCATAGGAGTGTTTCTTTTCATCATGTGGCTGAAAATGATGATCATCATTCTACTGATACTGAATGGACATTTTGTTTCTGAAAGAACTGTTCCACAACCTGTGATTCGGATCTTCAACCATATCTCTCATCCCACAGAATTTGAAAAGATCTCTACGAAGGTATTATTGAATGATGTGATTATTTCTGGTTTTATTTCATATGGCTGGGATACAGAGACGGTAAAACGAATTTTGTCTGGTTTGCAGGCATATACTACCTTGAAAAATGTCCTTATTTGAATGCATTAAATTATAAAGAAATGTATTGCTGTCAACATTATGTACCCTATTACATACACAGACTTAGTTATCCTAGGGAAACATTTACCTACACACAGTGGGAACACTGTGAAGCTCCCAATCTGAATAGTCATCCAGATTTGTTAAAGAAATGCTCCTTTTTCAGAGTGAGGAAAAGTAACATCCCTCAGCTTTTTATTTTTCACAGCATCCACAACTCCAGGAACATGTAATCACTCCTAACAAACTGATTTATTCGAATGAATTTAATAAGAATTTGGCTATACAAGGATATGAGCAATGGAAAGAAAATGTTGATGAGAAAAGCATTTGGGGAACAAAATGTTGGCTAGTTCGAGGTAAAGAAGCCTTCTTTCGAGCATATACTATACCTATTGAAATTATTTTTCTGACTAAAACCATCCAACAGACTATTTTTTAGGATCAAATTATCAATTTTATATATTAATGACTTTTAATTTTTGTCGAGCGGCAAGGGTTTTAACAAATCATGCTATAAAGTTTCTTATTATTACTGTATCCTTACTGTAAAATATTTCACTATTGTGACAAGACTGTTGTTCAAGTTAAGGGGTTGTCAAAACGCCAGAGCTTCTCATTCACATGGATGTCTGTACAAATGTGTGTAGTGAAGAATAACATTAAGGATGGACTCAAAAATCATAGGATTATAAAGGTATAAAATCCTACCTCGGTCGCCTGTCCCTTAAATGGAGTACATTGTGAGGTACAAGGATGACTATTACATTCTTTCATCTACAGATCATTTAGTGGATATACAATTGGGAATTGCATCCTCCAGAAGGAGGGACACAAACATATTTCACCCCTGCCACAAAAATTCACAGTGATACACACTTTACATGCTCGACCCAGGCTTTATATTTACAGCCTCTTTTGTTTAATAGCACACTGTATAGAAAGTTACCCATGGACCTTAATAAAGTGTTGCAATGGCCTACTAATGTTATATTACAGCATCTAGTTTACCTGGGCTATATTGGACCAGGGGGTTTCTGGTGCTCGACACCGTCACTTAATTGTCAACACCGGCGCGTGTGACAGCCTGCCATAAGTCAATGTTGTCTGTCTATTTTAGAGATCTTCACAACAGCAGGCATAGTTTAGTTTCAATATACATTAAAATTACTATTGCCTGTATACATTAAAATTACTATTGCCTGCTGCCCAAGCCATTCCTATAGCCTTGGGGGCCTGGAATAGTCAGAATTGTCACACTTGCACAAGTGTCAGGGTTAGTAGTTGTGATGTTACTAGGTTTGGCAGCACGGTAAGAGCAATGTGCAGTGCAGTAGTTGGGATGTTACTATGAACGGCATCACGGCAGGAGCAATGTGTGGTGCAAACTTGAGCGGCAGCCTGACACCGCCTGGCATCTAGTTCTCTACAATTTAAGCACTTATCGTTCGCTATCTGTGAGGTCTCTGGGCACAGCTGGGCCGCTGTTAGGTCAACGATATTTGGGGTTTCGCGTGTCCTTCCTGCCCGGGTCTCAAAATGGGTGGGCAGTTATCAGGCAGAGCTCCCTGATGTAATCGGCGCATGGACCTCATGCATGTTGTATGAAGGCAAGGCATAGTACAAGAACTGCAAAATTACGTTCAGCCTTCAATATACCTGCACGCCCATTTCTCACACTTCCACCACCTCCCCTAGGTGCTGCACCACAAGATGAGTGCTACCCTTCCTTAGGGTTCGGGTCCACTTTGTAAGATGGGGCTGGTTTTGGTGCGGTATATTATGGTGGAAAACTGTTTTTTCCATGATGCAAACAATTAAGCTGGCATGTGAGCTCGTTCTTTGTGGCAATTGGAGAGTGCACTGATCATATGTGTCTTTTATTTACCTTGCATGGTATCTGTCTGCGATAACTGGTAGTTGAACAGTGCTACGATGGTGGCAATTTGGTCGCAGCAGGATGGACCAGACATTCCAGATGGAGTAGGGGTGGCAGCGGTGTCAAGTATGGGGAGAGCGCTAGGAGGAAGACTGAGGTGCCAGCACACAGGGAGGACAGGCCACCGGGTCACACATTGCCGTGGTTGGTATTGGTAAGGCAACCGGAATTTTAGGTAACAGGAAGCTGTACCTGGCATCTTCGTACACGCAGTTGCCGTCTTGGGGAGGCTCCACAGACATGGGGTTGCTCAGGGGAATGGGTTTTCCCCCAGTCAGGATCCGGAAGCAACAAGGGGAGACACAGCCCAAAGGTCGACACAGAGCCTACCTTCATTTAACTTGGCTAGCCTCCCCTCCCCCTCCAAATAGCGGTGGGGTGTACAGTTTCCCATTTGTTGGCAATGCCTATGAAAGATCTTATGGGACACCCTTTCCAGGCTCCTGATTTGTAATTTTCCATGATGGGCCGTCAACTACGTTATGTCATATAAATCTATAAGTTTGGTGCAGCTACATCACACCGAGCTTTCGGTCAGGCGCAATTTGACTCCATCAACCGAAACCATTTATTGACTCCGGGTAGTCTGTAGATCTCCTGCGTATTCACCCCTAGGCTAGATGAAGGGATTGCACAGTTGGTACGGGATTCCCATAGGGGAGCTGGCCACCAGCTGTGCCCCGCCAAAATCTTTCAGTACACTAGTAACCAGTAATTGACAGTGGTACCGTTAACAAGTTCCAGGAACATATACATATCTATACAGGGGTGTAGTCAGAAGTACCTGATAGATCTTCGGTAGAGCGTGGTATCTGTCAGGCAATATTTGGTATCAACCAATAAAAGGGAAGACCACAGGGGGTTCCAAAGCAGTCCGCACATTCAGACGCCAGCAAATCTATTGACCTGTCATGTAAACGGTCCCCCATTAACCAACAGGAGGAAAAGGTATTTTCAAGGGGGGCAGGCGCAGCAGGGGCAATGCGGCACTTAGCGTTAGACTCGGCCAGCAGCAGTACGTCCAGTTGGGGCTGGTGTATTGACTCACAGGTAGGCCGCCAAGCGAATTGGACTAGGTACCTAGGTCACACACATTAGGCACAGGTGTCCAGTGGAATCACATGAATGGGGACTGCACCAGGACATGAAACTGCACATGTTAGATTCTGACGTAATGTTTCAACACCACTCATATTGTTAACAGGCATTCTCTAAGGCCTCTTGATTAGAAGCACCAGTAGATGGGTAGGCGCGTACTTTGGGGAGGATGGTGACAAAGGTATAATAGCCTGTGGTGGCCAAGCTAGCAAGACATTTTCACCCTCTTCTACTAACGGGAGCCCCTATGGGGAAACAGCGGATGGTGTTTGCTATTCGGGCAGAGGACAGGAGGTTCAAAGAGCTTTCCAGGGTCCCATGGCTTATCCAAATGATCAATGCACAGGAGGATGAAGGGTGATTACAATGGGCATTGGCAACACAAGACAGTCAGCTTGCTGAATAGAATGTTTTGTATCACTAAGCAGAATTGTGCAAGGAGGCATACCAGTAAACAGGTAGGCCTTTGTTCATGGTGGAGGGAAATTCATTACAGGGACACACCTTTGCAGTGGGTCCAAGTTCTGGTTTAAGCATCCATGCTTACAGCCCAGTAAAGGCCTGGCTGTTGTCATCATTGAATAACTACAAGGTACTACAGATAGGGATCATATCAGCTACCCAGCGAATGTGTGTCACAAGAGGAACTGATACATGTGATTGTAAGGCCTTATTGACGCTTGTCATAGCAGTCCAGAGCACTACACAGAGGGTGAAAATAGGCCAAGTCCCTTGTCAATTTATGCTTCCTTTTATTCACCCGGGATTGGTGCTGGCAATGTCATAAAAACAAATTTGCAGCCAGAATCGGAAAAGGCAAAGAAATGTCTGTGATTGTGCGAGGCGCACTCAGCAGTGAAGTAAGCTAAGATTCAGCATAATCCGGGTATACCTTCAGAAAAAAAATGTGGGTTATGGGCAACACACGAATAGGCACTATCAGTGACATGCATCAAAATGAGAAATTGCGAGTCCTTATTTGCGATTTTTAAGGAATCGCAAATAAAGACTCGCAAAACACGATGCACCAAAAAAAATGCGAGTAAATTGCGAATCGCTAAAATTCGCAAATTAAATTGCGATTTCGGCATTTGCGAACTCGCTATTAGCGATTTCGCAATTAGCGAAATCGCAAATACCGAAGTCGCTTTTTGATGCATCCTGATGACATCACAACCAGGAAGTGAGCAGCCCCAGCCTCATTTCCAGTGCACAGTCTCAGGGAGAGGAGGGAGCTGGCTCTGGGAGCTGAACAGGAGTGTGACAGAGACAGTAGAACAACTTTTTCAAACAAATGGAAGCCTCACAAACAGCAGAGGAGAGCCAAACAGGCAGGAAACGCAAAATTAAATTTGCAGAAAAAGAAATTGACACCCTCATTGAGGGAGTAGTCCACAGCCATGATAAGCTGTTTGGAAAGGCATCATTAAAAGTGGCAGAGCAGGAGAAAAGGAAAATCTGGCTCCGGATCCAAAACAGGGTCAATGCCATTGGGGTGACACACCGCACCATTGAAGAACTGAAAAAACGATGGTACGACTTGCGCAGTCGGGCTAAGGTGCGCATTGCTGACCGGCTCAAGGAGGCAAAGAAGACAGGAGGGGGAACACCAACAGACACTGGGAACACTCCCATGGAGGACTTGGTTGAATCCACCATCCAGCCAGAAGCTGTTGTTGGTGTGACCCAGCTGGACACGTCCGGAGCAGCAAACACATCTGAAGGTAAGATGAATGTATGTTACCTTTTTGTTTAAATGTAAAGGTAGAACATGACCACAGTACAGCCCAAGTGCAGACTTTGAACATCCACTACACAATGTATTCAGTAGGTGAGGGGCATTATGGGAGATGTAGTCAGGTCAAGCAGTTACAATGTCAAATCTCAGAGTAACAACCCAAAAAAGTTTAATAGAGTATAAATTCATTAACAAAGGCAAAAATTTATTACTGTGAAATTTTTATCACAGACATTAAATAATGCAGTTGTGCACTGTTTCACCTCACAGATGCTCAACGTGTAGAAGCTGTGGATAGCGATTCCCCAGACATGCAGGACACCAGCGCAGGTGAACAGATGGACACACCCGTGGTGCAAATAAATCCCTCACGTCCAACAAAGTCACGCAGGGCTACTGTTCCATCCCTAGTCATCATGGAGTGTGATGATGAGGCTGATGCAACACCAGGTGGCAGCCATGGCCAGACAACTTCCATCCCACAACCACAACCACAGGTCCCCAGAATCAATCACAGAGTCCGGCGTAGGAGAGGAAGAGCACTCAGGACACAGCAGGAGGAGCAACCAAGTGATGTCTGGGGTGGTCTTGAGGGACAGATGCTCCGTATGCAGCGCCTGCAGACAAAAAACACACGTTTAGTACAATTACAAATTGGCAAGATGGCTAGCAACATAGCAGTACTGTCTGAAAGTGTGCAGCAACTGAGCAAGGTGATGCATGAGGGAAATGTATCCCAGAAGAGACAGCATCGTCAACTAATGCTGCACCTGAAAATGTTTGCAAAATCAAACAATAGGTTGGCCACGACAACTGCACTGCTGGCACGTAGGTCTGTGACCATGCAAACTGAAATGTACCATTGGAGCGGGGATGTGGCTAAAGCACTGGACCAGGTGACCAATGCAGTTGAATTGCTTAATGCCTCCACAAGTGCGGCAAACATGTCCACGCCGGAAGGGGGTAGTGAGGGTGGCTCAAGCCTAAGTAGTTTGGCAATTCCAGTCCGCACTGCAGGAAGACGCAACACACGCAGCAGTACCCCCGCCGCTTCCAACATTACGGATGACAATGCTGGGTCTGACAGGCGTCTGGGTGTTCGTGGGAAAAAGCGCTAGACTGGCATGTACAAGTACATTCCACTATGGTGACGTAACCATTTATTTGGATTTGACTTTTCACTGACTGACAAGTAAATTTACTTTTGCAAACCACTTATGTCCATTGCACTGGTCAGATTACAAGTGTGCTTGAACACTCATGACATTTTTATTTAATTAAAGAATACTTTGTTAGCAATATTCAGTTTCTGTGTCATCATTACTCACCTCAGAAATAATTTTGTGTGATGTCAAATCTTCTCCTACGCCCTTCTGCTGCGCTTGCCCCTTGTGCTGCATGGTGGTGTGGCACTTGCTGGTTCCCATCCTCCGATTCGCTGTCAGACACCTCGATTTCCATTCTTCCCCTTGTCGCTATATTGTGCAGCATGGCACATGCTGCTACTATCTTGCAGCATTGTTCAGGGTTGTACTTCAGTGCTCCACCGGTCTTATGTAGACATCTGAATCGGCTCTTCAGCAGCCCAAATGTGCGCTCTATGATGTTCCTTGTCGAAATATGTGCTGCATTGTACCTCTGTTGATTGGCAGTTGTGGGATTGAGGTAAGGCGTCATGAGGTAATTACGCAAGGCGTATGCGCTGTCACCTACATGTAATGGAGCAAAGAGTCAGTGGCAGCCTGACATTTACATACGTACAATGACAGTGATAAACTATTACACATATTTACCAAGCAGATGTCCCTCTCCAAATTCTCCCCTGACAAGACGGGTGTGTATGCCACTTTGCCTGAAGATATAAGAGTCATGTGCACTCCCTGGGAATTGCGCAACAATGTCAGTGATTATGTTTTTGGCATTGCAAACAACCTGAATATTGAGGGAATGGTAACATTTCCTATTTCTATATAAATATTCCTGTGTTGCAGGGGGACATATTGCCACGTGGGTGCAATCGATACAACCCAACACATGTGGGAAACGAGCTATCTGGTAGAACTCCTGTTTGGTTTTTGCAAGGTCAAGCGCGGTGGTAGGGAACTTGATGTGAGACCCGATCACGGCCTTCATGGCATCAAGGAATGCTTTCAATATTCTTGAAAGTGCGCTTTGTGACACACCTCCCGCTACAGCAATGACCCCCTGAAAACTGCCTGACGCCAGGAGGTGTAGGCAACATAGGACCTGCACATGCGTTGGGATGGCATTGGTCCTACGTGTCTGTCCTTGCATTATGGGGTCCAATTCATTGATTAGGTCATGGATCATTGCTGCATTGAGCCTATACTTATCGTATATCTCATCCTCTTGCTGGCCTAGCAAAGTTATGCGGACTCTGAAGATGCGCTCATTCATTCGCCTCCGTCTCTGTGCGGCAGCCTGCAGCCTCATCCTCCTCGCCATCAGGTAAATCCCTGCCATTGTGAACAGTGCTGCCTCATTCTGGCTGTGTTTAAATGGGTTTCAGTTGGTTTTCACCTGTCTCTGATTTGCACTCATGATTACCACCTGGTTGTGATCCTTCTTATTTAGCTATCGCAAAATTGCGATTTTCATGGGAATCGCTATTTGCGATTTTTCATGCATCCATTTAGCGATTCTTTGTTTGCGATTCCGTATTTGGGAATCGCTAATACCGATTCGCTATTTGAATCGCAGAATGTTTTGCGATTCCTTATATTTGCGAAAAGTTGGTTTTTCGCAAATATACAGTTGATGCATTTCTACACTGTCTTTTGCGATCGCAAACGGCCAATTTTTGCGATTCGCACCGTTTGCGATCGCAAAAAGGTTTGATGCATGTGCCTGCATGAGTTTGTCATTCCTAAAAGGGTGTTGTCACCTCAGTAGTGCTGAAATAGAGGGGTTGGATCACAAATACTACCAGAGCACATTTTGCATTCATAGTTAAGAGGGTGCAGGTGCATTGCTCATAGGTTTAATCCATGTCCTCAGATCCATAAGCATTGCATGTTACCGCTTGCTTCAGTTAAACAAAATATCCCTGGGAGTTGTCACCTAACAAGGGGACTACTGTCCCAATTTCTGGGCCAGGAATTCTGGACTGTGTGGTACTCCCATAAAGGGGTGTAGTGAGAAGATCAAAATCTGACCAGGCTCAGCAAGGGAGTGTATTCTGATTGCAACAAACTCGGGGATATGTGGTATGGCCCAGTGGGTATGGTTGCCTCGTAGCTGGCCCTTCGCCCTTCTGGAGGGGGTTACTTTCTGGGTCATGCTGACAGCACGCCCCTTACCAATTTCGGGTTGAAAGGGTAATGAAGGCATGATTAAATAAGTCAGGCAATGCGGGTCCTGGTAGGCACTTTTGCAGTCACTCTTTTGTGCAGGGGCAGCAAACCCAGCACTCTGGGCGGGCTTGTCAGCGGAGCGCATCATGCAAGTGGGACGATGAGAATCCCAATGTTTTTAAAGGTACATCCATCCGTAGCCACCCAGGGGAGTGGCCGGAAGACAGGTGAAGTGTATTATGTACAGGCAAATTTTGAGTATACCAAAGGCACCCCTGTGAAGCACCAGAGTTAATGGGGTGTAGTGTTAATGTGTACATTGCAAGCTTGAGAAGTTGAATAGGATGGTGTGCAGTGCTCAATAAAGGATGTTAGCAACCTAGCATTTCTTTATTTTGCAAGGATCAAGGGTCTGGGTGAATGGCCTTCCGTGCGTCTTGAGAGTGCCACGAGGGGCGGATTTCAGAAAATGGAGGCATGGGTTTTTCCTCCACTAAGTTAATTTGGTTGGGTGTCCCAGGCATGCGCTGGAACAGCTTGCTGAAAAAGCTGCTGTACAGCCTCGGGGGAGTGTCTCCCTCCCAACATTTTGGTCATACACCTGGGAGGCAATGATTGGACTTTCCTGGGTAGGAGGGCACAAAGGGGTTTGTCGTTATTAGGCACAGTCTGCTGCATGCCAAGTCTACAGGGTGTTTGGTAGAGGATAGGGACCACCTGTCTAGAGTGCGCAAGGACTAGTCTACCTGTCTAGAGTGGGCATGGACTAGTTTTGTGGGGCCTGAGCGAGGCAATGATCTGACTCTCTTGGGGAAGAGGGATCTGTTGCAAGAAACGAAGTCCTCCATGTGTAAGTTAAGCAACCAATTGGGGGCAAAACTGGTAAGCACCGATTGGCTAGGGCCACGGTGCAATTTGGCTCTTTAGGTGGGCTGGCGGCAGAGGGGCTGCCTGCCCTTGGATCGCCCGTAAGCTAACTCATCATGTTGGCATATTTTGGTATACAAATAAACCTGCAGCAACTTTCTCCACAAAGAAGGTGTCTTGTCTGTTTATTTCATCAGAAGATTACTGTATGTGTGATGGGGAGTGTGTTGCCGATATTGACGCTATGGGCTAGGCCTCAGTGGCAGCACATGGCTCATAGGTGCACTAGGCAATCCTTGTGTAGCGGGAGGAAACAGGCGGCATTAGGCTGATGCAGTTTGTCTGAGCATGAGGGCCTACCTCCTGCACATCCAGACCTGCCAGACCCTCCTTCCCCACGGGGCTGTTTATTCCTGCAATCAACTCGTTGGTTGCGAGATCCTTGCTGGTGTGCCTATGCTCCCTTACACTGAAACGCGGAAGGCCTCCGTGCTCGGGGTGGGGGAGTGGCGACGCTGGGGGAGACGCCGCTCTCTGCAACCGCAAATGCTACACAAGAGCACTGTGAAAACAACTGATCGGCGCTGCAGACAGGCTCTCCATATTGTCTGGCATCATGCTGAGGTGGTATACATAACCAGCTGGCAGAGCCCGCAGTTTCCGTGACACCCTGCCTTCCGTTAGCCATAGACATCCTCAATACAGTTGATGATGCAGGAGACATTTGGGGCCCCAGTGGTCTGACAGGAGTCTGCGCTGATGACACCAGACCCTTGCAAGCTTGTCTGGTCTGCAGCTCCTCATGCCTTATCCAATTGCGAGGCGATCTCCAAAGTGCCGTGGCTTTGCCATGAAGACACATTTAAGGAAGAGATAGCCAAAGTACTCAAGTCTGTCTGCCAGGGATGACTCGACCGCTTTAAATGAGTGGTGTCTAAGCCTGGGCGTAGTTCGCGAGTGCAAAAAAAACTCGCCCACACTACGCTAAACTCCGCGAGCAGCAGAGTGCATTAAATAAATAGTTCTCAAAAAAAGGGGGGAATTAGAGGTTAATGGTTAGGTTCACCCTCCACTAGTACATGTATCAAAACAACAACCTGAGCAAGTCAAGTCAAAAGAACCTAACCTGGGGGAATAGGAGGTGTCAGAAATCAACTCGATCCTGAAGAACACCAATTTGAAAGAAAGGGAAAGATTATCTCTTTCTTGAGTCCCCTCACTCACCAGGGTTTCCCCACGGTGACATGCTTCATCATTGGGGTCCTCCCAGTCCTCTACGGACTGAGGCGTGCTACAACTTGCGAGTTACGTAGGAGCACTAGAAATCAGAATATGTGTAGTGCAAGTGGAAAAATGGTGGAGTGGGATAAGGAAAATTAAAATAATCAGCTAGTGGGCCAAATAGACTTTATTAATGCTCTTAGCTGATAAGTTAAAACGGGGTGATATGCTAGAAAGCCCTCACTATAATGGAAAGGTGTGCCTAGCATATGGTCTGGTCAACTAGTTTCGAGCTTCCCCAGCTCTTCTTCAGGACTGCACTGGGACCAGCCCAGTGTGAAAATGCCACTCCTAGTTAACCTGAATCAGGTGCAAAAAAGTGAGACGCTGCAACTATAAGGCATGCGTTTACAAATACATACGTAATGTACGTCAGGAAATATCTGTAGGATATAATAAAACAAATGTTAGAGGAAAAAAATATGATCATAAGTACTGTTGTCAATGTTAGTCGTGAGCACACTACACCCAAGTGTTCGTACACTTTCCTTTCTGATGTGCCTCTTTGTGATTTAAAAACAGAAGAGAAACGATAAATTACTTTCTCCATGCCGGCGTTGTGCTAAACGAGTGGGTCGAAATTCACAAAACTAACGTGTCTGACACAACATAAAACACATAACGAAGAAAAAGACATTACATACTTAATAAAAAGCAACAATGTGCCTCATGGTCGACGGAGGGGGTGCGGTGATCTCGTACATCTAGGAGAAAATTGTAAATGTAAATGAGATTGTTAAGACTGTGGCGTGCTCCATAGTGATGGTTCGCCCTTAGGGGGAGAAAAACGGGAAGAATGATCTCCTCGTAGCGTGTAGGTATGAAGATCCTGCCGTTCAAATATCACTTACTTGTACGTGGACAACCACACTCATGGACACCTAATGGAGCCAAACCTCACGGACCGCATTCTGGCGTGTCCCCAGTGTGGAGCTGGTTATCAATGAGTAAACTCCAAAGAAATTGCGGGGAAATAATAGATAGTTCTCCGAAAGGAGGTAATATCTCGTGTGTGGTGGTGGGAACATAGTGGAGTTTAATGTTTACACTGCGCAATGGCCCTAAATGGATAATATCTGAACCACTCGGTGGCCCAGACGGATAGTTGCAAAGGCGAAGTATTAACTATGAGAAAACGTCTGGGCCACCGAGTGGTTCAGATATTATCCATTTAGGGCCATTGCGCAGTGTAAACATTAGACTCCACTATGTTCCCACCACCACACACGAGATATTACCTCCTTTCGGAGAACTATCTATTATTTCCCCGCAATTCCGTCCCAATCCAAAATGGCCCCTCCGGATAGGTACCCGACCAGGAGCTCTCCTCGCTTTCCATGCGAGTTTACTCATTGATAACCAGCTCCACACCGGGGACACGCCAGAATGCGGTCCGTGAGGTTTGGCTCCATTAGGTGTCCATGAGTGTGGTTGTCCACGTACATGTAAGTGATATTTGAACGGCAGGATCTTCATACCTACACGCTACGAGGAGATCATTCTTCCCGTTTTTCTCCCCCTAAGGGCGAACCAGTTTTTTGGAACTCCGCAAGCTTCACGTAACGCGGAGTGTGGTAAACTCCGCAAACTCCACGAGCGGAGCGGAGTTCACCGCCAAGATCTAGTGAATACCCCTCCCCCCTCAGAGCCGGCCACACAGCCCATGCAGGATAAAGCTGCTCTCCTCCTGGCCATACAGTCTTCCCTGGAGGAAAGAGCTGGGGAAGTACGATAGGAGGTTATTTTACTCCTGCAGAACCTCTGCAATGTGGCAGAAACAGAAGACATGGTTACCACTCTCCCCAAGAATGTTGCAGACTCCCAAACCTCTACTAAAGCGATACTGTGAAGGCAGGAGGATGCAGGAAGTAGAAAACCATGCTCCCAGCAATAATCTGCACTCCGCGGGATCCCGGAAGGGGTTGAAGGCTCTGATATGGTACAGTGCAATTCTTAAACAACTGCCTTTGCTCCCTCGTACCGTAAGTTTCCTCCTGCTATGTTACTAAGAAAGTTCACTATGCAATAGAGAATCAAATCCCCCTCTGCCCCCCCCGTGGGGCCTCAGCCAGGACAGTCTTTGAACGCTTCCTTAACTTCTGCAACAGGGATATGATCCTTACTGAGGGGGCAAAAATTCTAGGAAGTTGAGATATAAAAACTCCAAAATACTTATATTCCCAGATTACACTAGAGAGTCACAAAAGCAGAGACGCAACTTTGACGAGGTTAAGTCTAGACTGCGTGACCTGCAGCTGGGATACATGCTGATATTCCCAGCCAAGCTAAAAGTACTCTACTAAGGAAAATCCTGTCTCTTTCCAACGGTCTGGACATGGCTTGAGGAGTATCCCACCTCACAGCATCCTTGAGAAAGGATCCAAGACTCCAGCTCCTACACAAACGAGGGAGCTAGACCCAAGGTAAAATGCCATCCCAAGAGAAAGTGGTTGAGACAGCCGTGAATAGAGACTGATATATACTGTGATGATGGGACAACCCTGAGCAGCCATCAACATCCTCAGAATCAGAAAAGGACCAGCAGCTAGTTGAGAAGCAGACTACTGCAATGGATACGTAGGGAGCACCCGCTTCCAGTGTGCACAGAGTCAAGCAAAAGATAAGACTCGGGGGCTCCCCTCCATTTGGCCGAGGCTATTGAATCCCTTGAAAGGGACTTACAGAAAGCCCCTCCTGATGCGGCATGCACTGATCCACTGACGACACCATAAAGGCACTTTGGCACTCAATTTGGGGCCAGAAAGTGACACATTGCCATCAATTGCACCCCCTGCCTCCGCCCACAAGAGCTCAAGAATTAATTAAAAGAATCCTTTTTGTGCTCGAAGACAATATGTTCTCATCCTACTTCATGTGCAGGAATTTAACCTCGATATTCTTAGATTTAAGGAGATACCCGGAATGTCTTTGAAGAAGTCTGGAAGGCGAGAAGGGAGGACTCCTTCGTGCCTGGCGTATCTGAAAACCAAGGCTATGGGGAGATGAAGAAAAATTAATGAAAGCTCCTGTGGAAAGCTACTGAAAACTTGCAATTGAAAAAGTACACCATGTGACGTATTGTGGGTTGAACATTGTCTTTTTGTATGATGTGCAGGGACAGATTCTAGATACTTCTGCTAATTTTCGGACAAGAAGGAGCATCTTAGAGTGAGCCCCATTGCTTTAAGCTATCAGACTCAGTTGACGTGAGTACTTCTTAGGAAGTCAACACGTGCTCACATTTTTGGGATATGATATAAGAGAGATTGGTAGGACCCTCATTTAGAGCAGTGTCAGAAAGATACATTTTGATTTTGGAGTTCTTCTTAAATGAAAAGAGAATTGGACTCAGCTTCTATTCTTTGCTGTATTTTGATTTTGGAGTTTATCACAGTATGCCTTTTGTGCCGAATGAATTATATTCGTAGACTCTGCTCTGTATTGGTTTTTATGTACCTATATACTCTGAGATTAAGGTGTGTTTCTATTCAATTATTTTTGGCCTTCTAACAAATCTACAAAATTGAAGTTCGGAGTCTGTGGTCCTTTAGAGTATGAATAAATTGAAAGTATAATCTTGAATAGTTTTACTCCCCTCCACCACTTTTAGCATGCAAATAAAAGACCATCAGTCTTAACTTTAGCAGAGAAAGCAGGGAATACAATTTAGCGTATTCAAATGGTAGCAGAGGATAGTTTGCTTCTAAAAGTGAGGGGAGAAAAGAGAAATTAGGTGTAGGATCGGAAGAACATTAGAGTTTTGGACACGGAGTAGACGACGGCGAAGATGATGGAGGTCGGCGTACGTTGACGGTGCGGCGGAAACAGTGGTAGCGTGATTATGAAAGGAACTGTGTGGTGTGTTAGATTGCGGTGATGGATTAATTGTGTGATGTCTTGCGAAGTTGGGATGCAAGTTGAGTGATTCTGGTTTATCGGTCTTAAGAGAAGTCCAAGATCCCGGGATAGTTTTGTATTTGTAATTGTCTGATCAATATTGTGGGTGTCGTGAAGCTCTATCGACGATTCACTTGTGACCGGGAAATTTGTGTGAATGCAGGAGTACGTCGCGGTAGAAAGCCTCAGGAAATGAGTTGGACTATGGCGACTGAGTGATCAACGCAGGTCGGGGGTCACAGCGGACAAATGTTCTTGTAAGAGTGTTCTAGCGATCTTTTAGTGGATGGACAATTACTTGTTTTATGTAACTGTAAGTTTGTGACTATGTTAGAAGCAGTTACTTGGTTTAATAGCTTTCGATATAGTTACTTGTAGTGCGAATGTGCGAGTGAGTGTACGAGGTGAAATTGCAAAGGTGGGTGAGCCGCTGCAAGGAGTGAACAGTAACGTCAGTGCGCGCCGCGCTGGGATAGGTCAGTTGGTGTAACGCCGCGCTGGGATTGGTGGAAGTTCGTCCGAAGTTGAATATTGAAACTTGGGTTGCAAATAATTGATTTTCACGATGAGATGTTTTAAGGTGTTACGAGATCTGTGTAGAGGCGACACAGGGGTGGTGACTCGGGTAGGAGAAGAAGCGCCGCCAGAGGATACACCGGCACATTATATGGCAACAAATGTAGCAATTCATCTATTGCCTTTTTGGATTTGAGACTGTACCCAAAAGATGGTAGGATTTATACGGAATTGTACCAAAAACCTATGGCAAGGAACTCTTTATCCTCGAGCCCTACTGACTAATTTACCGGTGGGCCAATTCCTCAGATTGAGGATAAATTATACAGAGTTGGCGAACTACCATAAACATGCCAATAAATTGAGTGAAGAACTGGCCGCAAGACACTGTCCCACGCAACTTATCAAGAGAGCCTCCAAGAAAGCACGTAATAATGATAGAGAGGCCCTTTTGGAAACATTTGCCAAAGCTAAAACAGAAAGGATGGTGTGTGTCACTACTTTCAGTAACCTTACTGACAACATCAAAAGGGCCATTAATAAAAATTGGCATATATTAAACACTGGGAATCTAACCTTAGATCGCCCCCTTTTTGCATTAAAACGCAGTAGCAATTTACGAGATCTGCTGGTACATACGAGACCTAGAATTGTCACTAGCCAGAGCAGACAATTGACTTTGTGGGGTGCGACACCAGTGGTGGGCCATTTCCCCTGTGGGTCCTGTTCAGTCTGTCCCTTTACGCAACACACGACTGAAGTCAACATATTACCAGACTCACCATGGAAACTTAATAAACATACTAATTGTAACACTAGTGGAGTAATTTACATGATAACATGTCCATGTTCATTAATCTATATTGGAATGACAACACGTAAGGTTCGACAAAGAATAATTGAACACAGGAGTGCCTTTAGGTGTAAAAAATCTAACACACGGATGACAAAACACTATTTAGACAAGGCACATACAGAAGATCATTTGCAAAGGGTGATTATTGACAAACCCAACTATGACATCAATATGGGTCCCCTGGACAGTGTACTCTTTCGTCGGGAACAACGATGGGTATTTCGCACCAAGAGCCATTTGAGGGGTTTAAATGAGGAGATTCCCTGGTGCTCTGAATGAGCAAGTCAATATTTTGGCTTGGTTGTGTTCTGTTCAGATACATATACACGTTTTATTCTGGGACATGTTTATGATGGATGGGTCGTGGTGTTTTGTAGCACCAGAATTGTCTTGGGAGAGAGAAATATATAATTATATGTATTGTCATGATGCATTGTCACAGTTGGCACAAAGGTATGAGGTGGATCTGACAAAGACTAAAATGATGCAGGGGCTCTGCCGATTGAATTATACGGATAAGGAATTGGAAGAGAAGCAAACAACAGGATTAAAAACACAAATTAGATAATTGGTGGTAGGGGTGAGAGCATGGAAAGAATTAGACAGCTGGAAAGAGAGGTGGCCAAAAAGAAAAGTGTCAAGAAAGGGATAGGAGATACTCCGCCTCCGTGTGGAGGGACAGGACCAGCAGGAATTTTCCCTCTGAGAGAAGTACAAAATGGGGGGGTATGTACATGTACCATGGAGCAGGGGGGATTTGGCAGCATCCACTAATGATTTTCCTCAGCTGAGGAAAAAACCTGCCGACTGGGATAAACAGATAGACCGGTTTGTCAAGATTTCAAAGGTGTTATGGATTGATATAGTGGTTCCAGGTGACTTGTGGACTGCATGTAAAGTTGCCATTGATTGGCCCACTGCAGAACCAGCAAGAGATCGGTCAATCTTGGTCCTTCACCCGAGGTAATGAAGAAATATGAGCAAGTTATTACCTGGTTACAATCTAATGTAGCTCCTCAAACTGTTGATTGGCTTAAAATCGATCGTACTACTCAAGATCCTAAAGAGTCGGTACATGACTATTATGAACGACTGTTTGTGCTGGGACTAAAGTATGATATTAGCTTGATGATACAGACACACTTGATATGTTGGCAGAATAAGTCATTTGCCGAAATTCTGCGTTATGCAAAATACTGTAGTGATCAGGTGGAATCGGCACAAAAGAAAGTGAAAGACAAGTTGATGTTGGTGCAGTTGAGGAATGGCGAAAGACCCAATATGATGCAAGGGGTTGGAGGAGCGATGGGTTGAGGTAGAGGAAGTGGTAGAGGAATGGGTCAACAAATGATACCCCAACCTGGACAGCGAAGAGGAAGGGGAATGGATGCAGGTACAGGAGGTGATTGGGTAGCGAATCAAAAAAAGGTCACTGCTTGTCATTATTGTCACAAAATCGGGCATTGGAAGCGCGAGTGTTGATTGAATTCAGCAAATCAAATACAGAATGAGGAGAGAAGGATAGATGTCCGAGACTTTGAACATCGTGACTAGACCTAGGTCCATGTATGGGGGAGGGTATGAGCCGCAAATGCAGATACCTCAGCCTCCAAGGATACCTACAAATAATCAGGTGTATCATCAGATGCCCTATTTTGAAATACAAGACAGATTTGACCACACTCAAGACCCTCATGAGTGTCAGAGGGGGATGCAGAAAGAATGCACTTTGGGTGCGGCCCTAGAAGTAGATCAGAGTGGACCGTTTGTAGATGCAGAGGTGAATGGATATCCTGTTACCTTTTTATTAGACACTGGAGCTGCGCGCTCCACAGTAAGAACAGAAGTGGTTCCAAATGTATCTCTTTCAGGAGAATCGATCCAAGTGGTGGGAGTTACCAATCAGAGAATGACTAACCCGTTGACAACCGAGTTACCTGTGAGAATAGGACCATTCCAAGACAGACATCAATTTGTAGTATGCAATTCAAGCCCAGTCTGTCTATTGGGGCGAGATCTTTTGTGCAAACTAAATTGTACTATATCTTGTACTCCGAGGGGCGTGGAGTTGTAAACCTGTGATGATGATGCAGATTTTAAAATGGCCAATATGAGCTTGTGTGCAGAATTGTTTGTGGTTCTCACGACAGAGGAGTTGTCACATTACTTAAGGGACTTAGTTTCTCCAAAAGTGTGGGATTTCACTGGTGAGGAGATAGGATTGATTCGAGGGGTTGAACCTGTTAGGATACAGATCAAACCAAATGCTGAATTTCCATGAAATCTGCAGTATAAATTAATGCCAGAAACTGTGGCTGGAATAAGACCTGTGATCGAGTCTTTGATTGCACAAGGCATTCTTAAAGAGATAAGAGAAAGTCCCTGCAACTCACCTAATATGGGACTGCAGAAGCCTAGTGGCAAGTACAGAATAGTGCAGGATTTGCGCAGACTTAATGAAATCGTGATGCCATGTTGTCCTGTGGTACCGAATCCAGCTGGTATATTATTTCAGATACCATGCGAGGCAGAATGGTTTACAGTCATAGATTTATGTCAGGCTTTTTTCTCCATTCCGTTGCATGAAGACAGCCAATTTGTATTTGGATTTAGGATGGACGATCGTGTGTTAACATGATGTCGTATCCCTCAAAGGTATGCAGAAAGTCCCTCTAACTTTAGGCAGAGTTTGAAAAACAATCTTGAAGGGCTGGTGATGCCTCAGAGTTCAGTCCTGATTCAGTATATCGATGACCTTTTGGTCGCTTCCGAGACTGAAGATGCTTGCAGGATCGATACTGTGGCTTTGCTGAATTATTTGGCAGAGAATGGACACAAAGTGTCCCCAAACAAACTTCAGTATTGTCTGACTGAAGTTCAGTATCTAGGTCACTGGATTGAGAAGGGAAAACGAAGAGTGTCACCAGATCACATAGAGACGATTCTGCAAATGGGAACTCTGAAAACACAGAAAGAAGTCTGCATGTTTTTGGGAATGGCTGGCTATTGTCGACAGTGGATCCCAAATTTTTCCTTGCAAGCAAAGCCACTATTGAGATTGACTCAAAAGGACATTAGTGATCCGGTACCATGGGATAACGCTTGCTTGAGAGCCTTCCACGAGCTGAGAGAGAGCCTATGTCGCACTCCAGCTCTGGGAATGCCGGACTATAACAAAGCGTTTTCGCTCTTCTGCTGTGAGAAGGAGGGATGTGCGTTAGCGGTCCTTGTACAGACACATGGAGGTGCCCATAGACCAGTGGCTTACTTTTCCGCTACATTAGATCCAGTAGTTTCTGCGTTGCCCGGATGTCTCAAATCCGTTGCTGAAACAGGTGTCAGCATTGAGAGATGTGAAAGCATAGTGATGGGTCATCCACTTATCGTTTATGCGCCACATTCAGTGGAACTGTTAATGACAAGAACCAAGACACAGTATCTAACGAATAACAGACTTACAAAGTATGAGCAGGTTATATTGGCTTCTGAGAATGTCACTTTGAAACGCTATACCACCTTGAATCCTGCCACATTGTTAATTCCTCCGCAAGAGGAAGAAGAGGATTGTGAAGAACAAGACTCGCTCAGATGTTACTGAGCTATCTACCAAACCCAGACCTGACATTGTTGATGAACCTCTGCCTGAATCTGATTTGATCCTGTTTGTTGATGGTTCATGCCTAAGAGACAATGAAGGGTGTTTGAGAGCAGCGTTTGCTATGTGCACCATCTTGGGGGTGGTGGAAGCTGCCTGTTTCAAAAGAGTATACTCTGCTCAGGTGGCTGAAATTATTGCTCTGATACGTGCTTGTACCATCTCGAATGGAGTCCGAGTGACAGTCTATACGGACAGCCAATTTGGGTTTGGAGTGGTTCATGATTTTGGGCAGTTATGGTCACAGATGGGATTTTTGACGTCCTCAGGATCCCCAGTCCGTAATGGAAAATGCGTGCGCCAACTGTTGGAAGCTTTGCAGAAACCTAAAGAGATTGCAGTTGTAAAATGTGCAGCCCATAGGAGGGGAGAAGACTTTGATACAAAAGGAAATAACTACGCTGATGAAGTAGCTCGTTTTTGTGCTATACATGTATGTGTTTTCAATGGAGAATATATAGGAGAGAGCACAGAAGAGACTGAGCTCAGCATGATGTTAGCTGTAGCTGATACCTGGGATGAAGTGAAGCGGCTGCAGGAGGAAGTCTCAGAGGAGGAAGCTGCATCATGGGTTAGAGCAGGCTGTGAAAGGAGAGAGGATGGCATTTGGGTGTCAACAGATGACAGAGCAGTACTACCTAACTGTTTATTGAGCCCAATGGCAAGGCAAATCCACGGAGCAGTTCATCTTGGGAGAGATGCCATGGTGCGAGTGTTTAGGCAAACTTGGTTTAACCCACGATTTCGTGTGAGTGCTGAAGCAGTGTGTCACAGGTGTGTTACATGTCAACAAATGAATGTTGGAAAGAGAACTGTAGTTGCGATGAGTCACATTGGAAGATCAGGAGGTCCTTTCAATAGGATACAATTGGACTTTATTGAGATGCCGAGGTGCAATAGGCTAAGATATGTTTTGGTTGTGGTGTGTATCTTTTCACGTTGGGTTGAGGCTTATCCAACTAGACGGTGTGATAGTCTCACAGTGGCAAAACTGCTCTTAAGGGGACTGATACAACGTTTCGGATTTCCGACCTCAGTGGAGACAGATAGAGGAACACACTTCCATAATGAAATCGTGAAATTGTTGTGTAAAGCTTTGAACATTGATCAGAGATTGCACTGTAGTTACAGGCCTGAGACATCTGGCCTGGTAGAGCAGATAAATGGCACAATCAAGATGAGGCTGTCAAAAGTTTGTTCATCAACTTCATTGAAATGACCAGATGCGCTGCCATTGGTATTGATGAGTCAGCGTACTACTCCTGATAGGAGGACAGGGCTCTCTCCCCATGGGACATTGATGGGAAGAGCTATGTGATTGCCTAAGGTGCCAGCTACAGCCCTGATAAACATCACAGATGATTTGGTATTGGATTATTGTAGGTACTGGCTGATGTGGTTAATTATGTGTCACAGCAGGTCGAGGTTGCAACTGCATCCACCTCGAGAGACCTGCTGCATGATCTTAACCCTGTTGACTGGGTGCTTGTCCGAAAGCATGTGAGGAAGAGCTGCCTTGATGCTCGCTGCGAGGACCATACCAGGTGATTTTGGTCACAAGTACAGCTGTAAAGTGTGGAGGATTGCCAAACTGGATTCACGATTCATATACTCGTCGAGTTCCAGAGCCTGTGGAGGAAACGACTTCCCTTGTTCCGAGAAGTGTAACTGTGAATGCAACAGAAAATTAAGGAACCGGTCAAGTCGTAAGCAACTGAGCAAGTAAGAAGAGATCAAGCTGTTCCAGAGTTCAGAAGCTGAGATAGACGAGATTGCAGAAGCGAACTTTGAACCAGATCAGAGTGAACGGCCTGGTGCAGAAGGATCAGATCGAGAGGAAGAGAGGAGAACAGGTGCTGAAGTAGAAAAGTGGCCAGAAAGAAAGGAAAGGCTAAACATAAGGCTTGCATCTGAGAAAATCTTGCTCCAATTCCTGAAACGTCTGAATCAGATCAAAGTGAAACCGAAGAGAGACCGGATGGTCTAAGACGATCCAGAAGAGAGAGGGTACCGTCTAAAAAGTATGCCTCTCCTGAGTGGACGTACCTGGCTGCAGATGCAGAGACCGAGGAGTTCTAGGAGGTTGGGGAATGGAACAGTGAGTTACAGAGGGGACACCCTATCCATTGATATCCAGTTGCTGGTCCCTGGAGTTGAGGCTTTCGGAACCCTAACACTGACAGTCCCTGATTGACTGGTTTGCGGTTTTTGATCCTTAATACGGTTGCTTACCCTACCTTTGGTCGACAGCCTACTGCACAGGAACTGGGAGAAATTTGTGCAGAGATTCTGCACTTGTTCTTACCATACTTGGATCTAATATCATTAATGATGAAGTTTGAACTGTGAAAGAAGAACTCATTAGGCTTTAGAAAGAAGATAACCTAGGCCCAAGTGGAAGAAGATTTAAATTAGTGACTGTCAGTAGAAGAAGAACTGAGGGCTAGGGCTTACTACATCTCTACAATAGGTTAGTACTATTGGACTGAATATTGCAACAATCAAATGGACAAGGAAAATAAAAAGACATTGTAAATAACAGGATAAGGCAAAGAGAAGAAGAAAAGGGACTTTGTTGATTTCGTGGTTAAACAGTGGTTTAAGAAAGGAATCTGAAAATTTAGGACGCAAGCAGAAATGCATAATTGATACCCTTATTGCTGTTGTGCTTATTGTCATAACTGTGGTGATTTTTACATTTTTGGTTGGATCTCAAAATACTGAAGGGAATGGGGAACAGGCGACACTTTGACCCACCTGCCTCAGATTTAGACGAGGGTGCATCCGCAAAAGATAGAGAGATGATCAAGGAAACTAGTCGGATGTTACACGTAGATTTGTCAAAAGTTGATTTCAAGCTGAATGCATATGCTCGTTTGTTGTATGAGTATGTTGATACAATGGAAGCAAAAGATTGTTATATGTGTATGCAATTGCCAGCATCAGTAGAAGAAGGCATTCAATACCATCATTTACATTTGACGTATGGCATTACATGTAGTGTGTTGTAGAGCATTTTTTATAGTAAGGCACATTTTGAGTACTACTTCTCAAATTATGATGTGGTACTCTCTGAAGTTCTAGTCTTTAAGTACCTGAATAAATATGATTACTGTAAGGTGGTAGAGAGGATGTCTACGTATTTTGTGCCTACTATTACCTTAGATACATCTTATGCCCATAGACACAATTTGACCTGCATGTTATCTGACATCGAAAAGCAGTTTGTGGATCAGATAGAAGATTGGCATACCTTATTTAGACCTGATCCGAAGAATAAAGTTATTCCATGGACACAGGAAGAATCAGATCATAAGGCAAAGGGGAGTTCTGGTCCAATAGCTTTAGACTTTCACCAAAAAGGGAAACTGTGTATTAGACACCCGTCAACATATTATGATAAGCTATTTGTGGATGAGAGTGATTGTGAACACATTTTCTTGATTGAGGACTCACTTAGAAAGGCGCTATTGGATACATTAACTATAGTGCCAAATGTGTATTTTGTGTTTGGAAAAAGTGCTTATGTGAAATTGGCTAAAAATTTGTATGGTACGTGTTATTTGGCTGTGATTTTTCCCAAAATCTTCCATGTGGATGATTTATGGCCTTTGAAAGGGAAAAGATCTCACAAAGGAAAACGTGGTGTAAGTGCGGGAGAAATTGTTGGGGATGTATTTGGAGCTATGACACCTAGCTTGGGTGTGATTTTGAATGATGTGAAATATGAAAGTTGGCAACGCTGGTGGATAAGCTCTCTATAAATACGGCCCAAATTCTATTACTTGTTGATGGGGAGATGGTTTCGATAAGGGCTATGATTCGTCTTGCATTAGATGTGTTATTAGCAAAAGCTGGAGGAGTCTGTAAATTATTGAAAGTTCAACAGTGCTGCAAGTATATTCCTGACAATAGTCGGAATATAAGGAAGAACATTAGTAACATTTCAGAGATACATCAAAATTTACAGGATCTGGCTGCCGATGGACTTTGGGAACAAATTGGTAAGGGATTTGGAAAGATTGGAAGCTGGTTTGGAAGTCTTGGACAAGGAATAATGGGATACATCTTGAAACCAATCATAATAGTTGTTATTTGTATAATTGTACTATTGGGAGCCATCAAGACATACCAGAGGCAAAAAACACGACATAATGATAATTCCTTGAAAAAGGGTGAACAGCAATTAGAATGACTGCAGTACAGTCATTATCTGCACCTTAAAGGGTTAGAAAGATTTAGACAGGGACGGCAAGCTACAACTTCTGTTTAGGTAGGTCTTTTATACAAGGAGAAAACTGTGAGCAAAAAGAATGTTGGTGTTATGACACTAGTAATAAGAGGGGGGAACTGATAGAGCGCTTACTGCACTCCAAATTGTATGGGTGCACTATACTCATGGTTTAAACGCACTCACATGTATTTTTGGCGTTTGCAGTGTTTCATGATTATTAAGATGCATTTATTCACTTATAGTAGCACTGAAATGTAGTATTCACATTCAAGTAGGATTTTACATGTATTAGTGACATTTACAATTTCTGTATGTTTAATGTGCAGAATGAAATTATACTCATGCAATGTAAACTGTGTTCAGTTTAAGTTGCCTGAATTGTAGGCCCAAATTGTAAGTTGTTTTGAGTTTCGTTTCTCCGTGGTTGGTCAAGAATTATTTAAAAGAATCCTTTTTGTGCTTGAAGACAATATGTTCTCATCCTACTGCAGGTGCAGGAATTTGACCTTGTTAGTCTCAGATTTAAGGAGATACCCGGAATGTCTTTGAAGAGGTCTGGAAGGCGAGAAGGGAGGACTCCTTTCGTGCCTGGCCTATCTGAAACCCAAGGCCACAGGGAGATGAAGAAAAATTAATGAAAGCTCCTCTGGAAAGCTACTGAAAACATTGCAATTGAAAAAGTTCACCATGTGACCTATTGTGGGTTGAACATTGTCTTTTTGAATGCTGTGCAGGGACAGATTCTAGAGACTTCTTCTAATTTTTGGAGGAGAAGGCGCATCTTAGAGCGAGCTCCATAACTTTAAGCTATCAGACCCAGTTGACGTGAGTACTTCTTAGGAAGTCAACACGTGCTGAAGCCTTTGGGATATGATATAAGAGAGATTGGTAGGACCCTCATTTAGAGCAGTGTAGGGAAACATACATTTTGATTTTGGAGTTCTTCTCAAATGAAAAGAGAATGGGACTCAGCTTCTTTTCTTTGCTGCATTTAGATTTTGGAGTTTATCACGTTATGCCTTTTGTACCGAATGAATTATATTTGTAGACTCGGATCTGTATTGGTTTTTATGTACCTATATACTCTGATATTAAGGTGTGTTTATATTCAATTATTATTGGCCTTATAATAAATCCACAAAATTGAAGTTCGGAGTCTGTGGTCCTTTAGAGTATGACAAAATTGAAAGTATAATCTTGAATTGTTTTACTACCCTCCACCACTTTTAGTAGGCAAATAAAAGACCATCAGTCTTGACTTTAGCAGAGAAAGCAGGGAATACAATTTAGCGTAATCAGGCCCTAATAAAACATGTTTGGCTAAACGCAAGCATTGCAAAACTACCACAAAGTTAGATGCCACATGTAGTTAGGAACAATCAGCAAATCAGGACATGATATATACACCGCACAGGGTGACCACACACTCACCACACCGGACATCTGGACATGCACACACTGGCTCACACTAGCTCACCCCGAGGTTGAGAGCCATCTGTCTCCCCCTTATCAGATAGTTGCACTTGTTGTTTATAACTATGATGCATTTCAAAGAATGGCAAAGTGTTTTATTGCACCCACAAAATGTATATACGTGCTGCAAAAACTTCTGAACTCCGAGACTGTCTTGAACCCAACTTGTTCCTGTTTTGCCAAATGCCTCTTGTTTTTTTGTTTAAGGTAAATTCATATCCGATAAAAATGAGTAACCCCTACATTTCTGGTGCTGCAGGTGAAATTGGCTGGCCGGGGTAAGCACACACAAGGGAGCGGGATACAACCCCGCTCTCCTTAAATGTAATGCCATGTCAGCCTTCTACCCAAAAAGTGTTGAGCAATCAAAGGGTATGTTCATAAGGTTTTGTTGTTACCCCCCGAAAATCTATTTGTATGCCTTCATACATCCTTAGCATCATGTCGCTGTCAATGGCGTGATCAGTCAGTCAGGTGTATAAAGACGAGCACACAGGTCAGTCAGTCAGTCATGAAAGCTTTATTCGATTTTCAGAGTAAAATCATAAAAGCATACATACATATAAATAGAAGTTCATTACATATTTGAAACAAAAAACAGTTAAAAAAGATAAAAAGACATAATATGGTTTTTAGGATGGTTGCATTGAGTTCCGAAATTTAATAACCAGTTTTAAAAAACTGATTACTGCAGAAGTAACACATTCATCTTCTAATTGTAGAAGCCTGGTCATGGCAGGTCTGCAGGTGCGGATTCCCCAAGCTTTTAAAATCGGTTTTAGGAAGGCTCCTCTGGGCAACTGATAAAATTTACAAAATAGAATACAATGTATATTTGATTGGGCAGAAATATTGTCACAGGGGCACAATAAAATTTCATTAGACCAAAGGTTACAGACAGGGAATGTAATCATACGATAAAAGTTACCAAATCTAAGACGGGTCAATAGCGTTCGGACATAGCAGTTTGGCTGAGTTAAGAGGTACCTTTGAAGGCCTTCATTGATAGTTACTTTTAGGAAATCAGTGACTGTAGTTTTAGTTTTTTCTAAAGTCCATCTCTTAGAAATTAGGTGGTTGAGAGCCAGCTCTCTTAGAGTTTTTCTGGACACCATTTCCATACTTGATGGTCTCACAAAGAACTCCGAATGGCCAAGTTCTATCAACATATTTTTTACATATGCAAGCCATTTAATGTTTGTCAGACCGTCGAGGCTAAGACAGTCAGTAATTAGATCTCTATTTAATGAGGTCTCCGGAGTGACCCAGATTTTATGCCACAAGAGTATGGGCGCAATTTTGATAAGATCTGAGATGTACAGCAAGCCCAACTCAATATGTATAAAATAAGTTGATGTTGATTTGGGGACTCCTAGTAGGTAGCGTGAAAACTGATTTTCTGTTTGTTGTATCAGAGATGGATTTTCGATCCCCCAAAGGCCTGCTCCATAGGTGGCAGTGGAAACGCATTTAGCTTTGTAGATTTCAATCAGCTCTTTCACTGGCCTGCCACCTATTTTCGAGGAGAACTTTTTTAGGGCGCCTATTTCTCGAGTGAAGGCTAAATTTCTGCCATTAATTGCTGCTAGCCAGTTTCCCTTCCTATCAAAATTTATACCTAGGTAAGAAAATTGGTCTGTGGTCTCTATCCTCTTGTTGTCTAAGAAGATTGGGCAAGACATTTTCTTTGTACCGGGTCCACAGGCCATCGTGAAGGTTTTTGAAATATTAATTTTTAGCCCTCGTTCTTTCATATAATTAGAAAATTTCTGGGCGGCCCTCTGGAGGCCGATGTTAGTTCGAGACATGATGGCAGCGTCATCAGCATAAAGAAATAATGGGGCAGGAGTGCCGAGAATTGTTGGGTAGTCATACTGAAATTCCATTAAGTGTTTGCCAATGGAGTTAATGTATAGGGTGAAAAGAAGGGGGGCTAAAATGCACCCCTGTCGCACCCCTCTCTTAATAGAAAATTTGCCAGAGCACTCCCCTTTGTTTCCAAAACGTACTCTGGCTCCTGCGTCGCTATAAAGTGCTTTTATAAAATGTAAAATGTTTAAATCTATACCCATCTCTGATAAAATGGACCATAATATCTCATGATTCACGCAATCAAAAGCGGAACTCAGGTCCACAAACGTGACAAAAAGTTTTCCCTTTTTTGCCTGATTATATTTTGATAGAACTAAGGCCAAATTTAGGCTCTGTTCTATAGTGCCTTTACCAGGGCTAAATCCATATTGTAGGTGTGACACTATCTTGTTCTCTTCCGCCCAAAGTTGTATTCTGATTAAAATTGCCCGAGCTGCTACCTTCATTAGTGCGTCTAAAAGCGATATTGGCCGGTAACAGGTGGGGTCGTCTCTGTCTCCTTTCTTAAAAATCGGAACGACTATGGCTTCAGACCAGGACGGTGGGAACCCGTGTCGATTAGAATGGTTTAAGACATTTGTTAGCAGGGGGCCCCACAAGTCAGGTTCGGCTTTGTACACATCTGTCGGAACGCCATCAGGTCCTGGAGCTTTGCCTGAAGGGCTATCTTTGATTGCCTTTGTGATCTCCGGGCAAGAAAAGGTTATGTCTATTGGGAATGAGGTAGATAAAATTGTGGGTTTTTGAATGAGTAGCCCATCCGCCAGTGAATTGCTATAGTTGAGATCTTCATGTTTATCATATAGAAGTTTAAAATGATTCACCCAGGTTTCCGCATTAATGGCTATATCTATAGTGTCTGACTGGTTATTTCGTAGATGAGGAGCATTGACAGCTTTCCAGAAAGCTGTATTGTCCTTAGCTTTAGAAGCTTCAGTTAGGGCCAGCCAGGCCTCTTTACGTAATATTTGCTTCCTTGATTTTACAGCCAAGTTATATGCTTTTCTACAGCTGCGAATCTCGACTGGTGATTTGTTTGTTTCGTGTAGCGCCCTTTTGAGAGCTTGAAGAGCTCGAGTGCAATTTTTATCAAACCAGCCGTGGCTGTTTTTAGGATTAGGACGATATTCTCTGGTTAACAGTTTTTTAAGCTCAAGTTGGATTTTTGAGAAGGTGGTCATAATTTCTAGTGACTCCTCTTTTTCTGTTAAGCAGACAGATATGTCATTTCGAGAGATATCCATTAGTTTATGAAGGAAATCTACAGGATTTACCCTATCCCATTTTATCGAGTAGCCATTTTTTGTGGCTAAGTTAATGTTAGGGTGATAAGTAAACTTCTCTGTGAAGGTCTGATGTATATTTTTGATTTTTAGATTGAAGGAGATTGGGTAGTGATCGCCAAAAAGGGCATCATGCGTTACCCAATCTACAATTAACCCTGCGTTGGGTAAGGAAATAAGGGTAAAATCAATAATTGAGCTACAACCCCGCCCATGGAAAGTTGGTTGAAAGGGGATATTTGGGGTACATAGTTCATTTATAAAAGACAAGTTAAAATGAAAGAGCACGTTATTAAGAAAATTTCCCAGTTTAGAGTGAACAAAATGGGTTGGGTTGTCGTCCTTGTGTTTACCAAGGCCGCAAATGCCTTTGGATCCATAAGGGCAGATTGTACAATTGAAGTCACCCACCCAAATCAAACACGACTCGTCTTCTTTCTGGGTCTTAATAATATTTATACTCTGAATAAGTATATCGATCTAGCTTTCTAGGCTGTTAATTGGAATATTATTATAAAAATTAATAAGGGTCACATATTTTACGTGGCCCCAGCTAATAACTAAAATCTGATAGAAGTCAGTGAATAAGTATTTAACAACTTTTATATCCTGTGTCGTAGAGAGATAAATGGCCAGGCCTCCTTTATTTTTCCCCTGTGGGGTGAGTTGTGCAGGTGCGTGAAAAGTCTGGTATCCCAATATGTGGAGTTCATCAACAGCCCACGTTTCCTGGAGGCAGATGACACTAAAAGTGGATACGATGTCTAGCCAGGGTTGATGGGATATTTTGTTAATAAGACCTGCAATGTTCCATGAGATAATGTTGTGAGCCACCAGTGGCTTCTTTGTAAGGGAATCATTGATAATTTCATCTCTAGGTATAGAGTTTAGAGTTGTAAGGGAACTGGGCTCACTAATATGATCCAATTGGGGAATAACTTCCAAAGGAGGTTTATCAGAATTGGTATGAATCTGATCATTGGCTACCTCTTTAATTAAGATTCCCTGAACACAATGGTTGTGAGCGTCCAAATCAGGGTTTCCAATATTTGGGTAGAGATTGGGATTCACAAAAGACTGTTCATAGGAGTGAGTTTCCGGGAATACTCCCATCTGTCAGTCCGGATCGTCTAGATCTGTCAGTACTTCGAAACGATTAGTAATAGGGACAGGCCATAAGGAATACTGGGGTGGATTACAAGTGTTTAGATGTTGATAAGAATAAGACCTGTGTGGAGAGAGTGGGGGGGGGAAAGTGGGCCGTCCACTGTCTTGTTGTACTAAGATGTTGAGGTAATGACGAATGTCTCACGTTTCTAAGTGTTTTAGAGGTGAATTCATTGTCACAAGGGGTGAGAAGAGATTGGGGATAGAAATAGCTCAGAACGCGGGTTGATATTCCTTCCCTTCCTCTCTCAGAGAACCAGTCCGCTATGTGGGTTACTGCACTTGGATCTTTAAAATTAGTGATTATGATGTCACCCTCTATGTCCTTGGGCCTACATCCCAACCAGGACAGCCTTCTCACGTGTAATATCTCACCGTTGATATTGGGAGGCAGAGGCCTATGCTTGCTTAACCAATCAATTACTTTATTTTTAAGTTCTGTGAACCCCTCTTTCTTACCCGATGCTAGTTTTGGGACTCCTGTCAATATAACGGCATAGGGTGCCGCCTCAGGTGGTAGATCTATGCGCACATCCATTCTTTTTGGAGACTTATTCGGAGAAACTACCCTAACATTGTTAGTAGGTTTACAGCCTAAGATATTGGGTGGGGGTATTTGTTTCCCCTCTCCTGTGGTGCCTAGTGCGGTTCTAGATTTGGGCAGGGGATGTGCATTGGCTTTGGGTGATGATGGAGGGTCCCTTGGAATGATAGTAGCAGGGGATTTATGAGTATCAGTTGTTTTAGAAGTTGCTAGATCTTTCAAAAGGATTGTATTTGAGGAGGATTCTGCTGCTAAAGTGTCTAGTTGATTGGTTAGCCTTTTAAGTCTCTCAGAGAATGGGAGTAATAAGGATTTGACTAAATGTTCAATCCTCTTAATTAAGTCGTCATTCAAGTCAGAGACAGCAGACGGTTGGTCCTTAGTAACTTGTGCAGGGTATAGTCTTGGAGTTTTGGTCGATTTCCTTTCATACCCTCGCTCCCCCGCTTTCTCTTTGCTGTTGCCCCAGGTCTTGGTTTAATTTGAGGATTATTATTTTTATTAGGTTTTGATTTTTCTTTGGATGATATGGTGAGTGGGGCCTCTGACGGGGTGGAGTGTGCGGAAGGGCCCGAATTAATATTAATGAACACAGGTTCTGTTGGAGTATCTGCTACCAGTGGCTGAGTTTGTAGAAGCAAGGGAATGCCTGGATCACTTATTTGAATAGAGGTATTGGTCGTGGGTAGTAATGGGGGGGAGGGAGTTGTATGAATGGGGCCTATTGATGAACGTTTGTTTGAAAGTGGGCCAAGCGACAAACGACGCTCTGTGTCCGCTATTTGATGGTCTAGTTTCGAGACAGCCTTTGCCAAAAAATGATCTAGGGTACCTTTCCGTGGGGGTCCTAATAGGGGAGATATCACTTTAGTTACGTTATCAAGCGGTTTGAGGGCCATTTTAGGGCGTATAGCAGACAAAGTGGTATTGGTATTGGTAGGTGATAATAGCTTACGAAATCTATAAGCAGAATGGCTAACAATCGTAATTAGCAGTATGGATATTATGACAAAGATGGAAAAGTCTTACTATCAGTATTGCATTCAGTCCAGAATTCCAAAGCCAAGGGGGGGGCCCGGCCTGGCCTCCCTTGGCCCCTGACGGCCACAGACGGCCCGCCCTCTGCCCGGGCTCAGCCCGCGCGCGGTCCCGCGTCGCGGGGGTAGTGTCCGTTTTTTAAACTCCTCCGGGCGCGGCAGATGGCTTTGCGCTGCTTCCGGGGTGGGAACAAAGAGGGAGCCTGGGTATTGTAGTCTCTACCTCCCTCCACACTGCAGCTGCGGGATTGGAAACGCGGCGGCGGGAGGGAGGAGGTGGCAGGAACTGCTAATATGGCACCACTCAAGGAACAGCAAAGGTAGGACCCAGCAGGGACAAACAGTCGTTGTGTTTCGAAGACGCCCGCTCTGCCGAGGTAGTGTCCGTTTTTTAAACTCCTCCGGGCGCGGCAGATGGCTTTGCGCTGCTTCCGGGGTGGGAACAAAGAGGGAGCCTGGGTATTGTAGTCTCTACCTCCCTCCACACTGCAGCCGCGGGATTGGAAACGCGGCGGCGGGAGGGAGGAGGCGGCAGGAACTGCTAATATGGCACCACTCAAGGAACAGCAAAGGTAGGACCCAGCAGGGACAAACAGTCGTTGTGTTTCGAAGACGCCACACAGGTCATATTTTGCTGTGTTCTGTTCATCCTGAATTATTTGGCAAAATTCAATCTGAGTGCATCTGGGTCAGCTGCAAGATTTTGCTGACAATGTCCCATAAAGCACTGGTGTACCAGCCCAAACATACTTTTCCCAAAGGTGTCGGGATTCACCTACCCACTAAGTGTCTGGAGTCTGGTGTTAGGTAGGAAAAGCTGGGTCACCAGCGGCTGACTGGAGGGGTCGACATGGCCATAAAAGTGCTTCATTGAACAGCAACAGAGGCTAGACCTGGCTGCAGGATTTCTATCAGTACATTTAATTTATTTTCGATAAAAGGCAGCTGTAGGTCGAGCACTTCCACTGCTATGCTCACCAAAAGGAAGGTCTATCCTCTGCTGGTAGACCTCTTGGCGAGTCATGCTCAGTCTTCGGAGAGGTATTTAACCCACTTGCATAACATAGGTCCAACTAAAACCTTTCCTTAGTGTACTGAGTGGGGAGTAAGCTGTCCACCTCCTTCTCATTGTCGTCTTCATGGTGGATATGATGCAAGGTCTGGGATGCATCAGAATCATAGTCTAACAAGGCCTCCAACCTGTGAAAATACGGGTGGTGTGGGAGGGGCTGGGAGCCAGGTTCAACAATGGCTGACTGCTTTTGTTATTTCGTAGTGAAACATGGCCCTGGCAAAGGCCGATGTAAGCACAGGTCTGGCACACATTCTACCAGAATCGGCATCTACCTGGGTATGGAAGGGGCTGGCGTGGACCCTGGGCTGGAGTGGATTTTTGGAATGGCGTCGGCACTGGGCAGGTTGTGGGTCCCATAAGGACAGTTGGCACAGAGGGAAGGCCAGACGGCAGAAGTATGCCTGGAGGCCCCCAAGGTACCAAGGGCACAGAGATTTCAGAGCATACCGGGCCCAACTGTGAAATTGCATCTGAATCGGTAGATGCTGGAGACGAAGGACCCATGAAGTACTGGAAGTGCTTCTTTTTGCCTGATTCCGACTAACGAGATGAGATGGGGTGGAATCCCACTTGGCCTTCTTGTGCTTGTGATGCACTTAGGATTTTGAATTACATAAGACTCTGGAGCGGGACCAACATTTGGTGCAGGGAGCAGTCGTGAAAGAGCACTTTTTCACATGCAACCTCTTCTTATGTTCAGTGAGATATAGTTCTGCTACCCCCTCCAATGACCTCCTAATGCATCAGGGTGCACTTTCACACTAATTTAAGTTGTGATCAGAGCCCAGGCACTCACAGACACATGTTGTCAGGGTCCATAATGGACATCTGCTTTCTGCAGTTGCTGCAGGTTTCAATCCTGTTATTATTGGGGGTAGTGGAGGGTTCTTCACACACTAAGAAATTCAGAAAATATCAGAAAACAGACAAGTTGGGAGTGAAGCTTCGGATAAATGCCCAGCAGCATAGAAAGGATATGACGTCAGCATGAAGGGGTGTTGCCTTTATGCAGCTTTGCTGTCACCGCTGGGGCAGTGTGAGGTCGCCATAGAGCCATGTGGCACTACCTGGAAGCGGGCAGACGCTATTGCTTGAAAATCTCTGAATCCAGTCTTACACATGAGCATATTGTTAATATGAGGCATCAGCAGTTAGAAGTATCTGTCAGAAACTATCTGAACTCTGTAACTCATATCAGACGATAGCAATACACCCAGAGAGAAGTGCCCAATACTACAAAACAAACTGTCCAGCACAGCACAAGTGGGAGACTCTCACAGAATGACAACCAAAGCAAAAGGCATTCTAAAGGAAAAAATGGAGGAAAATAGTTGCACTCTAGGCCCCAACCTTCCAGAGACTGAAAAAAGCTTTTACAGAAACAAGCACCCAAAATACATGTACTACCTCCCAATACAAAGAACACCAGGAAGGTGCCTCACAGAAGCAGTGGAAAATTATCTATCTCAGCATCTTAGCCATTCAAAAACCAGAAGAAATTGAATCACCAACTGAGTGAAGGTAAAGGGAAAAAAAATCAATTGAAGCTGAAAAAGCTAAATCACACTAATCCACGAGAAAAAATATATGGTACAAGAAACTGATCT
The DNA here is from genome assembly GCF_964204655.1 of Triturus cristatus. Classification (NCBI taxonomy): domain Eukaryota; kingdom Metazoa; phylum Chordata; class Amphibia; order Caudata; family Salamandridae; genus Triturus; species Triturus cristatus. Next base: position 1,202,181,712 of record NC_140584.1, read on the forward strand.
ACCCAAGTGAAGCTGGTGGAACAAGGGACATCATTACATGTTGACAGAGCCTATTATACTTGTACAACTCAACAAGCCAACTGATTAATTTGTTTTTGTATATTTAATTTATTTATTTATATATTAATGTGGATAATTCGTTATTTATTGTATTGTTTCTTTATATTAACTGGTATGTGTTATTTTATTTTATTATCGTAAATAGTTTTTTATGTTTCATTTTTTTCTCTCAATATAGTTAAAATGTATTTTATTGATGTTTTTGTTGTCGATATTGTTTGTATCAATATTTTTGATGTGTTTCATTTTATTTTAATGTTATCGATATTTTAGTGTTTTATTTTTTTGTCGTTGATATTTTTGTCATTGAGATTTCTTTAAACAATGTTTTTTTCTCGATATTAGTGTTATTTATATTTTTTGAATTGTGTGTCGATATTTTTGTTTACAATACTGTTGAGTCAATAATTCTGCAGTTTGATGTTGTGAGAGTCGATGTATCGTGATCCCTTTGAAATAAGCTCTGCAGATTCCCACCAGAAACAGGTAATTAAACTGGTACAAAATGTCAGCCACCAAATTGAAACATATATTTCTGTAGGTAACGCAGGAGCTACGAAATGTGTTTCAGTTCGTAATTGCTGATAGCCTGTGAAAGGATACTGTCAAATACAAATACAATACAAATTATCATTTTGATTTAGACCTCTTTTGAGATCAACAATTAAAATGGGTACAGATTCTATACATTATTTTTGTAAAGCCAACCATATACATAGCTTCTGTTAAAATTGCATTAAAAAAGATTTGATACATTTATACAAGTTGTAACAAACAAATTCATTGTGAGGGGATCTAATTAGTTAAATTAGATAATTGTCCATAAAAATATTATATCTAAAACATTTGGGTCTTCGAAAACTATTTCGGGCTTCTACCAAGGCTTTGTGGTGCAGACATCTAGCACATGGGTTATGTATTTAACTCCTTATAGGAAGCTGGCTCTGTGTATACTATACAAAAGTGAGGTATAGTGTGCAGAGTCCAGTGGAACCCCAAAGGTAGGCAAAATAGATAGCACCTTACTCTCTATTTGTGGTAGTGTGGGCGAGCAGTAAGGCTTTATCAGAGGGTAGTGTCAAGCATTTGTTGTACAGTTGTACACACTCAATCCGCAAATGATTGTCACACACTCAAAGACTGAACTCAGACCAATTTTGTTTTATAAAAATATTCTTTTAGTTATTTTATTTTCTAGAACCAAGCAAGCCTGGCACAGGTAAGTGATTTATACTTTGCAGTAGTAATACAGTTTGAATTGCAGTTGCATATATACTTTGGTTTGATTACAGTAGAATCACTGGGAATGCAATTCTTTGAAATATTGTACATATACTTTGTATTGGCTTTTCAATAGGATGTCAACTAGATTACTTTACAGATTACTTTTCTTACACAGTGTAGTATACCTGGTACTACATTAGGACATTTTCTGTAAACAGGTAAGTAAGAGCGTTTTGATTATTTGGTTACAGTGTTAAAGACGTTTATAGATTTCCCAACTCCACACATAATTTTTTTCACAGAAAACAGTCAATGTTATCCAATGGGAGGAAATTGTGTAATCGGTTAACAGGTAAGTACTTTGTTGTGGGAGTTGGGTTTCTGGGGTTAGACTCAGGGGTCCCCCAGGGTCAAGGATTCACTCTTGTTACACCCTCAGCGGGACTAGGGCGTCTGGTTGCAGATTGCTGAGGCCCAATGTTATCCAATAGGAGATAGCGGGCCTCTGGTCGGTGGCTGCTTAAGAGCAGGCCACAAGGTTGTGGGAACAAAGCTCCTGGAGTTAAGCTCAGGGCAAATGGGGGTTCAAGGTAGCACTAAAGGTACACCCTTAGCAGCACTTGGGCAGCCAGGTTCAGGGTGCTAGTTTGTCATCAGGAGCCTTGTTACTTTCAATGGGTAGTCTCCGGTTTGCAAACACACTGCAGGCTCGGGTCGAAGTTCTTCTGGGTGCGACCACCACTTGGAGAGGTAAGTTGGGATGCTGGGGGTTGGCTAGACACAGTCGGGTGCAGGGGTGTTTTTAGGGTCAGATCTTTTTACCAGCTCCTAGTCGCGGTTGGGGGTCCTTCCGGATTGAGTCTGCAGACGTCGGCTGGAGGCTTGAGGCAGGTCAGGGATCACTGGATCTCGGGTCTGGATCAACGAGGAGACCTTCTCATGGTGTTGGACCACTCGAACTCGGGCCGTGGGCGACGGGTGCAGCCTTGCTGATTTCGTCAGATCTGGAGTCAAATGGTGAAAAAATCTGGTGTTCACGGGAGACAAAGTCTTTTCTTTGGAAGGCAGGTCAGGTCCCTGGGGTTCTTGAGGTTGCTGGCTGCAGGACACACCGGAGTTTACTTTTCTGGAGGTGGGGACAGGCTGGTAGGGCTGGGGCCAAGTCAGTGGGCATCCTCCTCTAAGTTTTTGCACGGCTGTTCAGTCCTTCTTCTTTTCTTTTTCTAGTTTCTTGTCTAAGGAGGCAAGGTTCAGGTATGCCTGTAAATACTAGATTTAGGGATGTTACAGGTAAGTAAAAGGTTGGGACCAATGGGTCCACTCCTTGGGGTGGGTACACCCCCTATTATGCCACCCTCCAGTGGTAAGTGGGCATATGCCTCACTCAGGTTGGCTGGGTCCCCTGATCTGCAAGATGGCAGTGACTGAGAATTGTGATTCACCTCACCTTCACCACCTGAGGGATGGTGGTGGCAAAGGCAGGCACACCTCTCTTCCTGACTTGTTTTTCCCACCGATTCTCCCGCCCAAAGTGGGGGTGGTCAGAACCGGTGGGGGCCAGTTCCTGAAAGTAGCAACAGGCCTGGAAAAGCTCAAAACCGCATCAAGCCTTTGAAGCTTCCCCTTTGTGAACCCTGCCTATCCTGGGGGAGGAGGTTTGGCACCTCATCCCAGGTTGTGCATTGTTTCAGACCCCCAAAAGCAGCAGGCTCTTGACCCAGGGGTCCAGAAACGTATCTGGTGGTGGCAGCTGGCGAGCAGCCACTCAGCCTGGACACTAGTGGTAGGTCGTTTTAGAGGGGGCATCTCTAAGATGCCCTCTGTGTGCATTTTTCATATAACCCCCACTGGCATCAGTGCAAGTTTAATTTGCTGAGAAGTTGGATACCAAACTTCTCAGCTTTCAGTAAAGCCATTATGGTACTGTAGAGTTTGTAATGACAAACTCCCAGAAACATATACTCTTAATGGCATCAATGCAGTTACAATGTCTAAGAATCGGCTTAGACACTGTAGGGGCACAGGGCTCATGCACATGTACCCTCACCACTGGTATAGTGCATCCAGCTAGAGGGGTAGCTAATCTAAGCCAGGACAGTGGGTTGTAGGAATGGCACATAGGGACGTGTGCCATGTCGTATCTTCACTTTGTCCTACACCAAAACACACAGCCTGCAAAGAGTCGAAAGGTACAGGGCCTCTAAGGGTGGCATACTTAGTGCTGCAGCCCTTAAATGCCTTCCATAGTCACAGTGCCCTGGGTACCTGTAGTACCATTTACCAGGGACTGCCCTGTGGCCAGAGAGTGCCAATTGGGTTTGGTCTTCAATGCAGTTTTAGGGAAAGAACATAGGCCCTGGGTACCTGATTGGCAGGAGCCCAGGGCACACTCAGTCAAAGTACATCAGCAGTTCAGCAAAAAGTGAGGGCAACCATGCAGAAAAAGGGCTCTTTCTCACACAACCCCCTCCAAATGAAAAAGGATGAGACTAAACTTTCCCTAGAGTCTTCATTTTCTAATTGGAAGAACCTGGAAAGTCCATCTGAATTGGCATGGGAGTCCCAGGTCTGTGTTCCATTACAAAGTCCATTCCCTGTAGGGAGATGGACCACCTCTACAGTTTAGGATTTTTACCTTTCATCTGCATTAGCCACTTGAGAGATCTGTGATTAGTTTGAACTAGGAAGTGAGTACCGAACACGTATGGTCTCAGCTTCTTCAGGGACCAAACCACAGCAAAGGCCTCCCTCTCAATGGCACTCCAACGATGCTCCCTGGGGAGAAGCCTTCTGCTTATAAAGCAACAGGTTGGTCTTGACCTTCATCATTGGTCTGGGATAGGACCACTCCTATCCCTAGCTCAGAGGCATCAGTCTGCACAATGAACAGCTTGGTATAGTCTGGAGCTTTGAAAATTAGTGCTGAGCACATTGTCTCTTTCAGGGTGTCAAAAGCCTTTTCACAGCTAACTGTCCAGTTTACCTTTTTTGGGGCATCTTCTTGGAGGTATGTTCTGTGAGAGGAGTCACAATGGACCCATATCCCTTCACAAACCTCCTGTAGTACCCTGTCAAGCCAAGGAATGCCTTGACTTGGGCCTGGGTTATTAGAGCTGCCCAGACCAGGATGGCCTGGATCTTGAGCTGTAATGGTTGCACGTGGCCTCCACCAACAAGGTGGTCCAAGTATACCACAGTTTCCTTCCCTATCTGGCATTTGGATGCCTTGATAGTTAGGCACTCAGTTTGCAGGGCTTTTAAAACCTTCCCAATGTGAATAAGGTTATCCTACCAGGTGGAACTAAAGACAGCAATAGGATCTAGATAAGCTGCACTAAAGGATTCCAATCCAGCAAGGGCTTGGTTCACCAACCTTTGGAAGGTGGCAGGGGCATTCTTTAAACCAAAGGGAATAACAGTAAACCGATAATGCCCATCAGGTGTGGAGAATGCTGTCTTTTCTTTGGCTCCTGGTGCCATGCCAATCTGCCAGTACCCTACAGTTAAGTCAAAAGTACTTGGAAATTTGGTGGCACCCAATTTGTCTATAAACTCATCTGCTCTTGGGATAGGGTGAGCATCTGTCTTGGTGACAGAGTTGAGTCCTCTATAGTGATAGAACCTAATTTCTCTCTGTCCATCCTGTGCATGAGGTTTGGGGACTAAAACCACTGGGCTGGCCCAGGGGCTTTCAGAGGCTTTAATAACCCCTAACTCCAGCATCTTGCTGACTTCAGCTCTAATTCTTTCCTTGACTTGACTAGACTGTCGGTAGATTTTGTTCTTGACAGGTGCACTATCACCAGTGTCCACATCATGGGTACACCAGTTTGTTTGACAAAGGGTCAAGGAAAAGAGCTTGGGATTCACTTGCAAGACTTGCCTGCAATCAGTCTACTGTGGGGCAGTGAGGGTGTCTGAAAAGACAACTCCATCCACTGACCCATCTTTGGGGCTGTATGAAAGGAGGTCAGGGAGAGGGTCACTCTCTGTCTCCTGAGCCTCATCAGTCACCATCAGCATGGTGATGTCAGCCCTGTCATGGAAAAGCTTAAGGCGGTTCACATGGATCACCCTTTTGGGCGTCCTGCTTGTGCCCAGGTCAACCAAGTAGGTGAACTCACTTTTCTTCTCTAAGATGGGGTAAGGGCCACCCCATCTGTCAAGGAGAGCTCTTGGTGCCACTGGCTCCAAATATCACAACTTTTACTAACCTGGTTGAAATTCTACTAGTGCTTCTGAAGCTCCTGGCTGGCCTCAAGGTTCTTGGATGCCTTTTCCATGTACTCAGCCATTCTGGTCCTTAGGCCTAGTACATAGTCCACAATGTCTTGTTTTGTTTCTTGGAGAGGGTTCGCCCAAACCTCTTTTACAAGTCAAGGTAGTTCCCTGACAGGATGGCCATACAGAAGTTCAAAGGGGTAAACCCAAATCCCTTCTGAGGCACCTCTCTATAGGCGAAAAGCAAATATGGTAAGAAGACATCCCATCTCTTTTTGAGTTTTTCAGGGAGCCCCATAATCATGCCTTTGTATGTAAAAACTTTATTTCGGCCGTTCAGGCCATAAAAGTGCACAAAAAAAACAATTCCCAAGTTTATACAACAATTACATTTTCATAGTGTATGCACAATTAAAAACACATACTACCAAGTTCAGTTTTTTAAGAAAAAGAGCCGGACAATCATTAAATACACTTTAAGAATAGACAAGGGGTGCCTCCAGTTGATCCTCCCCTATAGATGCTTTAAAAGTCCTCTCCTAATATGCCACATGGCATTTAAAAACCGAGATACCGAGAATACAATTGGAGGATCAGTATCATATTTTAAAACTCCAAAAGCCTCGGCACAACGAATAAATCCTAAGTTTTTACATAATTGGGTTACCCAGCGTTCGCGGGGTAGCACATATGCCGGGCAGAAAAACAGCACATGCAGATCAGTTTCAGCCGTTAGTTTACAACTAGGGCACACACTCAAATTCTCCGGAGCCCATGAACTAGTGTACTCTGCCAAAGGTAAATTCCCCCATCTAAATTGCGCGTACAGTTTCCTCGCCATAGGTGGCTGGATTGCATCCAGAAAGGGTTCCTTCATGTACACCTCCTTTACTTGCAAAAACTCCCTTGTCAACCTGCCCTCTTTAGCGTTCTCCTGTAAAGACAGCAGGTTGGATTGCCTAAAATGTTTTACAAGGTCCACCCTAGAAATCATGGGACAGGATAGCTCAGGTGATGACCAAAGCTCTGGTCTCCCAAGCCTATCCGAAAGGCTTCTAATATGGGCCAACCAAGGTGTTTTACTAGGATTGAGTCTGGGGAGGAGCTCCTTCAGCTCTTCTTTAAACGCTTTCAGCTCGGGAGTTACCCATAACCTCCGCCAAAATGTCAAGGGCCTGAGGGCAATCTTTTGATCGATTGGCCTCATACCCAAGTCCATGCGGAGGGTAACCAGTGGGGTGCTGCGTGGTAGACCTAAGAGTTGTCTCATGAAGTTATTTTCTAGCTTCACAAAATCCATAGTAGAACTATGCCCCCAAAGCTCCGCCCCATATAATGTGGCCCCTCTTGCTTGAGCCTTGTATATCTCCACCACAGGGGCTGCTGGCTTGAAAGCCGATGTTCTGAGCATTTTCATTATCCCCCCCCTACTGACTGGGTGAGCCTAAGCTGTGCTTTGGTCAGCTGAGCGACCCACCCGAATTGCTCGGACAATGTTATGCCCAGATAATCAAATGTCCTTACTTTGTCAAGGTGGATGCCATTGAGAGAGGGGTTTGGGTGTGTGCTCTTTGGAGGGTTGAAGATAATAAATTTGGTCTTAGATAAATTTATCTCAAAACCTCTCATATTACAGAACTGTGCAAACCCATCCAGGATGCGTTGAATGCCTGGGGATGACTTGGACAACAGCAAAGTGTCGTCCGCAAACATCAACGCAGGTATTTTCCCGGTGGTCAGTTTTGGTGCATCAGTATCTTTTATGTTGGTTAAAAAAGCAATAAGCCCATTGATGTAAAGACAAAATAATGTAGGGGCTGAAACGCAGCCCTGTCTAACCCCCTTTCTGACAGAGGAGCGGGAGGAAAGTTCCCCATATTTACCGCATCTAACTTGTGCATAGTTATCTGTGTGTAGCCTCACCAGGACATTTGAAGGTATGATGGAATCCCAAGCTCACCAAGCACCTCCCACAGCTTCTTTCTAGGGACAAGATCGAAGGCGGACTTCTGGTCAACAAATATGAGATAGAGGCTGCCACCCTCCATCCTCACCGTTTTCCAGAAAAGTAGCTGTAATCTGAATATCTGGTCCACGGTGGACATACTTGATCTGAAGCTGGCCTGGTAGGGGCTCAAAATTCCCTTCTCCTCCATCCACCCCTGTATACGGATCAATAAGACCCTGCCCATCAGCTTTTGGGTGTTATCAATTAGACTTGGGTGCTATCAATTAGACTTTGGGTGTTATCAATTATAATCATGCCTTTCAATGTCTTGTTAAACCTCTCAACTAGTCCATTGGTTTGTGGGTGATAACTTGTACTGCACTCCACACTCTTTCCACATGTGTTTTAGGTAAGCAGACATGAAGTTGGAACCTCTGTCTGAAATCACCTCCTTAGGAAACCCTACCCTGGTGAAGACACCAATGAGGGCCTTGGCTACTGCAGGAGCTTTGGTAGTCCTATGGGGGATTGCCCCAGGATACCTAGTGGCATGATCCACTACCACTAGTATAAACTTGTTTCCTGATGCTGTGGGAGGTTCAAGTGGACCCACTTTGTCCACACCTACCCTTTCAAAGGGAACCCCAACCACTGGTAGTGGAATCAAGGGGGCCTTTGGGTGTCCACCTGTTTTGCCACTGGCTTGACAGATGACACAGAATCTGACAAACTCCTTTACTTTCTCAGACATCTGGGGAAAGTAAAAGTGGCTAACTAGCCTTTCCCAGGTTTCGGTTAGGCCCAGATGTGCAGCTAGGGGGATGTCATGAGCTAAAGTTAGGAGGAACTCCCTGTACTTCTGAGGTACTGCACCAAAACACGCAGCCTTCAAAGACATTGTGTGAGTGTAAAGGCTCAGTAAGTGCTGCAGCCCTGGTCACAGTGCCCTGGGCACCTGTGGTACCATTTGCCACGGACTGACCTGTGGCCGGAGAGTGCCAATTGGGTATGGTCTTCGATGCAGTTTTTGGGAAAGAACATAGGCCCTGGGTACATGATTGGCTAGAGCCCAGGGCACACTCAGTCAAAGTACATCAGCAGTTCAGCAAAAAGTGAGGGCAACCATGCAGAAAGAGGGCACTTTCTCACACTCCTCCACTGCATAGTTCACATAAACCTGTCTTATCTCCTGTGCTGCTCCAATGTTTTGTGTAAGCTTTTATTGGTAAAGACCCTAGGCGCAGCATAATAATGCAACGAAGCGCGCAGCGGACTCGCGCAGCGGGCGCGCCGCTGGCGCGCCGAAGGCGCGCCTAAGGCAAGCCCGTCTGCGCCCGTCCGCGCCTGCTCAGCGCCCAGTGCCAGAAATTCTGTCCTGATCCCCCCGGGTACTCAAACCATCCTCAGTTACGACGCTCGTACATTGCTGACTCTGAGGAAAAAGATTAGCCCGGCCTGCCACCGCCTGGTGCCGCATGAGTTCCCCCTCTCTCCTCCTAATTACTGTGCTGCTTGCAACTAGTCTATCCCGAAAATCTTCGATTCCCCCTTCCACATCAAGCGTGGGATTGTGGGGAATATAAGTAATATAAGTAATAAAAAGGATAACTACCTAGCATGTATTTTGCTAAATGCTAGATCTCTAGTCAAGCACAGTCTGGAGTGTGCCAGACTTTTGGATGAACTGGAGATCAAAATAGCTTTCATCACTGAATCTTGGACCGACCCGGCTTCTGGACCGGATATGGTGAAAGCCACCCCCCCAGATTTTCTCTCCTATAATATGGATAGACCTCTAAGAAGAGGTGGGGGTCTGGCGGTGATATATCACCATTCCATTAAAGGATCCTTCCAACCCTGCCTCTTACAGTCATGCGAAGCACTATTTTTTAACTTTACGCTCTCCCATCATGAATCCTTTAAGGGCTGTTTGGTGTATAGACCACCGGGAAATCGGAATCTGTTCCTGGCCTCGGTTGGTACGTTAGTGGAGGAGGGGATGCTCTCTCCAGCCTTCACAGTCCTGGGTGATTTTAACTTTCATCTTGAGTTAAGAGGAGACGCGGATTCCATTGCTCTACATGATCTCATGATGTTAGGAGATCTCAGGCAACATGTGATAGGGCCTACGCATAAGGGAGGACATACCCTGGATGGGATATTCTCCAACTTCAGTAACCTCCACTTTAGGGGCCTTCTCCCATTAACTTGGTCCGATCATTGCGCAGTTAACTTCGATATACGGCTAGATTTTCCTGGCAAGGAAGCCGTTAATCGAAAGAACTATATAAAAATCCGAGCTTGGAATAGGCTGAAGGAAGTCCCATTTAACAAAATGCTATAGTCTCCAACAGATTGTCTGCTGGACGATGTGGACAGCGCTTGCCAACACTATACGGGTTGGTTGCAGCGGGCCTGTGACAGTTTAGCTCCGACCAAAGAACTGCGATCGAAGAGAGCACAGCCTTCGGCCCCCTGGTACTCACAGGAATTGAGAACTCAAAAGGCAATCTGCAAGAAACTTGAACGTGCTTGGAGGAGCAATTATAACGAGGCTGAGCGGAAAGTGTATAGATCCAGCCTTCATACCTACAAACAGACAATCGCTTCTGCTAAACAAATATATTTTGCTGCACAGATCTCAGAATCTAAAAACTCAGCAAAAGAACTGTTCAAGACTGTCAAACTTTTGGCCTCACCTAAGTCAAGCCCTGTCCAACCTAGTCAACAACTCTGTGAGGAGCTGGCCAACTTTTTCCTGACTAAGGTTGAACGCATTTGTGAGCCCTTTAACAAGGGATCTAATGACACTTTGGAGTTGTGGATGGAACGCCCAGGGTCTGAGCTTGCTGCCAGCCCAACTTTCGATAAATTTCGGACCATCCCCATTTCAGACATTCAAACTGGCATGAGGGAAATCAACTCTGGCTCCCCTTTTGATCCCTGCCCCAGCAGAGTGGCAAAACTTGCGTCCGGTCCGATTGGAGTGAAGCTTACGAGCATATTTAACCTTATGTTCGAAACCGGCCGATTTCCAAAGCAATGGAAGCTTGCTTCCATCCTACCTCTTCTAAAAAAACCTAACCTGCCTCCAGATGACCCCAATAGCTTCCGCCCGATCGCCAGACTCCCCTTTCCGGCTAAATTGATTGAAAAATCTATGAATAAGCAACTTAGTCTCTTCCTAGCCGAAACTCAAGCATTCGACCCCACACAATACGGATTTAGGCCAGGTCATAGTACTGAATCTGCCTTGATCAAAGCAACGGAAGAAATTAGAGAGGCGGTGGACCAGGGAGGGAAAGCAGCGCTGATTCTGCTTGACCTGTCGGCAGCGTTCGACACCGTCCACCACTCTATTCTTCTGAATCGCCTAAAAATGTGCGGAATTGGCGGAAAAGCTTGGGACCTCATTAGATCTTTTCTCACAGACAGAGAACAAGTGGTCACCTTGGGGGAATTCCATTCTAAACCTTTTTCCACACCTTGTGGCGTCCCTCAGGGGTCATCACTTAGCCCCACGTTATTCAATATTTATGTGAGCGCTCTGGCCCCTGTGATCAGCGCGTATGGATTTGGAATCACTTCCTACGCAGATGACACCCAAATAGTGGTCTCTCTGACACCTGAGGGCGAGCTAGACACGGTAAAGCTCCTACAGGACTGTATGCTAGCAGTGGGGAGCTGGATGGCGAAGAATTGCCTCAAACTAAACTCAGATAAAACAGAGGTTATTCTGTTCGGAAATGTTACTAATTTCTGGACCCCTGCCTGCTGGCCGGACTCTCTTGGCACGCTTCCAGTCCCGGTCGTCAAAGCAAAAAACCTCGGCATAATCCTGGACGACAAATTGACCTTTGACTCTCATATTAAAGAGGTGACGTCCAAAACCATGTATACCATTAGGATGCTGCGGAAAGTGCTACCCCTACTTCCCTCGGACAGTATACACACAGTGGTCAGGGGGCTGGTACTTGCCAGGTTGGATTATTGTAACGGTCTGTATTTAAATGCGCAAAGTAGAGCACTGAGCAAACTTCAGATTTTACAGAATGCTGCTGTCCGCCTCCTCACGGGCGCCTCACGATTTGCCTCTGCGTCCGCAGGAAGAAAAACTCTGCATTGATTACCAGTCAATAGCCGCATTCAGTTCAAGGCCCTGACCTTTAAGGCTCTGCATGGCTTAGGCCCAGATTTCTTAAAGAATAGGTTACACTGGTATGTGCCAGGCAGAAACCTACGCTCTAAAGAAGCCAATTTGGCGCAGGTCCCGCGAATTAGGAAAGCTCGCTGGGGAGGCAGAAGTTTTGTCTGCGGGGCCGCCAAGGCATGGAACGAACTTCCTTTGTACCTTAGGTCGGCAACGGATTTGCTGTCTTTTAGAAGGGAACTTAAGACTTGGCTGTTCCGTAATGAATAATTCTGATCTCCTCTTCCATCTGCCTCTGACTCAGCCTTCTTAGGATCTTGCTAGACAGCGCCAGGACGCCTCCGGGTAATTGTCGCGCTATATAAAAACCAATAACATAACATAACATAACATTTTCTTTAAAAATAAAGTGCCCTGTTCCACTCTTAAAAGTTTTGCGCTTGAAGAGGGTTCTTAATGACCCTACTTCCACATTCAGTAGACTCCCATTTGATTATATTGGCCAGAGCTCTAGAAAAGGCGCTAACTATAGAAAGCTCTAGACGTAGTGCTTGAACTGATACAGCTTAGTTCATTGTGGTTATTTTACAGAGTAACCTCCCTTTGCTCAAGTTTAGTGTGTGCCATTCGTTTATGGAAAAATATTGTAGTGCATATGATAAGGTAGGGGGATTCGTAGTACAATATACTTCAAGGAGGGAATTAAAATGTCTCTTTCCGGAGGAAGAGTAAAATCACTTTAGGGCGCTTATAAGATGCTGTCCACATGAGGTAAACTACATCCATGTATGCAACCAGCAGCATTCAACTGAACCAGCAATTGCCATTTCAAATAACACGCTTACATCAATATGCAAATCATAAGACGATACAGCCTGTTCACCCTCTAGGATCTAGCATACAATTTAAAAGTGGGCTAAGACTTCCAATTTTCACAGCACCCCCATGCCTGAAATAATGCACATCCAGCAACTTAGTTCTATCTACTACCCCTAATTCTTTCAGCGGTATGGGCTTGGGTGAAAACATTACTTCACAGAAGTCACCTGATCCTAGGAGGTCGAAGTTTAGCCCCCACTCCAGCAGAGGTTGACTGACTGGATAATACTTAGTTAGAAAAAATGTGTTGCCGTTTAATCTCATTCTACTCTACTCCTCCCATCAGTGACTAATCATATACCCACCCTTATGATAGATCTCTCTGTATACCTTTACAGCCTAGTTTCCCTCATGTTAGTGTTTCCCTTCATTTAGTTATTAAAAAGTAGGAGATTACCAGCATGGATATCATTGGGCTGATCATGCCTGGAAACAATTGCATTAAATGTACCTTATATAATGTGGATAATCGGTCAGTGCATAAAAATAAAGAATTACCAACTTTAAAATTACTTCTTAGAGGTCAGAAAAATCACCTTGCCTGATTGCAGGACATTTTAATGTCTCATTCGAGCCATTAGACGGCATTGCTTCTGTCATTGACATGGAAGATGAAGCCAGGGGCATCCAGAAGTTAAAAACTGAGCAGTTACAATTGTAGTCGGCCTCCACCATACAGTTGTTGTTTCTTACTCTTGCGTATGGCTTTCGTGCTTGAAATGGGAGATTTACATCAAACAGACTCAGAGCATTTACGTTTGGCAGAGGGGGCTGTCAGAGTAGAATTTATTATACTATTTTGGACACGGATTTATGACATTTAGTGCTGGACTTTCCAATATTGGCCAGGATTGACAGTGTTCACAGTGCACTAAAGTTAACAAGACCTGGTTGCTGATAATACTGATATATCTAAACAGTCAGAGGAGGTCCTGTCAATTAGGGATAACAGAAAAACCGAAATGGTCAAACCTGTTTATCAACCCTGATCTACTATTGCAAATTTAAAATCAATATAATAAAGTTCTTGGCCCCTTAGTGAATTGCTCATCTAACACGATTCCAAAATTAGATCTTCATACTGCCCTGTTTAGGGCCTTGCATCATCTATGCACGCAGGAAAATCCTTCTTTTAATTCTCTTGTTTCTCAACCTTCTCCTTGGTTTTCCAGTGAATGTTGACAGGCCAGAGGAGCATTGATCAAGGCTATTAAATTAGTGGATTGCAAGGCATTTAGGGAAGCGTGCTCCCAATATATATGAAGTGTGGCCTCTTCCAAACAGGGTTAAATCAATTCTAACTGGTATGCCCTTTTGTATGTTCTAGACAGAAGGACACAATAGCCTTTTGGTATATTATAGCACACAGTAGTCCAAGTAATGTTAGCCCCCTAGAGCTCTCTGTTCAAACACAACAGTGGGTTGACCATTTTACTGAAATTCATGCGTTGAACGGACCAAAAACTGTCGCACACACCTGTAAATGCAGACACTTGAAACTTAGGATATATTGCCATTTTTACCAATTATACCCTAATGGATCACAATCCTGTTCAATTCAACTTGGAGGACACATATAGGGCTAGCCAATCCCTGCAATCTGGGAAAGCTTCCGGCCCAGATAAGACTCCATTCAATTTATTTTGCTCTGAGCCCGCTGTGTGGAGGCCTTATATGAACCTATCATCAAATAGGATTATGACCGTGAAAAGAATCCCTGATTCATGGCGTGGTGCTGAGATCATTCTGCTATTTAAAAAGGAGGATAGGACCATCTCTGGTGATTATTGGCCTATCAGTTTAATTGGCAATCTACAGAAAGTGTATCACCGCCAAGTCGTAGACAAACTGCTTGACTGGATAACAGAATCTCAGATCCTTTATCCCTTCCAGACAAGATTTCGTACTAAGGTGAGTACAATTGACCAGATCTTTCGCAAATATTTTTTAAATGGAAATACTAAAGGCTGTCTAAGGACCACATATATGTGGCCTTTGTGGACTGAAGAGCAACATTTTACCTTGTCCCTAGGCCATGTTTGTGGCCCACCCTTGCCTCAATCAGAGTGAACCCTGCATTATTAGGAATCCTTATCAGACTTCATGAGGAAAACTCAAGTGAGATGAGGGGGAGGGTGCGAGCTCACAGATCGCATACTTGTTGAGGGTGTGGTGCATCAAGGCTGTGTGTTGGCTCCTATCCTTTTTTCGCTTTACATAAATTACGTTATAAAACATCTCAGAGCCTGAACCCAGAACTCTCCTAAACTGATATGACTTCCTGTTTCAGCTTTGTTATTTACTGATAATACTCTCTTAGTTTTTTGCAGTCCGGCTGGATTGCAGACCTTGCATAGTAATTATGTCAATCTTTGATGTCTGGAACTAAATATACAAAAAACTATGGTCATGGTTTTAATCCACGCAGGTCATTTAGAGGAGGGTCCTGAGGAAGGGGCTGACTTTGCAAATAGCTGATAGCTTTGAATACCTGGGTGTCAGAATAGATAAATCTCATACCTGAAGAACACAAATACAGAAAAGTGAATTGACCCTATTACAAAGAGCTTCTTCAGTTATTAAAAGATTTAAAGCTATTACTCCCAAATCTTTTCCCCCGGTTATTGAGGTATAGTGTGCAAATGCAAAAGCTGTGGTTCTTTATGGGGCTTAAATTTGGGGAATAGGGAAAACCACTGGTCTGACCTCCAAGGAAAATAGCTTTTTAAGATTCCTATTTAGCCTCCCTAAATTACTTCTATGATCCCTCTATTTTTTCACACGGGTCTCAAATGTGTTGGAGATTTATCCACCTTGAAACCTCTCCTCTTTTGGGTAAGATTGTGGTTAACCCTCGTGTTATCACATTATAGGTCTTAGTAGAAATTATTAATATGAGGAAAGTGCACTTATTACTGTGGATCCTACATATGAAATTGCACGCTAGTGACATTGAATTGGGATCCTGTTGGAGTGATCCTCCATCTATTAATAAAAGTACTAAGGCTATCACAAAAGAGGACTTTTGTAATCTCAACATTGATCCTTACCACAGTAGTTCCAAACTATGTGGACTTTCGAATGTGTTTTTGTCTAATAAATACTTACCTTCCCTGTTACCATATATGTATGCAATCATATGAGCAATTTTCCTTGGAAACTAGTTTTTGTTTCCATAAATAAATCTTTACAAAACAACTTATTTTCCAATCATACTTTTTACTTAAAATTCATAAGAAAGAAGGGAACAATTTCCCCTGCAGGCCCAATTTTTCGGGCATTGGTTCAGCCACTGAGAAAATGTCAGAGTATATTAATGTCTTCCTAGCACCTTTGATGTATAACCTAGCATCTTATATCAAAGATACCAAAGATTTGCTGCAAAAACATCTGAGTATTCCATGGAGTGAGAAATCTTTACTGGTTACCATGGATGGGAAAAGTCTTGATACTAATATCAGACACCAAGAAGGCTCAAAAGCTTTGAAATACTTTTGGGGTATGAAATCAGCATCTCTCCAATGTCATTTCAAGATGGTTTTGGAAGCAGTAGAATGTGTATTGAAACATACCTACTTTTTATACCAGATCACCTCACAACATCAGATTTGTGGGACCGCAATAGGTGCCAAATTTGCTCCATCTTATGCCAACCTGTTCAAAAGGTGATATCAGAGGGAGCATACATGGAATGAATCAGCTCATGAAGGATGGGGCTTGTTACATAGATGACATTTTGATTGCATGAGAGAGTTTAGAGGGGCAAATTAATTCATATCATAGGTATCTGAATGACAACAGGGTCAATGTGGAACTATGTTTAGAATACAGTGAGTCCACCATCTCTTTTTTGGATTTCGAACTCTATGTCAGGGATAAAATGTTGCAGTCATGATCATTCTGTAAAAGTACAGTCAGTAACAGAATTTTTAATTATGGATTGGGTCACCCAGTACATCAGAAAATAAATATTCCCGTTGGGGAACTAATCAGACACAGGAAGAATTGCTTTAATCCAGAAGATTACAAATTAGAAGACCAAACAACTTTAGAAAGATTAACTATGAGAGGCTATCCTAGTAGCACTTTGAATCAATCTGTTACAAAAGTTAACCGCACATCACGTAAAAACGCTTTTGAGGCAGTCAGAGAGACAGGAATGTCGTACTAATAGGCACCAAGTTAGATTCAGCACAAAAGTGTGTGCAGAAAAAGGTGCAATATTTATGTAGTGAAAGAGCCACTCTTGTGGTTTGGCACCCTATGATGACCTTCAACTACCACCATTTTAACTGACTTTAGTGTGTTATTATACCCTAGCCTGGATATATGAGACGGTCCTGCATATGCTTGTTTCTCTTCTTTCTTGTAATCTTGTTGTCTTTCAGTGGGAGCTGTCACAGAGTAGGGATGTGCACTTGAAATGTGAGAGGGAGAGAGAGGTGTGGAATGTGCTTTTTAGTCTTGAAGTGCAGTGTTGTGGGCGGTGGTGCACACGTGCTCGGTGTTGTGCATTGGTGAGAACTATTATGAGTTCTTACTATTGGCTTTGACATGGCCTCATGTCATCTTGCTTTCTGACTTTACCTTGCTTCAAGCTCTTCTGCGTGCATAGTGGTACTTGCAAGTTGTTTGGGTTATGTGAATTATGAGTGCTTACTATTGGCTTTGACATGGCCTCATGTCATCTTGTTTTCTGACTTTGCCTTGCTTGTTAATTATGAGTTCTTACTATTGGCTTTGACATGGCCTCATTTCATCTTGTTTTCTGGCGTTGCCTTGCTGCTCGCACATTGCTGCGAAGTGGGAAGGGCAGGTGTCTGCTCTTCACTTGTTTTTCGCTCTTCACTGACCAGAGTGAACTGGATATTATCTGTAGAATGTGCAACCCTGCCTCGAAGCCAAAATACGGGAGCTTGGCCAGCCTCCATCAAGGCCTTGACGCAGACTGGTACAGCCAGCTCGGTTCTTTCTCATGAGAAGGGGGCTAGGTTTTCTAGAAGCTTCGTCCTATGTTTAGTAATGATATCTAAGCTGGGACACTTCGAGGGCCAGGTGAAGGTTCACCACAGAATAGACGTATTGCTGTGGAGGTGATGGAACTTGGGTCCTGACCGATCTCCTTCCTGGGCTGTTGAAAGGATTTCCTCAGCTAGAGTTGGCAAGGATGTTGCAGAATCAGTCAGTGAGCTGTTCCTAACCATTTATATGTATATATTTTTTACTCTTAGCTATTTGCATATATACTGCAATTTAATCGAATTGTTTATTGTAGTTAATTGGCATTTGGGAGTCAGCAATTACTGATATATTCGGCCTGCCTTTTTAAAATATTGCATTAATAAACTTGTGTGTCAGTTTAAATGCACCAGAATTTGAATTCTTGCCTCGCCTTTCGGAGTGCTGGGTTTTCGCCTCGCCTTTGGGAGTGCTGTTCAAAGTGTGTGATTTAAAGGTGCAGTGGTACATTTGACTCTCTATAGGGGAGTGCAGGGTTTGGGTGTGTCTTTTGAGTGAAAAGCAAATTAATTACAATTTAGTCTTCTAAGGAGAAATTGGGATGTTTTACGCTTCGATAAAGATCTAAAAGAACTTATCAACTCTCATCCAATGATCACATGTAGGAAGGCAGAAACACTAAAAAATATTCTGAGCCTTAGTGATACATACAGGTTTATGCCTGAGCAAGACGGCACATGGATCAAAGAAAAGTTATATCTGTTGTAAATTTATCCTCGATACAACCAACGATTTTGGAACTTTGGACAAAAGTAGGGAATTTGGTATCATAATGTTTATAAATTATAACACAAGGTTTTGGGTGTATCTGATCAAATCATCATCAAAATCTTTAGTCGGTGTGATTGGGAATAGACCATAAAAGTATGTAAAATACATTGCAAATCCATGATATCACAAAAAATGTAAAACTTTAGACATGGTTAAGATAATTAAAAATAATAAACATTAGAATGCTTTTACGGCTCCGTCGTTCAAAAAATGTCCCAAAATGTAAACAATCAAAGATGAAATTTCATGATTAGAATTCGAGGCACCAACATAATCATAACACAAACGAGCAAAGCTAGAAAGTGGGCGAACAAAAACTCCAAAATAAGGGCCTGCTATGTACTCCTGCTAGTGCAAGAATAGGGCGGGGGCGCCTCCGCATGGTATCATGTGACAGAAACAAACTCTAACCAGTCATAACTTCCTAAATAAGGGCTGTCACAAGAAGTTTGTCTTCTACAAAGAAAATGGGCTTATATTAGAGTCTTCCTAAAACTGAAGGCATGCATATGGCTGATAGTACTGTAAAAAACGTAAAAACAATACCAGAACCAAAGTACAATTATCCAATCATAGTTTTCACAGACATAGTAACAAATTTCGGGCGAACTTAAAAACTGTAAGTGGAGCAAGGCAACTCTACACTGTAGGAATACTAGTTTGCGTAACAAGGTGGTCAAAAAATGCAAATTGCAAAAAAACATAAAGTACAGAAGTAATTGTTCAGAGAAATTATCACAGGGGCAAAATGATACTATGTGTCCCTCTGGGTATGAAACGCTTTTAAAACACAGGAATCAGTATGTTGAGCCCGCCCTGTTTCGAGAAAAAAGTGAACACTCCTATTGTGTGAGATCAAAATACAACTACATAGGGTAATCGCCAGTGACTAAAGATCTCTAATAATACAAGACTGAAGGTTTTGCCAACTCATTTTTCATTGTTAGATCTTCACAGTGCTCCAGGAATGTTGCTTTCACCTCTTATCTTATCAACTTTAGAAATACTGCTAGGCCCACAGAACAAGGAAGAAAAGCCCAGATTTGCTAAAGTATCCTGAATATATCTCAGCCATGGAATGGAAAAAGCTTGTCCAGGTCAGAGACAGTCAAGGATGATATCCCTGCATAGCTTTGCTGCTGAGTTTGTCCAAATGCAATACCATAGCAAAAGAGGCGCCAGAAGCACCTAGTCAGAGATAAAACCACAGTTTAACTCAAAATGAGTCATAAAGCTAAAGGTAGTAGGTGTTAAGTTCAACAACCGGTGGAGAAAACGATTTTCCTCTGCCTGTAGGGAGGAACTTTTGTTAAAACCCCACACTTCTGTGCCATAGGCAGCTGCACTACTACACTGGGAATAGTACACCTTCAGTTCTGGCAAGAGGGTCCCTCTAGTACCCGTTTTCATAAGGTTGCAAACTGTCCCTGCAGTTATGTTGAGTTTAAGACTAGAGTGAGTAAGCTGGGATTTCCACGACCATGAGGAACTAAAGGTTAGGTCTAGATAACAAAAGTAATCGACACTCGTAAGTGTTTTCCAACTATTTAATTTAGCTTTGACTTACCAAGTCTTCAGGACATTTTATGCGACTTAGTGTAATTAATATTTAACTCAAGATCTTGTATAAAAAGAAAAAAACTGTACACTTGCAGCCTTAGGGCATTTGGAATAAGAACTAGCACGACATCAGTTTATAGTAGAGCAGGGACAGAGGTGCCGGCTAGTCCTAGGGGGTCTACTTGAGAGGAAATTAGGTGGGCTGTTAGTCCAGTTATATCACGAATAAAAAGCAGAGGTGCCAGCAGCCGCGGTCCGTGCAGGTAACAGCGGTGTGGTGGTGGGGCTGTGTAAGGGGGGATTTTGAGGGACGATGCTGAGGGAAAATTAAATAAATAATAAATGTTCCCTCAGCATTGTCCCTCGACATCCCCCCTTACACGGGCCCACCACCCCACAGCTGTTACCTGCACGGACCGTGGCTGGGTGCCAGTATGCACCCCTGCCGAACGCCACTCTTCAATCGGAAATCAGATGAAAGCTTGCCATGAGCATTTAAACAGACTTTGGCTGGGAGATCTGCATGTAAAGAGTACAGAAAGTTCACCAGAGTGTGGTCCACTCACTTATCCAGCAACATTAACCACAATTTGGTTCGTTCACTGAATCAAAGGCTGTGGACAGATCCATAAAGGCAAGATAAATAGGGCTATGTCTGGCGTGGGTGTACTTGGTAACTGTTAGGGCCAAGTTCAGGCACCGTTCATTGGTACCTAGTTTAATCCAAATCCAAATTGAAAAGGAGAAAGAATGCCCTTATCGGCAGCCCATTTAACTAGGCAATCGTATATCACTCTGCCAATGATTTTTATTGTGCTATTAATGGAGAAGGTAAAGCAAAAAAAAATTGTATACCTACTCTATTTTTGCATGAAATATTAATTACGTAATCATTCTAAATATTAACTTGTACAAATTGTGTGGAGTGCCATAATTAACCAACATTTGCACCTTAATAAACACGAGATACACGTGGGACTAACATGCTAATTGCATGGCAAATAATTAAATGATTATCTATGGTACGCAAACTAACTAGGATGTGTTGAAATAGAGAATTGCATGATCTATGTTGCTTTTGTGATGGTTTGTGCTTCCAGTGCTGCAGAATGGTGAGTATTATTGCTTTAAATGTTGCTACAAGCTAGGAAAATACTAATATATATTAGGATTAGTGCGGGTTAAACATTAGAATCTTCATTTCCATATATAAATTACTGTTATGTTTGTTTTTGCTTAATTTGGCATTTGGGCCTACTAGGCAGCAGTACTTAAAATGGAGTTCGGAAGTGGCCACCGTCATGTGAGCGCGATGCCTACTGCGCAGACTCGGATGGCTCTGAAGATCTCCAAGCGACCTCCGATGAGAAACGAAATATTCCTTGTCAAGGATAGGAACGTGGAGGACTGCCAAGACCCAGACTAGTGTGAATGACTGAGGAGACAATGAACGACCTGTATAAGAAGGTTTATATGTTGTTACTTCGGAACTTTCCCTGTGAAACTACGAAAAGAATACAATTGGGAAGATGTCATGCCCGGTCTCATGGGAAACAGGCAAACCTGGGAATATTGAAAAGACTTATACATTTCAGAGGGTCTGGCCAATCAGAACACTTTCTACCCCTAAATTGTTGCACATTGTCCTAAAAGTAAGGAGAAAAGAGTATATAAGGAGGGAATTTAGAAGAGAATGGGTAGTCCGTATCATTATCGCTGTTGTTGGCTGTTGGCGTGTAAATCGACTTGTTGGTTCATTGGCGCGATTGCTTGGTCCCTTGGCTAAATCGTGGGGACTACGTCGTGCTGAAGGAGATTTCCTGGACTTACCTGGGTTTCTCTTTGATTATAAAAGGACGATTCCATGTGAAGGGATTTGATTTTTGCTGAGGGCTGACGGGTTTTCTGGAAATGGTCGCCAATATTCAAATTTAGGTAAATTTAAATGTTATGTCAATTTATGTTCAAGATCAAAGGTTGAAATCTGATTTGAACTGTAATCCTGAATATGCCAATACAGAGTGAATTAATTAGATAAACTAAACATTGATTAATAAGAAATGAGTTTGTGATTCTTTAATAAGGTATTGAAAGTTAACCCAAAGGTTCCGAAGCTTTAAATGTGTTTTAGCTGGTTCTAAATCACCATCAACCAGTCCAACTAATTGGCCTATCGACCAAGTGGTGGAGTGCATTGATGTTAAAGTTAGGATTCTATAGGTGCAGATGTATATAATTTATACAATGTAAAGGAATTATTCCCGATAGGTAACAAGGTACCCCCCGACATGTCCAGCGCTTCTTTTCCTCCTGTGCGCAGATTTGAGTGAGACGTATGAGTGTTGGTGTTATGGGCCCCACCAATGAATTAATGTAATGTGGTGACAAGTCTGTGACATAGGAAGGATATGTAAATTTGCCCTTTTCCAATGGGGCAGTTCTTCTGGTAGCAGAGGGTGGTTTTATTGCATTGGTTTGGTGATTATTGATTTATGTTCTAACATTCTATGTTGAGTCGTGTTGCATTTTATGTTGTCGATTGGTTTGAAGACTTCCGGGACGTAAGAAATTGGTTGCCCTGTATGTAGACGGGGAAAAGTGTGGCAAGCGAAGTCGCACAGTGTATTGTCTGGTTGCCCTGTATGTACACAGGGAAATGTGTGGCAAGTGAAGTCGCACAACGCATTGTCTGGTTTCGAGCTGATAACATTGTCGTGTGTTATCGGTAGGGACATTTTCCGTATGAATGTGTGTGAGTGAAATAGTAACAGCTTCTCTCGTGAAACTCTGGCCTTAATTCTCAGGAGCAGTGTAGTCTCCACATGTGTTTTATCCCCAGAGAAACGGTCAGCTTTTATGCTTGTTAGAAGGGTAAGGCAGAGGGAAGTGCTACTTTATCGGCAAAACGGAATAATTCTGCTGTAGGGTAGAGGTAAGCGCTAACTACTGGAAATACAGAATTCTTGTGTAAATTAACAAAACTATCTCTTTGGTTTAGCGAAACAGGCAATGGTGGTGTTTTGTGTCATTACTAACAGATTTGATTAAAGAAAACGTAAGAAAAGTTTGCAGATAAATTTTGTAAAGGAGGGGACAGCAGAAGCAGGAGTACTGAGAAATGCTGACGTCAGAAAGACCATGCTGGGATTGGCCAGCCGCAGAGAGACGAAGCTTTCACGGATTGGTGCGCTGGTGTGAGACGCGCTAAGAGTGGAGAATTGCCAGTGTGACGTAGACGCACAGGATTGGTACATTAGAGTCACGCTGGGTTTGGAGAGAATACGGAATAGTCGCAAGAGAAGTGTGTTGAAAAGTCTAGTGATTCAGAACTAGGGGAAAATAAACATGATGTACTACGATCCACCTGAGAAAGAGAAAAAAACATGGTTTGGAAAAATTAAAAACTTATTTAAAAGGGATAAGCCAATTGTGACTAGGGAAGGACAGATACTTCCTCCACTGAAATCGCCTACATCTTTTATGGTAGCGAAATATGGATACCATACATGTATTTGGCTAGAGAATTGGGCAAAGTATACAAAAGAAGATGGAGTCCTTGCGTTTCCAGAAAGTGGTTCGTTTAGTTTAGCTGTATTAAGAAACTTAAGAGAAAGAATGATGAGGTTAGAACCAAGACCTAGACCTACTCAGTTCGAGGCTTTGACGGAGTGGGAAGAAGAGAAGAAGAAGAGATGTATGAGAGGGAACGGCACCGGAGTGGAAGAAGGTATAATTACATGTTTGGTAGACATTGTGGTCAGGAAAGTCATGAGGATCGAATGAGAAGATGAAGATGGTGGAATGCAAACATGACTGATGGTATGTTTCCTTTGAGAAATGTTGAAGAGACAAGTGGCAGAAAGTGTACAGAAAAGAGAAACAATACAGGGTCAGGAGGTTATAAGTATGGTGTGAATGAATCGAAGGATGAAGTGCTAGAGGACATGTTTAATAAAAGTCCTCCCCCGTATCAACCAAATTCTACGTTGCTGACGCCGAGTGCGCCGGTAAAAGAAACCATGCTAAATAAAAATTTTGAGCAAACGCCACCTAATTTAGGGAAAAATAATCCATTTAGAGACTCTGAAATGGCACAGCCTGTTAGGACTGGAAATGAAAATTCGGCTGAACTAGCTACAACTACTCTGGAATTAACTGAGAAAATTAGAGAATTAACCAAAAATATGGAAGCAGTAACTGTACCTGTAACTATAGGGCCAGTGAGGCCAGTCTTTGATAAACAGAAGGATAGCGAGCATTGTTTAACAGTTCCCTACAATAGTAATAAACGAATCGAGACAGAAAGAAGTTGATCTGGGGAAAAATGGCAGGAACATCAGGTTTAAGTATTCCTAAAAATCTGACTATAAATCAAAGTCCAGCAAGTAAGACGCTGATGACAACAGAATCAGCACCAGGAACCCCAGAGAGAAATACGGATAGAATAAGAAATGAGACAATCTCTGTAGGACCCACCTCTGAGGAATTAAGCGATTGGTTAAGAAGTTTACAGAGAAAAGATACAGAACCTCAACCTTTAGATGTGGCAAAATTAAAAGTAACCTTGGAAGAATTAATAGCAGGGAGCATTCCAACTGAAAAATTAAAAGCATATCAGGACAAGGAGCTAATGTTTCTCTGCAAAAGCATAACTTGGAGAGCGTGAAGTTTGCATGAGAAACTTGGAGACAGCAAGTGAAATGGGTATTAACTTTGAGAAAATAAGATCATTACAGAAACCATATAGAGTGGATTTTTCTGAGAAAGATATTGAAAATCTGAATACTGCAGGGAGATTGACTCAAATTAAAGAACTGATTGCCTTGTTAAGGAAATGGTGTGATATAGATAGGTGGAAAAGTAGGTGGTTTCGAAAAAGAGAGGATACGACAGATAAGACCTTTTCGGCATTTCCGGTAAGAGAAACGGAGACAGTAGTAACTGAATGTCCCATGAGGGAGATCCCAGGAGGGGGTTATGTACATGTTCTCTGGACTAGACAGGACATCTTGTCATTCACCAATGATTTCCCAAGGTTAAGAGAAAAACCCGTTGAGTAGTATCGACAGGTGGAAAGGTTTGTTAAATTATCGAAAGTGTTGTGGATAGATTTGAATGGTCTTTTCGATATAATTGTACCTGCAGATTTATGGGCAGAATGTAAAATTACAATAGTTTGGCCAACTCAAGAGTACCCTAAGGATCCTAAGACGGGAGCCCCTGATCCAGAGGTAATGAGAAAATATGAACAGGTAATTACTTTTTTGAAAAATAAAGTGCCGCCAAAGTAAACCGATTGGGTAAAAATTGATAGAACTCAACAAGAGGTTATAGAATCTGTTCACACCTATTATGAAAGGTTACTGTTAGCTTTTAAGCAATACAGTGGTGATGAGAAATTGAGTGAGAAGGATTTAAGTCATTTTGTATATCGATTTGTTAATGGTTTAAGACCTGAGGTAAGCGAAATGATCAAACAGCATACAGCGGATTGGCAAAATAAAAAGGTAGATGAAGGGTTACGATATGCAAAATATTTTAGTGATGAAATCGAAGCAAAACATCGCAAATTAAAAGAGAAGGCACTGTGGGCACAAGTTAAGGTAGCAGAGAGGCAAGAAGCCCAGTGATTGAGCACGCTAATGGCATGGGCCAAGTTAGACAAAAGCCTAATATTGGAAAAGGAAAGGGACAAATCAGCTCAGAGGAAGCAAAAAAGAAATGGCCAAGCCATAATTGCGGAAAATTAGGGCATTGGAAATCCGAGTGTAAATTGCCCCCGAGTGCTAATGGTGATAATGCATCATTGAATCCACAGGTAAAGAATGAGGTGAGTTGTCAACCGCCACGACAGCAGCAGGTTGTTACCCAACAGTGTCAGGTGCCAAACCCACCTTTTCCACAGAGCGTAAATCCTCGGAGATACAGTAATGAGACAGGATTCTACACCGAGGAACAGGTAACAAAGCTACTGCGCGCTAGTGCTGTTTCGCAGTATTGGCTGCAGCGCGATGAGAGTGAGTCAGAGGAGAGTTATTGACGGTGCCTAGGAGAGGAAGAGTAGTGCGAACTTGGCGCAACTCTTTCGGTAGACCAGACAGGACCCTTTGTGGATGGAAAGGTAAATGATGACAAAATTACTTTCCTAGCAGATACTGGTGCTACTCGTTCAACTGTTAGATCAGCTGACGTTAAAAATCTTCCTCTCTCTGGTGACACAATCCAAGTAGTAAGAGTCTCAAATAGACAGATAAAAACTTATCTTACTGATCCTGTTAAAGTTAAAATAGGGAAATTCACCGACATGCATAGATTTGTCGTGTGTGATACTAGCCCCGTGAATCTGTTAGGGAGAGATCTGTTGTGCAAAATGAATTGCACTATCTTCTGTACCCCTGATGTATAGAATGACAATGGCAAATTTGGAACCCAAAATCACTGAGGCATTTGTTGTATTTGATCCGGAGGAATTGCCTCAGGAATTGAAGAAAACAGTGAAACCAGAGGTATGGGATTTCACAGGAGAAGATATGGATTGATGAAAAGAGTAGACCCTGTGAAAATAACTGTAAAGGAAGGAGTAAGCTACCCGAATATTCCCCAGTATAAATTGACACCAGAAATAATTGCAGGAGTGATGCCTGTAATAGACAAGATGATTGAACAGGGAATTTTGAGAGAAATAATGAGTAGTCCATGTAATTCACCAATCATGGGTTTAAAGAAGCCTAACAGAACTTTCAGGATAGTACAAGATTTGAGAAAGGTGAATAAAATTGCTGTACCCTGCTGTCCCATTGTACCCAACCCTTCGGTAATCCTATATGAGATTCCCCATGATGCGGAATGGTACACAGTCATCGACCTGTGTCAAGCTTTCTTTTCTATCCCATTGCACCCCGATAGCCAACAAATGTTTGCGTTACGGTTCGGCGAACGTACTTTGGCATGGTGCCGTATCCCAGAGGGGTATACAGAAAGTCCATCGATATTTAATCAGATTCTAAAGAAGTCCTTCGAAGATTTGAAAATGCCAGAAAGTTCAGTACTCGTGCAATACATTGATGACCTATTGGTGGCATCGAAGTCGCGAGAGGCATGTGTGGTGGACACAGTTGCTTTGTTGAATCATTTGGAGGATGGAGGACTTAAGGTATCCCCATCGAAAATTACAATTTTGTAAAAAGGTAGTACAATATGTAGATCATAAGATTGAGAAAGGCCTGAGGAAAGTGACTTGAAGACAGGATCAGGATAATAAAAGGAATGAGAGCACCAATGACTCAGAGAGAAGTGAGAATGTTTCTTGGAATGGTGGGATATTGTCGCCAGTGGATTGCAAAACCTTTGGTACGCTTGACAAAAAGTGATGTGAAAGATCCCCTAGAATAAAATAAAGAAGAGATGAAGGCCGTTAGACAACTGAGAGACAGCTTGTGTGAAGCACCAGCTCTTGGAATGCATGATTATGAAAAGGAATCGGAGCTACATTGTAGCGAGAGAGATGGTGTGCACTCTCTGTGTTAGTGCAGAGGCATGGAAAATTAAGACAACCAGTTGCGTACTTTTCAGCTGTACTAGATCCTGTAGCTGTAGCTTTGCCTGGTTGTTTGAAAGCAGTGGCTGCTACCTATAAGAGTTTGGAGCAGAGTGAAGGAATTGTGATGGGATATCCTGTAAGAGTGTTTGCACCCCATGATGTTGCAATCCTTTTGACAAGAAGCCGAACACAGTTTATGACGCATAGTCGTCTAACTAAATATGAAAAGGTCATTCTGGGTGCTACAAATGTGAGCCTTGTGAGGTGCCTTAATGTAAATCCATCAACATTGCTACCTGATGCTGTGAATGTGAAAGTGAAGGACGACGTGGATCATGATTGTTTGGAAGTGCTTGATTTTTGCACTAAGCCACGTCAGGACATAAAAGATGTGCCGCGTATGCAGTATGTACTGTAGCGGCTGTGTTGGAAGCGTCTTGCCTGAAAGGAGTAAAATCAGCTCAGGTTGCTGAATTGTTTGCATTGACCAGAGCATGTAAGTTGGGAAAGAATCTGTGAGTCACTGTGGTTACCGATAGTCAATATGGATTTGGAGTGGTGTATGATTTTGGACAAATTTGCTCACCAAGAGGGTTCTTGACGTCGAATGGAACTCCGATCAGGAATGCGGAAGTGGTTGGAAAATTGCTTGAGGCGATACAGCTGCCTAAGCAAATCGCAGTTGTAAAATGTGAAGCCCACTCCAAGGGTACAGACTATATGTCTGCGGGCAATGAATTTGCGAATGACATAGCCCAGTATTGTGCGCGGAACCAAAACTCCTTGAATAGGAATCAGGAAAAGGAAATTAACTCATGTGCCTTAGTTTTTACTAACACTGTGAATACCTGGGATGAGGTGAGGCAGTTACAGGAAGAGGCAGGAGAGGAGGAAAAGAAACAGTGGATAAAATAAGGATGTGCACCACACGAGGTAGACAAGGTTTGGGTTTATCGTGATGGAAGACCAGTAATGCCTGATAGCATGATCTATACCATGGCACAGATGTACCATGAGCAGGCACATGTAGGTAGGGATGCCATGATTAGACTTTTCAAACAGACTTGTAGCTGAGAGCCTGTGTCAAATATGCCTTATATGTCAGCAATATAATCCGGGAAGAAAAACAGTGGTGAGTTTGGGAACCATAGGACGGGAGGGAGGTCCTTTCACCAGAATGCAGATTGATTTCATTGAAATGTCCCCATGTAATCGGCTAAGATATGTCCTGGTAGTTGTTTGCCTGTTTTCATGCTGGGTGGAAGCTTACCGGACTAGAAGGAGTGATGGAGTTACTGTAGCGAAACTCCTATTGAGAGAATTCATTCCTAGATTTGGTTTCCCAGTAACGATTGAATCAGATAGAGGAAAGCATTTTCAGAACGAAATTATAAAATTGATTTGTGAAGCATTGAATGTACAACAGAAACTGCATTGTGCCTATCGCCCAGAGGAGTAGGGGAACAAATGAATGGCACCATTAAAAACAGATTGGGGAAAATGTGTTTGGCCACAGGTCTAAAATGGACAGATGTCTTGCCTCTGGTGCTCATGACTATTAGGTTAATTCCTGATAGGAACACTGGCCTGAGCCCCCATGAAATTGTTATGGGTAGGGCAATGAGACATGTTTTCATTCCTGTCAACAAACTACAGCCTATATCTGATGACTTCGTTTTGGATTATTGCAAGGGTTTGGCTGATTCCGTTCATTCTGTGTTTCATCAGGTTGGACCGGATGCAACCACCCTTGAAAAGAAGCCAGCTCATGATTTGAGTCCTGGGGACTGGGCGAATCAAAGTGCATAGAAGGAGAAATTGTCTGGTCCCACGCTGGGGGAAACCACGTCAAGTGATTCTGGCCACGACAACTGCTGTGAAGTGTGCCAAGGTAAAGAATTGGATTCATGCTAGTCATACTCTTCGAATCCCCAGTCCTATAAACCACCCTGAGGAAGAGTATTTGGAAGAGTCTGATACCAGTTCTGAGTCAGAAGCAGAGGAAACAAGAACAAGACAAACCCAGAGAACAGGAGAAGCGGAGTTGAGCCAAGTTGCGGAGTCGGAGAACATACCACTGAGGAGACGACTGGAAATTTCCGACACTAGCTCCGAATCAGAGACTGAACAGGTTGGAATACAAAAAAGGATAAAAAAGAATATTGAAGAAACTGAGCTTGATAAAGAAGCACCAAGTGCAAGCCCGAGAGAAATTCCGCCTGAAGTCGTAGAAATAGAAGGTGAGTAATTAGTGAGGGTAAGATTATTGCGGAAGACCCCCGAGGAGGTGTAGGGACAACACACATCCAGGTAGAAGAAAGGACAGTTAGTCAGCAGGAAGATTGCATGGAAGAAACACGAGGAGGGAAAACCGTAGATAGTGAACCTGAGGTCTTGAGAGCAAAATCCAAAGAAAGTAAAAGTCAAACTGATACAGAATCTGAAGAAAGTGAAGGAGAAGGCCTAGGAGGACGAATCTTGAGGAAAAGAGCTTGGAAATCAGAGCGAGGTAAGAAGGGGAACAGGTTGAAAAGACCGCTGAAAGAGGAAATATGGCCTAATAAACTTAAAAGATTAAGATACCGACTGACGAGAGTAAGATCTCCTAACCCTGAACAAGTGAATGAAGTGTCTAGTCAAGAGAAATCAGAAGACACTGATCAGGCACACTTGAAAAGAGAGAAGAGAATCAAGAAACCCAACCAGAAGTACAAGTCACTGGAGTGGACGTATGTGGCACTTCCTGATATACAAGAAGCAGACAGCCAAGGAAGTCTAGGAGTGACTGTACCGGAAGTGGTTGAAGAAAAAGAAGATTCGGAAATCCTGAGAGTTATCTTATCTGATATCAGAGAAGAGATGGATGATCAGGAAGTTCTGAACCAAGACTGTGAAAACCGAGACAAGGACGATCAATGCCAGGATTGAAGTGACAAAGAAAGATGCAGAGAATTTAAAACACTGGACGAGACACGTAACCGAAAGAACCAAATAGGCACTTAAAGCCTTGGGTTTAGACAAAATTAAGTCGTGAATAAAAGAGGCTAAGTCAAAAGACACTGATCATTTCTGAAATGGCAAACACAGAAGGTAGGAAACATACATGTGGGTTTCTCCAAAGATGGTGCAAAGTGTGTTGTTGTTGTACAGATGTACTAATGCTTCTATGGATCATGTAAGCAATAACAATTTAATTTAAAGTGACATTCGAAAGGGTAGAAAACAACACTGAGAACAGGACTAATAGAGAAGCGGTTTATGATACTCATGCTGATAGATAGAACAGATTTACATAAGAATAGGTCTATAACTGATTTTTCTAATAATGTTTTTTCAAAGTTACTGTATGAGTATGTACAAACTATGGAAGTTAGAGATTGCTATGTTTGTATGCAGTTACCTGCATCAGTGTCAGAGGGTGTCACCTATCATCACCTTCCTTTGAAATATAGAATAACTGTCAGGAATCAACGCTCATTAGCAGGTTCCTCATCCTGCGTGATTTGCTGTTATGCACAGGACAAGTACATCAACCATGTACGTCTTGTACACTAGATTAAACTTATGAATGTCTTTGCCCTGCTTCTGTAATTTATTCATGTAGTCATTTTCCTGTCTCACGATGTGTTTTTACTCCTCTTATTTTTTTTTTATCATAATTGCTTGTGCCATGATATTTTTTGGTGCACACACTGGTTTGTTGCAGTTTAACACGTGTTTCATTCAATTAATATTGACACGTGCTTGTTAACACAGCCAACACCCTGCCTCAGCTATAAATAGATGCACATCCTTTCCTCTGCGCTTGACTTCGTTTTTCTTCAACTGGGATTAGTGTCTTTTCCCAGCAATAAATCAAGACACCTTCCTGAAGACCCATGTGGGACAAGGACATTTCAAGTTCAAGGAGATAAGTCCTTTTCCTTTCAAGACTTTTTCTTTCCTGTGTGTTAATGACTATGAGAACAGCCTTCCAGACACTTTCTAAAGAATATTATCTTTAAACTTTCTGTGAAAAGAGTCAGGACTTTCATGTTTAAACCTTTTGACCTATGATCTATAAAAACCCTCCTTGCTGAAAGATTGCTTTATTTTCATGTTATTAGAATAATTTGAAAGGCACTGTTTATTGTGAATTAAGGAATGCTGAAAGGCCACTTTATTTTCATGTTAGTAAAATCATTTGAAAGGCACAGTTTATTGTAAATTAAGGAATCCATGAAACAAATGGCACCATTTAGTGATATGTAAAAACAAAGCTGAAGCATTTGTGTTTAGTTATTTGTTGATGAGCACCAGATTCGTGTTAATTAAGAAAATATCACCAAGGGCAGAAAAGATAAAGTCAAGGTGAGAATCAAACTAGTCATTATTTATATTTAAAGTTAGCCAAGCTATCTAAAAAGAGTTGTTTATGAGTTAATGTTGTTTTCTGCCTGTTGTAGATTCCTTCCAATTTAAGAGTGCAAAACAATTCTATTTCTGGAAAGAGAACAATAAGGCCTATTCAATAAAAAGTTTGAGAAGCCTTGATACTTCAGATGATTTTGTTTACATCCTAGTGATTAAACCTTCTGCATAATTGATAGGATTATTATTACAGCTCATTTGTATTTGTGTCTAGGCAACATAGAAGTAGACGATTCTGTAGTTAAGAACCCGGCTGGTCCTGGTAGCAGAGTCTGCAGTGTCTTTTTATTCTTATTGTTTGTCGTCCCAAAACCCCTATCCTCTTGGAGTATCTGCCAGCATCACGGTTTACTAAAAGTGAGGCTGAGAGATAGTCTAGGAGGGCTGGACTACTTTCATCGCTCCTGCTGACAACCTGGATTTCAGGTGAGTGGTAAGACCATGATAACAATAACCTGTAGTGTATAAGCAAGCTTGTTCTATAGAACAGGGAAATTAGAATATTATTATACTGATGTAGATAATGTTTTCTCGTAGATACCTGTAGTCCCTGAACTAAATAAGGTGATTCCTGGTAAAATTTTAGGTGAATTTTTCTTAGAAACTAGAGAATTAACTTTAGAAGAAGTGTTTAAGAACAATCTTACTTGTAGTCCTAGAAAAGAAGAGAAAACGTTCTTGAACATGGTAGAAGAGAGGAGAATTAAGATGCAAAGAAAGGGGTTTGGGGAAAAGATGGAAACAACATTTTGGGATGATGAGAAGGAAAACCATTTAAAGCGAGAAACAAAAACTGCATTGGCTTTGGATTGGCCTCAGAGAGGTAAATTGTGCATCAGTAGAGATAACACTGTTTATGATAATTATTTTGTAGGTGTAAGTGAATGCCATGATGTATATAAAATCATGGGAGGATGGGAATTTAAAGGAGGAAATGATCCGATATTCCCTGGAATATAATACATCAGAGGGAACAGGGCTTATTATAGGTTACCGGACCACTGGTATGGTACATGCTACCTCTTCCCAAAAATATTTCATGTGGGAAGGGGAGAGAACGGTTTGCACGAAATAGATAGGCAACTAACACGTAGAAGGAGGGAAAGTTGGTCAGAAATTGAAGGGGATATTTTTGGAGCACTGATACCAGCTGTTGGAATATCTCTGATTGCACATAAAATTAGAAAATTGTCTACAGTTGTGGATCGCTTATCGACAAGCACAGCTGGAGGGTTCTTAATGGTAAATACCGAAATGGTTGCCATGAGAGCCATGATTATGCAAAATCGACTTGCCCTTGATATTATATTAGCCAAAGAGGGAGGAATC
The DNA here is from genome assembly GCF_964204655.1 of Triturus cristatus. Lineage (NCBI taxonomy): Eukaryota > Metazoa > Chordata > Amphibia > Caudata > Salamandridae > Triturus > Triturus cristatus. The sequence goes on from NC_140584.1 coordinate 1,202,214,823, forward strand.
TGTGGAATGCTGAAGGTACAACACTGCTGTACCTATATTCCTGACGAGAGCCAAAATGTAAAGAAATACATTAAGAATATAACCGATTTGCATGAGGAAATTGTTCCATTGGAGGTTGAAAGTGTTTGGGAGAAGCTTGGTAAAGGTTTTTCTACTATAAAGGGTTTATTAACAAAATTAGGTAGTTCATTTGTAGGTAAAATACTAATGCCAGTGACTTGTGCGGTAATACTGATACTGATCTTAAGATTAGGGGGCCCGATTCACAGAACTAATTTAAGACAAAATCCTAAACTTACTACCATTTTGGTATTCACAGAAGGCACTTACTCATTTTGGTATTCACAGAAGGCACTTACTCATTTCGGTATTCACAGAAGTTAGGAGTCCTAACTTTAGGACTCCAAAATGCCTTCTGTGAATACCGAAAGTCTCAAAATTCTAATTTTTCTCAATTTAGTAGTAGTAAAGTTAGGACTCCTAACTTTAGGACTCCTAAATACCTTCTGTGAATACCGAAAGCCTTAAGATTAGGATTTTTCTCAGTTTAGTAGTAGATTGACCCCTCTAAACTTGATATGGCCCTGGTGGCATCTAGACCCATTCTTCCTTCGGATCTTGAGGGGAGTCTGAAGGGGTTCTCAAATTGGGTTTCCAACACCATGAATAGGCTAGTGACACCCACTTCTTCTAGGTTCTTTAGGGAATCCCCTTCCAAGCCTTGGTTTACCACGGGCTTGTCGACTCTTAAGCAGGAGTGCAAAAAACGAGAGCGTGCCTGGCACCTCAGTGAGTATTGTCCCTTGGCCAAGGGCAATCTCAGGCAAAGACAAAAAACCTACTACGCCGCCAATCTCACAGACTAAGAAACAATATTATACAGCACGTATCGAGCAGGCGCAAAACAACTCAAAGAAGATCTTTGCAATAGTTCAGAGTCACTCCCTGTCACAGAGGATTGGTGCAACACTCTGTCCAACGTTTTTATGGATAAAATCTGCACGATTCAGGCGGCCTTCTCAGCCTGCCTGGGGCCCCCATCGGACCCACTGCCGTGTGACTCCTTGCCCGCTGCTCCTAGGCATTTTCTACATACCTTCTCTCCAGTGCATTTGTCAAGCTCTCTTAGAATCTTGAAGGGTTTGAAATCGGGCTTGTCCGCTGACCCTTGCACAGCCAGAGTTCTAGCTGCAGTTGCGGAGATCATTGACCCCGAAGTGAATATCATTATAAACTCTTCCTTTCGTGAGGCTCGGGTGCCGGAGGCTTGGAAGCAGGCTAACATCCTCCCTCTTTTAAAAAAACCCAGCCTTGACCCCCAGATCCCAGAGAACTATCGCCCTATTTCCTTCCTGCCTAGCCTAGCCAAGGTTTGTGAAAAGGTGGTGATCAGACAACTAACGGAGTTTGTCAAAGGGTCAGACATGTTGCATCCAGCCCAGTCAGGGATTCGATCCTCCTACAGCACTGAGTCAGCACTGGTGAAGGTTTCCGAGGCCATCAGTGAGTGTCTGGATGCCAGTGGGAGAGCAGCCTTAGTTATGCTCGACCTATGGGCAGCGTTTGACACGGTCCCACACTCACTGCTGCTTGCCCGGCTCACTGAGATTGGCATCTCCGGCTCTGCCTCGGGCTGGCATAGGTCCTTCCTTGAAGGGCGGGTGCAACAGGTCTGGCTGCTGCCGGCCACGTCAGCTCCGCAGCTGGTCGCCACAGAGGTCCCGCAGGGGTCTTCCCTTAACCCCCTCCTCTTTAACATCTATGTCACTCCTCTGGTCTACTTGGCCGAGGACCTGGGGGCTAAGGTGATTGCCTACGCTGATGAAACCCAGCTCCTCTTTACATGGGAAAAGGATGCAGACTGTCTCTTCGGTTTTCAAGTGGCTTGCCGCTGCGCAACTCTAGTGTAATGAAGACCAGTCAGAGATTCTTCTTTATGGCAATTTCCCCCCCAGCTTTAGGGAAACAATCTGGCCTTCTGGGTTTCCCCTGCTGACTTCCAATGGGTCAGCCGCTAAGAACCTGGGGGTATGGTATCCTTTTCCACCCAGGTTAAGAAGCTCACAGGCAGCTGCTTTGACCTCCTTAAAACCTTAAGGAGATTCCTCCCCCTTCTTCCTAGGCCTGCTAAAGAGACGGTCACCCGCGCTTTGATACTCTCCCGCTTGGACTACTCCAGTGCTTTGTATGTGGGCATCCCAGGCTATGCTTTGAATAAACTCCAAATCGTCCAAAATGCGGCCACCAGGCTTCTCCTTGGAATTTCCAACAGGAGTAGCATGCGTGAACATCTATGCTCATTGCACTGGCTTCCTGTAGCCGAACGGGTCAAATTTAAATCCCTTGTAATTGCCCATCGTGCCCTCCATGGCCATGGCCCCGCATATTTAAGGAAGTGGTTATCCTTCTACGTTCCGATGAGACAACTACGCTCATCAGCACTTCATTTAGTTAAAGTGCCCCATTTCTTTCGCCACAGACTGGGCGGATGCTCCCTTGCTGTGAAAGCCGCCCAGGCTTGGAATGCCCTTCCTTTTGCACTTCGCGACACCCAAGACCCTTTGGCTTTCAAGAAACATCTAAAAACCTAACTCTTCGCCTAGTGTTAGTTAGGTGACCCCTCTTCGTTTTTTTAAACTGGTTTGCGAGAGCTCAAACCAGAAGGTCTGGCCACGGCCACCTCCCAGGAGAAGTAGGTAAGACAATTATCCAACCATGACACTAGGAGCGGAACTTCAACTGTGATAGGAAAATTGGAGCAGATTGGGGCGAGAATATGACCCCCTTGGTGTGTAGGGATATTGACCCATTGAGAGAGTTGGGCAAGCTGAAGAATGTCGCCAAAAGCAAGTGAGTCCCTGGAGTCAGACTGAATGTTCAAATCTCCCAGCACCATATACTGGGAGAAGCGAAGCGCCCGTGAGGTCACTGCATCGCCCCATGATTGAAGAAAGGCCCTAGCAGAGCCAGGGGGTCTATATATCAGAGAACCTCCCAACATAAAATGGGCACAGAACAGAATACTGAATTCCAGGGCTTCGCAATCACCCCATGAGTTAGTCTCTCCCCTGTAAAGATCCCACTTGTCCCTGAACAAAATGTCCCCTCCACCCCCCCTACCCACAGTACGGTCTACTCTGGTGATCTTATAGCCCTCAGGAGTGACCAGCGTAACAATCGGGTCAGAGGTGTCAACCAGCCACGTCTCTGTGATGAACAATAGGTCCACTGGTTTGTCTAGGAGGAGCTCAAAAATATCAAAATGGGGGGGGCGTGGCTTGCTGCCGACGGGAATGGCCGCACAGTAGCGAGGCTCTGCAGCGCCACTCCCGAAACTATCCGTAAAATTTGTGCCCCGTGGCCCCAACCCGTGCAATACAAGGGTGTTGGTGGCCCTGAGGCCCCTGCGGACCTGCCCGCGAAGTTTGGAGGCGATCGGAGGTGGGGCGGACTCTGGGCCCCGCTCTCCATGTACTGGTGAGCTGCCGCGCGGCTGATCGCCTCGACCTGCCTGCTCGCGACATCTACGAGAGGCCGTGGCTGCGGCCTAGGAGTGTGAGAGGCAGAGCGGACGGAGCCGCGGCGACCGGAGTGTCTTGGGGGCTGCTCTCGTGGGGCCCTCCAACTGGCAGGAGATTTTGGAGTTCTTGGAGGAGGTGTAGTCTGCGAGCCGGCGCTACACCGAAGGAGGCGTGCGGAGCGGCGGGCCGGGTGGTGTGACCGCGGTGAGTCCCGCGCAGGGCAGTGACGGCGGTGACGGTGGAACCAGGATTCGAGCCTGCAGTGTGGGGAAAACGACTGTATCGGCCCGTCGGCTCCAGGCCCTGGCGCGCTGCTGACCTGGCCGAGTGTGGGGTGAGGCCCCGGCGGGGACCCTTCACTACGAGACTGTGGCGGCGCCTATCGGGTGCCCGCTGTGGATGCGGCGCCTCCCCGGTGGTGCAGGCCTGATCGGTGGGACCGGGTGATCTCCTCGGCGCGGGGGGCGAGGGCGCGGCACCGCCCGGAGGACTCGGGAGCAGCATATTTCAGCGACGACTGGCTGACGGCCTGGTGGCTGGTAAGGGAGAGGCCTCGCTACGGGCATTGTGGGGAGAGTGGTGGCGACGGTGTAATGGCGCTGGCAGCGATGGCGGAGTGAGACTCGCCGCGAGTGGAGAGCCGTACTGGAGGTCTGACCTTGGCGCAGGATATACCGGGCAGTGGGCCCTGCAGGGGTGCTTTGGCCGGATTGACACAGCCACACAAGCCGGATATGCGGTACTGGGGGTGTCGCGGACCCCCCCGGAATTTGTAGCCTGCGAGGAGGGCTAGAGGATTGCCTGCTGGGGGTGCCACGGATGTACCTGAGAGTGTGTGAAAGGACTTACCGGTGGATCTCCGAGATCCCGTAACTACGACGGCACTGACCCGGGCCGTCTGGTCGGATTCAACGACGACCGATTCGGGACGGGTGAGACGCCGCCCGGCCGAGCGGATTGATCCCGGGGCTGCCATCCGCACTGCGTTACCGGACTCTGGAGAGTAGAGGCCTCTGACGGGGGCATGCTCGTCCCACAGTGGTGCAGCAGAGATCGCTGTGGATTGCGACCGGCCTTCTCCGCGTTCACCGGTAGAGCCCCGACCACGGGTGGTGCGCACTGGCGACGAGGGCGCAGTCAGCGAAAACCGACGCAGGCGGCGGGGAATAGCGGCTGGGCCTTCTAGCTGGGGTGTGCCCACCTCAGGGTGGCCATGCCACCTGGGCGGACCGGTAAAACAACGGCACAGGCTAAGCTGGAGAAGTTCGCCTGGCACCAGTAGCCGAGTGGCGACAGGGTTGAGATGCCGGCCTCGGACGGTAAGCCTGGTCCATCGAACAAAGACCTGCTGGATGCAATACAGGCTGTCAAGACGTCCCTTTGAGCAGCGAATCGACACCGTGGCCACTGACGTGGGTCTGATTCAAGAGGATGTCCGAAAGATCGCCGACCGGGTGGAGGCAGTGGAAACTGTTACCAAGGAACTGTCTAGCGAAACCGACCGCCTCAAACGAGAGGTCAGTGACCTACGCGCTTCCCAGGAAGGCCTTGCCCGACAACTGGATGACTACGAAGGTAGAATGCGACGTAACAATGTGCGCATTATAGGTGTTCCGGAACGGGCGGAGGGGCAGGCGGTCGACCTCTATGTTGAAGACTTGATTCTCAATCACCTACAGCTGCGAGGACTCTCCAAGTGCTTTACTATTGAGAGGGCCCATCGGGTGCCGGGGGGTCGCCCGCGACCCGGAGCCCCCCCTAGACCTATCCTGGCCAGAGTGTTTAACTTCCGGGACCGAGATGTAATCCTTCAAACGGCGAGGGCGGCACCGCCTGTCGTCGTGGAGAACAGTGACATTACGTTCTTTACGGACTTTACCTTGCGAGTCCAGAAACAACGGAAGAGCTTCCTTGAAGTAAAAAAGGCACTCCGCGAGAACGCGGTCAAGTACACAATGTTGTTCCCGGCCAGGCTCCGAGTGGAGGCTGAGGGCAAATCCTGGTTCTTCCTGCACCCGGAGGATGCATGGGACTGGCTGGAAGGGTGGCGCACCGTAGACAGTCGGAGAAAGACGAAACCCTCGGCGGCAGATTCGGCCGCGGACTGGCGCCGGCAGAGGTGCTCCCCTTCACGTTCTGATTCTGGGGCCTTGGGCCCGGTGGAGGAACATTGACTATGGACGCTGGTAAGCTGGCCGGGGATCCTATGGGGCGGCCCGGAGCTCCCACATTGGCTGTTTAGGGGGCGGAGTGCTATCTTTGGGGTGGCGGGGGGCCTCGTATAGGTGCTAATGTGGTGAGACTTGAGCTGCTCCCCTGATTTGACTGCCAGCGGGCCCTTCCGGATCGACGCCCGAGGGGTGCGGGCCGCTCCTCTTGATACGCCACGGGGCTACTGGGTGGAGGGGGGCCCGGGCTAGCCGGATAAACTCCCAGAGACTCCTTATGGCCTAGCGTGAGTAGGGGTTGGGGACACGAGAAGGGGTTTTGTGAGATATTGCCCGCCATGCTGGGAGTGGGGAAGCACATGTTTCCTCTAAATGTTTCTGGGGGGGCGACAGGCACTCTGCAAGTTGGGGGGGGCGGGGGGTTCTAGGGAGGGAGGGGTTTGTTGGGGGGTTGCATTTAAGGGGGGGATGTTTTGCACTGTTTTTCTGCAGCAGCTATGCACGATACCTTTCGTCAGCATGGGGCACGGACGGATCGTCAATTGATGTCAGGTCTCCTTTCAGCCACATTCAGAAAAGGCGGGGGACGGCGGGGGTTGTCACTGAAGGGGAACACCATGGTACCCATATACGGGGCTCACTTCGGCCGCTCAGGAATGATGATACTGAGGTCAACCAGCAATGGCTCGGAGACTTAGTCTAATGACCTGGAACGTTAACGGACTGGGCGATAAAATTAAGCGTAGCGTAGTGCAGCACTACATACACCGCCATCGTATTGACGTGGTGATGCTCCAAGAGACACACCTTATAGGCAACGCCTGTCATGCCCTAGACCGAAAAGGATACCGCATGATTGCCCACTTGGGCTTTACCTCGGGTTCCAGAGGGGTGGGAATTCTCCTGAGAAAGAGCTGCCCCTATGTGATACAAACAATTTCCACTGAGCCTCAGGGTAGATATGTAATTTGTTCAGGAAGCTGGGAAGGGAGTGCCCTTAACTTGATCTCGGTTTATGCACCGCCGGGTCTGCAACGCCAGACCCTGGCGGACGTTGGAAAGATTCTACTTACCCTGCCGGAGGGCGCGATGATTATGGGCGGCGACTTCAACCTGACGATGGACGATGCGGTGGACCGTATTCCACCCCGGGCGGGCGGGCAGATGGGCTCGCAGCTGAGCAAGTTCGCGGATGCATTCGGCTTGGTAGATGTCTGGAGGTGGTCGCACCCCCGAGACACGCTCTACACTTTTCACTCCGGAGTGCACGGAAGTCGCTCGCGGTTGGACTACCTGTTTACGCTAGCACAAGATATTCATAATTTCACTGACTCCTCGGGCCTGGCAAGGGGAATTTCCGATCATTCTCCGGTCATTGCCTCTTTTGGGGCCAGCTTGGATCGTCAACCAGGCCCCATCCGGATTCAGCCATGGTTGCTGAAAATCCCGCACATTAGGGACTCCCTGCGACACGACACTGATTGCTACTTTAAAGAAAACGAGGGGTCGGTGGATTCGGCGGTGACACTATGGGGGGCAGTTATTAAAGGGAGAGCACTGTCATTGCCGGTGGGACACAAAAATGAACGGCGACGCCGGGTTACCGAGCTCGAGGCGGAGATACTTCAGCTCGAACAGGGAACCGCACACACCCCGGCCCAAGATGCCCCACACTTTCTCTAAGTGAAAAAACGAGACTATAAACAGCTGCTCTATGAAGAGGCCAGTCGCCGATCCCTCGCCACCCAACACAGAATTTATGAGCTGGGAGAACGCACGGGTAAAATGCTGGCATGGTTGGAGCGGAAGGGAATGGCAGCGCGATGGGTGGGTGCGATCAAAGGGCCAGACGCGACGTTGATCACCGACCCTCAAAATATAGCAGAGGCATTTGCTGCGTACTATGAACGTATCTATACCCCGCCGCAGGACTCGCAGGCCGGTTGGGCACCAGACCTCCTTGCAACCATTGAGTTACAATGTCTCTCCCAGCAAGACCGGGAAATGCTGGAGTCGGACATCTCGCTAGAAGAAGTCCAGACAGCCATCCGAGACACACGCTCTGGGAAGGCTATGGGTCCCAATGGAATCCCGATAGAACTCATGAAAAGCATGTCGCTGATGGTGGCACCCCACCTGTTAAATCTGTATAAAGAATGCTATGAGACCGGCACTTTTCCAGCTGAAATTCGCATGGCCACGATAGTGGTAATCCGCAAACCCAGCAAACCAGCGGACGAATGTACATCATATAGGCCCATTTCCCTGATCGCAGTGGAGGCCAAAATTCTGGCTAAGCTACTAGCCAACCGACTGCTTCCGTACCTCGCGGACTTGATCCACCCCGACCAGTCGGGTTTCATGCCGGGCCGTAATACCGCCCGAAATCTGCGTCAAGTCCATGGCGCCCTGGGTCGAGCGGCAACAATTCAAGAAGATGCGCTGCTATTAGCGCTAGATGCCAAGATGGCGTTTGACACAGTGGCATGGGAATACCTGTTTGCTGTTTTGGCCCGGGTGGGGGTGGGCCCTCGGTTGATGAGATGGATCCAACTGCTATACACCATGCCTACGGCCTGTGTATCGGTCAATAACCACCGCTCGGCCTCCTTCCCCCTGGGTCGCGGCAGGGCTGCCCCCTGTCGCCGCTCCTGTTTGCCCTGGCGCTGGAGCCCCTGGCGGTCTGGATCCGAAATGACCCCGAAATTCGGGGCCTCAAATGGACGGCTGATCATGAGGACCGCATTTCGCTGTATGCGGACGATGTTTTACTATACTTAGCCTCCCCAGCGCGATCGCTTCGTAGGGTACTCCATATCTTCCATATATTTGGGGCCCACTCGGGATTCCAGATCAACTGGTTCAAATCCCAGATGTACCCACTCCGGGGTGCTCCACCGCTTAGCCCCAGGGGATATACCATACCGGTGGCACTACAGGGCTTCCAATATTTAGGAGTTTTCATAACCTTAGACACCACAGTATTCTACGAGCGAAACTTAGATGGCCCTCTACGGCGGTTCAAATCTGATGTGGTCCATTGGAAAACGTTGCCCCTTACACTCCTGGGCCAGGCAGCCCTCTTCAAAATGTTGGCGCTCCCCCGCTTCCTCTATGCTCTCCAGAATACTCCTATCCCGGTCCCGGAAGCCTATTTCCTAAAAATCGATGCAACGCTGCGGGGATTGCTGTGGGATACCGGAACGCCGCGTATAGCAATGCAGAAACTGACAATGGGCTGGTAGGACGGTGGGATTGGCCTGCCAGACCTGCGCCTCTATTACCAGGCCACTCAGCTGATCGCGATCAACCAGTGGGTGTTTGGGACGCAGGAGGACCCTGGCTTCCGAACCGACCGCTGGCTCATGGGTAAGGGTGGATATAACAGGGCACTATATTCAAATCTGAAGAAACTAGATCTTACGGGACCCACGGCCAGGACAGTGGAGATTTGGCATCTTCTCCAGAAGCGAATGGGGTGGAATGGGCGGTTGACTAAGGCCACTCCGTTATGGGAACCGGACTGTCTGGGACGGCTGAGCACTTATGCGGGGTTCGACAAATGGGACCTCATTGGCATCTCTACAGTGGGGGACATATGGGTTAAAGGCAGGAAGGCGACATTCCCTGAGCTACAGCTTAAATACCAACTTGCTCCCTCAGAGCAGTTCCGTTACCTACAAATTAGCCATGCGATCGACGGGGCCCTGCCTGCTGAGACTCCCCTTCCAAATTCCTCGCCCCTGGAAGATAGATTGTTGCTCGACCCCATGGACCGCAGGGCGATTTCCCTAACGTACAAAAAGTTAGTCAACAACCGAGATGACCCGATGAAGAAACTACGGGCTAGGTGGGAGCTGGACACAGGCGAGATGTCGGAAGAGGCTTGGCGAGATGCGCTGGCCTCCCCTCGGGAGGTGGCGATATCGATGCGGCTCCGCCTGGTCCAGCTCAAGGTTTTACACCGTGTATATTTTGAGGCGGTCCTCTTGTACAAACTAGATCGGCGTCCTAATGAGCTATGCATCCGTAACTGTTCTCACGTAGGCACGTTTACACATATTTTATGGGCTTGCCCCTCCATACAACACTATTGGGCGGAGGTCACCCGCCAGATGGCACGAGCCAACGGGAAGTCGATGGTTCCCTCCCTTCGGCTATGTCTCCTGAACGTGTGGGAGGACACTGACCTTACCCAGGCGGAGCAGGAGTGGGCGGCGTTGGGTTGGGCCCTAGCTAAAAGAAACATTGCCCAGAAATGGGGGATGGCTGCCTCGCCGTCCTTGAGCGCCTGGGCCAAAGATATGGATTTCTTGATGGTGGCGGAGAAAACGGTCTATAAAGGTAGAGGGTGCCCCAAAAAATGGGACCTTAAATGGGGAAGGTGGAATAAATTTCGGGGGGAACTTTGCATTTCTCCCACGGTGGAGAGAGACAGGCCCTAATGGATAACTTGGACACAGAGGGAAAGCCCGGAGCCGTGGGAAACACTTAATCGTGCACTTTGTGGAGTTGAGCCCCCGGGACGTGGGCGGGTCGGTGGGTGGTCTGTATGGCGCTTTATGTTGGGTTGGTCTCTGCGCGAAATTACCCCTAAAGTGATGTTGCTTTTGTCTGATGCCCTTACATGTACTTTGTATAATTACAGACTGCTATGTGGTCGTGCCTACTGTAACTGCTGTGGATTTAATTTTAATAAAAAGTTCATTAAAAAAAAAGGAGTCACGTCACTGGAGAGCAATGGGCCGTAATATTTTGGGCTGCAGTGCTACTACAGATATTACACTACTGAAAGCTATACCACTGAAGGGAAGACGAATCTGCTAACAAGTACATATTTTTGGATTGTGTTTGCATCTTTATTTATAAATATCTTGAATATAAACGCTGTATAAAAAAATAAAAAAAAATAAAAAAATAACAAAAAAAATATCAAAATGGTGTTTCTTTGGGGATCGAGCATTGATAAGAGCCACCGAGATAAAAGGAGGCCTGGTGGACCTGATAGAGGAATCAACCAATTTACCAGAACTAGACCAGTCTAAACACAGTCTAAAGGCACACCCAGCACAGGTAGTGCCCCGACCAGTAAGCATGTCTAGCGAGTAATATGAGTTACATACAGAAGGACCGTAGTAACTTACTAGTGCAACACAGCCAATCCGTTGGGGCAATATGGCATCGGGCATAGTGTCTGGCCCTGGCCGCTTCCGGGGCGCAGACGGGCTTGCCTTAGGCGCATCTTCGGCACGCCAGCGGCGCGTCCGCGCAGCGTGCATATTTGTAATCCCGGCAGCCAGAAAGACTAGAGAAAGCACCACCCTAAAATGGAGTCTCTCACTGGCTGACCGGGGAACCAGGAAGTTAGGTAAGAGCCCCCAATCGTAGTTAGGATCAAATTCAATTCCCCAGCACAATCAACACAGTAACACACAGATCGTACTAAAATACTTCTTTAAAAAAGGCCTAACAGATAATTTCCAATATTTTAAAACGAGTTAGAAGGAGCAAAGCAGCGTGTGCAAAATAAGCAAAGTACGAGAGTAAATGTGGGCGTGGGAGCAGAAAAATCCCTCAAGGCATCTGCGCCACGCAGCGTGCATATTTGTAATCCCGGTAACCAGCGGAACGTCCGCGAAGCGTGCATATTTGTAATCCCGGTAGCCAGAAAGACTAGAGAACGCACTACCCTAAAATGGCGCCTCTCACTGGCTGACCGGGGAACCAGGAAGTTAGGTAAGAGCCCCCAATTGTAGTTAGGATCAAATTCAATTCCCCAGCATATTGAAAATACTTTGTGATGTCAAGTTAGCAGTAATAGAACTTAGAAATTGTAACCGATAGACATTTAGTGCAATAAGAAGAAATGCAATGCAATTCTATGGAAGGAAAACAGTTATGCACATTTACCGATAAGTACTCGACTTACACATGCAGTCTTTGGGTGTTTAGACCAACACCGGGCAAGGGTCAGGTCAAATAGGTACTGTACCACCAGTGGCACTAGGGTGGCCAGGTACAGAGGTCACTGAGCCCAATGTTAGTCAATGGAGACTGGTAGCACCCACAAGAGGTGCTGGTTGCAGGTAGGTACCCCTGATTTCAGGGCACAGGCCCCGGAAGTAAAAGCAAGCACAGGTGAGGGCCACAAGGCAGAACCAAACCTACACTACCAGTGGTACAGGGGCAGCAGGGTGCAAATCAGCGTTGGGCGTTCAGCGCTTTTAAATGGAAAATCTGGGTCACACAAAGAGGCTGCAGGCTCAGACCAAAGGCTGTACAAATGTGACAAAAAGCTCGGCAGGTAAGTTGAGATGTTAATGGACGCCTGGGCACAGTCGACTGGACTCTCCAAGGTTGGGGTGCTGAGAATGCAGGGGTGCCTTTAGGTGTTGGATTTTCTTTACTGGAGCCGGTCGCTGTAAGGGGGATCCTTCCTGATGAGGCTGCACGCGTCTTTGTGGAGTCCAGGAGAGGTCAGCCACTGATTAAGTCAAGGTCAGGATTGCTGGGGAGACTTTACTGGACAGGTGAGCCACTCAGACTCGGGCCGTGGACGCCGGGTGCAGAGTGGGCAGAAGTTATGATTCCAGCTGGATCCGAAGTACTTCTAGTTGTTTCCTTGTGAACAGGGCTGCTGTCCTCAGGAGATCTGCTCCTGTTGAAGAGCATGCAGTCTTCCTCGGGTTCTGGAAGTCGCTGGCCGCAGGAGAGATGTTGTCTTCTTTGCAGAGTCTTTAAAGCTGGAGACAGGCCGGTAGGGCTGGGGCCAAGTCAGTAGTCATCTTCATGCTTCACAGCGTCTTCTTTTATCCTTCTTTTTCTTGGGTCACAGGAATCTTAAGATCAAGGGTGCCCCTAAATATAGAATTTAGGGGCGTTTCAGTTACTGACAGGCAGTAGCCATGGGCTACTTGCCTTTAGGGTCATTATACCCTTTGTATGTCACCTCCTATTGGGGAGGGGTTATCCCCTAACCTGATTAGCTAAAACCATTTATTTCGAGATAGAGGATTTTCTAAGGAGTCACCTTGGTCCAGGACACCTTAGGGGTGGTCCTGTTTGAGAGGGGACACTCCTCTCCCGTTTGTAATTTTTCCGCCGGCCTTGCTGCCAAAAGTGGGGCTTGGACCAGGGGCGGGCATCTCCACTAGATGAAGAAGACCTGACCAGCATTACTAAGGGTAGGAAGCCTTTGAGGCTCATGCCCTGAATGCTATTCCTGCTTGGCAGTAGGTGAGAAGCACCTCTACCCCAGGCAGGCTTTGTTCCTGACCCACAAGAGCACACAGGCTCCCACCTCAGGGGGTCAGAAACATGTCTGTGTTTGGCAGGCTGGTGCAGAACAGTCAGCTGCACACTAGAGAGTGGTTGTTTTTCAGGGGGCATCACTAAGATGCCCTCTGAGTGCATTTTGTGATAGGTCCAGCACTAGATTCAGTGTGGGTTTATTATGCTGAAAATTTGATACCAAACTTCTTAGCATTCAATTAAGCCATCATGGAGCTGTGGAGTTCATAATGACAAACTCCCAGCCCATGTACTCAATATGGCTTCACTGCACTTACTTTGTCTAAGAATGGACTTAGAAATTGTAGGGGCATATTGCTTATGCAGCTATGCCCTCACCTGTGGTATAGTGCACCCTGCCTTAGGGCTGTGATGCCTGCTGGAGGGGTGACTTACCTATGCCACAGGCAGTGTTTGTGGCCATGGCACACAGGAATGTGTGCCATGTCAGCTTTTAGGTTTTGTCTGCACCAAAACACACAGTCTGCAATGGCAGTGTATATGTGTTAGGTGAGAGGTCCCTAAGGGTGGCACAATACAAGCTGCAGCCCTTACAGACCCTATCTGATCACAAGGCCCTTGGTACAAGTGGTACCTTTTACAAGGGACTTATATTTTGGGCCAGAGCTGTGCCAATTGTGGAATCAAAGGTAGTTTTGGGAACCTGATTAGCAGAACCCCAGTGCACATTCAGTCAAAGTGCATCAGAAATCAGACAGAAAGTGGGGGGATTACTGTAAAAGAAACCCACTTTCCTACTAACCAATAGTAATATAAGTATTCGGAAGAATACAAAATAGAGACCTGAAACCTGCCATATGTAACAACTCCAAGAAAGAGGTGTACATATCAAGGGAACAACATCCAATGCGCATCCAAGGAAAGCACAATGTGGTATAGCTGGTATAACCTCCATCATAGGGTAGCAGCATCTTTGTGAAAATCACCTAACACAAAATCAGACTGCAAACAAATGAAGGACCAATCAAAAAATAGAATGTCGGGGGCGCAGCTAGCGGCCGATGAAGATGGCTGTCATCTAATTACGCTGCGCTAGCTGACAGTGTAGAAGCCCGCAAAAACTGGCATTATCCGATGTTCTGACAGCCCCACTGAGTGGGCAGCTGTGTGGGAATGCGGAGGCGTCCTGACGGTGCTTCCGAACTCTGTGGCCGTGGACTATAGAGCGAGTGAGAGGAGGATTGGGCGATCGGCCCGTGACGACAAGATGGTGCCTCCCTGGAGCTCCTAGAACGCAGGAGACCCACCACTCTGGCTACAATGCGGTGATTGGGGACGGCCACGCCGAGTAACAGGTCAGCTGGGTGAAGGGGCACGCTATTTGAAGAGCAGGAGGCGCTCACAGCAGACCCGCCACGCAGAGCACCGACAAGCAAGTGACGTTGCGGCTGAGGGCTTCTACATCGTTCCTGGTCCCAGGCTGAGCAGCATCAAAGCTTGGCACTGGTGGGTGCGGGAGGCAGAATTGAGTTCTGTATTTAGGCCATATGTGCAGTGAATATAGGCGGACTGCCTGGAAGTCGGCGACTGCGATCCCTTTCCCACCTAGTGTGCGCGTTGGTGGTGTCTCCCAGGGTTGTGCAGCGGAGACCGCCTGCTCTACGGCCTAGAAGCACCTAAGTGGACGAAGCCAGTGGGTGGGCAGCAGTACGGAGTTGCCACATTGCGGAGGGCACCCTGCCTATGGTCCAGTGAGTGTTCATCCCTCATTAGTGCCCTCGAGAAGTATGAGGCCCGCGGCTCTGCAGTGACGCTGGGGAAGCTGAGAGCCACTCCTAAGAGGCTGAAGTGGGTACCTTGGAGTGCTGGCTGCTAGAGAAGCACTCGTGACTGCAGAGACTTATTGCTGACAGACCGCAGGTTGGGCCATGGGTCGAAACAAAGCAATGGGGCCTGGACAGGCTAATCACATCGATAAATATACAGTGCCCATGGGTCGCGACGAAGGTGCGACAGGAGAGGGTCTGCAGGAGGAATCGGACGACCAGACCCCAGGACCCTATTTGAAGGATATCATGAAGACGATCAGAGAGATGAAGGCGATCAGAGAGTTGAAGGGCACCCGGGAGCCGAAGCTCGACTCCGTCACAGAGGAGGTGAATCTTCTGCGCGCAGACCTATGGAAAATCTCAGGAAAGGTGTCCACGGCGGAGGGCTTATAGTCGAAAAAACTAAACGTCTCAAAGACTAGGTTGCCATTCTCACCGAGAACCAGTCAGACATTTATGCCTGGCTCGAAGACCAGGAAGGAAGGGCCCGGCGCAACAACATTTGCGTTGTGGGGGTGCCGGAGTCAATGGACCTGTTCTTGGAAGCACAAACGCTTGTCAAACCTTTTCTCAGTATAACGTGCACACAGGGCTTTGGGGGGGCAGGCCTTGCCCTGGAACACCCAAGGGCACGATTATAGCCAGCATCCTGAATTTCAGGGATAGGGATGCTATCCTACACGCGGCACATATGCATGGTGACCTCCGGCACGAGAATGTCACCATACGGTTTTTCCCGAACTTCACACTTCCCGTTCAGCGTCGGAGGTGGTCGTTTGATGCCGTTAAGAGTGCTCTTTGGGGCCAGAATGTGAAGCACATGATGCTTTTTCTAGTCAGACTCAAAATAATGGACTAGGGGAAAACATATTTCTTCGACTCACCAGCAGAAACTAGTGATTGGCTGGAGGGCATGCGTACTGTTTGTCGCAAAGGAGGGAGCAACCGATCGGCGGCGGAAAATTGCCTCGTTGGTACTGAGCAAGAGGCGGAGCGGGCATCCGGTGGCCAGGCGCAGCGGCAGCAGCAGAGGACAGATAAGTGACTTGTGGGGCACACCTCGTACCACTGGAACTGTTCTATTCCCTAATGTAAATGTGGAAGGCAGTACATTGTGGTGTAGGAGTGTTGCTGTGAGAAAGGGGCCCACTAGCAACTGGGACCAGTGATGCTTAACAGACTCCCGCAACGTATGACCCCCACGCCCTTTCTTTTTCTATATGCATGGACAGACAGCCTCTGTGGTGTGTTGTGTAGGGAGGGTTCAGTATTACTTTGTATGGGCTTGACATGATTCGTTAGCAGACAGATAGTACTTTGTGCTGTAGGCTAGCTCACGGCTCCTCACGAATGTTTCTTTCTACACCGTTTGGGCGACAGGCACTCTACACGTTTGGGAGGTGGGAGGTTGGGGGCTCACCCAGCAGGGTTGCAGGGAGGAAGGAGTTGGGTTTCTTCTTTTACTTGTTGGGGAGGGATGGGGATCAATGTCAAGACCAAGATATCAAGGAGGTACATAATGTTTACACAAAGGAAACCTGGGTGGTGAAGAGACACTCATATATGATTCACCCTGCTCGAAGTCATGGGCAACCTAGCTAATATGCTGATATGGACCTGGAACCTGAATGGTCTGGGAAACAAGATAAAACGCACATTAGTCATGCAACACATTAAGAGGCATTCCCCAGACGTTGTTCTGATCCAGTATTTGCATTTGCGAGGGAGCAAATGCAAGGCATTAGATCGTTTTGGGTACAAAATGGTAGCCCACTCTGGATTCTCATCTGGGGCACGGGGGTGCAGATCCTGACAAGTAACACGTTGCCCCTAGTTATCACAGGCACCAGATAATCTATGTGGTGATTTTCGCGGAATTTAGCTCATTCCGCACTGACCTCCCCCTGGGCACGCTCCTGATAGGTGGGAACACGAACCGAGTCATGAACCCGGAACTGGACTGGTCTGGCTCCCATGCAGGCCGACAAGGAGAACACGGCCTGGCAGACTTTGTCATGGCCATAGGCATGGTGGATTTGTGGCGGGCACATAACCTTCTATTAAGGCCCTATATGTACTATTCAAAACGCCACGGCTCCTTCTCTAGAATAGGCCATTTCTTCACACGCAACGACAAGATGGGGGATTTCCTTAACCCTACACACATGGCAACGGGGTATCTCGGACCACTCTCCGGTGTGTGTCACTCTTAAAGGCCCATCTTTAGATAAGGCTACATTCCCAAGAATAGATCCCTGGCGCCTGGGAGACCCAACGCTTAGGGACAAACTCCGAGAGAGCTCGGAGCTCTATTTTAAAGAAAATACGGGGTAAGTGGACTTACACACTACTCTATGGGAGGACTACAAGATGGTATTACAGGGTCAGGCACAGGCGCTGATCGGGGCTCAAAAGAAAGAGGAATCCCTGCAAATTCGGTTACTCGAGCAAGAAATTTGTCAGCTGGGGGGTGACTGGCAACGTTCTCAAATACTGACCTGAGACACGAGCTGGCGCTGAGGCAACAGGACTTGTGGGCCCTGACGGATGGCGAGGCACGGGCATACGTGTTAGCGATGCAACACCTTTTGTATGATCTGGGGGATAAGGCTTTGATGCTCCTACCGTGGCTGGAAAGACGCGATAGGGAGAGATCGTGGGTGTCAGGGGTATGTGATCTAACTGAGTCACTTCAAACTACAAGTAACGACATAGCAGAAGCTTTCGCCAAGCATTATGAGAGTGTCTATGCACCAGTGTGCACCAGGTCGGAGGATGACTGTGCAGAATTTCTAAGGGACTTCGCCCTGCCTACATTGTCGGGGGAGGCACGTGAAGTGCTTGAGGTCGACCTCATGGAGGAGGAACTGGGTAGCGCCCTGGGTTCTCTGAAATCCGGAAAAGCACCGGGTCCGAATGGGCTCCCAGTCAAGATTTATAAAGGGCAGGCCTCAGTTATAATACCCCCGCTCTGAAACATGTTGATTGAGGTGCAAGAGCAGGGGCAACTCCCGTCTGACCAGCGGGCGGCCTGAAAGCTGACAGATCAGTGTAGCTCCTACCGTCCTATCTCCCTTATCAATGTGGAGGCCAAGGTTCTGGCCAAAGCTCTGGCAGACAGGCTGGTGTCTGTCATTGCGGAATTGGTCCATGTGGATCAATCAGGGTTTATGCCCTGTAGAAGCACCCAGCAGAATCTTCGGAGACTATATGGCATACTCTATATGATTAGCAATCCTGAGGCCCAACAGACGGCATTGATGGCGCTGGACGGGTCAATGGCGTTCGATAGCATCGAGTGGCCCTACTTGTTCATGGTGCTTCACAGGCTAGGCTTCGGTCCCTATTTTTGTGGTTGGGTGAGGTTACTATACGAGGAGCCCACGGCTAGGGTGCGTGTGAACGGGGCAGTATCGAGACCCTTTCAATTGCGAAGGGGCACCAGGCAGGTGTGCCCCTTGTCTGCGCTCTTGTTTGCCCTTGTGCTGGAGCCATTGGCACAATGGATCCGGAGGGGCCGAATGACATAGGGCATAGTGGCACCAGGGGGGTGGTAACAGCGAATCTCGCTCTATGCTGATGATATTGTCTTGTACCTTGCACGACCATACCACTCGATGGCACGAGTACTACATATCTTCGAACTATTTAGTGCCTACTCGGGCTACAATATCAACTGGTCCAAGTCGGTGATCTTTCCACTGTCGGGTTCCCCCCCAGGGTTCCAGTGCGGTGTGCGGCCCTAGTGGTGTCGGAGGGCTTCAAATACCTGGGTATCCACGTTACGCAGGACCAGAAGGCATTCCTAGACAGGAATCTTGGGCACCAAATGAGTCGCCTTGGCGCTGATGTCAGCCACTGGCGTACCCTTCCGCTTTCACTCATGGGTAGGGCATCCCTATTCAAAATGATGACACTACCGCACCTCCTTTATGTCCTCCAGAACACCCCATACCCGGTCCCTTCAACAGTTTTCAAACGGGTAGCGCAGGTAGTCAGAACGTTGCTGTGGCAGCGGGGTTCACCGAGAATCACGCTGCACATGCTACAGAAGGGAGTGTACGATGGTGGCCTGGCAATCCATGACATTAGGCTCTACTACTGGGCCTCGCAGCTACGTGTCATTAACGACTGGGTGTACGCTGATGTGGATGAACTGACCTATAGAGCAGATAGAGCCGTCATGCTGGGAAGAAACTGGGAGCTTCTCCTATACTCCCGAAAGTCCCAATCGGAGTGGGCAGGGCATACCAAAGTGGTGATATAGTGCTGGAGAGAGGCCAATAAATTACTAGGCTGGGCAGGGAAACTGACTGGTAGAACCCCGTTGTGGGTGGGGGATCCTTTGCATGAAGTAGCAGCCCAAACAGGTTTTAAAGGGGGTGAAATTGATAGGCACCGAGTATTTGAGAGATATATGGAAAGGAGACTCTCCCCTCACCTTTGAGGTACTCCAGCGGGAATATAATATGCACCAGACCCAGAGATATCAGCACCTGAGGCTTGTACATTCGCTGCGTACCCACATTCATAGTGGCACTTCTGTTCCAGAGTACTGCCCGTTAGAGGATAGGGTGTTACTAGAGAAACCGACCTTCACAATCTATCGTAAGTTGATAAATAATGTGCCAGACCCCCAAATGGCCATCCGAGAAACATGGGCTAAAGACTTGGGATCTATAGATGATGAGGAGTGACAGGAGGCAATCCAGAGCCCAAGAGAAATCACAGTTCGCTCCCGATTTAGGTCGATACAACTCAAGATATTGCACCGAACCTACTGCCCTCGTACTCACCCCTACACATGGGGCAGGATCCCTACAGCGTTGTGTCAGGGGATGCCTTCCTACATATTTTATGGGAGTGTCCAGAGATTGCTAGATACTGGCAAAAAGTCATGGATACTATGTCCAGGGTAGTGGAAGTGACGGTTCCCTTAGATGCAAAGTGGCTGCTACTAATGATTAAAGGTGACTCTGACTGGTCCAGATATGAGGGAATATGGTTGGCTCTTGCAGCAGGGATTGCAAAGCGGAACATTGCCAGGAGGTGGGGGCGCCTCTGCCTCTGACCCTGGAGGAGTGGAGACGGGACCTGAATTGGTGTCAGCACGCTGAAGAAACGGTCTACAAAGTAGGGTGTGTGTCAAAAAATGGGAACGGATATGGGCGTCCTGGCGAAAATACAGAGGGATGAACATGGGAAGCTGAATCTCATTGGGGGTTTTCTAAGCCTTATATCCACATGTGAATGTAATATTATCATAGTACTATGTCCGCCTCACTGTGTACCATTAGAAATACCTTTTGTATTGCATGATCTCTTGAGCAATGTTAATAAAAAGATTAATAACAAAAGAAAAAAATAGAATGTCATGGTGAGAAACTTGGTCAGCCCAGAAACACAGACCGCCGAAAAGGACCCAAAACTCAGCTGAAGTGGAAATTCAGAGTAGCCGAAAATAATAGGCATACTCTCTGTGAAAAAGCTCTCACAAAGTGAATATACAAAAACTAGAGGCAAATAATAGAACATCACAAATACCTTCTGGAGCACTGTGGACATCACATACTTTCTCAGAGTTTTTTCCAGCACAGGGTTTGGCTTCAACTGAGAGACTTTCCGACATGTGTCTAGAAAAGAGAAGGAATAAGTTCAGACCTCTCGCGAACAACAATGTAGGAAAAATTGGACGTTGCTAATGTCACATGAAACGTGTGGGTTCTCCCTGAGTGAATGGTACCTACTGGACATGACTTCACATGGGTTGCCAGGGAAGAATTTGACACCGTTAGTAACCCTTCAATGAGGGATGTGAGAACATGTTTACTTTTCTATGTCTACCACCATATGAGTATCCCCAGGGGCCTGATCAGATCAGAAAACTTTGCAACAACTCTACTGTGCAGTAGGTAGCATTGCCTCAGTCGTGGTGTTGGATCCTGTCTGAACATTTGGCAATACTGGAGCCCTAAAGTGCCACACCTGAGACCTAACGTTAGTTTCCTTTTTTCCGAAACATTTGACACTGATATACAGCTGCTCTCTGTTAAGATTTGTATTCATAAAAAATGTCTCTCTTGCAGTGCTAGCTAGCTCACAACATAAAAAGTCAGGGCCCGATTCACAGAATTAACTTAAGACAAAATCCTAAACTTACTACTTTTGGTATTCACAGAATGCACTTACTACTTTTGGTATTCACAGAATGCACTTACTACTTTTGGTATTCACAGAATGGATTTACGACTACTAACTTTACGTCCGCACTCGGGCTGCAAATTCCGGCCCGAAGGCGGAGCTTCCGGGCTGGAGGCGGAGCTTCCGGGCCGGAGGTGGGGCTTCCGGGCCAGAGGCGGAGCTTCCGGGCCGGAGGTGGGGATTCCGGCCAGTGGCAGAGATTTAGCCATGCCCAAAATCTCCACCTCTGGGCCGGAAGCTCCTCCTCCGGCCCAGAAGCCCCGCCTCCAGGCCAGAAGCTCCGCCTCCGGGCCGGAATTTCCGGCCCGAGTGCGGACGTAAAGTTAGTAGTCGTAAATCCATTCTGTGAATAGCAAAAGTAGTAAGTTTATTCTGTGAATCGCAAAAGTAGTAAATTCATTCTGTGAATACCAGAAGTAGCAAGTGCATTCTGTGAATACCAAAATGGTACTAAGTTTAGGATTTTGTCTTAAGTTTGTTCTGTGAATCGGGCCCCCAGGGTTTAAGGCCTGACGCTCCACTCTTGGGCAGATGTCCATTTGGGATCCAAGTGTGCTCTAATTGTGGTGGCTGTGCCAAACAAGCATCTGCAAAGCAATAGATCTCGAAATTGCAAGAGTTTAAGCTATTGGCATTGTAAATTATAATGCCTTTTATGTGTTCTGATAATTAACACATAAATACATTTACTATTCCAATAGCTCTTGTAAATGCAAGACCTCGGCCGCCATTGTCCAGGGATGCTTGGAAAGTCAAAGCGCGCCTTGTGTGCTGAATGTTGCAGGAAAGCATGTCGTGCCTGCATTAGGAGAAACAAATTAAAGCAAATAGTGCTGACAGACTAAATACGACATACCGCAAGACAACAGAAGTAAAAGGGCCAGTCCTCTTGGGAGGTTACAAATGAAGACACGGCGATACTAAGAATGGACTAACCAGCCTATTAACAAATCAGAAGCTAGCATTTACAAGGGACAAAGACAAAAGGCAATGAAAAATATGGGCGGGAGAGAGCGGGGCACCAAGTCTATACTAAAATACAGCATGCATCGCAGAGAAGGCATGCGCTGCCCAGGCTCGACCTAAAAAGATAATAATTAATAGGTCTGGGAACATATTACCAAGGACAAATCATGTTGAGTAAAAAGAAAGGCAGTTCTAGGAGCACAAATGGCATAAATAGAATCAATTGTATTGGCAACAAGTATTAGCAATACCAATAGGTGCAGCTTTTGCATAGTGCATGCAAAGAATATACAAAAAACTCAGGCAACACACACACACACACACACACATCCATGATGAAGTGCAGATGCACAGTGAAACACCTACATGTATCCATCGCACACATAAATCCCCAAGTAAAAGGAAAGAAATGCACACAGATGAACAATCGTTTGTGTTTGTCTAACCACAGCCCCTGAGCATCTAAACGCACCGGGCACCAGCCCCACCACCCCAGAATATCTCCAGAGCAGCAGACACACCGGGCACCAGACCCACGCCCCCAGATCAGCCCCTGAGCAGCTAAACGCACCGGGCACCAGCCCCACCACCCCAGAACATCTCCAGAGCAGCAGACACACCGGGCACCAGCCCCACGCCCCCAGAACAGCCCCTGAGCAGTAGACACACCGGGCACCAGTCCCACCGCCCCGGAACAGAGACCCAGCAGCCAACACACTGGGTATAGCCCCACTGCCCAGCACAGCTCCCAAATGGCAAACACCAGGCACCAGTCCCACCGCCCCAGAACAGCCCCTGAGCACCTGACACACTGGGCACCCACTGCCCCAGAAAAGCACCCAAGCAGCCGACGCACCCGGCACCAGCCCCACCCGCCCTCGTACACTAGCCCCACTGCCCTAGAACACCTCCCAAGCAGCTGACCCAGCGGACATCAGCCTCACCTCCCCAGAGGAGCAGCCGACACATCGGCAGCAACCACACTAGCCCTTGGGCACCAGCAGCACCACCTCAGTGCAGCCTTCAAGCAGTTCGGTGAACCAGCCCCACCCCCTGGAACAGCCACCAAGCAATTCATTTCACTGGGTACCAGACCCACAACCCCATAACAGCCTCCAAGCAGCTCGACTCTCCGGGCACCAGCTCCACCACCCCAGACCAGCCCTGGAGCAGCAAACACACCGGGTACCAGCCCCACCGTCCCATAACAGGCTCCAAGCACCTCGACACACCGGGCACCAGCCCCACTGCCTCAGAACACTCCCAAGCTTCTTGACTCTCCAGCACAAGCCTCTCTGCCCCTAGGGCACAACCTCCCCCAGAACAGCCCCAGGTAGCTCGATGCACAGGGCACTAGCCCACCACACTTAGAGCACCAGCCCCACTGCCCCAGAACACCCCAACAAGCTTGACATCGCCCCAGAACAGCTCTTGAGCACCCAACACACCGGGCACCAGCCCCGCTGCCCTAGAACAACTCTTGAGCACCCATCACACCGGGCACCAGCCCCGCTGCCCTAGAACAACTCTTGAGCACCCAACACACTGGGCACCAGCCCCGCCGCCCTAGACCAGCAACAGAACTGCTCACTCACCAGGCACCTTTCCCAGCGCCCCTATGGCTGGTGCAGGGACTCGAGGGAGCTCGTGTGCATGGTATCTACCAGAGCAGGGAAGTTGGAGCACAAGTTTCACATGCAGCTCCAAATCAGGACAAACCATAAACTGCACACCAGTCTCACACGTCCTCACCCATCACACGGTAACCTTAATGCATAAATCCAGGAGACAGGAGCTCAAATTCAAGTGTAGGTTTATTCGTCATAAAAAGTTCCCTCCATCCTCATCATCTGCTCCCTGGCTTCGCTCTCCTGTCTCCCCTTAACATTCCATGTGACCTCAGTACATTCCAGTACCATGGTCACGCTTGCATAACCGGTTCACATATGTGCAAGCAACTTGGATAGTTCACATCCCTCTTCTGTAACTAAACAAAATGCCACACATACTATAATACACATTCAAGGTACATAAACTACACAAACCACAATTAGTAAAATGATGAAATCAATGTAACATATTCTTCAAAGTAAGTGGGAGGATTAACTCTCCTGCTGGCCTTCCTGAGGGGCAGCCGTTGTACCTTTGCACTTGCAGGCCCTCTGTGAATCACTTGGCTTCTGACCTAATGTGTTAATACTACGTTGGGAACATGTTACAGAGTGGAAATATGTTGATGTGTTAAAACCACGTGGGGAAACACGTTACGGAGTGGAAAATAAGTTGATGTGTTAATACTGGAGGTGAAAACACGTTACAGAGTGGAAAATAAGTTGATGTGATAATACTGGGTGGAGAACCATGTAACAGAGTGGAAAACAAGTTGATGTGTTAATACTGCGTGTGGAAACACATTACAGAGTGGAAAATAAGTTGATGTGTTAACACTGCGTAGGGAACACATTACATAGTGGAAAATAAGTTGATGTGTTAATAATGCGTGGGAAAACATTACTTAGAGGAACATAGGTTGATGTGTTAATACTGCATGGGGAACAAGTTACAGAGTGGAAAATAGGTTCATGTGTTAATACTGCGTGGGGAACACGTTACAGAGAGGAACATAAGTTGATGTGGTAATCCTGCATGGAGAAACACATTACAGAGTGGAAATTATGTTGATGTGTTAATAAGGTGTGGGGAAACACATTACAGAGTGTAAAATAAGTTCATGTGTTAATACTGGATGAGGAAACAAGCTACAGAGTGTAAAATAAGTTGATGTGTTAATACTACGTGGGGAAAAACGTTACAGAGTGGAAAATAGGTTGATGTGTTAATACCGGGTGGGGAACACGTTACAGAGTGGAAAAGAAGTTGATGTGTTAACACTGAGTGGGGAACACGTTAGAGTGGAAAATAAGTTGATGTGTTAATACTGCATGGGAAAACATTACAGAGATGTGTTAATACTGCTTGGGGAAACATGTTACAGAGAGGAAAATAAGTTCATGTGTAAATACCGCATGAGGAAACATGTTACCGAGTGGAAAAGAAGTTCATGTGTTAATACTGGAGGGGGAAACTCATTGCAGAGTTGAAAATAAATTTATGTGTTAATACTGCGTGGGGAAAAGCATTACAGAGTGGAAAATAGGTGTATTGGTTACTAATGTGCCGTTAAAATTTTTACAGAGTGGAAAATAGGTTGATGTGTTACTACCGGGTGAGGAAACACGTTACCGAGTGGAAAAAATAGTTGATGTGTTAACACTGCGTGGGGAACACGTTACAGAGTGGAAATATGTTGATGTGTTAAAAGCACATGGCGAAACACGTTACGCAGTGGAAAATAAGTTGATGTATTAATACTGGATGTGAAAACACGTTACAGAGTGGAAAATAAGTTGATGTGCTAATACCGGGTGGGAAAACACGTTGCAGAGTGGAAAATAAGTTTATGTGTTAATACTGGATGGGGAAACACGTTACAGAGTGGAAAATAAGTTGATGTGTTAATACTGCATGTGGAAACACATTACAGAGTGGAAAATAAGTTGATGTGTTAACACTGCGTGGGGAACACATTACAGGGTGGAAAATAAGTTGATGTGTTAATACTGGATGTGGAAACTCGTTATAGAGTGGAAAATACGTTTATCTGTTAATACTGGATGGGGAGACATGTTACAGAGTGGAACATAAGTTGATGTGTTAATACCAGGTGGAGAAACACATTACAGAGTGGAAAATAAGTTGATGTGTTAATTCTGCTTGGGGAAACACGTTACAGAGTGGAAAGTATGTTGATGTGTTAATAACGCGTGGGGAAACACATTACAGAGTGGAAAATAAGTTCATGTGTTAATACTGGATGGGGAAAGAAGTTACAGAGTGGAAAATTAGTTAATGTGTTAATACTGGGGGGAAACACGTTACAGAGTGGAAAATAGGTTTATGTGTTAATACTGCGTGGGGAACACGTTACAGAGAGGAAAATAAGTTGATGTGTTAATCCTGCATGGGGAAACACATTACCAAGTGGAAAACAACTTTATGTGTTAATACCGAATGGGGAAACACGTTACAGAGTGTAAAATAGGTTGATGTAATAATACCGGGTGGGGAAACACGTTACAGAGTGGAAAATAAATTGATGTGTTAATACGGCATGGGAAATTCATTACAGAGAGGAAAATAAGTTGATGTGTTAATACTGCATGGGGAACACTTTACAGAGAGGAAAATAAGTTGATGTTTTAATCCTGCGTGGAAAAAACGAGACAGAGTGGAAAATGTGTTGATGTGTTAATAACACGTGGGGAAACACGTTCCAGAGTGGAAAATAAGTTGATGTGTCAAAACTGAATAGGAAAACATTACAGAGAGGAACAAAAGTTGACGTGTTAATACTGCGTGGGGAAACACGTTATAGAGAGGAAAATAAGTGGATGTGTTAATACTGCATGGGGAACACGATACAGAGGGAAGAAAGTTCATGTGTTAATACTGCATGGGGATCATGTTACAGTGAGGAAAATAAGTTGATGTGTTATTCCTGCGTGGGGAAACACGTTACAGAGTGGAAAATATGTTGATGTGTTAATAACGCGTAAGGAAACATGTTACAGAGTGGAAAATACATTCATGTGTTAATACTGGATGGGGAAATACGTTACAGGGTGGAAAATAAGTTGATGTCTTAATACTGGATGTGGAAACACGTTACAGAGTGAAAAATAAGTTGATGTGTTAATACCGGGTGGGGAGACATGTTACAGAGTGGAAAATAAGTTTATGTGTTAATTCTGGATGGGGAAACTCATTACAGAGTTGAAAATAAGTTGATGTGTTAATACTGCGTTGGGAACATGTTACAGAGTGGAAATATGTTGATGTGTTAAAACCACGTGGGGAAACACGATACGGAGTGGAAAATAAGTTAATGTGTTAATACTGCGTGTGGAAACATCTTACAGAGTGGAAAATAAGTTGATGTGTTAATACTGCATGGGAAATTCATTACAGAGAGGAAAATAAGTTGATGTGTTAATACTGCATGGGGAACACTTTACAGAGAGGAAAATAAGTTGATGTTTTAATCCTGCGTGGAAAAAACGAGACAGAGTGGAAAATGTGTTGATGTGTTAATAACACGTGGGGAAACACGTTCCAGAGTGGAAAATAAGTTGATGTGTCAAAACTGAATAGGAAAACATTACAGAGAGGAACATAAGTTGACGTGTTAATACTGCGTGGGGAAACACGTTACAGAGAGGAAAATAAGTTGATGTGTTAATACCACATGGGGAAACACGTTACAGAGTGGAAAATAAGTGGATGTGTTAATACTGCATGGGGAACACGTTACAGAGGGAAGAAAGTTCATGTGTTAATACTGCATGGGGATCATGTTACAGTGAGGAAAATAAGTTGATGTGTTATTCCTGCGTGGGGAAACACGTTACAGAGTGGAAAATATGTTGATGTGTTAATAACGCGTAGGGAAACATGTTACAGAGTGGAAAATACATTCATGTGTTAATACTGGATGGGGAAATACGTTACAGGGTGAAAAATAAGTTGATGTCTTAATACTGGATGTGGAAACACGTTACAGAGTGAAAAATAAGTTGATGTGTTAATACCGGGTGGGGAGACATGTTACAGAGTGGAAAATAAGTTTATGTGTTAATTCTGGATGGGGAAACTCATTACAGAGTTGAAAATAAGTTGCTGTGTTAATACTGCGTGGGGAACACGTTACAGAGAGGAAAATAAGTTGATGTGTTAATCCTGCATGGGGAAACACATTACCAAGTGGAAAACAACTTTATGTGTTAATACCGAATGGGGAAACACGTTACAGAGTGTAAAATAGGTTGATGTAATAATACCGGGTGGGGAAACACGTTACAGAGTGGAAAATAAATTGATGTGTTAATACTGCATGGGAAATTCATTACAGAAAGGAAAATAAGTTGATGTGTTAATACTGCATGGGGAACACTTTACAGAGAGGAAAATAAGTTGATGTTTTAATCCTGCGTGGAAAAAACGAGACAGAGTGGAAAATGTGTTGATGTGTTAATAACACGTGGGGAAACACGTTCCAGAGTGGAAAATAAGTTGATGTGTCAAAACTGAATAGGAAAACATTACAGAGAGGAACAAAAGTTGACGTGTTAATACTGCGTGGGGAAACACGTTACAGAGAGGAAAATAAGTGGATGTGTTAATACTGCATGGGGAACACGATACAGAGGGAAGAAAGTTCATGTGTTAATACTGCATGGGGATCATGTTACAGTGAGGAAAATAAGTTGATGTGTTATTCCTGCGTGGGGAAACACGTTACAGAGTGGAAAATATGTTGATGTGTTAATAACGCGTAAGGAAACATGTTACAGAGTGGAAAATACATTCATGTGTTAATACTGGATGGGGAAATACGTTACAGGGTGGAAAATAAGTTGATGTCTTAATACTGGATGTGGAAACACGTTACAGAGTGAAAAATAAGTTGATGTGTTAATACCGGGTGGGGAGACATGTTACAGAGTGGAAAATAAGTTTATGTGTTAATTCTGGATGGGGAAACTCATTACAGAGTTGAAAATAAGTTGATGTGTTAATACTGCGTTGGGAACATGTTACAGAGTGGAAATATGTTGATGTGTTAAAACCACGTGGGGAAACACGATACGGAGTGGAAAATAAGTTAATGTGTTAATACTGCGTGTGGAAACATCTTACAGAGTGGAAAATAAGTTGATGTGTTAATACTGCATGGGAAATTCATTACAGAGAGGAAAATAAGTTGATGTGTTAATACTGCATGGGGAACACTTTACAGAGAGGAAAATAAGTTGATGTTTTAATCCTGCGTGGAAAAAACGAGACAGAGTGGAAAATGTGTTGATGTGTTAATAACACGTGGGGAAACACGTTCCAGAGTGGAAAATAAGTTGATGTGTCAAAACTGAATAGGAAAACATTACAGAGAGGAACATTAGTTGACGTGTTAATACTGCGTGGGGAAACACGTTACAGAGAGGAAAATAAGTTGATGTGTTAATACCACATGGGGAAACACGTTACAGAGTGGAAAATAAGTGGATGTGTTAATACTGCATGGGGAACACGTTACAGAGGGAAGAAAGTTCATGTGTTAATACTGCATGGGGATCATGTTACAGTGAGGAAAATAAGTTGATGTGTTATTCCTGCGTGGGGAAACACGTTACAGAGTGGAAAATATGTTGATGTGTTAATAACGCGTAGGGAAACATGTTACAGAGTGGAAAATACATTCATGTGTTAATACTGGATGGGGAAATACGTTACAGGGTGGAAAATAAGTTGATGTCTTAATACTGGATGTGGAAACACGTTACAGAGTGAAAAATAAGTTGATGTGTTAATACCGGGTGGGGAGACATGTTACAGAGTGGAAAATAAGTTTATGTGTTAATTCTGGATGGGGAAACTCATTACAGAGTTGAAAATAAGTTGCTGTGTTAATACTGTGTTGGGAACATGTTACAGAGTGGAAATATGTTGATGTGTTAAAACCACGTGGGGAAACACGATACGGAGTGGAAAATAAGTTGATGTGTTAATACTGGATGTAGAAACATGTTACAGAGTCGAAAATAAGTTAATGTGTTAATACTGCATTGGGAAAAACGTTATAAAGTGGAAAATAGGTGTATTGGTTACTTCTGTGCCGCTAAAAACGTTACAGAGTGGAAAATAGGTTGATGTGTTAATACCGGGTGGGGAAACATGTTACAGAGTGGAAAATAAGTTGAAGTGTTAATACTGCGTGTGGAAACACATTACAGAGTGGAAATAAGTTGATGTGTTAAGACTGCGTGGGGAACACGTTACAGAGTGGAAAATAGGTTGATGTGTTAATAAGTCATGGGAAAATATTACAGAGCAGAACATAAGTTAATGTGTTAATACTGCGTGGGGAAACAGGTTACAAAGAGGAAAATAAGTTCATGTTTTAATACCGCATGGGGAAACACGTTACCGAATGGAAAACAAAATCATGGTATAATACCAGATGGGGAAACACGTTACAGAGTGTAAAATAAGTTAATGTGTTCATACTGCGTGGGGAACACGTTATAGAGTGGAATATAAGTTGATGTGGTAATCCTGCATCGGGAAACATGTTACAGAGTGGAAAATATGTTGATGTGTTAATAAGGCATGGGGAAACATGTTAGAGTGGAAAATAAGTTCATGTGATAATACTGGATGGGGAAACATGTTACAGAGTGTAAAAAAAGAGGACGTGTTACTACTGGGTGGGGAAACAGGTTACAGAGTGGAAAATAAGTTGATGTGTTAATAGTGCGTGGGGCCACACATTACAGAGTGGAAAATAGATGTATTGGTTACTACTGCGCAGCTAAACACATTACAGAGTGGAAACGTTGATGTGTTAATTCTGCATAGGGAAACACGTTACAGAGTGGAAAATAAGTTGATGTGTTATTACCGCTTGGGGAAACAGGTTACAGAGTCTAAAATAAGTTGATGTTTTAATCCAGCTGCGAAAACACGTTACAGAGTGGTAAATAAGTTGATGTGTTATGCCGTGTGGGGAACAAGTTACCGGGTGGAAAATAAGATGGTGTGTTAATCCTGCATGGGGAAACACGTTACAGAGTGGAAAATATGTTGATGTGTTAAACACGCGTGGGGAAACACGTTACAGAGTGTAAAATAAGTTGATGTGTTCATACTGGGTTGGGAAACAGGTTAGAGATTGGAAAATAAGTTGATGTGTCAATACTGCATGGGGAAACACATTACAGAGTGGAAAATAAGTTGATGTGTTAATACTGGATGGGGAACCACTTTACAGAGTGGAAAATAAGTTGATGTGTTAATACTGCGTGGGAAAACATTACAGAGAGGAACATAAGTTGATGTGTTAATACTGCATGGGGAACACTTTACAGAGAGGAAAATAAGTTGATGTTTTAATCCTGCGTGGAAAAAACGAGACAGAGTGGAAAATGTGTTGATGTGTTAATAACACGTGGGGAAACACGTTCCAGAGTGGAAAATAAGTTGATGTGTCAAAACTGAATAGGAAAACATTACAGAGAGGAACATAAGTTGACGTGTTAATACTGCATGGGGAAACACGTTACAGAGAGGAAAATAAGTTGATGTGTTAATACCACATGGGGAAACACGTTACAGAGTGGAAAATAAGTGGATGTGTTAATACTGCATGGGGAACACGTTACAGAGGGAAGAAAGTTCATGTGTTAATACTGCATGGGGATCATGTTACAGTGAGGAAAATAAGATGATGTGTTATTCCTGCGTGGGGAAACACGTTACAGAGTGGAAAATATGTTGATGTGTTAATAACGCGTAGGGAAACATGTTACAGAGTGGAAAATACATTCATGTGTTAATACTGGATGGGGAAATACGTTACAGGGTGGAAAATAAGTTGATGTCTTAATACTGGATGTGGAAACACGTTACAGAGTGAAAAATAAGTTGATGTGTTAATACCGGGTGGGGAGACATGTTACAGAGTGGAAAATAAGTTTATGTGTTAATTCTGGATGGGGAAACTCATTACAGAGTTGAAAATAAGTTGATGTGTTAATACTGCGTTGGGAACATGTTACAGAGTGGAAATATGTTGATGTGTTAAAACCACGTGGGGAAACACGATACGGAGTGGAAAATAAGTTGATGTGTTAATACTGGATGTGGAAACATGTTACAGAGTCGAAAATAAGTTAATGTGTTAATACTGCGTTGGGAAAAACGTTATAAAGTGGAAAATAGGTGTATTGGTTACTTCTGTGCCGCTAAAAACGTTACAGAGTGGAAAATAGGTTGATGTGTTAATACCGGGTGGGGAAACATGTTACAGAGTGGAAAATAAGTTGAAGTGTTAATACTGCGTGTGGAAACACATTACAGAGTGGAAATAAGTTGATGTGTTAAGACTGCGTGGGGAACACGTTACAGAGTGGAAAATAGGTTGATGTGTTAATAAGTCATGGGAAAATATTACAGAGCAGAACATAAGTTAATGTGTTAATACTGCGTGGGGAAACAGGTTACAAAGAGGAAAATAAGTTCATGTTTTAATACCGCATGGGGAAACACGTTACCGAATGGAAAACAAGTTCATGTTATAATACCAGATGGGGAAACACGTTACAGAGTGTAAAATAAGTTAATGTGTTCATACTGCGTGGGGAACACGTTATAGAGTGGAATATAAGTTGATGTGGTAATCCTGCATCGGGAAACATGTTACAGAGTGGAAAATATGTTGATGTGTTAATAAGGCATGGGGAAACATGTTAGAGTGGAAAATAAGTTCATGTGATAATACTGGATGGGGAAACATGTTACAGAGTGTAAAAAAAGTGGACGTGTTACTACTGGGTGGGGAAACAGGTTACAGAGTGGAAAATAAGTTGATGTGTTAATACTGCGTGGGGCCACACATTACAGAGTGGAAAATAGATGTATTGGTTACTACTGCGCAGCTAAACACATTACAGAGTGGAAAAGTTGATGTGTTAATACTGCATAGGGAAACACGTTACAGAGTGGAAAATAAGTTGATGTGTTATTACCGCTTGGGGAAACAGGTTACAGAGTCTAAAATAAGTTGATGTTTTAATCCGGGTGCGAAAACACGTTACAGAGTGGTAAATAAGTTGATGTGTTATGCCGTGTGGGGAACAAGTTACCGGGTGGAAAATAAGATGGTGTGTTAATCCTGCATGGGGAAACACGTTACAGAGTGGAAAATATGTTGATGTGTTAAACACGCGTGGGGAAACACGTTACAGAGTGTAAAATAAGTTGATGTGTTCATACTGGGTTGGGAAACAGGTTAGAGAGTGGAAAATAAGTTGATGTGTCAATACTGCATGGGGAAACACATTACAGAGTGGAAAATAAGTTGATGTGTTAATACTGGATGGGGAACCACTTTACAGAGTGGAAAATAAGTTGATGTGTTAATACTGCGTGGGAAAACATTACAGAGAGGAACATAAGTTGATGTGTTAATACTGCATGGGGAACACTTTACAGAGAGGAAAATAAGTTGATGTTTTAATCCTGCGTGGAAAAAACGAGACAGAGTGGAAAATGTGTTGATGTGTTAATAACACGTGGGGAAACACGTTCCAGAGTGGAAAATAAGTTGATGTGTCAAAACTGAATAGGAAAACATTACAGAGAGGAACATAAGTTGACGTGTTAATACTGCGTGGGGAAACACGTTACAGAGAGGAAAATAAGTTGATGTGTTAATACCACATGGGGAAACACGTTACAGAGTGGAAAATAAGTGGATGTGTTAATACTGCATGGGGAACACGTTACAGAGGGAAGAAAGTTCATGTGTTAATACTGCATGGGGATCATGTTACAGTGAGGAAAATAAGTTGATGTGTTATTCCTGCGTGGGGAAACACGTTACAGAGTGGAAAATATGTTGATGTGTTAATAACGCGTAGGGAAACATGTTACAGAGTGGAAAATACATTCATGTGTTAATACTGGATGGGGAAATACGTTACAGGGTGGAAAATAAGTTGATGTCTTAATACTGGATGTGGAAACACGTTACAGAGTGAAAAATAAGTTGATGTGTTAATACCGGGTGGGGAGACATGTTACAGAGTGGAAAATAAGTTTATGTGTTAATTCTGGATGGGGAAACTCATTACAGAGTTGAAAATAAGTTGATGTGTTAATACTGCGTTGGGAACATGTTACAGAGTGGAAATATGTTGATGTGTTAAAACCACGTGGGGAAACACGATACAGAGTGGAAAATAAGTTGATGTGTTAATACTGGATGTGGAAACATGTTACAGAGTCGAAAATAAGTTAATGTGTTAATACTGCGTTGGGAAAAACGTTATAAAGTGGAAAATAGGTGTATTGGTTACTTCTGTGCCGCTAAAAACGTTACAGAGTGGAAAATAGGTTGATGTGTTAATACCGGGTGGGGAAACATGTTACAGAGTGGAAAATAAGTTGAAGTGTTAATACTGCGTGTGGAAACACATTACAGAGTGGAAATAAGTTGATGTGTTAAGACTGCGTGGGGAACACGTTACAGAGTGGAAAATAGGTTGATGTGTTAATAAGTCATGGGAAAATATTACAGAGCAGAACATAAGTTAATGTGTTAATACTGCGTGGGGAAACAGGTTACAAAGAGGAAAATAAGTTCATGTTTTAATACCGCATGGGGAAACACGTTACCGAATGGAAAACAAGTTCATGTTATAATACCAGATGGGGAAACACGTTACAGAGTGTAAAATAAGTTAATGTGTTCATACTGCGTGGGGAACACGTTATAGAGTGGAATATAAGTTGATGTGGTAATCCTGCATCGGGAAACATGTTACAGAGTGGAAAATATGTTGATGTGTTAATAAGGCATGGGGAAACATGTTAGAGTGGAAAATAAGTTCATGTGATAATACTGGATGGGGAAACATGTTACAGAGTGTAAAAAAAGTGGACGTGTTACTACTGGGTGGGGAAACAGGTTACAGAGTGGAAAATAAGTTGATGTGTTAATACTGCGTGGGGCCACACATTACAGAGTGGAAAATAGATGTATTGGTTACTACTGCGCAGCTAAACACATTACAGAGTGGAAAAGTTGATGTGTTAATACTGCATAGGGAAACACGTTACAGAGTGGAAAATAAGTTGATGTGTTATTACCGCTTGGGGAAACAGGTTACAGAGTCTAAAATAAGTTGATGTTTTAATCCGGGTGCGAAAACACGTTACAGAGTGGTAAATAAGTTGATGTGTTATGCCGTGTGGGGAACAAGTTACCGGGTGGAAAATAAGATGGTGTGTTAATCCTGCATGGGGAAACACGTTACAGAGTGGAAAATATGTTGATGTGTTAAACACGCGTGGGGAAACACGTTACAGAGTGTAAAATAAGTTGATGTGTTCATACTGGGTTGGGAAACAGGTTAGAGAGTGGAAAATAAGTTGATGTGTCAATACTGCATGGGGAAACACATTACAGAGTGGAAAATAAGTTGATGTGTTAATACTGGATGGGGAACCACTTTACAGAGTGGAAAATAAGTTGATGTGTTAATACTGCGTGGGAAAACATTACAGAGAGGAACATAAGTTGATGTGTTAATACTGCGTGGGGAAACACGTTACAGAGAGGAAAATAAGTTGATGTGTAAATACTGCGTGGGTAAACACATTACAGAGAGGAAAATACGTTGATGTGTTAATCCTGCGTGGGGAAACACGTTACAGGGTGGAAAATATTTTGATGTGTTAATAACGCATGGGGAAACACGTTACAGAGTAGAAAGTAAGTTCATGTGTTAATACTGTGTGGGGAACACATTACAGAGAGGAAAATAAGTTGATGTGTAAATCCTGCATGGGGAAACACATTACCAAGTGGAAAACAACTTCATGTGTTAATACCGAATGGGGAAACACGTTCCAGAGTGGAAAATAAGTTGATGTGTCAAAACTGAATAGGAAAACTTTACAGAGAGGAACAAAAGTTGACGTGTTAATACTGCGTGGGGAAACACGTTACAGAGAGGAAAATAAGTTGATGTGTTAATACCACATGGGGAAACACGTTACAGAGTGGAAAATAAGTGGATGTGTTAATACTGCATGGGGATCATGTTACAGTGAGGAAAATAAGTTGATGTGTTATTCCTGCGTGGGGAAACACGTTACAGAGTGGAAAATATGTTGATGTGTTAATAACGCGTAGGGAAACATGTTACAGAGTGGAAAATACATTCATGTGTTAATACTGGATGGGGAAATACGTTACAGGGTGGAAAATAAGTTGATGTCTTAATACTGGATGTGGAAACACGTTACAGAGTGAAAAATAAGTTGATGTGTTAATACCGGGTGGGGAGACATGTTACAGAGTGGAAAATAAGTTTATGTGTTAATTCTGGATGGGGAAACTCATTACAGAGTTGAAAATAAGTTGATGTGTTAATACTGCGTTGGGAACATGTTACAGAGTGGAAATATGTTGATGTGTTAAAACCACGTGGGGAAACACGATACGGAGTGGAAAATAAGTTAATGTGTTAATACTGCGTGTGGAAACATCTTACAGAGTGGAAAATAAGTTGATGTGTTAATACTGCATGGGAAATTCATTACAGAGAGGAAAATAAGTTGATGTGTTAATACTGCATGGGGAACACTTTACAGAGAGGAAAATAAGTTGATGTTTTAATCCTGCGTGGAAAAAACGAGACAGAGTGGAAAATGTGTTGATGCGTTAATAACACGTGGGGAAACACGTTCCAGAGTGGAAAATAAGTTGATGTGTCAAAACTGAATAGGAAAACATTACAGAGAGGAACATAAGTTGACGTGTTAATACTGCGTGGGGAAACACGTTACAGAGAGGAAAATAAGTTGATGTGTTAATACCACATGGGGAAACACGTTACAGAGTGGAAAATAAGTGGATGTGTTAATACTGCATGGGGAACACGTTACAGAGGGAAGAAAGTTCATGTGTTAATACTGCATGGGGATCATGTTACAGTGAGGAAAATAAGTTGATGTGTTATTCCTGCGTGGGGAAACACGTTACAGAGTGGAAAATATGTTGATGTGTTAATAACGCGTAGGGAAACATGTTACAGAGTGGAAAATACATTCATGTGTTAATACTGGATGTGGAAATACGTTACAGGGTGGAAAATAAGTTGATGTCTTAATACTGGATGTGGAAACACGTTACAGAGTGAAAAATAAGTTGATGTGTTAATACCGGGTGGGGAGACATGTTACAGAGTGGAAAATAAGTTTATGTGTTAATTCTGGATGGGGAAACTCATTACAGAGTTGAAAATAAGTTGATGTGTTAATACTGCGTTGGGAACATGTTACAGAGTGGAAATATGTTGATGTGTTAAAACCACGTGGGGAAACACGATACGGAGTGGAAAATAAGTTGATGTGTTAATACTGGATGTGGAAACATGTTACAGAGTCGAAAATAAGTTAATGTGTTAATACTGCGTTGGGAAAAACGTTATAAAGTGGAAAATAGGTGTATTGGTTACTTCTGTGCCGCTAAAAACGTTACAGAGTGGAAAATAGGTTGATGTGTTAATACCGGGTGGGGAAACATGTTACAGAGTGGAAAATAAGTTGAAGTGTTAATACTGTGTGTGGAAACACATTACAGAGTGGAAATAAGTTGATGCGTTAAGACTGCGTGGGGAACACGTTACAGAGTGGAAAATAGGTTGATGTGTTAATAAGTCATGGGAAAATATTACAGAGCAGAACATAAGTTAATGTGTTAATACTGCGTGGGGAAACAGGTTACAAAGAGGAAAATAAGTTCATGTTTTAATACCGCATGGGGAAACACGTTACCGAATGGAAAACAAGTTCATGTTATAATACCAGATGGGGAAACACGTTACAGAGTGTAAAATAAGTTAATGTGTTCATACTGCGTGGGGAACACGTTATAGAGTGGAAAATAAGTTCATGTGATAATACTGGATGGGGAAACATGTTACAGAGTGGAAAATATGTTGATGTGTTAATAAGGCATGGGGAAACATGTTAGAGTGGAAAATAAGTTCATGTGATAATACTGGATGGGGAAACATGTTACAGAGTGTAAAAAAAGTGGACGTGTTACTACTGGGTGGGGAAACAGGTTACAGAGTGGAAAATAAGTTGATGTGTTAATACTGCGTGGGGCCACACATTACAGAGTGGAAAATAGATGTATTGGTTACTACTGCGCAGCTAAACACATTACAGAGTGGAAAAGTTGATGTGTTAATACTGCATAGGGAAACACGTTACAGAGTGGAAAATAAGTTGATGTGTTATTACCGCTTGGGGAAACAGGTTACAGAGTCTAAAATAAGTTGATGTTTTAATCCGGGTGCGAAAACACGTTACAGAGTGGTAAATAAGTTGATGTGTTATGCCGTGTGGGGAACAAGTTACCGGGTGGAAAATAAGATGGTGTGTTAATCCTGCATGGGGAAACACGTTACAGAGTGGAAAATATGTTGATGTGTTAAACACGCGTGGGGAAACACGTTACAGAGTGTAAAATAAGTTGATGTGTTCATACTGGGTTGGGAAACAGGTTAGAGAGTGGAAAATAAGTTGATGTGTCAATACTGCATGGGGAAACACATTACAGAGTGGAAAATAAGTTGATGTGTTAATAATGGATGGGGAACCACTTTACAGAGTGGAAAATAAGTTGATGTGTTAATACTGCGTGGGAAAACATTACAGAGAGGAACATAAGTTGATGTGTTAATACTGCATGGGGAACACTTTACAGAGAGGAAAATAAGTTGATGTTTTAATCCTGCGTGGAAAAAACGAGACAGAGTGGAAAATGTGTTGATGTGTTAATAACACGTGGGGAAACACGTTCCAGAGTGGAAAATAAGTTGATGTGTCAAAACTGAATAGGAAAACATTACAGAGAGGAACATAAGTTGACGTGTTAATACTGCGTGGGGAAACACGTTACAGAGAGGAAAATAAGTTGATATGTTAATACCACATGGGGAAACACGTTACAGAGTGGAAAATAAGTGGATGTGTTAATACTGCATGGGGAACACGTTACAGAGGGAAGAAAGTTCATGCGTTAATACTGCATGGGGATCATGTTACAGTGAGGAAAATAAGTTGATGTGTTATTCCTGCGTGGGGAAACACGTTACAGAGTGGAAAATATGTTGATGTGTTAATAACGCATAGGGAAACATGTTACAGAGTGGAAAATACATTCATGTGTTAATACTGGATGGGGAAATACGTTACAGGGTGGAAAATAAGTTGATGTCTTAATACTGGATGTGGAAACACGTTACAGAGTGAAAAATAAGTTGATGTGTTAATACCGGGTGGGGAGACATGTTACAGAGTGGAAAATAAGTTTATGTGTTAATTCTGGATGGGGAAACTCATTACAGAGTTGAAAATAAGTTGATGTGTTAATACTGCGTTGGGAACATGTTACAGAGTGGAAATATGTTGATGTGTTAAAACCACGTGGGGAAACACGATACGGAGTGGAAAATATGTTGATGTGTTAATACTGGATGTGGAAACATGTTACAGAGTCGAAAATAAGTTAATGTGTTAATACTGCGTTGGGAAAAACGTTATAAAGTGGAAAATAGGTGTATTGGTTACTTCTGTGCCGCTAAAAACGTTACAGAGTGGAAAATAGGTTGATGTGTTAATACCGGGTGGGGAAACATGTTACAGAGTGGAAAATAAGTTGAAGTGTTAATACTGCGTGTGGAAACACATTACAGAGTGGAAATAAGTTGATGCGTTAAGACTGCGTGGGGAACACGTTACAGAGTGGAAAATAGGTTGATGTGTTAATAAGTCATGGGAAAATATTACAGAGCAGAACATAAGTTAATGTGTTAATACTGCGTGGGGAAACAGGTTACAAAGAGGAAAATAAGTTCATGTTTTAATACCGCATGGGGAAACACGTTACCGAATGGAAAACAAGTTCATGTTATAATACCAGATGGGGAAACACGTTACAGAGTGTAAAATAAGTTAATGTGTTCATACTGCGTGGGGAACACGTTATAGAGTGGAAAATAAGTTCATGTGATAATACTGGATGGGGAAACATGTTACAGAGTGGAAAATATGTTGATGTGTTAATAAGGCATGGGGAAACATGTTAGAGTGGAAAATAAGTTCATGTGATAATACTGGATGGGGAAA
This sequence comes from Triturus cristatus, assembly GCF_964204655.1. Classification (NCBI taxonomy): domain Eukaryota; kingdom Metazoa; phylum Chordata; class Amphibia; order Caudata; family Salamandridae; genus Triturus; species Triturus cristatus. Next base: position 1,202,254,582 of record NC_140584.1, read on the forward strand.
CATGTTACAGAGTGTAAAAAAAGTGGACGTGTTACTACTGGGTGGGGAAACAGGTTACAGAGTGGAAAATAAGTTGATGTGTTAATACTGCGTGGGGCCACACATTACAGAGTGGAAAATAGATGTATTGGTTACTACTGCGCAGCTAAACACATTACAGAGTGGAAAAGTTGATGTGTTAATACTGCATAGGGAAACACGTTACAGAGTGGAAAATAAGTTGATGTGTTATTACCGCTTGGGGAAACAGGTTACAGAGTCTAAAATAAGTTGATGTTTTAATCCGGGTGCGAAAACACGTTACAGAGTGGTAAATAAGTTGATGTGTTATGCCGTGTGGGGAACAAGTTACCGGGTGGAAAATAAGATGGTGTGTTAATCCTGCATGGGGAAACACGTTACAGAGTGGAAAATATGTTGATGTGTTAAACACGCGTGGGGAAACACGTTACAGAGTGTAAAATAAGTTGATGTGTTCATACTGGGTTGGGAAACAGGTTAGAGAGTGGAAAATAAGTTGATGTGTCAATACTGCATGGGGAAACACATTACAGAGTGGAAAATAAGTTGATGTGTTAATAATGGATGGGGAACCACTTTACAGAGTGGAAAATAAGTTGATGTGTTAATACTGCGTGGGAAAACATTACAGAGAGGAACATAAGTTGATGTGTTAATACTGCATGGGGAACACTTTACAGAGAGGAAAATAAGTTGATGTTTTAATCCTGCGTGGAAAAAACGAGACAGAGTGGAAAATGTGTTGATGTGTTAATAACACGTGGGGAAACACGTTCCAGAGTGGAAAATAAGTTGATGTGTCAAAACTGAATAGGAAAACATTACAGAGAGGAACATAAGTTGACGTGTTAATACTGCGTGGGGAAACACGTTACAGAGAGGAAAATAAGTTGATATGTTAATACCACATGGGGAAACACGTTACAGAGTGGAAAATAAGTGGATGTGTTAATACTGCATGGGGAACACGTTACAGAGGGAAGAAAGTTCATGCGTTAATACTGCGTGGGGAAACACGTTACAGAGTGGAAAATATGTTGATGTGTTAATAACGCATAGGGAAACATGTTACAGAGTGGAAAATACATTCATGTGTTAATACTGGATGGGGAAATACGTTACAGGGTGGAAAATAAGTTGATGTCTTAATACTGGATGTGGAAACACGTTACAGAGTGAAAAATAAGTTGATGTGTTAATACCGGGTGGGGAGACATGTTACAGAGTGGAAAATAAGTTTATGTGTTAATTCTGGATGGGGAAACTCATTACAGAGTTGAAAATAAGTTGATGTGTTAATACTGCGTTGGGAACATGTTACAGAGTGGAAATATGTTGATGTGTTAAAACCACGTGGGGAAACACGATACAGAGTGGAAAATAAGTTGATGTGTTAATACTGGATGTGGAAACATGTTACAGAGTCGAAAATAAGTTAATGTGTTAATACTGCGTTGGGAAAAACGTTATAAAGTGGAAAATAGGTGTATTGGTTACTTCTGTGCCGCTAAAAACGTTACAGAGTGGAAAATAGGTTGATGTGTTAATACCGGGTGGGGAAACATGTTACAGAGTGGAAAATAAGTTGAAGTGTTAATACTGCGTGTGGAAACACATTACAGAGTGGAAATAAGTTGATGTGTTAAGACTGCCTGGGGAACACGTTACAGAGTGGAAAATAGGTTGATGTGTTAATAAGTCATGGGAAAATATTACAGAGCAGAACATAAGTTAATGTGTTAATACTGCGTGGGGAAACAGGTTACAAAGAGGAAAATAAGTTCATGTTTTAATACCGCATGGGGAAACACGTTACCGAATGGAAAACAAGTTCATGTTATAATACCAGATGGGGAAACACGTTACAGAGTGTAAAATAAGTTAATGTGTTCATACTGCGTGGGGAACACGTTATAGAGTGGAATATAAGTTGATGTGGTAATCCTGCATCGGGAAACATGTTACAGAGTGGAAAATATGTTGATGTGTTAATAAGGCATGGGGAAACATGTTAGAGTGGAAAATAAGTTCATGTGATAATACTGGATGGGGAAACATGTTACAGAGTGTAAAAAAAGTGGACGTGTTACTACTGGGTGGGGAAACAGGTTACAGAGTGGAAAATAAGTTGATGTGTTAATACTGCGTGGGGCCACACATTACAGAGTGGAAAATAGATGTATTGGTTACTACTGCGCAGCTAAACACATTACAGAGTGGAAAAGTTGATGTGTTAATACTGCATAGGGAAACACGTTACAGAGTGGAAAATAAGTTGATGTGTTATTACCGCTTGGGGAAACAGGTTACAGAGTCTAAAATAAGTTGATGTTTTAATCCGGGTGCGAAAACACGTTACAGAGTGGTAAATAAGTTGATGTGTTATGCCGTGTGGGGAACAAGTTACCGGGTGTAAAATAAGATGGTGTGTTAATCCTGCATGGGGAAACACGTTACAGAGTGGAAAATATGTTGATGTGTTAAACACGCGTGGGGAAACACGTTACAGAGTGTAAAATAAGTTGATGTGTTCATACTGGGTTGGGAAACAGGTTAGAGAGTGGAAAATAAGTTGATGTGTCAATACTGCATGGGGAAACACATTACAGAGTGGAAAATAAGTTGATGTGTTAATACTGGATGGGGAACCACTTTACAGAGTGGAAAATAAGTTGATGTGTTAATACTGCGTGGGAAAACATTACAGAGAGGAACATAAGTTGATGTGTTAATACTGCATGGGGAACACTTTACAGAGAGGAAAATAAGTTGATGTTTTAATCCTGCGTGGAAAAAACGAGACAGAGTGGAAAATGTGTTGATGTGTTAATAACACGTGGGGAAACACGTTCCAGAGTGGAAAATAAGTTGATGTGTCAAAACTGAATAGGAAAACATTACAGAGAGGAACATAAGTTGACGTGTTAATACTGCGTGGGGAAACACGTTACAGAGAGGAAAATAAGTTGATGTGTTAATACCACATGGGGAAACACGTTACAGAGTGGAAAATAAGTGGATGTGTTAATACTGCATGGGGAACACGTTACAGAGGGAAGAAAGTTCATGTGTTAATACTGCATGGGGATCATGTTACAGTGAGGAAAATAAGTTGATGTGTTATTCCTGCGTGGGGAAACACGTTACAGAGTGGAAAATATGTTGATGTGTTAATAACGCGTAGGGAAACATGTTACAGAGTGGAAAATACATTCATGTGTTAATACTGGATGTGGAAATACGTTACAGGGTGGAAAATAAGTTGATGTCTTAATACTGGATGTGGAAACACGTTACAGAGTGAAAAATAAGTTGATGTGTTAATACCGGGTGGGGAGACATGTTACAGAGTGGAAAATAAGTTTATGTGTTAATTCTGGATGGGGAAACTCATTACAGAGTTGAAAATAAGTTGATGTGTTAATACTGCGTTGGGAACATGTTACAGAGTGGAAATATGTTGATGTGTTAAAACCACGTGGGGAAACACGATACGGAGTGGAAAATAAGTTAATGTGTTAATACTGCGTGTGGAAACATCTTACAGAGTGGAAAATAAGTTGATGTGTTAATACTGCATGGGAAATTCATTACAGAGAGGAAAATAAGTTGATGTGTTAATACTGCATGGGGAACACTTTACAGAGAGGAAAATAAGTTGATGTTTTAATCCTGCGTGGAAAAAACGAGACAGAGTGGAAAATGTGTTGATGCGTTAATAACACGTGGGGAAACACGTTCCAGAGTGGAAAATAAGTTGATGTGTCAAAACTGAATAGGAAAACATTACAGAGAGGAACATAAGTTGACGTGTTAATACTGCGTGGGGAAACACGTTACAGAGAGGAAAATAAGTTGATGTGTTAATACCACATGGGGAAACACGTTACAGAGTGGAAAATAAGTGGATGTGTTAATACTGCATGGGGAACACGTTACAGAGGGAAGAAAGTTCATGTGTTAATACTGCATGGGGATCATGTTACAGTGAGGAAAATAAGTTGATGTGTTATTCCTGCGTGGGGAAACACGTTACAGAGTGGAAAATATGTTGATGTGTTAATAACGCGTAGGGAAACATGTTACAGAGTGGAAAATACATTCATGTGTTAATACTGGATGTGGAAATACGTTACAGGGTGGAAAATAAGTTGATGTCTTAATACTGGATGTGGAAACACGTTACAGAGTGAAAAATAAGTTGATGTGTTAATACCGGGTGGGGAGACATGTTACAGAGTGGAAAATAAGTTTATGTGTTAATTCTGGATGGGGAAACTCATTACAGAGTTGAAAATAAGTTGATGTGTTAATACTGCGTTGGGAACATGTTACAGAGTGGAAATATGTTGATGTGTTAAAACCACGTGGGGAAACACGATACGGAGTGGAAAATAAGTTAATGTGTTAATACTGCGTGTGGAAACATCTTACAGAGTGGAAAATAAGTTGATGTGTTAATACTGCATGGGAAATTCATTACAGAGAGGAAAATAAGTTGATGTGTTAATACTGCATGGGGAACACTTTACAGAGAGGAAAATAAGTTGATGTTTTAATCCTGCGTGGAAAAAACGAGACAGAGTGGAAAATGTGTTGATGCGTTAATAACACGTGGGGAAACACGTTCCAGAGTGGAAAATAAGTTGATGTGTCAAAACTGAATAGGAAAACATTACAGAGAGGAACATAAGTTGACGTGTTAATACTGCGTGGGGAAACACGTTACAGAGAGGAAAATAAGTTGATGTGTTAATACCACATGGGGAAACACGTTACAGAGTGGAAAATAAGTGGATGTGTTAATACTGCATGGGGAACACGTTACAGAGGGAAGAAAGTTCATGTGTTAATACTGCATGGGGATCATGTTACAGTGAGGAAAATAAGTTGATGTGTTATTCCTGCGTGGGGAAACACGTTACAGAGTGGAAAATATGTTGATGTGTTAATAACGCGTAGGGAAACATGTTACAGAGTGGAAAATACATTCATGTGTTAATACTGGATGTGGAAATACGTTACAGGGTGGAAAATAAGTGGATGTCTTAATACTGGATGTGGAAACACGTTACAGAGTGAAAAATAAGTTGATGTGTTAATACCGGGTGGGGAGACATGTTACAGAGTGGAAAATAAGTTTATGTGTTAATTCTGGATGGGGAAACTCATTACAGAGTTGAAAATAAGTTGATGTGTTAATACTGCGTTGGGAACATGTTACAGAGTGGAAATATGTTGATGTGTTAAAACCACGTGGGGAAACACGATACGGAGTGGAAAATAAGTTGATGTGTTAATACTGGATGTGGAAACATGTTACAGAGTCGAAAATAAGTTAATGTGTTAATACTGCGTTGGGAAAAACGTTATAAAGTGGAAAATAGGTGTATTGGTTACTTCTGTGCCGCTAAAAACGTTACAGAGTGGAAAATAGGTTGATGTGTTAATACCGGGTGGGGAAACATGTTACAGAGTGGAAAATAAGTTGAAGTGTTAATACTGCGTGTGGAAACACATTACAGAGTGGAAATAAGTTGATGCGTTAAGACTGCGTGGGGAACACGTTACAGAGTGGAAAATAGGTTGATGTGTTAATAAGTCATGGGAAAATATTACAGAGCAGAACATAAGTTAATGTGTTAATACTGCGTGGGGAAACAGGTTACAAAGAGGAAAATAAGTTCATGTTTTAATACCGCATGGGGAAACACGTTACCGAATGGAAAACAAGTTCATGTTATAATACCAGATGGGGAAACACGTTACAGAGTGTAAAATAAGTTAATGTGTTCATACTGCGTGGGGAACACGTTATAGAGTGGAAAATAAGTTCATGTGATAATACTGGATGGGGAAACATGTTACAGAGTGTAAAAAAAGTGGACGTGTTACTACTGGGTGGGGAAACAGGTTACAGAGTGGAAAATAAGTTGATGTGTTAATACTGCGTGGGGCCACACATTACAGAGTGGAAAATAGATGTATTGGTTACTACTGCGCAGCTAAACACATTACAGAGTGGAAAAGTTGATGTGTTAATACTGCATAGGGAAACACGTTACAGAGTGGAAAATAAGTTGATGTGTTATTACCGCTTGGGGAAACAGGTTACAGAGACTAAAATAAGTTGATGTTTTAATCCGGGTGCGAAAACACGTTACAGAGTGGTAAATAAGTTGATGTGTTATGCCGTGTGGGGAACAAGTTACCGGGTGGAAAATAAGATGGTGTGTTAATCCTGCATGGGGAAACACGTTACAGAGTGGAAAATATGTTGATGTGTTAAACACGCGTGGGGAAACACGTTACAGAGTGTAAAATAAGTTGATGTGTTCATACTGGGTTGGGAAACAGGTTAGAGAGTGGAAAATAAGTTGATGTGTCAATACTGCATGGGGAAACACGTTACAGAGTGGAAAATAAGTTGATGTGTTAATACTGGATGGGGAACCACTTTACAGAGGGGAAAATAAGTTGATGTGTTAATACTGCGTGGGAAAACATTACAGAGAGGAACATAAGTTGATGTGTTAATACTGCGTGGGGAAACACGTTACAGAGAGGAAAATAAGTTGATGTGTAAATACTGTGTGGGTAAACACATTACAGAGAGGAAAATACGTTGATGTGTTAATCCTGCGTGGGGAAACACGTTACAGAGTGGAAAATATTTTGATGTGTTAATAACGCATGGGGAAACACGTTACAGAGTAGAAAGTAAGTTCATGTGTTAATACTGTGTGGGGAACACATTACAGAGAGGAAAATAAGTTGATGTGTTAATCCTGCATGGGGAAACACATTACCAAGTGGAAAACAACTTCATGTGTTAATACCGAATGGGGAAACACGTTACAGAGTGGAAGATAGGTTGATGTGTTAATACCGGGTGGGGAAACACGTTACAGAGTAGAAAATAAATTGATGTGTTAATACTGCGTGTGGAAACATGTTACAGAGTGGAAAATAAGTTGATGTGTGAATATTGCGTGGGAACTTCATTACAGAGAGGAAAATAAGTTGATGTGTTAATACTGCATGGGGAACACGTTACAGAGAGGAAAATAAGTTGATGTTTAATCCTGCGCGGAAAAAACGTGACAGAGTGGAAAATGTGTTGATGTGTTAATAACACGTGGGGAAACACGTTACAGAGTGGAAAATAAGTTGATGTGTCAACACTGCGTGGGGAACACGTTACAGAGTGGAAAATAAGTTGATGTGTTAAAACTGAATGGGAAAACATTACAGAGAGGAAGATAAGTTGATGTGTTAATACTGTGTGGGGAAACACGTTACAGAGAGGAAAATAAGTTTATGTGTTAATACCACATGGGGAAACACGTTATAGAGTGGAAAATAAGTTGATGTGTTAATACTGCATGGGGAACACATTACAGAGGGAAGAAAGTTCATGTGTTAATACTGCATGGGGAACATGTTACAGTGAGGAAATTAAGTTGATGTGTTTGTTATTCCTGCATGGGGAAACACGTTACAGAGTGGAAAATATGTTGATGTGCTCATAACGCGTGGGGAAACACATTACAGAGTGGAAAATACATTCATGTGTTAATACTGGATGGGGAAACACGTTACAGAGTGGAAAATAGGTTGATGTGTTAATACTGCATGGGGAAACACGTTACAGAGTGGAAAATAAGTTGATGTGTTAATACCGGGTGGGGAAACACGTTACAGAGTGGAAAATTAGTTTATGTGTTATTTCTGGGTGGGGAAACTCGTTACAGAGCTGAAAATAAGTTGATGTGTTAATACTGCATTGGGAACATGTTACAGAGTGGAAATATGTTGATGTGTTAAAACCACGTGGGGAAACACGTTACAGAGTGGAAAATAAGTTGATGTGTTAATACTGAATGTGTAAACACGTTACAGAGTCGAAAATAAGTTATTGTGTTAATACTGCGTTGGGAAAAATGTTACAGAGTGGAAAATAGGTGTATTGGTTACTACTGTGCCGCTAAAAACGTTACAGAGTGGAAAATAGGTTGATGTGTTAATACCGGGTGGGGAAACATGTTACAGAGTGGAAAATAAGTTGAAGTGTTAATACTGCGTGTGGAAACACATTACATAGTGGAAATAGGTTGATGTGTTAAGACTGCGTGGGGAACACGTTACAGAGTGGAAAATAGGTTGATGTGTTAATATGTCATGGGAAAATATTACTGAGCGGAACATAAGTTAATGTGTTAATAGTGCGTGGGGAAACAGGTTACAAAGAGGAAAATAAATTCATGTGTTAATACCGCATGGGGAAACACGTTACCGAATGGAAAACAAGTTCATGTTACAATACCGGATGGGGAAACACTTTAGAGTGTAAAATAAGTTGATGTGTTAATACTGCATGTGGAAACATGTTGCAGAGTGGAAAATAAGTTGATGTGTTCCTACTGCGTGGGGAACACGTTATAGAGTGGAATATAAGTTGATGTGGTAATCCTGCATGGGGAAACACGTTACAGAGTGGAAAATAAGTTCATGTGATAATACTGGATGGGGAAACACGTTATAGCGTGTAAAATACGTTGATGTGTTAAGACTGTGTGGGGAACACGTTACAGAGTGGAAAATAGGTTGATGTGTTAATACGTCATGGAAAAATATTACAGAGCGGAACATAAGTTAATGTGTTTATAGTGCGTGGGGAAACAGGTTACAAAGAGGAAAATAAATTCATGTGTTAATACCGCATGGGGAAACACGTTACCGAATGGAAAACAAGTTCATGTTATAGTACCGGATCGGGAAACACTTTAGAGTGTAAAATAAGTTGATGTGTTAATACTGCATGTGGAAACATGTTGCAGAGTGGAAAATAAGTTGATGTGTTCCTACTTCATGGGGAACACGTTATAGAGTGGAAGATAAATTGATGTGGTAATCCTGCGTGGGGAAACACATTACAGAGTGGAAAATAAGTTCATGTGATAATACTGGATGGGGAAACACGTTACAGAGTGTAAAATACGTTGATGTGTTAATACTGGGTGGGGAAACAGGTTACAGAGTGGAAAATAAGTTGATGTGTTAATACTGCTTGGGGCCACACATTACAGAGTGGAAAATAGATGTATTGGTTACTACTGCGTAGCTAAACACGTTACAGAGTGGAAAATATGTTGATGTTTTAATACCGGGTGGGGAAACTGGAAAATAAATTGATGTGTTAATACTGCGTGTGGAAACACATTACAGAGTGGAAAAGAAGTTGATGTGTTAACACTCCGTGGGGAACACGTTACAGAGTGAAAAATAGGTTGATGTGTTAATACTGTGTGGGAAAACATTATAGACAGGAACATAAGTTGATGTGTTAATACTGCAAAGGGAAACACGTTATAGAGTGGAAAATAAGTTGATGTGTTATTACCGCTTGGGGAAACAGGTTACAGAGTCTAAAATAAGTTGATGTGTTAATACTGTGTGAGGAACAAGTTACCGGCTGGAAAATAAATTAATGTGTTAATACTGCATGGGGAACACATTACAGGGAGGAAAATAAGTTGGTGTGTTAATCCTGCATGGGGAAACACGTTACAGAGTCGAAAATATGTTGATGTATTAAACACGCGTGGGGAAACACGTTTCAGAGTGTAAAATAAGTTCTTGTATTAATACTGGATGGGGAAACACGTTACAGAGTGTTAAATAAGTTGATGTGTTCGTACAGGGTTGGGAAACAGTTAGAGAGTGGAAAATAAGTTGATGTGTTAACTGGATGGGGAAACACATTACAGAGTGGAAAATAAGTTGATTTGTTAATACTGCGTGGGAAAACATTACAGAGAGAAACATAAGTTGATGTGTTAATACTGCATGGGGAAACACGTTACAGAGAGGAAAATAAGTTGATGTGTAAATACTGCGTGGGGAAACATTACAGAGAGGAAAATAAGTTGATGTGTTAATCCTGCGTGGGGAAACACGTTACAGAGTGGAAAATAAGTTCATGTGTTAATACTAGGGGGAAACACGTTACAGAGTGCTAAATACGTTGATGGGTTAATACTGCGTGGGGAACACACGTTACAGAGAGGAAAATAAGGTAATGTGTTAATACTGCATGGGGAAACACATTACCAAGTGGAAAACAACTTCATGTGTTAATACCGAATGGGGAAACACGTTACAGAGTGTAAAATAGGTTGATGTGTTAAAACCAGGTGGGGAAACACGTTACAGAGTGGAAAATAAGTTGATGTGTTAATACTGCGTGTGGAAACATGTTACAGAGTGGAAAATAAGTTGATGTGTTAATACTGCATGGGAAATTCATTACAGAGAGGAAAATAAGTTCATGTGTTAATACTGCATGGGGAACATGTTACAGAGAGGAAAATAAGTTGATGTTTTAATCCTGCGTGGAAAAAACGTAACAGAGTGCAAAATGTGTTGATGTGTTAATAACACATGGGGAAACACGTTACCAAGTGGAAAATAGGTTGCGGTGTTAACACTGATGGGGAAAACATTACAGAGAGAAAAATAAGTTGATGTGTTAATACTGCGTGGGGAAACACGTTACAGAGAGGAAAATAAGTTGATGTGTTAATACCACATGGGGAAACACGTTACAGAGTGGAAAATAAGTTGATGTGTTAATAACGCGTGGGGAAACACGTTACACAGTGGAAATTACATTCATGTGTTAATACTGGATGGGGAAACGCGTTACAGAGTGGAAAATAAGTTGATGTTTTAATATTGCATGGGGAAATACGTCACAGAGTGGAAAATAGGTGTATTGGTTACTACTGCGCAGGTAAACACGTAACAGAGTGGGAAATCGGTTGATGTGTTAATACCGGGTGCGGAAACATGTTACAGAGTGGAAAATAAGTTGATGAGTTAATACTGCATGTGGAAACACATTACAGATTGGAAAATAGGTTGATGTGTTAACACTGCATGGGGAGCAAGTTACAGAGTGGAAAATAAGTTGATGTGTTAATACTGCGTGGAAAAACATTACAAAGAGGAAAATAAGTTGATGTGTTAATACCACATGGGGAAGCACGTTACCGAGTGGAAAACAAGTTCATGTGTTAATACCGGATGGGGAAACACGTTACAGAGTGTAAAATAAGTAGATTTGTTAATACTGCATGTGGAAACATGATACAGAGTGGGAAAAAAGTTCATGTGTTAATACTGCATTAGGAACACGTTACAGAGTGGAAAATAAGTTCATGTGTTAATACTGCATGGGGACACGTTACAGAGAGGAAAATACATTGATGTGGTAATCGTGCATGGGGAAACACGTTACAGAGTGGAAAATATGTTTATGTGTTAATACTGCGTGGATAAAACATTACAGAGTGGAAAATAGGTGTATTGGTTACTACTGCGCAGCTAAAAACGTTACAGAGTGGAAAATAGGTTGATGTGTTAATACCGGGCGGAGCAACATGTAACAGAGTGGAAAATAAGTTGATGTGTTAATACTGCGTCGGGAACACATTACAGAGTGGAAAATAAGTTGATGTGTTAATACTGCATGGAAAAATATTACAGAGAGGAACATAAGTTTATGTGTTAATACCACATGGGGAAACATGTTACCGAGTGGAAAACAAGTTTATGTGTTAATACCAGATGGGGAAACACGTTACAGAGTGTAAAATAAGTTGATGTGTTAATACCGGGTGGGAAAACACAATTCAGAGTGGAAAATAAGTTGATCTGAAAATACTGCGTGGGGAAACACATTACAGAGTGGAAAATAAATTGATGTGTTAATACTGGATGGGGAAACTCGTTACCGAGTTGAAAATAAGTTGATGTGTTAAAACTGCATGGGAAAATATTACAGAGAGGAATATAAGTTGATGTGTTAAAACCACATGGGAAAACACGTTACGGAGTGGAAAATAAGTTGATGTGTTAATACTGGATGTGAAAACACGTTACAGAGTGGAAAATAAGTTGATGTGCTAATACTGGGTGGGAAAACACGTTTCAGAGTGGAAAATAAGTTTATGTGTTAATACTGGATGGGGAAACACGTTACAGAGTGGAAAATAAGTTGATGTGTTAATACTGCATGTGGAAACACATTACAGAGTGGAAAATAAGTTGATGTGTTAATACTGCGTCGGGAACACATTACGGAGTGGAAAATAAGTTGATGTGTTAATACTGGATGTGGAAACACGTTATAGAGTGGAAAATAAGTTGATGTGTTAATACCAGGTGGAGAAACACATTACAGAGTGGAAAATAAGTTGATGTGCTAATACTGGGTGGGAAAACACGTTTCAGAGTGGAAAATAAGTTTATGTGTTAATACTGGATGGGGAAACACGTTACAGAGTGGAAAATAAGTTGATGTGTTAATAGTGTGTGTGGAAACACGTTACGGAGTGGAAAATAAGTTGATGTGCTAAGACTGCATGGGGAACAAGTTACAGAGTGGAAAATAAGTTGATGTGTTAATACTGGATGTGGAAACACGTTACAGAGTGGAAAATAAGTTGATGTGTTAGTACCGGGTGGGGAAACACGTTACAGAGTGGAAAATAAGTTTATTTGTTGATTCTGGATGGGGGCACCAAATGAGTCGCCTTGGCGCTGATGTCAGCCACTGGCGTACCCTTCCACTTTCACTCATGGGTGGGGCATCCCTATTCAAAATGATGACACTACCGCACCTCCTTTATGTCCTCCAGAACACCCCATACTCGGTCCCTTCGACAGTATTCAAACGGGTAGCGCAGGTAGTCAGAACAATGTTGAGGCAGCGGGGTTCACCGAGAATCACGCTGCACATGCTACAGAATGGAGTGTACGATGGTGGCCTGGCAATCCCTGACATTAGGCTCTATTACCAGGCCTCGCAGCTACGTGTCATTAACGACTGGGTGTACGCTCATGTGGATGAACTTGTGCACTGACCAGACTTCACAGCATTTACACTTGAGGGCTTGTAGACCGAAGATCACCCTAATCTGAATGTGCCCCTAGTCCTATCTGGTCTGGTACAGAGAGAAGGCAGTTCTTCCAACTGTCTGTGAATTTACTCTTCCAATGTGTCTCCCAGGTGTTGCTGGTACACGCAATGGCTGCCTTTGTCAAAATCACTCTTTGTCTAATTTCCAATGAAGAGGTCATGGTAATCCTGATCTCCAACTCTAGTATTCTGAAATCAAACCTGCATGTCATGACATTTACTAGGATATGGATATCCTAGAACCTAAGTAAGCGAGTGTGGCAACAGTTCTGAAAGACAATGACCAGTCAAAGGAATTAGTTACAGGCCTATCCAAACTTTAGCCACCAAAGCCTACATGTCAAGCAACAAGTTAAACAGAAAGTCATTGTGTAGACATCAAAAGTCACGCTTGGACAAAAAAATACTTGTATGAACACTGGAAAGTCACATAAAAATCTAAAGGACACTCCAAAGTTTAGACCACTATACAGCATCTTGTAGGAGGAGGCTATAGATAATGTGGATGTCAGTAGGCGAAGGGAATCACAGGTGGGCAATGTTCATAACACAATCAGGCATGTTTCAAATTTTCATGCGCCTTTCTGCTCAGTATAACCCTTTGGTGAATACACAGATTCCACTGTAAACATTCGCAAACTGGGCAGAAAAACTACTCTTTGCTACTCTACAGGAGAACTGAAACTAGTGCGTAATTTGTGCACGCGGTTGCAGGTGGTGGGTACTCACAATCATTTAAGGGGACCAACACTCATTTTTATTACCAGACTTTGACTCATAGCAAGAGAGAGAAAGGAGGAAAAAAAAATATGGGGAAATGTGGCACAAGGAGAAAGCAGAGATTAAAGAGAACCTGGAAGAATTAGTTAAAGAAGCAGGAAGTGTATGGTGGTGGAAGAGGCATGAGGTGGAACCAAAACTCGACAGCCTTAAAATTCTGCAAGCCAACATACGGCAGTACAGGTTGTGGGGACTCTTAAGAAAAACTTTGGGCCCTTGCAGTTTTTTACAAACTCACCCAGCTCTCAACTCACTGCACGCACCCCATTACTGCCATCCTCTTAGGGTTTAACCTTAAATAGGATTTCGTATTTATTTTTCTAATTTGTCTTGTTAAAACTTCATGTTTCTCAGGTCAGACTGAGAGTGTCCCACTTTCAGTCTCAAATGCCCTTTTTAGGTCGAGCCTGAGTCCGCGCGCATGTGCTGCTAAATAAGACTGCTGTAGTTGAGTATGGAAGAGAAACCCCGCCGACTATCTGCCCATATTTTTCATTGGCTTGTGTCTTTGTCATTTGTAAATGCTGGTTTCTGATCCCTTAATAGGCTTGTTAGTCCCTCCCTAGTACCGCCTTGTCTTCATTTGTAACCTCCAAAGGCTACTGTCCCCTGTACTTTGGTTGTTACACGGTACGTCTAATTTAGTTTTGTAAGCACTATGTTCTTTATTGAGTTTCTCCTACTTCAGGCACGACAACGTGCTTTGCTTACATTGCGCTTTCACTTTCCAAGCAGCCGGGACAATAGCGGCGGCTCTATGGCATTGCACACAAGCAGCCGCCATTGTCCCGGCTGCTTAGAAAGTGAAAGCGCAATTTAAGCAAAGCACGTGCTTGTGCCTCAAATAAATATTTTAAGCTCCTGAGACCAGCCTGCGCCAGGAGAGCTCCTGTGGGGTCATTGAGGCAGTGCCAAGTACTGGGGCAGGCTTTGGGGTGCATTGGGAGTACGAGGGGCTGGTGGTACTCGGGACACACATGCGTTAAGGGGGTGCTGATACTGTGCAGAAATTGAAGGGGGCGACTGCGGTGTAGGAGGAGAGATGACTGAATGGGGCTGATTCTCCCTAATGAACCACTGATTATAAGGAACAGAGAGAGAGGGGCAAATGGAGAGCTGCTGAATGGGCACAGGAGTAAATGGGTGGCATTCCTGTGGCACAGGAGTAAACAGGGTGGTATTTCTGAAGTGAAAAATTAAACATTGTGGTGCGGAGAGAAACAGCAAAGGGGTATTGTAAATTGTTGGACTTGGCCCTTTTATCCCTGAGTTTTTTCGTTTTTTAATACAGATAATCAGTGTTAAGGTGCAGGTGTTCCCTTCTCCCAAGATGGCTGCCACAGACCCCTGCTACTGCGGAGTGGTCTTTATTAGTAGCACCCTAGCTGCCAGGAGCTGGCTGGGACCCCACAACAATGTTGCGACACCAGCCCGCCTTTTTTGTCCCATAGGTAGAATGGGGAAGCTCCTGGAATGTGCTGGAACCTTCTAGAAGGGAGGTGTGGTTTTACTTTTGCCGCCTTGGCTAGAGGTCACCTGACCTAGGGCTACTTAAGTGAGGGGGGGAACTTTTTCTAGTCAGTTGGCCAGTGGGGTAAGGCAGAGCTGGAGAATCCACGCAGGAGTGTAGGCGGTAGGGCCTAGCCAGGGACTTATGCCTCTGAGAGTGATAGGATTTAGGTGCTGCCTCTTAAGTGAGTGAGGGATCCTGTGAAACCCACTGATCTTGCCCAGCAGTAGGAGGACCCAGGGAACGTCTGCCCAGCCTGACTAGGAAGGACCTAGTCGCCAACTCATTCCCTACCCCCCAGGAACAGAACCCCCAAGGGCGCCAGAGACATCTGCGCCATTAAGACTTTATAGAACAACTGAATACTGAAACTGAATGCTGTGACTTCGTGTCAAGACTGAACATCGAAACTACATGCCTAACCGATTGTGGTATCGCTGAGGATCAATCAGGTCTTAGCGCTGTGACCCCTGCGCTCCCTGACCTGGCCTGGGATCCCCAGCAGCGTGCTCCGTTGAGCGCGGAGCTCCCCAGCTTAATTTGAGCCCCCCCTGTGGCGTGGAGGCGGAAGCGCGCTCACCACTGCGGCCCGGAGGCCGGAAGAGTGCCCCTCATCGTCGCGAGGCCCGAGGAGAAGTCCGGGGCCCCGTCGCTGCCGTCGCAGCTGCTGAGAGAGGTGCGTGAGGCCGTGGCCTGCCCCCGTCGTGGAAGGATCAACTGCGGAGGCCGGAGCTGGATTAGACGTCTCAAGATGTCGTGATCAAGGTAAGCCGGGTGGCTTGGGAAAGACCCCGGTGCGCCCCCTATCGACCGGGAGCAGCACCGCACCCTGAGACCCTGGTTCCCCCTCCGTGGGAGTCCCACGTTACCCCAGGACTGTGACCCCTCCGAGGGATTGCCCCCCTGTTGTGCAGACTGTCAAGGAGCGCTGTGCCTCACGAACTGCACCGGAGTGCGAGAGGCTCGCCCCGTAAGAATCGTTGTGCTCCGTGAACTGCTCCGTTCTGAAGTATTCATTGCTATTGATTACGAGTAACGCTATGGTCTAAATGCTCCGTTCTGAAGTATTCATTGCTATTGATTACGAGTAGCGCTATGTTCTAAATGCTCCGTTCTGAAGTATTCATTGCTATTGATTACGAGTAGCGCTATGTTCTAAATGCTCCGTTATGAAGTATTCATTGCTATTGATTACGAGTAGCGTTATGTTCTAATGCTCAGTGCTGAAGTATTCACTGCTTACTGATTACGAGTAGCGTTATGTTCTAATGCTCAGTGCTGAAGTATTCACTGCTTACTGGTTACGAGTGGCGCTAGGTTCTAATGCTCTGCTCTGAAGTATGCACTGCGTGCTGGTTACGAGTGGTGCTATGTTCTAATGCTCTGCTCTGAAGGTGTTCGTCAGATTTGTCCCGAGGTGTACAAGGCCCGCTTAGCGCGTAGAGCGCGGTGATCGCCACTGAGGCGCTACAGGTAACCAAGGTAGCGGTAGGCCCGCGAGGTCTGCCCTGGGTCTCTGCACGCCCCCAGGAGTGGCGCTACAATACCCAAACCCTACCACGGGGAGTAAGATATACAAGGGTAGCCTAGAGCCTGCAGGAAGCATACTGGTGAATAACCTACTGGTGAATAACATACTGGTGAATATGGTGCTGGCGGATCAACCGCTGACATAAGTGAATTGCCATTTTCATCTCATTCATTGCATTTTCATCTCATTAATTGCATTATCATCTCATTAACTGCATTTATATCTCATGAAGTGCATTTATATCTTATGAGTTGCCTTGTTATCCCATGAACTGCATTTATCTTGAACTGCTTGGATAAACTTGAGTTATTTGCATAAATCTCTACATTGTGGCATCCCTTATTGTGTGCGTTCCTTGCTTCAGAGGATGCGTGTGTTGTATGGTCGCTTTACACACAAGCCTTTGGGTGCCCAGCCGCTCGTGTCACGTTACCCCCTTAGGGCCTGGAGACCCCAGGTCTTACATAAATGAACAGTTACATTGGGTTTGTAAGACGGATTTTGGGTGGCGGTGTGGGTCTTGTCTAGTAGTGAAGAAGCTGAGTGACTCGGAGGCGGTGAGACTAGGTGCAATATAGAGAGCCGGGGATGGTGATCAGCATGACAACTGCAGGAAGGCTGTTTAGGAGGCAGGACTGGGAGCGGGGATACCCTGGCAGCTGGGGTAAGAATGGCACACTGGTCTTTGAAACTGCCAGTGGCGCGGAGAATTGAGGGTGGGTGCACGACTGGCACAGCTGGGAAAGACACATGTTGGCGAAAGTGGCACAGCTGGGTGTTAGGACATATTAACTATCTGGTAATTCCCACTGCTGGTCGAGGGGAACGCGCACTGCTGCCGAGCTTCAGTAACCCCAGGCTTCTCTCCACAGATCTAGGGATCAAAGGCGACAAGCACAGGTAAGCCCCAGGATACCCACAGACAGCATGAGTGAGTGAATGAGTGAGACCATTTATATAGAGCTCACTAAGGACCAAAACCATCTCATGGCGCCCCAAAAAGCTGTATCCTCTAGTGTGCAGGCCAGTTCAAGGGGGGAGGGGAGAAATGTGAATTTTCTTTGTTGCTTATTCAGAGGTGGGAAAGTACATCGTAGTTTTTATTGACCAAGCAAATATATTTTTAAAAAATCCTAAAATATGTAGTTGCACACCTAAATATGTAGTGTGTTCACTTCTATTTTAATGTAAACATGGTTTTATATTTTATTGGGATTTTATTGTGATACCAGAACCCCCCTCGGTGGCATTACTGCATCGTAATGCATTTACCTTGTATGCAGCATGTCTTTCTATGTCTGTACACATGAAGGTAATTTAATCCATGTCTATAGAAATAGATGTAGCCTAGTCAAGTCAAAAAGCTTTATTTCGATAAAAATTATCATAAAAGCATATACAAGAAAAGCATGATAAAAATAGGAGTTCTTTAGGGAACAAATTTTACAGCAAATTCCTGATGATGGCTTATTGACTGGTTTAAAAAACATATTAAAAATACAAATTTAAAACTGTGATTTAAAACTGTGATTTAAAAAGACATATAAAAAGAGCAATTCATTATATCAACTAGTGCAGTTATTAAGTTTGTTTCTGATAATCCAGGACCAGCCCAGGAATTTTGCCACAGCACAAACTAACACCAAACTTGTGTCAGAACGAAGAATACGTAAGGCAACTCGATAGTTCAAAATGCCCAGGAGACGACAGGCAGGGGCTAACCATCGTTTTCTTGGATTACTATACACTGGGCATTCAAACATAATGTGCGCTATACTTTCGACCTTTTCAGGGCATAACGGGCAAGTGGCAGGGGTCTGATAGGGAGGCTTCCATTTGCTAGTAAATTCGCGAGTAGGGAGGGTCTCAAGTCTGAATTGAAAATACAATGCTCTGTCCCTAGGTTTTGATATAAACTCGAGGAAGGGCTCAAAGTTAACTGTCTGCTTGAAGGTATAATAAGCTTCAGTTAGTCTTCCAGGATTAGGGCTACTAAGATCCCGATTGTCGATCCAAGCCCAATAAGCTTTTTTGATGTCAACGGTCGTTGAGGCCAAGCTGGATAAGAGATTTTTTAATATTACGTAGCCAGCTTATTTTTTGGGAACCAGATGTATTCATTATTTCTCTCAAGCCCTCAGTATATTTTTTCAACTCCGGGGTACGCCATAAGCGAGCCCAAAATAGGAGGGGGCGTAGCCTAGCGATGTCTTTAAATGAACGCCTACCCAAGTCACTAAAAAAAGGTTTCAAAGGAGTGCCCCTGGGCATTGATACTAGTTCTCTTAGGAATTTGTTCTCGGACAAAGTAAGTTCATCTGTGTTTTCGAACCCCCACAGTTCGGCTCCATACATAGCCGAACCTAATGCTTTGGCCTGATAAATCATTATTGCGGGAGCAATTGGCTTGCTCCTCGAGGAGCGATGTTCTTTAGCAATTACCCCCGCAGCCCGCTTATGATTAAGCAGCATTTTATGGATGTGGGGCTTCCAGCTCATATTGTCAGAGATCCTAATACCTAGATAGTCGAATAATTTGACATATTCTAGGGGGACTCCATCAGAAGAGATAGATACACTAGATGATTTACGAGATTTAAAAGAGAGGAGCTTAGTTTTGGAAGTGTTAATGACCAAACCTCTCATTGAACAAAACAAGTAAAATCTGTCTAAAAGCTTCTGTAACCCTGCTGGTGTCTTAGACAATAGCAGGGTATCGTCAGCAAATAAAAGAGTGGGGACTTTTTCCCCCGCCAAAACAGGAGCGTCCGCCGGGACTTCTAGCAGAAATTTCACCACTCCGCTCACAAAAAGGGAGAAAAGAGTGGGCGCTAGTACACAGCCCTGGCGGACTCCTCTACTGACTGGGATCTTATCGGTGCGCTGTGCTTGGCTACCCCATCTCACCCTGGCAAAATTCCCCTCGTGGAGGCGTACCAGGAGGTCGAGGATATAAGGCGGAAGACCCAAGTCATAAAGGACAGACCATAGACGGTCACGGGGGACCAGGTCGAAGGCCGACTTCAGATCGATAAAGGCTAGGTGGAGATTGCCCTTACCAATCTGCACAGTTTTCCAGTATAGCAATAGGAGCCTAAAGACCTGGTCAATCGTGCCCGTGAATGGCCTGAACCCAGCCTGATAGTGTGATAAGATGTCATTGTCAGTGACCCATAATGGAATTCGCTCCAGCAGGACCCTGCCAACCACCTTCTGACTAACGTTAATGAGGCTTATTGGCCGGTAGTTAGCAGGGTCCTCCCTGGAACCCTTCTTAAATATGGGTATGACCTCCGCCCCCCTCCAAGACTCGGGGATGGGTAATCCCTTAAGAAGGGCATTAAGTAGGATTGTAAAATAGACAGCCCAAGATTTGGGGTCAGAGCGGAACAAGTCTCCAGGTAAGCCATCTGGGCCTGCAGCTTTAGCTGGGACCAATCTATTAATAGCAGACACGACTTCTGTTTCAGTAAAGGGATCATTGTCAGGCGGGGTTAGGTCTGTGGGAGCAATAACAGAAAAAGCACTGGTACTTTGTGCACTGTCATCCGAGTAAAGTGTCGAAAAATGAGTAAACCACTCGTCATTGGTAATATGGTTAGGAATTGTATCAGGTTCTTGACCTTGGGAGAATCTACAAAGGCTCCAAAATATGGTCCCATCCCTTGCTAGGCTGGCATCTTTTAAGGCCAGCCAGTGAGATTCTTCCCATATACGCTTTGCGTTGTCAACAGCCTTCCTATATGTAGACCTAGCATTCTTGATTAGGATGCAATCCTTAGTTTTAATAGCGGATACAAGCATTTTTCTGCTGGATCTGCACTCTGAATTGAACCAAGAACCGGGTGTTTTGTGCTTGTGGGAGTTGTTAGAGGAAAAAGATGTAAAAAGAGACCCAATTGACTCAATGGTGTCTGCATGAATAGACACGGCCCTTGATTTCTCGTTAGCATCTTCACAGGCTTGCCTAAGTTCAGCCGTTTTTAATAGCAGTATTTCTTTAATAGTGGACAGTTTTTGGGTGTCAACTGCAACTTTGGGCCATTTGAGATATCTTTTACAGTTAGATGGGATTACATCTCTTGTAAGCAATGTCGGACGATGATCAGAGGTTGATTGATCAGGGGTCCATAGGCTCTTTAGAGTCAGGAAAAGGGGGTTATGGTCACTGTCAATGGTAGGGACAATAACCATATCCACTGCATAATGCCAGAGTCTTCGGTCAATTAGAATGTAATCGATTCTTGATGGGCTAGAGATTCTGTTGAAAGTAGAAGCTGCATGGAGGTCGGAGGGAAGTCGGCCATTAGCAGCTCTCAGCCCATATTCCATAACCAGAGCGTTCAATTGAATTACTACTGGTGACCATCTCGTTACTGGGGGGACAGAAAGGGAGGGTATACCCCACCTAGTGTCTTCCTCTGCAACATCCAAGATGTCTTCGGTGGCAAGGGGTTCAAAAGTACAATTCAGGTCTCCGGCAGCCAGAATAAATGAATTCGGGGGGCAAGAGGAAACTTCCTCTTCTAAGATAGTGACAGTAGGGGACTTAGATCCTCCTTGGGTACCCCTAATGTAGATGTTAAAAAGCTCAATAGTTGGCCCCCCTTTCAACCCATTCAGGGTTAAGTGCAGCACGTTTGGAGACGGACATTGTACATGTCTGGCTCTGCAGGAAAGGGCTATATTAATCCATATTATAAGTCCCCCCGAGGGGCGTCCACGGCCAATAGTGACCGCAGGGACGCAATAGCATGAAAAACCTGATTTAAATAAGGGTGTGACACTCCAGGTCTCTTGAAATATACAGACATCGTACGTGGCTATAAACCTATTCCATTCGGGGAGTGAAAGTTTAGCTTTCAGACCCGCAATGTTCCACGAGATAATTTTAAGGGTCGTGTTTGGTACTGAAGAGGGGGAAATGGCGGGGTCCAATGAGATCAAAGTTGGGACAACCCTTGTTAGCGCGCCTTTCCCCCTATCCCCGTTGAGAATGATGGATGATGATGTTAAGGAGGTCAATCTATGGTTGGGGATAAGAGCAACTTGGGTTGCTTCAGTAGGAGGTGGGGACGTATGGGACACAGTTGTTAGTCAGTCAATTTGTCCAAGTAAGGATGTTCCCTCGAGCCTTTGATAAGGCAACCCGCTACTCCACCCCACAGGGGCATGGCTCAATGTCGAAGGATGTTTAAACTGAATGGAAGAGGAGTCAGAGGAGGAAGATCTATACTCCAGTGCAATGAGGCCCTCAGCTAAATAGTGATTAGCTAAAGTCAATTCAATCGTGTCCGTTGGGGAATTATTGAATCTTAGTCTGCGAGCCCTCAGGAGGTCATCTCTAATGACAGATCGACAACCTCTGGTGTGGCGGATCCAATGTGTAACTTTGTTCTTTAAAGATTCTTCACACTCATACCTATTACTCTTGGGGACTCCCACCATATGGACAATGGGCTGGGAATTGACCCTATGATTTTGCATTACGGAGGGTTTACAGAGTGGGTTGGGGGCTGCAGATTTTGAAGAAAGATGACACTGATTAGTTGTGACATTGTCATGCAACGTTGAGTGCATTCTTTTGTTAGAGATGGATAAGCCAGTCCCAGCTCTGGTAGATGGTATAGAGTTTAAACTGGCTTGGTAAGGTGGGACTGGCGGTTGAATGGGCGTGATTACACTAGAGTCAGTAGTGGTAGAAGAAAAAGTGCA
The DNA here is from genome assembly GCF_964204655.1 of Triturus cristatus. Taxonomy (NCBI): domain Eukaryota; kingdom Metazoa; phylum Chordata; class Amphibia; order Caudata; family Salamandridae; genus Triturus; species Triturus cristatus. The sequence goes on from NC_140584.1 coordinate 1,202,277,124, forward strand.
TGGTGCGTGGGGGTAGTGAACAATGCTTGTTGGTACAATTGGTGGTTGCGGAGGCTGTATAAGGGGTCTTTTAACTTCTAATAATAATTCCTTAACTAGCACTTTTAGGTCACTAATTTCAAGTTTTAGTGCATTAATAGTTTCCATAAGTAGACCCGGCGCTGGGTCTGCAACAGACACCCATTGTTGGCTGTCCATATGCGGGGGCGATCCAGGAGCAAAAACTCCGTCCCCGGGGAGGTCTGAAACGGCAGATATTGGTAAGCTAGAAGCAGTGTCACAACAGTCTGCAGAGTCATTACCCAAGTCAGATAAGACCTCAAAGCGGTTTTTGCACAGAATGACAGTGGGCTCAAGAGGTACCCTGTTGACCACAGAAACACAAGAGCTTGAAACTTCGGTAGTTGATCCAAGAATAGTAGTGTGGTTTTGGGTACTATCCAGAGCTGTTGATATTTGTAAAATAGAGGAAGGTGGGGCAGTTTTCTTTGTGAACATTTGGGGGATAGTAACGGGGCCTGGGCAGGGGTTACTAGCAGGTAAAGGAGACGGAGACAAGGACACAATAGTTAAATCAGGGTCCAGGAGCGTAGTACAATCGTCGACTAAGGATTCAATACGTTGTAAGGTAGAAGATGGAATAAGTTTCTTAGTAGATTTACGGGCCTTGTTTCTTTTGGCCACGCTGCCATTAGCATCCGTCATTTTCCTTTTACCCATTATGGCTCTGGACCCGTCCCGCTAGATGATATATCAGCAAAGTACACTACAAGTATGGCAAAAGTCCCCACAAACGCAGCACAAAGTTGTACCTTCAGGCGATGTAGCACCCGATGTTGGTGAGGGAACACGCTGACCTCAAAGCTCGGATGACAGGGACGTGGCCCTGCCCTGCCTCCTCCTGCCCCGGACGGCCCGCCCTCTGCCCGGGCTCAGCCCGGCGCCGTCCGCGCGCGTCCCGCGACGCGGAGAGAGCCTCTGCTTAAATAGCGCCTCCGGGCGTGCTGGTGTCCGCCAGGAAGTCCGGTCCGGAAACAGAGAATGCCGGGAGCTGTAGTTCCCCCCCAGCTGCGGCCAACGGTGGTGAGTGGCAGCGAGGGGAACAGACAGCGTCGGTATCCCGGGTGCGGTGCTGCCTAGAGGTAGGTCCGCTGTCTTTGGGCCAAGTGAATTGCCCCCCCGCTCCACCGAGGGAGCCTCTGCTTAAATAGCGCCTCCGGGCGCGCTGGTGTCCGCCAGGAAGTCCGGTCCGGAAACAGAGAATGCCGGGAGCTGTAGTTCCCCCCTAGCTGCGGCCAACGGTGGTGAGTGGCGGCGAGGGGAACAGACAGCGTCGGTATCCCGGGTGCGGTGCTGACTAGAGGTAGGTCCGCTGTCTTTGGGCCAAGTGAATTGCCCCCCCCGCTCCACCGAGGGAGCCTCTGCTTAAATAGCGCCTCCGGGCGCGCTGGTGTCCGCCAGGAAGACGGTCCGGAAACAGAATGCCGGGAGCTGTAGTTCCCCCCCAGCTGCGGCCAACGGTGGTGAGTGGCGGCGAGGGGAACAGACAGCGGCGGTATCCCGGGTGCGGTGCTGCCTAGAGGTAGGTCCGCTGTCTTTGGGCCAAGTGAATTGCCCCCCCGCTCCACCGAGGGAGCCTCTGCTTAAATAGCGCCTCCGGGCGCGCTGGTGTCCGCCAGGAAGTCCGGTCCGGAAACAGAGAATGCCGGGAGCTGTAGTTCCCCCCCAGCTGCGGCCAACGGTGGTGAGTGGCGGCGAGGGGAACAGACAGCGTCGGTATCCCGGGTGCGGTGCTGCCTAGAGGTAGGTCCGCTGTCTTTGGGCCAAGTGAATTGCCCCCCGCTCCACCGAGGGAGCCTCTGCTTAAATAGCGCCTCCGGGCGCGCTGGTGTCCGCCAGGAAGTCCGGTCCGGAAACAGAGAATGCCGGGAGCTGTAGTTCCCCCCCAGCTGCGGCCAACGGTGGTGAGTGGCGGCGAGGGGAACAGACAGCGTCGGTATCCCGGGTGCGGTGCTGCCTAGAGGTAGGTTCGCTGTCTTTGGGCCAAGTGAATTGACTAAGAAAACATGTTATTTGCAAGAACACGCATCAACAAGGTCCCTTTCCACAGAGCAAAGGACATATTTCATGCCATTATAGAGCACCCGCTCCTGTTGCCATCTCACTCTCATGCTGATTTCCATTCGGAGTCACAGTAGGGAAATGCGGATATCCTGAAAAAGTGTCAGTAACAACGTGAGACCATTCCATTTCATGTGAATAACCGGGAAAAAAAATGTAATGGGGTATTAGGGCAAGATTGATCTCTAGAAGGCCCTTCTTGAGCAAAGTTTGCAGCATTTCCGCTGCTTTAGCAGAAACTCACTTGAAATTGCAGGTGCTGTACTCAATTTTATCAAGATCTCTTCATAGCTTAAAAAACAGAATCACCACGTGCCCTGTCTAGTGAAGTTTTCAGAAAAATGTATTGAACCTACAAACTGTCAACAGTGAAAGGCCTGCCTTGTCAGAAAGAGGGTGCACATGTGGGTCTCAAGTTTCGTGCTGGTCTCAACCTACATGATGGCCCTACCTATGCTTTTAGCAGTTGTTTAGCACATTGCTGCCTTCTGTCTGGCCCAATGCCACTCTCAGAAATCCCAGGGTGCTCTCTACCCAAAATATGGTTTGTTCAATGTAGTGCTTCGTGATGGTTCTCACTGGGTTAAGGTTTGAGTTCTGCATGGCACTATGGTTGTGAGTTTGAGTGGAGACTTTGGTCTGTGTTTTCAGAGACTAAGGGGGATATTCACAACTGAAGTGGCGGCGAGGCGTTAGCTGTCATGGCTTAACCCCTCACTCCGCCACTTCAGAAACACAAGGCTCCACCATATTTCTTTTTATTTATTTTTTTATTTAAGTCGTCCGATCAGCAGTATAATATACACTTACATAGGCATCGTCCTTTACAAACAGCATATAACATAGCAATGGTGAGCTGTGATACTACAAGAATGGCACTTTCCAGTCTAGATAGGCATATGCAACAGTAAGCAACTGTTCGCATTATAATTCCACATTACAAACTTTATTTTTCAATACCCACCACCCCATACGTAGTATTTTGCTCTATCGCGCTGGATACCTGGCACAGAGGTACGTAGCCTTCCCATCCTTCCCCTAAGTCCTAAGAAGAGAGAAACGATATCCCCTCCTGAACATCATCTGTGTGTGTTTGTATCGATCTTAACCATCTATTACCCATCTTCCTGTGGCCTCTGTAAATATTGCCTCAGTGGTTCCCAGAAATCACGGGGCCTGGAGGATAGCAGCAGCTCCTCCGCATACGTGTCCATAGTTTCTCTGCAGTATGTCATGTCAGTGAGCCAGTCCTTGAGTCTAGGTGGGCGTTTGCTTCCCCATCTGATCGCTACTCGCCTTTTCGCTAGTAACAGTGCCACAGCTAGGAATTTCCTCCTTTTTATCGGATTTTGTCTATATATCCCCAGTAAACACACTAAAGGCATATTTGGCACTTGTCCCGTCAGCATTTTGTTTATTGCTCCCATAATATCCTGCCAATATTTATTTATCTGTGGACATGCCCATGCTAGGTGTAGAAAGTCCGCCCCTGGGGCTATACATCTCTGACATCTATTGTGTGTTCTAAGGCCATATCTGTGAAGTTGGGTTGGGGTGTAATAGAATTGGTGGAGGAATTTAAAATGTATTATCCGTAAGTTACAGTTTGATGTCAGTAATTGCAGTTGCGTGCAGCTACATTTCCAGTCCCGCTCCTCTATTTTGCCACCTAGCAGTGTTTCCCATCTAGCTAGTGATCTATTTGCCCCTTCACTTTGCTCTAACTGCGACTTCTGATATAAGCAAGTGACTAACTTCTTGCGTGTTTGCGCTATGAGCATGGTCTGTAGGGCGTGTAATGTTGGTGGTTCCTCCGGGTAGGTGGCATAGAATTCCCTGACCGCTGCTTGCAGCCGTAGGTAGGCAAACGTCTTCATTGACGTGTTATGTGTGCTGAGTGCCGGGTCATATCTTTGAATGAATTTGCCATGTGGGAAAACCTCCTTCATAGTGGATAGTTTCATATCTGTTAGCAGTTGCATCATACCCCGCTCCTGTGTGACTGAGAGTTTTGGATGATTGGCAATTGGGAGCGCTGGGGCATATATAGGTAGTTTGTTGGCCCGTTGTGCTAACGTGTGCCATACATGTGAAGTGCAGCTTACCGGCCCTGTCTTGTCCTTGTGTATATATGACCTCGGGTTTGATACAAACGTCATCAGTGGATCCGGGTGTGCACTGTCTGTTTCCACTGCGACATGTGAAATGTACGCATGTGGTCTAGTCCAGTAATGAGCATGCTGCGCCTGAGCACAATAAAAATATAACTGTAAGTCCGGCACCCCAAAGCCGCCAATGTGGTACGGCTTCGTCAGTATGGTCCAGCTAACCCTGGATTGTTTTCCCGCCCATGTCAGCTTCTGCAACATGGACCGCAGCTCTGCAAAATAGGCTTGCGTCAACCAGATTGGGATATTATTAAATAGATATAGGAAACGTGGCAGCACAATCATCTTTTGTAATGCAATTCTATCTGCCATCGTCAATGGCATCCGTATCCATTTGGTAATTTGCTCATCTAGTCTAGTCATTGCTCTACCGTAATTTTCTCTAATGACCAGGTCAGGGTCTCTATGTATCCATATCCCCAGATATTTCACCGGGTCCGTCTGCCATTTCAGGGAGTAATCTAACTCAGGCGGAGTCGTGGCTGGCGTTAGAGGTATAACCACTGATTTGTCCCAGTTGATTCTCTGCCCCGCGTATCTTTCAAAACTAATATATTCTCTAAGAAGATTATTCAAGTGTTTATTAGGGTGTCTCGTGAATAGCACCATGTCGTCGGCATATAGGGATATATTGAGGGGCCGCAGGCTAAACTGCAGGGCAGCTTCTTTATGACACTGACGTACTCTGCAGGCGAGAGGCTCCAGGATCAGAGTGAACAAGATTGGTGACAGAGGACAGCCCTGTCTTGTCCCTATTTTTACTCTGAAGGGGTCAGATACTTGTCCATTCATTTTTATCCTGGCTGTGGGGGCAGTGTATAGAATCTCTATCCATCTGATAAACCGCTCCGGGAACCCCATCCTACGTAATACTACAAACATAAATGGCCATTCCACCGAATCAAAAGCCTTTGTGGCGTCCAACAGTGCCGCCGCTGCCGGCAAATCTGGGTCCAAGTGGTGGTACAAAGCAAATATAGTGCGTATATTTTGGGTTGTGGACCTGGTGGGCACAAATCCCGCTTGATCAGGTAGTACCAGCTTCTCTTGTAGCAGCTGTATTCTAGTTGCTATAACTTTGGCCAGGATCTTTGTATCTATATTTATCAGAGACAGAGGGCGATAGGATTCGCATCAGGTTGCATGTTTATCTGGTTTGGGGATCATCACTAAGAGTGCTTCTTTCAGAGACATGGGTAGTTCACCCCCCTCATATGCTTCCTCATACATTTCTGCTAAGTGTGGTATTAATAGATCTTTGTACATTTTATAAAACTCTGCTGGGAGGCCGTCTAGCCCAGGGGCTTTGCCATTCGGCAATGAGTTTATTGTGTCCGTGAATTCATCTTTTGTAATATGGTGACTAAGGAACTTTCGGTGTGCATCGGAGAGCCATACAAGGGCTACATCATGAAGATAGTGATTGATTTCTTCCACTGTGGCATATGTCTGCTGGTCATAAAGCTGTGAATAGAAATATTTGAAACAGTTTGATATTGATGTAGTGTCATGCTGCATTTGATCTGCGTCATCCCTGATCTGTGTTATGTAGGATGCCGCGCATGAGGGTCTTATCATACCCGCCAGCGCCTTTCCCGGTCTGCCGCCCTCCCCGTAGCTTCGCGCTATATAGCGCTGTGATTTATATTTTATCTCGTCTGCAGCATATTTCTGATACTCGTCTATTTTCCCCCTGATTTGAGCTAGCAGGGATGAATTATGGGTTTGTGTGTGCTCCTCTTCCAGCGCGCCTATGTCCTGTTCTATTCTGTGTAGCTGCTGCTGAATATCTTTTAGGATCCCAGCTTGCTTGTTAATGCAATGGCCTCTTATTGTTACCTTAAAGGCTTCCCAAAGTGTCCCCGCAATTCCCACTGATCCAGCATTGATCTCGAAATAGTCGACAATTGCCCGTCGCAGCTCGGTATGGAAGACCTGATCTGATAGCGCACTCCCCTGTAATCTCCATGTAAAATGTCTGGGTATGTATGTGGGGATATCCATCAGTAGACTAACCGGGGAGTGGTCTGAGAGTGTCTTGGGCAGGTGTTCCACCTCCCGTGTCCATGTACATGCTTCTGCCGTGAGCAACCAGTATGCGTGTGTCTGTTGATACATATAGATCTTCATGTTACTGATCAGACATTTTCCTATTTCCCCCTAAGGCTGCACCATATTTACAAGAATATGGTGCAGTCTTACGTTTCCCCCTGCGCTGGCGCTACACTTAGCATGCAGACACCATAGTGTAAGGGTATCTGCGTGCAGGGGAAGATGGTTTATGTACAGGAAGGTTCTCCTTCCTGTACATAAACAATCTTTGAATGCCATTTTGTCACTTCTATGTGTGCTGCTTAATGCAGCACACATGGAAGTCACAAAAAGTCTTTTTTTTTCAAGATTGTTTATGTGCAGGAAGGAGGACCTTCCTGCACATAAACAATCCAAGGCTTTTTTCTTTTTCCATGTGTGCAGCAAAAACACTACAGTTATTATTGCACGGACCTCTACCCGAGCCATAGATACGTTTCACGCCCCTTAACATCTCACCAAGTATACGGTTCACACTATGGAGTTCACAGGCACATTCAAACACAATTTTATAAAACGTCACCCTGAAATACCCATCGCCGACCCCTACTTCTCAACACTTATTGGACATATAACCAATGATATCATCTTCCACACTAAACGAAGAACTCAATGGAGAAACGCATTCCTAACCTTATTCACTATCTCCTCCACCAGGAAAACTGCTCATGGTATAGTTATTTACATCTCCCCCTCACAGCTTTTCCAAGCGACTGCAACCATCACCATCTACAATAATGGAACCATTCTTATGCAATCCACGGACCGTAGTTTAAACCTCCTGGACAAAATCTTCCCAGTCATGAAAGCCCAACTGTGTAAACCCCACCCTCCCTCCACCAGTACACAATACACCCCTTTGTCTATCACCTCGGACAACCACTCCCCAGTACTTGCACGAACGTCACCTGCATCTGACTCAAACGTTACTCCCGCCCGGACCTCTCCCTACACCAACTCACGGCAAATCACTCTACCAAATCCCTCCACCAATCCTGCTCCTCCACTACACAGACCACTAGTCGCACTGGAAACACATACCTCTCCCATGCCGCCTCACACACACATACCCCACCTACCCGACCTAACGGCAATCACCTACAAAGATCCAATAGATAATGGACACCCCTTAACCACATTCACAGATGCCCCCTCGGCAGATACCATCCCCCTACACTAACACTCACGGCACCTCATCCTTGTTGAACACCGACACTACTAACATGCACATCCAACTCTCTAGACCACCACCCCCACTTCAGGTGCTAGGGCACAATAGGATGCCCCATTACCACACAGAAGACATGTTACCCTCCATTAACACTCTGCACCCAATCCCACTACCTACATCCACAGCCCATCCATCTACCCCCACAGCCCACGCACCCACATCTAGAACACTTCCTACACCCACATCCCAACCATCCGCCATCACAGCCCTCTCATCCATATCTACAACACGCCCACCCACACCTGTAATACCCCTCCCAATTCCACCCACACCTGCCCCAGACCATAAACCCGACCAAACTACATTGCAGGCAGCCACACCCATCACACAACCCTTGACCCAACTCGTATCCGTACCTAACCTTAGACTTGATGAGATCATGATCTCATCAATTCAAATCAAAGCAGAACTACAAGCACTCAACGATCGGATATCGAGAAACCCGTGGTTTACTAGAGCCACAAGACAGTCCAAACTTAGCTGGCCTCTGAACCATTTAACAGTCTCTTCGAAACTCAATCCGCCCAGATGGAATTCAGTCCCCTCCCGTAATAATTCAACCCGACCAATCAGAAGCATTAATCCGCTATCTGAGAGCGCCCTACTCTCTTTCTTAAACTCATATGCACACACTCCCTTGAACAAGCTCACTCCCGCCTCAGTGATGATCCCTACTATCCCCTCCAACCCTCACAGGACTACTTAACCCATCACTAGAGGCGTTATTAACAACAACCTAAGAAGAATCCCCCTCACTCAGGAACCTACCTCATCCCTCATCACGCCCCGGCTAAAATGCATACTCTTAAACTGTAGATCTGCATCTAGACACGCAGCTGACGTAGCTGACCTCATTCTCACACAGGAACTGGACCTGTTACTGCTAACTGAAACCTGGCTAAAAGATTCCTCCACACCAATCATGGAAATATTAGTACCCCCGAACTACAACATCATTAGATTAGACAGAACCGATAAAACAGGGGGAGGTATCGCCTGTATACATCGTAGCAACATTTCAGTAAATAGAGCCAGATCCCCTGTATTCCCCTCTTGTGAATACTTATGCCTCGACATCACCAGCAATGGCAAACCATTATGTTCTATACACACTATCTATCATCCACCTGGTGATGACCCAGCCTTCACCGAACACTTCATGGATATGTTTTCAACGAATATGGTGCGCCAAAACAACCTAATATTGCTTGGAGACTTCAATCTACAGTGGAACGATCACAATGACACAGTGGTGAATAGTCTCAAAAACTTCCTAGGTGACCTATATCTGACCCAATTATGTAACAGCCCTACACACGATAAAGGTTCAATCTTGGGGGGGCGGAGCTTGGCTCGCAAAGAAGATGGCCGCTTGAGCTCGGAGCTCCGGCGAGCCACGTCTAATATCCTTAAATAATCCTGACCCCGACGAGTCCCAACGCAACGGTCGGCCTCGGCGGAACGTCCCAGGGGGCCGGACAGCTGTACGCCGCGATTTCCGGCCCGATCGAGCGACCAGGTGACCTCCGGAGCCGGCGACTCGAGCGGCGACCTAGGCCGCGGATCCCCGGCCTTGGGTGGAGGAGGCTGCCGACGACGTAAGGAGACGTGCGGCCAGCGACCCTGAGGTGCGCAGCGGAGGACAGCGGAGTCCAGAGGCAGGGTCCGCCGGTGCACACAGAGGCAGCGGACAGCACAGACGCCGATCTACTGCCAGTAAGAGAGACCCGGGTTGCATCACACGGCGCCCGCAGCGTGGAGGATCTGCGATACCCCCTGCGCGCCCAACGACAGAGAGACTGGCGGCGAGGCGCGTTTGTGGCGCTCCTGGGCATGGTTACGGCGGCAGCCGGGAAGAGGGGTGCTGGTGAGCCCTGCAGCGGAGGTACGGAAGCGGCAGCAGGTTGGGAGTCACCACCGGTGAGACGCCACCGAGGCCGAGCTGAGCGCGGACGCCACGAGCTTGGTGGCCTTGCTGCTGGGACGGGGCGGACGGCCTGCTGGACGCCTGGAGTGGCCGTTGGCGGACAGGTGCGCCGGGTGAAGACGGAAGGAGCTAACTGACCCGCCGAGACACCTGCGGTGGGCTGCCTGCGACTGTGCCACGGCTGGGAGGTGCCGGTGGACTTGCCAAGCCGAACGGCGGCGCGCTGAACGGAGTGGGGGCACAAGATGGGCAAGGCGGATAAAACACAGTCGAAACTGAAGTTCGAGCAGCGGCGCCCCCAGCCGCAGCCGCCTCTGGAGAGCGCTACAGGAGGCGGGCCTGACCCCGCGGAAGACGACCGGGACTTGAGGGGCCTCTTGTTGTCCATGGAGAAGGGACTACAGAGCGGCATCACGGCCCTGGGCGCTAAAATCGACGCGCTCTCCTACCGAATGGACCGCATGGGAGAGCGCCTGGACAGGCATTCGGAGCGCCTAGACCAGGCTGACGGCCGCATATCGGAGGTGGAGGGCGCGCAGACGGCACTGGACAGCGACCACAAGAAGCTCGAGCGCCAAATGCAGATGCTGCAGGACAAGACAGAGGACTTAGAGGCCCGTTCTCGGCGCTGTAACTTGCGCATCACTGGCCTGCCGGAGTCCACCGCCACAGGCCGCATGGAGACCTTCGTGGAGACATTGTTGGTTACATTGCTGGGGAAGGAAGTATTCTCCGGGATGTTCGTGGTGGAGAGAGCGCACAGGTCCCTGGGCCCGAGGCCCCCGCCAGGAGCACCGCCCCGACCGGTCATAGCTAAACTTCTGAACTATAGAGACCGAGATGCGGCGCTGAGAGTGGCCCGGGAAAAGAAGACACTGTCCTACGAAGGGTCGCCTATCTCGCTCTACCCGGACTTCACAGCCCGGGTGCAGGAGGCCAGACGACAGTTTGCCCCTGCCAAAAAACAGCTCCGGGAGCTCGGAGTGGACTATGCCATGCTGTACCCGGCTAAGCTACGAGTCAACCGACAGGGCAAGTCACACATATTCCAGGACCCTAAAGCACTCCACAAGGCGCTGAAGGACTGGGCGAAGGAGCAGCGTCGGAGCCCGGCGACGTCACCACGCGAGGACGAGAGAGATGGCGCCCTGGACGCACAGGACTGACCGAGAGGGCAGGACTCACCTAGTTGGTATTTTGTCGTGACCTGTGTGGCAGCAGGGAGGTAGGATTTGAGAGGCACGGATGGGGAGCGGTTAGATGATATGGTTATGGGGTACTGTACAACGTGAGATGCACCCCCCACCGGACTAGTCGCAACAGGGAGGCCCGTGGACAGCGACTTATCCCCCTGTTGCTTAACTCCGTTATAGCATTATAGAGTATGCTGCTTGGGACAAACACCTGAGAACGTTGTTAAGAAGTTGTATCAAAGTGCTGGGAGGGGTCGAGAGACACCAGAGTGGCTCGCTGGACCGGGCGGCGGCTGTTGGGCGCTAGGTGCTTCCACACTAACGTGTGAGCGCAGAGCGATCTCCGCCCGCGTGTGCGTTCCACTCCGTTGAGAGTTCGACAGTTAAGGGTGGGGAGGCGGGAGGTATGGGGTGCCCAAGTTTGGGAATCTGCAAGGCCGAGTTGGGGAGGGTCTGCTGTGGGCGGGGGGGACGGGGGGGTTTGAGTTTTGGGGGTTTGAGGTCACTAGGTTGGGGTACGAGTGTGGCACGACTAGTATGCTCCTGCGCTTGGAGGCGCGCACAATTGAGGGATTTGCGCCCACGAGAAAGCTATGGCGAACACCGGAGCGGCCATGCCTGAGAAGCGCGACGCACTAAGAATCCTCTCTTGGAATGTACGGGGACTGAATGATTACCGAAAAGCCCGTAAAGTGCTGCACTACCTTAAGAGGCATGAGATAGATATTGCACTCCTGCAGGAGACGCACCTTCCCACTAACAGCCCTATCCTGCGCACCAGGGACCTGAGGGAGGCGCACGCAGCGGGGTTCACTACACACTCTAGAGGGGTGCTTACATGGGTCAGCGCGCGGGTGGAGCACAGGTTGCAGTGCATTGCCACAGACAATGCGGGCAGGTATGCGCTCACGCGCTTTCAGGGAAAGGGCATGGATTTGCTGCTGGTTAATTGTTATGGGCCGAATTATGACTGCCCCGAGTTTTTCACAGCGCTGGCGGGAGCGGTGGGGGATACAGGCGCGCGGCAGGTACTGTGGGGAGGCGACTTCAATGTGGTGCTAGACCCGGAGCTTGATAGGTCAGGAGGCCCGAACCGAGCGCGACCTGCGGCAGCAGGGGCGATCGCTCGGGGTATGCTATGTCTGGATTTGGTTGATTTGTGGCGCACTCGTAACCCGGCACAGGGAGGCTACACGCATTACTCGGCATACCATAACTTGCATACGCGGATAGACTACTGGCTACTATCTGCGCCCCTTGCTTCGCAGATTCGCGAGTGCGCGGTACTCCCGCGAACGCTCTCTGACCACTCGCCGATACTGCTCTCCCTGGCGACGCCCAGAAAGGCCCCCCCGCCGTTCCTTTGGCGATTCCCCCCTTATTCGCTGCTGGATCCTCTGTTCAAGGAGGAGCTACTGGCTGCGATCGAGCAATTCTTTGCCACTAATTTGGGCTCTGTGGAGGATTTTCAGACTGTCTGGGAGACCTTCAAGGTCCACATTCGCGGAGTGGCGATGGCTAAACACTCGGGGGTACTCCGGAGTATCCGGCGCCGCCTTGCGGCGCAGGAGCGTAACCTGGCAGAGTTGGAGACCAGACTGCTAGAAGAGGGCGGAGATGACACTATTGAGGAGGTAAAGGCCCTACTAGCGGAGTATCACGAAACGGCTGATGCAGAGGTGTTACACCTGGGGAAGTACGCTACGGCCAGGGTGTATGGTGAGGGGGACAGACCGGGGTCGGTATTAGCTAACCTGCTCAAGGCTCGCAGGCGCAGGACCGCCGTCACGCAGATCAAGGCAGCGGATAGCTCACTGCTCACAGAGGAGGAGGACGTAGTGGAGCGATTTCGGTCGTACTACGCTGGACTCTATGCTTCTAAGCAAACCGGCATGGAGGACGGCATAGGGGACTATCTGGACCATATAAAGTTGCCGTTCCTCCCGAACGAACACAGGGAGTTTCTCTCCTTACCTATTGAGAGGGATGAAATTCTAGAGGCCCTTGCGAGCATGAAGGCGCAAAGCGCCCCCGGAGCTGATGGCCTCACCGTCGCGTTCTACCGAACTTTCATAGACCAGCTCTTACCACACTTGTCGACGCTGTTTGACGATATGTGCACGAGGGGGCATATGCCACCGTCCATGCGCGAAGCGCTCTTAGTTGCTATACCGAAGCCAGGCAAACCGCCCGAGGAGTGCAGCTCCTATCGACCGCTGTCGCTACTCAACGTGGATACGAAATTATATGCCAAGATCCTGGCCACGCGGCTAGCCCTTCTCGCTCCCGAACTGGTCGCCCCAGAGCAGGCGGGATTCATGCCGGGCAGGAACCTCACATATAATTTGCGGACGGTGTTTGGCGTCCTGCAACACGTTCGCCCCGAAGCGCGCGCGCTCGCGGTGTTTCTCGACATGGAAAAGGCATTTGACTCTGTCGAGTGGCCATTTATGCGACAGGTCCTGACGCGCATGGGGCTCGGTCCGATCTTCCTACAAATGATAGGAGTACTATATAATGGCCCCACGGCGCGAATACGCTTGGGCGACCGAGTCACGGACCCGATAACAATTACGAGGGGCACGAGGCAGGGGTGCCCCCTGTCACCTTTGCTGTATGCCCTGGTGGCAGAACCGCTGGCGTGCGCTATGCGTGAATACCACAGCCTTCGAGGCATCAATTTCCCTACTTACAGAATAACGATCTCCACGTATGCAGACGACACCCTGCTATATATCAGGGACCCGGAAAATAACCTAGCCCCAGTGTTGAGGGAGGTAGTCCACTTTGGAGCGCTCTCCGGGCTGACGGTGAACTGGGATAAATCTATTGTGTTCCCGCTGACGCCAGTCACGACCCCCTTTGCTATGGAGTACCCATTGCACTGGTCTGAGGAACCGGTTCGGTACCTGGGGATCCAGCTCCATAGGGACTCAGAGGTGGTGCTATCTGAGAATTACGGACGGGCCATAAGTAAACTGGAAGACGACGTGGAGACCTGGATCAAGCTGCCCCTTTCGTTATTGGGACGCATATCCATTATGAAGATGGTGGTGCTCCCTCGGTTCCTGTTTCTTTTTACGAACATCCCCATGGTGCTCTCGCGTGCTTTCTTCGCGCGGCTGCAGGCATCATTGCTAAGGCTGGCGTGGGCTGGCAAGCAGGCGCGGACCAGCTGGAAAGTACTGACGCTACCTTACCAGATGGGTGGCCTTGGGGCACCCGACATGGAGCTGTACTACCGAGTGGCGCAGGGAGCTCAGGCGCATAGCTGGATACACGGGGGCGAGGCTGTCCCGTATCTTAGACTGGAGACATTGTTTGCGGCGCCGCTGCCGCTCCCAGCGGTAATTTTTGAGCATCCGGACCGCCGCACGGGATTTCTCGATTCCTTGAACTCCACTAGGCATGCCTGGAACTGTATACTACAGTGCGACTCTGGGGCGCAGCTGTATTCACCGGCAATGCCCACTGCCTGGGCGGTGTGGCTGACCCCTTGCAAGGAGGAGGGAGTGCGGCGAGCGCTTAAGGAGATGGGAGTACACACACTGGGGGACATGTTTGCTGACGGCCAAGTCAAAACGTGGACGGCGGTGGCAGCCTCAGGCGCGGAGTGCACGCAATTGCAGCGTTTTCAGTATTACAGAGTCAGGCAGGCCTGGAGACAGTTGCTGGGGAAGGATATGGAGGAGCCGGCGGAGGTTCAGGAACTGACGTACATAATTAAGAATGATAGCCCCCGCGGGTTGATCTCTAAGTTGTACAGAATGGCGCAATCGCATAGAGTGCACGAGTTCGCAAAATGCAGACTGGACTGGCAAAGGGACTTAGGGATTACCATTGACGATGCAATGTGGGCGTACTGCTGCACGGGGATTAGACGCATCTCTCTGCATGGCAGACACCGGCTGGTCCATTTCAAATTCCTCAACAGGTACTACTACACGCCGGAGCGCTTGCATAGATATGGGCTGCGTGCAGACCCTGTATGCGAACGTTGCAGACACCCGACGGCTGACTTCCTCCACCTGGCGTGGCAATGCCCGGGCATATACAACTTTTGGGTGGCGGTATGCCACCAGATAGTGGGGGTGACGGGGGTGGAGCTGGCTCCGGATCCGGCGGTGGCGCTATTGGGGCATTCACGAGGTGTGCCGAGGGCTGCCAGACGCCTGGTTGATATGGGGATGCTAGTGGCGAAACGGCGAGTGGCGATGAGCTGGATGCGTGGCCCAGTGCCCACGGTGGAGCAGTGGAAACGCGATGTGCTGTACTGCTGCACCCAAGCGGAGAGGTTCAGCGAGTTGCTGCCGCCGCGTAGCAGGCCTAAAAACTTCTGGGAATTGTATGAGGAATACCTGAGCGGGCGGGGGGCTGCAGCAGGACGCCCGGATGGGGGCCCTGACCCGGATGCTGCAGAAGAGGGAGCTCCCGTAGGAGGTGATCGGGCGGGTGACACTAGATGAGGATGAGTGGCGGCTGAGTGCGGGAAGCGAGCGATACTGCGACTAACTTAGGACCTCAGGGGTTTGGTTGGGGAGGGTGGGTTAGGGGAGTTGGGGGTAGCGTGAGGGGAGGGAGGGGGTTTGGAGTTTTATGGCCATAAAAAAGAGTGACTGTCCCCTAAGCTTTGGGGAAAGGAGCGCGTTAAAGCCTGACCGCAGACAGGGGATCCGCCCCGCATGCAAGCGCTGAGCTGGAGGGACACTCGGGAAGCATTAGGTGTTTATTCAGTGTAGCACGGCGATGCCCGGCCTCCGGGATGTGGGATAGCCGATGTAATCGATTGCGAGATGAGACAAAATGGCGGGCCTTGGGTTGATGGCACTCGGATCTGTATGTCACTGTTCCTTGTATGCAGTCAATAAACACATTTAAAAAAAAAAAAAAGGTTCAATCTTGGACTAAATAATCTCTAAAACCGATTCCATTCAGATCCAGTCGATCCAACCCTGCGACTGGTCAGACCATCATATTATTACCTTCTACATCAAGGAAATGGTGAAATTTAACTCGGTGCAATCCACAAGACCTAAAATATGGAAAAGATACCTGAAATAAATCAAACCTAACACTTTGCCATCCCCCAGCTACAACCTACTTCGGCCCCCTGCAGGGTCTTCCGAAGTTCATGATCTCACCAATCATTACCTCTACGCCATGACCTCGATAATAAATGAGGTCGCATCTCTTCAACTAAAGAGAGTCTCCATAAAAGACTCTAAGCCCTGGTACAATGGTACACTTAATGAGGACAGACGTTCGCTCAGAACATCTGAGCGCACCTGGAGATCTGTTCCATCTGCCAACCACCTCAAGATCCTTCGGACAAAGAGAAATGCATATTACCGAAAGATCAAGCGCACCAAAGCTGACTTCTTCAGCCTCCAACTAGACCAAGCAAGAAACCGCCCCAAAAAACTTTTTGAATTAATCAAAACCCAATCCAAGGATGCACCACAACGTCCACAAGACTCATCATGCCCGCAACCAAACTGTGAAGAATTCTCCGTCTTCTTCACCCAGAAGACTGACACCATCAAAAAGGACCTCCTAACTGATCTAACCCTACATGCGGGACCACACACAAATACCCCAGCATTTCCAATTGCTTCATACCAAACCCCCTCAAAGCTTGACCTAAAAAATGATGCAAGCTGGTCTTCCTTTACCACCTATTCTGAAGAAACCATAGGCAAAATACTCAGTGCCCTGAACCCTGCCAACCACTTCGCCGATCCCCTCCCCGCTAATGCCATCAAAGACCTTACTCCTCTGCTTCTGCGTCTCTGGACCAAGATCATAAACAGCTCACTTCAACAAGGCAGCATCCCAGACACCCTCAAAGTTGGCCAGGTATCACCCATTCTAAAGAAGCCCACTGCCGACCCTACGGACTTAAACAACTATCGCCCTATTTCCAACATTCCTACCGTGGCCAAATTATTGGAAAAATGTGTTCACCTCCAATTGACGAGACATATTGATCACTTTGACCTCCTTAACAAGCACCAATCAGGCTTCCGAGCAGGTCATAGCACTGAATCGGCCATGACACACATAATTGACGATGCATTACAAATCCTTGATCAAAATGGAGCCTGCTTACTCATCCTACTAGACCTATCCTCAGCCTTTGATACGGTCAAACACGAGAAACTGTTAGACCTCCTGGAACATAGAATGGGATTGTCAGGAGCAGTGCTAAACTGGTTTACCTCATTTCTCCATAATCGGACACAACAATTCAAGGTCAATAACTCCCTGTCCAAACCCGTCCCAGTAACTCTAGGAGTCCCACAAGGGTCTTCACTTTCCCCGAAATTGTTTAATCCCTTCATGGAACCACTCACCGAAGTTCTACACGCATCCAATATACAATATCACATGTACGCCGACGACACACAACTATACCTTAAGATCCACACCTTAGAAGACATCAAATTACTTAATATAATGCTTAGGAACACACAAACGTGGCTAGCAGAAAACCATCTCAAACTGAATTCCTCCTTATAGCTCCACCCGCCCAAGTCCCCATAATGCAAGATTGGATTAAACACCTTACGGCACTCAAAGTTCAACCTACCATCGTGGACTCAGCGAAATCACTCGGAATTACTCTTGACAGTAACCTCAATATGCAAAAACACATCAGCAATGCTACAAAGGGAGCAAACTTCCAGATAAACACACTAAGGAAACTTAAACCTTTCCTACCACTCAACGACTTCAAACAGGCAGTACAAGCTCTAGTTATACCAAGACTGGAATACGGTATTATCTCTCTGTGTGGCCTACCCAAAGTATCAACTGCACCATTAAGAGCCTCCCTCAATTCTGCAGCTAGACTCATCACTGGCTCTAAAAGAAGTTCCCACATCTCCCCGTATCTACAATCCTTGAACGGCTACCTCTGGAAGCCAGAATTCATCTGAAAATAGCGTGTATGATGCACAAATCCATACATCACAATGCACCTACCTATCTAGCACAGAAACTGACGATCTCGGGCAGGATCAGATCTTCAAGAAGTGCGGATACCCTACTACTAAAACCACAAAGGTTCCATGAGAAGAAAACATATAACAGATCCTTCTCCGGTATGGCGCACAGAATCTGGAATGCCTTACCTCCTGAAACCAGACTTAACCCCTCCACTGCTTCTTTCAAAAAGGAGGTAAAATCGATCCTCATGGCCAAATTCACTTGACTATGGACTATAGATATCTGGAGACCAATCACATCCGTGCCCCTATCTATATTGTGATAATGGACCATTTAAGCAACCTAGACATTTGTTTTCTTCCCGCTGCCTATTGCTTTGCTTATACAAGATGCTCTGTTTATGTTCTATGTTTGACATCTATTTGTTGTATAGTAACTTTATTGACTGTATAGCGCTCTGATATCCGTTTAGGATCTTGTTCGCGCTCTATAAAACTTTCTAAATAAATAAATAAAGCATTTCTCCTAGTTTTGCCAACTTAAGACCAGGTTTTCCCTGGTCTTAATATTGGGGCTGCTTCCTATTTACGCTGCCTATGTAAATAGGGGGCAGTATCAAAATCAATGGGTGTTGCGGTGGAACGCCCACCATAACACCCACTGCCCACCCCTTTCGCGCTAAGCATAGCATGAAAGGGAACCTTTTTGACAAGCCAGCGTTTTTTTTTACATTTTACAGTTGTGGCTTCCCTTGAAGTTGTCATTGTTAAGTGTTGTATAATATCACTTCCCGTGATGTCATCAGTTTTCATATTAGTTCTCATCCATAAAAAATCTTGAGAGCACTGTGTTTTGTGTCAAAGGTAGCGAGCAGTAAGACTTTGCTATTTTTTCCTATTCCACGAAGGTGAAAAGATGCGTGATGTCCAACATGTTGTGTTGTCAGTATAACATTGTGCATAAAAGAAAACTTATTTGTTGGAAAGTGGATTATTGGTAGGGGCAAATGTAGGTCTGCCACTGTCAATAAGTCCACTAACACATGATAGAACTCAGCATAGGTCTTAGACAATTATTCCTATGCTCAACCATTGGTAATGTGGCTGCGAGCAGACAAGCTTAACTTCAAAGACAGGTATGTAAAGCATTTAAAAACACCAATTCCTATTTCCCCCTAAGGCTGCACCATATTTACAAGAATATGGTGCAGTCTTACGTTTCCCCCTGCGCTGGCGCTACACTTAGCATGCAGACACCATAGTGTAAGGGTATCTGCGTGCAGGGGAAGATGGTTTATGTACAGGAAGGTTCTCCTTCCTGTACATAAACAATCTTTGAATGCCATTTTGTCACTTCTATGTGTGCTGCTTAATGCAGCACACATGGAAGTCACAAAAAGTCTTTTTTTTTCAAGATTGTTTATGTGCAGGAAGGAGGACCTTCCTGCACATAAGCAATCCAAGGCTTTTTTCTTTTTCCATGTGTGCAGCAAAAACACTACAGTTATTATTGCACGGACCTCTACCCGAGCCTTAGATACGTTTCACGCCCCTTAACATCTCACCAAATATACGGTTCACACTATGGAGCTCACAGGCACATACACCTACACCATTATCTACCCCCCGAACCTCTCAAGAAACTCAGCCAAACGATTCAAACACAATTTTATAAAACGTCACCCTGAAATACCCATTGCCGAACCCTACTTCTCAACACTTATTGGACATATAACCAATGATATCATCTTCCACACTAAACAAAGAGCTCAATGGAGAAACGCATTCCTAACCTTATTCACTATCTCCTCCACCAGGAAAACTGCTCATGGTATAGTTATTTACATCTCCCCCTCACAGCTTTTCCAAGCGACTGCAACCATCACCATCTACAATAATGGAACCATTCTTATGCAATCCACGGACCGTAGTTTAAACCTCCTGGACAAAATCTTCCCAGTCATGAAAGCCCAACTGTGTAAACCCCAAACTACCACTCAGGATATTCCCTCCACCAGTACACAATACACCCCTTTGTCTATCCCCTCGTACAACCACTCCCCAGTACTTGCACGAACGTCACCTGCATCTGACTCAAACGTTACTCCCGCCCGGACCTCCCCCTACACCAACTCACGGCAAATCACTCTACCAAATCCCCCCACCAATCCTGCTCCTCCACTACACAGACCACTATTTGCACTGGAAACACATACCTCTACCATGCCGCCTCACACACACATACCCCACCTACCCGACCTAACGGCAATCACCTACAAAGATCCAATAGATAATGGACACCCCTTAACCACATTCATAGATGCCCCCTCGGCAGATACCATCCCCCCCACACTAACACTCACGGCACCTCATCCTTGTTTAACACCGACACTACTAACATGCACATCCAACTCTCTAGACCACCACCCCCACTTCAGGTGCTAGGACACAATAGGACACCCCATTACCACACAGAAGACATGTTACCCTCCATTAACACTCTGCACCCAATCACACTACCTACATCCACAGCCCATCCATCTACCCCCACAGCCCACCCACCCACATCTAGTACACTTCCTACACCCACATCCCAACCATCCGCCATCACAGCCCTCTCATCCATATCTACAACACGCCCACCAACACCCGTAATACCCCTCCCAATTCCACCCACACCTGCCCCAGACCATAAACCCGACCAAACTACATTGCAGGCAGCCACACCCATCACACAACCCTTGACCCAACTCGTATCCGTACCTAACCTTAGACTTGATGAGATCATGATCTCATCAATTCAAATCAAAGCAGAACTGCAAGCACTCAACGATCGGATATCGAGAAACCCGTGGTTTACTAGAGCCACAAGACAGTCCAAACTTAGCTGGCCTCTGAACCATTTAACAGTCTCTTCGAAACTCAATCCGCCCAGATGGAATTCAGTCCCCTCCCGTAATAATTCAACCCGACCAATCAGAAGCATTAATCCACTATCTGAGAGCGACCTACTCTCTTTCTTAAACTCATATGCACCCACTCCCTTGAACAAGCTCACTCCCGCCTCAATGATGATCCCTACTATCCCCTCCAACCCTCACAAGACTACTAAACCCATCACTAGAGGCGTTATTAACAACAACCTTAGAAGAATCCCCCTCACTCAGGAACCTACCTCATCCCTCATCACGCCCCGGCTAAAATGCATACTCTTAAACTGTAGATATGCATCTAGACACGCAGCTGACATAGCTGACCTCATTCTCACACAGGAACTGGACCTGTTACTGCTAACTGAAACCTGGCTAAAAGATTCCTCCACACCAATCATGGACATATTAGTACCCCCGAACTACAACATCATTAGATTAGACAGAACCGATAAAACAGGGGGAGGTATCGCCTGTATACATCGTAGTAACATTTCAGTAAATAGAGCCAGATCCCATGTATTCCCCTCTTGCGAATACTTATGCCTCGACATCACCAGCAATGGCAAACCATTATGTTCTATACACACTATCTATCATCCACCTGGTGATGACCCAGCCTTCACCGAACACTTCATGGATATGTTATCAACGAATATGGTGCGCCAAAACAACCTAATATTGCTTGGAGACTTCAATCTACATTGGAACGATCACAATGACACAGTGGTGAATAGTCTCAAAAACTTCCTAGGTGACCTAGATCTGACCCAATTATGTAACAGCCCTACACACAATAAAGGTTCAATCTTGGACTAAATAATCTCTAAAACCGATTCCATTCAGATCCAGTCGATCCAACCCTGCGACTGGTCAGACCATCATATTATTACCTTCTACATCAAGGAAATGGTGAAATTTAACTCGGTGCAATCCACAAGACCTAAAATATGGAAAAGATACCTGAAGAAAATCAAACCTAACACTTTGCCATCCCCCAGCTACAACCTACTTCGGCCCCCTGCAGGGTCTTCCAAAGTTCATGATCTCACCAATCATTACCTCCACGCCATGACCTCGATAATAAATGAGGTCGCACCTCTTCAACTAAAGAGAGTCTCCATAAAAGACGCTAAGCCCTGGTACAATGGTACACTTAACGAGGACAGACGTTCGCTCAGAACATCTGAGCGCACCTGGAGATCTGTTCCATCTGCCAACCACCTCAAGATCCTTAGGACAAAGAGAAATGCATATTACCGAAAGATCAAGCTGTAGTGTTGTATAATATCACTTCCCGTGATGTCTTCAGTTTTCATATTAGTTCTCATCCATAAAAAATCTTGAGAGCACTGTGTTTTGTGTCAAAGGTAGCGAGCAGTAAGACTTTGCTATTTTTTCCCATTCTACAAAGGTGAAAAGATGCGTGATGTCCAACATGTTGTGTTGTCAGTATAACATTGTGCATGAAAGAA
The DNA here is from genome assembly GCF_964204655.1 of Triturus cristatus. Classification (NCBI taxonomy): domain Eukaryota; kingdom Metazoa; phylum Chordata; class Amphibia; order Caudata; family Salamandridae; genus Triturus; species Triturus cristatus. Next base: position 1,202,299,207 of record NC_140584.1, read on the forward strand.
AACTTATTTGTTGGAAAGTGGATTATTGGTAGGGGCAAATGTAGGTCTGCCACTGTCAATAAGTCCACTAACACATGATAGAACTCAGCATAGGTCTTAGACAATTATTCCTATGCTCAACCATTGGTAATGTGGCTGCGAGCAGACAAGCTTAACTTCAAAGACAGGTATGTAAAGCATTTAAAAACACCAATTCAGTAAATAATGAAGTCACAACACATAATAAAAATCCAACACCAATTTATAAAAATAGGAACTATGTTTATCTTTCAAATGACACCAAAACGACAAAAATCCAATGTAGGGACCCGGAGATATGAATTTTTAAAGATTTAGCATTATATAACACTTAGAAACATATAGCGCCTTATTTGGATATCTGGTTGCGATAGACCGGCTCAAGTGAAAGTTTCAGGCTAACCACGATGGAGCCCTGAGCAGCTACCACTCGCGCTAGGTCACAGTCACAGTTTTTACCTTCGGACTTAGGAGCCTTTCTGGAGCTTTTCTTCCCGGGGTCCCTCGAAGCGCTCAGACAGTTCAGATTCGGTGAGGGTTCACCAGATAGCCTTGCGATGAGCTCCCGGTCAAACCTATGGAAGTCTGACCTCCAGAGCGTTGCAGCAGGGCAAACCCAGGATCCAGGCCGACACGCGGTTGAAGGCAGGCGGTTTGGCTTTCGCAGTTGCTCACGGTCACCTTTGCTTCGTTCTGACTTAGAAACTTTTGCGGAGCTATTTCTCTCGGGGTCCCTCGATGCTCTTCACCAAGCTGGATTCAGTGAGGGTTCGGCGGCCTTGGATTTCTTCCACTCCAAGTCAAACTCTGGAAGTTGGACCTATGGAGCTTTTAGCGGGACGGACCTGGATGGCTTGGCCTGCTCGCGGTTGAAGGCGGGAGGCTTGGCTGGACAGGTTGAGTCGTCCCTCTATGAAGCTTTTTTTTCAAAGTTGCTCCAAAGGTCTCCAAACTTCTTCAACTTCTACTTGAATTTCCTCAAGGGGTCCCAAAGTGTCTCAAGGGTCTGGAAGCTCCAAGATGGTCCTTGAAAGATGAGGACTTCAGTTCGCACAATCCACTTGGATAAAACCCTTACAAATCCACTGATGTTCTCAAGGTTGAGGCTCCTTAGTGGTGATGGTCCAGGCGAGTTCTGTTAACCTGTAACTTGCTGAGAGTCCACTCTTTAGTTCATTTGCAGCAAGGTCAACCACAGGGCTGTAGTTTCAGCTGGTGCAGTCTTCAGTGGGCAGGTCTTAGAACTTTGCACCCCAACTTCTCATCATGGCAACATCTTGCTTCCTTAAGTTTCAAGCTGCAGATCTGAGACGCTCTGCCCCTCTCAGATACTTATTCCAAGTCATCTGGGTCAAGCAGGCGGTCACTGCTGACCAATGGGAGCAGGGCAACTCCCCAAGAATATGACCACATCCTGTAGAGTGTGGCATTATTTTGTCCCAGAGTGCACAAAATCCTCCAAATTCATACCGGCTGATTTTCCAGCAGGGAGGTAAGAGCGGGTAAACACACCCCCAGGATGGCTTACTTTTCACAAACACTCCCCCTTGCAACTGTGCATTCCTTCTATAAGCCTAGCTCTGGCTGAGGTGAAAAGTTAAGAGTTGTAAATGACACTAAGGCAACCTCTTCTCTTTGAAGACCACGGTTTACGACTCCTGCCCCTGCTCTGGCATTCTAGTGTAGCAGCAAACTGCCCTCCCAGCAGACCTAGTTAACCCCAGGGGCTCTTTCTCACCTCGTCAAGGTAGCCTGGCTAATCCTCTTAACTCTGACCAATCAGGACAGACCACTGGAAGGATGAATCTGGACTTATAAACAAAAAAGTCTTATAACTTCTTGTAGGTACACTTTAGGATAAATATAACCATATTTTATTTATTTATTTATGTCATTTGTAGAGCGCATGAATCACCCCGAGTGGGGTATCTCCGCGCTGAGGACGGAAGAGGTGATGGCTGAGTGTTTAAAAGAGTGATGCTTTGAGTCTTTTCCTAAAGGACAGGTAATTATTACAGAGACGGATGTCCAGAGGTAGCTGATTCCACAATTGAGGGGCAAGATAGGAGAATGCTTTGCCTCCTAGTCTGGTTTGTTTTATCCTAGGAATGGTGAGGAGACCTTTTCCTTGGGAACGGAGGGTACGTGAAGGGGAGTATCTAACTAGTTTGTCTACCAGATATGTCGGTCCCATATGATTAAGGCCTTTGAACACCAGACAGCAGATTTTGAACTGAATCCTTTTACGTATTGGTAACCAGTGTAGCCTGCGGAGATGGGGGAGAGAAGGGGTTCGGTAGGGTGCACTGGCTATCAGACGAGCTGCCGTATTCTGGACCACCTGTTAGCTGTTCAGGGAGGACTCCTTTGCGGCGATTAGAAGAGCATTGCTGAAGTCCAGACGGCTGAGTACTAAAGCGTGTACCAGAGTTTTCCGAGTGGAAGGGGGGAGAAAATGGAATACTCTAATGAGTAGGCCAAGGGCGTGGAAGCATGCTCGTTTGGTGGAAGTTATGTGGTCGTCCAAACTGAGTTTGCTATCTATTAAGACCCCTAGATTTTTGATCACTAATTTAGGGGAAGGGGGTGGGCCTAATTCTTCTGGCCACCAACTCGGTGCCCAGCTGGTAACCGCATCCTTAAATAGCATTATTTCTGTTTTTCCCGCATTGAGCTGTAGGAAATTATTGCTCATCCATGATGTTATGGTTTTCATGCCTTCCGAGAAGATATTTTTAGTGTTGGGGGAATCTTTATCAAATGAAAGAAGAAGTTGGGTATCCTCTGCATAGGAGAGTGGGGTAAACCCAATATTTCTCATGAGAGTGGCAAGAGGGGCGACGTATACGTTGAATAGGGAGGGGCTAAGGCAGGAGCCTTGTGGTACTCCCTTTGTTACCGACGTGGTCTTAGATCTGAATGGTCCTAAGTTTACTGTTTGGGTTCTTCCTTTGAGGAAGTCCCGTAGCCAGTCTAGAGCCGCATCCTGTATTCCTATGGCTTGCAGTCTTTCCAGAAGAATCTGGTGTGAAATGGTGTCGAATGCAGCGGACAAGTCGAGCAGTATTAGAATGACTGCTCGGCCCGCATCCGTCTGCATTCGAATGTTGTCTATGACATTGACTAGAGCTGATTCTGTACTATGTCGAGGGCGGAATCCTGACTGTGAGTGGTCGAGGCAGCCGGATGATTCAATGAAAACAGAAAGGTGAGTGTTGATATATTTTTCTAGCAATTTGCTGTGTAGGGGGAGTAAAGAAATTGGACGATAATTGGATATCACATCGGGGGGCAGTTTGGTGTTTTTTCTTATGGGCATGATCTGTGCTGCACACGGGACACCGGGGTGGGGAGTCGGAGCGGGGGGAAGGATTGAGAAGTTGATATATTATGGGTCAAAGTTTGCTGTTGTTGCCTCATCTAGGCATTTGATGTTCTGCCTTACTGTTACGTAGTTAGCTAACTGCTTATGGGAAACATGCAGGAGGTGAGGGGGGGACATGTTAACGTCTCATCTTGGGGAGGCCTCCCAGTGGCAGGATGTTGAGGGGGATTCTATGACTGTGGCTGCCAGTGGGAGGCTCTCAATATTACTACGAAGCTGGAAGATGTCCCGCCCCTATTAGTTAATATGCAACTGGCTAGATGCATGCCACTCAAACTACTACAAATGTGAGACGCTCTGACTACAGAGCGATCTGTGTATCCTGTTATAAGAAATGCCAATAAACAGATTTTATAAATAAATGGGCATGATCTGTGCTGCTTTCCATTCATCGGGAAGCTTGCCTTCCTCGATGGATTTGTTGAGAATGTGACAAAGGGGTGCTGCAAGTTCCATTGCTAGGATTTTTGATATTTTAGCTGGTATAAGGTCCTTGGGGGGAGCCTGACTTAGCGGATCTCAAGAGAGATTCTGTTTCTTGAATTGTAAGTAGAGGGAAATCTTGGAGGGTAAGGTGGATAGATGGAGAGGGAGATATTGTAATGTGCGGGTTCTGGTGCGTTGATGTGGTAGTTATTTTGTTGTATATATCGTTTATTATTTGTGAAAAATGGTTGGCTATGTTGTCACATAATGCCTGAGTGGGTTCATCTTCTGGGTTACAAGCTTTAGGATTAATGAGGGTGTTAAGTACTTGAAAAAGGACTTTGGGAGTGTTATTTGTTGCCTCTAGTTGGTTGACTATGTGGTTTTTCCGGGCAGATTTTATGTTTTTATGGTAAGAATCCAGGGCTAATTTGTATTTGCCCTTGTCCAGGGAGTCTTGAGTTCTGCGCCATTGACGTTCAATTTTTTGACAGTGGCTTTTTTCTGCACGGAGGTCTCCGGAGTACCAGGGGGCCTGAGTACGTTTGGGGGTGGCCAAAGAGTGTTTCAAGGGAATCAGGACGTCTATGGTAGATTTCATTGAGTTCTGGAGGGTAGTTATACATGTGTCTAATGAGTCAGAGACAGATTGTTGAGGAGGAATGAATGAGTCACGAAATAGTGTAGAAGTTAATTTATGCCATTGTCTGTATTCTCGTGATAATGATTTTTTCATCATTGTATGGTCGGCAGGGCCTATTAGATTAAATTCTATAGCAGAGTGATCAGACCAGATCAGCGGGTTAGTTGATCTATATTCTGTGTGAGGTGTGTTAGAGAAGACTAAGTCCAGGGTGTGGCCTCCAATGTGTGTTGGAGCAGTATTAATTTTTGTGAGTCCTAGCGTTGAGAGCTCGGTCAAAAGAGTAGCCGCCTCTGGGTCGTTAGGGATCTCACTATGGACATTGAAGTCACCCAGAAGAAGGAATCTACTGGAGGATATCACGTGTGAGGCAATCTTATTAAGGAGGTGGTAGATGGAGTCAGAAATAGGTCCAGGAGGGTGGTATACAAGTGCTCCTTTCCAACTCAGCTGAGAGTGAATGTAAATTCTGAAGGATAAGATTTCGATTTTATCACTAGTATATTGGTCAAGTATTGTTGCTTTTATTGAATCTTTGTATATGATGGCTATGCCACCACCTGTCTTACGTGGTCTGTCAACTTTGAGCAGACGATATCCATCAGGTATTGCGATGGCAATGGCAGGGGTGGAAGAGGGTTTTAACCATGTTTCAGTAAGGAAGCCAATGTCAGGGAGGGTGGAGGAAAGTAGGTCCCAGATGTTGATCGCGTGTTTGGGCAATGAGCGTACATTGGCTAGGAAGCAGTTCCAACTGGTTCTTATTTCCCTTGTTTTATCTGGATGATGTACTGTTGGAGGGTCAGTAGTAAGGGAAGGGGGAGTGCTTTGAAAGCCACAAGATAAGCATGCTATGGGGCCTTCAATAACTCCAGGGAATTTGTGGGTACATATGTAGGTTTTTAAATGATGAACGTGGAGGGGTGTGTGGTCTTTTAAGTGTTTTAGCTCTAAACTCGAGTATTTAATACGTATGGTGGAATGAGAGCTCAAATGGATGGGAGATATAGCAGAGTTCATGGCTCCTGGCGACGGTCTGGCGCGGACGGGCGCAGACGGGTTTACCTTTGGCGTGCCTTCGGCGGGACGCCGGCGCGCCTGCTGCGCACGTCCGCTGAGCGTTCGTCCTGACATGTGTTTTAACCCCGGTGCCCCGGAAGTAAGGGGGGAGAGGGGGAGGAGTCAATGCCCAAGGTCCACCCTCCGTATGATCGGCACTTGCCGCGACGGAACGGGGTGCAGGGCAGCCTCAAAGCGCAGCAGGAAGGTCTGTATATTTCCCCAGCGCCTTCAACAATAATGCCACAATTTCCCAATTTAGGTTTAAAAACAACTTAAAAGCAAATCCTTAAAACATGTGCAAATGTGCAAAAAGGTAATTACTTCAGGTGCGAACAGCGCAGCTAGCAGCACTCTACCGCGCCCGCCGCGCGTTCGTCCTGACATGTGTTTTATCCCCGGTGCCCCGGAAGTGAGGGGGAGAGGGGGAGGAGTCAATGCCCAAGGTCCACCCTCCGTACGATCGGCACTTGCATTATATTCTTGAGTTTATTAATACTATTCGGGGAAGTCTTTGAATGGTACTCTAGCCCTCTCCTATCAAGAGTTATTAGTTAATAACTTCCTACCATGTTAACGTAAGTAGCAGGGGATTTGCAATGGGAAAAATGACTTGGGCCGTTTTTCCAGCACCAGGACTTACAAAAACATATTTTATAAGTACTTGGCTTATATCTACAGGACCCCCACACCATGGGACAACTAGGGGAGACTTTAAGGATTCTGAATCTGTAGAAATATTGCAGATCCTCCCTCCACAGGGCTCCTAGCATCAGATTCAAATTTGGGCAGCACTTTATCACAATGTGGGGAGTGAAATGTGAAATTTCACTTAACCCAGGGCATATAAAACTCATTTTATAAGGCTCTACCTTATAACCCCCACCCATGGGACCCTGGGGGTTCCTAATATGCCAAAACATTGTAGCTTATCCATTTTTAAGTGCCCCAAAGTCGCGTTTGAGCACAATTTACTTTTTAAAAGCAGTCCTGCCACCCAGGCCTACTTTTAAAACTGATCTCAGGCTTGAGCAGTGCACACATGCAATTGCAGAAAAGCTGCTGGCCTCCAAACTGCCATGCCCTATTGTGGGCTAGGGACTTCTAGGTAGTTTTAATCCCACTGCCCTAATATTTAATAGGGTCTGATAGGGTAGGTCATGCCAACCACAGTGGTACCCCAAACCTTAGTGTACCCTAGTGTATGTAGGTGTTTTCACTGTATTCTATATGTGTCTCTTTCAGATTAGCACTGGCCCTGGTTAGGCAGAGCACAGGGTCAGTTACCACCAGTACCATTCAGAAAAAAGTTGGGGGGGACATAGATGTGTGTGTGTGCGTGTGTGTGCGTGTGTGTGTGTGCGTGTGCGTGTGTGTGTGCGTGTGTGCGTTTTTTTTTACCTACTGGCGGTCGCCACTAGGTAGTTATAGTTAGGACCTGGTTTCCATAGGAAAAGCGTTTTTTCTTTTGCCAATAACTTTGTTGACGTTTGACAAATCTTCTCGATTTTTTCAAAACTAATGGGACGCTCTGGTCAGCTCCTGTCTTGAAGGTTTTCGGGGTGATTCATCAAGCGGGGGCTGAGAAGAAAGGGGGGGGCGCAAAACGCGTGTTTTCCATGTTAATTTCTATACGAAATTTTGGAGAAGGCTAAAGCCTGAACTGCAGAACAGAATTACACCAAATCTGGCAACAAGGTAGCTCTTTTCTTTTTGTTAAATGGTGTAAATCCGTTCAGTAGTTCCTGAGAAATAAAAAAAAAATCGCAAATATTGATATCAGGCTGCCACAGTGGATCCGCAAACCCTTCCGAGCACGAGCTGTCTTCTAATTTGCTGCCAACACTTCACACCAAAAAGTGTTGGCAGCCATCTTGTGCCTCAATTGAACCGAATCACAAGAAAAAAGGTCAAAAAAGAAGATAAGGGAGCTAGGTAGAAACACCCTGATCCCCTAGGGTGTCTCAGGGGGTCCCACATGGACCCCGTGGGCCCCAAAAAATGATTATTTTTCTAAAACATTTGGCGGGATTCGCATTGGGTCCACAAATATGGCTGGAAAAAAAAAGAAGCTCCTGCTCTTTGTTTTAAGAAGCCCCCGGGTGGGCCAGGTCCCGCAGGCCCTGAGACCGCCACATCCCCAGGGAGTTTTTAATAGTATGAGGCGGCATGCGGCTCCCCCCTGAGCCCCGGGGGACCGCCACCTCCCCGGGGCTTTTCAATAAAATACGTGGGGGAGGGGGTTCCTGCTCCCCACGCTGTCCCGGGAACCACCACCTTCCCAGGGCATTCAGTTATTTTGGGCGGGGGGTCTCCTTGGCCCCTATGGGGACTGCCACCTCCCCGGGGCACACTTTATGCAAATACGGGGGTCCGTAGCGGACCTCCGGTACTGGGGAGGTGGTGATCCCACTGGGGAGGAGGGGACCGCGCGGCCCTGAGGATCACCAACCCCCGTGGCCGGCTACAGCAATGTCGCGGGGTGCCCACCCTTAGGGCATTTGCTATCGCTCCAGCCCTTTCATAGCAAACCCTGCTTTGCTCTTGCTTCCATGAAGCGAATCAGAATGCTTTTGGGCAAAGGGAGCTGCATGTTACCAGCTTCCACAGGAGATGGGATGCCGGCAGGGACCGCGGGGGCATTGGGGCTCCCCCGTGGTTCCCAACGTTGAGGAAACGTCCCGGGGAATCAGGTCCCTGGGGCCAATAATGGCTTCAGGAGGAGGGCCCCCTTCCAGTTTAAAAAAAAAAAAAACATAAAATGTCTCAGGCCCCGGTGGATGGGGACCCCAGGGTCCACAAAGTATTAAGAGAAGTGGGGCCACACAGCCCCCCTTCCAACCAAAAGAAAACAAAAGAGAAGCCGGCATCTCGCCAGGGGCTCCGCCCCCTCCCTGCACCACTCAGCAAACGCGCCTCCTAGCGCGTTATGGGTTGGGGGATTAAGTCCTCTAGAATATTGTTATCTCTAGGAAGCTCCACACAGCTGTGGTGTAAAAAGGGGGCGTGGCCTTGGACCACTCTCAGCAATCCAGCTGTGTGGGCCTTACTAGAGATAACAGGAGGGCTAGTTTAGCCCCAGGTATCCTCAGAAGGCAAGGGGACTTCCAACCCCAGCCAAGAGTGGGCCAGGAGGCATGTTTGCAGAGTGATGCGAAAAGGGGGCATGACCTGTGTCCACCTCTCAGCAATCCCACTATCGGGGGCTTACTAGAGGTGTCAGGTAAGCTAGTTGGCCCCTATGGACTCCCAGCATCGAAAAGGACTTTAATCCCCATCCAAGATCGCGCCAGGGAGTGCGTTTGCAGAATGGTGGGCAACGGGGGCGTGGCCTGCTATGAGAACTTACCAATGCTGCTGTGTCGGAGTTAATGGAGGTAATAGGAGGGGTAGTTGGCCCCTAAGGACTTCCTTGGGCGCCAACTACCCCTCCTGTTACCTCCAGTAAGTCCCACACAGTGGTATTACTAAGAGGTCTTCAGAGGCCACGGCCCCATTTTGCCACCACTCTGCAAACGCGCCTCCTGGCACACTACAGGTTGGGGGATGAAGTCCACTTTACTTCTGAGGGACTTTGGGGGCCAAGAAGCCCTCCTGGTACCTCCTGTACGTCCTAAGCAGCAGAATTCCTGTGCACTGGTCGGAGACCCAGCCCCCTTTCTGCACCACTCTGCAAATGCAACTAGTATGTTATAGTTATAAATTAGCATTTAAAAAACATTTGAAATACACTGAAAAAACCATAGGTTTCAGGGACGTTATAGTTAGTAATTAGCATTTAAAAAACCTTTGAAATTCACTGAAAAAAACCATAGGTTTCAGGGACGTTATGGTTAAAAATTAACATTTAAAAAACCTTAGAAATTCACTAAAAAACACAGGTTTTCAGGGAGGTTATAGTTATGCTGACATTTCACTTGTACAAAACCAGAGAAATGTGGCCGTTATAGTTAGCTGAGCTAACTATAACTTTTGCCCCCACTATGAACTGCTGATGAAATCACATATTACATCACTCATGACATGGTCAGTGACATCACTGATGACATCTCAAATGACATCACTGATCATCCACCTAATATCTGATGCACCTCCTCACACCCTAAAATAACTTTTCATACACCCACTCTAAAATACAGACTACCATTCTCAAAACCATAGACACACCAATACCAGTTAGCACATACCCACTCACTGATTCTTAGGTCTACAAATATATCCACTCACTAACCGATACAGTCACTCATACACGCAGTCACTCATCAATACAGCCACTGATATATGCACTCATTGACCCATACACTCACACACCGCCACACACCCATTGAGTTACTCCATAGTCAGTTACCCAGACTCAATCACAGTGCCATTTACTCACCAATACAGTTATACACACACCACCTCACGTATTCATACAGAGCCTAACACTTACTTACTTACTCTCTTATACAATCACTGACACAAGCACACACTCATCCATACAGCCACTCTCACAATCACTCACTCTCACATATAGCCCCCTGAAGCACTGCAGCACCCCACAAATCACAGAATGTGAGGCCCTACTGAAGCTCCGGCGGTGTCTGCTCACAGTGCCCCCTCCTCGAGCACGAGACATATACCGCACACCCAAGCCTTTCACTCTTGTTTTTTTTTTTAAACAGCGTAACTAGCATGCAGATTGTAGGGGTGTCAGCTACTATATCTATAGGAACAATGACTTCAGATGTGATGACTAACTCTTTGTCAAATATGTGGACAACAAGAAAGACAAAGCACTCCAAAGGAAAAACCCTGTACTGGTGAATTATACTTTATATGCATGAATGATACTTTATGTTCAAATCTTTTACGCCCCTACCAAGACGGAGCCACCAGAAGGGATAGGAGCTCACTCCTCTAGGCAAATTCTGCAACGCTGGCCAGGTGGGGTGCCCATTGTGGAAATATGCTGTGCCACGACATGAGGTTTGCTTCACACATTTGGCAAGCATTATAGTTTAGATTTAGAATTGAGAATGAATGGCCATTTCGCTTGTTTCAAGTCGTAAAAATTCTGGTAAGACCAATCATTCAGCTCTACCACCTGCAAGTTGTATTGTTGTGCCAATTACTTAAAAGGGGAGGATATTTCAGGTAGAAGCACCTATCAGAACAAAAAGTTTCTTATGTCCATTAACAATCTTTCTTTTAGAATTGTTGCACTGCATGTTCACTGCTTAATTAAAGCTGGTTTTGTCTCTGTCTTTAAGGGCTTGGAAATAATGGGTAAGGAATTGGATTCAGGGTGGCACTTTATGACTCCAGTGATGTTATGTTTGGACAGTGTACAATGCTGGTATCACCACTTACGGGCACAGGAGAGCTTTTGCAAAAAATCTCTGGATCCTGTGAGGTACCCTGGGATATTCAAAAGCAGAGGAATCTGCAGGCAGATAGAGTATGCCTCAGAACGATAGCTACTGAAGGCAAGTAGCTTTTTTGTGGATAGATTTTACAGGATAGAGAACACTTTACTGGAATGGAAGTAAAGCTAGCTTGACTATGGGTGAATGTCACATGGTACTCAATTCTTCAAGCGAGTGTTAAAAACTCTTAGTTTACTGTGTACATGTTACCTGGCATATGTAGGAGAGTGGAATCTGACTAAAGGTTGCCCCCAACTTTTTGCCTGGTATTTGAGTGGTTTTTGACTAGTCTGGCTGGGATCCTGCTATCCAGGACCCCAGCCTATCTGCTTTCTCCCTAAAACTGATGGCAGTACTCTAGGTACAAACCTAATTGGATGCTGGGCATGCCCTACCAGTCCCTTGTAGATGGTACCCTAGGTACCCAGGGCATGGGTCCCCCAGTACGCCTACCAGGGCTGCAGCACTTATTGTGCCACCCTGGGACAGCCACACAAACTGACACCACCAGACCACTACTGTAGTCTGGGTAAGGTGGTGCTAGCACCCCTTACAGGGATGTAGGTACCCTATATCCCACACCATTACAACACATATACTCTCATAGATCACCCCTATGGCAGGCCCTGGTAATCCTACAGGGCTGGGTGCTGAGATATGTGTGAGGGGGGACCCCTACGTGAGTAGGGCCTCTCTGCAACCTTCGTAAAATCGTTACTGGGTTGTTTGTAGTGTAGCCATACCATATACTCTTAACCGCATTATAAGTAAATTGCGTCATCGCGATAACTTGAGAATGGCTACACAGAACCATATCGTGTTTGATGTCAAACATGAAGGAATCATACCCCCAGTCCAGCCATGGGCATGAGGGTACGATTCCCCCTTGCTAGAAGGGCGATATGGGAAAAGCGGTAGAATTTAGACACCAATTTAAAAGTGCACATGTACCACAAAATGGCTACTGTCCGCCACCTACACGACTCTGGCTGGTTGTTGCTGGGGAAAACCCCAGCCTCGCCATCTGGACAATAGGGCTCCTGTGGCAGGGAGGTGCCAGCACCTCCCCAGACAGGATATGTGGATTGGAACAGGGTGGGTGCACCAAATGTCCTTTCAGAGTTGCACGTAGGCAGCTGCAGAGCCCCAATTCTGCATACACCGCCTGGAACCGGTTCAGGGGCATCCTGCCCCTCGCCCAGGCGAGAAACACACAATGGGGAGTGGGTGTAGCCACCCTTTCCCGCCTCTACTCTGATTGGTAGGCTCTAGTTGGGACCATCCTCTAATCTTGGGGATATATGTGAATAACTTGGCCCCAGAGCCTCAGATTAATCCAGAACTTCACAGAACTGACCTTCGACGAGCTGCTGCCCAGCTGACTGAAGAAATCTCCCTTGGGATAAAGGAGTTATCCCCCTGCTTGGCAGGCACCTGAAAGACTGCAAGATACCCGGTTGGAACTTCGCTGCTCTCACGAACTTCCACGTCTTCCAGCAACCTTGAGGTGGGCCTCCAGAGTATCCCAGAGTCCTGTGAGCGTGCCCAGCAAGTCTGAGCACCGTGGACCACGTGGGTGCCGAGATCCCTGCATACCCCGAGACCCCGGCCACCTCTTGCATAGCACACGACCCCGACCAGTGGGGAAGTTGTGCTTTGGCCCATTTCTGAGCCAAGCTTCAAGCAGCATCCGTGCCAAATCTCAGCTCCCTAGTCCGCTCCGGTGGCCCGTGGGAGCCCTTTTACGCACTCCATTTTGCTGCCTTCCGTGGTCCCTTGTCTCTCGACTTGTGGGCCCTGGCGGAGGACAATCTTCACATCCAAGAGTTCCCCTGGTTACTCCAGGCCTGCTCTGCGCTCTCTCCAAAGGAGAGCACCCTCAGACCTCGTGGGTCTGCACCAGCAGCTGCTTTGTTCATCTTGCGTGGGTTGCGGTTGCCAAGGCTTAGTGGATCCAATCGGGACACTAACACCGCAGCGACCCTCATCCGACGTGGGACAGTCGCCCTCCAGAAGCTGGCCTTCCTTGAAGCCTCACGGAGCTCGTGACTGCAGAGCCAAGCTGCATCTTCCTCACCTGAAGCACCCAACATCGAAGGGCTCCTTGCTGTGAGCCCCCGGGTCACTGTGCCGTGACCCAGACTCTGTCCCCTCTGCTTTCAGGTTCTTCTCTACATTTTCTACATCTTAGATCTTCACGACTTCATCGACGCTTTCAGCTAGCAGCAGTTTGGACTACTTTTCCATTGAAAATCAGCCCGCGACCCGACACCAGAATCGACCTATGCACCCGGCTTCCCTGGGGCAGGTAGCAGTGGTACTTCGGTACTCCCATGGTGGTGGGCTCTCCAAAGCCTTAAGTCTCAAGTCTTAACTTTGTACTACTGCTAGAAGTGTCTTTTATCTTTAAATATTCAACCGCAACATTCTCCATAGGCTAACATTGTGATCCCGATAGCAGCTCTTTGCACTGCACACGTCTCCCGTGGGTCCCCTTCCTCTTAACTGTGGGTGGATTCTGAAGGGGCAAGCGATCCTGAATGCCCTAGGCATTGCCTGTAGAATTGTCGTGGTTCTTATACCACTATTTTAGTATATGGTTTGGTCCCCCCCTGGGGCCCATTGATTTCTGTGCTATTTATTGTGTTTATAAATGCTTGTTTGAAGTGTAACTTTGCCACTAGTCACATAAAGTGACTGTGGGATTCTGTCTAGAATAAATACATATATTTTATATATATACCTGTGTGGGCTACTCTTTCATTTGGTCATTCATTCAAGAAGTTATTATGGTAACACTCCTTCAAGACTTAGCCTGAAGGCTGCTCTCCACAGCTACCACTAGGATAGCTTTCTTTAAAGGTTGTCTTAAACCTATCATCAATAAGAGTCGAATTGGACTGGTGCAAGGTGTCCCTATAACTAGGAACAGCATATGCCAGGCCAACTTCTCACAGCATACATCTGTTTATTGAAAGCGAAATCCACATGGTATGTGACTCTTCAATAGAGATTTAACAACATCTTAGGTCCAGGTTACATCATACCCAACACTTCCCTAGATGTGCAGTTTCTCATGGGTTAAAATGTACCGATTATAAATGATTTTGGAAGGTAATGAAAACAAATTTTACTTTGGGCAAATAAAACGATTTGTATTTGTATTGTATATTTTATTCGTTTGATATCATGGCAATTAAGCAATACAAACCATAAAACTCTTAACGTATTAATTTAGAGATATAATTCAACAAAATTCATAAAATCACCAATCAAAACAACCAATATTCACATGCAGGCTTATACCTCCAATTATTGAACTGTAGGACAAGACACAAGGTGAAAAAGAGTAAACACATAAATCTTAAAAAGACAGGGCAGACCCACAACCCCAATACAGGACCCGAAGCTGCTTGAACAAACACAAGCCAGGTCCCAGAAATACCCCCGGGCATGCACTATAGAGGTGAATTGTGCAAAGTTGCAAAAAAGTTCACATTCATACATTTTAAGAGGTGGAGGTCCAATAAAATTCATACAGGGCCACTGTCCAACGTATTCGTGCAAAGAACAGATAACATTTTTTTTTAAATTACATCCTATTATTTAAAATAATGTGTACATACAATAGTTCCAGACTTAGAAAACCTGAACTATGACTAAGAGGATCACAATTACATAGCTAACACAAACCCCTAACTAAAAGTAGTCATGGTAGCGAAAAGTTTGGCTACAACAGACAAGAAGATTGTTAAGGCCCAAAATACCGACATGTTATTACACTGCAGAATTATCCTCATCATATCATTGATGCGACGACCCTGCAACTTTCTCAAGCCTGGCAGTAACAGGCTATTTCTTATTTTAGCAAAGTGAGCATGAAGACAAATCTGTGTGAAAGTGACAGAGTATCAAGCTTGAAACAAGCATTGGCATAGCCAATAGGTCTCGCCTTTGGAACCTTATAAGTGTTTAGTTATCCAGCACAATATCCTTGGTGCAACAACATCAACTGTTGCATGGATAAACACTTATAAGGTCCCAAAGGCGAGACCTACTGGCTATGCCAATGCTTGTTATTATTGAAGGAAAGAGAGCCTACCTCTGCCATTTGCCCATGGTGGCTCAAAAACAAATTCCCATTTTACTAGTACTGGTTGCGCCACACATCACACAAACTGCTCTCTTCCGAGTAGGAAGACATCAGCGTAGATCCAAAGTCTATTCTATTTGTTTCCCATAAGGTCAAAAGTCTGAACATTCAAATAGGACACTTTGTCAAACTTCGTAATCCCAGGATAGTAAATAAAGGTAGAAGCAGATTCCCTGGCCCTGTTAGAGTGATTACGATCAATAAAGGGAGTGCTATCATGCAAGACAAAAATTGTTGGAATCTTAAGGGGGTATCTAAATGTGTGTATCCCGGAAACCTATCACAAGACTAAAGTTATTCTGATAACTGCGAAGAGGGTGTTGATGATCATGACCAGATGTTCAATTTCGGTAACTCTACTTCTCATGACAAGGACATTGGTCCATTTGTTAATGGAGAGCCCAAGGGAAGAAGACCACAACACCATAAATGTTCCACAAGAGAACTCTGGGTCCATTGGAGAAAGGTTGAAGGAGTCTTCCTCGCTCAACGGGTGCCCTATCGGAAACTCATGCAAGGAGTTTAAAGTCATGCTTTATTGAAGAAGGGAGATGTGACGTGGTTTGAAGAGTTGAATTTAATAAGAGGTGTTTATTTCTATACCCTTTTCCTTTCCCTTCCTTCTCTTTCCACTGTCTCCCCTTCCCACATGCAACTCTGGTATGTTCTGGAATGTTGGAGGTGCGGGGATTCGCGAAGAGGCCGTTAACAGCATTCATGTTGGTGTTGAGGTTGGCGGCTGAAAGGCTGCTTACTATAAGTTAATTATCGTGAAAATGATAGATTACCTTGTGTACTTCCTAGTCCTCCATTGGCGCATACACACGGCTGAAGTGTGCAAAAGCGCAATAAATGTAAAAATATTCCATAAGGAAAATATTTTTCCTCAGGGAAGAAAGCCTTTCTCTGCTCTAGGGCAAGCACTCACCCTGCCCCATCCTTTGACCTTTTCTCCAGCTTTCTCAGGAGTACATTTATGTGCCTATGCAGTGTAGGAAAAAGGCTGCAAAATGTTTGTAAGTGCTTATAAAATGTATGGGTTTGTGGTAGTTTGTGGTAGTGCCCCCTGCACTTCCTGGTAATGACCACATCCAGCACCTCCTCTGGGTATGGCTGTGGATACCTCAGTTTGTGGCCAGGTTGTCTGCAGGAGTAAATCTAACATATGCTTATATATCCACTTGTTTGGAGCAGTAAATGTCAGTATTATTTTTTTTGTACAATGTAAGTTTTACACGTGCAGGACTCTATGCAAGTTGAGCCTGTTGTGACGTCATGCACCATCTGTCTCTCTTCTCTGCAAGTGTACTAATACTGAACAACAGTAAGTATCCTTCGGGATCGTGGCTTTTTCTATTTCCGCGGCAAAAACGTATGTGATGTTACAGATATTTAAATAACGCAAAAAACAGCATACTCCCTACGTAGGCGGAGCTCTTCCTGACACAGACCTTAGAACGCTTTGCAATATTTCTTGAGATAGGATCCTAGGAGTTATCCCTGATACGTTTTAGGAAGCTGCCAAAACTCATTTATTTAACCACTAAACAATGTTATGGTGTACCATATATATCCTTGTTTCATTACCAAGTAGGTTCTACAGTTCAAAATATTTTATAGATTATAGTATATTAACAGGAAAGGCATAGATAAAAATAAAAGTACCATAACTGTAAATGAGACGGTCATTATAATATTAGAAAAACAAGATTAATTTACAGAAAAATGTAAAAACACGAGAAGCAATGACCCAGGAGAAAAGAAGTTCAAGTTCAAGTTTCAAAAGCTTTATTCGACAGCATGTCATAAAAGCAAATACATCCTAACAGTTCCATAAATACTAAGATAAAATAGATTAAAAATACATTAAATCATTATGCTGGCGAATAACATCAGATAAAAACATCATCAATAGATAAAAGATCATAAAGATCAAACATTAAATAAAATTAATAGACATTTCCTGGTGGCAAAACACTCATTGATCAGCTTCAGTGGATTTCAAAGTACGAAGGCGCAATATCCAAGCCCACCCCAGAAATTTAGCCAAAGTTGTTCTGATGTAGGCGGACGAGTAAGGTTAGTAATTCCGGGGCCATGCCTGCCTGGGCAAGAACCCTCCAAAGTTTAAAGCGAGGTACCAGGTCGAATGCTGATCGCAGGTCAATAAAGACTGCATAAAGAGTCCCTTTGGACAACTTCACGTTCCTCCAGTAGAGAGCTAGGAAGTAAAAAACCTGATCGAAAGAACTGGTGCAAGGTCTAAACCCGGCTTGATATGGTGACAAGATGTTATTGTCCTCAACCCAAGACTGGAGTTTATTTTGTACCAACCGACCTATTCGTTTTTGTGCTGAGTCTATGAGACTAATAGGTCTATAATTACTTGGGAGTGATTTGTCACCCTTTTTATAAACCGGGATTATTTCTGCCCCTGTCCATGAAGGAGGAATGGGTGCGCCCATGGCCACTGAATTTGCTAGCCATTGAAAGTATTGGCACCAAGATAATCTATCAGTTAAAAACACATCCGCAGGTATCCCATCCATTCCAGGTGCACGGCCCGCTGTTATACTATCCAAAGCTAGGTTAACCTCTTTAATTGAAAACACCTGTGTTTGGAAATAAACAGTGGGAGGAAGTGGTTGCTCTTCTGCGGAAGGGACAGAAGCATACTGTGGTTTAAAAAAATCAACCCATTGGTTTTTTGCCACGTAATTTTGTGGGGAGAGTGCAGAGCCACCTCTACCCCACTTTAATGTGGCCCAGAATCGTTTTTGGTCTTTAGCCAAACATGCGAGTTTCAAGTCCTGCCACTGGTTCTCGTCCCAATCCTTTTTAGCTGTTACCTGAGCTTGCCTATAAAGCTTCCTGGCTGATCTCACATCTTCCGCTACTCCTGATCTCAGAGCAACACTCAGATTCTTACGAGCTATTTTACAGGATTTGTTAAACCATCCCTCTTCAGGTGGGCAACCCTTAGTGTTTTTTCCACTACTAGGGGGTTTCATAAAAAACCCTTGCATTTTAGTGAAGAAAATATTATGGGCCTCGAGCATAACTAGATAGAAATCAGAGTTAGTAGATTTAGGGGCTAGATTGGCCACCTCACAAATGATAGTTTCCTTGAGGTCATTCAAGATTTCCACCTTCTCAATAAATCTATCCCATTTGACATGTCGCATGTTGTTTGATGTGACAATATCCATAGTTACTTTCTCCCCCTCAGTTTTAGTTTCACTAGGGGTGTTTGATAAATGTAACTCTAAATACAAGGGATTATGATCACTTTCATCCCGCGTGATTATGGACATGTCATTCAAACTGCTCCATACTCTAATATCCACCAAGAAGTAATCGATTCGACTGGCAGACCTTCCATTATCAAATGTACTTGCACCCTGCTGATCTGATTTAGTGCGCCCATTAGCGGCTCTAAGCCCTCTTTCTAAACAAAGGGCTTTGAGTTGGATGGCTGCAGCGGACCATTTCTTGACTGAGGGAAGGTCCAACTGGGGAATACCCCACCTGTTGTCCTCTTCAATAGCAAGGAATCGGTCCTCCGGACCAAGAGGCTCAAAGGTTGTATTAAAATCTCCTCCAACAATTTTTATCATCTCATGGGGAAGCACTGCAAGCTGGTGATCCAAGATATTTATCACCTCTGACGAAGTACCCCCAACCATCCCTCGAGCGTAAATATTAAAGATAGCCATACTGTTGTTGTTAGGCCAGTTTAAAATTAAAGACATAACATCTAACGATGGGAGATTAGGTTGAGTGATTTTACAACATAGTGACTGTCGTACCCATATTATCAAGCCACCAAGTGGTCGGCCTTTAGCTTTTTTAGTGGCAGGTATACAAAAGTTAAGAAATCCAGGGCGAAAGACTGGGGCCACAGACCAAGATTCTTGGAATAAAATAATATCAAATTGATCCACAAAACTACTCCATACGCCGGAATGCAACTTGTTATTTATACCTGCAATATTCCAGGATAGGATAGCCAGTCCTGAATCAGATACGAGAGGATGTTTAATCAATGGTCCTATAGTCTCACCAATTTCCATGTCCTGGCGATCACTAGCGGGACTTAAGTTATCTGATGCGGCATTTATCAATGAATCAAATACTAGGGAATCAGGTAGATTATTATTCTGTGAATCCTGTATCTCACCTGATTTCTTACCCAGACAATCAATAATGACACTTGGGTCAGCTGGTGAAGCACTTTCCAATGAGTTAAATGCTAAACACATCCCACCAAGATTATTTGAGGACTTAGACCCCAATGGGTCCATGACAGCATTGCAAGTTCTTTGATGGTTCCCTGATGTCTCAGTAGCTCTAATACTAGCAGAAGGAATGGGGTCTGCCACAATTACGGCCAACCCCATATCCATTTTCACCACATTAGATCTATCTTTGAGTCAATCGCAATCGTTTAAGCCCGACAACACCTCAAACCTATTCTCCAGGCTAATGTTCCAATTGCTGGTGGAAACGCTCCTACCCCCTTTACTTGGAGACAGTGTCCACCCTGATCTTGATACGCCATTATGAATGACTCGATTTCTCATATAATAAAAATATTTAAGGGTTAACGGAATGATAACACCTTGTCTTTGTTGCGGGGGATTTATGTTGGCCAAAATATCTGGGAGGACGTCAGGATTGGAAAAATTTAATACCACACAATCCCCTTTAAATTTTTTCGGGTGATGCCCTAGCCATTGGACCCTTCTAGCCATAATTATTTCCCTGGCTAGTTTCTGCTTACCCCAAGGAGACATCTTCATATTATTCACCAGCCAATACAAAGATTTACTGATCAAGGAAGATGTAGTTTCCGATGTGTCAGTAGTCAAGGCAGGGACATTAGCAAGTACCAATGTAAGAGGTTCTGCCTGGGAAATACATTTAAATTGATTATTTGCTGTTGGTGCCTTGGGTGTATCTATATTTGCCTTCGGGAGATTTTTATTAATTCCAGGTGACTGAATTGGGATGTTCGCTTGTACATTTCCTATTTTTCTTTGCCCTCCATTCGGAGGTACCCCATTTAAGATTCGTATATTTGGGGATATAGGTATAGTTCTAGCGACTTCATCCACAGGTCTGTTTATTATGGCGTTTAATCTAGCTATCTCTGCCGTAAGATGGTCGATTTTGGCTACCAAAGGGGTTATAATATCTCCTATTTTAGTATCTATCATGTCTCTAATCTTTTCGGAGAGCTCGGTGTCTGGATTTATTTTGGAGACTGACCCTGATGAATCTTCTTTGCTAATACTTTTATTCACAATAGTGACCCTTTTCCTCCCTGTGCGAGTCCCATTACTTTTAAACTGGGACTTTCTGCATGCTCTAACTAGCCTACTTCTCAAGGGAAGAGCAGGCTACTGCGAGTCAGCTTCTGAAGCCGACTCATCTATATCTAATACAGTTTCTAGAGGCGACTTAGAGGCTAAGGGCGGGCAGGAATCAGGTATGTCACTATCTACACTCATTAAGTCTCGGGACATACTACTTGTTGGCTGTAAAGGAGAAACCAACGATACGCCAGACAAAGGAATCAGTGGTGGAGAGCTAGGAGAACATGATAGCCCCAATGAAGTCCTACTATCATTATTAATTTTACTGACAATTTGGACCAAATAGTTGTCCATAGTATTAGTCGTTGTAGAACTCCTTGCTTTGGACATTGCATCCATATGCGGCGGCTATCTGCAGATAAATCTGGAGGTGGTATCCCCAAAAGTGAAAGTGTTCCTCAATAACAGTACCTGTTTTATTGCAGTCCCAATAAGGTGGCTCAGTGGTACAGAAGACAATGGTGTGGCCCGTCCCGACCTCGCTCGACCACGGACGGCCACAGACGGCCCGCCCTCTGCCCGGGCTCAGCCCGGCGCCGCCCGCGCGCGTCCCGCGACGCGGGGGGAGCCTGGATTCAAGTAGCGCCTCCGGGCGCGCTTTCCGCCGGATGTGGGCGGGTCTGTGGATGGCTGATGGGGGCTGTAGTCCTCCTCTACTGCGGCCTCAGAGCAACGGGAGGCGGCGAGGGTGGCTACCAGCACCAGTTCTAAAGGTGAGAAAAACTCTGCCCCTGAGCCAGGAACCAGGTAGGGTCTGCTGCGTGGCGAGGCAAATGCGGGCTGCGGTTCAGGTTCTGTCCCCCCGCTCCACCGGGGGAGCCTGGATTCAAGTAGCGCCTCCGGGCGCGCTTTCCGCCGGATGTGGGCGGGTCTGTGGATGGCTGATGGGGGCTGTAGTCCTCCTCTACTGCGGCCTCAGAGCAACGGGAGGCGGCGAGGGTGGCTACCAGCGCCAGTTCTAAAGGTGAGAAAAACTCTGCCCCTGAGCCAGGAACCAGGTAGGGTCTGCTGCGTGGCGAGACAAATGCGGGCTGCGGTTCAGGTTCTGTCCCCCCGCTCCACCGGGGGAGCCTGGATTCAAGTAGCGCCTCCGGGCGCGCTTTCCGCCGGATGTGGGCGGGTCTGTGGATGGCTGATGGGGGCTGTAGTCCTCCTCTACTGCGGCCTCAGAGCAACGGGAGGCGGCGAGGGTGGCTACCAGCGCCAGTTCTAAAGGTGAGAAAAACTCTGCCCCTGAGCCAGGAACCAGGTAGGGTCTGCTGCGTGGCGAGGCAAATGCGGGCTGCGGTTCAGGTTCTGTCCTGAAAAGGAGAAAAGAATAAACAAACGAGGGCTACGAGGTTAAATTGAGAAGCATTCAGAACCTTCTATAATTGAGAGGTGGAAGCGGAGGATAATAAAGATACGTAGCCACGTCTAAGAACAATTATTGGTCGCGGGGAATGCAAAGATGGGGGCTGCAGCGGGCGAGAGAGGCGGAGGCGCGCGTGTGCCGGCAAACACGCGAGTGGTGCGCGCGCAGAATAGGCCAACGTGAAAGTAATTGCACGTTCATGCGAGCATGAACGCAAGCATTAGGCCAGCAAATGCCGGTGGGAAGCACTTTTAAATCCCACTTACAAAAGTCGAGCAACAGCGCATGCGCTGCTGTAGGCTCGACCTAAAAACAAGACGTGTGCAGTATTTTCTACCTGGCCTAAAGTGAATAAAGTGCAAATCTCATCCCTAACCCAATCGTTTGTTTTCTACTTAGACATATATTTTTAAATTTTCAGAATTTCATAGTGAAATTTAATATACAATTTATTTGCCAAATTTGGTTGAATTACGTCTAGAAATCTTCAAAAGGGACAGGCTGGGTGGTGAAAAAATGAGATGTAAGACGGCCTAGGTTTGGTTCACAGTGATGATTGTTTGTAACATACTCCCAATATACTAGCTAAAGCTAAGCTAAGTTTATCAAGCCACATTTTTACATGTTGTAACAAAGGGATGGTATGATTTTTATCTCACTCCAAGATTTCCGTCAGGCCTTCTCTATAGTGAGACAGTTCACCCGTGGTCCATACTCTGATCCAATAGAGAATGGGTCTTAATATTGCAATGTGTTCTATTTATTTAATGTTTAGATCAAAGTACACTGGTATTAGCAGTGACCCCACTGGAAGGCCTAGGAGCCCTTTCATAAACTTGTTTTCCATTGTGTTAAGTTATTTTACTTTGTCTATGTCCCATAATTTGGCTCCATACAATGCTCCTGCCTGGTCCTCCAGGGCAGGTGTTACTGCCTTAACAGTCGACTTGTTGTGTTTACACATTATTGGTCTCAAGCTTTGCATAGTTACCATCTTTGCGTGCCTTATCTGGGGTTGCCATAATACTCTGGAGTTTAATGTTATACCCAAATACTTAAAGTAGGCTACATGTTCAAATTTCTGTTCCTCCACTATAATATTTTTCTTGAAGGACCTATGTGGTTTTATTGTCATATATTTAATTTCCTTTAAATTTATTTCAAGTTATTGGCTGTGGGCTGGTGGGGGGCTGTATCGTCGATAATATGATCTGTGTTCACAGCAGTGAGTTGTGTTGTTATTTATTGTTTAAAAATGCAAATAAAAAGAATTTAAAAAAAATAAAAATAAAATTATTTCAAGTCACCTTTTTTGTGCAGTAGGTGAAAAAACTACTGAGTCAATTTTGAAGTCCCTTTGCTGTTTGAGAAATCAGGATGGTATCGTCAACAAAAAGCAATGCCAGGATCAAATATCTGCAGGGCTTCAGGGAATCATGGCTTCATTGCTGTAGATGGTAAATAACATCATTAGTGTATAGGTAGACCAGAGTTGGTGCTATCACATAGCCCTGTCTGACCCCTCTTCTTAGTGGTATCTGATCTGTAAGATTACCGTGTTCGCCCCAGTGTTTTCTGGCAGAGTTATTTTGGTGTAGCCTTATTATCTGTGTCAAAATTTCTTCTGGGACACCTTCGGTCTTTAGCGTTGTCAACAGAAGTCTTTTGGGACGTAATTAAATGCCGCCTTTAAATCAATAAATGCTATATATGAGTGTCCTCCTTTTATTTTTATGTATTTCCAGAATATACACATGAGCCTGAACATCTGGTCGATGGTGCTAGTGCAAGGTCTAACCCCTAGTTGACAAGGTTTAAATATATTTTTGTCACAGATCAATTAATTCCAAATTTGACGGGTGTAGATTTTTTGCATCACATCTACAAAGTTTATCCATCTATAGATCCCATGGTCACACTTCTTACCTTTTTTAGGTCGAGCGTGAGCAGGCATGCAAGCGCTGCTCTGCGAAGAGCTGTGGTAATTCAGTTCGGAGCGAAGCTTTGCCCATTCCCCCGCCCTTATTTTTCATTGGCTTGTGTGTTTGTCCTTTGTAAATGCTGTCTTCTGATTCATGATGAGGCTTTCAAGTCTTTAGTACAGCCATGTCGTCATTTGTATCCTCCCATGGCTACTGCCCCTTTACTTGGTTGTTACACACGGCTTGTACTATATCCTTTATTGAGTTTCTACATCAGGCGGGACGACGTGCTTTGCTTAGACCAGCAGCCTTCACACACTGCGCTGCTCTCAGTTATTTCGATGTACTGTGCAGTACACCAGACCTTTAAGAATCACAACATCGGCAGGTCAATCCGCAGCCGCCTCAGTGCTTTTGGAAGCAACGACTTGTGGAAAACAGGTAATTTGTTTCTGCCGCAGGAGACCAACAAGCCAAGCCTCCGTGGGAGTCAGCTAAAGATTTTAATCATGCGCGGTTAACCCAGCCCTTAAACCAGGCGGATTCAGCACCGCCACGGTCTGGGCATCGGCTGCGCACTGCCGTCCCAACGTGGTGCTGCTCAAACCAGGGGTGTAACTATCAATAGTGCAGCAGGTGCAGTGACGAGAAGGGTTACTATAGCCGATTTATTTGGGGGCTCGTTATCCGTGGGTGTATTCGAGCTAGTGTCACCGTTGCTACGCTGCTTGCCCTAGCAAAATGGCTCTGAAGTGCCAGATAGAGGAAGAACCAAATTAGTCACTTTCAAAGTCGATAGGTCACTGCCATGTTTATCCCAAGAAGATGCTGCATGCTTAGCACGCACTTGTGACTCACGAGAGAAACAGGGGCATGCAGGTACCTAGATACTTTTATAATTGGTATCATGGAAGTGTTTTGGGGGAAGCTCCTGCTTTGACATGGTCTGATAAGGGCACACTCCTGTTTCATCCACTCGTGGGTCTAAGGATTAGTCTGAGTGAATAAGACTCCCGAAGGAACATGACCTTGTGCCGTTTCATGACACCTCCCGCTTCTCAGATGCCTATTTTCGGACACTGAACAGAGGCGTCTGTGGTGCCAAGAACCAGCGCCACACATTCACCCAAACTCCCTGCATTGCCCTGGGCACCTCCAGTGCTCTGCACCTCTCCAGGAGCAGTGTGTCTTTATTCCACAGACACGCTGTGCAGTTCACACCGTGCACTTACCTCAAGTTGGTAAATTATTTCAAAAAAGGAGAGGGGGGACCAGGAGCTCGTTCTGGTCCAGTGTCTGTGCTCCACAAATGACTGTAAAATCACAAGGGACACTGTTCCATATGGAGGGTGCAAGGTGTCACACTGTCAAAAAAGAAAGATGTAGAGTAGGAAAGATGAGAAGAGGAGGATGAAAAAGAGAGAGGCACAGAGGTTCGTCCCCAGTATCAAGGATCCAATCCTGAAGGGGAGGGCCAAATCTTTCCTCTTACTTGCCCTCACACACCCCGAAGGATGTCATGCTTCATCATCGGGCTTTTGCTCCTCTTCGGGACCGTGCTGCAATGCCCGACGCGCCCCCGTAGGGTCACTTTAACGGAGGTCTTAAGAGAAAAGCTGTTTGGTGAATGCGGGTGTGTGGGGTGGATCTGGTGAAATAGGTGGTGAGGTGTGTGCAGGAATAAATAAATAAAATTATCTAGGGGTATCCACTAGTGAACTTTTTAATAGTGTGGTGCCCCTGGTAGGTTAAAAAACCCAAAGGTTGGTGAGTTACTATGAGGCTCAATGTGCCCGTGTAACTAAACGAAAGGTCGACATGTTTCACGGCTTCGGAGTCTGAATGATCAGTGACGTTTCTTCAGGACCTGGCTACTGTTGTGAGTGTGCACGTCAGAAAAGAGGGATTCCAGAATAGGAATGGTAACCCGGATGGGTGAGAGGTAGCTTTGGGGTGACCGCAGGGTTAATCACCCTATTGTGTGGTCTGATATCTCAATATGTAGATGAGTCAAAGCGAAAGAAGGTACCCTCACAAGGTATGGGAACGGTCTCCCTAGCCTAATCACCGCTGGATGCCCGCACCCTATTGGGGTTACGTCGGGTGCTAGCTCCTAAGCACCTACCCTTCACCAGCGGCTGCCTGTAATTTTTTCAGACAACATTGATCCAGAAGGGTGGTGTTGAGGGGCTGGGAGCTCAGCAGTTCATAGCAGTACTTTTTCAATGTAGGGACCTCACGCTATTCCCCGTAGAGCCTTGCTTTGTGACCCAGAGGTGTTAGCTATTTATCCACATGTCTTTAACATTTCTTTTTAACTTTCAGATATCTGTTTTCCTTAATCTATGTTTAGTGTAATTATCTGAATTGCAAATCCTACTACATTTCACGGAATGCAAGAACCAGAATGTAAAAAATAGGTATCTTTGAGGTATACAGGCTCTGGAAGTTTTTTCTTAGGCGCAAGACCTTTGGGTGGTTAAGTAACTTCTCTTCTCTCAACTCCTTCTGTGGGGGATTAACATTCACGCTTGCCCTGAAACACATGCCGGTAACCTGACATTTTGCAACAAGAATCAGAGCAGGCATTGTCTGCCGCCTCTAATGGTGGACAGAAAGATACTCGCTTTTTAGGTCAAGTCTGGGCAGCACATGCGCTGCTCTGGTAGCCATGCTGTATTGAGGAAGGGACTTGAAGCGCCGCCCACTCTCTGCCCACATTTTTAATTGGCTTGTGTCATTGTCCACTGTAAACTGTGGCTGTTCATTGGTCAAAAGGCTTAGTAGTCCCTCCTTGGTACCGCCTTGTCTCAATTTGTAACATCCCATAGCTCCACCCCCTGCTACCTGTGGTGTTGCTCAGTAGGCTTTAATTACAGCCTCCAAGAGCACTATTTTCTCAAATAGCTTTGTCCTGTGCAGGACAGCTCTCTCCTAACACTTTTTTTTTATAGCACGCATTTGCGATGAAATAGGTCTCGCTTTTGCAAGAGTTTAAGCTATTGGCATTATAAATGCCATTGCCTTTTATTTATCTGTTTTAAAAACAACACATAAATAAAAGGCATTGTCCTTTACCATGCCAATAGCTCAAACTCTCAGAAATGCGAGACCTATAGCATTGCAAATGCTTGTTGTGAATTGGGACTATTTCTGCCTAATTCCAAGTCGAGGTAATCAGTGCCCTGAAGCAACAACATTGCTTATCAAATTTACATAGGGTACCCACACTTTTCTTTCTTGTTTTAGGACATCCCCTGGGATCCTATCTAACCCGAGGCTATCTCCACTTTTATAGCATCAATGGCCTACTCTGTTTCAGATAAGCTAAATTGCAAAACTTGCTCCCTGCTTCCGTCGTTACTAATCCTCAGAGGATTCCACGAAACAATCTGTGGCAGGTTTGTCATCCATGGGGGTCCCTACTAACAATATCCAGCTTATGACCAGACTCCATACCAAGAACTTTGCTCAAGTTCAATATGGTAGCTAGGGCGAACTAACCAAATGCATCCCTGTCATGCGTGGTGTTCGCCAGGGGTGCGTTCTTGCTCCTACATTATTCACTCTATAAATGAATGATGTAGTGGATGTATTATTAAATTGTAAAAACGATTCCCCTGATCTGAGTAAGTGAAAGATTCCTATTATTATATTCGTGGATGACTTTTTACTTATTTCCAAAACCCCGATGGAGATTCAAATCCTAATTGACAAGTTCCGAGGGTTTTGCTGGTCAAGGGTCCTAAAGCTCAATGTAAACAAAAAAAATGTATATGGTGTCTGGAACGGGCCTGGTCAAAAACTCTGTCATTCACATGGGTGGGGAAGCACTAGAGAGGGTGCATAGTTTTGATTATCTTAGGGTCAAGCTAATGGAGAGCTTTAAAATGGTCAGGACAATTTACTAGGCATGCCATGTTAATAGAACAGAGATCAAATGTTATTAACAGTTTGAAGTGTATTTTATTATGCTTGATTAATTAAAACCATTGCATACACTAATTCTTTTAAAATAGAATATCTTACACTTTTATGATAAAAACATTGTTAAAAATCCCGGCATTCATAAAAAAATGAGTAAATAGGAATAAATAAGTCATTCAAGTCATTGGAGGAAATCCTCTAATTATTCAAACTTTCTGCGCATTGCTCATGTTAGACTATAAATTTTGTTTCAACTGTATCCATTCTTGTAGAAATTGTCTGTTCTTGTAGTAATAGGCCTTGGCCAACACAGACCGGTGTTTCAATCTTTTTGCGGTGATGTCAAGGAATAACTGCACTATCTCTGGGTTAAAACACAACATTACCGCTTGTCTGCAAGACCTAGCTCCATACTGTCTAAACACTGGTTTTAGCAAGGTTATCCTTATGTCTCTTAGCTTGTTACAGATGCATATAACATGGATAACACCCTCGACACCACAGACGAATAAACGACAAGACTGGTCTCCTCCTTTTCTCTCCCAAGGAGGTAGGAATTGATTAAAGGGCCCAACCCCCAGCCTGAGTTTTAGGAATTTTTCCTTGTTATTGATTTTTATTCCCATTTTCAAGTAGAGTTGGGGTTTAAGTGCTTTGTATGTATTTAGGACCACCCAGCCATGAGATTGTTTGGCTAATGCTTTTTTGTCCTCTATAACAGATAATAAACGGGTTACCTTTGTTACAGCTTTTTTAAAAGCAAAATGATTCATCGAGGTGTTCCACAAGTGTTAGACCTAAAAGTTTAATGGATTCCTGGAGGTATTCACTTGCTGGCGATTTTCCTGAGCGAGACAGTTCCATCCAGAGTTGGTCATTCAGGGATCCTTCATCATCACCTTTGATCTTATGCCAGCATTTCACAAATGCTCCCCTTCGTTCCATTATCTGTTTTTGAAGCCCAAATTCCAACCGTATTTGGGCTGGGGAGACGTTTCTGTGGAGTTGAAAGATCACTGGGGTAAGAGTTGGATATTATATTGTCGAGGATTGTTGTGTCTTTTCCCTTCATCGTTTCGTTCCTATAAGTTATTGTTGGCTGAAGTTTAGCTTGCAGGACCCTTAGCAAAAGGTATAGCGTCAGGTCCGGTTAAGAGCTTCTTCAGTGGCTTCATGGCTAGATAGGTCATTACCCCCTTTCTCCGCAAGGATTCTAGTTGCGGTTTCGATGACTTATTTTGATCCAGTATTACCCCTAGACACTTGTAACTTGCTACTTGGTCCAAACAATGGCCATCGAGAAACCAATTAAGATGTTTCTTCTTATGATAGCTGACTGCCATAATTTTTGTTTTGTTGAAGTTTTTTTTTAGTGCGTTTTGTTGTGAGAATCTATGAGTTGCATTCAATAGATGCTGAAGTCCAATTGGGGTCCGACTTATCAGAACTAAGTCGTCCGCAAATAACAAGTTTGACAGAGTCGTGTTTCCTAGTTTTGGTGTGTGGGCTGCGCATCTGTTCAGCTCCACCGGAAGATCCGCTAAGAAGAGATTGAAAAGCAATGGGGCTAGAACGCCCCCTTTGATTTAGCCCTTTTGTGGTAGGATATTTTTTTTATATATGTAGACCTTCGCCAAACTTTATCCTGACCCATGTGTTAGTATGCAGGTTCCTTAGTTGGTCTAGGAGAGGGGAAGGTATCCCCCAGGCGTCCAGTTTTTGCCAGAGTTTCGATCGGTCAACATGGTCGAACGCAGCTACAAAGTCTCTGAAACAAAGAAACAGGGGGTATTTTCCCTGTTTAGCTGCATCCATGAGCAAGGTCAGCGCCATTATGTTGGTTATTGTGCCTTGCCCTTTCCGAAACCCTGTTTGCGTTGGCGGGATTATATGATTCTCATTAGCCCAAGTGGCTAGGTCATTTAAGATGAGCCCTGCATAGTATTTTGCATTGATGTCTATCAGGGCTATCAGGCGATGGTCTTTCGGCACAGACCTCGCACCTTGTTTATAAATTGGGCTTATGAATGAGCCTCTCCATGACTCAGGAATTGTGAAATTTCTAGCTGCGCACTTAAAAACGGGTGCAAGTACGTTGCTCCAATAGGCCAGATCATTTTGAACAGCATTGGCGGAATGCCATTAGGGCCAGCGGCCAACCAGTCTGCCCCTTGCTATTTGTTTCTTTATCTGTTGAGCTGCTTGGCTGCTGTGCTCCTCCTCTAATCTCAATGTGTCGTTTTGTACAGAAGTTGAATTTATTACCCGTTGTTGTTGGATTGACAATGTTCTTTCCCTTTCCTCTGGTGAAGGTGGGCATTGTTGTATCTCCTTTGCAGTCCTGCTGAAACTCTCAATTCCCAGTTGTAGCGGGTGGTGTAGCTTTTTGCTCTGTTTCGTTAAAATGATTAAAGAGGAAGTCTGCCCAGGCCGCTTCGGTAATATGAGAGTTGATGCCGAGATGGTTCGGCCGATGTAATTTATTTACAGATTGCCAAAACTTGGCACTATTATTCTGTTTTGCATCGAAAGGAGTTTAGCCCAAAATTTGTTGTTCATGGTTCTTTTCCTGTTTCATCTTATTCGCTTAAAAAGAGCCTTTGAGTCACGGAGAGAATGCTGCAGGCTCTGATTTCCCGGTGTTTTCCAGAGTTGCCGTAATACTTGATTTATCATTTGTTTCAATTTCTTAGAATCTGGGCACCTTACATTATTCATTGGTGGTTTTTTTCCGTTCTTTCGTTTCTGACCCGTTTTGGTTGGAAATTTATCTCCAAGGGACAAGACGAATTTCTCTCAGCTTTTAACGGTTGAGTAGTGTTATCCTGTAGTTGGTTGAGAACATCTTTAGCTGTAATTGATACTGCTTCTATATTTGTTGAGTTGCACCTTATACGTTTAAGGTTTGTTGTTCCTACCAAGACAATGGATTTATCGGCCTCCAAAGATAAAGTTGAAATCGCTCGAATTTTCATTCCTTGTGGCAAGTGGTCACTAAGTTCATTGTTGCCTATTTGGAAGGAGGCTATCTTGTTAAACATGGATAAAGTGGCAAATGTAAAATCTAAGTGAGAGGATATTTTGGCTGAGTGATATGTAGGTGCTGGAGGATTGTCCCCCTTGAGACGACCATGTACTGCTCTCAAATTTCGAGAGGAGGTAGATCGAGCGCTTTACTGATTTGGTTTTCTTCAAGGGACCTTGAGTTGGAATTCCCCATGCACCAGTCAGGTCTTGTATAAAATCATCATCCTGATTGCTCCCTAAAAGGTGCATGTTAAAATCTCCAGCCAAAATGACGTTATCTATGTCCTCTTCTTCCATTACTATTGTTACTTCTTTGATCAATTCCTTGGCTGCATTTAGTTTATGTTTGGGATGTAAGTAGATGTTTATTATTATTACCTTCTGAACCGTCTGGTTAAAGATCAACTTAACTATTTAAGCCTGAATGCAGCTTGGAGGGGTGATATGAATTTTTAAGGGAAGCATTTCTTCAATTTTTGTTATAGAAGAGAAGAAAAGTAGACCCCCCGAGCAGCGTCCAAAAACAGATCCCTCAATGGCCGGAATGAAACTGGAGGTATAACCTTGTAAGTCAAAGGGTTTCTCCTTACAGGTCTCCTGGAGTAAAATGATGTCAAAGGATTTGAGATAGTTTAAGAAGTCATAATCGCTTAGTTTGGAGTTTAGGCCTTCGACACTGTGAATCATGACATCTTACGCCACAGAATGTCAGAGCTAGGGATAACCTCCACTGCTGCGGCCTGGCTACATTCCTTTCTTTCAGACCGCTCTTTCCGAGTCTGTGAGGGTAATACCACCTCGCCTAGCAAACCTCTCAGTTGTGGGGTTCCCCAGGGCTCGTCCTTGAGCCCCACACTGTTTAACATTTATATGCTCCCCCTCGCAGAAATAATACGCCCTTTCGGCGTTCAAGTCGTGTCCTACGCCGACGATACGCAACTGGTGGTTACCCTGACTCATCCCTCCTCTTACTCCAGCGATCTCAGAGGCTGCATGGAAGCAGAATGCTCCTGGATGAGCCAGTCCTATTTGAAGCTGAACGGCGACAAAACAGAGCTAATGGTACTGGGCAACTCCCCCCAAAAATCCATTGACTCTCTGTGGCCGCCAGCACTAGGCCCAGCACCCCCAGCCAGGGATACCATCAAGAGCTTGGGTATCTGGCTGGATAACGCATTAACCTTCGGCCACCAGGCAACCAAACTAGCAGCCACCTGCATGGGCATTATTAGACTCATACGAAAGATCCTACCGCTCCTCCCTTTTAAGGCCAGACAGATCATGGTCCAGGGTCTAATCCTCTCCCGGCTGGACTTCGGAAATGCCCTATACCTAGGAGCCCCCGATTCCACCCTGAAAAAACTGCAGGTAATCAGTGAAATCTGAACTAAGAGCACTTCACTGGCTGGCAGTAAAGGATAGAGTCATCTTCAAAAGCATGTGCATCGCCCACCGTGCTTACTGGAGGAAAGGAGCAATCCTGAATCTCACCCTGATCACCCCCTACCACCCCAATAGGCAGTTGAGGTCGACCCTCGCCTTCCAAGTCATCAATCCCAGGTTCAAAAGAGAAAGAAGTGGAGGAAGAATGTTCTCAACAAACGCGGCAAGGCTCTGGAACTCCCTTCCACTCTCTATCCGCTCAGAACCTAACATCCTGCTCTTCCGAAAAAAACTAAAAACCTTTTTCTTCAGCCGATAACCTCGACCCGCTTCACCCACCTGTATTCTGCTAAAGCGCTGGGACGCCTGCGGGTAGCTATCGCGCTATATAAAAACCTATTCCATTCCATTCCACATTCCAAATACATATATTAACTTCATTATAACCCGGTCGAAAGTTTAATGGAGTGGGCATAGAATGTCAATTTGGTTGCGCTAATCGTTTATGTGGATTCCGTTAGAAGGAATTGACCTTCTATTGGGGAGCGGCCCCTAGCCCCCCTTAGGACTGAGGTATACGATCTCTATTGACTGCTGGTGTCAACAGTTAAAAATGGAGCTGGGTACAGTGGTTTTGGCACTGGTTTTAAGATAATCCCCCAGCTTTGAAGTCTTTTTCTTTCTTGAATGATTCTACTAGCTATCTCTGGCATTTTCCATCTGGCTTGGAGCTTAGCAGGCTGTTATTTGGAAAACACTCTACAAAGAGTAGGTTGGAAGAATTAATGTTGGCTAATTTTGGAAAAGCCGTAGCAGGATGCCTCTATTTAAGATTTCTGCTCGACCTCGCGACTTGTATTGGGGGGAGAAAATGATCGTGTCTGTCTCGTCCTCTTTATTGCACTCCTGGGTCGAGGGGTCAAGGCCGTCTCTAATAGCGGCTGTAAGCTGATATGACCTGAAGCTATTGAGGTTGTTTGTTTTACTGTCAATACTGTCATGAGGGATTGGCAGTTGGCCGATGGGGTTTCCAGGTTTTTTCTTGCGCGTCAATATTGTGCTCCAGGTTTTTCATTAATGGTTGGTGGAACTCTCGAATCGTAGCCTGCAATCTTGCTGGTCTCTCGTCTTCCGATGATAAGCTACGGACTTGAGGAGACTTGCCTGGCGCGTTTGTCAAGTGTGTGCACTCTTGGACAGTACTATGGGATTTTGGACTTATTGCTAATTGATTGATGGGTCTACTTTTTGTTCTTACTTGAGCGCTTGCCTCTATTTGCTTGATTTTTGGTGAGATATGCAAATCCCCTCGCAGTGTTTTTTGCGGTTGTGTTGATACATTGTTTATACCTTCTTCCAATAATGGAACTGGGGAGCGTTGAATGTTTGTGGTATTAACGTTCATAACTAGTGATCGCAGTGGTAGCCGGTTGGTCAAATGTTATCAACAGGTTACAAAAGCAAACAAGTTCATGCCTTGTTTCACCAGCCCTACAGGTCTATCACGCAAAAGCACAGTGCGCCAAACTTTACGGTGCTGACATCTGGGGCTATACAGATGTTCATCCCCTATCTATTGCTGAAAACACATTTACAAGAAAGCTAGTTTCTGTCCCCAACAGCACCACTTTAATTCCACTATATTATGAATTGGGACTGAAGATAATTAATGACCAGGCAGCTCTTAAACACCTAGGTGCCGATTCCAATCCTGTAAAACCCGGGTACGAATCGTCGTACGGAGTGTATTCTCCGTACGACTCGTACCCGGGAAATCCACCGTACAATCCAGCAAGTACGATTCGTACAGAAATACCATTTCCGTACGAAACGTACAAAACACCTTACGGCTAAAAAATACCTACAAATCTGATCCTGGACAGCGTGTATGCGACGTCCGTACGGAGTCAGGCAGTGTTTTACGGACCAGCAAGTACGAATCGTCCCTACGTCACTCCGCACAGCTATATTTTTACGGCAGCCAAAAAATCCCGGAAAACTGAGTCCGACGCGAAAACGGAGCCCCGGTATGCGACGGACAGCCACGGACCCCATCCTACGTGTCATCCCGGCCCTCTTAGCCTACGACCTGGTGCACCGAACCCGACGCACATGCCGCAGAAGGTGAGAACAACACCCAGGGGCCAAGGGGGGGGTGAGGGACAGGAAACATACCCCCTACCCAAATTAAAACCTACAATATTGAGGACATACATTACCTACAGGGTCTGGTCACTTCGGGGGGCGTGACACCAATCCCTGCATCCCGCAACAACGGAAGTGGACGTGTACGCGTACCCCTACGGCAACACTACAATAGTGATACGCACTGTACTCACACATCCATATCGTGGGTACGGTGCGTATCACTATTGTAGTGGTGCCGTAGGGGTACGCGTGGTACGGACCGTACACACGCCCTCAGAGCGTGTGTACGGCCCGTATCACTATAGTAGTGGTGCTGTAGGGGAACTCGTGGTACGGCCCGTACACACGCTCTGAGAGCGTGTGTACGGCCCGTATCACTATAGTAGTGGTGCTGTAGGGGTACGCGTGGTACGGCCCGTACACACACTCTCAGAGCGTGTGTACGGTCCGTATCACTATTGTAGTGGTGCCGTAGGGGTACGCGTGGTACGGACCGTACACACGCTCTCAGAGCGTGTGTACGGCCGGTACCACGCGTACTCCTACGGCACCACTATTATAGTGATATGGACCGTACACACATATACATAGAGTGGGTACGGGCCGTATCACTATTGGATTGGGGCCGTAGGGGTACGTGTGGTACGGACCGTACACACGCTCTCAGAGCGTGTGTACGGCCCGTACCACGTGAACTCCTACAGCACCACTACTATAGTGATACGGATCGTACACACACATACATAGCGTAGGTACGGGCCCTATCACTATTGGATTAGGGCCATAGGGGTACACGTGGTACAGACCGTACACACCCTATGAATGCGGGGGTACGGTCCGTATCACACGTACCCCTACGGCACCAGTACATTTGGGATACAAGGCGTACACACGCCTCGAATGTTGGCTTACGGCCTGGTGCAGCATATAACCTTTATATTGGTGTGTGTGTAGGCCCAGGACAGCAGTGTACTGCACCAAAGGGGTGGGTGGGTGGGTGGGTGTGTGGCTGCATAGGATTCCCAGCAGTGGACAGACATGTGAGGGGTGGGTGCAGAGGACTCCCAGGAGTGGACAGAGACATGGGGGTGGGTGCATATCGCTCCCAGCAGTGGACAGAGACATGGGGGTGGATGCATATCACTCCCAGCAGTGGACAGACATATATGGGTGGGTGCATATCACTCCCAGCAGTGGACAGACATATATGGGTGGGTGCATATCACTACCAGCAGTGGACAGACATGTGAGGGGTGGGTGTATATGACTCCCAGCAGTGGCCTGCAATATGAGGGGTCGGTGCAGAGGACTCCCAGCAGTGGACAGACATATGTGGGTGGGTGCATATCACTACCAGCAGTGGACAGACATGTGAGGGGTGAATGTATATGACTGCCAGCAGTGGCCTGCAATATGAGGGGTGGGTGCAGAGGACTCCCACCAGTAGACAGACATATATGGGTGGGTGCATATCACTACCAGCAGTGGACAGACATGTGAGGGGTGGGTGTATATGACTCCCAGCAGTGGCCTGCAATTTGAGGGGTGGGTGCAGAGGACTCCCACCAGTGGACAGACATGTGAGAGGTGGGTGTATATGACTCCCAGCAGTGGCCTGAAATATGAGGGGTGGGTGCAGAGGACTCCCAGCAGTGGACAGACATATATGGGTGGGTGCATATAACTCCCAGCAGTGGACAGAGACATGGGGGTGGGTGCATATCACTCCCAGCAGTGGACAGACATATATGGGTGGGTGCATATCAATACCAGCAGTGGACAGACATGAGGGGTGGGTGTATATGACTCCCAGCAGTGGCCTGCAATATGAAGGGTGGGTGCAGAGGACTCCCAGCAGTGGACTGACATATATGGGTGGGTGCATATCACTACCAGCAGTGGACAGACATGTGAGGGGTGGGTGTATATGACTCCCAGCAGTGGCCTGCAATATGAGGGGTGGTTGCAGAGGACTCCCACCAGTGGACAGACATATATGGGTGGGTGCAGAGGACTCCCAGCACTGGACAGAGACATGGGGGAATGTACATCATTATCAGATGAACACATCTCCATGGGTGTATGTACGCATCCCTAACTTTGGACTATGATGATAGTGCCATAACAACACATCACTGACAGCAGTGTCCCACTCCCAGAAGGATGGATGTCTTTCCCCCACTGCATGACACACCACATGTGGGTGTGAGGACAAATAGCACATGCATACCCACCCCTGCCGGATGCAGCACAATACACACACTGAGATCATGCCACAAGACTGTATAGTCATGTCACTGCCTACTAAGCTAAGAGAGCCAAAGGGAACACACACTGTCACGCACATCCCAGGACTGATAGGAATGTACAGGTGCTGGGCCAGCCACCAAGATGTTGTCTCTCATGGAAGGAATAGGGTGGAGTTCCCACAGATACAATGCCCACAATTGTGAGTCAGGTGCCCAAATACCCTGCAGAACAAGTACCATATGTGTGCTAGTCCCGGAGTACACACATGCATAGTGCTAAAAAGGGAGAATTTATCCATGAAGGCATTTCAACATACTCAATACACAAGTACAGTGACTAGTAACGATGGCACAGACGATGCAGCCGGAGACATTGCTGAGCAGGCATGGCCATAGTTGAAGGGATCCGTCACCAACCAAGGAAATGTAGACACAGGTCAGCACAACAATTGTGCAACTCTTTGCAGGGAAGATGTCAGGTGCCACAGAGGAAGGAACACTCCTTGGGACAATGTCTCAAAACCAAAATAACACACACTTCCAATGATTCTTTGCAGAGACCTTGTGATGGCACGCAGATACAATGGTCCACCTCATGACCATCAGACTAGAACATTTCTTAGAACCATAACACATGTTATGTTATGTTATTATAGTTTATAGAGCGCACGATTACCTTACGGTGTCCTGGCGCTAAGCACTGATAACCTACGCTAAAAGAAACTAAAACTGAGAGAAGAACCATGTTTTGAGATTTTTCCTAAAGAAACTGAGGTCCGAGGCATTTCTCAGCATAAAGGGGAGTTTGTTCCAGATTTTAGATGCACCGTAAACAAAACTCCTTCCTCCCCAGTTTACCTTTTTAATACAAGGTGTTTTCACTAGCTTAGCCCCGGTAGATGTGAGCGTTCTACATGGAGTATACCAGAAAAATTTGTTTTTTAAAAACTCAGGACCTGTCCCGTTCAAGGCTCTAAACACTATACACGAGGCCTTGAAACGGGCTCTCAGGTGGATAGGGAGCCAGTGCAACTTCTTCAGTTCTCCTTTGACTGACACAGTCCTAGGAGTCCGGGTCAAAAGTCTGGCAGCGGCGTTTTGAATAACCTGCAGCCTGTTATGATGTTGTGATTGCATATTGACATAAAGACTGTTACAGTAGTCAAGGCGTGACAGTATAAGTGCGGTCACCACCGTTCGGAGACATCCCTCAGATAGATATGACCTGATTTTTCTGATCATTTTGAGTACCATAGAGCATCCTGATGGGACCTTGCTAACCTGGTCCCCCATGTTGAGTTTTTCGTCTACCACCACTCCCAGGTTTTTGGCTTTCCTACAAGGTGTGGGGCAGAGACCAAGCGAGTCTGGCCACCAGTCAGGTGTCCACATCAGAGGATTATTGCCAAATCGCAAAACCTCCGTCTTGGCAGAATTCAGCTTAAGGCAATTTGCCGACATCCACCTAGAAATGGATACCATGCATTCTGAAAAACGTGCTCCTGTTTCCTTTTCAGCTCCCTCCATCACAGACAGCACAATTTGTGTGTCGTTGGCGAAGGAAGTGAGCTGAAACCCGAATGATCTAATGATACCAGCCAGGGGTGCCAAATAGATATTAAAAAGTGTGGGGCTAAGAGATGAGGCCTGCGGCACCCCGCATGGCAAAGAGAAAGGTTCAGAGGTATCACCATTTAATTCGACTATTTGTAATCTATCCTTCAGAAAGGAATCAAGCAGATTCCATGCTCGCCCTCCTATCCCGATCTCTAATAACCGATTAAGCAGTACCTTATAATGCACGGTATCAAAGGCCGTGGATAGGTCTAACAGGATCAGCATCGCGTTCCCTCCTTTGTCCATCACCTCTCTAATCTCCTCGGTGGATTTGAGAAGCGCCAGCTCGGTGTTGTGCTGAGCTCTGAAGCCATATTGAGAGTGATCCAGGGAGTTGTTCAGCAAAAGAAAATCACTGAGTTGTCTGTTAATGGCTTTTTCAAGCATTTTAGCTGGTAAGGGAAGTCTGGAAATAGGACGGTAGTTAGTTGGATCTTTAAGGTCCAAAGACTGTTTTTTTAGTAGAGGGAGCACTGAGGCTTTTTTCCAGGAACTAGGAAAGGTTCCAGAAGAAAATATATCATTGAACAGAGGAGTTAAGACCCTACAGGTGATGTCCGCAATCTGCTTAATCATCCATGTAGGACATGGATCACTAGGGGCACCTGTGAGGAAATATGAATTTTGTGATCAGTTATGTCCCCTATCGTAGACCCCAACGGCTCCATGTACATGCTACACGTACATGTATGTTCCCTCCTGCTCCAGTTTTGAAGACGCAAATATATGTGCGTCCACCGTCAACATGTCCTCTTTCAGATCCACTATGAATGGGTCAGATATTCCTTTCCTAAGTATGAAAGGCCACCGACTTTATGTGGTTCACTTTCCACATTTTACAGATTCAGGCGAGTAGGCCCGAATTCTGTCATCAAGCCTTTTCCTGCCTTCTGCCTCTGAAAGCTCCAGTCTGAGCCTGCATTTGTGACCATGAACTTTGTCTCACTCCCTGCGCGGCTAACGGTGCCTGATCCAGCCCGTCGCCTGCCAAGAACTGTATTTCACCTTCAAGATTATCTCCTCCGCCCCTCATCCGATGCATTCCTGTCTAGCAGTTTAGGTAAACAATCCTCCAGCTACCGTGCAAAGGGGCCAGGCCTCGCTGTCCTCATGCAAGTAATTCATAACCCTGTTACCATGGAATATTCCTACCCCCTCGCATTTAGTGTAGACACTTAGACGCTTGTACACGCACTAGTCAGTATAGTCAGTATAGAATAAGATTCTATCCTAAGAGACCTCTCTTTTTGGATAACACAGTTCTTTAAACATAGGATATTAGATATGATTTGGGATTAGGTTGACATAACCCCAGACTTTTGTCTCCACATGTAGAGCTAAATGTCAAGTCCCTTTCTCCCTCTAGTTGCACGTCAATCACACGTCATGCGACTGCGCACGCATCTCTGCCAAATATTTCTGCTGACATTGCAGGATTCTCTTATGGATCCACCCACTAATGACATCATGTATGATGACGTTGTCTAGTTACGCCTATTCTAGTTACGCATGCATAGTTTATTTTTCTTATCAGTTGATACGCCTACTGCATCTGTTTTACTGTAATGCCTTTTCTATAAAAATGATTACCTGTCAATAATATATGCCCTTCCTTCCTGAACTTTCGTGGTGATGGAATAGAACGCCTACAATTTAAATTGTATTCCTTTGTATAGGAATAAAGCCTTTTTAAACCTCTAATACCACGGATTCTGCCTCTCATTTTACTGAGTTATTTTTAATAGACTTTACCGCATAAAAAATAGTACCGGTAACGAAATATTTACCACATAAATTGGCGCCCGAACAGGGACACTTTCTCATCTCACGCGCCGGCGGTGCGTTGCAGGCCCGGTCTCCTGCCACAGCTGAACGGACAAAAACGCGTATCCGCAGGATTTCCTGTATTTCCCTCCGGCCAAGCGGGGACGACTGAGGCTGCGATCAACACCCAGACGAGGCGGTGAGAAGTGCGAAGTATCCCGACCAGAGCCTAGCTGAGAGAGCAAGATCCGAGGTATACAGAGACCCGCCAGGTTCCGAAGTTCCGAGTCCAGTCCGGTCCAGTCCAGTTTCAGTTCCGTTCCGAGCTACCCGGTGAGTACCATTACCGGGGAGGCACTTAACGTGCACATAGTCTGTGCCGGTCAAGACGGGTTTGGGTACACAAATCCGGTCTGCACTGTTTTAGCAGTGTATCTGTACTGTTTAGCAGTATATATAGTATGTTGTGCATATAAATAAATATAAATAAGTATTATCTAGTGTCAGTATAATGTCAGTAACTAGTTTTCTATTAGTTATCATTGTTCGTAAAACTGTTAAGTGTTAAATGTTTTAAATACGTTCTATATACTGTGGTGTGAATGACTGTTCATTATTGTGTTTTTGTAAAGTGTGTTCTAGTAATAAGGTCTAAAAATGCCGCTCTTTTCAAAACTAAGACAGATCAAAACTAGAAAAGGTGTACTCGAAGAAGCCGTTCCCATCCCACCGAGGGACACTCCAGGGTACTTTATGTATCATGAACATGGCCTAGATGCCGTATTATTTCTTGATTTATGGGTGGACTACACCAAAGAATTACCAGAGAGTCAGAGATGGCCCGCAGCGGGGACCTGGGATGCAGATTGCATCATGAGAGTAGAAGAAGAATTATGGAAAAAGAAAGCCAGACAGTCACAGAAAGATGCCATTGAATTATGGCGTAAAGAATCATATAGACGTACAGAAAAAGCGCTCAGACAGGAAGAGAAAGGCAGAGAGAATTCAAATAAAACCCGAGAAAATCTATTACTTGAGGAAGGTACCCGAGTAAAATCAGAACAAATAGACAGACAAAGAAACGCCCTTATGAATGGTATGTATCCACTTCTGGCCGAAGGGTTACCTAAGGCTACTCCGGAAATACCAAAAGACTTGCCACCTCCATTGTTTCCGATAAAAGCATATCCCAAGGGGCATCCCAGAACTGCAGAAGATGTTTTCCTTTCCCGCTATTTAGATGACGCAGCTCCCGAGTATGCTAATACCGCACCACATAGACCGCTTGCCGATGATGCTCATAGCCAAGAGCATTCGTCTATACCTCCACAACAACAAGCTTCGACACACATTTCGACAAGCACATCTGTTTCTACAGCTTTTCCCGCAACGACGGTTGCTGTCTCACCTTCAACAAACCCTTTCACGTCCAGCACCCCAGACGGTGCTATAGGAGGTACGACAGACATTTTTTCTACGCCACCCAGAGGAGATAAATTTTCCCTTAGAGAATTAGCACACCAACGTACGCCCAAACTAGCAACCCCCGACATGCTCAAGGAACTTCTAGTAGATTGTAGATATGATCCTGTACCCGGTAAACGGGACGAAATGCTGCTATCATCATTACGTATTCGACGAGCCGCAATATATTTAACGAAGCTACCAGGAATGGCTACACATTTAGAAAATATATATCACTTTGTCCAGTCAGGACGAGGTCCTGAAAGTATTAGCAGAGCCATGGAGTACCAGAAAGTGGAGGTACAGGGACAACTGTTACGTTTCCTCATAAACTGTGTAATCAGAAATCAAGACCGGCCAGGGGTAAATCCGGAAGAAATGCAAAAACTTGTCACTTGGGGTAAGAATATATCGGAAGGAAGACATGATAAACTGTTATGTATAGTAGCTATGTACCGAAAGATCCGTAATGAAATAGAACGAATACACGAAGAAAGATTAGAGGTAGACCCCACTGACCCAAACAGAGAGGAGGGGGAGCAAGAATCAGACCAAGCAGATACAATAGCTTATGTAGGTAGAGGAAGATCCCATAATAATACCAGAGGTTTTAACGACCCAATACGTCCAATACGTCCGGAATGTAATAGACATCTTCCAAACCCTATGCTAAATGCAAAATCCCCTGAACACTTATTCCAAGCCGCTGATAAATTACTTCGAGATCGAAGGGGGTACCACGTGCTCGATTCCATGGACGAACAAGAATTAGCCAGGTCAGCAGTACAATGGGCAGACAGTCCCGGCGAATACAATGACGATGTACTTGCACACACGTTTCTGAATCTAGACCCCTATGAACAGCGTTTAGCTAGTATATACATGATTCAACACCTCCTTATATTATATAAAAACCAACACTCCGATCCAGGACCCATACCTGACATATTGACAGAACTGCTCACGAATATATGGAGAGGGTCAGGTACTGATTTGATTAAGGAAATTCTAGTATCTCGAAATCAATATTTAAATTTCGTATGCCCAGAACACGTTCCAGTTCCCATCATGGGGAGAAAAATGTATCACATAGATAGACAGAATCCATTACGCGAAGTACACCCAATTAGAGGTGCCGATGATAATTTTACACGCGTGTTTGTATACACGCCTATAACTAAACTAGAATTATTAGAAATGAAGAAAGTAGTACCCAGCCATGACAAGGACCCAGCAGGTTTCCACCGTGAGATAAAAGACATGTTACTCATGGGAGAGTATACCTACCCCGACATTATGAAAATATTGAAAGTACTATTACCTGCCGGTGTTTATGAGAAACTCAAAGAAAAGGAATGGGAGGTGGGAGACCAAAAGATAGATTGGACAGCATTAGAAAACGAAGAAAAGGCCCGAGCTGCAGGAGCAGGGCTTGGGGATAAGACTACAGCATTAGCAGGATTACTAATACAGGTACTGCCACGTTTAATAACTACGAAAAAGGAAGACTGGGGTGCAATCTCAGCCTGTAAACAAAAACCAGATGAAGACACTAGTGATTTCTACTCCAGATTTGAAAAATGTTTTAGTATAAATAGTGGTATAAAAGCCAGTAGTGAGTCATATCCACATCTGTTTGTGACAAAATTAGTTGAAAATTCTCTGCTACAAATCAAGAATAGAGTATTAAAATTCGAAAGTACCTGGCAAGGTAATACCCCATCACAGATGCTACAGATGTTACAATATCACCACAATAGAATTAGAGAAGAACAAGAACACGAACAAAGACGTATGAAAGATACAAAAATGAAAATGCTTGTTGCACAATCAGTTCCAGCCGATAGTCACCAAAAGGGTGATTCCGTAAGTCCTGCGAAAGGGACATGCAACTACTGTAAACAACCAGGTCATTATATACACGATTGTCCAGTCTTGAAACATAATATTGCCACAGGTAGAACACATGAGAGACCACGTCCACCTAGACAGGATCAGAATCAACAGCAACTGCCTCAGCAGGCACAACCTAGGTTAGCTCCGCAACAACTAGCTCCGCAACAGGCAGCTCCACAACAGATCGTAGCACCACCCCAAGCGCAGCCTGTCGCTGCAACACAAGCAACAACACAACAGATGTATCAGTACGCACAAACAGATTATCCCGATTATCAACGATACTCATGAGATAGCCTAGAGAGGGAAGTTGGCTTACCCCTTATAGAGGTTCCTGTAGACCAAGAGGGACCTTATGTACATAGTGAACTATTAGGGGAAGACAGAAAATTTTTACTTGATACAGGGGCAAGCAGAACAACTATAAGGCGCAGTGAAGTTCCAGGGGC
Source organism: Triturus cristatus (assembly GCF_964204655.1). Lineage (NCBI taxonomy): Eukaryota > Metazoa > Chordata > Amphibia > Caudata > Salamandridae > Triturus > Triturus cristatus. The sequence goes on from NC_140584.1 coordinate 1,202,342,877, forward strand.
ACCCCTCTCAGGCTCACAAAATATTTCCCTTGGATTCTCAGGAAAACCTATAATTAATGATGTAACACAACCTCTTCCACTTACAGTCGGTCCATTAACACGTACTACAGATTTATTGCTTACTAAATCATGTCCAGAAAACTTGTTAGGTATAAAAACATTGAAAGCTCTAGGAGCCATAATATGTTGCTCTCCGGAAGGAGTACGACTATTTTTACGTGACTTTAAAGGTCACTACGTATCCAGAGACATGGATCACCGACTGCAGAATTTACCTACACATTTATGGGCACAAGGCCCCACTGATGTTGGTTGCATGAACATTACACCATATCGAGTTACACTGAAACCAGGAATAGTACTACCACGAATGCGACAATACAAGTTACCACCAGATGCTGTAGTGGCTTTACTGCAAATCATTGACGAGCTTATTGCCCAAGGAGTGGTTGTCGAAACTGACTCCAATGTATGTAATTCCCCGATAATTCCGATTCTTAAAAGAACGGATCCAAAAGCACCACCAGTATATCGATTGGTTATTGATCTGCGCGAATTAAATAAATGTATTGTACCACAATACCCTGTGGTCCCAGATATCTCCTCATTACTCACAGCTATTGACTCAGAAGCAACGTTTTTCACTGTAATTGATCTCAAGAATGCTTTCTTTAGTGTCCCAATTGATCCAGAAAGTCAATACTTATTCGGTTTTAGTTTAAATGGACGAAGTTTTAAATTCACACGCGCACCTCAAGGATTTACAGAAAGCCCCAGCATCTATAGCCAAGCACTGAAACGAGAACTTGACAGTATCCACATGCCAGTTAACACTGCCTTGCTTCAATATGTCGATGATCTGCTGATCACCGCCCGAAACGAACATGAATGTGAAAAAGCGTCACTGACGGTTTTAAAATTTCTGGCCGACAAAGGGCACAAGGTGTCCCCTTCCAAGCTGCAATTCTGTGTCCAGCGAGTTGTTTATCTTGGGCACTCGCTGTCCAAGGAGGGAAGGCAGCTTACACCCGACCGCATCCAGTTAATTGCTAACATGCCACCACCCAAGACACAAAAGGAGGTGCGGGCTTTTATAGGCCTCACTTCATACTGTAGGCAGTGGATCCCTCAATATGCATTTTTAGCAAAACCACTCATCCAGTTGACAACACAGGAGGCAGCCACATCGACTGTCCTCCCTTGGACTCCAGAACATACACATGCCTTTGAAAGCTTAAAGAAAGCTTTATGTCAAGCACCTGTCCTAGCAACACCATGTTACAGTAAACAGTTTACACTCTTTGTTACAGAACGCGAAGGTACTGCTTTGTCAGTACTCACTCAGGAACAAGCAGGATCACACAAACCATGTGCTTATTTCTCTAGTACATTAGATCCAGTAGCGCAGGCACTTCCAGCGTGCCTAAAATCAGTGGCAGCAACAGCTTTAGCAATCCGACAAAGCGATGCCATAGTGTTAGGACATCAATTGACAGTACAAGTACCACATGCAGTAGAGGTTCTCTTGAACCGCACACAAACACAACACTTGACTATAGCAAGACTCACCGGTTACGAATTAACATTGTTTCAGCCACACATAGAAATCAGACGTTGTAATACGTTAAATCCTGCCACACTGTTACCAGTAGGCGGAACAGATCCATTGGCACATGATTGTGTCGAAGTCATTACTATCACGACGAAACCCAGACAAGACTTGACAGATATCCCTTTGACAGATCCAGACTTGACATTATATGTAGATGGGTCATGTATGAGAACAAGTACAGGAGAGTTAGTGGCCGCCTACGCAGTCACAACAGACACTGAAGTCATTGAAACAAATTGTATTAACACTTTGTCAGCTCAAGCAGCAGAGCTCATCGCTCTGACACAAGCCTGTATTCAAGCCACAAATAAAAAGGTCAACATATACACAGATTCACGTTATGCATTCGGAGTCGTCCATGACTTCGGCGTCCTGTGGCGAGAGAGAGGTTATTTAACTTCTCACGGTGCCCACATACAACACGGACCCCTCATTCAAACCCTATTAGACGCGATTCATCTACCTACTGCAATATCGATTATGAAATGCAAAGCCCACACAAAAGTTACCGATATTATTTCTCAGGGTAATGACCTAGCTGACAGAACAGCTAAACAGACTGCTCAGAATCAGACTCACACAACTGACATGACAAAGACAATAGTCCCGACACCAACACATTGCATGACAGTTAAGGATCCCGCCCTTGATGTAATTGACATACAGACACATGCTACACCAGAAGAAATAAAGAAATGGACTGAATTAGGAGGGATCCAAACAGATCAAGGATGGATGACGAAGGAAAAATCTATATGGTTTCTTCCCGACTCAATGGTCCAAGTCATCATTAACACTATACATAGTCCAGCGCACCTAGGAGAAAAAGCTATGCTAGACAGCATTCAACACATTTGGTTCAACAAACACTTGCGAGCCGCAGCTAAACAAAAAGTTCGTACCTGTATGATATGTTGTCAGTTTAATCCAGGTAAAAGCATCCCCGTAGAGCAGGGTGGATTCCAAACTCCCGATCACCCTTTTGAAGTCCTCCAGATGGATTATATCCAGATGGAACGATGTCGAGGATACAAATATGTTCTCGTTGTTGTCTGTGCTCTTTCCCGTTGGACAGAAGCATACCCGGTTTCAGATTACACTGCCCCGACTACTGCCAAACAGTTAGTTCGAGAATTCTTCCCACGGTACGGTTTACCACGTGTTGTCTACTCAGATAACGGCCAGCCGTTCTCATCCGAACTAATGAAACACGTTTCCCTTCTATTAGGATACCAATGGAGATTTCACTGTGTCCGACATCCCGAGGCGGCAGGTCTCGTGGAACGCCATAATCAAACTCTGAAAATTAGATTGTCCAAAATATGTAGAGAGAAAGGAGTCGATTGGATAGTAGCTTTACCAGTTGCGCTCTTTTACATGAGAATGGTAGCACATTCTCGAACAGGGCTATCCCCGTATGAGGTGATCTTCGGTAGACCACCAAATATGTGGGGGACGCCTGTACCTCGTAAAATAACTGACGTTGACTGTAATATGCTGACAGATTACCTGGCTTCCTTGATGTCTGCACTACAATCTTGTCGTTCACAGGTATCCGCAGCTTTTCCCGACAATACTGAGGTGAAACCCCATGACGTGGTTCCTGGGGATCTGGTTTTAGTCAGGAACTTTGACCGGAAGACCCAACTGGATCCTAGGTGGAAGTCACCGAAGTTAGTTTTACTCACCACAAGGACAGCCGTGAAAATCGAAGGAAGAAAAGGGTGGTTGCACTCGAGTCATATCAAGAAATTTTATGGACTACCATCCAGCGTAGAGACTCAACCCTGTATTCCCTCACAAACAGACTCAAAGCTCCCCTTGGTTGAGCAATCGAACTCAGAACTGTATAAACTAAAATTGAGGTCCAGTAAGTCAGACAATTTGATTGTTTAAGTCCTCTCCAAGGTGAATCGGTTGAATTTGTCTTTGACATGTATCCTCTGGACCGGAATAGAGAAAGAAATAATGAAATGCTGCTCAAGAAGCATGCGTATTGTAAATCATTTCGTAGTCATTGTACAGTAACATTATTAATTTTGTTTTTTCTAAGTCTTTTGATCATTATTGTCAGCATCCTATTGCATATGTATTACCCTGTTCCTAAGCATGCTTATAATATAACTGCCGAACATTCTTTTAGTGAATTACCCCCACATGAATTGTCTTATAGATTTGCGCTGCGCAACAACACTTTCATTAGTATGCTACATCATTCTCATCAAACCAGCAATGCCACAAATTGTTGGATATGTGGCCGACTCCCTCCCTATCAGAACTATAAGGGAGTTTTGCCCCTCTTTCCCTATCCGTTCACACACAATGGCTCCTGTGGAGCATGGTTTAGTTTGATCAATTCCCTAGATTCGAATTCCGCAGTTTATCAAGACAACTGGGTATGGGGAAACCTGAACTTAGTTTTGCTCAAAGTCTGCTACCCTAACAAGGAGGGATTTCCAAAAAGAACAGGAACTGATCTAGAAAATGAAGTATATGGATTAGGTAATTTTACACTTAACCTCATGATCCTGAACGTTGAATCTGAAGCTACACCAATCTTGCCCGCCATGTCCGTATTCCCAGTAAAAGGGGAACTATGTATAAGAAAGAATGGCTCCATACACATGGGCCATAGTAAATGCACCACTGTAATAAAATTCAGTGATCAAGGCAAGTCTACATTTAAAGCTTCTCGTCATTCCTACTTCATATGTGGCCACACTGCATATATACGCCTACCTTTAGATTGGGATGGTACCTGTTACATAGCATTCCTTCTACCACCTGTTTTCCTAGCTCCTCCTGATTATCATAGAAATACTCATTTAGTACACAATAGACAGCAGAGAGATCTCCCAATTGTCGATTACACTGAAACAGCATGGGAAAAATACACAGATTTCAATAAAGGTTTCTTTCCTTATATAGGTACAGTCACTAATAGTAAGCTGATACGTAGATTAACCAGAACCCTTGAAGCAGTAGTGAACGAAACTATTTCCGCCTTAGGCAATTTAACAGAAGAGCAGTCTGCTATGCGGATTGTTGTGCTTCAAAATCGTCTTGTCCTTGACGTCATCCTAGCTGATAGGGGCGGAGCTTGTAGGGTCATCGGATCAAGTTGTTGCATTTTCATACCAGAAAATTCGCCGTCAGTATATAAAGCCATAACCCGCCTTCATAAGATTGTAAGCCAGATACACCAGAGTCCAGGCACCTGGACTTGGTCCGGTTGGTTCTGGGGCGTGTTGTCAGCCTGGGGATGGAGAATGCTCTCCTTCCTAGGTATTGGCTTTCTCATACTATTCAGTTGCTGCTTATGTCTACAATGTGGGCCAGCGATTTGTGGTCTGTGTGCCACCTCGTGTATCCCACATCCAAGTTTTCGTTCGAGATCCCGGAAGAAGAAAGAAGAACAAATGATGCTATATGAACAGATCGATGGATTGATGAAGATCGATATCTCCTAAGGGTCCGAAGGGGACAAGGAGGGAATGAGGAAATATGAATTTTGTGATCAGTTATGTCCCCTATCGTAGACCCCAACGGCTCCATGTACATGCTACACGTACATGTATGTTCCCTCCTGCTCCAGTTTTGAAGACGCAAATATATGTGCGTCCACCGTCAACATGTCCTCTTTCAGATCCACTATGAATGGGTCAGATATTCCTTTCCTAAGTATGAAAGGCCACCGACTTTATGTGGTTCACTTTCCACATTTTACAGATTCAGGCGAGTAGGCCCGAATTCTGTCATCAAGCCTTTTCCTGCCTTCTGCCTCTGAAAGCTCCAGTCTGAGCCTGCATTTGTGACCATGAACTTTGTCTCACTCCCTGCGCGGCTAACGGTGCCTGATCCAGCCCGTCGCCTGCCAAGAACTGTATTTCACCTTCAAGATTATCTCCTCCGCCCCTCATCCGATGCATTCCTGTCTAGCAGTTTAGGTAAACAATCCTCCAGCTACCGTGCAAAGGGGCCAGGCCTCGCTGTCCTCATGCAAGTAATTCATAACCCTGTTACCATGGAATATTCCTACCCCCTCGCATTTAGTGTAGACACTTAGACGCTTGTACACGCACTAGTCAGTATAGTCAGTATAGAATAAGATTCTATCCTAAGAGACCTCTCTTTTTGGATAACACAGTTCTTTAAACATAGGATATTAGATATGATTTGGGATTAGGTTGACATAACCCCAGACTTTTGTCTCCACATGTAGAGCTAAATGTCAAGTCCCTTTCTCCCTCTAGTTGCACGTCAATCACACGTCATGCGACTGCGCACGCATCTCTGCCAAATATTTCTGCTGACATTGCAGGATTCTCTTATGGATCCACCCACTAATGACATCATGTATGATGACGTTGTCTAGTTACGCCTATTCTAGTTACGCATGCATAGTTTATTTTTCTTATCAGTTGATACGCCTACTGCATCTGTTTTACTGTAATGCCTTTTCTATAAAAATGATTACCTGTCAATAATATATGCCCTTCCTTCCTGAACTTTCGTGGTGATGGAATAGAACGCCTACAATTTAAATTGTATTCCTTTGTATAGGAATAAAGCCTTTTTAAACCTCTAATACCACGGATTCTGCCTCTCATTTTACTGAGTTATTTTTAATAGACTTTACCGCATAAAAAATAGTACCGGTAACGAAATATTTACCACACCTGATTTTATATTATTCATAAATTTCATCGTGTCCTCTGTATCCAAAGGATGAAAATGATCCAAGGTACTGACTGGGGGAGGGGAGATTATGGTTATGAAATCATTTTGATTTTTGTTGACCAAGTCTGACAGGGAAAAAAAGATAGTTTCCACTTTTGACTGAAAGAATACAGCAACAGTATTGCAAAAATCAGGGGCAACAGGAACATTGGGCGTCCTGGGGTTTGATAATTTGATAACTGTTTTAAAAAGCTCCTTTGTGTCAGATTTAGCTTTCGTAATTTGTAGTGAGAAGTATTCTTTCTTAGCTAACAGGAGGGATTGTTTATAATTAGAAATCGCTGATTTAAAATCTATTTTATCAGCCATAGTGTAGTTTTTTCGCCATAATCTTTTGGCCCGTTTACATAGTAATTTTTTATCCCTAAGCTCTCTTGAATACCAAGGAGCGGTGGGTAAGGCCCTTTTCGGTATCCAATTTCTGGGGGGTGCTGCATGAAGACACGCATCATTTAACCAACTGTTATACAGACACGTTGCTGCTTCAGGGTCATGCGAAGCTGTAGGCATTGAATCAATAAGGGAGGATTCAAGATGTTTAACATCAACTTTACCCCAAGCCCTGGTCGTAATCTCCTTCTTATGTTTAGGGTCAGTAGGTCCCTTCCTAGCATGCTTGAGTTCAAAAGTAACTATGAAATGATCAGACCAGATGATCGGGAGGACGGAGATATTACCTAAGTCACAGTTATGAAAATATCCCGTCTAGGGTATGTCCTTTCGTATGAGTGGGAAAGGAGACCAGTTGTTCAAGGCCTCCTAGGGCCATAGTATTATTAAGCCTGGCTGTGTCTGGATCTTCCAAATTTTCCACAGGGTTTCACAGTTACCCGTACGGCACCACTACAATAGTTATACGCACCATACTCACACATCCATATCGTGGGTACGGTGCGTATCACTATTGTAGTGGTGCCGTAGGGGTATGTGTGTGTCCGTACCACGCGTACTCCTACGGCACCACTACTATACACAGTCCGTACCACGCGTACCCCTACGGCACCACTACTATAGTGATACGGACCGTACACACGCTCTCAGAGCGTGTATACGGTCCGTACCACGCGTACCCCTACGGCACCACTACAATAGTGATACGGGCAGTACACACGCTCTCCGCTCTCAGAGCGTGTGTACGGTCCGTACCACGCGTACTCCTACGGAACCACTACTATAGTGATACGGTCCGTACACACGCCCTCAGAGCGCGTGTACGGGGAGTTTCACACGCTTACACTGGTGATAGGAGGCGCACACGAAAGGAATGGAGGTCTCCGACTCGCACAAGGCTGTACATCAAGTCATTGTCATTGCAGACTTTCATGTGCAGGGCCTAGGTGTGTCAGGCAGTGATATTGCACATGTCTTCTCATGTAGTTGCACAATTGATGTTTGATGACCTGTGTACACATGTCATGTGTGATGGGGCACTATGTGGCACACTTCCCCTTCACACTTTGCACATGTGTGCCTGTAGTCCAAACGTGTCGAGCACAGCATCACTGGTATGGCACAGTCACCACCACCCGCAACTGTCCCCTGAGGCTAGGGACAGGGACACTAACAACTGACATTTCACAATCAGCGTGCCCCAATGTGACTATGTCATGTGTGTGTCATGTGTTCCCATGAACTTGCTGTTAGTGTTCTGTCAACTACATCTGCTGTTGCTGCATCCAACATGTGTCTGTGTGGAGATGGGCATGGCACACATCTACACACACCATGCCGCATGTGGATTCCCACGTAAGCAGGGTCTATATGCATCGGACATCATATTTTCACATGAGAACATATCTGCGTCGTCTCAATGTCTGTGTTTTCTGTTTTCATGTGTACCCCTTCATCGCAATGTGTTTGATCTGTACATTTGACATTCCATATGACCTGTGCGTCTAGCTTGCCGTCAGCTGTCTGTATGAGATGACATCCTTTAAATGCAGCTATGTGGATGTATGTCACTCCTGTGATGTCTCTGGCTGTTCACTCAGACTGGCCCCCAGCTCGTTTCAGGGCATGTCATGTAGACTTGCTAATCAACGGGTGTATCTGGCTTTTCGTAGGAGTATCACCAAGCTGGCATACGTGTCCTGGATGTATTGCACAGACCAGAATCTGTATTTAGCTGATGTGTAGTAGCATTTTAGCATGTGCTCTGTTCATTGCCATTGATGTTGTTATGCTCTCAATCTTCGTTATTCAATACAATTTTCTGCAGGGCACCGCCTGTCCCCCGACCAATGCCAGACTTGGCTGCCATGAGGGAACGTGCCTGCATCCGCGCCTAAGGCAAGCCCGTCTGCGCCCGTCCACGGCAGGCCGGGGCCAGGGGCCACCCCCCCAACCCCTTTCCCCCCCTCTCTGGGAACAAAGAGACAATATAGCTTTGAATGTCTTTACCAGTTGAGGAACACTGCAACAACTAAATGTTGCCAAGAGTTTCATCCCCTGGCGATCCCTCGCTTGTGCCCACATTGTAAGACAGAGCTCATTAGCTCTCCTCACAAAGATGAACTGCGGGACTACCATATGTTTCTCTTAAACTGTAGATCCCTACCCAAACACAGCTTGGAAATATCAATGCTGCTGAGTGAGCACATGCCGGACATAGTCTTCTTGACTGAAACATGGCTCACTCAGGACTCAGAACCTGACCTGGTACAAGCCCTTATACCAGGCTACCAGGTCGCCCGCCTGGACCGTGCCCAGGGGAAAGGTGGGGGGCTTGCTATTTTTCATAAAGACATTTACTCTTGTCGCTGCCCGAGGGAGTCCATCGCAGACTGTGAGAGTATGTACTTTGTCATTGAATTCTCCCCCAACAAAAGCTTCACTGGCATTCTCATCTATCGCCCTCCTGGAGCACTCAAACAGTTCCAGACAACGCTACCTTCTGCTGTGGCCGAACAAATTATCTCACCTGCAAACTTCACACTACTGGGCGACCTTAACATACACTTTGATATTATACAGGATAGCGTCGCCACAGAGTTGATGGCCAGCTTAGAGGCAATTGAACTAGAGCAGCTTGTCTCCGCCCCTACGCACATAAAAGGCCATCTATTAGATCCTGTATTTAGCAACTGCACACAGCTAACAATCGGCACTATTAGTCGTCTTCCATGGACTGACCATTTTTTGATCCCTCTCACTTGAACTTCGCACAAATGCGTATCACCCTTCCACGTTCCCCGCAGAATGAGGAATTGGTCCAAACTATGTCTGGATGACTGGACCAACATTCTTACCAAAACCAGGCCTGTGCTTAACGGCGATCCCTCTAAAGGTAACAGTGAATATGACAATTGGATCAAGAATTCACTAGATACCATATTACCCCCTTGCTCTTCTAGCTCCAAAAGACATCAGAAAACAGCGCCCTGGTACTCAGACGAACTTAGAGACAAAAAGCGCATTTGTAAGAGGCTAGAAAGGAAGAAGCGCCTAAGTTACGCTGCCACGTACAAAGCCACTTACAGGGAGGCCATCGGAGCCTACAAATCGGCAATAAAACTGACCCAATCAATTTATTACAATAATAAAATAATGTCGGCTAAATGTAAACCCAAAGAGATGTTTCAAGCGGTAAAAAGTCTAACTACGCTCCCATCCCCACCAATTGTCAACTCCAATATGTCCTCCCGATGTAACGATCTGGCTGATTTCTTTTTTCTTAAGGTCAACAAAATCTATACATCTTTCCAGGACATGGACTCGGACCTACTCCTCCAAGGACATTATTCAGCAGCTGAAACAGAGGAGTCGCCTCATAACACCTTAGCCCACTTCCCACAATTAGACTCAGTAACACTCGAGTCTTTGATGCACCAAATAAAATCTGGCTCCCCATGCGACCCTGCACCACCGAATACGCTGGCCTCGGTTAGCCAGGTAATCCTTCCCACATTATTTGAGTTATTGAACTCCTCAATAGTGACCAGCACAGTCCCATCAACCTGGAAACATGCCAGAGTTCGAGCACTCCTGAAGAAATCCAACCTCGATCCTGGCAATCTCAATAACTATCGCCCTATCTCACTGCTCCCTTGGGCAAGTAAAGTCCTCGAAAAACACATTAACACTTCTTTAACCAGGTTTTTCCAGAGTAACCATCTGCTTTACTCCACCCAGACGGGCTTCCGCCCCAAACACAGTACGGAGACGGCTTTGGTGGCAGTCACAGAGGAAGCAAGGCGGATCCTAGATCAGGGGGGATCAGTGGCAGTGATCCTCCTGGACCTGAGCGCCGCCTTTGATACGGTGAACCATAAAATCCTCCTTCGCCGCCTCCTGAGCTTAGGGATATCAGGAGAAGCACTAGCGTGGCTTACGTCCTTTCTAAAAGATCGCACCTTCCGAGTCTTTGAAGGAGCTTCAGTCTCCTCAAGTAAGTCTCTGGAATGTGGGGTACCGCAGGGCTCATTATTAAGCCCCACATTATTCAACGCATACATGAGACCACTGGCAGGGATTGTTCGCCCGCATGGCATTAAGATCGTTACTTATGCGGACGACACCCAGCTAGTGGTCTCCCTTGCGCATAAGAATAATCAGCAAGCACAGACCAGCTTGATTCCCTACCTGGAGCAGATAAAGAGCTGGATGACGAAGTCATGCTTAAAGCTCAATGGGGATAAAACCGAGCACATGTTTCTCGGTCCATCGGCCCCCTCCATCTTAGAGCTACTGTGGCCCCCCAGCCTAGGTGCCCCCCCTACACCCAGAGATAACATAAAAAGTCTAGGAATATGGCTAGATAAATCCCTAACATTCAATATACAAGTCACCAAACTATCAGCAACATGCTTTGGGCTCATCAGGAGGATGAAAAAATCCTCCCGCTTCTTCCTTTTGAGGCCAAACAGGTAGTTATTCAGGGCTTGATTCAGTCCCGTATTGACTTTAGCAATGCTCTGTATTTAGGGGCCCCTGAATACTGCCTGAACAAACTACAGCGGATCCAAAACTGTGCAGCCCGTACACTTCTTGGAATTCCCCGCAGAACCCCGATAGGGCCGGGTCTAAAAACTCTGCACTGGCTCCCTGTCAGAGAAAGAATTAGGTTTAAGGCTATGTGCATTACCCACCAAGCCTTCTGGAAATCGGGACCTGTAATTAACCATTCCCTGGTCACCCCTTACCATCCCAAGAAAGAGCTTCGCTCCTCTCAAGCCTTTCTAACCGTTGTCCCCTAGATACGAAGATCTAGAGTAGGAGGTCGATCTTTTTCCTACAATGCATCCAAACTATGGAACTCTCTCCCCTTATATCTAAGGTCCAACTCCAACTTACCAACTTTCCGTAAACAGTTAAAAACCTTTCTCTTCAACTAATAACAAATTCACTCCTGTGACCAACTTCAGCAGAAGGTTCATTCTATTCTTTAGCGCCTGGACGCCTCAGGGCAGCAGTTCGCACTTTATAAATTTCTTTCTTTCATTCATTCATTCATTCATTCATCCGACGTTACAGATTCACACAACAGTTGATTGAGGACTTGACCGACAAGCTGGCACCACACCTCCAACCGCGACACAGGTATCCTACTGCGCTGACCCCCAAGATGAAGGTGATGGCAGTCCTACATTTTTTTGCCACAGGTTCGTTTCAATTCACCATAGCGGATGTTGGTGGCATGTCACAGACAATGTTCAGCTGTGTCCTGTGTGATGTTTTGGCAGCCATGTTGGAGCACCTTGATGAATTCATCCATTTTCCTACTCCTGAGGAGTTGACAGGTGTCAAGGGTGAATTCTATGCCCTGGGAGGGATGCCCCCTGTCATTGGGTCCATTGATGGGACACATGTGGCTTTGGTACCACCACAGGCACAGGAGGTAGACTATCGCAACCGTAAACATTACCACTCTATAAATGCCCTTGTGGTGTGTCTTGCTAACATGCTGATTTCCCATGTCTGTGCACGTTTTCCAGGGTCAGCACACGATGCCTACATCATGAGGCGTAGCAGGGTGCCACAAATGATGCTGCGGCTGCACAACGAACGAGCATGTCTTGTTGGTGGGTATACTCTGTTTGTCCTGTGTGTTGCAGTATCTTTGGCTCTTACGGCATCTCCTGACCCACTTATTTACATGATGTTTCCATGTAGGGGACTCTGGCTATCCCAACATGCCACGGCTGATGACACCTCTCCGCAACCCAAGATCAGCTGCAGATCACCGGTACAACAATGCACACGGGCAGACCAGGCGAGTGATTGAGAGGACGTTTGGCCTCCTGAAGAGCCGATTCCGGTGCATTCACAAGACAGGCGGGTCCCTCCCATATGCACCGGAGTAGGTCTGCAAAATCTTTCTCATGTGCTGCATGCTGCACAACATGGCAGTGGAGAAGGCAGAGCCACTCATCCTGGAGCAGGATGAGCAGGAACATCCACCCATGGATGATGAAGGGCTTGGTCACGAGGCAAGTGAGGAGGAGGAGGAGGAGGAGGATATCCGGAGTCAGCTCATACGCAACTTCTTCTCATAATGGTGAGTCACTGGGTCTGACTGTACACACTTGTAGCCTTGGGTGGCATGTGTTGCAATGTGTGTCCAGCTGACTGTATGCTAAGTGACTTAGATGTGTGTTCTGATGTGTCACTCGAGTGATGATGTCATTCCACACATTTTAGCAGAGACACTTTTGTTTAAATTAGCATGGGGACAACATTGTTCATGTTTATTAAATGACCATGTATGCGGAGGAAAATCTTTTAGCTGACTTCTTGTGTGTCTGTCATACCCAGGTTCTTGTGCATGTTGTCTGCTTGTGTCATCGTTGTCCTTCTGCTACTCCTCATGAGTATTGCAACGTGTGCTGAATCAGCGTTCCATGCACGGACATGGGGAAATGTCATTTTGGGTAAGGATTGCTGCAAGGCATTTTGGGGGTGGTACGTGTTTTGAATGTGTGGGGACTGTTTCTGTGCATGTTGTGTTACCATGCATACATGTCTACTCACCATGGGGCACATAACATGTAGCATGACTCCCATGAATTGATATTCTCCCTTCGTGACAGTCATCTGTAATGGATTTTGGATTCTGATGAAGGCATCAATGTGTGTAAAACTTCCCTCTGAAACATAAGGGATGCTACGGGTGGACATAGTGCGGGACATCCCCATAACAGGCTCAATGGGGAATTGCAGCCGCTCCGTGTGCAGCAGGAGGTGTTTGGCTCATCTCCTTAACTTGTGTGCCAGTTCATTTGGATTTACAACATCCGTGTTGTGAAGGGGGTGTCCAGCGTAGGTCCCACATGTTCAGTCAAATGACCTGTGAGTCTGTTCATATTGATGCATTTCCCTTAGTGTGAGTTTGAGTAATAAAGGTGTTCCTCACCCTCCAAAGTGCCTCATTTCTGTCAATGCAGGTCTCTTGCCACTTTGCATGCGTCATCTCTGGCATAGTTGTCAAAGATTGTGCATATGAGTGTATGTGTAGTTCGGCAACATGCATGCAGTTCTTCATGGCTAATAATCTCTATTGTGCATGAAGTCCATGGCTGTGTATGTATTTGGGCAGGTTGCTCCCCCCAACGGGCCGTCAACGCCTGCTGAGGGTGTGTCTCCTGTGCGCCGCTCGGCCTTCTGTTTCCTGATCCTGTGTCAGTCATCTTTGGTGATTATTCATCCATTTTCTCTGTGTGAGCCATGAGTAACCTGACACTCCTTGCTTTACGTACGCCTGTTGCAGTTGTCCTTTCTGACATCCTTGTGATTGTGTGCTACTTTCGGCCTAGTTTCCAGTACATGCCGCCTGCTGCTGCGGCCCCTGCGGCAGGGGCCCACCAAGTTCCCGGATTCTGCAACCCACACGCCTCCAAGATGCTCCTCCCTTTCTCCCTCCACCCATTCATTAGGCTGTCATCAGCATGTCTGTGCCACTGTTGCGGCCACGCCGTGCCACAGGCAGGACCATCAGCGCTTGCAACGTGCACATTGCACGACCCTCATGTCCTTGCCTGACCCACATCACACAACAGTCTCATGTTGCAGCCACCCTCCAAGCAATGTTCTACCGAAAATCAACCGCCTGCTCTCAGGCATACCCTAAGCGCACACACGACACCTTCGCATGCTGAGTGTGCAACTCCAACTGCCTACACAGCGCCGCCCCACCTTCCAGGCCCTGTCACACCCACCAGGTCATGTCCCTCCTACTCCACACCGGCTCCGTCCAACAGCACGCCATTGGACTCTGTTACCTCCTCAACACAACAGGCCCACACATCACCTTCATGACAGTGACCTGGATAAAAGCATCCTCAGCACATAACTTCTTCATTGCCATTTCAGACAGATACAAGAGCACCCGCAGGGACGGCACTAACAATCCCGGAGGATGAATTGATATCTATTCATAAGTACGCACTAAGGGTCACAAATCCGGTTTGGCACAAACCCCCTGCAAACCCTCAGAGTAACACTCATCTACAGATCTCCAGGCCTACATCCACAATTCCGCTAAGCCATCAACACGTCCATCTTCACGCACGCCCTCACATCCACACAATACATGTGGCTGTAGGCCAGGAACTTCTGGCTGGATGAGAACCACACCAGCATCCATCATTGGTCCATCCACATTAGCATCCACGTCTCCGACAAACAACACACTGGCACACACCCCGCTACCAATCCCCCAAAGATGCTTGATGTAAGTCAACACAGACATGCTGTGTGGGACACTGGAACCAACACCACCGCCACACCCTGCAACCTTACACACTGGATCAGCAACTGATCCAACAATCTAGCCACATTGACGGACTTTCCTGTGACGTACAACAACAATTAAGCCACCTGGGACAAGGCAGACCTACTGGACTCATACACGTCTAGCAGGACTCTTGTGCGCAGCTTGCAACACAAATAACCATCAGTGGCCTTACAACCCTGGAAAACGGCACACACAGACATCACCATATCATCAGCAAGGACAATTGGAGATCCTTCAGATGGGGCCGAGGCAAAAAAACGCACAACATCAAGGAGCTCATCAGCATTGTGAGTGCACTGACATCAGCTATCCATCCAAAAGACACCCCACCCTTGCAAGGCTGAGCCAATCCCTTGCAACTTTCTACCACTGCAAGCTCATGTACATACACGCCAGCCTTGGCACACAGAGGCAGAATGCACTATTATACGCGGGACCAACCCCCCTCAGGTTTTGGACTTCCATCATCAGGAAATACAACACCCGGCTCATGTGCAACATCCCCTGGGGATCTCCATCAGGCCCCTTCCCACACAACATCTCAACCACATCATACCCCATCCTTGTAGGCCCCGTCCAGCACGTCATGTATGTAGCATTGGAGTTAGCCACATTCCATGGTAGATAGAGGCATGCAGTGACCCAGGACCTTCTTAGACAACGGACGGCAGGAACACAGCCTCTCAAGGAACATCACCGTGCTTCCCTAGCCAGCAAATGTCATCAGGAAGACAGTCAACGAGAAAACTGACAAACTTCCTCCACGCAAAGAGCTCCAGCCAACCTGCACAAGACCATCTTCCACAGTAATCACCCCACTGCAACCGTCATCATTGCCAACAACACTGACAACTTTGCCCTGCTCAACACTGGTGAGGCCACCCCCCTTGACCTCTCCACAGCATTATACACGATGTGCTCACACACTGTCAGCTCACACATCTCCAACACTGGTATCCAGAGGATGGACCAGGATGAAATCACCAAGTAGCTCACCATCAAGGCCATGGGAGTGGGACTCAAGCCTTAAGCATGTAGTACAGTGTCGTCATCTGGCACATGGCCCAGGGTTCATCTCTCAGCGTGTCAATCATCAATGTGTACATGACCCCCCTCTCCACCATCACATGCGCACACAACCTCATCATCATCTCGTATGACATTGACAGCCAGCTGCTCCTCACCCTCACCAAAGACACAGCCATTGCCAGTTCCAACCTACAAGAAGGCATGAGGTCCGTTGATGAATGGCTGAACATCAGCCACCTGAAGCTGGACTTGGTCAGGACTGAGGTAATCATCGGAGGACTGTCCCCTTACAGCTGGGTCAACTCCTTGTGTCCCACCCGCCAGGGCACTGCACCAGCACCCAGTGGCCACGCACGCAAGATGGTGTGCATCATGGACTCGTCGCTCACAATTGACATGCAACTCACCAGCATCTGTACCTCATGCTGCAACACCCTCCGCATGATGCACATGATCCACAGATAGATCCACTCCAAGGCAAGACAGACTGTCCCCCAGGTCCACGACACCAGCCGTGTCAACTACAGCCCCACCCTCTACAGAGCAAGAACATCTAAACTGCCGGAGAACTTGTCCACGTCCAGGGTGCATCTGCACACCTCAGCTTCAACATCCCGCGCCCCAGCCACATCACCGTCCACCTGAGATCGCTGCAATGGATCACTGTCTGCTGCAGGATGACCTTCAGACTCCTCAACCACACTCAGGAGGCAGTCCACAACCCCAGACCCCAAACCAACCTTGGACGTCTGCCATCCAAGACCCCGTTGGGCCAACTCCGTGCATCCAACCTTGCCCTGGCCACCATTCTTCACATCCACCGAACTCCAGCATGCACGAGATAGTTCTCCCACCTGGCCAAACATACCTGGGACTCCCTCCCCGGGAACCTCCACATGAGCCATGGCCTCTACGCCTTAATGATACTCTTCCAAATAGGTCTGTCCGCACAGTACACAGTATTGCAAGCCCCCCCTCAGCAGCTTGAGGCCATCACGGGTGAGTATTGTGCTCCATGTCTGTATTGGGTGATACATTGTGACCCATGTGTGTCCTGTACCGGACTCAGATCCCAGGGTATGGATGGCTGGAGTTAGTTCAACACTCAGGCATAGTTTGACATTTCCCCACACGTATGTTGTGGACTCATGCAAAATGACTGCAACATCTAATTAAAGAAATTTAGTTTTATTCTCGGTGGGGGGCGTGTATTGTGGGAAAAAATAGGTGCTATACAGTGTGCCTAGGATCCAAAGTTCACAGGGGGAGATGGGATCCTTGGCATTTGAAGTCATCAGAGTCCAGGACACAGTGTTCGTCATCATTGGTCAGACTGTGACCAGTAAGTCCATGTGGCAGAGAATGTCAGTGAATGAGGTGATGCTGTTGCGCATGAAGGCCAGGTGCCAGGCCAGGTGACCTGGGAGATGTGGATGGTCCGCTGCCTCTCACGGTCTTTTCCGTGGATGACCCACCTTCCTCGCGGGACCCTCAGATGCAGGCCTTGACGATGCTTGGGATGCTCCGTCGGACGAATCCTCCTCCTCCTCCCTCCTTGTGGCTGGTGGTGGTCTTCGCCTGGTGGCACAGGGAGGGTTGCCCATGTTGTCGCCGATCCGACGGAGTGAACGGCTTATGTCCGTTTGCACCACCAGGAGCTCAGCTAGTCTTGCCTCCATCCGTCCTTGGTGTTCTTGTTGACTGGCATGGTGCTCGGCCTGCTGGTTCTCAAACTCTGTGAGGGTCTCCACTACCTGGCTGATGAAGTTGCGTATGTGTGACATACCGGTGCCTTCAGCTGGCTGGTCAGGTTCTTGCCTCCGCTTGCCTCCACTCCCACCACCCCTGCCCACATGAGCCTTGCCTGCCGTTGTGGGCACATCGGGTCTACAGGACCCCTGAGGGATGGCAGTTGCGGGGTTGTCTGCCTCCTCCTGGGTGCCCGGCGAACCTTGTCCCTCCAGGTCGGACTGGCTCAGTTGTTCAGTGCGGGCAGGGCTCCTGGGTGTCTCCTGGGATGTGGCAGGAATGGGGTTGGTGGTTAGCAGATGTTCCTGAAGCAGGTGCTGCAGGGGCTTGGACACCAGAGGGTCCAGGCGGGTTGGGGTCATCCGCGGAGTGTTGAGAGGCATCGCTGCCGGTGGGCTCAGGTTCCTCCCGAGCCTGGGACTGTGATTCTTCTCCCCCATTGTTGGGGGGAGATCCATCAGGTTGCCCTGTGTGTGAGAAAGAGACAATGTTAATACTGTTTCATGCGACATCCATATTTCATACATATTCAAGTTGGCACAGTTCCTCCAGGTAGTTGTATGTGCCTAGCATTCTCATAAATGTTCACTTGTGGATGGGTAGGTTGCGGGGGACAGATTGATATGTTCTCCTGAGTGTTTGCCATGTAGATTTTTGGCTTGGATGCTTCTTTGGCTATGGATTGATCTTGTTGTGTCCCATGTCCATTGTGAGAGTGGGTAAATCCATTGTCTGCCCCGGGGGTGTGTGCTTGTGTAAGGGGTGTGTGTGACAGGGCCTGCTGGTGGGTGTAGTGTGATTTGGCAGTGGGTCTCCCAGGTGATGTATCTGTCCCCCCATGGAGCATGATGCCATGACAGTGAGTGTGAGTTCCTGTCCTAGATATCTGAGCTTGTTGTGTTGGTGTTTGATTCTGCAGTGGTCACAGGAGGGCCTTGTGCTGCCTACAGCAGGGCCAAGTGTCAGCTACCTTGTCAGTACTTTGCCAGTCCCTGTGCATTGAGCATAGTGCATGGGTATGTACCTGGGCCATATGGGCTGAGGGCAAGGGTGTCTGATTCACAGTTGAACAATGTGTTTTGTGAGCCCCACCCTCCCAGCATCCTGGACATCCAGTCTTGGGTTACTGCTTCGTGTAGCCTGGAACATGGCATGGCCTTGCTTTGTGAATGGGGCATACACATGTTAGTTGCATGAGCCTTGTTTTTGAGTGTGGTTGTGTCCGGTGAGGGCTTGGGGGCAGTTGCGTGCATTTTGTGTAGTTGGGGTGTGGATGCCATTCCCCCCCATGTTCCATGAGTTGTTTGTGTACTCACCAGGCTCTGGAAGTCCTTGAAGTCCGTGTACTCCCACCGGCGGAAGCAGGGCCATCACCTTCTCCTCCCAGGGATGGTAATGTAACGGTCTGCGGGGCAGCCCACCTCCAGTGATGTTGCTCTGGGCGTAGTCCTCGTTCATTTTCCGCTTGACTGCCCTCCGCAGATCGTACCACCTGTCTTGGCATTTATTCCTGGTCCTTCTGATGGGTGCAACAGCATTCACCCTATCGACGATCCTCTGCCACAGGCGTGATTTTTCGGCTATGCTGGTCTGTCTGACCAATGTTCCAAAGAGCTGTAGCTCGACTCTGATGACTTCGTTGACAAGGATGTCCAGCTCCTCCCTTGTGAACTTTGGATTCTTGTCTGTGAGCATGGTGTGGGGTGAGGGTGTGGATGGTTGTGGGGGTGAATGTGAAGGTGTGTGTGGGAATGTGAAGAGGGGGTATGTGTGAAGGAGTTTGTGTGAAGGTGTATATGCTAAGGTGTATGGGTGCAGTTGTTGGGGTGTGCTCTGTAGCTGCAGTGAGTCTGTTGCAAAGGCTCATGGTTTGTGTGTGTGGGCCCTTTTTATTGGTCCATTTGTGGGTGTGCCTGAGTTTGAAATTTTGGTGGGTGTGTTATAAGAGGTGGTTGTGAGTTTGGGCCTCTGTTTGCCTGTTTAGATGTGCCAGGTCAGTCATTTTGATGTTTTTTCTACTGTAGACGTGTTTAGTGGTGTTGTGCGAGTCGAATTGACCCTCCTTGTGCTGTTTTACAGTGTCCTGGTTCAGTACGAGTCGTTTTCGTGTATGTAAGGTGCGTACATACACGATGTTGTTGTACCGTTCTCGCATACGCAATGTTGTTGTAAGGTCCGTACATATGCGATGCTGGGGGACGGGGCTGGGGTACGGTGCGTCCAAGTACGGGGCTGGGGTACGGTGCTGGGTACGGTGCGTCCAAGTAAGGGGCTGGGGTACGGTGCGTCCAAGTACGGGGCTGGGGTACGGTGCGTCCAAGTACGGGGCTGGTGTACGGTGCGTCCAAGTACGGGGCTGGGGTACGGTGCGTCCAAGTACGGGGCTGGGATAAGGTGCGTCCAAGTACGGCTGGGCTACGGTGCTGGGGTACGGTGCGTCCAAGTACGGGGCTGGGGTACGGTGCTGTGGTACGGTGCGTCCAAGTACGGGGCTGGGGTACGGTGCGTACAAGTACGGGGCTGGGGTACGGTGCGTCCAAGTACGGGGCTGGGGTACGGTGCGTACAAGTACGGGGCTGGGGTACGGTGTGTACAAGTACGGGGCTGGGGTACGGTGCGTACAAGTATGGGGCTGGGGTACGGTGCTGGGGTACGGTGCGTACAAGTACGGCTGGGGTACGGTGCTGGGGTACGGTGCATACAAGTACGGGGCTGGGGTACGGTGCTGGGGTACGGTACGTACATGTACGGGCTGGGGTACGGTGCGGACATGGGGGGGATACGGTGATGACATACGGGGGGTTACGGTGCTGACATACGGGGGTCCGTGCGGACATACGGGGGGGGGGGCTGTACGACTCGTATCCCGGGCACAAGTTTACCCGGCATACAAGTGGTACAGAGTTCGCTACGTACGGGACGTTTTACATACGCTTGTGTATTCGGAAGGGCGGTACGGATCGTACTTGAGCGCTCGGACTTCACTTTTACGATTTGTACGTGAAACTGTCCAGGTACGTGTCGTAGACCTTTGCCCGATACGATTCGTATGTATTTTTCACGTTCGAATCGTACTTCACCGGTGGGACGGGACTTGTATGACTCGTACGTAAAAATATACGGATACGAGAGGTACGGGAAATCTTTTACCCGATCGGAATCAGCACCTTAATGTATTGGGTTAGTCTTTGGTTTCTACACAAGAGGTTTTTTTTTAGTTTTATATAGTGTGATCTAGACCCAAGATATCAGGTATCGGAGCGCTTTACATGAGCACCAGTTTCGTTACAGATTGACACATTCATTTTCGTTGGGCACAGGGAGATTAAGTGATTTGCCCAGAATCACACGATGTTGAGCGCCATTGCCGAGACTCGAACCCTGTTTTCCAGCATCAAGGTCGATCGCTCTAGCCGTAAGGCTACATCCTCTACCCAAGTGATTATACAGATGTGCTCCAAGATCTGCTAAATTTAATGGGTGCAAAGCCAGTTCCCTGGCTTAAATGTGTTTCACATTGGTTTAAGAGGCTGGGTATTAATAAGCTATGGAATACACCAAATGTATATTTCGATATCCCAAGCAGACATTGTCAATGTGAATATTTGCTACTGAGCATACATACATGAATGTTATATAAGAAGTGTATCAATGGATCGTTGACTAACATGTGCCTTGATTTTAAATTGGTTCTGTGTTTTGAAACAATTTGAGATTCTATATTTACTCCCCTAGCAAAAAGCATGTATGTCTGCTTTTGTTTAGGCATTATCCCGTTGAGATCCTTTATTGATAAATGGAATGAATGTCTGGTCACAAGCCCTTGCCCTGCTTGTGCCTCGAACAATGAGACCGAGACGCAAATAAATGGATCCACCCAATATGTCGGTCCCTGGGCTTGTCAAGATATTTAGTGGCCCATAGAATTTTGCAAAAGTGATCCATCTACGGCTATTGTTTTTGCTGACAGCAAATTCGTACAAGCTGTTTGGCATAGGCGCAATAAACGTTTAAAGGAAATAGCACATTGAAACATGCTGTGCACTAACAAACTATAAATACAATGTCTGGACTACATATTTAATGTACAATTAGAACGTTTTTAAACTCCTCAAAGGTTTTATTTTCCTGATAATTATCTGTATTCATTTTTAGGCCGTTTCTGTATTGATTGATTACTTGGAGGAATTAAATGTGTATATACCGAGATTACACAGTTGCACAGACAGGGAATTTGTTTTTAACCAACTTGGGCATGTGCAATTTTATTTATTAATTACTTTTTTTTTTGTAGACATATTTTATTGTATTACTGTATGTACACTTTGATGGTTCATGGGAACCAAAATAAAATATTCTACTATAATCCTCAGAGGCATTTGCTGCTCCTGTTCGAAATGATAAGGAGCGGAGTAGAGGTTGGTGAAGTGCCGAGTCCAGGTCTCTGGATCTACATGGTGCTCCGTGTGGGAGACTGAATCCTTTTTGGCATGTGCAACTATTTTTTAGAATTGAGCACAGTTCCTCGATTTAGCTGCTGGAGTTAATTGCACCAGTTGGTATCCTCCCAGTCTTTTTTGTATTTAATCCTTGCCTCTTTTACCATTAGTACCTTGTCAAGGTCTCACCTATGTTTCTGCAGGAACGTCATGGACATGAAGGAAGGTCCACAACTTCGCCAAATCACCTATTGCACCCAGAAGGTCAAAGTGACAATGGTAACATGGGGGAAAAGGGAAACAAAACAAGGAGGGATAAGGGTCACACGTCAAACCCCAGGCTGCGATAGGACCAGGCAAGAACAATGCACAACATCTGTAGACAAGAGAGAAGAACAAAAAACAGGTAAGTATGTAGTAGGGTATCTGTATCACAAAATCTCTCTAATGGTTTGTTTAATACCTTAAGGTTTCCCTTCTTCGGAGAATGTCAAATAGCTATGGTTGTCAAGCAAGTGTTTGGTTCTTATTCACCAAACTCCTGTGTGAGAATTTCTTCACAAACGTAAAGTGTCTAATTGCGAAATAAAAATAGCCTTAATTTTCAGGTAACAATCTAATGTCTTTTTCTTTCTTTATACACAGTTTACTAAATCCCAAAGAGAAAGAGAAGGAACGAATGCCCATAGCGCAAGAATTACCGGATTAGATAAGTATGCAGGGGCGAGATCAATAGGAATAAATGGCAGCGTGAAGCGCTGTTACCGTCAAGTGGCAGTAATGCAGCTTTCTGTTTTCTTATCTTTCAGGAGTGCTCGTAAACAAAGAGGACAGATATCCGGAGGTGGAGGTGGCACGCCTAAATCAGGAACACCAGGGGAGAGAGAGAGCCAGGGCAAAGAACAACACCCCACGGAAACAGGACGCAGAGGAGATTCCCGACGCCACGGAAGTGACGTGAAGACCAGGAAGGTAAGCTCCAAACTCCAAACTCGTTGCCGCTTGGGGATGGCTGCGCTTTGACCTGTCTGGTCTGCTGCTGCGCATGCGTGTCCCCATGCGGGGGCTCTTTTAGTTGTTCCCGCACTTCCCGGTCCTTACCATTTTTAAGGATATGACGTAAGATCCTCTTTGCTTCTTTGCACTTAGCTGACGGCGTACTGGTGTCATTTTGCCCTGAACTCTGTATCCTTGCCGTGAGGGGAACGGCCGCAACTGGACTCCACTTCCCAGACTCCCTTGCTCCGGGCGCATGCGTAGTTGTCATCAGGCAGCGCCCGGGCTCTACATAAGGGACGCCAACGAACCGCAGCGCGGGACGCGCTTTCTAAACCTGGTGCCACTATTTGAATAACGGAGCCGCCGTGAGGGAAACGGCGTACTGGTGTCATTTTGCCCTGAACTCTGTATCCTTGCCGTGAGGGAAACAGCCGCAACTGGACTCCACTTCCCAGACTCCCTTGCTCCGAGCGCCTGCGTAGTTGTCATCAGGCAGCGCCCGGGCTCTACATAAGGGACGCCAACAAACCGCAGCGCGAGACGCGCTTTCTAAACCTGGTGCCACTATTTGAATAACGGAGCCGCCGTGAGGGAAACGGCGTACTGGTGTCATTTTGCCCTGAACTCTGTATCCTTGCCGTGAGGGGAACGGCCGCAACTGGACTCCACTTCCCAGACTCCTTTGCTCCGGGCGCCTGCGTAGTTGTCATCAGGCAGCGCCCGGGCTCTACATAAGGGACGCCAACGAACCGCAGCGCGGGACGCGCGCGGGATGCGTGCGGGACGCGCCCGGTCCCGTCCTAGCCCGTCAGAGCCAGGAAGAGGCAGGGCAGGGCCTGTCCACTAAGCTGTTTGGTGTGGCAGAGCGCTGTGTTTCAGAGAAGGTGGGCGGCGTAGCAATTGCATCATTGATGAACTTATTGTTTATTTTTTTTTATGTTGTAGTTGTCTGCTGCGTATCGCCTTAGGTTGTTGTGTCGCCACAGAGGAAGATGGGCTGTTTTTGTGTAGGGCGGATTTTGGTTTTGCTTTAACATGACTAAAAGAAGGGCTGTTATTAAGGTGGGGGGGACATTAGACGATTATTTAATTAGGGTTGAGTCTGCACTGAATCTTGAGATCCAAGCCGTGGAACGTAGACTCTCGTTAGATCCCGCTTCTTCTTCACTACCATGCGCCCAGATACAGAAAGACCCACTCGCTTCTGGTAATCCCAGTATAGTTGTTGGCACCACTACCCCCCCAATGTTTATTTCTCCAGATTCGGGGTCATTGGATACTTCCCAGGCTTGTGTTTGTACCCAGAGACAACAAGAGGGAGGTTGGCTCATAAAGGCAAAAAAAAAGAGGTTTCTAGCAAAAATAGGAGAGGCCAAGGGATTAGTAAGCTATCTGTTGTGACGCTCCAACCCGAGCCTAGTGGGACCTCCGTAAAAGGGAAGTGTCCTGATTGTAAAACCAATTCCTTGTCTCAGGTTGCGATCCAACCTCTCCTGGATTACCTATTTGTTAGTCTTAAAGACCATTTAGCTTGCCTCTTAGAACCCGTCCTTCATAAACTGGATCTTATGGCCGGAAGGTTGGATACGCTAGAAGCCAGACTCCTTGGCGATAAGATTTCTGTAATAGGGCCTCCCTTACAGTCAAACGGGGTGATGTCTGTCGGTGTGACCAACGAGGTTTGTAATGCTAGACCACCTAAGTCTGTGGGGGTCTTGCCAGCTATTCCTCCTATAGGGGAAGAGAAGGGTTATGACCCAGGTTTGGAAGTGGTTACTGCTAGGGGCAACAACTATTGTGACAAGCAAAGTCGCCCTCCACTGGGTAATAGGGTTGGTAATGAGGAGGTGGGAGCAGGGGTTTTTATTACTCTTCCCAACTTACACCTCCCTCCGCAAGCCACCCCCTACTCCATAGTCTTGGCTAATGTCCCACCTCTCTTGGAAGGAACCTACGAACATTGGTCAAACCTTAAGAATAAATCCCTGCATTACTTGGGTACTAAAATAGGGAATAGTAAGGCCTTGTTCGATGATTTTAAAATGGTTAGGCGCATTAACTGGATTGGCCAGTCTTACAAGTCCCTTCCTGGGGATTGTGTGGTGTTGAGCTTTAGGTCCCCGGCACTGGTCGAATATATATTGGAAGCCGCTTCTCACCAACCTCCAACATTTAACTCGATTAAAATTCTCCCACTAGGCTTTTTTTATAAGCCAGGGTGTATTCAATCTATGGGGGATAATCGTGCTTTTTCGAGCTTTCCAGTAAGGTCTAATCAGCCCATAGTGACCTCCAATCGCTTTAATATCCTCTCAACATTGGAGGACAATGATTGACGTAAAGCTAGCTTTGCTTGTCCCCTACTGACAGATCCTGGGGTTTCGGGTCTCTCTTGTCATCAGAGCCCGGATACTACTATGTTACTACCTCCTAGTGTTACTCCTTGCACGTCTAACCCCTCTGTTTCTATACAGCCCTTTTCTGTTAAATTGATTGACCCCCTGGTTGTGCCAGGTCAGGTGGTGGAAATTGGCCTTGTTAAATCGCCCCTGAAGTTTGGTTCATGGAACATTGCAGGGTTGGGATCCAGGCTAGACATTCCTGATTGGGCCACTTTTATTGACGATTTTGAGATATGGACATTCCAAGAGACCTGGGCAATGGTCCCCCATTTCCGTATAGGTTTCTTGAATTTTTTTAAACCTGCTGTCAAGGGCCACAGGGGTAGACCGATAGGTGGATTAACCACTTGGGCCCGTCAATGTGAGGGTGGCTCTGTGGCAGAGGTCCCAATCGATAGTCCAGACATTTTGATTATCAGGGTCCAATCTCTCAATGGCTTAATCTCCTTATAATAAACATTTATGTCAGGGGCCTCCCAGGAGGCAAATGTTCACCCACTTGTCTTCTTTTGGAGAACTATTTAGGGCTCAAATCGAAATCCACCAATAAGATAGTGGCTGGAGACTTTAATGTCTGCTTTGAGCCCTTAGGTGTTGATAGTGGGGATCTTACAGAGGATGAAGACTCTCTCTGGGGTGTTCCCCAGTTGGAGCTGGAACCTGTAAGAAAATGGACACAAGCGGCCCTGTTCATGAAAGGTTTATGTTTAAACCAGGGAATGAGAGCAGTTAATGGGCGAACAAAATCGGATAGGCTGGGGAGGATGACCTTTGACAATGGCAGAACTGGGAGTCGAATCGACTATATTTTAGTCAATTTGGAGTTGTGGTCGCTTATTGATGATATGGTGGTAGCAAGTAGAGTCGAGAGTGACCACAACCCACTGGTCCTTTGTATTAATGATAATAGCTTTACTGACCCTCTTACTACTCCTGATGCCCATACTTCTATGGATGTTATTCTTACAAACGATCTAAGAAGGGTGAGATGGCCGAAAATCGCCACTTGTGAGGCTTCTCGGGCAGCTATCAGGAATTTGGTCAGCAATACCATGGCAACTCTCAACCAGTTGAAGTCCCAAGATCTGATTAAGGCTAACATACAGGATATTCACAACGTGCTCTTTACCGAACTTAAATCATTCTTTGTTAGAACTCCATCTTCTATCAGTAAAGGCAAAGAGTTGAGATCCTGCACTTGGTTTAACAAGGACTGCAGACTGGCCCAAAGTGCCTTGATACAGGCCATTAAATCCAGTTCTCCCACTACCATCCAAAAATGTAGAACTGCATATAAATCTGCCCAACTTAAGGCCAAGCAAAATTGGGATGAGGACCGCTGGAGGGACCTACATCAGGCTTGTCATGACCGTAATATGGTCCAATTCTGGCATCTTCTCAAATGGGGCAACTGCCCCTCGGATATCCGGCCCACCACTTATGTTGAGCCACAGCAGTGGGTTGCGGATTTCGAGGAGCAGTTCAAGGTTAGCGATAGGGTGGTTAATAATATTTGTCCATTTGATGTTGAAACCCCCTTGGAATTTTCCCCCTGTGAGGTTAAGTCTGTTTTAAAATGTATTAGGAGTGGTAAGGCCCCGGGCCACGACTGTATCCCTGCTGATTTATTCATCCAAGAGCAAGATGTATGGATCCCGTACTTGACTGTGCTAGCAAACGGCCTTGCGGGTGGTGCTGCTGTCCCTGACTCATGGCTCGGGGCAGAGATATTGCCAATTTATAAGAAAGGCGATTGCTCTGCCCCGGCCAATAATCGACCAATTAGCCTTATTGACGCAGTACAAAAAATTATAGCCCGCCTTGTACTGGGTCGTATACAATCCTGGATGACTGACTCTAATGTGTTGTCCCCTCTTCAGGCGGGGTTTCGAACACATATTGGGACCCTGGACCAAGCATTTAGGGTTGTACTCCTTTATTGGAAGGGGGTTTTTTGGGGGGGTGGTAAGCTTTATGCGGCCTTCGTGGACCTACGGTCCGCGTTTGACCTTGTGCCGAGGGTCAAGTTATGGGAAGCACTTTTGGAGATGGGCATGCCCAAAGAATTGGTGTCCTTCCTGGTTACCATTCACGATAATACGTATGCCCGTGTTCGATGGGGCAAACCAGGGGAGGTGACGGACAGATTTAAAGTATCCAAAGGAGTTCACCAAGGGTGTGTGCTTGCTCCCACTCTGTTCTCACTATTCATTAATAGGGTTATAAACTATTTCTCCAACCATCAAACTGATGCTCCCTCTTTGGCTGGAATGAAGATTCCCCTACTCATGTTCGCAGACGATACTCTTCTGATTTCGAAGACGAGACAGGGCTTGCAGTTAGCCCTGTCTCGCTTCGAGGTTTTTTGTCGCGAACATGAGTTGGAAATAAATGTTGGGAAGACCAAGTTCATGGTTTTTCGAGGCCCCAGGCGCATTAATGCGCAGGTATGTTTGGGTGGTGTCAGTTTGGATCAAACGGCTGTGTTTACTTATCTAGGGGTTACCTTTAGCGAGACTTGCAGCTGGTCAAACCAGCTGGATCTTCTCGCTCTTAAACATGCCCAATTAGGTGGAGCTTTGTTGAAAGAGCATAAACATTCTTTAACAAAACCAATAGCTCCCCTAATGAAGATTTATGGCTCCAAAACTCTTCCTGCCATTTTATATGGTGCTGAAATTTGGGGCTTTAGTAACCTGTCCAAATTGATGACTGCCCAGAACAAATTTCTCCGGTCAGCAATAGGGCTTCCGCAATCAACACCGCGTATTCCATTATTATATGACTTGGGAATCCAGCCTCTGGAGGACTTGGCAGGGTATAGACCCCTGGCGTTTTTGCGACGCCTGTGGACTACTCCCGAATTATCTATCTATGCTAAAGCCCTCTTGGAGGTCAAAGGGCTGGAGGGTTCGCATAGGATATCATGGTTGTCTGGTATTAAAACCCTGTTGACAGACCTTGGGATGGGTTACCTTTGGGCCAACCCAGACACTGCAGTTTTCCCACCGAAAAATGTTTTAAGGGACGCTTATTGGTGTATGATTAAGAACAGGAGATTTGCCTCCCTTACGGGCACCTCCATGACTGCTACATTTTTCGCTCTTAAAGACGAGTCTGTTTATGAAGGTTACTGGGACACCATTATGAAACATCTTGATCGTAAACTGTACCATCAGTTTAGAGTGGTGTTCTGCTTGGGTTTTCGGATCAGATAGAACCCGCTCATCGGAGCCTCACTAACCCAGCCAGAACGTTACCCCCTCCCTAGAACCTATTTACAATAGTGCAACCACATATATCTTACCACCTAAGGACAGGGAATTCCTACTATACATACCAAGACCTCTTATAATCAGCGGCCTCGCGATCCCATACGGATCCAGACCTCTCTGCCCATACGACAGTATCACAAGTGGCGGCCTCACGGTCCCATACGAACCCAGACCTCTCTACCCAGACGGCAGTCTCAGCACAATCGGCGGCCTCGCGATCCCATACGGATCCAGACCTCTCTGCCCATACGACAGTATCACAAGTGGCGGCCTCGCGATCCCCTACGAATCCAGACCTCTCTGCCCATACGACAGTATCACAAGTGGCGGCCTCGCGGTCCCATACGAACCCAGACCTCTCTACACAGACGGCAGTCTCAGCACAATCGGCGGCCTCGCGATCCCATACGGATCCAGACCTCTCTGCCCATACGACAGTATCACAAGTGGCGGCCTCGCGGTCCCATACGAACCCAGACCTCTCTGCCCATACGACAGTATCACAAGTGGCGGCCTCGCGGTCCCATACGAACCCAGACCTCTCTACCCAGACGGCAGTCTCAGCACAATCGGCGGCCTCGCGATCCCCTACGAATCCAGACCTCTCTGCCCATACGACAGTATCACAAGTGGCGGCCTCGCGGTCCCATACGAACCCAGACCTCTCTGCCCAGACGGCAGTCTCAGCACAATCGGCGGCCTCGCGATCCCCTACGAATCCAGACCTCTCTGCCCATACGACAGTATCACAAGTGGCGGCCTCGCGATCCTATACGAATCCAGACCTCTCTACCTAGACGGCAGTCTCATACGACAGTTCATCCTATGATCACCATAACATACAAAAAGGGAATCAGTCTCACTATTCATCAGATCACACAAGGATTGCCAGTTCGAGCATAGCCTGTTCTCAGGTTCGAGGGGCTCCTCTTTCCCTTATTCAGTTACCACTTACCTGATCAGGGTTAACATCTGTTCATGTAGCCGCAGCTGACTAGAAGAATAGGCTACCCTCTTATACAAGAACACACAGCACATGTTGGTTCACTACAAACTGGATACTTTATTACTCATTACATACACAATCACATAACATTACGATATAACACATAACCTGCAAAGAAAAGTGAAAGATTAAGTTGTACACTCTAATAAGAAAGGGTCGACATCACCTTAGTAGTATGTAGCCTGCACTCAGTGGTCATCTAGGTTCCCTTCTCGTCTGTGCCTCGGCTCGCCTGGAATCACCCTTCTCCGAGTCACTGGGACCTCTTCCTTATCGGCTACTCTCTCCTCTCTGGCTATTCTGCTAGGAAAGCATCTGTCTCTCGGTTCTTCTCCGCCTTCAAGATGGCGTCTGTCTTCCCTGGAATAAGTAGTAGCTTTACTGCTAACGGCTAGATGCCGCCTACGGACTGAACATGTAACTGCCTCAGACTTTCACTAATATAGAGGTGCGTTTCCTCATGGAAAATTCCGGCCCGTAACCTGCCGCCCACCAAATTCTTGTACCTCCCCGTACCAAGGACACGTTCCCAGCCGGCCGGCCTGATGTAGTGTCTTCGGCATGAAGAAAAATACAATCCTTCGATAAGGGCCGGCCTGAACCGGTTCTCTCCAAGCGAATAACACCTCATAACTAAAACATTACGTTTGACCTAGAAGCATCCCAAGCTGCCGGAGCAGAAAGAAAGATGGAGTCTCTCCCGTTTGAGGCCTACCAGGCCTGAATTCAGCACAGCTCCATG
Source organism: Triturus cristatus (assembly GCF_964204655.1). Classification (NCBI taxonomy): domain Eukaryota; kingdom Metazoa; phylum Chordata; class Amphibia; order Caudata; family Salamandridae; genus Triturus; species Triturus cristatus. Next base: position 1,202,373,601 of record NC_140584.1, read on the forward strand.
AAATACCCTCACTACAGGACAGGTTATCCCTAATACTAACGAATCTATCCCCTAGGCTATGTGTGCGAGCCCTGATCTATGGGGAAGAGCACAGAATCATGTCGAAGTGCCTAGTAAATAGGCTCCATTCACTACTCTAACCCTTAGACTTGAATGGTAAGAGACTGAAGTCACATTTAATCATCTTTTCCTCACAAGAAGGCCGGGAAAATCGAGCAGAACAAGTGGGCGCCCTACCACTGCGAGGTCTCACTAAAAGCTGGAGTCCTCTTGGTAGTGATAAGTGCCCCTTTTGTGTGGATATGATCGAATCTATGGATCATTTTCTTTTTTGCTGTCCATCCTACCTTCTTCCTCGACGTGTTTGGCTTCGTCCCGTCTGCAGATTAATGAGCACCCGTTCTGCACAGGTTGCCAGTAGAATTTTGAAAACAGACACATCAAAACCTGTTGTAATAGGTGTTGCCAAATTCATTAGTTGGGCGTGGATTCTTAGGGTACGGAAACTTAATTCTTGATATGTGTCCCACACGGTTTCAGTTGCTTTTAAACTAGCGTCATCACTATGGACTTTTAGGTTATACTGGCGTGTGTTTTATTAAATTCTACTATGCTTAGTCATTATGTCTTAATCATTTGACTACTATGAAATATTTTACATGATTTTAATATTTTTATCTTGTACTGTAATATGATATTGTATTTTATATGAACTTTCTTTTTCTAATATGTATAGTATGTCTTTTATGATGTTAATCGAATAAAGACTTATTGACTGACTGACTTAGCTGTATACCATGGGTTAAATAAATCCATTCTCCTTACGCCTTATTTTGCTTACCAAATTCTTTTGTTAAAAGAGGACAAAGTTCCAAAACAAGAGTTTGGTGAGTGTCTATTGCCGAGGCTTGTGAGAGGCCATTCTTAAGTTTATTCCTCAAATATCTCTAAAAAAATGTTGTAGATGTTAATCATGGTCTCTCTGTTGTTCAAAATGGAAGGCCATTGGGGGGAGGAGCTTAGCGCGTGATCAAGATGGCCGCGTGAGCCTAGAGCTCCCGAGACCCTCGCTCCCTCCGGCAGCTATCCTGTCTATTATCCTGCTTTTGATGCCCGGAATATTGGAGGGGAGCTGTTGCTGAGGCGAGAGCCGCTGTCCGGATCGAAATCGCCCACCGGAGACCGAAGTTGTACTGCCTGGAAGTATGTGGCCTACTCCCCGCACGGTGCCCGGGACTTGCGTTGACACAGTGCCCGTGCACTAATTGAACAACAGCGGCCGGGCTGGGGAAGAGTCGGCGGAGGGAAGGTGTTTTCACTTTCACTTTCACTTTCGCCTTCCAGTCTCCACAGCGCCCGGGACGGGGCGTGCGTAGTGCCAGCCACTGGTCGCATGGTTGATTACTCTGTATGGGCAAGGAGATTGTCTACACGGCCGATTGCGATGTCGACCAAATCGGACGCCGACAAACAGAAGCCCAAGAGTACCAGGCGGGGCAGCTACACCCAGACTAACAACATGGACCGTTATGCCCATCAGAAGGGGTCTCCGGGCGGATCGGGCCCGATACTGGAGGCCTCAAAGGACGAGACACCTCCCTCCACAGAACTAACCCTGCAAGATATCATGGGGGCCATCGAAGGGATGAAGTCCTCGATTGGGCAACAATTTGAGACCCTGGCACATAAAGTGGATGCCATATCGATTGACTTCAATCTGGTTCGGGCAGACATGGGGAAAACTAATGAGCGGGTTCAGTCCTTGGACCTCAAGACCGCCGGCCTCCTGGGCGATGTCTCCGGCCTTCAGCAGGAAGTCCGTACCCTGCGGACGGCAAATGATCACTTTGCCCGACGGTTGGAAGAGTTCGAAGGCCGTGCAAGGCGCAATAACGTACGCATCATTGGGGTCCCGGAAAATTCGGAGGAGCAGTCGGTGGACCTGTGTGTGGAGGACCTGGTGGTGAACCATCTGGCGCCCAAAGGCCTCAGTAAGTTCTTTGCTGTCGAACGGGCCCATAGAGTCCCTGGCGGGAGGCCCAAGGTGGGGGCCCCTCCGAGGCCGATTGTCGCCAGGATTTTTAACTTCAGGGACCGAGATGCCATTCTGCAAGCATCGCGGGTGGCCGGCCCGCTGCCATTCCAGAACACTACTGTAAGTTTCTATCCGGACTTTACCCAGATGGTGCAGAAGCAACGGCAAGGCTTCCTGGCGGTCAAGAGAAGACTACGTGAGATGGGACTAAAATATGCCATGCTCTTCCCGGCCAGGTTGCGGGTGGTGTTCGAAGAGCGGACTTTCTTTTTTGAGTCACCTGACATGGTCGGAGACTGGCTGGACACATTGCCCCACGGACGGACTGGCGTGGAACGCTCCGGTGGCGCAGACGGTGGTGGGGATGAACACTGAGCCAGGACTTAAGTACTAGGACTCCGGTTCCTCCGGGAGGTTGATATTCCGGGGGGTAGCGGGGGCAGTATGGGAGCTTTTTCCTCCTCTGGGGTTCTTTTCGTAGATTAGTCGTTATAAGGGGCGACAGGCACACTGCAAGTTGGGGGGCACTTTAGAGCTTACGCAGGGGTGCAGGGTGGGGGGTGGACGGGGGTTGTTGTTGGGATTGTTGTTGTTTTTTGTTATGCAAGGCGTAAAGATGCAAGCTACTGTGACTCGGGTCTGGTTCCACGCAGGGGGTGGTGGTCTCCTTACATGTTGGGATGGGGGGTAGGGGCCTAAAAATACTCAGTTGGAATGTAAATGGCTTGGGGGATCGTATTAAGCGTGGGATTGTCCTGCAATTTCTGAAGCGATGTACCCCTGATATTGTCTTATTGCAAGAGACGCACTTGATTGGTAACACGTGCTATGCACTCAATCGTAAAGGCTATAAATTTGTTGCACATTCCGGGTTTTCCTCGGGTTCTAGAGGGGCGGGAATACTAGTCAGGTCCTCTCTGCCATTCGAGGTTGACTCCACTACCGTTGACGACAGGGGACGCTTTGCGGCAGTAGCGGGGCGGTGGGAGGGCAGGACCCTGGTCCTGGTGTCGGTTTATGTCCCCCCTGCACTGCAGCCCTCTACACTTGCGGACTTAGAGAGGACATTGTTGGATCTCCCAGAGGGAATGTTGGTGGTGGGTGGCGACTTCAATGCGGTTGGCTCTGGCCTGCTCGACAGACACCCGCAGAGGAGTTCGGGGGGGGCTCAGAAGTGGCTTCCTGATTTTATAGATACCCTTGGGCTGGTTGATTGTTGGAGACTGTTGCATCCCACACAACGACAATATACTTTCCACTCAGGGGCGCATGGCAGTCTCTCCAGAATCGATTATGTCCTTACCCTAGCTGCGCACGTCTCCTTTGTCTCTGAGGCCAGGCACATGGCACGAGGTATTTCCGACCATTCTCCGGTGTGGATCTGTATGGATGTTGGCAGAGGAGTGGGTGGTAGGGTGGCCCCAATTAACCCGTGGTATTTCAGGGACCCTGCGACTCGTAGTGCTGTACTGAAGGCGGTCGACCGTTACTTTCAAGAAAAGCTCGGCTCGGTCACGTCGGCGGTGTCCTTGTGGGAAGCGTTCAAAACAGTGATTAGGGGTGAGGCCCTCTCCTTGATAACAGCGGCCAAGCGTCGGAGAGACGCGGAGGTCGCCCAGCTTGAGGCGGAGATCGCGGATCTAGAGTTGGCTCTGGAGGGGGAGGTCACGGCGGAGGCGCTGCACAAGTTGAGCCTTAAACAATCGGAGTACAGGGCCCTCGTGACGGATGCGGCCAAAGCCCTGAGTAGGGAACAGCGGGGCCGTCTGTACGACGTCGGGGACAAGGCCGGGAAATTGATCGCGTGGCTGGACAAAAAGGAGCGGGTCAATCGTGTTGTGCCGGACCTTGTGACGGAGGATGGCGTCATGGTCACGGAGCCGGATGGCATAGTCCAGTGCTTTGCGGATTACTTTCACACGGTCTATACCTCCGTGTCGGACAGGCCTGTGGAGGATTCATGTGAGCTCCTGCGCGATCTTGCCCTGCCTTGCCTCTCCGACATAGACAGAGACGATCTTGATGGCGACATCACAGTCGACGAGATTGCGGGGGCTATCCGTTCTTTGCGTCCGGGCAAGGCCTCGGGTCCGAATGGCCTGCCAATTGAGCTTTACAAACTCCGACCGGACAAGATCGCTCCGCATTTGCGGGCTATGTTTGTGGAGGCGCGGGAGACGGGCTGCCTCCCGCTTGACCAGCGCCTGGCAACGATCGTGGTCATCCATAAAGATGGCAAGCCCAGGAACCGGTGCAGCTCATACAGGCCGATCTCGCTCCTTAATGCTGAGCCGAAGATCCTTGCCAAAATCCTCGCAAACCGGCTGGTCAGGGTGGTCGGTGATCTGATCCACCCTGACCAATCTGGCTTCATCCCGCATCGGAATACCGCGTTGAATCTTAGGCGCATCCACGGAGTGATCGCAAGGGTGGGGACGATGCGGGAGCCGGCCATGGTGGCTGCGCTCGACGCAACGATGGCATTCGACACGGTGGAGTGGGCATACCTGTGGGCTGCGCTTGTGAAATTCGGCTTCGGGCCCGGATTTGTGGGCTGGGTAAGGCTATTATACGAAGGACCTCTCGCCAAGGTCGCAGTTAACGGTAGGGCGTCCCGTCCCTTCGACCTGGGGAGGGGTACCAGGCAGGGTTGTCCTCTATCGCCGCTGCTGTTCGCTCTCGCCCTTGAGCCGCTGGCGGCCTGGATACGATGGCACCCAGATGTGAGGGGGATTCGATGGTCCCCTGATCACGAAGACCGCATTTCCCTCTATGCCGACGATATTCTGCTCTATCTCACTTCACCCCGGAAGTCCCTTATAGTTGTCTGCGACATATTGACTTCCTTCGGGAGGAACTCGGGGCTAACCATTAACTGGGGTAAGTCGTATCTGTATGCCCTGTGTGGAGACGTCCCGGTTCCCCCGCGGAATTGCCCGATCCAGATCGCCCAGGAGGGTTTCTTGTATCTTGGGATTTATATCTCTGCCGACCCAACGGTACGGTATGAGAGGAACCTGCTCCCTCCGTTGGCGCGCCTGCCGCGGGATGTGGCGGGCTGGCGGCGGCTGCCGCTTTCCCTCCTTGGCCGTGCGGTGCTATTCAAAATGATGTCTCTTCCCCGTTTTCTCTATGCCCTGCAGAACACCCAGGAGCTGGTTCCGGCCAGCTACTTTCGGGAGGTTGAGAGTCTACAGCGTTCGCTGCTGTGGGATGGCCGCCCGCGTATAGCGATAGCAAAATTAACTCTCCCTTGGTACGACGGGGGTATCGCGCTTCCCGACATCCGAAGATACTATTGGGCCTCCCAACTGAGCGCGATCAATCATGGAGTCTACGGTCCGACGCTTAGCCCTGGCTTTGCTATGGACCGGTGGTTGCTGCGGGGTGGTGGCTATTATAGAGCACTTTATTCGAGGCCACCGGCTGGGTCCCTCACAGGGCCGACCGGGGTGGCGGTGCACGTGTGAAGACAGTCACAAACTCCCTGGGATGGAAGGATAGGCTCACCCTCGCCACTCCGTTGTATGACTCGGACATGTTGGGGAAACTCTGGCACTCTAAGGGATTCGACAAATGGGATCTGATTGGCATCTCCAGGGTGGGGGACATGCTGACCAAGGGGCGGATTAAGTCGTTTGACGAGCTGCGGACGGAATATGCGCTTGAGGGCACGGAATACTTCCGGTATGCGCAGGTGCGCCATGCGCTGCAGTCGGCCCTCGTTGAGGGGGAAAAGGTGCCTGAGTCCTCTCCATTGGAGAACCGGATCCTGGACGGCCATATGCCGGAGAGCACAATCTCCCTAATTTACAAAAAGCTTGTGAACGTTCGGACCGATCTCCTCCTGGGGGTGCGGGACCAGTGGACTAGAGACGGTCTTGAGCTGGACGATGTGGATTGGCAGTACGCTGTCTCCTCTCCTAAGGAGGTCGCAATCCCCGCCAGGTTGCGGCTGGTCCAGCTTAAGATACTCCACAGAGTTTATGTCACTGGGCCCCGATTGGTCCATATGGGTTTCTCCGAGGATGGGCTGTGTAAGAGGGGCTGCGGGATGGTGGGCACCTTTCTGCACATTATATGGGAGTGCGGTGTGATTGCAGAACTATGGAAGCGGATTCACGTTGTGATGCAGGAGGTCACGGGTATTGTATTGCACCCAGAGGCGCGGCGCTGTCTTTTGAATGTGTGGGGTCCTACAGTTTACGACGCGGCGCAGACTCAATGGGTGACCCTAGGTAATATGGTGGCTAAGCGAGATATTGCAAGATTGTGGGGATCCCCTAGCCCGCCCACCCTGGATGCATGGAAGGACAACATGGACTGGTGCATGTTCCGGGAGAAAACGGTGTATAGTGCGCGGGGGAGGCCCAAGAAATTGCATAAGGTATGGGGAGGTTGGAACCAGTATAGGGGGTACATATGTTTGCCTCCTGCCACTGAACCACTAGAGGAGCAACTTTCCCCCTAGCCTCGCTTCCGACTTGGGTCTTTCTGACGCACCTCCGCTAGAATGTTAGTGCCTCTGCTTCTCCCTCCTCCTCTCAATCGGTGGCTTGATCTGATGTTGGAAATGGGGCCGCCCCCTCGTTGGGAACTGACGCGAACTTGTGATGTATATTGCCTTGCTTGTTGTGTTCATTTTCAAAATTGGAACCTTTGTTTTTATCCTGCATGAGAGCTATAGATGACTGCACGTGTCGATTGACGAGCTGCCGAACCTCCGGGTTGTCGGCTGAATAGCTGTGTATCTGAATTATACGAATAAAGGTTTTTAAAAAAAAAAAAAAAAAAAAAAAAAATGGAAGGCCATTTAAGTGTTCTACGGTTGTTGAATTGAATTTGAATTTGAAGGGTTTTGTATAGCGCTCGTACACCTGGCGGTTTCTTGGCGCTCACTGGTAACAGCTACTCAATCGGTCGGAAGAGGGGGGGGACGGTAAAAGGATCAGGATGGGAAGGCTTGGGTAAAGAGAAAAGTCTTGAGATCTCTGCGGAAAAGGGGGTATTGAGTGCAGGATCTGAGGGACAGTGGGAGAGAGTTCCAAAAAGCTGGGCCCGTGGTAGCGAATTTGGAACCACCCCATTTCTTCCGTTTGAAACGGGGAACCACGAGAAGGTGGTGGGAGGAGGATCGGAGGTCTCGTGATGGAGTATAGGGTTGAATAGCTGAGTTGATGAAGGAGGGGGCGGATCCTGTCCTGGCTTTAAAGATAGTGCAGCCGAGCTTGAATAAGACGCGCTGCCGGACAGGGAGCCAATGGAGGGAAATAAGAAGAGGGGTAACATGGTGTGATTTGGAAAGGTTAAAAACCAGCCGAGCTGCCTGGTTTTGAACCAGCTGGAGGCGCCTCATGAGGTAGTCCGGCATGCCATGGTAGAGGACATTGCCATAATCTAGGCGAGATGTCACCATGGCCAGTAGAATTAGTTTGAGCGCGTCTGGGGCAAAAAATCGTGAGACTCTGCGGATAGTTCTGAGTGAGAGAAAGGCTGATGACACCACAACAGAGACTTGGGAGTGTAAGGAAAGTTGGTTATTGATTTTGAAACCAAGGGTTTTGACAGAGGATACAGGAGTGGGTGGGGGACCTAGTGATGGGGGCCAAAAGGAGGGGGACCAGGGACTGGAGCAACCACCTGTCAACACCAACTCCGTCTTATCGGGGTTGAGTTTCAGGTGGTTGAAATTCATCCAGTCCTGGATAAAGGTCATGATGGACTGAACCTTGGAAATGGACTCTGGGGCAGAGGAAAGGTAAAAGATGAGCTGGAGATCATCTGCATAGTTGTACACAGAGACCTCCAGCTGCTGTAAAGCAAAAATAAGAGGGGCGATGTAGAGATTAAATAAAAGGGGGGATAGTGAGGAACCCTGGGGTACACCACACTGGATGGGTAACGATTCCGCAGAGAACTCTCCCAGACGAACCGCCTGAGTCCGACCGCTCAAGAAGGAGGACAGCCATAGTAGGGCTGTTCCTCGGATTCCCGCCGCCTCGACCCGTGAAAGTAAGATGGTATGGTCCACGGTGTCGAATGCGGCGGAAAGGTCTAAGAGGATCAGGGCCTGATGTTGATCGGTGTCCATTCCTTGTCGGAGGTTATCCAGGACTGATGTTATGACGGACTCAGTTGAGTGGGCTGGGCGAAAGCCAGCCTGTCTTGGGGCCAAGGCCCCATGACTTTCCACGAAGTCACTCAGTGTTTTGACCACGTGTCGTTCCAATACCTTTGCCAGGAAAGGCAAGAGGGAGATTGGACGAAAGTTAGCAGGGTCGGAAGGGTCTGCTCCAGGTTTTTTGAGGATCGGTACGATCACTGCCGATTTAAGTGCTGGGGTAACGACGCCCTGAGCCAGTGAGCTATTGAGGAGCGCTAAAGGAGGTGAGGGGCAGAAGGTGTAGATCTGCTTTAAGATGTAAGCAGGGCAAGGGTCCAGCGGGGAGCCGGACTTGACCAACGGAAGAATTGAGAGAAATGAGTCGGTCGATAGGGGGGGGATTGAATCCAGATTAGCGGTGGCTGAAGGACGTCGGTGGTCAGTGAAGATCGGGGATGGGGGGGGAATTTTAATTTTAATTTTCCTGATTTTATCTAAGAAGAAGTGATTAAGGGAGTCACATAGTGATTGAGAGGGTGATGGTTTGAGTGAAGCTCTGTGGGAAAAGGCAAGGTCTTGGATGATAGAAAAGATTTCTCTCGGCCTATTCTCCGCTAGTTGGATTTTAGAGGAGAAATAGTTTTTCTTTGTGTCTAATATGGCTTTCTTGTACTGAGTGAGGAGTTCAGTATACCTGGTTTTAGCAATGGGGCAGTAGTTTCGTCTCCATTGTCGTTCGGCTTGGCGGAGAACGAGTTTTAGGTTCTTTAGATCGTCTGAGAACCAGCGGTTTGCGTCTTTAGAGCGCTTGGTTGCGATGCGTTTTAGAGGGGCGACAGTGTCGCACCCAGCTCGTAGCCAGTCGGTGATGGCGTCTACCTGGCCAGAAGAGGGTAGCGCAGTCAGGTCGGGGCTGGAAGAGGAAAGGAGGGTCGATAATGTTTCGATGTCGACACGATTCCATGAGCGCGCCCAGACATTCCTCGCAGGAGTGGGCTTGGCTGGTGGGACAGGGGCTAGGGATAGGGTGATCAGTGAGTGATCCGACCATGGACATGGGGAGATTGAAGGAGAACTGATCGGGCAGTCGCGTTGCCAGATTTGGTCTAGAATATGACCCAACCTGTGCGTGGGAGTATTGACGACTGATGTAAAGTTGAGCGACTGAAGAGAGTCTGAGAATTCCTTAGACGTCGCGCATTCCGCAGGGTCGGAGGGCCAGAAATTAAAATCTCCCAGTACAAGGATGGAAGAATGGTTAACAACCAAAGTCGCCATTAGGTCTTGAAAACAGGGGAGGAACGTTTGAGGGGAAGACGGGGGTCGGTACACAAGGACACAAGTCAGAGGGGGAGAAAAGGAAAGGGATCGAACCACTAAACAGTCTGAGGTACCCATGGAGGGGGAGGCCAGGGGGTGGAAAGTGAGCTCCTTACGTGCGATAAGGGCTACCCCTCCGCCAGGCCTGGCCGAGGGGCGGTCGGCTCGAATGGCATAATAGGTGGGGGGGAGTATCGCCAGCAGGGAGGGAAGAGAACTGTCTGAGAACCAGGTCTCAGTGAGAAATAATAAATCCGGTTGATGGGATTCCAGTAGAGTGAAAAGATCAAGCTGGTGTTTTACTGCTGATCGTGTGTTTAGGTACATAGCCGTTATTACTGGAGGGGGGAGGACATCCTGAGGCGGGTTCGAGGAAGTGGTCTTTAGGGGCGTGGACAGGATGTTAGAGTGGACTGACTCGTGTACAGTTAGTAGTCCCAGGTCAGAAATACGAGCTAAGGCAGCGGCAGGTAGAGTCCACCTACCTTGCTGAGCAATGAGTTGCGAATGGGAGTATTGAATGCGGGGAGCAGGGTATGTGGCCTCGGGTCTCGGTCGGTCGCGGACGGGCGCAGACGGGCTTTCCTTAGGCGCGCCTTCGGCGCGCAAACGGCGCGCCCGCTGCGCTCGTCCGCTGCGCTTCCTGTAGAGGCACATACTTATAGGATAGTAAGTAGATGGGCGGTGGGCGTGGCCTCCGAAGGGGGCGTGGCCTCTCAGTCGGCCGTGGCGCTGGCAATCGCTTTGCGCGCCGATTTTACAACAGCGGAGGGTCCGCTTCTGTGTAGCATAGGCTTGGGGTAAGAGTGCAAGTATTTAAAAGCACAGAATTTACACAATAAACAATTTAAAAAATGCGAGCGCTCTCCCGGCTTTCCGCCTCAGGAGCAGCGTGTCAACAGTAAGGGACGCTCGTGATCAGCGTCGCTTTTGTTCAGTGGGCGGTGGGCGTGGCCTCCGAAGGGGGCGTGGCCTCTCAGTCGGCCGTGGCGCTGGCAATCGCTTTGCGCGCCGATTTTACAACAGCGGAGGGTCCGCTTCTGTGTAGCATAGGCTTGGGGTAAGAGTGCAAGTATTTAAAAGCACAGAATTTACACAATAAACAATTTAAAAAATGCGAGCGCTCTCCCGGTATTGTTACCTATAGTAAGTTGGATAAGGGTGGGATCTTTAGCAATTGCTGGTGCATTACACCCTATCCATTCTAGGGTCATGGGATAGTGATCACTATCTTCCATTTCCCTATCTATCCTGAAATCTAACAAGATTGTACCATGTTATTGTGTTACGTAGTCAATTCTTGAACGGGCATTTCCCCTCCTAAATATGTGAAAAAGGGCCACACTTGTTACCATTCTTGGCCCTTCCGTTACATGCTCTCAGGCCATGTTCTGTTTTGAATTGTGCTGGCTGTAGGGCTGCATTAGTGCACAGTACATGGTTGCCTATTTCTAATTGAGGAATACCTACTAGCATATCCTCCTCCTTAGTTATCATGTCCAAGCCTATGAGGGGTATCAAAATCTCCATCTATGATTATTGTATCACTGGGATCTATCGGCCACGTGTATTACATTTGGAAATTGTGATTACCTAATTGCGATGTTCTGAGAATTACTGTTTCTTAATGTTGTTTTATTACTATCATTTACTTGCATTGTCAGTGATTTTATTCGTTCTTTTAAGCCTATTAGCTCATTAGTTAAATTATTTATATAAGAGTGTTTTTACTTCATCAACACTACATCTACAAACACCAATTCCTGAAGGGTGTAGCTAGTCTAATTCTGGTAATACTCCTTTGTATATTACAGGCTCTTCTTTTGAGCTTGTGGGGCTTCTTAAACTTTGTCCTAATATTTCACTTGATAGTGGTGCAAATCTATTTTCACAAGCGATTGTCATTACATTCCCTCCCTCTCTTTACTCTTGTCTGCATTAGGCTACTCTCTTTTACCAACTGCTGCTCTTGTGTATGATTTAGCACTATAACATTTTTATTGGTAGGATTTGTTGACCTAAATGCAAGATCATATTTCCCACCACATTCATTTCTATGGGTTTGTTACCCATTTTCCCCTTCTGTTTTACCCTCCCTTTCGAAGTATAGTAGAAGTTATTTTCTTCTTCTGTGCTTTAAAATGTTGTACCTGGTCGCCCAGCATGCATTCGACTTCCTCTATTAGATCGTCTATTCTGTAATTGTACAATTTTATCCTGCATTCTTCATTATTTTTGCCGTTTTCTCTGAAGGAGCCTCGTTAGCTTCCCTTTTTACCATTGAACTTGGATTCCTATTCCTCACCCAACTATACAACTGTGTGCACTATACAACAACTAAACCCTCTTTGAAAGTTTGGCAGGAGTACACACAAAACCAACAAGTAGAATAGAACTCAATATTGTGTCCGTTTTAGCACATAAACTTAACTTGGTTCAATTAAGCAGCGATCGCCAAATATGTCCACTTAGTTCATTAGCACAATGCTACAGTACCTTGATTCTATTGCTCACATAAACAACTGAGTAGTGTGTCGGTTATAGCTGGATATCTCTTGCAATCGAGATGTCAGGGGAGGGCCCAGCACAGCCTCCTCGAGACTTCAAGGGAGTGCCCAGCCGCTGATATGGTCTTGTCTAAGGGTCAAGGATTACCGCCTGGCTGCCTCCTGGCGGGAGAGCGCGGTAAAGGCTGCTGGTCCTTTGAGTCCTCCAAGGGCCAGCAACATCCAGGTCAGTGCTGCAGCAAACTGGTAATGGCGCTCAGCCCCTCCAGAGCCAGAGACCTGAGATGTGGCTGCAAAGTAGGGCAGGTTTAGCCCCAGTAGACAACGGGCTGAGTGTGGTGCAAACAAAGAAGGGGGGCCTCACTGCCCTAGTTTAGTTGCATAGGGGGCACAGTGGGAGGGTGCAGTACTAGAGAGCCTAGTGTGGAGCCTTAGCGGGACACCTGCGGCAAGAAGGTCGGATGGCAGCTCTACAGGGGCCTTACTGAGTGTTCGTGAGGGGCCGTAATGTACTCACAGGCAGTACCTCTCCACAGAACAAGAATCCAGCCCCCAGCAAAACCCAAGGAGGCAAACTCCAGAGAGCTCCAGCAGCCGGGTGCCCCACAGACCTACGGGACGCCGGCCAGGGTTGTGATAGTTGGGTGCTGGGCCCTAGGCCCGCATGCACTCTGGAAAATGACGGACACAGACACAGTTGGTTACAGTGTAGAACTGGCCACGAGCACGTACGCTAGGCCCCTTTTATTGTCAGGGTCACCTGACTGGTGACGCCTGTGAGGGGTGGGTGTCAAGTGTGGTTACAGCCCCATGTTGAAACACTAGACCAGTGATCAGACGATCACTACATCCCTCCCAAACTTTCTTAAAAGTCAAAACAGAGTCCAAACCTGTGGGAAGGAAACATCATTGAAACAAACTACAATATCATAACAAAACTTCCTCGAAGTCTCTTTAGCTGCTTGCCAACTGCCGGCAATGGAATCCTTGCAGTCGGGATCACTAGTTCTCTTTGGCATGATGTCAGGGTGCCCGGTGGATCCAGTTTTTCTTGGACTCCCAAACGTGTAATGATACTCCACAGTCTCTCTCTTTCTGTTCTCCATACACTGAAGGTACATGTGGAGTGATGGTGGATGAGGTATGTGTTGTCTTCCACCACAAAGTACTGGTTAAGGTATTCGCTCCATATGGGTAGTAGTGATTCTCTCTGCAGATAGGTATGCAGTTGCAGAACGTCCCTCTCATGGATGCCCTTCTCTCGGGGTATCCCCTCTCACAGGATAACCCAGAGGCCCTCTTCTGCCAGGCTTCCACTGGACCGGGTGGACTTCCGCCATGTCACTCCAATCACATTGGAGGAATCGCTACAGGCCACCTCTCGTTTCCCACGCTCCGCCTCAAAGGGTTGTTGTTGGCTCCTGCCCTTTCACACAAGACCTTTGTCCTCCTGGGACCTGCAGACGAGCGGCTGTGGATCCATCTCTCGTGTCAGGACCTGCTGCCACTGGCATCCCTGAGGCCTTTGCCCCTTGGATATCTACGGCCTCCCGTTCTATCCCAAAGGTGGGTGTTGCCAATGGTCCCTCCTGCTCGCCTCTGCCATTACCAGGAGATCGGGGGACTCGTAGGTAGATGTCGTATATGGATGTTTACTCCCCTTGTCCCTGATGTTGATTCCAGGCCCTGTGCTCCGATGTTCATGCGCTTTTCACCTTCCCTTCAGGTGGTTTCCTTCTGGTGTGTAAGTTGACCTGTCACACACCTCTTTACCCTTCTCCTCGGCTTTTCTTCTTCACCATGGCTTCTTGCCACTCAACTTCTGTCTTCTCTTTCCTTCCTTCACGACATTGTCTGGCCTTCTCTCCTGCTTGTCTGCCCTAACCAGGCCTCTTCGTGTGGTGTGCACTCCACACGTGTCTCCCTTGTCTTGTCCTACCCCTAGGACACTGCCTTCACTTCGCTCTGTGACTGGACCGGTCGTCGCGACCTTCTTTCGTTCGATTACTTTTGACTTTCGGTGATATTGCCAGACTTCCCTTCGGACCTCTTCCAGGTCCTCATCCCGGAACTCTCCTTGGTCTTCTTATTTGACATTTCCTCGGTCGTCCTCTTCACGGACCCCTCCGTCATTCTCCTTGCCTGACTTTTTGTCAGATCTCTTCTCTCCGACTTCTTTCTCGGTCACGGCGCTCTGACCTCTTCTGCAGTCACTGATCTCTGACCTCTTCTGCGGTCACTGCTCTCTGACCTCTACTGTGGTCACTGCTCTCTGACCTCTACTGTGGTCACTGCTCTCTGACCTCTTCTGCGGTCACTGCTTCCTGACCTCTTCTGCGGTCATTTCGCTCCCTGCCCTCTGGTAGGTTGCTTCCTTCGTAACCCTCTGGCAGGTTGGCTTCTTCCTTGCGACCGTCTAGCAGGTCGGCTTTATCCTTGCGACCGTCTGGCAGGTCGACTTCCTCCTTGCGACCATTTGGCAGGTCGGCTTCTTCCTTGCGACCATTTGGTAAGTCAACTTCTACGCGCCCCTCTCCTTCTGCTTGCGGTGGCGTGCTTCCGCCACTGGGAGAGTATGCTGCACACTTCCTTCGGTCCCTTTAGAGACTTGCTGCTTTGGGCTGTTGTCTTGGACTCCACTCAGTGTCCATGTACGGTGCTTCATTGTCGTCCTTACTGCTGCAGTGACCACCTCTGGCCAGTACGCGTCACCGCATTCGTTCACACACACCCTGGCAGCTTGTCCTTTGAAATCCTAACAGGGACACTTGTGGGGGTCTGCCCCATTCGCTTATGCAGTCGCACACTTCACTGAAATCTTATGCTTGGCCTTCTATTATATTTACCTTGGCCTTCAGACTGGGGCGCCCTGCACACAAACTGTTCTTCTGTGCACCTTTGTTTTGTCTCTATACCCGTGGTGTTGCTTCTATGACCAGAGCCTTTACTGATTTAGCCGGTGTAGTACTGCTTATCGGCCCCCCATGGCAGTGTTGCATTATGTGAAACAGGCCCAGGCTGTTTGCTTAAAACCAAGGCCTTGCGCTTCCTCTACTCTTCTATGGGTGTGCCGGAACAAGACTTCTCGTGACCTCGGCTACGCCTAGTCACTTCTCACTTCCCCCACAGTTACAGGCACTCGCAGCAAGGTAGGTGCCTTACGTATTTTGTCTATTTACTTTGTTGAAATACTTCTGTTTTATTTCCTATTTCCTGTGCACATTCAACCTGGGCGCCTTTCAGCTACAGTTATTTATGCACTCGGCCACCTTTCTACTATTTGGCCCTTGTCCTGGAAGGCCGCCTGGGCTAAGATTGTCCCTGCTGTGCCCCTATGGGCCTCAGCAGCTTTACTCACGCTGCGGGCAACCCTCCACGATCTCTTCGGTCTCACGGCTGCTTCTGCCACTCATTTGCAGTCTTGTCCGTGATGGCAATCACCTTCATTCACCAGCACCATACCGCCACATGGCCACTAAATGGCAGGGTAACACTTATATCAAAACCCTGGCAGCCTTGCACATGCTGGGCCCTCACGCCGACTCTCACTCAGCGTCCCTCCTGTTCTCTTCCAGCTTCCTCCCTTATTGCTGGGGGGGGGGGCAAAACAGTTCCCTTGAGGCCGCTTCACCTATCCAGGCTGCGTGGACAGGGCACCCTTCCCGTCGGCCGCCGCCGGACCACACTCTGCAGGACCTTCGATGAGTCTTATCTATTTCCTCGCTTTCCCTTGGCGCTCTCAGCCCCTCGCAGCAGGCTCCTCGAGCTTCACGGGCTGCGCGGGGATCAGCGTTGCTACCGGCAGTCTGTATACTCTGCTGTGGGAGGGCTCACCTTGCCCTGGCACTGGGCCAGCCCCATCCCTCCAACGCGGGAGGCTGTGTCTGCTCACCTTTGCCCCGCCGCCCAGCCTCTCCGCTCACACGCTGCGCGGGAGCGGAGGGGCTGGCTTCAGTTCACGCTGGCTGCTCTGAACGGCCACAGGCCGCCCGCTGTCTCCTTTCACTGCTTCACCCCCACCGCAGCAGCCTCATAAAGTCCACTTCGCTGCGTGGGGGGGAAGGCTGGAGCTGGCGCCGGAGACCGCTTGCTCCATGGTGGGTAGAGTTCCTTTTCCTCGCGGGGGCGGTTAGCTACTCCACTCCCTGTTCCCTTCGCCGCAGGCTCAGCTTCTGCCTCAGATGCAGGGTGGGCTCCCGCTGGCGTCATGCTGTTCTGGTTCACTCGCCACGGCCCCTTGACACCTTTCCATTTTCACGGGCTCACCTCCTGCCCGGCAGGTCATCGCTTCGACGCGGGTGGGCACTGCTTGACTCTTCCACCCTCGGGGCTCTTCACACGCCCTGTGGGCTATCGGGCGCGACCGGCACCTCTTCACAGGGGATCTCATTGAAGCAAACACGTCAGGTGCGGGGTGGACTCCCGAACACCTCTCACGCCCAGGGCTCCTCACATGCCCCGCGGGCGATTAGGCGCTTCTCTCGCCTGCTCCAAGGGGGTGCCCTCACCACGGGCAACACTCTCCCCCTTCCACCACCTTCAACAAGGCAGCTGCGCACGCTGGATTAGCCCGCTCGTCGCCAATGTGATAGTTGGGTGCTGGGCCCTAGGCCCGCATGCACTCTGGAAAATGACGGACACAGACACAGTTGGTTACAGTGTAGAACTGGCCATGAGCACGTGCGCTCTGCACCTTTTATTGTCAGGGTCACCTGTCTGGTGACGCCTGTGAGGGGTGGGTGTCAAGTGTGGTTACAGCCCCATGTTGAAACACTAGACCAGTGATCAGATGATCACTACAAGGGTAACAGCACGGCTTCAGGCCCTGGCAACGGCGCAGCCCAAAGTCGGCCCGCCAAGGACGGCAGGCAAGGTGGGTGACGATGCAGTGCACCTCCAGCGGACTCCAATCAGGCGTCTCCCATGAAGCTCCTTGGACCGAGCGAGACTCCGATAGAGATGCTTTTGCTTCAGGTCCCCGTGGGGGTTAGCAGATGGGGCCATAACAGTGCACCAAGGCTCCAAAATAGCAGCTGGGGTCTCTAGGGTCTCTAGGGCCCCCGGGGCGAGAAGCGACAGCCCCGCTGCAGCGTCCCCACACTCAAGATGGTGACCGCAGTCAAGGCCCGACATCGCACGCAGAAACCCGACCAACTAAGCAGCACAGGTGAGGCAACGCCGGCACACCGCACTCCAGGGCACGCCCAGCAGGCTGTAGCAGTCTGGGTTGGGCACCGCAGCAGCAGAGTCCTTGGAGCCACCTGAGATCGTTGCGGGAGCAGCAGCTGAACTGATACTCGCAGTAAGAGCTAAAATACCCTGGGTCAATTCTGGGAAGGGTAGCTTGCACTGTTGTTAAAGTAAATGCATTTCCCTCCACTTGCTTCCAAACGCTCTGCATGCTTCGCAAGCTCTTTAGATGGATCGTGTCAGCACCAGGAAAACACTCTAGTCCTCATCACCAGCTGACTAGACTACAGAAATGCACTCTACGCCAGATTGATCACCCACCTCTTCAAACACTCCAAGCTATACAGAACACTGCAGTCAGACATCCTCGACCTCCCCAGATGGACCAGCATCGCCCCCCCACCTCAGAAGCCTCCACTGGCTCCCCATCCAGAAGAGATGCTGACCCACGCCTACAAAGCCCTCCACAACTCCAGACCTGCACACATCAACCACCGCCTGACCTTCCACAAACCGACCAGACAACTCTGATCACCAACCTTGTCCTCGCACACATCAGCCCCATCGGGTGGAGCCACAGTGGAGGTCGTTCCTTCTCCTACCTCGCTGCAAAATTACGGAACAACCTACCACTCCAGCTCCGAACCGCCCCTTCACACGCTAACTTCAGGAGAGGACTCAAGACCTGGGTCTGCGACAAAAGGCTCACCAAGATGGTAGCGTCCGTGACATGCGTGAATGCTCAACATCAAATGCTTTGAGGTCAAACATCTCAAAGAACATCATCTTAACATTGACCGCTCCGACAACGAGTGAGAGTTGCTGTGAGTTAAAGAAGTGTAACCAATTGCTACACTGCTGGTTGTTTCCAACGAGCAATTGCAGTTTACACCTTTACCATTAAGTCACTGCAGCGTTTCTTATTTTACAGACCAAGAACCTTGTTAAATTAGTCACTGCGCCACAATTTTATGTTGAACACCATGTCACTATGCCTAATCATTCCAGTCTCACCTATCTTTGTTCTGGGAGTTCAGTTTTCCTACCCCTCAGTGTCCTAGATGATAATTTTTTACTAATATTGCAGTGTTATTGTTGTAAAAGGCAGGAAAACAAACCATATAGACTTCATGGTCAGGTGACATTGAGATCTTACAATTGCAGGCTGGATACTTGTTGATAAAAGAAGGCATGTGATTGAAAGGAAAAAGAATGTGAAACACCCTCATAAAAATAAAAAGGAAAAACAGTTTTTCAAGAACAAGGAATGACAAAAGGTAGCTAATTACAGAAATGTAAATTAAATTTAAAAAAACCAAACGTGCTCTTTTAGGCTAAAATAGAATTTAAAAAGACATAAAATGCTTGAGAATAATGGAATAGTGTAGTCTTACAAAGGTTCTCAAAAGGGCTCGTGTAGTGTGCACTGTTTTGTAGTTATTTGTATGAGAACAGCATGTAATGTTTTAAATGTACTCTAAAATGTTATTTAGCAGTGGAGTTTTCAGTCAAATGTACTGGCCTGTTTGCAGTTTAGTTGGATATAAAAAAGAGTAAATGCCGCACATGTGTGCACTTTTCTAGTGATACGTTATTATATTAAAAAAATGTTGTGGGAGATTTCTACCCAATTACTAAACGTTTTTGTAATACTCAACCTCACAACTCAACGCTCACAAACCTTGCAAAGCATCAACAACTAACTGTCATGCCCCGCGGTTCGGAGTGGCAGACGGTCCAGTATATAAGGGCCCGACGCACTCTTGAACGCGCTTAGCGTTCTAGCCAGGAATCCTGTTTCCGTCCTTGGTTCGCGTTGCCTGACTTCCGGTTGTGGGTTTCCGGTTTCCGGAGTTGTTTTCGTGGTTACAGAGTGTTACGCGGTTCATGCCCACGTCCTTGGCGTTCTCGTTGAGACGCTGCTTAATTCGAGATTATATCTTGCTACTTCAGAATAGTTTTCAGACCGCCTTGATCTCGCCGTCAGAGATTCCTCAAGTACGGTCGAGTTGCAGGGTGAAGTGTGAGTGTGTCATTTGTTCCCTTTTCTTTTTTGCAGCTCCTCACATAGTTGCATTGCACATCCTGGTGGCGGCTTTTGGCGTGAGTGGTTATTATCCCCGTTAAGTTTTGGCCCGGTTCCTTCTGCCCCCCCCACTTCCGTAGTCCGCCTAGGCCCCAGCATTTGGTCCCAACATTCCGCTTCCTCCATTCAGCGGGATGTACATAGCTTAGTTTACCGGTTAGTTCGGTACTTCCAATTCCCTTGTGTCACCCAGCCTTTGTTACGCGTCTAGGTTGTTCCTCACCGGCGCTTGGCTCTCAGACTGGGCCTCACCCCTCACATAACCTCGCTGTCTTTTCGCTACAAGAGCATCTACCGAGGCTATTGAACTTCCAGACACCCGAGGGGAAGCACTAGCGTGGATCACGGTATTAGTGGCCGGTGAACAGCTGAAGTACGGTAACAGCGCTGTGCGCTACTCTTTTTCTTACATTATACGATTGGTCAGGCGGGGGAGATAACTGTGTTGTTTTGTTATAGCCTTCTAGCCCTCTGCCTACACCTGCTTAAATCTATCTGTTTCATGGACCATCAGAGAAGAGTATGGGATGCTGAGTTTTGATAAAAGGGTGAGCCTAGTATATGAGGAGAGACGACAGTTGTAGTATATAGGACAATTCTTGAACTACTTGCTTTGTATTACTTAGGAGGCTGACCTGCAATTCCCAAGGTTATAACACTCATGAGTGGAGTCTACACTCACCGTAGAACAGAGCCTCACTGAGAGCGAAAGAGAGTCTACACTCACAGTAGAACAGAGCATAACCGAGAGGTAGGAATTGAGAGTTAGCAAGATCAATAAGAATAGTGAACATTGTGAGAATCTACAATAATAACGCTTTCCTTACAGCCGAAGAGAGCCTCATCCCTGGTTCAGCCACAACCACAACCTTGACGTCACACCCTCCTACCCTTGTTTTGTTACCCTGTTTTCCCCTGGCGTGTCATCCGGTACTCTAGTGTTTGATAGAGACGGAAGGCCATAGGGGAAGATAGAGACCTACTCTTCAAGTACCTGACGCTCCTGCAGACAAAATCTGAGGACCCTTACAGAACGCTAAGCCTAACGGTGTGTTCTGCCCGAGCGTCATGGACTTAGGACCAGTCACGTTGGCGTATGTAGCCAGCATGATAGGCAATTTACAGGCTGAGACTCAGGCCTTGGCAGTCCGAGTGGACGCCCTGCAAGGCCACCGTGGAGAAGCGTCCGCGGGTGAGAGAAGCGTAGTTCAACAACCTGTTATACAGGTTACTACACCTCAGTCCATTCCCTTGGCTCCGCCGGAGCGTTTTGCGGGAGACGCCGCTAGATGCGCGGCGTTTCTCAGCCAATGCCAGCTGCACTTTGCTTGTAAAACGAACTGTTTTCCCTTAGATCAATCCCGAGTGGCATTCACCATATCCTATTTAAGTGGGTCCGCAGCAGATTGGGCCATACCCTTGGTGGACAGGGATGATCCTTTGCTGTACAACTATGCAGCCTTCAAGAGTGAATTCCGGAAACTATTTGACAGACACACGTATACTCATGCTGCGGATACTGAGTTGTTGGCATTGAAGCAAGGCAGTCACGATTTAGTACAATATGTTACCTCCTTTCGAAGATTAGTGGTAGAAGCAAACTGGCCGGAGGAAAAACGCAGCACCCTCTTTTATAGAGGTTTAAAAGACGAGTTGAAAGATGCACTATCACAAATAGTTGCCTTGCCTAGTTCCTGTACAGATCTCATTGATTTGGTAGTCCAGATAGACCACAGGTTACGTGAAAGGAAAAACGAAAGGGGGAAAGGAGAACCCCGCTATGTGTATTCCAAGGAAAAGAAGAGTGACTTGCCTAAGGCTCTGGATGAGACTGAGCCTATGCAGATAGGAGTGGTCCGGGGCTCTTTGACGCCCGAAGAACGACAAAGGAGGCGAACTGAGAAACTCTGCATGTACTGCGGTAAAACCGGCCATTTCTTGAGAAATTGTCCGGTTAAGCCAAGCCAAGGACCTCGACAGGGAAACTAGAGAGTCCGGGGTCTTCCGAGACCAGGCTCCCGGGCAGTTCAGGATGTACGGTCTCCTCTGTCGAGCACGACCTCTCTCCCACTCCACATTTGTATGTCACTGCATACCTCTCACTGGCACACTACGGTCTTCATGTAAAAATTATGATCGACTCCGGGGCTTCGGGGAATTTCATGGACGTCGAGTGGGCTAGAGCTAATTTAATTCCATGTCAAGAGAAGAAGCACTCCAATAAAGTCACCACTATCGATGGCAGTCCACTAATTTCGGGGCATGTAACCCATCAAACAGTGAGGCTTCACATGAGTATAGAGCCCCAGCATCAAGAAGACTTGTCTTTTGATTTGATTCGGTCACCACAGATTCCAGTGTTATTGGGTATTCCGTGGTTAAAACTCCACAATCCCATTATAGATTGGGAAACTTCCACTTTGTCGTTTCGATCTGCTCGGAGACAAGAGATTGTGATAGCACACACTCAGGGAAACATTGTTTCAGAAACCCTGGAAAGCATACCTGAATTACCCACCTGTTACAACGATTTGAAGGCAGTATTTGACCCCCAAGAAGCAGATACCTTACCCCCACATAGAGCATATGACTGCCGTATAGATCTTGAGGCTGGAGCCAGAATACCTTGTAGTCGAGTCTACTCCCTTACGGAAAAGGAAAACACGTATCTAAGAGAATACCTGGATGACATGTTGGAGAAGGGGTTTATCCGACCCTCGCGTTCTCCTGCCTCCTCTTCCCTGTTTTTTATACCTAAGCGGGAAGGGGGATTAAGATGCTGCATTGACTACAGAAGGCTGAACCTAGTTACCATTAAGAACCGGTATCCGTTACCTCTCATCTCTTCTCTACTTGACAAGGTACGGGGCGCACAATACTTCACGAAACTAGACCTACGTGGAGCCTACCATCTGGTGCGAGTCAAGGAGGGAGATGAGTGGAAAACAGCCTTTTGCACCACATATGGGTTATACGAGTATCTCGTAATGCCCTTTGGGCTTTGCAATGCTCCCGCGGCATTTCAGTTTTTTATCAACGAGGTGCTGAGGGACATGCTCGAGAAGTATGTGATAGCCTATATTGATGATCTGCTGATTTATTCTGTTTCCCTGTCTGATCATGTGCTTCATGTACGGCAGGTCCTAGAACGCCTCCATGAGAATAAATTATATTGTAAATTGGAAAAGTGTACCTTTCACACCCAAGAGGTGCCCTTTTTGGGCTTTGTTGTGTCGCCATGGGGTCTGGCGATGGATCCCGGTAAGGTTAAGGCCGTCCTTTCTTGGCCAGCGCCCAACACCGTCAAAGAATTGCAGAGTTTTTTGGGCTTTGCCAATTTTTATAGGCGGTTCATAAAGAATTTTTCGGACTTGGCAACACCGCTTACGGCCCTATTAAAGAAAGGTGTCCCGTATTTATGGTCCAGAGAAGCAGAGAATGCATTTCAACAATTGCGTCTCGCCTTCACCCGAGCCCCTGTCCTGCACCACCCAGATCCCTCCTTACCTTTTGTTGTAGAGGTAGATGCATCACAAGTGGCGGTGGGGGGGGGTGCTCAGTCAAATAGATCCTGTCACTGGCCTGAATCATCCTGTAGCCTATTTTTCACACAAGTTCTCTCCGGCTGAATACAATTACGCAATTGGGGAAAAAGAGCTCCTTGCGATCAAAAAGGCCTTTGAAGAGTGGCGGCAGTATTTGTTGGGTGCCCGACATCAGACAACAGTAATTACTGATCATCGCAACCTCCAATACTTGAAGTCAGCCAAGGCATTGTCCATGCGACAAATGCGCTGGTCGCAATTCTTTTGTGAGTATGATTTCAACATTCAATACAGACCAGGAAGGAGGAATGGGAAGGCCGATACCTTGTCCCGCTTCGGTTTTTCTCAACCCGAGGTGCCCTTGGAATCCCCGAATATTGTCCCCAGAGAGGCCTTCATAGGTGGGGTGCTCACGGAGGATCAGTTTCTCACTCAGGTTAGACAGAGCCAGTCGTCATCACTAATGGGGGAAATACTGGGGTCCCATTCGACTACAGTCCAGGATGGGTATGTGTGTGTGCTGGGAGGCGTGGTATTGCCCACCAAAGAATTGCAGAATCAGGTATTGGAGTGGTACCATTCCCACGCCTTGGCGGGCCATCCGGGAATAAAAAAGACTGCACGAATGATAAGGGACCGGTTCTGGTGGCCAGGCATGATTAAGGATATAGAAACTTATGTTAAGACCTGTCACATCTGTGCTCAAACCAAAGTCTCCCGCCAAAATCCTGTGGGGTTGCTCTTGCCTCTCCCTGCTCCACCCAGTCCTTGGCATACTGTGTCCCTTGATTTTATTGTTGACTTACCTGTGACCCGACACAAAAACAATACCTTGCTGGTGGTGGTGGATCTGTTCACAAAAACCGCTCACTTTGTCCCCTTATGTGGCTTACCCACTGCAGTGGAGCTAGCTTTAGTGTTTTTACGGGAGATAGTCCGTTTCCATGGGTTTCCTTCTGTGTTGGTATCTGATAGGGGTGCCCAATTCGTATCCCGGTTTCGGAGGGGTTTATGCTCCCTGCTCGGGATAGATGTCAGGTTATCCTCGAGTCATCATCCCCAGTCAGACGGGCAGACCGAGAGGGTTAATCAGTGTTTCGAACAATACATCAGAAACCAAGTCGTACAGAAACCCTCAGAGTGGGATGAGTGGGTGTGGGTAGCGGAGATCGCCTATAACAACAGCCCACATTCCTCCACAGGTCTCTCGCCTTTCTATTGCTCTAGTGGAGTACATCCCAAGTTGTTGCCTACAGGGATTACCCCGGGCGGTCCTACTCCAGCAGCCAATGACTTAATACAGCTATTGCAGGATATCCATAGGAATACCCTAGTAAACCTGGAAGCTGCAAAGGTAAAATACAAGGAGGGGGCGGATCTGCACTGACCATTAGAACCCATTTTTGAACCAGGGGATAGGGTGTGGCTTTCCACCAAACATCTGGCACTTCGTGGTCCACGCAAGTTCAACCCTACATACATAGGCCCCTATAAAGTACTGAGTGTGATAAACCCGGTGGCTCTGAAACTGGAATTGCCCGCCTCTTTTAAGATCCATCCGGTATTCCACGTTTCTTTGGTGAAACCTGTAGAACCTGGTACCCACATCCCTAGAAAACCAGCTCCTATCTCTCTTCGGGATGCCGAAGAGTATGAAGTTGAATCGATTGTAGACTCCCGTGTAGTGCGAAACACTCTCCAGTACCTACTGCATTGGAAAGGATATGGAGTGGAGGAACGTACTTGGGAGCCGGCTATCAATGTGCATGCCCCGAGGCTTATCCGACGGTTTCACCTGCAACATCCCGAGAAGCCAAAAAGGGTGGGGGTCCGTTGTGGGGGGAGTGTGCTGTCATGCCCCGCGGTTCGGAGTGGCAGACGGTCCAGTATATAAGGGCCCGACGCACTCTTGAACGCGCTTAGCGTTCTAGCCAGGAATCCTGTTTCCGTCCTTTGTTCGCGTTGCCTGACTTCCGGTTGTGGGTTTCCGGTTTCCGGAGTTGTTTTCGTGGTTACAGAGTGTTACGCGGTTCATGCCCACGTCCTTGGCGTTCTCGTTGAGACGCTGCTTAATTCGAGATTATATCTTGCTAATTCAGAATAGTTTTCAGACCGCCTTGATCTCGCCGTCAGAGATTCCTCAAGTACGGTCGAGTTGCAGGGTGAAGTGTGAGTGTGTCATTTGTTCCCTTTTCTTTTTTGCAGCTCCTCACATAGTTGCATTGTACATCCTGGTGGCGGCTTTTGGCGTGAGTGGTTATTATCCCCGTTAAGTTTTGGCCCGGTTCCTTCTGCCCCCCCCCACTTCCGTAGTCCGCCTAGGCCCCAGCATTTGGTCCCAACATTCTGCTTCCTCCATTCAGCGGGATGTACATAGCTTAGTTTACCGGTTAGTTCGGTACTTCCAATTCCCTTGTGTCACCCAGCCTTTGTTACGCGTCTAGGTTGTTCCTCACCGGCGCTTGGCTCTCAGACTGGGCCTCACCCCTCACATAACCTCGCTGTCTTTTCGCTACAAGAGCATCTACCGAGGCTATTGAACTTCCAGACACCCGAGGGGAAGCACTAGCGTGGATCACGGTATTAGTGGCCGGTGAACAGCTGAAGTACGGTAACAGCGCTGTGCGCTACTCTTTTTCTTACATTATACGATTGGTCAGGATGGGGGAGATAACTGTGTTGTTTTGTTATAGCCTTCTAGCCCTCTGCCTACACCTGCTTAAATCTATCTGTTTCATGGACCATCAGAGAAGAGTATGGGATGCTGAGTTTTGATAAAAGGGTGAGCCTAGTATATGAGGAGAGACGACAGTTGTAGTATATAGGACAATTCTTGAACTACTTGCTTTGTATTACTTAGGAGGCTGACCTGCAATTCCCAAGGTTATAACACTCATGAGTGGAGTCTACACTCAACGTAGAACAGAGCCTCACTGAGAGCGAAAGAGAGTCTACACTCACAGTAGAACAGAGCATAACCGAGAGGTAGGAATTGAGAGTTAGCAAGATCAATAAGAATAGTGAACATTGTGAGAATCTACAATAATAACGCTTTCCTTACAGCCGAAGAGAGCCTCATCCCTGGTTCAGCCACAACCACAACCTTGACGTCACACCCTCCTACCCTTGTTTTGTTACCCTGTTTTCCCCTGGCGTGTCATCCGGTACTCTAGTGTTTGATAGAGACGGAAGGCCGTAGGGGAAGATAGAGACCTACTCTTCAAGTACCTGACGCTCCTGCAGACAAAACCTGAGGACCCTTACACTAACCCTGCTACAGAACATGAGCCATTTCTTTCCGAAAAGGGCATTCGAATGGCAGTGCAAGCACTAATCCTTGCGTGCCGAGGCGCTGTTGCACATTAATCAGTTTGGGCGGGGGGGGGGGCATTTTCAATGTTATATACAAGGAAGCCGTAGTTGATGCTGATTTATCTTAACAACAACCATTGGCAAAGCCAATAGCCATGGCTTGTTGTAGGTGTAATGTTACTTGCTTTATCAGTATTATATATCTGTATGCAATGACAGAAGCAGCAAAATACAAGTTGTCGTACACGACCACCAGCAAGGCCCTGTTTAATGGCACTGTGCGTCTTAATCTCCATGTCTGTCCAGCTGCAGGGTTGACTGTGGCATTACAACCAGAACCGGAGAATTTTGAATTTGAGAACCATGATTGAATCTTGGCGTGCTCAAAATCCTGTAATTCTGGGCACATCACTTCTCCCCGTGCCTCAAAACATGAATGTGATCTTGTGTAATTTAACCGGTACTCATGCAAAGTGATCCAATATCTTTGTGTGGAGTTCCTACCTAATCTTGCTTGTAGTAGCATGTGCAGAACTCTGTGTGAACTGACCTGCACCAAAACTGACTCAGTGTCGCCGTTAGTTGTCCTAGTCCCCCACAGATGCAGGGGCACAGCCGGCTAGGGCATGCTTTTACTGCCAGTGTTGTGTGTGCAGAGTAATCACGAGTGCGTCAGGAGCTGGGATCCCTGCTGGGTTCCATCCTCCTACAGGTGAGAGCCAGGGCTTTAAGTAGGCCGGATCCAGCCGGTGCTCTGCACTGGCAGTTCTAATAAGCAGTCACAACGCAGCACGCTGTTTATTTGCAGTCTGCACCCATTATTGTGTGCCACTGTGCTTGTGCAAGTTAACAAAGCAGTGCTTTCTTTTAGCTACATAAATAAAAACATTCCGATTTTGAAACACAACGGTCACTTTATTTTCAGGCGCCATTTACGGGTGCTTTTTGTTGTACATGTTTTGTGTTTAACACACTATTCATTTATTTGTAGCCTGTAAGATTTATTGCTCAATGTTGCTCATTTTTGTGCTGGAATGAGGGGGAAATGACTTAATTGGTGTTAGTTCAACCCCGATGCGCAGCGGCAGGGCTGTTTCAGAGGTCTCCCTTCTGTTGCTTTCCCCCCATATCTGTGCTTTTATGGCTCTATCGCCATCTGTGCTTTTATGGCTCTCTCTTCTCCGTGCACTTCCTCCACATGACGGACCTGGCATGCTGTCCTGCTCCTCTGTATTCTTTCTGCTCTGCCACACTTTTCACACACAACATCTATTTATTCTCTCACATGAGCGCCTGCCGAGCTGGGCCTCTTTGCTTCGCTAGATGGCTCTTTTCCATAAATGAGCTCCCTGCCGAGATTTATGGCTGCATCTGCTACTCCATCCTCCTACAGTGAGCCATTAGACTTCATGTGTAATGTCACCAGGGTAGTGTCATACACCCAGCACACTAGCAGATCAAGACTTTGTATTTAGATTACTGTGCACTTTGTATGTCTGAGTTCTAATCCTATTTCAAGAAACATGTTTAGAGTTTGCATTTTTAAACATTTGAAATGCTGCTGAAGTTTTATTCATTAAATCTGCATTTGCCACCTAAATTATGTTTAAAAAGTTATTTCTTTTCCAGGTCATGGGCAAGGGTTGGTGTAAAGTGCTGCATCCAAATTGTAATATCACCTGAAACCCTTCATTTAAGTACTCTTTCTGGCAGCATCTCCAGGATCTGTGTTTATTTATTTTTGGGAAATGTTGTGGCGGTTTCTGTCTGGTAACTTTGCATCCAACAACTTACTAAGGCTAAAACAGGCCCTGCAAACACATATCAATTTGACAGTCCTCCTGCAGCTGTTTTTACCGTTATACATAAAGGATGATAAAGTACATTCAATATAGCCTTTGCAGATAGGTGCACATTAATCATTGCCACCTAATTACACTCTACTAAATACCAGATAAATACATCCCACATAAACCAACTATGCCACATAGCAACCATCCATACAAATACACTCCACACCATTCCACATAATTCCCATCAGCATAATTTCACTCAAAATACCACACGGTTCGACGCCACGCAATTCAGCTCCACACATTTCCATTCTGCACCACATAATTCAGCAACAAACCACATATTTCAAATCAACACACTTACACAACAAATGCATCCAATCCACACCTCAAAATTCAACATTATGTCACACAGTTCAACAGCTCACCACTTAATTAAATTCCACTACATAACACGCCACAAGACAACATACCAATACACATATTTACACTCCATAACACTCAATTTGGTGATTAACAGTAAAATGTATTTTTCCTAACAACCTTTTGATTAAAAAGTTCTTCTCTTTAATTTCCTGTAATTCCCATAGTTGAAAAAACAAGCATTTGCAATACAATAGGTCTCGCATTTTGCAAGTTTGAGCTATTGGCAAGTGGGCTGCTGGATGCTGTTGGCGTAGAAGTGGTTGATCATAAGAACTTGCAGGAGACACTGTGAACTCTTGTTCAACGTTGTGTGGTGCAGTGTGGCAGCAGTGCGGTGAACTGTTGTTTTTGCATTTGTCACCCCGAGTGGGACGGGTATGCTCAGACGTGAGTCCCGTGCTCTCCATACCACTGGAATCAAGCTATCCTGGCTGAAGAGGGGTGAAACCCCGAAACCGGCCCTAGGATGCTTGGTTCCAGTCCAGGGAGGACCTGGCTTGGCAGTTCGGGCTGGACTGTTCCCATGAGGCACAGGGTCATGACTGATTTGCATATGGCTCGGTTCAAACTGGAATGGCATGGTGAGCAAAAAAACGATGGATTTAGGCCCAGATCTCTGTACTGGGGTGAATGTATGACATTGTTCTACATTCTGTCCATCAACTCTTGTTTTTGCATTTGTCACCCCAAGTGAGACGGGTATGCTCAGACGTGAGTCCCGTGCTCTCCACACCACTGGAATCAAGCTATCCTGGCTGAAGAGGGGTGAAACCCCGAAACCGGTCCTAGGATGCTTGGTTCCAGTTCTGGGAGGACCTGGCTTGGCAGTTCGGCTGGACTGTTCCCATGAGGCACAGGGTCAAGACTGATTTGCATATGGCTCGGTTCAAACTGGAATGGCATGGTGAGCAAAAAAACGATGGTTTAGGCCCAGATCTCTGTACTGGGGTGAATGTATGACATTGTTCTACATTCTGTCCATCAACTGTTGTTTTTGCAGCAGTGCGGTGAACGGCAGCCAGGCCTGAAAGCATAGAGGAGTGCAGCACGGTAGCGGGGCTTGGGACAGAACCAGGGTCGCTGGTGCTGGACACGGTGCAGGTGCAGATAGGCGCAGCTGTGCCTGCTGCACGCATCCTTTCAAAATCCGTTTTGCAGCTGCCATTAAGTAGTTTGTGGGAAAGAGGAGGAGTGCAGGGTGCCGTGGGCGGGAAACGGAAACCAGTTATGTCACTTCCTGTACAATGGATAATCGGAAATCCAGTGACGTCCCTTTCTGTGCAGATGGTTGATAGGAAATTAGGTTCTCTTTGTAGGTTTCTTCTACTACCTAGATATAAGCCCTCATTTATTCCCCATGCTTGCAGTGCAATACAGCAGGTTAAACATTCACACTACACATATAGCCAGCGCACCTTTGTGCATGACGGCGTTTACATGCATGAGCACATTGAAGATTGGTACAATCAGACTACAGCATTAGTTCTGTATTGAAGACATAAAAGTTGGAGAGATTGCGGCTCTTCTCGAGATTACATATGGAAACAAAGTATTTTCAAAGCCTGCGTTCTATACGTTTTATCTTGAGTAACACAGATGCAGGCAATGGAACTGCTCGGCGTTTCATTATTGCAAAATATCCAAGATAAGGATTGACTTAAAACTGGTAAATATAAAACTTTGCATCACTATGCAATTAACATGAAGGTGTGTTATCATCATGAGTGCCTTGCACTGTACTTGTGTGCGTTCCATCAGTGCTTGGCCCTGCATTGTAATGGCATTCTTGTAAAAAAAAAAAAAACATCTCTGGGGTAAAAATCTTTCACAACAGGGCACATAATTTGACAGATTATTTTCCCCTTCTTACTACCATACTCCCGTCGGTGCACTGTAGTCACCAGCAAGCCACTTTCGTCCTCATGAGAAGGAATGACGGCAGCCGTTTCACCAACTCTCTGAGGAATGTGGATGAGTTTGGCAGGCATGCATGCAGTTGGAACAACTCGCAAAAAAAAAAAAAAGCATTACAAATGCAATAGGTCTCATCTTTCATTAGGTTAAAGCCATTTGATTTGCTGTACAATACCATTAGCAAAGCAAATGGCTTTAACTTAATCAAAGGCGAGCCCTATTGCATTTTCAATGCTTGTTTAATTTGAATTCAGGGAGACTAGAAATGCAAAGCCCTGAAGTTTCAAGGCACGTAAATAAACACGATTCATGGCATGCTTATTGTCAGCAGATTTCAAAATGGTAACAAGCAGAGTCTGACAGAATTCCAGATACCTTGCAGCATCTATTTGTGGTAATGGCAGCTGACAATCTCTGTAAAACAACGCGAGACTGGTTCACACACAAGAGCTTTGAAATCAGAGTTCACTACGAAGAAGCATCCAAGTGGCACATGCAATTAACTCTGTGTTTATGGAAATCCTTGTATTGTGTTTAACAGGATTCATTTGTCCCGATTCTTGATTTTCAGATTCGTTTCGGCTAATTATGAAACCCTGAGCTTCATTACAGGCATGCCAACCCATCAACCACTTACATCTCTGCAAACTTTAAGGCAGGGCTACGAGTGCTCTGCTGCTTGCTTTTCACTCCTGCTCTTCTGTTTTAGGACTGTATTTATTTTTGTCTTTCAGAGTACACAATGAGTAGAAATGGAAGCCTGTATTTTTCTCTTCTTTACGCTACAGCAATGCATGTGTCTGCCCCAAGGCCGGTAACTTCAATGGTATTCTCGAGCTGACAGGCCTTCTTCACCCCATCTGCTCTGTGCTGTTAAAACTCACCCCTGCATGCCAAGGATCAGAAGGGAGTGGGCGAGCCCACTCGTGAAAACATTTGATATTAAAGCATGCAACAAATGTTAGTGGGTCTCCTGATGCATTCATAGGATCGCGGATGGCCCTTCGCGAAGGCTGATGGGAACCTGTGGTTGTTCTACGCAGAATAACTTCAGTTCCTTCCTGATGCAAGGTAATCTGGTTCTTTGCACACCACACCTTACCTCACTCCTGTTTGAACTTAGTTCACCATCCAACACCGCGTTTCAAAAATGTCATCTGTTCTTAGCATAAGGCCTACTACTGTACAGCTTTTTGATCACAAAAGGGGTTGCCCATGAGAGTAGTGTGAGCATGGGATGCTGGCAGTGTCTGTTGTCTTATATATCGGAGGATTGTAGTTATTTTGGAATTACCCACGCGATTATCTTTTGGCATTTTTACTTTATAAACACAAAATATATTTGCTCCTATTTACTTCAGTGTGTTGGTTTTGTAAAGCACGTCATACCCTGCTAGTGCTGCCAGTAGGGTGCAAAAGTGGGGAGGGGACTAGAATTAACTCTTTGAGCACCAATGTAAAAGGCATAACCGGCTGCTGTGTATAACCAAAGCACAGTAGGTATCTTAGTGAGTGAAAGTTTGAGCTATTGGTGTTGCAAATAATAATGCAATGCCAATAGCTCAAATTTCAGTAATGCAAATGCTTGTTAATAAAGTCCTTTCGAATTACAACTGTGCCCAAGATTGCCATTACACGCCTTCCTTGGTGATTGCTTCATAAAAGTGCTCCTAATTTCTGCTGGGACAAATGCTGGAGGACAGACAACTGGGAAACTGTGGGCATAAGAAAACTCCCAAAATGATGTTCATAACATTTTTCAATCGTCCATTGACGGAAAAAGCTTAAAGTGATTGATGGAGCTCCTGTCTTTTCTTGGGGACACTACACAGTATTTCACAATACACAGGAAACAGACTTACCACGAGCTGTGGCCTCGTGCTGAAGGTGACTTCCATACTTCAACAGGTAACGTTCAAGGTCAAAACTCGGATTCTTCAGTATGCGTCGTAACTGGGAGCAGATGAAAGAGAACAGTGAAAAGGAGGAAAGCATTTGGTTTTAGCTCTAAATATATATTTCTTAAATTCTTTTTTATTTATGAATGTTAGGAAATGCAGTATATTATATGGTGTGGTTGTGCAACCTCTCCCTGTAATACACTTACCAAACCCTTTAGGACCCTTATGTTTTGTTTGTCACACCTTCAGCTCAACCCTGGGTATCTGTGGTTCTGAGCACCAAGGCTTATACTAAGGTAAAAGTGTAAAACATTTAAACGGAACCAAAACAATTGCAGAAAAAATCTACAAGACAGTAAAGAAACCCAATACAAATTTATAAACATAGACTGCATTTTTGTGTATATTTAAAAAATATATATTTTTAATCAACAAGCTCAGAATAACACACACAGTCACCATATCCAAGGTTTCTGTACAGTGAATATCGTCGTTATTGACAGCGCACCTACAATCACAGCCCTCTCTTTCAGTCCCTAGTGAACTCTCGGAGTGTTCTAATCTGATGTGGAAAAGTCCCCACTCATACCCCCAGCTCTACCTAATACCCTGGGTATTTCAGCTGTGATCCCCAAATTGTATCAAGTCGGATTTCCAGGCTCTCACTTCCGGTATCCGTCTTGCCCCCCATTTTGGGCTATATTTTGTTTTGCCACCATCGCAGCCACTTTCAAGCAAATGGTTGTGTATTTGGGCCATTTCTCTTCCCCTGTTACACATAGAAGCATCCAGCGTGAGTCAACTGCAATTGTTATCCCTGTGACTTTTGACATGACTTTTGCCACTCCTTTCCAGTATTCATGTATATCTTGACAATCACACAAAATATGAAAAAAGGTACCAATTTCTCCAAATTCCCTAACACAGAATTCGGACAACCCGTATTCCAGTTTATGTATTAGTGGTCTTGAGGCATAGACCTATGTAATACGCGCAATTGTACCAGACGAAACCTGGCTCTAACTGCCACTTCCCTGGGGCTTTGTACCGCCTCTTCTCAGTCGTCATCCTCAAGTAGCCCCAATTCCGTCTCCCGTGTCGCCTGGAGAGGGTCTATCGGATTAGGGGCATTATAGAGCAGCTTTTTATATGTCAGGGAGGTGGCCTTGGTCTCCATCGCGTCCATCAATAATCTATCTTCCAGAGGGGAGTGGTCTGGAAGGGTGTTGCCCTCCCTTATTTGCTGGTATAATGCATGCCTGTGTTGTAAGTATTTATATTGTTCTGCATTCGCCAACTCGTATTCCCCTTGGAGTTCCGTAAATGAGAGCGGTTTCTGGTTTCTCCATATATCATCTAATTTCTCAATCCCAATCACTTCCCATTTCTTGAAAGTCTCCCTAAGGGGCCTCAGTTCCTTCAATTGTTCACTGTCCCCTGTTAGCTTGCCCTTCCACCCCACGTGTTTTGTCGGCTCTTTCCAGACTTGGATGTTCACCTATGCAAGTACTTATCTGTGTGCCCTCCATATAAAGTTGCCAAGTATCCCCTTGTCCCCATTGCCCAGTGATCTGCCCTGAATGCCGGGTCACCACGATCTCCGAAGGTCCAGTCATTGACCACAATCAATTGTGAAGCCCAGTAGTACTTGATAATATCTGTGACAGCCAATCCCCCTTCATATACTCCCCTCTGTAGCTTCCCTAGGGCTATTCTGGCGGTACCTCAGTCCCAGGGGAGTTTACAACCTCATCGTTTATATCTTTGAATACTTTCTGTGGGACCATATGAGGCGTATTTTGCATTACATATAATAGCCGGGGTGAACAAGTTACTTACCTTCGGTAACGCTTTTTCTGGTGGATACAGTATCTGCCTGTAGATTCCTCACCTTGTGAATATCCCCTGCGCCAGCAACATTCGGAAACTTTTGTAGCAGTCCACGCCGATGAGGTCGAAGACGACGTCACAGAGACACGGCTCCGCACGCGGCTCCGCACGCGACTCCGCTGACTTCACCGGCTCCATAAGAAGACCTCGTCGGCGTGATGACGTCAGTTCCGCCCCTTTTTTCCGTGCCTTCGAGGCACATGGACGGACTGACAGCAATATATATACACAGTACACAATATGCAGATCAACACACACAGTGTGGAAAATAAATAGCAAAGCACAAGAAATAACATAATGCCTTTGACAGTAATAAACATATTTGAAACACCATCAATAGAATTACAGGCACAGAATTACAGGTATAGAAGGATGGACAACGGGGAGGCGGGTGGGTCAGTGAGGAATCCACAGGCAGATACTGTATCCACCAGAAAAAGCGTTACCGAAGGTAAGTAACTTGTTCTTCTGATGGATACATCTGCCAGTGGATTCCTCACCTTGTGAATAGATTCCACAGCAGTCCCCACTCCCGGAGGAGGGTGTCCACCCTTCTATACCAGAAAGTCCTGATTGTCCAAGCAATAATGTTTTGCAAAGGTGTGGAGGGAGGCCCAAGTTGCCGCCCTACAAATGTCCTCCACAGGAACGCCCCTAGACAAAGCAGACGTGGAAGACTTTGCTCTAGTGGAATGAGCCCTCAAACCCTCCGGAGGTTCCTTACCAGCCAGGGAGTAGCAAATCTTGATGCACAAGACAATCCACCTGGAAAGGGTGCGCTTGTGCACCGCTCGACCTTTCCTGCAGCCAGCAAAGCCCACGAAGAGCTGGTCACCAACTCTGATGTCCTTTGTTCTGTCCAGGTAAAAGCTCACCGCCCTCTTAGGGTCCAAACGGTGAAGTCTCTCCTCCTCCTTGGAAGGGTGAGGGGGAGGATAAAAAGTAGGGAGGGTAATGGATTGCCTCAGATGGAAAGGAGTTACCACCTTAGGCAAAAACGCAGCCCTGGTCCTGAGTACCATTCGTTCAGCATGCACAGTCAAGAATGGGGGTTTTGAACTAAGAGCTTGAAGCTCACTTACCCTCCTTGCCGAGGTGATTGCAATAAGGAATACCGTCTTAAAGGACAACAGCCTCAAGGGACATTTGTGTAAGGGCTCTAAGGGAGAACCCATAAGATAAGTTAATACAAGGTTTAAGTCCCATTGAGGCATAATAAAGGGAGTTGGAGGAAACTTGTTTGTAAGGCCCTTTATAAAACGAAGAACAATAGGTGACTTGAATAATGACGGCTGATCCGGCAAACAAAGGAAAGCTGACAAAGCCGATAAGTATCCTTTCACAGTAGCCACAGCAAAGCCTTGCTGAGCAAGTGAAAGGGCAAACTGTAAAATGTTAGACAAACGAGCCTTCAAGGGATCAATGGACCTCTCTCCGCACCAAAGCACAAATTTAGACCACCTATAGGAGTATATAGATTTGGTGGAGTGTCGCCTGGCCGATAAAATAACATCCACCACATCCAGCAGGAGAGAGAAAGAATTCAGGTTGCCCCGTTCAATCTCCAGGCATGAAGGTGTAAGCTCTGGAGGTGGAGGTGTAGAACCTGCCCCTCCGACTGCGAGAGGAGGTCTGCCCTCAGAGGGAGACGGAGCGGAGGGCACGAGGAGAGGTGGAGAAGATCTGTATACCACACCCTTCTTGGTCAATCCGGGGCGACCAAAATGACTTGGGCCCGGTCTTGGCGAATCTTCCTCAGAACCCGAGGAATCAAGGGTATGGGAGGAAACGCGTAAAGGAGTTGTGAGTCCCAACTCAACTGAAACGCATCCCCCAACGCTCCCTGCATCGGATACTGGAGACTGCAGAATGACGGGCAGTGAGCATTCTCGTGAGTGGCGAACAGGTCCACCCGAGGTGTCCCCCACGTCCGAAAGACGTGACGAACCACCTCCGGATGGAGCCTCCACTCGTGGTCGGCGGAGAACTGCCGACTGAGACTGTCCGCACGTACATTCAGAACCCCGGCCAGATGATTTCCCATTGGACAAATCTGATGGTCCTGAGCCCAGGACCATAGACGCAGGGCCTCTCTGCAGAGACAAAGAGACCCCACCCCTCCCTGTTTGTTTATATACCACATCGCGGTCGTGTTGTCCATCAGGAATTGAACAGACTGACCACGAAGGGAAGGGAGGAATGCCTTGAGCGCCAAACTTATCGCCCGTAACTCCAGAAGGTTGATGTGAAGCAACCTTTCCTCTGGAGACCAAAGACCCTTGATCTCCAGATCCCCCAGATGAGCACCCCACCCTAAGTTGGATGCATCCGTTATCACCGTGGCCACCGATGGAGGTAGATGGAAGGGCTTTCCTTGGGACAGATTGCCCTCCACGCTCCACCAAGATAGATCCGCTGCAGCTTCTCTGGAGATCCTCACAGACTCCCTGAGATCTCCCTTGTGCTGATACCACTGCCTGCGGAGACACCACTGGAGCGCCCTCATGTGCCAGCGTGCATGGTTGACCAACAGGACGCAGGAGGCGAACAGACCGAGCAGGCGAAGGACCTTCAGAACTGGAACGACCGCTCCATTGTAAAATAAAGGAATCATTTCCTGTATGTCGAGAATCCTTTGAGGAGGAGGGAATGCTCAACACACAGTAGTGTCCAGTACCGCACCTATGAACAGGTTGTGCTGAGAGGGCACCAGGTGAGATTTGGGCACATTTATCGAAAAACCCAATTTGTACAATGTCTAAATAAGGGAAAACCGAGACCCCCGACCTTCTGAGATGGGCTACCACCACTGCCATCACCTTCGTGAAGACTCGAGGTGCCGAAGTAAGACCAAACGAGAGGACCGCAAACTGATAATGTTGCGACCCTACCGTAAACTGGAGATACTTCCTGTGCGACTTCAGGATGGGGATGTGAAAATGCGCATCCTGCAAGTCGAGCGACACCATCCAGTCCTCCTGATTCAGCGCTTGAAGAACCTGCGCAAGGGTGAGCATCTTGAACTTCTCCTGTTTCAGGTATAAGTTCAGGATTCTGAGGTCCAGTATCGGACGCAATCTGCCGTCCTTTTTCGGAATCAGAAAATACCGGGAGTAGCATCCCTGACCCCTCTCCTGCTCTGGAACCACCTCTATCGCACCTTTCTGTAGTAACTTCAGGACTTCCTCCTGCAGGAGAAGAGGGTGGCCCTCCGAGCAAACCCCTTGACAAGGAGGGTAGTTTGGAGGGAATTCCCGAAAGGGAAGGGCGTACCCATTTTCTACAAGATCTAGAACCCAGAGATCCGTAGTTACAGATTCCCAATCTTGTAGAAAATGGGTAAGCCGGCCCCCCACAGGACCAACATGATCCGGAATGGTGAATCTAGGGCTGCTTTGCGGTGGTGGGAGGGGCTGAGGAGGAGGAAGAGGAGGAGGAGAGCTGACGGCCACGTGTGCGACCTCTGATTCTCCCCCTGAAACCTCTAGACGAGGAACCTTGCTGCTGCTGCTTGGTCTGTCTATAGGATCGAAAGGATGTCCTACCGAACCCTCTATATCTTTTAAAAGACCCCCTCGACTGAGTCCGCAGGCCCAGGGACTTAGCCATCGCCTTGCTTTCTTTGAACCGCTCCAGAGCAGCATCTGCCTTCTTGCCAAACAGGCCAGATCCATCAAATGGCAGGTCCAAAAGAGTTGACTGCACATCCTGTGAAAACTCCGACGACCTTAACCATGCACTCCTTCTGGTGGCGACAGAAGATCCCATGACCCTCGCCACCGAATCCGCCGTGTCCAGCCCACTCTGGATCACCTGACGTGCAGCCGCCTGGGCATCTGACAAGATTTCATTGAATCCAGCCCTATCTACTTCAGACAGTTTAGGCGCCAGCTTCTTAGCAGAATCCATAAGCGCATGCACATATCGTCCCAAGAGGCAAGTTGCATTTGTAGACTTAAGAGCCATGCTGGCCGATGAAAAGACCTTCTTGGCCGATTGATCCTGCTTTTTAGCCTCCCTGTCACCAGGCACCTGAGGAAAAGCCTCCTTAGACTTCCCCGAACAAGCCGCCTGAATCACCAGGCTCTCAGGCGAAGGATGAGAAGATAAAAAGTCAGGGTCCCCTGGAGCCGCTCTATATCTCCTGGCAACAGTCTTTGAAACCGCAGGAGCTGAAAAAGGCTTACGCCAGACCTCCAGCACAGGCTCAATTATAGCCTCATTGAAAGGAAGCAAAGGCTCCGACACTGCCGTAGGAGAATGCAACACCTCAGTCAGTATATTTGATTTAAACTCCGTGGATGGCAACTGGAGATCAAGCAGTTCCGCAGCCTTTCTAATAACCGCATGATACGGTGCTGCATCCTTTGAGGGCTCACCAGATGGAGGAGTGATCTCCCACTCAGGTGACAAATCCAGACCACTTGCGTCCTTTAGCTCCTCATAAACATCATCAGACTCAATCAACTCTCCCTCTTCAGGCTCAGCTTCTTCCAACAAATATCTCCTTTCTTCCACCATTCTTTGCGCCTTCCTTCTGGAACGAATCCGCACCAGCGGCGTCAGCGGCGCCGTGTTCGAATCCGACGGCGCCGGCAGCGGCGTCGAGCGTGGATCCACAGGAGCAACCGGTGTCGAACGAGGTCGAGCCGGCGCTGGTGAAGAGGGAAGTTGAGTCGACGTCCTCGGCGCCGGTAGATTCCACGACGGCGCCGCTTGAAAGAATGGCATGAATGGGGCCTGAGGATAGACCTGCGGCACTCCCAAGTTAAAAGCCATCAGACCAATCGGACCCGCAGGTGCACCAGTGGTATACATGGCCCTCGCAAACACCCCATACATCGCTTTCAAATAATGCGAGGGGTCCTGACCTGGTCCAGGGAAAGCAGGGTACTGGTCAGGCCTCACCGGACTCGGGCCTGCCGGCGCCGACGGTGGAATCAACGGCGTCGCAGGCTCACCCGGGACTGGAAGATCCTCAACCGGGGCCGGAGACGAATCCGGAGCCGGAGCCGGAGATGGAGTCGGGGATACCACCGGAACCGGAGATGAAGCCGGGACCAGCGAAGCCACAGGAGACGAAGGAGCTGGAGGTGAGGCCGGGACTGGAGAAGGTGACACGGACTCCTTCCGACGTCGAGCCGGTGACTTCGTCTTCGGAGCCGAACTCTTATCGGAGTGATGCCGTGACGAATGTCTCCTCTTCTTCTTACCTCTCGAAGCATGCCCCGAAGTCGATTTGGACGCCGACCTCGACCTCGATCTTGACTTTCTCCTTCCTCTCTTTACCTTCTTCATCTTGGCGATGAAAAGCTTCGCCTATCTTTCTTTAAGAGCCTTAGAGCTCATCTTGCGGCAACAAGAACAGTCATCCACATCATGGTTGGAAGAGAAACCCCAAACACAGTCTTCATGTGGATCAGTAATGGACATATGTGTGCCACATTCTCGACAGGGCTTGAAGCCCGACTTCCTAGCCGACATATTTCTCGAAAGAGAAACAGAGAAACCAGAGAAAAACACAAAGTAACAGTGAAGCTACCAACAGCGATTCCCGAAATCCGTTGGCGTCGACGGCGCGGAAAAAAGGGAACTGACGTCATCACGCCGACGAGGTCTTCTTATGGAGCCGGTGACGTCAGCGGAGTCGCGTGCGGAGCAGTGTCTCTGTGACGTCGTCGTCGACCGCATCGGCGTGGACTGCTACAAAAGTTTCAGAATGTTGCTGCCGCAGGGGATATTCACAAGGTGAGGAATCCACTGGCAGATGTATCCATCGGAAAGCAACATCATTTTAAAAAGGACTGCTCTCCCCATCAGTGACACTGGTAGTTTCCTCCAGTGTTCCACGTCCTCTCTTAACCTCTGTATCTGTGGATATACGTTTTCCACAAGAAAGTCTGCCTCATTCCAGGATATCTGCATGCCCAGGTATGTCAATTTAGTTCTAATTTGCAAGGGAGCATTATTCACTCATCTCTGTGGGGTTTCACTGGCCAGCGGGAACATGAGAGATTTAGTACAGTTGACCGTGTACCCAGAGAAAGTGCCGAACAACCTAAAGACCTGGAGAACCCTATGAACTGACCTATATGGATTAGTTAAATACAGAAGGATGTCATCTGCATATAAAGATATTCTGTCCTCCCAGTCCCCTCCCCCCTGTAGTACCATGTCATTACGTATCCATGTTGCCAGAGGCTCCAATGCCAGGGCAAAAATCATCGGTGACAGTGGACATCCCTGTCACGTACCTTTACTGAGGGAAAAAGAGCGGGACACCTCCCCATTCACTTGCCCTCTGGCCTGTGGGCTTTGATATAAAAGCCTCACCCAGGAGCAAAACACCGGACCGAAGCCCAGTCTATCCAAGGTGGCAAATATAAACTGCCACTCTATATTATCAAATGCCATCTCCTCAGATTCAGTCGCATAACTCGGTGGGGCATGAATCCAGATTGATCTGGATGGACCAATGTGGCTATCACTGGCCTCAGCCTGTTTGCTAGGACCTTGGCTAGGACCTTCGCCTCCACCTTTAAAAGCGATATGGGTCTAAATGACCCACAGTCAGTCGGTGGCTTACCCTTTTTGGGGATTACTATGATAGTAGCTGTGAGTGAGTCTACTCACATCCTTGTACATATTTAAAAGGTGTGGAGCTATCTTGCTCGCAGAACTTTTGTAGAATTCTATCGACAAACTGTTAGGATCGGCTGCTTTCCCAGATTGTAAGTCAGATAGGGCATTTGTGAGCTCTTCCACCGTTTTTTCTTGGTCCAAGGCCTGTCTGTCATCTTTCTCGCGAGGTTCGTTTCATGCAACACAGCATCACTCTCTGTGCTGGAGGTATATATGTCCTCATAATATTTAGCTAATTCCTCCGCTGTTTCCTTTCCTGCTCGTTTACTTCCTTCCCCAGGGTTTCGTATTTCTGGAACCCAGCTCCTATATCTATCTCTACGCTTTAACCATGCTAATAACTTATTTGCTTTGTCCCCCACATCATAGATTTTCCTCTAGACTGCTAGTACATGTGCTTTTGCTTTATTACCGCTCAGCTCTTTCAGCTCCTGCCTCTTATAGAACAGCTGACGAGCCACCTCGCAATCGGTCCTTCCCTCCGCTCCCAAATCCTCCTCCAGTTGGGTTATCTCAAGTTCCAGGGTTTGTTCCTCTTTAATTTTCTCATTTTTATAAATTCCAATTTCAGCCTGTATAAAGCCTAGGATCACTGTTTTATACGCCTCCCATAGTGTAGAGGTGGAGTCTACTGTGCCCACATTGAGGTAAAAGTATTGTGTAGTGTGTGCCTGTACCTTATGTGTGAATTGTTTGTTTAGGTCGAGCGTAAGCGTACGACCTCTTGTATACTTTAGTATACTTCTCTTGTGGGCTTAATTAAACCCATCTGTTTGTGTGTTGCAGTTTCCTTTAAAAATCCTTGCATGCCAGTGGTCAGTCCTGCCTCTTTGTCCCTCCTTTTCCCTTTCATTCCTCCCAGCAGCATGGACTAACTACAGTATCATTATGCTTTCTTGTGTTTATCTGTTTCTCCAGGGACTTCTTACCTTGGTTTCCCGCTCATTTTGGGCGAAGGTTCCCTTTTCTTTTGCAGAGCATTCTTGCTCTGAGCTTAGCTTCGCTGCAATGCTGTTTTTGTGAGCAGGGCTGAAAATCATGCTGTCTGTCACATTTACAATGCCCTTGCCCCACTTGTGTTTTTATTTGTATTTCTCCCTCAGGCCGACTGCTGTGCTAGGCTCCTCTCGTTGCGCTGGGCCCCTCCCTCCAAACCTTCCTGGCTCATTCACTTCCTTGCGGTCTGCTGCTGTGCTGAATGTCCTCACGCCCTCTGTTCTGTGTTTTGCTTCTTGATCGGCAACTTGATGTTGCTGATGGCGAACGAGGAGAAAGGTCTTGCAGGGAACGAGTAAAAAGGTCTCGCCGGGATGTCTTTTTGCTCGCTCGCGGTTGCTGATCGCGAACGAGGAAAAAGGTCTCGCCGGGAATAAGGAAAAGGAAAAAGGTCTCGCCGGGATGTCTTTTTGCTCGCTCGCGGTCGCCAACTTCACGTTGAGGACCGCGAGCAAGCAAAAAATGACCGCTGCACTACGTTACGGTACGTGTGTTTGCACTGTGCTACGTGCAATTCGCGTAGTGCGAAGTAGCGCAAACTTCGCAAACTTCGCAAACTACGCGAGCATAGCATAGTGCTTTGCCCAGGCTTAGACATATACCAAGCAAAAATTCACAATCCTCCCTTCCCATCCTGCCGAAATGGCCATGTACCTCCCCAGTGTATCCAACCAGCATCTTTGCACAGTCAACGGTGTTGAGGCCATTATTAGGACTCCTACCTCCCCTCGAGCCTACTGTATACCTGCGTGTGCATGTTGCCTATAACCATACCTATCAAGTGCTTTACAGTGGTTGCCCTGAAGGTGGGTTTCTTGGAGCAAAACCACATCTGGGCCATATTGTCTCAAATACTGTAACACTAACGTTCTTTTGACTTTACTGCCCAATCCATTGACGTTCCATGTCAATATTCTTCACGTCATCTTGGGAGGTGATCTCTTCGCCCTCGCACAACATCTGTCTGCTTATACTCACTCTTGATTCTGTGTGCGTGCCTATCCCTCACTACTCTGAGCTTATGACTAATAACAAAACTAATGAACTCGCCCACCTGATGCGGGCAGAACAACTGTAACTTCACCCACCGCCCTGCTTCCCTGCTTGACAGGTTTAAAACTACCCACCACCCCAACCGGCAGACAGCCTGTCGCCCCATAGAACTACTTTTTACTAGGGTGTGTCTGAAGACAAAATGTCACTCCGCCCTCACTCCCAGCCCATACATGCCATATGAAATTTGTTACCTTGTTCAGTGTCTCAATCGCCAATATTTCTCCCGTGGTCAGATCTCACCCCATCCCTTGTCCCCCCTTGCCCAAAATCAGTCCCCAAAGTACTTTCTTTCCAGGTGGAGCCGCCTCCGATGGTCATCTCACATTGCTCTCCTTGCTGCTCAGTCGTGCCTGTCGGTCCGAGTCCCCAGGGCCCTGGGGTTTCTTTTCATCCCTATTTCTTGCCGCTTTTTGCTTCACTTCACACCAACCTTCAAGCCAATCCCAAGCGTCCTCAGGTGTGGTGAAGTACCAAGAATTCACTTCCGCCACAACTCGCAGTCGCACCGGGAAGAACATCATGTACTTTATTTCCCTAGCTCTTAGCTCTTTTTTAACAGCCTCAAAACTGCAACATAGTTTCTGTACTTGAAGAGTAAAGTGAAAGAAATGAATCGTTGCGTTTTCATAATGTAGGTCTCCATGAGTTCTGGATGTTCACAGGATTATGTCTCTATCCCTAAAGTTAAGGACTTCGGCGATGATTGTTCTAGGCGGCGCACCTGGTCTGGGTCTCGGGCCAGGGGATCTATAAGCCCATTCGATGGTGAAAAAGTTTGACATTCTCTTGGGGCACAGATGTTGTGTGATCAAATCTTCCAGGTCCTTCCATTCCCTCCGGCACCCCTACCACACGCAGGTTGTTGCATCGCGCCCTTCCTTCCTGGTCCTCAAGTTTCGCCGCTAGGGCATCTTGCTGTTGCCTGAGGGTCTTCACTTGATCCTCGAGACCTTATGTAGTGTCTTGTAGCTGAAGAATGTTTCCTTCCGCTGTTGTTACTTTCTCCAAAATTTTCCTAAAGTCAGCTCTCAGGAGATTTACCTCTACTGTTACCCTGTCAATTTTGGGCTCCAACAGTCCTTTAAGATCTGTGATTGTTGCCATTATGGCTGTCAAATAGGGCTCCGACTCCCCAGTTCCTCCTCTTGGGCCCCACTGTCTCCTGGCCCAGTTCTTGGCACAGCATATTTATCCATTTTGTTGGTTTGTGTCGTAGGAGGCCCTTTTGGCTTCACCATTGCCTTTAACGCCCCTTCTAAACAAGTGTCGGTACCCTCTCCACACTC
Organism: Triturus cristatus; assembly: GCF_964204655.1. Lineage (NCBI taxonomy): Eukaryota > Metazoa > Chordata > Amphibia > Caudata > Salamandridae > Triturus > Triturus cristatus. The sequence continues at coordinate 1,202,417,603 of NC_140584.1, forward strand.
TGTAGACTACTGTTCTTCCAGGGGATTTGTAAGTCAAGGGCCCCTCACCAGTCGACCCCAGTCTATAGATGTATTTCTTACTTTAGAGACTTCTGGGTTCCTCATCCTGGCTTCACCCTCCTACCTGTATGTCCAACAATGTTGCTGTACGCAGGCCCCAATTCGGGTTTGGGGGCCCCTCTATTCTATAGAGGTTTCAATCAAATTACCCCTCTACCACACAACTGTCGCCTTTCCTGAGCCTCTGTGTTGTGGCCCTCTTGTTTCTCTTGGCTTTGTGCCACTGTCTGACAATACACTTGCCGGGTTCCCTCCAGCCCTGTACTCCGAGGCCCTCTCCGGTCCCGGCAGATCCCGCTGTTCCACTACTCTTGTGTGGGTCGCCTGTCTCCCTCCAAGTTCAACCAGTGCCCTTGCTGACTTCACAGGCCAACCAAGGGGAGGGCGGGGGCCGAAGCCCGTGTACACGCTCAGCTCACACCTAGCTCTTTTCCACTCCCCCTTAGTCACTCGTAATGCCTATGATAGCACCGGGCACCAAGTGCGTCAAGATGACGCCGACTTTGTTGCTTATGCCCCGATATCTGTAAGTACCCTCTTCACTCCGCCTGTGCTGTTTCCCCGCAATGTCGTCCTCTGGTGCCTCCTTTACTCTCTGGGTTCAGTAGCTTGCATATTACCCTCTTGGGTTGACACAATATTCAAGGCCTAGCCAGGCCCACATACTACTCACTGTTTGGGCCCTGGCGGTCCCGCAGGGCGCATCCACGACATTCTTGGTGCCTGTCCTCACTTTCGTGGCCCCCCCTGTTGGGGACGCCCTCTTTATGAAAGGCGTACCACCAGCAATGTATTTGCAGGTATTTTATGTCCCAGAGGCCTGCAATTGCCTCTGCGTACCGCCTCAGCCGTGTTCTGGGGATAGCTATCCAACGGAGTCCGGTTGAAGGATGCGGTACATTCAGACCACCGCCACTTGGTCCCCGCTACGCTCACTGCCGGCTCCCCTATGATTCCGCCTCAATCAGGTCCCATGGCTTAATACCGGAGCCCACAGCCGCCGTGGACTGGCGGATAAAGTTAATTCGCGTTCCCAGCTCTTCGCCAGGGGAAACACTCCAACGCTGGCCTATACTTTCTCTCCGCCCCTGCCTTCGAGAAATCTTCAGCCAGCCACCGCTCCTGTTACTTTTACACGGCGTTCCCCGGGACTCCAGCCACGCAGTTCTTCTGTACGGGGTGACGATTGTTTTCCCCACGTATTTGTCATCTCCAGGGACGGATTTCGCTTTGGATATTGGTCTTTCAACGTTTACGAGCGCGGAGCTCCTCTAATGTGGGCCATTGCGGTTGGCTCCAAGCTACGCCCTGCATTTTTGTGTATTTTTAGTCATGCACAACTAAACCGATCCACTGGAGGAGGGTTCCGGAGATATGGAATTTACAAGGTATAGTAAATCAAAGCATTTCACTCAACCACGAACAAGCATTGGCAAATTCAACACATTTCACCCATAGAAACTTTTTCGATGGGGGTTTTGCTGCCACTACTTCTCGGTTCAGGAAGGGGGTGAGGTGATCCAGGTCACAGGGTCAACGTCCCTTGAAGTCCTCTCGGTGCTGGCAGAAGTCCAGTCGCCCAGTATCGCGATCACCGGTCAGTCTTTTCTGGGTTGATAACTCGTCTTGTGGGAGTACCAGATACACTCTGATGGCCCTCCAGGAATCAGCAAACTCAGGTGCAACTGTGTGCGTCGGGTCCTGGTCCCTGGAGCTGCACAGCGGTATTTGGGGCAGGTTTAAGCCTTTGGGTTATCAACTTGCCTTAGAAGACTTCTTCAGCTGTTGTGTCCTCTGCTGTGAATAGGAGACCAGTAAGCTGACCCCTGGAGTGTCTTTTCTTTGGGTGTAGAGCTAGAGTTACACATTTATGAGGAACACATTGAAAAATAGTCATAAAGACCCAAACATGGCTACATGGTCCTGCTGGATCGGGTCAAAATCAAACGTTCAGGCTGACCGGAACACAAGTCGGATACAGTACTATAGTAGTCCCGCTGAAGTTTTACCTTCTCAAGTTTTGTGCCAAAAGTCCGGTTTGCATTGGAGAGGGTCGTGAGTGGTGCTCGGCTTGGCGCGAAGAGCACCCTGAGCATCATGGATGAGCCGGCAGAAGCTTCCCTGTGGTGGTCCTCCATGAGCAATCGATACTTGCAGTGCGAACAGACCTGCAGGTGGCAGCTGACGCTGAAATTCAGTGCATGTGGAACGGTTCTGTTACCAACGGACCCATTTGGGGTTGCGAAGAGCCAAAATGAAATTAAGTTACTTACCTGTAACTGTAGGATTGGTATCTTTCATAGAGTTGCATACTCGAATCAGTCCCCGTCATGGAAGTGGGAGTCTAATGGTAACAGAGAAAGCAGTAGTCACAAACCTACATAGAAGGCACTGCTAAAAGATATTCACTTCAAAAGCTTATTAACAACATTAAAAAAGACTCCAAGTCCAGCCAATCAGGCACACATATTTGCCAGCAGAAGTATAAGGTAATAGTGTGTTGTGTTTCGATTTAGATACCCGTATATAGGTTTTCCTGAATGATGTCATTATATAGGCACAATTCGCATTGCCCTTATTTAGGCATAGAATCCCAGTCCTTATATAGGCATTAGCCATGCTAACCAAATACAGGCATGGTCACCTACATCCGTCCATCCCACGTCACAATGAGTACTTAGAAACCAGACCCTTAAGCCGAACTGGACTTTTCCTAGCTAGGATAATTGATTTCTCCAAGAACTCATATATTATGCATGAACTACTATTCCTTGGGAGTTAATCCATGTTGTCTTCCTCTGCCTGACTTTACGTCAATGCTAGCATTCCTAAGCACCTTCCAGGTATAAATATGCCTTCCCTTACCATGGCAAACCACGGCACGACTTGACGGCACAGTTTGCCACGGCAAGTTTGGAAGAGACCATATCCTGGCCTGACGCACTGACCAGAAACTGTCATCCCTGCTCGCAGAGAATCCAGCTTCCAGTGTTCTGACTCCCTTCGCGGGGTGTTAGAGTTTGAGACCCGGATAGAGATTCCAACCTCTCTCATTCTAAAGGCATGGAGCCGACTAGAACCTAGAGGGACTCTTGACATACTAAACTTAGTATATACCATACTATAGAAAACAGCCCCTACTTTTACCTCGCACAGCACTTAGGTTAGGTACACCAGGGTAGGACTATTTTAGAAGCAGCAGACGAGTATTCACTTTTTAGCCTGTGTTATTTATGTATGTATATATGAATATATGTCATAGCTAAAAGACACTGCTATTGCAGTATTATTTCTTCTTACTGCTTACGCTGTGCGTATTATATCTTGCCTACTGTCTAATGATTGTAACAGCTCATATCTCTTACACGAGAAACAAGACTGTTCAATAAACCTCTTTTATTGAAACGCCCGTCTTTCTATTTTCTGTGTAACTCTGGAGAAACTAAGCATGCACGATTGACTGAGTGAAACTGTTATCGATTGTTTCCACGATTCTGAGACGCGTTCAAATTCTAAGGGAAACAAAGTTGTCATGTTTATGCGGTTGTCAGAAACTAATCCCTTCTTGTTCATTTGAGAAGTTTCCTGTGACCTCTGAGTTAGCTGGCACACACAAGTAATTAAGTTTAATGTACTCGATAGGAGCATACTGACCTTAGTCCTATGCAAAAACTATAGTGTATATTATTCCAATGCGCAGAGCCTATAAGGGAAATAGGAACTACACTACATGGCGCCCAACGGTTTGGAAAGGCACTAATTTAACGCTAGATACTGAAGTAACTCAGTCGTGCCTTTCTCAGAGACCCCTACTCATAAAACTCCATAAGACGTCTGGAGTGGGTAGGGATAATATCCACCATAGCTCAGTAGGACGAAAATCCTATGCATTAGCTGTTTGAGTTGTTCAACGTTGAAGGATACAGTGTTCCAAAATATTGTGCACCTTATCTTTGTTTCCTTTAAACTTGTTCTACATTTTTCATTAAACAAAATGTCGGATACAGAGGCTACGGCTGACCCAGTCGTAACAGGTTTAAATACTACAGGTTTAAATGAAACCGATGAGGGTGTTATAAACATCCATCCAAATTTAAGGAGAGCCATCACTCTAAAACTTATAAAACATGGCCTAACACCAAGAGGTGGTAGAGCAGTTTTTGTGATAGAGGCACATTATTCTTTTCAGACAGAGGTATTCTATTCATGGATTACATTCCCAGAATCAAATCCAGTAACAAAAATGTTTCACTTCTTCAAAGAAGATGAACCACCTGAGAAATACATTCCCTGCGAGAATATTGAAATTCCACTCACATACCAGGAGCATCAGCTCTGGTTTAAAGGCGCCCTAAAACATTACAATCACGTAACCAGGGTCGGTCCACTAGGTGGACCAGTAGCAACATGGCCGGCTGCACACCTCATCCTGACATTGAAACAATGTCAGACGATGAATTACTCACTTAACTAAAAGAGTTAATAAAAATTTACAGACAGTTAGTACAATATGTGATGCGGACTTTAACAGTCCAACCACCAATAACCATTCCAAATCAGACCCCTCATCAGGGGAATACTCTAAAAATTACTCTACTGACGTTACACGCAGTCATGGGTAAAATGCCCACAAAACGTGAAAAATTCAATTCTGGATAGCTCAAAAAATTACTCAAATCGAAGCAGTATTTCCTAATACTAGCCCTTATAAGAAACACAGAATCCTAACAATCTGTTTACCAATGGGGATCACGCCACATCTGGAAGACTGTACCACTTGGGGCACAGTCTTTGCTGCGATCTATACTAAAACACATGGTGTTCTGTCTATTGCTGTAATACCTGAAACAAATTCAAAATGAATACGGGGCAGAGCCTGCTCTGAACATAGGTATGAAATTACTGAAAAACTTCGACCAGGTCTTAACAATAATATTATCTAATATTAAAGGGGCGGCAGCATCAGTGGCGATCTGCAAAAAATTAAGGGAATTTGATGTAACAGAACATCAACCTGAACTACCCAGAATAGTAGAAAAATCGTATGAAGAATTAGGCAGAGACAGTTTAGGTGGGAAACCAGTTAAACCACAACTGTCTGAGGGTCCTCAGAAGGACTCAATTAAACACAATCCTACATCTTCTAAAAAGAAGTGGGAAAACAAAAAACAACATTCAAAAGAGAAGCGTTCTCAATCCCAAGGTAAGTCTCCTCATAAGGAGCACTCTGACAGGAGGTATAACCTCAGGAATAGGGATAATTTGAAAAAACTTGACAGGTATCAAGATACTGATACACGTTCCTCTCGTACCTTTCAGACATCTTCACAGACATCCGAAAGAAGAGGACGGTCAGATCGCAAAGAAGAACGTGTGAAGTCCAGAGACGATCAACACGTTCAGAAAAACAAAACCTCAATTCACCAAGAAAAGATCAATGCTTCAAGCAATGGTAGTGGTGCAGCGTTACCTAAAAGGTTTCCACTCAAATACTCGTATATAATTGATGCGAACAGCTTTCCGTTTGCTCGAATCCCTGGAATGGGGGATAGGGTAATTCCAAACATGGAACGTAGAGCAGCTTTGATTTATGAAGCACATCTGGGAGAGGGTCTCTAAAACAATTTTAACATTAGAAGAGATGTACTGGTGGCCTGGAATGAATACACTTATTCACATCTTCATCAATAACTGCATGGACTGCAATAGAGATCGCAGTGCAGAACGCCACCAGACTACGAAGTAACCTGCCCAGTACAGACACCATTGTTAGACAGCATTAGACTATCTACGTGCAGGCGTCCTCAAGGACGAATGCAATCCCACAAACACTAAGTCAAGGTTCCTATGGATGTGGCCTCAGCGCTCGGCTGACGCTCGAACTGTTATAAAAGATTTGCGAGTCTTTATCGGCACATACGCAATTGGCACACTACATTCTGACCAGGGCCCTGCATTTAGCTCTCAGGCTTACAAAGAAGCCATGGCCAGTTTGGGCGTTGCATTGCGGTACTCCTCTCCATTCCATCCTGAGGGAAATTCGGTTGTGGAAAGGAAAAACCGAGACATAAAGCGGTCTATAACAGCTAGGGTATTAGGTTCGGGTGATGGGTGGGTCAAACATCTTTATGGAGTCCAACGCTCATTAAACAATTTGCCAAGAAGTTCTCTAGGGAGGGGGGGTCACTCCATATTAGGTCCTATTTGGGACAAGAATGTGGGTTCCTGATCTCAAATGTAAAGGCACAGTAGTGGAAAATAAACCATTTGATATCAAAGATCGTTTGGCTGTTTTACAGGACTTTAATTAACTAAGATCGAAACACAGCAACGTGCTCCTGAAGCCAACCACCACTGGGGATAATCCAGCCATCCCAGCAAGGCCTGTCTGGATCCCAAAGCTTGGGGATCTAGTCAGAGAGAAGATCACGGACAAGAAGGAATATGGGCCTTCTTACAGACAACCAGTACCTGTCCTAGCAATCCACGGATCATGAACAGTACTTCTGCCGCCCCTTGCTGGTAAAAAGGAGAAAAGATTTGTGTCCATCGACATCATCAAATCACACTATGTGGCCAATACTAAGCAGTAGGCCATGTGGACTCCGACCAAGTAGCAGACGCACTTCTCTAGCTACTATCCAAGAGGTTCAAACTGAAAGACTCATCACCATTGAGAATCCAACAGTAAGAAATGAAGGACTAAGTAACAATGCTATGGAACTCCTTCCTCTTGAAACCCAAATAACAGTTCGTTCTGATACACCGGTCTACACCAACATAGCAAGTGATCCACTGGTTCCAGCGATTTCAACTAATCCTGTTGCAATTTCAACCATTGACAGAACTGCTTCTGGCTATTTCATCAACTTTGATACGTTTTCTGAGAATCCCAGCGAGCCTGAAACGACACCAGCCAAAAGAACTTTCAAAGAACAAGCACAAGACTTTTTTCAACACGTGAAAAAGACTTATCTGGTTTCACCATGGATTGAACTATGGATTATTTCTGGAATATTTTTCTTTCTGCTTTGGCTAGCTTTAGTAATAACTCTGAGCATGTTGACAGATGGAAGATATATTCATTTGGACACAGGAAGTAAAAATGTGAACTTACTTTTGAAACCACTCAAATCATCCCATCGTGAAGCAAGAGAGTTGTCAGCAGTGAACATCACAGCCGTTCCTATACAAGATGGTATAGTTTGGGACAAAACGGATTATGATATATTCACTCCATCTGAACTTTTGAGGATTCCACATTTATTTAAGATATCATTAAGTGACTTTATTACCTCCAGTACCTATTCTGATGATTGGGACTTTGAGACTGTTAATAACATGATGTCTGATCTAGAAAGGTCTGCTGCATTCTCTAACCATGAATACTTAGAGGGTTCAACAGACTATGAACAGCTTTTTTGTTACAACCACTATGGTCATAATTTCTTGCATAAATCTGCAACACCTAGAAATTTATTTATGTATAATCAATGGGAATATTGTCGTACACCACTAAGGGGTAGCTCATAAACGTTTGAAATGAAGTTTCCATATTTTTCAGGGTACAATACATCCAATCCAGAAACGTTTTTCTTTAAAAATGTGAACAAAACAAGAACGAAAAATATGTTAAACAATACGAAACAGATTTATTCTGCAGTCTTTATTGCCCATCTGTCTAGACAGGGTTTTGACTTTTGGAAAAAGACAATTGACACAAAATCTGTCTGGGGTACAAAAGATTAGCAAGTGCAGGGGATAGAAGCTTTATTTAGAGCCTGTATCATCCCACAGTAGATAATGTTTTTGAATGACACTGTCCAACAAACGTCTTGCCTTGGGTTAGCCAAGATCAAAGACATGAACACACCGTCCATACCTACACCTGCAAGTAATAGCACTACATAGGGGGTGGTCGACGTACATACTATTTTACATTACAACAAATCAGATTTCAAATGGAAAAAATGGTTGCTCTGGCCCACATACACAAAGATCTGTCAAGAAAGATTCCTGAACAAAACACAAGGTTTAACAACCAATAGGCCAGACCCACGCTATGTTTAAACACAGCATCCAGGGGTAGTAACAACATACAGTGTAGGAAAATTATGCCTTGATTGGATACAGATATCTACACAAGAGGATGTGAAACAACACTTATCTTTACTTAACCCCTTCCATGCGGGGCGGATTCCCCCGCTGTGCTGACTGCTGCTTGCGCGGGCGTGGTCATGACGGAACGGTTCCGTCATGAGCACAGCTCAACCGACGCTCATGACGGAACCGTTCCGTCATGAGCGTCGAAGGGGTTAAAGAAGACGCAGACCTTAGGGAATTCTTGCTAGGTCCAAGAAAACCGTGTCAAAAACGTTTCCTATATGCCGGCATCTCTGCTGCTTATAATGAAATATGGAAGAGTACCCAAGAGGACGCTGCAGAAAGAATACGAGAAATTGATTGTATTAATTTAGAGAAATCTCTCGCTGTGGTCGACAATGGGTTAACGACTCTGTCATCCAGGATGTATTCATTGGGCAACATTGTATCCTCTGCTATAGACATTGTGGAACAAGATTAGGTCCTGCTGCGTCAAGGCCAGTCTCATTTACGTTCTATTCTTTCATCAAGCTGGACGCTACAAAACTTGCGTGCAGGCTATGTGTCTTGGCGTTTCATCAACACGTCTTCTCTGTTTTCTGATTACAATCTCACTGAAAAACAGATCAAGCTGGCACAAAGGGGAGCGAAGTATACAGTGCTGAGCATTGAAAAACTGGAAAAATTGCCATTTACAGTAGCAGAAAAACCGGCTGCAGAATGGATCATTCATGGCAAAATAACTCTGCCTGTTACAACTCTCCATTTTCAGTATTGCCTCAAACACATGCCAGCAGGCAAATATGAAAGGTTGGGTAAAGAATACATCAGGACATCCTGGGATTTACCTTACACGCACAGATGTTGAAGTGGGGGCATGAAGTGTTTCTTAGCGGTACACACTGTGAAAATACACCGAGCGGTTCCCTCATATATCAGGATATTAGTTTACACGGGGCCTGTAGCGGTTCCACTGCAAATTTATCCTGCTACCTGCAAGGTTCACCGGCTGCTGTTATTAATCCAACGTTTGGACAACTTTCAAATGGGAGTTACCTCATGTTGAGTTATCAGAGCTGTTGTGGCATGTTGCCAGGTATCCCATATCTAGTAACGGTTATTTCCAGGGTATCTTGCTGTATGCAAGTCTTGTTCCCCTAAATAGACACAGTAAGGGAGTCACCTTAATGGCCTTCACTGAACATCTCTTCAATACGAAATGATACTTTAAGCAGAAATACAACAAACCGTGCCTTTGACTTCGGCCAAAGAAACCTAGGATCTACAAATTGCAAGGATTTCGGCTGAGATGCAGGCTACGTATAAACTGCCCTACACATTTCACAGAAATTGTTGGGACGAATCTTAAACATGTCTGATATGAGCGGTATTGTGCATGTATTTAAGACAGTATGTTCAGGGCAGATAACACCTTTTTTTAAGCAGTCCTTGGAATCATTCCAAACTTCATGCACTCGGTGTTTGGTGGTCTGCCGCTAATTCTAGCACTTGTTGCAGGAATCCTGTTTTTATTCCTACTACTACGCTATGGCAAGCCTATCCAGCAGCGTCACTCCCTGCAACTTGGAGAAAGCTCTCCTGGAGAGGAAGGGTCGTGAGCGCATAGTACAGCTATTGGGGTTACCTCATCTACGAGAACTAAATACCACATGTTTTCTGTCGTTCAGACCAATCTGGCAAGATTGCATCTTACCTGTTCTACACTGCCTGCTTTGTGGTGAAAAATGCGTGCTAGACATCTGTCTAACACTCCCATCAGTCATTCAAACGGATATCGATATTCTGCTGCACCCGATAACGGCCCATGCTCTGTGTTGTCCCTAGATGTGCTGATGACGGCATTCATTGAGATCTCACAGACGCAACATGCTACTGCTGAGGTACGAGATGGATCAACAGACACACAGGTAGCATCGGTAACAAACACTGCTACTGTTGATGCGTCACATCTATGTGCAGTTAGTCTTCTAAATGGGGTAATCGACCTATCACCGACATTGGTAGACGATTTTGTGTCTACATGAATAGAAGATTTCACACCAGCATCTTACACTGATTTTTGATTTGGCTCACAGTGTAGCGGATAATCTGAATTTGGCCTTCATTTTCCAAAAACAAAAGACAAAATTTGGAACTTTTTCAGATAATTGACTTTTTTCTTTTATGGCTTAAACTCGGCTTACAGTGAACTTTTCATAGAGAACAGACTTCTTTGAACACTTCCAGAGACACATTGTCACCTTTTCTTCGCATTTATGTAATCATGACATGAAACAGCTCTGAACTATTTTTTTTCCTTTCTGTAAAAATGGACCATTTCATTATATATGTGTATATTTCTGTGCATTCATTTAGCCTTTAGCATCCATTGTAAACATATGCTTCAGATGAAACATTACTTTAAATATGTACAGCACCTTTGCATTCCATGTTTAGCTGAGAGTTTTTAACATGAACTTATTTTTAAGTATGCTTTTACAGAAGTTTTTAGTGAACATGTGATACTCAATTTTATGTGTTTAGCATTTAGAAATATCAATCATTCGTCAATGGAGTGTTTCGATTTAGATGCCCGAAGATAGGTTTCCCTGAATCATGTCCTTATATAGGCAATATTCGCATTGCCCTTATTTATGCATAGAATCCCAGCCCTTATTTAGGCATTAGCTATGCTATCCGAATACAGGCATGGTCACCTACAACCGTCCATCCCAACGTCGCAACGAGTTCTTAGAAACCAGACCCTTAAGCCATCGCGACTTTCCCTAGCTAGGATTATTGATTTCTCCAAGAACTCATCTATTATGCATGAACTACTATTCCTTAGGGGTTCATTCATGACGTCTTCCTCTGCCCGACTTTACGTCAATGCTAGCATTCCCATGCACCCTCCAGGTATAAATATACCTTCCCTTACCATGGGACGGTACGGCTCAGCTCGACTAGCCTACGCGGCTTGCCACGGCAAGTTCAGAAGAATTTGAGTTCCCGTCTGACGCACTGACCAGACGCTGTCAACCCTGCTCCCAGAGAATCCAGCTTCCAGTGTTCTGACGCCCTTGGCGGGGTGTTGGAGTTTGAGATTCGGAAAGAGATTCCCACCTCTCTCATTCTAAGGTATGGAGCTGACTAGAACCTAGAGGAACTCTTGGCATATAAACTTTATATATACCATACAATAGAAAACAGCACCTACTTCTTACCTTGCAGTGACGGCCCGTGTAGGGCGTTTTACCGGGGCGGTGACGTGGCGCAGAGGAGGGGCAGGGTGGGGGGTTGCAAAATGCGGCAAACGGGCGAGTTCAGGTAAGTTATGAAAAAATTTTATAAAACGAATTTCGTTGCGCGCGCTGCAGCGCCAAATGCGATGCCGCATTTTGCAAAACCCCCACCCTGCCCCTCCTCTGCGCCACGTCACCGCCCCGGTAAAACGCCCTACACGGGCCGTCACTGTTACCTTGTACTACACTTAGGTTAGGTACACTGGGGTAGAACTGTGTTATTTATGTATGTATAGATGAATATATGTCATAGCTAAAAGACAATGCTATTGCAGTATTATTTCTTCTTACTGCTTACGCTGTGCGTATTATATCTTGCTTACTGTCTAATGATTGTAACAGCTCATATCTCTTACACGAGAAACAAGACTGTTCAATAATCTATCTATTTCTGTGTAACTCTGGAGAAACTAAGCATGCACGATTGACTGAGTGAAACTGTTATCTATTGTTTCCACGATTCTGAGACACGTTCCGTTTCTAAGGGAAACAAAGTTGTCATGTTTATGAGATTGTCAGAAACTACTCCCTTCTTGTTTATTCGAGAAGTTTATAGTGACCTCTGAGTTAGCTGGCACACACAGTAATTAAGTTTAATGTACTCAATAGAGGCATACTGACCTTAGTGCTATGCAAAAACTATAGCGTATATTATTCCAATGCGCAGAGCCTATAAGGGAAATAGGAACTACACTACAGATCTTTCTTCAGGACCAAAACCTTTCCAATCAATTAGATAAAACAGCTTCCCTTTTTTGAGCTTGGAGTCCAGAATCTGATGTACATCAAATTTGTCTGCAGAGTTTTCTACAACGGAAGCTGGGGGGTATTCGTTTTCAAATCAGGAGGGCTTTTCTTAATCAGAGAGACATGGAAAACTGGGTGTATTTTTAGGTAGGAAGGCAATTTAATTTTGACAGCTACTGGATTAATCATTCGATCTACCTTAAAAGGACTCACACATCTTAGCTGGATTTTGTGGTTTTCTTTAAAATGTAAATGACGGGTGGATAGCCAAACCTGATCTTCTTTATTTAGAGAGGGGCCTTCTCTTCTCTTTTTATCAGACTGCTTTTTGTAGGCCTGCTTTGCTGTTGCTATGTTCTCTCTAGCTTTTAAGTAAGACGTGTACTTCTTTTACAAATTCTTCAGCTGCTGGGAATGACTCTTGTTCATGACCCATCATTAGATTTGCCTGTCTACCAAAATTCAGATAAAAGGGGGTGAAACCTGTGGAACTGTGGGTAGCATTGTTATAGGCAAATTCAGTGGTCCACACTAAGTCCACCCATTCTTTTTACTGACCCAAAAGATAAAGTCTTAAGTATTTTTCCGATTTTTGATTGACCCTTTCTGTCTGCTCATCTGTCTCTGGGTGATAGCTAGTTGAAAAACAAGAGTCTATTCCCAACCTTTTAGTAAAGGCCTTCTAGAAATGGGTGACAAACTGGTAACCCCGATCCGAAATTGAAATCTTTGGAATTCCGTGTACTCTTACAATGTGATGTGTGAATACCCTAGCTACTTGTGATGCATTAGGAATTCTTTTCAAAAGAAGAAAATGGGCCATTTTGGAAAAGGTATCCACAAATACCAAGATAATATTATGACCTTGACTAAGAGGTAGGTCCACAATGTGATCCTTGGATACTGTATGCCAAGGGTGAGGCACTGTTGGCAAAGGCAATAATAACCCTTGTGGTGCAGATCGATTTGGTTTTCCCTTAAAGCATCTCTCACAAGTTGACATATTTGGGATTTCTGGATTACTTTGTGACCGGCTAATTTGACATCATAGCAAGCTTGCAGAACATTTTCTTGCAAAGCAGGAGTTGTTACAAACATTTTTCCTTGATGGAAAGGTAAACCATCTTTAATTTCTCTCCCTTGAACTTCTCCTGACCATCTCAGCTTTTCCTGTCTCGTTAGACTCTTTTGAATTTCAGCAGTGAGGTCAGCGTAGTGAATGGCTGATAAAACAATGTTGCTTGGGATTATTGGTTTTGCTACAGGAATTGACTCTGTGAATTCTGGATTGATCCTGGATAAAGCATCCGCCTTTCCATTTGTTACTCCTGGTTGATAGGTAATTATAAAATCAAAATCTGCAAAATACGGAGACCAGCACAATTGCCTTGCCGTTGAGTTCTTGCAGACTTTAAAAATTACAAGTTTAGGTGGTCTGTGAAGACCGTCACCTAGTGTTGAGCCCCCCATAAGTGATGCCTCCATTCAATAAAAGCTTCTTTCACTGCCAATAGCTCTTTATCGGTTATGGAATAATTCACTTCCGGGGGAGTAAGCTTTCGCAGATAAAAGGCCACTGGATGCAATTGCCCGGTTTTGCAATGTCCCTGGGATAAGACTCCACCAATTGCTGAGTCAGAAGCATCAGTTTCAACATAATAAGGCTCATCTGGCTTCGGATGTAACAAAATTAGAGCTGTTATGAAGGAGTTCTTAAGGAATTGGAACGCCAAATCTGCTTCTTGGATCCATTCAAACTTAAATTCTTTCCTCAGTAGTCTAGTGATGGGAAACTTTGGATTTCTTTTACACTTCTCCAAGCGGGCCATTTTTGCACTGCTCTCACTTTGGCAGGACCCATGCTAATTTCATCTGGAGATAGAACGATCCCCAAGAACTCCACCTTCCTCACATGAAAAGCACATTTTTGCAACTTCACGTAAAGGCTGTGCTTCAGTAATTTATTCAAAATGGATCTGACATGCAACGCATGGTCTTCATCATTCTTGGAAAAAAATCAAAATGTCATCAATATATACTACGGCTATTCTATCCAAGAATTCCCGCAAAAATATCGTTCACAAAGTACTGAAACGCGGCTGGAGCTTTACAAAGCCCGTAGGGCATTACTTGGTATTCGAATAATCCAAACCATGTGCAAAAGGCGATTTTTCCATTCATGACTTTGGGCCACTCGAATTAAATAATATGCTCCTCTCAAGTCAAATTTCGTATAGACTTTGGCATCTTTTACTTAGTCCAAGAGCCACTGATACTAGTGGGAGTGTATAACTATTCTTTATGGTGACTTGATTAATGACTCTATAGTCAATGCAAGCGCAGAGATCTCCACTTTTCTCAGGGATGAAAAACAAAGGTGAGGAGACTGGGGACTGAGAAGGTCGTATGACCCCGTTGGCAAAGTATTTGTCCAGGTACTCATTTAAATAAACATTCTCTGCTTCAGTTAAAGCATATATGCGGCTTAAAGGTGAGACTGCTCTAGGTTCCAGATCTATTTTACAGTCATACGATCGATGGGGTGGCAATTTCTCCGCTTCAGTCTTGTCAAACACTTTAGCCAGGTTCTGATATTCTTTTGGAATTTCTTTTGTTTTCAGAGTTCAAACGGTTGCTGGAGTGGTGATCAAACGCACTGGAGAGGATTCTCTCTGATTTTCCGGATGTTTTCCAAAACTATTTTCTTTACAATAGGAAGAGTCCATAATCACTGTCCTTTGACTCCAATCGGTTCTGGGATTATGCACCGTAAGCCAAGGCAAGCCTAAAATCAATTGGAATTGCTGCACATCGATGAGGTTAAAAACAATTTGTTCTTGATGGCCATTTAGTCCTGTCAGAAAAATAGATTCAGTTTCATGAGTGATGGGACCCAAAGAGAGGTTTGTGGCATCTACCGCTCTTACTGCTTCGAAAACTCCTTTCTTCACAAACTGTACTCCAATCTTCTTTGCGTATTTTATGTCACAAAAATTGCCTGTAGCACCAGAGTCGATCATTACTGAGACCCCTGAAATTTCCACATTCTGAAAGTTTGCGGTAAACGACACCACAAGATGAGGTGACACTGACTGCAAGTGATTGGCAATATGTTGCATGGTTGGAGATGTCTCTGTATTAGCTTCCATCAGGGCAACCCCTTTTACTGATGAAGCTTGCCTTTTCCAAACTGTCTGATATTGGGTTTTTTCGGACAATCCTTAATGAAATGCCCAGAACCTCCACAATACAGGCATAGTTTATTTAATCTCTGATTATCCTTTTCTTCTTTTGACAGAGGTTCTCGAAGGGAACCAATTTGCATTGGTTCCTCTGTAGAAGTATTCTCAGTAGTTTTATTATTCTCATGCCTTATCTTGTGTTAAATCTGGGGGGAAGAGGATGGAATGCTCGACACTTCTTAGACCTTCGTTCATTTAATCGATGGTCAATTTGTAAAACTAAGTCAATTAGATCTGAC
Organism: Triturus cristatus; assembly: GCF_964204655.1. Lineage (NCBI taxonomy): Eukaryota > Metazoa > Chordata > Amphibia > Caudata > Salamandridae > Triturus > Triturus cristatus. The sequence continues at coordinate 1,202,433,296 of NC_140584.1, forward strand.
ATTTCCGTTGGTCTGCTTGGAACTTGAGCTAAGGCATTCTTCAGCTCATTTTTTAGTCCTCTGTAGAAAATCACACTTCTCTTGGCTTCTGGCCAATTTGTCTCCACTATGAGCTTATTAAATTGAGTGATGTAAGCCACTAAATCCCTGCCACCTTGTTTCAATTCTAATAACTCGTTGTCAGTGGCTTGAGCTTCGGTAAGACGATCAAAAAGTCTCAAATTTGATCGTGAAGTCCTAAAAATGATAAAGAATAGGATTGTTCCAGGAAACTATGGGCATAGACCAAGCAGATGCATCCCCTGTCAGATAAGACAATATAAATGCCACCTTGGATTGATCCTCAGAGAAAATGATTGGGTGACATAGAAAATGCAATGAGCACTGAGTTAGAAAAATGTGTGTTTTATTGGGGTCCCCTCCAAATTGCTCAGGCAGCGCTAGAGGGATGATCGTTGAAATGGCATGCACTACTTGGGTAGATATCCCAGATGCTTGTGAGGTGCCAGTAATGTCCTGCACTCTTCTCCCCAAGGACCCAGTGTATGCCGCTAACTCGTCTATTTTATGCTGCATCTGAAGGGATTCCTGACAGGCTAACCTTAACTCGTCTCTCAAAACCTTATTCTGTTCCATAGTTTCGTTTAATTGCTCTTGCAAGCCTTCTAAAATTGTAGTCCATGTTTTCAGATCGAGTCCTACCATTCTGCTCTGGAGGAAATTAACTACTCAATACGGAGGCACTTCAGTCTGTCAAGATACCTGTTATCACTCTCCTCAGGAGCAGAAGAGAAGTCCTCAGTCCCCTCCGCCAATACCCAGGACCAAAATGGGAATCTGTCCTATGGCATTCGCAAGGGGGAAAGGGGAATGGGAGAAAAAGAGAGACTCCTCAATCAGGCTGCAAGTACTTCTTAACCTTGCACTTTTGCTTGTGTTCTGTTTGGCATGGTGCCTATAAAACATATAATCACAATTAATAGGGACACACTAATCACACTATTCACTTCCTAATAATATCTTTTATATATTTTTACATTCTATGACTTAGTTTAACTGAAACATTTTGAGGAATAACTTCTTTTGAATTTATTAGAGGTTTTTTTTTTCGTTGGTTTGTTGGAGGGCAGAAGAGATTAATGAGAGGAAATTTCTTTTGTTTGCGTTGTTAAGCAAGTGTTGATATATATATATATATATATATATATATATATATATATATATATATATATGTGTGTGTGTATATATATATATATATATATTCACTTAAAAAACCATAGGTTTCACACAGGTTATAGTTAGGTGGACATTTCACTCGTAAAAAACCAATGAAATTCCCCCGTTATAGTTAGTTCAAATAACTATAACTCGCGCGCCCGCAATCCACTGCTCATGACGTCACATATTACATCACTCATGACATGGTCAGTAGCATCACTCATGACATCACTGATGACATCATCCTTGTGATAGAGTGGCGGTCGCGCGAGTTATAGTTATCTGAACTAACTATAACGGGGGAATTTCATTGGTTTTTTACGAGTGAAATGTCCACCTAACTATAACCTGTGTGAAATCTATAGTTTTTTAAGTGAATTTGCAAGGTTTTTTAAATGCTAATTCCTAACTATAACGTGTGTGAAACCTATGGTTTTTTAAGTGAATTTGTACGTTTTTTTAAATGCTAAGTTATGTATTTATTAATATATATTTTTTTTTAAGGTTTTTCACCGTGCGCGCGCGTTGGGCGCGCAGTGCGCTACGCGCACCGTGCTCGCGCTTTGGGCGCACGGTGCGCTGCGCCCACCGTGCGACGTGCGCGCACGGTGCGCGCACCCCGCGATTTAAAAAAAAAAAAATGTTTTTTTCACCCTTGGGGGTCCTTCTGTGACCCCCTGACTAAGGATAGGGGGTCAGAAACTCTCTTCCCTGCCCCCTTTTCACGTTTTCCACCTTTTTTCCACCTTTCCTTATCAGTGCGACAGACAAAATGGCGGCCGACACTTCCTGATTTCGACCGATTCGAATGTTGACTGACATCAAACATCCAATCAGAATTACGCTCGCGCACGTTAGGGTGCGCGCACGGTGCGCGCTTATAGATATGTATATGCTTTTAAATGCAATTTTCTCAGGAAATACTGAACAGATTGACTCCAGATATGCAAAAGGCCCTTTCCTGACCTGAGGACTACCCCTTTGCCAAATTTCAAGTAATTCTGTTCAGCCGTTCGGGCTGTACCTTTGACTAAAGGTCCTATGGGAAAATGCATGGGAAAAACGCGTTTTGGGACCCCCCTTTTTTCTCGGCCCCCGCTTGACGAATCACCCCGAGACTTTCAGGGTAGGAGCTGAGCGGAGCGCCCCATTAGTTTTGAAAATTTCGCGAGTATTCGTCAACCGGCGCCAAAGTTATTCAAAATAGAATTTTCAGATTTCCTATGGAAACACGGTCCTAACTATAACTATCTACTGGCGACCGCCAGTAGATAATATATATATATATATATATATATATAACATATATAATATTTATATATATATATATATATATGAGTTGACTCCAATTTGATTTAATGGTTCCTTCTCAGAATTATTCTGCACAGTAGATTCTTGTCTTAGAAGTTTTACAGCCATGCAAGTTATATAAGCGTTATCTACTTTATGACGTTTTTCCTTTAAAAAAAATTTGTTTCACAGTTCAATACTCTGCACAAGGTGCTGGGACACTAACTGAAATAAGCCTGACTGAATAAGCGGTGAAACAGTACTCACAACCAAGAACTAGGATTTCGTTTTTCTCAGAATGCGGAACTCAGTTGCTCATGCGCAGGAAAAGCAACTTTGAATCTCCTAACTGGAATTCTCCTCATGGGCGAAGGAGAGACGCTGCACTCGGTTGCTCGTGCAAAGGAAAAGCCACTTCGAATCTCCTCACTGGAATTCTCTTTATGCGCAAAGGAGAGAAGCTGCTGGTTGCTTAAAGAACCTCAGTTGAAGTGCATGGTGCTTTGTGCACGTGTGTGCTTCCTCTTGTTTCTGCGCCAACAACTAGACCGCCCCAGGGTAGCTACTTCACAATGCCGGCCATCTTGGATTTCTCACTGGAGTTTCCTGGAACTCTCAGAATAACCTGAAGCAGAAGCTTGCTCCCAAAACGAAATCTATTCCTGAAGTATTGTCTGACAAGAAGGTATTTATCCCTTTTTATTCTTCTGTGTGTGGTGATAAGGTTACAATCTAATGAGGTCCTGACACCCACACAGATTTTAGGCATTCAAAATAGCCTAAAATATACACCGAATTAAAAAATAAGTTAAATGCTGGATCAGCGCTGTTTTCAAGCAATGGAAATCTCACTGGATTACAAACCCCTTTAATTAATGACCCGTCAACCGAGAGGTTTCCCTCTTTTATTATTAAATTCAACCCTCTCAAGAAATGAAAAACTTATGGGATCGCAAACTCCCCTAATTTATGATCCTCCACTTGATCTAGTATTACCTACTCCACCATCAACCCCCATTATTCCACCAACTCTTGCATCTACTCAAATGTCAATTTCAACAATTTATTCTGCACAACACTCCGACATGGGAAACAGTAAACCTGCAGAGCTCCCTACAAGTTCAAGGACTGGAGAACCTAATTTAAACTTCCCACAAGGAGAACATGAAGAACGCAATGTTTATATTCCCTTCATGCAAGCAATTAGCAGAATGCAAGACTCTCACTGGCCACACATGGCCCCCAAGGGAAGTTAAACAACCACAAACAGCGCAGGGAATCTTAACAGCACTCCATTCGCTAGCCCTTTACAGGGAACTCACCAATAGCATCTCCCCTAACCCAAGACAAAATAGAAGAGGGAGACAATGAACCATTCTCATATCTAAAAACACCAGAATGGGATGAAATACTTGCAGCATACATGCAGATCACTGATAAACACCTCCAGACCACATGGCAATCACACTCAGAACACAGCGCCGAAGGCAGTAAGTGGCGGGCAAGTGCAGAAAAATTACCTCTCTCTAACACGGCATGGGCATATCTTTTAAATATGGTCCAGCTCTAAGCAGAAACTCTACAGTTCCAGTCAAATAAGATATTCAACTTTCATTACTTAATACGCTAGCAGTTTAGGTAGCAGGGATTGATGGCAAATTAGGAGAGTTAAACTCCCTTGTAAGAAGGGTACATGGAGGCACCTCTTTCACTCAAATAAAGTGTCCTTGCTCAAACATTATCAAAAAAGTGTCCACTCTCCCTAAAATGTTAAATGACTACTATATGATATTAAGCAAAATACAAGAACCCAGGGAGAAAACCAATCTGAGAAGATACAACAACCTCAAAGCCGATTGAAATCTGATGCTCACCCATGCACCGCCCAGCCATAGAAGGCACCAGTTGATGTATGGAACAATCACATCAATACTCAGAAACACAGAGGGATATGCTGGATGTAAAATCATCAAACCACAGCCCAAGAATGCTAAGGAAAACCTATCCCTCATCCCAAGATCAAGATACTAAAATCAACACTAGGATAAGTAGTTTGGAAAATACATTGGAAAATGCCAAATACAGATGGTCTCAAAGAAGGAAAGGGCGGAATAAAAAATCTGCCACCCAAGAAAATGTTATCCCCTATTAGAAATAAAAACAAGATCCACTAAAATGATGGCTCCAACTATTCATCTGGGCACACAGGGGGATAAACAAACCACAGGACTATTCCTGCCGGATCCATCCGACAAAGACCTGGAAAAACTGGGGGATGAACAACCCATTGGACAGCTGCACGTGGATCAGTCCCATATCAGGCTCTGAAAACAGCTGGTTGAACCCAGCCAAACCCACCTATCAGCGAATTCTCTGGGAGGTCATATTGTACACACACACATTTGCCAAATATGAACCCTAAAAAGTCTGTCTCAACACATACAGTGGCGGGAGTGGAAGCCATTGTCCTGGCTTCAACAGACATCCTCAGAGACCCCAGGCAGATAAACCAACGCAGCACTGAAGAACCCTTGCCACAACTGAGCATTGGAAATAACTCCAACTTACAGGAAAATTAAAACTGGTAAACCACCAATTTTTTCAACAACTCTAGAATCAGTTTAGAATCCCCATTTCCGTATTCAGCATAATATTACACATAAGGGCCATAAGGAAATCACTATGCCCGGCGCTATACTCCAAGACTGCGCCCTTAACACTTTAAAGCATGTCAAAGTATGTACAGATCCAGTGATCTGTCAGACTGCCACAGAAGGTTAAGAGGATAACACCCAAGTACTAATTTTTATACCGGAATACATTTCCAGAGGAAGGCATGATATTTTAAACTGGGGTAACATCCTCAGGATACTAGCTGCCATCCAAAGACTAAGCAACCTCTCATCAAAATACCTTGTGGAAATACAGTTTGAAAGCTCCGACGAAGCACCCGGCGGAAAAGTAACTAAGACTACTTGGATCACAATTGATATTACAAAACAAGTCCTCTTAGAAGGACCAGCTCTCACAAAATGGGGCATTAAGGTCATCCCCTGTCAAATGATTGGATACCCTATGCCCCTTCTCCCTCAAGACTACAAAAGGAAGCCAGACCAGCAGCACGTTTCAGGAGGGTTGGCTATCTACATCTCAATAGCCAGTGTTGCCTTGGCAACAACATTAGATATCAAACTGTTGGAATGACTGAAACGAAATACTCCATCATCATCAAAACAGCCGCCCTTGAAGTACTCCTCATTAAAGTCTACATCCATCCCAAAAGTAAACCCAAAGACTGTGAAGAGATAGTGCAAGAAATAATGAGGATAGTGGAAGAGGAAGACTCAACTCATCTAGTCATATCTGGGGATTTTAACATATATTTCCTTGGCATATCCACTGGCGACCTAACAACAGCTCAAACTGTGTTATGGGAAATACCTGATCAAGGCAGAAATACAACAGGCCGCCAAACAAAACTCAGGAGCGAACTACTGGAAGACCTAGATCATCTAAGCCTCAGGGCTCTGAATGGCAGGTTCAAAAAGACAACCCTCCGGCTGCCACTCTCTACTCAAACAGATCTAGCTCCTGTCTCGACTAAACTTTTGTATCCTTATCCACATTTCAATACGTTCATTCTTTCCAAATCTAAAAGAGACCAAGTAGCACCATCTTCTGCAAGAGGTCACATTCTCCTCAATCCTCAGTTTCCCAAAGTACATTGAGACAGCAGAGCAAGCCTACACTTCAAATTATAGGCGTATTAAGTCTACACCAGCTTTTCTTGAACAACTGCATACAACCATAGGGGAACATAATACAGAACTACATAAGCAAAGAAAGGTACTTGGTAAACAAATGGGAAATCCTTATAGAAGTACTTCGGGAAACATGTGCCAAAATTAACAAACTTGGTCATGGCAACACATTTTGGACGAAGGCTATCAGTGCATTACACGACCCTAGATTAAGGGGGCACAAAACTGGAATAAACAAACTCTTCAAACCCTAAGGAAACTACTGGGAGATTTGACTGCCCTTGCGGCTCTAAGATTTCATAAAAAACAGACCAAAAATTTAAGATGGTCAATAAAAAGAGATCAGGACAATTTGCTCTGGCTCAAGTTACACACTAATCTGAAACACAACAATAGTGCAAGATTTTGGAGTATGATGAACCAACTTCTTAAACCCGGCCACAGAAGCATTGATTCGTACATCACCGAAGCTACATGGCTCATATCCAAAAAATCACTTTAATCATGATGAAATAGATAACGAGCAGACAGTTAGCTGGGAAGCTTCAACTACAGCACAAGATGAAGGTCAGACTGAGATTGACGCAGTGCGCATCACTAAAGAAATAAACAAAGGGCGAAATAAAGAAGCCCCGGGCCCTACTTGCATCCCCCCGGCGGTGTTCAAACACGATCCAGACGTCTGGGCAGAAATGTTGGTGCCAGTATTCACACAGGTCAGGAGCACATATAACACACCAGCAACATGGAAAGGCTTGTATCACCAATCTTTAAAGGAGGGCATAGGTCTTCTCCAGTAAACTACTGTCTGATAATGTTAACTGATAATAATGCCAAATACTTCGCTGCAATCATACTTGAAGAGTTAACAGCATGGGCCTCCAACAATGCCATCATACCGTACAACCAGACTGGGTTTCAGAAAGCATCAGGCACGACCACAAACATACAAGCAATTTCTCTACTAATGGATGATAGTCTTTTGTTATATTGACTTTAAAGCACCCTTCGAGTGCGTGGACCAAGGGAGGTTGTGGCAGAAGATAGCCAGCTGGGAAACATCACAAAAACTGCTAAACCTGCTGATAATACTGCATAATGAAACATGGGTTCAAGTTAAGACAGGTGCAGGAACGCACCTTTCCCGCAAAATTAAATCTACATGCGGTCTAAAATAAGGCGGCGTCTTGGCATAAACTTTGTTATCTCTTTTTGGCTGACCTGACTGAACAACTACAAATATGTAACTCCCATGCTCCGAAACGAGGCGGTACAGCAACATCCTGTTTTTTATATGCCGATGATGTGGTGTTGGTACTCGGGTCCTAAATATCATGAAGCCATATTCACTTGTCAACGTTCTGATGATCAAACTTGGCAAAACAATAATCATGGTCTATTACACCAAGAAATCCAAACGCAGGCTTGCCTCTATGGTGACACCCGGCTAGAAATCACAGAGGAATATAAATATCTTGGATTCAGCACTGACAGGAAAGGCACCTTCACAGCCCAGAAGAAGGCGACAAGAAGGAAAGGCCTGGCTCTGGTTATAGGACAGGAAAACTGGAAGAAAAAACTAGCCGGCCCTTCCCTGAAGTCTCTGCTTGAAGTCGCAAGAGCAAAACTCCTGCCAACAATTTCATTTGAAAGGGAAGCATTACGAAGATGAGATGCTAGCATCCTAGATACCACAATCATCCGAGACTATTGAACCATCTTTTCTCAGCCCAACTACACCTCACCGGCCCAGATAGGACTGGAATACGCGATGTTAAAATAGTCGCTAGCCAGGTGCAGAGCATACATAACGTGTTGGAAAAACATTCCGAAAGCCGAACCAAACACCCTGAACCACATGCTATGGGAAGAATTACAGTACCGTAACACGTCACTGGCAAGAGTGTACTTACAAGAGTCTCTCAACCTAACAGGACTGACAGAACTCTGGGACTCACTTACCAGTTCCCAGACCTTCAAGCGTCTGGTTACAAAGTCACTTAAAATTCAGTCTTCCATGGAGGATAAGGCTACATTATCCAAAAGAGCACATGGATGGATGATGCTTCAAAATTACACAACTCTTACCCTCCAAAACTATTTTGCAACAGGTTATCCAGCCTTTATCAAGCTGCAGTTCTTAAAATATAGGCTTGCGCTACTACCAGTTAAAGATCGTCTGGCACCCCTGTTGCGTGGAAATCTTCCCGTCACTTGCCGCCTTTGTGGGACGGGAAAGGAAGATCTGATGCATTTAGTCTGTTCCTGTATAACTGTACGGAAAGAAAGGTGCAATTTCCTAGTAAAGGCTTTCAACCACCAAAGAGGAATTCACACAAGAAGGCAGGCAATCCTGGCCTGCTTTAACCCAGGGGACCTCCAATTGAACTGCCGCTTTGTTAGATTTTTCCAGAAGGTTGAGCAAAGTTTATATCACACTGCTATTTGTCCAGCCCAACAGACTCAGACTGCAATATAAAGGAGACATAGTATTCAAGAACAGTTCAATTCTATACTCAAACTCTGTGGCAGTCCCTGATCGTTACAAACCCTATTTCTTACTCTAGTAACTCAGAACTGTAAATATGAAAGTGTGTAAAGACGTGCATTTAAAATTTGATATTCAATCTACATGTACCTTTGTATTACATACTAAACTCAATTAGGCTATAATGAGGTTCTCCTCTATGTCATTAATTTAATGGATTTTTATTCTTCTTTTTTATTCTTCTTCTCTTATAATTCGAAATTTTGGAACATGTGTAAAGACTTAATTCTGTTAAATTTATGTATAACATGAAATTATATAATTATATTTAGTTACATTTTATTGCAATGGTTTTAAGTAACTTAGCAATGACTTATTAGACTTGAAACTTAAACCTGAAACTCTGAAATATGAAGCTTGATTCAAGATTAATGTATTTAAGAGTTTTTTATTTGGATCATTTCTCCTTGGAAGAGATACATACCATCTGCTTAAATGTCTTAAAGATTTTGTTCCTTGATAGGAACACATCCCATCAGTCAGGATCTATTATAATCTTAAAATTTCCCTTGATAGAAACAATTCCCATGAGTCAAGCTGTATAACAGTCTCTTTCCCTGTGTAATAATAACATTCCATAAATTCCATCAGTCTGTATATATGACCAATAATTTTGGGATGCCATTGCTCTAAACGTTCAGAAGGCTTAAGATCCTTTCCCCCTTGAAAACAGCGCAGGTGTTCAGGTCCGGGCCCTCCGTGTCAGTTGCACATCAGTTGTAAGAGACAACCACGCATGCCTTAACCACGCAGTCTTTACAACGCCTGTGTCGTTACCACGCATGCCTTTACAACGACTTTAGTTGTAAAGGCATGTTTGAGAAGGGTATATGTGTGGTAAAGATCCCACCCCACCCCCCCTGCCCTGAGCCCTAAAATTAGTCCCTCCTGCATTGTTATCAAACTACCTAGCCCTATTAACTACCCCGACCCTGAGCCCTAAAACCCAGCCCCCAGTCCAAAACACAAACACCAGCACCTCTGCCTTGAGCCCTAAAAACGGGCCCCAGCCCTGAAAACCGCCTCTTCCACCCTGTCCTGAGCCCTAAAATTCACCCCCTGCCCTAAAAACTACCCCTTCCTCTCTCCCATGAGCCCTAAAGCCAGCCTCCATTCAGAAAACATACACCCACCTCCCACCGGCCTCAGCCCAACTTACCAAGCCGCATCCCGGTCTTACTTCCTGCCGTGATCCTTCCAGTTCCCCCCTGCCGCCCATCCGCCCAGACAGCTAGAACACTGACTGCTTCAACCATGCATATGTGTGGTTAAGGCATATTTGTGGTTAAGGAAAGCGTTGCTCAGCTTGCAGGGAAATGGACCACGTGCTCAAGCCAGTGTTGTAAAGGCTGTTTCCCCACCACATTATCTTCCCAGCCCATGGTCTGACAAGCCCATTCTTTCCATTTCAGCTCATTTGCCTTTAAGAGATAAGGGTTTCTGGTCAAGTCACTCCCTGTCAGCTGCATATCACATTGAGAACTGACAGTGTTGTTTTAAATACCTTTTTTAAGTCTGAGTAGTTCTACCTCTTTTTCCACACTGGGAAGTTGTGTGTAAGGATACCTTCTCTGTTTTTGTCTCTTTTCTTACTGTTGGACATTCCAAGGGAAACGCTGTCTCTTTAAAGGCTAGTCTCACATCTTCCCTGCGTGGGACAAGACGTTTGAAAGATAGCTGTTTGAACTGCAAAACTCGCTACCAAGCAAGACCTTCCTGCAACTTAGGCTGCACATTTCCCGATTGTACAACTGACCCCAAACCTAGAGAACTTCTGTCACCCCATCCATCACGAAGTAAAGAAGTTGAACTGTGGTTTGGCTATGATCAAGAGGCAACTGTCAAAGCTTTTCACAAACAACGTCACCCCAATCTGGGCAGACAACTTCAAAAGCCACTTTATAACAGTTGCCTTCTTTGTCAGCAGCTGCTGAGGTCTCGCCTTCCTACCCCAACCCAAGTGTATGGTTTATACAAATGAAGATGAAGCTTCGGGTAGTTTGAAAAGTTGATTACTTCAGAAGAAGCCTTGCATTAGGCTGCAGTCTCTGCTCAGTCTGCCTCGCAACTCTCACCCCTAGAATCCTACACGCCCCACATTCTCTATTCCATCCACTATGACCTTGAAATACTTATGAAGGCACTGAGGCAGACTGTATTGATACTGCAGTGAAAAGGGTTTAAAGCTGGTTATTTATTTGGACAGCAGAGTCATCAGGACCAACTCTACCAACAGCTCAAACAGGAATGGCATAGAATCACACAGTTGCTAGGTGACCACTATTCTAAAGCACTACAATATGTATAGCATTAAAGGGAAACATCATATGATAAGCATTAACATGAAAAGTGGAATACCACACGATACAACATATCTTCTCTTCTTCCAAAAAAAAACAACTTAATAACAAAAAAACAAAATGAGAAATAATCATAGATAAAACAAATTACGATCTATACCTTGCAGGTCTAACAATATTTCTAGAACTTTTCCTGGATATGGTTTGATTGATATAAGGAGAAACCAAGTTCTCTAAAAGTGAGGTGGCTTCTTTTACACAAACCTTTACAACCCTGTTGAGTTTCCACAAATGACCTCCCTCAAATTTTACTGCATTTCCAACAATTTTGAGAACTTTGACTGGTTCACTAAATTTACTGTCACCCTTCTTAGAATGAACAGCAGTTTTGATCTTAATCATGTCCCCTACTTCAAGCGGAGCTAGTTTTGACACCCTTTCTGGAGTCAAACCATTCCTTTTGTTTAGTTTGTATATCAGTCATATTCTCATTGGCAATAGCCATTAGCTGTGCAACATCAGACTCAGACCTAATCAACCTACCCATTCATCTAGGCCTGGAACTTGTGTTAGGCTTCCGTCCCCTCAAAAGTTCAAAAGGTGAAACTTTAGTGGAGGAATGGGGCATTGTTCTGTAAAACCATACCACAGCATCTAATGCTCTGCAAACATCATGACCCCCTGCTCTGGCCCATTTGACACTCTACCCCACCACCCGATTCATTATTTCAACCAAACCATTTGTCTGGGGGTGGTATAAGGAGCTTTTATTGTGTTTAACGCCAGACTCATGAAGAAAAGTCTCAAACTCAGAACTCATGAATTGTTTTCCATTGTGCGAGATCAAAATCTCAGGAAAACCCTCTCTGAGCCACACACGTCTCAGAAATTCCACAATGGTTTTAGTATTGGCTTCCCTCACCATCTTGACCTCTGGCCATTTTGATGCATAATCCATAAGGACCAAAACTAAACAGAATCCACCTGGAAGAACCTCATACGGCCCCATGACATCAATGTCAAGTTTCAACCCAGGACCTTTTGGAAACTCAATAGGCATCAAAGGGGGAACAGACACTTTCAAACGTATGTCAGGTGCACTGCAGACACAACAATTGGAGACTACAAAATCAACCTCAGCATTCATTCCTGGCCATCAGTAAGTGTCCCGGATCCGACACTTGGCAAGCGTGGAACCCAGGTGACCCTCATGGGCTCTCTAAATAATGGTCTTGCGGAAAACATCAGGAGGTACAAACTTGTCCGTCCTGAGTAGCATACCGTCTTCAATGGAGAGCACACTTTCAACTTTCCAGAAAGGCTTAAGGGGAGAAGAAAGCACCTTTTCTCTGGTCCATCCATTTCGAATAAAAGCACAGACTTCTTGCAGCACACAATCAGATTCTAACGTCTGTACCCAATCAGTTTCAGAGCCCAGATTCAAGACAGGTAAGTCCAGAGCTGCAACTAAACAGTCATCACAATTCTCACTAGAAAACTCATCCAAATTAACATCATCATGTTCGGTCGACCTGATGAGAAAACGGGATAAAAAATCCGCCCTTCCATTCTTTCCCCCAGACACATGTTTTACTTCAAATTGATTCTAAAGGAGTCTAGTTACCATACACATTATCCTGGGCGAACAACATTTACTCATGCTCCCTCCCAGAATACTGACTAACGGCTTGTGATCAGTTAAAAGCAGGAACCGCTTACCCCAGATATAAGGTCGGAATTGCTCAATGGCCCAAGTACAGGCCAATAGCTCCTTTTCAATAACAGATTACTGGAGCTCGGGAGTTCTTAATACAGTGGAAGGAAAACACACTGTGTTCTCACCATTGCTGTCTGACTGAGTTAAAGTGGCTCCTAAACCTACTTGGCTGGCATCGACAGTGACGCAGCACGGTAAACTGGGGTCGAAAGGTTTCCAAGCAGCACCGTCTTTTAAGGCAGATTTGACAAATTTAGAAGCCATAACACATTTGTTGCACCATTCAAACTTGACCCCTTTCTTTGGGAGATTACTTATGGGACGTACAATAGATGCAAAATTCGAAATAAACCGTGAGTAATACTCACATAGCCCCAGTAACGACTTCACTCCAGCTTTGTCCACTGGTGCAGGGGCATCAATGATGGCTTGAAGTAATCCTGGTCTAGGGCTGACCCCATCATGAGTAATGACATGTCCCAAATATTCAACTTTAGAACAGAGAAATTGACACTTTTCTTTTTTTAACACAACACCACGTTTTTTGAACAATGTTAAAACTTTGTCGAGGACATCATCATGAGAAGCAACATCTTTACCAAATATGGGAACATCATCCTGAAATACTATGACGCCATGAATATTTCTAAGGATATTACTCATTATCCTTTGAAAAACAGACACTGCTGACGCAAGCCCAAAAGGCATTTGTAGCAGAATGTTCCCAGAGGTGATACAAAGGCGGTAAGATGGCAAGATTCAGGATCCTGTTCCACCTGGTGGTATGCACTGGCTAAATCAAGTTTTGTAAAAACACATGCTCCCTTGGTGGAAGAAACTAAGTCATTAATCTTGGGTAACGAATGGGAATCCACCCATATTTCTTTGTTCAAGGATCTCAAGTCGACACAAACTCGAAGATCCCCTCCCCTTATCCTGGCAACCACCAAGGGAGAAAGCCACAGTGAAGAGTTTGTGGGCTCAATAATCCCCTTTGTACAGAGACTCTTTAATTCTTTTTCCAGATCTTCTCTCACACTGAACGGCACTCCTCTAAGTTTGTGCTTGTTGGCAAGAGCACCATACTTAACAATAATCTTATGTTTAAATCCTTTGATTTTTCCTAAATCATTACTGAAAACTTCAGGATATTTTTTTTTCCACACATGACCTTTGTCTTCACAACTGACCACTAACACTTGTTCCTTTGCACCAGGTTTAAGTATCATGCCGAGCAGGCCTTGGCAAAACCACCCCAAAATGTTGAGTCCTTTTACTGCAACATATACCTTTCCTCTAATTCGCCTACCTTTAAATGACATTTCATCTTCAAAAAAACCTATTAGATCAATTTTTCGCCCTTCATATAAAATAGGGGAACGATCCAGGAGAAAGAGGATGAAAACCTTTCCAAGTTTCTTCAAACAATTTTTGAGTGATCATTGTGATCTTTGCCCCTGAATCCACTAATAATTTAACGGTGTGATCCCCAATATCAATGTCTACAATAGGATCAATGCATGAAGATGGATCTCCTTCAGCCACACTTTGATCTACATCATTAGAACTTCTGACAACAGAGATCAATTCAGGATCTCAATCATCCTCAGATTCAACTGCACAGACTGTTGGTTTTCCTGCCATTTTTTTTCTTTAGACAAACTTTAGCAAAGTGCCCCATTCTCTTACAATAATTACACATGACATTACTAGCTGGACAATGGGAACCCTTGATGTGTGGAGGATTCCCACACCTGATACACATGTTGTTACCATAAACTTAATTAGAATTGGCAGGATCAGATTTAGGTTTCGAAGATTGATTGACTAGATTTTGATTACATTTAACACAATGCTTGACAACACTGTTTACATTAACAACATTAACAGCATCTACAGGTTTGTCATCCAGTTCCTTCAGTGAGACCGTAGATATCTCTATGCTTTTGGCGATTTTGATGGTCTCGTCCAAAGATGGGTCTCCTAAACTCAATAGTTTTTGCCGTATGTTCTTGTCTTTGCATTGGCAAACAAAATTGTCTCTAATGAGCTGATCTGTAAAATTCTTAAATTTGCAAACTGCAGCCAGCCTGCGTAGTGCTGAGATATAAGAGTCTACATCTTCTCCCTCTGCTTGTTTCCTTTTGAAAAATGTGTGCCTCAGAACCATAAGGCTAGGCTGTTTATCAAACCTGGATTTCAACTTAATGACAGATTCAGCATATTCGTCAATACCATTGAGTTGTTCTTGAGATAGAGCTGGTAAATGTTTGTAAATAGACCTTCCTTCACACCCTAGAGAGTGGAGAAGAAGAATTTTTTTCTTTCTGCACTGAAACGTAAAGCTCCAACGGCAACCAAGTAAGTTTCTTAGGCGTCATGCCAGACCTTCCCATCTGACTGGAGGTTCACCGGGAGAATTCAGAAAGGAAGGGGGAGGATTAACGAATTGCATTGTACACATTTTAATAAATGTAAATATGTGATTATGAATAAATAAAAGAAAATAGCAATTACAATTTTTAATAAATAAAATACCACCTGAGAGCTATACTGCACCTCAGATACCAACTCGAAGACATCAAAAAAAGAAGCACTGCCCTGCTAAACCCTTGGTCTGCACAAGGACAGGACTACACTCACAAGGACTGCACCTGCTGCACACTCAAGGCTTCACAAAAGAGGACTTTGCCTGGCTTCCAAGATTAAGGTGTGGACTCCCTGTTCAGTAACAGGAAGAAACATGCTGGAAGAAGTTACCTACATCGTCTCCAAAAAGGACAAGCCAATCTGACTAGCTTCAACTGGACTTGACTGGATTTGACCAGATGAATTTTGGAAATTTTAGTCCCAAAACCCTAAGAGGCAAATCGGAGTTTCTGGCCCCTTGGCTGGCGTTGTGGACCTTCAAACACCCTCAGGAAACCTTCCAGAAGAAGTTCTGGAAGTTTGTAAACTTTTAAGAAAAATCTTAGCAAGTCCACTGGTCTCGATGAAGTGAATCAAACCGGCAACATCGAACCACGACTCAGCCTGACTTGTAGGTTTGCCCTGCTAAAAGCTCCAGAGCTCTTCAAAGACAAAGACCTCAAGGACTCACCGAAGCATTGCGCTGCAGCAGGCTGCAGTTGTCGAACTGAAAGACAAACTGCCAAAGATGACTGTTCAACGTTGAGTGAAAAACTTCCAAAAAAGTGACAAAATCAGAAGGTAAAAACTTGACATAGCCCTGCCGCTTATCGTAGCTGACCTGCGTTCCATCACAGTCGGCCTGAAACTTAGACCTTGCCCCGGTACAGCGTAACCGGATAGCAGCGGTTCGCGCTGCTCAGTTTATGTGCTAGAAAGCACATTTTTGTATTTGATCTTTATACATTTATATCTCTAGTTCCCAACTCATTCTGGTGTCATTTTAAAGAATACACTTTATTTTTATAAATTGGTGTTGATTGTGTCTTGAATCTGACTTATTTAACTATTTTGGTGATATTAGATGCTTTACACATGTGTTCTAAGTTAAGACTGAATGCTCGTCAGCCAACCTACCAAGGGTTGAGCAAGGATGAATTTATTAAGACTTAATTGTACATTATTTGTGATTGAAGTGTTATTACTAGTTGTAGGTACATACCTGCACCTACTAATAAACCACCTTCCAACGAGGACCATTACGATGAAATTTCAGAAATCTTGGCAGCTGTAAGTACTCTCACAGCCCCCATAGAAACTAACACTTTTGTGCTGGAAGTAGGGTTTCTGCGTGATGACCATAAATAACTCAAGGACAGAGTGAAGGATGCTCAGCTGGAGCTAGCGGACATCCACCCCTTGGTAGCTGACCATGATCAACATATTGTGGCACTCCAGAAGGAGATAGCAGTACTACCTGCAAAAGTTGATGACGTAGAAGACCGCCCCAGGACGAATTATATCAGAGTAGTGGGCCTCCCCAAGTGGGTGGAAGGCCCGAGCATGGATCTCAATCTAGAAACCTGGCTAGCGGACACAGTTCTACAGGTCTAGAAACCTGGCTAGCGGACACAGTTCTACAGGACAAGATGTCATTCTTTTTCTCAGTGCAAAGAGCCTAAAGAGTACCGAGCCAACCCGCGAACCTTAGGACCCTTCTATGGCCAGTGGTAGCAAAGCTATTCAATTTCAGGGATCGGGACAACATCCTACAGATTGCCAGAGCCAATAGCCTCTGGAAGATAGGCAATAGCATGGTCATCATATTTCCAGATTACACAATGTAGGTGAGCGGCAATGAGAATCATTCCAAGAGGTGAATCAGCGGCTCCACGCTTTTGGGTTTAAATATGCGTTGCTATACCCAGCAAAACTAACAGTCATCTTAGACAATGAATCACTTTTCTTTATGATATCTTAGGATGTCCAAAACTGGCTGGAGCCGAGGGGTGAATCGCAAAGCGCTGCCATACCTGAGAGAACAATGGTGTAGCAAACTAAGAGGAGTTAACGACGCTCACCGAGGAACATCCTGGGCAAGCCAACGAAAGCTCAGGCTGCCCTGGGCAGAGCAGAGGTATTGGCTGGATTGGAACAGTCTGTGACCGCTGGACCAAGTGGTAGAGACTCAGATGCAGATACTATAGGGTCCTACGACCCTCTGCCGATTGAAGAGCCAGAGAGGCCGCAGGGAGGCTCAGAGATTCCACCGATGATCATGGACCTGTTAATGTGCCCTCCTTGATTGATGTGATATCCTGTACTTGATGGCTCTTCTTATTGTTAGGGGGGTTTGTGCTGAGATTGGGGTGAGAGAGTCTCTTTGGACACAGGGGTCACCTGAGGTTTACCAAATCACTGGAGGCACTGGTTGGCTGTGTTTGGTAGTTGGTATGCCCAGGGATGTGGGATTATTAAGTTACAATGTTTAGTTGTTCACTGCTGTGTCTGCTCTAACCCCCGCATATCCCAAGTGGTACACACTGACTTGATGCTCTCATGCCCACACTGTCAGCATGCCTGCTCGTGATTATCAATGTATTACTTGTAATGTGAGGGATTTAGGCTCCTACAGCAAGTGCTATCATATTTATTTATAACTCAAACACCGAGGAGTACAGTTTACATGTCTCCAAGGAACACACTTGACAGCCAGGGAACTGGCAAATCTACGCAAATTATGTAAGGGTATGCTTTATGGTACCACATACTCTGCTTATGCCAGAGTGATGTTAATATGGGTGTCCCCTGGTGTCCCCTTTGTAGTGGAACACACTCTGATATGCTCTGAGGGTCACTATGTAATTGTGTTGTTTACACTGGATGGGGAGTATCTTACATTAGCCACTTTATAGGCGCAGAATGTGGGACAATACCTTTTTACTTGCCTCCTTAACACCCACACTCCTGCTTTGCGCTCTTTGCGGTTTCCTGGTGTGGGGACTTTAACTGTGTTCCAGATCTGCTGAATGTCAGATCCACTCCTCCGCTGGTGAGGGCCAAAGCACAGTCTAATACCAGCACCTACAACAAAGGAATCTTAGCATGCTAGCTGTAGATATTTGGCACGCTCTAAATCCATACCTGCGGGACTATTCACACTACTCTGCATTGCATGTTTTACACATTCAGATTAATATGATTTATGGCAATGAGGCCTTGTTGACTAAGTGCACGAATGCAGAGCACCTGGGCAGGACACTATCAAACCATTGCCCATTACTAGTGACCTTCTCATGACTGCCCCGCGATTCCCACATGGTGGTTACAATCACTGGTGTTGATGGATGGGCCATTTAAATCACATGTAGATGGACACACAACTCAATGTTTCACTGAAATTAGGGATCTGCTACAGATGCAGTAGTGAAATGGGACGCGTTTATGGTGGTAGTCAGAGGGGTATGCATGCCAACTCAGTATGGCATGAAACGTGAGCTGAGGAGAGAGATCGTGGGACTAGAGGACCATCTGAAGACCGCAGAGAGGGAGTGGTTGTTCAATGTAGAGTTTCTTAAAGCATTGGAGGGCGTCAAAGCAGAGCACAGCCTGCCTGCCCTGGATTACAAGGACTATATTGAACGCCAACAAGAGCTAGGCGACAAGGCTAGTAGCCTGCTAGCTTGGCTGCTGCGTTCAGATGTGCAACACACACTCTTGGGGGTAATTTGGACTACTTCAGGCCACATAGTGAATTCCCTGCTGGGTATTAATGGGGAGTTTGAGAGGTACTATATGTTGGTACAGGGCTGATAGATACTCGGATCAGGGATCAATAATGGCTTACTTGCATAATATTGGGACCTCCGCTCTTGATCCCCTGAAGAAGTAGAAATTAGACGACCCACTGACTCTAGAGAAAGTCAAGCTGACTATAAAACAGATAGCCAGGGGTCAGACTCTGGGAACGGATGGAATCTCCATCGAGGATTATGCCACTTATAATGCCCAACTGCCCCCTTGTCTCTTACAAGTATACAAAGACAAGAGAGCGGGGTAGACTGTCTGTCTCCATGAGAGAAGCTCTTATGATAGTACTCCCGAAACCAGGGCAAGATCCACTAGAGGTGTTGTCGTATTGCCTGCTTTCTCTTCTTAACCTTCAATACAAGATCCTAGGGAAGATACTAGCAAACAGATTGACTCCACTTGCACAGACATCGATACCCCCGATCGAATGGGTTAATTCCTGGTTGGAACAAGTTCTTGAACTTACGTTGTTTATTCTGTACCATGGATTGGGAGTACAGGACTGACACCCGCTCTTGAGGAGCTCCCTGGACATAGAAAAGGCTTTTGACACCCTGGGGTGGTAGTACCTGCAGAAGTAATTTCACACTTGTAAGGAGCACTACAAATATACAATATTTCCAAACAAATATCTTTGATTCAAAAACATTTATTCTCAACAGTCCAGCCCGAACTGCCAAGCCATGTCTTCCCTGGACCGGAAAAAAGCTTCCTAGGACCGGTTTCTGGCATTTCAGCCGTCTTCAGCCTGGCTTGCTTGAATCCAGTTCAGACATGGCCAGATGAACTGGGGTGGCAGAGTGGGCTAAAGAACGGTGATGGATTAAACCCAGATCAGTTGACTGGGGGTGAGTGCTTGCATTGTTCAACACTCCGTCCATCATTTCCTTTGGTTTTGCTTTGTTCGCCATAAGTTGGCAGGGTATGCTCAGACGTGAGCCCCTTGCTCACTTTGCCACTGGATTCCAGCAACCCTGGCTGAAGACGGCTGAAATGCCAGAAACCGGTCCTAGGAAGCTTGTTTCCGGTCCAGGGAAGACATGGCTTGGCAGTTCGGGCTGGACTGTTCCCATGAGGCACGGGGTCAGACTGATTTGCATATGGCCATGTCTGAACTGGGGTGGCAGAGTGGGCTAAA
Source organism: Triturus cristatus (assembly GCF_964204655.1). Classification (NCBI taxonomy): domain Eukaryota; kingdom Metazoa; phylum Chordata; class Amphibia; order Caudata; family Salamandridae; genus Triturus; species Triturus cristatus. The sequence continues at coordinate 1,202,453,487 of NC_140584.1, forward strand.
GAACGGTGATGGATTAAACCCAGATCAGTTGACTGGGGGTGAGTGCTTGCATTGTTCAACACTCCGTCCATCATTTCCTTTGGTTTTGCTTTGTTCGCCATAAGTTGGCAGGGTATGCTCAGACGTGAGTCCCTTGCTCACTTTGCCACTGGATTCCAGCAAGCCTGGCTGAAGACGGCTGAAATGCCAGAAACCGGTCCTAGGAAGCTTGTTTCCGGTCCAGGGAAGACATGGCTTGGCAGTTCGGGCTGGACTGTTCCCATGAGGCACGGGGTCAGACTGATTTGCATATGGCCCTGTCTGAACTGGGGTGGCAGAGTGGGCTAAAGAACGGTGATGGATTAAACCCAGATCAGTTGACTGGGGGTGAGTGCTTGCATTGTTCAACACTCCGTCCATCATTTCCTTTGGTTTTGCTTTGTTCGCCATAAGTTGGCAGGGTATGCTCAGACGTGAGTCCCTTGCTCACTTTGCCACTGGATTCCAGCAAGCCTGGCTGAAGACGGCTGAAATGCCAGAAACCGGTCCTAGGAAGCTTGTTTCCGGTCCAGGGAAGACATGGCTTGGCAGTTCGGGCTGGACTGTTCCCATGAGGCACGGGGTCAGACTGATTTGCATATGGCCCTGTCTGAACTGGGGTGGCAGAGTGGGCTAAAGAACGATGATGGATTAAAAACCCAGATCAGTTGACTGGGGGTGAGTGCTTGCATTGTTCAACACTCCGTCCATCATTTCCTTTGGTTTTGCTTTGTTCGCTATAAGTTGGCAGGGTATGCTCAGACGTGAGTCCCTTGCTCACTTTGCCACTGGATTCCAGCAAGCCTGGCTGAAGACGGCTGAAATGCCAGAAACCGGTCCTAGGAAGCTTGTTTCCGGTCCAGGGAAGACATGGCTTGGCAGTTCGGGCTGGACTGTTCCCATGAGGCACGGGGTCAGACTGATTTGCATATGGCCCTGTCTGAACTGGGGTGGCAGAGTGGGCTAAAGAACGATGATGGATTAAAAACCCAGATCAGTTGACTGGGGGTGAGTGCTTGCATTGTTCAACACTCCGTCCATCATTTCCTTTGGTTTTGCTTTGTTCGCCATAAGTTGGCAGGGTATGCTCAGACGTGAGTCCCTTGCTCACTTTGCCACTGGATTCCAGCAAGCCTGGCTGAAGACGGCTGAAATGCCAGAAACCGGTCCTAGGAAGCTTGTTTCCGGTCCAGGGAAGACATGGCTTGGCAGTTCGGGCTGGACTGTTCCCATGAGGCACGGGGTCAGACTGATTTGCATATGGCCCTGTCTGAACTGGGGTGGCAGAGTGGGCTAAAGAACGATGATGGATTAAAAACCCAGATCAGTTGACTGGGGGTGAGTGCTTGCATTGTTCAACACTCCGTCCATCATTTCCTTTGGTTTTGCTTTGTTTGCTATAAGTTGGCAGGGTATGCTCAGACGTGAGTCCCTTGCTCACTTTGCCACTGGATTCCAGCAAGCCTGGCTGAAGACGGCTGAAATGCCATAAACCGGTCCTAGGAAGCTTGTTTCCGGTCCAGGGAAGACATGGCTTGGCATGCTAATTAATTTGACAATACAAGTCAAAACATTTTGCTGTGAATAAATACCTTGCAGGCACTATTACCTGTTGTACTTGCAATACCCAAGTCCACAAAGGTATAGTGGGTCGCCCTTATATGTGTACTTATCCAGGACAGGCACACCAGAAGCCAATGCAGTGGTAGCAGACTTGATCCTGGTGAAGTGAGGCTGCAATTCTTCTGGAGGCTGCCTTTTAGCCAATGCAGAGACAGATTTAATCCAAATCCATTGGAGATGGTCCTTTTTTTGTACTGCCTGCCAGTTAAGGCCCCACAATGTTCTCTGGTACAATTATTGTAAAGGCTAATTGCCCTTTTGGGTTCTATATGATGGAATCTTTCTACCTCTTTGGAGGGATGAGGATGGTCAAAAAATGCTTGAAGGTTAATATCTTGCCCAACATGTAACAGAGTGACCACTTTCAGTAAAAAAAAAGTTTGGGTTCTCAGCAGCAGCTTACACAGGAGGATTGTTGTGTACGGCGGATTGACAGAGAGCTCCTGAAGTTTGCTTACATGCCAAAAGAATGATATAGCATTGAGGCAAACTGTCTTTGAGAATAGAAAACCCAATTAGCCGTGGCATGTATGAAGATTCGCCCTCCCGCTAAAACCCGCCGCAGCGCCAGAGGCAGCCCACAGATCTATGGGAGGCCCAGGGAACTGGAATGGCACGGTGAGCAGAAAAACGATGGATTTAGGCCCAGATCTCTGTACTTGGGTGAATTATTGACATTGTTCTGCATTCTGTCCATCAACTGTTGTTTTTGCATTTGTCACCCCGAATGGGACGGGTATGCTCAGAAGTGAGTCCCATGCTCTCCATGCCACTGGAATCAAGCTATTCTGGCTGAAGAGGGGTGAAACCCCGAAACCGGTCCTAGGATGCTTGTTTCCAGTCCAGGGAGGACCTGGCTTGGCAGTTCGGGCTGGACTGTTCCCATGAGGCACAGGGTCAAGACTGATTTGCATATGGCTGGGTTCAAATTGGAATGGCATGGTGAGCAGAAAAACGATGGATTTAGGCCCAGATCTCTGTACTGGGGTGAATGTATGACATTGTTCTGCATTCTGTCCATCAACTGTTGTTTATCCATCCCAACTACTGCAAACTCTATTGACACATGGACGTGGTAAACATGTGATAACAGCAATCTACAACTCTCTTAGACCTGACCCCACGCCTTTATTGGCACCATTGCGTACTTACTTGGACACGGAATTGTCGATCAATATCACCGATTAACAATAGACACAATGCATCAGTTACCCCAAAATCATATCTACGAACGCCAAACTGAAGTACACTCAATTTAATTATTTACACCACACATATTTAACACCACATAGACTAGCACGCATGTATCCTACTTCTATTGACGTATGCCCTAGATGCCTAGCCTCAAAGGCAACGTTTCTCCGTACGGTATGGACATGCCCCAGTCTCCAGGGATATTGGAACGAGATAGCGGCAAAACTTACAGAGGCGGCAGCCACCATAGTAACAGCTCAGGGCCCCCATTTCCTGCTAGGAATCACAGAGCACAATGCCTTTTGTAAGAACCTCAATAGATTTTTGGACTTGGCCCTAGCAAAACTTAAAATAGCAATGTGCTGGAAATCGCAAACTGCCCCCAATACACAATCATGGCTCTTAGACCTTTGTAGAGCACTAGTCGCAGAACACAAAACTAACAAGCAAGCAATTAACACATCACATATACCTGCACGGGTTAGCCCTATATAATGGCAAGAATACTTGAAGCCCATAAAAACTAAACTCTCCACAGCTCACCCAACTCCGTCGTTGGTTCACAACCTGGCCGGGCATTACCAACAGACCATAATATCATATACATGGTGCCCCTATATTACATATAGTTATTTCCAGTAATGACCTGGACTAGGCCATACACACGATTAGTGTGCTATAAGGTCCCCCCGGCCCCACCCCACCACCTTCACTCATGCACACATTCTGTTATTCACCCTAACTCACAATTGGAAGGGAATCAAGCACGAAGTATGACAGACGAGATCAAACGATTCTGTATGGTTAGCAGTTTATTTGCTGTGTATTGTAATTTTAAATTTCCTTATATTTTCCTGTAGAGTCAATGGCATAAAATATTACCACTGCTTTAAGATCATTCTATAAGGCACAGCCTGACACCCTGCCAAAGCTGCTCAAGCAAATGCTATTCATAAAATTACTGTTAAAATAAAATCATTTGTTGAAAGTCAATAAAGAAAATATATATTTTTAAAGTTCTTACCTGTGGGTGGCTGTTCAGATTCGCCGTGGGACAAGATTCAGATCCAAAACCACTTCTACTTCTACCGTCTGGGCACTTTGGACTTCGTTGGACTTCGCTTTGGGAACCAAGCCTGCATCTGTGAAGACTCCTACTGCTCCTGGTCCCATCGTCCTGCCAGTCTTCTACTTCGTCTGTGCCTGTGCTTCATCCAGGTTCTTCTCCAGGCCTGTGGGCATCAAAGACACCAGAAGGAATCTTTCTTAGAGTGAAGTAGTCACTCCCCTGCATCTGCAGGTACCGCAACTGAGCTGATCAGTCTGCTGCTCCTGACGTTCTCTGGACTTCAAAAGGCCCAGCTACACAGGTGGTGGTTCTGCAACTCCCTTCAGGCCTGCACTGTCTTCTGACTGAGTTTGTGGCCAGTATTCCTCGTTGGAACCGCTGGAACAGCACCCCTTTGCACCACATCGACTTGCCGATGCCAAGGTTTGTTGACTCTTCACCAGAGATCTTCAAGCTCCAAGAAGCTTCAGCATCTCTTCCTGCCAAGATCTTCATCCTCACTGCATCCTCTGCACAGCGGGTCTGCATCTTTGGTGAGCTGCTCGAGGTGCTTTTATGACTCCTGTGCCTTCGGCATGTGGGTCCTCTTGAGGGTCTTCTTTGGCTTCAGTGGGCTCCCCTGCTTGCTTGGGGCCTGCTCTGACTCTCCTGCATTTGGTGAGTCCCTTGGACCTTGCAGATCCCGACACTGCACCTACTTCGGTTTCCACGTCTGTTGCTGCTGCCAAAGCTTGTTGGTGCTCCTGTAGGACACCAACCGCCTGGTTCTCGACTTCCGACGTGGGACAGCTCGTGAACGGCTCCTGGTCTTCCACAGCGTTGCCTGGTCCTCACAGCTGCAGCAACATGGTCACTGTCAACTCTCCTGCATCTTCCGTCATCCATGGTCAATGGTCTTCGGTGCCTCCTGGTCACTCCCCAGTGGCATAGACTCTGTACCCTCTGCTTGCAGGCACTACTCTTCAAGAATCTACCCTTGGATTCCACCGGACTCTTTCACCTTGCATGCCAGCAGCATCTTCACTTAGTCCTCCATTGTGGTCTACGGCGGTTTCCGATTTCACTTCGCACATACGCACCCGGCTTCCCTGGTGCAGGTATCCTGGTCCCTGGGGTATCCACGGGTGGGGTGACTCTCTAACCTTTCAACTTCCATGGGGGTTCTTCAGGGTCCTCTGGGAAGGGTCCTACTTCTTGAACAATGCAACGCGACTTCCCCATTGACTTATATTGAGTACACAGCTGTGTTTCCACTCTGCACCAGGCCTCCTTGTGGTTCCTGGGTACTTACTTTGGGTGGTTCCTTGAGTCCCCAGCTCTTGTAACTCTTTTGGACCAAGTCTCGACTTCAGTCGCAGTTCGCATTCCACTTTATTAGTATATGGTTTGGTCTTGCCCTGGAGACCAATGTGTATTTGTGCTACATACCAGTTTTGTTAAATATTGTGTGTATTGTGTTTATATCTCCGGATAGGAGATATATCAATGTGTTAGTGAGTGCATATAATAAATATTGCTATTATTATAACTACACTGTGTGGTTCTTTTTTATTTAACCAACACTACATGATTAGTAATGGTAAAACGAGCTGCTTAACACTCCTTCTGGACTAAGCCTAAAGACTGCTCTCCACAGCTACTACTTGGAGAGCTTTCTAAGTTTGTCTAAGGCCACTAAAATCACCATAAGGGTTGTCTAGATTAGTGCTGGGTGCTTCACTTAGATACGTGTGTATCATATACTAAGCCATCCTCATACAGTTGGTTAAAAGGAAGCCAGGTGCAGGACTATGATGGGCTGTATAATTTGATTATAAAGAATATCGGTTGAGTAACTGTGTTTCTGAAAGTTGCATCAATACTGGTGGACCTAGGTGCTACTTCTCCCTAAAATTGGGAAAGAAGGCTGACCACTGTATAAAGACTAGGGTGACTAAAACTACCACTGGTGGGGCTGACCAAAAGAAAGGCGTTACTAGGTGAAGGAGGGTGAACATTCTAAGGATTAAAGTAAAGAGTCTTCTAAAAGCCCCCATTAACCTGCTCAGGGGGGTGGGCTCCAAAACTCTTCACAACTAAAAACTGGGTACCAAGGTAAGAATTGGGATCCCAAAAAGATGTGGTGTCACAAATGTATACAGGCTGGACACTGAACTAGGTATTCTGTCTGTCTCTCAAAAATAATCCCCCTACTGCCCTTCCAGCTAGCTCTAGTTTAGCAATTCTTCAGGGGGATATTTAGGGTGCCCGGAAGGAATCAGAGTGCACACAGAAGCGACACTAATCTCTGAGGGTGGGATGGATCTGACAACCTTAGCTGTTAGGCCCATTAGCATGGAAAAATACTAACAGCAGACTGTAATCAGTAGGGTCAGAGTAGAAGCACTGAGAGATACAGCTGCAAGTCTCACCATGGTGACTGAAAAACTTGTATCTCCAGGACAGTATCTGGCTGGACAGACATATCCTGTCACCAATGCTGATAATGTTTTTAAGGTTCATCCCATGCCTATCGTGCCTTTAGAGTGGGGAGGGATTACACACCTGAAACAGGTAGTGGTCTCTTCTGCAATTCCAGTTGAATGTCTGCTAGGGAATGATCTGGAGTCCTCAACTTGGACTGAGATCGAACTTAGGTCCCATGCAGCCATGCTGGGAATTCCTGTATGGGTATGAGTAAATTCCAGAGCACAGTGCAAGAACCAGGGTTAAAAAAAGGTGTTGGAGTCTAAAACTATGGCCCAACCCTACATGGGAAAAAGTAAGAAGTCTAGGAAACCAGCTTCTGAACAGCCACAAGCTCCTGTCCCCTCTCCTCAGGGAGATGACCTATCAGCCCCAGGGGGAAGTGGGCCCCAGGAACTTGGACCTTACATGGCAGAGCTCCTAGGCACAGGGGGACTATCTGCGGAAAAGCTGTGCCAAGGGCAGAGGACCTGCCCCACTCTTGAAAGCCTACGACAGCAAGCTGCTGCCCAGGAAAAGGGAGATGTCAGTGGCTCTCACAGGACCTATTGGGAGGAAGGTCTCTTGTACACTGAGGCCAGAGACCCCAAACCTGGAGCCATCAGGAGAGTGGCAGTGCCTCAGCAGTTCAGAGAGTTCCCCATCCCATTGGCACATGACAACCCCCTAGCTGGGCATCTTGGCCAGACCAAGATTTGGAGTAGGCTAGTCAGTCACATCTACTGGCCAAATAGGGCTCAGAAGGTGAAGGAGTTTTACAACTCCTGTGCCACCTGCAAAGCTAGTGGCAAAGCAGGTGGCCACCCAAAGGCCCCCTAATTCTACTTCCAGTGGTTGGGGCACCCTTTAAACGGGTAGGGATTGACATTATCGTTCCCCTTGATCCTCCAACTGCATCAAGGAACAGGTTTATACTGGTAGTAGCTTATCATGATACCAGATACCCTGAATCATTGTTATCTTTGCCAGAGTGGGTTTCCCTAAGGAGGTGACGCAAGACAGCGACACAAACGTTATGTCTGGCTACCTGACACACATGTGGTCTGAATGTGGAGTGACTTACACATTCACTTCCCCACATCACCCACAAACCAATTGACTTGTTGAGCGAAGAAATGGTCATGGGACTCCCTGTAAACCACAGAAGAAGATGGGATGTCCTTTTGCCATGCCTGCTTTTCGCTTACAGAGAAGTGCCACAAAAGGGAGTAGGTTTTCCCCCTTTGAATTTCTGTTTGGCCATCCTGTGAGTGGACCACTTGGTCTGGTTAAGGAAGGTTGGGAGAGACCTCCCAAAGATCCTAAACAAGATATTGCGGACTATGTTCTAGGCCTACGATCCAAGATGGTTAAAGTACATGGGTAAGGTAACCAAATACCTAGAGACCAGCAAAGAGATTCAAAATTTCTGGTATGACCAAAAGGTTGCAATGGTGGAGTTTCAACAAGGGCAGATGGTATGGGTATTGGATCATGTGGCACTTAGGGTCCTCCAGGATAAGTGGAGTGGTTCCTACCCTATCTTTGAGAGGAAAGGTGAGTTGACCTATATAGTGGATCTTGCCCCAGCAGGAACCCGAAGAGGGTCATCCATGTTAATCGCCTGAAACGTTTTTATGACAATGCTGACGTGACTATGCGGATGGTCACTGATGACGATCAGGAATAAGACAGTGAACGTCTTCCTGACCTCCTCTCCAGCATTCCCAAAGATGGGTTAGTAGATAGAGTTATCTACTCAGACACCCTCACTGCCCAACAGCAAGCTGACTATATGCAAGTCCTGGAGCAGTATGCTGGACTCTTCTCCTTAACCCCTGGACATGCACACTGGTGTACCCATGGTTACTGAACCCGCTGACAGCCCTGGGCTATCCCAGTGGTTCTAGACCCCAAGCCAACACCAAGAGTGGGAACCGAAAAATAGGTTTTCTGTAGACTGCAGAGGACTCAGTGCTGTCACAAAGACAGATGCACACCCTATACCCAGAGCCAATGAGTTGACAAGACAAATTGGGAGCAGCTAAGTTTCTCAGTACCTTTGACTTAACGTCAGGGTCTTGGCAATTGGCCTAACCCCAAGAGTATTTCCAACCCCAGATGGGCATTATCAGTTCACTTTAATTTAAATAATGCCCCTGCCACCTTCCAAAGGTTGGTGAACCAAGTCCTGGCTAGGTTGAAAACCTTTAGTGCAGAATAGCTAGATGATATTGCTGTCCATAGCTCCACATGGCAGGATCACCTGATCCACATTGGCAAGATTTTGACAGCTTTCCAGATTTCAGGCCTCACTGCCACGGCATCAAAACGCCAAATAGGGGAAGGGCACAGTTGTATACTTTTGCGACCTTGCAGGTGGAGGCCAAGTTCAACCTTTACAGCCCAAGATCCAAAATATTCTGGACTGGGATGCTCCAACCACTCACACCTAAATAAGGGCATTCATTGGCTTGACTGGGTATTACAGGAGACTTGTTAGTGGTATGGTACAATTGTGGCACCCCCGCATAGTACATACCTCCAAGAAGATCCCTAAAAAGGTAAACTGGGCCGTTAGTTGTCAAAAGGCTTTTGACACCCTGAAAAAGGCAATGTTCTCAGCACCCCTCTAGACAGTTCATTGTGCAGGCTGATGCCTCTTAGCAAGGGACATGGGAGGTCCTATCCCAAACCAACGATGATGGCCTTGACCAGCCTGTTGCTTTCATTAGAAAGAGGTTACTCTACATGTAACAGTGTCAGAGTGCCATTAAGAGGTAAGCCTTTGCTGTGGTTTGGTCCCTGAAGAAGTTGCGGCCATACTTGTTTGGTACACACTTCCTTGTCCAGACCAACCACAGACCTCTCAGGTGGCTTAAGCAGATGAAAGGTGAAACCCCAAATCTTTTGAGGAGATCGATCTCCCTACAGGAAATGGACTTTACAGTGGAACACAGACCTGGGACCGACCATGCCAATGCAGATGGCCTTTCTAGGTTCTTCCACTTAGACAATGAAGACTCTCTTGGGAAAGGATAGTTTCATCCTCTTTTGTTTGGAAGGGGTTGTATAGGAAAGTGCCCCTTTTAACATGGATATCCTCCACTTTTTGCCTGCCGTCCATTGCAACTTTGACTGAAAGCGTATTGGGTTCCTGCTAACCTGTTCCCCAGAACCTGTATTCTTTCCCTAAACTGTACAATTGTTCACAATTGGCACCACTTTAGACTCCATGTAAGTCCCTAGTAAATGGTACCACTGGTACCTGGGGCATTGGGACTAAAGAGGCTCCCTATGGGCTGCAGCACGAAGTGTGCCAACGTAAAGGACCCCTCACCAAGCTAATGCAAACTGCCACTGCAGCTTGCACGTCTTAGGGCAGAGGTAAATGAAGTCAACATGGCACACATCCCTCCTTTGGGGCCGAGGAGCTATTGCTGTGCAGCCCGCATGCACAGACAAGCAGAGTTCGAGCCACCGCCTTGCAGCTCCCCGGCCCAGCTGAAGCAGAAGATAATCAGGAGAAGGTACTTGTGCTCTGGAAGGTCAGATCAGTCTACTAACTGAGTGTGAAGACACCAGGACCACCCTGAGCCATGCAGCATCAATTCCTGGGGTACCGCACGCCCTGCACCAAACACCAACACGGAGAGTCCAGACCGGATTGTCACCACACCTCAACCGAGCAGCAGTGGGGGCACGTCAGCATCACTGAGACCCACTTCATGAGTGTCAACTGTCCTGATCTTTGCCCCTATCAGCTGTTTGTCCCTAAACGTGTGGAGCAGGGTACTGAGGAACCGGCTGTGCCCCCTTCATCCAAGACCCCTTGAGACCCAAGCCCCTGGTTGGGAGCTCTTGGACTTGTTCCCAAGTCAACCTGTCTAGCCCGTTTCCAGGTGGCCCCCCTTCACTGTAGCATGCCCAGCTACAACCTCAACAGCACCCTGCTCCCAGTGAAACCCGGGCAGTTCCCAAAGTACTGCTGGTAGCAGTTTGGACCTTGGACTCATATAATTCTAAACCCAGAAGGTGAACGGCTAATAACCGACTGTACTTACCTTTATGCATTTGTGACTTTTCCTCCCATAGGACTGCGTTGTGCGTAAAGGTGCACAGGTTTGAAAGATTTACTTGCCTGTAAAAATTGCAAACAAAACAGTACTTATTTTTTAACAAAGTTCTTGGTTTTACAAAATATATAAACAGAAGTGTTATTTTTCTAATTAGGTCTTGGAATAATTTTTTGAGTGTTTGCGTTATTTATTGTTTCTGTGAGTACAACAAACGCTTAGTACTATCCTCTGATAAGTCTAACTGCTCGCCCACACTACCACAAAAGAGAGTGCTAGTATTATCTACTTTAGCCCCTGTCGGCCAACTGGGGTCCCAATGGACTTTTTACACAGTGTATTTATTTTAGTGCACCATATAGAGAGCCAGCTTCCTACAGGCATAGGACAGGATTTCTCGATATGTTTTGTTATGAGAATACCCTAATCCTCAAAGATCTTTCTGGGAGTAATAACCAAGGTCCCTTCTATGCGCGGAGTCTCTGCTACGAGTGCAGAGACTCCACAGTCGTAAAGATACTGTTCTTAAAATACCTTTGTGAATAGGGAAAATAATCTGAAACATACACAAAAGTGTTAGTTTACCTTTGTGACTCGGGCTCCAAGTCCCCAGTCTTATGATTTAACCAGGTAACAACTGTAGCTTTGCTCTTTCCTTCAGATAGCATGGGACAAAACTTACCATGCTTATGCAATCTGTATTCAGATGCACTAAGTATGGATGGGAAGTAAAGAGGCAAAGTAATATTCCCCTGTTCAGGACGTCACAGTTCCCTACAGAATCATAATTAGCATCGAAATGTAATGTTTGTGCATGATCATTTTCATGATTATTAACTTCATTTTCTACATTTTTCGTGGCTAAATGCCCGGCAATAGTGATCTCAGCTGGTGCTACATTGGGGCTAGATTCAATAGATTTTAGACTTAAATTGAACATTTTATTACTACTTCGATATTTGATATCCGTTGATTTCCATCTAGACCCGTTTCCATCACATGATGAATAATTGGTGGAGTTCGGGATTGTATTATAGGGCTGATATATGTTTACAATAACCTGTGGGAAAGATTCCAAATATGATTATTTGCATAATGTCTTAATTACTGTTATTCAGTGGCTCAGGTTCCCAGATTAATTAGATTAATCTTGAGGTCCATCTTGCAGACAGAAGAGGGGGCTGTTACACTCAATTTCTTGTTTAAAACATTTGCATTTAATGGTGATTCCTCTGTGTGTTTGACATTTGTAAGGTATTCCTTAATTCATCATTTTGAATGACTCCGAAGGACAAGTTACTTACCTTTGGTAACACCTTATCTGGTAGAGACATGATTTAGCTGCAGATTCCTTACCTTTGAACTTCCAGGCAGTCAAGCTGGATCCGGAAGATTTTTTATAGCAGTACCCCTCCATGCTCACGGGTGAATGGCGTTGGTCGACTCCACCTGATGGCGTTGGAGTCATGTTCGTAGTCGTTGTGACGGTTGTGTTGTCAATATAAGCATTACTCCGGCGCGCTGACGTCAGTACTTTTTACAACTTTCCACGCCAGAAGCACGGAGTCATGAAGTGACTGACCATGGTGTGTTAAAAAGACAACAAGGGCCGATATGCCCAGGTGACCGCTTGGCAGATATCAACAATTGGGACACTATGCTGGAGCACTGAGGTGGCTGCCTTTGCCCTAGAAGAATGGGCCTAAGGCCTGCAGGAGGTTGTTTCTTCCTAAAGCGTAACATATTTTGATACAGATTATAACCCAGGGTGATGTGGTCCTCTTTTGGACAGCAAGGCCCTTCTTTGCCCAGACGTATCCTATAAAGAGTTGGCCATCCACCCAGAACTCCTTGGTGTGATCAAGGTTGTAGGAAAGTAGGATCTGCTTTCATTGTCACCCCTACTTTTTGCTGCTGTCATTATGATTTCTGACTAGTCTGACTGGGATCCTGCTAATCAGGACCCCAGTCTCTGTGCTTCTTCCCCAAATTGGACATGGTGATACTGAGATACACTCCAGATTGGATACTGTTGTACCCTGATAAGTCCCTAGTATATGGTACTAAGGTACTCAGGGCATAGGTACACCAGAGGTCTTCAGTGGGCTGAAGCATGTATTATGCCACCCATGAGAGACCACTCAAATTGTGACTCCAGGCCTGCCATTGCAGCTTGTGTAAGGTGGTGCTAGCACCACTTACAACAGATATAACTTTGCTTATATCTGAGGTCACTGCACTTAAAACCTATAAGTCACTCCTAAAGCAGGCCTTTCAATCCTGAAGGCAGGGTGCTCAGTTCTAAGTGTTAGGGTGCCAATGCATGAGCAGGACACTCCTACAACCTTCAGAGTCCATTCTCTTGGGTTGTAAGTGCATCAGCAATTAAGATACATAGAGTGGCAATGCGCCATTACGCGATGACCATCTCTAAACTGGCTCGAACAAACCCTGTTGTATTTGGTATCACACATGTTGGAATCATACCTCTACACCATGCAGTGTAAAGCTCCTCCGGGAGGCCCACAGTGCTCCTGGTATCAGTCTTCTAGACCCGGACAGCAAACTATGGCTGCTGCCACCCAGAGACATGATTCTGCCCTCCTGCTGCTGAGCCAAGCTCGAGCAGAGGAAGGAAGGACAAAAGGTATCCTGTCACAGAGAGGTGTGACCACCGCCAAGGCAGGACTTTGTGTATTGGTACAGGCTGGGGATGCTTGCCAGCACCACTCAGACTGCTTTAAGGACACATTTGGTGCTCTCCTTGCATACTCCAGTCCAAACCAGTTCGGGGAGCCACTGGCTCCCGCTCTAGAACAAAACTGGACAAAGGACATGGGAGTATCTGCTCCACCGTCCAGCCCCTCCTCTGGGAGCGACCCCTGAATCGTCCCAACCATTTCCTTAGGGTACTTAAGGGCTTACCTGTGGGTTGGACTATAGATTCATCGTGGGACAAGATTTAGATCACATACCACTTCAACTATGACAGTCTGAGCACTCTGGACCTCGCTAAACTTCGCATTGGGAACCGAGACTGCAACGGGGAAGACTCCTGCTGTTCCTTGTCTCGTCGTCCTACAAGTCAGCTGCAACACCCATGCTCCATACAGAATCTTCACAAGGCCTGTGGACATCCAAGACACCCAAAGGAATCTCCCTTGGAGTGAAGGAGTCACTCCCCTGCATCTGCAGGCACAGGTTCTCCACCACCACACTATTTTGCTGGTCCAATTGGGCTTCTGCAGTCAATTTGTAGGGCCTTCTGCGCCAGCCAGCTTCAATATTCCTTATGCAGCGTGCACGGCTTGCAAGACTGCCTCAGCTACATTCGGGGTCAGACGGCATCACACTGTGGTTCCGGCCCCTTCTCCTCGCCACAGTTCTAATTGAGCAATCTGGCAAGTGGACACCCTTGGTCGCTGATTACAGGGGAGTTTATTATTATGAAGTGGCAGTTGAAGGTATAATCGGTCTGTCTCTCGCCCTTCTGGCTCGTTACTTTAATTCTGTGTGATCTCCAACTCTGCACAAGCCACTGAGACTTCTTCTGCAGGCGACACGGGCGGGCTTGAGCTGCCAATTATTCACCTACTCCGACTCAGGGTCCGAGTTTCGCTGTGGCCGGTGGCCTGTTCCGTCAGCAGTTGTTTTCCATGGCTTCTGCGATGGCTCTCCGACGATCACCGTTTCGGAGGCGCAGCTTTCCTGGATCGCCTTCCCCGCTGTCCAATCCTCACGCCAGTATCGTCAGGCCTGGCTCGCCCTATCACTCGGCCTGGTTGATCACTGATTTTAATTATGCTATGCAAGGACTGAAAGCCTAATGAGCGTCCTCGCCCCTTAGTCTCCGCTATTCCCAATGTTGATCATGAGACATACGTGGGCCCCGTCTTCATGCACAAGACTCACTGCAGGGCCACCGTATTGCGCACTTAGTCGGATCTCAGCCAGTATTTTATCGATTTTGGGCTCGGGTGCATCCGATTGAGCTCCGTTGTTGTTGCTGGTAGTATTGGCTCACACAGTACCGAATTAATGTGCGGGTTTTGGTTTTATCGGGCGCCTCCTGCCGGAGCCGCGCTAGTGTGTGGCCATCTTTCTTGGTGGTTGGCCTCGCCCCCAGTTCCCAGCAGTATTATTGTTGTCAGATTCAAAATAATTGGTGGAATCCAGCAAATCCTCCATTAATTCGTTAGAAACAGATACAGCTCGGTTTTGTTCAGCTGACTGTTTAGATCCAACTGCAGATAAATACGTTCTGTATTTTAGATTGCCAGGAGTAAAATATCACATGAATATCTTATCTTATCCAGGCAGACCAGCGAGTGTAATGTCTCTTCGTACACCCAGAATAATCACTACCAACACCAGCTGGTTTTCATAAGGGGAAGTTACTTTATTTCCACAAAGCGGGAGAGCGCCGAGCATCTCGCGTCTACTGCAGTCCTTCGCCCGCTCACGCATGCGCAATCGCCCGTTCTCCCTCGTCCTCGCGCGCCACGTCGTGACGTAGCCCGCGAGAACTAGAGCGCAACACTACATATCTCCCCCTTTTTATTAACCACAGAGTTTACGGTCCTCACAGTCACTATGGTTGCTTAGCTTCCCCCAGTTCAAAGTCTCGGAAGTGGTTTGGTCTTACCACCACTCTGCCCGCTCTAGTGCGCCTTACCGGAGTGGAGAGAGCTTCCCTGGTACCGTCCTCTGCAGGGCTCACCATCTTGTCTCTCGGTGTACGCGGCTCTTCTCTCCTCGGGGTCACACCCTCCTCTCCACGCTGTTCCTCCATCTCGGGCGTTACTTGATCTCCAGACTCATCACAGTTTCCTTCGGCCCCCCTGTTCCTTCCTTCGGTCGGGTTACTTCTTTCATTTTCCCTTGGCTTTTGGTCTTGTTGTGTCCTCTCGTTCTCCTCTGGGGGCCATCGTAGGATCTTGTTACCTTTAGACATGCGGTCTTGGGACCACACGTTCCCATCACTGAGCAATGCTGCTCTATCGTACACTTCTTTCACTTGTAGAGGTGGTCTATATTTGCTGTCTCCTTTCCTTTTCGTTATAGCAAATTTGACTCTCACCCATTCCCCTTTCTCAAGGATTGTTGCCTTCACTTTTCTCCTCTGATTGTAGTACTCCATATATATTCTCTGGGCCTTCTCTAGATTGTGCTGTACCACCGCTGGGGACCATTTGCTAGTGATAGTCTTATCTCTCCATGTTATGTTGTCTTTGGTAAAGGGATGTCTTCCTCTCAAGATTTGGAAAGGGCTATACCCCGTGCCGGTGGGGATGATACGGTAGGCCCATATCATATTCTGTACTTCTTTCTCCCAATCTTTGCTCATCATGATGGCTGCTTGGATGGACCCCATTATTGAATCGCTCCACCTGTCCATTGCTCGCCGGATGATACACGGAGGTGTGTTGTACTCTGATTCCATTCCTCTCTGCGTACTTTAACCACTTCTCCGAGGTGAATTGCGGGTCATTGTCACTCAATATGGTTATCGGGATACCTTCCCTGAGGAAGACTGAAGTTAGAAAAGTAATCACTGTCTCCGCGTCCATTACGTCTTGGACGTGTATCTCCGGCCATTTCGAGTACTTGTCAACGAGGACGCACAGATATTTAGGCGTACCTTGGAAGTCAAGCACAGGTCCCAGAATATCCACTGACACTTCTTCCCACGGGTCACTCGGTAGTGGGAATTTTCTCAAGGCCGGTCTTAAAGGGTTTAACGTTTTGTTCGCTCTTTGGCATTGATCGCATTCTCTTACGTGTCTTTCCACTTGGACGTCCATTCCTGGCCACCAGTACATGTGCTTCGCTCTCATCTTGGTTTTCACTATTCCTAGATGTCCTTTGTGCAATAGCGCTACCAGACGAGGGACTAACGCTGCCTGGGGAATAACTTTATCTCCCCTGTACAGGAATATCCCTTTGTCTCCCACTGACAGTTCTTCTCTGACTTCATAGAATTTCCTGAGCGCTTCTCGCAACCGTCTTTTCTCGGGCCATCCGTGTATTATGCGCTCTTTGACATCGCTTATCTCCCTATCTTCTTCGTACGCTTGGGTCCACTCCTGATTACTTATCACCCTTTCTGGGTCTTCCATCACCGCTACCATCTCTTCATCCTTTGTTGATGGGTTGGGAGCTCCTTCCATAGCTGAAGCTCTACTGAGGTAGTCTGCTACCTTGTTTCGTGTCCCCGGTATGTACTCTACATCATACCTGTACTCTAGTAATTTCAGTGTCATCTTAGCGATGCGTGACGTGGCACTCGCATGCCCACTTGAAGTGAGCACTTTGACTAACGGCTTGTGGTCTGTCTTGAGGAGGAACCTCGTGCCCCATAGGAATTGGCGGAACTTCCCCATGGCCCACACTACCGCCAACATCTCCTTCTCGATTACGCTATATTTCTGTTCTGTGGGTGATAAAGATCTCGATGCGAAGCTGAGGGTCTCCGTCGTTCCATCTCTCTTCTCTTGCATGAGGACTGCTCCCAATCCTTTCTCACTGGCATCCGTCGTCAATATCGACTGTCCCAGTGGGTCATATCCCTGCAGTGGTACGGCTTGGCTGATGTCATTCTTCACGTCCTCAAATTCCTTTTGTGTTTCCTCTGTCCATTTAAACACCGTTTTGTCCCTTGTCAGCTGTCACATGTGGTACGTCTTGGTAGCAAAGTGTTGCACAAAATTACTATAATATTCTGCCATCCCTAGGAAGGATCTCACCTCTTCTTTGGTGGATGGAGCCATAGCCCTGCAAATCGCTTTCACATTTGCGCACTTAGGCGTGATGCCCTGTCCTCCTATTTCATGTCCCAAGTAGGTGACGGACGTCATTCCTAGTGGGCACTTTTCCCATTCTGCGGTCAGGCCGTTATTCTCTAGCACTCGAAGTACCTTGTCTAGCTTCTTATCATGATCCTTCCTGTCCGTCCCCATCACCAGTATGTCATCCTGGAAGTACTGAATACCCTCGATGTCCTTGAAGAGACGATGCATCAGTTTCTGGAACACCGCCGCTGCCGAAGCAAGACCAAACGGCATTCTGCGGAAATGATAGCATCCGAAGGGTGTTATGAAGGATGTCAGTTTTCGGCTTGTTGGATGTAGGTCTATCTGGTGATAGGCGGATGTAAGGTCAATGGTGGAGAACCACTTTATCCCCTTCGTCTTGGACAACATTTCTTCGATGCGCGGCAATGGGAACTTATCCACAATTAGGCACTTGTTCAGTTCTCGAAGGTCTAAACAGAGACGGACTTTGCCATTTGGTTTCATCGCCACAACCAAGGGAGCTAGCCACTCCGAGCTGTCTATGGGCTCGATAATTCCATTCTCTTCTAATCTGCGGAGCTCCAGTCGTACTGCTTCTTTTATGGCTAGAGGCACGTTCCGGACCTTGTGGGATACTGGCTTGGAATTCTCTTTGAGTACGATCTTGTGTGTGAATTTCTCCAGCTTGCCGATGTAGGAAGGTGGATATCTGACTATGGTTACCCCCAACTTTTTGCCTAGTGTCTAGCTGGTTTTTCGACTTAGTTGGCCTGAGATCCTGCCATTCAGGGTCTCAGGCTGTCTGCTCTCTCTTTAAAATGGACTCCATGTACCCTAGGTACATACCCAATTAGTAAGGATCACCTTATTGGACCCTGTACAGTGTACACTAGGTACCCACGGCATAGGTGTACCCTAGGCCTCCCAGGGGCTGCAGCATGTATTATGCCACACCTGGTCTGGCCTTCCAATCAGACACAACTGGCTGATCATTCAGCTGGGGCAAGGTCGTGTAATCACCCCTTGCTCAGATATAGTATACCTATATCTACCCTTATATATAGACACATGTGTATCTATCAGCCACTCCTATGGCAGGCCTTAACAATCCTGGAGGCAGAGTGCTTGGTAACATGTGAGATGGTGCTCCAGCATGAGCTGAGCCTGTCTGCAGCTTTCGAAACCATGTCCTTATGGCTGTTCTATGATATAGCCTACCATATACTCTTAAAGTGCCTTATAATCGTAAACGGTTATGGTAACTATGGTTTGGCTTTATCAAAACATGTTGTGTAAGGTGTCTAACACTTCGGAATAATACCCCCATACCATTTCTGGTGATGAGGATATTATTCCTCCCTTCTAAAGGGAGAGACATGTTAAAATCCTACTTTGCTGTTTAACTCTCACCAAAGCCTCAGCATCACAAAATGCATGCTGCTGCCACAGACACAAGTCTGACCTCCTGCTGCTGGGAGTCCTTCCAGCGAGGGAGTCTTGGACAATAGGTTTCCTGCCTCGGGAGTTGCGAGCACCACCCTAGACAGGATTTAGTGTATTGGGGCAGGGAGGTTGAATGAAACGAGGGACGTGGGACCGGCGACTTGGGAAAAGTGGCTAGTAACTGACTAGCGCGACTTCTGAGGCTTCCTCGAGGCTGTGCTTGGGGAATTGAGAAGCCCCACTCCCGAGCACCATCTGCAAAGAAGACCAGCTCCCCACACTTCACGTGTTCTGCGTGGGGCCCTTCTGCACCTGTGTTGCTCGACGTGTTGTCCGGTTGCTGGCCCGTTGGCTAGTAGCCTCTGCGACGACGAACCTTTACTTTCAACTTGCTGGTCCGGCTCCTCTGTGAAAGAGAAGCACCCCAGACCTTCCTGGTCTGCACCAGAAGCAAGTCCTCCATCCTGCGTGGGTTCCGCTTGCCAAGGCTTGTTGGGTCCTGACTCGACTTAGACGCCGCCGACAGCAAGAGCCTTCGTGGGACAGCTCACCTCTTGGTCCTGGTCGTCCTCGACGTCTCCTGGTACCCGTGGCTGCTGCGACAAGCTTCACCTCTTCACCTGCATCTTCACGACATCGCCTGGTTCCTTCCTGGTTCCTTCCCGGCTCCTGGCTGGTGACCTAGACTCTGTCCCTTCTGCTTGCAGGTTCCTTCCTTCTTGATCCCCACCTTGGGATCCACCGGACACTCTTCACTGACTGTCTGTCAGCAACTTTCCTTCAGGCATCCATAGAAGTCCACGACGAAACCCGACGCAAGTTCACACCTATGCACCCGCAGCCTGTAGGCTAGGTAACTTGGGTACTTCGGTGCTCACAAGGGTATTGACTATCCTAGGGTCTAGTTTCCGAGTCTCGACTTTCTGGCTATACCAGAAGTGTCCTAAAACTGCTTATTTCTAACTGTTAGTGATTCTATCGACTTTTACGCATTACGCGTGAGTGTTTCCACTCTGCACCTGAATCCCGTGGGCCTCCCACTTCCTAACTGTTGGTAGTATAGTGTAGCCCCAGCGATTCCCTAGGCCTAGGCCTATCCTGTGTTCGTGACAGTGGTCCTTATACCACTTACTTAGTATATGGTTTGCGTGGCCCCTAGGGCCTAACTGTATTACTTACCTGTGTGACTTAATGTATGCTTAAATAAGACTGTGTTGTACTTACCTCGAATCTCATAAAGAGTGCTGAGGGTTTGACTAGAATAAATACATTCTATTTTTATATATATCTGTTGTGGTGTCCTTTCATTTGGTATTCAAGGGATTACATATGGTATAACAGCTGGCTTCACATGCCATTCAGAGTTTAGCCTAAGACTGCTCTTGTCCATGCTACCACTAGGATAGCTGGTCTATAAGGTTGACTTTACAACCAATCACCATAAGGGTTGTTTGGACTGATACAAGGTGTACACTAGAATTAGTGACATCATATATCAGGCCAACTTCTCACAGCCGACTTTCCCGCCAAATACCTTTGGGAAGTTGCTTTTCATCTCCTCCAGTTTCGGCCAGTTCCCTGGAGCTGTCTTCAGCACTTGCGTGTCCCCCCCTGGGTCTAACTTGATCCCTAGTTCACCTTGATCCATCCATCCTAAGACGGATGGGCCCTTTTCTGCTATGTATAGTTTGCATTCCGCGCTTCTTCCTCTGAATTCAAAGTTCAATTTCCTGTATCCCACCATGGAAATGGGTTCGCCTGTGTACGATACTGGTCGTATATCAGGTGGTTCTAACCTTGATCCCAACTTGGGCTCGAAATTCTGCATTCCACACCGCTCTTTGGACGATGGTGTATGGGGATCCCGAGTCTACTACGATCTTGATTCTCACTCCTCCTATCACCATGTCACATTGCGGTTTGCGGGAGGGCTCGCAATCGATGCCTAGCACTTGCTCCTCCACGCATAGTACACTGTCGTCCTCATCACGTTCTTCTTCTTCCTCCTGGTGATCCTGCATCACGTAGTTCACCATGGGTCTCTTCGTTTACTGGCGACAAACCTTTTCGTAGTGACCTACTATACCGCAGAATATACATTTTGCTCTGACAGCTGGACAACGTTTGTCCTGGGCTGTATGTGCCTGACTTCCGCACCTGTAGCACGTGGTTGTGTTGTCTCTATTCTGCTTCCGTGGTTGTCCCGGTTTCCCCATCCTCTTATTTGGTCCTTTCCCTTCCGACGACATGGCTTTACTCCTTCCCGGTGGTTCAGCGTCGTCCACCTTGTTCACCATGGTCTTCTGGATGGTTTCCCTTTTGGCCGCATCAGCACACCTTTTTGACAGTTCCGCCTTTTTTACCATGGCAATTACTTCTTTAAGCGATGCTTCACCATTTGCCCACAACTTGTCCTGCACTGTATTGTTGGTGGTGTGCATGATTATTTGATCTTTTATGAATTCGTCCTGCAGGGCCCCATACTTGCATGTCACTGCCAACTTTTTCAACGCTGCTACATAGTCATCTATGGATTCGCCGGTTTCTTGCTTCCTCTGCTGGAAATTGTACCGGTCAATGGAGACACACATTGTCGAGATCGTCAATAGCCTGCCTGAATACGTCGTCGTCTGCATTCGGCCTGGGTGTGGGCACCGGGGTTCTGAAAAACCTTTATGCCTTCCGGGCCTAAGTTGTGCAGGAGTATCCTTTTCTTCCTCGCACTGAGGAAGGCCTCCCCATTTTCGTCTTCTAGGGCTTCCAGATAGTTCTTGAAGTATTCTCTCCAGTCCTCCCACTTCATTTGAGGTTCTCCAGGCCTCGGCAGAAACGGGATCGGCGTAATTAGTGAAGACGCCTGCGCGCTCATCGTGGCGTTTATTTCTGGTTCAGCCCCTGGGCCACTCGGACTGCCTGGCGCGTTCGCGCTCTGACTTTCCGCCTGATCCGTTCGGGATTCTCCTGCTCCCCAGTCTCTGCGTACTGCTGCCTCCGCCAGGGCCCCTGCGTATTGGTGCTATTCTCCGTACCTCTCCTGCTCTCTGCCCCAGCTTCTGGTAACTCGCCGTGTGGTTGGCGTCTAACCTTTCTTGCTGCTTCTGCCACGCTCTCCCGCTGTTTTGTAACGCTGTGGTGGTAGCCTTCCTTCCTGTGGTCCTTAGTGGTGGCTTCCAGACTGGGCAGTGCTTTCTGGTGTGATGGCGGATTTTGCTGGGTTTCCTCACCACGTGTTTTTTTTTCTATTAAGCATCCCGTCCTCGTCGCCACTGTAATGTCTCTTCGTACACCCAGAATAATCACCACCAACACCAGCTGGTTTTCATAAGGGGAAGTTACTTTATTTCCACAAAGCGGGAGAGCGCCAAGCATCTCACGTCTACCGCAGTCCTTCGCCCGCTCACGCATGCGCAATCGCCCGCTCTCCCTCGTCCTCGCGCGCCACGTCGTGACATAGCCCGCGAGAACCAGAGCGCAACACTACAGCGAGAACCTAAAAAGTTCACCTTCTTTTTCACCGTCTTCATTCAGTTTCATTTAGTAACAAGACAGCTATTGTTTTATGTTTTTTCTCCCAAACGTTTAACTAATTTGACTCCTGGGTATTTAGAATGAGGTGGAATGTTTCTCCTAATGCCTCTGATTTGAGTAAAGCTACTTCAGAAACTGGAATTCTCCCAAACGTCTTTAAAAAAATTAATAATCCTTATTGGATCTTATCCCAGTCGCTCAAAAGCCTACAGACACGCTCAGAAGCCTAAATACACACTCGGGGAATGCACGGAAGAACCGTGTTTAAAAATAAGTGAATAAAACTAAAAGGGAAAAGAAAACGAATAAGAAAAAAAAACAAGTTAATTACCTTTGGTAATGAATTATCTGGTAGAGAATCTATCTAGCTGCAGATTCCTTACCTTTGAATTTCCCAGGCGTCAGGCTGGATCCAGAAACTTTTGCTGAGCAATACCGCTTGCGCACGACGTCGGGTGGCTGCATTCAGCTCCGCGTGACGTCATCTGCGTCGATAGCGGGTTATGACGTTGCAGTGCCTATATAGGCGCCACCCACGCGTGCGGACATCAGTTCTTTTCTTTACACGGCAGTTAAGCGCCAATCCAGGAAGAACTACCCCCCTGCCGCTCTTTGGCAGGCTTTTTTCTCCACTTTTGTTGATATTTTTGAGATACGACTTCGTGTGCCGGGTATGGCTGGTAGGAAGACAGGTTTTAAACCATGCCGGACTTGTTCCCGCATGATGTCGGTCACCGACCCCCACCGTGTATGTCTGTGGTGTCTTGAACGCAACCATGATTCGAAGTCGTATTCAGACTGTCGGGCGATGGCCCGAAGACCTTGAGGGAGCGGGCTATGAAGTTGCTCGCAGCCGGCAGTCGACACCGTTTAGCGAGACTCTGTGGAGGTCATGGTCCCGTTCGAAGAAGAGGAGGTCGCAGGATCGCTCACGGAGCCCTAAGTCCTCTTCCTCCCATGCGAGGTCATCTGGACACTCGGGGAAGAGGCAGAAGAGGAAGAAGAAGTCCAAGCGGACTTCTTCTACACCTCAGTTGGCGTCCGTCATCGAGAGAGGTAAGGAGCACTGACGCTCTAGGCACGGTTGTGCGTAGCCGGAGCCTGAGCCGACTTCCTGCCTCCCGTCCATTCCGGGAGCCTGAGCAACTCCCCCCTCAAATTAAAGATATTTACGAGGCCATGCGCCGCCTATTTGAGTGGAACGACCCCATTTGTGAGCCCTCAGGCCCCGCGGGGTTGGATGGGGCCCCATCGGGTTCCACGCCGTCGCCGCTGGTGGGCCTTAGGGATCTGATTCCGGGTCGGCGCCGGTCATGCCAACACGACCTCCCGTGGCATTGAACCCGAAGTGGGTGCCTGTGATGTCGCCGTTGCCCGGCAGCGGTGCAAGACCCATCCTCTTCCCTGATGACACGGAGCCGGAGCGGCGTCAAGCGACGCTGATTCCAAAGTCGAGAGAACCCAGGGGTTCTATGTTGTCGCCTGAGCACTTTGTGGATGTGCTGGGCTCAGGAGAGGAATGGAGGAGTCTGGGGACCCTTTTGAGAACCAGGATGTCTCTGCGGAGACTATGGACTGGTATGGGAAATTTGGGGAAGCCAGTAGTCTGGATACTTCACCAGACACTGGCATGCTCTCTCTCTACGAAGGAGGGGGCGTCATATGCCATGGTGGTTAAGAGGGCAACTGAGGTCCTTGGACTGGAGCTGCCCTCAGTGCAGGTCAGGACTAATCTCCTGACCGCAGTGCATCAACCTGGGGCTTCCACCTCTGAAACACATTTGCCCTTTAATGAGGCATTTACGGACGTCCTTCTAGGAACATGGTCCAAGCCTAGCACAGGGGCTCCTGTGACTAGGACGATTGCAAGGGGCCAATGCCCGGCTCCGGTGACCCAAAGTTTCTCAGCCAACACCCCACCCCGGTCAGTTTGGTGGTGCAGGCCTCTACTTCCCAGGGCACATTACCTTCCGCTCCTCGGATAGGGAATACCAGACACTGGACTCATTTTGGGAGAAGATGTTTTTTTCCTCCGCTCTGGCATTGCGTTCGGTTAATACCGCATGCTTGTTTGGCCATTTCTCCCACTCTCTTTGAGAGACGGTTGCACAGGTGCAGCTACAAGTCCTGGAGGAGGCCCGGGCTGTGCTCTCCCACGCTGTCAAGGACGGGAGAGACGCAGCAAAATTCGCCATACGGTGTGGTTTGGATACGATTGATTCGCTGGGCAGGTCGATGGCCTTGAGGCACCATGCTTGGCTTCGTACAGCTGGCTTCTCGGGGCATGTCAAAGCCAATTTGATGGTCATGCCCTTTGATGGAACCCGCCTTTTTGGGGAAAAGGTAGACTCAGTCCTGGTCAGGTTAAAGGTCTCTCGAGCTACGGCCAGATACTTAGGCCTCTCCTCTACTCCTCGTGGCCGGTCTTCCTATCGCCACTTTCGTGGCAATGGAAGGGGTTTCCAGCCGCGTCAGCCCTACCCTAACCACCGTCCCGCTCAGACTACCCAAGCCATGCTTGGACGTGGACACGGTACATTCCGTCCTCAGAATGGAGGCCAGAAGTCGTCTGCCACACTGCTCCCAGCAACCGCAGCCTCCAAGCACTCCTAGGCTGGTTCTGCAGGACCACACTACTCCAGTGGGTGGGAGAATTTGTCATCATCTCCCCCGCTGGAGATTTATAACAACAGACAAGTGGGTCTTGCAGATCGTCCAGGAGGGCTATTCTCTTCCTTTCCTTTCTTTTCCTCCACCTATTCCGCCAACTCAGGAACAGCTGACGGAGGATCATTAGAAGTTGCTCCATATGGAAGGTACAGCTCTTTTGGCCAAGGGAGCTATAGAAAGGGTCCCGGCTTCAAAAGTAGGTAGTGGCTGTTATTCCTGCTACTTTCTGATTCCGAAAAAGAACAAGTGGCTTCTGCCCATCTTAGATATTCGGACCGTCAATCTCTTCCTCAAAAAGGCGAAATTCAAAATGCTCACATTGGCTCAGGTCTTGTCTGCCCTAGACCAAGGAGACTGGATGGTGGCGTTGGACTTGCAGGATGCATATTTTCACATTCCTATCCTGCCGGGTAACAGGCGTTACCTGCGGTTCAAGGTAGGCCACGAGCACTTTCAGTTTACCGTGCTCCCCTTTGGTCATACCAGTGCCCCTCGTGTGTTCACCAAGGTGATGGCGGTGGTTGCAGCTCATCTGCGCAGGTTAGGGGGTTTCAGTCTTCCCCTACCTAGACGACTGACTGTTGAAGGCGTCCACTTCCAGTGCTCCACTTCTTTACTCGCTCTCAGCACCTGCTGTCTTTCCCCTTAAACCGGTCCTAGGATGCTTGTTTCCAGTAGAGGGAGGACCTGGCCTGGCAGTTCGGGCTGGACTGTTCCCATTGGGCGCAGGTTCAAGACTGATTTGTATATGTCTGGGTTCAAACTGGAACGGCATGGGGAGCAAAAAAACGATGGATTTAGGCCCAGATCTCTGTACTGGGGTGAATGTATGACATTGTTCTGCATTCTGTCCATCAGTTGTTCTTTTTGCGTCTGTTTTGTTAAGGCCAGCAAAATTAATAAAACATGTTTTGATTATGTATTCCCTCCAAAAATACTTCCCATGAATCACCAATATCCAAGGTCTGGCTTGAAGAGAGCAAACATGCGCCAGAAACGCTAAAGTGAGGCTTTAAAAAAGCTGCAGTGGGGCACTAATCAGAACAGCCAAGACACCAGACGCTGTAGCAGTGGCGAACCACTAAATGAAAGCCGGCTTGCAGCACTATATGCTTTAAGTATACACTGAGCTTTAAGGGAAACCAGCAGTTTTCATTGCCCAGCATGCATTGTACTAGTCGTTTACCTGACAGCCTTAGTTTTTAATTTTTTTAAACAGATGAATATTGTATCTCAAAGGGTATGAGGCCAAAAAATATATAACTTTCATTGACAACTTGAAAGGCCTGAGGGTTTTCTATGACCTCAGTGAAAATGCCAACTAGGTTTACAAGTAGGTAACATTTCCTTCTGCATCATACGATTCTCACTGATGGTCATAAATGGGGAACAGAGTAGCAAGCATAAAGTCACAATACAGTTTTCAATGTAAAGGGGAAATGTTTCTAATTAAAGGCATATGGTGTGGCTGTGAGGAGGGCGTGGCCAAGCAGCATGGCCGGCAGGACGTGAGCTTCTTCAGCTCCGGCCGACCAGCCGCTAAAATCCTGCAATAACCTTCTCACTGACGCCTGTAAGAACTGTCGGAGAGCGATTGGGACCTCCCAGGCGCCGTGCGCACCCGGAGAATTGGTGAGCTTCACTACCGGCCTACTATCGCCTGATGCGGCTCCGGACCCGCCTACCTGACGAGACGAGATCACGCGAGGTCGGGGATGCGGCCTGCATCTCTCTGGGAGCTGATCGGAAGCGGGGAGGCCTGCTCTGATTGCCTCTGCGAGTCCGGCTGTGGTGGAGGAGGTGCCCGTTGCAGACCGGGACCTCTTGAGGCCTGACAGATTCGGAGGGGCTTGTGTGGACCCGGAGCGGACGAGGCGTCACGAGGGGCATAGAGGGGCGCCCTTTACCCGACTGCAATGCGGATGGGGGCCGCGCTGATCTTCGACTGCTTCTGTGATATTGGTCCGCGTGAAGGCGGTGCCTGCTCCCGCGGAGGACTTCTTGAGGACCTGTCGGGGTAGGCGGAATCCCTCTTGTGAGAGGGTGTCCGGGGACGAGCTGCGAGCTGTGGGCGGTGCTGTGACAGGCCGGACAGGTCACCCCCTGAGCACACTCCCCGTGAGTGAGCCCGTCCCCTGGTGCCACCTATGCCCTGAGCTGGGCCCTGCGCCCTCTGTTGTGCCCTGACCGCCGGATCCGCTTGGTCTGCGGATCTCCTGTGCCCCCTGCCACCAGCTTGCTTCACCGCCGTTCGTTTTTCCCGCCGTTTTGCCCAGCCCCCTGTGCTCCCCCTCCCCTCGCCCAGCCCCGGCCGCGTTTCCCGCCACCTCCCCGCCGCTGCCCCCCTGCAGCCCCGCCCCCTTCCCTCGCTCGCCCTCCCCATTCGCCACCCCGCTCCCCCTCCCAGCTGCCCCTCCCTCGCTCCGCCCCCCCACTCTCCTCATATGGCAGAGTGGCCAACGCGCAGCGTGCACGCGCAGCGGGCGCGCCGATTGTGTGCCGAAGGTGCGCCAAAGGTAAGCCCGTCTGCGCCCGTCCGCGCCTGGCCCGCGCCCAGCGCCCGAACCCCTGGCCCCCGAGGACCCCAGCCCACCCGCCAGACGTACGACGCCGCCACCCTCAACGCACTCAACACCGGCCGAACCCCGGGATGCCACCAAGCCACCCCGAGACGCACCCACGGACCCTTCATCTGCCTCGCCTGCAAGTTCACCTGCATCCGCACCTGCCCCGCACCAGCACCCGCCAAGCCGAACACCAGCAGCAACCACCTCAAGTGCATCCTGCTCAACACCCGCTCCGTCCACAGACACGCCATCGAACTCTGGAACCTCCTCGATACCACATCTCCAGACGTTGCCTTCCTCACGGAAACCTGGATGAACGACTCCTCAGCGCCCGACATCGCCATCGCCATCCCAGAGGGATACAAGATCACCCGGAGAGACCGCGACAACCAGACTGGAGGAGGCATCGCCATCGTCCACAAGAACACCATCCGCATCACGACCAACACCGACGACACCCTGACTACCGCCGAACACCTACACTTCCAGATCCACACCGACCCCAAGACCACCCTCAGAGGCACCCTGATCTACCGACCCCCGGGACCACGCACAACATTCAGCGAAGACATCGCCGACTTCATCAGCCCGCACGCCCTCCCCTCCGCTGACTACATCCTCCTGGGGGACATCAACTTCCACCTGGAGAACAACAACGACCGCAACACCACCACCCTGCTTGACAACCTCGCCAACCTCGGACTCAAGCAGCTGGTGTCCACCCCCACCCACCTCGCCGGACACACACTCGACGCCGTCTTCTCATCCAGCACAGACATCGCCTTCAGCCACGCCACTGGACTCCACTGGACGGACCACAGCTGCGTCCACTTCACCTTCAGAAGAACCACGATCCACCACCACCAGCAACAGGAGGCTCGAAGAAGCTGGAGCAAGATCACAGCCGACCAGCTCGCCGCTTCCCTGAGACAGCACCCTCCAGCCAGCTCAGCGAACCCTAGCCAGGCCGCCGACAACCTCACGAAGTGGATCAGCACCTGCGCGGACGAACTCGCCCCACTGAGGACCCCGCCCAACAGACCCGGCAGCAAGAAGGCCCCATGGTTCACCGACGAACTCAAGAGCTCCAAGAAGAACTGCCGAGCCCTCGAGAAAGCCTGGAGAAGGGAGCCAACACCGGACAACATGACCACCCTCAAGCTCGCCACCCGGAAGCACCATCAACTAATCCACGCCACCAAGAAAACTGCATTCAAGGACCGGCTGGACAACAACGCACACAACTGCAAGGAACTCTTCAACATCGTGAAAGAGCTCTCCAACCCCAACGCCGGAAACAACAACATCACCCCATCGCAAGGCCTCTGCAACTCCCTCGCCTCCTACTTCCACAACAAGATCGCTGACATACACAACAGCTTCATCCCACAAACAACACCCCCCACGACCGCACCAACGCCCCCCACCACCACCCTCAGCGCCTGGACCCCGATCAACACAGAAGACACCATCCGCACGATGAACTCTATCCACTCCGGATCTCCGACCGAACCCTGCCCTCACCACGTATTCAACAAGGCCGACACTGTCATCGCACCCCACCTGCGAGACATCATCAACACCTCCTTCGACACCGCCACCTTCCCTGAGAGCTGGAAGCACGCCGAACTCAGCGCTCTACTAAAGAAACCAACAGCGGACCCCACCGAACTCAAGAATTACCGCCCCATCTTGCTCCTCCCGTTTCCAGCCAAAGTCATCGAGAAGACCGTCAACAAGCAGCTGGCTGCCTTCCTCGAGACGAATTGATCCCTCGACCCCTCACAGTCTGGCTTCCGAGCCAACCACAGCACCGAGACCGCCCTCATCGCTGCCACCGATGACATCCGAGCCCTGCTGGACAACGGAGAAACAGCGGCCCTCATCCTCCTAGACCTCTCCGCGGCATTCGACACTGTCTGCCACCGCACCCTAGTGCAGCGCCTCAGCAACGTCGGAATCCAGGAGAAGGCACTGGAATGGATCATCTCCTTCCTCGACGGAAGGACACAGAGAGTCCGCCTACCACCGTACAAGTCAGAGGCCACCGAAGTCATCTGTGGCGTCCCCCAAGGATCCTCACTCAGCCCCACCCTCTTCAACGTCTACATGAGCCCCCTTGCGGCCATCGCACGCCAACACAACCTCAACATCATCTCCTACGCCGACGACACCCAGCTGATCCTCTCCCTGACCAACGACCCCGCCGCCGCCACAGCCAACCTCCACGAAGGGATGAAAGACGTAGCCGAGTGGATGATGACCAGCCGCCTGAAACTGAACTCACACAAGACGGAAGTCCTCATCCTGGGCTCCTCGCCCTCCGCCTGGGATGACTCCTGGTGGCCCCCCGCCCTGGGCACCGCACCCAAACCGACAGACCACGCACGAAACCTGGGCTTCATCCTGGACTCCTCCCTCTCCATGACCAGACAAGTCAACGCCGTCTCCTCGTCCTGTTTCAACATCCTGCGCATGCTACGGAAGATCTTCTGGTGGATCCCCACCGAGACCAGGAAGACGGTCACCCAGGCCCTTGTCACCAGCCGACTGGACTACGGCAACGCCCTCTACGCCGGAACCACCGCCAAGCTCCAGAAGAGACTCCAGCGGATACAGAACGCCTCAGCCAGACTCATCCTCGACATCCCCCGAAGCAGCCACATCTCCGGACATCTGAGAGACCTGCACTGGCTCCCCGTCAACAAAAGAATCACCTTCCGTCTCCTCACCCACGCACACAAAGCCCTACACGACCAAGGCCCGAGCTACCTCAACAACCGCCTCAACTTCTACGCTCCCAAACGCCATCTCCGATCAGCCAGCCACGCCCTCGCCGCCGTCCCCCGCATCCGAAGAGCGACAACAGGAGAAAGGTCCTTCTCCTACCTGGCCGCCAAGTCCTGGAACTCCCTCCCGACCGACCTGCGCCTGACCCAAGACCACCTTCCCTTCAAGAAGAAGCTCAAGACCTGGCTGTTCGAGCAGTAGCGGCACCCCCCCCCCCCCTAGCGCCTTGAGACCCTCCGGGTGAGTAGTGCGCTTTATAAATGGCTTTGATTGATTGATTGATTGATTGTGAGGCGGCTACATGAGAGGACGACCGGGAGTCGGAGATCGCCGGCGGCTGCTCAGGAGCGTGTGGTGGTCGCGTTCTCCCCATACCTGGAGCGGTGGATCCTATCTTCAGGTGCGGTGGTGAGAGGGCGCGGACTTTTGTGGTGAACTGGTCCGGACCGAGGCGCGTGTGCGGAGGGAGCACGGCGCCGCCAACTGCCTGGGGGGCGACTGCGGACTTGCTCATTGGTGGTTGATGGCCCCTTGGACTATGGTGCTTGCCCTGCCGCCGCTGATTATGCTGCCATTTTTGGGGGAGCGGCTCTGGGCCCCACTTAGTTGATCTGGCCCTGGAGTGTGACGGGGCTGAATCTCTGCACTGCTCTGGTGGGTAGGTGTGTGCTGGGGCTGCCGTTGTGGCCCTTGCCGGGCACTGAACGCCTATTGCTGGTCCTTGGGTCTGCCGTCGGCGCACCGCGGACTGGTGGGTGGCCTGCTGGCTCGGTGGGACTGAGGGGTGCGGACGTGATAGCACCTCGGATGCCCTGCACTACTACCTCCGGTGTTATCACACTTCTTGGGCCAAGCCGCGGATCGAGGAGTGGGGCGGCCTAGTTGTGGACTGAAGGCGGTGAAGGGGTCCCTCCTCTGGGCCCGGAAGGTGCGGTGTGCAGGCTGGGAGGAAGTGCGGGAGCCTGTGGTCACTTGGTGCTGGGGCCCCTGTGTTGATCCTGAGCTGTGAGAGGAGAGCGGCGTGGTGGGGACCTGAGGCTTCTGCCCTGCGGACAGTTGATACATTTGATAAGAGTCGGGGTCGCTGATCTGTCGCCATGGGCAAGCCTAGGTCCAGGGCCGCTGATACGGGTCGCGACTCTGAGGAAGCAGCGACTGACTTGTCGCAGACGGCCACTGGAGACCCAATACAGAAACAGCTACAGGAAATCCTAGCAGCCATCACAGACACTAAAGCCACCCTCCACCAGGACATTACTACAGTGGCGGTTGGGTTGGGTCTCCTGCGCGATGAACATAAGAAGTTGGCGGGGAGGGTCAAGGAAGCCGAAACCAGCATAGCGGAATTGCTCCCGGCCAACAATGATACGGCCCAACAGCTGCACGCTCTCACGGCGAGGGTGAACTCCCTGGAACGTAGAGCGGATGATGCGGAAGGTAGGAATCGGAGGAACAACGTCCGAGTGGTGGGTCTTCCGGAAGGAGTGGAGGGGGCTGACATGGTGGCGTATCTAGAGACATGGCTTAAAACTGTGGTGGCTCCGGAGGGGCTATCTGCATTTTATACGTTGGAGCGGGCCCATAGGCCACTCGAGCCGGGCAGACCGCCGAGACCGGTGATTGCTCGCCTCCTACACTACCATGACCGGGACCTACTGCTGCAAAGGGCGAGGACGATGGGCCCCTTTACTGTGGATAATAGTAGAGTCACACTGTTTCCAGATTATACCCTGGAGGTCCAGCGGCGGCGGGCTTCGTATTTGGAGGTCAAGAAGGCGCTGAGGAAGGAGAACTTGCAGTACTCTCTTCTGTTCCCAGCACGGTTACGAGTCACTCTTGAGGACACATCTCATTTTTTTGACTCTCCTGCGGAGGCTTGGGAGTGGCTGGAGAAGTGCACAGGTGGTCTGGTAGCCACAGACAGACATGAGAGAACAGCGCCCCGAGGTGGACTGGCCGGCAGGCGTGGGTTGCGGCGGCTGCGACGGGGGTCCCGGACAAGGCATTCCATTGTGCAGGCAGGACTGGAGAGGGCGGCTGAGCTACGGGCAGCGGAGTCTGTGTCGGGCTCTGCTAGCCCGCCTCTGCTGGCTGAGGGGAGGGGTTCTGCTGAGGACTCTGCAGAAAGTGGAACGGACAATTCTACTGCTAGTAGCAAGAGACTCCCGGTG
This sequence comes from Triturus cristatus, assembly GCF_964204655.1. Taxonomy (NCBI): domain Eukaryota; kingdom Metazoa; phylum Chordata; class Amphibia; order Caudata; family Salamandridae; genus Triturus; species Triturus cristatus. The sequence goes on from NC_140584.1 coordinate 1,202,485,875, forward strand.
ATTACGCCCCAAAGTGTGGATGAGATAATCTGAGCCTAGGGTGGGGAGGTTGGGAAGGATTGGGTGCCGCGTTGACAGACACTGATCGTGCGCAGGAGGGGGCGTTCTTGGGAAGGTAACCTGGTTATATGCGGTTGGTGCCATATGGTTGGTTCCCTGCGACAGCTGCGTTCACCCATGCCTTTGAAGTAGTCAGAGGAATTTGCTTAATTGTTAAATTTTGTATTTTGTTTGGATGGGCACTAGTTTTAAGGTAACTGTCCTTGGGAGGGGGGTTTATGAGTTGGGGTATGTTCACCAAGGTCCCTGGCATGACAATTGTGTTTTCTTGATGAGGCGACGGACATATTATATACCATGGGATCACTGAATGACTTAAAGTGTATAACGTGGAATGTAAGAGGGCTGCACACCATGAGCCGTCGACATAAGATCCATACCTATCTGGTGCGGAGGGGGGTGCAGGTAGCGTTCCTTCAGGAGACGCATATTACGGGCTCAGAGGGTCTCGCGCTGAGGCGTAGGTGGAGGGGACAGGTTTATCATACTTCGTATTCTGCACGATTGAAACCTTGCACGAGGAGTATTGGTGTGGATAAGAGCTGGGGTCCCCTTTCAAATGATGCAGCAAATTGTAGATCCAGAAGGGCGCTATGTAGTAGTGCAGGGTAGACTGGACGGGAGGGATGTCACCTTGGCCAGTATTTACGCCCCAAACACTGAACAGCAGGCCTTTTTTACTTTATTGTCCCGTAAATTGTCTTCCTGTTTGTCTGGCCCAATCATGATTGGGGGCGACTTTAACTCAGTAACAGATGTCGCCCTTGATAGGTCTCATCCCCCGCTTCTGACGGCGCCGACTGCTATGATCGCTAGGGCTCGCGGAACATGGCAATCGAATTGGGGGTTGGTGGACACTTGGAGGGAGCATCACCCGGGTGAGAGGGACTATTCCTTTTTCTCCCCGCTTCATGAGTTGCATGTTCGAATAGACGCGATACTTTGCTCCCCTGACATACACGCGGCGGTTCAGCACAGTGTATACTTGACCAGAACGATCTCAGATCATAACCCCCTGTTGCTGAGGTTATGCTGGGTCCGACAGCGTCCGGCGATTCCGACATGGCGCCTAAACCCGGAGTTGCTGGAGGACCCGGTCTTTCAAGCGGCGATAGGAGAAGGGGTGGCCCAGTATTTTCGAGAGAACTCAGGTTCCGCCTCCTCGTTGGCTGTAGAGTGGGACGCTTTTAAAGTGGTAGTGAGGGGCCTATGCATCGCTCATAAGATTGGGGTGCGAAAAGTTCTTCTTCAGGACATAGATACTGCGGATCAGCGATTGCGCGACTTCCGGAAGGGCAGGGGGATGTGTTGGCGGCCCGGGAGGCAGTAGCGGTGGGGGTTGAGAAGTTAAGGTGTTATGATTATAAGACGTATTTGGTGCGTGCCCATGCAGAGCGTGACAAATCTGGTGCATTGCTGGCATGGCTTGCGAATCTCTTGAGACAGATGGCCCCTATATTGGCGATAGACGACCCAGTGGAGGGGGTGTGTTACACCCAGCAGGGCATTAAACGTCTTTTTGCTGGCTATTATGAGAAGCTTTACTCCAGTAGAGTGGACTTAGATGAGGACCGATTGGGGGAATTCTTAACTGGGGGGGACCTACCGACCCTTGCCAAAGCGGAAGCGGATGTGTTGGGTCAAGACGTTACGCTGGGGGAAGTAAGAGGTGCAATCAAACACATGGCGCGAAAGAAGACACCAGGGGTGGATGGGTTGCCGATTGAGTTTTATGCGTCTTATGTCGAATTGCTGGCCCCTAGGCTGGTGACCCTCTACAACGAAGCGTGGAGGGTGGGCCGACTTCCTGCCACGATGCGTGAGGCACTTATAATCCCACTATTGAAACCTGGGAAGGCTCCCTCTGATCTCGCTGCCTATCGGCCACTATCCATGCTTACCACCAATTATAAGATATTGAGTCGAATACTGGCCTCTCGTCTTTTGCCGTATATGACCCGACTGGTCCATGCAGACCAGGCGGGGTTTATACCCAAGCGAACTACAGCTGGTAATGTTCGTCGTCTGCTCCGTGTTTTGGAGGCTGATACGTATACATCACACACTGCTGGCATATTCTCGGTTGATATAGAGAAGGCCTTCGATAGTCTGGAGTGGCCCTATCTGTTCCAGGTCTTGCGTGCCTTTGGGCTGGGAGAGCGGTTCGTGGCTTGGACGGCTTTGTTGTATAGGGATTCTACAGCCCGAACTAAGTCGGGGAGTTTAATATCACCCCCCTGTGCGGTGGGTAGGGGGACGCGTCAGGGGTGTCCTCTATCCCCGCTGTTGTTTGCGTTGGCTATAGAGCCGCTGGCGGCCCAGGCCCGAACGAGGAGGTGGTTTAGGGGACTCTGGGTGCACGACGATACCCATTATATAGCCCTTTACGCGGATGACCTCCTGTTTTTAGCCGACACTCAGGAGGAGTTGATGGGAGCTAAGCGTCTGCTTTGATGTGCCGAAGAGTTGGCGGGACTGAAAGTGAATTGGTCAAAATCAGGGCTTTTCCCCACTTCCAAGACAGCTGAGGGCCCTCGCCGCACGGAGGAAGTACAGTGGGAATACACCTGTATGACCTATTTGGGGACATGTATTTATCATGACCAAAAAGATTTGGTGGAGGGTAATATTGGCAGGGCGGTACAGGGTCTCCAGGGCAGTATGGATTTTTGGAAGTCGTTACCATTGTCCCTGATGGGGAGGGTAGCGCTCCTCAAGATGGTGGCACTTCCCAGGTTGCTATATTATTTTCGGACGCTTCCGGTGTGGATCCCTGCGTCGACATTTAAGAGGCTCCAGCAGATGATAACGGGATTTCTATGGCTTGCTGGCAGGCGTAGGGTAGCTTTGCACACGTAGATGAGGCCACGGGGGGAGGGAGGGTTAGCAGTTCCGGACTTGGAGACCTACTATTTAGCCGCTCAGCTGCAGTGGTTGACCCAGGCGGTGGCCAGAGAGTTTCGGGGAGTAGGGGAAGATTCGTGGGGGGCGGATTTCTGCCTGCCTGTTATCTCGGATTATCTTACAACAGCCGATGCGCCCCGGGGGTGTCCCTAGTGTCGTGCGGACCTTTCGGTTATGCTGGAATAGGAGTCAACAGAGGGCGCGGATCACTCGTCCATATGCGCCAGAGAATCCGCTGTTAATGTGTCAGCAGCTGCCTCATGGGGGCAACTGGTCGGCACTTGCGAGGTGGAATGATTCTGGATTGACAACTGTGGGAGATTTATACGAAGATAATGTTCTGTTGCCCTATGAGACACTCCGTGAACGTTTTGATCTCCCTCGTGGGGATTATTTGCCGCATGCGGCTCTGGTGTCGGCTATGCGGCGCCGGTGGAGGGGGGGGCTATCTGAGCCTGGAACATCCATGGCTTGCCAATATGTGGTGCTGGCGGCTGGAACCATTAAAGCCATCACGTGTTTATATTGGCGGATGACCTGCGAAAAGCTGGCCCCCATTATAAGGTTGAAGCAACAGTGGGAGGAGGATATTGAGGGGGAAATACCTGATAAAATATGGGCTGAATTGCTGGAGCGGCCCTGGAAATGTTCGAGGACCGCCCGATTCCAACAGATCCAATTTTTTATTTTGCACAGGGCTTATCTTACTCCAGTCAAAATTCAACACTATTTCCACACACTCGCGGCGCTCTGCCCCCGGTGTCACGCAGAGGGGGCTGACTTCCGTCATATGCTGTGGAGCTGCCCTCGGATTGGGGCCTATTGGAAGGAAGTGTGGACCCAACTATGCGAAGTTACGGACCGGGAGATTGAATTGGGTATAGGTCCCTGTTTGCTACACTAGTTTCCCCACACCTCGAAGACTAAAATAACCAGTAAATTTATAGACCTGGGGCTGGTTCTGGCCAAGCGGGAGATTACGGCTAATTGGAAGGCGCAGCGTGGGCCGAGATTACAAAAGTGGAAGGCGGAATTTATTCGGTGGGCGGAGTGCGAAACGTTTCTTCGGCTGCAAACGGCTACCCGTGCTCATAGCGATAGGGCAATGGACTCGGCCCGAGCCTGGAGAGCATTAGCAGAACTCCTGAAATCCATAGATGCTGATGTTGATGTGGGCTCGGAGATTAGTGAAACGCACAGCATACCTTCCTCTGGGCCTGGTTAGAACGGTGATGGGAAGAGTAGACAACTTTTCCAGCTAGTCTGTCAGCGGTCCTGAACTGAGAAAGTTTGAAATGCACTTTATAGTCGTAGAAGAAGCAATTGTGAGCAAAGAACTGGAGGCCTTGTTCTGTATCCAATCAATAAGTCATGCCAGGGGAGTTGTGGGAAGGGGGGAGGGAGGGAGGTGGGGAGGTAACATGGGATAGGTTTAAGGTTTTGTGTACTCTTCCTTAATTACAATATGGAGCTTCTGAATGTATTCACTGTTATTAGCATTGTCACGCTACACCTTGTTACGACAGGATGATGGTGAATCTAGAGGGTGGTACATCACAGGATATGTCAATGAGTAAGGACAATTCTGATTGTACGCCATCGGTTAGGAATAGACACAATTGTACAACGAGTATTGTATATTACGACCATAGTACGTGAGCGGAGGCTCCCGATTGAAGTGTTTTTGAGTATTACATGAGATTAATCAATAAACATATTTTACAAAAAAAAAAAAAAAAAACATGGTGTGGCTGTGAGGAGCCTTCGTTAGGTTAACTGAACAAATGGCATAGCGTCGCCTGAGCCACCAACGTGTCAACTTGAGAATCTTCATCAAGGCAGTAATGTCTAGTGAAAATATGAATAGATTTACAGGTTGCTGCCTTACATATTTCAGAAAGGTGAATATTCTTTACCCAAGCGGAGTACGCCGCCTTTTCCCAGGTAGAATGTGCTTTGGGTTTACCAGATAGAGGTTTGTTTGATAGCTGGTAACAAGTAATGCAGTAGAAAATCCATTGATCAATAGTCTGCTTTGAGGACGCTAGCCCAGATCATAAACAACCAGATGGTTTCAGTTCTAATTAAAACTTTACGACTGTTAACGTCTAATTAATGGAAAGCTCTGTGTAATGATTGTAGAGTTCTCTCGGCTGCAGATGATGGACTGGGGAGGAAAATGGGAAGTGAAATTGATTAACATGAAAATATCATATAACTTTAGGGCGGAAAGAAAGATGTGTCTTTAACACTAGCCTGTTTTGGTGGAATATCAAGTAGGGCTCAATAGCTGCTAAAGCTTGTAGCTCTCTCACGCTCCTTGCTGATGTAATAGCAACTAAGAAATTAACTTTCCAGTAAAGGTGCTGCAATGAAGCCTTATGACCAAACTCAAAAGTAGACGCCATGAGTTTAGAAAGAACCAGAAATGAACTCTCATGAAGGAGCACAGTCCTTACTAAAAGTACGGTGCTTGTGAAGAATGACCTTTGATTTGTCCCTTTATGTTACACCATTATGGCAGTGAAGTTTAACCAAACAGATTTGAAGCTTAGATTGTACTAAATGTAACAAGTAAGGAAGGATAACATTCTTCTGTCATGAGAGTGGATCTTGATTTTTAAGACACCAAATCACAAATCTTTTCCACTTAAAAGCACAAGAGTTCCTGATACATAGTCTCTTTGCTTCCTGAAGGTTGTTCATACAGTCTAGTAGTAAATTTAAATATCCAACAGTATGACCTCCGGAGCTCTGCTGCCAAATTCAAGGATTCTGCATTGGGATGAAGGATCTTTCTTCCCATTCTAGTTAGTAGATTATGGTCGCATGGCAGTTTCCTGTGCGGTTTGAAGAATAGATGAAGTAGCTCCAGGGCCGACACCCAGGAAATATTGTTTGCTTGGGGTCAAGGTCAACACGTTTGCATGTGTATTTTGTCCTTTGGACAAGTAGGTCCAACCCCCTTCAGCACAAACCCTTTGACTGCCAGTTTACAGTACCACACTATGGATCAGGAAAGTGCATTGTCTACAGTTAAAGTAATGTGTGTGCCCATGTGTCAATGCTGCTCAAACTTTATTTAACGTATTTATGGTCTGTTAATGCAAAGCCTTTATTATTAGGGTGTGCACTAAAAGTAAATTTGTATGCTTGGCCTGCACTACTGACGGTGGTTCAAGTATAAATGTGTACACGCGTTTTCAAAGTTTAGTAATAGTAATATGAGGCTATGTTTAATGCTCCCAGAATGCTCTCTGATTATATGCAAATATTTGCAAGAGTGATGATTCTTTGCTTTCAAAATAAAATGTTCACAAAAAATGCATGTAGGAAAAAAACATTTTGCTAAACTGCTGTGAGATTTTAGGTACCATATCTTTGCAGCATGATTTAGTAACATGTTGAACTATTCTTGCATTTCCGAAAAATATTCATAGTTAAAAATCAGTGTAACGAGTTTAAATACGATTATGGGAAACAAAAACGAGCAGTGGCAAAGCCAGTAGGTCTAAAATTGGTGGTCAGCCTTTTGGTTTTATCAATGCGTGACTTGCTTAGGCATGGTTTTTGTAAAACCTTATTAACCCTTTCACCGCGGCGGGAATTCCGCCGCGGTGCTGGGGGGTGCGGGGGGGCAGCGCGGTGGCGCTGTGCTCATGACGGAGCCGCTCCGTCATGAGCCACGGTTGGGCTGTGCTCATGACGGAACGGTTCCGTCATGACTCCGCCCATTTGCGTTGTCCCCCCGCACAGGCGGGGAAACAGCGCCGCGCAGGCGGAGCGGCCGCCAACGGGCGTGTCATGACGGAACCGTTCCGTCATGAGCACACGGCAACCGTGGCTCATGACGGAACGGTTCCGTCATGAGCAGGGAAGGGGTTAATGTGGGTGCGGCTGAAAAAAGCAAAAGCAAAAATTGTTTTTGGTCTCAAAAAGCACACATTGCCAGAGCAGTTCCGGGCACTGAACAAAACTACTTTTTGTGTAAATATGCTCCTTGTAAAAGAGCAGAATCTTGTCACTCACAGTGAAGACACCTGGGAGGGAGAGGGAGAGGGAGAGGGAGAAGGAGAGGGAGAGGGAGAGGGAGAGAGAGAGAGAGAGAGAGAGAGAGAGAGAGAGAGAGAGAGAGAGAGAGAGAGAGAGAGAGAGAGGGTATTTTGTTAAACACAAAAGGTCATGGTTAAAGCAAGGCCTAATTAGAGGCCCAATTATTAAAGTAAGTCTCAAAAGTGCATCCGTGGTTTATATCCTTGCATTAAGTGCATATATACAGCTTTCGTGAATTCACAAGAATTTACAGAAGTAGGCCAAAAAATAGTACTCCTAGAAACCATTTGTGAACTGCATTTTAGCATGAGCAAATGTGCATGTGTAGATTTGCTTATGTGAAAATCTGAATGTTTTAAGTTCACTTTTCCTTCAACCACATTTTTCCCCAACCAGGAAAAGGTTTTACATCTACCACTGCCAAGAGTACATTTCTAACCTTTTTCAGTATGGGAAAACATTAGAAAAGAGTTGGAGAAACCCCTTTAAACATGCAAGTTAGCAGGTTTGCACAGACTCAAAAGGGCATTCCAACCCTTGAACTATTGCTTACCACTAACTTCAGCCCCAGTATTTAGACCTGCAGAAACATAGCATCATAAGGGAATTGCTAGTATTCAAACTATACTATGGTACGAGTCCTGGCATATTTAGAGAGGCTCTATCAGAACTCTTATATAATGAGATTGCTGCCGTAATTTGTTGCCACATTACATGGCACAAAAGGGACATGTGGATTTTGTTATAGGACTAGTAGGTTTATGAAGGAACCTGCACCATGGAGAAGTAGATATTTTAATAAATTCCACACCCCTGTAGCTCCGGAAATCACCAGTGTCTTGAGGACCATGGAGCCATGGGAAACAAGGTTGCAGAGTACCTTTTGAACTACATGTAGACTAATAATATTAGTGGTATTGGTAGAAAAGCATTTAGAAATCTGAATGACCAAGTGTTAGAACTGTCAGCCCTTTGGCAGTTCCCTCCTCATATTATTCTTTTTTTTCCCTTTCCCTTCTCATTTTTTTCTGTCCCCTAGCAACTTTTTGGGTGTTGATGTAGAGGCTCTGGGCGCCTCATCCTCACTACCTGAGGGAGGGGCGCAAGGTGCTTCACTGGAGACACAGGATGAGGGAGGTTAAATTCACAAAATGGTGGTTCCAACTGTCACCTCAGCACCTGGGTCATGACTGCCATGAGAGGTTCTGGAACCTTCTGGGCCCTTCTGGCCAGTCAGGCACCAGGTGATAAATAGAGGTGACAGGAGGGCGGCCATTTTAGGATTTAGTTGAGCTGCAGTTTAGTCAGGAGTAAGGCACCTGAGTGGGGAGGTGGCTGCGCTGGACAGGGAAGGGACAGGTCTCAGGGTCTGCACAACTCCCCTCTTCAGTGACATCACCCTCAACCTTCTGACCGGTCCCTGAGCGCAGCCAGTGACTTGTGATATCCTCGTACCTTGGGGGGTCTCCAGGTAATTTGAACCCCTGACCTACTGGACCTGGGAGAGAGCCATTGCCTGGGCTATCTACTCTCAATTTCGCAGTTGCCTGGGATTCCCGGACTGGCCTGGTGGTTGCCACCATCTCTGATAAAGAGGAGAGGTGTTCGTGCCCAAGCCCTAAGAGTCTAGTTGGCCTCCGCAACTGTTCCAGTGTGAAAGCCGGCACCCTTTACTTCAGCCCCCCCTCCACGAGACCCGTATTGGAACCCTGGCCGCCACCCTCCCCGAGGTCGAGAGGGTACCTTGTGTCCTTGAGAGGAGTCCGCTGTCGCCGAGAGGCCTGAGAGGAGGGATTGGCCCAGGTGTGTGGCGGGCGAGAGGGTGACGCGTCCGTTGGATTGAGGAGATCGAGAGTAAGGAAGTGCGGGACATGAGGCAGTGAAGCCGCTGTCCTAGTCACCTGAGAGGGGCCTGAGCGCCGCCCCCTTGTTGCCAGACGAAGGCGGAGGCCACGCCCACGCAGGACGCGCTGTTCCGGGAAACGGCAGCGGGAGCAGAGAGACTGCCTACGACGGTGCCTGCTAGTCGAGTCTGCAGTGTGGCAAAGGTTTAGCCCCGGTGAGGTGGCCCAGAGGGTGTGAGCTATTTTCCCCCCGTGTGAAGACTCCCTTGTTTGGCTACCCCACAAGCTCCGTTCCTCGTGTGAGGGAACGCGTCTCCCCGCAACGTGAACTATCCAGGAGGAGGACACCACTTGTAAACAGTAAGCTGGGTAACGCAGCGTGGGGAGGGGGAACCCATTAGAGCCGTAGTATCTACCGGCATCGTGGCACAACCGTGCATGTGACCAGGGTTAATTAAATAGCAGGTACACGCCTGGTGTTGGAGGTAGCGGGTTGAGCTCCAGCACCAGAGAGCGCCTAGATGTGCAGCGTAATGGGGATGGATTAGCACCAGTGTTCAAGTGTTCTACCAGGAAACTGTCTGGGAGTAGCTAAGTGACCGCCAACAGTACTTCCGTTGTCCTGCTAATTTTTATATGTAAAGAGCGGATTGTTAATAACAGTCTAAGGACCAGGAAACATAGTGCCTAGAGAAACCAGCCGTCAGGAGAACCCTAATTAGACTAAGGGTTACCCTGAATTGTGGAATCGGGGAGTGTTCTTCAGAGCGCAGTCTGTGAGGATTTAGTATTCCCTCCAGAGTCAAGGCGCCGGGTGGAAACCACATAGGGTGTTTAGATATCTGCTGGGCTAGAGTTAACATCCAAGGTCTGTTACTGTCCAAGTAAATGCAAGGAAATGTTATTCTGAAATGTAGCGAAATGTTCATCCCGAGATGTAACGAAGTGTTTATTCTGTAATGTGATGAAAAGTTAATCCTGAATTGTAATAACATGTTTTATCCCGAAATGAAGGGAGACGGTTATCCTCAAATGTAATGAAATGTTCTTTTTGAAGTGTGAAATTGAGTAACCGAGTTTGCGAAGAAGAGATAAAGACTTCTGGTAACTTCTAACATCGATCGGTGTAGTGTCTCTTTTATCTCATTTTTTTGAAGTGGTGAGCGAAGGTGTGAATTGGGTGTGGTGCAAGCACAAAGTGTGTTTCCGAATAAAGCCTTTCTATCAGAGCCAAGTTACCTCTAGGGCGCAGGTCCAACACCAAGTCATCAAAAGAGCATTGCTGATCAATCGTGGGTTCTACCATATTTAGGAATTTTTCATTTGTTTGGTGGCAAATTAGTCTATTTCTGTGAAACATCAAATACAGAAAAGATGATGGGAAGAATTCTTTCAATAAGTCTAACCAATGGCAATTCCTCAGGGTAGCATTCCAATCAACTGTCCTTCTGCGCAACATGCAACTGCAGTTTGAACCCAGCCATATGAAGATCAGTCTGGAGTTTGCTCCAACAGGAACTGTCCAGTCCAAACCATCTGGCCAGGTCTTCCCTGGACCAAAGCACAAGTAACCCTAGACCGGTTATGCTCTGTCTGAGGCTCATCAGTCGGGTGCAATTTGCTTCCAGTGGCACAGTGACCACATGGCCCATGTCTGGGGATACCCTAATAAATGTATCGTCTCTAACCGCAATAGGAAATACTAAATTGGAAAACTACTGACATGGAACTTTGATTACTGTGTTTACAGCAGTTTACTATACCCATGTAAGAAAAAACAAATTGATATATATATATATATATATATATCCACAAAACACAAGATCGCTTCAGCTCGAGCCACTTTTCGACGGCGGGCCGTGACGGGTTAACGAAACCCAAATATCCAAACACTCCGTTGCAGTGATATGAAAAAACGGCAACGCTTCACGGCTCCCAAATGCTTCAAGGCAGAGTTTATTCCGCAAACAACTCTACGCGTTTCGGAAACAAACCTTTCCTTGTTCACAAGTATTGAGACACAGTGAAAAAAACACTAAAATAACATTAGTCACCTGACCTCCGTGTACTAAAAAGTGAAAGCAGACTTTCCTATCGTGTTGAGTGCTTGAATATCAAAGTTTGTTATGATAGTTGACGTTCTATGGTTCAAATTACATTTATAAAGCTGAAAATGTTCGTTTAATAAAGATGGAACCAAAGATAGCCAGTGTTAACTTTTCTTTTTGGACGTTTTTTTCCCATTTTATATCGTTATTACCAGATAACAAAAACTTTATTTAATCTCGGTCTATTGGCAACAAGCATCCAGGTATCTTTTACTCTGAACTATCTGATATTACAGGTACATAGGCTGTATCATTATATCCGTCTCATACATATTAAAGGTTCATTTTTTGTAGAATGGAATTTATTCGTGGGCTGGTGGGAGGAGCAGGTGTCCAGAACGTCCACCGATGTCAATATGGGTGGGGTGATTTCCTGGTATCGTTATATAGATGATCTCTGTATAATCTGGGATGGATCAGAACAATCAGCCAGAGAATTTATCATGGATTTAAACAGGAATACAGTAAATTTAGAGTTTAGTGGAGAAATTAGTTCAGAGTCTGTGAATTTCTTGGATCTTAATATTAGTATTGATAACAACAAAATATATGTGTCACTGTACCGTAAACCTACGGCCGGAAACTCGTTATTACACGCGGCAAGTAACCATCCATCATGATTAATTAAGAGTATCCCCTATGGGGAATTTTTAAGACTGAAACGCAATAGCACTAGGGAAGTGGATTTTGAAAAAGCAGCACAAGCCAGTGCTATTAGATTTCTAATCAGAGGTTACAGTAGGGAACTTCTGGACATAACCCTTAACAAGGTTAGAGATATGTCCAGGGAAGATCTCCTTGCCGAAGGTGAGAGGAAGAAGAAAAAAGATGAATTGGGTACTAATAAATTCAGGATGATAACCACCTTTTCAAGCGATGCCAATGAACTAAGAACTATCATGAGAAAAAATTGGCATATCTTGAAAACGGATAGCGTCATTGGGTCAGATATTCCACCTACTCCCCTGTTAACCTTCAGAAAGGCCAGATCATTAAAAGACAGCCTTGTTCAAAGTCACCTGTACCCTAAACCTAACACAGGGGGGACCTTAAGGGAGCTTAAAGGTTTTTACCCTTGTGGTAAGTGTAAGGCCTGTGTGAATAGTAGAATGACTCTCACATATCAGGTAATTGGTCTTAAGAAGCCCAAATTTATAAATAAGTTTCTCACATGTAACAGCGCCTATGTGTATTATTGTCTTGAATGCCCATGTGGACTGCGTTATATCGGCAGTACTATCCATCCAGTAAAAATAGGAATCTTAGAACACATGAGAGCAATAGCCAAGAATGATGCAACCTATTCAGTGGCTAGACATTTTGACGAGAAACATGGAAACAACAGGGAGCTGCTGCGTTTCTATGGGCTAGACCAGGTCCCCATGAACATCAGGGGAGGTGGCAGGATCAAACAATTACGTCGACTGGAATCTAGGTTTATTATTGATCTGAGCACTAAGATGCCAAAGGGAATGAACGTGGGGGAAGAACTGGCAGTGCATTTGGGTGATTAATCTCTGTATCGATGAATTTTATGATTGATTGATATCTTCATAGCTGTATAGTCGGATTTATGTACTCTTGATGATTTGATTTACGGGATGGTATACAATGCAACATGGGAATGTAGCGTTTAAGCCGATACACGGCAGTATACGAGCGAACTGAACTCTGAATTTGGCCGATACACGGCGTGATTGATTTGTTTTGGACAAACAGGATTCAATTGTATGTTAGATATACTTTCCTACAATAATGTGATCTCACATTCTCTGTTTTACGATGTAAATAATTCAGTAATGTTTGTCCTACACATTGGCTTTAATGGGGGATTATACTCTCCAACATGGCGCCTGCTTATGTGAGTTCAGTGGTCTCTTTTTGATTTCCATGTAAATACATCATGTGACCATTGCCGTAATTTTAAACATGAGCCGTTTTCTGGCGCAAAACTTTAAAACATTAGACTAAGGCGGTAGCCGAAACGCGTCATGTTTCAGAGCGGATAAATTAAAAGAAATTTGAAAGAAAACCCCCTGTGAGTGCTTTCCTTATACCAACAAGGATAAAGGAGTGAGCGAGCATTGTTAACGCGGATGCACCTCCGCGTACGAAGCACCCGTCCGTGAGTGCGCTGGCCTGAGGTGCAGTTGGAGCGATTATATATATATATATATATGTACACACACACGCACACAGACACACATTTGGACCACTATTGAGCAATGTAAAAAAGCGGGTACTCAAACATAACAGAGCAATCAAATGTATAGGCAAACAATACGCAGTGGTTCGCCATTTTATGATGACCAGTATCAAATATAGTGAAATCGTAACCTGTTTGTTTTTCCTATTCACCAGTATAATTCCTGCCATGAGAGGTGGCAACAAAATCCAAGAATTGTGCAGACTGGAATAAAAAATGGACTTTGACACTTTCAATACTGAGTGGTCCTAATTCAGATGAGGAGATGTCTGTACATCTGGGCTAATTTACCACACATTTATTCTGTTCCATCTAGGGCTCTTCTCCATGGCCTTGTGAGTAATGAGTTGCGATTTCATGTTTTACACATGTTTTTTAATCTTTTTTGACACAAGTACACCAGGATGAAAACACATTTCTGATGGTCTTGAATCAGGTCTTTTAGAGCTAAGCATGCAATTTTGTTTTTGTTGGTTAACTTTGATCCATCACTGCTTATGTCTGTTGCCTTAGAATACTCATGCGTCCATCAATATGTGGGGCATTAGTATAGTTGTATACAAAGAATCAAAGTTGCATGCTTGTGCTTACCATGATTAGCCCTCTCGCTGTCAGTATACACATACAGGCACGTTAATACTGAGCAACATACATACATCGGATTAATTACACATTGGTCTAGCAATAGCAAATTACAACCTTATCTACGGGCTTAGTGGTATAAGACACAACTGAAATTTGTTTTCTTAATTTGAACATTTTAAGTAACATAGTTAATTCAAGTCCATTTATGGATGCTTCATATTTTAATAACTGACTTATAATTAAGAATATGTACATTTCTCAAGGGGACTAGTCCTTTAATACGTAACATAATTGACAACTAGCCACTAGGGTTTGACTGTGAAGATTATACAATTGCGGAAACTGGGTGAATGCTGGGTGAATATGGGAAAACCACAAGCCTTTTCTGATTCAACCAACTGGGGCTTTATTCTTGCTTCTATGTTTGTTTACTCAAGATTTTGAACTACCCGCATTCCTCATTTTATAAATTGGCATATGCCTAAACAGACCTGGATCATTATCAATCAATATACAATGTTCCTATAATCCTGTGTTTTCTGTTAAACAAGTGTTTAATACAAGATGTATATGTTTCTGGTTTAGAAGTTATGATAAACTGCAAAAATACTGCCTTCCAAGCATACTATTTACAGGTACTTACCCATGATGGAAATAAAAACGAATTTATTTCTGTTAAAGGATGACCGAAGTGCCCTTTCAGAGTGGTAATGTGGATTGAGTAATCCCATATTTAATGGGAGAGTAGAGGTGCATGCAACTTTCTCCACAAGAAAACATTCCCCCACACATGAAAAAAAAGAAACGAGTTTCATGTGGTAATACACATCTGCAATTCTGTTATGAATTTTGAATTTTCAACTAATGGAAAACTTGAATACAAGTATTTTATGTCCTGAAGCATTCCATGAAAACTAGCACTGCCCTTTTAGTTTGAGCAGGAGCACTCCTGGTAATCCCTATAGTTGGAAACCAAGGGGCTGATTTAGATCTTGGAGGAGGGAATACTCTGCCATATTGCGAACCCCATAGGATGTAATGGGATCGTAACATGGCAGACAGGATTCCGTCAGGTTTGTAACTGAGTATTCCCCTCAGTCGAGATGTAAATCTGGCCCTAAGTGCAACATTCAGACCTTGCCCTTTGTGAATTTGGAATTTAGCTAACACAGCTTCACACCTTCTTGTAATTCTCTTTTAGTTGAATTCACTTTAAGTGGCTAGGTCCTCTACCCCTCATCTTCTCTGTTAGTGTCAGTATAATATAGAATATAACCCACAGTTCCATCCATATTATCCTCAGGACTCACTTCCAAGGCACTAAATCCCTCACTATGGACAGTGATTAATTGTCTTCTCATGTCAGGGCCCAAAATCTCTCACCACGAACAGTGTTTAATCTACAAGGGTGGTTCTGTACTATAGACCAATACATCTTCTGTCTGTCTTCACTAGAAGAAACTTGCAGCCCTGGGTCTACCTCATAACCTCCCTTTCCTAATCATAAACTCACCCAAGAGCCCCTGCAATCTGTAGCTTAGCTAGATCATTTTAAGTAAATTACATATGGTCATGGAATTGACCATGGGTGTGGAACAGGAGGGAGACTAACCATACTAAATTGTACTGCCCCACCAGCTGCCTATTGGATGCTGTGCTGCAAGGAGGAAATGAAAATTGCTCTAGCAAAACCACAATAAGTGACAATGACTAACTAACACGCCCATTTCCTACCATCATTGCACAATATTCATAATGACTCCCATACCTTCACTGCTCTTTCATTTTCAATCTTCTCACTCACAATGGTGGTCCGATCACACAGCTCCCAACAATTAGGGGAGAGTATTATAGTGCTGGCTTCAGCAAGACCTTCAGCCAGCCGGACCTCATCCACTGCCCGGCCAATTACCACAAAGAATTCTTGTTGCTGATTTCCAACCACCACCTTAGAGATGCGCCCAGCAGAGATCCCTAGACAAAGAAGAAAAAAAGGGCACATAAGAAGGGCTATGGGAGAAAGTATAGGAGGAGATGATACAAGACAAGGGAAAGACAGGCTGTCTAGACAGCGGATAGCAGGGATGGCAAGGTGTGGGTGAAGAGGCTGGATTGGGAGAAATGGAGAGGAGTAACAGGTGGAGATGGCAACATGATCAGGGAAGGGTGAAGCAAATGATAGTGAGCAAAGTTAGCATTGCTCTGGTAGAGAGGATGGTGAGGGAAGAGGAGAAATAGAGAGGTGTAAGGAGCACAAATGGAGAGCTGGTGAAGATAAGTGCTGAGGGGAATCATAGGGAACAAAATCTGTTAGCAATGCATCATTATATAAAACTACATAAATCAACAAGTGATGAAGCCAGAAAAGATAGTAAGGATAAGTTACTTACCTGTAATCTTAGTTCTCTTCCAGGGGTATCCTCATCAAAGTCATAAGCACTGAATATTCCCGCCCATGTGCGGGGACCACGGAAATAATAAAATTATATATGAAAAGCACATATATATACAGCTCTGTATATGTATAACCATATATTATTTTTTCCAAGCAAATGCAGCCCCCATAGTAGGCTAAACAATGTAGATATAAATATCCAATAAACACACCATAGGTATAATATTACACGTAAATCTCTCTTTTTTTTTTTTTTAATGAGGTAAAACTCATGAGAAAGAAAAGAAAAAACACTGTGTAAAACACAGATCCATAAAACATTGTTAGCCTGCAGGCTGCATTGCAATACAATAGAGACTGAAAAGCCGTGTACAGGTAAAAACTGGCACCGTGTCTTTAAGGCAGCCCTGATTCCAATATTCCCTTCATGCCTCAGGGGTGACAGTTGGGTCAGTTGTTCTTTGCGGGACCGTAGTCCTAAACACAAAGATATACTTCTTCCATATTTAATAATACAGTCCTCTCCTTTGCCTGTGGAGGCGGGTGGGTTGCTTATGACTTTGATGAGGATACCCCTGGAAGAGAACTAGGATTACATGTAAGTAACTTATCCTTCTCTTCCAGGGGATCCTCATCAATAGTCATAAGCACTGAATAGAATAGCAAGCCCATCTTCCACCGCAGGCAAATGAGAACTGCACTATACATTGAAGATAACAACCGAAATAATCAGTTGTTGAACAGATTCCTCAAGGAGGCTTGCCCTACTTGAGTGTCTGCTCTGGTGTCCGAGTCCAGACAATAATGTCTCGTGAATGTATGGACAGATCACCAAGTAGCAGCTTTACAGATCTCGGAGAGTGGGACATTATTGATAAACGCAGCAGTAGCCGCTTTCCCTCATGTTGAATGTGACTTAGGAAGAGCCCACAACGGTTTCTGAGCTAGTTGGTAAGCCAATTTAATGCTTGACACAATCCAACTGGCAATAGAGCATTTAGATGCTGCAAAACCTGTACGGACAGCACCATAATTCACAAACAGTTGGTCAGACTTTCTGACAGCCTTAGTTCTGTCTAAGTAAAATTTTAGAACTTGTTTAACATCCAAAGAATGCAACGCCCTCTCAGCTGGCGAGGAGGGATTGGGAAAGAAAGTTGGCAGTGAGATAGACTGATTCACATGAAAATCGGACACCACCTTAGGTAAAAATGAAGGATGAGTTCTCATCACCACCCTATTAAGGTGAAAAACTGTATAGGGTTCTTTTGAGCAGAGGGCCTGTATTTCACTCACCCTACGTGCTGAGGTGATAGCTACCAAGAAGGCTGCTTTCCACGTAAGGTGCTGTAATGTAGCCTTATGAATGGGTTCGAAAGGTGGACTCGTAAACTTAGAAAGAACCAGATTCAGCTCCTAAGGACGCGAGGGAGGCCTCACTGGGGGGTAAACCTTGAGTCCCTGCAAAAAATCTTTTACCACTTGGATCTTAAAGAATGATTGTTGAGATGGAGAGCGCCTATAGGCCGTAATGGCCGCTAGGTGCACTTTGATGGAGGAGAATTTTAACCCCACCCTGGCTAAGCGAAGCAGATAGGGTAATATCACGTCTTCTTGACATTTAGTAGGATTATGATGATTTTGCATACACCAAAAATAAAATCACTTCGACTTACAGAAGTATGAGTGTCTCGTAGAAGGCCTCCTAGCTTCCTTCAATATGGTCATACATTCCTGGGGAAGGTTTAAATGGCCATACTGGAGGACTTCAGGAGCCATGCTGTTAAGTTCAGCGAGGGAAGGTTGGGATGGTAAATCCTCCCCTGCATCTTGGTTAGTAAGTCCGGCCTCCACGGCAGACGCTTGTGCGGCTGGATCGATAGGTGAAGGAGATCTGGGTACCACCACTGCCTCGGGCAGTCCGGTGCTACTAGGATCATCTTGGTGGTCGAGTGTTGCAGCTTGGTCACCACTTTCGGGATTAGCGGGAGAGGAGGAAAGGCGTACACAAATGTCATTGACCAGTCGATCAAAAGGGCATTCCCCAGAGACCCTGGTCGATAGTACCTTGAGGCGAAGCCTCAGCATTTTGTGTTGTTTTCGTCCGCGAAGAGGTCTACCTGCGGACGGCCCCACTCCTCGAAAATGTTCTCTAGAACTTCGTCGTTGAGGACCCAGTCCTCTGTGTCTTGAAAATGTCGACTGAGTGAGTCCGCTTGAACGTTGAGCTTGCCTGGCAGGTGCACCACCGTTATGGAAATGCTCCTTGCCAGGATCCAGTGCCACAGGGATTGAGCCTCCAGCGAGAGCGTCCTGGAATGAGTACTGTAGGAAGGTGGATATCTGACTATAGTTACCCCCAACTTTTTGCCTAGTGTCTAGCTGGTTTTTCGACTTAGTTGGCCTGAGATCCTGCCATTCAGGGTCTCAGGCTGTCTGCTCTCTCTTTAAAATGGACTCCATGTACCCTAGGTACATTCCCAATTGGTAAGGATCACCTTATTGGACCCTGTACAGTGTACCCTAGGTACCCAGGGCATAGGTGTACCCTGGGCCTCCCAGGGGCTGCAGCATGTATTATGCCACCCCTGGTCTGGCCTTCCAATCAGACACAACTGGCTGATCACTCAGCTGGGGCAAGGTCGTGTAATCACCCCTTGCTTAGATATAGTATGCCTATATCTACCCTTATATATAGACACATGTGTACCTATCAGTCACTCCTATGGCAGGCCTTAACAATCCTGGAGGCAGAGTGCTTGGTAACATGTGAGATGGTGCTCTAGCATGAGCTGAGCCTGTCTGCAGCTTTCGGAATCATGTCCTTATAGCTGTTCTATGATATAGCCTACCATATACTCTTAAAGTGACTTATAATCTTAAACGGTTATGGTAACTATGGTTTGGCTTTATCAAAACATGTCGTGTAAGGTGTCTAACACTTTGGAATAATACCCCCATACCATTTCTGGTGATGAGGATATTATTCCTCCCTTCTAGAGGGAGAGACATGTTAAAATCCTACTTTGCTGTTTAACTCTAACCAAAGCCTCAGCATCACAAAATGGATGCTGCTGCCACAGACACAAGTCTGACCTCCTGCTGCTGGGAGTGATCCCGGCAAGGGAGGCTTGGACAATAGGTTTCCTGCTTGGGGAGGTGCTAGCACCTCCCCAGACAGACTTTAGTGTATTGGGGCAGGGAGGGCTGAAAGGAATGAGACATGCCTGGGGCACACAAGGTGTCCCATGCATAGTCCAGTTCAAACCGGTGCTGGGGCACACCAGCCCCAGTCCTGGCGCGAAACTGGACAAAGGGAAGGGGGTGTAACCACCCCCCTCCCAGGTTCCACACATAAGGCGTGACCTAGCAGGTAACCCAGCCCCCCAGATTAGTATAAGAGTGGTAGCTGGGCCCCAGGAGATTAGAATATCCTGAACCTGCAACTTGAACAGAAACTCTGGACCTTCGACATTCGACGAAAGAAGAAGACTGAAGAATCTCCCTTGTGGCTAAGGAGTGGCTACCCTGTGCAAACAGGCACCATCAAGAGACTACCCTTTGCATTGCTAAAGTTCTACGAGGGACCGACTGCAGAGCCCGACCAGAGCCTTGACTTCCAGACTTCTCCGACCCTGATCCACATCCACAGCAGAGCTGAGATCCGTGGAGGCGACGAGAGACGTGGGACTGGCTACCTGGGAAAAGTGGCTAGTATCTTCAAGCGCAGCTTCTGAGGCACCCTCGAAGTTGTGCACTGGGGATTAAGAAGCCCCAACCCCAAGCACCATCTGCACCGAAGATCAGCCCCCCACACTCCACGAGTCCTGCGTGGGGCCCTTCTGCATTTTCCTGCTTGCCGCGTATGTCCGGTTGCTTGCCCGCTGGCTAGTGGCCTTTGTGACGACGCATCCTGTAATCTTCACCGCTGGTTTGGCTCCTCCAGACTGGCTCCTGCTTCTTTGAAAAAGAGAAGCACCCCAGACCTTCCTGGTCTGCACCAGAAGCAAGTCCTTCGTTCTTCGTGGGTTCCGCTTGCCAAGGCTTGGTGAGTCCTAGTCCAACTTCGACGCCGCCGACAGCAAGAGCCTTCGTGGGACAGCTCGCCTCCTGGTCCTGGTCGTCCTCGACGTTCCCTGGTCCTCGTGGCTGCAGCGACAAGCTTCACCTTCACCTGCAATCTTCACGACATCGCCTTGTTCCTTCCTGGTTCCACGTGGTCACTGGCTAGTGACCTTGACTCTGTCCCTTCTACTTGCAGGTATCCACTCTTCTTGATCCCAGCCTTGGGATCCACCGGACACTCTTCACTGACTGCCTGTCAGCAACTTTCCTTCAGGCATCCATAGACATCCACGACGAAAGTGTCCTAAAACTTCTTATTTCTAACTGTTAGTGATTCTATCGACTTTTACGCATTACGCGTGAGTGTTTCCACTCTGCACCTAAATCCCGTGGGCCTCCCACTTCCTAACTGTTGCTAGTGTAGTGTAGCCCCAGCGATTCCCTAGGCCTAGGCCTATCCTATTTCCGTGACAGTGGTCCTTATACCACTTACTTAGTATATGGTTTGCGTGGCCCCTAGGGCCTAACTGTATTACTTACCTGTGTGACTTAATGTATGCTTAAATAAGACTGTGTTGTACTTACCTCTAATCTCATAAAGAGTGCTGAGGGTTTGACTAGAATAAATACACTTTATTTTATATATATATCTGTTGTGGTGTCCTTTCATTTGGTATTCAATGGATTATATATGGTATCACAGCTGGCTTCTCATGCCATTCAGAGTTTAGCCTAAGACTGCTCTTGTCCATGCTACCACTAGGATAGCTGGTCTATAAGGTTGACTTTACAACCAATCACCATAAGGGTATTTGGACTGATATAAGTTGTACACTAGAACTAGTGACATCATACATCAGGCCAACTTCTCACATTGGTGGCAGCGGTGGGCTCTGAGCTTGCTGTTGTAATACCATTGTAATCTTGAGATACTAAATTGAAAGATCACACAGATATTGTTTAGGTACATATAACATAGATTATAATACTTAAGTCCTACTGGACTTAGTGGTTGTAGGTTGAAGGGAGTAACACACCCTGACTACAACTACTAGAGAGGTTTAGTAGATACAACTAGTGTAGGTAGGTGCACACACCACAGCCTCACTAGAATCATGTCCCTGAATGGAGATCACACTGATACTCCCTCAGGAGAGGAGAATCCTAGACAGATTCCATCTAGATATGATGCATTCACTTTCCAGGAGATGAGACAACTGTGTACCTCCAGGAGATTAAAACAGGGTTCCAACCCTACCATTAGACAGCTAGTGGAGCTTCTGGAGGCCTATGATGCTGAAAGAGCTGCCAAGTATGGTGCCATAGCTGTAGATAAGGGTCTACCCACCACAGAGGAGTCAGATGGGGCTTCAGATGAAGAGGTAGACAGCCAGGGCCAAGTAGGAAGACTTAGCCAGGCTAACCTAAGCTTACATGGGAATTTGCATGGGGTCCCCCCATATAGACCCCCAAGTAGGCTTACACAGAGAAGCAGGAGGGACAGATCCCCTTCAAGGGAATCCATCCACTCCCATGTCTCTAGCATCTCTAATGCTTCCTCTCACAGGGGAATGACTTCCCCTGAGAGAAAGGAGCATGAAGCCAGAATGAGGGAAGCTAATCTGAGGATTCAGAGGGAAGAACTTGCCCTTGCCAAGGAGAAGCTTGCTCTGGCTAGAGAGAAAAAATTGTGTGGGTCAGAACCCACTGGTGGCAGCAACATTCCTAGGGATAGGGATAGGTCTTATGACCATAGAAACCTAAGCAAGATAGTCCCCCCATATCAGAATGGGGATGACATCCACAAGTGGATGACTGCTTTGGAGAGGGCCTGCAAAGTACAGCAGGTACCCCAGAGTCAGTGGGCAGCTATCTTGTGGCTCTCCTTTTCTGACAAAGGTAGAGACAAGCTCCTCACAGTCAGTGATGAGGATGCTAACAATTACAAAGTCCTGAAGAGTGCTCTGATAGATGTGTTTTGCTTAACCACTGAGCAATATAGGTTGTTGTTCAGAGACACCCAGAAGACACAGACACAGGACTGGTCTGATTTTGTGGATTGTGCCACTAAGGCTTTGGAAGGTTGGTTAACTGGCAGCAAGGTGCAGGACTATACAGGATTGTACAACTTGATTATGAGGGAGCAGATCCTTAGAAATTGTCAGAACCAGCTTCTCCATCAACACCTGGTAGACTCAGATTTGACCTCTCCCCAAGAATTGGGAAAGAGGGCAGATAAATGGGTCAGGACCAGGATTAGGCCTAAAAATCAGGGTGGTGACCAAAAGAAAGATACCACCAAGCCTCAAGAGAAGGGTGGGGATAAAGCAAAAGAGAAATCTTCCTCAGGGCCCCAAAACTCCACACAGGGTGGTGGGTCCCAAGCTCCCTCCTCTACCACAGTTAAAAAGCCTTACTGACATGAGTGTAAAACTCCTGGGCATTGGAAAACTGACAGCAGTTGCCCAAAGGATAAAACAAAACTGTTCCTCCAACTACTCCTGTCACACCACCTATTACTGTCAGCAGTAATCCCCCAGGTGGTGGGAGTGCCCCCAAAAATTTGGTTGGGTTTTCTTGGGGAACACAGGGGGACTCTGGTTTAGCCAATTCCCCTACAGCAGCTACTCTTGTCTGTGATGGTGGCATGGGGTTTGCCAACTTCACTGCCTGTCCCAACACTTTGGGTAGGTACAGACAGGAGCCCTACATCAATGGTAGAAAGGCTGAGGCCTACAGAGACACTGGAGCTAGCATCACTATGGTGGCCCATAGGCTAGTTCCCTCTGAGCAGCTTTTGCCTGGTTTCTCATACCAGGTAACTAACATTGATGGCAAACAGAACAGTCATCCCATGGCAGAGGTATGTCTCAGCTGGGGAGGTGTCACTGGCCCTAAAAGGGTGGCAGTGTCTCCAACCTTGCCTGTGGACTGCTTACTGGGGAATGACTTAGAACTCTCAGCTTGGGCTGGAGTTGAACAAGACACCCATTCCAAAATGGTAGGCCTTTCACAAAAGGGTAGTGGGGTTGTGCCAGTCACAACCCCTGTCCAAGTAGATTTCCTCCCTGAAAAGGTTGGAAGGGCAGTGGTAGCCACAGCCCAGGCAAAGACAGACTTCCCTGTAGAGATTGGCAGAGCTGTGACAGTCACAGCTCAAACCCAAACTGAGTGCCTCCCTGAAAAGGTTGGCAGGACTGTAATGGTCTCAGTCCATACTCAGACTGACATAGGTGTAGTGAAGCCTGAAACTATGGATCACTCCACACAAACAGAGAGTAGTGGGGAGGAAGAAAAGTCTCCCTCTCCCCAGACATTAGGAAAAGGTCAGCCTCCTCAGGGATCTGACCTCACCCCTTGTGAAGGAACTGCCCCAGAGGTAGCCAGGCCTGGCCTGGCAGAGCCTCTGATGTCAGTGGCCCCTTCCAAGGTGGGACCCAGTCTGGTGCAGGTAGCCTGCCTCTCTCTACCCTGCCTCAGTCATCCCAGGGCTGCAGAGGTCAGGGAGGCCAGTGGACCCCAAGAGGGCCCCTGTCCACAAGAACCCCCCCATCAAAAGAATGAGGATTGCCTGGCTAGTAGCCCTAGCCAGGTGATGGGTAAAAACATTCCTGAGGGATCCTCTTTACAGGTAGTTAGGGACCTCCCCCAGAGGGATTCTGTTGGGCACAGGCAAACATGGGACCTTAGGGCCCCAAACCTGACCTGTCCCTCCAGTAAGCCCACAAAAGGGACCCAGCCTCCAGTTTTAGGTAGCCAGAGGCTGACCCTGAGAGCACAGTGCAACTCAGTGAAAGAAAGAAAGGCATCCATGGTGGAGGATGATTGGAGGAACCTGAGGCCTCACTTTGAGGACACTCACTTCAGTACTCCATCTCAACACCAGCCTTTTACTTTGCAAAGACACACCAAAGGTAGTGATTCCCTATGGTGGAGACCCTATGATACCTTTAGGGTGAGGGATTGCTTAGTGGACCATGAGACAGGGGGTAACCAAGCCAGTGCTGGTTCTTCCTTATATGGCCACTTAGGCAATAGAGGCTTACCTTGTCAAGGCCAGCCTTATCTCCTTTCGTTTGGGGGGGTTGTGTAGGAAGGTGGATATCTGACTATGGTTACCCCCAACTTTTTGCCTAGTGTCTAGCTGGTTTTTCGACTTAGTTGGCCTGAGATCCTGCCATTCAGGGTCTCAGGCTGTCTGCTCTCTCTTTAAAATGGACTCCAGGTACATTCCCAATTGGTAAGGATCACCTTATTGGACCCTGTACAGTGTACCCTAGGTACCCAGGGCATAGGTGTACCCTGGGCCTCCCAGGGGCTGCAGCATGTATTATGCCACCCCTGGTCTGGCCTTCCAATCAGACACAACTGGCTGATCACTCAGCTGGGGCAAGGTCGTGTAATCACCCCTTGCTTAGATATAGTATGCCTATATCTACCCTTATATATAGACACACGTGTACCTATCAGTCACTCCTATGGCAGGCCTTAACAATCCTGGAGGCAGAGTGCTTGGTAACATGTGAGATCGTGCTCTAGCATGAGCTGAGCCTGTCTGCAGCTTTCGGAACCATGTCCTTATAGCTGTTCTATGATATAGCCTACCATATACTCTTACAGTGCCTTATAATCTTAAACGGTTATGGTAACTATGGTTTGGCTTTATCAAAACATGCCGTGTAAGGTGTCTAACACTTTGGAATAATACCCCCATACCATTTCTGGTGATGAGGATATTATTCCTCCCTTCTAGAGGGAGAGACATGTTAAAATCCTACTTTGCTGTTTAACTCTAACCAAAGCCTCAGCATCACAAAATGGATGCTGCTGCCACAGACACAAGTCTGACCTCCTGCTGCTGGGAGTGATCCCGGCAAGGGAGGCTTGGACAATAGGTTTCCTGCTTGGGGAGGTGCTAGCACCTCCCCAGACAGACTTTAGTGTATTGGGGTAGGGAGGGCTGAAAGGAATGAGACATGCCTGGGGCACACAAGGTGTCCCATGCATAGTCCAGTTCATACCGGTGCTGGGGCACACCAGCCCCAGTCCTGGCGCGAAACTGGACAAAGGGAAGGGGGTGTAACCACCCCCCTCCCAGGTTCCACCCATAAGGCGTGACCTAGCAGGTAACCCAGCCCCCCAGATTAGTATAAGAGTGGTAGCTGGGCCCCAGGAGATTAGAATATCCTGAACCTGCAACTTGAACAGAAACTCTGGACCTTCGACATTCGACAAAAGAAGAAGACTGAAGAATCTCCCTTGTGGCCAAGGAGTGGCTACCCTGTGCAAACAGGCACCATCAAGAGACTACCCTTTGCTTTGCTAAAGTTCTACGAGGGACCGACTGCAGAGCCCGACCAGAGCCTTGACTTCCAGACTTCTCCGACCCTGATCCACATCCACAGCAGAGCTGAGATCCGTGGAGGCGACGAGAGACGTGGGACCGGCTACCTGGGAAAAGTGGCTAGTATCTTCAAGCGCAGCTTCTGAGGCACCCTCGAAGTTGTGCACCGGGGATTGAGAAGCCCCAACCCCAAGCACCATCTGCACCGAAGATCAGCCCCCCACACTCCACGAGTCCTGCGTGGGGCCCTTCTGCATTTTCCTGCTTGCCGCGTCTGTCCGGTTGCTTGCCCGCTGGCTAGTGGCCTTTGTGACGACGCATCCTGAAATCTTCATCGCTGGTTTGGCTCCTCCAGACTGGCTCCTGCTTCTTTGAAAAAGAGAAGCACCCCAGACCTTCCTGGTCTGCACCAGAAGCAAGTCCTCCGTTCTTCGTGGGTTCCGCTTGCCAAGGCTTGGTGAGTCCTAGTCCAACTTCGCCGCCGCCGACAGCAAGAGCCTTCGTGGGACAGCTCGCCTCCTGGTCCTGGTCGTCCTCGACGTTCCCTGGTCCTCGTGGCTGCAGCGACAAGCTTCACCTTCACCTGCAATCCTCACGACATCGCCTGGTTCCTTCCTGGTTCCACGTGGTCACTGGCTAGTGACCTTGACTCTGTCCCTTCTGCTTGCAGGTATCCTCTCTTCTTGATCCCAGCCTTGGGATCCACCGGACACTCTTCACTGACTGCCTGTCAGCAACTTTCCTTCAGGCATCCATAGAAGTCCACGACGAAACCCGACGCAAGTTCACACCTATGCACCCGCAGCCCGTGGGCTAGGTAACTTGGGTACTTCGGTGCTCACAAGGGTAGTGACTATCCTAGGGTCTAGTTTCCGAGTCTCGACTTTCTAGCTATACCAGAAGTGTCCTTAAACTGGTTATTTCTAAACTGTACTATTTCTATCGACTATACGCATTACGCGTGAGTGTTTCCACTCTGCACCTGAATCCCGTGGGCCTCCCACTTCCTAACTGTTGCTAGTGTAGTGTAGCCCCAGCGATTCCCTAGGCCTAGGCCTATCCTATTTCCGTGACAGTGGTCCTTATACCACTTCTTTAGTATATGGTTGGCGTGGCCCCTAGGGCTTAACTGTATTACTTACCTGTGTGACTTAATGTATGCTTAAATAAGACTGTGTTGTACTTACCTCTAATCTCATAAAGAGTGCTGAGGGTTTGACTAGAATAAATACACTTTATTTTATATATATATCTGTTGTGGTGTCCTTTCATTTGGTATTCAAGGGATTATATATGGTATCACGCAGGAACGCTCTGAGGGCTAGGTGGACTGCCCTGAGCTCCAGCATGTTGATGTGATACAGCTGTTCGCTGCAGGGATCCCAAGTGCGCACCCAACCCTGCAGCGATGCATCGGTGATCAACGTCTGTGATGGGGGTTCTTGATGAAAAGGAATCCCCACCTGAAGATTGAGTGGTTTTAACCACCACTTGATCGACTGCCTGGCCGCTGGTGAAAGACAGACTTTTTCCTCCCACAGGGAATTCGTTTGGTTCCATTTGTCCTCCAGATCTTGTTGGAGAGGACGCATCCGCAATCTGGCGTTGGGCACTAGGAATATGCAAGATGCCATGGCCCCTAGCAGAGATGATATCTGCCGCGCTGTAGACAGACTGTTGGCTATAATCTGCCTGCCTTTTTGGGCAAGGGATAACCGTCTCTCCTCCGAAGGAAACACTTACCCTACTGCGGAGTCTATAATTGCTCCTAGGTAGTGAATCCTCTGCATTGGTGTGAAGGTGGATTTCTTGTAGTTCACCCTGAGTCCCAATCGGTGGCACAAATTCAGGCAGCGTGTCAGCTGTGAGTTTACACTCTGAGGCGACAGACCTTTGAGTAACCAATCGTCTAAATAGGGATAGAGGAAGACTCCTGCGCGCCTCAGTGCAGCCGCTACTACCGCCATGCATTTTGTAAACACTCGAGGAGCTGATTTCAGGCCAAATGGTAGAACCTTGAATTGGTAGTGAGAGGTCCCCACTACGAATCTTAGAAACTTCCGATGACTCTCGAAGATGGGAACTTGAAAGTACGCGTCTTGCAGGTCCAGCGAGCACATCCAATCTCCTCGACGGAAATGTGGATATATTTGGTGAAGCGCAAGCATGCGAAACTTTTCCCTTCTGATATGCTTGTTGAGTGTTCGTAAGTCCAAGATGGGCCGGAACTCTGCTTTTGTATTTCTTTTTTGAATTAGAAAGTATCTGGAGTAGACTCCTTTCCCTCTCTGCGCCCTGGGAACTCTTTCTATTGCTGATTTGAGCAGAAGGGTTGCCACTTCTTCTCTTAGCTTCTTGAGTTGATAAGATGAATGTACAGGGCGGATCGAGGGAGGGGGACTCCGGAAACGAAGCGAGTATCCATGTCGCAGTATATTTAGAACCCACTTGTCTTTGGTGATGGATTGCCACTCTCGAAGATGTTGTGCAATACTTCCTCCCACCGGAGCGGTGGACGGCATCGGAGGAAGCGATCGCTCATTGCTTTCCTTGAGCCTTGTTTCCGCCGCTGGACTGGCGGTTATTTCCACGTCCCCGAGATGATCTGCGGGAGTAAAATTGCTGCTTTTTCTGCCCTTGCTGGTCTTGATTTTTCTGCCAGTGAAGGGTTTGAACCCTCTGTTGGTAGCTACGCCTGTCGGTTCCCCTACGACGACGGAATTCTTTTTGTTTCTCTAGCCCCACGGCTTTCATGGTCTCGAGCTTTGATTTCATGCGAGCCATCTCGTCATCCGTATGTGAACCGAAAAGCGAGCTCCCAGAGAAAGGCAGATTCAAAATTCTTGCTTGTGCTTCAGGCTTCAGAGCCGTTAGCCTTAGCCAAGATGATCTTCTGGCGGAAATCCCATGAGCATAAGAGTGCGCTGCCAGCGTCGCTCCATCCGCTGCTGCACTTATCACCTGATTTGAGACTAGACTGCCCTCTTGCAATATCTCCTCAAAGTCCTTTCTATCTTCAGGAGGAACTTTTTCTATAAATCTTTGAAGAGAGTCCCAGAGTGATCTGTCGTAGCGCCCCAGAAGCGCTGAGGCACTAGCCACTTTTATGCTGGAGGCCGCCGACCCACATACTCTTCTCCCCCAAGAGTCTTGTGTCTTACTGTCCTTATCCGGCGGCACTGTGGATGACAAAGCCACGGAGTGAGTTTTTCTGGCTGCAGCAGTGATAACAGAGTCCGGTGGAGGGTCCGCCTTGAAAAAAAGAGGATCCTCCGGGGCTGGACGATATTTTTTTAGTATTCGCGCCGGAGCTGATTTGATAGTTGCCGGCGTGAGGAAGAT
Organism: Triturus cristatus; assembly: GCF_964204655.1. Taxonomy (NCBI): domain Eukaryota; kingdom Metazoa; phylum Chordata; class Amphibia; order Caudata; family Salamandridae; genus Triturus; species Triturus cristatus. The sequence continues at coordinate 1,202,514,781 of NC_140584.1, forward strand.
ATCTATGACTGGTTTAAGCAACCCAGGGACCAGAGGCAACAGTGGACAACAGTGGACGAGACGCCGCTCGTTCGTGAAGGGTCTCAAAAATGACAGAGGAAGTGGTTTCCTGAACAGGCATTGGAATGTTCAATTTTGCCGCTCCTCTGCACAAAACATCTTGGAAGGTGCTAATGTCATTCACTGGCGAAACTCTAGATGGTGGCGTACCTGAGAGTGTGGGTGAATAATCTCTTCTGGACGACTGGCTTGATGAAGAGGATGTAGGAGACCTACGTCGTCTTCTCTCCGATCCCACCGACTCTCTCCTGCGAGAGGTGGACCTGGATCGTCTCCTGGGCGAACGTGAACGCCGTTAAAATTCTCTTCCTCGAGAATGGGAACTTGCTGGTCTTAACGGTTGAGCCAGATTCCTCAATCTTGCTAAGGAAATAGTAACCGCCTGTGCCATAGAAGTGTCCTGAGGCGGTACTCTGGTGGGGCTGTGACTCAGAGTATGAACCTCCTCCTGTCTTAATGATCTCGTCGGCGTTCTCACTTGAGGGCTCTTTTCTACTGGAAAAGCTGGAGAGAGACTCCTCACCTCTGGCGATCTGGATCTCAAATGAGATCCGGAGCCTTCTGAGGCTGAAGGTGAAATTGAAATAGGTCGAAATGAACCATGTTCCGATGTGGTGTAAATCAGTCTATGCGGAGATTTCCGCCTCAACACTGGTTTGAACGTCAATCGAATGTGTGACGTTTCGTGGTACTCCTCCGCGGAGGACCGTCTCGACGGTGATACGCCTATCACCGGAGATCTGGACTTCAACGCCGAGTGGATAACCGGCGATGTGTCCTGCCTCGACGTCGAGAGAATTGTCGTCGACAGAGGACTTGCCCTGGACGGAGGTCTAGAACCCAACGGGGAACTTCGCCTCAACGTCAGTCTCTTCTCCGACGTTTTGGAGGTCTTTGACGACGGAGGCACCTGCCTCGACGTCGATCCGGACGGAGGCACCCGCCTCGACGTCGAGTGTTCCGACGATGATCCTCGTCTCGACGTCGGTAATGCGTTTGATGGCGATTCAGGTCTTGACGTCGAAGATCTTCCCTGATCTTTTGACGACGATCTTTGCCTCGACGTCGCTGTAGATTTCGACGTCGAACGCTTACGTTCTTCTTGCGACGTCGACTTTTGCCTTGATGTTGATTTGGACGTCGATCGACGGTGTCTATCCTTTGACGTCGAACGATGTTTTCTTGACGTCGAAGTTGCCGACGACGAACGAAAGCGCTTTGCCGCCGGATCAATTGTCGACGTAGATTTTCTCTTTGAAGCATGACTCTCCCTGGACTCCTCACCTCTCAACGACGATCCCGCCGCTGGAGTCTTCGACGCCGAGCCCGGCGCCGATGGAGAACACACAGGGATCAGCTGCTTCGACGTCGACCGTTCAGAAAGGCCATAAAGCCTAATTCTCTCTCTCTCTTTCAAAGTCCTCTTTGAAAGATCCTTGCAGTGACGACAGCACGCAGGAGAGTGTGAATCCGGTAGACAGACAATACACACATCGTGTGTGTCTGAAGAAGCCTTCTTTTTGCCACAGGAAGGACAGGGCTTGAACAAAGAAGGCATTTTTCTGACAGAAAAAAGTTCTTAAATCTTGTCAGAAAACACAGGAAATCTGCTTCCCCAACAGGATATATTAAGAGGAAGCAAAAAAGTCACTTGAAAAGTAACAATTCTTGACTAGAAAGTCAAAAATGAAGAGAGCTGAATTCCAGGGTCCTGACTGAAAGAGCCGGAAAGAACAACTGACCCAACTGTCACCCCTGAGGCATGATGGGATATTGGAATCAGGGCTGCCTTAAAGGCACGGTGCCAGTTTTTACCTGTACAAGGCTTTTCATTCTCTATGGTATTGTATTGCAATGCAGCCTGCAGGCTAACAATGTTTTATGGATCTGTGTTTTACACAGTGTTTTTTCTTTTCTTTCTCATGAGTTTTACCTCATAAAAAAAAAAAAAAAAGAAAAAAAGAAAGAGATTTAGGTGTATTATTATACCTATGGTGTGTTTATTGGAAATTTATATCTACATTGTCTAGCCTACTATGGGGGCTGCATTTGCTTGGAAAAAATACTATATGGTTATACATATACAGAGCTGTATATATATGTGCTTTTCATATATAATTTTATTATTTCCGGGGTCCCCGCACATGGGTGGGAATATTCAGTGCTTATGACTATTGATGAGGATCCCCTGGAAGAGAATTCAAGAGACACCTAGCAGATATGAGCACTACAATGAGATGATCAATACTTAAGAGTGCAAAACATAGACTAGTGGAAAGGAATGATGGAAGGATAATAAGAAAGAGGAGTTTGTGATGAACATGTCTGACTTGGGTTACCCTGATTATCAATGACAGGGCTGGGATGAGATAGGGCTGGGATGCCAAAAGGATTTGATGTAAGAAACTGGATTTCTGGTTGGCAGGTGTATGCACCCGGTCCGAGCAGGAACTACAATCAGTCAGTCATATTCGATTCATATGAATCATAAAGGTTTGCATACATACATAAAATAATTCTTAAAATCTTATGCAGAAAAGACTGGCACAAAATACATAGATAAACTTTAAAATGAAGGGCTTCAAAACACAAAACATCCTCCTACATGGCTCTTACTCCCTCTGCACAAATTCCATATTTAATCAAATTAATTCATCTTATCAATGTTCCGCACATTAATACCAATAAATAATGCTGTAAACTCAATTAAAAGACTTAAATTCCTATTACAATTCATAACGTTTCCTAATTGATAAAGCAGTTCGGGTAATGTTAAGCACAGCAGGAACAAGGTTGAATCTCGCTTAAGACAGGCTTAATAAAGCGTGCCCTTGAATCTTCGTAGAGCTTGCAAAACAAGGCAAAGTGCATCATGCTTTGTTGGGCTAAATTATTGCACGGACAGGGAGTTAGTCTCTCCCACCAACTTGCCTGTTTAGGAAAAGCCACAAGAAAGTGCAATGTGCAAAGACAAAATCTAGTCATGAGGAAACGTGATTGAACTTGAATACTGAAAGACAAAATAATTGTGGAGGGTTTAGGCACCCGTCTACACAATTACGTGTTTCACAATCCCGATTAGACATACTTAGTTCAGCATAATAAGCATTTTTTATCAATAATTTTGTATTAGATTGAATACAATCGGGATTATTATAATAATGCCCTAACCCAATCTTATAAAAATTTTCTTTAACATATCGAAGCCAGGGCAAAGCAAGAGCCCTTTATAGGTTCATAAACTCTCTAAGAATACTCCTTGAAAATGATAAATCCTCCAAGGTCCACATTTTTCCTCAGAGGATCAGGGGGGCGATGTTTATTCTGTCTCATAAGGTTCATACACTCTCTAAGAATACTCCTTGAAAATGATAAATCCTCCAAGGTCCTCATTTTTCCTCAGAGGATCAGGGGGGCGATGTTTATTCTGTCTCTTACAAAATCCAGCCCCTCTTCCAAATGGCTAAAAGTTGTCGGAGAACTAATAGGGATCATTAATAATCTTTTAAAATATTTGTTTTCCAGAATTTGTAACCTGTTACTTTTATGATGTCCCCATACACCCGGCCCGAAGGTAGCTACTGATAGGCATTTAGATTTGTATAGGGTTATCATTTCCGCTACTTATGTCCTAGCTTGCAAGCAAAGCAGAACAGCCCCTCTACTATTCTGCTAGTGTGTTGAACCCTGGCCACAATAAGTTGCTCCCAGTATAATTTATTATTAAATACATTCCCTAAATAAGTTAAATTGGACACCTTATCAATAATTTTTTCCTTCACCACAAATGTCCTTGTTTTTGTTTGTTTGGGACCACATACCATGATAAAAGATTTACTCAATCAATCAATCAATCAAGATATTTGTAAAGCGCGCTACTCACTCGGAGGGTCTCAAGGCGCTAGGGGAAGGGGGTCCACTACTGCTCGAACAGCCAGGTCTTGAGATGCTTCCTGAAGGAGAGGTGGTCTTGGGTAAGACGGATGTGGATGGGGAGGGAGTTCCATGTCTTGGCTGCCAGGTAGGAGAAGGATCTTCCTCCCATGGTGGTTCTTCGAATGCGTGGAACGGCGGCGAGTGCGTGGCTGGATGATCGTAGCTGGCGGGTGGGAGTGTAGAAGGTCAGGCGGTTGTTGAGGTACCTGGGGCCCAGGTCTTGGAGGGCTTTGTGTGCGTGGGTGAGGAGTCGGAACGTGATTCTCCTGCTGACGGGGAGCCAGTGAAGGTCTTTCAGGTGTCCGGAGATGTGGCTGTGTCGGGGGATGTCCAGGATGAGTCGTGCGGAGGCGTTCTGGATGCGTTGGAGTCTTTTCTGTAGTTTGGCTGTGGTTCCGGTGTAGAGGGTGTTACCGTAGTCCAAACGGCTGGTGACGAGTGCCTGGGTGACCGTCTTCCTGGTTTCGGTGGGGATCCATCGGAAGATCTTACGGAGCATGCGTAGGATGTTGAAGCATGATGATGAGACGGCGTTGACTTGTCTGGTCATCGAGAGGGAGGAGTCCAGGATGAAGCCCAGGTTGCGTGCGTGGTCCGTTGGTTTGGGTGCGCTGCCCAGGGCAGGGGGCCACCAGGAATCGTTCCAGGCAGAGGGTGATGGTCCAAGGATGAGGACTTCCGTCTTGTCTGAGTTCAGTTTCAGGCGGCTGTTCGTCATCCACTCGGCTACGTCTTTCATCCCTTCGTGTAGGTTGGTTCTGACGGTGGCTGGGTCGTTGGTGAGGGAGAGGATCAGCTGGGTGTCGTCGGCGTAGGAGATGATGTTGAGGTTGTGTTGGCGTGCGATGGCTGCGAGGGGGCTCATGTAGACGTTGAAGAGGGTGGGGCTGAGTGATGATCCTTGTGGTACGCCGCAGATGACTTCGGTGGCCTCGGATCTGAACGAGGGGAGGCGGACTCTCTGGGTTCTTCCGGCGAGGAATGAGATGATCCACTCCAGGGCCTTCTCTTGGATTCTGATGTTGCGGAGGCGCTGCACCAGCGTGCGGTGGCAGACAGTATCGAATGCTGCGGAGAGGTCTAGGAGGATGAGGGCCGCTGTTTCCCCGTTGTCGAGCAGGGTTCGGATGTCGTCTGTGGCTGCGATGACGGCGGTCTCGGTGCTGTGGTTGGCTCTGAAGCCGGACTGCGAGTGGTCGAGGGATCCGTTCGTCTCGAGGAAGGTGGCAAGCTGTCTGTTGACGGTCTTCTCGATGAACTGTACTTTTAGGTCCAATGCCAACATGAAGTCAGTAAAAGCATTTAAAGCTTGTGGGAGGCTGTTGGCCGACAGTGTCATCTGTGTATGACAACAGGGGTACTGATTTGCCTCCTATACTGGGAAAGTCTAGTTGTTGCTCTAACAGAAAAGCCTCCAGGCCATTTGGGTATAAAAGGAACATAAAAGGGGCCAGGATACAACCTTGGCGAACCCTCTCTGTAGAAGCAATTAACCTAGTCTTCTCTCCCCCAGGACAATAACGAATGGCAACAGTAGTGGAGGCATGCAACCTACGCAACAGTGTTATAAGGGGCTCTTCGAAACCCATTTTTTCCATTAGTTTACACAACTTTCCCCTATTTACTGTATAGAATGCGCTGGATAAGTCCATGAAAGCCAGGTGGATTGACCCCCTCCTGGCCTTCATGTACTTACCCATGATCGGGGATAAGTAGAGGCATTGTTAATTTGTTCCCATACCCCTTCTGAAGCCATATTGTGTATTAGATATAAGTCCAGAGGCATTAGCCCATGATTCCAGGCGTACAAGGATTACCCTCCCAGGACTTTACATGTGGCATCAATTAAGGAGATGGGCCTGTAGCATACAGGATCATTTCTATTACCTTTTTTTATAGATCGGCACCACTACTGCCTCTTTCCATGATGAAGGAATGCGACCCACTATTACCGCTTTGAAGACATTAATCAACAAGGGTACCCATAATTCGGGATTGCTTTTAAACAAATCCAAGGGCACCCCATCCTGGCCCGGTGCTTTCGAGGAGATACCCTTTATTAAAGCATCTTCAACCTCACTTACAGTCAGGGAGGAACTAAAATGGTATGCTGTATCCGGATTAGTTTCTATTTCATCTCTTTGTTCATGTGGTGAGACGCAATTTGGGTTGAATATCTTTGTAAAATGAAGTTCCCAGGCTTCCCCCAGTATTGTCAATTTCATGCTCCTTGCCTCATTGGAAAAAAGGGGGCGGTTAATAACTTCCCAAAAACATTTGGAATCCCTGAGATTACTAGCTCTTTCAAGATCTTCCCAAGCCAGTCTTCTCAGTCCATCCTTTCTCTGCCCAATTACACGTTTATAGGTTTGCCTCACACTCTTAATTAAGGTTTGATCACGGGGGATTGCATGCAAGGCATTCTGAAGATCTTTATGTGCCCCAGAACACTCAGCATTGAACTATCTTATTTCTTGAGAATCCCTCCTTTTCACTGACTTAGGCAGGCATACTTAAGAGGCAATTTTTAAAGTATTTGTGCAACACTTCAAACAGTAGCACAGTGAAAACACCACAAAAAGACTCAACTCTAGTTTAGACAAATAGATTAAGATTTTATAAATAAAACTAGACCAAAATGACAAAAATTCATGAGGAGAAGTCAAGATATCAATTATTAAGGATTAAATGTAAAAATAGCACTTTAAAGCAATAAACACATATGGGTGTTATCTGGTCATGCTGAACCAGGGCGAAGTCAAGAGTTCAGGTAGAGCGAGATGAAACGCAGATTGTATACTGGAGCCTTGCAAGGCCTGTTGATTAAAGTACCTTGATCTTGGTCGCAACAGCTAGATATGGGGTGCAGCCGAGTGATGCATCTGTGTCAATCCCACAGTCAAGGTGATGCGTCGATTTTCTTCATGGCAATGTGCCAGTTCCGAAGACGATGCGCCAAGCCAAGAGGTATTGGTTTCGTAGACGATGCTCCTGGTGTCTCAAAGCAGTTCAGGGGTTGCGATCTTCCAGCGCTGCAGCAGTGGTTATGCGCTGGTTCCGATGCGTTGGTTCTTTAAGGCTATGCGCTGGTTCCGAGTGTGATGCGCTGATTCTGTTCCTGCAACAGTGACAATGTGTCAGTTCTACTAGACCCAGACAGGAGATGCATCAGTTTTATTGGAGCAAGCGCCTGGGTTCCACTTACAATGGACCAGGCACAGAAGCAGCTGGTGATATCCCTGAGTCTCAAAAACAGGAGGCAAGTCAACAAGCCCTTGGAGATCATTCTGGTTTCAAGCAGAATCCAGCTCTTCCTTAGCAGGGTCAGATGGAAGCAGGCAGCAAAGCAGAAAAGCAATTCTTCCAGAGCAGCAGTCCAGCAGAGTGACAGTCTTTGTAGAAGCACAGCATTCCTTCTTCCTGATAAGGTTTCTTTACAGGTCCAAGAGTATCTGATTTGGTGGGGGTCAGACACCCAGTATTTATACCCAGAAGGGTCTCTGAAGTGAACACAGGTCCGTTCTTCCTACCCCCGGCTCCAGACTCACTACAGGTGTTTAAGCAAACTTTTGTGTGGGGAGAGGACTCTGCCATTCAGGTGTGTCAGCTCCTCCCTTCCATCTTGGCCAGGCTGAGCATTCAGGATGCAAATGCGCACTCAGACACACCTAACCTTCCTTTGATGTGGCTGTCTTGAGGGAATGCACTAAAGTCAAGTTGTCACCCACCCTAGACACGTATTGGAGAAAGACTGCGGGCACACAGAGCTTTAAGAGCAGAGAAATGCCAACTTTCTGAAAGTTGTATTTCTAAAATAGTAATGATAAATCCAACTTTACCAGTAAAGAGGGTTTACCATTATCATTCTAATTATATAAAACATGACAGAACTACTCCTTCTTAATCAGGAATTACAGCTTAAAAGTGTAATAATGAATTCCCAATGTTAAACTATGAGAGTAGGCCTCACAATAGTGAAAAATGAATGGGGGTGTTTTTCACAACGGGGACATGCTAAACCTAAAAGTACATGTCCTACCTTTTACTTACACAGCCCCCTGCCCTATGGGCTACCTAGGACCGACCTTAGGGCTAACTTATTTGTAATAAAAGGGGAGTTTAAGCCTTGACAAGGGGTTTTAAATGCCATGTCAACATGGCAATCAAACTGCACACACAGGCTCTAGAGTGGCAGGCCTGATAAATGTTTAAAGGGCTTCCTGTATGGGTGGCATAATCAGTGCTGCAGGTCCACTAGTAGCATTTAATTCATAGGCCCTGGCAAAGATAGTGCACTCTACTAGGGACTTACAGATAAATGAAACATCCCAATTGTGCGTAACCCAACTTAACCATGTTTAGGGAGAAGCACATTGTAGCGATCACACATAGGGAGACCCGCCAGACAGGCACATACACGCTTGAAACGCTCTCTCTGTTTGCGAGTAGCCGTGTGAAAGTGGAGCAGGAGCCCACGGCACTATGTCTCCCAGCAGGCAGTGGGGCATTTCAGAAAGCAACATTTTTGTTAGCGCAGCCCCTACTTAAGCACCTCTGCCTCCTGAGGAAAGTGCTTGACAATCTGTTCCAGAGCGATTGAAGATGGCGGATGGTGTGACCCCGCCAGATTTCAGCTAGAAGAATAAGGTGTTGTTTTTAACATCACCCATCGGGGAGCTGACCCGGTCACCGTTTCCTTGCACGGCTCGTCTGAAGCGGAGAAAACTGCAGGTACACTTTGAAGGAGCGCAGGAACACTACCTTCACTACAGCGACTTTGTTTTCCTAAAAACAGCAGGTACACTTGGAAGGAGCGCCAGAGCGCGTCCTTCATTACCGCGATTTTGTTTTCACCCGTCCGCTGAGAATTATCAGCACCGTCTCTCAGTTCGGTACAGCGGTCAGGGGACCGCAGCTGCGTACCGGAGGGATTTCTGTTTTCTTCCGCATCTTTGTTTTCTTTACTTTTGCAATTTACATTAGGATTCGTCTAGCACAGTCTCGTGGCCAAAGAAGCGTGACTGAGTGCTGGAACTCATTTGTGCTCCTTGCTCGCTACTCAGCGATTCCGTGGTATCGGAATGCAGGGGTAGGTAGGCTTATTTTAGTTCTCTCTTGCTGTGTTTATTTAACAGCACTCGTGCAGTGCACCTTGGAATGTTCTTGCTGTGACTCTCTAAATGGTAGGAAAGACTCACTGCATACCTACATAGAGGCTAGCAACCTCTTCCCATGTGGATTTGATTACTTTGATATACTGACCGGGTTGTTTCCCTGGCTACATGTTTGCTTGGTGAAACATTCATTGGAGCAACGCTTTTACACAGGTTTCCAAAGGAGTAGCGGCAGGGCTCCTGGTGAGTGTAGGCATGGATTAACATTCAAAAACGCATCTGTGTATTGATGTATGGTACTTCTCATACCTGTTTGTTTTCTTATTACACTGCAGTGACATAACCTAGAAGTGTGCCATTCTGACTCCTAGACCAGACCAGGGAAGTACAAGGGCAACTGCAGCACAGTTTGTTATTATATCCCTTTCCCTTTTCCCCAGGGGCACGACCTCCCACAGCAGTGTCATCTTTCCTCTGTTGGGGGTTGCGATCAGGAGAATTGGGGGAATTCTCGACTACCATCGTCCCCGCTGGCCACTGTGAAAAGTTTAGTGATGTTGTTTGTTTTTGTGCTGCTGACAACCTGACACACATATACGTTAGCACTGGTCAGCAGTGGTAAATTGCTCAGAGTCCTAAGGCCAATAAAAAGAATCAGCAAAAAGAAGAGGTAAGCAGGCAAAGGGTTTGGGTGAAGACCACTTAAGGATGATAGGTCTAACACGTGTCTCCCCCAGCTTAAAGTGGGGAGAGCTAGCGAACCTCTAGGAAGTTCTCATGACTAAGACGGAAAAACCTAGATGGACCGCTAGCATTGGTGTAGTCTACCCCTGGTCTATGTTCCAGCCTAAAGTCCAATACGCTGTAGGGAAATGGACCACCTAAACAAGTTTTGATTCTTACCCCTCATTTGCATTAGCCACCAGAGGGGCCTGTGGTCTCTCTGCAACAGGAAGTGAGTCCCAAACTGCTATGGTCTCAACTTCTTCAGTGCCATACCTCAGTAAAGGCTTCCCGCTCAATTGCACTCCATCTTTGTTCCCTGGGTAGTAATCTCCTGGAGATCAAGGCTAGTGTGATATAGGCCCTCTTCTTTAAGTTGTGAACATACTGTCCCATGCAATGCTCCAAGGCATCCGTCTGAACAATAAATTCCCTGGAAAAGACAGGGGCTGTGCACATGTCCTGCTTTAGTTAGTCAAATGCTTTTTGGCATGCCTCTGTCCAAATCACATTCCTGGGCTGCTTGTTCAAAGTGAGCTCTGTCAAGGGGGCAACAATGGTGCATATCCCTTGACAACGCTCCTATAGTACCCATTGAGGCCTACCAAGGCTCTTCCCTCAGTCTGGGTTTTTAGGGGTCTCCCAGGCCAGGATATTCTCCATCTTGTCCTTGGGGGCTGTACCTTACCCTTGCCCACAAGGTTTTTAATGTACTCCACATTCCCCCCTCCTATCTGGCACTTTCTGGCCTTAACAGACAGGCCTGTCTGTTGCACAGCCTGAAGCACTTACTGGAGGTGAAAAGGGGGACCCTTCCAGCTGCTACTGAGTTGACTGCACTTAAGGCCTCCCTTCCAACCATAACCTGGTTTATCAATCTCTGGAAGGTGGCAGGGGCCTTCTTGAATCCAAAGGGCATTACTCTAAACTGAAAATGACCTTCTGGAGTGGAAAAGGCCTACTTCTTCTTTGCTCCCTCAGTTAGGGCAATCTGCCGGTACCCTGATGTAAGATCAAAGGTACTTAAGAACTGGCCAGTCCCTAAACTGTTTATAAGCTCAACCGCCCAGGGGATAGGATGAGCATAAGTCTTGGTGCCTGAATTGAGACCTCTGTAATCCACACAAAACCTTAGCTCAGGTATGGTGCAAGGTGGGGCAGTACCACAGGACTGTACCAGGGGCTACTGGAAGGTTCACTCACCCTCAATTCTAGCGTTTTAGAAACCTAATCTTTAATGCTGGCCCTGACGTTATCATACAGCATGTAAGTTTTACTCTTGAGAGGGAGGCTATCTCCCGTGTCCACATAATGGGTACCTAGGTGGGTAGTCCCAGGGATGAGTAAAAACGGAGAAGAGTACTGCTCCAGCAACTGGGTGGCAGTCTCTAGGCTGCTCAGGAGTCAGACTGGGGGAAAGGTTTACACCTTCCACTGACCAATCTTTCTCCTTGGAGGCTAAGAGGTCAGGGAGGGACTCATTCTCTTCTTCCTCCCCTCCATCTGTCACCAAGAGCATGACCTCTCAAAGGGTGGTTTGAAATGGTTGATATGGAGCACCTTGTGGGGGTTCCTGGTGGTCTTGAGTTTCACCAAGTAGGTGACCTCACCCTGCCTTAACAAAAATCACATAGGGCCCACAGGAAAGGAAGCAGCACAGCAAAAAAAAAGCAAGTCTTCCAGAGCAGCAGTACAGCGGAGTGACAGCCTTTGCAGCAGCACAGCAGGCCTTTTTCCTGACAGAGTTTGTATACAGGTCAAAAAGTGTCTGATTTGGTGGGGTCAAGGACCCAGTACTTATAACCAGCTGTGCCTTTGAAGTGGGGGTGACTTCAAAGAAGGGTCTTTGAAGTACAGAGAGATCCTTTCTTCCTAGCCCCGGCTCTAGACTCACTTCAGGGGTGTACTTACCATCAGTCCAACGGTCTTTAAGCCGTCTGGCCTCCATGGATTCTATCACCCACACTTTCTGCCCAGGGTACAATTTCACAGGGATAGAATATTGGCCATACCACTGCCTAACTGGCTTCTAAGTTGTCAGCAGCTTTGATACACAATTTAGCCATTTGGTTTCTGAAGGCCAGTGTGTAGCTAACTAAATCCTGGGGACTCTTCCTGGGAGCTTGCTCCCACCCTTCTTTCACTAAACTCAGAGATCCTCTTACAGGGTGCCCATACAGAAGCTCAAACTGGGTGAAGCTAATCCCTTCTGTGGCAAAGTTGCTTCAGCTTTTTTTCTGACTCCTGCTAACAGGATTTTGGAGCACTGAGCTCGGCCTTTTAAGGTATTTTTCCTCAAAAATCTCACTAGGGAATTTTTGACAATTGTTTCACTTGATGGATTTCATCTGTTTCAGTGTTTTTCTGACACATTTGTTTTTACCATTGATCAAATAAAATGCCATCTTAATTTGACAAGTGTCCTCACTGTGGAGGAAAGAAGGCCAAGTCAGACCCTTATGATATCTGCATCATCTGCCTTCCTGAGAGCTAAGTTCCTGACATATGTCAACACTGTAGGAAGTTTTCCAGATGCACCCTGAGGAAAAGGTAGGAAATTTGCCTCCGTGGTACAGAGAAGTGACACAGTCAACAGGCGCAATAAGATGGTGGGACATCCAGGGAGCGAGGAGTTGGTCAGTCCTCTACCAGGGCTGTTCCACCTTCCTGTGAGGACTCCAGGCATTGGGAATCCAAAAAGACAAGTCCACATCAAAAATAACGTTGTTTCAGGTTGAGAGCATCAACATCGAGGCATGGTTCAATCCCTACATGTTCACCATCGAGGTTTGGGTTGACGTAAAAGAAGAGACAACGTTCAACATGGAGACATAGAAGGTCGACGTCGAAGGAGACTAGGGGGCCAATTACGATCTTGTTAGGAAGGCATTCCTCTCAAATCAGGTCATGAATGCTTTCTGAACGACCCAACCGCAAGCTGCATGAACGACTGGTCACGATGCAATCCTTGTTAAATCCCACCGAATCATTCGGAACGCAATGCATCCAACCGAATCGCCAGGAAACAAGCAACATGCAACCGACTCGTTCGGAAATGCTGAAGATTAGTATTTCTGTTAGGAATCAGATTTGGTTAACCCCGCGAACAGATGATAATGCATCGACGTAGTTACTGAACTGTGTCTGTTTGTGTTACGAATAGCAAGTGGAAACAGTCATAAACAGTATAAACAAGCATTAGCAATGCCAAATAATAAATGTCTACACCCACCAATTCACCTATATAAAGGACCAAACAAATTACCATGTTCCTTTGCTCTAACACAACTGCTGCCAGGTATCAAAAGTCTGTCCACAATCACTGCTCTCTGCCTCACACACTCACACTTCACCCACCTCACAAATTTCAGATTTTATTTTAAAAAAAATCTTACTCATACACACACTCTTTTTTATATTCACCCATAGTCCTGAGGAAGACCCGCTCTGACGTACTTCAATTTTGTGCTTCTACAAGGGTCGAAACGTCGACGAGTTTCATATGTCTGCATAGTCTCCAGGATCACAAATTAATTCATAAATGAATTTGGGATCATATGTGCATATTCATATAGGACAATAAGAAAAAGAGCCCCTTTTTATCCCCACTGGTTTTTACTTCACGTTTATTCATCATGTAAAAAGTGTACTGTCCACATCACTAATCACTATATCAGAATATCAACGCCACCGATTGATTTACAAGGGCGCTGCAACTATCTAGCAGAATTCTTCTACGACAAGGTCCAGGCGATCTATTCAGCCTTCTCGACCGTCGATAAACTTAATAATGATCTCTCAACGATGGAGTGCATAAGCCGTCGAGATCAAAGCTTGGAATTTTTCCCACCCTTAGATGCAGACACAGTGGTGTCTTTACTTAATAAAGTCAAGTCAGGTTCCCCAAATGACCAGGCGCCTCCTACTGTATTGCAGCAGGTTGCCCCAGAAGTAGCTCCGGTCATTGCTACACTGATCAACTCTTCTTTCGTAGCTGGTAAAGTCCCCGCACTTTGGAAAGAAGCCATGGTGAAAGCCCTGCTAAAAAAAACGGGATCGGACCCGGAATTAATGGCCAACTATCGCCCTATTTCCCTGCTCCCGGGAATAGCTAAAATTGCAGAGAAACATGTCAACAACATCCTTTCCTCCTATCTGGAAGAACATAACTGCCTGCACCGGACACAGACCGGCTTTAGATCTCATCAAGGGACAGAAACCGCCCTGGTTGCGGTAGTGGAAGAAACAAGGAAAATCATGGACTCAGGAGGATCAGCTGCATTGATACTCCTCGACCTCAGTGCAGCATTCGATACCGTTAATCATCAAACCTTGATTCTAAGGTGTCTCGAAATGGGGGTGACTGGCTCAGCACTGAGATGGTTAGCCACCTTTCTTGAAGGTCGCACTTTTCAGGTTTTCGAGGAGAATGTGTCCTCTAGGAAGGTCCCCCTGAAGAGTGGAGTGCCTCAGGGCTCCTCTCTTAGCCCCACTCTTTTTAATATTTATATGAGCCCACTAGCTAAAATTGTGGAAGAATTTGGCATACAAATAGTGATGTATGCCGATGACACGCAGCTGATTGTATCTCTTAAAAATATCGGACAGCCACAATGCAATCTCTTTAGTTGCCTAGAAGAAATTCTAGCTTGGATGAAACAGTCCTGCCTCCAACTGAATGGTGCAAAGACAGAGCTCATGCTGCTGGGAAAGCCTCTGCCCCCAGACCTGCTTTTGGCTTGGCCCAGCTGCATGGGTTCTCCACCTACTCCAAAAAATCACATCAAGAGTCTAGGAGTATGGTTGGACGAAAAATTAGATATGAAGACACAGGCCAAAAAGGTTGCTGGGTGCTGTTTCGGGATCATGAAAACAGCTAGGAAGATTCTTCCTCTTCTCCCATTCCACGCAAAAAAACTTCTCATTCAAGCATTGGTATTGTCACGGCTGGACTACGCGAATGCTTTATATCTTGGAGCTCCTCTATCCACAATAAGCATTCTGCAGAAGGTCCAGAACTGCGCAGCAAGAATTCTCCTACAAATCTCACGGAAAGAATCAGCTAAAGGAGCAATCAGACAACTGCACTGGCTTCCGATCGCAGAAAGAATCCAATTCAAGGCCCTAAGTATCACGCATAAGGTCCTGAACAAGAAGGGCCCTCCAATCCTTCAAAAGATAGTTTCCCCATACCTTCCCAACAGGCACCTTCGCTCTTGCAGCAAACACCTGGTCATGGTCCCAAGAATCCTCAGGTCCAGATGCGGAGGCCGGTCCTTTTCTTATGTCGCATCAAAGTTTTGGAATATCCTCCCACACTCCATTCGAATGGAGGAACAATATCTACCCTTTCGTAAACTCCTGAAGACGCATCTTTTTCCTATCACATAATCAGTTATCATGTCTGCTTACCTGGTTCTCAGCGCTGGGAGGCCCTAGGGTAGCCATGCACTCTACAAATGCCTCTTTCATTTCATTCATTTCATATGTCACTTACTCACAATTGTCAATTATTTTGTCTATTGCAATTGAGTTCGCATGTATGACAGCCATAAGGATTTGATACTTACTCTAAATATACAAATTGAATTACGTTTTGGTGTGTGTTCTCCTTTTCTCTCATGCATAATGTTGCTATGTGTATTATAAATAAGTTATCGCCATACTAGAAAGCAGTTCTCAAAGTATTTGTTGATAACCCAACAGAACCATTTGTTTTATTGAAAGTTAATACCCAGGTTCTGAGGGACACCGGGTCGCCCCATTATTTTTGTTATTATATTATCCTTCTGCTGGAGGGCGTCTATGGAATCACAGGAGCACAAGTCTGGTGAGTACTTACTGCACATTCCAATATTGTTACCAATTACACATCCATAGACATCACTGTCAAGGATACAGTGATACAAATGACTGTTTTCAAACTTTCTAAATACTAGAGTAAATGAGCAGGTGATGTGTATGCCATATTGACTAACTACATTCCTGCAATGAACATTAAAAGTTACTAAATTCCTTCCATGTTCATACAACTTACAAACTCACAGCAAGGCTTTGTGCTCCAAATAACAGTCATCAGCATCAGCCATCTTGCCAGCACAGTTACACACACTCTCAGGAAAGCTGAGTCACAGGTAGGCTGGTTTGGGATGGCTGGGAAGGTGGGTGTGGGCACAGGCCTGATGGGAGTTGTAGTCACAGCAAACACTCCTTCTCCCACGCAAACCAACAGGCCCACCTGGATCCATACTTGCCTGACAGTTGGTGGAAATGTACTAGCAAGACGGCTGACACTGCTGCGTGATGTTTGGGGCACAAGGCCTCCATGGGAGTTGTACTCAACTCAAACAGCAGGCACCATTGTCAGACATCTTGAATATACACTTCCCACATTGTCAGGACAGCACTCTCCCTGGAGATCTGGTTGGCCTGCGTGGGAGGAGGAGTGTTTGCTTTGAATAAAACTCCCATCAGGCCGGTGCCCACACCCACCTTCCCACCCAGCTCCAACAGCACAACTAGGACTATGCTGTCCCTGACGGTGACTCAAATAGTACTGGAAAAATGGCTGACACTGGGGACTGCTGTTTGGAGCACAATGCCATGATGAGAGCTGTGGTCAACTCAGACAACAGGCACCCCTGTCAGACATCTTGAGAGTACACTACCCCTCATTGTCAGGACATCACTCTCTCTGGTGTGATGTATGAGCTGTGTGGGAAGGTGTGTGGGGGCCCAGGCCTGATGGGAGTTGCAGTGACAGTAAACACTACTCCTCACACCCATCCCAAATATCTCATCTGGGCTTATGGCTACCAGAATGTGTGGGGAAGTGTACTTGCAAGATGGCTGACACTGCTGCATGGTGTTTAACTTGAAGGCAAATACCACCATGGCCCTTGCCACAAACACCAGGCTCCAGTGTCAGCCAACTTGCCAGTACATTTCAATTATCTCTCAGGGACTGCATAGTCACAGGTGTGCTGTGTGGGCTGCCTGGGAAGGTGTGTGGAGAACAGGGCATGATGGGAGGTGAAGTCAGTGCAAACACTCCTATTCCCACCCAGTACAAAGAGACACACAGGAAGCATGCTTACCTGATAGGTTGGAAAGTACTTACAAAATTGCTGACACTGTGGACTGGTGTCTGGACAACTACACCCTGCTGGGAGTGGTGGACAAATAGGCACCAGTCATCAGTGACGGACATCTTGAAAGTACATTATCATTTACTGTCAGGGAAGCATAGTTACAGGAAGGCTTTTGGTGCTGGGTGGGAAGGTGTGTGGGAGACAGGGCCTGATGGAAGTTCTAGCCAATGCAAATATTCATCCTCCCAAACAGCCCTGCTAACTCCTCTGTGCCTTTGCTTACCTTACAGTGAGGGGAAGTGTACTAGCAAGGTGGCTGGCACTGGTGACTGGTGTTGATCTTGAAGCCAAATCCCATCAAAGCCCTGTGCATCAAACACTAGTGTCAGCCATCTTGTTAGTACACTTCCATTCACTGTCAGGTAGCCAGTGGCGGCCCAGATGAGCCTGTATGTGCTGGTTGGAAGAAGCAGTGTTTGCTGTCACTACAACTCCCATCAGGCTCTGATGGGACTTGTGGTCAGCTCTGACAAAACGCACCTGTGTCAGACATCTTGATAGTACATTGCCACTCACTGTGAGGTAGTCATAGTTACAGGTGTGCTGTTTGGGCGGCCTGGGTTAGGTGTGTAGAGGACAGGGCCTGATGGGACATGGAATCAGAGCAAACAATACTCATTCCAAACTGCACAACAAGACCATCTTGAGCTATGCTTATCTGACAGTGAGGGGAAACGTACTAGCAAGAAGGCTTACACTGGGGACTGGTGTGTGGACAACAAAGCACACATTTTATTTGTGTCCAAATCAGACATCAGGTACTAGTGTCACCATTCTGACAATTCATTTCCAACACTGTCATGAAATCATACTGCCATGTGGTCAGTCTCCTCAGGGTGGAAAGAGTGTGTGTAGGACAGAGCCTGATTGGAGTTGGAATAAAATGGCAAACACTGCTCCACCCACCCATCCCAACCACTTCATCCGGGCCTATGGCTACCTGACATTAAATGGAAGTGCACTACCAAGATGGCTGACACTGTTGCATGGTGATTAGGGCACAAGACCTTGTTGGGATTTGGATACAAGTGTAACACCATGCACCAGTGCCAGCTTCCTTGCTAGTACACTTCCCATCACTGCCAGTTAGCCATAGTCTCAGAGGAGTTAGCTGGGCTGGGTGGGAGGAGGAGTATTTGTAATGGCTACAGCTCACATCAGGCCCTGTCCAACATACACCTTCCCACCCACCACAAACATCACAACAGGAACTAAGCTAACCCACAGTATCTCCAAATGTCCTAGCTAGATGCATGACACTGGACACTGGTCTCTGACCTTTCCTCAACTACCAACAGGTCCTTGTGCTACAAACACCATGCACCAGTGTCAGCCAGCTATGTTAGTACATATCCACTCACTCTCAGGAAACCATATTTCCAGGGATGCTGTTGTGCACAGTGAAAAGAGTATGTGTAGTACAGGGCCTGATGGGAGATCTGGCCATTGAAAACACTCCTCCTCCCACCCATCCCTACAGGCCCACCATGAAGCATGCTTACCTGACAGTAAGTGCAAGAAAATGCCTGAGAGTGGGGACTGGTGTAAGGAACACAAGGCCATGAGTGGAGTTGTTGTTAAGTCAAACACAAGTGCTCCGTGTAAGGCATCCTGAAGG
The DNA here is from genome assembly GCF_964204655.1 of Triturus cristatus. Taxonomy (NCBI): domain Eukaryota; kingdom Metazoa; phylum Chordata; class Amphibia; order Caudata; family Salamandridae; genus Triturus; species Triturus cristatus. The sequence continues at coordinate 1,202,533,383 of NC_140584.1, forward strand.
TACATTGAACACACTGTGAGGTAAGCCTACATACATCGGGAGAGTAAGAATACATATGTAACCGTGAAATGAAAGATGTGTGCAAAATAACCCACCTGTGCCATTCACAGGGTGTCACAAACCAGTCAATGTCTTTGGACAAGTAATGTCAACTAAACACAACATGCCTATTGATGCACATAGCTGGCCTTGTTTATAACTCCCCATCTTGTCAGAATTTCATTGTACCCCCAAAACATAGGCCAGGTTAATGGGTGAAGGAGTTTAATCTATGTACCTTAACTCATTATTCGGTTTAGTAGCCTATGTAATGTGCATGATTTGAGGTGCAGTGGACATTCACAACAATTATTGTGTCTTTCATGTCCCCACAGGTCAAGCTGGGAACACCACTGGAAGAAACCAGGGCAGCCAGTCCCAGACTCTGGCCGACTAAGAGCTCTCTGGCGTTGAGGTCTCTCAACCATCTTAGGAAGACGAGGAACGACCTGGCACATCATGTGTGGGTCACCCCACAGCACCAGCAGCAACTACCTCAGGATCCTCTACCCTCACAGACACAGAAGCCCAAGCCACCATTGGCTGCTCAGCAACACGGGGCACTCTGGAGTTGGCAAACAACAACATCCCTGTCAATAAGGAAGGAGGCTCAGTTTTGACTGGGCCAACACAAACAGTGCTTGCTCGGGTGGGTAGGGATGATGGTAGGGAACGTGGGGACCTGTGCCATCATGCATCTGGTGCTGCTGATGAAATTATCCAACATAGGGATTCTACCATGTATTATGTGAATATATATGCACCCATGTGTGTGCTGCTATTTTTATTTGAAGTGTTTAGTCATACTTGAAAAATTGTGCAAAAGGATCAGAACTCCTTCTCTCAATTTGTGGGATGGGCACTGTTTCAAAAAATTGTAAAATACCCCTCAAACACTGAAATCTGATTCAATGTCATGCTTCATCATTGGGGTCATCCCGCCCCTCTACGGAACGGGGCGTGCTATGACTTACGTAGACGCAGGAGCACTTTATTCAGTGATTGTTGAGTATGTGTAGTACGTGTGATCGTGAAAATAAAATGTGAAATGGTTAAAACTTCTCTGGCTAGTGGAACGAAAATACTTTATTGTCTTCCCTGGCTGAGAATAGTAAAAGTGGGGAGGTGTAGATGGTGTACTATAATGAGTCACTTCCTATAAGGTCGACATGTTTCAGAAGCCATCCCCTTGGCTTTCTTCCTCAGGACTAAAACAACGATCCCTGTTACACCTCAATGGGTGATAGAATAAATGTACATATGCCTGATAGTCACAAACAATGTCCTTTGTTCCCTGTTATGGGAGTAGAAAAATATAGCACTTGTATATCTTAAGAACTTTAGAATTTAATTATCGCTCCATGAGCTCACACGAGCGGTGTAGGGCGCCTTCAAATAGACAATGCTGGAAGGAGCGCGATCACCAAACGAAGTACCTTCTCGTGGCTCGTCGGAACCTGCTGATGAAGAGCACCCACAACTATCCAAATCCTTCACACATATGAGGGCTGCACCGGAGATTTTGGCCAGGTCGTTGGGCTCCTCAGGACCATGTAACAGCAGCAGACAGCCCACTATATAAAAATGGACATGTACATGACCAAAACTGATGACCTGACAGCGGTGCACAGGGACATTCTCACCTGCCTCTGCCAGATTGCCACCAACATGTCCACACCTTCCTGTGTGCCCACAACATCCAGTGCATCAACATCTGCACCAGCCACTGGTAGGGAGTTGGATTCTGGCGGAGAGCCCCCTGCATCACCGCTGCTTGCACCTGAGGGCCCCCCCGCAAAACGTGGAAAGGGTCATCCGAAGAAGAATCCTTGAGTGACAGATGGCTATGCATCACCCCCAGGAAGTGAAAACCTGCTCCCGACATCCTCCATTGTGTGCCAAGCGTTCACTTTGTTGACTGTCATTGAACTGTCCACTGGCTGGAGGGTCTAAGTTGGAATAAGGACTCAAATAACTGTCGATCTACTTTGGAATATCTCATCTACAAACACTAACAACTCCTATATGCACTTTGTTTAGTAGTTTTTGTTGAGCACTTCACTATGGGGTGGAAAGATTTCATCACGTCGTGCACGGAAATAAACCACTTTGCACAAAATGCTAGCTCATGTTGTGAATTTGAATCCCAAATGTACAAATTGAAATGATGCAAACAATCACAAAGAGGAAAGTGTCAACAACATTGGTAACAAATCACTTCATAAATGTTATTACTGGCTTGTGAGTAAATGTACCTTGTTGCAGCATGATAGATAGACACAATCAGGTTATCACACAACCCGTAGGACATGGTACAGATTCAATGTAAGTCTACTGCCTAAAAAACTAGTACCATTTGCAAGCACAATCAACAATCATTGTCAGCAAAACAGATCCTCATGGAACATGTTATGTTTTATAACTAATATTTGGATATGTGAAAAAAGACAACGCACACCTCAATGTGGAGCACAGGTTTTTTCTCCAGATACAACCTGGAGCATTCACACAAAATAAGATCACATCACACTTTGTCAAAAAGAACAAAAGATGACCATCAGGTCTGAAGAAAGTGAGTGCCAGGGAATTCCACAACAGTTCAATGATGGAATATGTCACTGCATCATGGGTCTGAGAGGTCACAAGTCTGCAGACAGCAAGGCAAAGTACCCTGGTAAGGAGAAACATAGAACAGAGTCAGGAATTCATGAGTAAGTTGGCCAGAGATTTTCATCAAAAGCACAACGCTGTCTGTGTGAACACTAGATAGGATTCATGTTAGCACTGTACCTGTTAACCTACAAACTTAAATTAACCTTTTCATTTGAAAAAATCATGTTAATTATCATACACTGACCAAATAGCGTCCTCTGGGGAAAGACGTCCTCACCTAGCACTCATGAATAGCGATGGACTCGCTTAAATGAAGATCATTAATCCAATTTGTTCTGTCGAATAAAGAATTTAATCTTCAAATTGCAATCTTCATATGATAAGTCTCATATGTTTGAAGTATCCAGAAAATGGTTAAATGTCAATGTAGTTCACATATTCAAAATAAATGCAACTGAACAGGTATCCTGAATTCCCCGATGCATTTCTTCAGCTGGGTAATGCAAGAAAGAAGTTTAGATTGATTTCCCTTCATTTAAGCGAGTCCATCGCTATTCATGAGTGCTAGGTGAGGATGTCCTTCCCCAGAGGACGAAATTTGGTCATTCGAAGCACACCTCAGGAGATTAGGAGGTGGTACTCACAAGCACCAAAGAGTTTGTTCCGGATTACAATTTACCTCAAAATGTTTAGATACTTGAGAGTGCGACCGTTCTCAATTTTTTCAGTCATTATAATCGCTAATCTCTCCGGTCTGCACCCACCAGGATCTCACAATGTCATATGAAGATATAGCTAATTTAACTGCAAACAGAGCAGATACTTTTGGTTTCACTGTCGAGGAAACAAACAGAATTTATGCTTTAATCCAAGAACCAGAATGCATTACTTCAAGCACTACATCAGCACAGTCTATTATCAGACAACTACTATTCACTGCAAAACGTGAAATTAATCAAAGATTGCATGCTAGTACCCTCATTCGCTACCACAAAGTACAACGGATACCAAGGGGGCTGCGTATTCCCCTTAAATCTACTCTATGCAAAAACAACGCTAGATTTACAGAACGATGGTATGCCATTTTGAACAAATGTTCCCTTGATCTGATTCTTTTAATAGTAGAGGAACTATCTATTCTGTTGGAAGAACTTGACAAAGAAGTTACACAACTTAAAAAAGATCTAAGTGAGAAAATGAGTTCAGAGGAATTAGTCAAGACACTTGACGACATCAACACTCAATTAGATAAATATCAGAAGGAAATCAATGAGAGGAAATTACGTAAATTCAAGAGAGATACCGTAGACTACAAGCTCGGAGAGGTGTACACGTGTATGCCTCGTGCAGGCAGCAAAGATCATTCAACAGATCTACTGAAGGGGAAACATCATCATCAGAAGATTCACAACCACAACCTCGAAGACACCATCTAAAAATATTAGCGCTCAAGGTGACAGGGATGTTCGTCCTTCTATTTCAAGTGACACAAATGCAGAATCGGCTCCTTTTTTAGGAAGAGGCCTGAATACACACGTCAAACCAGAAGGGCAAAACCTAAGAACAAAGGATTTACCAATCGCAAAATCGACGAGGAGTCAGACAAACTAGTGATTAACATTTCCCACAAAACAATAACACCTCTCCAAATCCAAACATTACAAAAAGGACCTCTTTCGTACCTACTTACAATGCTAATGAATTGGAAACTCAAGTGAGCTTGTTTAAGTTCATGCGTAACCTTTGATTGAATCATTTTTTTTACGAATATTAGTGAACCTGCTCCTAGTCAGGAAACAGGAACTTTACTCGAAATTCATGGCACCTATTAGCCATAAAGTTCTTGACACATTCGAATCTATAGTAGGCAAAGAGATCACCAATCTATTCAACGTTAAAGAACAGAACAGAACTAACCTAACTTTAAAAGAACGTAACATCATTTTGCAATTAGCATCGGATAAAGACATCACGTTCTGTAAAGCAGATAAAGGAGGTGCTCTTATTGTGCTTGACACCAGTTTCTACATTGAAAATGTCGAAGCACATGTTATGGATCGACAAATTTACATGAAATTAACTTCTGATCCTACAAATGAATTCTCTAAAATCTTGATGACCATTATCAATAACGCTCTACACAGAGGTACCATCAGTGAACGTGACAAACGATTCTTAACAAAGGATAATCCCAGCATTCCGTATCTGAACAGGATACCCAAAATTCATAAATGTTTAGAAAGACCTCCTTTCAGACCTATTGTAAGCACTAGGAATTCCATTCATGAACCCATTGGTAAATACATTGATCGACATCTACAACCCATAGTACAAAACATGTCAACCTACTTAAAGGATACAAAGGATACTCAGTAATATTGAGATTCAAGAATACACTCAACTGGTACAGTGCACTATTGATGTTAAGTCATTATATACTTCAATTCCTCACGACCTAGGAATACAGGCCAAGGAATCTTTTTTGATTAACAGTGATATGGACGATGATCTCAAAATATTTTTACTTGAACTTATGCATTTCACTTTGTATCACAGTTATTTTACTTGGAACAACGACTACTACACCCAACTGTCTGGTACATCTATGGGCAATTGCGCAGCTCCTGCGTATGCTAATCTTTTCATGCACCATTTTGAATTAGACCATATCCTATCCCATGAACAGTGGTTGAAGAATTTAGTGACTTTTCACAGATACATTGATGATATTTTTCTAATCTGGAAGGGAAATCAATCTGAACTTCTTTCTTGCATTACCCAGCTGAACACCATCAATGATCGCATACAATTCACCTACGACATCAGCACAAATCATATTTCTTTCCTGGATGTTGATATCACTATACAGAATAACCAATTGATTACCTCTGTATTCACCAAAACTACTGATAGCAACAATTTTTTGCACTTTTCTAGTTTTCATCAAAAATCTCTCAAAAAACATTTGCCATATTCGCAAATGTTAAGGATAAAACGAATTTCAGCTACAGAAGAAATCTATCAAGAGCACAGTTCCAAACTCATTGACAAATTTAAACAAAGAGCATATCCAGATTCCATTTTACAAGAAGCAGTCAACCGAACTAAGGTTAAGAACAGAATTGACCTTCTTAAACCAAAAATTCCAAAGACCCAAGAATGACATTCGTATCAAAATTCTCCACTAAAATCGCAAAAATTAAGAATATCATTCGCAAATATCGGCCACTTTTACAAGCTGAACCAGATTTCACAGTCATTTTCCATCAACTTCCAATTTTTGCTTATCAACGCACTCCTAATCTACAACAACTTCTTAACAAGAGCCCTCCACAACTTGTTCTTCATCATAAAGGTACTGTTCCCTGCTACAACTGTGGCAGCTGTAATAACATCATCAAGGGTACTACCATAATGCATCCCACTAAAGGCACACCAATCAAACTACGCGTCACGGCCTCTTGTGACTCAAGCAATGTTGTCTATTTATTAAAATGTCCATGCGGATTAACATACGTGGGTAAAACAGAGCACAAAATCAAGACCCGACTCACGGAACACAAAAGTAACATACGGACTAAGAACACCAAGTCTACAGTGGCGGCACATTTCCTTGAGTCTAACCATAATATCAGTCAACTTAGATTTATAGTATTGGAACAAATCACCGTACAACAAGGCAGAGATAACAGAAGTTTCCTTTTATAACGCGAACTTTATTGGATTAACAAACTTAATTCTGTGCACCCCAGGGGGCTTAATGAACGTTTAGAATTTAGTTGTTAATTATAATTTTGTTCTTGTGACCTATACCAATTTTTATTTCCCTGTATTTAGTATGTTCCATTCACATGGTTGTTATTGCATTTTGTTTTAATTTTTGTTAGTATTTTATACAATCACTGTATTTTGTGTTATCTTTTTCTTTTTCTCTTTGGCCATCACGGAACACGTTTTATTTATTTGTACTCATTATCGTTAATATTTCATTGATTTAGGCTTACTTCTATCCCCGCCATTCACGTTGTATTTTTTCTATGGCTGCACCTCAGGCGCGTACACTTCCGGACTTTCCCAGATTTAATTTCCGGTGTCAACACACGTGGCATTAGTATGCTGAAGCGGTTCCGTTTACACTCGGTCTATCGCACTCACAGGTCCACACTGGCATGTAAGTTTATGGTAGCGGGAACTTTTTTCTGTATTTCACGCCCGTTCGGTAACTTTGGCAACATCGCCAATGTTTCGAGCACTTGTTCTAACTCGTTCTTATTTGTTTTCGTGGTTGCTTTAATACGCTCACAACTTGGTGATCTTTTTTCACAAGCGCACACACGATCACCGGCATCTTGGCACCTACCACACGTTACGTTCGTAGAACTGTTCCTATCATCCCGCATGATTTTTTGTTAACACGCACATCACCATTTGCACTCTTACCTATAATTCATTGTTCGTACCACCTAAACACTGTCTATGAATTCTTTTTTCTGAATTCTTTTTTCATTTGGTGACGGGCACGCATGTCCCTGGCATTCTATTCTCACCCCGATCACTTCTGATATACACGCACCACAATCTGTTCTGCATTTCTGAGCTCTTGGATCTCAGCTCAACCTACTGTTTCCTATTGTTTTTAGGAAATTCCCCCTGACGAAGGGTTAGACCCGAAATGCATCGGGGAATTCAAGATACCTGTTCAGTTACATTTATATTGAATATGTGAACTACATTGACATTTAACCATTTTCTGGATACTTTAAACATATGAGACTTATCATATGAGGATTACAAATTGCAGATTAAATTCTTTATTTAACAGAACAAATTTGATTAATGATCTTCATTTAAGCGAGTCCATCGCTATTCATGAGTGCTAGGTGAGGTCGTCCTTCTCCAGAGGACGCTATTTGATCATTAGAAGCACACCTCAGGAGATTAGGAGGTGGTACTCACAAGCACCAAAGAGTTTGTTCCGATTACAATTTACCTCAAAATTTTTAGATACTTGAGAGTGCGACCGTTTTCCATTTTTTCAATTATCATACACTCACATGCATACAAACACATTGTACACCAGCAACACACAGGCAAACAATTTGGCTTTTTCACCTCCTCTCATTGCATACCTACACTCATGTGAAAACGTTGTGGATGAGCTGTCTTTGCAAATCAAAGCCCTCCTCTCATCATCACTGGCAACACGTCCCAGTCCTGGATCCTCCCTCGCTGGCCGCTGCTGGTCTCCATCATCCTGTATCAGAGGTATTTCCTCCCTTATAGCCAGGTTGTGTAGCAAGCAGCAAGCTGTGATGATTTTACACACCCTTAAATGGTGCATATTGGAGGGCTCCTCCTGTGAGGTCCAGGTCTTCAGTAGGCCAAAAGTCTGCTCCATCAATCGTCTGTTCCTTCCATGGGCCTCATTAAACCGAACCTCTGCAGTGGTGACAGGGTTACAGAGTGGTGTCAGCAACCGAGGCTGGTTGAGGTGTCTGGATTCTCCTACACTCAACACAGAAAATACTTCAGTTGTCTGACAACAGAGCACTATCCGACATACAATCAACACACACCGCAAAATAAACATACAATATCACCTACCAACAATCCAGGCACAGTCAGGCTGCAGCTTCGACGTCAACTGGGGGATGACACTGTTCCTCATGATGTACGCGTCATGGGCAGAGCCAGGGAAACGTGAGCAGACGTGGGATGTCAATATGTTAGCGAGACATACCACCTAGACATTGACCAAATGTTAATGTTTGTGGTCGCGGCATGTCTGCTCATTTGCTTGTGGTGATATTAAAGCTACATGTGTGCCATCAATAATTCCATTGACATGTGGTATCCGTCCCAAGGTGAAAAATTCACCCTTGATGTTTTAGGAACTGAATGTACAGGTCAAGGTACTTTAGCAATGCCTCCAACACATTCCGAAGGACATGGCTAAACATGGTTTGGGACATGCCACCAGATGCTGCCACTGTATATTGGAATGATCCAGTGGCAAAGAAATATAGGGCTGCCATCACCTTCACCTTGGGGGTCAGTGCAAGAGGATTTGTGCGTCGAGGCTGCAAATGAGGTGCCAACTGCTCTGACAACTTCTCAATAATTGGCCTGGTGAAACGGTATCTTCGGATGGTATCCCATTCTTCCATGGCCTGGAGATCTAGAAAGGGCCTGTAGACTGGTGGCCGTCTGCGATACCTGTATGTAGGGTGTAAACAGAGTTGGTGTCACTTTACAATGTATAAATCAACTTGAATTGAGACAAACTGAACATTAATGCTGAACACAAATGAAGGTATAGAACATTGGAAATATACATTTCTATGAAAAAGGCTGATGTTACTAAGTTATGGTGACAGCAATTAGAGTGCTGTACTGTAAAAAGTATCTACTGTCTGTTACCATTCATGTGATCAAGCATCACATACTCCACAACTCCTCACCAAATGATTCAAGATATATGTTTGTGACAACAATTACATGCTTGAAAGGTACCCACAATACGATCATGTAATGCCAGATATGTGTGACACATGATACACACAGTCTCACAATGAGAATCATGCACACCATTGTCACAGGGTGGCGCTGTCAAGTTGTCGTGTCTGCCAAACACATCCATTCACATACACAAAACATGTATAATGTAGGTGCACCATATATTACCCCATAATCCACTTAAGTCTGAAACACAAGGATATATCAGTAATTCAAATGACAAACACAAGCTGATATAGCTGCTTAATGTCACAGTCTACTCATTCAAAGCTTTCTACATGACTTCACACACCCAACATTTACAGTCAGGAATCTCATAGAATGCACATTAGGTCAAACAGTCCCCAAAGCTGTGCACATGTATGGAAAACACATGTGTATACCTCAAAACTCATTGGCACTGTGATCAAGCCTAGTAGGGTAAACGGAGTAGATTTGCCATAATGTTGGTATTAGCCTCAGAAAAAGTGTGACATGTGGACTTAAAGGTTAGCTCCTCATGGGAGTGTGAGATATTTATTTAAAGGTCCATCTTAACATAAAAAAATTGTCTACACACATGTAATGCACAAAAATACATCAATTATAGGAGGGTCTGCAATGCTGACCGATTATTGAAAGGACGCAGTAGGCACATCCTAACCGATTCTGACTGAGCCATAGGCTGCAAGTTGTAATGCTGTCCGACACGGGTGAGTATTCTAAGGACGAGGTAGCCGCATCTGAAATGATTCATTGGCTGTTGGTTACTACAGTGAAAGACACAGATGAGTATTCGAAGGACGTGGTAGCTGAATCCAAAACTATTCTGTCAAAGCCATTGGCTGTTGGTTGTTTTGGTGAAAGACGCGGGTGAGTATTCAAAGGATGCGGTAGCCGCATCTGAAACGATTCAGTCACAGCCATTGGCTGTTATGGTGACCGACAAGCGTTTCTGTTTAGGTCCTCATTGCGTGGAAACGAACTCGGTAACCTCCCATCACCGCTGTATCAAAGTCAATCATGGTCAGATGATGAGTTTTTGAACATCCTGGTAGGCATGTTGTCTGCAAGCAAAGTTGTGCATTGGACCAATTCAGATAATGCAACCAACGCAAACCTATCGCTTTGTCTGCATGGATTTATGACCGCCTCTGCCTTTTTGATATGTCTGTCTGTTCCCTAGAGACTTCACTTGCCTGCACTACCTGCATCATTCCTACACCTCCCAATCTCTCTGCTGCTGTTACCTCATCCTCTGGGAGCTACTATGGCATGTACTGTGGACAGGGCCCCAGCTTTCAGCGAGGAGAAGAACCAGGCCCTGTTGGACACCCTACTGCCATTGTACAGCCAGCTCTATGACAAACCAGAGGAGCAGGTGAGTGTTAATCACACTGCATTTTCATTGGACATGTGTAATTACCATGCTATCAGCCTCATGCATCAACCCAAAATCCAGTCGGTAAAATACCGATTCGCTAATAGCTCCCGGTATTAAGTTAAAAATACCCAATCCCAATGCATCAACCCAAAAGCAAAAATCGCTATTTAAGGAATCCTTAAATAGCGATTCTTTAAATAGGGATTCCTTAAATACCGATTCCTTAAATAGCGATTGCATTTAAGGAATCCCAAAGTGAGATTCCTTAAATGCAATGCATCAAAGTTAAAAAATTAGCGATTTCGCTAATAGGGGGAGCAAATTACCATGAAGATGAACTGCATGGTAATTTGCAAAAACTGAAAAATGCACTTTTGTGCATTTTTCAAAGTTTCATGTTGCGCACACACATGCCCTTAGAGCATGTGTGTGTGCAACATATGTGCACATATCATTTTCAGGGGTGCTATAGGGTGTCATTTTGACACCCTTGAAATTGCATGAGCAATTTGCGAGAACCTACTGGTACTCGCTATTTGCTCATGCAATCTCCGATTCATTCCTATGGGCCTGGAGGCCCATAGGAATGATTGGGACGGCATTCCTTAATTGCTACTCGCTAGTTGCTAGTAGCAATTAAGGAAAGTTAAGGAATCGCTATTTGAATAGCGATTCCTACATGCATAGCCTTTTGCTATTCCTTATTAGCGAATCCTTATTTTTCGCTAATAAGGAATCGCAAATGCTAATGTTGATGCATATGCCCCTATATTACCATTAAGAATCTCATTGGCAAGCATGTAAACTGTTTAATGCAAGTGTATAAGTGTGTAGATAACTGTCATACTGGAGGCCATAGCTGACACGAAGACCACCCTCCACTAAGATATCAGTACTGTCGCGGTGGGGCTCGGCCAACTGCAGGAAGAACATAAGAAGCTATCGGAGAAGGTGAAAGAGACTGAAATCAGTGTTGCTGAACTAGCGCTGGCACTGAAAGCACTAGAGCAGCAGGTGGGGGCCCTTACAGAGTGTGTTTGTGCTAGAACGGAGGGCCGAAGATGCCGAGGGGCGCAACAGGAGGAACAACATCAGGGTCTCGGGCCTGCCAGAAGGGGCGGAGGGCAGTGACATGGTGTCCTTCTTGGAGCATTGGCTCAGAAGTGTGGTAGCACCTGAGGGTCTGTCCACCTTTTATACACTGGAGAGGGCCCATAGAGGGCCGGCCAAACCGCAGGCCCCTGGGAGACCCTTGCGGCCTGTGCTGGCTCGATTGCTCCATTTTCGAGACAGAGACTTCCTCCTGCAAAAGGGACGAGTGGAGGGCCCCTTCACTATGGATAACAGCAGAATCTCCCTCTTCCTGGACTATACACTGGAAGAGCAGAGGAAACGGGCTTCGTACCTGGAGATCAAGAAGGCATTGAGAGAGGAAGCTCTCCAGTACTCTCTGATGTTCCCACCCCGGCTGCATAATATCCTGGATGGGAATACCCACTACTGTGAAAGTCCCAAAGACGCCTGGGACTGGTTAGAGGCTTACAAGACTGGGACTCCGCGGTGCACGGGCTCTGGATCTGCTTTGAGGAAAGCCATGGAGCTAGGGGAAGTGCTCCAGATGATGACCTCGTACACAGGCCACGAAGAAACCAACCTCATCACAGACAGAAAGGGAGAGGGCTGAAGCGTTGCAAGCTCTAGCAGCGCTTATGCAGGGCAAGAGTCCTGCCCCAGAGGTGGAGGCCCGGTCTTCGGGAGAGACTGAAGAAAATGAGTCCGACACTTCCCGCAGTGACAGTGTGAAGCTGCCTGTGGTGACATCGAAGACAGCGGAGGAAATTATCTGAGGCAGTTGGAACATTGAGGTGACTTTGCTACCCGGAGGGGTGTTGACCTGCGGTTTGCTGATCCAGGTCCCGAGCTGCCCCACCTTATACAGGGCAGGTGTGCTCTGGATGGTTTGTGCGTCCTGATCTATGTCTTATAGGCTAACCCCCGCTGTGTGCCTTACTAGGGGGCTGTTTACGATGGTGGGCGGATCACCACCGCTGGCCCGGTGGTGGCGATCCTCCCGCCATTGTAACCTGATTTACCCCCGCCATATTATAATGGCGGGGGTATTACAGCGGACGCAAAGTGCGTCTGCCGCTTTTCTGCCGATCGGCAATCGTTCCGATTGCCGACCGGGCGGACTTGGGCCACAATATGGTGGCAGTGCATAGCAGGCACCGCCATCCATATTAGGATGCTGGGATGTAAAGGCCTTTCGCGTCATGGAAAGGGTGGCGGAGATTTGCTATAGGGGCCCGTTGCGGTCCCCCGTGGTGTGAGGGTGCACTTGGGGTTACCCATGGTACCCCCTCCATTTCCATGCACAAGGTGGCAGGCACCGCGCGGTGCCTGCCACGTTGTGCATGGAAATGCACAACATGGCAATTTGGCATTGCGGCGGGTGCTGCTGTAAGCAGCACCCGCTGCAATGTTAAACTGCAGAATGCGATCGCCAGGATGGCGGTCGCATCCTAATTCGTGGTGCAGGACTGCCGCATGTCTGGCGGCCTGGACCCAACACCGCAGGGATGGCGGGCAGACTTAAGTCTGCCCGCCATTCTAATCACCCGCTAGGTTGGGCCTCATCTAGTACAAAATGTTTCACACGTTGTTTGGGCGGCAGGCCGTTGTCGGACTGCCCTGGGGTAGGGGAGTTGACCAATATGGGGGTCCTTTTGTTTGCCTTTTATGTTTTGATGTTTGCAGTGGGGGTGCATTAATGTAAGGGGGTGGGGGAGGGCTTCCTTTTGTGGGTTGCTTTGTAATACCCAAATTGAATGGTGGACGCTCATAACACTATACGGTTCCTAATATTGAACATTTGTGGTATGGGGTCTATGGCAAAGCGCCACAGTATTTATTCATACCTGAGGCGCAGGGACATACACATTGAGTTCCTTCAGGAAACACACCTAAACAGTGAGGAAGTGGGGAAGCTGAAGTGGTGATGGAGAGGCCAGGTCTTCCCGACCACCTCCTCGGCTTTCGCCAGGGTAGTACTGATTTGGGTCAAGCATGGGGTCACTTTTGCCCCTGAGCGTTCGTGGTTTGATACAGAAGGACGGTATGCCCTAATCACGGGGAGGCTGGCGGGTCAGGGAGTCACACTTGGCAATATATAAGCACCTAATCAAGACCGGATCGGCTTCCTGGAGTCCTTCTCTGCCTTAATGGCTAATAACTTAAATGGTTACATAACACTGTAGGGGGACTTTAAATGTGTTGCGGATGTTGCTACCGACCGTTCGCACCCTCACTTGTTGGGGTCAAAGCCACACCACACGGCTATGGGATTCCGCACTTGGATATCCCACTGGGGCCTTGAGGACACTTGGAGATTGCAACATAACAGAGATAGGAAGTACTCCTTTTTGCCGGTGCATCAGGAACACACTAGGCTTGATACATTTCTTTGTTCTCCTGCCTTTAATAGCTCCATCATACACTGAATATTTAGGGCGCACAGTGTTGGACCATAGCCCACTGATAATGACACACCGGCCCCCGGGAAGGCGACCTCCGATCCCTACCTGGAAATTGAATCTGGCAATGCTTGAGGATGCCCCTCTCCGAACGTCATTACATGCACTTCTGGACACGTACTTTCCCACTAATGCCAACACAGCATCATCTTCTCAAGTAGAGTGGGAGGCATTTAAAGTGGTTGTAAGGGGGCACTGTATGGGACAGGGAAGTGGGTCCCATAGGGAGCTCCGTCAAGAAATTTTGGATTTGGAGGGGAGCATCCGCAGCTTAGATAATATTCAGGGTACGGATGATGCTGCTCGTGTGACACTACAGGTCACACACGCAAAATATAACAATGCAATTGGGCGGCTAGGATGTTACTGTCACGGCTGCCGTCACCACTGATCCAAGATGGCGGCTCGGGACTGCGCATGCGCGAGGAAGTCAGGCAGGCACAAAAGCCTGACTTCCACCGGATATCGCGCTTTGCATACGAGATTTCCTGAACTCCTGTTTCACGCCGATTCCCTGGCGTCTTGTTACGTTTCCTGTACCCGGCAAGCCTCGCCACTTGAATTCCTACGGACCTGCTCCCTGTGTGGTCTCTCGGAGTTGAGACCTCGGCCACCCGCTGGCCGTGCTGCAGCCGTTTGATCAGCCCTGCTATTAATTGTTGGGCCCGTACAATCCTCTAGCCGGTTTCCAGAGGGGGGGGGGGGGGGGTTGCCGTGGGCAGGCAGAGCGAAGGCTTTGGGTTCCGCTTGTCGGCCGGACTCTGCTGTTCCGCTGGCCGGCCGGAATACGGGCTGGTCGCTCTGCTTGTCTGTCGGATTGCCCCTACTCTGTGGTCCCGCTAATCTGCCCCCAATATCCCATGTAGCCAACTGCTCTTCAGAGTTGGCAGAAACTTGGACCATTTTTGGCTGGTTACTCTGCTTTTCGGTTGGACGACTCCTTGCTACAGTCTGTCTAATCTGCCCTAAAGACTCCCATTCAAATCCTGTTGTATGGTACCACGGGCGGAGACACAGACTACTAAGTGGACTTTTGAGTTACGGTAACAGCGAGTATTCGCTGCCTTTTTACTTTCCTTTATGCATTGGACTTCTTTTCATGACGATAGTAGATATTATTCTCAATGTTAAGAAGTGCAAATGTCAAGCCTGTTTTGTCCTGAAGATGGTTAGGACCCATGAGTTCCTTCACCAAGCAGTAATGTAGCCAGAATGGTGAGCATGATTATTGTTAACAAGACTCTACTAATATAACACCTAAGGAGTATAGTGTATGATAGTACTGCTTCCTCTACTTCTTTCCACAGCCCAGTGTTCTGGATTATTCTACCGCTTCCTCAGCTCTATTCAGGAGAAGGGAGGATTAAGGTACTAGTAAAGAGGGATAATAGTGGTTGCATGCAGTCAGGAATATAAGTGGTTGCAGACACTGTCACTTAACCCACCCCTTCTTTTCTTTAGAAGAAGGTCTCCTGGAAGGTGAATCACGCCGAGGGATTCCTCCCCTTTTTCCCTTGTTTTGTCTCCCTTCTTTCCCTGATCACCATTGTGGCTTAGAGTTTGATAGGCGGGATAGGTGGTTGGGGGAGGTTGCGGATCTTGTCTTCAGTTCTTGGGCGCTTCTGCAGAAATACAGGTGAGCTCCTGACAACCCTGACAGATACAACTACAAGGACTACTTGGATAGAGTGTAGAGGGAGGAAGGGAAGGCGGGCCGTCTGCTAGCAAGGCTAAGCAGACCCGAACTAGGGGCGCCGCCAATTACCCAACTTAGCTTAGATACCGAGGACGTGATGTACGGCCCAGATATGATGAATGATTCCTTTTTAGCATATTATGAGCGATTGTAAACGGCCCCGGCCTCCCTGCTGAATATAAGCGAGTTCCTGGGCTCTTTACCGTTTCGTACGTTAGATGAGGAAGATCGGGAGGATTGGGGGAACCACTAAGTTTACAGGAAATGAAAGCAGTCATTAGTGCATTAGCATCTGGCAAAATGCAGGGGCCAGACGGCCTCTCGGCGGAATTTTACAAACGCTTTGGAGACATATAAGCACTGCAATTAGACAAACTGTATGCAGCCGTGGATGAAAGTGGGGAATTGCCCTGCTCCACTCAGACTGCTTTAGTGGTCGCTCTCCTGAAGACTAAGAAGACAGAGGCTGCACTGAAAGATTACAGGCCCCTCTCCATGCTTAATCTGGACTTTAAAATCCTTAGTAAGGTGTTGGCTGGCAGGCTACTCCCACATATAAGGGCACTAGTTCACCCCGACCAGGATGGGTTTATCCTCTCTCGCAGCACCTCTTATAACCTTCGCAGGCTCTACTCAATCCTCTACCATGTCGAGGCCCCATCCAAACACCACACAGCGGTTCTATCAGTCGACCTAGAAAAAGCTTTTGAGAGGGTGGGTTGGGAGTACTTGTTTGAGGTGTTGCTACGTATAGGCCTGGGGGGGGAGTGGTTGCAGTGGGTGCGACTCCTATATGCTACACCCATGGCAAGGGTTAAAACAGGCAGAGCAATCTCCAGACAGTATAAGATCGTGCAGGACTAGGCAGCCTTGCCCCCTTTCTGCCCTCCTGTTTGCCCTGGCAATCAAGCCTCTCACTGAAAGGGTCCGCCAGGGAGGAGACGGGATTGGTTTGTCTATAGGAGGGCGGCTACGTCATGTCTCTTTATACGCAGATGATCTGCTGATACATTTGTCAGAGGCAGTCATAGGCACCTCCGTGGCCATATTAATCCTGGATGACTTTGCACTGCTTTCGGGACTCCGAGTCAATAAAACTAAGACATATCTATTTCCGGTAGCAGGACCGACGTACAGACCTGAGGCATTGATGGCTGAAATATTATGGTCTCAGTGTACGTTTAAATACTTGGGCATACACATATTCCATTCCTCGATCCTGCGTGCACTTTTAGAGCACATTGCAACTACCCATCATGGCCCGGATCTCCCTATCTACAATGGTCATGCTCCCTCGCCTATTGTATTTCTTTGTCAACCTTCCAGTCCTTATGCCATGCAGCTGGTTCCGCCCCTTGAATGCCCTACTACGAGATCTGGTGTGGGGAGATGGGCACCCTAGGGTGTCTCTTAAAACACTACAATGCCCTATGTCGGATGGTGGGCTCGGGGTACCGAACATTGAATTTTATATGCTCGCTGCTCACCTACAGTGGCTGGCGCAGTGGGTGGAGGGAGTGAACCAGGAGGTTCGTATCACACCCAGAATCCTGCCCTAGTACTGTGATGGCAAAGCTACTAATCCCAGCAACGCCCACCCCGTACTGTTCATTATTGCAGCGCACGACCTTCCAGACCTGGAGACGGTCTCAGAGCAAGGAGCAGCGAACCACCAAGTACACCCCTATGTTGCCATTCGTGGGGTTACCCCCAAATTCTATTTACGAGCGAGCAAATGGCTCGCTGGTCAGAGGTAGGGTTGGACAATGTTGGGGATTGCTACCTGGACAAAGCTGTGCTTCCTTTTGAAGAGCTTAGTCAATCAATCAATCAATCAATCAATCAAGAAATTTGTATAGCGCGCTACTCACCCGGAGGGTCTCAAGGCGCTTGGGGGGGGAGGGGTCCGCTACTGCTCGAATAGCCAGGTCTTGAGTTGCTTCCTGAAGGAGAGGTGGTCTTGGGTACGACGGAGGTGGATGGGGAGGGAGTTCGAAGTCTTGGCTGCCAGGTAGGAGAAGGATCTTCCTCCCATGGTGGCTCTTCGAATGCGTGGAACCGCGGCGAGGGCGTGACTGGTCGATCGCAGTTGGCGGGTGGGAGTGTAGAAGGTCAGGCGGTTGTTGAGGTACCTGGGGCCCAGGTCGTGGAGGGCCTTGTGTGCGTGGGTGAGGAGACGGAACATGATTCTCTTGCTGACGGGGAGCCAGTGCAGGTCTCTCAGGTGTCCGGAGATGTGGCTGTGTCGGGGGATGTCCAGGATGAGTCGTGTGGAGGCGTTCTGGATGCGTTTGAGTCTTTTCTGTAGTTTGGCTGTGGTTCCGGTGTAGAGGGTGTTACCGTAGTCCAGTCGGCTGGTGATGAGTGCTTGGGTGACCGTCTTCCTGGTTTCGGTGGGGATCCATCGGAAGATCTTTCGGAGCATGCGTAGGATGTTGAAACACGATGATGAGACGGCGTTGACTTGTCTGGTCATCGAGAGGGAGGAGTCCAGGATGAAGCCCAGGTTGCGTGCATGGT
The DNA here is from genome assembly GCF_964204655.1 of Triturus cristatus. Classification (NCBI taxonomy): domain Eukaryota; kingdom Metazoa; phylum Chordata; class Amphibia; order Caudata; family Salamandridae; genus Triturus; species Triturus cristatus. The sequence goes on from NC_140584.1 coordinate 1,202,551,663, forward strand.
CTGTTGGTTTGGGTGCGCTGCCTAGGGCCGGGGGCCACCATGAGTCGTCCCAGGCAGAGGGTGATGATCCAAGGATGAGGACTTCCGTCTTGTCTGAGTTCAGTTTCAGGCGGCTGTTCTTCATCTACTCGGCCACTTCTTTCATCCCTTCGCGTAGGTTGGTTCTGGCGGTGGCAGGGTCGTTGGTGAGGGAGAGGATCAGCTGGGTGTCGTCGGCGTAGGAGATGATGTTGAGGTTGTGTTGGCGTGCGATTGCTGCGAGGGGGCTCATGTAGACGTTGAAGAGGGTGGGGCTGAGTGATGATCCTTGTGGTACGCCGCAGATGACTTCGGTGGCCTTGGATCTGAACGGGGGGAGGCGGACTGTCTGGGTTCTTCCGGCGAGGAACGCGATGATCCACTCCAGGGCCTTCTCTTGGATACCGACGTTGCTGAGGCGTTGTACTAGGGTGCGGTGGCAGACAGTATCGAACGCTGAGGAGAGGTCCAGGAGGATGAGGTCCGCTGTTTCCCCGTTGTCGAGCAGGGTTCGGATGTCGTCAGTGGCTGCGATGAGGGCGGTCTCGGTGCTGTGGTTGGCTCGGAATCCGGACTGTGAGTGGTCGAGGGATCCGTTCGTCTCGAGGAAGGCGGCAAGCTGTCTGTTGACGGTCTTCTCGATGACTTTGGCAGGAAACGGGAGGAGCGAGATGGGGCGGTAGTTCTTGAGGTCGGTGGGGTCTGCTGAAGGTTTCTTCAATAGGGCGCTGAGTTCGGCATGCTTCCAGCTTTCCGGGAAGGTGGCGGTGTTGAAGGAGCAGTTGATGATGTCCCGGAGATGGGGTGCGATGACGGAGTCGGCCTTGTTGAAGACGTGGTGGGGGCATGGGTCGGTTGGCGATCCGGAGTGGATGGTGTTCATCGTGCGGATGGTGTCTTCGGTGCTGACCGGGGTCCAGGCGTGGAGAGTGATGGTGGGGGGCGTTGGTTCTGTGGTAGGGTGCGTGGACTGTTCGCCGAAGCTGTTGTGTATGTCTGCGATCTTGCTGTGGAAGAACGAGGCGAGTGAGTCGCAGAGGTCTTGTGAGGGAGTGATGTCATTGTTTAAGGCACTGGGGTTGGAGAGCTCTTTGATGATGGTGAAGAGTTCCTTGCTGTTGTGTGCATTGTTGTCTAGTCGATCCTTGAATGCTGACTTCTTGGTGGTGTGGATCAGCTGGTGGTGTTTGCGGGTGGCGTGCTTGAGGGCGGTCATGTTGTCTGTGGTCGGGTTTTTTCGCCAAGCTTTCTTGAGGGTGCGGCAGTTCTTCTTGGAGTTCTTGAGGTCGTCGTTGAACCAGGAGGCATTCTTGCTTCCGGGCCTGCTGGGATGGTTTTTCAGGGGTGCGAGGTCGTCAGCGCAGTTGGTGATCCACTGTGTGAGTTTGTTGGCTGCTTGGTTGGGGTCCGTTGATCTGGCGGGAGGGTTCTGGTTCAGTGATGTGGTGAGCTGGTCGGTGGTGATCTTGTTCCAGCTCCTGCAGGGGACCTGTTGCAGGAGGTGGTGGGTCGTGGTCTTTCTGAAGCTGAAGTGGACGCAGCTGTGGTCTGTCCAGTGGAGTCCGGTGGAGTGGCTGAAGGAGATGTACTTGCTGGAGGAGAAGATTGGGTCGAGTGTGTGTCCGGCGTAGTGGGTAAGGGTGTTCACCAGTTGCTTGAGTCCGAGGTTGGCGAGGTTGTCCAGCAGGGTGGTGGTGTTGTTGTCGTTATTGAGGAGTGTGGACTTCCCCAGGCCAGTTCTTACAATATGAGACTTTGCTGCGCACGTTTGGGCAGTTATGGAATAAAGGGAGGGAAGGACCAGAGACACACCAGGTACTACATGCCTTAATTACCCTCGGGACAGCAGGGCATCTAGTGAAATGGCTATTCGCTACACTGCAAACAGCGTTAGTGGGTCCCTTGTGCGGATAACGGGCAAAATGGGATAGAATCGTGAGCACAGAGATTTCAGACTCGGAGTGGCATAGGGTCTTGCACTATCCCAAAAAGATCTCTTGCAATACATGTTTAAAATGCATACAATTCCACCATACACACATGTCATACATGACACCTCACTACCTTAATGTGACATATACGGGGGAAAATCCGACTATGTCCCAGATGCATGCACCCAGATGCAGACTTTGGCCATGTGACTTAGGACTGTCAAAGCCTATGTCCCTCCTGGGAAGCTGTGCTGAGCAAGCTCAAGGTGGCGTAGGGCAGGGTGCTGGCCCCCACAGTGAAGGCTTGTTTATTGGGTCTTTTCCCAAAGCAGCCAAAGCGTAAAGTTGGGAATAGGCTGATAGACCTTTCACAGGGTATCGCCAAGCGCAAAATAGCGATGGAGTGGATGTCTCCGAGGGGGCCTCAATTCGAGACTTGGAATAGGGACATCATCATGTGGGCTGGGGCAGAAGAAAGAGCGCTCAGCTGGGAAGAGTCCAAGGGTATGAGGAAGCACCCAATAGCCGAACAATGGAGAGAGGTGCTGGTAGCATGAGGAAAGCCTGAGGATACTAAGAGTGAGAAGGCAGGACCAGGACTGGGGTCCTGCTCTGAGGGCGCAAAACATGACAGCCCACTGCGGCCTCCAGACGACCCTGAGCGCTGACCCAAGTGGCAGATGTCCATGAGAAATTGCCATTCAGAGATCTGACGATCAGATGAGGGCGATATAGCGATAGCGGGGTACTCTCCCCCCCCCACCCTCCAGACCCATAAGTGGCCTATTTGCACTATGACTTCCCCCTCAGGTTATAGTGTCAAATATGATCTACTTTACTCCTCTGCTCTGGTTTTATTTACTTTTCTTTCATTATTGCTTCCCTTTTTGTTATGAGGTTTGTATTCAATAAATAGAGTAGCATTTAGATGATTACAAATGGTATGTATATACTCAGGATCGATTATGGAAAACACCCATTTATAAGTTCTCGTAAACAGATTTCAGTGAAACATGTATTAGACACTATGGTCATTAATTGAAGATGTTAGTAATTTATTGGACTACAGTCCCCTAATGGGTGTGCAGGTTACTAGATGAGCAACCGCATTAGGGATTGTCATTATTTCCTGTAGATAAAATCTGAAACAGTTCATGATGCGATTTAAACGTCATTTAGTGCAATGTTTTTACTCACAATTTCTTTCCATTCTGTATCAAAAGTGACGAACTTGAAAAAATACCAATAAAAATATGTTTTTAAAACAAATGTGTAGATAACTGTTCTGGTCAGGTACAGTGCTGTAGAAGTGTGTGTACTGGGGTAAACATCTTATCACTGTTCTCATGGGACACAGTCATCATTGAATCCAGGACAACTGCACAGAATGTCATATGCATAGCCCTTAGACATTGTTGCCAAGCTGACCTTGACCAATGTGTACAGGTGTCTGGCTCAGAAACATGTTGCATGTGAGCTAAGGTTCAGTCACTATGTCATCCTTACAGGTCAATCCCTATGAAAAGGCCAAGCTGTGGAGACCATCACCTGGAATGTTTGCTCCGTGGGGTTGGAGCTTCAGGGCGTCCATCATTGCCACAAGAGGTGGCAAGACCTTCATGGCTGGACCAAGATGATCGCTGAAGTCCAGCTGGGCCTGTCACGTCCAGGTAAGAGCGGCAGGTGCCGAACACTGACCCCCCACATGCTCCGCATCCTAGCGGTGGTCTTCCCTGACCTGGATGGCCAGTTGAAAGCCACACCGCAGCAAGGAGGGGGTGAGTATGTGCCTTGTCGCACACCTTTGTTAAACATGCATGTTAAAGTACCTTAGTCTGCTGCCACTTTTACAGGTTGTAAGTCAGCCAAACCCACTGATCAGTTTTGTAAAATGCATATGCACAACGATAGTTCGATGCCCGGTAATGCCCCCTTTCATCAGGGAGATGTGAATCAGTTATGTTCAGTGACCCTTGACCCGGTCACTCCACTCCGCTTGGCCCCCGTGTGCCCAGATTCTGCTGCTGCTGCCTTCTTGGCCTCTCTAGCTGCCCCCTCTCCTTAAGGCCCCTGCTCTCCAGGCTTGCCCAGGCTTGCCCTCGCTCTCCCGCTCCGTCTTCCCGCTCTTTCCACCCTCCCTTCCGCTCCCCGCCGCTGCTCTCCGGTGGCCCCGCCCCCTTCTCTTGGCACCCGCTCCCCATTCGCCGCCCCGCTCCCGCCTCCCAGCTTCTCCTCCCTCCCACTTCGCCATATATGGCAGGGACCGCGCGTACACGCAGCGGCCACGCGCAGCGGGCGCGCCGATTGCGCGCCAAAGGCAAGCCCGTCTACGCCTGTCCACGCCTGGACCGCGCCTAGTGCCAGAGCCCCTGGACCCCGCCGGAGCCAGCCAACCCGACAGAGATACGACGCCACCACCCTCCACGCACTCAACACCGGCCGACAGCCAGCCTGCTACCAAGCCAATCCGAAACGCACCCACGGAGCATTCACCTGCCATGCTTCACCTGCACCCGATCCTGCACCGCACCCACCAAGCCAGGCTCCAGCAACGACCACCTCAAGTGCATCTTGCTCAACACCCGCTCCATCCACAGGCACGCTGTCGAACTCTGGAACCTTCTCGACACAACAGCACCAGACGTCGCCTTCCTCACAGAAACATGGATGAACGCCTCCTCAGCTCCCGACATCGCCATAGCCATCCCGGATGGCTACAAGATCGCCCGGAAGGACCACGTCAACCAAGCCGGAGGAGGCATCACCATCGTCCACAGAAACACCATCCGAATCACGACCAACTCCGACGACACCCTCACCGCCGCCGAACACCTTCTCTTCCAGATACACACCGACGCCAAGATCACCCTCAGAGGCACCCTCGTCTACAGACCCCCGGGACCACGCACACAATTCAGCGAAGCCATCGCAGACTTCGTCAGTCCGCACGCCCTTACCTCCTCAGACTACATCCTCCTAGGAGACCTCAACTTCCACCTGGAGAACAACAATGACAGCAACACCGCCACCCTGCTGGACAACCTCGGACTCCTCAAGCAACTGGTGAACACCCCCACCCACATCGCCGGCCACACGCTTGACCCCATCTTCTCCTCCATCAAGCACATCTCCTTCAGCCACTCCACCGGACTGCACTGGACAGACCACAGCTGCGTCCACTTCAACTTCAGGAGAACCACGACCCACAACCACCCTCAACAGGTTCGCGCAGAAGCTGGAGCAAGATCACCGCCGACCAGCTCACCACCTCCCTCAGCCAGAACCCCCCCACCAACACGACGGACCCCAACGAAGCAGCCCGCAACCTCACACAGTGGCTCACCAACTGCACCGATGACCTCGCACCACTGAAGAACCCCCCCAGCAGACATGGCAGCAAGAAAGCCTCCTGGTTCACCAACGACCTCAAAAACTCCAAGAAAACCTGCCGTACCCTCGAGAAAGCCTGGCGCCACGACCAGACTACAGAAAACATGACAGCCCTCAAGAACGCCACCCGCAAACACCACCAACTGATCCGCACCACCAAAAGGACCACATTCAAAGAACGACTGGTCAACAACTCCCACAACAGCAAGGAACTCTTCAGCATCATCAAAGAGCTCTCCAGCCCCAGCGCCTGCAACAACGACATCACACCCTCGCAGGACCTCTGCTACTCACTCGCCTCGTTCTTTCACCACAAGATTGCCGACATACACAACAGTTTAGGCGCACAGACCGCGCACCCTACCACCGATCCGGCACCCCCCACCACCACCCTCCGCACCTGGACGACGGTCAGCACAGAAGATACCACCCACACGATGAACACCATCCACTCCGGCTCCCCAACCGACCCCTGCCCACACCACATCTTCAACCAAGCCGACTCCATCATCGCACCCCAACTCCGGAACATCATCAACAGCTCCTTCGCATCCGCCACCTTCCCAGAGAGTTGGAAACACGCCGAGCTCAGCGCCCTCCTGAAGAAACCCCCCGCGGACCCCACCGGCCTCAAGAACTTCCGCCCCATCTCGCTCCTCCCCTTTCCGACCAAAGTAATCGAGAAGATCGTCAACAAACAACTCTCCGCCTTCCTCCAGACCAACGGATCCCTCGACCCCTCGCAGTCTGGCTTCCGAGCAAACCACAGCACCGAGACCGCCCTCATCGCAGCCACCGACGACATCAGGTCCCTGCTGGACAACGGGGAAACAGCTGCCCTCATCCTCCTGGATCTCTCGGCAGCCTTCGACACCGTATGTCACCACACCCTTCGACACCGTATGTCACCACACCCTGATACAGCGCCTCAGCAACATCGGAATCCAAGGAAAGGCCTTGGAGTGGATCATCTCGTTCCTCGCCGGCAGAACCCAGAGAGTCCGCCTTCCCCCGTTCCGGTCTGTGGCCACCGAAGTCATCTGCGGCGTCCCGCAAGGATCCTAGCTCAGCCCCACCCTCTTCAACGTCTACATGAGCCCCCTCGCAGCCATCGCACGCCAACACAACCTCAACATCATCTCCTACGCCGACGACACCCAGCTGATCCTCTCCCTCACCAACGACCCCACCACAGCCAGAGCCAACCTCCAGGAAGGAATGAAAGACGTCGCGGAATGGATGAAGCTCAGCCGGCTGAAACTGAACTCAAATGAGACGGAAGTCCTCATCCTGGGAACATCCCCCTCCGCCTGGGACGACTCCTGGTGGCCTCCTGCCCTGGGCTCCGCTCCAAAGCCAACGGACCATGCTCGCAACCTGGGCTTCATCCTGGACTCCTCCCTCACGATGACCAAGCAAGTCAACGCCGTCTCGTCATCCTGCTTCAACACCCTGCGCATGCTCCGAAAGGTCTTCCGGTGGATACCCACCGACACCAGGAAGACAGTCACCCAGGCCCTCGTCACCAGCCGACTGGACTACGGAAACACCCTCTACGCTGGAACCACAGCCAAACTACAGAAAAGACTCCAGCGCATACAGAACGCCTCTGCACGACTTATCCTGGACACCCCCCGCTTCAGCCACATCTCTCCTCAGCTAAGAGACCTGCACTGGCTCCCCATCAGCAAGAGGATCACGTTCAGACTCCTCACCCACGCACACAAGGCTCTCCACGACATGGGACCCACATACCTCAACAACCGCCTCACATTCTACACACCCACCCGCCACCTCCGCTCCGCTCCGCCAGCCTCGCCCTCGCCACCGTCCCCGCGCATCCGCAAGACCACCGCCGGAGGAAGATCCTTCTCCTACCTGGCGGCCAAGACATGGAACTCCCTCCCCACCCACCTACGACTGACCCAGAACCACCTCTCCTTCAGGAAACAGCTCAAGACCTGGCTCTTGGAGCAGTAGCGGATCCCCCTCCCCCCAGCGTATTGAGACCCTACGGGTGAGTAGCGCGCTTTACAAATTGATTGATTGATTGATTGATTGATTGAATGACGTGACAGTATTGCCATGCTCATGTGATCACCAAAATTCACAAAATATGAATGGAGGCACCCTTCTGGAGTAATGCAATTGACCAACATGTGGTAGCACATTGACTAATGTATCAATCAATCAATCAAACATTTGTAGAGTGCACTACATACCCGTGAGGGTCTGGGAGAGGGGGGGGGGGGGCGCTACTGATCAAACAGTCAGGTCTTGAGGAGCCTCCTGAAGGTCAGCAGGTCTGTATAACCTGTTATCAGTGTGGTTTCCACAAATCTTTGAAGCATGTTGTAATAGGAGCACACAGGAGTGAAGAGGCCATGCAATACATCCCTGCAGTAGGTGACATCAATATTGAGGCCTTGGTGAGTTTTGCTTGCTCATTGTGCCAAGGTTAGGTCCCAGCAGTGGTGCTCAATGTTACTTAATGTATCCCATGGGCCAATTACAGGTATGCTAACTCTGGTCTGTCACATGATTGTGTGGATGATTCCATTCTCTCAATCCAAAAGAGCGAGTCCATGTGTCTTTTTCTGTAACAGTGACAACACATGCCATTCATTGTCAGACATAGGTGGTCACTGGTTGAAACATGCCTGAAAATGTGAGGTGCGCTGATAGATATACCTTCACAACAGTTGCCATGTGTGTAAATGCTGTTGACTATACATACTTGGAGCTTTGTAAGCCATGTGTATGATGCATCACGGTCAGCCTGAGAGGTGTAAATTATGCATCATTTGAAGTAAGTCACCACAATGAGATCTAACAGAGCTTTCAGGACAGTAGAGACCTTTTTCGTACAAGAGAGAAAAACATATACATGACTACAGCAAGACTTTTTTAAATCATATGTTGAGTCCCTACATCTGACCTCATTATCCTTGACCCAGTATTTGCCTATTATCACCATTTTGTTTTTGTCATTAATGATTAAGCCCATTTTACAGTTACACCGGAGGGGAGAGGAAACCCCAACCCCCTGTTTACTGTGTGGCTCTACGCCACGACGTCCAGTGACCTGCCAGCATACCAGGAGGCGCTTAAAATCAGTGCGGGCTTCCCGCAGTGCGGGAGCCAGTTTTGCAGTTGCACCGGAGGGGGAGAGGAAACCACAACCCCCAGTTTCCTTTGCGGCTCTACGCTGCTCAGGTCCCGCGACTTGCCAGCGCGCCAGGAGGCGCTTAAAATCAGCGCAGGCTTCCCATCCACGGCTGCCTGAGGCTGGGCTGGGCTGCCCCCTTTGGTCTTTCTGATTCCTGCCCCACTCTGAACTTGTGACCTGTTGTGGAAGTTACCATCATAAATAGGGGGGCAGACTCTCTGCCCCACCGTGCAACGCAGCCCTAAACGAATACCTTCGCATTTGGATGTAGCGGCAAGAGGTGGCTGCCCCTCTTTTGCCTGTCGGAGGAGTAAAGTGTTGTTTAAGGACCAGCTACCCTACCCACAAGTAAGTGACACTGTAGGCAATTCAGCCTCAGGTGTGTGTGTTAAAAGGTTGAAAATGGTCAAACGAAAGGCTGGCGGGACAAAGGCCTCAGTTGAGCCAGCGGTCGTTACCAAACGGACCACAATAGACACCTTTCTGGCACGAGCAGTGGGAGCTCTGACTAAGGAGACCAGGCCGAACGGCGCTTATCACTGTGTGTACCCGGGGCAAGGGGCGAAGGCGAAGCAATGGCATCTATTTTGAACCAAACTTTGGTGTCACCAAAAGATAAGGAGTGTCAGAGAGCTAAACCCGTAGAGGACGGGGGGGCCTCCTCGCCCTCCAATCACAGTTCGAACAGTGGGGGGTGGAACCTGAGGAAATATGAATTTTGTGATCAGTTATGTCCCCTATCGTAGACCCCAACGGCTCCATGTACATGCTATACGTACATGTATGTTCCCTCCTGCTCCAGTTTTGAAGACGCAAATATATGTGCGTCCACCGTCAACATGTCCTCTTTCAGATCCACCATGAATGGGTCAGATATTCCTTTTCTAAGTATGAAAGGCCACCGACTTTATGTGGTTCACTTTCCACATTTTACAGATTCAGGCGAGTAGGCCCGAATTCTGTCACCAAGCCTTTTCCTGCCTTCTGCCTCTGAAAGCTCCAGTCTGAGCCTGCATCTGTGACCATGAACTTTGTCTTACTCCCTGTGCGGCTAACGGTGCCTGATCCAGCCCGTAGCCTGCCAGAAAACTGTATTTCACCTTCAAGATTATCTCCTCCGCCCCTCATCCGATGCATTCCTGTCTAGCAGTTTAGGTAAACATTCCTCCAGCTACCGTGCAAAGGGGCCAGGCCTCGCTGTCCTCATGCAAGTAATTCATAAACCCTGTTACCATGGAATATTCCTACCCCCTCGCATCTAGTGTAGACACTTAGACGCTTGTACACGCACTAACAGTCAGTATAGTCAGTATAGAATAAGATTCTATCCTAAGAGACCTCTCTTTTTGGATAACACAGTTCTTTAAACATAGGATATTAGATATGATTTGGGATTAGGTTGACATAACCCCAGACTTCTGTCTCCACATGTAGAGCTAAATGTCAAGTCCCATTCTCCCCCTAGTTGCATGTCAAATCACACGTCATGCTGCTGCGCGCGCATCTCTGCCAAGTATTTTTGCTGACTACCCCTTATCGAGGTCCCTGTGGATCAAGAAGGACCTTATGTACACAGTGAACTATTAGGCCAAGATAGAAAATTTTTACTTGATACAGGGGCAAGCCGAACAACCATAAAACGTAGTGAAGTTCCAGGGGCACCCCTCTCAGGCTCACAGAATATTTCCCTTGGTTTTTCAGGAAAACCTATCATTAACGAAGTATCACAGCCTCTTCCACTTACGATTGGTCCCTTGACACGAACTACAGATTTATTGCTTACTAAATCATGTCCAGAAAACCTGTTAGGTATAAAAACATTGAAAGCTCTAGGAGCTATAATATGTTGTTCTCCGGAAGGAGTAAGATTGTTTTTACGTGATTTCAAAGGGCACTATGTGTCCCGAGACATGGATCACCGACTGCAGACTTTACCCACACATTTATGGGCACAAGGCCCTACAGATGTTGGTTGCATGAACATTACACCATATCGAGTCACACTAAAGACAGGAGTGGTACTACCACGAATGCGACAATACAAGTTACCCCCAGATGCTGTAGTGGCTTTACTGCAAATCATTGACGAGCTTATTACCCAAGGAGTGGTTGTGGAAACCGACTCCAATGTATGTAATTCCCCGATAATTCCGATTCTTAAACGAACTGATCCAAAAGCCCCGCCAGTATATCGATTGGTTATTGATCTGCGCGAATTAAATAAATGTATTGTACCACAATACCCCGTAGTCCCAGACATTTCTTCATTACTGACAGCCATTGATTCCGAAGCAACATTCTTTACTGTAATTGATCTCAAGAATGCCTTTTTCAGCGTCCCAATAGATCCGGAAAGCCAATACTTGTTCGGATTTAGTTTAAATGGACGAAGCTTTAAATTCACACGCGCACCTCAAGGATTCACAGAAAGCCCCAGCATTTATAGCCAAGCACTGAAACGAGAACTTGACAGTATCCACATGCCAGTCAACACTGCCCTGCTTCAATATGTCGATGATCTGCTGATCACCGCTAGAAGCGAACCTGAATGTGAAAAAGCCTCACTGACGGTTTTACAATTTTTGGCCGAAAAGGGGCACAAGGTGTCCCCTTCTAAGCTGCAATTCTGTGCCCAGCGAGTTGTTTACCTTGGGCACTCGCTGTCCAAGGAGGGAAGGCAGCTTACGTCAGATCGCATCCAGTTAATTGCTAACATGCCAATACCCAAGACACAAAAGGAGGTACGGGCTTTTATAGGCCTCACTTCGTATTGTAGGCAGTGGATCCCTCAGTATGCATTTCTAGCAAAACCACTCATTCAGTTGACAACACAGGAGGCGGCCACATCGACTGTCCTCCCTTGGACTCAGGAACATACACAAGCTTTTGAAAGCCTAAAGAAAGCTTTATGTCAAGCACCTGTTTTAGCAACACCATGTTACAATAAACATTTTACGCTCTTTGTTACAGAACGCGAAGGTACTGCCTTGTCAGTACTCACACAGGAACAAGCAGGATCACACAAACCATGTGCTTATTTTTCTAGTACATTAGATCCCGTAGCTCAGGCTCTGCCTGCGTGCCTGAAATCAGTGGCAGCGACAGCTTTAGCAATCAGACAAAGCGATGCCATAGAGTTAGGACATCCATTGACAGTACAAGTACCACACGCAGTAGAGGTTCTTGTGAACCGAACGCAAACACAACACTTGACTATAGCAAGACTTACCGGTTACGAATTGACATTGTTTCAGCCACACATAGAAATCAGACGTTGTAGTACATTGAATCCTGCCACACTTTTGCCAGTAAACGGAACAGACCCACTAGCACATGATTGTATTGAAGTTATTACTATCACGACGAAACCCAGACAAGATTTGACAGACGTCCCATTGTCAAATCCAGACCTGACGTTGTATGTAGATGGTTCATGTATGAGAACAAGTACAGGAGAGCTAGTGGCCGCGTATGCAGTCACAACAGACACTGAAGTCATTGAAACATATTGCATAAATACCTTGTCAGCTCAAGCAGCAGAGCTCATCGCTCTGACACAAGCCTGTATTCAAGCCACAAATAAGAAAGTCAACATATACACTGATTCACGTTATGCATTCGGAGTTGTACATGACTTCGGCATGCTGTGGCGAGAGAGAGGTTATTTAACTTCTCACGGTGCCCACATTCAGCACGGACCCCTCATTCATGCCTTATTAGATGCAATACATCTACCCACTGCAATATCAATTATGAAATGTAAAGCTCATACGAAAGTTACTGATATCATTTCCCAAGGCAATGATCTAGCTGACAGAACAGCTAAACAGACTGCTCAAACTCACACATCTGACATGACAAAGACAATAGTTCTGACACCAACACATTGCATGACGGTTAAGGATCCCGCTCTTGACGTAATTGACATACAGACACATGCTACACCAGATGAAATAAAGAAATGGACTGAATTAGGAGGGATCCAAACGAATCAAGGATGGATGACGAAGGAAAAATCTGTATGGTTCCTTCCTGACTCTATGGTTCAAGTTATCATTAATACAATACATAGTCCAGCGCACCTAGGAGAAAAGGCTATGCTAGACAGCATTCAACACATTTGGTTCAACAAACATTTACGAGCAGCAGCTAAACAAAAAGTTCGTACCTGTATGATCTGTTGTCAGTTTAACCCAGGTAAAAGCATTCCCGTAGAACAGGGTGGATTTCAGCCTCCTGATCACCCTTTTGAAGTCCTCCAGATGGATTATATCCAGATGGAACGATGTCGAGGATTCAAATATGTTCTCGTAGTTGTCTGTGCTCTTTCCCGTTGGACAGAAGCATACCCGGTTTCAGATTACACTGCCCCGACTACTGCCAAACAGTTAGTTCGAGAATTCTTCCCACGGTACGGTTTACCACGTGTTGTCTACTCAGATAACGGCCAGCCGTTCTCATCCGAACTAATGAAACACGTTTCACTTTTGTTAGGCTATCAATGGAAATTTCACTGTGTCCGACACCCCGAGGCAGCAGGTCTCGTGGAACGACATAACCAAACTCTGAAAATTAGATTGTCCAAAATATGTAGAGAGAAAGGTGTTGATTGGGTAGTAGCCTTACCAGTTGCACTCTTTTACATGAGAATGGTAGCGCACTCTCGAACAGGGCTATCCCCTTATGAGGTGATCTTTGGCAGACCACCAAATATGTGGGGGACGCCTATACCACGCAAAATAACTGAAGTTGACTGTAATATGCTGACAGATTACCTGGCTTCCTTGATGTCTGCACTACAATCTTGTCGTTCACAGGTAGCTGCAGCCTTTCCCGACAACACCGAGGTGAAACCCCATGACGTAGTTCCCGGGGACCTGGTGTTAGTGCGGAATTTTGACCGGAAGACTCAGCTGGATCCTAGGTGGAAATCGCCTCAACTTGTACTACTCACCACGAGGACAGCCGTGAAGATCGAAGGTCGCAAAGGATGGCTACATTCAAGTCATATCAAGAAATTTCATGGACTACCGTCTGATGTAAACGTTACACCTCGCGTGTCTTCACCGATTGACTCAAAGCTTCCTTTGGTTGAACAAAGCGATAAGGAACTATACAAACTAAAATTACGGTCTAGTAAGTCAGACAATTTGATTGTTTAAGTCCTCTCCAAGGTGAATCGGTCGAATTTGTCTCTGACATGTATCCCCTAGACCTGAATAGAGAAAGAAACCGAAAGATGCAGTTGAAAAAGCATGCGTACTGTAAATCACTGCGTAGTCATTGCACAGTGACGTTATTAATTTTGTTTTTCTTAAGTTTTTTAATAATCGCTGCAAGTATATTGTTGCACATATATTATCCTATTTCTGAACATGTTTACAATGTTACTACTGAACATTCTTTTAGTGAATTACCCCCGCATGAGTTGTCCTATAGATTTGCGCTGCGCAATAACACTTTTATTAGTATGTTACATCATTCCCATCAGACTAGCAATGCTACAAATTGTTGGATATGTGGCCGACTCCCTCCCTATCAGAACTATAAGGGAATTCTGCCTCTCTTTCCATATCCGTTTACACACAATGGCTCCTGTGGAGCATGGTTTAGTTTAATTAATTCCTTAGATTCAAACTCAGTAGCTTATCAAGACAACTGGGTATGGGGAAACCTGAACATAGTTTTGCTTAAAGTCTGCTACCCTAACAAGGAGGGACTTCCCAAAAGAACAGGAACTGATCTAGAAAATGAAGTATACGGATTAGGTAATTTTACACTTAACCTCATGATCCTGAACGTTGAATCTGAAGCTACACAAATCTTGCCCGCCATGTCCGTATTCCCAGTAAAAGGGGAACTATGTATAAGAAAGAATGGCTCCATACACATGGGCCATAGTAAATGCACCACTGTGATAAAATTCAGTGATCAAGGCAAGTCTACGTTTAGAGCTTCTCGTCATTCCTACTTTATATGTGGCCAGACCGCATATATACGCCTACCTCTAGATTGGGATGGTACCTGTTACATAGCATTCCTCCTACCACCTGTTTTCCTAGCTCCTCCTGATTATCATAGAAATACTCATTTAGTACACAATAGACAGCAGAGAGATCTCCCAATCGTCGATTACACTGAAACAGCATGGGAAAAATACACAGATTTCAATAAAGGTTTCTTCCCCTATATAGGTACAGTCACTAATAGTAAGTTGATACGTAGATTAACCAGAACCCTTGAAGCAGTAGTGAACGAAACTATTTCCGCCTTAGGCAATTTAACAGAAGAGCAGTCTGCTATGCGGATTGTTGTGCTTCAAAATCGTCTTGTCCTTGACGTCATCCTGGCCGATAGGGGCGGAGCTTGTAGGGTCATCGGATCAAGTTGTTGCATTTTCATACCAGAAAATTCGCCGTCAGTATATAAAGCCATAACCCGCCTTCATAAGATTGTAAGCCAGATACACCAGAGTCCAGGCACCTGGACTTGGTCCGGTTGGTCCTGGGGCGTGTTGTCAGCCTGGGGATGGAGAATGCTCTCCTTCCTAGGTATTGGCTTTCTCATACTATTCAGTTGCTGCTTATGTCTACAATGTGGGCCAGCGATTTGTGGTCTGTGTGCCACCTCGTGTATCCCACATCCAAGTTTTCATTCGAGATCCCGGAAGAAGAAAGAAGAACAAATGATGTTATATGAACAGATCGATGGATTGATGAAGATCGATATCTCCTAAGGGTCCGAAGGGGACAAGGAGGGAATGAGGAAATATGAATTTTGTGATCAGTTATGTCCCCTATCGTAGACCCCAACGGCTCCATGTACATGCTATACGTACATGTATGTTCCCTCCTGCTCCAGTTTTGAAGACGCAAATATATGTGCGTCCACCGTCAACATGTCCTCTTTCAGATCCACCATGAATGGGTCAGATATTCCTTTTCTAAGTATGAAAGGCCACCGACTTTATGTGGTTCACTTTCCACATTTTACAGATTCAGGCGAGTAGGCCCGAATTCTGTCACCAAGCCTTTTCCTGCCTTCTGCCTCTGAAAGCTCCAGTCTGAGCCTGCATCTGTGACCATGAACTTTGTCTTACTCCCTGCGCGGCTAACGGTGCCTGATCCAGCCCGTAGCCTGCCAGAAAACTGTATTTCACCTTCAAGATTATCTCCTCCGCCCCTCATCCGATGCATTCCTGTCTAGCAGTTTAGGTAAACATTCCTCCAGCTACCGTGCAAAGGGGCCAGGCCTCGCTGTCCTCATGCAAGTAATTCATAAACCCTGTTACCATGGAATATTCCTACCCCCTCGCATCTAGTGTAGACACTTAGACGCTTGTACACGCACTAACAGTCAGTATAGTCAGTATAGAATAAGATTCTATCCTAAGAGACCTCTCTTTTTGGATAACACAGTTCTTTAAACATAGGATATTAGATATGATTTGGGATTAGGTTGACATAACCCCAGACTTCTGTCTCCACATGTAGAGCTAAATGTCAAGTCCCATTCTCCCCCTAGTTGCATGTCAAATCACACGTCATGCTGCTGCGCGCGCATCTCTGCCAAGTATTTTTGCTGACATTGCGAAATTCTTTCATGGAACCACCCATTTGTGACATCATACCTAATGACGTTCTTTAGTTACGCCTAGTTCCACCCATTTTAGTTACGCATGTATGTCTTTATCTCTGTTATCAACTGTTACGCCTCCTGCATCTGTTTCACTGTAATGCCTCTTCTATAAAAATGATTACCTGTCAATAATGTATTGCCCTTCACTTCCTGAACCTCCGTGGTGATGGAATATGAAGCCCACAATTCGAATTGTTATTGGAATAAAGCCCGTTCCGAATCTCTAATACCACGGATTCTGCCTCTTATTTTACTGAGCTATTCTTATTAATTTTCCGCATCAAATTAAGTACCGGTAATTAAATTATTTACCACAAACCTATGCCGGCTACAAACTCAACACCACCTTCGCCTACTATCATGTCTGTAGCAAAATGAAAGAGCAAGTCAGAGAACACTACTCATATAAATGATCCCACTTGGTCCAATCAAAAGCCCAGGATTTGTATAATTACCTTGATGACGTGGATAATGCCATCTGGAAACCATTTTCGGACAAATTAACTGTTATTGTCAACGAATTATTAGCACTGATAAAAATTAAAATGGACAAACTGGAGGGAGGGTTCGAAATTGTTACTACCGCTTAAAGTAACTAGCCTGGTATCTTACAAACACAGTCCTTGGGAGGGAAAGGAGGTACAACCAAAAATCCCCAATACAATTGATGTCTATACAATGGCTGGGACTGTTGAGCAGCCAGCCACAAGTGCAGCCCCTAGCTGGCCATGATCAAACCCGATATCCAGCGTAGGGTTAGGACCCATTAATACAATTTCTACTCTGCCATCTACAGAAAACCAAAGCCACGTAGCCCTCAATGTAAATTATACACCTAACAACTGTAATCATGCCCATGAGCAAGTAACCATCACCCTCCCCTCAGCTTGCTGCCCCTATGTGGCCTTTCTGGCAAATGTCCACCCACTAATAAATGGTACTAGGGAAACAGCGGAAGGCCTAAAGAACAAAGTGGTCCATTGGCTTAGTTCCAAATGCCTGTTTTCACCAACTAAAGCAGAACAGATTCTATTCACACGGGTAAGGTGGATAGGCCCAAAAATGAAAAGCTAGGGGGGGATTACATTATTATAATTAACCATGACCACATCCAGGCCTACCCTCAGAGTAGAGGCCCTAAGATTGGCTTATCCCTGTTTCCAGGCTTTATCTTTGTCAAATAGGTTCCAACCACTAAGTACAATGGAAGATAACGATTGACACAGTAGCGTTGAATCGTTGAATATGTGGCAGTTAATACAGTAAAGTATTATAGCAAGGAGGCGGCCAAGTCCTAGGAGAGTAATGTGCCACCCAATGCCAATAACTGGGACCATGATAAGGCCATTAAGCTTACTAGGGAGCTGCCCAAGCCTGGAATACATATTCATGCCTACCGTACGATCCGCAGTAAAGCAGTAACTTTAACCTCAACCATGATTTAAACTAATGGGTCGCAGGGTGGGCTACATAGCTTTGCAACATGGAATGTAAACGGGCTTATGAACAAATTAGGGAATCCTGCCTGGCTTAATTTTATATTGAAATATGAAATAATGTGTTTTACAAGAAACATGGTGCTTGAAACCTATACATGTAGATGGGTTCTCTTCATATTCCTTAGAAGCAACACAGCATCACCTGCAGAGTGGCCTAAAGGGGAGCAGTTCACCCTTATTTCCAACAACATCTCAGTTAAAGTTAATATGATTTTGATCCACTTTTTCTATAATTATGGCTGAAGAAAAATGGAGAGAAAGACCTGGTTATAATAAACTACTATAATAATGTGTTTAATGCAACACGTATTAGTGTGGCACGGCATTAGATCACCATTTGGAAACCTTCCTAAATGTTATACATACTAATTATATGGTAATATGGGCAGGAGATTTTAACAATCAAGCCTGTGCTCTAGGTGATACTCGGACATGTGATTGTACTAATCAGGATGGGATGGGATATGACCATTTTTGCAATAATAAATATGGTGAAACTTTGAATTTTATTATTACCAAATACGATTTCGAATTATTGAGGTAAGATTGTGATATAAATGGTGAAAGAATTCCAACATTTACGGGTTGGAATTCGATCTCCATCATTGACCATTTGCTGATATCAGCATCTGCAAATCTTCTGTGTGGTACGCCCACCAACGTAACGGCGTTACTAATTGACCATAATTTGATCACAATGCCAGTATATCTTTGGATTAGTGGCACCATATTTACCAGGCTGTAAACAGCATCACTGCAAGCAGGCCTAATGGTATTCGAATTAAATGAGAAGGTGTTGATCCCCCCACTAAGTTGCAAACAATAGTAGAAAAAATATTGTGGAAATTGACTACTCAATCCAGGAGGACATTGGGCCTAATTTGATAGTTAAAGATTTTATTCAAATTACCAGCTCCATAAACCTACTACTTACACGCCACCCCATTAGGAAGTGGCGTGGAAGAGGTGTGGCGCAGCGGAGGGAGAGGTGTGGTGCCACGGCCAGGGCGACTGACGCTGGAATCTGGGGATCACGGTTCGATCCCCGGCGCAGGCGGCAGATTAGCCCAGCACCATGTGACTCTGGGCAATAGCTTGCTTAATCTTCCTGACAGCCTCCAGCGCCTAGAGACCCTTATGGGTGATTGTTCTGTGCCAATTCGGTACCTCGCGGTGAAGGTAGCTTAAAAATGGGAGGTAGCATGGTGTGTTTCCGGGTCATGGATTCAGGAGACCCGTGCGGACCTAGTGCATGGTCGCCATCTTGGAATGGTTAACTGGTCATGGGTCGCATCGGCAGTGTGCTTGGCAGGGGAAGAAAGGAGCACAGAACTCAGGGGCCATGTTGGTTTGCATACTATAGCTAGATGCGTGGATAGGTTCTGAGGTTGTGCGGTGGCAGAGCGTGACGCACGTTATCTAATTTCGGGCACCATCTTGGAACAGGGAAGGCTACTGGGGAAGTCACTGGTGTGTATCATGTTATCATGTCATGTGGAAATGTATCAGTCGGAGGGCACCATATTAGAATGGTGAAAGCTACTGGGGAAGTCACTGGTGTGTATCATGTCATCATATCATTTAGGAACCGTTACAGTTGGCTGGCTCCATAATGGTACGGGGAGTGGATGTGATGGTGGCTGAAGGGTATCGTGTCTATATATGGATTGCAGGGATTGGTCCCAAGCGTCTACGGTGTGACGTGAAACATGTCATGAGAGCTAGTAGCATCGGGGCTATACTGCGCATCATGTCCCTAATAGACCCAGTCCAACAGACAGATGCCATTCACAAGGCAGTGTGGGGAAGGTTAGTCCAAAAAGTCAATGCAGTAGTGAAGTGGGTTGCCATCATGGCTGGCTCCGAGACTGACATTTGGCAGGTGCTTTGCCAAGGGATATTTCCAGGGATTTCTTAGGACGGCCCCTTCGTCGCTTGGCAGGGGGGCCTCTGCTGTAGGGCCAGTGGGGTCTGAGGACTCACCCCTCTGTGCCCGTAGGGGAGGATGATGAGCTGTCATCGTGCGGCCCACCAGGGGAAGGTGGAGGTGTTGTTTGTGGCGTTGGCCTGTCCCTCAGTACCACCACTAGCTGGCCCAAGAGGTCCACAATTTGGCCCTTGAGGGTGTCCATGGATCTCATCAGCAGGAGGAGCTCACGGGAATCTTTTTCTGACCGGTCCGTTCGTCTCTGGGCCCGTTCATAGGCCCCAAGGACTCTGTTTATGTTGTCCAAGGCTTCGGTCCCAGGCTCTGGCTGTCTGTATCTGACCCTGTCACTCCCACCTGCCCTGCTGCCAAAGACCTGTTGCCTTACCACAGTGAGCCCCCGCATCCTCTCCCTGCCCTCCTCAGTTGGTGGTGTGGGGTGGTCCTCCTCTGGGACAGAGAGAGTGTTGCAGGTAGCACTGGTGGTGGTGGTGGTGGTGGTGGAGGACGCACAGGCCGTAACAGCAGGGGTCTGCAGAGAGGTTGGTGTTGCTGAAGATGTGGTGGCGGGGACGATGTGGTCCTAGGACCTGTTACGCCCTGGCCGGCTCCGAGCTCCTGGTCCTCTGAATCCCGGGAGTCAACATCCTAGAGTCCATGTTCCAGGGGGGGAGACCGGCTCTGCAGGTTGCTGGTGTTATCCTCTGCAGTCAGTTCTAGGTCACCTGCAGGTCAGATGGGAAATGGTCATTGTAGTGCACCCTGCAAGCTTTGTGTTAGCTGTGTATTATTCACTGTTTGTACACCACACAGTTCACTTATCATCACATTGTTTGTATGCGCACTACTGTGCCTCCTGAGATGATGTTGAGGTATATGTATTACTTGTCCATGGTGTGAGGTGTCAAAACATACCCTGCGCCACGTGCATATATTGTGATTACAGGGACATGTTGCCATCTTGGGACCAGCGCAACAGAGATTTTCTGTGAAGCCTCTTTGTTGATTACTCTGCCTTGTTAGACGTTACATCTGATGGATTTAGGCCCAGATCTCTGTACTGGGGTGAATGTATGACATTGTTCTGCATTCTGTCCATCAACTGTTGTTTTTGCATTTGTCACCCCGATTGAGACAGGTGTGCCAAGACGTGGGTCCCGTGCTCTCCATGCCACTGAAATCAAGCTATCCTGGCTGAAGAGGGGTGAAACCCTGAAACCGGTCCTAGGATGCTTGTTTCCAGTCCAGGGAGGACCTGGCTTGGCAGTTCGGGCTGAACTGTTCCCATGAGGCACAGGATCAAGACTGATTTGCATATGGCTGGGTTCAAACTGGAATGGCATGGTGAGCAAAAAACAATGGATTTTGGTCCAGATTTCTGTACTGGGGTGAATGTATGACATTGTTCTGCATTCTGTCCATCAACTGTTGTTTTTTTGCATTTGGCAGACGTTACATCTGAGCATGAACTGGCCATTGTCATCTCATGCATACCTATGTCATGTCATGTGCATATCTGAATTTGTACCACCAACCATGCTTTCTTTGTTTTCATATGGTCCTTGCTGCTCTGGCCCCATGGCGCTTACACATGGCATTCAGTGCTGTGCATGACTGTGCACAGACTTTCTTCTAGATGTGACTTGGTGTGTCACACTTTGGTTGCTGTGACAGTTTCATTATCTTAGCTGTCTGCACACTGAGAGTTGCAATAGGATCGGTGTGTATATTTGTGCAATGAAAGGGCTGGTGTTGTCATATGGCATCATGCTTTTTGAGAAGAATAGCTCGGTGCATGTACTGGCTAATTACCTGTTAGGTTTTCAAATTTGGCTTGGATTTGTGACACATCTGTGTGTGTGTGGTGGAGCATTCCATCCTGCTCAGGGGTGGGGAAAGAAAGCATGATATGTCTACCTAACTGTTAGTTTGAAGTGGACAGTGCAATGACTGACACATGCACCTGTGTGGGAGGGGGTTCTCCGTCTTGATGAGCTGGGGAACAAGGGGGCATGGTGGGAGTAGTACTGCAGTCTTCCCACCCCCAAACCCCCCTCTCTGTGGAGATGGCTACCTACCTGTAAGTTTGTTTGTAGTGATACAATGGCTTCCAACTGCTTCTGGGTGGGGGAGTGCTCCATCCTGGTCAGGTGTGGGACAGGGAGCCTGGTGGGAGTTGTAGTGCAGTCTTCCCACCCCCAAACACCCCAATCGGTGAAGATGGCTACCTACCTGTTATTTGTAAGTGTACAATGCAATGGCTGACACATGTATCTAGGTGGGAGAGAGTGCTCCATCTTGATGAACTGGGGAACAAGGGGGCATGGTGGGAGTTGTTGCGCTTGGCCTCCCACCCACAGACAGAACAACCTTGGTAAATGGCTGCCTACCTGTTAAGTTTGTTTGTAGTGATCTAATGGCTGCCACATGCTTCTGGGTGGTGGTGTGTGCTACATCCTGCACAGGGGTGGGTCAGGGGGGCTGGTGGGAGTTGTGGTGCAGGCCTTCCACCCCCAAACAGCCCTCCCTGGGAAGATGGCTACCTACCTGTGATATTGGTTGATGAGATACAATGGCTGCCACATCGTTTTGGGTGGGGGTGAGTGCTCCATCCTGCTCAGGGGTGGAACAGGGGTGCATGTTGGGAGTTGTATTGCAGGCCTCCCACTCCCAGACAGCCCTCCGTGTGAAGATGGCTACCTACCTGTTAGTTTGTTTGTACTGATCTAATGGCTGCCACATGCTTCTGGGTGGGAGGGAGTGCTCCATCCTGCTCAGGGGTGGGACAGGGGTGCATGGCCGGAGTTGTGGTACAGGCCTCCCACCCGGAAACAACCCTCCCAGTGAAGATGGCTACCTACCTATTAGTTTGTTTGTAGTGATCTAATGGCTGCCACATGCTTCTGGGTAGGAGTGAGTGCTCCATTCTGCTCAGGAAAGGGACAGGAGTGCCTGGTGGGAGTTGTGGTGCAGGCCTCCCACCCCCAAACAGCCCTCCCTGGGAAGATGGCTACCTACCTGTGAGTTTGGTTGAGGAGATACAATGACTGCCACATGCTTCTGGGTGGGGGGAATGCTCCATCCTGCTCAGGGGTGAGACAGGGGTGCATGGTGGGAGTTGTGGTGCAGACCTCCCACCCCCAAACAGCCTTCCCTGGGAAGATGGCTACCTACCTGTGAGTTTGGTTGATGAGTTAAAATGGCTGCCACATGCTTCTGGGTGTGGGGAAGTGCTCCATCCGGCTCAGGGGTGGGACGGGGTGCCTGGTGGGAGTTCTGGTGCTTGTTGCCTGGACACATGCCACCCTGTAAATGTTGTGTAGCTTTGGGGTGAATCAGATCTAGTGAATGTTACATCTGAGTAGGGTATTGTGGTGCAGATGGATGGACTTGGGCCTAGGAGGTGTAGCTTTGTAGTTGTGCAAGACAGTACATAGCAGTGTGATGATATACATTTGTTTGTACTTACCAGCCTGCACTCCCCCGGCTATTCCTGTGAGACTCTCTGGATGCAGTAGGCAAGCACCTTCTCCTCCCATGAAGTGAATGTTTTTAGTGGAATGGGAGGGCCACCGCCAGTCCTCTGAGCCAGCTCATGGTTCTTGCGCCTCTTCTTCACGACTGTCTTCAGGTCATGACACCGCCTCATGATTTCATTTCTGTTACGCAGGGTGGTCCCTACTGCATTGACCTTGTCAACTATCCTTACCCACATTTGTATTCTGGTGGCTAATGGTGTCAGTTGAAGCAGGTTACCAAACAATTGTGGTTCAACTCTGATTATCTCATTTACCATAACCTTCAACTCACTCTCTGAGAATGTTGGCATTTTCTGTGGTGCCATGGTGTGTGATGTGCCAATGGTTTAGAGGTGCAGGTGTGGAAGTGGTGGTTGTGGTGGTGATGTGTATTGTGTGTAATGTGCAAAGGGATTAGAGGTAAAGGTGTGAAAGTGGTGGTGGCGATGTGTGTGTGGTGTGATGATTTGCCTCTCCTTTCAACTGTGGTGTTTGTCCCTTCAGTAGTGGAGTATTGCAAAGGATTGTGGTCAAGGAAGGGGCTGGTTTTATACTCAGCTAGGTGGGTGTGTCAAAATGGGGTATTGCTGTCAGGTGTGTTGTGTGGGTTGTCCTTGGATTTGTAATTTTTGAATTTGCCATAGGGGTGTGTCTTTGAGATGTGTTAGGTGTTTTTGGGGGCAGGACTAGTTTGCTGTGTACACTTGATGGCCTTGCTGTGTATTTTTATTTCGACTGCCATTTTTTTCTTCTAGATGTGACTTGGTGTGTCACACTTTGGTTGCTGTGACAGTTTCATTATCTTAGCTGTCTGCACACTGAGAGTTGCAATAGGATCGGTGTGTATATTTGTGCAATGAAAGGGCTGGTGTTGTCATATGGCATCATGCTTTTTGAGAAGAATAGCACGGTGCATGTACTGGCTACTTACCTGTTAGGTTTTCAAATTTGGCTTGGATTTGTGACACATCTGTGTGTGTGTGGTGGAGCATTCCATCCTGCTCAGGGGTGGGGAAAGAAAGCATGATATGTCTACCTAACTGTTAGTTTGAAGTGGACAGTGCAATGACTGACACATGCACCTGTGTGGGAGGGGGTTCTCCGTCTTGATGAGCTGGGGAACAAGGGGGCATGGTGGGAGTAGTACTGCAGTCTTCCCACCCCCAAACCCCCCTCTCTGTGGAGATGGCTACCTACCTGTAAGTTTGTTTGTAGTGATACAATGGCTTCAAACTGCTTCTGGGTGGGGGAGTGCTCCATCCTGGTCAGGTGTGGGACAGGGGGCCTGGTGGGAGTTGTAGTGCAGTCTTCCTACCCCCAAACACCCCAATCTGTGAAGATGGCTACCTACCTGTTATTTGTAAGTGTACAATGCAATGGCTGACACATGTATCTAGGTGGGAGAGAGTGCTCCATCTTGATGAACTGGGGAACAAGGGGGCATGGTGGGAGTTGTTGCGCTTGGCCTCCCACCCACAGACAGAACAACCTTGGTAAATGGCTGCCTACCTGTTAAGTTTGTTTGTAGTGATCTAATGGCTGCCACATGCTTCTGGGTGGTGGTGTGTGCTACATCCTGCACAGGGGTGGGTCAGGGGGGCTGGTGGGAGTTGTGGTGCAGGCCTCCCACCCCCAAACAGCCCTCCCTGGGAAGATGGCTACCTACCTGTGATATTGGTTGATGAGATACAATGGCTGCCACATCGTTTTGGGTGGGGGTGAGTGCTCCATCCTGCTCAGGGGTGGAACAGGGGTGCATGTTGGGAGTTGTATTGCAGGCCTCCCGCTCCCAGACAGCCCTCCGTGTGAAGATGGCTACCTACCTGTTAGTTTGTTTGTACTGATCTAATGGCTGCCACATGCTTCTGGGTGGGAGGGAGTGCTCCATCCTGCTCAGGGGTGGGACAGGGGTGCATGGCCGGAGTTGTGATACAGGCCTCCCACCCGGAAACAAACCTCCCAGTGAAGATGGATACCTACCTATTAGTTTGTTTGTAGTGATCTAATGGCTGCCACATGCTTCTGGGTAGGAGTGAGTGCTCCATCCTGCTCAGGAAAGGGACAGGAGTGCCCGGTGGGAGTTGTGGTACAGGCCTCCCACCCCCAAACAGCCCTCCCTGGGAAGATGGCTACCTACCTGTGAGTTTGGTTGAGGAGATACAATGACTGCCACATGCTTCTGGGTGGGGGGAATGCTTCATCCTGCTCAGGGGTGAGACAGGGGTGCATGGTGGGAGTTGTGGTGCAGACCTCCCACCCCCAAACAGCCTTCCCTGGGAAGATGGCTACCTACCTGTGAGTTTGGTTGATGAGTTAAAATGGCTGCCACAGGCTTCTGGGTGTGGGGAAGTGCTCCATCCGGCTCAGGGGTGGGACGGGGTGCCTGGTGGGAGTTCTGGTGCTTGTTGCCTGGACACATGCCACCCTGTAAATGTTGTGTAGCTTTGGGGTGAATCAGATCTAGTGAATGTTACATATGAGTAGGGTATTGTGGTGCAGATGGATGGACTTGGGCCTAGGAGGTGTAGCTTTGTAGTTGTGCAAGACAGTACATAGCAGTGTGATGATATACATTTGTTTGTACTTACCAGCCTGCACTCCCCCGGCTATTCCTGTGAGACTCTCTGGATGCAGTAGGCAAGCACCTTCTCCTCCCATGAAGTGAATGTTTTTAGTGGAATGGGAGGGCCACCGCCAGTCCTCTGAGCCAGCTCATGGTTCTTGCGCCTCTTCTTCACGACTGTCTTCAGGTCATGACACCGCCTCATGATTTCATTTCTGTTACGCAGGGTGGTCCCTACTGCATTGACCTCGCCAACTATCCTTACCCACATTTGTATTCTGGTGGCTAATGGTGTCAGTTGAAGCAGGTTACCAAACAATTGTGGTTCAACTCTGATTATCTCATTTACCATAACCTTCAACTCACTCTCTGAGAATGTTGGCATTTTCTGTGGTGCCATGGTGTGTGATGTGCCAATGGTTTAGAGGTGCAGGTGTGGAAGTGGTGGTTGTGGTGGTGATGTGTATTGTGTGTAATGTGCAAAGGGATTAGAGGTAAAGGTGTGAAAGTGGTGGTGGCGATGTGTGTGTGGTGTGATGATTTGCCTCTCCTTTCAACTGTGGTGTTTGTCCCTTCAGTAGTGGAGTATTGCAAAGGATTGTGGTCAAGGAAGGGGCTGGTTTTATACTCAGCTAGGTGGGTGTGTCAAAATGGGGTATTGCTGTCAGGTGTGTTGAGTGGGTTGTCCTTGGATTTGTACTTTTTGAATTTGCCATAGGGGTGTGTCTTTGGGATGTGTTAGGTGTTTTTGGGGGCAGGACTAGTTTGCTGTGTACACTTGATGGCCTTGTTGTGTATTTTTATTTCGACTGCCATTTTTTTCACGGCGCGTAGCCAGGGGTGGCTATGCTACAGCCCTTTTGCCGTCTCTTCCATTCATCACTGTTTTCGACCACGGCGGTCTGAAACAGCGGAACGTACAGCGGTCACATCGGGGATATCCTAATTTTCCGGCCGGTGTCTCTGCTGTCCTGTCCGCGGGTTGGTGTGTTTCCGCCGCGAATCCGAATGCCGAGGATGGGTTTTTACCTTTTCCACCCGCTACGGGCGTATTTTCGGTGGTTCTTACCGCCGCGGTTGTTTTTTTGGGGTGGTAGATCCTAATCGGACCGTGGGTTTTGCTCCGGTACCGGCAGGCGATTGTTTTCCGCTGTCATGGAGGTCTGGGTGGTTTTCCGACCGCCATCCTAATGAGCCCCTTAGTTTTTACATGAAAACCTTGAAGGATCTACACAAATGACCCCTTGCTGAATTCAAAATTATGTCCACTTTTTAGAAATATATAGCTTTTCAGGATCTGTCATTGCTTTCATACCCATTTTTACCATTAACCGGAAGGAGGATGAAAGCACAAAAAATAGCACAAAATAGGCTATTTCCCAGAAAAATGCCAACACTGTGTAAAAAATGTTGGTGTTCTGATAAAAGTCTGCTTATCCCTGAAAGCTGGGAAGATTGTGATTTCAGCACCACAACCCCTTTGTTGATGCCATTTGTAGCGAACAAAACAGACGCTTTTTTCCCAATTTTCCAAAAACTTTTTTTAAAGAAATTGCTGTATTTTGGCTAATTTCTGGCTCCCCTCCAGGGGAATCAACAAAGCCTAGGTACCTTTAAAATCCTCATGATGTTGGAAGAAAAGGAGGCCAATTTGGCGTGGATATCTAATGTTGTCACTAAAGTTACAGGGCCTAAGTGTGAACTACCCCAAATAGCCCTAAAAAGGCTTTAAGGCTTAGCACGGGGGAGGTCTAGCAGTGAAGGGGTTAATGTTAGTTTTTTGGGGACAGCGTCATTTTGAAAATATTTTGGAAAAATTGATATGATATGTATTTAATTTAAATATTCAATTCTAAATTATATTGTTAATTATTTTCTTTTTGTAAAAAAAAAATTATGTGTGGAAAATATATTTCCATAACAATTTGCTACTATAAGATTTTTTATTTAATAATTAAACATGAGTTTTCAAAAATGTAGAGGTTTGCTAAGTGTCCCTAGGTGCCTGCAGAGCTAGGGTTAACAAGCATTGAAAATGCAATAGGTCTCGCCTTTGATTAAGCTAAAGCCATTTGCTTTGCTAATGGAATTGTATAGAAAAGCAAATGACTAACTTAATAAAAGGCGAGGCCTATTGCATTTTCAATGCTTGTTTGTGTTTATTAACTGCAAATAGTTCAAATTAAAAATGCCAGGTTTGTAAGAAACCTGCCATAAGGAATTACTGTTTTTAAAGCCGATCTCTGTTGTTGGGAAACCGAATGCCTACTATTCTCTAATGGGGGTCTCTGTTCCTAAGCTTCAGCAGGAGTCTTTTCATGCTAGTGTTGTCATCCCGTAAGCGCCACCCTTTATAAACCCGACGGTGCTTGAAACTAGTAAGGCTGACAGTTTTAAATGCCCCAATGGTTTTGTTGCTAACAATAGGCATCATGATAAGAGATAAAAAAGGTACTACAGCGTAACTTACCAAGCTGTAACAGCTTCTGAACGCAAGGGTCTAAAATCTGCGCAATAGGGCAAGACAGAAGGGATAAGACAGAAAAGTAACCATATACACCGCAGGCAAAAGATTTACAGTAAGCATTGTGCAGGTGCGCCTCTTAGAAAGGGGGTGATAGGTCGTGAGTGAGAACGGTCAGAAAAAGTGAGCTTGTGTCATCTAGGTGAGTAAATAAAGCACTCACGAGAGAAATAAACAGAACCTGTCAAAGTAGAGGATCGTTTGTGTGCTCACTGGAGCTATGCGATATATACATCTCATCATGAAATACTCAGCCTGAAAGAGAGAGCCCGTATGCATGTTTGCGCAAGCTATATGACGAATTGTACGGCAAGGAATAAAGGAACAACATAGTTCTAAATACACCAATAAGTAAAATGAAACAGAGAATTAGGAAATGTCTTAACAGACAAAAGTAAAATCACTCATAACTAAAACCCAAGGGTGTTACGTATCTACAATGGGGCCTTATTTGAAGTGGAGAAGCTATGTTATAAGTCACAGTGAAATAAAGGAAAACACAAAGTGCCAGGGTATCCGAACAGTAACCTGTGCGTCTCTGAGGGCGGCAGGGTCTGGGGGGTACTTACTAGATGAGTATAATCGCTCAAGTATCTGAAGCGTCCCAAAATGGGGACGCATAGTGTAGTCTCTGCAGTCCGGTCGCATTAGGGCAGCGCTCGGTTGCCTGCTCCAAGCAGGGAGGTCGGCCGGGCTGGCGTGCAGTACACGCGCGTGCGCATGGCGGCATGCTTTCACTTTAAACTGTGTTTAAAGTGAAAGCACGCCATGTTTAAATGGCGGCGGACTGTCCAATGTCCTTACATGCACGCGCATGCTGTTAGGTTTGGACAAATGGCGAGAGCAGCCATCTTTGTCCATCCCTGCGCTTGCATATAAGGCTTTGGGAGAATCGATTCCAAAAGGTCCTCAACTCTGGCGAGAGAAGCACATGCGCTGCTTTCGCCAGGCGAGACCTAAAAATCTACAGCTAGGCACTTTGCAAAAAAAGGGTCTGTTTCCACTGTGAAAACGTGGTGTATCTACGTTGCGTTTTGGGCGGTTTCCGACCCGGGCACTAGGCCACCCACACAAGTGAGGTACCATTTTTCTAGGGAGACTTTGGATGGAAATGTGTGGATCCACGCAAATTCCAGAACTTCCTACCACAGAAATGTGAGGAACATTTGGGATTTTTTGGACATATTTTGAGGTTTGCAAGGGATTCTGGTTAACAGAACCCTGGTGAGAGCCAGACAAGTCACCCCATTCTGGATTCCCCTGGGCGTCTAGCTTTAAAAAATGTATATGTTTGCTAGGTTTCCCTAGGTGCCGGCAGGGCTAGGGTTCAAAATCTACAGCTAGGCCCTTTGCAAAAATAGGGTCAGTTTTCACTGTGAAAATGTGTGTTGTGTCCACATTGCGTTTTGGGCCGTTTCCTCTCGGGAACAGTAGGCCTACCCACACAAGTGTGGTACAATTTGTCTCGTAAGACTTTGGGAAATGCGGGGTGGGTGGAATTTTGTGGATCCACCACAGAAATGTAAGAAAAATTTGTTTTTTTGGGACAAATTGTGAGGTTCGCAAGGGATTCTAGGTTACAGAACTGGGTGAGAGCCAGACAAGTCGCCCCATCCTGGATTCCCCTGGGAGTCTAGCTTTTACAAATTTATAGGTTTGCTAGGATTCCTTAGGTGCCGGCAGAGCTAGGGTTCAAGATCTACCGCTAGGCACTATGCAAAAAAAGGTGAGTTTTCACTGTGAAAATGTGTTGTTTCCACGTTGTGTCCTGGGCCGTTTCCTGTCGAGGGCACTAGGCCTACCCACACAAGTGTGGTACAATTTTTCTCGTAAGACTTTGGGAAATGCGGGGTGGGTGGAATTTTGTGGATCCACGCAGATTCCAGAACTTTCCACCACAGAAATGTGAGGAAAACTTTTTTTTTTTTTTTACTTATTTTATTAAATTTACATGGTAACATCCGGGCAGCAGCCCAGTATAATCACAGAGAAACATTGGATAATTCTAGAGTACCAGATTTGTATAAGAGATTAGCAACAGTAAAACATAAAACAATACAAACTTCGCGCAGACAATCCCATATCCTTATAATGTAGTAAATATGTTAGAATTCTTGCATCGCCTGGAGTCAAACATTGAGCGGGGTACATCATGGTCCAATACGGACGGGGAAACAAACGTATCGGGGGGTCTGAGAGGGCAGAGGGGGAAGATCAATACCCTGTAGGCGGCTCATCGGGACCATATTTTCCTGCGTTTCAGGGGACACCCTCTCTCCTGGAAGACCGCAATCTCTGCTTCCATACATTTATCTAGTTCTGTGCGCCATTTCCCCAGCATCGGAGGTGAAGTTCCCTTCCACAATAGAGCAATGTCGCACTTGTTTGTGGTGAGGGCCAAAAATAGGAGGTGCTGTTTGTACCGTTTTCCCCCTATACCCTCAGGGCTGTGTAATAAAAATTATTTGGGGTCATGTGGAAGATCCCAGGCCAACACTTTACCCAGACAGGCTGAGACCCTATGCCCGAAGGGTTGTAATACAGTACAGTCCCAAACTGTGTGTAAAAACGTCCACTCATCCCTTCAAGGCAGGGACTGGAGAGACTGAATGACCCCCATCTTCCAGAGGCAAAGTTGGTTATAATATACTCGGTGTATATGAAAATGTGTTTCTTTTGACAAATTTTGAGGTTCGTAAGGAATTCTGGGTAACATAACCTGGAGAGAGCCAGACAAGTCACCCCATCCTGGATTCCCTGTGTGTCTAGTTTTCAAAAATGTATAGGTTTGCTGGGATTCTCTAGGTGACGGCAGAGCTAGGGTTCAAAATCTACAGCTAGGCACTTTACAAAAAAAGGGTCAGTTTTCACTGTGAAAATGCGGTGTGTCCACGTTGCGTTTTGGGCCGTTTCCTGTTGCGGGCACTACACCTACCCACACTCGTGAGGTACCATTTTTATCGGGAGAATTAGGGGAACACAAAATTGTAGAGGAACTGTTATTACCTATTGACTTTTAATGCGTTTCTGCCTGCCAAATGTAAGACAATGTGTAAAAAAGAAGTCACTTAGAAAAATGACCTATAATTCACATTCTGGTATGGGTACCCACAATTTCGGAGATGTGCAAATAGCTACTGTTTCTAAACTCTATATTTATTTCCCGTTTCAGAAATACATAGGTGACTTTCATATCGATTTTTCCCTCTTCATATTTTCCAAAATGAATTACTATTTTACACAATAAAAAACCATTGCAAGACACTGCTCAGTTATTGGCTCTGGTTTCCTCGGGTTCTTGGTGAACCTACAAGTCCTATATATCCCCACAACCAGAAGGGTCCGGCAGTAGTAACGGTATATTCATTTAAACATCTGTCATAATTAGTAGAAGTTACAGGTGAAAACGTTAGCACAAATGACTGTTTTTTTAACTAATTTTCAATTTTTGCTATTTTCAACTCTTAGGGGCCGATTCCGATCCGGGTCGGAAGAGCACCGAACGCGATCCGGATGGAAAACCTACGAGCCGTACACGTGTTTTCCGCCCGACTCTTACAGCTGTACGAGCGAGCAAGTACGATGCGAGCTACGTGAAATTCACCGACCGAGTCGTTCCCGGGTCCGAACCGCTCCGTACGTCTCGGTTGGAAGCTAAACGTGGCGTGCAATGGATGCGATTTACGACCGAGCCAGTACGATGCACGCGTCGGACAGCCTGTGCGAGCCGGAGTGTCCGGCTCGCAAAACGTCCGGGTGGTTGCCTAGGGGAGTCCAGGTCAGACCCCCAGTCACCGGCAGCCCTACGACTCGGACACAGGGGGAGACCCAAGGGTCCCCCCAACACAGGCATGTACGCTGCGGATGGCACCGACACATACCTACTGTAGGGGGCGCCCTTGCGCGAGACGTACCAATTCAGTCAATGGGAGCCCATGTACGCGCTGTACGACCGGTTCCCATTGGCTTCTATGGGAGTCTGACTGAACCGAGTCTGGCAGCATACGGCTGCATCGTACTCGCTCAGTCGGACTGCAGGACTCTGGCTCGGTCAGAAAACACTCCGGATCCGGCTCGGTCAGAGTGCTTTCCGACCCGGATTGGAATCGGCACCTTAGTTTTTATACTAAAACCTTGAAGGATCTACACAAATGACCCCTTGCTGATTTCAAAATGTTGTCTACTTCTCAGAAATGTATAGCGTTCCAGGATCCATCATTGCTTTCATACCCATTTTTACCATTAACTGGAAGGAGGTTGAAAGCACAAAAAATATCAAAAATAGGCTATGTCTCAGAAAAATGTCAAAACTGTGTAAAAAAGTTTGGTTTTCTGACAAAAGTCTGCTTGTCCCTGAAAGCTGGGAAGATGGTGATTTCAGTCCCAACCCCTTTGTTGAGAACTGCTACGCTTAACCATCCCTCGCTTCACTGCAGTCAGCATGAGCATGCACCTAGAACCTGGTTCCCATGCCCATAGTCCTCCATTAGAAGTTTGATATTTCGTGGCACTTTTCGACTTTTACACTTTAAACATGTATATCTACTGGTACCCTTTCCGGATTTTAAGCAATTTTGTGTAATTTTGCCTATTTTTTTCTCCGATTAAGGTTGAGCCTAGACAGCGCTTGCACTGTCGCTTAGCGACCTGTTGTATATTGTTTGTGGAGTTAAACCTAAGCCTAAACTTTTTATTGTTACGTGGTGTACTTGGATCACATATATGTTATGTAATTTGTGTTTGTCTATATACTTTTGTATTTGGAATTTTGTGATTCTTGTGTACGTCAAAAAGTAAGGAGATTCTAAAATTAATCAAGTTTTCAAAAAATAAATACAACAAACTTTTTTGAAAATAAAAAATTAATTGTTCTGGATAACATTCAATTGATCATAGTAAATGGGTTATGTGATCATTAGATGAATGGGTGATTGAATGAAAATCATTGTAGGCCAAATCTTTTCTTGGTATGAGATGCTTCATCATCAGGGCATGCTCCTTGTCGGCCCGGCGCTGCAATGCACGACGGGCACCCATGAGGGGGCTCTTTGCTGAAGGTCTTTTAGTTATGCTGTAAGATGAGTGCGGGTGTGTGGGGAATGAGAAGTAGTGTGATGAGAGGAGTGAATAAAAACAGGTTTAGTGATACGGGGCTCGAGTAAACTTTACTAGTGAGGCTCACTAACCTGATTAAAACCAGTGTTGCTTATGTCAGATACAATGGGCCTAACAAGCTGTCATGATTAGTGTCTAAAAAACGTGGTCAACATGTTTCTTGCCTACTCTAGCCCTAAAGGGGTCTCTTGGCAATTCATCAGGACCAGGGAAGGATAAGCTACACTACTGTTTGACTGATTCTTTTGTGTGTAGCTCAAGTAATCAGTCATACAATATGTAACAACGTAAGATTCTACCTTGTTAATGAAGATGACCCGTTTTCTAGGTAAGAGCGAGTCTCACAGGACTCGACAGAGCGAACCACTCACTCGCTACTTGTTCGTGTTGTGTGCCTGCACACCTACCTTGTCTCGGTATTACTGCACACCCAGGTGTCTAAAAAAATCCTTCGACACAGTCCCAGAGGAGTAACCTCAAGCTGCCTTCAATCACCATGCTCACCTCCCCAGCAGAGCCCACTTTAAAACTTCAAAGCGGTCATAAATTCAACCGTCTGAAGCTAGAGTCATCTCAACACTCTTCCTGGAGAGGCAGAAACAAATGCTGCATACTAATTAACACTGTTTTAACCAGTTTCAGGGTTGTAAGAGGACAGAAAAAAGAAACAACATTGTTTCACTTCCCATGAAGACTGCTTCCTCAGCACTGCTGTAGACAGACAACAAGCATTCAACCCCACATAATCGAACGCAATGCCGCACAATTCCACAACACACAATTCAGCACCACACAATTCCATACCACGCAATATATTTAGTCTCCACCAAATACCACTCAACACCACATAATTCACCTCCACCAAATTACACGCAACTCAATACCATATAAATAACCCCACATAAATCCACTCTATGCCACGTAACAACAATCCACATAAATACACTCAACAACAATGCTACATAATTCTACTCAACATAATTTCACTTAACGCCACACTGTTCCAAGCTACACTATTCCACTTAACACAAATCTATTCGACACCACATAATTCAACACCAAACCCCCATAATTTCACTCCACACACAATTCCGCTACACATCACATATATCCAATTCACAACACATAATTATACATAATACCAGAAAATTTAACAGCACACCACGTAATTAAACTCCACTACATAATGCTCCTCAACACAAAATACCATACCACATAAATACACTCCATGACACACAATCCCACTCCACATATTTACAATTCAATCAAAAACACATAATTACCAGCGGCGGTCAGCACAGGTAAATGCGGTAGGGCGGGGTAGGTATGGGCAGGGGGAGATGATAGACGATGGAATAGGTACAATTACACAATACCTGTTCCGTTGTTTGTTGGCTTCCCCCCTGCCTCGCTCTGCCCCACCCTACACGCGCTTACCTGTGCCAGCCGCCGCTAATTACTATTCACTTATACCACGACGCACTATGCTACATAACTCTACTTAACAAATCCGCTCCACACCACACATTGCCACAACTAACAATTCCAATCCAATCCACATAATACCACTACACAGCACATACAACCACTCCACTCCATAACACATAGGTAAGAGACATTTACAATGCCAATAGCTCAAACTTTTTTTTATAACACCCAAACACACAGATCTGGAGCTTAGCTTTGACCTATTTATTCTTTTTAATCAGCAAAAAGGCAAAGCTATCTGTTGTAATTTACATTGTCTCTCCGTTCATTTCCATGGAGATGTGTCGCTGCAGCACCTTCCTCAATTGATTGTTTCCTGCCGGACCCTGCCTTGCCTGTTTTTCCGTTGTTGTAAGAGGAGACCGGGTGAATCATTTGGCTGCCCGGACCTGACAATTCTCCGTGCTCTGTGAGAGGTTGCTGGTGCTGTCTCTCCATCAGTTCCTGGAGACGCGACACTGCAGCCCCTCCTTTGGCCGGCGCTTCAAAAGTTACCAAATCGCTACGCTCCGGGCGCCCCAGTCACTTTGTGGCCGGTTTTCTTCTTTTGCTGGTGCTGTCTCTCCGTCAGCTCCTGGAGACGTGTCACTTCAGCACCTCCTTCGGCTGGCTCCTCACAAGTTACCTCATCGCTACGCTCCCGGCGCCCCAGTCACTTTGTGGCCGGTTTTCTTCGTCAGTTCCTCCAGGATTCCTGTGCCCCAGCCACCTCACAACCGGCATTCAGCTACAGTTCATGTCAGTAAGACTTTCTTTATTTTTATGTTCTGCACGTTGGTCTTTTCTGGTTGCTGGTGCGTTATCTCGGTGATACACACACCTGTTCTTCATACTCCTCACAGTTCTGGTTCGGGGGATTAATTTATCTTCTTCAACTGTCGAGTTTTCCTTCATGGGCATTTACTGCAGTCACCCATAGATTTTTGAACTTATGACTGACTTCTTTTCCGAGCTGTGTGCGTCTTCGGTGATACACACACCTTCTCACACAATTAAATCAATTCTAAGGTTATTCAGTTAACTCTTTATTTTTGCGTTGAGGACTTTCACCGTTCCACACCCAATTGCAGATACTTAACAGTTGCTCACTCGCCTTATGTGACTTGTGTTCTGTGATTCGCATAATTTCCTTTAATATTGTGCCTTATAATCATTTATCCTGTTTTTAGTTTTCTTCATTTACCATTTCATTCCCTTTCCTTGTGATTTTAGTTTAAGTATATTTCACACCTCTGCAGCTTTCGTTGCATTATGGGTACTCCAGGTATAAATCAACCTCCTTCTTTTTTAAATGATTGCGGTGATCCTGAAATTCATTGGAAGAACTGGGTAAAATTGTTTGAATCTTACCTCATTGCCATGAGAGGTGAAAAATGTTCAGCATTACGCAAACAACACATTCTTTTACATAATTTAGGAGTTCATGGCGTAAAGTGTATGAAACTCTGTCTGAACCTGAGTTAGATGATGATGATGATTCTGATGCCTATGATATTAATTTAATAAAATTAGAAGCTCATTTTGGAGAAAAAGTGAATGTGGTCTTAGAACGCCATAAGTTCTTTAGCAGAATTCAAGGGAAGAATGAGTCAATTAACAACTATATTGCAGCTCTCAGAGGTTTGACACAATTGTGTGATTTTGGAGACTTAAATGATTCCCTTATAAGAGACCAATTAGTTAGGTGCACAAATAGAACAAAAATTCAAGAGCAGTTACTTGCGAAAAACCCTTCCTTGAGAGAAGCTTTTGCAATTGCAACATGAATAGAACATACTGCCAAATGTATAAGAGAAATGAAATCTAAAGATGAAGTTATTGCGAATATTCATACAGAAAGTTCTAATAGTGATGTTCTAAAAATTAAAAACAAAGAAGTCACGAAAGAAACTTCTTCTACAAAACCTTCTAGAGATGGTCAATGTCTTAAATGTTTTAGATGTGGCAGCAGTAACCACCTAGCGAATAGTCCCTTTTGTTCCGCACGTGGAGTCACCTGTAAAAAATTTAACAAGAGAGGTCATTTAGCTAGAGTGTGTAGAGAAGGAGAAAATAATACTTCCGTAAAATTGGTTAATAACGATAATGACCCTCCAGCAAAATTTGTTTTTCAATTAAAAGACGCTGATGAGTCTTTCAAAACCAATTATCCTAAATGTACTGTGTATATTGATAACAAACCTGTGGAAATGGTCGCAGACTCCTGTTGCCCATTCACCCTCATCAATATTGCAGACTTCAAGAATTCCATGAGAAGTACTGATATAGAACTTAATTCTCCAGATATCTCTCCAGAAGGGTATACCAAGGATCACATTCCTCTCGTAGGTATGGTTACAGCCCATATTGATTTCAAAGGAAGATCTACAGTAGGGAAAGTGTATATAGTTGGGAATGGTGCTAATCTGCTTGGATGGCAACATCAGAAAGAGCTGGGGATTATTTTGGATCCCAACAATAAGGAACAAGTCATTTTAGTAGACAACTCTGATACCAACATTTCCTTATGTCATGAATTTCCTGATTTATTTGCAGACAAATTAGGAAAATTAAAAGATTTTCAACACAAAATTAAGGTCAGGCAAGGAGCCAAACCTGTTGTGCATAAAACTCGTCCAGTACCATTATTGTTGAGAGAGACCCTTAAAGCTGAATTCGATAAGTTGTGTGAGTTAGGAGTCATCCAACCCATTGATTCCTCAGAGTGGCTTGCCCCATTAGTCTTAGTGTCCAGAGCTAATGGCCAAGGCATTCGTCTCTGCGTGGACCTGCGCAGCCTTAACGAAAATATATGGGTAGAGAGGTTTCCCTTACCCAACATAAATGAAATGTTAAGTACTATGGGCAGACCTAAATTCTTTTCTGTTATTGATCTTTCAATGGCCTACCATCAGGTCGAATTGCACCCGGAGTCCAGACCCTTGACAGCATTCACTTCACCCTTCGGGGCGTACATATTCATCAGAATGCCTTTTGGTCTGGCCTCCGCAGCAGCAATTTTCCCAAAAAATGCTTCAACAAATCCTGGGAGACTCAGAAAATACTCTATGTTTCCAGGACGATATATTAATGTCCATGGAAGAACATGATAAAGTCCTTTACTCAGTTTGCAAAAAATTAATGGATGCCGGTTTAAATGTAAAACTGTAAAATTTGATAAGTGTAAGAGCAGAGTAAATTCAGTTGATTACTTGGGGCATATCATCTCCCAAGAAGGTTTCAGATCAAAGTACAGTCTCATTCAAGCCATCCAAGATTCCCCATATCCTACCAATAAAGTCGAATTAAGATCCTTTTTGGGTCTTGCTGACTATATGGCAAAATATGTAAAAGAAATTGCCGAATTGTGTGATGGATTGCGAGATCTTTAAAAAAAAAAAAGGCAAAGAATTCATATGGGAGAAGAGACATAATGACATGATTGACAGTCTTAAAAGACATATTCTCAAGTCACCTGCTTTAGGAACCTTTGATCACAAAAAGAAAAGGCTTTTAACCACAGATGCATCCAGCAAAGAGTTGGGGGCGACACTTTCACAAAAAAATTAACAAGGTGAAACCATAATAGCGTTTGCCTCTCGGTCCCTTACTCTCGCTGAACGCAATTATTCTGTTATTGAGCGGGAGGCGTTAGTGTGCTTCTGGGCAGTTAACCATTTTAAGTTCTTTTTGTGGGGTACCAAATTTGTGATTTGTACAGACCACAAACCTTTGACCTACATGTTCTCTTCCAAAAATGACAATAAATCTCCTCGCAACATGAAATGGGTGTTGGGATTAGAAAATTACTGTTTCAGGATAGAGTATTTGCCTGGACCTGAGAATGCTGTTGCCGACTACTTATCCAGGTCCCCCCTCAGTTCTAGTCAAAGTGAGGAACATCTTGATATGCCAATTTTATCTACACATCTTCCATCCATCACTAAAGAAGAATGGGAAGAAAGTATGGAAAATGACAAAGACTTATTGGTTTTAAAAAACTTTATCATTAACGGTTAGCCGGAGAATAAATCCCAAGTTCCAGACACAATTAAAGACTTTTGGGAAGTAAGATTTGAACTATCATTCATGGATAACAAAGTCTTCAGAAATGGGAAAATTGTTCCGCCAAGAAATATGAAGAACAAAATAATTGATCTAGCTCACGAAGGGCACTTAGGCAGGAGCCTTACGAAAAACAAACTTAGAAGTTGTTATTGGTTTCCTAAGATGGACTCCTTAGTAGAAGTCAAGGTGAAAGAATGCACCAGTTGTGCAAAAAGTGATAAGAGCAAAATATTAAGAAAAGTGCCCCTAGCTCCAGTTGAAGTTCCAGTGATTCCATGGACCAAGCTAGCCTTAGATATAATTGCTCCTATGGAAATTTTGGGAACTCATAAAAGGTTTATGTTTGTCCTTATAGATTATACATCACACTGGATTAACCTCAAATTTACTTCCACCACTAACACGACAAATCTTATTTCCTTCTTTGAAAATATATTTTTCTTTGAAGGAATCCCAGCCACCCTTATCACGGACAATGGAGTGCAGTTCACTTCTGATATGATGAAAGAGTTCTTGGTCAATCTAAACATAAAACATGAGAAAAACGCACTCTATTGCCCTAAAGCTAGCGGTCTGGTAGAAAGAGCCAACCGTATGATAAAGGATCATATTCAGTTAGCTATCTCTAGCAACCTTAAAGTGGAAGAATCCTTGAAAGAATTTATTTGGGCTTATCACACAACACCCAATCTTGTCACTGGTATATCTCCCTTTGTAATGTTAAGAGGGAGAGAAACCAGCACGAAGTTAAAAGCCAGGTGGTTGGAAGGGGGTAAGAAGGTCACGTACAACCAAGAAAAAATGCATCTAAAGACTCAACATCATCAAATGAAATACAAAAATTGGTATGACCAAAAACATGGAGTTAAAGAACTTGATCTTCATCCCAACACACCTGTTGTGATAAAAAAACCTCTCTTGTCCAACCAGGTGCAAGTAAGTATCTGCCTTCTCAAAGTGTGATTAAATCTAGCAGGAATGTAGTTCACCTTGACAATGGGCAGACTTGGAGTGGAGACAGATTGGTCAATGTCACTTAAACTTCTTTTGCACTATCTGTTTTTCCTTTTCCCAGGTAGGGAGATGTGTTGTAATTTACATTGTTCATGTTTTGTTGGTATCTTCATTTCACCTCTCTGCCCTCCCACATGGAATGT
This sequence comes from Triturus cristatus, assembly GCF_964204655.1. Taxonomy (NCBI): domain Eukaryota; kingdom Metazoa; phylum Chordata; class Amphibia; order Caudata; family Salamandridae; genus Triturus; species Triturus cristatus. Next base: position 1,202,591,647 of record NC_140584.1, read on the forward strand.
TCCATGAAGAGCTGACATTAGAATGTTGGGACGAAGAGACACGAGGAGACTGGGTGAATGGAATAAAGAAGCTAATTCCTACCTTCTAGGCTTCATCTCTTTTCATTAACAACATACAACACTATCCATGCCACATAATTCAACAGAGGATGTAGCCTAACAGCTAGAGCGCTCCACCTTGAAGTTTGGGAGCTGCGTTCGATTCTCAGCAAGGACGCTCAACATCCTGTTATTCCGGGCAAATCACTTAATCTCCCGTGCCTAAGAAAAATGAATGTATCCATCTGTAACGCAACTGGTGCTCATGTAAAGCGCTCTGATACATTTGAGTCAAGCTCACACTATATAAAAAAAACCTCCACATTCCCAATCCACACTACATAATTCAACACCAAACTACATCATTCAACACAATACACAAATCACAAACATCCAATCCACACCACAACACAAAATTCAACAGCACACCACATAACACAAAATACCATTCCACATAATTACTCTCCATAACACACAGTCCTACTCCAAATAATTCCAGTACACTCGCTACCACATGATTAAAATACACATAATTCCACAGCAAAGAATACCACATAATTCCACTACAAAAATCCAATCCACACGATACAATTCCACATCACACAATTCCACAACTAACTAAACCAATCTAACCCAACCCACATAATTCTGCTACACACCACATACATACACTCCATACCACACAGGGAAAATACATTGCTGTTTGCAATGCCAATAGCCCTAACTCAAACAAATGCAAGAACTTTTGCATTTAAAATGCTTATTACAAAATTAGTTTGGGCATTTAATATCATTGTGAATATGGTTGAAAAAGTATACAAAAATGGGCTCAGAAGCTGTAATAAAAGAAAATGGTATCATAGTACAAAATTTCTTAAACTTGCATTGAAGGAATTTGTTTGCAGTGGTGCCTCATTCAAGATGGTGGTTGTTTTGGAAAAGGATTCTACCTGGCGAAAGTGAAATTAAAGCGAAATAATGCGGGACTTGGAAATCTCATCTCTCAAGATTTTGTGGTAGTGCCATCTTGAATCTTTAGGCATAAAAGAAGAATGCGAAGTGAATCAAACCGCTTCCAAAACTTGCCGCTAGAATCTTGGAAACCGTGGAGTTTCTTGGAGCCACATTTTTAGGTCTCGGCCAGGCGAAAGCAGCGCATGCGCTGCTCTGCCATGAGCGGCCTTTTGGAATCGATACGATTCCAGCATGCACGCGGTGAGACAAACGAGACAGAAGATGTGCACGCGGGGATTGGATGCTTTACTGCCGGCTTGATACACTAGGGACTTTTTTTTTCGCCGCCATGAAAGCCAGTCTCCCGGTGCACATCTTCTGTCCGTCCCATGACAGGCCGCGCTTGTTGCTACATGGCCGGTCATTTTGGTCAAATGCTGTTTGATGTCATCTCCTTTGCAGTTCTCAGGGTCGAAGGTCGCGTGATATCACTTCTGCCAGTGCACCGTTCGGCCTATACTACACGCAGTGCACTGCATGGAATAATTTGCGGTTCCTTTTAGGAAACAATCCCTTTGTCAGACAGTATCCAGGTCGCCACACTCTAGGAGCGCCCAGTCTGAAGGCTGCTCTTGACCAGTTACAGCATGCAGTGGCCAGACTAGTGTTGGGATGGAAAAGAAGGACCTCAGCCTCAACAGCTATGAGCACCCTGCATTGGCTGCCAATTTATAAAAGGGTGCTGTTTAAAATCCTGCTAATCACCTTTAGGACATTTAACAAAACAGGACCCAAATACATCGAAAACATGTTCCAACGCTACGTCCCCTCCCGATGTCTGAGGTCCCAAAGAGAGAATCTCCTTACCATCCCCAAGTTTAGACTCAAAACCAGAGGAGGCAAAGCCCTGGCAGTTTTGGGGTCCAAAGCCTGGAATTCACTGCCGCCCCCACTCTGACATATCCCTACAGAAACCATTTTTAGAAGGACCCTTAAAACCTGGATCTACACCCTTTCCGATATACAATGCAATAACATGATATAACACAACAACCATGATACACCACAAGAACAAAGTCACCTGGTTCTTTTACACTCAGAAGCGCTAAGATGCTCCGTGGAGTGTAACCCGCGCTATACAAACACCACTTACATTACATTACATTACAGTTGTGGGTGGGTCCGCGTGCTGCCCTATCCGCTTAGTTGTCAGGGGTCGGAGATCTGTTATTGTCTGGTCTTTCTCCAGTGTCCTTTTAAACACCTTGGAAATCCTGTGACGATAGCGCCAGCTGTTGCCAAACACCATGTAGGCGCTCGTGTCTCGCATCCGGTTGGACTTTGACAACCCCTGAACTTTCTTTGCAGATCTCCGGTTCAGGGTCGTTCACGGCAGCTCTGAGTCGTGCAATCAACCAACGTGTCGCCTGATAAGAACCCTCAGATAGATAAATAAATCAAAAGGTAAATAAATAGTATAAATAAATAACGTGTAAATAAATAAATATTTGAGTTCGATGGTACAGCAGCCCAATTCGGATTTTCAGTGGCGGCAGGACGTGTTTAATCTGTGATAGGCATAACCCATGATAAACGCAGGCTAAACGCTGCAGTGAAGGGCCGTCCCTGAAAGAATGTGCAAATATAATGAGTAAAGCTTCGCACAGAAGGTGGAGTACTATCGTTTTTTCGTGACAGGCAAATGTAGAAATAAACCGTGTAGTATGGTACCAGAATATCGTGATCAAAGTTTTGTCTGACAGAAATATTGTGTCCTAAGTATCATTTGCAAAAATATTCCCCATTGTAGTTAACAGAAATTATTCACCCAAGGGGACGATCTTTTGGGCACACAATATTTCCGTCTGTCAATATTTTTACTAACAATCTGCTAACATGGAAGCGGCAACTGGTGAGGAATAATGGGTTCCTGGGGTTTTTAGCCTCGAGAAGGAGTAGGACCCCCATTTTACAGCTGTTAATGCGAGGCTGCTTTTCATGCCCATCTGCACCACCGTGATGCAATCAGCTGAGAACGGGACAGGGAAGTGAATCATGTCTTGGCACTCTTGGTCAGCTGCAGGCAATAACTCCAACGCAAAGCTCCTTCCAATCCTCTCAGGGCCCACGTTACCTTTTATGCTATTTGCGCCCTTTTCCGAGCCTGTGCCTTCTCGGTGCCCGAGGCAGACGGTTTGCTGCTCGTCCAATTCACAGCGCGCAGTTTCTCCTGCTCGATCTAGAACAGAGCTTTTCCACTGCAGTCTCTCTGCGGCGTCGTTGCTTCTGCTTCCCAGTGTGTGCAGCCAGAGGCTGGTGAGCAGCCCGGTCACCATCCTGCACCCATGCCATGTGCATGTATATATGTGTGCCTGGGCCCCCACGTCCTTATTCCACAAGCAGCCAGATACTGAGAAAGGCATGAGCGGGATCCCAGGACACCGAGTTCAGGGAAGCAGCAGACAAACCTGCACATGACCTTCGAGGCTGGCCACCACCCTTGGCTTCCTTGGAAAGGGGATACTGAGCCTATTCAAATGATGGCTGGCATGAGTGAGCGCAGACACACCCTGGCGATCCTGGAGAGGTCACACACGCTGCTCTCGAGATCTCCTCAAGGCAGATCAGTCTCCTGAGGGCAGTGGGTGCCTGATGGGCACTTGGCAATGTGCTCGCTGGAGTCCAGCTTGATACCCCTCTCGGAAACTTGGCCTTTCTCTTTGACCTTGAACCTCTCCAGATTGCGTCAAAGGGGGAAAAAAGAGGAGACGATTGTCTTTTCCAATCTACGTGATGGATGAAGTCTGGAAAGGCACAGTCAATTCACAACAAGGAAGGACGCGGTTCTTTTCCCCTGAGTGTGTGTGGGGGAAGCAACCTTCAGCATGATGTATGATGGCGGAGTCAGGTAGAAGGGATTGGCTTAGTTCCCTCGCACACGACAGAGGAACAACTGTGAAACCTCTGGGTGGCAGCGGCAGGCATGTGACAAGAAACTATGCTAATCGTTTTGAACACAAAATGTTCTCATTCAAGGACACGAGAAATAGTTTCCAAATTGAACCCATCTTCATATCACCTCTATTTATATCTCATCCTACAGCACACTGACAGATGCGGAAGTGGCGACCATAGTCAGATGTTAATAAATGATAGGGATCGCCCTCAGCCCACAGAGAATGTACACAATCTGCCACTCTATATACTGAAGTTCATTCATGCACTCCTGCCTCCATTCAAGTAAAGACGAGTATTCGCAAGCAAAATGGATTGAATGCGCTCTCGCTTCCTTCAAGGCAAACAGAAGTATCAGTCACACCTCACGAATGAACACTAACCAAGGAGGAGGATCAATGAGGTAACTCAACCTGGGTAGATATGAAAGTATGCTGTTCCTAGAAAGAGCTACTAGTGAGTAAAGAGATGTACGTGCCCCCGAAGTCAGGAGGAGAGTCCTCCTTCAGGAAAAAGACCCTCACACATCCGGCAAACTAGCTGTCATATGTCGTCAGCATGTGGCCCAGATGTTAAGTGTCATCATCGGGTCTGCTCCGAATCGGGGCAGCGCTGCAATCCCCGATCGGCGACCCCAGTGGCGCCTTTTGGTGGAGATCTTTATTCCATAGTTGCCGGTGGGTGAATGCAGGTGAGGGCCTTGAAGTGAGGAAGTGTGTGGTGAAAGGAGTGTATTAAAAATAAGTAGTGGGGAACCTAAATAACGTTTATTAAATGACGGGGGTCCCACTCTTATCCTAAAAACAATAAAGTGCGTAATATTACAGTTAAAATGACTGTTTTACGCTGTGGTCATAAATGGTCAACATGTTTCTTGCTTTAGTAAAGTAACCGCAATTCTTCAGGACCAGTTGATTCACACACTTATTGCGGTTACTTTACTAAAGCAAGAAACAGTCGGCGTGGATCAAGGGTAGGTGGGAAGGCATCCTGTTCTTCGGACTTCTGACACTGTACTATCCGGTGTCTGCCTCCAGCGCCAGCTCGTTGGATATCGTAGCCCTGCAGTTAAGGGCGTTGTACCTCACCTCCACTAGTCACCACTTATTAGGGTGCTGTACGTGTGGTAAGTGCCACAGTAGCCACTACCAATAAGTGTGTGATTTGCTTGTGACTCTGTTTACCTTGTGGAACGAACATTGCTGAACTAGACATCATTTTATAGGAAATCGAAGACTTTAACGGAACTGTAAGAGCTGTTAACTCACCTCCTATGATACTGTGACATTTAATGTGTTTTAATTTCCTAGAGAGTGTTAGAAGTAGGAAAAGTTCTTTAACACACATTTTTATTATTCTATTTATAAACAATATCAGTATAAAAAGTAATCATTGTGATATTTTGTGCTTAAAGATACACTTACGTTTTAAGAAAATTAAGCCGCGTAACTGAGAAAGAGGTGTTTGGAAACCAGAGGTTTTCTTTGAATCCAAGTGATGTGACAATCTATCTTATGATAGTAGTCAAAAGAAAACTGGTCAGTTTAATTTTCTTTTGTAGACGAGAATGTAGAAGTTGTGCTTACCAAAATCTTGAGTGAAGAAATCCGTGCGCAAGTCATTTTTTCCCTTATATCCCATTCTGCTTTCCCTTGGGTGTTGGAGATTCCCAGTGGATTCATGTTGGCCTACAGTACTTTTTGGAAGAGTTGTATTCATAGTACTTCTGCAGAACAAAGACTTTTGGTGCATTACCAGATATCATGACATTTACCGGAGCCATCCAGCCAAATATTCGATGGCTGAATGCAGCGCCTGAAAGTGCTCGCACTAGTTCTAGAAGCAAAGGCCAAAGGGAACTCAGCAGACAGGGATGGACTGCACACCCAGAGGCTCGTGCCAGAGGATAACCCCCCAAACTCACGCCAGAAGATCAACAGCAGCCAGGGGGTGCCTTAGTCAGGAACCAGCAGGGACCATGCCACTGGCACAGAAAGTCCCGAAAGGGCCATGAGAGCCAAAAGATGGGTTGAGGAGATGTTGCAATTCAAAGGATGACAATACAATGTGTGAGGGGCACCATTAAGCTCTGAAGAGCAGGGTGGTAATGTTGAATTCAACACAGGACGTTCACCTCGCTATTATGCTGAACTCCATGGAATGAAATAACCTAGAATAAAAGGGCTGGGGAGAGACGCTCTCGGTGCTAGTGCTGAATGCAAAGGTTGTGGGGTGAATTATTTGCAGTTAGCTTCATCCTGGAGTTACATAGCCGTATAAAGAGCGTTTGCGGAGCACAATGAGGGAGCTGTGGGAGGTGGAAGGACTTTAGTAAGGGGACACAGAATAACTTATGGCGACAGTAGATGAGACTTAGAGACTATCATTATTACCTATCTTCACTCTGAGTTCCACACCGACTTCCGTATTCCGCACCCCGCAATCCTTCTGAATATCCAAACTGCACTTTGCTGCCAGGGTGATCACGTCACTAAGCTGCACCCTTTCCACCTTCCAGAGAGCCAGCAGCGCATCTCCTGCAGATCAGGGTAGAAACAAGAGATCAGAAAAGCAGCAGCAGATCTGGGGGTGGCCAGCACAGACGTGGGCTTTCTTGGAGAGAGAGGAAAAGGGATAGGCCAGGGTGACAGGGGGGGTTTAAAGGAGATGGGAACATAGGCAGGTCAATGAAACGGCAGGTGAGCATGAGTCGAGGAACAGGGGTATATCTAGGAGAGATGTCGATCAGAGAGAGTGGAACAGATTTAGATGAAAGAGATGGGAGCTGATTGGATATACAGGTGCAAGTCAAGGTGTCAGCTGAGCCACAAACAAGAAAATAAATGCAGTGAAAGAGAGCAAGCTCACAGAGGGGGCAACAGACGAAGGTCAGAACTTTTTATGGACAATTTAGTACTTATTGCTTTATTGCTACAAACACTGTGCACGTTCCACTCTTGACAAAAGTAAGAGCGAGGTACCTTCACTTTTGTACCCACGAAATACCAGGCTTGTCTATTTCTATTTCAACCCCTACTTAAATATAAGCTCTGTTTCTGTGCACTCCATGTATACATTTTCATTTTTATTACAATGAAGATATTAAAAGAGGGACACTGATTTGACCATCAGTATTGAGTCCTCCATATGCATAATCAATAAAACACTGATATTGTTTAATAATGAACTGAAGGAACTTGGCTTCTTTAAATCTTGACCGTGCTGCCTTACCATGCAGCAGCCTCTGTGCTCTCTGGTACAATGATAGAACACACAAGCACATCTAGCTTGAGGCTGACTGTTTAAAGGCAGGCTGTGCCTGTGCAGGAAGGTCCAGAGTCAATGAAAAACCTGAGTGGGTGATCTTTAGTCCTTAGCCTACTTAAGAAGTACATCAAAGCTCTTTTAAAATCTAACGCTTGCTAAGATATTTTATCTCATATAGTATTTGTAAAGTCTGCATCTTCCAAAACATGAAAAGATTACAGAGAGACTGAATTAGCAAAACTATTTCATAGAAAGAGACTGAAAAAAGGGAACATCTGATATTACTATAGGGAGAAACATTGCAATTAAGGAACAGTACCAACTCAAGCAGATGTAGCCACTTTCAGCGCCACCTTCGAAGGCGTGCTATAGGGAGGCCTTATGTAAAGTTTCAACCACAGCTAATCCTACATTTACCGGTCAGTGACTAAATGATCTTCTTACTAGAGGAGATATTTTCCTTAGGATTTCTAGAAAAACCTGAAGTACTGATATAAATGATGAAATCTGTGTTGAGCAACTCCCAGATGCAGTGGAAGCCGCCATGAGGGCTTCAGTGGAAGGACAATGAACATATCGCTTTATGCAATACAATATCTTCCTGACATGTGACCCAATCAACAGATCGCTTGATTAACTACGAGCAGGACCTCCTGCAGATACAGTCATGGGAAGATCTTGTAGAAGGTTGTTTTGCTTCCTGCAGAATGTATATACTGGTGCAAAAGGGTCAAATAGCTGTACTGGAAGTCTTTCAGGACCCAGGAAGTTGGGTTCAGAGAGATCAGATTATGGTGCAGAATGTTCCCTTCGCTCTGGTCAGCAGATCCTGTCTTCACTGCAGTCTTATTACTTGTGGGCCCTGTGACAGATGAAGTAGATTGGAGCACCATCAGCTTATTGGCGGTGCTATTATATTCATCCTGGCTCGTTCCTACTTTAATATTGTAATAAATCTTGGAATTGCGGGAATCGGATAGAATGTGTGAAGAAATGACCTACTGATCACAAAGGCATTCCTCAGAGAACTTTGTCAATGACTCCACAACCTGGAAACTTAACCAAGCACGTCATTGATAAACCACTTACAGTCTTTCCAAACACGCCTTTTGAAAGCTCCCGCTTGCTAGTTTTGTATACTTGACAGATCCATTTGTGTAATATTGGCCTTCCTGCCTATTAACCAAAGCCATTTTCTCTACGTTTCTTTGGGGAGAGTCCTTGATCAGGTTCCTTGCTCTTTGTTCAAATCATACTCCTTACTAGTCTGGACTGGGAACTTCACTGCTGCTGGAAGAAACAATTTCAGAGTCAGGTTTACTGCTCTTAGCACCAGCCTATTTATATAATAAGACATCTCTTTTTGAGATGCATAAAACCAGCATGCTGTGCTATGCCTTGCAGCCAACAGATGTTGAGGAGCGTAGCCCCGATCTGTCATCCGCAGGAGTATCCCTGCCCTTCGAACAGAGCAAGAGGCAGACGTCAGTGTTTTCCTCAGCAGGTGCATGCCACTCTCACTGAAAGTCACTTGACACCCTGTACATTCTTCCACCTTTATACTTTCTCCAAATTTCATTTTTAGCCAATATCTGTAAAATTCTTCTTTAAGAAGATGGCTCTCATTCAAACTTTCCATGAAGAAACAGAAAGTGACATGTCTGGATCCTCCCAAACCATCATGTCCCCTCGGCAGCCTGTAATGCCACTTTCCAATGTACCATGGCTGCACTACTGCCTGTATGTCACTTTGTGTTTCCTCTTTCACCTACCTCTTTTTTCACTCTTTATAAGGAGTTATGCCTTATCTGGCAGAGTCTCAATCTAGCCGCAGGTTGCTTACCGTAGAACATGTCCCAGGCGTCCACTGCCTTTGGAAACTTTTTGTGAGCAGCACCCCTGCTTGCTGCTAGGTGGCTTTGTCAGCGCTGGTAGTGCTGTGTGCCGTGACGTGCTTGAACAGGCACTGCCACAGCGCACTATCAGTTTATTTTTGCGACTTTACATGCCAGAAGCACAGAGCCTCAAGCAACACTGATCTCTAGTGCCCTAAGCTAGAGCCCTAAAAAAAGGGGAACAACTGGTTACTCTAAAATCTGTTTACAGAGCAGGAAGGATGGGTCAGTCGGAAAGGAATCTGTGGATACATACAGGCACATGCATCAAACCTTTTTGTGATCGCAAACGGTGCGAATCGCAAAAATTGGCCGTTTGCGATCGCAAAAGACAGTGTAGAAATGCATCAACTGTATATTTGCGAAAAACCAACTTTTCGCAAATATAAGGAATCGCAAAACATTCTGCGATTCAAATAGCGAATCGGTATTAGCGATTCCCATATACGGAATCGCAAACAAAGAATCGCTAAATGGATGCATGAAAAATCGCAAATAGCGATTCCCATGAAAATCGCAATTTGCGATCGCTAAATAAGAAGGATCACAACCAGGTGGTAATCATGAGTGCAAATCAGAGACAGGTGAAAACCAACTGAAACCCATTTAAACACAGCCAGAATGAGCCAGCACTGTTCACAATGGCAGGGATTTACCTGATGGCGAGGAGGATGAGGCTGCAGGCTGCCGCACAGAGACGGAGGCGAATGAATGAGCGCATCTTCAGAGTCCGCATAACTCTGCTAGGCCAGCAAGAGGATGAGATATACGATAAGTATAGGCTCAATGCAGCAATGATCCATGACCTAATCAATGAATTGGACCCCATAATGCAACGACAGACACGTAGGACCAATGCCATCCCAACGCATGTGCAGGTCCTATGTTGCCTACACCTCCTGGCGTCAGGCAGTTTTCAGGGGGTCATTGCTGTAGCGGGAGGTGTGTCACAAAGCGCACTTTCAAGAATATTGAAAGCATTCCTTGATGCCATGATGGCCGTGATCGGGTCTCACATCTATTTCCCTACCACCGCGCTTGACCTTGCAAAAACCAAACAGGAGTTCTACCAGATAGCTCGCTTCCCACATGTTTTGGGTTGTATTGATTGCACCCACGTGGCAATATGTCCCCCTGCAACACAGGAATATTTATATAGAAATAGGAAATGTTACCATTCCCTCAATATTCAGGTTGTTTGCAATGCCAAAAACATAATCACTGACATTGTTGCGCAATTTCCAGGGAGTGCACATGACTCTTATATCTTCAGGCAAAGTGGCATACACACCCGTCTTGTCAGGGGAGAATTTGGAGAGGGACATCTGATTGGTAAATATGTGTAATAGTTTATCACTGTCATTGTACGTATGTCAATGTCAAGCTGCCACTGACTCTTTGCTCCATTACATGTAGGTGACAGCGCATACGCCTTGCGTAATTACCTCATGACGCCTTACCTCAATCCCACAACTGCCAATCAACAGAGGTACAATGCAGCACATATTTCGACAAGGAACATCATAGAGCGCACATTTGGGCTGCTGAAGAGCCGATTCAGATGTCTACATAAGACCGGTGGAGCACTGAAGTACAACCCTGAACAATGCTGCAAGATAGTAGCAGCATGTGCCATGCTGCACAATATAGCGACAAAGGGAGGAATGGAAATCGAGGTGTCTGACAGCGAATCGGAGGATGGGAACCAGCAAGTGCCACACCACCATGCAGCACAAGGGGCAAGCGCAGCAGAAGGGCGTAGGAGAAGATTTGACATCACACAAAATTATTTCTGAGGTGAGTAATGATGACACAGAAACTGAATATTGCTATCAAAGTATTCTTTAATTAAATAAAAATGTCATGAGTGTTCAAGCACACTTGTAATCTGACCAGTGCAATGGACATAAGTGGTTTGCAAATGTAAATTTACTTGTCAGTCAGTGAAAAGTCAAATCCAAATAAATGGTTACGTCACCATAGTGGAATGTACTTGTACATGCCAGTCTAGCGCTTTTTCCCACGAACACCCAGACGCCTGTCAGACCCAGCATTGTCATCCGTAATGTTGGAAGCTGGGGGGGTACTGCTGCGTGTGTTGCGTCTTCCTGCAGTGCGGACTGGAATTGCCAAACTACTTAGGCTTGAGCCACCCTCACTACCCCCTTCCGGCGTGGACATGTTTGCCGTAATTGTGGAGGCATTAAGCAATTCAACTGCATTGGTCACCTGGTCCAGTGCTTTAGCCACATCCCCGCTCCAATGGCACATTTCAGTTTGCATGGTCACAGACCTACGTGCCAGCAGTGCAGTTGTCGTGGCCAACCTATTGTTTGATTTTGCAAACATTTTCAGGTGCAGCATTAGTTGACGATGCTGTCTCTTCTGGGATACATTTCCCTCATGCATCACCTTGCTCAGTTGCTGCACACTTTCAGACAGTACTGCTATGTTGCTAGCCATCTTGCCAATTTGTAATTGTACTAAACGTGTGTTTTTTGTCTGCAGGCGCTGCATACGGAGCATCTGTCCCTCAAGACCACCCCAGACATCACTTGGTTGCTCCTCCTGCTGTGTCCTGAGTGCTCTTCCTCTCCTACGCCGGACTCTGTGATTGGTTCTGGGGACCTGTGGTTGTGGTTGTGGGATGGAAGTTGTCTGGCCATGGCTGCCACCTGGTGTTGCATCAGCCTCATCATCACACTCCATGGTGACTAGGGATGGAACAGTAGCCCTGCGTGACTTTGTTGGACGTGACGGATTTATTTGCACCACGGGTGTGTCCATCTGTTCACCTGCGCTGATGTCCTGCATGTCTGGGGAATCGCTATCCACAGCTTCTACACGTTGAGCATCTGTGAGGTGAAACAGTGCAAAACTGCATTATTTAATGTCTGTGATAAAAATTTCACAGTAATACATTTTTGCCTTTGTTAATGAATTTATACTCTATTAAACTATTTTGGGTTGTTACTCTGAGATTTGACATTGTAACTGCTTGACCTGACTACATCTCCCATAATGCCCCTCACCTACTGAATACATTGTGTAGTGGATGTTCAAAGTCTGCACTTGGGCTGTACTGTGGTCATGTTCTACCTTTACATTTAAAAAAAATGGTAACATACATTCATCTTACCTTCAGATGTGTTTGCTGCTCCGGACGTGTCCAGCTGGGTCACACCAACAACAGCTTCTGGCTGGATGGTGGATTCAACCAAGTCCTCCATGAGAGTGTTCCCAGTGTCTGTTGGTGTTCCCCCTCCTGTCTTCTTTACCTCCTTGAGCCGGTCAGCAATGCGCACCTTAGCCCGACTGCGCAAGTCGTACCATCGTTTTTTCAGTTCTTCAATGGTGCGGTGTGTCACCCCAATGGCATTGACCCTGTTTTGGACCCGGAGCCAGATTTTCCTTTTCTCCTGCTCTGCCACTTTTAATGATGCCTTTCCAAACAGCTTATCATGGCTGTGGACTACTCCCTCAATGAGGGTGTCAATTTCTTTTTCTGCAAATTTAATTTTGCGTTTCCTGCCTGTTTGGCTCTCCTCTGCTGTTTGTGAGGCTTCCATTTGTTTGAGTAAGTTGTTCTACTGTCTCTGTCACACTCCTGTTCAGCTCCCAGAGCCAGCTCCCTCCTCTCCCTGAGACTGTGCACTGGAAATGAGGCTGGAGCTGCTCACTTCCTGGTTGTGATGTCATCAGGATGCATCAAAAAGCGACTTCGGTATTTGCGATTTCGCTAATTGCGAAATCGCTAATAGCGAGTTCGCAAATGCCGAAATCGCAATTAAATTAGCGATTTTTAGCGAATCGCAATTGTCTCGCAATTTTTTTGGTGCATCGTGTTTTGCGAGTCTTTATTTGCGATTCCTTAAAAATCGCAAATAAGGACTCGCAATTTTTCATTTTGATGCATGTCACTGATAGAGTCTCTGCCTGATAAGGCATTACTTAAAGTAACCTGTTCATCAGACTTCTAGTTGCAGATTCCTTGCCTTAGAATAGATACTCAAGCAATACCTCCCAGGAGGTGGGGGCTTAGATATGGATTAAACTAAGAATTCCTGTAGGACCAAAAGAGCAAAGTTACTCTCACGCCAGACCTGACTGTCCAGGCAGCAGCGCTTTGCAAAATTGTGGAGGGAAGCCTACGTTGCTGCCTGACAGATATCCAGGAACTCTGTGAGCTAACCCAGTATTGAATGACTAACAAGATTTCAGGAGGTTGCTTTTTGGTCAATGCATAGCACATCTTGATGCAAAGCAATACCATCGTGAGATGGTCCGTTTCTGCATCACCGTCCCTTTCTTTAATCCGTTGTACCCCATAAAGAGTTGATCGTCTACCCCTGGCTCTTTCGTGCGATCAAGGTAGAACGACAACGCTTGTTTTGAGTCCAGCCGATGGAATCTCTCCTCTCATTTTTAGAAGGGAAAGGGGGAGTGTAAAAGGTAGTCAAAGTGATGGATTGGCCTACATGAATGAGGGATTACCACCTTTGGTAAAAAAGATGCTCTAGTCAGAAGAACCAGTTTGTTTGGGTAGATGTTGAGCTAGGGAGGATGTGTCGATAGTGACTTTAACCTACCAACCCTCCGGACTGAAGTTATCGCCAATATAAAGGCCGTTTTTATGATGATAAGCCTGAGTGCACAGTTGTGCAGTGGCTTCAAGGGAGCGTACATCTAAAATAGGTTGAGGTCCCACTGTGGCATAATGAAAGGTGCTGGTGGGAACATACACTCGAGGCCTTTCAGAAACCTATGTAAAACAGGGGATTTGAAAAAGTTTCCTCCTGAAACTTGACATGGAGTTGTGAAGGGCTGTGAGCCAGGATGAACATCCCCTCATTAACATATTCTTCTGAAAAAGTGCAGAAAGAGGCAAAAGAACTGTAGAAGGTGGCAAGAGCGGTGCAGAAAGGGTAAGAGTGGTACAGAAAGAACCAATTGAGGTGCACAAACAAGCAACAGTGGAGCAGAAACAGGCAAGAAGAGTGCAGAAAGAGGCAAAAGGAGTGTATAAAGAAGCAAGAGAGCTGCAGAAACAGGAAGAGAAGCACAAAGAGGAAAAAGAGCTACCAAAAAAGGCAAGAGTGGTTCAGCAAAAAAGACAAGACACATACAAAAAGAAGCAAGAGAGGTGTAGAAATTGGAAAACGGTACAGAAAGAGTTGAGGGAGGTGCAGAAAGAGGCAACAGAAGTATAGAAAGAGTGAAGAAGGGTGGAAAAAGAGGCAAGAAAAGTACACAAAGAAGCAACCGAGGTCCAAAAAAAGGCAAGTGAGGTGAAAAAACGGACCAGAGTCGTGCAGAAAGAAGCAAGAGACATACAGAAATTGGCAAGAGAGGTACAAAAAGAAGCATGAGAACTACAGAAAGAATCAAGTATACTGCAGAAACAAGCAAATCAGGTGCAGAAAGAACTAAGAAAGGTGCAAAAAGAGGCAAAATAGGTACAAAAATAAACGAAAGAAGTGCAGGAAAAGGCAACAACATGCATATGCAATGCAATAGGCCTTGCATTTTTATTTTTAGAGTTGAGCTATTGGCGCTGTAATGGAAATGTTTGTTACTTATGAAGATGTTTGGTTTTAGCACTGTCTCAGTAATGTCTCACAGCTGCATTTCTTTTTTCAGTGGGGTTTGCATCATTTTATATGCAGTAACCTGGAGATGAAAAGGCAACAAAGTATTTACAGTTTGACTTCGCCCCCCGGCAATCCGGATCAGTTCCCATACTTCTTTTTAGGCACTTCAAACACTGGGCTCTAAATGCATTAACATAAAATGCAATATGCTCAGGGGGCGTGGCTAAGCCAGCCAAGATGGGGGACGCACCTTTCTAGTGCTCCGTCCAGCTGCCCACACGAGTTGAATATAGCCTTGCAAAAAATGCCCGAACTTCAGCGAAAATCGGCGTAGTAAATGTTGCGGCCCACGGAGATCCCTGCGGAGCTCGGAATCTCGGTCCAATAGTCGTGGACTTCGAGATACAGGACAGACTCCCCGATCCCAGCACTACCTCAAAATGGCGGCGCCCGTTGGTCGGTGGTGGATGGCTGGGGGAGAGGAACCCAACGAGCCTGAGAATCACTTGACGAAGCAGTGACTACGGCATCGCTACAGCGGAGACAACCGATCGGCAATTACATGGCGATCTGAATCCGCAGTGAGTACTCTCAAGGGGACACCAGGACACGCAAACCCGCTTCTGTGACTACGGCGCGGTCTGATGCCAGGCCTAAGATCCCCGCTGAAATAAGAGCCCCTGAGTCAGCTGTCCACGGAGGACGGACCCCCCTCCCCCACTCCTGTGACCGGCGCCGGGACCCGAGGCGCGGGGGTGAGGGGACGGGAGATGCACACTGCGAAAAAGTGCCATAGCGGAGCCCAGATAAGAGGGAGAGCCCCCCCCCTGCTGCTAATAAGGAGCGCTAACTCCCCCCTCGGTGTGGACCTGCCGGAATCCCACAGTGATCCGAGCCTGATGTAGCGTTCCCCGGCCCAAACAAAATGGCGGGACTCACGGAGGCGGGGAAGGAAGGAACAAATACATAGCCCCTGAGGTGTGGGGGATGCGAACCCCAAGGGCATTGAGAAGAGGGGGCCCCCCCTGTGACACCACCGGGACTGGAAAAGAACAGGTGCGCCGGTCTCTCCTATACCCGGCCGCGCGGTCCTCGACTGCCGCCAACGTGGGCCGCACGCAGAGGGAGCCAGACCCACAGGGAGTCGCGGTGGAGACACAGAGGAGCAATAGGCCTGAGTCCCCCCAGTACACTATCGGGACTTTGAAGTGCGACACGCCGGCGGCGCTTGAGGAGAGGAGTGGGAACTGTGACAAAGAGACACTTGCAAGAGGCCATCAGTTCTGCTAACCACCCCCAGACACGGGGACTGGGCCTGAGAGTTATAAGACGCAACAAAGGATTGAAGAGCCACGCACCCATTGCGGAGGGGCCCTGCAATGCGCTCTGGAGCATTTTTCGACTCAAGAGACGACGGGCAGCACCACGAAAAGAGTGTTATCAACACAATTGGTACGCTACCCCCCCCCCCCCCTCCTCGTGCGCAGTAAATCTGAAGGCTGGTATACAGGGGCCATGTAGCCATGGGGAGAAAGCTGAGCGAGCCAGTGCAGCACATTTCCCGATACCGGCGATAGTAGTCTTCGCCAATAATCGAACCTCCGTTGAGGCATCCTCACGATACACAAAAGAGAAGGATCCACAGAGAGAAGGAAGAAACGGACCTCGCTACCATCTAAAAGGCTGTCACAAGATCGCTGCACAAAGAACACAGCAAAAGGGACAACATCCGATAGACGCGAACATGGGGAGGCAACGGATCACAGGCACAACGCCTGGCCCAGCAGCAACAAGACAGCCCTCCCCGGGTCCATCAGAGATGAAACGGAATGGGGAACCCCTACAATCGGACACCTTGTCCGTCAAGCTCGACAAAGTATTGGTGGCGAAAGAACAATCCCGAGTGTCCATGGAGTGCAAATTCGGCGAACTCGCTTCGGACCTCAGCCTGTTACGGGATGACCACAGAAAGCTGGCTGTTAGGGTCCAGCAAGGAGAAAGGACAGTACAGACAGTGGAGCCACAAATTCAATCACACCAGGAGGCCATTAAAGATCTACAGACCAAAGTGAAAGCTCTGGAACGCAAGACGGATGACCTGGAGGGGCGCTCCCGCTGGAGCAACATTGGAGTTCTCAATCTACCAGAGCGGGTGGAGGGGGCGGACCCCATACGATACGCTGAAGCATGGATCAAAACATTAACCCAAGCCCAGAACCTAACGCCGTTCTTCTCGGCAGAGCGAGCACACAGGGTTCCGGACCGGAAACCACCACCACGGTCTCCACCCAGACCGTTTCTGCTCAAATTACTCCACTACCAGGCTAGAGATACAGTACTACGAGCCGCCAGACAAGCGAGAACACTCAGAGTCGAGGACAAACAGGTGATGCTATTCCCGGACTACTCGCAAGCAGTGCAAAGATAAGGAGCCATGTTCCTCACGGTAAAACGCAGCTTACGTCAACACAATATACAATATGCACTCCTATTCCCGGCCCGCCTCAAGATCATTCATGGAGGAGCCACACACTTCTTCGCGGATCCGGCAGAGGCAAGGAATTGCGTGGAACAACACAAGGGAGAAATGGCCTACCGCAAAACCGTGCAAAATCAATGACCTCCCAATGGACGGCGGCAGCAGCCGAGGCGGATCACTCTCACGCAACTGAGTCACCCATCAGTCTCCAGCAGCAGGAACTCCCCCGACTTGAAACAAATAATAGCGGAACGCCGATGAGCTTTACAGGCGGCGGCAGTGACACGGCAGACAGGAGACAGTTCGGATGGAGAGCGAGGCCCGCATCTCTTCACATCAGAAGAGGAACTCAGTGATGCACATACCTCCTGAGACGGCTCGGTCACGCCACCATTGGTATTCCCGCAAACAGCCGATACACTGATATGATGACCGCGAAGAAATCGGATGCTGCAGGAAGATCAGAGGAGAGGGGAAGGTCCCCCCCGCTACCAGTCCACACCAACGGATCCGCCAACACATGCCAGACACGAGTGGTCACACCACAGCAGTAACCAGAGAGCCCCTTGACGTCACCTGTCACCGAATTTCACGCACGGCAGAAAAGAGGAATGGACATCTGCAGGCATGTACACTTCTACACCATGGAGTGGGCATCTACGGCACTGAACCCCGATGACGGAGTCTAACCACCCGCCTCACGTAACGAACTAGAGGCAGTACGAGATGTACAGTTTGGACTTGTTGTCTCAAGCAATAGGCCCCTTAAGTTGGGAATGTTTCCCGAAGTTTGAATCCAGGTTCCCCCCTTTAAACCAGTTCCCTAGAACCCCTGCGGGAGCGAACGACCAGGTCGATGCAAATTGTGGGGAGGGCTACTGTGAAGCTGGGTGGGACCCCAAGGACAGGACAGGGCAATGTAGAGGTGACTTTTATGTAAGTAAGTGCAGCCATGTCCACGAGACTCCATAACACTGACATCAAATTTATCACGTTAAACATTTGGGCTATGCATACGGCGAGCAAACAATATGCAGTATACGCCTACATAAAGAGGCAGCAGGCACACATCGCCCTCCTGCAGGAGACTCATTTGACCGCGACAGAGGTAGAGCGCCTGCGTAGAAAATGGAGAGGTACCATATGCGCCACAGCGTACTCAGCGTTTAGCAGGGGTACTCTGGTATGGATTAGACCGGGAACTCCCTTTAAAGAGCAAGCACGAGTGCTAGATAAAGAAGGGCGCTACGCGATGATAGAGGGTTTATTAGACGGGCAACCTGGGCAACCTGTGCTAATAGGGAGTATATATGCACCTAATGTAGAGCAGGCCACATTTTGGGGTCGCCTCACAGGAACGCTATCTCAGCACACACTCACCCCGTGGATACTTGGTGGCAATTACAACTGCGTCTTAGACACAAACCTGGATAGATCACACCCCCCACCAGCACACTCACCAGCACACAGGCAAACAGAACTCTTTAACACATGGGTAAAACACTTGGCGCTGACAGATACGTGGAGAGCAGGAAACTCCACCACCAAGCTATACTCTTTTCACTCCATCCCCCATAATCTACGAGTGCGCCTCAACAGATTCTTATGCTCTACAACTATACTCCTCAAAGTACAACACTCGGATTATCTAGGAAGGGTGCTATCGGATCATGATGCACATACAATAACCCTCAGATGGAGACCCGCTCACCCCCCCATACCCACCTGGAAATTACCACGAGAGTGCCTCACAGACCAGGTGTTCAGGCAGGAACATGGGGAACACATCCAGGAAAATTTCACATTAAACGCGGGATCAGCGCAAACAGAGTTGATCGAATGGGATGCAAGCAAGGTTGTAGGGAGAGGACACTGCATAGCAAATAGTAGGGGTGCGCAGAATACTAGAAAAGGCACTACAAGGGGCAGAGCACACCTTAGCAGACCTTTCGAAAAAAGAGGACAGAGGTCAGGCCACCACAGAACAAGTGGCCAGGGCCAAAACGGCTCACAAGGAAACGCTGAGAGACGTCCGCAAATATAATTTTAGGGTATATGATGCCAGGGTACATCAGGAGGGCAACAGGGGAGGAACACTTCTGGCCTGGCTCGCCAAACAAGATCCAGAGGTGAAACCAATCACGGAGATACGAGATCAGACAGGTACACTCCGGCACTCACAACCCGATATTCTACACATCTTCCATACTTACTATTCTAACATCTATAAAGCCCCGAGACCGAGTGACCCACAAGCAACCACTAGATTTCTGCAATCATTATCGTTGCCACAGGTCCCACAAGCGGATAAGAAAACGCTGGAGAAGTGGATAAAAACCGCGGATGTAACTCAAGCAATCAGGGCGTTAGCACGAAACAAAGCCCCAGGAACGGATGGCTTTCCACTCTAATATTATAGCACGTTCTCATCCCACTTGCTCCCACACATGGTTACCATGTATAACGACGCACTGGATAGAGGTGAACTGCCAGGATCCCTTAGGGAATCGATCATAGTCAAGTTTCTAAAACCACTTAGAGACCCAACGCTCCCCTCTTCATATAGACCAATCACCCTACTCACCGCGGATTGTAAGATACTAGGCAAAATATTGGCAGAAAGATTTGCCCAAATCCTGATACCATTGTTCCATCCGGAACTATGCGGCTTTGTCCCGCGACGCAAGACATCACAAAACATACGTAGACTATTCCACATACAAGACAGGTCAGGGAGGCAGTTCCCCAATGCTGCATGCCTAATATTAGATCTCGAAAAGGCATTTGATACATTATTGTGGTCATATTTATTTGAGGTCCTCAGAAAACTCGACATTGGACCGGTCCTGTTGGCATACACTAAGCTCCTTTACACGCGCCTCACCTCCCGAGTCACACTAGGCAAATACATCTCCCCAGGGTTCGCAGTAGAAAGAGGAACTAGACAGGGTTGCCCGCTATCTCCTCTCCTGTTCGCCCGGGCGGTAGAACCCCTGGCGATGCACCTGAGACAGGAGGGTGAGGAGTGGGGAATCCCACTGGCGGACACAATGCACTGCGTGTCACTATACGCAGACAACCTATTAATATAGGTCCGGGATGCCACCCGGGACCTGACATCTATCTGGAGGAAACTCGAAGACTTCGCGGACGCCTCGGGCCTCAAAGTGAACTGGGACAAATCCACGATATACCCGTTGAGTCCTCACTTGGCCCCATTCGAAGTGCAGATTGGATCTCAGTCTCTTGAGTGGAATGCTGAGGCACCCAAATATCTGGGAGTGAGGTTATATCACACCCCCGAAGATTTATATGAAGGGAACCATCGTAAGGCGTTAGCAGGGATTCGATCGGCAGTAGGATTCTGGAAAACATTGCCCCATGCCCCCATAGGACGAGTGGCATTAGCGAAAATGATAATGGTCCCCCGGCTACTATATCATTTTTACTAATCTCCCAGTTATACCGCCATGTTCCTTCTTTAAGGAATTAGATAGCCTTCTTACCGAACTGATCTGGGGGAAGCCGACACAGGGTTGCGTTATCAACATTATACTTACCCACGACGGAAGGAGGATTAGGTGCACCTTCATTTGAGGCATACTTCCTGGCAGCACAGCTGCAGTGGCTGTCTTATTGACAGCAGGGCACCACACGGGGGAGACCACCACTACGGAGGGCCACACACCACTGCCGGCACTCCATTGATTGTTGTTGCCGGGCACTAAGCCAGTGCGCACCCGACCATTACAGGTATCTATTGCCCACACATGCATGATGAGAATACACTGCATGTCTAAGGATAGACCTCCTTACTCACCCCTGCTACCGCTGGTGTGCTTTCCTAAAGAAGAGAAATACTACACGGCAGGCGCCCTCCGGGTATGGACAGACCTAGCAGTCACTGAAGTAGAGTTCCTGTTTGAGGAAGGTCAGCTCAAAACATACGCCCAGATGATCAAACAATATGATCTCCCGCCCGGCCAATTTTTAACGCATAGACAACTTATAGACAGTAGCCGCCAGTACTGGAACCCCAACGTAGGGGAACCTCCGTCGCATCCAGTGATACATACCGTTTTACACATGGGAATGGGATGACATCTGGTCTCTTGGCTCTACAAAGCTGTGCGGGAACTGATCCTCCCCTCCCTTAAGCCCTTACGTCAAAAATGGGAAACGGACATAGAAAGGGTAGTCCATGACAAAGAATGGAGTACAGCCTTAGAGTATCCCTAAAAAGTCTCCAGGAACGCGCGGTTTCGGAACATACAGTTCAATATACTCCATAGAGCTTATCTCACGACACACCGTCTCCGTCAGTTCTACCCAGACACACACTTTGCATACCCCCGGTGTCAGACCCCCGAAGCAGACTTTAAACACATGTTCTGGGACTGCCCCACCATTGACGATTACTGGGACAGAGTCCATCGGACACTCAGGGCAACAACCAACATCACGACCATGAACACCATGGGAAGCATGTGCTCTCGGGATCTTCCGCAGGCGCGAGACCGAAAAAGTGCAGTGCCGCTTTATGTCCCTAGCCATTCTACTAGCGAAAAGGGGGATAGCCATGCACTGGAAGTCCCCTACTGGACCCCCAGAAGCAGCCTGGATAGGAGCTATGAAAAAATGGGGGAATGCAGAGGAAAAGACACTTAGAGAGGAAGAACTAAAGGGAACCCGCAAACATCTTATCTCCCAAGAATGGGCACAATTATTACATAAAGTTTGCACATGAAACAAACCCGCCGGAGACCCCTGTAGATTCACAACCCCGGACACCACGGCCCCTCCTGCTAGCCTTAATGCAGAAACACCACAAGAAAAGCCGTCACTCCAGAGTCAACCCTAGGTACTAGACACGCAGGGAATACCCCTCTGGACACCGCTGGAAAGACCGCAGAGGCTCACATCCCTGACCCCTCCATCCGCACGCGCACTATCATGCCTCCACAAGCTACTAAAGGATCGATACCATCGACACGATCGATTTCATTGACGCTTGGTTAAATAGCCCCTCCTCCCTTCTTCCCATAGTTTGACCCAACAGTTGGAAGTTAGCAAGTTTAAGTTGACGGATAACTCCGCCAACAGTTGTTTGGGAACGCATATAGGCAAGAATAGACGTGACCATATCGGGAAGTCCACATAGCAGCGACAAATCCATATTCGCCCACGGGCGGCAAGTTTCATCCACACAGGCACGGAATCGCTGATGACTCCCCCCTGACAGTTTTTTACCACGGACTAACCAGTGCTAACATAGTGAAACGGCACAAGGTGCACAGGCACAGACTAAACAGTTATATTAAAGAGAAATAACAAAATGTATGTTGACGGACACTGTGCACTTCCTTGTAACTATGTTTTAAAGCATTGCACTGATGTACAAAGTCAAAAAACCATCACAAATGTAAAAACCCAATAAACAAATCTAAACAAAAAAAAAAATGCAATATGCTCAGATGTCATTGTGATTTACACAAGTAGGGCTACATCATACGTTTGGCAAAACGGGACTAAAAGCAGGTGACCCTGCTTCGGGATCTGTAATCTTTACTGCAATAGGCAATTCACATGCATAATCCTTAGCTACAACATTGGTGGGTTGGGGGGGCTCACCTACTGCTGCAGTCTAGCCATGTGCTCAAACACCTGGACAGCCATCCTCAGCGCCACTAAATCCCAGAAACTAGTACGTGAAGCACCCCTCTAGCTCACATAGATCAAGCTTGAAACAGAAGAGGAGACATAGACCATTAGTGTAATGGTGGTTCATTAGGAACATAGCTAGATTTAAGGGAGCGAACCAATATACAATGAGGATTGTATTAACGTGGGAAACAGCCTTTACCACGAAGCATTTTCTACGCATTACGTTTACAACGATACACTTACCTCGTAAACGTCTTCACAACGCGTAATACTTCAACGACCATCTTCACCACGCAAGCAACGTCATCACGGAACAACGTCATCCTAATCCGAAAAAAAGCATCAGTCCGTTTTCAGTGTCGGCGGAGACCTGCAGAAAAAGGAAAAATAAAAGAAGAAAGAGGGCTTGGGGGGGGGTCTCCCCCCCAAAAAAGAAAAAGCGGAGTAAAGGTAAAAACGAGGTAACGGCAAAGCGTGGAAAACACATTCCGTTGTAACGCATGCGTGGTAAAGGCATGCGTTGCAACGGAATGCGTAGTAACGACATATATTCTATTAACGTTAATTACAAGAGTTTTGAAGGCTGACAAAAAGGAAAACAGGTCCCGTGGGCAGTGAAACAGGATGATACAATGAAGATGGCATAGAGGATCAATGTGTTGCAGCTTATGGTGGGTGATCTGTACAGCTCGTGCACAAATACGAAACAACTGAAAGAGAAAGATAACATTTGGAACGTCATTAGCTGCACGTATTAAGGCGGCCACAGAGAGAAGTTAGTGAATAACTGATGTGCACACTGTACATTCCTCATCAATGCAAGAATTGAATGGGCTGTCCTCAACATCACAGTGTCCTTCACCTAGTAGAAATGTCTAATTGTCAGTTGGTTAAAAAGCAGTCTCCAATAGAACTTTCTCGTGCATAGATAAATAACAAATGCCAAAAGGGTGAAGCCTTAAGGTGTGAAGATGCAAGGGGTGGGGGGTGTAAGTGTTCATGACGAAGAGGAAATAAAAGTCAATAACAGCCCCTTGTGTCAGGCGCTGATCAAAAGCGCCTACCGAGGTTGCAGCCAGACAGGGACTACATCACCCAGAAATCCCGGCTGCAAGAAGGCGTGGCCACTGCTGGTAAATACGCGGGACAGGAACCAATCGGTGCGCGTAATACTAATTATTGGAGTTGTGCTGTGGAAGACGCCACTTGGGTAACGACGAGACGCTAGTGCAAGCGCCAAAGAGTCTGCTGTGAGCGCTTACCCCGTCGTCGCAGGAAGCCCCCCGTGAAGTACACGGCTTATGGAATATTTCGGTTCCGTGTCTATGGAACTCCACCGCGGGACGCTGATGTAAGCGTCGCCGCGTCCTACGTGCCAAGGACTTTCGAGAGCAGCGGAGCGCCCATCGCCTAGCGGACTAAGAGGCCGTGTCGTTTGGGCTCTCTGAAGGAATCGCAGCCCTCGCAGCTTTCAGGTATCGCAGAAACAGGGGAGGGGCTGCCCTGTGCGGGACTACTTAACTTTGCAAGACGAAACAAAGCGTCTAGTGTTCTGGAGCTTGCTTGACATCTGGTTACAAAAACACTCTCTCTTCTAACGAAGGATTGGAAACGACAAAAGCTAACATGATGATAATGTTAGGGTAGAAGTGTTGGAGTTCCAAGCAGCACCCTTCTGGACTACCTTGATTGATCTCCAAGAACCGCACATAGGTGCCTGTGAGTCATGGGGAAGAGAAGGGGAAGGTGTGAGTGAGAAAGGTCTACATTGTCCTGTTGGTGTTGGAGGGGGTGTGTCCTCCTTTCAGGGTAACGCTACATATTAGGGCATGGCTGCATGTGCAGCGGCGTGAATGACAAGACACATTCGTTAGGCATAAGTAGTGAGACCTAAACGAGAGTAGGTTGGCTTGTTGCCTTTTCTCCATGTTCTTTTTCTCTATGTTCTTTTTCTTCATATTGCAGGAATCCCAATCCCCGCTGTTCCCATCCTAAATTCATTTCCCTCGCCCGATTGCCCTTGTACTCTGTGTTTGTGTAATCCAGAGTCGGGGACGTCGGGAGGTGGAACCCTTGTGCTTCACTCGAGTCTACAGGAGCCACAGTGGATCGTGACACCTTGGATCCCAATGTTAGAAATGGGATTTCTGGTGGCTAGGGCTTGCGCCTAAGCCAGGCAGAAACCACCACTCTAGTCATTGCAAGGGAGGTACACGCTGAAGATAACCCCTTCTCACCCCCTTGGTAGCTTGGCACGAGCAGTCAGGCTTATCCCAGAGGAAATGTGTAAAGAGTTTGTGAACACATACAGTAACACAGTGAAAAAACTGCAAATGGACACCACACCAGTTTAGAAACAAGCATTTGCAATGCAACAGGTTTCGCAATCGAGAGAGTTTGAGCTATTTGCATTGTAAATGCCAATGCCTTTTATTTATGTGTTTTGAAAACCTACAAACGGTGCATAAACACGTATTTGTTACTTATTGTCCTTGCTTTCGAGAAGCAAGGCTGGCAGTAAAAGAGGCGCAGTTATGACTAGAAAAACAAAGTGCGTGTTTACACATCAATTGCAGGTTTTTAAAACACATAAATAAAAGGCAATGTTATTTATAATGCCAATAGCTCAAACTTCTGCAAATGCAAGACCTATTGCATTGCAAATGCTTATTGAGCTGTGATACCGAGACAGCAGCAGCCATAGGAAGGCAGGGACCGTGACGCCAGGCCGTGTATTTTAAAAGCATGAGTGAGGTGGAGGCAGCTGCAGGCAAAACAGATCTTGATCTTTGAATGCCCAGCAAATGGGGCAAGATAGGTGCAAGATTTACCGCTCTGTTTACAACAGAGCTCTGTAAACCACCAGCATTGCTCTTGACTGCTCCAGCTTAAAGAAATAGTGTTCACAAGCTCAGAGTAACAACACGTGTAACAGGGGCAGTCACTGAAAATGGGCCAAGCTTTTAAAGCTCATATCCTGAATACAGTATGTCTTGCAGAAACAGCACAAGCATTGCCTAGGCAAGCCTTAAAAACATGAATATGTCTCTGTGGGACTTGTGGTCATGGCGAGTTTGCTCTATATAAAGAAAAAACCTTGCCCTTGTTCTCAATAGGTATCCACAACACAAACTCCACTAGGCTGTGCCACACCCCAAGTTCAGCAAAGTTTTCACCCTGGAGGGCCACTCTTTCTTGTGACTTGATCCCATCTCCAGACCCTCTTCACCCGACTGGTGTAGCACCCGAATCTTTTGGAAACAATGCGGCTTTGGCACCAGGCATTCACCATATCACCAGGTCTCTGTGCGATGCTTTCTGTTGTGGCATCTTCCAGCAATGCTGTATATTTATTTATGCTTGTGAAAGCGTACAAGGGAAAGAGAACATGCTCTATCTACACAATTGAATCTATATCCCAGACACAGCTTCAGGAAATCCTTAAAAGAAGAGTAAAAAATATCCAACTTCACACTGAACTTAGAAAGTATAGGTACCTGTCGACAAAAAAAAATTCTACACAAAGGTCACAGTGCATATTTATTTGCTTTTTAAACGTATAAATGTGATTCAAGTTTTCAAATAGAAATAGTTGAGAGTGTAAATTCAATGTTATTTATGAAATGTGAAAATAAGTGCAGTTTAAATTTGAGTGAGTTAATAGGATATGGTTATGGACATACCAGAATTGGTTCACCTGAAAAGGTCGGTGAAGGCCTACAGACTTGCACGTTTATATTTTATATGTTCGCATATTTATTTTTCCCTTTAAAGGCAGGAGTACTGTTGGTATGACTGGAATCGTCTTTCTTCCATGCTCATTGTTGGTTGGCATAGCGCTTGGTGCAATCTCTGTTGTGGTGACAGTAAAGCACGAGCAGGTGAGGGAGGTTCCTGCGTAAGGCTGAAGGCAGAAGGCAAAAACCAGTACTTATAATTGCAGTATGAGCAAGCGAATGACTACCATTTGGCGAAGAGCGCCTGTAAAGCAGTCTTTCAGCCTCAGTGAGGCGGGATCCAGTGTGGCAGACTCTGAGGTTCGCTCCCACAGAGGAGGTGTCGGTAAAAGGGGCGGGGCGGGTGATGGAATCAGCCTCAGCAAGCCTCTTTTGGCATCGGCATCATTGTCATTCTGTGGTCTATGTCATGTACGTACTTATACTGGAGGGGGCGAGTACAGGTCAGGAGCTAGTCCTGCGACAGTAAAAAGGAGCCATTGAAACAAAAGAGACCATGCGTGTTTTAAGTCTTTGGTTGCCAGCTTTCAGCACATGATGAAGTACACTTTTATAGTTCGAGATTAACCTCCACTCTACACAGCAGGGCATGGCCATCCTCACATAAATGGTCTGACAGCAGGCTGGGAGACAAAACTGTTATGAATCCTTAGCAGAATTTTAACAGTGGCTATAGTTCTGAATATTGCAATCCCAAACAGGACAGCCTTCTTCTCAGAGGCTTGATCTGCAGTGGCCTGTCTGTCTGTTAGAAAGTGTATGCCCGTAGCATGGACTGCAATCTCACAGATGGGCCAATACGGCGGGTTGTGGACATCATTTGGGGAAGAGGTTAAACAGCTAGTTCACAATATTTCCTTGTGCAAGCATGTCAGTCCATCATTAAACTACAAAAATGATTGCAAAAATAACAGTGACGATGTTTATGAAGTGGCATGTTTGTATAATATGAAGTTAAATGAACGTAAATAAGGGCGTAGCTTTATTTTAAATATTGCACTTACACTTAAAACAGAAATGAGGTATTTTGCTTAATAACATAGGAATGGCTCAGAATGTAAACGAAATTACCTCCAACAAACTTCACACGTGTTCAGTCACTAATATAAGGCTTCCAAGAAATAGCGTACAACGCGCAGGGCCTGCACTTCAGTGCCTCGTAATGAGTAGTAGACGATAGGCAATTAGTTTAGCCTGCCCCCACTCCCCAAAGAAAGGGGGCATGCATATTTCTTTAACACCAGTCTAGGTTTTAATGATGCCCACCGAATTATTTTACTATCAAGCATAAAAGAGTATCTCCTGCCCCTGCACATAAAATCATCTCTAATCTTACAACTCAATGGGGCATCGATGCTTTAGTCCCAGCAATTTCAATCAAAGCGAAAACAGAGACAAAAGACAGCGCAAATCACATTTTAAAGCTAAACGCAGTTAAACCTTTTACTGCCTGTGTTTGTATGCCGGCGTTTTGAGCATTATCTGTATTCATGCACCTTGCTTAATGTAAAACCACGGGCCGCTCACATGACCATAGACATTACAATTCAGTGGCGTAACGAAAGTTGAGGGGGCCCCCCTGCAAAGTACACGGAGGGGGCCCCCTCCCCGGGCCACCACCTACCACTTTTGCAGAGGAGGTCCCCTGGAGCTTGAGGGCCCACCCTGCACCGAGGGGGCTGCGGGGGCTTATCTTACGCTACTGTGAAGATGCCAGACATGCCTCTTATTTCAGTTATGGACCGATCTCATTAGAAAAACAACAGACCTACAACTTCGGGCCATAAGACATCCACTTTAACACCAGGTAAAAAACAGAACAAATTCATTTTGCACTGACATAGCAACAATAATTAGCCCATAGTAAGATTATTCTATTTTGGCCACAGCCCAAAAATAGAAAAACGTTTTCATATGCCCCGGCAGTGAGGTCTGTGGGACTAGCAGGTTTCTGTGCCCGGGGAAGTCTGTGGGGACTGGCAGGTTTCTCTGCCTGGGGAGGTCTTTGGGACTGGCAGGTTTCTGTGCCCAGAGAGGTCTGTGAGACTGGCATGTTTCTGTGCCCGGGGAGGTTTGTGAGACTGGCAGGTATCTGTGCCCAGAGAGGTCTGTGGGACTGGCAGGTTTCTCTGCCTGGAGAGGTCTGTGGGTCTAGCAGGTTTCTCTGCCTGGGAAGGTCTGTGGGGCTGGCAGGTTTCTCTGCCTGGGGAGGTCTGTGGGGCTGGCAGGTTTCTCTGCCTGGGGAGGTCTGTGGGACTGGCAGGTTTCTGTGCTTGGGGAGGTCTGTGGGGCTGGCAGGTTTCTGTGCCCGGGGAGGTCTGTGGGGCTGGCAGGTTTCTGTGCTTGGGGAGGTCTGTGGGACTGGCAGGATTCTGTGCCTGGGGAGGTCTGTGTGGCTGGCAGGTTTCTCTGCCTGGGGAGGTCTGTGGGACTGGCAGGTGTCTCTGCCTGGGGAGGTCTGTGGGGCTGGCAAGATTCTGTGCTTGGGGAGGTGTGTGGGGCTGGCAGGTTTCTCTGCCTGGAGTGGTCTGTGGAGATGGCAGATTCTGTGCCAGTGGAGGTCTGTGGGACTGGCAGGTTTCTGTGCTCGGGGAGGTCTCTGGGGCTGGCAGGTTTCTGTGCCCGGGGAGGTCTGTGGGACTGGCAGGTTTCTGTACCCTGGGAGGTCTGTGGGGCTAACAGGTTTCTGTGCCTGGGGAGGTCTGTGGGACTGGCTGGTTTTTGTGCATGGGGAGGTCTATGGCACTGGTAGGTTTCTCTGCCTGGGGAGGTCTGTGGGACTAGCAGGTTTCTCTGCCTGGGGAGGTCTGTGGGGCTGGCAGGATTCTGTGCTTGGGGAGGTCTGTGGGGCTGGCAGGTTTCTCTGCCTGGAGAGGTCTGTGGGGCTGGCAGGTTTCTGTGCTAGGTGAGGTCTGTGGAGCTGCAGGTTTCTGTGCCTGGGGAGGTCTGTGGGGCTGGCAGGTTTCTATGCTTGGTGAGGTCTGTGGGGCTGGCAGATTCTGTGCCTGTGGAGGTCTGTGGGACTGCCAGGTTTCTGTGCTGGGGGAGGTCTGTGGGGCTGGCAGGTTTTTCTGCTTGGTGTGGTCTGTGGGGCTGGCAGATTCTGTGCCCGGGGAGGTCTGTGGGACTGGCAGATTTCTGTGCCCTGGGAGGTCTGTGGGGCTAACAGGTTTCTGTGCCTGGGGAGGTCGGTGGGACTGGCAGGTTTCTGTGCCCTGGGAGGTCTGTGGGGCTAACAGGTTTCTCTGCCTGGAGAGGTCAGTGGGACTGGCAGGATTCTGTGCTTGGGGAGGTCAGTGGGACTGGCAGGTTTCTCTGCCTGGGGAGGTCTTTGGGACTGGCAGGTTTCTGTGCCCAGAGCGGTCTGTGAGACTGGCATGTTTCTGTGCCCCGGGAGGTTTGTGGGACTGGCAGGTATCTGTGCCCGGGGAGTTCTGTGGGACTGGCAGGTTTCTGTGCCCGGAGAGGTCTGTGGGACTGGCAGGTTTCTGTGCCCGGAGAGGTCTGTGGGACTGGCAGGTTTCTCTGCCTGGGGAGGTCTGTGGGTCTAGCAGGTTTCTCTGCCTGGGGAGGTCTGTGGGGCTGGCAGGTTTCTCTGCCTGGGGAGGTCTGTGGGGCTGGCAGGTTTCTCTGCCTGGGGAGGTCTGTGGGGCTGGCAGGTTTCTGTGGCCGGGGAGCTCTGTGGGGCTGGCAGGTTTCTGTGCCCGGGGAGGTCAATGGAACTGGCAGGTTTCTGTGCCCGGGGAGGTCAATGGAACTGGCAGGTTTCTGTGCTTGGGGAGGTCTGTGGGACTGGCAGGATTCTGTGCCTGGGGAGGTCTGTGTGGCTGGCAGGTTTCTCTGCCTGTGGAGGTCTGTGGGACTGGCAGATTTCTCTGCCTGGGGAGGTCTGTGGGGCTGGCAAGATTCTGTGCTTGGGGAGGTCTGTGGGGCTGGCAGGTTTCTCTGCCTGGAGTGGTCTGTGGAGATGGCAGATTCTGTGCCTGTGGAGTTCTGTAGGACTGGCAGGTTTCTGTGTCCGGGGAGGTCTGTGGGACTGGCAGGTTTCTGTACCCTGGGAGGTCTGTGGGGCTAACAGGTTTCTGTGCCTGGGGAGGTCTGTGGGACTGGCTGTTTTTTGTGCATGGGGAGGTCTATGGCACTGGCAGGTGTCTCTGCCTGGGGAGGTCTGTGGGACTGGCAGGTGTCTCTGCCTAGGGAGGTCTGTGGGGCTGGCAGGATTCTGTGCTTGGGGAGGTCTGTGGGGCTGGCAGGTTTCTGTGCTAGGTGAGGTCTGTAGGGCTGCAGGTTTCTGTGCCTGGGGAGGTCTGTGGGGCTGCAGGTTTCTGTGCCTGGGGAGGTCTGTGGGGCTGGCAGATTCTGTGCCTGTGGAGGTCTGTGGGGCTGCAGGTTTCTGTGCCTGGGGAGGTCTGTGGGGCTGGCAGGTTTCTATGCTTGGTGAGGTCTGTGGGGCTGGCAGATTCTGTGCCTGTGGAGGTCTGTGGGACTGCCAGGTTTCTGTGCTGGGGGAGGTCTGTGGGGCTGGCAGATTCTGTGCCTGTGGAGGTCTGTGGGACTGGCAGGTGTCTGTGCTTGGGGATGTCTGTGGGGCTGGCAGGTTTTTCTGCTTGGTGAGGTCTGTGGGGCTGGTAGGTTTCTGCGCCCGGGGAGGTCTGTGGGGCTAACAGGTTTCTGTGCCTGGGGAGGTCAGTGGGACTGGCAGGTTTCTGTGCCCTGGGAGGTCTGTGGGGCTAACAGGTTTCTCTGCCTGGAGAGGTCAGTGGGACTGGCAGGATTCTGTGCTTGGGGAGGTCAGTGGGACTGGCAGGTTTCTCTGCCTGGGGAGGTCTGTGGGACTGGCAGGATTCTCTGCCCGGAGAGGTCTGTGGGGCTGGCAGGTTTCTCTATCTGGGGAGGTCTGTGGGGATGGCAGGTTTCTGTGCCTGTTTAGGTCTGTGGGACTGGCTGGTTTCTGTGCTTGGGGAGGTCTGTGGGGCTGGCAGGTTTCTATGCCCGGGGAGGTCTGTGAGACTGGCAGGTTTCTGTGCCCGGGGAGGTCTGTGGGGCTAGAAAGTTTCTGTGCCTGGGGAGATCTGTGGGACTGGCTGGATTCTGTCTGCGGGGAGGTCTGTGGTGCTGGCAGGTTTCTCTGCCTGGTGTGGTCTGTGGGGATGCCAGATTCTGTGCCTGGAGAGGTCAGTGGGGCTGGCAGATTTCTCTGCCCGGGGAGGTTTGTGGGTCTGGCAGGATTCTATGCCTGCAGAGGTATGTGGGACTGCCAGGATTCTCTGCCTGGGGAGGTCTGTGGGACTGGCATGTTGCTCTGCTTGAGTTCTGTGGGACTGGCAGGTTTCTGTGCTTGGGGAGGTCTGTGAAGCTGGCAGGTTTCTGTGTTTGGGGAGGTCTGTGGGGCTGGCAGGTTTCTCTGCCTGGAGTGGTCTGTGGGGATGACAGATTCTGTGCCTGGAGAGGTCAGTGGGGCTGGCAGGTTTCTGTGCCCGGAGAGGTCTGTGGGACTGGCAGGTCTCTGTGCCTGGGGAGGTCTGTGGGGCTGGCTGGTTGCTCTGCTTGGGGAGGTCTGTGAGTCTGGCAGGTTTCTGTGCCCGGAGAGGTCTGTGGGGCTGGCAGGTTTCTGTGCCCGGAGAGGTCTGTGGGGCTGGCAGGTTTCTCTGCCTGGAGAGCTCTGTGGGGCTGGCAGGTGTTTGGGGCAGGATGCTGGGTGATCTTGTCACACCCACAGAGTCAGGGATTTGGAGCCATTTATGGACCAGAAACATTGATCCTTTTACTGCTTCTGAGTGGAGTACGACGGCTTCAGGGCGGGAAAGTGCATGGAGCGCCCCACAGTTCAAAGGTCGCAAGTGAGGTAGGTTGTGCTGGTGTTAAAAAAAAAGTCCAGAAAGAGAAGAGAGTTACACACGCTGGTGCCTGTTTCCACGAAAGTCACGTGCAACCTCTGGTAGAACATGCTTCGTAACATAGAAAGGCTGTAAATGTTATTTTTTTCCTTTCATATCCATGGGGTAGGATTGGTGGCTGTTTGCGACAGCAGTAAACAGAGGGGAAGTACATGGTATGCAGTGCCATGAGAATTATGCTGCAGGTACTCAATTATGCAGCAGGAAAAGGCAAATTATGCGGTCTAATGCCGCACATTTTGTGATACTTATACTCAATTTTTTGTAATTTTTGCACCTTTTAAGACTGTTCTGGCAAATGTTTCACCTCAGTCTCAGTTTAACAACCAAACAACAAAGAGTAACTGAAAGATGGCCTGTCAATTTTAGCGAAGGGCATTCGACTGTGCAGCAATGCATGTTGCTGTATTTTAGTAACTTTTAACTGTTTCAGCTAGAAACCATTTTATCTGCAAGCTGCAATTTATGTAGCACCACTGCCACCACAGCCCCAATCCTCCCCCTCTCTGACCCACTCACACCCAGATGTCCAGTTCAGCTGGACCTGCCCCTTCAGAACCGACATCACTTGACAACTAGAAATCAGCGACAAGAAATCGGGTCAGTTTTGGGGGGAAGTGGGTATCACTTTGCCTTGACAAAGTCGGGCGAAACCGGGAAACTTCTCCCAAAGTCACAGACTAAGGTGTAAATTCATAGGTGAAGGGTATATTTTCTTGCGCCCACAAACTTTAATGACGATTTTTGCGTTTTCTGTAAAATCCGCAAATCAATATAAATCGCAGGTGAAACTGATGACACGCACTTTTAATCTTTAATTTGTAACATAACCCCCCCCCATATTTTCCAAACAACCTTCATGTACCAAAGGCGCCTTTCTTTTACTAAATGCCTTCACACTAAACTGGAGACCTTACGCACACAAGTGGTCGTCGCAATTAATTTTGGGTGGGGTGCACTTGTCTGCGGGGGGGGGTGGCATAGACTGGGCGAACAGACAGACTCACCTGCGCGAGCCGCAGAAGACAGGGCAAACAAGGCTAGCCAGAGAAATAATTAAATTATGGCAGTTAGTCGCCGCCGCACGTTACCTCTCAATTGCCTCCACTCTGGCCTCTGGGATGCCTCCTCGCTTCACCAGACAGCAATGCGCATGACAATTGGTCACCAGCCCCACCCTAAGGGTGAAGAGTAAGACCGCGCAGACGCGGCGACGGAGACATCTGCACGCTGCGCAGTGTGCACCATTACCATTTTTTAAATGTTACCATTTAATTTATAAAGAAAAGTCTAGAGCAAGCGAAAGTTACATAACCTACCTATATTAATTAATTACCTATCCCAGACAGTCACGGATTTGTGGTGCTTGCTGGCACCGCTGAGGGGGCCTCTGGAGCGCTGGGGCCCCCCCACAACACGGGAGCTGTGGGGGCCTGTGTTACGCCCCTGGGGCCTGTGTTACGCCCCTGCTTATAAATCCACACTGTACAATTCAACTATAAATAATTTAACCCTACAACATTCCATACCACATAATTACAATCCAAAAAATACACATATTTCCACTTCACTCCATACCACATAATTCCACATCACAGAATCACATTCCACACAACTTAATACCACTCCCAACCACATAATTACATTCAACTCTAAAACACATAATTACCCTCCACAAAATACAACTCTGAAACATGTTGCATAATTCCACTGTGCATAATTATACACCACACCATGCCACATAATTCCACACGTCACACAAATCCACAATTCATCACCACACAATTTATCACACAGCATAATAACACTCCACATAATACCACTCAGCTCCACATAATTAACCTCCACATAATTATGCTCTACTCCATACTGCATACATACACTCCACATAAATCCAGTCTATGCCACGTAGCAACACTCCACATAGCTACACTTCACACCATGCCTCATAATACCACTTAACATAATTTCACTCAACACCGCAACTTCCACGTCACACAATTCAACTCTACACATTTCCATTCCACATTCCATAATTCACAACAAACTACATAATTCAGACTAACACCACAAATGCACAACACACCACATACATCCAATCTACACCACAAATTCCACATCATGCTATAATATTTAACAACACACCACATAAGGAAACTCCACTACATACCACTCCACAACACAAAATACCATTCCAGATAATCCCACTCCAAGACACACAATCCCACTCCACTCAATACCACATAATTGCACTGCACACCATGCCACATTATTTCACTACACAGATCCAAGCCACGCAACACAATTCCACAACCAACAATTCCAATCCAAACCATATATGTCCAATTGACACCACACACATTCCCTCCACTCCAAACAGAAAACGCATAGGTAAAATACATTGTCCATTACAACATCACTAGCTCTAACTCTCACCTTCTGATGTGTCCCAGCAGATCCTGTTTCTGGAGCTGCAAACTTGCTGGCTGAAGTCAGCTCTGTGCTGCCTCAGAGGAGCAGTGCCCTGTGGTGAATGCTGTCTCTGGGGCCCCCACCCCCATCCATTCCCCTGTCAGCTCCCCTCTGTGCTGCCTCCTGCCTGCTGTCTCTGGGGCCCCCACCCCCATCCTTGTCCTCTCCCTTCTCAGAGGCAGTGCCCTGTGGGGAATGCTGTGCTGCCTCCTGCTCTCTCTGGGGCCCCCACCCCCATCCTTGTTCCGGGACTGGCTGGTGGCTCTGGCTGAAGAGAAACAATGTAACTTGTTACATTGTTTCTCTTCAGTCCTGGGTCAGCGCAGGAGCTCCGTGCAGGCTGCTTTAGTTAGAGAGAGAGGCTTGATTTAGAGCAAGCCTCTCTCTCACAGCTCTCTATCGAAGAGCTGAGGGGGCCCCCTTCATTTACTGAAGAGTGGGGGCCCCCCCGCACCGCGGGGGCTGCGGGGGTGTTTGTTACGCTCCTGTTACAATTGCCCGACAACTTGAAACTCCATCCTGCACAAACGAGTTTCAGTACGGTGGGCTGTCACACAATAGCACTGGTAACCTCAATACAAATACGTGCAGGTTAGCACCCGATGTGGAAGCTGGATCCCGGTGACTATGTGGGAGGGATAGAAGGGAGGGGAGAGTGCGAGCAGAGAGAGTGGGTAGAGGAGCAGGGAAAGAGACACAATAATGAAAGCATAACCAGCACGGCAGCCTCCGGTTTGACGGTGTTTGTTTAGCCAAAGCGCTGCAATATCTTCGGGTTGAGTTTCCGGTATTTAAAAAATTTTAAAAAGAAAATAAACAAAAAAATCTGCAGAGCGAGCTGCAAGGCTCCTTATGTGTAGTGGACCAGTCACCATTTTAAACCGGAATCATTAGTCAATGTTAGCAAAGCCTGTGCCACGCTCTTGCGATCAGCTGACAACAATGCACGCGGGAGGCATACACAGCCGAGAGCGTTACCTGGGGTCGAAGAGGCGAGGCTGGCACAGGCCGGGGGCTCCTCCAGTCTTCGGGACACTAGGCTCCTGGTGAAGCTGCACGGAGAAGGAGCGGAGCAGCCCTTTCGGTTTCAAGCGCACCTCTCGGCTCGACGCTGACATCCTGCTGGGCGGCCCCTCTCTCCAGCAGTGAAGTGGCTGAATGGAATCCCGGTTGCTGGAAAATGCCTGGCTTATCAAACAAGTCAAACAAGGAGCAAGGGGCGGTGGTGGTGGGGTGTGCAACACCGTGAAAAGTGGCGCGTCATATTAAACGTATGCGCGAACTAGGCATCATGTCAAAAAAACAATAAAGTAGTTCCTACAGTAAAAGATACCGCCCTGCAGCGTAAGTTAACTGAAGTTGGTCGATGCTGCTTCCTCCTGAAACGGAAGAAAACGGAAGTGACATATCAGACAACCAGCCAACAACAATCAAGATAACAGCAATGGAAGATTTCACCAATAGCAAGCAACAAAGCAAAGAGAAACGCCATGGGTGGAGTTTTACTAGTAATACAGGTTACTTGATGCCTTGTAGAAGAAGCGCATGCGCTGCTCTATGCAAGACCTAAAAAATAAGTAATCTTTACCTAAACCAAAACAAGACCTAACGACAAAAAGCCACAATAGAGTATTAAAAATAAGGCTTTCAAATGGTACAAATAGTTCAGTTCAATGCAAGTTGTAAATGCAACACTTTTCTCAAAAGTACCTTAGATGGGTCACGCAAAGCAAAAAAAATGGCCGCAGAGAAGGTGATGCGTCTATTCCTTACACTCAGGGGAGGTGATGCACGTCTGGTGGCTCAGGGGACTAATGCGTCCATTGCAGGGGCCTGTGTTTGACCTCATGGTCACAGGTTCAAATCCCGGCGGGTCCACTCAGCCTTTCATCCATCTGAGGTTGATAAAATGAGTATCATTGAGTTGGGTAACAATGAACATCTGTTATTCAGCACCAAGAGACCTCTGGGTGAACGTGCGCTTTACAAATACACATGTTATGTATGCGTCTGTTCCTCACTGCAGCGCTGGGGAGGTGATGCATCCATTTCTTACTGCGTGGGGAGTTGTTGCGTCTGTTTCTTACTGCGGCCCCCAATGATACGACAGTTTTGGCACCTCGATGCGATGCGTCCATCCGGTACGATGCGTGGTTTCTTGCAACCGCACAGGAGGCTTGCGTCGGAATCCGCGTGGCGATCTCGGACTTTGGAGATCGTTACACCCGATGCGTCGTGTTGCGATTTCTTGAGCGGCGGCAGGCACTGTGACAGTTTCTTCAGCGATGCGTCAGAAAACAAGTGTGGATGCGACACGCTTCTTCGGTGTTGCGTCGATTTTCCAGCTACCAGCGACAAACAGTCTCCAGAGGCCCTGAACAGCAGCAGGCACCTCTTTCCAGGCTGGAATTCGCAGCAAGGAAATTCAGGGGAGCTGGTGGTGAATTCTTTGTGTCCCTGAGACTTCAGAACAGGAGGCAAGCTCAGTTTCATGCCCTTGGAGATCTTTTCTTCAAGCAGGTGACAAAGCAAAATCATTTTTCTCCTTTCCTTGGCAGCAAGTAGCCACCACAGGCCAACCCCAGACAGCAAACAGCATAGGAGTAGTATTCCTCCTCAGCTTATCCGGCTCTTCTCCCTGAAAAAGGTTCCGCTTAATTTCCCAGAAGTGATCAAAAAGTCTGGGGCCCTCTTTTTATACACCAAAATCCTTTGTTCTCTGAAGGCAGAGTGTGTCAGTACCCAGCCCAAACCAGTTCTGTGGGGCACTTTGCAGGTGCACAACAACCTCCTTTGCCAGTGTGAGCCCTGGCTCCAGACACACCATAGGGGGGCGGAGCCGTCATTGTGGAAGGCAGGCACAGCCCTATTCAGGTGAAGGTGCTACTCCTACCACCA
Source organism: Triturus cristatus (assembly GCF_964204655.1). NCBI lineage: Eukaryota > Metazoa > Chordata > Amphibia > Caudata > Salamandridae > Triturus > Triturus cristatus. The sequence continues at coordinate 1,202,629,495 of NC_140584.1, forward strand.
CTCCAAATGCAGACCAGGCCTATTCAGCCCAGCCCTGACTCATCAGACTTCTGGAGCCGCTGCTCTTCTCCAGCCAGTCAGCCAAAAGCCAGACATGCATTACACAAACCGAGCAGAGGCACAGTGGATGTTTAGGGAAGAAATTACCTACTTTCTAAAGGTCTAGTCACACCAAAAGCCTAGTGGGGCTACTTGAAAAGCCAGGTTTTCGGCTTCTTGTGAAATTCAAGAAGTGATGAGACTCTTATGTGTAGCAGCATTATTGTACATAGACAGTTACTCTATCCTGTGCATGGAGGGGTACATAAGCAGTTATTTAATGGCATGCTGGTGAATATGTTTTTCTTCTATCATGCATTATTGTACATAGGCAGTTATTGTAGTGTGTGCAAGAAGAGGTACGTACATAGGCAATTATTCTAGATGCGCTAGTGTACATATTCAGTCTTGCATTTTGTACCTAGACAGCTACTCTAGCCTCTGCATGAAGGGGTAGGTAGCCATTTATTGTATGATGCATTAGTGTAAATATTCAGTTATTCTATCATGCATTATTGTACATAAACAGTTACTCTATTGTGCGCAAGGAAGTGTACGTAGGCAGTTATTCTATGATGCACTGGTGAACACATTCAGTTATCGTATCCTGAATTATCGAACATTGGCAGTTTATGTTATCCTGTGTTAATGTACATAAGGAGTTTTGTATCCTTGTGTATTGTATATAGGCTGTTATGTCATGTACTGGGGTGAATGTCTGACATTGTTCTGCATTCTGTCCATCAATTGTTCTTTTTGCATTTGTCACCCCGAGTGGGACGGGTATGCCCAGACGTGGGTCCCGTGCACTCCATGCCACTGGAGTCAACCTAGCCTGAGAGATGAGGGGTGAAACCCCGAAGCCGGACCCAGGATGCTTGGGTCCAGTCCAGGGAGGACCTGGCCTGGCAGTTCGGGCTGGACTGTTCCCATGGGGGGCAGGGTCAAGCCTGATTTGGATATGGCTGGGTTTAAAGGAAGAGGTGTGGTGCCGCGGCCAGGGCGAATGACTCTGGAATCTGGTGGATCACGGTTCGATCCCCGGTGCCGGTGGCAGAATAGCCCAGCACCATGTGACTCTGGGCAATAGCTTGCTTAATCTTCCCGATGGCCCCCAGCGCCTAGAGACCCTTACGGGTGATTGTTCACACTTTACAAATGTGGATTATTATTATATTAAACTGGAATGGCATGGTGAGCAAAAGAACAATGGACTTAGATCTCTGTACTGGGGTCAATGTCTTACATTGTTCAACATTCTGTTCATGAAGTGTTCTTTTTGCATGTGATTTTCATAGGCAGTTATTTTATCCTACAGCAGGGTACTCTTATATTGTGTTGGGAGACATAGGCATTTATGGTATCGTTTTTTTTTGTGCAAGTCAGCAGCTATGTCCGTTTTGCCACATCCTCCTCACATTCCATAGGTTTCCAGTCACGTGTTGAACTTCCTGGCAAATATTCTACGACGCACCAGGGTACAAATCCCATTATCTTATAAAGCACTGGGAGACAAAGGCAGGCAGTTTCATGAATGAGGATACCTAAGCAATCTGGGTGGGCAATGGGGATCTATAAACAGCAGTGTAAGGTCTGACCATCTATCCTACTAAAACGATGTTATTATCTCTCGGTACACCATTTCTTCCCTATGAGATAAAACCAAACCCACAAGCTTGAAAGTTGTTTCGGAAATTGCAAATCTGCTGTTGCTTCACTAAGACAGGAAGAATGTTGGTGGCGACCTTGCTCGCTCCATGGGAACCGAAAGCGACTGGAGAAACTTTTCTCAGGTCCCCTCCACAATAAATCCCTTTTTCCCGAAGACCTATCACGTTTTGCCTTGGAATCAAAAAGATGGCTTCCTGCACCACCTCATATATAGGTCATCCCGGACGCTCCTGTTAAGCGGCCCACAAAATTGCCAAAATTCTGCCCTACCAATCCGGACATGAAAATACACCGTGACACAAGCCAAACACACTAGAACACAATGCTGAGGGGAAACAACAAAACGTAGAATCCCCCTGCCCTACACAAAAGTGTTTCTGGATGAGTGCTAAATGACAACCCTGCAGTCTGGGCTTGCAAAGGAGTTCCCAGCTCCCTTTGATTGCTAGAATAAAGCCTGCCTTTGTGAAGGCGCCCTCGTTAGGGATCCCATGGAGTATTTCAAACCCTGCTCATGAGAAATAAATCTTGCCTTCCTCCCGTTGCCTCATTTCAGAGCTCTCTGCCAGCGAACACCGCCACCCTCAGTGTGCGTTTTCTGAAAAGAGAGGTAGGCGGTGCGGGACTCTTCTTTTCGCCTTCGTTGATTTAATGAGGGATTATATATGATGGGGACAGGCAAGACGACAGAAAGAGGCGACCACTTTGGCTGCCTGACGAGATACATGTCTATTTTTAGCGAGAAGTGGCTGTCTTTTGCGGGGTTGGGGTGGATTGATTTTCAAAAGCAAAAAACACTTGTTTGTATTATTGTGTGCAGAACCCGGGGCCCATGGGCAGCTCGCAGGTAGCCCATCACTGAAACTGGCAAGCAGTGTGAGGGGGATTAGCGCAATAAGAAAGAGCGCTACCGGAGGCATGGAGAGCGATACCGGCTTCTCCAGATGGGACGGTAGTGCCCTGCCTGACCCCAACATGGCGCCCCCTGCCCCACATCGTTTAATAGAAGAACAGGGAGAACGCTGTGGGATTCTTCTTCAGCCTTGTGCATAAAGTTCTTGCAGACTTCAGAGTGATATTGGTTGGCCCTAGAAAATTAGCAGTATTTCTGATCTCTGTCAGCCAAAATTATCCATACCACCATGCCTGACTCCTAATTGCAGGCACTGATGGATCTGATTTCTCCGTTACGAGAAATACAGTACACCCTAGAAGCCCACCTATTGAAGAAGGAAGTACCTGACGTTGGGAATACCGAGAATAAGCACTGTTCTAGCAAAGAACAGTTGAGATTTCCTGCCATTTATGATCCTCTGCTCAAGGTACCCTTTATGTTCTAACTGTACTTTTGCTGTATTCGCCCTTCATGGCGATCACTCCTGAGATACTGCCTGTACCTGCCTGACTTTAAAATGGTGGCCGCAATACCCCTCGATCCTCGTTTACACACGTCTTGCCTCAACATTTGTTTCCTGTGTAATGCAGAACCCAAAGTTTTGCCAGCGGTCTCTTCACTCTTTGGCCCTCTGACCCGTTATAACTGCACACTCACTACACCGTGACTGGTGCTCTGGATGAAACTTTTTGACAATGCCCCCCAGGCGGAAACAATAACTGCACAGAGCAACCTTGGCCGATACCCGATGGAGCTGTCCTATGCAGCTACAGAGGAGTTTGGCTCTGGTTAACCCCTCAGCCGCCACCTACCCTGCCGGACATCAGACTTTGTTTTCCTTGCCTCCCCGTTGTGTTTTTCCCCTCCCCCGCCTCCTCCCTCCGTGATTCAGTGTCTGCCCCCCAGGCGGAAACCTTAATTGTCTGTACATACCGCGGTGCCCAAGCAACCTTTGCCGATGCCCGGTGGAGCTGTCCTATGCAGCTATAGAGGAGTTTGACTCTGGTTCAACCCTCGGCCGTCACTTACCCAGCCGGACTTCGGACATTGTTTTCCTCATCTCCCCGTTGTGTCTCTTTTTCCCTTCCCTGCCTCCTCCCTCCGTGATTCTTTGTCTGCCTCCCCTTTTCCAGCCTGACCTTTCTGTGTCCCCTGAAGTACTTTATGTTATGCTTTAATAATATCATGTAACTATGTTATACTGTTTTCCCTTTCTACGTTATGCGACGCTACAGAAGCTGATGTAACTATGTAACAATATTCTCAAACAATGTACTACCTCATGGAAAGCGCTCTGATACCTCTGGGTCAAGCCAGCGCTCTATAAAACTTTTCAAATAAAATAAATAAACCCTGCTTTCAGTATCAAAACCGTTGGATGTTGTTTTTTTCTGCGTGCGTTTTATTGTTATTTTAGGATGTTAAGGAAATATGTTTTAGCGGCGCTATTTTAAAAAGCACCTTTTCACTTAAAGATAATTTATTTATCGATTTATTTAGGGGTTGGCCTCTGACTGCAGTGCCCATTAAAAAAACAAGGATTTGCAATGCAATGGGACTCGCATTCACGCAAGACCTATTGCATTGGAAACAGGAGTGTAGGCGGGTGGGCAAGAAGGCACGAACGGGAGTGGGAGGAGGTGGAAGGGGGGGCTAGAAGCCACGGACTGCGGGAGGGATGGGGGGGGAGACAGGGAAGAAAATAGTGTTCGGCGTGAAGGAGCCAGTAGCCATGGCAGGACACAAATGAGGACATGGTTGTCATGAGGAGGGTCTAACAAGCCTAAAACCAATCGGAAGGCAGCATTTAGGACCTAAGCCAATGAAAAAGATGGGCAGAGCATCCACGTAGCCTCCACACTTTACTGAATACTGCATGCCTCGCAAAGCAAGCAGCGTAAGCGCTGCAACGCTAGGCTTGACCTAAAAAGGGAATAAACAGACAAGAGAAGTGCAGGAAGTGGGAAAAGAAGTGCAGAAAGTGGCAGAAGGGATGCACAAAGAGGCAGGAGAGGTGCACAAACAGGCAACAGAGATACAGATAGAGGGAAGAAGGGGCCCAGAAAGAGGCAAGATGAGAGCAAAAAGAAGCAACAGAGGTGCAGAAAAAGGCAAGAGAAGTGCGAGAGAGTCAAAGAGGTACAAAAAAAAGTAAGAGGTACAGAAAGAACCAAAGAGGTGCAGAAATTGGCAAGAGAGGTGCACAAACAGGCAACAGAGGTGGAGAAAGAGGTAAGAATAGTGCAGAAAGAGGCAAGAGGAGTGCAGAAAGAAGCAACAGAAATGCAAAAATAGCCAACAGAACTGCACAAAAAGCAACAGAGGTGCACAAAGAGGCAAGACAAGTACAAAAAGAACCAAGAGAACTCCAGAAATTTAAAGCACCAATCCTTCCAATTTCACTGTTGTAAGTTTCAACATATTCCTGAAAGCATGCATGCATGTGTCTATGCCTTTTGCTAGTGGCATCATACATAAACGAAACATAAAATTGTATACCTGTGTTTCAGACAGCTACATCTTCAGATGCATAACACGTGTGAGAATACATGTACAAGTAGAGACATACCTTAGTCAGAAGACCACAGACCTTAAAACTTGACAGACTGCTTTTTTCATTTCAAGCCGATACCAAAATTTATATGGCATACTTCAAGTGTACCTTTCCAGAGACTCACACAAAGTACCCTAATCACTAATCTCTCTGCCACCATATCTTAAACCTCAGTTTTCTGCTGCAGCTTCATTTTTCTCCGACTGCTCACAATGTTAGACCTAAATTTAAATCAACAATCCATCCCTTGGCACTGTTATAAGTCTAACCATATTTCTGAACATAAGCATACGCATTTCTGTCTTTTCAATGTCACTGTTATAAGTCTCACCATATTCCTGAAAGCATGCATGCATGTGTTTGTACCTTTTTCTAGTGATGTTATACATAAAAAGAAAAATACAAATAGTTGTATACCTGTGTTTCAAACATCTATCATATTCAAATGCATGACACATTTGAGAATACATCTACAAATAGACACATACCTCAGTCACAAGAGTACACAGACCGTTAAACTTGACTGAGTACACTTATCATATCAAACAGAGATCTACATTTATACACCCTACTTCAAGTATACCTTTCCACAGTTACATACAAACTTCCTTTATCACTAATCCCTCTGCCAACATGTCTCAAACCTCACTTTTCTGCTGCACCTTAATTTTTCAGCGATTGCTCAGAATGTTAGAGCTCCCAAATTTAAAACAGCAATCCTTCCCATCTTACTGTTGTAAGTCTTACCATGTTCTTGAAAGCATGAATGCAGGTGCCTGTGCCTTTTGCTACCACCTATCATACATAAAAGAAATATACAAATAGTTGTATACCTGTGTTTTAGATGTCTAGCATCTTCAGATGCATAACATGTGTGAGAATACATGTAGAAGTAGAGACATACCTCACTCACAAGACCATGTGCACCTTAAAACTGCATTTCACATTCAAGCAGCCAACTAAATTTATAATGGCATACTTCAAGTGTACCTTTCCAGAGACTCATACAAAGTACCCTAATCACTAAAGACTCTGCCAACATGTCTTAAAGCTCACTTTTCTGCTGCACCTTCATTTTTCACTGACAGCTCTGATTGTAAGACCTACCAAATTTAAAATAGCAATCCTTCCCATGTTACTGTTGCAAGTCTCAATATATTCCTGAAAGCATGCATGCGTGTGTCGGTGCCTTTTGATAGTGGCATCATACATAGAAGAAACACACAAATAGATGCATACCTCTCTTTCACACATCTAGCATCTTCAGATGCATACACATGTGAGAATACATGTACAAGCAGAGACATACCTTTTACTCAGAATGTTGGGTATTCCCAAATTTAAATCGGCAATCCTTCCCATATCAGTCTAACCATATTTCTAAACGTATGCATGTGTATACCTTTGTCTTTTCCATTACACATTTCTATGCACAACTTATTTCAATCTTCATTTCAGTACAATAGAGCAAACTTCAATACACTTTAGTACATTTAGTAACATATTTCAAACGCCACACTTCTCTAATAATCTGCTAACTTTATAAATAATTGCTTTTCAAAGTTACAAATATCACTACAAAGACTGAAGCATTACTACGTAATACATAGCACACCTCACAAATGTGTAACTTACCTCTCAAATAGTATTGCAGAATATGAAATTCAAAAACTGATAAAATATTTTCTTTTTCACACAATAAATGTGATGCACCACTCTCAACAGAGTAAAACCAGTAATAGCAAACGTTTCCTCTCTTTCTGCACACAAATAAATGAAACTATCAAATCAAAATGCTTTCTTCAATATTTCAAATTCTGAAACCCATTTTTATTGGTTAGACATATTAACCCTTTACTAGTCTCTTCTAAAAGTCCTCAAACTGGTTCTGTAATTTACTGGAGTGGCGACTCCTTCGTGGTGCTGCATTGTAGCATTGCAATGAAGCCGTGAACCCTTACGGGAGTTCAAAAACCTATTTCCAATAATACTAGTATTATTTTTTTAACATCACACTACTTCTAAACATACTAATGATTTGGGAAAGTATACTTTTAGTAGCATATCACTTATATATAAGTTAGCATTTCATATTTTAAAACCACAGTTAAGTTTCAACATTTCCCCCATTCTACTTAATCCTAGATTCCATAGTAACAGTTCCTGCAACATTCAACTGTACTGGCAGGTCACACGTTCACAATATTTTCAAGTTAAGAACACTAGCTTACAAATGCAAATAGCAGGTGTGATTAAGTATTGCAAATACTAACTTATCCTGTCTACTGTACCGTTCAAAGTTTTTTCTATAACGAATCAGAAAGATGCTTTTTTTTTTACAAAGTAAGATGCATCCTATTTTTAGTTCACAATGTTTATGAATGGCCAATCAGTTATCTGCTCTTTCAAAAACAGCATCTTAACCACCATTTTTGATACCTCTCATTGTACCAATTAACTTACTCAGCTAGATGTTTTTGATGCTCTCCACTCATCCCTTCAAAATGCTAACAGTATTGATTGTAGGACACCGCTATGTTTTCTGGGGCAAAAGCTATGCTGAACACAGAGGTATTGACAACGATCTAGGTTTGCAAAGTGTGGCTATTAAATGGTTTGCACAGAGAGGATTAAAGTGGCACCAATTGCTGCCTCTGGTTAAAACTTTTTCCATCTCCAACCCCCTGACCTCATAATTGTGCACTGTGGTGGAAATGACCCTGGCACATGGACAGGGGTAGGACTGGGAATGATAATGAAGGATACCTTTGCACAACAGATGTCGCTTTTCCCTCAGACTGTCTTTGTATACACTAATATATGCCAAAGACAGAAATGGAAGTGGTCAAATCAATTCTGTCCACAGATTGAGAAGGCAAGGAAGAATGTTAATAAAGCTGTTTCTGCTTCCATCAGAGACCAAAGGATGGGCTCCATCTATAACAACAATCTACATTTTGATATGCATGACATCTACAGAAGTGAGGGAGTTCACTTCACAGATAAATGGAACAGAGTGTTTCTCAATAAGCTTAAGCTGTGCATCCGAACTTACATGTAGCTGCAACAAAGTCATAATGAATACAACGGCTCTAGTTAGAGCCACCCTATAACCCAACAGTGAAAGTTATATATTTTGTGACATATTTACTCTTTAAATATTTTCTGGATTTGCAAACCCGTCAAGAATTCCCTAAACAAAAGCACAAATTCCATGTTCTACAACACATTACACTTTTTAAGTTTAACTTTTAATTTTTTTGAATATTATTTCTAACTCTATCAATTTTAATGTGATTATTAACTTCAATCTCACTAGCTCTATAAAACATTTTTTACAAATGCAACACTAATTTCTGAATTATATACCATTTAATTATTTATTTAAGGTGGATCCGAGAATCCACCGTGACGTTACACTGGGAGTGCCGCGCTGTGATAGGGTCGCGACTCCTATCACGAGAGAAAAAAAAATGATTGCCCCCCCCAGTTCCATTGCCCCATAATGGCCCAGGGGACCCCATCCGCCGGGGCCCAGCCATTTAAAAAAAAAAAGGAAAAAAAAAAAAGAGGGAGGGGACAATTAGTTCCCCTCCCAGGCCTTTTTGGCCCCGGGCCCCTATTCACGAGGGCTTGGCCAATCCTTCATTATTATATACTTTTTTAATGGGTATGGGGGCTATGAGCCCCCCCTGCCTGGGCCTTTTTGGGGCTTGGTCTCATGTTGGGAAACGTGGCGGGAGCCTCAATGCCCTGCGGGAGCCGGAATTGCTTTTGGGCTGCCCAAAAGCAATTCTGCTTCGCTTCATTGAAGCAAGAGCAGTTTTTCTGCCCTCGCTTCCATGAAGCAAAGCATAAGTTTGCTATGGCATGCATGGCGGGAGCAGTGCTCCAGCTATGACATAGCAAACTGCAGTGTCCGGGGGTGGCCACCTCAGAACATTGCTGGAGCTGGCCCTGACGGTGTCCAGGGCCATGAGGGCTCCCTGAGGGGGGCCGTGTAGCCACCTTCAAACACAGTTAAAGCCACGGAGAGGTGGTGGTCCCCGGGGCTTCGGGGGGGGGCTGAGCAACCCCCCAAAGTATTTCATGAATACAGCCCCGGGGAGGTAGCGGTCTCCGGGGCTGCGGGGGCCGTATCATAATTAAGCATTGCCCCAGGACCTGGCCCACCGGGGCCTAAACAAAATGAAGCACCAGAGACTGCGCTTCGTTTATTTTTTTTCAACGGGATTCGCGGAGCCAACGCGACTCCCACCAAAAATTTAAAGCAGGACTAGGGGTTTTGGTGTTTCTACCCTGCCCCCTTTTCTTGTTTTTAATCCTTTTTTCTTGTGACTCGGTTTAACCGAGTCACAAGATGGATGCCAACACTTCCTGGTTGGAACTTTTGGCAGCCAATCAGATTGCAAGGTTAGTGATCTGGAGGATTTGCGGATCCTCCGTGTCCCTATATGTAAATCTGTAAATATGTAATTTTCTCAAAAACTACTGAACGGATATACACCATTTAACAAAAAGAGTGCACTTTAGACCAAGAGATATCTTTCTGCCAAATTTCGTGTAATTCCATTCAACATTTAAGGTGAGCAAATTTAGTCTGTCGCTGGTGTTGAGAGTGCTCTATACTGGAGCTGCTATCCACCTAAACTTGAGAACTAACCAGAGTTCTCTGCTCCTTTTTTCATAATTTATGTGTCACTCCAAGCCTCAAAGGGTATTTGTTTTATCTCTCCTGAGATAAATATATATATATCTATATACACCTTGAGAGAGATTAACTAAATGTATCACAAATGCATATATACGTATGCATATGTAAATATATATATATTAGAACCATATATATTTTATAAAAAACTTTAGTTCCCTCTCTTTTCTTTTAAAAAATCTATGCAACTCACCTTTAAAATGTAAATGTAAATCAAAATAGTTCTATGTATAAATATAGATTTTTAACGGATAGTCTCTATATGTCCACACACATATATATGTATTATCTACTGGCGGTCGCCAGTAGATAGTTATAGTTAGGACCTATTTTCCATAGGAAATCCGCAACATTCTATTCCCAATAAGTCTGGCGCCGGTTGACGCATCTTTGCGAAATGTTCCAAACTTTTGGCCAGCTCCGGTCCGCTCCTATCCTGAAAGTTTCGTGGTGATTCGTCAAGCGGGGGCTGAGAAAAAAGGGGGGGTCCCAAAACGCGGTTTCCCCATGCAATTTCCCATAGGAACTGATGACGCAGCTACAGCCCGAACTGCTGAACGGAATTACACCAAATTTGGCAAAGAGGTAGCCCTTGGTTCACACTTGTGCCTTTTGGTTAAATGGTGTAAATCCGTTCAGTAGTTCCTGAGCTATTCAAAAGTAAAAAGATAGATATATCTAGGGCCGCAGATCCTCCCGAGCACGAGCTTTATGCTAATTGGCTGCCAACACTCTGAATCAGGAAGTGTTGGCAGCCATCTTGTGCCTCGGTAGAACCGAGGCACAAGAAAGCACAAACAAATGCAAAAAACGCAAAAAGGGGGCAGGGTAGAAACACCCTGACCCCCTAGGCCTGCTCAGGGGTCCCACAACGACCCAAAAACATTTTTTTTTAAAATACGCGGCATGAGCTTCGTATCCGCGCATCCCGATCCCGGAAAAAAATAAACCGAAGCACGGGCTCCCGTGCTTCGTTTACAATGAGGGAGGAGGGTGGGCCTAGTCCTGGGGGCAATATTTTATAGTAATGGGGGCCCATAGGGGGCACTGGGGACCGCCACCCCCCGGGGCATTTGTGAAATACGGCAGGGGGGCTCTTAGCCCCCCCCCCCAGCCCCGGGGCTTTGCAAAAAATGGGTGGGGTGGCTCAAAGGCCCCCCCCAAGCCCCAGGGACTGCCACATCCCGGAGCTTTATTTACATATTTGCGGGGGCTCACGGCCCCCCCGCTGCCCCTGGGACCGCCACCTCCCCGGGGCACTAAATATTTACAATAGAGGGTCCGTTACGGACCCCTAAGCCCCGGGGACCACCACCCCCCGGGACTTTAAATTAAGTGGGAGGGGGGCCGCGCGGCCCCCCACCTGGAGCCAATGATGGCCCTGGGGACCGCCACCCCCCAGGGCCGGCTCCTGCAGTGTCCCGGGGTGCCCACCCCCGGGACACTGTAGTTTGCAATGACAGGGTGGGAGCCCCCCGGCTCCCGCCCTGTCATTGCAAACTGCTTTGCTTCACTGAAGCGAGAGCGGGGAAACCTGCTCTTGCTTCAATGAAGCAAAGCAGATTGCTTTTCCACATGGGGAGCAGTATGTTAGCTGCTCCCCATGTGGAAAAGCAATGCCGGCTCCCGCAAGAGGCGGGGAGCCGGATGGGACCGTGGGGGGATTGGGGAACCCCCACGGCCCCAAACGGAGGCCAGGCCCCGGGGGATGGGGTCCCCGGGGCCATAAGTGGCCCGGGAGGGGGGCCACGCGGCCCTCCTCCCCAAAACGTTAAAAAAAAAAATAATAATAATTTTAAAAAGGGCTGGCCCCGGGGATGGGGTACCCAAGGCCATAAGTGCCCCCCTTCAAATAAACACTATTTTTAAAAAAGGCCCATGCCCCGGGGGATGGGGTCCCCAGGGCAGATTAAGGCCTCGGGAGGGGGGCCATGCGGCCCCCCTCCACAGTTTTAAAATTAAAAAAAAAAAATTAGGGGGCAGGCCCTGGGGGATGGGGTCCCCAGGGCCAAAATATACGAAAAAGAAGGGGGGCTACACAGCCACCCTTCTTAAAAAGATATTTTTTTTTTAAACAGGATCTGGGAGGAGGCCACGACCCCTTCTTTCATCACTCTGCAAACGCGCCCCCTGACGCGTTTGTAGAGGGGGTACGAATTCCCATTCAATACTGGGGGTCCCTGGGGGCCAACTAGCCCACCAGGAACCTCCAGTATGCGCCAGGGGGCTGCGATGCAGAGAGATGTTCTGAGGCCACGCCCCTTTTTACACCTCTCTGCAACGCAGCTCTGTGGCGCTTAATGGAGGTACCTGGTGGGCTAGTTGGACCCCAGGGACCCTCAGGATTCAAAGGGACTTAATCTCCCAACTTAAAACATGCCACGGGGCATGTTTGCACAGTGGTGAAGGTAGGGGGCGGGGCCTGAGGTGATATGTGTGCAAACACGCACTGTGGTGCATTTTAAGTTGGGGAATTAATTCCTCTTCAATCCTGAGATCCCCTGGGGGCCAACTAGCCCACCAGGTACCTCCAGTAAGCGCCCCAGAGCTGCGTTGCAGAGAGGTGTAAAAAGGGGCGTGGCCTCTGAACACCTCTCTGCAACGCAGCACCCTGGCGCATACTGGAGGTTCCTGGTAGGCTAGTTGGCCCCCAGTGGACCTCAGGATTGAAGAGGAATAGTGTGGAGTTTTGGAACTTACAAATATTCCGCTAAAATCAGCCGAACTACAAATTCCGATTTACTCACCTGTTATCAGGAGAGACCTCAGTGCTGCATGTTTAAGCCCAGTACTGATCCTAAAAAGTAATTCTAACAGTACTTACCAGTAACTTGAATTTCCTTCCATAGGATATCATTGCCTCCCACCCCTGTTCCTGTTTAACAGTACTTCTGTGAGTCATTGTTAAAGAAACAGAAACACGTGTCTAGAGAGCAGCACTAGCTGCGCCAACTGTGGCGAAACAATCGAATACACTTGAAGCAAGCATATAACCGAAACTGCATTTACCACAATGCAAGGGGCGAACCTTGCTGGGAGGTGAAGCGGTGCACGTGTCTAGAGATCAGCACTATCTGCGCCAACTGTGGCGAAACACTTGAACACTCTTGAAGCAAGCAAGTAACTGAAACTGCAATTACCACAATGTCAGGGGCGAATCTTGCTGGGAGGTGAAGCGGTGTGCGCCCACCTCTGTTCCTGTTTAATAGTTCTCCCGTGAGTCATTGAGTTGACGAGCTGGTGGATGAAGCACCCGCATACCTGTGAGAGGTACCTGACCTGAGAAAGATGTTGGCAGCCTACTCAGCAAACCCCAGATTTCAAACACTGTAATCTCTACTGATGATGGTTAAAGAACCAGAAACACGTGTCTAGAGATCAGCACTATCTGCGCCAACTGTGGCGAAACACTCAAACACTCTTGCAGCAAGCAAGTAACTGAAACTGTATTTACCATAATGCCAGGAGCGAACCTTGCTGGGAGGCGTAGCGGTGTGCTCCCACCCCTGTTCCTGTTTAATAGTACTCCCGTGAGTCATTGAGCTGACGAGCTGGTGGATGAAGCACCCGCATGCCTGTGAGAGGTACCTGACGTGGGAAAGATGTTGGCAGCCTACTCAGCAAACCCCAGATTTCAAAGACTGTAATCTCTACTGATGACAGTTAAAGAACCAGAAACACGTGTCTAGAGATCAGCACTATCTGCGCCAACTGTGGCGAAACAATCAAACACACTTGAAGCAAGCAAGTAACTGAAACTGCATTTACCACAATGCCAGGGGTGAACCTTGTTGGGAGGTGAAGCGGTGTGCTCCCACCCCAGTTCCTGTTTAATAGTTCTCCAGTGAGTCATTGAGCTGACAAACTCGTGGATGAAGCACCCGCATGCCTGTGAGAGGTACGTGACCTGAGAAAGACGTTGGCAGCCTACTCAGCAAACCCAACATTTGAAAGACTGTAATCTCTACTGATGATGGTTCAAGAACCAGAAACACGTGTCTAGAGATCAGCACTATCTGCTCCAACTGTGGCGAAATACTCGAACAGTCTTGAAGCAAGCAAGTAACTGAAACTGCATTTACCACAATGCCAGGGTGCGAACCTTGCTGGGAGGTGAAGCGGTGTGCTCCCACCCCTGTTCCTGTTTAATAGTACTCCTGTGAGTCATTGAGCTGACGAGCTTGTGGATGAAGCACCCGCATGCCTGTGAGAGGTAACAGACCTGAGAAAGATGTTGGCAGCCTACTCAGCAAACCCCACATTTGAAAGACTGTAATTTCTACTGATGACGGTTAAAGAACCAGAAACACGTGTCTAGAGATCAACACTATCTGCACCAACTGTGGCAAAACACTTGAACACTCTTGAAGCAAGCAAGTAACTGAAACTGCAATTACCACAATGTCAGGGGCGAATCTTGCTGGGAGGTGAAGCGGTGTGCGCCCACCCCTGTTCCTGTTTAATAGTTCTCCCGTGAGTCATTGAGCTGACGAGCTGGTGGATGAAGCACCCGCATACCTGTGAGAGGTACCTGACCTGAGAAAGATGTTGGCAGCCTACTCAGCAAACCCCACATTTCAAACACTGTAATCTCTACTGATGACGGTTAAAGAACCAGAAACACGTGTCTAGAGATCAGCACTATCTGCGCCAACTGTGGCGAAACACTCAAACACTCTTGCAGCAAGCAAGTAACTGAAACTGTATTTACCATAATGCCAGGAGCGAACCTTGCTGGGAGGCGTAGCGGTGTGCTCCCGCCCCTGTTCCTGTTTAATAGTACTCCCGTGAGTCATTGAGCTGACGAGCTGGTGGATGAAGCACCCGCATGCCTGTGAGAGGTACCTGACGTGGGAAAGATGTTGGCAGCCTACTCAGCAAACCCCAGATTTCAAAGACTGTAATCTCTACTGATGACAGTTAAAGAACCAGAAACACGTGTCTAGATATCAGCACTATCTGCGCCAACTGTGGCGAAACAATCGAACACACTTGAAGCAAGCAAGTAACTGAAACTGCATTTACCACAATGCCAGGGGTGAACCTTGCTGGGAGGTGAAGCGGTGTGCTCCCACCCCAGTTCCTGTTTAATAGTTCTCCAGTGAGTCATTGAGCTGACAAACTCGTGGATGAAGCACCCGCATGCCTGTGAGAGGTACCTGACCTGAGAAAGACGTTGGCAGCCTACTCAGCAAACCCAACATTTGAAAGACTGTAATCTCTACTGATGATGGTTCAAGAACCAGAAACAGGTGTCTAGAGATCAGCACTATCTGCTCCAACTGTGGCGAAATACTCGAACAGTCTTGAAGCAAGCAAGTAACTGAAACTGCATTTACCACAATGCCAGGGGCGAACCTTTCTGGGAGGTGAAGTGGTGTGCTCCCACCCCTGTTCCTGTTTAATAGTTCTCCCGTGAGTCATTGAGCTGACGAGCTGGTGGATGAAGCGCCCGCATACCTGTGAGAGGTACCTGACCTGAGAAAGATATTGGCAGCCTACTCAGCAAACCCCAGATTTCAAAGACTGTAATCTCTACTGATGACGGTTAAAGAACCAGAAACACGTGTCTAGAGATCAGCACTATCTGCGCCAACTGTGGCGAAACACTCGAACACTCTTGAACAAGCAAGTAACTGAAACTGTATTAACCACAATGCCAGGAGCGAACCTTGCTGGGAGGTGAAGCGGTGTCCTCCCACCCCTGTTCTTGTTTAATAGCTCTCTAGTGAGTCATTGAGCTGACGAGCTCGTGGATGAAGCAGCCTCATGCCTGTGAGAGGCACCAGACCTGAGAAAGATGTTGGCAGCCTAATCAGCAAACCCCAAATTTGAAAGACTGTAATCTCTACTGATGACGGTTCAAGAACCAGAAACACGTGTCTAGAGATCAGCACTATCTGCGCCAACTGTGGCGAAACACTCGAACAGTCTTCACGCAAGCAAGTAACTGAAACTGCTTTTACCACAATGCCAGGGTGCGAACCTTGCTGGGAGGTGAAGCGGTGTGCTCCCACCCCTGTTCCTGTTTAATAGTACTCTCGTGAGTCATTGAGCTGACGAGCTCGTGGATGAAGCGCACGCTTGCCTGTGAGAGGTACCTGACCTGAGAAAGATGTTGGCAGCCTACTCAGCAATCCCCACATTTGAATAACTGTAATCTCTACTGATGACGGTTCAAGAACCAGAAACACGTGTCTAGAGATCAGCACTATCTGCGCCAACTGTGGCGAAACACTCGAACACTCTTGAAGCAAGCAAGTAATCGAAACTGCATTTACCACAATGCCAGGGGCGAACCTTTCTGGGAGGTGAAGCGGTGTGCTACCACCCCTGTTCCTGTTTAATAGTACTCCTGTGAACATGGAGAGACCTCAGTGCTGCATCTTTGAGCCCATTACTGATCCTGAAAAGTAATTCTAACCGTACTTACCAGTAAGTTGAATTTCCATCCATAGGCTAACATTGACTGGTTTCACTTGGAAATTTTTCTAAGTGTGCAGTTTTGGAACTTTAAAATAATCATCTAAAATCAGCCGCACTACAAATTCCGATTTACTCACCTGTTATCAGGAGAGACCTCAGTGCTGCATCTTTCAGCCCAGTACTGATTCTGAAAAGTAATTCTAACACTTATAAATTCACCCAGGCACTCTCCTTGCAGTACTCTAATCATTCAGTCAGTATCCAAGTACTCATGCAGCGAGCCAGGCATTAGCGCATGGACTGCCTCAAACCCCTATCCACTATGCATGCAGTTTCCTAACTAACCAACACACTTATAGTTCTGCACTTATACATTCAACAAAAAAAACAATATTTCAGTTTCAATATTTTAAAAAACATTTTTATTTCCATTTATACTAAAAATATATAATGTAATTTAAAAATTAAAATATGTAAAAATAAACAGTTACAAAACTGTAGAAATCTGTATAAAAATACATATGACTATTATTACATTTAAAAATTATCATTTAAAAAAACCTTCGAAATTCACTGAAAAAACCATAGGTTTCAGACATGTTATAGTTAGGAATTAGCATTTAAAAAACCTTAAAAATTCACTGAAAAAACCATAGGTTTCAGGGCTGTTGTAGTTAGCTAGACATTTCACTCATACAAAACCATTGAAATTCCTCCGTTATAGTTAGTTGTACTCATTATAACTCGCGCGCCCGCAATCTACTGCTGATGATGTCACATATTACATAATTCATGACATGGTCAGTGACATCACTGATGACATCGTCAACGTGACAATCAGATACACCTCATCATACACTAGTGTAACCTTTCATCACTCACTTTAAAATACAGAGTACCATATTTGAATCCATTGACACACCAATACAAGTTTCTAAAAACCCACTCAGTGATTCCTAGATCTACACACACATCTAATCACTTACCTATAGATTCACTTATACATGCTGTCAATGATCAATAGAACACTATCAAATATACTTATACACCTATATCGACATTACACACCAGCACACATCCTATTCACTTATGCAGTCATCCTACTCATTTATGCAAACAACGAATCCTACTTACATTTACTCAGCTACACACTTATACAAACACCACTTAATTTATTCATATAGATAGTAACTCATACTTAGTGTGTTATAAAATCACTATTACAAGTATACAGTTATCCATACAGTCACTCATACAATCACTGAGTCGTATGTATACTTATTTATATACAACAACTGTCACATACACTGCCTTTTATTTTTCTAGTTTGTTGGACATGTACCATTAAGAGATATATTTGCTCATCAGCACACCCATAAAGATATTCACTCACCCAAACAACTGTTATAACATGTAGTCTTAACCTCATATACCTACTGAATCAACTATTCACACATCTTTCGGCAGTCACACACCCCCCACCGAACCACACACACACATTCACTCTCCCATACAAATACTAAGTTTACTAATCAACAACTAATATAGACTTTCACATAGCTAGTAACCAACTGGTACAGCAGTTTACACAACAACTGACAAAGTGATACAGATATTCACACAGTTTAGTCACTATCCAATATATTTAGTGAGACAATATAAAATAGTCAGGTAAACAGTCAATCACACTGCTACTAAATCCTCCATCCAGATATTTATATTTATATATCCACTCATTCTTCAATGCAGATTGCTATATATATCATACATTTTTAACTAACGAACCAAACCACATTCACTGGATGATGTCATCAGTGATGTCATCAGTGATGTCACGGACCATGTCATGAATGATGTAATATGTGACATCATCAGCAGTGGATTGCGGGCGCGTGAGTTATAGTGAGTACAACTAACTATAACGGAGGAATTTCAATGGTTTTTCACGAGTGAAATGTCCAGCTAACTATAACAGCCCTGAAACCTATGGTTTTTCCAGTGAATATATATATGTGAACAAGCCACCACGGTGGCGAAACGCGTCACGGTGGGTTTATGAAGAGAATAAACCCCCACTTGGATATGAACTAGAACCGGGTTTACTGTGTCAGAAGGTTTTGAGAGCACGAGTGGGATCCCGTTTTTTCGACATATTGATTTACCGGTTTCTCCGCCGGTCTCGCGCCACCCCTCAACGGATTGGGAATGCTTAAGGAGGAACTCGGATTGATATATATACATATATTCAAATAGTACACAACAGCATAAAAAAGTGAAAGGAATTGAGAATGAGATTGAAAAACATAAGACAATGATGAAGGTTGCCAATGCAATGGAATTCATGGAGAAGAAATTAGACAAACATAAAACAGATAAACAAGCTAAGAAAGCACAAACATTTACTCGAGACAGATTAGATTATGCGCATGGGAGGACAAACACATTTGCCATAAAATTACTGCGGAGTAGAGACTTTTTGGACAAGACTTTCAAAAAGCAATGGCATTTCTAACTGAGGATAGCTCAAAAGTCAGTTCAGCAGATGATGGCACATTAATAACCCCCCATTTTTTAAATTTTGCTTTTTAGGGGAAATGAAACTTTACCGGATTTGCATGAGACAGCGAGGAAGAGGAATCTCAAACGAAATGAGCAAAAATGAAACATGACCAGGAGAAGTAAAAGAGGATGGAAATAAAAGAGGATGGAAGGAAAACGAGGAAGAGGAAGGAAAAAATAAAGATATTACTAATGGAAAACAATTTGGCCATCTAAAGTTTTATGGGATAGACATCTCCCAACTACTGAATACAGGGTTCACTTTTTACCCTGATACAAAAATGATTTCATCCAATGCAAGAATTGACATATACATTTTTGATCAAACTGAAGCTTAAAAAATACTTTGCGCATTCTCACTGCAAATTATATTTCTCACAAGAAAACCTTATTGAGTCTAGAAAGAGAATCAGGTGATGTAAATATCCAAGACGCTGTAAATGAGCTATCAATCAATAGCTACTGGTTGTCAATTGAAATCAACTTTATTCCCACAATTAACTGCAAGGAATAAAATGTATCTTTTTGACGAACTCATGAGGGAAAAAGTTAACTAAACAGAACAAAACAGGTTGATCAAACATTACTAATAAGGATTTTCAAACATGACTAATGAAGACTGGTTAGCAATAAAATATCTTCAGGATGACCAAAGTATAATTATCAACACCTCTAACAAAGGAGGAAACAATGTAATTCAACAGTGACTGAACTATGTTTTGGAGGCTGAATAGCAGCTGCTAATAGACCAACTCAAATTTTGCCTGACTCCCAAAGTGTTGAATGATGCAATTTGTGACATCATCAGCAGTGCATTGCGGGCGCGTGAGTTATAGTTAGCAGAACTAACTATAACGGAGGAATTTCTATGGTTTTGTATGAGTGAAATGGGCAGCTAACTATAACACCCCCGAAACCTATGTTTTTTTTGGTGAATTTCTAAGGTTATTAAATGCTAATTTCTAACTATAACGTCTCTGAAACCTATGGTTTTTTTCAGTGAATTTCAAAGGTTTTTTTAAATGCTAACTTTTAAGTGTGATAGTAGTTAAAACTGAAATATTGATTAATTTTCTTGTTTTCATTTTTTATTTTAATATACTTATATTATTTTCTTTAAAAAACAAAATTGCAATTTTTTTCGGAGTCGCGCACTCAAAGTGTACACATCACGGTGGGTGCGCGCATTCTAGCCGACATTTTAGAAAAGTCATGAAGGATCCGCGTATGGTGTGTGACGGCTGCGTGTTTTTCAGTTACATCATATACATTTAATATCACGTGATATGCGCGATTGGTATGCGACCAGTCTGCGACTCCTGCTCCCGCGCATTCGCGACACATGCGCATTACGGTATGAGATGTTTGCGCGGTTGCGGGTCCCGCGTGACATCATATACGTGCTGGGGCGCGCTGGGTTATGTTCCAAAATGATATGTATGTGTCTTTAATATACATAATAAGGCAAGAGATTATGTAAGATATTCATCAAAATAATATATTTGTACTTATCATAAACTTATATTATTTTTAAATATATTTTCGCGAAGTCGGGTGCGTGCATTGTGAGTGCAGAAAACCAGGTCAGCAGAGCTGCTGTAGAGCGAGAGAACCAGGTCAGCAGAGCTGCTCTAGAGCCTAAGAACTAGGTCAGCAGAGCTGCTCTAGAGCTAGAGAACCAGGTAAGCAGAGCTGCTGTAGAGCCAGAGAAACCAGGTCAGCAGAGCAGCTTTAGAGCCAGAGAACCAGGCCAGCAGAGCTGCTTTAGAGCCAGAGAACCAGGTTAGCAGAGTTGCTTTAGAGCCAGAGAACCAGGTCAGCAGAGCTACTCTAGAGCCAGAGAACCAAATCAGCAGAGCTGCTTTAGAGCCATAGAACCAGGTCAGCAGAGCTGCTTTAGAGCCAGAGAACCAGGTCAGTAGAGCTGCTCTAGAGCCTAAGAACCAGGTCAACAGAGCTGCTCTAGAGCCAGAGAACCAGGTCTGCAGAGCTGCTGCAGAGCCAGAGAAACCAGGTCAGTAGAGCTGTTTTAGGGTGAGGGAACCAGGTCAGCAGAGCTGCTCCAGAGCCAGAGAACCATGTCAGCAGAACTGCTTCAGAGCCATAGAACTGGGTCAGCGGAGCTGCTTTAGAGCCAGAGAACCAGGTCAGCAGAGCTGTTGTAGAGCCAGAGAACTAGATCAGCAGAGCTGCACTGTAGCATAAGAACTAGGTCAGCAGAGCTGCTCTAGAGCCAGAGAACCAGGTCAGCTGACCTGCTGTACAGCCAGAGAACCAGGTCAGCAGAGCTGCTCTAGCTGACACTGACTGACTGGCACTGACTGATTGACACTGACTGACACAGATTGACTGACACTCACACTGATTGACTGACACTGACTGACACTGACTGACTGACACTGATTGACTGACACTGACTGACACTGACTGACTGACACTGACTGACACTGACTGACTACTCTCTACTACTCTACTACTGACTCTCTACTACTCACTCTCTACTAATCTCTACTACTCACTCTCTACTCTCTACTATCTACTACTAACTCTCCACTACTCTCTCTCTACTACTCACTCGCTACTACTCTCTAGTACTCACTCTCTACTACTCACGCTCTACTACTCTCTACTACTCACTGTCTACTACTACTCTCTCTACTACTCACTCTCTACTACTCACTCTACTACTTTCTACTACTCTCTACCACTCACTCTCTACTACTCACTTGCTACTACTCTCTACTACTCACTCTCTACTACTCTTTACTACTACTCTCTATTCACTCTCTACTACTCACTCTACTACTCTCTGCTGCTCTCTACCATTCACTCTCTACTACTCACTTGCTACTACTCTCTACTACTCTTTACTACTACTCTCTATTCACTCTCTACTACTCACTCTACTACTCTCTGCTGCTCTCTACCATTCACTCTCTACTACTCTCGCTCTACTACTCTCGCTCTACTACTCTCTACTACTCACTGTCTACTACTACTCACTCTCTACTACTCTCTACTATTCACTCTCTACTACTCACTCTACTACTTTCTACTACTCTCTACCACTCACTCTCTACTACTCACTTGCTACTACTCTCTACTACTCACTCTCTACTACTCTTTACTACTACTCTCTATTCACTCTCTACTACTCACTCTACTACTCTCTGCTGCTCTCTACCATTCACTCTCTACTACTCTCTCTCTACTACTCACTCTCTACTACTCACTCTCTACTACTCACTCTCTCTACTACTCACTCTCTCTCTACTACTCACTCTCTCTCTACTACTCACTCTCTACTACTCACTCTCTACTACTCACTCTACTACTCTCTCTCTACTACTCGCTCTCCACTACTCACTCTCCACTACTCACTCTCTACTACTCACTCGCTACTACTCTCTCTCTACTACTCTCTCTCTACTACTCTCTCTGCTACTCACTCTCTACTATTCTCTACTACTCACTCTACTACTCTCTTCTACTCTCTACCACTCACTCTCTACTACTCTACTACTCACTCTCTACTACTCTCTCTCTACTATTCACTCTCTACTACTCACTCTACTACTCTCTACTACTCACTTTACTACTCACTCACTACTCATTCTCTACTACTCGCTCTCAACTACTCTCTACTACTCACTCTCTACTACTCTCTCTACTTCTCACTCTACTACTCTCTCTCTACTACTCACTCTCTACTACTCTCTACTACTCACTCTCTACTACACAGTCTCTACTACTTGCTCTCTGCTACTCGCTCTCTACTACTCTCTACTACTCCACTACTCTCTACTACTCACTCTCTACTAACTCTCAACTACTCGCTCTCAACTACTCTCTACTACTCACTCTCTACTACTCTCTCTACTTCTCACTCTCTACTACTCTCTCTCTACTACTCACTCTCTACTACTCTCTACTACTCACTCTCTACTACACAGTCTCTACTACTTGCTCTCTGCTACTCGCTCTCTAATACTCTCTACTACTCACTCTCTACTACTCTACTACTCCACTACTCTCTACTACTCACTCTCTACTACTCACTCTCTACTACTCTCTACTACTCTCTCTCTACTACTCACTCTCTACTACTCTCTACTACTCACTCTCTACTACACAGTCTCTACTACTTGCTCTCTGCTATAATAATAATAATAATAATACTGATATTTGTAAAGCGCAAACAGCTACCTCACGAGGAGGTGTCCCGGCGCTATAGACCGCTGGGGAACCCGTCCTGGCTATCCCTGTGAGATGGTCCCTTTTCTGGGTATCTCCAAGGTGAAACCAGGCATCCCCAGCATCTGTGGGGGGCCGTTGTAGAGATGAGGCAAGCTTAATGCCCAGAGTTGCCGAGTGTGTTCCTGGTTAGAGTAGGTACCGAGGCGAGAATTATCGAGTCCGTTTTGACCCTGGTCCACAACCCTGCCGCGTCGGGAATTGAACCCTGGTCCCTGGCCAATTCTCTGCTTACGGGTCTGCCGCCTCTAACCAGTGAGCCACACCTCTGCTACTCTCTACTACTCTCTACTACTCACGCTCTACTACTCTACTACTCCACTACTCTCTACTACTCACTCTCTACTACTCTCTCTCTACTACTCACTCTCTACTACTCACTCTCTACTACTCTCTACTACTCTCTCTCTACTACTCTCTCTCTACTACTCACTCTCTACTACTCTCTCTCTGCTACTCACTCTCTACTACTCACTCTCTACTACTCTCTACTACTCACTCTCTACTACTCACTCTACTACTCACTCTCCTACTCACTCTCCTACTCTCTACTCTCTATTACTCGCTCTCTACTCTCTACCTCTCTCTACTACTCTCTACCTCTCTACCTCTACCTCTCTACCTCTACCTCTCTGTACATGCACACATATGCACATAAATATATGCATATATATGCATATGCATTTATATATATGTATGTGTATATATATACATATATAAACATATAAATATAATCTGAAGATCTATATAAATATAAATGCATGCAAACATATACATATATGAATACATATGCATGGTATGTACATGAAAGTTTGAAATACTCTAATACAAGCAAAGCTAAAAAGCCACCTAATTACAAACAGAATTGCTTTAACTTAAACAAGGGCGAGACCTATTGCATTTTCAATGCTTGTTTACTTTGATTCCATCAAGAAGGCATTCAGATGTGTCACACAGTTTCCATAAATTCTGAATGTTAGCACCCTAGTTGCTCATTAGATCACTGTAGTAAAGCTACTGCTCACCAGGGAAGTCTGCTGCTGGTATTCAAAGTGCATGTTTCATTCTGCATGTCAGAATTTTTTAATGAAATGGAAGAGGATTTGAGAAGCCAAAATGTGCCCTAATCTTTCTTTCTGCAGCACTAATCATAATTTCTATGGCAAAATGAACCCCCTCATTTTGTTCCTTTGCAAATTAAATGTTTTAAGTGTTACCACTTTATTCCAATCAAGATGACATCAGGTGTGCCATACTTTTGTCATAAGTAAGACTGTTAGCGCTCTAGTTGTTCTTTAAAACACTCTGGGACATTTTGTCATTGGGCTATACTTGGGCTACATCTCGGTGATATTTGTACTACATTTGTGCTCTTTTGTCTCTGGTGGCCATCTTGGGAGACTTATTTGTTTTGAAGTTTCCTAATTTCCTCATTTACAACAGTCTCCTCAGTAGGAAATACTTTCAGGTTTTTTACTTTCATTCCATCAAGAAGGCATTCAGATGTGTCACACATTTGCCATAAATTCGGAATGTTAGCACTCTAGTTGCTTATTATATCACTGTGGTAAAGCTACTACTCACCAGGGAAATCTGCTGCTGGTATTGAAAGTGCATGTTTCAGTCTGCATGTCAGAATTTTTTAATGAAATAGAAGAGGATTTGAGAAGTCACTCAAAATGTGCCCTAATTTTCTTTTTTCCACACTAATCATAATTTCTATGGCAAAATGAAACTCCTCATTGTGTTCCTTTTAAATTAAACTACTCACTCTCTACTACTCACTCGCTACTACTATCTACTACTCACTCTCTACTACTCACTCTACTGCTCTCTACTACTCTACTATTCACTTTCTACTTCTCTCTCTACTACTCCCTACTACTCACTCTACTACTCTCTACTACTCGCTCTCTACTACTCACTCTCTACTACTCTCTATTACTCACTCTACTACTCACTCTCTACTACTCTACTACTCACTCTCTACTACTCTCTCTCTACTACTCTCTATTACTCACTCTCAACTACTCACTCTACTGCTCTCTACCACTTACTCTCTACTACTCTACTACTCACTTTCTACTACTCTCTCTCTACTACTCCCTCTCTACTACTCACTCTACTACTCTCTACTACTCACTCTCTACTACTCTACTACTCTCTACTACTCACTCTCTACTACTCTCTATTACTCACTCTACTACTCTCTACCACTCACTCTCTACTACTCACTCTCTACTACTCTCCCTACTACTCACTCTACTACTCACTCTACTACTCTCTCTACTACTCACTCTCCACTACTCACTCTCTACTTCTCGCTCTCTACTACTCTCTACTACTCACTCTACTACTCAATCTCTACTACTCTATTACTCTCTCTGCTACTCACTCTCAACTACTCTACTACTCACTCTCTACTACTCTCTCTACTACACACTCTCTACTACTTGCTCTCTACTACTCACTCTCTACTACTCACTCTCTACTACTCCACTACTCTCTACTAATCACTCTCTACTACTCACTCTACTACTCTCTCTACTAATAACTCTCTACTACTCACTCTCCACTACTCACTCTCTACTACTCTCTCTGCTACTCACTCTCTACTACTCACTCTCTACTACTCACTCTCTACTACACTCTCTACTACACACTCTCTACTACTTGCTCTCTACTACTCTCTATTACTCACTCTCTACTACTCCACTACTCTCTACTAATAACTCTCTACTACTCACTCTGTACTACTCTCTACTACTCACTCTCTACTATTCACTCTACTACTCTCTCCTACTCACTCTCTGCTACTCTCTCTACTCTCTATTACTCATCCTCTACTCTCTACCTCTCTATCGCTCTCTACCTCTCTATCTACTACTCTCTACCTCTACCTCTCTACCTCTACGTCTCTACCTCTACACCTCTACCTCTCTCTACACGCGCACATATATGCATATGCATTTATATATATATGTGTGTGTATATATATATACATACATATATAAACATATATATAATCTGCATATCTATGTAAATACAAATATAAATGCATGCATACATATACATATATGCATGTTATGTACATGAAATTTTGAAAAACACTAATAAAAGCAAAGCTAAAAAGCCACCTAAGTACAAACAGAATTGCTTTAACTTAAACGAAGGCGAGACCTATTGCATTTTCAATGCTTGTTTACTTTGGTTCTATCAAGAAGGCATTCAGATGTGACACATTTGCCATAAATTCTGAATGGTAGCACTCTAGTTCCTCATTAGATCACTTTAGTAAAGCTACTGCTCACTAGGGAAGTCTGCTCCTGGTATTCAAAATGCATGTTTCAGTCTGCATGTCAGAACTTTTTAATGAAATAGAAGAGGATTTGAGAAGTCAAAATGTGCTCTAATTTTTCTTTCTGCAGCACTAATCATAATTTCTGTGGCAAAATGAACCCCTTCATTTTGTTCCTTTGCAAATTAAATGTTTTAAGTGTTACCACTTTATTCCAATCAAGATGGCTTCAGGTGTGCCATACTTTTGTCATAAGTAAGACTGTTAGCGCTCTAGTTGTTCATTAAAACACTCTGGGATTTCTGTCATTGGGCTATACTTGGGCTACATCTTGGTGATATTTGCGCTACATTTGGGCTCTTTTGTCTCTGGTGGCCATCTTGGGAGACTTGTTATGAAGTTTCCTAATAATCTCATTTACTACAGTCTCCTCAGTAGGCATACTGTCAGTTTTTTACTTTGATTCAATGAAGAAGGCATTCAGATGTGTCACACATTTGCCATAAATTCAGAATGTTAGCACTCTAGTTGCTCATTAGATCACTGTAGTAAAGCTACTGCTCACCAGGGAAGTCTGCTGCTGGTATTGAAAGTGCATGTTTCAGTCTGCATGTCAGAATTCTTTAATGAAATAGAAGAGGATTTGAGAAGTCACTCAAAATGTGCCCTAATTTTTCTTTCTGCAGCACTAATCATACATTCTATGGCAAAATGAACCCCCTCATTTTATTCCTTTTTAAATTAAATGTTTTAAGAGTTACCACTTTATTCCAATCAAGATGGCTTCAGGTGTGCCATATGTTTATCATAAGTAGGACTGTTAGCGCTCTAGTTGTTCTTTGGAACACTCTGGGAAGCTGCAGTAGAACACAAAGGAATCAACTGACAGTCTCTGCCCTTGTTGGATGTACATGTTTTACTGAGAATGTCAGACTTCATTCTCACATGACTAAGAATGATAATGTGAATTTACAGAAAATATGCTCTCAGTTTAGCTTATAGATCATCTTCCAAACCTCTGTGGGAAAAGCATGTGAAAATAGTTTTCTCTCAAACATGATTCATGATATCCCAGCAGAAGGCTTTTTCACATGGTAAAATCACCTTAGAACATACCACAATTCCTAAAATGAGTATGGTACCAACAACAAATGATTTATAATGTAACTAAAGTCTTAAAACCTTCTATTAACTGCAATGCTTTTTAATGAGGCGCTATCATGTATATTGGTCCCAAGATGGCTGCCAACACTTCTTGGATGAAGTGCTGACAGCCAATCAGATCTCACGATGAGATGTGTGGTTAGGCTCCGCCCAGATATATATGTGATTTTACTTTTGATTTTCTCAGGAACTACTGAACGGATTTACACCATTTAAGCAAAAGGCACGACTCTGAACCAAGGTCAACCTTTCTGCCAAATTTGGTGTAATTCCGTTCAGCATTTCGGACTGTAGCTGCGTCAACAGGTCCTATGGGAAATTGCATGGGGAAAACGCGTTCTGGGACCCCCCTTTTTTCTCAGCCCCCGCTTGACGAATCACCACGAAACTTTCAGGATAGGAGCGGACCGGAGCTGGCCAAAAGTTTGGAAAATTTCGCAAAGATTCGTCAACCGGCGCCAGACTTATTAGGAATAGAATGTTGCAGATTTCCTATGGAAAATAGGTCCTAACTATAACTACCTACTGGCGGCCACCAGTAGGTAATATATATATCTCCCAACAAACAGTTTGCACCTTGTGGAAAGACCCCCACTGATGGGTTACAGTCCTCAATTCAGGCGTGATGTGCAGCATGGAGGGCAGTGCACACAATCACGTTTCACAGCCATACGCGTTTCAGGATATTCATCCCTTGGTCACTGGCAACAGGAAGTCATTCACTGGACGTTTGCAAGAACCATCGTTTTATTCACAGGCAAGCGCCGCCCACTGGCCTCCGGGCATTGTGGTACTTGTGGTCTTGCATCTCATTCCCAAGTGGGTTCCGTGAGTGTTTCCCATCATAAATTAAAAAACCCCAGTGGGTGGGTAATGGACACTGCTTGACTCCATGATGCCTGTAAAATCACTTTGAGGGGACCCCACCAGTCTAGAGTCCAAGAAGTCCTGCACTCGTAATCCGCAGCAGCGGCGGGCAATTTCCGCGAACGGGCAGCCCTCTATTTATCCCAACAAACAGTTTGAACCTTGTGGAAAGAGCCCCACTGCTGGGTTACAGTCCTCAATTCAGGTGTGATGTGCAGCAAGGAGGGCGTGGTACTTGTGATCTTAAATCTCATTTCCAAGTGGGCTCCGTGAGTGTTCCCCATTATAAATAAAAAAAAAAACAGTGGGTGGGTAATGGACACTGCTTGACTCTGTGATGCCTGTAAAATCACTCTGAGGGACCCCAACAGTCTTGAGTCCAAGAAGTCCTGCACTAATAATCTGCTGCAGCGGTGGGGAATTTCCGGGCAGCTTTGAATTGGTAAAATACCAACCAAGCCAACCTGAAATTAGTAAAAGCAACTCCTGACACAGTGTTTCGCTCTAATTAGAGCTCTTCAGAGAGGTATAGCTTTGTCCAGACACAAGGGAGCACCCAGTATAAGTCAAAACAATACCCTTTCAGGCATAAATTATGCAAAAAAAGAAGCAGAGAACTCTGGGTAGTTCTCAAGTTTAGGTGCAAATCAGCTGCTGTATAGAGCACTCTCAACACCAGCGATACTCTAGATCTGCTCACCTCAAATGTCTGCTTTTCTATCAAAATCTTTAAGCATAGGATTAGCACAGTGCCATCCAAGCCGAGATAGAAAGGGACAAAGTCTTTTGCCATTTCTACAGCAGAGAGTTCTCTGCTTCTTTTTTTGTGTGTGTATATATATATATATATATATATATATATATATATATATATACTCACATACATATATACATATATATATTGCTAACACATACCTTACAGAGGAACATTTGATTATCATCTAAAGAAATATAGATGTCAACACAATAACATGCATTATTTTGTGTTAATTAGTGAGATGGTGATCACCTATATAGAAGTCAAAAATAGATTTAACAAACACATAAGAGTTGTTATTTATAAGTATGTAAGTAATGCGATGATGTGAATATTATGGGGATTGAAACAATATACATACCCTCTTAGAAATGTTACATGTGGCAAAACAAAAGAAGTGAAGCATCCATTTTGGGTTACCTATCGTATAGGCTTATCGAGCCACCCATATGTGTTATCCTACAATGTTTGTAATATGAGGATTATGGGCCAGATGTCCGACCCATGATATTCTGCAGCTCTAGCAAGTAATTCTAGATATCCTACATTGTCGTCAGGAGGGGAAGGCTTTGCAGGGTAAAGATCTGGGTCGTTATCTGTAGGTGAATCCATGTTATAATCCTTCCAGGCGTCTACTGGTAAAATATTGTCCCCCCCATTTCCATCATCATCATCATCTGGTGGTGGCGATGGAGAGTTAATTGGTGCAATCAGTAAATGCTGCAAAGGTGGAGGAGTTGGTGTAGGGAAACGTGGTGGAGGAGGAGGAGGAGGGGAGGGGTTAGTACCAACATTCTTCCTCTTCAAAGGAATATGTTAAAGGGTTTCCTCTAACTCAGGTTTGTGTTTCTGATGTGATTTAGTAAGAACACATCCTGTATCTGGATTTATATAAAGTTCCTTTTGTTTTGGGTCGGATTCGGGTGTTGGGGTTTTGAGAATCATATCCTGCAGCTTCAGAGGAACGGTGTTAGGTTTTGGCACCAAGGATTTAGGTGCTGGGGTAGAATGAATTTGTGGCACGGAAGGATTTGGTGCCGAAGGAGGCTTAGTTTTTTGTGTCAATGATTTGGGCTCTGAATCGGTTTTCGGCTCGTTGCCAGACTTTGACCAACTCGATCCCGAGACGGAAGGCTTAGGGACGTGTTTTGGTGCCGAGCCGGAGGGCGGAGCGTCAGAAACATCTTTTCGGTGCCGACCGTGGCCCGAAAGCGGGAGTGGGACCGAAGCCTTTTGTTTTGGCTGAGTTGGAGTTTAGATCGAGGGGCGTTTGGTACCACGGGATGGTCACTTTGTGGCAAGTCTTCTTCCATCTCAGAGTCTGATTCTGGAATGGAGGCAAGTTCTTTTTATTCTTCCTCTGCCCCTTGTGGTCCGAATTTGTGCTTGGATCCTTCGCCGAAGATGTCTGGCATGTATTCGACATTTTGACTCTGCATTTCGCGGCGTCGAACCCGACGATCACAGAGCGTTTTCTTTGATCGGAACGATCTGCACGCAAAGCAGTCCTGTTTATTGTGCTCCTGAGACAAGCACAAGTTGCACACTTCAAGCGAATCAATGCGCGGATACTTGGCGTGGCACCGAGGACAGAATTTTAATGGAGTCCGTTCCATCGACTGCGAAGTGGACCGACGTGGTTAGGCCGGACGGCATTCCCAAAGATCTACGAAATAGGTTTTCCTCGACAGATACGATACACGGAGAAGTGGGATACACGTTCGAAACAATACCGACGTGGGTAGAGTGGATTGCGCACCGAGGGAAACACGAAGAAACGGTTTCGAATTGGAACGCAGCAGTACACGCCCAAACCCGATGGCGGGAAAAAAACAATCTAACAATAAAGTTGATGCCCATGCGCAATATCACCAAAAGGAGAAGTCACCTACCTCGTCACTAGAAAGACTTCTTCGAAGAAAAACAACTTGCAAACATCCGGACCCACGTTAGATGGCAGGAGTATTCAAAACATGTGATCTACAGCTCACATGCCTCAAACATACTATTTTCTCATATTTATCAAAATCATTTATTAAGTTGCAAGGACTCCCTTTCTGTGGAGGAATCTGGTGCAATATTGAGTGTTGTTAAAGGCTCACCTAAAGGGGTAGATAACTCTCTAATAGTCCTACATGTGTTCTTAGTAAGTACTGAGGTGTAAGTTGTCCATCAAAATAACAAATTATTTGAATAATTGTTTTTAGATCATTAACCGTTTAGGAAATTAGGATGGTGCTATCAGCATACAATAAGGCAGGTATTGGATGGGAACCAAAAAGAAGCATGTCCTGCCTTTGTGTGACTAAAGAGTTGATTAATAGATAATCTAAAATAAAAAAGTGAGCAAGTGTTCAGCCATGCCGCTTCCTCTTATTGAGATTAAAAGAATGTTTGTTCCTCCTCAGCCCAAAATCTGACATTCACTGTCTGATTAGCATGTAGTTCAAGAAGAAGTTGACCATTTCAGTGTTGACCACTATTGATAATATAATGGAACATAGTTTAGTATGATTGACACAGTTAAATGCTGAACTTACATTCATAAATGCTAAATGCATTGACCCTGATTTGGCAACTGTATTTATTATTAATGAGACTTGCTTATATTGAGAAATTGCTCAGTCGTACCTAATCCATTTTTCAATCCATATCGGTGAGCAGAAATAACATTATTAGCAATTTTCCAGCCCGTCTATCCATGAGAATTCAATCGGCAATCTTGGCAATTGAATCAATAAGAGCTATTGGCTTTTAACAACTAGGATCAGCTTTATTGCCCTTTTTAAAAACCAGAACAAGCAGTGAATGCAATCAAGAGGAAGGTAGTTTAGATTTAACAGCTGGGTATAAAGTATTGAATTGAATTGAATTGACATTTATAGAGCGCGACTGTGAACTAAAAGAAATCTCGGCCCTGAACCATAAGTATCTCAAGTAAGGCGCTGATCCCAGCTTGCTTCATCACGGCTTCCAAGTCTCTGTGCTAATTGGGCATAGCACATCCTCAACAATGTCCCGGACGGTTCTCAGGTTCATGGTGGGACAAGGAGAACAGTTTTTTCTCTCTTTTTATATCCTCTTCCCCTTCTTCCTCCTGTCTGTCCTTTGAGTTTGACTTTGTCTTATCCAGTTAAATACCAGAATGAATCAGGCTTTAAATCACCTCCTTCGCACCACATCCATCACAGGGATTCCCCCTCTTAACCCTGGTTCTCAGGTGACTTGAAAACACTTAAGCAACACGGTAAAAAGCTGGAACGTTGCTGGCATATGGACTACTGTCCAGGGGTTAAGAAGACACTCAGAGAAGCCCAGAAAAGATACTATACAGCCATTAGAAAGGCCAAAGGCTTATATTATGCCGAGCGGATTGAGTCAGCCAGCAACAATTCAAGGGAAGTCTTTTCCATTGTCCAGAGCTTCATGTCCCCCTAAGGCAGAGACCACTAAACTCCCTACATCAGATGCCTGGTGTGAAAAGCTGTCAATTTTTTTTATTAATAAGATTTGGACCACCCAGGCAACGTTCGCCAGCCAGAGCTCGCCAAGGCTGGACGTTGCGTCCCTGGTTGAGGCACCAGCTCCCGCTTCTATGCTGACAGCCTTCTCCTCTGTTGACTTTTCAGAATCCCTTAAAATCATGAAATCCATGAAATCCGGGTCGCCATCGGACCTGTGCGCGGCTAGGCTCCTGGCCTCCGTCGCAGAATCGGTCAACCTTGAGGTCAATACACTCGTCAATCTTTCCCTCTAAGAAGCAGCTGTCCTGGTGGAGTGGAAACAGGCGAAGATCCTTCTGCTTCTAAAAAACATCGCTTGATCCTGGGGACCCAGGGAACTATCGCCCTATTTCTCTGCTCCCCTGTGTGGCGAAAATCTGTGAGAAGTACAAAAGGGGGTGGTGATGGACGGAGCATCAGAACCAATCAAACACTCACACCCAGTCAACATATCTGGGTTTGATCCATCACTTTGCCACTGGATTCAAGCAAGCCTGGCTGAGGACGGCTGAAATGCCAGAAACCGGTCCTAGGAAGCTTGTTTCCGGTCCAGGGAAGGCATTGCTTGGCAGTTCGGGCTGGACTGTTCCCATGAGGCACAGGGTCAGACTGATTTGCATATGGCCATGTCTGAACTGGGGTGGCAGAGTGGGCTAAAGAACGGTGATGGATCAAACCCAGGTCTGTTGACTGGGTGTGAGTGTTTGATGTTCTGATGCTCCATCCATCACCACCCCCTTTTGTACAAATCTGTGAGAAGGCAGTCAACAAACAGCTCACTGATTTTGTGGAGGGGGCCAGCCTACTCCATCCAGCGCAGTCTGGTTTTAGAGCTGCCTACAGTACTGAGTCCGCCTTAGTCAAAGTCTCTGAAGCTATTCGAGACTGTTTGGACTCTGGTGGAAGTGCAGCCCTCATAATGCTGGATCTGTCGGCGGCATTTGATACCGTTCCCCATGCACTGCTTCTGGCTCGGCTGGCGGACATAGGTATCTCTGGGCTGGCCTGGAGGTGGCTGCAATACTTCCTTGAGGGGCGTTCGCAACAGGTCTGGCTCCCGCCTTTCTCGTCTCCACCCCAATCTGTGACCACTGGGGAGCCCCCTGCTCTTTTAATATCTATGTCACTCCCCTGGTCCAATTAGCGGAAGAGCAGGGTGCCAAGATCTTTGCTTACGCCGATGACACCCAACTTCCGTTCGCCTGGGGTAAATCGGAGTTTTCTACTTTGAAGGTGAAAGAGTGTCTGACAGTTGTTTTCCAATGGCTCTGTGCCGCCCAACTCAAATGTAATGAGGATAAGTCCAAAATAATTCTTCATGGAAAGTTTCCCATCTGTTTCAGGGTATCTCTCTGGCCGTCTGACTATCCTATGCCATCCTCTTCTGGACTATCTGTAAAAAATCTGGGCGTCTGGTTCGACGAGCAGTTGTCCTTCTCGATCCAGATTAAAAAATTGGCCGTCAGTTGCTTTGGGATATTAAAGTCCCTCAAGAAATTCCTTCCACTGTTACCAAGGACAGCGAAGGAAACAGTGACTCGGGCACTGATCCTTTATCGTGTAGACTATGCCAATGGGTTGTATCTGGGCCTTCCTGACTACACTCTAAAAAAACTGCAGGTGTTCCAGAATGCAGCAGCTAGGCTGGTGCTCAACATTCCCATAAGATAGAGCATCAAGCAACATCTGCGTTTGCTGCACTGGCTACCTGTTATGAAAATCGTTAAGTTTAAGGCCCTGTGTTGGACCTAAAGACCTTTGGTAGCTTTGCTCAGGTGATAAGGCTTCATTCCGGAGTATTATGTCGTGCTTGCATTCCACTCAACTCAGCACTCCAGCGTACCACCACTAAAAACGAGACTACACCAAGGAATTTAGAGAAATTAGAAAAGCTTTATCTTCTCTTTTATCATTCTTTTCCTTTCCTTTCAAATGGCCCTAATTAGCTTTTATCTGCTTCACATTAGGGTCTAAACATTTCTTCGTGACCAGATTGGCATTGCATAGACATTTTAAATCTGTTACGAAATCAAGCACCCCACCTGATGATCAATCACAGTACTGCCAATTCAATAGTGCTTTGGACAGAGACATTAAATATATCACTACCTATAGCGATTTCATAGCGCCTTAAATAGAGGGTCTAAACATAGCACTTCATATAGCGATTTCCTACCACTTTAAATAGAGTCTTTAGACATAGCGCTTTACTTGGCAATCACATAGTACTTTGAGTAGAGTCATTAAATATAGCGCTTCACTTATGGAAAACATAGCACTTCAAGTAGAGACATTAAATATAGCGTTTCTCTTAGCGATCACATAGTACTTTGAGTAGAGTCAACAAATATAGCGCTTCACTTATGCTTTTCATCAAGGGGACCAAGCGCTGAGCAGTGAACTGGCTACCTCCGTAGGGGACTCATGTTGACTGGGGAGGCAGTTATTTCCACTCTAGGGGCCAACGTTTAGTATAACACTGGCACGAATTCACTGGGCCATGGTTCGACAGCTTCCCCACTCCGGGGTAGTTGCAGGGCCAAGCAGGCCCGACGATCGGATTCCCGGGGGAGGGGCGTGCACTGGACTTCTCCCAGGCCTCCCGTGCTCCTCCCCAGGATTTACCTCAGACTTCGGCCTCACCGGCCCTTGCGAAGATCCTCCGTCAGCCGTGCAGGTTTCCCGGCGATGTCCGGGTCGGACCCACCTCTCGAGGCTCCGCACTGACGACGCACCACAGCCAGGGCGCACCCGCAGCCGCCAATGACAGTGCAGCCTGCGGGGGCGCGGCCCAGTCAGCGACAGGTGAAGCGGCGGGGGCGGCGCTTGACAGTCCGCCCCCGTCAGATGACAGGAGACACCGGCTTCAGGCCTATGCGGCCTCGATTAGTCTGCTCGGCCTAACAAGGCCCTCCCTGAACACTAGCGGCCACCTCAGCCCTGGGGACCACGCAAACTCAGCTGTGACGTCAGCGACAGGGCCCCGGGCTTCTCCGCGGGCCCCAGCAATAGCAGGGTCAATCTTTCTACCCCCAGGCCACAGTGGTGAGTTCTTTAAGGATCTCCTCAATGGGGGGTGTAGAAATTAAGGCCAGGCCCACAGTTTGAGGGGTGGTGAATTGTTTGACACCCAGCGCCCCCTACTCTCACAGGGTCGCCTCAGCTAAGCAAAGTCAGGGAAATGGTGGATAAGGTCGGTGAAGGTCACTCTCTCACTCAGTTCTCTTCAGGGGTCCTGACTAGGCGGGAAACACAGACGGTTAACGTGATCCCAGAGTTAGAGGTTGAAGGCAAGGCTAGGTCACGAGGTAGGGGGTAGTATCAACTGTGGGGGGAGAAACAGCAGGCCCTAAGAACCGTCAGTTCTCCCCCCCTCCAGCACACCTACCTCCCCACTCAGGTGCCTTGCTCCTGACCACCTCACTTCACACCTTCCACCCCACCTAAAATGGCCGCCGCAACTCACCTCTATATATAGCCTGGGCCCTGACTATCCAGAGTGGTCCAGAAGGTTCTGGAACTCCTCATGCCAGCCTATGGCCCAGGTTCTGAGGTGACAGTTTTAGGCCACCATTTTGTGGAAGAGCTCTCTCCCTCCCTCCATTTTAGGGAAGCACCTTGCGCCACACCATCAATTAGTGATAATGGGGCGCCCAGAGCCTCTAAGTCAACACCAAAAAAACTAGTGGACAGAAAAATTAGAGGGTAAAGGAAGAAAAAATGAGGAGGGGACAGCCAGAGGACTGGCAGGTCTAACACCCTGGTCATAGCACACCGTGCTTTGTATGCTGGAGGACCTGCACACTTCAGAAAGAGCTTTGCTTTCTACACGCCTGCCAGACATTTGAGATCAATATAACATAGGGTACTTTTTGGCGCCCCAACTGCCGCACTGCGAAATGGGAAACTTCCCTCTTTAAACCACATCTTCCAATTTTTTCAATGTCATCTTAAGTCATCCTTTGTTCTCAATATTTTAACCTCTTTTCAATGTTCATTAAAGCACTGCAGAGACAGCATCCTTTCACCTTCCGTCTTTATTTTAACATATTCAAGTGTATACTGAGTGCCCATCGAGGCTTTTTCACAGAAACACGATAATCAAAGGTGAAGTAAAACAGAGTAGGCTCGTCACTTAATATACCCAATGCATTTCAAGCCTCATGGGCTCTACGTCAGGGGTTTCTGTAAGACATAAAAACAACTAAGCTCGGTGTTCTCTGCCAGTCTCCGCTACTCAAACATAGTCCTAAATAACTCTCCATACACCCAAAACTATTATCAACCAATTAACCCCACTGTTCCAATGTTGAACCCAGTTAAACAAACAACACACATTCCCCTTATCCCCCTCCCCTCACCAGTCCTTCGTACCCTCTCTCCCTGAACTGACTAAAATAAACAAAATAAATAAAACGTGTGTCATTCATAATCCTCTCATTTCAAAACCATCCTTTTTGCAAATAAACAATCACCCCACTAATAATTCCAAACATACCCCTAATTTTTGCATGCCCCAATGCTTCGAAACGGTGATGAAATACCTTGCTGAAGCCGCAGCCGGCGACCTAACCTCCTCATACATCTTTCCCATTCCTCAAAAAATCATCTGTTCCCGCTGTCACTCAATCCGTTCGTTTTTAATCGCTTCCTCACCAGCTCACACCCAATCCTTTCAAACATTGTTAACCTCGTGACCTGCCCTCTTCAGCTGCACCAAGTTACTTTTGAGATCGTCATCTCAGCTGCTTGCACAGGTTCCTCGTGTGTGTCTTCAAAGAATGGGGGGCAGATCTTTTGCCGTAAGGGCAGCCACGGCCTGGAATTCCTTGCCCTTTTCTTTGCGCAGTATCCAGGAGCTTGGGCAATTTAAGAAACAGCTCAAAACTTTTCAGTTTTAATCTCTTCTCAACTAGCACCTCATAGGCTCGCGCCGGGACACTCCCAGCAGTAGCTGCGCTCGTTATAAAAACCCAATAACATAACATAAATGCCTTTTGTGTACCACCCAGATCGCCCCCAATAGACGGAACAAGCTGTGTGTAATACGTGTAGGAGAACATGTTAATGCCATGCGTTTGAATGATGAATGCAAGAGGGGTCAGCTATACATTAAATAGGCGCAGGAAAGGTCCTTGCAGGACCCCATACTTAAGTGGTTTAAGATAGAAGGAAATGGTAGAGAGCACCACTAATTGACCTTTAAAACCTGGCAAGAACTGTAGAAATATCAAGACTGAACAACAGATGGCAATCTCGACCAGCAGCTTGAGTAGTATGGTGAGGGATACTGTGTGGAACGCTGCTGAAATGTCTAACAATATCAAGGAAGTACTCTGTTACTGTTCTAGACTTGATGTATTATATTCTGTAATTTTTAGCAGTGTGGTTTATGTGCTGGGCCATGGTCTAAAGCCAGACTGTGGGGGATGGAGGAAATCACATTTCTTTTTACAGACAGTTGTTTATTAAATAGGTTTCTCCAACATTTGGCAACAGCTGTGAGAAGTGAGATAAGCCTAAGGTTGGCAAGAAAGGTAGGATATAACAAGGGCTTCTTGAGGAGCAGTAGCACCTGTGCCTGCTTTCAGAGGTTGTGGACAGTGGCAGCGGTCAAAGAAAGATTACAGAGAGCACTGGAAATAGGGGTGATGCGATCCACTGCCATTGCTACAAAGCGAGGAGGACAAGGGTTGAAGGGCGAACCACACTTGAATATAAGGATCGAGTGGGCAGATTACTCTAATCTTATACTTCTAAATTGAGAAAGAGTGGTATTTGCTGCAGAAGTGACGTGAAGCAGTAGCACTCAGTTTAATGAGTCAATCGCGGTATCATGAAAATCCAAGTGTTTTTATCCTCAAGAAACTAGAAGATCTGGTCACAATTCAGATGAATGGGTAATCACTGCACTGAAAACCTGAGGGATAAGAAAGAGATTAACAATGCTAACAATTACAGCTGGGTACTTTTAGGGGCGCTGAGTTAACCGGAAATATTTTCAGCTCAGGTGGCTTTAATACGTTTGCAAAAAGATCAATTGACGGACATAATGCTGAACAATGTCAATCATTCACCCCCAGTACTGAGATCTGGGCCTAAAGCCATAGTTTTTCTGCTCACTATTCCATTCCATTGTTGACCCAGCCATTTGCAAATCTGTCTTGACCCTTCTCCTCTTGGGAACAGTTCAGTTCAAACTGCCAGGCCAGGTCCACCCTGAACCGGAAACAAGCATCCTTCCACCGGTTTCAGGGTATCACCCTCATCAGCAAGATTAGCTTTACTCCAGTGGCACGGTGAGCACAGGACCCACGTCTGGGCATACCCGTCCCACTCGTGGTGACAAATGGGAAAAGAACAATTGAATAATGGAATGCTGAACAATGTTGAACATTCACCACCAGTACAGAGATCTGGTTGTAAATCCATAGATTTTTGCTCACCATGCCATTCTAGTTTGGACCCAGCCAAATGCAAGTCTTCACCGTACTCCTCATGGGAACAGCTCAGCCCGAACTGCCATGCCAGGTCCTCCCTGGACCCTCATCAGCCAGGCTAGCTTGTGGCATGATGACCACGGGTCCACGTTCCCAGGATGCTCGTTTCCAAGGAGGACCTGGCTTGGCAGTTCGACTGGACTGTTCCTACAAGGAGCAGGGTCAAGACCAATTTGCATATGGCTGGGTCCAAACTGGGGTGGCATGGTGAGCAAAAGAACAATGGATTCAACCAAAATCTCTTGACTGGGGGGTGAATGTTTAATTTGTTCAGAATTCCGTCCATCATTTGCTTGCGCAGCATTTACACCCTAAGCGGAATGGGTATTCCGAGATGTCGGTCCCTTGTTTGCTGTGCCACTGGATTGAAGTTAATCTGGCTGATGATGGGTTAATACCCCCAAACTGGTCCCAGAATGCTTGTTTCTGGTCCAGGGAGGACATGGCTTTGCAGTTCAGGCTGGACTTTTCCCATAAGGAGCACAATCAAGACTAATTTGCATATGGCTGGGTCCAAACTGGGATTGTATGGTAAGTAAAAGAACAATGGAGTTAACCCAGATCTCTTGACTGGGGTAAATGTTTGATTTGTTCAGCATTCCTCCCA
Organism: Triturus cristatus; assembly: GCF_964204655.1. Classification (NCBI taxonomy): domain Eukaryota; kingdom Metazoa; phylum Chordata; class Amphibia; order Caudata; family Salamandridae; genus Triturus; species Triturus cristatus. The sequence goes on from NC_140584.1 coordinate 1,202,669,300, forward strand.
TCATTTGTTTGCGCAGTAGTTTTCGCCCTAAGTGGGATGGGTAAACCCAGATGTGGGTCACTTGCTTGCTGTGCCACTGGATTTAAGCTAGCCTGGCTGATGAGAAGTGTTAACCCGAAACCGGACCCAGGATGCTTCTTTCTGGCCCAGGGAGGACCTGGCTTGGCAGTCCGGGCTGGACTGTTCCCTTGAGCAACAAGGTCAATCCTGATTTGTATATAGCTGGGTCCAACTGTGGTGGCATGGTGAGCAAAAAAATAATGGATTTAACCCAGATCTTTCGAGTGGGGGTGAATGTTTGATTTGCTTAGCATTTCATCCATCATTTGTTTGCGTTGCATTTAAAAAGTTTCCAGTAAGATTTCCATGCCAACCTTTTTTGCTGCCAGGAGTATAACCCCTTTTCCACTAATGTTCTAGGTTTTGCATTTCACTTGCAACCTCTAGGGAAAACAATGGGGGGGAGGGGAGGGTGGGGCGGGGTTAAGGGGTATGTGAGGTGATTACACTTTTTTAAATGGAGCAAGTGAATTCAAAGTTGCTGTAGGCCATGCATTAGGCACTTCCACATTGGTCTCGATGGAATTGTCTGATAAAGTGGATGTGTGGCCATGTATTCACTGAAGTTGTCCTTTACGATTTGGCTTACAACCTTCTTATCTTGTCACTGTCTTTTAATACTCCCCGATGGTTAATGTTAGAAATGTTAATTAAGACAAGTAAATGGTCAGACTAGACAACCGGTATGATTTATTTATTTAATAGTTTTATAAAGCGCGTAGTAACTCAGAGAGCATCCCAGCGCTAGACCTGAATCTCCAAAGGTTTCTGCCGTCTGACGGGATTATATTTGTGGGAAAAGAAGAGTCTTTAGAGTTTTTCTGAACTGGAGGTAGTTCAGTTCTGTCCTGAGTCTCCGTGGTAGGCGGTTCCAGTGTTTGGCCGTGTGGACCGAAAAACGACGGCCACCGGTCCTGGCCTTTTTGACTCTGGGAACCGAGATCAGATTTTCTCCACTAGAACGGAGGTCTCTCTCTGCTTTGTAGGGAATTAGGAGTTCTTTCAGAAGGGGGGGGGCATTACTGTTGAGGGTTTTATGGGCCAGGCAGAGGGCCTTGAAGACCAACCTTTCCTTGACTGGGAGCCAGTGGAGAGACTTGAGCGCTGGCCTAGCAGAGGATCTTGCTGGTGTGCCCGTAAGTAGGCGGGCGGCGGCGTTTTGGACTTTCTGCAGGGTGTTAAGGGTGGTTTCGGGGGCTCCCAAGTAGATGGCGTTACAGTAGTCCAATCTTGCCAGAATTAGACCCTGGATGAGGAGCCTCCTTGCGGTTTCGGGGAGCAAGGGAAAGATCTTCCTGCAGGCTCTGAGTAGGCCAAAGCATGTCCCTGCCGTCCTTTTTGCCTGAGTTTTAAAGCTCATGTCCTTCTCGATCCATACACCTAGGCTTTTAACCTCGTCCTTGGGTGCGGGAGGATTACCTAGGCAGCTAGGCCAAAGGTGAGGTGGCAGAGAGGGCCCCTTGTGGCCCATCAACAGTATCTCTGTCTTGGACCCGTTCAATTTTAATGATGAAAGATTCATCCATCGGTGGACTTCGGAGAGGCAGCCGTGAAGGTCTGAGGGGGCTTGGTGGGGGTGTGAAAGGGTTACGACCAACTGAGTGTCGTCGGCGTAGTTGATAGCTGATACGCCGAATGAACTGACCCTCTTCTCCAGTGGGGCCATGTAAACGTTGAATAACGTAGGGCTCAAAGAAGAGCCCTGCGGTACTCCACATCGGAGGGGGATGAAGGGTGAGTGGCTATCATTTTCCCGTACCTGGAAGGAACGTCCTGATAGAAAGGATTTTATCCACTTCAAAGCCATACCTTTCAGTCCAACTTCTCCCAGTCGGTGGGTTAGGGTGGGGTGGTCTACAGTGTCGAAGGCCGCACTGAGGTCCAGGAGGATCACTGCCACTGATCCTCCCGTGTCCAGAATGCTTCTGGCCTTCTCCACTGCTGCCAGGAGGGCGATGTCCGTGCCCTGACCTGGGCGAAACCCTGTCTGGGAGGTCCCTAATAGGTTATTGCTCTCTAGGTAGAGTGATAATTGCTTGTTGACCAGCTTCTCCGCGATTTTGCTGTTTCCTGGGAGAAGGGAGATGGGTCTGTAGTTAGAGAGGTCCTGTGAGTCTAGGGAGGGTTTTTTTAAAAGGCCTTTAACTGCTGCTGCTTTCCAGCTGAGAGGGACTATGCCCTCCGAGAGGGAGGAGTTGATTAGGGCCGTGAGGGGGGGGATGATGGTACTTGCTACCTTTTTCAGGAAGCGGAGGGGTGCAGGGTCGAGGGGGGAACCACTTTTAATTGAAGCCAAGGTTGCCCCTACCTCTTCCGTTGATAGAATCAGTTCTAAGTGAATCAGTTCTAAGTGATTGCAAATTAGAGAAGAAAATATCAAGCATTAGATCGACTTTATGCTTTGGTGACATTACTATTTGTCATAAAATTAGATAGGGAGCAAGTCCTGGTACCGGCTACCCCAATGATGGTCCTCCTGACCAGCTTGCCGGCAGTCTGCTACCCTCTGCTGCCTTCCATTTTGTGCATCCTCTTTTATTTTTTTCTGCCTCTTTTTTGCTTGGTCTTGTCCTCTAGTTTGCCTCTTGCTGCTCATTCTGTCTATTATTTTGCCTCTCTCTGCTAGTTTCTCATCTTTATTTTGCTCCTTTCAGCTTTGTTCTCACCTTTATTCTGATGCTGCATTCACTGCACCCAGATACCACTAGGGGGCACAGTGCTGCGCTATACAACTGCCGATTGATTGACTAAATGTGTCTATTCGAGCTTGGAGATTATTGCTGTCATCTATGTGCAAGTTGAAATTGCCACGGACGGAGAAGTTAGAATATTGGAGACAAAAGGGAGAAATCAAGATGCCTGTAGATGAAGCAAATTCTGCTTCATAGCCCAGAGGACATTAGATGAGTACACCAGAAAAGAAGCCCCGGGATATTTTTATGCTGATGTCTAGTCTTTCAGCTGTCTCAAATTAAAAGTTGGAGTGGTGAAAACTGGAACAATAAGCAATTGCTATGCCTTGCTCTGACGTACGCTCATGTACTGATGTATTCTCGAATACCTCTGGGAATTGCTAGGGCATTATAAGAATTTGTTAATCCAAATTTGAGTTCAGAATAGTAAGTAAATCTTACCACATGAAAGTAAACTGAAGATATCAAGAGTGTTTAAGCAGTGCCTGTAAGTTAATGAGACAAGCTGTAAAACTGGTATCAAGTATGTTATTAACCGCCTTATGATTTTTATGGCCAAGTGCTTCTTTATATGAAGATTCCCCCATCTACTTGAAAGTCCACACTGGTGTGGCAGTATAAACACGATACAATGCTGCTCAAGGTCTTTGTCTGAAGTTGTGTTTGGCACTTAGCTGAGGCTTGAAATTTACAAAAGCAAATTAGTCGACTAAAAGTAAAAGTCTTACGAACACAAATTTATGTAAACTGATCTAAAACATTTTATAAAAGAGCAAAGTGCCTTAAATAAAATGCAAATACTCAAAGTGCAATATAGGTACCAAGTTACTCCTAGAGTAAACAATTTTTCAAATCAAAATGAGTTTTTACCTGAGGTCTTTCATCATCCTACTGGGCCTTATTAGAGGCAATCTATAGGGGCGGGTCTACTAACTTGGCATCTCTGAAGTTTGTTTCTCTTCCACATAGCTTGTGAGAGTAAAGTTGATTTTAAATGCTTTCCTCATTTTTGTCCAGCCTATGCTCCTTTTGAGGTCTAGTGTAGCACTGCGTAGCAGTGCTTGCGCAGCGAGAGTCCTTTTGTCCGGGGTTCAGAAATGGACCCTGGAATCGTACACGCTTGTGCGTGTGTTTTTAGATCTTGCGCCTAGCGTTGCACTGCGCAGCGAGAATCCTTTTGTCCGGGGTTCAGAAATGGACCCTGGAATCGTACACGCTCATGCGTGTGTTTTTTGTTTTGTCTTCTATTATTGGGCTTTTAGTGGCTGCATTTTTTAGACAGAGCACGCAATAGGCCAAAGGCGGGTGCATCGCTCCGCCCACGGCCTATTGTTGTCTGTTACGCGCACTACAGCCTATCTGGTTTCAATTATCGTGCCCAGACAAAGGCGCGATAATTGAAAGCATATGGCTGTCTTGGCGCGCGCACCATTGGCGGCTGTCTCTGCTTCCAAAAGCGATTGCTTTCGGTTTCGCGAACACTTTACTTGTGGTTTTGCTTTCAGTTTTGCGATCACTTTACTTGTGGCTTTGCGGCTGTAATACAGTTTTTTGCTTAATTGGGAGGAATGCGTGGCTAATCTTTACGCGGTTACAAGGTAAAATAAATGAAGGCGGTTACAAGGCACAGTAAATGAAAATGCGCTGCAAATATTTACTTCGTTACAAGGTAAAATAAATGAAGGCGGTTACAAGGTAAAAAAAAATGAAAAATGCGCTACAAATATTGACGCGGTTTCAAGGTAAACAATGCGTGCCTAATAATTGCACTATACTTCTCTTTCTAATCGTCGCGTCAGGCTTACTGAAATAATTGACTGTATCTGCTAAGCTACAAAACAAGGACTCGTTGGGGTTAAGTCATACTTTCTGACTGCACTGAAAACGTGTGATTTTGGATAGAGTTCTTTCTCTTTCCGTTACCCGATTCCCTTAAGTTGTGTGTGTGGTTGTGTGTGTGTGTGGTTGTGTGTGTGTGTTTGTATGTGTGTCATTGTGTGTGGTTGTGTGTGGTTGTGTGTGTGTGTGTGGTTGTGTGTGTGTGGTTGAGCGTGTGTGTGGTTGTATGTGTGGTTGTGTGTATGTGGTTGTGTGTGTGGTTGTGGTGGTTATGTGTGTGGTTGTGTGTGTGTGGTTGTGTGTGTGGTTGTGGGTGTGTGTGTGTTGTGTTTGTGTGTGTGGTTGTGGTTGGGTGATTACACATCACATAATTACACTGTATTCAATACAACATAAATACACTCCACATACCACTCTGTGCCACATAATAACACAACACATAATTACACTGTACTCAATGCAACATAAATACACACCTTTCACTCAAGTTCGTGCTATATAAAAAGAAAAAAACAATTGCAATGCAATAGGTCTCACATTACTGAATCTTTGAGCTGCTATTGGTGTTGCATTATTATTAGCAATGCCAACAGCTCAAACTTTAATAATGCGAGACCTATTGCATTGAAAATGCTTTTTTATTTTGTATCCACTCCCAGAACTTGAGTCAGGGATTTCCTTGTTGGCAAAGAGAGCTTCAGGTGACACATTACAGCCTCCTAACAGACTTTTCCAATAAAGCACTAAAATCCTCATTATCAGTACCAATAATCAAGGCTCCAGAAGATCAGCTGCTACTCCAACTTCTGCTCTGCTTGACATTCAAATTCCAACCCTCTTTCTAAGGTAACCAAAGGATACTGCTTCTGATCCCCATGAACACAACTAATATTAACCTGTCTCCCAGGAAGAATTTTTAATGACTTATGAGGGTCTGACGAATGACCAAATGTTATCCTTCCTATCACCTGTATGAGATTGTAAAAAGGATCCCCATTGTTTGTGCACAATATACCTTCTTTTGGGGCCCATCCAGCTTCCAGAGGTTCTTCCTCTTTTTCCCTCAGGCAAAACCCAAACATGTGACCCCATACCCCATATTCAAAGCATTGCTGTTTTTGACTACCTAAGCCACGCTTTCGGAATTGGTAGTAGCTACTGATGGTTCCGCTTGGAAACATTTGTGGTCTTGAAAGATCTTTGTATCAGTGACCGAGTCCTCTGCCACTGTACCTCTGAGCTAGCTAGACTCCTTGAGCTCTAGAAAAAGCAGTGGGCATTTTAAGAGCTTGGTTAATGATTAAATTGTTGTGCTGTCTCAGCCACTCTTGAATACGTACTGGTAACGCCTCTGAGGACTGTTTTGAATACCTTTATTAAAAAAGGGCCCTTGGTGTGTCTTTACTAGTTCCTCTTTCTTTCCTGAAAAAAAGTCTGTAAGTCTCATTGTAAATACCCAGTCTTTCAGGAAAAAGTCTTGTAATCTCAGTGTAAGGTTTGTTCCTCACAGGTTTTGCAGTCTGATAAAGTCTGTACGTCACCTACTAACACTAAACAGAGATAATGCTCCCAGCTCTCAACGCTCCTGCGACTAATTGGCAGCCTGTGCGATGCTTTTAAAGTTTTAAAGAAGGAATCTGGGTCCTTCTCAATGCACAATTTCTGAAGAACCACTGAGGGGGTGTGAGGCTGGGTGTGCAGCGGGCCGGAAAAGCAAGCGAGGAGGCCGTATGTAGTGTGCTATAGTAGGGATTTATTGAAGAGTCACAAAGGTAGAACACAAGGTAAACAAGGAGGAGGTCCGGGGGCTGGATCCACTCGAGGCCGGCGATGCTGGTTGCGGTCTTCGGTGGCTCCAAGGGAGGTTTCGGCGACGTGGAGGATCCACGGAGGGCAGGGAGCAAAAGGAGAAACAAAAGGGACCGTTAGTCCTATCCTTTTCGGAGGATCTTTGCTCCCGTCACCGTCACCCGGGTGTGTGGGGAAGGGGCGGAAAAACGAGACAGTGAGGAAAGGAAGGGACCGGGGCAAGGAATACGGGGCGGGAAGAAGAAAGGGTGTTCGGTCGGGACGTGAAGGAGGAGGCAGGGCACACAGTGCAGTGCTATACAATTATAATACAGTGCAGGGAACGTAATGCTAAAGAGAAGGGGAATGTATACAAGGACTATACAGGGGACTCCTAGTGAGTAAACTAGTGAGGTTAAAGGCACTCACGCGGTCCGCCGTAACTCTCCCGTTGAGTTACGGCCGCTCTACAGCCACCTCCTGTGGACTCCACCACTCTTCGGTCCACACGTCTGTTTCAGTCGTCTGCTCTCCGTCTCTTGCCTCTTCTCCTTCGCGTCCTCCAGTCCGAGGTTCCTGCCACAAATCTCCGACCCTTCGCACTTCCGGGTTCTCCTTTTTATCCGGTGCTGTCGCTGCCATAGGGGCGGAGCTTCCGGAGTCCGCGATATTTGAGGCTGTCTGACCCGATGTTCTGGTTGGTCTCTGTGGGGAAAGGAAGGGTGTGATTTTCCGGTGTTTTGCTGGCGTCTCAGGTCGAGTCCTTATGGGGGCATTATGAAGCCGGGGATACAGCCCCGGGGCTGGCGAAGGAGGTAAGTTCGGGGAAAGACGGTGTTCTGGTCGGGGTTGTCGGGACGCCGTTTCACATCCCCTTCCCCTAGCTGTCCTTCCTGTAGGGGCGGGAGACGTAGGGTATCTCGAAAGGAAATCTGCGTTGCCCTGTTCGGACCCCTTCCTATATTTGGTGGTGAAGCGGAAGGGCTGTAAGGAGAGAAACCATCGGAGGACTCTGTCGTTCTGGCCTTTGTTCCGGGCCATCCACTCCAGAGGGGCGTGATCTGTGTAGAGGACAAAGTCTCTGCCCTCCAGATAATAGCGGAGATGGTCCACTGCCCACTTGATGGCCAGGGCTTCCTTCTCCACCACGGCGTAGTGTTTTTCACGGGGGAACAATTTGCGGCTGACATACAAAATAGGCCTTTCATTATCTAGGGAATCCTTCTGGGATAGCACCGCCCCTAACCCATGATCAGAGGCGTCTGTTTGTAGGATAAAAGGCCGGCAGAAGTCGGGGGGTACCAAGACAGGACTGGAGGTCAAGGCTTCCTTCAAGTCCGTAAAGGCTTGCCAGGCTTCAGGAGAGGGGTTCCGTAGCTTCTCCTCGGATCGGTTTGATTTTGTTAGCAGGTCCGTCAGGGCTGCTGCTCTTTGGGAAAAGTTTGGTACAAAGCGTCGATAATATCCGAGAAGTCCTAGGAAGGCTCGGAGGTCTTTTTTTGTGTGGGGGAAGGGAAGGGATCGAATAGCGGCTGTTTTGTTTTCTTGGGGTCTTATTAAGCCATCCCCCAGAAGGTACCCCAGGTATTTAACGGTTCTCGCCGCCAGGGTTGTTTTGGCGGGGTTGATGGCGAACCCAAAAGACCCTAGAGAGGAGACGACGTCAAAAAGATGTTTCAAATGTTGGGGCCAGCTGTCACTGAAGATGATGATGTCATCCAAATAGGCCCCAGCATACTGTGCGTGGGGTCTTAAAACCTGATTCATAGCGCGCTGAAAGGTGGCGGGGGCGCCATGTAGACCAAAGGGCATAACCAAAAACTGGTACAACCCCTCAGGGGTGGAAAAGGCGGTCTTCTTTTTATCCTGTTCCCTGAGGGGGATTTGCCAATACCCTTTGCATAGGTCCAAGGTCGATATGTACTTTGCTTTGCCTATCCTTTCAATCATTTCATCCACCCGGGGTAAGGGGTAGCTGTCGAAGGTAGAGACCTTGTTGACCTCTCTAAAGTCAATACAAAAACGGACCGATCCATCTGGTTTTGGCACAAGGACGATTGGAGAATTCCAGTCACTCACTGAGGGTTCTATGATTCCCATTTTCTGCATGTCTGCTATCTCTTGTCGTATGACCTCTCGGCGTGCTTCGGGAAGTCTATAGGGCCTTAAGCGGACTATTTTTCCTGGCATGGTCTCTATCGCATGTTCGGTGATGTTGGTTCGACCAGGAGAGGAGGAGAAGACCGCTTTCAGGGGTGCCAGACACTCCCGTAATTCCTGGGTCGTACCGGAGCCAGTTCCGGATCTACACAGGAGTCAAAAGAGAGAAGTCGGGGATCGGGGTTTCCGTATAGAACGGGACGGGGTCCTTCCCATTTTTTTAGCAGGTTTACATGGTATATTTGGGAGGTACCACGGGTAGGGTCTATCTCTACCTCATAGGTAACCGGGGTCACCTGTCGGAGGATGGTGTACGGCCCTTGCCACTGTCCAAGAAGTTTTTGGTCTGATGAGGGCATCATGAGGAGTACCAAGTCGTTGACAGCGAAGACGCGGGACCTGGTACCCTTATCATACTGCTTCTTTTGGTTATCTTGAGCGTTCTCGAGGTTCTGTCTCACTATGTCCCGGACCATAGAGAGGTGGGTTTTCAAGTTCTCAAGGTATTCTGGAAGGGGACGGGTGCGATCCGGTTCAGCCTCCCAGGCCTCCTGTGCCATGTCTAGCAGGGTACGCGGGGGACGCCCGTACAGTAACTCATACGGTGAGTAGCCGGTGCTGCTCTGGGGCTTGCAGCGGATGGCGAAGAGGGCCAAGGGCAGCATGTCCTCCCACCTTTTGGCTTCTAGGCCCAAGAGCTTCTTGAGGGTCTGTTTGAGGGTGGCGTTGTAACGCTCCACCAATCCGTCCGTCTGCGGATGATAAGCAGACGTACGGATCTGTTTAATTCCCAGTTCAGCGCACACTCGCTTCATCAAGGCAGAAACGAAAGGTGTGCCCTGATCGGTTAGGATTTCCCGGGGAAACCCTACCCGGGAAAACAGGGAGATCAGGGCTTTGGCTATCGTTTGGGTAGTGGGTTGTCTCAGGGGTATGGCTTCAGGAAAGCGGGTGGCGTAGTCCACTACGACCAGGGCATAGCGACACCCGCTACGGGAGGGCAAGAGTGGTCCTATAATGTCCATCCCTATTCGGCTAAAGGGGACGTCTATGAGAGGGAGGGGTTGCAGTGGCACCCTGGGGGGTCTATGTCGGCTGTTTTTCTGGCATATGATGCATTCCTGACAATAGTTTTTGGTCCTTTGGTACACCCCGGGCCAATAGAATTTCTCTAAAATGGTTTGACTGGTTTTGACGTCGCCAAAATGACCCCCCAGAAGGTGGCTGTGGGCAAGGAAAAGGACTTTGTCCTGGAAGGGACCCGGGATAAGCAACTGGGCGTTCTGTTGGGGCCCACCTTTTCTGTACAGCAGCCCGTTTTTTTTAAAGAAATAGGGACCTACTTGCAAGGGGTCTTCGTGGTCGAGGGCCCTTCCCCAGGCTTCCTGAAGAAGGGGATCCTCCTGTTGGGCTGCTCGGAATTCCCTGTCCGTCTGCCACGGGTGGTCATCAGTAAAGGCGGGATACGCGCTGACGTATTCTTTCCTCTCTTTTCTTTTCTGGCTTCTGGTTTTGTGGGTTTTCGGAACCGTTGCAGGGTAGGTCTGGCCTGGATAAGGAGCGTCCTTCCACCACTGGGACAGGGAGTCGGAGGTGTCCTGGAGAAGCGTAGGCAGTCCTGGATAGTCACTCCCCAGAATGGCTTGTTCGGGGAGAGCGGGGACCAGACCAATAGTGAGGGAGCTCCCGGGGTCGTACCGGTGCTGGATCCGCACCTGGGTAGTGGGGTACTGTTTAGTGTCCCCATGGACACACTGAATGGCAACCACCCCCGTAGGACTGACGGGATGTCCCAGATCTTGAGGTCTCAGGACGCTCTGACGGCAGCCGCTATCGGCAAGGGCCATGACTTGTTGACCATCGATAGAGACCGGACAATGGAAGACTGGTGGTGTGGTGTCCGGATGGGTGCAGAGATAGTTCCGGACAAGCCCGACCTCCATAGGTTCTTCCTTCTGCGGGCACATCCGGGCAATGTGACCGAAACCGCCACAGGCATAGCACTGAGGTCCTGGATTAGGGGGACGGAACACAACCGGGGAGGGATACAGGGGGGTTGGTTCTGGTCTTCGGAGGAGAAGGGGCCGGAGAGGCCGTGATGGTCCAGCGTTCGGGGTACGGTGCGGATGCTCCTCTTTGCCCCGCTGGAGTTCCTGTGCCCGGTTGAAGGCCGAGGCTATCTCAACGGCGGTTTCTAGGGTGAGTCTGGAATGTTGTCTCACCCACCGCTGGGTGGCAGGATGTAAAGAGTTCAGGAACTGTTCCAAATAGATTTTCTCCAGTATCTCGTCTTTTGTAGAGTTTTCCGACCGGAGCCATCGGTTTGCAAGATCCCTAATTCGGAAGGAGAGGGCCCTGGGATTCTCTTGTGGCCTCTCTTTCGCCTGGCGTAGCTTTACTCTATACGTGTCATCGTCGATCCCAAGTCGTTCCAACACACACCTTTTAATATCTGCATACGGGGTGGTGCCCTGTATGTTGGCCTGTTGGTATGCGGCTTGTAGATCGCCTGTGAGAAGGGGTCCCAGATATTGCCCCCAACGGTCCGTTGGCCAGTTGGCTGCTTGGGCAAGACGTTCAAAGTTAGTAAAGAAGTAGTCCGGGTCTTCCCCCGGGACATACTTCTGCAGTACCACCGAAGGGAGGGAGGCTAGTGGTCTCTGCAGACCCAGGACCGTTGTTAGCTTCTCCAGGGTCTCTCCGTGGGTGGTCCCTTGACCCTTCAAGACATCGTGAAGTTGGCCCCTGTCGTCTTCAGCCGTTTTTAGGAACTGCTCCATCAGTTTGGCAAATTGTTCCTGAGACTCCGCCATCTTCTTGACAACGGCCTCCATGCTTCCGGCTGATCCCACTTCTGACACCAAATGTGAGGCTGGGTGTGCAGCGGGCCGGAAAAGCAAGCGAGGAGGCCGTATGTAGTGTGCTATAGTAGGGATTTATTGAAGAGTCACAAAGGTAGAACACAAGGTAAACAAGGAGGAGGTCCGGGGGCTGGATCCACTCGAGGCCGGCGATGCTGGTTGCGGTCTTCGGTGGCTCCAAGGGAGGTTTCGGCGACGTGGAGGATCCACGGAGGGCAGGGAGCAAAAGGAGAAACAAAAGGGACCGTTAGTCCTATCCTTTTCGGAGGATCTTTGCTCCCGTCACCGTCACCCGGGTGTGTGGGGAAGGGGCGGAAAAACGAGACAGTGAGGAAAGGAAGGGACCGGGGCAAGGAATACGGGGCGGGAAGAAGAAAGGGTGTTCGGTCGGGACGTGAAGGAGGAGGCAGGGCACACAGTGCAGTGCTATACAATTATAATACAGTGCAGGGAACGTAATGCTAAAGAGAAGGGGAATGTATACAAGGACTATACAGGGGACTCCTAGTGAGTAAACTAGTGAGGTTAAAGGCACTCACGCGGTCCGCCGTAACTCTCCCGTTGAGTTACGGCCGCTCTACAGCCACCTCCTGTGGACTCCACCACTCTTCGGTCCACACGTCTGTTTCAGTCGTCTGCTCTCCGTCTCTTGCCTCTTCTCCTTCGCGTCCTCCAGTCCGAGGTTCCTGCCACAAATCTCCGACCCTTCGCACTTCCGGGTTCTCCTTTTTATCCGGTGCTGTCGCTGCCATAGGGGCGGAGCTTCCGGAGTCCGCGATATTTGAGGCTGTCTGACCCGATGTTCTGGTTGGTCTCTGTGGGGAAAGGAAGGGTGTGATTTTCCGGTGTTTTGCTGGCGTCTCAGGTCGAGTCCTTATGGGGGCATTATGAAGCCGGGGATACAGCCCCGGGGCTGGCGAAGGAGGTAAGTTCGGGGAAAGACGGTGTTCTGGTCGGGGTTGTCGGGACGCCGTTTCACATCGGGCATGTGTTGTAACCTCCCTAGCCGCCTGTGCCAGGGCTGTGGTCAATGGAATTAAGACACTGTTCTCATCTGACAACAATTGTTGTACCTGTTTTCACTTAGTCATTATTGGCTTTTTTTAGGCTATCCCAGTACATTTGGGAGCTTCAAACCAACTATTTTTAGTACCCATGTTATCTTGTTGTGGCCAACATATAATTGTTGTATTATATCTTCCTTTGATAGTTAATGCCACTTCTGATACCATCCGCTGCGGGTATGGCTGGGTACAAATGGGCTACACTGGGATTACTGGTATAAACGTTTATAATTCCTTTTTTCTACAAATACAGTAAATCCCTTTTATACACTCAATGGTGTGTGCTTGGGTAATAGTCTGTATAATTTGGTTCTACTTTTTCCTTCTATTAACTAGCTTTCTTCTTCTCTTTCAGGTGGATGTAGCTCTGCATGCCATTCTCAAACCATCTCTTCTAGCAGCATCTCTCAAAGGAAACAAAGTTCATGAAAGTAAGAGTTCTACTCCCTACTCTAGTTACCCTTTCTACTTTTCTTTGTCTGTGCTTTTCCTTTCCTTTGGTCTGATGGCAGAGGGAAGAAGAATAAAAACCACCAATGAATTCTCTTAACAATATTAATCTTTCTAGACCTTGTTTAGGATAATAATTCCCTATTTTTGCTAGGTTCAGAAATGTAATCAAGCTGAAACAACAGACTTCAATCCAAAGCATTACTTCCCCTCCCCTAAAATACAGCTACCTTGTCTATGACTACCTGAGTGTATCGCGATTCTCCTGGGTTAAGGTGGAGACAGAAAGCCACTGCGACTGGACTGGTTAGCTTCCTTCCCAAGAGCGACTATGTCCCAGGTAATGGGTGGTCCTCACTGGTGCTGCTGTTTCTGTTTCACGGTCTGCAGTCGGGTTGGTAAGATCAACCTCCAGCTCCTTAAGGTTGCCTCTGCTCCTGTGTCGGTCCCAGCTTGCTTTGTCATGGCGTGCACATCAACTGGGGATAGCTTGTCCTTGACTGTGCTCTTGAGGAAACGCGTTACTTACCTGTAACAGCAGTTATCCAGTATTGGTGTCTTTCATAGATTCACATGCCTGAATCATTCCCCGTCGTCGGGACAGGAGCCTCCGGTACATAAAAAAGTAATGTCCTATAGTCATACATAGAGAAAAATAGGCCGAAGGGCTTCTCCTTAGTGGCCTATCCTTGTCCTTATGTAAAAAGGACCAAACTCTCAGAGCCAGCCAATCAGCCATCACCTCCCTCTAGAACCTTCCTGGCAGGAGCCTCAGTCCCTCAGATTTTCGTACGCACCAAGCTAGGTAGGCGTAATAAAGTTAGAGAGAGACGTGAGTCCTTCCAGGGGAGGCGGGAGGGTTGCATGTGAATCTATGAAAGACACCAATACTGGATAACTGCTGTTACAGGTAAGTAACGCGTTTCTTATCCAGTATTAGGGGTGTCTTTCATAGATTCACATGCCTGAATCAGAGTAGTCAGCAATACATTATGCACATTTCCGATGTAATCATGCCATATAGTCATTTTAGATAATACACATATTACCATGCGACTTTGAAACATTGGCATACATCAATATATCATAGCAGCAAGAGATGTGCATACCAGGATGGCGGAATGTTGGAAGGCTCACCTCACTGGAATAGATGGCGAAGCACCGCCTGGCCCACTGCCGCATCCTTCATAAGTTCAGCATCCAGGCAGTAGTGTCTGGAGAAGGTGTGCGGTGACTTCCACGTCGCCGCTCTACATATGTCCAAAATCAGCACTCCAGCGAACAGCGCTGCTGATGTGGACATCGCTCTGGTGGAATGCGCTTCCACCCTGGCTCTCAAAGGCCGTCCGGCCCCGTCATGGCAGAATGCTATCGCTGAGGAGATCCACCGTGAGATGCTCTGTTTCGTTAGAGGCATACCCATCCTTGGCCTACTGTAGGCCACAAATAGCTGTGATGACTTCCTGAAGCTCTTTGTTTTGTCCATGTAAAACGTTTTTTTTTTTTTTTTTTTTTTTTTGGAAACCTTTATTACAAAATTCAGTAGATATACAAGTATGGGCCTACAACCTTCAGGCCTGCCGCTAGCAAACAGTGAGGTCATAAAACACAGTTATAAAACACAAGCGGCAAGTGGTAAAGGTCCCATAAATCAAAGGAAGCGTTTGCGGCCACACTGCCCAAACCTCCCAAATGGCGGTTCCATTTTAAATGAAAAACTACAAACAAACCCACAAGGCGGCAAAAGTCTTAGCAACAGTATGTGCTCCCCTCGGGAGGACCCTACCGACCTACAGGAATAGGAGGGGGGACGGGCAGGGACAGAAACAAAGTGGGCACGATGACACAGAATCAAGGGAACGAGCAGACTAGGGAGACTGGGCCGCCGCCAAGTCAGGCGTCAGAGGCGGGGTACAAATCCCGCCACGATAGGAGTTCCAGGGGCCCCACACTTTCACCCATTTCCCAGGCTTACCTCTCGCCACATACACTACCTTTTCCCGAAACATACACCAATCCATGTTGTCCTTCCATACCGAAACCGTTGGTGACCTCTGGGAGCCCCACAATTGCGCTATGTCACGCTTGGCCACCATATATCCCAGTGTCACCCACCACGTTTGCGTCACCGTGTAGTCAGTCGGCTCCCACACATTCAACAAACATCTCCTAGCCTCGGGGAATAGCGTCACTTGCGTGACCGCTTGCAACACCGCATGTACACCACGCCAGAATCGAGCCACCTCTGGACATTCCCACAAGATATGGAAGAAGGACCCTAACAAACCACACCCACGCTTACACATCCCATCCACGGCATATCCCATACGCATCAGACCCGGTCCCGTGACGTAGACCCTGTGGAGTATTTTGAGCTGGACGAAACGAAGGCGGGCCGGTATGGCCACCTCTTTCGGGGAGGCCACCGCAGATACCCAATCCTCGTCATCCAGCTCCAATCCGTCGCCAACCCATGCCTCACGAAGGCCAGCCAGCAGTCCCGATCGATCGTTGATGAGCTTTTTATAAATCAGTGAGATAGTGCCATCCGGTACATGCCCGTCTAGCACTCTATCTTCCAAGGGGGAGCACTCCGGGATGGAAGCAACATCCGGGAATACGGAACGCAGCGCGTGACGAACCTGTATATACCGGAAGTACTCCCTGTCCTGCAACTGGAATTCCGTTTGCAGCACCTCAAACGTTTTAAATCCCCCCCTCGTCCAAAGATCGCCCACCCTGCTGATGCCAATCGTGTCCCACTTCTCAAAGCCTTTCGTAGTCCACAAGCAACCCAGTCGCTCAGATGCATACAATGGCGTCGCCCGGGTCAACCGATCCTTCCACCCCGTCGCCAAGTTTGCCGCGTGCCACACCCGTACCGCGACCCGTGTAGGACCCGTCAAACGTGCGTCAAGCGATCTAGAGTAGAGCGCACGATTGTAGTCGCCACTCGGCAACAACAATTTGTCCATTTCAAAAGCCGGGTTAAGGGCGGGCCCATAAAGCCCGTGGTTTATCGCAGCCAGCTGGGAGGCCCAGTAATATCGTTTGATGTCGGGGAGGGCGACCCCCCCATCATACCACGGGAGCGTCAGCTTCGCGAGGGCGATACGCGGCCTCCCATCCCAAAACAGTTGGCGCTGCAGACCCTCCACCTCCCGAAAGTAGCGAGCCGGGACGACGTCCATCGTGTTTTGTAAAGCGTATAAGAACCGTGGCAACGACATCATCTTAAACAGCGCCGCCCGGCCGAGCGGCGAGAGCGGCAAGCGCCTCCAACGCGCCACATCCTCCTTCAGACGCTGGAGGGGGGGGGAGTAATTTCTGTTTATATCGGGCCGCAGAGTCTAGGGTAATAAAGATACCCAGATACTTAAATCCCTGTGAAGCAACCTGGATAGGACAACCCCGCGGAAGGATAGGAGCCTCCCCTGAGAGGACATATACACAGGATTTAGCCCAGTTGATGACTAGGCCGGAGTTACGGCCAAATGAACACAGTACATCCACTAACACAATCAACGATTCACGCGGGGAAGCAAGATACAAAAGAATATCGTCCGCGTAAAGGGAGACGTGATCCTCATACTCAGGAGTCCATCGGAGACCACGAATCGAAGGGTGCCACCGCAGCCACTCCGCCAGGGGCTCCAAGGCGAGCGCAAAGAGGAGCGGCGACAGCGGGCAACCCTGCCGCGTGCCCCTGCCCAATTCAAAAGGAGCCGATACTCTACCATTCACCACCACCTGCGCCAGCGGTCCGGAATACAACAATTTCACCCAGCCAATGAATCCCGGGCCAAACCCAAACTTCGCCAGCGTCGCCCAAATATACGGCCACTCGAGCGTGTCGAACGCCATAGTGGCGTCCAAGGACGCCAAAATGGCTGGCTCACGTATGAACAGGACCCTCGAGAGCACCCCATGCAGACGCCGCAAGTTAAGCGCGGTGTTGCGATGAGGGATAAAGCCGGACTGGTCCTGATGGATCAGATCGCACACCACGCTGACCAGCCGATTAGCCAGCACCTTGGCCAGAATTTTCGGCTCCGCATTCAACAGCGAAATGGGCCTGTAAGACGTGACCCGATCCCGCGGCCTCCCCTCCTTGTGAATAACCACAATAGTGGCTAGCCGCTGGTCCAGCGGGAGGGAACCCGCCGAACGGGCCGCGAGGAACATATCACGGAGGTGCGGAGCCAGTGTATCCGGCCGCAATTTGTACAATTCGATGGGAAGGCCATTAGGACCCATGGCCTTGCCAGAGGCGACTGAGCGTATGGCGAGGGCAATCTCCTCAGATGTCGGAGCCGCGTCCATCAACAATTTATCCTCCTCCGAAAGGGAGGGCAACGCAATATCTTTAAGCAGGTCGTGGGAATCCTCCCCCGAGCGGGAAGATACCGGGGAATATACCCCGCGGAAATACTCTGCGAAGCAATCAACAATTTCCTCCGGCTCAGTGACACACACACCATCCAGTCTCTCAACCGACGGGACAACTCGACTCGCTCTCTCCTTTTTATCCAGCCACGCATTCAGTTTCCCAGCCTTATCACCCACATCATACAGTCGCCCCTGTTGCTCCCTACTCAGGCCCCTGGCCGCCTCGGTGACTAGAGCCTTGTAGTCCGCTTGTTTGAGTCTGAGAGCATGCAGTTTGTCGTCCGTGACACCACAATCCAGATCACCCTCCAGCTCAATTATCTCAGATTCGATACGGGTCACCTCCTCCCGCTCGCGCCTCTTAGAATGGGAAATGAGGGACAGGGCCTCCCCCCGGATTACCATCTTGAACGCCTCCCACAGAGAAACAGCAGATGACACAGATCCCACATTGTCTCCAAAATATTGCTCAAGGGATTTAATCAAATCTGCGCGAATTGTGGGGTTACGCAGGTACCAGGGGTTGATCGGGACCACCCTCCCCTCCCCCCTCGGGACAACATCGAAATGTAACAAGAGCGGGGAGTGGTCTGAAATACCCCGAGCAAGATGTCGCACCTCCCCGACCCTCCCCGCCTGTGCCGCTGGCATCAGAACATAATCAAGCCTCGAAAGACTACCATGAGTCCCGGAACGGAAGGTATATTGTACCTGCGCAGGGTGTTTCAGCCGCCAACAATCCACCAGTCCCAGGGTATCCAAGAGGCCAGACAACCAAGTTTGGGCGCGGGGGAGATCCCTGGGTGGGTGATGATCCTCAGTTCCGGAAACTACAGCGTTGAAATCCCCTCCAACCACTAGAGTCCCCTCCGGCAGCCCAAGAAGAAGGCGCCCCAAATCAGCAAAAGTAGTCGTCTGCAACCCCATCGGGACATAAACAGAAACCAAAACTATCACTTTACCCTCCCATCTACCCACCAGAGCCGTATACCGTCCCCTATCGTCATGGAGCACCTCATCAACCTCCAACGGGAGCGAGGTTTTAACCATAATGCCCACACCCCTCGAACCAGAGGTGAAGCCCGAATGAGCTACAAAGCGATAGCCCCGCCTGTTCATAGCACGGAAGGAATTACCAATAAGGTGTGTTTCCTGCAGGAATACAATATCAGGTGAAATCCGTTTTAAAAATTGCAGGACCACCCCCCGTTTTATCCTGTCCCCCAGTCCGTTAACATTCCAGGAAAGAAGTCTCAATCCCCTACCCCCCATCACAGCCAAAACCGATCAGTCTCCCCCCAGAGAGCACTTTAGATAGAGCACAACAATACTTCTGCCTTGTGGTACAAACAAATAATACCCAACCCCAACCCAACATCCCAAACAAAACTCCCCCCTCCCTGCACCCCTGCATGAGCCCAAACAGCCCCCCCAACTTGCAGTGTGCCTGTCGCCCCTGCATGAACTAAACTACAAAGACCCCCTAGAGGAGGAAAGAGAACCCCCTCGAGACACACCACAACCTCCAATGGAGGGGGAACAAGACACGACAGTCAAGAAACCCTGAGCATGGCCGAAAAGTGGCATCATCAGGAATTAGCCCCAATGTCAACACCTCAGACCCGGTCCGGTGGGCACTCTCCTCCCGCTGCCCCCATCCCCTCCCGATCATGTCCCCTCGGCAAAGTGTCCAACCAGTCCCCGGCCGTCTCTGGACGGTCAAAGAAGTGAGTGCGACCTTCAGACTCCACACGCAGCCTGGCCGGGAAAAGCATGGCGTATTTCAAGTTCATATCTCGAAGCCGCCGCTTAACGCCCATGAAACCCAGTCTCTGCTTCTGGACCGCCTGCGTGAAATCAGGATAAAAGTTCACCTCCATGTTCTCCAGCTTAAGCGGCCCCCGCAGTCTAGAAGCTTGTAAAATCGCATCCCTGTCCCGAAAGTTGAAGATACGGGCAATAAGAGGCCGCGGGGGAGCTCCGACCTTCGGCTTGCCGCCAGGAACTCTATGGGCCCTCTCCACCGCAAAGAATTTACTCAGTCCTCGAGGCTGGAGATGAGTAGAGATCAGATCCTCCACAAAGATATCCGCCGCCGAATCCTCCAGTCCCTCAGGCACCCCGATAATGCGAACGTTGTTCCTCCGGGCCCTGCTCTCGGAGTCCTCCAGTCGCCGATCCGTGAGCGCACTGGCCTGCCGGAGCCGACGTACCTCCGTCTGGAGGGCCGCCACTTCAGTCGTAAGGCCCAACGCGGTATGGGCCAAAGAGTCAACCCGGTCATTTGTCTTGGAGAGATCGGCTCTAACAAGGTTGACATCGATGAGAACCGAGTCGAGTTTGTGCGCCAGGGTGTCAAATTGTTGACCCACCGAGGTCTTCATCTCCGCTATGGCGCCCATGACGTCCTGCAAAGTCAGATCCGTCGGCAAATCCGGGGCATCCGCGGGGCACCCAGGAGACTTATGCGATCCACCGGGAGAACCTTTCGGCAGGGTGTAGCGATCCATAATGTTGACTTGGAGTGCGGGGCCACGCCGGGTCGATTTGGCCTTCAGCCGATCTCCATCCTGCTTCGTGGCCATCGTCCTGTATCTTGTACCCCCACGAGTCATGCAGCGGAGAACGAACAATCGAAGCCGAGGTCCCCAGAGGTCACCTCAGGAAGGCGGAGCAGGTCCCTGCAGGCAGGCAGGATCCCCCAGCGAGGCAATCACCACACAAAGAAGCGCCGTGATCCCACTTGCGATGGTGGCAAGGGGACTCAAAAGCGAAAGTGAAAGTGTTGGGTACGCGACTCGCCAGGCTCGTCCCGCCGTTGTTATTCACTTCTCCACTGGATCACCCCCCAACTCAAGTCCGGGGTCAGGAGAGGAGCAGGCCGCAAACTTCAGTCGATGCTCATCACGGCACACGGGGTCCGATTCAAAAACGGAAAACGGGTACCACCTCGGCTCAGGTTCACCGACACAGTCCCCTCAACCGATTCAGGATGAAGACAGGATAAACGTAGGAGGTCGCGGAGGTCCTCGGGAGCCTCGCACCTACGCGGCCATCTTGGTTGCGCGCTAGGCTCCCCCATGTAAAACTTTAGACACCTTTTGAGGTCCAGAGAGTGGAGCGTCCTTTCTGCTGCCGTGGTAGGGTTTGCAAAGAAGGAACGTAGAACCACCGGTTCATTGAGGTGAAAGTCTGAAGGCACTTTCGGTATGAACTTGGGATTTGTCCTCAGCACCACCCTGTCCTGTTTGAACTGCATGAAGGGTTCCTGAATGGAGAGAGCTTGTAGCTCGCTGACTCTCCTGGCAGATGTTAGAGCGAGCAGCAGAGCCGTTTTCCATGAGATGTACTTGATGGAAGCTCGATGATTGGGCTCAAAAGGGTGCTTCATGAGTTGGTTAAGGACCAAATTGAGGTGCCACGTCGGTGGAACCCGTCTAGGTCTTGGGAAGGACCTATATAGTCCCTTTAGGAACTGTTTGATAAGCCTACTGGACCAGAGAGACGGTCCTTTGTAAGTCCTGGTGAAACGTGAAATGGCCGCCAGATGCACCTTTATGGATGCATGCGCCAATCCTGACTGTGCCAAGTGTAGTAGATATGGCAATATCTGTTCGGGTGTGATATGGAGTGGTCTCAGGCCTTTCTCTAAACACCATACACAGAATCGTTTCCATTTGAGAGAGTAGGTTTTGTTGGTACTGTCCGCTCTCGCTTTTGCCAGCACGTCCCTGCATTCCTGCGGGATGTTTAAATGACAGAACTCTCTGTGCTCAGGAGCCAGGCCGATAACCTGAGCGATTGCAGGTTCGGGTATTGCACCTGCCCGTTGGACATTGTCAGCAGGTTCAGGTGCTGTTTCAGACGAATCGGTGTCCTGATGGAGAGGCGATGAAGATCCGAGAACCAGTGCTGCCTCGGCCAGAACGGGGCAATTAGGATCAGGGTACAGGGCTCCGCCTTCATCTTCCTGAGGACCCTGGAAATCATCGGAAACGGCAGAAAAGCGTACGCAAATACGCTGAACCAACCTATGGAAAAGGCATTTCCGAGTGACCTTGGTTGGGGATGCCAGCTTGCGTAGTTTGGGCATTTGGCGCTCTCCTTGGTGGCAAACAGGTCGATTCCTGGGACCCCCCATTCCGAGAATATCTGAGTCAGCGTATTCTCGTCGAGCTCCCATTCGTGGGAGAGGGATTTGGGTCTGCTTAGGGCGTCTGCAATGGTGTTGTCCTTGCCCGGGACATAGTCCGCCCTGAGAGTGATCCCATGGAGAACAAGCCAGTTCCAGATCTTTTGCGATTCGCGTGATAGAGTGAGCGAACGCGTTCCTCCCTGTTTGTTGAGATAGTGCATCGTCGTGGTGTTGTCCGTTCTGACGAGCACCTGGGAGTTCTGGATGCGTGGTAAAAAGGCTTGCAGCGCCAGATACACAGCCCTCAATTCCAGAAGATTGATATGGAGATGCTGCTCCTGATCTGTCCATTTGCCGCTTACTTGGAGGTCCTGTAGGACGGCTCCCCAGCCTGCCAGAGATGCATCGGTGGTGATCACCAGCGGTGCTGCTGGAAGCAGGAATGGCAGTCCTATAGACAAATTCCTGTAATCTCTCCACCATTCCAGGCTCTTGGATATTTGCGGTGTTATCCTCACAATGTCTTCGAATGAACCTGTACTCTGAGTCCATTGGTTCGTGAGGGCTTCTTGCAATGGACGCATCCGAAGTCTGCAGTGAGGGATGAGGAGTATACAAGAAGACATCATTCCTAGGAGTGATTTGTAGGTTCGAACTCTTAGGGACTTCCTTGATGCCACAGCCGTGGCCAGAGATATTATCTTGTTTTTCCTTTCCTCTGAAGGAAATGCCCTTGCGCATTCCGTGTTCAAGGTCGCCCCGAGGAAGGTGATGCTTCTTGTTGAGAACATATAGGATTTCTGGTGATTGAGAGTCAATCCTAGATGTTGAAAAAGATTGGTGCAGGCGTTGGAGGATTTGTTTGCGCCTGCAGCTGAAGGTGCCTTTACCAGCCAGTCGTCGAGGTAGGGGAAGACTTGGTGACCCATTTGACGCAGGAAAGCTGCCACAGGTGAAAGGCACTTAGTGAAAATCCGCGGAGCGGATTTGAGGCCAAACTGTAGGACCTTGAATTGGTAGTGCTGTCCTGCCACCTCGAAACGTAGAAATTTTCTGTGCCCCTGAGTATCGGG
Source organism: Triturus cristatus (assembly GCF_964204655.1). Classification (NCBI taxonomy): domain Eukaryota; kingdom Metazoa; phylum Chordata; class Amphibia; order Caudata; family Salamandridae; genus Triturus; species Triturus cristatus. The sequence continues at coordinate 1,202,691,812 of NC_140584.1, forward strand.
ATGTGATAGTAGGCATCCTGAAGATCCAAAGATGTCATGAAATCTCCTTTTTCTAGAATGCCTAGTATTACTTGGATCGTCACCATCCTGAACGACTGACTCTTGAGGAAAAAGTTGAGTGCCCTGAGGTCTAGAATGGGCCTCCACTTCTTCTCCTTCTTGCGTATAAGAAGAAGCGGGAATAGAATCCTTTCTCCCTCTGAGACGATGGAACTCGCTCGATCGCTCCTTTCTTCAACATCGCAGATATTTCTAGTAGCAGTCGCAGATGTTTGTGTGGAAACCTGCGGGGAGGGGTTGCAGGTGGGATGGTGGTGAATTCCAGGGAATGGCCGAATCTTATTAATTGAAGTACCCATCGATCTGTGGTGATGAGATGCCAATTTTCTAGGAAATGGGTCAACTTTCCTCCAATCTTTGATGAGGGAGATAGTCGCTGGACTGGCTGGAGTAACTGGTCACTGGCGTCCACCGGTGCCCCTCTTCTGGTTTTTACCCCTGAAGTTTGATCTCCCATAAGAAGTCTGACGACCTTGTTGTTGCTTCTGCTGGTACTGGGATTTATTCTGGTAGGAATACGAGGACCTATTCTGATAGGATCCCCTGTAGGAGGACTGGCCTCTGGATTTGTTGCCTCGAAAGGACTGATTCCTTGCCTTCAAAGTACCAAGCGCTCTAGCCGTATCAGTGTCTTTCTTGATTGCTTGGAGCGCCTCGTCAATCTTATCCCCGAAAAGGTGTTGGCCGTCGAAGGGCATGTCCAGCACTTTCATCTGCACTTCCTGCCTGAACGATGTCGCCTTAAGCCATCCCTGACGGCGCAGGACTGCAGCCCCAGCCAGTTGACGAAAGCCTGTCATGGCCACATCTATAGCACAATCAATGATCTCGGCCGCCGAGGTTTGGCCCTCAGTAAGTAGTGCCTTGACCTCCTCCTGAACTGCGCTTGGCAGCTCCGCTATATATGGGGCTATATCTTCCCAAAGCTGGCGGTTATAACGCCCCAACAGGGCTATGGAGTTGGCCACCTTGATGGTCATTGCCGATGTGGTAGAAAACCTTTTACCAATCGTGTCCAACTTCCTACCTTCCTTGTCTGGTGGGGCTGACAGAGGAGAGGAAGGGTTGCGAGAATTTTTCTGGGCCGCCTGGGTTACGACCGAATCCGGTTTCGGGTGCCCATTAAGGCAAGCTGGCGCCGTGGTTGGAGCCTTGTACTTTTTGCCAGGCGTGGAACAACCGCAGGTACAGAGGCCGGCGTCAGCATCAGTTTCTTTCCCTGGTCCCAGAGAAAGTCAATAATTGGGATCGACTTCGTCGTCTTCTTTGCCTGCTCCTTGAAGTCATGTAAGAAGCACTCAGTCTCAGTCGATTCCATCACCATGTGAAACCGCGTCGCTGCTCTTTCCACTATCTTATGGAAACCGCCAATATCCACTGGCGGTGAATCTGCTTGGCGCGGTTGCGGTGAAGCTGGGGAGGATGCCACATACTCCTCCTCCTCATCCTGATCCGTCTGGTCTTCCTGGACTTCCCCCTCTTCCATCTCTTCAGCCTCCTCATCCGATGACTGTTGGACCCGGCCTCGTAACATGGCTCTACTGGTCCCCACACCACCTAACCTGGTGCCGGCAGCCTCAATCCCCCCGGCCTAACCGATCCTTTCCACCAGAACACACGCACCCGACCCGGACATCCTCGTCCATGGCCTCTCTCCCTTCGGCCACCCCGGGTCCGCGTGCCCACTTTGTGCACCAAGATGGCCGCCCGGCCCCAGCGCGACCCGGGCCTAGAGGCGCCACTCCGGCTGGAGGACATAACGCTTCCAGGGGATGAGAGAGGGAGGAGCAGTTTCTATCGCACCTCTGAACTCCCCTGGGACGATGGGTTTCGATCGGCCCTCCGGCCTCCCTGAGAGCTGGCTCCACGCCTGCTGGGTGTCTGGGACTCCTCCCCGACCCGGCCCTGAAAAGATCACAAGACAATGGCAGGAAACCCCGACAAGCGGCCCCCAGGTGACAAGACCCCTGCCGGCACAGACTCCGGACATCAAAGAGGGGTCGACCTATAACAAGGGGTGCTCTGGGGCTGTCCGGCAGATTCGACGCTGGAACAACGAGAGCCTGCTGACGCGGTCGCGGCTCCTGGAACTTAGACCACCTGAGCCCTGCTGAGTGACTCGCGGCTCCCTGAAGATCGTAAGACCTCCGAACGGTACCTGAGCCCTGCTGAGTGACTCGCGGCTCCCTGAAGATCGTAAGACCTCCGAACTGTACCTGAGCCCTGCTGAGTGACTCGCGGCTCCCTGAAGATCGTAAGACCTCCGAACTGTACCTGAGCCCTGCTGAGTGACTCGCGGCTCCCTGAAGATCGTAAGACCTCCGAACTTGTCCCTGAGCCCTGCTGAGTGACTCGCGGCTCCCTGAATATCGTAAGACCTCCGAACTTGTACCTGAGCCCGCTGAGTGACTCACGGCTTCCACAGGCTCCACCGGTCCCGCCGGACCCCACGACAACCAGCCTACCCCCCAGCTCGAGGATTGTGAGCTGTGCGTCGGGTACGTCCTTGCCTTGAACATTTTGCCAAAGACTGTCCCGCTACCCCCTATCCTTTCCGAGACTCATTGAGCCCGTGCTCTCCTTGTACATATTTGCAGTGCTAACCTGTGTGATAAAGATTGGTTCTTAAGAACGCACGGTGTGGTGTTTCTGTGTCGTGTGGTACCAGAAGTACGATCCTCGATACGAGATTCCTCCTCCTGAGGAGTCTCCCGCCAGTGCCCGGCTACGATACTTTGAGGGTGGGTCTCAGGGTAGTCAGGATCCCCTTTCCGGGCTCCTCTGAGGTCGCCGTCTAACATTGGTGGCAAGCGACGGGATTCGGGCCCATCACCGAGAGATCGTACCGTGAACGACGGAAGCACTACCAACAAAGATGGCAGAAGGAAACGCCATGATCCCCGCAGAAACCAACGCCAACAGGGTGTTCCAGGTGGAACAACTAGAAGAATACACACACAAAGAACTAAAGCAATTCTGCAAAGAACTTAGAATCGCTACCACCGGTCTCAACACCAAGGAAGATTTGCAGAAAGCACTGAAAGCCTGGGTGGATACAGGGGCCTCCCGCCCGGAAGACACGGGGGAGCGCCCCGACGAGGCCGAACCCCCCCAAGGCGAAAGCAGCAGCAATCAGGTGCGAGGCATCGTACCAGAAGGGGGCCTATCCCCGGAAGAACTCGCGGACAGAGAGAGAAGCCGCAATCACGAACTCGAGTTAGCTAAACTCAAAATCGAAGGCGAATTAAAGTTAGCGGAGAAACAGCTAGCAGTAGAGCAAATGCGCGTGCAAGGCGAACTAGAAGAGAAGAAGCTCCAACGGGAACACGAAGGAAGGAAGCTCCAACTAGAGCACGAACGCAGCTTGAAAGAAATCGAGCTCAAGGCCAGAAGTGAGGAAGGGAGGCCCCCGGGAAACCGAGAGGCGACCTCCCCAGCGGAGCAGAAGGTCCACATCCCCAAGGACGTGGTCAAGGAATATTATAAAACGATGACATTCAACAATGGTTCAGGGCCTACGAGGTCGCCATGACCTCCCATCGGGTCCCGCAGAAGGACTGGGGGGCAGGGTTGTGGGGACGGTTTCTGAGCCAAGGAAGAGACACCCTGCTCGACCTACCCCTCTCTCTGCAGACCTCCTACAGCCACATGAAAGAGGCGCTACTCACAAGGTACGGTCTCACCCCCGAGATGTACCGTCAGCGATTCCGGGACTGCAGGAAAATCCCGGGCACCACCTGGGTGGAATATGTGAACTTTTTTAGTCGGGCCTTCGATGGGTGGGTCAAGGGCAGCAAAGTCACCACCCTTGAGGAACTCACCGACCTCCTGTTGTGGGAACACCTGGCTGCGAACTGCTTTGTGGAACTACGCCAGCATCTGCTTGACAGCAAACTCACCGATCCCAGGAAGCTGGCGGTGGAAGCAGACGCTGGACCAACACCCGGGTCACCCGGGGCATGGTAGGAGAATACCCCCGAGCCAGTCAGGGACCACCCCGCCAGAGAGGAGGGGGGAACCAGGGAGGCCAGAGAGAGTCCCAGCCTAGTCCCCCAAAGACCCAACCTCCACCTTTCCCAGCGCCCCCCCCACCAGTGTCCGGACCCCCCGGGAGACGGGGGCACAGGGTACCCGTCACTTGTTTCCGTTGCCAGAAGCCCGGGCACTACGCCAATGACCCAGAATGCCCCATGGCCACCCAAACCACCCCTGCAAGACAGATAGCCAACATAGCTCTGGGGGAGGAGGTTGAGGAAACCGGGGAGTGGGAACCCGCAGCCATGGCCCTAGTATCCCTGGGAGATAGGGAGATGGTCCCTGGTAGCCTCTTGCCCTCCAACACGAAGAAATACGGGCAGCTCGTCAAGATCAATGGCCACCAAATAGAGGCCCTGCGGGACACCGGGGCCAGCATCACCGGTGTCCTCAGGCACCTAATCCCCGAGGAACAGATCCTCCCCAACGTCTTTTGCCCAGTAATTTCCGCAGATAATAGAGAGAGTATGTGTCAGGTAGCTCTGGTGCCGTTTGAGTGGGGTGGAGTGATAGGTAAACTGAGGGTTGCCGTAAGAACCTCCCAGCCGGTCGACTGCCTCTTAGGGAACGACCTGGAGAGTTCTCCCTGGAAGCACGTCGAGCGCAAGGCCCACCTAGAGATGATGGGGCTCCCCGAGTGGGTGTGCGCCACCACCCGATCCATGTCAGCTTGACTTCCCCCCCTAGGAGAAGTCAAAGACGCCCCGACCGAAGAAGTCAGCGCAGTAACCCCCGAGGGTCCTCCCGTCCCCCCATCGGAAGGGCCCGTCGCCAGCGACGAGCCCTCACTATCCGACACCGCCCCAGTCCCTGAGTTAGGCGATCTACCCGAGTTGGCCCAATGGCGCCACGAGGGTGGGCCCACCCGGGAGGAGTTTTGCCGGGAGCAAGCCACTTGTCCTTCCCTGGTCGGACTACGGCGCCAGGCCGAGGGCCAAGCCGCAGGCGACCAAACTGGAACGCACCGAATTTATTGGGAGAATAGCATTTTGTACAGCGAGCAGAAGTCGGTGGAGCTGGGATCCGGACGGGTGCTGGTGGTACCCCTCCGCTTCCGAGACTTCCTCCTGGGCTTAGCCCACGACGTCCCCCTTGCCGGCCACCTGGGTCAAGACAAGACCTACAGCCGTCTCGTGACCCATTTTTACTGGCCTAGAATGAGAGCAGCTGTAGAAGCCCACTGCAAGTCCTGTCCCACGTGCCAAGCTAGCGGGAAGAGTGGGGGGAAGCGCAAGGCTCCCCTCCAACCCTTCCCGGTCGTCAGTACCCCCTTTGAACGAGTCGGGATCGACATCGTGGGGCCCCTGGACCCCCCCACCTCCCAAGGTCACCGTTTCATCCTGGTCCTGGTGGATCACGCCACCCGATACCCTGAGGCGATCCCCCTACGCACCGTCACGGCCCCCGTAGTGGGCCGGGCCCTGATGGGGATCTTTTCCCGGGTAGGTTTTCCCCGCGAGGTCGTGAGCGATCGCGGCACTAATTTTATCTCGAAGTACATGACGTCCCTGTGGCAACAATGTGGAGTGTCCTACAAATTCACCACCCCGTACCATCCCCAAGGGAACGGCCTAGTAGAGAGGTTTAACAGGACTCTGAAAGGGATGATCACCGGCCTAGAAGAGCCCCTCCGGCGTAAGTGGGACGTCCTACTCCCCTGCCTCTTGTTCGCTTACCGAGAGGTCACCCAGAAGTCCCTAGGGTTCAGCCCGTTTGAGTTGCTCTATGGACACCCCGTCCGAGGTCCCCTCAGCTTGGTTAAGGAAGGGTGGGAGGCGGCACCCCAGACCACCCCACGAGATGTGTTCCACTATGTTCTGACCCTCCGAAACCAGACCAGGAAGTTCCGAGCACTGGCCGAGGCCAACCTAGAGACAAGCCAAGAAGAGATGAAGCGCTGGTACGACCAGAATGCCACTCTGGTCGAGTTCCAGCCGGGCCAACAAGTATGGGTCATGGCCCCCGTGAAGCCAGGCGCCCTCCAGGACAGGTGGACCGGGCCCTACAAAGTGATTGAGCGGAAGAGTCCAGTCACATACTTGGTGGACGTCCAGTCGCCTCGGGATCCCCTCCGGGTCCTTCACGTGAACCGCCTCAAGCCTCACTTCGTGCGGACAGAACTGAGCCTCCTGCTGGCCACCGATGACGGGGCCGAAGATGAGTCCGATCCCCTCCCGGACCTCCTGTGTGTCAAGGAGCAGGATGGCTCCGTGGAGGGAGTGAACCTCTCCCCAGCTCTCACTGCCCAGCAACAAGAAGACTGCCGCCAGCTACTAGGACAATTTGCCGACCTCTTCTCCCTGATCCCCCGAGTCACCGACTGGTGTGTCCATGACGTGGACACCGGGGACAGCCCGCCGGTGAGACACCGAGCGTACCGGGTCCGGTCCTGCATTCAAGCTGAAGTCTCAAAGATGTTGACCATGGGGGTGATCGAGCCATCTGACAGTCCCTGGGCCAGCCCCGTGGTCCTGGTCCCGAAGGCAGCGGCCCCCGGTGTCGCCCCCGAGCTCCGGTTCTGTGTGGACTACCGGGGGCTCAATGACGTCACCCGAGCCGATGCCCACCCCATTCCACGAGCCGACGAGCTCATTGACCGACTCGGGGCAGCCCGGTTCCTCAGCACCTTCGACCTCACCTGCGGATATTGGCAGATTGCGCTCACCGAGGGGGCCAAGGAGCGGTCCGCCTTCTCCACCACAGATGGGCATTACCGCTTCCGCGTAATGCCCTTCGGAATGAAAAATGCCCCGGCCACCTTCCAGCGCCTGGTGAATAGAGTCCTGGCCGGGCTGGAACAGTTCAGAGCGGCCTATCTAGACGACATCGCCGTTTTCAGTTCTGAATGGAGTGAGCACCTCCAGCACCTCCGGAGGGTGCTAACTGCCCTGCGCCAGACAGGCCTCACAGTGAAAGCCAGCAAGTGCCAAATTGGGCAAGGATCAGTAGTCTACCTGGGGCACCAGGTCGGGAGTGGCCAGGTCGCCCCTCTACAGCCAAAGATCGACGCCATCGTGGCCTGGGAACCCCCCACCACCCAAACGGAGGTCCGAGCCTTCCTGGGCCTCACTGGCTACTACCGAAGATTCATCAAGGGGTATGGCAGCCTTGTCGGCCCCCTCACAGAACTCACATCCAAAAAACAGCCAAAGAAGGTTCAGTGGACGACCGCCTGCCAGGATCCCGACTACTCCAAGGAGTTTGTAGTCCAAACCGATGCCTCCGAGTATGGCATTGGGGCCGTCCTGTCCCAGATGAATGACCGAGACCTAGACCAGCCCGTCGCCTTCCTCAGCCGGCGGCTGTTGCCCAGAGAACAGCGATGGAGCACCATTGAGCGCGAAGCCTTTGCCGTGGTCTGGGCGCTCAAGAAACTACGCCCTTACCTGTTCGGCACCCATTTCAAAGTATAAACCGACCATCGGCCCTTGCGATGGCTCATGCAGATGCGGGGAGAAAACCCCAAGCTACTGCGGTGGTCAATCTCCCTCCAGGGGATGGATTTCACCGTGGAACACCGCCCTGGGACTGACCACGCCAACGCCGATGGCCTCTCCCGGTTCTTCCGCCTCAGCGAAGAGAACCCCCCAAGATGATGGGCAGTTCTCTCCGGCTTTCAGCTGGGGGGGACGCGTGTTGGACCCGGCCTCGTAACATGGCTCTACTGGTCCCCACACCACCTAACCTGGTGCCGGCAGCCTCAATCCCCCCGGCCTAACCGATCCTTTACACCAGAACACACGCACCCGACCCGGACATCCTCGTCCATGGCCTCTCTCCCTTCGGCCACCCCGGGTCCGCGTGCCCACTTCGTGCACCAAGATGGCCGCCCGGCCCCAGCGCGACCCGGGCCTAGAGGCGCCACTCCGGCTGGAGGACATAACGCTTCCAGGGGATGTGAGAGGGAGGAGCAGTTTCTATCGCACCTCTGAACTCCCCTGGGACGATGGGTTTCGATCGGCCCTCCGGCCTCCCTGAGAGCTGGCTCCACGCCTGCTGGGTGTCTGGGACTCCTCCCCGACCCGGCCCTGAAAAGATCACAAGACAATGGCAGGAAACCCCGACAAGCGGCCCCCAGGTGACAAGACCCCTGCCGGCACAGACTCCGGACATCAAAGAGGGGTCGACCTATAACAAGGGGTGCTCTGGGGCTGTCCGGCAGATTCGACGCTGAAACAACGAGAGCCTGCTGACGCGGTCGCGGCTCCTGGAACTTAGACCACCTGAGCCCTGCTGAGTGACTCGCGGCTCCCTGAAGATCATAAGACCTCCGAACGGTACCTGAGCCCTGCTGAGTGACTCGCGGCTCCCTGAAGATCGTAAGACCTCCGAACTGTACCTGAGCCCTGCTGAGTGACTCGCGGCTCCCTGAAGATCGTAAGACCTCCGAACTGTACCTGAGCCCTGCTGAGTGACTCGCGGCTCCCTGAAGATCGTAAGACCTCCGAACTTGTCCCTGAGCCCTGCTGAGTGACTCGCGGCTCCCTGAATATCGTAAGACCTCCGAACTTGTACCTGAGCCCGCTGAGTGACTCGCGGCTTCCACAGACTCCACCGGTCCCGCCGGACCCCACGACAACCAGCCTACCCCCCAGCTCGAGGATTGTGAGCTGTGCGCCGGGTACGTCCTTGCCTTGAACATTTTGCCAAAGACTGTCCCGCTACCCCCTATCCTTTCCGAGACTCATTGAGCCCGTGCTCTCCTTGTACATATTTGCAGTGCTAACCTGTGTGATAAAGATTGGTTCTTAAGAACGCACGGTGTGGTGTTTCTGTGTCGTGTGGTACCAGAAGTACGATCCTCGATACGAGATTCCTCCTCCTGAGGAGTCTCCCGCCAGTGCCCGGCTACGATACTTTGAGGGTGGGTCTCAGGGTAGTCAGGATCCCCTTTCCGGGCTCCTCTGAGGTCGCTGTCTAACAATGACTCTATCACCTGAGGTGGCACTTTCTCCTGGCGGACCTGAGTAGTTGGCCGTGTCTGTTTTGGGGCTGTCATTGGTGGATTTGAAGTAGGCATCGGGCCCCCTGTCTCAAGTGCCGGTGATTCTGGGAAACGTTGTTTGTAGTCCCGGATAAGGTATTTGAGGTCATTAACAATTGACAGGGGAAGGCATACCATCGGGGTGACCTCCGTGCGAACCTGATCCCGGAAAGGGTGTTCCTGGCAGCTCATCTCCTCCTGTTCTTCGTCCGTGCTCTGACATTTGACGTGCAGCTCAGAAGGGGAAGTAGCCTGATCCAGGAGTTCTTCTTCAGACTCCTCACTCTGAAGAATCTCCATAGGCAAATGAGTTTGCACCTTACTTGGAGACGTTGTTTCTGGAGTAATTTGTTTCCTGGTCAGTTTGCCAGATCCAGAACCCTGTACAGGATCCCCTGCCGTCGTCCGTGTTGTTGTCGACGGTGGTAGGGTCATAGACGACGTTTCTACGAGTTTGGATTTCTTCCATGGCTCAGTAATAGTTATGGTCGACAACGATTCCTCCGTCAACGATACCCTCGTCGACGGTATGGCCTTCGTCGACGGTGTCGCCGTCGACGATGTCTTCCTCGTCGACGATGCCTTCGTCGACGATGCGCTCGTCGATGATTCATTTGTCGTCGACGCCTTCGTCGTTGACGCCTTCGTCGTCGACGCCCTCGTTGTCGACGTCTTCGTCGTCGACGTCTGCGCCGTCGACGTCTGCGCCGTCGACGTCTGCGCCGTCGACCCTCCCGTCAACGGGGGGCTCGACGGGACAATCTTCGTCGTCGACGAGGTCTTGGACGTCGACGACGGCTTTAGCAGTATAACAGATGAAATAGGTGTACCTGCTGACGACGATGAAGGGGTGGTCGTCGTCGACGAGAAGACTGACGACGCTGTCGTCGTTGACACAGTTGTCGTCGCTGTGGAGACATAACCTGGCGCCCCAACTCTTTTTTGCGCTGAGGAGGTTGTCGCAATTTTGCTGGCCGACTGGGTAGGCTTCTTAAAAGTCTGAGAATCCTTGTCAGACACTGAAGATTTTGAAGATCTTGCCTCTGAAGACTTCTTGTGTGCCTTCATAGGAGGAGTGTCTGAGGGGCCGGGAGACGTCACTCTCGGCCTCTTCAGGGAGACTTCAGAGGTCCTTGAAAAGCTTCCCTCTGAGGATACCACACTCTCCCTGTCCTTAAGCCTGTCCAGCCAGATAAGCAGACGACCTTCTCTGTCCCTCAAGGTCTTGTGAGGGAAAGACCTACATATTTTACAGTCCTTAGGTACGTGGTCAGGATAAAGGCAATATAGGCAGAGGTCATGCTTGTCGTCCACATGTAGCCTCTTCTTCCCACATGAAGAGCAGGCCCTGAAAATGGCTTTCTTCTGGGATTCAGACATGCCAGAATTTTAGAAGAAATAAATCACTCACTGCAGTAATAAGTGGCCTGAAGCAATCTCTGTTCAAGTCCTTGAAGAAATAAGTCACTTTTAAAAGTGAACAAGCTGGTTTTAAAGAAATCCTGAGGAGAACTCAGGCTGGAGACTCCCTAGCACAACGTGCGGTAGAAAATCTGAGGGACTGAGGCTCCTGCCAGGAAGGTTCTAGAGGGAGGTGATGGCTGATTGGCTGGCTCTGAGAGTTTGGTCCTTTTTACATAAGGACAAGGATAGGCCACTAAGGAGAAGCCCTTAGGCCTATTTTTCTCTATGTATGTCTATAGGACATTACTTTTTTATGTACCGGAGGCTCCCGTCCCGACGACGGGGAATGATTCAGGCATGTGAATCTATGAAAGACACCCCTAATACTGGATAATTTGACAGTCTGCGGGTTCTTAATGTGGGGGATGGAGGGGAACTTTTATCTTTTTACACCCTTCTATTCCCTTCCTTCCTGTTAATCCTTTCTCTGTCTCATCTCTCCCTTCAGGCTGCACTTTTGATCATTTTTTTTCCTCTTGACTTTAATTCTTTTTCTCTCACTCTACCATTTTTAGGATTGGCATCACTGCAGGAGTTGCAATATCAGGAGTCCACTCATTCTGGTAAGTATTTGGCCACTCTGTTACATATGTATATCCTCTGACGGAATTTTTTCCTATTCCAGTTAAGAATAAGATACGCGTGGAATACATTTTTTGAGAAACTGACATAATGCTACTGACCGCTATACTTTATATTACATGAAATGAGAATGAACAAAAATGAGATAAATCTTCAGATTTAGCAATTGTTGCGTGAAGAGGGGGCATATGACGTTACAGAGTGCCTTAAACACAGCATTAGGCTCTGATTGGTTGAGAGATTGACTAATTTCTCCCCCAGGTTCTTATTGCAAAAGAGGTTCTTTTTTCATTAAATGGTTATATGGTCTTATTTGTGTTGCAGGAGAATAAAATGAAGAAAAGATTGGCATAATCCTGGCTGCTATATCCGCAATAAACGTGAAACCTTCCTTCCCAACACCTAGGCAATTTTTTAATTGTGACATTAATAATTATCACTGATGTGAGTGCCATGGGATTATTGGAAGAACTTAGTGCATGGACATATAGATGTTTGCATAACTTGATATTGCCAATAAGATATTTGGTAGGGTGCTTATTCAATTATCTTTCGCTGCGTGCACCAATTTAGTCTCAGTAGGTAGATTAGCGACCTTACTTATTTTAGTTGCTAAACACCAAGTTCCACTAAAATATTCTGTATATTTCTATACCTGCAAACTAAACCCATAGCAATTGTAACCAATTGGTTAACCGTGGCCCCAATCTAAGTAAGTAAACTGAGATGAGGGCTATTTACTAGAAATGTCAAAGAAATCAGAAAGATGATATCTAAATACCAGTTACAATAACTATCCTTCACTATAAACGTTATGGATACATTAACATCCTTGAATTAGAATAGTAAACAGAACAACACATTTGAAAATAGTGGGAAAGAGGCTCAACCTATTGAAAAAGGATGTGCAGAAATGCTTGTCCCACTGTTGATCGGCTGCTGCATTCACATCCAGGAAGTAATGCCTAGTGGAGCTATGATGACCTTTTTTTTTTTTTATTGACAGAGTTTTATATTGAGTTTTAACTTTTCACATAGCTGTACAGAAAATGCTCTGTAAAGACACTAAAGACGTCCTACATATACTGCAGCTGTTCTTGTCATACGTCTGGTAAAGTGTACCCTCACTTTGCCTGGAGTGGGCCCTTTGCCTTGCTGTGACAGAAGGTGAGAAAGGCAGACAGCCAAACTGGGATGCCTTGTTTGGACAACGGGCAGCCTCTTCCTCGAAGGTCGAAAGAGATAAATAGTTGACCAGATGATTGTAAGTTTTTGGTTTTGTCCATGTAGAACCTAACGAACCTCAAGAAATACAGTGAGTGTAAGGAGCACTCTGCAAAAGTGGATGGATTAGAGAAGAAATATCGCAGGAAGACCGGTTCATTTACGTAGGGACTTTCGGCATAAATCTTGTATTGATCAGTAAAATCTCATCATCTTTGGAGAAGCAAAGCTATGGCTCCTCTATAGTGAACTGTTGCAATTCTCTGGGCTAATAAAGATGAGGTAGAGCCTTTCATTCTTCAGAATATGGACATTTCGTCCAAGTAAACCGTGACCAATAAATACTTGATACCACACTTGGAGGGCTCCACGAAATACAGTAGCACATGATGGGGCTAAATGGAAATTGGATTAATGACCTCAACTTTGCACCCTGTGCAGAAATATTTTCAGTTAGTGTTTTAGTCGTGGATGGCGTATGCGCCTGCACCAAGAATCCTTTGCAGTCTGATGGGAGTTGACCGTACTCTAAGTTATCAGGAACCAGACAGTCAGGCTCAGTGACTTGAGGTCATGATGGAGAATGTCTGTTGAGTGTGAAGAGGCACCTGGGGTAATTCTTCAACAAGACTGGTGGGTAGGCGAGTGCGTCAATAGGTCTCTACTAAAAGAGGCAAAGCCATGCCGAGAATCAATGAGCAGTTATCAGCCTTTTCCATCCTCAGCACACTAGGGACATGGGAAAGTGGAGAAAAACCATAAGCAAAGTTCATTTCTTTGAAAAAGCATTGCCCTCAGACCATGGCTGATGGAACATACTGCCATAGTAAAAAAACAAATGTCCTCCATGGGATCAAACAGATAGATGGTTGGCTATGCCCATGTTCAAAAGATGTATTCTGCTTGCCACTGGGGGAGTTCCCATACATAGCAATCTTCAAGGGTGCAGCAGAGCGCATCTACCTTGTCATTTTGGAATCCTGGAAGCTGTTCTACTGCAATGTCCACCTGATTGCTGATGATACTACGACTGTGCCTCATCTGACAGAGGATAGGACATTGTTCCTCTTTGCTTTGTGATGTACCACTTTAACGTTGTGTTGTCCACCTGGATCAACACAACTTGCTTTTTTAACCTCGGAAGCAAGCCTATTCTGATGACCTGTAATTCCAGGATGTTAATGTGGAGCTTCTTCTCCTTTTCTGACCAGAGGCATCTAGAAGACCGCTCATGCATGTGCACACCCAATCCTCCCAGCGATCTTGTTCGCTGGAGGTTGGATCGAGAGAACTACTTTGAGGTTTGATGGGAACCTCCAACTCAGCAGGGCTCCTTGACCTCTTGGGTTACTTTTTAATGTGTAGTTTCATGAGCCAGCTGTAGTTTCTACTGGTTACAAACAGGATTGAACTGGGACCTGCAGAAAGAAATCGGGCCAACACAAAAGAGACTTGTATATCCTGACAGGAATGGTTTGCCTGGAGGAAAATGCTTTCACCACTGCCTGAAGTTTTGTAATTCTTTCTATGGAGTGATAAACCTTCCCCAGATGAGAGTCTAAGACTGCCCTTAGGATCTGCAATCTTGTCATAGGATGGATGGAGGATTTCTCTGTGTTTACGGACAGTCCTAATTGTTGGAATAGGCTCATGCAGTCGGCTGTGGAGGCAGGAGCCTCTCTCTTTGATCGAGCCTTGGGGAGTCAGTGGACAAAGTACTGATATGTTTGGTGATCCGGTCTTCAAAGGAAGGCAGCTGCTGCCACCAGACACTGTAAGGATCAAGGGCGCCCTGAAAGTGTTGCCCCACCACTAAAAATGTGACTGTTATTTCGACAAATAGGTACTTCAAAATATGCATCCTGAAGATCCACGGAACTGAGTTACTTACCTTCCCCAAGCATCAGAAGGATGCTTAGTTGTCAGCAGGATTGTGTTTTCAGAAATGTGTTTGAACTTTGAAGGTTCGGTATTGGCTTTCACTGGCCTGATTTTTTTTCTTGAACAGAATAAAATCTGAATTGAACGATTACTTTGGTTCTTTGGGAGCTTTTCTATGGCTCCTTTTGAAGAATGATGAATCAATCAATCAGGATTTATAAAGCGCGGTAAATCACCCGAGAAGGTCTCAAGGCACTGGAGTTGCTTGGTGCTCTGTTCATACAAACAAGCATGTCTTGAGCCCTTTTCTGAATTCATGGAGAGATGTGGCGTTCCTGGGGAGCAGGGGAAGGTTATTCCAGGCTTTGGCTGCCAGGTGAGAAAAGGAAATGCGCCCTCTGCTGTTAGATCGGTGGATCTACCCGGGGGTGTATGCAAGGAAAAAGGAGTCAGATTGCAGGAGTCTGGTTGGTTGATGGAAAGTCATTAGCTTGTTGATGTATGCTGGTCCTTCATCATGCAGGGCTTTGTATGCATGGGTCAGCATCTTGAACTGGCATCTCTTTGGAATCGAGAGCCAGTGTAGCTTCTTGTGTGTGCGGGGTGAAGTGAGTCCCTCTGGGGAGGTCAAGGATTAGTCTTGCTGCTGAGTTTTGTACTGATGTTGTCTTCTGTTGTAGCTTCCACGAATGAAGGTGATGTTCTATTCTAGGCAGATGGATAGGTGGATTCTGTTTAAACTCCAGAGCGTGACTGTGTCATGTGGCCCATAGGAACATTGTCGTTTTTCACTAAGTAAGCATGAGCATGTCGAAGCTTGCCTGCAGCTTTTGTGCACGTTACTGCGCGTCTTAATTTTTACAATAATTTCAATGACTGCTTTCACATGAAAACTCATTGCTGGGTTTACTCAGCATGTTCCTGGGATTTTGACTGAACATTATGTGCGAGATTGAACAACAATGCTTCTTGTTATTTTGTTCTGGTCAGACCTTATTAGCCCTTAGACAAAACATACCGATGCAGCTATTGTTTGGACAAGGCACTTGGGTTTTTAGTGGGGTACATGAATATGTGACACACACTTGGAGAGGGACCTTACCAGGAAGAAGAACGAGACAGCACCTATGCCGTAGATCTGCCATCTATAGGTATGGGGTCTGCTGACAAAGCCCAGAGATCTATTATATAATAATACTTCTTCTTAGCAAGGGGAGGGAGGTTAGGCACTATAGTTGTTTCTCCATTGTCTTTTTATGATGACATCTCCCTTCATGATATATGGACTAGCTGCTATGCTGACTGTATCGGTTCTATGCACTTTCCTGCTTGTTGTTGCACGTATACTGCATGTTAGTTGAAATAAATATTTTAAAATGTTTTGTGACTCTGTCAGATCTTATTGTGGACAAGTACAAGGGTGTGAGCGAAAAGGTGTGTCTGGTTATCTTGATTCCTGAGAGATCTGGGAGTGTTGTGTTCTGGGGTGTCTAATCATTTGTTTCTCTAAGATTGAGTAGGAGAGCAAGTGAGAAACTATAGCTAGTCGGTCCTGTGCTAGTGGGTGCTAAGGTGGTAGGAAGACTCAGTCCCTTCACGCCAAGGTCCAATATTCCTGCGCATAGTTCTGTATTTGTGCAGAATCCCTGCAACATGGCGCCACCAACGTTTGGTCTGGTACTTATTCATGAGACCCCTGAGTAGCGCTTGTGCTTGTCCCCAATCTCCTCTCACTAATTTTCTGAGACATCTGTCGTGTGAGGGACTAGCCTCCTATACTTGAGTTTTATAGGTCTTTCAGACTTGAAATTTAAAAGGTGTATACTCCAGCTGAGAGGCGTTGCTCTTCGACAGAAAAAGTTTTGACAGCTGTCCAGATGGCAATGCTTAAGGAACGCTCTTTGGCTCAGGGTAAACGCATTATCATGATCTCGCCGGTACCTGCTTAAAAAGCAGTACAAATTCCAAAGCCTGCATTCACGGTGGATACAATGGGCTAGTTGTTTGACGTTGGCTGATGTCAACTTTATCTTCGATCCTTCTTTGCAAACACAGGAGTTTTTACAATATGAACATGTTCATCCTCCTGCTTTGTCAGTACTTCCACTTGATCAGTACAAATGCATTATTTACACTGATGGATCTGCGTAGCCCGCCATTGGTTCTAAACATGCTTATTCTGTCGCCTGCACAATTGTGGCGGGGAAGATTATTGATGGGGATTTCAAATCCTCCTTGGTGCACACATAGTCTCTTGGTGATTGCATGGCTCAATTGGCGGAGCTACGTGCTTTGGTTTTAGCTCTGGAATTTGCTGATCCAGAAGTGCCTACATTTGTAGTGTGCGATTCGTTTTGCTGTGTACAGTCCTTCAATGACAACTTGTTTTTCTGGACACAAAATGATTTTCATGATTCTAAAGGTAGTGCAATTAAGCATAGAATGATTTGTGTTAAAGTGGCCACTCTTAAGGAGCGCTTGCCACTTACATGTTATACATACTTTAGGCCATCAGTGCGTGGGAGCACACCCTCTTGGTAACTCACTGGCTGATGAGGCAGCCAAATTTGCAGTAGCCACTGTGTTTAGTAGCAGCAGTCACTAGGTCTATGAATACAATTGATGATGATATTCTAGCAGCTTTTGCAGCGACGAAACAGGGAACAGAGTTTCCCCAAGGGACTGCACTATTTAAGGCATTCAGCATTACTGCCTCCCAAGCAGGGACAAAAGCAGATATTCTTAAACCAACTGGACACCAACTGCCAGCTGGGTAAAGTCAAGCCCTCTCCTCACTGTTCCTGTTTAAGATGCTGAAAATCTTCTGTTGCCTTGGCATATATATCTGCCTAAAATGTAACTGATTATAACTTGATTGTCTTGGAGGGTAATAGGGTCTTCTTTGGCCTCTGTATTGGGGGAAGCCTTCTATGTAGGGTTGAGACCTTCTTGAGCCACAAATTGGAGTGGAGGTGGGTTGCATAAACAGTAGGATTCCCGGAAAGAGTGCCATCTCTGTCCTGATGTGCCACATGACGTGATCTACATGCTTTCCAAATAAAGTTTGGCCATCAAAAGGAAAGTCCCAAATCTTTGCTCGGCCTTCTGAGAAATTTACCAAAGTCATCATTGCCTGCTCAGAAATACACCTCTGCAAGCTCACATAAGCACGTGTTGTAAACACCCATCGCTTTGTGGATGACGGCAGCGGATTAATTTGTGCAGTTATTGATAATGCAGTTCTAAGTAACAAAGGTCTCTGAGAATCGGCATGGACCTTCGGGTAGTCATAGTATATTGAGACAGTGGTCCTTTTAACTACTTTATCAGCAGTATTTATTAACCAAATGGTTATTTATTCTTATAAAAGCAATGCTTAAAAAACATCAACAATGAGTATAGACAACAAAACGTGCTCAGTGCTCTCTTAGATGTGATCCACACACACGAGATAATAGTGGTCAAAGGACGTATCTAAAGCAAGAAAAGCATGGCCCGTTAATTATCGCTAAGCAGTGCAAATATGGTCAGTGACAACAGTTGTGATTTAGATTCCTTAAGGAGATACCAGGATCATCATCTGGATAAGTAGGATTGTAGAGTCTGAGAATAAGGTAAAACACACAAAGACACAATAAGGATAAATAGTAGACAGATATAGTAAAGAAATCCCAAGGTACATATAAAATCATAGTAATTATTCACATAAGGTATTAGCCTTGAGAACATGAAAGAGAAAAAAGCACAAGGCATATTAGTGAAAAGAGGAAAAAAAAGTGAAGGCAGTATAAAGCGTAACAATCACATGGCTCACTCGGGATACAATAACTGCAGATTCATAGGTAACATGAATATGAAATAGGAGGAGCCTTGGGAGAGCTGAGAAATAGGGTGCCTTGAAATATTGAAAAATTAGATGTGCAGCCGCTATCAGAAACGTAGAAAAGTATCTTCAAAAGACAGTGTAGGAAAGTGCCTCTTTTGACATAGTTAGCCCCCCACTTTTTCTGTAGTGTATGATGTGATTTCAAATTGAAAGTGCACTGGGTCCCTGCAAACCAGGTTCCCAGTGCCTCATCTTTCCTAAAACTGTACCACGATTAGCATAACTTCAGTAACCCCTGTAAGTTCCTACTAAATGGTACCCATGGTACCTGGGGCATTGGTACTGAAGAGGGTCCTCTAGGGCTGCAGCACAAAATGTGCCACCCCAGAGACCCCTCAACAAGACCATGCAAACTGCCATTCCAGGCTGCGTGTCTTGGTGCAGAGAAAAACGAAGAGTCGATATGGCACACAGACGTGTGTCATGCCAACATACACTGCATGAGGTGTAGATAAGCCACTCACACAGCAGGCTTCTAGCCCTAAAGCAGGGTGCACTATATACCATGTGTAGATATACCTGCATGAGCAGATATGACCCTAAAATATCAAGTCCCTTCTTGGATATTGCAAGTGCACAGGGAAGCCACAGAGAGTGCATGGGGTTTCCTAGCTCCATGATTGCTTCACTGTGCCCTAAGATGTTTGGTACCAAACATCTCTTATTAAATCCTCACTGATGCCAGTTTTATTTTTTCTTGTCACTTTTGAGGGTCCCCTGAAAACCTACCAAGCACTGGTGTGGTCTCTGACTAGCCTTAGCCAGCCTGCCACCACCAGACATGTGTCTGACCTCATGGGGTGAGAGCCAGCACTCTCAGAAGCCTGCTCCAGGCAGAGGTGCTTCATACCTCCTCCAGGCCATGATGGCCTTCCAGAGCAGGAATCTTCAAAGGCAATGTCGCCTTTGAAATGCAACCCAAGTGTCTACAGATAGTGGAGGATGTCAACCTCCCTTTCCTGCTACACATTTGGTGGGAAGTCAGAGAGGAAAATTTGTTAAACCAGGAGGTGTGCCCAAATTCAGCCAGCACCACCCCTAAAGAGGGACAGGTTATGTTGACGCAACTTTTCCAGTTCCTCCATCTTGGGAAGGCAGTAATTAGCCTATCAGGGCTAGGGTAGTGACCTTTCCACAGGAAGTGGTCACTTAGAGGGTGTAGACACCCTAAAGGTAGGTAGCCATTGGCTAATACCTATCTTCCCCTATAGCACCCCTAAATTATTATTTAGGTGACATCCCTGGACATTGAAACTTAGATTCGATGGACACAAAGAAGATAAAGACAAAGAAGAGCTGCTAACCCGAGAACTGAAGCCCTGTTGAAGAATTGTGGCGCCAAACCTTGCCTACAACCTTTCAGACTCGGCAATCTTGGTGTGCTGCCTCGTCCTGCAACTGTGAGGCCTCCAAGAACCCCAAAGTTTCTCCATCCTTCTACAAATTGCCAAAGAACTTTCTTGGAGTAGAGGTACTACTCCTCTGCAGTCCGCAGGCAAATAACCAGCAGAGTCCGATTGGTCGACTTGCTCCTCCCCTGCGCCGACGACGCAATATCTGATCTAAAAGAGGCACATCACCTCTGTACGGTCAGATTTGTCTCCCCACTGAGTGTGAAAACACCAGGACCTACCGAAGCCATGCCGTACCAATACCAGGGGTACGGGACCCCCTGCAGCATACAGGAAGATGAAGATTCCAATTCGGCCTCCAACTGCCCAGGAAGAAAGCACCTGTTGAGGGACATTGAGACCCCAGAGACCCACTTTGTGAGTGGTCCAGCTGTCCTGGCCGTGAGGACATCTTGAAGCACGCCGCCAGGCTGACCTATTTGCTCAGCCCCCTACCTGCCTGGCCTTGGTAACAACGAGCAAGCTGTGCTCCCGTGGTCTTGAGTCCCTTGAGACTTGCTCCTTCGAGTGGACCCCTCAGGCTTAGCTTTAAGGCCTTTTGTGCAGAGAGATTTCAAGTGGTTGCCTTCTTCGTAGTGCACCAGCTACCAACAACTCAGCACCCTGCTCCCGACCAAATCCGGGACTCTCCAGAGAATCCGCTAGTGTGCAAAGCCTGTTCTGCTGGACTAGATGGGTTTGGAAAAAAGGACTGAAGGATTACTGGTTCATTGAGGTGAACCTGTCGGCACTTTAGAGATAAAAGTCTGGTTCATCCGCAGAGCTACACAGTTATCAGTGAAATGCAGAAAAGGTTCATTGATTGTAAAAGCTTTTATCTCGCTAACCCTCCCTGCAGAAGTCAGAGCCAGTAGGAGGGCCACCTTCAAGGTGCGAAGCTTGAGAGCTGCTTTGTGAATTGGTTCAAACAGCTGCCTCATTAACTGCGCAATGACTAAGTTAAGGTTCAATTCTGGAGAAGGCCCACGCACGGGGGAAGTGAGCGTAAGAGGCCCCTAATGAATTGTTTTAGAAGACTAGAGGCACAGAGAGAAGGAACGTGAGGAGACTTGCTATAACGGGAATTTGCAGCCAGGGGAACATTCAATTAATTGAAAGTGAGACCTGACTTAGCCAAATAGAGGAGATATGGCAAAATCTGCTCAGGAGGCGCTTGAAGAGGGTGAATGTTATTTTGTTTGCACCAGAAACAGAATTGCTTCCATTTTAGGAAGTATGTCTTGTTAGTGCTGTCCGCTTGGAATTTGGCAATAACTTCCCTGCACTCCTGCGAGATATCCAAGTCCCTGAATTCTAGAAACTCAGGAGCCATGTGTTCAAATGAAGAGATTACGGGTCTGGATGAATCACTTGGCCCTTTTCTCTTGTCAGCAGAGATGGAGATGGCAGCAGGCATATGGGCTTCGACTCTGACAGCAAGAGTAACTCTGGGAACCAGTACTGCCTGGGCCAAACTGGCACTATTGGGATCAGACGACAGCCTTCCGGGTGCATTCTCAGTCTGGCTAGTGGCACCAGATTTATTGCTGAAGAACACATCCCTAGGAGCGACTTGTACATCCGTACAGAAACTGACCTTTTTCTTGATATGCTCTTCACAAGTCTTTGCAAACGTATCTGTCTTTTGTAAGGTAGGAAGGCTTTGCATTGGATGATATCTATGGACTCTCCCAGGAAGGATATGACTTGACTTGGATGGAACAAAATTTCTCTTGGTTTACAGTGAGTCCCAAAGTTCTGAACATGTGAAGGCAGGTGCTTGTAGCTTGACTGGCCTTCTGTGCTATTGGTGCTTTAAGCAGCCATTCGTCGAGATATGGAAATACTTGGAGCCCTTGAGATCGCAGGGCTGCTGCTACTGGCGTCAGGCACATGGTGAAGATTCTTAGCGCTGATTTGAGACCAAACGGAAGTACTTCGTATTGGTAGTGGGTACCAGCCACCGTGAATCTTAAAAATTACCGATGTTTCGCATGGATTGGGATATAAAAATATGCATCTTCCATGTCGAGCAGGGTCATGAATTCTCCTTTGTTTAAGCGGCCTAGCATATTGGAAAGCGTTACCATTCTGAACGTCTGTTTCTTGAGAAACTTGTTGAAATTCCTCTGGCCTAGTATTGGTATCCATTCTCCTGGGAAACGAGAGTAAAAACCTTTTTCCTTTTGTGAAAACAGGACTTCCTCTATCGCTCCTTTGGCGAGCATGACTAAAGCCTCTTTGCGTAATAAGTGAAGACAAGGGGGGGGACACCCTTGGGTGGAGCACTCGGCGAGCGCTGAATGAACTCAAGGTTGTGACCGCTGATGACAAGGTCCAGCACACAGAGAACCGTTGTTATTTCGCGCCACTGGTGGACATAGCTTGAAATATTCACACCCAGATGTTGGGAGGGGAGGGAAGCTGGTACCCTGGTGTGAACATTGCTTCCTGCGTGAGTCACGACCTTGTTGAGGCATTCATTTGCGGCCTCCCTAGCGAGAGAAACCAGCTCTAGATGACTGACAGTAAGATGGAGGATTGTCGGTACTGTTACTGGTATGGCGGATACTTTTGAGCCCTCTGGTAACCTCCCTTGAAAGGGGCAAATTCTCGTCCCCTAGCACCTCTGAAGGGCACCTTTCTGTATTGTAATGTGGCCAACGACTTCGCGGTGTCCGTGTCATTCTTAATCGCTAACAGTGCCTCATCGATGTGGTTCCCGAAGAGGGACTCACCATCGAAAGCCATATCCAAAACCTTTGCCTGCACCTCAGCCTAAAGGTGGTTGCTTTAAGCCACCCTTGCCGTCTGAGCTCAGCAGCTCCCGCCAGTTGTCTAAAATCAGTATTGGCTACATCAAGGGCACCATCAATTGTTTCCGAAGCTGCACGCTCACTTTCACTATTATATTTCGTGACTCTTGTCTTCAGGGATAAGGTCTATTAAACCTGCCATGTCTGACCATATTTGGCAGTCGTAGCGGCTGATAATGGCTAACACATTTGCTGCCCTAATTGTCACTGCAGCCATAGAAGAGAAACGTTTCCCTAAAATGTCCATCTTATGCCCTTCCTTATCAGGAGGAATGGTTATCGGGGTAGCAGGGTTTTTGTGCTGATGAGAGAAATGAGTCCGGCTTGTGGTGTCCAATAAGGCAAGATGGAGAGTGCTCTGGTGCCCATATACTTCTTCTCAATGCGGGGTAGCACCGGTGGTATAGATGCTGGTGTCTTTATTATTTTGATGCCTTCCTGCCTTATGTAATCTATATTTGGTATGGAGTGTATCAATTTCCTTGTGTCTTCCTTGAAGTCATAAAAAGCATGTTGTCTTTTTGACCGTAATAGACAGATGAAAACTGTTGGCTGTCCTCTATATTAAATTATTAAACTATCCAATATCCTCTGGAGGAGAATCTGATGGGAGATATGGAGATGGGGAGGGAGTTGGGATAATATAATCATCCCAAGGATCAGGAGCAGAGATTGGATCCGGCAACTCACCTTCCTCTTTATCCTCGTCCGAAGAGGAGGCATCTGGTGCACCAGGGTCGGCTGGCCCGGGGTCATGAACATTCACAGGTGTGCTTGGCAGTTGAGCGGCTGGAGTACCTGGAGAATCTATTTGAGGTACTGACCTGTCTGGCTGATCCTGTTGCAGCGGGCACCGCTGCCGGTAATACGTCAACATCATTTGTAGATCCTGTATCAGTGATGGTCGCAGATGGGCCATGCCCCTGGGGCGCGGCTCTAACTGAAAACCATATGAATGGTAAAGGTGACACGGAGCCATATACCCCAGCTGGTAGTATTGTGACTCGTCATGATAGTCCTCATCCTCCTGACACTTTCGGTGAAGTTCAGATGGGCTGTGAGCCTCCCCATAAAGACCATCATCGTCATCATATTCTTCATCTTCTACACTGCCCTCAAGCAGATGTGACAGGAGTAAGGGGGAAACCTTACTAAACTCTTGCATGGCTGGCCATAGGAAAGTCTTGGTCACTCTTGTAACTTGAGTAATCCTCGTCGACTGTGGTGTCGAAGGTGCAGACAGCACAGGAGAAGAAAATGCAATCATCAACTGTCTCGTCAGTCGTTTTCGGGAACTTATACGTCTTTTCATTGATGACAAAAGAAAACCGTCATACATCTCTACATCGTATTTAAGAATATAACCCACTGAGAAAATTAGGTGGACATCTCAATTGTTACCTTTTACACAACACGTACATGCATAGCTATTCCATTGCATTGACTAGCTGTTGCCTGTTCGGATGACGTGTATCAGTTAGCGGTGAAGTACATATGTGCCCTCTATACGAATTCCATCCCCCCCCACACCTGTTCCCACTTTCTAGGGCAGCCCCGGCTTTCGTATACCGTGTTTTCAGCCAACATGCAACAATCCATATCGGCTTGCTAAGCCTGCATCAGAGACGCCTCTGGGATCTCCCACGCCCAGGCTATATTACACTTAGCGATTGACATTACAAGTGTTACCCATTTCTTTTCTTCACTCTTTAAATCTGTGTCTACCCATATATTCAAGAGGCACCACTTTGCTTCTGGCTCAAACTTTTTCTCCAGTACCTCCCCCAAGCAATCCACAACTCCCTCCCAGTATTTTTTAATGAAGGCACATTCCCATATTGTGTAAAGAAAAACGTGTCTTCCTGGCTGCACACCCTCCTACATTTAGAATTTTCCCTAAGGCTCATTTTAATCAGCGTCTGACAAGAATAATACAATGTATGTAAAATTTTAAGCTGTACTAGCCTAAACTTGGAAGAGATCGCCACCTCCCGCCGGGAAGCTAGCGCCTCGCACCAGTCCTCTTCCTCAATCTCTCCTACATCTCGAGTCCAGCAATCTCTAAGCGAGAGGAAGGGGCCCGGGGCATTGTTAAGCCATTCTTGGTAAGTTAGGGAGATAGCCCTTCGGCTCATGTAATCTATTAAGATTCTGTCCTCCAGTGGAGGGGATTCAGGGAGTACTTCGCCTCTGGGAATTACTGCTTGGCGGGCATGTTTAATCTGCATATATCTAAACATTTCTGTAGTGGCTAGCTCATACTCTTGTTGTAGCTTCCCAAAGCTCATACTCTTGTTGGAGCTGCCCAACGCCGATGGTATCATAGTCGACGAGAGAGCATCGACGGTCTTCGACGAGGATGTGGTACTCGTTGTCGGTGAGGAGACTCTAGTAGACGGCATTGGAGCCTGGACTGCCGTCGTCGTCACTGTTGCCGTCGATCTAACACTGAATGTCATTGATGAGTGAGGGAGTGTCATTGCAGATTTTTTAAAGAGATTTCCTCCACACAGGATCTGACGAGGAGGCTCTAGGGCCATCTCCTTTCCTTGAAGGCATAGAAGGTACAGATAACGCTGGCTCGGAGGAGTGTTTGTCTCCCTTCTCTATTTTAGAAGCCTTGGAGCCCTGGGAAGGCTTATGATGTTTCCTACCTTCACCTGAGGAACTGTCCTTAGATATGGGATGTAGGGGCTCTATCATCTTCCTCATCAGAAGAAGGCGACTGGTGTTTAGTGGTCTGAAGCCTCAATAACAACCTTCCCTCTTGGTCCTTGAGGGTTTTCGTTGAAAAGGTGTGGTAGATCTTGCATTCTCTCACCTAATGCCTTGGATAAAGGCAGTAAATACACTCCTAATGTGGATCATCCACATGGACTCTTTTCTTTCCACAGGACTTACAAGGTCGAAAAAGGCCTTTTTTGTCTGACATGATGCCAGGATTTGATAAAGTTGAAGAAAAACTGAGTAGCATTCAGGGAGACTCCTTTCCACAAGACGTGCGGTGAAAATATGAGAGAGCCTGCCTTTGCTGAGACTGTTCTAGAGGGTGCTACCAGCTGATTGGCTGGGTTCCAACATTTGGTCCTTTTTTAAAAAGAACATAGATAGGCTACTGTTTACATGGCTTAAGGCCATTAAAGCCTATGAAGCTTTAAAAGCACTGCTTGAATATTTTACCATGGGGCTACCATCTCGACGACGGGGATTGATTCAGGTATGTGAATCTATGAAAGATATCCCAATACTGGATAAGTAACCTGTGTAATGTATATGGAATGTAGTCATGAATGCCCCACAAATTTGCACAATAAGTATGACTCTGTAGGGACATTGTGGTTAAAGCTGGTATAACTATTTGGTAGTCCTTCCCCCGCAAAGGTCTGAAGCTGTGACTAATAATCTTCCTGGTAATCCTTCTCCCTATAAGGATCCTCCATAAATTCAGGTGTATAGCATACATCCAAGTGTGCAAGACTACATGTTGTGTCAGATGCCTTGTCTGAGTCACTGACATAAGCTCCTAACTATGTGCACCAGATGTACATAGAAACCTTCAGTGACAAATATGGAAATGTTAAAGGATGAAAGGATGCCAGTTTTTGATGGGGTCCTTACTGTCTACTATTGTTGTTGACGAAGATGAGATACACAACGATGTGATGGACAAGCTTTGGTTGTTGATGACTTGGGTGACAATCAGAGTGAATGTCAGAATTGCAGGAATTTCGCTCAACTGTGTGCGCAGATTGTTCCTTATCCTTTTTAATGTTTTTTCTGAGGAAAGGTTTGTCTGATGATTGGGAGAGGTTGCTACAGATGCTTTTGAGGTAAAAATCCAGCTGTGCTTCCTTGTTTACACCACCACCGTAGAAGTACTTGGTGGGGAATTGTTCACTGAATCTTGCTGAGATGAGGGTGTATCTCCTTTAGTAGAAGGAAACCTCTTCCTTGCCAGCAGGAGAAGAGTTAACATCATTTATCTGCCTTTAACGGTCTATAACTGAAAGACACTTTATCAGTGGGATAAAAGCAATAAATGCACTGATCATGAGCGTCATCAACGTAGATCTACACAAACTGAGCCAGTGTTGAAGAAAGCTCTGTTCTATTGCTCAGTGGAATGTGTCAATTAGTGACAGATAACAATTCCCATGGGCCAGCACTAAGGTACAAGTTTCAGCAGTTCCCTAAAAACACAACTCATAGTTTGATGAAAGCTTAAGACAGGGCTGGATGCAGTCCCGGAAGGACAAAGTAAAGATTGAGAAGTAACCAAAATATAAGGTCAAACATAAGTTAGCACAAAGCTCTTCTCATGGACTCGCAAACAGGATGTGTGGTATAAATCTGGGCTAATGAAGCATTTAGGGGAAGTAGGAAAGCTCAGCACTTCCACCTCATTGGATGTAGTTTGGGCTGCTTCAAATGAGGTGGATGTGCTACAAAACAGTGTTGCTGAGGCCTATGGCCATTAAAACACTATTTACTGCTATTTAAAGTTACCAGGGATTCCCAGCCTGATGAGGGGAATGATTCAAGCATCAGAATATATGAAACATCCAATGCTGGATGTTGAACAACTTTTGGAGAAGTGGCAGGTCTGATGGGGGAGACTATGACACTGATGAAAGATGAAAATGTATGACAGAAATATATTTCTTATGTAGTGTATGCATTGGTCTATAGAGTGCATAAGAGGGTTGCATGGAGAGGATGCCAGGGATAACACGCTTCCATAGACAGATTTTATCAAAGACGTAAGAGACCTGACATTTTGTTACATTTGATTTAGCACATAAGTATATACCTGCAAAGTTTAGAATATCTCCTCCTGCCGTCAACACACCTGCAGAACAGAAAATAATATTAGTTGTGTTGTCTTCCTACTGAAAACAACCAGCAAGAAGACATGATGTTCGAGGGATCAACCACACTGTATTTTTTATATTTGTGGGAACAATATAATGCAACTAATTTTGTCTTCCCATTCTTTCTCATAACAGTTCACTACCATCTTAAATGTTCTTCTTGAAGACTCACAAATAGTAGAGGTTAAAAGAAGAAGCACAACACACTTCTAAGGCCATATCCTCCACACTGTTTAACCAGGCAGAACCCAGTGACACCATCCACATTCTCCTAGCACTGAGATAAGTGAGTGTGGTGTCCAGGAGAATGATACATGTAGAGAACAAGATAACGGACACCAAGTGATATATGCCTATTCAATACAAACATCTACATTACAATAATGAGACAAGAATTTAGAGTTAAGTTCCGCTGATAACTGAACTGGGAGATACCATGGCATACAATTGTCTGAAGGGAGAAGAACAGGTTACTTCATTGTAGTCTTAATTATACATTGTAGGAATCTTCGTTGAAGTAATAAACGTTAGAATAATCCCCCATTATGTGGGTGGAATCCGAACACTTCATTTTGATATATTTGTCCACAAAAAAAACAGATTGCTCTAGTCCATAACTAGACTATCAAACTCCAAAGAACACATTTCAAGCCAGTATTTCAGCATATGCGGTGCAAAAGGGTTTAAAACATGTCGAATATGTAGGAACAAGTACAGCCTGCTTACAGGTTGGCTAACATGTATTGAGTCCTATTGCTCTAAGGTTTCAAGAGCTTAACCGGTCTATGAAATATTGTACTGCCAATTGTCTCAGAGAGCCAATTCCTTTTTACAGTAAACATAGATCTATGGGGTTTCTAATGGCCAAATTTACTCAGCTGGGGAAACAGCCAGGGTGTTAAATGAAGATTCATGCAAATCAAAACTAGGAATACGAGTAAGTAACCTTTTCTTCTGCACTGTATGATCTTCCTTAATAGTCATAAATGTTAGACTAGTGTAGCAAGCTAGCAACCTTCATAATATATGGTTGCTGTTGGGAAGTAGAAAAACAAAGAGGTAAGCCATAGAGACTCACTGATAGTGAATCTTGATTATTTGAAAAGTTTTCTCAGGGTTTCCTGGCCGACCCAAGCATTAGCCAGTGTCTCTGAAAGCAGACCATAGTGTCTTGTGAATGTGTGTACTGATCTCCATGTGGCAGCTTTGCAAATGCCTGCTGCTGGAATACTTCTGAGCCAGGCTGTGGTAGCTGCTTCACCTATATTAGAGATGTACACTTTCCTGGAAAAGGTTTATTTGCTAAATGATAATATAAGAAGTGCAAGATACAATCCATCCAAATTCTTTGATCAACGGGATTCTGAAATGTTAAACTTGGCTTGGGATCTCGTATCTGCAACAGGGTGAACTTTTATCAAAAGCTAATGGGGCCAAAAAAGTGGGACCAGATCTGTAGAAAATGTAACGCAGATAGAGGGGGAATCTGTACTAGTCCCACAGAGATGCCGAATGGGACCGAGAGATTAGATTACAATCCGGGAATATAATTTGAGGAAGAACTGGAAACAGCCTAATATGTTTATCTTGGTAGAGATTTGAATGTGAAATGTAAACTGACCAAGTCGTAACTGATTGATTATGACTGAATGAGTATTTAATTAATAAAAAGATATTTTAAAAAAAAAAAAAGCTATTGGAGCGTTCTCAAATCCAGACTGTGCTGTGGTGTAGAAAGCTGGCTCTGCATATACTATACCAAAATGAAGTATAGTGAGCACAGAGTCCAGTGGAACCCAAAAAGTAGGCAGAGGTATAAGTAGATAGCACCTTACTATCTATTTGTGGTAGTGTGGGCGAGCAGTAAGGCTTTATCAGAGGGTAGTGTGAAGCATTTGTCGTACACACTCAATCAGTAAATGATGTCACACACTCAAAGACTGAACTCAGACCACATTGATTTGTATAAAAGTATAATTCAGTTATATTTATTTTCTAGAACGAGGCATGCCTGTAACAGGTAAGTGTAAATGGTACTTTTCAAGGCAGGTTGAACAATACAAGCAAGCTGAATGAAAATGACTTTGTTACAGGTTTGTAAATGCTTTGAATACAGTGGAAATTACTGGTAGATTACTTTTGATTACTTTTCAGACTACTTTATAGATTTTTTTTGTGACTGTGTGATATGCCTAGATACTGACTGACTGTTCGCACGCATCAATTCATTATAACATTTCGATTAAGTTTGACATAATGACAGACCTAAAGGGAAGTACTGATTACGTAAACATTCATCACTCCGGAGGCAGCGTGAGGACACATAAAATCTGAGTGGTGCTCATGGAATGATAATGGATAACGGACTGAGACTACGGAGTCAGTTATATGGGACGTCTCAATTTTGGAAATGCTTGTTTTTTCCTTATTTTTCACTTTCTCATTTAATTGAAACTGCATTATTCTATTTAATTTTATGCAATTCTGCTTGTATCTTTTAGGCACGTGTTTAAGCTTATTTATGGTTTATTGTGGTAGGGATTCAATTTGGTGGGGGAGCACAGAGAAGGTGGGGTTGCTGGCACACTTGTAGTGGTGGGTGTTGATTGGGGATCGTTTTTGTTTTCACAGGGCAACTTTGTAGGCTGTTTCTTTAAGCGTTTGAATTTCAAGTGGATCAGGTCATGGGGTTAAAACCACACCTGACTCGTGGAGTGCACGTGTTTATAAAGCATTGTTCGGAAAGGTTTGCGTCAAACTTAATGCTGCCAGTGGCGAATAGATGTACATATTATGATGAGTTTGCCGGTTTCGGCTTTGAAGGTGATTTATCAGTTTACAAGCTATATTGCACTAAAGGGATTGGGATTAGTTTAAGTGGGAGCTTTTATGGAGGGGTTTACATTGGGTTGTTTATGTCAGTACGGGCAAGGTTTTAGGGTTTAAATTAGTATTTTTTTTAGCATTGAGTTTTCACGCGCAAGATCAATTTTAAATTTGGAGTTTAGGTAATGGGGTTATGGGGTGGAGTGATACAATTAGCACGTGGAATTTTGGGTTGTGATTGTATACAAGGGTGAACAGAGGGTAAAATGATCGGGGTGTGCAGTTTAATTCACATTATTATTTTAATGCAGAAGGGTTTTGAATAGTTCGATGGTTGAGATGTCTGTTTCATTATTCTTTTCAGTGACCCCTGACGAAGGGCCCATGAGGCCTGAAATGCATTGGGTGATAAGAAATAAATACCTCTGGTGAGCCAACTTGTCGTGTATGATTAATTTCCACGTGTCGCTGTTGGAGGCCCGGAGGGCATGCAGGAGACATTAGAAAATGTAAAGCTAAGGAATCATGTTGGATTTACGCTGCTCCCGCCGTGATGCTGCAAGTATGGATGAACTGTGGATGACGGCTTCGCGATTATAGCTTGGTTTACTTTGAAAATGGATATTATGGTCAATAGAAAGAAAAAAAGTTGTTTATGATATGGAAATATTCCTGTTCCTGCAGTGCGACAGTTAGGAGCGCTATCGCGTTTCCTTTTGGAAACTCTTTTATAAATATCACACTGGGACTAGAGAAAAGGTAAGTAAAGCAGTTTTTAGTTATTTGCAGTTTTACAAGTCCTCATACAAAACCAACTCCACACAAAACAATTTTCAGGAAAAGAGCAGTCAATGCAATCCTATGGAAGGAAATTGAGTTATCAGTTTACAGGTATGTACAAGTTTGTGGGAGTTGGTATTCTGGGGATAGAACCAGGGTTCCTCCAGCAGAACTAGGGCGGCCGGGGGCCTCCGGTTGGTGGCTGCTCATAAGCAGGCCACAGGATTGTGGGAGCAAAGCTACTGGTGTTAGGCTCAGGGCAAAGGGGGGGTCCGAAATAGCACCCAAAGTACACCTGCAGCGGCGGCTGGATGTAGGGTGCTCCTTTGGCATCAGGTGCAGGTGCCCTTTTCTTTTCAATGGGAATTCCCTAGCTCAATGGCATCGGTCAGCACTATGAACTGCTTGGTATAGTCTGAAGCTTTGAGAATTGGTGTTGAGCACATTGCCTCTTTCCGGGTGTCAAAGCTTTTTGACAGCTAACTGTCCAGTTTACATTTTTGGGCATCTTCTTGGAAGTACGTTCTGTGAAGGGAGTCCCTTCACAACCCTCCTGTACTACCCAGTCAAGCCTAGGAATGCCCTGACTTGGGTCTGGTTTGTTGGTGCTGCCCAGTCTGGGATGGCCTGGATCTTGGGCTGTAAGGTTTGCACTTGGCCTCCACCAAAAAGGAGGCCCACGTATACCACTATTCCCTGTCCTATCTGGCATTTGTATGCCTTGATAGATAGGCCTGCAGTTTGCAGGGATTTTAAAACCTTCCCCAGGTGGATCAGACCTATATGCTGCACTAAAGGCTTCCAATCCAGCAAGGACTTGATTCACGAACCTTTGAAGGTGGCAGGGACATTCTTTAAACCAAAATGAATAACAGTAAACTGATAATGCTCATCAGGTGTGGAGAATGCCGTCTTTTCTTTTGCTCCTGGTGCCATGCCAATTTGCCAGTGCCCTGCAGTTAAGTCAAAGGAACTTAGAAATTTGGCTGCACCTAACTTATCAATTCATCAGCTCTTGGGAAAGGGTGAGCATCTGTATTGGTGACAGAGTTGAGACCTCTATAGTCCACACAGAACCTCATTTCTCTCTTTCCACCCTAGGGATGAGGTTTGGGGAGTAGTACCACTGGGCTGGCCCAGGGGCTCTCAGAGGGTTCAATAACCCCTAGCTCCATGATCTTGCTGACTTCAGCTCTGATGCTTGTTTTGACTTGATCAGACTGTCGATAGATTTTGTTCTTGACAGGTACACTGTCCCCAGTGTCCACATCATGAGTACACCAGTTTGTCTGACCAGGCGTCAAGGAAAAGAGCTTCGCATACTGTTGCAAGACTTGCTTGCAATCAGCCTGCTGTTGGGCAGAGAGGGTGTCTGAGTAGACAACTCCATCCACGGACCCATCTTTGGGGCTGTAGGAGAGGAGGTCAGGGAGAGTTTCACTCTCTGTCTCCTGATTCTCATCAGTCACCGTCAGCATGGTGATGTCAGCCCTGTCATGGAAAAGCTTAAGGCAGTTCACATGGATCATCCTTTTGGGTGCCCTGCTTGTGCCCAAATCTACGAAGTAGGTGACCTCCCTTTCCTTTTCTAAAATGGGGTAAGGGCCACTCCATTTGTCTTGGAGAGCCATTGGTGCCACTAGCTCCACAGCCCACACCTTTTGCCCTGGTTGGAACTCTACAAGTACAGCTTTTTGGTCATACCAGTGCTTCTGGAGTTCCTGGCTGGCCTCAAGATTCTTGGAAGCTTCTTCCATTACATTTTGGACCCTAGGCCTAGAACATAGTCCACAATATCTTGTTTGGGTTCTTGAACAGGCTTCTCCCAACCTTCTTTTACAAAACAAAGTGGTCCCCTAACAGGATGGACAAACAGAAGTTCAAAGGGGGAAAACCCTGCTCCTTTCTAAGGCAGCTCTCTGTAGGCGAAACGCAAGCATGGAAAGAGGACATCCCATCTCCGTTAGAGCTTCTCAGGGAGCCCCATAATCATGCCTTTCAATGTCTTGTTAAACCTCTCAACAAGACCATTGGTTTGTTGGTGATAGGGTGTAGTAAACGTGTACTGCACTCCACACTCTTTCCAACATATGTTTTAGGTAAGCAGACATGAAGTGTGACCCTTTGTCTACCTGGTAAAGACACCAATGAGGGCCTTGGCTATTGCAGTAGCTGTAGTGGTCCTAAGGGGAATTTGCAGAGATGTCATAGAATGTGCTGAGGTTCTACTGCAATGTGTTCCCACATTAGAATTCTAGTAATGTCAGTTGGAGAGCACTTGATGAATATGAATGTTGCTCTGTGCTGGAGATGCCATTTACAATAAACCACAACTTAAAAGAGACCTCAGAAGGCTGATCTTTTCATGGCGACAAGTTTCCTGTGCAGGGGGCAGGTACCGGCATCTTCATCCCTGGAATATTTATGATTGTTTTATTGAAGACATTCATCTACCTGTGTGAGTAAGACCTCTTTCTCTTGTTGTATTTGCGATCTGGGCATTTAATTGACTGGAGCGGGAAGGAGAAGAAGATTTTTGTGCTTAAGAATCTTGCGCTGCCTTTTTTAACAGGTACATTTTTATGTTTTATTTAATTTGCGTTGTTACAATAGCGCGCGTAAATTCTGCTCGTTGCCAAGCAACTAGATAGCTTGAGCTTCTGCATGCGATCACTCTTTCTTCGTGATAACTGTGATCTATGTTATTCACGTTGCTGAGAAACCAACGAGCATCAAGCTTCTACACGCACTCATCTCGAGCTCCGTACACGCGATATCTCTTTCTTCGTAACATCTGTATTTATTCAAGTTGCTGAGCAACCCAATTGCTCGTGTTGCCACGCGTTGAACAAAGTAGCTGATTTACGCTTTTGCCCAAGAAGTTAAATCCTTCTACGTTTCTGCGCAAGTCTTTAACAACTGGTGTTTCCTGATCTTATCTGCGGTGCCTTGTAACTGTCTGGAGCATCTGTTTCCATTCGTCTGGTTGAAGTAAATGCCAAATTGGATTGAAAGTTGAACTCTGCTGCTACCTTGTGGACCATTGATCGAATTACTTGAATTGAAGTTCATCTATAAATATTGGAACTATTATCCAAAGGACTACTACTATAAGGAGTGAAGTACTGTTCTGTACCAATTGAAAGAAAAAAAAGAAGGAAATTACACAAGAAGTATATTTTTATTTTAGATTTTTATTTTGGATTTTTATTTTAGATTATTATTTTGTGTATTCCTTTGCAGGTATTATGTCTGATCAAAGCATGTCCTCTCCTCCTTTCTTAGCAACACCAGGTGACCCAACTATACCATGGAAACAGTGGAAAAAAATATTTATAACTTATTTATTAGCAACAGGTGGACACAAATATGGTCCTGTGAGACGGCAAGCAATACTTCTTCACCACATTGGTGTTGAAGGAAGAAGAGTGTATGAAGAGTTACCAGAAATCTCTTTAGGAAAGGGTGATGGAGAGCCTAACAATATATATGATATGTCCATCAAGATGATAGAACCACATTTTACTCAAAAAACCAATGTTGTGTTAGAACGTCACAAGTTTTTTAGCAGAAGCCAAAGTGTAGATGAAGATATTTCTTCATACGTATCTTCTTTGCGAGGTTTAGCATCAACATGCACGTTTGAACAACTGAATGATTCTTTAATAAGAGACCAGATAATTAGGTGTACTAGTAACAAAAAGATAAATGAGAAATTGTTGATGAAAGAACATACTTTAGATGAGGCTGTTCGGATAGCTAAAGGGATGGCACACACTGTGTTGCGGATTAAGGAAATGGAAGATTCCACTGTTACGAAAAGAGAGAAGGTGGAGATTGTTGAAAAAAAAATTGAGAATAAAAAAAATAGATGTTAAATCTAGTAGTGATTCAGAGGGATCAGAAATGGAAAGATTTTTTTTTTCAGTTAGAGATATTAAGTGTTTCCGTTGTGGATCCTCGGGACACATTGCATCGAGTTTAAGATGTATGGCTAGAAGTACACTGTGCAGGAATTGTGGGAAAAGAGGGCATTTTGCAAAGCTATGTTGTACTAAAATGCAAGAAAAGAATAAAATACAAGAAGTTGATGATACTTGTGAGAATGTGGATGAAATTGTGTCAACTATTAATGATATCATAGAATGTGGTGAAAATAATACTGTAGAAATGACCAAATTAGATTCTGGAGTAAAAATGGAAAGTCAGGATAAATTAGAGAAACCTCACTGCAAAATTTCTTTTGAAGGGAAGGAGATAAAAGTGCTAGCAGATTCTGGGAGTTTATACACACTTATTTTGAATGCATCTTATGTTCAAAATTGGCCGAAAGGAGATGGTCCACCTTTGTGTAATTCAGCTATTCAAGCTGTAGGCTATGCAGGAAAAAAGATTGAGATTGAGATCAGAGGGATGTGTTGGATGATTATAAAGTTTAAGGGAGAAGCTGTCAAAGGGAGAGTTTACATTACTAATTTTGGTTCTGACCGTTTGGGTTGGCGACATCAGAAGGATCTGAATATCATAATAGATCCCAATGCAAAGGAACCTGTAATGGTATTGGAAAGAGTGGATGTGAGAGAATTGAAAGATCATGCTGAGTTAAAGAGTAAATATCCTAAGGTTTTTAACTCCAAATTAGGTTTGTTAAAAGGGTATTCACACAAACTAATTTTAAAAGAAAATGCAAAGGCTGTGGTACACAAGACAAGAAATGTTCCAAATTTGATGATTGAACCATTACGTCAAGAAATTGAAAACTTGCTGAAACAAAATATAATTTAACCTATCGATGTATCGAAATGGTTGGCTCCCATTGTGATTGCTCGAAGGATGGTGGGAAACTCGTCTTTGCATTGATTTGCGTGACTTAAATAAGAACATTTGGGTGGACAGACAACCTCTTCCCAACATATCTGAAATGTTATCCACTATGGGAGGAGGGAGTGTATTTAGTGTCCTTGATATATCAGCTGCATATCATCAAATCAATTTGCACAAAGAGTCAACACATCTAACTTTGTTTGCGACTCCTTTAGGAGCATGCCTTTTGGATTGGCATCGGCGTCTGCCGTTTTTCAAAAAGTGATGGAAAAGATTTTGGGAGATTTGAAACAAGTGAAATGTTTTTAAGATGACATTTTAATTGTGAGGAATGATATTTGTGACCATGACAAAATGTTTGAAGAGGTGATGAGAAGTTTAGAAAAGCATGGGTTGACGATAAAGATGGAGAAATGCCAAGTGAGAAAAGAACAGGTGGATTACTTAGGTCATGAAGTTACTGCTAGTGGTATAAGGCCAAAAAAAGTATTATAAAAGCAGTGACTATGGCTTCTGAACCACAGGATAAAGACAAACTGAGGTCATTCCTAGGATTAGCAGAGTACTGTGCTAAGAATGCACAAGTTACTTAATTGTGTAACAATATATCTGTAAGAGACATTAGTTAGTGATAGATTCCTTACCTTAGAATATCCCCTGGCATCAGACTGGATACGGAAAGTTTTCGTCAGCAGTACCCCTGCGCGTCGGTGGGGGTCGTCGTACGGCTCCGCGTACGTCGCTGGCGTCGTAGCCGCCGAGATGACGTCGTCAGAGCTACTTAGACGCGCCCACGTGCGCTGATGTCAGTTCTGTACACAACTTTTCCGCGCCAGAACCGCAAAACTATGCCAGAGACCGACTACTGGTGCAACAGAACTAGAGCCCTGAAAGGGATGACCTGAACCCTAGAGAACAGTTCGCAGAACGGGGAGGATGGGAGTGCGGTAAGGAATCTATCACTAATGTCTCTTACAGATATATCGTTACACAAGTAAGTAACTTGTGCATCTGAAAGAGACACGTTAGTGATAGATTCCTTACCTTAGAATACATACCCAAGCAATACCAACCCCGGTGGTGGGTCTGCGAAGTGAGATTACACCAGGTAGTCACGGAGAATTGAACAGCCATAGAAGCCATCTCTCCGGACCTGACTGTCAAGGCAATAGTGCTTAGTGAAAGTATGCAACAAGGCCCAAGTGGCCGCCTGACAGATGTCCTGCAGGGGGACACCACGTTCCAACGCTGTAGTAGCTGCTGTCACCCTGGTAGAATGGGCGCGCAGCCCAACCGGAGGTTCCTTTTCAGCCAGAGAGTAACAGGCTTTAATCCACAAGACAACCCATCGGGAGATAGTTCGCTTGTGCACAGCCCGGCCTTTCTTGGCGCCCACGTAGCCAACAAAGAGCTGGTCATCCACCCGGCACTGTTGTGTGCGGTTGAGATAAAATGAGAGCGCACGTTTTGGGTCCAGACGGTGGAGGATCTCCTCTTCTCTTGAAGGGTGTGGAGGAGGAAAGAAAGTGGGTAGAGTTACAGTTTGCCCGAGATAAAACGCAGAGACTACTTTTGGTAGAAAGGAGGGTCGCGGTCGAAGCACAAGCTTGTCCGGATGAATCGCCAGGAAGGGAGGTTTGCAGGAAAGAGCCTGGAGCTCACTCACCCGCCGAGCGGAGGTGATGGCCACCAGGAAGACAGTTTTCAGAGTCAATAACCGCAAAGGACAGTTATGAAGAGGCTCAAATGGAGCGCACATCAGATATGTGAGAACAAGGTTCAAGTCCCATTGAGGCATCACAAAAGGAGTAGGAGGGAAAAGGTGAGTAATGCCTTTGAGAAATCTATTGACAACCGGGGACTTGAAAAGAGAGGGCTGATCAGGCAACCTAAGAAAGGCTGAAAGAGAAGAGAAGTAGCCCTTGATAGTGCCCAAAGCAGAGCCCTGCTGGGCCAAAGAAAGGAGGAATAATAGGACCTCAGAAAGAGGGGCAGCAAGAGGACCAACAGACTTTGCTGTGCACCATGCCTCCAACATTTTCCACCGACAGGCGTACACCGTTTTAGTGGAGGGACGCCTGGGTGCCAAAATCACATTACAGACTTCGGGAGGCAAGTCAAATGGAATCACCTGTCGCCACTGAATCTCCATGCAAGGAGGTGGAGGCTAGACAGGTTCAGGTGGAGGACCGTCCCCTGTTGCTGCAACAGGATATCCTCCTGAAGAGGCAGTTGGATCGGGGGATCCACGCTCATACTGAGTAGCTCAGGATACCAAACTCTTCGAGCCCAGTCCGGTGCCACAAGAATGACTTGGGCCTGGTCGCGCCTGATCTTCTTCAGCACTCTGGGCAGAAGTGGTATAGGCGGAAAGGCGTTCAACAGACCGCAACTCCACTTGCAACGAAAAGCGTCGCCTAGCGAGTGCCGCCTTCGAAACTCCAACGCGCAGAACTGCTGACATTGCACGTTCTCTTCAGTGGCGAATAGATCTAACCAAGGCTCTCCCCACTGCTGAAAGAGACCTTGCACCACCTCCGAGTGAAGACGCCATTCGTGATCCAACATGCACCGTCGGCTGAGTTCGTCCGCTCTGGCGTTCAGTGAACCTGCCAGTTGTTGAACCACCAAGGAAATGCCTTGACGTTCCAGCCACGTCCAGAGACGTAGAGCCTCCTGACAAAGGGTCCACGACCTCACCCCGCCTTGCTTGTTGCAGTACCACATGGCGGTGGTGTTGTCTGTGAACACCTGCACTACTCTCCCGTTGACAGAGGGAAGGAATGCTTTGAGTGCAAATAGGATCGCCGTGAGCTCCAAAAGGTTGATATGGAGCTTGGAATCCGCCAGAGACCAGAGGCCTCTGATCTCCGCCTCTCCCATGTAGCCACCCCATCCCAGGAGGGATGCGTCCGTCACTACTGTGTGCTCCGGTTGGGGAAGGGAGAGGGATCTGCTGCTGACCAAACGCTGGTTCGTGAGCCACCACTGCAAGTCCTGTGCAGTGCCCTCTGAGATCTGGACGTAGTCGGACAGGTTCCCTCGATGCTGCGTCCACTGGAACTTCAGGTCCCACTGCAGAGCCCGCATATGCCATCTGGCATGGTCGATTAGCAGGATGCAGGAGGCCATGAGACCCAGCAGCCTCAGTGTCTTCCTGACCGAAACCCAGGACCATGGCTGAAAGATCGGAATCATAGCCCGAATGTCCCAGACTCGCTGTTCGGGAGGATAAACCCGAAACTGCACCGTATCCAGAATTGCTCCGATGAAGAGGAGCTTCTAAGAGGGAATCAGGTGCGACTTCGGTACGTTGATGGAAAACCCCAGCAAATGCAGGAGGTCGGCCATAGTCTGGAGGTGAGAGACGACTGCCTGGGACGAGCCCGCTTTCAACAGCCAGTCGTCGAGATAGGGGAAGGCTGAAACCCCTGATCTGCGCAGATGAGCTGCGTCCACCGCCATCACTTTCGTGAACACCCGAGGGGCGCTGGTAAGGCCAAAAGGGAGCACGGTGAACTGAAAGTGCTCGTGACCCACCGTGAACCGTAGGTAACGCCGGTGGGCTGGCACGATGGGAATATGAAAATAAGCATCCTGCAAGTCCAACGCAACCAGTCAGTCTTGCAGGTCTAGAGCAGACAAGACCTGAGCTAGCGTGAGCATCTTGAACTTCTCCTTCCGGAGGAAGCGATTGACGTTCCGGAGGTCTAAGATAGGGTGCAGACCTTTGCCCTTCTTCGGAACCAAGAAGCAGTGGGAGTAACAACCACGACCTACTTCTGGTTTCGGAACGCGCTTGATGGCCCCCTTGGCCAAGAGGGCTGTAATGTCCTGCTGGAGAAGTGCCAAGTGATCCCCCGACATGCGGTGGTACTTAGAAGGCATGGCTGGAGGGGTAGATTCGATGGGGAGGGAGTAGCCCCTGAGGACTATTTGCAGAACCCACCTGTCCGAGCTTATGGAGCACCAGTGGGGAAGGTGATGGCGAATCCTGCCACCCACTGGCGTCAGGTGGGCCTGAAATACCGGACTAGGAAGGTTTAGAGGCAGCAGGGGAGGTGGTGGACTGACCCGTCCACTGTCCCTGGGATCCACCCCGGCGGGTCACACGTCCGTGGCTGCGCTGAGACTGTGGCTGTGCAGACTTGCGGGTCGGAAAAGAATGCGCCTGGGCGCCCCGACCTTGGTCTCGAAAGGACCGAAAAGCGGACCCTGAGGGAGTACGCGTGGTGGCAAGACCCAAAGACCATAGCCCGAGAGTCCTTAAAACGTTCCAGGATGCTATCCGCCTTATCACCAAAGAGGCGTGTACTGTCAAAGGGCATGTCCAACAGGGTGTTCTGGACATCCCCAGAGAAGCCAGTAGTGCGGAGCCATGCATAACGACGGAGTGCCACAGTCGTGGAAAGGGCCCTACCGATAGAATCAGCCGCGTCAAGCCTACAACGAATAGTAAATTTCGCAGCATCTTTCCCCTCGGTAATGGCTTGGGAGAAAAATGCCCGTGCCTCCACAGGGCACTGAGGTAGCACCTGTGCCACAGTGTCCCACACAGAATGGGAATAGCGGCCTAGCAGGCACACAGTATTCACCGCCCGCAACCCAGAGCTGGCAGATGTGAAAATCTTTTTCCCAAATTGCTCCAGTTTCCTAGATTCCTTGTCCGGAGGAGCAGAAGGGAACGCACTCGGCGAGGCAGAAGCCTGGACAACCAGACTCTCAGGCGTGGGGTCGCCCAGCGCCGGTTAAGAGCCTCAGCTGCCCGACGTAAAACCACCAAAAAAGTCCCAACCTCCTCCGTGGCCACGGAGAAGGGGACAGAGTGCCAGGGTGTGGAGAGGAATCCAGATCCACTGGACCCTCCACATCGCCTTCCCACTCAGCATTGAGCTGCAAGAGGGTCCTCAGGCCCCTCCCAGTATTCCCCTTCGTCCACCGGTTGATGAAGGGGCTGGTAAGGATGAGGTGCACTGGGAAACGGGATAAATTCCCTCCAAGAAATGGAATAGGAGAGTAAGATACCAGTCCCGGGTCGGTGCCGTCCGGCGTCAGCATCGGCCCCGTGCCGGAGCCGGATCCAGGGCCGGTGCCAAGGCCGGAGTCGGCACCGATGCTGGCGACGCCGATGCTGGCGGCGCCACAGGGTATGGTGCCGGCATAGCCGAGAACAGAGGCAGCGGCACGGGGGCAAACCTTTCAGATGGATCCGCGGGGCCCGAAGGCGCTCCAGAGGGACCTGGCGGGGCAAACAAATGGCGCAAGACCGACATAAGGCCTGCACCTCGTCCGAAGTCGCGTGTGGCCCTGGAAAAGGAAGGTAGGTGGCAGGCAACGACGGAGGCTCCAACGGAGCCGCGGGGGAGTTACCGCCTGCCCCCTCCACCGCGTCCCGCAACCGGTAAGGGGTAGAAGAAGAGAGACGACGCTTCTTCGACTTTTTATGGCACCGAGACTTATCTGTCAGACGAGCGATGCTGATGGCTCCGCGACCGGTCCCTCGACCTCCCACGGGATGGGGACCTTGATCGGCGCAGAACCGATTGCCGGACCTCCAACAACTTTCTGGAACTCTCCCGCAAAGCTTTCGGCGACATGGCCCATCAATCGGGGCACGCCCCAAGCAGAAGACACACGTCGTGAGGGCCCGACACCGACATGTTGCGACGGCAGGCCCTACAGGACTTAAACCCGGGCATCTCTATTGCACCAGGAGTCAAACACACGACAAAAGAACTGACGTCAGCGCGTGTGGGCGCGTCTAAGTTGCTTTGACGACGTCATCTCGGTGGCTACGACGCCAGCGACGTGCGCGGAGCCGTACGACGATGCCTACCGACGTGCAGGGGTACTGCTGATGAAAACTATCCGGATCCAGTCTGATGCCTGGGGATATTCTAAGGTAAAGAATCTATCACTAACGTGTCTCTTTCAGATATTGAAAACTTTATTGAACTTGTGGAACCTATGAGAGTAATAATGAAAAAGAATGCGGCGTTTGAGTGGAATGATGATTGCAAAAGAGTGTTTGAGTCTGTTAAGGAAGCTATATCAAGAGCACCATTTTTGGGGCGTTTTGATGTTGCAGGAAAAACGTATTTGACCACAGATGCTAGTGGAGTAGGAATAGGAGAGATGTTGTTACAAGTAGTGAATGGTGAGGGACACATCATTGGCTTCGCATCCAGAAGGTTGCAAGGTGCAGAACGCTCGTATTCGGTCATCGAGAGGAAAGCCCTGGCTTGTTGTTGGGCGATCAATCATTTTAAGTTTTATGTTTGGGGTTTGCTGTTCAACTGACCATAAACCTTTAACCTATATTTTCAAAGGAGGAAGAGGGTTGGAAGGTAGCGTAACACCCCGCATTTCAAGGTGGTTGTTGTCTGTTATGGAATTTAATTTTGAAGTTGAGTATGTAAAAAGCACAAGAAATGTGGTTGCAGATTATTTATCGAGGATGCCATCGGAAGAAGATTGTGATGAAATTAACAATGACTCTATATATATATATATGGTTAACAGTGGAGACATGGCTTTGTGTTTTGAGGAGTGATGGAGAGCAAGAGAATGTGATTTTGTGTTATTGGATGTAGAAAAGAAGATTGTTCAAGGTTGGAATATTGAAGATGGCAGTGATCATGAACTAAGTGAGTTCTTTAAGGTGAGAGATGAGTTAAGCATATGTGAGGGAAAAGTTAGAATAAGACACCAGTTAGTACCTCCTAAAAATATATGCAAGCGAATTCTGGATATTGTTCATGAAGGGCATCCTGGTCGAAATATGTCCAAACGTAGGGTCAGAGTATCATTGTGGTGGCCTGGAGTGGATGGTGATGTGGAGGTTCTAGTAAAGGATTGTCACATATGTACGAATAGTGACAAATCTAAAATTGTGAGACAACCTCCTCTAGTATGTACTGAATTTCCGGCTAGACCATGGGAACGACTGGCCATTGATTTTATTGGGCCTGTAAGTAAACTAGGGTACAGGGATATATATATTTTTGTGCCGGTGGATTACCATTCTAAGTGGTTTGTGGTGGAGACCATGAGTGAAGTTAATACCGTGAGTGTGGTGAGATTTTTGGAGAAGGTTTTCCTAGAGGAAGGAATACCTGCGTCCTTAGTGTCTGATAATGGAGTGCAATTTGTCTCCAGAGAAATGGAGGAGTACTTGAAAAGGATGGGAATTAAACATGAAAGAGTGGCTCTTTTCAGACCGCAGGCGAATGGTTTAGTGGAGAGAGTAAACTGTC
Organism: Triturus cristatus; assembly: GCF_964204655.1. Classification (NCBI taxonomy): domain Eukaryota; kingdom Metazoa; phylum Chordata; class Amphibia; order Caudata; family Salamandridae; genus Triturus; species Triturus cristatus. Next base: position 1,202,734,692 of record NC_140584.1, read on the forward strand.
TTTTAATGGACAATATCCAGCTTTCTCTTGCAAATGGGTTGTCTTGGGAAGAAGAGTTAAAAAAGGTGATGTGAACCCATAGGTAGTCCACATTCAGCTACTGGTGTACCTCCGTTCGTATCCTTGAAAGGGAGAGAACCTGGGAAGAAAGAATGTCCTGTGTGGTCGAGTAAGAAAGACAGAATTTGGTTTGATCGTACGGAAGTTAAAGAGACAGTTGAAAGGAGTCAAGGGAAAATGGAAAGAGCACATAATTTTAAGAGAGGAGTAAAGAAGATATGGGTTCAGACAGGATATTGGGTGGTAGTTCGGAAAAATGAGCGGGTTTGGAAGGGTGAGAGTAAATCTTTGGGACCTTTCTAGGTTAAGGACTCTAGGTCCAACAAGTTGGTGTTCAGCGGTGGGATACTGAGCTTGTGCTTGCGTCCATTCATTAGCAATTTAGCGTGCACCACGCACCCTACACCTGATTTTTGTCTTTTATTGGAGTTTTCTCCAGGTTGTCTCCTTGATTGGAATTTTTGAAGTTACTCCTGTTCGGTGGTGTGCCTTTCCTTTGAAGGAAGGGTCTCCTAACGTTGAGTGTTTTTTTCCCCAGTGTTTAGGGCCCCACCTGGCAGGATGGAGTTTGAGTTGGGTAGGCTAGAAGAGTACACTGTAACCCAGCTAAAGGAATTCTGCCAGGAAACGGGGGTATTTTTCAAGCAGGGAGAGAAGAAAGTAGAACTCCAGACTAGCTTGAGAGCCTGGGTTATGGCCCACCCTAGCGGGAAACGGGAGGAGGAGCGACCGGGACCGGACACCACGGAAGGGACAGAATCACTCTTTCCCCCTGAGAGCGGCAATATGGATGTAGGCCTTAGAGTACCTTCAAGGGCCAGTAGTAGCGCTTCAGGGGGAAGCCTGTCTTCAGCTGATTTAGTCGACAGGAGGGAGGAGAGGCAATTCAAGATGGATTTAGCCCGCTTGGAGAAAGAGAGGGAAGAACGGAGGTTCCTCAATGAACTCCATTTGAAGGAATTGGATCTCAAGGCCCTTCAGTTCGGAACCCCCAGTAGTCTTATTGGTGGCAGCGTACCTAAAGAGATCACCAGGGAGCCCAGACCCTATCTACCAAAGGACGTAGTTGCCAGCTACGGTGTCGGGGATGACATTGCTAAGTGGTTGGCTGCCTATGAGGTCTCCTTACGAGCCCATGGGATCCCCGAGGCTCAGTGGAGGGGTGGTCTGTATAGGTACATGCCTCCGGTGGGGAGGGATGCCCTTTTAGCTCTAGAACAACGGGAGCAGACCAATTACCCCACCATGAGGGTCGCTTTGATTAGGAAATTTGTGCTGACTCCTGAGAAATACAGGCAGAGATTCCGGGGTAGCCAAAAGCTGGCCGCCCAGAATTGGGTGGACTTCCTGGACTACGCCAAAAAGGCTTTGGAGGGCTGGGTACAGGGCAGTGAGGTGAAAGACTACGAGGGGTTGTATAACCTGATTTTGAGGGAGCACCTCCTCGAGAAAAGTTTTCCGGAGCTGCGTCAACACCTCGTGGACAGCAAGCTAACTAATCCTACGAAGCTTGCAGAGGAGGCGGACATCTGGGCAAGTACCCGAGTGTCCTCAAAGGGGACTAGGGGGAATTTCCAAGGGACTGGTCAGGGCGCTCCCCAGAAGAAAGAGGGGGAGACAAAAAGAAGGAGTTCCCCAAAGGTCCCCAAAAGAGTTCGCAAGGAAAGGGAGTAGGATTTCCTCCTAAGGTTGGCCCCCACAAACCCCCTTATCCTGGCCGTGGTCAGCAGCAGTGTGGTGAGATTGGGCACTACAAGGGGGATACCAAGTGTCCCAAGAGACCACACCCTCCCACGGGAGGAAAGACCCCTGGGGTGGCGAGTGTAGTGCTCGGGGAGGAGTTGCCCCTAGATAAGGGAGGTGAGTGGGCAGGGCTAACATTAGTGTCCCTGGGAGATTGCGAGATGGTTCCTAAGACAGGAGCCAGCATGACTATGGTAAGGAGTCAGCTGGTGTCCCCAGAGCAGGTGTTTCCCAACGTAGTCAACCCGGTTGTGATGGCTGACAACCGAGAGGGTCACTATCCGGTGGCTCAGATTCCCTTTGAGTGGGGAGGGGTTGCGGGTGCTCTACGAGTTGCGGTAAGCCCTGCCATGACGGTCGACTGTCTGTTGGGAAATGACCTTGAACATACGGCATGGAAGGAGGTCGAGTTCAAGGCTCATATGGAGATGTTGGGGTCGCCTGGGTGGACTTGTGCCAACACGCGGTCCGCGACTGCCCGGAGGGGGAGTTCACAGAGGTTGGAGCCTGGGACAAAGGCCCAACCAGCTGCCAAAAAGGGTAAACGGGGACAGGGGAAGACTGCCCCGGCATCTGCACCTCGTGAGATGGATGGGGCAACTAAGGTGGTCCCGAGTCCACGGAGGGGGATGTTACTTCCCTGGAGGGCTTACCTACCCCTGCAGAATGGCAGGTGGAGGGAGGACCTACCAGGGAGGAGTTTTGTCGGGCCCAGAAGGAGTGCCCCACCCTTGAGGGCTTACGGCGGCAGGCCGAAGTCCAGGCAGCAGGAAACGATTCGGGGAACTTCCACATATATTGGGAAGATGGTCTCCTCTATAGCGAACCCAAGGCTCCGGTGCATGGATCATCCCGGGCCTTGGTAGTTCCCCAACGTTACCGAGCCTTCCTTTTGGAATTGGCTCATGAGATACCCTTGGCAGGACACCTGGGAATGGACAAGAGCTTTGCTCGGCTTGTCCCTCATTTCTACTGGCCTCAGATGAGGATTAAGTCCGACACTTTTTGTAGGACGTGAGTTACCTGCCAAGCTAGTGGGAAAACAGGGGTGAAGCTGAAGGCTCCCCTGGAACCACTGCCTGTCGTTGGCATCCCCTTTGAAAGGGTGGGCATCGACATTGTTGGGCCATTGGATCCACCAACGTCTGCCGGTCACAGGTTCATCCTAGTTCTGGTGGATCATGCCCCCCGGTACCCAGAGGCTATCCCTCTGAGGACCATTACTGCACCTGCGGTGGCACGGGCTCTGATGGGGATTTTCACCCGGATGGGGTTCCCCAAGGAAGTTGTGTTGGACAGAGGTACCAACTTCATGTCAGCATACATGCGGGCTATGTGGAAGGAGTGTGGAGTCACTTACTGGTTCTCCACCCCTTACCACCCCTAGACTAATGGTCTGGTGGAGAGGTTTAACAAAACCTTAAAGGGCATGATCAGGAGTCTACCCGAGAGCCTGCGGAGGAAATGGGACGTCCTCATACCTTGTTTACTGTTCTCCTACAGGGAAGTACCACAGAAGGGAGTGGGCTTCAGCCCCTTCGAACTGTTGTATGGACACCCTGTTCGTGGACCTCTCAGCCTGGTGAAGGATGGATGGGAAAAGACTCCCAGAAAACTTCCCCCGGATGTAGTGAGCTACATGCTGGCCTTTCGAAGCCAAATGGCTAGGTTGTGGAGGCAAGCTTCCGAATACCTAGAAGCCAGCCAGACGGTCATGAAGGAGTGGTATGACCGAAATGCTCACCCGGTGGAGCTGGAGCCTGGCCAGAAGGTGTGGGTTATGGAACCTGGAATGCTTAGCGCCCTCCAGGATCGCTGGTCAGGCCCCTTTGAGGTGATTGAGAAGAAGGGCAAGGTCACCTATGTGGTGGACCTTAAGACCCCCAGGCAGCCCTATCGGGTGCTCCATGTCAACCGCCTCAAACCCCACCAAGAGAGATCAGAGGTCACTTTGATGTTGGTGACTGATGGATCAGAGGAAGAGGAAAGTGAACCTCTCCCTGATCTTTTTGCGTCCCAAGAAAAGGATGGGTCGGTGGAGGGAGTGATCCTCTCACCATCTCTAACTCCCGAACAGCGGAGAGACTGCCGCCAGGTTTTGGAGCAGTATGCTTCCCTGTTCTCACTTATACCGGGAACGACTCATCTGTGTACCCATGATGTGGACACAGGGGACAGCCCACCTGTGAAGTCCAAGTCCTACCCGTTGTCGGATAAGGTGAAGGCTAGCATCCATGGTGAAGTCAACAAGATGCTGGAGGTGGGAGTGGTTGAACCTTCAAGCAGTCCCTGGTCCAGTCCGGTGGTACTGGTACCCAAAGCTGCCCCGCCGAGCACTACCCCAGAACTCCCCTTCTGTGTGGATTACAGGGGACTGAACTCTGTGACAAAGAACGATGCTCATCCTATCCCGAGGCCGGATGAGCTCATTGACCGGTTGGGAGCTGCTCAATATCTGAGTACCTTTGACCTTACATCTGGGTACTGGCAGATCTCCCTGACAGATGGAGTAAAGGAAAGGTCAGCCTTCTCCACACCTGAGGGTCACTACCAGTTCTGTGTGATGCCCTTTGGGCTCAAGAACGCCCCTGCCACTTTTCAGCGGCTGGTGAACCAGGTCCTCTCCGGGATGGAGGCTTTCTCAGTTGCTTACCTGGATGACATCGCCGTCTTCAGCAGTACCTGGGAACCGCGAACCCTGCACACTCTGCACCCGCCAAGCCTGGCCTGTGCTGGAGTGGACAAAGACCCCAAGGACGTCCCCCCGGCGACTGTGACCCCGAATCCGGCACGCAAGGACCCACCTCAACGCTCCTGATGACGCCTGCAGCCTCAGAACAAGGGACCCCCCCAACCGCGATCAATAGAGGGTTAAGATTTCCTGACACCAAAAGGCACCCCGGCGCCCTGCGGCCGCCTGTGCCCGACTCCTGGGTACCTACCTATCCTCCAACTACCCAACTTACCTCTCGAAGTGGTGGTCACACCTGAATAATCTTCGTCCCGAGCTTGCAGCCTTTGTTCGTCCTTGAGCTTTTCCATTGCAATCCATTGAGTGCCCGAAGGCTCAAAAGCACCCTGCAACCAGCCGCCTGAGTGGCCCTGGCAGTGCAACTTCTACTCCTACCTACTTCCCCATTTGCCCCGAGCAAGTGACCAGGAGCCCAGCTCCCACAGCCGCGTGGCCTGCTAGTCAGCAGCCACCAACCAAGGGCCCCCTGCCTCCCATAGGATAACATTGGGCATAACTCACTCTGCACCCGGCTGCCCCTGTGCTGCTGAAGGTGTAACAACTGTACTTACCTGACCCTGGGAGACCCCTGAGTATATGCCCAGAACCTTAACTCTGCTAGTCAAGTACTTACCCAAAAGCCGATAACTCACTTTTCTTCCATAGGGTAACATTGAATTTCTTCTAAGTGTGGAGTTTCTAAACTTTAAAATATTCACCTAAAATCAACCGAGTAACGAAAACGGAAATACTCACCTGCTATTAAGAGAGATCCCAGTGCTGGATCTTGGTGCCCAGCACTGACCCTGAAAAGTACTTACGACTGTACTTACCACTAACTCAATTTTCTGCCGTAGGAAACCATTGACTGTTTTTCTGTGAAATTTCTTGTGTCGATTTTTGCAAACTACAAATATTCTTTCAAAATCGTACCAACTGTGAAAACGTAAATACTTACCTGTTTTAGATAGATGTCCCAGCACTGAGCCTAGGAGCCCAGCACTGGATTACAAAAGTAACAAGAACATACTTTACCCGTAACTCGAATTTTCTTCCATAGGAAACCATTGACAGTTTTTCTGTGACATTTCTTCCAAGTGTTTATTTTGCAAACTTATAAATATTCCTTAAAAATCGCCTGTATAACTTAAACGCAGTTTCTCAACTGCTTACAGGTGGTACACTAGTGCTGGATCCAGGATCCAACACTGACCTAGAAAAAGTAACATAACCCCACTTACCTACTAAGTGAATTTCCTTCCATAGGATAACATTGGTAATTTGATCAGGAAAAAGTTTCTAAGTGGCAACTTTTAAAATAGCAAAATATTGCTTAGTAACTAAAACATATTTACTCACTTGTTTCCAAGAACTGTCCCAGGACTGAATCTAGGATCCAGTCCTGGAGTTAGAAAAGTATTCCTGAAAGGAATCAATTGCACACAACTTAAAATTCCCATTGAGCTCAATGTATTATTGTGTTTGAAATTGTGTTGCCTATTGCAACAAACTGTAACTATTGCATTTGCAAAGTATTTAACTAAAGCATCTCATTCTGAGAAAGTATATTTTGATACCTATTGTTGGTTCTAAAATAAAACAACCATATATTTTTTATACAAACCATTAGCCTAGAGTTCAGTTCTTGAGTGTGTGAGACCATTTGCTGATTGAGTGTGTGCAACAAACACTGTCCTCTGATACTGCCTTACTGCTCGACCAAGCTACCACTTTAGAGAGTAAGGTTATATCTAACTTTAGCCTCTGCCAAACCTCTGGGGACTGTGGCTATTTGGGAACAGTATATACAGAGCCACTTTCCTACATCATGCACCAGGAGCAGAGAATAGTGTAGGCAAGTAGGCCAAAATGCAGGAGGAAGGACAGTAGACCCAGGAGTGACTCATGAAAGGGAAGAAGGGCCCTTGAGACAGTGGAGGGCCCCAAATGGGCGTCACATGACTGAACAAAGAGGAACAGAGGACACAGTCCTTACACATAGCATCCTAGGGTAAGAAGATATGGGATAAGAAAAATCCTACGAAGGATCAGATGAGGCATTAGATGACATCACTGAACATATAAACAGAATGGCCCTTCTTGAGGAATTTAACAGTATGCCTGTGAGGGAGAAGAAAGCAATAAGGCAGGACAAGCATTACAAATAGGGCAACGGGTACTGAGGAGATTAGCATTTGATGATGAGCATGCACACCCATATGGGAGAAGGGGAACGTTTGGTATAGCACTGAGGAAAGATATGGCATGTGTACTCCCTGTGCGTCCAGGCAATGTTTTGATGCACAATATAGTAGAAGCCCAAAATGAGAATAGTTGGCGTAATGTTGTCCCTTATACTGACCACCCAGCTGGTTGGACAGAAAGATTAACATCACAGAAGGGAACATCCTTATACAAGCATCAGACTGAAATCTAAAACAGTTTAACAAAATCTTTATGAAGATTAAAAATACATTGGCTCACACTGTACCATCTACCAAATCAAAGTCTCTCCTTCGCGTTGAAACCTTATGCCTCATCTACCATCTTTACCACCTCCTCCACCTCTTCCTCACTTACTCGACATGACCAATCCCCTTGCACCAAAGTTGAAACCACTGTTGACGAGCCAAGGCCTTGTATCACAATTAAAGACCGCCCAAGTACCAACTTGCTGGACTTGCCTTCTCCCTCTAAGCACATGACACTGAAGCACAATGCTCACCTCCCTAAAGCTTTCAACAACAATAATTTGGGGAACTTCAGGTCTACTAACTACCCTTCCTCAACATCACATCTTCTCCAATGGGTGTCCCACTCATCCATTGTGCTTTCCAACTTGCGGGTTTCAACTGCGCACCTGTGCACTTCTGAAAACTCAACATTGGTTAAATCACAATCACCTTACCCTAAATACACTCAAGATGGAATTCCTCCTGACTGACCCCCACAATCATGTTGCCCCCATTCAGGATTAGCTCAAACAATTAACGGCCCTCGACTGCACTCCACATGTTGTTGACTCCACCATATCATTAGGCATAAGTCTGGACAAACAGCTGAATACGCAAGACCACATCAGTGCAACAACTAGAGGAGCCAATCACCAACTCATCACATTAAGGAAAATTAAACTGTTCCTTCTTCCTAATGGCATGCAGCTAGTAGTCCAATCCCTAGTTATCTCTCATTTACATTACGAAACTGTGACCCTGGCAGGGCTAATCAAAGCTAAACTGGCCCCTTTAACGGCTACTTTGAACTCTGCTACCAGACTCATTAGGGGATCAAGAAAATGTGATAAAATCACACCAGATCTAATTCAACTCATTGGCTCTCTCAGCAAGGATTCGGTACAAGATAGACTGCTTGATTATTATTATTATTATTATTTATTTTTATAGAGCGCGTAGTCACCCGTAGGTATCCCAGCGCTAAGATCAGTACAACTGGGGAGTCAGCGGGGGCAGGGAAGGAGGTCGGTTAGGGGAAAAGGTGGGTTTTCAATTGCTTCCTGAACCGTAGGTAATTAGGTTCAGTTCTCAGGAGGTGAGGTAGGGCGTTCCAGAGGCGTGCGGTGTGAACCGAGAAGCGTCTTCCTCCTGTTCGTGCCTACTTCACCCTGGGAGGGACGATAAGATGTTCCTGGTCGGAGCGGAGGGATCTAGGGGCTTTGTAGGGTTTGATAAATTTTTTCAGGCTTGGGGGGCCATTGTTTTGAAGCAGTCTATGTGCCAGGCAGAGGGCCTTGAACTTCACACGTTCTCTCACCGGGAGCCAGTGGAGACGCTTCAGAGCTGGTTTGACCGAAGCTCTGGCAGGGGTGTTAGTGAGGATCCGGGCAGCTGCATTTTGGACCCTTTGTAGTTTGTTCATGGTTGCCTCTGGGGCCCCTAAGTAGATGGAATTACTAAAGTCGAGCCTGGAGAGTATCAGGCCTTGAATCAACAGTTTCTGGGATTTGTGGGGGAGCAGGGGCAAGATCTTTCGAATTGACCTGAGCAGCCCAAAGCACGTCCCGGCTACCTTTTTTGCTTGTGTTACAAATGAGAGGTCCTTATCAAGCCAAACACCCAGGCTTTTTACCTCTGGTTTGGGGTCTGGGAGCGGGCCTAAACTGGGTGGCCAGATGTTTTGTAGTGGAGAGGGTCCCTTCTGACCAAGGAGGAGAATGTCAGTCTTTGAACCGTTAAGTTTCAGAGACGATCTGTTCATTCATCCTTGTATCTGTGTCAGACAGTTGTACAGGCCCGCAGGTTGTTGTCTGGGATGTGAAAGGGACACCACTAACTGTGTGTCGTCAGCATAACTAACGATGCTCACCCCGAACGGAGTAACAACCTCCTCCAATGGGGACATGTAGATGTTAAATAATGTGGGGCTAAGGGAGGAGCCCTGAGGCACGCCACATTGGAGGGGAGTGTCGGAGGAGCGGGTGTTATTCTCCCAGATTTGAAAGGAGCGTTGACTCAGAAAGGACGATAGCCAGGACAGGGCAGTTCCTTCAACACCGACACTCCTGAGTCGTTGGATAAGAAGCTGGTGATTGACGGTGTCGAAGGCCGCACTCAGGTCGAGGAGGATCACTGCCACTGATCCTCCTTCGTCTAAGAGTGCTCTGGCCTCTTCCACCGCCATGAGGAGGGCGATGTCGGTGCCCTGCCCGGGGCGGAATCCCGTCTGCGAACTTTTTAGACGGTTGTTGTTCTCCAGAAGTTGTGAAAGTTTCCGGTTCACAAGCTTTTCCGCGATCTTGCTAGTTCCCGGGAGGAGGGAGATTGGTCTATAATTTGCTAGGTCGGCAGGGTCAAGGGAAGGTTTTTTTAAAAGTGCCTTGACGACTGCCGCCTTCCAGCTGGGGGGGACGACTCCTTGTTGAAGGGAGGAGTTAATAAGGTGGGTAAGGGGGGGAGCGATCGGGGGTGCTACCTTTTTGAGAATACGTAAGGGGGCCGGATCCCTGGGAGACCCGCTTTTAATGATGTTCAGCGTCTCTATGACCTCTTCTGCCGTCACTTGTCCCCAGTAGGTGAGACATGGTGGGGTAAGAGAGTTGTAGGCTTCTTTTTCCTCGCTCGAACTTATGGATGGAATGGAGTCGCGGATTTTTTGGATTTTCTCCTTGAAGAAATTCGCTAACTTGTAGCACTTTTCCTCATCAACTTTGGGGTCTGGGGGGTCTCTCGGTCTCGGGTCCGGGATTTTAAGGAGTTCGTTTAAGATGGTGAAAGATTCCTTACTGGAGCTAACGGATTGTTCTATTCTTTCTTGGAAGAATAGAGTTTTGGTATTGCGGAGGGTGGTTTTATAGTTTTGTAAGGCGGTGTGATAGGCAGCCTTCTTTTCGTTAGATTTATCCTTTCTCCAGGAGCGTTCTGTTCTCTTACATTCCTGTCGAAGGGATTTGAGTGCCGGAGTGTACCAAGGGGCAGGAGTCACTCTTTTGGTATGTTTAAGGGTGATAGTATTGGGGAGGAGTTTATCCAGTGAGGATGTGAGCCAAAAATTGAACTGTTCGTCGGCCGTGACCGGGTCCGTGGAGAGAATAGGTGTAGAATCTGAGAGCAAACTGGCCCATTCCACCGGTTCGAGCTTGTGCCAACGTCGGTCTGTCACTCGGATTTTGGGGGGTTGGTGAAGTGCAGTGGTAAGGTGCCAGAAAAAGGGAACAAGGAGGTGATATGACCAAGGGAGAGGGATGGGAGGACCCGAGGTGATATCCCTGATGTTGGTCAGGACGGGGTCCAAAAGGTGACCCTTGTCATGGGTAGGTTCGTTGTTGATCAGTCGGATATTGAAAGATCTAAGGTCCTGAAGAAGATCCGAAGCTGGGGAATCTGTGGGGTCATTAAGGTGAAGGTTGAGATCGCCCACGACGAGAAAGTTCGAGGCGGAGGAGACTGATTGTGACGCCGTGTCAGTGAGGGCTTTGAGGAAATTCCCTAGTGTCCCCGGAGGGCGGTAAAGCAACAGTCCTGAAAGGGAGTGTGCTGGGGAAATTTGAAGGACAAAGTAGCAGCTTTCGCAGTCTTCAATGTTGGCATTGCTAATCCTACAGGCAAGATGTTCTCTGTAGATGATTGCCAGCCCTCCTCCTCTCCCTTTAGGTCTATGTAAGGTTTGAATGAGATAGCCTGGGGGTAGGGCATTGACAATGTCCGAGTCCGTGCTGGTGGAGAGCCAGGTTTCTGTGAGAAACAGAGCGACCAGGCCATAATCCTGTATCAGCAAATTAATTTTGTGCGCATGCTTAGGGAGGGAGCGGCAGTTAAGGAGGCCCATCTGTAGTCCCGGCTTTCCCGGGCCGTATTCGGCTGAGTTACATCGTGCGCAATTGACAAAGGGTTTACCTTCGGCATGGACATAGTGGCAGTCCTGAGTTTTTTTCTGGTGAAGGGCCCGAAGCATGTCACTTGTGTACACCAGGCGATCCTGCAGCAAATCCGGCAGGGTTCCTGGGCCTGGGTCCGGCTGGGCCCGGACGGGCCCAGACGGGCTTGCCTTTGGCGCGCCCGCTGCGCCCGTCCGCTGCGCGTCCGAGTACTGTGCATAGTTTTATGCAGAAAGAGGACGTGGGGGGCGTGACCTGGAGAAGTGGGCGTGGCCTGTGAACAGGCTCGGTCGCTGATGGCGGTGCTTGCGAGTTCCCTACCCCGTGGCAGCGTTCAGATCGGCTGCGCGGGTAATTAGGTGCCGGATAGATGCCCCAACCAGCCTAACAGGTAAGGGAGAAGTATGCAAGTTTTAAAACAATTTTACATAAGTAATTAAAAACGATCCAAATTCTAGCAACGCTCCCGGCTGTGCCTCAGGAGTACAGATACTAAGAAGGGCTGGGCGTCGGTGCTTAATATAGTCAGGGGGCGTGGCCTGGGGAAGTGGGCGTGGCCTGTGAACAGGCTCGGTCGCTGATGGCGGTGCTTGCGAGTTCCCTACCCCGTGGCAGTGTTCAGATCGGCTGCGCGGGTAATTAGGTGCCGGATAGATGCCCCAACCAGCCTAACAGGTAAGGGAGAAGTATGCAAGTTTTAAAACAATTTTACATAAGTAATTAAAAATGATCCAAATTCTAGCAACGCTCCCGGCTGTGCCTCAGGAGTACAGATACTCAAAGTGCTACATCAAAACACTCCTGTTTACTTGGCAAAAAACTTGAACTATCTGGTGTGAATCGGACCCTAAGAAGTTCCAACACTCTACTGTTAAACCACAAAAATTCAAAAAGAAGAGAACTTATAACCGCGTCTTGTCTTGTCTGTCTACGAGAATATGGAAGCTCTACCTCTCGAAATCAGAACTAACCCTTCGACCGCCTCATTCAAAATAGAATTTAAAGGATTGCTCCTGAATAGCTACCTGCAACAATAGACCTGAAGTCACTCAAACTAAAATGTATTTCTTGTTTACAGCATTGGCCTACCTTTCTACTATGGAATTGTATGTTACTTTATATCTACTATGCTGCTGGTTGTTCTTTTTTTGCATTTTGTTTGTTTAACTTCTTATATGTTTTCAAATAAATAAATAAGATGACACCATGGCCACGGGAGGGTTCGTTTGAACCCCGAGACATGGGAAAAGCAGAAAAGTGCATTTCTGCGGGCACAGGAGATACTTACTGGGATTATCCCTATATGCAAGAAAGTCTCAAGAGTGTGGCAGACATGTGCTCGTAAGTATGACTCTTGTCACCTTACTGGCCACAGGACTACAGTCCAGACACAATCGCCCTTGATATTTAAAGAGCCAGGGGCGCCTCAGTGACATGGCCCCAGATGGACAAAGAAAATCTTTTTTAAAACTTGCCACAGCACGCTGAAGGGGCTAGGAAATGGATAGCAGCTTTAGAAAAACAAACCACTGGGATTAGTCTTGCAATAGGCGACATTAAAAGCTTACTAAGTTCCCTCATAGGAGATGAGACAGACACACTGTTCACAAAGGCAGGAGTAAAGGAAGTGACATTGACCAACCCAAAACGTGATGGGGCACCCTTTAACAGAGTAAGGGGAATTGTTTAAGGACCATTGAGAAAAATGTATCCAGACAGGCCAGACATTGGGTCTCTTATGACGGAGACAATGCAGCCAAATGAGGATCGAGCCCAATTCCTAAGCAAAATTAAGGGAAAATGGGCACAAGAATAATGGGAGAGTTGGGACGTGCGTGGACAGAATGCAATACTGTTTTATAACGTAGTGAAAAGGGTCTACCAACGGATGTGCAGGAAAAACTAGATAATATAGTGGACTTAGATGCCGAATTATGAACAGAAATGGAGGCAACAATACATTTCTGTCAGCTTAGACAGGAAAAAGAAAAAAGTGAGAAAGATAAAATAGAGAAAGGAGCAGCCAATTGGTCCAGCAGATGCTGGCCAAGAACACAAAACCTAGTAAGCGATGAAAAGTGCTAAACAATGTTGACACCCTTAAACCGCAACCCTACCTCAAGGCAGGAACTAAGCTGGCGATAAATGGAAAAAAATTACATTGCGACTGGGTGTCGGCTCAATCGCCCTATTTTTGCCACCCTGGGAAAGAAGAGTAGGAGACCGACCATGCCGCCTGTGTGCCTGCGGCCAAAAAACCTTATTCACATTATTTGTATTTGCAGCAAACTGAAGGACATAAGGTGTAACCTACTAAAACCATCTTTTAACCAGCACGGAGTCAGGTCATGTAGACAGGCAGTAATGCTGTGTTTCAATCCAACTTTAGTACAGCTCAACTGTCGCCTCACAAAATGTTTAGACCTCACTGCATTGCGATTAAAAAACGTAACATCAGTGGCCGAGAACACTGCTCCACAAGACGGTTCACCAAAATAACTTCGAGAACATCTTCAACAGACTATGAAGCCAAAAACAGTCAAAACTAGTAACTGTTTTGAACCTTGGGACCATCTTTAACGATTTGCGCATTTTAAGGATAAGGTAGATAATCTAGAGTGAAAGTTTTGCAAAAGATCTTGGCGGAGAGAGAACATAAAAAGACAATCTTTTAACCAACCTATTTTTTTAGACTGAGCATCAATTGTTGAGGAAATGACTTTTTACAATCTTCATAGTTTTATGTTACAAAAATAAAGTGGAACGTCTTTTATTATAGTGTAACTTTTGTACCAACATAATCTGTTTGATCTTAATGATAATGTATGCAATGGTTTTAATTAATCAAGCATAATAAAATTACCTTACCTTAGTAAGCGATGAAATAAATGAAACCAAAGATGCAGAATTAAATCTAGAAAGATTACCCAAAATCCGCCAAGTATTGACAGGAGGATATATACCTTTAGCCATAGTGTCATGGAATGTTGCAGGCTTAAAACAAAAATGTCAGGACCCAGAATGGCATAATTATATAGAAAAAATTGATTTCTGCCTCTTCTAGGAGACATAGCTAACTACCCCTCAATCTAAGCTAGGATACAAGACATATAACAAAAATGCTATTCCTTCTCAGAGAGGCAGACCCTCAGGGGATCTTGCAATCTGGGTTAAAATAGCTCTGGGAATAGAAACTAATATCCATTCCATAGACTCACCTGATATACTTGCTGTATACCTAGTTGTTAATACTAACAATAAACCATATTTGTACTTATTTAATGTCTATAACAGACCAGCTAGGCAAAATGTAAGTTCACAGTTTATCAACTTACTAGGCAGTGTTCTCGACAGTGTAAATCCACATGACAGTAATTGCACATACAAATCATTAAATAGCATAGAATTGTTTACAGAGGAAGAGGACATGGCATAGGGTTTACCTCAGCCAGAATTTTGATTCTTAAAACCGTGCACCAGTGCTGCAATACAAATAATGCAGTTTACCTTAGAACATAATCTAAGGGCACATAATGGAAGAGTGACCAACAATAGGAATGACAACTGCTCCTTACACACATGCAAACGGGGTAGTTCCCAATCGAGAATAGGCTACATCATGCATAGCACGCATAGCTGGAGTAGGATCTTGAGCTTCAAGATAGATGAAAGAGATGACAGTGACCATCTGCCCTCTTTGCCTAGAAGTAACAGGCTATACATTAGGGAAGCAGTTACCCAAATTAAGCTCGCCTAAAACCCAGCCCTTAATAGGAAATAACCGTAGATTGGTCAAATGGCATCACATTATAGACAATATAGAGGTTATGACCGACATTTACAAGGCATTTGCTGAGTTAGTAGATCCCGATGTAGAAACAAGTGAAGCCCCATTGATTGCAATACATCAACTGCTGGTCACAAAGCTAGAACATCTTCTTACTAGAGCCGCTAGAAAGAAATCCAAGCAAAGCTGTAAAATGGAACCAAAAAATAATCATTGGTACACCCTGGATTGTAGGAAGGCCAAAACATTCTTACTTGATAACTTAAAACATGCAAATGTCCAATTAATAAGGAGAGCTACGGATAGCTATCGGAAAACACTGGCTACTGAAAAAAAGAACTGGGAGGAATCTAGCTGGGCGGACCTTCTCCAGGCTGCAAAATCCAACAATACAACAGAAATCTGGAAAATAGTGGCTCTTGGTGGTAAGGACCAAGTAGCCCTCACTGAGCACCACTTAGATTCTGCAGCCTGGACTGCACACTCTACCAACTTATATTCAGGTTACCAGTTGCCACAACTGTGTACCACGGATCCGAAAACAGTGTGGGTTATGGGATCCACTTTAGCTTAGAAGAAACTGCACAAGCTTTAGACACCATCAAGCTGGGAAAGCCCCAGGACTAGACAGAATTCCTGGGGACTTGTTTAAACACGACAAAGAAGTTTGGGTGCCATATGCTAATTTGGTCAGCAATGCTACAGCCACAGGTGCACCTATACCGACTATTTGCAGAGTGGCTGAAATCCTCCCTATCCATAAAAAGGGGAGTAAACTAAAGCCAGAGATCTACAGGCCAATTAGCCTAATAGATGTATTGCAAAACATCAATGCAAAACAACTTCTAAACAGGCTAAATGAATGGATAGATAACAACAACACACTGTCCATATATCGGGCAGTATTTAGAGTTCGTACAAGAAAGATCAGGTCTTTAAACTCCTGTGCATCATCTGGAGATATACCAAGAGGAAGGGGGGCCATGTCTAAATAGAATTTGTAGATTTGAGGGCAGCATACGATCTAGTACCTAGAGGACTACTATGGGCCTCGCCGAGTAAACAAAAAGTACCTGCAGACCTGCTCGATCAGATGGCAAGGCTACACTATGATAATTCTGCGAGAGACCCTTGGAGTATGAATGGCAAGCTCACCGAACCGATCCCTATGTCCAGAGGAATGAGACAGAGATGCATGCTTGTGCCCACCCTTTTCTTGCTCTATATCAATGATATGGTTGATTATCTAACAAAACGCAAAAATAACCCCCCAAGTTCAGCAGGAGCTTGGTCCCAGCATTAATATTTGGAGAGGACACCATCTTGATTTTGCAGAAGCCGAAGGGCTTGCAAAATAAATAAATTCAGTACTTGTATAGCGCACGAATCACCCCCGAAGGGGTCTCTTGGCACTGGGGGCCGTTGGGAAGATTAAACGAGCTATTGCCCAGAGTCGGATGGTGCTGGGCAGACCCCTGCCGCCGGAGCCAGAGATCGAACCGTGATCCCCAGCGTCCAGCGTCCAGCGTCAGTCGCCCTGGCCGCGGCGCCACACCTCTCCCCAAAATCTAATAGACAACTTTGATATGTACCGCAATGTCCGGGGCCATTCTTAAAAACTAGAGCCTTTCCTCAAGTAAATCAATGTCACCAGCCCTAGAGATCTACAAATGTAAAGTACAGGCAGCTGCCCTATATGGGGCAGAGCTTTGGGGGAGTAGTGATATCAAGCAAATAACAAACGGGGAGAAACATTTTGTGAGAAGAATCTTGGTGTTGCCCTTGGCAACACCACTCACCCCAATGTTTCATGACTTAAACATAAAACGTATAGGGCAAATCGCAGCACTACGCCCACTGCTTTGTGGATTAGGTTATCGACAACGCCAGAATTAGTGGTTTACAGAGACGGCATTACAGAACTTCAAACCATTGATAGAGGTCTAACCTTTCCCTGGCTTAGATTTGTTAAGAGATGGTTCACAGACCTTGGGCTCCTTTCCTATTGGACTGAGCCACACAAGCTAGTGCAAAGCTCGAAGAACATGCTGAAAAGAATATACTTGGAGCATGCCATAAATGTACTTCACTTAAACCCTAATCTGGGCAGATTAACAATGCAATTTCTTAATGCTAAACCTAACCTATGCTTTGAAAAGTTCCTAGATAACATCCAACCACATCTGGCTGGAATACTGTACTTGAAATTAAGATGCGATACTCTCCAGATCAAAAATTACACAGCAAGATAGGAAACCCATGGCGAGCGAACCTGCACTTTATGCACTCTTTGCACTTTAGATTTTACTGAAAACATTGTGCATATCCTCTACTTCTGCCCAGCATATGGCAGGCCACGTAAGAAATGGATTTGCCCTTTGTGCAATAGGCTGGGATTCAGGAAACACCAAGATGCCTTAAGAGTGTTTAAATACAATACAGCACTGTATGCAACATTTGCTACATCCACATATCTGTTAGCACTAGGATTTATACGAAGCAAGATGGGGCTAAACTTATGATGTTGTAGTGAATAATACGTCCCACTGCTTGAAACATGCACTTTGAATGATGATACTTTTTATTGTAAATATGTTACATTGTTTTTAATATTTCTCCAACCGATTTTAAATACATGAACAAGATGGGGCTTAAATTATGACACTACAGTTAACAGTACACTTGCTCGCACTGCGAATTTTGCACGAAGATTACTGATAGTTTTATTGTGAATATTGTATATATTGTTTCGATTGTCTTTTAGACATTAATGTTCTTAAAGAAACCTACTCTATTTTTAAAGATGTAATGATAGACCCATGGATGGCATTTTTTTTCTGGTATGAATACCTGGTTTGAAATGCAAACAGAAATACCAATAATAATATTGCACTATGCATGTCTGGATGCGGAATATATATTTTTTTAAATGTTGTTTTATTGTGAAACTCTTTGTGGCCCGTGGTTGAAATAAAAGTAATCAAGCTGAAATCAGAGGAAGGAATTGCCTCTGTTAGACCTGCCAGTCCTTTGGCTGTCCCCTCCTCATTTTTCTTCCTTTACCCTCTAATTTTTCAGTCCACTAATTTTTTTTTGGTGTTGACTCTTGGTTCTGGGCGCCCCATTATCACTAATTGATGGTGTGGCGCAAGGTGCTTCCCTAAAATGGAGGGAGGGAGGGAGAGAGGGAGCTCCTCCACAAAATGGTGGCCTAAACTGTCACCTCAGAGCCTGGGCCATAGGCTGGCATGAGGGGTTCCAGAACCTTCTGGGCCACTCTAGACAGTCAAGGCCCAGGCTATATATAGAGGTGAGGTGCGACGGCCATTTTGTGTGTGAGGAGTCAGGAGTAAGGCACCTGAGTGGGGAGGTAGGTGCGCTGGAGGGGGGAACTGACTGTTCTTAGGGCCTGCTTTTTCTCCCCCTCCCTCGGTTGACACTACCCCCTACCTCGTGACCTAGCCCTGCCTTCAGCCTCTGACCCTGGGATCACGTCAACGTTTTGTGCTCCCCGCCTAGCCAGGAACACTGAAGAGAACCGGGGAAGAGAGTTACTATCTCCGACCTTATCCTCTACTTCCCAGTTGTTGGCCGGAGCCCTGGAATAATCGGGATCTAATTGACTGTCATCCTCCTTTGGCTGAATAAAACGTTATCACCGCCACAGACCTAGGAAATCCGCTGGGCGCCGGAATAATCATCACCCCCGAGCTGCAGGACACCCCCTTAATGTTAACCACCCTCGTCGGGGTTACCACAAAGACTTACTCACCGCTACGGCCCAGGGCCGGAAGGATTGCCCCCGTTGTCCCCGGGGCCCGCGGAGAAGCCCAGGGCCCCGCTGCTGCCGTTGCAGCCTGAGGAACACAGCGGAATGTGGGGGGAAGGCCTTGGTAGGCCGTGAAGCTGCCCTCCACCATCACGTGACAGGGGCGGACTGCGTAACGCCGCCCCCGCCGCTGTGCATTTCACCGACTGGGCCACGCACCCACAGGCCGCGCTGCCCCTGGCGGCTGCGGGCGCGGGCCCCTGAAGGCTGAAGGAAAATCTGCCGGACCACTGCTGCGGGGAAGGCCCTCGGCCCGGACATCGCCGGGAGGCCGGAGAGCCCGCCATGAGGTCCCTGCCGGCTCCGGACCGCGCTGGGTAGAGCGCAGACTGGTGGGAGGCTCGTGAGGAGCGAAACCAGCGCACGGGCCTAGAGACGGCAGAAGAGTCAGGTAACACCCGGGGAGGAGGGCGGGAAACCCACGAGGCCCTGAGCACGCCCCTTCCCCGCGGAGATCCATCGCGGCGCCGCTAGACCCCCACTGACACAGAACTGGAAGGAACTGGGCCACGGGCCCTTCACTAGGTGTCTGACTGAAAGGACGTGGGGGAGAACAAAAGGGACCACGAAGAGCGCCTTCACCCCTACCGGTCGAGAAGACATATTCTGGCTTGACGGGGAATGAGGGGTCCCCAGTACCCCGCCTAGTGCTCCCAGGAGAGGCGATGCGTGATACTTCTTTTGGTTGCCAGGGGTAGAGCTGTGATGTCTGGCCCAGGGGTATGAAAAGGGCAAGGCCCAAGGGAATCGCCAAGTTTAGCGCTATTTAATCACTGAGCACTACATTCTGCTTGAGGGCCATATCTGATGTGTAGCGCTATGTTCAATGCTAAGTTTAAAAACACTCTTGATTATGTTATGCTGTGTTTGACGCTCCCCAGGATCACCAGGTGGAGCGCTTGATTTCATACCAGGTCTAAGGTATTTATGTACTGCCAATCTAGTCACAATGAAATGTTCTGACCCTAATGAGATATAGATAAAAACTGATTGGTTTCATTTGGAAGAAAAGAGAAACATGATAAAAGGAAAGATAAAGCTTTTCTAACTTTTCTAATCTCTTGGTGTAGCGTCGTTTTTAGTGGTGGTACGCTGGAGTGCTGAGGTGAGTGTGATGCAAGCACGACATGTTACTCTGGAACGAGGCCTTTCCACCTGAGCCATGCTAACATAGGACTCTAGGTCCAACAAGTTGGTTTTCAGCGGTGGGATTCTGAGCTTGTGCTTGCGTCCACTCATCAGCAATTCAGTGTGCGCCACGCACCCTACACCTGATTTTTGTTTTTTTATAGGAGTTTTCTCCAGGTTGTCACCCTGATTGGATTTTTTGGATTTTCCAAAATTACCCCTGTCCTGTGGTGTGGTTTTCTTTTTAAAGAAGGTTCTTCTTACCTTGTGAGTTCTTTTCCGCATTGTTTAGGGCCCCACCTGGCAGAATGGAGTTTGAGCTGGGTAGTCTAGAAGAGTACACTGTAACCCAGCTAAAGGAATTCTGCCAGGAGAGGGGGTATTTTTCAAGCGGGGAGCAAAGAGAGAGGAGCTCTAGACTAGCTTGAGAGCCTGGGTGATGGCCCACCCTAGCGGGGGACGGGAGGAGGAGGGACCGGAACCGGACACCACGGAAGGGGCAGAGTCACTTCTCCCCCCTGAGAGCAACAATATGGTTGCAGGACCCAGGGCGCCTTCAAGTGCCGGTAGTAGCGTTTCAGGGGGAAGCCTGACTTCGGCTGACTTAGCCGACAGGAGGGAGGAGAGGCAATTCAGGATGGAATTAGCCCGCTTGGAGAAGGAGAGGGTAGAGCGGAGGTTCCTTCATGAGCTCCATTTGAAAGAATTGGATCTCAAGGCCCTTCAGTTAGGGACCCCTAGTAGTCCTGTTGGTGGCAGCGTACAGAAAGAAGTTCCCAGGGAGCCTAGACCCCACTTACCAAAGGACGTAGTTGCCAGCTATGGGGTGGGGGACAACATCGCCAAGTGGTTGGCTGCCTATGAGGTCTCCTTGCGAGCCCATGGGATCCCGGAAGCTCAGCGGGGAGCCTCCAGTGGGGAGGGATGCCCTTTGTTATGTTATGTTAGCTGGTGTTTTATTGAGCGCTCAGCTACTCAAGCAGAGTGTCCCGGTGCTATCAGACCCATAACGGCAGAGCCCCGGCAAAATAGAGGAGACTTATTGGCCGAATAGCCACGTTTTGAGCTCCTTTCTGAACGACAGTAAGCTCTCACTCTTTCTTAAGGACAGTGGGAGGGCATTCCAGGCCCGGGGCGCAAGATATTTAAAAGACAGCCCACCGATCCGAGCACGCCTAATTGCCGGGACCGCGGTCAGAGACAATGACGCCGAACGCAAGGCTCTGGAAGGCAGGTGAAAACCAATTCTCTTCCTCAAATAGAGGGCACCAGTGCCATGGAGTGCCTTAAACGCCATGGTGAGAGCCTTAAACTCAATGCGTTTCTGAATTGGCAGCCAGTGAAGAGACTCCAGCAGTCCCGCAGCATGGGATTGATGGCCGAGGCCAAAGATTGCCCATGCGGCCGAGTTCTGCACTACCTGCAAGCGTGAAAGAAAGTACTTCGGGAGACCCAGGTAGAGGATGTTAGCGTAGTCCAGCCTTGATCCTATCATAGCTTGCACCGTGGTTTTCCTATGGGCAATAGATAGGAAAGGGAGGAATTTCCTTAGCATTTTCAGTATCCCAAAACACTGACCGACCAGGCTCAGAATCAGTGGCTTAAGAGCAAGACAATTGTCCATCCTAAACACCAAGATTCCTAGCCACCGAGGCCACAGCGGAAGGAGGAAACATATCCGCCGGCCACCAGGACTTCCAACAGGGATTCGGAGAACAGCCGAAGAAAAGAACCTCAGATTTGTCCGAGTTGCATTTCAACTGATTAAGTTGAAACCAGGCAAAAACCGCACCCAGACAGCTTTTAATGCGATCCCCGTAAAAGTCCATGTTTTTTCCGCATGTGAAGAGAAGCTGAGTGTCATCAGCATATGAGACAATCTGGGCGCCAAATGACTCAGCCAGCGCCGCCAGAGGGGACATATTTATGTTGAAAAGAGTGGGGCTTAATATCGACCCTTGGGGTACTCCCACCTCCAGAGTGCCACCGAGTACGGGGGAGCTCAGACTGTCTGTTTCCGGTTGGAGAGAAAGGACTTAAACCATCTGAACACCGTTCCCCGGACGCCAATCTCCAAGAGTCTAACCAATAGGCGGTCGTGTGGAACGGTGTCAAACGCCGCCGAAAGATCAAGCAACACCAGCAGTGCCTTCCCTCCGGTGTCCTGGACCTCCTTAATGGCCTCCGCCACCTCCAGCAGTGCCGTTTCCGTGCTCATATTCGCACGGAAACCGGATTGGGTATAATGCAGAACACCGTGTGACTCAACAAAGTCTGAGAGAACGGACTGTAGCCCTAGAACAACGGGAGCAGACCAACTACCCCACCATGAGGGTCGCCTTGATTAGGAAGTTTGGGCTGACCCCTGAGAAGTACAGGCAGAGATTCCGGGGTAGCCAAAAGCTGGCCACCCAGAACTGGGTGGACTTCCTGGACTACGCCAAAAAGGCTTTGGAGGGCTGGGTGCAGGGCAGTGAGGTGAAAGACTACGAGGGGTTGTATAACCTGTTTTTGAGGGAGCACCTCCTCGAGAAAAGTTTTCCGGAGCTGCGTCAACACCTGGTGGACAGCAAGCTGACTAATCCTAGGAAGCTTGCGGAGGAGGCGGACATCTGGGCTAGTACCCGGGTGTCTTCAAAAGGAACTGGGGGGGGGGGGTTCCCAAAGGACTGGACAGGGCGCTCCCCAGAAGAAAGAGGGGGGAGACAAAAAGAAGGAGTCCCCTAAAGGCCCCCAAAAGAGTTCGCAGGGAAAGGGATCAGGATTCCCTCCTAAGGTTGGCCCCCACAAACCCCCTTATCCTGACCGTGGTCAGCAGCCTAGGGTTGTCTGTTGCTATGAGTGTGGCGAGATTGGGCACTACAAGGGGGATACCAAGTGTCCCAAGAGACCACACCCTGGGGTGGCGAGTGCAGTGCTCGGGGAGGAGTTGCCCCTAGATAAGGGAGGTGAGTGGGCAGGGCTAACATTAGTGTCCCTGGGAGACTGCGAGATGGTTCCTAAAACCCATGTGCCCTCGAATACTACCAAGTACAGGCAATGGGTCACCATCAATGGCCAGAGGGTGGAGGCTCTGAGGGACACAGGAGCCAGCATGACTATGGTAAGGAGTCAGCTGGTGTCCCCAGAGCAGGTGGTTCCCAACGTAGTCCACCCGGTTGTGATGGCTGACAACCGAGAGGGTCACTATCCGGTGGCTCAGATTCCCTTTGAGTGGAGAGGGGTTGCGGGTCCTCTTCGAGTTGCGGTAAGCCCTGCCATGCCGGTCGACTGTCTGTTGGGAAATGACCTTGAACATACGGCCTGGAAGGAGGTCGAGTTCAAGGCTCATATGGAGATGTTGGGGTCGCCTGAGTGGACTTGTGCCAACATGCGGTCCGTGACTGCCCGGAGGGGGAGTTCACAGAGGTTGGAGCCTGGGACAAAGGCCCAACCAGCTGCCAAAAAGGGTAAACGGGGACAGGGGAAGCCTGCCCCGGCATCTGCACCTCGTAAGATGGATAGGGCAACTGAGGT
Organism: Triturus cristatus; assembly: GCF_964204655.1. Taxonomy (NCBI): domain Eukaryota; kingdom Metazoa; phylum Chordata; class Amphibia; order Caudata; family Salamandridae; genus Triturus; species Triturus cristatus. Next base: position 1,202,757,817 of record NC_140584.1, read on the forward strand.
GGTCTCGGAGTCCACAGAGGGGGATGTGACTTCCCTGGAGGGCTCACCTGCCCCTGCAGAATGGCAGGTGGAGGGAGGACCTACCAGGGAGGAGTTTTGTCGGGCCCAGAAGGAGTGCCCCACCCTTGAGGGCTTACGGCGGCAGGCCGAAGCCCAGGCAGCGGGTAACGTCTCGGGGAACTTCCACATATATTGGGAAGATGGTCTCCTCTATAGCGAACCCAAGGCTCCGGTGCATGGATCATCCTGGGCCTTGGTGGTTCCCCAGCGTTACCGAGCCTTCCTTTTGGAATTGGCTCATGAGATACCCTTGGCAGGACACTTGGGACAGGACAAGACCTTTGCTCGGCTTGTTCCTCACTTCTACTGGCCTCAGATGAGGATTACGTCCGACACTTTTTGTAGGACGTGTGTCACCTGCCAAGCTAGTGGGGAAACAGGGGTGAAGCTGAAGGCTCCCCTGGAACCACTGCCTGTCGTTGGCACCCCATTGGAGAGGGTGGGCATCGACATTGTTGGGCCATTGGATCCGCCAACATCTGCCGGTCATAGGTTTATCCTGGTTCTGGTGGATCATGCCACCCGGTACCCAGAGGCTATTCCTCTGAGGACCATTACTGCACCTGCGGTGGCACGGGCCCTGATGGGTTTCCCTAAGGAAGTTGTGTCCGACAGAGGTGCCAACTTCATGTCGGCATACATGCGGGCTATGTGGAAGGAGTGTGGAGTCACCTACCGGTTCTCCACCCCTTATCACCCTCAGACCAATGGTCTGGTGGAGAGGTTTAATAAAACCTTGAAGGGCATGATCAGGAGTCTGCCCGAGAGCCTGCGGAGGAAATGGGACGTCCTCCTGCCTTGTTTGCTGTTCTCCTACAGGGAGGTACCACAGAAGGGAGTGGGCTTTAGCCCCTTCGAGCTGTTGTATGGGCACCCTGTTCGTGGACCCCTCAGCCTGGTGAAGGATGGATGGGAAAAGACTCCCAGAAAACTTCCCCCGGATGTGGTGAGCTACATGCTGGCCTTTCGTAGCCAAATGGCTAGGTTGTGGAAGCAAGCTTCCGAAAACCTAGAAGCCAGCCAGACGGTCATGAAGGAGTGGTATGACCAAAATGCTCACCCGGTGGAGCTGGAGCCTGGACAGAAGGTGTGGGTCATGGAGCCTGGAGAGCTTAGCGCCCTCCAGGATCGCTGGTCAGGCCCCTTTGAGGTGATTGAGAAGAAGGGCAAGGTCATCTATGTGGTGGATCTTAAGACCCCCAGGCAGCCCCATCGGGTGCTCCATGTCAACCGCCTCAAGCCCCACCAAGAGAGATCAGAGGTCACTTTGATGATGGTGACTGATGGGTCAGAGGAAGAGGAAAGTGAACCTCTCCCTGATCCTTTCACGTCCCAAGAAAAGGATGGGTCGGTAGAGGGAGTGATCCTCTCACCATCTCTAACTCCCGAACAGCGGAGAGACTGCCACCAGGTTCTGGAGCTGTACGCTTCACTGTTCTCACTTATCCCGGGAAGGACTCATCTGTGTACCCATGATGTGGACACAGGGGACAGCCCACCTGTGAAGTCCAAGTCCTACCGCTTGTCGGATAAGGTGAAGGCTACCATCCATGGTGAAGTCACTAAGATGCTAGAGCTGGGAGTAATTGAACCTTCAAGCAGTCCCTGGTCCAGTCCGGTGGTACTGGTACCTAAAGCGGCCAGCTGTTTGTTGACGGTCTTCTCGATGACTTTGGCTGGAAACGGGAGGAGCGAGATGGGGCGGTAATTCTTGAGTTCGGTGGGATCTGCTGTTGGTTTCTTCAGTAGAGCGCTGAGTTCGGCGTGCTTCCAGCTCTCGGGGAAGGTGGCGGTGTCGAATGAGGTGTTGATGATGTCCCGCAGGTGGGGTGCGATGACAACGTCGGCTTTGTTGAAGACGTGGTGAGGGCAGGGGTCGGTAGGAGATCCGGAGTGGACGGAGTTCATCGTGTGGACGGTGTCTTCGGTGTTGACCGGGGTCCAGGCGCGGAGGGTGGTGGTGGGTGGAGGTCCTGCGGTCGTGGCGTGCGTCGGTTGAGTGCTGAAGCTGTCGTGTATGTCCGCGATCTTGTTGTGGAAGTAGGAAGCGAGGGAGTTGCAGAGGTCTTGGGAAGGGGTGATGTCGTTGTTTCCGGTGTTGGGGTTGGAGAGCTCTTTCACGATGTTGAAGAGTTCCTTGCAGTTGTGTGCGTTGTTGTCTAGTCGGTTTTTGAAAGCTGTTTTCTTGGCGATGCGGATCAGTTGGTGGTGTTTCCGGGTGGCGAGCTTGAGGGTGGTCCTGTTGTCCGGCGTGGGTTCCCTTCTCCAGGCTTTCTCGAGGGCTCGGCAGTCCTTCTTGGAGCTCTTGAGTTCGTCGGTGAACCATGGAGCTCTCTTACTGCCGGGTCTGCTGGGCGGGGTCCTCAGTGGTGCGAGTTCGTCTGCGCAGTTGCTAATCCACTTCGTGAGGTTGTCGGCGGCCTGGCTGGGGTTCGCTGAGCTGGCCGGAGGGTGCTGGCTCAGGGAGGCGGCGAGCTGGTCGGCTGTGATCTTGTTCCAGCTTCTTCGGGCAACCTGTTGCTGTTGGTGGTGGGTCGTCGTTCTTCTGAAGGTGAAGTGGATGCATCTGTGGTCTGTCCAGTGGAGTTCTGTGGCGTGGCTGAAGGTGATGTCTCTGCTGGATGAGAAGATGGCGTCGAGTGTGTGTCCGGCGAGGTGGGTGGGGGTGGACACCAGCTGCTTGAGTCCAAGGTTGGCGAGGTTGTCGAGCAGGGTGCTGGTGATGCAGTCGTTGTTGTTCTCCAGGTGGAAATTGAAGTCCCACAGGAGGATGTAGTCAGCGGAGGGGAGGGCGTGCGGGCTGACGAAGTCGGCGATGTCCTCGCTGAATTGTGTGCGTGGTCCCGGAGGTCGGTAGATCAGGGTGCCTCTGAGGGTGGTCTTCGGGTCGGTGTGGATCTGGAAGTGCAGGTGTTCGGCGGAGGGTGGGGTGTTGTCGGTGCTGGTCGTGATGCGGATGGTGTTCTTGTGGATGATGGCGATGCCTCCTCCCACCTGGTTGGTGTTGCGGTCCTTCCGGGTGATCTTGTAACCTTCAGGGATTGCGATGGCGATGTCGGGCGCTGAGGAGGCCGGTTTCCGTGCCAACCACAGCACCGAGACCGCCCTCATCGCCGCCACCGACGACATCCGAGCCCTGATGGACAACGGGGAAACAGCGGCCCTCATCCTCCTAGACCTCTCCGCGGCTTTCGACACGGTCTGCCACCGCACCCTAGTGCAGCGCCTCAGCAACGTCGGAATCCAGGAGAAGGCGCTGGAATGGATCGTCTCCTTTCTCGACGGAAGAACACAAAGAGTCCGCCTACCACCGTACAAGTCAGAGGCCACCAAAGTCATCTGCGGCGTCCCACAAGGATCCTCACTGAGCCCGACTCTCTTCAACGTCTACATGAGCCCCCTCGCGGCCATCGCACGCCAACACAACCTCAACATAATCTCCTACGCCGACGACACCCAGCTGATCCTCTCCCTGACCAACGAACCCGCCACCGCCAGAGCCAACCTGCACGAGGGGATGAGAGAGGTAGCCGAGTGGACGACGACGAGCCGCCTGAAACTGAACTCAGATAAGACGGAGGTCCTCATCCTGGGCTCCTCGCCCTCCGCCTGGGACGACTCCTGGTGGCCCCCCGCCCTGGGCACCGCACCCAAACCGACGGACCACGCACGCAACCTGGGTTTCATCTTGGACTCCTCCCTCTCCATGACCAAGCAAGTCAACGCCGTCTCCTCGTCATGCTTCAACATCCTGCGCATGCTGCGGAAGATCTTCTGGTGGATCCCCACAGAGACCAGGAAGACCGTCACCCAGGCCCTCGTCACCAGCCGACTGGACTACGGCAACGCACTCTATGCCGGAACCACCGCCAAGATCCAGAAGAGGCTCCAGCGCATCCAGAACGCCTCAGCCAGACTCATCCTCGACATCCCACGACACAGCCACATCTCCGGACACCTAAGAGACCTGCACTGGCTCCCGGTTGTGAGAAGTTGGCCTGATATGTAGTGCTCACTATTCTAGTGATCACTGTGTATCATTCCAAACGACCCTTATTGATGATTGGTTGTAAGTCAACCTTATAGACCAGCTATCCTAGTAGCGTGGATACGAGCAGTCTTAGGCTAAACTCTAGAGGGCGTGTTAAGCCAGCTGTTTACCATCACATATACCCCTTGAACACCAAGTGAAAGGACTCCACACAAGTTGTTATGAAAATAAAAGGATATTTATTTATAACAAGACTACCCTGGCTCTTTATGAGTCAGGGAGCTAAGCACACTACAAAACTCTTAGGAAAATACTTCAGTTGCACAATTTACACAAATGCCCGAGGGGCACGAGAAACCATCTACACTAACAGTGAAATGCGAATGGTTAGAGTCTGGAGGTACTGATTCCGGAGTGTTCCGATCAGTGGGACTAAACGAAAAAGGAACTGGACACTTGTAGAGCGAACCTACGATGGAGCACCGAGATGCTCGAGTTACCTAGCCCGGAGGCTGCGGCTGCGGGAAGTTCGGCAAGATGTCGGGAGTCCTCGTGTAGTCTCAGGAGCCTGAAAGAAGAAGTTGCTGGCAGGCGACCAGTGACGATGTTCAGAGCGATCCAAGCCTGGATCGGTGATGAAGGAAACCTGAAAGCAGAGGGGACTCAGTTCTCAACCGCTAGCCAGCGATCGTGTGGGTACCAGGGGGGTACCGGCTGAAGTCACCTCGACCAGGTGAGTGGGTGACGTCGGACTCGGCTGTTCCTCGGACCAGGAGGCGCGGCGGCGACCAGGATGGAGGGCGAGCTGTCCCACGAAGGTGTCTGCTGTCGATGATGCTGGGCCCAGGAAGGGGCAGCGGATCTTGGCAGTGGCAACCCAAGCGGGGGAGTCCAGATGGCGTCGGGAGTGGACCAGGAGGGTCCGTGGTACTCCTCTGTTGAAGGGGAGCAAGAGCCAGTCTGGAGCAACCAGACCGGTGATGCAAATAATCTTGGAGCGTCGTGAAGAGGGCCACAAGCCGGTCGGCAAGTGGTCGGACAACGCTGGGAACAGCAAGAAGCGGAAGGGCCCCCACGCAGATCTCGTGGATGCTGGGGAGACAGACTTCGATGCTGGAGCTGCTCAGGGTTTTAGGGCTTCTCAAACCCTAGGTGCACTCACTCGAGGGTCCCTCGGTGGGCGTGCTAGATAAGCGTCGTGCAGGTTCTGAAGATAGCCGGTCCCGCAGGTCTCGTCACACCTACGACTCTCAGCTGGGCTGATGAGGTAGGTAAAAGGTCAGAGATGGCAGGGAACTCGGGTCTCGTCGAGCTGGGCAGTCTGGATCCGTAGGAGACGTACAGCAAACCGCAAGCGCTTAGGTGGTGCCTGCTGGTGCAGGGTGGCTACTCCTTAGCCACAAGGGAGAGTCTTCAGAAATAGTCAAGAGTTCCTTTCGTGGAAAGTGGTTCGTGATTCGGAGTTATCCGATTATCTGATTATCCAATTTGGGAAGGGGACTCGCTCCTACCTTTATTCTAAGAAAAGGGGCTGGCCCGTGACTAGGTTCTACCTATGGGTGGAGCCAGGAGGGGGGTGGTTACACCCCTATCCTTTGTCCGGCTTCGCGCCAGCTCAGGGGCTGGTGTGCCCCCGAAACTGGTTTGAGCCGGGCTATGCACAGTGAGCACCGGGGTGCCACTTGCAATCACCTTCCTTTCAGCCCTGCCTACCTGGGATACACAAACCCTGTCTGGGATGGTGCTAACACCGCCCTCGACAGGAAACCCTTTGTCCAAGCTCCCCTTGCTGGAAGGTCCCCCAGCAGCAGGAGGTCAGACTTGTGTCTGGTGGCAGCATCCATTTTGTGATGCTGAGGCTTGAGTCAACTTTAACCGGGGTTCAAGGTTACTTCCATGTCGTGACCCTCTAAAAGGGGGGAATGCTAACCCCGTCGCCAGGACTGGCGAGGGGTTCGTATTCCCATTCGTATGACACCTTACTCGACATGTGTAGGTGATGTGATGCCAAAGTTAGCAAATAACCGCAAGGATTATAATGCCTTAAAAGTAGTTGGCCCGCGTCACCATGGAACGGCTATTAGGACTTGGTTCCGCAAGCCGTTGACGGGCTCAGCTCGCGCCAGAGCCCCGTCCCACATGATTCCCGGCACTCTGCCTTCAGGATTGATAAGGCCTGCTATAGGAGTGACTGATAGGAATCCATGTGTCCATTTTAGGGTTTAGGTGTAGGAATACTACACCTACAGCAACGGGTGATTACACCACGTGGCCCCAGCTGTCGTGCAGCCAGTTGTGTCAGATTTGGGCGGCCATTCCAGGGGTGGCATAATACATGCTTCAGCCCCTGGTAGGCCCTGGGTACACCGATGCCCTGGATACCTGTGGTATGCTGAGACAGGGACTGACAAGGCGGCCCAGTTCCAATTAGTGGATGCACCTAATGTACATGTGTGTTAATTTCGAGAGAGAACAGCTAGGCTGTGGGTCTGATTGGCAGGCCCACAGCCGGAGAAAGTCGTAAACCAATGAAGCAAAAGCAAAAAATCTGGGTGATCATAGGATTGCAGACCCTACTCTCCTACATGACCCCCCCCCCAAACTTTGGGACAATAAGCTAACCTTGACCAGGTGAGTCTTCTTGCTCTAAGTGGAAATACCTGGAGAGCCCATCTGCATTGCCATGATCAGTGCCAGGTCTATGCTCCACTGTGAAGTCCATCCCCTGTAGGGAAATGGACCACCTAAGTAGTTTGGGGTTTTCACCCTTCATTTGATTTAGCCACAAGAGGGGCTTATGGTCGGTCTGAATCTTGAAGTGAGTGCCAAACAAGTATGGCCTCAACTTCTTCAGGGCCCAAACCACAGCAAAGGCCTCCCTCTCAATAGCTGACCAATTCTTCTCTCTGGGGGTCAGCCTCCTGCTAATAAAAGCTATGGGCTGGTCATGACCATCAAAATTCAGTTGCGATAGAACAGCTCCCACACCCAGCTCCGAAGCGTCTGTTTGGACAATGAATGGTTTGGAGTAGTCTGGACTCTTTAGGATAGGTGCTGTGCACATGGCCTGCTTTAGGTCATCGAATGCCTTCTGACAGCTTGCTGTCCACTGAACTTTTTTTGGCATCTTTCTACTTGTCAGGTCGTTTAGCGGGGTCACAATGGATCCATAATTTCTGACAAATTTCCGGTAATAACCAGTCAGGCCCAAGAAAGCTCGAACCTGAGTCTGGGTGGTTGGAGGAGCCCAGTCCTGGATGGCCTGTATTTTGCTCTCCAATGGTTGAACCTGGCCTCCACCTACAAGGTGGCCCAGGTATACAACCTGTGTCTGCCCTATCTGGCACTTGGTGGCCTTGATAGTGAGGCCTGCCTTCTGCAGGGCCTCTAACACTTTCCTCAGGTGGACCAGGTGATCCTCCCAGGTGGAGCTAAAGACAGCGATATCGTCCAGATACGCCGCACAGAAGTCGTCCAACCCAGTGAGAACTCGATTCACCAGCCTTTGGAAGGTGGCAGGTGCATTTTTCAAACCAAAGGGCATTACCACGAACTGATAATGCCCACCCGGGGTAGAAAATGCTGTTTTGGGCTTGGCCTCCTCAGCTAACCTGATTTGCCAATACCCAGCTGTCAGGTCAAACGTACTTAAGTAGTTGGCCGAGGCCAACCGGTCGATAAGTTCGTCTGCTCTTGGTATCGGGTGGGCGTCAGTCTTAGTGACCGCATTGAGGCCTCTGTAGTCCACGCAAAACCTCATCTCTTTCTTACCGCCCTGGGTGTGAGGTTTCGGCACGAGCACTACGGGACTAGCCCAGGGGCTGTCCGAGGGTTCAATGACTCCCAGCTCCAACATTTTCTGCACCTCTGTCTTGATGCAGTCTCTGACATGATCAGGTTGCCGATAGATTTTACTCTTTACGGGCAGACTGTCCCCAGTGTCGACCTCATGGGTACACCACTTGGTCTGACTGGGTGTCAGAGAGAACATATGTCGAAAGGATTGAAGAACCTGTTTACAATCCTCTTGTTGATGTCCAGAGAGGCTGCCGCAAAAGACAACACCATCTACTGATCCATCGTCAGGGTTCTGAGAGAGCAGGTCTGGGAGAGGGTCACTCTCCTCCTCCTGTCCCTCATCTGTGGCCATGAGCAAGCCCATGCCCTCCCTGTCGACATATGTCTTGAGCCTGTTTACATGGAGCACCCTGTGGGGGCTCCGGGGAGTTCCCAGGTCTACCAAGTAGGTGACCTCTCCCTTTTGCTCAATGATCGTGTGGGGCCCAGACCATTTGTCTTTGAGTGCTGCTGGGGCCACTGGCTCCAGCACCCACACCTTCTGTCCAGGCTGGTACACAGTCAGGACAGCCTTTTGGTCGTGCCAAGCTTTCTGTAATTCTTGGCTCGCCTCCAGGTTTTTAGACGCCTTTTCCATGTACTCCGCCATCCGCGAGCGGAGACCGAGCACATAGTCCACAATGTTTGATGCCGGCTTTCTGAGAGGTCTCTCCCATCCTTCCTTTACCAAACAAAGGGGTCCCCTTACAGGATGTCCGAACAGAAGCTCAAAAGGGCTGTAGCCAACCCCCTTCTGCGGGACCTCTCTGTAGGCGAACAAGAGGCAGGGTATCAGGACATCCCATCTCCGCCGAAGCTTTTCAGGTAGTCCGTGAATCATCCCTTTTAGGGTCCTGTTGAATCTCTCAACAAGCCCATTGCATTGTGGGTGATAGGGTGTGGTGAACTTGTAGTTGACACCACATTCCTTCCACATAGCAGTCAGATATCCCGACATGAAGTTTGCACCTCTGTCTGAGACGACCTCCTTAGGGAAGCCCACTCTGGAGAACACTCCAAGTAGGGCCCGTGCCACCACAGGTGCTGTAGTGGTCCTAAGGGGAATAGCTTCAGGATACCTGGTGGCGTGGTCCACCACCACCAGTATAAACTTGTGCCCTGATGCTGTCTGGGGTTCCATTGGTCCGACAATGTCGATCCCCACTCGTTCAAAGGGTACCCCCACCACTGGTAGTGGTATGAGGGGGGCCTTTGTCGTGCCACCTGACTTACCACTGGCTTGGCAAGTGACACAGGAGCGGCAAAACTCCTTCGTATCTTCGGACATGTGGGGCCAGTGAAAGTGTGGAACAATTCTTTCCCAAGTCTTATTCTGGCCTAAGTGACCTGCAAGGGGAATCTCGTGGGCCAAGGTGAGAAGGAAACCTCTCAGAAACAAGGGGATGACCAGCCTCCTGGTCGCACCAGGTTTGGGGTCTCTTGCCTCGGAGTACAGGAGTCCATCGTCCCAGTACACTTTGTGGGTACCTGTGGCGTTCCCTGCAGCCTCAGCAGCGGCCTGCTGTCTGAGGGGTTCAAGTGAGGGGCAGTCTAACTGTGCCTTCCCCAGGTCTTCCCTGGAGGGTCCCCCTGAGCCCAGAAACTCAACCTGACCAGGTTCAAGCTCTTGCGGCTCAGTTTCCCTCAGTTCTTTAAGGTCAGCCTCCTCGGAGACTTGATCCACGACCTGGGGCAAGGGGGAAGGCGAAGCCTTACCCTTACTGCTCCTTTTCTTGGAAGGTGTCTGGTCCGTTCTTCCAGGATCCAGCACCTGTTCAGTGGGGCATCTTTTGGCCCGTGACCTGGTCACAGCAAGGACATGTGCTGGCAAGCCTAACATCTCCATGTGAGTCCTCTGCTCCACTTCTGACCATTGTGACGTTTCCAAATCATTGCCCAACAGACATTCTACGGGGAGGTCTGAACTAACCACAACCTTTTTCAGGCCACTTACCCCTCCCCAGGAGAAATCAACAACTGCCATACTGTGATTGGTAGTGACGTTGCTGGCATTGGTCACTAGGTAACTGGTACCTAGCATGATCTGTCCAGGGTCCACGAAGTTAGGCGTCACCATGGTGACACTGGCACACGTGTCCCTGTAGGCCTGAGCCACTTTTCCATTTATCAAAGGTGTCTGTCTGTATTTGCCCAAAGTATTGGGACTGGCATCAGGGGACATATCCATATCCCCTGTACAGACAAGGACGGCCTGAGTGAGCGTGCCGACTAAGTCGTCACTCCCCTCGGTTCCCAAGGTTAACCCAACTAATGCCTTGGGAGGCGCACTACCACTGCTGACTGTACTAGGGGGCGCAGGTGCCTTAGGGGCTGCAGTGGCAGGAGTTTGCCCTCCTTTCTTGGTGCACTCACTAAACCAGTGAGTCTTACTTTTACAGTATTGGCACCACCTTTTTGACTGGCCTTCTTGAGTCTTCTTCTTCTGTGAAGCCTGACCCCCACCCTCTTTGGTTTGTTGGGGACCTGTCGAAGACTTCTGGTCATTTTGTTCGTTCTTGTTACCCTTTTGGTCTGCTTTCTTCTGACCACCCTGGTTCTGATTCTGGTTCTGCTTGACCCTTGTTCTGACCCATCTGTCTGCCTTCTTTCCCAATTCTTGGGGAGAGGTCAGATCCGAGTCGACAAGGTGCTGATGCAACAATTGGTTCTGACAGTTGTTTAAAATCTGTTCTCGCATGATAAGATTGTACAATCCTGTGTAATCAGTAACCTTGCTACCCAGCAACCAGCCTTCCAAAGCCTTAGTGGCACAATCGACAAAGTCAGCCCAATCCTGAGACTGAATTTTCTGGGTGTCCCGGAACAGCACCCGGTACTGTTCCGTGGTTAAGCCGAACCCATCAATCAGTGTGTTCTTCAGGACTTGGTAGTTGTTAGCATCCTCAGCTCTTGTAGTGAGGAGCTTGTCCCTTCCTTTACCTTCAAAGGAAAGCCACAGTATAGCTGCCCACTGACTTGGGGGGACGCACTGGACAGTGCAGGCCCTCTCCAAGGCAGTTATCCACTTGTGGATGTCGTCCCCTTGTTTAAAGGGGGGCACTATTTTACTCAGGTGTCTAGTGTCTATACCCCTGTCTTTCTCTCTATTGAGAATGCTGCAACCAGTGGGGTCTAACCCACTTAATTTCTGCTCTCGGGCCAAGGCAAGTCTTTCTTTGGCGAGGGCAAGTTCTTCCCGCTCGATCCTCAGATTGACCTCCCGCATTTTCGCTTCATGCTCCCTCCTCTGAGGGGAAGTCATTCCTCTCTGAGAAGGTACCTGAGAGACATGTGTATGAACCGATCTGCCAGAGCCTCTGGAGAGAGACCTAGCTCGTCCGTTCCCAAGGTTAAGCCTGCTTGAGCGTGGGCCCGGGGCTCCCCCAGTTCCATTCTCATGCCTGCTTAAGTTGGTCCTTGTAAGCCTGCCGACTACCACTGGACCTTTGTCTGCCTCGTCTCCCGATAACTCGTCCTCGTCCTCCTCCTCTGTGTGGAGGTCGAGGTCTGGGTCACCGAGGGTTCCCTCTAAGGGAGGCATGTTCCCATCTGCACTGGGGGGACCTGGGTTAGAGGACCTCCTAGCATCGTACGCCTCTAAGAGACCTATCAGTATTGCGATGGTAGGGTTAGAACCCTGGTTTAGCTTCCTGGAGGCACACAGTTGTCTCATCTCCTTGAAGCTAAGAGTTGCATATCGTGACACGACCTGTGGAGGGTCACTGACCACTAAGGGAGTCCCTGCAGACTCTCCGTGGACCGACATGCTTTTCTAGTGGGGTGTAAGTGTTGCACCTACCTACACTATGGGTTTACCTACTGATCCCTTGCTAAGAGTTGTAGTCAGGGTGTGCTAAGCCCTGTTACACTACAACAGCCGGCTCAGTAGAACTCGGAGTATTCTAAGTTAAGTTATATGTACCTGGGTACTTATGTGATCTTTCACTGCGATATTCTTAGGATACGTGTGTGGTAAAACAACAGCAAGCTCAAATCCCAACCGCTGCTCACCAATGTGAGAAGTTGGCCTGATATGTAGTGCTCACTATTCTAGTGATCACTGTGTATCATTCCAAACGACCCTTATTGATGATTGGTTGTAAGTCAACCTTATAGACCAGCTATCCTAGTAGCGTGGATACGAGCAGTCTTAGGCTAAACTCTAGAGGGCGTGTTAAGCCAGCTGTTTACCATCACATATACCCCTTGAACACCAAGTGAAAGGACTCCACACAAGTTGTTATGAAAATAAAAGGATATTTATTTATAACAAGACTACCCTGGCTCTTTATGAGTCAGGGAGCTAAGCACACTACAAAACTCTTAGGAAAATACTTCAGTTGCACAATTTACACAAATGCCCGAGGGGCACGAGAAACCATCTACACTAACAGTGAAATGCGAATGGTTAGAGTCTGGAGGTACTGATTCCGGAGTGTTCCGATCAGTGGGACTAAACGAAAAAGGAACTGGACACTTGTAGAGCGAACCTGCGATGGAGCACCGAGATGCTCGAGTTACCTAGCCCGGAGGCTGCGGCTGCGGGAAGTTCGGCAAGATGTCGGGAGTCCTCGTGTAGTCTCAGGAGCCTGAAAGAAGAAGTTGCTGGCAGGCGACCAGTGACGATGTTCAGAGCGATCCAAGCCTGGATCGGTGATGAAGGAAACCTGAAAGCAGAGGGGACTCAGTTCTCAACCGCTAGCCAGCGATCGTGTGGGTACCAGGGGGGTACCGGCTGAAGTCACCTCGACCAGGTGAGTGGGTGACGTCGGACTCGGCTGTTCCTCGGACCAGGAGGCGCGGCGGCGACCAGGATGGAGGGCGAGCTGTCCCACGAAGGTGTCTGCTGTCGATGATGCTGGGCCCAGGAAGGGGCAGCGGATCTTGGCAGTGGCAACCCAAGCGGGGGAGTCCAGATGGCGTCGGGAGTGGACCAGGAGGGTCCGTGGTACTCCTCTGTTGAAGGGGAGCAAGAGCCAGTCTGGAGCAACCAGACCGGTGATGCAAATAATCTTGGAGCGTCGTGAAGAGGGCCACAAGCCGGTCGGCAAGTGGTCGGACAACGCTGGGAACAGCAAGAAGCGGAAGGGCCCCCACGCAGATCTCGTGGATGCTGGGGAGACAGACTTCGATGCTGGAGCTGCTCAGGGTTTTAGGGCTTCTCAAACCCTAGGTGCACTCACTCGAGGGTCCCTCGGTGGGCGTGCTAGATAAGCGTCGTGCAGGTTCTGAAGATAGCCGGTCCCGCAGGTCTCGTCACACCTACGACTCTCAGCTGGGCTGATGAGGTAGGTAAAAGGTCAGAGATGGCAGGGAACTCGGGTCTCGTCGAGCTGGGCAGTCTGGATCCGTAGGAGACGTACAGCAAACCGCAAGCGCTTAGGTGGTGCCTGCTGGTGCAGGGTGGCTACTCCTTAGCCACAAGGGAGAGTCTTCAGAAATAGTCAAGAGTTCCTTTCGTGGAAAGTGGTTCGTGATTCGGAGTTATCCGATTATCTGATTATCCAATTTGGGAAGGGGACTCGCTCCTACCTTTATTCTAAGAAAAGGGGCTGGCCCGTGACTAGGTTCTACCTATGGGTGGAGCCAGGAGGGGGGTGGTTACACCCCTATCCTTTGTCCGGCTTCGCGCCAGCTCAGGGGCTGGTGTGCCCCCGAAACTGGTATGAGCCGGGCTATGCACAGTGAGCACCGGGGTGCCACTTGCAATCACCTTCCTTTCAGCCCTGCCTACCTGGGATACACAAACCCTGTCTGGGATGGTGCTAACACCGCCCTCGACAGGAAACCCTTTGTCCAAGCTCCCCTTGCTGGAAGGTCCCCCAGCAGCAGGAGGTCAGACTTGTGTCTGGTGGCAGCATCCATTTTGTGATGCTGAGGCTTGAGTCAACTTTAACCGGGGTTCAAGGTTACTTCCATGTCGTGTCCCTCTAAAAGGGGGGAATGCTAACCCCGTCGCCAGGACTGGCGAGGGGTTCGTATTCCCATTCGTATGACACCTTACTCGACATGTGTAGGTGATGTGATGCCAAAGTTAGCAAATAACCGCAAGGATTATAATGCATTAAAAGTAGTTGGCCCGCGTCACCATGGAACGGCTATTAGGACTTGGTTCCGCAAGCCGTCGACGGGCTCAGCTCGCGCCAGAGCACCGTCCCACATGATTCCCGGCACTCTGCCTTCAGGATTGATAAGGCCTGCTATAGGAGTGACTGATAGGAATCCATGTGTCCATTTTAGGGTTTAGGTGTAGGAATACTACACCTACAGCAACGGGTGATTACACCACGTGGCCCCAGCTGTCGTGCAGCCAGTTGTGTCAGATTTGGGCGGCCATTCCAGGGGTGGCATAATACATGCTTCAGCCCCTGGTAGGCCCTGGGTACACCGATGCCCTGGATACCTGTGGTATGCTGAGACAGGGACTGACAAGGCGGCCCAGTTCCAATTAGTGGATGCACCTAATGTACATGTGTGTTAATTTCGAGAGAGAACAGCTAGGCTGTGGGTCTGACTGGCAGGCCCACAGCCGGAGAAAGTCGTAAACCAATGAAGCAAAAGCAAAAAATCTGGGTGATCATAGGATTGCAGACCCTACTCTCCTACACCGGTCAACAAGAGAATCACCTTCCGCCTCCTTACCCACGCACACAGAGCTCTCCACGACCAAGGCCCGAGCTACCTCAACAACCGAATCAACTTCTACGCTCCCAAACGCCACCTCCGATCCGCCAGCCACGCCCTCGCCGCCGTCCCACGCATCCGCAGAGCCACCACAGGAGGAAGGTCCTTCTCCTACCTGGCCGCCAAGACCTGGAACTCCCTCCCGGCAGACCTGCGCCTGACCCAAGACCACCTCTCCTTCAGGAAGAAGCTCAAGACCTGGCTGTTCGAGCAATAGCGGCACCCCCCCCCCATAGCGCCTCGAGACCCTACGGGTAGGTAGCGCGCTCTATAAATGTCTTTGATTGATTGATTGATTGATTAAAGCTGCCCCGCCGGGCACCACCCCAGAACTCAGGTTCTGTGCGGATTACAGGGGACTGAACTCTGTGACGAAGACCGATGCTCATCCTATCCAGAGGGCGGATGAGCTCATTGACCGGTTGGGAGCTGCCCAATATCTGAGTACCTTCGACCTTACATCCGGGTACTGGCAGATCTCCCTGACAGATGGAGCAAAGGAAAGGTCAGCCTTCTCCACACCTGAGGGTCACTACCAGTTCTGCGTGATGCCCTTTGGGCTCAAGAACGCCCCTGCCACTTTTCAGCGGCTGGTGAACCAGGTCCTCTCCGGGATGGAGGCTTTCTCGGCTGCTTACCTGGATGACATCGCCGTCTTCAGCAGCAGCTGGGAGGACCATTTGTGTCACCTTCAGGCTGTCCTTCAGGTCCTGCAGCAGGCGGGTCTGACGATCAAGGCCAGTAAGTGCCAGATCGGGCAGGGGTCGGTAGTGTACCTCAGTCACTTGGTGAGTCGGGGCAAGGTGCAACCCCTCCAGGCCAAGATTGAAACCATCATGGCCTGGGAACCCCCCAAGACTCAGACGGAGGTCCGAGCCTTTCTGGGCCTCACCGGTTACTACCGACGCTTCGTCAAGGGGTATGATACTATCGTGGCTCCCTTGACTGAGCTTACATCAAAGAAGCACCCTCGACGGGTAATCTGGACCGAGGTGTGTTAACAAGCCTTTGACACCCTGAAACAAGCAATGTGTGCGGCGCCTCTCCTCAGGGCCCCTGACTTCTCCAAAGAGTTTATAGTCCAAACGGATGCGTCGGAGCATGGCATCGGGGCAGTGCTGTCGCAGCTCAATGAAGAGGGTCTGGACCAACCTGTGGTTTTCCTATCCAGGAGACTACTCCCCCGGGAACAGAGGTGGAGTGCGATCGAGCGGGAGGCTTTTGCGGTGGTGTGGGCTCTGAAGAAGTTGCGGCCATACCTGTTTGGCTCGCACTTCCTGGTTCAGACCGACCACCGGCCCCTCAGGTGGCTGATGCAAATGAGGGGCGAGAATCCTAAGTTGTTGAGGTGGTCCATCTCCCTACAGGGAATGGACTTTAGGGTGGAACATCGCCCAGGAGTGGACCACGCCAATGCCGACGGTCTCTCCAGGTATTTCCGCCTTAGTGAAGAGAACTCCCAAGGGATTGGGTAGCTCTCCCCACTTTCAGCTGGGGGGGGGACGCGTGTTAGACCTGCCAGTCCTTTGGCTGTCCCCTCCTCATTTTTCTTCCTTTACCCTCTAATTTTTCTGTCCACTAGTTTTTTTTTGGTGTCGACTTAGAGGTTCTGGGCGCCCCATTATCACTAATTGATGGTGTGGCGCAAGGTGCTTCCCTAAAATGGAGGAAGAGAGGGAGCTCCTCCACAAAATGGTGGTCTAAACTATCACCTCAGAGCCTGGACCATAGGCTGGCATGAGGGGTTCCAGAACCTTCTGGGCCACTCTAGACAGTCAAGGCCCAGGCTATATATAGAGGTGAGGTGCGACGGCCATTTTGTGTGTGAACTGAGGTAGTCAGGAGTAAGGCACCTGAGTGGGGAGGTAGGTGCGCTGGAGGGGGGAACTGACTGTTCTTAGGGCCTGCTTTTTCTCCCCCCCTCGGTTGACACTACCCCCTACCTCGTGACCTAGCCCTACCTTCAGCCTCTGACCCTGGGATCACGTCAACGTTTTGTGCTCCCCGCCTAGCCAGGACCACTGAAGAGAACCGGGGAAGAGAGTTACTATCTCCGACCTTATCCTCTACTTCCCTGTTGTTGGCCGGAGCCCTGGAATAATCGGGATCTAATTGACTATCATCCTCCTTTGGCTGAATAAAACGTTATCACCGCCACAGACCCAGGAAATCCGCTGGGCGCCGGAATAATCATCACCCCCGAGCTGCAGGACACCCCCCTTAATGTTAACCACCCCGTCGAGGTTACCACAAAGAATTACTCACCGCTACGGCCCAGGGTGGGAAGGATTGCCCCCGTTGTCGCCAGGGCCCGCGCAGAAGCCCGAGGCCCCGCTGCTGCCGTCGCAGCCTGAGGAACACAGCGGAATGTGGGGGGAAGGCCTTGGTAGGCCGTGAAGCTGCCCTCCCCCATCACGTGACAGGGGCGGACTGCGCGACGCCGCCCCCGCCGCTGTGCATTTCACCGACTGGGCCGCGCCCCCGCAGGCCGCGCTGCCCCTGGCGGCTGCGGGCGCGGGCCCCTGAAGGCTGAAGGAAAATCCGCCGGACCACTGCTGCGGGAAAGGCCCTCGGCCCGGACATCGCCGGGAGGCCGGAGAGCCCGCCGTGAGGTCCCCACCGGCTCCGGACCGCGCTGGGTAGAGCGCAGACTGGTGGGAGGCTCGTGAGGAGCGAAACTAGCGCACGGGCCTAGAGACGGCTGAAGAATCTGGTAACTCCCGGGGAGGAGGGCAGGAGGCCCACGAGGCCCTGAGCACGCCCCTTCCCCGCGGAGATCCATCGCGGCGCCGCTAGACCCCCTGTGAGAAGTTGGCCTGATATATGATGTCACTAGTTCTAGTGTACACCTTATATCAGTCCAAACAACCCTTATGGTGATTGGTTGTAAAGTCAACCTTATAGATCAGCTATCCTAGTGGTAGCATGGACAAGAGCAGTCTTAGGCTAAACTCTGAATGGCATGTGAAGCCAGCTGTGATACCATATATAATCCCTTGAATACCAAATGAAAGGACACCACAACAGATATATACATAAAATAAAGTCTATTTATTCTAGTCAAACCCTCAGCACTCTTTATGAGATTCGAGGTAAGTACAACACAGTCTTATTTAAGCATACATTAAGTCACACAGGTAAGTAATACAGTTAGGCCCTAGGGGCCACGCAAACCATATACTAAGTAAGTGGTATAAGAACCACTGTCATGAACACAGGATAGGCCTAGACCTAGGGAATCGCTGGGGCTACACTATACTACCAAAGGTTAGGAAGTGGGAGGCCCACGGGATTCAGGTGCAGAGTGGAAACACTCACGCGTAATGCTTAAAAGTCGATAGAAATAGTAGTTATTAGAAATTAACCGTTTTAGGACACTTCTGGAATAGCTAGGAGTTCAAGACTTGGAAACTAGACCCTAGGATAGTCACTACCCTTGTGAGCACCGAAGTACCCAAGTTACCTAGCCCACGGGCTGCGGGTGCATAGGTGTGAACTTGCGTCGGGTTTCGTCGTTGACTCCTATGGATGCCTGAAGGAAAGTTGCTGACAGGCAGTCAGTGAAGAGTGTCCGGTGGATCCCAAGGATGGAATCAAGAAGGAAGGATACCTGCAAGCAGAAGGGACAGAGTCTAGGTCACCAGCCAGGAGCCGGGAAGGAACCAGGAAGGAACCAGGCGATGTCGTGCAGATGCAGGTGAAGAGGTGAAGCTTGTCGCAGCAGCCACGGGTACCAGGAGGGGTCGAGGACGACCAGGACCAGGAGGCGAGCTGTCCCACGAAGGCTCTTGCTGTCGGCGGCGTCGATGTCGAGTTAGGACCCAACAAGCCTTGGCAAGCGGAACCCACGCAGGATGGAGGACTTGCTTCTGGTGCAGACCAGGAAGGTCTGGGGTGCTTCTCTTTCACAGAGGAGCGAGTGCCAGTCTGGAGGAGCCGTACCAGCAAGATGAAATCAAAGGTTCGTCGTCGCAGAGGTCACTAGCCAACGGGCCAGCAACCGGACAACACGTCGAGCAACTCAGGTGCAGAAGGGCCCCACGCAGAACATGTGAAGTGTGGGGAGCTGATCTTCTTTGCAGATGGTGCTCGGGATGGGGGCTTCTCAATTCCCCAAGCACAGCCTCGAGGAAGCCTCAGAAGTCGCGCTAGTAAGTTAATAGCCACTTTTCCCAAGTCGCCGGTCCCACGTAACTCGTCGCCTCCACGGGTCTCAGCTTTGCTGCAGATGTGGATCTGGGTCAGAGGTGTCTGGAAGTCTCGGCGCTGGTCAGTCTCTGCAGTCGTCCCTCGTAGGATCAGTCGCAAAGCAAGCAGCGGTCGCTGGATGGTGCCTGGTTGCCCAGGGTGGTCACTCCTTGGCCTCAAGGGAGATGCTTCAGTCTTCTTCTTCCTGAGGTCGATTGTCGAAGGTCCAGAGTTTCTGTTCAAGTTGCAGATTCAGGATAATCTAATTTGCAGGGCTCAGCTACCTACTGATATACTGGGCTTGTGGGCTAGGCTACCTGCAAGGTCCCTCTTATGGGTGGGACCAGGAAGGGGAGTGGTTACACCCCCTTTCCTTTGTCCAGTTTCGCGCCAGAGCTGGGGCTGGAGTGACCATAGTTACCATAACCGTTTAAGATTATAAGGTACTTTAAGAGTATATGGTAGGCTATATCATAGAACAGCTATAAGGACATGGTTCCGTAAGCTGCAGACAGGCTCAGCTCATGCTAGAGCACCATCTCACATGTTACCAAGCACTCTGCCTCCAGGATTGTTAATGCCTGCCATAGGAGTGGCTGATAGGTACACATGTGTCTATATATAAGGTAGGTATAGGAATACTACACCTAAGCAAGGGGTGATTACACGACCTTGCCCCAGCTGAGTGATCAGCCAGTTGTGTCATAATGGAAGGCCAGGCCAGGGGTGGCACAATACATGCTGCAGCCCCTGGTAGGCCTAGAGTACACCTATGCCCTGGGTACCTAAGGTACACTATACAGGGGCCAATAAGGTGATCCTTACCAATTGAGTTATGCACCTAAAGTACATAGTATGAATTTAGAGAGAGAACAGCTGGGCTGTGGGTCTGATTGGCAGGCCAAATCTGAAAGACTATTACTATGCTTATTTTGCACAGTATCTATCAAGATTTAAACACTCAATACCTAGAGTCATTTTGTTTATAAACTTTTTCTTCGATTTAATTTGTAAAGAGACCAAAATTCCCTCTCCTCTTTCGATAGTTAAATCACCCAAATTGGTTAGATATAAGGTCCTGAGTTGGTTTTTTAAAAAACGTGAAGTTATGCTAAAAAGGTACTCTCTCCCTATTTTGAGCCTAGTTACTCCACTGAGGGATGCTGTTCTGGGATTAGGGATTAATATTGGGTCAGAAATTATACAAAATTGGGCCAGATCTGGGTTTACAACTTTATCGAGCTTTGTGAAAGATGGAATATGGTTGACTATTGATGAGATGGCTACTTTAATTTGTGGAAACTTTCTACTTATAGGTTCATATGCTCTCTTGCATAAATCTTTGGCTCAACTCGATTTAGCACAAAATAGTCAACTATTACAGTTAACAAATGACCTCTTTTGGTCCCCACTTTTTAAAAATCCCGGAAAATGGAAAAAAAGTTTAGCACAAGGTAGAGAGGAGGATATAAGCCTTAAAGCAATAAAAAAGTGGCAGAAGCAGGAAAACATTAAAATAACTGATAATTTTTGGAGTACCTTAAATAAATTTAATTTCACGGTTTTACGAGGCGCCAATTGGCGACGTATGCTTTTCTTTAGTAAGTGGCTCTTATATTATACTCCTGCAATCATGGCTAAAATGTATAACTCTGCATCGTCTAATTGTTTTAGATGCACACAACCGGACTTAGCTAATTGGTCGCATATAATGGCCTTTTGCCCTAAACTTAAGTCCTTTTGGAAAGGAATATTTTCTTTGATTTCACTTCATTTACATTTCCCGATTACTAGGTACGAAAATTTAATCATATTCGGATTGGACCTAGAATTAAATTTGCCCGAGTCTATGGTGAAACTTTTGTATATTTTGGTGGCAGTGGTAAGATCACTGATTCTTCAGCACTGGAAGACAGAAACAGTGCCAACTGTAGATGAATGGTTTCAAAAAAGTAGGAAAGTCAGGAAATCCGAATTTATTTTTGCACAAAGGACCGGGGCACTACGTAAATTTACTAAAATTTGGGGATCTTACTTTGACTAATAGTCATTTTTTAAATGGGGTAGATAGATTTCGATATCTGCTACTATATTTTAAATTGCTGAAATTTTCTTATATATGGTTTACGGGGGTTTCTCTTTTTTTTTTTTTTTTTTTTTTCTCTTGATGTAATTTGCTTTGCTCCAGCATATTGTATATGTTTGATAAAATGAAATTTTTTTTTTGTTCTATTGGATTGCCAAAAACTCAATAAAAATAATTATAAAAAAAAAAAAAAGTGTTGATGCAGCAGCTGGTTTTAACAGTTATTAAGGATTTGTTCTCTCATGATCAAATTATACAATCCTGTATAGTCCTTAACCTTACTACCCAATAACCAGCCTCCCAAAGCCTTAGTGGGACAATCTACAAAGTCAGTCCAGTCCTGAGTCTGTGTCTTCTGGGTATCCCTGAACAACAACCTGTATTGTTCAGTGGTTAGGCCAAATCCATCAATCAGAGCACTCTTCAGGACAGTGTAATTGTCAGCATCCTCACCACTAACTGTGAGGAGCTTGTCTCTACCTTTCTCAGAGAAGGAGAGCCACAAGATAGCTGCCCACTGACTTTGGGGTACCTGCTGTACTTTGCAGGCTCTCTCCAAAGCAGTTATCCATTTGTGGATGTCATCCCCACACTTGTAGGGAGGGACAATCTTGCTCAGGTGTCTATTGTCATAGGTCCTGTCTCTATCCTTAGGGATATTGCTGCCACCAGTGGGATCTAACCCACTTAACTTCTGCTCTCTGGCCAGAGCAAGCTTCTCTTTGGCAAGGGCAAGTTCTTCCCTCTCAATCCTCAGATTGGCTTCCCTCATTCTGGCCTGATGCTCTCTTCTCTGTGGAGAAGTCATTCCCCTGTGAGAAGAGGCATTGGAGCTATTAGAGACATGGGAGTGGATAGATTCCCTTGAAGGGGATCTTCCTCTCCTGCTTCTCTGGTTAAGTTCACTTGAGGGTCTGAATGGGGGGACCCCAGTCAGACTCCCATGTAGGCTTAAGTTAGCCTGGCTAAGTCTCCCAACTTGGACCTGGCTGTCTACCTCATCTTCTGAAGTCCCTTCTGACTCATCTGTAGTGGGTAGACCCTCACCTGTACCTAGGGTACTAACCTGGGAGGCTCTCTGAGCATCATACTCCTCTAAGATCTCCACTAGTTGAATGAGGGTAGGGTTTGAACCCTGTTTTAACTTTCTGGAGGTACACAATTGTCTCATCTCGAGAAAAGGTAGGGTATCATATCTAGAGGGTATCTTTTTAGGATCTACCCCTCCTGAGAGAGAATCAACTTGATCTCCTCTCAGAGACATGATCTAGTGAGGGTGTGGTGTGTGCACCTACCTACACTAGTTGTATCTACTATACCTCTCTAGTAGTTGTAGTCAGGGTGTGCTAGGCCCTTCAACCTACAACAACTAAGTCCAGTAGGACTTAAGTATTTATAATCTATGTTATATGTACCTAACAATATCTGTGAGATCTTTCAATTTAGTATCTCAAGATTACAATGGTATTACAACAGTAAGCTCAGATCCCAACCGCTGCTCGCCAATGTGAGAAGTTGGCCTGATATATGATGTTACTAATTCTAGTGTACACCTTGTATCAGTCCAAACAACCCTTATGGTGATTGGTTGTAAAGTCAACCTTATAGACCAGCTATCCTAGTGGTAGCATGGACAAGAGCAGTCTTAGGCTAAACTCTGTATGGCATGTGAAGCCAGCTGTTATACCATTTGTAATCCCTTGAATACCAAATGAAAGGACACCACAACAGATATATATAAAAATAGAATGTATTTATTCTAGTGTGGTAAATAATTTAATTACCGGGACTTAATTTGATACAGAAACATAATAAAAATAGCTCAGTAAATAAGAGGCAGAATCCGTGGTATTAGAGGTTCGGAATGGGCTTTATTCCAATGGATGATTCGAATCGGTTGCTCCAAGTTCCATCACCACGAAGGTTCAGGAAGTGAAGTACATACATTATTGATAATTATTCACTTTTATACAATAGGCATTACAGTGAAGTAAATGCAAGAGGCGTAACAATTGATAGCAAAGATAACATTTCACATGCGTAGCTGAAGGAGGCGTAATTGGGTGTAACAAGGAAAACGTCATTGGTTATAATGTCACATATGGGTGGACCTATGAAATAATTTCGCAATGTCAGCAGAAATACTTGGCAGAGATGCGCGCGCAGCAGTATGACGTGTGATTGACGTGCAACTAGGGGGTGAAGGGGACTTGACATTTAATTCTACATGTGGCGACAGAAGTCTGGAGGGTCAAGTCAACCTAATCCCAAATCATATCTAACATCCTATGTTTAAAGAACTATGTTATCCAGAAGAGAGGTCTCTTAGAGTAGAATCTTATTCTATACTGACTATACTGACTGTTAGTGCGTGTACAAGCGTCTAAGTGTCTACACTAGATGCGAGGGCAGGAATCTTCCATAGTAACAGGGCTATGAATTACTTGCATGAAGACAGAGAAGCCGGGCCTTTGCTCGGTAGCTGGAAGAATGTTTACTGAAACTACTAGACAGGAATGCATTGGGCAGGGGGCGGAGCAGATAATTTCGAAGGTGTAATACAGTTTCTTGGCAGGCAACAGGCTGATGTCAGGCTTCGTGAGCCGCGCAGGGAATGAGACAAAGTTCATGGTCACAGATGCAGGCTCAGACTGGAGCTTCAGAGGCAGAAAGCAAGAAAAGCTTGATGACAGAATCAGGGCCTACTTGCCTGGACTGTAAAATGGCATAAGTAAACCATATAAAGCCGGTGGCCTTTCATACTTAGGAATGGAATATCCGGCCTATTCATGGCGGATCTGAAAGAGGACATGTTGACGGTGGACGCACATGTGTTTGCGTCTTCATAACTGGAACTGGAGGGAGCATACATGTACTTGTGATTCATACATGAAACCGTTGGGGTCCAAGATAGGGGACATAACTGATCAGAAAAATCCATATTTCCACATTCCCTCCTTGTCCCCTACTTGCCCGTCAAGAGATATCAATCTTCATCAATCCATTGATCTGTTCATATAGCATCATTTGTTCTTCTTTTTTTTTCTGGGACGAATGAAATCTTGGTGATGGGACACACGATGTGGCACACAGACCACAAATCGCTGGTCCACATTGTAGGCATAGACAGCAACTGAATAGTATGAGGAAGCCAATACCTAGGAAGGATAGGACCTTCCATCCAAAGGTAGATAATACATTCCAAAACCAACCGGACCAAGTCCAGGTGCCTGGATTCTGGTGTATCTGGCTTACAATCTTATGAAGGCGAGTTATGGCTTTATATACAGATGGCGAATTTTCTGGTATGAAAATGCAACAACTTGATCCGATGACCCTACAAGCTCCGCCCCTATCGGCCAGGATGACGTCAAGGACAAGACGATTTTGAAGCACAACAATCCGCATAGCAGACTGTTCTTCTGTTAAATTGCCTAAGGCGGAAATAGTTTCGTTCACTACTGCTTCAAGGGGTCTAGTTAATCTACGTATCAGCTTACTATTGGTAACGGTACCTATATAGGGAAAGAGACCTTTATTGAAATCTGTGTATTTTTCCCATGCTGTTTCAGTGTAATCGACAATTGGGAGATCTCTCCTTTCTCTATTGTGTACTAAATGAGTATTTCTGTGATAATCGGGAGGAGCTAGGAAAACAGGTGGCAAAAGAAATCCAATGTAGCAGGTACCATCCCAATCTAGAGGCAAACGTACATATGCCGTCTGACCACATATAAAATAGGAATGGCGGGAAGCTCTAAATGTCGACTTGCCTTGATCACTGAATTCTATCACAGTGGTGCATCTACTATGGCCCATATGTATGGAACCATTCTTTCTTACACATAATTCACCTTTTACTGGAAATACTGACATGGCGGGCAAAATTGGAGTAGCTTCGGATTCGACATTTAGGATCATAAGATTAAGCGTAAAATTACCTAATCCATATACTTCATTTTCTAGATCAGTTCCTGTTCTCTTGGGAAGTCCCTCCTTGTTAGGGTAGCAGACTTTAAGTAAAACTAAGTTCAAATTTCCCCATACCCAGTTGTCTTGATAAACTGCAGAATTTGAATCTAGGGAATTAATTAAACTAAACCATGCTCCACAGGAGCCGTTGTGTGTGAATGGGTATGGAAAAAGAGGTAGAATTCCTTTATAATTCTGATAGGGAGGGAGTCGGCCACATATCCAACAATTTGTAGCATTGCTAACCTGATGGGAATGATGTAACATACTAATAAAAGTGTTATTGCGCAGCGCAAATCTATACGATAATTCATGCGGGGGTAGGTCACTAAAAGAATGTTCAGCAGTAACATTATAAATATGTCTAGAAATAGGATAATATATGTGCAACAATATACTTGCAGTAATTATTAAAAGACTTAGGAAAAACAAAATTAATAACGTCACTGTGCAATGACTACGCAGTGATTTACAGTATGCATGTCGTTTCCACATTTTTCGGGTGTTTTCTCTATTCAGATCTAAGGGATACATGTCAGAGACAAATTCGACCGCTTCACCTTGGAGAGGACTTAAACAATCAAATTTCCCGACCGGTTAGATCTGAGTTTTAGTTTATATTGTTCGTGACTACTGGTTTCAACAAAAGGAAGTTTTGAGTCAATGGGTGAAGACACACAAGGTGTGGTGTTTACGTCCGATGGTAGTCCATGAAATTTCTTGATATGACTTGAATGTATCCAGCCTTTTCTGCCCTCGATCTTCACGGCTGTCCTTGTGGTGAGCAAGACCAATTGCGGTGACTTCCACCTAGGATCCAGCTGAGTCTTTCGATCAAAGTTCCTCACGAGGACCAGATCCCCCGGAACTATGTCATGGGGTTTCACCTCAGTGTTGTCAGGAAAAGCTGCAGCTACCTGTGAACGACAAGATTGTAGTGCAGACATCAAAGAAGCCAGG
This sequence comes from Triturus cristatus, assembly GCF_964204655.1. Classification (NCBI taxonomy): domain Eukaryota; kingdom Metazoa; phylum Chordata; class Amphibia; order Caudata; family Salamandridae; genus Triturus; species Triturus cristatus. Next base: position 1,202,783,595 of record NC_140584.1, read on the forward strand.
TAATCTGTCAGCATATTACAGTCAACATCAGTTATTTTGCGTGGTATAGGCGTCCCCCACATATTTGGTGGTCTGCCAAAGATCACCTCATACGGGGATAGCCCTGTTCGAGAGTGTGCTACCATTCTCATGTAAAAGAGTGCAACTGGTAAGGCTACTACCCAGTCGACACCCTTCTCTCTGCATATCTTGGACAATCTGATTTTCAGAATCTGATTATGTCTTTCTACGAGACCTGCTGCTTCGGGGTGTCGGACACAGTGGAATTTCCACTGATAGCCTAACAAAAGTGAAACGTGTTTCATTAGTTCGGATGAGAACGGCTGGCCGTTATCTGAGTAGACAGCACGTGGTAAACCGTATCGTGAGAAGAATTCTCGAACTAACTGTTTGGCAGTAGTCGGGGCAGTGTAATCTGAAACCGGGTATGCCTCTGTCCAACGGGAAAGAGCACAGACAACTACGAGAACATATTTGAATCCTCGACATCGTTCCATCTGGATATAATCCATCTGGAGGACTTCAAAAGGGTGATCAGGAGACTGAAATCCACCCTGTTCTACGGGAACGCTTTTTCCTGGGTTGAACTGACAACAGATCATACAGGTACGAACTTTTTGTTTAGCTGCTGCTCGTAAATGTTTATTGAACCAAATGTGTTGGATGCTGTCTAGCATAGCTTTTTCTCCTAGATGTGCTGGACTATGTATAGTGTTAATAATAACTTGGACCATTGAATCAGGAAGGAACCACACAGATTTTTCCTTCGTCATCCATCCTTGGTCCGTTTGAATCCCTCCTAATTCAGTCCATTTCTTTATTTCGTCTGGAGTAGCATGTGTCTGTATGTCAATTACGTCAAGAGCGGGATCTTTAATCGTCATACAATGTGTTGGCGTCGGGACTATTGTCTTTGTCATGTCGGATGTTTGAGTTTGAGCAGTCTGTTTAGCTGTTCTGTCAGCTAGATCTTTGCCTTGAGAAATGATATCAGTAACTTTCGTATGAGCTTTACATTTCATAATTGATATTGCAGTGGGTAGATGTATTGCATCTAATAAGGCATGAATGAGGGGTCCGTGCTGAATGTGGGCACCGTGAGAAGTTAAATAACCTCTCTCTCGCCACAGCACGCCGAAGTCATGTACAACTCCGAATGCATAACGTGAATCAGTGTATATGTTGACTTTTTTATTTGCGGCTTGAATACAGGCTTGTGTCAGAGCGACGAGCTCTGCTGCTTGAGCGGACAAGGTATTTATGCAATTTGTTTCAATGATTTCAGTGTCTGTTGTGACTGCGTAAGCGGCCACTAACTCTCCTGTACTTGTTCTCATACATGAACCATCTACATACAACGTCAGGTCTGGGTCTGACAATGGGACATCCGTCAAGTCTTGTCTAGGTTTCGTCGTGATTGTAATAACGTCAATGCAGTCATGCGCTAGTGGGTCTGTTCCAATTACGGGTAAAAGTGTGGCAGGATTCAATGTGTTACAACGTCTGATTTCTATATGTGGTTGGAACAATGTTAATTCATACCCTGTAAGTCGCGCTATAGTTAAATGTTGTGTTTGCGTTCGATTCAAAAGAACCTCTACTGCATGTGGTACTTGTACTGTCAATGGATGTCCTAACACTATGGCATCGCTTTGTCTGATTGCTAAAGCTGTCGCTGCCACTGATTTTAGGCATGCAGGCAAAGCCTGAGCTACGGGATCTAATGTACTAGAAAAATAAGCACACGGTTTGTGTGATCCTGCTTGTTCCTGTGTGAGTACTGACAAGGCAGTACCTTCGCGTTCTGTAACAAAAAGTGTAAACTGTTTATTGTAACATGGTGTTGCTAAAACCGGTGCTTGACATAAAGCTTTCTTTAAGCTTTCAAAAGCTTGTGTATGTTCCTGAGTCCAAGGGAGAACAGTCGATGTGGCTGCCTCCTGTGTTGTCAACTGAATGAGTTGTTTTGCTAGAAATGCATACTGAGGGATCCACTGCCTACAATATGAAGTGAGGCCTATAAAAGCCCGCACCTCCTTTTGTGTCTTGGGTATTGGCATGTTAGCTATTAACTGAATGCGGTCGGGTGTAAGCTGCCTTCCCTCCTTGGACAGCGAGTGTCCAAGATAAACAACTCGCTGGACACAGAATTGCAGCTTGGAAGGGGACACCTTGTGCCCCTTTTCGGCTAGAAATTGTAAAACTGTCAGTGATGCTTTCTCACATTCAGGTTCGCTTCTGGCGGTGATCAGCAGATCATCGACATATTGAAGCAGGGCAGTGTTTACTGGCATGTGGATACTGTCGAGTTCTCGTTTCAGTGCTTGGCTATAGATGCTGGGGCTTTCTGTAAATCCTTGAGGTGCGCGTGAGAATTTAAAGCTACGTCCATTTAAACTAAATCCGAACAAGTATTGGCTTTCCGGATCTATAGGGACGCTGAAAAAGGCATTTTTGAGATCAATTACAGTAAAGAATGTTGCTTCAGAATCAATAGCTGTCAGTAATGACGAGATATCTGGGACCACAGGGAATTGTGGCACAATGCATTTGTTCAATTCGCGCAGCTCAATAACCAATCGATATACTGGCGGGGCCTTCGGATCTGTTCGTTTAAGAATCGGAATTATCGGTGAATTACATACATTGGAGTCTGTTTCTACAACCACTCCTTGGGCAATGAGCTCGTCAATGATTTGTAGTAAAGCCACTACAGCATCTGGTGGTAACTTGTATTGTCGCATTCGTGGTAGTACCACTCCTGCCTTTAGTGTAACTCGATATGGTGTAATATTCATGCAACCAACATCAGTAGGGCCTTGTGCCCATAGATGTGTAGGTAAAGTCTGCAATCGGGGATCCATGTCTCGAGACACATAATGACCTTTGAAATCACGTAAAAACAATCTTACTCCTTCCGGAGAACAACATATTATAGCTCCTAGAGCTTTCAGTGTTTTTATACCTAACAAGTTTTCTGGACATGATTTAGTAAGCAATAAATCTGTAGTTCTGGTCAAGGGTCCTATCGTAAGTGGAAGAGGCTGTGATACTTCATTAACAATAGGTTTTCCTGAAAAACCAAGGGAAATATTCTGTGAGCCTGAGAGGGGTGCCCCTGGAACTTCACTACGTTTTATGGTTGTTCGACTTGCCCCTGTATCGAGTAAAAATTTTCTGTCTTGACCTAATAATTCACTATGTACATAAGGTCCTTCTTGGTCTACAGGGACCTCGATAAGGGGTAAGTCAACTTCCCTCTCTAGGCTGTTTCATGCATATCGTTGATAATCAGGATAGTCGTACTGTGCGGTCTGGTACAGCTGTCGTGTCGTGGTTTGTGTGGCAGCAACAGGCAGCGTAGGTGCAGCTGGCACAAACTGTATAGACTGTTGTGGAGCTGGCATGGACTGTGCATGCTGCGAGGCTCCTTGTTCATTCTGATCCTGTCTAAGTGGCCGTGGTCTTTCTTTTGTAATACCTGTGGCGATATTACGCTTCAGGACTGGACAATCGTGTATATAATGACCTGGTTGTTTACAATAGTTGCATGTCCCTTTTACAGGTCCTGCTGAATCACCGGAATGTGTCGTACCCTTTTTATGTCCTTCAGCTGGAACTGTCTGGGAGACCAGCATTTTCATTTTCGTGTCTTTCATGCGTCTTTGTTCATGATCTTGTTCCTCTCTAATTCTATTGTGATGGTACTGTAACATTTGTAACATTTGTGATGGGGTGTTACCTTGCCAGGTACTCTCGAATTTTAATACTCTATTCTTCACTTGGGGCAAGGAATTTTCAACTAATTTTGTCACAAACAGATGTGGGTATGATTCGCTACTTGCTTTTATGCCACTATTTATACCAAAACATTTTTCAAATCGTGCATAGAAATCACTAGTGTCTTCATCTTGCTTTTGTTTACAGGCTGAAATTGCACCCCAGTCTTCCTTTTTCGTAGTTAATAAACGTGGCAGTACCTGTACTAGTAAACCTGGTAGTGCTTTAGTTTTGTCCCCAAGCCCCGAACCTGGACCTCGGGCCTTTTCTTCATTTTCTAATGCTGTCCAGTCTATCTTTTGGTCTCCCACCTCCCACTCTTTTTCCTTGAGTTTTTCATAAATGCCAGCAGGCATCAATACCTTTAATATTGTCATAATGTCGGGATAGGTAAACTCTCCCATGAGTAACATGTCTTTAATTTCTCGGTGGAAACCCGCTGGGTCTTTGTCATGACTGGGTACCACTTATCTCTCTTCGTGTAGGCGTTCTATTTCTTTACGGATCTTTCGGCACATGGCTATTATACAGTTTTGCTTATCATGTCTCCCTTCTGATATATTCTGGCTCCATCTGGTAAGAATTTGCATTGCTTCCGGGTCTACCCCCGGTCGGTCTTGATTTCTGATCACACAATTTATGAGGAAACGTAACAGTTCCCCCTGTATTTCCACTTTCTGGTATTCCATAGCTCTGTTAATACATTCAGAATCTCGCCCTGTTTGGACAAAATGATATATATTATCTAGATGCATAGTCATTCCTGGTAACTTCCCTAAATACACCGCGGCTCGTCTGATACGTAATGATGCCATGATCATTTCGTCCTCTTTGCCGGGCACAGGGTCATATCTACAATCTACAAGAAGTTCCTTAAGCGTGCGGGCATTTATGAGTTTGGGGGTACGTGGATGTGCTGACTCTTGAAAAGTAAGTTTATTTATTCTGGGTGGCGTAGAAAAAATATTGGTAGCACCTCCCGTAGCCCCGTCTGGGGTATCGGGCGTGAAAGGATTCGTTGAACGCGATACAGCAACTATAGGTGTGGGCACAGCTATAGAAGTAGCTGTAGGAACAGATGTGGAAACAGATGTGCTTGCCGGAACTTGTGTCAGGATTTGGTGCTGTAGAGATACAGATACAGGATCTTGGCGTTGAACCTCCCCGGCCGACGGTCTATGTGGGGCGGGGTTAGCATACTCGGGAGCTGCGTCATCTAAATATGAGGAAAGAAAAACATCTTCTGCGGTTCTAGGATGCCCCTTGGGATGTACTTTTATTGGAAATAATGGGGGTGGCAAGTCTTTTGGTATCCCCGCAGTAGCCTTAGGTAATCCCTCGGCCAGAAGGGGATACATACCCTTCATAAGGGCATTTCTTTGTCTGTCTACTTGTTCTGATTTCACTCGTGTACCTTCTTCAATTAATAGATTTTCTCGGACTTCATTTGAATTCTCTTTACTCTTCTCTTCCTGTCTACGTGCTTTTTCTGTACGTCTATACGATTCTTTACGCCATAATTCAATGGCGTCTTTCTGTGATTGTCTAGCTTTCTTTTTCCATAATTCTTCCTCTACTTTCACGATGCACTCTGCATCCCAGGTCCCAGCTGCGGGCCACCTCTGGCTTTCTGGTAATTCCTTAGTGTAGTCTACCCATAAATCAAGAAATAATATAGCGTCTAAGCCGTGTTTATGATACATGAAGTACCCTGGAGTGTCCCTAGGAGGAATAGGAACAGCTTCTTCGAGTACCCCTTTTCTAGTTGTGATCTGTCTTAATTTCGAAAAGAGCGGCATATTGAGAACTGATCTGATACTTGATCTTGAACAAACTTAATACAATAAACACGATAATGAACAGTCATTCATACCACAATATGCAGAACGTATTAACACATTTAACATTTAACATTTAAATGAGCAAACAATGATGATAACGATCTAAAGAAACTTAATCACTAAACATAATACTCGGCATTTACTGAATTATTCTGAATTTATATACTTGATATACTAGATATACTGCTAAACAGTACAGATACACTGCTAAAACAGTGCAGACCGGATTTGTGTACCCAAACCCGTCTGGACCGGCACAACTTATGTGCACGCCAGAACGCCTCCCCAGTAATGGTACTCACCGGGTAGCTCGGAACGGAAGGCCTCGGAACGGAACTGAACTGAACTGGACCGGACTGGACTCGACTCGACAACTTCGGACACTTCTGAGCTTCGGAAACCTGGTGGGCCTCTGTATACCTCGGATCTTGCTCTCTCAGCTAGGCTCTGGTCGGGATACTTCGCACTTCTCACCGCCTCGTCTGGGTGTTGATCGCAGCCTCAGTCGCCCCCGCTTGACCGGAGGGAGATACAGGAAATCCTGCTGGTACGCGTTGTTGTCCGTCCAGCTGTGGCAGGAGACCGGGCCTGCAACGCACCGCCGGCGCGTGAGATGAGAAAGTGTCCCTGTTCGGGCGCCATTCATGTGGTAAATAATTTAATTACCGGGACTTAATTTGATACAGAAACATAATAAAAATAGCTCAGTAAATAAGAGGCAGAATCCGTGGTATTAGAGGTTCGGAATGGGCTTTATTCCAATGGATGATTCGAATCGGTTGCTCCAAGTTCCATCACCACGAAGGTTCAGGAAGTGAAGTACATACATTATTGATAATTATTCACTTTTATACAATAGGCATTACAGTGAAGTAAATGCAAGAGGCGTAACAATTGATAGCAAAGATAACATTTCACATGCGTAGCTGAAGGAGGCGTAATTGGGTGTAACAAGGAAAACGTCATTGGTTATGATGTCACATATGGGTGGACCTATGAAATAATTTCGCAATGTCAGCAGAAATACTTGGCAGAGATGCGCGCGCAGCAGTATGACGTGTGATTGACGTGCAACTAGGGGGTGAAGGGGACTTGACATTTAATTCTACATGTGGCGACAGAAGTCTGGAGGGTCAAGTCAACCTAATCCCAAATCATATCTAACATCCTATGTTTAAAGAACTATGTTATCCAGAAGAGAGGTCTCTTAGAGTAGAATCTTATTCTATACTGACTATACTGACTGTTAGTGCGTGTACAAGCGTCTAAGTGTCTACACTAGATGCGAGGGCAGGAATCTTCCATAGTAACAGGGCTATGAATTACTTGCATGAAGACAGAGAAGCCGGGCCTTTGCTCGGTAGCTGGAAGAATGTTTACTGAAACTACTAGACAGGAATGCATTGGGCAGGGGGCGGAGCAGATAATTTCGAAGGTGTAATACAGTTTCTTGGCAGGCAACAGGCTGATGTCAGGCTTCGTGAGCCGCGCAGGGAATGAGACAAAGTTCATGGTCACAGATGCAGGCTCAGACTGGAGCTTCAGAGGCAGAAAGCAAGAAAAGCTTGATGACAGAATCAGGGCCTACTTGCCTGGACTGTAAAATGGCATAAGTAAACCATATAAAGCCGGTGGCCTTTCATACTTAGGAATGGAATATCCGGCCTATTCATGGCGGATCTGAAAGAGGACATGTTGACGGTGGACGCACATGTGTTTGCGTCTTCATAACTGGAACTGGAGGGAGCATACATGTACTTGTGATTCATACATGAAACCGTTGGGGTCCAAGATAGGGGACATAACTGATCAGAAAAATCCATATTTCCACACTAGTCAAAATACCCTCAGCACTCTTTATGAGATTCGAGGTAAGTACAACACAGTCTTATTTAAGCATACATTAAGTCACACAGGTAAGTAATACAGTTAGGCCCTAGGGGCCACGCAAACCATATACTAAGTAAGTGGTATAAGAACCACTGTCACGAACACAGGATAGGCCTAGGCCTAGGGAATCGCTGGGGCTACACTATACTACCAAAGGTTAGGAAGTGGGAGGCCCACAGGATTCAGGTGCAGAGTGGAAACACTCACGCGTAATGCGTAAAAGTCGATAGAAATAGTAGTTATTAGAAATTAACAGTTTTAGGACACTTCTGGAATAGCTAGGAGTTCGAGACTTGGAAACTAGACCCTAGGATAGTCAATACCCTTGTGAGCACCGGAGTACTCAAGTTACCTAGCCCACGGGTGCATAGGTGTGAACTTGCGTCGGGTTTCGTCGTTGACTCCTATGGATGCCTGAAGGAAAGTTGCTGACAGGCAGCCAGTGAAGAGTGTCCGGTGGATCCCAAGGATGGAATCAAGAAGGAAGGATACCTGCAAGCAGAAGGGACAGAGTCTAGGTCACCAGCCAGGAGCCGGGAAGGAACCAGGAAGGAACCAGGCGATGTCGTGCAGATGCAGGTGAAGAGGTGAAGCTTGTCGCAGCAGCCACGGGTACCAGGAGGCGTCGTGGACGACCAGGACCAGGAGGCGAGCTGTCCCACGAAGGCTCTTGCTGTCGGCGGCGTCGATGTCGAGTTAGGACCCAACAAGCCTTGGCAAGCGGAACCCACGCAGGATGGAGGACTTGCTTCTGGTGCAGACCAGGAAGGTCTGGGGTGCTTCTCTTTCACAGAGGAGCGAGTGCCAGTCTGGAGGAGCCGGACCAGCAAGATGAAATCAAAGGTTCGTCGTCGCAGAGGTCACTAGCCAACGGGCCAGCAACCGGACAACACGTCGAGCAACTGAGGTGCAGAAGGGCCTCACGCACAACACGTGAAGTGTGGGGAGCTGATCTTCTTTGCAGATGGTGCTCGGGATGGGGGCTTCTCAATTCCCCAAGCACAGCCTCGAGGAAGCCTCAGAAGTCGCGCTAGTCAGTTAATAGCCACTTTTCCCAAGTCGCCGGTCCCACGTCCCTCGTCGCCTCCACGGGTCTCAGCTTTGCTGCAGATGTGGATCTGGGTCAGAGGTGTCTGGAAGTCTCGGGGCCGGTCAGTCTCTGCAGTCGTCCCTCGTAGGATCAGTCGCAAAGCAAGCAGCGGTCGCTGGATGGTGCCTGGTTGCCCAGGGTGGTCACTCCTTGGCCACAAGGGAGATTCTTCAGTCTTCTTCCTGAGGTCGAATGTCGAAGGTCCAGAGTTTCTGTTCAAGTTGCAGATTCAGGATAATCTATTTTGCAGGGCTCAGCTACCTACCGATATACTGGGCTAGTGGGCTGGGCTACCTGCAAGGTCCCTCCTATGGGTGGGACCAGGAAGGGGAGTGGTTACAGCCCCTTTCCTTTGTCCAGTTTCGCGCCAGAGCTGGGGCTGGAGTGCCCCAGCGCAGGTTTGAACTGGACTATGCATGGGACACCTTGTGTGCCCCAGGCAGTGTCTAGTTTCTTTCATCCCTCCCTGTCCCAATACACTAAGTCGTGTCTGGGGTGGTTGCTCGCACCTCCCACGGCAGGAAACCTATTGTCCAAGCCTCCCTCGCTGGAAGGACTCCCAGCAGCTGGAGGTCAGACTTGTGTCTGTGGCAGCAGCATCCATTTTGTGATGCTGGGGCTCTGGTTAACTTTAACCGGGAAAGTAGGTTTCAACATGTCTTCTCCCTCTAGAAGGGAAGAATAATATCCTCATTGCCAGAAATGGTATGGGGGTATTATTCCAAAGTGTTAGACACCTTACACGACATGTTTTGATAAAGCCAAACCATAGTTACCATAACCGTTTAAGATTATAAGGTACTTTAAGAGTATATGGTAGGCTATATCATAGAACAGCTATAAGGACATGGTTCCGTAAGTTGCAGGCAGGCTCAGCTCATGCTAGAGCACCATCTCACATGTTACCAAGCACTCTGACTCCAGGATTGTTAAGGCCTGCCATAGGAGTGGCTGATAGGTACACATGTGTCTATATGTAAGGTAGGTATAGGAATACTACACCTAAGCAAGGGGTGATTACACGACCTTGCCCCAGCTGAGTGATCAGCCAGTTGTGTCATAATGGAAGGCCAGGCCAGGGGTGGCACAATACATGCTGCAGCCCCTGGTAGGCCTAGGGTACACCTATGCCCTGGGTACCTAAGGTACACTATACAGGGGCCAATAAGGTGATCCTTACCAATTGGGTTATGCACCTAAAGTTCATAGTATGAATTTAGAGAGAGAACAGCTGGGCTGTGGGGCTGATTGGCAGGCCCACAGCCACATCTAAGTCGAAAACCAGTGAAGCAAAAGCAAAAGCAAAAAGTGGGGGTGAACATAGAAAGCACCCCCACTGACACAGAACTGGAAGGAACTGGGCCACCGGCCCTTCACTAGGTGTCTGACTGAAAGGACGTGGGGGAGAACAAAGGGGACCACGAAGAGCGCCTTCACCCCTACCGGGCGAGAAGACATATTCTGGCTTGACGGGGAATGAGGGGTCCCCAGTACCCCCCCTAGTGCTCCCAGGAGAGGCGATGCGTGATACTTCATTTGGGTACCAGGGGTAGAGCTGTGATGTTTGGCCCAGGGGTATGAAAAGGGCAAGGCCCAAGGGAATCGCCAAGTTTAGCGCTATTGAATCACTGAGCACTACATTCTGCTTGAGGGCCATATCTGATGTGTAGCGCTATATTCAATGCTAAGTTTAAAAGCGCTATTGATTATGTTATGCTGTGTTTGACGCTCCCAAGGATCACCTGATGGCGCACTTGATTTCATTCCAGGTCTAAGGTATTTATGTACTGCCAATCTAGTCACAATGAAATGTTCTGACCCTAATGTGATATAGATAAAAACTGATTGGTTTCATTTGAAAGAAAAGAGAAACATGATAAAAGGAAAGATAAAGCTTTTCTAACTTTTCTAATCTCTTGGTGTAGCGTTGTTTTTAGTGGTGGTACGCTGGAGTGCTGAGGTGAGTGTGATGCAAGCACGACATGTTACTCTGGAACGAGGCCTTTCCACCTGAGCCAAGCTACCATAGGGCTCTAGGTCCAACAGCCACCACCCATTTAGCTGCAGTGTCCGTGGGTAGCACTCTCTGGGCATCCTGATGCCACCCAACCAGTATTGCCCAGAGAAGCAATAACAGGAAATATGGAAGAGGAGGGCGTGGACGGTTTGGGGGCTATAGAGTAAAGACATTTAAGACAGGATAGACATGTAACGATTGCAAGATGCCAGGACATTTCATTAGAGATTGTAGGTTCAAAAAGAGAAGATGAGCTTAACAACCAGACAAGGGCAACATATTGCCAAACAATGGCACCACCTGGTGGTATTGTGGCACAACCTGCCACGAGTCCCCAGGTGGTATACCTCTCACAGTCACAAATGCAACTGCCACCTCAACCACAGCTCCAGCAGTTACAGCAACCCATGCCTCAAATACAGTACGGGCCACAACAGACAGTGCAGCCCACCTTGCAGCACAAGAACTCACATGGAGGGTTGTCAGGGGAGGGAACCCATTCCAGCAAAATTACATTGGAGAATATGCCCAATGAAGCCGCAGAGTAGTCTCATGTGTCCAGTCTTATTAGTAACCAACAGGCCAGATGATGAACCCACTGTGATGGTAGCCATGAATTACAAGGAGAGTACACATTTCTCATTAACACTGGCATCACAAGGTCCTCTATCCGTGAGATGGGGCTTCCACAGTCAAATTCATCAATGGACACACAGGGGTTCCTGGGCTGTGATGAGGGTTCCATTCACTACACCTGTGTAAATAGGGGGGAGGTATGTTGACGGCTGACTCATATTTTTCCCAAATGCCCCAGCTAACTTGCTAGATCGTGAACTCATGGCAAAGTTAAACGTGACTATTCACTTTGAAAAGGATGGATGTATGATATGTTTAACACCAGGAATATCTCGTACAAGCATCATGACTATGGTCACACACCTTTTAGGCTCACCCCGCCCAATTATAGCAAGATTAATGAACTACAGAGATCGGGGCAACATCCTACATATCGCCCAGAACTATTGAGGGGTAGAATGTTAATATTTACCCAGACTACACATCCCTAGTCTAACGCCAACAAGGTGACTTTCTACCCATTAAAAAAGAAATACAGTGCCACTATTAACTCAAATATGCCCTAATCTTGCCAGCACAAGAGGCTGAGCAATGGCTGGAATCCCGCGGGCTAAAGTCTGGTCAAACAGACCCCCTTGATGAATGACTTGGACTGTCAACAGTGAAAGGACAGTAGACGACGAGATATGGTTGGCAAGTCTTTCCCACCAAAGGCACAGATAAAGGTGGAACAGGACCAAGCACTAACTGCTGTTAAAAATTGTACTGACGTCCTTGACAATAATAGTTCTAATGCTGTGGAGTGAAGAGAGCGGAGGGGGGAGATTTTGCAGATTCTGGGACGGAGACTGAAGGAGAGCGGCTTTGGACGATCGCCCCAATGTCTTTGGATCATATTGTTTAAGCCTCACAAACACTCCTAGGAAAACTCTCTAAAGCAGGGCTCATGGTAAAAAGAGAAAAATGCAAAAAAAGGGTCGGTTCAGTATATTATCTTGATCATACCATATCAAAGGAGGGATTTAAACCAAAGAACATTTTGGTGGATGCAGCTAAGTGAGCACCGTACCCTACCAACAAAGAAGAATTGAGATCGTTTGTAGTAAATGTGACGGGCTGCGTGCTAACCTCAAGAAAGGGGTAACATTTTGAATGGAATATACTCAAGAATGAGATAATCAATGCTCCCTCATTAGGATCCTTTGATATAGGGAAAAAGACTGTACTGACAACAGATGCTAGCATTAAGGGGCTGGGAGCCACATTGCCCCAAACTATTAATGGTACTGAATGTATAGTGGCATTTGCATCAAGGTGACAGTCTAATGCTTAACGTAATTATTCAGTAATAGAAAGAGGGTATTCTTGGCTTGTAACTGGGCAGTGAAACATTTAGCATTTTTTCTATGGGGAATGCCATTCATCATCAGGTTTGACCATAACCAACATATGTATTTGTTCACCACCAAGGGGGCAGATCATAGTACATCTAGGATTGCCAAATGGCTAGTAAGCTTGGAAGGGTTGACGTAAATGCTTGGAAGGGTTGACGTAAATACTTGAATACATTCTTGGAAAACACAATCAGGCCGCAGACTATTTGCCACGGTCACCATTACCAATAGGGAGTCTGACAAAGCTGCTGAATTTCTCATTCTAGAAATGATGGTGCCAGCATTAACAGAAAAACAATGGAGTGAGAGTATGGGCCAAGACACCTGCTTAAAAAACATTAAGAAAGATCTAGTGGGGGGCGTGGCCAAGCCGCGGGCTGAGATGGCTGCGCGGTGCTGAAGCTCCGTCGCCGGCCCAGCAAAATCACGGATGTCCCCGGCCCCCCGAACGGAGTAATGGACAGCGGGCGATGACGCTTCACCCCCCAGTCCCCAGGTTGAATCTTTGACTCCGGTTGGCCCGCGGAACCATCAGCGGCGGTCCCGAGGGCGGCTGGCCCGGAGGGCAGGCGGAGACAAAATGGCGGCTTGAATCGGCGCGTCGGAGAGGTCGAGGAGACGGCGGAGGCCGGCACGGACGCAGGTACCGCAGGGAGGCTGGGGGGGGGGGGGGGGGAGGTGTGGACGCCTGGGAGCGGGCTGTATGGGGTCTGCCTGACCCCCCCCCGCTGCTGCTCGTGCGGGGCTGGTCGAGTGGTCGGCAGCTGCCCGGCGCCGCTTGGCGGCTCCGCTAGCCTAGCTTCCCCGAGTCCCTCGCTGAATTAAGCGGGTGAGGTCGTAGGGGGCGGACGGCGGCTAGTTTGCGGTGGTGGGGGGCGGGAAGGCTTACCGTTCTGTGCCGGGCGCCTGGGTCGCTCCTGCCCCCTTCATTGGGCCGTCTCTGTTGGTGGCGTGTGCTCTGGGTGCTGGGCTGTCCTGCCTGTTTGACCGGACGCCTGGGCCTCCCGCCCTTACGGCCTGACTCCTGTGTTCTGCGCTGCTGGGGCCGGCATGGGTTTCTGCTCCCTCGTCCTGCGGGAGTCCTGAAGAGCCGCGCTGGAAATCATTGGTCCGGACCAGAGTAGCGGTTGCTGGGCGGCCTGGTCTTCGCGTTGCTGTGACGCTTGTCCTGGGGCAGTGCTGCCTGGAGGCCCGTGCGGCGTTCTATGGCCTGAACTGCCTGGTTGAGCTGGTGGCGCTCTGACACGCTGCCCTCACCGGGTTCCTGAGAGGGCTGGTTGGTGTCCAGTCGTACCTGCTGAAGCATGGGTCGCATGGACCTGAAACAGAAAACGCTGCCATTTGAAAAGCTTGCTGAGCATTCGTCGGAGAGGGCCCCTGGCATGGCGGCGCAGAACGAAAGCACGATTGGTGGGTCGGCGGCCTGGCGCCCCTTCACCCGACTGGCTGCAGGAGATGAGGGCTGCGTTTCGGTCCATAGACAGTGGCTTTGACTCCTTGGATAAAACGCTGGAAGCCATGGGTGCCAAGATACAGGCCCATGATCTTCGCTTGGACGGGGCGGAGGCCAGGATTTCAGCCATCGAGGACGGCGCTGCACAGACAGTCAAGCGATTAGACAGAATGGAGCGCATATTAAAAGATGTGGCCATTAAGAACGAGGACCTAGAATCGCGAAGTCGCCGCAATAATGTGCGTATTATTGGGGTTCCAGAGTCCACAGCGACGGGCCGGCTGGATGTCTTTGTGGAAAAACTGTTGGCTGACATCTTTGGGAGAGATTCTTTCACGTCGGGCTTTGTGGTGGAGCGGGCACATCGCTCCCTGGGGCCACGTCCTAATACGGGACTCCCGCCTCGCCCGCTGATAACCCGCATCATGAACTTTCGAGACCGGGACACTGCTTTACGCCTCGCTAGAGAAAAGGGAGATATTCATTGGCAAGGCTCAAAACTTGCTTTCTACCCGGACTTCACCGCTGTGGTTCAGGAGGCCCGGCGGAAATACGCAGGGGCGAAGGCTGCGTTCCGCAATCTCGGCCTAAAATACGGCATGCTCTACCCGGCGCGGTTGCGGGTGGAGATTGATGGCCGGGTGCGGCTCTTTGACAATCCTACGGAGGTGCAGGACTTTGGTCGTGCATACAAGCCGAATAAAAGCCCTCCCCGGCGGCGGGGGGGCAGTCTCCCCCGCACAGTGGATTGATGGCCAGCCAGGATCTGTTTGCTGGCTCTGGGGTGGGATGATGTGGCGCCTATGTTTGACCCTTGCTTATTCCATTTGTTGCTGATTGGGGACTCAGGACAATTTATGATCGATTGCTGCGTATTGATGGGTTGATGCCGGGTCGTTGCCACCCCCCCTTGGTGGAAACCGATGGGAGTTATGTTGGACATGATGCTCCGTTTGTTACTGACTGACTGCACATGGCGCATATGTTTGGAGCTTTTTTTTTTGTTGTTTACTACTTTGGGATTGCCTCCAGTTTTTGTGGTTTGGCTGGGTGGGGGGAGGGGGGTTGGGGTAGGTTGTTTTGATCTCAGAAGCATTCATTGGTGTGAGACGAATTTGATGTTATCTGGTGGTACTGATGGCTCCTGTTCACGATTGCTTTGTCAGATGTTTAGATGGCTCGTATAGGTTTGAATGAAAGTCCCATAAACTTGTCATTAATGTATTGGAACGTCAGGGGCCTTAATAATCAACGTAAATGCAGGCAGGTGATGCATTATCTAAATCGGCATCAGGTGGATGTCGCCTTTATCCAAGAGACGCACTTACACTCCACAAACAACTCTCGCTTTGCTGCTTCCTGGGGAACACACAGGTACTTTGCCAATTTTAGCAACTATGCCAGAGGCGCTGCTGTGCTGATTCACAAAAGAGTCCCGTTTCATTGCCATCAGGTCATTGGGGATAGAGAGGGACGCTATTGCATAGTGAGAGGGGTGCTGATGGGACACGGGATCATCTTGGTGTGCTTGTATGCCCCCATACTGACTCCCCAGAATTTTTTCACGCGCTAAACGCGCAACTCACAACCCTGGAGCCCGCTATGCTCCTGCTCGGCGGTGACTTCAACCTATTGCTGGATGTGGGTTTGGACAGTACCTCGTCGGCCGCTGACACTAAGCCCAGGGCGCGGCGCGCTCTCAGAGACCTCTGTCACCAATTCTCCCTAATTGACATTTGGCGCAAGCGCAACCCAGACACCACTAGTTACACACATTTTTCTGGCCAACACAATACCTGGACTAGGATTGACTACTGGTTGCTTTCCCCTGGTCTGTCCCCCTGGTTTCGCACATTGAGGACTCTCCCCAGCACATATTCTGACCACTCGCCGGTCCTGCTTTACCTGAATGTGCCCCGCCCTGAAGGTTTTGAGCGCCAGTGGCGTTTCCCTGGAAAAGCGCTATTGGACGACCTGTTTTATCATGAGGTCACTGAGGCGATTGAGGAATATTTCGCGATTAACACCGGCTCGGTGGACTCTTGGGCCATGCTATGGGAGGGGTTTAAGGCCTACATAAGGGGGGTTTGTATAGCTAAACATGCCGGGGTCCTAAAAGCGTTGCGCACGACCCTTACTCAGTTAGAGGCTCAGTTAGACTCGATAGACGCGGAAGCGCGAGGGGCAGCGTTGGACGCCGTGTTTGCCTGGAGGCTACGTCTCCTCTCTGAATACAGGGAAACCGCAGACAGAGAGATCCTATATCTCGGCAAATACCAAAATGCCCGTAGATATGGCGAGGGCGACCGGCCGGGTCGTACATTGGCGCAGGCTCTACGACCGCCGTACAGTAAGTCGTACATTACTGAAGTTCGGGGTGAGGACGGAGTGCTTCGCACGACGCCCTCCGAGATTAGGGATGAGTTTCTGGCCTACTTTTCGGCATTATATACGACCAGACAGAGTGATGACGCCTCTGCACGGGAGGATTATTTATCTGAAATCGCGCTAGTGTTTTTGGAAAAGGGTATGCAGGAATTCATGGCGGAGCCTATAACGGTGACTGAGGTTCGAGGGGCGATTAAAGTCCTACGGAGCTCCTCAGCCCCGGGCCTAGATGGGTTGTCGGGGGACTTTTACAAGGCATTTTCGGATCTGCTGGCGCCCAAGCTTATCGAGGTCTACGCCGAGGCCTTGGAGCGAGAGACTCTCCCGCCCACTCTAAGCGAAGCAGTCATTGTTCTACTTCCAAAGCCGAATAAAGACCCGGCGTTATGTGGGTCATACAGACCCCTTTCGCTACTGAATATCGACTACAAAATTCTCACCAAAATTGTGGCCAACAGACTTTCACAATTGATGGAGTTTATTATTGCCTCGGCACAATCTGGCTTCATACCCCTTCGCTCGACATCACTGAACTTGCGGACTTTATTTACTGTACTGCATAGGATAAACCCTGCCACGCCCGCAGCCGCAATTCTTCTGGACACTGAAAAAGCCTTCGATTCTTTAGAATGGCCGTTTTTCTTATCCATAATGCAGCGCATGGGCATGCCGGCTGGCTTTATCGCCACCACGCGGCTCTTATATAGTCGCCCCACGGCGAGGCTTCGCATTAATGGTACGTTATCGCGACCGTTTGCTCTTACCCGCGGCACCCGACAGGGCTGTCCGCTGTCACCGCTGCTGTTCATTCTCGCCATGGACCAACTAATCCGACATTTTCAGGAGCGCCATCTTAACAGAGGGCTCCAATTCAGGACGGGTCCCCTATTGGTCTTGCTCTATGCCGACGACACCATACTGTATGTTAGAGAGCCTCAGCTGAACCTGGCTCCTCTGATACGTGAAATGAACAATTGTTACTTACCTGTAAACAGGTGGTCCTCCAGTATTGGTGTCTTTCATAGATTCACATGCTTGAATATATTCCCCGTCGTCGGAGTGGGAGTCCCACGGTAAATAATATAGCAATATATACAGCCATAATATATATATATATATATATACATATACATAAGTAATCATATAAAAAACAGAGATATAAGTAAGTAATAACATCAAGAATGTCCCTATATGAAATTTCCATAGAGATACATGGAAAGAGAAAAAAGACATTCGTAGTCTATCTCTGTCATTATGTTAGTCCAAACTACGGCCAATCAGGCGCCAGCTCCTCTCTAGAACCTTCTCCTCAGAGCTTCTCACCTCAGATTTTCGTAGCACCAAAGTGACCTTAGAGTGTATGAGGAGAAGAGAGCCTCTGAAGGGAGGAGGGAGGGTCGCATGTGAATCTATGAAAGACACCAATACTGGAGAATCACCTGTTTACAGGTAAGTAACAATTGTTCTTCTCCAGTATTGGGGTGTCTTTCATAGATTCACATGCTTGAATATAAAATAGCTAGCAGTAACAATCATCATTGTTTCCATGATCACACAGCTTTGAAATTATAATGACAATAAATCTTCTCATGCATATGACAGTACTGAATAACTGTAATTGTATAAATGCATCATATGTCAATTATAAATGGAAACAATATGGAGGCGGGAGGAAGAGGCTCACCTTATTTAAAAAGATTGCGTAGCAATGCCTGTCCTACTGCGGCGTCCTCTTCGCTTAAAGTTGCCAAGCAGTAGTGCTTAGTAAACGTGTGTCTGGTCGACCACGTAGCTGCTCTGCAGATGTGTTGCAAAGGTACTCCAGCAAATAAGGCAGTCGATGAAGATACTGCCCTAGTGGAGTGCGCTCTCACTGAAGACTGTAGGGGTTTGTTTGCCTTTTGGTGGCAGAAAGCAATAGCTGCCGAAATCCATCGTGCAATGGTCGGCTTAGTAACCTGACGTCCCTTATGACAACGTCCATATGCTATAAAAAGTTGATCGGATTTGGGGGCGCTAGAGGGCGCCGGACTGTCATGGCCGCACATCCGTGAGGCTCCCGCCCGCCGGGCGAGATTTTCACTTCATCAGCCCATCCTGCACACTGGGAATCAAAATTTGATCAGCGCCGAGTGTTGGGCTGGGGCTGCGGCACACCTGTGGCGAGTCCTGGGCCATTCTGCCGGGTGTGCCCGGAGCAACAGCCGCCGCAACTTTCAGCGGGAGCGACTGCGGAACCTGTGACGCGAGGCAGCCGGCGGAGGTGTGTACGCGAGGCCGCGGCTCCCACGTGGGCGGAAGGCCGCGGGACGCTGTGACTGCAGGAAGGGACGAAAAGTGATCGCGGCTCGAGTCGGCTGCCCTCCCGGAGTGCCGGTAAGGTGAAGGGGAGCTGGGGAGTCGTTGGGGTGGAGCTACCTGTGACCCCGGCATACCAGAACTGGTCGCTTTGGAGCGGGGGGGGGTGCTGCATCTCCGGCCCGAATATCGCCCTGAAACTTCGAGAAGGCTGGGATCCTGGCTGCCGGGCCCCCCCCCCTCCTATTCTCCCCCCTCCGCCCCCCGATCCCCAGCGGAGAGCTGCTCGCTGCCTGGGCGGAGCCGCGCCGGACCCGGAGTACACCCTACTGAGGGTGCGGTACTTTCGACACCGGCTGGGCCCCCTGGGGCTCGGTGGGGCCCACGGAGAGTGACGCTGCTAGCCCGCTTCCTTGCCGCACCAAGAGACTGATATGCTCGGTGGACTGTGACCCTGACCCAGGCTGCTCCCATCTGCTGCACCAGATTGTGTCGTCCCCCTTGAATCTTTGTGGCCTCTGCGGAGTGGGACTGGTGGGCCTGCGGTGGGGCACAAGGCCCCCACCTCGAGACAGCGCTCTACAGTTGATGCCGTGGACAGGGTGACCCCTACCCCTCTTGCCAATCCATAACCCATACATCCGCTGACACCGAACGGCACCGGGTGCGACCGCTGCATCCTATCGATCTCCACGGCGTGGTCGTAGCGACTCCGGAGAGGGTCTCCCATACCGGCGCACCTACAGGGCACGTCAGACTTGCTAGCCTCTCACAATGGGGAAGTCAGACACTAAGCAGTCCCGGCTCCCCTTTGACACCCCAAAGAAAAAATCCCGTGCCCCGCCGCCGGGAGACGGCGATCCTGATGGTAGGGATACTGACGAAGTGGACTGGAAGGCGCTTCTCCTCAACATGCAAACAAGCCTAACCTCCATAGACTCCAAAATTGACGGCATGTCTCGCCGCCTCGACTCAGTGGTGCATAGACTTGATCAACAAGAGGAGCGGGTCAAGGAGTCTGAACAGCGGATCTCAGGCCTGGAGGATGGGGCAACGGCCACTGAAGCCAAAGTATCGCAGATGGAGAGACTGCTTAAGGTGATCGCCGACAAGAATGAGGACTTAGAAGCGAGATCACGCCGCAATAATGTACGCCTTCTTGGGTTGGCGGAGTCCACCGCAGTGGGCAAAATGGAGCTCTTCATTGAAAGACTGCTTGCTGACTTGTTTGGCGCTGATGCCTTCTCGCCACAGCTGGTGGTGGAGCGGGCGCATCGCACCTTGGGCCCTCGCCCGGTGCCGGGAGCCCCCCCACGGCCTGTACTTATCAGATTCCTGAACTATAGAGACCGCGATACCCTGCTTCGCCTCGCCCGGGAGAAGCAACCTGTCCGGTTCGAAAACACCACCCTCTCCTTCTTTCCAGATTTCACGCAATCGGTGCAGGAGGCGCGCCGTAAATTTGGACCGGTTAAAAAACGACTTATGCAAAGCGAAATCCAATACTCCATGCTGTACCCGGCCCGGCTTAGGGTGTTTCATCAAGGCAAGCCCCACATTTTTCAGGACCCTTCTCAGGTGGAACTCTTCCTGAAGGACCGCAGGCGGGCCCGCGGTGCTGCTGAGTCCCCGTCAGGGGAGGCTGGCTCCCGCTCGCCCACTTCTGCTCTTGACTGATTGTATCTTCGCATCTCCTGCAATGGATCCTCGTAATGCTGACATTATGCTCTGCTCCCGCCTGGGGTTTAGGCCCGGGCGCTCGCTATGTTGGCTGCTCTTTGCTCTAGCCTGGACTTGGTAGGCTACAAACAGTTGAGCCTTAATTATCTCCTGGATTCCTGGATGTGCACTACATCTGTTGTTTGCCCTGGCACCTACCTCCCCCTCCCGTGTTTTCCGCAGGCTATTATCGCTAGCGGACAGCGGGTGCAATATCGGGGGAGTTGGAGGCAGGTCCGGAGCCCTTGTGTCCCCCAATTGGGTATTCCCCAGTAGGATATGATTCGAAGTTGTGGGATTGAGTGGGGTGGGGGAGATGCCCGACGGGTTGGGGTTGTCGGAGTGGGAGGGCAGGGAGGATTTCAAGGGGTTGTTCTTGTTCGGTTTACAGTACATACTGATATGGTTACTTGGCATAGAGTTGATGCAACATCTGACACCTTAACGGCACAGTGGCACCAAAGAGGGAACGGCACAGTGCGTCCCATGACTTGTTCTTCACCTATCGGCAGATATGAGTCACGTGGTGAACCTTGACATCACTGGGGGGGGGACTGCTCTCCGTTATCACCTGGAATGTAAGAGGGTTGGGAGACCCAAGAAAGAGGAGACAAATTCTGGGAGCCCTTGACAGGCTGGGGGCCCAGGTCGCATTCTTACAGGAGACTCATATGGATCCCCGACGTGGGTGTTCCTTTGCCTCCCGATGGGCAGCGCACTCTGCCTTTGCTTCCTATTCGTCCTATGCGAGAGGCACTGCAATCCTGATAAAAAGAAATGTCCCGTTTGTTCCCATGGGTGACGCTGTAGACCGGGAGGGAAGGTATTGCATGGCTTGGGGCAGGATGGGAGTGGAAACTGTCACCTTTGCCTGCTCATATGGTCCTAACTGTGACGACCCGAGCAGCTTCATTGCTCTCTGGAACAAGATCAGGGAAGTAGGCTCAACACATCTTATCTGGGGGGGAGATTTTAATGCTGTGCTTAATCCTGCTTTGGATAGATCCAACCCCTCTGCCCAACACTACACCACCACACACAAGTACCTGCGTGACATTTGCGACGCTCAGGATATCGTAGATACCTGGCGCCACTTACATCCGACTCAGACGGAGGGCACACACTGGAATACCGCTCATGCCACATGGGCCAGACTGGATTACGTTTTAGTGTCCAGAGGTTTGGCACCCTCACTAGTCACAGTTCAACACGTAGCACGCACATTTTCGGACCACTCCCCGGTATTGGTTAAGCTCCGCTTACCGGATATAATGGGAAGGCCACCGTCCTGGCGACTTCAACCCAACATTTTACTAGATGAACTGTTCCGCTCTGAACTAGGTCAGGAGCTTGCCGACTTTCTTACTCACAACAAGGGTTCGGTGGAGCGAGTTGCTACTCTCTGGGAAGCGCTGAAGGTCACAGTGCGAGGCATCTGCATCTCAAAGAGCTCAGGAGTACTGAGAACTTTGCGTGCCTCATTGCGCACATTGGAAACTACACTACACACGCTAGAAACCCGACCGGACTATGCCACCGACTCGGATACACAGGCACAATACAGAAAGGCCCTGTCGGACTACACCTCCACCGCCGAGAGAGAGGTCAAATTCCGGGGTAAATATTTTAGGGCGAGGGCTTATGGTGAGGGCGAGCGGCCCGGGAAATTTCTGGCGGGAGTAGTTCGGCCCCCGCGAGGCTCCAATTTCGTTTTGGAACTGGAGGGGGACGACGGGATGCCTCTGCGAGACTCGGACTCGCTTCTAGCTGCCTTCACTGCCCATTATTCTGCCCTTTACTCAACTACCAGGGTTGGTGCACTAGACATGGACGACTACTTGAGGGAGCTGACGTTGGGCTGGCTTTCAGATCGTCACCGGGAGTTCTTAGCTGAACCCATTGGCCTGGACGAAATCAGGGACGCTATCAGGCAGATGACACCCGGGAAAGCCCCTGGCCTGGACGGCTTGCCTATGGACTTCTACAAGGCATACGTGGATTTACTTGCGCCGGTGCTTCGCGAGGTTTATATGGAAGCTCATGAATCCGGCGCACTTCCCCCCTCTATGCAGGAAGCCCTAATCACCTCGCTTCTAAAACCCGGGAAACCGCCTCAATACTGTGACTCCTACAGGCCCCTTTCACTAATCAATTGTGATGCAAAAATCTTGGCCAAAGTGCTGGCCAATCGCTTGCAGCTAATACTGGGGGGCCTGGTACTGGCAGACCAAGCGGGATTTGTCCCCGGCAGAGCCACCTCCCACAACCTCCGGACCCTTTTCTCTATAGTGGATAATGTGGACCCTAACTTGCCTCTGGCGGCTGTCCTACTGGACGCCACCAAGGCGTTCGACTCCCTAGAGTGGGACTATCTCCAATGTATCCTGCGGAACATGGGGATGCCGATAGGATTTACGCAATGGATCGGTATCCTTTACCGCAGACCAGTGGCTCGGGTGGGGGTGAATGGTCGGATTTCTGAGGCCTTTGCTGTGTCCAGGGGAACTCGTCAGGGGTGCCCCCTCTCCCCATTATTGTTCGCCATAGCGATGGAACCGCTTGCTGCCCGTCTTCGACAGCATCACCGGGAAAGGGCTCTGCGATGTCTTCAAAGGGAAGTGCTCATATCATTGTATGCGGACGACATCACGCTATACATCCGCGACCCTGCTGCTAATCTTAACCCTATCTTGAGGGAATTCATTCGGTTTGCCGGCCTGTCAGGTATACACATTAATTGGGGAAAATCCACTATATTCCCGCTCACCGCGGCCGCCCAGCCATTTCAGCTAGATTACCCTCTGAGATGGTGTGAGGATGTGGTCCGATACCTGGGCATTCTACTCTCCCGTGATAGGATGGAACTGATGCGGATGAATTATGGTCGCACGTTCGACCATATCCAAACTTGCGTGACCAGATGGATCACGCTGCCCCTTTCTTTTGCAGGGCGGGCGTCTCTCATTAAAATGGTGATCCTTCCCAAGCTACTTTACCTCTTCTTAAATATCCCATATTACCCAGGCAGGTCCTTCTTCCGCCTTCTGCGCTCCGAGCTCATCCGACTGGTGTGGGGAGGGAAGCGGCCGCGCCTGAGCTGGGACGTCTTGACTCGCCCATTCGCCCAGGGGGGCTTCGATTTACCGGAGCTCGAACTTTATTACTACAGCGCTCAGGCACATTATGTTCACCATTGGATCCACCCCACTCCCTTTATGCCACATATAGCGGTGGAACACTGGCTAGTGGATCCTATCCCACTGGAGGGGGCCATCTTTAGTGCGCCGGAGACTAGGGCTGCACACCACACCACAGTCTCCAGCTCGGCTCTCGCGTGGCGTAAGATAGCAAAAGAAGCCAGACTGACACTTCTGTATTCTCCTCTGTTGCCTCTGGTATATCATCCCCGGCTCCCCATTCTGCAGGAGCAAATATTTAAGAAATTTATGGCCAAACTCAACATCAAGACGTGGGGAGACCTGTACCATAACGGGCTATTTCGGTCTCAAACGCACATGCTAGCGGACCTCACACCCACTCCCATGGATACATTTCTTTATACTCGTCTGCGGGGGGGGGGGTACGATCGCTGACCGAGGGATTCCCGGAAGAACCACCCACTTTAGACCCTCTACATCAGCTGCTTAAAGCTGCCACTCCGGCACACGCGGTCTCCAATCTATATCACTCTATACGCGCGGTGTCCGACCCGGGAATCTGCAGGGCCCGAACCAGGTGGGAGGCTGACTTAGGGATACCCATAGAAGACGAACTTTGGAGTTATTGTTGTCTCCAGACCGCACAGATCTCCTCCAGTAGTCGATTCAGGGTTATCCACTATAAGTTCCTGCACAGTCTTTATTGTACTCCAGTTCACATGTGTAGGGTGGGCCTCCGAGGGGACGATCTCTGTTGGCGCTGCCGCACACCAGCGGCAGATTTTTTGCACATGGCTTGGGGCTGCGGGGAAATAGCCGACTATTGGCAACAAATATATTCCGGTATTTCGGAAATGATAGGAGTCTCACTTACACCATCTCCGATGCAGGCACTTCTGGGGTACACGAAAACCATTAGGAAACCAGTTCGTCGGTTTGCCACCATTGCTTTCCTCCTTGCGAAGAGGCTAATCGCCTGCAGATGGGGTAGGGGCAGGGCTCCTAAATACAAAGACTGGATCGACAACATGGTGCATTGCCAAGATACGCTGCTCTGCTATGCTGAGCTGCTACCCACAGCGTCCAGACCGGTGGATATTTGGAGTCCCCTTACGACATATCTATTATCACATCCGCTGACATAGCATACCCTCACTTACCCGATTGCCCGAATTCTATGCCACTGATTCCACTGGGTCACTCCATTTGGGGGGTGGGGGGTGGAAACTCTGTTGGGTGGGGGAGGTCCTAGATCTCACTCTTGATAGGCAGGTCGGAGCACCCGTTGCTAACTGTTGGTCCCTCCGAGAACTGGTATGCCCTCTTCGGGGGTACAGAAAGGCGATGAGGTTGTAGCCATCCCGAATGTCACCATAGACCACGAAACAGGTACCACTGTGACCATGATCTACTGTATTCCTCGGGTGTGGCTTGAGAGGTCACTACACTATATAGATTCAACCTATGCACAAATTGTAATGGTTTATCAGGTTTAATAACACATACAAATCACATGACGTAAAGTATGTTGCAGCCCTACTGAACATCATACTGTGGCATTAATGTTTACTGTAACGCTGCCGGCCCCTGAAGGGGTTGTAGGCGGACAGCTGTGTACTCAACCATCATTCAGTTCGTATATTACGCTGCCGGTCAGTTGCTGGTTGTAGGCACAGGGGCTGTGTACTGCTTATTTCCGACTTAATAAAGGGTTTTTGAAAACTAAAAAAAAAAAAAAAAAAAAAAAAAAAAAGTTGATCGGATTTTCGAAACGAACTTGTCCTACTGATGTAGAATTTTAGGCATCGCTTCACGTCCAAAGAGTGCAATCTTTGCTCTGCAGGTGTCTGTGGGTTGGCAAAGAAGGTCTTTAATATTACTGGTTCATTAATATGAAAATCAGTAGGCACCTTGGGTAGGAATGATGGATTGGTGCGTAACACTACAGCATCCGGTTTGAACTGCAGGAACGGAGGTTTGACGGTAAAAGCATGAATGTCACTGACACGACGTGAAGACGTTAATGCCAGAAGTAGTGCGACCTTCCAAGTTAGATATTTTAGGTCGGCCTTGTGAATGGGCTCGAACGGAGGTCTCATCAATTGCGCCAACACAACGTTAAGATGCCACAACAAAGGAGGGCGTCGAATTGGCGGGAATTTCCGAAACAAACCCTTAAAAAAATTGGCGGATTATTCTTGAGGAACAAAGGGAATTTGAGCCATCCTGCCGAAAACGGGAAATTGCTGCCAAGAAAACCCGTAGGGTTGCGTGAGACAAACCAGAATTAGCTAGGTGCAAGAAGAAAGGTAGTAATTGGTGCGCCGTGGAGTGTATCGGGTGGACTCCGTTAGCAGCACACCAGTGGCAGAATCTTTTCCATTTGAACTTGTACGTCCTGATTGTAGAGGGTGCTCTTGCTTGGGCCAAAATATCCCTACAATCCTGCGGGATGTCTAGATGGGCGAACTCATGGTGTTCAGGTTCCAGGCCGATAAGCTCAGTGAGGAGGGATTTGGAGGACAAATTCTCCCTTCGCTCATCGTGAGCAGATCTGTCCACTGTTGCAGGAGGATTGGTTGACATTGGGACATCAGAAGCAGTTCTGAGAACCACGGTTGTCGGGGCCAGCGCGGGGCTATTAGAATCAGGTGGCAAGGTTGTCTCTTCATTTTCCAAAGGACCCGAGGTATGAGGGGAATTGGAGGAAAGGCGTACGCAAATAGATTGCACCAGTTTATCAAAAGGGCATTCCCCTGCGAGCCCTTGTGGGGATGCCAGCTTGCATAATTCCGGCATTTCCGGTTCTCCGGCGTAGCAAAAAGATCCAGTTGCGGATGACCCCATATTTGGAAAATCCTCTCTAGAGTGGGTTGGTGTAATTCCCACTCGTGGGTCGACGAGGAGGACCTGCTTAGGGAATCCGCTAGGATATTGGCTACTCCTGGTAGATGTACTGCTGTAATCATGATTTGATGACTGAGAGACCAGTCCCAAATTCTTTGAGCTAACCTGGACAGACTTGGGGATTTTGTTCCGCCTTGTTTGTTGACATAGTGCATACAGGTTGTGTTGTCTGTTTGTATTAGCACTGATTCTCCCTGGATCAAGGGCAGAAATGACTTTAGAGCAAGATAAATTGCCATCAACTCCAACCTGTTGATGTGCCAAGTTCTTTGATGTGCTGACCATCTTCCTTTTACGGAGAGATCTTCCAAATGTGCACCCCATCCCTCTAATGAGGCGTCTGTCGTGATTGTCCTGTCCGGCGGTACCGACAGAAAAGACATGCCTTCTGTGAGGTTGGCTGGATTTGTCCACCATGCGAGCGCTGACCTCATTTGATCTGTGACACGTACCATGTCGTGGAAAGAACCCGTGACTTGACGCCACTGAACATCCAGTGCTTCCTGAATAGGACGTGTTCTCAGCCTGCAATGAGGAACTAAGGCAATGGAGGATGATGCCATCCCCAGAAACGATTTTAACAATCTCACAGAAACTGACTCTTTTGACCTGATTAACACCACCAGCCGTAGTATCTTTTGCAGACGCTCTTGGGAAAGAAACGCTCTTGCTGATACCGTTTCCAGAGTTGCTCCCAGAAAATCCCTTTTTTGAGCAGGATGAGGTTGGGATTTTGCTGCATTTATTGACAGACCTAGTGAGCGAAACACGTTCTGGCACAGAAGTATGTGTTGTTCTAGGTGAGTTCTTGACTGGGATTTTAGGAGAAAATCGTCCAGATATGGAAAAATCTGCACTCCCTGAAGTCGCAGAAACGCTATCACTGGAGCGAGTACCTTCGTGAACACACGAGGAGCCGAGCGCAGACCAAACGGTAACACCTTGAATTGGTAATCGTGTTGACCCACTCGAAAACGCAGGAACCTTCGATGCCTTTGTAATATCGGAATATGAAAATAGGCATCCTGGAGATCTATAGTTGCCATGAAATCTTCCTGCGAGAGTAGACGCAAGATGTCTACTAGCGTCATCATACGAAAGGATTGGCTCTTTAGGTATTTGTTTAGTGCCCTTAAATCGAGGATGGGCCTCCACTCCCCGTTCTTCTTTGTGATCAGAAAGAATCGGGAATAAAAACCCTTTCCCCTTTGCGATATTGGCACCCTTTCTACAGCTCCCTTCTGCTGTAGAAGTCGAACTTGATGTAAAAGTTCTTTCATGTGAGCAGGTGGTGGTCCGGAGGGTGGTGTGGAAGGAGGGAATTTGGTGAATTCTAAGGCGTGTCCTTTCTTCACAATGTCCAAAACCCAACGGTCCCTTGTGATGGAGGACCATTGAGAAAAGAACAGAGAGATTCGACCTCCAACCATGCATGTCCGGAAAGAGTCACTGTCTCTTAGATGCGTTTCCTCTGTATGAGGATTTCCCTCTATACGACTTAGAAGCCTGCTGTCGGGAAGACTGCTGTTGCTGGGTATTGGAATATCGGTTGGATCCTTGATTATAGGGTCTGTATTGATTATTACCCCTTCGAAAGTTGGAGGAGGAGGAGGTGCCGCGTCCGCGTGCACCACGAAAATTCTGCCTTTGAAATTGAAGGTCCTAAAGATCTAGCTGTCTCAGTGTCCTTCTTTATGGATTGAAGTGCCTCATCAACGTGAGTTCCAAACAACGCTTCGCCGTCATAAGCCATGTTAAGAATCATGGATTGTACTTCCTGACGAAAGGATGTCGATCTTAACCATCCTTGCCTGCGCATAACAGCCGCTCCGGCAAGCTGACGGAATCCCGTGCAGGCGATGTCTACTGCACAATCAATTATCTCCGTCGATGCTGCTTCTCCTTCTTGAAACAACTTCATTGCTTCCACCTTAGAAGGCTCCGGTAACTGTTGCAGTATTTCTGAAATGTCAGCCCACACCTGTCGGTCATAGCGACCCAAAATGGCCAAGGCATTAGCTGCTCTTACCACAGTAGAGGCCATTGAAGAGAACTTACGCCCTATGGCATCCATTCGACGTCCGTCACGGTCCGGTGGTGCGGTGACAGTAGACGTCGGATTCTTTGCCTTACGTTGCGCTGCCTGCGTAACGACTGATTCAGGTTTAGCCTGTCCCGTGAGGCATGCTGGGGTTCCTATTGGTGCCTTATATTTTTTCTCTAATCGAGGCACCTGTGCCGGCAAGGTATTCGGTGCTTGCATCAACTTCTTGCCTTCCTCCCAAATAAATTCCACAATAGGAATAGCATGAGTCTGTTTAAACGGCTGACTTTTGAAATCATAGAGGAAACAATCTTCCTCTCTGCGCTCAGTTGTTAGTTTAAAACGTTGCGCCGCCCTCTCCATTAATTGATGGAAATTCGCTATGTCCACTGGAGGTGAATCCCCTGTGACTATCTGAGAGGGGGATGGTGTCTGTACTTGGTAACTGTCCCACTCCGCCATATCCTCGTCATCGTCATCCACATCCCCATCATCATCTGGGAGTTCACCCTCTTCTGTTTCTTCCTGCGGAGGCTGATATTGAGGCAACAACCTCTCTGGGACCTGCCTTGGTGGTGCAGACGGCAGCAGAGGTACAGGATTCTCCATTGGTATCGGTGGTATAGTTGGAACCACAGGAGTTGACGGGACCTCAGACCCTTGTGGAGGTAGCGGAAAGCGTTGATTATAGTCATCCAACATGCGTTGGAGATTAGTTATAAGCGACAAAGGAAGAGTCGCCTTTGGCTGTTTCGCAGGCACCTGCTGTATGTACACTGGATCCTCATCCTCACTGCTGTCCTGGCATTTAATTATGAGGTCGGATGGGCTTTGCGCCGTTCCAAAGGACTCCGGCAGACCCTCGGACTCCTGATCAGAATCCGTAGCAAATAAAGGTGATGGAGGCTGCGCCTCTGAAAGCGATGCTGAAGATGCGTGAGGTAGCTGTTCCCTCCTTGACTCTTGGGCAGACGCTACTTTTTTCAACTTTATCCTTATGAAAGAACCTGCCGTCGACTGCTGTATGGTAGATGTCTTCGGAGAAGGCCTCGTCGACGGAGCCGTCGTAAATGGAACGATTGTCGACGGAATATGCGTCGGTGAACCTTGCGCCTTGGAAATCGTCGTCGACGGAACCGCCGTCGACGGAATCGTCGTCGGAGCCGCCGTCGACGGAGTTGTCGTCGTCGAGGTCTTGGTCGACGAAGTCGCCGTCGACGATCCCGTCGACGGGATCTTTTTCTTCTTCGACGACGGAGTGGGCGTCGACGAGTTCGACGACGACTTCGTCGACGACACAGGTAGCGTCGACGGTACCTTTGCCTTCTTCGTTGTCGACGATGTAATGGGCAAAATTGAAGTCACCGCCCTTGTACTACAGATGGTCCCCGTCGACGAGGATAACGTCGACAGAACGCTCGTCGACGACGAAGCAGCTGATGTCGTCGTCATGGTCACCGTCGACGAGCCTGATATCGCCGATCTCGTCGTTGGCAGCATCGTCGACGAGGCGGACAGTCTTTTTCCTGAGGACTGTGAAGTAGACGCCTCTTCAGCCTGAGAACTGTGTCTCTTAGGTGACAAAACAGTAGGTGCGACAGTAGAAGTGGTAGCTGTCAGAGTCAAAGAAAGCTTCTTTTTCTTGAGGAAAGGAGATGGTAACTCCTGCACACTACTGCGCTTAGAGGCTGGTTGAGAACGGCCAGAATACATACTTTCCACATCAGAAACTGGGTTGTCCTTATCCTTCAGTCTCTGTAGCCATATTAACAGGCGGCCTTCTCTATCCTTTAAAGTCTTTGTAGAAAAGGTTCTACAAAATTTACATTTTGCCACCTCATGGTCTGGGTACAAACAGTAAATACACTTACTGTGTGGGTCCTCAGAAAATAGACGCAGCTTTCCACATGAAGAACATGGTCTAAACAAAGATTTCTTACTGGAAGACATTCTGACTGAAAAAAACTGAGCAGAGCTCAGGGAGACTCCCTGTCACACGACGTGCGGTAGAAAATCTGAGGTGAGAAGCTCTGAGGAGAAGGTTCTAGAGAGGAGCTGGCGCCTGATTGGCCGTAGTTTGTGTGAGAAGTTGGCCTGATGTATGATGTCACTAGTTATAGTGTACACCTTATATCAGTCCAAATACCCTTATGGTGATTGGTTGTAAAGTCAACCTTATAGACCAGCTATCCTAGTGGTAGCATGGACAAGAGCAGTCTTAGGCTAAACTCTGAATGGCATGTGAAGCCAGCTGTGATACCATATATAATCCCTTGAATACCAAATGAAAGGACACCACAACAGGTATATATATAAAATAAAGTGTATTTATTCTAAGCACACCCTCAGCACTCTTTATGAGATTAGAGGCAAGTACAACACAGTCTTATTTATGCATACATTAAGTCACACAGGTAAGTAATACAGTTAGGCCCTAGGGGCCACGCAAACCATATACTAAGTAAGTGGTATAAGGACCACTGTCACGGAAATAGTGAGGAAATATGAATTTTGTGATCAGTTATGTCCCCTATCGTAGACCCCAACGGCTCCATGTGCATGCTATAAGTACATGTATGTTCCCTCCAGTTCCAGTTTTGAAGACGCAAATACATGTGCGTCCACCGTCAACATGTCCTCTTTCAGATCCGCCATGAATGGGTCAGATATTCCATTCCTAAGTATGAAAGGCCACCGACTTTATGTGGTTCACTTTCCACATTTTACAGATTCAGGCGAGTAGGCCCAGAATTCTGTCATCAAGCCTTTTCCTGCCTTCTGCCTCTGAAAGCTCCAGTCTGAGCCTGCATCTGTATCCATGAACTTTGTCCTACTCCCTGCGCGGCTAACGGTGCCTGATCCAGCCTGTTGCCTGCCAAAAACTGTATTTCACCTTCAAGATTATCTGCTCCGCTCCTCATCCGATGCATTCCTGTCTAGTAGTTTAGGTAAACATTCCTCCAGTTACCGTGCAAAGGGCCAGGCCTCGCTGTCCTCATGCAAGTAATTCATAGCCCCCGTTACCATGGAATATTCCTACCCCCTCGCATCTCATGTAGACACTTAGACGCTTGTACACGCACTAACAGTCAGTATAGAATAGATTCTATCCTAGAGACCTTTCCTTTTGGATAACACAGTTCTTTAAACATAGGATATTAGATATGATTTGGGATTAGGTTGACATGACCCCCCAGACTTCTGTCTCCACATGTAGAGCTAAATGTCAAGTCCCCTTCACCCTCTAGTTGCACGTCAATCACACGTCATGCGGCTGCGCGCGCATCTCTGCCAAATATTTCTGCTGACATTGCAGGATTCTCTTATGGATCCACCCACTTGTGACATCATGTATAATGACGTTTACTAAGTTACGCCTATATGTCCGCCTCTATTAGTTACGTATGCACATTTTATCTGTATTATCAGCTGTTACGCCTCTTGCATCTGTTTCACTGTAATGCATTTCCTATAAAACTGATTATCTGTCAATAATGTATGCCCTTCCTTCCTGAACTTTCGTGGTGATGGAATAGAAGCCTGCAATTCGAATTGTATTTCCTTTGTATAGGAATAAAGCCTTTTAGAACCTCTAATACCACGGATTCTGCCTCTTATATTTACTGAGTTATTCTTACTAGACTTTACCGCATAAAAAATAGTACCGGTAATGAAATATTTACCACATAAATTGGCGCCCGAACAGGGACACTTTCTCATCTCACGCGCCGGAGGTGCGTTGCAGGCCCGGTCTCCTGCCACAGCTGAACGGACAAAAACGCGTACCTGCAGGATTTCCTGTATCTCCCTCCGGCCAAGCGGGGGCGACTGAGGCTGCGATCAACACCCAGACGAGGCGGTGAGAAGTGCGAAGTATCCCGACCAGAGCCTAGCTGAGAGAGCAAGATCCGAGGTATACAGAGGCCCACCAGGTTCCGAAGTTCCGAGTCCAATCGAGTCGAGTCGAGTCCGGTCCAGTTTCAGTTCCGTTCCGAGCTACCCGGTGAGTACCATTGCCGGGGAGGCATTTAACGTACACATAGTCTGTGCCGGTCAAGACGGGTTTGGGTACACAAATCCGGTCTGCACTGTTTCAGCAGTGTATCTGTACTGTTTAGCAGTATATATAGTATGTCTTGCATATAAATAAGTATTATCTAGTGTCAGTATTATGTCAGTAACTAGTTTTCTATTAGTTATCATCGTTCGTAAAACTGTTAAGTGTTAAATGTTTTAATACGTTCTATATATTGTGGTGTGAATGACTGTTCATTATTGTGTTTATTGTATAAAGTGTGTTCTAGTAATAAGGTCTAAAAATGCCGTTCTTTTCGAAATTAAGACAGATCAAAACTAGAAAAGGGGTACTCGAAGAAGCTGTTCCCATCCCACCAAGGGACACTCCAGGGTACTTTATGTATCATAAGCATGGCCTAGATGCCATATTATTTCTTGATTTATGGGTGGACTACACCAAGGATTTGCCAGAAAATCAGAGATGGCCCGCAGCGGGGACCTGGGATGCAGATAGCATCATGAGAGTAGAAGAAGAATTATGGAAAAAGAAAGCCAGACAGTCACAGAAAGATGCCATTGAGTTATGGCGTAAAGAATCATATAGACGTACAGAAAAAGCGCTCAGACAGGAAGAGAAAGGTAGAGAGAATTCAAATAAAACCCGAGAAAATCTATTAATTGAGGAAGGTACCCGAGTAAAATCAGAACAAGTAGATAGACAAAGAAACACCCTTATGAATGGTATGTATCCTCTTCTGGCCGAAGGGTTACCTAAGGCTACCCCGGAAATACCAAAAGACTTAACTCCTCCATTGCTCCCGATAAAAGCACATCCCAAAACACATCCCAAAACAGCAAAGGACGTTTTTC
The DNA here is from genome assembly GCF_964204655.1 of Triturus cristatus. Classification (NCBI taxonomy): domain Eukaryota; kingdom Metazoa; phylum Chordata; class Amphibia; order Caudata; family Salamandridae; genus Triturus; species Triturus cristatus. The sequence goes on from NC_140584.1 coordinate 1,202,817,037, forward strand.
TTTCCTCCTATTTAGATGACGTAGCTCCCGAGTATGCTAATACCATACCACACACACCGCTTGCCGATGGTATTCAACACCAAGAGCATCCGTCTGTATCCCCGCAACTACAAACTCCTACACAAGTTCCCACAGGTCCGTCCGTTTCTACAGTTTTTCCCACATCTACAATCTCTATCCTACGCCCAACGAATCCTTTCTTGCCCAGCACCTCAGATGGTGCTACAGGAGGTACGACAGACATGTTTGCCACACCGCCGCGGAATAAACAGACCCTTAGAGATTTAGCACTCCAACGTACACCTCAACTAGCGACATCCGACATGTTTAAAGAACAGCTTGTGGATTGTAGATACGATCCAGTGCCAGGTAGACAGGACAAATTGCTCATATCATCACTACGTATACGACGAGCTACATTATATTTAATGACGATACCAGGAATGGTTGAACACCTAGACAATATATATCGCTTTGTCCAAACAGGGCGAGGTCCAGAGAGTATTAACGAAGCTATGGAATACCAGAAAGTGGATGTACAAAGACAACTACTACGTTTCTTCATAAATTGCGTGATTAGGAACCAAGACAGGCCTGGGGCAGATCATGATACCATGCAAAAACTTGCCAAATGGGGTCAGAACATATCAGAAGAGAAACATGATAGACAGGCGTGTATAATCGGCATGTATCGAAAGATCCGCAAGGAAGTAGAACGAATACATAAAGAAAGACGAGAAGCAGACAGAGTAGAATCAGAAGAAGAGGAGGAGCAAGACTCAGAACAATTAGAAACGATAGCTTACGTAGGTAGAGGAAGACCCCATAATAATACTAGAGGCTTTAATGATCCGATACGTCCGATACGTCCAGAATATAATAGACATTTTCCAAACCCTATGTTAAATACAAGATCCCCTGAACACCTATTCCAAGCCGTTGATAAATTACTCCGAGATCGAAGGGGGTACCATATGCTCGATTCCATGGACGAACAAGAATTAGCCAGGTCAGCAGTACAATGGGCTGATAGTCCCAACGAATACAATGATGATGCACTAGCACACACGTTTCTGAATCTTGACCCCTACGAACAGCGTTTAGCTAGTATATACATGATTCAACACCTCCTTATATTATATAAAAGCCAACACTCCGATCCAGGACCCTTACCTGACATATTGACAGAACTACTCACGAATAAATGGAGAGGGTCAGGTACTGATTTAATTAATGAAATTCTAGAATTTCGAAACCAGTATATAGCTTTCATATGCCCAGAACACGTTCCAGTTCCCATTATGGGAAGAAAAATGTATCACATAGATAGACAGAATCCGTTACGCGAAGTACACCCAATCAGAGGTGAAGGTAATAACTTTACACGCGTGTTTGTGTACACGCCTATAACTAAATTTGAATTATTAGAAATGAAGAAAGTAGTACCCAGCCATGACAAGGATCCAGCAGGTTTCCACCGTGAGATAAAAGACATGTTACTCATGGGAGAGTATACCTACCCCGACATTATGAAAATATTAAAAGTCCTATTACCCGCCGGTGTTTACGAGAAACTGAAAGAAAAGGAATGGGAGGTGGGAGACCAAAAGATAGATTGGACAGCATTGGAAAACGAAGAAAGGGCCCGAGCTGCAGGAGCAGGGCTTGGGGAAAAGACTACAGCATTACCAGGATTACTAGTGCAGGTACTGCCACGTTTATTAACTACGAAGAAGGAAGACTGGGGTGCAATCTCAGCCTGTAAACAAAAGCAAGATGAAGACACTAGTGATTTCTATTCCCGATTTGAAAAATGTTTTGGTATAAATAGTGGCATAAAAGCAAGTAGCGAGTCATATCCACATCTGTTTGTGACAAAATTAGTTGAAAATTCCCTACCACAAGTCAAGAATAGAGTATTGAAATTCGAAAGTACCTGGCAAGGTAATACCCCGTCACAGATGTTACAGATGTTACAATATCACCACAATAGAATTAGAGAAGAACAAGAACACGAACAAAGACGTATGAAAGATACAAAAATGAAAATGCTTGTTGCTCAGTCAGTTCCAGCTGATGGTCATCAAAAGGGTGATTCCGCAGGTCCAACGAAAGGGACATGCAACTATTGTAAACAACAAGGTCATTATATACACGATTGTCCAGTCCTGAAACATAATATTGCTACAGGTAGAACCCAGGAAAGACCACGTCCCCCTAGACAGGATCAGAATCAACAACAAATCCCTCAGCATACACAACCTAGGTTAGCTCCGCAACAACTAGCTCCGCAACAAGCAGCTCCACAACAGACCGTAGCACCACCACAAGCGCAGCCTATTGCTGCCACACAAGCAACCACACAACAGATGTATCAGTATGCACAAGCAGATTATCCCGATTACCAGCGATACACATGAAATAGCCTAGAGAGGGAAGTTGGCTTACCCCTTATTGAGGTTCCTGTAGACCAAGAGGGACCTTATGTACATAGTGAACTATTAGGGGAAGACAGAAAGTTTTTACTTGATACAGGGGCAAGCAGAACAACTATAAGACGCAGTGAAGTTCCAGGGGCACCCCTCTCAGGCTCACAAAATATTTCCCTTGGATTCTCAGGAAAACCTATAATTAATGACGTAACACAACCTCTTCCACTCACGGTTGGTCCATTGACACGTACTACAGATTTATTGCTTACTAAATCATGTCCAGAAAACTTGTTAGGTATAAAAACATTGAAAGCTCTAGGAGCCATTATATGTTGTTCTCCGGAAGGAGTACGACTATTTCTACGTGACTTTAAAGGTCACTACGTGTCCAGAGACATGGATCACCGGCTGCAGATTTACCTACACATTTATGGGCACAAGGCCCCACTGATGTTGGTTGCATGAACATTACACCATATCGTGTCACACTAAAAACAGGAGTAGTACTACCACGAATGCGACAATACAAGTTACCACCAGATGCTGTTGTGGCTTTGCTGCAAATCATTGACGAGCTCATTGCACAAGGAGTGGTTGTAGAAACCGACTCCAATGTATGTAATTCCCCGATAATTCCGATTCTTAAAAGAACGGATCCGAAAGCACCACCAGTATATCGATTAGTTATTGATCTGCGCGAATTAAATAAATGTATTGTACCACAATACCCTGTGGTCCCAGATATCTCTTCATTACTAACAGCTATTGACTCGGAAGCAACGTTCTTCACTGTAATTGATCTCAAGAATGCTTTCTTTAGCGTCCCAATAAATCCGGAAAGTCAATATCTGTTCGGATTCAGTTTAAATGGACGAAGTTTTAAATTCACACGCGCACCTCAAGGATTTACAGAAAGCCCCAGCATCTATAGCCAAGCACCGAAACGAGAACTTGACAGTATCCACATGCCAGTTAACACTGCCTTGCTTCAATATGTCGATGATCTGCTGATCACCGCCCGAAGCGAACCTGAATGTGAAACAGCGTCACTGACGGTTTTGAAATTTCTGGCCGACAAGGGGCACAAGGTGTCCCCTTCTAAGCTGCAATTCTGTGTCCAGCGAGTTGTTTACCTTGGGCACTCGCTGTCCAAGGAGGGAAGACAGCTTACACCTGATCGTATCCAGTTAATCGCTAACATGCCACCACCCAAGACACAAAAGGAGGTGCGGGCTTTTATAGGCCTCACTTCATACTGTAGGCAGTGGATCCCTCAATATGCATTTCTAGCAAAACCACTCATCCAGTTGACAACACAGGAGGCGGCCACATCGACTGTCCTCCCTTGGACTCAAGAACATACACACGCCTTTGAAAGCTTAAAGAAAGCTTTATGCCAAGCACCTGTTTTAGCAACACCATGTTACAGTAAACAGTTTACACTCTTTGTTACAGAACGCGAAGGTACTGCCTTGTCAGTACTCACTCAGGAACAAGCAGGATCACACAAACCATGTGCTTATTTCTCTAGTACATTAGATCCAGTAGCTCAGGCTCTTCCTGCGTGCCTGAAATCGGTGGCAGCAACAGCTTTAGCAATCAGACAAAGCGATGCCATAGTGTTAGGACACCAATTGACAGTACATGTACCACACGCAGTAGAGGTTCTCTTGAACCGCACACAAACACAACACTTGACTATAGCGAGACTCACTGGTTACGAATTGACATTGTTTCAGCCACACATAGAAATCAGACGTTGTAATACGTTAAATCCTGCCACACTGTTACCAGTGGGCGGAACGGACCCATTGGCACATGATTGTGTCGAAGTCATTACTATCACGACGAAACCCAGACAAGACTTGACAGATATCCCTTTGTCAGATCCAGACTTGACATTGTATGTAGATGGGTCATGTATGAGAACAAGTACAGGAGAGTTAGTTGTCGCTTACGCAGTCACAACAGACACTGAAGTCATTGAAACAAATTGTATTAACACTTTGTCAGCTCAAGCAGCAGAGCTCATCGCTCTGACACAAGCCTGTATTCAAGCCAAAAATAAGAAAGTCAACATATACACAGATTCACGTTATGCATTCGGAGTCGTCCATGACTTCGGCGTACTGTGGCGAGAGAGAGGTTATTTAACTTCTCACGGTGCCCACATCCAACACGGACCCCTCATTCAAGCCCTATTAGACGCGATTCATCTACCTACTGCAATATCGATTATGAAATGCAAAGCCCACACAACAGTTACCGATATCATTTCTCAGGGTAATGACCTAGCTGACAGAACAGCTAAACAGACTGCTCAGAATCAGACTCACACAACTGACATGACAAAGACAATAGTTCCAACACCAACACATTGCATGACAGTTAAGGATCCCGCCCTTGATGTAATTGACATACAGACACATGCTACACCAGAAGAAATAAAGAAATGGACTGAATTAGGAGGGATCCAAACAGATCAAGGATGGACGACGAAGGAAAAATCTATATGGTTTCTTCCCGACTCCATGGTTCAAGTCATCATTAATACAATACATAGTCCAGCGCACCTAGGAGAAAAAGCTATGCTATCAATCAATCAATCAGTGACACTTATAAAGCGCGCTACATACCCGTAGGGTCTCAAGGCGCTGGGGGGGGGGGGGTGCCGCTACTGCTCGAACAGCCAGGTCTTCAGCTTCTTCCTGAAGGAGAGGTGGTCTTGGGTCAGGCGCAGGTCGGACGGGAGGGAGTTCCAGGTCTTGGCGGCCAGGTAGGAGAAGGACCTTCCCCCTGTAGTCGTTCTTCGGATGCGGGGGACGGCGGCGAGGGCGTGGTTGGCTGATCGGAGGTGGCGTTTGGGAGCGTAGAAGTTGACTCGGCTGTTGAGGTAGCTCGGGCCTTGGTCGTGTAGGGCTTTGTGTGCGTGGGTGAGGAGGCGGAAGGTGATTCTCTTGTTGACGGGGAGCCAGTGAAGGTCTCTCAGATGTCCGGAGATGTGGCTGGATCGTGGGATGTCGAGGATGAGTCTGGCTGAGGCGTTTTGGATCCGCTGGAGTCTCTTCTGGAGCTTGACGGTGGTCCCGGCGTAGAGGGCGTTGCCGTAGTCCAGTCGGCTGGTGACGAGGGCCTGGGTGACGGTCTTCCTGGTCTCTGTGGGGATCCACCAGAAGATCTTCCGTAGCATGCGTAGGATGTTGAAGCACGCCGAGGAGACGCTGTTGACTTGTCTGGTCATGGAGAGGGAGGAGTCCAGGATGAAGCCCAGGTTTCGTGCATGGTCTGTCGGTTTGGGTGCGGTGCCCAGGGCGGGAGGCCACCAGGAGTCGTCCCAGGCGGAGGGTGAGGAGCCCAGAATGAGGACCTCCGTCTTGTCCGAGTTCAGTTTCAGGCGGCTGGTCGTCATCCACTCGGCTACCTCTTTCATCCCTTCGTGCAGGTTGGCTCTGGCGGCGGCGGGGTCGTTGGTCAGGGAGAGGATCAGCTGGGTGTCGTCGGCGTAGGAGATTATGCTGAGGTGGTGTTTGCGTACGATGGCCGCGAGGGGGCTCATGTAGACGTTGAAGAGGGTGGGGCTCAGGGACGATCCTTGGGGGACGCCGCAGATGACTTCGGAGGCCTCTGACTTGTACAGTGGTAGGCGGACTCTCTGTGTTCTTCCGTCGAGGAAGGAGATGATCCATTCCAGCGCCTTGTCCTGGATTCCGATGTTGCTGAGGCGCCGTACTAGGGTGCGGTGGCAGACCGTGTCGAATGCCGCGGAGAGGTCTAGGAGGATGAGGGCCGCTGTTTCTCCATTGTCCATCAGGGCTCGGATGTCATCGGTGGCGGCGATGAGGGCGGTCTCGGTGCTGTGTTTGGCTCGGAAGCCGGACTGTGAGGGGTCGAGGGATCCGTTCGTCTCGAGGAAGGCGGCCATCTGCTTGTTGACGGTCTTCTCGATGACCTTGGCTGGAAACGGGAGAAGCGAGATGGGGCGGTAATTCTTGAGGTCGGTGGGGTCCGCTGTTGGTTTCTTGAGTAGAGCGCTGAGTTCGGCGTGTTTCCAGCTTTCAGGGAAGATGGCGGTGTCGAAGGAGGTGTTGATGATGTCACGCAGGTGGGGTGCGATGACCGCGTCGGCCTTGTTGAAGACGTGGTGAGGGCAGGGGTCGGTCGGTGATCCGGAGTGGATGGAGTTCATCGTGCGGATGGTGTCTTCGGTGCTGATCCGGGTCCAGGCGTGGAGGGTGGTGGTGGGGGGGGGGTGGCTGGTCGGTCGTGGTGTGCGTTGGTTGGTTGTTGAAACTGCTGTGTATGTCCGTGATCTTGTTGTGGAAGTGTGAGGCGAGGGAGTTGCAGAGGTCTTGCGATGGGGTGATGTCGTTGTTTCCTGCGCTGGGGTTGGAAAGCTCTTTCACGATGTTGAAGAGTTCCTTGCAGTTGTGTGCGTTGTTGTCCAACCGGTCCTTGAATGCTGTTTTCTTGGCGGTGCGGATCAGCTGGTGGTGTTTCCGGGTGGCAAGTTTGTAGGAGGTCCTGTTGTCCGGTGTCGGTTCCCTTTTCCAGACAGCATTCAACACATTTGGTTCAACAAACACTTGCGAGCAGCAGCTAAACAAAAAGTTCGTACCTGTATGATATGTTGTCAGTTCAATCTAGGTAAAAGCATCCCCGTAGAGCAGGGTGGATTTCAATCTCCCGATCATGCTTTTGAAGCCCTCCAGATGGATTATATCCAGATGGAACGATGTCGAGGATTCAAATATGTTCTCGTAGTTGTCTGTGCTCTTTCCCGTTGGACAGAAGCCTACCCGGTTTCAGATTACACTCCCCCCGACTACTGCCAAACAGTTAGTTCGAGAATTCTTCCCACGGTATGGTTTGCCACGTGTTGTCTACTCAGATAACGGCCAGCCATTCTCATCCGAACTAATGAAACACGTATCCCTTTTGTTAGGTTACCAATGGAAATTCCACTGTGTCCGACATCCCGAGGCAGCAGGTCTCGTGGAACGTCATAATCAAACCCTGAAAATTAGATTGTCCAAAATATGTAGAGAAAAAGGTGTCGATTGGATAGTAGCCTTACCAGTTGCGCTCTTTTACATGAGAATGGTAGCACATTCTCGAACAGGGCTATCCCCGTACGAGGTGATCTTCGGTAGACCACCAAATATGTGGGGGACGCCTATACCTCGCAAAATCACTGATGTTGACTGTAATATGCTGACAGATTACCTGGCTTCCTTGATGTCTGCACTACAATCTTGTCGTTCACAGGTAGCTGCAGCTTTTCCCGATAATACTGAGGTGAAGCCCCATGACGTGGTTCCGGGCGACCTGGTTCTGGTCCGGAATTTTGACCGGAAGACCCAACTGGAGCCTAGGTGGAAGTCGCCAAAGCTTGTTCTACTAACCACAAGGACAGCCGTGAAGATCGAGGGACGTAAAGGGTGGTTGCACTCGAGTCATATCAAGAAATTTTATGGACTACCATCCAGTGTGAATACTCAACCCTGCATTCCCTCACAGACAGACTCAAAGCTCCCCTTGGTTGAGCAGTCAAAACCAGAACTTTATAAACTAAAATTAAGGTCTAGCAAGTCAGACAATTTGATTGTTTAAGTCCTCTCCAAGGTGAATCGGTTGAATTTGTCTCTGACATGTGTCCTCTAGACCGGAATAGAGAAAGAAATCAACAGATGCAGCTTAAAAAGCATGCGTATTGTAAATCACTTCGTAGTCACTGCACAGTAACATTATTAATTTTGTTTTTTCTAAGTCTTCTGATCATCATTTCCAGCATACTATTGCACATGTATTACCCTATTCTTAAGCGTGCTTACAATGTAACTGCAGAACATTCTTTTAGCGAATTACCTCCGCATGAGTTGTCCTATAGATTTGCGCTGCGCAACAACACATTCATTAGTATGTTACATCATTCCCATCAGACCAGCAATGCTACAAATTGTTGGATATGTGGCCGACTCCCTCCCTATCAGAACTATAAGGGAGTTTTGCCCCTCTTTCCATATCCGTTCACACACAATGGCTCCTGTGGAGCATGGTTTAGTTTGATTAATTCCCTAGATTCAAATTCCGCAGTTTATCAAGACAACTGGGTATGGGGAAACCTGAACCTAGTTTTGCTTAAAGTCTGCTACCCTAACAAGGAGGGACTTCCCAAAAGAACAGGAACTGATCTAGAAAATGAAGTATATGGATTAGGTAATTTTACACTTAACCTCATGATCCTGAACGTTGAATCTGAAGCTACACCAATCTTGCCCGCCATGTCAGTATTCCCAGTAAAAGGGGAATTATGTGTAAGAAAGAATGGTTCCATACACATGGGCCATAGTAAATGCACCACTGTAATAAAATTCAGTGATCAAGGCAAGTCTACATTTAGAGCTTCCCGTCATTCCTACTTCATATGTGGCCAGACCGCATATATACGTCTACCTCTAGACTGGGATGGTACCTGTTACATAGCATTCCTTCTACCACCTGTTTTCCTAGCTCCTCCTGATTATCATAGAAATACCCATTTAGTACACAATAGACAGCAGAGAGATCTCCCAATTGTCGATTACACTGAAACAGCATGGGAGCAATACACAGATTTCAATAAAGGTTTCTTTCCCTATATAGGTACAGTCACTAATAGTAAGCTGATACGTAGATTAACCAGAACCCTTGAAGCAGTAGTGAACGAGACTACTTCCGCCTTAGGCAATTTAACAGAAGAGCAGTCTGCTATGCGGATTGTTGTGCTTCAAAATCGTCTTGTCCTTGACGTCATCCTGGCCGATAGGGGCGGAGCTTGTAGGGTCATCGGATCAAGTTGCTGCGTTTTCATACCAGAAAATTCGCCGTCAGTATATAAAGCCATAACTCGCCTTCATAAGATTATGAGCCAGATACACCAGAGTCCAGACACCTGGACTTGGTCCGGTTGGTTTTGGAGCGTGTTGTCAGCCTGGGGATGGAGAATCCTATCCTTCCTAGGTATTGGCTTTCTCATACTATTCAGTTGCTGCTTATGTCTACAATGTGGGCCAGCGATTTGTGGTCTGTGTGCCACATCGTGTATCCCACATCCAAGTTTTCGTTCAAGATCCCGGAAGAAGAAAGAAGAACAAATGATGCTATATGAACAGATCGATGGATTGATGAAGATCGATATCTCCTGAGGGTCCGTAGGGGACAAGGAGGGAATGAGGAAATATGAATTTTGTGATCAGTTATGTCCCCTATCGTAGACCCCAACGGCTCCATGTGCATGCTATAAGTACATGTATGTTCCCTCCAGTTCCAGTTTTGAAGACGCAAATACATGTGCGTCCACCGTCAACATGTCCTCTTTCAGATCCGCCATGAATGGGTCAGATATTCCATTCCTAAGTATGAAAGGCCACCGACTTTATGTGGTTCACTTTCCACATTTTACAGATTCAGGCGAGTAGGCCCAGAATTCTGTCATCAAGCCTTTTCCTGCCTTCTGCCTCTGAAAGCTCCAGTCTGAGCCTGCATCTGTATCCATGAACTTTGTCCTACTCCCTGCGCGGCTAACGGTGCCTGATCCAGCCTGTTGCCTGCCAAAAACTGTATTTCACCTTCAAGATTATCTGCTCCGTTCCTCATCCGATGCATTCCTGTCTAGTAGTTTAGGTAAACATTCCTCCAGCTACCGTGCAAAGGGCCAGGCCTCGCTGTCCTCATGCAAGTAATTCATAGCCCCCGTTACCATGGAATATTCCTACCCCCTCGCATCTCATGTAGACACTTAGACGCTTGTACACGCACTAACAGTCAGTATAGAATAGATTCTATCCTAGAGACCTTTCCTTTTGGATAACACAGTTCTTTAAACATAGGATATTAGATATGATTTGGGATTAGGTTGACATGACCCCCCAGACTTCTGTCTCCACATGTAGAGCTAAATGTCAAGTCCCCTTCACCCTCTAGTTGCACGTCAATCACACGTCATGCGGCTGCGCGCGCATCTCTGCCAAATATTTCTGCTGACATTGCAGGATTCTCTTATGGATCCACCCACTTGTGACATCATGTATAATGACGTTTACTAAGTTACGCCTATATGTCCGCCTCTATTAGTTACGTATGCACATTTTATCTGTATTATCAGCTGTTACGCCTCTTGCATCTGTTTCACTGTAATGCATTTCCTATAAAACTGATTATCTGTCAATAATGTATGCCCTTCCTTCCTGAACTTTCGTGGTGATGGAATAGAAGCCTGCAATTCGAATTGTATTTCCTTTGTATAGGAATAAAGCCTTTTAGAACCTCTAATACCACGGATTCTGCCTCTTATATTTACTGAGTTATTCTTACTAGACTTTACCGCATAAAAAATAGTACCGGTAATGAAATATTTACCACAATAGAATAGGCCTAGGCCTAGGGAATCGCTGGGGCTACCCTACACTAGCAACAGTTAGGAAGTGGGAGGCCCACGGGATTCGTATGCAGAGTGGAAACACTCACGCGTAATGCGTAAAAGTCACTAGCAATAGTACAGTTTAGAAATAGATAGCTTTAGGACACTTCCGGAGTAGCTAGGAAGTTGAGACTTGAAACTTAGACACTAGGATAGTCACTATCCTGATGAGCACCGGAGTACCCAAGTTACCTAGCCCACAGGCTGCGGGTGCATAGGGGTGAAGTTGCGTCGGGTTTCGTCGTCGACTCCTATGGATGCCTGAAGAAAGATGCTGACAGGCAGTCAGTGAAGAGTGTCCGGTGGATCCCAAGGCTGGGATCAAGAAGAGAGGAGACCTGCAAGCAGAGGGGACAGAGTCAAGGTCACTAGCCAGTGACCACGTGGAACCAGGAAGGAACCAGACGATGTTGTGAGGATTTGCAGGTGAAGGTTGTAGGAGAGTAGGGTCTGCTTTCTATGTTCACCCCCACTTTTTGCTTTTGCTTTACTGGTTTTCGACTTAGATGTGGCTGTGGGCCTGCTAATCAGACCCACAGCCCTGCTGTTCTCTCTCTAAATTAATACTATGTACTTTAGGTGCATAACCCATTTGGATAGGATCACCTTATTGGCCCCTGTACAGTGTACCCTAGGTACCCAGGGCATAGGTGTACCCTAGGCCTACCAGGGGCTGCAGCATGTATTGTGCCACCCCTGGCCTGGCCTTCCATTTTGACACAACTGGCTGATCACTCAGCTGGGGCAAGGTCGTGTACTCACCCCTTGCTTAGGTGTAGTATTCCTATACCTAACTTACATATAGACACATGTGTACCTATCAGTCACTCCTATGGCAGGCCTTGACAATCCTGGAGGCAGAGTGCTTGGTAACATGTGAGATGGTGCTCTAGCATGAGCTGAGCCTGTCTGCAGCTTTCGGAACCTTGTCCTTATAGCTGTTCTATGATATAGCCTACCATATACTCTTAAAGTGCCTTATAATCTTAGACGGTTATGGTAACTATGGTTTGGCTTTATCAAAACATGTCGTGTAAGGTGTCTAACACTAGGGAATAATACCCCCATGCCATTTCTGGACATGAGAATATTATTCCCCCCTTTTAGAGGGAAAGACATGTTAAAATCATACTTCAACTGTTAGCCTCTGACCAAAGCCTCAGCATCACAAAATGGATGCTGCTGCCACGACACAAGTCTGACCTCCTGCAGCTGGGAGTGATCCCAGCCAGGGAGGCCTGGACAATAGGTTTCCTGCTTGGGGAGGTGCTAGCACCTCTCCAGACAGCCTTTAGTGTATTGGGGCAGGGTGGGCTGAAAGGAATGAGACATGCCTGGGGCACACAAGGTGTTCCTTGCATAGTCCAGTTCAAACCGGCGCTGGGGCACTCCAGCCCCAGCTCTGGCGCGAAACTGGACAAAGGGAAGTGGGTGTAACCACCCCCTCCCAGGTCCCACCCATAAGGCGTGACCTAGCAGGTATCCCAGCCCCCCAGATTAGTATAAGAGTGGGAGTTGGGCCTCAAGACTTTAGATTATCCTGAACCTGCAAAACTGAACAGAAACTCTGGACCTTCGACATTCGACGAAAGAAGAAGACTGAAGAATCTCCCTTGTAGCCAAGGAGTGGCTACCCTGTGCAAACAGGCACCATCAAGAGACTACCCTTTGCTTTGCGACCGTTCTACGAGGAACCGACTGCAGAGCCCGACCAGAGCCTTGACTTCCAGACTTCTCCGACCCTCATCCACATCTGCAGCAGAGCTGAGATCCGTGGAGGCGACGAGCGACGTGGGACCGGCTACCTGGGAAAAGTGGCTAGTAACTTACAGCGCAGCTTCTGAGGTACCCTCGAAGTTGTGCACCGGGGATTGAGAAGCCCCAACCCCAAGCACCATCTGCACCGAAGATCAGCCCCCCACACTCCACGAGTCCTGCGTGGGGCCCTTCAGCATTTTCCTGCTTGCCGCGTCTGTCCGGTTGCTTGCCCGCTGGCTAGTGGCCTTTGTGACGACGCACCCTGAAATCTTCTGCGCTGGTTTGGCTCCTCCAGACTGGCTCCCGCTTCTCTGCAAAGAAGAAGCACCCCAGACCTTCCTGGTCTGCACCAGAAGCAAGTCCTTTGTTCTTCGTGGGTTCCGCTTGCCAAGGCTTGGTGAGTCCTAGTCCAACTTCGACGCCGCCGACAGCAAGAGCCTTCGTGGGACAGCTCGCCTCCTGGTCCTGGTCGTCCTCGACGCTTCCTGGTCCTCCTGGCTGCAGCGACAAGCTTCACCTTCACCTGCAACTCTTCACGACATCGCCTGGTTCCTTCCTGGTTCCACGTGGTCACTGGCTAGTGACCTTGACTCTGTCCCTTCTGCTTGCAGGTTTCTTCTCTTCTTGATCCCAGCCTTGGGATCCACCGGACACTCTCCCCTGACTGCCTGGCAGCATCTTTCTTCAGGCATCCATAGGAGTCGACGACGAAAACGACGCATCTTCACCCCTATGCACCCGCAGCCTGTGGGCTAGGTAACTTGGGTACTCCGGTGCTCATCAGGATAGTGACTATCCTAGTGTCTAGTTTTCAAGTCTCAACTTCCTAGCTACTCCGGAAGTGTCCTAAATCTACCGTTTTCTAAACTGTAATATTGCTATTGACTTTTACGCATTACGCGTGAGTGTTTCCACTCTGCACACGAATCCCGTGGGCCTCCCACTTCCTAACTAACGCTAGTGTAGTGTAGCCCCAGCGATTCCCTAGGCCTAGGCCTATTCTATTTCCGTGACAGTGGTTCTTATACCACTTATTTAGTATATGGTTTGCGTGGCCCCTAGGGCCTAACTGTATTACTTACCTGTGTGACTTACTGTATGCATAAATAAGACTGTGTTGTACTTACCTCTAATCTCATAAAGAGTGCTGAGGGTTTGCTTAGAATAAATACACTTTATTTTATATATATATCTGTTGTGGTGTCCTTTCATTTGGTATTCAAGGGATTATACATGGTATCACAGCTGTCTTCACATGTCATTCAGAGTTTAGCCTAAGACTGCTCTTGTCCATGCTACCACTAGGATAGCTGGTCTATAAGGTTGACTTTACAACCAATCACCATAAGGGTATTTGGACTGATATAAGGTGTACACTAGAACTAGTGACATCATACATCAGGCCAACTTCTCACAAAGGTGAAGCTTGTCGCTGCAGCCAGGAGGACCAGGAAGCGTCGAGGACGACCAGGACCAGGAGGCGAGCTGTCCCACGAAGGCTCTTGCTGTCGGCGGCGTCGAAGTTGGACTAGGACTCACCAAGCCTTGGCAAGCGGAACCCACGAAGAACGGAGGACTTGCTTCTGGTGCAGACCAGGAAGGTCTGGGATGCTTCTTCTTTGCAGAGAAGCGGGAGCCAGTCTGGAGGAGCCAAACCAGCGCAGAAGATTTCAGGGTGCGTCGTCACAAAGGCCACTAGCCAGCGGGCAAGCAACCGGACAGACGCGGCAAGCAGGAAAATGCTGAAGGGCCCCACGCAGGACTCGTTGAGTGTGGGGGGCTGATCTTCGGTGCAGATGGTGCTTGGGGGTGGGGCTTCTCAATCCCCGGTGCACAACTTCGAGGGTGCCTCAGAAGCTGCGCTTGAAGATACTAGCCACTTTTCCCAGGTAGCCGGTCCCACGTCGCTCGTCGCCTCCACGGATCTCAGCTCTGCTGTGGATGTGGATCAGGGTCGGAGAAGTCTGGAAGTCAAGGCTCTGGTCGGGCTCTGCAGTCGGTTCCTCGTAGAACGTGGGCAAAGCAAAGGGTAGTCTCTTGATGGTGCCTGTTTGCACAGGGTAGCCACTCCTTGGCCACAAGGGAGATTCTTCAGTCTTCTTCTTTCGTCGAATGTCGAAGGTCCAGAGTTTCTGTTCAAGATTGCAGGTTCAGGATAATCTAAAGTCTTGAGGCCCAACTCCCACTCTTATACTAATCTGGGGGGCTGGGATACCTGCTAGGTCACGCCTTATGGGTGGGACCTGGGAGGGGGTGGTTACACCCACTTCCCTTTGTCCAGTTTCGCGCCAGAGCTGGGGCTGGAGTGCCCCAGCACCGGTTTGAACTGGACTATGCAAGGAACACCTTGTGTGCCCCAGGCATGTCTCATTCCTTTCAGCCCACCCTGCCCCAATACACTAAAGGCTGTCTGGGGAGGTGCTAGCACCTCCCCAAGCAGGAAACCTATTGTCCAGGCCTCCCTGGCTGGGATCACTCCCAGCTGCAGGAGGTCAGACTTGTGTCGTGGCAGCAGCATCCATTTTGTGATGCTGAGGCTTTGGTCAGAGGCTAACAGTGAAGTATGATTTTAACATGTCTCTCCCTCTAGAAGGGGGGAATAATATCCTCATGTCCAGAAATGGTATGGGGGTATTATTCCACAGTGTTAGACACCTTACACAACATGTTTTGATAAAGCCAAACCATAGTTACCATAACCGTTTAAGATTATAAGGCACTTTAAGAGTATATGGTAGGCTATATCATAGAACAGCTATAAGGACTTGGTTCCGAAAGCTGCAGACAGGCTCAGCTCATGCTAGAGCACCATCTCACATGTTACCAAGCACTCTGCCTCCAGGATTGTTAAGGCATGCCATAGGAGTGACTGATAGGTACACATGTGTCTATATATAAGGTAGATATAGATATACTATATCTAAGCAAGGGGTGATTACACGACCTTGCCCCAGCTGAGTGATCAGCCAGTTGTGTCTGATTGGAAGGCCAGACCAGGGGTGGCATAATACATGCTGCAGCCCCTGGGAGGCCTAGGGTACACCTATGCCCTGGGTACCTAGGGTACACTGTACAGGGTCCAATAAGGTGATCCTTACCAATTGTGTATGTACCTAGGGTACATGGAGTCCATTTTAAGGAGAGAGCAGACAGCCTGAGACCCTGAATGGCAGGATCTCAGGCCAACTAAGTCGAAAAACCAGCTAGACACTAGGCAAAAAGTTGGGGGTAACCATAGTCAGATATCCACCTTCCTACACAACCCCCCCCCCCCCCCCCCAAACGAAAGGAGATAAGGCTGGCCTTGACAAGGTAAGCCTCTATTGCCTAAGTGGCCATATAAGGAAGAACCAGCACTGGCATGGTTACCCCCTGTCTCATGGTCCACTAAGCAATCCCTCATCCTAAAGGTGTCATAGGGTCTCCACCATAGGGAATCTCTACCTTGGGTGTGTCTTTGCAAAGTAAAAGGCTGGTGTTGAGATGGAGTACTGAAGTGAGTGTCCTCAAAGTGAGGCCTCAGCTTCCTCCAATCATCCTCCACCATGGATGCCTTTCTTTCTTTAACTGAGTTGCACTGTGCTCTCAGGGTTAGCCTCTGGCTACCTAAAGCTGGAGGCTGGGTCCCTTTTGTGGGCTTACTGGGGGGACAGGTCAGGTTTGGGGCCCTAAGGTCCCATGTTTGCCTGTGCCCAACAGAATCCCTCTGGGGGAGGTCCCTAACTACCTGTAAAGGGGATCCCTCAGGAATGTTTTTACCCATCACCTGGCTAGGGCAACTAACCAGGCAATCCTCATTCTTTTGATGGGGGGGTTCTTGTGGACAGGGGCCCTCTTGGGGTCCACTGGCCTCCCTGACCTCTGCAGCCCTGGGCTGACTGAGGCAGGGTAGAGAGAGGCAGGCTACCTGCACCAGACTGGGTCCCACCTTGGAAGGGGCCACTGACATCAGAGGCTCTGCCAGGCCAGGCCTGGCTACCTCTGGGGCAGTTCCTTCACAAGGGGTGAGGTCAGATCCCTGAGGAGGCTGACCTTTTCCTAATGTCTGGGGAGAGGGAGACTTTTCTTCCTCCCCACTACTCTCTGTTTGTGTGGAGTGATCCATAGTTTCAGGCTTCACTACACCTATGTCAGTCTGAGTATGGGCTGAGACCATTACAGCCTTGCCAACCTTTTCAGGGAGGCACTCAGTTTGTGTTTGAGCTGTGACTGTCACAGCTCTGCCAGTCTCTACAGGGAAGTCTGTCTTTGCCTGGGCTGTGGCTACCACTGCCCTTCCAACCTTTTCAGGGAGGAAATCTACTTGGACAGGGGTTGTGGCTGGCACAACCCCACTACCCTTTTTTGAAAGGCCTACCATTTTGGAATGGGTGTCTTGTTCAACTCCAGCCCAAGCTGAGAGTTCTAAGTCATTCCCCAGTAAGCAGTCCACAGGCAAGGTTGGAGACACTGCCACCCTTTTAGGGCCAGTGACACCTCCCCAGCTGAGACATATCTCTGCCATGGGATGACTGTTCTGTTTGCCATCAATGTTAGTTACCTGGTATGAGAAACCAGGCAAAAGCTGCTCAGAGGGAACTAGCCTATGGGCCACCATAGTGATGCTAGCTCCAGTGTCTCTGTAGGCCTCAGCTTTTCTACCATTGATGTAGGGTTCCTGTCTGTACCTACCCAAAGTGTTGGGACAGGCAGTGAAGTTGGCAAACCCCATGCCACCATCACAGACAAGAGTAGCTGCTGTAGGGGAATTGGCTAAGCCAGGATCCCCCTGTGTTCCCCAAGAAAGCCCAACCAAATTTTTGGGGGCACTCCCACCACCTGGGGGATTACTGCTGACAGTAATAGGTGGTGTGACAGGAGTAGTTGGAGGAACAGTTTTGTTTTTAGCCCTTGGGCAACTGCTGTCAGTTTTCCAATGCCCAGGAGTTTTACACTCATGGCAGTAGGGCTTTTTAACTGTGGTAGAGGAGGGAGCTTGGGACCCACCACCCTGTGTGGAGTTTTGGGGCCCTGAGGAAGATTTCTCTTTTGTTTTATCCCCACCCTTCTCTTGAGGCTTGGTGGTATCTTTCTTTTGGTCACCACCCTGATTTTTAGGCCTAATCCTGGTCCTGACCTATTTATCTGCCCTCTTTCCCAATTCTTGGGGAGAGGTCAAATCTGAGTCTACCAGGTGTTGATGGAGAAGCTGGTTCTGACAATTACTAAGGATCTGCTCCCTCATAATCAAGTTGTACAATCCTGTATAGTCCTGCACCTTGCTGCCATTTAACCAACCTTCCAAAGCCTTAGTGGCACAATCCACAAAATCAGACCTGTCCTGTGTCTGTGTCTTCTGGGTGTCTCTGAACAACAACCTATATTGCTCAGTGGTTAAGCCAAACCCATCTATCAGAGCACTCTTCAGGACTTTGTAATTGTTTGCATCCTCATCACTGACTGTGAGGAGCTTGTCTCTACCTTTGTCAGAAAAGGAGAGCCACAAGATAGCTGCCCACTGACTCTGGGGTACCTGCTGTACTTTGCAGGCCCTCTCCAAAGCAGTCATCCACTTGTGGATGTCATCCCCATTCTGATATGGGGGGACTATCTTGCTTAGGTTTCTATGGTCATAAGACCTATCCCTATCTCTAGGAATGTTGCTGCCACCAGTGGGTTCTGACCCACACAATTTGTGCTCTCTAGCCAGAGCAAGCTTCTCCTTGGCAAGGGCAAGTTCTTCCCTCTGAATCCTCAGATTAGCTTCCCTCATTCTGGCTTCATGCTCCTTTCTCTCAGGTGAAGTCATTCCCCTGTGAGAGGAAGCATTAGAGATGCTAGAGACATGGGAGTGGATGGATTCCCTGGAAGGGGATCTGTCCCTCCTGCTTCTCTGTGAAAGCCTACTTGGGGGTCTGTATGGGGGGACCCCATGCAAACTCCCATGTAAGCTTAGGTTAGCCTGGCTAAGTCTTCCTACTTGGCCCTGGCTGTCTACCTCTTCCTCTGAAGTCCCATCTGACTCATCTGTGGTGGGTAGACCCTTATCTACAGCTATGGCACCATCCCTGGCAGCTCTTTCAGCATCATAGGCCTCCAGAAGCTCCACTAGCTGTCTAAGGGTAGGGTTTGCACCCTGTTTTATTCCTCTGGAGGTGCACAATTGTCTCATCTCCTGGAATGTTAAGGTATCATACCTAGAGGGGGTCTTCTGCAGACCTGCCCCTCCTGAGAGAGCATCTACTTGATCTCCTCCCAGAGGCATGATCTAGTGAGGGTGTGGTGTGTTCACCTACCTACACTAGTTGTGTCTACTAAACCTCTCTAGTAGTTGTAGTCAGGGTGTGTTACTCCCTTCAACCTACAACTACTAAGTCCAGTAGGACTTAAGTATTATAAACTATGTTATATGTACCTAGACAATATCTGTGTGATCTTTCAATTTAGTATCTCAAGATTACAATGGTATTACAACAGCAAGCTCAGATCCCAACCGCTGCTCACCAATGTGAGAAGTTGGCCTGATGTATGATGTCACTAGTTATAGTGTACACCTTATATCAGTCCAAATACCCTTATGGTGATTGGTTGTAAAGTCAACCTTATAGACCAGCTATCCTAGTGGTAGCATGAACAAGAGCAGTCTTAGGCTAAACTCTGAATGGCATGTGAAGCCAGCTGTGATACCATATATAATCCCTTGAATACCAAATGAAAGGACACCACAACAGGTATATATATAAAATAAAGTGTATTTATTCTAAGCAAACCCTCAGCACTCTTTATGAGATTAGAGGTAAGTACAACACAGTCTTATTTATGCATACATTAAGTCACACAGGTAAGTAATAGTTAGGCCCTAGGGGCCACGCAAACCATATACTAAGTAAGTGGTATAAGGACCACTGTCACGGAAATAGAATAGGCCTAGGCCTAGGGAATCGCTGGGGCTACCCTACACTAGCAACAGTTAGGAAGTGGGAGGCCCACGGGATTCGTATGCAGAGTGGAAACACTCACGCGTAATGCGTAAAAGTCACTAGCAATAGTACAGTTTAGAAATAGATAGCTTTAGGACACTTCCGGAGTAGCTAGGAAGTTGAGACTTGAAACTTAGACACTAGGATAGTCACTATCCTGATGAGCACCGGAGTACCCAAGTTACCTACCAGGGGTGAAGTTGCGTCGGGTTTCGTCGTCGACTCCTATGGATGCCTGAAGAAAGATGCTGACAGGCAGTCAGTGAAGAGTGTCCGGTGGATCCCAAGGCTGGGATCAAGAAAAGAGGAGACCTGCAAGCAGAGGGGACAGAGTCAAGGTCACTAGCCAGTGACCACGTGGAACCAGGAAGGAACCAGACGATGTCGTGAGGATTTGCAGGTGAAGGTGAAGCTTGTCGCTGCAGCCAGGAGGACCAGGAAGCGTCGAGGACGACCAGGACCAGGAGGCGAGCTGTCCCACGAAGGCTCTTGCTGTCGGCGGCGTCGAAGTTGGACTAGGACTCACCAAGCCTTGGCAAGCGGAACCCACGAAGAACGGAGGACTTCCTTCTGGTGCAGACCAGGAAGGTCTGGGATGCTTCTTCTTTGCAGAGAAGCGGGAGCCAGTCTGGAGGAGCCAAACCAGCGCAGAAGATTTCAGGGTGCGTCGTCACAAAGGCCACTAGCCAGCGGGCAAGCAACCGGACAGACGCGGCAAGCAGGAAAATACTGAAGGGCCCCACGCAGGACTCGTTGAGTGTGGGGGGCTGATCTTCGGTGCAGATGGTGCTTGGGGATGGGGCTTCTCAATCCCCAGTGCACAACTTCGAGGGTGCCTCAGAAGCTGCGCTTGAAGATACTAGCCACTTTTCCCAGGTAGCCGGTCCCACGTCGCTCGTCGCCTCCACGGATCTCAGCTCTGCTGTGGATGTGGATCAGGGTCGGAGAAGTCTGGAAGTCAAGGCTCTGGTCGGGCTCTGCAGTCGGTTCCTCGTAGAACGTGGGCAAAGCAAAGGGTAGTCTCTTGATGGTGCCTGTTTGCACAGGGTAGCCACTCCTTGGCCACAAGGGAGATTCTTCAGTCTTCTTCTTTCGTCGAATGTCGAAGGTCCAGAGTTTCTGTTCAAGATTGCAGGTTCAGGATAATCTAAAGTCTTGAGGCCCAACTCCCACTCTTATACTAATCTGGGGGGCTGGGATACCTGCTAGGTCACGCCTTATGGGTGGGACCTGGGAGGGGGTGGTTACACCCACTTCCCTTTGTCCAGTTTCGCGCCAGAGCTGGGGCTGGAGTGCCCCAGCACCGGTTTGAACTGGACTATGCAAGGAACACCTTGTGTGCCCCAGGCATGTCTCATTCCTTTCAGCCCACCCTGCCCCAATACACTAAAGGCTGTCTGGGGAGGTGCTAGCACCTCCCCAAGCAGGAAACCTATTGTCCAGGCCTCCCTGGCTGGGATCACTCCCAGCTGCAGGAGGTCAGACTTGTGTCGTGGCAGCAGCATCCATTTTGTGATGCTGAGGCTTTGGTCAGAGGCTAACAGTGAAGTATGATTTTAACATGTCTCTCCCTCTAGAAGGGGGGAATAATATCCTCATGTCCAGAAATGGTATGGGGGTATTATTCCACAGTGTTAGACACCTTACACAACATGTTTTGATAAAGCCAAACCATAGTTACCATAACCGTTTAAGATTATAAGGCACTTTAAGAGTATATGGTAGGCTATATCATAGAACAGCTATAAGGACTTGGTTCCGAAAGCTGCAGACAGGCTCAGCTCATGCTAGAGCACCATCTCACATGTTACCAAGCACTCTGCCTCAAGGATTGTTAAGGCCTGCCATAGGAGTGACTGATAGGTACACATGTGTCTATATATAAGGTAGATATAGATATACTATATCTAAGCAAGGGGTGATTACACGACCTTGCCCCAGCTGAGTGATCAGCCAGTTGTGTCCGATTGGAAGGCCAGACCAGGGGTGGCATAATACATGCTGCAGCCCCTGGGAGGCCTAGGGTACACCTATGCCCTGGGTACCTAGGGTACACTGTACAGGGTCCAATAAGGTGATCCTTACCAATTGTGTATGTACCTAGGGTACATGGAGTCCATTTTAAGGAGAGAGCAGACAGCCTGAGACCCTGAATGGCAGGATCTCAGGCCAACTAAGTCGAAAAACCAGCTAGACACTAGGCAAAAAGTTGGGGGTAACCATAGTCAGATATCCACCTTCCTACAGTTTGGACTAACATAATGACAGAGATAGACTACGAATGTCTTTTTTCTCTTTCCATGTATCTCTATGGAAATTTCATATAGGGACATTCTTGATGTTATTACTTACTTATATCTCTGTTTTTTATATGATTACTTATGTATATGTATATATATATATATATTATGGCTGTATATATTGCTATATTATTTACCGTGGGACTCCCACTCCGACGACGGGGAATATATTCAAGCATGTGAATCTATGAAAGACACCCCAATACTGGAGAAACTTCGCTTTGGTCGTCATTCCGGGCTGGGTATCAATTGGCATAAGTCCATAATCTTCCCATTGACCAGCGGCACTTCTCCTTGGCAGTGCGAGTATCCGCTGGAGTGGTGCTCGGACTCTGTAAGATATTTGGGCATACACATCCATCTGAACATGGAAGAGATTATTCGTCTTAATTATGGCCGCGCGATTGCGAAGCTTGAATCGCAGGTGGACAAATGGCTACGGCTTCCGCTATCTATGGCAGCCAGAATCGCCATTATAAAAATGATAGTACTCCCTAAATTTTTCTATCTTTTTAATAATATCCCCATCCACCTCACTCAAAATTTCTTCGCCTCGCTTCGGGCCCATTTGATTAGGTTGGTCTGGGGAGGGAAGCAGCCACGGGTCCGCTGGAAGATACTCATGCTTCCGCACGATAGAGGCGGACTTGGAATACCAGATTTGTATCTATATTATTTGGTTGCGCAGTGTGCCCACGCCTATGCATGGTACCACCCGGACGCGCGGATTCCATTTCTTCGCCCGGAAGCTGATTTTGTGCTCCCGGGCCGATTGGCCGCGGTGTTGCCCAAGGGCGTACCAAGAAGTCCAGTTGATATTCAAACGGTATCTACCACGAGCTGGGCTTGGAGTAGGGTATTGCGCTACATGGATCAGCCTAACTTATACTCAACCTCTCTCCCGTTACCTAATGAGGGATGGCTTCCGATCACTGGCGAGAAACTTGTGCAACGCACTTTGACAAAGTTTGACATCACCAAGATTGGTGCTTTATACCCGGGCGGGCACGTATTCTCGATGTCGGAGGAGGCGCGATTCAGTGATGCCACTTTCATGGACAGATTTATCCTTAATCTGCTTTATTGCACAGTCAGATCGGGAATTAGGGGATTCCCCCTCGAGCCGGCTTCCTTTGAGCCACTTACTCTCCTCATCGACACGGCCACAGGGGCACATCTTATTTCTAAACTGTACAAGCTATGTATCGCGCAGGTTCCCTGCACGGACGACAAACTACGACTGGCATGGGAGGCTGACCTGGGTAGGCCCATCACGGATGAGCAATGGTCCGCTTGCTGTAAAGTCACCAAAAAGATATCCCTCAATAGTCGCCACAAACTCCTACACTACAGGTTTTTCCGCAGAAGCTACATGACGCCGGCTAAACTTCACTTCATTGATCCCAAGCGGCCCCACACATGCTGGAGGTGTACCTCCCCTCATGCTGACTTTGCCCATATGACCTGGACTTGTCCGAAATTGCAACCATACTGGGCGCAGATACACAAAATCATGGGGGACATGCTGGAGCTTACCCTGGTTCCTACCCCGGAAGTGGCGTTGCTGGGATACACGGTTAACTTTCCCAAGTCCGTGAGGAGGCTGGCGTCGCTGGGCTTTCTACTAGCAAAGCGAGAAATTGCTAAGCGCTGGGGTGGTGGGACGGCTCCCGCAACTAATGCATGGCTTACTGATATGGCTTACTGTAGCATAAACAGCGAGATTTACTCCAGTCTTCTTTCTGCAACAGCTCGTCCCAAAGATATCTGGGGTCCCTACAGAACTTATATCGCGAATATGCCGGACGCCTCGCCCACACACTCTGACTCGGGAATTGTGCCCACAGGGGTTGGTTAGATTTGGCTGTGGTGCCTCTGTGTGAATGTGCGGGCCTCGGGGAGGTTGTGGTGCGACAGGTCCCCCTTGCTTTGGGTACGATTTCTGGTGGCGCATGGGTTTGGCACTGCAGGATTTGAATGGCATGGCTCTTACGCAGGAGAGGGGCATGGGGGGGGGTCAGTGATACATTGCCTTGCCACATGGGATCTGACAGACTAGGTTGCTGTAACAAAGAACAGGAAATTGCCGCTTGGAGCCAGGCTTATCTATTGTTAACGGACACAGGAGTATTGCCATCGTACTGTTTGTTTCACGCATATGACAGTTGTAACCATTGCAGAGCTCTCTTACTGATTTGTTTACAAAAGATAAATAAAGATTTTTTTTTAAAATTTAAAAAGGAAGATCTAGTGGAAGGGTGGCCCAACAGATGTAGTAATTTAGATGAAGACATTTGTAATTTCTGGGAAGTAAGATATCAATTGAACGAAAAAAAAAAGTTTATTGCAATGAGAAAATTGTACCTCCTTCAAAATTGTGGGATAAAATCATTGATCTAGCTCATGAAGGGCACTTGGGCCGCAGTTTCACCAAAAGCAAGGAGAAAAAAATTCTGGTTTCCCAGGATAGATGATTGTGTTGAGCAAAAGGTAAAATATTGAAGTATATGTGCTAGAAGTGATAACAGTAAGATAGTTAGCTATGAGAACTTCTTTGTCTCATGTAATGGTACTGGAAAAGCCATAGTGCAAATTGGCTTTACATATCATAGGACATAAGAACTATAGAGCTTTATTAAAAATATCCATGTTTGTATTAATTGATCACACTTCACACTGGATTGTCACAATCACAAAACTAGCTAATCAGACTTCTAGTAAGGAAGTAATACATTTCCCGAGAGACAGTTTCTGTATTGAAGGAACTGAAGATATACCTATGGTTTAAGTCTCTGATAATGGTGTCCAATACAAAATGTCCTAGCTATCGTAACAAAGTTTCAATTCCATTAAGGACTCGGAGGCGAGGATTATGCCTTCTTTCTCCGCTTTATTAGAATAGCAGCACAGTAAGAAGATAACAAAAACGAAGTTTCCCAAACATCCTAGGGAAAAGGTCGTTCAGAAAAAACACATAACAACAGCCAATCCTGGCACTGTAAAACTGTCTAATCAGTGGGCTCATAGCCCAACATAGTCCTCTGTCACTGGCCGTTTGTCCTCTTTTGTAGCGTGAAGTTAGCCGTCGGAGCACCTTCATGCATCCTGTTTGCTCGCATCAGACACTGTGAAGAC
The DNA here is from genome assembly GCF_964204655.1 of Triturus cristatus. Lineage (NCBI taxonomy): Eukaryota > Metazoa > Chordata > Amphibia > Caudata > Salamandridae > Triturus > Triturus cristatus. The sequence goes on from NC_140584.1 coordinate 1,202,842,079, forward strand.
AGAGATAAAATTACAAACTAATCCAAAACTACAAAGCCTGCAAAGATAAGCGGCCACTTAGTTAATACATTACAGAAACCTCAATCCCCACCAAATCCTCACAGTAAAAGCAAATACTTACCGACATACAGGGAGGGCTGTCCTTCGTTGGACCCTAGGGTGGGATAATCCACGCCTCCGAGTCCTTAATAGAATTGAAACTTTTGTTACGATAGCTAGGAAATTTTTCATTCTATGTCAGGACTGGAGGGAAGGATTATATGCTATTTCAAAGCTTGCTCACAACGAGTTGAGCCATGTCCAGCACTGGCTTGAAATAAAACCGCTTAAACGTTGAGTCCGAAGACCAATCTGCTGCGTTGAGGATGTCCTCAAGGTGGGCACCCAAGCCGAATGCTTTAGAGGCCATAGCCACGCGAGCTGAGTGAGCTCCAAAGTGGGCTAGGCTGATGCCTGCTTCCTGCATCACTCACCTTATCCATCTTGCGATGGTAGGAGAAGAGACCGCTCTAAAGGGTTTTCAAAGGGCAATGAGAAGTTGACGTTTTGTACGGGGGACGAACTTCGTCAGTCATCTCTTCATATGCTTTAAGGCATCTAACCACACACAATTTTGGGGTATCTGGACACTCTCGGTAAGAAATAATCCTGGAATGACATTTCGTCCTTCTAAGGAGAGAAAATGTAACCTCATTTGGAGTAAACATTCTACTTGTGACATCTAACGCTCTGACCTCGGAAACTCGTTTACAAGAGATGAGGCATAGAAGCATAGCTAACTTAGCCGAAAGCTACTTTCTGGAAAGGAAACGGTTTGGTTGCCAAGACAAGAAGAAGTTAAGCACTTGGTTAACATCCCAAAGGGCGGAATAGCGAGGCTCTGGAGGAAGCATGAGTCGGATACCCTGTAGTAGCCTGCAAACCAAAGGGTGCTCGCAGATGTATCATTAACTGGAACATGACCGGAGGCAATAGCTAAGCGAAAGGTGTTTATCGACCTATACGCCATGCCCTTGGATGCCAACTGTGCTAAGAAATCGAAACCCTGTTGCAAACACTAACGGGAACATCTGCTCCAAGCTGATCTGTATCTCTTGATGGTGCTGTCCGCCCGCGCATTGGATATAAACGATTCAGCCTCCTGCGAAAGTCCTGGGACCTCCCATCGTCCCCTAAAATCTGAAACGCTATGAGCCACGAGTTCGTCCGCACCAGAGGGTGAGACTCCTTGTCTGCACTCAGAAGGGGAGTTGGAGACTGGGGGAGTAGGATTGGATAATCCCAAAAAAGTTCCAAAAGAACTGGAAACCAAACTTGCGACCTCCAAAAGGAGGTGATTATGACCAATTTCGCATTCTGACATCGAACTTGGGCCGTCGATCTTGTGATCATAAAAAATGGAGGGAATGCATACCCCTTCTCCAAGCCCCAATCCTGCAGGAAGGCGTCCTTGGCCACTGCAAAGGATTCCGGTCTCCAACTGAAAAACCGGGGAAGCTGGTGGTCCAATCTCGAGGCAAACAGATCCACCGAGAAGGGTCCCCAGTGATCGTTCAACATCTCAAATATGCTAGGCTCTAGCATCCAGAAGCTGGTATCCCAAAAATTGCGTGACTGAAAATCCGCCTCCTGGTTTTCCGGACCTGGCAAGTACTCTGCTGTCACTGCTACCTGACTGTCCAGGCAGTACTGCCAGAAGCTCGCGGCTAGGTCCGAAAGGGCTTTGGACCTGGTGCCCCCTAGATGGTTTATATTCCGGACCGCCGAAATGTTGTCCATCTTTAGAAGGATGCATGAGCACACCGGGTCCTTTGTCCAGCAGGAGTCGGCAAAGGATCCCGCCAGAAGTTCTAAACAATTTATATATAACTTCTGTTCGTCGGAGACCACAAACCTCCTGTAGAGAGGACTCTATAACCAGATCAGGCATGGAGCCGAAAATCGCGCGGCCATTCCACGCTTCCATGTGGTCTAACCACCACTGTATCTCTTCTCAAGCCTCTCTGGACAAGACAACTTTGTGCGAGTAAGGAAACCCTTTGTGAAGGAAGTACGCCTTGAGACGCTGCAGGGCCCAGTAATGCAGAGGACCCGGGAAATAGCTTAAATCGACGCCGAGAGGAGTCCGACCACTCGAGCCAACTGGCGAAGGGAAACCTGTTGCCTGGAAAGGACACGACGGAGTTCGTGTCCGATTTTTTAAATCGTCCTGGACGGGAGGCTCAGAGTAGAGGCGGGGGAGTCTATAACAAAGCCATAAAAGATGACGGACTGAGCGGACTGTAAAAGAGACTTTTTCCCGTTTATTATGAAACCCAAGCCTTGAAGGAGGTCCACTGCGTTCTGAAGATGCGCTGATAACTGGCGTGGGCAAGCCCTCGTGAGGAGGAGGTCGTCCAGATACACAATCATCCGAGCGCCTCGAGCTCGCAGGAACTCAACCACTGGTTTGAGTACCTTGGTGAAGCACCAGGGAGCTGAAGAAAGTCAGAATGGAAGAGTGGCGAACTTGAAAGTTTGCTGGCGCCAGACGAACTGGAGGAAACGTCTAGGTGGAGGAAAAATTGGGATTACCAGGTAGGCGTCTTGGAGGTCGAGACGCACCATCCTATCCTGTGGGCGCAAAACACCCCTGATGAGGTGAATACCCTCCATCTTGAAGTGGCGGTACACTAGCCACTTGTTGAATTCGCTTAGGTTTAAGACTGGCCTCTTGCCGCCATCTGTCTTGTCAACCAAGAATATGTTGCTTATTAAACCCGTGGGTTGCGGGGAGACGGGGAAGATGGCGCCCATGTCGAGAAGGGATGTTACTTCCACTTCCACGAGGGCGGTCTCCTGGAGAGAAAACTGAATGGGACAGGGTCTGGACCTCTGAATAGGTCCTGACGTCTAAATGGAACCCCTGTACCGTCTGAAGGACCCAAACATCCCTGGTGAGAGAAACCCATGCCGGGAAAAAAAAAATCGCCAGCCGCCCCCCTATTTTTAGGCGGGAAGAAGGGAGATCACTCACCAGGACTTGAGGTGGCTGCTGCTCCTCGGAAGCGTCTTCCCTTGCCACGCTGTCCTCTTGTAGGGTAAAAGTTCCCGAATTGGGACTGATCTTGGTACGGTCTGGAGCCTTGTCCTCTTTGAGTGTCTGGTGGAACTGGCAGCCAGTCAAGCGGCCCCTACCTTGACTGGCACCATGAAAAACACGGGGAAACAGCCTCCTTGCACTCAACCTCGGAAGACACAGGGAATGCCATCAGGCCTCACCGAACACGACCCATGGCCAGTTCTCCTGCCTCCACTGCCGACAGACCCTCACTGCCGCCCCGGACTCCAACACCACCAACACGGGCGACACCCTAAAATGCATCCTCCTCAATGTACGTTCTCTACACAAACACGCCGTGGAAACCTGGGACCTACTCGACTCTCTCTCGCCCGAAATCGCCTTCTTCACAGAGACCTGGACCAACACATCCTCCGCCCCAGACATCAACACCACCATCCCAGACGGATACAAGATCCAGAGGAAAGACCATCCCAACTGCCCTCGTGGCGGCCTCGCCATTGCCCACAAGAGCACCCTCCGCCTCACCACCTCCAGCGAAACCGTCCCCTCCGCAGAACACCTGCACTTCCAGATCCAGACCACACCCAAAGCCACACTCAGAGGACACCCTTTGCCACCACCATCACCGACTTCATCGCCTCCCACGCCATCGCCTCCACAAACTACATACTCATCGGAGATCTGAACTTCCACCTTCGACGACCCCAACTCCACCTTCCTCCGTGACAACCTCGCCAGCATCTGACTGAAACAACTCGTAAACACACCAACCCACATAGCAGGTCACACCCTTGACCCAATCTTCGCAGCAAGAAACAGCGTCCACTTCAGCCACACAACGGGACCACCATGGACCGACAACCACTGCGTACACTTCGCTGTCGACAAACCCAGGGCACCCAAACCAGCCCCACGCCCACCACAACGAAACTGGAGCAAGGTTACTCACGAGCAACTCAACTCCACCCTCACCCGAAACAATCACACCTGGTCGTCCGAAGAAAACAAAGCAGCCAGAGAACTCCACACCTGGATCACCAACTGCGCAGACGAGCTCGCCCCACTGCGTAACCCCAGCATACAACACCCCAGGAAAGCCGCAGACATCGTCCCATCCCAAGTCCTCTGCAACAACCTCGGAACCTACCTCCACCTCAAAATCAAGAACCTCTACAACAACTTTGTCGACCACCCCCAGGCCTCACAGACGGTCCTCCGCCCTCCATTGACACCAGCCAGCCCACCATCTCCAACTGAACACCAATCACGACCGAAGACACTTCCTCGGCCATGAAAGGCATACACTCGGGGGCCCCAACCAATCCCTGCCCCCCTCACATCTACCACAGGGCCACAGCCGCCATCGCACCAGAACTACAATGCACCATCAACACCACCTTCAAAGCAGGAACCTTCCCAGATGACTAGAAGCGCGCAGATGTCAGGCCCCTACTCAAGAAGCTCACAGCTGACCCCACCTACCTCAAGAACTATCGGCCCATCTCGCTTCTCCCCTTCACAGTCAAAGTCGCAGAGAAAACAGTCAACAGGGAACTCACACGGGTCATCGAAGAGAACGCCATCCTCGACTCGTCCCAATCCGGATTCTGAAGCAACCACAGTATATAGACCGCCCTACAAGCCGCCACAGACGACATCTGCACCCTCCTGGACTGAGGCCACTCCGCAGCCCTCATCCTACTTGACCTATCAGCGGCTTTCGACACCGTCTCCCACCGCACACTAGTTAGCAGGCTACACGACGCAGGCATACGAGGAACAGCCCTGGACTGGATCCGATTATTCCTAATTGGAAGAAGCCAAAGAATCAGACTACCACCCTTCTTCTCCGACCCCACGAAAATCACCTGCGGAGTCCCACAGGGATCATCACTGAGCCCAACACTCTTCAACATCTACATGACTCCCCTCGCAACCATCGTCCAAAAACACGGCCTCAACATCGTATCCTACGCTGATGACACTCAGCTCATCCTCTACCTCACCAAAGATCCACCACCGCCAAACTGAACTTCCAGAAAGGAATGCAAGACGTCGCAGTCTGGATGACCAATAGCTGCCTTAAGCTCAACGCCGAGTAGACAGAAGTCCTCATCCTCTGCACCACCCCTTCAGCATGGGACAGCACATAGTGGCCAACCACCCTCAGAAGCCCTCCTACCCCCTCAGACCACGCCAAGAACCTCGGCATCATACTCGACTCATCACTCACCATGAACCGCCAGGTCAATGCCATCACCTCCAGCTGCTTCAACACCCTCCGCAAGACCTTCAAGTGGATCTTTCCCCCGCCCCCCACCCTCCTAGTCAAGGAAGACAGTCACTCACGGACACATCACCAGCAGACTGGACTACGGTAACGCACTCTACGCCGGCGTCAACATGTCCCTACTTCGCAAACTCCAGACAATACAGAACACCGCCGCCAGACTCGTCCTCCCCCGACACGAACACACCACCCAGCACCTACGAAGACTCCACTGGCTCCCTGTGAAGAAAAGAGTCACCTTCAAAATCCTCACCCACGCCTACAAGTGCCTACATAACAACGGACCCAAATACCTCAACGACAGAGTCAACTTCCAGGCACCCACAAGAAACCTACGATCCTCCAACCTCGCACTGGCCAAAACCCCGCCCATCCACAGAGCCAGAGCAGGCGGAAGATCTTTCTCCCACATTGCAGCCAAGACTTGGAACGAGCTACGGACAGACATCAAACGAGCCCGCTCGCTGAACACCTTCAGGAAGAACTTCAAGACCTGGCTCTTCAGGTAGACAGATCTACGGACCTGCCCATCCCCCCACCCTTGAGACCCTCATGGGTGAGAAGCGCACTTACAATTCCCCGATTGATTGATTGAAGCTATACATAGCGCGATATAAGCATAAGCAATTTGAAAAAACACACACCGCTGCAGCACCAAACAGTAAGGAAAACAAAGTGGAGGGTACTTAGCTCGGCTGCGTAGCAGCGAAGAAAGAGCACAAACGGCCAGTGACAGAGGACTATGTTGGGCTATGAGCCCTCTGATTGGACAGTATTACATTGCCAGGATTGGCTGTTGCTATGTGTTTTTTTCTGAACGACTTTTTCCTTAGGATGTTCGGTAAACGTAGTTTTTGTAATCTTCTTAATGTGCTGCTATTCTAATAAAGCGGAGAAAGAAGGCATAATCCTCGCCTCCAATCCTGACATAGAATTCATTTCGAATCAAATTAAAGAATTCTTAGCTGAGTTATCTATCAAGCGTGATAAAACTGCTCTGTATTTTCCCCAAGCCAGTGGCTTGATTGGAAGGACTAATAAGATGATTAAAGAATGCATAGAGTTGGCAAATGTTAATGGATTATGAAAGAGCATTGCAAAAAATTATTGTGGTCTTACCATACGACCCCTAACTTGTGTACAGGAGTAACTCCATTCACTGCACTTAAAGGAAGTGAATCAAGTACTTAACAGTGTCCTGTTTGGTTGGGTGGTGGCAGGCGTGTACAAGTTTATGAGGAAACCTATAGAGAAAAGGTAGTCAATGAGCAGAATAAATGCAAACAGTGGTATGACAAGTAGTTTGGAATAAAGAAACAACAATGGAAGGTGGGTGAATGGATACAAATTGAGAAACCTACCAAGAATTAAAAACACCTTGAATAAATTCCCTAGGCCTTTCAGGATTGTTAAAGTCAGAAACAATGTTGTAAAACTAAATAATGGGCAAATATGGAGTATGAATAGATTTGTCACAGCCCTAGACTGTGTACAGAGAGTTTGAAGAAATCCCAACAAGTCTCAGAAAAACAACCCAACTGTTGTTTCCTAGAAATGACAAAGATTGGCTCCTAAACGGCATGATTATATGATGGAAAAATAATAGGATATACATGTTGTTGTATAAGAAGGAAGATATGTGGTAATCTTAGGTTTTAGGTATAATGCGTTTTGCCAAGAGTGGCATTCAAACAAGAATGTACACACATTTCCCTGACCTAGGGGGAGAAGATTTGACACACACATAATTGAGAACACTAAACCACATATAAAAACAAATATACAGGTCAACAAAGAGGCATTATTAGAATTATGGGCCATCTTCATAGAAACCAAGAGTGATAGCCCTAAAAAGACCTTAAATGTCAGCACCTCCCCCACCATATGCAGGGATGGAGGCGCTCACGCCCGCTGCCCTGCATTAGGATACTCAAACCCAGCAGTGATAGTCTGATGAGCCCCCCACCAAAGGGTCAGTCGGATCAGAGTCCGAGAGAAGTAAAACTTAACGGGTTCAGACACGTCCAACACAGTCCGTCTCTAGGGAGGGTCCCAAAAGCTCAACCCCCACCCACCACACACAACACGCGACACCTCAAGAGCTGGTAGGATATGCATTCCCACTGGGTCAGGTGAGCGTAAGCATGTTTCAGGCAAGTTTGTGGCGGTTCTCGACAGTGATTCCGTGAGCTCAGGTGAGTTAGGGAACCCCAGTCCCCCGGCAACCGATGATGAGGGTGAGGCTACATGATTTGCCCAGGTAGCTGAGGAGGAAACGGAGGGTGAACTCGAAAGCAAAGCCAGGTCAACAAAAGCAGCGTGTAGTTCAGAGCAAAAGAGACAGGCCAGACGGCGTGAGTAAGAGAGGCGTGAGCTCCTGCTTGAGAGGGAAAGGGCACGCAATAGGGAATTGGAACAAGAGCACATGACGTGGCGATCCTTCACGAGGGAAGCGGAGACAGGATTAGAGGGCAGCACTGGAACGAAACGAAGGTAGGTGAAAGGCTACTATGAGGGGGGGTGGAAGAGTCACACCATTCGCTCGTCAAAGAAGTGCTGACCAAGAAGGGATCAAGTCAATCTGGTGCTCACACACCCATGACGCAGGAAGACAGCAGCAATGAGGACATGCAATGCTCCACGCAGATGCACCGCAAAGATAGAGCTATCCCCAGGGAGATTATACCACAGAAGGAAGGAAAGAGTTTGTATACTCTTTTTGCGACTTGTTAGCAGACTGGACTGAGGAGAGGGACCAATATGACTGGTCTTGGCAGTAGTGGTGAGACTGTGACAGAAAAGTTCAGCCCTCCAGGAGTAAAACAACTCATGATTTCCAAGGTAGGCCTCATATTACTACACTGGCTTCCAAAGAGGAATTAAACCACATTCTGTGTATCGTACACCAGTTATTTCCTGATTCATGCCAGATTATCTGAGTAAACTGTTTTAGATCTATCTTTCATCCAGGAATTAAGATAATTCTCCTCTAACCTCCTGGCAGCTCTTACTTCTACATTTAGAAGATCTAGAGGTACATCTCTCGATGTTTAGGGTACTTCCGTCCGGAACGCTCTTCCTAACATGCTAAGATGATAAATACTTAAAGTTCAAGCAAGACTATAAAACACACCTGTTTCAATTTGTATTTGGACTATTGTTAAAGGACTAGTGTCAGTCTTCTGCTTGACTTTTTTAAGTATATACTTCTCTTGCTTGACAGTCATACACCTAAAACTGATTTCAGTGTCTAATAATACTGTGTAAAGCTTTTTCACCAATCAGAGACAAAGATATTGCCAGTGACAAAAGGATGCAACTCTGATTTAATCTTCATTCTATGCACATTCCTCACGCTGTGTTCTTTGCTGGGACAATATGTCTTCCCCGATTCACCAGGACTCTGAGGTTTCAACTACCAGTTTCAGCTCTCTACAAAAACTTTAAATAAATAAATAACTAAAACATGGCTTGGAGACAGCACCTCGAAGGTAATCTACAAGGCATTCCCAACAGAATATCTAAGCTGTACTAGAAACCATCAATGTATAGCCAGATGAGATCAAACTGCGATATTCAAAGAATCATTACGAACTACAAATATTGAAGACATTTGCCTTCAAGATTGTACATCCTTCAAGTGTAATGTAGACACACACCCTTTGTCTTTTGCATTCCAACTAACATACAGACCACTACCGAACAAGAGGAGCTTTCACAAATGCCCTTCTCAATACCATGTGAGACATCAACCTAATACCATCCTAGGCATCCTTGGTGACCGGAAATTAGTTCGACGACCGCAATGTCACAGCCAAGAACCATTACAACAGACCTGGAAGCCTTCAACATCTCTAAACTAGTCACTTTGCCAACACACACAGACAGTTATACGATGGACACAAAGCCTGTTCCACCTATAATCATCATAATCACTGGGAACAAACCACCCTTTTGACTGACCACCACCTCATTTCTTCTACCCATAGCTCCTATGGAGGTCAAATACCCATACTATAACAACATCAACCATCTACAAACGCTGGCACAAACTCAATCTTGCGGAGCTCGTTTGTCATCGGTCTGTAATCTACCAGTTGACCAAATAAGGGATATCGAAGCAGCTGCACAACTGGCTTTATTAAAAACAATCAACGGTCCGATCCTTCTTAAAATGGCTGTGAACCCCCACCAACATCTAAAGGTGCCATAGATCAATGAAGAAATAAAGAAGATTAAATGACTGCTGGGCATTATCCAACGTCAGTGGAAAAAATGCAGACCCACTGAAATGACAACTATTAAAATCAGAATCTAACGCCACGAAAGCTTGTAATTAAATAACTTATAACATACCCTATATTAGCACAGAGTGGGCCACTGAGTTTTCTGTATACTGTACTATTACATTTGATCTCTTAAGCAACTGGAATTGAATTAGAAATAAACAGTGCATATCTTGTCTGAACTGCCCATATTCTGCAATGAACAGAACAGCATCATTGTTCTTGAACTGCAATATCAAACGGTAGGTATTCACCGGTGTGACTGCTTCTGTGTCTGTCAGTATCACCGCCTACATGACTGTCTTGCTCATACTTAAGCATTCAACCTCATTTTTGCCTCAAATTCATATACAGTTGCAGCAAGAAACACTAGATAAGAGCATAACTCAAGCTCCACATGTACAAGACCTACATTACCAATATATACCGCATGAAAGACAGACTCTTTGCTGCACTGGACTCCCACTGAGTATGGTACTAATTATCCCATCAGCGGCAAGACGTAATCGATAAATGCAGTTGCAATACAACACTCATGCTAGGGTATGCCACAGAGGGCCTGAATAACTGCATTTGAGGTTGCTGAAATGTAGTCAGTAAACAGCTAAGTGGAAAGTTAACATCGCCAGAAACACCAGAACATTTAAAGGAAAACGTCAAAAGCCTCTTCATTAAAAGAGGATGGTGGTAAAGGCCTGAACTCAAAAATGCAGACATTTGTTACCACATTTGTGACCATGGATGAGTGAATATGGCAATCTCCCAACATCTCAGTGTAGATTTCTTAAGTTTGTGAGGTGGCACCTGCCAATATGATTTCGGTCTTTCTGAGATTTAATTTTAGATGACTAACCTACATCCATCTGTCAATTTTTGGAAGACAAAATCAAACAGCTCTTCTTCTGGGTTTAAGGGAATGAGTTTAGGAATTAGGGGAGAATAATTAACATGAAGCAAGAATGCCATCCCCTGAAGAAGCACACAGAAAAGCGCACTCTATTTTGAAGTACAGGTAACAATTTTTAATTCCTGCATTGTTTCATACTAAAAGGAACAAAACCTGGCATATGCAGTGTGCTTTACGCCACCTTCAACTAATCTTCGAGGCAGTATAGTATTGTTGACTGTTAGAAATGGGGGTCTCTAGTTGGCAATGGCTGGCCACTGTCCAAATAGGGACCCTTCTTCCTAAGTCAGAGTAAGCAGACTACACCCTTTGATAACCCCTGCTCAACCCTGTGGTAATGTAGCACGAGCAGCTAGGCTTATCTCAGAGGCAGTGTGTGAAGCATTTATGACCATACACAGTAACACAGTGAAGAACACTACAAAGGGACACCACTCAAGTAGTTATAAAAATATGTATCTTTATATATAGACTTAACACAAGACCAATAACAGTAAAAATCCACAATACTAGAAAAATAGGGTTACTCTTAAAATGCTGCAAAAATAGTTCAAGGTGTGCAAAGAGGAGTTCAGTTCAAGGCAGTGGTCTCTGTGACCCTTTTACTCACAAGGTACCTGGATTCTGTAGCAAAGCAACCAAAATGTCGCTAAGGAGTTGTAGCGATGATTTTCCTCACGCTAACCAGCGATGCGTTGAATCCTTGCCGCAAGGGAGGATGATGTGCTGATTTGTGTGCAGGACAAAGCGACAAACTTCTGCATGCTAAGCCAGCGATGCGATAAAATCCTTGCCGCGAAGGGGAGGATGTTGAGCCGAGCCTGTTGTGTGTGCGATCTTGCTGCGGTGAAAGAAAATGGCGCTCCGCGAGGGAGCGACGATCTTGATGCGATGAAAATGGCGAACGCTCGGCGTCCGCGCTGCGATGTCGTGAGCGATGAACTCGATGCGATGATCCTTGGTTAGCGAGCGCTTTGAGGACCGCAAACATGCAATGCGATAATCTTTGGGTTAGCGAGCATTTGGCAGCCCGCAGACAGGTGATGCGATGATCTCCGGTCGAGAGTACTCGGCGGCAGCAGCGCGACGATTTTCCTTACGCTCTTCAGCTGCAGCGGCTCGCTAGCGACGATTTTTAACACGCTCTTCTCCACAGTAGAACTAGAGGCCCTGGAACTCACAGGAGCCTCACCTGCAGATAGAAATCCTCGCTGGGAGGAAACAGGAGGCTGGTGGTGGAGTCTGATGTGCCTGAGACTCCTGCAGGAGGCTAGCTCTCTTCTAGCCCTTGGGTGATTGCTGTAGCAAAAATAAAAGTTCCTTCAAAGTCCTTTTCCTCTTCTTCCAAGTCCAGTAGTAACCACTGCAGGCCAGTCCAATAAACAGCACACAAGCACAAGGACAGTCCTTTTCCTGCAGATTCCTTCAGTTACACGGACAGAGGTTCTTCTTGTTGTCCAGGAGCAATACAAATTGTAGGGGTTTGGGCACAGATATTTATACCCCAAAAGTCTTTGTTCTAAAGAGTCACAAGTCACTGAACCCAGCCAGAACCAGTTCTGCCCAGCCCTGGAGCACTTTGTTAACCAGGCTGCATCCTTCCTTTCAGAAAGAGGGGGTCTGCCATCAGACGCACAGTGGGAGGTGGAGCCAGCATTCACCTTTCCAGGCACAGCCCTATTCAGGTCCAGGAGCTACCCCTCCCCATACTCCAATGCAGATCTCTCTATTCAACCCTGGTCTGACTCAGCCTGTCCTGTCCCTCCAAAACCAGACAGCCAATACAAATAACAGCAGAGCACACCGGAAGGCTTAGGCAAGAAAATACCTACTTTCTAAAAGGGGTATTTTCAAACACAGAATATAAAAATAAACTTCACTAAAACATGTATTTTAATATTCTGAGCTCAGGCATACTAAATTCTTTTTCTACCATGTTCTGTGGGTCAGTAAGGACTATAGAATGTAATTGCCAAACCTCCCATTCTGGCCTATGGAGAACAGGTAGCCTTACAGTAGTGAAAAACGAAATTGGGTGTAATTCACTACCATGTGGTAAATATTTTAATTACCTGTACTATTTTTTATGCGGTAAAGTCTAGTAAGAATAACTCAGTCAAAATAAGAGGCAGAATCCGTGGTATTAGAGGTTCTGAAAAGGGCTTTATTCCTTACAAAGGAATCATAGTTCGAACTAGGCAATCTTATTCCATCACCACGAAGGTTCAGGAAGGGATAGGCAATACATTATTGACAAGTAATAATATATATATGAAAAGCATTGCATTAAGACAGATGCAGGAGGCGTAACAGCTGATAATACAGATAAGAATACACATACGTAATGAAAATAGGCGTAAATACAGGCATATACTAGAAACGTCATTTAAAATGATGTCACAAGTGGGTGGATCCATAAGAGAATCCTGCAGTGTCAGCAGAAATATTTGGCAGAGATGCGCGCGCAGCCGCATGACGTGTGATTGACGTGCAACTAGAGGGTGAAGGGGAATTGACATTTAGCTCTACATGTGGAGACAAAAGTCTGGGGGGTCAGGTCAACCTAATCCCAAATCGTATCCAATATCTTTGTTTAAGGAACTGTGTTATCCAAAAGGAAAGGTTTCTCGGACGGAATCTATTCTATACTGACTGTTAGTGCATGTACAAGCGTCTATGTGTCTACATGAGATGCGAGGGGGCAGGAATCTTCCATGGTAACAGGGGCTATGAATTACTTGCAAAAAGACAGCGAGGCCAAGCTCTTTGCTCGGTAGCTGGAAGGATGTTTACCTAAACTACTAGACAGGAATGCATTGGGTGAGGAGCGGAGCAGATAACTTGAAGGCTGAATACAGTTTTTTGGCAGGCAACAGGCCGCGTCAGGCACCGTTAGCCGCGCAGGGAGTAGGACAAAGTTCATGGATACGGATGCAGGTCCAGGCTGGAGCATTTCAGAGGCAGAAGCAGGAAAAGGCTTGATGACAGAATCCAGGGCCTACTCGCCTGAACTGTAGAACTAGAAAAGTGAACCATATAAAGTCGGTGGCCAATCATATTTAGGAATGGAATATTTGACCCATTCATGGCGGATCTGAAAGAGGACATGTTGACGTTGGACGCACATGTATTTGCGTCTTCATAGCTAGAACTGGAGGGAACATACATGTACTTGTAGCATGTACATGGAGCCGTTGGGGTCTAAGATAGGGGACACAATTGACCATAAAAATTCATATTTCCTCATTCCCTCCTTGTCCCCTACGGACCCTTATGAAATATCCATCTTCATCAATCCATCAATCTGTTCATATAGCATCATTTGTTCTTCTTTCTTCTTCCGGGATCTTGAGTGAAAATTCGAAGGCGGGATACACGATGTGGCACACAGACCACAAATCGCTGGCCCACATTGTAGACACAAGCAGCAACTGAATAGAATGAGTAAACCAATACCTAGGAAGGATAGGATCCTCCATCCCCAGGCTGACAACACGCTCCAGAACCAACCGGACCAAGTCCAGGTGCCTGGATTCTGATGTATCTGGCTTACGATCTTATGAAGTCGAGTTATGGCTTTATATACTGACGGCGCGTTTTCTGGTATGAAAACACAGCAACTTGATCCGATGACCCTACAAGCTCCGCCCCTATCGGCCAGGATGACGTCAAGGACAAGACGATTTTGAAGAACAACAATCCGCATCGCAGACTGCTCCTCTGTTAAGTTGCCTAAGGCGGAAGTAGTTTCATTCACTACTGCTTCAAGGGTTCTAGTTAATCTACGTATCAACTTACTATTAGTGACTGTACCTATGTAGGGAAAGAAACCTTTATTGAAATCTGTGTATTGCTCCCATGCTGTTTCGGTGTAGTCGACAATCGGGAGATCTCTCTGCTGTCTATTGTGTACTAAATGGGTATTCCTATGGTAATCAGGCGGGGCTAGGAAAACAGGTGGCAGAAGGAATGCAATGTAACAGGTACCATCCCAATCTAGGGGTAGGCATATGTATGCGGTGTGACCACAGATAAAGTAGGAGTGACGAGAAGCTCTAAACGTAGATTTGCCTTTATCACTGAATTCTATTACAGTGGTACATTTACTATGGCCCATGTGAATTGAACCATTCTTTCTTACACATAATTCGCCTCTAACTGGAAATACTGACATAGCGGGCAAGATTGGTGTAGCTTCGGATTCAACATTCAGGATCATGAGATTGAGTGTAAAGTTACCTAATCCATATACTTCATTTTCTAGATCAGTTCCTGTTCTTTTGGGAAGTCCCTCCTTGTTAGGGTAGCAGACTTTAAGTAAAACTAGGTTCAGGTTTCCCCAAACCCAGTTGTCTTGATAAACTACTGAATTTGAATCTAGGGAATTAATCAAACTAAACCATGCTCCACAGGAGCCATTGTGGGTGAATGGATACGGAAAGAGAGGCAGAACTCCCTTGTATTTCTGATAGGGAGGGAGTCGGCCACATATCCAACAATTTGTAGCATTGCTGGTCTGATGAGAATGATGTAACATACTAATGAATGTGTTGTTGCGCAGCGCAAATCTATAGGACAACTCATGCGGGGGTAGTTCGCTAAAAGAATGTTCGGCAGTAACATTGAAAGCACGCTTGGAAATAGGGTAATACATGTGTAATAACATACTAGTAATGATAATCAAAAGACTTAGAAAAAACATAATTAACAATGTCACTATGCAGTGACTACGAAGTGATTTACAGTACGCATATTTTTTTAGCTGTTTCTGTCTATTTCTCTCTCTATTTCGGTCTAGAGGATACATGTCAGAGACAAATTCAACCGATTCACCTTGAAGAGGACTTAAACAATCAAATTGTCTGACTTGCTAGACCTTAGTTTCAGTTTATAGTTTTCTTTTTCAGTTTTTTCAACCAGGGGGAGTTTCGAGTCAGTCTGTGAGGGAATGCAGGGCGGATAATTCAAGTCGGATGATAGTCCATGAAATTTTTTGATATGGCTCGAGTGCAACCACCCTTTACGTCCCTCAATCTTTACAGCTGTCCTTGTGGTCAATAGGACGAGTTTAGGCGACTGCCAGCGAGGCTCCAGCGGGTTCCTTCTGTCGAAGTTCCTGATCAGTACCAGATCTCCCGGAACCACGTCATGGGGCTTCACCTCAGTGTTATCGGGAAAAGCTGCATCTACCTGTGAACGACAAGATTGTAGTGCAGACATCAAGGAAGCCAGGTAATCTGTCAGCATATTACAATCAACATCAGTTATTTTACGGGGTATAGGCGTCCCCCACATATTTGGTGGTCTACCGAAGATCACCTCATACGGGGATAGCCCTGTTCGAGAGTGTGCTACCATTCTCATGTAAAAGAGCGCAACTGGTAAGGCTACTATCCAGTCGACACCTTTTTCTCTACATACTTTGGACAGTCTAATTTTCAAAGTTTGAATTTGCCGCTCCACGAGACCTGCTGCCTCGGGATGTCGGACACAGTGGAATTTCCATTGATAGCCTAACAAAAGTGAAACATGTTTCATTAGCTCGGATGAGAACGGTTGGCCATTATCTGAGTACACGACACGGGGCAAACCATACCGTGGGAAGAATTCTCGAACTAACTGTTTGGCAGTAGTCGGGGCAGTGTAATCTGAGACGGGATACGCCTCTGTCCATCGGGAAAGAGCGCATACAACTACGAGGACATATTTGAATCCTCGACATCGTTCCATCTGGATATAATCCATCTGGAGGACTTCAAAAGGGTGATCGGGAGGTTGAAATCCACCCTGGTCTACAAGTACGCTTTTTCCTGGATTGAACTGACAACAAATCATGCAGGTACGTACTTTCTGTTTAGCTGCTGCTCGCAAGTGTTTATTGAACCAAATGTGTTGAATACTGTCTAGCATAGCTTTCTCTCCTAGGTGCGCTGGACTATGTATTGTGTTAATGATGACTTGAACCATTGAGTCGGGGAGAAACCATATAGCTTTTCCCTTTGTCATCCATCCTTGATCCGTTTGGATCCCTCCTAATTCAGTCCATTTCTTTATTTCTTCTGGTGTAGCATGTGTCTGCATGTCAATTACATCAAGGGCAGGATCCTTAACTGTCATGCAGCGTGTTGTTGTCGGAACTATTGTCTTTGTCGTGTCAGTTGTATGAGTCTGATTCTGAGCAGTCTGTTTAGCTGTTCTGTCAGCTAGGTCGTTACCCTGAGAAATAATGTCAGTCACTTTTGTATGGGCTTTACACTTCATAATCGATATTGCAGTCGGCAGATGTATTGCATCTAACAGAGCTTGAATAAGGGGACCGTGCTGGATGTGGGCACCGTGAGAAGTTAAATAACCTCTCTCTCGCCAAAGCACGCCGAAGTCATGGACGACTCCGAATGCATAACGTGAATCTGTGTATATGTTGACTTTCTTATTTTTGGCTTAAATACAGGCTTGTGTCAGAGCGATGAGCTCTGCTGCTTGAGCTGACAAGGTATCGATACAATTTGTTTCAATAACTTCAGTGTCTGTTGTGACTGCATAAGCGGCCACTAACTCTCCTGTACTTGTTCTCATGCATGAACCATCTACATACAATGTCAGGTCTGGATCTGATAATGGAATAACTGTCAAGTCTTGTCTGGGTTTCGTCGTAATAGTGATGACTTCAATACAATCATGTGCCAATGGGTCTGTTCCACTTACTGGCAAAAGTGTGGCAGGATTTAATGTACTACAACGTCTGATTTCTATGTGTGGCTGGAACAATGTTAGTTCATAACCCGTCAGTCTTGCTATGGTCAAGTGTTGTGTTTGGGTCCGGTTCAAGAGAACCTCTACTGCATGTGGTACTTGTACTGTCAATTGATGTCCTAACACTATGGCATCGCTTTGTCGGATTGCTAAAGCTGTTGCTGCGACTGATTTCAGGCACGCAGGAAGAGCCTGAGCTACGGGATCTAATGTACTGGAAAAATAAGCACATGGCTTATGTGATCCTGCTTGTTCCTGCGCGAGTACTGACAAAGCAGTACCTTCTCGTTCTGTAACAAAAAGTGTAAAACGTTTGCTGTAACATGGTGTTGCTAAAACAGGTGCTTGACATAAAGCTTTCTTTAAGTTTTCAAAAGCTTGCGTATGTTCCTGAGTCCAAGGGAGGACAGTTGATGTCGCTGCCTCCTGTGTTGTCAACTGAATGAGTGGTTTTGCTAGAAATGCATATTGAGGGATCCACTGCCTACAGTACGAAGTGAGGCCTATTAATGCCCGTACCTCCTTTTGTGTCTTGGGTGTCGGCATGTTAACAATTAACTGGATACGGTCGGGTGTAAGCTGTCTTCCCCCCTTGGACAGCAAGTGCCCAAGGTACACAACTTGCTGGACACAGAATTGCAGCTTTGAAGGGGACACCTTGTGCCCCTTGTCGGCTAGGAAATGTAAAACCGTCAGTGATGCTTTTTCACATTCAGGTTCGCTTCGGGCGGTGATCAGCAGATCATCGACGTATTGAAGCAAGGCAGTGTGGCATGTGGATACTGTCAAGTTCTCTTTTCAGTGCTTGGCTATAGATGCTGGGGCTTTCTGTGAATCCTTGAGGTGCTCGTGTGAATTTAAAACTTCGTCCATTTAAACTGAATCCGAACAAATATTGGCTTTCCGGATCAATTGGGACACTAAAGAAAGCGTTCTTGAGATCAGTTACAGTAAAGAACGTTGCTTCTGAATCTATGGCTGTCAGCAATGAAGAGATATCTGGGACCACAGGGTATTGTGGTACAATGCATTTATTTAATTCTCGCAGATCAATAACCAATCGATATACTGGTGGTGCCTTTGGGTCAGTTCGTTTAAGAATCGGAATTATCGGGGAATTACATATATTGGAGTCCGTTTCTGCAACCACTCCTTGTGCAATGAGCTCGTCAATGATTTGCAGTAAAGCCACAACAGCATCTGGCGGTAACTTGTATTGTCGTATTCGTGGTAATACTACTCCTGTTTTGAGTGTAACTCGATATGGTGTAATGTGCATACAACCTACATCAGTGGGGCCTTGTGCCCATAAATGTGCAGGTAGATTCTGTAACCGATGATCCATGTCTCTAGACACATAGTGACCTTTAAAGTCACGCAAAAATAGTCGTACTCCTTCCGGAGAACAACATATTACAGCTCCTAGAGCTTTCAATGTTTTTATACCTAACAAGTTTTCTGGGCATGATTTTGTGAGCAATAGATCTGTAGTCCGTGTTAATGGACCGACCGATAATGCAAGCGGTTGCGATACTTCATTAATAGTGGGCTTTCCTGAAAAACCAAGGGAAATATTTTGTGAGCCTGAGAGGGGTACCCCTGGGACTTCGCTGTGACGGATAGTGGTTCTGCTTGCCCCTGTATCGAGTAGAAACTTTCTGTCTTTCCCTAATACTTGACTCTGTACGTAAGGACCTTCTTGATCTACGGGAACCTCAATAAGGGGTGGGCCAACTTCCCTCTCTAGGCTATTTCATGTGTAGCGCTGATACTCTGGATAGTCATTTTGTGCATACTGGTACATCTGTTGTGTCGTGTTTTGTGTTGTTGTGGTTGTGGTGCGTTCTGTTGTGGAACTGGCATAGGCTGTGTATTCTGAGGTACTTGTTGTTGGATCTGATCCTGTCTAGGCGGACGTGGTCTCTCCTTGGTTCTACCCGTAGAGATATTATGTTTTAGAACTGCGCAATCATGTATATAATGACCTGGCTGTTTACAATAGTTGCATGTTCCTCTAACAGGATCTACTGAATCATTGGACTGTGTTGTACCCCTTTTATGACCATCAGCTGGAACTGACTGCGCAACAAGCATTTTCATTTTCGTGTCTTTCATACGTCTTTGTTCATTTTCTTGTTCTTCTCTAATTCTATTATGATGATATTGTAACATTTGTAACATCTGTGACGGTGTGTTACCTTGCCAGGTACTCTCGAATTTTAATACTCTACCTTTAACTTGGGGCAGGGAATTCTCAACTAATTTTGTCACACACAGATGTGGATACGACTCACTACTTGCTTTTATGCCACTATTAATACCAAAACATTTTTCAAATCGGGAATAGAAATCACTAGTGTCTTCATCTTGTTTTTGTTTACAGGCTGAAATTGCACCCCAGTCTTCCTTTTTCGTAGTCAATAGACGTGGTAGTACCTGCACTAATAATCCTGGTAATGCTGTAGTCTTTTCCCCAAGCCCTGAACCTGCAGCTCGGGCTTTTTCTTCGTTTTTTAATGCTGTCCACTCTATCTTTTGGTCTCCCACCTCCCATTCCTTTTCTTTGAGTTTCTCGTAAATACCGGCAGGCAATAAAACTTTTAATATTTTCATAATGTCTGGATAAGTATACTCTCCCATGAGTAACATGTCTTTTATCTCACGGTGGAAACCTGCTGGGTCTTTGTCATGGCTAGGTACCACTTTCTTCATTTCTAATAATTCAATTTTAGTTATGGGCGTGTACACAAACACGCGTTTAAAAGTATTGTCTTCGCCTCTGATTGGGTGCACTTCGCGTAAGGGATTCTGTCTGTCTATGTGATACGTTTTTCTTTCCAACTTGGGGGGAACTGAAACATGTTCTGGGCATACGAAGACAGTGTACTGGTGTCGATGTTCTAGAATTTCTTTAATTAAATCAGTACCCGAACCTCTCCATTTATTCGTGAGTAATTCCATCAATATATCAGGTAGGGGACCAGGATCGGAACGTTGGCTTCTATACAATATAACGAGGTGCTGTATCATGTATATACCAGCTAAACGCTGTTCGTCTGGGGTAAGATTCAAAAACGTGTGTGCTAACGCATCATCACTGTATTTTTCAGAACTGTCAGCCCATTGTACTGCTGACCTGGCTAATTCTTGTTCATCCATAGAATCAAGCATGTGATACCCCCTTCGGTCTCGGAGTAATTTATCAGCAGCCTGGAATAAGTGTTCAGGGGACTTCGCATTTAGCATAGGGGCTTGAAAATGTCTGTTACATTCTGGACGTATCGGACGTATCGGGTCATTAACCCCTTCAGTGCCCGCCCCTTTCCCCGCCCAGTGCCGGCGCTTTCATTAGCGGGCGGGGTCTATGACGAGCTGGACTCGTCATGGGCACAGCGCAACCGCGGCCCATGACGAGTCCAGCTCGTCATGGGCACTGAAGGGGTAAAGTATCTGGTATTGTTACAAGGTCTTCCCCTACCTACATAAGCAATCGTTTCCAATTGTCCTGTGGGCATTTCTGATTCTTCCTCCTCCTCTCCCTCTGATTCAGTTTTGTCTGCCTCCGATCTGGCTTTATGTGTTCGTTCTACTTCCTTGCGGATCTTTCGGCACATAGCTACTATACATGTCTGTTTATCGTGTTTTCCCTCTGATATATTCTGACCCCATCTGATAAGGACTTGCATTTCATCCTGGTCTACCTCGGACCTATCTCTGTCTCTGATCAAGCAGTTTATGAAGAAGCGTAACAATAGTCTCTGTACATCCACTTTCTGGTATTCCATGGCTTCGTCAATACTTTCAGGGCCTTGCCCTGTTTGGACAAAGCGATATATATTGTCTAAATGTTTAATCATTCCTGGTAATGTCGTTAAATACGATGAAGCTCGTCTTATACGTAGTGATGATAACAGCATTCTGTCATTTTTACCGGGCACTGGATCATATCTACAATCTATAAGATGTTCCTTAAACATGTCGGACGTTGTTATTTGTGGTGTACGTTGGTTTGCTAAATCTCTAAGAGACGATTTACTTCGTAATGGTGGTGTGGCAAAAATTGCTGCCGCACCTCCTGTCGCACCTTCTGAGGTGCTAGGCATAAAAGGGTTTGTGGGATGTAAGGTAGAAACTGCGGATGCAGGAAAAGTTGGATTGTGCGGAGGAGTTTGTGGTTGCGGAGTTGGGGGCGGATGATCTCGGCGTTGAGCACCATCGACAGGTGGTGGGTGTGGTGGAACATTAACATATTCGGGAGCTACATCGTCTAAATAGGAGGAAAGGAAAATATCCTTTGCGGTCTTAGGATGTGCTTTAATCGGGAGTAATGGGGGCGGCAAATCTTTCGGTATTTCCGGGGTGGCCTTTGGTAAACCTTCGGCCAAGAGAGGATACATACCATTCATAAGAGTGTTTCGTTGCCTGTCTACTTGTTCTGTTTTTACCCGGGTACCTTCCTCAATTAATATATTTTCTCGGGTTTTATTTGAGTTCTCCCTACTTTTCTCTTCCAGTCTGAGCGCTTTCTCTGTGCGCCTATGCGATTCTTTACGCCATAGTTCAATGGCATCTTTCTGTGACTGTCTGGCTTTCTTTATCCATAATTCTTCTTCTACTCTCATGATGCAATCTGCATCCCATGTCCCAGCTGCGGGCCATCTCTGACTTTCTGCTAGATCCTTGGTGTAGTCCACCCATAAGTCAAGATATAACACGGCATCTAAGCCATGTTTATGATACATAAAATACCCTGGAGTATCCCTAGGTGGAATGGGAACAGCTTCTTCGAGTACTCCTTTTCTAGTTTTGATCTGTCTTAATTTTGAAAAGAACGGCATCTTTAAACCTTGCTACTTGATTCTTACTTGGACTGGACTTGAACACAATTAATACGAAAAACACAATAATGAACACTCATTCATACCACAATTTTTTAACACAGTAAAACATTTAACATTTAACATTTAACGAACAATGATAATTAAGAGAAAACTAACTACTGACATAATACTAATACTAGATAATACTGGATTATATATACATGAACATACTGGATATACTGCTAAACAGTACAGATACACTGCTAAAACAGTGCAGACCGGATTTGTGTACCCAAACCCGTCAGGACCGGCACAAACCAATGTGCACGTCTAACTGCCTCCCCAGCAATGGTACTCACCGGGTAGCACGGAACGGAAGGCCTCGGAACTGAACTGAACTGGACCGGACTGGACTCGACTTGACTCGGAAACTTCGGAACCTGGTGGGCCTCTGTATACCTCGGATCTTGCTCTCTCAGCTAGGCTCTGGTCGGGATACTTCGCACTTCTCACCGCCTCGTCTGGGTGTTGATCGCAGCCTCAGTTACCCCCGCTTGGCCGGAGGGAGATACAGGAAATCCTGCGGGTACGCGTTTTTGTCCGTTCAGCTGTGGCAGGGGACCGGGCCTGCAACGCACCTCCGGCGCGTGAGATGAGAAAGTGTCCCTATTCGGGCGCCAATTTATGTGGTAAATATTTTAATTACCTGTACTATTTTTTATGCGGTAAAGTCTAGTAAGAATAACTCAGTCAAAATAAGAGGCAGAATCAGTGGTATTAGAGGTTCTGAAAAGGGCTTTATTCCTTACAAAGGAATCATAGTTCGAACTAGGCAATCTTATTCCATCACCACGAAGGTTCAGGAAGGGATAGGCAATACATTATTGACAAGTAATAATATATATATGAAAAGCATTGCATTAAGACAGATGCAGGAGGCGTAACAGCTGATAATACAGATAAGAATACACATACGTAATGAAAATAGGCGTAAATACAGGCATATACTAGAAACGTCATTTAAAATGATGTCACAAGTGGGTGGATCCATAAGAGAATCCTGCAGTGTCAGCAGAAATATTTGGCAGAGATGCGCGCGCAGCCGCATGACGTGTGATTGACGTGCAACTAGAGGGTGAAGGGGAATTGACATTTAGCTCTACATGTGGAGACAAAAGTCTGGGGGGTCAGGTCAACCTAATCCCAAATCGTATCCAATATCTTTGTTTAAGGAACTGTGTTATCCAAAAGGAAAGGTTTCTCGGACGGAATCTATTCTATACTGACTGTTAGTGCATGTACAAGCGTCTATGTGTCTACATGAGATGCGAGGGGGCAGGAATCTTCCATGGTAACAGGGGCTATGAATTACTTGCAAAAAGACAGCGAGGCCAAGCTCTTTGCTCGGTAGCTGGAAGGATGTTTACCTAAACTACTAGACAGGAATGCATTGGGTGAGGAGCGGAGCAGATAACTTGAAGGCTGAATACAGTTTTTTGGCAGGCAACAGGCCGCGTCAGGCACCGTTAGCCGCGCAGGGAGTAGGACAAAGTTCATGGATACGGATGCAGGTCCAGGCTGGAGCATTTCAGAGGCAGAAGCAGGAAAAGGCTTGATGACAGAATCCAGGGCCTACTCGCCTGAACTGTAGAACTAGAAAAGTGAACCATATAAAGTCGGTGGCCAATCATATTTAGGAATGGAATATTTGACCCATTCATGGCGGATCTGAAAGAGGACATGTTGACGTTGGACGCACATGTATTTGCGTCTTCATAGCTAGAACTGGAGGGAACATACATGTACTTGTAGCATGTACATGGAGCCGTTGGGGTCTAAGATAGGGGACACAATTGACCATAAAAATTCATATTTCCTCATTCCCTCCTTGTCCCCTACGGACCCTTATGAAATATCCATCTTCATCAATCCATCAATCTGTTCATATAGCATCATTTGTTCTTCTTTCTTCTTCCGGGATCTTGAGTGAAAATTCGAAGGCGGGATACACGATGTGGCACACAGACCACAAATCGCTGGCCCACATTGTAGACACAAGCAGCAACTGAATAGAATGAGTAAACCAATACCTAGGAAGGATAGGATCCTCCATCCCCAGGCTGACAACACGCTCCAGAACCAACCGGACCAAGTCCAGGTGCCTGGATTCTGATGTATCTGGCTTACGATCTTATGAAGTCGAGTTATGGCTTTATATACTGACGGCGCGTTTTCTGGTATGAAAACACAGCAACTTGATCCGATGACCCTACAAGCTCCGCCCCTATCGGCCAGGATGACGTCAAGGACAAGACGATTTTGAAGAACAACAATCCGCATCGCAGACTGCTCCTCTGTTAAGTTGCCTAAGGCGGAAGTAGTTTCATTGACTACTGCTTCAAGGGTTCTAGTTAATCTACGTATCAACTTACTATTAGTGACTGTACCTATGTAGGGAAAGAAACCTTTATTGAAATCTGTGTATTGCTCCCATGCTGTTTCGGTGTAGTCGACAATCGGGAGATCTCTCTGCTGTCTATTGTGTACTAAATGGGTATTCCTATGGTAATCAGGCGGGGCTAGGAAAACAGGTGGCAGAAGGAATGCAATGTAACAGGTACCATCCCAATCTAGGGGTAGGCATATGTATGCGGTGTGACCACAGATAAAGTAGGAGTGACGAGAAGCTCTAAACGTAGATTTGCCTTTATCACTGAATTCTATTACAGTGGTACATTTACTATGGCCCATGTGAATTGAACCATTCTTTCTTACACATAATTCGCCTCTAACTGGAAATACTGACATAGCGGGCAAGATTGGTGTAGCTTCGGATTCAACATTCAGGATCATGAGATTAAGTGTAAAGTTACCTAATCCATATACTTCATTTTCTAGATCAGTTCCTGTTCTTTTGGGAAGTCCCTCCTTGTTAGGGTAGCAGACTTTAAGTAAAACTAGGTTCAGGTTTCCCCAAACCCAGTTGTCTTGATAAACTACTGAATTTGAATCTAGGGAATTAATCAAACTAAACCATGCTCCACAGGAGCAATTGTGGGTGAATGGATACGGAAAGAGAGGCAGAACTCCCTTGTATTTCCGATAGGGAGGGAGTCGGCCACATATCCAACAATTTGTAGCATTGCTGGTCTGATGAGAATGATGTAACATACTAATGAATGTGTTGTTGCGCAGCGCAAATCTATAGGACAACTCATGCGGGGGTAGTTCGCTAAAAGAATGTTCGGCAGTAACATTGAAAGCACGCTTGGAAATAGGGTAATACATGTGTAATAACATACTAGTAATGATAATCAAAAGACTTAGAAAAAACATAATTAACAATGTCACTATGCAGTGACTACGAAGTGATTTACAGTACGCATATTTTTTTAGCTGTTTCTGTCTATTTCTCTCTCTATTTCGGTCTAGAGGATACATGTCAGAGACAAATTCAACCGATTCACCTTGAAGAGGACTTAAACAATCAAATTGTCTGACTTGCTAGACCTTAGTTTCAGTTTATAGTTTTCTTTTTCAGTTTTTTCAACCAGGGGGAGTTTCGAGTCAGTCTGTGAGGGAATGCAGGGCGGATAATTCAAGTCGGATGATAGTCCATGAAATTTTTTGATATGGCTCGAGTGCAACCACCCTTTACGTCCCTCAATCTTTACAGCTGTCCTTGTGGTCAATAGGACGAGTTTAGGCGACTGCCAGCGAGGCTCCAGCGGGTTCCTTCTGTCGAAGTTCCTGATCAGTACCAGATCTCCCGGAACCACGTCATGGGGCTTCACCTCAGTGTTATCGGGAAAAGCTGCATCTACCTGTGAACGACAAGATTGTAGTGCAGACATCAAGGAAGCCAGGTAATCTGTCAGCATATTACAATCAACATCAGTTATTTTACGGGGTATAGGCGTCCCCCACATATTTGGTGGTCTACCGAAGATCACCTCATACGGGGATAGCCCTGTTCGAGAGTGTGCTACCATTCTCATGTAAAAGAGCGCAACTGGTAAGGCTACTATCCAGTCGACACCTTTTTCTCTACATACTTTGGACAGTCTAATTTTCAAAGTTTGAATTTGCCGCTCCATGAGACCTGCTGCCTCGGGATGTCGGACACAGTGGAATTTCCATTGATAGCCTAACAAAAGTGAAACATGTTTCATTAGCTCGGATGAGAACGGTTGGCCATTATCTGAGTACACGACACGGGGCAAACCATACCGTGGGAAGAATTCTCGAACTAACTGTTTGGCAGTAGTCGGGGCAGTGTAATCTGAGACGGGATACGCCTCTGTCCATCGGGAAAGAGCGCATACAACTACGAGGACATATTTGAATCCTCGACATCGTTCCATCTGGATATAATCCATCTGGAGGACTTCAAAAGGGTGATCGGGAGGTTGAAATCCACCCTGGTCTACAAGTACGCTTTTTCCTGGATTGAACTGACAACAAATCATGCAGGTACGTACTTTCTGTTTAGCTGCTGCTCGCAAGTGTTTATTGAACCAAATGTGTTGAATACTGTCTAGCATAGCTTTCTCTCCTAGGTGCGCTGGACTATGTATTGTGTTAATGATGACTTGAACCATTGAGTCGGGGAGAAACCATATAGCTTTTCCCTTTGTCATCCATCCTTGATCCGTTTGGATCCCTCCTAATTCAGTCCATTTCTTTATTTCTTCTGGTGTAGCATGTGTCTGCATGTCAATTACATCAAGGGCAGGATCCTTAACTGTCATGCAGCGTGTTGTTGTCGGAACTATTGTCTTTGTCGTGTCAGTTGTATGAGTCTGATTCTGAGCAGTCTGTTTAGCTGTTCTGTCAGCTAGGTCGTTACCCTGAGAAATAGTCAGTCACTTTTGTATGGGCTTTACACTTCATAATCGATATTGCAGTCGGCAGATGTATTGCATCTAACAGAGCTTGAATAAGGGGACCGTGCTGGATGTGGGCACCGTGAGAAGTTAAATAACCTCTCTCTCGCCAAAGCACGCCGAAGTCATGGACGACTCCGAATGCATAACGTGAATCTGTGTATATGTTGACTTTCTTATTTTTGGCTTAAATACAGGCTTGTGTCAGAGCGATGAGCTCTGCTGCTTGAGCTGACAAGGTATCGATACAATTTGTTTCAATAACTTCAGTGTCTGTTGTGACTGCATAAGCGGCCACTAACTCTCCTGTACTTGTTCTCATGCATGAACCATCTACATACAATGTCAGGTCTGGATCTGATAATGGAATATCTGTCAAGTCTTGTCTGGGTTTCGTCGTAATAGTGATGACTTCAATACAATCATGTGCCAATGGGTCTGTTCCACTTACTGGCAAAAGTGTGGCAGGATTTAATGTACTACAACGTCTGATTTCTATGTGTGGCTGGAACAATGTTAGTTCATAACCCGTCAGTCTTGCTATGGTCAAGTGTTGTGTTTGGGTCCGGTTCAAGAGAACCTCTACTGCATGTGGTACTTGTACTGTCAATTGATGTCCTAACACTATGGCATCGCTTTGTCGGATTGCTAAAGCTGTTGCTGCGACTGATTTCAGGCACGCAGGAAGAGCCTGAGCTACGGGATCTAATGTACTGGAAAAATAAGCACATGGCTTATGTGATCCTGCTTGTTCCTGCGCGAGTACTGACAAAGCAGTACCTTCTCGTTCTGTAACAAAAAGTGTAAAACGTTTGCTGTAACATGGTGTTGCTAAAACAGGTGCTTGACATAAAGCTTTCTTTAAGTTTTCAAAAGCTTGCGTATGTTCCTGAGTCCAAGGGAGGACAGTTGATGTCGCTGCCTCCTGTGTTGTCAACTGAATGAGTGGTTTTGCTAGAAATGCATATTGAGGGATCCACTGCCTACAGTACGAAGTGAGGCCTATTAATGCCCGTACCTCCTTTTGTGTCTTGGGTGTCGGCATGTTAACAATTAACTGGATACGGTCGGGTGTAAGCTGTCTTCCCCCCTTGGACAGCAAGTGCCCAAGGTACACAACTTGCTGGACACAGAATTGCAGCTTTGAAGGGGACACCTTGTGCCCCTTGTCGGCTAGGAAATGTAAAACCGTCAGTGATGCTTTTTCACATTCAGGTTCGCTTCGGGCGGTGATCAGCAGATCATCGACGTATTGAAGCAAGGCAGTGTGGCATGTGGATACTGTCAAGTTCTCTTTTCAGTGCTTGGCTATAGATGCTGGGGCTTTCTGTGAATCCTTGAGGTGCGCGTGTGAATTTAAAACTTCGTCCATTTAAACTGAATCCGAACAAATATTGGCTTTCCGGATCAATTGGGACACTAAAGAAAGCGTTCTTGAGATCAGTTACAGTAAAGAACGTTGCTTCTGAATCTATGGCTGTCAGCAATGAAGAGATATCTGGGACCACAGGGTATTGTGGTACAATGCATTTATTTAATTCTCGCAGATCAATAACCAATCGATATACTGGTGGTGCCTTTGGGTCAGTTCGTTTAAGAATCGGAATTATCGGGGA
This sequence comes from Triturus cristatus, assembly GCF_964204655.1. Lineage (NCBI taxonomy): Eukaryota > Metazoa > Chordata > Amphibia > Caudata > Salamandridae > Triturus > Triturus cristatus. The sequence goes on from NC_140584.1 coordinate 1,202,870,701, forward strand.
ATTACATATATTGGAGTCCGTTTCTGCAACCACTCCTTGTGCAATGAGCTCTTCAATGATTTGCAGTAAAGCCACAACAGCATCTGGCGGTAACTTGTATTGTCGTATTCGTGGTAATACTACTCCTGTTTTGAGTGTAACTCGATATGGTGTAATGTGCATACAACCTACATCAGTGGGGCCTTGTGCCCATAAATGTGCAGGTAGATTCTGTAACCGATGATCCATGTCTCTAGACACATAGTGACCTTTAAAGTCACGCAAAAATAGTCGTACTCCTTCCGGAGAACAACATATTACAGCTCCTAGAGCTTTCAATGTTTTTATACCTAACAAGTTTTCTGGGCATGATTTTGTGAGCAATAGATCTGTAGTCCGTGTTAATGGACCGACCGATAATGCAAGCGGTTGCGATACTTCATTAATAGTGGGCTTTCCTGAAAAACCAAGGGAAATATTTTGTGAGCCTGAGAGGGGTACCCCTGGGACTTCGCTGTGACGGATAGTGGTTCTGCTTGCCCCTGTATCGAGTAGAAACTTTCTGTCTTTCCCTAATACTTGACTCTGTACGTAAGGACCTTCTTGATCTACGGGAACCTCAATAAGGGGTGGGCCAACTTCCCTCTCTAGGCTATTTCATGTGTAGCGCTGATACTCTGGATAGTCATTTTGTGCATACTGGTACATCTGTTGTGTCGTGTTTTGTGTTGTTGTGGTTGTGGTGCGTTCTGTTGTGGAACTGGCATAGGCTGTGTATTCTGAGGTACTTGTTGTTGGATCTGATCCTGTCTAGGCGGACGTGGTCTCTCCTTGGTTCTACCCGTAGAGATATTATGTTTTAGAACTGCGCAATCATGTATATAATGACCTGGCTGTTTACAATAGTTGCATGTTCCTCTAACAGGATCTACTGAATCATTGGACTGTGTTGTACCCCTTTTATGACCATCAGCTGGAACTGACTGCGCAACAAGCATTTTCATTTTCGTGTCTTTCATACGTCTTTGTTCATTTTCTTGTTCTTCTCTAATTCTATTATGATGATATTGTAACATTTGTAACATCTGTGACGGTGTGTTACCTTGCCAGGTACTCTCGAATTTTAATACTCTACCTTTAACTTGGGGCAGGGAATTCTCAACTAATTTTGTCACACACAGATGTGGATACGACTCACTACTTGCTTTTATGCCACTATTAATACCAAAACATTTTTCAAATCGGGAATAGAAATCACTAGTGTCTTCATCTTGTTTTTGTTTACAGGCTGAAATTGCACCCCAGTCTTCCTTTTTCGTAGTCAATAGACGTGGTAGTACCTGCACTAATAATCCTGGTAATGCTGTAGTCTTTTCCCCAAGCCCTGAACCTGCAGCTCGGGCTTTTTCTTCGTTTTTTAATGCTGTCCACTCTATCTTTTGGTCTCCCACCTCCCATTCCTTTTCTTTGAGTTTCTCGTAAATACCGGCAGGCAATAAAACTTTTAATATTTTCATAATGTCTGGATAAGTATACTCTCCCATGAGTAACATGTCTTTTATCTCACGGTGGAAACCTGCTGGGTCTTTGTCATGGCTAGGTACCACTTTCTTCATTTCTAATAATTCAATTTTAGTTATGGGCGTGTACACAAACACGCGTTTAAAAGTATTGTCTTCGCCTCTGATTGGGTGCACTTCGCGTAAGGGATTCTGTCTGTCTATGTGATACGTTTTTCTTTCCAACTTGGGGGGAACTGAAACATGTTCTGGGCATACGAAGACAGTGTACTGGTGTCGATGTTCTAGAATTTCTTTAATTAAATCAGTACCCGAACCTCTCCATTTATTCGTGAGTAATTCCATCAATATATCAGGTAGGGGACCAGGATCGGAACGTTGGCTTCTATACAATATAACGAGGTGCTGTATCATGTATATACCAGCTAAACGCTGTTCGTCTGGGGTAAGATTCAAAAACGTGTGTGCTAACGCATCATCACTGTATTTTTCAGAACTGTCAGCCCATTGTACTGCTGACCTGGCTAATTCTTGTTCATCCATAGAATCAAGCATGTGATACCCCCTTCGGTCTCGGAGTAATTTATCAGCAGCCTGGAATAAGTGTTCAGGGGACTTCGCATTTAGCATAGGGGCTTGAAAATGTCTGTTACATTCTGGACGTATCGGACGTATCGGGTCATTAACCCCTTCAGTGCCCGCCCCTTTCCCCGCCCAGTGCCGGCGATTTCATTAGCGGGCGGGGTCTATGACGAGCTGGACTCGTCATGGGCACAGCGCAACCGCGGCCCATGACGAGTCCAGCTCGTCATGGGCACTGAAGGGGTTAAAGTATCTGGTATTGTTACAAGGTCTTCCCCTACCTACATAAGCAATCGTTTCTAATTGTCCTGTGGGCATTTCTGATTCTTCCTCCTCCTCTCCCTCTGATTCAGTTTTGTCTGCCTCCGATCTGGCTTTATGTGTTCGTTCTACTTCCTTGCGGATCTTTCGGCACATAGCTACTATACATGTCTGTTTATCGTGTTTTCCCTCTGATATATTCTGACCCCATCTGGTAAGGACTTGCATTTCATCCTGGTCTACCTCGGACCTATCTCTGTCTCTGATCAAGCAGTTTATGAAGAAGCGTAACAATAGTCTCTGTACATCCACTTTCTGGTATTCCATGGCTTCGTCAATACTTTCAGGGCCTTGCCCTGTTTGGACAAAGCGATATATATTGTCTAAATGTTTAATCATTCCTGGTAATGTCGTTAAATACGATGAAGCTCGTCTTATACGTAGTGATGATAACAGCATTCTGTCATTTTTACCGGGCACTGGATCATATCTACAATCTATAAGATGTTCCTTAAACATGTCGGACGTTGTTATTTGTGGTGTACGTTGGTTTGCTAAATCTCTAAGAGACGATTTACTTCGTAATGGTGGTGTGGCAAAAATTGCTGCCGCACCTCCTGTCGCACCTTCTGAGGTGCTAGGCATAAAAGGGTTTGTGGGATGTAAGGTAGAAACTGCGGATGCAGGAAAAGTTGGATTGTGCGGAGGAGTTTGTGGTTGCGGAGTTGGGGGCGGATGATCTCGGCGTTGAGCACCATCGACAGGTGGTGGGTGTGGTGGAACATTAACATATTCGGGAGCTACATCGTCTAAATAGGAGGAAAGGAAAATATCCTTTGCGGTCTTAGGATGTGCTTTAATCGGGAGTAATGGGGGCGGCAAATCTTTCGGTATTTCCGGGGTGGCCTTTGGTAAACCTTCGGCCAAGAGAGGATACATACCATTCATAAGAGTGTTTCGTTGCCTGTCTACTTGTTCTGTTTTTACCCGGGTACCTTCCTCAATTAATATATTTTCTCGGGTTTTATTTGAGTTCTCCCTACTTTTCTCTTCCAGTCTGAGCGCTTTCTCTGTGCGCCTATGCGATTCTTTACGCCATAGTTCAATGGCATCTTTCTGTGACTGTCTGGCTTTCTTTTTCCATAATTCTTCTTCTACTCTCATGATGCAATCTGCATCCCATGTCCCAGCTGCGGGCCATCTCTGACTTTCTGCTAGATCCTTGGTGTAGTCCACCCATAAGTCAAGATATAACACGGCATCTAAGCCATGTTTATGATACATAAAATACCCTGGAGTATCCCTAGGTGGAATGGGAACAGCTTCTTCGAGTACTCCTTTTCTAGTTTTGATCTGTCTTAATTTTGAAAAGAACGGCATCTTTAAACCTTGCTACTTGATTCTTACTTGGACTGGACTTGAACACAATTAATACGAAAAACACAATAATGAACACTCATTCATACCACAATTTTTGAACACAGTAAAACATTTAACATTTAACATTTAACGAACAATGATAATTAAGAGAAAACTAACTACTGACATAATACTAATACTAGATAATACTGGATTATATATACATGAACATACTGGATATACTGCTAAACAGTACAGATACACTGCTAAAACAGTGCAGACCGGATTTGTGTACCCAAACCCGTCAGGACCGGCACAAACCAATGTGCACGTCTAACTGCCTCCCCAGCAATGGTACTCACCGGGTAGCACGGAACGGAAGGCCTCGGAACTGAACTGAACTGGACCGGACTGGACTCGACTTGACTCGGAAACTTCGGAACCTGGTGGGCCTCTGTATACCTCGGATCTTGCTCTCTCAGCTAGGCTCTGGTCGGGATACTTCGCACTTCTCACCGCCTCGTCTGGGTGTTGATCGCAGCCTCAGTTACCCCCGCTTGGCCGGAGGGAGATACAGGAAATCCTGCGGGTACGCGTTTTTGTCCGTTCAGCTGTGGCAGGGGACCGGGCCTGCAACGCACCTCCGGCGCGTGAGATGAGAAAGTGTCCCTATTCGGGCGCCAATTTATGTGGTAAATATTTTAATTACCTGTACTATTTTTTATGCGGTAAAGTCTAGTAAGAATAACTCAGTCAAAATAAGAGGCAGAATCAGTGGTATTAGAGGTTCTGAAAAGGGCTTTATTCCTTACAAAGGAATCATAGTTCGAACTAGGCAATCTTATTCCATCACCACGAAGGTTCAGGAAGGGATAGGCAATACATTATTGACAAGTAATAATATATATATGAAAAGCATTGCATTAAGACAGATGCAGGAGGCGTAACAGCTGATAATACAGATAAGAATACACATACGTAATGAAAATAGGCGTAAATACAGGCGTATACTAGAAACGTCATTTAAAATGATGTCACAAGTGGGTGGATCCATAAGAGAATCCTGCAGTGTCAGCAGAAATATTTGGCAGAGATGCGCGCGCAGCCGCATGACGTGTGATTGACGTGCAACTAGAGGGTGAAGGGGAATTGACATTTAGCTCTACATGTGGAGACAAAAGTCTGGGGGGTCAGGTCAACCTAATCCCAAATCGTATCCAATATCTTTGTTTAAGGAACTGTGTTATCCAAAAGGAAAGGTTTCTCGGACGGAATCTATTCTATACTGACTGTTAGTGCATGTACAAGCGTCTATGTGTCTACATGAGATGCGAGGGGGCAGGAATCTTCCATGGTAACAGGGGCTATGAATTACTTGCAAAAAGACAGCGAGGCCAAGCTCTTTGCTCGGTAGCTGGAAGGATGTTTACCTAAACTACTAGACAGGAATGCATTGGGTGAGGAGCGGAGCAGATAACTTGAAGGCTGAATACAGTTTTTTGGCAGGCAACAGGCTGCGTCAGGCACCGTTAGCCGCGCAGGGAGTAGGACAAAGTTCATGGATACGGATGCAGGTCCAGGCTGGAGCATTTCAGAGGCAGAAGCAGGAAAAGGCTTGATGACAGAATCCAGGGCCTACTCGCCTGAACTGTAGAACTAGAAAAGTGAACCATATAAAGTCGGTGGCCAATCATATTTAGGAATGGAATATTTGACCCATTCATGGCGGATCTGAAAGAGGACATGTTGACGTTGGACGCACATGTATTTGCGTCTTCATAGCTAGAACTGGAGGGAACATACATGTACTTGTAGCATGTACATGGAGCCGTTGGGGTCTAAGATAGGGGACACAATTGACCATAAAAATTCATATTTCCTCAACCAGGACATGCTACACACATCAGAGCATGTCCTACTTCACACATACAATGCACCCTACCAAAGGGGTGGCTTACATGATGCCAAGGGAAGGTTCAGGGGCTGGGAAGTGGGTGCACTTCACAGCCAAGAGGGCAGTTCTAGACTGCACACAGACACTACAGTGGCAGGTCTGAGACACACTTTACAAGCTGCTTCTGTGGGTGGCGCAAACCAGCGCTGCAGGCCCACCAGCAGCGTTTGGTTTACCAGCCCTGGGCACACACAGGCCACGCTACTAGGGACTATCAGGTAAACCAAATAAGCCAATCATGGATATACCAATTCACATGTCATCTTTACATAGGGAGCATTCGCGCTGTGGCACTGAATGGCAGTGGCACAGCGCCCAGAGCATCTATTACCAGCAAAAACAGAGGATACAACAGTGAAAAATGGAAGGGAGACCCACACCAATGGTGCCAGGTCTAACATGGACCGTGTCAAGAATCCACAGAGGAATACAATAAAATAGGGGCTTCAGTGCTGCCAACATCCACTGTAATGAATGAGTAGATCATCCAGGGTTTCTATGGCGCCAGTCTTGGTACTATGAAAAGCATGAAAACCAACTTGATAATTACCTATAATTTTGTTATCCTCAATGCTAGCCTCCAACTAAGGGACAGATTTCAATCCTGGTGTGCAGCCTGTTTCTAAAGCACTCTCAGGAACTGCTGCTACGAAGACTCCGGCCAGTGCTTTTCACTGTTTGGCGCAGGCGCCATTAACATCACAGAGCCCTGCACCAAACTGCTTTCTTTTATATTTTCAAAAATAAAATCCAAAAACTGTAAAAAAAATTTTAAAGAAAAAAAGAAAATTCTCCCCTCGCCACGGTAGTATCTGTCCATGGCAAGGAGAGCATTAAGCAGTTTCCACTGCTGCTTACCGTCAGGGTTTTCCTGGTGGTGATGGGCAGTGAAAACTGACATCTTATTTCACCCATCTAAATCTGGTGAGCGGAATCACAGGTCTGTCAACAATGGCCCCTACTCCACAGGGCTGTCAGAGTGGTTTAATCATGGCAGAGGTGGAAAAGTATCTGCCATGATTAAGCCCATGGTCCGCCCGCATTTAAACAGGCCACTATGTTGGCGAGGAGGGACCACCCTCTCTGTTGCAAGTGAGTTACCCACCAAAATATAAATTAAGACCTCAGTTTTCCCACTTTGTTTCGAAATATTACCCAGATATGTCAGATCAGAAATAGCTCTAAATATTGAAACGTCAGATAGGGCGGCATGAACCTTTTTGATAAGAAGAGAAAATAATATTTTGCTTCAGGTCAAGAGGGACAGATCTAGGCTCAAAAGAAAGATTTATGGCTGAAGTAAAGACAGGAACAACGGCTGGCTAAGGTGTCATTCCTTTAAAAATGTCTGTAAGACAACAGTTGAATGCAGAGCCTAAGATTTTATAGGATTTAATTACTTTAATGACATAATCAGTAGAATCTGGGGGAAACTGTTAGCAAGAAATTCTGACAGCTGTGGTCGAAGGAATGACAACTGCTTTCTAATTTGTTAAGTTTTAGATCAAGTAAAATTAAAATAGTTATTGATTTCATTTATACTTTTCCCATTCTTTTTCTGCTAGCTTGATGCAAATGCCAGACGGTTATCATAAACTCTCCGTTTGCCTTAATAATAAGTGACGTATGGAGTTTTGAGAGCTTCAAAAGTTTGGGATTTCTTTATGTTTTGTTTACATAAGCAGACAGCTGGTAGTTCTATTGTATAGATAACACCCTTAATCAAAGAAACAGGTTCTATTGTGTAAGAAATATTTTAATAGGTACCTTTGCTTAGAGTCAAAGGCCAGTTGGCTGTACAGAAGCCCTAGAAAACAAATTCTGGATTCCCTAAAAATGGAACTCCCATGAGTGGAGGTATCTTCCTTCACCCACTGTGCATTTCACCTCTCTAGAACAACTCTCACATCACGCGTTCAAACTGTACTAGCAAAAAAACTATAAGATGAAATGTTGAGGTTACAAACGCTTGCCAAGCACATCTACTGTCCACAAACAGGATTATGACAAGGACAAAAAGTAGAGGTGATACTTACGGTCAACGATCTCTCCAATGTAGCCATTCAGGGTTTTCGTAAGCTGATCTGCACCGTAGCCCTTCTTGTTGGCCATACTGAACTTCTCAGTTAGAGCAGTGAAGCCTGCATCAAAGAGGTAAATCCAAGATATTGCATGTATTTACATGTATCCACATATCACCCACTTTTTCCAATTTTTACTGGGAAGGCGCACGCGCTCCCAGAGATTCCCAGCCCCGTTACTCATCAAGTCACATGGCTGCATTTCTTTTAGACTACATTTTATTGTTTTTGTTTAGGAGAAGATGGTTCCATCACTGAGTGTAAGATGGAATGGCAACAGTGTAACATGGGTGTTTTCCCCTGATGCCCCCTAACTCCTCCCCTTGCCTCACCCCACACCCAGACTACCCCTTCTTGCTGTAACTATCTTGGTCACTCACAGATCGGGCCAAATACTGCAATCCCTTGTATATATGGATGTCCACTGCTAATGTCTTAGTTTGGGAGTTTCCAGATGTGATAGTTATGCCCGATAACTTGTTAATCTTTACCAGATTTTTACATGTTTTCGGTAAGAGCCTCTAGTCCTCGTACATTGATTTCTCTCTACTCATGCAACAGTCAAGTCCCCTGTGGCATTCCTTAACGGGGCGAGGGGTCGCTGTTCTTCCAAAGGGGAGCTATGTCTCTCTTAGTTACTGTCAGACCCAGTCTTAGCAATGTCAACATGTGCTCATCTTCGTCAAGGCCTGCGGTGATATGTAGGAAGATCAGCTTTGGGTACTGAGGCACGTTAAATCCCAAAGCAGCCCGAAAGTACCCGCCTCCTGTGTGGTACCAGCTCGACACAGGCCCATACCGCGTGTAGTAATACGACTTCTTGTGCTAAGCACCAGCAGCAATTTGGGGGAGGCAATTGCTCCCATTTTCCATAATTTATGTCTTATGAGGTATGTTCTGAGTCTGTATTGCAGCTGAATGAGGCGGAACCGTGTCAGGATTGTCGAATGTTGCAGTGAGATTCTCGCCTCCACCCATTCTTTATCAGTAAGGGACTGTAGGACACGTTCCCAGGTCAGGCGGGGTGCAGTGAATGTGTCAGGCAGGTAATGTATGAGTGAGCAATCGATCTGTGCTACTTTGAGATTCCCTCAATTCTCACATGAGTAATTTTGGTTCTAGAGGATTATACTCCAGGAACTCCTCAAGGCTCGAAGTTATAAGAATCAGTGCATGTCATCTGTAGTATTAGGTACGCTGTAAGCAGTACTTGGCTTATAGGATCTAGAATGAGGCTAGTATTGTGGCCTCCATCACACCCCTTAAGGTGGGGATGCCTACTGTGTCCTAGTTTCAAAACCCTGCCATCGCTGCCACCTGCAGCACCACTGATCCCACCCAATGAGGAGTTTATTCTGTGAGCCTCTCTGCCCATCCCATGTCCCTCAGAGCGGCCCTCCACATCTGGATCACTACCCTAGTTGCAAGGATGAGAAGAAGACATGTCCATTTTCCTATTAAAGGAGGTCAGTGTTGTATGGGGTTCTTTGGCACCAATTTTTCAGATAGGTAGGCTGGATCCCCTTGGGTGTTGTACCACCACTCGTTGAATATTAGCAGGTGTCAGGGTCTATAATATGACTCAACGTCGTCCGCTGCAATGCCTCAGTCGTGTGTGCCTTTGAAGCATTTATAGGGGGAAATGCAGGGGGATCCTTGTTCCACAGGAAGCTGCAGACCATGGAATGTATTGTGTGGAAGAAGGAACGGGGAAGATTGTATGGGTAGTTTTGCAGTTGTTATAAGTACGTGGCAGAGAGACCATATTGAAGATGACTGAGCAGCCCATTAGGGACAGCGGAAGGACTGACCATGTCCGGATATCAGCCTCTAGTATGCCCATTAGTGGTTGGATGTTGCTTTCTAATGAAGTGGAAGCAGTCAAGCCAATGTATTCTCCTAGGTATTTTAAACCGTGTTTGACAACCTGTAGGTCAGTTGCCCATAGCAGTCCCTAAGGGTAGAGAGACCATTCTGAAGATGGCTGAGAGGCCCATTAGGAACAGAATAAGGGCTGACCATGCTCTGGTGTTTGACTTAAGCAGTCCATAGCAGCTCCTGAGGGTAGGAGGGAAGTGGCTAAATTGAGGACTTAGCCAGGTTAATATGGAGGACAGATGTCTTACAGAAGATTAAGAGGATTTGGAGTGCCTGTGGACCAGAGCTTTCTGGGTCTATCAAGATCAGGACATCGTCGGAGTATAAGTCTACCCTATCTGGGACTCCGAATCCCCATTCAAACCCTCTTATCTGAGTGTCAACGAGGAGCCACTTGGCCAGTGGCTCCGTGGCGATGGCATACAACAGTAGAAACAGTGGGCACCCCTGTCTTGCGCCACAGCAAACCGCAAATGGCTCCCATTTTTTAAACCATGTACAGACCTGGGTCGTCAAGTTTGTACACGAAAGTTGAACATAAGTAACTCATTTGAGCCCGCAGTTTAGGCAGCTAGGGTGCTAGAGGAAGAAGAGAACAACAGGTAAAAGCCCACCTAGATGGGGCCCAAGCAGTTTCTTCATCGAGTTACTTCCAAAGAACAACGTAATACGTTTTAAACCCCAAGTAAAAATGATTGTCAATCACATATTTCAAACACAAAGTGAAAATAATTGTCAAGCATACATTTCAACACACAAAGTAAAAATGATTGTCAAGCACGCAAGGTAAGTGTCTAGCAAATGACATAGATGCTATTGCTGATGAAGTTCTTCCAACAGTAGCCATTTGACATGTTTTTTTAATGAAGCAGTCGAGGGGTTGGCTCGGATCTCCGTTGGAAGGGCATTCCAAATTCTTGGAGCCAGCCCTGAAAAGGTGGGATTGTTAAGTTCTTTTTTTGTTGAATTTCGGTGGTTTCAGTCGTAGGGTATTGGAGCTTCTTAAGTTTCGCCTGGATACGGAGAGCTCAATTTTTTTTGCCAGGTAAACGGGGCTATTGGAATGTATAGCTTTATGTGTCAGACAGGCTATCTTGAAGCGGATCCTTGCTTCAATGGGAAGCCAGTTAAGCTGGACTAAGTCAGGTGTAATATGATCATACTTTCTGGCGCCTGTGATTAGTCTGGCAGAGGTGTTCACAGTAGCTCTTAGCGCAGCTAACAGATTTAGGAAGCCCAGCTAGAGTCACCAATCTGAATTCTACTTGTGAGATAACTAAGGATTGGACTACTGACTGGATGTCCTCGGGGAGGTAGGAAAGGTTTGATTTTCCTAAGAGCGTTGAGCTTATTGTTGGGACTCTTAAAGGTTGCACTGATGTGACCTTGCATGTTTAGAAATGTGTCCAGGGTGACACCTAAAGAGCAAGCGGAGTCCACCATATGTGGGGTGCAGTTGAGTGTGGAGATTTTTTTGATCCAGTTTTGCGTTGGTGCATCGTGGTTGCGGGGGGTAAACAGGAGAAATTCAGTTTTGAGGGAATTAAGTAAAAGATGATTATGTGTTAGCCATTGTTGAGTTTTTTTAAGCGCTCCATTAAGTGTTTGTGTTTAGGAGGGAGAAGGGGCGGTATGAGGAACATCTCACCGGGGGACTTCCTGGTTTTCAGATCACCACGATCTCTGAGGTGCAAAAATAGGAGCACAGCCACAATGTCTCCACCAATTCATTCAGGACCACCTCCTCAATTTGTACATGAACAATTTAAAGAATTCTCCTGGGAACCCAATACGACCAGGCGTCTTCCCCCAATTCAACTGGCTCAAGGCTGCCGAGAGTTGACCAGCAGTGAGATTCTCCTCCAAGGATTGTCTTTTGGCATCGGAAAGAGTCCGATGGGGTAGGTCTGACATGAATAGGCTGACCCACGTTTGGGGTAGCAATTCCCTCCTTGCGTATACATCATAGTATTGCGGAAAGAAGGTGGTAATTGCTTTCTCACCATTCATTTTAATCTGTTGAAGTCTATCAGGTATGTGATCGGGGTACAGTGTTGTATGTTGGAGCAGAGACGGTGGAGGAGCTTGCTCACATTGTCTCCCCATTGGTAAAGGCGTGTTTATGAGGTGAGCCATATGTTCTTTGCCTCATCTAACAGTGTATGTAGAAGGAGTATATGCATGCATTATGGTGTAAAGATTTAATTGATAGTATAGGTCAAATTTGAATTTAGGCTCTATATTTTCATGCCAGACCCCTCATATGCTGCATATAGTCTTCCTTAAATTTGCAGTACACGGTCTGTACTGTATGATTGGTGCTTGGCAAGATTGGTAGTGGTATGGTTTTCCACCATACAGGTGTGAGCTCAACATCTTAGAGCAGGTTCGGTCAGCCACTGCAGTTCTCTGACTCAGTCCCAGCTTGCTAGTCAGGTAAATCATCAGCTTGTGTACACACAAGAGTTCGACAGATTTCATTCTGGCATTATCTAGTGGCACTGTGAAAGATCAGAACATGGTAATTTGCAGAATTAAATGATTTAATGTGGGCCGCTTCGGTAGGGTATTTAAAAGATAATGAGGAGTGGAAACTACAAAAATGTTATTTAGATTGTCTGCACAATGTTAATGTGATAAAGCATCCTCCCTTCATTCCAGTTTGTTGTGTTGCAGCAACTCTCTGTTTGATCAAAATATTGAACGCCTAACAAGGGTAGGGTGGTGTGCATCTAAGTTTTGATCTCCCTGACCCGGTGCTGCTATATTGGGGATGATGTCCACCATGGACCGTAATCATCAATACTCAAGATCAATGGTTCTTAACCTGTGGTCAGAGGACACCTGGGGGTCCGTGAGGCCTATTCAGGGGTCAGCAATTGTTTTAATAAAAGAGCAAGTTACTTACCATCAGTAACACCTTATCTGATGAGACTATCTAGCCGCAGATTCCTTACCAGAGGTGTGTGACTGGATCCGTCGTTCGGGAGAATAGGCCCTAAAACTGCACCACGTCTAGAACAGCTACAGTGAAAGGAAGTGTCTGAGAGAGAGTCAGAAGTGACTTCAGTACGTTGTTAGCGAACCCCAGGGAGTTCAGGAGGGCCGCCGTAGTATGAAGGTAGGAGACTACAGTCTGGGACAAGCTTGCCTTCAACAGCCAGTCGTTGAGATAGGGGAAGACTGGTACCCCTGATCTCCACAGATGAGCTGCAACCACCGCCATCACCTTGGTGAACACCCAAGAGGCGCTGGTAAAGCCAAAAGGAAGCAGGGCGAACTGAAAGTGCTTGTAGCCCACTGTGAACTGCAGGCAGTGCTTGTGGGCAGGCAGGACGGGAATGTGGAAATATGTGTCTTCCCAAGTCCAACACTACCATCTTAGTCTCCCGGGACCAGAGCAGACAGGCTATAAGCGAGCATGAGCATTTTGAACTTCTTGAGCAAGATACTGAGAGGGTGCAGGTGTAAGATCCGACAAAGGCCTCAGTCCTTCTTGGGCACCAGAAGTAGTAGAAATAACAAACAAGACCTAATTATGGTGTCTGCACCCTCTCTATGGCTCCCTTGTCCAAGAGGGCTGTCACTTCCTGTCGGAACATGGAGAGATGGTCCTGCATCAGCTTGTCACAAGTGGGTGGCATGAGTGGAGGGGTAGTCATGAAGGGGAGGAAGTAGCCCCTTCGGACAATCTGAAGAACCCAGTAGTCTGAATTTATATACCTCCAGTGAGGCAGGTGATGGGGTATCCTGTCTCCCACTGGCTGCCCATGATGATGAGAGGGCAAACTAGAGGGGTCTGCAGGCTGCGGCTTCTGGGGGAGTGGTGGACTGGCCTGAACTCTGGCTGTCTGACCCACAGGGCACGTGGGTATCGCTCCCTTGGCCACGCAGAGTCCAGGTAGCTTGCGCACGGTGGTGGCTGGGCTGGTAATGACATAGCTGGAAGCCCCTTCCGTGACTACAAAAGGTGCAAAAGATGGACTGGGGTTGGTGAGGGACTATGGAAAGGTTCAGAACCTGGCCGCAGGTCTGCTATCCTTGAAATTATCCTGCTCCTAGTCTGCTTTGTCTCTGATGAGACGGGAGTCATCAAAAATCATGTCCATAAGCGACGCTTGAACATTCCCAGAACAGTCAATCGTTCACGGTCAGGCATGAACTTTGCTGCATTTCTCCCATCAGACATAGCCTGGGAGAGTATGGCCCAGGCTTCTTCCAGGCTCATGGGCAGCCCCTTCGAAACCATATCCCACAGGGCATAGGAGTAGTGGTCCAAAAGACATGCGGTGTTCATGTACCATGCTGGTGGAATGATTTCGCTAGGTGTCATGCCTCTTTGATTCCTGATCCGGTGGAGTGGTAGGAAATGCCCCAGAATTTACTAGGGAGGTGGAGGCTTGGACCCCCAAGCTCTCCAGGGAAGGGAGTTGCGTGACGAAGTTGGAGCCCCCTGGGGCATGGTGGTGGGCAATCATCATGTTCACAGGAGCCCCTGTGCAGGCCTTGGACCAAGTCCCAAGCAGGACGTCTGTGAGGGCTTCATTAAATGGGAGAAGCGGTTCTGTGGGTGGTCACGCCCAGCTGAGACCCCTCTGTCAAGAAGTTAGTCTTGACTGCCACTGAGAGCAGGCAACGGTACAGGACCACGGCCACCCTTCCACCACCATAGCAGGCAAGCCCCTCCTCCGTAGCCACAATAGGAGAAAGTATGCCAGTATCTGGAGATGCACCCAATCCACCAGCGTCTGCCAATTGCTCATACCAGTCCATGTTAGCGTCTAGGAGCTGGTATTCTTAAGGGTCCAGTGACCCCTCCCAATCCCCCCATTGTAAGAAACTGGCTCTATATATACTGCACCAAAGTGAGGCACATTGTGTATAGAGTTCAAGGGTCTCCAGGGGTTTGGCAGAGGTTAAAGTTAGATAGAACCTTACTCTCTAAAGTGGTAGCTTGGTCGAGCAGTAAGGCAGGGTTAGAGGACAGTGTTAAGCATTTGATGTACCCACTCAGTCAGCAAATGAATTCACACACTCAAGAACTGAACTCTTGGGCAATTGTTTTTTTATAAAAAAATATACTTTTGTTTTATTTCTAGAACCAAGCAAGCCTGGTACAGGTAAGCACACAAATACTTTTCAGCTACAAGGTGCTGTTGTTGAATACTTTTAAAATACAGTAGGACTTTGTACCAATTCGAGTTTACAGGGGTTGCAATGCAATGCACAAACTTAGTAGACTCAGTACATAGGAATCAATAGGCTTTTTCAGTAAAATGCAATTAAATTACTTTTCGGATTACTTTTAATAACAGTGCTGGATCCTAGATTCAGTACCAGGGCATTTCCTGAAAACAGTTGAGTTAATGCGTGTTAGTTAGATGTACGATTTTTAAAGAATCTTCTTGTATTTCAAAAGTCGACACTTAGAAACTTTTTCACATAGAATCACCAATGTTATCCTATGGAAGGAAATTCAATTTGCAGGTAAGTTACTTTAACGTTACTTTTCTTACTCAGTGCTGGATACCTAGATTCAGCACTGGGACATTTCCTGAAAACAGTTGAGAAAATGCGTTTTGGTTATTTGTGTGATTTTTAAGGAATATTCTTAGTTTTCAAAAGTCGACACTTGGAAACTTTTTGGGAGAAAAAGTGTCAATTTTATTCTATGAGGAAAAACAGGTTATCGGATTTGAGGTAAGTAATCGTTCTTTTGAGTTAGGGTTCTGGGGTTAGACTCAGGGGTCTCCCAGGGTCAGTGATGCACTGTTGTTGCACCCTCAGCGGCACTCGGGCGGCCGGGTGCAGAGTGTTGAGGCCCAATGTTATCCTATGGAGGATAGGGGGCTCCGGTTGGTGGCTGCTGTTAAGCAGGCCACGGTCTTGTTGGGAGCAAAGCTCCTAGGGTTTAGCTCAGGGCAAGTTGGGGACAAAGTTAGCACCAAAAGGGCACCCTCAGCAGCGCTAGGGCGGCCGGGTGCTGTTTTGAGGTCGGGTGCCTTGTTGATTTCAATGGAGATTCTCCGGGACAAAGAAACACTGCAGGCTCGGGGAAGAGGATCTTCCAGGGGCGACCACCACTTCGAGGGGTAAGTTGGGATGTTGAGGTCTGGTCGCGGTAGGGGGGGGTCCTCTGGATTGAGGCTGCAGGCGTCATCAGGAGGCTTGAGGCAGGTCAGGGGTCACCGGATTTCGGGTCAGGATCGCCTGGGGGACCTCCTCGTGGTATTTTTCCACTCGAGCTCGGGCCGGGTTCGGCAGGTGCAGAGTGGGCTGGATTCGCGGTTCCTGGCTGGCACCAGAAGCTGCAGTTCAAACACGTCCGGTGTTCACGGGAGAAACAGCTTGGAAAGTGAAGGCAGGCAGGTCCTCCGGGGTTAGTGAGGTTGCTGGCTGCTGGGCACGCCGGAGTTTTCTCAGGAGCAGGTTCGAGGGGAGTAAGGCCTGTAGGGCTGGGGCCAAGTCAGTGGGCATCGTCCTCTTGTTAGTTCTGCACAGCTTTTCTTTCTTCTTCTTCTCTTATTTTCTTGTTGTTGCTGGATCTGAGGACGGAAGGTTCAGGGGGCCCCTAAATACTAAATTTAGTGGCGTTACAGGTAGGTAAACGGCAGGGACCAATGGGTCTCTTCCGTGGGGTGGGTACATCCCCTATTCTGCCACAGTCCAGTGGGAGGGGGGCAGAAGCCTGTCCCTGGTTGGCTGAATCCCCCCATCCTCAAGATGGAGGGGACTCGAGGTTGTGCTTCACCTCGCCTCCCCTACCCTAGGGGTGGAGATGGCAGAGGTGGGCACACCTCTCTTCCTCACTTGTTTTTCCCACCGGTTCTCCCGCCCAAAGTGGGGGGTAGCACCAGTGGGGACCAGTTGCTGAGAGCAGCAAGTGGTCTGGATAGGCTCACAAAGGCGGTATGCCTTTGAAGCATCTCCTTCGTGATTCCGGCCCATCCTGGGGGAGGAGGCTTGGCACCTCGTCCCAGGATATGCATTGTTTCAGGCCCCCGAGAGCGGCAAGCTCCCGACCCAGGGGTCCAGAAACATGTCTGGTGGTGGCAGCCTAAGCAGCCACTCACTCAGGTCACTGGAGGTTGGTCGAGTTTCAGGGGGCATCTCCAAGATGCCCTTGTGGTGCATTTTACATTAAATCCCACACTGGTGTCAGTGTGGGTTTAATGTGCTGAGAAGTTTGATACCAAACTTCCCAGTCTTCAGTGTAGCCATTATGGTGCTGTGGAGTTCGTAATGACAAACTCCCAGCACCATATACTCTTAATGGCAGCACTGCACTTACAGTGCCCAGGAATGGACCTGGGTGCTGTAGGGGCACAGGGCTCGTGCACCTGTACCCTCACCACTGGCATAGGGCACCCAGCTAGAGGGGTGACTGATGTATGCCAGGGCAGTGGTTTGTGGACATGGCACATAGGGATGTGTGCCATGTCGACTCTTCGCTTTGTTCTGCACCAAGACAAGAAGCCTGCAAAGGCAGTGTGTGAGTGTCAGGGGACAGGGCCTCTAAGGGTTGCACAATAAGTGCTGCAGCCCTTAGGGGCCCACTCTGGTCACAGTGCCCTGGGTACCTGTGGTACCATTTACCAGGGGCTGACCTGTGGCCAGAGATGCCAATTGGGTTTAGGCTTCAATACAGTTTTAGGGAAGGAACACAGGCCCTGGGCACCTGATTGGCCGGAGCCCAGGGCACACTCAGTCAAAGCACATCAGCAATTCAGCAAAAGGTGGGGGCATACCATGCAAGAAAGAGGGCACTTTCTCACACCCATACTCTCTCCCCCCCCCAACCCCCCCCCCGGACCCCCAGAGTCCCTACCCATAGGAATAGAACTCGGGCTCTGGCCTGGAAGGTATGGCTCGAGTCGGCATCAGGGCCAGTGTCGGGGAAGGTCAAGAGGGTACAACCAGTGTCGGTCGAGATCCATCAGTAGATCCAAGTAACCGGAGACAGGGGCGGGACTGCCAGCGGAGAACCAGTGGGGGACCTGCCCGAAGAATTTGGAAAACAGATCAGATCATTAACATATAGTGAAAAGAAGGTTGGGCAAGAACGCAGCCCTGCATTACCCCTCGATCCACAGAAAAGGGATCTGTCATCTCACCAGAACGTCCACAGCGATTTCTGGCAAAATTATAGCTGTGACGCCTGATTATAATATCAAAGAGGTCAGAGGGAACACCCATATTTGCCAGAGTCTGCCATAACTTAGTTTGGGGTACTAGGTCAATCGCTGAGGGCAAATCAACAGAGGCAATGTGTACATTACCACCTCTTCCAAAAACGTATCTGCAAATGCAAATTCTGGTCCGCCATACTTATACCCTTCCAGAAAAATGACACTTAAGGCCAGTAAACAAATTATTATGGATGGGACAGACCTTTTCCCAGCCGCCAATAACTGTTTCTTCCATGTAGTTTCCCATCTTTATTCCTATACCTGGGCCTCCACACGTATGCATTCGCTAGGGGCTCGATGGCGAGGGAAAATAACATCAGCAATAGGGGGTATCCTTGGCTTGTGTCCCTCTGAGAGGAACTCATTTACTTTGAGTCGTGCCCTGGTGTTCGTATATAGCATTTTGACCCATTTCAAGAATTTAGACCCAAATCCCATTTTGTGCAGGAGATGAAATAGAAAGGGCCATTTCACTGAGTCAAATGCCTTATTCTCGTCTAGCGATACTATGGTCAATGGCACCCCAAGTCTCTTGGCAGCTGCAATTTTATTTTATAGGCGGTGTAGGTTGAGTTTTGTGGATCTGTGGGCCTTTACTGGTCCTAACAGGTAGTACCCTTACCCTGTCGCCCTTTGCACGGACTCCATGAACCCTAAGGTTATATAGCCCCAGTGATCAGGTGACCCTGAGCCAATGGGAACCCTAACCAATCAGAACTCCAGCCATAAAGTTTAGAGCAGGCTTTTCCAACAAGTCGCTTATGAGCTACTGGTAGCTCTCCCTCTACCTGGCATTTATTACGGAGACATGGTCAGATAGTTCCTCTGGCCCGGACCTGGTTAAGGCTACACCGCTTGGTTTTCATTGCTATACACTTGACCAGTCACAGAAAAAAAGGGGGGGGGGTGCTTGCGGTGATTTATCACGAGTCACTCACCCCAAATTTTGTTCCAGTTTCTAATCAGGTGAGTGAGGCTTTAACTTTTAATATATATTCTGCACTATATAAACCCTTTAAAGGTATTTTAATCTACCGCCCACCCGGGTCTAAAAGTGTTTTTTTAGACTCCTTTAGTCTGCTGTTAGAAGAAGGGCTGTGTTTACAGTCCTTCACGATGCTGGGAGACTTTAACTTCCATTTGGAAAAACTTAGTGATCCAGACACATCTAGACTAGAACAAATTATGGCTATAGGTGACCTTAAACAGTTGGTGATTCCTCCCACACAAGTAAAAGGTCATACTCGAGATGGCATATATTCTAACAATATTGATTTAGTTGATGTTTTAGTTCTTCCAATCGCATGGTCAGATCACTCTGCGATCAAGTTTGAACTAAACAGTTCCCCTGCTCATTTCTCTGGCCCCAGACAGACCAAAGAGATTATTACTAGAGCCTGGGGAAAATTGGATTCCAATAGTCTGGAATCCACTCTCATAAACTCAATGTATCAGCTTCCGTTGGACATTGAAGAGGCAACGACTCTCTATAACAGATGGCTTGCCAAGGCATGTGAACAATTAGTTCCGCCTAAAAAATGGACCCCTAAACGAACCTCTCCCACTGCCCCTTGGTACTCAGGAGAGCTTAAGGCAAAGAAATTGACCTTGTAGGCATGAAACATGTTGACCACCGGAGCAGAGTAGAGTAGTCCCTGACCCATTTAGTCAAGACTACCGCCTCTCATTTCATTTTTAACAGGGTGGTTTACTGACCGAATAAAATCAATTATCCAGACTAACCAACCCCTTTTTAACCACACTCACAAACATCTACACCTTCCTGGCCCTCACTTGCACTCACCCTCGGCAAGGAACAAAAGATCTCCGCCAAAGAGCCCCATCCCTGGGTGCCCGTCGGGAATTGCAGCGCCGACCCGACGAGGAGCAAAACCCAGATGATGAAGCATGACACCTAGCTTGCTGGGTGTGTGAGGGTTTTAGTTCCACCAATGTGGGTTCCCCCACCCCACACAGTCCTATACCCTTCAGGCTTACTGAATATTACCCCCCACTTAGTCTAATTCCAGGGAGAGTGTGCTCTACACTCTCCTTTACAAATAGAGGAACTGTATACCCTTTCCGTTTAACTATACACTTGACCAGTCACAGAAAAAAAGGGGGGGGGGTGCTTGCGGTGATTTATCACGAGTCACTCACCCCAAATTTTGTTCCAGTTTCTAATCAGGTGAGTGAGGCTTTAACTTTTAATATATATTCTGCACTATATAAACCCTTTAAAGGTATTTTAATCTACCGCCCACCCGGGTCTAAAAGTGTTTTTTTAGACTCTTTTAGTCTGCTGTTAGAAGAAGGGCTGTGTTTACAGTCCTTCACGATGCTGGGAGACTTTAACTTCCATTTGGAAAAACTTAGTGATCCAGACACATCTAGACTAGAACAAATTATGGCTATAGGTGACCTTAAACAGTTGGTGATTCCTCCCACACAAGTAAAAGGTCATACTCGAGATGGCATATATTCTAACAATATTGATTTAGTTGATGTTTTAGTTCTTCCAATCGCATGGTCAGATCACTCTGCGATCAAGTTTGAACTAAACAGTTCCCCTGCTCATTTCTCTGGCCCCAGACAGACCAAAGAGATTATTACTAGAGCCTGGGGAAAATTGGATTCCAATAGTCTGGAATCCACTCTCATAAACTCAATGTATCAGCTTCCGTTGGACATTGAAGAGGCAACGACTCTCTATAACAGATGGCTTGCCAAGGCATGTGAACAATTAGTTCCGCCTAAAAAATGGACCCCTAAACGAACCTCTCCCACTGCCCCTTGGTACTCAGGAGAGCTTAAGGCAAAGAAATTGATTTGTAAACACGCTGAAAGGAAATGGCGTAAATACTATGCAGAATCTGACAAAGCAGAGTTCAAAATCGCTATCTCCAATTACAAGCAATCTCTTGTGGCGGCCAAGAAAGAGTATTTCTCTTTACAAATAACTAAGGCCGAATCCAAAGCTAAAGAACTTTTAAAAAATGTTATTAAATTGTCTAGTCCCAATATGCCCAAGAATCATGATGCTCCTGATTTCTGAAATAAAATTGCTGAATCTTTTAAGTCAAAAATTGAGATGATATTTTCATCTCTGACGGGTTTGATTAACAAAAACCAGACCGATTTAAATACAAAAAAATTGGAAAGCCCTTGTCCTTCAGACATGATATTTGATCAATTTACCCCTCTCTAGAGAGGTTAGATACATTGAAATTGTTGAACTGCATCAAATCTGGTGCTCCCAGTGACCCTTGTCCAGCGTGGATTATTAAGCAAATCCCTGATATTATCTGCACCGCACTTACTCCCTTGCTTAATGCTGTCTTTACATCTGGAATTTTTCCAAAATTATGGAAAAAAGCCTCCGTTCTTCCGATATTGAAGAAAGTTACTGGATCCCAAGGACCCTAACAACTATCGACCAATTTCTAGACTCCCCCTGCCTGCCAAACTGTTGGAAAAAGCAATGAACAGCCAACTCAGCGATTTTCTTCTCCTTAATAATTATTTGGATCCATCACAATATGGGCTCAGAGCTTTTCATAGCACTGAGTTGGCTTTGTTAAAATCGACCGAGGAAATCAGAGAGGCCGTGGATAGAGGAGGGAACGCGATGTTGATCCTATTAGACCTATCCGCGGCCTTTGATACGGTTCACCATATGGTACTACTTAACCGGTTATCTGAAATAGGTATAAGTGGTTCGGCCTAGAAATTGTTAAAATCGTTTTTGACTGATAGGTCACAAACGGTAGACCTAGATGGTAACATCTCTGAATCCTTTTCATTGCCATGTGGCTGGCATCATTAGGTCCTTTGTGTTCCAGCTCACCTCCTATGCTGACGACACACAAATTGTGTTGTCGCTGACGGAGGGAGCAGAAAAGGAAGCAGGCGATCACTTCCATGACTGCATGGGATCCATTTCAACATGGATGTCCGCCAACTGCCTAAAGTTTAACTCAGCTAAGAACGAGGTTTTGAAATTTGGCAACAATCCACGGGTGTGGACAACAGAGTGGTGGCCAGAAGATCTGGGCTTGTGTCCCGCACCATCTAGAAAATCCAAGAATCTAGGTATTGTGGTAGATAATAAACTCACCATGGGGGACCAAGTGAGCATGGTGACGTCTGCATGCTTCATGGTCCTCAGAATAATCAAGAAAATTAGTTTCTTCCTGTCTGAAGGGAGTCTGAGGACTGTGGTGACGGCACTCATAATGTCGCGTCTCGACTACTGCAACAGTTTATATCTTAATGTTCAAAAGCAACATCTGAACAGGTTGCAAGTAGTCCAGAATGCGGCAGCCAGATTGCTGACCGGAACACCCAGGTTCGTCTCAAGGGAGAACTCAAGAAATTGCATTGGCTTCCAGTTCTTTTGAGGTCTCGCTTTAAAGCGCTTTGTATTGTCTTTAAAGCTGTGAATGGAACAGGTCCTGAGTTCCTTAAATCCATTAAGGTCAACTGGCTCCAAACAAGTGAAAACGCCCTCTTTTAAGAAAACAAATTGGGGAGGCAGAAGTTTTGCTTATCGTGCCTCTAAAGCTTGGAATGAACTGCCTTTCCGATTGAGAAATGCTCCGGATCTCATTTATTTTCGGAAAGGCTTGAAAACATGGTTATTTTCCCATTTTTAGGCCTATGCTCCTCAGGTAATCAGTGCTTAGCACCAGGACACCCTAGGGTAATAGAGCGCTCTATAAGCATAAATAACATAACATAACATAACCCATAAGTAACTCCACTGTCTACAGACCAGCCTATTAAATGTGATGCTTTGCCTTGGTTCAATAAATACATATATGCCGAAATTGAAAACTGTGTATTTCAGACAAAAATGTGTGTATTTCCAAAACTCAAGAGTTCGTATGTGGAGAGACTTATTACTAATATTAACTTGGTGGCAGGGACATGAAAGCTTTGGCTGTTGTGAATTACCAATGTACATGAATTCCACATTGACAAGGCATTATTTTACATTATTGCTGGGAACTGGGCTTGATGCACTTGAAGTGATCATTGCTGGCAATCTTGCATACGGTGGGCACTAATGCAATATTTTCTGATGTGGTCAGTATTAATACTCAAACTATTAGTAGCTCAGAAGGATTTTCACCAAACATAAGTAACTCAGGACCAAAACCCTAGGTCACATAAAAAACCTAGCCCTAGGACTCAATGGGAACCCTAGCCCTATCAGCCAATCGAAACCTAAACTCTAAGCCCTAGGTCCAATACAAATAGTAGCCCTGGGAACCATTCATAACATGTATGCAATAACCAATAAAAAAATCTTATTTTAAGAGCATGTGACCTTAAACTTAAGGGGAGGTGTGAAGGCCTGCTCAAGTGGCTGCAGCCCAACCATTAAGCAGAAACTGGTGCGCAGAGAGGAAGGGAAATGCTCTTCAGCTCACAATTTCCATGGATGCAGACTGGCCCAATATACACTTTGCAGCTCCAGTTCAACCCTGCAGGTAAGCCCCAAAACTAAGGCCACTAAATAATACTGTTCACGCACTTCAACCAAAAATAAGTACTACACACACTTCCAAACACAATTTAAACCATAAAACAGATTAGATAGTCTGGAAGATAGTTGAGCTATGCTTAGGGGTGGATTTTTGCCTTTTAGGATTCTATTTGGGAGAGGGGTAGATTTTAGTAGCTTTGGTACAGTTTTATGGAAAACAAGGAATCGTAAAGCGATTCTTAAAGCTAAATAGAGGAGACCATTTAGTCCCTAAAATCTTAGTGAGCAACACAGTACCCAATCTTATCAAGAAAACTATCAAAATATGATAACAAGATTTGTCCTGGAAGCGGTTATAACTTTATAGCGTTGTGCTTGAACCACTACATGCACGTATAACACGCACCTGTCGGTGCAGGGAGATAGTCACGGTTCATAATTATGCTGTGGTGAATGGATGCTGTGGGCTAGCAGGTTTCTGTCCTTGGCTTGTTAGTATAGTGATGTTGCCCGTGCTTTCAACCTGACCCTCACTAAAGTCACTACATGCTGAAAAACACCCTTTTCTTTCATGTGTCCCTCAAATCACTGATTCTTTCTCAAGTTGTGTTACCACCTAGCTCCATGTTTTCAGTCCTGGGCTTTCATTGAACAACCTAATGGATGTGTAACTAACTAGACTGACACCGGCTAAAAATTATTTGTAACAGGGATGCCTATTTCAGGGAACACCATTTTTTTACAACATGGAATGAAATGGTAGACTTTTATCTGGACCCCTGCTCCATGTGCATCATACCTGACACATCTGCAAACAGCAGCACCCCATGAAAGTTCTGGGTGTAAGGCAGCTTGTCTGAAAGGTCACCATATACCACCAGGTCTGGTACGTGGGCGGCCACTTTGCCTATCTTGTGGACCTCGCTGTGCTCCTTTGCCAGAGCTGCCATTGAAGTCATGGTGGCTGCAACCAACTCCCTCACAGGCTGTTTCCAGGATCTCCAGACTCTTGACACCAACTGACATGGAGCGGAACCTGGCCCCACTGCCAGGGAAACTAGAACCAAGAACCTCTAGGGCTCCAGAACCTCTGCTGTCACCGCTGCCAGGGAAACCAGAACCAAGAACCACCAGAGTCCAGAACCTCTGGTGTCGATGCTGCCAGGGAAACCAGAACCACCAGGGCTCCAGAACCTCCAGTGTCACCGCTGCCAAGGAAACCAGAACCAACAACCGCCAGGGCTCCAGAGTCTCTGGTGTTTACTCCTGCCAGAGAAACCAGAACCAAAAACCACCAGGGCTCAAGAACCTCTGCTGTCACCGCTGCCAGGGAAACCAGAACCAAGAACCACCAGGGCTCCAGAACCTCTGGTGCTCCTGGGCCCCGACAGAAGCTTGCACAAATGTCCCCAGAAGACACACGTAGTGGTTCATCCGAAATCACTAATGAAGAAGATAATAACCTGCAGGACCGCTGTAGAATTAACAATGTGTTGGTCGGTTTTGATTGTTTCGCAGTCACTATGGTTACTAGATTCAGGAGACACATGCTAATACTCTATTTTGGCGGGAGAAGACCCCCGATCTTTTAACTCAAAATCCGATTTATTTTTGCTGCTTCTTCCGACTGAAATAGACTCTGCTCCATTAGAAGTCAATGCATTGTCCCGAATTCTAACCCCAATTATCGTACTTAACTGTTTCAAAACGTTGGCATGTATACAACAGTGTAGTGGTTTAGGTACCGGATTTCTGGCCCGTGTTCCTTTTTAGTAACTATTTTGTAAGCTTTACTTTA
The DNA here is from genome assembly GCF_964204655.1 of Triturus cristatus. Taxonomy (NCBI): domain Eukaryota; kingdom Metazoa; phylum Chordata; class Amphibia; order Caudata; family Salamandridae; genus Triturus; species Triturus cristatus. Next base: position 1,202,895,793 of record NC_140584.1, read on the forward strand.
ACAGGTTTAAATGAACTGAACCAAAGATACTAACCCCAAAATGCACTGAACTGAAAGAAAGCCTCCATGTAGGTGCCGGGTGTCCAAGTGCCGTGATCAAACGGTAATCCCGTCAGTCATTCTGATCGTTTCTCCTGCTTGAATGGATGGAGGGGCACTGTTTTAGTACTAACGAAATTGGCGCTAGATTGTAGAGATTTTTAGCACTGAAGCGCCTCTGTCATAGCGCCTACTGACAGCGCTCGTGCTAGCGCACCTTATTCGGGACCGCTTTTTTCTGTGTATTATGGGCTCTGTAGTCTCTGCAAAAGTCAGGACTTCAAGTCCCAGGACACCAAGCGCGTGAGGCTCTGATAACATCCCCCTCCTTTGAGGCCGAAAGGCATTTCTGACACCTAGGACGGGCCTCAGTGTATAAAGCTACGGTGGAATTTAATTCCCCTATTGAATTGCTTAAGGATGTTGGAAGTTTGAGACGAAAAACATAAGAAAAGCCCATTTTTACCTCAGAAAATCGTAACGTGCGGATGCACTTTACCTATAGCTACTGCTCTGTGCGTTCCCATGACTACAAGGAGCTCCCTGAGACACCTGCTGGCTACAGACTCAGACCCACCGTAGCGGAGGTTACTATTAGTACGCACTTTAATTTGTTTTCCCCATAATTTTACAACAGGCGGGGCAACCTGAGGATGAACCGACTCGCAAGCTTGCCGCCACTCAGGTGAGTTGAAACATAATCTGCGAAGTAGAAGAAATTTATGGTGCTCTTTAATTGGCCGCTAAACGTCTGTGCTGGGATTGGATGGAGGGATCTCTGTCCCGGTGATGATTGGCTGTTGTGCCTTGGAGACTAGGCAGCGGAGCCGCGCTTTGGGGCGTGCTTGGAGTCGGTCTATTGGCTGAAGATGTCTCTGGCAAACGCAGTACATCACCCTGGCTCAGCGCTGAGCTGCTGCAGATCCCGCCTTCCCTTGAGTGACAGGCTCTAATGACGTCAGTAGAGGGACGTTGACCGTTTACCGTGCGGCTGCCTCTCCGTTCCGGTGAGCCCTGGGGCTGGCGGTGAACGGGAACCACTCCGGTGAGTAGCTTCTGTCTTACCCCGCAGAGAAGGCAGTTTCTGTGCCACCATCAACCGCCGCGAGACGCCCGGGCTGTACCGACGTCATGCTCGCGACTCCTCTTTTGGTGGTGGTGTTTTGTCCCTTGTACCGCTCTCCCCTAGCAACGTTCCCTGATCCCGGGCCTACGTCAGGGTGGAGCAGGTACACGTCTACCCTTCTAACGGAGAATCATGATGTTTAAATGTATTATCCCAAGCTGGACTCTTGTATGGTGTTTTGTCAGTGTAGACACGACCAATGCGTAAGACGGCAGTCTCTGCGACACTTGTTTCCCACTCCAATATGGCGGTGGCCGTGTAGACGTTCTTTAATGCGTGCACCGCGACCTCGTTTTGTGTGGGCGGGAATTTGCGCCTGTATTTGACGTCAGGCCTGACCTGTCACCCTCGGTCCGGTCGGGAAGGGGCCTTCCTTGTGTTCCGCTCCCGGGCTGCAGTACCGCTCTTGGTGAGTCCAGGGGAGTGGCGGTGCTGGGTCCTGCCCTCTTCCTTGGGGTGGGGGCTGTGTGACTTGGTCTTCTCCTGAAGTGGGGGTTCAGAGACCCCCGGAGGCGCTCCCTATACAGATCGGCCAGGGTGTTGGGATCCCACCAGTCGCCACCCCATGGCCCTGCAGTGTCCTGAAGCGCCGCCGCACTGTATCCACACCCTGCGCAGGGGACCCGAGCTCTGCAGCCAGGGCGCGGACGAGGGTCTTCAGCCAGGGGCTCTGTGGAGTGGGGGCTCGGGCGGGAGGGACGAGAGGACCAGTGTCATACTGGAATGTAATGCATTTAATACTCTGATCATGTTATCTTTGCGTCTCTAAGATTAATGGTGCAGTTCAGTGGTCTGAAATGAATGTCGGTGGTAGACATGAGTCCGCTTAAGTTTAAGAGTGTTTACAAAGTTACCATCTGTGAACTGGCATTTTTATGCTTAAACGGAAGGCAGTGCATTTCAACATGATAATCTTCCTGTGTCTTTGCAGTTTTATGGGCAGTTATACTGTACAGGCAGGCGGTTAGACTTGTGGTGTGAAGTTGGCCGGCCTGAATTACTAGCGGAGTCTGGGTGACTGATTGAGAAAGTGGTATGTAGCACCCAAGCGTGTGTTCCAATACTGATTGTGTGAATTCTTGTGTGCAGAGACTGCAAATGGAATACTGTAGAAAGCTGGCTCTTTATATGGTATACCAAAACGTGGTATATTGTACAAAGAGGCCAGGTATTCCCTTTCTAGTGGTCACGGGCTTGCTCTATCAATCCCAAGGTGCGCCGCCTTAGGCTTATCAGAAAGGAATGTTAGACGTCCGCATATAAACACAATATTCAACAAATGATGCAGAATACTCAAGAAGGCGATTCAAACCAATTATATAACCTGAATCAATACGATAAAGTAAGCATGTTTTGCATGAGAAATACTTTTATGTTTAAAAAGCTTACACAGTGCATGTTATCCCGCCATACAAAAGGCGGTGAGGTCTTTGAAACTTCACTGCCTTGGAATGCTCATCTGCAGGTCATTCGCGGGGGGGGGGGGGGGGAGATTAAACACCCTCAGGCCAAGCAGACTTTGTTTCTGACCTCTGAAACCAAAGGCCCTATCCCTATGGCATCAGAAAATTCTCTGATAGCTGGCTGGAGAAAACCTCTCAGACAACACACCTGTAGCTGATAGATTTAAAGGGGGCACCTCTAAAGTCGCCACTTCATGCATATTAAATCTAACACTGGCATCAGTGCGGGTTTATTAATATGAGATATTTGATACCAAACCTCTTTATTTTCAGTGAAGCTATCATGCAGCTGAGGAACTTGTTTTCACCGGTGTCTTCCCTGATCACTTGTAACAACAGTAATGGAACTGGTCAGCACAGGGGCATATCTGCTCAGGGAGTAATGTTGTTACATGCAGTATAGTGCACCCTGCCTGTAAGGTTTGCTGTAGGGGGGACTTGCTTATACTGTATGCTGTGTCTGCAGACATGGCACCCAGGCTGTGTGCCATCTTGTGTTTTCACTTTTGTTTGCACCAAGACATGCAGCCTGCAGTGCATGAGCTTGGGGAGGGGTCCCTTCGGTTTGCACAATTTTTGCTGCAGCCCCGAAGGACCCCCTTTAGCACCTCAGATGCTAGGTACCAGGGGTACCTATTACTACATATTTCACAATTGAATCCACCCCAGACTGATCTTCATCCGAGGTAGACTGGGTCTGAGAATCGGTCCCACACTGTACTTTTTCCCTCCATTTTCTTACATGAACACGCATAGTGCCCTATCAATCCACAAATCGACCACTTCTGGTCTCTTGCCCTACATTTCTTAATGTTAGCCAAAGGTTTACATGCGTCCACTGTTGGATGTCATCAAAGCCAACAATATAAGTGTGGTTAGTTATGCTGATGACACTCAATTGATTGTGTCCTTGAAAGGTGACCATGCGGACTCCCAAGAAACCTTCCAAAAGTGTATGTGTGAAATGGTGTCATGGCTGAGAAACAATGGGCGGCAATTTAATAATGATAAAACAGAGATTTTGCACTGTGGGGTGGTTAGAGTGCCGACAACTTTACCATCTGACTTCTGGCCTATCCCTACAGATGCACCTCTGGTACCCGTGAGCTTGGTATGCAATCTGGGGGTCAGCTTTCATGAGAAGCTTAACCTGGAATCGCATGTAAACAAATTAGTCGGGAATTGCTATACGCTCATCAGAGGACTTCATAAGGTACTACCACTATTGCCTCCTCAGGTTAGAGGCACAGTGGTTAGGAGTGTTGTCCTCCGCCACCTGGATTACTGTAATGCTCTGCTACTGGATTTCCCGAGTTATTTGATCTCACGGCTCCAGAGTATTCAGGCGACAGCAGCAAAGCTTGTCTTATTGAGAACTCGTGGTTCATCAACGTCTCCGGCATTAGCTGAGCTGCATTGGCTCCCGGTGAGACAAAGGATATTGTTCAAGTCCTTGTGTATTGCCTTTAAAGCGCTTCACGGACTTGGACCCAAACAGCTTCAGCTTAAGTTTGGATGGTATGCACCTGTACATTGCCAAATTAGCTGCCGAAGAACGCTGGCTATCATCCCGAGGATTAAGAGATCTACAATGGGGGGACGAGCGTTCGGCGTAGCAGCCGCCCGCTTATGGAAAAAGTTCCCCCGCCCCGAAATTGAGGCAAGTACAGGATCTGCTGCGGTTCCGAAAGAAAGTTAACACTTAGCTTTTCCCCAGAGTGTAACCAGCCTGCCGGCTTAGTTTCTGCAGCTTGCTTTTTACCTTCTCTTTTTACTGTGTCTCAGCGCCAGGATGCCCGTAGGGTTACATCGCGCTTTATACATGTAAATACATACAGGCTCTGGACTCACACATCTGTAGCAACTCAAACCATTTTGAGCCTCACACGGAGAACAAGGTGAACTGTTCCACCATCAGGCCACTGGGGTAAATGTGGCAACCAATTATTGACTCCTCCCCCCAGTAATGGCGATTCCTACCTGGCTGGCGTTCTGTGTGCTCAGAGGTTTTGGCGTTGCGGGGCTATTGCTGAGGATGACGGCAGGACGGGAGACTTTCTGACCCCCGAAGCAGGCTGCGAAGAGTGTCGAGAGCGCCAAGAGGCTGGTGGCTGCCGGACGCACTATCGGGGAGGGTGAGCATTTTTGAACAGCTTCGGTGCGAGGATTTCATACGCTCGACTGCGGTGACTTTGGGGATTTTGATCGCAGCAAATCTTCACTGGTATCTCGTGGTGCTGTGCCGGTCCGTTTCTCTGGAGGCAGCTGATGTGGTGTTCAGGTACGGAGGACTGGGGGTGAGATACCCAGTAGGGAGAGGTAATCAAATTAAATCAAAAAAAAAAAAGAAGAAAAACACTGACATACAGAGATCGAAGTGGGGATAAGAATGGGAAAACCCTGAAGAATGTTAATGCAGCCACTGAAGCATATTCTGCGGCCCGCCTTAAGGCAAAAACACGCCTAGCACAGGCAAAAGAAGCTGCATGTAGGGCCAAACAGGAAAATAACTCTTACCTTGCGCTTTTCCGGTCATTGTGAGGAGTTACCTGTCACTGCCACCATCAGCTAGTACCAGCGCTGCCGAACCGCTGTCCCCCGCCGCTGCCATTCACACCAGCGACCGCAGAGCGGGGACAGGGCAGGAACCACATCCCCACAGCAGCCTAAGCGCACCGGACCCACAGACGCCCTGTTCGCGCCACGAGGCGCTCAAAAGACCGTCGCTGCCTCGACGGAGTGGGACCGTGCGCTTTTCCGGTCATTGTGAGGAGATACCTGTCACTGCCACCATCAGCTCGTACCAGCGCTGCCGAACCGCTGTCCCCCGCCGCCGCCATTCACACCAGCGACCGCAGAGCGGGGACAGGGCAGGAACTACATCCCCCAGCAGCCTAAGCGCACCGGACCCACAGACTCCCTGTTCGCGCCACGAGGCGCTCAAAAGACCGTCGCAGCCCCCGCGTCGCGGGACGAGCCCGGGCAGAGGGCGGGCCGTCTGTGGTCGTCAGGGGCCGGATGAGGCCGGGCTGGGCCCCCTCCCTAACATTCCCCTTCTCTCACGTGCTCGGATACAGGTACTTTGGCCAGTGAGAACTGTTACCACTGCAGTGCTTTGACTCTGAATCTTGGTGGGGCTTATTGGCTGTATTTCAGGTTACCTGTACCATCATATTAGGTCTGCAGTAGGTCTTAGCCCTTTGTTGCCACACGCGCATATTGTCTTGAGCGCTAATTATTTCACACCTCGCGAGGACTTGGTTTTATGTATTTAAACTTTTAGCAATTTTCGTTTTATTTTATATTTTATTTTTCTTGTGCATCATACCAGCTTGTAATACATTTGTGCGGGTCGATTATGGGGAAGAGGAAAGTCATGGAGGGAGGCGGTGTCGCTGGCATAAAAAAAGGGAAAGCTAAAAAGAATCTGCATGCTGGTCTTAACTGTGTCCTGGAGAGAATCGAGGGAATCGTTAACGACTGTGAGGAGGCACTTGGTGAAGACATTCAAAAAGATATAGGAAACGTGGATCAGAGGGATGGCAAAATGTGTAATAAATCACGCAGGAAAACCATCCCCACAATGTTTCTTAACCAGTCTAGCAGCAACAAGTCCACGCTAGCTCCCTCATCGGTTACACACGATCACCTTGTGGACGCCGTTCTGCCAAGTCCTCTATCCCCTCCATTAGAACCAGGGCTGGTGCAGCAACAAGCCCAGGTATCTCCCACTTTCACTCCCATCCTATGCTCAAATAGATTCTCTCCACTTGCTCCACACACTAGCACTACCACTATAGCGGCCCCAGAGGAATCTATGGCATCAATTCCAAGTGATAGGCCAGCCGTCGGCACACAGACAGGGCATTCTGAGTCGGCTTTGTTGGTTAGGATTAAGAAGTTGGAGGATATGGTTGCACTATTGACCGCAAGACTGGATAGTCTAGCTCAGGGTCACGTTTCTTCAACTACTACCTCCCTCGCTTTCCCATCGCGGGAGGCCTCAGCACCAACTGGGAGGGATACACAGGGGCTCACTAACCACACTCTAAATACTTGTTCAACCTCATCCCAAGATCAAAGAACGAGGGGGCTTGCTAGGAAGAAGGCCACTAATGACAAGGCTGGATCTTATGCTGACATCACGAGAGGTGAGCCTCGAACTGTGGTACCTGAAATTAGATCTACGCCAATGGATCACCACACCCACATCACATCCTCGTTGTCCCGAGCACCCATTGTACCACCCCCCTATAGAACCACCTTTGGCCCTCGTCCGCTCCATCGACCTATTAGGACCAAGGTGTACATGACCAACGTTCCTAAACTATCCAGCCAAGGGGGTTATGAATGTAGGGATTCACTACTCAATAAAGCCATTCATTGGTTGTGCTATGTAAGGGGGTGCAAATCCATTATTCGAGACGATCTGTTTAGAGTAAATAGGATTTCAAGGGCAGATGCTCAGGCGGACTGCCTTGAGATCGAACTCAGCGATCCCTCCCTAGCAGAAAACCTCCTATTACTGGAACTCAGGACATCTCCGCCGGAGTCTTCCTCGATCCAGATCCGTTCCTCCCCTTCTTGGTCATTCCTGCATGAGTCCGGTGATTCAGGTCTCAGACAGGTTGATTGACTGACCTATAACCATCTAGATAACCCTTCTCCTGTCTCGGAATGCCTCTATCAAGTGGTTAACTCAGTTTTAGTTCACTCTCTGCCCATGGATCCGGGTGGGGCTAGTAGTGTTACTTTGGCTCCCCCTCAACCACCAAGTGAAGCCAATGTCTTATGTGAGGTGGTGGATGTAAATAAAGACATTCCCCTTAATTGTTCAAGACCACTGCACCTTTTATCCTGGAACATTGCGGGTCTGGATAAAAATCTCGCCGACCCCCTTTGGAATGATTTTATCAACAAATTTGATATCCTTTTATTCCAGGAGACATGGAGCCTAGTCCCCCTTTATAGGTCAGGCTATACTACCTTTCACGTCCCTGCCAGCAGTTCACCCAGAGGCAGGCCCTCGGGGGGACTCCTTGCTTGGGTCAACATCCACTTGAATTGGTCTGTTAGAAATCTTGCAACTCCTTCCCAGGATATTCTCCATATTTCCATTACTGGGCCAGACTGCAAAGCTGGCCTGGAGATTTTTAATGTATATGCCAGAGGAACCCCGGGCGGACAAGCAAGCCCCATTATATCAACCTTGGATACTGAGCTTACGGCCATCTCCTCTGCAGCAGGCATAATCGTCGCAGGAGACCTAAATTGTACCTTTGAGCCACTCTGCAACGAGGACATCCAGGGCACAAGGGATCTAGATGCCAAGTGGGAAATTCCCTGCCTAGGCCTCCCTCCAATAAAGAAATGGTCTCCTAGAGCCATACAAATCAATGCCCTGACTCTAGAGCATAATTTGAGGGCGACCAATGGCAGATCTAAATCTGATTTAATGGGAGCCCCTACTTTCACCAGAACCAAGGTGCCCTCGCGCATTGATTATATATTGCTGGATGTCGGTTCTTGGGGCGACCTTATAGACATGGAAGTGGTCCAAAGATGCGAAAGTGACCACAATCCCCTGTCCATGCACTTTCTGTGTAACCCTGCCCTTATTTCTACCGAGCTTGTCAGCACTAAGACCACTCGGATGAGGGAAATTGTCCCCTCCAACTGCAATCGGCGCCTCAGATGGCATAAGGTTGCTGAAAGCGAACTGTCATTGGAGGGCGTTAGGAAGATCATTAATGATAACATCTCATTACTCAATGACGTTCCCGATACTCCCCCCCCCCCCCCCCCTCTCCTACGCACTCCTCAGAGTTTAAGGATATATACCTCTCAACTGTGGACAATGTAAGTGAGTTCTTCCAGGCCAAAATATCTTGGGGCTGTAAGCGCCCACCCCCTAAGGGCGAAAACCCATGGTACTCTAACGAGTGCAGAACACGGAGGCAGGACCTCTCGAAAGCCCTAAAAACCAAGGTCCAGAGCAACATCTTGTCTGCAAGAAAAATATACTATAGGTCCATTGCTTTAGCCAAACGAGCATGGGAAGAAGCTCACTGGCAAGAACTTAAATCTGCTGCCCAGCTGAAGGACGCAACATTATTTTGGGATCTTATTAATGTTGGCACAAGGAGGGGGGCTGATCCATTACCGAACCATATCTCGGGGCGAGACTGGTTCGAGCATTTTCAGAAATTATACATGGGTGATGCAGGGTGCATCCCGCACGAGCAAGGGCATGAATTAGAGCCCCCATTGGCCCCATCTGTGAACGAGCATTTTGGCCTCAATGAGGTTCTCACAGCTATTGCTTCAATTGCGCCCGGTAAAGCAGCCGGTCCCGACGGCCTCCCGGGTGATCTCATGATCCACGAGAGAAACCTTTGGGCACAATTTATCTGTAGATCCCTAAACCTCATAGTAATTGGCCACCCTGTACCCGAATCATGGAAAGGGGCTGAGGTGGTGACCATCTACAAGAAGGGGGATAGAGAGGATCCTGCCAATTACAGACCGATTAGTTTGATCGATGTCATCCAAAAAATAGTTGACAGGGTCCTCTTAACACGGATGAAGGGATGGATGGATGAGGAGGGTGTTTTGTCCCACTTCCAGGCTGGATTTAGATGTGGTGTTGGCACAATGGATCAGGTATTTAGACTCTGCCTGATCCATTGGAAAACTGTAACCATCGAGAAGGGTAGCCTGTATTTGGCCTTTATAGACTTAAAAACAGCCTTCGATCTGGTCCCCCGCTCCAAGCTCTGGCAAGTCTTGCTCGATCTAGGAATTCCTCCCTTGATCTTGTCTCTTGTTAAACGCCTGCATGAAGATAACTTCGCCAGAGTAAGGTGGGGGGGGCAGGGCCAGCTAACCGAGAAAATAGTTGTCCAGAGAGGAGTACGTCAGGGTTGCGTTTTGGCGCCGACCCTGTTCTCTCTCTATATAAATGGGGTGGCGGACCATTTGAGTGAGGACGCGGCCGATGCCCCAACCCTGTGCGGGGAAAAAATACCAACTCTATTATTTGCGGACGACACCCTCCTAGTCTCCAAGAGCCCTATGGGCCTGCAAAAACTTCTTGATCGCTTCACCTCGTTCTGTGTAGCCAGAGGCTTGGTTATCAACATAGCTAAAACCAAGCTAATGGCTTTGGCTCCATCTAAAAGTTTCAGAAACAAATTTTAACTTGAATGACAGCCCGCTGGAGTTAGTAGAGGCCTTTGATTATCTTGGGGTAAGGATGAACAATAAACTAAAATGGTCCCCCCATCTGACCAAAATGGTCCTGAACCACAAACTGATTTCCGGGGCCATAGCGAGGCACCAGAGACTCTCCTATAGTCGACCTGTAGCCCCAGCCATTAAAGTATATGAGGGTAAGGCTTTGCCTGGGTGCCTATACGGGGCGGAACTCTGGGGGTTCGATAATCTCTCTGAATTAGTAAAATCAGAAAACAAATTTTTTCGTGACCTAGTCTCGCTCCCCCCATCCACCCCTCTCCGTTACGACCTTGGGAGACACCCAATTAATGAAGTGGCGAGGCTGCGCCCTCTGTTATACTGGACCCGGCTTATGAGATCTTCTGACCTATGCCATTATGCATCTGGTCTAAAAGAACTGATAAGTTTGGGCGCAGGCCATAAGGTTGGTTGGGTGTCCAACTTGAAGAAATTAGTGGTCGAAATTGGTCTGGACCAGGCTTGGGAGAGCCAGATGCCCCCGCCCAAACCTCCTAGTGAAAAGGCTTTACTGGGACTGGATTTCCGCCATGACCAATAATAATCATAATGGCATTCTGTCGGAGAGATTCTTGGATGTTAAGCCCACCCTAAGATTGGAACCCTTCCTTGACCTCATTGAGTCCCCGGGGGACAGAGTGCTCTACCTGAAATTCAGGTATGGCACACTCCCTCTCCGAGATTTCCAGAATGGTTGGAGCGGCCATTCGGGAAATAATGAGGGCTGTCCGGGCTGTGCCTGCCCTACGGAATCTACAGCACATTTTATCTTTGCTTGTAGGGCATACAGCCAAGTGAGGTCCAGGTGGCTAAAACCAGTTTGTTCTAATTTGGGCTGTTCATCCCATCGGGTGGCCTTACGCATTTTAACTTATGAGACGCTAATCCCAAGTGTTACCAGTGGTACAGCAAAGTTTTTAGGACATGCTTGGAGGATAAGGCAAAGGCTCGTCAAGGGAAAATTAGCTTAATAAACTGTTGTGAGCTTTGTCTACCGAGCTCTCTTGTTCTGGATGGGTTTTTAATTATACTGCTATGTGGTTTTTATGTATGTATTATCCATGGCTTGATCTATCTTTAGCCTCGTTTTTAGTTCTGCTCTCTTTCTACATCCATCTATGAGAACAAGAAAACTGACCATTTGCTGATATGAATTTTTCTGGTCTCTTTGATTATCAACTTGTGATGCATTTTTGTACTTTTATGATTGATATTTTATTAATCGAATAAAGTGATTTGAATTGAAAGTTTCTTGCAGGCAAGACACGTGTTTTGACTGTTTCTTCTCCTGAACTTTTCCCACTTTCTTCATATTTTCAAAATGTTTTACTACTTTTCTTTCGACTCAAAGCACACACCTCTGTACCTTCCTTATTCTCTTCTAAATCAGCCTTGCACATCTGCACCTCTTGATTCTTTCTTTCTGCGCCTCTCTTGCTTCTTTGTGCACCTTTCTTGCAAATGTCTGCATCCCTCTTGACTCTTTCTGCAGTTCTCTTGCTTTTTTCTACGCCTCTGTTGCTGCTTTAAGCAGTTCTCTTGCCTCTTTTGCACCCTTCTTCACTATTTTTGCAGTTCACTTGCCTCTGTGTACTTCTCTTACATGTTTTTGCAAAATGTTTACTCTTTCTGTATTCAAATGGGAAGTGAACTGTGTCAAGCTTAAATGTGTGCGTGTTCTCGCGACTGAGATATGTCTACTTTTACATGTATTCTCACATGTGTTCTGCATCTTAAAATGGTAGCTTAAAAAGCGGGTCGCTTCTCCTATAGGACACATTTTCTCAGTTCTGCTCTGTCATAAAGTTGCACAGACAGACATGTCTTATGTATATGGGTATTATAGAGCCCCTCAAATATACAATTTAATACCCATGTGCCCTGTATTATGAGAACAAAGAAATATGTACACCTTTTTGTACACAAATTTACAGAGTATGCTGTTTGAAACACAGGTATTAAAGAATTTGTTTATTATTTTGTAACATGTCACTAGGTAAACTCAGACGCATGCATACCTTCACAAACTTGGTGACACTTACAACAGTGATACGGTTAGGGTTGTTGTTTTATATTTGGTTTGCTTAACATTCTGAGTGGTTGATGAATAGTGAACCTTAAAGAGAAAAGTGAGGTTTAAGACATCTTGGGAGAAGGATTCGTGATTAGGCTACTTTGTATGAGTCTGTGGAAAGGGACAGTCAAAGTAGGCCTCTTCTGCACCTCTGTTGCTTCCTTCTGCACTTTCTTCATCTTTCATCCTCCTTCTGGACTTCTGTTGCCTCTTTCTGCATTTTTCTTGCTTGCTTCTTCCTCTTTCTGTACTTGTTCTACCTATGTGGGCATAGTTGGAAATTATCGTTTAAAAACCCTTAGAAATTCACTGGGGGAAAAACACAGGTTTCTGGGACGTTATAGTTGGGAATAAGCATTTAAAAAATCCTTAGATATTTTCTGGGAAAAAAATACCCAGTTTTAGTTAGGCTGCAATGCACTGCTGATGACGTCACATATTACATCACTCATGGCATGGTCAGTGACATCTCAAATGGCATCACTGTTGGCATCGTCTACTTAATATCTGATGCACCTCCTCACACCCTAACATAACCTTTCAAACACACACTTTAAAATGCAGACTACTATTTTCGAAACCATAGATAAACCAATACTAGTTAGCACATACCCACTCACTGATTCATAGGTCCACACACACACACACACACACATCCACTCACTTATAGTCACTCGTCAATACAGCCACTGATATATGCATTCACACACACACACAATTTATCCATTCAGGTTTATAGCCTTGTAATCGTATGATTGTTTACAGCGATGTTTTTGCACATATGCGTATTTTGCACATGTAATGCGAATGTTTACACATTTAATAGCCAAGTATTGGTATTATGAACATTGATTGTAATTTTTAGGTCTCGCCTGAGCCAGCGCTTTAGCACTGCTCTGGCGAGAGCTTTAGAAAGCGGGATTTGGAAGTGCAAACGAGTGCTTTTCAGGCCGCCAACTCCAGTGCATGTGCGCCGGGCGCGCGCACCATTTGTCAGCCTGCTGATCACTTTCGCGGCCGCTTTTATGTTCTCAGTGAGCCGTGCGGCCACTGAGAACATCAAAGCGGCCGCGAAAGTGCTCACCGTATGCCAGCCTTCCCTGTGTTGCTTTAGCACTCACCCCCTCCCTGTGTGGCTCACTTTCATGGTCGCGCGGCGTTAATTTCACAGCCGCGCGACCAATGCTTGTTCTCCTCTACTCCTGTTCTAACCTCACTTCCACCACACATTTCTCATCCTTTATCTACTTCTCGCTCTTTCCCTCTGTTTTCTCTCCAGCTGTTTGTTCTCGCTCCTCGGCACTTACTCTCCTCCTGTCAGGTCTGCCAGGTTGTCAGTGGCGCCCAAGCCAATAACCTGCCACTAACCTGCAAAGTAGAATCCAGCAGAGACGATAGATGAGAAGGTCCCTGACACCCAAAAACCTAATCCCCCAGCAGTGGAAGGTAACCTAACTGCGTGAGATCAGGCCTGTGGGAAAAAGGGAAGTGGATAACATAAAAAAGATGAGGCCAGGGATAGGAACTCTCCAGGATGAAGGTCTGGGATGTAATCTCCTCTTGGAAGATATGTACCTGCAGACATGGGACGAGAGAGAGAGAGAACTGGTAAACAGAAGACTTCTCTCCTATAATGTAGTGAAGGCACAGGACCTACGCCTACCCGCCCTAAAAGAGGTGTCTTGGAATTACCTTTCTTCTTGCGTAACACTCACTTCGGCACCCCCTTGACTGCCTTTCGCCGTAAACACCCCTTCCTGGGGTACTCCACAGTCCCCTACTTACAAGGTCACAATTTGGAACTAGGTCCTCGGAAAGTGATACTCTCTCACCCCCGCTAGTCAGTGACTGAATGGGTCCATGCGTGAGCCCTCCGTAAGTGCACAGTCACAGCGAAAAGTAAGTTTCGAAATAAACAAAAGGTAATCCCTTCCTCGGGATTTCGAGGATACTTTTCCAGATACAAGGCAGGACGGCAACGAGGCACTCAGTGTCCGTGTCTTCGTTACTCAGTCCCCGCCATGTCCAGGTAAAGGGGAACAGTTAATCCGGGATATACCAATGTCTCTCACAGTTTCAATAAAGTTTTGTTGACGAAGCAACACTCGTGGCTCACCAGAGATGCAGGAGTTTCTGCCTTCCCAAATACCTTGGCGTCTCTCACTCGTCGCTGAATCTGGCTGGCTTCCACGGGAACGCGGGACTCGGCCCGTCACAGGAATGGCTGCAGAAATGCTTCTCGCTGGAATCCGGCGGGGAGCACCTTCCGCCTCAAACATACACAAGCTCTAGGATTGACAAGCACCTTCTGCTTCCCGCGGAAGTGCTTATGTAGACAGAGTCTTCGGGTGCGCCCCAGTGCATGCAGGGAGTTGTAGTTCGGGAAACCCTGACATCGGGAAAACGCGGAAACACTCCCGGTCTTTTCCTGACAAGGGGCACATTCGGGGGTGAGACTACTGGCGATTGCTACACCTCCTCTACCAAACTTTTCCTCCTCTGGGCACGCTCCCTCCCTTCTACCTCTAAATATACCCTGCCTTCTTTCTCAACTTCCCACTTACTCCTCACACCACCCCACGTCCTCTCCGTTCTCTCTCCCCGTCCCCCTTTTCACTTTCTCCTCTGCTCTTACTCCCCTCCAATACTTCCTCTACTCCTGCCTCTCCCAGGGACGTAACCTAGACCCCTGCAGCTCCGGTGGCGCAGGAGGCTCAACACCCATTAATGCCAATAAATATCCATGAGATATGGGAGGCACAGGCCCCCCACCATGCATATGTGTTACAGCACTGCCTCCTCCTCTTTTCAACATCTCGCACTAATATGTCCTTGCACCTCGCTATGCTTCCTGTTTAATCCCCAACTCACTCTCTTTTAATTCCCTTTTCCACTCTCTCATTTCCCCCAGCCACCATCCTTCCCTCTCGTTGTTCTGTTCTAGCTCACCTCCTTCCCTCTCTCCCTCTACTAGCCATTCATTCCCTCTATCTTGTTGTTCTGCTCTCTAGTGCTCACTTTATTCTCATCCTCTTCTATCGCACTCCTCTTTCTTTGCCCTCTTCAGCATTATCTTCCATTCTGCTCTTCTTTCGAGTTCTCATTGCTGTCTTCCTCCTTCTCCCTAACTCGCTATGTTGTAGCTATTATCAGGTCTGATTGTTCCATTGAGCATCTAATTTGCATTATTGTGTTATCCACATGACCGTTGTCTCACTGCAGATCTTTAAGCGCTCTCATAACATATGATGTTCGTCACTGTATAAAGCTGTTAAATAATTAATATTTAATTATCCGATATACAATTTTAGTCTGTTCATCTTCATGTCTGAGCTACGGGCTCACATATTATTTGCCAGGAACCTTCACTGCGGCTGAGAGATGGTCCAGATATTCGTCCTGGTTTTTACTGAAAGTAAATAAAAGTAACACTCTTTGGAGGTAGCCTTTTGATTGCTATTTGTTCACTTCAGACCAAGAATGCACTGAATGCAGATGCTACTAACCGCCATTCCTCTACAGAACGTCCGTTAGACCACTGCACTGGACTCCCACACTCATTCATTCAGATTGAAAACAAGCATTGGCATAGCCAATAGGTCTCGCCTTTGGGACCTTATAAGTGTTTAGACATGCAACACTTGATGTTGTTGCACCAAGGATATTGTGCTGGATAACTAAACACTTATAAGGTCCCAAAGGCGAGACCTATTGGCTATGCCAATGCTTGTTTCAACTTGACGATTATTTAACGTTCTACCATGCTATAGTATGTCTTTGATTTCCATTGGCAATCTAGTCACATGGTCTGTTTCAAATTTTGCACTGTCACTTTATAAGATGTGGTCTAACTGGTTCACATTGTCATGTGATCAAGGCTCGGAGGAGCCGAAACGTTATGGCGGCATACTGCACAGAATAAAATAATTGCACTTATCGTGATGGTCCGTGTATGGTGGGGAAGTGGCGAGGACTTTGTTGCTGCCCATCTACGGAGTGTTAATAATATATATATATATATATATATATATATAATACCTACTGGCGGTCGCCAGTAGGTAGTTATAGTTAGGACCTATTTTCCATAGTAAATCCGCAACATTCTATTCCCAATAACTTTGGCGCCGGTTGACGAATCTTCGTGAAATTTTCAAAACTTTTGGCCAGCTCCGGTCCGCTCTTATCCTGAAACTCTCGGGGTGATTCATCAAGCGGGGGCCGAGGAAAAAAGGGGGTCCCAAAACGTGTTTTCCTCATGCAATTTTCCATAGGAACCTTTAGTCGCAGCAACAGCCCGAACTGCTGAACAAAATTACACCAAATTTGGCAAAAAGGTAGCCCTTGGTTCAGAGTCGAGCCTTTTGGTTAAATGGTGTAAATCTGTTCAGTAGTTCCTGAGAAACAAAAATAAAATCACATATATATCTGGGCGGAGCATAACCACATCTCATCGTGAGATCTGATTGGCTGTCAGCACTTCATCCAAGAAGTGTTGGCAGCCATCTTGGGACCAATATACATGATAGCACCTCATTAAAAAGAATTGCAGTTAATAGAAGGTTTTAAGACTTTAGTTACATTATAAATCATTTGCTGATGGTACCATACTCATTTTAGGAATTGTGGTGTGTTCTAAGGTGATTTTACCATGTGAAAAAGCCTTCTGCTGGGATATCATGAATCATGTTTGAGAGAACTATTTTCTCATGCTTTTCCCACAGAGGTTTGGAAGGTGATCTAGAAGCTAAAATGAGAGCATATTGTCTGTAAATTCACATTATATTTCTCAGTCATGTGAGAATGAAGTCTGACATTCTCAGTAAAACATGTACATCCAACAAGGGCAGAGACTGTCAGTGGATTCCTTTGTGTTCTACTGCAGCTTCCCAGAGTGCTCTAAAGAACCACTAGAGCGCTAACAGTCCTACTTATGACAAACGTATTGCACACCTGAAGCCATCTTGATTGCAATAAAGTGGTAACACTTAAAACATTTAATTTGCAAAGGAACAAAATGAGGGGGTTCATTTTGCCATAGAAAATAAGATTAGTGCTGCAGAAAGAAAAAATTAGGGCACATTTTGACTTCTCAAATCCTCTTCTATTTCATTAAAAAAATTCTGACATGCAGACTGAAACATGCACTTTCAATATCAGCAGCAGACTTCCTGGTGAGCAGTAGCTCTACTACAGTGATCTAATGAGCAACTAGAGTGCTAACATTCAGAATTTATGGCAAATGTGTGACACATCTGAATGCCTTCTTGATGGAACCAAAGTAAAAAACTGAAAGTATTTCCTACTGAGGAGACCGCAGTAAATTAGGAAATTAGGAAACTTCATAACAAATAAATCTCCCAAGATGGCCACCAGAGACAAGAGCCCAAATGTAGCACAAATATCACCCAGATGTAGCCCAAGTGTAGCCCAATGACAGAATGTCCCAGAGTGTTCTTAAAAACAACTAGAGCGCTTACTGTCTTCATTATGACAAAAGTATGGCACACCTGAAGCCATCTTGATTGGAATAAACTGGTAACACTTAAAACATTTAATTTAAAAAGGAACACAATGAGGGGGTTCATTTTACCAAAGAAATTATGATTAGTGCTGAAGAAAGAAAAATTAGGGCTCATTTTGAGTGACTTCTCAAAAGAGCCCAAATGCTGCACAAATATCACCCAGGTGTAGCCCACATGTAGCCCAATGACAGAAGTGTGCAAAAACTTATTTTTTGTGTTTTTGCAGTTTTATATAGTGCAGACTTGTCAGGTATTGGAGTGCTTTTACATGAGCATTGGTTACATCACACAAGGACCAATTCATTTTGGTTGTAGACATGGGGAGACTAAGTGATTTGACCAGAATCACAGAATGTTGAGCTGAAGCAGAAACTCCAACCTGGTTCCCCAGTTGCAAAGTCTGCAGCTCTGGAAATAACACCACATCCTCTCCCCTAAGTGCAACATTTAATCAAGTGGTCAACTGCATAAAAAAACATAAAGATAACAAATAATTTAAAAGTGCTTTGTCGCTATTTGAAAACTCAGAAAATATGTCCTCATTTTTGTTTTTTAGAGCACTAACCATAATTTTGATGCAAATAAGACCCTCTCATATATGTAATTTCTAAAGGAAATGCTCTAGTTATTGCAGTTTTAATTACATCAAGATGACTTCAGGCGTTCCACACTTTTGTTATAAATATAGAATGTTAGCAATCTAGTTGTTCATTAGGATACTGTTGAGAGGCAGAAGCCAGGGGTACTGACTCTGAAAATTGAAGGCAGGTAGGAGAGTGCAGAGACGACAATTTGACCACACTGGGCAGGCAGGAAGGGCAGTGGCAGCACAACAGACTATGGAGGGCAGTGGAAAGGGGGGCAGGGGCAACAAACCAACAATACAGGACTGGCAAGAGAGGCTATGGCAATATAATAGACCATTGTTGGCAGAAGGAAGAGGCAGTGGTAGTACAACCATACATGCCAACAGACCCGATTCAGCCAGGAAACGTCCAATGTTTTTAAGCTCAAATGAGCTTTATTTGGTCTGTCTCCTGTCTATAATCTCCTCTTTTTCAATGTAACTCAAAGGGGAAAATCAATACCCCAGTTTTTTTCAAGTTCAAAATGTTCGCAATTATGATACATGGATCATGGAAGGCAGGAGGAATTGGGGTAGGGACATGGACTTGGATAACAGAGAACAGGAGGGACATGGAGAGGTGCACCAAACTGACCCTACAGGGCAGGCATCAGGGTTTGCAGCAGCACAATACACCACAGAGGGCATGCGGGACGGGAGTGCAGCACAACAATCCATAGAAAGCAATAGGGAGGGGACAGAATCATGCACATGGACAACTGAACAGAAGGGAAAGAGGCAATGGTAGCTAGCTGACCATAATGGACAGACAGGAGAGAAAGCTGCAGCATAACAGACCATAAAGAGCAGGAGGGTCGGATCAGGGGCATTACAATGGAACAGACAAGCCAGGAGTGAGGGAATAGGGGTCTGCACATGGAAACAGAGGGCTGGGGGCCAGGAGTTGGGTCAGGAGCAGCAAGATGACCATGGAGGTCAGGAAGGATGGGCACTAGAATCAAGACACACCATGGAGAGCAACAGTGAGACTGTGATGGCATATACACAGACCATGGAGGGAAGGTGGGAGGGGGGTCAGGAGCAGCTAGCTAAAAAGTTGTAAAAAGGGGCGTGGCCTCTGAACACCTCTCTGCAACGCAGCTCTGGCGCTTACTGGAGGTACCTAGTGGGCTAATTGGACCCTTGGGACCCTCCGGATTCAAATAAACTCATTTTTCCCAATTTAAAATGGCCACAGGGCGTGTTTACACCGTGGTAAAGGGAGGGGATGGGGCCTGAGGTGGCGTGTTTTAAGTTGGGGAAATTCCCCTTCAATCCTGAGGGCTCCAGGGGGCCAACTAGCCTACAAAGTGCTTCCAGTAAGCGTCACTGCGCTGTGTTGCAGAGAAGTGGTCCGAGGCCGTGCCCCTTTTTACACCTCTCTGCAACGCAGCTCTGTGGCGCTTAGTGGACATACCTGGTGGGTTAGCTGGCCCCCAGGGACCCTCAGGATTCAAGGGGACTTCATCCACCAACTTAAAACGCCCACAGGGCGTGTTTGCACACATATCACCTCAGCCCCCCCCCCCTTCATCAGTGTGCAAACGCACCCCGTGGCGCGTTTTTAAGAGGTAGTTTTAATCCCCCTGCCCTACTATATACTAGGGGCTTACAGAGGAGGTCATGCTAATCACAAGGATACCCCAACACATAGTGTTCCCTAGTGTATGTAGGTGTTTTCACTGTATTCAAAGTGTCTTTTAGCATAGCACTGGCTCTAGGACTGGTTAGTCAGTCAGTTACCACCAGTACCCGTCTGAAAAAGTTGAGGGTATAGGATGATTTTGCAGCAAGGCTTCTTTCTGCTCCTCTGTTTGTTTTTCTGCACGTCTTCCTTCTTCCTGCACTTTTCTTCGTCTTTGAGGACTTCTGTTGCTTCTTTCTGCATTTCTTATTTTTTTTCTGTGCGTTTTTTCTTCTTTCTTCACATGTCCTATCTCGGTAGGCATAGTTAGAAACTAGCATTTAAAACACCATAGAAATTAACTGAAAAAACCATAGGTTTCAGGCATGCTAAAGTTAGAAATTAGCATTTAAAAAAACATTGAAATTCACTTAAAAAACCATAGGTTTTAGGCGCGTTATAGTTTGGAATTAGCATTTAAAAATACCTTAGAAATTCGCTGAAAAAACCATAGGTTTCAGGGGCGTTATAGTTAGCTGGACTTTTCACTCGTACAAGACCATTGAAATTCCCCCGTTATAGTTAGCTGAACTAACTATAACTCGTGCGCCCGCAATGCACTGCTGATGACGTCACATATTACATCACTCATGACATGTACCGTGACATCACTCATGACATCTCAAATGACATCACTCATGACATCATCCTTGTATACATCCAGTTACACACCGCCACTCATCCATAGTTACTGACACACAGTCACTCATGCTAATAAAGAATCAAACATCCATCTACTTGCATATACAGTTATACACACACCACATACTTCTACAGAAACCTACACATACGTACTCTTTTGAACAATCACTCCTAGAAACACATACTTATTCATACAGGAACTCTTCTAATCTCACTCTCACATATACTCACTTATATACACCAATATTCACATATACTAGTTTAAAATATATGTAGTTACTAATAAAGACACTATTGAGACAGTCACTCACTAACACACCCATTCACACACGCATCCACCCATACAGTCCTGCACACATACTGTCTTAAACACATACAGTGACTCACTCATTCATGTATGCACTAAGTAATACCCCCACTGAACCATACAGACACTCAGACACTCGTACTGATACGCAAAAAACCAAGTAATAACCCATATAGACACTCATGTAGGTACACACCAACCCATGCAGCCACTTATACACAAAGTGAGAGACTGATATAGATATAAACATTACTCACTAACCCATGTCTTCACTAATATACTCTTAATCAGTCAGTTATGCAATCAATTGTTCATTAAAAAAAATCATCCATTTAGACACTTATGTACCCATTTATTCTTCCATCGACCTTGCGATATACATATATAAAACTTATTTAATTTTCAGAAAAACACACATTCACTGGATGATGTTACCAGTGATATGTGACGTCATCAGCAGTGCATTGCGGGCGTGCGAGTTATAGGTAGCTGAACTAACTATAACGGGGGAATTTCAATGGTTTTGTACGAGCGAAATGTCCAGCTAACAGAAGTTTTATCTGCTGGGTTGTTTTGTACTAACTCGTCTCTCATAGATGGGGCTCTACTGTAACTTGTTGCTGACTTAGTTGGTAACAGGGGACCTGCTCCTTTTAATGATGTGGTATATCTTTTTCCTGTTTGCTGTAACCCATTATTAATCTGAAGGTCTTCCCCGAGTTGCACAATTTGTTTTTACTACTGGCTGATGTTACAGTGGGTATTTGGGGCTTCTTAGGTGTAAGTAGCTCTGCCCTCTACAATTTCATACTTGTTGTAATTGCTGCCTCAATGCATCTTTGTTTTTTAGTACCCCCTCTCTAAAAATCTTCCTTTACTAGCTTGCTGTGCTCTTGTCGGGTCTTGAGGATTGCTACATATTCGGTTCAGTCTAATCATCTCCCCATAGGGGATACTCTGTATGAGGTTGTGGGTGGGCACTTGTTGCGTGCAACACGGTTGCCCGCTTTAGGTTTTCAATGTGCCCTGGTCTCAATTTTTCCTTCTCTGATGTACACCGCAACATCTTGATATGTTAGTGTCTGAACTAATGTGAGCTGTAAATTCCAAATTGATGTAATTAATGTTTAGACTGTTACATTTTTCTGCCTCTTGCACTGTCCCTTGCCAGATAAAAAAAAAAAAAAAAAAAGTCGTCAATATAATCTTAACCATAATTTTACATTGTTTTGTAGTACAGTCCCATGATTTTTTTTTTTGTAGGACCAGCTCCTCCCACCAGCCCATATGGAGGCAGGTGTAGATGGGGGAGAGAAGCTGGCCCCCATTGCTACCGCACGTAGTTGTTTATACAAGGCACTTGGAAATAAAAAAAATTGTTTGTTATTTAAGCAGAAATCAATCATGTTGATTAACATTTTGCTGTTAGTGCCAGCATTAGATTTGTTTCTGGCTGTGTATGTTCCGTTGTCTTTAGACATTTTTAAGGAGTCATATTTCTTTGAGGAAGTGAAGATGCGGCCACATTCATAATCTGCTCTGTTCTGTGAAACTTAAATGTTTTGCGTTCCTGGATTTTTATTTATTTTTCTTCTTTTCGCAATCATTTGTTCAAGTCGTCTCGTAATTTTATTTCGTCACCCCTTTGATTCATCTTGTTAATTTCTTCATTAAGTTGATTTGCTCTTGTAATTTTAGACTGTCAACCCCTGCGTATTTTACCAATATCATTACTAATTTTGTGGAGGACTGTAAGTTGGTCTCTGCCCACTCATCATTGTGGGGTCTGGGGTCTCCTAGCTTGGCGCTATTAAAATCCTTAAACCGCGCGGGATCCTGCCTACATCCAAATATCTTTGGAGGGACTTGCCCTCCCACCACTTGCTCTGTTCACTTTTCATTAGTTTTTCTAAACGTCGCATTTTCTCCCTAAGACTGTGGTGTTACCTGTTGGTGCATTCTGGGTAACTGAGTTCGTGTTCGGACAGCGTGTCATCAAACATTTAAAGGTGTGTGTATGTATGTATATATATATATATATAGATAGAATCCTTCTTAAATTTTTTAGAAACACTCCCACTCATCAGTGATGTCATCAGCAGGGCATTGCGGGGGCACGAGTTATAGGTAGCTCAGCTAACTAGAACAGCTGAATTTCTCTGATTTTGTACGAGTGAAATGTCAGCCTAACTAGAATGTCCCTGAAAGCTGTGTTTTTTTCCCAGTGAGTATATATGTAGATATATATCTACGAGAATCGTGGCAGCTATTAGAGGTACATTGGTGGATACAAATCAGATAGAATCAACAAATGAGAAATTAAAGTGCTTTCAAACTTTTTGTGAACTTCTTTTTCACCCGAAATGCAGCCTGTTGAATAATATCATTTGTTGCTATACAAAGATATGCAAGGCAAAAAGCACTGTTATAACTGTAATGCTGATGCATACAAAAATCAATGTATAGTATTCAAAGTAATTGTACGTGGCGATCTGAATAACTGTTAATTTTAATTAAGGGTGAAGGCGATGTAGAGAGGGCAATAGCACTCTGAGAAATCACTATATTGCCCAGCATAAGGCTTGGGCTGAAACGCGTAGGTCTGTTTGTTTTCTGAGCACAATGCTCTTTGGCAGAAAAAGGAGTAAAGAAAAATCAAAAAGTTTACCTGAAGCAACCAGTCTCTGGCTGTGCCGCTTTCATTGAGTCGAATCTTTGTGATTGGGTGGCGTGGCGGGAAGAGTGTGTGTGTGTGTCTTTGTTTTTTTTTTTATTTATTAAGTTTTATATAGCACTAACTTGACCTGAAGGTATCGGAGCGCTTTACATAGCACAAGTTGCATTACGAACTTTGCCCGAAATCATGCATTTTCTTTACTTTTATCATGATTGAAAAATTTCCAGAATTTGCAGGAATCCACATTCCTACCACCCAGCATTTCCCCACTTGTGTCAATAAAAACGCTAAACTACTTGTATGGGTGGGCTTAGTGCCCGCTACAAGACTGTAAAAAAAATTTTAAAAAAATAGTATGAGCTGAGTAGCTGTAGATGCTGGAATATGACTGGAAAAAATGGTAACTTATTAAACTATGCAAGTGTAAGATATGTAACTTGACTGGAACTTCCATTCTCTCCATGTTTAGTTTGTAATCAATGGAAAACCTCCATTTAAAGTTTAATATGGAAGGACTAGCCTCCTTATCATTATCGCATGTCCTTATGTGCATGCTAATCCGATAAATGCCATGGAAGAATTATAGTAGTCTTGTGTGAGGTTGTTGTAGCCGCCGTCTCTTCAAGGTATGGGGAGGTGGGGGGGTTCAGTCACTGGGAAGGCACCAGAAAGGGAGACCGCCCAAGATGCAGACATTAATTGGATTACTGATCGTGAGTTATTGGTGGCGGGGCTGTGGGGAGGATTGATCATGTTTTTAGTGTATTACTGCCCATTATGGCGGGACGGTTGCATGGCTAATGCTCCTAGTCTGAGAAGAACTAGGTTAATGTGATATGACTCCCCTGATAGAGATCCTGATTACATCCTCCTGTAGTGATGCATTTTCCTCTTAATGTGTTTTTAAGGCGTCCTCTATGTTGTGTGCTGTAGGTGCTTGGAAATTCCAGGAGTCGTCTCAGAATGGAGTTCCCAGACCTCGGGAAGCATTGTTCCGAACACACCTGCAAACAGCTCGGTGAGTATAAGCATGAAGACCTTGATGTAAGACTCCTCGGCTGGTATCAGCCTCCTTCCTGTTCCACTCTTATGTGTCAACCTGGGCTTGGGATCGCCTGCAGCATGGATTTGTTCCTTCTGTAAGCACATCCTGACCCATTCAGCTCAAAAATAAAACATTTGACTGTTCGCTTGTAAGGTATGAGTGCTCTGAGTAGTTATTTAACCCGACAGGAAGAGGGGGTGTTAATTTGTGATGTTTTTTGCTTCGTGAGACCTCTGAAAGCTGCAGTGTACCTAAAATAAATCCAAATTGTAAGAAAGTGACTCTGTATATACTGCACCAAAGTAAGGTTCAGTGTGCACAGAGTCCACAGTCCCCAGAGGTTTGGCAGAGGCTAAAGTTAGATATAACCTTACTCCCTAAAGTGGTAGCTTGGTCGAGCAGTAAGGCCATATCAGAGGACAGCGTAAAGCATTTGTTGTACACACTCAGTCAGCAAACGGTCTCACAGACTCAAGAACAGAACTCTAGGCCAATTGTATTGTATATAAAAATATATAGTTGTTTTATTTTAGAACCACAAGTAGGTATCAAAATACTTTCTCAGAATGAGATGCTTAAGTTAAATACTTTCAATAAGCAATAGACATTTAAATGCAATAGTTACAGTTGTTGCAATAGGCAACATAATTCAAACACAATTATAACATTGAGCTCAATGGGAAGTTTTAAGTAAATGCAATTTCAATTACTTTGCGTATGATTTTCTTATTCGGGGTTGGAATCAACCCTGATGCATTTCCTGTAAACAGTTAAAAGAAATCGTTTTTGTTACACAGGCGATGTTTAAGGAATATTTGTATGTTTCAAAAATCGACAGAAGAATTTCTGGCAAAAACCAATTTACTTGATTTTCCTCCATAGGATAACATTATCGTTAAGTACGGTTGGAATTACTTTTCAGGGTCAGTGCTGGGCACCAAGATCCAGCACTGGGATCTCTCCTGATAACAGGTGAGTAATTTAATTTCTGTTGATCGGGCAATTTTTTTTTGTGTGTGTGTGTGTGTGTGAATATTTCAAAGTTTCAAAACTCGACACTTAGAAGAATTTCCAAGTGAAACCAGTCAATGTTACCCGATTGGAGACCATGTAGGTTATCGGCTTTCAAGTAAGTTCTCGACTGGCAGAGTTAAGGTTCTGGCATAGACTCTGGTCTCCCAGGGTCAGATAGCTACAGTTGGTATAGCCTCAGCGGCACAGGGGCAGCTGGGTGCAGAGTGAGTTAGGCCCAATGTTAGCCTATGGCAGGGAGGGGGCCCTTGGTTGGTGGCTGCTAGCAGGCAGGTCATGCGTCTGTGGGTGCTTGGCTCCTGGTCACTCACACAGGGCAAGTGGGGAAGTAAGCTAGGATGGAGGTTGCACTTCCAGGGGCACTCGGGCAGCTGGGTGCAGGGTGCTTTTGAGCCGTCCGGCGCTCAATGTATTTCAGTGGCGAAGCTGCAAGATAAACACAGGCTGCAAGCTCTGGGATGGAAATTCTTCAGGTGCGACCACCACTTCGAGAGGTAAGTTGGGAAGCCGTAGGTTAGGTAGGCACCCAGGAGTTGGGCACAGGGGGCTGCTGGGTGCCAGGTGCAGGGATACCTTTTGGCATCAGGAAATCTTAGCCTCTGCTGGTCGCGGTTGAAAGGGTCCCTGTTCTGAGGCTGCAGTTGTCGTCAAGAGCTTTGAGGAGGGTCCTTGGGTGCTGGATTCTGGGTCACAGTCGCTGGGGGGGGACATCCTCGTAGTCTTTGTCCACTCGGGCACAGGCTGGGCTCCGTGGGTGCAGAGTGTGCAGAAGTCGCAGTTTCTGGCTGGCACCAGGGGTTTGTTACTTGCTTTGAGCAGAACCACTGCTCGTGGGGGTCCCAGTCTTGGTAGATGAGCAAGGCAGTCGGGTCCTCGGGTTTTTTTTTTAGGTTGCTGACCACTGGAGACGCCGGGGTTTAGCAGCCGCAGGTTCAAGGGTCGCAGGCCTGTAGGGCTGGGGCCAAGTCAGTTGGTGTTGTCCTCTTGTTAGCAGTTGCACGGCAGGTCTTCTTTCTTCTTGTTCTTCCTTCGTGTATTGGATTCGGGATCTGAGCAAGGAAGGTTCAGGGTGGTGCCCCTAAATACTAAATTTAGGGGTGTTACAGGTAGATTAAGGGCAGGGACCAATGGGTCCCTTCCCTGGGGTGGGTACACCCCCTATCCTGCCACTCTCCAGTGGGAGGGGGGCAGGAGCCTAGTCCCGATTGGGCAGGGCTCCCCATCTTCAAGATGGGGAGAGCCCGGAGATGGGATTCACCTCGCCTCCCCCACCTGAGGGGTGGGCTTGGCAGAGGCTGGCACACCCCATTTCCTCATTTGGGCTTTCCCGCCAGAGTGGGGGCTAGAACCAATGGGGACCAGTTGCTGAGTACAGCAAGTGGTCTGGGGAGGCTCACAAAGGCGGCATGCCTTTGAAGCTTCCCCCTGCCCATCCTGGGGGAGGAGACCTAGCACCTTGCCCAGGATGTACATTGTTGCAGGCCCAGAGCGGATGGCTCTCTACCCAGGGGTCCAGCAACATGTCTGCTGAATGGCACCCTAGGCAGCCTCTCAGGCAGGACACTGGTTGTTGGTTAGGTTTCAGGGGGCATCTCTAAGATGCCCTGTCGTGCATTTTACATTAAATCCCACACTGGCATCAGGGTGTGTTTAATGTGCTGAGAAGTTTGATACCAAACTTCTTAGTCTTCAGCGTTGCCATCATGGTGCTGTGGAGTTCGTGTTGACAACCTCCCAGCACCATATACTCTTGATGGCAGCACTGCACTTGCAGTGCCCAGGAATGGACCTGGGTACTGTAGGGGTACAGGGCTCGTGCACCTGTACCCTCACCACTGGCATAGTACACCCAGCTAGAGGGGTGACTGAGGTATGCCAGGGCAGTGTGTTTGTGGACATGGCACACAGGGATGTGTGCCATGTCGACTCTGTTTTGTTTTGCACCAAGGCACTCAGCCTGCAAAGGGGGGGGGGGGGGGGGTGTGTGTGTGTGTGTGTGTGTGTCAGTCAGTCAGGGTACAGGGCCTCTAAGGATGGCACAATAAGTGCTGCAGCCCTTAGGGGCCTTCTCTGTCACAGTGCCCTGGGTACCTATGGTACCATTTACCAGGGGCTGACGTGGCCAGAGATGCCAATTGGGTTTTAGGCTTAAATGCAGTTTTAGGGAAGGAACACAGGCCCTGGGTACCTGATTGACTGAGTGTGCCCTGGGCTCCTGCCAAAGTACATCAGCAATTCAGGAAAAAGTGGGGGCATACCATGCAAGTAAGATGGCACTTTCTCACACACATCCTTCTAAGCTTTCACACCGTTTGCTTGGCTTTGTTGGGAAGATCTGATGTTCGGAAGATCGACATGTGTGACTGGCGAAGCTTTTCCTGTTACGGCCTGGCCTGTCTGTGGCCTTTGTCAATGGACCGTAGGATATTCTTTGAGTGGCTATAATAAAGGGAGAGGCTAGTTATTCTTTACAAAACTGTGTTGCTACTTCGTTTCCTAACGGATTTTAGCGAGATTTCAAAGTTTTTTTTTTTTTTTATTTCAAAAGTTTTTTATTGGTTGTTACAGCATAGACATATATAAAGCAAGTCCATTAGTGTAATATGAGTCATAAATTTACGAATCAAAATTACTGTACGCTACAGTACATCATAGTAAATGTCAGTACAAAAGTACAACAGTAGAGCACGTATCACATACTCACAACAATTCAGTAACAGACATTGTATTTCAACAGCATTTTACTCATTCATTAAGGACAATTATTTACGGTGGCTAGGAGTGCAATGAAGGCAGTCGGGCAGCATATGTTGGTGAGTCGTGGACTGTGTGTGGGCCCATCTAAGGTGGCTTACGTGTCGTGAAGTAGTTATCAAGAGTCGACCATAGTTTTATCGTGGCAGGACGCCACGGTGTCTGAAGGAGTGTAATATTGTCTGCTCCACGTAAGCTAATTATCCAATTTAACCACCCTGCGTAGTTGGCCTTGCTGGTATCTTTCCAGTTGCTGAGGACTGTCTTAACTGCAGCCGAGAGGAGGAGGTCAAGTAATGCCCTATCATCTGCATCAAGGGATGGGTTCTGGGTGAACCCGAAAACTAGGTAAGGGAGCTCTTTCACCGGTGAGATGGAGAATAGCTTTGAGATCAAGTCGAATATATTCTCCCAGAATTGCGCCACGCAGTCGCATTCTAGGATGATGTGTGATAAGTCACCCCCCCGCGCGTTTGCAATTCCAGCAAAAGGCATCTGGGGAGAGGTTGTGTGCAAATAATCGTGCAGGGGTCCAGAAGGCTTTGTGTAAGAGCCAGTATTTTGTCTGTGATAGTGTAGGGCTGATTTTGTGTCTCGTGCAGGATATCCATGCGTTGGTCCAATCTGAGTCTGTGATTGGCCTAGATGAAAGGTTATTCCAGAATTGTGTGATTGGGGCAGTAAGGCCAGATTGTTGGGGACGGCTGAGTTTATAGAGAAAGGAAACCTGGTGTCCTAGTCTGTTTAGTCTGGCAAGGTATGGTGGGAGTGAGGGCGGTGTCGGGTAGAGTTTGAGTTTGGACAAAGCCGTTTTTACGTTTAGGAAGTTATAGAATTCAATTGGTGCAAGATCGTATTTGATTTGTAGGTCGCTGAAGGGAATAGGGTATTCCCCCGCGTACAGCTGGTGTGGGAACAGTATGCCTTTTTTGATCCATGTCTCGTTGTGCATGGGCTTACCCTTGTACAGAATGTTACGGTTGTCCCAAAGGGATTCCCATCGTGAGCCCCGGATGTTGATTTCTAGGATTCTATCAAACTTTAGGAGAGCAGATTTTGTGTTATGAAATATCGATTTAGAATGGGTCAGTTTGTTCAGGTTGGATGAGAGGGCCGCGCTAGGGGAGATACCGTTAAGAATTTCCTCCTCAATTTCTAGCCATACTGGGGTGTATTCAGGTGAGGGAGCGAGCCAGTGGGCTCCTTGTTTGGCTAGGAAAGCGGTCTCATATCTCTTAAAGTCTGGTAAATTGACCCCTCCCGCGGATTTGTCTAAGCGAAGCTTTTTTATGCTGATTCTTGCCCTTTTCCCTTTCCATAGGAAATTAGAGATGGCCATGTCTAGTTTGTGATAGAAGTCTGGTGTGAGGGTTAGTGGGAGCATAGATATGAGGTAATTAACTAGAGGTGAAATCATCATCTTGATGGTTTCCACCCTACCCCACCAAGTGATGAAACGGGGGGACCACCCCTCTAGTTGCGTCTTGATTTTATTTAAAGTGATTTTTTCATTTCGATGGAGGGTCTCCATGAGGGAGTCACCAAACTCGATACCTAGGTACTTCACAAACTCTGGTTGCCAACATAGCCCTGAGTCTCCCAGCACCTCTTTGGTGGTTAAAATATTGAGTGGTTTGACCTCAGATTTATCCCGGTTGAGTTTGTATCCTGAATGGGAAGAGTAACTATCTATGGTGGACATTAGTGCAGAGATTGAAGATTCTGGTGATTCCGTTACAATCAGGATATCGTCCGCATAGGCGGCGAGTTTGACGCACTTATCCCCGAATTCCACACCTTTGATATCATTTTTAGGTCTCGCATAGGGCAGCGCATGCGCTGCCTCTCCGAGGCATTAAGTAATTTGTAAATGTGTTGAATCTCCGCCTACTGCAGCTCTTTGTCAGTAATTGGTTCCTGAGCTTGTCTGTTTTAGTGTGTTGGTTTCTGACAGGCTAATGCCCTTTGTCGATCAGCCTTTACTTTTTTAAGAACGCCCACGCAGCACCGCCTAACTACAGTAAACATGCTTTATGTGGCATGAAGTGTTTCAGTTGGAACTCTTTTGTTTCTTTTCGTGGCTATTGCTGAAAGAGTTTAGCTGTGTTTAGTTTGAGGCATTGGAATGAAGTGAATTGGGTCAGTAGCGTGTTTTATTATTATAGCTGTGTTTACTTTGAATTGGGTCCATAGCGTGTTTTATTAGCTGTGTTTTCTTTGAGGCATTGGAATGGAGTGAATTGGTTCCGTACTTTTAGTGTACGATGGTCCGTTTCTGCTATTTATTTTGTTTTCATTTTTTTTTTCAGAACAATTACACTGTTATTTAGCGCGTTTTACTTATGTAACTAGAAGGGTTTAGCTGTGTTATTTTGCTGCATTGGAATGGAGTGATTTGGCTCGTAATTTTAGTGTACGATGTTCCTTTTTCTGCTTTTTTGCTTATGTTTATTTATTTTCCCGGGAGAGTTGCATTGCTATTTAGCGCGTTTTGATTTATTTTCCCGGGAGTTTGGCTGTCTTTACTTTGTGGCATTGGAATGGAAAAGACCTTTCGCATCACTCTGTGTCTTCATTTGCATCTCTTTGAGGCTGGGAACGAAGAGATTACAATCTATACTGCCCATTTTAATGTACTTCATTATCTTGGCCTGGTTTCGGTTCTCAGCTGTCACAAACAAGTTGACGCTTCACACCATACCAGACTTTCTGTCTTCCGATTTTTTTACCCTTTTCACACATTATTCCCAATTGAAGGGCACTGCGAAGTGGCTGTGTGCGCGTAGCGTGGATGCGGGTAGGAAACCCTTGAATAATAGTGTACATGGGCGCAATGCTTCAGGCTCTTTTATAATTGTCCCTTGTGCCTTTATGAATATATAGCAAATGGCACACCATGTACTGACTTCGTAAGGATAGCAGGATGATTTGATGTGTGAATGAAGTCCCGTAAATATACGATCATACTTGATATCAGCAGCGAGCGTGAAGCGTGTTGATGTGTAAAATGGTATACATTTGCCCAAAACAAACGTTTCTTATTTACAACTGTGCTCGTGTTATAAGGAACATCAGTTTAGCCTTTGGTGCTGTTTTGTTGTTGTAACCACATGGGCTCACTGTTTTCGGGTGTTTTATACTTGCAAGCTCTAACTTTATTAATCCCTCTCGAATCTCATCCCATGTTCTAAGTATGTAAAGACGGCAGGATGATTTCATGTTACAATTTCGTGCTGTAACTATACTATCGCAGCTGATGTTAGCAGTGAGCGTGAAAATTCATCATTTTGTAGACAAGCACGCCGTCGTGCATAAAACTAAACATTTGTATTTGAAACTATGCTTGTTTTATAGTGTATATGGGCTCAGTGCTGCAGGCATTTTTTTTAGTTGTAACTTCTGCCCTTATTAATTCACAATAAATGTCACATTATATTCCGAGTGTGTAAGGATAGCAGGATGAGCTGAGATAACAATTACGTGCTGACATTATACTATCACACCTGCTGTAATCTGCCAGTTTTGCGAGCATTGGAATGGAGTGATTTGGCTCGTAATTACTATCGCAGCTGATGTTAGCAGCGAGCGTGAAAATTCCTGATTTTGTAGACAAGCACGCCGTTGTGCTTAAAACTCAGCATTTGTATTTGAAAATATGCTCGTCTTATTGTGTATATGTGCTCACTGCTGCAGGCAGTTTTTTTAGTTGTAACTTGTGCCCTTATTAATTCTCAATAAATGTCACATTATATTCCAAGTGTGTAAGGATAGCAGGATGAGCTGAGATAACAATTACGTGCTGACATTATACTATCACACCTGATGTAATCTGCGAGTTTTGCGAGCATTGGAATGGAGTGATTTGGGTCGTAATTACTATCGCAGCTGATGTTAGCAGCGAGCGTGAAAATTCCTGATTTTGTAGACAAGCACGGCGTCGTGCTTAAAACTCAGCATTTGTATTTGCAAATATGCTCGTCTTATAGTGTATATGGGCTCAGTGCTGCAGGCAGTTTTTTTAGTTGTAACTTCTGCCCTTATTAATTCTCAATAAATGTCACATTATATTCCAAGTGTGTAAGGATAGCAGGATGAGCTGAGATAACAATTACGTGCTGACATTATACTATCACACCTGATGTAATCTGCGAGTTTTGCGTGCATTGGAATGGAGTGATTTGGGTCAGAATTACTATCGCAGCTGATGTTAGCAGCGAGCGTGAAAATTCCTGATTTTGTAGACAAGCACGGCGTCGTGCTTAAAACTCAGCATTTGTATTTGGGAATATGCTCGTCTTATAGTGTATATGGGCTCAGTGCTGCAGGCAGTTTTTTTAGTTGTAACTTCTGCCCGTATTAATTCTGAATAAATGTCACATTATATTCCAAGTGTGTAAGTATAGCAGGATGAGCTAAGATAACAAGTACGTGCTGACATTACACTATCACACCTGATGTAATCTTGGAGTTTTGCGAGCATTGGAATGGAGTGATTTGGGTCCGTAGTTTTAGTGTACGATGGTCCATTTCTGCTATTTATTTTGTTTTAATTTATTTTTCCGGAAGAGTTGTACTGCTATTTAGGTCGTTGTATTTATTTTACTAGAAGGGTTTAGCTGTCTTCATTTTGCGGCATTGGAATGGAGTGATTTGGCTCGTAATTACTATCGCAGCTGATGTTAGCAGCGAGCGTGAAAATTCCTGATTTTGTAGAGAAGCACGCCGTCGTGCTTAAAACTCAGCATTTGTATTTGAAAATATGCTCGTCTTATAGTGTATATGGGCTCACTGCTGCAGGCAGTTTTTTTAGTTGTAACTTGTGCCCTTATTAATTCTCAATAAATGTCACATTATATTCCAAGTGTGTAAGGATAGCAGGATGAGCTGAGATAACAATTACGTGCTGACATTATACTATCACACCTGATGTAATCTGGGAGTTTTGCGAGCATTGGAATGGAGTGATTTGGGTCGTATTTACTATTGCAGCTGATGTTAGCAGCGAGCGTGAAATTTCCTGATTTTGTAGACAAGCACGCCGTCGTGCTTAAAACTCAGCATTTGTATTTGAAAATATGCTCGTCTTATAGTGTATATGGGCTCAGTGCTGCAGGCAGTTTTTTTTAGTTGTAACTTCTGCCCTTATTAATTATCAATAAATGTCACATTATATTCCAAGTGTGTAAGGATAGCAGGATGAGCTGAGATAACAATTACGTGCTGACATTATACTATCACACCTGATGTAATCTGCGAGTTTTGCGAGCATTGGGATGGAGTGATTTGGGTCAGAATTACTATCGCAGCTGATGTTAGCGGCGAGCGTGAAAATTCCTGATTTTGTAGACAAGCACGGCGTCGTGCTTAAAACTCAGCATTTGTATTTGGGAATATGCTCGTCTTATAGTGTATATGTGCTCAGTGCTGCAGGCAGTGTTTTTAGTTGTAACTTCTGCCCTTATTAAATGTCACATTATATTCCAAGTGTGTAAGGATAGCAGGATGAGCTAAGATAACAAATACGTGCTGACATTACATTATCACACCTGATGTAATCTTGGAGTCTTGCGAGCATTGGAATGGAGTGATTTGGGTCCGTAGTTTTAGTGTACGATGGTCCATTTCTGCTATTTATTTTGTTTTAATTTATTTTTCCGGAAGAGTTGTACTGCTATTTAGGTCGTTGTATTTATTTTACTAGAAGGGTTTAGCTGTCTTTATTTTGCGGCATTGGATTGGAGTGATTTGGCTCGTAATTACTATCGCAGCTGATGTTAGCAGCGAGCGTGAAAATTCCTGATTTTGTAGACAAGCACGCCGTCGTACTTAAAACTTAGCATTTGTATTTGAAAATATGCTCGTCTTATAGTGTATATGGGCTCAGTGCTGCAGGCAGTTTTTTTAGTTGTAACTTCTGCCCTTATTAATTTGAAATAAATGACACATTATATTCCAAGTGTGTAAGGATAGCAGGATGAGCTGAGATAACAATTACGTGCTGACATTATACTATCACATCTGATGTAATCTGCGAGTTTTGCGAGCATTGGAATGGAGTGATTTGGGTAGTAATTACTATCGCAGCTGATGTTAGCAGCGAGCGTGAAAATTCCTGATTTTGTAGACAAGCACGCCGTCGTGCTTAAAACTCAGCATTTGTATTTGAAAATATGCTCGTCTTATAGTGTATATGGGCTCAATGCTGCAGGCAGTTTCTTTAGTTGTAACTTGTGCTCTTATTAATTTGAAATAAATGACACATTATATTCCAAGCGTGTAAGGATAGCAGGATGAGCTGAGATCACAATTACGTGCTGACATTACACTATCACACCTGCTGTAATCTGCGAGTCTTGCGAGCATTGGAATGGAGTCATTTGGGTCCGTAGTTTTAGTGTGCGATGGTCCGTTTCTGCTATTTATTTTGTTTTAATTTATTTTTCCGGAAGAGTTGTACTGCTATTCAGGTCGTTGTATTTATTTTACTGGAAGGGTTTAGCTGTCTTTATTTTGCGGCATTGGAATGGAGTGATTTGGGTCGTAATTTTAGTGTACGATGGTCCGTTTCTGCTTTTGGGCTTATTTTTATTTATTTTCCCGGGAGTTTGGCTGTTTTTACTTTGCGGCATTAGAATGGAAAAGACCTTTCGCATCACTCTGTGTCTTCATTTGCATGTCTTTGAAGCTGGGAACGAAGAGATTATAATCTATACTGCCCATCTCAATGTACTTAATTATCTTGGCCTGGTTTCGGTTCTCAGCTGTCACAAACAAGCTGACACTTCACACCATACCAGACTTTCTGTCTTCCGATTTTTTTACCCTTTTCACACATTATTCCCAATTGAAGGGGACTGCGAAGTGGCTGTGTGCGCGTAGCGTGGATGCGGGTAGGAAACCCTTGAATAATAGTGTACATGGGCGCAATGCTTCAGGCTCTTTTATAGTTGTCCCTTGTGCCTTTATGAATATATAGCAAATGGCACACCATGTACTGACTTCGTAAGGATAGCAGGATGATTTGATGTGTGAATGAAGTCCCGTAAATATACGATCATACTTGATATCAGCAGCGAGCGTGAAGCGTGTTGATGTGTAAAATGGTATACATTTGCCCAAAACAAACGTTTCTTATTTACAACTGTGCTTGTGTTATAAGGAACATCACTTTAGCCTTTGGTGCTGTTTTGTTGTTGTAACCACATGGGCTCACTGTTTTCGGGTGTTTTATACTTGCAAGCTCTAACTTTATCAATCCCTCTCGAATCTCATCCCATGTTCTAAGTATGTAAAGACGGCAGGATGATTTCATGTTACAATTTCGTGCTGTAACTATACTATCGCAGCTGATGTTAGCAGTGAGCGTGAAAATTCATCATTTTGTAGACAAGCACGCCGTCGTGCATAAAACTAAACATTTGTATTTGAAACTATGCTTGTCTTATAGTGTATATGGGCTCAGTGCTGCAGGCATTTTTTTTTAGTTGTAACTTCTGCCCTTATTAATTCTCAATAAATTTCACATTATATTCCAAGTGTGTAAGGATAGCAGGATGAGCTGAGATAACAATTACGTGCTGACATTATACTATCACACCTGATGTAATCTGCGAGTTTTGCGAGCATTGGAATGGAGTGATTTGGGTCGTAATTACCATCGCAGCTGATGTTAGCAGCGAGCGTGAAAATTCGTGATTTTGTAGACCAGCACGCCGTCGTGCTTAAAACTCAGCATTTGTATTTGAAAATATGCTAGTCTTATAGTGTATATGTGCTCAGTGCTGCAGGCAGTTTTTTTAGTTGTAACTTCTGCCCTTATTAATTCTCAATAAATGTCACATTATATTCCAAGTGTGTAAGGATAGCAGGATGAGCTGAGATAACAATTACGTGCTGACATTATACTATCACACCTGATGTAATCTGGGAGTTTTGCGAGCATTGGAATGGAGTGATTTGGGTCGTAATTACTATCGCAGCTGATGTTAGCAGCGAGCGTGAAAATTCCTGATTTTGTAAGCAAGCACGCCGTCGTGCTTAAAACTCAGCATTTGTATTTGAAAATATGCTCGTCTTATAGTGTATATGGGCTCAGTGCTGCAGGCAGTTTTTTTAGTTGTAACTTGTGCTCTTATTAATTTGAAATAAATGTCACATTATATTCCAAGTGTGTAAGGATAGCAGGATGAGCTGAGATCACAATTACGTGCTGACATTACACTATCACACCTGCTGTAATCTGCGAGTCTTGCGAGCATTGGAATGGAGTGATTTGGGTCCGTAGTTTTAGTGTGCGATGGTCCGTTTCTGCTATTTATTTTGTTTTAATTTATTTTTCCGGAAGAGTTGTACTGCTATTCAGGTCGTTGTATTTATTTTACTGGAAGGGTTTAGCTGTCTTTATTTTGCGGCATTGGAATGGAGTGATTTGGGTCGTAATTTTAGTGTACGATGGTCCGTTTCTGCTTTTGGGCTTATTTTTATTTATTTTCCCGGGAGTTTGGCTGTCTTCACTTTGCGGCATTGGAATGGAAAAGACCTTTCACATCACTCTGTGTCTTCATTTGCATGTCTTTGAAGCTGGGAACGAAGAGATTACAATCTATACTGCCCATCTCAATGTACTTAATTATCTTGGCCTGGTTTCTTTCGTTTTTTAGCTGCCACAAACAAGCTGACACTTCACACCATACCAGACTTTCTGTCTTCCGATTTTTTTACCCTTTTCACACATTATTCCCAATTGAAGGGCACTGCGAAGTGGCTGTGTGCGCGTAGCGTGGATGCGGGTAGGAAACCCTTGAATAATAGTGTACATGGGCGCAATGCTTCAGGCTCTTTTATAATTGTCCCTTGTGCCTTTATGAATATATAACAAATGGCACACCATGTACTGACTTCGTAAGGATAGCAGGATGATTTGATGTGTGAATGAAGTCCCGTAAATATACGATCATACTTGATATCAGCAGCGAGCGTGAAGCGTGTTGATGTGTAAAATGGTATACATTTGCCCAAAACAAACGTTTCTTATTTACAACTGTGCTTGTGTTATAAGGAACATCACTTTAGCCTTTGGTGCTGTTTTGTTGTTGTAACCACATGGGCTCACTGTTTTCGGGTGTTTTATACTTGCAAGCTCTAACTTTATTAATCCCTCTCGAATCTCATCCCATGTTCTAAGTATGTAAAGACGGCAGGATGATTTCATGTTACAATTTCGTGCTGTAACTATACTATCGCAGCTGATGTTAGCAGTGAGCGTGAAAATTCATCATTTTGTAGACAAGCACGCCGTCGTGCATAAAACTAAACATTTGTATTTGAAACTATGCTTGTCTTATAGTGTATATGGGCTCAGTGCTGCAGGCATTTTTTTTAGTTGTAACTTCTGCCCTTATTAATTCTCAATAAATGTCACATTATATTCCAAGTGTGTAAGGATAGCAGGATGAGCTGAGATAACAATTACGTGCTGACATTATACTATCACACCTGATGTAATCTGCGAGTTTTGCGAGCATTGGAATGGAGTGATTTGGGTCGTAATTACTATCGCAGCTGATGTTAGCAGCGAGCGTGAAAATTCATGATTTTGTAGGCAAGCACGCCGTCGTGCTTAAAACTCAGCATTTGTATTTGAAAATATGCTCGTCTTATAGTGTATATGGGCTCAGTGCTGCAGGCAGTTTTTTTAGTTGTAACTTCTGCCCTTATTAATTCTCAATAAATGTCACATTATATTCCAAGTGTGTATGGATAGCAGGATGAGCTGAGATAACAATTACGTGCTGACATTATACTATCACACCTGATGTAATCTGCGAGTTTTGCGAGCATTGGAATATAGTTATTTGGGTCCGTAGTTTTAGTGTACGATGGTCCATTTCTGCTATTTATTTTGTTTTAATTTATTTTTCGGGAAGAGTTGTACTGCTATTTAGGTCGTTGTATTTATTTTACTAGAAGGGTTTAGCTGTCTTTATTTTGCGGCATTGGAATGGAGTGATTTGGCTCGTAATTACTATCGCAGCTGATGTTAGCAGCGAGCGTGAAAATTTCTGATTTTGTAGACAAGCACGCCGTCGTGCTTAAAACTCAGCATTTGTATTTGAAAATATGTTTGTCTTATAGTGTATATGGGCTCAGTGCTGCAGGCAGTTTTTTTAGTTGTAACTTGTGCCCTTATTAATTCTCAATAAATGTCACATTATATTCCAAGTGTGTAAGGATAGCAGGATGAGCTGAGATAACAATTACGTGCTGACATTATACTATCACACCTGATGTAATCTGCGAGTTTTGCGAGCATTGGAATGGAGTGATTTGGGTCGTAATTACTATCGCAGCTGATGTTAGCAGCGAGCGTGAAAATTCCTGATTTTGTAGACAAGCACGCCGTCGTGCTTAAAACTCAGCATTTGTATTTGAAAATATTCTCGTCTTATAGTGTATATGGGCTCAGTGCTGCAGGCAGTTTTTTTAGTTGTAACTTCTGCCCTTATTAATTCTCAATAAATGTCACATTATATTCCAAGTGTGTATGGATAGCAGGATGAGCTGAGATAACAATTACGTGCTGACATTATACTATCACACCTGATGTAATCTGCGAGTTTTGCGAGCATTGGAATATAGTTATTTGGGTCCGTAGTTTTAGTGTACGATGGTCCATTTCTGCTATTTATTTTGTTTTAATTTATTTTTCGGGAAGAGTTGTACTGCTATTTAGGTCGTTGTATTTATTTTACTAGAAGGGTTTAGCTGTCTTTATTTTGCGGCATTGGAATGGAGTGATTTGGCTCGTAATTACTATCGCAGCTGATGTTAGCAGCGAGCGTGAAAATTTCTGATTTTGTAGACCAGCACGCCGTCGTGCTTAAAACTCAGCATTTGTATTTGAAAATATGTTTGTCTTATAGTGTATATGGGCTCAGTGCTGCAGGCAGTTTTTTTAGTTGTAACTTGTGCCCTTATTAATTCTCAATAAATGTCACATTATATTCCAAGTGTGTAAGGATAGCAGGATGAGCTGAGATAACAATTACGTGCTGACATTATACTATCACACCTGATGTAATCTGCGAGTTTTGCGAGCATTGGAATGGAGTGATTTGGGTCGTAATTACTATTGCAGCTAATGTTAGCAGCGAGCGTGAAAATTCCTGATTTTGTAGACAAGCACGCCGTCGTGCTTAAAACTCAGCATTTGTATTTGAAAATATGCTCGTCTTATAGTGTATATGGGCTCAGTGCTGCAGGCAGTTTTTTTAGTTGTAACTTCTGCCCTTATTAATTCTGAATAAATGTCATAATATATTCCAAGTGTGTAAGGATAGCAGGATGAGCTAAGATAACAAATACGTGCTAACATTACATTATCACACCTGATGTAATCTTGGAGTCTTGCGAGCATTGGAATGGAGTGATTTGGGTCCGTAGTTTTAGTGTACGATAGCTCTAAAATTTACAAATGCGAGACCTGTTGCATTGTAAATGCTTGTTTTTTATATGTGCAATTAGGGGCTCCATTGCCAAGAGGAAAAGTGAAGGGGAGAGGGGGCAGCCCTGTCTAGTCCCTTGTTCTAAGGGAAAGGCGTCCGACAATGAACCGTTTATAGCAATGCGTGCGGAAGGTGACCGGTATAGGGCCATAACCAAATCAGTGAAAGTTTCTCCCAGATTAAAGGCGGACATGCAGCTCTTGAGAAAAGACCAGGAGACTCTGTCAAACGCCTTCTCTGCGTCGAGGGTAATGGCTACGGCCGGGGCTGCGAGCATTTTGGCTTTTTCAATGACGTGACAGAGGATCCTCGTATTATCGTTAGACATGCGCTGTTTCATGAAGCCTACTTGTGATGTGCTGATTAGCTTTGGGAGTTGTAAATTTAGACGTGTGGCGAGGATCTTAGCATAAATTTTGCAATCTAAGTTAATTAGGGAGATTGGCCTGTAATTTTTGGTTAGCAGAGGGTCTTTACCATCTTTAGGTATGACTATGATGGTAGCTTCACTCATGGACTTGGTAATACTTTTTGTTACGCTAAAGGATTGGAATAGTTTTAGGAGAGTTGGGCTCAGGGAGTTTGTGAGTTCTTTATAGAAGCTGGCTGAGAACCCGTCAGGACCCGGTGCTTTCTTACATTTAAGCGTCTTAATGGACGCTGATATTTCCTGAAGGGTAATCGGAGAGTTCAGTGTGTCCTTATCAGTACCGTTTAGTTTAGGAAGACCCAGTGAGGTTAGGTACCTGTTACACTCTTCCGAGTCAAAGTCTAGGTTATTTTTGTACAAGTCTTGGTAAAATGATTTGAACGTATTAAGAATTAGGTTCTGCTTTGTTTGGATGGCATTGTTGCTATCTTTAACTGAGGCAATGTTGAATTGCTTATTTTTATGTTTTAGATATGATGCTAAGATCTTCCCAGCTTTGTTGCCCTCACATGTTCTTAGAGCCTTAAACTTATTGATCCAGACCCCTGCCCTTCTGCTGAGTATCGAGTTGTATTCATATTTGAGTTTGGTGAGGTCGTTTAAAATATTCGAGTTTTGGAGATCTGCTATATGGGCGGTTTCCAGCTTTTTGATGTCGTCTTCCAGAGTGGACAAGTCTTTGTTTAGTTTTTTTGTTAGTTTGAGCTCGGATGCCTATTATTACTCCTCTCAAAGTGGCTTTGAGTGCCTCCCAAACACTCGCTATGTCTGAGTCGGGGGTGTCATTATGTTTGAGGTAGTCAAGGATGGCCGCCTCGATTTTTCGTTTGTTTTCTGGCTCGGAGAATATTTCGTCATTGAATCTCCATCTTTTAGGGGGGAGAATGGAACTGGAACCCACTAGTTTGGTCTGTATGCTTGAGTGGTCGGAAATCAATTTAGGGGCAATACTGGTTTCTTCGATGAGGTGGGTGAAGGGGCTATTAATGAGGATATAATCTATCCTCGAGTAGGAATTATGAGGAGGCGAGTAGAAGGTGTAATCACGGCCATCAGGGTGTTGGAGTCTCCATGAGTCGTGTAAGTTGAATCTGGAGCATAGGCGGTGTAAACTAGTATGTGAGCGTGTGGGGTGGTAGGCGCAATTCGAGTGTCGATCGGTAATTGGGTCTAGTGGCAGGTTGAAATCGCCCCCCACAATTAGTAGTTCTCCCTGGGGAATACAATCTAGGGTCGGGGCTAGTGAATCCCAAAACTCTGGATCGTCATTGTTGGGGCCATATATGTTTAAGACATGGATATGATCTTCGTTTCTCTGAAGGTGTGCCATGATGAAGCGGCCGTTATCATCGTGAGTGTGTGAAACTACGGAGATGTTGGATTTCTTAGCTATTAGTGTGAGAACCCCCCTTTTTTTGCCAACTGCTGGGGAGCAAAGGTTGTGAGATATCCAATGTTGGTTTATAAAGACAGCGTCATCCTTTGATAGTTTAGTCTCCTGCAGGAGTAGAATGTCACCCTTGGATTTTGCCAGATAATCTAGAACTTTTCTCCTCTTGACCGGATGGTTGAGACCTTTGACATTGAGGGAAACAATGTTAAGGCCCTCCGAGATGGATGTATTACGAGTCATTGGTTACTATGGTGTCGCTCTAGTTCTGGTGTATTATTGTTGAAGAGTACGTTAGAGGGTGGTAGGTGTGTGATGAGTATGAATGAGTAAGCTGCTTCATTGGATCTGTTCTGTCTCGCGTGTAGTGCTGTTACAATGGTGATGTTAGAGCAGACGCATTTCGGGTTTGTAGTGAACATGGTACTGGAGGCTATTGCTGTGGATAGGCTAGTAGCACAATAGGTTAGGTCACCGCATGTGTACTGCGAGGGGCCCCATGAAATATCGGAAAGCAGTCCTTTTGCTGACATATAGTTGAGAAAGAGCATTAACCTCAAATAGAAAAAGCATGCTGAAACAAACCAGATTTTTCCTCCCCCTTCCCCCCCCCCCCTTGCCCCCTTCCCCCTCCCTCCTCTCTCCCTCCCTCTACTACCCTCCCCCCTCCCTTCTCAACAGAACTTGGGAACTGCGACGGCATTGCCATCCATCTGCAGCGCAGGAAGGAGTTAGACTGATGGATGTAATAGGGAACAGGTAATTAACCATATTCGATAGCTGTAAGTAGTAAGCAGTATATAGTAGTGTTTGATACACTGATAGTTTTTGTAAACATAAAACTTAACCAAGCAGTGAAGTTTAAGAACATATTCAAAAAGAGTAATGACCATTTAGCCACGCACACCGTGTGCATTCATACGTGTGAGACCTGCGTAAACAAAAGGTATGCGCAAATAGAAGACAAGATGACATGAGGGGATTTTCTGCAGATACATATATAGATAGTCCCTGAGGAACAGCTGATTCCCCGGTATGATCATGGTGTAGAGAGTGAAGGAGCAGAGCATATGCCCCGATTTCGGATTAGAGAGCATCAAGCAAGATCCATTCTAAAACACTTGTTAAGGATATCAATGGATGTACAGGTGACCACGGTATGAACACTGGGCGGTCTTACCTGACGGAGTCGATCAGAATCAAAGCATCAACAGAAACTGAAAACAGAAGAGACAGCAGAAAGTTCGGCTGCCCAGGGGTGAAGATTATTTCAACTAGCTATTTATCATAGGCGATACTGAACAATGAACATTATGCACTTCAAATTAGAGGCTTGAAATTGTTCCGTTAGAGTCACCCATGACCAGAACCCGAGTTTATATTTTCTTGCGAGTTGGTCTTCCGTTTGTTTGAAGAGCCATTGGACAAGTCCATGTTCTGCGGTGGAGAGTCACCGATGAATTGCGCCAGTGCATTGGGGTCCGTGAAGAATTTCGGTTTGCCCTGTATGGTGATCCTGAATTTCGCCGGGCCAACAAAGGAGTATTGAATGCCTTTTGATCTAAGTTTTTCTCTCAGGGCCAGGAAGCCTTTCCGGACTTCGAGTGTGTCCTTTGAGTAGTCCTGGGTGAAAGTTATATTATGGCCTTCCCAGGAAATTTTGTGATTGCGTCTTGCGAATTGAAGTATAGCTTCCGTATGTTGGTACCTCAGTGGTTTGCATATCAGTGGACGCGGGCCTCTGTATCCATGAGGGATGTAGCTAGGAACTCTGTGGGCTCTGTCGAGTTCAAACTCATGGTGGAAGGAAATCCCTGTTATCTTCGGAATCCAAGCTTCTAGAAAGTCCACGCAGGAATTCGCATCTTTCTCCGCTTTCTCTGGGATTCCAAAAATGCGCACGTTGCCCCTTCTGTTCCTGTCCTCCAATTCCGCCACCTGGCGTCTAAGTTGGACCGTTGATCCCTGGAGTTGCTGTATGGAAGTGGATGCAATATTGGATTTGTCTTCTAAGTCACTAATTCTCTGTTCCGCTTCATC
Source organism: Triturus cristatus (assembly GCF_964204655.1). NCBI lineage: Eukaryota > Metazoa > Chordata > Amphibia > Caudata > Salamandridae > Triturus > Triturus cristatus. Next base: position 1,202,939,401 of record NC_140584.1, read on the forward strand.
TATGCTTTTGTGTACAGAGCTCATGTCAGCTCTAATTGCAGTAAGTTCCAGCTGCATAGAGTCGGTGTTGGATTTGGTTGATTTTGCTAGGTCGTGTACCTCTGCCAGTTTTTTCAGGATTACCTCTAGGGTACTGCTGACGTCTGCCCTCGATTTAATAGGAGAGTCTGATAATGAGGGTTCCGGTTTTACCTTTTTGTTGTTCTTCTTCTCATCCCTGTCCGACATTTTGCAGGCGGGTCGTGTGGAGGACGCTATTGCGACGGCCTTCCAGTTTGCGAGAAAGGACAGGGTGGTCTGAAGGATGTCAAAGCGCTGGTCGAGTTAGGTCGTCTAACAGAGATCTCAATATTGTGATCTTAAAGCTCAGAGATCTAGCAGATGGTGTCGGTGCGTTCAAAATAAGGTTTGGGACACTTGCGCTGGACCTTTGGCTTTCAATTTGAACGTGCAGAAAGCTATCAGCCTCAAATGATATAGTGACTAATGCTGGTTAGTGTTCATGTGTCACGCTCTGCTTGTGGCTGTACTACCATTTGTGGCTGCAACTCCAAAAGATAATGTGTCATTAGATTATGCCACCTTGGGTCTGCAGGACTGATTGAGCAAACTTCCCATTTGTTTAAAGTGCACAGAGCACTATTATTGCATCTCTTTCCCGTTTTTCGCGCCGAAAAAAAGGTGGAAAATTGAACAGAGTCGCCATCTTGGGGTCAGGCGCCAGTGAAGGAAGGTTCTCACTATTTTCGGCTGTATCGCCGCTGAAATTGCGCTCTCGCTACCAAGGGCACCCTTCAGGAAGGCGTAGGGCAGAGACACTGTGCCATTTGAACATTCCGCTGGGCTTTGGCAACTGTATTAGCGCTTTTGTGGAGATTTACTTGCAAGGTAGCTGGCGAGCGGCCATCTTAGGGACAGGCAGGCGGACACACGGAGTTACTGGCAAGCTCGAACCACGCCGATAAGCTCACCAATTTTAAAAACTGTGAGCATACATTGACCGGCGCCTCCCTCAAGGCTCACCTTCTCTCCGTGTGCGAGTCTCTTAGGTCTGCCACTTTCCGCCAGGAGACGTGCAGGCTGACAGCGCTCCGCTCCGCTCCGTGATCAGTGTCGTGGCAGCATGTCAGCAAAAAGGTGCGTCCGGCCGATATCAAGAGCCGAGCTTCGCACCGAGCGTGCCTTAGAGGTTCTAAAGCCCTGCTCCGCGGTGCATACGGGTGAAGAGGTGTTTTTCTGCCCCCGAAAATTGATGAGATCGCTCTCCTGCACGGCAGAGAACAGGCTAGGCGGCCATCACCAACGCCGTCCAAGCCACGCCCCGAGATTTCAAAGTTTTGCTTACTTCTCCATAGCCTCAAAAAAAGACTCCTGGTAGATTTGGAAGGCATGAAGACTACCATCTAAAATGGGGTCATATTAAGGCTCCATTTCCTGTTCCTGCATGTATACATGTTACATTTTAGCAGAATAGCAGTCACTCATTTGTGGTGAGTCATTGCCCATACTGCCACACGTGTGGCCTTTCTGCAACCTTCACTCTAAGGCCTCCTTACTTGTACTTATCTAGAATTATAGGCCTCTAGTTGAAGGCAAATTATGCAGCAAATCTATATCCATTAAACTGAAACTTGGTGCTGCGCATTCATAAAACAGCAATCCGAGCTCCAGAATGGCACCTTCGGAGTATTGGTAAACGCTGATTGTTCATCTATCCTCTGGGTAATCTACCTACCCACAGAGCATTGTGAGATGGATCTCTTTCAGGTGTAACGTGAGCCACTGAAGCTTTGCTTAGATTATGTGCCAGCGGGGGCAGGAGGTCTTGGGCTCAGAGCAGCAGGGTGTGCTACTCTGCGCACTATATTACATGTAGGAGGATCCGCACATAGGGTTTAGTAGGCTAGGACTGAGTTGTTTGAGCTGTTTGTTGCTTTCAAAACTAGAACAGGATTGTGTAGAGAGGGTTTTGTACCGGACTTGCATTGTCTCCCTGCTGTTTCAGTCACACATTTCTAGCTAAGAGATGCCAGTGAGCATCCCTGGTTTTTCAGTGAACTTCCTAGACTGTTTCAGTGTATTTCAGTCTTTGACCAAACATCCTGTAGTTTTCCAGTGGAGACCCACACCCGCTCTGCAAGTGCAACTCATGCTTGTGCAGCAGTGAAATACGCCTGCATCTTGCTTTACCAGAGCATCCAAGTGCTGACCTGCAAAACTTGATGATCCAGCACTCCAACTTCAACCTGTCTCGCCATTCTTATGCCAATAAGGCTGCAATCTGTGTACTCCCCAACATCACAGGAGGTCTCCAAATATGATAGGATCATTGATGAATGCTTTATATGAATGTGCTTAAAATGAAGCCTACAAAAAAAGAATTCCTTCTCCTTTGTCTATCACATTGACCAGCAACACTCCCTGTCCTCCCCTCAAACCCATCTTTTGTTGTGTGGTTGGCAACTGGGCGTCTTTGCATTTGCTACCCCACTTTTTACCCCTTTTAGAACTGCTAGATACTGTTTTTGACTCTTGATAGTGCACTCAACCTGCTATCCTGGCCTCACTGCCCGTGCTCTTCCCCTAAAAGTGACTGGAATTTATACATCCAATTGGCAAGGTACTTTGTCCCCCTATAAGTCCCTAGTATATGGTACCCAGGTTGGTAAAGGGGTCACCAGGACTGCAGCACTATATTGTACCGTTCTGTATGACACAGGTAAATGTATGTCTGCCATTGCAGCCCTGCATGGTCAGCCTGTCTACTCCGGAGTGAGACCACACACACCATGTGCTGCAGAGCCACACCACTGCCTTAATGTTAGTAAGTCACTCTTAAGGTTGTCCTCCTAAGACCACGAGGTAGTGTGCATTATGTTAAAGGTGTGAAAATGTGTAAGTACAAACTTATCTATACAATAACCCTGTAAAGCCAGGTTTTACTTTAAGTGAACGACGGTCCATAGAGTAACATGGGCAGGCTACCTTGAAAACTCAGGCTAGTCCGCTCCATTATGGAACAACTGAATTGTCATGTTTGGTATCCCGCACCATGCTTTTGCACCCCAACACAAATCTCGTGCTGAGGGTGAGTGGACGTGCACAGGGGTGCCACCCTGAGTGGGTGCCCCCCTCTAGGATACAGTAACCCAGTGCCTTGGTGGGCTTCCCTGAGCCGTGTGCGACCAAGAAAATGATCTGCCCTCCTGTAGGTATGTGCTGGCACTTTCGCAGGATGGAGACAAAGGCTTAGGCACTCTTTATGCGCTGCGAGCAGATGCCGGTCTTGAAAGGACCGCTGCAATTTGCTTGCTTTTAAGTCCCGCTGTTGCCAAATGAAATTGATTAATCTAACAGTTTTTCAGAAAACATAATCTGTCCACCAAGAATCCTGGATTACATATACTCTGTGGACATGCACCACTTCAGTGACTTACGATTCATGGTATATCAGAGTTAGTCTATTGGCCCCATATGGGTCTGAACACATCGTGTTTGGGACCCCATTGTCACATCGAACCATAGGTCACCTTATACCGTTCGCACTGTCTTGATGAAGACCCTCGTGCTGAGGTTGTAATCAACCCTCTATGCTGTAGTCTACATCAGCCAGTGTCCATGTGAAGAATTACAAAATAGTTTCCCCCTTTTTCCCTGATGGTTTTCTTTTTCAATTCGCACATTAGCATCCTAATGAACATCTCTCTAGGCACATCTTTGAGCTACTGCTGAAATAATTGTTCCCTTTATTTTTATGTATTATTGAATTATCTCGCAGAAAACATGCAAATCTATTTCCTAAAAAAAAAGTGGTGTATTTTCTCTGGTATATGTAGATATCTCTCTTGCATAAGGACCAATTTGTTTGATAGCAAACCAAATATATTTGTTGGTCTTTTTCTTTTTGATGATAAGCATTGCCATTAGTACCACTTTGTTTTTTGAATGGGCAGGAAGGAGGTCCCACCGCCTCCCTCCCAGGATGGCTAGTGGTTAGTCATCAAGGTGGTGAGCCTCCAAGGCTTTCATTGCCCTTGCTGTTTAATCTTTTGTCCCCCACTTGAGGACAAAGCCTTTTCTGCCCTGCCCAACCCGACAGGTGGGAAAACAAGTTATTCAGGAGGCATACTCCTCCCAAAGGCTAGCCAAACTTTTAGGGTGGGCTTGGAGGGCTGTACAACCACGGAACTGATCTGCCATTTTGGAAGATCCTGGTTTTGAGGACTCTGGGTAAAAAGGTGATAAACACCCATGTGATGTCACCGCAGGGGTGGGTTAGCCACAGGGGCTAATGCCCTATTGTCTACTGTCCCTCATGCAGAGCGGACACTTAAGAGCCCTTAAGAGACCATTTACTGAAACTGTGTACCGACGTGTGTCCGTGGTGAAAGCTCCTTGATCTCAGCTAGACAGACTCCAGTGGATGGCAGAACCGAAGCAGACCCCTGGATTGGTGGGACTATTCCCCTGCAAGCTGCACAAAAATAGACTTGCTGTGTTACCAGAATTGCGACCTGCTGGGCCTGTCGAGAGTGACCCTGAAGAATAGGGGTGTTCTGCAAGTCTGTAGTGGTAGCTCAGCTTTCACCAAATTTCAAGTCGCTACTCCATTCCTGTCGACCTCCAGCCCCTGAAGTAACCTAGACTACATTTTCCGCAGCCATTGGCAAGGAAACAAAGTGATGCCTGTTGGAACTTAATCTGGGAACCCGCATGGCCATATCCACAAGAGGGTTTGTTTGAACTCCCCCTGCAAGTGACAGTCACCTGTGTTTTCCCCCATTCATTTCAATAGGACCAGTTTGATAGATGCACTGCATTTATTTTGGAATGCTTTAAAAATCCACAACTCCAGTTGTATGTATGATGCAAAGCTCATTTTGGTGTCTATATTGATATAAAAAAAATATATTTTCATAAATTGGTGTCCAGATTCCTTTCTAGTTATGTAATTTACTTATTGTCAATGTTGGTGCATGAAATGCTTTACACTTGTACCTCTGAGTAAGCCTGACTGCTCTTTACTACTCTACCAGGGTTGAGCTAAGGATTGCTGTTAAAGAATCCAAAGCCCACCAGCCGTATCGCACAATACTTCCACCTTGCAACGTATGCTGATCAGCTCTTGACATCAATTCAGCAGAGTTTCACTGGCCTCAGATGCTGGTGGGAAACCTCAGGTGCACACCGTACTGAAAGTGAGAGTGGAGTGGTGTGGCTCACTGGTTAGAGGCAGCAGACCCAGAAGCAGAGGACGGCCCGGGTTCAATTCCCGACGCCACAGGGTCGTGGACCAGGGCCAGCGGACTCGATAATTCTCGCCTCGGTGCCTACTCTAACCAGGGATCACACTCGGCAACTCTGGGCATTAGCTTGCCTCCTCTCCACAACGCCCCCCCCCCACATTCGCCGGGGATGCCTGGTTTCACCTTGGAGATACCCAGGAGGGACCATCTCACAGGGATAGCCAGGACGGGTTCCCCAGCAGTCTACAGCGCCACGACGCCTCAGGGCAGCAGTGCGCTCTACAAGAACACATACATTTACATGTCTGCTGAGGATAAATCCCTTGCCTCCTAAGAAGGGTTGGCACTCTTGTGAACTCAATATCGGCACCCCTTGCTCTGTCCTGCCTGATAATTTCATTGCCAACCACCTGGGCCTAAAATGAAGCAGTCAGTCTTATTGGTGACCTCAAACAAATGTTCCAAGTCGCTTGTCCTAAAGCACCTCCACTGGCTCTTCTATAAAGAACTATTCAAATTGAATATATTCAGGCTATCCTGTTTTAGGTTTAAACCTATAATAACTGATAAAACCCACCAAAAGAGAAATAGCCCTCACCAGTGTAAACAAATAAACACTGAATAAACACCTGCACAACCCTTAACTAAATGCCATTCAAAGAAAGGAAAAGATTGAAAGTAATTTTTTATTTTTTCCTGAAGGGGCCAATACAATGTTACAATATAACTTTGTTATACAAGGTAGCTAGCAGCAAGAAAGACTCTGCTAACATTCTGCTTGACTTTTTTGGTTTAAGAATGTCACTAAAATATTGTTTGTTCTTCCTTTTGCTTTTCTCAGTTTTGTGGGCTTTGGCCTAAAATTGCAGAACTTAGAAGTGTGTTTTAGGTCTTTAATCAGTTTATAAACGGTACAGAATCAAGAAATATCAAAATCGTATTTGATATTTTGGCTACGTTTGATTTTTTTCACTGATGGGTAAAATGGCTGGTTTCATAAGAATCTTTTCCAAAATGTACCATCACATTTACCCACAGAGAATGGGTAAAAGTGATCTATCAGCTCCCTTTTCTAGCTACTCGGTATTGATAGTAGGTGAATTGCCAAACACCCCAGGCTTCAAACATTCAATGCAAGGTGTAGTGACGGGTATATATGAAAAGGGTGCTGTCAACAAGCATCTGGGATAGTGGTGGAAACATGATACCAGACCTTTGGAAAACATGGAACACAGTATCACTTGGAATGCTTCTGCAAAAAGTTTATACCAAGTTTAACAAAGATTGGAGTGATATTGTATATGTAGTGATTTAGCTACGTATTTGAAAAAGTTGTGCGATGAACTGTCCACAATCTGGACCGGAGCGCAATTGCCTCCCTGTAACACATGAGTACTTAAAAACATTTCCCCAGTGGCCAATAAGTTTGGTCTGTGATGTGACCTGGGGCCGCAATTATGCCAACGGAGTGGAGGGAGTTGGCAGTAAGGTGGGTGTAGGGGAAGCAAAGCATGTACTTCTAGTGGCTGAATTGCACAATGGGAAATCAGAAAAACCTGGGATTCATCTCGGCTTCCCCACTTTAACAAATTGTGTGATCCTCGGCAATGGTTTTATTTCTCTTTTTCTTCATCATCACAAATATGACTGGAGGGAAGAATTAATGTTTCTAAATTCATGTTTGAAAACTATCACTTTTAAAATAATACATCTCAATATAATGTGTGATATAATATGATGCATTAACGTGAAACAGTTCTGTATGTTAAAGACACTTTTTAGGTCTTGCCTGAGCCAGCGCATGCGCTGCTCTGGCGAGACAGTAAGTGGGCTTTAAAAAGTCCGACCACATGCTTTTGCTTGTGGCCTAGAGCTTGCGGTTATGCGCACAGCCGCCATCTGGCTTTCCTCTCGCACAGCCGCCATCTGGCTTTCCTCTCGCACAGCCGCCATCTGGCGTTCCTCTCTTGTGCGCGCCTCTCTGGCAAGTTGCGCGAGCAGCAGCGTGGCCTGGTGCCAGCTGCATACCTCTCATTCCTTACGTGGTCGCGCTTGTGTTTTAGCACTTGTTATTAAAAACTTGGGCGCTGTGTCATTAGATACTAACCATGCCACATAAACCAGTGAGGCCGTGCTGCGCACCTCATCAAAGCAAGTGACCTGACCCAAGTCACATAACTGTTGGCGTGCTGCAAGCAGCATCCAGCAGAACCTTTGGGTCCGTGCCGAGAACATTAGTTACAACAAACACAACACTTCCTCGCCACCATTGGGCTGCAACCCTCTTTCAGACGTGAATTGACCCGTTTGAAATCCAACTGCCGCCTCGGATGACTGACCCTTCATAATGTCCGACCATCCCTAATGTTCTCCACCTTAGGTCAGTAAACTAATGTTCTCCACCTGAGGTCAGTAACGTTTTAAACTGACAAGCCAACTACCACCCGATCTCCCATCAAACGCCTCTCCACTTCCAGGATTAACCCTTAAACTGTGCCCCCAGTACACTGACGCATGTGAGTACCTACAGCCAATGAGTACTTTGTAAATCTCTGCCGAGCACTACGATTGGCTGAGATGTTGAGGATGCGCCAATTCCAGGTCTCTTTACACATTACGAGACCTCTGGCGATTTCCAGACTACCTTTTGCCGTGTGATTGGCTGTGGTGGGATCCGGAAGTCGCCAAAATTTGGGATTATTTTTATCCGTTAAAATATCAACAAGGGACAGTGGACATTTGGCAGAATTCACTGACAGCCCTTGTAAGTAATATGGAAACGTTTTAATTAATTGTCTTGTATTGTGACAAGTCCTTCCCCCCCCCCACAATACCCAATCTATACTCCCCTACCATTTTTCCCATTCACACTTGCCTTATCTCACTCGCTTTCATCGATACTCTTCCAAACAGCCTTTCATCCACTCCCACTCAACCATATCTAATTTGCTATAACTCCGTGCTTGTCATCGTTTCAAGACAAAAAAGGTGATATTAGTGCAGTGCAGCAAATGCCTTCAACGTGTCGCGGAGGTACCGGTAGCTGGTCCAGTTGACACCATTTTTGTACGTTGTTGCATTTTAATAGACGAGCAGCCAAAAAGAAGTAACAGGGCAACTGTGTTAAAAGAGAATCAAACAAACGCAAATGCTTATTGATTCCTTTCAGAGATGTGTGGCATTGCTCCAGGAAAATTATGTCCGACTGTAATTTTATTATGAGACTGAAGTCAGACTAAGGGATTACAGAAAACTGTGATGTCGCAGTCTGGACTACAGTCTGTCACATCACCACAGGAATCCAATAACAGACTTTGATATCAGTATAGACCCTAGACTATAAAGTCCAACCATGATCCCTTCATCAACTATTACATCGCCCCAAAAACCTGGTGCCAAATTATTCCACCGTTATCTCATGAAGTTTGCATCGGGCCAGGAGTCTTCAACTTTTTATGTCATAAGTTGTAGTCCATGAAAATCATCCGGAGCTACTTATCTTATTAGTGTTGTAATAATCGAGACCACATCACACACAATTGCATTAGTGGCCACCATATGTAAGATTACCATAAGTAATTACCTTCGTGCATCAGGAAAAGTTGCCAGCAGGAACATAAAGGCTTTCATAATTTGAAATGCCTATACATGGGTAATATTTAACGGACCGCTGCAGTGTCCAGTCTTATTGGAATAAGCATAGCGGACACAGCTGCCAAGAACCAGTCAGAGTTGACTGTTGGAATACTCAACCACTGTGTTTACCTTGAATATAAATAAGGTGCAGAATCTCTCTGTGCCACTTCTGCCCTGTTCAGCGTAAATTAATGTTGTTGCAGTAAGGATATTGTGCTGCATAACTAAATACTTATAAGGTCCCAAAGGAGAGACCTATTGGCTATGCCAATGCTTGTTGAATTTTGGAGAGAATATCATATATTCACACTTGTGCTGCAAAATGTCTTTTTAAAAGATGTTCCTACGGTTGAGCAGTACAGAATTTCCTAGTTAATTCCTTCCTTTAAACACACACTAACATTTAAATAGATGCTTGACTGTTTATTTGTCATCCTTTTATTGTTCGTGCTGAGACGAGTAAAGAGCAGCTCACTGATGCGGTTGTCCAGGGGGCTGCATGTAAAGCTCGGGAGGGCCGGACTTTGAGTAACAGTGCTGTAAGAGATCCGTGCCACTTGCTGGATGGTATACTGAAAGCATCTTTATGATCTTAGTTAATGAAGAATGCTCCATTATGGTCATCCCAACTGTGTCATTTCGCTGGTGGTTCCCAGTCCTAGAGGCCATGAACGCTATTTTATCCATGTGGTGACCATTAGCAGGATTTTTGCTAAGCGATGGCAAGAAATGCGAGTATCTTAAGTTGCATAATGATAGTGATAGTGATGTGAAAATAAAAGTACACTCTGCCGCATTCTTATATTTTTACTGGAAAATATGCCTGCTGTAATGGGCATAATCAAAAAAATAGTCTGAAAACAGCCTTGTCTTACCAATTGTTCAGTGTAGATGTGAAGCATCTCCTTGAGTAGGCTGAGCAATACTTTAAGTGACTTTGGCACTGCACAGGTACCATGGTAGATTGCTTGCCACTTGGGGAGCAATTCAGGAAATGTTATTTTGCCATGCATGACAGGCCTCGAAACATCAACTCATAATTGTGAGTGAGATTTTATCAGGTTGAGCTATTTTCAACATTTACTCATCCCTGCTGGCGAATTAAATTGAGCTGAAAGGAACACATGTTCTGTTCATTCTAAAAGTGAATGAGTAATAAAAATGCCTTGAAATCTTGTTTTACACATTTGCTGTCTGTTCAAGGACAGATTGTCTTTTTACTAATTGTTGCTTATCTATCTGTTCCTGGAAAAACATTTTAACAGCTTGCAAATGAATAGTACAATTTTAAAAAAAAATCCGGAATTTTGAAAACTTTTTTTTGTTGTAATTCTGAAGTGTGATGCAAACAGACTTGCATATGGGAAACATTCCTGCCCCTGCACTGATGACCATGCGGTTAATGAACTGAGGCAAGTCAGCTGTCATGTGTATCCTATACGTGGCCAGATTTATATATTCTATATGGAGCAAACGTTGAGTTTAGTCTATTGAATCAAACTAGAGTTTTCTGTCCAGTTGTGGAAATATGGATTTTTATGGTCAGTTATGTCCCCTATCTTGGACCCCAACGGTTTCATGTATAAACCATAAGTACATATATGTTCCCTCCAGTTCCAGTTATGAAGACGCAAACACATGTGCGTCCACCGTCAACATGTCCTCTTTCAGATCCGCCATGAATGGGCCGGATATTCTATTCCTAAGTATGAAAGGCCACCGGCTTTATATGGTTCATTTATCCCATTTTACAGTTCAGACGAGTAGGCCCTGATTCTGCCATCAAGTCTTTTCTGCCTTCTGCCTCTGAAAGCTCCAGTCTGAGCTCGCATCTGTACCCATGAACTTTGTCCTACTCCCTGCGCGGCTAACGGTGCCTGACTCCAGCCTGCTGCCTGCCAAAAACTGTATTTCACCTTCAAGATTATCTGCTTTGCTCCGCTCCCTATCCAATACATTCCTGTCTAGTAGTTTAAGTAGACATTCTCCCAGCTACCGAGCAAAGGGCCCGGCTTCTCTGTCTTCATGCAAGTAATTCATAGCCCTATTACTATGGAAGATTTCTGCCCTCGCATCTAGTGTAGACACTTAGACGCTTGTACACGCACTAACGGACAGTATAGTCAGTATAGAATAAGATTCTATCCTAAGAGACCTTTCTTTCTGGATAACACAGTTCTTTAAACATAGGATATTAGATATGATTTGGGATTAGGTTGACATAACCCCAGACTTCTGTCTCCATATGTAGAGCTAAATGTCAACTCCCCTTCACCCCCTAGTTGCACGTCAATCACACGTCATGCTGCTGCACGCGCATCTCTGCCAAGTATTTCTGCTGACATTGCGAAATTCTTTCATGGAACCACCCATTTATGACATCATAATCCAATGACGTTCTTTAAGTTACGCCCAGTTACACCCACTTTAGTTACGCATGTATGTTCTTATCTTGTTATCAACTGTTACGCCTCCGGCATCTGTTTCACTGTAATGCCTATTGTATATAAATGATTACTTGTCAATAAAGGGGGTCCTTCACTTCCTGAACCTTCGTGGTGATGGAATATGGAGCTCCTCAATTCGAATTGATTTTGGAATAAAGCCCGTTCCGAACCTCTAATACCACGGATTCTGCCTCTTATTTTACTGAGCTATTATTATAGATTTTCCGCATCAAATTAAGTCCCGGTAATTAAATTATTTACCACATATATGGCGCCCGAATAGGGACACTTTCTTATCTCACGCGCCGGAGGTGCGTTGCAGGCCCGGTCTCCTGTCACAGCTGGACGGACAACAACGCGTACCCACAGGATTTCCTGTATCTCCCTCCTGCCGAGCGGGGGTAACTGAGGCTGCGATCAACACCCAGACGAGGCGGTGAGAAGTGCGAAGTATCCCGACCAGAGCCTAGCTGAGAGAGCAAGATCCGAGGTATACAGAGGCCCACCAGTTCCGAAGTTCCGAAGTTCCAAAGTATCGAGTCGAGTCCAGTCCGGTCCGAGTCCAGTTCAGTTCAGTTCCGAGGCCTTCCGTTCCGAGCTACCCGGTGAGTACCATTGTCGGGGAGGCGTTCTGACGTGCACATAGGTTGTGCCGGTCAAGACGGGTTTGGGTACACACATCCGGTCTGCACTGTTTCAGCAGTGTATCTGTACTGTTTAGCAGTATATCAAGTATGTCTAGTATATGAAGTCAGAATTATCTAGTTAGTATCGAGTATCATGCTTAGTGAACGGCCATCATTGTTGTTCATTAAATGTTAAATGTTTTAAATACGTTCTGCATATTGTGGTGTGAATGACTGTTCATTATTGTGTTTCGTTGTATTGAACGTGTTCAAAATTAGGTATCAGATCAGTTCTCAAAATGCCGCTCTTTTCGAAATTAAGACAGATCAAAACTAGAAAAGGGGTACTCGAAGAAGCTGTTCCCATTCCTCCTAGGGACACTCCAGGGTACTTTATGTATCATAAACATGGCCTAGACGCCATATTATTTCTTGATTTATGGGTAGACTACACCAAGGAATTACCAGAAAGTCAGAGGTGGCCCGCAGCTGGGACCTGGGATGCAGATTGCATCGTGAAAGTAGAGGAAGAATTATGGAAAAAGAAAGCTAGACAATCACAGAAAGACGCCATTGAATTATGGCGTAAAGAATCGCATAGACGTACAGAAAAAGCACGTAGACGGGAAGAGAAGAGTAAGGAGAATTTAAATAAAGTTCGAGAAAATATATTAATTGAAGAAGGTACTCGAGTAAAATCAGAACAAGTAGACAGACAACGAAATGCCCTCATGAATGGTATGTATCCTCTCCTGGCCGGAGGATTACCTAAGGCTACTCCGGAGATACCAAAAGACTTGCCACCCCCATTGTTCCCGATAAAGGTACATCCCAAAGGGCATCCCAGAACCGCAGAAGATGTTTTTCTTTCCTCTTATTTAGACGACGCAGCTCCCGAGTATGCTAATGCTGCGCCACATAGACCGCCTGCAGAGGGGGTTCAACGCCAAGACCCTCTTCCGTCTGTACCTCCGCAACAGCAAACTCCGACACAAGTTCAGGCAAGCACATCTGCTTCGACATCTGTATCCACACCTATAGTTGCTATATCACGTTCGACGAATCCTTTCACATCCAGCACCCCAGGTGGGGCTACCGGAGGTACATCAAACATTTTTTCCACGCCACCCAGAGTAAATAAACTTTCCTTTCAAGAATTAGCCCACCAACGTACGCCCAAACTAGTAACTCCCAACACGTTCAAAGAACTTCTAATAGATTGTAGATATGACCCTGTGCCCGGAAAAGGGGACGAAATGATGCTAGCATCATTACGTATCCGACGAGCTGCTATATATTTAGGGAAGCTACCAGGAATGACTACACACTTAGAAAATATATATCACTTTGTCCAGTCAGGGCGAGATCCTGAGAGTATTAACAGAGCCATGGAGTACCAAAAAGTGGAAATACAGGGGGAACTGTTACGTTTCCTCATAAATTGTGTGATCAGAAATCAAGACCAACCAGGGGTAAATCCGAAAGAAATGCAAATTCTTACCACATGGAGTCAGAATATATCAGAGGGGAGACATGATAAACGATCATGTATAGTAGCTATGTGTCGAAAGATCCGCAAAGAAATAGAACGAATACACGAAGAAAGATTAGCAGTAGACGAACCTGAACAAACCGAAGACGAGGAAGAATTAGAACTGCCCACAGGACAGTTAGAAACCATGGCCTATGTAGGTAAAGGAAGATCTTGCAATAATACTAGATGCTTCACTGATCCGATACGTCCGGTACGTCCAGATAATAGCAGAAATTTCCAAACTCCTATAATAAATATAAGGTCCCCCGAACATTCGTTCCAAGCCGCTGACAACCTACTCCGAGAACGAAGGGGTTATCATATACTCGATTCTATGGACGAACAAGAATTAGCCAGGTCAGCCGTTCATTGGGTTGATAGTCCCGGAAAATATAGTGATGATACATTAGCACACACGTTTTTGAACCTCGCCCCAGATGAACAGCGTTTAGCTGGTATCTATATGATTCAACAACTCCTTATATTATATAAAAGCCAACACTCCGACCCTGGTCCCTTACCTGATATATTGACTAAATTACTCACGAATAAATGGAGAGGTTCAGGTACTGAGCTAATTAGAGAAATACTAGAATCCAGAAAGCAGTACATTCTTTTTGTATGTCCCGAACATGTTTCACTGCCCATCAAGGAAAGAACGACGTACTATATGGATAGACAGAATCCCTTACGCGAAGTCCACCCGATAAAAGGTGAGGACAATCAGTTTAAACGTGTGTTTGTATACACACCCATATCTAAAATAGAACTATTGGAAATGAAGAAGGTGGTGCCCAGTCATGACAAAGACCCAGCGGGTTTCCACCGAGAAATTAAAGACATGTTACTCATGGGAGAGTATACCTACCCCGACATTATGACAATATTGAAGGTATTAATGCCTGCGGGCATTTATGAAAAACTAAAGGAAAAGGATTGGGAGGTGGGAGACCAAAAGATAGATTGGACAGCATTAGAAAACGAAGAAAAAGCTCGAGGTCCAGGTGCAGGGCTTGGGGAGAAGACCAAAACACTACCAGGTTTACTAGTACAGGTACTGCCACGTTTATTAACTACGAAAAAGGAAGATTGGGGTGCAATCTCAGCCTGTAAACAGAAACCAGACGAGGACACTAGTGATTTCTACGCCCGATTCGAAAAATGTTTTGGTATAAATAGTGGAATAAAAGCAAATAGCGAGTCGTATCCACATCTGTTTGTGACAAAGTTAGTTGAAAATTCTTTGCCCCAAGTTAAGAATAGGGAATTGAAATTCGAGAGTACCTGGCAAGGTAACACTCCGTTACAAATGCTACAGTACCATCACAATAGAATTAGAGAGGAACAAGAACATGAACAAAGACGCATGAAAGACACGAAAATGAAAATGCTAGTTTCCCAGACAGTTCCAGCTGACGGTCATAAAAAGGGTATGACACAGTCCAGTGTTTCAACAGGCCCTGTAAAAGGGACATGGAACTATTGTAGACAGCCAGGTCATTATGTACACGATTGTCCAGTTTTAAAACATAATATCGCCATAGGTAATACAAAAGAAAGACCACGACCACTTAGACAGGATCAGAACCAACAAGGAGCTCCGCAGCATGCACAGTCCATGCCAGCTCCGCAACAGTCTCTGCCGGCTCCACCACTCCGTCCACCACCGCAGCCTATTGCTGCCACACAAACAACGACACAACAGATGTACCAGACCGCACAGTATGACTATCCTGATTATCAACGATATTCATGAAACAGCCTAGAGGGGGAAGTTGGCTTACCCCTTATTGAGGTCCCTGTAGATCAAGAAGGACCTTATGTACACAGTGAACTATTAGGCCAAGATAGAAAAATTTTACTTGATACAGGGGCAAGCCGAACAACAATAAAACGTAGTGAAGTTCCAGGGGCACCCCTCTCAGGCTCACAGAATATTTCCCTTGGCTTTTCAGGAAAACCTATCGTTAACGAAGTATCACAGCCTCTTCCCCTTACGATTGGTCCATTGACACGAACTACAGATTTATTGCTTACTAAATCATGCCCAGAAAACTTGTTAGGTATAAAAACTTTGAAAGCTCTAGGAGCTATAATATGTTGTTCTCCGGAAGGAGTAAGATTGTTTTTACGTGATTTCAAAGGGCACTATGTGTCCCGAGACATGGATCACCGACTGCAGACTTTACCCACACATTTATGGGCACAAGGCCCTACAGATGTTGGTTGCATGAACATTACACCATAGCGAGTCACACTAAAGGCAGGAGTGGTACTACCACGAATGCGACAATACAAGTTACCACCAGATGCTGTAGTGGCTTTACTGCAAATCATTGACGAACTTATTACCCAAGGAGTGGTTGTGGAAACAGACTCCAATGTATGTAATTCACCGATAATTCCGATTCTTAAACGAACTGATCCAAAGGCCCCGCCAGTATACCGATTGGTTATTGATCTGCGCGAATTAAATAAATGTATTGTACCACAATACCCCGTAGTTCCAGACATTTCTTCATTACTGACAGCTATTGATTCCGAAGCAACATTCTTTACTGTAATTGATCTCAAGAATGCCTTTTTCAGCGTCCCAATAGATCCGGAAAGCCAATACTTGTTCGGATTTAGTTTAAATGGACGAAGCTTTAAATTCACACGCGCTCCCCAAGGATTCACAGAAAGCCCCAGCATCTATAGCCAAGCACTGAAACGAGAACTTGACAGTATACACATGCCAGTCAACACTGCCCTGCTTCAATATGTCGATGATCTGCTGATCACCGCTAGAAGCGAACCTGAATGTGAAAAAGCCTCACTGACGGTTTTACATTTTTTGGCCGAAAAGGGGCACAAGGTGTCCCCTTCTAAGCTGCAATTCTGTGTCCAGCGAGTTGTTTACCTTGGTCACTCGCTGTCCAAGGAGGGAAGGCAGCTTACACCAGATCGCATCCAGTTAATTGCTAACATGCCAATACCCAAGACACAAAAGGAGGTGCGGGCTTTTATAGGCCTCACTTCATATTGTAGGCAGTGGATCCCTCAGTATGCATTTCTAGCAAAACCACTCATTCAGTTGACAACACAGGAGGCAGCCACATCGACTGTCCTCCCTTGGACTCAGGAACATACACAAGCTTTTGAAAGCCTAAAGAAAGCTTTATGTCAAGCACCCGTTTTAGCAACACCATGTTACTATAAACATTTTACACTCTTTGTTACAGAACGCGAAGGTACTGCTTTGTCAGTACTCACTCAGGAACAAGCAGGATCACACAAACCGTGTGCTTATTTTTCTAGTACATTAGATCCCGTAGCTCAGGCTCTGCCTGCGTGCCTGAAATCAGTGGCAGCAACAGCTTTAGCAATCAGACAAAGCGATGCCATAGTGTTAGGACACCAATTGACAGTACAAGTACCACATGCAGTAGAGGTTCTCTTGAACCGCACACAGACACAACACTTGACTATAGCACGACTCACTGGTTACGAATTAACATTGTTTCAGCCACATATAGAAATCAGACGTTGTAGTACATTGAATCCTGCCACACTGTTACCAGTAAACGGAACAGACCCACTTGCACATGATTGTATTGAAGTTATCACTATCACGACGAAACCTAGACAAGACTTGACAGACGTCCCATTGTCAGATCCAGACATGACGTTGTATGTAGATGGGTCATGTATGAGAACAAGTACAGGAGAATTAGTGGCCGCGTATGCAGTCACAACAGATACTGAAGTTATTGAAACAAATCGCATAAATACCTTGTCCGCTCAAGTAGCAGAGCTCGTCGCTCTGACACAAGCCTGTATTCAAGCTACGAATAAAAAAGTCAACATATATACTGATTCACGTTATGCATTCGGAGTTGTACATGACTTCGGCGTGCTGTGGCGAGAGAGAGGTTATTTAACTTCTCACGGTACCCACATTCAGCACGGACCCCTTATTCATGCCTTACTAGATGCAATACATCTACCCACTGCAATATCAATTATGAAATGTAAAGCTCATACGAAAGTTACTGATATCATTTCCCAAGGCAATGACCTAGCTGACAGAACAGCTAAACAGACTGCTCAAACCCACACGTCTGACATGACAAAGACAATAGTTCCGACACCAACACATTGCATGACGGTTAAGGATCCCGCTCTTGACGTAATTGACATACAGACACATGCTACACCAGATGAAATAAAGAAATGGACTGAATTAGGAGGGACCCAAACGGATCAAGGATGGATGACGAAGGAAAAATCTGTGTGGTTCCTTCCTGATTCAATGGTCCAAGTTATCATTAACACTGTACATAGTCCAGCGCACCTAGGAGAAAAAGCTATGCTAGACAGCATTCAACACATTTGGTTCAACAAACATTTACGAGCAGCAGCTAAACAAAAAGTCCGTACCTGTATGATCTGTTGTCAGTTTAACCCAGGTAAAAGCATTCCCGTAGAACAGGGTGGATTTCAGCCTCCTGATCACTCTTTTGAAGTCCTCCAGATGGATTATATCCAGATGGAACGATGTCGAGGATTCAAATATGTTCTCGTAGTTGTCTGTGCTCTTTCCCGTTGGACAGAGGCATACCCGGTTTCAGATTACACTGCCCCGACTACTGCCAAACAGTTGGTTCGAGAATTCTTCCCACGATACGGTTTACCACGTGTTGTCTACTCAGATAACGGCCAGCCGTTCTCCTCCGAACTAATGAAACACGTTTCACTTTTGTTAGGCTATCAGTGGAGATTTCACTGTGTCTGACACCCCGAGGCAGCAGGTCTCGTGGAACGACATAATCAAACTCTGAAAATTAGATTGTCCAAAATATGTAGAGAGAAAGGTGTCGACTGGGTAGTAGCCTTACCAGTTGCACTCTTTTACATGAGAATGGTAGCGCACTCTCGAACAGGGCTGTCCCCTTATGAGGTGGTCTTTGGTAGACCACCAAATATGTGGGGGACGCCTATACCACGAAAAATAACTGATATTGACTGTAACATGCTGACAGATTACTTGGCTTCCTTGATGTCTGCACTACAATCTTGTCGTTCACAGGTAGCTGCAGCTTTTTCCGACAACACCGAGGTGAAACCCCATGACGTAATTCCAGGGGACCTGGTGTTAGTGAGGAATTTTGACCGGAAATCTCAGCTTGATCCTAGGTGGAAATCGCCTCAACTCGTACTGCTAACGACGAGGACAGCCGTGAAGATCGAAGGTCGAAAAGGCTGGATACATTCAAGTCATATCAAGAAATTTCATGGACTACCGTCCGATGTAAATGACACACCTTGCGTGTCTTCACCGATTGACTCAAAACTTCCTTTGGTTGAACTGAATAACAATGAACAATATAAACTAAAACTTCGGTCTAACAAGTCAGGCAATTTGATTGTTTAAGTCCTCTCCAAGGTGAATCGGTCAAATTTGTCTCTGACATGTATCCCTTAGACCTGTATAGAGAAAGAAACAGAAGGATGAAGTTGAAACAACATGCGTACTGTAAATCACTGCGTAGTCATTGCACAGTGACGTTATTAATTTTGTTTTTCTTAAGTCTTTTAATAATTATTGCAAGTATATTGTTGCACATATATTATCCTATTTCTAAACATGTTTACAATGTTACTGCTGAACATTCTTTTAGCGAATTACCCCCGCATGAGTTGTCATATAGATTTGCGCTGCGCAACAACACTTTTATTAGTATGTTACATCATTCCCATCAGGTTAGCAATGCTACAAATTGTTGGATATGTGGCCGATTCCCTCCCTATCAGAACTATAAAGGAATTCTGCCTCTCTTCCTATACCCGTTCACACACAATGGCTCCTGTGGAGCATGGTTTAGTCTAATTAATTCCCAAGATTCGAATTCCGCAGTTTATCAAGACAACTGGGTATGGGGAAACCTGAACTTAGTTTTACTTAAAGTCTGCTACCCTAACAAGGAGGGACTTCCCAAAAGAACAGGAACTGATCTAGAAAATGAAGTATATGGATTAGGTAATTTCACGCTTAATCTCATGATCTTGAATGTCGAATCCGAACCTGCACCAATTTTGCCTACTATGTCAGTATTTCCAGTTAAAGGTGAATTATGTATAAGAAAGAATGGCTCTATACACATGGGACACAGTAAATGCACCACTGTAATAGAATTCAGTGATCAAGGCAAGTCTACATTTAGAGCTTCTCGCCATTCCTACTTTGTATGTGGTCAGACTGCATATATACGTTTGCCTCTAGATTGGGATGGTACCTGCTACATTGGATTCCTTTTGCCACCTGTTTTCCTAGCTCCTCCTGATTATCATAGAAATACTCATTTAGTACACAATAGAGAACGGAGAGATCTCCCAATAGTCGATTACACTGAGACAGCATGGGAAAAATACACAGATTTCAATAAAGGTCTCTTTCCCTATATAGGTACAGTTACCAATAGTAAGCTGATACGTAGATTAACCAGAACCCTTGAAGCAGTAGTGAACGAAACTATTTCCGCCTTAGGCAATTTAACAGAAGAGCAGTCTGCTATGCGGATTGTTGTGCTTCAAAATCGTCTTGTCCTTGACGTCATCCTGGCCGATAGGGGCGGAGCTTGTAGGGTCATCGGATCAAGCTGTTGCATTTTCATACCAGAAAATTCGCCATCTGTATATAAAGCCATAACTCGCCTTCATAAGATTGTAAGCCAGATACACCAGAATCCAGGCACCTGGACTTGGTCCAGTTGGTTTTGGAGTGTATTATCTACCTTTGGATGGAGGGTCCTATCCTTCCTAGGTATTGGCTTTCTCATACTATTCAGTTGCTGTTTATGCCTACAATGTGGACCAGCGATTTGTGGTCTGTGTGCCACCTCGTGTATCCCACATCCAAGTTTTCATTCAAGATTCCGGAAGAAGAAAGAAGAACAAATGATGCTATATGAACAGATCAACGGATTGATGAAGATTGATATCTCTTAAAGGCAAGTAGGGGACAAGGAGGGAATGTGGAAATATGGATTTTTATGGTCAGTTATGTCCCCTATCTTGGACCCCAACGGTTTCATGTATAAACCATAAGTACATATATGTTCCCTCCAGTTCCAGTTATGAAGACGCAAACACATGTGCGTCCACCGTCAACATGTCCTCTTTCAGATCCGCCATGAATGGGCCGGATATTCTATTCCTAAGTATGAAAGGCCACCGGCTTTATATGGTTCATTTATCCCATTTTACAGTTCAGACGAGTAGGCCCTGATTCTGCCATCAAGTCTTTTCTGCCTTCTGCCTCTGAAAGCTCCAGTCTGAGCTCGCATCTGTACCCATGAACTTTGTCCTACTCCCTGCGCGGCTAACGGTGCCTGACTCCAGCCTGCTGCCTGCCAAAAACTGTATTTCACCTTCAAGATTATCTGCTTTGCTCCGCTCCCTATCCAATACATTCCTGTCTAGTAGTTTAAGTAGACATTCTCCCAGCTACCGAGCAAAGGGCCCGGCTTCTCTGTCTTCATGCAAGTAATTCATAGCCCTATTACTATGGAAGATTTCTGCCCTCGCATCTAGTGTAGACACTTAGACGCTTGTACACGCACTAACGGACAGTATAGTCAGTATAGAATAAGATTCTATCCTAAGAGACCTTTCTTTCTGGATAACACAGTTCTTTAAACATAGGATATTAGATATGATTTGGGATTAGGTTGACATAACCCCAGACTTCTGTCTCCATATGTAGAGCTAAATGTCAACTCCCCTTCACCCCCTAGTTGCACGTCAATCACACGTCATGCTGCTGCACGCGCATCTCTGCCAAGTATTTCTGCTGACATTGCGAAATTCTTTCATGGAACCACCCATTTATGACATCATAATCCAATGACGTTCTTTAAGTTACGCCCAGTTACACCCACTTTAGTTACGCATGTATGTTCTTATCTTGTTATCAACTGTTACGCCTCCGGCATCTGTTTCACTGTAATGCCTATTGTATATAAATGATTACTTGTCAATAAAGGGGGTCCTTCACTTCCTGAACCTTCGTGGTGATGGAATATGGAGCTCCTCAATTCGAATTGATTTTGGAATAAAGCCCGTTCCGAACCTCTAATACCACGGATTCTGCCTCTTATTTTACTGAGCTATTATTATAGATTTTCCGCATCAAATTAAGTCCCGGTAATTAAATTATTTACCACACAGTAGACATGCTGAACTCGCGTATTTGCAGGCTCTCTCATATGTGAAGAAGAAAATGGCGTCTCAGTGAATTATAATACTTGCCCAGGATCACATAATTTGAAAACAGTTTATGGGTCAAGAGCATTGTAATTGGGTTGAGTGGATTATTTAAGTCACTAGACCTGCAGGTCTAGTAACATCATTAGGATTTTTTGAGGCCTGCATGAGAAATGGCTTGCAATGATGCACAGAAATGTCCCTTCACCAACCGTAGCATTTGAAGTCAATGAAGCCTCCCTAAAGGGGAATTTTCTTTAGTTTGAAAAGTACTGCTTCATTTTTGACCGCTTCAATAACTCTGAAGGCATATGCACCCAGTTCAATGCATATGTTGCTGAACCTGTCCCAGGGAATCGCAGTCGTCTGGTGCGCCAGTATTGGCATGGAAAGCTATGTCGGCGGCCAGAGATTAAAATTGTGTACTGGCTGTTTTGGCGTTGTCTTTCTCAATTGCCAATGTTGAGAGGGCCTTTTCAGAAATAAAAATGTATTTGGACCTCATGCACTGTTCGTACACTGTCGATATACCATGCGCTATCAGTGCAAAAAGCAAGCAACACTAAAAGCAAAACTTTCCATTTAACACTGGAAAAACACTGTTTCTAATGGTGCAAAATTGTATAACCACTAACCTCTGTTATTTAAAGGTAAATGTTGATCCTTTTAACTCTTCTCTTGAACCGGTTTTAAATAGAACTAATGCTGATTACTTTCTTCAACAGCTCCCTTGATGATCGCGAAATGTTATTGCTTAACTTCTGTAGTCCTTGTTCTTAACCTCTAACGATCTAAACCTTTGTCTGATGTGCTCAAAAGGATGTGCCCGAAAGGACCTCACAGCCTGAGACGAATGCTGTCCATAACAACAAATTTCTTGACTTGTTGAGCAAAATTAGTGGAACCCAACAATTCTCTCATGGGGGGGGGTGTCTGAATAAGGGAATGGAAGTATTTACAGGATGCCAGTGTTCTTACTTACTTTCCCTTGAAAGACTACAGGTCAAGGTATTCGGTTAGTGCAACTCTGCTCAGTAGCTGGTCGTACAATTCAGATCAAGGTCGCTGCGCATACACAATTTCTGAGTTCTACACTTGGTTGTTTCTTTTACTTGAACAATACCCACTAGAATGTGCCCACTGGTCGCATGCTCCCATGCTACATCTGGTCAGATAAGGCGGCGTTGCCCACCAGAGGCCAGTGATCTGTGTCCCTGGCCCCAGTGATGCACGGTTACTTGAGACCTCAAGAGGTCCGTGGAGTAATCCTGGTCCGCATAAGGTCTGACAGAATGAAGTTGACTTAAAGTTGATCATTTTTATTGTTTGCTAGAAACTGATTTAAAAACATTTAATTGAAGGATAACAAACTTCCTATGCTTGCATGAACAGTTTCAACATAATTTGTAATTGTTTAACATATGGGCACACAGCATGGATTTCATTTTGCGCTATTATATTGCATATTTAAAATGACCCCGGTCATGAAAAGACTAGTAATAAACATGTCTTTGTTGTATCCGCATCACAGATCTGTTGACAGGCTAATGTGTGCTAGCGCTCATGTTTGAGAGTGCTGCTCTGTTGCATGGACGGGCTAACCCCCCTACCTGCCCCCTTGGTATTTGTGTTCCTCTGTGGTGGCCTAAAGGCAACTGGCATTGTACATGCCCATGGTGTTTTAGGATCTTTAATCCTGCTTTGCATTACCATCTCTACAGATTTCCTGCCCATGAAATGTGACGCGTGCGAACAGATTTTCTGCAAAGACCACATCGCGTACATCCAGCACTCGTGCACATCTGCCTACAAGAAGGTAACTGCTGATCGCTCTTGACTGCTGGTTCCGGAAAACCTCCTGATATCTTCAGGCTAAGCTCACTCTTTGTCTTCATGTGCTGTGTTATTGCTGTCGTCATTTTCACTATTCTCTCTTCCATCGTTAGCCCCACTTCACTCATCCTTCCCTGCCCATGAATGCTGTGTTGATACTACTGGCCTGTACTCTGTGTATGTTGCTACATCTGTACCTGCTGCTCACTCTGCCCAGCTTAACTCTGTAACTTTGTATGCTCTGTGCAAAACACTCGCTGCTCTTACACAACTGTCTGAGCTCTTTCCTTCCACTCTTGAGCTCAAAGGATTCTTCTTTCCACACCTTGCCAGGAGCCTACAGCAGGCTCTGTTTGAAATCTTGCATATGTCTTTTTTTAGAAGACGCTTTCGGCACCCAGGCATGTTTGTCCCCTCCCGTATTTTGCTGTTGTGTGCTGATTGTTGAATTCTTCTATGTATAGATATAGGCTGACCACTCATTCCTGTACTGCTGTTCTCTTACATGACTCTGGCTTCCTCCTGCCTAATTAAGTGTGGAGACAAACTCTGAACAAGTTACTTGTTGCGGGTACTAAATACTCTGCAGTGAGCTTAACTCTGAGCTCGCAACATGCCTCTTAGTCCGTGTGTCAGTCACCCCATGCCGAATGTCACCCTTGCATCGCTTTAATACAACTGGCCAGTCAATAAATGTACACCTCCTTTCCGTTCATGCTTTGCTCTGGTCCATTTGTTATTCCTTTCTACTAGATCGAACCACTTTCTCCTTTTTCTGCTTCTGACCTTGCACCTCTTTCATATATTCCTTGGGATGTGACTGAATCGTCTGGCATTCCCAGTCTACTGTCTCTTCTGACTATTTCTGAACACAGGGCAAGGACTGCAGTCCTGCTTCCTCCTTACCTGGCTTACTCTTCCCTGATTTAGACTGGCGCTTTACTTCTATCATATTTTCCTTTCGTCTGCGATTCCTTATGCGCCCCACCCCCGATGCCCAAATAGCTTACGAAGGCTGGTGCGCTTGGTCGTCTCTTGTGATTATACATCACTGCTCTCCCCCGCTCTACACCTAGTATGTTCTTATGCACCTGTGTGCTTGTATTTTCAGGATGTGCAGGTGCCTGTTTGTCCACTCTGTAACACCCCTATCCCAGTGAAACGAGGACAAATGCCAGACATTGTCGTTGGGGCACACATCGACCAGGACTGTAAGTCTGATCCCGCTCAGCGGAAACGCAAGGTAGAGTTTCTCTCAGCAACTTTCTTCCGCATGGTATTTTGTCCCACACATTTAATTTCAGATGGAGAATGAAGCCAAAGTTGTGCCTGAGATAATTTTTGACCTTCGGAACCTGTAACATTAAATATCTCAATTTAGGTGTGGCAAATAACAGAGTAAAGCTTGTTGAAATTAATTCCCGCTTCTGGGAACCACTATGCTGGAAAGTGTCTTAAAACTTTATTTCTCCATCATGGGTTTCTTCTGATATGCAAAACCTTTACATTCCACTCCATCAGGGAGAAACACTGAATACACTTTCTTTTGGTTTCAATAGATATCCAAGCAAAGAACAGTTGTAATTGTTAGTTGTACAGGATTAAATGGGTTTCTGCAGATAGGATTTAAATGCCATCTGCATATAAATGCACAGGTTGCTTCTTTTCTTTGGACACTCTTGGGTTAGAAGGTGACTGGATGACGGATCCTTGCTCTCTGCTTCATTCCTCTGTGCATTGTTCAACATGTCTAATCCATCTCCCCCTTCTTACATTCACTGTTCGTGTGGTGTTTGCTAGACAATCCCTAGGGCCTTCAGTTTGCTCGAAGGAGTTTCAGGGAGGCTGTCACTTTATGGTATGCAGTGACTTCCCTAGGATGCTCACTGCCTTCTACTCTATTGTAACGAGCCTCTTCCTCCCTAGGTTTGATGCTGGTTGATAGTTACAATAACATCCTGTGCGAACCATCTTCCCCATGGTTTACACTGAGGTGAAAATGAAACTAAAGTAATGGCTGCCATGTGCTGATGGGGATTTGGAATGTTCTTGGGGAATAATGGGCCAAATAAGTAAATGTATTTAACGATGTGGGTGGGCCCTGCTCCTTTTACATCCGATCCGCCATGACAGGCAGGGGTATTCCAATAAGATTGATGGTTTCCTTCATGGTCAACTATTGTTACAGGTAAGGAACCTCTTCATTCTGCACATTGCTACTCGACTCTGAGGTGGGAAGGGTTGTAATTGCCACTTTGGTTGGCACCACTCTTCTGGGACAGTGTGAGCAACGAGGTATCTGCATTCAGCGTGTTTTTTATTTATTCCAGTTTTTGTCGTTTTTGGGGGAGCTGTTTTTGTCTGTAGCTCTTTCTGCAGTTAGCACGTTGTGCAGCGATGCTCCATTTTCACATCTGAGCTGGGCCACTGACCTCTGTGTTGATATAATTTGCTTCTGTTTAGATTTATACCAACAGGTGTTTGAAGCCAGGCTGCAAGCAGAAGGAAATGATGAAAGTGATCTGTGATCAGTGCCGTGGCAACTTCTGTTTGAAACATCGTCATCCTCTGGACCATGAATGCAATGGCAGCATTGCTCCCCTCTCCAAAGCTGGGTAAGCACATGTCTCATTCCTACCTTCGATGGCTACTAAAAACTGAGCTGCACTTATTCTGTACCTGATAAGTGGTTGCTTTGGTGAGATGAGGCTCATGTTGCCCAGCCAGTTATTCATATTGAGTTAGCATTTAGCTTCTTCATCTAATTTGCCTAGTTCTCGACCAAGCTACAAAAACAAATATACTTGTTATGTTCTAATAGTCTGTAGTTGTGTGTGCAGTATAAATTCGAGGCATGTGGGCTGCTGAATTCATATCTGTGCATAGATCGCCGCCTAGTGTTGGGTCCGGATGATTGCACATTGTTGTCCTGGAAGAGTCTTCGAAGTATCACGAGATAGGTGGCTCCTCCCCTGGACTACAGTGCGCATGGGCATCCCCTCCATCCTTAGATTGTTTTTTTCCGCCATTGGGTTCGGATGTCCTAATCTTAGCTCTTAGAGTATTTAGGCCTTTATTCGTCGGTATTGTTTTCGTTCGGCGCCGAGTAGTTTCATCGAAGTTAGCCATTTGCCCTTCGACGTCCGAGGCCCGATCAAGATCGACGATGGAATCAAAAACATCGAATAGCCCCTTCAAGCGTTGCCCTCTTTGCAACGCTAAGTATGCTCGCTTCGACGTGCACCCGGTGTGCAACAAGTGCCTCTCTCCAAACCACGACGAAGCCACCTGCATGGCGTGCGCCAGGTTTCGATCGAAGAAGACCCTTCGCATTCGTCGAGCAGCTCAGCTCGAGGCGCAGAAAGCGGCGCTGCACCCGGACAACATCTTCGGGACCGAAGATGAGGAGGTCGTGGACCTTGAAGTTCAGGGAGAGATGTCGGATCCGGCGTCGGAGCGTGAATCCGACTATGATGCCGAAGACGAACATATAATAGATGAAGAGGAGGATGACGTCGTCGTACAGGTAGGTGACGACGAAGAGGCCCTTGGGGCCGAGGAGGTTGGCTCAGAACATGAGCTAGGCCCTCAGGTCGCCACAGGGCCGACGGAGGCACTCGATAAGGCTCAGGTCGCGGGATCGCCACAAGGCCTTACCCAAGATCATTCCTCTCGTTCTTCCGCCCCGCATAAACGCCCGGCGTCTAACTATTCTAAAGAGCCATCGGTATCCAAAGCGCCATCACTCGATCAACGAGAATCGAAACTGAAGGCAACGGCACCGAAATCGAAACCGAATGTAAAAGAGTCTCTCCACGGCGACCAGGCCTCGAAGCCCTCGGAGCCGAAGACACACAAGACGGCTGTCGACGCCAAGAGAGGTCATGGGGACGTCGAGCCAAGGGCAGCGCCTAAACTCAAAGCCAAGGTCGCCGACCCCAAAGTATCGGCACCAAAGAGCGTCAACACAGATATGGAGGGCGGCCATCGAGAGCCAACCCATCCCACTATTCTGGTCCAGAAGACGTCATCTGGTACGGGGCTTGATGCCACAACGAAGAAGGCGTCGAAGGACCGTGTCCAATCCACGACGCCATCGCCCTTTGTCAAGCAGAAGGTGTCGGAGTCGTTATTACGCATCCACGACAAGGCTTCCAAACTGGTGCGAAGACAGCCCCGCAGCCGAAAACGGTCAGCGCGGTTCACATCGCGTCGACTCATATAAAGTTCGGCCTCCCACCAGCGGTGCCGCAGAAAATGTTCGACGCAAAGAAGGGTCTCGACCCGCAAGAAGCTCTCGACCCGAAGAAAACTGTCGCTGCACCATCAGGAATACAGATGGGACAGAGACCTGTTGCAGTGCCTCACGACGAGGTTCCACGGCAGTTTATCGACGCCACCACTGGTAGACTTTCCGTATACAAACGGAAAATCGTAACAGACACCAATAGAGCCATACAAGATTCCATTA
The DNA here is from genome assembly GCF_964204655.1 of Triturus cristatus. Taxonomy (NCBI): domain Eukaryota; kingdom Metazoa; phylum Chordata; class Amphibia; order Caudata; family Salamandridae; genus Triturus; species Triturus cristatus. The sequence goes on from NC_140584.1 coordinate 1,202,967,441, forward strand.
AAAAAAAGAGAACCACATCACCAGTTCTGGTGGAACATATTCAATTTGGCACCCCAGAAACTCAGCCATTCTCGCCCACACACTGTGATACGGATGATGGTGATGCTGAGGGCACTTATCCTGTGGATACTGACCCTGAGGACCAAAACCAACCTTGGGTGGACAATACGGATGCAGGGGACACACATACTGCTCCGGACACACAGGCATATGTGGCAAAAACATCTCCTACAGAGGACACTGCTGCTTTCAATGCCTTAATTGAAAGAGCCGCCAACAATCATGACTTACAGCTCCACACTGATCCTATTGAGGACGACTTTCTAATGGATACCTTCTCTACTTCAGAAAGATCTGTGAAAACTCTGCCCATGCTGAAGGGGGTCCTTAAACAGGCTAATGACATTTTTAAGGCGACCACTAGGGCGAGAGTCCTTAACCCTAGAATAGAAAAAAAATATAGGCCAGCTCCAGTGGACCCTGCCTACATAAAAGGACAGTTGCCTTTAGACTCATTGGTGGTTTCCAATGCTCGGAAGAGAGCCAACTCACAGACAACGGGTGATGCTTCTCCCCCCGACAAGGAGTCTAAGGTCTTGGAAACATCAGGAAAGAGGGTTGCTGCACAGGCAGCTAACATCTGGAGAATTGCCAACACTCAGGCACTTCTCGCTAGATACGACAGGGCGCATTATGATACCCTAGAGACACTGCTGCAGCACCTCCCAGATCAGTATAAAGAAGGAGCGGAGACACTTATTAGAGAAGGGAAGCTCATTAGTAACGCTTGCATTAAATGCGCTCTTGACGCAGCTGACACTGCAGCTAGGGCTATCAACACCAGCGTCATGTTAAGAAGGCATGCTTGGTTGAGAATCTCGGGATTCAAACCAGAGATACAAACTACTATACTCAACCAACCGGTCAACCCTAACTCCCTCTTTGGCCCCGAGGTTGACACCACCCTAGAAAAGATAAAGAAAGATACAGAGACTGCAAAGTCTATGGGGGCTCTGCAATCCCAGCAGTTTCGGAGTGGGTCCTTTCGTCGCTCTAGCAACAGAGGACCATCTAAAACACAGAACTCCAACAGTCGCAGTACACTAAAGGAGGTACACAGCCCATCTATAACCAGAATAGTAGAGGTGGATACCGTGGAAACAACATCAAAGGCAGAGGCCGAGGAAACAGCTCCAGGTCCTCCGCCACCAACAAACAGTGACGCCTTGTCACTGCCCCCCGACCACGTAACACCTGTCGGGGGGAGACTACAGAGGTTCCTGCCAGTCTGGGAATCCATTACTACAGACAGGTGGGTGAGAGAAATTGTCCAGTACGGTTATTGTCTGGAGTTCACATCCACTCCACCCAACATACCACCAAGACACCGTCATATGTCCGCAGAGCACTTGCACTTATTCCAACAGGAGGTTCTCAGTATGCTCCAAAAAGGAGCCATAGAACTCGTGCCTGCAAAGGAACAAGGATCAGGGGTGTACTCACTATTTTCTGATCCCCCAAAAAGGATGGATCTCTCAGACCCATACTAGATCTAAGACCTCTAAACCGTTACATTCTGTCAGAGCATTTTCACATGCTCACTCTGCAACAAGTGCTACCGTTGCTCAGTCAGGGAGACTTTCTCGCAACATTAGACCTCAAAGATGCGTATTTCCATATACCCATACACCCCTCACACAAAGTATCTCAGGTTCACTGTTCTCAATCAGCATTACCAGTTCAAAGTCCTCCCTTTCGGGGTAACAACGGCACCCAGAGTGTTCACCAAGTGCCTGGCTACAGTGGCGGCACACTTAAGGAGACAGCACATACATGTCTATCCTTATCTGGACGACTGGCTTATCCAGGGAAAGTCGGCCCAGCACTGTGCCAGCCACATGTCCCACACCATTCACCTTCTTCACAGCCTGGGCTTCTCACTGAATTATCCAAAGTCCCACCTTCAACCCAACCACGTACAGCAGTACCTAGGCGCAACCATAGACACTCTGGCAGCCACGGCACAACCAAATTCAGTGAGGATCAACAGCATTCAGTTGCTCAAAAAGAGATTTAGACCTCAACACTCACTCCCAGCAAGAGTGTTTATGCAGTTGATAGGCATGATGGCCTCCTGCATCTTCATAGTCCCACACGCAAGATTACATATGCGCCCGCTTCAGGAGTGCTTGGCACGTCGGTGGAATCAGGCCCACGGACAGTTATAAGACCTAGTGTTGGTGAGCGGTCGGGCATACAACTCTCTGCATTGGTGGAATCCACAAAACCTTTGCAAGGGCTGACCGTTCCAGGAGCCTGTTCCACAAATCATACTGACAGCGGACGCGTCTCTCCAGGGATGGGGAGCTCACGTACTCAATTACACCGTGCAGGGACTATGGTCGACACAGCAAAGGAGGATGCACATCAACCTTTTGGAACTAATGGCGATCTTCCTTGCAATGAAAGCATTCAAGATACACTTGTTCAACAAGGTCATGTTGATCCGAACGGACAACATGACCGCCATGTACTACATACAGAAGCAGGGAGGGACACACTCGCCACAGTTATCTCATCTGGCTCAGAGCATGTGGAAGTGGGCCATTCAGAGGAACATCTTCCTCATGGCGGAACACCTCCCGGGCAAAGACAACCAGATGGCAGATCTGCTCAGCAGGCACAGCCACCAAATGCACGAGTGGGAGATACATCCATCAGTACTCCAACCGTACTTCCGACAGTGGGGTCATCCAGAGATAGACCTATTCGCCACAAGGGAAAACGCAAAATGCCAAAACTTTGCCGCCAGGTTCCCACATCCACAGTCGCAAGGCAATGCAATATGGATGAACTGGTCCGGCAAATTTGCGTACGCTTTTCCCCCAGCACCATTAATACCGCTGGTGGCACGCAAGCTCAAGCAACACTCGATGACGCTCATCCTGGTTGCTCCAACGTGGGCACGCCAGCCATGGTACACCACTTTTCTGGAACTCTCCGTGGTACCGCATCAAAGGCTACGGCTCACACCCACTCTTTTAACGCAGAGCCGTGGCGAGATTCAGCACCCAGATCCGCAACAGCTGAACCTGGCGATCTGGCTCCTGAGATCCTAGAATTTGGCTACCTAAACTTGCCTCCAGACTGTATGAATATCATCAGGGAGGCAAGGAGACCCACTACCAGAGCATGCTATGCGGCCAAGTGGAAGAGATTTGTCATGTATTGTAAAAATAATGACATAAATCCACGGGATGCGTCAACCCAGAACATTATCTGTTATTTATTACACTTATACAGATGCAATCTAGCATACAATTCCATCCGTATACATTTAACCGCATTGGCAGCTTACCTTCAGAACAGGCAGCACCTTTCACTCTTCAAAGTGCCTGCCATCAAAGCTTTCCTGGAGGGCCTCAAACGTGTCATTCCCCCTAGACACCCCCCGTCACCAGTCTGGAACCTGAATGTGGTCCTCACCAGACTGATGGGACCACCTTTTGAACCTCTACACTCCTGTGAGATTCAATTTCTAACCTGGAAAGTAGCTTTCCTCGTTGCCATTACTTCCCTAAGACGAGTAAGTGAACTTCAGGCACTCACCATTCAGGAGCCATTTATACAGGTTCATGCAAACAGGGTCGTGCTACGCACCAACCCTACTTTCATGCCCAAGGTCATTTCGCAGTTCCATATGAACCAATCTATAGAACTACCAGTGTTTTATCCTAATCCTGAGAATGTAGCGGAGAGAATGCTCCTCACCCTTGATATCAAAAGAGCTCTCATGTACTATATTGATAGAACACAAACTTTCAGGAAGACAAAACAACTGTTTGTTGCCTTTTCCCCGCAGTACAAGGGCAACCCCATTCCCAAAGCAGGGATAGCTAGGTGGATCGTTAAATGTATACAGATTTGCTATAAAAAAGCTAAGCGCACCCTAACGATTCCTCCGAGAGCCCACTCCACTCGAAAGTTGGGGGCCTCCATGGCTTTCCTGGGAAATATTCCCTTAGAGGAGATGTGTAGAGCAGCCACATGGTCCACTATACATACCTTTACCAAGCACTACTGTGTAGATGTACACTCAAGACAGCAGGCAGCTGTAGGACAGGCTGTTCTCAAAACTCTTTTTAGTCTGCTGCAGCTGGCACGGACAGCCGCCGCTAAACGGAGGGACTGCTATATAATCTATGCACAGATATGAATTCAGCAGCCCACATGCCTCGAACTGATTATGCTACTTACCAGTATGCATCTGTTCTTGGCATGTAGGGCTGCTGACATTCATATCGCCCACCCTCCTCCCCGGCGCCTGTAGCAGCTGTAGCATTCAGTAATTTCTAGTTGGCATGGTCATCATTCACTGTATTACACTCCATCTCTGCCACAATGGCGAAAAACAATCTAGGGATGGAGGGGATGCCCATGCGCACTGTAGTCCAGGGGAGGAGCCACCTATCTCGTGATACTTCGAAGACTCTTCCAGGACAACAATGTGCAATCATCCGGACCCAACACTAGGCGGCTATCTATGCACAGATATGAATGTCAGCAGCCCTACATGCCAAGAACAGATGCATACTGGTAAGTAGCATAATCATTCTTCCTTTTGTCTGACTTAATTTGTACTATTTATGAATATTTCTTCAAACTCCTTAAAGGTGTAAAATTGTCTTTGATGGCAAACTCCTTGTTGACGACTCGCACCATTAAGTTAGGAACCTTGAGCTATGCCGAGATACCATTATCTATGCCTGCTATGTTGGTGAGAGCACCTTCCTTGCTATTCGCTCATCATTGCTGGTATCTGTTGAGGATCTGGTTTGAATCTTCAGCAATCCGGCAAAGATACTACTGCATAGACTATCTGCTAGCATACGCACGCAGCGATTGCTTCCCAGGTAAGATTTGCCTGACTTAAAAAGGGCACACCCTGGCGTATTCTGCCCTAAGTCGCGGTGCTTAGGAATGTGCCGGGCTTTCTCTAGCTCTCTCCTCACTCTAGGAGCCCCTGTCCGTTGCTTCCAATTTGAAAATAGTTCTCTCAAGACTTGTCTGATTCTCAGCCACAGAAAAGGCGACAAGCTCGGCCCTCACCACCAGGTATAAGGCTTCTCATACAGATGCCAAGGAGGTCTCCCCGGTTTCGTTACCGAGAGGAAAGGACACAATTACCTTCCGAATTGAGTTGACCGTTGCCTGGGATTGAAGCAAAGAGTCCCGCCAATGGGATCGCAGTCTGTGGAGAGAGGTAGTTGAAGAATCGGGGAAATGAGAGCATGATCAAAGAGCAAGCGTGTGGTAATCTATACGTCGGAGATGCGGTCTAGAAGGGTCGGGTTGCTGAAAAGTGATTTATACGTGCGTTAGTTTTGTGTACAGCTTAGTAATATGTGATGTCCCCAGTAGATGAGTGTAGCCACTGCCACATGTCCTGCAGTCTGCATTCCGCCAGCTAGTGTAAGTATGCAGCTGCGGCCTGCACTCGCTTGGTCAGAGCATTGGCTCGAACAGTCCATATCAGTGTCCATAACCAAATTCATGTCCCCACCGATCACTGTAGCTGCATCAGGAGTCTGGAGCATATAGGCCAAGGAGCTAATGAGGAAGCTTTCCTGTCACTCAATAGGGGTGTAAACATTTGCTAGTGATAAGTGTCCACACTGATTTGAATCGCGAGCAGGTGCCCTTTAACAAAACTGCCATGGTATATAGGATTTCTCCCCGAAAGCTCTGTGAGGAAAGCATGGCCACCCCATCTTTCTATGTAGAACCTGAGGACCACATCTGCTACTGGAACCAGCGGCATCCTATGAACATCCTTAGAAACCAAGTGAGTCTCCTGTAAAAGAGACACCTCACTGCTATACTGCTCGAGGAGAGAAAGGACAGCCGGCCTTTTAGTGGAATTGTTAAGGTCTCGAACTATGAGGCTAGTGACCTTAGGCTTCAGGAAATCTAAAACTAAGGGTGGAGTGCAGAGAGATTGTGACAATCCGGTGTCGCTCACCACAATGATCCAACATGGTACAAATTGAGTAGCCTAGGATTGACCTTGCTTAGGGAAGGAGGAAAGAAAAAGCGAAACCTTCTCCAACAAACATATGGGTAAACAATCCGCAAATGGAAACAAGTGAAGTGTTGTCCTGGCTGTCGTAGCCAGCACCATGGAGAGTTCTGATGAGGAAAAGCGTCACATCAAGGAAGAGTCCATTGGATCAGCTCAAAACAGGACCCCCATGACCCATCCCCAAGGAGAGAAGGCATTGTGTCAAATTCCCCCCATCTTCAAGATGCATTAACTTTGTCTACATCTCCAGACAGCCTGTCTAGCACAGAATTCCTTTCCATTGCGATAGTCTCTGCATCAGGATGCAGACTGTTAGAAGATTGCTTCCAATGTGTCTGCCGTTTTGCCGTCTGACCATGTGGACTGGTTGGTCAACCCCGCTGGAAGGAATCTTAAATGCCAAGCACTCATTAAGCCTCCATTGGGGGTCAAAGTTGATGAAGCTTGCCTTCACGGAGATAGATGATCTGGAATGGATGACCCCAGGAATAGGAAATGATGGCGTTCCTCAGGTGGGCCGCATCTGAAGTGTAATGGCCGATAGGTCCTGATTCAGCAGAGGTGAGTGGCCCCTAAACCAGAGTGGATAGATTTCTCGGGCCTTGCGTAGAATTAACTCTTTCAACTGAAAGTGGTGAACGCTCACTAATGTCTGCAGGAGGAGGGCCTTTCACAGGTTTTGGTGGTCCTCCCTTTATCTCCATGTCAGCAGAGGCATCAAGGATGTGGCGAAACGGGGCTCTAGTGTATTCCTCAAGGTCTCCTCCCTCTGCATCCGTTGGGACCCGTTGGCCGAGGATCGGGATGAATTGGAATGTGAAAGTAGGCATCTTTTAGATGTAGACATAGTCGCCCTGCTGTAAAAGAAGAACTTGTTGAAGAGTCGCCATATGAAAGTGCTCCGACAGTATGTATTTGTTTAACTCTCTAAGATCTAGATTGGGTCCTAACGAGCCGTTCTTTTTGGGAATTGGAAAGTAATGGGGAAAAAAACCCTGATCCTTTGTACTGTAGTGGGACTGGTTCTTTAGCCCATTTGAGTAATAGACTACACTTCTTGTTGAAGCATGTGCTGGTGGTCTAGTGACCATTTGTGATATTGAGGTGGTATGTTTGGAGGATTAATACATTGGAGGATACATAATCTAGTACTTGCCCTTCTGTGCTTGTTGCGAGCTGTGTTCAATGCTCGTGGGGGGATTTTAGGATTACCTGGCTCCGTTTTTTGGCAGCCATTTTTTCGGGTCAGCGCTCTAGTGGCTGAAACCCGAAGCAGGGGATAAATTGATGGATGAAGTGCCCGCGCAGCGGGCATGCCGCTGGCGCGCCGAAGGTATTCCCGTCTGTGCCTGTCCGCGGCGGGCCAGGGGTCTTGAGCCTTTGTTCCCCCGCTCCAGACAGGTATTGCTACAATTCTGATCAGCTACGTGCTCTCAATCTCATCCCTGAGTTGAACTGTCTTCACTCACTTGACCCCCATATCTCTGTTTTTACCTGCCAGCATTGCTCATTTGGGACACCGATATCGCTTCCCTCTTTAAATTGTGATATTTCTGCTCAATTGTAGATCCCTACCTAAGCATGCTACTGAACTTAATATTTTATTATCTACTGAAAGACCAGACCTGTTATTTCTTACCGAACTCTGGACGAATTCCAATTCTGGCCCGACATTATTCAGACTCTCCCGCAGGATTATCCAATTCAAAGAGTGGATAGGCCTACCGGGGTTGGTGGTGGACTAGCCATCGTTTATAAAAACAATTTGACTTGCCGTACTTTTGGAAGTCCCTTAACCTTGTGCGAAAATCTTCATTTTTTTCTATAGGTTTCACCCCTCTGCTTTCGCTTTCAGGTATCCTTATCTACCAGCCTCCTGGACCTTCGGCTCAATTTCTCCATTCTTTACCCAAAGCAATCACTAATTTTAGTCTCCACAGCCTCTAATTTTATGATTTTAGGGGATTTGAATATCCACCTAGATAACCGGGCTTCCACTGGCGTGGCAGAATTTTCTGACCTCGCTGCTCTTCAACTCTCACAAAGGGTACCCTATGCCACCCATGTGAAAGGACACCACCTTGACCCTGTTTTTTCGAATCAGCAGGAGCTATAATGTAGAAATCCCATACCTATCCCATGGTCCGACCATTATTTGATCTCCCTCGATTGCTCTCCCAAAGTGTCTAGTCCCCACACTCGGCCGGTTAAAAAAAACTGCCCGTTGTTGGCGGAATCTACATCTAGAGGATTGGACCCTTTCTTTAGAAAACAGTACTCCCCAAATGAATCCAAACTCTGAGATAGCCAATGAGCAATTTAATCACTGGATGGAAGACTCTTTAGATCTAGTCCTCCCTAAAAAGACCTGTAAAGTGAAGCTGGGTCCGAATAAATAGGCCTGGTTCACCCCTCTGCTCCGGAAATTAAAACAAACCTGTAAAAAGGCTGAAAGAGTTTGGAGGAAGGATTTTTCTCCTTCCAGAAAAAAAGAATATAGAGAGAAGCTCAAAATTTATAAGACCGAAATCAAAAAAGCCAAGCTGGCTAATACAGCGGAAAAATTTTCGGTGCATCAAATTCTTCTCGTGAAACCTTCCGTATTGTTAAGGAACTCACCTCGGGCATTACGGCCCGTGACTCCTCGGACTTGCTGCTAAACGTTGTAATGAGCTGGCAGACTACTTTTTCTAATAAAATTCAATTAATTTGAAAGTCATTTACTGAACCCGACCTTAATTCCCTCGTTGAAGCAACCACTGTTAGGAGGGAATCGCCCCTGCTGGAGATATTTCCTCTCCTGACTATAGACACCTTCTATAATATCTCCGCCCTTGTCAAGAGTGGATCTCCTTGAGACCCTGTCCCTCCGAAAATTCTTACGTCAGTTATGGCGTCGGTTAGCCCGTTTCTGATGGGCTTGATCAACTCTTCCTTTTTCTCTGGAATAGTTCCGTCCTTATGGAAGAAGGCATTGGTCAAGGCACTCCTGAAGAAGCCTGGCTTAGACCCAGACTGTCTTGCCAGCTACCGTCCCATCTCGCTTTTGCCATGGATCGGCAAAATTGCGGAGAAGTTTGCAAATACGGTCCTCTCCAAATATTTGGAGGAGGGTAAGCTCTTACATCTGACCCAAACAGGGTTTCGTCCCATGCAAGGGACGGAGACCGCCTTAATGGCCGTGGTTGAGGATGCAAGGAAAATCCTTGACTTAGGAGGGTCTCTAGCCGTGATCTTGCTGGACCTCAGTGCAGCATTAGATACGGTTAATCACTGTATTTTATTCCACCGACTCAAGGGGTTGGGCGTAACAGGTTCAGCACTCAACTGGTTGTGTTCTTTCCTATATGATAGATCTTTTCAGGTCTCTGGGGGCGAGGCCATTTCAAGCCCAAGATTCTTACATTGTGGCGTACCTCAGGGCTCGTCCCTGAGCCCCACCCTTTTTAATGTCTATATGTCCCCCCCTGGCGGAGATTGTCTTGCCCTTTGGGGTGCATATAATTACATGCGCAGATGACACCCAGTTAGTGGTGGCATTCAATAATAAAAGTGGTCCGTCATCTAGTCTGGGCCCTTGCCTCGTGGAGGTGATGAGGTGGATGTTCCAATCCCATCTCAAACTTAACGGTGAAAAGACCGAGCTTATGTTGCTCGGCAATCCCTCCCCCCTCTAGGTTGCTACCATCTGGCCAGCCACTATGGGCCCTCTGCCAGATTCTAAACCTGAAATAAGAGTCTGGGCTTCTGGCTTGACTCTGAACTCAATTTCAAAACTCAAGCCACGAAGGCAGTTGCCTCCAGCTTCTGCATTCTTAAACTTCTTCGTAAAGTTCTGCCTCTGCTCCCTTTTTCAGCAAGGAAGCTTATAGTTCAGGCGTTGATTTTATCTCCCCTCGACTATGGGAATGCTCTTTACCTTGGTGCTCCCGGCGCAGTCTTTAAAAAACTCCAAACTATGCAAAATTGTGCCGCCCGATAGCTGGAGGGTGTTTCTTGCCGCCAATCAGCTAAACCCGCTCTTAGATCTCTACATTGGCTTCCTATTCAGGAAAGGGTTCACTTTAAAGCCCTGTGCACCACACATAAGATACTTCGAGGTAAGGGCCCTGACATTATCTCATCTTTTGTTCTACCCTACAAAGCTCAAAGACCGTTACGCTCCAGTGATCTGCATCTGGCATTTGTTCCTAGAATCAAGAGGTCCAGAAGCGGAGGCCGTCTTTGCTTGTGTAAAGAATCTGATCACTCCGTTTTTCATAAAAGGCTCAAGTCCTGGCTTTTCCCACAGTGAGTGAGGAAGTCCATTGCGGTTCAACCTTAGCACTGGGATGCCTCCGGGTAGCCATGCGCTTTACAAATGTTACTTCATTCATTCATTGTTGATAAGCTCCAGGCAATAACCATATTGGATAATTCCAAGCACCCATTTGTTGGTTGTTATCGATTCCCAAACGGGGTGAAAGTCTTTAAGTCCTCCTCCAACAGGTGTGGAATATTCGGAGGGAAGTGTGGGCAAGTCACTGTTTATTTGAGGAAGGGGAATTTTGGGGTGGGGTGTTGCTACCTCTGTCCCTGGGACTATTTCTCCAATAACCACCTCTTAAAAAATTCTCTTGTAAAAGATGATTGGGAATTCCGCTTGTAGGAGGAAGTGTTTTGGTCTGTCCCCTGTAAAAGGAGCGCCCACAGGAACCTCTATTTTAGGGAGATTGAAGCGCTCCCATCGATTTTGCTACATCAGTGTCTTTTTCTTTCATTTTTTCAAGAGCATGATCAACTTCAGGGCCACAAAAAATGTTTATTGTCGAAAGGTCTGTTGAGATTGGATTGGTAGACTTCAGGTTTGAACCCTCATATCCATAACCAGGCATGTCTTCGGGAGTAGGATGCTAGTATTCACCTTTCTAGCTACAGTGTCCGCTGCAACTAGAGCGCATATAATAGAAGCATTGGAAATTAGTTTACATTCCTGAACTAAATCCAGACATTTCGCCTTATGCTCATCTGGAAGAAACGGTAGTAATTGCTCAATTTTGTCCCAGTGGGCCCTAGCGTATCTTGCGAGGAGGCCTAGGGTATTAGCAATATGCCAATGATTAGCTGCTTGTGCAGGTATACGTTTGCCAGAAGCATCAATAAGCTTTGACTCTTTATCTGGGGGAGGAGAATCAACAGACGCTTGAGAATTTGCTCGCTTTCGCACATCAGATCCTATTATGTTATAATTTGATAGAGCGCAACAGCTGCCCCAGCAAAGAGGCGTCCTGGCGCTAAGGAACCATGGAAAATCCACAGAGGACAGAAGAGCTGCTGGGAGGCCTAAGGGGAGGGGAATAGGTGGGTTTTGACGGCTTTCCGGAAGGCAGACAGATTTTCCAGTGAGCGGATGTTCACTGGCAGGGTGTTCCAAAGTTTGCCTCCTAGTACCCTGAAAGAGCGTCCACCAGTGCGGGCTAGTTTTGTACGGGGGACCGTCAGAAGGTGTTTGCCTAGAGAGCGCAAGTTGCGCTGTGGTACATAGGGTGTGAGGAGTGGCCGAAGAAGTTCTGGGCGTCCAGTTTTAAGGATTTTATAGATCATGATGAGAGTTTTAAACTGGATTCGAGATTGGATGGGTAGCCAATGCAGCTTTCGAATTGTGGGCTTGGCTGAACATCTGCGGGGAAGACCGACCAAGGTTCTTGCCGCGGTGTTCTGCACGCGTTGCAAACGTGCTATCTCTGCTTTGTTGGCGCCCAGAAGTAAGACATTGGCACAGTCCAAGCGGGAGAGGATAGTGGCTTGGACAATCACTTGGCGAACCTTGGAGTCGAAGAAGCCGAGTATGGGATTGAGGCTTCTCAGCAGGCCCACACAGGTCGCCGCTACTTTTTTTGTGTGGGTCTGGAAGTTAAGTGAGGAGTCCATCCAGACGCCTAAGTTTTTGACCAAGGATTTGGGGGGTGGAATAGTGCCCAGTGATGAAGGCCACCAGTGCTGGTTCCATTGACTGGTATTCTTTCCGAGGAGCAGCACCTCCGTCTTGCCTGCATTAAGCTGCAGGCAATTGTCTGTCATCCACTGGGCCACAGCAGCCAGACCATCTCTGAACCTAGCGGCTGAGGTGGAGGGACCTTCGGTGAGAGTGATGGCCAGCTGCGTGTCATCGGCGTATGACACCAGCGTGAGGTCCCATTCTCTGGCCACTGCGGCAAGTGGTTGCACATATAAATTGAAAAGAGATGGGCTAAGTGCAGAGCCCTGAGGAACTCCCTGTCCAATGGAATGGGACTGGGAGAGGAATGGAGGAGCTGATACCCGGAAAGTTCTGTCTTTCAGGAAAGAGCGGAACCATTCCAAGGCGAGGCCTGAAATTCCCACAATGGCCAGACGATCTAAAAGAATGTTGTGGGATACCGTGTCAAAGGCAGCGCTGAGGTCCAATAGGACCAGCGCAGCACTTTGACCGGCATCAAGTATCGTCCGGAGATGTTCCGACGTGGCTAGGAGGGCCGACTCAGTGCTGTGGCCTGGCCAAAACCCATTTTGGGATGGATCGAAGATGTTATTTTGATCCATGTGATTAGACAAGATGTTAGCATGGGCCTCTGCGAGTTTGGACAGCCATGGGAGCAGCGAGATGGGTCTAAAATTCTCCAGTTTGGAGGGATCAAGGGTCGGTTTTTTAATGATGGGAGAGACCCATGCTGGTTTCCAAGCCGTCGGGACACTGGCCGAGGAGGAGAGATTCAATATGGAAGCTATGGAGGGCAGAAAAAAGTCTAGGGATTCTATAAAGTTGGCCGGTCTCATTGGCTCTGCTGGGGAGCCTGATTTGACCTTCCTACATAGTTTAGTAAGGTCTTCGTGAGAGATTTCAGGTATGTGCGTCATCGTGGTGCCATTGCTGTTGGGCCTAGAGGGGCTGGGTGGTGCAGAGGAATGCTGAGGGAAAGATTTATAGATTTTTTATTTTTCTCCACTTTTTCAGTGAAGAATGTGGCATGGTCTTCACATTGCTGCCCAGATGTAATACTGGAGGAAGGAGATCTGCTTCTCTGCAGTTCTTCTACTAGTTTAAAAACAACTTTTAGCGGGATTAGGGCTAGAGTTAATTTCTTCAGCATAGAAGGCAGCGCGTGCGGAACAGATAGCTTTGTGGTATAGCTTTTGTTTGGACAGATGGAAAGCTTTGTCTCTGTCGTTGTAATCTCGCCTCCAGGCTCTTTCGGCTTTTTTACATTCCTTCCGCATGGATTTCAAGGTATCATTGTACCATGGGTTGGAGGGGGAGCTGCGCCCCTTAGTCCATTTGAGGGGGATGAGGACATCTAATCCCTTGGTGATCCAGTCATGAAAGGCAGCATATGTTGTATTAATGTCAGTATGTGCCTCTTGATGGAATTCTCCTAAAGTGGATTGCAGGTCACTGGTTAAGAGTTTGTGCCACGCTCTTTTTAGGCGGCGGGTAGGCTCAGCCCTGTTGAAAGTTTCTGGTATGGAGAATTTAATTAAATAATGATCTGTCCATCCCATAGGTTTGGGCATTTCTGTTATGTTCTCTGGGATGTTGGTGAAGACAGGGTCTAGTATATGTCCCGCAGAGTGGGTAGCGTCCTGGATCAAAGGGTGGAGTTGTAGGGCTGACAGGTCGGCCAGAATGTTTTTAATGGTGGAGTCTTGAATCTGGTCGAAATGGAGATTAAGGTCTCCTAGTATGGTGAAGTTTGCCGAGCCCACCACAAGGGAATTAGCCACTTCAAGGAGAGCTTCAATGAATGTAGACGCAGGTCTGGGGGGCCGATAGATGTAGAGGCCAGATAGGGAGAAGTGGGGGCCCGTCGTGATCTTAAAGCGAGCACTTTCGCAACTCGAAATATTTTCTTAAGTGAAAGAGCAGAGAAATTGCTTTTTGTAAATGACAGCAATGCCACCGCCTCTGGTGTCTCTATTTATCGATATCATTAGGTGGCTCTCTGGTAGCGTGAGGTTGGGTATACTGGTCATTTCGTCATGGAGCCAGGTCTCGCATAGGAAGAGGATGTCGGGGTTTTCTTCGAGCAGAAGAGTATTAACCTCTAGGTGATGCCTGGAAAGAGACCTAACATTCAGTTGGAGGATGGTGAGCGGGGTTTGTTTATGCGCATCTGAGAGGTGCCTAGATCGACTGGGGTCGGGTGTAGAAAAGTGGCAGGACTTGCATTGAAGACATGTCTGTCCAAGGTGTCCCGATATCACCTCGCAGCTCTTTCCAGGGTTAAGGGCGATGAGCGATTCTGTGTCATAGTGGTAGACATCCCGTGTAGTTTGGCCAGGGGGCCAGGCGAGAGGCGATGTCTTGGCGATGACGGCGTAGACGGGCTTGCCTTAGGCGCGCAAACTGCGCGCCCGCTGCGCCCGTCCGCTGCGCGTACGGTGAGTGCACATGTTATCAGGGGGTGAAAGGGCAGGGGGCGTGGCCTCGCGGCTCGCAATGGCGGCAGGAATTGTTTTGTTTTCGAGGCCGCAGCAGCGCTGAATCTGCTGTGCGGTGGATCAGAGGAACAGACTATGGAGTCCTGAGGTGCCAGAAGAAAAGATAAGTGAGTTTAAAAGGCACAATTTTTAGTGACACACAATTTTTAAAATAAAGAGTCGCACTCCCGGCTTCCGCCTCAGGAGGGTACGTGGTTTCTCTATTAAAGAGTCTAGTGGTAACTGACCTCTATAGAAAATAGAATCTGTTGGGGAAGGTTTGTATTTTTTTATCTACTCTAGGAGTTGAGGATTCTAGCGCATACAGGATCTTTAAAAATGTCGTCTGTGGGCCTCAAAATACCCTTGAGCATTGGCAGTGTCTGGCTGGACTTATGTGTTCCTAGGGCCTCAAAGAGAAAGTCCTCTAAAGATTCATTATGTAGCTCCACCCCATGGTATTGTGCGGCTCTAGCAATGAGCTCTTGATATGACAAATTGTCATCAGGTGGAGATGGCCTGATAGGGTAAAGATCTGGGTCTGCATCCTGTGGATGGCCAACTGTATAATCTGATCAAGGATCCACTGGTAACTGCATCATCCGTATCACCTACATGAAGGTGACGTAGAGGAGACTGATGAAGTGTGATGTGTAAAGCAACAAGCTGTTGTGGAGAGGGAGGAAGAGGAGATGGTAGTGTATGCAAAAGGACTAGTATCCACATTTCTCTTCTTTAATGGAATCTCACAGGGGCTGTCGTCATCGGGAAGCTTATGTTTGGATGGCGGTTTAGCGTGAATATGCCATGTTTCAGGATTAACATAGTTTCTTCTGTTTTGGATCCGACTTGGGTGGTACAACATCTATTTTGGGATGTGGAATGTGAGAAAGTGGCTCTCTATATATCTGTTCCTTAATAGGTACAGTGTGTGCAGAGTCCGCAGTCCCCAAGGATTTGGCAGGGGCTAACGTTAGATATAACCTTACTCTCTAAAGTGGTAGCTTGGTCGAGCAGTAAGGCAACATCCGAGGACAGTGTAAAGCATTTGTTGTACACACTCAGCAAATAGTCTCACACACTCAATAACTGAACTCTAGGCCAATGATTTATATGTAAAAAATATGCTGGTTTTATTTTAGAACCAACAATAGGTATTAAAATCTACTTTCTCAGGATGAGAGACTTTATAAAAATGCTTTTGCAATATGCAATTGACTTTTGTAAACAGTTACAAGTGGTTGCAATAGGCAACACTATTTTAAACCCAATAATGCATTGAATTCAATGGAAGTTTCAAGTTATTTGCAACAGATTACTTTTAGGATTACTTTTGGAATTCCAGGACTGGATCCTAGATTCAGTCCTGGATCAGTACTTAGAATCAAGTGATCAAAGTCGACTTAATTGCTGTGATGATTTTTAAACAATATTTAGCTATTTTAAAAGTTCACAGAAAAACAGTCAATGGTTTCCTATGGGAGAAAAATGGGTTACTGGTAAGTACAGTTGTAGGTATTTTTCAGAGTCTGTGCTGGGCACCAAGATCTGGCACTGGGAGCCCACCTAAGAGCAGGTCAGTATTTTCGTTTTCGTTACTCGGCTGATTATTGGTGAGTATTTTAAGATTTGAAAAGTCCACACTTAGAAGAAATTTCAGGAAAAAGCCAGTCAATGTTACCCTATGAAGAAAATAGATTTATCGGTTTAAAGGTAAGTACTCGACTGGCAGAGTTGAGGTTCTGGGCATAGACTCGGGGGTCTCCCAGGGTCAGGTAGGTACAGTTGGTTCACCCTCAGCGGCACAGGGGCGGCCGGGTGCAGTGTGAGTTAGGCCCAATGTTAGCCTATGAGGGATAGGGGGGGCCTTGGTTGGTGGCTGTTGACTAGCAAGCCACGCGGCTGTGGGAGCTGGGCTCCTGGTCACTTACTCGGGGCAAGTGGGGAAGTAGGTAGGTGTAGAGGTTGCACTGCCAGGGCCACTCGGGCGGCTGCTTGCAGGGTGCTTTTGAGCCCTCGGGCGCTCAATTGATTTCAATGGGAAATCTCCGGTTTAGAAAAAGACTGCCAGCTCGGGGACGAGGATTCTTCAGGTGCCACCACCACTTCGAGAGGTAAGTTGGGTAGTTGGAGGATAGGTAGGTACCCCGGAAGTGGGCACAGGGGGTCGCGGGGTGCCGCTTGCAGGGGTGCCTTTTGGTGTCGGGAAATCTTACCCTCTGTTGATAGTGGTGGGTGGGGGCACCTTGTTCTGAGGATGCAGGCTTCTTCAGGAGGGTCGAGGGAGGTCCTTGGATGCCGGACTCTGGGTCAGTCGCCGTGGGGTCGTCCTCGTGGGTACTGTAGGAGCACAGGGCTCCTGCCTCTGTCCCCACACCACTGGCATAGGGCACCCAGCTAGGGGGGTGGCATATGTATGCCAGGGCAGTGTAGGTTGTGGGCATGGCACACAGGGATGTGTGCCATGTCGTCGCTCTGATTTGTCTTCTACCCAGACACTCAGCCTGCCAGGGCAGTGTGTGTGTGTGTGTGTTAGGGTACAGTGCCTTTAAGGGTGGCACAATGAGTGCTGCAGCCCTTAGAGGCCTTCCCTGGTCACAAGGCCCTGGGTTCCTAGGGTAGCATTTACCAGGAGCTGACAGGTGGACAGCGTTTGCCAATTTGGGTTTTGTGTTTTTAGGGAAGGAACATAATCCCTGGGCACCTGATTGGCAGGAGTCCAGGGCACACTCAGTCAAAGTACATTCAGCAAAAAGTGGGGGCATTCCATGCAAGAAAGATGGCACTTGCTCACAGCTGCGTTACGGGCAGTTCTTTAGTTTTCGGCGCCTAAGCGTTCGGAGTGGAGCTGGAATGTTATTTCGGCGTCGACTGTTTCAGCTCCAAACTGATTTTGTACTTAATCTGTGGCTCTTGTCCGACTCTGTTCTGAGCCTGTAAGGCTTGTCACAGTGTTTCGGTGTCGAGCCGGAAGGCAGAGCGTCCAAAACCTCTTTTCGGTGCCAGCCTTGGCCTGGAGGCAGAGGTGGTGCCAATGCCATAGATTTTATTTTTTATGAAGGGTACTCTCGTCCCCTTGTCCCTGTGGCACATCGTTGTCATTGAGTACAATCTGCAACTCTGATTCGGAGTCGCACAGCTGAGGCCAGTTCTTCAGCCGTTGATAACTCCTCTTGCTCGGAGTCTTCGCTGAAGAGATCCGGTGTGTCGTCTAACTGTTGCCGCTGCATCTCTCGATATCAAGCCTGACTATCACAGAGTTTTCTTTGATCTGAAGGATCGGCGAGCATCGCAGTTATGTTCTTTGTGCTCTAGAGACAAGCACAAGTTACACACCTGATGCAAGTCCGTATGCGGATACTTCGCGTGGCACAGGGGGCAGAATTTGAATGGAGTCAGTTCCATCAACAAGGAGTTGGACCAAAGCGGATAGGCCGGAAGGCCGCCCGCCAATCTTCCGCTCGAAATGGCGATTTTTTGATGAGTCGAAAGTGTTCAAAAACCTTAACGTCAAGGGTCGAGTGGATTGCTCACAGAGGGGAACCGAGGAATGATTCCGTAGCACAGCAATACAGTCCGAACCAGATGGCGAAAAAAAACAATCTAACAATGGAGTCGATACCTATGCGCCCTAGCACCGAAAGGAGGAATCGCCAAAAGGAGGAGTCACCTTACGTCTTGACTGCAAAGACTTCTTGGAACAAAAACAACTTGCAAACATCCGGACCTAACACTAGAAGGCAGGAGTGTGCAGAGCATGTTATCTAGAGCCTCAAACCGTAATTTTCACGAGCCCTGCATGCGCTCCATTACAGCCAGGTAGCAAGGGACCCGTGCATTTTTATAGCGTTGGGTCGTCTGACCTCAAGGAAATTACAATACAATTAAAGGAAGAAAATTGTTGAGGTAAGATGATGTATTTTTTTAATTTCCAGTGTGGATATCTTTAGATCGTTTAGACCTGATTTTGGACTTTCCCCTCATACAACAAAATCTCTCCCAGTGCATTCCTGCACCACAATGACACCGCATTCTGAAGTCTTCCCATGCAGCCCGGCTCACTGTAGAGGTCACGCTTTCAGACCCCGGAAGACATTTTTCACTCTGGTAATAAGGAAATTAAACATTCCCAAACCCCCCCCCCCCCCCCCTGAGTTTTCACCAAATGTCTTGCAGTAGTAGCCGCTCCTCTCAGAAGACCGTGTATCCATGTCTTACCTTACCTAGACGACTGGCTTATCAAAGCTGGCACTTACCAGAACTGTATGCAGTACACCTACTTTCGAATCGAAAAACTTAATTCGGTCGTTTAAACCATCAAAGTATACAGAGATAAAAAATTGTATCCATTTACAGTCTAAAACAGAAGAATACGTTTCGAAGGCTACATTTAAAATATGCAGTAAAAAGAGGTTGAAATAAAAACCTAGATTAAAAAGGCATAAAGGGCGAGCTTCAGTTTAACAACCTCCCAGCTAAAGAGCCATGCCACTTACAAAGATATTAAAGAAGCAGATATACAGTACAGAGTACATTGTTTCTATTAGGCAACATGTCAGTCAAGAGAGATTATTTTCTCAATGTGGACTAGGGTTAACTTCTGGCGAATTATTCAGAAGGAAAGTAAAAAGCAACTAACGGCAAAGACTAGTTAGTGGCCCTGATGTGTCTGTTTTTAAAATTCTATATGCTATCCAATATTGCCTGGCTCCAAGATTTAAGCAGATCCATCTTATCCACCTCCTGTGTGTCCGATGGTATTCAGAGCAAAAGAAAACGACACTTTCTTCGGTCTCTTTTGCTCTAGCGCAGGCAGGGCATAGATCTGTTGATAACCCTGTGGCCTCATTTCCGGGGAGCTTTAGGAGCAGATTGCCATATCTGCAGCTTACATATAAACATTTGGCATAGAGGGTGTGATTTGATCCAAAAAGGGTTCAAATCGCAGACATTGCTTCGCATTTAAGAATTGCGTTGTTAATTGGCCTTCGGCTGATCTAGTAGCATAACTCCTCCCACCTCCGCCCAATACCTGGCTTTTAGTCTCAGTAGATCACCTCTAGTTGCCTTCTCTGGGCTTTCCCATTGATCCAACATATTCATTGATTTACACCAATCTGCGATGTGTTTGAACCTCTGTAGTTTTTTGGCACCGCTGGTCATCAATACCTCCCCTCTTAAAGTTACAATAATCAGTAAGCTGAGGAGTTGTCAACATACGCAGCCAGTAAATTAATGGTTTGATATTTATTCAATTATATAGCGGCCGAATCACCCCATCAGGGGTATCTCTGCGCTCGGACAGCATTCTACAGCCTAACGAGTGGGCCTCTGAAGAGATGGGTTTTTAACAGTTTCCTGAAATGTGGAAGGCTCTAGCAGTCGCGTAGTTGGCGGGGGAGTTTGTTTCAGAAAGTAGGGCAAGGGTAAGTAAATGCTTTGCCACCCATGTGAGCCTTTTTTATTCTCGGGGTGCAAAGGAGTAGCTTGGATCGTGATCGAGGGAGCCGAGAGGGGGTATACTTTAGCAGTTTGTCAGATAGGTAGGAAGGCCCTAGGCCGATGAGGGCTTTAAAAACAGTGCAGCAGATCTTGAATTTCACCCGCTTTCTCACAAGGAGCCGGTGGAGTTTAAGAAGTGGTATTGAGGCTGTTCTGAGAGGGGCATTTGCTACTAGTCGGGCTGCCGTATTCTGGACCACTGGCAACTTGTTTAAGTAAGCCTTGTTGGCCAAAGCCAGCAGTACATTGCAGTAGTCCAGACAGCTTAAAACTAGAGCTTGCATCAGTGTTTTTCACGTGTAGCATGGTAACAGAGGAAATACTCTTCTGAGGAGGCTGAGTGTGTGAAAGCATGTACCAGCGGTGGCAGTGGCATGTGCTTCGAGCGTAAGATTCTGGTCAATATGGATTCCTAGGTTCTTGACCACTGCTTTTGGAGTAGGACCAGAACCCGGCTCCTCCGGCCACCAAATGGGAGGCCAGCTTATTGCTGCACCTTCAAGCAACATGATCTTATTTTTCGGCATTCAGTTGAAGGAAGTTGGCCCTCATCCAGACGGCAATGGCCTTCATGCTCTCCGAAAAGAAGCCACGTCACCTAGTCTCCTCATCCTTAGGAGTCAAAGGGGTGGTGATGGGTACCGAAATAAGTGATCTGACAAATATTTTCACGGATCATTAATTTGTTTACATTAGTGTGGCCCCATATCTCTGCTCCGTACAAGGCTCCACTTCGATCCTTAGCACGATAGACTTCTAGTGCTGGAGTTAAAGATTGAGTACATGACTGTTTGTAGAATCTCAATATTGATTTAGACCTCTGGCATAGGACAAGGTAACTCTTGTCTACCTGTTGTTCCCAGCTAAGTGAGTCACCTAGTCTTCATCAGTTGAGTTTCACAATCAATGCACAAAAGTCTTACCTATGCCCTGCACCAGTGCAGTCTTACCTAGGAGTTTCCCTCAACACACTCCAAGCTCTAGCCTCTCACAATGTAGCCAGAATTCAAAATATCCAATCCACTGTACTACAATTTCAGAGTTTTCACGCAACTGCTGGGAATGATGGTATCCTGCACTGCAATCGTACCTCGTACAGGGCTTCACATGTGTCCTCTGCAAGAATGTGTAACGTGTCTGTGGAATCAGTCACATGGTCAATTAACCAATCCTGGGTTGGTAAACGGCCGCACCCATCGCTCTCTGCAGTGGTGGAACCCTCAAAACTTATCAAAAGGGTGGCCTTTCATTGACCCGATTCCACAGACTGTACTGACAGCAGACGCCTCTTTAACTGGTTGTGGTGCTCATCTACAGCATTACACGGTACAAGGGCTGTGGTCAGAAAATCACAAATGTCTCCACATAAACTACCTGGAACTTCTAGCAGTGTTCTAGCACTCAAAGCTTTTCACACTCATCTTGTGGGAAAAGCTGTCCTAGTCTGCACAGACACCTTGACAGCAATGTACCAATTTCAAAAACTGGGAGGGACACACTTCAGCTGTCGCGCCTTGCACAGAGTATTTGGAATTGGGCAATTCATCACAAAATGTATCTCCTAGCCGAACACCATCCAGGTGTAGACCATCAAATTGCCGACCTGCTCAGCAGACCCGAGCAGCAAGTTCACGAGTGGGGACTTCATCCCCAAGTTCTTCTTTACTACTTTCAACAATGGTGATTTTTTTCACAAATAGATCTGTTTGCCACAGTACACAGCGCAACATGCCCAAACTTCGCATCCAGGATCCCACACCATCTATCCAAAGGCAATGCTCTATGGATGAATCGGTCAGGGATATTTGCCTACGCGTTTCTGCCTCTCCTACTAATTCCATTGCTGGTTCGGAAGCGCACACAAACATCCCTCACACTGATCTTAGTAGCCTCCACATGGCCTCGTCAACCTTGGTAAACCACCCTGTTAGAACTGTCGGTTGTTCCACATCAAAAGCTACATCTCGCACCCAGTCTCCTCACTCAGAGCCATGGGAAAAACAGATATCCAAATACTGTGAAGTCCTAGAGTTTGGTTATTTACAACTACCACCAAACTGTATGCAAATTCTCAGAGGCCAGAAAGCCTACTACTAGAGCAGGGGTACTCCTAGTACGGCCCGCGGCCCGGCAAGCCTTCCTTGGCGGCCCGCGGACCTTGCCGACATCATATGCCTTTGTGTTTTTTATATCGCCGGCGCCGGTTGCGAGCTATGGGGGCATGGCGATTCTTTTAAATAACATTCACTTGTTAATGAGGCTTTGTTGTACTTCACCTCTTCTTAGTGCCCCTGCATCTCCACTCTGAGTGGAGATGCAGGGGCACTAAGAAGAGGTGAAATACAACAAAGCCTCATTACCAAGTGAATGGTCTTTAAAAGACCTGTGAAGTACTTGGGTGCGGCGGCTGTGTGCGCTCTGTCCACTCTGTGCCCCGCCTCCCCTCTCATCGTGTGCAGTTCAGGAGAGAAATTGTTTGTAGAGAGGCATATGTAAGGGAATATCGCAAGGACGCCTTTTAGGACTGAATCGAGGTACGTGGTCAAAAGAACGGGAACAGCGTGCCTTTGTGCTCTGAAAAGGCCATAACCCTGATACCATGTGTCAGAAACGTAAGAGGAGCAGCCGTGCAATGAGACACAGAAGACTAGAGAAAACGGGGGAAGACGTGGTAAAACTGGGGAAGAAAGAAAAAATTGGAGAAAGGGAGAGAGAACAAAAGCACAGGTACAGGACTAAAAGGAGAAGAGAGAAAGGACACAGGAGAGGGCAAAGGAGTAGTAGAGCGTGAAAAGAAGAACAAGTGAGACAAAAACGAGAAGATTGACAATGAATGAAAGAGAAATAAGACTGACATGGTGAAAAGAAAATAAGTCAGAAAAAGAAAACACTGATAAAATGACCCAGAGATAAAAAAGAGAGAGAAGACAACTTAACAAAGAAGCAACAACAGGGCAACCAGCAGGACATTTGGAGGAAGGCCGAACCATACCTGAGAAATTTAGAGAATAGATGCTACCATGTTTCTTATTATTGTGTTTTTCGGAGGAGACAGAGAGAAAGGGAGACAAACAGTGATTGGGAGGGAGACCGAGAGGGAGGGAGTGAGGGAGGGAGAGAGAGAGAGAGGGAGGGAGAGAGAGGGAGGGAGGGAGGGAGGGGGAGAGAGGGAGACAGAGGGAGGGAGACAGACCGAGACAGAGGGAGGGAGACAGACCGAGACAGAGGGAGGGAGACAGACCGAGACAGAGGGAGGGAGACAGAGTCAGAGGGAGACAGAGTGGGAGGTAGGGAGACAGAGAGAGGGAGACCGAGGGAGACAAACAGTGATGGAGACGGAGGGAGAGGGAGAGACCGAGGGAGGGAGGGAGACAGACAGAGGGAGGGAGACAGAGCGATAGATATAGATAGATAGATAGATATGTGTGAATGCCTGGTCTGGTGGCTCAGTGGACGAAGGCATCCGCTGCAGGGGCCTGTGTTCAACCTCGTGGTCATAGGTTTTTTTTGGGTCTAGCCCCGCCCCCTCCCCCACTGGCCCCGCCCCCACCGGTGCGGCCCTCAGCCAGAAACCACACTGTAAATTTGGCCCCCGAGAGAAAGTTTGTGAGTACCCCTGTACTTGAGCATGTTATGCAGCAACATGGAAATGGTTTGTTATGTATTGTAACATCAATCCACTTGATGCGTCTTTACAGAACATCATTTATTTGTTGCTTTTACAACGAACTGGATTGGCTTACACAGCCATTCGTTTGCACCTAGCAGCAGAAGCTGCACGCTTGCAAAATAGACAATACTGATCTCTATTCAGAGTACCGGTGATTAAAGACTTCATGGAATGATTAAAAAAGGGTGATACCATCAATAGTTCCCCCTGCACTACAGTGGAACTTAAACCTAGTTCTTACAAGGCTAATGGGTCCACCTTTTGGCCCAATGCACAGATTTCAATTACAATTACGCTCATGGAAGGTTGCTTTCCTCATAGAAATCACCCACTAAGGAGAGTTGGTGAACCTCAGGCATTAACCATACAAGAGCCTTTCTTTCAACTTCATAAAGATAGGGTGGTTCTTCGAACCAATCCTAAATTTCTCCCTAAAGTAGTTTCTGGCTTTCATATCCATCAGTCAGTTGAGTTACCCGTGTTCTTTCCTCAACCTGATTCTCTAGCAGAAGCAGCTCTACACACGCCTGATGTTAGAAGAGCTCTACACACACTTGATGTTAGAAGAGCTCTACTATATTACATGGAAAGAACCACCGAATGTTGAAAAACAAAGCAACTATTTGTTGCTTTTTCTCCCATCACACAAAAGCAATCCCATTTCTAAGTCTGGTATTGCAAGATGGATTGTAAATGTATCCAAACATATTCTGCCAAAGCAAAAAGAACTTTGATAATACCCTCTAGAGTGCATTCCACTCGTAAGATGGGGGCTACTATGGCCTTCTTAGGAAATATTCCCCCAGCTGACATCTAGGCAGCAACATAGTCTACACTGCACACATTCGCCAAACGATATTGCATAGATGTTTCTGCGAGAAAACAGGCAAATGTGGGCCAAGCAGTGCTTAAAACGCTGTTTCAAACAACTACAACCACTACAGGCTCTCCAACTCTTTGGGAGTATACTGCTATATATTCTATGCAAAGCATGTGATCTACAGCTCACATGCCTCCCCCGGTCTCCTGTAGTTGTTCCAGTTTCTCAGTTCACATACATACGTATGGACATGTCCATTCTATACTTACTAACTCCATTCTCACCCTCTGTGGGAAAACAATCTAACATGGAGACTATACCCATGCGCATTAATACCAAAAGGAGGCGTCACCTTACCTTGTGACTGCAAAGACGTCTTTGAACAAAAACAGCTTGCAAACATCCGGATCCAACTCTAAATGGCAAGAGTATGCAAAGCATGTGAATCTACAGCTCTGCATTCCAAGAACAGATGCTTGCTGGCTAAGTAACATTATCCTTTCACGCCTTTCCAACTAGCCAATCTAAGCACTGCTCTCATGCTATCTACAGTAGTAAACCGCATAAAAGTAGTGCCAGGATTGGCTGGGAGAGGCCAACACAGTGCTCCATCCTAGATCCGTGGAATGTGTCTGCTTCCCCAGCTCCCTGACAGTGTAAACCTGAACTGCGCATATCCGGTTGCGCAGCAAAATACCGCTCAGTCTGGCATGCGCAGTCCAGGCAGTTAAACTGCTTCAGCTGGTTGTCCCAATCACGCCTACTGCTGGGAGAGACCGCTCTGAGGTTTTTCCACCCTATCAAGGAAGCAATGATGAATGTTGTGCAGACGCTGCGGTACAGATGAAGTATATTTATTACAATTATTTTTTAAAGTGTCAAAATTGCAATATGTGGCACGTAGTAGGGGTAGGGGGGCAGTGCCCCTGCACTTCTATGGAGTCTCCACCCCTGATGCAGACTAACATACTGTAAATAGATATACAATTGTGTCCTTCAGTATCGCTGAACATTTTAATAATGAAGGCTATAGAAACAAGGTCAGTTGTGTGAGTCCATTTTTCCCTAATGTCTTTTCTACGCGGTTTACTCCTGGTAGTGTTACTTAATGTGTCTTTGCTATAGCCTCTTTACACCTCTAGGTCGTGTCTTTGCAAGAGTTAGGTTCTGTGAGGGGTTTAGTTGGTGAAGGAAGAATGGCGCTCAAACATAACACATCAAGGGTCAGAAAGTGGATTGGTAAGTACAGTGCTGCAAGATCAGGGGAAAACAAACCCTGGCAAGAAAAAGAACCCCTGCGATTTGGGGTGTAGGAGACACCCACTACAAATGAAGACAGGTTCTGCGCACACGTTTAAGAGTAAACACAATGTGGTGGGACCGGAGGGTAAGGTTGAAAGTACGAAGAAGGTCTACACCAGAAATGTCTTTGTAGGTTTAATCGTGCGTATCATCAAATGAAAAAAGGAACATGAGAACAACCAGCCAAGAGTCCCTGGGCCATATAGCTGAAGTTAATTACTAAAGAGAGACCATCTTTGCTTAGTGCTCCTCTGACACTTGCTAGTTTGTTCAATTGATTTGACGGTGTCTTCTTCGAGGGTCTGTGTTGTCTCTGAATAGATTGGTGTCAACTGTGAAACATTGCAATCAACGGTTTAATAGTCTTGTTTATAATATGACCACAGAGTCCAAGAGGCATCTCCAGCTCAGTGCCATTTTGCAAAACGATTTCAACTGTACGTCTCTGCTCTTAGACTAAGAGGTAAAGGTACCATGGCAGTTCTCTAAGAATAGTATTACTTAGATGTGTGGGGCGGTTAAAAGCAAGTATTTCTAAAAAAACAAATTTTGTAAACGCGACTGATCTTCATTTAACCATTGTGGTTTCCATTGAACATTCATGGGAGTGTACGGTTTGTTCTATTCATTGAATGTGCAATTCTGTAATGGTTGCAAGCTGAGAAGAAAATTATATTGCTGATCCGCGTTTGTAACTTAAAGCTATCTTATGTTCTCTTGTGGCTTCTGAATTCCAGACTGAAATGATTTTGAATTGGCTAT
Source organism: Triturus cristatus (assembly GCF_964204655.1). Classification (NCBI taxonomy): domain Eukaryota; kingdom Metazoa; phylum Chordata; class Amphibia; order Caudata; family Salamandridae; genus Triturus; species Triturus cristatus. The sequence continues at coordinate 1,202,994,015 of NC_140584.1, forward strand.
TGGTACAGAGAATGGGGTATTTGGGATGAACAGAATGACCTGATGCTTCTTTCGATGATTCCTTTTTTTATCTATAGTCATGCAGCACTATCGCGAGCCCAAGGAACGTCTTCAAAATCCGTGACCACCTCGGGTCACCCAGCTGCAGCATCTAGCCGTCCAGTTTCGAGACCAGGTCCTGTTGCCCACGCCCAGCCCAGCAGGTATGTGCACGCAGACACTGTGATCCTTGGGTTCAGTCAGAACCTATTCTTGAGCCCTTGCAAGGGAGCTTTTCGTTTCTGAAACTGACCTTGTTGTGCAGTGTTAACTTAATATTAATTTGAAGAGCAATCCTTCTTGAAAACTGTAACCCTGACCTTTACCGCCACACAGCAATGAAAGGATTGATGTCTGGTGCTTGGACAGAAATGGTAAGACTTCCAAGTGTACTTAGCAATGCCATCCATTCATCTGTCTATATCCGAGGATTCCTCCATGATGTCACGGGCAGCCTCAGATCCAGGGAAGTCATTCAAAGCATATTCTTTCCTAAACATTTGCCGAGTACTCATCTGAAGCATTCAGAAATTAACTTCTGAGAGTTCAGAACAAGCTAAAATGTGTAATGGCCGATTTAGAATGAATGGATTAAGTCTAGTGAATCCAAATCTCCCCTGTACCAATGCTTTTGCCCTAAAAATATACCAGCAATTGGTACTTCTGCCACCCTGTAAGTCCCTAGTAAATGGTACCTTGGACCCCCTCACTAAGATCATGCTACTGCTTTGCAGCTTGCATGCCCCTGGGTGCCAACCCAGCCAGCACTGCCTAAAGGTATAGGTAAGTCACCCCTCTAGCAAGCTTTACAGTCCTAAAGCAGGGTGCACTGCACTGCACTACAGGCGAGGGCATATCTGCATGAATAGATCTGCCCTACAATACTTGAGTCCATTCTTAAATATTGTAAGCGCCAGGGAAAGCATTAGGATAACATGGGCTGGAAATTTAAACTCTAGTTCCTCAGCACCATGATGGCTTCACTGAAACCAGGAGTGTTTGGTACCAAACAACTCCTTGAAATATATCCACACTGATGCCAGTGCGAGGTTTATTACACCATGTACTCTGAAGTACCTACGAGGTGCACCCTGTCAACCTACCAACCCTAGTGTTGTGACTGACTGGCTTTAGGCAGCCTGCCACGCCCAGACATGTTTCTGGACCCCTGGGTAGCTTCAAAGGCCTGCCACCTTTGTAATGTGAACCCCAACCTCTGCTGCTAGCAGCAGGTGGCATCCCACCGTTTGCACCCTCACTGTGGGTGGGAAAACCGAGAAGAATAGGTGTCCACCTCTGCCAACTCCACGCCCAATGTTGGGGAGGCCAGGTGTTGCACTTCTTTTAGACCCCCGCTATCTTCAAGATGGCGAGACCCCTCCAATCAGTGCTAGGGCTATGCCCCTCCCACAGGGGGGGTTGGCAAAATTGAGGGTGTAGTCACCCTTTTCATGGTGCCCATTGGCCCTACCTGCAACGCCCCTAAATTTTGTATGATGGTGGTTCTCCAGACCTTAAAACTGGATCTGCGATGACAAAAGAAGAAAGAAGACCTCCCTGCAGCGATGACTGAAGAAGACGACTGCCTTGGATGCAGGCCGGTCTATAGCTTTGATGAACTGTCTTGCAGCCAGCGACCGCTGAAAACCCTGTGAGGACTACTGCCTTCGAATAACATGTGACCGCTCAAAAGGGCTACTCCCTCCCATTCGTGACCAGCCTTCCACCCATGCTACCCACTTGCGACAGACAGACATGGGGGCATCTTTCCTTACTCACCCAGGGAGTGGCAGCTCTTGGCCAAGGGAGCCATTGAGAGGATGCCAGCAGCAGAAGTAGGTTGTGGTTGCTATTCCTGCTACTTTATGGTGCCTAAGACGCACTTCGTCCTGTCCTAGACCTGCGCCCTCTCAATTTCTTCCTGGAAAGAAAAAAAAATTCAGAATGCTCGCGCTCACTCGAGTCTTGTCTGCTCTGAACCCGGGAGACTGGATTGTAGGGTTGGAATTGCAGGACACGTTCCCATCCTGCCTTCTCACATCTGTTACTTGCGATTCAAGGTTGGTCACGAGCAACTTCAGTTCACTGTGCTACCTTTTGGCCTTAACCAGTGCGCCTTGGGTGATTACTAAGGTGATGGCGGTGGTTGCAGCTCATCTGTGGAGATTAGAGGTGCCAGTCTTCCCCTAGTTGGACGACTGGCTGTTAAAGGTGGGCTTGTCCCATGCAGTCGTCTTCCACCCCCAGACTAAGGCAGACCTCCTGCACGTACTGTGGTTCACTATCAACATGCCAAAGTCACACCTGACACCTTCTCAGACGCTTCCTTTCACTGGAGTTGTTCTAGACGTAATGCAGTCTCGGTCCTATCCTGAACGAGTCCAGCATTTTCAAGCTCTACCACCTATGTTTCAGCCTCAATCCTGGGTTTCGTGAGACTGACTCTAAGGCTACTGGGCCTCATGGCCTCCTGCATCCTGCTTGTGACATATGCAGGCTCTGCTGTGTGATCTTAAGTTCCAGTGGGCACAGCATCAGGGAAACCTCTCTGACATAGTCCACAGCAGAAAATCTACCGTGGTGGTTAATGAACCACTGTTGGGTCAGCGGCAGACACCTCTCCTCTCTAGAAATTGATCCGACAGTAGAGACGGATGCGTCACTCCTAGGATGGGATGGCTACCTGTGAGAGGTGGAGAACAGAGGCCTCTGTCTCCGGTCTAATCCGGACTCAACATCAACCTGTTGGCGCTCTAAGCGATCCGGCTGACACTGAAAGCCTTTCTACTCTCCATTAAGGGAAGGCTAGTGCAGGTGTTCACAGAAAACACCACCGCCATATGGTACTGCAACAAACTTGGTGGGTGGGGACATGGACCCTTTGTTAGACCCGTCAGCCCTCTGGCTGTCCCCTCCTCATTTTTCTTCCTTTACCCTCTAATGTTTCTGTCCACTAGTTTTTTTTGGGTGTTGACTTAGAGGCTCTGGGCGCCCCATTATCACTAATTGATGGTGTGGCGCAAGGTGCTTCCCTAAAATGGAGGGAGAGAAAGAGCTCCTCCACAAAATGGTGGCCTAAACTGTCACCTCAGATCCTGGGCCATAGGCTGGCATGAGTGGTTCCAGAACCTTCTGGGCCACTCTAGACAGTCAAGGCACAGGCTACATATAGAGGTACGGTGCGACGGCCATTTTGTGTGAAGTGAGGTAGTCAGGAGCAAGGCACCTGAGTGGGGGGAGGTAGGTGCGCTGGAGGGGGGAACTGACTGTTCTTAGGGCCTGCTTATTCCCCCTCCCCCTCGGTTGACACTACCCCCTACCCAGTGACCTAGCCCTGCCGTCAGCCTCTGACCCTTGGATCACGTCAACCTTTTGTGCTCCCCGCCTAGCCAGGAACCCTGAAGAGAACCGGGGAAGAGAGTTACCATCTCCGACTTTATCCTCTACATCCATGCTGTTGCCCGGGGCCCCGCCGTTGCCGTCGCAGCCTCCGCAATGCGGCCCTCCGTGAGGAGAGGGCCGCCGAAATTCCAAGTAGGCCGCACGTAGGCCTGAAGCCAAGGACTCTGATCACCTGACTGGGGCGAACTGCCGAACGCCGCCCACGCTGTTGCGCCATTGGTCGATTGGGCCGCAGACCGCACTGCTATTGGCGGCTGCGGGCACGGGCCTCTGCAGCCGCAGGGAGATCCCTTGAAGCGTCGGAAAAACCCTGCGGAGCTCCCTGGCCACGTCTGGCACGACCGGGAGCCCCGCGCCATCCCCCTCGACCCAGAGGTTGCCGGGAGGGGATCCGGAGTGCACGCGTCCCCTGGCCTGAGTGACGGAGCTGACTGCACTGACCCGCGAGGGAGGCGGGCGGAAGGCTGGAGAGAGGACCAGAGTTCGCCCCTCCCCTGGGGAAATTACTCACCAGGCCCAGCACGCCCGACTCTGATCCGGGACCCTGGTCCCCAGACCTCTCGCCCTCTGAAGGGCTCCAGGAAAGTACATTGGCCCCGAGGACCCCACCCCATACGGAGTGGCCCGTGAAGGCCTCGTGCACTTGCCAGAGGGGGCGCTCCGATTAGAGGCCATATTTGGAGACACTATTGCGGGGCTAGGCGCTATGCTCCGGTGCCAGTTTCAAAGCGCTAGTGAATTCCCCATTTGAAGCGCCATTGAGGTACTGAGGACAACGCTACGTTCAGATGTCCCATTTGAAGCACTATGTGCCTGCACCCTGTTTAAAAGGCTCTATTTGAAGCGCTGTAAAATTGCTATGGGCAGTGCTATGTTGAATGACCTGTTGTAAAGCGCTATGAAATGGCTATGTGCAGCGCTATGTTGAAAGGCTCTATTTAAAGTGATATGGAATTGCTATGTACAGCGTTATGTTAAATGCAAGGTTTTAAAAGCGCTATTGAATTTGCTGTGTTTGACGCTCCCCAGGATCACCAGGTGGCGTGCTTGATTCCATGCCAGATTTATGGTATTTATGTACTGCCAATCTAGTCACAATGAAGTGCTGTTGATCTTAATGCGATTTAGATAAAACTGACTGGTTTCATTTGAAAAAAGAAAAACGTGATAGAAAGAAAGCTTTTCTAACTTTTCTAATTTCTTGGTGTAGCGTAGTTTTTAGTGATGGTACGCTGGAGTGCTGAGGTGAGTGTGACGCAAGCACGACATGTTACTCTGGAACGAGGCCTTTCCACCTGAGCCAAGCTACCGTAGGTCTCTAGGTCCAACACCCTTTATCAAGAGGCCCTGCGCCTCTGGATATGGCTGGACCAGAAGGGTATTCCCCTGGTGGTTCAACACGTGGCAGGCTCTCGGAATGTCAGGGCAGACAAACTCGTCCAAAGATGCTTAGCAGATCACGAGTGACTTTTCTAACCTGAGGTGATGCAAGGACTCCAAACTGCCTCTTCCTCGAATGCTTTGCGTCTCGAGTGGAGCTCAGGCTTCCTGCACGCCTTTCTACCCATACCACTCCTGCCCAGAGCTCTCCAGAAGATCAGTAATGACCGGGCGCAAATCATTCTGGTGGCTTAGGACTGGGCTTGGAATGTTTGGCATTCTGAGCTGTTGAGCATGGACTTCAGTCCCCCGATCAACTGGCCCCTTTGGGAGGCTCTTCTGTCGTAGCAGTAGGAGAGGATACTCCACCGAACTGGTCAACACTCCACCTTCATGCCTGGCCATCGAGTGGCAACAGTTGACTGCTTTCGACCGTTCGCTTTAAGTCTGCAATGTTATCTTGGCAGCCTGGCGTCCCTCCACCAAGACTCTGTATGCTGGTTGTTAACGACATTTGTGGCATGGTTTGCTGCAAAACAGATTGAAACTTTTTATCGCCCTTCCAGGTTCTTTTGGCTAGACTTACCGTAATCCAGCAGGGCTCTGTATTGGACACTTTGAAAGGTTATTTATTTGCCATCTCTACCTTTCTGCGGCTACCTGATCAGCCCTATCTCCAAGTCCCCTATTGTAAACCAGTTCCTTTAAATGTCTACAGCACGTTTCCCACTGTCCAATCTGTTATGCCTCAATAGGACCTTAAATTGGTTCTTGCTTTCTCAAGGTGCACTCCCTTTGAGCCACTTCACTCTTGTCCTCTTAGGCTCCTCACCATCAAGACTGCCTTTCTGGTGGCAATTACATCTGCCCAGAGGGTCAGTTAGTTATTGGCACTGTCCCCTCAGCCTTCCTGCAACTCTTCTTTTCCCTGACCAACTGCTCCTTCGGACTCTAGCATCTTTCTTGCCGGAGCTAATCCGTTCCATGTAGACCAGTCAATGATGTTGCCTACCTTTCACTATCCGTCTCATCTCTCTAAGGAAGAGGAGAGACTCCACCGACTGGACACAAAGAGCAGCGATCTACCATGAGTGCACAAAACCATTCCGGGTGGGCAGTTAACTCTACGTGGGTTATGTTGGGGCCACAAAAGGAAAGGCTGTGCAGAAACAGACCATCTCTCTTGCGATGGATCGGGCTCTGCATTAACATTTGCTACACATAGGCCATGAAGCAACACATAGAGGGTTTGCGTGCTCATTCCACCAGAACAAAGGCTGCGACCACTGCGGTAGCAGGCAAACTCTCGTCCTGGGCATTTCCCAGGTAGCATCGTGGACATCTCTGCACATGTTTACTAACTACTACTGCCTAGACAGTCAGGTCTGTGAGGACGATCACTTTGCCCCTTCGATCCTGCAGGACTTTTGGTGTGAAATTGTTTAGCCGACCTATCTCTGGATCTCAGTCTCTATCAGATGAACAAGTTGGGTAACTTAAGTAATGCTTTATCTGGTAGAGATTCAACATAGCTGCAGATTCCTCACTGTCCCACCAATCCTCCCCGCTCTGTAAACTGCTTTCTAGGGACAGGGTTTTCCTGTTTCAGGGCCCTAGTTTTACACACCAGTGGTCAGTGTTCTTCATGGCTCTGTATTCCTGGCATGGAAAGTTGCAAAACGTAATGAACGTCCGTGTGCTAGGGTGGTGCCTGTATAGGCACTGCACACGTTGCTTCTGGTGTGGATGATGCTACGCGGAGCCGAACGGCTTCACCTACTGTGCGCTTGGGTTTCTGCTGGGGGTACTGCTCACCAAAAAGTTCCAGATCCAGTCTGACGCCTGGAGATAATTCTAAGGTAAGAAATCTGCAGCTAGATGGTCTCTAGTAGAGGAGTAACTTGCTCATGACTTCAGTGAAGATTCCCATGAAGTATTACAGTTCATATTACTTTTGGAATGCTTGTGTATTGAGGATATAAGAGTACCCGCTATTATCAAAAGTCCATGTTTTGGAGAAAAACACTTCTGCCTTCATTTCTTTGTGATTAGATCTTTGTTAACTCATTTAGACCGGCAGATCCATGTTGTAAAATCCTTCTGCTAGAAGTATTCATTCTCTACTCTGGCCTTATACTCTTCTCCTCTTTGTACCTGCAGGCCAAGTGAACCTCGTCCATCCCCTCCTCCTCCCATTGCTGTGCCTATTGCTGATGAGCTTCAGAATGGATTGGTAAGAGTCCCTTTTATCTCTGCAGGAAATAAGAATTTGAGATACAGGAGTAGCTTGAACTCTGCATTGATCTACGGTGACGTGGGTATGACTCTTTTACAGACTCCAAGATCTGGATGATACTGATCCTCCACTGCATCACAGGCTGTGGTTAATTAGGTTGAAGTTCTACAAGACAGCCTTTTGTTTGGGGGTTTCGGGGCAGGAGAGCAGTGTGTCCATGCTTTATTTGTTTAATTATTTGAAGCTTGCCCATCTACTTGAACTGATCTCTTCTTGTGCAGGACCCTCATATATAGCATGGCAAGATGCTAGCGGCAGGCTCAGGAATGGTAGCTGGCTCGTGCGGGTGGAAGGCAGCCTTTTCAGGGACACCATCAACCCTGTCTAGCAGGCAATGGAATGCAGCCTAAAAGGGAGGCGTAAAGTGGGCAGGATGTTGGGAATTCACAGGATACCATCCAGGCAATCCCACAATGCCATGCTCACTATTTAATGAGGCAGGGCCTCTGACTGGGAAATTGGGTTCGGACTGAGGGGCTAGATCAATGTAAATTGTGCAATGGGGCTCGGACTGACATGCTAGATCAGTGTAAACAAAGTGCAGTGGGGCTCGGAGTGAAGAACTAGACTAGTGTAAACCGTGTGCAGTGGGGCTTGGACTGAAGAGCTAGACCAGTGTAAAGAGTGCAGACATTTTCTGTTCAGGCCTTGGATGATAGCAGTCCAGTTATGTTTCAGAATGTCTCAACTCTTCTCTTAATCTATGTTTATATAACATTGAATGAATATGCAATGTTAATATTACCACTGCAAAATGTATTACAATGCGTTTTCTAGAAGTATGATATAAACTGGTGGTTTAGCCAGTTAGTAAATGTTTTAAGTAACAAATTTCTAAAAATCCTATAAACATTGGCCAGCACTTTTGAATAAATCTCCAGCACCGTTTATTAAAGCTGTGCCATCCTGCGCTGTATTTTCTGGATATCCCATTTTTTTCACCTGTCTTTTTCATTCTCACTTTGGCTTTGTCATTGGTGTTATGACCTGATGTGTACTTTCGGATTGTCTCTACTGCCCTCAGCCCAGTGTGACCTTGAGTTCCGGATCGCAGTTCTTTTATGTGTAGCCCCTTGGATCCCCGGTGTGTGTGAAGCTGCATTCAGATCAGTTCACGTGCAGTCGGCTTTAACAAAAGCCAAAGTCTGTCCCTATTGGGAATTGGGGAAAAACACAAAACTTTCCAGTTCTTCTCCAAGCATGGGGAGCATATCTGCTGCCACCCTCCACTCCCTCTCAAGACCAGTCGCCACAGGTTTCAGGAAGGGAAAGCAGTATTGGGTGGATGCAAGCTGGTATGTTCAAGATTTGCTTAACTAACCTTCCCAAAAGAAATCCTACTTTTGAGGTCACAGGGTCAAAATGGGCTCCACCATTCATACTGTCAATGTATACAGCCTTGTGGTGTTGATTCATCTCACAGATATGATGAGAGCATCTGACCCCAGTTATCGGGTCTAGGCAGAAGGTTGATGCCCCAAAGGACTTGCATGAAAAAAGTCTTGTGCCCCTGAATTAATGGACTGCCACCTCTACCACTCACAGCTAGTAGTAACTACTGAGTTACTGTGGCATTAGCCACCCTCAAGCAGAATGGGGGTATAATTTTGACGTAATTTTGGGTATAATTTTAGGAGTTTGGCTCAATGGTTTTAGGAATGTGGCTCAATGGTTAGAGCGGCAGACCCTGAAGCAGAGTTCTGGCCAGGGACCAGGGTTCGATTCCCGCCTCGGCGGGGCTCGGGCTCAATTTCCTCGGACCTGTCTATTCTCGCCTCGGTGCCTATTCTAATCACTGGCCCCACGCTGCAACTCTGGGCAATAGCTTGCTTAGCCTCCACACCGGCCCCAACAGCGCTAAGGATGCCTGGCTTCACCCTGGGGGTGCCCAGGAGTGGACACTTCACAGGGAAAGCCAGGAGGGGTTCCAGCGGTATGAGTATCAGCGCCAGGAAACCGCAAAAGGCGACACCGCAAGGTGGCCGTCTGGTGACAGTGCGCTCTATAAGTACCTTGACATTTACATTTACGTCCCACCTTATTTTGAATACCGATCTGATGACTAGTCAAACTGTTAACACTTTACTGCTGCTCAAAGTGATCTTGTGTTGCTCGAATTCTCCCTCCTTGGTACCCTGGATCTTAGTGTTCGAGGCATATGAGCTGCAGATTGTACACTTAGCATAGGTCGCCATCTGGTGTTGGGCCCGGATGTTTGCAGTTTGTTTTTCTTCTTGGACAGTCTTTGGAAGTCACGAGTTTGGTGACTCCTCCTTCGGTCCGTACTGCGCATGGGCTTCGGCTCCATCCTCAGATTGTTTTTTTCCGCCATCGGGCTCGGATGTGATACTTCGTGCTCCGGCTTCGAACTTCTACGGTTCCAGCCTCGACGGAAAATCCTCGATTCTTCGAGTTCCTTCATCATCTTCATCTCTCGAAGCGGCACTTTCTCCATCCCGTACATCGACACCGGCCTTCGGGCCCTCCGCGACTCCGGTCCCGGCCGATGGAAAGGACTCCGTTCAAAAAGTGCCCAAAATGTGGGTCTAAATTTCCCCACACCGACCTCCATCAGGTGTGTAACCTTTGCCTCTCTCCGGAACACGAGGCCAGAGACTGCCCCGCCTGCAAGTCTTTTCGATCGAAGAAGACCATCCGAGATCGAAGAGCTCGACGCACCATGGCGCACTCATCCTCTGCAGCTCCACCGGACATCTTCGGAGACGACGCCGAAGCTTCGGGGCAAACACACACCGAGCAGGAGGAAGACGTCGTCAGCGCTTCCGAGGTCGACGACTCCGACGTGGAGGACATTACACCAGCGCAGCGGGCCGTGAGTACTATGCCCCCTCCCACCCCCACGCCGAAAACCAAAGAGACTCAGGTTACTCCCTCGCCTGCCGGCCTGGGCAAAACCAAAACCAAAACTTCGATCACCCCACCTTCGGGCCCGGTGTCGAAGCTCCCAAAGTCTCATGGCAGCTCGGGATCGAGCCAGCCGACACCCGGTGCCGAAAAACAGCATCCGGCACCGAAGACTACAAAATCCAGCTCGACTCCGAAACCACCGGTGCCGAAGCCTGGACACTCGGTGCCGACCAAACACCAACACAAATCTGTCGGCACCGATGCTCCAGCGCCGAAACATAATTCGACGCCGAAACACCCGGAGACCTCAAAGCATGGCGCACACAGACCATCGAAACCCCCGGTTCCGAAATCACCGGTGCCGACAGACGACTCGACACCATTGGCTCTGTTTACACCAGACCCTTTACAAAAGACTTTGTCCAAAGATCCAAAGACTGGGCTTTTGACTTTAACTACCAAGAAAAGACGCCTTGATGCTCCTCCTCCACCCAAAAGGAAGGACTCTGCTACTTCTCCCCTCAGAGTGCCCTCCCCACCACCGCCTCCCCTACCCCCTCCACCTCCTCCACCGTCTCCGCCACCTGTACCTCACTACGATCCGACCCCATCCCCAGATCCGGATGATGGGGATCCGGACAATTACCCGGCGGACGCCCCAATGGATCCCACTCCACCAGGGACCCCAGATCCATGGGAGGATTACAATAACCCTGATATACCCAATGTACCTCAGGACGACCTATACCCATCAAGACCGTCTCCTCCAGAGGACTCCTTAGGGTTTCACCATTTAGTGCAGAGAGCAGCACACTACCATGGGGTGGACATGCACAGTGAACCAGTAGAAGAAGACTTCCTACTGGATACATTTGATATACAGGACAAATCCACTTCCATTTTACCCATGCTTAAGGGTGTCACCAAGCACGCTACAGAGGTGTTCAAAGACCCTGTCAGAGCCAGAGTACTGAACCCTAGAATAGAGAAGAAGTATAAGGCGGCACCCACAGACCCTGCTTACATCAAGGGCCCTGCTCCCCTAGATTCCCTAGTTGTCTCCACGGCTAGAAAGCGGGCTAACTCCCAATCCTCAGGAGATGCCCCACCGCCAGACAAAGAATCTAAACTTCTGGACGCGTCTGGTAAACGCACCGCCTCCCAAGCTGCAAACATGTGGCGCATTGCAAACACACAAGCACTGCTTGCGCGATATGATAGAGCACACTATGACGAACTAGAGGCTCTTATGCAGCACCTTCCAGAAAAATACAAGCACAAGGCTCATGACCTGATACAGGAGGGTAAACTAATTACAAACACCTCCATTAAGTGTGCCCTCGATGCAGCCGACACTGCTTCTAGAGCCATAAATACCAGTGTCCTGCTTCGTCGCCACGCCTGGCTCAGGATCTCAGGGTTCAAGCCTGAAGTCCAGGCATCCATACTCAATCACCCCTTTGACCAGCAAACACTCTTTGGGCCAAAGGTAGACGAAGCGCTCGAAAAGATGAAGAAAGACACAGACACAGCAAAGTCTATGGGGGCACTCCAAACACAAGCCTCCAAACGTTCCTTTCGATGCTCGTCCTTTCGTGGCACAGGCAGAGGCTCCTCCACCGATAACGCCTCTACCTCCTACAAGTCCCCTCCTCAAAATACCTTTTCAAAGGGCAATCAGAGAGGTGGTTACAGGGGTAACAACAATAAGGGCAGGGGCAAAACCAACAACACCCGTTCTGCCACCCCCCCCCCGCACAATGACTCCCCTCCGCTCCCCCCAGACCATTCCACTCCGGTCGGGGGCAGACTACAAAACTTTATCCACGTATGGGAGTCCATAACATCGGACAAATGGGTGACCCAAATCATTCGGTCAGGGTACTGTCTCGAACTAACATCTACCCCACCCAATATCCCACCAAGGCACCGTCCAATGTCTCAAGAACATTCCACACTGCTCAAACAAGAGGTACTCTCACTCCTCCAAAAACACGCTATAGAACAGGTCCCCGTCAATCAACAAAATCTAGGGGTCTACTCCCTATATTTCTTAATACCAAAGAAAGACGGGACCCTCAGACCCATTCTCGACCTCCGGCCTCTAAATGCCTACATACATTCAGACCATTTTCACATGGTCACCCTACAGCAAGTCCTCCCACTCCTCTGCCAGGGAGACTTTCTCACAACATTGGATCTGAAAGACGCATACTTTCACATTCCAATACACCCCTCTCACAGGAAATACCTCAGGTTCGTGGTGGACGGACAACATTACCAATTCACGGTTCTCCCCTTCGCGGTCACCACCGCACCACGGGTGTTTACCAAATGCCTAGCAGTAGTAGCAGCACACCTCAGACGTCAACACATTCACGTCTTCCCTTACCTGGACGACTGGCTGATAAAAGCCGCGTCCTACGACCAATGTGTGCAACATACAAACAGCACCATCCAACTGCTCCACCAGCTAGACTTCACGGTGAACTACCAAAAGTCCCACCTCATACCATCTCACACAAAGCAATATCTCGGGGCCACTATAGACACCTCCAAGGGTATTGCCTATCCAAACTCAGCCAGAATCACAAGCATTCAAGCCTTACGCAAAACATTCCTTCCTCAACACTCTCTTCCAGCAAGAGTGTTTATGAAGCTCATAGGAATGATGGCGTCTTGCATCTTCATAGTGCCCCATGCAAGACTCCACATGCGTCCACTTCAAGAGTGCCTAGCACAACAGTGGAACCAGGCCCAGGGTCAGCTGACGGATCTGGTGTTGGTGGACGGCCGCACACATCACTCTCTGCAGTGGTGGAACACCACAAACCTTTCCAAAGGGCGGCCGTTCCTGGACCCGGTTCCTCAGGTGATTCTAACAGCGGACGCATCGCTCTCCGGCTGGGGAGCGCACCTCCTACACCTCACCATGCAAGGTCTATGGACGCCACAGCAAAAATCGCTCCACATCAACCACCTGGAGCTCTTGGCGATCTTTCTAGCCCTAAAATCTTTCCAAAAACAGATTTCGGGCAAAGCAGTCCTCATTCGCACAGACAATATGACTGCGATGTATTATATACAAAAACAGGGGGAGACACACTCTCCCCAGCTCTCCCGCTTAGCCCAGAGCATATGGAGATGGGCAATTCCCCAAAACATCTTTCTCCTGGCACAGCACGTTCCAGGCGTACAAAACACCATGGCAGATCTGCTCAGCAGACAAACACAACAACACAACAACTACACGAATGGGAACTGCATCCACAAGTTCTTCACCCAAAAAATGCCCAAGCTTCGCTGCCAGATACCCACACCCATTGTCCAAGGGCAATGCGATATGGATGAACTGGTCAGGCAGATTTGCATACGCCTTTCCACCTCTCCCACTAATTCCATTAGTGGTCAGGAAGCTACAACAGCACTCCCTCACACTCATTCTGGTAGCTCCGACGTGGGCCAGGCAGCCGTGGTACACCACGCTACTACAACTGTCAGTGGTACCACATCAAAAACTGCATCTATCCCCATGCCTCCTAACCCAGAACCATGGAGAAATCAGGCACCCGGACCCAGCTCAGCTCAACCTGGCGATCTGGCTCCTGAAATCCTAGAATTCGGATACCTCAACCTTCCCTCTGATTGCATGAACATCATCATGGAAGCCAGACGTCCTACCACTAGAGCATGCTATGCCGCAAAGTGGAAAAGATTTGTAATTTACTGCCGTAACAATACAATCAACCCTCTAGATGCATCCATACAGCACATCATATGCTATCTGCTCCATCTTCACAGGTGTAACCTGGCATATTCATCCATACGCCTACACCTAGCAGCGATCGCTGCCTATCTACAAAACAGGCAGCATTTATCACTCTTCAGAGTGCCCGCTATTAAAGCCTTCATGGAAGGCCTTAAACGAGTAATTCCTCCCAGGGCACCACCTTCCCCTGTATGGAATCTAAATTTAGTTCTTACACGTCTAATGGGTCCGCCCTTCGAACCAATGCACAAATGTGAGCTACAGTTTCTCACCTGGAAAACAGCTTTCCTTGTAGCTATCACTTCCCTTAGAAGGGTTGGTGAAATACAAGCGTTCACCATACAGGAACCCTACATACAAATGCATCACAGCAAGGTCATACTTCGCACAAATCCGAAGTTTCTGCCCAAAGTCATTTCCCCCTTCCACCTCAATCAATCAGTGGAATTACCTGTCTTCTTTTCGCAACCCCAATCTGTTGCAGAAAGGGCCTTACACACGCTTGACGTAAAAAGGGCGTTACTATACTACATACAAAGAACGCAACCCTTCAGGAAGACTAAACAATTGTTCGTTTCCTTCTCTCCACCACATAAAGGCAACCCCATTTCAAAATCGGGGATAGCTAGGTGGATTGTAAAATGCATACAAATTTGCTATCAAAAGGCAAAGAGAACATTATCTGTTCCCCCCTAAAGCCCACTCTACAAGAAAGTTAGGGGCTTCTATGGCTTTTCTAGGGAATATACCCTTAGATGACATCTGCAAGGCAGCCACATGGTCTACACCGCACACCTTCACAAAACACTACTGTGTAGATGTGCATTCCAAGCAGCAAGCTAGGGTGGGCCAGGCTGTACTAAAGACACTTTTTCAAACAGCTGCAACGGATACCGGTGGTCGCCGCTAAGGTTTGGTACTGCTATGTAATCTATGCTAAGTGTACAATCTGCAGCTCATATGCCTCGAACGGAATATGCTACTTACCAGTATGCATCTGTTCTTGGCATGTAGAGCTGCAGAGTTGTACACGCCCACCCGCCTCCCCGGCTACCTGTATCCGTTCCAGTACATCTTATTTAGATACAACACATGGGTTTCTCACTGTTATTACTACGCTCCATCATTTCCCTGTTGGCGAAAAACAATCTGAGGATGGAGCCGAAGCCCATGCGCAGTACGGACCGAAGGAGGAGTCACCAAACTCGTGACTTCCAAAGACTGTCCAAGAAGAAAAACAAACTGCAAACATCCGGGCCCAACACCAGATGGCGACCTATGCTAAGTGTACAACTCTGCAGCTCTACATGCCAAGAACAGATGCATACTGGTAAGTAGCATATTCCTTCGGCTACTGGTCTGCCCAGTCTACCCCTCATGGTGGCTCGTTTTGTCCAGTACTAAATGCCCAGTAGCCACTGCGTTTGCTAATGGTCCACAGAGGTAGTGTCTGTGCATAACCTTTTGAGACCTTGACAGTGAAGTGCTTTGCTGCTACCACCACCTCCAACACGGTCACAAACTCCAACCTCTCCTATTCACCGATGTAACCACTATCCTCCTCACTGCCACTAACTTGGTCACCTTAACCATCGCCAATACTAGCACCACCACCGCAGCTAGTGGTTCTGCACCACCACAATATTCTCGTAGATTTGTAAGTGTTGTGTAGGAAAGAGTGATCTGGGCGTGTGTGAGATTGTTAGATTTGCTGATGGTGGACTGCACTCTTTGATGTACCTGCACTCTTTTTTTTCACATTTCAAGTAGTGGTGTTGCCCCACTGCGCTTATGGTGCAAGCAGTTGAAGAGATGCCGCTTTCATTCTATTAAGTAGAGCTTGACATAAACAGATTGCTTGTGTTTCAGAAGGTCTTTGGGGTCTGGGATGAGCAAACACTCCAATGCAGAGTAAATGTAGGCCTTTAAGTCCTTGGGGGTCCGGAGTGTGCGAGTATTCCAAAGTAGCCCAAATTCAGGTTTATCTTGAGACCTGGTGGGTCTGGACTGAGCAATCCTTGAATTCCTGAGTTCAGGCCTTTAAGGGGAACTTATGGTTGTGAGATTGAGGTAACAGCAAAGTGTAAACATAATGCAGATCATTGAGGTGGCCTCCGGTTCTGAGCAAGGTAACATCGTGGTGTAACCTGAATGCAAACTTTTCTAGGTTAGTGACCAGGTATTATCATTTGCGTTTGTCTGGTTAATGTTTCCTCTTTTTTATTTTTTGCGTTAGAGTGAAGAGGAGGCTTTACAAAGAGCCCTGGAAATGTCCCTTGCTGAGTCTGCGACCTCCACGCCCGTGCCCAGGTAACTTCTTTCTGCTCCTATTTCTCCACTTTGTGCACGAAATGGCTAAGAAACACAAGGGTATCAGCTCCTCTCCATGTATGTGTGCAGATGTTTGATTCTTGTGGCCTTTACTGCTCAAACAAAGATTTAACTGCACCTTCAGACCAGCAGACCTCTTTGTCCCCTTTAACTGCACTCCTTTCCACCTGCACACTCATTCATTGTTGCAAGTTGTTCTCTTGTCCTAGTGAGTAATGACCGGTCACGTGATTTCAGTTCACAGGAAGAAGAGGATCTGGCTCTTGCCCGGGCATTGTCTGCCAGTGCAGAAGAATATCGGAGACAGCAGCAAGTGAGTACACTGTGCAGAGTGGATGAGTCTATTGTGAAAGGCTTGAGAAGATGGGAAATGTACCAGTGTCAGTCAAGTACTGTATGTGTGTGTCTCTGTTGCTGTGGGAGTACTGTGCGTATCCACATCAGTGGAGCTAGTGTGTGTTGGGCAGAAGACTACCATGCGTACCGGGAACAATTTAGATTAGTACGGGTACAGCGTTCCTTGCAGGTGGAGTTTACCCTTACCAAACAGATGTCTGACAATTTTTAGAACCAAGTTCAGAAACCTGGAGAGGAGCTATAGGACACGACCTCCCTTCAATACAAATGTCACCTACAGTGTCTTACATGTATAGAACCTCATCAGCGGAGTGTTTTATATTTTTATAAAGTGGAACTCTTTCTTCACTCAGAACTTTACTTGGTGTTTACAAGACCTTCACACACCCTATTTGTGTCATGCTTCACCATCTAGTCTCATCCTGCTCCCTAAAAACCAGGATAGGCTCAACCATATTCCAGGGAGGATAATTTCTCCTGCTGGGCTTCTGTGCTGAAAAATACATAGAAAACAGTTTACTTTGCCTCATAAACCTTGAAATTACTCCCAAGGTCTTGGTAGTGAACATGTCTTACTTTACACAGCAACTTTCTCTTTGGATAGAAACCCACTCTGTGGCACATACAACAAAGCAGTGTACTCTGCCTTTACACCTGGTTCCTCTTCAAATGCTTCTATCTTGAACAGGCGTGTTCATGCAAAAGGAGTACTAGATCATATCTTAACACGATTAGTCGATATTACAGATCTATAGTAATTTACTGTTTAATACACCTTGCTTTCACCAACTCCAGTAAAAATGTGACAAAGCTCTGACTTCATGTGATGGACGCCCCCCCTCAGCAGACCGACCACTTTGTCTAGAAAAGGCTGAAGTGGCAGCTTTTACGTGCGACAGGAGCACTCGCCAGCTATTTGTAGTCAATGTGACTTAATGGTGCTGGGGATTTTCTAGTCCATCAGCTATAACTGATTTATACCTGATCATTGGGTGAATCTCCGCAAAACCTCCCCAAGCAGGAGAGTAGGAAACTGGGACGGAGAAATTTGGGACTGCCAAGGAAGTTTCATTACAACTGCAAACAGCTCTTGAAACTAGCGGTGGGTGTAACTAGCATAATTTCCTTTTACTTAATTATGCGCGATTACGTGAGGAGTGTTAACCAGCATCTTTGTTTTAAATGCATATTTTTTATTGAAGTTTACGATATAACACATATGCAACACACTTTTTGGACTTGCGTAGGCTGCTTCCTGGAAAGACCTACCAGACCCAAAGAGTTCCAGAAAACATTATATCCAGGGGAGTCCAGGGTGGTGTACTTCGCATGCATCCCACACCGTTTACTTACCCGTAATGCCCTGCAAAACTCAAACTTTGATTAAAAACACACATTCCTCACATTTCTTTGAGGACACCTTCTAGAATCTGTGAAAAGCCACACATTTCCTACCACAAAACATTCTCCAAAGTCTCTTAATAAAAATGGTACATCACTTGTCTGGGTGGGTCAAGAGACCATAACGCACAAGGCTGTAAAGTGCTACGTTGCGAGATCCGCAATAGCTGCAGGATTTTGGGCTGTGCTCATCTGTCACCAATGCAAACCTACCTGCCACAGATATTTTTGAAAAGTACCCAACCAGGGAATTTCGGGGTGGAATGCCTTGTGTGATGCCCATGAGATTTTGTTTCCCACAATACCCTGCAAACCTCAAACTTTGCCTGAAATCATGCATTTTCCTTACTTTTATAGTGATTGCAGAATTTTCCAATCTGCAGGAATCCACAACTTTCCTCGCACCCAGCATTTCCCCACGTGTGCCATTAAAAACACTACACTACTTGTATGGTTGGACTTAGTGCCCGCGACAGGACTGTAAAACAAAATGGTATGAGCGGAGTAGATGTAGATGCTGGAATATGGCTGGAAAAAATGGTGACTTATTAAACTATGCTTGTGTAAGATATGTACTTGACGGGAACTTCCTTTCTCTTCATGTTTAGCTTGTAATCAATGGAAAACCTCCATTTAAAGATTAATATGGAAGGACTAGCCGAGTTAAAAAGGTGGACTCCATCCTCCCCACCTTCTAGTCTCCGAACTTTGGGTCTGATTTAGAGTTTGGCGGACGGGTTTCTTGGTCACAAACATAGTGGCTATCCCGTCTGCCTTCTCAGTGCGTTATATCGTATGGCACTTGTAATAAGGCGGGCGGGATGTCTGTATCGTTTGTGACCGAGTCGCCTGTCCGCCAAATTCCTAATCGGGCCCTAAATGTTCTGTTTATTTAAATGTAATGAAACCATGGGCCGGAATAATATGAATTATTGAAGGCCTCATGTGGTTGTTTTGAGCCCGTGCATAAATCCCCTTTTAAACTTATATCACGGAATACCAGATTTGATGTGGCTATCGCCTCTACATGAAGGGTCTTGACATATGTGCTTTCACAACGGATAAGAATTCTACATATCCAGGTTACATTTACAGGCAATACCAGTCGTGTATTGGCAGATATACTGACCTTTCTGGCACACCTCTGGTATCATCTGCAATTAAGAAGCAGTGCCACAATGTCAGAGGACTATAATATGCTTATTTGGAAGTCCATCCTTTCCTGCTCCAAGCATTGGTTAGTTTCTGATACTGGAATGGAGGTTTTAGTTGTTTTAAGGCTGTCTGAAATCCTTTTTCATGATTTCATACTTATCCTTCTTAATTGGGGAGGTTTGTACCTTTTTTGAGAAAATTAGTTTGGTTCTCCTGTATGGCTATCTTCTTAATTTGTGTAACTTCATTTACATACCAACTTCTATACAGAATAAAGGATCCTTCTTAAAAAAAAAAAAACTAAGTTTGAAATACAGCATTTCAAAATGAAGCCCTGTACAGAGAGGACATTTGCCAACCGCTCAATTTCCCCCCCATTTAGTCACTGGGAAACGTTGCGGTTTAAAAAAAAAAAAAAAAAATTTAAAACTCTGCATTGCTGGATGCTTCTTCAAAAGTTGTGAATATAATGAATTAGCCCATCATGGGAAACGCAATAAACGCGTTTTAATTGCAACAGACAGTGACACAGCACAAAAATACAGCCGTAATTCATTCCTAATGTACCAGGATTTGGTGCCTAAAAAATGTCCACAAATACCAATAAACCAATGTTCGAGGCATGTGAGCTGTAGATCACATGCTTTGCCCACTCCTGCCATCTAGTGTTGGGTCCGTATGTTTGCAAGTTGTTTTTCTTCAAAGGAATCTTTCCAGTCACGAGGTAGGTGACTCCTCCTTTCGTTGATAGTGCGAATGGGCATCGGCTCTGTTGGTAGATAGTTTTTTTCCACCATCGGGTTCGGACGTGAATTGCTGAGCTGCGGTACGACACCCTTTCTCGGGTTCCCCTCATGTGCAATCCACGTATCCTCAACGGTATTGTTGTTCGATCGCATTTCCCATTCTTCGCGTATCGTATCGGTTCAGAAAAGACTTTCGATCAAACTTCGTGGAAGGCTGCCGGGCCTAGCTGCGTGGAGTCACTTCACAGTAGATGGAACAGACTCCATTTAAATTCTGTCCTCCGTGCCACGCCAAGTACCCCCGCACCGACTCGCACGAAGTCTGCAACTTGTGCCTCTCCCTGGAGAACGAGCAGGAGTGTGACGTGTCCAAATCCTTCTGATCCAAGAAAATGCTCTGTGACCGTCTGGCTCAACGCCACGAAATGCAACACAGCGGCTCCATTCCAGATCTCTTCAGAGAAGACTCCGAACCAGACGTCTACGACACGCAAGAAGCCGTGGAAGAAGAGGAGCTGATTTCAGTGTCAGACGCAGACTCCGACATAAACTAGGAGCTTCTGCAGGGTCAGCGTACCGTGAGTACTTATCCTCCCCTGCCCCAAACTCCACCTCTGCCCAAGAAAAAGACTCCGGTTCCTCCTCTGCCTTCAGGTCAAGGTCGGCACCAAGAACATGTTTCTAACGCCCTGTATTTGGGCCCGGCATCTGTGAGAAAGTGCCATCTTTCTTGCATGGTATTCCCCCACTTTTTGTTGAATTGCTGATTTACCTTGAGTGTCCCCTGGGCTCCTGCCAATCAGGTGCCCAGGACCTGTGTTCCTTCCCTAAAACTGCATTGAAGCCTAAACCCAATTGGCATCTCTGGCCACATTTCAGCCCCTGGTAAATGGTACCCAGGGCACTGTGAACAGAGAAGCTGCAGCACTTATTGTGCCAACTTTTGAGGCCCTGTACCCTGACACACACACACACACTGCCTTTGCAGGCTGAGTGTCTGGGTACAGAACAAAGCAGAGTCGAAATGACCCTGTGTGCCATGCCCTCAAACACACTGCCCTGGCATACCTCAGTCACCCTTCTAACTGGGTGCACTATACCAGTGGTGAGGGTACAGGTGCATGATCCCTGTACCCCTACAGTACCCAGGTCCATTCCTGGGCACAGTAAGTGCAGTGCTGCCATTAAGAGTATACAGTGCTGGGAGGTCGTCATCACAAACTCCACAGCACCATATTGGCTACACTGTAGACTGAAGTTTTATTACACTTCTCAGCACATTAAACCCACACTGATGCCAGTGTGGGATTTAATGTAAGATGCACGACAGGGCATCTTAGAGAGGCCACCTGAACTTAACCAACTACCAGCGTCCTACTTGAGAGGCTGTATAAGCTGCCACCCAGCAGACCTGTTGCTGGACCCCTGGGTAGAGAGCCATCCACTCTCGTGGGTCTGCAACAATGCACATCCTGGGCGAGGTGCTAGGTCTCCTCCCCCAGGATGGGCAAGGGAAGCTTCAAAGGCATGCCGCCTTTGTGAGCGTCTCCAGGCCACTTGCTGTACTCAGCAACTGGCCCCCGGTTCTGACCCCCCTCTGGCGGGAACATCGACAGGAAAACCTAAGTGAGGAAAAGGGGTGTGCCAGCCTCGGCCAACCCCACCCCTCAGGTGTGGGAGGCGAGGTGAAGCACAACTCCGGGCTCTCGCCATCTTGAAGATGGGACGCCCTACCCAATCAGGCCTAGGCTACTGCCCCCTCCCACTGGAGATGGGCAGGATAGGGGGTGTACCCACCCCAGGGAAGGGACCAATTGGTCCCTGCCCTTTACCTACCTGTAACGCCCCTAAATTTAGTATTTAGGGGCACCCTAAACCTTCTTTCCTCAGATTCCGAAACCAGCAAAAAGACCCAGAAGAAAGACCTGCCGTGCAGCTGCTAACAAGGGGAAGACACCAACTGACTTGGCCCCAGCCCTACAGGCCTGTCAACCCTCGAACCTGCTCCTGCTAAACCCCGGCCTCTCCAGTGGTCAGCAACCTCAAAAACCCTTCAGGACCTGACTGCCTTGTGACACTAAAAGACTGGGACTCCCACGAGCAGTGGTTCTGCTCAAAGCAAGTAACAAACCCCTGGTGCCAGCCAGGAACCACGACTCCTGCACACGCCAAGCCTGGCCTTTGCCAGAGTGGACAAAGACCACGAGGATGTCCCCACGGCGACTGTGACCAAGAATCCAGTACCCAAGAACCCTCCTCGACACTCCTGACGACGTCTGCAGCCTCAGAACCAGGGACCCCTCCAACCGCGACCAGCAGAGGGCAAGATTTCCCCGACACCAAAAGGCACCCCTGCACCCGGCGCCCTGTAGCTTATCCATTGAAAGCCATTTAGCGCCCGACGGCTCAAAAGCACCCTGCACCCAGCTGCCCGAGTGCCCCTAGAAGTGTAGCCTCTATCCTATCTTACTTCCCCACTTGCCCTGTGTAAGTGACAAGGAGCCCAGCTCCCACAGCCGCATGGCCTGCCTGCTAGCAGCCACCAACCAAAGCCACCTGCCCGCCATAGGCTAACATTGGGCCTAACTCTCTCTGCACCCGGCTGCCTCTGTGCTGCTAAGGGTGTAAGCACTGTATCTACCTGACCCTGAAAGACCCCTGAGTCTATGCCCAGAACCTTAACTCTGCCAGTCGAGTACTTACCTGAAAGCCGATAACCTACATTTTCTCCATAGGGTAACATTGACTGGTTTCACTTGAAAATTCTTCTAAGTGTCGAGTTTTGAAACTTTAAAATTTTCACAAAAAAACAGCCGTTTAACGAAAACGAAATTACTCACCTGTTATCGGGAGAGATCCCAGTGCTGGATCTTGGTGCCCAGCACTGACCCTGAAAAGTAATTACAACCGTACTTGCCGATAACTTGATTTTCCTTCATAGGATAACATTGCCTGGTTTTTGCCCCAAATTCTTCTAAATGTCGATTTTTGAAACATACAAATATTCCTTAAAAATCGCCTGTGTAACAAACTATTTCTTTCAACTGTTTACAGGAAATGCACCAGGGCTGAATCCAGGCTCCAGCCCTGAGTAAGAAAATCATAAGCAAAGTAACTGAAATTGCATTTACTTAAACTCCCATTGAGCTCAATGTTAAAATTGTATTTGAATTGTGTTGCCTATTGCAACAACTGTAACTATTAGATTTAAAAGTCTATTGCTTATTGAAAGTATACAACTACAGCATTTTATTCTGATAGTATTTTGATACCTTTTGTTGGTTCTAAAACAAAACTACTATATATTTTTATTTACAAAACAATTGTCCTAGAGTTCAGTTCTTGTGTGTGAGACCATTTGCTGACTGAGTCTGTACATCAAATGCTTTATACGGTCCTCTGATACTGCCTTACTGCTTGACCAAGCTACCACTTTAGAGAGTAAGGTTCTATCTAACTTTAGCCTCTGCCAAACCTCTGGGGACTGTGGACTCTGTGCACACTGAACCTTACTTTGCTGCAGTATATATAGAGCCACTTTCTTACAGCATCAAAACAAATATCAAGGCCTTCCGGCTCGGTATGGAGTCTGCTGCATTCGGGCACCGAGCCGAAACCAAAATTCGTTTCGGAACCAATTCCTTCGGTACCAAAACAATCTTCGGATCCAGAGACTATGGCGTCAAAAACCTCTGCCTCAAAACTATAGGCACCAAAAGATAAAACGGCTCCTACTTGAGAATACCTGCATTGATGGTACTGTGATACTGTTTTAACTGTTTTTTTAATCGTTTTTGAATAATTTCTTATCTTGTATCGGGAATCAATATAATACATTTTGCATTATTTTAACATATATAGGATTTCAGTGAGTAAATGAGTGGGTATTTCAGTTGATTAATGGTGTTGATTAGATTTTGTGTTTTTGAGTAGGGGATCCTTCTTTTTTGAAGCGGAAATAGTGTGTTCAGTTTCTTTTTGCTTGTTTTTGAAATTTTTATTACATGTCATAGGATACGCTTGTCTTTCTGGCTGGTGGAATGGAGTCGGTGAAGGATTGTTTGAGTTTTTCACTTATTAAATACAGGTGTTTTGAGTATCCTATTATCTTGGCATTTCAGAAGTCATCCACCAGAAATGCCAAGCTTATGGGTGAGGTAGTTCGGTATTCCAAGAAATAGTTTTGTATGCTGCCTGCAAGCTTACAATTGTGTCCATTAAGGTGGGGTCTCATAACATCTTTCGTTTCATATTATTTCAAATCAAGATAGAGACTACTTTAGTCCAGTGACTGGCTGGGGCTTCAGGGAGTCCAGTGACTGGCTGGGGCTTCAGGGAGTCCAGTGACTGGCTGGGGCTTCAGGGAGTCCAGTGACTAGCTGGGGCTTCAGGGAGTCCAGTGACTGGCTGGGGCTTCAGGGTGTCCAGTGACTGGCTGGGATTTCAGGGGGGGGGGGAGGGGGTATGCAGGTGTGTTGGGTGGGTTACGGGCAATATATGTTGAGGGATTGGGCTGATACAGTGAATTAATAAGTGGTCAAATGAGTGACGTGTATCAGGATGTAGGTACAGTGGATGATAACGGATGGATCAGTGTGACACTTGAATAAGCATGGTCATGTGGGTGTTGAAGGTTCAGGCACAGTTGGTTAGTGGCAGGGAGAGGAGTACAGGAGTTGGCGGAGAGGTGTGATGTATATTGTGGCTGACCGGCTGAGGGTAATGGCAAGTGTAAAAGTGCAGTGGAATAGTGACTGGGTGAGGTTGGGTATAGTGGATGGCAGATTGGAGGCCAGTGTGTTGGGACAGTAGATTGGTAAGAGGATGAAGTAGGCGGTATAGTGGATAGCACTGTGGGGGCAGTAGATTGGCAAGTGGATGAAGTAGACATAGTGGATAGCAGTGTAGGTTCAAGTAGATTGGTGAGAGGGGGAAGGGAATGTAGATAGCAGTGAGGGGGCAGTAGATTGGTGAGTGAATGATGTAGACCTAGTGGACGGCAGTGCGGTGGCAGTATATTGGCGAGAGGATGATGTAGTGTTAAACTGTCTCTATATATACTGCACCAAAGTGAGGTACAGTGTGTATAGAGTCCAAGAGTCTCCAGAGGTTAAAGTTAGATAGAACCTTACTCTCTTGTGGTAGCTTGGTCGAGCAGTAAGGCAGTATCCGAGGACCGTGTAAAGCATTTGATGTACACACTCTTGTCAGCAAATGGTCTCACACACTCAAGAACTGAACTCTAGGCCAATTGTTTTGTATAAAAAAATGTACTGTTTTATTTCTAGAACCAAACCAGCCTGGTACAGGTAAGCATATAAATACTTTGCAGTAGTAATGGTCTTGTTTGAACACAGTTCAGAATTGCAATATAACTTGTACTGATTGTGATATTACAGATTTAAGAAAGCAGTTTGCAACACATTGCAGGTATATCGTACATTCAAATGAATGGGCTTTTTAAGTAAAATGCAGTTAATTACTTTTCAGATTACGTTTCTAACCACAGGACTGGATCCTAGATTCAGCCCTGGGACATTTCCTAAAAACAGGTGAGTAAATGCGTTTTGGTTAAAGGTATAATTTTAAGGAATATTATTGTATTTCAAAAGTTGATACTTAAGAACTTTTTCACATAGAATCACCAATGTTATCCTATCGGAGGAAATTCACTTGTCAGGTAAGTTAGGTTATCGTTACTTTTTCTTACTCAGTGCTGGATCCTGGATTCAGCACTGGGACATTTCCTGAAAACACGTGAGAAAATGCGTTTTGGTTAATCTGCTGATTTTTAAGGAATATTTGCAGTTTTCAAAAGTCTACACTTTGGCACTTCTCTCAAAGTTTCTATGTTATACTATGAGGAAAAATTAGTTATCGGTTTCAAGGTAAGTAATCAGTATTTTGATTTAGGGTTCTGGGGTTAGACGCCGGGGTCTCTGAGGGTCCATGATGCACTGTTGTTGCACCCCGAGTGGCACTAGGCCAGTCGGGTGCAGAGTGTTGAGGGCCAATGTTATCCTATGGAGGATAGGGGAGGGGTGGCCTCCGGTTGGTGGCAAGCAGGCCACAAGGTTGTGGGAGCAAAGCTCCTAAGGTTAAGCTCCGGGCAAGTTGGGGACCAAGTTAGCACCAAAGGGGCACCCTCATCGGCGCTAGGGCAGCTGGGTGCAGGGTGCAGTTTTGAGGTCGGGTGCCCTGTTGAAATCAATACATTCTCTGGGACAAAGAAACACTGCAGGCTCGGGGGCAAAGATCTTTCAGGAGTGACCACCACTTCGAGGGGTAAGTTGGGAGTGTTAGGCACCACTGGGTTGGGCACATAAGGCCATGGGGCGATGGGTGCAGGGGTGCCTTTGGACATCGGATTTTCTTACCCGCTCTGGTCGTGGTAAGGGTGGGGTCTCCTGGATTGAGGCTGCAGGCGTCGCCTGGAGGCTTGAGGCAGGTCAGGGGTTGCCGGATCTCGTGTCAGGATCATGGGCGTGGGGTGTGGGGGCCTCCTCGTGGTGTTTGTAAACACAGGCCGGGCTCGGCTGGTGCAGTGTGCGCTGGATTCGCGGGTCCTGGCTGGCACCAGAAACTGCAGTTCAAACATGTCCGGTGTTCACGGGAGAAACCGCTTGGAAGGTGAATGCAGGCAGGTCCTCCGGGGTTTGTGAGGTTGCTGGCCGCTGGACATGCTGGTGTTTTGCAGAAGCAGGTTTGAGGGGAGACAGGCTGGTAGTGCTTGGGCCAAGTCATAGGCGTCGTTAGCTCTGCACAGCTTCTCGTCCTTTTCTTGTGGTTGCGGGATCTGAGGAAGCAAGGTTCAGGGTGCCTCTAAATACTAAATTTAGGGGCGTTACAGGTAGGTAAAGGGCAGGGACCGATGGGTCCCTTCCCTGGGGTGGGTACACCCCCCTATTCTGCTACTTTTTCAGTGGGAGGGGGGCAGGAGCCTTTCCCTGGTTAGTTGGGTCCCCCCCCATCCTCAAGATGGAGGGGACTCGAGGTTGTGCTTCACCTCGCCTCCCCCACCTTAGGGGTGGAGTTAGCAGAGGTGGGCACACCTCTTCCTCACTTGTTTTTCCCGCCGGTTCTACCGCCCAAAGTGGGGGGTAGAACGAGTGGAGACCAGTTACTGAAAGCAGCAAATTGTCTGGAGAGGATCACAAAGGTGGCATGCCTTTGAAGCTTCTACTTTGTGAACCCTGCCCATCCTGGGGGAGGAGGCTTGGCACCTCGTCCCACGATGTGCATTGTTTCAGGCCCCCGAGAGCAGCAGGCTCTCGGCCCAGGGGTCCAGAAAAATGTCTGGTGGTGGCAGCCTGCGCAGCCACTCAGTCAGAACACTGGGAGTTGGTCGTTGTTCAGGGGGCATTTCTAAGATGCCTTCTGTGGTGCATTTTACATTAAATCCCACACTGGCATCAGTGTGGGTTTAATGTGCTGAGAAGTTTGATACCGAACTTCCCAGTCTTCAGTGCAGCCATTATGATACTGTGGAGTTCGTAATGACAACCTCCCAGCACCATATACTCTAAATAGCAGCACTGCACTTACAGGGCCCAGGAATGGACCTGGGTACTGTAGGGGTACAGGGCTCATTCACCTGTACCCTCACCGCCGGCATAGGGCACCCAGCTAGAGGGGTGACTGATGTATGCCAGGGCAGTGGTCTGTGGGCATGGCACACAGGGATGTGTGCTATGTCGTCTTTGTTTTGTTCTGCATCCAGACACTCTGCCTGCAAAGGCAGTGTGCCTGTTTCAGGGTACAATGCCTCGAAGGATGGCACAATAAGTACTGCTGTCCTTAGGGGCCTTCTCTGGTCACAGTTCCCTGGGTACCCATTGCACCATTTACCAGGGGCTGACATGTGGCCAGAGATGCCAGTTGGGTTTTAGGCTTCAATGCAGTTTTAGGGAAGGAACACAGGCCCTGGGTACCTGATTGGCAGGAGCCCAGGGCACGCTCAGTCAAAGTACATCAGCAATTCAGCAAAAAGTGGGGGCATACCATGCAAGAAAGAGGGCACTTTCTCACTTGTAGGTATAGTAGATAGCAGTGTGGGGGTCAGTATATTGGCGAGTGGGTAAAGCATGTATAGTGGATAGTGTAGAGGCAGTATATTGGTGAGTGGATGAAGTAGGTATAGCAGATAGCTGTGCGTTGGCAGGGGGTTGGGGAGCGGGTGAAGTAGGTATAGCGGATAGCAGTGTGGGGGGCAGTAGACTGGTGAGTGGGTGAAGTAGGTATAGCGGATAGCAGTGCACGGCGCATGAGGTTGGTTCATAGATGTCCGTTCAGGATGATCATTCGAGGTCACGATGGATATGTGGCTTGGGGATGTCAGTCATTTGAGTAGGTGGATCAGTGTCATTTTACTTGGTGCAGGAAGTACAGAACCAACAGAGTTTTGAGCCGGTGCATACAGCGTCGGTGTGTTAAGGACATGTGGGTATAACATTTCACTTTCAGGGCATATTGGATCTAGGACATCCGTGTTTTAACCTGTTGCTTACATGAGGCGTATGTGTTCGAGTCTGGTGTGTCCAGAATGTCCAAATAAACCGACCTTCTGGTCTCCCAACAACCTTGTGTGGTGGTGGGTGGGATAGGTAGGTATCGTACATTTGAGTGCTGAGAAGTACCTGGGTTGTGCAGGTTGGTATGCAGGGTGCAGGTTACAGCATGCACGCTGGAGAATATGTGGTGGGACATTCATTCACTTCTCTTTCTGTGTTAGCTGCCATAGAGCATAATTCAAACAAGTCTTTATGTACATCGATTCACAGAGCGCACGGTGTCTATCCTCTGCACTCATCTTTGTGCTTCTGGTAAACAGCCAGGATTGCATAAGCCATGAGTGATGCGCCTGCATCCTGTGTTGACACTATGTGCAACTAGTTTGTCCCAAGAGCAGGTTTGAAAAACTTCCCTTCACAAGTCTTATCCTTCCTAATTGCACAAACCCAACACTAGTTGGGCCCCCACTATGCTGATATTGGGCACACGTGTCATTCTCTACGCTGCTGTATGTGATCGCTCATTCTTCACTCTTTTCTGCTGTGGCTAGTCTCCTCCGATTACCCCTGTACACCCCGAAAGCTCTCTGTGATCTTGGGCTCTTGATGCTTATACTATTAAAGACTGCCCTTCCATATGATCAGATTGTCTCTTCTGTGCCTGAAGGAGATTTCTTGACTTCTTGCTCTCCTTCTTCTGCGCTCTGATCATTCTATTTCCTCCCCTCTCTATGCAAGGCTTAGTGTTGGCTCATACCTCTCCTTCTCCTTTAGAGATGGGACTTCCAAAGTGCTGTCCCAACAGACTCTCCGCTCGCATCATTACCACTTCTATGCAATGCAGATGTAGGTGCACTCCTCTAACATAGCTAATAATCAACTATACAAAGCACAGAGGGATAAATTGCATTGGCTTAACTGTAGGCAGAAATCTCTGGTGGCCCCAATAGACAATGCCTTTGTCTCTTATTGCTGCACTAATGGATGGTATGAAACCTCATCTCTGCATTCGAACAGGAGGAAGATGTCTCCAAGGAGAAAAACATGCATTTTGTACTGACTATCCGGACAGGGTTCTCCAAAGTTTGTCCTGGAGGGCCAGATCAATGCCAGATTTTTCGCTTATCCCCATTCAGATAAATGTAGTGGTCTTAAAATCTGGCATGCATCTGGCTGTCCAGGGCCGGCTTTGGAGAACCCTGGATTAGGAGATGCACTGTATTATTACAAGATAAACAAGAACATCAAATACCTAATTTTAAAGGTTAAAGAAATAGTCGCAGTAATATGGAACCTCAACAAACTCTATTCCATGAAATTGTCATCCTGAATGCGGTCAGAATAGTTTTTTTTTGTTTTTTACTAGTTCGTAATTTGATCTTAGGCTGCTGTGCGAACTTGGTAGGGGAATTCACATTTTGTACCCAAACATTGAGTTCAAAAGTGTTGTGTTTTGTAATGTCGGTCTTTTCTATTCAATTTTCAGGTTAAAGAAGTCAAATGATTGGTTTGGTTCCCACCTGGTGAATCTGTCACAAGACATGAGCTTGGTCTGTCCTTGCGCACCATTTAAATTAACATTGAATGAAAAATCATACTGGGAATTATTAAATCAATGCAGGTGCTGCAACTCGTAGTGAGCTCTGAGAAGACGTTCTCTTGAAGGAAGGATCAATTTTGTAGTATAACATACTTGGGATTCTTTGTCTTTAAGGAAGAGGCCCTTGTGCACCCAAATTGCAGTGTAATATTCAAAATGTGCAGGTATCCTATACCAAGGAGTTCTTTAAATAATAAATGTTTGAGGCAGAGGTCCTACATAATGGTTTATGGGGTAGGGGGGGATTTGAATGTTTTTGCACACTTGGGGGAATTTTTCTTTGCTCAGTTTCTGGAGGTAGCTCACAGTTTAAGTCCAAACTAAGGTTATACTGATTTCTGCAAGTATATCCACAAAACATTTTCTTTTATACATTCAGGTTCTTTGCATGCTCTAGCCATCTAGTGAGTTCCAGAGTTCCTTGTGATTGGTCACCATCTTCAGATTTCATTATTCATGTCAGAGCGATTCAGACTGCACTAATAACCAAATGTGACATGGAATCACCACGGATAAGATGCTTTTTAGTTGTTAGTCAGGCTGTCTGCTTAAGTA
Organism: Triturus cristatus; assembly: GCF_964204655.1. Lineage (NCBI taxonomy): Eukaryota > Metazoa > Chordata > Amphibia > Caudata > Salamandridae > Triturus > Triturus cristatus. The sequence continues at coordinate 1,203,024,424 of NC_140584.1, forward strand.
TGGAGATGATAGCAAACGGACACACTTGAGGAGAGGGTTTTGTTGTCTAAAATGTGATGGGTGACTTTGTAGCTGAAGATATTTCTTCCACAGTTTGCCGTTTGGTTTATTCACGAAAATGGCTGTTGGCTTTACATTGCTTTAGTGCAGTGGGTGGCAGTCACCGCTCCACCAGCAACAGTGTACTGGGTGCCAACCCGCGCCTTGGGCATATTTGAGGCTTTCTTCTCGTTGAAGCGGGTATTAAATGTTTCAAGTAGACCATTCAGTCATTGCAGGAAAATGTGAGATAAACAAAAATGGCAACATGGCGACTTCAAAATCAGCCTTTTGTATGTTCTCCTCTAGCCGTGGACCAAGGCTTTCTAATGCATGAAGAGAATGTGTAATAACTGATAAGGCAATGTTGGCCCTGATTAAGGACTTTAAGAATTACTGTAAGTCACATAAGAGACCTCCTAAAGCTCACACAGCAGTCCCGTTCTGTGAGTCCAAAATGGAGGCATAGACTGGTGCAAGATTGGGATCACAGTGACTATCCAGATGTGCCACAAAATGACCTGGATGCTTTTGAGTGTTCAAGATTATCCCTCAGCCTACAGAAAGACTACTGCTCCGTAAATGTAGCCATCCCAGAGATTGGTGAAAGACAGCCAATGAAAAAGGTTAAAACAGCCTGGTCTTTCAAGCCGCCTTTTAGGATGCCTTTCAGGTCCATCAAATTTGGCCGCAGTTGTACGATTGTCTACAAAAATACGTCTAAACCGCTTGGGCTCCCTACACTTTTATAGGTTGCTTCACGGTTTAGGAATGCATGGACTTTCCTGTGTCAGAAGGGCTGAGCATCTGCATTTCACCATCCCCCACAGCGTGCTCCAGATAACATTTCATTCCTGTGTTACTTTGATCCTAAAGCAACTGACAATTAGGCTGTTGGTTAGATCACTGGAGACGTTCCAACCCACTGTCTCCCAAACCAAGGCCACTAACTCCCAAAGTCTCTATTAACCTATGTGTTGTGCACACAACCAGCTATTGGTGTGCCAGTGCTGCTATCGCCCGAGGGAAGGAGGAACAGCATGTAGTTCCAGGTCTTAAGACCGGAGCAAGTGTGATCCTCCCGTTGATAGGCTGGCTGTTGGATGCAGCAGGGAGTATTGTGGCAAATCTCTGCTTTCTAACCTCCATGCAGCTGTGCCTGCGTGGTCATGCAGCTGTGCCTGCGTGGTCATGCAGCTGTGCCTGCGTGGTCATGCAGCTGTGCCTGCGTGGTCATGCAGCTGTGCCTGCGTGGTCATGCAGCTGTGCCTGCGTGGTCATGCAGCTGTGCCTGCGTGGTCAGTGCATGTGTGATCATGCCATTGATAGGCTGACTGTTGGATGCAGCAGGGAGCATTGTAGCAAGTCTTTGCTTACCTACCTTGCTAAGTGAAGTGTACCTGTGTTGTAATGCTTTGAAATGCAAGTAAGGGCCATGAAAACATGTGGCTATTGTGTGGCGAGAATGCAGTCCTTGTGCCCTGTTCAAACCTTTCTAATCTCTGGCAATTGAGAGCCCGCGTAAAATATGTTTGTAATACTGGAAGAAATACGATGTTAGTGGATCTAAATTTGTAGTTATGAGACCAAAAAACGATGATTAAAAGTGGTTACAGAGAAAGTTACAATATGTGCAAACTACTGCAAAGGTCCATAATGTGCGGATATTTAAACACAAAATGAAACTAGTGAGGTGTAGTTTTATATAGCGCAAACTAGACCCGCGGATATCTGGTATCGGAGCGCTTTACATGAGCACTAGTTTCGTTACAGATGGACACGTTAATTTTAGTTGGGCAAGGGGAGATTAGGTGATTTGCCCAGAATCACAGGGTGTTGAGCGTCATTACCGATACTCTAACCCAGTTCCCCAGCTTCGAGGTCGACCGCTCTAGCCGTAAGTCTACATCCTCTCCCATAGGTGAAAACTATCTAGATGTGGTAAGCCTAAATGACTGAGTTTGGAAGAGTGATTACTCCTTTACATACAACATGTAAGCTTGACCCCCATAGCTGGTATTTATTTTTGGGTGAATTATTATGCAGTTTCTTTTGTCCAGCTGCTGGTTATGCAGGACAGCTCAGGCTAAGTCCAGTGTTAAATTAGATGTGAAAAGCTGATGGTTTCTGATAGACCACTGTTATGGTCCAGCACAGTCTAGCATCCCAGAGCTCCATTATTTATTGTTAATACTTGTAACATTATTGCCTTTATGATTTCAATCTTAATATGTTCGGAATGATCTTGTTGTTAATACATTGTAAATATTGTGTATTTTATGTTCTGTTGATGTGGCCAAAGCGACTGTAAATAAACTGGTTTGTTAGTTGGGATAAGTGGGTTTCCACCACTAGTAATAAATGATTCCCTTGCTCAGCCCTCGGTAGCTGGCTACGAGCAGGCAGGCTTAACTTAAGAGACTGGTGTGCAAAGCATTTAGAAACACCAATACATTAAATAAGTAAAATACAACACAGAATACAAATCTAAGACCATTTTCTAAAAATAGGGAATATTTTTTTAGGATTAAAATGACACCAAAACAAAAATCCAATGTAGGGAACCAGTGTTTTTTCAATTTTTAAAGAACACTTTCTAGTGGCGAAAAGCCTAAAGAACCATTTTAGGACATCTGCTCGCACTGGACAGGGACAAAGTCAAAGTTTCAGGCTGACTGCAATGTAGCACGGGTCGGATATAGTTGGCAGTAGGGCCCGGTTAAGTTTTTACCATCTGACTTGGTCACTTTTTGGGAGGCTCCTTGTTAGGCCATCTTGGGGTTCGACGACTGCTTGGTCCAGCGTGATGCCTCAGTCATGGTTCGATGTCGCCAGCTTGACTTGATGATGGGCAGGTCAACTGATGGAATATTTTGACAAAAATGCTCAATCTTTTCAAACTTTTGGATCTACTTTCCAAAGGTCCTTTTGAGGTTCCAAAGTATCCACAACACCAACACCACTAGACATGGCCTGCATGAAGGTCTTTACATTCATGGGAGTGCTGCTAGACATGGCCTGCATGAAGGTCTTTACCCTCATAGGAGGGTTGCTCGACATGGCCCGTATGAAGGTCTTTACCCTCATAAGAGGGTTGCTAGACATGGCCTGCATGAAGGTCTTTACATTAATGGGAGCGGTGCTGGACATGGCCTGCAAGAAGGTCTTCACCCTCATAGGAGGGTTGCTAGACATGGCCTGCATGAAGGTCTTCACCCTCATAGGAGGGTTGCTAGACATGGCCTGCATGAAGGTCTTTATGTTCATGGGAGCGGTGCTAGACATGGCCCGTATGAAGGTCTTCACCCTCATAGGAGGGTTGCTAGACATTGCCTGCATGAAGGTCTTTACATTCATGGGAGCGGTGCTAGACATGGCCTGCATGAAGGTCTTTACATTTATGGGAGCGGTGCTAGACATGGCCTGTATGAATGTCTTTACCCTCATAGGAGGGTTGCTAGACATGGCCTGCATGAAGGTCTTTACCCTCATAGGATAGTTGCTCGACATGGCCTGCATGAAGGTAAAGACCACATCTACCTGTTGAGCAGGGCATTTGAATGGGCTATGTGCCATTGTGTTGCAGCGCCCCTCAATTTCACCCCACCATGTCAATCTTCTTACTATCTTTATCTGGCGGTGGTCCAGAGACAGTGGGCATGTTTGCCCTCTTTCTTGTCAGGGCAGCAATAATACAGTCTGCTGGTACAGTCTCTAGAATATAAGGAGGGTCCTTCGAAGAGTGTTTATATTTCCTATATTGGCACTGGGAGGAGATGGCAGAGCTGATGAAACATCTGCCTGAGCAATACCAGAGAAGCGCAGCGTCCCTTGCAGAAGAAGGGAAAAATATTGCCCCACCTGCTTAAAATCTGTACTAGATGCTGCAGACACAGCAAGTAGACCGATTATGGCAGGGACCACCCTAAGAATACATGCCTGACTAAAGGTGTCTGGCTTAAAAAATGAGGTCCAAGCAAACCTCATTCAATGTAGAATAACTTTTTGGCAGTTAGTTAAACCCTACCGCAGCTTAAAAAGGACAATGACGCAACCAAATCGATGGGAGCCCTGCAGTTTAGGGGGCATCTAAGGTGAGACCAGTAGGTAGAGAAAGCTTCCAAGGTACCAGCCAGACACAAACAACTCCACAGTGGCAGTACCAGACACTACTGCGTCAAACCTTTGGGGGACAGGCAAGAGTATATTTACAGCCGCGAAGGGGTATGGGGGAATGGCAGAACCAACAAGTAAATAACAAAAAAACATCCCTCGCAACACTGGTGGCAGCGGGGTGAATAGGAGTGGAAAAGGTCACCACAGACAAGTGGATACTTAACATCAAGCACGGATATTGCAAAGAACTAGTCAAGCGCACATCTGTAAAAGGTCCATAGAGAATAGTTCACACAAAGGAGTAAAGCACCCGACTACTTGAAGTAAAAAAGGATTGCTACAAAAGAGGGCAATCGAGCGAGTGCCCAAAAAAAGCTCAACTAGGGGAGATACTCAACATTTTCTAATACCAAAGCAAGATTTATCTCTATGTCCTATACTGTACCTCAGTTTCTTAAACAAGTTCATAAAGACACAAAAAAACAAAATGGTAACGCTAGAAAATGTCATCCCACGGCTGCAACGAGGGGACTATGTTGTGACAGTTTATCTAAAAGATGCATACCTACACATTCCAATGAAGCGCAAGATGGAACAAACTATCAATTCAAATTGCTTGCATTAAGAATAAAATCTTTAAAGTGTTTACAAAGTGTTTAACAGCAGTGGCAGCACATCTGAGAAGACCAGGGATTAATGTTTGTCCTTACCTAGACGACTGGCGGGTAAAAGCAACTGTTTGCACAAGTGCAGAAACCCCATGAATACAGTGATAACACTCAAAAAGCTTGGATTTTCCATAATCCGAGAATCTGCAACAAATCCAGAACAAGAGAAGCTCGTCCTGGGAGCTAGGATCAACTCAACAGAAGTGAAAGCATACCCTTGCGAGAAGAGGATACTATTGTTGCTGCACCTAACTATCCAATGCCAGATGTGTCCTTTTCTGACCATGAGGACTGTGGAGAAGATGCTGGGTCAAATGGGCCCTCGAAGGAGCGGAAAGCAGTAGGTGACCGACTAAGGAACGCCCCTTTATGTATGTGTAACTACAGGGTTTCCCGAGACCTCCTGGATGGGGCCCAGATGACTCAATTTTGGGCCTAGGGACCAGAGAACATAAGGTGGTGATAAACGTCTGACCACCAATTAGTGGCATATGCAGTGGGTTCATGTCAAGTGAGGATTCAATGTTCCGACCTGACGAATGCCAGGCACCCTTGAAACAGATTGATGGTTCGAGTGGTGATGGGGTACTAGTTCCCCAATTCCTCACAAGTGGTACCCCATCCAATAAAGGCCAAATTGGTGTGCACAGATCCATAGTTGGATAGAAGTGCCTCCCTGACTCCAGGGTGTAGGCCAGCTCTTTATCAAACAGGGTGTTCGAAGAGCGGGGGAAAGTCCTATGATGAAGCATGACCCATGGTGCTGGGTAGGGACATCTCAGCCTAATTTGTGTGTATGCCCAATACTAGACTGAAGTAACACGAGCATATTGCATAATGTGCTGATAGAATCTTTAGAGTTTTTTTTCACTCTGGCACCACCACCCCCACCCCTATCCCTCAGGTGGGGGAGGTGAGGTGGAGCCCACTCTTCAGTCCCTGCCATCTTGCAGATGGTAGGCACTCCCCAATCCGGATTAGGGATTGTGCTCGCTCCCCCAACGTGTAGTGAGCACACCAAGGGTGTAGTCACCCTAAGGTCAGTAACCTCTAAAACAAGCCCTAAATACAGTATTTAGGGGGCAGCCCTGATCTACGAAGTCAGACAAGACATCAGAAGAAAAGAAGGACCGAACAGCCGTGCCAAAGCTAACGAGGAGGCGGCCTACTGATTTGGCCCCAGCCCTACCGGCCTGTCCCCCCCCCCCCCCCCCCTCCCTCGAACCTTCGCAGAAGCGAAATCCTAATGTGTCCTGCAGCCTCAAGAACCCCGAGAACCTGCCGTGCCTTCAAAAGAAAAGTCTGTCTCCCGTGAATACCGGATTTGTTCACTAACAGACTCCGGCAGGACCTGCGAGTCTGCACCACTCATCCCCAGACGCCCACGGCCCGAGTTTGAGTGGCCCAACACCAAGAGGAGGTCTCCCGGCGATCCTGACCCGAGATCCGATGACCCCTGACCTGCCTCAAGCCTCCAGCTGATGCTTGCAGCTTCAAACCAGAAGGTCCCCCCCCCCCCCCCAACCGCGGCCAGGAGCTGGTAAGAAGATTCGACCCTAAAAGGCACCCTTGCACCCAACACCCCATGGCCTTGGGTGGCCTAACAGACTGTGCCTAGCCAGGGCAGCTGACTTCAGAGCACAGGGTTCACGGTTCGATTCCCGGCTCCGGCAGCAGCTCAGCTCAGCACCATGTGACTCTGGGCAATAGCTCACTTAATTTCCACAACGGCCCCCAGCGCCTTGAGACCCGTAAGGGGGAGTAGTTTGTGCTTTATAAATACAGATTTACATTTACCCCCAGCAAATCAACTTTCCTCTGAGTAGTGGACGCACCCAGAAGTGATACGGCTAAGGGCTTAGTGGATCGACCTCCAGGTGCACACGAAAGACCTGGAAAATTTCTCCAGGCGGAACAACATACGAGTCAAAGGGATTCCACCGGAAGAAGAAGGCTCGGACCTTGTTGGCTACTTGCAGGGGTTGTTCCGGGACATTCTGGGGTTACTGCCAGACTGATGTTCGAATAGACCATGCACACAGGGTGGGTTTGTGCAGAAAGGCACCGGTGCCCCCACCGGATATCCTGGCTTACCTGCTGGACTTCCCCCCCCCTCAAGGAACGTATACTGTGGGAAGCCAGGGCAAAACACCCACTCAAATACAGGGACCATCCAGTGGCCCTCTACCAGGACTTTGCCTTAATAACTTTACAAAAATGACGAGAGTTTCGAGTGGCGATGACATACCTGAGGGAACAGGGGGTGGCATACTCCTGGGGCCATCCCTTCCGGTTGATTTTCAAATAGCAGGGGAAACCCCACCAACTGAGATCTCTGCAAGAAACATGCAGAGTGCTGGGCTTAGAGATCCCGAGCCAGGATGAGGCTGACCGCGATGATCGTAGGTCCCCCCGGGAACGCTGGCAGAGAATCCGGGGGAAGTGCCCCACAGAACATATACTGAGACAAGACCCCACGACCATGGCGCAGGAACGACCGTCGGTTCTCGAGACATTACTCAAAGATACTTCTTTCCAAGATGGCTCCTGATTTGCTAGGGGATAACTAAAGTAGACCGATTCAAGTGCAGCTGAGGGGGGTGGCTAGAGGGAGCGGGGAGACTAAGGGACTTGGACAACTCCTCTCCCTTCTCTTTCCCAAGAGCACGCAAGTGCGAACTGCGGGCTCTGGGCATAATGGGGTTTTTGGGGTGATTCAGTTGGGGTTTGGGTGGGGGAGGGTAGGAACTGGTATGCTGGAGGTCGGTGTCGCAGAGGTTGTTCCAGAGGGGGCAGGCACAGGGGTAGAGTGGGTACATGGTGGACAAGTGAGCTCACAGATTCCAGGAGCACAGAGTTCAAAGTAACCTCGCAAGATGTTGTATTCCACAGTGAAGGTGGTTACCTTAAATGTGAAGGGCCTCAACAATCCCATTAACCGGAGATCTATTCTTTGCTATTTGGGGTGCAGATGTGTGCCTCCTCCAGGAGACCCATCCTCTATCTAAGGACTGACATAGGTTAAGGTCACGTGTCTTCCCCCATCAGTTTTTGTCTTCACCTCAGACAAAAAAGCGGGGGTGTCCATTCTGGTCGCTAAGCATTTTTCGGGAACAGTGGGTGGGGGGGGGGGGGGGGGGGGGAAATACCTGAAATTAAGGGTCGTCTATTGGCGTATACATTTAAAGGTGGGGGGGCACATATTAGCGGTGGGGTCGTTATACGCTCCTAACTCAGGGCTAGAGAAGTTCCTGAATGCAGCTCTCTGAGGTCTTAAGCAATCAGGAGAGGAGGACAATCGTGGGAGGGGACCTTAATATCGTCATGAACACGACCAAAGAGAGGTCAGATAACCCATTCACCCAGTCGTGGGAGCTATCTAGAGAAGGGAAAGAATGGATTCGATCCAGGGGGCTGGTAGGCCTATGGTGGGTGGCACATCCACAGGCTCCACCGTTCTCCTTTTATTGCCACGCTTACGACACCTACGTACGACAGGATCACTTAATTGGCACAACAGAACTTAATGTAATGGTGGGGGAGGTAGACCTACTGGCGGCACTCTCTTGACCACAACGCAGTGACTGTTTCCCTTCGGTTGCCCCGACACAGACAACCGGGAGGCTGGGGGCTCTGGGCAAGCATGCTTCACAAGGAGGCAGTGACACAACAGATACATAAATGCATCAAGGACTACTTAGAGGTGAACGATTCCCCTGACCTCTCCTACTTTATGGGGAGCCCTGAAAGCATTAGTGCGGGGGAAACTCCTAGCCAGATCTGCTGCAGAGTACAAGGAGCGCAGGGAGAAGAGGGGGCATCTCTCAGCGCAGGTGTTAAGTGTTGGAGCGGGTTCACAGCTGGACGGGGGCAACAAGGGTTTGGTGGCAGTTGAAGGCAGCACGCGCACAACTTGCGGGGCTAGATCTTGACAGAGCTGAATACGCAGCGTTGAGGCTCAGACACTCCTATTATGTGGGAGGGAACAAGACAGGGCGCATGCTGGTGAGCAAACTTGGGGCCCGCACCCAACAGACGAGAGTCTATTTGATCGCAAACAACAAGGGGGAGCTTGTCACTGAGGACTAAGAGATAGTGAATTCAGTTGGGGACATTTATGCTGGTCTGCACCGACGGGAGGCTACTTCAGAACTGCATATCTGCAAGGGGCTAACACGTCCGCGATAGTTAAAAATCAAGCAGACATACTGGATCCCCGATCCGGATAGAAGAAGTTCTATGGGCAATATAGAGCCTCAAGCTCCAGAAATCTCCACGGCTGGATGGCTTCTCAGCGGGATTCTACAAAATCTTTTGCCATATATTAGCCCCAATCAGGACAAGACTTTTAATTTCTTTTGAAGGGCCAGGGCCGATCCCTCCTGAGATGTTAGCGGCCTCAATAGTAGGCCTGCCCAAACCCGGGAAAGATAAAACGCTGTGCGGCTCCTATCGCCCGGTGTCCCTTCTTAATTTGGACCTAAAGCTGTTCACCAGCATTTTAGCAGCAAGGCTAGGACCCCTGATGCCTGGCATAATAGAGCCCGATCAAGCGGGCTTCATCCAAAATAGACAGAGTAGTAACAACACCAAACAAATCCTTCATTTAGCTGACAGGCCCACTGCACGCACATGGATGCCCTGCTTTTAACGGTCCATGCCAAAAAAGCGTTTGGGTAGACTGGGATTTCTTAGACAAAACATTGATTCACTTCGGATTGGGAGACCGATTCAGAGCATGTGTGACGAGTTGTTATGGCTCCCCCTAAGCTTCTAGAAGGGTCAATGGACTATCGTCTCAGCCTTTCGCCATCCAACGAGGGACAAGGCATGGTTGTCCACTCTCTCCCCTTTTAGTTGCCTTATACATGGAACCGCTGGCTCAGAAGATCAGGGACAACCCAGACATCGTGGGCATCCCCTTCCGCGGGGACAGACACATAATTAGCCACCATGCAGATGATATCCTAGCTTCCCTAGAGTCCTCGAACTGCTCAGTCCTGGCTTTTGTGGGGGCAACTAGAGGCCTTTGGCCAGGTCTCCGGCTTCCGAGTAAACGTAGGGAAGTCAATGATTCTATGCCTGGGTGGGAGGAGGGCAGACTCGCGAGAGGGGGGCGACCGATTCTCAGAAATCCAGTCAAAGGAGTCTATCCCATACCTGGGGATTGAATTGGCCCCGTCTATACAACGGACGATTAAGCTGAACTACACTAAACTAGTCCGACAGATCAAGGGGGGATGCAGAACTGGAAGCAACACCCTCTGTCCTTGATGGGGCGCGTTGCTGCTGTCAAGATGTTGATTCTTCCTAAAGCGACATACTTCTTCCAGACGTTAGCGGTCAGGTTGCCAAAAGGGACACCCAACACGTTGCAAAAGGAGATACTCCCATTTTGTGTGGTCGGGAGCGTGTCCACGCATGCGGAGGGAGTTTGGTCATCTGAGACCAGAAGAGGGAGGTTTGGGGATCCCGAATTTGCCATATTATTTTAAGGTTGCCCAATTTAGATACTTGGTGGAGTGGAGCAGAATGGAATCTGAGAAGAGATGGCTTTTTCAGGACAGGCCACTAGCAACACACTCCCTGTGGAAGGTTCCCTTTCTGCAAAGGACGGACCGACCGCAGAATCTCCAGGGTTCATCTATCACGAAAACGGTGATGCGGGTTTGGAATCGGGTGGCCAGTAGTAGGGAACTCACAACATTTCCCTCTCCGTCGACACAGCTTCCGGATTCCCAGCGGTCTGGCAACCACTCCTATCTCTTCTGTCCACAGAGTTTAAGGAGGTCACATGCCCGAAATACCTCCGCTTTCTCCATCTCACGACTGGGAGAGAGCCGTCCACTAGAAAGTGAACAGGGGAGCTTTCTCTGCACACCAATTTTAACAACATAGAATAAACACTGCGCATACCAGTTCGAGGGAAGGGGATGGGGTCTTGTTTGAAAATTGTTTAACTATGTTGAGTATTATTTCCTGCTATTAAGTCGACAATATATTGACACTTCGTATGCCTCGCGGAGTCTTAGGGAGCACGTTTCATGGCATTTGCAGGGGATAGCCAATGACTTAATACATGCTTAGGTATCTGGTGTGTTGTGTGCATTGCAAGGCGGGTCCGATAATGGTGGGGCAGGCCAATTAAAAAATAAAAAACAAATTAAAAAAAGTGAGAAAAAGGACTAACACAAGGGCTAATTCCAAACCCAATCACTAGATGGCGGAATAATGCACAGCATGTGAATCCAGACAATTCTTCAGGCTGAAAAACTACTTCTACAGGTAAGAAACCATTTCCTTCAGCTAGAATAAACGTATCACGGAATGTATTTTACAAAAATAAGATTGGGCTCCCACATGTATAAGCACTGATTTCAGAACTTGTAACAACATTGGAAACTGCTCACTCTTAAATCACACAGGAAATCTTACCCTTTCTAATCATCTGGTGGAATCTTTGGTCCGAAGTCGTCCTTCTCCAACGTGCAGAAAGTCGCTTAATCGGAGTTGTAAGTTGTAGCCTCAGCTGGGGACTCTCCTTGCCCTTCCTTTTTTAGAACCTCTGGGGCTCTTGGCCTTGGTTTGAATGGAGCTGCTGTAACTTGACTAACGGTTAGGGGGAGGTGCAGATGGATCAGCAGGAGTCTTCGTGAAGTGGCTGCATTCAATTGAAAGCATGGAAAAGTCTTCAGCTGCAGAACTAGTTGTGAGGTCTGCTGCTTTTGAAGCACAAATGAGCTTGCCATCTGTTGTATATTGTAATGACAACGTGTCCATCCTCTGATGCTCGCTCAAGGTTGGGCATCCCGCTTCATAGAAAGTTTTAGGACTTCCTTCTTCACAAGTTCCCAGCATGGATGGCCCCAAAGAGTTAGATTCTTTTTTATGTTGTGTGTTTTAAAGACTAAGGAGCCGGTGAACACCGCCTCTTCTGCCGTTCGTTCATTCTTTTGGTTGTTGCCCAGATGGACAGTGTTGATGTACACCAGCATACATTTAACTTATGCCCTAGCAAGGAGTCCAGAGAGGAACGATCAAATAAATCTGCTGGTCTGTGATCGCATTGGATCTTTGTTTATTAGCAATAAAGTGAGTTCACCTGCATGTCTCAGGTTTGTGAGCAGAGCTGACCAAAACCTTGTTTTAGGAGGATAATAATGTCTTTATTAACGTGCAATGGCCAAATTATTTTTCTTTGTTGAAGACCTATAATGATAAATAACAGAAGCATCTTCTAAGTGACAAAAGGGCTAAGACTAGAACACCTTCCTGAAATCTGTAGGCATTTCTGTTCCAGGAGTACTCAAGCAGTTTCCTTACTCCTGAACATTGCACAATAGTAAACTTAAACTTAGTTCTTTATTGTTCGATTATTTAAAATTATTATAATGTAATTTTCCATGTGTGAAGTATAAAAAAGAAGAGCAAGGATTAAGATAAAAGCTTTTGAGTTCTTAACTAATGTACATATTCCGACTGGGGTAACTCGATTTCTTAAAATCCATAAAATTAAAGCAGTAATCCAGACTGGAACTAAGGTGCTAATACAGAAGTGTCGGCTAGATCTAGGGACCCAGTGTATGTGTCCTTTAGATGATCCCTTTGCCAATGGGTTAATGTTCATTTACTGTACAAATTTAGTAAGACCTTAATGTTAACTGTCCCAACATTGTTTTTAAATAAAAAGCATTTAAAACTGCATTAACGGATGTTGTCCTCATTTCAATGCGGGGTGCATGAGTTCACTGTATGATGTGCTTATTTAATCTTCTGATCTTATGCGTGTTGCTTTCCTTGTGTGCCTGGGATTTGTGTTGGGTAAGATCTGAAGCAAAACTCTGGTTTGTGGGTGCCAGACTGTTATTTTGCTATGCGAACCAGTTGATTATCGTTTAAGCTTTGTGGCCAGCTAGTTGCTGCTGATAGCTTTAATGGTGTGTGTCAGTGCGGGCCAAACTGCCAATTTTCCTAGTCTGGCCACAGTTTGAGTTGTATTGGTGAAGAAAGACCGGTCTGAGACTTCTTTGCAGTGTCTGAGGCCATAAGACATACAAATTAGAATGACCAAGCGATGCAGCTCACTTGCCGTCTTTGGGCAGCAGCTCAGCAGATGAATCCATGATTCCCGTTTGTAGCTGCATAGTCGACAAGCGGTTGAGTTGTCCAGCAGAGCCCAAGATGGATTAAAGTCCACGATAGGCAATGCGAGAAGTCTCATGTGGGTACATTTTTTCCGAGCCTTAACTGTCAATACTTGCTCGAAGTAAGGTTGAGGCGTTCCCAGGATTGGGTTGTTGGCGGAAAATTTCAAGGTCCCTTTCAAATGATAGTTTCTTAACCAGTGCGTTCTGTCTTTTTCCAGGCTGTGACCAAGATGTCCTGGTTTTGCAAATTTTGACTTCCATTTCAAGTAGGCTTGTTGCTGCTGACAACTGTGCCTGCCATGGGGAGCCTACCGCTTCGAAGATTGTTTTTGATATGAGCTTTCAGTGAGGGTGCTGAGGCACGCAAAGTACTAATGTAGTATTTTATTATGTTCCCTAAGCATATGATGTCCAGGTGGGCAAGTCCCAGCACCAGTCTCACTCTGGCTCTCCTGGCCTGCCAAGGGAGAGTTAAGACCTTCTTGTAGGTGGGAAATTTGGCAATTTATGAGACGCTTGTTTAATGTCCCGGGAAAGGCTAGGTGTCCATAATAAAGGTAGGGGACAAGATAGGCTATCAAAATTTTCAGGATGGGTTCAGGGCTTGGACTATGTAGCAGTCTTGTTAAGCGTTTCAAACTGTAAATGATTCCAGCTTCCTTGCTTCTTAGATGTTTTCGTGGGCCACTGATTTTGCCCAGTCTGATAGCCTGAGGCCAAGATAGTTGTAGACTGTGCATGTTTTAATCTGCTGATCACCAAGGCGTCATTGAGCTGTTTTCTTTCGTTGGTACTTTCCAAAGATGACTAACTTGGTGTTCTCCTGGTTCACCATGAGATTGTTCAATTGATTGTACCTGTGGAGTGCATAAAGGGCTTTCTGTAGTCTGGTCCGCGTGTGATCCATTATTATGATGTCGTCGGCATACTGGAGGATTTGGAGCCGCACTTTCCCCAACCTTGGTGTTATGAAACATGCACCTTCCAGGGCTTTGCCCAGATCTGGTGTATGAAGATTAAAACGAAGGAAGGGGAGGACACAGCCTTGTTTCAGGCCTTTGCTGTTACTGTAAATTGGCTGGTCTTTATGCGAACCCAGGTCCCCTGGTGTAATGCAGTTATTGCCTTTCATAACTGTTGGGGGATTCCCCAGGAGTCTAGTTTCTCCCACAGTTTCACTCGATCCACCCGGTCAAATGCTGCACTTTAGTCTACGAAACAGCAAAAAAGATGATTGTGTCGGCTGTGTAGCTCGATGTGTCAGGTGACCCAGTGTTAAGATATTATCCGTGGTGGAGCTTTCGGGTCTGAATCCAGATTGAAAGAGGGGAAGGATGATGTTGTCTTTTTCCCAGGCTTCTAGTTCTTTCAGTAGTGTTCTGGTGTATGCTTTTGCTTGTAGGTCTAATAGAGCAATACAATGGTAATTTTCGGTTTCGTACAGTCCCTTTTTTTATAAATTGGGAAGAGGATGGATCCTTTCCATAACGATGGAATTGTTGAAGTGGCATAAGCATGCTTGAAGAGTGGTGCGAGTTGTTGTTCTGGCCAGTATTGATGTGAGGCTTTGAACACTGATGCGGGGACCCTTTAGGGGTCTGTCCTCATTTTTTTGATTAGGTCGGTTACCTCTGTGATGTTGGGTGTTTCGGGGACCTGACGTATTGCTGAGGGTGATTGTCGTGGATTGGTATGTGGTGTGTTCGGAAAGTTAAAATGTAACAACTTGGCTTGTTTGACCCACTCATCAGCTGCCACTCCGTTCTCTTTTGTCTGACTGCTGTTCTTGTGTTGGTTGATGTATTCCCAAAGTTGAATGTGTCTCCCTTCCTTTGAAGAGGGTGAAGATTTTCACCCATCCTGCATCGATCCTCTTAGATCTGATTTGCCAGACTTTCTTTCTGTGCTCTGCTCGAAGGACTGGGATTTTGTGGTTGCAAATCTGTGTTTCCTTTTTTTTCTTGCCTTCAGGGCCTTTGAGATGCTACATTTAGTTGAATGTCATTCCCTCTGTTTAATATGTAGGTGGAATGGATGGGTGTGGGTGGCCTGCATCTGGGTGGTTCCGGGTCCCCCCCTTTGGCTTGTTTTAAGTCTGCTAGGAGTGCTTCCCAGTGCCCAGGGAGAGTGATTGTGTATATTGCTGTTGAGTTTGACTCTTTGAATGTGATCCACTCCATGAGTTTTGGGCTGAGTTTTGCAGACCATTTTATTCTGATCAGAACTTTGTAGCGCTCTTCACCGGTTGGTTCCTCCCCCTGCACAAGATCATGTTGCTCTTGCTCAAGTGTGGTTTAATGACCTGCTCCAACTAGGTCTTCCCCAGAGGAGGGGACCTCATGTCTTTGAGGGAAATTGCTTAACCTGCCCCTCCCTTCACTCACCCAAGTGCGTGGTTTCTGAGAAACTATCCTTTCTATGCTTCTGCCTTTCACCAGTGAAGTTTGACAATCCTTGCAGCGACCAAAAAACCTCCAGTAGAACTAAGGCTTGATCGTTGTTACCTGTCACAAGAAACCAAGCGATTCATTTGGTGTTCCTGTCATCTGTCTGATAGGACTGCATGTGCACAACTGCAGGGTTTACTAGTTGCCACATTAGACTATCTGCATGTTTGTGAAATCTTTAGTCACTGAAGACCACATGCAAAAGACCTGGTGCATGCGCTTCCCACAGTTGGGCAGTCTCTTGGTACCTCTGACTGGCATACGCCTTTCATATGATTGCCTGGTGTGTCCTGGAGCTTCTAATATGACAGACATCTTTAGCCAACTCACTCCATCAGCCAGCCAGATGAATACATGGCCCTTGTGCCTCCAGAACCAGTTACTGTATTCTTCAGACACAGGATGGTCCTGACGGCTGGTCTCCGCGTTGTCACAATTACATTTTAATGAGATCCTTACCACCGCCCATGTGTCTCCCATTCTACTTCCCACGTCCAAATGCTGTTTCCGACAATGGATATGCTGTGTGGACATGTGGGCACCTTTATGTTGACAGTTCATTGGTTGAAAGCACAGTATTGGTTTTGATTGTAAATTTGGTGGTTTTACAGCGTGAATCCTTTTCTGGATTCACATGCTGTGCATTATTCCGCCATCTAGTGGTTGGGTCCGAAATTGTTGTTTTTGTTTTTTTGTTGCCGTCGACGACCACTTGGTGCCAGGTACGTCCCCTGTGTGATGTCAGACTGTATCCTGGAGGTCGACGTGCGCGGTAGCCATCTTCAGCTTCTTTTTTCTGCCGTTGGGTCTGGAAGCAAGACGGGAAGCTCTGAATATTTTTCAAAAAACTTAAAGAAAAGGCTACCGCGAATCACACCTTTCATCAACGCCCTAAACGGGGACAAGAGTAGTCCTCCGGCGACGACACCACAGAGGACCTAGTCGGTCCACAAATGGCGAGGTAGGGGACATGGTGAACATCCCTTTCAAGTTTTGTTCCAAGTGCTCCATGCAATCCACACGACGTCTGCAACCTGTGCCTGCACAAGGATCATCAGGATGTGGACTGTGAGGCCTGCGTGGCTTTTCGGTCTAAAATAATAAGCTGCCGAAACCAAAGAGGCCCACTACGCTACGATATCGCAGACCACTAAGAAAACATCCCTCAAAGACCTGGGTTTCTCCAGCGACGAGGAAGAACGTGGAATACCAGCAGAATCGAAGCATGAGGGATCAGGGGTTAAAATTCTAGAAGACTCCGAAAAAACCCACGCCCACAAGAAGGTGAGCAACAAAACAAAGAAAACTGATAACATAAGACACCATACACATCCGTCGGAACCGAAGCGCCATGAACATAAGGCGCAGCACTGACTCCGAGCAAAAAGGTCATCCAGGGTAGGCCGTGATTAAAAGAACCCCATGGAACAAAACCAAGGGTTACTGAGGAGGGAAAATCTCAGAAGACGCTGAAACAAGGAGTCGAGCATGAACCCGCTAAGAAAAGCACTACGCCGTCGAAACCGGACGTGGCTGCTAGAAAGAATGGAAAATACCCGGCCTCCGATGCCAAGAGAGCTTTAAGGTCGAAAACAAAAGGAAAAGACTCGAGGATGAAATGACAACGCTCCTCCAAAAGAAAAGAGTTTGACGCATCTCTGAATGATTTTCAAATCCCTAAAACCACAGTTGCAGAGCCGGAAAACATAGACGCCGAGGGAGAGGAGGAAGGTATCTTCGACTCACCTCCAATACCAGAAGTTCGCGACCACGATCCCAAAGAATACAGGGACCTACCTGAGGAGGAGGAAATCTCCAAACATTTCGAGGATTCATGGAACGATCTCGACACAGAGTCCCGAGGAGGAGGTTTGCAGTTATCCTTCGAAAGCATCACCACCAGATGACATGGCTTTCTACAATGGCTTAGTCAAGAGGGCAGCAGACCATTTCGGAGTCTTCCTCGAAAAAGAAAAAGGAGACATGTTTTCTCCTAAAAACCCTACCCCCTGCCATTAAGGGGACTAGATACCTCTCAATGCTTCTTAGCATACTGGCTCTGGGCAAAGAAGCCTTCAAGGAACCCTTCTTCAAGCAAGGGTGTAACACCAAGGGTAGAAAAGAAATACAAGGCCTCATCAAAAAACCCTAAGTATCTACAAGGATCACGGTGCCAGATTCAATTGTCACCACAGCCAGAAGAAGGGCTAACGTAGTTTCCAATACCGGTTCCCCACTGGAAAAGGAAAGTAAAAGAATGGAAATGGTCGAGAGAAGAATGGAAAAGGAAGCAAAAACACAGTGGCGCATCACAAATTCCAATGCACTACTAAATAGATACGGCCACCAACAGTGGGACGAAATAGGAGAGACTCAATAAACTGCCCAAAGAGGACAAGAAAAGAGCAAGGTCTATTGTTCAAGAAGGTGAAAACGTGGCCAATGCATGCCTGAAATCAGCCCTTCATGCTGCAGACACAGCCAGTAGGCAAATGTGCACCGGCACCATCCTCAGAAGACATCCCTGGCTAAGAATATCCGGGTTCAAACAGGAAGTGCAAACATCCATCATTAATAGACCGTTCACTAGGGACACAATCTTTGGGAAGGAAGTGGATGAATCCCTTCAGCAGATGAAAAACTACGAGACTGCTAGGGCACTGGGAGCCCTACAGCAGAGAATTTCTTTTAAGGTGGTTGCAACAACAGAAAGACCACAGGAAGAGGTGCATTTGGTCAGGGACAGCAGATGTCACAGCAACCACAAGGTCAACCCCTGGGCAACAAGCGGGTCAACAGGGAAGTTACCAAGGCTGGCAACAACAATAAACTACTCTTTCGGGGGAGAGGCAGAGTCCAAAACCCCAGAGGAAGAGGAAATGGCTCTAACTGACTCAGTCGCAGAAAAGATTCCACACAAAAAACACTAGTGTGGGTAAGGATATCCCTATACCTCAAACAGTGGGAACATATCACAGCAGACAATTGGATATTACATTTGGTAAAGTACAGGATATGCATAGAGCTAACAAACACCACCTGCAAACCCACGAAAATCAAGAAAATGTCTGAAATCTGAACTAACGCAGCTAAACTCGAAGAACAAAGAACTATTCCAAAAACGAGCAATAGAAGTAGTACCAAACAGGAATGTTTAAAAGGAAACTACTCCCCATACATCCTAGTATCAAAACAGGACCTGACTCTAAGGCCAATACTGGACTTAAGGTTCATAAACTGGTTCATACTAACACAACACACACAATGTGTACTCTTCAAGAAATAATCCCACAAATTCAAAAGGGAGACTACATGGCAAAAATAGATCTCAAAGACGCCTACTTTCATATCCCTATGAATAAAGCATACAAAGCACCTGCGGTTCCTACACAATGGAACACATCAGTTCAAAGTGCTCCCATTCAGGATAAAGTCAGCTCCACGTGTCTTCACAAAGTGCCTAGCTGCAGTGGCAGCACACCTAAGAAGGAAAGGAATCCACGTCTATACCTATCTGGACGACTGGCTCATAAGAGCACACTGAAAGCAAACATGCCACAATCATGTACAATCAGTCATCCAAACACTACAGGAACTGCGTTTTTCAATAAATCAATAATAAACTTCAACAAAACCAGAAAGGGAAACAACCTTCCTAGGAAGATTAAACTCAATAAGTGCATACCCCAAACAAAATAGGATGCAGGCTATCCATCAAGAAGTGACCCTCTACCTGAGGGGACAGTCTAACAGTGAGGAAAGTCCTAAAACTGATGGGCATGATGGCATCATGCATCCCACTTATTCCTCGCTCACGCCTACACATGCACCCATTCCAAGAATGGCTTGCTAACAGCTGGTCTCAAGCTACAGGGAGATCGGAGGATCCAGTCTTTGTTACACATAGGGTGCAAGCTGAAATACAATGGTGGGCATCCAACAACATAGCACAGGGAAGACCTTTCAGGAACCCAACTCCATCTGTGACGATCACCACGGATGCATCCCTCAACGGTTGGAGAGCACATTACAAAACAGCTGAAAGTACGCGGTCAATGGAACAAACAGGATTCCAAAAAACACAGCAACTTCCTGGAAATGTAAACGGTCTTCGTGGCATTGAAAGCACTCAAAACACATCCAGGGGAGGACTATCCTAATTCAAACAGACGATACAACAATGTTCTATCTGAACAAGCAGGGAGGTATGAAGTCCTTTCCATTGCGCACACTGGCACTGGAAATATGGAAATGGGTAATATCCCAAAGTACCAACCTACAAATAGTACATCTACCAGGAATAGACATTACAGCAGACCAGCTGAGCTGACGGAACTGCTCCGACGAATGGGAGTTGAAACAGACGACAGTACAGTATCTATTCAACCTCTGGGCAACGTCTGTGATCGACCTGTTTGCAACATTGCAGAACAAGAAATGCCAACTCTTTGCCTTGAGGTTTCCACACCGCTTGTCAGGGCGAAATGCACTTTCACTCAACTGGCCAAAGACATTTGCTTACGTTTTTCCACCAATACCACTGATGCAAAGAGTACTAGATAAAGCCGATCAGCCAGGAAGAAACGTGATTCTCATTGCCCCTCAAAGGCCAAGGCAAACGTGGTACTCAACCCTCCTACAACTATCCAAGGGAAAAATGATCAAAATCAAAGCAGAAAAGGACCTGCTAACTATGCAACAAGGCCAGATATTTTACGCGTAACCAGCAACACTGCATTTGGCATCTTGGCACCCGAGTATATAGAATTTGGCCATCTCAAGCTGCCTCTACAAATAATGGCAATTCTAAAAGAGGCAAGGAAACAGTCAACAAGACCATGCCAAGGAGCAAAATGGAAAGGATATACCACTCGGTGCACTTCTAAAAATATAATCCATTCCGTCAACACACAAGAAACAGTCCTCACACACCGAACTGATCTCTTGAACAACATCAACTACTCCAATATAAAGGTGCATCTTGCTGCCATAGTAGCATACACGAGAGGAAAATCATGCTGAAGGTTCTTCACAAGACCTGTATTTAAAAGGTTCTTAGAAGGATCATAACGCATTGCCCCACCCAAGCAACCCCAGTTCCCATATGGAGCCTAAATATAGCACTTGTTCCACTGATGGCAAAACCCTTTGAACCCATGCATGCAGCTGACCTCAAACACATTACTCTAAATACAACCTTTCTCATCGACATTACTTCCCTATGGAGAGTAAGTGAGCTACAGGCTCTAATTCTACAGGAACCATACTTGAAAATTCACAAGGATTAAGTAATCTTAAAAACCAGCCCACCCTTCTTACCCAAGGTGGTATCAAAACATCACTTAAATCAAAATATCATCCTTCCAGTTTTCTTCAAAAACCCAAAGACAAAAGGAGAAAGAAGCCACCATACCATAGATGTAAGGAGAGCATTGCAGTATTATCTGCCAACGACAGAACAAATACGCAAAACAAAACAGTTGCTTGTCGCCTACGCACCTACCAACACAGTATCAACGGTCACACAGGCTACAGTTGCAAGATGGATAGTACAAACAATCCAATCATGTTATGCCCATGCCAAAAAAGAGCTAACAATACGACCAACAGCTCAACCCACTAGAAAGAAGGGAGCAACCCTTGCTTTCATGGCCAATGTACCCATTGACACTATTTGTGCCGCAGCAACATGGGCATCACCACACGCTTTTACAAAACATTACTGTGTGGACATATAAATGAGTAAGGAAGCTCAAATTGGACAGAAGGTGCTTCAACACCTGTCTGCAAGTTCTTCCTCTCACCGCAGCCTCCCAAACACTGGAGAAACCACTACATATTCGAATGCACAGCATGTGAATCCAGAAAAGGATTCACGCTGCAAAACTAAATGGTTACTTACCAGTAGGAGTATTTTTGCAGCTTGAAGAATCTTCTGAATTCACATGCGACCCACCCGGCCTCCCCAACGAGGAAAACAAACAGGTGGGGAAGCAAATGATTACATAAGTTATTTAATAACCATCACAAGGACTACAGATTTAAAATAAGAACAGAAAATAGAATCTGAGGATGGCTACCACGAACGTCGACCTCCAGGATACCGTCTGGCGTCACACGGGGGACGTACCTTCTACCAAATGGTAGTCGACAGCGACCAAAGGAGGAAAGGAAAAAAAAAAAACTGACCAGTCCAGACCCAACCACTAGATGGCGGAATAATGCACAACATGTGAATCCAGAAAATTCTTCAAGCTGCAAAACTGCTCCTACTGGTAAGTAACCATTCCATTGTGATACAGGCGGAATGGCTGAATTCCATTCGCATCTGCCTAAGTCCACCCTTAATTCCATTTCCTGACGCGCGTGGAGACGCAGACAGCGGTCTTCCCCAGCCAGATCACACTCTGGGTGTCTCAGAGCTGCCCCACATGCAGTTGCCTTCTAAATTAATGCGAAATGCAACCTGGAAGGTGTCTTCAGTCAGTAACCTTAGGCCTGAGCTGCCTGGTGCTTTCCTCATGGCCTTCCTTGCTGTGGAAACTGCTTACCTAGCTAGTGGCTCTGTTAACTATTCCTTTTGAGGACCCTGGGGCATGCTAGGTCCGGATGGCGCAGGTAAACCCTTTGAGTAACCAGGTGCTTTATAAATTCGGTTAATCAAGAGGCGAGTTACCTGCACCCCGTATCATGCTCGATTCCAGAATTCTGGATCTTGTGGGGGATATGAAGGAGCATGGATGGGCCATGAAGATAAAAACAACAATGGGAAAAAGCTACCTTTTTAACTTTCCTCTCGCTAGGTCGGGTGCTCTCTTCCCTGATCCGCATAGAATTTTCTCATTCTCTCTGCTCTAGCGATTAGATTTTTTTTCTTCCTCACTTTTGTCACAGACATACCCAATGTGTGAAGCCAGCATGTCTGTTTAGTCACAGCAGTGGTGCCACAGTGTGTTTAGACACCCAACTGTTATGAAATCAAAAAGTAGAGGTTTAACCGAATTAAGTGATTGACGTGTCAACCCTATGCTTGTGATCTGATTTGTGACTAGTTCTCGTTATTGGCATTAGTTCTTGAAATTTATTTTTAAATTAATCCTTTTTTACTACCCAGGTGGGTTGCTCCTTTACCTGAGCAGCGCAGAACCTCCCGTTGTGCTGGCCATATGGAGTGTGTTTCAGCACTCTGGTCCGCTCTAGCCACCAATGTGTCGAGCCAGCAGTGACTGTTTACAAAAGACACATAAATGATTGATGGAATGAGGAACGAATCAAACCTTCATCCCCAGGGCTGTCTCCCTCCTCCACACACGCACTCGCACTCTGCTTGTTTCTGGTCCAGGGAGCATCTGGCCTGGCAGGTTGGGCTAGACTGTTCCCATGGGGGGCAGGGTCAAGGCGGACTTGCTTAAGACTGGGTCCGGAGTGGAATGCCGTGGCGTGCAACAAAATGATGGATGTAACCCAGATCTGTGACTGGGGGTGAATGTTTATTGGTTTAGCACTTGTCCATCATCTGTTCTGTTTGCAGCAGTAACTGTTTATTCATGGCTGTGGTGCCACAGTCTATGTAGATTTTCACAAATGAGGTGGATGACGACTCCACAATATGCTTGTGGTCCCCAGAGTAATGTGCGTTTAGACCTTCTTTCTCCCGTTAGTTCTTACTGTTTACTTGTGTGATTAGCTCAATCAGTGTGACTCTTTTTGACAGTTTCTCTGAACTGCGCAGAATGTTATCATTCTCTCCCACCCACCTCCCGAGATGCTGCCCAGCCAGCCAGGCTTTGTGAGGGCTCAGTAGTCCACCCTTTTATCTATAGCGTCAATGAGTTATACATGTATATTCGCCATATATTTATTTTTTACGCTACCAAAAGTTCTCAAATCTGGCAATTCATACCACAGTATTACTCTGTACAAAGTCTCATCCTACCAGCTACCTACATCTTCTGCGTAGGAGATGAAGGCTATGTCGTGTAAGGCGAGAGCTGTTGCACATTTTCCCCTTCAGGTTGAGTTTCCCAGTGAATTTCATAACCATGAGCTCTGTTGCCTAACTGAGCACTAGGGTATGGTGAAATTCAGATCACTCACTACATGAAGTGTTACCTGCTAACGATAAGATATCAAGTCGCCATTTTTAATAGTAACATAGAAGATATAGGACGTTTCGCTTTGTATAACCATCATTCATTTGTTCTGAGCAACAAACTATCATCTACAAAGCCTTGTCGAGGTCGAGCATCGCTTTTTAAAAGAGCTCAAGATTTACAGTCTAACGCTATTGAGCATTGAAGTGACGCCTCTTTCAAGACATCGAGATGCCATTTTCCCTCCTCTGACCTACAGTGCACCAGAGACCCTTGTGTATTGCTACCACACCCACACCATCAGAGTCCTTCTCACTCTCAAAACTTCCGGAACGACCACCAGCAGAGAGGTGTCGAGATGCTGGTCTGTCCATGGAGCAAGTAACTAAGTTACATTTGTCTGTGTCCAGCCCCATTAATGTAAATCCATATGAACTCAAATGTTCTAGCAGCTTTTATTCAGAATATAACACATGATATTGACAGGATATTTTCCATTAAGGCCTGTGGATACTTGAAAAATATTTCCCACAAAACGTCTTCACTCCAAGCCAGGAGAGCAGAAAGGAAATGATGGTTGAATTGAAGCCAAACAGCTTTGTAGCGTGGCAGTAGCCTCATACCACAGCAAATTCACCTGCCTGCAGCTACTTACTATTCCACCCGCATGATGCCCGCAGCCAGCGCATTAAGAGGGAGCTTCAGGGTTAATGTAAAGTTGGTGTCCTCTGACGCGTGATGACACTGCCA
Organism: Triturus cristatus; assembly: GCF_964204655.1. Lineage (NCBI taxonomy): Eukaryota > Metazoa > Chordata > Amphibia > Caudata > Salamandridae > Triturus > Triturus cristatus. The sequence continues at coordinate 1,203,048,684 of NC_140584.1, forward strand.
GTCTCCCTTGCTACCAAGAGCGAGATCATCGGCTCCCACACTACCACTGCTTCGCTTCCCCCCCCCCCCATCTCAGAGCAAAGCGAATACAGCTTCCCTCTCAGCAGAGACCTTAACCAAGCAAGTCGATCTCACCAGAAGCCTCCCTCACTACCACTGCTTCGCTTCCCCCCCCCCCCATCTCAGAGCAAAGCGAATACAGCTTCCCTCTCAGCAGAGACCTTAACCCAGCAAGTCGATCTCACCAGAAGCCTCCCTCACTACCACTGCTTCGCTTCCCCCCCCATCTCAGAGCAATGCAAATACAGCTTCCCTCTCAGCAGAGACCGTAACCAAGCAAGTCGATCTCACCAGAAGCCTCCCTCACTACCACTGCTTCGCTTCCCCCATCTCCGAGCAAAGCAAATACAGCTTCTGTAGTAGGGGATCTCTGTGTATAGTCATAATCTATGAATAGTCCCGCCCATGTGCGGGGACCCCGGAGCAATCAAAATATCTCTTAAGCTGTCCTGCATTTGCAAACCTGCAAAGACACTTAAGAGACAGACAAAATAATACAGCCTAATAACAATATGGCTGCACTGGCCAGCACTTCCTCTGAAGTGAACACAAAAGCCAAAATAAAGTTTAAATGTCATTTTTATTCACATCTGACATGTTCCTTTATTGTATCACACTCCCTTCACCAAAATCCCTTTAAACAATAGAGAGGAAGGGGTGGACAGACAAGCCCGATAGGCTGTCATTATGTGTCTGCTAAAGGGATACCGTGCCTTTAAGAAACTCTCCAGAGACCCCCCGGTATCCCAGGATGCACAGCCAAAGCAAGTTACTTTCAGTTCTTTTTTCCGGCTCCTGCTAGCAGGACCCTGGAGCTTGAGCTCTACCCTTTGGGTGGATAGTTGGATAGTTGGATAAAATTGGATATTTTTGGATAAATACTTTGTTCACTCGACGTCTAGCGCCTTCCTCTACTGCATCCTGCAATTTGGGGCAGTTTGGCCATTTTTAACATGGCTTTATTTGATAAGTGCCCTGAATGTGGGAGGAAGAAGGCCAAGACGGACCCACATGATGTCTGCATCCTCTGCTTGTCATCCTCACATGTCCCTGCTGCGTGTGCCATCTGTAAGACCTTCTCCAGGAGGACCCTGAGGGAGAGGGAGAAGATTCGCCTCCAGGGACAAGAGGAGCGGAGGACAGGTGGGACTTCGGGGCACGGAGGATCTTCCCCCGCCCCCCCCCCCTTCCTCTGCCCATGCTTCAGCCAGTGGAGGGACCTCCGGGCAGAAAAAGGGGCAGAAACGGCGCCTACCGGCTGGTAGGTCGCGTTCGACGTCGAAGGCGACGACGGCGAGGGATAAAGCAACGGTATGTTCGCCGTCGATCCAGGGCTCTGGATCTCGGCGTTCGACGTCGAGAGAGGGGCCGGCGGGACCCGGGACCGGGTCGCCGTTGAAGATTCCGCAGTCGACGTCGACACACCATCGACGCCGTACCGAGCCCCCTGGCCAGCCATCTACTCTTGGCTCGACGCTGACGACATCGACGCCGAGACACCGGCGACTGCCGTCGAGGCGCAGATCGGGGTCGAGGCGCAGATCGGGGTCGAGGCGCAGATCGGGGTCGAGGCGCAGGTCGGCGTCGAGGCGCAGGTCGGCGTCGAGGCGCAGGTTGGCGTCGAGGCGCAGGTTGGCGTCGAGGCGCAGGTTGGCGTCGAGGCGCAGGTCGCCGTCGAGGCGCAGGTCGCCGTTGAGGCGCAGGTCGCCGTTGAGGCGCAGGTCGCCGTTGAGGCGCAGGTCGCCGTTGAGGCGCAGGTCGCCGTTGAGGCACAGGTCGCCGTTGATGCACAGGTCGCCGTCGAGGCATGGCTCGCCGGCGGGGCAACGAAGGTCGACGTCGAGGAGACACCGCTCGCCGTCGACGTCGAGAGGCCGTTCGTCGAGGGGGGGACGGCGATCGGCGAAGAGACACCGTACGAGGTCGACGTTTAGTTCGACGTCGGACAACTGGTAACACGTCTTCGGTGATCACTATCTCCAGTCGTGGATCTAGGAGAAGCCGGCGCTCCCCCTCATGCGTTTCGGCACGGGACAGGCCCGCCAAGAGGAGAAGGGTGGACGTAAGTCCGGACAGTGCTGGTCCGGGTTCTCCTGCACGGAGTGATGGAGCCCCGCAGCCTCTCTCTCAGCCGCTGCCTCAGCGTCCTCCTACACCACCACCTCCAACGCCTCCTCCTCCTTCGCCTCCTCTTCCGCCGCCTCCTCCTCCTAAGCGACCTACGCCGCCGATGCCACAGCTCCCGCCGTCTCCTCGGCGACCGGCGACTCCTAAGGCTCCACGAAGACCGAGGTCTCGCTCTCGACGGAGGTCACGGAGTGGGCGCAGATCGTCCACTCGCACCAGACACGGCCGGCGGAGATATAGATCTCGTTCCAGAGGCACGAGGACGGACTCTTCTGGCACTGGACGTTTCTCTCCCTCGCTGTCGGAGACACCGCCTACCCGAATCTCGCCGGTGGATGATGTTGCCACGTTCCAGGAGGTGCTGATGAGGGGGGCGGCGAAATTGGGGATCTCGGTAGCAGTCCCGGTTCCCACTACCTCGGTGATCTTTGAGACATTGCACAAGGCTCATCTGTCACGCCCCCTCCTTCCTTTGGTCCCGGGGTTGGAGGAGCCAGCCATGGAGGTCTTCTTGACACCAGCCGTGGTGAAGTCTGCTCCCTCGAGGTTACAGAAAAAGTATAGGGCCCCTGATTCGGACCCGGCGTTCCTCAGGGTGGACCCTCCCCCGGACCCTGTCATTGTGGTTGCGGCTCGTAAACAACACTCCACGACGCCCTCTTCCACGGCTCCTCCGGATAAGGAGAGTCGCAAGTGGACTCCTTGGGGAGGAGAGTGTGCTCCACGTCGGCCACCACGATGAAGGCTGCTAGCGCCTCCGCTCTGTTGGGTCGCTATGACCGGTCACTCTGGGACTCCTTGCAACAGTTTGCTGCCTCCCTGCCTAGGGATAAAAGGGAGGACTTCCAGGAGGTTCTGAACGAGGGCATGATGGTCTCCAACGAGATAATCAGTGCTGCGGGGGATGTGTCGTTGCTGGCGGCCCATGGGTACTGTCACGGGGTACACATGAGGAGGCATTCCTGGCTGAGGCTCACCTCTCTGAAGCCTGAGGCGCAGCAGAAGATTGCCAATTTGCCTTTCTCTGGCACGACGCTGTTCGGGTCTCATGCGGATGACGAGATGGCCCGCATGAAGGCTGAAGCGGAAACCCTGAAAGCCGTGGGGTTGGAAAGACCCAAGGAGCAAAAGAGGTCGTTCCGCTCCTATGGCAGGCGCTATTCGAAACAGCGAGGTCAAGGGCGTCCGTCTGGTCACCAGCAACAGCACCAGCACCAACAACAACAGTTCCCCAGGCAGTCCTTTCAAAAGCGCCAGAGGGGCAGAGGACAGCATCAATCCTCGTCAGGGAACAAAGGCCCGGCCGGGTCGAAGCCCTGAAGGATCACTTCCCCCTCATCCGTTACCCGCTCCGGTGGGGGGAAGTATTCAACACTACCTGGCAGAGTGGAGGACAATAACTCAGGACAAGTGGGTGCTGAATATTGTTTGCAATGGATACAGTCTTCGTTTCACCAGCCTGCCTCCTCCGATTCCACCAGTGTGCTCTCCCTTCATGGTACGGGAGCTCCAGGGGGAGGCGGACGTCCTGTTAAGGAAGAAGGCGATAGAAGCTGTTCCTTTGAGGCAAAGAGGAACAGGCCTTTACTCCAGGTTCTTTCTCGTCAGAAAAAAGGACAAAAACGAGTTCAGGCCTATTCTAGATCTGCGTCAAGCAAACCAGTGGATCCGCAGAGAAAAGTTCTGTATGTTGTCCCTGCATCAGATATACCCTCAGTTGCATCGAGGAGATTGGCTGTGCGCCATAGATCTGCAGGACGCTTACTTTCATGTGCGGATCGCACCAAAGCATCGCAAGTTCCTGAGGTTTCTGGTAGGCAACAACCATTACCAGTATACAGTACTCCCGTTTGGTCTGAAGTCTGCCCCACGGACGTTCTCCAAGTGCATGGCAGTGGTGGCAGCACACTTGCGGAAGACCAAAGTGTTTGTGTATCCATACCTAGACGATTGGCTGATCAAGGCTTCCACGTTCCGGGAAGCACAGTGTCACTTCAACAGGACAGCTGCCTTGCTTAATCGCCTGGGGCTGCACATCAACATGTCAAAGTCAGTACCGATTCCTGTGCAGTGTCTCCAGTACTTGGGGGGCCTCAGTCTATACCTTGAACGCAAGCGTGTGTCCTTCGGAGGAGAGACGCTTATCGATCCGTGGGAAGGCCCTGCACCTCCTCTCAGCCCACTCTCCTACAGTGAAGACGGTGTCCTCCTTACTGGGGTCGATGGCTTCCTGCATCTTTCTCACCCCCAATGCACGTCTGCATATGAGGCCTCTGCAGGAATGTCTGGAGGATCAATGGGACCAGAGGCGGGGGCGTTGGGAGGACAAGATTCATCTGTCCCAACACGCTCTTCAATCTCTGAAATGGTGGTGCTCCTCAGAGAATGTTTGCAAGGGGACTCCTTTCCACAAGGATATTCCGGTCCAGACCATAGTGACCGATGCGTCTCTCCAGGGCTGGGGAGCGCATTCGGGCCCTCTTCAGATTCAGGGGATATGGTCGCAGACGGAGATGACTTACCACATCAACTTTTTGGAACTCAGAGCAGTACACTTGGCCCTGAAGGCGTTCCATCCCTCCTTCACGACGAACTCCCTGCTTGTTCAGACGGACAATACTACTACCATGTACTACCTCAACAAGCAGGGGGGCTCCCGTTCACGCACGCTGTCTCGGGAGGCACAGACGATCTGGAATTGGCTGGTGGCCAGGAACCTGACGATCACGGCGACCCATCTGCCGGGAGTGCAGAATGCCCAAGCCGATGCGCTCAGCAGGCTCGTTCAAGAAAATCACGAGTGGGTGCTAAACGACGACATGCTAAGAGACGTCTTTGCAGAGTGGGGCACTCCGGATATTGATCTGTTCGCTACGGCAGAAAACAGCAAATGCCGCGACTTCGCGTCCAGGTACTACCAACCAGGGACGCTGGGGAATGCCCTATGGATCAGCTGGTCCAACAGCTTTCTCTACGCCTTTCCACCCATTCCCCTGATTCCGGTGGTGCTGATCAAGCTGTCGCAATCCAGAGCCAGGATGATCCTGATTGCTCCGGAGTGGCCGAGGCAATGGTGGTTCACCGACCTTCTTCACCGGTCTGTTCTGCCACACCGGCGCCTGCCGTGTCGGCCGGACCTTCTCACGAAGTTCGGAGGACAGATGGTTCATCCCAATCTCTCGTCCTTGAGTTTGGCAGCATGGCTCCTGAGCTAGTACAGTATGGACACTTGAACCTACCTCAGGACTGTATGGAGATCTTGAAAGAGTCGAAGAGACAGTCTACGAGGACTTCTTACGCCTATAAGTGGAAGAGATTCTGCTTGTGGTGCAAGGCGAAGGACATTGACCCTACATCCTGTAAAGATGTTATTTTGCCTTATCTGCTGCAGTTGGCTCAGACTGGGCTTAATTTTCAGTCTATTAAAGTTCATCTCGCAGCTTTGACTGCGTATAGAAAGGGCCCTTCCCAAACCTCATTTTTTCAAATCCCTGTGATTAATGATTTTTTGGAGGGTTTGCGTAAGGTGTTTCCCCCTGTTAGACGACCTTCTCCACCATGGGAATTGAACGTGGTGGTGTCCAGATTGATGAGGGAGCCTTTTGAGCCTATTCATAAGGCTTCTTTGCAGCATTTGTCCTGGAAGGCTGCCTTCCTTGTGGCCATTACATCGGCCAGGAGGGTGAGTGAGATTCATGCTCTGTGTTGTCAAGAGCCGTATACTGTATTCCATGCGTCTAAAGTAGTGATGTGTACGCATCCTAAATTTTTGCCTAAAGTGAGATCTGATTTCCATGTAAATCAAATGATAACTTTGCCTACATTTTTTCAGCATCCTTCCTCTCCGGCGGAGAGGTCTCTGCATTCACTAGATGTGCGTAGGGTGTTGAAATTCTATCTAGATAAGACAAGACATCCGCAGGTCGGATCAACTGTTTGTAAATTATGGTTCAGTACGAACTGGTCTAGCTACCTCAAAACAGTCCATTTCCAGATGGATTGTGTCCTGTATTCAGCTTTGTTATCAGAAAGCTAACAAGACGTTAGGGGGTAAGCCTACAGCACATTCGACTAGGGGCAAAGCAGCTACTACAGCTTTGCTTAGGAATGTTCCAATTGCTGACATTTGTAAGGCTGCCACCTGGAAGTTGGTCCATACGTTTACAAAGTATTACTGCCTGGACTCCGATGCTAGGGCAGATGCGCAGGTTGGACAGGCTTCGCTGAGGAATTTGTTTGCACAGTGATTTGTTGGTGTTTGGTTATTACTCCACCGCTGTTTGTTGGTTGGGATGGGCTTGCCATTCTATTCATAGATTATGACTATACACAGAGAGACCCTACTACAGAAGGAGTAGTTTCTTACCTGTAACTCCAGTTCTGTAGTAGGGGTATCTCTGTTATAGTCATAAGCGACCCTCCCTCCTCCCCGGTGGAGTAATCCTGGCAGTATCAGGCCTGTTGTGTCTGTCCATTTTTGGCCCATTCTTCCTCTTTCCTGCTGCCACTGGAGGGAATGAGGCTGATCCGGCATATTATCGAGCTGGAATCCGTCCCTGTGACTTGTGCTGAATTTGTTGTGATATTTGCACCACTGCCCTCACCTTGTCTGCTTTCCAACAACCTGCAGAAGTGATGTGGATTTCTAATTTTTACTTCCAGCCAGGCCCAACACAAAGGTCTCACTTAAAGGGCCATCAGCCCTGCCTGGTGTTGAAGTCTCATCCTGGCTGGAAGCCATCTGGAGCCTAACACCTAAATGCCACAGCAATGGAAGCAAACCAAGGAGCGCCGCTTGTTACCACTTTACAAGTACCTAAGAGAAACTGGGATTTGGAGGCAGGCTTTTGGCTTTTTCCAACCCCTGTATCAAACAATTTAACATGTATCCGTCCATCTGAGTGATTACACTGATAACTAGATAGCTCTTACTTATTTATCCCAACATAGGGTGTCAAAGCGAATGACATCAGATATTCTACAGAGACAATGATTCTTACCAGTGTTTCCCTCCAATATAGAGTAAATGTTGTTTTTTTTTTTTTATAAAAAGTGAGGGCTACAGGGTTTAGGAGTCCAATATCCTCCATGGCAAGCTCTGTATGTTTGTGCTTTTGTCTGGAGAGACTCGAACAGGATTTGAAATGTAATGCAGTGGGTGGGGTTTTCTGTACTAATAAGACTTTATTACTACCCAAAGAAGCCCGCTAGTACCCTTGGAGTAACAAAAGATTCAGAAAAAGCAAGGTTCTCTACTTCTGACTTGCAGTTTGCTTGCATCTTCTGGATGTATCTTCATAGCTCGCTGTTCTGCATTAGAAGGCTTGTACCTGATGAACTACAAGTAACACACGTATCTCTCTGGTAAGAACAGTAACCCAGCAAGCTAATTACACAGAGTACAAATCTAGGATTTGCAAGTTACACATTGCGTTTTGCGTCCGGCACATTAATCCTCCATGCTACTTTATGGTGAGTGAAAACTGTGACTAGATAAAGCACAGCTTACTTTAAGTGCATTAACCACAAGAGTTATCTTACTGTTATTAAACTCTGGAAATTGAGGAACTAAAGATCGTTGTAGAATGTGCATTACCTCTGTAATATATTTTAAAATGAAGCAAGTTTGTCATTAATTGAGCCAGCCTGAATATATTTGCTGTCATATTCGTGCTTACTCGCAGTTTCTTTGCAGCAGAGTTACGATTTAAAAATAAATTTATAAGCTGTCTGTCAGACTCCACTTTTCATGACCCCACCCTAGTGGCTTCGCTACGCCTTGGGCTGGCTGTGGTGGCCCTTGAATTTGCTGCCTGCGGCAGCCTGATTGACAAATGGGTGGGGGAGGATGGGGGGATGGCGGGGAGTGTGCTGGCGATTCATTCAGCTGTGGTTAAGAGCGGGGGGGTGCTCCCCCCCCACCTTCCCATTGCTACGCCGCTGCTCCGACCCCTTATGGATTCCATCCCCTTTGTGCTGACCAAAATAATCCACAATTTGTCTCCCAGAGTCCGTTTTTATCATTTCCAGCACCATCTCCTGGTGATCTTAACATTTCACCATAGCAGTTTCATCATCCTTCAGAATATTAGAAACCCAAATGTCTGCTGTAGTAACTCCTACACCTGTCTCTGAAATCCCCTCTTCTGGATGTAGGTGTACTGGCTGATGTCTTGGGGCCACTTGCCAGACATGTAAACCCTGACCGACGACACCACCTTTCTTAGAGCGTCAATCAGGGAAAATAACATCTCAACTCCCCTCTCTGTATCTAAGCTTTGGCAAGGAAGTTCTGGGGGGTATCAACTGCAGTCACTACCCTTGCAGAGCCTGGTCTCACTGACATGGGTAATGAAGCTACAGCACTGTAGACAATAACAAAATAAAGTTTAGTCAAGGTCCACCAATCTCACCTAGGATCTTATTAAATTCAGCTTCCACTTAACAAACTTTAGTGTCTTTTCATCAACATGTTCCTGCAAAACAGCATAATTTCCAAGACCCCTAAAATGGGACAAATCACACACATTCCCCCCAAAAACCCTCTGCAAATCCAAACCAATAACTTACCAAACCTCTCATGGCTGTGTTAAGGTATTGAGCAATGCCGTTCGTTGGTACACAATCAAACTGTATTTGTTTCATACCAATTGCGCTTTCACAAAGGCCACAACCCAGAAACTGCTTCATTAAAATAACGAGATGATTCTCTCGCCGTCATTGACATCGGTGGAGTATAGTAATCCTTGATTTAACAGTGGCCTTTGATGCCATAGGCAACCAGAAACTAACCTACACACTTGACCCGCATATAAATATAAAAGGTACTGTGAGCTAATGCGTCTTATCCTACCCCTTTAATCAAACACCTAGAGAGGATTGCCATTTTTAGTTTTGATATTGTTCCTCTTGACTTTGTGGTCTATCTTATCCTCTATGCTTTTCACCGTTTATATGGGGCCTTTGTCAATAATGCTCAAATGCAATATCATCTCTGTACGTACACCAGAATGAATCTGAGAACATAATTGATCCATTACCAGCTGACTCTAACTCAATCAGCTTAAGTCAACTCCGAGTGGACGAGGCTGGCAGATTAGTAGTTTTCAGATTCAGTGGAGCTAATGTTCCCCGTATGCTATTTTATGATTGCTAGATGATTGATAATATGCCAGTTAAACTAAATAATATAAAATAGTAGTTCAGTATCGACCTGATGTCCGCTTGTGGTGACCATTGAAGATCTAGCTTATCCTTTCTCCCTATCCCCCTGCATATGTTTATCCGCTATTTTCTTTTCATCACCTTCTCCTGTGGCATTTTATACTTTAACACCCCCTTCTTTGCTCCTCAACCTTTAGACTTACCTTCTCCGTCGTGCTGGCGAGACCTCCTTTTGTTCCACTGTATTCTGGCAAAAATGTAATTGTTTTTTTATTCTACAATTTCCTGTTACTAGCTTCATCCTGGTTTGCCAGTTCTTACTGTATTCCTCAACCCCTGTTTCAATAATGTACTTTGTTTGCCTAGCTTGTGGTTCTCAGGATTATATGCAAGAGTTATTTCACTCTCCTTTGTCCGTTATGTTGAAAAGCACTCTACTACTTATGATTTTTTGCACTATATAAAAATGTAAATACAAATAAAAACTATGCTATTGAGGATTCTTTTTATGTATTGTTAAACCAATCCAATACAATTTATAGCAGTTTTTGTACAGAGGTATTGATTGGGCAGTTATGAAAATCCAGTCACCATCATCCAGACCGAGGATTACTTTCATAACAAAAATGATTCTGGCCCTATTTCTCAGTTAGCTTTTTTGAGGCTGGAGTAGAAAAGTGTTCTTGTACTTCTTCTTTTGTTTTTTTTTTTTTTGTTTTTTTTTTGTTTTTATAGAACTTGACTTTTATTAGCCATTTTTCACTTCCTCAGTTTGTTCACCAGCTTGAGATTTCCTTCCATTCTCTTGGTATGCATCAGAGTAGGTTTCTGCTAACTTACATAGTCACCACTGTTTAGTTGAATTCATTTTTGTTTTTCATTTCAGGCTGAGACACGGACTTCAAAAACTTCAAACTGCACCTTGTCTTGACAGACACCCAGTAGCGTGTGGAGACCCACCGGTGAGAGGAAGGAGCGGTGCCACAGAAGATACGCTAGCCCACTGCGCGTGTGGGTGTATGCGACTGTTGCTCAAATGTAGCTCTGAGGCCGCTCAAGTCATAAGAGTTACAGATGAAGCACATTATCTATTTGTAAATGTTTTTCTTTTAGGGCTATAATGATTGACCTAAAGAAGTCTTCATTGGCGGACAGTATTATAGTGATAAACTTTTATCCGACTCTTATTTAAAATGTTTCTATGGGTCTAACGTGATGGGGTGTTGTTAATGTATAAATTGTAAAGATAATTTATCATCTACTTAGTTCATGTAAAAAATGTCAATGCTGCCACTGATGTTCTTGATGGAGATGGCTTGTTTTAAAAGTGCTAACCACTGATCGAAAGACTGCTATATACATTCTTGGGATTGGCTGGCGCGAGGAGCAGGATCAGACCTGAGTCATGCTTGAAAGTTGACCTACTGGTAGAATGGGTACATCATGTTCCACCATGTGATAAATGGAGCGATGCAGAATTCAGGGGCATTGTACCTGGTCTGGTTCTTTTGGGTTGTGCTATGCAATACCAAAAATGTAATGGCTGTAATTTGGGGCTTACTCCCCTGACAAGCCACAGTAAGATGGTGTTGATGAAGAACAAAATGGCTGCCGGTCATGTCAGGAGAGATCTATACTTCACTTTAAACTTGGTCAAGAGGTTAGTCATGTTTTATTGAAACAGAGCTCGCTAGTGTTGATTATTCACGGTTCAACTGTCATATGTTGTGTATGTGTGTGACGATGTGAACGTTTTAGTTCAAACTACCATTTTCTTCTAACAAACAGCATGAAACCAATTATTGAACACATTCACTAATGATGCATACAATGGTTTATACAAGTAATGACAGGAGTTATGCAGTTTTTCAGTAACCGTTATTAATGGGACTCATCTTTTTAAGCCAGAAAAATTGATGGGCGTTCTTACCAATGTTGCTAGTTATCAGGGTTTGTTTTTGGTATAACCGTGCCCCACCCAGTATGACCTTATTTATTCTTTTTGTTTTACTGATTGTTTTGCTTTTCCAGTTAATTGTGTTATTTAACAAAATATTTGACTGTATGAATATCACATAAATGTTTTGAAGTGCCCTGCCAATTTCTCTTTACCCAGACAAGGGTTCAGAAGACATAGTTGAAGCCGTTTTGCATTGAGACTAACTTATTTCTGAAGTGACTTGCTAGATGCACCTATGGCATTAAAATATTATTCCAGTTTTTTAAATCTGCAGCTTGTCTGTCCATCACCAGAGGTATGATGAAAAGCTCTTATTTATGAAGGTGCACCGTTGGCAATGAGGAGTAGTCTGTTTGCATGCAATCATCCACAAAAGACGTGAGTTAGGCATGTAGAGATGTGCATGCTAGAAAAACCATGATGTGAATGGTTTGCGATTCACATAGCATATAGAGGAACCATATTAGACAGTTTTTTTAATCATTTCAAGGGAGGAGTGCAATGGATCTTTCTTACGTATACATACTTCGATCAAGATCTGTAAAAAGATGGAACATTCAGATGTTGTGAACACAAAGTAAGGGACCTGGCCAGATTTGCAGTGTAATCCGTTTAGTTCTGATGGAGTTTGTGGTTGGTGCTGTATATAGGCATTTGCATGGTGGCCAAAAGACATGCTGAGGCTCTGAATCATTAGCACTTATTTGCAATGTTGTAACGCTGAATACACCGACTGTTACCTGTATCAACGTTGTGTTCAGAATAGTCGTTCTGTACACTGACTGAGCCTGTAGGCAGGCTGTCCTTGTGATGTTTGTGACTTGTGTGTGTGGTTCATTGCTTGTGGGATTTTGCACAACTACCCTCTTAGCTCCCTTCAAGGACTTGTCTGTTTTCAAAATTGTCTTGTCAGAAACTAAGTCATTGCCGTACACGGCTGTACTATTACCAACAATTTTGTTTAATTAAATAGCAAGTAGCAATAAACTTACATAAATCCCATGCAGATGTGGATGGGCATCTCCTGATTAATAATTGTATCGTGTAAATAAAGAGCGTGCAATGGGGGCTCTTGCTTGTGTTGTCTGATACCTAAACTTGTCATTGCTTTTGCCTTCAGTAGCAGTATCACTGTAATATTGTGGGTTATTTTCAAAATACAACTTTTTTTCCAAAAACAAAATGCCTTTGGCTTTATGATTCCTTGCTGCATGACGTCTTACCTGAGACATCACCAGGCTTCTGTTGGGAATGATAGATTGGAAAGAGTTTAGAATGTAAATGCAAGTTCGAGGCATATGAGCTGCAGATCACACACTTAGGATAAGATCACCATCTGGTGTTGGGCTCGGATGATTGCAGGTTGTTGTTGTCTTCGGAAGAAGCCTTTTGGTCACGAGATAGGTGACTCCTCCTCTGGACAACAGTGCGCATGGGCATCCACTCCATCCTCAGATTGATTTTTTTCCACCATTGGGTTCGGATGAACTTTTCCACTCCGGCTGAAAACTTCTGAAAATCCAGCTTTCGAAGCGAAAAACCTTTACAACTCGACATCGAAATTCAATTGGACCGGTTCCGGACACGGCTCATGGAAAGGACACCTTTTAAAAAAATGCCCCCAATGTGGAGCAAAGTTCCCCCACAGTGACCACCACGAGGTCTGCAACCTGTGCCTCTCGCCGGAACATAACGAATCCAGCTGTCCAGCCTGCGCCGCATTCCGATCCAAGAAAACCATCCGGGACCGAAGAGCTCGACGCCATATCATGGCCAGACCGGCTCCAGAACCAGAGGACATCTTTGCTCAGGATGTCCCGGAAGAAGATTCCGAAGAACTTCAAATTATATCCGAAGCGGACGATTCGGATGACCTCATCACTCCGGGGCAACGAGTGAGTACCTGTGCCCCTACCCCAACCCCCCCAAAAAAGGCATTGGTCAAGACTCCGCCAGCTGGCCCCAGTCACGACCGAAAACCGTCTTCAGAAGCCCCACCCTCAGGCTCGGTGCCGAAGAAATATAAGCCTACAGGTGGCTCGGGCTCGAGCAAACCACATGTTATAGTACCCACAGTACCTTCGGCACCGAAGACTCAAGACCTCTCGGCACCGAAGCAGGCTCCGAAACCATCGAGACCTATTGATAAACCGACATCTTAAGCTATCAAGCTCAAAGATTCCCTCTCTGCACCGAAACGTTCTTCGGCACCGAAATCCCCGCCGGCACGGAAAATTCTTCGGCACCGAAATCCTCATCGGCACCGAAACAACTGTCTAAAGTCCATAAAGACTCTACTGATCATCCAAAACGTAGATCGGAACCGAAAAAATCTGTACCAAAGCCACTTTCGGACAATGAAGAACTTTTTCACCCTGATCCCACGCAAAAAAGGATTTATATCAATCCAAAAACTGGACATGTCACCGCTGTGCCATACAAGAAAAGGAAGCTGGACTCAACACCTTCTCCAGCTCCCATAAAGAAGAAGGACTCCGCCACCTCACCCATTCGTCCTTCCTCTCCTATATCACCTCTCACCCCACCCCGCCCCCCCCCTGCCCCCACCTCCTTCTCCTCTATCATCTCCTTCACATACACCACCTCCACAGGATGATGATGGCTTAGGGGGAGGGGGTGATCCGGATGACCTTAATGATCCTGATGATCCTTTCACACTCCCGGATATGGCACCCTTAGATGACTGGGCTTACCCGTTACCTGATATTCCTGATCCCACTACATACCCCTCCCCTCCAGATGACCACCTAGGGTTTGGGCAGCTGTTAAACAGGGCAGCACTTTTCCATGGCGTCACCATGCATTCAGATACACCCGAAGAAGACTTTCTTCTAGACACATTCGAACAGTCTCAAAAATCAGTTCAAATGTTGCCCATGATTAAGGGAGTCATAAAACACGCCACAGAGGTTTTTAAAGATCCTTTCAGAGCTAGGGTTCTTAACCCCCGAATTGAAAAAAAATATAGACCTGCCCCACAAGATCCCTATTACATTAAAGCACAGCTCCCTCTAGACTCTTTAGTAGTTTCAAACGCAAGAAAGCGGGCTAACTCCCAAACGGGAGACACACCGCCCCCAGACAGAGTCCAAGCTATTAGAGGCCTTTGGCAAAAGAGTTGCAGCAGAAGCTGCTAACCATTGGCGTATTGCCAACACACAAGCCCTATTAGCCCGATATGATAGAGCTCATTATGATCAGTTTGAAGATATTTTACAACACCTACCAGATCAGTACAAATCCCAGGCCAATGACCTCATCCAAGAGGGGAAACTCATATCTAACGCATCAATCAAATGTGCACTAGACGCCGCGGACACTGCTTCTAGGGCGGTCAACACAAGCATACTTCTTAGACGCCATGCATGGCTACGTATTTCAGGCTTTAAGCCGGAAGTACAAACAACAATACTTGGTCAACCATTTAACCAAGAGCAACTATTTGGGCCCGCAGTAGATACTGCACTTGAAGATGAAAAAAGATAACGAGACTGCTAAATCAATGGGAGCATTACAGTCTCCACAACCACTAGGCTCCTTTCGACGCTCCTTCTATAGGGGAGCCTCCAAAAATATTGGGACAGACACTTCTTCCACTTTCAAAACCTCCGCGCAAACATCCCCCAACAGAGGATATTTTAGAGGAGGATATAGAGGAAACAACACCAAGGGCCGAGGTCGGGGCAATACCAACACCCGCACCTCTCCAGCCACTAAACAGTGACTTGCCTCCACTCCCCCCAGACCATTCCACTCCAGTCGGGGGAAGACCAACAGTTCCTACCTGTCTGGAATTCCATTACAACAGACAAGTGGGTAAGACAAATTATCCAGTTTGGTTACTGCCTCGAACTCACAAACACCCTCCCACACAACACCCAAACACCGTCCAATGTCACCACACCATCTTACACTCCTCAAACAGGAAATTCGGTCCTTGCTTCAAAAACACGCAATAGAACCAGTTCCACTCCCAACATCAGGGAACAGGAGTATATTCTCTATACTTCCTAATCCCCCAAAAAAGGACGAGACGTTAAGACCCATACTCGACCTCAGACTCCTAAATCAGTACATACACTCGGATCACTTGCATATGATCACTCTTCAACAAGTGCTCCCACTACTTCAACAAGAAGATTTTCTTTCCACATTAGACCTCAAGGACGCATACTTTCACATCCCCATGCATCCTGCTCACAGAAAGTACCTAAGATTTGTGGTAGACGGACAACACTATCAGTTTACGGTCCTCCCATTCGGAGTAACCACTGCACCCAGGGTATTCACCAAATGCCTAGCAGTAGTGGCAGCGCACCTCAGGAGACAACAAATCCATGTCTTCCCGTATCTCGACGATTGGCTCATAAAAGCCAATACTTTCGACAAATGCGTTCTCCACACTACCGCACTATTCAAACCTTGCACAACTTGGGATTTACCATCAACTATCCCAAATCTCAACTGCAACCCTCCCACATACATCAATATCTGGGAGCCAACATAAATACTTCCAAGGCCATAGCTTATCCCAGCACAGCCAGGATAGCCAACATACAAAACTCATCTTAAAATTTCAAACTCAACACTCTCTTCCAGCAAGAGTGTTTATGCAACTATTAGGCATGATGGCGTCATGCATCTCCATTGTGCCTCACGCACGACTTCAAATGCGTCCCTTGCAAGAATGTCTAGCACAACAGTGGAACCAGGCTCACGGACAACTTACCGATCTGGTGTTGGTAGACTGTCGCTCACTGAAATGGTGGAACACCATCAACCTGTCCAAAGGACGGCCGTTCTTAGAGCCTCTTCCACAAATAGTGCTGACAACCGACGCATCTCTCACAGGGTGGGGAGCCCATCTCCTGCAACACACCACTCAGGGCAAATGGACCACTCAACAAAAACTGCTCCATATCAATCCCCTAGAACTTCTAGCGGTGTTCCTAGCACTGAAATCTTTTCAAGTACATCTAAGGAACAAAACTGTCCTCATCCGCACAGACAACATGACGACCATGTATTACATACAAAAACAGGGGGGGGGGGGACACATTCTCTCCAACTGTCCCAACTCGCACAGAACATTTGGAGATGGACAATTCCCCAAAACATCTACCTGCTAGCGGAACACCTTCCAGGGTTCACAACCAGATTGCCGATCTCCTAAGTCGACAGACACAACAAATCCACGAATGGGAATTACACCCCAAAGTCCTACTCCCATTCTTCCAAAAATGGGGCCAACCAGACAGAGACCTGTTCGCCACACACAAACGCAAAATGCCCAACCTACGCCGCCAGGTTTCCACACCCACAGTCGAAGGGCAATGCAATATGGATGAACTGGTCCGGCAGATGTGCGTACGCTTTTCCGCCTCTCCCACTCATTCCATTTGTGGTACGCAAGCTCAAACAACAGTCTCTAAAACTGATTCTAGTAGCTCCCACTTGAGCACGTCAACCCTGGTTCATGACACTTCTGGAACTCTCGCTAGTTCCACATCAAAAACTGCGCCTTTCCCCGGCCTTATTAACCCAGAACCATGGAGAAATCAGACACCCAGATCCACAGCAACTGAACTTGGCGATCTGGCT
The DNA here is from genome assembly GCF_964204655.1 of Triturus cristatus. Taxonomy (NCBI): domain Eukaryota; kingdom Metazoa; phylum Chordata; class Amphibia; order Caudata; family Salamandridae; genus Triturus; species Triturus cristatus. Next base: position 1,203,065,617 of record NC_140584.1, read on the forward strand.
CCTGAAGTCTTAGAGTTTGGTTACCTCAATCACCCACCAGAGTGTATGAATATCATAAAAGAAGCTAGAAGACCTACTACTAGTGCATGTTATGCTGCAAAATGGAAAAGATTTGCCATTTACTGCAGTAACAATAATATACGTCCACTGGATGCTTCCATCCAAAACATTATTTGCTATTTACTACACTTGCAAAGATGCAATTTAGCGTATTCCTCCATACGTCTACACCTAGCAGCGTTGGCAGCCTACTTACAAAATCGACAACACTTGTCACTATTTAAGGTACCAGCGATCAGAGCCTCCATGGAAGGTCTTAAAAGAATTATTCCTCCCAGATTACCACCTTCTCCAGTGTAGAATCTAAATATTGATCTAACAAGGCTCATGGGCCCTCCATTTGAACCTATGCATAAATGCGAACTGCAATTCCTTACATGGAAAGTGGCTTTTCTTATTGCAATCACATCCCTGCGAAGGGTAAGTGAGATACAGGCTTTAACTATTGAAGAACCATTCCTACAACTACATCGTAACAAAGTGGTTCTTAGGACAAACCCAAAATTCCTACCAAAAGTAATTTCCCCTTTCCATCTTAACCAATCAGTCGAGCTGCCAGTCTTCTTCCCTAATCCAGACTCAATGGCTGAGAGAGCCCTTCATACCATAGATGTTAAAAGAGCCTTGCTTTATTACATCGATAGAACCAAACCTTTTCGCAAAACCAAACAACTGTTTGTTGCTTTCTCTCCACCTGTTAGAAATGAGGGGGCTCTGGTTGACGCAGGTGTGTACCCACAACAAGCAGGGACCCTTTACTTCTTGTCAGGGCGAAGGATCACTCCCCAGAATAACCCCTGCTCACCCTCTAGGTGCGTGGCGCGAGCAGTCTAGGCTAAGTCTCAAGCGTACACGGTTAAGCAAATGCAATTACACATACAGTAAACCCCTTGCATGCACCACAAATGGACACCAATCCGGAAGTATATAAAAATAAGCTTTTATGTAGATTCAGCAGATTCAAATACAAGGCCCAGTAACGTTGAACTGATGGGGCCACAACTCTTGGGAAATACGGTAAAGTCTCTTTGTTACGGAAAGCTCTTTAGGCGGGCACAAGGTAACTGTGGGCCTCAGCGCACTTCGTGCTGAGGCGGCGTCCGGGAAGCACACGGCAGATGACCGGGAAATCAGAACGTTGCGGACCCTGGATCCGATGCGAGCTCGCGGTCGAGTTCGTAAGTACAGTACCTTGTTTCTTGACGCAAAGGCGGGGCCGGGATTTCAGCGGCTCTTCGACAGAAGGGCGAGGCGGCGTCCGGGGCTCCCACACTTCACGATGGGGGTCTGATCTTCAGGCTCATGACAAGAGCGGGGTGTTGCAGGTGGCGGGTGAACAAAGCGGGGCAGCCGGGCACGCAGGTTACGTCCGGGCCGTCCGAGGCTTGGAGATGCTCACAACGCCGATTCCGGCGGGAGGGTGAAGGTGCACAGCGAGCCTCCAGCGAGCGAGGTGACAGGGGCAGCCCAGCACAGCGTCGGGAGAGCGGCTCCGATTGAGCGAGGCTCTTCCCAAGGCGGGGGCGGCTAAGCAGTCCTGGTCACGGCTCAGGGAGGGACTGGGGCACAGCTCCGGCGAGGGAAAGGGCACCACAGTCCAGCGGCAGGCAAGTGAAGATCAGGTAGAGCCCAATGGTCCTGGGGCTCAGTTCAGGGGGCAAGCTCAGTTCCAAGCCCTTGGAGATCGTTTTGAAAAGCACAAGTCTTGAAAGTCAAAATAAAGCAAAGTCTTCAGCAACCGTTTCTCTTCTCCCCTTTGGCAGAAAGGTCACCACTGCAGGCCAATCCCCCAGGATAGGGACAGTCTTCCTCCTACAGCTTTCCCGGTGCCTCCTCCTCAGGCAGAGATTCTTCTTGGTCAAAAGCGGATCTAGTTTCTTAGGAGCAGGGCTCCTACATTTATACAGCAAATCTTTTGTTCTCCCAGGCCAGGGGGGCCCTTGCCTAGTCCAGTCCGGTTTCTGAGCACTTTGTTTACGCGATGCAGGCTTCTTCTTTCAGAGTGCAGGGCAGAGCCATCAGACGCTCCACAGGGGGCGGAGCCGGCATTGAGGTGGCAGAGCACTGTCCTATTCAGAGCCTAGGAGTACTCCTCTCCCCCCCCCCCCCCCCCATCTACCTGTCGATCGTCCTATTCACCACCAGGCTACCTAGCCCTGCCCATCTGGGTTCCCCTAGCCCTGTCACTCACACCAGCCAGACATCAGATACACATCACGCAGAGGCGGGCTGAAATGTTTAGGCAAGCAAAGGCCAGCTTTCTAAAAGCGGCATTTGCAAACCCGGAATATTAAAATAAACCTTGGGAAAAGATGTACCTTATTATTCCGAGTTCAGGCATACTAAACTCGATCTTCTACCATGTTCCCTGGGTCGGTTAGGATCATAGGGTGTAACAATCCAAGCCGCCCATACTGGCCTATGAGAATAGGGTAGCCTTGCAGTAGTGAACAACAAGATGGCGGTAATTCACTACTAGGACATGCCACGCATCTAGGCTTGTCCTACCTTATGCTCACAACGCACCCTGCCCGTGGGCCTTCCAGAGGGGTGACTAAAATGCAGCCAAGGGAAGGTTTTAGGGACCGGCAAGTGTGGGCACTTGCCAGTCAGCATGTCAGTACCAGACTGCACGCAGGTTCTGCGATGGCAGACCTTAGACATATTTTACCGGCCGCTTCTGTGGGTGGCACAACCAGTGCTGCAAGCCCACCAGCGGTGTTTGCCTTTACATGCCCTGGCGCTCCTGGCGCACTTTACTGGGGTCTGACAGTAAATCAAACAATCCAATCATGGAATCCAACCAACATATACAATTTACAAGGGAGCACTCGCACCGCGACACTGGTTGGCAGTGGCACAGCGCGCTGAGCGGCCAACACCATAAAAACACATGAGGCACAGCGACAAAAAGAGGGAGGGAGACTCACGCCAAGGTGCCAGGTCTAACACGTGTCCTCTCCAGCTGAAAAGTGGGGAGAACTACCCTACCCCAGGGAGTTCCTCATCACTAAGGCGGAAAAATCTGGACAGACCGTCAGCATTGGCGTGATCTGTACCAGGGCGATGTTCCACCGTGAAATCCATACCCTGTAGGGAAATGGACCACCTCAACAGCTTTGGATTCTCACCCCTCCTATGCATCAACCATCTGAGGGGCCTGTGGTCCGTCTGAACCCGGAAGTGAGACCCAAACAGGTAGGGTCTTCGCTTCTTCAGCGCCCAGACCACAGCAAATGCCTCGCGCTCAATAGCACTCCACCTCTGTTCCCGTGGAAGTAACCTCCTGCTAAGAAAGGCTACGGGTTGATCTAGGCCCTCCTCATTAATCTGTGAAAGAACAGCCCCCACACCATGCTCTGAAGCGTCTGTCTGAACGATAAACTCTTTGGAGAAGTTGGGAGCCAAGAGCACGTGCGCCGTGCACATAGCAGTTTTCAAGGCCTCAAAAGCTTTCTGACAGGTGTCAGTCCAAATCACTTTCCTGGGCTGCTTCTTCGAAGTCAGCGCTGTCAAGGGGGCAACCATGTTGCCATACCCCTTGACAAACTTCCTGTAGTACCCGGTGAGACCTAGGAAGGCTCACACCTCGGTCTGGGTTTTGGGCGACTCCCAATTCAGGATGGTTTCTATCTTGGGCTGAAGGGGTGCCACCTGGCCACTCCCAACTTTGTGTCCCAAGTACTCCACGGAACCCTGCCCGATCTGGCACTTACTCGCCTTGATCGTGAGGCCTGCCTTGCGCAGCGCCATCAACACTTCCCAGAGGTGGCGCAGGTGTTCTTCCCAAGTGGAGCTGAACACCGCGATGTCATCCAGGTAGGCTGCACTGAACGAATCCAGCCCAGCCAACACCTGGTTGACCAATCTCTGAAAGGTGGCAGGGGCATTCTTCATCCCAAATGGCATAACCCGGAACTGGTAGTGCCCATCTGGGGTGGAAAATACTGACCTCTCTTTGGCCCCCTCGGTCAAGGCGATCTGCCAATACCCAGGCGTTAGATCAAACGTGCTGAGGTAGTGGGCAGCCCCTAGCCGATCTATGAGCTCATCAGCTCTGGGGATGGGGTGTGCGTCAGTCCTAGTGACTGAATTGAGTCCTCTGTAGTCCACACAGAACCGGAGTTCGGGTGTGGCTCCCGGCGCTGCAGCCTTTGGGACCAAGACCACGGGGCTGGCCCAAGGACTGCTAGAAGACTCAATTACCCCGAGTGCAAACATCTTGGAGACCTCCTCCTTGATGCATGTCCTCACCCTGTCAGTCACCCTGTAGGCCTTGTGCCGCACAGGGGTACTATCCCCAGTGTCCACATCATGGACGCACCAATCTGTGACACCGGGAACCAGGGAAAACAGATCAGAAAATTGTCCCAGCAACTGGCGACAATCATTCTGTTGCTCAGGGGTCAGGGCGGAAGAGAGGATGACACCATCCACTGACCCATCTTGCTCCTTGGCTGACAGGAGGTCCGGAAGAGGTTCTGTCTCCTCTTCCATCCCAGCATCTGTTGCCAAGAGCATGCCCACTTGGGACCTCTCCAAGTGGGGCTTGAGGCGGTTGACATGTAGGACCCTTAAGGGGTTCCTAGGAGACTTCAGCTCCACCACGTAGGTAACAGGACTCTTGCGCTCCACCACCTCAAAGGGACCGGTCCACTTATCCTGGAGCGCACACGGCTCCACAGGGGCCAAGACCCATACCTTCTGTCCAGGCTGAAGCTCTACCAGAGTGGCATTCTGGTCGTACCACCGCTTCATCTCCTCCTGGCTGGCTTCCAGATTTGCCTCAGCAAGTTGCCTGAATCGCCTAGTCTGATTCCTGAAGGCCAGCATGTAACTATATACATTCTGGGGAGGTTTCCTGGGAGATTGCTCCCAGCCTTCCTTGACCAGACTTAGAGGTCCTCTGACTGGGTGACCATACAGAAGCTCAAAGGGACTGAACCCCAGAGACTTCTGTGGCACCTCACGGTAAGCGAAGAGAAGGCATGGTAAGAGGACGTCCCACTTACGCCTCATGGGTCCTTCTAGGCCCATTATCATGCCTTTGAGGGTTCGGTTGAATCTCTCAACCAAGCCGTTTCCTTGGGGGTGGTAAGGTGTGGTGAACTTGTAGGTTACACCACACTCTTGCCAAAGAGATTTCATGTACTTGGACATGGAATTGGTACCTCGGTCAGACACCACCTCTAGAGGGAATGCCACTCGGGAGAAAATTCCCATCAGTGCACGTCCCACCACGGGGGCCGTCACTGTCCTCAGAGGAATGGCTTCCGGGTACCGGGTGGCATGGTCCACCAGGACCAGGATGAACCTATTGCCCATCGCTGTCCTGGGGTCCAGTGGCCCTACAATGTCAATCCCCACTCGCTGGAATGGGGTACCGACCGCAGGGAATGGCTGGAGTGGAGCCTTCTGCTTCCTTCCACTCTTTCCACTTGCCTGGCAAGTCTGGCATGTCCTGCAGTGAGTATCTGAACTCCTGCGCATTTGAGGCCAATAAAAGTGGGTGACAAGCCTTTCAAAGGTCTTGTCCTGCCCCAAATGCCCTGCCAATGGCACATCGTGAGCCAGCCCCAGTAGGAAGGCTCTGAAGTCCTGGGGTACCGCCAGCGCACGGGCTGACCCAGGCTCAGCAACCTTAGGCTCTGTATATAGGAGGTCGTTCTCCCAGTAAACGAAATGTGATCCTGACTGATCACCTGCGGCCTGGTCTGCAGCCTGCTGCCGCATACCCACGAGAGAAGGGCACTCCTTCTGTGCCTTGCAAAAGTCCTCCCTGGTGGGACCTCCTTCCTGCTGCCAATGGGTCAGTTCCGGCAGGTCTCCCAGTTCAGCTATCTATTCCCCTGTAGGCTCCAGGGCATCCCCCTCAAGGTCTGCTTCCTCCTGGACCGTGGGAACTTCAGGGGCCGGCTTCCCGCGCCCCTTGCTCCTTCTCTCTGAGGCCGGTTCCTGGACCTCCCTCTCAGGCTCCAGGACCTCTTGAGTACCTCTACTGGCTGCCATGGATCGTGTGGTGACACACGCCCAGTCCGGCATACCCAACATCTCCAGGTGAGCACTCCGCTCCCCTTAGCCCAAGGTGAGCTCTCCAAATCGTTCCCTAACAAACAGTCTACAGGCATGGCGGGCCTCACAGCTACCTGAAGAGTACCAGAGACCCCTTCCCCCCCCTCCCCCCCACTCAAAGGTAACCTGAGCCACCTTGCAGTGCCTCTCTGTGTTGTCAGCGGCAACAACGGGATAGAATGCATTGGGGACCACCTGCTCCTGAGACACCAGGTGACACCTGACAGCTGTCACACTGGCTCCTGTATCTCTAAGAGCTTCCACTCTATGGCCACCCACTGCCTGTACTTCTTAATGTTCTCAGGCAGCTGGGTTGGAGGGACCACTTCACGGTCTCCTAGCGAGACAAGGGACATCTCTGCGGGACCCCACCCACCTTGGATATCCCTCTCCTCCCCCAAGGCTACACTAGTCACCTGCCGGGGTGGAGCACCAGTGGGTGCTGGTTTACTAAACAATGGACACTTTACATCAGAGGCAAAATGCCCCAAATTGTTACACCTGTAACATCTTACGGGCCCCTTCTGAACAGGAGGACCGGTCGGGGCCCCGGTCGGTTTCTGGGGTGGGGGAGGCTGAGAACCCTTCCCTTGGTTCCCTTGGGGACTACTTTAAGGCCCTTTTTGGAACTGCTTCTGTTTACCCCTGTCCCCCCCCCCCCCCACTCTTCTGCTGGGGACCCTGCCCACCTTTGGCGGAATCTCCCACGGGACCCTTGTGAACCCTGGTACTGACCCAGCGGTCCGCCTCCTCAGCAAGCTTCCTAGGGTTAGTCAGCCTACTATCTATCAGGTGCTGGCGTAGCTCAGGAAAACAATTACTGGACAAGTGCTCCCATGCCATTAAATCAAGAAGCCCTTGATAATCATTTACCTTACTACCCTTTACCCAACCATCCAGCGCTCTGCAAAAGAAAGTCACATACTCCACATACGTACTATTGGGAATCTTAGTGCAACCCCTGAACCTCTGTCTATATAACTCAGGGGTCAACCCATACCTAGTCATCAAGGCTTCCTTCATATGGGCGTAAGAATTATGAACATCAGCAGGTAAATCTAACAGTGTGTCCCGCCCTTCACTCAGGAACCGTCCCCACAACCCCGCTCCCCAATCTCTCTCAGGGACCCGGTGGGAAGACATGGCTACCTCGTAGGCTCTGAACCACTGCCCGATGTCGTAATTCTTAAAGAACTCCTTCATTACATCCTTGGGAATATAAACTCTTGGTTCCGCCGGTACTGGCGGTGTGCTGCCACCAGAGGGATTAAGCTCCAAACTTTTTGCTTTCAGCTCCAGCTCCCTCAACTTCATCTCATGCTCTAATTGTAGTTTCTTTTCTTCCATGGCTAATCTTTGTTTTTCCATATCCATCTGCCCATGCAGTTTTGCCATCTCCAGCTCGTGTGCCCGGGTTGCTGCCCTGTCTGCCAACTCTTCTGGCGACAGGCCTCTGCCAAACTCATGGACACTTTCTGGTGGAACCATTTCCACCTGATTCTCTGGTGCCTTTGACTCATACCAGGCCCTCAGCGCCTTCACGAGTTGGGCCTTGTTTTTCAATCCAGTTAGGGCAATCCTGAATTTGGAGCAAAAACCTTTCAATTCTTCATTGCTATAATTCCGAAGTGCGCCTTCTTCCCAATCTATGTCCTCAAATCCAGAGATTATAGAAGCTGCCCTTCCCGTGGGAAGTGAACCAGGCATGGCTTTAACAACGGAGATTCTTGGCAAAACAAAAACAAATGTTAGTCTTGTGGCTGTGTTACTGGTCTGCTCTCACTACGTGGTGATCAGTGGTTCACTATACGCAAACCACAAATGCAAATCCGTAAATCCTCACCGCTGCCACCAATGTTAGAAATGAGGGGGCTCTGGTTGACGCAGGTGTGTACCCACAACAAGCAGGGACCCTTTACTTCTTGTCAGGGCGAAGGATGACTCCCCAGAATAACCCCTGCTCACCCTCTATGTGCGTGGCGCGAGCAGTCTAGGCTAAGTCTCAGGCGTACACGGTTAAGCAAATGCAATTACACATACAGTAAACCCCTTGCATGCACCACAAATGGACACCAATCCGGAAGTATATAAAAATAAGCTTTTATGTAGATTCAGCAGATTCAAATACAAGGCCCAGTAACGTTGAACTGATGGGGCCACAACTCTTGGAAATACGGTAAAGTCTCTTTGTTACGGAAAGCTCTTTAGGCGGGCACAAGGTAACTGTGGGCCTCAGCGCACTTCGTGCTGAGGCGGCGTCCGTGAAGCACACGGCAGATGACAGGGAAATCAGAACGTTGCGGACCCTGGATCCGATGCGAGCTCGCGGTCGAGTTTGTAAGTACAGTACCTTGTTTCTTGATGCAAAGGCGGGGCGGGATTTCAGCGGCTCTTCGACAGAAAGGGCGAGGCGGCGTCCGGGGCTCCCAGACTTCACGATGGGGGCCTCCAGCGAGCGAGGTGACAGGGGCAGCCCAGCACAGCGTAGGGGGAGCGGCTCCGATCGAGCGAGGCTCTTCACAAGGCGGGGGTGGCTAAGCAGTCCTGGTCACGGCTCAGGGAGGGACTGGGGCACGAGGGTCACAGCTCCGGCGAGGGAAAGGACACCACAGTCCAGCGGCAGGCGAGTGAAGTGCAGGTAGAGCCCAATGGTCCTGGGGCTCAGTTCAGGGGGCAAGCTCAGTTCCAAGCCCTTGGAGATCGTTTTGAAAAGCACAAGTCTTGAAAGTCAAAATAAAGCAAAGTCTTCAGCAACCGTTTCTCTTCTCCCCTTTGGCAGCAAGGTCACCACTGCAGGCCAATCCCCCAGGATAGGGACAGTCTTCCTCCTACAGCTTTCCCGGTGCCTCCTCCTCAGGCAGAGATTCTTCTTGGTCAAAAGCGGATCTAGTTTCTTAGGAGCAGGGCTCCTACATTTATACAGCAAATCTTTTGTTCTCCCAGGCCAGGGGGGCCCTTGCCTAGTCCAGTCCGGTTTCTGAGCACTTTGTTTACGCGATGCAGGCTTCTTTCAGAGTGCAGGGCAGAGTCATCAGACGCTCCACAGGGGGCGGAGCCGGCATTGAGGTGGCAGACCACTGTCCTATTCAGAGCCTAGGAGTACCCCTTCCCCCCCCCCCTACCTGTCGATCGTCCTATTCACCACCAGGCTACCTAGCCCTGCCCATCTGGTTTCCCCTAGCCCTGTCACTCACTCCAGCCAGACATAAGATACACATCACGCAGAGGCGGGCTGAAATGTTTAGGCAAGCAAAGGCCAGCTTTCTAAAAGCGGCATTTGCAAACCCGGAATATTAAAATAAACCTTGGGAAAAGATGTACCTTATTATTCCGAGTTCAGTCATACTAAACTCGATCTTCTACCATGTTCCCTGGGTCGGTTAGGATCATAGGGTGTAACAATCCAAGCCGCCCATACTGGCCTATGAGAACAGGGTAGCCTTGCAGTAGTGAACAACAAGATGGCGGTAATTCACTACTAGGACATGCCACGCATCTAGGCTTGTCCTACCTTATGCTCACAACGCACCCTGCCCGTGGGCCTACCAGAGGGGTGACTAACATGCAGCTAAGGAAAGGTTTTAGGGACTGGCAAGTGTGGGCACTTGCCAGTCAGCATGTCAGTACCAGACTGCACGCAGGTTCTGCGATGGCAGACCTTAGACATATTTTACCGGCTGCTTCTGTGGGTGGCACAACCAGTGCTGCAAGCCCACCAGCGGTGTTTGCCTTTACATGCCCTGGCGCACTTTACTGGGGTCTGACAGTAAATCAAACAATCCAATCATGGAATCCAACCAACATATACAATTTACATAGGGAGCACTTGCACCGCGACACTGGTTGGCAGTGGCACAGCGCGCTGAGCGGCCAACACCATAAAAACACATGAGGCACAGCGACAAAAAGAGGGAGGGAGACTCACGCCAAGGTGCCAGGTCTAACCCCACCACATAAAGGCAACATCATTTCAAAATCAGGTATAGCCAGGTGGATAGTTAAATGTATCCAAATATATTACCAAAAAGCTAAATGCACTCTTACAGTTCCCCCTAGAGCGCACTCCACACGTAAAATAGGGGCTTCCATGGCATTCTTAGGGAACATTCCCTTAGAAGATATTTGCAAAGCAGCCACATGGTCTACCACACACACCTTCACTAAACATTACTGTGTTGATGTGCAATCCAAACAACAAGCTTCCGTAGGCCAAGCTGTCCTAAAAACTCTACTCCAAACTGCTGCAACAGATACAGGTGACCACCGCTAGGGGAGACACTGCTATATAGTCTATCCTAAGTGTGTGATCTGCAGCTCATATGCCTCGAACGGAATATGCTACTTACCAGTATGCATCTGTTCTTGGCATGTAGAGCTGCAGAGCCACACACGCCCACCCACCTCCCCGGGACCTGTATCTGTTCCAGCATTGTCTTAATTAGACATTACACATAGACATCCTTTCTCTTTATTCTTATACAGTCCATCATTTCCCATCATGGCGAAAAACAATCTGAGGATGGAGTGGATGCCCATGCGCACTGTTGTCCAGAGGAGGAGTCACCTATCTCGTGACCAAAAGGCTTATTCCGAAGACAACAACAACCTGCAATCATCCGAGCCCAACACCAGATGGCGATCTTATCCTAAGTGTGTGGCTCTGCAGCTCTACATGCTAAGAACAGATGCATACTGGTAAGTAGCATATTCCTTAGAGCACGAAGACAAGTGCTGCACCACAGACTCGTAAGGAAAAGATCACATTAGATGTAAGGAATCCATTGATTAAAACTATTCTGAAATGGCTGAAAATAAGGAACGTTCCACAGTATTGGATCTTTTATAGATTCATATACATTTGAGTTATTATTCGCATTGTGCTGATAATCTACAGTACATATAACACAAATATTAAACACGTTAGTCTATGTAGCCGATCAACCTCATTGTGTGTCTATAATGTACTCGACGAGGTAGAAAGGTATAATTAGGATACTTCTCTTCTATGCGAACATCCACTACAGTGAAGCTGTCTTTGGAAAATCATTCCCTTCACTTTTAAAAAGCTCGGTTCTGCCTATTGACATCTAAGGGTTTGGTTTCTGTGAAAAGAATTCGTCAGTCATTTAGCAAAGTGCATCTGGGGGTTAAGGACTATAAACTCATCTACCAAGTATGCATTAGTCAGTGCCTCCGTGGTAATCTTCGATGACTCCCAACCAGTTCCTATTGAAGACTCTGTTCTTAGCAGCAGGTTGTGTGGCAGGAAGGTCATTGTTGAGATAGCCGTTGATGGTGATTTTTACTACTTCCAAGTGGTGTCTGCTACTGGAGACATTGCCTCTGATGCTCAAGTGACAGCTGAAAAAAGTCAGGTACCCTCTATGGAAAGAGTCTAGGAGACGGGGTTAATTCCACAATTTACAACATAAAGAACAACCCCCCCCCGACTTATATTTCTTCTATTATATGTAATAATTTATACAATATGTACTGACTTACAAGTGGTCTTTTTTCCCCCAAAAAAATGTATTTCCAAGATCAAATAATACATAAATTGTTTATAAACGTTCAGTTTAATTATTTATACATTTATATATATAATGTACATTTGAAAAGTTGTATACATTTTTCAAAGCAAAGAACAATTTTAAGTATGACAAGCCCCTTCTTTTCTATTTTAAAGCAAAAAGAATAAAAAAAACATTTTTTGAACAAAGGAAGGAGTACCAACTGGCAAACCAGTACAAACTAGTAAGCGTACCCTATCATCTGTACGGTTTGATTAATTGAATAATGGTGGTTTGGTCCTGAGGAAGGTGGCAGCCAAATGAAATTGGTCACCGAAACATGTCAACTGTGTTACTAGACCCATAAGAATCCAACCAAAGTGCTGAAATAAGAGAGAAAAATACAGGCACTACGAAATTGTGCATATCCCGGGGTCATATTGTTTTTATAGTGGCGTGGTGTATGAGTCCGATAGTGTGATTGTTGGAATGCATGAAGTGTGGAAAGATTGGATTTTAACATCGTTTTATTTAAAACGTGTACTCGCTGTTTGCTTTAAAAAAATGTGTTTGAGGCATATGAGCTGCAGATTACACACTTTTGCATAGATCGCCATCTGGTGTTGGGCCCGGATGTTTGCAGTTAGTTTTTCCTCTTGGAAAGTCTTTGGAAGTCACGAACTCAGGTGACTCCCCCATTTCGATCGTATTGCGTATGGGCTTCGGCTCCATCCTCAGATTGTTTTTTTTCCGCCATCGGGCTCGGATGTGATCTTCTTGCTCCGGTTCCGAACAGCTTCCAGTTCGACCATCAACGCCAATCCTCACCCCAATCGCTGTATTGTTTCGATACACGATCTCTTCAATCAACGCGCTTCCTCATCGACAAACCTTCGGTTCCAGTCGTCGACGGCGGCCTTCGGGCCTACCCAGGCTCCGGTCCCGGCTCATGGAAAGAACTCCATTTAAAAAGTGCCCTCGATGTGGGTTCAAATTTCCCCACACCGATCTTCATGAGGTATGCAACCTTTGCCTCTCCCCAGAACACGACTCGAGACTGTCTGGCCTGTAAGTCTTTCCGATCTAAAAAGACTATTCGGGACCGAAGAGCCAGAAGGAACATGGCACACTCCTCGACGTCCATTCCAGTCGACATCTTCGGAGATGACATCGACGATCCGGAACATCATCGTACCGAAGAGGACCTCGTCAGCGCTTCCGAGGCAGACGAGTCAGATGTGGAGGACATCACCCCGGCGCAGAGGGTCGTGAGTACCAATCTACCCCCTACCACACCCGCGCCGACACCCAAAAAGGCTTCGGTCCTGCCTTTGCCTCCGGGCCTAGGCAAGACCAGAGACACTGCTTCACACACCCCAACTTCGGGCCCGGTGAAGAAGCCAAGTAAGCCTTCCAGCGGCTCGGGCTCAAGCCAGCCTGCCAGCGGTGCCAAGAAACACACTTTGGCACCGAAAAAGAAGACTGCCTCCACCTCGACACCGAGCTCCGCACCGAAGCCCTCGGGGTCCAAACCCAGCCCTTTGACAACGACGCCATCTTCGGTGCCCACCAAACCACACAAGGCCACCGGCACAGACACTTCCAAGCCGAAGCCCATCTCGGCGCCGGCCAAGAGACCGGAGGGTCCCAAGCAGGGTTCTAAATACCAAACCGGCACGGAAAACCTAAAAAATCATCGGACCCGACACCTTTGGCGCCGACGGACCGAATTACCTCACCAGAGCTATTTACACCGGATCCCTTGCAAAAAACTCTCACCAAGGATCCAAAAACTGGACATTTGACACTCTCTTCTAAAAAGAGACATTTGGAAAAGCCTGCTCCGCCTCCACCTCCAAAGAGGAAGGATTCTGCTACTTCTCCGTTCAGAATACCTTCTCCACCTCCTCCACCCTCTCCAACCCCACCTCATCGCTCTCCTATTCCTTCTCCAGACTATCATGATCACGGGGACCCATATTATGATACAGGGGATGTGCCACAAGACCCCACCTCTACAGGATCTCCAGATCCATGGGACGATTAACATATACCAGATGTCCCCAACGTCCCACAAGATGATATTTACCCTTCTAGACCATCTCCACCAGAAGATTCATTAGGGTTTAACCATCTTCTGCAAAGAGCAGCACATTGTCATGGGGTGGACATGCATACTGACCCTGGGGAGGAAGATTTCCTCCTAGACACATTCAATACTATATAGAGGTCCACCTCCATACTGCCCATGCTCAAAGGGGTGGTAAAACATGCGGCAGAAGTTTGTAAAGACCCAGTTAGAGCCAGGGTCCTTAACCCACGTATCGAAAAGAAGTACAAACCTGCTCCCTCAGATCCCTCTTACATCAGAGGACCAGCGCCACTAGATTCCTTAGTGGTCTCTACGGCACGTAAAATGGCAAACTCGCAAGCGTCAGGTGATGCACCACCACCTGACAAGGAGTTAAAACTGCTAGATGCTTCAGGCAAACGCACAGCATCCCAGGCCGCCAACATATGGCGTATAGCAAACACTCAGGCACTGCTGGCCAGATATAACAGGGCTCATTATGACGAATTAGCGAGCATAAGGCAACATCTCCCTGAAAAATATAAAAGTAAAACCAACGAGTTAATTCAAGAGGGTAAAACAATCACAAACACCTCTATATGTTGTTCCCTAGATGCAGCAGACACAGCCTCCAGGGCCATTAACACCAGCGTCCTTCTCCGTCGCCATGCTTGGCTAAGGGTATCTGGTTTTAAACCAGAAATGCAAGCCTCCATCCTTAACCATCCCTTTGACCAGGAACATCTATTCGGGCCAAAGGTGGATGAGGCCTTAGAAAAGATGAAAAAGGACACGGATACCGCAAAATCCATAGGGGCCCTACAGTCTCACCCGCCCAGACGCTCCTTTCTCCGCTCATCCTTTCAGAGTGCATCCAGAGGCTACTCCTCAGACACCGCGTCCACATCGTACAAGTCCCCTACTCAGACCACCTTTTCAAAAGGTTACCAAAGAGGCGGCTACAGGGGTAACAACAACAAGGGCAGAGGCAAAACAAACCACGCCCGTTCTGCCACACCTACTACCCAATGACTTCCCTCACCCACTCATCCCAGACCATTCCACTTCAGTCGGGGGCAACTCACAAATTTCCTTCATGTCTGGGAGACCATCACCTCAGACAAATGGGTGACCCAAATAATTCGGTCAGGATACTGCCTGGAATTAACATCTACCCCCCCCCCCCTCCAAACATTCCACCCAGGCAACGCCCAATGTCACAAGAACATTCCACTTTGCTAAAGCAGGAGGTAATCTCCCTCCTACAAAAACAGGCAATAGAACACGTTCCTGTCAATCAACAAAATTTCGGGGTCTACTCCCTATATTTTCTAATACCAAAAAGGGACGAGACTCTATGACCTATTCTAGATCTCCGGCCCCTAAACACATACATACACTCAGACCATTTTCACATGGTAACGCTTCAGCGGGTACTTCTGCTCCTCTCCCAGAACGACTTTCTCACCACACTGGACTTAAAACACACATACTTTCACATTCCAGTACACCATGTTCACAGAAAGTACCTCAGATTTGTAGTGGACGGACAACACTACCAATTCAAAGTGCTCCCGTTCGGAGTCACAACAGCACCACGGGTATTCACCAAGTGCCTAGCGGTGTTGGCGGCAAACCTCAGAAGACAGCACATTCACGTCTTCCCATACTTGGACGATTGGCTGATAAAAGCCACTTCATACAATCAGTGTGTACAACACACCTCCACCACAATCCAACTACTTCACCAACTAGGCTTTACGGTGAACCACCAAAAGTCCCAGCTAACACCATCCCACATAAAACAATACCTCGGTGCCACCATAGACACCTCAAAAGCTATAGCCTACCCCAATCCGGCCAGAATTGCAAGCATTCAGGCTTTGCGACAGAAATTCATACCTCAACACTCCCTTCCAGCACGAGTGTTTATGCAACTGATAGGGATGATGGCCTCTTACATTTTTATAGTGCCCCACGCAAGACTCCAGATGCGTCCACTCCAAGAGTGCTTAGCACACCAATGGAACCAGGCCCAGGGGCAACTGACAGATCTGGTGTTGGTAGACGGTCGCACCCATCGCTCTCTGCAGTGGTGGAACACCACAAACCTTTCCAGAGGTCGACCGTTCCTGGACCCGGTTCCCCAAATAATACTAACAACGGACGCCTCGCTCTCCGGCTGGGGAGCTCATCTATTACACCTCACAGTGCAGGGCACATGGACGCCGCAACAAAAGTTACTCCATATCAATCATCTGGAGTTACTAGCAATCTTTCTAGCCCTGAAATCTTTTCAAACACAGATTTCAGGCAAGTCAGTCCTCATTCGTACAGACAACATGACGGCCATGTATTATATTCAAAAACAAGGCGGCACACACTCTCCACAGCTCTCTCAATTAGCACAGAGCATATGGAGATGGGAAATTCCCCACAAAATCTTTCTCCTAGCTCAACATGTCCCAGGAGTCCAAAACACCGTGGCAGATCTGCTCAGCAGACAGACACAACAGATCCACGAGTGGGAACTTCACCCACAGGTTGTTCATCCGTTCTTTCAAATGTGGGGGCATCCACAGATAGACCTCTTCGCCACCCACGAAAACACAAAATGCCCAAGCTTCGCCGCCAGATACCCACACCCATTGTCTAAAGGAAATGCAATATGGATGAGCTGGTCAGGCAAATTTGCGTACGCTTTTCCGCCTCTCCCACTCATTCCATTAGTGGTGCGAAAGCTACAACAGCACTCCCTCACACTGATCCTAGTAGCTCCAACATGGACCAGACAACCGTGGTACACCACGCTGCTGGAACTCTCGGTAGTACCACACCAAAAGCTACACCTCTCACCATGCCTCCTAACTCAGAACCATGGAGAGATCCCGGACCCAGCTCAGCTCAACCTTGCGATCTGGCTCCTGAAATCATAGAATTTGGGTACCTAAACCTTCCCCCTGACTGTATGAGCGTCATAAGAGAAGCTAGACACCCTACCACTAGAGCCTGCTACGCTGCCAACTGGAAAAGATTTGTTGTGTATTGCCATAACACAATCAATCCTCTAGACGTGTCTATACAACACATCATATGCTACTTACTCCACCTACAAAGGTGTAATCTAGCCTATACATCCATTCGGCTACACCTCGCGGCAATTGCAGCTTACTTACAAAACAGGCAGCACCTATCACTTTTCAGAGTACCTGCCATTAAAGCCTTCATGGAAGGCCTCAAAAGAATAATTCCCCCCCAGAGTACCACCCTCACCTTTGTGGAACTTAAATATCGTTCTCACAAGGCTGATGGGGCCTCCCTTCGAACCTTTGCATAAATGCGAACTGCAATTCCTCACATGGAAAACAGCTTTCCTTGTAGCCATCACTTCTTTTAGAAGGGTCAGTGAGATACAAGCACTTACCATACAAGAACCTTTTCTTCAAATGCACCAGAACATGGTTGTTCTCCGTACCAACCCAAAATTCCTACCTAAAGTCATTTCCCCTTTTCACCTAAACCAATCTGTAGAATTACCAGTATTGTTCCCGCAACCTCAGACCGTTGCAGAAAGGGCTCTGCACACGCTAGATGTCAAACGAGCCTTACTTTACTATATCCAGACAACACAACCTTTCCGAAAGACCAAACAACTGTTTGTCTCTTTCTCTCCACCACACAAGGGCAACCCCATCTCAAAATCAGGGATAGCTAGGCGGATTGTAAAATGCATCCAGATTTGCTACCACAAAGCAAAACGAACGCTTTCCGTTCCCCCTAAAGCCCATTCTACACGGAAGATAGGGGCTTCCATGGCATTTCTGGGGAACATCCCACTAGATGACATCTGCAAAGCAGCTACATGGTCAACACCGCACACTTTCACTAAACACTATTGTGTAGATGTGCAAACCAAGCAACAAGCTAGTGTGGGCCAGGCTGAACTAAAAACACTATTTCAAACCACTGCAACAGATACCAGTGGTCGCCGCTAAGGTTGGGAACTGCTATATAGTCTATGCAAAAGTGTGTAATCTGCAGCTCATATGCCTCGAACGGAATATGCTACTTACCAGTATGCATCTGTTCTTGGCATGTAGAGCTGCAGATCTACACACGCCCACCCGCCTCCCCGGCTACCTGTATCTGTTCCAGTCTATCTTATTTAGATACAACACACATGGGTTTCTTCACTTTTATTACTACGCTCCATCTTTCCCTGTTGGCGAAAAACAATCTGAGGATGGAGCCGAAGCCCATGCGCAATGCGATCCAAAGGGGGAGTCACCGACCTCGTGACTTCCAAAGACTTTCCAAGAGGAAAAACAAACTGCAAACATCCGGGCCCAACACCAGATGGCGATCTATGCAAAAGTGTGTAGATCTGCAGCTCTACATGCCAAGAACAGATGCATACTGGTAAGTAGCATATTCCTTATAACTTAATGAATGTATATAAAATTAAATTGAATTTTTGTTAATGACTTTGAAAAAATACCACTTGCAAATTGGACCATAAATTGTATAAATTATACTATAAAGTGGATGAAAAACAGTTAAAGAAGGGTTGTTTTTTAATGTTGGACATTACCTCTGATGCCCTGCTCCTTGCTGATAAAGCTCAAACAGGAGCGTAACCAACTATTTCCCATTATGCCAGCAACGAAGGACCTCCGCTTGTGTTCAGAAGATTTAGTTGTTCATGTTGCTGTTTCCGAAACAAATACTTTTTTTATGGGACAAGATTTTTAGCCTTTTGTCCAACCACAAACCAGGAGGACCAGTGGATGGTGCATCGTCTGCTCTGTACCCTTTGGCCTGTTCGGCTTGGGTGACTCTACCATTAGACCAAGCGTCTGCTGGCATAGCTCTCCAGGTCACTGAGACACACAACCCCTCTTCCACTTCAAGTTGGCGATCCTCTAAGGGGTAACAGAAGCATCTCAAGTGAATATTAGATGATCCAGAAGGATATTTCGGGATGGCTGCAAACCATAGCCAAATATTAGTTTCATTGTAGAGGAGAAACTAAATGTTTCATGATCTTCTGGGAGACCAGAGAAGCAAGGCTCTTTCCATATCCTCATTTTAAGAGGGAGGTGTAAGCTTAAGATTTTTGACATGTCATATGATGGCCACTCTTACAAAAAAATTGCCCTAAAGAGCAAGTGCTGTTAACTCCCTGTTTAATGGTACTCCGTTCCCTAGCATTGTATCTTTTGTAGATTCACATACTCGATCCATTCCCTATCATCAAGCTGGAGTCCTATTGGGCTATTTCTGTAGCAGTGTATGTTATTTGTATAGTGCACAGCTCACCCTGTAGGGTATCTTGGTACTGAAACCACAAGTGCACTTTGATGAGCCATGGTCGGGGCTAGATGAAGAGCCAGGTCCTCCGTTTATTGCAGAATTAAAGAACAGAGCAAGAGGTCCAGATGCGCAGGGTCATTCCAGGCTTCAGACGTGAGATGGAAGGCAGGACTGCCGTATCTGGTTGAGCGTATGCACGGTGGGTGCGAGTTGGAGTTTAGCTGAGCAGGGTTGTTTGGTAGTTTGTGGAAGACTTTGTGTTCGTGAGGAGTTTGCAGAATGCTGGTTTGTGGATCTGGTGTCAGTAGAGCTCTTTGAGGTACGGGATGATGTGAAGGTGAGGATGCCATCAGAGGTTTGTGTGGTCTCGAGTCTTCTGGTCAGTTGAGCATTGAATCTAGCATGGAGTGCATTGCTGTAGACCAGCTAAGTCCGTATTAGAACCAATATGAAAACTATATGTACTTTAGAAACCCAGTCACGTCATTCTAAAAGGCCCAGTTTCAGTCAATGAAATGCAAGAGCACTACCTTCCACTCCTGTCGGACCCTTCCATAGTTCAAACGTCTACCACATGTCATGGGGGAGAGTTCTGCTAAAGGATCTTTCCGATTGATACTTTTAGCTGCAGATACCCCATAATCCCCAGGTATCAGACTGTTTCCAGAATCTTTCCATACGGTACTCCTTTGTGCTGGTATATAGCATTATGTGGCTCTGTGTTTGTCATTCTGCTTCCGAAATGACGAGTAGAGTAACTAACTGCCACCCACATCAGTTTTGCAGCATGAATTATTTTCTGTATTCACATGCTGTGCATTATTCCACCATTTAGTGGCTTTGTCCGGAATAGTCTGTTTTTTTTGTTGTTGTTTTAGGCGTTGTTGGCCACCATCTGGTGCCAGGTAAGTCCCCTGTGTGACATCAAACGGCGCCCTGGAGGTCGTTGTGCGTAGCCATCTTCAGATTCTTTTTTCCGCTGTTGGGTCTGGAAGCAAGACGGGACGCTTTGAAAAATTCCCAGAAAAAACCCCAAAAAGAAGAGAAAAGTTTGAGATTTCGAGTGGACACCATCGACATTGCAACCGTAGAGAAAATCAGAACTCCGAGAATGACATCGCCAAAACAGAAGACATCAAGGGTCGACAAATAGCGAGGTAGGGGCCATGGAAAATACCCCCTTCAAATTCTGCCCCGAGTGCCACCACAAGTTCGCACAACGTGACCGACACAACGTGTGCAGCCTCTGCCTGCCCAAAGAGCTTAATGACAAGGACTGTGAGGCCTGAGCGATGTTCAAGGCAAAAACCCTCGGGACACGCCAACAGCAAAGAGAGGCCCACTACGCAACGATGTCCCAGGCTTCAAAGAAATCTTCTCAGAAGGACCTAGGCCTTTCCAGTGATGAAGAGGACCACGGAGTTCCAGCACAATCGACGCACAAAGGATCGGACGTTGAAATTCTGGAAGGAGACTCCGTAAAAAAAACACGCCCACAAGAAGGCGAGGGATACAGAGAAGACGGATAAGGTAACACACCATACACATCCGTCAGAACCGAAGGGCCACGATAACAAGGCGCAGCCTAAGGCACCCCAGAAGCTGAAGAAAAAGACGATCGAAGGCCTGCCGCGATCCAAAGAACTCCTTGGAACCCTACCAAGGAACACTGACAAGGGGAAATAGCACAAGGTGCCGAAGACTAGGGTCACACACAAACCCCGAAGGAAATTGCAATACCTTTGAAACCAGACGCAACCCAAAATAGAAAAGCAAATCTCCGGTCCCCGACGCAGAGAAAGCCCTCAAAGTTGAAAAAAAGAGGAAACGGCTTGAAGCCGAAATGGCGAATCTCCTCCAGAAGAAGGAGTTCGACGCCTCACTAAAGGACTTCCAAAAATCCCAGTCGCCGGAGTGGACAACATCGACGCCAAAGGGGAAGAAGAGGAGATTCTCGAGTCACCTCCAACCCTTGAACCTCGCGATACAGATCGCGAGGACTACATAGACACTCCAGAAGAGGAGGAAACCTCAGAAAATTTTGAGAACACATGGAATGACCTAGACACCGAAAGACCGGAGGAGATCTGCTGCTATCCCTCAAAGGAATCCCACCAGATGATATAGCCTTCTACACCAGCCTACTTAAAAGGGCGGCAGACACTTTCGGTCGGAGTCACCCTCGAAGAGGAAAAGGGAGACCCGTTTCTTTTTAGAAACACTAGCCTCAGCCACCAAGGGGACACGATACCTGCCAATGCTACCAAGCATCCTAGACTAAGGAACCAGCCTCAAGCAAAGGGGTAACACCAAGGGTCAAGAAGTACAAACCCTCTTCCAGGGACCCGAAGTATATTCAGTGGAATACAGTGCCTGACTCAATCGTCACCACAGCCAGGAGGAGAGCAGACGCCCTCTCTGACAGTAGACCACCCCCAGAGAAAGAAAGCAAACTGATAGATATGGTGGACAGGAAGATGGAAAAGGAGACAGTGGCACATTGCAAACTCGAATGCCCTGCTGAACTGGAATGGAGACCAGCAATGGGATGACATTGAGGAGCTCATCAACAAGATCCCCCGAGGAGGACAAGAAAAGAGCGAAATCTATTGTCCAGGAAGGCGAAAACCTCACAAACACATGCCTTAAATCAGCACTAGATGCAGGAGACACTGCCAGCAGACACATGTGCACAGTCGCCACCCTAAGAAGGCATGCCTGGGATAGAATTTCAGGTTTTAAGCAGGAGTTTCAAACCTCCATCATTAACAAGCTTTTTACAAGGGAGGCACTTTTTGGAAAGGAGGTGGACAAATTTCTCCAACAGATCAAAAAAGATAACGAAACTGCAAGAGCGATGGGAGCCCTGCAGCAAAGAGCTACCTTCAAAAGAGGCGATTTTAACATCAGAAAACCCACAGGAAGAGGAACATTTTTTCAAGGACAGCTAATGTCCCACCAACAACAAGGCCAAGGGAATGGCCAACAAGCAAGCGAACAAACAGCATACTAAGGTTTGCAGCAACAGCCAAAGCAGTCCTTTCGAGGAAGAGGCAGAGGCCAGCCCGCTAGAGGAAGAGGAAATGGCTCAAATTGACTCCTACACAGAGAAAGATAACACTCCACACCAGTGGGGGAGGGTAGAATATCACAATACCTACAACAGTGGTGAGAAATCGCCATAGACAATTGGATATTAAATTTGGTAAAATACTGGTATTGCATAGAACTAACAAGCGCCACCTGCAAACCCACCAAAAATAAGGAGGTGCCTCAAATCAGAACTTGTACAGTTAAATTCAGAAATCAAGGACCTTCTTTAAAAACCGGTACAAAAGGGGGTGGTGCTGGACAGAGCATCAGAACCAATAAACACTCATACCCAGTCAACAGATCTGGGTTTAATCCATCACCGTTCTTTAGCCCACTCTGCCACCCCAGTTCAGACATGGCCATATGCAAATCAGTCTGACCCTGTGCCTCATGGGAACAGTCCAGCCCGAACTGCCAAGCCATGCCTTCCCTGGAACGGAAACAAGCTTCCTAGGACCGGTTTCTGGCATTTCAGCCGTCTTCAGCCAGGCTTGCTTGAATCCAGTGGCAAAGTGAGCAAGGGACTCACGTCTGAGCATACCCTGCCAACTTATGGCGAACAAAGCGGTACAAAAGGGGGTGGTGATGGACGGAGTATCAGAACCAATAAACACTCACACCCAGTCAACAGATCTGGGTTTAATCCATCACCGTTCTTTAGCCCACTCTGCCACCCCAGTTCAGACATGGCCATATGCAAATCAGTCTGACCCTGTGCCTCATGGGAACAGTCCAGCCCGAACTGCCAAGCCATGCCTTCCCTGGAACGGAAACAAGCTTCCTAGGACCGGTTTCTGGCATTTCAGCCGCCTTCAGCCAGGCTTGCTTGAATCCAGTGGCAAAGTGAGCAAGGGACTCACGTCTGAGCATACCCTGCCAACTTATGGCGAACAAAGCGGTACAAAAGGGGGTGGTGATGGACGGAGCATCAGAACCAATAAACACTCACACCCAGTCAACAGATCTGGGTTTAATCCATCACCGTTCTTTAGCCCAGTCTGCCACCCCAGTTCAGACATGGCCATATGCAAATCAGTCTGACCCTGTGCCTCATGGGAACAGTCCAGCCCGAACTGCCAAGCCATGCCTTCCCTGGAACGGAAACAAGCTTCCTAGGACCGGTTTCTGGCATTTCATCCGTCTTCAGCCAGGCTTGCTTGAATCCAGTGGCAAAGTGAGCAAGGGACTCACGTCTGAGCATACCCTGCCAACTTATGGCGAACAAAGCGGTACAAAAGGGGATGGTGATGGACGGAGCATCAGAACCAATAAACACTCACACCCAGTCAACCGATCTGGGTTTAATCCATCACCGTTCTTTAGCCCACTCTGCCACCCCAGTTCAGACATGGCCATATGCAAATCAGTCTGACCCTGTGCCTCATGGGAACAGTCCAGCCTGAACTGCCAAGCCATGCCTTCCCTGGAACGGAAACAAGCTTCCTAGGACCGGTTTCTGGCATTTCAGCCGTCTTCAGCCAGGCTTGCTTGAATCCAGTGGCAAAGTGAGCAAGGGACTCACGTCTGAGCATACCCTGCCAACTTATGGCGAACAAAGCGGTACAAAAGGGGGTGGTGATGGACGGAGCATCAGAACCAATAAACACTCACACCCAGTCGAGCTAAAAAACGGTGATGGATTAAAACCATGATCTCTTGACTTGGTAAGAGTATTCTGCATCATTCAGAAACTCTGTCCATCACCACCCCCTTTTTCCCAATTCTTTAAAAACCAGCAATAGAATTTGTACCAAAACAGGACCTTTCCAAAGGAAACTACTCACCGTATTTCTTGGTCCCCAAACAGGACTTATCACTAAGACCAATCTTAGGTCCATAAACCAGCTCATTTTAACACAACATTTCGAAATGACTACTCTCCAAGAGATAATCTCACAAATTCAAAAAGGAGATTACCTGGCGACAATAGACATCAAAGACGCCGATTTACACATCCCCATGAACAAAAAACACCGAAAATATCTCTGGTTCCTACACAAAGGAACACACTATCCGTTCAAGGTACTACCTTTTGGAATAAAATCGGCACCACGTGTCTTCACCAAGTGCCTACCTGCAGTCGCTGCACACCTGCGAAAAGATGGCATGCACGTCTACCCCTACCTGTACAACTGGCTTATAACGGCAAACCCAAAACAAAAATGCCTCAGCCACATTCAAACAGCAATCCACATGCTACAAAGACTAGGCTTCTCAATAAATCACAAGAAATCCTCCACAAAGCCAGGAAGAGAAAAGACGTTCCTGGGTGCAAGACTAGACTCCAAGAACGTGCAGGCTTACACTACGCAAAAAAGGATACAAGCTATCAAACAAGAATCCTCCCTCTACCGGAAGGGTAAATCTCTGACCGCGAGGAGAGTCATGAAACTTATGGGCATGATGGCGTCATGCATCCCACTCATCCGAAATGCCCGCCTACATTTGCGTCTCTTCCAGGAATAGCTTACACACAACTGGTCACAAGCCACAGGGAGTTGGGAGGATCTAGTGGTTGTTGCACACAGGCTGCAAGCAGAGATACAATGGTGGGCATCCAGCAACTTAACAGGGGGCAGACCTTTCAAGAACCCAACTCCTTCTGTGACCATCACTACAGACGCATCCCTCAACAGATGGAGAGCGCACTTCGAACTACTGAAAGTACGAGGCCAATGGAATGACCAAGATTCCCTAAAACACATCAACTACTTGGAAATGAAAACAGTATTCCTAGCATTGAAAGCGTTCCAGAAACACATTAAAAAAAGGACTGTCTTGATTCAAACAGACAACACCACCACTATGTTCTACCACAACAAACTGGGAGGTACGGAATCATTTCCGCTAAGCAAGCTAGCACAGTAGATCTGACAATGGGCCGTCTCTCTAGGAATCAATCTGCAAACAATACATCTACTCTGAGTATACAACACTGCAGCAGATCTTCTGAGCAGGCAAAGCAACTGCTACCACGGGAATCGAAGCAAAAGACCGTACAATACATTTTCAGACCTGTTTGCGACAATACAGAACAAGGAATGCCAGTTCTTAGCATTGAGGTTTCCTCACCGCCTGTCAAAAGGGAATGCACTGTCACTAAATTGGTCAGGAACATTTGCATACACTTTTCCACCAATACCACGAATACAAAGAGTACTAGGAAAAGCAAGACAACCGTGGACAAACCTAATTCTCATTGCCCCACAATAGCCTTGACTGACATGGTATTCAAGTCTGCTGGAACTATCAAATGAGCTAAGATAAAGGCAGAGAGAGGCAGTAAGCTAAGGAGAACAGCAAAACAGTTGAAAAAACAGCAGATAAAATAATTAACAGAGGACAAGCAACAAGGAAATGTTCAGGGAGAGAGGGCACAGAGTCCTGGCTGCGCGAACTCGCGGCAGCAGCGAGGTGGGAGACACGGCACAGTTGGGTGGAGCGGCGTGGGGAGCAACCTGCCTGAGGAACCGGCTCAAGGGTCGCTCTGTTAATTATTTTATCTGCCATTTTGCAACTGTTCAACTGTTCTTTCTCCTTTTCGCGCCTGAGGCAAGCCCGTCTGTGCCTGGACCGTGCCCAGCACCAGACCCATTGATCCCCGCGAGCACCATGACACCCGACGACGCTATGACGTCAACCTCCTCCACTAACTCATCGCCGGCCGATCATCCACCTGCTTCCAGGCCACCTTGAAGCTCACCCATGGACCCTTCTGCCGGAGCTGCAGCTTCACCAGCCATCGAACACCTGCTCGTCCTGCTTCCCCCTCCCCACCAGGGCGGGTCGCAACCATCTCAGATGCATACTACTCCACACCCGCTCCGTCCACAAGCATGCCGTCAAACTCTGGGACCTGCTCGATTAATCCTCCCCAGATGTCGCCTTCCTGACAGAGACCTGGAAGAAACCCTCATCGGTGCCCAAAATTGCCATAGTCATCCCGGATGGCTACAAGATCACCTGCAAGGACTGCACAAACAGACCTGGAGGAGGAATTGCCATTGCCCACTGGAATACCCTCTGAATCTCGACCAGCACCGAAGACCTGCACTTCCAGATCGACATTGACCCCCAACACCACCCTCAGAGAAACCCTCGTCTACAGACCCCCCCAGACTCCGTTCACAGTTCAGCAACTCCATCACAGACATCGTCAGCTCGCACGCCTTGGCCTCCACAGACTACATCCTCCTCGGAGACCTGAATTTCCACCTCGAAAATTACAGCAACTCAACCACCCTGCTCGACAACTTCTCCAACCTTGGACTAAAACAGCTTGTCACGACTCCCACCCACTCCGCCGGACTCGCATTCGACCCCATCTTTTCCGCTAGCAACCACATCACCTTCATCCACACCGCCGAACTCCACTGGACTGACCACCGCTGCATTCACTTCTCCTTCCAGAAACACACCGCACACAACCACCCTCAAGGAATCCCCCACCGCAGCTGGAACAAGGTCACCGAAGACCAGCTAATCACCACCCTTGCCTGAGACCCACCAACCGACACAGCCGCCCGCAACCTCCGGTGATGGATCGACGACTGCGCCAACACTCTTGCCCCGATCAAGAAACCCTCAAACAGATGCACATACAGAAAGGACTAGCTGGTTCACCACCGACCTCCAGGCATCTAAGCAGACCAGCTGAAGATTTGAGAAGAAGTGGCGCCACGAACAGACACTGGGCAATCACGCTGCCCTCAAGAACGCCAGCCACAAGCGCCACCAACTCATTCGAACCGCCATAAGGACCTCCTTCAAAGAACGCATCAACAACGCACACAACAGCAAAGAGCTCTTCAACATCGAGAAGGAACTTGCCAGCTCCAATGACATCCCGCTGTCACAAGACCTGTGCGACTCTCTAGCCACCTTCTTCCACCGCAAGATCGCAGACATCCATGACAGCTTCAACACCCAGATGCCGCCGACACCCCTAACTCACTGCCCCCAGCCACACTGGCCTCCTGCTCTCCTAGAACCACTTCAAGGACGACGACGCATTCAAAATCATGAACTCTGGCTCGCCATCCGACCCTACCCCCACAACATCTTCAACATAGCGAGCTCCATCATCGCACCCCATCTCCGGAAGATCCTCAACAGCTCCTTCGAAGCTGCCACCTTCGCAGAGAGCTGGAAACACGCCGAGATAAATGCCCTATTCAAGAAACTCAAAGGACCTCAAGAACCTCCGGGCCATCTCCCTGCTCCCGTTCCTGGCGAAAGTCATCGAGAAGCTCGTCAACAGGCAACTGACCCACTTTCTCTTGGAGAACAACGCCCTTGAACCGACCCAATCCAGATTCCGCAGCAACCACAGCACCAAAACCGCCCTCATTGCTGCCACTGACTACATCAGGACCCTGTTGGACAAAGGTGAAACCGTGGCCCTCATCCTCCTGGACCTCTCAGCCGCCTTCGACACGTCTGCCACCACACCCTACGCACACGCCTCCACGACACGGGGATCTGCGACAAAGCCCTGGACTGTATCACCTCCTTCCTCACCGGCAGAACCCAGAGTCCCCCCCCCCCAACCCCCTCTCCCCCCTTCCGATCCGAAACCAACCTCCATGAGGCAATGAAGGCCGTCGCCGAATGGATGAAGAACAGTCGCCTGAAACTGAACTCAGACAAGACTGAGGTCCTCATCCTCAACTCCACCCCATCTGCCTGGGACAACTCCTGGTGGCCGGCCGCGCTGGGAACAGCACTGACACCCACCGACCATGCACGCAACCTGGGGTTCCTCCTGGACTCATCACTTTGTATGACCCAGCAAGTCAACGCCGTATCCTCCTCCTTCAACACCCTCCGCATGCTTCACAAGATCTACAGATGGATCCCCACCGGAACCAGAAGGACAGTCAGCCGGGCCCTCGTCAGCAGCAGGCTGGACTACGGCAACGCCCTATACGCGGGAACCACGGCCAATCTCCAAAAAAAGACTCCAACGAATAAAGAACGCCTCCGCACGCCTCATCCTCAACATCCACAGCCACATCACTGCCCACCTGAGGGACCTGCACAGGCTTCCCGTCAATAAGAGGATTACCTTCAAGCTCTCACCCACGCTCACAAAGCATTCCACAACGCCGGACCAGCATACCTCAACAAACTACTCATCTACACCCTGAACCGCCAGCTTCGCTCTGCCGACCTCCCCCTCGCCACTGTTCAATGCATCCACCAAACGACCACCGGCGGCAGATCATCCTCCCACCTCGCCACCAAGACCTGGAACACCCTCCCCATCCACATGCGACAGACCCAGGACCTACTGACTTTCAGAAGACTTCTCAGACCTAGCTGTTCAAGCAGTAGAAGCACCCCCCCCCCCCCACCCGTCCTCTTAAGTGCCCCGAGACCCTCACGGGTGAGTAGTGCGCTCTACAAATACACTGATTGATTGAAATCAGTGTATTTGTAGAGCGCCCCCCCCGAACAGTTCCAGTCTCCTTGTGGAGTCTAAATACAGTGTTCACGCAACTTATTGCAAAACCATTTGAGCCCATGTATAAGACAGAACTCGGGAGAGTAAGTGTGTTACAAGCGTTAACCATACAAGAACTATACATGCAAATCCACAAGGACAAGTTATTCTACCAAAAGTGGTAGCCAAATATAACAAATCTAAGTATTATCCTTCCGGTTTTCTTCAAAAACTAAAGGGGGGGAAAAAGCCTTCATACCCTGGATGTAAGGAGAGCACTACTGTATTACTTACAGAAAACAGAACAAACTCGTAAAAACAAATAGTTGTTTGTTGCCTATGTACATACTAACACAGGGACGCATGTCACCAAGACAACAATTTCATGATGGATAGTCCAAACCATCCAACTATGCTATACTACTGCTAACAAGATATTATCGGTACAACCAACAGCTCACACTACTAGGAAAAAGGGAGCGACTCTGGCATTTATGGTCTCTGTGACCATTGACACTATATGTGCAGCAGCTACATGGGCATCGCCACACACCTTCACCAAACATTACTGTGTGGACATACAAATAAATAAGGAAGCACAAATAGGACGGAAAGTACTTCAACACCTTTTTGGCAAGTTCTTTCTCTTAACACAGTCTTCCAAGATGGCTGAAACCGTTACGTAATCTGATGCACAGCATGTGAATCCAGAAAAGGATTCACGCTCCAAAACGAAATGCTTACTTACCAGTGGGAGTAGTTTTGCAGCTTAAAGAACTTTCTTGATTCACATGCGACTCACCCAGCTTCCCCTACAAGGAATACAAACCGGTGGGGAAGCAAGTTATAATAATTATCTAAAGGACTAGACTATCAACACAAAGAAAAAAAGAATCCGAAGATGGCTGCCGCGCACAGCGACCGCCAGGGCACTGTCTAACGTCACACAGGGGACGTAACTGGCACCAAATGGTGGTCAAAAACGCCCAAAACAAGAGAAAGAAAAAAGACTATTCCGGACCCAACCACTAGATGGTGGAATAATGCACAGCATGTGAATCCAGACACTTCTGCAAGCTGCAAAACTACTACTGGTAAGTAACCATTTAGTTCCTTTCTGCGCCTCCAGGTACAGATCCAGAGCTTCTTCCTGTTCTTGGATGCGACTTTATTCTCTAAGGTTTCCTTAAAATGGAGTATGCAAAGCAAAATGTCATGTCCAAAACTGCAGGGTTCAAACATTGTTGGGACTGTCGCACACATGTCTGTGACAGATCCTCAAGAGATATGCCATTCGTGCTTGAGGTTGGAACATGACTCTAGGGACAACTGCACCCAAATCGATCTGTAGGCCAAAGGGACAGTAAGGTGACACTTTACGTTGCCAAACACTGAAAGACTTCATACCCTGACCAGTCGAAGTTCAAATGAATGTCCGCTCCCAAAATCGCTCCAGCAGCAGATTCTGAGCTTGGTCCCAATGCAGCCCAAAATCCCTGGTGCATCAGTAATGCTGCAGCAGACTGAGTTTTACCGTGAAGCCATGCTGTACCTTTTTGGTGCCTTACTAATACACTCTGACACGTCTTGGAGTCCCAAAGATCTGAAAGGGCCACAAGTTGGACTTATATCCATGTGTTTGCCCACTATGCCTTCTGGACCCGCTCAACCTGACTGATTTGGCTTCGCAACCTGTATTGGACTCTTTCACATCAGCGCTGCTAGCGCCAAAGGATGAAGCACAACCCATCGGCCGAACTTGTCTAGACCGAGGCGGTGTTCCATTCCACTGGGATGCAGCCTTCCGACAACCCACCACATTTGGATACACTGCCCTCACCATGCCACAGACCTCAAGAACAACATAGTATTTTTGGCATGGACTCATACAACAACAATTTTGATGATGTGGATGAACTTTTCCCCCACTATATATAGGATAATTGATGTGATGAATTTGAAGATGCTAGAGCAGCCTTGATACTCTTCTCCTCCCCCCCCCTACCCCCCCCCCGACACCAGTCTAGTCTTTTCTCCTGGCCCTGTGACAGGAAAACGGACCACCTTCACTGTGGTTGTGTGAAGGACTGCAAAGGTGCTTGGCCTCCAGTGAAAGTCAAAACCAATGTCCTCACAGGTCTTCCAACAGGGGCAGGCACACATGGAATCTCTGTTGCTTTTGAACGCTGTTCTCGGACACGCTTTTGGATGCAGGGGCAAAACCATGCTCTTAAGCCAACTGTTAATGGGCAGATAGGCCATCGCCCACCACTTGGAAATCTGGAATTTTTGATTCAACACCTGAGAGCTTGGTGATACAGGTGTCTGAGTAAAGAAACCCGGACGCCTTCCCTACCACTCAACCTAATTATGAATCTAAGTGCATCAAAATATGTAATAATCGCATGTTCTCCTTAATCATTCTTGTCCTGTGCTTTGTAAATGCCAGTTGCCTCCTCGGTCACTACACCTATGCACTTTAGGGCACAGTCAAGCCATCTGAGACAGCCATGACCTGGCCAAATTTGTGATTTGTTGTGTTATGGATTTCCCTGAGGCATAGGCAATGCAATGGGTACTAGCTTGGCACTTGGGTCTCATGCAGAGATTGTTGATGGGTTTCTCTAGGGATGACCAGGCATCTTCAATGGACCTGCTCTTTCATAGCACTTACATTTTTGGTGAGAAAGCGGCCTTGGTCCTGGAACGTTTTAAGGATAGTAGCGCTACAGCACATTCCTTGAACCTGTCTCCCCCAGTAAGCCATTTCACCAGCAATTCAGCTCCCTCTTGGCCTACCTCAAGAGTTTTCAATATAGCCAACACCAGTGCATGTGCAGCTTAGTCCCTTACTCCCTCAGCTGCAGCGGCTTCAAAACCGCTTTAGTGTGTCCTTCCTGACACACAGCCACCCCATAGAAGGCAAAATCTGGCATTTCCTCCAATTGTGGCAAGCATTTACTTCAGACAAGTGGTCTCTTCAAATTGTTCTGGGCTATTCCTTTCCACCCTGCTGTACCTTCCGTGGTAGCTGCCACTTCCGTGGTAGCTGACGGAGGACTGACTGTCCGTCTTGGAGCAGGAAGTGTTGTCCTTTCAGTTTGACAGAGCCATAGAGCATATTCTGGCATCGGCGGTAGGAACTGGGTGTTGCTCATGCTGCATCCTAGTGCTTAAGGACAGAGGCCTTCCTCCTATTTTAGATCTTTGCCCTCTCAATACCATCCTGTGGAACAACAAATTCAAGATACTCTCACTAGCCCAGGTCCTGTCTGCCTTGTAGACAGGATGGCGCTTGTTTCCACATCTCCATCTTTTTAGGTGATATCTACTGTTCACAATGGGCCAAGAACATTTCATTCTCGGTGCTCCCATTCAGCCTCACCAGTGCTTCTAAGGTGTTCTCAGCAGATCTTTGGAGGTCAGAAGTGCCAGTCTGCCCTACCTGGACAACTAACTGTTGAAGGCGGTTCACCCCCAGGCAGTTGTCCACCACCTCAAGATGACTGAACAGGGGGGGTGTGGTTAGCAGCCAAGCATGGCGGCTGTTTAATAGAGGAGCTCCGGACCCGGGTCAGCAAGATCTTGAGAACAAGGGCCGTAAAGAACCTGGAAAGCCCCAGACCACACAGCGGGAACCTGCCGGGGGCACCAGCAACGGCCCGGTGTAATCGGAGGGACGCCTGAAACTACAAATATACCCCTGGAGGCCCCGTGACGCAGGTGGCCCGCTACCGGTGTGACGCTGGGTACGGCCCGAGAGGCGGAGGGACCGGGACCGGGTGAACTTACTGCCCGGACGGGGGAAGTGCGGCGGGCAAGACAGTGAGAGCGCGCCCCCCCCCCCCCCAACAAGATGCGGCGGGACGAATGCCGAGAGGCGGGCGCGGTGACTACGCGAGGCCGTGGATGCGGCGAGGCCTGGTCCCGGCAAGAATGTGGCGCGAGGGGAGAAGGGAGTGTAATTGCCCTCTTTGCAATACGCATGAAGAGCCCAACGGGACCAGTGAACGATCCATGCCGTATGAGGCCCCAGGGGTAACTGAATGTAAATGACTACGCTGGAAATACTCCTGTTGAGGATCTGAAGTAGCGGCGAGGTGTCTGACGGGGGCCCCGAGGCAGGACGATCCGTGCACGGCCACAGAAGTATCCTGCTGAGCCGCCTCCTGCTACAGCGACCCTCGCGCCCCTGGCATGTACCGATGGCGCGGTACCCGGTGAGAGAGGTGGCTGACGGAAGCGCTGCGGGAGTGCCGTGGCAGAAGCGGCGGTGATACGGGGGTGAAGAAGATCTACCGCCAGGCGCAACTGAATGCAGGTGGAAGAGATAGCAGAAAAGTGTGAGGCATAGGCCGGCGTATGAGATAATTGGAGCCTCAGTGGTCAACGAGGAAGGGGGCACACGACTGACCCTGAGGAGGCCTGAGCTGGCACCCAGTGACTGCCACGCTGGTAGGGCCGATAACTGGAGTGAAGGACAGTATGGGATGGAAAGGGGCGAAGCCCCAAGAACAAGGAGCCCACGACACGGTCCCGGAGGCGACTATGGCGGCATCACATCACAACCCTGGCGACGCCACAACACTGGCAGCACCGATACACACGGACAAGCTGGACCTCATACTGCAGGAGGTGCGCGACTCCCGGAAAGCGATAGAGCTCCAAGTCGGTACCCTCACCACCGGCTTTAACCTGCTTAAAGCAGACCACGCCAAACTAGCGGACAAGGTGAAAGAAAATGCGGCAGCGTTAGTAGAAGTGATTCCTCGACAATCACAGGCGGACTCTAAGAATGCACAACTGCAGGAACAAGTGGCCACATTGCTGGACAGAGTGGAGGATGCAGAAGGAAGGGCCAGACGGAACAACATCCGAGTCATCGGGCTACCGGAGAAAAGAGAAGGGAATGATCCGACCAGCTACATGGAACAATGGTTCCGGGACTATGTCACACAGGAAGGACTCTCCACACAATATTGTATTGAAA
Organism: Triturus cristatus; assembly: GCF_964204655.1. Taxonomy (NCBI): domain Eukaryota; kingdom Metazoa; phylum Chordata; class Amphibia; order Caudata; family Salamandridae; genus Triturus; species Triturus cristatus. The sequence goes on from NC_140584.1 coordinate 1,203,099,171, forward strand.
GAGCACATAGGATACCGACGGGCCGCCCGAAGCCGGGGGGCCCACCCAGACCCTTAATTGTGAAGCTACTGAACTTTCGCGACAGAGACACCCTCCTGCAGAAAGCTCGGGAGACACCACTTATAACTTTTGAGAACACAAAAATCTCCCTATATCCAGACTACACAATGATGGTCCAAAAACAGCGCTCTTCCTTTCTAACAGTCAAGAAGAAACTCCGAGACTTAAATATGAAATATGCACTACTCTTCCCTGCCCGCTTGAAAGTGATATATGACCAAAAAACCTACTTCTTCGAAAGCCCAGGCAATGCGGAAGAGTGGATAGAGGTGATGGACATAACATATGCTGGACCAATGGCCTCTCACCCCACTGCGAAGAGCACGGTGGGACGGGGGAGATCCCCAAGGCGAAAGATAAAAAAAACACGCCAGACTCCTGCACGACGATACCTCACAATGCAACAGATACAACAGGACAAATCTCAGGCACTTGCATCGGCGGCCACGTTCATGCAAGACTCGAGCAAAACGGCCAAGACCACCTCGGAGGAAGAGGCAACGTACGGGTCGGACTCGGAGGGCAGCCTGGCCTTGTTTCCTTCTGTGACCCCGCAAGTTATCAAAGATCTATACGGATGACTGTACTTGCAAGTATAAACGCATAGATTTGTAATGTAACTACACAAAGGGCTCTGATACATACTAAGTACCTCTAATGGCTCACGCACAAAATAGTTTACTGATTTGGCCTAGGGTCCGTAGAAGCTCCACCTTGGTTAGTAAAATGCACCACGTGACGGGCGCTAGCGATGTCCCCCACATGGCGAAGGCGCTATACACGACCATTGGGTCCTTATTGTTACAGTTAAGTTGTATGGTCTGGTATAGTTGGAGGACCAGACCGAGTATTGGAATGTTTGTGGGGGAGGGAAGGCTCACAGTCTGGTGCGGGAGCGTAAGATTGAATTCTCTATTTACCACAGGTGTCTCACCAAAAACTCAACGGAAACGACATGACGACGCAGGGTAAATACACCATTATAACAGGGAACATCAGGGGCATGGGGACCGTGCAGAAACGGCATAGGATACTCGCACACCTACAACGGCGAAAGGCGCAAATAGTATACTTGCAGGAATCTCACATGATCGATAGCAAGGTGGCCAAATTACGGAAAAAATAGCGAGGGCAAATCTTTTCCACCTCGTACTCCAGCTACGCAAGGGGAACCACCATCTGGGTACGGCACGGAGTCCCATTCACAGTGTTGGAACAGAGGGTGGACAAGCTAGGTAGATACATATTTGTAAGGGGGACACTAGATGGTCAGCCAATAGTCCTGGGAACGATATACGCTCCGAATTTTGACCAAGACAAATATTGGGACATAGTGAATGGAGCACTGGTGGGATGGGAGTCGCAGCCGTGGATACTGGGGGGGACTGCAACGCTGTAATGGATGTAACGCTAGACAGGTCACATCCGCCATTGCACGGCACAGGTGTCCATAAGCAAGCAGAGGCACTGGGCAGATGGGCAGCTGGATGGGACTTATGTGATGTTTGGAGGATGAGGCACCCCACGCATAGGGAATACTCCTACTATTCTACAGTACACAACCTACACACACGAATAGACAGAATATACTGCTCCAATAGAATAGCAATGCAATCACTAACGGCTACATATTTGCCAAAAACCTTCTCGGATCACAACCCGATGGAACTTACCTTGGCGTGGGGGAGGGTCCCTACGCCGGTGCCTACACGGAGATTGTGGCCGCAGCTATTGGAAGACTCTGTTTTCCGTAGCGACATAGCGAAAACCATTGAGCAGTACTTCGCGGAAAACACTGACACAACGACGAGTAGACTCGTAGAATGGGACGCTTTTAAAGCCGTGATCCGGGGCAAAGCGATAGGTGCTGTAGTGGGCGCTAGACAGGAACTTCACAAAGCGCTGATAGAAGTGGAAGGCAAACTGGGGAAACTAGAGCAGGAGGTCGTGACAAACATTGACTCCAAGGGCCCACTGCAAGAAGCGAGAATAAGACATGCGGAGCTACTGGAGTCTTTGCGGGTCATGGACTATCACGCATACACGAAAAGAGCACATGCTGAAGCAGACAGATCTTGGGCGCTGCTTGCCAAGATACTCCGGGAACCCTCCCCCCGGCAGTGGTTATACCAGAAATTACACTGGCGGATGGAACGAGGCTCACTACACAGGCAGACATCAATACAGCCTTTAAGCAACACTACACTATACGGAGTGGAGGACCAAACCCCTGCGCCCGTTGCTGAAACCTTCCTTTCTAACCTAACGTACCCCAAACTAACGGAGGCGGCCCAGAAAGCTCTCACAGGGCCCATTACCCAAGCCGAGATTTGTGTAGCCTTAAAGGGACTTCCGCGTAATAAAACCCCTGGTATAGACGGACTTCCTGCAGAATTCGATAGCACATATGCAGACGCTCTGATACCGCAACTGGAGAGGCTATATAAAGCAGTGTGGGACACGGGAACTCTACCGACCACAATGGCACAAGCGTTGGTAATATCCCTCCCAAAACCCGGAAGGGATCACACGGATATGGCCAACTACCGGCCGCTGTCCCTGCTCAGCACGGAATATAAAATACTAAGCAAGGTGCTAGCCAATAGATTGCTACCATCTTTGCCTGGATAAGTTCACATTGATCAGACAGGGTTCCTCCCGGTACGCAGCACGTCCTTAAATATCAGGAAATTGCATTGCTTACTGACAGAGGCCCCGAATCTCTACCCACATGCGGGTTGTCTTTCCTTTGATCTAAAACAAGCCTTTGACTCTATCAGCTGGGACTACATGTTCCAGGCCCTGGCAAGGTTTGGAATCCCGGAAGGGTATATCGCCTGGTTGCGAGTACTCTACAGGGCCCCCAGGGTACGAGCAAGAACTGGTAACCATATCTCTGAGGAATATTCCATACATAAAGGGACCAGGCAGGGCTGCCCTCTTTCCCCGCTAATCTTCATACTAGCACTAGAACCATTAGCAATTGCATTACGCAACGGCTTCACAGACCGGGGCATAGTAATAGGGAATATGACACATCTTTTTTCAGCATATGTGGATGACATCCTATTGTATCTCTGGGACCTCACTGTGCCGTTGGGCCCAATACACACCATGTTCCGACAATTTGCACGGATTTCTGGGCTAGCAATAAACGTAGGGAAATCATATGCTTTCTTTTTCACAGAACATGCGGAAACCAGCGATGTGGCCTTTGGAGACGCTCAGCTGGAGGTGGCCCAGAATACTTTCAAGTATCTTGGCATACAAATATATAGGGCGCATGAAGATATGCTAGAGGGAAACCTGCACAAAGCAATCCGGGCCCTGCGGTCCAGCATAGGGTTCTGGGTGGCACTGCCACTCTCTGTAATGGGGAGGATCGCCATAGCAAAAATGGTGGTACTACCGAGGCTCATATATTATTTTACGAACTTACCGCTAAAAGTACCACAGAATACATTTAAATTATTGAATACAATGCTAATTGAACTTATTTGGGGAAATGGCAGGAGACGCATAAGTTTAAGGAAGTTGCAAATAAGCACACGAATGGGAGGCCTGGGTGTCCCGGATCTGAGAGCATACTATTATGCTAGTCAATTACAATGGCTTTCATATTGGACAGCGCGACGTAACCTGCAGGAGATAGGATTCACAATGGCCGACATAGACAGAGGAGCGCTACATAAGCAGACCAAGGGGCGACCTTCCACCATTGCTGACCACAGCGCTTCACTGCTGGAAGGCAGCGATACGCTATACACAGACCCCCCCAGCATAAGCAGGAAACATTCCCTTAATGGGGACTCCCATGCCAGGTGGTACGCTTACGAGAGGCAGGTTGCAGCCCTGGTTGGATGTAGGAGTTAACACGATGGCAGATCTTTTTGGCGTCGGCACATTATTAGACCATGATACCTTCGTAGATGAAACTGGGGCCCGGCACATTTATATATAATACACGCTGCATTGCTCAGATATATTAGGACACACTGGGCCCCGCAAAGACAGGAACCCATAACAAATGAACTAGTTAAGACGATATATCATATGGGGAGAGGCAGGCACCTTATCCGATGGATCTACATCGGTATTAGCACACATACGGCGGCTGACCTTACCACACTGAGGGTTGCATGGGTGAGGGACATGGGTAGAGTCATCACGGACAGAGAATGGACACGGATACTGGAGCACCCACGGAAGACATCTAGGAACGCAAAGTTCAAATTCATACAGACAATGGTAGTGCACCGAGCTTACCTTACCCCACATAAATTAAATTGAATGTTCCCGCATACCCCACACTGCTGTCCACGATGCTTATTAGAAGGAGCGTGCCTATTGCATATGTTGTGGACCTGCCCCAAGGTGCGGGGATACTGGGATGCTGTTCGGCAGAGACTAGGGGGGGCGACAAACCGGGAAATACAGAAAACACTGGAGGAATGCATTTTGGGGCTCCACAAACAGGCCTCAAAGTATAAAGTACAATACCGTTTTATAGATTTAGCGCTCATTATAGCTACGCGTAATATAACTATGCGCTGGAAATCGCGGAGGCCCCCAGACACACTCACATGGCATTTGGAACTGGTGAAATGGGGCGCTGCAGAGAGCGCGGCATTGCGCACAGTAGAACTCAAGGGGCTGCGGAAAATACCAATAGCAATGGAGTGGGATGTAATGATGGAAGCGATAAAATCAGTAGGCGAAGCCTAAGACCCTGCACAGGGCACAGAATACATCAATGCCCACAGAGAAGGGTGCCGGAGGTCTTGCGTTGTTAGCACATGGGTAAGGTGTTGCATAAACTATATACGTACACTGGGTTGAGTACACAATCGAAAATGTAAAACGCACAAGGCACAGACACACACCAGTGAGAGGGGGGTGGAGCGGGTGGGGGAGTTGGGGAATGTTTTCAAGAAATAAATATTGCAAAGACATTTCCAATAACGGGGGTGGATACCCCGGCAGGATTTGAAACACTTATCCTAGGGTACAAGAGAATGTAACTATACAGCGATGGAATTCTACTACACACGAAGTAGGGTACGATATGTAAAGAATAAGGATGCTACAAATGTATACTATGGTGTCTTTGTATCGTGAAACCTTGAAAATCAATAAAATGTTTAAAAAAAAAAAAAGATGACTGAACACCTTCTAACTTTATTGGGGTTCACCATCATCATGCCAGTCACACTTGACTCCTTCGCAGATGCTCCCATTAATAGGAGCAATTCTAGACAATTTCCTGCCTTTACCCCAGAAAGGAGAGTCCAGGACATGTGTGCTATGCCCATGGTGTTTCAGCATCATTCCTAGAGCTCAGTGAGGATGCCTCTGTGGCTGCTGGGATTGCTGGCCTCCTTCACCCTGATGATAAAGCATGCCATATGGCATGTGGGATCTAAAGTGCAGGGGGATCTAAAGTCCCAGTGGGCATAGCACTGGTTTTCATGAACAACACCCCCTCCATGTAGTACTGCGACAAGCAGGGCAAAGTGGGATTGATCCAGCGGCGTACCAACAACAGATACTCCACATCCATATACTCACCTGGGCCCATAAACACACACAATTGAGTAAACCGCTGGAGTCAAAGTTTATAATTTTTACAATTTTTAGGATTTGTTATTCCTTATTCTTAACTAACCTTTCACTGATCCTAAAGTTCTTTCCTCTGGTCGATGGACCATTAGTTGAACTAGTTGATGGTGAAAATTAACTTAACTCTTACCTTTAATTCTGAAGCAAATAATCACAGACTCAGGAAGGTTTAAAGCAGGGGTCTCCAACGAGTAGCTCGGGAGCTACTGGTAGCTCGCCAGGACCCTCAAAGTAGCTCTGAGAGGCGAAGACAAGCCAAGCCAATCTTATAGTCTATGCATATTAAAGAAGGCAGCACTGCTCATCTCTAAACCCTCAGAGTGAAAGCTAACCTAACCAATGGTAGCACGTTACAATTACACTCAGACAAACTGTGTTGGCTTATGTGGTCTGCTTCATGACCATCTGTATCCACTCTAAATCTAAGTCACAAGGAAATTGACCATCTTATACACCCTACTCTATCAGTCGCACCACACGTGAACAATGCACTATCAAACAAAAATGCTAGCAGTAATCAGTGCTGACTCACCAAAATGTGGGACTGCAGGAGCCAGAGTGAAAATGATCTAGTTGGGAGCATGATCAACCCAAGAGCTGGGGACAGCAGGGTAGGAATCCAGAGGAAAGAAAGATTAAGAGCCTCATCAGCATTTATTTATGTGTGTGTCTGTCTAACATCGTGTCCCTACCTAATAAATAGTGTTGTTTCCTGGAAGCAAAGTGTCAAAGACCGTCAATTTTGTATGCTGGCCCACATCATATGGGTTTTATCTCTGGTGCAATAGTGTCTGTTTCTAGAATATTAGTGCCACTGGCATAATAATGGTTATCCTTGACTATAATGCAGTGGCGGCTCCTCCATTTGGGCTGAAGAATGTTGCCCCACTGCTTGCTCGCAGTGCGAGAAGCAGGAACATAAAATGGTAAAACTACAATTTTATGTTTCTGCTTCTTACACTGTGAGAAAGCTGAAGAGTTTGGTTGGGGGCGGGCAGGTAGGGTGGGTCTGCTCTAGGGCATTGGAGGAGTGGCTTGCGCACTGCTGAGGGTGCTGAATGTTTGGTCAGCCCCCTCTCGCCGACCAGTCATGCGCACTCTGCCTTTTCTCCATGTAGGCTCAATGCAGCCTACATGGAGAAAATGGCCTCCCCATAGGCGCCTGGTTGGTCGGCGTCCCGACCAATCACAAAGCTGCCATTGCAGCATTGTGATTGGCTTAAGGGAGAGGTGGGAGGCTGCCTGCTTCCTTGGAGAGCAGGAAAATGTGGGACCCCCAGACAGGTACGTTTTTAAAAAGTATTACCCCCCCCATCCTGGATGTTATGGCATTCAGCCTTAGCACAATGGTGAACCTGGTATAATGGTGATCATTATTAGCTTAACATAGGCATCCTTGTTGTTATGGTGAGCATCCATGACCTATGTTTGTAATAACTCTTATTCAAAGCAGAATCTGTTCCTGTGAGGTATTTTTACATGGTAATATTAGATGAAAATTGCAAGCTGATATTTGATGACAGTTTCTTCGAAAGATGAAAACTGATATTTTAATGGTAAACATTGTTATTTCAGAACAGGTTTTACTTCTGGAAAATTGAGTTTTTCCCAAAATGGAAAGTGGGTTTTGATAGAAAAATTTGTATTTTCAAAAACGAATAAAAACAAAATATTGCATTTCTAAAACACATTTAAAGTTGATAGCTGAATGATAATTCAAGCTGAGTTGGGGTAAAAACTGCAGTAGTTCTGTCTTTTGTGCAGCAGAGCATGTAACATTTTGAATGTTACTTCATTAGTCAGATGGAAGCATTTAATACTGAGAAATGTTTTCCTCATTTCTTTTGGTAACCTTGTCTGGAATGCTTGGGTGGTCACTACTAATAATTCTGCTTAGGGTAGGCGTAGTGTAATGTTAACATATGTTGTCTCTATTTTAAAGTGATAATATTCGCTAGTAGCTCAGCAGGACTTTAATTGAGCAGAAATAGCTCTCAATACAGAAAAGGTTGGAAACCCCTGGTTTAAAGTCTTTATCTAAATTTCGAGTGCATGTGAACCATCTCAAATACACAGTACATTCACCATCATTCAGAGGAGAGAAAATCAATTAGATCATCAAACAATATAACATGGACTTACTCGATGAAACGATGTCTAAGAGAAGAAGAGGATAGAGAGAAAAGAACATCTGCAAATGACGTGAAATTATAATTACTGAGAGTGGTGTGAAAACCAACCCCCTGGCCAAAGGGCTGGTAAGGGTCCCCCGGGAAAAGTCAGGAGACAAAGACTTCAGGACAGGATAGATCTCTCTAGAATACCAATGATTGCGCCGCACCCCTCTCTGACACTCTCTTCCTCCTCGAGATTCTTCTGCGATCTTCCGATCTAACCCAATTGAATTAGGATAAAAAGTATCTGCTTCAGCTTCTGCATTCGATTCTTCATCCGCATCCCGCAGCATCTCTCCCAGCAATCGCATACCCGACTCTCAGACAGCATCCCGAGCTCTGCATAACTAACTAAAACTATCTTAATTATATCTTCCGTTCCTCATGTACCACCCGCTAAAGTTTCAATATCGTAAAAATAGGAAATCTAATTGGTCAGGCAAGGGGTGGAAGATCATCCCACCATGCTTACATGTCATTAAGTGCAGTTAAACCAGTGTTCGCAAACCCATCCACTTAATTTTTATTCCAAAATGTATTCCTATCCCCTACATGTATCCATTTTGAAACTTTAATGACCCTACGATGAATAGAACATCTCTTTGCTGAACTCTGCACCATTCATTCCCAGGCTTGTAGCACTCCAATTTGGCTTCTGTTCAATCTCTTAGGCGTTGCCTTCATGGCTTCACTCAGTGAGCATGCGCAGGCATTGTGTCATTTCATTCAGTCTGGTTATGCAAGAGAGACCCAAACACACACTAGTGATAGTCAAAAGACAGATGTTACTTTCACAAATAAAATGGTCGCACAGTTTACCATCCACTTCTACTCTATTCCACTTTACTTATTAATACTTGTCCCGCATTAGCATTAGTAAAATAGCTTGTTTTCATTTCAACTAAGCAGATGCCATGCACATGAGTCTTAAAGACTCCATTTTAGTGTCTTCTGCTCATGCGAAGGAATTTCCCTCCAAGCATTAGCTCGTCATACTGCGTAGATGCAGTTGACGCATGCTCAGTAAAGATTTCCCCGTTTAAAGCGGTTTTAGTCCTTTGTTCATGTTATCCATATTAGTAAACACAAGCAAGCTTCACTAACCCGCGTTTTTGTGTGGTGCAAATTAGTTTTACACTAAACACTTTTAGTAACTTGTTAGTGGACACATGAGAGTACCGACCTGCAGTGATCATCTAACTGGCTCTGGGGGGACTTCAGGTAGATGACTACGAGCTACTGCTGAGCTCTGCAGTGCCTGTCCCCAAAATGGCCGCCCGACGTGGATCTGACAACGGTAGCCCCCCATGAGCAATAGACTGCTTGGGACATAAAGGCACCACACAGTGACACAAGAGAACCCGGACAGATAAAGCCCGTAATGATCTTCAAACTGAGGAACTGCGGAAAGCGGACCAAGAGCTACTACAGAGCTCTACAATGCCTGTCCCAATATGGCCACCTGAACCAGCATTAGTAACCCATAGCTTATGCGAGTCCTCCACGGAAACTGCCGCCTTTTAGAGCGATCCAGTACTGAAGCACAAGACAAATAACCTCTGGAAAATCACACTACCGCCACTGGGCAATCAATTTATGAGCAATCAACTGACTCTGCAACGCCTGACCTCAAGATGGCCGCACAGAAGTAGTACTCACCGAGGAACAGACTGCTCCGGTGAGTCCCCTTCCACCCTAAATGCTCCCTATACACCCCGTTCCTGCTAGCCTCGAATAGAATAAGCAACAAAGGCCCCTACATCACAGAGCCTACCACCTCCCCAAACCAAAAAGTACTCTGGGCCTGACCCTAAAATGGCCGACAAAAAGGCTCTTGCAACTTAGAGACTGCAAAGACCCTCTGCTCCTTAGAGATAGTCACTCCATAAGGCAACGCTGGCTCGCCTCTTCTCCACTTCTATCTATTTAGATACCCCAGCTCTATTTCTATCTACTTAACCCCACTGACGAGTCACCGACCAACTCTAACAAGCATTTACAATGCAACGGTCTCGGCATTGTTAAAGTTAGAGCTATTGGCATTGCTCATGACCATGCCGTTTCTTTAAATGTTTTAAAAACAAAAACATAAACAAAAATAATGTCATGAGCAATGCCAATAGCTCTAACTTTACCAATGCCGAGACCATTGCATTGTAAATGCTTGTTAGAACTTGTAGCCGTGTAAACAACGTATTTGTATTTCATCCGATGCTTACGAGAATTCCTCTTCCCCACAAGCACACACCACTTCACGGACTCTCTTCAAAATCCTTAGAGGAATGCTGCGCACTTTTACGAGGGCACTATTTAGTGACACACTATGCTGACACGCTCGCTTGACAAGCGGCCTCTGACTCGGCTGTTTATCTCTTAGCTTCTTTGGGAAAAGTTCTTGTAAGCGGAAAAATCATTCATTTTGGATAGCTAGGTGTATTTGCATTGGGCACCTGCGCATATGTTTGGACACAAAATCATTTCCTCTCTTCTGCGATAAATCTAAATGATTTCCTAAAATACCTTACACCTTTTACTAAGGAACGCCACGGCATTTCATAATTATCCCGCAGAGTTAACACACCTGGCCCAAAATTCCGGCACACAAAGGCAACAATATAAACTCACATTGATTTCTACTTTTTACAGGACATAAATGCCTATCTAAGTGTGAGACCCCCTTTAGCAAACCACGAGGTATTTCCCTCCCATGTGAGACGTCTTCCACTGTCAAATGTCAATTCCCTCGTTTGTCTCCAAAGTCTCAGGTACATTTGGTGAGGGTGTGCCATAGCCCCGGTCCCCTCTGCCCCTCCACTGTCTGCCACCCCCGTGGTGGCTTCCCTGCTGCAGTATGCCAGGCATCTCAGCACGCTGACCGTCGCCCAGCAGCTGACCCGCTGTAATTCAACCTGCCCGGCCTCGCCGTCAGCTGGGACTTTTAACCGCACACCCCGGAGGGCTCGCTCGCTGCCACCCACCTCTGGAGCCGCCTGTCCGGTGATATACCCCTTTACAGGCGCCGCGGCTTCTGCCAGTCTCCCAGCCCACAATTCCCACTCAACCCGTTGGCACAAAAAGCAGAGCCAGATGTCACGTAAAGGTGCCCGGTGTAGCCTGGTATGCCCACATCACACAGACACTAATGCTAGAAATGAGTCGGCGCCCCGGTTTCAAAAAGTTCCAAATAAATAAAACATATAAAACGGTGACGCACCACATGCCACATGAAACTTACCACACTGCCACCGTACGGCCCACAGTAACCCCGATGCACCCCTCTCGCTGACAGGAATGGGCTACACCGATACCGCCCAGAGGACAAAGGCAGGCAGGGACCAGATTCACAGAAAGGGAGCAAGGGGCCCGCGAGCAGGGCACGGGCCGGGCGCCCCTAGTTCGCAGGGCAGACTTCAGGGTCCGGACGGCAGGGGGGAAAGGAGGACTCCCGGCGGTGACCGAGTCCAGCGCAGACTCGCCACACCGAAAGGATCAGATAACTGTCCAGCGTCACACATGCTGGCGTCCGTCAAGCTGGACGTCTGCAGGCATCGGCGAGCTCAGTTTTATTCATGTCTGCCTCTGAACAAGTTACCAGAGCTCCCCAGAATCTGACTTTAAAGCTATATCATTACAGCAGGCGCTGATGCTGAGTGCTCAGGGAAAAACCAAAGGCAATTAATGCATTCCCCCGCGCCTATGTCATGGTCCTAGCTTATCTACATCTCACCCTCTCTTTCTATTAATACATACATACATAAAGAAATAATGTGATATATGCATACATCTAGAACAAGTACACACACATATATATTCGTCAGAAACACGCCACGCTCGTTACTCTAAATTATACATTTTTACATTTCAGAGCTCCCCTTTAAATATTTAAATTATATCACTTCCTGTTAATAGCACATGCAATAATCGACAAGCAGAAACCTTGCTAAATGTCATGGTTTTAACGTTTCAACCAATCGTTTAAGTTCTGGAACCAGTAATGGAATTCTGTAAAGTTCTAAAGCTGGTCTTAGGCAAACAGAAATAGAGGCATGCAATGGGGGCCGGCACCGTGCTGCAGGGGTGTTTCAAGTTACAGAATCGCCCTGAGCGCTGCAAATGGCTGAGATATGACATACTCACTTGCGTGCCGCGCCCGAGTGTCCTTTTCGGATTCGGGGGCGTGTTTGTCTTTTCTCTCCTCCAGCCATTGGCTGGAGGAGAGAATGAGACTTTCTTTAAAAAACACGCCCCCCGATCCGAAAAGGACGGGGCATGATTGGAGTGACGGGACCTCTTCTCCAATGGCTGACCAGCATTTACGAGGCCAGCCAATGGAGAACAGGGCAGAAGAGGGGCGGGTTCAAGCCCCTCTTCTCCCAAGTCATTAAATCTCCGGACTTCCGGTCTGCCGACCGGATGGTCCCGAGACCTAAAAAGGGGCTGGTCCTCCCAACTCTGCGTCCAGACTCATTAATCTCTAAAAAGAAGTGACGTTAGCCTGCCACATCCCTGTCTTGCTGCGCCTATCCTCACTCTACCAGACTCATACTGCCTGACCACCCGGTAACTTCCCCAATAGAACTCCAGGAGGTCACGGACATCGAAACCTGAACCCAGAGCGGTCACGGAACTCGAAATTCAACTGCAAGACAACAGCAACTACCCGCCCCATACCTGAAACTATACGACACGAGCTGCACCTCAATGCCCCCACCGCTCATACACTCTTCCTGCCCCCAGGGACTGCAGGCGGGCAGCCAGCCAACCAACCAACGCCTAAAGAAGAGGCTTGACCACACTACCAGTCCAGTCTACCACTACAACCCACTCGACCCCTGTGATAGCGTAGCACACCTAGCCCTATAGGAACTAGCCCCAGCTTAGTTAAAATGCCTTCTATCACGCCAACCTTCGCAAACCCCCTCACGTCGAGATACGTAAAACCGCACGGCCCGAACTCCTTCTCGATTAGTCTCCCAACCTCTACCTCTCACCCAAAGCAAGAAAAAACCTCAAACATAAACTGATCAGGCAATACCCAGAATCAATATTTGCTGACATATATCACTGCTCCTATAACGGGCAAGTAAAAATGGACCTCATTTTTCACACCGAAAGACCCGAAAAGTGGATCTCCACCCTCCGATCACAACTCCACATTACCCTCTTCCCCTCACTTAGGACTGCCTCCGCTCACAATCATCTCCCCCACCCAACCCACCCCTTCTACCCTGACAACCAGTCCCCCAGATGACCGCCCACTCCATTCCTGCGCCCGCTATCATAAGCACCCTTTCTCCAACCCGAGACACCACCAGCACCTCTGGCAACAAGAACAAGACCCCCCCCTACACCGCCGGTTCGTCCCCGTGAACAGCCCCCCCCGCTCATAACCTCCCTCAAGCTACTCCGATCGCCCTCAATGTACAGTCTAACACTTCCAACCACTTTCCTATATCCACCTGCAAAAGAAAGCAGCCACCAAATGACCCCCGCACTCCACACCCACGACCCTCTTCAAAGCCCTCACCGACAACACAATAACTACCAGAAGACGACACAACAACATCAGGCATTCTCCCACTCAGGAAGACCCTGCCCAGAATCCATCCACCCCAACCCAAAATGAGACGGAGCGCGGGGGCAAGATGGCGGCCGCTTGATACCGAGTGAAGGTCGCTCCCGCTGACCGGTCTGAATAGCAGTTGCATACCCGTCTAATGGGCTAAAAAGACATGTTTGTCTCGGACCTACATTATTGACAATATTTGACAATACAACGCTGACTAGACCCCCATGAAGGAACTAGTTATTTCTCCTTATCAGCCCTAAATCAAGAAGGAAGGAAAGGAAAAAAACCCATGCTCACCGTTCTTCAGGTTCGCCAGCCCTGGCTACGGGTAGTCTCTGCCTCTCTGAGCCGCGCACACCTGAGGGCTTGGCGGGTGTGGGTCGTGGTTGAAAGGAGGAACGAGGACACCGCATTTGTCAGGATGCCTATCCGTAAAAGTGGAAGCTCTGCAGCAGCGAAACTGACAGGAGAGCTGCCTGTGGCCGGGGGAAGGAGAAATCCTGCCGCTGACAAAGCGGACACCACGGGCAAGTCGGAGAAGCTGGGGAAGCCGGCCGGAAGGATCCCAGCGGTGAGTGTGAGCAAAGCCGCATTGATTAGCGGAAAGCAAGGAGATAAGGTGGACAAAGCCCTTGAGAAACCGCCCTGTAACAATTCTGCTAAAGCTGCTAGTCAAACAGGAACGATACCCTCTACCCCGGGCAGCTCTGATCTGGTAAAAATGTTAACGGTCCCTGGGATGTTTGCTGGAAAGAGCATAGTAGCTAAAAATCAGTTACAGGTTTCTTCAGTATCCGTAATAAACGTTGCAGGCCCTTTAATGGAGGGTAATGAAGGCTTTTCGGATGCGGTGACCGAAAATAATGAAGGGGATGCTAGAATTGCAGGGGGTCTGGCTAATATTGGATGCTCTTTGGAATCACTAAATGCTAAATCCCCCCAAATAATCGATGAAGCAATAAGTTGAGAAAAATCTGGGGGGCCAAATGACTCTGCTGTAAATCCTTACACTTTTCAAACCCCCATTGGCGGGAGGTTAGAAAAGAACAAGGGCCCTCTGCCAGAATTGATCGAAGGGGACAGCTTCTTTTCTGTGGCAGAAGAGTCAGATATTGAGTCTGAGGGAGGGGTTATTAGCAATAATTCAACTTCAAGTGGTGAGCTTGATAGCCCCCCGAGAACGGCGAGCACCTCTAAGAAGGCCTCTACCCGCTGCAATAATCCTAAAACTGATTCAAAGCATGGCTTAGAGGATGAAGACAGCGATGGCTCTGAAATCAGTAATAAACTTCAATGGGATTACACTCAGGCTGCAATGAGTTTGGCAGTTTTAGAGGAACCTAGTGCTCACAAAAAAGAAAATTCTCCTCCCTCTAACTCTGCGATTTATGCTTTGTTAAAATCAATACAAGGGGAGGCACGTCAAGAGCATAAAAGGGCTCAACTTGCTACGATGAAGATTCAGGGTGCAATTCGAAGAAACACAAAAGCATGCTCTGAGGTCATTGCCCGGACTGCGGCATTGGAGGAAAGAATTGTTGATCTCCAGGAGGGGCTTCAAAAGACTGACATCAAAGCCACATTAAATGATGATAGACTAGCTGATATCATGTGGAAACTTGAGGACTCCGAGAATAGACTCCGAAGAAATAATCTTAGATTATTAGGAATAGAAGAGAATGTAGAGGGGGCGGATATTAGAGGCTTTGTCTTAAAATTATTTAAAGCTGCCTTTCCAGAACTCTCTCAATGGTCATGGGATTCGGAGATTCAGAGAGTCCACCGGTTCCCTCTAACGTTGAAAAAGAGCCCAGATTCGGGAGCTAAACCAAGAGCAATTCTGATTTTTTGGGGGAACTTTCTATTGAGACAAGCTATTTTTGAGAAAGCTCGTCTTGATGCCAAAAGATCTGTAGAAGGGCATACTTTTTTTGTTCGCCCGGATTTCTGCCACACAACAGTTGAAAGGAGGTGGCGACTCCGCTCCCTGATTACTCCTTTTTTTTAAAAAAGGGTGCAAGGTGTTTTTAATGAACCCCGCACGCCTAAAGGTTATATTTTCTGGCAGAACACGGGTATTTTCATCAGAAATTAAGGTTGAAGAATATTTAAAAGAACTTGGGGAAGGTTAAAGATCTAATTAGTGTTTTGGACAGGGGGGGGTTTCCCTCCTTTTTTTCTTTTTGTGGGTATGTTGAATTATAGACTTTAGAGGGAGGGAGCGACCCTGGGACACTCGGGTAAGGGAAGCCATCACATGGGTCCATCGACCTATTTTGCCTGCATTTTGGGGGGGGGAGGGAAGAGCTTTTGAGGGGTGGGGGGCTTCGGACGGAGATTTGTTTTGGGATTTTGATGATAATTCAATTAAGTTTGAATTTTTGCAAGGGGCCGAGAAATGGCTATTGGATGTATTTTTTTTTCTTCTGTATGGCTAATCTAAGAATTGTATCAATAAATATTTGTGCACTTAATAATTCGTCTAAACGACGCGGATAAGGGAAGATCTGCGTTTCCTGCGGACAGATGTTCTCTGTCTGCAGGAAACGCATGTCGAAGCCAGTCAGCATAAACTCTTGGAGATTGAGGGATTCCAGCTTGTATCTTGGACTAAACTTGAGGCTAAGACTAAGGGTGTTGCAATTCTAGCAAGACGAGGAAAGGTCAATATCACCCGCTCTGCAGCGGACAGCCTGGGTCGTTGGGTAATAGTTTACGGTAATTTTCAGGGCAAAAATTTTACACTTTGTTCTATTTATGGCCCTGTTTTGGATGATCCTACCATAGTTAATTGGCTTAGCCTAGAGCTGATAGGCTGGCCATCCCCGTTTATTATATGCGGAGATTTGAACATTAATATAGAGTGTGGAACCTTAAATCAATTAGGGAGTGTATATACTGGAAGAAAGCCTAGGGTATATCGCGCTCTACAACACTTAATAGATTTGCATGGTTTAACGGATGTATGGGCCTTTTTCAATCCGGATGATCCCGGCTTTACATACTTTTCTGCACCTCATAGAATATGCTCAAGGTTGGATTATTTTTTTGTTTCACCCGTTTTACTTCAGGGCTCTGGTATTATTAGATTTCCGCGAGTAATGTCGGACCATAATCCGCTCTTGTTTGAAATAAACACACTGATCTGTAGAACTCAAATTAACATCTGGACGTTTAACCGTGCCCTGCTTAAGGATATAGAATATATTGATAATATGTCTTTATGGATCACTAGGTTTTTGGAAGAAAATATCGATAGTACAAGTATTCAGAATGTCTGGGATACATTAAAGGCAGGGGTAAGGGGTGAAACAACACGGTTTGGTTGGGAATCTCAAAGGAAGGGAAAGGCCGAACTGCAACGACTATATACAGCATTAGCAGAAGCAGAGCAGAATCTGGTTATTCAGATACGGATGGGTGGAGATAGTGATTCTGCTCAAACCCGGATTATTTTAGCGAAATCAGCCATAACTGAACTTTCTCAGGCTAAGGCAGCCAGCAAATTTTTAATCTGGAAATCCAAAATGTTTGAAAATAGTGAGCGAGCAGGGCATCTGTTAGCCTCAAGAATCAAAGAGAGAGAAATAGCTACGCGTATTAAAAATATCCAAGATCCAGATGTTGTTTTATTGTCCGGGGATGGGGACATTTTGCTTGCTTTCCAAAAGTTTTATCAACATCTGTACAGTGAAGATATTAGCGATAATGATATGCATCAGGTAGAAATACAAGAGTATTTGCGGGAGGTAGGCGTTGATACACTACCTCCGGAAGAACGTGATGTATTAGAGGCTGAAATAAGTATGGAAGAGCTCTTACAAGCTATAGATTCTCTCCCGGGTGGGAAAGCTGTTGGCCCAGACTATTTGCCAGGAGAATTCTATAAAATATTTTGTCTTCAACTTACACCTGTTATGTTGGCTTTATTTAAGATAGTGCAGAAAGGGGAATTTTCTCCTGAATCCTGGCAAAAGGCCCGAATTATTACATTCTTAAAGAAAGATACGAATCCAACGGACATGGGATCATACCGTCCAATTACGCTTATCAACAGCGATGTTAAAATATATGCAAAGGTGCTCTCTAGGAGATTTTCGGGTGTGATCAAGTCGTTGGTTTCTGTTCACCAACATGGTTTTGTTCCAGGACGGGAAACAATCAATCATATTCGTCGCACAATTACATTATTTGATTATACTAGGGTTACAGGGGACCCTATGGCCTTAATTCTCCTGGACGCGGAGAAGGCGTTTGATAGGGTCTCCTGGCCCTTTTTATGGGCAGTTTTGAGACATTATGGTTTTGGAGAATGATTCATTACTGCAATACAAATTATGTATAGACAACCCACAGCGCAAATTTCAATTATGGGGACCCAGTCGGGAACTAACAATATCTCAAGAGGTACTCCTTTATTATTTGCCATTTATATAGATCCTTTAATTAAAAAATTTCTTTTGAATAATTTGATTAGTCCAGTGAGATATTGGACTATGCAGATGATCTTGCTATTTTAACAGATTTGCCTGAACTAGCTTTGTTGGAAATTCAAAAATTGACATCTCAATTTGGCAAATTGTCTGGCTATCATCTTAATGAATCTAAAACCCAAATTATTTGCAATGGTAAGATCTCACTGGTCGACTCTAGGGTTACTGAGACTGCGAAATACCTTGGAATTTTAATAAACTCAAATCCAGAAGTAATCGTGGAGATTAATCTTAATCCTATGTTGTGTAAGATTGAAAAAGATGCTCGTAGAATGAATAATCTTCACCTAACACTCATGGGGAGATGCAATGTTGTAAAGATGCTTTTTCTACCAAAGATATTGTATCTCCTCAGAGCTATCCCCGTTTTGTTTGATTTAATATGGTTTAAAAAAATAGAACGTATTGTCTCATGGTCTCTTTGGGCAGGGAGAAGACCCAGACGAGCTTTTAAATTTATGACGCTACCAAGAGAAAGGGGTGGCTGGTCTGTGCCTAATTTTCAGATCTATTATTGGGCTATCACCTTGAGACAAATCTCTGTGTTGCTAGACTGTCCTGATTTTGAGGACCGGGAGAATTCAATTTATAAACTTGTTTATGGAGAAGAAGTATCAGGGGTTTTATTTAAGCACATAGATTTTGCATACTTTAAACGTGTGAGGTTTAAAGGTCTATTAGCCGCTTTCAAAACCTGGACCTCTATCCGGAAATTATTTAATATAGGTAGAATACATATATATACTCCAGTTGACGGAAATATTCTCTTGCCTCAAATTTTTGCTGATGGATATTTTAGAGAATGGAGGGCCCATGGTGTTAACAAGCTGGGGGATTTAGTATCGGATGATGGGGTCAGGACTTTTGAATATCTAAAACAGAAATTTAATCTAAACAACAAACATTTTTTTAAGTTTCTACAGATCCGGGATTTTCTTTCTCGGAAGACGGTTAGTTGGACTTCTCTTTCGTTACTTGAGGCTATTAAAGGTGGACATTCCACTATATCCTCAATCTATAAATTGATCAACGAAAGAAGGAAAGATGACTTAGATAAACACTTTGGCTGATGGTATATAGGATTGCATGCTGGACAGGAGGTTTGTGAAAAGTCATTACGGCTTAGCTATATCTCCACCTTATCTGCAAATCTCCAAGTCCAATGCTTTAAAACTTGGCACAATTTGTACATAACCCCACAGCGCATACATCAATGGAGCGGGATTATGGGAATTAACTGTCCAAGATGCGGTGAGCTGGCGGTTGATATTATTCATATGTTCTCTTCTTGTCCTAATTTAACTCTTTTGGTAAACAAAGTTAAACGACGGTTAGAGATATTGTTTTCACCGTAAGCTCCAACTTTCACCTTAGACAGTTATATTAGGGTTAATTGATGTAGATATGACGCTCCCAGAGCAAAAGTTATTTTTTTTTCCATGGCTATACTTAGATTATGTCTAGCAACTGTTTGGCTAGATCCATCCCCTCCTTCAGAATATGAGTGGTTTAGTAAATTTATAAATGTTGGGAATTGGGAGCTTTTGGTTTTCAGAAAGAGAGGCCCAAGGGCCCGCAGAAATGGGGAATTGATTTGGGCACCTTTGATTAACTGGCTGGATCGTGCAAATTAATGATTCTTGAAAGTAATGAAGTATGATAGTAATGTGTATATATTGTGTATATTGTATATATTGTGTTCTGTAGCTATGAATTTATTGAGATAATTGGTTTACGGTTCAATTGATTTCTTCTATGTATATCTCCAGTCCTCAGCCCTCAAGGGTGGGTTGGGTGGGGTTTAGGGAGGGGTCTCTGGGGTAAAATTGTTAAAAGAAGAGCTATGATACAGATGATGTAGATAATGAAAGTTGTGAAATAAAAAAATTATTAAAAAAAAAAAAAAGAGACGGAGCGCTGGCTCTCCCTGCTTGAAAGCCAATTGGCTATTATAACATAGGGCCACTCTGAAACCCTGTAGACCCCCAGCCTCCATCATCAACATCCCCATTGCACCCATAAGAAAAAAAAGAGACACCACCTACCAACTGCATGCTCATAAACTGCAGATCAGCCATTAAACATGCCACAGAGCTAGCATAATCCATCCTCACCCATGACATAGACGTAGCCTTCATCACCGATACCTGGTTTAACAACAGCTCGCCTCCAATCATGGACACCCTCGTACCCCCAGGCTTCTCAATCATCAACAAAGACCGAAAAGACCAAAGAGGTGGGGGTTTAGCAATCATTCACAACAACAACTTGTCTGTGACTGAATTAGATACCTTCAACTGCAACACCTTTGAATGCCTAACCAACAACATCAACACCAACAAAATACTACAATGTCTTCTCCTATACCATCCCCCAGGCAACACCACAACATTCACTAAACACCTATCAGACCTGGTTGCACACTGCTCACTCTGAGACAACAACCTAATTCTGGGTGACCTCAACGTGCACTGGAATGATAAAAACAGCTCACCAATACAAAACCTGAACGAGCTACTACTAAGCAACAACCTTACCCAGCACTGCTCAGAAGTAACCCATAACAAAGGGGCAATCCTGGATGCCATCATCGCCCAACATGATGCAATCACAATAGACCACATCCTACTGGTCAGACCACCACTTAATTCTATTCCACATTACGCAACCGATCATGTATCAACCTCCCATCCAAACTCCCCCCCCCCCCACATGGACGAGAAACCTATCACAGCTCAACATGGTTGACCTAGAAGAAAAGATAAGCACGCTCCTGCCCATCTCCCCAGACGGTCTCTCCACAACAGAACTCTCATCCCATTACACCACAACTATGTCGTCCATCTTAGACCAACTTGCCCCCCTGAAACTGAAAAAAATAGGAATAATCCTTCCAGATCCTGGTTCAACACGGACATTAACGCTGAAAGGAGACAACTTAGAGCTACAGAACGTTTGTGGAGACACAATCCCTCCACAAACCTCTGCGAGCAACTCAAAGCAGCCCGAAGGAATTACAAAAAACATATCAACAATGAAAAAAACAACTTTTTCTGCACCCCCCTTGACAACGCGAAAAACAGGCCCAAAGAACTCTTTAACATCATCAGGCAACAGACTTCCAAGACCTCTGCAACCTCAGTTCAAGTCTCCAAAGACCTGTGTGACAACTTCGCCAACTTCTTCAACGACAAAATCACCAAGATTGAGCTATCTCTTGACATCAACCTCTATCCCTCCTGCAAAAACCCAACCCCAGCAATTGAAACCACCATGAGCAAGCTCCCCACGAAAGCCTGGAAATCCTTCGACCCTGTACCTGAAGCTGAGATTCTTAAACTGATCTCCTCCTCCAAGCCCGCATCCCACACCCTCGATCCTATACCCACCCAATCGACCAAAAAGCTGAAACTCTCACTCACCCCACTCTGGAGTGAAATCATAAACAGCTCCTTGAAAACCTTCATCATACCAGACTGCTTCAAAGTCGGCCAAGTCACGCCACTATTGAAAAAGCCAAGCCTAGACAACACCAATCTGAACAACTTCAGACCGGTTTCCAACCTCCCCTTCCTATCCAAAATCCTTGAAAAGTGCGTTCTCATACAACTGACTCAGCACATAGACAACATCAACCTGCTAGATCACTACCATTCGGGCTTCATAAAAGGCTGTAACACTGAAACCGCGATCCTTAACATCGTGGATGACATCCACAAATCTCTTGATGCTGACAAATGCTGCCCACTCATCCTCCTGGACCTATCGGCAGCCTTTGACACGGTAGCTCATAATCTACTCATCAAGGCTCTTCAAGACAGAGTAGGTGCGGATGAGGTGGTCCTACAAAGGTTCTCCTTCTTAAACAACAGCTCTCAAAGGATACAAATCAAAACCTTTATGTCCGACCTTCACCCCGTCAACAGAGGTGTCCCCCAAGGCTCAGTGCTTATCCCTCAACTGTTCAACATATACATGGAACCCCTCACCACTCTTCTCAAAAAAGCTAACATCCCCTTTCACCTATACGCAGACGACACCCAGATCTACTTGGAAACCTCCTCCATTAACGACATTCTAAGACTCAACAACACTCTTGGAGAAGTTCAACAGTGGCTAGCAACAACCCACCTTGAACTCAAACAAGACAAAACTGAAATCCTCCTCATCTCCAACAAAGAAGAAAACCCTCAAATCATAGAGTGGCTGAAAGCAATCGATGCTCTCAACGGTAATCTCACCCTGGCTAACTCGGTAAAATCACTAGGAATCACCCTCGACCCAAAACTGAACATGACCAAACACATTAAGATTTCAGCGAAGAGTGCCTTCCTCAATTTGAAGCTTCTCAACCAAATTATCCCTTCATCCCATCCAAGGACCTCAAACAAGCCACCTAATCACTGGTGCTATCTAGACTTGACTACGGGAACGCTGTCCTCACCGGTACAGCTCAATCCCACCTAGCGCCACTCAAAACAACTCTCAATGCAGTTGCCAGAATGGTCACCGGAGCTCAGAAATATGACCACCTATCTCCCGCACTCAGAGAACTAAAATGTCTCCCAGTCGAAATGCGTGCCAGCTTTAGAACTGCTTGCCTCACGCACAAAGCCCTGCACACAGGGAAACCGGAATACCTGGCCTCCAAACTCAAGAAAGCCAGCCAGACAAGAAACCTCAGGAGCTCCAACTCCCTCTTACTCATCCCTATGAAAACATGCAAACAAAAATCCGCTGCACGATCCTTCGCTGGAAACGCACCCAAAATCTGGAACTATCCCTGTCAATATCAGGACTATCCCTTCCTTCATAAAATTCAAAAGTCTCCTAAAAGACCTCTACCTCAACTGTGCCTTCCCAAACAGAGAGTCGCTGCCGAAACGCACAAACCTGAAGTCTGCAGTCACCTGACAATGTTCCACCACATCCTACCTTTTCCTGCACTTTACAACCCCTTGACAATGTTCCGCCACTATCTACCTCATCCCTGCTCCCCTACCCCTCTCCTCGTTCCCTCTTCCCGGAAGGAGGTTTAACCCAAGACATTATGCACTCATCGAAGCTATCTTAGGACCTCAGTACCTCAATGACACAACACTGAGTCTTTCGAACTTTTACGTTTACCTTTGCCTTTTTATGTGATTTCTGCCTTAAATCTGTTGTAAAGCGCTCCGATACCCTCGGGTCTGGCCATCGCTATATAAAACTCCTAATAAATAAAAAGTAAGTTAAAGGAGCGGATTCCTTTCGAGCAAGTCTCTTACCCACGAGTCCTTGCTCCATCAATTCCCTTTCTGATGGCATTTTGAGCCATCACAAAATTACCCATCCCTTCTCAGATGCCAACTTTCAGCATTTCTCATTCTCCTCCTTTTCTTTCTCATTTCCGTCTTTGTTCTCCAAGTCTCTCATCTTTTTGTATATCCTCCCTTTCATGTCCTCCATCTGTATTTTCTCGTATTCCCTCTTTCTTTTCTTTCCTTTCCTTTCCTTTCCTTTCCCAGCCACTACATATTTTCTTCCCTTTCCTTTTTTTCTGCAACATTTACACCAAATTATTATTGCTAAAACTATTATCGTTATACCAACTATTGGAAGAATTGTTTGACCTAAAATAATTTCCCCTAAATCAGAAAACCAAGTCCCTATTGAAGAAATACTCTTGTTAGTCTTTCCCATACACTGTCTACTTCCAGTGGTTTCAAATGTTCATGAAGTTTCGTAATATTCTTTTATACCCTCTGATTTCCTTACTTTTAGCAGGAATGTAAGTGCAACAATGTTGCACTTTTAACATTCTACAGACTCCGCCCTCTTTTGCTAATGAAATATCATGCGCAAGTCGATTTTGTAGAACCATAGACCTATTGGCAACCATCTCTGTATTTATCATGAAGAAACCCCCAGCAGTATCAGTTGAGAGACTATCAACTACTGTCGACAATTGACAAATTCTATGTGAATTCAGAATGACTCCCACTGACGGTATCAATGCACCAAATATATCAACTACTATTTCTGAAAAACTAGTTCTCCTTCTCCGTGTTAGTCCATTAGTGTTTTCATTGCTTCCAGTGATTCTTTTCGCATGATACATTTTCGGAAATACTATTCCAAAGTAGCAGCTTCCGTACCACCGTGCAGGCAACTTACAATAAGCATTATTCCCACACACGTAGTAAACCCCAGGAAATAATGGATCAGTTCCCCTTTTAGTCCCCAACCTCCCAAAATTAGGAAATTATGTTCACAGTCACTGGAACCAATAAATACGTTGTTATAATCTGTCTTTAATCTCTGGAGGGAGGTTTTCCCTTTCTTCACAAAGTCCAGGGACATCGCAGCATGAGCTTTGCCAGCTGTATAAATTCCCTCTTTCCCAGCCCATGGTGGTACATGGGTTTTCTGTTCAGCAGCATTCTTTTGGAAATTCTATCTCCTCTCAACTAAATTTAAAAACACTTTCTCTTCTTCACGTAATGTACATGTTAGATTATTCTTGTGTGCCTTGACTATATCTATTGATTTCATTGTTAGGAAAAATCACCCATAAACTGTGCATCTTGGCTACTAAGTACTGGATTCATATTCTTTCGAATAGGAAGTTCTGAAAATACTACATCTAAGTTTGAATAATAATGTTTTCCCGTTGCATAAAACAGACTTGCTAAAACACTACATGATATACCATATGTTAATGGTAATTGGTGATATGTGGCTCCCTCTAACACTGATGCTGGTAACTTCTTACAGACATAACAATCACTAATCTCCATTGTATCTACATATTGAAATAGCAATTTTGTAAAAACATTTAGACGTGTCATTATCTAATACTGTGTGATGAAAATCTGTCTCATCTACTGCTTCTAATTCTACTCTGTCTCCTTTTATTGTAGCTGTCTTCTCATTAGTAAGTGTATCATTTTTCTTATTTGTTATCATCAATAAAGGTACTGCTACTGTCAGAAATAACCACACTGAGATCACTAATAAAATACTACATATACAAGCTCTACAACATCTTCATTTTAAACTTTGTTTCGGTTGCTCAGAGACTTCATTTCTTGCCATTTTAATCTGATAAGAAATGTTCTCTTTCTTTCTTCACTTGGAAATTCAAGATCTCGTTTCTAAGGTGGTCTCAATTTTCTTTCATCAATTTGAGTAGCATTTACTTCTTCTGATTCCTCTCTTAAATCTAAATTCTCAAATTCTTCCAATATTACATAGGTCCACTCAGGGGCCTTGTATTTATTGTTCAAAATTCTCAATCTTGGGCTTCTTTGTGTATGTCTTTCAGTTGACTGTTTAGACTGAGTTTGACTAGTAACCTCATTCACTTGCTCTGGTCTCGCCTTTGTTTTTCTCAGATAGTATCTCAATCTTTTCACTCCACCTGGCCAGTTATCACCCTTCCTGACCCTTTTAACTTGAACTGCACTTTCACCCTCTTTATCTCTTTCTAGAGCTCTTTTAATTTCAGTATGCCTTGGCACAATCTGTTCTTGTTCTGAATCACTCTCTACCTGTTCTTGTTCAGTTCTTATTATTGTGATTTCTTCTGCCTGAACCTGTTCTGCTTCCTCTATCTGGTCCTTTTCAGGTCTTATTTAAAATTGATCTTCTTCTTCTTCTTCTTCTTGCCAAACTTCTTCTTCTTCTAACTGGTCCTGTTCAGGTGTTGCTACAATTTGTTCTTCTGCTGCCTGAACGTGTTCTTTTCCTGGCTGTCCCTGCTCAGGACTTTGAATAGTTCTGTTTCTCTTTGCCTGAGTATGTTCTTCTTTCCCTGTCTGGTCCCGCTCAGGGTCTCGAGTAGTTTAATTCACTTCTTCCTGAGCGTGTTCTTCTACACCTATCTGATCCTCACTACTTTCCTATCTTTCTAATCTGGTTCTTCTTCTTGCCTGAATAACAACTTCAGGTATGTCAATCACTGGTGTCCATCCCTCCTGACTTGTGCTCGGTTGTTCCTCGTCTATTACTTCAGAATCTATCACTCTAGATTCTTCGACTTCACAACCTTCAGCTATTTCAACTGGTTCACTCAGTTGTTGTTCTTCTTCACTAGGGCCTGGAGCTCTTTTGGTATGACTTGCATGAATCCAATTGGTTAAACCTGCACACTTCACTGCTGTGGTAGTGACCAGTATGACTTGATGTGGTTTATCACACCTGGGTGCTAGGCATGACTTTCTGGTGTGTTTCTTCACTACCACCCAGTCTCCAGGATTCAAATCATGTGCCTGCGTTGGTTGCCTGGCAATTGCGTCTTCTGCAACCTGGTGAGAGACAGAACACACTAGGTCAGCCAATCCTTTGCAATAGTCCAATACCAGATAATCAGTTATACTCGTCAATTTATGTCCAGGAATAAATGCTTGTTTCATTGCCCTTCCCATAAGTATTTCTTGGGTACTCAATCCTGTTTTTCTGTCGGGAATACTTCGGAGTCCCATCAACGCAAGAGGCAATGCATCTGGCCATTTCAGTGATGTAGATGCACACGCTTTTCCTAACCTTGACTTGATTGTGCCATTTAGTTGCTCAACCGCTCCAGAAGCCTCTGGGCGGTATGCATTGTGCAGTTTCTGTTCAATATTGAATGCCTCACAGATTAATCAAATTATTTCATTATTAAAATGAGGTCCTCTATCTGATTCCAAAGTGACTGTGAAACCGAAACGAGGAATCAATTCCCTCAACAGTAACTTAGCAACTGTGAGACTGTCATTTCTCCTAGTGGGATATGCCTCCACTCATTGTGAAAACAAGCACACTATGACAAGGACATACTTCAATCCATTGCTTGGAGGCAACTCAATGAAGTCAAGCTGCCGTCTCGTGAATGGTCCTTCTGCCTTTCCAATTTTTCCCCGACTGACCACTGTCTTCCTGCCTGGATTTTGCTGCTGACAAATTAAACACCTTTGGCAAAGGCTCTCTGCGACTACCCTAAACTTTGGATTGTACCAATTCAGTCTGATCATTGCATCCCTACCAACATGTGTGTCCCCATGATACATTCTTGCCATTTGAGAGAGTAGGCAGTCTGGCATAACTGGTCTGCCATCGGTGTATACCTATACATCATCTTCTGTCCTCCTTTCACAACCTGATTTCATCCAGACTTATTTTTCATTTGCCTCAACTTCATCCTGCAATTGTCTAACCTCATCCCATGTCTCTAGAGGTGAGAAAAACATAAGTTGGCTGCTGTTAAGTGCCATGTTATTTCTTGCACAATATTGAGCAATTTGGTCAACATATCTGTTAACTGCCGCGACATAGTCATTTCCTGACTGGTGAGCAGCACACTTGACCACGGCTATTTATTTTGGCAATTGTATTGCTTCTAACAATTCTTTTACATTTTTGCCATTTCTTATAGGGGATCCTGAAGAAGTCAGGAATCCCCTCTGCATCCAGAGCTGGCCAAAGCCGTGCACAACCCCGAAACCATATTGACTATCCGTAAATATGGTAATTCTCCAATTTTGCATGTTTATGTTAAACAGGATGCTTCAAGGACCCTGATACTTTACACACAGCGTGCGCTGCACTGAGTCCTCCTCCCTCTGTTCTCATGCATGAGCCATCTGCAAATAGCTCATGGTCTGGCTCTTTCAGGGGCTCTTTTTTTATACCGGGACGGGGCTTGGTACACATCTCAGTTTAATCCAAACAATCATGATGAGTGAATTTTCTTCTTTGTTTCTCTGTTATTTCTCTAGTACGTTTTCTCATATTGTAAATTATTTTTGAATCTAGTGTGTTTTGTGAAGGAGGGAGATGTGTGGCACTCTAGGCCTCTGCTCCTGTTGCCAAGCGCTTGGAATGTTGACATAGGAAGAGCTCAGTGAGACGGTTGAAGCCAAGCCTGTTGGCTGTAATGCACTGCTCCTGTGGATGGGATCCTTATCCTAGAATAAACCTACTTCAAAGCATCAACCTGCGTATGGATTGATTTTACACACAGGCAACCTAGATACCACAAGGGGTAATTAAACCTGTATTTAACCTGGAGGTGGGGCGCAGTTGCCTATGTGCTGCTATTGTGGCGGCCCTTGTCTGTTGTGCTATACGTATATAACAATGATAAGGATAGTGCAACGCTCGCAGTCCTATAACCGCTCAGAGGAGCTCGGCCTTTGCTCTCGTTCCTCTATTTGTCTATGGAACTCCTCGGTGACTTGCAATATCCTTATCATGCACGACAGGGGGTACTTCATCCCATATGCCACATGGCCGCACCAGAACCTTTCCCACAAACCATGTAAAACCTTAGAGTAGAGCGCTTTCATATGAAAGAGCAGGCATGTTTTCAAACATTAAAAATAAAACTTCCAGTACAAAATGAAACGCATCAAAGACCTGTTCGACACTTGTGGCAAATCGATATTAGAAATAGTTGAATTCAAGTCAGTTTTTTAATCAAAATTTAAAACTCAAAAACTGCAGTATAAACATGCAGAAATATTCGAGCTTTTCTCTAAGGAGTCGGAAAAAATAAACCTATTCTCTCTACTTGTCAGTGTGAGCTGTGAAAATAGAGCAGAAGAAAGCAAAGCCACGTTCCGTTTTCATTGCTTTAAACAGCTGCTTCAATAGTGCTTTGCGACCTGATCTCACCTGCTGGCAGCCGGCGCTGGGACATCAGAACTCCACTGTATAACTTATAATGGCTGAATTCTGACGTTTTTGCTTTATAATCGGCGTCTGGGTGCGTCACAAATTGACGAGCTGCCGTTTATTCGGGGATTACAGAATCCCATGTATTATTAGACTATATGCGAATAACCAGAGTTAGTTCTGTGAAACTAATAAGTGGAACATTTTTCAAAGACTGACAGTTATGCTAGAAAAGAAAAACAATGTTTCTGTTTCTACCATTCGACATGTTTACCTTTTGATGGTTTACAGACATTAACTTTCACGCTGGCTCCAGACAGGAGTAGTTGCATTACAATTGGACCAAAAAAAGTGCTTTTACCAAATATCTTGTTAGTAGTACTTTCTGTCTTCAATTAGCTCCGTTTTCAGCTCCTGTAGATGACTTCAAAATGCTGAAAGTGCAGTTTGGGAGCTGAGATCCTGGTTCAAGGGGGTTGATCCATTTGAACCAGGACCTAGATTTGTTTTTTGGGGGAGTTCCTTTTTGTGCACCTCGATAGGGGACAGCCCTGTCCTAAGAGCCTTGGAGTGCTCTCATTGGGCACCGGGAAATGTTACCCCTTTTTTGAAGGCATGGGGAGAGGAAGTGATTTTCCAGAGTGCCAGGATGTTGAGCTGAGGGTGGGATTTGAACCGGTGTCCCCAGTCCCAAGGTGGGCAGCTCTAGTTGCATGGCCACATCTACAGTGACACGTTATTAAACAAAAGCCCATGGTGAAGTTCTGCATTTTGCCGACATGCAGCCGTTTGGGGACATGAAACACACTTTTGCTAATACATCCTTGAGATGTGTTTACTGTAGTAAAAGCAGAGTGGGGCATTCTGCCTCCACCCCCTCGCCTCCCTGACTCCCTTAGCTAACGGGGGATCTTTTCAAACGTTTCTCACAGTCATGCAAGAGCTTTTTTGCTGTAGCACTGTTGTGTTTCTTGTAGCATTTATTTATTTTGGAGCAGAAATCTGTCTCGCAAATGAGCGTCGTGTATCGGTGTTAATATAGCGTTTTCCTTACCCCTTGCAAAGCCTTAAAGCGCTTTCTCGATTATTAAGGAAGCAGCTCCTCCATGGGTATAGTTTAAATAGTGCTTTGTAGTCCTGATGCGGTTACTTCATCACTCTGATTTTCATCGGCCTCCTGGGTGCATGTCCACTGTATGATTTAAATTGTATTGGTTGCAGTGCTTAATTTGAGCCAGTGGTTTCCAGTGCTCCCCACCTAATTGCCAGCACCAGCCAGCTCATGACCGTCTGCCACCAGGTAGCGCTGTCTGCTAATTTAGGTATTCGTTCAATATACATTTACAATGACTAATCCCTGCCTTCCAAGCCATTCTGACAGCGTTGGGGGCCTGGAATGGTATGAATTGTCGCACTTGTAAGAGTGCGGTGGTCACTCGCTGTGTTTGTGCTGACATTGGCAGCTGCCAGGGGCAATGTGTGGTGCAAGCTGCAGGGACCTCCTGATGAGAGACCTGGCACGGATTTGAGTGGGTGCTGGTTGGTTGCCGCTGGGCCTCTGTGGAATAGCTGGGTGCTGTGTGTGCGGTTTGCAGGCAGGGTAGAGTAGATGCATAAGGCAATAACCGCACACAAGCATGGTTGTTGCAGAAGGTGTTAGCAGTGAATGCAGCTGCTCATGCAGGTCCCTACCCTCTAAAGATATATCTAAATTGCCTTTCGGTATTTTCTCAAGCACTGTTGCTCCTGGTTTAAGGATAATCTGGGTGTTCTCTTCATAATCGGAGCGGGCATGTTCAACAGAGTTTATAATCTTGAATAGTGACATCAAGTAGATTTCCAGTAAGAAAGGGGCGCTCCTCTGGCTTGCAAGAATGGTCTGTTAGAAATGGAGGGAGGGTGCCACTTGGCTTCCATTGGAGTCCAGGTTTGGGCTGTACCCTGTATTCCTGTGTCATGGAGTATTTAATGCTAGAGCAGGTGGCCCACAGTATTACCAGCTTTCAATGGGCGTGGGGGAGGGGTCCAGTGCATACATGAGTTTCAGACTGGAAGGCCGCGTGGTCTGTTAGAAATGGAGGGAGGGTGCCACTTGGCTTCCATTGGAGTCCAGGTTTGGGCTGTACCCTGTATTCCTGTGTCATGGAGTGTTTCATGCTAGAGCAGGTGGCCCACAATATTACCAGCTTTCAGTGGGGGTGGGGGGGTCCAGTGCATCCATGAGTTTCAGACTGGAAGGCCGCGTGGTCTGCTTTTCGACCTCATTGATAGCCAAGCCTGGTAGACGTGTTTTCAGACAGGTCCGAGCACGTCTGAGGGAGGATTGCACTTTCAGCCTAGTCCGGTCCTCAAAAGGTATCCAGGGTATAAGAACCAGGACACGTCCGCCACTCGTAGCATGCTTGAAAGTGCTCTGGTCATGTGACCTGTCCAGTCCAGTAGGATCGCTCCATTTGTGGTGCAATAGTCCTTCTTTTCTTTCATGCTACAAGTCCAGATTCGGGAGTAGCGAGCTAAATCCTTTTACCATGCACCATAATGCACACTCGCCGGACAAACCTCCCTCCCTATAAAAGACTAATGCGCGTGTTACTGAACTGATTGTGTACCCCAAGACTGTGGACGGGGGGGGGGGGTTCTCATCACACATGGTTTATGAATGGCTTCAGAGTCGTTTGCTCTGGCCCCAGGGCTGGTAAGGTGGCCTCCAAAACCTGCTGAGCCAGGAACCTACTCGGTGCACGTGCTGTAAATTCCAGAGGGACCACAGAAAGGGGTGTTCTGGGAGGGGAGATGGGAGCTCTTGAGTTACAGAATTATTTTATGAATCCTAACGCCCCTATTCACAATGTTCCATTAAACCTATTGCCACTTAGTAGAATTTGAATAATACATAGAATTTACATTTTAGCCATTTTGTCAAAAATTAAAGATGTTCCGTTTCAGTCACACTTTTAGGGGTAACAGGCTCACTCACATAGTAACGTCTGTTGCAATTCAGCTGCGCACACATCTCAGAACAGTGTGCACACAGACACTGCATTGTCGCAGACCCAGACTATTTATCAGCTGGGGGGTGGGGTCTAGTACCACCACTCCCATGTATGCACATCATCTTGCCCCCAATGCACTTAGTTGAACATAACCTGGATCGAGGGCCCTGCGCACTGGCACAATCCCATTACCTCAACCAGCATTTAAAATAGGTAACCGCGCCTTGGAGACACATAACCCTGTCTTAGCATTTCCTACTGACCATAAAGTATGCACCTCTATATCTTAAGGGCTAGCAGTTTGGGTCCCTCACCTAAGCGCAGCAGCAAGAATACACGTTTAAGCACACTTTAGAATGACAGTACTCAGCACGTTTGTGGATCATTAGAATGCATTGCAATTACAACCCCTAAAGGCATCACAGATAAAATCATACCCCAGGTGAGTGAACCGCCTCGGGGAGCCCAGCCCTGGCCGCCTATCCCAATTTTCAAGGGCCTGGTCCCACCCAAACCCCTTGCACCACACGCTTCTTCCGGGGTCCCAGTCCCTCCCAGGACCCCCGCCTGCCTCCTTTGTTGGAGGGCAGCCTAGGGAGCCCACCCCCGGCTGCCCCAGCCGGCTCCCCGCACGACCAGCACCCGCGGGAGCTGGCCACGCAGAGCAGGCGAGACTGCTGGCTTCTCCGGCCCTTGCTGGGCGTCGGGGGGAGTCAACGGCACTCCCACACCCATGCCTGCCATCACCGCAGGGCCCAGAGATGGGGTCCCGAGCCCCCTTTGCCATCTTCACCGGGAGTGCGACGGCTCTCCCCGACTTGCCTTCTTCCTCTTCGGGGATGGGTTCCCGGGCCCCAGAGTCTTCTTCCCGGGGGTGGTGCAGCAGCGCTCCCCGCTTGCCACACAGGGCCTGGAGATGCTTCACGGGGAGCGCAACAGCGTACCCTTATCGACGGGGGCCACGGTGGGCTCCAGGCACCCCCCTGGGACAACTTCACGGGGAGCGTGACGGCACTCCGCGACTTACATCTTTG
Organism: Triturus cristatus; assembly: GCF_964204655.1. Classification (NCBI taxonomy): domain Eukaryota; kingdom Metazoa; phylum Chordata; class Amphibia; order Caudata; family Salamandridae; genus Triturus; species Triturus cristatus. Next base: position 1,203,131,751 of record NC_140584.1, read on the forward strand.
CAGGGGGGGCGTGACGGCGCTCCCCCGCCTCCATCTTCGGTGGGGGCCAGGGTGAGCTCCTGGCCCCCCTGCAGGGCACTTTCCCTTCTTCTTGGGGCAGCCCCTGGGACCTGACTCACCTCGGGGGCCTATTACAGACCCGCGGCGGAGCCCCACATGCTTCGTCGTCGTTGGTCCCATGAAAGGTCAAAGGTCGCCTACCTTCCAGGGGCCATATCTCAGCCCCTGGGGGTCCGATCTTCTCCATTTTTGCGTCTTTTTGCTCCTGGTGGCGGCCCCCAGGCACTGGGGGCCGTCTCTTCTTCCGTCCTTGTCTCCAAGAGGGTGCACTCTGCAGGGAGCAGTCTTCATTGGCTCCCTGCGCCAGCCCTCTGCCTGCTCTCCTCCTGGGCCTCTCTTCTTCCTGCGCAGAGGCCCCTGCTTCTGCGCACTGGTCCTGGTCTCTTCTCCTGGCATTGTTCAGGATCCTGGGGGGCAGTCAGGGGGTTCCTCCTTCCAACTGCCCATTGCGCCAGGCTCCAGCACCTTCTGCCTCAGCAGACCACACCCCAGAGAGAGCTTCTCTTCCTGTGCAAGCACTTTTTAAAAGTTGAGTAGGGGGCTGGCAGAAAGTCTCTGTTTGTCCTATCAAACAGTGACACATCACTTCACTGCCCCTGCTCCCTCCTTCCTGCCCAGCCTCTGGGTTTGTTCAAAATGGCGTCGTCCAGGGTCTCTGGCCACATGGTCTCTGAAAAAGCCCCTTGCCCCCTCGCTGCCTTCCCTCCTTGGTGCAGCCTGGTTCCAGGCACCCAGTGATAGCTGCTGATGGATGAGCCTGTAGCCCCACCCATCTTCTCTTCGTGGAGAGGAGGCTTTAGCTCTGGGAAGAATCTAACCTGCCAAGGCCAGACCCCAGCTTGGTCCTGATTATGCGGTACAAAAGGGGGTGGTGATGGATGGAGCATCAGAACCAATCAAACACTCACACCCAGTCAACAGATCTGGGTTTGATCCATCACCGTTCTTTAGCCCACTCTGCCACCCCAGTTCAGACATGGCCATATGCAAATCAGTCTGACCCTGTGCCTCATGGGAACAGTCCAGCCCGAACTGCCAAGCCATGCCTTCCCTGGACCGGAAACAAGCTTCCTAGGACCGGTTTCTGGCATTTCAGCCGTCTTCAGCCAGGCTTGCTTGAATCCAGTGGCAAAGTGAGCAAGGGACTCACGTCTGAGCATACCCTGCCAAATTATGGCGAACAAAGCGGTACAAAAGGGGGTGGTGATGGATGGAGCATCAGAACCAATCAAACACTCACACCCAGTCAACAGATCTGGGTTTGATCCATCACCGTTCTTTAGCCCACTCTGCCACCCCAGTTCAGACATGGCCATATGCAAATCAGTCTGACCCTGTGCCTCATGGGAACAGTCCAGCCCGAACTGCCAAGCCATGCCTTCCCTGGACCGGAAACAAGCTTCCTAGGACCGGTTTCTGGCATTTCAGCCGTCTTCAGCCAGGCTTGCTTGAATCCAGTGGCAAAGTGAGCAAGGGACTCACGTCTGAGCATACCCTGCCAAATTATGGCGAACAAAGCGGTACAAAAGGGGGTGGTGATGGATGGAGCATCAGAACCAATCAAACACTCACACCCAGTCAACAGATCTGGGTTTGATCCATCACCGTTCTTTAGCCCACTCTGCCACCCCAGTTCAGACATGGCCATATGCAAATCAGTCTGACCCTGTGCCTCATGGGAACAGTCCAGCCCGAACTGCCAAGCCATGCCTTCCCTGGACCGGAAACAAGCTTCCTAGGACCGGTTTCTGGCATTTCAGCCGTCTTCAGCCAGGCTTGCTTGAATCCAGTGGCAAAGTGAGCAAGGGACTCACGTCTGAGCATACCCTGCCAAATTATGGCGAACAAAGCGGTACAAAAGGGGGTGGTGATGGATGGAGCATCAGAACCAATCAAACACTCACACCCAGTCAACAGATCTGGGTTTGATCCATCACCGTTCTTTAGCCCACTCTGCCACCCCAGTTCAGACATGGCCATATGCAAATCAGTCTGACCCTGTGCCTCACCCCAGAGAGAGCTTCTCTTCCTGTGCAAGCACTTTTTAAAAGTTGAGTAGGGGGCTGGCAGAAAGTCTCTGTTTGTCCTATCAAACAGTGACACATCACTTCACTGCCCCTGCTCCCTCCTTCCTGCCCAGCCTCTGGGTTTGTTCAAAATGGCGTCGTCCAGGGTCTCTGGCCACATGGTCTCTGAAAAAGCCCCTTGCCCCCTCGCTGCCTTCCCTCCTTGGTGCAGCCTGGTTCCAGGCACCCAGTGATAGCTGCTGATGGATGAGCCTGTAGCCCCACCCATCTTCTCTTCGTGGAGAGGAGGCTTTAGCTCTGGGAAGAATCTAACCTGCCAAGGCCAGACCCCAGCTTGGTCCTGATTATGAGCTGACTCAGAGAAATATGACATTTCTGGATGACCCAAAAGCAGTACAAATATGACTTTGGACTCCGCAGAATACATCTTCTCACACCCGTTACAGTGGACTTTAGTGTGTGTCTGGAATCTGTAGGCCTTAGGAAAGTTAATCTAGCCCATGGGCTCCACATCTCTATAAGGGAATAATGAAGTGAAAACCACAGTAAAACACACTGACTTTCCCTGGCAAGTTTCTTTCCAGTGTATAAAGCCTATTCCATGTCACCACCCCATTCAGCGCAAGTCCTGCCACACCATTCACTTGGTAGCTGCTCCTGGACTGCGCATGCTAGGAATCTCCCCTACGCAGACCCTACACATGTGCACATGCATGTACACCTGTGTCTGCCTGTAACCAGCCCGGTGTCCCTTACTCCAGCTGCTGCGCAGTGGCCTGTTCAAGCCAGGGGGACACCAGTAAAATCCCCATGCAGTCTCTTTCATTATGAGTTCACTGTGGTTGAGTCCCAAATTATGAGGCTCCCCCAAAGTAAAAGCTCAACAATTAGGTGCTCAAAAAGCGAAAAAATCTGAGCGGTCCATAGTGTCGGAACCACCTTCTAACACTAACGAAATGCCATTGGGCTTAAATCTTTTCATGAAACAGAGCTTGACGCGCAACATGAGCCACAAATGGATGAAAGTGCCTTATTTGTGGTGTTGGCTCGGACAGCAGCTGGGGTACCAGAATTTAAGTTGTCCTCCATGGAGGCCAAGACAAATGTTCTGATGAAGATTCCCTAACATGGGCTGGCTGCATTAGAGCCCTTATTCCCATTCAAAGACGCCTTCATGGATACCTTGATGGCTACTTTGTCGATATGTCTGCCTGTTAGTTGACAAGTAGCCAGGCGACACTGTGATCTGGATTTCCACACCAAGCACTTGGCCCTGGAAAGTCTTATTGTGTATGCTTCGACTAGAAAGGTTAATCCTAACTAATTTCCAAGCAATTCCCCCAATAGAGAAACTAAATGCATTGATGCTTTTGACAAACATATCTTTTCTTCTACTAGCTTGGCACTGAGGGTCCATAAATGCTGTCAGCCGGCTGACATGCAAATACCGTTTGAGGCATGTGAGCTGTAGATCACATGCTTTGCATACTCCTGCCATCTAGTGTTGGGTCTGGATGTTTGCAAGTTATTTTGCTTCGAAGAAGTCTTTCCAGTCACAAGGTAAGGTGACTTCTCCTTTCGGTGATAGTGCGCATGGGCATCGACTCCATTGTTAAATAGTTTTTTCGCCATCTGGGTCAGACGTGAATTGCTGCGCTCCGGTTCGAAACGGTTCTTCTGGTTCCCCTCGGTGCGCAATCCAATATACCCGCATCGGTATTGTTTTGTACGCATAACCCACTTCTCCGCATATTGTATTGGTCGAGGAAAATTTCACTTTCGATCGGAAAACTAGTGGAAGGCCGGTGGGCCTAACAGCGTTGGTCCACCTCGCAGTCGATGGAACGAACTCCATTCAAATTCTGCCCTCGGTGCCATGCAAAATATCCGTGCGCCGACTCGCACAAAGTGTGCAACTTGTGCTTCTCCCTAGAGCACAACGAACAAGACGGCGATGTGTGTAGATCCTTTCGATCCAAGAAAACTCTCCGCGATCGTAGGGCTCGACGTCATGAAATACAAAGCGTAAACATCGAATACACACCGGACATCTTCGGTGAATGATCCGAGCAAGAATAATTCGATGCACAAGGGGCCGAAGAGGAACAGGAAGAGCAGCCCTTGTTAATTCCTGAATCGGAGATGGAAGAGGACATACTGCAGGGCCAAGGTCCTGTGTGTACCCAACACCCCTTGCCCCGAAATCCAACTCAAACTAAGCAAAAGGCTTTGGGTTCACCTCTGGTCATGGTTAACACCGAGAAGAAGTTTCTGATGCCCTCGTCTCTGCACCAAAACCTATTGTCAAGCCTTCCGCTTCGTGATCGAGTCATCCAAAGTCCGGCACCAAGCCAAAAACCTACGAGCTCAAAGCCGAGGACTGCTTCAATCAATCAATCAAAGAATTTTCCTGCTTCGGCGCTGAAACCCTTGACGCCAAAATTCAAAACGACTTCGGAGCCAAAACCTTCCGCACCGAAAAGTCATGTACAAGGGGCCGAAGAGGAACAGGAAGAGCAGCCCTTGTCGATTCCTGAATTGGAGATGGAAGAGGACATACTGCAGGGCCAAGGTCCCGTGAGTACCCAACACCCCTTGCCTCAAAATCCAACTCAAACTAAGCGAAAGGCTTCGGGCCCACCTCTGGCCATGGTTAACACCGAGAAGAAGTTTCTGATGCCCTTGTCTCTCCACCAAAACCCATTGTCAAGCCTTCCGGTTCGGGATCAAGTCGTCCAAAGTACGGCACCGAGCCAAAAACCTACAAGCTCAAAGCCGAAGACGGCTTCAATCAGGGAATTTCCCTCCTTCGGGGCCTAAACCCTCGACGCCAAAATTCAAAACAGCTTCGGAGCCAAAACCTTCTGCACCGAAAAGTCATTCCATCTTGGCACCAAAGTTGCCAGTGCCGAAACCAATGAATGATCCTTTGAAGCCGCAGGATCTGATTCCCAACGTCATCAGCTACATCGTTTGTGGGGAAATTTCTCACTACGTGCGGAATACCGGAATACAGGTAGTTCCAAATCCCTTACTTTTGTATGATTATGCATAACAGATTATGGAGACCAAAGTAAGACTCTTAATAGAGGATACAGGTCAATAGAGAGAGATAAATTGTTCTCTGTTTAAAATGACGTTTTACCTGCACTATATATCACTTTTGCCTATTCTTTCTACTCTTTGATTTCTCAATACACACCACTTTCAATTTAGTAGGGAGCCATATAGCGACAGGCACGCTAGCCAGTTTGACAGAAGTGGAAATTCTTGGTTTTTAATTGTAGCTTGTAGAGAATGAAGCCAGCATTCTCCTGTGGGACACATAAATGTATGAAATTAACCGCTGATATTCTCCAATTGTTTTACAGAACACTAATCCCCTCATCCTTGCCCGCGATAAACTCGCAAACATAAAGGTCCTGAAGAAGGTGGCAAGAAAAGAAATTAGATCCACCGAAACGTGCGTCGACCAAGATAGAGTGTCACACCCTAGTAATTGGCACCATAATCTAAGGGTTGAGTAATCAGCCGAGCTCTGGCCAGTCCAGCAACATCGATGGTGCACATCTGGGGTGGAGTGTGAATGCGTTGTATGACAGTGACATGTATGTGGTATGAATAGAGGAGTGATTGTTGTGGGGATTTCTCTCAAAACTATAGGGGAGAGGTTTTTACAATGAGTATTAGTTTATATCTTCAAGTACATTGTTGAGAATATGAATTAAGCACAGTAATTGAATACATCATTGTACAAGGCGTGTTTATGAACAAGATGAAATTTGTAAATAATGTATGTATATAAAAAAATGAATATGAGCAAAGACGTATCATAAAAATAATTTATATAAAAAACAAAAAAATAAATATATGAGTTGAAATGCTTAAACACAACTGACTGTCTCTTTTTCATGTGAACCCACAAGAAATCAACTATTAAGTGAAAGAAATAGAGGTCTAGAGGGATACCGTTCAATTTTTGTTTCACAGTGTCTTTCTCCCCCTGATCCCTGACCTAAAATAGTACTTTTAAGGGGGTACCTTTTTCTAACTGACTTATTGTGGTTTTTCAATCACAGGTTGTTTCACCTGAGAATACTACATCTTCGTCAAGGTAAGCGAACGTGCCTAGTTACTATATGCTCTCTCCTTCTAGGGCCTAGGTTATATCTCATTCACGTCTAGGTGTTGGAACAAAGTCTACATAAAGCCTTCCTCCAGGAGCATTCGCCCTTTTTCTCCTGGGTATCTATTTATTGTCTTAAACTAAGGTCTTTTTCTTCTATACATTTGGTGCTCTTTACATCTATATTTTTCTCTCTAGATACGATATATCATTTCATCCGATACAACTCTAAGTATCACTGATTTTATACTAGTGGAGGATAGGCACACTTATGTATAATCTTTAACCAACAATCTGAGCACATAGAATGGAAGCCTTACAGACTTTTGGATTCACTGATGCTGACTATATAGCCTTAATTGGTAGTACCAGCAACCCAAATAGCAATACCACACTAACTAACGTAGCTAATAGCGAATGGCAAACACTATTGAACTTAAGGAAAAAATGTAAGAGAATGGAATCTCATGCCACCTATATGCTAGAATACCTTAAGGCGGGAGTTATTCCATCGGGCTTACGAGTCCGAAACACCCCGACATTATTTGTGGAACTACGGAAATTTTTGGAAAGATGGTCCCACATAAGCAATAGATGTTCAAGGGATTGGATGATCCTAATCATTGAGACAGCGAAGGAGCTAGTGGCAGCTCTTAATACGCAGATCCAAGAATTAGAAGACAAACTTAAGAACAATACATCTTTAGATGAGGCAAAGTCGAAATTAGACAGTATCAATGCCGACCTGCATGACTTTGAGGAATATATCTTAAAAAAGAAAACAGAAAAACTGAAGAAAGATATCAAATGGTTTACGCAAGAAAAGGCATATCCATACCTCAAAGCTAATTACTATCAAGAATGGCAGAACGAAAGTAACCCCAACACACATGGACAGTACAATAAGAGAAAAGTGGTCACCTTTTCAGATACAAATTCCTCAGAATCCGAAGGAGATGTCCCTAATAATTATGAGGACACCCCTCAAGGTCAACGCCCGTATAGAGGAAGAGGGGCCGAATATCAATCATACTACCAAGCCCCCCAACCTTTTTTAGGGAGAGGCCGCGGACGGAACAGATTCCGCTACACGAAGTCGGACAGGAGAGGATACCAGTCCATGGACCCTCAACCTCCTCAGATGTATATGAGGACGAGAAATCAGCAATACTGGAGGAATTGAAGGGTGAAATTGGAACAAACACCATACCTATTTTCAACATATCGTCACACAAGTTGAAACCAGAAGAAACAGCTGTCCTAAGTAGAGGACTGTCCTTCGTACCCAATACGAACTGCAACAGGTTTAAACTGATGCAAGACATTTTTTCCTTTTTTAGGAAGATTCGCCTTAAAAAGTTTTTCATGGGCAGAGAGGAAGGCGAGCTAGATGGTAACCTCTCAGGATGTAAATTAAAATCTACCTTTACACCCACTCTGGAAATGGTAGGTGCAGAAGTATCCATCTTTGAAAGATCTGTCCTCAATGATATGAATAAAATTTTGAAATACAACTATCACAGTAAACCCAATCTGACAGCTGTTGAGAGTAAGGCACTTATGGAACTTCACAACACACCGGAGTTGACCATAAAACCCTGTGATAAAGGGGGAGGCATAGTGCTCATGGACACCAAGAAATACGAAGAAAAAATCTACCAGATGCTGAATGTGGCTGAGCATTATAGACCCATAAGATCAGGAGCAATTACAAAATTGAAAGAAACTATAGATCATGCAACCAGTAAGGCATTTGAGGAAGATGCCATATGTGAAAAGGAATACTTGTTCTTAAACAAAATGAATGCAGTAATCCCAGCTCTCTACGGTGTGCCCAAAACACACAAGAACATCCAAGATCCACCTCTACGTCCCATAGTTTCCTCAATCAATTCCTCGACAGAACCACTGTCCAAGTATGTGGACAAGTTCTTATGTCCTCTCACCACCCAATACAAATCCTACATTAAAGATACAGGGGATATTATCAAAAAACTGGAAAATGTACCCTATGACCCCAAGAACGAAATTATGGTCACTCTGGACATCGAAGCACTATATACAAATATACCGCAACAAGAGGCAATAGAGGCGGTTAAAACACTCTTAGAAAGATCACCAGGAGAAAGACCTAATGAGTTTATAATTGAATGTTTGGAAATAGTGCTAAAAAATAATTACTTTGAGTTCAGAGGGGACCTATATCAACAAACTAAAGGTACCAGTATGGGGGCATCATGTGCCCCCAGTGTGGCCAATATATACATGGGGGAATATGAACTCAAACACATTTTCAATGAAATTGCCCCCTTCTATGAGAATGTCAGTCAATGGCATAGATTCATCGACGACATTTTCTTTATTTGGCGTGGAGACAAAGAAACTCTTGACATGTTCATCAACTGGCTTAATGCCAGTGATAAAAATCTAAAATTTACCAGCAACATCAGCACCACATCAGTTGAGTTTCTGGACATCACAATACAGGAAGAGGAGGGTAGGATCGCAGTTGGGTTTTTCAGAAAACCCACCTCCAAAAATACAATATTGTCACACACAAGTTACCATCCTAACTGCCAAAAGGACTCTATTCCGTTTGGAGAGTTTCTACGCATTAGGCGTAATTGCTCAAACATCAAGGACTTTGATAAACATGGAGAAGACCTTAAACAGAGACTGCTTGAACGAGGATACCCTAAGCGATTAATAAGAACAGCATACAAAAGGGCACGATATTACAACCGGGATGCCCTATTAGCAGGGAATCCCCGCTCAAAGAATGACAAGTTGGTATGCGTTGTGAACCACTCGACCTTAAATTTTAAAATCAAAAAGGTCTTGAACAAGAATTGGCACATTTTAAATACTGCGGAGGAATCCGAAACTATTCAAAAACCAATTCTTGCATTCCGCAGAAATCGTAACCTAAAGGACAGCCTCGTGCACACCAGGCCTGTACGACAACAGACTAATTCACAAACCACCTTAGTAGGCCCACAGATCTTGGGAAACCACAAATGTGGCACATGTGTTGCATGTGACAGTGCAATTGTATCTGAATTTTGGCAGTACCAAGGAAAGAGGGGTAAACTGCGAGACTTCACCAACTGTAAAAGCCAGAACCTGATATACCTCATATTATGTCCTTGCGCCCTAGGCTACGTAGGTGAAACGGGTCGTGAGTTCAGAACACGATACAGTGAGCACAGGTCTGCTATTAGAACTAAGAAACTACTAAGCCCAATGGTACAGCACTGCATGGAGTTCCAACACAATGAAAAAGAACTCAGATGGCTAATACTAGAAAAAGTCAAGCACATTGCGGGCAAAGACATCCAAGATGTCAGGAAGATACGGGAGACCTACTGGATCTATACCTTGGATACAGTTAAAACGGGCCTTAACGAGGAAATTTTGTGGCACACAGGATAAAGCCTCTACAGACCGCCTTATTTGCCCCCTGTATGATTACGAAAAGACTATAAGACATTGGCAAAAAGCACATGGAGTCTTTTGACTTAAGCAGGAGTAGACAAAAGGGTTATTTGGTCTATCTTCTGACAGCTTGGATAACTTGCCATTTTGCACTAGGCACAGGACCTCTCCAAAAACCATTGCAGATGATCAACCTGCACAAATAAAGATAGGTTGTAAAGATAAGATTGGATCGTACGTGTGACAGAGAAGCCAACTACACCTCGCCTACTAACCGCTTTTGCCTGCTCATGGCTAGATAGACTAACAGGCTAAACAGCAAGACAGGCCAACTGCTGTACATGCAGCAGACCAGTGTCTGGATTTCGGAAGTACTTTATTTCCATAAGTATGCCAGCATATACCACAACAGATAAGTTAGATTGCCTCAACTGTTGGCTATGTTGGGAATTAGTCAAAATAAGAGTTATCGATGGCATAAGAAACTGTCATCTAACAAAATACCTCCACACGACCCGATCTTAGAATAAGGTGTCGTATTGCGATAAAGTATCATTAGTTACATGAATTACCCTTCATTGGACCGAAATATGTTTGACCAATATTTATTAGAGAATAATTCCCTGGGGTACTAGCACGATTAAACAGACTTGGCTGCTGTATAATTGCGAAAGACCAAACCCAAAATGGCGGCGGAGTTTGCTAACAACAGACCACCATCCTGAGTATGCATCATTTGCCAACCACTGGTAGGATAATATCTTAATAATTGGATGACAAATCCCCGGATACTTTGCAAACAATCCCAATGGCAAAACGGGCATTATAAAAGACTCATTCCATCCAAGCAAGCTCAGTGATTACCCTATTAAGATGGAATTGATCTGGCTGCCACAAAACAGAGCATGACCCAATTCAAAATGGCGGCGGAGTTTTCGTTTAACAACAGATTACCATTCCCATTATCATTTATTTGCCAGCCACTGGTGTGGCAATATCTTGAAAACAAGATGACAAATCCCCGGGATTATCGGTGACAATCCTAATGGCAAAACGAGCGTATAAATGTTTCACTCCATGTAGATAAATACAGCGATTACCCTTACAAGATGGAACCACAAGAAACAAAGGCATTTGGGGCGGAGCGCATGTTGGCGCGCAGGAGAACATGTGACTTTACATCGCAGCTGCCGGAAATTAGTAAGCCCACACCGCTTTAAAAGGGAGGAACTTTTCCGCCACCGCACTGGATGCTGAAGCCCGTGATGCGAGTTACAGAAATAGACCATGAAATAGCCGACAGGTAAGGCACCGAGCTAGAGAGAATATAAGTCTAGCACCCTTGAGAGTTAGGTAGATTTAAGTTCGCTTTCGCTGACTGAGTATTTGACAAATTCGGAGTGTAGGAAACTAACATCTAGTAAAGTACGCGGGGCCCAGTAAATCATAGTGGCAATCCCTAAGCAAACGCAAAAGAGTGGCTGATATTAGTGGGATAAGATTATTTAGGGGACCCCTGAAACTATCAAGAGGGCTAAAACGATAACAAATACGGAAAAGGTATTAGCAGTCATGCAAATATAGTATATAGTCCATCAGTACGCACATACTAAAAATATCCTGTTATCTACTAGATCACCATAGAAGAAAGATAGATATCAGTCAACACGGTAACTGTACTACGCTACGAAAAGAATTTACGGGATAGACCAATACTACGCTGTTCCTTAGAAAACGCTTGTGGAGGTAATCGCAGAAATACATACATAACAACAAGATCTAAATTGTTTAATTATAACTTTTTCTAAATGCTATTCGAATTTTTACAGCTTCATGAGCAGCCCCTAGGGGCTAGTGAGCCATCAGCACTACGAGAAAGGCTTTGAAAAGCAAATCCGAATATATGATCCAAATAAATTCATGAGGAAATGTGCAACCGACAATTAGGATCGTAATACGGTCCCATTAAGGTATTTACATAATAGTTCAATTTCTCACAAGCGGAATTGAGAGAGCACATAGAAGTAGTGGAACATGGAATAATAATCATATAATATCTTTTTGCAGTATTTGATTACATTGTAAAAAGGAAAAGGACGTCATCAGCTACATCGTTTGTGGGGAAATTTCTCACTACGTGCGGAATACCGGAATACAGGTAGTTCCAAATCCCTTACTTTTGTATGATTATGCATAACAGATTATGGAGACCAAAGTAAGACTCTTAATAGAGGATACAGGTCAATAGAGAGAGATAAATTGTTCTCTGTTTAAAATGACGTTTTACCTGCACTATATATCACTTTTGCCTATTCTTTCTACTCTTTGATTTCTCAATACACACCACTTTCAATTTAGTAGGGAGCCATATAGCGACAGGCACGCTAGCCAGTTTGACAGAAGTGGAAATTCTTGGTTTTTAATTGTAGCTTGTAGAGAATGAAGCCAGCATTCTCCTGTGGGACACATAAATGTATGAAATTAACCGCTGATATTCTCCAATTGTTTTACAGAACACTAATCCCCTCATCCTTGCCCGCGATAAACTCGCAAACATAAAGGTCCTGAAGAAGGTGGCAAGAAAAGAAATTAGATCCACCGAAACGTGCGTCGACCAAGATAGAGTGTCACACCCTAGTAATTGGCACCATAATCTAAGGGTTGAGTAATCAGCCGAGCTCTGGCCAGTCCAGCAACATCGATGGTGCACATCTGGGGTGGAGTGTGAATGCGTTGTATGACAGTGACATGTATGTGGTATGAATAGAGGAGTGATTGTTGTGGGGATTTCTCTCAAAACTATAGGGGAGAGGTTTTTACAATGAGTATTAGTTTATATCTTCAAGTACATTGTTGAGAATATGAATTAAGCACAGTAATTGAATACATCATTGTACAAGGCGTGTTTATGAACAAGATGAAATTTGTAAATAATGTATGTATATAAAAAAATGAATATGAGCAAAGACGTATCATAAAAATAATTTATATAAAAAACAAAAAAATAAATATATGAGTTGAAATGCTTAAACACAACTGACTGTCTCTTTTTCATGTGAACCCACAAGAAATCAACTATTAAGTGAAAGAAATAGAGGTCTAGAGGGATACCGTTCAATTTTTGTTTCACAGTGTCTTTCTCCCCCTGATCCCTGACCTAAAATAGTACTTTTAAGGGGGTACCTTTTTCTAACTGACTTATTGTGGTTTTTCAATCACAGGTTGTTTCACCTGAGAATACTACATCTTCGTCAAGGTAAGCGAACGTGCCTAGTTACTATATGCTCTCTCCTTCTAGGGCCTAGGTTATATCTCATTCACGTCTAGGTGTTGGAACAAAGTCTACATAAAGCCTTCCTCCAGGAGCATTCGCCCTTTTTCTCCTGGGTATCTATTTATTGTCTTAAACTAAGGTCTTTTTCTTCTATACATTTGGTGCTCTTTACATCTATATTTTTCTCTCTAGATACGATATATCATTTCATCCGATACAACTCTAAGTATCACTGATTTTATACTAGTGGAGGATAGGCACACTTATGTATAATCTTTAACCAACAATCTGAGCACATAGAATGGAAGCCTTACAGACTTTTGGATTCACTGATGCTGACTATATAGCCTTAATTGGTAGTACCAGCAACCCAAATAGCAATACCACACTAACTAACGTAGCTAATAGCGAATGGCAAACACTATTGAACTTAAGGAAAAAATGTAAGAGAATGGAATCTCATGCCACCTATATGCTAGAATACCTTAAGGCGGGAGTTATTCCATCGGGCTTACGAGTCCGAAACACCCCGACATTATTTGTGGAACTACGGAAATTTTTGGAAAGATGGTCCCACATAAGCAATAGATGTTCAAGGGATTGGATGATCCTAATCATTGAGACAGCGAAGGAGCTAGTGGCAGCTCTTAATACGCAGATCCAAGAATTAGAAGACAAACTTAAGAACAATACATCTTTAGATGAGGCAAAGTCGAAATTAGACAGTATCAATGCCGACCTGCATGACTTTGAGGAATATATCTTAAAAAAGAAAACAGAAAAACTGAAGAAAGATATCAAATGGTTTACGCAAGAAAAGGCATATCCATACCTCAAAGCTAATTACTATCAAGAATGGCAGAACGAAAGTAACCCCAACACACATGGACAGTACAATAAGAGAAAAGTGGTCACCTTTTCAGATACAAATTCCTCAGAATCCGAAGGAGATGTCCCTAATAATTATGAGGACACCCCTCAAGGTCAACGCCCGTATAGAGGAAGAGGGGCCGAATATCAATCATACTACCAAGCCCCCCAACCTTTTTTAGGGAGAGGCCGCGGACGGAACAGATTCCGCTACACGAAGTCGGACAGGAGAGGATACCAGTCCATGGACCCTCAACCTCCTCAGATGTATATGAGGACGAGAAATCAGCAATACTGGAGGAATTGAAGGGTGAAATTGGAACAAACACCATACCTATTTTCAACATATCGTCACACAAGTTGAAACCAGAAGAAACAGCTGTCCTAAGTAGAGGACTGTCCTTCGTACCCAATACGAACTGCAACAGGTTTAAACTGATGCAAGACATTTTTTCCTTTTTTAGGAAGATTCGCCTTAAAAAGTTTTTCATGGGCAGAGAGGAAGGCGAGCTAGATGGTAACCTCTCAGGATGTAAATTAAAATCTACCTTTACACCCACTCTGGAAATGGTAGGTGCAGAAGTATCCATCTTTGAAAGATCTGTCCTCAATGATATGAATAAAATTTTGAAATACAACTATCACAGTAAACCCAATCTGACAGCTGTTGAGAGTAAGGCACTTATGGAACTTCACAACACACCGGAGTTGACCATAAAACCCTGTGATAAAGGGGGAGGCATAGTGCTCATGGACACCAAGAAATACGAAGAAAAAATCTACCAGATGCTGAATGTGGCTGAGCATTATAGACCCATAAGATCAGGAGCAATTACAAAATTGAAAGAAACTATAGATCATGCAACCAGTAAGGCATTTGAGGAAGATGCCATATGTGAAAAGGAATACTTGTTCTTAAACAAAATGAATGCAGTAATCCCAGCTCTCTACGGTGTGCCCAAAACACACAAGAACATCCAAGATCCACCTCTACGTCCCATAGTTTCCTCAATCAATTCCTCGACAGAACCACTGTCCAAGTATGTGGACAAGTTCTTATGTCCTCTCACCACCCAATACAAATCCTACATTAAAGATACAGGGGATATTATCAAAAAACTGGAAAATGTACCCTATGACCCCAAGAACGAAATTATGGTCACTCTGGACATCGAAGCACTATATACAAATATACCGCAACAAGAGGCAATAGAGGCGGTTAAAACACTCTTAGAAAGATCACCAGGAGAAAGACCTAATGAGTTTATAATTGAATGTTTGGAAATAGTGCTAAAAAATAATTACTTTGAGTTCAGAGGGGACCTATATCAACAAACTAAAGGTACCAGTATGGGGGCATCATGTGCCCCCAGTGTGGCCAATATATACATGGGGGAATATGAACTCAAACACATTTTCAATGAAATTGCCCCCTTCTATGAGAATGTCAGTCAATGGCATAGATTCATCGACGACATTTTCTTTATTTGGCGTGGAGACAAAGAAACTCTTGACATGTTCATCAACTGGCTTAATGCCAGTGATAAAAATCTAAAATTTACCAGCAACATCAGCACCACATCAGTTGAGTTTCTGGACATCACAATACAGGAAGAGGAGGGTAGGATCGCAGTTGGGTTTTTCAGAAAACCCACCTCCAAAAATACAATATTGTCACACACAAGTTACCATCCTAACTGCCAAAAGGACTCTATTCCGTTTGGAGAGTTTCTACGCATTAGGCGTAATTGCTCAAACATCAAGGACTTTGATAAACATGGAGAAGACCTTAAACAGAGACTGCTTGAACGAGGATACCCTAAGCGATTAATAAGAACAGCATACAAAAGGGCACGATATTACAACCGGGATGCCCTATTAGCAGGGAATCCCCGCTCAAAGAATGACAAGTTGGTATGCGTTGTGAACCACTCGACCTTAAATTTTAAAATAAAAAAGGTCTTGAACAAGAATTGGCACATTTTAAATACTGCGGAGGAATCCGAAACTATTCAAAAACCAATTCTTGCATTCCGCAGAAATCGTAACCTAAAGGACAGCCTCGTGCACACCAGGCCTGTACGACAACAGACTAATTCACAAACCACCTTAGTAGGCCCACAGATCTTGGGAAACCACAAATGTGGCACATGTGTTGCATGTGACAGTGCAATTGTATCTGAATTTTGGCAGTACCAAGGAAAGAGGGGTAAACTGCGAGACTTCACCAACTGTAAAAGCCAGAACCTGATATACCTCATATTATGTCCTTGCGCCCTAGGCTACGTAGGTGAAACGGGTCGTGAGTTCAGAACACGATACAGTGAGCACAGGTCTGCTATTAGAACTAAGAAACTACTAAGCCCAATGGTACAGCACTGCATGGAGTTCCAACACAATGAAAAAGAACTCAGATGGCTAATACTAGAAAAAGTCAAGCACATTGCGGGCAAAGACATCCAAGATGTCAGGAAGATACGGGAGACCTACTGGATCTATACCTTGGATACAGTTAAAACGGGCCTTAACGAGGAAATTTTGTGGCACACAGGATAAAGCCTCTACAGACCGCCTTATTTGCCCCCTGTATGATTACGAAAAGACTATAAGACATTGGCAAAAAGCACATGGAGTCTTTTGACTTAAGCAGGAGTAGACAAAAGGGTTATTTGGTCTATCTTCTGACAGCTTGGATAACTTGCCATTTTGCACTAGGCACAGGACCTCTCCAAAAACCATTGCAGATGATCAACCTGCACAAATAAAGATAGGTTGTAAAGATAAGATTGGATCGTACGTGTGACAGAGAAGCCAACTACACCTCGCCTACTAACCGCTTTTGCCTGCTCATGGCTAGATAGACTAACAGGCTAAACAGCAAGACAGGCCAACTGCTGTACATGCAGCAGACCAGTGTCTGGATTTCGGAAGTACTTTATTTCCATAAGTATGCCAGCATATACCACAACAGATAAGTTAGATTGCCTCAACTGTTGGCTATGTTGGGAATTAGTCAAAATAAGAGTTATCGATGGCATAAGAAACTGTCATCTAACAAAATACCTCCACACGACCCGATCTTAGAATAAGGTGTCGTATTGCGATAAAGTATCATTAGTTACATGAATTACCCTTCATTGGACCGAAATATGTTTGACCAATATTTATTAGAGAATAATTCCCTGGGGTACTAGCACGATTAAACAGACTTGGCTGCTGTATAATTGCGAAAGACCAAACCCAAAATGGCGGCGGAGTTTGCTAACAACAGACCACCATCCTGAGTATGCATCATTTGCCAACCACTGGTAGGATAATATCTTAATAATTGGATGACAAATCCCCGGATACTTTGCAAACAATCCCAATGGCAAAACGGGCATTATAAAAGACTCATTCCATCCAAGCAAGCTCAGTGATTACCCTATTAAGATGGAATTGATCTGGCTGCCACAAAACAGAGCATGACCCAATTCAAAATGGCGGCGGAGTTTTCGTTTAACAACAGATTACCATTCCCATTATCATTTATTTGCCAGCCACTGGTGTGGCAATATCTTGAAAACAAGATGACAAATCCCCGGGATTATCGGTGACAATCCTAATGGCAAAACGAGCGTATAAATGTTTCACTCCATGTAGATAAATACAGCGATTACCCTTACAAGATGGAACCACAAGAAACAAAGGCATTTGGGGCGGAGCGCATGTTGGCGCGCAGGAGAACATGTGACTTTACATCGCAGCTGCCGGAAATTAGTAAGCCCACACCGCTTTAAAAGGGAGGAACTTTTCCGCCACCGCACTGGATGCTGAAGCCCGTGATGCGAGTTACAGAAATAGACCATGAAATAGCCGACAGGTAAGGCACCGAGCTAGAGAGAATATAAGTCTAGCACCCTTGAGAGTTAGGTAGATTTAAGTTCGCTTTCGCTGACTGAGTATTTGACAAATTCGGAGTGTAGGAAACTAACATCTAGTAAAGTACGCGGGGCCCAGTAAATCATAGTGGCAATCCCTAAGCAAACGCAAAAGAGTGGCTGATATTAGTGGGATAAGATTATTTAGGGGACCCCTGAAACTATCAAGAGGGCTAAAACGATAACAAATACGGAAAAGGTATTAGCAGTCATGCAAATATAGTATATAGTCCATCAGTACGCACATACTAAAAATATCCTGTTATCTACTAGATCACCATAGAAGAAAGATAGATATCAGTCAACACGGTAACTGTACTACGCTACGAAAAGAATTTACGGGATAGACCAATACTACGCTGTTCCTTAGAAAACGCTTGTGGAGGTAATCGCAGAAATACATACATAACAACAAGATCTAAATTGTTTAATTATAACTTTTTCTAAATGCTATTCGAATTTTTACAGCTTCATGAGCAGCCCCTAGGGGCTAGTGAGCCATCAGCACTACGAGAAAGGCTTTGAAAAGCAAATCCGAATATATGATCCAAATAAATTCATGAGGAAATGTGCAACCGACAATTAGGATCGTAATACGGTCCCATTAAGGTATTTACATAATAGTTCAATTTCTCACAAGCGGAATTGAGAGAGCACATAGAAGTAGTGGAACATGGAATAATAATCATATAATATCTTTTTGCAGTATTTGATTACATTGTAAAAAGGAAAAGGACGTCATCAGCTACATCGTTTGTGGGGAAATTTCTCACTACGTGCGGAATACCGGAATACAGGTAGTTCCAAATCCCTTACTTTTGTATGATTATGCATAACAGATTATGGAGACCAAAGTAAGACTCTTAATAGAGGATACAGGTCAATAGAGAGAGATAAATTGTTCTCTGTTTAAAATGACGTTTTACCTGCACTATATATCACTTTTGCCTATTCTTTCTACTCTTTGATTTCTCAATACACACCACTTTCAATTTAGTAGGGAGCCATATAGCGACAGGCACGCTAGCCAGTTTGACAGAAGTGGAAATTCTTGGTTTTTAATTGTAGCTTGTAGAGAATGAAGCCAGCATTCTCCTGTGGGACACATAAATGTATGAAATTAACCGCTGATATTCTCCAATTGTTTTACAGAACACTAATCCCCTCATCCTTGCCCGCGATAAACTCGCAAACATAAAGGTCCTGAAGAAGGTGGCAAGAAAAGAAATTAGATCCACCGAAACGTGCGTCGACCAAGATAGAGTGTCACACCCTAGTAATTGGCACCATAATCTAAGGGTTGAGTAATCAGCCGAGCTCTGGCCAGTCCAGCAACATCGATGGTGCACATCTGGGGTGGAGTGTGAATGCGTTGTATGACAGTGACATGTATGTGGTATGAATAGAGGAGTGATTGTTGTGGGGATTTCTCTCAAAACTATAGGGGAGAGGTTTTTACAATGAGTATTAGTTTATATCTTCAAGTACATTGTTGAGAATATGAATTAAGCACAGTAATTGAATACATCATTGTACAAGGCGTGTTTATGAACAAGATGAAATTTGTAAATAATGTATGTATATAAAAAAATGAATATGAGCAAAGACGTATCATAAAAATAATTTATATAAAAAACAAAAAAATAAATATATGAGTTGAAATGCTTAAACACAACTGACTGTCTCTTTTTCATGTGAACCCACAAGAAATCAACTATTAAGTGAAAGAAATAGAGGTCTAGAGGGATACCGTTCAATTTTTGTTTCACAGTGTCTGATTCCCAACTTACCACCACCCAAATCAGATCCTAAACAAAAGGAACATTTTTCATTAACCCGGAAACAGGAAATCTTCGTATCAAACTGCTTCACAAACGCAAACCTGAGTCAGAGGACATACATTATAAGATTCCTCTAAAGAAGAAGAATGTCGGTGCTAACCCTTCTCCACCTCCTTTTCCACCACGTTCCCCTACACCTTAACCACCTTCTCCAGTATTGGAACATTCACTTATCACACCACACAATTCTCCACACTCGCAGCCTGATGATGATGGAGACGATGGAGATATTCAGTTACATGTAGATCCTTGGAAAACTATGCCATTGATCCACCTACAGATAATGACCCAGACTTTTACCCAGCAAAGCCTTCCCCTCCTGACGACAATGTAGGTTATTTAGAGTTGCTTGCCAGGGCTGCACAATATCATGGGGTGCAACTACATAAATAATCCTTAGAAGAGGATTTCTTGTTTGAAACTCTGTCTAGTACACACAGATCTAGTCTGACTTTTCCTTTGCTCAAAGGCATGATGAGACATGCTAATGATGTTTTTAAAGACCCTGTTTGTACCCTTATTCTAACTCCCAGGATAGATAAAAAGTATAAGCCTGCTCCTTCTGGTCCACTCTTCATTAAAGGACAACTACCCCTAAACTCACTTGTTGTCTCCAATGCCAGTAAACAGGCTAATTCACAAACCTCCAGACAGTCAAAATTAATTGATTTCTCTGGCAAACGAATAGCTGCCCAGGCGGCGGATCATTGGCACATCACCAACACCTAGGCCCTCAGGTATGATAGAGCGCACTGGCACAAAATGGAGCAATTGCTCCAATATATCCCAGATGAGTCCAAAGCTAAAGCACAGGATTTAGTACAAGAAGGAACGCTCATCTCCAATTCCTCTATTAGATGTGCCTTAGATGCTGCCGCCACTGCAGCTCGAGAGAGTAACACTAGTGTGTTACTCAGGAGACACGCCTGGTTAAGGATTTCCGGTTTCAAACATTAGGTACAGCAATTCATCTTGAACACTTCATTTGATAAAGATCATCTTTTCGGGTCTGAAGTTGATCAGGCTTTAGAGAAAATGAAAAAAGACACTGAGGTAGCAAAGTCTAGGGGAGCTCTACAGTCTCCTTCAAACCGGGGCTCCTTTCGTCGCTCCTTTTATCGTGGAGGGGGGGTCTAAAACTACATCTTCAGACACTTATGTTTCCTCCTATAAAGGCATCAATCAGCCTACCTTCACAAGAGGTTTCTATAGAGGAGGATATAGAGGAAACAACGGCAAGGATAGAGGAAAGGGTTCCACACCCCGTAACTCCCTTCGTCAAGCAAGCAGTGACTTACCTACTCTTACCCTGATCATTTAACACCTCCCAGGTTGGGGTGTCTTCTACAATTCCTCCCCATTTGGCAATCTACAACAACAGACAAATTGGTGTTACTAATTATCCAACATGGTTATTGCCTGGAGCTTACCACCAATCCTCCAAACATTCCACCTTGTTCTCACAACTGTCACCAGAACATTTGCACCTCCTCAAACAGGAAGCCCAGTCCCTCTTGCTAAAAGGAGCCATAGAGCCAATGCCACTACGATATCAAGGGTCAGGCATTAACTCCCTGTATTTTCTAATTTCCAAAAAGGAAGGCTCGTTAAGACCTATTCTGGACCTCAGAGAACTTAACCTCTACTTACTGTCAGAACATTTCCACATGGTGACACTTCAACAAGTGCTCCCACTTTTACAACAGGACGACTTTATGTTTACTCTAGACTTGAAGGACGCATATTTCCACATTCCAATTCACCCCACTCATCGCAAAAATCTTGGATTTGTGATGGCGGGTCAACTTGAAAGTACTACCATTTGGAGTCACCACTGCT
Organism: Triturus cristatus; assembly: GCF_964204655.1. Classification (NCBI taxonomy): domain Eukaryota; kingdom Metazoa; phylum Chordata; class Amphibia; order Caudata; family Salamandridae; genus Triturus; species Triturus cristatus. The sequence goes on from NC_140584.1 coordinate 1,203,153,143, forward strand.
CCCAGAATATTTACCAAATGCCTGGCAATAGTCGCAGCTCACCTGAGAAGACAGCATATCAACGTCTTCCCCTATCTGGACGATTGGCTCATCAAAACCAGCACTTACCAGAAGTGTCTCCAACACACTCAAGCCACAATTCACTTACTACACCAACTAGGATTTACAGTGAATGCGCTGAAGTCTCATCTGCAGCCTTCAAACACACGGACTTATTTGGGAGCCACCATAGACACTCAAAAAGCTCTAGCCTCTCCCAATGCAACCATAATTCTCAGTATTCAGTGTCTTCTCACTCAGGTTCAGCCCAACCGCTCATTACCAGCCAGAGTATTCATGCAACTACTGGAAATGATGGCGTCTTGCATCATAATCATACCCCATGCAAGACTTCACATTTGTCCCCTTCAAGAATGCTTAGCAAGTCAGTGGAACAAGTCACAGGTCAATTAACCGATCTAGTGTTGGTAGACGGCCGCACCCATCGCTTTCTGCAGTAGTGGAACCTACAAAATGTATCCAAAGGGCAGCCCTTCATTGACCCTGTTCCACAGACAGTGCTAAAACCAGACGCATCGCTCACTAGTTGAGATGCTCACTTACAGGATCACACAAGCCAAGGATTTTGGAGTCTGAAGCACAAACTTCCCCATATAGATCACCTAGAGCTACGTGCAGTGTTTCTAGTGCTCAAAGCCTTTCAAACTCACCTCGTAGGCAAAGCTGTCCTAGTCCGCATGGACAACATGACCGCTATTTACTATATACAAAAACAAGAGGGGGACACACTCTCGCCAACTGTCATGCCTAGCATAAGCCATTTGGAAATGGTCTATACACCACAAAATCTATCTCCTGGCAAAACACCTTCCAGTAGTAAACAATCAAATTGCAGATCTTCTCAGCAGACAGAAGCAGCAAATCCACGAGTGGGAACTTCATCCTCAGGTTCTCCTCCCCTACTTTCAGGAATGAGGATTTCCTCAGAAAGACCTGTTCGCCACAGCAGAAAACGCAAAATGTCCAAGCTTCGCCTCCAGGTTCCCACACCCGCTCTCCAAAGGCAATGCCCTATGGTTGAACTCGTCAAGGATATTTGCTTACGCTTTTCCACCTCTCCCACTCATTCCACTGGTAGTTCGGAAGCTCAGGCAAACATCCCTCACATTAATTCTCATAGCTCCAACATGGGCACATCAACCCTGGTTCACTACCCTGTTGGAGCTGTCAATAGTTCCACACCAAAAGCTGGATCTCACCTCCAGTCTCCTCAGTCACAGCCATGGAGAAAACAGGCATCCAAATCCCAAAGAACTCAAGCTGGCGATCTGGCTCCTGAAGTCATAGATTTTGGATATTTACACTTACCACCGCATTGTATGAATATCCTAAAATAAGATAGAAAGTCTACTACTAGGGCATATTATGCAGCAAAATGGAAGCGATTTGTTATCTATTGTAACAATAACAATCTCAATCCTCTTGATACTTCTGTACAGAACATCATCTGTTACCTGTTACATTTACAGCAATCTGGACTAGCCTACACATCCATTCGTTTACATCTAGCAGCAGTAGCTGCATACCTACAAAACAGACAACACTTATCTCTCTTCCGAGTACCTCTGATTAAAGCCTTTCTAGAAGGGTTAAAAAGAGTGATACCACTAAGAGTCCCACCTGCACCAGTGTTGAACCTAAACATAGTACTTACAAGGCTAATGGATCCACCATTTGAACCAATGCATAGGTGCCAATTACAATTCCTCTCATGGAAGGTTGCTTTCCTCATCGCAATAACTTCACTGAGAAGAGTTGGTGAACTCCAGGCATTAACTATACAAGAGCCTTTCTTTCAGCTTCAAAAAGACAAAGTGGTTCTTCGCACCAATCCTAAATTTCTCCCTAAAGTAATTTCTGCCTTTCATATCAATTAATCGGTTGGGTTACCTCTGTTCTTTCCTCAACCTGATTCTATAGCAGAATGAGGTCTACCCACTCTTGATGTTAGAAGAGCTTTACTATATTACATTGGAAGAACAAAAGAATTTCGGGGAAAAAAAAACAACTTTTTGTTGCTTTTTCTCCACCACACAAAGGCAATCCCATATCTAAACCAGACATTGCAAGATGGATCGTAAAATTTCTCCAGACATGTTATCAGAAAGCAAAAATAACTTTGCTGATACCCCCTAGAGCGCATTCCACTCGCAAAATAGGGGCTACTATGGCCTTTTTAGGGAATATTCCCCTAGCTGACATCTGTAAGGCAGCAGCATGGTCCACTCCGCACACATTCACCAAACACTATTGTGTAGATGTGTTAGCAAGGTAGCAAGCTAATGTAGGACAAGCAGTCTTTAAACACTGTTTCAGACAACTACAACAATTACAGGTTAGCCACTGCTGTGGGAGTATACGGCTCTATAGTCTATGCAAAGCATGTTATCTATAGCTCACATGCCTCGAATGGATAATCTTACTTACCCAGTAAGCATCTGTTCTTTGCATGTAGAGCTGTAGATTCACATGCGCCCACCCGCCTCCCCGGTCTCCTGCAGTTGTTGCAGTTTCTCAGTACACATATATACGCATTGACATCTCTATTGTATACTTTAGTAACTCCATTCTTACCCTCTGTGGGAAAACAATCTAACAATGGAGTCGATGCCCATGCACACTATCACCGAAAGTAGGAGTCTCCTTACCTCGTGACTGGAAAGTCTTCTTCGAAGGAAAACAACTTGCAAACATCCGGACCCAACACTAAATGGCAGGAGTATGCAAAGCATGTGAATCTACAGCTGTACATGCCAAGAACAGATGCTTACTGGGTAAGTAACATTATCCTTATAGGTCATGGTGAGTTAGATCTTTCACGGCCCAGATGACTTTAGGGCCTTTCTGGCTCAAACTATCCATGAGGGGCAGGATGCAGCAAAATAGATTATATGTGGAGGCCTAAATACCACAGACTGCATTGGCGGAGCAGTTGCCACCCATGTTGGGCTTCGAAGGCACACCTAGATTACGCTGGCCAGCTTTTCTGTAGATGTGCAGCGATCACTGATGGACATGCCCTGCCATGGATCAAGACTATGTGGAGTGTAGGCGGACTCTGCACTGAAAAGCATTAAAGACCATACACCACTGCACACTCCTTGGCACTACTGCCTCCTTTGAGACAATTCCCCATCAGTTCCCTGAATTTAGGAGACATTTCTGGGTCTTAGCCTATAGACAACTGCAGCCTTCCCAGCCAGTGATGCAGCAGACCACTCAGCCCTTTCCTGGCCATGGACCTGTAACTAGAAGACATTGTACTGGACAGTAGGGGCACTATTCCTCCAACTCCTCACCCCTCACTGCTGTGGGTACCAAGCTGGTTTAGTGTCTTCTCAACGACTTGCATCAAACCAGTGCAAGGCAAGCATCATTATTTCTTCCCAGGTTAGCGATCCATCCGGTCTGACCGATGGGTCTTACAGATTATTCAGAGGTACGATGCTGTGCCTTTTATTCCCTCACCATGCACTCTAACCTTGCCCCCCACACCAGAACATCTGTCCATTCTACTGCATGAGTTGCATCTCTTACTCTCCAAGGGTGCCATTAAATGGGTACCGGACTCTGAGAGAGGTGAGAGCTGTTATTCATGCTGCTTTCTTGTACTGAAAAAGAACAGGAGGTTCCAAACTACCCAGGACCTTTGTCCTCTAAACCAGGACAGGTTCAAAAAGCTCACAGTGGCTCCAATTTCGGTTTGCCCCGGACCAAGGAGATTAGATGGTGTCCCTGGACTTGCATGACTCATATTTTCATATCAAAAGCCAAAGTATCAGAAACCGGTCCTAGGAAGCTTGTTTCCTGTCCAGGGAAGACATGGCTTGGCAGTTCGGGCTGGACTGTTCCCATGAGGCACAGGGTCAGACTGATTTGCATATGGCCATGTCTGAACTGGGGTGGCAGAGTGGGCTAAAGAACAGTGATGGATCAAACCCAGATCTGTTGACTGGGGGTGAGTGCTTGCAATGTTCAACACTCCGTCCATCATTTCCTTTGGTTTTGCTTTGTTCGCCATAAGTTGGCAGGGTATATCCAGACGTGGGTCCCTTGCTCACTTTGCCACTGGATTCAAGCAAGCCTGGCTGAAGACGGCTGAAATGCCAGAAACCGGTCCTAGGAAGCTTGTTTCCAGTCCAGGGAAGGCATGGCTTGGCAGTTCGGGCTGGACTGTTCCCATGAGGCACAGGGTCAAGACTGATTTGCATATGGCCATGTCTGAACTGGGGTGGCAGAGTGGGCTAAAGAACGGTGATGGATTAAACCCAGATCAGTTGACTGGGGGTGAGTACTTGCAATGTTCAACACTCCGTCCATCATTTCCTTTGGTTTTGCTTCATATTTTCATATACCAGTTTTGTTGTCGCACAGGCGTTACCTGCACCTCAAGATGGGCCAGGAGCTCTTTTCCTTTACTGTTCTCCTCTTCGTTTTCACCTCATTCCTTTGGGGTTCACAAAACCGATAGCTGTGGTATTTGCTTGTCTTCGGAGACCAGGAGTTCCAGTATTCCTTTAACTTGCCTACTGGCTGCTGAGACAGGCTTGCCGTAGTCCATGGAAGACCACCTCTGGGCGGTGTTGGAACTTTTAACATTATTGGATTTCACCATTAACAAATCAATATCCCACCTGATTTCCTCACAGAGGTTTCTGTTATCTGGGGCAACTTTAGATATTGTGATGTTCAAGGCTTTTCCTACACTGTAATGGGCCTGAGTCATTCGGGCTGTGACCCTGATGTTTCAGGTTCAGTGCTGGATCTTGGTGAGCATGGCTCTGAGTGCCAGGAGAGGAAGAAACAGAAGAGGGACAAGGATCGAGTGGCCAGTGGTGTCTTCAAGGAGCGTGACGCAGGCTAGAAGAACCCTGAAGACTTGAAGGAGGCGACTGACCCTCCAAATCTCAGATAAGCAAGACTTGAGCTGCTGCAGTGTCTAGACAGGGACAGGTAACGCTCCTCTCACGCTCCTGGTGGGGGGGGTGGGGTGGGGGGGGGGTACGGTTAACACTGGTGGGTGCCGGCTTTCAAAAATGGAAGTCCAGGTGGGCAGGGAGGAGAAGGCATCCTAAGGTGAATGTGGGGCGTAAACGAAATCGAAAAGGAGGTTTTTCTTTTCACTGCTACTCATAAGGCCAAAGGGCCAACTTGCTGACTTATGTACAGCCCAAACTCTGAGGCTGTATTCTAAAAAGGAAAAGTTAAACTAATCCAGAGGAAAGAGAAAAGAGAGAGGTTCTCAATGAGAAAAGGAGGAAGTATAACAAAGAAAAAACGGAGATATTTAAAATAAATATATCTTTTTTTTCTTAAAGCGACCACACTTGTTGTGGTGAGAGCGAAGTCAATGATTACGCTGAGTAGTATTTTTCAAGAAGTGAAGTTTATTGCATATACGAAAGGCTCCCACGTCCTGCATGTCCCGTCCCTAGGGAGTCCAGTCTGGAGCTGCCCGAGCTGCAGTTGGACGCCATGGAGAAGGAACGTGGAATGCGAGGCAAGTTAAAAGCAAACACTTACACAGGTAAACATGGTGCAAGACTACTTACAATGAAATGTATTACGCACCATGGAATAAATGAAGGACTAAGGGCCACATACATCAAGACATGCTTTTGCGAGTCCTTAATTGCGATTTTTAAGGAATCGCAATTCAGGACTTGCAAAAGCCTATGCATGTAGGAATCGCTATAAAGATAGCGAATCCTAAACATTCCTTAATTGCGACTCGCAAATTGTGAGTGGCAAATAAGGAATGGCTTCCCATTCATTCCTATGGGTCTAAAGTCCATATGCGCAATTTGCGAGTACCAATAGTTACTCGCAAATTGCGCATGCAATTTCAAGGGTGCAAGGGTGTCAAAAGAACACCCTGTTGCCTCCCTGAAATTGTGATGTGCACCCATGCATGTGTGTGTGAACATGGAACTTTGAAAAATGCACTTTAGTGCATTTTTCAAAGTTTTTGCAAATTACCGACCATTTCAATTGCTCGGTAATTTGCAGCCCGAAATAGCGAAATCGCTATTTCACAGTGCTTCTTGCATTGCATTTAAGGAATCGCAAATTGCGATTCCTTAAATGCAATCGCAATTTGGGAAATCGCAAAAAAATTGTGATTACCGAAATTGTGCATGCCAAATAGTTTCATGCATTGCAAAAGCCGATTTTTGCGAATTGCACAGTGTGCGATTACAAAAAGCTTTGATGCACGTGCCCCTAAAAGTGTCCATGCTCATCATTACATCATCTTCCCCTTTGTGGACAAAACAAAATAAAAATAAAAATATCAGTGCACATAAAAGTCCTTATGCTGACCGGTTCTTTTGTATTGGTACATTCAGAAGAACTAGAGTCAACATATTCGTCTGAATGACCTGTCGAACTCTCCTCGTTGATCAATGAATCTGTACCAGATTCAGAAGTGTTGGTGACAGTGGTGATGCAGCGCAAAAGGGCAAATTTACATATTCTCCCTAAGTCACAGATTCGTAATCACAACAGTTCATCCATACACTCATTCATTGGTGGGGCCCATAACACCAACAAGCACTCGTCTCTTTCGAATCCATACATAGGAGAAAAAGCGCTGGACATGTGGGTACCTTATTAGCTATCAGGATTAATTTTCTTTACATTATATACATTTTATACATATGTACCTACAGAATCCTGACCTTAACATCAAGGCACTCCACCACTCGGTCGATGGACCAATTAGTTGGACTGGTTGATGGTGAATTAGAACCAGCTAAGACACAATTAAAGCCTAGGAAACATTTGATTATTTCTGTAATCAATTAAAGAACCACAAACTCATGTCTTATTAATTCAATTTTGTTTATCTAATAATAATTGTTCTCTGCATTGGCATTTATGCACTACAGGTCATAACATAAATTCAGTTTTATTTCAAATAGAAATCAGGCATCTAGTAAATAAGCATGAATTTATAAAGCACAGTTAATTAGTTACCCATTGATAAGCTTCGATGACTTTCCGAATAAAAGAAAGATATCCACATTCACTGGTATAATCTCCAGGATAGGCTGTCCGACCCACAGCAAAGAACAACCCGTCAGATGAAATAACTTCCCGGAAATCGAAGAAACCCAAGGCAAACCATGGAAATCTTCATCAGCTCAATGCAGACCCAACGCCATGAAAGATCAGCCCGATGACCACCCCCGTTTGGCGGATGAGGGCTTATATACCTTTTTCCCTCTTGCTTCATGCTAACATGCAACAATTTTTGGGCTAGAGAAATGTTCTGATTGGACAGTTCGGGGTTATCTTAGAGTTTTTCTAAACTGTTCATTCGGCTCCCAGGCAAAAGTTGCAACTGTAACATTCAGAGGAAGAGAAGTCATTCCTCTACAGGTTCTGCATTGTCCCTTCAGCTGCTTTCACACTGTCCGTCAGTTGGCAGGCAACCACGTCCATATCCTTGACAAGGAACACGGTGTCACAGCTCTGGGGTCATTTGGAGATCTCCATAGCCATCCGATTCTGCGCAGAAACCATCGCGCTCACATGGTGGCGTTCGTAGTAGAGACTCCATCTTGGGTACTGCGGCCTAGTAGGCCTGAATGCCAACTTCAGCAAAAACAGACATAACTGTAATTAAAATATAGAAATGGAGATTCTAATGTTTAAACGCACTCTAATTCCAAAATATATATTATTATTCACCTAGCTTGTAGGAACATTTAAAGCGATAATACTCACAATTTTGTGTTCTTGGAAGCACAAACAATCACAAAGCAACATAGATCATGCAATTTTCTATATCACCACAATCTAAGGTTAGTTTTGTGTACCATAATTCATTAATTATTCTGCCATGCAATTAGCATTTTAGTCCCATGTGTATCTTGTGTTTACCAAGGTGTAAAAGTTGATTAGTAAATTTCACTGCAAACCAATTAGTGCAAGTTAGATTTAGAATGATTACGTTATTAATTTCATGCAAATTAGAGGAGGTGTATAAAATTTAGTTTTACCTGCGCCATCAGTGGGAACAGGAGATCTGGCCCCACGTGAAAGACAAACCCCTCCTAAGTGACATTTGGAGCTTTCCAACGCAAACCAGCCATGAGAGACTTCACCAGTCTTGTGTGCGGGTACTCTACCTGCTTGATTGTGTGCTTTATTTTCAGCCGCGGCCAGGTGCAGCCGGATGAGTGAGGTGCAGCGTGCAGGGCTGGGGCGCTGGCACTCGGAGTCGCCAGGTCTGAGACACTACCGTGTAAAAATAACAACTGTAGTAAGGTAAAATGTAATGGCCATGTGGATTCTGGCATGCTCTCTGTCACTGCACCGAGATTTGAGACTTGTGGGGCCTCCGTATTGTTTGTGGTGCAGCAGTGCTTGTTGATCTCCGCTGCCAAAGGACATCCGATCACTCAAGGTGAACCCTGCACGTGCAGAAACCTGCCCATAAGACAGCAGAGTGTATGAAGCATCCGGAGCCCACCGCGCATGTGTATCCGCGGTCACCGTGCCACATCAATGTAGCTTCAGTTCTCCTCTCAGTGGCATCCTATTATTTGGTGAGTGAGTGCTGTCCCATCTGGGCAGCCACGGAACACTCTTCTGGCTGCCAGAATCTTTCTTTCCCTTTTTAGGTCTCGCCTGAGCCAGCGCATGCGCTGGTCTGGCGAGACTTATTGAGAGGGCTCCAAAAAGTGCTACCAGGCCAGCCTAGAGCTACAGTGCAGGTGCGCGGGCGCGCGTGCTTTACTGCGATTACTTTCACTTTCGCGGCCGCTTTGATGTTTGATCGCGATCACTTTCGCGGCCCTGCAGCCGCTTGGCATAGCCAATAGGTCTCGATTTGGGAACTTATAAGTATTTAGTTATGCAACTGTTGCATGGCTAAACACTTCTAAGGTCCCATAGGCGAGACCTGTTGGCTGTGCCAATGCTTGTGTCTACATGACCAGCATTCTTAGGATGGTTGGCTGAGAAACCGGGACTGGCCGAGAGCCCGCTTTTTGAGCTGGAGTCAGTTGTCAGTTTTTTGTTAGTTTATCTCACATTGTGTAGTGAGTGCAACACAGCAAGACACTTTCCTCAGAACATTTTATTGACATCCTTCAAGAAGTCTTGCACCCATGTGAACGAGAAGAGGAGGGGGGCCTTTTACCGTACATATTTCGTTGACATTGTTTTCTTCACAGTCATTCTGAAACCATGATTTAAACTACATGCAACCACCCAAAAAGTTAACACTCTATTTTGTGTAGCTACAAGTACAAAGAAACGCACAGAACTGCAAAATGAGTGACGCAGGCAGGTTGTGTAGATGAGTGTGCTGCAAAACCGAGCTGTCCTTGCTATGCAGCCTTGAAACGAGTACCGTCAGCATTCCGGGCGCGCTGCAGAGGTTACAGGAAGTGCATCCGTTCTATTCTTATCACTTGAAAACAGATTGTTCACCGTAGAGGCATTATTACACTTCCTGTTACCACGAGGCGCATCCCACTGCTATATAATGCGCGAATCTAGCAGGGTCCCACGCCTTCCATGATCCCATAAAGCATGTCACGAGCTTTCCTCTCCCTTCCAGCCTTGGTTTTTAATTTTTGGGTGATTGATTGTGTAGGAGAGTAGGGTCTGCTATCCTATGGTCACCCCAAACTTTTGCTTTTTGCTTCACTAGTTTTTGACATATTGAGGCTGTGGGCCTGCCAATCAGACCCCCAGCCTGCTGTTCTCTCTACTAAATTAAAACTATGCACCCTAGGTGCATAACCAATTGGAAGTGGATCACCCTGTCGGCCCCTGTACCAGTGTACACTAGGTACCCAGGGCATTGGTGTACCCAAGGCCTGCCAAGGGCTGAAGCATGTATTATGCCACCCCAGGCTTGGCCTAACAATTTGACACAACTGGCTGATCACTCAGCTGGGGTAAGTTGGTGTAATCACCTCTTACTTAGGTGTAGTATACCTATACCTAACCTTAAATGGGACACCTGGTAACCTATAAGTCACTCCTATGGCAGGCCTTAACAATCCTGAAGGCAGAGTGCTTGGTTCCATGTGAGATGGTGCTCTGGCATGAGCTGAGCCTGTCTGCAGTGGTCGGAACAACTTCCTTCTACTGTTTCCAGATATCGTCATACCATATACTCTTAAGTGCATTATGAACCTCGCGGTTAAATGCTATCTTTGGTTTGGCTTTATCAAAACATGTCGAGTAAGGTGTCATACGAATTGGAATACTAACCCCTCGCCAATTCTGGCGACGGGGTTAGCATTCCACCCTTCTAGAGGGACACGACATGTACAGTACCTGAAACCCGGGTAAAATCAGACATAGCCTCAGCTCCACAAAATGGATGCTGCCACCACAGACACAAGTCTGCCCTCCTGCTGCTGGGAGTCCTTCCAGCTTGGGAGGTGTGGACAAAGGGTTTCCTGCCAGGGGAGGTGCGTGCACCACCCCAGACAGGATTTTGTGTATTGGTCAGGTAGGGCTTGAAAGAAACCAGACATGCCTGTGGCTCACAAGGAGCCTCGGTGCATATGCCAGTTCAAACCGGTCCTGGGGCACACCAGTCCCGGGCCTGGGGCGAGCTGGACAAAGGATTGGGGGTGTAACCACCCCCCTTCCTGGTCCCACCCATAGGGAGGGACCTAGCAGGTAGTCCGGCCCCTAGAATCCGCTTAAAGGTAGGAGCTGTGTCCTAAGACTTCAGACATCCTGGAATCAACTTAACACTAAGAAGAAGACGGGAACTTCGACGCTCTGCTGCACAGAGGACTGAAGCCAATCTCCCCTGTGGTCAGGGAGTGACCACCTTGCTAACGCAAGCACCATCCAGCGAATCAACGTCTGCTTTGCCGCCGCCTCCCGCCAGAGCCCGAGCCCAGAGATCGACAAGACCTAGACCTCCAGACCTCTCACCGCCCGATCCACAGTCCCTGAAAAGAGGAGACCTGTGGAGGCACCGAGACACGTGGAGCCAGCCATCTTGGAACGACTACGACAAGCTGACAAGCGCAACAACCGAGGCTCCCTCCAATTTGTGCTTTGGGATCTGAGAAGCCCAACACCCGAGCAGCATCTGCACCAAAGGTGAGCCCTCCAGCATCTCCACGATCTGCGTGGGGCCCTTCTGCATTTTGCCACTCGACGCGCCTAACCGGTTGCTGGCCCGCTGGCTAGTAGCCATCTTGGCGACGAACTTCAAGAAATACACCGCTGGTCTGGTTGCTCCAGACTGGCCCTTGCTCCCCTCCAAAGGAGCAGTCCTTCTGACCTTGCTGGTCAGAACCATCAGCTTATTTCATCTCCTACAACAATTGCTTTTGCCAAGGCTTGTTTGCTTCGATCAAGTCGCCGACACCGCCGACAGCGAGAGCCTTCATGGGACAGCTCGTGAACCGACTCCTGGACGTCGTCGACCTCCAGGGACCACGTGGCTGCAGAGACAAGCTACACCTTTCTTCCTGTTTGCACCCGACATTGCCTGGTACCCACCTGGTGCCACGCTGGTCACTGGCTAGTGACTGTGAACACTGTCCCCTCTGCTTACAGGTCTTCAACATCTCCGATCCACTCTTGGATCCACTGCATCTCTCCCGGACCGACCGCCTGCAGCATCTTTGTCTTCAGGCTCCACGGAACAGATAGAAGAAACCCGACGCACTTCGAGGCCTATGCACCCGCTTCCTGTGGGTGAGGTAAAGCTGGCACACCTGTGCCCAAGTGTAGTATTACATCTCTAGTGCCTGTGTTCCAAATCTTGAGTTCCTAGTCCATCCGGAAGATCCTCTTTGCAGTAACTTTGTACTTTTTACGCACCCATTGAAACCTATGGGAGCACGTGTGTGACTATTTGCTCTGCACACGCCACCCGTGGACCTCCTGGTCACTAACTGACGTTAGCTCCTTGTAGGCCCAGCGATTCTAGAGGCCCTAGGCCTTTTCCCTTTTCTGTTCGTGGTACTTATACCACTATTTTAGTATATGGTTCGAGTGGCCACCAGGGCCTATCCATATAAAGTGCAACTTCTGTGTATTCTGTGATAATCTTGTTTGACGATTTGTGCTCCAGTGCTCATAAAGAGACTAGGGGTTACTTTGAGAAATAAATACATATATATTTTGAATATATATCTGTGTGGTGTCCTTTCATTGGTATAAAAGGGGGTTGCATTTGGTAAAACAGCTGGCTTAACACGCTCCACGAGTTTAGCCTCAAAGACTGCTTAGCCTACGCTACCACTAGGGCAGCTAGTCCGAAAAGGTTGACTTACAACCACACCATAAGGGTTGCTTGGCATGGTACAAGGTGATCACTTTAACTAGTGAGCATCATATACCAGGCCAACTTCTCACATTGGTGAGCAGCGGTTGGATTTGAGCTTGCTGTGTTTTACCATTGTAATCTCGTGGTTACCAATTGAAAGATCACATAGGTACCTGTAGGTACATATAAAACAAGATTAGATATACATAAGTTCTACTGAACTTAGTTGTTGTAGAGCAAAGGGAGTAGCACACCCTGACTACAACTACTAGATAGGTTTAGTAGGGTAACCCAAGTGTAGGTAGACTGCAACACATCCACCCACACTTAAGAGCAATGGCCGGGGCAGAGGGGTCCACTGTACCCATCTCTGTTGAGAGTGACCCCCAGAGGGCACCATCCAGCTTTGCTACCCTTAACCAGAATGAGCTCAGGCATTTGGCAACTCTTAGAGGCCTTAAACAGCCCAAGAACCCTACCTCTGCTGAGCTCAGAGAACTCTTACAAAATGATGAGAATCAGAGAGAACTCAGGAAAGCTTCCCAGTTAGCCCCCTTAGGGTCAGGAACAGGAGGCCCCCCTTCTGAAGATGCCACAGAGGTACCCCCTTCCAATAGCCATCCCTTAGATGAGCACCATACTACAGAGGAGGAAAGTGATGGGGATACAGAAAGTGGTGAGGATGAAGGGAGAACTAGCCCAGTGCCAAGTGTTATACTTGGCCCAGCTAAACTAAGGCTATTGGGGACTGACAATGGGTTTACCCCATTGGATCTCCCCAGTGGACTTAACACAGGGCTTGGGAGGCAAAGGAATCGCTCAGGTGACTCCAATGCTTCTCATGGCTCTAGAGGCTCTCAAGGTCACTCCAGGAAAAGGATGACCACCCCTCAGAGGAGGGAACATGAGGCCAGAATGCAGGAAGCCCAGCTGAGGATCAGGAAGCAGGAGCTAGAAGTAGCCCTGATGGAAGAAAAACTGAACAAGGCTAGGCAACCTAGAGAGAGTGGGTCTATACCCACTGGTGGCAGCATTGTCCCTAAGGACAAAGATAGGGTCTTTGACAATAGGAACCTGTCTAAGGTTGTGCCCCCCTACAAAAGTGGGGATGACATCCACAAATGGATAACTGCTCTTGAGAGAGCCTGCAAAGTACAGCAGGTTCCTGAAGACCAGTGGGCAGCAATCCTCTGGCTCTCCTTTGAAGGAAGAGGCAGAGACAGACTCCTCACTGTTAGAGAAGAGGATGTCAGAAACTACAGAGTCCTGAAGAGTGTTCTGGTAGATGGGTTAGGCTTAACCACTGAACAGTACAGGTTAATGTTCAGAGACACCCAAAAGACACAGACTCAGGACTGGTCTGAATATGTTGAATGTGCCACTAAGGCTTTGGAGGGTTGGTTGCTGAGAAGTAAGGTATCTGATTTTACAGGATTGTATAATTTGATGATGAGAGAACAGATTTTAAATAACTGTCAAAACCAGCAACTGCATCAACACTTGGTTGACTCTGATCTGACCTCTCCCCAAGAATTGGGAAAGAAGGCAGACAAATGGGTCAGAACCAGGGTTAAGCAAAAGAACCAGAACCAGGGCCAAGGGGGTGATCAGAAGAAAACAGACCAAAAGGGTGGAGATCAGAAATCTAAAGACCAGAAGTCTTCAACAGGGCCCCAAACTACTGCTAAGGAGGGTGGGTCCCAACAACAGTCCAAAAAGAAGAAAGAAGGTCAAAAGAAACCCTGGTGCAATCATTGCAAAAATACAACTCACTGGACTAGTGATTGCAAAAAGGGTGGAGCCCCCAACCCTGTTGCCCCTAAGGCACCTGCTCCCAGTACTACTGTTAGCAGTGTTGGTCCCCAGACAAAGGGTGTAGTGGGAATCACTATGGGAACTGAAGGAGATTCTGACTTAGACAGAACCCTGACACAGGCAGTCTTGATCTGTGATGGGGACATTGGTTTGTCCCTGACTGTGAGCCCCAGTAACCTGGGCAAGTACAGACAGACTCCTTTAATTAATGACAAAGTGGCTCAAGCCTACAGGGACACATGTGCCAGTGTCACTATGGTGACACCAGGCTTTGTGGACCCTGGACAGTACATACCAGGTGAGAACTACCTGGTGACCAATGCCAGCAATGCCACTACTTCACATAGTGTGGCAGTTGTTAACTTCTCATGGGGAGGGGTAACTGGCCTCAAAAGGGTTGTGGTTAGTGCAGACCTCCCAGTAGAATGTTTGTTGGGCAATGACCTAGAGAGTTCTCTATGGTCAGAAGTGGAGTACAGGACTCATGCAGAGATGTTAGGTATATCATCACATGTCCTTGCTGTGACCAGGTCACAGGCCAAAAGGTGCCTCACTGAACCTCAGGTCTTGGATCCTGGAACAATGGACCAAGCACCTACCAAGAAGAAGAACAGGAGGGTCAAGGCTGTGCCTTCCCCCCTGCCTCAGAGTGATGATCAGCCTTCCCAGGAAGCTGATCTAGAGGACCCTGAAGGAACTGTCCCTGAAGAGCTTGAACCTGATCAGGTTGAGTTTCTGGGGACAGGGGGACCTTCAAGGGCTGACTTGAGGCAGGCTCAGTTATCCTGTCCCTCTCTTGAACCCCTCAGACAGCTGGCTGCTGCTGAGGCTGCTGGGAATGCTCAAGGTACCCATAAAGTGTATTGGGATGAAGGGCTCCTTTATTCAGAGGCTAGAGACCCCAAGCCTGGTGCTACCAGGAGGTTGGTTATACCTCTGCAATTTAGGGGCTTCCTTCTTACCTTGGCCCATGACATTCCTTTAGCAGGACACTTAGGCCAGAACAAGACTTGGGACAGACTTGTCCCTCACTTTCACTGGCCTCACATGAATGAAGATACAAAGGAGTTTTGTCGCTCCTGTGTTACCTGCCAAGCCAGTGGCAAATCAGGTGGCACAACAAAGGCCCCCCTAATACCACTACCTGTGGTGGGGGTCCCCTTTGAAAGAGTGGGAATAGACATAGTGGGTCCCATGGATCCTCCCACTGCATCTGGGCGCAGATTTCTACTGGTGGTAGTGGATCATGCCACCAGGTATCCAGAGGCAATTCCCCTTAGGACCACTACAGCACCTGTTGTGGCCAGGGCCCTGCTGGGAGTATTCTCCAGAGTGGGGTTTCCTAAGGAGGTAGTATCTGACAGAGGTACCAACTTTATGTCAGGATACTTGACAGCTATGTGGAAGGAATGTGGTGTCAACTACAAGTTCACCACCCCTTATCACCCACAATGCAATGGGCTTGTTGAGAGATTTAACAAGACCCTAAAGGGTATGATCAAAGGATTACCTGAAAAGCTCAGGCGAAGATGGGACATCCTTCTACCCTGCCTTCTGTTTGCTTACAGAGAGGTCCCACAAAAAGGAGTTGGCTACAGCCCCTTTGAATTGCTGTTTGGGCACCCTGTGAGAGGCCCACTGTGTTTGGTGAAGGAAGGATGGGAGTTACCTCTCAAAAAGCCTAAGCTAGACATAGTGGACTATGTACTTGGTCTCCGCTCCAGGATGGCTGAGTATATGGAGAAGGCATCCAAAAACCTTGAGGCAAGCCAGGCCTTACAGAAAGCTTGGCATGACCAAAAGGCTGTCTTGGTTGAGTTTCAGCCAGGACAGAAGGTATGGGTGTTGGAGCCAGTGGTCCCAGCAGCACTCCAAGACAAATGGTCTGGACCCCATACAATCCTGGAAAAGAAGGGAGAGGTCACCTACCTGGTCGACCTAGGAACTCCCAGGAGTCCCCACAGGGTACTCCATGTTAACAGGCTTAAAGCATATGTTGACAGGGCAGACATGGGCTTGCTCATGGCTACAGATGAGGGATAGGAGGAAGAGAGTGACCCTCTCCCAGACCTGTTGTCTCAGAACCCTGAAGATGGCACAGTTGAAGGAGTGACCCTTGGAGGCAACCTCACTGCCCATCAGCAGACTGAATGTAGACAGGTTCTACAATCATTTTCACATATGTTTTCCTTGATACCTAGTCAAACTGACTGGTGTACCCATGTGGTGGACACTGGTGACAGTCTGCCTGTAAAGAACAAGCTTTACAGACAACCTGACCACGTCAGGGACTGTATAAAGGCTGAGGTACATAAAATGCTGGAATTAGGTGTCATTGAACCCTCAGAGAGCCCCTGGGCTAGCCCAGTGGTTCTGGTCCCCAAACCTCACACCAAAGATGGCAAGAGAGAGATGAGGTTCTGTGTGGATTACAGAGGACTCAATGCTGTCGCCAGGACAGATGCACACCCTATTCCAAGGGCAGATGAGCTCATAGACAAACTAGCTTCTGCAAAGTTTTTGAGCACATTTGACTTAACAGCTGGCTATTGGCAAATCAGATTAGCTGAGGAGTCTAAGGCCAAAACAGCATTCTCAACCCCAGGTGGGCACTACCAGTTTGTGGTGATGCCCTTTGGTCTGAAGAATGCACCTGCCACCTTCCAAAGGCTGGTGAACCAAGTCCTTACTGGGTTGGATGACTTTTGCGCAGCATATCTGGATGACATTGCTGTCTTTAGCTCCACCTGGGAGGATCACCTGATCCACCTGAAGAAGGCTCTTGAGGCTCTGCAAAGGGCAGGCCTCACTATCAAGGCTACAAAGTGCCAGATAGGGCAGAGTAAGGTTGTATATTTGGGCCACCTTGTAGGTGGAGGCCAAGTTCAACCACTGGAGAGTAAGATACAATCCATCAAGGACTGGTCCCCTCCAACCACCCAGACTCAAGTTCGAGCTTTCTTGGGCTTGACTGGGTACTACAGGAAGTTTGTTAAGAACTATGGGTCCATTGTGACTCCTCTTAATGATCTGACATCCAAGAAGATGCCCAAAAAGGTTCAGTGGACAGTAAGCTGTCAAAAGGCATTTGATGACCTGAAGGAGGCCATGTGCTCTGCACCTATCCTGAAAAGTCCTGACTACTCCAAAGAGTTTATTGTCCAAACAGATGCTTCTGAGTTGGGTGTGGGAGCTGTGCTGTCACAACTTAATGTAGATGGTCAAGACCAACCCATTGCTTTTATTAGCAGAAGGTTGACCCCCAGAGAGAAGAATTGGTCAGCTATTGAGAGGGAGGCCTTTGCTGTGGTGTGGGCCCTGAAGAAGCTGAGGCCATACTTGTTTGGCACTCACTTCAAGATTCAGACCGACCATAAGCCCCTCTTGTGGCTAAATCAGATGAAGGGTGAAAACCCCAAACTGCTTAGGTGGTCCATTTCCCTACAGGGGATGGACTTTACAGTGGAGCACCGGCCAGGTACTGACCATGGGAATGCAGATGGTCTCTCCAGGTACTTCCACTTAGGACATGAAGACGAGACTGGTCAAGGCTAGTTTAATGTCCCAGCGTTTGGGGGGGGGGTTGTGTAGGAGAGTAGGGTCTGCTATCCTATGGTCACCCCAAATTTTTGCTTTTTGCTTCACTGGTTTTTGACATATTGAGGCTGTGGGCCTGCCAATCAGACCCCCAGCCTGCTGTTCTCTCTACTAAATTAAAACTATGCACCCTAGGTGCATAACCAATTGGAAGTGGATCACCCTGTCGGCCCCTGTACCAGTGTACACTAGGTACCCAGGGCATTGGTGTACCCAAGGCCTGCCAAGGGCTGAAGCATGTATTATGCCACCCCAGGCTTGGCCTAACAATTTGACACAACTGGCTGATCACTCAGCTGGGGTAAGTTGGTGTAATCACCTCTTACTTAGGTGTAGTATACCTATACCTAACCTTAAATGGGACACCTGGTAACCTATAAGTCACTCCTATGGCAGGCCTTAACAATCCTGAAGGCAGAGTGCTTGGTTCCATGTGAGATGGTGCTCTGGCATGAGCTGAGCCTGTCTGCAGTGGTCGGAACAACTTCCTTCTACTGTTTCCAGATATTGTCATACCATATACTCTTAAGTGCATTATGAACCTCGCGGTTAAATGCTATCTTTGGTTTGGCTTTATCAAAACATGTCGAGTAAGGTGTCATACGAATTGGAATACTAACCCCTCGCCAATTCTGGCGACGGGGTTAGCATTCCACCCTTCTAGAGGGACACGACATGTACAGTACCTGAAACCCGGGTAAAATCAGACATAGCCTCAGCTCCACAAAATGGATGCTGCCACCACAGACACAAGTCTGCCCTCCTGCTGCTGGGAGTCCTTCCAGCTTGGGAGGTGTGGACAAAGGGTTTCCTGCCAGGGGAGGTGCGTGCACCACCCCAGACAGGATTTTGTGTATTGGTCAGGTAGGGCTTGAAAGAAACCAGACATGCCTGTGGCTCACAAGGAGCCTCGGTGCATATGCCAGTTCAAACCGGTCCTGGGGCACACCAGTCCCGGGCCTGGGGCGAGCTGGACAAAGGATTGGGGGTGTAACCACCCCCCTTCCTGGTCCCACCCATAGGGAGGGACCTAGCAGGTAGTCCGGCCCCTAGAATCCGCTTAAAGGTAGGAGCTGTGTCCTAAGACTTCAGACATCCTGGAATCAACTTAACACTAAGAAGAAGACGGGAACTTCGACGCTCTGCTGCACAGAGGACTGAAGCCAATCTCCCCTGTGGTCAGGGAGTGACCACCTTGCTAACGCAAGCACCATCCAGCGAATCAACGTCTGCTTTGCCGCCGCCTCCCGCCGGAGCCCGAGCCCAGAGATCAACAAGACCTGGACCTCCAGACCTCTCACTGCCCGATCCACAGTCCCTGAAAAGAGGAGACCCGTGGAGGCACCGAGACACGTGGAGCCAGCCATCTTGGAACGACTACGACAAGCTGACAAGCGCAACAACCGAGGCTCCCTCCAAGTTGTGCTTTGGGATCTGAGAAGCCCAACACCCGAGCAGCATCTGCACCAAAGGTGAGCCCTCCAGCATCTCCACGATCTGCGTGGGGCCCTTCTGCATTTTGCCACTCGACGCGCCTAACCGGTTGCTGGCCCGCTGGCTAGTAGCCATCTTGGCGACGAACTTCAAGAAATACACCGCTGGTCTGGTTGCTCCAGACTGGCCCTTGCTCCCCTCCAAAGGAGCAGTCCTTCTGACCTTGCTGGTCAGAACCATCAGCTTATTTCATCTCCTACAACAATTGCTTTTGCCAAGGCTTGTTTGCTTCGATCAAGTCGCCGATACCGCCAACAGCGAGAGCCTGCGTGGGACAGCTCGTGAACCGACTCCTGGACGTCGTCGACCTCCAGGGACCACGTGGCTGCAGAGACAAGCTACACCTTTCTTCCTGTTTGCACCCGACATTGCCTGGTACCCACCTGGTGCCACGCTGGTCACTGGCTAGTGACTGTGAACACTGTCCCCTCTGCTTACAGGTCTTCAACATCTCCGATCCACTCTTGGATCCACTGCATCTCTCCCGGACCGACCGCCTGCAGCATCTTTGTCTTCAGGCTCCACGGAACAGATAGAAGAAACCCGACGCACTTCGAGGCCTATGCACCCGCTTCCTGTGGGTGAGGTAAAGCTGGCACACCTGTGCCCAAGTGTAGTATTACATCTCTAGTGCCTGTGTTCCAAATCTTGAGTTCCTAGTCCATCCGGAAGATCCTCTTTGCAGTAACTTTGTACTTTTTACGCACCCATTGAAACCTATGGGAGCACGCGTGTGACTATTTGCTCTGCACACGCCACCCGTGGACCTCCTGGTCACTAACTGACGTTAGCTCCTTGTAGGCCCAGCGATTCTAGAGGCCCTAGGCCTTTTCCCTTTTCTGTTCGTGGTACTTATACCACTATTTTAGTATATGGTTCGAGTGGCCACCAGGGCCTATCCATATAAAGTGCAACTTCTGTTTATTCTGTGATAATCTTGTTTGACGATTTGTGCTCCAGTGCTCATAAAGAGACTAGGGGTTACTTTGAGAAATAAATACATATATATTTTGAATATATATCTGTGTGGTGTCCTTTCATTGGTATAAAAGGGGGTTGCATTTGGTAAAACAGCTGGCTTAACACGCTCCACGAGTTTAGCCTCAAAGACTGCTTAGCCTACGCTACCACTAGGGCAGCTAGTCCGAAAAGGTTGACTTACAACCACACCATAAGGGTTGCTTGGCATGGTACAAGGTGATCACTTTAACTAGTGAGCATCATATACCAGGCCAACTTCTCACAGATAGGCTTTATTTCGATACATAAAATAACTTAAAAGCAGTTCAACAGTTAAGAAAAACAGCAGAAAAAGGAAAACACTTTTCCAACAAGACAATAAAAACAATGCTTAATAAATACAATTAGTACAGTTAAGATCAGAATTAAATTGATACGGAAAGCCTTTTAGCACGAATCAACCAGGACCACTTTAAAAATTTAGACACAGCACAAACCACCAAAGTGGATGTGTCGGACAATAAAATACGCAGGGCCACTGTGTGATTGCGAGTTCCCAACTGTCTACAAAGTGGTCTAAGCCAGTACCTCCTGGGAGAGCAATAATCAGGGCATTCAAAAAGTATATGTGCCACAGTCTCGACCCGCGTGGAGCAGAGGGCACAAAAGGGGGAGGGCTGGGGGGGACAATTTCCACCGGGATATCAAATCACCTACAGGTAGGATCCCTACTCTGAATTTAAAATATAAGGCCCTATCAAAAGGAATCGAAATCATATTGAGATATGGTTTTTAAGCTACCACGTCTTTAATCCTCAAAAAGGCTACAGTTGACTTGCATTGGCGTGGATCAACAGTAAGTTTAAACGAAACCCAGTCCCAATACAATTTCTTTAGAGTGGCTTTGGGAGGGGCAGATCGAGTAGCCCAAGCTTCACCTAAGCCCAACTCCCCCAAAAGATGTTTAACGTCCCTCAATCATTTAATCTTACACCAGCCCCCCATAGACATCACCTCGGACAGTCCCTCCGCATAGGAGGCTAGTTCAGGGACCCTCCACAAGCGGGCCCACAAGAGCAAGGGTCGTAGTCGAGCTTGATCCGCAATTGATCTACAGCCTAAGTCCAGCAAAACTGGAACTGTGGGTGTACTCGAAGGGAGAGCCATCAGATCTTTCAAAAATGTGCTCTCCGATTTTACAGGCACGTCAAGATTACCTATGCCTCACAACTCTGCCCCATATAAGGCAGCACTAACCCCTCTAGCTTTATAAATCTCCACAACTGGGGCAATAAATTGTTTTGTGGAAGTACGATGTTCCTTGAGCAAGGCACCACCCACCCTTTTGTGATTAAGAAGCATCTTGTTGATGTGCGGAGTCCAACACATAGAGTCGCTAAGGCGGATTCCTAGGTAATTAAACTCTGATACCCTCTCCAGGTAGGCAGAGTTCAACATGGGAAGGCGCCCCAGTTTCCCAGGGGGATTCATGATCAAATATTTGGTCTTATCGACATTGATCACCAATCCCCTAAGGGAACAAAACTCCTGGAAGCGTTTGAGAAGTTTTTGGAGGCCCTGGGGTGTCTTTGCAATGAGGAGGTTGTCATCTGCAAAAAGCAGTGTAGGGATCCGAGTGCCCGCCAGGGACGGTGCATCAGCAGGTTCTTGAAGCAAATGCTCAACCACCCCATTCACATAAAGAGAGACTAGGGTGGGAGCTAACACACATCCCTGGCGGACTCCCCTACTTACAGGAATTCTATCAGTTTTCTCCCCATTCTTACCCCACCGCGCCTGTGCATAATTGTCTGTATGTAGTTTTATCAGGAGTGACAGAATATAGGACGGCAACCCCAAACCCTGCAAGACCCTCCACAGTTCCTCCCTAGGTACCAGGTCAAAGGCAGTCTTGAGGTCAATGAAGGCCAAATAGAGACTGCCCTTGCCCAGCACCACCACCTTCCAATACAGGAGCGCCAGTCTGAAGACTTGCTCGATAGTCCCGGTTCCAGAGCGAAAACCAGCCTGGAAATCAGATAAAATCTTATTGTCATCCACCCATTGGAGGATTCTCCCCAGAATCACCTTCCCTACCACCTTTTAGGATGAATCAATAAGGCTTATGGGCCTGTAGTCCCGACAACCCTTCTTGAATATCGGGACAACCTCCGCCCCTTTCCAGGATTCCGGTACAGATGCTCCCCCCCATAATTGCATTCAATAGGGTGGAAACCAACTTCCCCCATTGCTTAGGATTAGCACGTAACAAGTCACCGGGTATCCCATCAGGCCCAGCAGCTTTTAGGGGGACCAGGGACTTGATTAAGAGCTCCACTTCTCTGTCGGTAAAGGGATACGCCTCAGTGTCCACTGCCTCAACCATCAGAGTGAAGGAGTCATTAAGGACCCCCTCGACAGGGGTATAAAGGGACAAAAAGTGGCTAAACCAATTCTGAGCTGGGATATTACATGTCAGCAAAGTGTCAACAGGCCTATCCCTAGATCTTACCAAACTCCAAAATCCCCTAGCATTCCTTTCCATGCTTGCAGCCAAGAGGTCCGCCCAGAACTTCTCCTCCCCCTCTCTTTTTGCTGCCTTTAAAGTCTGGGAGTAGTCTTTCCTTGCAAGCCTGATAGCTACCTGGGATTTAGATTTAACAGCCCCAACCAGCGCTTTTTTCTTAACTCCGCATTTTTTTGTAAACCAACCCTGCGATTTCGGCAGCAACTTCCTGTTGTTAGCACGGGAAGCCATGCTAGGGAGAATAAATAGGTTACTCAATGCCCTAGTTAAGTCGCAGAAGGTTAGCGTAATCTCCTCAGGCGATCGGATCAGCGACTCCGACTTGCACAGTGCTGCGGCCAGGAGTGCCCCTATATCCTCCACTTTCTCTTCGGACATAATAAGCTTTGCCCACTTCAGCCGTCTACCACAATTAGATGGGAGAACTTCGTGGGAAATAGGAGCTATATTGGACGATAATCCCCCCTTGGCAGTTAACCACTGGGAAAAGAGAGTGAGTGAGAGGAGATTATGATCACTCTCAAAGGTAGGTATGATCTCCATATCCTTCAGGATGCTCCATAGACTTGCGTCAAGAAGAATGTAATCTATTCTAGACGTATGATTTGGCCTATTATAAGTATGGGCACCCACTAGGTCAGACTTGGACCTCCGATTAACAGCCCTAAGATCAAATTCCATGTTAAGTGAGTTGATCTGTACCGCCACTTGGGACCACCTCTTAATGGGAGGTAGCGCTAGGGCAGGAATACCCCTCCTGGAGTCCTCCTCACCACTTCCCAATATATCGTCCAGGCTCAAGGGCTCAAACGTGCAATTCAGATCTCCTGCCACCAAAATGCGAGATTTATTGGGGCGCTGCCTAAGCAGATCTTCTAGTAATGATATTGTGGCCGATAGTATACCACCCTTCGTACCTCTGGCTGAGACGTTAAAAATGTCCAGGAGGAGGCCGCCCCGTGTGACCTTTATAGTAATATTGAGGAGGTCGGGAGAATTGGTAGGATGCTGAACCACCTGACAATCAAGAGCAACATCAACCCATATGAGGAGACCGCCCGAAGGGCGTCCCTTGCCTGAGACTGGGGGACAGCAGGAACAAAATAAGTCGAATAACCTACCTTGTGGCAGGGTTCCCTGCACCATGTTTCCTTGAAAATGCAAATGGAGTAGCCCTCCACAAGCCCATTCCAGTCCGGAAGTCCCAGCTTCCTTGAAAGACCCGCGACGTTCCAGCAAAGAATCTTAATATCTGGATCCGCCACAACTGACTCCCTACAGTTAAGGTCCTGTGGTAAATTAGTGGCTTTATCCAACTGAGAGTGCAAAGAAACATTGCTTTTATTCGGCACGTTAGGCACAGGAGCAACACCTGGGCAATGGTCCCTACAGACCACCCCATGGCACGTGTCGGTTCAATATCCCGACGGCCCCCAATAATACCCGGGCCAAAATGCCGGTTGAAATAAATGAGGGATAGCAGGATTCACGGGATAGATAGGATCGTTGCTCCAACCCCCACCAGAATGTGCACCATTGTAATTTGCTGCGGACCTAGGGTAAAAATAGGTTAAGTCTACTACACCAATGTTTGCCCCCCCAATTGCGTACTCTGGATTGCAAATAGTTTGGGCAACCCTAATGTCTTTAAAGTTTACCACCACACAATCTCCTTCTAGGTGCTTACGACCATAACCTACCCTTCTCACTCCTAGGATCTTCCTTCAAAGTGGGTACGTTGGTAAGTATGGCAACATACGGGTGGCATTCGGGGGGCAAATTTACCGGTGGAAAAGTAGGAGGCGCTTTTGGGAGAGATTCCTCTGGCTGGGTTTCTCTGTGGGGGTTAGTGCAAATTCTGGACGAGTAAGCTTGATCAAGACCAATGCCCTGAGCAATCCCATTCGAGGTTTCCTTATATTTAGAAGGTCCCTTCCTACCCGGCAACTCAGCCCGGATAGGCTTCTGTACCGGGACATTAAGAGGCTTCGGCACACTCGATTGTACTAGGCCCAATTGACTAATACCACCTAAAGTATCCGTAACCTGAGTAGGAGGTACATTAGCCACAACCGACAAATTTGCAGTGTTTGCTGTATTAGAGGCGGTAGATATATCCTGTGTGGGTGCAGCGAGCATCCGGGTGCCACTATCCCCTCCCTGTCCACCCTCCTTGTTTTTAGAATGCAGTTTGATAAGGGTTTTCAGAGAGAAAAAATTGTCCAAAGTTGCCTGTTCAAATCTATCCAACCTCTCTCCCAACTCTTTTACTCTTTCCACAATCGGGGACAATAAAGTTTTCATCAGATCTTCAAGTTGTGAAATTGTCACAGAGACATTAGATGGAACTGAATGGCAGTCTAATGTTGGATCTACACATGCGTCCTCAGTCATAAGACCTGAAGGATCCCCCCCCTTTCCCAACCCAATAATTTTCGTAGCCAGCCCCTCACCCGCTTTAGTTCCTATTCCCCTTACACCTTGTTTCCTTAGTCTCTTGTGAAGTTTAGGGAAGCTGCCTTTACGTGGGCTAGCGCTACTTTTCCTTTTAGTAGCAGTTATATTCGTAGAAACCGTTAGAGGTACCACAGGTGGTTGAGAAATATTGACTTGGGTAGTTGGAATAGTTGTGCGTTTTGGTAGAACGAGGAATTCACTGGAGCATGGGTCAGCACTACTGCTGTCGATAGGAGGGGGAATGGATATAGCTGCCAAGTTCTCCAACCTATCTATGCTGGCCCTCAAGGATACAACCCGTAACGGCTCCGGTGGAGGGGATGTCATTAGAAGGGGATCTGGACTACATACAGGCGAGGTAACAAGTGCCAGAGAACCCAATGAAGACCGTTTAGACAGAGGAAGTTCTAGGGAGAGACGCCGCTCTGTCATTACAATCTCCTTCTCTACGACAGCAGCCACCCGTGTGATAAACTGGTCCATAGTGCCTGTAATACAACTGGCTCCACCCTCACCTCCTCTCCTGAGGCTCTTCCCTGAGCGGGTGGACATTAACACAGCCTATAACAGTAACCAAATGTTAATAATGGTAGTAACACCCCTATACGTCTCAACGTATCAATGAGATTATCAGGGGGATGGCCCGACCCGGCCCGACCCGGCCCTGTACAGCCCCGGACTGCCACAGACTGCCCGCCCTTTGCCCGGGCTTCGCTCCGTGCTTCGACCCGCGCGCGTCCCGCGTGCGCGGTCGTAAGCGTAATTAAGTACGTATAGGCTGGGGGCGTGGCTTGCAGGGAGAGCGTGCCAGGTGTGAACTATTGGCCAGTCAGGGACTCCTGGGAGATGGAGTCCCTGCAGTACCGCTCGCAGCCCTACTGCTGCCACAGACCTCCCCAGCCGCTGCAGAAACCACAGTCACTCCGCCGCTCCTTCCGTGAAGCGGGACCCGCGAAGCGGGTCCGGCGAACAGCGATGGCAAGCACAGCAGCAAAGTCCAGGAGATGAGGGTCCACTTGCCCAGGAATTACACAGAAGCACAAACAGTCCCACCAGCACCGGGAAAGGAGGATGATTTTTAAATGCAGCTGGTGTGCTGGGGGCGTGGCTTGCAGGGAGAGCGGGCCAGGTGTGAACTATTGGCCAGGCAGGGACTCCTGGGAGATGGAGTCCCTG
Source organism: Triturus cristatus (assembly GCF_964204655.1). Classification (NCBI taxonomy): domain Eukaryota; kingdom Metazoa; phylum Chordata; class Amphibia; order Caudata; family Salamandridae; genus Triturus; species Triturus cristatus. The sequence goes on from NC_140584.1 coordinate 1,203,179,494, forward strand.
CAGTACCGCTCGCAGCCCTACTGCTGCCACAGACCTCCCCTGCCGCCGCAGAAACCACAGTCACTCCGCCGCTCCTTCCGTGAAGCGGGACCCGCGAAGCGGGTCCGGCAAACAGCGTTGGCAAGCACAGCAGCTAAGTCCAGGAGATGAGGGTCCACTTGCCCAGGAATTACACAGAAGCACAAACAGTCCCACCAGCACCGGGAAAGGAGGATGATTTTTAAATGCAGCTGGTGTGCTGGGGGCGTGGCTTGCAGGGAGAGCAGGCCAGGTGTGAACTATTGGCCAGGCAGGGACTCCTGGGAGATGGAGTCCCTGCAGTACCACTCGCAGCCCTACTGCTGCCACAGACCTCCCCAGCCGCCGCAGAAACCACAGTCACTCCGCCGCTCCTTCCGTGAAGCGGGACCCGCGAATCGGGTCCGGCGAACAGCGACGGCAAGCACAGCAGCTAAGTCCAGGAGATGAGGGTCCACTTGCCCAGGAATTACACAGAAGCACAAACAGTCCCACCAGCACCGGGAAAGGAGGATGATTTTTAAATGCAGCTGGTGTGCTGGGGGCGTGGCTTGCAGGGAGAGCGGGCCAGGTGTGAACTATTGGCCAGGCAGGGACTCCTGGGAGATGGAGTCCCTGCAGTACCGCTCGCAGCCCTACTGCTGCCACAGACCTCCCCTGCCGCCGCAGAACCCACAGTCACTCCGCCGCTCCTTCCGTGAAGCAGGACCCGCGAAGCAGGTCCGGCAAACAGCGTTGGCAAGCACAGCAGCTGGTCTGGCGAGACTTTTTGAGAGGACTCCAAAAAGTGCTATCAGGCCAGCCTAGACATACAGTGCATGTGCGCGGGCGCGCACACCGCGCTTGAATTCAATTACTTTCACTTTCGCGGCCGTTTTGATGTTTGATCGCTTTTACTTTCGCGGCCGCTTGGCATAGCCAATAGGTCTCGCTTTTGGGACCTTATAAGTATTTAGTTATGCCACTGTTGCATGGCTAAACACTTGTAAGGTCCCAAAGGCGAGACCTATTGGCTATGCCAATGCTTGTTTTAACTGTACATACATTCAATACCTTCCGTATTCCTCAAACGCTCCTGAAGTATTTCATCCTCCATTTTAACTGAGGAAATAGCTGCCAAAACCGGATGTGCAAATACAACAACGCTTGTGCAATATCAGGAAACGCATCTTGGCCCAATCCAAGATGGTCACCTTGTAAATATGACGCAGTGCGTCGTTTATACGCATGAAGAACGTTGCTGCACACACCCAGCACGCGATGCACTGTGCGTGTGATGACTTCCACCATGTGCTGCACTAGGCCGGGGCCAGTGCAGGTAAAATGCCGCAGGCGAAGCAGGCGACTAAGCAAGTCATCCGTTTCCAGCGCAACAACAACATCCAAACAAGCAAGGCAGAGCAGGAGTCAAAAGCGGAGCATCCCCAAAATCTTCCACAGTAATTCGTATGAAGGATAGGCCCCCAAAAGTCTTTAAATCCCTCATTGCCAAATATGTTGTGGTGAGGGCGAAGGTAATTATGATGTTAATATTGGACAATGCGATGTCAATTTACACCATGATATATGTATGTATAAAAACAAACTCACATCCTAGTTGTTGAATTTGCCCGATGTGACCACCCTCTCAACTCGGAGTCAGAAATACATGGTTAGGGTGGCCCTAAGAGCTTGGCCTGAAGCAACTGACTGATAGATCACAGGTGGGGGGGGGGGACAAGTAACCCTCAGACAGAACGCACAAAAAGGAAAACCCAGATTAAACCTCACAGATAGACAGCAACACCACATTGTTCTCAGGAGATTGGCCCCAATAAAACACGTTTAACTGGAGGAGCACACATTCTCAATAGCAGCTACACTAAGTTAGGCACACACAGCCAATCAGAACACGGCATGCACATTACATGCGGTGATCACACGGTCTTCCTGCTGGACATCTGGACATGTACCCACCTGCACTTATTTTCATCCCCCGCTTTAAAGCCCTGTGACTAGGCCCAAATTTCTGTTTCGAAAGGAATGCATAAATCGTTTTATGATGCTTCTTGTAAAGTATAAACAATGTGCTTTGAGACAGTCTTCAGACCCCGACTCTGTTACCTGATCTCCTGACCGCTGCGTTTAATTAAACGACTGTTCCTGTTTTGTCAAACGCCTCTTGTCTTTCACTTTTTTCAAAGGTAAATTCATATTCTAGCGACAGTGATGCTCGGTAGCATTTTCCAAGGAGTGAGGTTTATTGCATAAGGCATGTCCTGTCTCCACGGAGCCCAGTCTGCGTCTGCTGAGTTGGGCACCATGTAGAAGAAACGCGGCGCGTGAGGCAAGTTAAAAGCAAATTTATACAACGGTAAACATGGTGCGAGACCACTTACAATAAAACGTATTATGCGTCATGAGATAAAAAAAGGACTAAAAGTGTCTATGCTTATTATCATAGCTGTACCTATTTTTTCCACTGAGGCACCCCCCTGTCCCTTACTGATCCCGGGGAGAGAAAAGACAAGAGTCACAGACCATTTCACTTCCGGATATTTCAGCCCAGGGATCATGTAACCATCAAAGTAAAAGAAACACTTTACAAAGATTAATCTCTTTAAGCGAAATAAAATCAAAACCTCAGACTCCTCTTGAGCCTCAGAGAGGTATTGTACGACCGGGAATTTCATAGGCACCCTATTTGTAACGGGGTCATCTGAGGATGTGGCGATCAGAGACGTCTGTTTCCAGCGGTCTCCTCATCAACATACTGGAACTTCAGGCACATCTTTTGGCCCTAAAGGCTTTCCTGCCATCTACCAAGAGCAAGCTGGTGCAGGATCTCACAGAAAATGCAACCACCATGAGGTACTATAAGAAGCGGGGCAGGGTGATGTCCTGCGTCTAGCGGCTGCACGTCTGGAGGTGGCTAGAGTAGCACATGTTCCTTCTAGTAGGCAACCACTGGCCAGGGCACCTGAATGTCAGAGTGGGCACATTTAATACTCTTCTGGAAAATTGTGAGTGGCATCTGTACCCTGCTGTGACACAAGGCATATTCGGCCAGTGGGGAGAGCCCTGGCTAGACCTAGTTGCCACCACTGAAAACACACAGTGTCGCAGATTTTGCATACTGATGTTTTAGCGAGCGCACTCGTTAGAAGACACCTTTTAGTTGGAATGGAAGGAGGCGCTTCTGTTTGCCTTCCTGCCACTCCCTCTCCAGTCCCGAGTCTTGAAGATCAAGAATGGCAGGGCCAATGTCATCCTAAATGGTCTGGACTGGGCCGGGTGTGTGCGGTACCTGGAACTCGTGAGCATCTCTGCTCAGATCAGACTACCACGTCACGAGGACCCTCTGCAACATGCAGGGCCCTCATTCAAATCTCTACAGCTTATACCTCCCTGCATGTTAATTGTGTGGCAGCAATTGACTGCATTTGAATTGCTATCTATGCTAGGTCCTGAGACAAATTTGATTCCCATACGAGGTACTGGGCTGCGCTGCAACACATTTCTTTCCTGGTGTGGTGACCAGAACACTAACACCTTAGAAACTAGATGTTAGATGTTCTGTTTGTTCTTTCTCTATCCCAGGAGACCTTGCAGTGGTCACTGTATAGTTATTTTTCAGGCCTTTCTGCATTTGTCCTTGTTTGAATTGCCAGTTGTGATGTGGTTCACTGAAGGTTTGACACACCTTCCTTCCCAACCCGTTTGTGAAGCCCTAGTGAGACTTTAACTTGGTCTTCACATTTCCTAATTGTACGCTCTTCGAGTCTTTGCATAATTGCTCACTGTATGTCTTGACCCTGGAAGCTGTCTTCCTCATTGCAGTTGTGTCAGCTCATCTATGTAACTGCCTCCACCATCTCCTTCCCCCATCAATTGGTGCTGAGGACTCTGGCAACCTTGTTACGGAAGGTTGTGGCTTCCTTCCACATTGAGCAATCAATCACTCTACCAGTGTCCTTTGCTCCCCCACTCCCCTCAAAAAAGGAGGAAATGCTCCATCGGTTGGACCTTAGTAGAACTCTCCTAAAGCCAAGGCTCATTGAGTCGGCAATCAACTCTGTGGGATTTTCTGAAGTATAGAAAGTGAAGGCTGTGTAGAAGAGGAGCCCGTAGAGGTAGATAGTCCTCTGCATCGAGATCTCCTATGGACTGGCCAAGTAACAGCCCCCTGAGGGTCCGAGAGCCTATTCTACTAGGGACAAGGTTGCTGCAATGGTGTTGGTGCAAGGGCTGCCTGTTCTAGAATCTGTCAGACAACAACGTAGCCACCAGTGCTTATGTTCAAGAAGCAATACTGCCTTGACAGTCAGATCCAGTGGGAAGGACACTTTGCCTCATCGAATCTGTAGAACTTTTTGATTTCAGTTCACTCCACAGATTAGCCCGCCCCACCCACCTTTTGCAGGTACTGATTTGGTGTCTTTTCAAAACTTGAGGAATCTGCTGTTAGAAGTATCCATCTGAAGAACATCTTACTTACCTTCGGTAAAGCTCTTTCTGGTGGATACTCAAACCGTGGATACTTCCCACCTCCCCGTTCAGTGGAGTGGCTTCCTCAACATGAAAAAGATTTCAAGTTAGAGACCAGCACATCAATTGTTTTATGCTTTGAGTTTGGAGATGTGAAAAGACACAGTGGATTTGTTACATGCAACTCTGCTCCTTCATCTCAGCAGCGGTATAATAAAGCAAGCACAGAGACGCCCCCACTGCTGACTGTAGGGTGAGAGGGATCCTGGAAATCTCACGGAATCTAGTCTAGTGCCTAGGGGTGTATATTTAAAAGGTGAGTAATATAGGGTTAGCTAGAGTATCCACGAGAAGAGCGTAACATTTTGAGGATTCATATTTACCAAAACATAATTTGACAGAAACCTACCATCATCCTCTGAAGAACCTAAGGCCTTAAAGCAATTTTAATAACGCCTACTCAGTGCTATGGAGGGCTCTAAACCCATATTGTGAGGGATCTAAAGAATTGTTGAGGTGGAGGAAGTCACTGAGTTGAATATTCATTGCTTTTTCCAGCAATTTGGCTGGCAAAGGAAGTCTGGAAATTGGTCGATAATTGTTTGGATCCCTAGGATCCAAAGACAGCTTTTTTAGTAGGGGAAGAACAGAGGCTTTTTTCCAAACTTTTGGAAAAATTCCGGAGAGAAAGACATCATTAAGCAGAGGAGTAAGTGCCGTACATATAGTATCAGCAATCTGTTTAATGATCCAGACTGGACAAGGATCACTCGGTGCGCCGGATTTAATGCGATATACTATTACCACATATACTGTTGCAAATATGCGTACAGATTTTAGTTAAATTAGTTATTTAGCCATACAATTAGCAGTATCCCACGTATAATTTGTGTTTTTATAATGTTGATTAATATACATGCAGCACTTGTTTAATAATATTATAATTAATAGATTATATAATTAGTATTTTCATGCAAAAATAGAGGTGGTATACAAAATTTTGCACTACCTGCTCCATCAATCCCCCCTTTGGTAATTATATCACCACACTACCTAAATGTTTGTAAAATGTTATAAAAAGAAATGAATTCAATAGTTTTTAAGTTTTGTTAGTTCACATTTCTGTTTCACCTATCTCTTCTTCTCTTACTTTTCTATACATACTATCTTTCATTTCTTCTAATTCTACTTTTTCAAATTCTCTTTCTCGTTTCTTATTCTCTCTTTTCTTCAAAGTTTATGTTTTTCTGTATTTTCTCTCTTTTGCAACATAAACATCCTAGTCTTAAAATTAGTACTAGAAATATCACACATGTTAATGGAAATAGGATCTTACCTATAAATGTACTACCTAATTTTAATAGGAAATCTTTAATAGAGGAAAATTTATTTCCAATCTTTTCCCAAACACCTTCAACCTCCAGTGGTATCATTTCTTCATGCAAATCAGTTATATTTTTTATGTATGTCTTTAGATCTTGACTTTCGTCAGGAATGTAAGTACAACAATGTTGAACTTTCAGCATTCCAAAGACTCCACCCTCTTTTGCCAAAATTATATCAAGGGCAAGTCGATTTTGCATTACCATGGCAACCATTTCTGTATTTACTAATAAGAATTCTCCGGCGGTGCTTGTTGACAAGCGATCCACTACTGTGGATAATTTTCTAATTTTATGTGCATTCAGAGATATTCCCACTGCTGGTATCAATGCTCCAAAAATGTCTCCCACAATTTCTGACCAAGATTCTCTTTTTCTACGTGTTAGTTGACTACCCAACTCATGTACACCATCTCTTCCTCTTCCCACATGGAATATCTTTGGGAAAACCAGGCCTATATAACATGTGCCATACCAATGATCTGGCAATCGATAATATGCTTTGTTCCCGCAGATAAAATATAATCCAGGAAAGACTGGATCATTTCCTCTTTTAAATCCCCATCCACCCATGAGTCGATATGTATCATGGCAATCACTTGTGCCTACAAAATAATTATCATATGCAGTTTGATTCCTTCTAATACACAACTTTCCTTTCTGAGGCCAATCTAAAGCCATTGTTGGACTAGCTTCTCCTTTCAAATGTTTTTCTCTTTCAACATCCCAAACTGTCTTTTCTTCTGTTCCTTCAGGCATTTTCCTTTGCATCTTTAATCTCCTTTCTTCAACCATATCTAAGCTGCAAGTTAGATTATTTCTAAATATGGACTCTAATGTTAGTTCTTTAGTTTCTAAGAAAAATTCACCTAACACCTTTGTAGGTTTCACTTTATTCAATTTGTTAACTACAGGTACTTGTGAAAATATGTTATCTACATCTGAAAAATAATATTCTAATTTCCCTATTTTGTAAAACAAACTTGCTATTAAACTACATGTTATTCCATATGTTACTGGGACATGATGATAGGTCACTCCCTCAGACACAGATGCAGGTAACTGCATGCAGACGTAGCAGTCCCTCACGTCCATCGTCTTTACATATTTATATAATAATTTAGAAATTACATTGTTAGAGAAATCATTTACAGACCTGTCTTTATGTAAATAATTTCTATCTATTATAGTCGGGTAAACTTTCTGAATCGTTTCTACATTAGTTTTATTCTCACTATGTCCTTCTATTGTTTCTAGTGTAACCTTAAATGAAATCATTAAAGCCAACGCACTCCATAGAAGCAATAGTAATCCTGTACAACAACAACACATTTTAAACCATTTTCTAAGAAATACGCATTTAGTTTTTCTACTTTCTGTGTTTGTCATTTTGAAAAATGATCAGTGTCTTTTGACTTAGCCTCTCCTACTTCACAACTAATTTTGTCTAACCCAAGGCTCTAAGCACCTATTTGGTCCTTTTTAGTTTATGTCTCTCTGGTAATTTAGTGTTTCATCATTTAGAACACTTCTGCCCTTTTCAGTTTGGCATCTGATCGTCCTGTACTCTTCTTTCGTAATCTTAATGCAGAATCTCCTGAACATCCATTTCTTCTCCAATATCGGACAAGATAACTCTCAGGATTGCCGATTCTTCGTCTTCCTCAACCACTTCTGGTACAGTCACCTCTGGATCCCCTTGGCTATCCGCCTCTTCTTTTATTTCAGGCAGTGCCACATATGACCATTCCGGCGACTTATACTTCTGGTTAGGTTTTCTCGTTCTCTTATTTTCCTCTGCTGTCGTTTTTTCCCCAACTTTCAATTTTTCTTGACTAAATACTTCATTCACTTGTTCAGCTCTAGATGAATTCACTCGTGTCAATCTGTATCTCAATCTCTTTATGTTGTTGGGCAAAATTTCATCTCTTGCTGATCTTTTCAATTTATTTCCCTTTTCATTTTTCTCAGTTCTCCATGCTCTCTTTCTCAGGACTCAACCTTCTGGTACTTCTTCATCACTATCCTCTGATTCTGTTTCAACTTGACTTTTACTTTCAGCTGTTCTTTTTTCCACCACTTCTTTTAATTTCCCTACTTCTGTCCCTCCACGTGGTTCTTCCACACAATCTTCCTGCTGACTAACCGTCCCTTTCTCTAACTGGATGTGTGAATTCCCTACAACTCCTCGGGGGTCTTCTGCAAAAATATTTCCCTCACTCTCTGTATCTGACACCTGACCATCTACTTTTGTTACTTCAGGTGGAATTTCTCTCAACTTTCCATCAGGAACTTCCTTATCGAAAATTTCTTTAATTGTCTCTTCACTGCTTTTCTCTTCTCAGGTATGTACCTGTGCTTGTTCAGTCTTTGATTCTGAGCTTGTGTCAGAAATCTGCAACTTTCTCCTCATGGGAATGTTCTCTGGAGCAAAAGCCAAATTTGGTTCTGACTCCCCCCTTTCAGGATTTTGTCTTGTTCTCGTGTCCTCAGTATCAGATTCAGAGCTAGTTTCTGATTCTTCGAAGTACTCTCCTTCCTTGTTATCCACTGGGTTTGGAATTTGCAGGGTATGACCAGCATGAATCCAGTTCTTTACTCCTGCACACTTCACAGCTGTTGTCGTAGTCAAAATCACTTGTCGTGGTTTCCCCAACGTGGGACCAAACAGTTCCTTCTTCTGTGCACTTTAATTCTCACCCAGTCACCTGGGCTTAGATCATGAGCGTGCTTCTTTTCAAGGGTGGTGGCATCCGATCCAACCTGATGAAACACAGAATGAACGGAGTCAGCCAACCCCTTACAGTAATCCAACACCAAGTCATCAGATATAGGCAACAGCTTGTTGACCTGTATGAACACGTCGCATGGCTCTCCCCATGACAATTTCATGAGGACTCAGACCTGTATTTATATCTGGAATATATCTAATAGTCATGAGTACCAGAGGCAAGACATCAGGCTATTTCAAGCCTGTGGCCAAACACATTTTTCCCAATCTGTTTTTAATGGTGCCATTTACTTGTTCCACCACACCAGAAGCCTCTGGTCGATCGGCACAATGTAGTTTCTGTTGTACATTCAATGCTTCACAAATTAGCTTCATGATTTCATTATGGAAATGTTTTCCTCTATCTGACTCAATTGTGACTGGAAACCCAAATCTAGGGATAAACTCTCTCAGTAGTAGTTTGGCTACTGTAATTCCATCACTTCTTCTTGTGGGGTATGCTTCTACCCATCTAGAAAACAGACAGACCATCACCAAAACATACCTCAACCTGTTACAGGGGGGCATTTCAATGAAGTCAATCTGCATTCTGGTGAAAGGCCCTCCTTCTCGACCTATCGTTCCTAGACTTACCACTGTTTTTCTTCCAGGATTGAACTGCTGACATATAAGGCATCTTTGACAAAGGCTCTCAGCTACAAGTCTGAATTTTGCATTATACCATGTTTGCTTGAACAATCTAATTGTTACATCTCTCCCTACATGTGCTTGTCCATGATACATCCGTGCCATAGCGGACACCATGCTGTCAGGCATAACTGGTCTTCCATCCCGATAAACCCACACATGATCTGTTTCCCTTGGTGCACATCCTGCTTTTACCCATTGTCTCATTTCCTCATCTCCTGCTTCTTCCTGTAACTGCCTCACTTCTTCCCATGTATTCACAATGTTAGTAAACAGCAAGGGACATGAATTCATTTCTTTTTCTCTTGCCCGATTCACAGAATTCTGATTGCGTGCGCAATATTGAGCCATATCGTTAGCAAACTGGTTGCCAGCTGAGATATAATCTCTAGTCTTTGAATGCGCAGCACATTTCACCACAGCTAATTGCTTAGGCAGGTGTATCGCCTCAAGCAATTTCCCAGCCACTTCAGCATTCCTTATAGGGGTTCCACTTGAAGTCAAAAACCCTCTTTGGGACCAAATTTGCCCAAAGTCATGCACTACATGACACAACAATTTTGTTTATTTTTTTCAGGTCTTGCACTACTCTAAACGTTCCATTAGGCTTTTTCAGACCCATAATTGGTGAATTACATGGAATACTCATTATTTCTCTCAAAATACCTTGTTTAATCATTTTCTCTATTATAGGTGTGACTCCAGTAATTATCTCGGTTGTCAATTTATACTGTGGAATATTCGGGTAACTTATTACTTCCTTTACAGAAATTTTTATGGGATCTACATTTTTCATCAAACCCACATATTCTCCTGTAAAATCCCACACTTCTGTTTTTATTAAGCCTGGGCATAGTGGGCGTAGTGCGGCTACGTTGTCACAAGAAGTTGGAAACGAGGAAGAGGGAGCGCCGGAGACGCCGCGCTGCAGGTAAGTCTTTACATTTAATTATTTTATCATGCATGATATTATTTTAAAGGGAGGGCGGGCGGGAGGCGGGTGGCGTGTGGCAGGCAGCTACGCTTCACCCTGGCGTGTGCGTAGCGCTGCCTGCTTTGCCTATTTAGAAAACTGCGAAGCAGGCAGCGCTTCGTACACTACGTGGGCGAAGCGTAGTATAACGCCCAGGGTTAGTTTTTACTGTCTTTTTCAATTCTTGAGGTAATTCCTCAGGATCAAATACAACAAATGCCTCGGTAATTTCGGTTTCCATGTTAGCCATTGTCATTTTGTATAGCACATCCTCACCTTGAGTCTCAAATGCTATACCATCTGGAGTACAAAATATTGTGCAATTCATTTTGCACAGCAAATCTCTCCCTAACAAATTTACAGGGCTTGAATCGCGGTGCATTTCAGAAAATTTCCCTATCTTGACTTTTACTGGATCAGTGAGATACGTTTTAATCTGTCTGTTGGATACTCCAACTACTTGGATTGTTTCGTCCGATAGAGGAAGATTATCAGCTGACCTAACAGCTGAACGAGTAGCACCAGTATCTACTAGGAAAGTAATGTTTTCGTCATTTACCTTTCCATCCACAAAAGGGCCTGTCTGGTCTACTTCTAGAGTTGCACCAAGTACGCACTCTTCTTCCTCCCCTCGGCACCGTCAATAGCTTTCTTCTGACTCACTCTTATCGCGTTGTAGCCAATACTGCGAAACAGCACTAGCGCGCGGCAGCCTAGTTACCTGTTCTTCGTTGTAGAATCCTGTCTCATTACTGTATTTCTGAGGTTTTACGCTCTGTGAAAAAGGCGGTTTAGGCGCCTGATTCTGTTGGGCAACAACCTGCTGCTGTCGCTGTGGTTGACAACTCATCTCTTTCTGCACCTGTGAATTTAAAGATGCATTATCACCATTAGCACTCGGGGGAAATTTACACTCGGATTTCCAATGCTCTATTCTTCCGCAATTATGACATGGCCATTTCTTTTTGGCTTCATCTATATTAAATTGTCCCTTTCCTTTTCCAACATTAAATTTAGGTTTCATACCTGCACCATTTGCTTGTTCAATCAATTGAGTTTCCTGTCTTTCTGCCACTTTTACCTGTGCCCACATAGCCTTTTCTTTTAATTTACGCTGTTTTGCTTCAATTTCATCACTAAAATATTTTGCATGTCTCAGTACTTCATCTATTTTTTTATTTTGCCAGTCCACTGTATGCTGTTTAATCATTTCACTTATTTCCGGTCTCAGCCCATATACAAATCGATATACAAAGTGACTCAAATCTTTTTCACTCAAATTTTCATCACCACTAAACTGCTTAAAGGCGAGAATTAACCTTTCATATTAGGCATGTACCAATTCTTTTGCTTCTTGATGAGTTCGGTCAATTTTTACCCAATCAGTCTCTTTGGGAGGTACTTTGTTTTTTAGAAAGGCAATTTTTTCATTACTTCGTGATCAGGGGCACCTGTTTTTGGGTCTCTAGGGTACTCTTGTGTAGGCCAGCTAATCATTATTTTACATTCTGTCCATAAGTCTGATGGTACTATTATGTCAAAAAGACTATTTAAATCAATCCATAGAACTTTTGATAACTTCACAAACCTATCTACCTGCCTATACCACTCGACTGGCTTTTCGCGCAATCGAGGAAAATCATTGGTAAATGACAGAATATCTTGTCTAGTCCAGGGGACATGTACATATCCTCCACCTGGAATTTCTCTCATGGGACATTCTGTTACTACCTTTTCCTTTTCTCTCACTGGGAAAGCTGCAAACGGTTTGTCTGAGACATCATCTCGTTTCCGAAACCACCTATTTTTCCATTTATCCACATCTCCCCATTTTCTTAACAAAATGATTAAGTCTTTAATCTGAGTTGTTCGCCTTGCAGTGTTCAGATTTTCAATATCTTTTTCAGAAAAATCTACTCGGTATGGTTTTTGTAAAGACTTTACTCTATCAAAGTCTATACCCATTTCATTTGCTACTTCTTCTAGTCTTTCATGTAGATTCCTTGCTCTCCATGTTATACTTTTGCATAAGAATAATAATTCTTCATCCTGATAAGCTTTTAACTTCTCTGTGGGGATAGCCCCTACTATTAATTCTTCCAAAACTATCTTCAGCTTGGCCACGTCTATAGGTTGGGGTTCTATATCTTTCCACTGTAAGCTCCTCAACCATTCGCTTAATTCTTCTGAAGTAGGCCCTACTGTTTTTTTCTCGCCACAAGGTTGTTCTGAACCCTTTGGTGATCCTGGGACTGATTCTGTCGTCATTATTATTCTGTCTACAAAACTTTGATTTACTGTCAAGTTTTTAGGCGTACTTTGTTCTGAGATACCTACTGTCTGTCTCCATGGATACTCATCTGAACTCTTTCTTGGCCTTTCGGTCTGTTTACTACTGTTTTAAGGAATAGTCAGACAATGCCACTATCCTTTTGTTTATCAAAAATAGGCATTACAGGTCCTATAGTTACAGGAACAGTCACGGCTTCCAAGTTTTTAGTTAATTCCCTAATCTTTTCAGTTAACTCTAAGGTGGTTTTCGCTAGTTCAGCTGAATTTTCATTACCCGTTTTACCATGTTGTTTTTTCTCTATCTCTCTAAAAGGATTTTTTCTTCCTACCTCTTGTGATACTGATTCAAATTGTATATGTTGTGGTGTCTCTTTCATTGGGGCACTTGGTGTCAATAATGTGGAATCTGATTGATATGGGGGTGGGTTTTTATAAAACATGTCATCAAGAACATCATCCTCCGATTCATGCACACCATACCCTCCTGACTCTGTATTATTTCTCTTTTCCATACATTTTCTACTGCTAATCTCCTCAGCATTTCTTACTGGAAACAAAGCATCAGTCATATTTGCGCTTCGCCATCTCCTCATTCTGTCATCATGATTCTCCTGTCCATATGATCTACCAAACATATACTTATACCTTCCGCCACTCCTCTGTCGTTCTCTGTCATGCATCTCGTCTTCCCATTCTGTCAATGCTTCAAACTGAGTGGGTCTAGGTCTCGGCTCTAAATTCATCATTCTTTTTCTCAAATTACTCAAAACCGCTAAATTAAATGAACCATGTTCCGGAAATGCTAAAACTCCATCTTTTTTTGTATACTTTGCCCAATTGTCCAACCAAATACGTGTATGATATCCGTATTTTGCAACCATAAAGGTTTCGGGCGATTTTGGTGGAGGAAGCAACTGTCCCTCTCTAGTTACAATCGGTTTGTCCCTTTTAAATAAACTTTTGATCTTTCCAAACCAGGACTTTTTCTGGTGTATCGTAATACATAATTTTGTCTTTTCAGTACCGCTAGATTTTCCCTATGACTATTCTTCGGTTTTATCCAATCGTAGCGCGACTTACTTAGAAGGTACTCGCGCTTTGCATCGCGCTATGCGCCTCAATACCGCGCTATCATTTTTAAAGCTACCCTTATAACTATTTGTGTTTTTCTTAGTTGTATTTTGCCCTGATTTTAATAGGATTTATTGTAACCCCCTCACCTGCACTCTAATCGGTTCCTTCACCGCTGTTTTGGCGGGTCCGGTCTCTGGGGTGGGATTGGCTTTGGGCGCCATCTTGGAGTGGTGGTCACTTTGGGCGCCATCTTGGAGTGGTGGTCACTTTGGGCGCCATCTTGGAGTGGTGGTCACTCTGGGTGGGTGTTGCTGACGAGCGGTCTAGCGCTCCGGCTGAGTGGAGGGACGCCTATTTAAGGCGACCTGCCCTGTGGACTGCCCTGAGAAGGTACTCGCGCTTTGCATCGCGCTATGCGCCTCAATACCGCGCTATCATTTTTAAAGCTACCCTTATAACTATTTGTGTTTTTCTTAGTTGTATTTTGCCCTGATTTTAATAGAATTTATTGTAACCCCCTCACCTGCACTCTAATCGGTTCCTTCACCGCTGTTTTGGCGGGTCCGGTCTCTGGGGTGGGATTGGCTTTGGGCGCCATCTTGGAGTGGTGGTCACTTTGGGCGCCATCTTGGAGTGGTGGTCACTTTGGGCGCCATCTTGGAGTGGTGGTCACTCTGGGTAGGTGTTGCTGACGAGCGGTCTAGCGCTCCGGCTGAGTGGAGGGACGCCTATTTAAGGCGACCTGCCCTGTGGACTGCCCTGAGAAGGTACTCGCGCTTTGCATCGCGCTATGCGCCTCAATACCGCGCTATCATTTTTAAAGCTACCCTTATAACTATTTGTGTTTTTCTTAGTTGTATTTTGCCCTGATTTTAATAGGATTTATTGTAACCCCCTCACCTGCACTCTAATTGGTTCCTTCACCGCTGTTTTGGCGGGTCCGGTCTCTGGGGTGGGATTGGCTTTGGGCGCCATCTTGGAGTGGTGGTCACTTTGGGCGCCATCTTGGAGTGGTGGTCACTCTGGGTGGGTGTTGCTGACGAGCGGTCTAGCGCTCCGGCTGAGTGGAGGGATGCCTATTTAAAGCTCCCTCCAACGCGCAGTGGGCGTGCTTTCGCTGTGCCAGAGTCCTGCCCGTCTGCGCCCGTCCGCGCTAAGGAGGAGCGGCTCGCGGCAGAACTCTGGACCTGGCCATCATGACTACACTTTTGAGACCTTATAGTAGGGCCGATCTACTGGCCCTTCGGGACCGATGTACACGCTGCGAGTTTTCGCCTGTAGTCCAGCTGTGTGGCCCATATCATGTAGGTGTGGTGCTTGGTCATTGGAACCCCCCTCTCTTATACGCTCCTTGGGGCCTGTTATAAAGAGGATAGGACAACGGGACCTGAGTATCTGGAGCTTAAACGTCAGATCTGTGGTAAAGCACCATCAGGAGGTTTACGACCTTCTTATTGATGGTTGCCAGATGTGCTTTTTCTGACGGAAACGTGGCTCCAGGACTCTGCCTCCTCGATAATTAACCTAGCCTTTCCCCCAGAGTATGCTATTTTCACTTTAAATCGGACGACTAGAGGTGGAGGTATTGCGATGGCCACCAAACGGTGTTATCCCTGCGAGTGGAAAGCCGCTGAACTTTTGGGGTGTGAGGGTGCCCTATTTAAAATAGCGTTTAGTCACCAGTTTACCTTCTCTGGGTTATTAATTTACCGGCCTCCGGGCTGTGACTCTGTTTTTAGGGCTGCTCTTCCTGAGTATATTAGCATAGAGGCACTAGGATGCGCAAATTTTAATGTTGTGGAAGATCTTAATCTCCATTTGGACTGCCCTTCTGTACCCTCTATTAGGAGCTTTCTGGCGGATCTTGAGGCTTTACAGCTCTCGCAGATGATTACTTTCCCCACACATAAAGGTGGTCATATTCTTGACCCGTTCTTCACAAATCTAGAAGGACTCAGAGTTCTTGGTTCCTCCCAGTTGGGCTGGACAGACCACATGCTGGTGAAAACGGCATGCTCTTTGTCTGACTCTCCTTTTCTATCTCAGGATAGACTTGTTCTTAAACGACACTGGAACAAATTAAGACTGGAGGATTTCTACCATCAGCTCGAGAAGGTTCCTTTAGGTCCGCTCACCGAGGTCGATTGTGGATACGACTCCTTCTGTGAGTGGATATCTGGCGCCCTCGATTCTCTGATTCCTATGTGTTGGTCCAAGTGTCACCGGAAGGAGCCGAGCCCTTGGTATGACACTTCCTTGGCATCTCTTAAGAGGGCCTGTAGACAGGCCGAAAGATTATGGAGGAAGTCGTACGACCCAGATCTGAAAATATGTTATCTGGCCAAGGTCAAGATTTATCACAGGGCAGTGTGTCAAACTCGCGCTTCCTTTTATGCTCAACAGTTTCAGAACTCTGCCAATCCATCGAAACTTATTTTTAGGCTGTCCGGTTTTAGGTTTAAACCTATTATAACTGATAAAACCCCACCGGAAGGGAAATAGCCCTCACCAGTGTAAACATATAAACACTGAAAAAAACCCTGCACAATAACAAACTAAATGCCATTCAAAGAAAAGAAAAGGAGAGTGAAAGAGTAATTTCTATTTCTTCCTGAAAGGGCCAATACAATGTAACTTTGTTATACAAGGTAGCAGTAAGAAAGACTGGGCTAACATTATTCTGCTTGAGATTTGTTGTTTAGGGATGTCACTAAAATATTGTTTCCTCTTCCTTTTTTCAGTTTTGTGGTATTGTTTTAGGTTCTGTTTATTTATTTTATAAACTGTAGAGAATAAGGAAATATCAAAATCATATTTGATTTTTTGGCTACATTTGAGTATTTCAATGATAGGAAAAATGTAGGTTTCATAAGAATCTTTCCAATATGTACCATCACATATACCCACATAGAATTGGTAAAAACCCTTGATACATCAGCCCCCTTTTCTAGTGAGTCAGTATTGATAGTAAGTGAATTGCCAAACACCCCAGGCTTTAAAAATTCAATGCAAGGTATAGTGACAGGTATATGTGAAAAGAGTGCAGTCGCAAAGCATCTGGGATACTGGTGAAAACATAACACCAGACTTTTGGAAAACATGAAATGCAGTGTCACTTGGAATGCTGCTGCAAAACGTTCTTACCAAGTTCAACAAAGATTGGAGTGACATTGTTTTTATTTGCAGTGATTCAGCTACGTATATGAAAATGTTGTGTGATGACCTGTCAAAATCGATATCTGAGCTGAAATGCTTCCCTTTAAGAGATCCTTGCCACTTGTTAGATGGTATGCTGAAAGCATCTTTACAATCTTCAGAGTTAATGGAGAATGGTATTAACTTTTAAGTCAGTTCTGGTGCAACTAAAACTCAAATATTTCTCATTTTGTGATTTGTGTGGCATCAAAGAAAGAGTCATACCAACTGTGTCACTTAGCTGGTGGTTCTCATTCCTAGAGGCCATGAATGTTATATTACCCATGTGGCAACCGTTTACAGAATGTTCACTGAGTGATGATGCCAAAGGCAAGAAATGTGAGGATCTTTGGATGCATATTGGTAGTGATTTGAAAAAAGTACACTTTACTGAATTCTTAGATTTTTACAGGAAATCATGACTCCTGTAGTGGACATAATAAAGAAACTGGAGTTTGAAAACGCCCTTTTATACCAAGTGTTCAGCATAATTGGTGTAGATGTGAAACATCTCCTTGAGAGTAGGCTAGGCAACACTTTTAGTGACTTTGGCACTGCAACATGTTCCATGTTAGAGTGCTTGCCACTTGGTGAGCAAAGAAACGCTGAGGAGCAATTCAGGAACTTTTATTTTACAATGTATGAGAAATAGCCCTTCACCAATCATGGAATTTGAAGTCAATGAAGCCTCACTGTGGTACTCTGCACAAGTTATAGATCCCTTCCGTAAAGGAAAATTATCTCCGGAGATTCAAAAGTGCTCCCTCATTTTTGACCGCTTCAATAACTCTGAGGGCATATGCACCCAGTTCAATGCATATGTTGCAGAACCTGTCGCAGAGAGTCACAATCTTCAGGTACACCAGTAATAAACTGGAAAGCTATGTCAGTGGCCAGCATTTGCAAATTGTGTACTGGCTATTTTGGCGTTGCCTGTCCCTAGTGCCAATGTTGGGAGGGCTTTTTCAGAGATAAAAGTTTATATGGGAAGGAAAGAGTTAGCGTGCATGACCAAAGACTCACTGAAGATGTATTGTATGATGTACTACAATAAGTTTGATTTGTAAAAATGTATTTGGACCTCATATACATGGTACGTACACTGTCTAAATACCATGCACTATCAGTGCAGAAAGCAAGCAATAGTAAAAGCAAAAAGTTACATAAACACCGGAAAAACACTGTTTCTGTTGTTTTTAATGGCGCAAAAATGTGTAATCACTGATAACCACTGTTTTTTTAAGGTATTGAAATCACCTGAAAACACTGAAAAAACCCCACCAGAATTTACCAAAAATAGAAACTGAAAACAGGAAAGCCTACTTATTTTTAAAGTATTAAAGGACTTGATGGCGAAGAGAGCAACTGCAGTGGAAATATGCTCGGACTCACATTGTGAGGGTTTGGCCTCTTTCTTCCATGAAAAAGTGCAAGCCATCTATCGCACTTTCCCAACGGGCTCCCTGATGCTAGAGCAGGTTGGTCGCACCTTAGGTGAGGGGGAATGTCTTTCCATCTTACCCCCCTTATCTCTGGAGGTGTTTGACTTTCTCAGCGCCAAAATCAAGTCTGGATCTCCGGCAGACCCGCTGAAACCGGCCCAACTCAAGACCCTGGCACCGGTTTGCCGTACCCCGGTGCTGTCCTTGATCAACCTGTCTCTCTCTTCTGGAGTGGTTCCCGTTAGATGGAAGCAGGCAGTAGTCACGCCAATTCTGAAGAAGGCGACCCTTAACCCCCTTAAACCTGAAAGCTACCGCCCTATCTCCCTTCTTCCTTGGGCCACGAAAATAGCGGAGGCCCATGTGAATGCCACTCTTACAGACCATCTTGGTAGGCTTAACATTCTCGACCCTACCCAGAACGGGTTCCGTGCGGGTCACAGCACGGAGACGGCCCTTCTCTCGATGGTCGAGCATCTGCGTTCCGTGCTGGATTCCGGTCGGACGGCGGCACTACTGTTATTAGATCTTAGTGCCGCCTTCGACACGGTCTCGCACGGGATTCTGATTCGGCGTCTTGAGGAGGTGGGCGTTTCTGGCTCCGCCTTGCACTGGTTTCGTTCCTTCCTTACGGATAGGTCATTCCAGGTGGCGATCCCGCCCTGTAAGTCGTCATCCTACCCGCTAGACCAGGGAGTCCCACAGGGGTCTTCACTGAGTCCCACCCTTTTCAATCTGTATGTGAGACCGTTGGCTGCGGTCGTCAAGCAGTGGGGCCTGACCATGGTCTCTTACGCAGATGACACGCAGCTGGCGGTCACACTGAGTGGGGACTCAGACCTGGAGGCTCCCAGGTTCTGTGATGGTCTGCGGGAAGTGGCTAACTGGATGAATTCCAACTGTCTCCAGTTAAACACCAAGAAGACGGAGATTATGATGGTTGGTAAACAGGTGGCTTTGTGGGATGACAAATGGTGGCCTTCGGAGTTGGGTGTGACTCCCCTCCCAGCGGCAGAGATAAAAAACTTGGGGGTGTGGCTTGATCCTTCTCTGAGTTTCATCTGTCATACCAAGAAGGTGGCGGCTTCTTGCTATGGCATCATCAGAGGACTTCGACCCATCCTCAAATTCTTTGATGCACCCACAAGACAGCTGGTGGTCCAAGCATCAGTGCTGTCCAGGCTGGACTATGCCAGCTCCCTACTGGCGGGGATAAACCAGTCAGAATTTCTGCGGCTCCAGCGGGTTCAAAACGCTGCGGCCCGACTGGTGACAGGTCTGCCTAGGCGATGCTCGGTGTCCAATACTCTGCGCTCTCTCCACTGGCTCCCTGTGCAGCAGATGATTAGATTTAAGGTTCTCTGCTTTGCATTTAAAATCCTAAAGGGTACTCCCCCACAAATCTTGGAGAAATTGCTGATCCCCTATGTCCCCTCTCGCACTCTTAGATCGCTAGGCCAGAACTTAGCAGTGGTCCCGCGTTTTAAGTTGAGCAGAATTGGTGGCCGCTCCTTTCGAGTCCTGGCAGCGAGTTGGTGGAATTCTCTTCCTCCACAAATCCGGGCCATCGATGAGCTCTTTCAGTTTAGACGAGCTATCAAGACCTTTTTATTTGTTTAGCTTATCTGTTGTGTCTCGTCTCCTTTTGTCCGCTTTTAGTGCTGTGTTGTGTTCACCTTCTCAAAGCGCCAGGACGCCCCTTTGCTGGGGCAGCTGTGCGCGGTACAAATAAAAATAACATAACATAACATAACTAACGCACCTATCCAGAGCGTCTATGTCACTTCTGTAATTCTCCAATCCCAGCGCGACTCACACTAACGCACCAATCAGGAGCGTCTACGTCACCCTGTAATTCTCCAATCCTAGCACGACTCACACTAACGCACCAATCAGGAGCATCTACGTTGTTTTACAGCTGGCCAATCCCAGCGCGATCTTTCTGACGTAAGCTTTTCTCGCTACTCCTGCTTCGGGTGACCCCGCCTATACAAAATTTCTCGGTAAGCTTCTTACATTCTCTCTGACTTACAAATCTGTTAGTAACGACATAAAAACGCCACCATTGTCTGCTTCGCTAACAAAAGTATAGTTAATGACCTTACTCACAAGAATTCCGTCTTTCCCGAGAGCAGCACTTACCTCTGCCCTACTACGGAATCGTTACATCCGTTGATAAAGTAGCACATCCCTCTACCTTACCCTTCTAACAAGCATTAGCTAACCGTTTCTCTAGAATTAACCTGTTGGAGACGCTCTGCTCCTGAGAAATAAAACCAGAGTTTCACAATTAACCTGAATGCTATTTCATTTACACACATTCATACGGAAAATGTAGTTCATTCACACAGAATCCTGTCTTTCCCGAGAGCAGCGCTTACCTCTGCCCTACTACAGAATTATTTCATTTGTTAATAAAGTAGCACTCCCCTCTACTTTATCCTTCTATCAAGCTTAGGGAACACCTATTACCTTTCCAGCGATAAGCGTAATCAGAGTGTCTTTTGGACTCCTGGTACCTAAGACCAAGATTTCACAGGTGACCTTCGGTACCCATACACCTCTTTCATACAGAAAAGTCCCTAACAGTAACACACACCGATGTTACCAAATCGAACCCAGATAATGCGTCGTGCAACTTCAATCGTCACACGTTTTCCCCGTGTACCTACAGGGCAACAATAATTCAGTCTTTCCCAAGAGCAGCGCTTACCTCTGCCCTACTACGGAATCATTATAAGACATCCAACTTCCTACATCCCAGAAGTCTTCAAAACAACATAAAACTCAACACGACTCAACATATAGTGTTAATACATAAACCAATATTCATCCAAACATCCGTAACCTATAACCAATAAGCAAAATGCGAAGATCAATAGGCAATAATCAAATCAATAAGCAATAATCACCAAACCAAAACAATAAAACCATCACACTGCTACCAGAAAAACTGATCCAGCGTGAGACTGGGAAATGGGGAACAACATATACTGATATCCTCCCTGCGTCGCAGACCCGTCGTCACGCACACTCATTCATACATGCATGCATTGGTGGAGCCCATAACACCAACTCTCATACATCTCTATCACCATTCACGAGTCTACACACACAGGATGGATGAACAATTCAAGCGCTGGACATGTGGGGGAACACCTTATAACCTATAGGGAGAGAAAAGTTATTTAACAAAATATACATTAGCATTCGTCACTTATAGATCCCTAATCCTAAACATCAAGGCACTCCACCCTCTTGGTCGATGGACCAATTAGTTGGATTGGTTGATGGTGATTTAGAACCGTCTAAAACACATTTAAGACTCAGAATCCTTTATTCTCTTTAAAGAAAAACCACAAACTCATTATTTCTCGTTAATCAATATTTGTTTATCTAAAATTTCATCATAATTTATATTTGTCTCATCAAAATTTAGAATTTCTAGATCAATTTAAGTAAATCGCAGAACATCATATTTACCTAATCTGGCTATCTGGGGTTCTCTAATTCATTGGCTCTGCATAACTGAATTTTGTCATCAATTGTCCGAATAAAGCAGGCCAAGGCTCAGAGTCCAAAGTCCTCTGCTCAGGTCGTTACAGTCTAAAAATTATCAAAGGACCAGAAATCGTGCATGCATCTATCATTGCCTGTGGGGTTGGAAAGAGTTTGCAGTCATCAGGCGATCAGACAGCATCTGGACCATCAGGAAAAAGCGTCGCCCCCTCCCTATTCTACGATCCTTTTATAATAAAAATCAGGTTAACATGATACATTTTTAGGCCAAGAACAGTGGTGATTGGCTGGTTGGGATCGTCCAATTCTTATTCCCAGATTCTCAGTTCAGTCCGAGTGGTGATGTCACTAGTCTGCATTAGTGTCGGCTTGTTCTGGTCTGTTGTAGGCTTGATTGTTCCCTTATCGTGGCAGACCACCAAATTCTTATCCTTGACCGGGAACATGATGTGTAAAGGTTGCTAAGAAGTTCACGATACCGTCCGAACATGCGCAGTTGACTCCGCGCTTCACAAGACGGTGGCCACTTCTGTATACGGTGTCAGCCACCATTTTGGATTAGGCCCCGATGTCAACTTAAGCGAAACAAACATAAAAGAATAATTAATACATAGAAAGGATGATTCTAATGTTAACCCCTTACTAATCCCTTTATGTGTTTGTATTTATCTTGCATATAGCGACATTTAAAGCAATTATATTCACCTTTTCGATCCTACATGAAGATGCAAACGTCACAAAAGCAATATATCATGCAATATACTATTACCACATATACTATTGTTAATATGCATACAGATTTTAGTTAAATGAGTTATTTAGCCATGCAATTATCAGTATCCCACGTATAATTTGTGTTTTTATAATGTTGAATAATATACATGCAGCACTCGTTTAATAATATTATAATTAATAGATTATATAATTAGTATTTTCATGCAAAAATAGAGGAGGTATAGAAAATTTTGCGCTACCTGCTCAATCAACAGTTATAGATGTCAATACCATGTCAATAGCTGCATTTCCAATAATGATTCCGACAACAAAGCCACCGAGTTCCCTCTAGTTCCAGCAAAGCAATTCTTGCTGCCAGAAGACAGAAAGGTGTCTTCTCAGTTGTCAACAAAGTTCTTGGAATATTGAATGTGTGTTCTAGCATGAGGAGCCTTTTGGGCCTGCCACAAGCCCTAATCAGCTGCCTGTCAAGTGCAGGATGTTGATGATGTGAACGATAACTATGGGAAAGACCAAGCTTAAGGTAGCTGCAGATATCAGAACGCTCACGTGATTGGGTGTATGGGCGTCCTTCTTATGCTAGTCTGACGAATATGATGATGACTCTTCCTATCAGGAGCCTCAAATGCTCAGCGTCCCACCAGACCTCTTTGAAGATCAGTATCGGATGATGTAGGGTTATTATGCATGGTTTACACGCAACTCTTCACACACGGTGTAGGAGAATAGGATCTGCACTTATTTTGCCCCCACTTTTTTTCTGATCTTAACACTGGTTTCTGGCTATGGTCTCGCTGGGTCCCTGCTAATCAGGGCCCCAGTCTCTCTGTTCTCTCTAAACGACTTGGAGTGCATATTACATGCACTAGTGATTGGATACTGTGGTACCTTATGAGCCCCTAGTATATGGTACCTTAGGTACCAAGGGCATAGGTAATAATAATAATAATCCACATTTTTAAAGCGCGAACAATCACCTATTAGGGTCTCTAGGCGCTGGGGGCCGTTGGGAAGATTAAGCAAGCTATTGCCCAGAGTCACAGGGTGCTGGGCTAATCTGCTGCCAGCGCCGGGAATCGAACCGTGATCCCCAGATTCCGGAGTCAGTCGCCCTGGCTGCGGCGCCACACCTCTTCCCAGGCCTACCAGGGGCTGAAGCATGTATTATGCCACCCCTGGGAAGCAGACTAAATCTGACACCACAGGCCTGTTACTGCAGCCTGGGTGAGGTAGTGTTAGCACTCCTCACTGAGGTATAGGTTCCCTATATCTCACCATACACACACATATAAACCTATCAGTCACTCCTAAGGCAGGCCCTATCAATCCTGAGGGCAGGGTGCTTGGTTTAAAATGTGAGGGGGTGCCTCTGCATGAGCAGGGCCCCTCTGCAGCTGGCAGAGTCCATTCTCTGTGGCTGTTTGTGGATGCGGTTAAACCATATACTCTTAAGTGCATTATAACCTACCGGTAAATGCTAACTTTGGAATGACTGCATAAAAACATGTCGTGTTTGGTGTCAAACAACTTGGAATCATACCCCCACACCAGCAATTGGTGTGGGAGTATGATCCCACCCTTCTAGAGGGGAAGACATGTACCTACTGTGGAAACACAGTAGAAATCTGAAAGAGCCCTGGCATCACAAAATGGATGCCACCAGCACAGACACTGGGCTGCCCTCCTGCTGCTGACCGAAACTCACAGTGGAGGAGGCCCAACAATAGGCATCCTGTCACAGAGAGGTGTATTGGGGCTAGGTGGGTGCTCTCCTATAGCGCTTTGAAGTCCTGCACTGGGGGAGCAGTAGGCTCCTCTGTGCATATGCCAGCTCAAACTGGTTCAGGGGCTACCTGTCCCTGCTCTGGTGTGAAACTGGACAGAGGGAAGTGGGTGCAGCCACCCACTCTCCTAACCCTCCCATAGGAGGGGTCATAGAGCTAGTCCCTCCCTTTCCTTTAGTATAAGATAAGGAAACCTTGCCATTGCAAATCAGATATCCCTGGACGACGCTCTACAAGAAGAATCCCTTCGACGTTCCACTACCTTTGGAAGACTGAAGAATCTCATTTGGAGTCAAGGAGTGACTCCCCTGCTTGGCAGGCACTAAAAACTTGAATCAACGGTCGCAAACTTTCCCGCTCCCGCTGGAGTCCGAAGTCCCTGCAGCCCCAGAAGTGGATTTATTGACTTCTCGATGGCTATTGTGAGTCCCCAGCAAAGCTGAGGTGAGTGGACCCCACGAGTGAAGAGGAACAGCAATACCCGGGTACTGTGCACTATTGTCAAGTGCAACCCCTTCATGATGTTCTACGAACTTGTGCATTGGACCACGTGTGGCCCAAGCCTCCAGCAGGATTTCCACCAAACATCAGAGGCCTACCTTGTCCCGAGTGACCGTGGGCTCCTGTGAAGTGAATCCTCACGGGGCGTCTTCGCGATCCCTTGTCCATTGGCTTGTGGGTTCCCCGAAGACTTTCTCATCAAACCAAAGGGCTCCTCTGGTTGCTCCAGTCCTGCCCTGACTTACCCTCGCTGGGTGAGTCCCTCAGACCTTGCTGGTCTGCACTGCTGACTTTCTTCATTTTCCACGAGACTTGCTGTTGCCAAGGCTTGTTGGCTCCAATCCGGTTGGCGACACCTCAGTAAGCTGCAGACTTTGTGGGACACTCCGAATCCAGCTCCTGGTCATCGTCAATGCCTCCTGGACCTGGCTGAAGAGTCAAAACACCCTTGATCACCCGACGACTGTGGGCATCCATCTTCCTGGCCCCGGGTCACTGGCAAGTGGCCTTGAACACTGTCCCTTCTGCTTTCAGGTCTTCTTCATCCTGAATCCAGCCTTGGATTCCACCGGACTCTTCTCCAGTCTTCACAAGCAGCAAATCTTCTTCGGCTTCCATTGAAAACGACGCTGCGACCCGACACCAAAAGACACCTATGCACCCGGCTTCCCTGGGTGAGGTAACTCGTGCACTCCGGTGCTCATGTGCGTGTTGGCCCACGAATTACTTACCTTGCAAGTGGCTTGCTTGTAGACTCTCCCGAAGTACCCTAAAACTTTAAAATTCCATTGAAATCAATAGGGAACCCGCGTCTGTGTTCTCACACTGCACGCGTCTCCCGTGGGTCCTTTACTGACCTGCCTTGGGTGGATTAGTGAAGCCCCAGCGATTCTACAGGCCCTAGGCCTTGTCCCCTTGAAAGTCGACATTCCTAAACCTCTTTTTTAGTATATGGTCTGGTACGCCCCTAGGGCCCCAGCCATATTTGTGCTTAACTTATTGTGAAACGTTGATATTTGCATATGTTCTTGACCTCTAATCTCATAAAGAGATTAGTAGATTGTGTCTAGTAATAAATACATATATATTTGATATATATACCTGTGTGGTGTCCTTTCATTTGGTAATTCAAGAGATTATAAGGTAAAACAAGCTGCTTTACATTCCTCAGAGACTTGGCCTGAAGGCTGCTCTCCACAGCTACCACTAGGATAGCTTCCTTTAAAAGGCTGTCTTAAACCTATCTACCATAAGAGTCGAATTGGACTGGTGCAAGGTGGCCACTATAACTAGTGACCAGCATATGCCAGGCCAACTTCTCACACAAGGGAGTTCTGACTTAAGCCTCAATCACATCACCTGCCTCTGCCAAAGCCAAAATGAACACAGCCTTCGGCTACTGCTCCAACACCACAATTTTTGCCTCGACCAGCAGAGGCTCCTTTGACGATGAAGACAGAGGGGAGAGGAAAGTGAGCTCCTGGAGGTACCGTTGGCAAACTTAAAGGGTGACTACATACTCCCAGCATCTGGTGACCTTCTTCCATCCCATGTAGACTCACCTCAGATGATATTGCCCATTTTCACTCGTTGATGGAAATGGTATCTGTTGGGTGTGAGATTCATTGGTTTGGACTGTTTTCTTTGATTTTAAGGAGGCACCAAGAATATCGATCATGGTCTTTCTGATAATTGGCAACATCTGTTAAATTATGCAAACCCTAGTCTTTGTTTACCCCCTATATGCCCAGTCTCTGCAAAAAGTATAGCACCCCTAGCAACTCATCAACTTGTCTTTTTGGCAATCTGAAAGTCGATTTGGTAGTGATGCAGGCTGCAGAGTGTCATTCCAAAGATCCTTCAATTCCCACCACCAGATTGAGAAGGTAGTAAAATAGGCAGTAGGTGGACTGTGCACCTACCTATATTTTCAACAAAAGGGAAAGAAAGTAGAGGCTCTACCAATTTCCTAGAGTGAGAAAAGGTTTCTGGCAAATGGCAGGTGCTGTGGTTCTAGGAGCCAGTGGTGCTTATGATCAACATCTTTCAGACCTGAAGTTCCACGTAAGAGATTGGCTATGCTTTTTGATGGCATCACTTTGGAAAACAAAGTATATACTGCACCAAAGTGAGGTACAGTGTGTATAGAGTCCAAGTGTCTCCAGAGGTTTGGCAGAGGTTAAAGTTAGATAGAACCTTACTCTCTAAAGTGGTAGCTGGGTCGAGCAGTAAGGCAGTATCAGAGGACAGTGTAAAGCAATTGATGTACACACTCAGTCAGCAAATGGTCTCACACACTCAAGAACTGAACTCTAGGACAATTGTTTTGTATAAAAAAATATACTGTTTTATTATTAGAACCAAGCAAGCCTGGTACAGGTAAGCATATAAATACTTTGCAGTAGTAGTTTACTTGTATGAACACAGTTCAAAATTGCAGTGTAGCTTGTGCTGGTTTTGGTTACAGTTTTAAGTAAGCAGTTTGCAACACATTGCAGGTATACTACATTCATTGAATGGGCTTTTTAAGTAAAATGCAGTTAATTACTTTTCTGATTACTTTTGCTAACACAGGACTGGAGCCTAGATTCAGCCCAGGGACATTTCCTGAAAACAGGTGAGTAAATGCGTTTTGGTTAAAGCTACGATTTTTAAAGAATATTATTGCATTTCAAAAGTTGACACTTAGAAACTTTTTCACATAGAATCACCAATGTTATCCTACGGGAGGAAATTCAATTCACAGGTCAGTTACTTTTTAGTTACTTTTCTTACTCAGTGCTGGACACCTGGGTTCAGCACTGGGACCTTTCCTGCAAACAGTTGAGAAAATTCGGTTAGGTTATTTGTGAGTTTTTTAAGGAATATTCATAGTTTTCAAAAGTCGACAGAAACTTTTTGGGAGAAAAAGTGTCCATGTTATCCTATGAGGAAAAGTGAGTTATCGGTCTCGAGGTAAGTAATCGGTCTTTTGAGTTAGGGTTCTGGGGTCTCCCAGGGTCAGTGATGCACTGTTGTGGCACCCTCAGCGGCACTCGGGTGTCCGGGTGCAGAGTGTTGAGGCCCAAAGTTATCCTATGGGGGTTAGGGGGGCTCTGGTTGGTAGCGGCTGGCAATCAGGCCACAGGGTTGTGGGAGCAAAGCTCCTAGGGTTAAGCCCAGGGCAAGTTGGGGACCAAGTTAGCACAAAAGGGGCCCCCTCAGCGGCGCAAGGGCCGCCGGGTGCAGGGTACTGTTTTGAGGTCGGGTGCCCTGTTGATTTCAATGGGGATTCTCCGGGACAAAGAAACACTGCAGACTCGGGGACGAGGATCTTCCAGGAGATAGGGGTAGGTTGGGATGTAGAGGGATGGTTAGGCACCGCTGGGTTGGGCACACAAGGCCGTGAGCCGTCGGTTGCAGGGGTGCCTTTGTACGTCGGATTTTCTTACCCACTCTGGTCGCGGTAGGGGGGTCCTCTGGATTGAGGCTGCAGGTATCGTCTGGAGGCTTGAGGCAGGTCAGGGGTCACCGGATCTCAGGTCGGGAACGCCAGGGGGACCTCCTTGTGGTGTTTGTTCAGTCAAACACGGGTCGGGGTCGGCGGGTGCGGAGTGTGCTGGATTCACAGTGTCTGGCTGGCACCTGAAGCTGCAGTTTAAACAAGTCCGGTGTTCACAGGAGAAACAGCTTTGAAAGTGAATGCAGGCAGGTCCTCCGGGTTTTTTGAGGTTGCTGGCCGCTGGATATGCAGGGGTTTCACAGGAGCAGGTTCGAGGGGAGACAGGCCTGTAGGGCTGGGGCCAAGTCAGTGGGCGTTGTCCTCTTGTTAGCTCTGCACGGCTTCTCGTCCTTCTTTTCTTGTGGTTGCTGGATCTGAGGAAGGAAGGTTCAGGGTGCCCCTAAATACTACATTTAGGGGCGTTACAGGTAGGTAAAGGTTAGGGACCAATGGGTCCCTTCCCTGGGTTGGGTACACCCCCTATTCTGCCACTCTCCAGCGGGAGGGAGGCAGGAGCCTGTCCCTGGTTGGCTGGGTCCCCCCATCCTCAAGATGGCGGGGACTCGAGGTTGTGCTTCACCTCGCCTCCCCCACCTTAGGGGTGGAGTTGGCAGAGGAGGGCACACCTCTCTTCCTCACTTGTTTTTCCCACCGGATCCCCCGCCCACAGTTGGGGGTAGAACCAGTGGGGACCAGTTGCTGAGTACAGCAAGCGGTCTGGAGAAGCTCACAAAGGTGGCAGGCCTTTGAAGCTTCGCCTGCCCATTCTGGGGGAGGGGACCTAGCACCTCGTCCCAGGATGTGCATTGTTGCAGTTCCTCGGGAGCAGATGGCTCTCGACCCAGGGGTCCAGCAACATGTCTGGTGGGTGGCAGCCTAAGCAGCCACTCAATCGGGACACTGGTTGTGGGTCGAGTTCAGAGGGCATTTCTAAAATGCCCTCTGTCATGCGTTTTACATTGAAACCCACACTGGCATCAGTGTGGGTACAATGTGCTGAGAAGTTTGATACCAAACTTCCCAGACTTTAGTGTATCCATCATGGTACTGTGGAGTTCGTAATGACAACCTCCCAGCACCATATACTCTTTAAAGGTACACTGCACTTACAATGTCTGAGAATGGACTCAAACACTGTAGGGGCACAGGGCTCATGCCTCTGTGCCCTCACCACTGGCATAGTGCATCCAGCTAGAGGGAAGACTGACCTAGGCCAGGGCAGTGGTTTGTAGGCATGGCACACAGGGATGTGTGCCATGTTGACTCTTCACTTTTGATCTGCATCAAGACACGCAGCCTGCAAGGCAGTGTGTTTGTGAAAAGGTACAGGGCACAATTGGTGCTGCAGCCCTTAGGAACCTTCTCTGGTCACAGAGCCCTGGGTACATGACCTAACTGTGGCCTTAGTTGCCAATTGGGTTTTGTTTTGGGGAAAGAACACAGGCCCTGGGGTCCTGATTGGCAGGGCCCCAGAGCACATCAAGTCAAAGAACATCAGTAGTCTGGCAACAAAAATAAAGGGGGGGGGGGCTTACTGCAACAGAAACCCACTTTCTCACACCATCTAAGAGAAAGTCCTCTGGGCAAGGTAAAGAACAGGATTCATCACGCTGTTAGTGACTCCGTGCAGAACCCAACATTCCTATCTCATTCCTAATCCCCTATCAGCCGAGTGCCAGACAGAATATCTATCTGCTATGTGCAATAGCAAGATATTAGAACTGACAAGTGAGTCTTGGACCTTATCAAAAATGCCAATACGCCACCACATAGGTTGTCTCACCAACATCTGGAAATGGTGCAGGCAGAGATACTGCTTTTCTTTCACAAAGGAGCCCTGGAACTGGACCCGATCCCAGCGATGAATTGGGGTTCTACTCCAGGGTTTTCCTGATGAAGTGTTGGGAGTAGCAACTCAGCCTGTATCTTGGACAACTCAGCAAATATTTAAGGTAGCAGTCATTCTGAATGGTTACCCTAAACTAAGTATTGCTAGAAGATCGAGTTCTTGGCTTCAGGATGCCTACTTTGGGCTACCCATTCATCCCAAACATTGAAAACACCTGAGAATCAAGGTAACCATGCGCCACCATCACTTCAAGCTCCTACACTTTGGATATTTATAAACTGCAAGGATCCAGCGTCAGCTTTTCTTCATTATCAAGGTCATCAAGTCTTTCCTTACTTAGATGACGGGTTAGTCAAGTGAAAAAATTTATGGAAAACGCAAAAGCCCACTGAAGCATGCTGCTCACCAAGACGTGTCTGTTGATCACCATAGTCAATCTCAACAACAACATCATTTCAATTCTTAGGTGCCCTTCTGAACACCAAAGTAAGAAAAGGTTTTCCATCAGAGGAAAGAATATGTCTGTTAAATCCCTTGCTTAACAAGTGAAAAAACCTAATAATGAATCTCGTGTTCAGATCCTTGCTGGGCATGGTGATGTCATGCATGGCACAGATAGCATTCTGCAGGCAGCAGATGGGCACATTGCAGTAAGATCCAATGCCCAGTGGCTCCAAGTGACTGGAACCCTCAATGATCATATCCAGTATTGCCACAAATCAAACAGTTTTTCACATAGTGATTATCCTGCAAAAGTCTCAGTCAAGGATTGGCCTTTCAGCCCCAACAGGCGCTTCATCTTAACCATAGATCCATGGCAGGGTGGGATTCCTACCTTGAAGGCTGGACACAAAAGGCCATTGGACCACCAAGAAGAAGGACCTTCACATAAATATACTAGAGCTTAGGGCTGAGCGAAACAGATTGCAATCGCTCCTTCCAAGATTAAAAAAGAAATGATGAATATGGACAGCACCACAACAATGGTTCACATCAACATGCCGGGAGGCATAACATCCTCGCCACTGTCTGAAGAAGAACAACTTCTTTGAGATCAGGCAACCTGTCAAAGAACACCACACAGAACTGAACATTTCCCAGGAGACACCAACAAGTGGGTGTATGCCCTCAGCAGGGCAGATAGAGTTGAATGAAGATTAGGCGAGCATGATATTTTGCCAGTATCTGGCACTCGATCTACTTGTAACACAATCAAACAAAAAATGCTGGTTCTTCACCAGCAAAAAGAACAGTTGATGGACAGAATGCAGAACAATGTCATAAATTCACCCCAGTACAGAGATCTGGACCTAAATCTATAGTTTTTTTGCTCACCATGCCATTCCAGATTGGACCCAGCCATATGCAAGTAAGTCTTGACCCTGCGCCCACTGGAAACAGAAAATTAAAAAAGGGCGTCCTCTGGGATGTGTTTTTAAATAACACCTTTATGTACAACTGATCACATGTAATCAACCCAACTACATACACACCACAACCACTCATAAAGGTCACTGCCAAACTGGTGGCTACAGAATATTGGCACAAAAAATCATTAGACCTAAATATAGTTTTTTTGTTCACCATGCCATTCCAGTTTGGACCCAGCCATATGCAAATAAGTCTTGACCCTGCGCCTAATGGGAACAGAAAATTAAAAAAGGGCGTCCTCTGGGATTTGTTTTTAAATAACACCTTTATGTACAACTGATCACATGTAATCAACCCAACTACATACACACCACAACCACTCATAAAGGTCACCGCCAAACTGGTGGCTGCAGAATGTTGGCACAAAAAATCATTAGAGGTCAATAGTGTTTGCAATTTCCTTAGACAATTTATTGTAATTTTTTAGAAAAACAGGGAAAGACTTAATTAAAAACATTTGTGTTCAATCAATCAATCATAACATTTGTAAAGTGCACTACTTAATCGTGAGGGTCTCAAGGCACTGTGGGGGAGGGGAAGGGAATGCTGCTACTGCTCAAAAAGCCAGGTCTTGAGGAGTCTTCTGAAGGTCAGCAGGGTGTCATCAGTGTAGGAGATGATGTTGAGGTCGTGCAGTCGGGCGACGCGGTCGACAAAGATGCTCACAGACATAATACTCCAACATTAAAAACAATTGGTCATATGAGTAACAATTAAAATCAAATTATAAACAAAAAACACGAGAGATAAAACAGACAGTTATCTTTTAAGATATGTGACATATTAATTTCCAACATGCTTTCAGATAGACTGTTACTCTTCATTTCAAAGCGCCCTTTTATGTTGGTAATGCGCAATATCTTCACTTAATACCACCTCACTGTCCAGTGGAAATATCTGTTCGAGGCATATGAGCTGCAAATTACACACTTTTGCATAGATCGCCATCTGGTGTTGGGCCCGGATGTTTGCAGTTTGTTTTTCCTTTTGGAAAGTCTTTGGAAGTCACGAGGTCGGTGACTCCTCCTTTGGATCGTATTGCGCATGGGCTTCAGCTCCATCCTCAGTTTGTTTTTTTTCGCCATCGGGCTCGGATGTAATCTTCGCGCTCCGGTTCCGAACAGTTCCTAGTTCGACGATCGACGCGGAAATCCTCACCCACATCGCGGTATTGTTTTGATCGCGATCTCCTCAATCAACGCGCCTTCTCATCGACAAACCTCCGGCTCCAGTCGTCGACGGTGGCCCTCGGGCCTACCCAAGCTCCGGTCCCGGCTCATGGAAAGAACTCCATTCAACAAGTGCCCTCGATGTGGGTCCAAATTCCCTCACACCGATCTTCATGAGGTATGCGACCTCTGCCTCTCCCCTGAACACGAGGCTCGAGACTGTCCGGCCTGTAAGTCTTTCTGATCGATAAAGACTATTCGGGACCGAAGAGCCAGAAGGAACATGGCACACTCCTCGACCTCCGTTCCAGTCGATATCTTCGGAGACGACATCGAAGATCCGGGACAGCAACGCACCGAAGAGGACCTCGTCAGCGCTTCCGAGGCCGACGAGTCAGATGTGGAGTACATCACTCCGGCGCAGAGGGTCGTGAGTACTATAACCCCCCCCCCACACCCCTGCCAGCTCCGAAAAAGGCTGCGGTCACGCCTTCGCCTCCGGGCCTAGGCAAAACCAGAGATACCGCTTCACACACCCCACCTTCGGGCCCGGTGAAGAAGCCAAGCAAGCCTTCTGGCGGCTCGGGCTCGAGCCAGCCTACCAGTGGTGCCGGGAAATACGCTTCAGCACCGAAAAAGAAAATGGCCTCCACCTCGACACCGAGCTCCGCACCGAAGCCTTCGGGGTCGAAACCCAGCTCTTCGGTACCGACACCATCCTCGGTACCAACCAAGACCCATAAGGCCACCGGCACCGACACTTCCAAGCCGAAATCCATCTCGGCGCCGACCAAAAGACCGGAAATTCCCAAGCAAACCGGCACCCAAAAGCCCAAAAAGACAACGGCCCAGACGCCTTCGGCGCCGACGGACCAAACACTTTCACAGGAACTATTTACACCGGATCCTTTGCAAAAGACTCTCACCAAGGATCCAAAAACTGGTCATCTGACATTCTCTACCAAAAAGAGACATTTGGACAAACCGGCTCCACCTCCACCTCCAAAGAGGAAGGACTCTGCTACCTCTCCATTCAGAATACCTTCCCCACCTCCTCCACCACCTCCACCCCCTCCACCTTCCCCACCTTCTCTACCCCCACCTCATCGTTCTCTGACCCCGTCTCCAGACCATGATGATCAAGGGGACCCATATCATGATCTAGGGGATGTGCCACAAGACCCCACCCCTACAGGATCCCAAGACCCATGGGGCGACTACAATAACCCGGACATCCCCGATGTCCCACAAGATGACCTTTACCCCTCCAGGCCATCTCCACCGGAAGACTCACTGGGGTTTCACCATCTACTTCAGAGGGCGGCACATTATCACGGGGTAGACTTTTTTTTTTTTTTTTTTTAACTCTTTATTTTTGATTTTTCATGCAACAAGAAAGGGACCAACAAGCATTACACTTATTCGCAGTAGGAGATACATCAATATCACATTATCACATATGGCATCACATTGGAGACAGTCATTGAATAGTGGCAGGATCGTCCTCCAAAGAGATATATAAGAACCCTGAAGACCCCACAGGCCGGAATCCCACACGAGGAGGGCATCCATACATCCCACACGCCTCAAGCCAACATCCGACACTATCCCTCCGCTACACTAGGATGAGTCCCCTGGTCCCCATGGGCAGAGAGGTAGCTCGTCTGAGGGGCCCAAATGTCAGGAGGCCGTGACGCAGGTGGCAGCAAATCAGCATACAGCAGAACATTCTCCTGACAGGTAAGCATATCCCGCAGCCACTCCTTAAACTTAGGGCTTCTCCCCCGCCCCCACCGACATGCCCTACGCCTCTTGGCTAGCAAAAGCGCACAGGTAACAAAGCGACGATCCACCTTGGGTATATCCTGAGTGTATCCCAGCAAGGCCTGAAGTGGGGAGGGATGCAGCGGGCCCCCAAGCATCTCACCTATGGCAGCGTAGACTCGGTTCC
Organism: Triturus cristatus; assembly: GCF_964204655.1. Lineage (NCBI taxonomy): Eukaryota > Metazoa > Chordata > Amphibia > Caudata > Salamandridae > Triturus > Triturus cristatus. The sequence goes on from NC_140584.1 coordinate 1,203,214,175, forward strand.
AATAGTCGTCTATGCTCGGGCAGGTCCAGGCCAGGTGCAAAAAATCAGACCCCGGGGAGTGACACCTATCGCACCGATCGTTGTCACGAAGCTGAAACCTATGCATCTGGACTGGGGTACAATAGAGACGGTGTAGGAATTTGTAGTGAATAATGCGGAACCTACTGCTCGAAGAGATCATTTCGGTTTGCAGACAACAGTACTCCCACTGTGCATCCGTGAGCACTGTGCCGATCTCAGTCTCCCAGCCGGCCCGAGACCTCAGAATATCCCCCCGTTCATGGATGTAAAGGCGCCGATAAAGCGAGGAGACCATGTGCGACGGGGAGGTGGAGTCGAGGAGGTAATGAAACGGTTCCAAAACTGCAGGTTCTGCAGGATATGCCGGTAGTATTTTTTGTAGGCCACTGCGGAGACGAATAAACGCAAAAACCTCCAGGGGGGTTGGGACCGCCTCTCCGAATAGGAGCGGGAGGTCGCGAAACCTACCCTCGTGGAACAAGTCCCCCCAGCGTTCCACCCCAGTTTTAAGTTTGATGCGCTGGAACAGACCCTCCTCCAGAAGGGGAAGAGCCGGGTGGTAGACCAAGGGCATCAGCGGGGAATAAAGGAGCGGCGCGCCCATGAGTCTCGCCAAAACACTCCAAGCATGCGCTGTAGCCTGAACGGGATTGCGATCGGCCCGAGACGAGGGGACCTCCGCGAGGGCCATGCCTTCCAGCGGGATTGGATCCGCTAGCCAGTGCTCCACAGCTATCTGTGGCATGTAAGGGGCGGGGCGATACCAATAATACGCAGTTGTAGTAGAGCTCAAAATCCGGAATATCGAGGCCCCCCTGTACGTACGGGCGCGTAAGCACAGACCATTTGAGCCGCGGTCTCTTTCCCCCCCATACCAACCGGGTGAGTTCAGTCCTCAGAGCCCTGAAGAAATAGCCCCCCGGATGGAACGGTATATTGAGGAATAAATAGAGTAGTTTGGGGAGTAAAACCATTTTGATAAGTGAGACACGGCCAGCCATGGTCAGCGGCAAGGTCAGCCATCTAACTATACTTGTGCGTATATACTCCAGAGTCTTGCCATAGTTCATACGCATCACTTCCTGTCGATCCCTAGAGATCCACACACCCAGATACTTCACATCAGTGTCGCGCCACTCCAACGGGAAGTCGAGTGAGAATCTGTCGACACCCTCCGTTAGGGGAAAGACCGCAGATTTGCCCCAATTGATGTGTATTCCCGAGTACAACGAGAACCGAACAAGCTCTCTGAGTATGGGGTTCAAGTGTTCTCGGGGGTGTTTGATGTACAACGTGAGGTCATCCGCGTAAAGCGACACCAAGATTTGCCTCTGTTGACAGCGCAAGGAAGCTGCCAGGTAGTTTTGCCGAAGCCGGGACGCCAGGGGTTCTATTGCCAAGGCGAAGAGGAGCGGTGATAGCGGGCATCCCTGCCGAGTGCCCCTAGTGACCAGGAACGGTTCAGAGACACGCCCGTTAATAAGAACCCTCGCCATGGGGCGGCGGTAAAGGATTTGGATCCATCTGGAGAAAGCTATGGGCATACCCATGTTACGCAGGATCAAATGGAGATAGTCCCATTCGACCGAGTCGAACGCTTTGGTGGCGTCCAAAAACACCGCCACCAGCGCCAGAGAGGGATCAGCATTATTGAGGATCGAGAACAGGGTCCGAAGATTGTGAGAGGTGGACCTGCCGGGGACGAACCCCGACTGATCCGGCAGAATCAAGTCTCCAATCAGGAGGTTAACCCGGTTCGCTAGAACCTTGGCCAGAATCTTCACGTCACTGTTGAGGAGAGAAAGGGGCCGGTAGGAGTCGCAGGAATCCGGAGGTTTCCCCGGCTTAAGGAGAGAAACTATAAGGGTCTCCGACATACTGGGTGGCAAAGAGCCAGTCTCATTTGCCTCCTCGAACACCTCACGTAGAACCGCAGCCAGCGGATCGATAAAGGTTTTATAGTAGTCGATAGGGAAGCCGTCTAGGCCCGGCGCCTTCCCCGATGACGTCTGCATTATGGCTTCCTTGATTTCAGCCAGGCCAATAGGGGCCGCTAAGAGTTCCCGCTGGGCATTGGATAACCACCCGAGAGTGAGCTCCGAGAGGTAGCCGGACATCTCCAACGGCATTTCCCGTCTGGAGGTGTACAGGTCCGAATAATGTGAGACAAAGGAAGAGAGTATAGAGGGCGTATCACGGCACATGGAACCATCCGGGGCCCTGACCTCCAGTATGTGATTAGAGCCCTGTGGGGGACGAATTACCCCCGCGAGGAATCTGCCGGGTCGCTCCCCTTCCCCATATGCCCGCGCCAAGAAGTGCCTCCCCCGAAAGTGGACCTCTCTCTCCGCAGTGCACTTGTACTCCGAGAGCTTCGTGCGGTATTCTAGCTGCGCTCCGGGGTCCTCCAGGAAATCTGTGGCAGTCTCCAGCGCCCTCAGATCCCGCTCCAAAGAAGTCAGAGTAGCGCGAAGAGAGCGCAGCACCCCCGATCCCTTCGAGATGCACACCCCTCGCATAGTGACCTTGAAGGCCTCCCAAACCGTCGCAACGCTATCCACCGACCCTCTGTTGCGGTCTATGAAGTCCAGAATCTCCTGGGACATTTCATGCTGGAAAAGTTCATCCCGGAGGATGTTAGGCTGCATGCGCCACGGGAGCGGTGCGCCCACCAGCCCGGTCCTGGCCAGAGCGATCAGTACCGGTGCGTGGTCCGAAAAGGTACGAGGCAAGTGTCGTGCAGTAAGCAGTGAGGACCCCAAGCCCCTAGAAAGCAGTATGTAGTCCAGCCGAGCCCATGTGGAGTGTGGTGTCGACCAGTGCGTGCCCTCACGCGCAACCGGGTGCAGCCAGCGCCAAGCGTCTATCAGTAAGTGGTGGGTCAGCAGGTCAGAGAGATATGCCTGAGAGCGGGGATGGTGTGGGGTATCCGCACTGTAGCGGTCAAGAGAAGGATTCAAAGGAACATTGAAATCTCCACCCCAGAGCAAGTGAGTAGATCCTACCCGCAATATAACTTCCCATAGGGAGATAAAGTGTGCGGGCTCATCCAGGTTAGGACCATAGGAGGACACGATAGTAATCGTGGCGTTGCCCATGCGACCCCACGCAACACAAAAGCGGCCCTCAGCATCTTTTTTTTCCCCCAGGGGCACAAAGGGGGTGTGCTTTTTGACCAGGATGGCAGTTCCCCTGGAATAGGTGGAGTACGAGGAGAATAGGCTATAAGACGCCCAACGGGACGCAAATGAGGGTGTGCTACGGGGGTCCGTATGCGTTTCCTGTAGTAGCGCTATATGTATTTGATGGCGATCGAGATACCCCAGGACTTGGCGGCGCTTACGCGGGTCACCCAGCCCACGTATATTCCAGGCCAGGACATTCACTCTGCTATGAGGGTCGCGCAGCGCAATATCCTCATCCCGTACCATCACTCAGACTGGCGCCTATTGCCCACTTGCGGATCAACTCTCAGCCATGTCCAGCCTCTCAGGTGTCCTCCCGCCTCTAGCCCGACTAGGCGGCATACTGCCGACTCCAGGCACCACCACACGCAGCGCCAACCCATCAACTCCAATGTGTATATGTGATAGTTCCAATAGATCAGTATAATGCTGTATTCACGGTCCCTCCCCACACCCGTTCCATCCGACTCAACCAACTCGTCAGAGGAAAACTTACCAACCAACATTCCCCACCACAACCCACCCCCCCACACCCCTCTCCCTCCCACCACGACAGCCCAATCCTGCCGGGAACCATACCCCCCACGACCCTCCCATCAAACAAAACCATCCTCATAGGGTACTCCCTCTTTGGGTAACGCCAGTGAGCTGGACCTACCCTCCCCTATCCCGATATTTCACCCACCATATCGCCGCCGCTAAGAGCAGGGAGCGAGAGTGGGGTGGGAGGGGAGGGGGAGTGCCAAGGCAAATAGCAGCCACAGCGACCACGCCAGCACCACCAGAAGAACAGTTGGCGACATGAGTGAGACCCTCATTCTCCATGCTCTCCCCCAACCTCCCCAGATTAAGACGGAAGTCAATGGGCTGGAAAAGCGCTCTCGTATAGTCCGGCAGTCCAGCACGTGAAGTCCACCAGACCACTCCCACAACCAGAATGAAGCGTAAGCAAAGTGAAAAAAAGGGGAGAGGCAAGGGGGAGCAACAAAGAGTGAGTAAGGGAGGAGTAAGAGGGACGCAGAGGAGATAAGACAAGAGTGAACATTATGGCATCATGACGTAATACTCATCAGTCCGGAGCCGACGTCGGGGACCGGGATCCAGACCTCGCCCTGGGACTACGTCGTGGAGACGCGGAAGGCCCTCGGTCCTTGAGGAAGTCCTCCACTTGTTGCGGGTTGCCGAAGAAGTGGACTTTGCCGCGGTGGTTGACCTTGAGCTTAGCGGGGTAAAGCATTGAATATGGGATGTCCCGTTGTTGCAGCTTTTTCTTTACTCCCACAAACTTGCGACGGGCCTCCTGCACCAGCTGGGTGAAGTCAGGGTAAAACGAGAGCGTAGTGTTTTCATGCTGGATAGGTTGCTGCTCACGAGCCAGGCGCAGCAGAGTGTCCCGGTCTCTATAGTTAAGGAACTTGATGATCACCGGGCGCGGGGGAGCTCCCGGGACCGGCCGGGGACCCAAGGATCTGTGGGCCCGCTCCACCACCAGCTGAGGCGAAAAAGCGTCGCGGCCAAATTTGTCCGTCAGTAGGCGCTCTATGAATTCTTCCATACGTCCACCGCCACTGGACTCCGCCAGGCCTACCAGGCGGACGTTATTCCTCCGGGAACGCGCCTCCAAATCCTCGTTTTTCTCCGCTATGACTTTGAGTAGGCGATCCATCTGCGAGAGTTTAGTTGCGTTAGACCCGGCTCCATCTTCCAGCTCCGAGATCCGACCCTCCGCCTCCTTGAGTCGTTCGCCATGCTGGTCCAACCGCTGCACCACCGCGTCCAGCCTGGTATTCATGGTGTCAATCTTCGCGTCAATGGAGGACAAACTCCGCTGCATACCCACCAGCAAGGATTTCCAGTCCAGATCCTCCTCGTCGCCGGGGCCCGTCTCAACCCCCTCAGCATTTTGGGCACGTGTTTTTTTCCCCCCCTTCGCGGGGTTGAAGGGAAGCGTAGTTTGTTTCGTGTCCATTTTGCCCATAGCGGCAGCAGTCAATGGGGTCAGTACCCACAGGGAGTGAGGTGGGCGATACTCGTTATTAGCGCCGAAGCCCAGGCAAGTCTTCAAATCGCACACTCTCCACTCCGCGTCACACTCCCACAAAAGCCCTCCGGGACCAGTCGCTGTAGCCCATCAGGGGGTCGCCGTCGAGTGATCTGTTCTGGCCCACAGTTGATAGGGGGTCGCAGCTGCTCCCGCGCCCTCCCAGTCACTCACAGTCAGCCACACACCTGCCAGTTCAGCCGCAGGGGCAGGAAAGCGTCTTCTCCGGGCAGGGTCGTGGCGCCTCACACCGGCAAGGAGGTCGACCACGAGAGCGCCCAGCTCGGGGCCCCTCTCCAGGTTCCGGCGCAGAGACGGCTCCGCACCAGCAGAGGCAGGGGGGTGGGAGGACGCCGTCCGCCGCCGCAGTCCAATCCGGATAGACAGGGGGCCACCCGAGGGGCCACACAGCGCAGGCCACAGTCCTTCAGTCGCAACCGGGCCACGCGGTTCCAGCGCGGCCGCGACACTCAATGGCCGCGCAGACTCGGACTACGGACACGCTCCCAGCAGCCCATGAAGAGTGATCTCGCTGTCCACGAGGCACCGCTCCGTCCAGCACAGCTCCGGACTATCCGGCGATATCTTCCCGCTCACCAGTGCGACTTAGCCTACTGTACCCGGTCACCGGCCCAGCAGGCCCCGCGGATCCCCGGCCCGCAGTGACGCCAGCATCCTCCACGACGCTCCGTCTCTATCACGGGTCAATCGCCGCGGGTCTGCAGGAGCCGATTTCTCTGCCTCCCGGCCGCCGCCTCTCCCGAAATTAGCACAGGGTGGTCTCAGGAGGGTCCCTCACACGCCGAAGTGGTCAGCACTGCATTTGCTGGCCTGCAGGATGGACTTGCTGGATCGTCATTTGCCTGGCCGGCTGGAGCCTCACAGAAGTGCGGCCATGTCAGTCCAGCGCCACCTAGCGCCCCTATCACGGGGTAGACTTACATACTGACCCCGTGGAGGACAATTTCCTCCTCGACACATTTGATACCACACATAGGTCTACCTCCATATTACCTATGCTTAAAGGGGTGGTAAAACATGCGCCAGAAGTCTTTAAAGACCCCGTTAGGGCCAGGGTCATTAACCCGTGCATAGACAAAAAATACAAAGCTGCACCCACAGATCCCGCTTACATCAGGGGGCCAGTGACACTTGATTCCCTAGTGGTGTCCACTGCACGAAAAAGATCAAATTTCCAGGCGTCAGGCGATGAACCACCACCTGACAAGGAGTCCAAGCTACTAGACGCATCAGGAAAACGCACTACGTCACAAGCAGCCAATATGTGGCGTATCGCCAATACACAAGCGCTATTGGCCAGATATGATAGGGCACATTATGATGAATTAGAAAGCATCATGCACCACCTCCCTGAAAAATATAAACCTAGGGCCAACGAATTAATTCAAGAGGGTAAGACTATCACTAACACCTCTATACGCTGTGGCCTAAATGCAGCAGACACAGCTTCCAGGGCCATTAACACTAGTGTCCTCCTCCATCGCCATGCTTGGCTACGAATATCGGGTTTAAACCGGAGGTACAAGCCTCCATCCTTAATCACCCTTTTGACCAGGAACACCTATTTGGCCCAAAGGTGGATGAGGCCCTCGAAAAAAGGAAGAAGGACACGGATACGGCGAAATCCATGGGAGCCTTACAGTCACACACTCCGAGACGCTCCTTTCGCCGCTCTTCCTTTCGGAGTACATCTAGAGGTTACTCCTCAGACAACGCGTCCACTTCCTACAAATCCCCCACTCAGTCCACCTTCACAAAGGGGTATCAAAGAGGCGGCTATAGAGGTAACAACAATAAAGGCATAGGCAAAACAAATACCGCCCGCTCTGCCACACCGCCTAAACAATGACTTCCCCCTCACTCCCCCCGAACCATCCCACTCCAGTCGGGGACAGACTTCAAAATTTCCTTCCAGTCTGGGCGACCATCACCTCAGACAAATGGGTCACACAGATAAGTCAATCAGGCTACTGCCTAGAACTAAAATCTACCCCCCCAAACATTCCACCCAAACAGCACCAAATGTCACAAGAACATTTAAGGTTGCTGAAGAAAGAAGTGATCTCCCTTCTACAAAAGCAGGCAATAGAACATGTGCCTATCAAACAACAAAATATGGGGGTCTACTCCCTATATTTTCTCATACCAAAAAGGGATGAGACCCTCCGACCCATCCTGGATCTCCGGCCCCTAAACACATACATACACTTAGACCATTTTCACATGGTAACGCTTCAGCAGGTACTTCCGCTCCTCTCACAAAACGACTTCCTCACCACTCTGGACTTAAAAGACGCATACTTTCACATCCCAGTGCACTACACTCACAGAAAGTATCTCAGAATTGTAGTGGACGGGCAACACTACCAATTCAAAGGGCTCCCATTCGGAGTCACAACAGCACCACGAGTATTCACCAAGGGCCTAGCAGTGGTGGCAGCACACTTACGAAGACAACACATTCACGTCTTCCCGTACCTAGACGATTGGCTGATAAAAGCCAGTTCATACAATCAGTGTGTACAACACACCTCCACCACAATCCAACTACTTCACCAACTGGGCTTCACGGTCAATCACCAAAAGTCCCAGCTACAACCATCCCACATAAAGCAATACCTCGGTGCCACCATAGACACCTCAAAAGCCAGGTGGCAAGCATTCAGGCTTTACGCGCCAAATTCATAGCACAACACTCACTTCCAGCTCGAGTGTTCATGCAACTAATAGGGATGATGGCCTCTTGCATTTTTATAGTACCGCACACAAGACTCCAGATACGTCCTCTCCAAGAGTGCTTAGCGCACCAGTGGAACCAGGCCCAAGGTCAACTGACAGATCTGGTGTTGGTAGACGGTCGGACCCATCGCTCTCTGCAGTGGTGGAACACCACAAACCTTTCCAAAGGTCGACCGTTCCTGGACCCGGTCCCTCAAATAATACTAACAAAGGACGCATCGCTCTCCGGCTGGGGAGCTCATCTATTACATCTCACCATACAGGGCAAATGGACACCTCAACAACAGTTACTCCATATCAACCATCTGGAGTTACTAGCAATCTTCTTAGCCCTAAAATCTTTCCAAACACAGATTTCAGGCAAGGCAGTCCTCATTCGCACAGACAACATGACGGCCATGTATTATAACCAAAAACAAGGCGGCACACACTCTCCACAGCTCTCTCAACTAGCACAGAGCATATGGAGATGGGCAATACCCCACAAAATCTTTCTCCTGGCTCAACATGTCCCAGGAGTCCAAAACACCGTGGCAGATCTGCTCAGCAGACAAACACAACAGATACACAAGTGTGAACTTCACCCACAGGTTCTTCATCCATTCTTTCAAATATGGGGGCATCCACAGATAGACCTCTTTGCCACCCACGAAAACACAAAATGCCCAAGCTTTGCCACCAGATACCCACACCCATTATCCAAAGGAAATGCGATATGGATGAACTGGTCAGGCAGATTTGCATACGCTTTTCCGCCTCTCCCACTCATTCCTTTAGTGGTGCGCAAACTACAACAACACTCCCTCACACTAATCCTAGTAGCTCCAACGTGGGCCAGACAACCGTGGTACACCACGCTGCTGGAACTCTCTGTAGTACCGCACCAAAAACTACACCTCTCACCATGTCTCCTAACCCAGAACAATGGAGAGATCAGACACCCGGACCCAGCTCAGTTCAACCTTGCGATCTAGCTCCTGAAATCCTAGAATTTGGGTACCTAAATCTTCCCCCTGGCTGTATGAACGTGATCAGAGAAGCTAGACGACCTACCACTAGAGCGTGCTACGCTGCCAAGTGGAAACGATTTGTTGTTTGTTGCCATAACAACACCATCAATCACCTGGACGTGTCCATTCAACACATCATAGGCTACTTACTCCACCTACAAAGGTGTAATCTAGCCTATACGTCCATTCGACTACACCTCGCAGCTATTGCGGATTACCTACAAAACAGGCAACATCTATCACTCTTTAGAGTACCTGCCATTAAAGCCTTCATGGAAGGCCTAAAAAGAATAATTCCCCCCAGAGTACCACCCTCACCTGTGTGGAACTTAAACATCGTTCTCACAAGGCTAATGGGGCCTCCCTTCGAACCTTTACACAAATGCGAACTACAATTCCTAACATGGAAAACAGCTTTCCTGGTAGCCATCACTTCCCTTAGAAGGGTCAGTGAGATACCAGCACTTACCATACAAGAACCTTTTCTTCAAATGCACCATAACAAGGTTGTTCTCCGTACCAACCCAAAATTCCTACCTAAAGTCATTTCCCCTTTTCACCTCAACCAATCTGTAGAACTACCAGTATTTTTCTCGCAACCACAGACCATTGCAGAAAGGGCTCTGCACACGCTAGATGTCAAACGAGCCTTACTCTACTACATCGAGAGAACACAACCTTTCCGCAAGACCAAACAACTGTTTGTCTCTTTCTCTCCACCACACAAGGGCAACCCCATCTCAAAATCAGGGATAGCTAGGTGGATTGTAAAATGCATTCAGATTTGCTACCACAAAGCAAAACGAACGCTATCCGTTCCCCCTAAAGCCCATTCTACACGAAAGATAGGGGCTTCCATGGCATTTTTAGGGAACATCCCATTAGATGATATCTGCAAAGCAGCTACATGGTCAACACCGCACACTTTCACTAAACACTATTATGTAGATGTGCAAACTAAGCAACAAGCTAGTGTGGGCCAGTCTGTACTCAAAACATTATTTCAAACCACTGCAACAGATACTGGTGGTCACCGCTAAGGTTGGGAACTGCTATATAGTCTATGAAAAAGTGTGTAATCTGCAGCTCATATGCCTCGAACGGAATATGCTACTTACCAGTATGCATCTGTTCTTGGCATGTAGAGCTGCACATCTACATACGCCCACCCGCCTCCCCGGCTACCTGTATCTGTTCCAGTTTATCTCATTTAGATACACACACATGGGTTTCTTCACTGTTATTACTACGCTCCATCTTTCCCTGCTGGCGAAAAATAATCTGAGGATGGAGCCGAAGCCCATGCGCAATACGATCCAAAGGAGGAGTCGCCGACCTCGTGAATTCCAAAGACTTTCCAAAAGGAAAAACAAACTGCAAACATCCGGGCCCAACACCAGATTGCGATCTATGCAAAACTGTGTAGATCTGCAGCTCTACATGCCAAGAACACATGTATCCGGCTAAGTAGCATATTCCTTCCGCCTCTGAAGTATTATTTATGAGGAATTTCTATGGCATATTATGCGTTTTTTCGCTCAATGATCTGAACACACTGTCAGCTTTATATTGCATGTTATGAAGGTCTAATGATTTTATACACAATGCAGTAGAAGATTGAGCTCTTTTTTCTTATAATTTGTATCTTACTAGTTTCTTATGCTGATGTTGTTTTTCAGTGACAAACGCTAAATATTTTATGTCATAGGATGCCATACATTCACATTTGTGACTGATTATTTTTCTCATTATTATCGGTAAGTGACTAAAATATTTATTTATGTGAGCCTACAGGATTAAGTGTGATAAGTTTACTCTTTCACCCTCATATTAACCCCTACGTGCTCTAATTGTTTGCATCTGATTATCAATCGCTTCATTTGTGTCTGGTTTTTTCAACACTCTGCGGACGCATTTTACAGATGTCTAATCACAAAAATTACAACAGAAATTCTAAATTGTCTCCTCCTGTAGACACACATAAGCAACTGCGCACTATGCCTTCTAAAGGTTCACCCCCATCACCACCTACTTCATCTTTGGTCAACTCAACCGCTGAGTCAGCAGCAACTATGAACCGTATTTTGCAGGAAATTTCAACTATTAGTTGCCGTCTGACAGAAATGGATAATAACATTTCCTCCCTCACGACAGAAACCAAATCCATTAGAGCGGATATTGCGCAATTTCATCAAAAAACTGATGGGCTGGATCGGCGATTAACTGTAGTGGAAAACAGGCTTGACTCCGTACAAAACAGGGACCAGGATCTTCTACTTCTTCGCAGTAAACTTGTTGACTTGGAAGATCGTAATAGAAGAGACAATGTTCGCTTCTTTGGATTTCCGGAGAAAATTGAAGGCCAAAATGCTCGGTTATTTCTATGTAAAATTCTTCCTAAATTACTTGGTACTACTTTTGACCCACCATTGGAAATCCAACATGCTCATCGTATTGGTCCTCCATGACCAAACCTGGATTCTCGACCAAGGCCTCTAATTGCTTGTTTTCTGAGACATGAGCAAGTAATAATAATAATAATCTGGCATTTGTAAAGCGCGCAGCTACCTACCAACGGAGGTGTCCCGGCGCTGTACTTATGCCGCAGAGGAACCCATCCTGGCTTTCCCTGTGAAGTGTCCACTCCTGGGCACCCCCAAGGTGCAGTCAGGCATCCCCTGCGCTGTTGGGGCCGTTGTGGAGATTAAGCAAGCTATTGCCCAGAGTTGCAGAGTGGGACCCATGATTAGGTCCAAGGAAATTAAGCCCAAGAACCGCTGAAGCGGGAATTGAACCCTGGTCCCGGGCCGGACCTCTGCATCAGGGTCTGCCGCTCTAACCATTGAGCCACACTTCTCCACGACAGATACTAATATCAGCTCGCATGCAAAGATCTTACATCTATGATGGTCATCAAATACATATGGCAGCTGACTTCTCGAGAGAAACCAACGAAAGAAGGAAACTATTCTTAGCTATGCGACCACAACTGCGGAAGTTGGATATCAAGTATGGTCTGTTTGACCCAGCTCGCTTCCGCCTTGCTAAAAATGGTGAATCACAAGACTTTTACAACCCTGAAGACTTACAGCATTTTCTAGACAGTTTAACAGTTCAGGACATGGATGTACAACATATTTCTCATGAGCAGTCTGGTCAAAGTTCTACACAACCTCTCAACAGTCGACAGATAAAAGGCGTCGCAACCTTGGGGATGTACGTCCTCGTGGTAGAGAAACAGAGCAACCTTTTCATACACACGAGGATCAAGCATCCGCCTTGCAGTCTGTAATTACTACCACACAAGATCAATGTAGAGATAAGTCCAGATCTCCCTTAAAATCTGCTCCAGATGGAGAATGAGTTGAGTCCCTATTTATTATCCTCATAGTTACGGTCTTAGTTAATATCGTTATCAACTTACCTGACTCAAGTTCAGTTAATGCTTACTCCTTGTGTTTACTTACATCTTACTCTTCACCCAGAAAGATGAATAAGTTCCACTTATATTTATTATAGATGATTATAATATATTACTGAGTGTTTTTCCTTATGGATATACTTAATATGTATTTTAATATGTATTTTATCTCAGTCCCTTTATCAAAAGAATTTTATTCTAAACATTATTTATAATTTTAATTCACATTGGTCATATGTTATACACTATGATATGTGCTTGTAATGTATTACTATCTCACTTTTTAAGAACAGGCTCTTTATCCATCTTTACATTGCTGATATTATTTCTTAAATAATACCAACGTTTTTTCTTATAGTTATTTATAAATGTAAGTTATCAAATGTTGTTTATTATGTAAATATTATGAGAATTGTATTTATGAATGATAATTTTAATAGTTTACTTTACCTTCTGGTATTCATTCTCATTCATTTATTGCTTTTATACCCGTTTAATGCTTATCTATGTTTCTTGATGAAATGTGCTTATCCTCCTAACGCATACTATTATATGGATTTGGATCACAGGAGTTTTCACTCTCTTTACAGCTTTTCTAATTTATTGTCCTGGCTGATATTCATTTTAATTGTCTACCCTCCTTAAGGTGTCTGTACTCGTAGTGGTGCTCCAGTGAGCCCAGACCCGCGGTTAAAAGTTAAAAGTTGTAGGTAACGAATCTATTTAAATTTTTTTGATTCTCTTTTATATTTTAACAGCCAGAAATATACTGATTACATAGAACATTGTGATCCCTCTAATATATATCAATAAGAACCTTATTTTACATTTTCTTATATCTTTCTCAATTGTTCTATGCAATACTTTATTATATTCTTTATTTGCTTCTTTATCACGTTTGTCCTCCATAAGTCTTTTTCTTTTCTTTTCTTCTCTTTTTCTTTTTCTTTTCATATACTAAACTTTCTTAACCTGTAAAACTCTTATTTTCTTACACTTTTCTATTTCTTATCAACCAGAGTACTCTCCCTTCCCATACAGTCCTATTCCCTCCCATTGTATTCCTACCTCTTATTTTTCCCATTTTTGACTAATACATTGATTCCCAATCCTTTTTGATTGTATCCCATCATGGCTAATATTCATCCTTTATCTACCATTACTTGAAAATGTCCATGGCCTCACTCATTACATTAAACGGAAGAAGGTACTTTCTTATTTACAGTCCAAACATGTAGACATAGCTTTATTACAAGAAACGCACCTCGATGAGATTGAATCTGACAAACTTTGCAGAGATTGGGTGGGGAAGGTCATTCACAGCAGCATTCACAAAAATGACCCCACAGATACTAATTCTGTCCGCAAATGTGGAGTTGCAATTCTTATCCACAGATCACTTCCAGTCACGATCTTCAAGGCTTGGTCAGATCCTGATGGTCGATATGTATTTGCCAAATTACGTATCGGGAATTCTTACATCTGTCTTGGGTCTCTTTATGCTCCGATTGGTACTAAAAAGTCTTTTTTCCTTCAATTGAACCGCCTCGTCACAGAGATTGATGCCTCGCAATACCTCATTGGTGGGGATTGGAATTTGGTACAAGATCCTATTTTAGATAAAACTGGTTCGTTTGATAAGGTCAATGCAGCGGATAGAGCGGTATTAAATGACATATTTTCAGATAACGGTTTGGTTGATCATTGGCGTCTTAGTCATCCACAAGACAAAGAACATACGTTCTTCTCATCCTCACATGGTACATTTTCCCGCATCGACTATTTTATGATATCGCACAAAGCGGTTCAATTAGTCACGGAATCACGTATCCTAGAAGCAGCCTTGTCTGATCATTCTCCTGTCCTTTTATCTTTAGATTTAGGTCTATCCCGGTCAGGGCGTAAACCATGGCTTATGAGCATTCAAAGACACAGGACGCCCAAGGGTAAACTTCAGTTACAATCCCATCTACAGGACTATCTCTCTATTAACCAGGGTTCTGTCACTTCCAGCAGAACTGTTTGTTTGGCGGCTAAAGCCACTATTAGAGGGCAACTAATGTGCAATGCAGCACTTGCAATAAGAATAATATTGCAAAGCAGACAGAATTGGAACAAGATATTCAACTCTATTCCCGTTTATATACGTCGGATCCTACCTTACATAATCGCAAGTTATTGGAGCAAGCACATATGTCTCTAAATAGTCTCTTTACATCCAAAGCTGATTTTGTTTTACAAAGGATGAAAGGAAGACATTACGAGCAAGGGGAGAAGGCCGGGAGGTCGTTAGCTGCACAATTACGTCAAAGGGAAGCAGCAATGGCTATTCCAGCTATTCGATCGACTCAAGGTGACATAAATACAAGGCCCCAAGAGATAGTTAATGAATTTGCCTCCTTTTATCAATCCTTATATATTCCAGGTAGTCAAATAGACCTAGGTAAGATGTCCTCTTTTTTAGAGAAGGTGAGTCTTCCGCGTCTTTCTGATGATGGTAGAGCTCTGCTTGATGGTCAACTCACAAGAGTTGAGATCTCTAAAGCTATTACTGCTCTACCTTATCATAAAGCTCCTGGGGAAGATGGCTTCCCTGCTGAATTTTATAGATGGGCAGGTCATAGTACGATTGATACGTTACATGCTGCATTTCTTGAGGCTGATAAAGAATCATCATTGGGTCCTCTCTCTAATAAAGCAGTTATAGCTGTACTACCTAAACCTGGAAAAGACCCTCTTTTGTGCGGTAGCTATCGTCCCATTTCTTTATTAAATTGTGATATTAAAATCTTGGCTAGCATCTTGGCGTCTCGACTCCGCAAAGTACTGCCTTCTTTAATACATTTCACTCAAGTAGGTTTTGTACCAGGGCGTTCTTCTCAGAACCATCTCCGCACCCTGGCCCACACCTTGTGGTCTGCTAAACATCTTTCAGAAGATACCTTGGCTCTTTTGCTTGATGCAGAAAAAGCGTTTGACCGCATTGAGTGGGAATACCTTTTTACCATTATGCATAGATTTGGTTTGGGTGATCAATTCAACAATAAAGTGTGTTTATTATATGACAACCCCTCAGCTCAGGTTAATTGCGGTGGTTTTTGTCCAAGGCATTTCCAATTCGGAGGGGAACACGTCAGGGTTGCCCGTTGTCCCCCGTTCTTTTTCTTTTAGCTATGGAACCACTTGCTGCTGCTATCCGTCAATCTGATGATATTATAGGTGTGCCTCTCCCAATTGGACATTCTAAAATCTATTTATATGCAGATGATATTCTTCTTACTCTTACTAATATTCCCCGATCTCTTCCATCCCTTCTTCAAATTATTAATGATTTCTCCTCCTTTTCGGGTTATAAAATAAATTGGGACAAAAGTGAAGCGTTACCCGTTTCTAATGGCACTACGAGGGCAGTGATTCATGGATTCCCTTTTCATTGGCAGTCCTCACATCTTAAATATCTAGGAATTTTGGTCAACAAAGGTTTGGAAGATATGGTTGCAGATAACTTAGCTCCTTTACTTTCTCAAATGCAGAGGGATTTTGATAAGTGGAAAGCTCTGGGTTTATCTCTTTGGGGTAGAGTACAAGCTATCAAAATGGTCACCCTTCCTCGTTTCATCTATGTTTTAGGTATGCTTTCCCTCCAGATTCCTTTAGCTACCCTTAGATTAATAGATTCTAAGATTAAGATTTTTATATGGGGCTCAGCTAAACCACGTCTTGCTAAAACAAAATTAAAGGCCCATCAGTTATGTGGAGGTATGGGTCTTCCATCCATTGAACACTATTCCCTTGCTCTACACATCTCACAATTTTCTTATTTTTTGCCAGGAACTAAAGATGTCCCACAATGGGTTTCCATCATCTTTTATCCAAGAACTCAGATCTTTCTCTTTTATATGGTAGTGGCACTAGTTTTTCTGATCCCAAGAATCCGATCTTATCAGTCATGCACAAATCTTGGCAAAGGGGGCAACATATACTAGGCTCAAACGCGCGTATTCATGTTAAGGCTCCTCTTTGGCACAATTCAGCTATCCGTATCAATGGTCGCACTTTATCCTGGCCTTCATGGCAAGCAGCTGGTATTTACTCCCCAGATCAACTTCTTCATGATGGAAATTTTAAATCCTTTTCTCAATTATGTGAGGAATTTAATCATCCTATACAACTATAGATACTCTCAACTTCAACAATGTCTGAGGAAACACTTGGGATCTCCCCCTTGGGTGTTGCAGGTGTCCCCAATACTATCTTACCTAAATCTGTGGGGAAAGTTTAGAGGAGGGACCTCTGGTCTTTATAAAACCTTTATGTCTCCTTTATTTTCGCAATCTCTCTCGTATGCTCTTCAAAATAAATGGCAATCTCGTTTATCTATTTCATATACGGCTTCTGAATGGGACAAGATACTGGAGGGATTACATAAAGGCGTTCGTGAAGCAAGGCTTAAATTTTGTATATTTAAAATCCTTCATGAATGGCACTGGTCACCAACTAAGTTACATAAAGCTGGATTGCTTTCACACACTAATTGCTGGAGATGTTCCACCTCTGGTTGTGACATAGTTCATATAATTTGCGATTGCCCAGCAACAAGGTCCTTTTGGTCCTTTGTTGGCAAGACTTTACATTCCACAATGCCATTATCTTTGCCATTTACACCTGCCACAACCCTTCTACATGATTTTCGACACTTTCCAAAACTTTCTAAACCACAAATACGTCTACTACACACTGCATTGGCTGCAGCTAAAATCTGTATTTTGCGTCATTGGAAGTCTCCTTCTCCGCCCTCTCAGGAAGAAGGGCTGCTGGCAATGATGCAAACGGCCCTACATGAGCGCACAATTTATAACCTTCAAGATCAAGTTGATGTATTTCTCCAGACTTGGTCTTCTTTTTTAAAAACTGAAATTAACACTGATGCCAACTCCACTCTCTCTCCTAATGCAAACACTTGAATTAACTAATTCATTATTTTATATTTTGTGTATTTCTCTTCTTTTTCTCTTTCCTTTATCCTTCATCCATTTATTTATCCCACTCCCATCCTTCTTCTCCTCCCTCCCTTCCTCTGGCTCTATTATCTCTCACTGTTCTCTTATTCTCTTCTTTACAGTTTATCTCTTTTCTCTTCTTTTCTTCTTTCTTCCACTTTTCATATCAATTTTCTCCTCTTTTTTTTTTTTTACATTTTTGTGCTCTGATCTAATTATTCTAATTATCTTGTACAAAGTCATTCTCTTTTTTATATTTAGATGTATTCATATTTTATATATTATATGTATAATATCCAGTTCTTATTCATGTTCTTTATACCATATATCTACTCACTTATTTATTCATTTTAATATTTATATATAATATGATTTCTTATTTATTCGTTCATATTTATCAACATATGTATTTAATATTATCAATAATTCATTGTTTTATTATTTCTGTGTTACTCTGTATTTCATGATAAAATTCAATAAAAAATTTCAACACAAAAATAAATAAATTGGTGTTGGAATTCTTGGGAGCCGTGTTTAATAATTATTCAATTATTTAGGTGCTGTTTAAATGCTTAAGCCTTACTGATCGAAGTAACAGCTACACAGGGTTGAGCTAAGGTATGACAAACAAACCTGACTGGACTCAAGACAGGGTTGTGAGTTTATTAGAGGAAGGTCTGTGCATGTCTTGAGGAGGCGGAACAGCTGGTTTGACTCATACCACAAGATATTCCAGACCAGAAAGGCAGGAGGAAAGGAGGCCTCAGGCAGCCAACTTGGAGGTTCCAAGTGGTAGTTCTGACACCTATCCTCTACCTCTGCTGGAGGCAGTAGGGGGAAGGATTCTGAGTTGTTTTGCTCCAAATGTGACACAAGGACACCTTCTGCCAATGGGGTTTGAGCATTATCAGGAGTAATTATCCTATAGACTTCTCAGTATACCCTCCAGAGTCGGCCCATTCATACTCCCGTCAACAGAGACTCTGTATGGAAAGCTGTTTGGAGAAAGGCTTGGGCTCTACTGTAAAAAAGAACTATCATTCCAGTTCCACAGAGAGAGATTGGACAATGACTATATATTTTTGCATGCCTGCTGACTTTCTATTTGTCCGTTTTGGGCTGACAAAAAGGGTGAGAAGCTGTTGGTACCCTCCTTCAGTAGATGGGTAAGATCTCTGGTTACTTTGGCTTACAGAGCAGTGGGCCATCAGGTGTCTTTTGGTGTTAAGGGCAGGTCCCTAAGAGGTATGTCAATGTCTCTGTCAGAAGTCCAGGGGGCCATTATTCTGGAAATTTGCAGGGCGGCCGCCTAGCCTACTCCTTGAACCTCTGGTAATCATTACAGACTTGTGCAGGATTTTGGTTCCTAGGTTCTTTCCTCTGTGGAGTAATAGAGGAAGAGATTTTGCTGTGTACATGAAATAAAGTGTTTCAGCATGCAACCTTGCTTGTCCTGGACTTTGCCTTGGTACAGCTCATAATGTAATGAATTAAAGTGAGGGAGAGATGAGGACGCAATGCTTCAATTATTTACTGATAATTGTATTACTCTGAGTCCTACTCCTTCGCTTCAGTTCATTACTTCCCTCCCTGCCACTTGGTCCATTTCCAGGCTAATTGGCTTAGGTCATCACTTTTGGCTTCGTTTTAACTGGACGAACACGGATTTTATTTAAAATGGTGAGTAGGGATTAGTGTCTATGGAGGCAGGCCTGCCTTATAATTAGGGCTCCCGGTTTCATGGTATTTATTTATTTGCCATTTCCATCTGTATTTATCCATATTTATTTTTTGCTAATTTTATCTGTATTTATTCATATTTATTTTGGGTTTTGAGGAAAACTTAAGCTGAAATTAGTATATTTCCACATTTATTTAACAGATAAATATGCAGTGCTGTGAACACCTGCAGAAGATAAATCAGTGAACTTATATGAAAATATGAAAATTTCAGTATCAACCTTGTGCATATCTATTGCTGTTAAAGCCTCTTTACTAAAAACACTTTCTTTTTTAACTTCTTATTTATCAATCCACACATCTATTGGCCTGGCAGTCATGGCAGACAGAATGAAGAATTACTCAAAAATCAACCCATTTTCCGTTTTTATCCACATTTAAAAAAATAAATACAGACAAGAAAATGAATGTTTTCAGTCTCTATCTGTAAAAATCAGTAAAAACGGAAAACAGGGATCCTCATGTAGGAGAGTAGGATCTGCTTCACATGGGTAACCCCACTTTTTGCTGGTGTTTCACTGTTTTTCGACCTTAGTCTGGCTGTGGCCCTGCTAATCGGGCTCCAGCCTAGCTGTTTCCTCTCTAA
The DNA here is from genome assembly GCF_964204655.1 of Triturus cristatus. Classification (NCBI taxonomy): domain Eukaryota; kingdom Metazoa; phylum Chordata; class Amphibia; order Caudata; family Salamandridae; genus Triturus; species Triturus cristatus. The sequence continues at coordinate 1,203,233,939 of NC_140584.1, forward strand.
AATGGTTTCCATGTACATTAGGTACATATCTATTTGGATTCTGGAGTACCATATAAGCGCCTAGTATATGGTATACTATGTACCTAGGGCATAGGTACCTCAGAGGCCTACCAGGGGCTGAAGCATGTATTATGCCAACCCTGGGAAGCACTCCAAAATTGCACCACAGGTCTGCTACTGCAGCCTGGGTAAGGCTGTGCTTGCACCCCTTACTGTGGTATAGGCTACCTATATCACTACCGTTGCACACACATATAAAACCTATAAGTCACTCCTATGGCAGGCCTTAACAATCCTGAAGGCAGTGTGCTTGGTTTTTATGTGAGAGGGTGCCCCTGCATGAGCAAAGCCCCTCTGCATGGTTCGGAGTACCTCCTCTGATGCTGTTTGTGGTGCAGCCTGACTATATACTCTTAAGTGCATTATAACCTTGCGGTAAATGCTAACTTTGGGATGGCTGCACGAAAACATGTCGTGTTTGGTGTCAAACTCTTTGGAATACTACCCCCGCCAGTTCTGGCGGCGTGGGTAGCATTCCACCCTTCTAGAGGGAGAGACATGTTCACACTGATCTAACCCGGTAGGACTTTCTACAGCCCTGGCATCACAAAATGGATGCTTCTGCCACAGACACGGGTCTGGCCTCCTGCTACTGACCGAAACTCCGGCAGGGGAGGCCTGGACAATAGGATTCCTGTCCCAGGGAGGTGTAACCACCTCCCCAGACAGGCAGATGTGTATTGGGGCTGGGCGGGAGCACTCTCTGGTGATTTGAAGTCCTGCACTGGGGGCACACTTGGTGTCCCTGTGCATAGTCCAGTTCAAACCTGTTGCAGGGGCTACCTGCCCCTGCTCTGGCACGAAACTGGAGAAAGGAAATGGGTGTAACCACCCCTCTTTCCAAACCCTCCCATAGTTGGGTCCCTCCAGTATGTCCAACCTCCAAACTTAGTATAAGTATGGGAACCCAGTCCTTGCGATTTTAAATTACCCTGGATGAAACTCTGCAATATATATACTGGACCTTCGACGTTCTATCCTGACTAGAAGCCTGACGAAATCTCCCTTGGAGTCAAGGAGTAACTCCCCTGCTTGGCAGGCACCAAAGAAGCAACTGTCCGGTCTGCAATTCTTAAGCTCCCGCTGGACGCTGAAGTCTCTGCATCACCAGAGGTGGATTTCCTGACTTCCCGAGGCTACCCTGAGTCCACAGCAAAGCTGAGGCCCGTGGCTATCGTGGGTGACGAGGAACCGTGACCCCTGGGCACCGCGTACTACTGCTGGTACATCGACTTCCTGTCTATCCTTGAAGTTTTGCTTTGGGCTCCGAGTAGCCCCAGCCTTGAGCACTGACTGCACCGAAGATCTCTGGCCTCCACTTCACGAGTGACCCGTGGGCCGGGTTCCAGTGCGACCGCTCGAGTCTCCTTTGTGATCTCTAGCCCGTTGGCTAGTAGGTCCACACAAAGGTGACTCCTCTTCTGCTTGTGCTTCCCTGGTTGCTCCAGACGTGCCCTGACTTACCCTTGCTGGGTGAGTCCCTCAGACCTTGCTGGTCTGCACCGGCGTCCTTCTTCTCTTTCCACGAGACTTGCCGTTGCCAAGGCTTGCTGCGTCCAATCTGGTCGCCGACACCGCAGCACTCGACAGACTTCGTGGGACAGCTCGAATCCGGCTCGTGGACTTCGTCGACGCCTCCTGGACCTCATGGCTTAAGAGTCAAGACACCCGTCAACTGACCTGAAGCACCCGACATCTGTGGGCATTGGTCCATCCTGCCCTCAGTCACTGGCAAGTCACCCAGACTCTGCCCCCTCTGCTTTGAGGTTCCTTCCATCCTAGATCCAGGCTTGGATCCCTTCGGACACTTCTCTTCACGGCAGCAGCAGTTCTTCGGCAGCTTCCATTGTAATCGACGACTCGACCCGACACCAAAAGACACCTATCCACCCAGCTTCCCTGGGTGAGGTAACACAAGTACTCCGGTGCTCCCATGGATGCTAGCCCTAGAACTTCTTAAGTCCAAAAGGGTTTGGTCCTGACTCGATTCTAATTGTCCCTAATCTTTAAATTTCCAACCGCGACATTGCCCATAGAAGCTAACGGGAACCCGCGGTTGTGTTTACACACTGCACACGGCCCCCGTGGGTCCCCTGTGTCACTATCTTGGGTGGTTCTTGGGGTCCCAGTGATTCTACAGGCTCTAGGCCTTGTGTCTAGTTCAGTCATGGTTCTTATACCACTTTATTGTCATATGGTTTGGTACGCCCCTAGGGCCCAAACTTGTATTTGTGCCATTACTGTTGATTGCTAACTTGTAAATTAAGTACTTCGAACTCCAGCCTCATAAAGAGGTACCTGGTGTGGTTGTCCTTTCATTTGATCATTCAAGAGATTATAGACTGGTAAAACAAGCTGCTTTACACTTCTTCAAGACTTAGCTTGAAGGCTGCTCTTCATAGCTACCACCAGGATAGCTTTCAATAAAGGTGGTCTTTAACCTATTCACCATAAGGGTTTGTTTGGACTGATACAAGGTGCCCACTATAATTAGTGAACAGCATATACCAGGCCAACTTCTCACACCTTACTTATAATGTAATGAATTGAAGGGAGAGAGTAGGACTCTGAGTAATACAATTATAGATATGTAATTGAAGCATGTATATATGTATATACTTATGTAGAGTAAATCCAGCCAACAGACTGCAGAGCGCTGTATATAGTCATATACAAGCATATTGTCAATGAGTAAGAGGAGAAGAAATTGGGTTGTGGGTGGTTAATGCATTGTGATTCCTTGCTCTTTAAAGAGGTAAGTCTTCAACGCTTTCCTAAATTGGAGCCGCATTGGGGCAGTCGTGATGGATATGTGGAAGTTCTTTCAGCTCCTAGGTCCTTCGATGCAAAGAGCCTGCTGTCTTTTTATTTTTGTTTTTTACACTTCTTAGGGACCGATTCCGATCTCGCTTGGACACCCTCCGAGAGCTGTCCGTAGCCTTAGCTTGTGACCGACTCGTACCGGGAGCCGGTCCATCCGGGCGATGAAGTACGATGCGCAAAAGTGTCATAATCCCGGCCGACAAGTAGACTGTGATTCCAGCAGCATTTCCCGTACGAGCCGGATCTCTAAATGCCTATTTGAGTCGCCCGGAAGCAGTTTACACAGCATTTTCCAGCTGGACAAGTACGATGCGCACTTCCTTCGCGCCGAACGGGTCACCACTAGTAGCACGTCACAGCATCCTGTAGAGCTGCAGATCAGGTCCGATTCGCGCTGCAACACGATCCATGGCTACGAAACAGACCAACTCACAACGTGTACGAGACGGAGCAACAATCAGCAAGTAAGAGACGAACCAACGATGAATCCCATTGCGCAGGTCATCCCAGTACTGTACATCTATGACTGGATCAGGAACAGACACATACATCGCAGAAGGTAAGTCAGCCACCCACACAAACAAACGTCACGAACACTCGAAATGCTACACACACATAGGGGGGGGGCATCCCTTCCACCAGCAACAGCAAAACCACAGGGGTAGCATGATCCTCACCACCAGCAGTCCCCACACCTAGGGGGTGTGCCCATTGTGAGAAGTTGGCCTTGTATATGCTGTCCACTAGTTATAGTGGGCACCTTGCACCAGTACAAACAACCCCTTATTGATGATAGGTTAAAGACAACCTTTATTGAAAGCTATCCTAGTGGTAGCTATGGAGAGCAGCCTTCAGGCTAAGTCTTGAAGGAATGTAAAGCAGCTTGTTTTACCAGTCCATAATCTCTTGAGTGGCTAAATTAAAGGAGACCACACCATGTATATTTATAAAATATATGTATTTATTACTAAACACACCCCTCTAGTTTCTTTATTAGGCTAGAGGCAAAAGCACATAAGTTACACTTCAAATATCACAGTAAATTAGCACAATATACGATAGGCCCTAGGGGCGAACCAAAACCATATATTAAGAAAGTGGTATAAGAACCACGACTTGACTAGACACAAGGCCTAGAGCCTGTAGAATCGCTGGGACCCCAAGGAACCACCCAAGGTAGTGACACAGGGGACCCACGGGGGACATATGCAGTGTGAGAACACAGCCACGAGCTCCCGTTAGCTTCTATCGGGAAAGTCGTGGTTAGAATTTTAAAGTTTAAGGACACTTAGGAGTGGACTGGGAACAAACCCTTTTGGACTTAGATGGTTCTAGGGCCAACACCCACGGGGGCACCGGAGTACTCGTATTACCTCACCTAGGCGAGCCGGGTGCATAGGTGTCAAATGGTGTTGGGTCGCGTCGTCGTTTTCAATGGAAGCTGGCGAAGAAGTGCTGCTGCTGCCAGGAAGATGCGAAGTGTCAGAAGAGATCCAAGCCCGGATCGAAGATGTGAAGAACCTGAAAGCAGAGGGGACAGAGTCTGGGTCACTTGCCAGTGACCAGGGGCATGATAGACGAATGGCCACCGATGTCGGGTGCTTCAGGTGCGAAGAGGGGAAGCTTCGCTCTTCAGCCACAAGGACCAAGAGGCGTTGAGGACGACCAGGACCTGGATTTGAGTCCCAGTGACTGCATTGAGACCCCTGTAATCCACACAAAACCTCATCTCTCTCTTTCCATCTTTGGTGTGAGGTTTAGGCACAAGGACTACTGGACTAGCCCAAGGGCTATCTGAGGGTTCAACGACTCCCAAATCCAACATCTTTTGGACTTCTGTTCTGATACAGTCCCTGACATGAACAGGTTGCCTGTAAATCTTATTTTTAACAGGCAGACTGTCCCCAGTGTCCACTTCATGAGTGCACCAGGTAGTCTGACTTGGAGTCAGAGAAAACATGTGTCTGAACTGGCTAAGAACTTTGCTGCAGTCAGTTTGCTGCTACACCATCTACTGATCCATCATCAGGGTTCTGAGAGAGCAGGTCAGGGAGTGGGTCACTCTCTTCCTCCTGTCCCTCATCAGTAGCCATGAGCAAGCCCATGTCTGCCCTGTCAACACATGGTTTCAGTCTGTTGACATGGAGTACCCCATGGGGACTCCTGGGAGTTCCTAGGTCTACCAAGTAGGTAACCTCTCCCTTCTGTTCAACAATTGTATGGGGGCACTCCATTTATCTTGGAGGGGTGCTGGGACCATAGGCTCCAACACCCACACCTTCTGCCCTGACTGGTAAACAGTCAGCACAGCCTTTTGGTCATGCCAAGCCTTTTGCAATTCCTGGCTAGCCTCAAGGTTTTTAGTTGCCTTTTTCATATACTCTGCCATCCTGGAGCGGAGACCAAGTACATAGTCCACTATGTCCTGTTTAGGGGGTTTGAGAGGTAACTCCCACCCCTCCTTCACTAGACACAAAGGACCCCTAACAGAATGGCCAAACAAAAGTTCAAAAGGGCTGTAACCAACCCCCTTTTGAGGCACCTCCCTGTAGGCAGGGCAAAAGGATGTCCCATCTGCGCCTAAGCTTTTCTGGGAGACCTTTGATCATGCCCTTTAAGGTTTTGTTGAATCTTTCAACTAAACCATTGCATTGTGGGTGATAGGGTGTGGTGAATTTGTAATTCACTCTACAGTCCTTCCACATTGCAGTCAAGTAACTAGATATGAAGTTTGCATCCCTGTCAGATACTACCTCCTTAAGAAAAACCCACCCTTGAGAGTACTCCCAAGAGGGCCCTTGCCACCACAGGTGCTGGGGTGGTCCTAAGTGGAATGGTTTCTGGGTACCTAGTGGCATGGTCCACCACCACCAGGATAAATCTGTGCCCAGATGCTGTCTGAGGATCCATGGGACCCGCTATATCAATCCCAACCCTTTCAAAGGGAACCCCCTACCACAGGTAGTTGTCTCAGGGGGGCCTTTGTGGTTCCACCTGCATCCCACTGGCTTGACAGGTGACACAGGAGCGACAAAACTCCTTGGTGTCTTCAGACATGTGGGGCCAGTGAAAGTGAGGAACAATTCTGTCCCAAGTCTTGTTTTAGCCCAGGTGACCTGCTAGGGGAATATCATGGGCTAGTGTCAATAGGAAGCCCCATAAACTTCAAAGGTATTACCAACCTCCTGGAAGCACCAGGATTTGGGGTCTCTACTCTCTGAATATAGGAGTCCATCATCCCAATACATTTTATGGGTGCCAGTAGCATTCCCAGCAGCCTCATCCGCAGCTTGCTTTCTGAGGGTTTCAAGAGAGGGGCAGTGTTGCTGCTCCTGGCTCAGATCTGCCCTGGAAGGGCCCCCTGTCCCCAAGAACTCCGCCTGATCAGGCTCAAGCTCCTCTGGGACAGTTCCTTCTTCAAGTCCAAGATCATCTCCCTCAGGAGGCTGATCTTTATTCTGAGTCAGGGCGGGAGGCACTGCCTTAACCCTACTGCTCCTCCTCTTGGGAGGCACCTGGTCCATTCTTCCAGAATCCAGGGCCTGTTCAGTGTTTGACATTTGGGCCTGTGACCTGGTCACAGCAAATACATGTGCAGGGATTCCTAGAATTTCTGCATGTGTCCTGAGCTTCACTTCTGCCCAAGCTAACGTTTCTAGATCATTGCCAAGCAAGCATTCAACAGGAAGGTCTGCACTTACCACAACCTTTTTGAGGCCAGTTACCACTTCCCAGGAGAAATTAACAACTGCCAAGGAATGGTCTGTCCTGACATTGCTAGCATTGGTCACTTGGTACATTTCACTAAGTATAATCTGCCCAGCAGCCACAAGATCTTTTGTCACCATTGTGACACTTGGTCCTGTGTCTCTGAATGCCAAAGCCTCTTTTCCATTAATCAAAGGCTGCTGTCTGTATTTGCCCAAGTTACTGGGACTCACAAAGGAGGACATGCCCATGCCTCCATCACCGATCAGGACAGCCTGAGTTGGAACTCTGACTAGGCTAGAGTCCATCTCAGAACCCAGGGTTAACCCTACTACACCCTTATTCTGAGTCCCACCAATTGTAGCTGCACTAGGGGGGACAGTTGCCTTTGGGGCAATGGTGGCTGGAGTTGAGTTTTTGGACTTTGTACAGTCACCAGTCCAATGGGTTTTCTGCTTACAGATTTTACACCATGGTTTCTTTTGTCCTTTACCTTTGTTAGATTGGGACTCCCCCCAGATGCAGATTTTTGGGGACCTTGAGAAGACTTCTGGTCTTTACCCTTTTCCCCACTCAAGTTAAAACCTGTTTGGTGGGATTTGATATAGGTATATGGCGCCAAGAGAAAGTTCACATTTATAGTAGTTTGAGTATTTATCGGAACGGTGCTACAAGGTAGGAAGAACCACCTAGACTTCCTAGAATTGTGGGCAAAGCCCTAACCAGTAAGATCAATCCTTAGCACACGTTATGATTATGAAAAACAGGTATGTACAGTGTGTTAACACAAATAGACAATATATAAGCCAGAAATTAGTCTTTTCTTCTTGTTAGTAGTTCTTTAATTATATGCACTTCTCCTTAGTCAATCTGTTTCTGCTACCAGCCAACACGTGTTTCGTTGCGTGAGGGAATAGTTGTCCCGCAACTTTGTCAAGGCTGTTTTATATGGAAAACAAAGTAATATATATTTGTAATGTTCAACGTTGTGTACTTAAGGCAATTTAGTTCACATTAGCCCAAGTGATGCAAGTACAACCTTTAAACCAGATGCAAAATTAAAAATTATGACTCTTCAAGTTGTTCATAGAATTCAAAAAAGGTTAGTATAAAAATAAACACATCTTAAAAAGTCATGTACACGACATAGCGGTCTATGATCCTAATAAAGATGGAGAGAAATGGTAGTAGTGGCTGTGAGGTGGGATATTATGTTCTAAGCGTCAGAATGAAGTAGTGGATAGTGAAACATTAGAGATAACGCTACCGGGTGAGGTGCCACACTTTGTGTGTGTTAATAACCTGAAGTGATATATTCAATATATAAGTAGTCCAATAAGACTATCTTTTTCATTGTTCGTGCAACATAAGAAAATAAAGGCATATCTACCTATTTTCAGATTGAATGCAAAATCTGAAAGTATAAGAAGCATACATGGACATATTATAAGTAAGCGATTCCTATAAGTGTCATCCGTTTCAGTATCGACTATTGAAGATATATAAAAGTTACATACTTATTCGGCGGTGATATTTCCAAACCGCAGATGGTTTCAGTGATCTAGGCGTTTCTTTGGTAAGGTTTACGTCGTCTTCAATTTGTGCTAAGAATAATCATAAAGGACGGCCCATATGTAAATAATATAAGGGATATTTATTTATACATTTCAAACGAGCAAGTGCGCATAAATCGAAAATAAGGGTAGTGACTTCGCTGTCATCTATGAGGGTCGGTTGGTATTCCAACAATGGTAAATTAATTAGCAGTATACCATTCTGTTTGTATAGTATGCTTGTCAGGTCGTAATTTTACCACAGGTAGCAAGATGGCCCAAGTCCCCCTTTAAAGTATGTGGTGTTAGCTCTCGTAGTCAGTAGAGCTGCTAGTAGATTTCCCAAAGTTATCTCTAGACCGCATCGGCTAAGAAAGTCTAAACATCTACGCTTAAGTGAAAAAGTGAAGTCAAAAGGATGCTTACCTTATTCACCGTGGTGTGAGGTAAAATCTAACGTCCGTGGTAGTCGCCCCCAGTCGAGTACGCTGGTGTGAGTTTGGCCGTATCTGTGTTTGTTATTTTAACCGAGATCCCGCAGTTTCGCTTGCATCGCTTGCATCGGGCTCTAAATGGAATGACTCAATTTTATTCTGGGGTCGTTACATAGATGACTGCATTATGATATGGACAGGTACACAGTTAAAACTGTTGGGCTTCTTGGACTTTCTGAACAATAATGAATATAACATAAGATTCACTATGGAATCCAGCAAAACTAGCATCGCCTTTCTAGATGTAGAATTCTATATACGAGAAAACAAAATTAACAGCAGACTATATAGAAAGGCAACGGCATGCAATGCCTTGCTACATGCAAGTAGTGCACACCCATATCATCAAATACGCTCAATTCCGTACGGAGAACTTACAAGGACCAGACGTAACTGCAGTAATGAGGAAGATTTCCAAATCTACAAAAAAGGAGTTTTGACTAGATTTGAGAAAAGAGGCTACAGTATAAAACTACTTTCCAAAGCTGAGCAGAGGATTGACAAAATAACACACAAAGACACACTAAAAGAAAAACCTAAACAGATAAAACAAGACGAGAAAATTAGACTAATCACGGGCTATAACAATTGGTCTGTAATTCTGAGAAAGAGCCTGACCAAGCACTGGCATTTACTCAAGTCAGATAATACCCTAAAAGAATTTATAACAGATAAACCCCACATAACATACAGAAGAGGGGTTTCCTTGAGAAACATACTTAGCCCCAGTTACCCTAAACCTGTCAAGAAAACTAATTGGCTGAGCAAACACACAGAAGGTTTTTACATATGTGGCCACTGCAACTCATGCAAATGGGCAGATGACAAAAAGGCAGAATTTGAGGGACCAGATAACAAAAGATTTACAATCAAAACGAATATAAACTGTCAGACTAAATTTGTAATTTACATAATCGAATGTAAATGCCATAAACAATACATTGGTAGCACGATCAGACCATTGAAGGAAAGAATAGGCGAACACATAAGAGCGGTCAGACAAAATGACATGCGATATCCACTAGCGGCACACATGTCAATATGCTCGGCTCAATCTACAATCCACAATTTCAAATTCTTTGGAATAGAGCATGTCCCTAGCAACCCAAGAGGAGGCAACAGAGAACTTACTTTGAGACAAAAAGAGGCCCTTTGGATTCTCAAACTTCACAGTGTGGAACAGGGACTCAATATTGATCATGAGTTACATTATTTTCTTGGAAAATAATATTATTTATATTCCAAATGGCTGACACATATTCCTTTTCTATAAATGAAGGGGAACAACATTAGAGATTAGAATATTTAACACACTGTATTTTATGAATTTGAAAATAACCATCAATAACATGATTACCAACTAAACTACAAACAGTAGGTTATAGTCAGAGACAGATTACTAGGTTTTGAATTATCAGTTATGATATTTTCTGACTAGTGAATTTAACTTATAATAACAGACTCTGAATCCAATATCTACTGTAAAGAGGTTTGAAGACAATCTCCTATCTAGATTATGTTATGATATGCTATGTCTCTTATAATGGCTAACATACTTTCACTTGCTTTTTCTCTTTCGGTTTCACATGATGAAGATAAGTGGTTTCTCTTCATATGTATACAGTATGATTATTTACAGTTTCTTTTGTAATGAATCTAATCGGTGGAGAGACTGGTAGAGGAAAGTACTCTAATCACACGATATAAAAATGACTTATAAAACTTTTATCACAGTAAAATACTCAAATCTGTGATACTTTTACTCATCGATTTAAACGTTCCAAGATGGCGACCAAAATAACATGAGTCACTCTTAGTCCCTCTTTGCTTCCTTTTGACTTCACTTTTTCACTTAAGCGTAGATGTTTAGACTTTCTTAGCCGATGCGGTCTAGAGATAACTTTGGGAAATCTACTAGCAGCTCTACTGACTACGAGAGCTAACACCACATACTTTAAAGGGGGACTTGGGCCATCTTGCTACCTGTGGTAAAATTACGACCTGACAAGCATACTATACAAACAGAATGGTATACTGCTAATTAATTTACCATTGTTGGAATACCAACCGACCCTCATAGATGACAGCGAAGTCACTACCCTTATTTTCGATTTATGCGCACTTGCTCGTTTGAAATGTATAAATAAATATCCCTTATATTATTTACATATGGGCCGTCCTTTATGATTATTCTTAGCACAAATTGAAGATGACGTAAACCTTACCAAAGAAACGCCTAGATCACTGAAACCATCTGCGGTTTGGAAATATCACCGCCGAATAAGTATGTAACTTTTATATATCTTCAATAGTCGATACTGAAACGGATGACACTTATAGGAATCGCTTACTTATAATATGTCCATGTATGCTTCTTATACTTTCAGATTTTGCATTCAATCTGAAAATAGGTAGATATGCCTTTATTTTCTTATGTTGCACGAACAATGAAAAAGATAGTCTTATTGGACTACTTATATATTGAATATATCACTTCGGGTTATTCACACACACAAAGTGTGGCACCTCACCCGGTAGCGTTATCTCTAATGTTTCACTATCCACTACTTCATTCTGACGCTTAGAACATAATATCCCACCTCACAGCCACTACTACCATTTCTCTCCATCTTTATTAGGATCATAGACCGCTATGTCGTGTACATGACTTTTTAAGATGTGTTTATTTTTATACTAACCTTTTTTGAATTCTATGAACAACTTGAAGAGTCATAATTTTTAATTTTGCATCTGGTTTAAAGGTTGTACTTGCATCACTTGGGCGAATGTGAACTAAATTGCCTTAAGTACACAACGTTGAACATTACAAATATATATTACTTTGTTTTCCATATAAAACAGCCTTGACAAAGTTGCGGGACAACTATTCCCTCACGCAACGAAACACGTGTTGGCTGGTGGCAGAAACAGATTGACTAAGGAGAATTGCATATAATTAAAGAACTACTGACAAGAAGAAAAGACTAATTTCTGGCTTATATATTGTCTATTTGTGTTAACACACTGTACATACCTGTTTTTCATAATCATAACGTGTGCTAAGGATTGATCTTACCTTTTCCCCACTCATGTCAGAGTTCTTTGAATCTTGCTTCTTTGGGTCATCACCTTGGTTCTGAACCTTCTGCTTCACCCTGGTTCTGACCCATTTGTCTGCCTTCTTTCCCAATTCTTGGGGAGAGGTCAGATCAGAGTCCACCAGGTACTGATGCAACAGCTGATTTTGACAATTATTAAGGATCTGCTCCCTCATAATTAGGTTGTACAATCCTTTGATGTCACACACCTTACTGCCAAGCAACGAGCCCTCCAGAGCCTTAGTAGCGCAATCTACAAAGTCCACCCAGTCTTGATTCTGTGCCTTTTGGGTATCCCTGAACTTTAATCTATATTGTTCAGTGGTTAGGCCAAACCCATCAATCGGTGCACCCTTCAAGCTTTGGTAATCATCAGCATCCTCTTCTCTTACAGTGAGGAGCAAGATTGCTGCCCACTGCTCCTGGGGGTCCATCTGTACTTTACAGGCACTTTCCAGTGCAGTAATCCATTTTTGGATGTCATCCCCACTCTGGTAGGGAGGTGTGGTAAATAAAATTCCTTTACCTGGACTGAATTTGATACAGAATCATAATAAAATAGCTCAGTAAAATGAGAGGCAGAATCCGTGATATTAGAGTTTCGGAATGGGCTTTATTCCAATAATCGATTATAATCGGATGCTCCAAGTTCCATCACCACGGGGGTTCAGGAAGTGAAGTACATACTTTATTGACAAGAAGTAACTTTTATAGTACATACATTATAATGAAGCAAATACAGTAGGCGTAACAATTGATAAGGAACTTGACGTGGTACCTGCGTAACCGAAAATGGGTGTAATAAGGAGTAAAAAGGAAACATGATTGGTTATGATGTCGTACATAGGTGGATCTATAAGATAATACTTGGCATAGATGCGCGCGCAGCAGCATGACGTGTAATTGACGTGTAACTAGGGGGTGAAGGGGACTTGACATTAGCTCTACATGTGGAGACGAAAAGTCTGGGGGGTCAGGTCAACCTAATCCCAAATCATATCTAACATCCTATGTTTAAAGAACTATGTTATCCACAAAAGAAGGACTCTCGGACAGAATCTATTCTATACTGACTGTGTGTGCGTGTACAAGCGTCTAAGTGTCTACACTGAATGCGAGGGGGTAGGAATATTCCATGGTGACAGGGCTATGAATTACTTGCATGAGGACAGAGAAGCCGGGCCTCTTTGCTTGGTAACTGGGAGAATGTTTACTTGAACTACTAGGCAGGAATGCATCGGCTGAGGGGGAAGCAGATAATTCGAAGGTGAAATACAGTTCTTGGCAGAGAATAGGCTGATGTCAGGCTTCGTGAGCCGCGCAGAGAATGAGACAAAGTTCATGGTCACAGATGCAGGCTCAGACTGGAGCTTTCAGAGGCAGAAGGCAAAAGGAGTTTGATGACAGAATCAGGGCCTACTTGCCTGGACTGTAAAAATGGCATAAGTGAACCATATAAAACCGGTGGCCTTTCATATTTAGGAATGGAATATCCGGCCTATTCATGGCGGATCTGACAGAGGACATGTTGACGGTGGACGCACATGTATTTGCGTCTTCATAACTGGAACTGGAGGGAACATACATGTACTTGTGACATGCACATAGAACCGTTGGGGTCCAAGATAGGGGACATAACTGATCAGGAAAATCCACATTTCCACATTCCCTCCTTGTCCCCTCCTTGCCCTTCAAGAGATATCAATCTTCATCAATCCATCGATCTGTTCATATAGCATCATTTGTTCTTCTTTCTTCTTCCGTAATCTTGAATGAAATCTTGGTGGTGGAATACACGATGTGGCACACAGACCACAAATCGCTGGTCCACATTGTAGACATAAACAGCAACTGAATAGTATGAGAAGGCCAATACCAAGGAAGGATAAAATTCTCCATCCCCAGGCTGATATCACACTCCAAAACCAACTGGACCAAGTCCAAGTGCCTGGGTTCTGGTGTATCTGGTTTACAATCTTATGAAGGCGAGTGATGGCTTTATATACAGATGGCGAATTTTCTGGTATGAATACGCAGCAGCTTGATCCGATGACCCTACAAGCTCCGCCCCTATCAGCCAGGATGACGTCAAGGACAAGACGATTTTGAAGCACAACAATCCGCATAGCAGACTGCTCTTCTGTTAAATTGCCTAAGGCGGAAATAGTCTCATTCACTACTGCTTCAAGGGTTCTGGTTAATCTACGTATCAGCTTACTATTAGTAACAGTACCTATATAGGGAAAGATGCCTTTATTAAAATCTACATACTTGTCCCATGCCGTCTCAGTGTAATCGACAATGGGGAGATCTCTCCGCTTTCTGTTGTGTACTAAATGAATATTTCTGTAATAATCAGGAGGAGCTAGAAAAACAGGTGGCAGAAGGAATGCAATGTAGCAGGTACCATCCCAATCTGGAGGTAGACGCATATATGCAGTCTGACCACATATAAAGTAGGAGTGGCGAGAAGCTCTAAATGAAGATTTGCCTTGATCACGGAATTCTACTATAGTAGTGCATTTACTATGGCCCATATGTATGGAACCAACCTTTCTTACACATAATTTACCCTTCGCTGGGAATACTGACATGGTGGGTAAGACTAGTTCGACTTCGGATACGACATTTAGAATCATGAGATTAGGTGTAAAATTACCTAATCCATATACTTCATTTTCTAGATCAGTTCCTGTTCTTTTGGGGCGACCCTCCTTGTCAGGGTAGCAGACCTTGAGTAAAACTAGGTTCAGGTTTCCCCATATCCAATGGTCTTGGTAAACTGCTGTGTCTGAGTCTATGGAATTGATTAAACTAAACCATGCTCCACAGGAGCCATTATGTGTGAATGGATGTGGAAAGAAAGGCAGGACTCCTTCATAATTCTGATAGGGAGGGAGTCGGCCACACACCCAACAATTGGTGGCGTTACTAGTCTGATGGGAATGATGTAACATACTAATAAAAGTGTTATTGCGCAGCGCAAGTCTATAAGATAATTCATGCGGAGGTAAGTCACTAAAAGAATGTTCAGCAGTAACATTATAAACATGTCTAGAAATAGGGTAATATATGTGCAACAACATACTCGTAATAATTATTAAAAGACTTAATAAAAACAGAATTAATAATGTCCCCATACAGTGGCTACGCAGTGATTTACAATATGCCTGTCGTTTCAACATCTTCCGGGTATTTTCTCTACTCAGGTCCAAGGGATACATGTCAGAGACAATTCAACCGCTTCACCTTGGAGAGGACTTAAACAATCAAATTGCTCGACTGGTTGGGCCTAAGCTTTAGTTTGTAGTTCTCAGAGTCATTCGGTTCAACAAAGGGAAGTTTTGAATCAGTCTGTGAGGGGGTGCAGGGCACAGTGTCTATATCCGAGGATAGTCCATGAAATTTCTTGATATGACTTGAATGAATCCAGCCCTTGCGGCCCTCGATCTTCACGGCTGTCCTCGTGGTCAACAGGACCAACTTGGGTGCTTTCCACCTGGGCTCCAGCTGAGTCTTTCGGTCGAAATTCCTCACAAACACAAGGTCACCCGGAACAACGTCATGGGGTTTCACCTCAGTGTTGTCGGGAAAGGCTGCAGCTACCTGTGAACGACAAGATTGTAGTGCAGACATCAAGGAAGCCAAGTAATCTGTCAGCATATTACAGTCAATATCAGTTATTTTGCGTGGTATGGGCGTCCCCCACATATTCGGTGGTCTGCCGAAGATCACCTCATACGGGGATAGCCCTGTTCGTGAGTGTGCTACCATTCTCATGTAAAAGAGTGCAACGGGTAACGCTACTACCCAGTCGACACCTTTTTCTCTGCATATTTTGGACATTCTGATTTTCAGGATCTGGTTATGTCTTTCTACGAGACCTGCTGCCTCGGGGTGTCGGACACAGTGGAATTTCCACTGATATCCTAACAGAAGTGAAACGTGTTTCATTAATTCGGATGAGAACGGCTGGCCGTTATCTGAGTGAACAGCACGTGGTAAACCGTATCGTGGGAAGAATTCTCGAACCAACTGTTTGGCAGTAGTCGGGGCAGTGTAATCTGAAACCGGGTATGCCTCTGTCCAACGGGACAGAGCGCAGACAACTACAAGAACATATTTGAATCCTCGACATCGTTCCATCTGGATATAATCCATCTGGAGTACTTCAAAAGGATGATTAGGAGTATGAAATCCACCCTGTTCTACGGGAACGCTTTTTCCTGGGTTAAACTGACAACAGATCATACAGGTACGGACCTTTTGTTTTGCTGCTGCTCGTAAATGTTTATTGAACCAAATGTGTTGAATGCTGTCTAGCATAGCTTTTTCTCCTAGATGTGCTGGACTATGTATAGTGTTAATTATAACTTGGACCATTGAGTCAGGAAGGAACCATACAGACTTTTCCTTCATCATCCATCCTTGGTCCGTTTGGATCCCTCCTAATTCAGTCCATTTCTTTATTTCATCTGATGTAGCATGTGTCTGTATGTCAATTACGTCAAGAGTAGGATCTTTAACTGTCATGCAATGTGTCGGTGTCGGGACTATTGTCTTTGTCATGTCGGGGGTTTGAGTTTGAGCAGTCTGTTTAGCTGTTCTGTCGGCTAGATCATTGCCTTGGGAAATGATATCAGTAACCTTCGTATGAGCCTTACATTTCATAATTGATATTGCAGTGGGTAGATGTATTGCATCTAATAAGGCATGAATGAGGGGTCCGTGCTGAATGTGGGCACCGTGGGAAGTTAAGTAACCTCTCTCTCGCCACAGCACGCCGAAGTCATGTACAACTCCGAATGCATAACGTGAGTCAGTGTATATGTTGACTTTTTTATTCGTGGCTTGAATACAGGCTTGTGTCAGAGCGATGAGCTCTGCGGCTTGAGCTGACAAAGTATTTATACGATTAGTTTCAATGACTTCAGTATCTGTTGTGACTGCGTAAGCGGCCACTAACTCTCCTGTACTTGTTCTCATGCATGAACCATCTACATACAATGTCAGGTCTGGATCTGACAATGGGACATTGGTTAAGTCTTGTCTGGGTTTCGTCGTTATCGTAATAACTTCAATACAGTCATGGGCTAGCGGGTCTGTTCCGATTACAGGTAGAAGTGTGGCAGGATTCAATGTGTTACAGCGTCTGATTTCTATATGTGGCTGAAACAATGTAAGTTCATACCCCGTAAGTCGTGCTATAGTCAAGTGTTGTGTTTGCGTTCTATTCACAAGAACCTCTACTGCGTGTGGTACTTGAACTGTCAATGGATGTCCTAACACTATAGCATCGCTTTGTCTGATTGCTAAAGCTGTCGCTGCTACTGATTTCAGGCATGCAGGCAAAGCCTGAGCTACGGGATCTAATGTACTAGAAAAATAAGCACATGGTTTGTGTGCTCCTGCTTGTTCCTGTGTGAGCACTGACAAGGCAGTACCTTCGCGTTCTGTAACAAAGAGTGTAAACTGTTTTCTGTAACATGGCGTTGCTAAAACAG
This sequence comes from Triturus cristatus, assembly GCF_964204655.1. Taxonomy (NCBI): domain Eukaryota; kingdom Metazoa; phylum Chordata; class Amphibia; order Caudata; family Salamandridae; genus Triturus; species Triturus cristatus. The sequence goes on from NC_140584.1 coordinate 1,203,251,179, forward strand.
GTGCTTGACATAAAGCTTTCTTTAGGCTTTCAAAAGCTTGTGTGTGTTCCTGAGTCCAAGGGAGAACAGTCGATGTGGCTGCCTCCTGTGTGGTTAACTGAATGAGTGGTTTTGCTAGAAATGCGTACTGAGGGATCCACTGCCTGCAATATGACGTGAGGCCTATGAAAGCTCGTACTTCCTTTTGCGTCTTGGGTATTGACATGTTAGCTATTAACTGAATGCGGTCGGGTGTAAGCTGCCTTCCCTCCTTGGACAGCGAGTGTCCAAGATAAACAACTCGCTGGACACAGAATTGCAGCTTAGAAGGGGACACCTTGTGCCCCTTTTCGGCTAGAAATTGTAAAACTGTCAGTGATGCTTTTTCACATTCGGGTTCGCTTCTCGCGGTGATCAGCAGATCATCGACATATTGAAGCAAGGCAGTGTTAACTGGCATGCGGATACTGTCAAGTTCTCGTTTCAGTGCTTGGCTATAGATGCTGGGGCTTTCTGTAAATCCTTGAGGTGCGCGTGAGAATTTAAAGCTGCGCCCATTTAAACTAAATCCGAACAAATATTGACTTTCCGGATCTATTGGGACGCTGAAAAAGGCATTCTTGAGATCAATTACAGTAAAGAATGTTGCTTCAGAATCAATAGCTGTCAATAATGACGAGATATCTGGAACCACAGGAAATTGTGGCACAATGCATTTGTTTAACTCGCGCAGATCAATAACCAATCGATATACTGGCGGGGCTGTAGGATCTGTTCGTTTAAGAATCGGAATTATCGGTGAATTACATACATTGGAGTCTGTTTCTACAACTACTCCTTGGGCAATTAGCTCGTCAATGATTTGTAGTAAAGCCACTACAGCATCTGGTGGTAACTTGTATTGTCGCATTCGTGGTAGCACCACTCCTGCCTTGAGTGTGACTCGATATGGTGTAATATTCATGCAACCAACATCAGTAGGGCCTTGTGCCCATAGATGTGTAGGTAAAGTCTGTAGTCGGGGATCCATGTCTCTAGATACATAGTGACCTTTAAAATCACGTAAAAACAACCTTACTCCTTCCGGAGAACAACATATTATGGCCCCTAGGGCTTTCAGAGTTTTTATTCCTAGCAAGTTTTCTGGACATGATTTAGTAAGCAATAAATCTGTAGTTCGGGTCAAAGGTCCTATCGTAAGTGGAAGAGGCTGTGATACTTCATTAACAATAGGTTTTCCTGAAAAACCAAGGGAAATATTCTGAGAGCCTGAGAGGGGTGCCCCTGGAACTTCACTACGTTTTATAGTTGTTCGACTTGCCCCTGTATCGAGTAAAAATTTTCTATCTTGACCTAATAATTCACTATGTACATAAGGTCCTTCTTGATGTACAGGAATCTCGATAAGGGGTAAGTCAACTTCCCTCTCTAGGCTAGTTCATGCGTAACGCTGATACTCAGGATATTCATACTGTGCAGTCTGATACATTTGTCGTGTTGTGGTCTGTGTGGCAGCAGCAGGCAACGGTGGTGCAGCTGGCACAAACTGTATTGGCTGTTGTGCGGCTGGCATGGCCTGGGCATGCTGCATAGCTCCTTGTTCATGCTGATCTTGTCTTAATGGCCGTGATCTTTCTTGTGTTTTACCTATAGAGATATTATGTTTTAGCACTGGACAATCGTGTACATAATGACCTGGCTTTTTACAATAATTGCATGTCCCTTTTACAGGTCCTGCTGAATCGGAATGTGTCATACCCTTTTTATGTCCTTCAGCTGGTACTGTCTGGGAAACTAGCATTTTCATTTTTGTGTCTTTCATGCGTCTGTGTTCATGTTCTTGTTCCTCTCTAATTCTATTGTGATGGTACTGTAACATTTGTAACATTTGTGTTGGAGTGTTACCTTGCCAGGTACTCTCGAATTTTAATACTCTATTCTTTACTGGGGGCAGAGCATTTTCTACTAATTTTGTTACAAACAGATGCGGGTATGATTCGCTACTTGCTTTTATGCCACTATTTATACCAAAACATTTCTCGAATCGGGCATAGTAATCACTAGTGTCTTCATCTTGCTTCTGTTTACAGGCTGAAATTGTACCCCAATCTTCCTTTTTCGTAGTTAATAAACGTGGCAGTACCTGTACTAGTAAACCTGGTAGTGCTTTAGTTTTGTCCCCAAGCCCCGAACCTGCAGTTCGGGCCTTTTCTTCCGCTTCTAATACTGACCATTCTATCTTTTGGTCTCCTACCTCCCACTCTTTTTCCTTGAGTTTCTCATAAATGCCAGCAGGCATCAACACCTTTAATATTGTCATAATGTCGGGATAGGTATACTCTCCCATGAGTAACATGTCTTTAATTTCTCGGTGAAAACCCGCTGGATCTTTGTCATGACTGGGTACCACTTTCTTCATTTGTAACAGTTCTATTTTTGATATGGGCGTATATACAAATACGCGCCTAAACTGGTCATCCTCGCCTTTTATTGGGTGTACTTCTCGTAAGGGATTCTGTCTATCCATGTGATACGTGGTTCTTTCCTTGCCGGGCAATGAGGCATGCTCTGAGCATACAAAAAGAATATACTGCTTTCTTGATATTAGAATTTCTTTAATTAATTCAGTACCTGGACCTCTCCATTTATTCTTAAGCAATTCAGTCAATATGTCAGGTAAGGGACCAGGGTCCGAATGCTGACTCCGATATAGTATAATGAGTTGTTGAATCATATAAATCCCAGCTAACCTCTGTTCATCTGGGGTGAGATTCAAAAATGTGCGTACTACTGTAGCATCACTATATTTTCCGGGACTGTCCACCCAATGGACAGCTGCCCTGGCTAAATCTTGTTCATCCATAGAATCGAGAAAATGATAACCCCTTCGTTCTCGGAGCAGTTTGTCGGCGGTTTGGAACGAATGCTCGTTAGACCTTATATTAATTATAGGTATTTGGAAATTCTTGTTATTATCTGGACATATCGGACGTATTGAGTCAGTATGACATCTAGTCTGACCCCTATTACAAGATCTTCCTCTACCTACATAGGCTATGGTGTCTGACTGTCCCGCGGGCGGTCCTGACCCTTCTTCCTCGCTTTGTTCGAACTCGTCTGTCTCTAATCGCTCTTCGTGTAGGCGTTCTATTTCTTTACGGATCTTTCGGCACATGGCTATTATACAATTTTGCTTATCGTGTTTCCCTTCTGATATATTCTGGCTCCATCTTGTAAGAATTTGCATTGCATCCGGGTCTACCCCCGGTCGGTCTTGATTTCTGATCACACAGTTTATGAGAAAACGTAACAGTTCCCCCTGTATCTCTACTTTCTGGTATTCCATAGCTCTGTTAATACATTCTGGATCTCGCCCTGTTTGAACAAAATGATATATTTTATCTAGATGCGCAGTCATTCCTGGTAACTTCGCTAAATACCCTGCGGCTCGTCTGATACGTAATGATGCCAGGATCATTTCGTCCTCTTTACCGATCACCGGGTCATATCTACAATCTATAAGAAGTTCCTTAAGCGCACGTTCACTTACGAATTTGGGTGTACGTGAATGGGCTGACTCTTGAAAAACAAGTTTATTTATTCTAGGTGGCGTAAAAGTATTGGTAGCACCTCCCGTGGCCCCATCTGGGGCGTCGGGTGTGAAAGGATTCGTCGAACGTGACACAGCAACTATAGGTGTGGACACAGCTATAGAAGTACCTGTAGGGACAGATGCGGAAACAGATGTGCTTGCCGGAACTTGTGACTCGACTTGTTGCTGTAGGGATACGGGTGCTGGATCTTGGCGTTGGACCTCCCTGGTGTGCGGTCTATGTGGGGCGGAATTTGCATACTCGGGAGCTACGTCATCTAAATATGAGGAAAGAAAAACATCTTCTGCGGTTCTAGGATGCCCCTTAGGATGTACCTTAATTGGAAATAATGGGGGTGGCAAGTCTTTCGGTATCTCTGGAGTAGCCTTAGGTAATCCTTCGGCTAGAAGGGGATACATACCATTCATGAGGGCATTTCTTTGCCTATCTACTTGTTCTGATTTCACTCGGATACCTTCCTCAATTAATAGATTTTCTTGAACTTTATTTGAACTTTCTTTACTCTTCTCTTCCTGTCTACGTGCTTTTTCTGTACGTCTATGAGATTCTTTACGCCATAACTCAACAGCGTCTTTCTGTGACTGTCTGACTTTCCTTTTCCATAATTCTTCCTCGATTTTCATGATGCACTCTGCATCCCAGGTCCCAGCTGCGGGCCACCTCTGACTTTCTGGTAATCCCTTGGTGTAGTCTACCCATAAATCAAGAAATAATATAGCGTCTAAGCCATGTTTGTGATACATGAAGTGCCCTGGAGTATCCCTAGGAGGAATAGGGACGGCTTCTTCAAGTACCCCTTTCCTAGTAGTGATCTGTCTTAATTTCGAAAAGAGCGGCATATTGACAACTGATCCGATACTTAATTTTGAACACACTTAATACAAAAGCACACTAATGAACAACCATTCATACCACAATATGCAGGACGTTTAACACATTAGACTTTAAACATTTAAACATTTTTAACCTTTAAAATAAACGACAATGATGATCGTCTGCATAACTAATCACCAAGCATAATTCTTGACCATAACTAGATACTTCGGAATACTTGATATACTGCTAAACAGTACAGATACACTGCTAAAACAGTGCAGACCGGATTTGTGTACCCAAACCCGTCTCGACCGGCACAACCTATGTGCACGTCAGAAATGCCTCCCCAGTAATGGTACTCACCGGGTAGCTTCGGAAACGGAAGGCCTCGGTAACTTGAACTTGAATCGGACTGGACTCGACTCGACTCGTCGGGAACTGGACTTGACTTCGAACTGGTGGGTCTCTGTATACCTCGGATCTTGCTCTCTCAGCTAGGCTCTGGTCGGGATACTTCGCACTTCTCACCGCCTCGTCTGGGTGTTGATCGTAGTCTCAGTCGCCCCCGCTTGACCGGAGGGAGATACAGGAAATCCTGCTGGTACGCGTAATTGTCCGTCCAGCTGTGGCAGGAGACCGGGCCTACAACTCACCGCCGGCGCGTGAGATGAGAAAGTGTCCCTGTTCGGGCGCCATCATGTGGTAAATAAAATTCCTTTACCTGGACTGAATTTGATACAGAATCATAATAAAATAGCTCAGTAAAATGAGAGGCAGAATCCGTGATATTAGAGTTTCGGAATGGGCTTTATTCCAATAATCGATTATAATCGGATGCTCCAAGTTCCATCACCACGGGGGTTCAGGAAGTGAAGTACATACTTTATTGACAAGAAGTAACTTTTATAGTACATACATTATAATGAAGCAAATACAGTAGGCGTAACAATTGATAAGGAACTTGACGTGGTACCTGCGTAACCGAAAATGGGTGTAATAAGGAGTAAAAAGGAAACATGATTGGTTATGATGTCGTACATAGGTGGATCTATAAGATAATACTTGGCATAGATGCGCGCGCAGCAGCATGACGTGTAATTGACGTGTAACTAGGGGGTGAAGGGGACTTGACATTAGCTCTACATGTGGAGACGAAAAGTCTGGGGGGTCAGGTCAACCTAATCCCAAATCATATCTAACATCCTATGTTTAAAGAACTATGTTATCCACAAAAGAAGGACTCTCGGACAGAATCTATTCTATACTGACTGTGTGTGCGTGTACAAGCGTCTAAGTGTCTACACTGAATGCGAGGGGGTAGGAATATTCCATGGTGACAGGGCTATGAATTACTTGCATGAGGACAGAGAAGCCGGGCCTCTTTGCTTGGTAACTGGGAGAATGTTTACTTGAACTACTAGGCAGGAATGCATCGGCTGAGGGGGAAGCAGATAATTCGAAGGTGAAATACAGTTCTTGGCAGAGAATAGGCTGATGTCAGGCTTCGTGAGCCGCGCAGAGAATGAGACAAAGTTCATGGTCACAGATGCAGGCTCAGACTGGAGCTTTCAGAGGCAGAAGGCAAAAGGAGTTTGATGACAGAATCAGGGCCTACTTGCCTGGACTGTAAAAATGGCATAAGTGAACCATATAAAACCGGTGGCCTTTCATATTTAGGAATGGAATATCCGGCCTATTCATGGCGGATCTGACAGAGGACATGTTGACGGTGGACGCACATGTATTTGCGTCTTCATAACTGGAACTGGAGGGAACATACATGTACTTGTGACATGCACATAGAACCGTTGGGGTCCAAGATAGGGGACATAACTGATCAGGAAAATCCACATTTCCACAGAGGGACAATCTTGTTTAGGTTTCTATGGTCATGAGACCTCTCCCTAACCATAGGGATGTTGCTGCCACCATGGGATTCTAGTGCCAACTTTTTTTCTAGCTCTATGAAGCTCTAGGGACTCCCTTTCTAGGGCTATTTGCTCTCTTCTGATCCTAAGCTGAGCTTCCTCATACTTGAGCAGCCTCTCTTTCCTCTCATGAGAGGATTCCCTTCTATGAGAGGAAACAGAGGTCCCTATGGAGGTGTCAGAATGGTTAGACTCCTGAGAAGGAGATCTTGTCCTTCTAGGCACACTCCCAACTCTTCCAGGTGGAGTAAAGAGAGGGCCATTGTGGCCATCTTCCTCATCTTCTGGAGGAGTTGCATTATCCAGGTTAAGATCATTGTCATCTTCCTGGCCAGCTTCAGAGGTTAGGTCATAGGTATCCTCACCCCGAGGCCCTTCCATATCTGCTGCCCCACCCACTCTGCCTACCCCTTCAGGCCCTGAGGTCATTCTGAGATCATCTAACAGCAGTACCTCTGTGAGGCGTTGGGTGTTTGCACTTTTTCCTGTCTTCAGCTTCCTGTAAGTATCTCACCCATGTTTTCTGCAGGAACGTCACGGATGTGAAGCAAAGGTCCACAACCTCTCCAAATCACCTAATTGCACCTGGGACTAAACAAGGTGGCAAATGGTAATCTGGGGAAGAAGGGAAACAAAACAAGGAAAAAAGGGGAAAGCAGCTCCACGTGGTGACTCAGCTAACCTCAGGATCCGTCAGGATAAGGCAAGGAGCTGTAGATAGGAAAGAGTCAATACATAAGTAAAAGAATAGAAACATATGTTAACTCGCGTATCTTTTTGTTCTTTCTTTTCCCTACCTTATGATATCCCTTCTCCCGTAAACTGGGTAGTAATATAATGGTGTTTTTTGAGCTTGTATCTGGTGCTAGAAAAGACAATAAAGTGAGGTAAGTAAAGGACCTCTTGTGTATGGGAAGACACTATATGTAAGGGTCTGGATATGTGCCTACCTGTTCACCCCGTATTGTTCATAAAAAATATCCCCAAGCAAAACAGCTTGAAAATAGTAAAGTGAATACACCTTATACTCAGGTAAAGACTGTTTTCACTATTTCTCCTATATCCGAAAAAGGCGGAGCAGATCCCCACAGCTCAGAGAGCACAGGATCAGTTGAGTAACGTAAAACAAAATATAACTCGTGGAGTGTAGGCCAGCAATCTTCAGTGGAAAAGGTGCTCGGGGTCTGGGCTGCAAGTAACCCAATGCACAGCCTCAAAGGACGTTGAGAAGCTGATGCACTTGCAAATGTGCACTGTGTCCAGGGGTTCCGGTTCTACGGTACCCACGAGGGCTATGGGTCTCAGCTTTGCTGGGAACTCGGGTCAGCCTCTGGGAAATCTGGAAACCCACCTCCTGTGTTGCAAAGTCTTCAGCGTCCGGCGGGAGCTCCGGAGATACAGACGGGACAGATGCGTCTTTGGTGCCTGCCAAGCAGGGGAGTAACGCCTTTACTCCAAGTAAGATTCTTCAGTCATCTAGTCGTGTAGATTGTCGAAGTTCCGGGATTTCTGTAGCAGAGTTTCATCCAGGTGTAATCTAAAATCCTGTAGCCAGGGTTTCCTTTTTTATACCCAAGGAAGGGGTTGGACATACTCCGGGGACCCACCCATGGGAGGGTCAGGAAAGATGGGTGGCTACACCCATTTCCTTTGTCCAGTTTCAGAGCAGGGGATGGTAGCCCCTGCAACCGGTTTGAGCTGGACTATGCACAGGGACACCAAATGTGCCCCCAATGCAGACTTCAAAGCACTCTTGGAGTGCACCCACCCAGCCCCAATCCACTAAAGCCAGTCTGGGAGGTGGTAACACCTCCCTGTGACAGGAAACCTATTGTCCAGGCCTCCCCTGCCGGAGTTTCGGTCAGCAGCAGGAGGCCAGACTTGTGTCTGTGGCTGGTAGCATTCATTTTTGTGATGCCAGGGCTCTGTTAGCTGGTACCGGGTATACCAGTGCTGTCATGTCTCTCCCTCTAGAAGGGTGGGATCATACTCCCATACCAGTTACTGGTGTGGGGGTATGATTCCAAGGTGTTTGACACCAAACACGACATGTTTCCATGTAGCCATCACAAAGTTAGCATTTACTGCGAGGTTATAATGCACTTAAGAGTATATGGTCAGGCTGCATCACAGACAACCCCGGAGAATAGATTCCGAAGGATGCAGAGGGGATCTGTTCATGCATGGGCACCCTCTCACATAAAACCAAGCACTCTGCCTGCAGGATTGAGAAGGCCTGCCATAGGGGTGAAGGGCTAATGCTCACCTGAGCACCCGCCTGCAACTCTCCGGTCCATCACGGTCTACCCCATGAACGATTGTGTGGAGAGAGTGGGGAGAGTCCACCTTCACGGATGCGCAGCAGACGCGGCAGATACTGCCATATAGCTTCGGTCTGATTCTGGGTTATACACAGCTTTATTCACTGCTTTTTAAAAATATAATGTTTTTGTTGATCATTGCTTTTAGTCACTGCTACCACCATTGTGTACTTGAATAATAATATTGCTTTACCAGCTAACGCTCACCTGAGCACCCGCCGGCAACTCTCCGGTCCATCACGGTCTACCCGTATGACCGATTGTGTGGAGAGAGTAAGCCGAGCGCAGGGGACCGAGATCGGGCGCCATCTTTGTTGCGGTTAGAGTACTAATGTTCACGGGCATTTATGCATAAAGCTACCGCCTTCACTGACGCGCAGCGGACGCGGCAGACACAGCCATATAGCTTCGGTCTGATTGTGGGTTCTACACAGTTTTATTCGCCGCTTTTTAAAAATATAATTTTTTGGTTGATCATTGCTTTTAGTCACTGCTACCACCATTGTGTACTTGAAAAATAATATTGCTTTACCAAATTAACGCTCACCTGAGCACCCGCCGGCAACTCTCCGGTCCATCACGGTCAGGCAGGGGGCTGAGAACGGGCACCATCTTTTTTGCGGTTAGCGCACTAGTGTTCAAGGGCATTTAGGCATAAAGCTCTCACCTTCACGGACGCGCAGCAGACGGGCGCAGCGAGCACGTCGCCAGCGCGCCTAAGGCAAGACCATCTTCCCCCATCCGCGCCTGAATGCTGCCAGCTGCCAGAACACTTCGCCCATTTATTTTCTCCCAGGTTCACAAATGCCTCTAATAACGTATGCCAAACAGACACTACTGGACTTAAGGGACAGGGTTCCCTGGAAGGGCTGTAGGGAAAAGGCTATGGTAGAGTTGGAGGGGACGGCCAGAAACTGCCCGCAATGTGGCTGGCGCGTAAATCAGGTGCACAGCACTACTGACCTTGCAGGCCACCATCTCGCGGACTGGCGAGCACTGGTGGAACAGACTGCAGGAGAAGAAAAGCGTAGGACGGGTGTGCCTAAGACGACCTTTCAAGGTTTATACCTTAATGCTAGGTCCATCCCTAAACATGCAGGGGAAGTCTGGGATCTCCTAGATGATTTAAAGCCAGATATATGTTTTTTCACAGAAAGCTAGCTGAACACTCAATCAGCTCCTTGCGTAGCAATAGCCTTTCCTGCAGATTATACAGTGTCGAGGCATGACAGAACAGGCAAAAGGGGAGGAGGGTTGGCCATAGCTATCTGTCTAGCCCATCAGACAAAAATCGTAGACACCATCTAAGCCCCTAGTATGGAATTGATGATATTTAAAATGGAACTGGCTCCTGGCATTAGGCTGATGGGCGCGGTAGTATACCACCCCTCCAGGGAAAGCAAAATGAACTCCTGTGTGTCATTACTGGAGAGTCTGGCTCCTTACACCATGCAGGCCGATAACTTTCCACTAATTGGTGACATCAATCATCATTTAGACATTAGCCTGAATACAGACTCCCTAGGCTTATTAGCAGCCATGGAGACCTTAGGCCTTTATCCCAGAATCCATAGCACTACGCACATAGTGGGACATACGCTTGATAACATCTTCACAAACATGAAGGATCTCTTAGTAGATCCCCCGCTAGCCTTCAGCTGGACGGACCATATAGCTCTAGGATTCTCCTTGGCTGTTCCGCCACCTCCAAGTCAGGTCCAAGGTAGGAAGAGCTTACGTAGATCATGGAGGAAAGTGACTTTACCAGCATTTAACTCAGCATTTTCTCCCTCGTCTTTCAGCAGTGGGACGAATAGCAATTTAGCGCTTCATATGCTTGAGACCGCTATAAAGACGGCCCTTTATACTATAGCGCCAGCCAAAACAGTTACAGTGAGGGAAATAGCCGCCCCAGCTCCTTGGTATTCAGAAAGCTTGAAGATAGAAAAAGCAAGTTGCAGAGGTGCTGAGAGGAAATGGTGGAAATCTAAGTGGGAGGAGGACAAACTGGCCTATATATCATTACATAGAGCGTATCTGGGTCACTGCAACAGAGCAAGGAGAGCCCACCTAGGGGAAAGAATTGTGGAAGCCAGTAATTCCACCAAAGAACTCTTCAAGATCCTTAATGAGTTCACCAATCCCAGATCCAACAATTCCACCCCATTACCTACTCAGGGTCTATGTGATGATCTAGCTATCTACTTCAAACAGAAAATTGATCAAATCTATAACACGTTTGAGGTGGAAGAGGCTGTTCTGGCAGTTACTCCCCCCTGGAAGACCCGTCCTCCCCCAGCTTAGAGACCTTCGCAGCCATTACCAGCGAGCAAGTGCGTGCCTTACTGCCACACACTAAACCAGGCTCGCCGTCAGATGTGGACCCCCTCACATCATCGCAGATCTGGCTCCTGCCTTATCCTCCTCAAACACGGAAGTATGTAACCTATCTCTCGACACAGCCACGTTCCCGGCAATATGGAAAAAGGCATATATAAAGCCATTACACAAAAGAAAACATGCAGATCCTGCAGACCTACCAAACTATAGGCCTAGCTCCCTTCTTCCATTTTGTTCTAAAATCATGGTCTCTCTGATTAATCGACAACTATCCTCCTATTTAGAACAATATCATCTGCTTGACCCGTCGCAGTCAGGCTTCCGTGCTGGTCACAGCACGGAATCGGCTTTAACAGAGGTCACAGACTCAATAAGGATGCTATTGGATGAAGGAACCCCCGCTATACTAGTTCTCCTGGATCTGTCAGCAGTCTTTGACACCATCTCTCACAGTGTCCTTCTGGATAAACTGTGAGGGATTGGTGTCAGAGGCCCGGCCTTAAATTGGATACATAGCTTCCTGACAGAAAGAACACAATGTGTACAAATGGACATGTTTGTATCTCAAATGACAGTGGTGGACAAGGGGGTACCACAGGGTTCCATCCTAAGTCCCACCCTGTTCAATATTTATGTCTCCACGCTGGCCCCAATTATTAGATCATGCGGGTTCCATATGATCTCCTACGCAGACGACACACAGGTGTTAGTCCCCATTGGGAAAGACCCTGCCTTGACCAGAGAAAAATTCAAGAGCTGCATGCTGAAAACCGCTACCTGGATGAGCAAGAACTTTTTACAACTGAACTCTAGTAAAACTGAGATCTTGCTATTTGTCAAAGCTGAGAAGTTATGGTCCACGGAGTGGTGTCCAGAAGAATTAGGGGAAGCCCCCATTCCCAAAAAATGTGCTAAGGACCTGGGTGTGGTGATTGACGACAAACTCTCGATGGAGGAGCACGTAAAAATCACCTCGGGCAAGTGCTTCAGCATAATGCGCATGCTAAGAAAAGTCTTTCCCTGGATCTCCCTTCACACCAGGAAAGTTCTCATTCAGGCGCTTCTAGTCAGTAGACTAGACTATGGGAACTCTCCTACTGGTAGGGATCAGAGAAGATCTGTTATCACGGCTGCAGGTTGTACAAAACACGACAGCACGCCTGACCCTAAACAAGCTGTCACGAACCCCATCACTACCTCTATTACGGCACCTTCATTTGCTCCCTATTAGGAAAAGATCAATTTTTAGACTCCTGTGACTGGTATTCAAATCCCTGCAAGGACACAGACCGACATATTTAACGGAGAAGCTGCAATGGTACTCTCCAGGACAGCTCCTGAGATCTAGCAGTCAAAGGCTGCTCCGTACCTGCAGAATCAGAAAAAACAAGATGGGAGGGAGGGCATTCTCTCATCCAGCCCCTGCCCACTGGAAAAGCCTACCAGAGGAGCGGCGAGCATGTGGAGGCAACCATGCAGCCAGATTCCACCTTCCTACACTTGTCACTACACATGCACTCCTCCAATCACCCATCCAGTTCCATGTCCTTATCTATTCACTACGCCAAAATACAAGCACTTATAAATTCACCATGCACTCTCCTTGCAGTACTCTAATCATCCAGTCACTACCCATGTACTCATGCAATGACCCAGGCACTAACACAGGCACTGCTACAATCCCCTGAGCACTACTGATGCAGTCAAGCCATCTCCTTGTCACTACACATGCACGCCTCCAATCACCTAGCCAGTTCCATATCCTTATCTAATCACTGTGCCAAAACACAAGCACTTATAAATTCACCATGCATTCTCCTTACAGTACTCTAATCATGCAGTCACTACCCATGTACTCATGCAATGACCCAGGCATTAACAGTCCAGCCATCTCCTTGTCACTACCCATGCACTCCTCTAATCACCCAGCCAGCACCATGTACTTCTCCTATCACTCCACCAAAACAGGAGCACTTATAAATTCACCATGCACTCTCCTTGCTGTACTGTAATCATCCAGTCAGTACCCATGTACTCATGCAATGACCCAGGCACTAACACATGCACTGCTACAATCCCCTGAGCACTACTGATGCAGTCCACCCATCTCCTTGTCACTACCCATGCACTCCTCCAATCACCCAGCCAGTTCCATGTCCTTATATAATCACTGCCCCAAAACACAAGCTCTTTAAAATTCACCATGCACTCTCCTTGCAATACTCTAATTATCCAGTCAGTACCCATGTATTCATGCAATGACCCAGGCACTAACACATGCACTGCTACAATCCCCTGAGCACTAATGATGCAGTCCAGCCATCTCCTTGTCACTACCCATGCACTCCTCCAATCACCCAGTCAGTTCCTTGTCCTTATCTAATCACTGTGCCAAAACACAAGCACTTATAAATTCACCATGCACTCTCCTTGCAGTACTCTAATCATCCAGTCAGTACCCATGTACTCATGCAATGACCCAGGCACTAACACATGCACTGCTACAATCCTCTGAGCACTACTGATGCAGTCCAGCCATCTCCTTGTCACTACCCATGCACTCCTCCAATCACCCAGCCAGTTCCATGTCCTTATATAATTACTGCGCCAAAACACAAGCACTTATAAATTCACCATGCACTCTCCTTGCAGTACTCTAATCGTCCAGTCACTACCCATGTACTCATGCAATGACCCAGGCACTAACACATGCACTGCTACAATCCCCTGAGCACTACTGATGCAGTCTACCCATCTCCTTGTCACTACCCATGCACTCCTTCAATCACCCAGCCAGTTCCATGTCCTTATCTAATCACTGCGCCAAAACAAAAGCACTTATACATTCACCATGCACTCTCCTTGCAGTACTCTAATCATCCAGTCAGTACCCATGTACTAATGCAATGACCCAGGCACTAACACATGCACTGCTACAATCCTGTGAACACTACTGATGCAGTCCAGCCATCTCCTTGTCACTACCCAAGCACTCCTCCAATCACCCAGCCAGTTCCATGTCCTTATCTAATCACTGCGCCAAAACACAAGCACTTTAAAATTCACCATGCACTCTCCTTGCAGTACTCGAATCGTCCAGTCACTAACCATGTACCCATGCAATGACCCAGGCACTAACACATGCACTGCTACAATCCCCTGAGCACTACTGATGCAGTCCAGCCATATCCTTGTCACTACCCATGCACTCCTTCAATCACCCATCCAGTTCCATGTCCTTATCTAATCACTGCGCCAAAACACAAGCACTTATAAATTCACCATGCACTCTCCTTGCAGTACTCTAATCGTCCAGTCACTACCCATGTACTCATGCAATGACCCAGGCACTAACACATGCACTGTTACAATCCCCTGAGCACTACTGATAAAGTCAAGCCATTTCCTTGTCACTAACCATGCACTCCTCCAATCACCCAGCCAGTTCCATGTCCTTATCTAATCACTGCGCCAAAACACAAGCTCTTTAAAATTCACCATGCACTCTCCTTGCTGTACTGTAATCATCCAGTCAGTACCCATGTACTCATGCAATGACCCAGGCACTAACACATGCACTGCTACAATCCCCTGAGCACTACTGATGCAGTCCACGCATCTCCTTGTCACTACCCATGCACTCCTCCAATCACCCAGCCAGTTCCATGTCCTTATATAATCACTGCCCCAAAACACAAGCTCTTTAAAATTCACCATGCACTCTCCTTGCAATACTCTAATTATCCAGTCAGTACCCATGTATTCATGCAATGACCCAGGCACTAACACATGCACTGCTACAATCCCCTGAGCACTAATGATGCAGTCCAGCCATCTCCTTGTCACTACCCATGCACTCCTCCAATCACCCAGTCAGTTCCTTGTCCTTATCTAATCACTGTGCCAAAACACAAGCACTTATAAATTCACCATGCACTCTCCTTGCAGTACTCTAATCATCCAGTCAGTACCCATGTACTCATGCAATGACCCAGGCACTAACACATGCACTGCTACAATCCTCTGAGCACTACTGATGCAGTCCAGCCATCTCCTTGTCACTACCCATGCACTCCTCCAATCACCCAGCCAGTTCCATGTCCTTATATAATTACTGCGCCAAAACACAAGCACTTATAAATTCACCATGCACTCTCCTTGCAGTACTCTAATCGTCCAGTCACTACCCATGTACTCATGCAATGACCCAGGCACTAACACATGCACTGCTACAATCCCCTGAGCACTACTGATGCAGTCCACCCATCTCCTTGTCACTACCCATGCACTCCTTCAATCACCCAGCCAGTTCCATGTCCTTATCTAATCACTGCGCCAAAACAAAAGCACTTATACATTCACCATGCACTCTCCTTGCAGTACTCTAATCATCCAGTCAGTACCCATGTACTAATGCAATGACCCAGGCACTAACACATGTACTGCTACAATCCTGTGAACACTACTGATGCAGTCCAGCCATCTCCTTGTCACTACCCAAGCACTCCTCCAATCACCCAGCCAGTTCCATGTCCTTATCTAATCACTGCGCCAAAACACAAGCACTTTAAAATTCACCATGCACTCTCCTTGCAGTACTCGAATCGTCCAGTCACTAACCATGTACCCATGCAATGACCCAGGCACTAACACATGCACTGCTACAATCCCCTGAGCACTACTGATGCAGTCCAGCCATATCCTTGTCACTACCCATGCACTCCTTCAATCACCCATCCAGTTCCATGTCCTTATCTAATCACTGCGCCAAAACACAAGCACTTATAAATTCACCATGCACTCTCCTTGCAGTACTCTAATCGTCCAGTCACTACCCATGTACTCATGCAATGACCCAGGCACTAACACATGCACTGTTACAATCCCCTGAGCACTACTGATAAAGTCAAGCCATTTCCTTGTCACTAACCATGCACTCCTCCAATCACCCAGCCAGTTCCATGTCCTTATCTAATCACTGTGCCAAAACACAAGCACTTATAAATTCACCATGCACTCTCCTTGCAGTACTCTAATCATACAGTCACTACCCATGTCCTCATGCAATGACCCAGGCACTAACATGTGCACTGCTACAATCCCCTGAGCACTACGGATGCAGTCCAGCCATCTCCTTGTCACTACCCATGCACTCCTACAATCACCTAGCCAGCACCATGTACTTATCCAATCACTCCGCCAAAATAGAAGCACTTATAAATTCACCATGCACTCTCCTTGCTGTCCTGTAATCATCCAGTAACTACCCATGTACTCATGCAATGACCCAGGCAGTAACGCATGCACTTGAGAGAGGGACCGATTTTCTCATATAACAAATACCCTGGAACATCCCTACCACTCAGCCAGCATGAAACCCCTGTGTAGGCCCTTCTGTTCAATATGTAGGCCTCTTTGTTAAATTGACCATAGTTCTACCGTTTTCCTGTATAACAGGCTGAAGGCAGGTCTGATCCAAATCATATCCAGCTCCTCTCTCTGTGAGGCCTCCTGTTCCAAACTAAAGAGCCCCCACCCTACTCGTGTGCGAAGTTCACTATCTCAAAGTTCAACATCCCCCTGTTCTTTCGACATACAGCAGACTGCATCCTGGGCTGGTACATACTTTTAGGGAAGTTGCCACCGCAGATGTGTCAAGCTGAGGCAAGAATGTGGCAACACAGGACGTGCAGATTTATATATGTATATACAGAATCCCTTTACAATACACATTTTTCTGCTTGCCCCATCTAATTTACGACAAGCGCCTGGCCTAAGATATGAACTTTCACCTATCTCACGTACCACAGTTACTGGAAAAGGCGTCACCATGTATGGTAAAATGTGAGAACCATACCATAAGTGACTAGCTAGACGTGGCGTGAGATGAGGATACCGTAGGCACTTCTAACCGCCTTAACCCTTTCCGTGCTTGTGACGGAGCGGTTCCGTCATGCGCGACGGTCGCGCTGTGCGCATGATGGAACCGCTCCGTCACGGCCCCGCCCGCGCACGGAACCTTCAGCGTGGCGTGGAAATCCGCGCCGCGCTGAAGGGGTTAAAGAGTATAAGAAGGGAGACCACAGAGACATCGTTGGACTACCTCCCTGTCTGTATGTAGGTAACAGGCTGTGTAGGTTTTCCCCAAGAGCTAAGAGCTCTTGATCTATTTTACTTAAAGTGTCTTCTTCTGTTTTGCTTAAAGTATTTTGTTCTATGTTACTTATATGAAATGTCATGTTATGTTTAACCATTGTTCTCTTCATTTTTGCATTTAAAATGTTTATATTGTAATTGCAGGATTGCTCACTCTTGGGTAAACGTGAGTGTTCCTAGATAAGAGTGTTATGTATTCTAAGAAATATTTTTCTTGAATTATACTGTTTCCATGGTGCATTTATAAATGTGTTTTTGAGGTTTAGTCTCTCTCTCTCTCTCAGATAGTACAATAGTTTAAATACGATCTAATCCATGTGACTATCTGGATTCTGTATTTTGTATTTTTATGCCTTTGTGTTGCAGTTTTTTTGAAGTTGCACCTTCTCAATAAACTGCCAATACTCTTTGCATCAAATTCCATGGCTCACATGTCTGTTTCCTTCATTTTTAGAGCAAGCGTTCCCAGACACCCTGGCTCAAATAAAGGTGCCCCTTTTGTCCCTAACTCACTCCCTCGATCACTCCGTGAAGACTCCAAGAGCTCTGTGCTCGGCCCCCTGCCCCCTTGACCCTTTAATAAATCTCCCCCAACACACTGCTACAATCTCCTGAGCACTACTGATAAAATCCAGCCATCTCCTTGTCACTACCCATGCACTCCTCCAATCACCCAGCCAGTTCCATGTCCTTATCTAATCACTGCGCCAAAACCCAAGCACTTTAAAATTCACCATGCACTCTCCTTGCAGTACTCTAATCATCCAGTCAGTACCCATGTACTCATGCAATGACCCAGGCACTAACACATGCACTGCTACAATCCCCTGAGCACTACTAATGCAGTCAAGCCATCTCCTTGTCACTACCCATGCACTCCTCCAATCACCTAGCCAGTTCCATATCCTTATCTAATCACTGTGCCAAAACACAAGCACTTATAAATTCACCATGCATTCTCCTTACAGTACTCTAATCATGCAGTCACTACCCATGTACTCATGCAATGACCCAGGCATTAACAGTCCAGCCATCTCCTTGTCACTACCCATGCACTCCTCTAATCACCCAGCCAGCACCATGTACTTCTCCTATCACTCCACCAAAACAGGAGCACTTATAAATTCACCATGCACTCTCCTTGCTGTACTGTAATCATCCAGTCAGTACCCATGTACTCATGCAATGACCCAGGCACTAACACATGCACTGCTACAATCCCCTGAGCACTACTGATGCAGTCCACCCATCTCCTTGTCACTACCCATGCACTCCTCCAATCACCCAGCCAGTTCCATGTCCTTATATAATCACTGTCCCAAAACACAAGCTCTTTAAAATTCACCATGCACTCTCCTTGCAATACTCTAATTATCCAGTCAGTACCCATGTATTCATGCAATGACCCAGGCACTAACACATGCACTGCTACAATCCCCTGAGCACTAATGATGCAGTCTAGCCATCTCCTTGTCACTACCCATGCACTCCTCCAATCACCCAGCCAGTTCCTTGTCCTTATCTAATCACTGTGCCAAAACACAAGCACTTATAAATTCACCATGCACTCTCCTTGCAGTACTCTAATCATCCAGTCAGTACCCATGTACTCATGCAATGACCCAGGCACTAACACATGCACTGCTACAATCCTCTGAGCACTACTGATGCAGTCCAGCCATCTCCTTGTCACTACCCATGCACTCCTCCAATCACCCAGCCAGTTCCATGTCCTTATATAATCACTGCGCCAAAACACAAGCACTTATAAATTCACCATGCACTCTCCTTGCAGTACTCTAATCGTCCAGTCACTACCCATGTACTCATGCAATGACCCAGGCACTACCACATGCACTGCTACAATCCCCTGAGCACTACTGATGCAGTCCACCCATCTCCTAGTCACTACCCATGCACTCCTTCAATCACCCAGCCAGTTCCATGTCCTTATCTAATCACTGCGCCAAAACACAAGCACTTATACATTCACCATGCACTCTCCTTGCAGTACTCTAATCATCCAGTCAGTACCCATGTACTAATGCAATGACCCAGGCACTAACACATGCACTGCTACAATCTCGTGAACACTACTGATGCAGTCCAGCCATCTCCTTGTCACTACCCAAGCACTCCTCCAATCACCCAGCCAGTTCCATGTCCTTATCTGATCACTGCGCCAAAACACAAGCACTTTAAATTTCACCATGCACTCTCCTTGCAGTACTCGAATCGTCCAGTCACTAACCATGTACCCATGCAATGACCCAGGCACTAACACATGCACTGCTACAATCCCCTGAGCACTACTGATGCAGTCCAGCCATATCCTTGTCACTACCCATGCACTCCTTCAATCACCCATCCAGTTCCATGTCCTTATCTAATCACTGCGCCAAAACACAAGCACTTATAAATTCACCATGCACTCTCCTTGCAGTACTCTAATCGTCCAGTCACTACCCATGTACTCATGCAATGACCCAGGCACTAACACATGCACTGTTACAATCCCCTGAGCACTACTGATAAAGTCAAGCCATTTCCTTGTCACTAACCATGCACTCCTCCAATCACCCAGCCAGTTCCATGTCCTTATCTAATCACTGCGCCAAAACACAAGCACTTATAAATTCACCATGCACTCTCCTTGCAGTACTCTAATCATCCAGTCACTACCCATGTCCTCATGCAATGACCCAGGCACTAACATGTGCACTGCTACAATCCCCTGAGCACTACGGATACAGTCCAGCCATCTCCTTGTCACTACTCATGCACTCCTACAATCACCTAGCCAGCACCATGTACTTATCCAATCACTCCGCCAAAACAGAAGCACTTATAAATTCACCATGCACTCTCCTTGCTGTCCTGTAATCATCCAGTAACTACCCATGTACTCATGCAATGACCCAGGCAGTAACGCATGCACTTGAGAGAGGGACCGATTTTCTCATATAACAAATACCCTGGAACATCCCTACCACTCAGCCAGCATGAAACCCCTGTGTAGGCCCTTCTGTTCAATATGTAGGCCTCTTTGTTAAATTGACCATAGTTCTGCCGTTTTCCTGTATAACAGGCTGAAGGCAGGTCTGATCCAAATCATATCCAGCTCCTCTCTCTGTGAGGCCTCCTGTTCCAAACTAAAGAGCCCCCACCCTACTCGTGTGCGAAGTTCACTATCTCAAAGTTCAACATCCCCCTGTTCTTTCGACATACAGCAGACTGCATCCTGGGCTGGTACATACTTTTAGGGAAGTTGCCACCGCAGATGTGTCAAGCTGAGGCAAGAATGTGGCAACACAGGACGTGCAGATTTATATATGTATATACAGAATCCCTTTACAATACACATTTTTCTGCTTGCCCCATCTAATTTACGACAAGCGCCTGGCCTAAGATATGAACTTTCACCTAGCTCACGTACCACAGTTACTGGAAAAGGCATCACCATGTATGGTAAAATGTGAGAACCATACCATAAGTGACTAGCTAGACATGGCGTGAGATGAGGATACCGTAGGCACTTCTAACCGCCTTAACCCTTTCCGTGCTTGTGACGGAGCAGTTCCGTCATGCGCGACGGTCGCGCTGTGCGCATGATGGAACCGCTCCGTCACGGCCCCGCCCGCACACGGAACCTTCAGCGTGGCGCGGAAATCCGCGCCGCGCTGAAGGGGTTAAAGAGTATAAGAAGGGAGACCACAGAGACATCGTTGGACTACCTCCCTGTCTGTATGTAGGTAACAGGCTGTGTAGGTTTTCCCCAAGAGCTAAGAGCTCTTGATCTATTTTACTTAAAGTGTCTTCTTCTGTTTTGCTTAAAGTATTTTGTTCTATCTTACTTATATGAAATGTCATGTTATGTTTAACCATTGTTCTCTTCATTTTTGCATTTAAAATGTTTATATTGTAATTGCAGGATTGCTCACTCTTGGGTAAACGTGAGTGTTCCTAGATAAGAGTGTTATGTATTCTAAGAAATATTTTTCTTGAATTATACTGTTTTCATGGTGTATTTATAAATGTGTTTTTGAGGTTTAGTCTCTCTCTCTCTCTCAGACAGTACAATAGTTTAAATACGATCTAATCCATGTGACTATCTGGATTCTGTATTTTGTATTTTTATGCCTTTGTGTTGCAGTTTTTTTGAAGTTGCACCTTCTCAATAAACTGCCAATACTCTTTGCATCAAATTCCATGGCTCAGATGTCTGTTTCCTTCATTTTTAGAGCAAGCGTTCCCAGACACCCTGGCTCAAATAAAGGTGCCCCTTTTGTCCCTAACTCACTCCCTCGATCACTCCGTGAAGACTCCAAGAGCTCTGTGCTCGGCCCCCTGCCCCCTTGACCCTTTAATAAATCTCCCCCAACACACTGCTACAATCTCCTGAGCACTACTGATAAAATCCAGCCATCTCCATGTCACTACCCATGCACTCCTCCAATCACCCAGCCAGTTCCATGTCCTTATCTAATCACTGCGCCAAAACACAAGCACTTTAAAATTCACCATGCACTCTCCTTTCAGTACTCTAATCATTCAGTCAGCATCTACTCATGCAATGACCCAGGCACTAACACATGCTCTGCTACAATCCCCTGAGCACTACTGATACAGCCCAGCCATCTCCTTGTCACTACCCATGTACTCCTCCAATCACCCAGCCAGTTCCTTGTCCTTTTCTAATCACTGTGCCAAAATACAAGCACTTCTAAATTCACCATCCACTCTCCTTGCAGTACTCTAATCATCCAGTCAGTACCCATATACTTATGCAATGGCCCAGGCACTAACACATGCAGTGCTACAATCCCCTGAGCACTACTGATGCAGTCCAGCAATCTCCTTGTCACTACCCATGCACTCCTCCAATCATCCAGCCAGTTCCATGTACTTATCCAAACACTCCGCCAAAACCCAAGCACTTATAAATTCACCATGCACTCTCCTTTCAGTACTCTAATCATTCAGTCAGCATCTACTCATGCAATGACCCAGGCACTAACACATGCTCTGCTACAATCCCCTGAGCACTACTGATACAGCCCAGCCATCTCCTTGTCACTACCCATGTACTCCTCCAATCACCCAGCCAGTTCCTTGTCCTTTTCTAATCACTGTGCCAAAATACAAGCACTTCTAAATTCACCATCCACTCTCCTTGCAGTACTCTAATCATCCAGTCAGTACCCATATACTTATGCAATGGCCCAGGCACTAACACATGCAGTGCTACAATCCCCTGAGCACTACTGATGCAGTCCAGCAATCTCCTTGTCACTACCCATGCACTCCCCAATAACCCAACCAGTTCCATGTCCTTATCTAATCACTGCACCAAAACACAAGCACTTATAAATTCACCATGCACTCTCCTTTCAGTACTCTAATCATTCAGTCAGCATCTACTCATGCAATGACCCAGGCACTAACACATGCTCTGCTACAATCCCCTGAGCACTACTGATACAGCCCAGCCATCTCCTTGTCACTACCCATGTACTCCTCCAATCACCCAGCCAGTTCCTTGTCCTTTTCTAATCACTGTGCCAAAATACAAGCACTTCTAAATTCACCATCCACTCTCCTTGCAGTACTCTAATCATCCAGTCAGTACCCATATACTTATGCAATGGCCCAGGCACTAACACATGCAGTGCTACAATCCCCTGAGCACTACTGATGCAGTCCAGCAATCTCCTTGTCACTACCCATGCACTCCTCCAATCATCCAGCCAGTTCCATGTACTTATCCAAACACTCCGCCAAAACCCAAGCACTTATGAATTCACCATGCACTCTCCTTGCAGTACTCTAATCATCCAGTCACTACCCATGTACTCATGCAATGACCCAGGCACTAACTCATGGCAAATACAGAGGAGGTCATGTTAATCACATGGGTACTGCAACGCAGTGTTCCCTAATATATGGAGGTGTTTTTACTGTTTTCTATGTCTTTTAGCATAGCACTGGCTCTAGGCCTGGTTAGTCAGAGTCAGTTACCACCAGTACCCGCTCGGGGCATAGGAAGACTTTCTGCTCCTCTGTTGGTTCTTTCTGCACATCTCTTGCTTCTTCATGCACACTTCTTCGTCTTTCTGGACTTCTGTTGCCTCTTTCTGCATTTCTCTTGCTTCTTTCTGTGCTTTTCTTCCTCTTTCTTCACATGTCCTACCTTTGTAGGCATAGTTAGAAATTAGCATTTAAAAACCTTTGAAATTCACTGAAAAAAACATAGGTTTCAGGGACGTTATAGTTAGACATTAGCATTTAAAAAACCTTTGAAATTCACTGAAAAAACCTTAGGTTTCAGGGACGTTATAGTTAGAAATTAGCATCTAAAAAACCTTTGAAATTCACTGAAAAATACACAGGTTTCAGTGACGTTATGGTTAGTTGGACAATTCACTCGAACAATAATTCAGCCGTTATAGTTAGTGCAGCTAACTATAACTCGCGCCTCCGCAATGCACTACTGATGACGTCACATATTACATCATTCATGACATGGTCAGTGACATCACTGATGACATCACTGATGACATCATCCACGTGATAATCTGATGCACCTCCTCATACCCTAATATAGCCTTTGATACACCCACTCTAAAATACAGACTATCATTTTCGAAACCATAGACACACCAATACCATTTAGTACATACCCACTCAATAATTCCTAGGTCTACACACACATCCACTCATTCACCCATACAGTCACTCATACATGCAGTCAACCATCAATACGGCATTATCATATGCACTCACATATCTATACAGACATTCACACAAAGCCACTTATCCGTAGAGTTACTCACACACCTAGTCAGTCATGCAAAGAATCAATCACACTTCCATTTACTCACCTATGCAGTTATACACACACCACCTCACTTATTCAAACATATACTAACACATACTTACACTCTTATACAATAACTAATACAAGCACACACTGTTCCATACAGCCAATGCCACAATCACTCACTCTCACATATAGTCATTTATACACTCTGACACATATATACTGCCTTTCACATATGCAGTTGCTCACACATGTACCACTGGGGTATCCATTCACTCACTAACACACCCACACACACATTCATCCACCCATAAAGCCCTTCACAGATGCACTCTTGAACCCATACACCCAGTGAATCATCCACTCACACATCTATGTACAGTCACACACCCCCACCCACCCTCTCAGACACTCATGCACCCATACAGATCCTCAGACAACCAATCAATAACCCATATAGATCCTCATTTAACTACTCACCAACCCATGCAACCACTTACACACCAACTGACAAACTAAACTGTGAATATCTGTATCAGTCACTAACCCATGCATTCAGCAAGACACATTTAATCACTCACTTATACAGTCAGTCACACACCTACTAAATCATCCATCCAGACGCTTGTACACCCACTCATTCTTCAATAGACCTTGGCATATATATAACACATATTTAAACTTTATAGAAACACACAGTCACTGGATGATGTCATCAGTGATGTCACTGACCATGTCATGAATGATGTAATATGTGACATCATCAGCAATACATTGCGGGAGCGCGAGTTATAGTTAGCTGAACTAACTATAACGGCTGAATTTCTCTGGTTTTGTATGAGTGAAATGTCCAACTAACTATAACGTTCCTGAAACCTGTGGTTTTTTCAGTGTATATATACATATATATATATATGTAATATATATATATATATATATATATCTGTGAATATATCAACCCTTGAGGTGCGATTTGTCAAACCACACAAGGCCACCTTGCATGGCTCTGAGTTGCTTGAGAGATCCAGAATAACGCAACACAGCACTGCATTACTCTACCCCAGGGAGGCATTTTATGGAAGGTGTGTGAGTTTTCTCATGCAAAATCCATGGATTTTGATACATTCCCAGATTTACCATGAGTGGTGGAACTGGGAATGCGCCAAAACTGCTACGCCTCCCCAGTCGTAACAAAGAGAAATATGTTTATTTCTCCCTGGTATTTGTACATTCTGCAGCACACATACCCTGTACACTTCCAGTACAAAATCCATGCTGTACTTAAGAAGAGACCTTTGCACTCAGGTGTGAAGGGGTGTGCATAGCGTAAGGCAGCCAGAAAGTGCATCAGTGCTAGGGAAGAGAACAAAAGCTCCTTATATGTGTAGATTTGGCATTACCGCCTCAACCATCTTCCTGTCCCATTCCTTATGCATGAGTAGGGCGCCTGCTTCACTATTACCTAGCTGAGGTCAAAATATTTCCACCAATATGGTGCTGCCTACCCGGCAGGCATAAATGGGTAATAATGTCTCTAGGGCATCCTGTTCTGTTCTGAGCTGCAGAGGTCTTGCCTTGCAAGGGCAGGTAAGTTGATCATGGTTTTATTTAAATGTTGATATGTTTTTGAATACCGTATGTCTTGCTTAGGTAGTCTGTGTTTAGGGGACCTGGCCGCCCTGCTAAGTGGGCATTGGTCTGTGTTTCTGGGCTGTGGCGCTGAGTGTCCTTTTATCTGTTCTCATCCCCCACAGGTGGCTGGTTCTTTTTCCCTATGGTGCCAACGCAGGAGTGAATTGTAATTGTAATTGTAATTGTTTATTTGTACATGATTAATTAAAATCTTTACAAAATATTATAAAACGTCAAAAAAAAAAAAAGTATTTGAAAATTCATTAATACATACCTAAAAAAAAAACAATGTCCTCCTTGCCAGTGTTGCACAGTCTGCACTGCTCTGAGAAGTTATTCCTCTCCCAAGGTGGCAAATGTGGGAGTATAGGGATTACTCCAAAGCGTAGTTTCAGAAACCTTTCTTTGATTTTTATTTTCATGCCAGTACTAAGGTATGCTTGTGGTTGAACTGGCCCGTAATCACCCAGCATTATCCAGCCATGCGCTCTTTTCGATAAATCATTCTTGTCTTCAATTGCTGAGATGATGCGCACCGATTTTTTTGTGATTTTTTTGAAGGACAGGTGGTCTGTTGGAGTTTCCCAAAAGTCGATCAGGCACAAAACTTGAAGTGATTCGAGTAAGTAGTCTCTGGCCAAAGATTTTTGATGTCGAAATAGCTTCCCCCATATGTTGGAGCTTAAGGTGCCAGTCTCTGCAGTGCGAATCTTGTGCCAGGTCCCTACATTCGCACACCGCCTTCCTATTGTCTGTTTAATTATGCCAAATTCCAGCCGAATCTGGGCAGGAGAGACATATTTGGGGAGATTAAAAATGGCCCTGTATGATTTGGCCATAACTGTGTCCAGTAAGACGGCGTCCTTCCCATGTAGGGATTCGCTCCCATATGTGAGGGTCGGCTGTAATTTTGCACGTAGAATTTGAAGGAGAGGTTTAAGTGTAAGGTCGGGAAGTTTTGCCTTTAGTGATTTAATGGCCAGATGGATCATAATCGCTTTCCCTCGTAGGGATTCGAGTTGTGGCTTCGACGTGTTTATTGCGTCCAGGATTACTCCCAGATATTTATAAGTGGTTACCAAATCCATTTTCTCTCCGTTCAGATACCAACGAATTTCCCTTTTTTTTCTATAGTTCACAGCCATAGCCTTGGTCTTTTTAAAGTTTATTTGAAGGGTGTTTCTTTCGGAAAAGGTATATACAACGTTCAGAAGATGTTGAAGGCCCATTGGGGTTCGACTTATTAACACAAAGTCGTCTGCATATAATAAGTTGGAAAGGGTGATTGAACCCAGTTTGGGTGCATGGTTGGAACATTTGTCAAGTTCCCCCGGTAGGTCAGCTAGAAAGAGATTGAATAAGAAGGGAGCCAGTACACACCCTTGTTTTAGTCCTTTCGTTGTCTTGATAGGTTTCGAAAGGTGTGTTCCTGTTCCAAGTTTGATTTTGATCCAAGTGTTGGAATGAAGTAGTATTAGAACGTCTAAGAGATGTTTCGGTATTTCCCAGTGGCTTAATTTCTGCCAAAGTTTGTTGCGATCTATGTGATCGAATGCGGCAGTGTAATCAATGAACGTGAGATATAAGGGTGACTTGGTCTCTTTGGCTTGTCCCATCAACAGGGACAGTGCCATGATGTTGGTTGTAGTACCTTGGCCTCTGCAGAATCCTGTTTGAGTAATCGGGATAATAGATTTTTCAGCTGCCCATGTTGTTAACTCCTCCAAAATTATGCCTGCAAAATATTTAGCCTCTACATCTAGCAATGCAATGAGCTGGTAATTATTAGGATGCTTCTTGCTACCGTGCTTGTAAATCGGGCTAATTACTGACCCGTGCCAGGACTCAGGAAGTGTCCGGGTGAAAATTAGGCTATTGAATAAGGATGCCAATGATTTGCTCCAAAATTCCACGTCTTCCTTGTACAACATGGGTGGAATTCCGTTTGGGCCCGGTGCTCCCGCAGGTCGCCCTCTTGTTATTTGTCGTTTTATGTCGGCTGGGATAATTACATTTTGCCATTGCTCGACACATGTCGAAACTTCTGCTGCTGGTACTAGTTTATCATGTTTAGGTGAGATCGTAGACCCATTCTCACGCTCTTCCTGGGTCCTTAT
This sequence comes from Triturus cristatus, assembly GCF_964204655.1. Taxonomy (NCBI): domain Eukaryota; kingdom Metazoa; phylum Chordata; class Amphibia; order Caudata; family Salamandridae; genus Triturus; species Triturus cristatus. Next base: position 1,203,278,902 of record NC_140584.1, read on the forward strand.
GGGTGTACGACTAGTTTCTTTGCCTTCAGTTTTAGGCCATATAATTTCTGCACGAGGTTTATGTGTTACAGCGCCCTCTATGATGTCCTCATTGCTAAAATGCCTTGACAGATATTTTGTCCAAACCTCCTCTGGTATGTGGGAGTTTTGGCCCTGATGGTATGGGTTGTTTATTTTTTTGACCATTTGCCAGAACTTCGAGCTATTTTTCTGCTGCCCTTCGTAATGGAGCTTTGGCCATAGTTCTTCATTCTGTTCCTTCCTTTTTTCCCATTTCATCCGTTTTAGGTGTTTTTTTGCTGTCTGTAGGACTGTACGCAAGCTGCAATTTGTTTGATCCTTTCGCAGCAGCCCTAATGTTTGATTTATTAGCCGTTTTTGAGTCTTCATGTCCAGGGTTACTAGATTTTTATTTGGGACTCCCTTCCCCTGACATAACAGGAGTGGCGTTTTTTTTATCAATTTCTCGCTAATTTTTGTAGTGAAGCTTTGCCAGTTTTCCGACGCTTTACATGAGGATTGACTATTTGAGTAAAACATTTTTTAGCTGTCGTACTTACTGACCCGATGTTATCAATGTTGCATCGGAGCCGTCGTAGGTTAGACGTGACTTCCGAGCGGGTGCCTTTATATGGTTCTTTTTCCGGTTGTAAATTAACTCTTATTGTGGCCTCTAAGGGTAGATGGTCACTATGATCACTCGTCCCTATTCTGAATGTTTTAGTCCAGCTGAACATGTTTAAAGATATAAATATGTAATCAAGATGGGAAGTTTGTTTATTAGAGTGAAAGGTTGCAACTGGTGGGTCGTCTTCGACGTAACGCCCATTCAAGGTCCTTAGATTAAGATGTTCCAAATTTTGAAGTAAATTTTTTGAGTTTTTAGTTATTTTGCTATTTTTTATCGAGCATTGTGTGGGTACGCCCCATGACACGTTCAAATCTCGAGTAAGGTCGTCATCTTGGTCCTCGCTGATGAGAAGCATATTAAAGTCCCCTGCCATGATGATTAAATCGGAGTCCTGTTCTTCCCTTATCTTCTCCAAGGCTGCTTCCAGATCTTTTGCAGCCTTTTGGTTTTGTTTTGGATGTATATATGTGTTAATTATAATTACTTCTTGAGGCAGGTTCTGTAACCAAAGTGAAATCTTTACCACCTGTATTGCACTCGGGGGGGGGGTGGTAAGTGAGAGTCTATTTCTTTCATTTCGCCTATTGTTTGTATGGAGGCAAAAAGCATCAGTCCACCTGACCTCCGTCCAAAGATGGCGTTTTTATTAGCCGGGATACAACATGATGCAAACCCTAACAGTTCAAATGCTTTTTCTTCCCAGGTTTCTTGAAGCAATAGGGGATCAAATCTATTCAGATATTGAAGAAATTCCGGGTCATTGCTTTTGCTGGCTAAGCCATTGATGTTCCATGAGCAGATTCTAATTTTCCTGATCTTGTTTAAGGGATTAGCTATTTCTTGCCCTTTTTGTCAAGTTGCGCCAGTCGTTGTGCTAATTGTGCGTTGGATTGACTTCCAATTAGGGTTACGGTCTTCAGAAAAGTAAGTACTATGGTTTTGATTTTGTCCTATTTGTAATTTTCTGTTGTCTTTGGGGAATGCCCTCGGGGAGTTACTCCTGGCGCCCCTTAAAATTGAGTTGGTTATTTTGGGCGCTAAAGACCCATTAGGTGGTAAGAAGGGTGTTGGATAGCGGGGACGCTGTTCTAATCTCAACTCTATCCCCCATTGTTGTTGGAATGTTGCTTCTTCTTCCATGATTTTACTTGCTGTTTCAATGGAGTTCCAGGTTGCTTTCGTTATTTCCGAGCGATGGGGTTCGGTGTTTGGCTGGAACTCTATTTGTGCAAGTTCTGAAGGGCTAATGTTTTCTAGGGTAGTGACTGAGTGCAAAAGTCTTAGGATATTACCCCTATTCAGTATGTCGTCCCTACCTCGGGATGTATATTCGGGAATAAAATGGATTGATGCCTGACTATGCAAATGCTGAGGTGCAATTAAATTTGCTGGGAGTCCCACATTATCTTGTTGGATGGGTTGAGGGAAACATGCTGAGCGTGTTGTGTCTAGGTAATTTGATTGCTCCATTGTAATATTATCTGCCTTTTGAGGCCTTGTGTTGCTGCTTAAGTTCCGTTTTGGATGATGCGGCAACTCTGCTTTGATGACTGTAGCGTTGTCCACACTTTTTATTACAGATGTTAACTCGACATTGTAAGCGTTATGTGCCGATTGATTTGATTTGGTTTGAGGACTTTCTTGTTCAAGTTCTTTGAGGACAAGTTTCTGAGTCGAACTGATTATCTGTTTATCGCAGGATTCTGAAGATGGTAGGGAAGTGCTACCTGTGGTCTTATACGAGGGTGATAATTGATCGTTGTTTTTTACTTTTCGTCCGCGAGTAACTGCTGCGGCGTGAGGATACCGTTGTGTCTCTTTGTAATGCCTTCCATGCGTTGGTAGCCTGTTCCTTCCTTTCCTTTTTTTCTTTCTGCGAGATTTATTCAAAGCTTGGTTGTTAATTGAAGTTGAATTGTCTATGAGTGTGGGAATAATCGGAGGGGCAATATCCAACGGGTCAGAAGGTGGTGTTTGTTTTGGTAGTAAATTGGTTGTTAGGCTCTGCTCGGGAGACGGCTCGGTCTCTCGGCTTCTGTGTATAAATAAGGGCTCTGGCGGTGGGTCCAAAGTTTGTGGGATCGGAGTTTGTAAGGCTGTCAGTTTTAAGTCATTTATCAAGTCTCCCAGCATTGCTGGTAAAGATGATAATTTGTCCAAAATCGGGTCGTAAGTTTGCAATTGTGGGGGGTCTGTTTGGGACTCATAGACAGCCTCTTGTCCTCTTTTTATGAGGCCATTTAATTCTGAAATTTTCCAGTCAATTCGTGAAATTGTGTCCGCCATTGTCTGCAAAACTATGAGTTGCAAGTCCATTTTTTGGGATTGAAATTCTAGAGCCGTGGTCGAACGCTGCTAAGTTTTCAAAATTGTAGCCCATATTGAATCGTGGCCCAGATTATCGATGTTGTTAGTTTTGTCCAAACTTGGTAATACGTTGGTAGGTGGACTGCATCTGGCTGATTTCTGATTGTAGGTTGCAACTAATTCCTCCCAATCCTGCGCAGCTATGGAGGATATGACGTTGTTTGTGTAGTTGTCTATAGATTGAAAATCGTTGTGCTGTAGTAAGGTGCAACGTTGTGGTTAAGTGTGTATTGCTGACCTATCATTTATTACAATTTTTCCTATATTGCTATTAAGATTTATTGGAGATGTCTGGTTTTGAGTCAAGGAGATGTTAGCCAGTTGATGATACTGGGTTCTGCTTCCTTGTTCAATTATTTTGGTTTGCTGCAATATTTGTGTTTCTTCAAGGACCTGGGTTACCTTCTTTGATTTCTTTGATTTTGGCGAACTACTTAGTGGTTGGAAGCAGTGTAGGTCTTCCCTTCCCTCCTCTTTGTGCGTCTGGGTCTCAAGATCCTTGTTCTCAACCTGGCTCTCTGGATATTGGTGTTGGTGGATTAATGCCTCTGTGGATTCAACTTTCTTTAATAAGCTCCAATTTTTGATGACGGATTTATTGGTCAGCTCTTTTCCCGAGTTTATATGGTTGGAAATTGCTTGGACAGCCATGGTTGTCAAGTGGGTAAGTGAGTCCACTTTCCTGTTATTTTCCTTTGATGGGGTTGATGCTGATCTTGCCTCAGCTACCTCAATGTTGAATGTATTCAAAGGCCCAGCTTGCCTGGGGGGGGCCTGCTAAATTGCTGTCAGTATTTCTTATACAGCTTTGATTATGTTCGCTTGGTAGGAGCAGTGCGTGAAGTCCCTTGATGCTCCCTATCTTAGAAAAGATTGCTGATCCAGGATCTTTTAAGAAAGAAAACTTCGTATATATCTTCGGTTGGTAAAAACATGTCTTTTTTTTCACTGGCGTTCCATCAGTGGTTATAAGGTTGTTTAAAACCATTGGTGGTGATTTTAATGCTCGGGGCGGAAGCACCTGGGATGGTTCCTGTAATTGCTGCGATCGTTGAGGAGCTGTCGCTAGACAGAGTAATACAATAAATTCGTTGTCATTGTCGTGGCACTTTATGTTTGAGGATTTGTTTAAATCCAAAGTGAGGATTAGTTCACGACTAGTTCTTGGTTTTTGGTTAATAACTGACATCGTAACTTCTCTGGGTTCCGTAGGTTGGCTTTCTCCGTTTTTGTTGGAGCTTAAATGTATTGGTGAAGATACTGACTCTAATTTCCTTTTCCGAGGTTTGGATATGGAGTTGATTTTAGAATTTGATTTTATGTTAGTTGAGCTGGAAGGTGGTTGCCTCACTCTACCTGATCTCATTGCTTTTTATTATTTTCCGTCTTATACACAATTGATGTGTTTAGTATTTGTTTTTGCTTCGTAATGATACGTGGGCACGGTGTGTAATTTGTTACTAGTTCAACTCTTGCGTTGTTGAGTGATAATAAATTGCGACTTGGTGGTGCAACGATTCCTTGTTTCCAGTTTTCCTATGTCCTTTCTAAATATGTCGTGATGTTCACAATGTCCAAAATCCAAAGTGACCTTGGGGAACCTTGAGGAAAAAATGTTCTTGAAGAGGTTTTTAAAGACTTCAGGGGACTTGAGAAAAGTAGTGAGGCACAGTAATACACGATGATGTAAATGACCAAGTACGCAACAGAGTTTTTGTGACAATTTGGAGTAGTTCTCAGCAATTTTCAGCAATTTCCAGTGGTACAGCAGTAATGTTTTTACACTCAACAGTAGGTACAATAAATAACTGCAACAACTGCAAACAATGCTGGTGGTGGGGGTGAGATAAGAGAAAAAAGGGAGCTGGGTGACGAGCGGTGCTCACGGAGGGGACCTCAAATTGACTGGGCCTAGCCAAGCCGCCTTCCAGTCAACCCACCGGGCTCTTACTTTGCGACTGCCTCTAATGGCAGCCGCGCTCCTACGTCGTTCTCTACTTTACCCCCAGCACCTCTATGCAGCCTCGCCTCGCCTCACCTCGTTCAAGTGGGAGCCAGGTGAAAACTCCCTCGCTCTCCCCTCCTGGGGGGTAGTGCAGGCGGTAATGGTGGGCAGTGGCTTGCTGGTCCCCTGGAGCGAAACGGGAACAAGGCCGGGGGGGTGAGGAACACTTAAAGTCCACCACCCGGCTGCCCGCAGCTTCCCGGTTTCCTCCCGGCTTTTCCCAACTTTTTTCCGACTCCTTGCTCTGCTCCACTGCTCGGCGCTACTCGGTTGTCAGCGTAACCTGCCCGGGCAATTTCCACCCAGGAAGAGCCAGAAACAGAGACAAAGGTCTCGAGAGGTGGGGCTCAGGAAGCCCCTTCGTTACCTCGGGTACACCTCTCAGCTGCCTCCACCAGACACCGAAATCCGGAATCAGAGTGTTGGGTTTTTGCCACAGCAGAAGCCTCGGTCATCCGCTCCCTGCCTCGTCCGCCACAGCCAGGGCACAGCCACCAGCCCACCCGCTAAGGTGAGCACCTTGAGCACTCACAAGGGGTCCGGACCATGGGCCCCAGGTAAACAAGAAGTACCAAGCACAGTGCAAACCTCGGCCAACAGCGGCGGGAGCAGCGGCAGCAGCGGCAGCAACGGCAACAACGAAACCACGAGAGGCAAGACCAGGGCGGGGCGTAAACCGCCGTGGGAGTGGGTTTGAGGTGCATTGGCCTTTTCATGTACATTTTTTTCTATGGTTCTGCCCTCCGCCCTGTTATAGTGGGCCGGGCTTACTTGGCGGAGTCCTCTGTGGGCTCTTGGCTGTGGGCTTTGATTTCACACACTTTTTGCAAGGTGTTTATGAACAATCACTCGCTCCCGCGGCATTCGATTTCAGCGGGTGGGGCCCACACATTCTGGTGCGGTGTTGTTGCAGCAGTTTTCGGTGTCCCTGGTCTGTATTGCTCTGCAATCTGCTCTGCAAGCAGGGCCTGGGGACTTTGGGTTTAATACATTGTAGTCCCTCGTCCATTGTGCTCAGCGTTAGCGTATGCGGCTTGGAGGGCTCTGCGTAATTTTCACTCTGCTGTAGTGGGCGTATTGGTTGTTTCCCTCTTGCTGGGTCTCGCCATTCGGTCATTAGGGCGATGGGCTGGGTATTCTGTGGCCTGATTTGTTTCCCCCCGCACAGCCTATAGGGGTTACATTGAGTTGGCTCTGCCACATATCAGGCCTCTTTGGATGCCATCATGTGGTATGTCACAGAAGGTAGCATTTGCTACTTCATGCTTTTGGCATCGAAGTGGTTGTGATTGTTGGATTGTGGCTGGTGCTATGGTGGAGCCTTCGGATATGGTATCAGGTCCTTCTGTGCAGCCTTCATTGCCTACCTTACATGCCATAATGGAAGCTGCTCTGGAGGCGGCCTTTAAGGCCCGAGCACCCACCACTTAATATCCCAAGCCAGGATATGTTTGAGCCTGATGGGGTTCACGGAGTGGTGAGCCGGAGGGGTCATTGTGCTTGTAGTTTTTTGGCCTCTTTTCAGCTGGTTGAGCCGGAGACTATTCCTTTAGATATTGCTATTTGGCGAGTGCTGTTGCATGTTTGGAAGGTGATGGGCAGATCTTCTTTCTCTTGATTTATTACAAGGAAGTTGTCCTGTGGACATATTTGTAGCTGCTTTTTCATCTGTGGCATTCTCCAACATTGGGGTTTAGTGGCTTGGGTTTGGAGACATGGGTTCTAATCACTCACCAAGTTTGGCATGTCGTGCAGTGGTGGTTGTGCCAAAGCGCCCTCCCCAAGGGTTTGCAGTTGGGGTATAATGCAGGGGAGAGTCTCTCCATTTTTCCATCTGGATGGCCTTGGCGCCAGCTTGAGCTTCTCTGTTTTATTTCCTCCCTTCAGTCGGGGGTAAAGGGGTGTGTCTTCAGACATATGACCGGGTGATAGGGTCTTATGTGAGTCATTAAAGGGGTATGATGGCTCCCTTCCTTTTTATTCGGTCCTGGTGTTCTGGCCGGTATCTTCTCTATCGACTGTCTTCCAGGGGAGACGCATGGGCCTGCAGATCAGTTCATTATCCAAGGAACCGAACTCGCAGCTCCTGAGAAGTGCTTACTTGCATCCGTCATCTTGATGGGTGCCGCCTGCATATTCCCATCCATCTGGCTGGTCAGTGGTTTCTTCCGTTTCCAGGTGCTTCCTTTTCAGCCTTTCATCGGCACCCTCTTTGCCCCAATGGCTCGGGGTCCTTGAATCTACCCATACTTTGATGACTGGCTGGTAGTCTCTACTTCTTTCTCTAGGCAGCAGAGGAGGTGCGTTGAGTCTGTGATCTCCTGGATTCTTTTGGATTTCTTTTCACCCGCAGATAGTCCTCCTTGCACCCCTCTCAGTCTCTGATGTTTATCGGGCCCTCTTATGTCTGTTCCACCATCTACCCTGGGTTCTTTACCTACCTTGTGTGTCTGCCCGACTCTGACTACGGAATCTAGGTAAGAGGGCCTCCACACTGCCCGTGCTCCCCATTATTTCACTGGTGTCCGGACTCTCATGAATCAGCAGCTTTTATTCCTGTGGTTCTGGAGGTTGGGTGTCTCTCCGGAGGTGGTTGTCGCCTCTCACTCTCTCCATGGGTTTCGGTCCCATTTCTTCTTCCTCGGTGGTCTTGAGGGCCGCTGCAAGCCCCAGAGTGAGTGGGCGCTGCCAGTGGATTCCTAGGCCCTGGGCAGATGATCCCATGTTTGGGTTCCCCAGTCCTTCCACTGGGGAGAAATGATGACGGTGTGCCAGGCACTGTCTTTGATTCACTCCTCTCCTTCGGCTCCATGATGTCTGTGTTTCAGACAGCCGACTGGGTCGTTCGTGCCAATGTCGACCAGCAGGGGAGGGGGATGCACCGGTCTTTGTTTTCTCTTTTCCCCATGGAGATTGGCCTCTGGGCCTTGGGGAGTTTCCTTTCTCTCTCCCAGCAATCTATCTTACGGGGGTGGTGAATTGGCCTGCCGTTTCTTTGAGCTCGGTGTGCCCCTTCTCTTTAGGCCATTTCTCTCCAGGTTCAGCCTTCAGTGGCTGGGTCTGTTTGCTTCGGTGGAGTTGGCCCTTCTCCCTCAGTTTGTGCCCTGATTCCCTCGTTGTTTGGCCTGGGTGATAGATGCTTTCTCTGTCCCGTGGCCCTTTCTTTCCCAGGTTCTCATGGGAATTTGGATGGTTCAGACAGAGGTTCTTCTGGTTGTTCGGTATTGGTTTTGGAACTGTGGTTTCCCTTTCGTGAGGGTTTGCTGGTTTGTCTGCAATGGTGGGTTTCCCATACTCCCATCTTTATTCCTTGCTCCTCTTCTCAGCGTGTCCTCCCTCCTGTGCCTCCTGTTGGGAGTTTGGCACTTGTGAGTTTGTACCTGTTGGCTCGCGGTTGTTCCCTTGTGGTGAGTTGGAACATCTGGTTGTCTCGCAGGTCTTCGCCCTTGACATCTTACTGTTGTCATTGGAGGAAATGTTACTCTTGGTGTAGGATGACGGATCTGTCTCCTGTTTCCTGTGATTTGGTCAGGATGTCACTTTTTTGGGGGATGGTTTTCTGTTGGGTCTAACAATCTCCACTCTCTGTGCCCAATGGGCCTCCTTTCTAGCCTTCAGAGGGTCGGTTATGTCTTCTTTCTCTTCACTGATGGCTCGCCTTTTGCTGCTTATTTTTGCTTAGGAGTCCTGTCTCCTGCTCTCCGTTTCCAGACCGATATCTTCTTTTGGTGCTTCTGGCATTGACAGTTCCTACTTTGCACTCCTGGTTTCTGATGGCGAGATTGTCGTTTTGCTGGGTTTTCTCTCTTTATTTGTGTTTCTCTCTGGCCATGGTGCTTTTGCGCCCTGGTCTTTGTATTTTCTGCCCGTGGTCTTGTCGGTCTTCCCTTGTTCAGAGGCTTTTGTCCTTCTGGTGTTTTCTCTTGACACGTCCTCTCCAGTGGTGGAAGTTCACCATTCTCTGGATGTGTTCTGGGCCCTTTGCTTCTCCCTGAGCCATTCCAGTGCATTTGGGCTTCCTTGTGTGTTGCCTATGGTATCTCTGGGAGGGGTGTCGAGCCTTCTTTATCCATTCTGACTCGAGGGGTGCTGTGCTCTGTTGTCTTGTCTCAACTCGGGGTGTTTCCTTGGCAATGTTTCAGGATGCGCCACTATGTGACATTTGTGATCCTGCTATGAGGGCCTCTCCCCACGCATTTTTCCCACTTCCGTCTTCAGTTGGGGATGGCTATGTCTGCAGAGTTTGGCGCTCATGTTTTTTTGGCTGTACATGATCTGTGATTTTTTCTATTTTTTGCATTTCCTGCATGTATGTTGTGACCCTTGGTTTCTGTGTGAATCAATCACCGTGCGCTTGGGTATGGGCTCATTTGAAAGGAATGGGACGGGAAGACAGGCGAGGAGGTAATGCCGGGTTATTCACCTGTAATCTTCATTACTATGAGTGCTTCCTTTTCCATTCCATTTGCCTGTCCCTCCCTGATTTCTGTTTATGGTGATTGTTTTGGTTTTCTTTCCTTGGGTTTCTTTGGTATTCTCCGACTGTCTTGGTGACGCACTTCCCTTTTAATTCATGCTTGGTAGGCAGCGCCATATTGGGGGAACTATTTTGACCTCAGCTAGCTAATAGTTTCTGTGGAGCAGACAAGCTGCTTATGCATGAGGAATGGAACGGGAAGTCTAGGACTCGGAGTAATGAAGATTACCGGTGAGTGACAGGGCATTAACTGTTCATGTAAGGAACGGAACGGGAAGGCTAGGACTCGGAGTAATGAAGATTACCGGTGAGTAACAGGGCATTAACTGTTCATGTAAGGAATGGAATGGGAAGACTAGGACTCGGAGTAATGAAGATTACCGGTGATTACCGGGCACTCTCCAGCTCTGTTGCTGCAGCTTTGGTTTATCCAGGCCCACATGTACTTATTCAGGTACAATTTGGAACAAACCGATTTCCTAATGAGGTTGGGGAAAGGAATTGCTGGCTAAATGGCTGTTTGTGATGTAAGCAGCTCACTGTGAAGGCCTAGAGTAGCCATAGTCAGAGGTGGGTGTGAGTCTTGCTCAAGAGAGATGCTCGAGGTTGGTGGAGCTGGTAGTACCTACGAAGGAGAGTGGGAGAAAATAGAAAAAAGTCCAGTCTGTTTTTAGATTAGAAGAAAACTTCATAAAACTAAAAAAATCTGTTTATTTAGAAAACTTGCATTCTTGCACAAGGCAAACACACGCGTGAACCAACTTACGAACTTGAGTGGATCAAACAGACAAGCTGTGACCCACGTGTCTCCAACACCATCCTGGAGATGGTGGGGACGACTCACAAAGGTAAAATGAGATGAAAGTCTAACTTTACAACTTTCGGTATTCACAAAGAGCATTTACTCCTCGTGAATACCGAAAGTCGTAAAGTTCAACTTTTGGTATTCACAAAGGGCATTTACGAGTAGTAAATGACCTTTGCGAATACCAAAAGTGATAAAGTAAGACTTTCCGCTCAGTGTACCTTTGTGAATCGGGCCCGGTGTGTATAAGGTCTTACTCACTCCTGCTACAGAGGGTCAGGAACACACTGAAGTTATTTGTGGAACCTGGAACACCTTTCCATGAAGGATGTGCATCCTTCATGGAAAAGTGTTCCGCACACACAAGAATGTCACACTGAGATTATGAAAACCTTTATTAAGAACGTTTGGTTTAGTGCATATTATATTTAAAAGCATAATTGCAGATCTAAATATTACAGTGATTGGAATGAATGCAATACATGTAATTTACTATATGTGTTCATTGTAACAAAGAACACAGCCATGCAACATATAACAGGATATAAATGTAACATGTAACAGGCATGAAGGAGAAAGCATTTGGCTGTGATGACATCAACTGCCCCACACAGGCCCTGAGGTGGGCATAGGCTCATACCCACCTGTGGGGCTTCAGCAGAGATAGGTTAGGGTGGGGCTCGTGTCTTGAAGGGTTTGTGATGTCATCGAATTATGAGACCTCCGGCGGCCGGACACACGGACACTCAGTTAAAGGTGTGTAAGTCCTCGATGCTGAGCACCCGGTCTCTGAACAGCTTCACCTCAACGACCAACCAATCCAGCAGGCGGACCCTCCTTCTGAACGTGCCACCCCCATACCCAGCAGAACCTTCAAGACACAAGATCTCTAGTATCTCTTCTGCAACAGAGTGCAGACCCTCTGCGAAGGTTTCCCCTTCAGGCCACTGGAAGTCGTGGAATTCGTGCAGTGCGTCGAGGACACGTCTGCTGAGGGCGACGATTCCCTCCACACACTCGATGCAGTCCCCGGTGGCCCCGGGACGGTCAATGCTCATCGAACACAGCATCCTATCTAACCAGCGTTCATCCATTCTTGAATCCGAAGACCCTGAAAGGAAATCAGCTTTTTCACCGAGTTGTTTCTGCTGCTTCTGTAGGGTGTCTGACCGACGTAGCATTTCTTCCACATCTTTTTTAATGTTCTTGGCATTGTCCCTGAAGATAGAAAACAACATTATAAGCCATTGTAATTCCTGCAGTGTGATATTAAAAGATCACCCGGGCATCCCCCCAGCTAAGCGGAGAGAGAGAGGTAGATTAACTCAGTTATTTCACTTCAGTCCGGAAGACACCATCTCTTGCACATGAATCCCAGAGCCCTCAGCTCTTGCACATGAATCCCAGACCCCACCTGTTGCACTTGAACCCTGGAGGCCCCACCTCTTACACATGAATCCCAGACCCCAGGTCTTGCACCTGAACCCTAGAGCCCTCAGCTCTTGCACATGAACCCCAGACCCCAGCTCTTGCACATGAAACCCAGAGCCCTCAGCTCTTGCACATGAATCCCAGACCCCAGCTTTTGCACATGAACCCTAGAGCCCTTAGCTCTTTCATATGAACCCTAGAGCCCACAGCTCTTGCAAATGAATCTCAGACCCCAGGTCTTGCACATGAACCCTAGAGCCCTCAGCTCTTGCATATGAACCCTAGAGCCCTCAGCTCTTGCAAATGAATCCCAGACCCCAGGTCCTGCACATGGACCCTAAAGCCCTCAGCTCTTGCACATGAACCCCAGAGCCCTCAGCTCTTGCACATGAATCCCGGACCCCATCTGTTGCACTTGAACCCTGGAGGCCCTACCTCTTACACATGAATCCCAGACCCCAGGTCTTGCACATGAACCCTAGAGCCCTTAGCTCTTGCACATGCATCCCAGACCCCAGGTCTTGCACATGAACCCTAGATCCCTCAGCTCTTGCAAATGAATCCCAGACCCCAGCTCTTGCACATGAATCCCAGAACCCAGGTCTTGCATATAAACCATAGAGCCCCCAGCTCTTGCACATGAACCCTAGAGCCCTCAGCTCTTGCACATGAATCCCAGACCCCAGGTCTTGCACATGAACCCTAGAGCCCTAAGCTCTTGCGCATGAATTCCAGACCCCAGGTCTTGCACATGAACCCTAGAGCCCTCAGCTCTTGCACATGAACCCTAAAGCCCTCAGCTCTTGCACATGAACCCCAGACCCCAGGTATTGCACATGAACACGAGAGCCCCCAGCTCTTGCAAATGAATCCCAGACCCCAGCTCTTGCACATGAGTCCCAGAACCCAGGTCTTGCACATGAATCCTAGAGCCCTCAGGTCTTGCACATGAACCCTAGAGCCCTCAGCTCTTGCACATGAATTCCAGACCCCAGCTCTTACACTTATGAACCCTAGAGCCCTCAGCTCTTGCAAATGAATCCCAGACCCCAGGTCTTGCATATGAACCCTAGAGCCCTCAGCTCTTGCACATGAACCCCCGAGCCCTCAGCTCTTGCACTTGAACCCTAGAGTCCTCAGCTCTTGCACATGAATCCCAGACCCCAGGTCTTGCACATGAACCCTAGAGCCCTCAGCTCTTGCACATGAACCCTCAGCTCTTGCACATGAATCCCACACCCCAGGTATTGCACATGAACCCTAGAGCCCTCAGCTCATGCAAATGAATCCCAGACCCCAGCTCTTGCACATGAACCTTAGAGCCTTCAGCTCTTGCACATGAACCCTAGAGCCCTCAGCTCTTGCACATGAATCCCAGACCCCAGGTCTTGCACATGAACCCTAGAGTCCTCAGCTCTTGCACATGAACCCCGGAGCCCTCAGCTCTTGCACAGGAATCCCAGACCCCAGGTCTTCAACATGAACCCTAGAGCCCTCAGCTCTTGCACATGAATCCCAGACCCCAGGTCTTGCACATGAACCCTAGAGCCCTCAGCTCTTGCACATGAACCCTAGAGCCTTCAGCTCTTGCACATGAATCCCAGACCCCAGCTCTTGCACATGAACCCTTGAGCCCTCAGCTCTTGCAAATGAATCCCAGACCCCAGGTCTTCCACATGAACCCCAGAGCCCTCAGCTCTTGCACATGAATCCCAGACCCCAGCTCTTGCACATGAACCCTAGAGCCCTCAGCTCTTGCAAATTAATCCCAGACCCCAGCTCTTGCACACGAATCCCAGATACCAGGTCTTGCACATGAACTCTAGAACCCTCAGCTCTTGCACATGAACCCCAGAGCCCTCAGCTCTTGCACATGAATCCCAGACCTCAGGTCTTGCACATGAACCCTAGAGCCCCCAGCTCTTGCACGTGAACCCTTGAGCCCTCAGCTCTTGCACATGAATTCCAGAACCCAGGTCTTGCACATGGACCCTAGAGCCCTCAGCTCTTGCACATGAATCCTAGACCCCAGGTCTTGCACATAAACCCTAGAGCTCTCAGCTCTTGCACATGAATCCCAGACCCCAGCTCTTGCACATGAACCCTAGATCCCCCAGCTCTTGCAAAGGAGTCCCAGACCCCAGCTCTTGCACATGGACCCTAGAGCCCTCAGCTGTTGCACATTAACCCTGGAGCCCTCAGCTCTTGCACATGAATCCCAGACCCCAGCTCTTGCACATGAACCCTAGAGCGCTCAGCTCTTGCAAATAAATCCCAGACCCCAGCTCTTGCACACGAATCCCAGATACCAAGTCTTGCACATGAACTCTAAAGCCCTCAGCTCTTCCACATGAACCCCAGAGCCCTCAGCTCTTGCACATGAATTCCAGACCCCAGGTCTTGCACATGAACCCTAGAGCCCTCAGCTCTTGCACATGAACCCTAAAGCCCTCAGCTCTTGCACATGAATCCCAGACCCCAGGTCTTGCACATGAACCCTAGAGCCCCCAGCTCTTGCAAAGGAGTCCCAGACCCCAGCTCTTGCACATTAACCCTTGAGCCCTCAGCTCTTGCACATGAATCCCAGAACCCAGGTCTTGCACATGGACCCTAGAGCCCTCAGCTCTTGCACATGAACCCTAACGCCCTCAGCTCTTGCACATGAATCCCAGATCCCAGGTCTTTCACATGAACCCTAGAACCCTCAGCTCTTGCACATGAATCCCAGACCCCAGCTCTTGCACATGAACCCTAGATCCCCCAGCTCTTGCAAAGGAGTCCCAGACCCCAGCCCTTGCACATGGACCCTAGAGCCCTCAGCTGTTGCACATTAACCCTAGAGCCCTCAGCTCTTGCACATGAATCCTAGACCCCAGGTCTTGCACATAAACCCTAGAGCTCTCAGCTCTTGTGCATGAATCCCAGACCCCAGATCTTGCACATGAACCCAAGAGCCCTCAGCTCTTGCACATGAATCCTAAAGCCCTCAGCTCTTGCACATGAATCCCAGATCCCAGGTCTTGCACATGAACCCTAGAACCCTCAGCTCTTACACATGAATCCCAGACCCCAGCTCTTGCACATGAACCCTAGAGCCCTCAGCTCTTACACATGAACCCCAGAGCCCTCAGCTCTTGAACATGAATCCTAGACCCCAGGTCTTGCACATGAACCCTAGAGCCCTCAGCTCTTGCACATGAATTAGAGACCCCAGGTCTTGCACATGAACCCTAGAGCCCTCAGCTCTTGCACATGAATCCTAGAGCCCTCAGCTCTTGCCCATGAATCCCAGACCCCAGTTCTTACACATGAACCCTAGAGCCCTCAGCTCTTGCACATGAACCCCAGACCCCCAGCTCTTGCACATGAACCCTAGAGCCCTCAGGTCTTGCACACGAATCCCAGACCCCAGGTCTTGCACATGAACCCTAGAGCCCTCAGGTCTTGTACATGAACCCCAGAGCCCTCAGCTCTTGCACATGAATCCCAGACCTCAGGTCTTGCACATGAACTCTAGAGCCCTCAACTCTTGTACATGAACCCCAGAGCCCTCAGCTCTTGCACATGATTCCCAGACCCCAACTCTTGCACACGAATCCAGACCCCAGGTCTTGCACATGAATCCCAGACCCCAGGTCTTGCACATGAACCCTAGAGCCCTCAGCTCTTGCTCATGAACCCCAGAGCCCTCAGCTCTTGCACATGAATCCCAGACCCCAGCTCTTGCACATGATTTCCATACCCCAGCGCTTGCATATGAATCTCAGACCCCAGCTCTGGCACATGGTTCCAAGACTCAGCCGCGGCCCATGCAGGTAAAAGCAGTGGGGTGGTGGGGTCGGGTGGGACGATTTTGACAGACGATGACAAGGAAATATTAAATAAATAATTAATGTTCCTATGTCATCGTCCATATGGGCTGCATCTGCCTAGACCCCAGCTCTTGCAAACTAATCCCACACCCCAGCTCTTGTACATAAACCCTGAAGGCCCCACCTCTTGCACATGAATCCCAGACCCCAGCTCTTGCACATGAATCATAGACCCCAGCTCCTGGATATAAACCAGAGACCCCAGCTCTTACACATGAATCCGAGACCCATCTCTTGCACATCAATGCACAACATCAACTCTTGCACATGATTCCCAGATGCCTGCTCCTGTACATGAATCCAGACCCTGGCTCTTGTACTAAGTTTAAGAGATAACAACTCATGCACATGAATCCCAGAGCCCAGCTTTTGCTCATGAATCCAGATCCCAGCACTGGGACATGAATCCCAGACCCCAGCTCCAGCAAATTAATCCAAGACCCCAGCTCTTGCACATGAATCTCATACCCCAGAACTTGCACATGAATACCAGACACACAGCTCTTGCACATGAATCCCAGACCCCAGCTTTTACAGATGAATTCCAGACCCAGCTCTTGCATATGATTCCCAGACCCCAGCTCTTACACATGAATTCCAGACCCCAACATTTACACTTAAATCCTAGACCCCAGCTCCTGTACATGAATCCTAGACCCTGCTCTTACAAATTAATCCCAGACCCCAGCTCTTGCTCATGAACTCTGGAGCCATGGCTCTTGCACATAAATCCTAGACCCCAGTTCCTGCACATGAATCCCAGACCCCATATCGTGCCCATGCATTGAAGGCTCCAGCTCTTGCACATGAATTCCAGAACCCATCTCCTGCACATATATCCCAGGCCCCAGCTCTTGCATAAAAATCCCAGGAACTACAGCTCTTGTACTGAGTTCGGGAGACCCCAGCTCCCAGACATGATTTCCATACACCAGTTGTCGCACATGAATCCCAGACCCTAACTCTTGCATATAAATCCCAGTCCATGGCTTTTGCACATTCATCCCAGACCCCACTTCTTGCACACGAATCCCAGATTATGCACATAAATCCCAGATCCAAGCTTCTGGGATGAATCGCGTAGCCCAGCTCTTGCATAAGTATCCCATAGACTACAGCTCTTGCACATGAGTCCTAGACCCTGGCTCCTGTACAAAGTTCGGGAGACCCCAGCTCTTTCACATGATCCCTCGAGACCCCAGCTTTTGCACATGAATCCCAGACCCCGGATCGTGTACTAAGTCTGGGGGACCCCAGCTTCTGCATATGAATCTCAAACTTCATCTCTTGTACTGAGCTCATGAGACCTCAGCTCCGTATCATGAATCCCTTACACATAAATCATAGACCATGGCTCTTGCACATTAATTCCCACCCCAGCTCCTGAACATGAATCCCAGCCCTTACCTCTTCCCCATGAATCCCAGACCCCAGCTCCTGCACATAAATCACAGACTCCATCTCCTATACATGAATTCCAGACCCCAGGTCTTGCACATCAATCCGAGACCCCCAGCTCTTGCACATGAATTCCTGATCCCAGATCCTGCACATAAGTCCCAGATCCAAGCTTCTGCATATGAATCCCAGGTCCCAGCTATTGCATAAGTATCCCAGAGACTTCAGCTCTTGCACATGAATCCCAGACTCCATCTCCTGCACATGAATCCCAGACCCCGGGTCCTGTACACGAATCTCAGACCCCACCACTTGCACATGAATCCCAGACCCCAGCTCCTGCACATGAATCCCAGATCCCACCACTTGCACATGAATCCCAGACCCCAGCTCCTGCACATGAATCCCAGACCCTACCACTTGGACATGAATCCCAGACCCCACCACTTGCACATGAATCCCAAAGACTACAGCTTTTACACAGGCACCTCAGAGACTCCAGCATTTGCACATGAACTTCAGAGATCCCAGCTCTTGGACATCGATTACCAGAGACCCCAAATCTTGAACATTAATCCCAGACCCAAGCTTTTGTACTGAGTCCAGGAGACCCTAGCTTCTGCACATGAATCTCAGACACCAGCTCTTGCACTTGATTTCCAGACTCTGGCTCTTATAGTACATTCAGGAGATCCCCGCTCTTGCAGATGAATCGTAGACCCCAGCTGTTGCCCATGAATCGCAGAGACTCATGCACTTGCGCATGAATTCCAGGGACTGCAATTCTTACTTTTGAACCTCAGGGAGTAGGGAGGAGGGTGCAGATTGCAGAGGCAACAAGTTGGCCACTATGGGCAGGTGGAAGGGGCTGTGAAAGCACAATGGAACATGCAGGGGAGAGGTGGGACAGGGGCAACAAACAAACCATGCAGAACAGGCAAGAGAGGTTGGCAATATAAGAGAACATTCAGGGCAGAAGGAAGAGGCAGTAGCAGTACAGCCATACATGCCAACAGACCTGATTCAGGCAGAAGACTACCGATGTTTTAAGCCCAAAAGGCCTTCCTTTTGTCTTGTCTCCTGCCTAAAATCTCTTCTGTTTCAATGTAAGTCAAAGGGGAAAATAAATTCCCCAGGTTTTTCCCCCAAAAACTCCCTCTTACCAAGTTCAAAATGTTGGCAAGTATGGTACTTTTGGATCACTGAGGGCAGGAGGAATGGGGTAGGGACATGGAGTCCGATAAGAGAATGCAGGAGGGAGATGGGCAAGGGCAACAAACTGACCTTACAGGGCAGGCGTCAGAGGGTGCAGCAGCACAATACACCACACAGGGCAAGCGGGACGGCAGTGTAGTACAACGCACCGTGGAAAGCAATAGGGAGGGGACAGGGCCATGCACATAGAGGCAAGAGGAAAGAGGAAAGAGCAGCAAGCTGATCGTACCAGACAGACAGGAGAAATAGTTGCAACATGAAGGACTAAACAGGTCAAGAGGGAGACGGCAGGGGAATGACAGTGGCCCGAACAAAGCAGGAGGGCTTTGACAAGGGTCTGCACATGGAAAACGGAAGGCAGGGGGCAAGGGGGCCAGGCAGGATCAGCAAGCCAACCATGGAGGGCAGGCGACATTCAGCACTGGAAGCACAACACAACATGGATGGCAACAGTGAGACTATAATGGCATACACACAGCCAATAGAGGGAAGATGGGAGGGCATCAGGGGCTGCAAGCTCAGCACACAGGGCAAGTGGTTTGGGGGCTGTGGCAGCATAGAAACCTATGCATGGCAAGCAGGAGTGTTAGTGGCAGCACAACAGACATGGTGGGCAAGAGGGAGGGGACAGGGGCATGCACAAGGGACCATGTAGGACAGAAGAGAGGGGTAGGTGCTGGACACAGACAAGAGACAAGACATGAGAGGGGATTTGTTTTTTGTTTAAAGAGGGCTAATTCGCACTCGAGTAAGTTTGTGTCGTAAGTGGGGACAAATCCCCACTTATGACACAAACTTACGATACCTCCAAAGATAACACTGAACTATCTGCCACACTAAGTTCAACGCATTTTTTATCCAAGGACCAAGACACCAACCAACCACCAGGTTCGTCAAAAAACGCAAAACAAGGAGAAGTCACAGCAAAAATAACACGCACACGGAGCCAGAAACAAACCTAGTAGTAAATATTTCCACAAAAGAGTTAACTCCAGTTCAAATACAAACACTGAACAAAGGATTGGGATTTGTCCCCACTTACGACACAAACTTACTCGAGTGCGAATTAGCCCTTTTTAAATTTGTACGAGTACTACGACTACGCCATTTTTTCACAAATGTTCTTCCTCCTAAACCAGAAGGTGAAACCACAGAATTTTTGGAATTTCGCCCCAAATCAAAATACCAAGCACCTGTCTCCCACAAGATACTTGATTCATTTGACAACCTTGTAAGGAAAGATTTTCAACAAATCAATTTTAAAAGATCCAAAAGAACAAATCTAACCAAACATGAGATACACACTTTAAAGTCACTACAAAGAGACACGGAAATTCAAATTCAAAGAGCTGACAAAGGAGGAGCTATAGTCTTAATGGATAGTTCTTTCTATTTTAAAGCTGTACAAGAACATGTGGCAGACACTCAGACATACTTGCAATTGGATAAAGATCCCATAACAGATTTAAAAACTACTCTAGGAAGTATTCTAGAACATGCTTTAGAGATGGGATGGATCAGCACAGCTACCAGACAATTTCTCGCAGTGGAGTATCCTCGGAAACCTATTTTATATATGCTCCCGAAGATACACAAGAATCTAATGAATCCCCCAATGTGACCGATCGTGACGGGTTGTGGCACCATTTTTGAACCTCTTGGTCACTATATAGACTATTTTTTGCAACCCTTTGTACAAGGTTGGCACTCATACGTTAAAGACACTAAAGATTTTCTTCAGAAACTAGAGAAAGTCATTCCCTCAGAAGAAATGATATTTTGTACAATAGATGTAAAATCTTTGTACACTTCAATCCCGCACATAGCAGGCATGGAATCAGTAGAATGGGCACTGCTGTGCCAATCCTCACTAAGAGCAGACAAGGTTTTTATCCTAGAACTTTTACACTTCTGCTTATAACATAGTTATTTTTTCTGGAATGATTTATTTTTCCTGCAACAACAAGGTACATCCATGGGCTTTGCCGGGGCTCCGGCGTATGCCAATACGTACATGGCTAAATTTGAATCGGATCATATATACAATGACACTGAATGGACTCACAACTCATCGCTATATTGCAGATTTATAGACGACATATTCATCTTATGGACCAATACTCAGGAACTTCTTGAGAAAAAAATACGAGACCTGAACTTAAAAGATGAACATATTCAATTCACACATTTAATGAACCAATCTAAGATATCGTACCTTGACGTAACACTCATCAAAGAAGGTAACAAATTCAAAACGGAAGTATACAAAAAAGCAACAGATGTCAATAGTGCGCTACACTTTCAAAGTTTTCACCCCAATAGCCTAAAACAGAATCTACCACTTTCCCAGTTCTTAAGAATAAAAAGGATCTGTTCAAAAACGGAAGACATGGAGAGTCATTCTCTACAACAGCAAGAGATGTTTCGGATGAGGGGATATCCCGAGGAAGTGGTGGAATGTGCTAAACAACGTCCATCTAAATACACCAGAGAACGTTTACTACAAGTACAACCACGTAAACAAACTACAAGACAAGTTTTTGTGTCCAAATTTTCAACAGCATCAAGCACAATAAAGAAAATAATAAGAAAACGTTGGGAAATGCTTCAAAATGAACCAGATTTTAACGATATCTTTAAAGATCCACCAATGTTTGCGTATCAACGTTCGAAAAATATCAAAGAAATTATCAATGCACCTACCAAACAACAAAACACTAACTACAAAGGAATGACCAAATGTCGTAACTGTGTACACTGTAATAATGTAATTGTTGGGAACATTCTACATCATCCTCTCACAGGAGAAAAGATCAACCTTTATCACAATAGTGATTGTAATTCACTGAAACTAATTTATTACATCAAATGTCCATGTGGAAAACTGTATGTTGGCAAGACTGAGAGGAAGATTAAAGTTCGAATATCTGAGCATAAGAGCACAATCAGGACACAGAACAAAAACAGCAGTTTAGCTATGCACTGGAATGACGAGAAACACAACATAGCCCAACTACAGTTCACCGTGCTTGAACTAGTGGACCAACATCCAGATACAGATCTCACCAGGAGTCTCCTTCAACGAGAAACATACTGGATCAAGCGTTTGGACACTTTAGTAAACAAGGGAATGAATGATAAAATTGATTATGTCTGTTATTTATAACACATTTGTATTTGTCTAGCTTTGACGCATGACCTTTGAACGTGGTTCGTTTCTAGACAACTGTGTTATTCTGTTAGATTTCATGTATACTACATTAGTTTCACTCATATATGCATGATGAGTCACCTACACCAGGTATACACCATTCCAAGATGGCCGCCTTTTTTCCTTTTTTTTCCTTTTCCTCCCCCTTTTCCCCCACGAAGATTTCAGCCGTTCCATTTCTCAGTTCTTCAACAATTTATTCCCTTTTTGAGTACTGTTGTCTTTACTTTCGTAGTTTCACCTGTGAAACGCCCCTTCCATTGAGAAGTCTACTCGTTACTCATGGCCGCCGAGTTTGTCCATAGCTTTACTGTCGCGAGATTTTGTTCACACTCGCACATCCGGAAGTATTTTTATCAGTTTACCGACAAACACAATTCGAAGAAGACCGTGGCCACAGCATTTTCGTCTATCTCTCCACGTTGATTCGAGATTCAGCAACCTTGCTTACCACGATTCGAGTAAGTCCAAGGCAAAGTTGCACTATTCCTTTTTCGCGATGTCCTTTTTCGCGATGTCCCTTTCAGATTTGATTTTATTCTTATTTGCTCTTCATCATTTTCCACAGATTCACTTTTTCAGATCGGGTATTTTTTACCTGTTTCGCACCAGGTATGCTACCATTATTTTTCTTTGCATGATACTATATGCCCCATTATTTCGAGCACGTTTTCTGGTGGAGGACCTAATAACACACACCCCAACTAGAGTGACACACTGATCTAGCATCGACAAAGTTAAGTTTTGACATGATTGACATGACGCGAACTTTAACATCTTTATTATTATATAATCAAATGTTATATGTCATTTTCATTTCAGAATTTCAAAGCCCCTGAGGAAGAGCCAAGTAGGCTCGAAATGCATAGGGCAATTACACGAATGTATTGATCAACCGAGAAGTTTATTTATTTCAAACGACAAGGAATGAACTATATTATATCCAATGAATAAAATTGTGATGTGTTGAATAGAGAAGATTGTTTATGTTATTTCCACCGAGATGAAGCATTGAAGCTTAACCTCTGAATGGTTTATTGATTTGAAAGAACCCAGGATAATCCAGCAGCGACAGTGCGCTGAGATAGGGTCCCAAAGACCCTTGACTTGTAGTGTCAGAACAACGGCCACACAGAGTTGTAATGAGGCAGCAGGAGCATGGACTTGGACAATTGATGGCAAGGAGGAGGGGGCAGGAGCAGCAGGTTTGGGTGAGGGTAGCACTATGCCAGGCCAGGGCCTGCATCCAACTCCCTCCCCCACCGTGCATTGCGATGGGCATTTTAAGTAATATTAAAAAAATCTAGAAAATTGCCTGGAAAAAACAAAGAATAAAGGGATGGTATAGTTAGGAAATAGAATTTAAAAAACCTTAGAAATTCAATGAAGAAACCATAGGTTACAGGGACGTTATAGTTAGGGTCAAATTTCACTTGTACAAAACCATGGAAATTCATCAGTTGTAGTTACCAGAGCTAACTATAACTTACCCCCCCGCCCCCCGCAATGTACTGCTTATAACCTCACGAATTACATTACTCATGACATGGTCACTGACATTACTAATGACATCACTGATGACATCTCAAATTACATCACTGATGACACCACTGATGGCATCATCCAGTGAATGTGAGTGTTTTTCAAACATTTATGAGTATTAAATATATATATCAAGGTGTACTGATGAATCAGTGGGTGTATGAGTGCCTGTATGGATGATTCAGTGTGTGCGTGACTGACTGTGTAAGTGGATGATTAGGTAATGTTATGTAATGTAAATAAAACTTGTGAAGCCCAACTAATGCTCGAGAGCATCTTGGCGCCATAGAAAGGCTGAGTCAGGTGTAGCAGGGATGAAAATTACTTCTATAGACGAGAGCTGCGAGAGACTTCTTATCCAACTTGTATAAATAGCTAGGTTTTTAAGCCTTTTCTGAAACTAAGCAGTGAGGGTGCTGTTTTTAGGTCAAAAGGCAGTTGATTCCAAAGCATTGCTGTTGTCCTAAAGAAGCTTCTGCCTCCCCATATGGCCTTCTCAGCTGGAGGGACCATCATATTCTTTGCCAGACCTGAACGTAGAGTTCTAGCTGGCGTATACCATCTCTATTTGTTTTTAAACTGGTCTGGTCCTAGTCCATGCAAAGATTTAAATGCCAAGGTGTCTCAGTTACTGTACGTATGAATGACTAGGTTGTGTGAATGTCCGTATCAGTCTGTCAGTTGGTGTTTAAGTGGCTATATGAGTTGTTGAGTGGGTACATGAATGGCTGCATGCGTGATTGATTGGTTGTCTGAGTACCTGTATGGGTGTACGAGTGTCTGTGTGGGTGGGTGAGGGGGTGTGTGACTGCCGGCATGGATGAGTGAGTGGGTAAGTCAGTGGCTGTATGGGTTAGTGAGAGCATCTGTGAGGGACTGTATGTGTGACTGAGTGTGTATGGCTGTGTCAGTGAGTGAATGGATGTGCCAGTGGTATATGGGTGAGTAACTGCATATGTGAAAGGCAGTATAGGTGAGTGTTGGAGTATATGATTGACTGTATGTGTGTGAGTGAATGTGAGAGTGGCTGTATGGGTATAATGTGTGCTTGTATCAGTGACTGTATAGGTGAGAGACTATGTGTTAGTATCTGTATGAATAAGTGAGAGTGTGTGTGTGTGTTTGTGTATGACTATATAGGTGAGTAAGAGGCTGTGTAATTCACCCTATGGGTGAGTGAGTAGGTATTTGAGTAGCTCTATGGGGGATTGACTATGTGAGTGGCTACATGGGTGTATAAGTGGATATATTAATGAGTGCATATATCAGTGGCTGTGTTAGTGAGTGAGTTGGTATATGAGTGGCTGTATGGGTGACTGAGTGGATGTGTGTGTAGACCTATGAATCAGTGAGTGGGTGTGTAAGTACTGGTTTGAGTGTGTCAATGGTTTTAAGAATGGTAGTGTGGAACTTGGAGTGGGTGTATGAAAGGTTATATTGGGGTGTGAGTGGGTGAGTCAGAGATTCTGTGGATTATGTCATCAGTGATGCCATTTGAGATGTCATCAGTGAAGTCATCAGTGATGTCACTGACCATGTCATGAGTGAAGTAATATGTGAGGTCATAAGCAGTGCATTGCGGGGGCACGAGTTACAGTTGGCTCAGCTAACTATAGATACTGAATTTCTCTGGTTTTGTACGAGTGAAACCTGGGCCTAACTAAAATGTCTCTGTTATCTTTGATTTTTTATGAATTACTAAGGCTTTTTTAATTCCATTTCCTAACTATAACGTCCTTGTAACCTTTGGTTTTTACAGTGAATTTTGAAGGCTTTTTTAACTAGTAGTTGCATTTGCAGAGTGATGGCGAAAGGGGGCTGGGCCTCTGATCAGCTCTCAGGAATCCTGCTGTGGAGGACTTACAGGAGGTACCAGGAGGGCTTCTTGGCCCCCAACGTCCCTCAGGAGTAAAGTGGACTTCATCCCCCAACCAGTAGTGCAGCACTTGCAGCATTTGCGGTGGAGGAAGGGGGCGTAGCCTCCAAAGACCGCTTAGCAATCCCTCTGTGTGGGACTTATTGGAGATAACAGGAGGGGTAGCTGGACCCCCAAGAACTACCCCTCAAATTACCTCTAGTAACTCCCACACAGCAGGATTGCTGACACCTGATTGGAGGCCACACCCCCTCTCTCCCCCACTCCACAAACACACCTCCTGGTGCACTACTGGTAGGGTGATGAAGTAGTCCCCTTGGCTATTGAGGGCTCTGGGGGCCAACTACCCCTTCTGTTACCTTCAGCAAGTCTCACATAGTGGGGTTGCTAGAAGGTTTTCGGTTGCCACGCCCCCTTCCTCTACCACTCTGCAAACACGCCTCTTGGTGCACTACTTGTTGGGGGATAAAGTACGCTTTAGTCCTGAGGTCCTCAGGAGGCAAGGGGACCTCATCAGCACACTAACAATGCGCTGAGAGGCACATTTGTAGAGTGATGGAGAAAGGGGGTGTTAAAGCGCGATTTTGCTCTTTCTTTTGTAGTCGTGCATTATAATCATGGGTAGTTCGCGTCCGCATATAATCCTTTGCTGTGCTAACATTGAGTCATTAGATCCTGTACTGTAATAACGTGAAAAGTGAAGTGCTAGTGGTATTTCAGTGTGAACGTGAAGAAATCAACATTGCAATTACATGTGGCTAGATGAAAATCTTCATTTGTAGAATTGTACATGTGAAAATTTCCATGATTAGTGTACTTATGTAATGCATTGATTTAAATGTGCTCTGTAATAATGTTCACTTATGCGTGTGCTTTATGAAATTACATGCCGTTTCTTATGTTGGACGATTTCTGTAGGCCTGAATTGTATTTCTCCTTGGAAGTTCTCGTATTAGATTCGCTAGTGAAGTTCATGTGTATGTGTAATTTGTTCTTTCTCGTTTCTGTTGCAGGTGGAGAAATTCATCCTGGTTAGTTAGAATAATGTCTTTGTTTTAGGAGTTAGTCTTAGGGAGGAGAAGATGCATTGAACAGCGATGCTGATAATGAGGGACTGTGTTCTTTCTCATCGGAGAGAGCCTGGGAATCAAGGTCATCGAGCCAAGGCCTGGGAGCATCGCTGCCACATGGAAAGCTACCTACAAGGAGGTGCCTTGCTTGGATGGGGTGATGCCGAAATGAATTCTGGGAAGCTACCTGAAGTTCTTCAATTGAAGTTAGGGACAGAGTCTGGGGACTTGTGCCTTGCCATGAAAGAGAGAGAATCTTACAACGAGCTCTGTAGCTACATGCTACCTGACCCATTCAACGTGAACAGACTTCTTTGGAAGCCTTCACGAGCTGACACCTTTACCGAACTTGCCTGGGAAATGCTAACTAGGGATATCATGTTAGCTGTATGGTACGAATAGACTAATGCTTTTCACCTGCGAACCCCCAATAAAGGGTAATTTGGATGTAGGAGCCATTACATTCTATATCCTGATTCTGGAGCTGGTCATTCTGTGCATGCTGCATCGCCTCAATCTCACTCTTAGATTTGGCTATTACTTCCAAAGTATTTCTACAAACTGGTCTTGAGGTGCTTGTACATCCAATTGGTCTTGGCTTTGTAATAAACTTACTAAACTCTGGATTGGGAGTCTGTGATTCTTCGGAGTCAAAGTTCATAGGTACAGTAATGAGTAATTTGTTAACAATTTTCCTCCCCTCCACACTTTCATACAGACAAAAAGAGACATCGGCTTAGGGTTCCAGAGTAAATCTAGAACGTGGAACCCGACTCCTTCAGTTGGTAGCAGTCTAGGATGTTTGTCTCATAAAGTGAGGGGAAAATCTAAAAAACTCTAGAAAAGATTTAGACCCAAACAGCCCCAAAATAGAGCCCGATGACCGAGAGCAGAGAACGATGGACTTTGGCGGAGACCGATGGAGATTGATGTTGTGGCGAGAATACCGGTGAACAGAGGAGTGAGTATCAATAGGGATGCATTGTGTGCTAGATTGTGGTGATGATTTGATTGTGTGATGTCTTGCGGAGTTGGTGTGAAAGTCGAGTGAATGTGGTTTCGGGCCAGGCGCAGTCCAAGAGTTTTGTTTTAGTTTTGGGCTCTGAAGTAGTCTGAAATCCCAGGATATATTTTGTGGTGTAGAAAACACTGATTTGTTGTAGTTGTCTGACCGTTGATTTGAAGGGATGTCGTGAGGCGCCGTTCACAACCCACCTGAGACAAGGAACTCTGTTTGAGTGGACTTGCTAGGATCGTGTGTGAAAACTTGTGTACAAGGGTGGACTATATCGATTCAGGTGACCAGAGCAGGTCGAGGGTCGCTGTATGTGGATGCTCTTGAGTGATTGAATTCTATTGATCTTTTAGAAAGGCAGACAATTACTTGTTTTGATGATTGCATGAGTGAATGTGTACGGAGAAATTGTGAAGGAGGGTGAACCGCTGCGAGAAGGAAAGGGTGACGTCAGAGTGTGCAGTGCTGCCGTAGGTCGGTTGGTGTAACGCTGAGCTAGGATTGGTTGGCAATCATCAGGAAGCTGAAGCAAGGAAATCTTGTTGGTTGAAGGGAAAATTTGATTTAAGCATGCAATGTTTTAAAGTATTAATTGACCTCTGTGGAGGGGATAGGGGAGTGGTAACTTGAGTGGGTGAGGAAGCACCACCAGAGGATAACCCAGCACATTACATGGCAACAAATGTAGGGCTCCTTATTATAGTTTGGCTTCAAAATTGGCACAAAATCACTGAAGAAGAGGGGGATTTGGCTTTCCTACATTATGGGTCTTTCCGATTGGAGGTGCTATATTAGTTGAGGGGAGTAATGTCTTCATTACAGCCTACACCTAGGCCAACACAGATTGAGGAATTGAATGCTTGGATGCGAGCAGCTCAGGCAAAGAACAGGGAAAGATGTCAGGGGAAGATGAGGAAGGCAATAAGGCATATCAGGAAGCGCGATGGGATGCACAGTTGAAGAGGTGGAGTGTAGACACCATTGAGGGAGAGAGATTGCATCCACTACTGGTGAAAGAGTGGGCCGCTTGGAATAGGAATGGAGACGGAGATGATGGGAGTTATACCAATGACAGTTTGTTGGATAGACTCTTAGCAGAACGTCCTCCACCATATAATCCACATACAGAATCAGGAAGGCGAGAACTGACGAATGCAGCAAGGAAAGGATGGTAATGCCACAGCCAGGCCCTAGTGCAGGGGTAGAGGGAAAGATTTCAACAGGAGTACAAGGGACAGGGAAACTAGTACCTGGAGGTGCGGAATCAAGTGCAGTCAACACTGCTATTCGGTTACCGGAAGCCTGACCTGTAGTCACTGTGTATGATCCGAGTCTAGTGGAAAATGCTAGTCAACAGCAGCCAGGAATGGGAGAAAGGGTCAACTCGGGGTAATGTGGTGGTGAATGAAAATGGTCCATTTTTGATGCCTGTAGAAGCTAGTACCCCATTGCTAGCAACTTCAGATCTTTCGAGGGTACAGGTTGGGTCTAGTACAATACGATCTGTAACACTGGCAAATTTGAATTCAGATCTGAGAATGTGGGAAGCTTCAGTTAGAGGACCCATGGGAAGGATACCAGAGATAGGTGCAGATCTGTGAATCTCGCAGACCCCAGCGTCAGAAAACTGACAGAGGAATCGAGACAGTGAAGGAGAAGGACAGAGTAGTATGTTGAGTCAGGGCACGATCAAGGCTGCAGTAAGGGCAAAATTGTAACACATAGTTGAGGTGGATGAAATAATCAGTGGGAGTTTGCCTTTGGAAAGGATAGAACTGTACGAACAGGATGAATTATTGTTTGTGGCAAAGGATGTCACTCGCAGAGCAAGGCGAGCACATGAGAAATTGACAGAAGAGGCCCAAAAATATGACGTAGATTTGTCCAAAATAAAAAGAGTTATAAGGATATGCACGTAGAGCATGCTTGATAAATGGGAGGAAAGATAGTTAAAGAAAAAGAGCGTGAGGAAGGTGACGGGAGAAACGCAGCCTCCAGGTAGGGGCATACCAGGAGTTGAAACTTACCCATTGCAATAGGTACCAAGCAGAGGGTATATGCATGTGCCTTGAAGCAGCGGAGATTTGACTGCGTTCACAAATGATTTTCCTCGGCTGAGGGAAAAACCTGCTAAAGGGTATAAGAAAGTGGATCGCTTTGTAAAGATTTCAAAGGTGTTGTGGATTGATTTGAACACATTGTTTGACATTGTGGTTCCTAGCGACTTATGCTCTGCTTGTAAAATTGCTATCGATTAGCCTTCTACTGAACCAGATAGGGATCCCATAACTCATGGTCCTTCACCTTTAGTCATGAAAGAATTTGAACACGTAATTACATAGTTACAGTCTAACATCGCTTCACAACATATCGATTGGGTCAAGATAGATCGATCCATCTAAGAGCCTAAGGAATCAGTACATGCATACTATAAACAGCTTCTGCAAGCCTTCAAGCAATACAGTGGGTTAGATACTCTAGACCCTAAGGATATAGGACAGTTTGTTTCCATGTGTGTGCTAGGACCGAGACTGAAGATTAGAGTCATGATTCAACAGCTTTTGATCTGCTGGCAAAACAAGTCCATGGACGAGATCCTACGGTATGCCAGATATTGTAGTGATGAAGTGCATTCCAAGCATAGGAGAAGGAAGGACAAGTTGATTTTGGTTCAGATGAGAAATGCAAACAGCGTAGAACAGGTGCAGACAAATGGGAGAACTTTAGGTCGGAATCATGAGAACAACCAAGGAGGGATTTAGAATGCATCGAACAATACAGGACAGGGAAAGGGGAAAGGGACTGATACCAAGCCAGGTGTAGACATCAGTACGCTAAAGAAAACCACTGCTTGTCATTATTGTCACAAAATCAGGCATTGGAAGTGTGAGTGTCCAGCAAATGCAGCTAATAAGTTACAGTAAGAAGAGATTGTACAAGTACCTGATTTTATAAACACTGTCACAAGACCTAAATCCTTTAATGGGGGTTGTCCGAATCAGCAAGTGCAAGTATCCCAACCACAGAGAATCTCACAGAGTAATTGAGCGTATCACCAAATGCACTCTATGGTAACTCTGGATGGATTCGATCTGGATCTGTCACAATGACGGTGCCTGAGGGGGGAGGAAGACTGTACCCTTGGAGCAGTCTTAGAGGTAGACCAGAGTGGACCGTATGTGGAGGCATATGTGGAGGCAGACGTAGATTACATTCTCAATTGATAACGGTGCTACCTGTTCTACTGTGAGATCCTCAGTAGTCCCAAACCTACACCTCTTGGGACAATTAATCCAAGTTGCAGGAGTTGCCGATAGAAAAATTAAAAATCCGGTGACAGACCAGATACCAGTGAAAATAGGAACATTCCAGAATCGACACCAGTTTTTAGTGTGCGATTAGAGCCCCATATGTTTGCTAGGACGGGATCTCTTGTGCAAACTGAATTGTACCATCTATTGTATGCCCAGGGGAGTATAACTGCAGAGTAATGATGATGACATTTCATTCAAACTGCTAAACCAAAATCATTACCGCCCCATCTCACTCCCACCCATTCTAGTAAAAATTGCAGAAATACATGTCAACCAGGCGTTATCCCAATTCCTAGAGGAAATCGAAGTGCTACACCAGACCCAGAACAAATCGTGTTCAGACTACTGCACAGCACTGAGTCAGCTTTGCTGTTGGTCAAAGAGGAACTCAAGGGAATCCTCGATCAGGGGGATACTACTGCAATCCTGGTGCTTGACCCTAGTGCAGCTTTCGATACGGGGCATCACAAAACACTGATTCACAGGCTGGAGAAAGCAGGGATCTGAGACAGAGCCCTAAAATGGATAGTATAATTCCTAAAAGACAGATCCTTCCAGATAATGGAATGCGGACATTACTCAGATGCTTTAGAGATCGCATGGGAATACCACAGGGCTCCGCCCTCAGTCCCACACTATAATCTCTACATGCAACCTCTGGCCGAGATTGTCCAGGAATTCGGGCTATCAATCGTTTCCTATGCTGATGATACCCAACTGGTAGTCTCAGTCGCAGAGGGTCCGAAAGCAATCTATAACCAAGTTGTTCCTTGTATGGAAAAAGTTGTAGACTAAAACTGATCGGCGACAAAACGGAACTCATGTTCCGAGGAAATAATTCACCACCACGAGTTACCATTAGCTGGCTAAAAGGACTGGGATGTCCTCCCATCCACAAAAATTCGATAAAGAATCTGGGAATGTGGCTGGATCACAATCTCTCCATGGAAGCACAAGCTAGGAAATTTGGCTGCCACTTGTTTCGGAATACCACGTATGCTTCGTAAAATTCTAGGTCTTATTCCTGAGTAGACCCGGAGATAAGTTATACAGTCCCCGATGGTCTCACGACTGGATTATGGGACTTTCCTTTTTTGGGATCACCCAAATACATGGTAAACAGACTACAAGTGGTACAAAACACAGGAGCCAGGTTACTCAGAAGTATACCCAGGAACGAATCAGCAAAAGAGGCATTGAGGCTACTCCACTGGCTGCCGATCCAGGCACGGTGTCAAATTTATATCATTGTGTGTAGCGCATACAGCCATGAACTGCAAGGGTCAAGCCCCTCTCAGAGCACTCTTCACCCCATATGCGCCCGAAAGATCTCTAAGATCCTCCTCACATTGTCTCATCAAGACCACAAGGATAAAGAGATCCAGATGGGGAGGAAGACCATTTCGCACCTAGTGCCAAAGCTATGGAATTCCATGCCCAAAGAACCGAGACTGCTCACGGATGAAATATGTTTCAGGAAAAAATTGAAGAAATGGTTGTTCCCTGGATAACTCACCCCTTCACCTGTTTTCGTCCGTTCCTCAGCGCTGGGAAGCCCCTGGGCAGCTATGCGCTCTATAAAATCCCTAAACATAAACAAAAACATTGTGTAGGCATGTTTCCCATGCTAAGAGTGGATGATATGCCATGTGACTTGAGAGACACCATCTCACCTGTGGTGTGGGACTTCACAGGGGAAGAAATAGGACTAATTTGAGGAGTCGAGCCAGTCCACGTACAGATCAAGCCAAATGCTGAATTTCCAAGAATGGCCCAGTACAACCTGACCCTGGAAACGTTCACAGCGATTAGACCTGTGATTGAGTCCATGATCGTGCAGGGCACCCTGAGGGAAATAATACAAAGTCCGTGCAATTCACCTATAATGGGATTGCAGAAACCAAGCGGCAAATACCGAATTGTCCGGGATTTGCAAAAGGTGAATTCGATTGTGATTCCATGTTGTCCCATAGTACCGAATCGATCTGTGATCCTATTCCAAATTCCTTGTGAGACCGAATGGTTTACCATGATTGACTTAAGTCAAGCATTCTTTTCAATACCCTTACATGAGGAAAGCCAATTTTTCTTCTTTTTCCGGCTGGGGAACCATGTGCTAAAATGGTGCCGTAATCCACAAGGGTATACTGAGAGCCCATCAATCTTTAACCAGACCTTGAAAAAGAATATTAAGAGCTTGGTGCTGCCGCAAAGCTCCGTGCTTGTGCAGTATATCAATGACCTCCTATTTGCTTCAGAGACCGAGGAGGCTTGTAGGAATGATACAAGTGCTCTTTTGAACCACTTGGCAGAAAACGGACACAAGGTGTCCTCAAACAAGTGCCAGTACTGCTTGCCTGAAGTCCAGTATTTGGGTCATCGCATTGAGAAAGGCAAGAGAAAGGAGTCACCAGACTGCATTGAGGCGATCATGAAAATGAACCCACCTACCACGCAAAAGGAAGTCAGGATGTTTCTGGGAATGGTTGACTAATGCCGACAATGGATCCCAAACTTCTCATTGAAGACAAAGCCCTTACAGAGACTGACACAGAAAGATGTGAGCGATCTGCACCATGGGATAATGACTGCTTCTTGGAGCTGAGAAAAGCATGTGTCATGTTCCAGCTCTAGGAATGCCTTATTACAACAAAGCATTTGCATTATTTTGCTGCAAAAGGGAGGGCTGTGCTCTATCTGTACTCACCCAGGAACATGGGGGTGTCCGTAGACCAGTGACCTACTTTTCAGCTAAACTAGATGCTGTAGCTTCAGCGTTGCCCCAATGTCTCAAATCCGTTGCTGCAACTGGTGTCAGCATTGAGAGATGTGAAAGTAGTGTGATGGGTTATCCTCTTATGGTTTATGCTCCACATTCAGTTGAGCTCCTGATAATGAGAACCAAAACAGAGCACCTGACTAACAACAGGCTCACCCGGTATCAGCAGATTCTGCTGGCATCTGAAAATGTCACATCAAAGAGATGCTCTGTGTTAACTCATGCTACTTTGATGCCTGTTCCAAATGCTGAGGGAGAAGGTTGTGAGGACCATGACTGCCTGGATGAGACTGTAATTTGTACCAAACCGAGACCCGACATTGTTGATTAACCTCTACCTGAGTCAGACCAAGTCCTTTTTGTTGAAGGTTCATACCTAAGAGACAATGAGGATTACCTGAGAGCAGCTTTTGCCGTTTGTACTATTTATGGAGTTATGGAAGCTGCTTTTCTACAGGGAGTATACTCCGCACAAGTAGCAGAGATCATTGCATTGACACGTGCATGTCTTGTTTCTGATCAAATCTGAGTCCCCATCTATACCGATTGCCAGTATGGTTTTGGTGTGGTTCATGACTTCAGACAGCTATGGACACATAGGGGGTTCTTAACGTCATCAGGATCTCCCATCAAAAAATGGAGGTTATGTGAGAAAACTGTTGGAAGCCTTGCAACAACCTAAGGAGGTGGCAGTCGCGAAGAGTGCTGCCCATGGGAAGGGGAAGGATTTTGTGACAGTCGGGAGCAGGTACGCAGACGAAGTTACCCACTTTTGTGCTATTTATGTTTGCATTTTTAATGGAGGCTAATCAGGCAAGAGCACAGAGAGAACCAAGCTCAGCATGATGTTAGCCATAGCGGATACCTGGGATGAGGTCAGGTGTCTGCAGGGAGAAGTGTCAGACCAAGAAGAAGCTGGTTGGATTAAAGCAGGTTGTGAAAGGAGAGATGATGGTATTTGGGTCTCAACAAATGGTAGAGCTGTGTTACCAGATTGTTTACTGAGTCCTATGGCTAGACAGATTCATGGAGCAGTTCACATTGGGAGAGATGCAATGGTGCAAGTGTTTAGGCAAACATGGTTCAACCCAAGGTTTTGTGCGTTTGCAGAAGGAGTGTCAGCAGATGAATGTTGGAAAGAAAACTATGGTTGCATTGAGTCACAATGGAAAGTCGGGGTTCCTTTTAACCAAATTTAACTGGATTTCATCGAGATACCTAGGTGCAATGGGCTGAGGTATATTCCAGTTGTACTGTGTGTCTTTTCATGGTGGGTGGAAGCATATCCGACTAGAAGGTGTGATGGCCTCACAGTAGCCAAGTTATTACTGAGGGAGCTCATTGCTCGGTTCGGGTTTCCAACTTCATTGGAGTTGGATAGAGGAACTCACTGTCATAGTGAGATCATGAAGCTGTTGTGCACTGCCATACACGTTCACGAGAGATTGCACTGTAGCTACAGGTCAGAGGCGTCAGGCATTGTGGAGCAAATCAATGGGACTCGAAAGATGAGAATGGCAAAAGGGTGCTCTTCTACGTCTCTGAATTGGCCTGATGCATTGCCTTTGGTGCTGATGAGTTAGCACAGTTTTCCAGATAGGAGGACTGGATTATCCCCTCATGAAATTCTCATTGGGAAGGCAATGCGTTTGCCTGCAGTGCCATCCACAGTATTGATAAACATCACTGATGATTTGATCCATGATTATTGCAAAGGACTGGCTGATGTGGTTCACTCTGTGTCTCAGGTTGAAGCTGCGACTGCACTGACCTCGAAGGACGTCTGTCATGACTTGTGTCCAGGGGACTGGCTCCTGGCCCAGAAACATTTGGGGATGAACTGCCGTGATGCATGCTGGCGAGGTCTTTACCAGGTGATCTTGGTGACGAACACTGCTGTGAAGTGCGGAGGCTTGCCAAATTGGATTTATGCCTCCTATAACCGCAGTGTTTCAAGACCCTCGGAAGAAACAGCTCCTTTCCCAGAAGAGAATCCAGCCATGTTTTCAAGGCCACCGGAGAGGGCAAGCCAAGCAGTCGGGGTTCCTGAAGAGGCTGCATACTCACCAGGTTGAGCTGAGGGGGTTCATGCTACACAAGGCCCAGGTACCGACTCTGAGGGAAACGGTAACGTTGCGAGTGGTGTAAAGTCAGACTCAGCTGAAGAGACTGGTGTGGAAGGTGGTCGTGTACTACAGAGGAAAACTGAGGTCACGAGAGAATCATGGCCTGTATGACCGAAAGGCAGAACCTGAGGCTTGCAATGTAAAGAGATCTTACTCCCATATCTGAAATGTCTGAATCGAATCAAAGTGACACAGAACAAGTACAGGGGAGCTTGAGGAGATTGAGGAGAGTGAGAGTATGGTGCCAGAGATACGCTGACCCGGAGTGGACTTACTTGGTCACAGATGCCGGGAACAGTAAGGTCCGGGAAAGTGAGATCTGGACGAGTGAGGCGCGGAACTTCAGTGTTGATAATTGAAATTGAACTATTAGTCCCTGGAGTACAAGTTTTTAAAAACTTATTTTTATTGCCATTTCTTATACATCTGTTAGAAGCACAGGCAGCAGGCACATCTACATACGACACCTACCGTCTTAACAGTGTTGCACTTTAAGAGATATCTTGTCAGGAGTATTGCAGACAGTTGCTATTGTATTTAACGCCATGTTGCAGTTCGGTAATCAGA
Organism: Triturus cristatus; assembly: GCF_964204655.1. Lineage (NCBI taxonomy): Eukaryota > Metazoa > Chordata > Amphibia > Caudata > Salamandridae > Triturus > Triturus cristatus. The sequence goes on from NC_140584.1 coordinate 1,203,314,603, forward strand.
ATAAAGGCACCATCAAGATCCTTGTATACAATGGTGCATTCTATTACTCGCTGTACAGTGCATTCAAGTTTACCACGTGGGCGGCCAGTGGCCTCAAGCAGGGTATAGCAATATGAGCCAATGTTAATGAATTTACTTTGTAAGAAAAAAAAGTCTAAATACAAAATGAAACCTATGTAGAAGAGTGGTATATATTAAGGATCAACTGTTCGCATTTGGGGAGTCAGAGCTTACAGGGTAGGAGCTAGTGGCCCACAGAGGCCTAGCAATCGGAAGAGAAGGGTCTCCCCCCTCATCTGGCACTATCATTCTCATGGTCACAGTCCCACACACTGCATACTTTGGGATGAACAACATGGTCACCACCATCTATACAGGGATAGAATCAAGTTATCCTCATCACTAGTGCATGTTGGTTGCTCCCAGGACACCATCATTTTCTTCCATAATTCTGCTATGGGGGGCTTCCGCACTCCACCCCCGCTCAGGCAATCACATCTCGGTTCCCGCTTTCAACCCTGGGCCCTTGATTTGATTTCTACTCTAGCGCTATTCTTCGCTTAGCAAGACTCAGGGAAGATTGACAAAGTAATATAGGAGCTGGGGCAACATTACCATTTTGGACAAAGAAATCCTGGCCATAATAGGGAGCTGCAGCGTACGCCAGAATTGGACACAAGATTTAAGAGACCTCACTACTCTACCTAGGTTTCCCTCAATCAAGTCTTCCAGGGAATGGAAAACGTGGATGTCCAGGTATTTAAAGGAAATGGAGACCATAGGATTTTGATCTGCAGATCCTCTGGTCTGGGTAATGGTCCCGCTATAGGGAATAAATACGTCTTTGCCTCATTAACTCGGAAGCCTGATATTAGCTCGAAGGCCTCCAGTATCTGCATCGCTGAGGCTCAGCCTTTCACTGCATCCCCCTGGTAGATCAACAAGTCGTCTGCGTAAAGCGAGATGGTATGTACCTGTGTGCCCACTTGAAGGCCCAGCCCCTCGCCTCCCAGTTGGGTCCTTTCCGCGAGTGGCTCTATCGCTAAAGCGAACAAGAAGGGAAAAAGAGGGCACCCCTGCCGTGTGCCTCGGAAAATCGTATATTGATTGGAGATTGTTTAGCCCGTCTTAACCTTTGCAGTAGGTGCCGCAAAAAGGAGCCGTACCCATTTCACCCAGTTGGTCCCAAGGCCTATTCATAGCATAACCAAAAATAAATACTCCCAACCAACCCTGTCAAATGCTTTTTTCAAATCGATTGACAGCGCTGGTTAAGCTGTATATCCTCGGGATAAAGTACCGAGTAGAGTCTGCGAAGGTTATAGGAGATGCAACGCATGGGGATAAATCCGTTCTGGTCTGAGTGAATAAGGGATTTCATGTGGGGGAGTAACCTGCTCGCCAGGATTTTACTAAGGATTTTAAAGTCTATGTTTAGCATTGAAAGGGGTCTAAAATCCACTCGTCTGACATCCTTCTCCTTGGTTTAAAGGAGTGGGACCACCAGCACGTCCCGTGTAGTACCGGGGAGTTCTCCCCGCTTGAGCGACTTGGCATATGAAATCTCTGGTTGTGGTGCCAAACTGGCGGCAAACCGCTTGAAAAATTCCGGCGGGGGCCATCAGGCCCCGGTGTTTTACTCTCTGCCATGTCCCTAATCCCTCACTGGGCCTCCCAACTCCTCCTGTGTATGACGATCTAAGGACCGAAGTGACAGGAGGTCCAGAAAGTCTCTAATAAGGGATGGGCTAACTGCTGCCGGGGCAGCAGACAACCTCTCATAGTAGCTTTGAAAAGCAGTATTAATTCCATCCGGGCAATAGAGCAGCTCACCTGGTTCCTGCCTTAGTTGGGTAATAGGTGACCCACAGGTTTCCGGCTGGATTAACCACGCCAGAAGCCGTCTGGCCCTCCCCTCTTCTCTCTGCATCCTGCCTAAGTACTCTCTGTGACTGTAGCAGTGGAGGCGATTCAACACCTCCTGATATTTCACTTGCGCCGCTTGTAACCCAAGCAGGGAAGCAGGGTCACCTCCCTGAGCATTATCAAACCGACGTAGCTTCCCCTCTAAATCTCTTCACGTATTTCATGCTGCGCCCCAATCGACTGCCCCATACAGTGGCCCCATACCACTACCTTAAAGGCCTCCCATTCTAACAGGGTAGAGGACGCCGTATGTGCATTTGTGGGGAAGAAAGATTCTATGAGCGCTGTCAAAGAGGACCGATATGGGGCATCTTCCAATGCCAACGGGTTAAATCTCCAGGTAAGGATCAGAGTTCGTCTCCCTAAGGGCTGATAAGACAACAATCAAGGGCTTAGATCCGATAGAGTGCGCCCTAGGTATTCGGTGTGTGTGATGGAGCCACAAAGTGTCGGCGTGCAAAGGAAGGTATCTAGCCTGGTGTGCACCTGGCGTATCAGTGAGAAGAAAGAGTATTCCCGATCACTTCCATGTTGCCTTCTCCAAATATCTTCTAAGCCCCAATGCTAAATCCAGTCCCGGAACCCCACTGCTGTACGATGGGACTCCGCCCCCACGAGTGGTGGGTGGGAGCGCTTGACCCCAGTGTCTGCTACACAGTCAAACTCCTCTCCCAGTAGTACCTGCCCGCTCATATGCACAGCTATTTTGGCTAAGAGGGAGGTCTGTAGGTAACCTGATCCTGATTGGGCGCATAGATGTTCCCAAGTGTTACCTCTAGTCCAGCCAGTCTACCCGTCAGTATTATATACCTGCCTTCTGTGTCTATCAGTAAATGCGTGAGGTCGAAAGGGACTCATAGGCTTTACCCATATTAACACCCCTATGGGGAAGGCAGAGGTAATTCGTTGAAGACCTGGCCCCTCCACCTTTTGCGAAGCTTCCCTGCTTCATCCATAGTTAGATGAGTCTCCTAGAGGAGGGCTATGTGTATGTCCCTGCGCTTCAAGTAAGAATAAATATTGTGGCATTTAGCCATGGATTGTAAATCAACAACAGGAGAGGAAGGGTAATAACACGACTAGTCCCCTCAAGGGAAAGACTACAGAACAACGAAGTCAGTCCGCCAAGTAATACCGTGGTGGAGAAGAACGAGTTTATTTCCTGGACCCGGTGGCTTGAGGCGTTGCAGGTTCCAAACGGGTGCCGAGCAGTGAGGGCGGTGTGCCATATTGCTCTCACCCCCACCCCGGGATCCCTGAGGCTACGAACGGTCATGCCTCGTAAATTAACTCGTTCTTCTCCACCACGGTATTACTTGGCGGATTTTGCACTGTATATATTTTTCACACAGTAGCCCACGGTAGGGTGAACCTTAGCGCGTTCATACCACCGGGGCTTTTGCACTCCCACTCTGGTCCTGATGAAAGCCTGTTGAACACACAATACGGCAGAAACATGTTGACCGCCATGGAGTGAACCAGGTCTTTTATTATTTTTTTGACCTTCACTCCTTTTAAATTTTCCAATTAGCAAATTTATTAAATTGACCTTTTTGACTTAATTGGAAATTTTAAATTCACTATCACTTCACATGAACCCCGCTCCGCAGTAACCTGGCGTTGCAGCACACTGGGATGGCACACGGCCATACCCAGTGGAGCCCGATGAGGAAGCATGTCACCAACCAGGTTGGTGAGTGAGGGCTTTATACATAACTTGTATCATCTTCATAGGTCTGCGTTCCTCTCTACAACATATTGGTTGGTTCCGAGCACGTAGACCCGTGCCCCCTTTTTTGATGAAAAGTGCCTTGTTTATATTACACTGACTTCGTTGTTCTGTAGATTTAGCCATGGACCCCATTCCCCTTATGTTCCAGGTCAAAAACTGTATGTTATTATGTGCTTGTGCCCTGGTAACCATAAATCACTTGCAGGTAACCCCGTGGGCTCTCCCCTGCTCTCACTCCCTCAAACACGTAGAACCACTCTATTCTGCAAACATTAAAAAAGAGGTTAACATAACAACTCTGTTGCTGAACAACTCCCCGGCCCCAGGGCAGTCTGACAATGGCCAGCCGCTCAAACTGCGTGTAGAACATTGAACACTAGTTGAAGGCCAGCTCCAAAGGATCAAGGGACTCAACGGGGGTGGCAAAGACAAAGGTGTAATCTAAAATGTGTTAACCGCCCATGGCGCGCCGGCCCAAGGCAGTGTAAGCCAGGCCTGGCCCCCGGTAGGCATCCCGAGCTCTCCCGTCCCTGGGGGTTCACCAAGAGTCCCCAGTCCACCCCTATATCAGATAATCACATCTACAGTGCCAGGGGTCACCACGGGTAGTGCATTGCTGCCGTCACACGAAGAGTCCGACTCAATCCCCTCAGTCTCCCTCGAGGAGCGAGATCCAGCCTCCGATGGGGATCTCCTGTCCTGCATGATGGCTGCTACCACCTGCAGTGCCTCCGCTCTCTCCCTTTCAGTTTGTGAGGATGTAGGCCGGCTTGGTGCTCCCCACCAGGCGCTCCTCTCTGGATCTCCACCTGGGTTCCTGTTTCTCAGAGGCCACTGTCTGTGACCGTGCAGTTTGGGGAACTCTGGTTTTGGATGTCTCTAGCCACTCCCAGGCAGCCTTGGGATCATTACAAAAGTGTGCCTTCCCGTCTACGAGTATACGTAGTCAGGCAGGGAAAATCAAAGAATACTGGAGCCCCACCTCCCTTAATGCTTTCATGACCTCTAGAAAGGAGGTTCGCTTTTTCTGAACATCCAGAGTGTATTCAGGGAATATGGAGACTCTACTATTGTCTTCCGCCCGGGCTTTGTGTAGGAAAGCATCTCTGTCTCGGAAATGGAGGAGTCTAGCCACCACCGGACACGGGGATCGGCAAGGAGCCGGCGGTCTGGCCGGGACACGGTGCACTCTCTCAAGGGTGTAAAAGGTTGATAGGCCTTCAGGGGCCACCACAGTACGGAGCCATTGTTCAAGAAAGGACACCATATCGTTGCCCTCGATTCCCTCAGGTAGGCCAAGAACCCTTATATTGTTCCTCCTATTCCGCCATTCAGCATCTTCTGCTCTCCGCTCCAAGGTGCGGATTCGTTCAGTGAGGTATCCCATCTGCGTCGCTAGCAGTTGTTGCGCCGGCTCAAGTACTGTTAGTCTAGATTCATTGGTCGTCACTCGCTCGGCCAGCTTCTTGTGCTCCTCCCTGAGCAGGCCCAGACCCACCAACACCATGCTGAGGTCCTGGTGGAGGGTGGCCTTAGTGTCAGAAATTGCCTCCAAGATTTTTGCTAATTGCTGCTGCACTGGGATACCCTGGTCAATCTGCCCTTTTTCATGCAGGGTTTCTTCAGTTTCTTGGGCAGCTCCCATGTGCTTTGCTCGTGGCTTGCCCATTTCGGCGGGTGGTCTTGACCTCGTGGCCTCTCACCTGTGGTGTAACTCTAGTCACAGTAGGGCACAGCTACATGCCAGTGCCCCTTGGGGTCCCCACCAACAGAATCCAAGTGCAACTGCACTCACATGGACTCTGCTACCCGGTGCGCTCACACGCCTCTTGCTTCATGGGGGCGTATACTTTTCTCCGACACTGAGTATGTCGCTATCCACTCCCGGCCAAAAGTCCCAGTCCTCATCTGGTCACTCTGAGGCACCAACGCTGGGTCAGTCCCTCTCCGGTGTCTTATGGTCAAGGGATCTCCCCCATGCAGCTACGCCCCACCAAGCTCACTTCAGGTCTCAATCAGTTCCTTCACAAAGGCCACCACCACCTTTCTAGTGTCCAATTCACCTCTCAGGCTGCGGGGTAAAGAAAGAGTAGGCACAACCGTGTCCTCTTGTTTATCTGTGCCAGGTTCTCTCTTGCCTCCAGTCAGGCCATCTGTGCACAGCCCCGACTCCCATCCACCAGCAGGGCCCCGGGGCTTTACTCCACACCGGGAGCCCTTCTTGCCAGCACCTGGGAATCTGTCCGCACTGCAGCTATTCCCCCGGGCCTCCCAGCAGGATTCTCAGGGCACAGCTACTGTTTTGAAAAATGCCGATTTTAAACAGGGAATTTGTAGTTTCACTTACTCTCACGTCTCTAGAATGCACTTCCGGACTCCTGGGGGGACATACTAGACCGCCATTTTGTGCACGGCGCGTTCTAGTTGCCAGGGGCTGTGGGCTACATAACATGCACGATGGGCGGACGCGCAGCGGCTCAGGGGTGAGTGGTGGCATTTGCTTGCTGATCCTCAGGCTGTTTTAAGACCTTTTATCTTTCAAATTGCTGAATTTGCACTTGGTCACTGATTGCTGCTATTGCCTGAATATAAATCAACTGCTGCTACTGTTTTAAAAATTGCCAATTTTAAACGGGGAATTTGTAGTTTCACTTACTCTCACGGCTCCAGCACGCACTTCCGGTCTCCTGGGGGGGGGGGACATCCTAGACCGCCATTTTGTGCACAGCGCGTTCTAGTTGCCAGGGGCTGTGGGCTACATAACATGCGCGATGGGCGGACGTGCCGCTGGCGCGCCTAAGGCACGCCTAAGACGAGCCCGTCCGCGCCCTGGAAGCGGCCAGCACCAGCCATGCTGCCAGTTGTCAACAAGATCTGTCTAAGGCCCGGTTGGGGCTGAGTCGCACTGAAATCCTGGCAATATGGGAACGTTTGGGCGGGTGTGGCCATGACGGGTGTGTCCTGGACTGTATGTTAAGGACGTGCCAGGTTTGTAACTTTCATTTTAAACCCACTTTGGGTGATACTTCCCTTCCTAACCAGGTTTTGGGTGCCCCCTCAAACTCCTGGCGGATTCAGGCCGCTTTAATTAATGCTCGGTCCCTAGTAAAGCATACGCAGGATATTTTTGAGCTCTTGGTTGATAGCCAGTTAGATTTGCTATTTATAACAGAAACATGGCTCAATGATTTTACGGCTCCTGCTATTACACTAGCCATTCCCGCAGGCTATAAAATTGCTATAATGGACCGGATAGCAGGCAGAGGGGGGGGGGGGGTGGCGTTAGTTTACAGGGATAATTGGAACTTTACGCAGGAAGAATCTCATGCTATCAAGGATGGGGAAGCATTGGACTTCGCCCTTACTCTCTCAGCACATTTTCTTCTTGGGGCCACTTTAATATATAGGCCACCCGGTCCTGCGGGCTCCCTTCTTAAATCTTTGGATGATGCCATTGTACCTAGGGCCTTGCACTACGCTAATATTTTGCTACTTGGCGACCTTAATATTCATTGGGATTGTTAAGAGAAGGCCGACACTAGCGAACTGAAGGGCACCTTAGACCTGGCCCATTTGACGCAATGGGTCAATTCTCCTTCTCATAGTGGGGGCCATACTCTTAATGTGATCTGCTCTAATTTCTCTCTAACAGTTCAAGATCCCCTGCCGGTTACTTGGTCTGATCATTCCCTAATCCATTTTTCTTGGTCAATTACATCTCCAGATCCGCCCTTGAGGTTAATTAAAGGTAGACCTCCCCCTCGCCTAGAGCCGGTAGCTCTTGGCAGGGTTTTGTCGGAATCACACCCATCGGCTGGGGAGAGACTAACTGAGACAGTAGGAAGCTTTCACAATTGGATTGCAAGTGCAGTGGATCAACTGGCTATATCTTAGGATCCCAAGAGGGTAAGAATGACTCCGTCCAAACCCTGGTTCTCCAAGGAACTTAAAGAACAAAAAAAAGCGTGTTAAAAATTAGAACGCAGCTGGCGACAAGCTTACTGCCTGCTGGCCAAATTAGCTCTTAGGAAATGTCAGAATTGCTAATATGACGCAGTTAAGAGTGCCAAAGGTCAGTTTTATGCGGAGCTTATTGCTCAATCCAGGAATAACTCAAAGGAAATCTTCTCGATTGTCCAGAGCTTTTTGAAGCCGGATGCAGAAAGTAAGGCTGCCCCCGCCACCAATTCCTGGTGCAAGCAACTCTCTGATTTTTTTATCAATAAAATTCAAGCAATTCAGGCTAGTTTGTGGCCAGCTAGCTTGGGCCTGACTGAATATCCGGCCCGGGCTGTTTGTGAGCCGGATCGCACACATATGACCTTGACAGTATTCACGCCCATTCCGTTGGCCGATACCTTGGCTATTCTTAAAGCACTCAAATCAGGATCTCCGACAGACCCCTGTCTTGCCAGGCAGGTGGCAACAGTGGCAACAGTAGTTAATCCCAAAGTTAATAACATCCGCAGTCCCAAGTTATTACCCCTGTTAAAAAACCCTCATTGAACCCAGACACCCTAGGCTAGCTATCGACCAATCTCACTCCTTCCAGCTGTGGTGAAGGTTTGTGAGAAGGCAGTCAAAAGTCAAAAAGTACTTTATTCGGTTAAAAATCAATAACCATAAAAGCAACAAATAAAAATTTACAATTTAAAATGGCTCAATACACAGTTATTATCACAAACAGTTAAAATGTATCCATCCATCGATTTTCGGAGTTTAAAAACATGTTTAAAAAATTCTGACAATGATGCAAAAATAAATACAGTGTCCATTCTTTGTAATTCTAAAAACGCTGGGCGGCATCGATTTACCTTCATCTCTTTTAGGATTGGGACGATAAATTTCCTACGGGGCAAAGTGTAAAATCTACAGAAAAACAACACGTGAATATTGGATTGCAGAGATAATTCATCACATGGGCATAAGCACAATTCATTTGACCAGGAGTTCATTTCTGGAAATGTTAATAATCTAAAAACAATATTAAACCTGAAACGTGTAAGACAAAATCTGTCGTAATGTGACATAGGGAGGCATAAGTATGGTTGTAATTTAACTCCGCTTACTATCAACTGATGGGAGCAAACCGTCTTTTTCTTTATTTCCTCTAACAATCTTTTTCCCCTGAGGTGTTCCATTCACAGTTTTTTCAATGATTTTCTGGATATATGTGCCATTAAAAGTGGATCCTCATAGTATTGTTGATAGTGAATTTCTGTCAGGAAGGATTTCACATGATTTAACCACTTTCAATTCAATTCAAGAATCTTTATTCGGTGATTAAAAAACACCATAAAAGCACACATACATAGATAAAACGGCATTAAATATTAGTCAAGATCCTTGTGCATAAATAACAATAAAATACTAACATACAAGGCTGTAAATTTAAAACAGGGAGTCACAAGTCTTTTAATCCTCTCCCCTCGTCTTCCTTAGTCGGACCGCAACCTTGATAAAATTCATAACACAACACAAGGTTAGCGGGTCAGAAGCTTTTTGCAAGTAGATTAGTGCATCTCTGGCATGTTCCAGGTGGGCCTTTTTTAGGATGTCTACTAGAAATCTACGCCTGGGCATTGAATAATAGGGACAGAGCAAAGTAAAATGAAGGGAGTCCTGCGGAGACCGATTGTCGCAGCCGCAGGGTCCCTTCTGCTCGATTGACATGGTAAAACCTGCTGGCGAGGCCAACATACAAGGAAGTAGGCTCAGTCTGAAACGGCACATAAGAAATCTGTCCTGTGTATTGTGTACAAGATACAGGTAGGGCTCCATACCCTCCACACTCTTCACCAAAGTATGAGCCCTTATTGACTTTTTTTCCCCTTCAGCCAGAGCACGGCATTGGGTTTTCCGCTCTAGGAAAATTTCCCCTACTTGTTTCTTGTGCTGTGCTGAAATGGTGGTGGGGTTCTTGAAGAGGTTTCCAAACCCTAGTTCCTCAAGAGTGTTTCTCACATATTTGAGCCATGGGATGCGCATGCAGTGGGTCCTACCTAGGCAGTCCAGTAAGATTTTTCTACTTAGATGCGCGTCTGGATTTACCCAGATTTTTAGCCACGCCACAATTGGCCTAAGTTTTAACAAATCGACCAGATATGGCCTCCCTAGCTCCCTGTGAGCTATGAGTCCAGCAGTGCTGGGTGGTACCCTCAGGATAGATTTCAGATGTTTGTTCTCTTCCTGGTCAATTCTAGAGGTATTCACGAAGCCCCAAACTTCTGCCCCATAGCTTACTTTAGCGCATGTTATGGAGCCGTACAGGTTCATCACCTGTTCCGGACTCCATCTGCCCAACCTCCTGCCATATCCGGCTATTGCCCCGTTAGAGGCAATCATTTTGTTACAGCGCTCTTCCACCAAGGAGTTAAATTGAAGAGCACCATCAAAGGTTACTCCGAGATAGGAGAACGTTTTAACCTCCTCTAAACAATGGGAGCCTATTGTGTAAGAAAATTTTGAGGAAGGTTTTTTGCCTGCCAGGAGCACGTAAGATTTGCTTAGGTTGACAGATAAGTCCAGATCGCTCATAAACTTGACGAACCCATCTATCAGAATCTGTAGGCTTCGTGGTGTACGTGCCAGCAAGACCGCGTCGTCTGCGTAAAGCAGGACAGGGATTTGCCGCGTCCCAACCCTTGGGGAATCTGCCTTTAAGCCCAAAAGAAACTGTTCCAAATTATTAATGTAAAGGGAGAACAAAAAAGGGGCAAGAATACAACCTTGTCTGACTCCACTTTTGCATGGAAAGGAGTCCGTCAAACCTCCCTCCCTGTTAAATCTAACTCTAGCCGTGGTGTCGCTATGCAGCTCTCTTAGTATGGTAATTAGGCCGCTCTCGATCCCCATCCCTGCCATCATGTCCCACAACTTCCCTCTGTTGACGTGATCGAATGCTGCTGCCAGGTCCATGAATCCCATATAAATGGGTTCCTTACTGGCCAGAGTATATTTGGCAGTCAGCATATATAGGTTCAGGCATTGGTCGCTGGTGGACCTCCCTGACCTGAACCCATATTGAGTGTCCGAGAAGATGTTGTTCTCTTCGGTCCACTCGGACAATCTGTTCAGGAGTGCCCTTCCCAGAAGTTTAGCCGAGACGTCAATCAGGGAAATAGGCCGATAACACTTGGGGTCGTCCTTGTTGCCCTTTTTAAAGATTGGCACAATGATCGCTTTAGACCATGATGGAGGGAGACCGCAGGTGATAGCAGTGTTTAGGACCCTGGTCATCAGTGGGGCCCAAAGATCTATATTACTAAGAAAAAGGTCAGGGGGAATTCCATCTGGGCCCGCGGCTTTATTCTTAGTTAGACTCTCCATCCCTGCCGTGATCTCCTTAAGGGTAAATACTACCGGAGGAGCCTGACTTGGGGTTACTGATGACTCTACGTGGGGACCCGATTCATGGTTATACAGGCTCCTAAAGTGTGTGACCCACTGCTCCGGGAGGATGTTAGCCCCTATCTCCGGAGAATCATTTTCTTGAAAGGTCGGTTTATTGATGATTCTCCAGAACCCCGCTAGGTCCCTTCTTTCCCCTGCCTCTCTCAGATCTGCCCAAGCTTCTGCCTGCAGGGTGAGTTTCCTCCTTTTGGTCTCTTTTTTATATTTTTCTCTGCATGCCCTGATTACTTGTGGATCTCGTGGTTTTGACTTAAGGGAGCATTTCAGTTCCCTCAGTGCCTTGGAACAATCTTTATCAAACCACCGGGGATTGACCAGATTACGCGTGGGCGCACTGGACCTTAGTAATCCGTCTATCAGGTTGGCAATGTGATTAAATGCTTCTAATAACCTTGGTCCCTGGACTTCCAGATCCAAACATTCATTTATGGCCAGCAGACCCTTATCGCTCAGGTTTTTATAGAACTTTACCCCATCTATTTTGGACCATTTCAGTCTCCTGCCTTGATCGGTGACCCTCTCCACGATTGAACGATGGGCATTGGAGCCAATACCCGCCCTATATGCGAGCATTAAAACAAGCGGGTTATGGTCGCTGAAAGTGTTCCAGTCTATCCCTACACTGACTACTTTATTAACCAGGGATCTCGAGACCAGAATATAATCTATAATAGACGAGCAGCCCCTGCCCTTAAAAGTTGGTGGGAGTGTACCATCCGACTGTGGGTCTACCATATTAATGGTGTGCTCTAGGTCGTACTTAAGCCGAAGCAACCTAAGAGCCGACCCAGTAGGCGAGTGAGAAAAATGCGGTCCCTTCTCAATTGGGCATTGCGCCCAATCTGTGTTCTTTTTGACCAGTGCCGGACAAAGGTGACAATTAAAATCCCCCACCACAAGCAGTCCGCCAGACGGTCCCTTATTCTGGGATATGATTTCTTTTCCTAACCTTTGGTCGAGTTCAGTTAATACCGGGGTGTGGCTATTTTCTAACTCGGTGCTATATATGTTAAAAACAGAGAAACGTAACCCCTTTCCCTGGAACCGAGCCGCCTGTATCCCATATGAGAACCAGTCTGGAAAGGACCAGGTGCCTGGCAGGTCTAAATCTACATAGATGGACAAACCGCCCATTGCTCTCCCTGAGCTAGATTTTCGGGCGGGAACAAAAAAACACTTGTACCCCTGCAGATGGTAGTTATTCTCCACAGCCCATGTCTCCTGTACACATATAATGTGAAATGTTCTAATGAAGTCCACCCATTCCTTATTGTTGAATTTGCCCGCTATACCCGCTATATTCCATGAGATAAGTCTCACACCCTCTCCACTCCATTCAGCACCCCCCTGGGCCCTTGGTCTTCTTTCCCACATTGATCTTTGCATTCCCTGCCCATGTCCCCCTCCTGTCTTGTCTACAACTATTTCCTTTGGCACAACGCAGTTTGGTTCCCCCTCACCAACCACCAGGATTTGCTGAGCCTTGGATCTTTGCTCCTCCAGTCTTTCTACCGTACCTCCAATTTCTATACAACCCTGGGGGGCATTGTCTGATTGTCAATCGACCCCTTCAAGGCCATTTAGGCAATGGAACCGGTTATAGGAAAAAAAGGGTTGTTCAGGTCGGCCAAAAAACGGCCTAGGGTTAAAGGCCTGGTGACTCCCCCTCCTGCCAACCCTCTCCCAGTTGTCATGAGTTTGGGGTTGCTGAGATAGGACTGGGATGATGGGAAAAAAGAACGACACATGGAGGGTTTGGATGGTGGATTCCCTAGATCTGTTTTTCCCTTGACATATATGGGACACCGTTCCTGTGTCCCTAAAACTCACCAGTATGCAGTCCCCTTTAATGGATTTTTGTGTTCTTCCCACCCATGGTACCCTTCTTACCATTATAATTTCGTTATTAAAATGTGTCGGGAGGGGTCTATTTATATTTAACCACTTGATTACCCTACTTTTTAGGGCACAAAAGTCCTCCGTTTCACCTTCCTCAAGTGGGGGGACACCTGCCATAACGACAGTAAAAGCATTGGTCTCTGGAGGTAAATTGGGTCTGCGTGGTCTCAGGGTGAGCTTCATTAAAGGGGTCGGGATGCTCTTGTCTACCGGCTGTGCCGGAGGTACAGATCCTAAAGGAGGGTTGGGCATATTGGTGTTAGGGGGCTTAGCTGTTGCAGGCTTTGGCCTTGTGGGTTGTTGCAAGGGTGCCACATTCACAGCTTGTGGAGGGACTGGATTGGCGACACTATTTGCCGACTGCTTAGGGGCTACAGTGGAGGGGGTGGACTCTGATTGCCTTCCCTGTCTGCCAGCTGGAGTTTTCAGACTGCCCAATGTGGCCTCTAAAATGGTTAGTCTGATCTCAATCTTTTTAATACTCTCGCTGATCGGTAATAACAGGGACCTTAGCAAAAATTCTAGGTTTCCCAGCGGGACAACAGACAAGGGAATATTAGCAATACCAACTCCTGTGTCTTTTATCATAGTAGGAGTTGGATCCTCATGAGCAATAGGTTTAGGGTGTAAATCGACCAATGGTTTCTCTACTAATGTGGGGGTTTTTAAAAACTTCCCAAAATCCGAGTGTGGAACCTTGGGTTTGCTCTTTCCTTGAACTCCCCTCGATTTCCTCCTGCGTTTATTTGGAGGAGGTCCAAAGGCTACTTGTGTGTTAGTTGGCTTAGATTTAGTTTTCCTAATCTTCGAGGCTGGAGGGGCCGGAGGGGGTTGGGACACTAAATCAATGGTCACCCTTGGGGGGCTAGAACTAATTTCTGGGGCTATACTCAAGGCTTCAACTGGTGACATGTTAGTGCGATCCCTCAGCAATAGTGGGACATCATCAATTCGGGACAACTCCTCCCTTGGTAAAATAAGTTGGTCTCCGAGGGGCGTGTTTTTCATATTATCTATTGAGCGTCTCCGTTCTGCCCTTAACCTGGACAGATTACACTCTTTGTCCCCCTCCCCCACTGCCCGGGAGAAATAATTCTCTAGAGTCCTATTCTTTGCTCCACCCGGTTTTAGTGGGGTGCTCTCCCTTGCAGGGGACGGCATAATGTTCACAATAAATTAAACTCGGCGGGCGGCTCCACCGAGTGTAAGAGACCAGGGGTCGGAAGCACAATCCAAGAGGGTAGGCCCAGCCCGGCCACCTTCGGCCCCGGACGGCCACAGACGGTCCCGCCCTTGTCCCGGGCTTCTCCCGGCGCCCTCCCGCGCGCTCCCGCGCCGCGGAAGAAGCTGCACCTGATATAGGGGGAGGGTGCTTAGGGGGCGTGGCCAGCAGGGAGAGCGTCCAGGTGCAGGAAATGATGGCAGCACAGGGACTCCTGGGCAATGGAGTCCCTGATCCTCACCTGGCGCTCGCAGCCCTGCTCCCCGAGATTCAGGCAGCTCCCCTGTCAGGAATCAGCAACGATGCGCCCAGGCACACGGGTGAAGCGGGACCCGCGGAGCGGGTTCCGCGAGGTGCAGCAGCAGAACAAACAGCCCAACAGGAAGGACCTCGCAGGACAGGGCTCGCGCTCACAGGTCAGTCAATGTCTCCCAAAGAGCTAGGGACAAGCAGGCTCTTTTCAGCTGTGCTTAGGGGGCGTGGCCAGCAGGGAGAGCGTCCAGGTGCAGGAAATGATGGCAGCACAGGGACTCCTGGGCAATGGAGTCCCTGATCCTCACCTGGCGCTCGCAGCCCTGCTCCCCGAGATTCAGGCAGCTCCCCTGTCAGGAATCAGCAACGATGCGCCCAGGCACACGGGCGAAGCGGGACCCGCGGAGCGGGTTCCGCGACGTGCAGCAGCAGAACAAACAGCCCAACAGGAAGGACCTCGCAGGACAGGGCTCGCGCTCACAGGTCAGTCAATGTCTCCCAAAGAGCTAGGGACAAGCAGGCTCTTTTCAGCTGTGCTTAGGGGGCGTGGCCAGCAGGGAGAGCGTCCAGGTACAGGAAATGATGGCAGCACAGGGACTCCTGGGCAATGGAGTCCCTGATCCTCACCTGGCGCTCGCAGCCCTGCTCCCCGAGATTCAGGCAGCTCCCCTGTCAGGAATCAGCAACGATGCGCCCAGGCACACGGGCGAAGCGGGACCCGCGGAGCGGGTTCCGCGAGGTGCAGCAGCAGAACAAACAGCCCAACAGGAAGGACCTCGCAGGACAGGGCTCACGCTCACAGGTCAGTCAATGTCTCCCAAAGAGCTAGGGACAAGCAGGCTCTTTTCAGCTGTGCTTAGGGGGCGTGGCCAGCAGGGAGAGCGTCCAGGTGCAGGAAATGATGGCAGCACAGGGACTCCTGGGCAATGGAGTCCCTGATCCTCACCTGGCGCTCGCAGCCCTGCTCCCCGAGATTCAGGCAGCTCCCCTGTCAGGAATCAGCAACGATGCGCCCAGGCACACGGGCGAAGCGGGACCCGCGGAGCGGGTTCCGCGAGGTGCAGCAGCAGAACAAACAGCCCAACAGGAAGGACCTCGCAGGACAGGGCTCGCGCTCACAGGTCAGTCAATGTCTCCCCAACCACTTAAAAACATTGACATTTTCGAGTTGTAGCACATCCTGATGTATGGCACGGTTTACTACACACTCATTTACAGTCCATATCCTATGCCACAATAAGATGGGCTGGATTCTTATTATATCTGAGATATATGACTGCCCCAGCTCCTCGTGACAATTAAGGGTTGCGATACTATCGGGTACAGACAACATGTACCGCATAAACTTATTTTCAGCTAATTGCATTGCGTTTATGTTAGCATACCCCAGAGTCCTGATCCATACAAAGTCACCGATATACACGTTGCATTATAAATGGTTAAAATTTCCCTAATGGGTTTCTTTCCCAACTTTTGTATAAAACTCTTTAGGGCCATTATAGTCTTTGAAAATAAGAGAGTTCTTGCCCTTATAGCGCTTGTCCATGAACCAGTCTCATGGAACAAAATACCTAAGTAAGGGAAGGTGGACGTGTTTTCTAAGGGAGCGTTATTTATAAACATAGTTTTCATTTGCTTCTTAGATCGTGTTCCACAGTTCATGGTAAAGGTTTTACTACAGTTGATTTACAGATCTAAACTGGACATGAACTTATTAAAGGATGCAATCAAGTTTTGGAGGGCAATGGGTGTTCGCGCCATTAAAACAGCATCGTCCGCATACAAGAGCGCAGGGATACGCCTATTACCAACAATAGGCACATCCCTGCACTCCTGCAGTAGACGACGCTCCAACCCGTTTATGTAGATCAGGAATAGAAAAGGCGCCAGGACGCATCCCTGGCGTACTCCGCGCCCTATCCCAAAAGATCTACTACATTCCCCCCCTCTTCCATAACGGACAGTAGCTGTAGCCCCAGAATACAGCTCCCTCAAGAAGCGAATAATCGAATCTTCCACGCCCATCCTTTGCATCAGTTCCCATAGTTTGTTATGGGAGACACAGTCAAAAGCCGAAGTAGGGTCGACAAACGCAAAATATAGGCGCTCCCTTTTTATCGATCTGTACTTCTACTGGACAAAAAATAAATTCAAGCACTGCTCGATAGTTCCTATGCCCCTTTGAAAGCCAAACTGTAGATCACTTATTACCCCATTATCCTCCACCCAGTTTTGAAATTTAGCTAAAATAAGTCTAACGAGGATTTTTATAGACGAGTCAAGTAGGGATATTGGCCTATAACATGCACAATTTTGCCTATCTCCCTTCTAATAGATAGGAACAATGATAGATGTAAATCATGACGGACTTAGACCCCTCGCTAATGCTGCATTAAAAAGCTGAACCAGAATGGGGCCCCAGATGTCACTGTTAGCTTTATACAGATCAGCTGGGATCCCATCTGGACCTGCTGCCTTTCCACTCTTCGTAGCTTTCAAACTCGAAAGGACCTCAGGCAAGGTAACCACTACTTTTTTGGCATCCCCCCCTTTCTCACATATTAAGTTAGAAACTTTTTGGGTGCTTTGTTCTAAACACATTTAGAGGGCGGAGAAATGTGTGACCCAGTCGTCTTCACTAATCGCAATTTCCACGCGAGCCTTGGTGTTATTAAAGAGGAAGGGGGAATTTACCACCCTCCAAAATGCAGATGTATCTTTGGACTGTGAGGCTTCACATAGTTCTTCCCAAGCCACCCTCTTTATGGCGTTCCTCCTCTGTTTCAGTTCCCGGTGGATGGCATATTTAAGCTCAGTGAGGGCCTTAGTGCATGCATTATCAAACCATCTTCTACCATTCTTGGGCCTGTTCCTAGAAACCGCCCTCAGGCTCTCTTTGATGGTGACTGCTATAATATTAAAATGCTCTATTATATTTTCACTCTTAGAATTTTCATCCAGGCAAATTCTAAAGCTATCTGTACAGGTGTTAACCAGTTTAGCTAAGAATTCATCCAAGGCAGTCTTTAAACAGCTGTCTGCGTTTATTGAAATATCTGGTGCTCTTCACCCGGCTCAGTCCGGTGTTAGAGCCCTTATACAGCACCGAGACTGCTTTGGTCGAGATAACAGAGGCTATTAGGGATTGCTGTGATTCTGGTGGCAGAGCGGCCCTGGTTTTATTGGACCTCTCTGCCGCATTTGATACGGTTCCACACCGTCAGCTTTTAGCTCGCCTGTCTAATATTGGAATTTCAGGCCAGGTGTGGGACTGGATCAAATCTTTTTTGGCCAATAGATCTCAACAAGTGTGGGTCCCGCCTTTTTCATCCATACCAAGAAGCATTACTACAGGCGTCCCTCAGGGCTCTACGTTGAGCCCTCTACTTTTTAATGTGTATGTGACTCCATTGATATATTTGGCGGAAGGATTGGGTGCCAAAATCATAGCCTATGCCGATGACACCCAGCTGCTTTTCTAATGGAGGAAAGATGAGGCTTACGTGGAATCAGCTAGAAACTGCCTGACGGAAGTTTTTAATTGGCTGGCACGGGCCCAACTTAAATGTAACGAGGAAAAGTCATAGGTCCTTCTTTATGGGACCTTTCCGCCGAATTTTCGGGTTGACCTGTGGCCAGTGGGCTTCCCCAAACAAAAAACCCAGGGTAGCCCAGCAAAAAATCTGGGAGTTTGGTTTAGCAAGGATCTTAGATTTCGAACTTAATAAGTTAGCAGGAGTGTGCTTTGGTACATTGAAACTTCTTAGGAAGTTTTTGCCGCTCCTGCCAAAAGCGGCCACAGAAATGGTGACCCGCGCTCTTATCCTGTCGCGGCTTGATTATGCCAATTCCCTTTACATCGGCCTTCCTTGCTACCAGATAAAAAAGCTGCAGACCATTCAGAACGCGGCCGCTCGAATGCTATTAGCCTCGGAATCAAGCAGTTTCTTCGCGACTTGCATTGGCTTCCTGTTGACCAGCGCATTTTGTTCAAGGCACTAACCATTACCCACAGTGCCCTTCACAAGTCTGGACACTGTTACCTCAGGAGGCGTTTTAGTTTTTATACGCCACCCAGGCATCTCCGGTCAACTGGTCAATGCCTTGTTGCCATTGCACGCAGCCACCTCGCCAGAACGGGAGGGAGTTCCCTCTCCGTAAGGGCGGCCAGGGCCTGGAATAGCCTGCCCTTCGAGCTCAGAAATAACCATCATCTGAGGACGTTTAAGAAGCAACTGAAAACCTTACTTTTTAATTAGGTGGTTTAGCTGCTATTTCCACTTATGCTCACCCCCGCATTGGCCTATCGCACCGGGACACTTCCGGGTAGCTGTGCGCGTTATAAATGTGTGGTATCATAACATAACATAACAGCCCACACCCTGGGTGTCTAAACCCTGCTGGAGTGCACCCTGCGTGCAACTCTGCAGAGGGACTCCTCCACAGTCATTCGCAGGGTGTGCCGCAGGAACCGTGCTGCTCACCTGGAGTGTTGTGTCGCAGGACTCTCTCGTACCGGGATCCCTGCACTGGCCTGCCTGACCTCGCTGAGCCCCGCTGTCTTCACCAGTGTTCCCCCGATATCAGGGGCTGGCCGCTGGCATTCGACGCTCTGACTCGTCTCCGCACTGCCTGCACGGCTGCTGGATTTCACCGCTTCGCGGTCAGCAGCCTCTCGGGCCCTTCGGCATCGGACCTCGCCGTATTATCAGCTTAGGGTTCACTGGCAAGGTTCTCAGCAGTCTGCCAATGCTGGCGGCCAGTGTTCACCAAGGCCCATGCTTCGCCTCCCTGCGATAAGGGCACACAAGGTGTTCCCGGGCCTCTTCCCCAGCCATGCCTCGGGGTTCACGTCACCATTTTAATTGTTCAGGCCGGCACTGCTATCACTCGGTACCCAGCGTCTTGGCTCTCCCGCACCTCGGGAGCTCCCACCACCCGTTCGGGGGGGTCTCCGCTGCTCAGGGCTGTCCCGGGCTATGTGTTCGGGCTCCGTCTGCCACCAAGGTAGTAGGTTGATTGTGGGCTAACGCGGAGCTACAGGTTCACGCATCCTCCATCTTCAGCATCCAAGCCACGCCCTGTCCTTGGAGTAAAAGTTAATGGAGTTTTGACACTGACTGTACCAGATCCACCGAGACTGAGTGGCTTACAGAGCTTGATTTTGGAAGATCTCACGTTTTCAACTTTTGGGTATCAGCTAACAGCTCAGGAGATATCCACATTTCGTATTGAACTTTTGCAGTGTGTCTTTGAGGAAATTGGCTCTGATCTCATGAGGGAAGTTAATTAAACTGTGAACTGTAAATAAAATGGTCTGCTCGAAAGAAGATAATCTCGGCCCGAGTGGAAGAAGAATAAAATTAGGGACTTTTCCGTAGGAGAATAAAGAGGGCAAGGGAAGTCTTCGAGCTGTGTAAATAATTGTGCAACGAACTGAGAGATTTATTTCCACAACTTCAAGAAACTATGTGTGAACTTTGTTGTGCATTGGTAAGAGGCAGAGAAAAAGACTTTGTATTGATCCTCTTACAGTCACAATCCGAACTCATTTGAAAATGGAGTCTGGAAATGTATACCGTAGAAACAAATGTGTAAGAGGCACGCTTATAGTAGGAGTCGTTGTAGTCATAGCAGTAGTCATTACTATGTCCGTCATAGGTTCACACGAAGCTGAAGTTAATGGGGTAGGAGTACATGGGACATCCACACATACCACTTCTAATCCTATAGAGGGTACATTAGGGGCTGACAGTGGTATGATTGATCAAACTAGTCGCTTGTTGCACGTAGATTTGTCTAAAGGTGATTATACTTTGAATGCTTATGCAAAGTTGTTGTATGAGTATGTAAACACGATGGATGTGAGAGATTGCTATGTGTGTATGCAATTACCAGCATCAGTCGACAAGGGTATCAGATACCATCATTTGACCCTGACGTATGGTATTAGTTGTAGTCTGCTGCTCAGCATGTTTTATGGTAAAGGTCATTATGAGTACTATTTCTTGAATTCTAGCTTACAAGCACTTGAATAAGTATGAATATTACAAGCAAAAAGAGAGAATGAGGAAGTATTTCATACCTACCATTACATTAGACACAGCTTATGCACATAGACATAATTTGACACGTATGCTGACTGACATAGAAAATAAATTTGTAGATCAAGTAGAAGATAGACAAAGATCATTAGCAGTTAAGTTTATCAATAGAAAAGGACATTTTGAATGTACCAAAGACGAGTTAGCGCACAAGACTAAGGGAAGTTATGGTCCAATAGCTTTAGATTGGGAACAGCGAGAGAAGCTTTGCATCAGACAAGTTCAGACATTATGACAAGATATTTGTGGGACAGAGTGCGAGTGATCATATCTTAACAATTGAAATCACTGCAAAGAAGTTCTTGCAAGAGACTGTACAAGACGTGCCGAATGTGTATTTTGGGTGCGGGAGCAATGCGTATGTCCGATTGCCACTGAAATGGTATGGCACATGTTATGTGGCTGTTGCGTTTGCCAAGGTATACCGTGAGAAGGATTTGAGGCCTGTGGAAGAGAAGTCACCACATAGAGAGGCGTGGTACAAGTGCAGGAGAGACTAGAGGAGCTGTGTTTGGAGCACTGATACCAAGCTTGAGAGTGGCTTTAAATGATGTTAAGATTAGAAAATTGTCAACAATAGTGGATAAGTTGTCAGTCAAAACAGCTCAGTCATGATTTGGCTATGGAGGGAGTTTGGAGCACGGTTGGTAAATGATTTGGGAAAGTTGGTTTGCAAATTTCGGAAAAGGAATTCTTGGTTATATCTTGAAACCAATAGTAATAGTTGTGGTTTGTATCATTTTGTTGATGGGAACAGTGATAACTTACAAATGGCATCGGTCAAGACAGGTTTAGAATTCTCTTAGACAGCGAGAGGAGACTCGAGAGACTGCAGGACAGTCACTATGAGAATCTTAAGAATTTAGAGAAGTTTTGACAGGGAAGAGTGGCTATAACTTCTTTTTAGGTCGGTTCTTCCTACAGGGAGTTGAAAATGTGTATGATGACACTAGTCATCAGAGGGGTGGACTGTTAGAGCGCTCTTTAATTTGTAGGGGGGTGCATTATAATCATGGGTATTTCACGCCTGCATATAATCCTTTACTGTGCTAACATTGGGTTATTAGATTAAGATAACCGACTGAAGGAAGTTAATGGCTGCGTTATGTATTATCAACCAAAGTGGAGAACAGCTTTGGTAGAAGTATCGTAAATGTGTGCAGGCAGGGAGAGTTAAAAAAAAGTTCCACACAAAAGCGAATAAACACAGTAATTTGGTGATCCGAACTGATAAGAGCCCCCTTTCAAGATATATTAACTACAAGAGATTTCACAAGCACAGCACAAGCGATGTGCAAGAGAAACCTAAGAATGCGAGACCTATTGCATTTCTAATGCTTGTTTAAAATAGGAACTTTTCGAGTCTTTATGAGGGTCTACATGGAGGGAGCCGTCCACAGAAATAGTTTGAGGGGTGATCTAATAAGCTATTGCTGTGAGCCAATGAAAATACATCCTCGGCATATTGTTCACTTGCCTGGTTTGCAATGCACACAGCTCACCTTTTATTATCGTGGTACGTTGAGAAGTCGCTGCTCACAGAGTTGATACAGATGGAGTCCTGGTTTCTTTCTCCGCAGCAGGTGTACCCATACTCCATACTAGGGCCGCTCTTCGTGAACTGTCCCTTGTGCTGCAGCGCGATCTCACACTCGTATTCAATGCTGTCAGCGTTTTTGATAACTTGCTGAATCTCTTCAGAGGATTTGGTTGATTCGCTCCTGATGGCCCTGCCATGATCGCAGAAGCGCATGGGCTTTGCATAGTGACCACACCGTCATCCGCTTCAGTCAACACGCATACACAGACGTCACCCAATGATTACACTGACACTTTCTTTGTGGGTGAAGAACTGCTGCAGGTTTATTTCATACAACATAGTATGATAATAAAATTGGGTTATCTTACGGGCGATCCAGGGCAAGCAGCCCCTTGCTGCTCCGCCCGCCTGGTGAGCCAGCACACACGGTGGGTCGATGCCCGGCAGTGTGGCACATAATTATTTACAGATCATCCACTGGGTCACGTGATCTGTCTCCTACTCCCGCCCCTTCTGACAGGGGCGGAGCGTGTTGTGGCACACCCCCACCCCCAACGGCCCGCCTCCACCTACACACTATTGGGAGGTCATAACCTTCGTGGGCGTAGCCTCGCGCGCGAGGCAGAATGGGGGAAGGCTCCGACGGGCGGCCACTAGAGGGCTGCCCTGCTGATGTCCCACTGCTTGGGACGCGGGCAGCGGCATAGTTACCGTACTTCAGGTCCACGGTGCCCAAGAAGTGGGAGGCCTCGTGGATGAGGGTGCCCGGCTGGGAGTCTCTCTCCAGACGCGCTGGAGCGTCCCAGAAGAGCGGGCACAGGTACACGGTTCGGCTCTCATCTGAAGGGTACACGTAGGCATAGGTACGTTTGAACCGTTCACCGCTCTGCTCCTTGAGCCGGATAACGTCCACCACCGATTTCAGGTGGGTCACCCTCTGCTCCGTCATCACTGCGTACCGCGTCAACCATTTCCGTTTCGGTTCGTTACCACTGGGGGTCTCAATCACCAGCCACTCCGGGGGCTCCATCAGCAGCTGCTCCTTCTTCTTCAGGGCGTCCTGCAAGACGCTCCGCGCTCTCGCCTTGGCTGTAAGGGCGATCTGCCCCTGCCAGCCGGCCAGTTCTCTGCCGGCACCTGGCGCCTCGCCTTCCTTGCACCTCTTCCCATCACCTGATTTTACGCACATGATAATTCGCGGAGCCATCTCTCCGACTCCCCTCTGCATCTTCTCGCCAGATGTGTGCCTTCGGAACATCTGGGCCATTGGAAAGATTCACTAAAAACAAAGAACAGAGGCAAAGGTCAGAGGTTCACTCTATCTGCCTCGAGCCCTACAACAGGTCTCAACATCACAAAGAGGCCTGTCCACTTCTGCACACCAGACGGTCACTGTGGGTTGACAGGAAGGGCTGGTTGAGGGAAGTGCCTTATTGCACTGACAGACCTCCCTGTAGGCGAGGGTAGGATGGTACCTTCTGAGAGATCTTGAGGTACAGTAATGAAATATGCTCTATACGAAGCAAGCACAAGGGACCGTGAAGAGGCGATAAAATGTCACAACAACTCACTGTCCTGCACCTGTGACAATCACAACAATAGGCTTTCTAGAATGTGCCTTTGTTTGATGACGTCTGCACGAGCTTCCAGACCTCTTGTGACATCATTCACCGGAGGGCCCCTTGAACAGAATCGTCAGGGGAAAGGTCACAAAGGTCATTGTCTCGGGGAGAATCCCATTGTCAGGTTCTCATGGTTGGTTCACATCCGGGTCTCCAACCTTTTCTGTAATAAAAGCTATTAATGTTCACTTAAAGCCTTCGGAGCTACTGATATTATAATACTGAGCACATCAGAGAAGACTGTTTAGTGACCACTGACATGCAAGATAACGAGCAGAGGTCACCTCAGCGCGCCATGCACGGTTGCCAGTAGTAACGTTATGGGGTATATCAGCAACAACCGGCGATAATTATCGCTCAGCGCACTTAACGCTAGGATAATTATCGCCGGCTAGCGTGGATTTTTATCGCTGAGATAGCGTGCTATTAGAAACGCTTATCTCAAAAGCGATAAAAATCCTCACGCTAACTGCCTAACGTGAGATTATCGCTGGAAACCCAGTGATAATCGCACGCAATGTGGCGTTAGCTTGCTGATAGGGACTCACAAACTTAGCCATACACCTTCCATAGGATATCATGGCTAAGTCAGTCCTGAAGCAGGCGTAAGGAAAGTAGCGATAACAGGGGTTATCGCTACTTTTCCTGACGCTATGCTTCATAGCGTGAGGCTTGATAATAGGAGAAATGTCGCTTAGCGACATTTCTCCTGTCATGCCAGGTCAGGAACGCCCACTTTGCATCTCATTAGAGATGCAAAACTGGGCGTTAGGAATTCCTACGCCAACGCAAGTTTTCACGCGTCAGCGTGAGCTTGCTAATTAGGCGATAAAATTATCGCCTCTTTTCGGCCGAAAACGGCCGCAAAAGCGGCGATAATTCTATTGCCTCGCCTTGCTGATATGCCCCTAAATACGGTGCCACAACGTAGAACGCCTATATGTGGCCATTAATTCACCAAACAAAAGCTCTCAATCTAGAAGACTGAGCTGCACACAGGGGAGCCAGTTCCAGGGCTGGAGAGCGATCAGTGGCCGGCGAGACACCCGCAGAGAGTCTGGTACCCACCTTCCCAACGCGAGGTGATGCCTTGTAGGCAGGGACAGCCAGTTACAGCTATCAAGCATTGCGTCATCTCCATATTTTAACAAAAATAGCATATCGTTTCTATATCATACGATCAAACATTACTAAAAGTAATGCGCTACACGTGGTGTTGTACAGTAGCAGACACTTTCAACAGGAACTAGTCACTGTTCGGTTAGCACTTCCTGTATTCAGCTGGTAAACTCGTCCTACCGAGTGGAGAGTTCAGCATTATGAAACAATATTCATATGGAACGCAAACTGGGTGGAGCTAATGACTACATCTATGCTATGTAAAGGTTTGGTTCATTATTCGTGCAACTCCATTTTAAACTTCTAAAATGATATTTTATACTGACAGTAGACACCACATTCCATACACACAACACCCATTGAGGAACCACGCTGACAAATAGGGCAGCCTGTGTAGGGGCACGGTGTCGGGATCTGCAGTCACATGATACATCACTTATTCTTCAAACCTACATCTTGAGGTATTACACAGTTTCAGCAGCGGGGGCTGGAGCATGAATGAGCGGACACCGAATGGGATGCCATAATGGTCCATCGACGGGAAGGTCTACGAGGAGCCAGACTTAAGTTTATCCTATTTAAAATAATACACAGGTGGCACTGGACACCACAATGATTAAATGAGCCCCACAGGGGATTAAGGGATGTGCTCACAGTCACAGGATGTTGAGTGATGCCGGGACTTGAACCTGGTTCCCCACTTCCAAAGGTGAGAGCCCTGGATGCACAGTTGCACCAGTGGTCAGTACCTCAGCGGGCATGGTCTCACGGAAAGCCCCAAGCTGGGGGCAGCAGACCCTCTGGGCCACACGGCACGCCCAGGGGTAGCCTCTTCTCTCTGGTCACAACGTCAGCAGATGTAGCCATCCACAGACCCGGAACAGCGGGCAGTCGCCCTAGGCAGGTGTGGCCTCATGCAGGCCACTAGAGATGTAGGCAATAAGAGACCTGTACAGGCCGATCAACGCCAGCAGGCACGGCCACGCACCACGCAGATGCGACCCTAGGACATGCGACCCCAGCAGATGCGACCCCGGCAGATGCGACACTGTGCAGGTCGGATCCAACGCATAGTCACAGCCATGACTAAGCTACTGCAACTGCAGGACGGATTAATGCAGCGCCAGCCTGGAACCAGCAGAGAGAAACTGTGGGACCAGAGAAATTGGGCTCCTCAGCTTCTCTTCTGGGTCCCCACAGACACCTGGGATATGTTGAACCTCACTCCATCTTGACAGACACTCCACTTGCAGGGATGACATGCTCCCCATCTCAGCAGACAGACAGGTTTGTGGGAACTTCAGAAGACATACACACCTTCTCCAGCAAGAGATGCAAACTTAGGTGAGATCCCCTCACCTATGGAAAGCTGGCTGTCAGGCGGACACCAGCCCTGGCTGTGCACATCTCCTCTGTACAGTCTGCAAAGCACTCCCTTGCTTGACCAGCGATAGAGGCTTTAAAACTGGAGGAACAAGTAGGGCAGTGAAGTCCCACTTTTAAACACCAAAATCAGACAGGAGATTTTTAGCGACTGTCTGCAACTGAGAACATGTTTGTAAGGCTGACGCTGGGCATGTTAGGCGCGTTGAAAGGTTTATATCTATTTCAGTGTAGGACAACATGACTGGGAAGGCAGCAACAACAACTGCAGCTGCTCCCCCCTTTAAAACTACGCATTCGAATTCCTCCCAGCATCCCCAACCATTCTAGAATCAAGGCCGCCCAACCAAGTTTGATGAGGTTTTCCTTTCAAGTTTCCTCCTGGGGTCTGCTCTCCAGACACAGCCTTTGTGTAGGGTGATGCTTCTCACAACAAGGTAGTCTCCAACCTGGAGCACCCACAACAGGTGCACTCATGTCAGTGACGCCTGCCTCCAGCTTCAGGAATGTCAGCAGGACACTTCTACCAGGTGGGAAAACAACTCGCCTCCATCTTGTGCAAAGGTCAGGCCAGGGGTGTCCAGAATGGATCCCATGAGCCTCTGCTCACTAGGCTGACGCTGGCTCGCTCGCAAACACACCACACAGGCTACACAGGCTACACACACCACCGTGCACAACAGGAAGGAGTTGAAAAACGTGCCTGGAAGCAGAAGGTTAAACAAGTGGGCAGTAGGCGGCACTCCGGGAATACAGATGAAAAGGTCTGGTCACAACCACGGATTCACAACATGGTACACTGCCACCACCACTGTATGTGGTAAACCCACAACTAGACAGCAGTCCTCTATCGGCCACAGAGGGCACTCTCTGTGAGCCCCTCCAGGTCACAGGACAAGTCTCGGAGCTACTCATGTCAGGGGACAGGCCTAGACCTCTGCATTTACACTAGATTAGCATGACGCTTGTGCCAAAAATCAAAAGACAGGATACCAGGTGCACATAGGCGAGCACTGAGAGCAGGGGGACCTGCCCGTACACTGTGCATGGGATAATCCCGTCCCAACAGATATCCCTCCCATATCAGACGAACTGTAACCTCACAGCGCTGTTGGATAAGCCTAGCTGCTGGATCGGCGAAGCCGTCGGGAAAGTGATTTGTATTTGTTTGAGTATTATGAAGGGTTCAGTTTGTGCAAGAGTCTCACTGTCATGTCAGGGAAGCTTGGCTCAGTTGATGCCTGTGTGTAAATGTGAAGGCATACTGCATCTGCTGAGAGCATCTTAGAAGGGTAGCCTTCCTCGCATAGACACTGCCAAGCATTCTCTTAGGAGCTAGATGTATTGCTGGAGTTTCTCTCTTGACAGGGAACCCTGACATGTTATGCACATACACATCATTGATAAGGACAAAAGCTTCCATTAGGAATTATGGAAATTAAACAGGTTCCAAGGGGCCGTAGGAGAACGCGATTGGATGTGGATCGGTCATAAGCAGATAGTGTCCATCGGCTTTAAGTGGACGTATAGTTACAACATTGGAGATCGGAGACAACTGGGACGAGCATTCCAATTTCGACATTTCGGATCAATGAGATTGATTGCAACCTTATTACTTATCAAACCTGCATCATCTGGGCGCCTGTGAGACTTCATACGGAAGGAATCGCCTATGGCCGCACGGCCCAGTCTGCCATCCTTCTTCCGGACTGTGTTTGGAAAGCCGGTGAGGGGTCTGCACATTGCTTCAAAAGGGACATACGAGACGTTGGACCTGGTGTCGAGTTTGTCAGAGGGGTTCTCCACCACAGATGACGCAGATATCCCGCCGGCCTTATTACAACGGCATTAACTCACGGATATGAGCCGATGTGGGACCTCATGCTTGTGAGACTCTAAATCAAGCGTCTGTGCATTATCTGTGCTCTCATGGAAATGGCTGTTCAGTCTTTGAACTCATGTAAGTCTTAAGGGGTATTACTAAAGTTTTCATAATAGTGCAGCTATTTACCATTTAAATTACATTTTAAGAGCATTTGGTGTATGTGTTTCTGTGTTTCCACATGGTAGGTCCCACTTATCAGTCAGTCAAAAATCCTTTATTGCTTAATTAATTAAAATAATTTGAAATTATTTATTTATGTATTTATTTGAAGAGTTTTATATAGCGCTGGCTAGGCCCGGAGGTATCAGGACGCTTTACATTAGAAGAAGTTGCACACAGTTACATCTGTTACCATAGCATAAAATAACAAATATATATGAGTTGGAGCATTGGGGCATTAGGAAGGGTGGTGGGAGAGGGTTCGAGACAGGGGTGTAGAAAAAAACAACAAAGAAACAAGTTCAGGTAAGGCTGGAAAGAGGAGTCAGCCCCAGGATCGCGGAGGGAGGAGGCGGGGAGGGAAGGATACGCAGCGAAGAGAAGAGGAACAAGCATTTGCAATGCAATAGGTCTCGCATTTACACGAGTTTAAGCTATTGGCATTGTAAATGACAATGCCTTTTATTTATGTTCAAAAAACAAAAATAAAAGTCATTGTCATTTGCAATGTCAATAGCTCAAACTCACGTAAATGCGAGACCTATTGCATTGCAAATGCTTGTTGGTTTGTTTATTTTTAATTGCTAACGGATTTATAAAGTTTTCCATGAAAGTGCACACATTTTATTAAATAATGTTGAAGCGTGTGTTGTTGTTCTTTGGTTTAGTCGCAAGGGAGGGAGCGGGCTCGTTGCCCAGCCGCCCCATGCCGTCATCCGACCAGTACCTTGGTTTGGGTGTGAAGGTCACGACAGAAGCGCGGCTCCTCCTGCCCTGGGAATGCGGTGGGAGGATGCCCGGACAATGCCTGCCCTTGTTAGCTGTGTCCAGCTGGGATGCGGGCATTCCGCGCTGCATACAGCGAATCCCAGGCTCAGCTGCGCCTTCAACCTGTAGAAGGGTAGAGTGCAGGGTGGCCTATGAGGAAACCAGAAGAGTCGGCCGCCCGGGGACCTTCCCGTGCCCCATAGACTGTTCGCCTCCGACAGTGGTGGTTCATATTGTCTGAGGTGAAGTGATGCAGGAGCTTGGAGTAAGGCCTTAGAAGATACCCACTGCCGCCTCTCCCTCTGGCCCAGGCTTCCTATACAGTGTCCTAAATTCCCAATCCCTTCAATTTAGGAAAAGTGCTCAGTGCAGCAGTAGGGGGCGCGGGAAACCCAGGCCTGCGCTCCACTTGTACCCATCGGAAAGGTGCCTCCACGCTGCACCCTGATCTTAGCACGAAGGGGTCAGCCTTGTAACTTTATTCCACTTTAGAAATGAGAGCCAACTTCCTTCTGACAGAAGATGCCCAGCGGCGCGTGGCACGCCTCGCCTCACGTGCCATCATGGTAGAGACAGAAGCGCTGCTAATGGCGCGTGACATAAAGGAAACGGGGCAGAGACGCGCCTGGGGAGGTGAAGACACGACAGGGAATGAATAAGAAAAGCCCAGGATTTAGGTACTGCTGGCGGGGAGAGCAAAGGCTGGGCCGTGTCATCCCAAAAGCTCTGATTAGACTAGGGCAGTATCTCAGAAGGGGCAGAGAAAGGCGGGACAGGATTTGTGTACCGCAGGAGGCGAAAGGAGATTAGGACAGTGTCAGTCCAAGAGCGAAGTGAAGAGCCTGACTCACTATCACTGCAGGGGGTGCGAGATAAGACTGGGACAGTGTCACAGCAGGGCTGAGAGGTGGGAGGCGACAGTATACTGCACGGGCTGAAAAAAGGGAGTTGGGCAGTGTCCAAGCAGGGCTGAGAGGAGTGAGACGGCAGTATACTGCAGGATGGGAGAAGAGACTGAGGCAGTGTCACGGGATGAGAGGAGTGAGATAGGCAGTATAATGCAGGGGGTGAGAAGAGACTGGGGCAGTGTCACAGCAGGGCTGAGAGGAGTGAGACGGGCAGTATACAGCAGGGGGTGAGAAGAGACTGGGGCAATGCCACAGCAGGACTGAGAGGAGTGCGGCCGCGAAATTGAAAGTGATCGCGAAAGTGAAAGCAAATGGTGTGCAGGCTGCCAAATGGTGCGCTTGCCCGGCGCACATGCACTGTATTTGGAGGCCTGAAAGCACTCGTTTGCACTTCCAGATCCCCCATTTACAAAAGCTCTCGCGAGAGCAGCGCTGAAGCGCTGGCTCAGGCGAGACCTAAAAACAATGTCCAATGTCCAGCTGTGTAGGTGACGGCTAAGGGGGTGAAACCAAAGTCAATCTCCTCTAAAGCTGCCTAAAACAGCTCCACCGGGCATCGTCCATGTTGCTCGGGCATGACTAATATATGGAAATGTGAACGTAGATCAAATAAATTATGTACAAGAACATAAAAATTCAGATCAATTTCATAGTAGGCTCCATAAAATTGCCAATTCATAAGCAAAATCGAAACTAAAACCATATCATTAATGTCTAGAAAGTGCTAGGATTGTGAAGGTGCATGATATCACCAGTACAGGATGAACAGGGTTAAAATTGAATGGCCTCCCAGGGGGCTGAAGGTAGCAGACGATACCTAGGAGTGAATATTCACTCAGCGCCATATGGACTAAATGTCCATAGCTGAGCTTGCAGATATGTCGATCTGACGGCCCCACTTGTCTGCATTCAAATGAACATGTTGGGTGTTGTTGCCTGAGTACAGTGTGTGTGGTGTGCATGAGAGAGAGGTTAGAGTGTGAACTGAGCGAGAGTGTGGAGGGAGGAAGGAGGGAGGGAGAGAGTGAGAAAAGGAGAGATGGAGAGAGGTAGGAATGGAGAAAGGGCGCGGGGAGAGAGTAAAGGGGTGAAAGGGAATGTATGAGGGTGAATGGAGGGAAGGATGGATGGATTGAAAGAAGGAAGGAAAGAGAGAAGAAAGATGGGGGAAGGGAGGGAGAGAGGAAGCTGACCCTCTCCCGGGGATGGCAAACTCTAAGAATCTGCAACGATGCCCCCTACATGGGCACTCAGGCAAAGACCCTCAGCCCACCCTCGGCACATCATTGGTCAAGGTGCCCCATATCTGTCATCAATTCTGTGCTGCAGCTGCCCAGTGTCTATGCTTTCCGTTCACCCGTCAGCGCCCCCTGGCATCCCATCCATTCTGCCACAGTGACCCCTTCATGTGACTCGAGGGGAGGTGCACCATACAGCTCCAGTTGCATCCAAAGCTGGGCATTCTAAGGCCCTCATTGCAAGTTGCACTTTAAACCCTGAGTATCCCCCCACCACCCCTCCAGGGGTTACTGATACCAGGGGCATTGGAAACTCCGGGGGAGGGAGGGTAAGTGAAACCTGAGGGTACCCTCATTATTGGAGAATTGCTACGGGATCAGTAATGCCACGCCCACTTGACCTAGGTAGGGCCCACGTTTGCACAGTTTGTGACTCTGGCTCCACGGCGCCGCGCTCTGCAAAGCCCCATGTCACCTGTTCACTACAGCAGGCTTTGAAATACTCTAGTCAGGATTCATAATGCAAGGGCAGGCGTCATGGTTTTATCAGTGCTTGTTTACCTGCAGGAAAGTCCCCCGATAACACGTCACACAGCAGCACTTCCTCGGTAGGACACACGCACTTTGCTCTCCGCAGTCTGAAAACCCCCCGTTTGCAGCCCGTGTCGAGAGAGCGCCCTCACTCACTCTCCTCTGCTGTGATTTACACATTCTTTCTAGAGCATTTCGCAGCGTGCGTAGTTTATGATAAATGTAAATGGTAAATCATAGAACACAAACGTTTTATGATCGTCCTATGCACATTTTGGGATTTGCACATTTGGGACCTGAGAGACAGCTCCCTTTGGGAGTCTGCAGACCCTCCCAGGACAGTAGCCGCCGGGGTGCAGCCGTAGGGTGACCAACTGGCATGGGTGCAACTTAAGGACGGTAAGTGTAAAAATTCAGGACAGAGGGTCAAAATTCAGGACGAAACTTCGGGACAAAAGGTAAGTTTTACAGACACATCAGCACAGCAGTTCGGGTGCTTAACAGGGGTTTGAGCTCTGCACAAGGGTCGTTTTTGTTTTACGACTTTGTGGTAGTATTAGAAAGCAATGCCTCGCAGATAGATACCGCCGCA
Organism: Triturus cristatus; assembly: GCF_964204655.1. Lineage (NCBI taxonomy): Eukaryota > Metazoa > Chordata > Amphibia > Caudata > Salamandridae > Triturus > Triturus cristatus. The sequence continues at coordinate 1,203,346,896 of NC_140584.1, forward strand.
CTCACCCGTACCTACCTCTGCATCTCATACCTCCGCATCCTCGGGTGTCACCCCATGTGATGGTGTCACCCGGTGCGGTCCGCACCCCCCGCACCCCCCTAGTGACGCCACTGCATCAGAGGAAGCTGAGCGATAGTATAAAAGTGTGTAAATAGACAACCACTTGAGTACAAGTCAAACTAAGTTTATATTAGGTTCAGACAATCGTGCACTTCCTGGTTTTTTGGTATGTTTGCAGCTTTGAGCAACTGTGCAGGTCTTTTTGTGGTATTTCATATGATAATAATCTATTTATATGGTTACTGCACTGGGTTGTCCAGTCTGATATTTTGTTTACAACTCATGGTCGTGAGCAGATATGTTTGGTGAGAGAAGCGGTCAGGAAGATCTGCTCGGATGGACTTTGTTACCAGCATCTCATATCTGAGTGCCATTGTGAGATGTAAAGCGGCACGCATAGGTGAACTAAAGGGAGGATTGATGTGATGAACCCACTATAGGGAACGCATTATGGGTGTTTCAGCAAGTGGAACTTAAATATGGAATCTGAGTTTGCTAATGGGGGCTTCGCAAAGAGTTGCACTCGCTGACGGAAGTCACAAAGGTGCTTTTCCCTGCAGCTTTCTTAAAGGAGGTGCTGCCGATACACTATCACATAGTTTATTTTTGACGCCTTGCCTATTGCTACAAACACAATATACCTACTCTAACCAGGAACACACTCGGCAACTCTGGGCATTAGCTTGCCTCATCTCCACAACGGCCCCCCACATTCGCCGGGGATGCCTGGTTTCACCTTGGAGATACCCTGGAGGGACCATCTCACAGGGATAGCCAGGACGGGTTCCCCAGCGGTCTACAGCACCAGGACGCCTCAGGGCAGCAGTGCGCTTTACAAGACACATACATTTACATATACATCTCAAGCACAGCTCATGGCGCTACGAGGCTCTCCCTAAAACCTTACACCTAAACAAAGCATGCAAACATTTACAATTACGAGTGTTACATTCAAGTAGCAGTTGGGTGTCACTCACAATTTCATATGCTTGATGTATAGATTCCACACATACGCACACAGCAAATACAGAATAGTAACACATAGGAAAGGGAGTAGCCAGAAACTGTAAATACCTCCCACTTTGAACTAAAGCTCTTATGGCACCAAGAAAGCAAAGTAAGTCATCACAACCCTCCCCAGAAGAGCTCTCTTGACAAGGATCCAGCCATTCATCCTCCCATCAAACCCTTGACATCCACCATTTCAAACGTACATTCTGTCATCTACTAATTCTTTCATCCATGGTTCAGTCTTTCACCATTCATTCTGTCCTTCCGTCTGTGTGCCCATCTATATCCAAACATATTCAACCATTTGCAAACCTATCCATCATCTATCCTTCCAGCCATCATTTCACTCATTCATCCCTTCATCCACCCTTTCATTCATTCTTTCATCATCCATCCATCCACCCTTTCACCCAATGCATCCTTCTACCCATCCATCCACTCTTCCACCCATCCATCCATTCACTCATCCATCCAACCATTTACCCTTTCACCCATCCAGCCATCCTTTCACTTACTCATCCATCCACCCAGTCACTCATTCGTCCACCCATTCACCCTTTCCCTCATCCATCCATCCTTTCTTCCAGCTCTCCATCCTCCCTTTCACTCATGTATGCATTCTTTCACCCATCCATCTTTGCATTCCTCTTTTTACTCATCCATCCACCCAGTCACTCATTCGTCCACCCATTCACCCTTTCCCTCATCCATCCATCCTTTCTTCCAGCTCTCCATCCTCCCTTTCACTCATGTATGCATTCTTTCACCCATCCATCTTTGCATTCCTCTTTTCACTCATCCATGCACCCATTCGATCATCCATTCTGTCAATTATTCATCCATGCTTTCACTCATCCATCCATCTTCCCTTTCTCTCTCCATTCCCCTTTCACTTGTTCACCCATCCTTCCATCCACCCACCCATTGAGTTGCAGACAGAAGAGGCCCATCAAGAACTCCACCCTAGCTGTAGTTCCTAAAGCAAGGGGTGGGGTGGGGGAGGGTTCACTATGCCCCTGCACATAGGCAATCTGAAAACTTGGAAGTCATGAGTTATGCATGATGCACAGTGCCAGGACGTGAGGTGACTGTCACATGGTGTTGTTTCCAGGGCTTTAAGAGGGATGAATAAACTGGGGGTCTCTCCAAGGGGCGTATCTGATGTAATTAAGGGCGTGGCTTAAAACACAGCAGCTAAAAATATGTGCTGAGCATAATGTGCCGCTCCGACTGGTATTTTGCTGTTTCTATCATTGCATCAGGTAACATTAGACCTACAACAAACCATGACTATTGGCTTTGTCAATGGATGTTTGTTGCATAAAATAAATAAAACAGCACCAACTATGGCTTCGTTGTATATAATAATAAAAATGCTTCAGCTCGGAAATGATGAGACTGTGTAAGAACTATGACCTCATAACCTTCTTTTTAACTTTGTACATTTGTTTTGTACATTTCTTCTCTCTGACAGAATGCCCTGCCCTAGACCTCGGCAGGAGGAGGCCACCACATGCTGTAAGAGCCCAAACTGGCCCATTGCCATCCTGTATGTGGCAATCAGCGGCAGACAGAATGAGAATGGGCGAATGGGCCGCTCTTGTGCTCCGAGGATTAGCGCGAGGCGGCCCCATCGGGGAGCGGGGGCCTCTCACAGGGGAACACCTTTGACGTGAGGTCCAAATTAAGGGCGGTCTGTGAAATTTACGGACCGTTGGTCACCCTAAGCCGGTGCAGTGGCACTGGGGCCCCGTCCCGCCGTGCAGCATTGATTTTACATATAGTATTTATTTAAAACACATAGATATATAAAGAAAGCAGTAAAGAGAATGAATCACCGACAGCAGGTGAAAGGCGGAGCAGCGCTGAAGGAGTGCTGGGGGGGGGGGGGCGCTGAAAGTTAAAGCACAGTCTCCCGCCCTTCCAACATATAAAACACTCACCCTGGAGCTGAGACCAGACTGGGAGTGTGCGGGGGTCTTCTTCACTGGAAGCTCGGCCGGTTCTGTAGATGCTTCCATGAGGGAAGTTCCTTTTATTGTGACCCCATGAAGCCCCACCTTCCCTCCGACTGATGGATTTTGGTTTCGGTTTCGTGCTGACCATGCATTCCACAGAAGTCTGCCAGTGCATTAAACCCTAAAGGGGATCTCAGGGTGGTGTGTCCACATGTGGAAACCCCCAAACTTCCCAAGCTACTGGGGAGCCGGCGGGGCATGTGGGAGAGCGGGGGCTACGTTGTCAGCTCTGTCGGGGTTCAAAGTTCCGTTTGGTGCTGGTTATAGTTCTTATCAATGATCACAAAGGGACTGATTTACAAGGAAAGTGACTCGGTGCACATCGCAATCCATTCGGCTGCACCGCACTAAGTCACTTTCAAAGCACAGGGATGCGACATATTTACAACAATATGTCGCATCTCTGGGCTCATGGCGCACAAACTGCTGCCATGCGCCGGCACAGGCACCCTTGCACCATGGTGCAAGGAGGCCTGCCTTGTTTTTGTTCACTAATTCCTTTCCCGCACATAAACAATCAGAAATGGCGTTTTTCAAAATCTATATGTGCTGCTTGAGCAAAACGTCATTGTTTTCGTGCAGGAAGGGACACCTTCCTGTACATAAACAATCACCAGAGGCAGACTGCAGCACGCAGAAAAAGAGGAAAAAAAGGAGGAGAAATGAATACATTTCTCTTCATTGCTCCTCCCTACGCCTCCCGAGGGTGTGTTCGGCTCTGTGAGTGGGTATGTTGACCAGCTGCTTCAGCCCGAGGTTGGCGAGGAGAGTGGTGGAGTTGGGGTTGTTGCCGTTGTCGAGGTGGAAGTTCAGGTCCCCGAGTAGAATGTAGTCCATGGAGGTGATGGCGTGGCGTGCGGCGAGCTCGGCAATGGTATTTGCAGACTGGGTGCGAGGTCCCGGCAGTCTGTAGATGAGGGTGGTTCTTAGTGTGGTCCTGGGGCTGGTCTGGATCTGGAAGTGGAGGTGTTCTGGGTTGGAGTGGGGGTCGCTTGTGCTGGATGCGGAGAGTCGGAGGGGGGTCTTGTGTGCGATGGCAAGGCCTACTCCTGGGCGGTGGGTGCGATCCTTTCTCTGGATCTTATAGCCGTCGGGGATGGACGTGGCGATGTCAGGGCTGGAGGTGGCGTTGGTCCAGATTTCTATGAAGAAAGCGACGTCGGGCGAGAGGGCATCGATCAGGTCCCAGATCTCTACGGCGTGTCTGTGTAGGGAGTGCACGTTGAGGAGGATGCATGTTAGGGTTTCGGCAGTACGAGCCTCAGGCAGGCCTCGGCAGTAGAAGGGGCTCTGCCGATGGTGAAGGATCTACGGCAGGCTCTGCACGTGAACTGTCCATGGGTGGTGTTCAGCGAGGATCTTACGCAGTAGGTGTGTCTTCCGGGATTGAGTGCGTGGAGGTTGGTGTAGTCGTAGCGGTGGGTCCTGGGAGAGTCAGGGTTACAGGCACTGGTCGTGGTCGGGTCGTGGACAGGCGCAGACAACCTTGGCTTAGGCAAGCTTTCGGCGTGCCAGCGGCGTGCCTGCTTCGCACGAACACGCAGCGGCCACCATTATGCCAAGGCAGAGAAGAGCGTGCAAATTATGCCACCAAAATATCGTAAGGATTAACCTGCCACACCCGGTACAAAGGGAGCAGTTAAGGGGCACTGCCGGCGCGAACCCACAAGCAGGGCGGGCTCAAGGGCTGAGGCGAGGTGGTGCTGCTCGCGGAGCTGCTGGGGAGAGCGCTGGCCTGGACCGAAACCACTGTTTCTGACAATATGTTAAACCCTTAGGGGCAGATCTACAAGAAACTAACGCAGCGTGGTGTCGCAAGTCATTTTGCTGCGCTGCGGTTAGTGTCGAAGCACAGGGATGCGACATGTTTACAACAATATGTCGCATCTCTGTACTTCCCCCTGCGCTGGCGCACAAACAGCTGCAAAGATGCCTGCGTCGTGGGGAGATTGTTTTTGTGCAGGAAGGGGAAACTTATTGCACAAAATCAATAATGTGAGGTGATTTCCTCTTCCAATGCATGCTGTAGAATGCATCATGCATTGACAGAGAAAAAAAGAGGAGAAATGAAAAAATTCTTCTCGATGCACCTTGTTACGCCACCCCCAGGATTGCATCACATTCTGACGCATTTCCAAATGTACAATTCCTTGTAAATCTGGAAATCCATCAGTGGACATGGGTGTTGCGTGGGAACACCCACAGCAACACCCATGTCACGCCCCTAACATGCAAAGTGTTGTGTGAAAAGGGCGATATTTACAAGCACAGGTAAAGTAAATATCACATAGTAGGTTGCGCCGCCAGTGCGTCACGCAACCTGACGCACCGGCGGTGCAAGGGGCTTGTAAATCTGCCCCTTAGGGGCTTATTTACAAGCCGCTTGCGCCGCCAGTGTGTCACTTTCAATATGGGAAAAAGGGGCGTACCGGCATCGCAAGGGGCTTGTAAATAGGCCACGTATATTTGGGTTTCTGCCCTCCAAACACCCTACCAAATGAACCTTCACTGTGGTACCTCACTAAACTCCCCCTGACCCCGCAGCCAATTCATACGCACATATAGGAAGCCCCACGCAGCCCAGGACCAGAACACCTGAACAGCCCCATACACTTTCACCAACCCACCAGACACCTACGCTCTGCCTCACTCTCACTGGTACTCAGGCAAACGCACAGCAGGAGGTCGCTCATTCTCCTACATCACACCCACGTGGAGCGACCTCACTCAACACACCAGAGCCTCCTCCTCACTCCTTGAGTTCACGCAAGAAGCTGAAGACCTGGCTCTTCGTAGAAGCACCTTGGATACCTCACACCTAGACACCTGCCCCAGCGCCTGGATACCAGCTCTTGTGTGATTAGTGCGCTATACAAATCCACATAACAAGTAAAAGGCTAAAAAGTGGGAGGGGCTTGCAGTTCAGTGCGCTGCGCCTAGTAGAGAGGAGAGTGTATGGTGTAACGGCCAGACCGTCCGACTTTCTAACTGGGGAACCAGGTTCGAGTACAGCAAAGGCCTCAACATGCTGTGATTCTGAGGAAATCACTTAATCTCCCGGGCCTAAAAAACAGGAAAATTAATGTGTCTTTGTGTAATGTTCCTTGTGCTTATGAAAAGTGCTCCAATACCTTCGGGTGGCGTTTGCAATATATAAAAAAAACTCTAAAAACTCAGCGGCGGTTCCATAGAGGCGGAGGAGTGTTAGCCCCACCACAGTGCTGCAGAGAGTGAAAAATAAAATTGAAATAAATGATTATTTTACCATTTTATTTGTTGTTGCTCTCTGCTGAACGGAGTGTGGGGGCGGGGCTAGTGCGTCATTGCTGCTGATTGGCAGCAATGAGGAGTGGCCCCTTCGTTGGAAGTGTGCATGTTGTTTTGGCCGGCTAACTTCCTATCGCAGCCCGACACGCGATCAATGAAACCTCCCCAACCAGTGCCCTACTCCATCCAATCCAGACGCTTCACTCATGCTGCTGTGTGACGTCACCTAGCGCTCTGAGGCGTCTGGACTCAGGGACTGAGAGCATGGAGGACATGCTGCAGGATAAGGTAAGTAACTTTTATTATTTCTTTCATAGATGTTTATTTTAATGTGTTTTTTTGTAATAGTTTAATGTATGTGTGTTTTAATGTAGCACCCGCCCTACTGTATTTTGATGTCACCATCCGCCACTGCAAAAACTGGTTCCTACCTCAAGGGGTATTGCTTGTCATAAGAAGCACTGTCTGGACTACCCGCCTCTGGCACTTAGTGGCCGATGCGGTCCTGGGGCTAAGGCCTCAGGCTCGTGACTAGTTCTTGTACTATCCATGGACACCCCCCCCCCCCCAGTGCTTGGGGTGGTCCCTTTGAAGCTGGGCGGCATGTGCTGGGGTTTAGAGTAAGCTGGGGTTGAGTTCAGAGTCTTGGAGAGCTCACAATTTATCCCAGCATCACATCACATAACATGTGTATTTGTAAGCACACCCAGAAGGATATGTTTGTGCTGAATAACAGATGAGTACCCTGGAGTTGTTACCCAACTCCAGGGTACTCATTTTATCGACCTCAGATGGATGAAAGGCTGAGTGGACCCGCCGGGATTTGAACCTGTGACCATGAGGTCGAACACAGGCCCCTGCAGTGGGCGCATTAGTCCCCTGAGCCACCAGACTCGGCTTCCCTGTGTTGGTGTCTAGTGGCAGCACCCACGGGGGGAGGGGGTGTGAGGGGGTGTAGCAGCTCCTTAACAAGCAGTGAGGTCACTGGGAGACTGGAATGTGCACGTGCTGTGCAGGACTAGCGCTTCGGGGTCGTAGATGGGTGTTGCTAGTGAGAGAAAGGTTAATACATCCACTCGTGCTATGAGGTCTGTGTGCGCGTGTGTGGGTGTGTCTGTGTGTGTGTGGGTCAGTGAGCACATGTCATGGTAACTTTTACTCTATCTAAGGTATGAGTGTGTTTGTGAGTGTTATTCAGGTGAGCACATGCTAGCGACTGTCACTCAATCTAAGCTACAGGGTTGGGGGTGCGTCTGTCTGTCTGTGTGTCTGTGAGTCAGGTGAGCTCATGCCATGGTGACTGTCACTCAAACTGTTCCGGCTTCAGGCACAGTGAGAGAACTCAGGCATCTTTCTGTGCTCCTTGTGGCCATAACCACTGGCACCATGCAGCAATGGGAGGACGAATTATGCTGCAAGGTGGACCTCAGATGCCACAAGAAAAGGCACATTATGCGGCATTAAGCGGCGCCGTCTGGGGCTATTGTGTCACTATTTTCACATTTTAACACACGTCGACACAGAGGGTGCAACTTCAGAGGTAAAACAAAGGATGTTTAGGGAAGGGAGATGGGATTCAAAGTGTTATGTCCCAAGGAATGATTCCCACTGCCTCCAGAAGAAGAGTCTGTCTGATGCACACAATGTCGCGTTTACCTCTTTGCATTAATAAGCAGGCCTGCACAGAAGCAGCCGACGGTATATGGGTATGAGATGTGGGTCTCACTCCCAGGATCCAAGAAGAGCTCGAAGCTTGTGCATGTTTCTCCGGCCTTTCTGTGCCCTGCTGAAGTACCCTCTTCTTTGGATCAGTGCCTGAAACGTTGCATGCCTCCATAGAAAGAATAAGACACTGGGGGCAACATGACTTTCATCTTGTTTATACATTTAGATATGAAAGATTTTTTTACGCTTCCCCCTTAAGTCCTTCACGGGTCCATCGGCCTGGAGCAGTAATTCTTCCTGGACATGTTCACCTCTTAGCACATGTTAGTAGCCAGATGCGGCCACCAGCAGCCAATGGGTGGCCAGATACCTGTGTGAGCGTGCTTGTCACCAGGCTGCACTAAGAGGCCTATTTATGACCCACAACCGGGAGCAAGAGCGACGCAAACCGTAAGTCATACTTTTGAAGTCACGCAAAGCCACTTTGAGTGATTCAATGCGGCGCAAATTGCTCCATTGCGTTATTGTGCCTTGAGTAGGCGATCCCACGCAACTCCCATGATTTATGACACATTCCCAGATTTTCAAGACCCTGTAAACCTGAGAATGTGACAAAAAGATACAGCATCCCAAGGGGAGGCGTAACGAGGAGGGATATCTCAATTTCTCCAAATTGTTTCCTCTTTCTATGTGCAGCACACATACAAAGAGGAAAAAGACTCCCCGGATTTTTTTTGTGCAGTGAGGTGCCCCTTCCTGCACAAAAACAATCCTGCATGCAACACAGGCACCCTTGCACCATGGTGCAAGCATGCCGGCACTGGCGCTAGGCTGCCGAAACGGCATCAGCGCATGGGAAAACGACAGGAATGTGACATATTGGACAAATAGGTCAGGCAAACGTCACTTCAGAGGTCAGGCAAACGTCATTTCAGAGGTCAGGCAAACGTCACTTCAGAGGTCAGGCAAACGTCACTTCAGAGGTCAGGCAAACGTCACTTCAGAGCTCAGGCAAACGTCACTTCATGGGTCATAGAAAGAAGGCGCAGACACAGGTAGGGCTGGGCAGAGTGAGTCACATGAGGTTGGTGTGTTCCTGTGAAGGTTGCTGAGGTTGGGCTGAGTGAGTCACATGTGAGGTTGGTGTGTTCCTGTGAAGGTAGGTGGGGCTGGGGCAGAGTTAGATACATATCAGACGTATACATTCCTTTTAGAATAAATAAGTTTGGGGAGAGTGAGGTATGTTCCTCTGTTGGCAGGGTAGGGTTGCAGCAGCAGTTTACAGCCGCAGGGATGTTGCTAAGGTTACACAGATACAACAGTAGTTGCTATGACAGCAGAACTGTCACTCACATTACTCAGCTGTTTCGGGCACAGCTGGTACCGTAGCAGTGATCTCTCAGGGTATAGAAACCTTGAAGATTTTGCCCCTTTCGTTGTTATGATATCGCTCAGGTTACAGATATCCTGCAGACTCACTCCTCAGACAGGAGAATATTACCCCAGGGTACATAGATTTATAGGTTCAAATCTCTGATAGTTAAACTTCAGGTTATGTGTATTTTGGAAATGCAGCTGTAACAGCATCGCTCATGGATCACATATTTTGCATACTTAGGTGCTAGATAGTAGAACTATCACTCACTCACATTACACAGGTCTTGTAGGCTCAAGCGCTGAGTCAGCAGTGCTACTGCTCAGTTTGCACAGGCCTTGCATTCTGCAGCACACACAGAAAGAGGAATATGTCTCTAAGGAGCATTTCTGTGCAGGAAACAGTCCTGCCTGTAACGGAGGCACCCTTGCACCACGGTGAGGGTGCACGAGTGCTCGCATTGGTGCTAGGCTGCACACAGCGCGTTAGTGTAATGAGAGAGCAGAAATGCTCCAAATCTTTGATAGTATGGGGGATTCCTGCGCTCTTACTTTCATGTAACGCAGCACAGCAAGATCCCTTCTGTGCCATGTCGCATGAAATAATAGTAAATATGCCCGGGTTGTATGCGGACCTGCTGTTCAGTATTTGTAGCGGGATACCACCTTATTCTCCTGGCTCTTTCCAGCTACCAGGACTCCTAAAGCTTCTCCCACACTCCGGCCCCTCTAGCTTTCTAGAGGTGGAGCTGAGACTCCGAAGGCACAGTGTGCTCCGAGGAGCAGCTCCTCACCAGTGAAACTGAAGTGAAAGGACCACCAGGGCTCTAGCTTCAGGGAGGCTGTTTGGGGTGTTAATGTATTCTCAAGCACATAGTTGGGTGCAGGTGCTTCCAGTTGGGAATGGTGAGGTGTCTGCCAGATTTCACATGGGATTTTTACAAACACACACAGACAAAAAAAACACACACGCATGCACGCACGTGTGTATCAACACACACAAACACACGCACACACACACACACACTCTCTCTTCTCTGCTTAAAGTTCTTAAAACTGTTGATTATTTGACTACATACTGTGTTTTAAGTAACCCTAACAATCAGCGCTGCTCTCCCTTTCCACTGCCCTTAAGGCTCCCTCAGGCCGTGCTTCTCGGATAATGTATGTTATCATGATCTGACAGCGCGACTGTCGGGAATCCCCTCAATCCCACTGCCCAAGCTATTCCCCTGAGGGAAACATTCACTGCTTTGGAACATATTCAGCTATTTCTTTTAGGATTCCAGTAAATCAGCTGCTCTTTCATAAGCCTGTCTTTGGATTTTTGCGCACAGAGGGACTCGTGAGTACTAGAGTCCAGGGTTTGAGCTGTCACCGTCTGAACTGGACACGGCAGCCGCGATAGTGACTTTGGGGCATATTTATGAGAGCATTGCATCACGTTTGCACCAAGAAAAGTGGCCCACGCGTGACGCAGGGCTCGGAGTCAGATTTATGAATCCATGCACAGGCACATTTCGTGTACGGCAACGGAGTGCAAATCGCTGCGTCGCCTCGCTCCGCACTGGAGGCGCTCCATGGGTGCTGCGGGGGGTGCTCCCACACAACTCCTATCCTTTTTAAAGCATTTCCAGATTACAAATAAACCTGGGAATGCATCACAATTTTACACCTCCCCAGGGCAGGCGTAAGAAGGAGAAACATCTTTATGTCTCCTCACTCTTACCTCTTTCTATAGGCCTCATTTATGGAGTTTTGGAGCAGGGCACAGTGCAGGAAGGCATGTCCTTCTGAAGGCAGGTAGGCCTGGAGCAGAGCATCAAGACAGCAGGGGCCTATTTACTAGAATGTCGCGCAGTACAGCGCAGCAAGTCACCTTGCTGCGCGGCGCTGCCTTACAGGGAAAGGGTAGGAATGTGACTTATTTATGGCAATATCACACATTCCTGCCGTTGTGCAGCACTGGCACCCACTTGGCAGCCTAGCAACAACACAGCTGCCCTCGCCACATGGTGCACGGGTGCCTGCATGGCATGCAGGAATTTCTTTTGGGCAGGAGGGGCGCCTTCCTGCACAAAAACAATCCTGAGAGGCCTATTCCTCTTTCTATGTGTGGTGCAGAATATACAGCACCCATAGAGAGAGGAAGAAATGAGGAGAAATACAGATATTTCCCGTTGCTATGCCTCACCTGAGAAGCGTATCTTTTTGGCGCAGTCCCAGGTCTATCAGTTCGGGTAAATCTGGGAACACCCACGCGGCACCCATGGAACGCCTTCCCACAGCAGAGTAAGGCAACACAGCGATTTACGCTCTTTGCCTTATTCCAGACTTATCGAGCCACTCAGGGCTACGCAAAGTCTTGTACAACTATTGAAAAAGGTGTGTAGATTCGGCTGACTTAAATATTGTACAACCATTGAACTGTATTGTATAATTGCATTATATAGCGCTTTCTACCCTTGACAAGGCATCGAAGCGCTTTTTGGGCGAGTAGGACGCTACTCAGGAACCCACAAAGGATTAGTGGTGAATTAGTATATTGAAATATGAAAGTAATTTTAGTGGTGGATATGTTAGTCAGTTATATGGATTGAGAAGGATAGTGAAGGGATGGAAGAGGGAAAAAGGTTTGCATTTATATAGCGCTTGCTACCTCTGATGGGGTGTTGAAGAGCTTTTTCTGCGATTATATATGGATATGACACTAAAGAGTGTTGCTCATCATATGGACACTAGCATCCTGTGTTTTAATTCAAGGCAATATATTTATGGAAAATGCTCTGTAATTCACACATGCAGCATGGAATTATTGAAGCGTTTACAACCATCAATGAAGATTCTACGATGCAGAAAGTAAAGTTCACATATTGCCATTGTGCTCAATGAAGTAGCCTTCTGACTTGTAGTGACAGCTCCTTCCAATGTTAAAAGTGAACGCCCGATTCACCATCATCATAATATTCTTTATTCGATTTTATAGATAAATTCACAAAAGACGAATCATTTAATTTAAAAACAATATATAAAATAACAGTATCATAGTCATACATGTTTTAAAACTCCCACCAGAAAGCCCACCAGAAAAGAGCAGGTAAAAGGTGAACTCAACAACTGTAAATAAATGTAAGGCTGGCCTAACTTGGTTCAGATGACGAAGTGATAAAATTGTACCGTATATAATTGTTGCACAGCTAACTATATTTTGGGCAGAATATAACCATATGTAATGTATCATTAATAAAGACATTGTCGCAGTTGCAGGGGGGCAGGGGTATTTGGAACAACCCCGATTAAAAGGGACCAGTCAGTGAAATATCTTTAACCTAAAATGGGTCAGCAATCGGTGTTGATACTGACTTTTTTCACCAACAGGGCGTGTCACATGGAGTGCTTTGTTTGGGCAACATCTCCGCGTACTGACCTGAGCTTTTCCATAAGTGCCAACTCGACCCATTTTCCATCGGCACGAGTTATATTTGTGGTGTTAACAAACATATCCGGCCTCCCTATAGCCCGCATGTTACCTGCCACGGGCACCAGCCATGGGATCTGTAGGGGCTTGTCTGGCTGTAGGCTGTCTTGCAGGATAAATCTACTAAAGCCCAACTCCTTCTTTGTCCAGATCGTATTCTAAAGTTTTAGTGGGTTAAGTCAAAGCCAATCAGCTAAGTAATCCATACCTAGTTCTTTGTGGACAATTTCGTAAGGTGTGCTTTGGCAAACGCACAGGAGACTCTTTCAGAACTTATTTTCTACAACTTGAAGTGGAGCAACCTGGCCGTATCCTCAGATTCCGCTGCCATAACACACTCAGGGGATACATTTTGCCCTGTAGATCTCCAGAACCGATTGGATGTGGGTGCGCCCCAATTGGCGGTAAAAAATCCTGACATCAAATATAGCCCTGCTAAAAGAGGAAACATTTTGATTATTGAGCGAATGACAGTTAAGTGCAGAATCCAGTTGAACGCCGGTACTTGAACGTATCCACCCTTCTGATGTGCTGGCCATCTAAAACAGTTTCATTGTTTTGATTTTTGATGGGCCGAGGTTCATGACATGTGATTTAGAAAAATTAGTGGATAGGTCAAGACTATTCATAAAATGAATAAAAAGGGAGAGAAGCTAATTTAGGCTTTTAGCAGTGCAGGCCATTGAAACTGTGCCGTTTGCATATAATGGGACGGCCACCAACTCTGGGGACATCAACACCCGCAACAGTCAAGACCTGCTCTAAGCTGTTGATATAAAATATAAATAGAAAAGGAGCTAAAATGCAACCCTGTCATACCCCTCTCTGCAGTTTAAAGTGCTCAGTACATTCCCCATTGGGGCCAAACCTAACGCCGGCGGACAGGCCATTGTGAAAGTCACGCAAAAAGTTAATTAAAACAATATCAATATCCATCTGTTCCATCACTGACCAGAGCATAGAGGGACTGACTCTATCAAAGGCCGAGCTAAGGTCCATGAAGGCCAGATGGATGCCCCCGTCTCGGCCTCGGCATACTTGCAGGTTAAAAGATAGAGGTTCAAGGTCTGTTCTATTGCTCCCCGTCCAGGACGAAACCCGTACTGAAGGTCAGACTTAAAGCCTCGCTCCTCGGCCCACTCCGTGAGGCAATTTATTAAATTCCTGCCAATAATTTTCACCTTCGAGTGTTAGACCCGGCCCTCGTACCATAGCCATCCCTGTCCTCGCACCACATAACCTGATCCCTGGACCTCACACAGCCCCCGAGCCCACGGCCTAGCCGATCCTTCCCACCAGAACACACACACACCCGACCCGGACTTCCCTGTCCGTGGCCTTCCTCCTTTCGGCCACACCGGGCCCGCGTGCCCACTTCAGGCACCATGATGGCCGCCCGGCCCCAGCGCGACCCTGGCCTAGAGGCGCCACTCCGGCTGGGGGACATCGCGCTCCCATTGGGATGAGAGAGGGAGGAGCAGTTTCCATCGCACCTCTGAGCTTCCCTGGGAAGGTGGGTTTTGATCGGCCCGCCGGCCTCCCCCGAGGGCTGGCTCCACGCCTGCTGGGTGTCTGGGACTCCTCCCGACCCGGCCCTGAAAGGATCAAAAGACAATGGCAGGAAACCCCGACAAGCGACCCCCAGGTGACAAGACCCCTGCCTGCACAGACTCCGGACATCAAAGAGGGGTCGTCCTATAACAAGGGGTGCTCTGGGACTGTCCGGCAGATTCGCCTTTGGAAACAGCTGAGCCCTACTGAGTGACTCGCGGCTCCCTGAAGATCGTAAGACCTCCGAACTTGTGCTTGAGCCCTGCTGAGTGACTCGCGGCTCCCTGAAGATAGTAAGACCTCCGAACTCGTGCTTGAGCCCTGCTGAGTGACTCGCGGCTCCCTGAAGATAGTAAGACCTCCGAACTCGTGCTTGAGACCTGCTGAGTGACTCGCGGCTCCCTGAAGATCGTAAGACCTCCGAACTTGTACTTGAGCCCTGCTGAGTGACTCGCGGCTCCCACAGACTCTCTTGGTCCCGCCGGACCCCAACGACGACAAGCGTATCCCCCAGCTCGAGGATTGTGAGCTGTGCGCCGGGTGCGCTCCTGCATTTGATCCATATCCCCAAAGACTGTCCCGCTACCTCCTACACCCCCTCCAAGACTCTGACAGCCCGTGCTCCACTTGTATATATTTGCCTTGCTGATCATAAAGATCCTACAACTCCGATCTGATAAAGATTTATTCTTAAGAACTCCCGGTGTGGTGTCTCTTTGTCGTGTGGTGCCGAGTGTATGATCCTAGATATGAGATTCCTCCCCTGAGGAGTCTCCCGCCAGTGCCCGGCTACGATACCTCGTGGGTTGGTCTCAGGATAGTCAGGGCCCCCCTCCGGGCTCCTCTGAGGTCGCCTTCTAACATTGGTGGCAAGCGACGGGATTCGGGCCCATAATCTAGAGATCGTACCGTGAACGGCTGACGCACTACCGACAAAGATGGCAGAAGGAAACGCCGTGGTTCTCACAGAAAACGACACCAGTACCGTGTTCCAGGCGGAACAACTGGAGGAGTACACACACAGAGAATTGAAGCAATTCTGCAAAGAACTCAAAATCGCTACCACTGGTCTCAACACCAAAGAAGATATGCAGAAGGCACTAAAAGCTTGGGTGGATTCTGGAGCCCCCCGCCCAGAAGGAGCGGTGGAGCCCCCCGACGAAGCTGGACCCTCCCAAGGAGAACGCAGCAGCAACCAGGTGCGAAGCTTCGTACCAGACGGGGGCCTATCCCCAGAGGAACTCGCAGACAGAGAAAGAAGTCGCCATCACAAACTCGAATTAGCCAAACTCAAAATCGAGGGCGAGTTGAAATTAGCCGAGAAAAAGCTAGCAGTGGAACAGATGCGGGTGCAAGGAGAACTAGAAGAGAAGAAACTCCAACGGGAACACGAAGGAAGGAGACTTCAACTGGAGCACGAACGCAGCTTGAAGGAAATGGAGCTAAAAGCAAAAAGCGAAGAAGCGCGGCCCCCGGGGAACCGAGAGGCGGCCTCCCCGGCGGAGCAGAAGGTCCACATCCCCAAGGATGTGGTCAAAGAATATTACAAAAACGATGACATTCAACAGTGGTTCAGGGCCTACGAGGTCGCCATGACCTCCCATCGGGTCCCGCAGAAGGATTGGGGGGCCGGGTTGTGGGGACGATTCCTGAGCGAAGGGAGAGACACCCTGCTCGACCTACCAACCTCCATGCAGACCTCCTACGACCACATGAAAGAGGCCCTCCTCACAAGGTACGGCCTTACCCCGGAGATGTACCGCCAGCGGTTCCGGGACTGCAGGAAGATCCCGGGCACCACCTGGGTGGAATATGTGAAATTCTTCAGCCGCGCATTCGATGGGTGGATCAAGGGCAGCAAGGTAACCACCCTAGAAGAATTAACCGACCTTATGTTGTGGGAACACCTGGCTGCGAACTGCTTTGTGGAACTGCGCCAGCATCTGCTCGACAGCAAGCTCACGGATCCGAGAAAGCTGGCTGTCGAGGCGGATCGCTGGACCAACACCCGGGTCTCCCGGGGCCCTGTAGGAGAGTACCCCCGAGCCAGTCAGGGACCACCCCGCCAGAGAGGGGGGGGAACCAGGGAGGGCAGAGAGAGTCCCAGTCCAGTCCCCCGAAGACCCAACCTCCGCCTTTCCCGGCACCCCCACCAGCTGTATCCGGCCCCCCCCTGAGACGGGGGCACCGGGTGACCATCATTTGTTTCCGTTGTCAGAAGCCCGGGCATTACGCCAACGACCCTGAATGCCCCATGGCCCCACACACCACCCAGGCAGCACCCCCCGCTAGACAGATAGCCAATGTAGCACTGGGGGAGGAGGTTGAGGAGACCGCAGAGTGGGAACCCGCAGCCATGGCCCTAGTATCCTTAGGAGATAGAGAAATGGTCCCTGGAAGCCTCTTGCCCTCCAACACGAAGAAATATGGGCAGCTCGTAACGATCAATGGCCACCAAGTAGAAGCCCTCCGTGACACCGGGGCCAGCATCACCGGTGTCCTCAGTCATTTGGTCAACGAAGACCAGGTCCTCCCCAACGTCTTTTGCCCGGTCATTTCCGCTGACAACACGGAAAGTCTGTGTAAAGTAGCCCTGGTGCCTTTTGAATGGGGAGGGGTGGTCGGTAAACTGAAAGTCGCAGTGAGAACCTCCAAGCCAGTCGACTGTCTCCTGGGGAACGACCTGGAAAGTTCCCCCTGGAAGCAAGTCAAGCGCAAGACCCACCTAGGGATGATGGGTCTCCCTGAGTGGGTGTGCGCCACCACCCGATCCATGGCGGCCCGACTGACCCCCCTGGGGGAAGTCGATGACGCCCCGACCACTGAAGATAGGATGGTCCCCACCGAGGGTCCCCACATCCCCCCACAAGAAGGGTCGGTCGCCAGTGACGAACCCCCACCTTCCGACTCCGCACAGGTCACCGAGTTAGGCGATCTGCCCGAATTGGCCCAGTGGCGCCACGAGGGGGGCCCCTCCCGAGAGGAGTTCTGCCGAGAGCAGGCTACCTGTCCTTCCCTGGTCGGGCCCCGGCAACAGGCAGAGGCCCAGGCCGCGGGCGACCAAACTGGAACGCACCGGGTGTATTGGGAGAATGACCTTTGTACAGCGAGCAGAAGTCGGTGGAGCTAGGATCCGCCCGGGTGCTGGTGGTACCCCTACGCTTCCGAGACCTCCTCCTGGGCTTGGCCCACGACGTTCCACTCCCAGGCCACTTGGGCCAGGACAAAACCTACAGTCGCCTCGTGACTCACTTCTACTGACCCAGAATGAAAGCAGATGTAGAAGTCCACTGCAAGTCCTGTCCCACGTGCCAGGCCAGTGGGAAGAGCGGAGGAAAGCGCAAGGCTCCCCTCCAACCCTTCCCTGTCGTCAGTACCCCTTTTGAGCGGGTCGGGATCGACATCGTGGGGCCTCTGGACCCCCCAACCTCCCAAGGGCACCACTTTATACTCGTCCTGGTGGATCATGCCACCCGATGCCCGGAAGCCATACCCCTGCGCACCGTCACAGCCCCCGTGGTGGGCCGGGCGTTGATGGGAATCTTCTCCCGTATGGGTTTTCCCCGCGAGGTCGTGAGCGATCGCGGTACGAACTTCATCTCCAGATACATGACGTCCTTGTGGCAACAATGCGGAGTGTCCTACAAATTCACCACCCCGTACCACCCCCAAGGAAACGGCCTGGTAGAGCGGTTTAACCAGACTCTGAAGGGGATGATCGCGGGCCTGGAAGAGCCCCTCCGGCGTAAGTGGGACGTCCTGCTCCCCTGCCTCCTGTTCGCCTACCGAGAAGTTCCCCAGAAATCCTTGGGGTTCAGCCCCTTTGAGTTACTCTACGGGCACCCCGTCTGGGGGCCCCTCAGCCTGGTCAAGGAAGGGTGGGAGGCGGTGCCCCGAGGCCACCCCCGAGATGTGTTCCGATACGTCCTGACCCTCCGAAACCAGACTAGGAAGTTCCGAGAGATGGCCGAGGCCAACCTGGAGGCGAGCCAGGAAGAGATGAAGCGCTGGTACGACCAGAATGCCACTCTGGTCGAGTTTCAGCCGGGCCAGCAGGTATGGGTCATGGCCCCCGTGAAACCCTGCGCCCTCCAGGATAAATGGACCGGGCCCTTCAAAGTGGTTGAGCGGAAGAGCCAGGTCACGTACTTGGTGGACGTCCAGTCACCACGGGACCCCCTCCGGGTCCTCCACGTGAACCGCCTCAAGCCCCACTTTGTGCGGACGGAGCTGAGCCTCCTGCTGGCCACTGATGACGGGTCCGAGGAGGAGTCGGATCCCCTCCCTGATCTCCTGTGCACCAAAGAGAAGGACGGCTCCGTAGAGGGAGTGAACCTCTCCCCATCCCTCACTTCCCAGCAACGTGAGGATTGCCGCCAGCTCCTAGGGCAGTTTTCCGACCTCTTCTCCTTGGTCCCCAAAGTCACCAACTGGTGTGTCCATGACGTGGATACCGGAGACAGCCCGCCGGTGAGACACCGAGCCTACCGAGTCCCTGCTCGGGTCCGGTCCTGCATTCAAGCCGAGGTCTCGAAGATGTTGACCTTAGGAGTGATCGAACCCTCAGACAGTCCCTGGGCCAGCCCTGTGGTCCTGGTCCCGAAAGCAGCTGTCCCCGGTGTCGCCCCAGAACTCCGCTTCTGCGTGGACTACCGGGGACTCAATGAAGTCACCCGAGCCGATGCCCACCCCATTCCCCGAGCCGACGAGCTCATTGACCGACTCGGGGCTGCTCGGTTCCTCAGCACCATCGATCTCACCTGCGGTTACTGGCAAATTGCGCTCACAGAAGGAGCCAAGGAGCGGTCCGCCTTCTCCACCCCGGATGGGCACTATCGCTTTCGCGTGATGCCCTTCGGGATGAAAAATGCCCCGGCCACCTTCCAGCGACTGGTAAATATAGTCCTGGCCGGGCTGGAAAAATTCAGCACTGCCTATCTAGACGATATCGCAGTTTTTAGTTCCGAATGGAGTGAGCACCTCCAGCTCCTCCGGAGGGTGCTAACCTCCCTGCGCCAGGCAGGCCTCACCGTGAAAGCCAGCAAGTGCCAGATTGGGCAAGGTTCGGTAACCTACCTGGGGTACCAGGTCGGAAGCGGCCAGGTCGCCCCTCTACAGCCCAAAATCGACGCCATCCTAGCCTGGGAACCCCCCACTACCCAAACGGAGGTCCGAGCCTTTCTGGGCCTCACGGGCTACTACCGGAGATTCATCCGGGGGTACGGCAGCCTCGTCGGTCCCCTCACGAGACTCACGTCCAAGAAACAGCCCAAGAAAGTACAGTGGACCCCTGCCTGCCAAGAGGCGTTCGATGCCCTGAAAGCGGCCATGTGCACTGCCCCCGTCCTCCAGGCCCCCGACTACTCCAAGGAGTTTGTGGTCCAAACGGACGCCTCCGAGCATGGATTTGGGGCCGTCCTGTCCCAGGTGAATGACCAAGGCCTAGACCAGCCCGTAGCCTTCCTCAGCCGAAGGCTGTTGCCCAGAGAACAGAGATGGAGCACCATCGAGCGCGAGGCGTTCGCCGTAGTCTGGGCCCTCAAGAAGTTACGCCCTTACCTGTTCGGCACCCATTTCAAGGTCCAAACCGACCATCGCCCCTTGCGATGGCTCGTGCAGATGCGAGGAGAAAACCCCAAGCTACTGCGGTGGTCAATCTCCCTCCAGGGGATGGATTTCACCGTGGAACATCGCCCTGGTACTGACCACGCCAACGCCGATGGCCTCTCCCGGTTCTTCCGCCTCAGCGAAGAGAACCCCCAAGAGGATGGGTAGTTCTCTCCGGCTTTCAGCTGGGGGGGACGCATGTTAGACCCGGCCCTCGTACCATAGCCATCCCTGTCCTCGCACCACATAACCTGACCCCTGCACCTCACACAGTCCCCGAGCCCACAGCATAGCCGATCCTTCCCTCCAGAACACACACACACCCGACCCGGACTTCCCCGTCCGTGGCCTTCCTCCTTTCGGCCACACCGGGCCCACGTGCCCACTTCAGGCACCATGATGGCCGCCCGGCCCCAGCGCGACCCTGGCCTAGAGGCGCCACTCCGGCTGGGGGACATCGCGCTCCCATTGGGATGAGAGAGGGAGGAGCAGTTTCCATCGCACCTCTGAGCTTCCCTGGGAAGGTGGGTTTCGATCGGCCCGCCGGCCTCCCCGAGGGCTGGCTCCACGCCTGCTGGGTGTCTGGGACTCCTCCCGACCCGGCCCTGAAAGGATCAAAAGACAATGGCAGGAAACCCCGACAAGCGACCCCCAGGTGACAAGACCCCTGCCTGCACAGACTCCGGACATCAAAGAGGGGTCGTCCTATAACAAGGGGTGCTCTGGGACTGTCCGGCAGATTCGCCTTTGGAAACAGCTGAGCGCTGCTGAGTGACTCGCGGCTCCCTGAAGATCGTAAGACCTCCGAACTCGTGCTTGAGCCCTGCTGAGTGACTCGCGGCTCCCTGAAGATCGTAAGACCTCCGAACTCGTGCTTGAGCCCTGCTGAGTGACTCGCGGCTCCCTGAAGATCGTAAGACCTCCGAACTTGTACTTGAGCCCTGCTGAGTGACTCGCGGCTCCCACAGACTCTCTTGGTCCCGCCGGACCCCAACGACGACAAGCGTATCCCCCAGCTCGAGGATTGTGAGCTGTGCGCCGGGGACGCTCCTGCATTTGATCCATATCCCCAAAGACTGTCCCGCTACCTCCTACACCCCCTCCAAGACTCTGACAGCCCGCGGTCCACTTGTATATAATTGCCTTGCTGATCATAAAGATCCTACAACTCCGATCTGATAAAGATTTATTCTTAAGAACTCCCGGTGTGGTGTCTCTTTGTCGTGTGGTGCCGAGTGTACGATCCTAGATACGAGATTCCTCCCCTGAGGAGTCTCCCACCAGTGCCCGGCTACGATACCTCGTGGGTTGGTCTCAGGATAGTCAGGGCCCCCCTCCGGGCTCCTCTGAGGTCGCCTTCTAACACCGAGTCTATAAGGGAAATGGGTCTGAAACAGGCCGCATCTGATCTGTTGCCCTTTTTAAAGACAGGAACCATTATAGACTGGGACCATGTAGAAGGAAGATGACTAGAAGCAGCAGTATTTAAATGCAGTGTCAGTATCGGGGACCACAAGTCTATACAATCTTTGTATAGGTCACCGCGCACCCCATCAGGCCCTGGTGCCTTATTTGAAGGCAACTGAGAAATGGCAGCTCTGACCTCCGTCAGGCTGAAGGTTAAGTTACACTCTGTCTGGAGACCTTCTGCAGGCTCCAACTTGTCATCAAGGCTATAAACGGCCCTGAAGTGATCCACCCAGGCCTGAGATGGGATGGTACATGCCTGCTTGGTAAGCTGGTCTTCCTGAAACAGGGATGAGATGATGACAACCCAGAAGGCTTGAAGTACTGGGTATTTTAAGCCCAGCGGTGCAGGGGAACACACCCTATGACTTCTGGGTTCTTCCTGTTTCAGACCTACAGAAACACAGAGTCTTCTGGGTGAAGTCAACGATCAGTTTATTGGCTGCAGACCAATTACAGGCGTCCTAGAAGTACAACAGCGTGTATGTTCTCAGGAGACTGTTAAAAATCACAGAAACGGGCTTCCTCTTAAATACAGATTTTCCTGCCTCAGGCATACATTCTTGGGTTTATGGCATGGTCATTCAAAGTGTACATTACAAACGAAAAAGCAGAGTCATGATGACCATCCCACATTCCAGTGAAGCCAGCCCGCAATTATTTACACAGTAAAGCTCAGATCCCACATCAGATATCGATAGGCCCCAATAAACATGAGCCTCTCCTGTTTTGGGAAACAAGCCATAAAGCAGGAACAGCAATGTGTGAAAGAGATTAGCCGGAGGCTTGTGTAGGATGAAAAGACTTTATGGTGTGTCAAGCCCTGATGCTAATCACAGGTGGCCAGGGGACGGGGAACTCGTGAGACCAGTTTGACCTGGGGCAGCGGAGCCAAGCTGCCCAGGTCACAGAAAAGTCAAGAAAAGGCACATGTGCTCTAAAAGGCCCGTTTTCGCTTCATGCTATATAGCCTATGTGAGGGCAACCATAAGATGGCCACCGATACAAAATGGAACCCACGCAGTGATGTGAAATAACGTATACACAGTGCATTCATAGCTAAAACGTTACAGAAAGCACTCGTACATACCGCATCAACCATTCGCGGTACACTATTACCGAGATAGACAGGGGTAGGGCCCTGTCTCCTACGCGGTCCCAAATTCTAAAGTACGACAGACCCTCCTTTTGCCCTTACATAGGCAATAACTATGCTCATTTCAATCCGAGTCTAGGTCAATGTTCACAAAGTCATGGAGATGTTGCTGTAGCATCATCCTATTACTTAGCTCGTCCCTCGATACAGGTTTCCTTACACATAATGTAGCACAGAGGCCACATATCGCAGGAGCACACTGTATGCACAGACAGAACAGGAAAAGGATGGCTAAGATCATTCCAATGACCATCAGAACTTTCCAACCCCAGGCAGATATCAGTTCCCAGAACCACCCCACCAGTGACCATTCTCCTTTATCCATGTGTATGGACTCAGATATTTTATGTAGTTTGGAGATGGCTTGATAAACTGTTGGAGCGTTGTCTGGTATGAAAATGCAACAACTGGATTGGATAACCTTACATACCCCACCACGGTCTGCAAGTATGACGTCTAGAACCATGCGGTTCTGCAAAGTCATGAGGCGATCCGCTTGGAGCTCAGCTGTCAAATTACCAAGGGCACCAGCCGTAACATTAACAGTGGATTCAACCACACGAGTCAGCTGTCTCAGATTCCTACTATTGACCATAGGTCCCCAAAACGGCAGGAAGCCCAAAAAGAAATCTCCCGCTTCCTGACCGGCAGTATCCTCCTTACTAATCACGCCTCTCACAACTCTGGTCTTGTGATAGTCGGAGGCGGCAGTAAATGTTGGCGGTAGCAGATTTGCGATATAACATGTGCCCGAGAAGTCAGGGGGCAACCATGTGTATGCTCGGTCATTGCAGATAAAATATGTACCCTTGGCAGCCAAAAACGCTGGGGAAAACTGTGACGGAAAAGTGTACGTTTCAGTACAGTCACTTCTTCCCAGTTGAGCTCTAGGATTCTGACCATTACCTTGCAAACAGAACCGACCTATGTGGGGTACGACCCAGATTGGGGATGAAATTTTCCGCTGTCTTTCACCCAGACTAATACTATACCCCGTCGCGTTCCACCCTACATAAGCTCTCAGCTCTTCTTTGGGAATGGATGAGTATGCATCGATATCTCTACTCATATCAGCAACTCCTTTCACTAAAGCTTTGTTATTGGTGCTAGGTCTGATGGAACGCGGTTGTCGCGGGGAGTAGGCGTCTAGAGCATGGAGAAACATCGTCTGGAATGCCCATGACGATCCATTGTAACTATACGGCAGCACCAGATAGGGAATACCCTTATTAATGGTATGCGGCATCAAACCGCACACCCAACAATTCGTCGTATTCATGACTAGTTGGTGCTGGTGCAGGAGTTGAATAAACGAGTTATTCACAAACTCAGATCGTCTAGCTTGTTCATGTTCAGGCAGAGGGTGAAAAGAGTGTGAGGAGATAGTAGGAGGAGGTGTAGGCTGTACAGTGGGTGCAATGGGCTCTTGAGAGGAGAAGAATACAAATCCTACAGTAAACACTACCATACTACATAATACAAACAGGCATAATAATACAAAACGTTTGCGTGTCATGATTTTACACATTCTTGTTTTAAAGTTCATTTCCTCAGTGAGTCTCTCCATCTTACAAAACTCCATCCTCTAATCGTGCCGCTCGCAGCGGGTGAGTATCTTCTGCTAAGGAGTACGCCTGTCAGTCCAGGGAACGCCCTAGACCAACCAGAACCGTCGACCTAACGTCTTCGGCCTGTACCCCAAAGTCTTGGCACCGCGACCCTGCGGCTGAACCCGGATGGTGGTTCGAAAAACAAAAATCAAGAAAGTCCTTCAGATGGGAGAGCTCTGGTTATCAAAAAATAAAAAGGTAAGGGAAAAGAATATTTATTTGTCCATAGGCCTTGGTCTCAAATTATAGCGGAGACGGCCAGGTACTGTTTGATCTTGGAACAAGAGTTCAGGCTCTGTAGTGTCCAATCGAGCTGACGGTGGCACAGCTTCTTGCAAAATATCGTCACTTTCCTGCGCTGAAGCTGTGCCTTTTATGCGTGCATCACTGAACGGCACAAAACGAGGTACAGTGTCTGCTTCAGAGTCTGCGATACCCTCCTTGACCCACTGGTCATACGGCAGAGGCAAAGGGATCCTCTTCACGTGGGCGCCGTGGATCCAGTTCTTCTTCCCCTTCACTCGAACAGCTGATCTTGTCGACAGCAGCACGAGGTGAGGGCCAATCCAGCGGGGCTCCTCGTTGGTCTTCCGCTGAAAATTTTTCACGAGGATCCACGTGCCTGGTTCAATAGGGTGTCCAGGAGCTTCAGAAGCCGGGGGGAGAGTATCATGCACCTGTTGGTGTAAAACACGCAGTTTAACTGTCAATTCGTGCAAGTAATCAAACAGTACCGGATGCTCGATTTCACTGAATTTCATCGGTCTTGGCACACCCCATACATTAGCCGGGCGGCCAAAAACGACCTCGTAGGGACTAAGTCCCACTCGTGAGTGTACGGTCATTCTGGTGGACAGGAGTGCTAGAGGCAGAGCGTCAGGCCATTTAAGACCTGAGCTCGCTTGGATTTTGGCCAGCTTGAGCTTTAGAGCGCCATTGTAGCGCTCTACTAATCCAGCTGATTGGGGTGATTTGCAGCGTGGAACTTCTGCCTTATACCTAGTCCCTCACACACATTCTTCATCACTTTACCCACAAACTCACTTCCATTATCACTCCACACCATTCTCGGCATTCCAAACCTAGGGAAAAATTCCTTCACAAGGGCTTTGGCTGTGGATAGAGCAGTGTTATCTTTTAGAGGATAGGCCTCTATCCATTTTGAGAAAGCGCAAACAACCACCAATACATATTTCAGGTTGTTGCATCTTTCCATGTGGATAAAATCTAGCTGCAAAACTTCAAATGGATATGATGGAGGCGCAAAATGACCAGCTGGAGTTGGGGTTCCCCTACCAGGGTTGTACTTCAAGCATACCATACAATTCTTGACCACATTCTCTGCACACTTAGGAATTCCAGCATTCTGCCATACTGGAGCCAACAACTTACAGATTCCTTTCGTACTGATGTGTGCCATTCCATGTGCCATCGTAACCACTGGAAGCACATATGCATCAGGTAACAACCATCGCCTATGTTCTGACAAATCAATCCAACAACCATTCTCATCCAACTTACCCATACTTTCTCTCCACTTGCTTAACTCTTTCTCTGTGGCTTCAGCTTGAAGGGACTTTACACTCTCTATTGTGTTTTCACACATTCCAACATCACCAACCCATCTGGCAGGGCCTGCAACATACATTCGAGTCTTTACATCTTTTGCTGTTTCTTTCGCGGTTTCATCAGCAAACGCATTACCACGGCCAACATCATCAGTGATTTTCTTGTGCGCACTGCATTTCATAATCGCAACTTGCAACGGTAGGGTCAGTGACTCAAGGAGATCATTCACCAACTTGCCATTCTGAATCTTAGCTCCATGCGAAGTCAGGAACCCACGTTCCTTCCACAATCACCCAAAACTATGAGCCACGCCAAAGGCGTACTGGCTGTCCGTGTATATATTCACTCTCATACCTTCAGACAACACGCATGCTCTCGTAAGGGCAATCAATTCTGCTGCTTGAGCCAAATTTTGTGGCACACGCGCAGTTTCAACAATCGTGTGCAAAGTCGTGATAGCATATGCAGCAGTCGTATCACCATTCGGAAGCTTAAAACACAAACCATCCACCCATAAAGTACCATCACACTCAGTCAGGGGAGTATCCTTGAGATCTACTCTCCCTTTTGTTTCTTCCTCTGTTCTGAACAGACAATCATGTTGCTCAATCTCATCTAGGTCTGCTGGGATTGGTAATAGTGTAGCTGGATTCAACGTGTTACATCTCTTTATGTGTATGTGATTTGCTAACAGTGTCAGCTCATAACCAGATAATCGCGCACTAGTTAAGTGCTGCGTCTTGGTCCTGTTTAACAATGTGCCCACAGCATGTGGAACCATAACAATCAATGTGTTATCCATTACTAGTCCAGCAGACTGTCGAATAGACATGGCTGCAGTGGCTGTGGCTCTCAGACAACTTGGCAATGCCCTCGCTACAGGGTCCAAGGTTGATGAAAAATACGCGCATGGACGCGGTCTGTCGCCAAAAGGCTGTGTTAACACTGATAATGCACAACCATCTTTCTCATGAACATACAATGTAAAAGGCTTGCTGTAGTCAGGGGTACCCAACACAGGAGCTGAACATGATGCATTACGCAATTCCAAAAAACTCTTCTGGCACTCTTCAGACCATGGGATAGGATTCGGTGTGTCTTTACATGTTAATGCTAACAAAGGTTTTGCCAACAAAGAAAAACTTGGTATCCAATGCCTACAGTATGAAGTAATGCCCAAGAAAGCACGCACTTCTCTCTGTGTTCTTGGCACACTCAACTGTGCAATGGCTTGAATTCTTTCTGGGGTCAGTTTCCTTCCCTCCTTCGATAAGAGATGACCTAAGTAGGTCACTTCTTGTCGACAATATTGCAGCTTCGTGAGAGACACTTTGTGATGAAAGGCAGACAAATGACGCAACAATGACAAGGTAGCGTTTTTACAAATCATTTCAGTGTCTGCGGCGATTAGTAAATCGTCGACGTACTGAATGAGGATAGCGCCACTGGGTAAAACCAGTGCATCAAGCTGCGCCTTTAAAGCCTGACTGTATATTGATGGACTCTCACAGTAGCCCTGGGGAGCGCGTTGAAAGCGGAAGCTTCGACCTCCTAAACTGAAGCCAAAAATGTCTCTGCTCTCCTCTGCAATTGGGATGCTAAAGAAAGCATTCTTCAGATCAATCACTGAGAACCATGCAGCGGAGGCTGGAATCATGGTTAACAAGGCAGTTATATCAGGGACAACTGGAAACTGTGGTACAACAATCTTATTAACCTCTCTAAGATCAATCACAAATCTGTAAACAGGTGGCTGTGAAGGGTCCGTTAGTTTTAAGACAGGTAAAACAGGACTATTACAAACGTTGCCTCTTGTCTCTTCAATTACGCCCTTCTTAATCAAATCGTTGACAATTTCTAACAACGCTTTCTGACCTTCATTGGAGATCTTATACTGGGGAATACGTGGCAATCTGACATTGGCTTTTAAAGTGACCACATATGGCGGTATTTCCAAAAGACCCACATCATTGGGACCAGTAGCCCAAAGGGCATCCGGAAGGGATGACAATTCAGGTGGCATTGTATTTTTAGACAAATACATCGGGGAAATCACTTTCTTACCTAATGTAAGTTGTACTCCTGAAGGAGAACAATATAGCGTGGCATGCAATCTTTTCAGCAAATCTAAGCCTAGCAAATTTTCACCACAACCTGTTGTTAGAATGAGGGGTGCTTTTAGCTCGCAAGGTCCAACAGAAAGTGACATAGGACTAGAAATCGGGTTCTTAACTGGGGCGCCAGAAAAACCTACTGAGACATTCATTTCGCCAGACAAAGGCGCGCCAGGGAGTTTTGAATGCATAATTGAACTCTTCGCAGCACCAGTGTCCAGCAGAAAGGGCTCCGTTACATTTGCTGTAGTTACTTTAACATAGGGTCCGCTCTGATCCACTGGCACTGAAACAACTCCCTCTCTCTGTCTACGGCTGCCCTAGTAATCATCATCTTCTACGTTACCATCTTCTGCATAATAATCATTACTGTAGTACTGAGCTGTATTACCAGTCGCGTTGGCTTGCTGATCAAAGCTATTCATGGTATTTTGAGGCGGAAGAGGACGCGCGTTCTGGGGAACATTTCCACGCCCTCTACCTCTAGAAGCTTGCTGACCACCTCTACCTCTGGCGCCATACGCATTACTGTTACGCTGCATCAATTTAGGGCAACTATATTTAAAATGACCTTCCTCTTTGCAATATGAACATTGATTGGGACCTACAGGGATTCGTGGTTGATAATACCCATTCATTTGCTGATTATTCTGAAACTGTTGGGGCTGCTGATAGACACCTTGTGTTTGCCTATAATTATTCTGTCCTCCACGTGGTGGATAAGCCTGCTGCAAGAGGACTTTTGTCTTTAGTTCTTTCGTTTTCCTATCTGTTCTATCCTTCTCATCTTTGTCTCTATTCTCATAATACTGTGCAGTAGCCAGTATTTGCGCTGAAGAGGAAACAGCCCAAGAACTTTCTGAGTCTTTAAGTTTCTTACACAACTCGGGGAGTAGATTCTGTACAAATTTATCGACAAATAACCGTTGGCCACCTTCAGTGCTCATGTCTTGACCACTGTGGTCGATAAACGTTTCTTCAAACCTGGTGAAAAAATCAGACACTGTCTCATCTTTCTTCTGCTTACATGCAGATAGTTTGTCCCAATTTACGCGCATCGCGGGCATTATGGTCTTCATGTAGTTAATAATTCTACCAGGGAGCGCTGCTATGAGGGGCTCAGGTTTTGCACCACCAACTTGTCTAGCGTCTGCAGCGACGATATTAGCCCATGTGTCACCCAATTCTGCAGCGTGATCTACATTACGAATGGATCCCCATAAAGGCTGCGGGACAACATTCCCAAACAGCATATCTATGTCGGCTAGATTCATTACACATGATTCTGCAGTTTGGGACAACTCCTTATAATATCCTGCAGGGTTCTTACGGGGATCAGGCAATGTCTGTTTAAGTGCTAACACCTCAGATCGCTTCCATGGAACATGCACCCACACACGCTGAAAATGTGCTGGAGCAGCAGCAATACCTTGAGCGGCATTAGCCGCAACGGCTTCTTTCCATACCGGAGGGACTTCTCTCATAGGGTATTGTCGCGCTTTTCCCTTCTTCCCCACAGGGAATTCCTGTTCGAACAATGATTGCTGACAATCCCCATTTCTGAGGGACAGTAAAGTTGCAACTGCTTTATCTACATTGGGGCCCACAATTATACCTGTTCCGAAATCAAATCGCACTCGACACAATTCCTGTGGGTTTGGGTTTGCACCCTGATCCTCCAATTCCTCACAGAGGAATTCACACATTTTATCAAAGACATACCTCTGTTTTGGGGCATCCCATTGGTGAAAAACAATAACAACCTGTTCCACATCATAGAGTGAAGGGAAACCAATCCACCTACGTGCCAGATGATCTAACACCTCTTTCTCTTCGGGACCAGGTAGCTGACTACGCAATTGCTTACGCTGTAAACCAGGAGTCGCACTAGATGACCCAAAGAGAGGCGACATTAGACTAGTAACTACATTAGCTAGTCGTTGTCGTGCCGAAGGAGAAGTTGAGGCGAAAACAGGGGGAAAGACAGAGGGAAGAAAAACAGAGTCAGATAAAGGTACTGGAGTAGTGTAAGAAGAAGCGCCAGGGGAAGCCGCTGGCGCGCTAGGCAAAGTCGCAGGAAGCGCGGGGGTAACAGGTAGCAAAACTGGCGGCCCTTGAGAGGGCTGCACTGCAGGGATAGGAGCCAGCTGAAGAGGAGCTGGCGGCTGCGGGAAGGCTTGCGGCATATTTACTAGAGGCTGCGCATTTACAAGCTGTGGAGGTGCGGTGGCATTTTGCGCATATGGGGGTGGCGAACTTAACAAATGGGACATTAGGGAATCTTTCTCATTCTCTTTTGTCTCATCTTGCACAAGGGGTGACAAAACAGGGTAACATTTATCAATCCCTAGTTTGCGCTGTCTGTGCAACTGTTCCCTCATTTGTTCCTCCTCATTATCTTTAAATTGCACAGCTGCTTGCATCACTGACATACCTCTTTCTCTCTTATCCCTTTTCGCTAGCTTTATTTCCTTCTGTTTGGCTTCCTTTCGCCATAGGCGGAAAGAATCAAACATCGCCGGCCGGGCTTTCTTTTTAAACAATTTAACTTCCAAATTATCTAAGATATCTGTATCGAAACTACCATTTTGGGGCCATTTTAAAACACCGTCCTTTCTGGTGTATCGGATCCATATTTCGTTATATGCAATGGGGCCCACGCCATGTTTTACATAAAACTCATATGTGGGAGTTCCAATTGGAGGAACCGGACACGAATCCTCTAACTGGAAATCCCTTCCACAACCCAAACAAAACAATCTACAAAGTACACTAGAACCAGGCATGTTCGCTCACTAGTCTAGTTTCAAAACGTCAAAGGATTATCGAATACGATAGTCTCGTGAATACACGAGTCCTCTGGCTTTGGGACTTGCAAGCACCAAATCGAAATGATCCCGAAGGATACCAAATTCAAACTGGGAGACGCTCCACTTATACTTAACTGAATATTGATGATCGATGGCGTCACCAGAAGACTCTCTCGATTGTTTCGCTCTACCAAAATCGTCAAGGGTCCAAAACAGGGCGATTAATCAGGGCAGCAGTCCTTCGTAGCCGTCGGGACGCGGAGAACCTCGCAGAAAAGACCTTCGGACCACGTCGACATGCAGGGGTCGATGAAGTGGCGGCCTTCCTCCAGAATTTCCACACGAAGCTCCTCACGAACCTCTGGCTTGGACCGGTACCGCTGAAATCGCGCCGAGTTGGGCGCCAACTGAAGTACTGGGTATTTTAAGCCCAGCGGTGCAGGGGAACACACCCTATGACTTCTGGGTTCTTCCTGTTTCAGACCTACAGAAACACAGAGTCTTCTGGGTGAAGTCAAAGATCAGTTTATTGGCTGCAGACCAATTACAGGCTTCCTAGAAGTACAACAGCGTGTATGTTCTCAGGAGACTGTTAAAAATCACAGAAACGGGCTTCCTCTTAAATACAGATTTTCCTGCCTCAGGCATACATTCTTGGGTTTATGGCATGGTCATTCAAAGTGTACATTACAAACGAAAAAGCAGAGTCATGATGACCATCCCACATTCCAGTGAAGCCAGCCCGCAATTATTTACACAGTAAAGCTCAGATCCCACATCAGATATCGATAGGCCCCAATAAACATGAGCATCTCCTGTTTTGGGAAACAAGCCATAAAGCAGGAACAGCAATGTGTGAAAGAGATTAGCCGGAGGCTTGTGTAGGATGAAAAGACTTTATGGTGTGTCAAGCCCTGATGCTAATCACAGGTGGCCAGGGGACGGGGAACTCGTGAGACCAGTTTGACCTGGGGCAGCGGAGCCAAGCTGCCCAGGTCACAGAAAAGTCAAGAAAAGGCACATGTGCTCTAAAAGGCCCGTTTTCGCTTCATGCTATATAGCCTATGTGAGGGCAACCATAAGATGGCCACCGATACAAAATGGAACCCACGCAGTGATGTGAAATAACGTATACACAGTGCATTCATAGCTAAAACGTTACAGAAAGCACTCGTACATACCGCATCAACCATTCGCGGTACACTATTACCGAGATAGACAGGGGTAGGGCCCTGTCTCCTACGCGGTCCCAAATTCTAAAGTACGACAGGCTGCGCTATTGCGCTGCTGACTGGCTATCACCAACTTGTGCCAGGTTTCTGCTTTGATTTGGGCTTTACATTCTTTACAGGCTTTCTTAAAGGCCGCCCTGGCCTGCTTGACCTTTGCCTGACAGCGGGGCTTAGCATGCAAAGGATTCCACAGGTCCTTATGGGCTCTAGAGCATTGTCTATCAAACCATCGAACCACACAGGTGGCCGGCGAGGCAACAACTTGAAGGAGTGACGGCTTAATAAACCTGCAGATGTTGGTAAATGATGGCAGGATCCTCTGTGGTGGCTCTGCATCTGTCAGACAGGTCTGCATGAAACTAAAGGATCAGGTTATGAGCAAAAGCAGATGGACCAATGCTGGCCCACTTTATCCTATGCCCCGATCAGTCCGATTCATTTTTATACTGAATATATAGCAGAGTTGTGTGCAATAACAACTTTGTGGTAAATCTGTTTAAAACACAGAAAGCTTTGTCTTTGTAAAAACACTGATTGGAAAATAATTTTTAAATTACAGTGTTCGAGGATCCCACACAGAGGCAAGTGGAGATCTGCTATGTTTATGAACATTAATGATCACATGATGAAGCAACAATTTTAAGAGGTGACACGGAGAGTCGTAAAAAAACTCCAACCGTTCACAGCTACCAAGTTACTCAGCAACTCACTGTTCAGCATTACAATGACTGAAGACATGTAAGTTTACCAGAATATAGCATTTCAATCCAGATGTGTGAAGACCAAAGTGTTAAAGGTACAGGATATCATATTTACCTTGTCTAAACCTATAAATGTTGCTGCTCCAATATTCAGCCTCTTCAAAAAATGTACACACTCTTGAGCGGGATGAATAATATCGACAACAATGTGATCCAAGGCACGGCACGATGAAGAAATGGCTGCAGCATATTCCTGATCAATAGCTCCCAAGTCACCCAGTCTTCCATCACCATGGTCAATTATTGACATCTCCGGACCTTTGAGAATTTGCAGCTAGAGTCAATGGCATTGTGCTTCTTTTTCAGTAGCTTAAACCTTTGGTTCTTTGATTGATATTTCTATACTGTCTTTCAGGCTATGGGGCCTTTTTATATGCCTATAGAATCCAACTGGTAACATCTCTAAGAGGGGCCAGCCTGCTCAACACATTCATCTCTGTGAGAAACTTTGCTTGGTTACACAATGGTATCATCTGCATGATGCCTACAGCCTACAACATTATATGTGGTCTGATGTGTCATATGTGATCAGATCACAAAACATTTTGATTGGCATTACATCATGTCTTTGGTGGCAAGGCAATACTTGGTGCACAAATCCCCATTTAGCACTGAGAATATGACAATAACTTTGGTGGGTATTTTTATGTTGCATGCTGTTAGATGGTGATGTGTTGTGTTGTTTTTATATTGTTGTTTTGTGGTGCATTATTGCAGTTTGTGTGTTGCTGCACTGTTGTATTCTGTTTTGCCTGCTTTTATTGAGCTGCGCCCCGTTATGATTTTGTTGTAATATTACTTTGCTTTGAGCGGTATGTTTTTGAGCTGTGATGTGCTGCTGTGCACTGCACTTACCGTAGAACTGTAATCACTAGTACCAGGGTGATGGGTTCTGCCTATCGAATAGGCTCGGATTTTTAGTTTTTGATCACCTGGGTTTTGCCTATTTTATTGTTAGATGAGCCTCACAACTGGTGACTCACCCATGGTAAACACATGATAATTGGAATGTGCATGTTTACTGCCAGTGTCCACCTTTTCAGATAAAGCCGCTGCGACAGCAAGAGTAAGGGGAACTTGTCTGGTTACACTTGAACACGTGTACACATGTGTGCACACATGTGAGGGTTGCACCTTTGAGACATCTGTTGTGCACAGCCTGGTAACTGCACACAGGTAACCTGGTACAGAGGGAACTCTGCAGAGTTGGATAATGACCTGGAGTAGGCCTCATAATGTTAGTGGACACTCATAGGGAAAGCCAGTGTGGTTTACTCTCCTGTATGCAGTGACACTCTGTTATACACATATGGGGAAGGCTACCTTAGAGAGCAGTTTCGTTTCCCTTTGGCCTACAAAGACAAGTGAAATATCAAAATGGGGTGAAACCTGTATACCAAGCCCAAATCTGAGAGTTCAAAGAAGATATCTGTACAGTTTATGGGTCCAAAAGAAAACGGCTCCTAATTACTCCTAAACTGAGAAAAATCCTAACTGACTTTCGGTATTCACAGAAGGCATTTAGGAGTCCTAAAGTTAGGAGTACTAACTTCTGTGAATACCGAAATGAGTAAGTGCCTTCTGTGAATACCAAAATGGTAGTAAGTTTAGGATTTTGTCTTAAGTTAGTTCTGTGAATCGGGCCCAGGAACATTACTGCAGTGCAGTATAACATTTGTGGCCTTACAAATCTACTCCAAACACTTCCTTTCATGAAGAAAAAAACTTAAACACTCATACAGAAACACTATGTTCTTGCCATTGTTGAAAAAGCATTTCATGTGAAAAGGATTTTATTTTATTGTTAATCAGATGAAAAGGCTGCCCATTTAATTTTAACCTATAAACTACACAAGAAAGAACTAACAAGAACACACTTCTGCGCAATTTTCCAGGGTTTCTTACTTTACACTGCGCTGAGGACCTATGGGACAACTTATATCCATTCCTCCTTGAAGTAAATGCTAACACCAAATTTACATCTGAGTTATGTTCTATGGATCCCGCTAATGTCTGTAGATATTTCAATCGTAAATTTCAATACTTGACCAACAAGAAGAAAAATGTATCAGGCATCAGGAGAGCCACACATTCATTTGCTAAATAAAGATGCACTTAATATTTGATTTTTGGATTTTAAATATTTTTTCCTTAACAGGTCAATAGGACCAACAAGAAAAGAAAAACATTGAAAGGATAAATAGCGAAATGGAAGGTTGGGTAAAAAAAAATGAAGGATGTTGGGGAGGGCACTGGTGAGCAATAACAAGCTGCCTAACAATGCTGGCGTCTCTCTCCCCAGCCACTAGGACTCTGTGGCACAGGAGGCAGTAAGTTGCAGCACTCGCATACTTCTCTACTATGTCCCTGTTGACATATCGACAGGCATGACAGTCCTAGCAGGAGGTACAGATGCCACAGCCAGTGTACCGGCCGGTGGTGCTGCAGCACTGGACACTGCAAAGGTGGAAGGTCCCGCAGAGTCCACCTGCCTTGCCACTGATGACCTTCCTGCAGCCATCTCCCCCAGCTCTTGCTCCATCCACCTTTGTGCACATGCCCATCTTGTGGACTG
Source organism: Triturus cristatus (assembly GCF_964204655.1). Taxonomy (NCBI): domain Eukaryota; kingdom Metazoa; phylum Chordata; class Amphibia; order Caudata; family Salamandridae; genus Triturus; species Triturus cristatus. The sequence continues at coordinate 1,203,382,221 of NC_140584.1, forward strand.
CATAGACAAGAGGTGTTTATTCATGCCAGTGGTCCCAAAAGAGTATTACTGCCTTGTGCCTCAGGAAATCACTTCCTGGCACAGGCTGCATGTTACCAGGAGAGCATTTACATTTTTCTCTCCTGGTGGTAGCGTAAAAAACTGCCAGACCAACGATTCTCCTTTTCTCCTCCTGCTCCTCTTCTGCCTGCACTGCCTCCTCATCTTCTCTGTCTGCTGCTCTTCATGGCCAGGACCTTGTTGTTCTGCCATTTGAACAAGCAAATACAACTGAGCTTCACAAAATCTCAGGACACCACTAGACACCCCATTCCCCTTTGAAGTTCTGAAGAGAAATGATGAGAAAGGGGTAACAACCTCCTGTTTTGTGCCATAGGTTGTGTTTCAATCACAGTCTTTTTTACAATCAGAAAGTACTGTAGTGCTATTGTTGTAGTTTCTAAGTGCTACTGTAATACCAAAAGAATAAAAAAAAAAAATCATTTATTTTTCTACAAACACATTCTAGCAGCATTATTACAGAACAATACTTTGAAAATATTGATGTTTAAAGATAATCTCCACACACATTTCAACATAGAAACACATTTTGATTGGGATACATCCATAGCCTAAAACAAACCAAACGTATCGCACACTACAAAACCACCTTACTGCCTATTTTTCATAACATTAACTACTTTAATCAAATGTAAACTGACCACTGTAAGATCATGCTACAGAAGAATCCATATGCTTTCGGCAAACTGCACAAGCATATTGCAATTTACTATATATTTTATAGATTTAAAACAAATAGCTACACAGACCTTCATATTAATATGCATATATGTTTATATATTATACTACTGTTGTAGAATGTCATGCCTTCTGAATTATTAATCATCGCATAGTTCTATGTTATCCACATAACAAAAACAATGCAATTCAATTAAAAAAGTGAAAGCTTAGCTATACTTCGAAAAACATACGTTCAAACGTATATTAAACACTTATAATAAAAAACAAAAAGTTAAACTACACAAATGTGACATTTCTCTGTTATATTTTTATTACACAACTGCAATTGATAACACTCACCACCATTATTATAAGTTCTAACACTCACTGAATTTTGCTCACAAACCACACAACGATAATTATAACTAGATCTTCTACTCAAGCTGCAGCAAAATCAACTACTCAAATGGTTACGTGCTCTTGCACATCACGTGGTGCCATTCACGCTGATTTTACAGGGTGGAATGCACTCCCGACACTAGATCACATTGCAAGCAGTGTGATGTGCATATTTCTGTCTGTTGGTGGCACTCTGTGGAATCTTGCTGAGTTTTTATGTAACTGCAGAATTATGCAGAGTAAAGTTCCACAAGTTCCAACAATACCTCGTACTAAGATGGCTGCTTGTTGTTAATGTAGTAGCAGTCAACCAAATCTCTCCATGAGATCTGTCGGCACCACGGATCCTTCGCCGCATTATATTTACAAATCTTTGGAGCTTTAACTGCTCAAAAACTACTCAATGGGGCATATTCTCAATTAGTTATAGCTGAGTTATCGGCGCTACGTCAAAGTCGCGATAAAATTATCACCCCATTCACAAGCCGGTGCTAACAGCCCATAGCACCAGTTTACTCGCGATAGCAGCCCCAAAAAACATCACCACAGATGACCCCGGCAACTATCGCTAATGAGATGCAGAGTAGGCGTTCCCATGCAAAATGCCACGTCAACACCACACCGCAACATTCTCAACGACCAGCCAGATCGGCGATAAGTCCACAAAACATGCGATATGGCATGTTAGCAGCAGGAAACTAACACCTGCTCTGACCTGGTGTAAAGTCGAGCGGCAGCCAGCACAAGAAAAGGGAGCCCAGCCCACAGCCACAACTGAAGGACAACAGATGCCATGGAGCTACTGATCATGCAGCTCAGAGCCCCAACAGGCCCACAACACCCACCGCCACCACCCCCAGGCCCGCCACCACCCCTGGATCCCCCCGCACCACCCCCCCGGACCACCACAGAGGCAGCGCAGACACAGACCGCGAACCTTCAGAAAACACACCAGCCTCACTGACTTAACACCAGAGTATGTTATTGCCCACTACAGGCTCAAAAGGACAACCATCCTCCGCATCCTGAACATCATTGCCCTCAGGCTGACTGTACCAACACAGCGGACAATCAACATCCCTCCGCAGACAAAATCCGCAGACAAAGCTGCTGGCTGTGCTGCACCTGTTGGCCTCTGGTACCTTCCAACCAACAACCGCCAGAGTCGGAAGAGTCTCACAGCCAGCGCTATCAAAGTTACTCACACCTGTCTTGGATGCCATCATCAGCTTGGTACCCCAGTACCTTAACTTCCCACACACTGCGCAGGAACAGCTGGAGACCAAGCAAGGCTTCTATGCCATAGCTGGATTCCCACACGTGTTGGGGGCAATAGACTGCGCACATGTCCTACTTGTGCCCCCTGCCGACACTGCACACAATTACCGCAACAGAAATCACACGCATTCCATCAATGTGCAGGCAATAGTGGACCACCGGGGACTCTTCACCAATGTCGTCGCCAACTACCCAGGCAGTGTGCATGATTAATACATCTTCCGACAGTCCATCATCAAACGGCGCTTCCAGGATGGTACCTACGGAAATGCACTGCTCGTTGGTAAGTACCAAATGAACACACCACACACCTCAACTCCACAATCATACATCTCACAACTCTGGGAATGCACATGTTACAAACCCACATACAACATGCCAAACAACATGCCCACCCACCAGACACAACAGCACAACTTACCGTGGGAACCTGGCCTAGCCATGTACATGAGCCATCAACAGCATGGCACCTCAGCCACACATTAGCAGAATGTGGGAAGAGGAGGGAACCAGGTATGTGCGAAGGAGGTGATGTGACCGATGAATGAGACTGCACACAATGCTGAGTGTGGCGTGGAAGTGTTGAACAGACTGCAGTATGCAGACCACATACATATTTATGTCGACATACACCGCTGGTGTTTGGTGTAGTGGACAGTGGACGCAACCATGTCACCCCAGCCAGTGGGGGAGATCAAGGAATTGTAGCTTGTTACGTCCCCCCCCATAAGCATAAGAGGAGTGGGCTGGCCCGGTGTACGCCGGGCCAGCGTAGGGGTGTGAATAAATAGCACATAGCTCTGGGCGTGGTCCTCTTCTGGAATGCCCAACGTCCCTGCCAGTGAGGCGCCTCTCACCCCGCCACGAGGCTTACACTGTGAGCGGTGTTGTCTGGGATCCTGTGCGTCTGCTGCGCCCTGGGCCGCTGGTCCCCGAACGCCTCTGCGCATCCAGGCATCACTGCTCACCTGCCGACACCGGCGTGTGTCAAAGAGGACCCACCACGTGCTGGTGCAAGCTCTAAGCCCGAGGCCCCTGACCTTGGCAGACTCCTCACCATCACGGCCTCCGCGACACAGGCCCACAGAACTCCTTTCTTGTTGACGTACTCCACCGGCATACACAGCGGACAAGTAGGACACACATTTGGAACTGAGTCTTTATTACACCATGGCAGAGTACATGATTTAAGGCTGAGTTCATGTCACTATACTCCCTCCAATGTAGTGCCACCAAGTCTGTGCATAGGACTCCCACCAAACGTGTCTGTGGGCCCTTGCTGACTCCGGCCTTCGGCCTGCACTGCGGTCCTGCAGGCCTCACACCAATCCAATGCAGTCCGTCACAGGCAGGACACGGCCTCCTCGCCGGCTGCACACCTGCTCAGCTCTGGGGCCACTACCTACATCAGCCACAAATCTAATACAAATGCCATTCCAACGTCGTGTGTGAGAGATCCAGGAGGAGATGGCTGGACAGCGGTTGGCCCGCGCTGACCGCTGCCTCCAGCTGACACTGCGGCCAACTAGGTCGCACTTTTGGAACTGAGTCTTGATTTCTTCATGGCAGTGTTCATGTCACAGTACACAAGGAGAGGAGTAAGAGAAAGACGCTCTTCAGTCTGGAGGAGAAAAGGCTCAGCTATACGGAGGTGATGGGACACTACCAACAACCGCACTGGTGCCACTGACTTTGTGTAGCGCATGCCTACCACACGTGGCTGTGGATCCCTGCTGACCGCTGTCTCCGGCACACACTGCGGTGGAGTATGTCACACAATTTGAACTGAGTCTTGCTCTCTACATAGCAGAGTCCATGTCATTGTACAGGCCTCATCGCAGACTGCATCCCCTTCCAGCTCTGGTGCCACTGAGTGTGTGCCCTGAAATTCATGGGCAATCTCTGTTTGGACATCGGTGGCGTCTGAGCCCATGGGCTGGAGGCTGTCTTCATCTACATGTAGCTGATACTGACAAGGTGGAAAAGTGGGGTCTGTAGCATTCAACTCCGCCATCTGCCTGTTACTGCTTGCTTCTGCCCTCTGCATCATGGCCTGGAAGGACACCTTCCACTGTCCTCCCAACCCTCCGCGAAATTCCCCTTTGACATCGACGAGTACAAGTCCAGCTCGTGTGGCACTACCTCAGGGCACTGCAAGTCACCGTCCCATGGCAGTGTGCCTGTGTCTGCCGCTGTGCATCCGGGGCCACAAACTCTGTGCTGCTCAAGTCAGGGAACCATGATGTTCGTACCATGTACTGCTGATTGTCTGCTCACTGTTGTGGTCTTTGCCAGCACCAACCAATCCCTGAGTGGTGACTTACACTACCCAATACCCATCCAGCACAGGTGTCACTGGAGATGTGACCCTGGCAATAAAAGGGGCCGGGTGCACGTGCCCGTGGCCACTCCCACAAACTCACTCAGTGTGTCCGTGTGGACATCATGTATGCATGAGGGACCGGGGACATTCCACTTTAAATTGTGCTGTGTACAGCGTGCGCTACCATGTCACCGCAGGCATTGGTGTAGACCTGGGACATATAACCGTGTCGTACCTCCATGTGAGAGTAAGCGGGGTGGACAGGCGCACAATGGTACTGCGTGGGGGTGTGGCTCCTCCACACGTGGATCCGGGTGTGGTTCAGTGTAGGCCTTGCCGAGGATGTGGCTGATGAGTGTGTCTCTGTTGTAGTGTCTGCGTCCCCTTCATGCAATCGACAATGTTGCCATGTGGCATCATCCCAGTGTGCGTGCTCGGCCGAAGGGGTACATGGGGGAGGGCATACCCGCTCGGGGTCAGGGATCACACATGTCAACTGTTGTGTGTGTCGCTATTATCGCAGCATGAGCCAAAGATGTACCGTCAACTGCATGTCGGGTTCAGCCAGGCAGGTGCTCTACATCTGTGTCAGCCCTGTCCTTGCAATTGGCCGACACACATGTGGCCAGCCACATTCTGCGCAGCATCATCACTGTGTCATAGTCAGGCTTGAGGACATGCGCAGACAGGCATGACAATGGTGTGCCATAGGGGTGCATGCGATGCAATCGCGCTGCGCACAATAGTGAATGTGCTCGGGGGGGAGGTGCAGCAGTGAGGCTACTTAATACACAGTGATGCCGCTCATTAGCAACACACAGTACATGTCATACAGGAATCACTAAGTCACACATATCACACCCCAATGAACCAGTGAGCCTGCCAACACATCATGCAGTATGTAGTCTTGACTCATATCTCTCTGCACTGTCACTGGTGACTAAGAAAATGCACTCTGCTCTTGGATGATGACACCCCTCCAAGCCCCGAACACACAGGCCCAGAGGCAGTACAATTTGGCCCACAAACTCACCAGGGGCATCGTGGAGCGCACATTTGGCATGTTGAAGTCACGTTTCAGGTGCCTGGACGTCACAGGTGGAAAGCTCCTGTACAGCCCAGGCCTCGTGTGCAAGATGATCGTTGCAAGTTGTGTGTTGCACAACATATGTGTATGCAACAGAGCCCCATGGATACGAGTGCCAGATGCACCGGACGATGATGATGAAGATGAGGCAGGTGGACCACACCACACTGCAGCCACAGCAGGATTAGCCCGTAGGGACTACATCATTGACAATTTCTTCTCTGGTTGATGTCACATTGTGAGGGTCCTTAGCAGTAATGGCACAGTACATTGACTGATCACTGGCACAGCATGTGCTAATAAATGCATTCCAAAAAAGATTCCCTGCGTGCATGTCACACATCTGTACAGGCACTTCACTCAGACAAGTGTGGGTGCGACATGTTGTGCTGACAATTTAGGAATTTGTTAATGGATGGTGGGTGTGTCATCTCTGTGCAGTGAGGTTGTTTAGGGTGTCACATATTGGAACTGCCAGTTCTGTGTGTCACAGTTGTTACGGTATCCCACTCTTCGGCGTTTCACATGTGTCCCAATTCATTCCATTTTGGCTGTCATATGTGGGCTACTAGTGACAACAGGGCTTCTTTTGGGCTCTGATATGTGCCGCCATGATGCAGGGATGCACCCCGTGACTCAAGTCCCGTGACATGGGCGACATGTACGTGGGGGGAGTCACTGCCCCAACACTGGTCCATGCGTTCATTATTGTTTGTTCATGAACATGGCACGTCGGTGTGCAGGGGGTGTTATTTGTCCCTCTGCAATGTGAAGAGGAGATGCGGTTTCACACTGTTTCATGTTTGTTTCCACATTGGCGCAGGTTACATACTGAATGCATGTCAATGTACATTGTGGCTGTTTGTGGGAAGCTTCCTATCTGATTTGGACAATGGTCATTTGTTCTGCATCACAGCTGTGGGGTTGTGCTCATACGTTGTCATCTCTCTGTTTGTTTGGTCTGCTTTTATGGTGCATTTTCCCGCCAGACGCGTGTGAATTGCAAACCTGTGGCTGGTTCTCGCTGTTTTTTGTATTGCGCTTGGCCTCATCGCAACTTTTTTGTGTTCGTGGTTCGCATTTTTGCGGCATGGCGCTGATTTTATCGCGGTCATTTGACGTGTTATCTGGGGACTATCGCATGGTGCCACCGTGTTGTGAATACTTGGTTAACACGGCGTAAATTTCCCCCGATAGACTGCGATGTCGGAGGTTGCGTTAAGTAACTTTTGCGATGGTTATCACACGTTCTTGAGAATATGCCCCAATGTATTTACATCAATTCACAAAAAACACTCTTTCTGGTGTCATATGGTTCGTACTAATTTAGTAGAACTATGCGTTTGGGAAACATAAGCGTCAAAACGATGGGGAATGCGTCCACTCATTCCATCAGGATATGTGACCTGATTTCTGGCTAAACTCACAGTGCGCCTTCAGGACCAGTTTACCTATAAGGATACTTGATGGTGTCTGCAATAACGCCAGGTGGAGCTCGCAGAGTTGCACTACGCGGAATTCCGTGGAGTTGTATAAAAGCTCTGTGGAATCCTGGGTAGTTCGGCAGCGGGCGGAGTTGCTCCACTTGCTCAACCCATATGACGGCACAATGCGTATGGCTGCTTTCTTTACTAAAATATAGCCATTAAAAGTAGTCTGTAGTTTTGTGCAGCCTTCGCAAACTGCTTTAATTTATTTTTCACACCAAGAGAGCGCCGCTCGCCTATCTGGAAAAAGAGGTACATTTTAAAAGTGCTAAAATAAAAAATACTTTTTGGTGGTGCAGAACGAAAGACAAATACGCCTGCAGGTCCGTGCGTTTGTCTATGAAGGTGATCGTACATGTCTCTGAACTTGCTACATTGCTGAAATAAACATTATTAAAAACAGTATGCTCTTAATGATGCACATACGAAATTAACAAGCCTCACAGTGTATAATCATATCCTTAATAAATGAAGGCATTTCGTCACGTGTTTCTTTCATTTGTATGACCACATCTTAAGCAGTTGGCATTCATCGTGCCAATAAGAGCACAGTGGTTAAATAGATTTTAACAGTGTGTAGAGTATGTAAATAAGTGTTTATACATTGGCCCTCTTTGATGTCTTGTGTTTGTTGTACATTCTGTATTCTGTGGCGTGCGCTTCTTGAAGGTGTGTTTACCTTCAAGGAGTGCTCGCATCTAGCCTCTGTTGCGGTTAAGAATTCTGAACTGGAGAATGGGTTGTCAGCAGTTGGTCTTCTTCCGCAACAGACGTGCTCCAGTGATTTCCTTCCCTATCTGAAGAATAAATCTACTACAAGCAACGATAAACAATCGCCGGACATTATTTACAATTCTCTACGTTTGCCTTGAACCGTATCTTTACATTTTGGAGATGATTTTACAAAAGGAAGTCTTCACATGATTTGCACGCCCTACCTCTACAAACAAAGCGTGGATTTATGACGGCAGCCTTTTGAGTTACTTGGTGAGCTTTCCCGCGATCTGTTACCATATCCGAGGAGCCAGTGGCAGAATTTTGAGTGTTTTGCCTTTCCTGGCTCACACCCTCATCTGACGCCTCACGCTCCTAACGTGGTATCCTAGCAACGTCCATAACAAAGAACAACGTTGCACATCATTGCGCACGGACCGGCGGCCATCTTGAGGAATAAACAAGTTTGTTTCCATGACTACGGAGCCTCCGATCGGACGAGTTACGATCGGAAAAGAGATTATTTCACACAGGCTTGCGCATTGCGTATATTCTTCAGCGATATACACGCTAAATATGCAAATTTGAGATTTAAAGCTTGCACTTGGAGTCTATGAAAGAAAAGTCTCTTTAAACACAGAAAGGAAAGAAATTTTGCGGAAAATATATAAGGTATTTTCATTTTATTTATACAATACAGGAGAGAGAAGAAATAATAATTTTTAAGGAGAAAATACATATTTATTTTTACATAATTTACATTTTGACAATAACACTTGTTTAAACAGTAACTTTATTGAAAGCATTCAAATATACTTTTGGATTAATACAATACAATATAATGGCAACAAATCAACAAATTGTGCTTCTTGAACAGTTTCTTCCTGTCTCTGGCAAACCCAAAGAAATATGGAAAACCTGGTTTCGTAGTTTTGAGAGTTATTTGGTTGCAATTGATGCTGATGATTATTAAGCAAAAAGAAAGTTGGCAATATTGTATAGTCACTTAGGAAAAGCGGGACGGGAAATATTTGATAATCTTCCTCCCGGTATTCCCCTGCCTGGAAATGGAGATGGATGGAATGTTTTCACTGATGCATTTCAAAGACTGAATACAAAATTTCTAGAACAACCAAATGTTATGCTTGAACGATATAATTTCATGAAAAGAAAACAAGAGCCAAATGAGACAGTGGAAGAGTTTATTTCGGCTCTCAGAAATTTATCAGCGGAATGCAATTTTGGTGCTTATCTTGATATAGTCATCAGGGATCAATTCGTATACAAGTGTTTTCATAAAAAAATACAAGAAAAAATCCTAAGCTGTCGTGATCCAACATTATCAGAAGTAATAGATATGGCTAAAAGCATTGAGCGATCTATCGTTTCATCACAATGCATTTCACAAGAAACATCTTTCTCACCAAATTCACAGAACGAATCACAAGTCAAACCTTTTATAAAACCTTTTCAAAGGAGAATAACTTCTTCATGCTATTGATGTGGATCAAGAACACATCTTGGGAACAGTCCTATTTGCCAGGCTCTTGAAAGAAATGTTCAAATTGTCAAAAAATTGGACATTTTTATACAGTTTGTAGGAGCAAGAGATTTGTTCAAGTCAGTGCTGTCTCTACAACAGAATACCCAGACATAAATATTGCCTCTGTTGATTCCTCTCTGCAAAACTTGGATATTAATACTGTTGATGTTTCGTTGCAGTCTTTAAAGAAAAAGATAATACTTTCAATTGATACTGATGGAGAGTCATCGATGAATAGTTGCGCAAAAGAACCTACGTGTGAAGTTATGATTAATAACTTTTCTTTCAGCATGATGGCAGACTCTGGTGCACCTGTAACCATCATTTCTGATGTTTTATTTAATTTTCATTGGCCATCTCATTCCATGAAATTACATCCTTTAGATATTGTTCCAAAGGGTTATGGTGGTAAAGACATCGACATGTTGGGTTATTTTATGGGTGATGTGACATGTTTGGGAAGGTGCATTTGTACAAAAATCTATGTTGCAATCGAAGGAAGATGTATTGTAGGTTGGCAAGATCTTGCAAAAATGGGCCTTAAGCTTGTTCCAGGTTCTGATTCTCCAGTGCAGGTTACTGATGTGTCTATTTCATTAATTTCAGAAAACTTAAATGATCTAGTTAGTGGGATTATTTCAGAGTTTCCAGAAGTTTTCAGAGAATCAGTTGGCAAAATCAAGAACTACGAGCATTTAATCAAGCTTAAACCAGGTGCGATCCCTGTTATGCACACATTAAGAACGATACCCTTAAATGTTAAAGATGATCTTAAAAATTTGTTAGATAAAATGGTGTCTGAAGGCATAATTGAAACAACCAATTCCTCACAATGGGTCAGTCCAATAGTCATCGTTAAAAAGAAGGATTCTAGCATTCGTTTATGTGCTGACCTTCGCTCATTAAATCAAAACATAATCATTGACTGTCATCCTCTTCCAAAAATTCAAGATTTACTCACTGGTATCTCTGGTTCAAAATTTTTCACTTTGCTTGATTTACGGAGTGCATATCACCAAATTCCTTTGTCATAATCATCATCTGAGCTTACAACATTTATTACTCCTTTCGGAGCATATAAATATTTAAGACTCCCATTTGGCTTGGCTTCGGCAGCCAGCGTGTTTCAGAAATTAATGGATGACCTACTTAGAAATATTCCATCTGTACAAGCGTACCAGGATGACGTTCTTATTTTTTCCAAAAACAAGATTGATCATATTCACACTTTGAAGGCAGTTTTATCCCGTTTTAAAGACGTTGGTGTAACTTTAGGAAAAGACAAATGTAGATTTTTTGCAAAGGAAGTAGATTATTTGGGACACTCAGTTTCAGAAAATAGAATAAAACCAAAATTTTCGCTCACTCAGGCAATATCAAATGTACCAATTCCATCTGATAAAGATTCGTTGAAATCTTTTTTAGGATTGACAGAGTATTATTCAAGGTTTATCCAGGGTTACTCCCAGATTTGCGTGCACTTCTCAAGAAAAATGAGAAATGTAATTGGTCAAGTGAGGTTGAATATGCGTTTAACCTAGTTAAAAAAGTCATAATTGAGGCTCCTGCCTTGTCATCATTTACTCCAGGATTAAAATGTACAATCTCTGTTGATGCCAGTCAACATGGATTGGGTGCAGTTCTTTGTCAATGGGTAGGTGCAAAAGAACACACCATAGGGTTTGCTTCCAGATCTCTAAGTAGTGCTGAAAGTAATTATAGCACTATTGAGAGAGAAGCTTTAGCCTGCTCATGGGCAGTTGAAAAATTTAAAATGTATATTTGGGGTTCACACTTCATTCTCCTTAGTGATCATAAACCCTTGTTGCACCTCCTCAATGGCAATGGCACTGGTAAAGCCTCAGCCAGGTTAGTCAGAATTTTGTCAAGATTACATGAATACAACTTCACCATACAACACATTTCTGGAGGACATAATTTGAGAGCAGATTGTCTTTCTAGACTATCTTTAAAAGAAAACTCATCTGATTCAAGTTTTGGTTGATGTAGAATGTGTTGTTGCTTCAATTGAGGACTTAGTTCTTTCTCCTTTCAGTATTTCACGATCGGATTGGGTCAAAGCTTATTGTGATGATTCCACACTCTCTGCTGTTAGGAACATGATTATATCAGGTTGGCCAAAAGAGCGTTCCCTTACTGCCCCTTTAAAATCATTTGCTCAAGTATCAGATGATTTATCCATTGTCAATTATGTGATTTTTCGTGGAGATCAATGCGTCCCTCCATCCATTTTTAGAAACAAACTTTTTCATGCAGCTCATGAAGGACATTTAGGGATGGGTGCCACCTCAAGAAAACTTAAAGAACACTTCTGGTGGCCAGGTCTAGACGGAGATATAACTAATTGGATCAACAATTGTAATACGTGCCTGGTTTCAGATAAACATTGGAAGACTTCTCATCTTCCTTTACACTGTGTTCCTTTGTCCAAAATTGCAATTGATTTTGCTGGTCCTTTTGTTGTGTTACCTCAGCATAGACAGTATATTATTACACTCATTGACTACCATTCAAAATGGGTTGATTTTGATTTTTGTGAAACTCCAAATTCTCATGCTGTCATCAAATTTCTTAACAGAGTTTTTCCAGCTGAGGGTTCACCAAGAGAAATTGTTACGGATAATGGGTCACATGTCTGTTCTTCTTTAATACAAGAGTATTTTAACACACATGACATTAAACATCTAAGGGTTGCATTGCACTCTCCTTCCTCGAACGGTCTCATTGAAAGAATGAATAGATTCATCAAGGAGGGCATTCAGTCTGCAATTGCCACAAATGTTGACGTTGAAGACTTTCTAAGAAAGAAGATTTGGTCATACATTGTTACTCCTCATTCCACTACTGACATATCTCCATTTACATTACTCAAAAAAAGAAATCCTAATGGGAACATTTGTCCATCTTGGATAAAAGGTCTTTCAACTAAAGATAATAATTGTTTAGCTTGTAATGATAAGCATATTCTTAAAAGAAATGTCTTGGCGCAACAGGAATTACAAAGGAGAAGCTTTGATTCTGTTGTTAAACCTGTTGTAGATACATTCCAAGTTGGTGATTGGGTCATGATCAAAAATCCATGTAGAGTCTCTAAAGGTGTTTCGAAATTTTCTCTACCCACACAACTTTTAAAAATTGCAAAGGGGTCAGTTTTTTTGGATAAAAAGGGGTGGTGGAATAAAAGAGCTATAGTTAAACTTTCTCTTGAACAAGCCAATAGAATTCGTATGACTAAACACCCTTTTGACATATCTTCTTGTTCTCATTTCCCCATTGGCTCACCTTCTGACAACTCTCTCACACAATCCTTTCAAACTGCTCCTTACAGCCCTTCTCAATGCACTTCCCAGGACTCAAATTCACAGATCGATTATACCTCTCCCACACCCACAACATCTGTATCAATCAGACCTACAAGGAACTGTTCATTCCCTGCAAAATTTAAGGATTTTTATTTGTCTTAATTTTTCTTATTCTAACAGTCTGCTTTTCCTTTATTAAAAAAGGGGAGATGATGTAGAGTACGTAAATAAGTGTTTATACATTGGCCCTCTTTGATGTCTTGTGTGTGTTGTACATTCTGTATTCTGTGGCGTGCGCTTCTTGAAGGTGTGTTTACCTTCAAGGAGTGCTCGCGTCTCGCCTCTGTTGTGGTTAAGAATTCCGAACTGGAGAATGGGTTGTCAGCAGTTGGTCTTCTTCCGCAACAGACGTGCTCCAGTGATTTCCTTCCCTATCTGAAGAATAAATCTACTACAAGCAACGATAAACAATCTCCGGACTTTATTAACAATTTTCTACGTTTGCCCTGAACCGTATCTTTACACAGTGACAAACAGCTTATGTTATGAAATCAAGGAGTGCAGATGAGATGTTTATTTAATCAGGTCATTGAGTCACTCTCAAGCTCAGGACGCATCATTACAGCTCCGCTTGCACCCGGCGCAGGCAATGACATTATTAGTGGGACTTCCCTAAGCTGAAATGCCAGGGATGCTCTGACTTCTGCCACTCTCAGCTCATTAGTCATTAGACCATCCATGACAACAGGGAAACCTGATTATGGAGGTACACTTACGGGGGCGTGGCCACGAGGCGGATGGGAACGGACGCATGAGAGCGGAGCTCCGCGCCCGACCCCGTCTTATATCCTGATAGGGACAGTTGATTAAACCCCCCGAGCCCCCGGGGATGGGAGAGGGGGGCCTGAAGCAATTGCACCCGGGAACAGCGGGCACGACAGTAGAAGAGGCGGGGGCGCTGCCGAGAGAAGCTTGACCCGGAGAGGTGGACACAAGATGGCGGCCTGAAGGCTCTGAGGCCGGACGGGTTCCAGGACCGGCGCAGCCTGAGAGGACGAGTGGGGGCGATCGACGGGGAGAAATCCTCCCCCCCCCCCCCCCCGGTGGAGGCCTGATCGACTTCGCCGACACACACAGGGGATGTCGGATGGCCAAGCGCCAGGGGTATACTAGACAGTGAGCGGCATCCGAGGAGGGCACGGGAGCCTCGAAGAATGCGCAGGGAGCGGACAGGTGGAGCCGAAGCACTGCTGGCTGAGAAGTGAGAGGGGCGACGGCGCATCTTTCTCTCCCCCCCTCGCCTTGTAAGCTCGGAGGGCGGCACTGGTGGCGCACAGGCGGCTGGTGAGAGCAGGTTGGCGCATTTGGGGGCGATTTGGGGTGCGCTGGACCCCCGGAGGACGGCGAGCACCAAGGAAGGGGTGACGCTCCATTAGACTGAATGGCTGGGCGATGAGGCTGTGAGGAAGCAGGAAGGAGGCGGGAGCGACGAGCAATGCGAGCCAGCCGGTGAGGGGGCCGCTGCTGTAAGCATAGCGAAAGAAGAGCGTAGCGGCAGCTAAGGCCGGGAACTGAGAGGGCGGGCAGCGCGGAACCTCGGACATCGGAGGAGAGAGGAGAGCGGTGGCGCCTATCCCTACCGAGGCACCGCTCATTCTCTAAGGGAGGTACTGGTGGTCGGAGGCTGGAGCAGCCGGGGGCGGCTTGGGCCCCCTGGAGACCAGTGTATAACGAGGAAGGGACAGGGCGGATCAGGAATGACTGGCTGGACTGTGGAGCTCTGGAGGAAGAGGCGCCGATGGCCACTGAGATGATAGCACCAGGCCCGGGGAGGAGACCAAGATAGGGTGGCCACAGGTGGTTGCAAACGACTGGCGAGGCGCTTGGCTTGAGGGGAACTGACACGGAGGAAACAGCTGGAAATAGGGGCAGCGGTCGTGGGACCAGAGGAGGGGACCAGACGGAGCAGCGCTGGGTCTGGAAATCAGGGCAGACGGCATCCAGGGAAGCGGAGGCGTCCGACCGGGGAAAGTACGGAGAGCGCTGAAAGGGCGACTTACTCCCTGAGGGGAGGCCACTTAGTGGGGACCTTTCGAAAGGGGTGAAACGCAGCTGGCCACCTGAAGCATTGGCGGAGCTAGAGGTCGGAGGGAGCATGGGGAAACCAAGAGGGAAACAGGCGGGAGCGCCTGCGGAACAGGAAGAGGACACTGCTGCTTGGGAAAAGCGAGAGGATCAGCAGCAGAGGCCAGAGGGGATGCTTCAGCAGCAGGTTGAACGAATTCTGAAGGCCATAACAGACACCAAGGAGGCTCTGCAGACGGACATTGCGCATGTGACGCAGAGTTTGGGGCTGCTCCGAGCGGGCCACACCAAACTGGCCGACAGGGTGAAGCAAGCAGAGGCAACCATAGGAGCTCTGGAACCAGCTCAAAAGGAGATGGCCGCGACGATGACGGACTTCCAGAGCAGGCTGAGGACACTGGAGAGGCGGGCAGAGGATGCCGAAGGGAGAAATCGAAGGAATAACATTCGGGTGGTGGGGCTACCTGAAGGGGTGGAAGGAACCAGCATAGTGGATTACCTGGAGGAGTGGCTGAAAGGGACTGTCCCACCGGAAGGTTTGTCGTCATTCTTTATATTGGAGAGGGCTCACAGAGTACCTGCCAAGCCCTTGGCACCCGGGAGACCACCAAGGCCAGTGGTAGCCAGGCTGCTTCACTACAAGGACAGCTATCTCCTGTTGCAAAAGGCGAGGTTGGCGGGCCCCTACACGGTGGACAACAGCAGGGTATCCTTATTCCCGGATTACACGCTTGAGGTGCAGCGCCGCAGAATGTCATTTGTGGCAGTGAAAAGAGCACTCCGGGAGGAGGGGATCCAATATTCATTGGTGTACCCAGCACGATTGAAGATCATAGTGGATGGCAAGATGTCCTTCCAGGACAGTCCGGAAGGGACCTGGGACTGGCTCGAGAGATATAGAGCGGGTGCAGGAGGAACGGGGAGAGGAGCTGGGGGAGGGGGGATGGAGGGGCCTCGATTGAGCAGACTGAGGCATAACCGGCAACGGCAACTGGCGGCCCAGAAGCCGACAGAGACCCAAACGGACAGGGAAAGAGCGGATGCTTTGCAGGCTGTCTCGGCCATTTCTCAAGTGGAAAGGGGACTGCCCTCTGCGAAGACGGACTCGGAAGGGGGCTCTACGGAAGAGGACGCTGAACAGTCGGAAGCCGGGAGTGTGCAAATGCCTCATGTGACAGCTGGGACTGCGGACGAGCTAATGGATGGGTGATGTAGGCACATGCCGGGCATGGCATAGTACAGTACAATAACTCTAGGGGAAGATCGGGAGGAGACCAGACGAGTGCTGAGGGGGCGGGGGCCTGCTTGCTCCGGCCCGGGGGCAATGCGGGGATGGTGTGAAATTTGAGGAAGATGAGGTGTTGATGTGTGGCTCCTATGGGGGCTGATTTGTTAATACGGGGATCGGGTGCAGGCTGGAGGCCTAATTGGGGTCAGGTTCTCTGAAGCTAAGGGCGTACCTCCCGTAAGTTTGTGTGGCTGTAGCTCCTTCAGGGGGTAGAGGGAGCAGTTGAGCAGTAGTTTGGATGGGTTCTAGCGTTGTAGGGCCTGTTCTGGGGGGAGGGAGTTGGGGAGGGGCTGGGTGGAGGTTGGGGGGAGACAGGGACACCGGTGTGCTCTTAGATGGAAGATGTGTGCAGGGGGGAGATTGTTGGACAAATGGGCTCAATACATGGCTTGAAATGTATCACATGGAATGTGCGGGGGCTCCACACAATGCATAGGCGACACAAAGTGCATGCCTACCTAGTGAGACGAGGGGTGCAGGTGGCGCTCTTACAGGAAACACATCTCAGTCGCTCTGAGGGGGCAGCGTTGAAGAAGAGGTGGAGGGGCAACTATTTTATACAACTTACTCGGCCTTCGCCAGGGGTGCACTGGTGTGGGTCAGAGCGGGGGTACCTTTTCAGCCAACACAGCACTTGGTTGACCCATAAGGACGGTTTGCAGCGGTGAGGGGTAGGCTGAATGGAGTGGAAGTGGCTCTGTGTAGTGTGTACGCTCCCAATGTAGGCCAACCCTCCTTCTTCGAGAAACTGTCAGGGAGGTTGGCGCCGTATTTAACTGGTACGGTAATACTGGGGGGAGATTTCAACTCCATAGAGGATGTGGACAGGGATAGATCACACCCGCCGCTTCCCAGTGCCCCAGTACATAAGATTTCCAAGGCAAGACGAGCATGGCAAATTAATTGGGGCCTGGTCGACATCTGGCGTGCTCAGCATGCCGAGGAAAGGGATTACTCCTACTATTCTGGTCTACATGACCTGCATGTGCGTTTGGACGCAATATTAGGTACTCCGGATGTTCACGCTAAGGTGATAGGGAGCGAGTACTTAACAAGAACGATATCGGACCATAATCCACTCTTAGTGCGGATGCGATGGAACCAAGAGAGATCACCTATACCGACTTGGCGGCTCAGACCGGAGGCACTAGAGGACCCGGTTTTTAGCCAGGAGTTGGGGGAGGGTATTGCACAGTATTTTGAAAAAAACGAGGGAACGGAAACATCGGCATCAATTGAGTGGGACGCGTTCAAGGTGGTGGTTAGGGGCATCTGCATTAGCAAGGTGCTGGGAGTGAGGAAAACATTATTGGAGAACCTGGAGAAAGCAGAACGGCGATTGAGGGAAGCGGAGAGAGACAGCCCAGGGCGGCCAGGGGTGCAGACTGAGGTGCAGGAAGCTAAAGAGGCTGTGGCGGTGCAGGTGGAGAAACTGCGCTCCTTCGACTATAAGAATTATAGAGCACGGATGCACGCGGAGGGAGACAAAGCGAGAGCTTTGTTGGCATGGTTGGCTAACCCGGCCACCAGGGGAGAGATGATACTGGGCTTGGCATCTCCTATGGGGGAAGTAGTGCATACGCAGGAAGGGATAAACAGATTGTTCCTGGAATATTATGCTGCGCTCTACAGCACTCAACTGGCTAGGGGACCTGATAGTATATGGGAGTATCTCGAATAGGTGTCCCTGCCGAGCTTGAGTAAAGAGGAGGGAGACATGTTGGGTAGTGAAATCACGGTGGAAGAGATTAGGAGCGCGATTAAAAATATGGCTCGCAACAAGACGTCTGGGGTGGATGGTATTCCCATAGAATTTTATGCCAAGTATGTTGAGTGTCTGGCCCCGCGGTTACAGGCGGTTTACAAGGAGGCACATGCAGTGGGGAGGCTGCCGGAGACGACTAGGGAGGCTATTATCATTCCACTCCTGAAACCTGGGAGGGAAGCCACGGATGTGAAGGCTTATCGTCCGCTTTCAATGTTGACGACAGACTATAAAATACTGAGCTGGATATTGGCATCCCGACTGCTCCCACATATGTCGAGGTTGGTGCACCGGGATCAATCGGGTTTTATACCCAAACTCAACACGGCTATTAATGTGAGACGACTGTTGCGAATACTGGAGGAACATCAGGCTCCGAGGTCAACGGCGGTGATCCTATCAGTGGACATAGAAAAGGCATTTGACAGCCTGGAGTGGCTGTATCTATTTCAGGTGATGCGCAAGATGGGTTTGGGGGAGGCATTTGTAAGATGAGCTCGAATTCTGTATGACTCTGCGCCGGCTATAGTACGAACGGGGGGGATGGTATCGCCGCCCTGCTCGGTGGGAAGAGGGACGCGTCAGGGATGCTCGTTGTCACCACTCCTGTTCGCATTGGCGATTGAACCATTGGCGATGCGAGCTAGAACAGGGAGGCATTATGCTGGGCTGGAAATGTGTGGGGAAGTACATTACATTTCGCTTTACGCTGATGACTTGCTGATGTTCCTGGCCGACCCCGGTGAAGAGCTTCAGGGAGCGACTGAACTATTGCAGTTATTCGGGGAGGTATCGGGGCTGTGCGTGAACTGTGAGAAGACATGCTTGTTCCCAGCAGCTCGAGCGATGGTTCCCCCCACTAGACTGGAAAGAATAAGGTGGGAGCCCTGTTGCCTCCGATATTTGGGGACTAACATATACCATGAGCAGGCGGACTTATTGGAGGGCAATGTGCATAGAGCAGTGCGAGGGGTCAAAGGGAGTATGGCATTTTGGAGTACCCTGCCGCTATCAGTGGCGGGCAGAGTTGCACTGCTGAAAATGGTGGTACTGCCCAGACTCTTAAATTATTTCAGGACGCTGCCGATTTGGATCCCAGGTGGGGTGTTTAAGACACTTAGAGCCCTGGTAGGGGGATTTTTGTGGGGGGGTGGTAGGCGGCGAGTTGCACTGGCCACGATGATGAGACCCAGGGCGGAAGGAGGGTGGGCGGTTCCGGACTTCGAGGTGTATTATCTAGCGGCCCAGCTGCAGTGGCTCACACAGGCGGTGGCTCGGGAATTTCGGGGCCCGATCGGTTCAGAGGGCAGTTGGATTCCGAGGCATGTGTTGTCGTTTATAGCACTTGGACAGCGATTGCGGGTGGAGTCATTGGAGATCGAGGAGAAAACATTAAGAGCTTGCTGGAATCGATGCAGGCGCAGTAGCGGTAATATTTGTCCATACGCTCCGGAGATTCCCCTGGGCAAGTGCATGGCCTTACCGCATGACGGAGACTGGTCGGAGCTAGCAGAATGGGAGGAGATGGGGCTGCAAATGGTTGGGGATTTATACGAGGAGGGGGTTCTATTGCCCTTTCAGACATTACAGGACAGGTATGGCTTACGGGGGGGGGTGCCTTTTTGCTGCATGCTGCACTGATCTCTGCGATTCAGAAACATTGGGGTGAAGGGCTATCGGAGCCATAGACATCTCTGACATGCCAATATGTGGGGATGGCAGCGGGGACGATAAAGGCAGTAGCATGTCTGATTAGGCGAATGGTGACGGAGGTATTACAGCCACTGACTCAGTTGCGCGTGAAATGGGAAGTAGACCTGGGGACGGATATACCTGAGACGGCCTGGGCGAAAATAGTGGAAAGGGCATGGAAAGGCACACGGAATGCTCGGTTCCAACTTATTCATTTTTACATCATTCATAGGGCATACTTAACCCCGAAGCAGATAAATAAATACTTTCAAGTGGATTTAGCAAGTTGCCCAAGATGCAACAGGAAGGAGGCGGACTTGCGACACATGCTGTGGAGCTGCCCGCAGCTCGGAACATATTGGGAGGAGGTAGCTGAGGTCCTGAGTGGGGTGACAGATAGACGGATAGAGCCTGACATGGGGGCGTGCATACTGCACTGGTTCCCCCACACAGCGCGAACTAAGCTAACGAGTACATTCATTGATCTGGGGCTCCTATTGGCTAAGCGAGAGCTGACAAGGCAATGGAAGTCGAAGCAGGGCCCTAGACTAGAGCGCTGGAAGGCAGAGTTCATAAATTGGGCGGCCAGTGAGAGTATAATTCGGATGCAACAGGCCAGGAGAGCGAACAATGAAAAATCGATGGAAACAGCACGGGCATGGGAAGCATTGGTAACTCAGTTGAAGACCCCAGAGCCGGAATCGGATACAGATACCCAAGAGGAAGATGGGGACAATGAAGGAGAGCACAGAGCGTAGATAGATAAATATGGGAGTGATACGCGGGAGAAGGAGAGGGAACCGAGCAATCGGAAATGGGAGCACGACCTTCATGTGATCAGAGGTCCGCATACCCCAGCACGAAGGTGATGAATGGTTATCCTAGGTACAATAATTGGAGCACACCAGTGGAAGGGGATAGGGGATAGGGGGAGGGAGGGGTAGGAACACATAGGGGGCAACAAGGTTGAGAGTACTGAGTTAATCAGAAGGAATCGAATGTACACATTGATGTTAAAGGCACCAGGAACAGAGGATGAGGGATTGTCATTTGTAGCTTGGTGGGTGAGGAGGACAGCGTTCAAGTGGTTAACAATATAAAATCTGGCAATGTAACAAAGGAAATGTCTCCAACTGAGGATATGCCCTATATGTGGGGGGTTGTTTGTGTTGAAAAATTAATAAAAATATTTTTAAAAAAATGGAGGTACACTTTCAAGATACAGAATATGCATAAAATACTGTCTGGCCAGCGGGGGAGCACAATCACTGCAATTAAAAGGCAGGTCCGTTCTGCAATGGACTCACAAGCAATGAATACCAATGTGTAGATGCATAAAGAATATATACGTGCCCTAGCGTCAAATACAGTTGAACACTGACAAATGGCGCCTGCTGCATCTAGTTTGGACAGTGTACTGTGTATGCTCATTGGAAACAACAACAAACAATCTAATGGTTCTATAAAAAAAAAACACCAATTACATTACAGCCGACGAATGCAAAGTTCCTCTAACCACTTTCTGAACAATAATGGCATGACACATTGGCAAGAATATAATGGAATACAATAAGATAGATTAGTGGGCGCCATAAATGTATCTCAGCCTCTGTCAGATGGTCCTCTCTCTAACGCTTCTACCCCTCTCAGTGTGCAGTGGGGTACTCGTCTGCGCAGAGAACTGAGTCTCCTCGCGTGGTCACAGTATCACACCTTGGGTAGATTCTGGTCCCCCTGTGTTCTGAAACGCACCGACTCAGTCCTAGGGATGGACCCCGGTTGGACTTGTTGCTCTCCAATGTCAGTGCCTCTACCTGGAGTGGGCTCCGGCAATCCCCTCTACTCTCCATAGCTGCCCATTCCTCGGGGTACTGCTCCTTCACATCCAACATGGGCTTCAATTGGAATTCCATAGAGCATATTATCAAGTCCATTATCGCTGTTTTAGCGGCAGTTGTCTGCCGCTAAAGCGGCGATAATTTTATTGCCTGTCTTGATAATATGCCCCTTCATTTTTGTTGAGACAATGGGGCTCCTTGGTTCCCAAACATAGAATGGAGCACTACTCAGCCCATCTTAATAGGGTCACTTTGTCGCCTCCTCACCTGTGTGGTGTAATCCTGTCAGTGCCAAAGAAGGACAATGTATTGGTATGTCTAGCCAATGGGTAGGACTGATTTACATCAATAATTGCCCGTCTATTTTAAAGGAATCCCTTTTTCAGAGGAAACATAGTGTTTCAAACATACTACAGGCCAGAGAGGCACACAAGAACATACACACAATGATCTCATGTGCAGGTTATGCTCTTTAGAATGGTATGCTCCTGTCCAAACCTAGGCGCTGATTAAAATGGAGGTCGGATTTGATCCACCCGCCACTGTAGCAGTGATTGAGTCCGACCGCCATGCGTGCGGCAGTCACGTCCATTCAATTATGATGGAACCGCCACCGGTGCGGTCGGATTCCGCACCGTTAACATTGCTGCGGTGGCTACTCACAGCAGCACACCTGCGATGTTGAAAGGAGCATGTTGTGCAATTCACTGCACTATATGGCAGGAACTACACTATGCCTGCCACTTGGTGCAGTGAAATGTAGGGAAGTACTATGGGTACCCCCCCAGTGCACCCACACCTCCCCCCAACACAAGGGGTGCCCGCAACGGGCCCCGGAAGACATTCTCCGCCAGCCTTTCAATCGTGGTTCAACCGCCACGGAAAGGCTAGCTTCCGCTGGCATCATAATTGTGCCGGCGGAGCATGCTGGGCTCTGCCGCCATTGTGAGCATGCTGACCGCTCCGCCAGGCAATTGTGACGATTGCTACCGGCGGAAAAGCGGCGGACGGACTTTCCCTCCGCCACGGTACCCACCGCCATTGTAATATGGCGGGCGGAAGGACCGCTGCTGGAGTGTGGATAAGGTCATTTTCCAACACCGCCAGCACCGTGGATGAGCTTCCGCCCGCCATCGTAATTAGCCACCTAGTGGTATTTGATTACACATTTTTACATTATTTGCAGTCCTTACATTAAATGCACCTGAAAAAGTCCTTTCAAGTGGTCAGTCAGTTTCCCTCAGTGTTGTGTGCTATTATCACCATGCAGTAGTAAATCCCTGAGAGACTTACCCCTTCTGTATGTTAGGGTAGCTTGTGGTGTCATGTCCTTGCCAATGATCTATTTCGATGATAAACATTCTCAATGTTAGTTGATCCCCTGATGTTTCTGTTATAGGTTGTTATAAAGCTTATACCAAGATTTCTTTCTCCATGACTTTAAAAACATAATGTCACTTCTCGCTTTGGATCTGCCTTAACACTTTCAGCTTTTAATATTCTTGGGGTATGTTCAGAAATGTGCACCTCACTATCAGGGTTGGTGAAAGGATCTTGAACAGCTCTCCTACAGGAGTGTAGTCTGGGAGGCTCTTCTCAGTTGAGGACCATAGACATTTCGTAGACACTAACTTGCCAGGGTAGGTGCTGAAGGTCCAACCATTTAGGACCTTTTCACCCACAGGCTTTTTTGATAATGCAAAGCATTTCAGAATGACTCGGACAGAGATGAGCTCTTTCCGGGCTGGGGCGATGTGATGACCGGGAACAAGTGGCGCTCTTCTGGGTCTTGAAGATCGTCAACGGCCAACTGGAGCTCTTTCACTACAATGATTTAGGCAGAGTCTGGAAGCCTGGGATCGAATCCTCACACCTTTCTGGATCTCTTGCTCTTACTCTTGCTCCCCGGCATAGACTACATTGCAGTCATCTAGAGGGGATTGTACAAGGCCCTTCTGACTACAATGCAGTCAGTATGAAGTGGAAGGACTCTTAGCCTCATAAGTTGAAAAGTGGTGCTGCTGGTGACAGCTGAGATCTGTTGCGATCTGCCTGCTTGATAGAAGTCTCTACAAGTCTGTACAAATAGGGCGGCAATCTTATCAACGTACAGTTCCACAGTAAAGCGCACAAAGTGTTCAATTACACAATATATGTCAAATAATTCAATGTCCTGAGAAAATAAAGATTATGACAAGGCCTATGTGTCCCCTATGTGTTCCCCAACGTTTCATGTACATGCATGTACGCCATGCATTTTCCCTCCATGGCCTGTCAACCATGATGCCTATGCTATAACGTGGCCTACCATCAAGTCTCCCATGAGAGAAACGACAAATCTGCACTGAGGCCTACACGTTTTGCATCATGTTTTCCTGCACTCGTGCCATTTTCATGAAAGCCCATTTTGTGGCTCAGCCGGAGCCCGAAAAGAGGTTTCAGGCCTCAGACGCTCTGAGAGCTGCAGCTACGTATCCTTGGCCTCGCACACTTGGGCCTCAGCCAAAGGGGCCCAGTCCGGGGTGCCGAGATAGTATTGAGCACGATTATCTACTTACTCCTACTGAATCACATTCCTGCCTGGAAAAGGAGGAATAAACAAAACCCGCCTGCAAAGGATAGAGCCTAGCCTTTCTGTCTCCTTTTCAGTGATTGCAAAGCTCACGTCAGTGAAAAGCCCATAGCCCCCATGTAAGGCCCACGCAGTGAATAAAGAAATAGAAGCCACATCGGCTCTTGGTGATGGGCAACCTATGTCACAGATCAGTTCCTGCTCCGGACTTTAGATATCAGATAATACAAGATGTGCTGGTCGTCCTGACACTGAAGGCCTCTCTTCCAGACTCCCCGACTGCACAGCAACCTTCCCCCAGTTACACGTCAGTTACACGTCATGCTCGAGTTGAGCACAAGTAAGGCAAAGTTCCAGCTGATCACGCAACCCCCTCCAGGTACCCACCCACCTATGACACTCACCTATGACTCATCAAGTGGACGCCCACATGGACGCCCACCTTCACGCCTACTTACACGCCCACATGCTCTTATCTCATTCTCTCTTGCTCTGCCTGAAGCGCTCCTGCTTACGTATAATATGGAATGTATATATACTGTACTCTGTGAATAAAGTTGCAGAAGACCCTTCCTGATCCCTTCTGGTGATGGAACCATTCTCCCTATAACTCGAGTTATTGGAATAAAGCCCTTTTGAACCTGATACCACGGACTCAGCCTCTTGCTATATGCATGATCCTATTGATACCTATAGAAATTATGAGTGCGTAATACTTTATTTACGACATTTATATGGCACCCGAACAGGGACGAATCCCCTTCCCCACGCGCCGGAGATGAAGGTCCAGTTTTGCCCCCTTCTACAGCCGTGACGGACTTCAAGTGCACACGTCGCGGGTTTTCCCGCCAACTCCCTCAGGCCAACGGAGGAGACGGACTGCGACCAGGCATCCATACGAGGCGGTGAGGATTGCGGATCGTCCCGACCCAGAGCCCACCCTGCGAGAGAGCTGTGTCCGAGGTTTCTAGAGATCCGCCAAAGATACGCCATTCCCGCGCATGCGCAGCGTCGAGTGTCCGAGGCCTTCAAGTTCTGCTTCCCGGTGAGTTTCATGGGGGTTGCATAAAGACGGGTTCATTTAATGAACACGGTAAAGACGTGTCTCACTCGTGAGACCGGTATGCTTGTGCTGTATTCCAGTGCACAGAGTTTTCAAGTATTCAAGTATACAAGTGCATGCATAGAGTCATTCAAGTATTCAAGTATTCAGGTGCACCGATTCAACTGTATGAATGTTATTGTCTTAGTCAGGTTCAGTTAGGTTTGAATGTGTCAGGTTTGTATGTAAGATTGTTTCATTGTGATTTTGTTTTTGGTTACATTTCAACATGCCGTTGTTTTCGAAACTGCGTAAAATAGGTACTAGGAAAGGTGTATTAGAGGAATCAGTTAACATTCCGCCTAGAGACACACCTGGACATTTCATGTACTGTAAACATGGTTTAGAGGCCGTGTTGTTTTTAGAGCTATGGGTGGATTACACGAAGGATTTAGAGACACAGTATAGATGGCCTATCACGGGAACGTGGGATGCGGAATGCATTATGAAGGTAGAGGAAGAGCTATGGAAGAGAAAATGTAGACCTGCTCAGAAGGATGCCATTGAGTTTTGGCGCAAGGAGTCACATAGAAGAACAGAGAAAGAGTTCCACAAAGCAGAGAGAAGTAGACAGGAGTCTGAAAAAGCCAAAGAAAAGAAATTACAGGAGGAAGGGGAGCGGGTAAAAAGAGAACAGGCTGAAAGAGAAAGAAATACTGTCGTTGCTGGTATTTATCCCGTCCTTTCAGAGGAACTAGCAAGAGTGGCCCCAGTAGAAAGACCCGTTAGAGTGCCACCACAAGTACCCCGAAAAATAAGACCAACAGCATCCGAAGCGTTTGTTACTGCCTACCTAGAGAAATCCCCACCAGCATACCTTGACGGATCTTTCCCTGCACCCCCAACACAGGCCCAGCTCCAGGAGCTCCAGGACGGCGGGGAGGGATCCGGGACAGCATCAGGAGGGGGGCCGACTGTAAAAGTAGACATCTCCGAATGTATATACGATCCAGATCCAGGAAAGGGCAATATGCTCGTGATTTCACTAAGACTTAGACAAGCAGTCGCATATTTGGAAAAATTACCAGATATGGATAAAAACCTAAAGAAAATGTACAATTTCATAAGAACAGGGGAAGGTCCTGAGTGCATAGCAGAGGCCACACAAAACAGAAAAGTAATTATTAAGAACTATATCCTTCGTTTCCTAATTAACTGTCTGATCAGGGAAAAAGACGAAGGTGACGGGGACGTAGACCCTTGTTATATAGGTTGGAGTGATCATATAGATGCCGGTCAGCATGATAAATCAGGACAGACAGACAGCATGTTGACCAAAATCCGAAAGGCAATAATAGCCTCACACGAAGCAGGACCGGACGGAAAGGCTGAGTCATCCTCTGATGACGAAGCCGGGGACAAAGACAAAGTACTATACGTGGGCCATGCCCGACGGTTCGAGAGGCCCAAGGGCCTCAATTACCGTAAACAGGGTACGGCTATAAAAGAAAGATATTCCCTTGAAAGTTTATTCCAAACTACCGAAAAGGCCCTGAATAGATGGATAGGTAACGACCAGCCCCTCACCCCGACCGAAAAAGAACTAGCACGGTCAGCCACCCTGTGGGTGTCCCAATATGATACATATAATAATGATATAGTAGCCCAAACGTTCTTGAGCCTCCCACCAAACGAACAGCGCATAGCTGGTGTTTACATGGTCCAACATTTGATTACATTGTATGAGAGTCAATATTCTGATCCCGGTCTATTGTATAAATTGCTGGACGACATAGTACTAGACAGGTGGACGAACATGGGTACTGAATTGATTAATGTCATCCTAGATCAGCGACACAAATATATAGAATTCGTGACTAGGTCCCTGCTTCCCGCTCCACCCCATGATAGGCGACAGTTATACGACAAGCTGAACCCCCTACGAGAGGTTCATCCTGTAAAAGATACAAACAATGTGCTACAACGAGTGTATGTCTACACCCCCTTGTCGAAATTAGAGATACTGGAAATGAAAAAGATGTTGCCCTCCCATGATAAAGACCCGGGGGGTTTTCACCGAGAACTAAAAGACATTCTCCGCTTGGGAGAGTATACATATGCTGACATTCTAAAATTATTGAAAGTACTATTGCCTGCTGGTATTTACGAGAAGCTTAAAGAAAAGGACTGGGAGGTGGGAGAGAAAAAGATTAGCTGGGATGTGTTGGAAACAGAGGATGCAGCCAGAGCCCCGGGGGTTGGTCTGGGTCCCCGAGCTAAAGAATTACCTGAACTCCTTGTACAAGTTTTGCCTAGATTATTAGTTACTAAAAAGGAAGACTGGGATGCTATTTCAGCCTGTAAGCAGAAACCAGACGAGGCCACAAGCGATTTTTACTCTAGGTTTGAGAAATGTTTTACAATCAATAGTGGCCTTAAGCCCGGTAGCGAATCATATCCCCATCTTTTCGTGAGCAAACTAGTAGAAAATTCCCTACCCGAGATTAAGTATAGGGTACTGAAGGTTGAGAGTACTTGGCAAGCAAACAGCCCTTCACAAATGTTACAAATGTTACAATATCACCAGATCAGAGTTAGAGAAGAACACGAGCAGGAAAAGAGACGCATGAAAGACACAAAGATGAAGATGCTGGTGGCCCAATCGGCACCGGCAAACACAAACACGAACAAAAGTGTTTTAGGTATCTGGCGTACATCATGTGCCTGACCTGAGTAAGTGGTAACAAACCTATAATGGTTAAAACTATAGCCGAGGCATGCAAGAGAGTGGAACAAGTTACTAGAAATCAGCTTCTACATCCAGTTAGGCAGAAGGCTGAGTCGTACATTCTGAGGTTTGTTACCACTTATTCAGGTCAGGCACATGATGTCCATCAGATACTTAAAAAGCACTGGCATGTACTCTTGACTGATGGGAACTTGTAGAAGTATTTGAAAAGCTGTCCTCAGATCACTTTCAAGACAAATTGCTCACTGCGAGATGAATTGAGTCATAATGCAGTGACCAGCAACACCCGGCCAATTAACAATGGTCGCCCAGGCTTTCGGATTTTCAAGAAATGCAAAGCATGCAGTAACAGTATTGATTGTACGACACTCTCAATTTCGTGTACTAGCAGGGAATTTGTGATCAAGAAAGTTTTAACCTGCAATACAGTATACTGTGTATATGCTCTTATCTGTCCATGCAATAAGGCATATATAGGTAGCACCATACACTGTGCAAAGAAAAGAGTGCTCAAACACATCAAGGACATCCCTAACAATAGGCAGTACCCTGTAGCACGACATTTCTTTGATCACCATTATCAAAATGAAAAATATCTTAGAATGGTGGTTGTTGACACAGCGGTGGAAAATATGAGAGGGGGCAATCGTGAACTCTCATTGCGCCAACTCGAGTCTAGGTATATGATTGATCTGGAAACAATGACGCCCGGAGGTTTAAATTCAAGTGAAGAACTGTCCGTTCATCTACAGAATTAATGCTACATGTGCAATTTGCTATGTATATTTTTGCTGTTGGTCTCTCTTCTTTACTCTGGTTTATTGTACTAATTGATCACATATTTTTTTCACTTTTAGGTAAGGGCACTGTTTTTGTATTGGGACAGTCTTCTCATCGTCAATTTCACTCATGGACTGATATGATCTATGTATTGGCATCAATGGCCCACTGGAGAATTATTGTATGTAAAAAGCATGGTGTTGCTGTGATTAATTATGCTCTCCTAAAGCCATTTTTGATTTGGGGTCGATAAGCCCACTGGGGCGCGATGTGATCTCCTTTCTGTCATTCTTATTACTTGCATATGTATGTTGTTGTGCATGATAAATGCATGTTGTTGCAGGGATTCTGCTTTTGCACAGAACTATGCGCAGGAGACCAGGACCTCAGAGAATTGTGGTGTACCAGAAAACTCCCCTCAGAACCCAGAACCCCTTATCCGACTAGCTTAGTATCTCATTCGTTAACCTAGATCTAGCTAGGTGGTCCCAATGTATAGACAAACCAGAACAAGCGACTTAGATATTTCTCAGGAGTGGTGGGAATCCGAAATACCTGTTCGTACTTATTTGTTAGTCCACAACATAATAATACAGACACGGTAAAGTTTAAAGAGTTTATTTTATAAACCTCGCGTCCTAAGATGCAGTACTTTGGCTAACACTAGCAGACTAACAGTACAGATCAGAACCATAAGCATTATTACAATACCATATAAAATGAAAGGAGCAATCATATTATTAATGACAGTGGTATACGGCCACACTCCTTTCACTAGAATCTAATACATTATTATTATTAGACTATTAGAAGGTCTCTTAGGCTAACAGGGGGGACCCCATACCGTATAGATCAGCTTAGTAGAATCACATCAAAGGATCAGCTCTCGCATGCATCAGCTCTTCTGTTCGAATGAATCTAAAACCAAACTGTTCTGCAATATTAAAGACGCTTGTCCTTCAGATATTGGCAGCTGTATGCATGATATGTCTAACAAGTGGTACGATCAATCTAAACACAACACTCTGTACCTTCTAGTGACCCAGACGCGTTCTTTGCATGATGTACAGACCAAGGGCACATTTCACGGTTAAGAATGTGAAACAACAGTTTGTTATCCTGTAAGGCAAAGTCAAGTCAGCATTTCTAAAATGAATAACACATAACAACAGTGTCGTGTGCAGCGCAGCAGAAACGACAAGCTTGCTTGCTAACCATGAGCTCGTTTATGCTAACTTAGTGTTGTAAATAGGGCGTGGCTTAATCCATCTCACACCCCCCCATGATCGGAGCACGAACCAATAGGGATACACTTATCAAGAACGCAGAGTTCAAGTGATTCAGAATGGAACCAAGGGCATGAACTATAAGTCCATATAAGGTAAGTGTAAAGTCCGAGAATAAAAAAAAAATGTTTGTTTAAAAAATGAAAAATGATGTGTTAAAAAATAAGCAACACTTTCGTAGAAAATTAATAAATCCTGACTGCACCCTGGAGTGACAATGTCAATCAGTCAATCCATGAAGGTATATGCACCGTAAGTTGCAACTGCTTCCATTAGGAAATCATTGGAGCGTTCCGCAAAAGTATCTGCCATCCAATTTAGTAAAGGAAAGGAACACACGTGTTCATCAAGTATCGGAGCATCCAGCACCATGATAGGACAACTGTCAGTCACCTCGATATAACTCCTTTCAAGGAATTCAATAGCTGCCTCTCCGATATCCCAGTTTCCAAGGACTCCGTGTGCAGCACCCAAAGCCATAAATCCGACACCAGAACAATCAAATTCATGAGCCACTAAGGGACACATTAGTTCATCAAAATCCAGGTCAGGTGACGCCAAGTTTGACAGGCACAAGTCCAGAGCCCATTGGAAGGGACAATCTAGGCAATGAAAAACAGGTTGCACACACGTAAAAAAGGGAAACCGGAAAGACAATCCATACTTGACGCTTAATACCGCCAGTGGTAAGGTGCCGTAGAAATCAAGCATCCGGCTACGAAGATGGAGCAAGCGCAGCATTCTGTCTTGCAACTCCCGGTGTGCAGCCATACCGAAGTGCGCAAATCAACAAAAGGATCCCAGCCACCAAAGCGAGGAGCAAGGGGAACCCTCCGAAGACACTCGAAAAAATAGAATGTAAAAATGCGGCGATCACACCAAAAACAGTCTGGAAAGATGTCACGAGGCCCAAGCCCACAATTTTAAAAAAATGAACAAGGCCAGACGTAGACGAAGCATTAAAGAGAGTTTGAATCAAGGTTCCAAAATGGAGGGGGAGGTCGGTATTTAAAAGAGCTTGTACCTCAGTGCGTGTGTTTGCCACATTAAGAAGAAATGTTTCACGGGACGAAGTCAACGCAACCTCTTTTTTAGACAAAAGAGCCCTTATTCTGCTCATCCTATTGAACTCTGCGTTCAAGGTTGGAATCGCTGGCCAGATGGATATATCGAGTCGGCCTTGCGGGGGTGGGAAAAGGATGTTATTACAGCAAACTACTTTTTGCGAAACAGTGACTATGTAAGGAATACCCACTAGCATCCCACAGCAAGCTTCACTGTTTAAAAGCAAATAACTACCGTTGGCAAGCAGCTTAAAAGAAGACGTTATAACTGGCATTGGAATCCCCTTTAGGACACAAGCTAAATTAGGAGCGTGTATATTGCAAGCGCCATGTAATTGTATATGTCTACAAACCACAGAGTGATCAGGAGCGGAAGTGCATTCTTCACCTTTTAAGTAAACCTCCTTGTCATCCCTTACGCATCTGTAAGTGAACGGAAGCGACCAAACTTCATGCAGGAACGCATCACCAAGTTGTTCATATCTGCCAATGGCATAATGCTTCATGCACGAAGTAAATTTGAACAAACTAAAAGGTAAAGTGACTAATCCGTGTACAAGCCACACGGCTGAATTTAATTCAGCTACAGAAAAAGGTAAAGGTTCTAATTTTTCAATGTGCAGCAATGCATAAGTTGCATCTTTCATGGACATGAACTGCTGTTTTTCCGTCAAATTAAAAGGAAGGAACAATGATGAAATATTCATGTAATCCCAAGGGACTTTCCCTGCCTTTAACGTTTGCAATGTCCATGCAAACTGCATAATTGAACGCAACTGATTTTGACCATGATACAACACAGATACATCATCCTGCACAATGTCTACGACAGAAGAAACAATATTATCTAATGTATAAATTCTAGAAGACAATGTATTAATACTATTATCTATCACAGCCAATACTTTTTCCATATTGGCCTGGTCAATAGCACGTAATCTAGAAGCAGCCTCAATTTGCGACAATTTCCAAATTTCATTGTAAATAGCATAAGCCCATCGTTTAGATCTACCATTTACAGGACCCTTAATGAAATCATTCAAATCTATTTTTTCATTTAAGTGTGACAAATGAAGCTTAACTGAAGTTAACGTGAAATTTTGCAGCCATGACTGACATAACTTACCTACAGAGTAGGTAGTCACCGTGTGTGAAGATGTGAAACGAGGGTCAACTCTAAGTTGTGTATACCCCGGAGCCAAATCCAGAAACCGACGTTGACAGGAATCTGAGCTTGTTTGCCATACCAACCAACCCTCAGGATTCAATGTTGAAATATTGAAGGTTCCATTGGAAACAAGGGACTGCAACATAGTAAGGGACAGGTCTGAGTGATTTTCCCAACCAGGATAAGCACCCAGATCAGGGATCGAGGGGGAAATTAATTTTTTAGATAAAGCCAATCCAAAACAGGTGGTCTGAAATATAGACAAATTTAAAAATAAGATATGGTTTGGGATAAGACAGGCACGATGCAAAGCTTCTGTTCTTTGTACCTGCCACGGTCTAGTTCCCCAAACCAATTTAAGATCGATAGTAGCTTTCCATATGTCATAACCTCCAATAGCCAATTCATCCATAAAGGATTTGGAATATAATAATTTTGTGTGTGTCAGTCTGACCTTAGAAGTGGGTTCTACTGCCATCTTAAAATAAAAAGAATCAGGGTTAGACACACTAAAATCTGAAAAGTATGTGAATTTTTTCAATAAAGTGTCAGAGCTACCAGGCATAGGGACAGGACAATGTTCCCATTGAGTGAAATTAACAAAATTTCGAAAAGTATTTGCTCTGTGTAAGAAATGTGTGCCATAATGTTGAAAACAAAATTGTTCATCGTAGTTTGCAGTATTTAAATACAGATCTTCAGCATCAAATGCAGCATAATATTTTAAATCAGAAAACAGTGCTTCTATTGCTTGTACATCCCAATCATCTGAGCGGATGTTTTGTTTAACTACATCACCCATAGAAACACGAAAAACAGTTGGCACATTAATAACTTCGGTGGGACCATGAATTTGAAAGTTTACTGCATCCCATGCAATCCCATCACGTACAGGCCAGGCGGTGATATTCACAAACGTCTGGTCTCTTTTCATGATGTGTGATGAGGAATGGGGGGCCAAAGTTCCATCAATTAATTGAATTGTAGAACGCTCATTCAGGTAGTGTCCATTGCTAAGTCTAAAAAACACTACCACAAAGCCAATTGTCATGAATAAAAAAATACAAATCAGCACCAACCAGATGTAAGTCCAAGGTGCAACCAAAAATGTCTCTTGAACCAGGCAAAAAATATAGAAATTTTGGAAGGGACAGTGGAAGTCAATGATTCAGTTTCAAAGGAGGAATGAGACCGGGTAAGTGTCGTTGTATTCAATAGGGGCAAAGCGACTTCTGTAGGATAAGCATACTCAGGGTCAGCGGGCAAACCACCAGCAATAGGTGGCGGATCAGTAACTGTGATCATCTCAACGGAAACCTCAGGCACGATGATAGAGGGTGGCACCACAACAGAGTTTCTCAGCATCGAAGGGCAGGAAACCGAAGGTGTCATACTATGGAGAATCGGCCACCCTGTGTAGCTTGACATTTTCAATTGAAATGTACCTGTTTTCCTTGCGACCAGGAAGTGGGGGTAAAACAACTGTACGTGTACCCAATACTCCAAGCACTGGGACTGGTGCACGATAAGAGGGGCCAAACTCCTTCTTGTTCTCCACCTTCTCACGGACCAGGTCACCAACTCGAGGCAGCCAGCCGACCACCGGAATCAGGAGCGCTTCTTCAGATGTAGAGGGCACGTGTTCCTTTGCTAGAGTGTCTCTTGCTTCTTGTAGATTCTGTAATACAGCACAGTGGTCATCTAGGTCAAAAGGCGCGACAGCCGCCGCCATGTCTAGACCGTCAAGGTCCGGAACAAACATTCTCACTCCAAAGAGCATCATGTACGGGGTCCGCCCACCCAGAGACCTTCTAGGGAGGTTATTAAGTGCACGTTGGACGTCATACAAGTGGGCAAGCCAGTTCCGGCCTGTACCTAACACCTTGGCTGTCAACGATTGCTTTAGGTCACGGTTCATCCATTCCACAACACTATTGCCCTCAGGCCGGTATGGAGACGAAAATTTGACTTGGACCCCCAAACTTCTCATTGCTTCTTTGTACGCCTTAGAGGCGAACGCCGGGCCCTGATCAGAGTGAAGGGTACCACACGCAAAACTCCCTATAAAGACACGCAATGCTTTGATGACAGTCCTGGCATCAGCACTCCTTTGTGGCCACACCCAGAGAAAACATGTGCACGAATCCACTGCAACCAAGATGTACTTGTACGCAGTATCAGAGGTAAAAGGACCGCAGTGATCTAAATAAACACACGCAAGTGGTTGATTAGATATATGCAGCTGCGTTGGAGGTGGACGCGCAACAGAAGAAGGTTTAATCTGCTGGCAAATGTCACAACTAAGTACATAAGCCCGCGCTTGTTTATACAAACCGTACCACCAGTAACGTTGCTGTAAAAGAGACACAGTTGCTGACACTCCAGCATGCGCAGACGCAACACCTTCGTGGGCAGCTGTTATCAAATTTGGTCTGCAGTCCGCGTTGGGAATCAATCTATCACCAACGTCGTTAATGCTCACTAACGGGACGTTATCAGGACTTAAGTGATAATGGTATCGAGAAGGGAAACCTCTAGGGTAGTTTGTCCCTGTCTCAGAGGCAGCAATAGCTGCCAAGATGTCAGCATCTATCTTTGATTTTGATCTTGTAACTGCTGCTACTAAATATGTTGCCACTGCTGTTTTAGCTGCCTCGTCAGCCAAACTGTTACCGACAGCATGGACACCAACTCGTTGGTGACCAAGAGTGTGAATTACATTCACGAGTGGCAGACTCCCTTTAAGTTCCGCCACTCGAGCCCAAAGCGTTTTATGCTTTACTGCGCTACCTTTGGAATCACGAAAACCATTCATAATCCAAAAAAGTAAATTGTCGTTGTAAGATTGAACACAATAGTAAGAATCACTCACTATAAGAGTAGTGACCCTGTGATCAGCAAACTCAAGTGCAAGCACTAGAGCACGAAGCTCCGCCAATTGTGCGGTACAATCACCCAATGACTGCGTATGCACTGCATCAGATTGGAACTCTCCATTCACGAAAGTACTGACTACAATTGCGCAAGCCGCTGAATAAGCGTGCCTTGATCCAGTTGCGGGTTGCGCCGACCCGTCAGTGTATATGACACAATGGTATTCCTCGATGGGGCGCAATGACAGAGGAGCAGGATGAACGAATTCATACTCCAAACTCTCTTGAGTCTGCAATGCCGCGTCAAAGATGTATTCGACGTCAGGTGAAGCTAAGGAGGTTGCCCATTGTATCCACCTTGGATGCAAAGCCTTAGAATTTGGTACACTAGCTTTAGTGACTGCTTTGAGAGCAGGAAACGGTGTTACCACCAGCATGCGTTTTCCCTGTGATAGCACTCGTTCTTTCAGGATCGCCATCTGAACTGCTGTTAAGACTTTTTCAACAGTGGAAAATCGCAGCTCAGCTGAAGTGTACAGATGAGATTTGTAAGCAATGGGGACTGTGTCACCCTCATTGAACGTTAAGTACGTGAAACCTTCCGCGCCTGGAACAATTCTAATGACCAGGTTGGTGTGGTTGTCACGAGTTTTTAGATATTTAGCTGTAAGAAGATCAGTTTGCAAAGTATACAATGCCAACGAGTGCTCTGGCAGCCAGCAAGATCTGGTAAAAGTTGGTTGTATCAACGCATAAAGCGTCTTGATACGCTGGGCATAATCAGGAATGTAGGATCGACCGAAATTCAGAAAACCCAGCAAGGATTGTACTTTTTTCAGTGTCGTAGGGATACAAAGGTTTGCACATTTCTCAAGGAACTGCGGTTCCAAGCCTCGACCTTCATTATTGAGTTCGTACCCCAAGAACAACACTGTAAATTCAGCAATGTGTGACTTCTTAAAGTTAAACTTGTAACCGAAGTCTGCAAACATAGTCACTATGTTGTCTACACGAGCAAGGTGTGGAAGCAACTCGTCGTCAGTCAGATAGATGTCATCAACATACGAGTATGCTTCCGGGTCTACCATCTCCAAGAGAGAGACCACGCGAGCGGCAAAAACTCCAGGGCTGTTTTTATAGTCCATCGGGAGCCTTTTGAACAATTTTTGTTT
This sequence comes from Triturus cristatus, assembly GCF_964204655.1. Taxonomy (NCBI): domain Eukaryota; kingdom Metazoa; phylum Chordata; class Amphibia; order Caudata; family Salamandridae; genus Triturus; species Triturus cristatus. The sequence goes on from NC_140584.1 coordinate 1,203,418,469, forward strand.
GCCACCCGAGGTAAAAGCTGTCCACTCATAACTAAGAGGGGCCAGGTTATGGCAATAAAAACCATTGGATAAGTCGAGCGTAGTTTTGAAACGTTTTCTCACAAGACTATCGACGAGAGCCGAACTATGAGTATTTTGTACCGCACACGTCCGGCAATGCGAGTTTAAATGCCGGTAATCCAAAACTAGGCGGTACGACCCGTCAGGCTTCGTTACAGTGAATAAAGGATTATTCATGGGTGACACACATGTCTCAATCACTCCTTGATATTCCAATTGTTCAAGGATGGACGCGACGTGAGGTCTTGCCTCGCGACGCATGGGATATTGGGGTTGAGGCTGGGGATCGGATCGCAATGGAATCTCGTGATTGGGAGAACATTTATCCCAACCAACCTGATTATGATATAACACAGGCGCAAGCACCTGAGCCCACTCCCCGGCTAACCTAGTAGACTCCTCCGTGGGACCTGCATGCCCAAAGGAAGGAAGTATAGCTACCTCTCCCCTTGGGGCGTCCAAAATGAAAGCCGGAGGCCAATCTTTCTCCGCCAAAAGAATATCATATGTGGTGGTAAGATTATCCCAAAAAACCACTTTAATTTTGCGTTGTATGTCACCCTCAATATTAAGGACTATTTCAAATAATCTCTCCGGGGGAGCTACGCGAGTATCAGCAGTTTCAACTGTTACATAAATGTCAGTTGCTGTCGCCTCCAGAAATGGACGCAACGCTTCCCGCACTACTGTAACCTCCGCCGCGCTGTCTAGCAGTGTTAGTGCCCATGTCAGGTTCCGAAGCTGTGTCCTGACCATCTGAGGCATATCTCGCTGAGATAGCAGCAACTTTCTTTTTCTGAAACGGTGGACGTGGTCTGGCAGCGTCTTCCTGCTTGCCTTTACCGTCAGTCTGGCGGGGCTGGTCTCGACCTTGAGCACCCCGTCCTCTCCCACGGTCTCCACCACCAGAGTGCAAAGTCGATGTTTCCTGTGAAGAACAAGGAGAGCGTTGTTCAGAAACCTGAAACCTATCAGGTGACTTAATACGAGTACGATCGCACAAATCATAAGTGCGTTCACTATACGACTGAACGGGTGAGGCAGGACGAGAAACCTGTTTCTGTTGCTGCTTCTCTTGTTTTTTGGCTCGCCAACTTTGTTTAGGAAAGTTGGGCTTTTCGTCTTTTGTAGACGAACTCACCTTAGTTTGTTGCACTACATCAGGAATTTTGATGGTGGGTTTCACACCTAAGGCACTACGTCCAACCATCCTATAGGCTTTCGCAATAATTTTGGCGAACTCCCTTGGCTTATCGGCATCAGCCACAAGCTCCAGCATATTACCAACTTGGAACTGCATGGCATCTCCTTTGAGGTTGCCCATTACCATGGAACAAACCACATCGAAACTGTCGTCAAGCCGTAATCCCAACTCAATAGCTGCCTCCGCACCATGACTTTCTTGGACTTTCTTGATGACGGAGGGTAGTACAGCCATAGACGGAGTGCCGTAGCACTTCGAATATGTCGCAGCAAAGACCTTGCCCCAATTGTCACAATCAACAAGTTCAGGGACCAGGTCCTTCGGCAAAGTGATGGTGAGTATCCTGTGTTTATCCACAGGTGTAGTGTTTGGAAACACGGCTTCTAATTGATCAAATTTTTCCGTAAGCCAGTAAGGAAATTCATCCTTACTGAGGGGGCGCTTGCCGACAACCGCGTTAACCATAACAGGGCTAATCACCACCGCGTGATGGTGATCCGCCCCGTGTCCAGCAACCGCAGGTGCTCCCACCTGAACTGTGCTTGACACATACTGCACTAAAGCCCTATGGACCGTAATCAGGGCTGTGTGTAGTGTTCGTAAATCACCCACTCCCACCGTCATGTAGCGTGGGTGTGGAGTATATCCGGCCAGTACCGGCCATGTAGCCCCTGCAATTGACAACGGGCCCATTCTCGCCGATACGACCTCATGGGGGAGGGTGCCATTAAACCAAATTGTATGCTGCCAGGCAGAAATAGGAAATTCTAGAGTCCGATATGGGGCATAAGCCGCAGGTACAGCCGAGGCTGTATATTTGTGGAACAAATTATCGTCCGTATCCACCTCCTCAAAGGTCACCCATGAGTAAAACAACTCATGTGGGTAGGTGGTATCAGCACTGACCACAAAAACTACGGCCATCCCGTCATCAGGTATCCCATACGCCCTCAAATGAGCGCGCAGAGGAACCCTACTATGAGCGGGAATATTAACCGCCATAAGGACACCTTAAAGAGTAACAACGATATTCACAGTAGCACTTGGGCTCAAAATTTATAACCTTTTTAATTTTCAAGCTTGATAGAACCTTTAGTCTAAACCTAGGTAGGTTAAACCGTCACTCAAGTTTTCCGGAAACGAGAGTGAGGGCAGTTGTGGACTAAACACTAGTACTACTAAAGCGTCTCAGATCTTAAGACTAAACGTTAGGTGCGCCATGTTGCAGGGATTCTGCTTTTGCACAGAACTATGCGCAGGAGACCAGGACCTCAGAGAATTGTGGTGTACCAGAAAACTCCCCTCAGAACCCAGAACCCCTTATCCGACTAGCTTAGTATCCCATTCGTTAACCTAGATCTAGCTAGGTGGTCCCAATGTATAGACAAACCAGAACAAGCGACTTAGATATTTCTCAGGAGTGGTGGGAATCCGAAATACCTGTTCGCACTTATTTGTTAGTCCACAACATAATAATACAGACACGGTAAAGTTTAAAGAGTTTATTTTATAAACCTCGCGTCCTAAGATGCAGTACTTTGGCTAACACTAGCAGACTAACAGTACAGATCAGAACCATAAGCATTATTACAATACCATATAAAATGAAAGGAGCAATCATATTATTAATGACAGTGGTATACGGCCACACTCCTTTCACTAGAATCGAATACATTATTATTATTAGACTATTAGAAGGTCTCTTAGGCTAACAGGGGGGACCCCATACCGTATAGATCAGCTTAGTAGAATCACATCAAAGGATCGGCTCTCGCATGCATCAGCTCTTCTGTTCGAATGAATCTAAAACCAAACTGTTCTGCAATATTAAAGACGCTTGTCCTTCAGATATTGGCAGCTGTATGCATGATATGTCTAACAAGTGATACGATCAATCTAAACACAACACTCTGTACCTTCTAGTGACCCAGACGCGTTCTTTGCATGATGTACAGACCAAGGGCACATTTCACGGTTAAGAATGTGAAACAACAGTTTGTTATCCTGTAAGGCAAAGTCAAGTCAGCATTTCTAAAATGAATAACACATAACAACAGTGTCGTGTGCAGCGCAGCAGAAACGACAAGCTTGCTTGCTAACCATGATCTCGTTTATGCTAACTTAGTGTTGTAAATAGGGCGTGGCTTAATCCATCTCACAATGTATTGGAATTGGTTGCCAACTAGGCATTAGTGTGCATAACTAGTACGCTGTTTGTGGGATCAAACAGATTTTCCACAATTGATCTTTGGCTTGGGGTGGGTACGCCCACTGTGCAGTCTCTATTTAATATTTGCATTTATATATGTTGGCGTATGCCTAGTTATTTAGGACATTGCGTTATTTTGCATATTCAAATATTGAGGAGCACTGATATTATTACCCAGTTTACACGATGTTTGAAGGACATTGAATGATTTGACATATATTGTGTAATTGAGCACTTTATGCGATTTTCTGTGGAACTGTACGTTGATAAGATGGTCGCCCTATTTGTACAGAACTTTGTATATACTTGTTTCGACCACTTGTCCTCTTTCTATGTTGTATAGCACTGTTATAATGGCAGCTACGATACTGACTTGCTTCGAGCGTGATCAAGGCGAAAGCTAAAACGCGTTGCGTGTGCACCCATAAGTTTTAGGGAAAGTTATAGTTAGTTGGTCATTTCACTCGTATAAAACCAGAGAAATTCCCGCGTTATAGTTAGTTCAGCTAACTATAACTCGCGCCCCCGCAATGCACTGCTGATGACGTTACATATTACATCACTCATGACATGGTCAGTGACATCACTGATGACATCACTGATGACATCTCAAATGACATCAATGATTACATCACTGATGACATCATCCAGTGACTGTGTGTTTCTGTAAAGTTTAAATATGTGTAATATATATAGGGAAAGGCGTATTGAAGAATGAGTGGGTGTATAAGTGTCTGAATGGATGATTTAGTAGGTGCGTGACTGACTCTATAAGTGAGTGATTAAACGTGTCTTACTGAATGCATGGGTTAGTGACTAAACTGTTTGAATGTCTGTATCCGTCTGTCTGTTGGTGTGTAAGTGGTTGCATGGGTTTGTGAATAGCTACGAGTGTCTATATGAGTTATTGATTGGTTGTCTGAGTATCTGTATGGGTGCCTGAGTGTTTGTGTTTGTGTGAGTGGGGTGTGTGTGCATAGATGTGTGAGTGGGTGATTCACTGGGTGCATGTTTCAAGAGTGCATCTGTGCTGTACTGTATGGGTGGGTGAGTGTGTGTATGGGTGTGTTAGTGAGTGAATGTATATCTCAGTGGATACTTATGTGAAAGGAAGTATATATGTGTGTTAAGAGTATATACATGGCTACAAGTGAGAGTGTGTAATTGTGTGAGAGGCTGTATGGATGAGTGTGTGCTTGTATCAGTGATTGTATAAGAGCGTAAGAATGTGCTAGTATTTGTATGAGTAAGTGAGCTGGTGTGTGTATAACTGTATAGGTGAGTAAATGGTAGTGTGATTAATTATTTGCATGACTGACTAGGTGTGTGAGTACCTATATGGAAGAGTGGCGGTGTGTGAGTGTCTATATAGGTGTATGAGTACATATGATAGTCCTGTACTGAGTGAACGTAAGTATGAGTGACTGTACGGGTGAGTGAGTGGATGTGTGTGTAGACCTAAGAATCAGTGAGTGGATATGTAGTTATTGGTGTGGGAGTGTCTAAGGTTTTGAGAATGGCAGTCTGTAATTTAGAGTGGGTGTATCAAAAGTTATATTAGGGTGTGAGAAGATGCATGAAATTATCACATGGATGATGTCATCAGTGATGTCATTTGAGATATCATGAGTGATGTCATAAGTGATGTCACTGACCATGTCATGCGTGATGTAATATGTGACGTCATCAGCAGTGCATTGCGGGGGTGCGAGTTATAGTTAGCTGACTTAACTATAACGGGGGAATTTCTCTGGTTTTATACGAGTGAAATGTCCAACTGACTATAACTTTCCCTAAAACCTATGTTTTTTTCCAGTAAATTTCTAAGATTTTTTAAATGCTAATTTCTAACTATAACGTGCCTGAAACCTGTGGTTTTTTCAGTGAATTTCAAAGGATTTTTAAATGCTAGTTTCTAACTATGCCTACAGAGGTCGGACATGTGAAGAAAGAAGAAAAAACGCACAGAAAGAAGCAAAAGAAATGCAGAAAGAGGCAACAGAATTCAACAAAGACGAAGAAAATTGCAGGAAGAAGCAAGACGTGCAGAAAGAACCAACAAAGAAGCAGAAAGAGGCCGTGTTGCAAAATCATCCTGTGCCCACAACTTTTTCAGACGGGACTGGTGGTAACTGACTCTGACTAACCAGGCCTAGAGCCAGTGCTATGCTAAAAGACACTTAGAATACAGTGAAGATACCTACATACACTAGTGAACACTATGCGTTTGGGTACCCCTGTGATTAGCATGACCTCCTCTGTAAGGCCCTAGTACATAATAGGGCAGGGGGATTAAAACTACCTCTAAGTCAGAGGTGCAGAAAGATGCTACTTTAACTAGTAGTCGTGTTTGCAGAGTGGTGGAGAAAGGGTGCTGGATGTCCAACCAACGCTCAGGAATTCTGCTGCGTAGGACTTACAGGAGGTACCAGGAGGGATTCTTGAAACCCAAACGCCCTCAGGACTAAATTGGACTTTATCCCCCATCCCGTAGTCTGCCATGAGGCACGTTTGCAGAGTGGTAGAGAAAGGGGGCATGGCCTCCGAAGACGTCTTAGCAATCCCACTGTGTGGGACTTACTGGAGGAAACAAGAGGGGTGGTTTTGCCCCCAATGACATCCTTGGGGGCCAACTTCCCAAACTATTACCTCCAGTCAGTCCCACACAGCAGCACTGATAAGTACTCGTACCAGGCCGTGCCCACTTTGCCCACCACTCGACAAACGCGCTCCCTGGCACGCTCTTGGATGTGGATTGAAGTCCCCTTCACTGCTGGGGGTCCTTTAAGGGCCAACTAGCCTACCTTTTACCTCCAGTAAGCCCCACGCAGTGGGATTTGTGAGAGGTAGACAAAGGCAATGCCCCCTTTCTCCACCACTATGCAAACGCGCCCCCTGGCACGTTGTAAGTTGGGGGATTAAGTCCCCCTGAATCCTGAGGATGCCCTGCCCACCAGGTACCTCCAGTAAGAGCCACAGAGCTGCGTTGCAAAGAGGTGTAAAAAGAGGCGTGGCCTGGCCCACCTCTTTACAACGCAGCGCAGTGGCGCTTCCTGGAGGTACCTGGTGGGCTAGTTGGCCCCCAGGGACCCTCAGGATTGAAGAGGAATTAATTACCCAAGTTAAAACGCGCCACAGGGCGTGTTTGCACATATGTCACCTCAGGCCCCTCCCCCTCCCTTCACCACTGTGCAAACGCGCCCCGTGGCGCGTTTTAAGTTGGGGGATTAAGTCCCCTTGAATCCTGAGGGTCCCTGGGGTCCAACTAGCCTACCAGGTACCTCCAGTAAGCGCCACAGAGAGGTGTAAAAAGGGGGGTGGCCTGGACCACCTCTCTGCACCGCAGCTCTGTGGCGCTTACTGGAGGTACCTGGTGGGCTAGTTGGTCCCCAGGGACCCCCAGTATTGAAGGGGAATTAATTCCCCACCTTAAAACGCACCACAGGGCGTGTTTGCACAAATGTTACCTCAGGTCCCACCTCCTCCCTTCACCACTGTGGAAACGCGCCCCGTGGCACGTTTTAAGTTGGGGGATTAAGTCCCCTTGAATCCTGAACGTCCCTGGGGTCCAACTAGCCCACCAAGTATCTCCAGTAAGTGCCACAGAGCTGCGTTGCAGAGGTGTAACACCTCTCTGCAACGCAGCTCTGTGGCGCTTACTGGAGGTACCTGGTGGGCTAGTTTGCCCCCAGGAGCCCTCAGCATTGAGGGGGAATTAATTCCCCAACTTAAAACGCACCACAGGGTGTGTTGCTGGGAGGGGCCGGGGCCTCCGGCACGATCACGTCATATTTTTATTTTTGTAAGAAGGGGGGCTGTGTGGCCCCCTTTCCTTACCTATTTTATGGGCCCTAGGGACCCCATCCCCCAGGGCCTGACCCCTATTTTTTTTTTTAATGGGAGGGGGCCACGTGCCCCCTTCTCGAGACCATATTTGGCCCCGGAGACCCCATCCCCCGGGGCATGGCCAGTTTTTTAAAAATTCTTTCTCTGGGGGGGGGCTGTGTGGCCCCCTCCTCAGACCCCATTTATAGCCCCGGGGACCCCATCCCCTGGGGGCCTGCCTTTGTTTGTTTTTCCCCCCAAAAATAATTTTATTATGGGGAAGGAGGAGCCGCATTGCCCCCCTCCCAAGCCACTTCTAGCCCCGGGGACCCCATCCCCCGGGGCCTGGCCACTTCGTTGGGGACCGTGGGGGGAGCCCCAATGCCCTCACGGTCCCTGCCGTCCCCGCTCCTCCTGCGGGAGCCGGCATTGCTTTTCCACATAGGGAGGTGCTGACATGCAGCTCCCCATGTGGAAAAGCAATCTGGTTTGGATTTTGGAAGAGAGAGCATGTTTCCTGCTCTCTCTTTCAAAATCCAACCCACAGTTTGCTATGGCAGGGCGGGAGCCGCGAGTCTCCCGCCCTGCCATATCAAACAACAGTGTCCCGGGTGGGCTCCCCAGGACACTGTAGGAGCCGGCCCTGGGTGGGTGGCGGTCCTCAGGGCCATGAAGGGCTCCAGGAGAGCTGCGCGGCACCCCTCCCAACCAATGCACAGCCCCGGGGAGGTGGTGGTCCCTGGGGCTCGGGGATCTGTAAGGGACCCCCCCATATTTGCATTATAGTGCCCCAGGGAGGTGGCAGTCCCCGGGCATGTGGGGGGGCTCTAGCCTCCCCACGCATGTATATTATTTTAAAAAGAAGCCCCGGGGATGGCGGTCCCCGGTACTGTGGGGGTCCCCCTGGGCCCCTGCAATTTTATTTCTGCATGCCCCCAGGACCTGGCCCACCCGGGGGCTTTTTTACATTTTTGGTCAGATTCGCGCACCCAGCGCGAATTTGGCCGATTCTTTTTTTTTAAAAATGCATGTTTGGTCCCTGTGGCTCCTTGTGGGACCCCCTGAGCAGGCCTTGGGGGTCAGGGTGTTTCTAGTCTGCCCCTTTTTCTTTATTTTTGCATTTGGTTCCCTGTTTTCTTGTGCCTCGGTGATGGCTGCCAACACTTCCTGGTTTGGAGTGTTAACAGCCAATTAGAATGAAGCTCGTGATTGGGAGGGTGCGCGGATCCACCGCGGCCATATATATCGAAACTATTATTTTTTGATTTTCTCAGCAACTACTGAACGGATTTACATCATTTAATAAAAGGTCTCTTTCTGAACCAAGGGCTACCTTTTTGCCAAATTTGGTGTAATTCCGTTCAGCAGTTTTGGCTGTAACCGTGTCTAAAGTTTCCTATGGGAAATTGATTTTTTGACCACTCATTTTTTAATTTCTCAGTAACTACTGAACGGATTTACACCATTTAACAAAAAGAGTTCTTTCCGAACCAAGGGCTACCGTTTTACCAAATTTGGTGTAATTTCGCTCAGCAGTTCGGGCTGTAACCGTGTCTAAAGTTTCCTATGGAAAATAACATGGAGAAAACACGTTTTGGGACCCCCCTTTTTTCTCAACCCCCGCTTGCCGAATCACCCCGAAACTTTCAGGATAGGAGCTGACCGGAGCGCTCCACTAGTTTTGAAACTTTCACGAAGATTCGTCAACCCGCGCCAAAGTTATTTGGAAACGAAAAAACGCTTCTCGTATGGAAAATAGGTCCTAACTATAACTATCTACTGACGACTACCAGTAGATAATATAAATATATATATATAAATATATATCTATATATATATAGATATATATATTTGTAAATTTTTATATATATTTATAAAAATAAATTAAAATTAAGTTTATTTGTTTTAAAGTAAATATATATATTACATTTTATATATGTATGTTTACATTTTTTTAACAACATTTATTTCTTATATTTGTTAAAATGTATATTAAATCAAAATTCTTTTTTTAAAGTTAATTTTATTATTTAATATATTTAACATTCTTTTTTAGTTATATTAAAAAATCGACGTTTTGTACATTGATAATTTTTACATCAATATTTTTTTTCAATGTATTTATACTTACAATTATAAATATAGGATGTCGATATTTTTGACATCGATATTTATGTCTCGATGTTTGTGTTCGGGGATATTTTGGGCGTTGATATTCTATCACTGATCCAATTTTGCCCAACCATATGCGGACACTTGTTAGAGGAGGACGAATTTTAAACGTACTGCTCTGAAAAGTTGGACGCAACTGATCGCTGCGAGTGGCGCCATTCCTGCTGCTAAATGTGCCTTGGGCGGCAAATCCTATGGGAGGAAACATGGCTACAATTGCGATACGGTTTGCAGGGAATGTGGCGCAGAACCCAATGGGTAGTGAGGGATGTGGGAGGCTGGGCACAGATTGGGACAGTACAGATGATGCCTTACCTTTCCACAAGGGACAGAGCAAGGTATAGGAATGTTAGACTCAAGACTTTGCTAGGATTGTGGCTTTGTGCAAGGAACAGGTGACTTCCAGTAGCATTCAGCAGAGTACCTGCTTCCCTGGGTAGCAGTAGGAATAGATTCCCACTGCAGCAGAGGGCAGCTAAAAGTGCAAGCATCACACTTTACAAAGCTTCCGAAGTTAAAACAAAAAGTTGAGTTGATCAACAACATATATTTGGTCATAAATGAGTCTTACATTCCATTAGCTCACCATAAGGTAGGGTGTAACCCTTTTGGACTATTCAGTTTGACGCAGATTCTCGTAGATGGTCATAGGATGGTCTGGATTCCTTTGGTCAACGCAGGCTTGTTTTGAACCTTTTGGCAGAGCAGAGGTTGACTTGAATCCCCTTGGATAACTACAACATGGCTTTTAAGGGCCTCAGCATGCCTTGGATATCACCACAGGTTGGCAGGGATTCCCTTGGATGACCACGTGGTTACTAAGGACACCACAGGTTGACTTTGATCCCCTTGGACCTCCATGGCATGCCTTAGATTTCTTTTGATTACCAGTGGTTATCTGAACTTTTCTTGGTTGGTTTACTGAAAGGTAGCTTGGACCATTTTGGTACTCCACAGATTGACTCTGACCCCTTTAGACAACCAAGGAGTGGTGCAGTAACTCCTTACAAATAATTCCAACAGCAGGAATGATTGCAATTATCTTCTTTATTATCAACCCCTACATAGTACATTCATAACATCAGCTCCAAACAGCATCTGCGTTAACATTCTATACCAAGCAAGATACACACAGAACTATGGAACGTACAATGGCCACAAGATTTTACATATTAAATTAATTTTACATGTTGATTACTCATTTACTACACAATGCGCTTTCTTTATTTTATTTTTTTAACATGCTTTATTAACAATCAAAAATAGCAAATATAAGGGAAATAATAAAAACAAAGTTAAAAAAAAAACAGGAAATGATTGCATGAAAAATAATTAAATCTTCTTGGTTTCTTGATAACTCTTCCCTGAGAGGTTTTCAAATCTGACCAACAACCAGGACCATCTTGACCACCTTTCTGAATAGGTTCATTCACAAACTCCTCCTCTGACTTATTCAAATCCACATCATTCTTCTCACTCCCGACTTCTCCAACTTCCTTTTCATTCTCTTCATTGACTATAGGGCTTGGTTCTTCCACATTTAACCACCATAATTAGTATAGGATTTGACACTTACTTCATCATCCACACTTTTACCTCCTGTCAATGCTTGACGACTCATGTGCCATTCCTCACCATTTTCTAAAACAACGGTGTTGCTTCTTACCTGTGAGATTCTCTTGGGTTCACTAAACTTACTCTCTCCTTTGGCAACTTTTCTCACACTTTTGACTCGCACCCATTGTCCAACATGTAAATTTACTGGTCTGGAACCATGTTTTGCTTCATAATACAACTTGTTCTTCCCTTTGAGATATTGTATCATCATTTCCCTGTACGTTATGCCCCATAACGAGAATATCTTCTTGGAAAAACACAATCCCCGACATATCACCAAAAAGTTGTAACATAAGACTTTGAAAGACAGCAGCCGCAGAGGCCAATACAAAAGGTATGTGGCGAAACTAATAACAGCCAAACAGGGGGCAAAAAGATGTAACACTTCTGCTAGAAGGATGCAAAGCAATACGGTGATATGCAGGGGAAAGGTCGATGGTGGCAAACCATTTAACTCCATGGGTTAATGGCAGAAATTCATCGATCCTTGACAATGGAAATTGGTCCACCACAATGCTGTCATTAAGACTCCTGAGGTCCACACATAAACACATTTTTCCATTAGCATGCCTTGTAATCACTAATTGAGAAATCCAATCAGAACCCTCAATAGGTTCCCACAGGCTAGGTGGCATTATCTTGACTCACTGTGGTTGGCTTGTAGCACATTGGATCACCAAAGATTGGCTCAGATCACAGAGGATCAGCATGACATGGCGTAATTTGTCTTGCATCATCAAATGTTGGCTTGGGTTCCATTGGCACACCATGGAAGGACTTGTTGGCTGGGATTCCTCTGGATTCTATAGGACAACCACAGGATGGGTTTGGTACATTGGACTGGATCTTCCTGTTGGATATGGGGTAACCTAGATCATCTCATATCACCATGGAATGCGCTGAAGAGCAGAATCTATCAAGGGATCACTTGAATAGACCCTAGTTATGTCACTAGTATTTCTTCACAATGACTGACTATCCCCCTTGCCTGTTATAGTCTCACAATTACATTTGGCAATTGCCCTCTATTGATATCGCATAAGGTTCACTGATGATCTTACAGATGGCATGAGTCTGAAGACAGATGCCTGAGAATAAGAAAATTGAACAGCATCTTGCTAGCTTTTAGCGAACTCTACCTGTTGGGAACATGTTTTCCTGCCCTCGCTAGCTTAGCCTACCGTATGTGCCCGCCTCCGACTAGACGAATTGGGTCATGGCAACAGAGACATGAAATTTGAAAACCAGCTCACTCAAACAAAACTTTTTATATTTATTTGTTGCTCATGAAGACCTTCTATTAATTCTCATGAGCTCAGCTAAGGCACCAATTTGAATTCCTGTGCTCGAGCCTAGAAGCTGTGTGTTCTAGAGTATAAATTGGGCGATGCTTTCCCTCGTGGAGCTTGTCGCCATTGTCGTGATACTTGTTATTTTCTGTGGCTCACAGGCTACTACTAGTTTACAGACTCAATCTGATCCAGAGACTTGGAGGCCTATTAGCATGGCGGGCGGATCTCCACCGCCCGACAGGCAGTGGTGATCCGCCCACCAAATCCAATGCAGGACAACCTTTTACCCCCGCCACATTAGCATGGCGGGGGTAACGCGGCGGATGGAAAGACCGTCCACTGCTTTTCCGCCTGCAGGCAATCGTCACGATTCCTGCCGGGCGGAAAAGGCCCACAATATGGTGGCGGTGCTTTGCAGGCACCGCCATCCATATTATGATGGGTGCGTTAGAATGCCTTTCCATGGTGGAGACTCTGCCATGGAAAGGCATGCGGTCTTTGGCTTGGGGGGCCCATTGCCGGTCCCCGGATGTTGGAGGTGTGGGGGGTGCACATGGTACCCCCCTTCATTGGCATGCACAAGGCGGCAGGCACCGCGCAGTGCTTGTCACGTTGAGCATGTCAATGCAGAACATGCCTTTTTAACATTGTGGCGGGTGCTGCTTACAGCACCGCCCACAACAATGTTAAATATGCAGGATGCGACCGCCAGGTTGGCGGTCACATCCTAATAGGCACAGCGGGACTGCAGCAGCTCTGGCGGTCGGTCCCGTTTACCGTTTCGAGCCACCATCGTAATGGGCCTCTTAGTTTTCTCCAACGTTACATGGTCAAGAGTTTTTGGGCACCCCTGAAGAAGTGGATGTCTTTCTAGCACAAATGAAGTAGTAAAAGTGAATTTAAATTCAGATTTAGTAGCTTAAGTATAGGATTTAAAAAAAAAAAAAAAGAGGGGAAGGAAGGAAAAAAAATAAATAGAATCTGATTATATTAGTTACCAGAACACAGAAGTAATAATGGTTCTTTTCTTTTTTTGGGGGGGGCGGGCATATCATAAGACGACGCCTCGCGATGCAAGTGGAGGGTCCCGAAAGGCGATACAATCGCTGAAGGGTTAGAAGGGGGGTTCCTCATGGGTGGTAGTGGGGGGGCACGGGGTGTAGGGACCGAAGGGGAAAAAATTTAAAAAATACATAGCCCTCATACAAGTCTAAAAAACCCCAAAATCCCAAGAGATATGGAGGAAGAGCCTAGGGTACAACAAGATGAATCGGTTAAATAAAGTGAAGATGATAACATGGAATGTTAATGGGTTAAGGAATAAGAGAAAGAGGTCTCGGGTAATGGAATTTTTAAAGGATAGTGAGGCCCACCTTTGTTTTTTAGAGGAGACACATCTAGAATCCCAGGAATGTAAACAGGAGTTAAGTAAGGCGAGATGGATCCAGGAGGTGCTTTGCTCTGATCAAAGGGGGATCACTAGGGGAGTGGCTTTAATCATTAGGAGCAATTTTGGAATAAAGGTTGTAAAACAAGAGTCAGACCAGTCTGGGAGATGGCTGGTCGCCACCTTAACAGTTCAGGGTATACCCCTTGCATGTGCTGTATATTATGGCCCGAATCAGGATAATCCTGGGGCACTTTTGAAACTCGAGGCCAGTCTGCTGAGTACCCCTACACCGATAATAATAGGGGGAGATTTTAACCTGGTCCTAAATGAAAAAATGGATTGCACGTCTAAAGTCAGATATAATAGTCCACCTAAGACTTTTGCAGTGTTAAAAAATATAATTAAAGATTTTAATCTATCTGATATATGGAGAACCAAAAATAGAGAAACTAGAGATTTCACGTTTTATAGCAAAAAGTACAAACATCACTCAAGAATAGATTTCTTTCTTGTAGACCAGGCACTGTTTTCAGAGGTCAAGGAGATATACCACATTCCAGCTATCTTATCAGATCACTCGGCTGTAGCCTTGTTGTTGGAGTTTAAGCAAAGAGAAATACAAAGAAGGTGGACTCTAGACAGGACCATGCTACTTGACGATGAGGTGATAGGGAAGATATGTGATAAAACAAAAGAGTATTTTAAATTTAATAACAGTACCGCTAAGGTTCAGATTGTGTGGGAGGCCTTTAAAGCTTATATAGGAGGGATCCTTATATCTATATCAGTTGGGAGAAAGAGGATTATGAAAATTGAGGAGACAGACAGGATAAGTAAGATAAAGGAGAAAGAGAAGCACAGAAAGCATCTATAGAGAACAGGGGTACTGTGTCAAGTTTGGAGAAAGAGCTGGAAAATTTGCAGGCTGAATATCAAGAAAATCTAGACAGGAAGCTCGCTGAAAGCTGGAAAGTTAGCAAGTTGCAGCATTTCTCTTATGGTGAGAAATGCAGTCCTTTGTTAGCTTGGAAAGCGAGAGCCGATAGAACTAGGAATTCGATAAAGCAACTAATTCAAAGAGGCTCGGGAAGTATAATTTATGAGGACGAAAAAATTCGAGAGGAGGCTAGGACCTTTATGAAAGATCTATATAAGGAGGATATTGAACTAGGACAAGGGATAGCACAGGAGTGGTTAAAATTGACTGCCCTCCCTCAATTGACTGAAAAATATAGGGTATTGTTGCAGAGGAGTATAACTGAGGAAGAAGCCAGAGCACAATGTAAAAAAATGGTTAGGGGAAAGCTGCAGGCCCTGACGGACTCCCAATCGAGTTTTATATACCTATTTTAGACATTGTAGTGCCAGTCTTAAAGGGTTTGTTTAATAAATATATATTGAGGTGGAAGATATCCCGGGTTCTTGGGCAGAAGCCATGGTGATACTGATTTTAAAACCTAATAAAGATCCGCAGTCGATTGAGTCATATAGACCAATATCCCTACTAAATTCAGATTACAAGGTTTTTACAGGTATATTGGCGGCTAGAGTGGCAAAGATCATAAAGGCGATAGTCCACTCCGATCAGAGAGGTTTCATACCAGGGAGACAATTAAATAAGCTCACCTTTCAGGTAATGGGGGCTATCGATATGGCAGAAGTAAAGAGGGCTCCCCTGACGATAGTAGCTATAGACGCTGCAAAAGCTTTTGACCAGGTTAACTGGGTATATCTGTGGGAAACTTAAAAAAAAATTTGGTTTTCCTAACAATTTTGTCCAGGCAGTTAGGAACTTGTACTCTGGTCCTAAAGCCAGGGTTCTGGTTAATGGTGTTCTGACTGACTGGTTCAACATTTCAAGGGGGACCAGGCAGGGGTGTCCTTTGTCACCACTCTTATTTAACTTGTATATGGAGCCTTTCGTCAGCTGGCTCAGGAGAGACCCGGGTATACATCCTTTTATAATGGGAGATTTGGAATTGAAGCTTGCCCTTTATGCAGACGATCTGCTTCTGTACACAACAAACCCAACAGAGGCTATTCCTAGGTTAATTGAGAAGGCAGAAAAATATGGTGAAGTTTCAGGGTATAAAATCAATAAAGGAAAAACTGAAATAATGGAATGGAACCAAGTGAAAGGAAGTCAGGGGTGAGAAGTCATATGAGGTATTTAGGGGTCCAGATAGTACAGAAGCTCGAGGGTATCCCTAATGTGAATTGGAGGAGGGTCTCTAAAGAGGTGACTAGTCTACTTACACGCTGGTCGAACCTCCCTCTTAATATCTATGGGAGGGTTAACCTTGTGAAAATGATAATCTTACCAAAAATTACTTTTTTTTATAAATCAATTCCATTGCTATTTAGGACTGAGGATATAGCTAAGTTACAGGGAAAAATTGCTACCTTTATTTGGGCATCGAAGAGTCCTAGAATAGCCTGGAAAAAACTTAGAAAAGGTCTTACAGTGGGTGGGTTAGCATTACCAGACCTACTTACATATTGCTATTCTTTTCAATTTAAAAATTTTAGGATGCTGGCTAATAAAACAGATACATCCTCTTTAGGCTTACTATTTCAGGCCTTGTTAAAAGATATAGCGCAAGGTCAGGAATTCTTTTTATTCAAATATGGAAACCCGAAGTTCTTCAAAAAAGTTAGGCTGAAGATTTTGAGGGCGTCTCTAAAGTGTTGGATGCGTACAAGAAGTAGGTTGAGAATCCCATACTATGTGCAACAAGCTCCCGTCTGGGATTCTCCTGGGACACCTGAGTGTCTACAAGATCAACTGAGTTTGCCTCTAAAAATGGGGGGTATAAAATTTTGGGGCGATATGCAAGAGGGTAGTAAACTAATGAGTTGGGAGGCTTTCGGCAGGTTAACTCAAGGAACCCTGTCGAGATTTAAGTTTTGTCAGATCTCATCTTGGTGGATATCAAAGGATGGGCAGGAGGAGGAGCAGGAGGCAAACTGTAAGGCAGACTTAATCACTAGAACAGGTGTATGGAAGAAGGAAGTTTCCTTTTGGTATAGAGCACTTCTGGAAGGAGAGGTTGAAGGGAAATCTGATGTTATAAGAGTATGGGGTAAAGAGTTTGGAGATAATGAAGTGGATTTGTATAAATTATGGTCTGACTCTTTTGATATGCTACAGGCCATAGTCAAACCAGTTGCACTGAAGAGGAATCATCTGTATACTATGTATCGAGTGTATTGGTCACCAAAAAAGTTAACTAAGGTGATGGGGAATGTGTACTGCTGTCCGAGGTGTAAGTATCCAGCTGCAGATGACATCCACATATTTATGGAATGTCCAAGAATTAAGTCTTATTGGATGGAGGTTTGTAAATTTTTGGAAGCTGTCTTGGAAAGGCCAATAGAAGCAAGTATTAGCCTGATTTTCTTTGGTCTAATGAATAATTACCATGTGAATTTAATGGGATCTAACTTTACACTCTGGTGCCGATCACGATCCGGTAAAAAATTACCCCGTGCGACTCGTATGCGGTCTTTTTACCGTACGAATCGTACAAGTGCCGTACGAACTGGCAATCACGATTCGCATGGTAAAAAGTCCATACGAACCGCATTCGGAATCATTCCCCACACGTCCTCGGGTCGGAAAATGTGTCCGACACGTCCTCGGACGATTTACCGTACAAACGTGAAAAGTCAAGTCCGACCGAGGAATCACGATCCCACCCGTGCGTCCGAACTCACAACCGTATGGTAAAAACACCGTCCGCACCGAACTCCCATTGCAACCATGGAGACATGTGCCCGCATACGCGCCCAAAACTCCCCCCAGCACCCATACGTTCGAGCCGTACTCCCCGTGAATGTACACCCCCCCACCCCTGTACGTGTCGTACCACCGTCTATGTACACCCCAGTACGTTCCAGGCGCACCCCCAACACAACCTCCTAAGTACGGAGCGCACCCCATGCCCCAACATCACAACCGCATGTACGTGTCGTACCACCGTCTATGTACACCCCAGTACGTTCGAGTCGAACCCCCACCCCTGTACGTGTCGTACCACCGTCTATGTACACCCCCCCACCCCTGTACGTGTCGTACCACCGTCTATGTACACCCCAGTACGTTCGAGTCGAACCCCCACCCCTGTACGTGTCGTACCACCGTCTATGTACACCCCCCCACCCCTGTACGTGTCGTACCACCGTCTATGTACACCCCAGTACGTTCGAGTCGAACCCCCACCCCTGTACGTGTCGTACCACCGTCTATGTACACCCCCCACCCCTGTACGTGTCGTACCACCGTCTATGTACACCCCAGTACGTTCGAGTCGAACCCCCACCCCTGTACGTGTCGTACCACCGTCTATGTACACCCCCCCACCCCTGTACGTGTCGTACCACCGTCTATGTACACCCCAGTACGTTCGAGTCGAACCCCCACCCCTGTACGTGTCGTACCACCGTCTATGTACACCCCCCCACCCCTGTACGTGTCGTACCACCGTCTATGTACACCCCAGTACGTTCGAGTCGAACCCCCACCCCTGTACGTGTCGTACCACCGTCTATGTACACCCCCCACCCCTGTACGTGTCGTACCACCGTCTATGTACACCCCAGTACGTTCGAGTCGAACCCCCACCCCTGTACGTGTCGTACCACCGTCTATGTACACCCCCCCACCCCTGTACGTGTCGTACCACCGTCTATGTACACCCCAGTACGTTCGAGTCGAACCCCCACCCCTGTACGTGTCGTACCACCGTCTATGTACACCCCCCCACCCCTGTACGTGTCGTACCACCGTCTATGTACACCCCAGTACGTTCGAGTCGAACCCCCACCCCTGTACGTGTCGTACCACCGTCTATGTACACCACCCCACCCCTGTACGTGTCGTACCACCGTCTATGTACACCCCAGTACGTTCGAGTCGAACCCCCACCCCTGTACGTGTCGTACCACCGTCTATGTACACCCCCCCACCCCTGTACGTGTCGTACCACCGTCTATGTACACCCCCCCACCCCTGTACGTGTCGTACCACCGTCTATGTACACCCCAGTACGTTCGAGTCGAACCCCCACCCCTGTACGTGTCGTACCACCGTCTATGTACACCCCCCCACCCCTGTACGTGTCGTACCACCGTCTATGTACACCCCAGTACGTTCGAGTCGAACCCCCACCCCTGTACGTGTCGTACCACCGTCTATGTACACCCCCCCACCCCTGTACGTGTCGTACCACCGTCTATGTACACCCCCCCACCCCTGTACGTGTCGTACCACCGTCTATGTACACCCCAGTACGTTCGAGTCAAACCACCACCCCTGTACGTGTCGTGCCACCGTCTATGTACACCCCCCCACCCCTGTACGTGTCGTACCACCGTCTATGTACACCCCCCCACCCCTGTACGTGTCGTACCACCGTCTATGTACACCCCCCCACCCCTGTACGTGTCGTACCACCGTCTATGTACACCCCCCCACCCCTGTACGTGTCGTACCACCGTCTATGTACACCCCAGTACGTTCGAGTCGAACCCCCACCCCTGTACGTGTCGTACCACCGTCTATGTACACCCCCCCACCCCTGTACGTGTCGTACCACCGTCTATGTACACCCCCCCACCCCTGTACGTGTCGTACCACCGTCTATGTACACCCCAGTACGTTCGAGTCGAACCACCACCCCTGTACGTGTCGTACCACCGTCTATGTACACCCCCCCACCCCTGTACGTGTCGTACCACCGTCTATGTACACCCCAGTACGTTCCAGGCGCACCCCCAACACAACCTCCTAAGTACGGAGCGCACCCCATGCCCCAACATCACAACCGCATGTACGAGTCGTACCAAGCCACACACAAGGACAGCACCGTACAACCAAATGGCCCATGTACACACCGTACACACGGTCAAAACGCACGTACACAACCAGGACAAAACAAAACAACACAAGAATACACCATTCGAATGGCACAAAGCCACTAAACATGGCCAACAACCACTAAAATAACACATTCACTGACCTGCAACTGCCAAAAACAAACAGAGGCCCAATACACCACCACTCCTTATAACACACCCACCCAAACTTCAAACACAGCCACACCCACCAATGGACCAATAAAAAGGGCACACACACACAAACCATGAGCCTTTGCAACAGACTCACTGCTGCCAGACACCACAGAACCATACTACAAGCTACACCACACCTTACACTTGCACACCTTCACACGACCACCCTCACAAACACCCTCTCATCACATTCACACACACACACAACCATCCACACCCCCCCCAACATCCACACACCCCCCACACCATCCCCACCCACACCCCTCACCATGCCCACTACCAAGAATCCAAAGTTCAGTCACCGAGAGTTGGAGGTCCTTGTTGATCAAATCCTCAGAGTCGAGCCACAGATCTTTGGAACATTGGTCAGAAGCACCAGCCTGGCAGCCAAAACAGCCATGTGGCAGACCATCGTCGATGCTGTGAATGCTGTTGCGGACACCAGGAGGACCAAGCAAGAATGCCAGAACAGGTGGTACGATCTGCGGAGGAGGGTCAGAGCCAAGAGGCAGGAGGAACACGACCAGGCCAACGCCACCGGAGGAGGGCCCTCCCGCAGAGCCGTACAGTACCATCCCTGGGAGGAGAGGGTGATGGCCATACTGCCGGTGGAGGCAGTCGAAGGATTAGAAGGACTCCGAGACCCGGGTGAGTACACAAACAACGCACCTCACATGGGGGGAACTGCAACCACAACCAAAATCACTAACAGGCACGCAACCACCACAAGCCATCGCATGACTCAACCACACTCCATGAGCAGGCACATGCCACTGCTGCCACCATGCCCCATGCACCCAGCTGGACAATGTCAAGTCACAGGCCACAGAAGACAACAACACATGACACGGTAACCCGGATGGCGGGAGGCTGGGCACCAAAAATCACATAGTGCGACTCCAAAGCAGACAACAATGCCCTCTGCCCATATGGCCTAGGTCACAGCCAGACAAACAGTGTGTCCCAACATAGGAATGACTTGCCAGCAAATGGCGGACGCCTTGCATCAACACATGGGGGTGAAGGCACTGTTTTGCACATGACAGCAGCTAATGAACAGCCAACATTGTGAAAGAGTGGCAGCACACACCACCACAGCAGCAGCGCACAGACACACATCACACCAAATGGGTGCCTGGAGATCAGAAACAAACTCACATCAACAAGCCAAGGGCCACTCAAAGATCTGCTAACAGTGTGTGCCCAGGAAGCTGGGCCCAGGTGACAGAGGGTGACACACGGAGGGAGGGAGAGGGGGACACAGAGGGAGGGAGAGGGGGACTGAGAGGGAGGGAGAGGGGGACAGAGATGGAGGGAGAGGGGGACAGAGATGGAGGGAGACGGACAGAGGGAGGAGGCTGACACACGGAGGGAGGGAGAGGGGGACAGAGAGGGAGGGAGAGGGGGACAGAGAGGGAGGGAGAGGGGGACAGAGAGGGAGGGAGACGGAGGGAGGAGGCTGACACACGGAGGGAGGGAGAGGGGGACACAGAGGGAGGGAGAGGGGGACAGAGATGGAGGGAGAGGGGGACAGAGAGGGAGGGAGAGGGGGACAGAGAGGGAGGGAGAGGGGGACAGAGAGGGAGCGAGACACAGGGAGAGCAAATCAGCTGTGTGGCGTGTGCGAATGGCTGCTCGTCAGCAGGTAGACTGCGTGCATGTAGACAAGGGTGGCCAGTGCCAGAACCCCCCCTCTTCACCATGGCAAAACGCAGGGCCATGTCACAACCTGTACACGAGCACAAGGACAGCTACCTGGATCATATAAGTGTGTGGATCCACTCCATGTGCACATGTACAGTGCTACACGGAAGGCGCAAATGCATGGCTCGCCACACCTGCACACTCCACTGCTGACTGCAGTCACACTTGACGCAGCAAGTAAGACTGTGCCACACATAGTTAAAGGGGCCAAAGTGGTGGCCAAGGGACACACCCATGCACAAGTGCACTGTGAGTGGAATGCAAGACAGATCCTAATTCCAAGAGGAAATGTGTCAACTTTGAAAATGATGAAACATGGATGTTGCATGGACCAAAATTAACATTGTCTCTCTCACACACAGGTCAACGTCGTGGTGCACCCCCCAACACTGGGGGGGAACACTCACAGGACCTGGATCTGCAGGAGCCCGATCCCACCGGCAGTGACCACTCTCACCACTCTGCGGACGACCCCGACCGACCTGGCCCCTCTGGTGTCCAAGCACCTGCAGCACCTGCGTCAGGTACAACTGTGCCAACCACCACCCCCACTCCTGCCACATCCCAGGAGACACCCAGGATCCCTGCCCCAACACCACAATGCAGCCAGGCTCGCCAGGAGGGACACGGTGTCCCGGGCACCCAGGAGGAGGCAGGCGACAACGCCAATGCCACCCCTCAGGGGTCCCGGAGACCCCATGTGCCCACAAGGGCAGGCCAGGCGCAAGTGGGCAGGGGTGGTGGGAGTGGAGGACGGCGGAGGCGCGAGCCTGACCAGTTGGCTGGGGATCCGGCATTGTCCCATGTCCGTAACATCCTGGACACATACCGGGAGGACACCACGGGCATGGCCCAGGTTGTGTCCGTCCTCGAGGGGATCAAGGCACAGCAGGCCCAGCAACATGCCTGTCTACTGGAACACCAACGGAGGATGGAGGACAGACAGGCTGAGCAAGTGACGGCATTCGAGGGGATTCACGCTACACTCCGTCGGATGGCCGACATCATGGCCGACCCTCCCTGTGCCAGAAGGCGGAGAACATCACCACCCACAGGGAGGGTCCAGGAGGAGGAGGAGGAAACATCCGACGGAGCATCCCAGACGTCGTCACGGGCTGCTGCTGAGGTTCCCCGCAGGAGGCCGGGTCGTCCACGGAAAGGACCGTGAGGGTCGGCGCTACATCACCATCTCCCAGGACACCTGGCCTGGCACCTGGCCCACTGGAGCAACAGCATCACAGCATCAAGAGACATTCCCTGCCACATGGCCCTGCTGGTCACTGGCTGACCAATGTTGACAAAGACTGTGGCATGGACTCTGAGGATTTCCAATGGCAAGGACACCAACTCCCCTACTGAACTTTGGATTCCCTAATCCCGGAAAGCCCCTCACTTTGTCCCCCCCCCCCCAATAATAAATCACACTATTAAGAGTAGATGCCTGCTGGTAGCATTATTACCTAACATGTGTGTTGTAAAGTCTAAACATGCCTGAGTCATCTTTTCTCTTCAACCATACACACCCTGGGGCCTGAGTCTGGCACAGGACACATGGGTCACAGTTTATTAGGCAAGACAGACATGGAGCACCATACACACCCGTGATGGGCACAACCAGCTGAGGGGGTGGCCGAACAACCGTGCTGACACACACATTGAGTACACCAACAGTCATGCGCACAGGTCAGGGATCCAGTCCAGTGTCCTGGGTGGCACCCAGGTATGTGTAGACAGGTGGCAGAACCATGTCCTGCAAGCTTGAGTCCGGTGGATGCAGAGAATGGGGGCCTGGCCAACGTTGGATGCATGGGGATGGCACATGTCACAATACCCACGCAGTCATGGACATCATGCCCAATACACAGTCTCAGCCCACACACACAGCGTGCATCTTGCCACTCGACACATTGACACATAGCCACAATCAGGGAATACCATGCCAGACATGCAGGATGCACCGTGCCAACACACCAGCATTGACTGAGAAGAGGCACCTTGGAGGCATAGGGACACCTTTATTAGTCATGTATTCGGGTTTGCAGAGGCAACTCGAAGTACAGATGAACACATCATGTGGAGTGACATGTGGGTCCAACACTGGCACCCCCCTTCTGCAGCACAAATGCGTGATAGCCATGGTACTGGCACACAAGCGTCGGCTAACAGCTAAATACCCACAGCTGCACACGGAGAGCCTGCCATACACCATAGATCCGCTGATGTGGAAGTCCCACGCCATGTCAAGCCAATGCTAACCGTATGTGTCCGAGGGCAGTGTCACACACATTGATGCCATCATCACAATCCACTATCCCATCACTGATGACTGTCAACCAGGCAGACCATCTATTCAGGTGTACACAGCTGCATGTCGTGTCCCATGGGGATGCGACATGGCTGCAGAGGAACCAAACCCCGACAGGGGCAGTGTGCACACATCGTGAACAACTGCCACACCCAATACACCCCAGATGCATCCCTTACCCCATGGAGACTTCCAAACGTGTCCGTGCCTGTAACGCTGAGTCAGCCCACGATGTCATGTCCATGAGGAATAGCAGTGCCACAACAATGCAACCAGCAGACGGCATGCGCAGGTACCTGGGGAAGAGAGACACACAAGAAGTCAGCCACAAAAAGCACAGCCACTTGCATGTGCATTTACTCGACACATGTATGGATGACAACATGCTAGGTCACAATTATGACTGGGGAAATACTACCATCACTGCCACCATCACTCCAGTGACACACCCACACACACCTCTGACTCACGTGCCATACATGCAGGTGGAGACACACATCACAACACATGCCACACGGGGACCAATGCGTGCACACTCAGACACTGGTACTCACCACTAAGCAAAGAAGTCGCGTATGAGCCGAGTCCGGATGTCCTCTTGCGGCTCCACATCCTCCACATCACTAGCCCCATTGCCAAGCCCTTCGTCCTCCACGGGTGGATGGTCCTCGTCATGTTGATTCAGGATGAGTGGCACAGCTCTTTCAACTGCCATGTTGTGCAGCATGCAGCAGACCATGAAGATCTTGCAGACCTTCGCCGGGGCATAAGGGAGTGCACCGCCGGTCTTGTGGAGGCACCGGAATCGGCTCTTCAGCATGCCAAACGTCCTCTCTATCACTCGCCTTGTCCGGCCATGGGCGGTGTTGTAGCGGAGCTGGGCCGGCGTGATGGGGTTGCGGAGAGGTGTCAGCAGCCAAGGCATGTTGGGATAGCCAGCGTCCCCTACATGGGAAGCACATGGACATCGTTAGAACTGGCGAAGCGGTCGTGCTGGTCGGCTATACAGAATACAGGACAGACAGACTGTACCCACCAACAACACATGCCCGTTCGTTGCGCAGCTGCATCATCATATCAGGCATCCCGCTACGCCTCATGATGTAGGCATCGTGTGCTGATCCTGGGAAACGAGCACAGACATGTGAAATCACCATGTTGGACAGACACACCACAAGGGCATTGATGGAGTGGTAGTGCTTCCGATTGCGGTACGCCACCTCCCGTGCGTGTGGTGGTACCAAAGCTACATGTGTCCCATCTATGGACCCAATGACATGGGGCATCCCTCCCAGGGCATAGAATCCACGCTTGACCTCAGTCATCTGTTCAGGGGTTGGGAACTTGATGAAGTCATCCAGGTGAATCAACATGGCCTCCAAGAAATCATGCAGCACACCGCTGAACATGCTCTGGGACATGCCACCAACATGAGCTATGGTATTTTGGAAGGTACCCGTGGCAAGAAAATGTAGGGCAGCCATTACCTTCAGCTGGGGTGTCAGTGCCGTAGGATACCTGTGCTGCGGTTGCAGGTGTGGTGCCAGTCTCGCCGTCAGCTCCAGAATCAACGGTTGGGTGAAGCGGTAGAGCCGGATCCTGTCATTCTCCTGCATGGCAGCCAAGTCTGGAATTCTTCGGGCAAGAGGCGGCGCTCTGCAGTAATTTGGAAGTGACAAGGAAGAGTGAGTGCACTACGACAACAACTCATGTCTACTGAGCACATGTAAATCTGGCAAAACACACATGCTACATAGGGAGTCAGGTATGTGCTACATGCCCAGGACACGTATGGATGCAAGGTGACACTCCTTCCAAGACCCAGCTACACACGGAGATTGAGAACCTCCCCATGCCACGCCATGGGAATAGCTGTGTCCCAGTGCAAGTGAACAGCCCGACGCAAGACAGGAGTGACATACACCCACACATCAGCAGAAGTGGGATGCCGATTGCAGAGACTGGTAGCGGAACACCTGAGCCACAGGTCACATGACATTACACTAGGCCTGCCCACACACCTTGCCATGAAGGTGCACATGTCATGACTCACCACACATTCCTTGTGAGGATGCTGACATGGCCTTGTCACGCTACTCCGTGTCCCATGCATACATGTGCACCTCACATCCGATAACACATGTGGCATGGTGTGCGGAACAGTGTGCAATGACAATCTACACACAGACACATGTTGGTTGCTGCAACGGCTGCAGCTTTTGAGGGTGCTACAACATCAACCTGATGAAAATCCCGGACACATAAATGACATAGTCACATTGTGCACTGTGGGTAGTGACAAGTCATGTGTCATGACCCCTGTACCGGGCATCATGGGACACTTCCGTGTGTTGGTGTCCGTGCCATGCCAGTGACGCTCACCCCAAGTGCGCAGTACGACATGCACACATGTCAAAGGAGTCAAGGGCATGCCTGGCACACATTGCACCGTCACACAGTACACCTATACACATCTCATCATACATCTGGTGCCTTCTCCACTCAGGAGTCATGTTCCACATCACAGCCTGTCACACCTGTGCCCCACACATGTAGTAATACACAGACGATGCCTTGATGTCCATTCCTGGACAAGTATGTCCATCCATGGACAAGTATGCCCATCCATGGACAAGTATGTCCGCCCTATTCCTACCTGTGTGTCGCCTATCACCACTGTGATGTGTAAAAACCGCCGTACTGCTGCTAAGAGGGCCTGTGTATGTTCCCAAATCACTGTGGGAGTGCTGCCGTATGTGTACCCATCGTGATGGCGAGCGTACAGGCATTTGTACGGTTCGTACCACTACGGGTACGCATACGCGTGCAGACCCATAGTGATAGTGAGCGTAGATGCGTGTGTACGGTCCGTACCACTACGGGTACGCATACGCGTGCAGACCCATAGTGATAGTGAGCGTAGATGCGTGTGTACGGTCCGTACCACTACGGGTACGCATACGCGTGCAGACCCATAGTGATAGTGAGCGTAGATGCGTGTGTACGGTCCGTACCACTACGGGTACGCATACGCGTGCAGACCCATAGTGATAGTGAGCGTAGATGCGTGTGTACGGTCCGTACCACTACGGGTACGCATACGCGTGCAGACCCATAGTGATAGTGAGCGTAGATGCGCGTGTACCGTCCGTACCACTACGGGTACGCATACGCGTGCAGACCCATAGTGATAGTGAGCGTAGATGCGTGTGTACGGTCCGTACCACTACGGGTACGCATACGCGTGCAGACCCATAGTGATAGTGAGCGTAGATGCGTGTGTACGGTCCGTACCACTACGGGTACGCATACGCGTGCAGACCCATAGTGATAGTGAGCGTACAGGCATTTGTACGGTCCGTACCACTACGGGTACGCATACGCGTGCAGACCCATAGTGATAGTGAACGTAGGCATGCATGTACGGGCCGTTGCCATGCATTTGGGGTGCCCTAGGGCCCCGAAACGCACCGTACCTGTGTGTGATGCTCCAAATTACATAGGGGACAAGTATTAAGGCCTACATGCATGCTGGTTGTCATGGAGACCAAGTTCAACTTTCGAAATTGTTCTGGAAGGTGCACAGCAGAAGTCAGTTGGAATTCTTCTACTTTGTTGCAATGTGTTTGTGGGGCTGACATCATGCAGGAGAATGAAACCGATAGAGAACCCACAGACTGCTAGGTTTGAAGGGATTGGTGGAAACATAGGATGCAAATGTGAGTGACCAATCACTCTGTACTCCTGTGCATGAGACTGGGCAGGAGGGCACATATAAGGCAGCCAGGTCCCATGAGGGAGTACTTGCCTGCACATCTTTGCATTCGTCGACCCAGCTGCTGCTACTGATTCCCTGGAACCATGTCAAGGGCTGTGGAGAGGACACAGCCATTCACCCTGGAGGAGAACATGGCTCTGCTGGATGTGATCCTCCCACAGTACTCCATGCTGTATGGGCGACCAGGGTATCAGGTGAGTGCATAGGCCACTGGCACAGACTGTCCCTATGTTGTGACTGTGACTTCAGGCATTGTGTCCTGGTGTGACACACATGCCATGTACTGTCGGGGGGGTACCAGGGGGGGGGTGCCTGATGTCTCCCAGCAGTGCCCTGAGACAGGAGGGGTGGGTGTGGAGTCCTCACAGCAGTGCCCTGAGACAGGAGGGGTGGGTGTGGAGTCCTCACAGCAGTGCCCTGAGACAGGAGGGGTGGGGTCCTATCACTAACAGCAGTGCCCTGAGACAGGAGGGGTGGGTGTGGAGTCCTCACAGCAGTGCCCTGAGACAGGAGGGGTGTGTGCCTATCACTAACAGCAGTGCCCTGAGACAGGAGGGGTGTATGCCTATCACTAACAGCAGTGCTCTGAGACAGGAGGGGTGTGTGCCTATCACTAACAGCAGTGCCCTGAGACAGGAGGGGTGTGTGCCTATCACTAACAGCAGTGCCCTGAGACAGGAGGGGTGGGTGTGGAGTCCTCACAGCAGTGCCCTGAGACAGGAGGGGTGTGTGCCTATCACTAACAGCAGTGCCCTGAGACAGGAGGGGTGTGTGCCTATCACTAACAGCAGTGCCCTGAGACAGGAGGGGTGGGTGTGGAGTCCTCACAGCAGTGCCCTGAGACAGGAGGGGTGTGTGCCTATCACTAACAGCAGTGCCCTGAGACAGGAGGGGTGTGTGCCTATCACTAACAGCAGTGCCCTGAGACAGGAGGGGTGGGTGTGGAGTCCTCACAGCAGTGCCCTGAGACAGGAGGGGTGGGGGCCTATCACTAACAGCAGTGCCCTGAGACAGGAGGGGTGGGGGCCTATCACTAACAGCAGTGCCCTGAGACAGGAGGGGTGTGTGCCTATCACTAACAGCAGTGCCCTGAGACAGGAGGGGTGGGTGTGGAGTCCTCACAGCAGTGCCCTGAGACAGGAGGGGTGTGTGCCTATCACTAACAGCAGTGCCCTGAGACAGGAGGGGTGGGTGTGGAGTCCTCACAGCAGTGCCCTGAGACAGGAGGGGTGGGGGCCTATCACTAACAGCAGTGCCCTGAGACAGGAGGGGTGGGTGTGATGCACAGTGTGAGCCTTGATCATTGATTGTGACATTGCCATCATTCCACCTGTGTACCCACTATGGCACGTACTGCTTTTTCCCTCACCAGGGCATGATGTCCCTATGACAAAGGTGCAATGCGTTGACTGCATGACATGCCTTGTTGTAACCAGCTAATTTGTACTCATATGTCTCTCTGTGACATGTGGCTGGTGTATTGATGTGGTGTCACTTGTTCTTCCTCACAGGTAGGCGCCACTGCCAAGGAGCAGATCTGGCTGACCGCCGTCAGTGCCGTGAGGGGTGTGGATGGTCGGAGGCGGAGCCTGTCCCAGGTGAGGAAACGCTGGCAGGATATCCGGTGCTGGACGCGGAGGATTGCACGGCTCCTGCTGGGGGACTCACCTGAGAGCCACAAGAACCGCGGCCGCCGCCGTCTGAACCACCTCCACAGGCGTGTGCTGCCGGTGGTCTTTCCAGACCTGGAGAGGCGCCTACAGGCGATGCAGCAGCCGGAAGGGGGTAGGTACATGTGCGTTTGTTGTGTGTCGCCGGCATTTGGAAGGGCACAGTAGCATGAATTCACTGGCAGGGTTTAATGGTGCTGTGCAGATCCTGTTTGCCCCAGTATAGCGCTGCGCCCCTGCCACCCTTCCCCTCCTTGCAATGTGTTCCCTGGTCTGTGTGTAGTCACTCCTTCACAAGGTAATGTAGGCTGGCGCTTTGTCCACGAGAACAATGACTGTAGCATCATGTCTGGGGGTGGTGTGTAACAGGTTGTGGGACCTTGCCTATGCACTGTCAAGTTCACTGCATGTGGGTTCCATGTCAGTTGGCACTGATGCTGACTCCAGACATGGGAGTTGGTCTCTCATGTGTCATGCCTTACAGCGCGCATGTCCTATGTAGTGGCCTGTGACATGATGTGCATGAGTGTGCGATACGCATAGTGCAGGGATGGTGACGTGTGTTGCCGTCATTACCATTCAGTAGCATGTAGTTGCGTGCCCACTACTGTCCCCTGGGGCACCTTTTCCTCAGTGTTGTATGTGTCATCATAAACGTGGACACTCTCAGTGTCTACAGCGTAGGTTGTGCTCTGTGCCATTGTCCCCTGTCACCATGTATATAGACGTGCTATTATGTACAGGTGTCCACTGTGCAGCCTGACCTGATTGTCCTTCTTCATACTCACAGTTGCCAGTGCCTGTGTGTCTTGTTATACTCATCTGAGGATGGGCACTGGTACCTCATTATTTGTACAGGCGCACCTTGGCTGTTTGGCGTCCAATCTTGCTTTTTGCCTGCCCCTGTGTTTATCACCCAGACTATGAGATGTTGGTGCCACCTGTGTCTCAACAATTTGCCTCGTGTAGGGGTTTGTTGGGGCGGGCAATGCCTATGTGTCAAATCCGGATTTCTACTTGCTGGGTCTGGGCAGTGTGTGATGTTTCTGGACACACACGCAAGGTGCAGTGACCGAGTCATGTTGGGCATGTTTTCAGCATTACCTATGCAGCATGTGTCTCAAGTTCATGGATATGGTCCCTGGTCATCGGTATTTTCGCCAACGCTGTGTGGTGCAGATGCAGTGCTGGATTGTCCCCAGGGCCTGGGTGCTATGTCAGACTCCGTTTCCTGTCTTTAGCTATTGTCTCATGCTCTCCATGGTATTTCAGTGGCATGGTGGCTCATCCAACTGTGTGTTTCATGCCCTACATCGGTACCTTGTTTTGAAGATGTTAGGGATCTTCCTTTTCAGGCTATGCAGTGTTACCTATGTCGATTGGACTCATGTGACTGATGTGTACAGCTGTCTGATTAATTTCTGTCTCTCCACCCTGCCCACAGCATCGTCGGGGGACACAGAGGGAGACATGGACACAGGCAAGGCGGAGGGACCGAGCACCAGTGCCAGCCGTGACATCGGGGCTGGCACATCGAGTGGGACAGAGGTGGAGGATAGTGCGGCCGAGGACCTGTCGACTGGCACGTCAGAATACGAAGCTGACAGGTCCGAGGAGGAGTTCTCCGAGTGGGCGGTGGCTGCACCAGCAGCTGACAGCGGAACAACACCTCGCACCGCCCCCTCAGTTCCCATCAGCCGCCTCCCACTTGCTCGTGTCCCTTCCCAGCGTGCCCGGTCACCGCATGTCTCCTTCCGGCCAGGCACCGCACCCCCTGCCCCTGTCTCCACTGCTGCCGCCAATGCTGAGTCTGTGGACATCCAGCGGCAACTGCAGGTTGGTCAGGCTGCGATCCTTAATGTCCTCCATGCCCACGGGAAAACCCTCACCAACATCGAGGCATTCTTGGAGGGCATTCATTCATCGCAGGCTGACCAACGCAACTTGCTGAGGTCCATAGACTCCACACTGACTGCAGCAGTGGGTCTCCTGCAGCGCGACCTCCCCCCACCTACCCCTGCTCCATCCACACTTCCCACTTCCATGCCTGTCCCACGTACACCCAGACGTCGGCATGCACCCACATCAACAGACACAAGCACCACACCAGCAGGGAAGGTCCACCGCACTCCTCCTGACACGCACACACAGGGTGAGGTAGGCACACCCACTGGGTCGGGGGGCAAACGTGTGACACGCAGCCATAGTGGGAGTCCGCATTCCACCCAGTCCACTCCCTCCAAATCCCCTCCCCATAGCTCTCCTGGCCACATCTCCCACAAGGACTCCTTCATGGCCGCTCTGTCCCTGAGCCCCACAGTTACACCACCACGCAAGCGGTCAAGGAAGTCCTCGGTCAGGGTGGTTGAGTCTCCCCCCCTGTCTCCACCCTCCCCCGGTGGCGCTGCGACCCATCCCTCTGACCCCCCCCCCCCTCCTTGGGGCCTGAGGTCACTTCGGGTGCAGGGGAGTCCCTGGAGGACCTTGCTAAGGTGTGTAGTGCCATCCTGGCCTCCGCCTTTGGCCATGACACACCCCCTGTGGTTGAGTCCTCCATCCCTGCACCCACAACGCCGCCCCTTTGCCCTGATGTCCCTGCGGTGCCTGTTGCTTCCCCCCCCCGATGCCCTCACCAGTATGGAAG
Source organism: Triturus cristatus (assembly GCF_964204655.1). Lineage (NCBI taxonomy): Eukaryota > Metazoa > Chordata > Amphibia > Caudata > Salamandridae > Triturus > Triturus cristatus. The sequence continues at coordinate 1,203,450,411 of NC_140584.1, forward strand.
ACGATGCCATTTGACTGTGCAGGCAAGGTAGGGGACACGCATCCCACTGTGTCCCCCATCCAGCTGGGAATCATTGACTGCCCTATGGGCTTTGTGAATATTGAACTGCCTGCGATCCACGGACATTGTGCTCATGCTGACTAAAGCTTAATTTTGTTTTCATTATCACACTACTGCTATGGTGGTATTGGTGTTGGTGGGGCTGCTACATGGTTTTGGGTGGTGTTTAAGGGTTTGGGTGTGTGGGATATGTAGTAGTGTGCTGCTCATTGGGGGGACCCTGGGATCTGTGTGCCATCACAAGGTGTTGGCTAACTTCCTTTGGTCATGTCAGCAGTTACTGCATGGTGCAATTGTCCCAGGGTGTATTCCTTCCTCTGTGTACCCAGATTTCTTCCCTGCAGGGTGTTCCCAATGTTTAGCGCAGAGCAGTGTCTACATGAGCTGTGTGTGTGACGGAGCCCTTCTACTTTGGCCATGCATGCATGGCCATGTCTCCACCTGCAACAATCGTGGCATCCTTGCTGATCACTGTACTTGTGTGTGGAGTCTGTTGACATGAGTTCATGGGGACATGTTCCCTTGTAGGCAGTATGGATGTGGGTAATTCCGGCCTCACACACATGTGTTACACCCCTCCTGTCTCTGGGCACTGCTGGGAGTGATAGGCACCCACCCCTCCTGTCTCAGGGCACTGCTGGGAGGACTCTGCACACACACCTCCTATTTCTGGATATGTACCCTTGGAACATACACGGTGGGGGTGCGCTCCATGCATTCGAGGTGAGGGTACGAGTCTAGTTACACTGGTGTGGTGGGGGTACGGTCCGTGAGTCCGCGGGTGGGGGTACGGGTCGTACTTACACTGTTGGGGTGGGGGGTACGCTCCTTGCATACGCGGGTGAGGGTAGGGGTCGTACTTACACTGTTGGGGTGGGGGTACGGTCCGTGAGTCCGCGGGTGGGGGTACGGGTCGTACTTACACTGTTGGGGTGGGGGGTATGCTCCTTGCATACGCGGGTGAGGGTACGGGTCGTACTTACACTGTTGGGGTGGGGGGTACGCTCCTTGCATACGCGGGTGAGGGTAGGGGTCGTACTTACACTGTTGGGGTGGGGGTACGGTCCGTGAGTCCGCGGGTGGGGGTACGGGTCGTACTTACACTGTTGGGGTGGGGGGTATGCTCCTTGCATACGCGGGTGAGGGTACGGGTCGTACTTACACTGTTGGGGTGGGGGTATGGTCCGTGAGTCCGCGGGTGGGGGTACGGGTCGTACTTACACTGTTGGGGTGGGGGGTACGCTCCTTGCATACGCGGGTGAGGGTACGGGTCGTACTTACACTGTTGGGGTGGGGGTACGGTCCGTGAGTCCGCGGGTGGGGGTACGGGTCGTACTTACACTGTTGGGGTGGGGGGTACGCTCCTTGCATACGCGGGTGAAGGTACGGGTCGTACTTACACTGTTGGGGTGGGGGTACGGTCCGTGAGTCCGCGGGTGGGGGTACGGGTCGTACTTACACTGTTGGGGTGGGGGGTAGGCTCCTTGCATACGCGGGTGGGGGTACGGGTTGTACTTACACTGTTGGGGTGGGGGGTACGCTCCTTGCATACGCGGGTGAGGGTACGGGTCGTACTTACACTGTTGGGATGGGGGTACGGTCCGTGAGTCCGCGGGTGGGGGTACGGGTCGTACTAACAATGTTGGGGTGGGGGGTATGCTCCTTGCATATGCGGGTGAGGGTACGGGTCGTACTTACACTGTTGGGGTGGGGGTACGGTCCGTGAGTCCGCGGGTGGGGGTACGGGTCGTACTTACACTGTTGGGGTGGGGGGTACGCTCCTTGCATACGCGGGTGAGGGTACGGGTCGTACTTACACTGTTGGGGTGGGGGTACGGTCCGTGAGTCCGCGGGTGGGGGTACGGGTCGTACTTACACTGTTGGGGTGGGGGGTACGCTCCTTGCATACGTGGGTGAGGGTACGGGTCGTACTTACACTGTTGGGGTGGGGGGTACGCTCCATGCATACGCGGGTGGGGGTACGGGTCGATATTACACTGTTGGCATGGAGGGTACGCTCCTTGCATACGGGGTGGGGGTAGGGTCCGTACATATGCGTCCCCACGCTATGTGATGCTTGTGCGGCCCGTACCCAGGCCTTTGCCACGTGGGTGCGATCCGTCCCGCCATTGTTGGGGTGACGTGTGTGTGGGCGTGGTACGTCTCGTACCCACGCTCTTCAGGCGTGGGTACGGGACGTACCTGTCTGGTTGTGTTGCCGGTTCGCGTCGTGACGGACTTCCGTTGTGGCGGTCGCTGGCTTAGCTGGACACGCCCCCACCCCCTCGTAGTGACCAGGCCATGGGAGTCAGGTATGTCCAGGCCATGTGTGCTGTGTGACTTTGGTGGGGGTTTTGTGGCCTGCCCTGGTCCTGCCACCCCCACCCCACCCCCACCCCACCCCACTTTCCCCCCTCCCTTAGTTATTCTGACCTTCTGCGGCGTCTGCGTCGGAACCTGTAGAGGAGGTGGACTGCTATGAGGGCAGGGATGACTCGTAGGTTCGGGTCCATGTCTGTCCGTCGCGTACTGGTACTCCTTGATCGCGTCGTCCTGTCGCGTACGGGTCCTCCTTGGTCGCGTCGTCCTGCGTCGTCCTGTCGCGTACTGGTCCTCCTTGTTCGCGTCGTCCTGTCTGCCCGTCGCGTACTGGTGGTCCTTGTTCGCGTCGTCCTGATTTCCCGGCAGTTTTTGGCAGCCGGAAAATATTCACCGTGCGGGATGACGTCGGTGCGAATCGTGATTCCTGGGTCGTGAATGGCTGGCTGCGAGTGTCCCGACGTCAGGTCGGCGCTTTCCCGGATCGCATTGGTATGTTTTTTTTGTTCGGTCGGGCTTTTTTACGATTCGTACGGGAATGGTGTACCCGTGCGAATCGTAATTCCTTGTTTGTAAAAATTGACGACCGGGTACGCGTCGGACGGAGAATTTGCTCCGTCCGACGGTTCGTACCCGATTTTTACCGGATCGTGATCGGCACCTCTATGTTATAATATTGGCAAGGAGAGAAATATGCAGGGCCTGGAAGTCAGAACATCCCCCGACCTTTACTGAGGTGCCGATCACGATCCGGTAAAAACCGGGTACGAACCGTCGGACGGAGCAAATTCTCCGTCCGACGCGTACCCGGTCGTCAATTTTTACAAACAAGGAATTACGATTCGCACGGGTACACCATTCCCGTACGAATCGTAAAAAAGCCCGACCGAACAAAAAAAACATACCAATGCGATCCGGGAAAGCGCCGACCTGACGTCGGGACGCTCGCAGCCAGCCATTCACGACCCAGGAATCACGATTCGCACCGACGTCATCCCGCACGGTGAATATTTTCCGGCTGCCAAAAACTGCCCGGAAATCAGGACGACGCGAACAAGGACCACCAGTACGCGACGGGCAGACAGGACGACGCGAACAAGGAGGACCAGTACGCGACAGGACGACGCAGGACGACGCGACCAAGGAGGACCCGTACGCGACAGGACGACGCGATCAAGGAGTACCAGTACGCGACGGACAGACATGGACCCGAACCTACGAGTCATCCCTGCCCTCATAGCAGTCCACCTCCTCTACAGGTTCCGACGCAGACGCCGCAGAAGGTCAGAATAACTAAGGGAGGGGGGAAAGTGGGGTGGGGTGGGGGTGGCAGGACCAGGGCAGGCCACAAAACCCCCACCAAAGTCACACAGCACACATGGCCTGGACATACCTGACTCCCATGGCCTGGTCACTACGAGGGGGTGGGGGCGTGTCCAGCTAAGCCAGCGACCGCCACAACGAAGTCCGTCACGACGCGAACCGGCAACACAACCAGAAAGGTACGTCCCGTACCCACGCCTGAAGAGCGTGGGTACGAGACGTACCACGCCCACACACACGTCACCCCAACAATGGCGGGACGGATCGCACCCACGTGGCAAAGGCCTGGGTACGGGCCGCACAAGCATCACATAGCGTGGGGACGCATATGTACGGACCCTACCCCCACCCCGTATGCAAGGAGCGTACCCCCCATGCCAACAGTGTAATATCGACCCGTACCCCCACCCGCGTATGCATGGAGCGTACCCCCAACCCCAACAGTGTAAGTACGACCCGTACCCCCACCCGCGTATGCAAGGAGCCTACCCCCCACCCCAACAGTGTAAGTACGACCCGTACCCCCACCCGCGGACTCACGGACCGTACCCCCACCCCAACAGTGTAAGTACGACCCGTACCCTCACCCGCGTATGCAAGGAGCGTACCCCCCACCCCAACAGTGTAAGTACGACCCGTACCCCCACCCGCGGACTCACGGACCGTACCCCCACCCCAACAGTGTAAGTACGACCCGTACCCTCACCCGCGTATGCAAGGAGCGTACCCCCCACCCCAACAGTGTAAGTACGACCCGTACCTCCACCCGCGGACTCACGGACCGTACCCCCACCCCAACAGTGTAAGTACGACCCGTACCCTCACCCGCGTATGCAAGGAGCGTACCCCCCACCCCAACAGTGTAAGTACGACCCGTACCCCCACCCGCGGACTCACGGACCGTACCCCCACCCCAACAGTGTAAGTACGACCCGTACCCTCACCCGCGTATGCAAGGAGCGTACCCCCCACCCCAACAGTGTAAGTACGACCCGTACCCCCACCCGCGGACTCACGGACCGTACCCCCACCCCAACAGTGTAAGTACGACCCCTACCCTCACCCGCGTATGCAAGGAGCGTACCCCCCACCCCAACAGTGTAAGTACGACCCGTACCCCCACCCGCGGACTCACGGACCGTACCCCCACCACACCAGTGTAACTAGACTCGTACCCTCACCTCGAATGCATGGAGCGCACCCCCACCGTGTATGTTCCAAGCGTACATATCCAGAAATAGGAGGTGTGTGTGCAGAGTCCACCCAGCAGTGCCCAGAGACAGGAGGGGTGTGTGCAGAGTCCTCCCAGCAGTGCCCTGAAACAGGAGGGGTGGGTGCCTATCACTCCCAGCAGTGCCCAGAGACAGGAGGGGTGTAACACATGTGTGTGAGGCCGGAATTACCCACATCCATACTGCCTACAAGGGAACATGTCCCCATGAACTCATGTCAACAGACTCCACACACAAGTACAGTGATCAGCAAGGATGCCACGATTGTTGCAGGTGGAGACATGGCCATGCATGCATGGCCAAAGTAGAAGGGCTCCGTCACACACACAGCTCATGTAGACACTGCTCTGCGCTAAACATTGGGAACACCCTGCAGGGAAGAAATCTGGGTACACAGAGGAAGGAATACACCCTGGGACAATTGCACCATGCAGTAACTGCTGACATGACCAAAGGAAGTTAGCCAACACCTTGTGATGGCACACAGATCCCAGGGTCCCCCCAATGAGCAGCACACTACTACATATCCCACACACCCAAACCCTTAAACACCACCCAAAACCATGTAGCAGCCCCACCAACACCAATACCACCATAGCAGTAGTGTGATAATGAAAACAAAATTAAGCTTTATTCAGCATGAGCACAATGTCCGTGGATCGCAGGCAGTTCAATATTCACAAAGCCCATAGGGCAGTCAATGATTCCCAGCTGGATGGGGGACACAGTGGGATGCGTGTCCCCTACCTTGCCTGCACAGTCAAATGGCATCGTCTTCCATACTGGTGAGGGCATCGGGGGGGGGAAGCAACAGGCACCGCAGGGACATCAGGGCAAAGGGGCGGCGTTGTGGGTGCAGGGATGGAGGACTCAACCACAGGGGGTGTGTCATGGCCAAAGGCGGAGGCCAGGATGGCACTACACACCTTAGCAAGGTCCTCCAGGGACTCCCCTGCACCCGAAGTGACCTCAGGCCCCAAGGAGGGGGGGGGGTGAGAGGGATGGGTCGCAGCGCCACCGGGGGAGGGTGGAGACAGGGGGGGAGACTCAACCACCCTGACCGAGGACTTCCTTGACCGCTTGTGTGGTGGTGTAACTGTGGGGCTCAGGGACAGAGCGGCCATGAAGGAGTCCTTGTGGGAGATGTGGCCAGGAGAGCTGAGGGGAGGGGATTTGGAGGGAGTGGACTGGGTGGAATGCGGACTCCCACTATGGCTGCGTGTCACACGTTTGCCCCCCGACCCAGTGGGTGTGCCTACCTCACCCTGTGTGTGCGTGTCAGGAGGAGTGCGGTGGACCTTCCCTGCTGGTGTGGTGCTTGTGTCTGTTGATGTGGGTGCATGCCGACGTCTGGGTGTACGTGGGACAGGCATGGAAGTGGGAAGTGTGGATGGAGCAGGGGTAGGTGGGGGGAGGTCGCGCTGCAGGAGACCCACTGCTGCAGTCAGTGTGGAGTCTATGGACCTCAGCAAGTTGCGTTGGTCAGCCTGCGATGAATGAATGCCCTCCAAGAATGCCTCGATGTTGGTGAGGGTTTTCCCGTGGGCATGGAGGACATTAAGGATCACAGCCTGACCAACCTGCAGTTGCCGCTGGATGTCCACAGACTCAGCATTGGCGGCAGCAGTGGAGACAGGGGCAGGGGGTGCGGTGCCTGGCCGGAAGGAGACATGCGGTGACCGGGCACGCTGGGAAGGGACACGAGCAAGTGGGAGGCGGCTGATGGGAACTGAGGGGGCGGTGCGAGGTGTTGTTCCGCTGTCAGCTGCTGGTGCAGCCACCGCCCACTCGGAGAACTCCTCCTCGGACCTGTCAGCTTCGTATTCTGACGTGCCAGTCGACAGGTCCTCGGCCGCACTATCCTCCACCTCTGTCCCACTCGATGTGCCAGCCCCGATGTCACGGCTGGCACTGGTGCTCGGTCCCTCCGCCTTGCCTGTGTCCATGTCTCCCTCTGTGTCCCCCGACGATGCTGTGGGCAGGGTGGAGAGACAGAAATTAATCAGACAGCTGTACACATCAGTCACATGAGTCCAATCGACATAGGTAACACTGCATAGCCTGAAAGGAAGATCCCTAACATCTTCAAAACAAGGTACCGATGTAGGGCATGAAACACACAGTTGGATGAGCCACCATGCGACTGAAATACCATGGAGAGCATGAGACAATAGCTAAAGACAGGAAACGGAGTCTGACATAGCACCCAGGCCCTGGGGACAATCCAGCACTGCATCTGCACCACACAGCGTTGGCGAAAATACCGATGACCAGGGACCATATCCATGAACTTGAGACACATGCTGCATAGGTAATGCTGAAAACATGCCCAACATGACTCGGTCACTGCACCTTGCGTGTGTGTCCAGAAACATCACACACTGCCCAGACCCAGCAAGTAGAAATCCGGATTTGACACATAGGCATTGCCCGCCCCAACAAACCCCTACAGGAGGCAAATTGTTGAGACACAGGTGGCACCAACATCTCATAGTCTGGGTGATAAACACAGGGGCAGGCAAAAAGCAAGATTGGACGCCAAACAGCCAAGGTGCGCCTGTACAAATAATGAGGTACCAGTGCCCATCCTCAGATGAGTATAACAAGACACACAGGCACTGGCAACTGTGAGTATGAAGAAGGACAATCAGGTCAGGCTGCACAGTGGACACCTGTACATAATAGCACGTCTATATACATGGTGACAAGGGACAATGGCACAGAGCACAACCTACGCTGTAGACACTGAGAGTGTCCACGTTTATGATGACACATACAACACTGAGGAAAAGGTGCCCCAGGGGACAGTAGTGGGCACGCAACTACATGCTACTGAATGGTAATGACTGCAACACACGTCACCATCCCTGCACTATGCGTATCGCACACTCATGCACATCATGTCACAGGCCACTACATAGGACATGCGCGCTGTAAGGCATGACACATGAGAGACCAACTCCCATGTCTGGAGTCAGCATCAGTGCCAACTGACATGGAACCCACATGCAGTGAACTTGACAGTGCACAGGCAAGGTCCCACAACCTGTTACACACCACCCCCAGACATGATGCTACAGTCATTGTTCTCGTGGACAAAGCGCCAGCCTACATTACCTTGTGAAGGAGTGACTACACACAGACCAGGGAACACATTGCAAGGAGGGGAAGGGTGGCAGGGGCGCAGCGCTATACTGGGGCAAACAGGATCTGCACAGCACCATTAAACCCTGCCAGTGAATTCATGCTACTGTGCCCTTCCAAATGCCGGTGACACACAACAAACACACATGTACCTACCCCCTTCCGGCTGCTGCATCGCCTGTAGGCGCCTCTCCAGGTCTGGAAAGACCACCGGAAGCACACGCCTGTGGAGGTGGTTCAGACGGCGGCGGCCGCGGTTCTTGTGGCTCTCAGGTGAGTCCCCCAGCAGGAGCCGTGCAATCCTCCGCGTCCAGCACCGGATATCCTGCCAGCGTTTCCTCACCTGGGACAGGCTCCGCCTCCGACCATCCACACCCCTCACGGCACTGACGGCGGTCAGCCAGATCTGCTCCTTGGCAGTGGCGCCTACCTGTGAGGAAGAACAAGTGACACCACATCAATACACCAGCCACATGTCACAGAGAGACATATGAGTACAAATTAGCTGGTTACAACAAGGCATGTCATGCAGTCAACGCATTGCACCTTTGTCATAGGGACATCATGCCCTGGTGAGGGAAAAAGCAGTACGTGCCATAGTGGGTACACAGGTGGAATGATGGCAATGTCACAATCAATGATCAAGGCTCACACTGTGCATCACACCCACCCCTCCTGTCTCAGGGCACTGCTGTTAGTGATAGGCCCCCACCCCTCCTGTCTCAGGGCACTGCTGTGAGGACTCCACACCCACCCCTCCTGTCTCAGGGCACTGCTGTTAGTGATAGGCACACACCCCTCCTGTCTCAGGGCACTGCTGTGAGGACTCCACACCCACCCCTCCTGTCTCAGGGCACTGCTGTTAGTGATAGGCACACACCCCTCCTGTCTCAGGGCACTGCTGTTAGTGATAGGCCCCCACCCCTCCTGTCTCAGGGCACTGCTGTTAGTGATAGGCACACAACCCTCCTGTCTCAGGGCACTGCTGTGAGGACTCCACACCCACCCCTCCTGTCTCAGGGCACTGCTGTTAGTGATAGGCACACACCCCTCCTGTCTCAGGGCACTGCTGTTAGTGATAGGCACACACCCCTCCTGTCTCAGGGCACTGCTGTGAGGACTCCACACCCACCCCTCCTGTCTCAGGGCACTGCTGTTAGTGATAGGCACACACCCCTCCTGTCTCAGGGCACTGCTGTTAGTGATAGGCACACACCCCTCCTGTCTCAGGGCACTGCTGTTAGTGATAGGCACACACCCCTCCTGTCTCAGGGCACTGCTGTTAGTGATAGGCACACACCCCTCCTGTCTCAGGGCACTGCTGTGAGGACTCCACACCCACCCCTCCTGTCTCAGGGCACTGCTGTTAGTGATAGGACCCCACCCCTCCTGTCTCAGGGCACTGCTGTGAGGACTCCACACCCACCCCTCCTGTCTCAGGGCACTGCTGTGAGGACTCCACACCCACCCCTCCTGTCTCAGGGCACTGCTGGGAGACATCAGGCACCCCCCCCTGGTACCCCCCCGACAGTACATGGCATGTGTGTCACACCAGGACACAATGCCTGAAGTCACAGTCACAACATAGGGACAGTCTGTGCCAGTGGCCTATGCACTCACCTGATACCCTGGTCGCCCATACAGCATGGAGTACTGTGGGAGGATCACATCCAGCAGAGCCATGTTCTCCTCCAGGGTGAATGGCTGTGTCCTCTCCACAGCCCTTGACATGGTTCCAGGGAATCAGTAGCAGCAGCTGGGTCGACGAATGCAAAGATGTGCAGGCAAGTACTCCCTCATGGGACCTGGCTGCCTTATATGTGCCCTCCTGCCCAGTCTCATGCACAGGAGTACAGAGTGATTGGTCACTCACATTTGCATCCTATGTTTCCACCAATCCCTTCAAACCTAGCAGTCTGTGGGTTCTCTATCGGTTTCATTCTCCTGCATGATGTCAGCCCCACAAACACATTGCAACAAAGTAGAAGAATTCCAACTGACTTCTGCTGTGCACCTTCCAGAACAATTTCGAAAGTTGAACTTGGTCTCCATGACAACCAGCATGCATGTAGGCCTTAATACTTGTCCCCTATGTAATTTGGAGCATCACACACAGGTACGGTGCGTTTCGGGGCCCTAGGGCACCCCAAATGCATGGCAACGGCCCGTACATGCATGCCTACGTTCACTATCACTATGGGTCTGCACGCGTATGCGTACCCGTAGTGGTACGGACCGTACAAATGCCTGTACGCTCACTATCACTATGGGTCTGCACGCGTATGCGTACCCGTAGTGGTACGGACCGTACACACGCATCTACGCTCACTATCACTATGGGTCTGCACGCGTATGCGTACCCGTAGTGGTACGGACCGTACACACGCATCTACGCTCACTATCACTATGGGTCTGCACGCGTATGCGTACCCGTAGTGGTACGGACCGTACACACGCATCTACGCTCACTATCACTATGGGTCTGCACGCGTATGCGTACCCGTAGTGGTACGGACCGTACACACGCATCTACGCTCACTATCACTATGGGTCTGCACGCGTATGCGTACCCGTAGTGGTACGGACCGTACAAATGCCTGTACGCTCGCCATCACGATGGGTACACATACGGCAGCACTCCCACAGTGATTTGGGAACATACACAGGCCCTCTTAGCAGCAGTACGGCGGTTTTTACACATCACAGTGGTGATAGGCGACACACAGGTAGGAATAGGGCGGACATACTTGTCCATGGATGGGCATACTTGTCCATGGATGGACATACTTGTCCAGGAATGGACATCAAGGCATCGTCTGTGCATTACTACATGTGTGGGGCACAGGTGTGACAGGCTGTGATGTGGAACATGACTCCTGAGTGGAGAAGGCACCAGATGTATGATGAGATGTGTATAGGTGTACTGTGTGACGGTGCAATGTGTGCCAGGCATGCCCTTGACTCCTTTGACATGTGTGCATGTCGTACTGCGCACTTGGGGTGAGCGTCACTGGCATGGCACGGACACCAACACACGGAAGTGTCCCATGATGCCCGGTACAGGGGTCATGACACATGACTTGTCACTACCCACAGTGCACAATGTGACTATGTCATTTATGTGTCCGGGATTTTCATCAGGTTGATGTTGTAGCACCCTCAAAAGCTGCAGCCGTTGCAGCAACCAACATGTGTCTGTGTGTAGATTGTCATTGCACACTGTTCCGCACACCATGCCACATGTGTTATCGGATGTGAGGTGCACATGTATGCATGGGACACGGAGTAGCGTGACAAGGCCATGTCAGCATCCTCACAAGGAATGTGTGGTGAGTCATGACATGTGCTCCTTCATGGCAAGGTGTGTGGGCAGGCCTAGTGTAATGTCATGTGACCTGTGGCTCAGGTGTTCCGCTACCAGTCTCTGCAATCGGCATCCCACTTCTGCTGATGTGTGGGTGTATGTCACTCCTGTCTTGCGTCGGGCTGTTCACTTGCACTGGGACACAGCTATTCCCATGGCGTGGCATGGGGAGGTTCTCAATCTCCGTGTGTAGCTGGGTCTTGGAAGGAGTGTCACCTTGCATCCATACGTGTCCTGGGCATGTAGCACATACCTGACTCCCTATGTAGCATGTGTGTTTTGCCAGATTTACATGTGCTCAGTAGACATGAGTTGTTGTCGTAGTGCACTCACTCTTCCTTGTCACTTCCAAATTACTGCAGAGCGCCGCCTCTTGCCCGAAGAATTCCAGACTTGGCTGCCATGCAGGAGAATGACAGGATCCGGCTCTACCGCTTCACCCAACCGTTGATTCTGGAGCTGACGGCGAGACTGGCACCACACCTGCAACCGCAGCACAGGTATCCTACGGCACTGACACCCCAGCTGAAGGTAATGGCTGCCCTACATTTTCTTGCCACGGGTACCTTCCAAAATACCATAGCTCATGTTGGTGGCATGTCCCAGAGCATGTTCAGCGGTGTGCTGCATGATTTCTTGGAGGCCATGTTGATTCACCTGGATGACTTCATCAAGTTCCCAACCCCTGAACAGATGACTGAGGTCAAGCGTGGATTCTATGCCCTGGGAGGGATGCCCCATGTCATTGGGTCCATAGATGGGACACATGTAGCTTTGGTACCACCACACGCATGGGAGGTGGCGTACCGCAATCGGAAGCACTACCACTCCATCAATGCCCTTGTGGTGTGTCTGTCCAACATGGTGATTTCACATGTCTGTGCTCGTTTCCCAGGATCAGCACACGATGCCTACATCATGAGGCGTAGCGGGATGCCTGATATGATGATGCAGCTGCGCAACGAACGGGCATGTGTTGTTGGTGGGTACAGTCTGTCTGTCCTGTATTCTGTATAGCCGACCAGCACGACCGCTTCGCCAGTTCTAACGATGTCCATGTGCTTCCCATGTAGGGGACGCTGGCTATCCCAACATGCCTTGGCTGCTGACACCTCTCCGCAACCCCATCACGCCGGCCCAGCTCCGCTACAACACCGCCCATGGCCGGACAAGGCGAGTGATAGAGAGGACGTTTGGCATGCTGAAGAGCCGATTCCGGTGCCTCCACAAGACCGGCGGTGCACTCCCTTATGCCCCGGCGAAGGTCTGCAAGATCTTCATGGTCTGCTGCATGCTGCACAACATGGCAGTTGAAAGAGCTGTGCCACTCATCCTGAATCAACATGACGAGGACCATCCACCCGTGGAGGACGAAGGGCTTGGCAATGGGGCTAGTGATGTGGAGGATGTGGAGCCGCAAGAGGACATCCGGACTCGGCTCATACGCGACTTCTTTGCTTAGTGGTGAGTACCAGTGTCTGAGTGTGCACGCATTGGTCCCCGTGTGGCATGTGTTGTGATGTGTGTCTCCACCTGCATGTATGGCACGTGAGTCAGAGGTGTGTGTGGGTGTGTCACTGGAGTGATGGTGGCAGTGATGGTAGTATTTCCCCAGTCATAATTGTGACCTAGCATGTTGTCATCCATACATGTGTCGAGTAAATGCACATGCAAGTGGCTGTGCTTTTTGTGGCTGACTTCTTGTGTGTCTCTCTTCCCCAGGTACCTGCGCATGCCGTCTGCTGGTTGCATTGTTGTGGCACTGCTATTCCTCATGGACATGACATCGTGGGCTGACTCAGCGTTACAGGCACGGACACGTTTGGAAGTCTCCATGGGGTAAGGGATGCATCTGGGGTGTATTGGGTGTGGCAGTTGTTCACGATGTGTGCACACTGCCCCTGTCGGGGTTTGGTTCCTCTGCAGCCATGTCGCATCCCCATGGGACACGACATGCAGCTGTGTACACCTGAATAGATGGTCTGCCTGGTTGACAGTCATCAGTGATGGGATAGTGGATTGTGATGATGGCATCAATGTGTGTGACACTGCCCTCGGACACATACGGTTAGCATTGGCTTGACATGGCGTGGGACTTCCACATCAGCGGATCTATGGTGTATGGCAGGCTCTCCGTGTGCAGCTGTGGGTATTTAGCTGTTAGCCGACGCTTGTGTGCCAGTACCATGGCTATCACGCATTTGTGCTGCAGAAGGGGGGTGCCAGTGTTGGACCCACATGTCACTCCACATGATGTGTTCATCTGTACTTCGAGTTGCCTCTGCAAACCCGAATACATGACTAATAAAGGTGTCCCTATGCCTCCAAGGTGCCTCTTCTCAGTCAATGCTGGTGTGTTGGCACGGTGCATCCTGCATGTCTGGCATGGTATTCCCTGATTGTGGCTATGTGTCAATGTGTCGAGTGGCAAGATGCACGCTGTGTGTGTGGGCTGAGACTGTGTATTGGGCATGATGTCCATGACTGCGTGGGTATTGTGACATGTGCCATCCCCATGCATCCAACGTTGGCCAGGCCCCCATTCTCTGCATCCACCGGACTCAAGCTTGCAGGACATGGTTCTGCCACCTGTCTACACATACCTGGGTGCCACCCAGGACACTGGACTGGATCCCTGACCTGTGCGCATGACTGTTGGTGTACTCAATGTGTGTGTCAGCACGGTTGTTCGGCCACCCCCTCAGCTGGTTGTGCCCATCACGGGTGTGTATGGTGCTCCATGTCTGTCTTGCCTAATAAACTGTGACCCATGTGTCCTGTGCCAGACTCAGGCCCCAGGGTGTGTATGGTTGAAGAGAAAAGATGACTCAGGCATGTTTAGACTTTACAACACACATGTTAGGTAATAATGCTACCAGCAGGCATCTACTCTTAATAGTGTGATTTATTATTGGGGGGGGGGGGACAAAGTGAGGGGCTTTCCGGGATTAGGGAATCCAAAGTTCAGTAGGGGAGTTGGTGTCCTTGCCATTGGAAATCCTCAGAGTCCATGCCACAGTCTTTGTCAACATTGGCCAGCCAGTGACCAGCAGGGCCATGTGGCAGGGAATGTCTCTTGATGCTGTGATGCTGTTGCTCCAGTGGGCCAGGTGCCAGGCCAGGTGTCCTGGGAGATGGTGATGTAGCGCCGACCCTCACGGTCCTTTCCGTGGACGACCCGGCCTCCTGCGGGGAACCTCAGCAGCAGCCCGTGACGACGTCTGGGATGCTCCGTCGGATGTTTCCTCCTCCTCCTCCTGGACCCTCCCTGTGGGTGGTGATGTTCTCCGCCTTCTGGCACAGGGAGGGTCGGCCATGATGTCGGCCATCCGACGGAGTGTAGCGTGAATCCCCTCGAATGCCGTCACTTGCTCAGCCTGTCTGTCCTCCATCCTCCGTTGGTGTTCCAGTAGACAGGCATGTTGCTGGGCCTGCTGTGCCTTGATCCCCTCGAGGACGGACACAACCTGGGCCATGCCCGTGGTGTCCTCCCGGTATGTGTCCAGGATGTTACGGACATGGGACAATGCCGGATCCCCAGCCAACTGGTCAGGCTCGCGCCTCCGCCGTCCTCCACTCCCACCACCCCTGCCCACTTGCGCCTGGCCTGCCCTTGTGGGCACATGGGGTCTCCGGGACCCCTGAGGGGTGGCATTGGCGTTGTCGCCTGCCTCCTCCTGGGTGCCCGGGACACCGTGTCCCTCCTGGCGAGCCTGGCTGCATTGTGGGGTTGGGGCAGGGATCCTGGGTGTCTCCTGGGATGTGGCAGGAGTGGGGGTGGTGGTTGGCACAGTTGTACCTGACGCAGGTGCTGCAGGTGCTTGGACACCAGAGGGGCCAGGTCGGTCGGGGTCGTCCGCAGAGTGGTGAGAGTGGTCGCTGCCGGTGGGATCGGGCTCCTGCAGATCCAGGTCCTGTGAGTGTTCCCCCCCAGTGTTGGGGGGTGCACCACGACGTTGACCTGTGTGTGAGAGAGACAATGTTAATTTTGGTCCATGCAACATCCATGTTTCATCATTTTCAAAGTTGACACATTTCCTCTTGGAATTAGGATCTGTCTTGCATTCCACTCACAGTGCACTTGTGCATGGGTGTGTCCCTTGGCCACCACTTTGGCCCCTTTAACTATGTGTGGCACAGTCTTACTTGCTGCGTCAAGTGTGACTGCAGTCAGCAGTGGAGTGTGCAGGTGTGGCGAGCCATGCATTTGCGCCTTCCGTGTAGCACTGTACATGTGCACATGGAGTGGATCCACACACTTATATGATCCAGGTAGCTGTCCTTGTGCTCGTGTACAGGTTGTGACATGGCCCTGCGTTTTGCCATGGTGAAGAGGGGGGGTTCTGGCACTGGCCACCCTTGTCTACATGCACGCAGTCTACCTGCTGACGAGCAGCCATTCGCACACGCCACACAGCTGATTTGCTCTCCCTGTGTCTCGCTCCCTCTCTGTCCCCCTCTCCCTCCCTCTCTGTCCCCCTCTCCCTCCATCTCTGTCCCCCTCTCCCTCCCTCTGTGTCCCCCTCTCCCTCCCTCCGTGTGTCAGCCTCCTCCCTCCGTCTCCCTCCCTCTCTGTCCCCCTCTCCCTCCCTCTCTGTCCCCCTCTCCCTCCCTCTCTGTCCCCCTCTCCCTCCCTCCGTGTGTCAGCCTCCTCCCTCTGTCCGTCTCCCTCCATCTCTGTCCCCCTCTCCCTCCATCTCTGTCCCCCTCTCCCTCCCTCTCAGTCCCCCTCTCCCTCCCTTTGTGTCCCCCTCTCCCTCCCTCCGTGTGTCACCCTCTGTCACCTCGGCCCAGCTTCCTGGGCACACACTGTTAGCAGATCTTTGAGTGGCCCTTGGCTTGTTGATGTGAGTTTGTTTCTGATCTCCAGGCACCCATTTGGTGTGATGTGTGTCTGTGCGCTGCTGCTGTGGTGGTGTGTGCTGCCACTCTTTCACAATGTTGGCTGTTCATTAGCTGCTGTCATGTGCAAAACAGTGCCTTCACCCCCATGTGTTGATGCAAGGCGTCCGCCATTTGCTGGCAAGTCATTCCTGTGTTGGGACACACTGTTTGTCTGGCTGTGACCTAGGCCATATGAGCAGAGGGCATTGTTGTCTGCTTTGGAGTCGCACTATGTGATTTTTGGTGCCCAGCCTCCCGCCATCCGGGTTACCGTGTCATGTGTTGTTGTCTTCTGTGGCCTGTGACTTGACATTGTCCAGCTGGGTGCATGGGGCATGGTGGCAGCAGTGGCATGTGCCTGCTCATGGAGTGTGGTTGAGTCATGCGATGGCTTGTGGTGGTTGCGTGCCTGTTAGTGATTTTGGTTGTGGTTGCAGTTCCCCCCATGTGAGGTGCGTTGTTTGTGGACTCACCCGGGTCTCGGAGTCCTTCTAATCCTTCGACTGCCTCCACCGGCAGTATGGCCATCACCCTCTCCTCCCAGGGATGGTACTGTACGGCTCTGCGGGAGGGCCCTCCTCCGGTGGCGTTGGCCTGGTCGTGTTCCTCCTGCCTCTTGGCTCTGACCCTCCTCCGCAGATCGTACCACCTGTTCTGGCATTCCTGCTTGGTCCTCCTGGTGTCCGCAACAGCATTCACAGCATCGACGATGGTCTGCCACATGGCTGTTTTGGCTGCCAGGCTGGTGCTTCTGACCAATGTTCCAAAGATCTGTGGCTCGACTCTGAGGATTTGATCAACAAGGACCTCCAACTCTCGGTGACTGAACTTTGGATTCTTGGTAGTGGGCATGGTGAGGGGTGTGGGTGGGGATGGTGTGGGGGGGGTGTGGATGTTGGGGGGGGTGTGGATGGTTGTGTGTGTGTGTGAATGTGATGAGAGCGTGTTTGTGAGGGTGGTCGTGTGAAGGTGTGCAAGTGTAAGGTGTGGTGTAGCTTGTAGTATGGTTCTGTGGTGTCTGGCAGCAGTGAGCCTGTTGCAAAGGCTCATGGTTTGTGTGTGTGGGCCCTTTTTATTGGTCCATTGGTGGGTGTGGCTGTGTTTGAAGTTTGGGTGGGTGTGTTATAAGGAGTGGTGGTGTATTGGGCCTCTGTTTGTTTTTGGCAGTTGCAGGTCAGTGAATGTGTTATTTTAGTGGTTGTTGGCCATGTTTAGTGGCTTTGTGCCATTCGAATGGTGTATTCTTGTGTTGTTTTGTTTTGTCCTGGTTGTGTACGTGCGTTTTGACCGTGTGTACGGTGTGTACATGGGCCATTTGGTTGTACGGTGCTGTCCTTGTGTGTGGCTTGGTACGACTCGTACATGCGGTTGTGATGTTGGGGCATGGGGTGCGCTCCGTACTTAGGAGGTTGTGTTGGGGGTGCGCCTGGAACGTACTGGGGTGTACATAGACGGTGGTACGACACGTACAGGGGTGGGGGGGTGTACATAGACGGTGGTACGACACGTACAGGGGTGGTGGTTCGACTCGAACGTACTGGGGTGTACATAGACGGTGGTACGACACGTACAGGGGTGGGGGGGTGTACATAGACGGTGGTACGACACGTACAGGGGTGGGGGGGTGTACATAGACGGTGGTACGACACGTACAGGGGTGGGGGTTCGACTCGAACGTACTGGGGTGTACATAGACGGTGGTACGACACGTACAGGGGTGGGGGGGTGTACATAGACGGTGGTACGACACGTACAGGGGTGGGGGGGTGTACATAGACGGTGGTACGACACGTACAGGGGTGGGGGGGTGTACATAGACGGTGGTACGACACGTACAGGGGTGAGGGGGTGTACATAGACGGTGGTACGACACGTACAGGGGTGGGGGGGTGTACATAGACGGTGGTACGACACGTACAGGGGTGGGGGTTCGACTCGAACGTACTGGGGTGTACATAGACGGTGGTACGACACGTACAGGGGTGGGGGGTGTACATAGACGGTGGTACGACACGTACAGGGGTGGGGGTTCGACTCGAACGTACTGGGGTGTACATAGACGGTGGTACGACACGTACAGGGGTGGGGGGGTGTACATAGACGGTGGTACGACACGTACAGGGGTGGGGGGGTGTACATAGATGGTGGTACGACACGTACAGGGGTGGGGGTTCGACTCAAACGTACTGGGGTGTACATAGACGGTGGTACGACACGTACAGGGGTGGGGGGGTGTACATAGACGGTGGTACGACACGTACAGGGGTGGGGGTTCGACTCGAACGTACTGGGGTGTACATAGACGGTGGTACGACACGTACAGGGGTGGGGGGGTGTACATAGACGGTGGTACGACACGTACAGGGGTGGGGGTTCGACTCGAACGTACTGGGGTGTACATAGACGGTGGTACGACACGTACAGGGGTGGGGGGGTGTACATAGACGGTGGTACGACATGTACAGGGGTGGGGGTTCGACTCGAACGTACTGGGGTGTACATAGACGGTGGTACGACACGTACAGGGGTGGGGGGGTGTACATAGACGGTGGTACGACACGTACAGGGGTGGGGGTTCGACTCGAACGTACTGGGGTGTACATAGACGGTGGTACGACACGTACAGGGGTGGGGGGGTGTACATAGACGGTGGTACGACACGTACAGGGGTGGGGGTTCGACTCGAACGTACTGGGGTGTACATAGACGGTGGTACGACACGTACAGGGGTGGGGGGGTGTACATAGACGGTGGTACAACACGTACAGGGGTGGGGGTTCGACTCGAACGTACTGGGGTGTACATAGACGGTGGTACGACACGTACAGGGGTGGGGGGGTGTACATAGACGGTGGTACGACACGTACAGGGGTGGGGGTTCGACTCGAACGTACTGGGGTGTACATAAACGGTGGTACGACATGTACAGGGGTGGGGGGGTGTACATAGACGGTGGTACGACACGTACAGGGGTGGGGGTTCGACTCGAACGTACTGGAGTGTACATAGACGGTGGTACGACACGTACAGGGGTGGGGGGGTGTACATAGACGGTGGTACGACACGTACAGGGGTGGGGGTTCGACTCGAACGTACTGGGGTGTACATAGACGGTGGTTGCAATGGGAGTTCGGTGCGGACGGTGTTTTTACCATACGGTTGTGAGTTCGGACGCACGGGTGGGATCGTGATTCCTCGGTCGGACTTGACTTTTCACGTTTGTACGGTAAATCGTCCGAGGACGTGTCGGACACATTTTCCGACCCGAGGACGTGTGGGGAATGATTCCGAATGCGGTTCGTATGGACTTTTTACCATGCGAATCGTGATTGCCAGTTCGTACGGCACTTGTACGATTCGTACGGTAAAAAGACCGCATACGAGTCGCACGGGGTAATTTTTTACCGGATCGTGATCGGCACCTGAATGTCTGAAAAATATTATTTATACCAGCAAATCAGATATGGCATGTGACCAACAAAGCAAAAGTAAAGTTTGGATGGCTCTATTAAATTGGATGGAGCAGTAAATTCGATTCCTATGATTAAGCCATTATACCATTGGATCTGGTCTCCCTAGTAACACCCAAGGGCTCCCACCGAGATGTGAACGGGATGGGGACAAGGTAATGGTGTGATCTAGGAGGGAAAGCTCTCCTCTCCCCTCCGGGTCGGAGAGGTTAGAGGAATCCCATCTAGTAACTTGGCTGTATGAGGACAAAAAATAAAAATACATTTAAAAAAAAGAGTTTTTGGGCACAGACAATGCAGAGGTTATGACCTGGTGTGAGGGTGATGGCTCCAGGTGAGATCTCCTGGTGGGAGGCTACGAGGAGCAATACAAATCAGAAGTGAAGTGCTTGTTTGCTGAAACCTTCAAAAGTAGTCACATGAGCTGAATGTAATTTGAAAAGTCAGAAGCTAAGAGATGTAACATTTCATCTACACTGAGCTTTACTCTGAATCAAACATGCCAATGCCGGCAATGTTGTTCACACCCATTATAAACTTCTCCACCTCTCCAGAAAATGATGCGATGCTTTGTGTTATCTGCAAAAAATCTGCACCATCTTCGTGATGAGAAGCACTTGTTGCTTTGCAGTGAATCATAGGTGATGATATAAGTGACAAAAAAAACGGCATCATTTCTTTTGAGAAGGAACTCAGCCCTGAGGCAAAGTCCTCCCCATCAGAGCGCTGGAAGTCATTGAATTTCTGTACTATGGCCTGGAAGCCTTCGCAAGAGCCCTCAATGTGTTCTAGACAATCAATGCACGTTTTTAAAATGTCTCTTAATTCCGACCACCGGTCTCCCGCCTTATTGTCTGCACTGTCGTTTTTCTGGGTTCTCGCTTTCATGATCTTGACTGCTTCGCGTATTGCATCCACATATTTTTTAATGTTTATAGACTGCTGCCTAGAAAGAGAAAAGACAGGTACAATTAATATCATTTTAGTGAACTCGACATGAAATATTAGAACCTATGCATTAATACTTGCAGGTGCTACTGACGATTCAGGAGGACCTCAGAGCACACAAACAAAGCCCTCGTCCTCAGGCTTGCACACTCCCTCAGTTCCTGCAGTGTTCAGACCTCACTAAACAGAAATAGCTCACTTTGCTGTAAACCAGTTGCACATGAGATATCCTCTGTTTCAGAGCCTTTCTACTAACCAACCTATACATGAGTGTCTGCAAGTGACGTCTTGGTGAAGAGTGACACAAGGGTGTGTAGATTCAGATCTCTTGTGAGGCAGCAGACACTAGTGTGACAAAAGACACGACCTGCACTCTTCCTTCTCCAGTCGATCTCTCTGACACTTACACTCATCTCTGTAGGGCAGGTACGTATTCACAAATGCACCATCGCGAGTGGATGAATGTGTGTGTCCTTGTGAGATATTGTACAGCGGGGCTCAGAGATGGATGAATGTGTGTGGCTTTGTGTGATCTTCTACAGTGTGGTCAGAGGCGGGTGAATTGTGTGCCATTGTGTGATCTTCTACAGTGGGGCTCAGTGGTGGATGGATGAGTGTCTCTTTGTCTGATCTTGTACACTGGGGCTAAGAGGTGGATGAAGGTTTGTGTTTTTGTGTGATCTTGTACACGGGGGCTCAGAGGTGGATGAATGTGTGTGTTTTTGTGTGGTGGGGAAACAGCCCTCCATCTGGTCCTCGGCATAGGGGCTGGTTGATTTGGGCCCTACCCTGAGCCCAAAACCCAATGTGAAAAATCTCGGGATCATTTTCGATGCACAGCTATCTTTTGACAGTCAGATTAGGGCCACAGCGGGCATATGCTTCGGGGTGCTGAAATTGATAAAGAAACTTCTGAGGCTAATACCGGCTGCTGCACAAAAAACTGTAGTGCAGGCCTTGCTAATCTTGCGGCTGGACTACTACAATGTGCTCTATCTGTGTACATATATAGGCAGGCTAGCGATGCTGTAAAGAGTACAAAACGCTGCAGCCCGGATACTCCTGAGACGACCTAAATGGTCTTCTATTAGCCAGGGGGTGAGCAGTCTAAATATCGAAACTTTAATTTCGACCTACAATAATATCGAGTTTAGAATATCGAAGGGACAGAATATCGATGTCAAGAATATCTATGGACAGAATATCGACCCTAAGGTAAGTAATATCGATGTTATTTATATCGATGTTAGTAATATCGAAATTAGTAATATCAATATGAAATATATCGATGTTACTAATATCCATGTCACTAATATCTATATTTATAATATTACTATGTGTGTTATTATGTATTTAATATGTATGTGTTAATTATTTTTTGTTAAGTGTTCTACTGGTTCAAAAGTATATGTATACAATTTTTATATGTTAATAATGGTTTTTTAAAGTTAATTTTGTGTTTTAGTACTGTAGCGGGTTGTGGGTTTATAGGGGAATAGGGTGGGAGGTAATTTAATTATATGAATTTAATTATACATTTTTGGGAATTATACATTAATTTTAAATAATTTTAGCGTTTAAATTCTGTAGCGGGTTGTGGGTTTATAGGGAAACAGGGTGGGAAGTAATTTAATTATATGAAATTAATTATAAATTATTAGGAATTATAAAATATTTTAAAATAATTTTTGCGTTTAAATTCTGTAGTGGGTTGTGGGTTTATAGGGGAATAGGGTGGGAAGTAATTTAATTGTAATTAAGTAATATTTTTATTTATTTATTGGTATTGATAATTATATTATTGTTAATTAAGTATTAATTGGTAATTAATTATTATTAATTGGTAATTAGTTTTTATTAATTGATTAATTGATAATTATGTTAACTGCATTATTTTATTATTTGAGTGTTTTGTGTGTTTATAGGGGAATGGTGTTGGAAGTAATTGAAATCTAGTTAAGTAATTATTAAATGTGTTGTTGGGTATTGATAATTAATTAATTGGAGATTAATTATTAATTGGTAAATATTTTAAATTATAATAATTTGGTTATGAAAAATAATTTATTGTTGATTAATAATCAATTGGCAATTAAATATGTTTAAATATTATTTATTGATATTTCTAATTAATATACTAATAAGTAATTAATAATTGGTAAATAATGTATAATAATTAATAATTTGTGTATAAAAATATGTAATTGTTTAATATTTTTTAATTGGTAATTAGTGTTTGATAATTATTTTTTGGTATAAAAAATTTAATTGTTCAATATTTTTTATTTGGTAATTAATATTCATTAATTATTATTTATTGGTATTTATTAATAATTTATTGCTAATTAAATATTTATTGGTAGTTATGTTTTTAATAAATATCTATTGGTATTTGTAAGTAATTTTGAGTTATTTAATAATTAAATTATTAATTATTTTAAAGAATTATTTTATTTATAAGTATGATATTTTTAACATGTAAGCTATCCAACACTTGCCCTACTGTTGCACTCTCTGGAGTTAGAATAGTAATTTTTACCCCTACGCAATCCAACACTTTCCCTGCTGTTGCACTCTCTGGAGTTGGAATAGTAAGTTTTACCCCTACGCTATCCAACACTTTCCCTACAGTTGCACTCTCTGGAGTTGGAATAGTAATTTTTACCCCTACACTATCCAACACTATCCCTGCTGTTGCACTCTCTGGAGTTGGAATAGTAATTTTTACCCCTACGCTATCCAACACTTTCCCTACTGTTGCACTTTCTGGATTTGGAATAGTAATTTTTACCCCTACGCTATCCAACACTTTCCCTGCTGTTGCACTCTCTGGAGTTGGAATAGTAATTTTTACCACTACGCTATCCAACACTTTCCTTACTGTTGCACTCTCTGGAGTTGGAATAGTAATTTTTACCCCTACGCTATCCAACACTTTCCCTACTGTTGCACTCTCTGGAGTTAGAATAGTAATTTTTACCCCTACGCAATCCAACACTTTCCTTACTGTTGCACTCTCTGGAGTTGGAATAGTAATTTTTACCCCTACGCTATCCAACACTTTCCCTACTGTTGCACTCTCTGGAGTTAGAATAGTAATTTTTACCCCTACGCAATCCAACACTTTCCCTACTGTTGCACGCTCTGGAGTTGGAATAGTAATTTTTACCACTACGCTATCCAACACTTTCCTTACTGTTGCACTCTCTGGAGTTGGAATAGTAATTTTTACCCCTACACTATCCAACACTTTCCCTACTGTTGCACTCTCTGGAGTTGGAATAGTAATTTTTACCCTTACGCAATCCAACACTTTCCTTACTGTTGCACTCTCTGGAGTTGGAATAGTAATTTTTACCCCTACGCTATCCAACACTTTCCCTACTGTTGCACTCTCTGGAGTTAGAATAGTAATTTTTACCCCTACGCAATCCAACACTTTCCCTACTGTTGCACGCTCTGGAGTTGGAATAGTAATTGTTACCCCTACGCTATCCAACACTTTCCCTGCTGTTGCACTCTCTGGAGTTGGAATAGTAATTGTTACCCCTACGCTATCCAACACTTTCCCTACTGTTCCACTCTCTGGAGTGGGAATAGTAATTTTTACCCTTACGCTATCCAACATTTTCCTTTCTGTTGTTTTTTTTGGAGCTGGAGTAGTAGTTTTATTGTCTCTGCTATTTAATATTTTTTTATTATTTTAGCTAATGTAGTATATCATTAATTTTAACAATATTGAAATTAAATGTAATAGTTTTAATTTGTTATACATAATAATTTAATTTTTATTTATGTTATTGTTTTATGTGTGTAATGTTTTTGCAATTGTTAACATTTTTAAATAATGTATAATTTATTAAAATAATTATTAAAACATTATTAAGTAAGTACATATATTATATGTCTATGTTTAATTAATTTTTTATTAAATTATATTTAGTAATTATTATTTTTTAACATTTTGAAATATATTTAATTAT
The DNA here is from genome assembly GCF_964204655.1 of Triturus cristatus. Lineage (NCBI taxonomy): Eukaryota > Metazoa > Chordata > Amphibia > Caudata > Salamandridae > Triturus > Triturus cristatus. The sequence goes on from NC_140584.1 coordinate 1,203,475,138, forward strand.
GTTTATTTTATTTATAAGTATTATTATGTTTATTTTACATATTTTTTATAACCAAAAAAAACCGATATTTTTAAAAACGATATTTTTGACATCTATATTTTATTTTCGATATTTTTGTACTTACAATGTTGTAGATAGGATGTCGATATTCTTGACATCGATATTAGTGTTGCGATATTTTTGTAGGTCGAATTTCTGACCTTCGAAATTTTGTCAGAGAACCAGCCAGGGTTTGGTCGAACTCCACTAGCTCCCAGTGAAACACAGAATCACCTATAAAGCCCTGTGTTTCACGCACAGGATAATGCATTGGAGGGGTCCCAGCTACCTCTTTCCCTCGATCAAGACTCATAACCCCTCCAGAACACAAAGATCTGGAGGAGCAGCGCTGGCAGTGATCCCCAGAGTTCATCGTGCAAGACTGGCCGGATGCTCTTTTGGGCTGCATGCAGCCAAGCTCTGGAATTCTATGCCAATTAATCTGAGACTTGGACAGTCAGAAGTAAGCTTCTGAAAAAACCAGAAGACCTGACTTTTTAGACAGAACTAGCAGTTGTTGGTACTGGACTCGTCAGGGCCTGTATTATGCTTAGCACGGGGACACTCTCTTGGAGTAACCAGGCGCTTTATAAATCCAAAATAAATTCATTCTTTCATCTTGTACACCGAGTGCTCAGTGGAGGATGAATGTGTGTGCCTTTCTGTGATCCACTTCAGTGGAGCTCAGTTGTGGATGAATGAGTGTCTCTTTGTGCTATCTTGTACAGCGGGCCTCAGAGATGGATGAACTTGTGTGTGTCCTTGTGCAATCTTGTACTGTCGAACTCAGGAGTGGATAAAGGTTTGTGTTTTTGTGTGATCTTGTACACTGGGGCTCTGAGGTGAATGAATGAGTGAGTCTGTGTGATCTTGTACACTGGGGCTCAGAGGTAGATGAATGTGTGTGTCTTTCTGTGATCTTGTAAACCGAGGGCTCAGTGGGGGATGAATGTGTGTGCCTTTGTATGATCTACTACAGTGGGGCTCTGTGGTGGATGTATGGGCGTCTCTTTGTGTGATCTTGTACAGAGGGGCACAGAGGTGGATGAATGTGTGTGTCTTTGTGTGATCTTGTACAGCGGGGCTCAGTTTTGGATGAATGTGTGTGCGTTAGTGTGATCTTGCACAGTGGGGCTCAGGGGTGGATCAATGTGTGTGCCTTTGTGTGATCTTGTACAGCATGGCTCAGAGATGGATGAATGTATGTGGCTTTGTGTGATCTTCTACAGTGTGGTTCAGAGGCGGGTGAATTGTGTGCCATTGTATGATCTTCTACAGTGGGGCTCAGTGGTGGATGAAAGAGTTTCTCTTTGTGTGATGTTGTACACTGGGGCTCACAGGTGGATAAAGGTGTGTGCTTTTGTGTGATATTGTACACTGGGACTCAGAGGTGGATGAATGTGTGTGTCTTTGTGTGATCTTGTACAGCGGGGCTCAGTGGTAGATGAATGATTGTCTCTGTGTGATCATGTACAGTGATGCTCAGTGGTGGATGAATGTGTGTACCTTTGGGGCTCAGAGGTGGATGAATATGTGTGCCTTTGTGTGATCTACTGCAGTGGGGCTCAGTGGTAGATGAATGAATGTGTCGTTGTGTGATCTTGTACAGCGGGGCTCAGTGGTAGATGAGTGAGTGTCTCTTTGTGTGATCATGTACAGTGAGGCTCAGTGGTGGATGAATGTGTGTGCCTTTGTGTGATCTTGCACACCAAGGGCTTGGTGGGGGATGAATTTGTGTGCCTTTGTGTGATGTATTACAGTGGGGCTCAGTGGTGGATGAATGAGTGTGTCTTTGTGTGATCATGTAAAGTGAGGCTCAGTGGTGGATGAATGTGTGTGCCTTTGTGTGATCTTGCTGAGCGGGGCTCAGAGGTGGATGATTGTGTGTGGCTTTGGGTGATCTTGTACAGCCTGGCTCAGAGGTGGATGAATGTGTGTCCCATTGTGTGATCTTGTACAGCGGGGCTCAGAGCACCATGAATGTAATGTGTGTGCCTTTGTGTGATCTTGTAGACTGGGGCTCAGTGGTGGATGAATGTGTGTACCTTTGGGGCTCAGAGGTGGATGAATATGTGTGCCTTTGTGTGATCTTGTACAGCGGGTCTCAGAGGTGGATGAATGTGTGTGCCTTTATGTGATCTTGTACAGTGGAGCTCAGAGGGGAATGAATATGTGTCCCATTGTGTGATCTTGTACAGCGGGTCTCAGAGGTGGATGAATATGTGTGTCTTTGTGTGATCTTACAGACTGGGGCTCGTTGATGAATGAGTGTACCTTTGTTTGATCTTGTACAGTGGGGCTCGGAGGTGGATGAATATGTGTCCCATTGTGTGAACTTGTACAGCGGGTCTCAGAGCTGTATGAATGTGTGTGCCTATGTGTGATCTTGTGCAGCAGGGCTTGGAGGTGGGTGAATGTGTGTCCCATTGTGTGATCTTTAATAGCGTGGCTCAGAGCCCGATGAATGTGTGCACCTTTGTGTGATCCATCTCTCCGCTCTCTCACCCACCCACCTCTCCCACCTACCGATCCATCTCTCCACTCTAACACCCACCCACCCTTCTCTCCACTCTCCCGCCCACACATACCTCAGTACCACCCACCCGTCCCTCCACTCTCTTGCTCACCCATCCATCGCTCCAGCCCACCCATCCATCTCTCTGCTCTCTCTTTCACCCACCTATCCATCTCTCCCACCTTCCGATCCATCTCTCCACTCTCCCACCCACCTGCCCATCGCTCTACTCTCCTGCCAGCCCACCCATCTCCTCTTTCACCTACCGATCCATCTCCCCACTCTCCCACCCACCCACCAATCTATCCACTCTTCCGCCCACCCATCCATGAGTCCCACCCACTCATCCCTCCACTCTCTTGCCCATCCATCCAGGTCTCCAGCCCACCCATCCATCTCTCCATTCTCCTGCCTACCCACCCATCTCTCCACTCTCTCTCACCCACCCACCCATCTCTCCACTCTCTCTCACCCACCCATCCATCTCTCCACTCACTCTCACCCGCCCACCCATCCATCCCTCCACTCTCTCTCTAATCCATCTCTCCTCTCTGCAGCCCACCCACCTATCCCTCCACTCTCTTGCCCACCCATCCATGTCTCTAGCCCACCCACCCATCTCTCCCTTCTTCCGCCTACTGATCCATCTCTCCACTCTCCTACCCATATCTTTACTCTCTCTCACTCACCCACCCATCTCTCCTTTCTCCCACCTACCCATCTCTCTCTCTAACTTATACCAATCCCTCTCTCCTCTCTCCCACCCACCCAACAATCTCTCCACTCTCCCACCCACCCATCCACGAGTCCCACCCACCCATCCCTTTACTCTCTTGCCCACCCATCCATGTCTCCAGCCCACCCATTCATCTCTCCACTCTCCCACCCACCCATCTATCACGCCACTCTCCTGCCCACCCACCCATCTCTCCACTCTCTCTCAACCACCCACCCATCTCTCCTCTCTACAGCCCACCCACCCATCTCTCCACTCTCTCTCTCCAGCCCACCATCCATCTCTCCTCTCTCAAGCCCACCAACCCATCTCTCTACTCTCTCTCTCCCGCCCACCCATCCATCTCTCCTCTTTCCAGCCCACCCACCCACCCATCTCTCAACTCTCCTGCCCACCCACCCATCCCTCCACTCTCCCGCCCACCCATCCATCTCTCCATTTCTCACAAGGCTGGCACGAACTGCGCCTCTTTTACTGCCAGCCTTGCTTCTCACAAGCAAGGACTCGAAAGACTATTTCAAAACAAATAAATAAAAGGCATTTTCATTTACAATGGCAATAGGTCAAACTGTCGCAAACGTGAGAACTATTGCATTACGAGGGGCGGAGCATAGCAGCGATCAGATCGGATTGGCGAGGTCTACGCTGCTTTCCAGCTTCACCAGAACGCAGGTGTCCCGCAATAAGCCAAAATTTGACCCGCAATTTGGCCCGACCGATAGTTGGCAGCGGGGGGTTTGGAGGGGGTGTCCAGCGGCCGCTCCCGAAGCTACACAGCACTCAGAAGTGAAAGCGGGAGAAAGAGAAAGAAAAACCCATGGTAAGTGCAAGCGCGCCCGCCAGCACCTGGCGGCCACAGTGAGAGTGAGCCCTTGGTAACGCTGCGGAGGAGGCCTGACCAGGTCGAGTGCAGCCTGCAGCCCAGCCTTGTGTGCCCCGCTTGCCACTGCCTTGCCTTTCTTCCCACCTTAGTCACACGCTATATGCCACAGCCACAGACCTCTTTAGCCCACAACAGGCTAGAAATACTCTAGAGTACAGAGACAAGTGTGGCCAGGAGCACCAGACGTCGCTCTACCCATCCAGGGAGAAAAGAGGGGAGGAAAGAGGAGAAATAAGCGAAAAGGATTAGGAGGGAGCCCCCGATCCCCTGCCTCCAACAATCAGTGCACAGAAGCCACAGCGACCTGAACTGTGGCAGCAACCGACAAATCAAGTCACATAACATCACTCGTGGGCAGAACAAACTCTCGATCCCCCGCTTTTCAACCTGTATCAGTACCCGCGCAATGAGATCAGGAATGATCAGAGGCGTTGTAGGAAAACCAAAAGGGAAACCTAAAAGGGAAAAGGGGGACCAACATGTCTCGGACAGCCCCAGCAGAACCCAGGACTCGGAATCAGAGATCAATCAACATAAGACCATTGATACTGACACGGACAATGCCAAAGAAGGCAAATTGAGCCCCACTATCACCACCAGTCCAATCACCAGAACTAGTGCTAAATCCAGTAAGCGGGCACGTATTACAGATTTTTTTAAAGTTTGCCGTAGACTATCCCCAGAGAAACATAAAGCTAATAAGGAAGCCAAGGAAGCTAAAGGAGCCAAGTAAGGCACTATCACTGATGCCACCAATGACATCGATGACACACTCCGAGAAGGCAACGGCGACAGCGATAATAAAATAGCAAAAGACGAAAGAACGGAACATGGGGATTTCATGCCCCCCACAAGAGACGATAAAAGCCATGATAGTCCTACACATAATCGTCTGAATTTACCAACTGACCGTCAAGGACACCAACTTCAAACCATAAAGGCATTAGTCCATAAAGAGACAAGCACAAACTGGGAAATCACACAGAGTCAGTGGGTCAGCCAGGTCCAATTAAGCCAACCCAGTCAAGATCAACTACGCCAACAACAAAATGCGTTACAATGCCTCAATGAAGATCTTGTGTGCTGGAATGACTGTCTTTCAGGCCCTTGTGTACCTTCTAGCTTATCAGCAGTTTTACAAATACAATCACAGGACCAACCCAGGACGCAAATAGCATGCGGTCAAAAACAGATTCCTGGCATGCTTGAGACACCCCCCAACTCATTCCAGCCCGCTCAGCAGACGGAACAGGGACCATCACAACAAAAGATGAAGGGGGTTGTGCCACTTGAGTCCCTTGAGGCCACGTTGGCCCCCCTTAGAACCACAGGGATTACGTGAAAACGCTCAATTAAGAAACGTCAAGAAACAAGGAGACAAATCGTAGACAAATCGTAGACGGATGCACAAATATATCCATCAACCAGTTCTGTATGGTCACTACTCCTAGGCACCATGGAAACCATCGGATCTGCCATGACATATCATGCCGACAAGCTAGACACTCAAGTCGAGCTATTAAACATCTTAGCAATATACGTCCAGGGAATATAACAGAAGTTGCAAGATTTAAACACCATGATAACGAAGGTCCTTCAAGAAAAGGATATTACATATTATACCTGCCACTGCCCCCAAATAATTGATAAACTCGCAAGGGTTCCAACCATAATGTCAAAGCTTCTAGGGGCAGTCAGGGAAGCACAAACAAACCCTATATCATCATCTAAGGAAAGAATCCCTGAGGAAATGGACAGAGTTGTCGGTGAGAGCCCAAGTTGCAATAATCCAGGAGTGAAGGCGACAAGTAAGGGGTCTATTAGGATGGCGGGCGGACTTCAATCTGCCCACCACCCTAGTGGTGCTTTGACTGACCGCCAGTGGTGCGCTGGTCCTGCACTGCCAATTAGGATGTGACCGCCACCGTGGTGGTCGCATCCCGCATATTTAACATTGTGGTGGGCGGTGCTGTGAGCAGCACCTGCCACAATGTAGTATATGCATGTTGTGCATTGTCATGGACAACGTGACAGGCGCCGCACTGTGCCTGCCACCTTGTGTATGCCAATGTAGGGGGGTACCATGGGTACCCCCCAAGTGCAGCCCCCAACCCCCCGGGGGCCCACAACGGGCCCCCAAAGCGATTCCTGCATGCCTTTCTGTTGTGTCCTACAGGGCACAGTAATACAACTAGACACAATTAATAAGTCTGTTGCGTTTATTCGTGGGTACAACGAGCCACCGCTCCTCTCATGACAGAAGAGAGGCACCAACTGACTCTTCATAGAACTAAGACACAGCAGCTCCATGACAACACATGGGGTTCTGTATAGCATACAAACAAGCATATCTAAGCACAACATATTACCTCTTTTTGTAAAAAAAAGAAACAGCAAATAATGAAGGGAAACAGTAAGCAAAAAAAACAACATTTGGAAATAACAAGAATACAAGGAAAGTGTATGGTAGAATACAATTAGTACAGATTATGCAAAGAGCATAAACATGAAAAATGCTAAAAAGTTAACCATAAATATAAGGAAATGACAAGAGATTCCTGAAAAGTTCAACGCAGCTTGCAAGGAGGACGTCTAACACGAATAGACCTCCTTGGCACATGACTTAACACATTGGTTTCAGAAACATTACTTGAAGACACATTCACAGGTCCTGTTGGAGAAGAAGTCACATTTGCTGGTCCTGTCAGAGAATTGGAATTGCCTGCAGACACATTAGTCAAACCAGAAGGAAAAACAACATCACCTCTGGTGCCATTGCAATTATTCACTGCAGACTGAACTTTGACAACTTTTCCCAGGTTCCACCAATGCCCACTCTGTACCATAAGTGCACCACCACAGACTTTCTCTACACAGACGGGTTCACCAAAGGACATCCCACCTTTTCTGACAAAATTTCTGTTTCTAATACGAACCATGTCCCCAGGAGACAAATAAACTGTCTTGGCAGACTTCTTCAGATTATACCTGTCAGACATTTTCTTCTGCGCTACTTTAACACGAGACTCCAAAGCAACATTATCCACCCAACATGAAACTTTGTTAGAAACAGTTCTTAAAAGCCAAGCAGGATAAAGAGTAGAAGTAGGCACTCTACCTTTAAGTGAAACAAAAGGTGCAACTTTTGTAAGTGAATGTGGCGTTGCGCGGTAAAACCACGACATGGATCTTACTGCACCCTCCACATCGAAACTGTTGTGTTTAGCCCACTTGATACATTCCACTACATCTCTGTTCATCCTCTCGACTAAACCGTTGGTGTGTGGGTGTCCAACAGAACTTCTTAAATGCTTCACACCAGATTCATTTAAAAACTCACACATTTCCTGATTGACCATCTGCACGCCATTATCTGAGACTATAGCCTCCGGAAACCCTTCCCTCATAAAGATCTCTTTAAGGAAGAGTATGGCATTGTTAGCAGTGGGAGACCCACAAAACTTGACTTCTGGCCACTTGCTGTGAAAGTCCATTAGTACAAACGCAAAGCGTAAGTTGTGAGGAAGAAAATTGAATGGCCCAACCAAATCAATACCCACATGAAACCATGGCTTTGTGGGAAAAGTGATGGGTTGAAGAGGAGGAGTAACAACTTTCAAACCCTTTTCTGCCCCACTACAGGCAACACACTCCTTGACCCTTCCTTCCATTTCTTTGTCCATAGAGGGCCACCAGTAGTGTAGTCTGACACTTTTTTTGTCATAGTTGCCCCAAGATGGCCATCATGTGCACAATCAACCAACTTGATGCGTATTTTCATGGGAGGCACATACCTACCCTCCCTCATGACGACCCCATCTTCAATAGACAACTCCTCTGCCACTTTCCAAAAGGGCTGAATATCAGAGGACACACACCTTTCTCTGGGCCAACCTTTCACAATGTATTCGTTTACTTTGGCGAGAATCAAATCTTCACTCATCGCCTCCTTCCACTCAACCTCACTGCAAGCTTTGTTTTCAACTGCATCCACAACGGCAATGAAACAGTCCTCCTTGTCCTCATCCACATCCACAGGGTCATCTTCACTCAAAGGAAGCCTAGATAACATATCAGCTCTAACATTTTGTTTTCCAAGTATATGCCTTACTACAAAGTCATATTGCAAAAGTTTGATGGTCAAACGTGCAATGTTATGTTATGTTATGTTATGTTAATAGGAGCTTATAAAGCGCACGGTCACCGATAGGTTTCATGGCGCTAATTGTGTGATGTGTTGCGGCGGGACGGGCTAAGCGTGGATTTGCGAGTACAGCCAGGTCTTGAGAGCCTTTCTAAAACACATCAAGTTATCCTGCATCCTGATGTCCAATGGTAAGGAGTTCCAGAGGCTCGGAGCTAGGTAAGGAAACCTGCATCCGCCTTGGCATTTGAGTTTGAAGACTGGGACGGTAAGAAGTCTTAGATGGGCGGAACGAAGGTTGCGGCTTGGGACATGTTTGACAATCAGGTGACTGATGAATTTGGGGCTCCTGCAGTGCAAGGCCTTGAATATCAGACATCCGGTCTTGAAGACTGCACGTTGGGCGATGGGTAGCCAGTGCAATTTGGCTAACAGGGGGCTGGCCGAAAGCCATTTGGGATGTTTGAGGATCAGTCTCGCTGCCTGGTTTTGTACTATTTGAAGACGCTTGAGTAGATACACAGGCAGACCGAGATAGATGGAGTTGGAGAAATCGAGACGCGATAGTACCAGGGAAATCACTGCCTGAATGAGAGCCGATTGAGTCAGTAAGTGGCTGATTTTCCTAATTTTCCTCAGTTGGAAGACACAGGATGAGACCATCGACCCCACCTGTCCTCTAAGAGAGAGGTCAGAGTTAAGGGTGACACCCAGGCTTTTCGAGGCAATACGAGGTGTAGCGTATTTGAGGTGTTCCCCTCCCAGGATATATACCAGAGGTTTGTGATCAGTTTGGATAACAAATTTTCTACCCCAAATGTAGGTTCTGAATTTTTCACTCGCCCAATAACATGCTAAAAGCTCCTTCTCAATCACGGATTAATTAACTTCAGGATCCCTTAGTACTCTAGAAGCATAGCTGATGGTGACCTCATTAACACCTGAAGATTGTGTAAGTACTGCCCCTAGACCATAATTGCTGGCATCAACTGTGATGGTGCAAGGCACAGCCAGATCATAAGCCCTAAGGGGCAGATTTATGTTAACTGGCGCATCCCTGCATATCAGCAGGGATGCGCCAATTATTATGCGCCACAGCTGCGCCACCATGGATGCGCCGCATTTATAATGCGGCGCACCATGGGGCAAAAACGGCACAGATGCGTGACGCATCTGTGCCGTAAAAGTGGCGCATTGCTGGAGTTGCATCGCAAGCGCGACGCAGCTCCAGCAATGTTCTGGGGGGCCCTATCTGTACAATTCTGCGTCAATCCTTAAGCCTGCTTCAAGCAGGCGCAGGGTTTTGACGCAGCATGGGCCTAAAAGTGACTGAGTGAAATCTTGTAGATTTCACTCAGCCACTTTTAGGAGGCGTTCCTGCGCCGGAACGCCCCCACCTGCCCTGGAACGCCTACATGTGGCGCAGGGCTTTACAACGTGACGCATCTCCCAGATGCGTCACGTTGTAAATACCCCGCACCATGGCGCAGGATTTGCGCCGCTGCTGCGTCACAAAAGTGACGCAACGGCGGCGCAAAAGTGGCGCAAGTGCAACATAAATCTGCCCCTAAGTGTTTTGGCATTAAGCATTTCAGATTTGACCAACTCAAAGGTTTCCTGACAGTTATTATCCCACTCAAAGGTGACATTCGTCCTGAGCATATTGGACAGTACCTTCATTTTGCTAGCATAGTCAGGAATAAAGTGTGAGTAAAACTCACACAACCCCAAGAAGGAGCATAGTTCATCCTTGTTTTTGGGACATGGATACTCGACCACTGCTTTTACCAAACCAGGTCTAGGACTCACACCATCATCGGAAACAAGGGGCCAGATTCACAGAACTAACTTAAGACAAAATCCTAAACTTACTACTTTTGGTATTCACAGAAGTTAGGATTTTGTCTTAAGTTTGTCTTAAGTTTGTCTTAAGTCTGTCTTAAGTCTGCCTTAAGTCTGTCTTAAGTCTGTCTTAAGTTTGTCTTAAGTTTGTCTTAAGTTTGTCTTAAGTTTGTCTTAAGTCTGTCTTAAGTTTGTCTTAAGTCAAACTTAGGACAACATCCTAACTTCTGTGAATACCATAAGTAGTAAGTTTAGGATTTTGTCTTAAATTAGTTCTGTGAATCGGGCCCAAGATGTCCCAGAAATTCTATCTCTCTCTTCCAAAACTCACATTTATTCTTCTTTACAACAATTCCTTTTTTTTCAAAAATACTAATGACAGACCTCAGGATCTTATCATGCTCTTCTAAATATTTGCTAAAAATTAGCATGTCATCTTGAAAAATGACAACACCCTTCACATCCTGAAACACAGACTGCATAACCCTTTGAAATACTGATGCCGCAGACACGAGACCAAAAGGCATTCTGCAAAATTGAAAGGAACCAAAAGGGGAATTGAAAGTTGTATAGTGGCGCGACCCATCATCCAACAAGATCTGATGGTACGCTGACGCTAAGTCAATCTTGGAAAACCATTGAGCATCCCTCAATTCTTCTAGCAAGTCACCAATTTTTGGAACAGGATTGGAGTCCACCCAGATTTCTTTGTTAAGACTCCTCAAATCAATGCATAAACGGATGTCCCCGTTCCGTTTTCGTGCGACAACTAATGGACTTAACCACAAACTAGATTCCACAGGCTCAATGATGCCAGATTTCTCCAATCTGTCCAATTCCGCCTTAAGATCTGTTCTGAGACTAAATGGCACCGACCTGACCTTGTGCTTCACAGGCACAGCATTTCTTTTTACTTTAATCATGTGCCTAAATCCCACACTTTTACCAAGAGAGTTCAAAAACACATTGTGAAATTCTTGCTCCAAACAAAGAGAATCAGGAATATCCTGCACAACTAAGACTTGTTGACTTGTTCCCGGTCTCAACACCATACCAAAAAGGCCTTGATGGTACCAATAAGGATATTTAAACCACGAACAGCCACATAGATTTTACACTGAATTTTACGGCCCTTAAATTCCAACACATCCTCAATGAAACCTTCCAACTCTATTTTGCGTCCCTCATATGAGACAGGTGCCCTATCCGGTGGGAAAAGTGATCTGTCCCCCCAAGATTTCTTGAAAAGATCATACGTGATCATGGTAATACGAGCTCCAGAATCCACCAACAACTTCAAACAAACATCACCCACCACCACATCAACACAGGGGTCAACAAAATCAGACGGATCAACAGAAACAATACCATCATCCATGACCGTGACAATCATATCTTGAAAATCTTGTACTATATCACTTTCACATAACTGCTCATCCTTAACTACACAGTTAACTTTTTCAGTCTTGTTAAAACTGGATTGACATACCTTCGCCAGATGTCCGATCCTCTCACACTTGTGACATTTCGCATTTTTGCCCGGACAAAATCTGTTGTCCTTACCATGTGGAGGATAACCACACCTGTAACAAATATTGCTTCTTTTAAAAATCCCCTTCTCATTTGGCTTAAACTTTCGTAATGTATTGCTATTAACATTGTGTTGCGGGGTAGGAGATACAGTCGGGAGACTGGATGGGGTCAAAGAGGATTTTATTGTTCTAACTATACGCCTGCGTCGCGTGACCAGTCTATAGTACGGTGAAGGCAGTTCTTTTGGCCTCCCTGGAGCGTCCTGGTCCCTCGGCGAGGTCCGCCCTCTCCGTACCCAATCCAGCTCGAGACCGTTCGATCAGCGGGAAGGGTGTTGGGGCAGCAGGGAAAAAAGAAATAAAGGAACTCGGTATCAGTGCACTCGTGCGATGTGGCCCCAGGCCCCACACTCAAAACATTGGGGTCCTTTAAACGAGGGTACCTCTGGTCTACTAGGCCATTGTTTACTTGGGTCCATGAGTGCACGGGGCCTCTTGTCGTATTTAATCGCCGGTGGCCGACTTGCTTTCTCGGGCTCCCATCCGTACTGTTTAGGCTGAGCTCGGGAGTAGGTAGAGGCCATATCGATGGCTTGTGCAGTGGTCAGATGAGAGTGCTGGCGTAACCATTTTTGTGTATTAAAGTGAAGAGCATCCAAGTACTGTTCAAGATATATTTTGTCCATTATCTCTTCTTTGGTACTCGTAGCCGGGGTTAGCCATTTATCCGCTGCCATTTTTAGACTGAAAAACAACGTTTTCGGATTCTCTCCTGGTGTCACCTTTCTCCTTTTCGAAAACGCACCTGGTATGCTTCAGCGTCGAGTCCCAGGTGGTCCAATATCACAATTTTTATGTCAGTATTTCCTGCTGCATTGGCCACCTGGTATGCGGCTTGGGCTTCACCTGTTAACAGGGGGGCTAAAAAAATGGCCAATTCTCCACAGGCCAGCCGCAGTCCCATGCGGCCTGTTTGAAGTTGAGCAAAAAGGCGTCAGGGTCTTCCCCTGACACATATTTTTGTAGGGAGATCCCAGAGTGTCCAGGGGGCAGGTTCCGTTGTTCTCGGGGTGCAGGGAGGGGCTGATCACTAATCATTTTATGTAACCCTTCTATCTGAGCAGTTATGGTGTTTTTAAAGGTGTCTCTGTCGGCCTGGGCCAATGTTAGTTGCTGTTCCACTGCCCATCCAAGTTACTCCTGGCCCTTCACCAGATGTTGTATTAAGGCTTCCATCGTGGGCTTACAGATGGATGTCAGTTTGCCCGCATCCTCCACCACTTCTTGCGGGGTAGGAGAAACAGTTGGGAGACTGGATGGGTTCAAAGAGGATTTTATTGTTCTAACTAAACGCTTGCGTCGCGTGACCAGTCTATAGTACGGTAAAGGCAGTTCTTTTGGCCTCCCTGGAGCGTCCTGGTCCCTCGGCGAGGTCCGCCTTCTCCGTACCCAATCCAGCTCGAGACCGTTCGATCAGCGGGAAGCGTGTTGGGGCAGCGGGGAAAAAAGAAATAAAGGAACTCGGTATCAGTGCAGTGCGCTCAAACAGTGTTGATGAGGGAAGGGGAAGTGAGGAGTCACACGGTGCGCCACACGTCTAGCTAGGTGAGATCAGTGCTCAGGGCGGGAAATACCGGGACAACGGGGAAGTTATAGCTGGGTCTCCCCTTTTTACCCACCCAACCCGTGAAATGCTCGCGTACCTGCTAGAGCCACGCTCCTCCGGGAGCGTGGCTGGGCGACACACGGGGTCGTTGGCCTCCTGGCTCCGGATGCTCTTGTGGCTGCTCCGCCTCTGCCGGCCCTCGGGAAACCGTCTGCCTTGGTCCGCTCTCGATCCCCTCTGCTTCCTCGACTCCTCCGGTGTTTACCCACACCGACGTCCTCCTCCTTCCGGACTTTGAAGGCCAAGCCTCCTCCTCGTCACTGCTGGAGGCATGGCTTAGGGAGAAATCTTCCCAGTTAAAGGGACAGTGTCCTATGTCCTCGTCTTCGGCAGTGTTGTGCAGATCCGGGGTAATCTACTCATCCTGTTACCGAGATAAAAAAGGGGAGACGAGTTGGTTACCCTTCCCCGGCTATCAGGTAGGTCTGTCCCGTGCTCAGTCCGATCCCCCCGGTTACACATTGGCAGAAGCAACAGCATTGACAGTTTCCTTTGATGTGGAATGCACACTTAGCTCCTTAATGGAATTCTGCGCCAATTAAACACTTTTTGCTAATTTAATAACTTCCTCTAAACTGGGATTACCCATAGTAAGCAATTTTTGCTGAATTTGCTTGTCACAACAATGTGCAATAAATTGGTCCCTAACCAATTGATCACGGTACTCTCCAAATTGACACTCAGCACAGAGTTTACGCACTGCACTAAGATAAGTATCCACATTTTCACTTTGTAGTTGCACACGCTTAAAAAATGTGTGCCTCAAAACAACTAAACTCGGTTACACATCGGATTTAATTACTAGCTTCTTAACAGCTTCCTGATATTCATCGACAACTTCACCCTCTGCCAACACAATATCAGAAAGATGTTTACAGACTTCTCTTCCTTCAAATCCTAATGAATTTAACAGAAGATACTTCTTTCTTTTAGCCCTGTGTCGCGATGCGCCAATAGCACTAATGTACGTTTCAAACGCATCAAACCATTGTCTCCACTGGATCTGAGGCGTACCTGGACTTTCCAGAAATGGAGGTGGTGAGTTTACGGCTTGCATATTACTGCGAAAAATGAAACAGCTAAATAGGGCTGATTCCAAAGAGCATTAAAAAAAACAATAAGATAATATTCAGACACTACTGTATTTAATATGTGTCTTAAACAAAACATTTCTTAATGTAAATACCAGTCATATAAATATTCTCTAAGTTTGTTGCTCGACAGAATGAAGACGTCCAACTTCAATGTTTACAATTTCATGCTAAATAAATGTGAAGATGAAGCACAAATCTTAACTTGTTCCATAAAAAAAACGAAGCCTTAACAGAAATTGCCTTTTTTTACATACAATGCTATTAAATAACTTTCAATCTAGAACTGATGAAAATATTTCCTCCAAGAATAACACCTAACCTCATTGCGACTATCATCATGGCATACATAATGTCAAAACATAGCCACTGATAAACATGAAAAAATCTAATGATAATAAGGCACACTTTTGACAAAAAAAAATAAGTTCAATAAAAAAGTAGCTGATGCGTGAAGTTACCGCTAAAATGACACTGAGTGAATTATAAATATATGTTTTAAAAGGAAGAATCCATTCAGCTGTGAAATTGTAAAAAAAAAAAAAAACCTTCCGATGAAATGCTGCATAGATGAGATAATAAGCAATATCCTTCTCAGAGCGCCGCAAACTTATGTTGAAATACTGCTCAGCTGATCCGTGTAATTATTTCCTTTTCAGTGCGCCGCTCAGCTGTGCAGAGAAACGATAAAAGCTTTCCGTGCAGACAATCTTTAAATGCACTCACACGCATCGCTGAGCAACGTACAATGGCATTCCAAACAAAGCCATGAGCACTGAAGACGCTATGACGTTGACTAATCACCGAATCCCCCTGCAGGATTCCAGTGCGTCATCAGTCTCAGCACGCAGCCCAGGCGTGAAGAGCTCCTGCTCCAACGAACTTTCTCCAAGGTAAATGTGCGCAGAGCTGATCCCCAGTACTTAACAACACGATAAACGGCAAAACCAACAGGCAGCCACCAGCCCCTCCCGCTGACCTCCTCACCAGGGTATCCAAGAGGCAATTTGAATACACCAACAGCCTCCGTAGAAGTAAACAAACTTCTCGTGCAGGACAAACAGCCGCTGGAGGAGGTAGGAGCATGTAATTATATTTTTGCTGATGTTAGGAATCCGTTTCTGTCATCGAAATCGTCTTTTCTTCTTTGGGGTAATTTTCTTTCTTATCAGCTTCACTGCCAATCTGGTTGAGACACCAAAATGCTGGGGTGGCTCACCCGCTCGTCGCCAAAAATTATGTTGTGTACTACAGGGCACAGTAATACAACTAGACACAATTAACCCCTTCAGTGCCCATGACGAGATGGTCTCGTCATGGGCCGCGGTTGCGCTGTGCCCATGACGAGACTATCTCGTCATGAACCCCGCCCGCTAATGAAACGCCCGGCACAGGGCGTGGAACGGGCGGGGCACTGAAGAGGTTAATAAGTCTGCTGCGTTTATTCGTGGGAACAACGAACCACCGCTCCTCTCACGACACAAGAGAGGCACCAACTGACTCTTCATAGAACTAAGACACAGCAGCTCCATGACAACACATGGGGTTCTGTATAGCATACAAACAAGCATATCTAAGCACAACACTTTCCATGGAGGAGTCGCCGCCTTGGAAAGGCATAACACCGCCCACATCATAATATGGATGGCGGTACCTGCAAGGCACCGCCACCATATTATAAGCCATTTCCACCCGGTTGACATTGCCTGCCAGCGGAAAAGCGGCGGACAGCCTTTCCGCCCGCCGCGGTACCCCAGCCATGCTAATGTGGCGGGGGTACAGGGCCGAGAATAAGTCTGAGCCACTGAACGATCAATTACACCCAGAAGGGTCTGCCTCAATTCCTAATAAAGAGTACTTACGAAAGGAAGCAGTGGGAACCAAGGAACAAACAAGTCTGAGAACCTCTCTCACAAAGAGGGATTGAAAACGCTTGAGGAAAGCAAGTAAAAGCAAAATAAATAAGACCTGCACACAAACATCACTGACATCTAGCCACAATGGCCACGAAAAAGGAGCAGAAAGCAACTCGGATGCGAATAGTATATTGGAGCATAACATTTTAACAAAAAAAGAGGCCGTTGTCTCAAGAAATCCTAAACTACAAAGCACCGAATCTTCACAACCAACCAAAATTTACTATATATTTAAACCTCCGGTTAAGAGGGAATTTAACAAAACAATAAGTAATGATACTCACAAAACCAGCATAAATCAAGAAATTCGCACCCAGGGCGATGCTGCCAGGGCAACAGAGGTCTCAGAGGAGCTTAGAGTCAACAAGGAAGCAAACATAAGTTCTCATTGCCTGAAAGTAGGGTTAGAGAGGCAGTTCTCAATTTTGATTTGTTGGGTTCTGTGTTGGAGAAAAGAGGAGAGCCAGTTGAGGACAAAGCCATTGAGTCCAAAGCAGAGTTTGAGGGTGTTTAGTAAGGCACTGTGGTTGACAGTATCAAAGGCAGCGGATAGGCCCAGGAGAATGAGAAGGCATGACTCACCTTTGTCAAGTGAATGATGTATGGCGTCAACTATGTTGAGCATGGCAGATTCTGTGCTGCATCCTTTTCTGAATCCAGATTGCATTGAGTCAAAGAGGTCAAAAGTGTTGATGTGATTATATAATTGTAACAAGGCGCATTTATCAAGGGCTTTGGAGAGAAGGGGGAGGTTGGAGATGGGGCGGAGTTTGTTTGGGTCGTTGGGATCTGCCTTGGGATTTTTGGGGATGGGTTTGATTTGACCCAGTTGGAGGGAGGCGGGAACACACCCCGAGGCCAGTGAGGAGTTAATAATGTTGGGCCAAAACGGGGCAATGATATGTTTACGGTCTTGGACAAGGTTAGGGGGCATAGGGTCTTTGGTGTGGGAGGATGGTTTCAGCTTAGCGATGATGTTATAGACTTCATGTTCAGTGACAGGGATAAAGTTCTACCAGGAGGCGTTGTTTTTAAGTTGCTGGGGGAGAGGAGGGTTGTGTTCCGGAGGGAAGGGAACAGACAGGAGATGGGCAGGAACAGGGGGTGGATTTGGATGGGGCGGAGAAACTGGGGTAAAGTTGGAAGGAGGTGGATGGTGAGGAGAGAAAGGATTTAAGATGAAGGATTTGCCAATTTTGGTGATTATATCAGAGAAGAACTTAGCAATATCTTCACATTTCTCCTTAGTGGCAGTTAGCTTTTGGGGGGCAGAGGATGTTTGGTTTTTGACAATGCTGAAAAGTTCGTTAGGTCTATTTTTGGCCCTATCGAGCTGTGTGCGGAAGAAGGCTGATTTTTCATTGAGGATGTGTTTCTTGTAATTGGACCTAGCAGAACGGAGGAGGGCTAGATGAGAGAGAGACGGATGTTGCCTCCATGTTCTTTCTGATTGTCTAAGAGAGCGCCTTTCATTGTTGAGATCAGAGTTGAACCAGGATTTGGAAGGAATGTTTCTTTGGGTTTTAAGTTTGGGGGGGGGGGCAATTGGTCTAGGACCTCAGTAACTGAATTATTATAATGTTCAGTGAGGGCGTTAGCATTTTGCCGAGGGGGGGCTAGCAGGAGTTTGGAGCTTTTGGCGTGGGTGGGGGGGGGTCATGGTGTTGATCGTGACGAGGATGAGGTGATGGTCGGACCAGTCGTTAGGGATGATGCTGGTAAGTGAGGCCAAATCGTCATTAGTGATGATGGCATCGAGAGTGGCCCCTTTGGAGTGGGTTGGAGAGTGACAGATTAGTTTGAGGTCATTGATCTGCAGGAGATTCGAGAGGAGGTAAACTGCAGAGTTTTTGCTGTCATTCCAGTGGAGGTTAACGTCACCAAGGAAGAGATTTTTTGAGTTGGAGAGTGAAGATTGGGAGAAGAGGTCCAAAAGTTCCTCAGCGAAGGGAAGGGATTCGCCTTGAGGATGCTAAATGTTATGTAGGCGAATAGGGGGGGGCGCCCTGGATTTTAAGATCCGCTCCGAGGTATTCGAAAGTAATGGGGTCCGTTTTTTTAACAAGCAAGATTTAGAGTTTATTTTTGTAGATGATGGCTAGGCCACCTCCTTCTTTATCGTGTCTATCTTTCCTGAGTATGGAGTAACCTGGGGGGAGAGTAGGTCGAGGATAGGAGTAGAGTGGTCCTTGAGCCAAGTTTCCATGAGGAAGGCAATGTCGATATCTTCACTGAGGAGGTTTCAGCAATTTCAGTCGCATGCCGAACAGCTGAGCGGCAGTTGATTAGCATGCATGTAAGGGGTATCAGGTTGATTGTGGGGGGCAAGTTCGCATAGTGGTAAGTTGAGTTGGGAGTCTAGGGGGATGGGGGGATGAAGGGATTCTACTCGTCCCCAAGATCACTGGGATGGGGGATTGGGGGTGGGGCATAGTTAGGGATGTTAGAGTTACAGAGGTCAAGTAGATCTGAGGGAGAGAGAGGGGTCACGGTACGGGAGGGCCTATGGGAACAGTTACAGCGGGGAACGGATCTCCAATGTTGAGATCTGGAGGTGTTAGGGGAGTCACGACTTGGAAAGAACGAGTGGTTAAGATGGATTTCAGAGGAGAGGGAGTTAAAATCTTTCCGGAGTTGATCAAATTCGTGCGACAGGTTAAGATCTTTCCTGAGCAGGGAGAGTTCAAATCATAGGGCAAGGAGAGAGCTTTCAATGTTTGATAGAGTGTGAGTTAAAGGGGTGGTTGGGGCTGGAGGAGAAAGGGGGTTGGGGGAGGAGAAGGATCAGATTTGCCAGGGGAGAGCGGTCTGTGGATTGGGAGAGTTGGGAGGCCGGGGGGATGGAGGGGTGTTTTCAGAAAGTTGGGGAAGGAGAGGCCCGAGTAGGCAGAGGTGGAGTGTCTGGAGTCGTGATCAGTGCTTTGATATGGTATGGGCTCGAGAGGAAGGATAGGGAATAACAACCTGCTTAAGGGGTGGGCAGATGGGGGGAGTTGAAGTTGATATGGGAAGTTGAGTGATAGGAACTGCGGTAGGAGGGTGCTGGGAAGGGGCATTGAGGTAGGGGGTGTCTAGTGGTGTCGTCATTAGGGAGATGATGGGTTTGGGGGGTTGTGCAAGATGTTGAGGTGAGTGAGGAGACTGTGGTGTGAGGGGTTGAGGGCAGGGAAGGGGAGTGTGTGAGGGGGTCAATAACATAACATAACATGTGTATTTGTAAAGCGCACGTTCACCCAGAGGTCTCAAAGCGCTGAATAACTGATGTTCATTGTTACCCAACTCAATGGTACTCATTTTATCGACCTCAGACGGATGAAAGGCTGAGTGGACCCGCCAGGATTTGAACCTGTGACCCTGAGGTCGAACACAGGCGCCTGCAATGGACGCATTAGTCCGCTGAGCCACCAGACCCGGTCAATCCATTGAGGGGGTAATGAGTTATGGAGAGGGATGGATATTAGGATATGTGAGACATTATCGTGGAAGTGTTTGTGGGCTGAGGGGTTGAGGATAAGGAATGGGAGGGTGAAAGGGAGTCGGACTGATGAGGGGGGAAGATTTAGGCAGTAGGATGGATAAAAAGTAGGATCAACAGAACGAAAATTCAATCGACTGCTTCTCATACCAAATGCTACAACCAGATAGAGCTGTTCCCACACTACACCTCGAAAGGAGCCCACGACATATTAAACAGGACTGCAATAATTAGGCTACTAGAAACCCTTCCAGCCCTGAATCATATTAAATCAAGGGACCTGAAAAGAATTAAGTTCAAACCCAATCTGAATCGAATAGGGTCTGAAATAACAATAGCAACTTGGATAGATGACCTCATTCCTGACCAGATCCTGAGGCATAAGGAGGCCTTTGCATCATGGGGCATAGAACTAAAAAAGATGGAATCACCTTGTTACCCAAGCCCAGTACAGCAACCTCATTGCTCAGTGGGTATATTAAAAGGAGCAAAAGGTCCTGACAACTTTGATCAAGCGAAAGGTGCCGGCCAATGAATTAGGCATATTACAATCACAATCTTACCCCCTGAAATATCTGCCTTCGAGGACAATCCACAGATGAGACTCACAAGTAGAAAATATGGTGCTTCATGAACAAAAATACATAAAAACACCAAAATAGTCCAAGGCTGCAAGTTTTGCTCCTGGAATGTGAATGGCTTATCTTCCAAATTTGAAGAAACAGACTTCATTGATTTCATCTTACAGTATGATATACTGTTATTCCAAGAAACATGGCAAACAGTAAACACCCCAATAGTAGGTTATAAAGAACACCTTAACCCAGCAATAAAGGAGGTAAACCATGGAAGACAGCCATCCTATGGAAAGTCGAAGATATCGAACTAGAGTCCCCCTGGATGCAATGAATAGAACTTGAGGCCCGTCATCTAGCACCTTGTTAATTTTGAATACCTACATCCATCCCGCTCACAAGCAGAAGGGGAGAAACATCCAACAACTGGCCGCTGCACTGGGGATTTCATTATGAATCTAATGCAAGCCCAAGAAGAAAACCTACCATCACACATGCAGGCCAGACAGGGCAACTCATCTAGACGCAATACCTTGGGCAAGAGATGTGCTACATTAATGGACAAACTCTCACTGTTCACCTCAAATGGACGAAGCTCAAAGGACAGCCCGGCATCTTTTACAAGAGTGACAGCTAAATCAAGAACACCCATTGATTTTACCTTAGTGGATCCTGACTTATTCCCACTCACATCAAATTTTCAAATAAAGGAAAGAGTAGACACTGACCATTATCCTCAATCCTTCATATTAACTAATATGCAAGAAAGAATTCAGCCAGCAAGTGCCCTCACACTAGCAACCCAACCGTACAATCTAAAACAACTAACATGGAATAAAAATAAAGTAGATGCAATTATGAAGTCATGTTCTGCTCTACTGACTCCTTATTATACAAAACTTTTAGGGACAGAAGCTTGGGAGTCTTTCGTCAATAGTTTAAATAAAAAAAATTCAAACAGCTCCAAAAGTCAAAAACTGTTTGCGACCACCGGCCCAGCCTGGTATACACACACTTTAAGGATAAAAAAAAGACAACTAAACAAATTTCATTCACTAATGCAAGCTCGGGCCCCCAATCCACTTAGCAGACATTGACAATAATTGAAAAAATAAAAAGAGACTTATAAAATGACATTAGAGCGGCAAATCGATTTTACCAGGAGCAATTCTGGACAAAAATGCATTATGTCAGCAAGCATCAAAATTCAAAACAGTTTTGGGCACTCATTAATCTTCTATCGAATGGGAAAAACAGGGGGCCCGATTCACAGAACTAACTTAAGACAAAATCCAAAACTTACTATCATTTTCGTATTCACAGAAGGCACTTACTCATTTTGGTATTCACAGAAGACACTTACTCACTTCGGTATTCACAGAAGTTAGGAGTCCTAACTTTAGGACTCCTAAATGCCTTCTGTGAATACCGAAAGTCTTAAAATTAGGATTTTTCTCAGTTTCGAAGTCCTAAAGTTAGGACTCCTAACTTTACTTCTACTAAACGGAGAAAAATCCTAATTTTAAGGCTTTCGGTATTCACAGAAGGCATTTAGGAGTCCTAAAGTTAGGAGTCCTAACTTTACTGCTATTAAATTGAGAAAAATCCAAATTTTAAGACTTTCGGTATTCACAGAAGGCATTTAGGAGTCCTAAAGTTAGGAGTCCTAACTATAGTACTACTAAACTGAGAAAAATCCTAATTTTAAGGATTTCGCTATTCACAGAAGGCATTTAGCAGTCCTAAAGTTAGGAGTCCTAACTTTACTACTACTAAATTGAGAAAAATCCTAATTTTAAGACTTTCGGTATTCACAGAAGGCATTTAGGAGTCCTAAAGTTAGGAGTCCTAACTATTCTACTACTAAACTGAGAAAAATCCTAATTTTAAGACTTTCGGTATTCACAGAAGGCATTTAGGAGTCCTAAAGTTAGGACTCCTAACTTCTGTGAATACCGAAATGAGTAAGTGCCTTCTGTGAATACCAAAATGAGTAAGTGCCTTCTGTGAATACCAAAATGGTAGTAAGTTTAGGATTTTGTCTTAAGTTAGTTCTGTGAATCGGGCCCAGGCACTTTAATTCTGATATAATGGAACATACGTGGAGAGCGCACATAGATGCCACATTTAACATCCAGTCAAAAACAAAACATCTAAGGAGACAAGGACTTATAAGATCACTTTAAACAAAGGGACCCAAACGACCATCATTCCGGGACTGAACTCCCTGGCCCCAGCATCCAGAAGTAATCAAAGAATAGAGCCTATGACCTATACACCAAAACTGACAAATCACTCTCACCTTCAAATCAAACAGTCAAAAGGTAATTCTCATCTATGCTCACTTGAATAATCAAGGCCCGACCCTCAAGACTACCATCTACAGATCACACAAAAACAGGTTTTGAATGCCATAAAAAACAAAGATCTGATGTGGCCCTGGGACCAAATTGTCCTCCGAACGCTTTATTTAAAAAAGACCCAGCATTCTGGTCTGTTCGCTTAACCTCGCTGTTTGCATATACACTAGAGACCAACACCATCCCAGATTCATGGTGAGGAAGTATCCTGCACCAATACATAAATCAGTGAAGAACCGGGTTTTTAGAACCCAGCGGTGCAGGGGAACACACCCGAAGACTTCGAGTTCTTCCTGTTTCAGACCCACAGAAACACAGAGTCTTCTAGGTGAAGTCAAAGATCGTATTTATTGGCTGCAGACCAATCACAGGTATCCGAGAAGTATAACACGATGTATGTTCTCAGGAGACTGCTCCCGAACCAAAACCCAGTCTTTTCTTATATACAGAATATTACGCTTCTGGGCAACACCGCCCCTATTTTACAAGTGGTCATTCACATATTTTTCGCTTCAAAGAAACAACAGAGCCATAATGACAATCCCACATTTCAGTTCATTAAGCACACAATCATTTTACCCAGCAAGGCTCAGAACCCTCATCGGATAACAGCGGACCCCAATAAAACGGGCACCTCCTGCTCGTAAAACAAGCCATAAAGTAGGAAACAGAGTCAGGTGTGAAATAGCTCAGTCAGAGATCGTGTGCGAACAAGGATTTTATGATGGGTCGAGCCCTGATGTTAATCACATTAGGCCGCGGGAAAAGGAACTGGCCGGACAGGGTTGACCTCGGGCAGCGGAGTTAGTTTGTACAGGTCATAGAGAAGTCACAGAAAGTGTACGTGTCCTTTAGGCCTAAGCATGGCCTTAGTGCGTAGCCTATGTGAGGGCAACCACAAAATGGCTACTGTTCTAAAATGGAACCCACGGATACAATACATAATATTATATAAACGGCGAATTCATCGGTAGAACCCGATAAAAACACTCGCACATACCGCATTTGTCATTTGCGGTTCGTTGGCACTAAAATCGGCATGGTAGGGCCATGCTTTCAACGTGGTTCCGAAATTTACAGTACCACATCAGGGGCTCGTTCTGATCCTTTCAACTACAGATTAATCACCCTTATTGATGTTGAGGCTAAAATCTATGCAACAAATCTGCTGAAAGATCTAGAGGACTGGGTCAATCACACAAAACTGATTCCCAGCACGCAAACAGGTTTTCGAGCAGGGATGGGCACCCTAACAAACTCATCAGCTGTCACGCTCTTGGCCAATCAAGCAATAGTCAATTCAAAGGTTTTGTACACCTGTTTTGTAGACCTCAAAGCATCTTTTGACAAGGTCCCTAGATCCATGCTATGGGCTAAAATGAAGTCGTGGGGAGCCCCCACAAAATTGTTAGACGCAGTCATCAATCTCTAATCAAAAACATGGGTCCCAATAAAAATGGGGGATGGTCGAAGCCCAACAAGCAAAATCACGACCGCAAATGGATTAAAACAGGGGTGCATTTTGGCTCCATGTTTGTTCAACATCTATACAGCTCACCTAGACAACAACCTCCATCTAACACAAGGGAACCCCTCAAAATTGGGCAACATCTGAAAAACAAGCCTGCAATATGCTGACAACATGTGCTGCTCTCTCAAACGCCCAGAGGACTAAAGCGCTTGATAAATCAACTAGCACTATACACAGCTTCAGTCCAACTAGCCATAAACTTTTGGAAAACAAAGGTTATGTGTTTTTCAAGCTCACATAAAAAACAGCCGAAATGTACCAGGACGATAAACAGCAGCCCCCTGGACCGTGTGGCACCATACAAATATCTGGGTGCACTGCTAGATCAATATCTCAATTTCAAGCAACATCTAGAACTAGGGAAAATCAAAGCAAAACAGCTACTTTTTGCATTTAAAATCTCGCAAAAAAAACTGAGCGACAGTTCAACACCCATTTATTAAAGGTCGTGGCTGCAAAATTCTTGCCATCAATTACGTATGGATCTGAACTTCTAAATACAAAGGACGCATCAGCCTTAAACACCGCGCAAACCAGCCTCTTTAAGAATCTATTTTTAATCCCGCGCTATATTCCACAAGCCTTGATCAGACTGAATTCGGGTTAAAAAATCAGATTCCAGCAAGGCAAGGGGCCCTTGCCAGATATTATTAGAGAATGAGGGCAGCGGAGGAGGACTCTTTAGCTCACTACTGCTGGCTGGAGGTTGAAAAGCAATCCAGATCGACCCATGGAGTCTGCTTTTCCTTAAAACAATCCATCGCAGCTCTAAAACTAGAGGACGCTTTGAACACAATATCGTCTTATCCTGAATTCAAACAAATAGATAACAAAACCATCAAGCTACAATCTTAGGTAATAGATGAAGCCTCCTTGACTTCAAAAACCAACGCCTGGATGGTTATGCCAACATATAAAAAGCTAGAACCCCAACCATACCTAACAGAACGTTTCGCAAATCAAAAAAAGCTGAAACTGATCTTACTGAGACTGAGTATTTATTCATCAAAAGATCTTATTCCGAAATGGAAACGGGCTTGGCCCACAATGGATTGCCGCCTTTGTGGCCGAGAAGAAGAGTCACTACTCTGCCTACTATGTATTTGTCCGGCATTAATACACATACGGAAAGCCCTCCTGTGGCCATTATTGAAAAAAAAAAAATAAATAAGGACTTGTAGATCTGCCGTAATAAAATGCCTAGGAGGCTCGACAGTACAATTGGCATGCAAGGCAGTAAAGTTTCTGAGCTTAGCGGCAAAGGAACTAGAAAAGAGATATAGACACCTTGAACCGGCTGGGGATGCAAGGTGATAATGTGCAATTGAACACGTCGCAGTCCATATAGTTATAGCACCACGCACGTTACCTTGGAGAAACAACAGGAAATTACCAACGGTCCTAGTCCTCACTTTAGATACAGTGCAATGAAGCATTTTTGCAGTCCATAAGCTTACAGCACTATGAACTTTATCTTGGAGAAATTACTGGATTTACCAGCGGTACTAGCCTTCACTAGAAGCCAGTGTATTCCCTCTTAACTTGTTTTTAATGCAAAATGTTAATGGCATTCATGTTAATTAATGATTTGATATAATTGCTCTTTTTATGCATATTGGTGGATGTGCCACCCTTTTATGATTTAAATCAAATCAATAACGGTAATATTCATTCATTCATTCATTCATATTGCATTGCAAATGCTTGTTTTCTTTTTAGGTTTCAAAAAAGGGTACCGAAAAGGCGGTAGCCCCGATAGATCTGCAGCTGGATCATGTGACTGTGCACTTTTGGTACCCTGAGCGAGCTTGGCTTACGCCCACCCTTATTTAAGCTTCGCTGTTGGGGGCGCTTGACACCTGGTGCCCTGGTACTGCGGGAGAAGCTGATCGTGGAATCTTCCTGATCTCAAGAGGGTGAGAGGTCGCGGAACGGACTACGGCTCCCAAGAGCCTGTGCATTCCTCCCTGACTGCACGCACCTGAGCCGAGGACCGCCCCAAGCTCAAAATCCTTTATAACTGCTCGCGGAACCCGCTGGCGCGGGTCCCGCTTCGCTGTTGGGGGCGCTTGACACCTGGTGCCCTGGTACTGCGGGAGAAGCTGATCGTGGAATCTTCCTGATCTCAAGAGGGTGAGAGGTCGCGGAACGGACTACGGCTCCCAAGAGCCTGTGCATTCCTCCCTGACTGCACGCACCTGAGCCGAGGACCGCCTCTACGCCCATTGGTCCGCGTTCTACATTTATTTCGTTGGGAGCTGCTGCGCGGGACGCGCCGCGGGACGCCCAGGACGAAGCCCGGACAAAGGGCGGACAGTCTGAGACAGGAAGGGTGTGTTACTATATTCATTGATTGGGGGTGGCCGGACTACCGGTGTGTTGTTCAACCAATCTATCAGGGTACTTGTGGGCTGTACGTACTTTTCTAAACGAGATAGATTGGTATATTGTTCCCTGTCTGCATTAGCAAAACTTGTAGTGGGGTGTAGGTCCCGGCTGAAGTTATTATGCCTAAGGCTAAGCCAGTAGTCCCGACCTCTACCATGGACAACTACTTGGTTAAGATGGTCGATAAAATTAATCAAGAACGAAGGAGATCTTTAGGCCGCTCGGGGTTGCAAAGTTTTGCGCCCCCCTTGTTTGATTCGCCGGCACTAGAGTCTCCTTCTGATCTGGACCCTAACACATCTTTGTTACCCACTGAATGCATAAATGAGGGAACCCTAACGGATACCTCTAGTTTGGAAAGTGGTATCCCTGAGCCCACAAATGACCATGAATCAGGCCAAGTTATTATTACAGATACAACAACCCCTAGTCAGCCGGTACCTAGAAGTCAAAGATTAACCCGCACTTGCAGGAACACTAGTAAAACCACCCAGCCTAAGCGAGGAGGGAACCGCCATGTTAAGAAAAACGATCCCGCTCCGCAGAAAAAGTTACCATCCCAATCTGTGCCAATGGAGGGAGCTAAGGTCATCCTTGATAAAGAGCAGCTGGATTTTATAATTAATGCTATAGATGCCAAGTTTGATATTCTGTTTAAACCCTTATTGACTAAACTTACTACTCTCACTGACGAAGTAGTCAGATTGGGAGGCATCTTGGACTCTCTCAACAAGGTTAGACCTGCTGCGAACACTGCTGCTAGTATTGTGGTGCCTGATGAGATTTCCTCAACTCCCCCTACCACAGTCTCATTGTTGGGTGGGAGAGGTAGCTCTGATTGCAGACCAAGAAATGACACTGGAAAGTCTTCTGTAGTCCCCAAATCATCTTCTCAGCCGCCGGACTCGACTAAACCACCCTATTGTTCAGTTTCAGGGGATTCAACGGGTCACACTGCTAATATCCCCAGACATAGTAATCCTCAACCGGACCTGCCACCCACGTGTGCTCCTTTTGTAGCGGTCCTGATGAATGTCCCACCCGTTAAGAGGCAAGGTGGCAATCCTGTAAACGGTGAATCTCACTCGTCACTAAAGAATAAGACTGTGGACTGGCTCCACCGACAGTGTGATTTCCCTGTAGCCCTATCTAGGGATATATTAAGTACCAGGAGAACCAATTGGGTTGGCAAATCACGCAAGACCTGTGAAGGCGACTGTATAGTCATTAACTTCCGCAACCCCCAACTTACCTCTACAGTTCTGATTAAAGCCGCATCTCTCCCTGTGAGTGATCAATGCATTTCTTTGCGGCCCCTTGGGTATTTCTATAGGGACTATGCCACTCAACCTGTTATTCAGTCTGCTGATGAGCGCCATTGGTGTAGGCCTAGAGCCCAGAACCTGTGCGCTGCCCCCGCTATCCCTACGTTTAATAGATTCCAACCTTTAAGTGGGCTTGACTCTAATGATTGACTGGAGCCCGCCATAGATGATGCAGGGAACGAGGACTTGAATTTGGGTAAAAAGAGCTCTAATATGGACCTTAAGTCACTAACTAGTATTACTATTGATACTGGTGTAAGTCATCTAGATCCTATTGTGGCTTGTGATCACGATAGCCTAGTTAGTGCCGGAAGGGATAGGTCTGTATTGAATGCCCCAGTCCGCCCAGCTAATTACGGCTCATGTTCTATTGCCTGCTGGAATGTCGCGGGCCTATCACACAAGGATGAATGCTTAGGTTGGTTTGATTTTATCAACCTTTTTAAAATTCTATGTTTTCAGGAAACCTGGAGTCTGGACCCCATCAATTATAATGGCTTTGTTTCATATCAATTACCTGCTGTGGCTTCTAACTCAGGAAGAGCCAAGGGTGGCCTCCTGATATTGATTTCGGTTGATGTGCCACTTACTGTTAAGAAACATGTTCTGGTGGGGGCCCATTCCCAGATACTATGGCTTTGTAAGGAGCAGGATAGAAATATCCTTTTAATTAACTTTTATAATAATGTTTTCGATAATACTAGGCAACAGGTAGCTTATGCCTTGGAGGCTGCTTTGGCTAAAATTGTAACAGGAAATAATATTGTTTTTGACTTTATTTGGATGGGGGATTTCAACATTTCTGCCTGTTTATTCTCTGCCCATAGGGTCTGTGGTTTCATAAATGGTCGAGGAGATGGTGCCGCCCATTTCCCACATAACCCATACGGGGACTCATTAAACAAAATCTTGATGACATATGATATGGAGATTCTGGGGAATGGGAGGGGCGCTTTTGGTGAAGTTCTACCCACTTTTAAGGGCAGAAACGCGAACACTGTTATTGATTTCATTTGTACCTCCTCCAGCCTTAACCCATGGTGTTCAGTCCCTATGGTAGTGGACAACTTAATTAGCGACCAGAATTGTCTGACCATGGAGATGGTTCTCTGGAAGGCCAATTCAGACCCTAAACCATGTGCCGTTGAGAACATTGAGCCCCATAGACTCAACGGAACCAGAATCAGGTGGAAGGGGGAGAAGGCAGATCTTTTGTCCAATTCAATTATTGCAAATTGTTTAGAGGAAATTGATGCTATTCTAGCAAGCAATGAGCTAACAGATATAATCCTGCATAAATTTGTTGATATTAATCATTGTATCGAAGCCAAATTTACAAAGCAACACAAGGGCAATTTAAATCAGCAAAAAGGGTGGTTTGATCACGCAAGTACTGCCGCCCTTAAGAGCCTTAAAGTGGCACTGGCTGCTAAACAGAGGGACACAAACCTTATTAGGCATCTTAGGGTTACTTATCGGGCAGCAGTATCAAAAAGAAAGGCAGAACTGAAGCGTGAGGCCTGGGATAAGCTAGACCAGGCCGCTGAAACCTCTGATTCCTCTCTATTTTGGGCTACTGTCAATAGCCCTTTTCTAAGGAACGAGGATACACCTGTTCTGTCGGCAAATGTCAGTGAGGAAAGTTGGGTCTCTCACTTTTCTTTGATTTTTGATTCTGATAAACATATGGAAATTGGAGGTGGGATCTGGCCTATAATTCCCCTTGATATTTCCCCTACCGAGGTTAAGAAATGTATCAACGCCAGCAAAGGAGGGAAGGCTCAGGGACCGGATGGTGTGCCGGTTGATGTTTATAAAAAAGAACCTGAGATCTGGGGCCCGCTACTGACCAAAGTATTTAATGCTGCTGTAAGTCTCGGTGCTCCGCTTACTTGGAAGGAATCTACTATTATTCCTATCTACAAGAAGGGGGAGAAGGGGGATGCTAAGAACTACCGCCCTATATCCCTCTTAGATTCCTCCGTGAAAATTATGAGCCGGGTTCTTCTTCTCAGATTAGAAGAATGGGCAGAAACAAATAACATCCTGGCTAATTCCCAATACGGATTTAGGAAGGGTAGAGGCACAGTAGAACAGTGTCTCAACCTAGAACTACTTATTGGGAAATACACTATGGCCAAGAAAGGTTCCCTCTTTCTCTGCTTCGCAGACCTTAGTAGTGCCTTCGATATGGTTAACCATAAGATTCTTTGGGAGACACTACTTGAAATGGGGGCACCGGAGGGTATCGTCTATTTCCTGGCCAGGCTTTATGCTAACCTCAGCTCTAGTGTACGATATGGCCCAGGTGGGGAGCGTACTTTGAAGTTTTCTGTTAAGCGTGGTATTAGGCAGGGGTGTGTATTGGCTCCTTTGCTTTTCACACTTTTTATCAACGAGGTTGACTCTGTTTTGAGGACTGTGGGGGCAGATGCCCCAACTATACTTGATGCCCATATCCCAGTCTTACTATATGCAGACGACGCTGTTCTCCTCTCTAGGACCCCTGTCGGCCTTCAACGGCTTATGGACAGGTTTTCCATGTTTATTGGGGAAAGGAAGCTGGTTATCAACAAATCAAAGACATTTGTCATGGAATGTGGCCAGGGCCGTAAAAAACCCCATCCCTTCTTTATAGAGGGGTATAGGGTTCAGACGGTCGATACTTTTAACTATCTGGGTATCTCCTTTTCCAAGACAGGTAGTTGGTCCAGCGAAATCACCCACGTTAGAGCAAGAATGGCGAAATGTGCTCACGGGGTTTTTACGTTTGCTTCTAAGATAGGGGACAGACGGATTGGGGACATGCTGAAAATCTACCAGATGAGGTGTCTTTCAACCGCCCTTTATGGAGCAGGTGTCTGGGGGCATGTTTCGGCTGGAAACTTACAAGTAGAGGAAAACCTGTTTTTAAAGCGGCTACTTTGCCTGCCTATCTCAGTATCCACGCACCTGGTGCATAGGGAACTTGGAATTCATTATCTTTCGGATTCCGTTACCCATAGACCTCTATTGCTGTGGCGTGCCATTTGGGCAAAGGAGGAGACTTCCTTGAATAGAGCCATCATCAAGGATTGTCTGTCCCTTGATAATCATTTAAAGATCCCTTGGGTAAATTATGTTTTGAACAGTTTCAAGGATATATATGGTCTTAATTTATTTGAGGACTGTTATGCTGCCAACAGTCTGACCAAAAGCGAATTGAAATCTGTTTGGTTGTCTTTAAAGTACGAGCAACGTTTGAGGGTCAGTAGCAATTTATCCATCTGTATGCTCTATGACAGCTGTTGTGAGCTGTCGGGTTATCAGCCTTATTTGAGCTTTGTTACTAGACCCTCCCACAGGTTCGTTCTTACTAGACTGCGCTTTGGGATTGTTCACCACTTAGTGGCGTTTCCTACCATCAAAAAACACCCTAGTGGTCCTTGCCCTTGTGATGGCACTACAGCACAAAGCACTATGCACTTTTTATTGTTCTGCCCACTATATGGTAACTATCGCACTGATCTCTTAAAGCCTATCTTCAAGAAATTCGGTGTCAGAACCGTAAAAGATGCTTTGAAACTGATATTTAATCCTCCACCCGATGTTTGCTTTTTTACTGCTACATTTCTTCTCAGAGCTATCAAGGCAAGGCCTAGTATTATTTTTTAAATAGACATTGTGCTGTTTTTTATATTGTCTGTTTTAATCTGTATTGACGTAGTTTTTATGACTTATGATTGTTAATAGTCTATGTATATTAATGATGTTTTATGTATGATCTGCTTTTATGGACTTTTTGTCAAGCTCCGAATAAAGCTTTATGAAATGAAGCCCGTTTGTGTGGAACGTGCTTAGCATCACTTACTCTTTGTCCTTGTAGTATTTTAGGAAGTCCTCGTGCACCGCCGCTTCGCACACCGAGTGCTCGGCTGTCTCTCCGCAGCAGGTGTACGAGCTGCCACCCGTGCCCCTCGGCATGTACTGCCCCTTGTGGCGAAGCGTCTCTTCGAACTCGTACTCTACGTTATCCGCGTTGAGAGTAGCGTGCGCCAGTGCCAGGTACCCGTCCTTCTCACCCGATGCCATCCTTACAACCCTGCCCCCGTTGCCGTACTCCAGCTGCCTGCAGCCCGTGTTATAGGCCAGGTCTTTGGTACCCAGCGAGCTGCTCACCTGGCCGATGAGGGTGTCCGGCTTGGACCCCGTGCTCCGGTCTCCGGGGGCCCCGGAGAGGCTCGCCTCGCTGATGAGCTTGAGGATGGGGTTGTTCAGGCCTCCGGGGACCAGGAAGTGGGAGGCCTCGTGGATGAGGATGCCCGGCTGCGAGTTCTTCTCGAGACTCTCTGGGGCGTTCCAGAAGTGCGGGCACAGGTACACGGTTCTGTTCACGTCCTTAGGGTCGACGTAGGCATAAGCACCTTCATGTTTTTTGCTCATGTCTTTCTTGAACTGCATTAATTCCATAACTTCCCTCAGCCTTGTCACCCTCTCTTCGGTGAGCAACGTGTATCGCTTCATCCAGTACCTCTCTGGGTTGGTAGACAGGTGCTCTGGGGGCGCCATCAGCAGCCGCTCCCCCTTCTTCAGGGTGTCGGTGAGAATGCACAGGGCTTTAATCTTGGCCTTGACGGCCACCAGGGTCTGTTTACATTCTAAATTGTAGGTCACTATCGCAGCTTTCGCATCCTCACTGGCCACAGACGTCTCAAGCGCAGCGGCCTCTTCTCGCAGAACAGCCTTACGCATGTCCGAGCTTTCAAGGCTGGCTGAAAAGACAAGGAAAAGGAGAAACAGTCATTCATGTGCACCAAACTCAGGCATTTCCGAGGCGGTGTTGAGTACAAGTCTGAGCTATTAATGAACAACAACAAACACTGTATCCAGACAAGCAACAGAGCCGAACACACAACATGCCCGCAGCCACCAGGACGCATTAATGACTTGTTGATGCGTCCATGGCTTTGCTCTGGCTTTCTGGTGGGTTTGTTTCACCGGATGTGTGAGTTATGAGGCGAGCATGCTGTTGTGTTTGTCTGCTCACTCAATTTCGAAAGACAGCACCACCATGTGGTAGATTGTTATTAGAGCCGGTATTGAGCACCGGAAACCACCAGCTCAAATTAACCACTGACTTTAATCCTGAAACTCAGAAATAGGGGTCAAGCAGTGGCAGCAAAAAGAGGGTAGAGTCACAAGGGGCGGAGTCATGAAATGCAGTCTTATTTTTTAAAATCTCTACCACAAAGAAATTGGCAACATAGAGAAATGTGACAGGAAATCTGTTCTGGCCTAACTGTTTGCAAAGGCAGCATTTTAATATATCTTATGGGGTTAAAGCACCTGTGCAGAGAGCTTTCTGAGCCCGGTAAATCTCAAGGATTAATAATGATGCTAAAATAACTGATAGTTAACGCAGTTGGGAAAGAAATCTGTGTTCTGACTATTCAGTTCAGTTCAGTAGTTCTTTATTCGGTTGTTAAAAACACTATAAAAAGATATATATACACAATACTTTTCCTTTAAAAAAAAACGATTAAATCAACATTATGAGGACTCTGGTAGAAAAAAATATGTATTCACAAAAGAGGTACTTAAAATTCATAACAATCCCAATTTACGCCTGTCCTCTGGTTGCTCTTAATCTCAATGCGACTTTAATAAAATTCAATATGCAACACAGAGTCAGTGAATCAGCCGCCCTTTGTAAGAAAAGTAGCGCAGGTTTAGTTTGAGTCAGTTTGGTCCTTTTAATAATATCAATTAAAAATCTCCGCCTCGGCATTGAATAAAAGGAACATAAAAGTACAAAATGAAGGGTGTCCTGCATAGACCTGTTGTTAAGGTTCCATTCCCTCGGAGCAATGCACATTCACTGTTCCCTTGGTCCCTTCTTCTATCATTCTACTTGTATTTCTTTGGGCCAGGAACAATCTTTTTAACTTGGGTTTATCCTGGGCTCTAATTACTGATGGATTAACAAAAAGATCTTTATAGCCCAGGTTCTCCAAATTGGTCTTAACATACTTAAGCCAAGGTATGTTCATGCTTCTTTCTCTTCCTAAACAGTCTCTCAATATTTGCCTATTTATGGCAGCTTCTGGGTTTGTCCAGATATTGAGCCATGATAGAATAGGTCTGTACTTGACCATATCTTCAATATATGGCCGCCCCAGCTCTCTATGGGCAATAACAGCTGGAATGCTCTGGGGGATCTTTAATACTGACCGTACAATTTTATTTTCCTCCCGCTGCAATTGTTCTATATCTGCAAATCCCCAAACTTCGGCACCATACATGGCTTTAGAACAACAAATGGAGCTGTACAAATTCATTGCTTGTTCTGGAGACCATCGCCCTAGCCTCCGCCCATAATTAGGTATTGCACCATTTAATGATATTAATTTCCCACATCGCTCCTCTACCAAGGGGGTGAATCTTAACCTCTCGTCGAACAGTAGGCCCAAATAGGAGAAGGTCTGCACCTTTTCCAGTATATGACTCCCAATTCTGTGCGTGAACTTTGACCGAGGTTTGTTGCCTGCCGTCATTACAAATGATTTGCCGAGATTGACGGAAAGATCTAAAGATCCCATAAACTTGACAAAACCATTGATTAAGATCTGTAAGCTTTTCGGGGTGTGGGCTAACAGAACCGCATCGTCTGCATAAAGCAGAACTGGGATGTGGCGTGTACCAACTTTTGGGCAATCAACATTTAGATTAATTAGGGTCTGCTCTAAATTGTTAATGTATAGTGAGAATAAGAAGGGCGCAAGAATGCAGCCCTGTCTCACCCCACTAGTGCACACGAAGGGATCAGTAAGGCCCCCCTCAGTGTTATAACGCACCCTGGCTGTGGTGTCCCTGTGTAATTCCCTAAGTATGGTGATCAGGCCCTGGTCAATGCCAAGCTGACTCATCATTAGCCAGAGTTTGTCCATATTTACATGATCGAAAGCAGCCGCCAAGTCCATGAACCCTAGATGGATGGTTTCATTAGTTGTTTTAGTGTACTTGGCGACTAACATATAAAGGTTCAAACATTGGTCACTAGTTGACCTCCCTGATCTGAAACCATATTGAATGTCCGATATGATGTTTTTTTCCTCGGTCCATTCAATGAATCTGTTAAGAATTACCCTTCCCAAAATCTTAACAGAGACATCAATCAGCGAAATGGGCCGATAACACTGGGGGTTGTCCCTGTTACCCTTCTTGAAAATAGTGACAATAATGGCAGTTGACCAAGATCGGGGCAAACCAGACGTGATGGCTGCGTTTATCCCCCTAGTCATAATTGGGGCCCACAACTCCACATTACTAACGAACAGGTCAGGTGGAGACCCGTCTGGACAGGGTGCTTTATTTTTAGTTAGTCCCTCAATACCCTCAATGATTTCTGCTAAGGTGAACTCAACCAGCTGCTCCTGAGGGGCATCACCCTCCTCCGGAGCAGCGGTCTCCTTGCCGTGATTATACAGGCTCCTAAAATGGGAGACCCACTGCTCCGGTAGGAAGTTTGCACCAACTTCCGGGGCGCTGCTGTCATAAAAGCAGGGTTTATTAATTATGCTCCAAAATTTGGTGATATTCCTTCTTTCCGCTGCCTTCCTTAAATCTGCCCACACTTACCCCTGTAGTGCTAATTTTCCCCTTTTGACCTCGACCTTGTATTTTGCTCTGCACTGAATTACCCTATTTATGTCCCGGGTCTTCTGTTTGAGGCAGCTTTTTAACTCCCTGAGGGCCCTTGAACAATCCCTATCGAACCATCTTGGTTGGTTAGAGGATTTTTTTGAGGTGCGTGTTGTCAAAAGCCCTTCGACCAAACTGGTTATCTGCCCAAATGCATTTAGTAATTGTGGCCCATCAGTTTCAAGGTCTAGGCATTCTTCAATGGGCTGCTTCCCTTGCTCCATCAGGGCTCTATAGAATGTAGCACTCTCTATTTTTGCCCACTTGAGTCGCCTTCCTTGATCTGTCACCCTCTCAACAATGCCCCCCACTGGACATATTCTAGGTAAAACCTGATACTGGAGTACCATTGTTAGGGGGTTATGATCACTAAATGGGCTCCACTCAATCCCAACTGCTACAATCCTGTGTTTGAGGGGCCTAGAGACTAAAATGTAATCAATAATTGACGAACACCCTCTCCCCTTAAAAGTCGGGGGGAGGGTGCCATCACTCTCCGTAGCCATCATATTTATTGTGTGTTCCATATCATGGCTAAACAAAATCTTACTCAGGTCCCTTCCTTCTGGTGTATGGGCAAAATGAGGGCCTTTTTTGGCAGGGCAACGTGACCAATCTGAATTTGTTGAGAGCAGGAATGGGCATAAGTGAATGTTTAAATCCCTGTGGTAAATAATTTAATTACCGGTACTTAATTTGATGCGGAAAATTAATAAAAATAGCTCAGAAAAATAAGAGGCAGAATCCGTGGTATTAGAGGTTCGGAACGGGCTTTATTCCAATGACAATTCGAATTGTGGTCTCCATATTCCATCACCACGGAGGTTCAGGAAGTGAAGAGCAATACATTATTGACAAGTAATCATTTTTATAGAATAGGCATTTACTGTGAAACAGATGCAGGAGGCGTAACAGTTGATAACAGAGATAAAGACATACATGCGTAACTAAAATAGGCGTTACTAGGCGTAACTAAAAACGTCATTAGGTATGATGTCATAAATGGGTGGATCTGTGAAAGAATTTCGCAATGTCAGCAGAAATACTTGGCAGAGATGCGCGCGCAGCCGCATGACGTATGATTGACGTGCAACTAGGGGGTGAAGAAAACTTGGCATTTAGCTCTATATGCGGAGACAAAAGTCTGGAGGGTCAGGTCAACCTAATCCTAAATCATATCTAGTATCCTATGTTTAAAGAACTGTGTTATCCAAAAGGGAAGGTCTCTCGGACGAAATCTATTCTATACTGCCTGTGAGTGCGTGTACAAGCGTCTAAGTGTCTACATGAGATGCGAGGGAGCAGAAATCTTCCATAGTAACAGGGCTATGAATTACTTGCATAAAGACAGTGAGGCCAGGCCTCTTGCTCGGTAGCTGGAAGAATGTTTATTTAAACTACTAGACAGGAATGCATTGGACGAGGAGCGGAGCAGATAACTTGAAGGTGAAATACAGTTTTTTTGGCAGGCAGACAGGTCGAGTCAGGCACCGTTAGCCGCGCAGGGAGTAGGACAAAGTTCATGGATACAGATGCGAGCTCAGACTGGAGCTGTCAGAGGTAGAAAGCAGGGAAAAGCTTGATGACAGAATCAGGGCCTACTCGCCTGGACTGTAAAATGTAATAGATGAACCATATAAAGCCGGTGGCCTTTCATACTTAGGAATGGAATATCCGGCCCATTCATGGCGGATTTGAAAGAGGACATATTGACGGTGGACGCACATGTGTTTGCGTCTTCATAACTGGAACTGGAGGGAACATACATGTACTTGTAATTTATACATGGAACCGTTGGGGTCCAAGATAGGGGACATAACTGATCATAAAAATCCATATTTCCACATTCCCTCCTTGTCCCCTACTGACCCTCAGGAGATATCAATCTTCATCAATCCATCGATTTGTTCATATAGCATCATTTGTTCTTCTTTCTTCTTCCGGGATCTTGAATGAAAACTTGGTGGTGGAATACGCGATGTGGCACACAGACCACAAATCGCTGGTCCACATTGTAGGCATAAGCAACAACTGAATAGTATGAGAAAGCCAATACCTAGGAAGGATAGGATCCTCCATCCCCAGGCTGACAACACGCTCCAAAACCAACCGGACCAAGTCCAGGTGCCTGGATTCTGGTGTATCTGGCTTACAATCTTATGAAGGCGAGTTATAGCTTTATATACAGATGGCGAATTTTCTGGGATGAATACGCAGCAACTTGATCCGATGACCCTACAAGCTCCGCCCCTATCGGCCAGGATGACGTCAAGGACAAGACGATTTTGAAGAACAACAATCCGCATCGCAGACTGCTCCTCGGTTAAGTTGCCTAAGGCAGAAATAGTTTCATTTACTACTGCTTCAAGGGTCCTAGTTAATCTACGTATCAGCTTACTATTGGTGACTGTGCCTATATAGGGAAAGAGACCTTTATTAAAATCTGTATACTTTTCCCATGCCGTCTCAGTATAATCGACAATTGGGAGATCTCTCCGTTCCCTATTGTGTACTAAATGAGTATTTCTGTGATAATCAGGAGGAGCTAGGAAAACAGGTGGCAAAAGGAATGCGATGTAACAGGTACCATCCCAATCTAAAGGCAGACGTGTATATGCAGTCTGACCACATACGAAGTAGGAATGGCGAGAAGCTCTAAATGTAGATTTACCTTGATCATTGAATTCTATTACAGTGGTGCATTTACTATGGCCCATATGTATGGAACCATTCTTTCTCACACACAATTCACCTTTACCTGGAAATACTGACATAGCGGGCAGAATTGGTGCAGCTTCGGATTCAACATTCAGGATCATGAGATTGAGCGTAAAATTACCTAATCCATATACTTCATTTTCTAGATCGGTTCCTGTTCTTTTGGGAAGTCCCTCCTTGTTAGGGTAGCAGACTTTGAGTAAAACTAGGTTCAGGTTTCCCCATACCCAATAATCTTGATAAACTATTGAGTTTGAATCTAAGGAATTAATTAAACTAAACCATGCTCCACAGGAGCCATTGTGTGTGAACGGATATGGAAAGAGAGGCAGAACTCCCTTAAAATTCTGATAGGGAGGAAGTCGGCCACATATCCAACAATTGGTAGCATTGCTGGTCTGATGGGAATGATGTAACATACTAATGAAAGTGTTATTGCGCAGCGCAAATCTATAGGACAACTCATGTGGGGGTAATTCACTAAAAGAATGTTCAACAGTAACATTGTAAGCATGTTTAGAAATAGGATAATATATATGCAACAGTATGCTTGCTGTAATGATCAGAAGACTTAAGAAAAACAAAATCAATAATGTCACTGTGCAATGACTACGCAGTGATTTACAATAGGCATGCCTTTTCAACTGCATCTGTCGATATTTTTCTCTATTCAGGTCTAGGGGGTACATGTCAGAGACAAATTCAACCGATTCACCTTGGAGAGGACTTAAACAATCAAATTGTCTGACTTGCTAGACCTTAATTTTAGTTTGTATAGTTCAGGATCGGACGGTTCAATCAAGGGGAGTTTTGAATCAGTCTGTGAAGAAATGCAAGGCGTAATGTTCACGTCTGAAGGTAGTCCATGAAATTTCTTGATATGACTCGAATGTATCCATCCTTTCCGTCCTTCGATCTTCACGGCTGTCCTGGTGGTGAGCAGTACAAGTTGAGGCGATTTCCACCTAGGATCCAGCTGAGTCTTTCGGTCAAAGTTTCGTACAAACACCAGGTCCCCGGGAACCACGTCATGGGGTTTCACCTCGGTGTTATCGGGAAAGGCTGCAGCTACCTGTGAACGACAAGATTGTAGTGCAGACATCAAGGAAGCCAGGTAATCTGTCAGCATATTACAGTCAACATCAGTTATTTTACGAGGTATAGGCGTCCCCCACATATTTGGTGGTCTACCAAAGATCACCTCATACGGGGATAGCCCTGTTCGAGAATGTGCTACCATTCTCATGTAAAAGAGTGCAACTGGTAAAGCTACTACCCAATCAACACCTTTTTCTCTACATATTTTGGACAATCTAATTTTCAGAGTTTGATTATGGCGTTCCACGAGACCTGCTGCCTCGGGGTGTCGGACACAGTGAAACTTCCATTGATAGCCTAACAAAAGTGAAACGTGTTTCATCAGTTCGGATGAGAACGGCTGGCCGTTATCTGAATAGACAACGCGTGGTAAACCATACCGTGGGAAGAATTCTCGAACTAACTGTTTGGCAGTAGTCGGGGCAGTGTAATCTGAAACCGGGTAGGCTTCGGTCCAACGAGAAAGAGCACAGACAACTACGAGAACATATTTGAATCCTCGACATCGTTCCATCTGGATATAATCCATCTGGAGGACTTCAAAAGGGTGATCAGGAGGTTGAAATCCACCCGTTCTACGGGAATGCTTTTACCTGGGTTGAACTGACAACATATCATACAGGTACGGACTTTCTGTTTAGCTGCTGCTCGTAAATGTTTGTTGAACCAAATGTGTTGAATGCTGTCTAGCATAGCTTTCTCTCCTAGGTGCGCTGGACTATGTATTGTGTTAATAATAA
Organism: Triturus cristatus; assembly: GCF_964204655.1. Lineage (NCBI taxonomy): Eukaryota > Metazoa > Chordata > Amphibia > Caudata > Salamandridae > Triturus > Triturus cristatus. The sequence continues at coordinate 1,203,515,392 of NC_140584.1, forward strand.
CTTGAACCATAGAGTCAGGAAGAAACCATATAGATTTTTCCTTCGTCATCCATCCTTGATCCGTTTGGATCCCTCCTAATTCAGTCCATTTCTTTATCTCGTCTGGTGTAGCATGTGTCTGTATGTCAATTACATCAAGAGCGGGATCCTTTACTGTCATGCAATGTGTTGGTGTCGGAACTATTGTCTTTGTCATGTCAGTTGTGTGAGTTTGAGCAGTCTGTTTAGCTGTTCTGTCAGCTAGATCATTGCCTTGAGAGATGATATCAGTAACTTTCGTATGAGCTTTACATTTCATAATCGATATTGCAGTGGGTAGATGAATTGCATCTAATAAGGCATGAATGAGAGTTCCGTGCTGAATGTGGGCACCGTGAGAAGTTAAGTAACCTCTCTCTCGCCACAGCACGCCGAAGTCATGAACAACTCCGAATGCATAACGTGAATCTGTGTATATGTTGACTTTCTTATTTGTGGCTTGGATACAGGCTTGTGTCAGAGCAATGAGCTCTGCTGCTTGAGCTGACAAAGTATTTATGCAATTTGTTTCGATGACTTCAATATCTGTTGTGACTGCATACGCGGCCACTAACTCTCCTGTACTTGTTCTCATGCATGAACCGTCTACATACAACGTCAGGTCTGGATCTGACAATGGGACATCTGTCAAGTCTTGTCTGGGTTTCGTCGTGATAGTAATAACTTTACTACAATCATGTGCTAGCGGGTCTGTTCCGTTTACTGGCAAAAGTGTGGCTGGATTTAATGTACTACAACGTCTGATTTCTATGTGTGGCTGAAACAATGTTAATTCATAACCGGTAAGTCTCGCTATAGTCAAGTGTTGTGTTTGTGTTCGGTTCAAAAGAACCTCTACTGCATGTGGTACTTGTACTGTCAATGGATGTCCTAATACTATGGCATCGCTTTGTCTGATTGCTAAAGCTGTTGCTGCCACTGATTTCAGGCACGCAGGAAGAGCCTGAGCTACGGGATCTAATGTACTAGAAAAATAGGCACATGGTTTGTGTGATCCTGCTTGTTCCTGTGTGAGTACTGACAAGGCAGTACCTTCGCGTTCTGTGACAAAGAGTGAAAAATGTTTACTGTAACATGGTGTTGCTAAAACAGGTGCTTGACATAAAGCTTTCTTTAAGCTTTCAAAGGCTTGTGTATGTTCCTGAGTCCAAGGGAGGACAGTCGATGTGGCCGCCTCCTGTGTTGTTAACTGAATGAGTGGTTTTGCTAGAAATGCATATTGAGGGATCCACTGCCTACAGTATGAAGTGAGGCCTATAAAAGCCCGCACCTCCTTCTGTGTCTTGGGTATTGGCATGTTAGCAATTAACTGGATGCGATCAGGTGTAAGCTGTCTTCCCTCCTTGGACAGCGAGTGACCAAGGTAAACAACTCGCTGGACACAGAATTGCAGCTTAGAAGGGGACACCTTGTGCCCCTTTTCAGCCAGAAATCGTAAAACCGTCAGTGATGCTTTTTCACATTTAGGTTCGCTTCGAGCGGTGATCAGCAGATCATCGACATATTGAAGCAATGCAGTGTTAACTGGCATGTCGATACTGTCAAGTTCTCGTTTTAGTGCTTGGCTATAGATACTGGGGCTTTCTGTGAATCCTTGAGGTGCGCGTGTGAATTTAAAGCTTCGTCCATTTAAACTAAATCCGAACAAGTATTGGCTTTCCGGATCTATTGGGACGCTGAAAAAGGCATTCTTGAGATCGATTACAGTAAAGAATGTTGCTTCGGAGTCAATAGCTGTCAGTAATGAAGAGATGTCGGGGACCACGGGGTATTGTGGTACAATGCATTTATTTAATTCGCGCAGATCAATAACTAATCGATATACTGGCGGAGCCTTTGGATCAGTTCGTTTAAGAATCGGTATTATCGGGGAGTTACATACATTGGAGTCGGTTTCCACAACCACTCCTTGGGCAATAAGCTCGTCAATGATTTGCAGTAAAGCCACTACAGCATCTGGAGGTAACTTGTATTGTCGCATTCGTGGTAGTACCACTCCTGTCTTTAATGTGACTCGATATGGTGTAATGTTCATGCAACCAACATCAGTGGGTCCTTGTGCCCATAAGTGTATAGGTAAATTCTGTAGTCTGAGATCCATGTCTCGGGACACATAGTGTCCTTTGAAATCACGTAAAAACAATCTTACTCCTTCCGGAGAACAACATATTACAGCTCCTAGGGCTTTCAATGTTTTTATACCTAACAAGTTTTCTGGACATGATTTAGTAAGTAATAAATCTGTAGTTCGTGTCAACGGACCAATCGTAAGTGGAAGAGGTTGTGATACTTCATTAATGATAGGTTTTCCTGAAAAACCAAGGGAAATATTCTGTGAGCCTGAGAGGGGTGCCCCTGGAACTTCACTACGTTTTATTGTTGTTCTGCTTGCCCCTGTATCAAGTAAAATTTTTCTATCTTGACCTAATAATTCACTGTGTACATAAGGTCCTTCTTGATCTACAGGGACCTCGATAAGGGGTAAGCCAACTTCCCTCTCTAGGCTGTTTCATGCGTATTGTTGATAATTAGGATAATCATATTGTGCATACTGGTACATCTGTCGTGTCGTTTCTTGTGTGGTAGCAATAGGCTGCGGTGGTAGAGCTGGCATGGACTGTTGTGGAGCTGGCATGGACTGTGCATGCTGAGGGACTCCTTGTTGGTTCTGATCCTGTCTAGGTGGCCGTGGTCTTTCCTGTGTTTTACCTGTGGCGATATTATGTTTTAAGACTGGACAATCGTGTATATAATGACCTGGCTGTTTACAATAGTTGCATGTCCCTTTCACCGGACCTGCTGACTCACTGGACTGTGTCATACCCTTTTTATGACCGTCAGCTGGAACTGACTGGGCAACTAGCATTTTCATTTTCGTGTCTTTCATGCGTCTTTGTTCATGTTCTTGTTCCTCTCTAATTCTATTGTGATGATATTGTAACATTTGTAACATTTGTGACGGGGTGTTACCTTGCCAGGTACTCTCGAATTTCAATACTCTATTCTTAACTTGGGGCAGGGAATTTTCAACTAATTTTGTCACAAACAGATGTGGGTATGATTCGCTGCTTGCCTTTATGCCACTATTTATACCAAAACATTTTTCGAATCGGGCATAGAAATCACTAGTGTCTTCATCTTGTTTTTGTTTACAGGCTGATATTGCACCCCAGTCTTCCTTTTTCGTAGTTAATAAACGTGGCAGTACCTGTACTAATAAACCGGGTAGCAATTTAGTCTTGTTCCCAAGTCCTGAACCTGGACCTCGGGCTGTTTCTTCGGTTTCCAATGCTGTCCAATCTATCTTTTGATCTCCCACCTCCCAATCTTTTTCTTTGAGTTTTTCGTAAATGCCCGCAGGCATTAATACCTTTAATATTTTCATAATGTCGGGATAGGTATATTCTCCCATGAGCAACATGTCTTTAATTTCACGGTGGAATCCCGCTGGATCCTTGTCATGACTGGGTACCACTTTCTTCATTTCTAATAATTCTATTTTAGATATGGGTGTGTATACAAATACACGTTTAAATTGATTGTCATCGCCCTTTATTGGGTGTACTTCGCGTAAGGGATTCTGTCTGTCCATATGATACGTCGTTCTTTCCTTGATGGGCAGTGAGACATGTTCTGGACATACAAAAAGAATGTACTGGTTTCTGGATTCTAGTATTTCTCTAATCAAATCAGTACTTGAACCTCTCCATTTATTCGTGAGTAATTCAGTCAATATATCAGGTAGAGGACCAGGATCGGAGTGTTGGCCTTTATATAATATAAGGAGATGTTGAATCATGTAGATACCAGCTAAACGCTGTTCGTCTGGGGTAAGGTTCAAAAACGTGTGTACTAGTGTATCATCACTATATTTCCCGGGACTGTCAGCCCATAATACTGCTGATCTAGCTAATTCTTGTTCGTCCAATGAATCAAGTATATGATGTCCCCTTCGTTCTCGAAGTAAGTTGTCAGCGGCTTGGAATAAGTGTTCGGGAGATCTTATATTAATTATAGGGGTTTGGTAATTTCTGTTATTATCTGGACGTGTCGGACGTATCGGATCATTAGGGCATCTAGTATTATTACAAGATCTTCCTCTGCCTACATAAGCCATTGTTTCTAACTGACCTGTGGGCAGTTCTAATTCTTCCGCCTCTTCTCTGTCTTGTTCAGGCTCGTCTACTGTTAATCTTTCTTCGTGTATTCGTTCTATTTCTTTGCGGATCTTTCGATACATAGCTACTATACATGACTGTCTATCATGTCTCCCTTCTGATATATTCTGACTCCATGTGACAAGTTGTCGCATTTCTTCCGGGTTTACCCCAGGCCGGTCTTGATTTCTGATTACACAGTTTATGAGGAAACGTAACAGTTGCCCCTGTACCTCCGCTTTCTGGTACTCCATGGCTCTGCTAATACTTTCAGGACCTCGCCCTGACTGGACAAAGTGATATATATTTTCTAAATGTGTAGTCATCCCTGGTAGCTTTATTAAATATATTGCAGCTCGTCGGATACGTAATGATGACAGCATCATTTCGTCTCGTTTACCGGGCACAGGATCATATCCACAATCTACTAGAAGTTCCTTAATCATGTCGGGAGTTGCTAGTTTGGGCGTACGTTGGTGTGCTAATTCTCTGAGGGGAAATTTATTTCCTCTGGGTGGCGTAAAAAAAATGTCTGTCGTACCTCCTGTAGCACCGTCTGGGGTGCTGGACGTGAAAGGATTTGTTGGATGTGAGACAGCAACCGTAGTTGCAGGAAAAACTGTAGAAACGGAAGTACTTGTCGGAACGTGTGTCAGAGTTTGTTGTTGTGGAGGTACAGACGGAGGATCTTGTCGTTGAGCACCATCGGCAAGCGGTCTATGTGGTGCGGTATTAGCATACTCGGGAGCTGCGTCATCTAAATAAGAGGACAGGAAAACGTCTTCTGCGGTTCTGGGATGTCCTTTGGGATGTGCTTTTATTGGAAACAATGGAAGTGGCAAATCTTTTGGTATTTCCGGAGTAGCCTTAGGTAACCCTTCGGCCAGAAGTGGGTACATACCATTCATAAGGGCGTTTCTTTGTCTGTCTACTTGTTCTGATTCTACTCGGGTACCTTCTTTAATTAATAGATTTTCTCGGACTTTATTTGAATTCTCTTTACCCTTATCTTCCTGTCTGAGTGCTTTTTCTGTACGTCTATATGATTCCTTACGCCATAATTCAATGGCATCTTTCTGTGATTGTCTGGCTTTCTTTTTCCATAATTCTTCTTCTACTCTCATGATGCAATCTGCATCCCAGGTCCCAGCTGCGGGCCACCTCTGACTTTCTGGTAATTCCTTGGTGTAGTCTACCCATAAATCAAGAAATAATACGGCGTCTAGGCCATGTTTATGATACATGAAGTACCCTGGAGTGTCCCTAGGAGGAATGGGAACAGCTTCTTCGAGTACCCCTTTTCTAGTTTTGATCTGTCGTAATTTCGAAAAGAGCGGCATCTTTAGACCTTATTACTTGAACACACTTAATACAATAAACACAATAATGAACAATCATTCACACCACAATATGCAGAACGTATTTAAAACATCTAACATTTTAACATTTAACATTTAACGAACAACAATGATGGCCATTAGGGAATTCGTCACTTAGCATAATACTCGACACTAACTAGATGATTCTGAATTACATACTAGACATACTAGATATACTGCTAAAACAGTACAGATACACTGCTAGAACAGTGCAGACCGGTTTTGTGTACCCAAACCCGTCTTGACCGGCACAACCTATGTGCACGTCAGAACGCCTCCCCGGCAATGGTACTCACCGGGTAGCTCGGAACGGAAGGCCTCGGAACTGAACTGGACTGCCATAGACCGAACTGGACTCGACTCGGAACTTCGGAACTTCGGAACTTTGGAACTTCGGAACCTGGTGGGCCTCGGTATACCTCGGATCTTGCTCTCTCAGCTAGGCTCTGGTCGGGATACTTCGCACTTCTCACCGCCTCGTCTGGGTGTTGATCGCAGCCTCAGTCGCCCCCGCTTGGCCGGAGGGAGATACAGGAAATCCTGCGGGTACGCGTTGTTGTCCGTCCAGCTGTGGCAGGAGACCGGGCCTGCAACGCACCTCCGGCGCGTGAGATGAGAAAGTGTCCCTGTTCGGGCGCCAATTTATGTGGTAAATAATTTAATTACCGGTACTTAATTTGATGCGGAAAATTAATAAAAATAGCTCAGAAAAATAAGAGGCAGAATCCGTGGTATTAGAGGTTCGGAACGGGCTTTATTCCAATGACAATTCGAATTGTGGTCTCCATATTCCATCACCACGGAGGTTCAGGAAGTGAAGAGCAATACATTATTGACAAGTAATCATTTTTATAGAATAGGCATTTACTGTGAAACAGATGCAGGAGGCGTAACAGTTGATAACAGAGATAAAGACATACATGCGTAACTAAAATAGGCGTTACTAGGCGTAACTAAAAACGTCATTAGGTATGATGTCATAAATGGGTGGATCTGTGAAAGAATTTCGCAATGTCAGCAGAAATACTTGGCAGAGATGCGCGCGCAGCCGCATGACGTATGATTGACGTGCAACTAGGGGGTGAAGAAAACTTGGCATTTAGCTCTATATGCGGAGACAAAAGTCTGGAGGGTCAGGTCAACCTAATCCTAAATCATATCTAGTATCCTATGTTTAAAGAACTGTGTTATCCAAAAGGGAAGGTCTCTCGGACGAAATCTATTCTATACTGCCTGTGAGTGCGTGTACAAGCGTCTAAGTGTCTACATGAGATGCGAGGGAGCAGAAATCTTCCATAGTAACAGGGCTATGAATTACTTGCATAAAGACAGTGAGGCCAGGCCTCTTGCTCGGTAGCTGGAAGAATGTTTATTTAAACTACTAGACAGGAATGCATTGGACGAGGAGCGGAGCAGATAACTTGAAGGTGAAATACAGTTTTTTTGGCAGGCAGACAGGTCGAGTCAGGCACCGTTAGCCGCGCAGGGAGTAGGACAAAGTTCATGGATACAGATGCGAGCTCAGACTGGAGCTGTCAGAGGTAGAAAGCAGGGAAAAGCTTGATGACAGAATCAGGGCCTACTCGCCTGGACTGTAAAATGTAATAGATGAACCATATAAAGCCGGTGGCCTTTCATACTTAGGAATGGAATATCCGGCCCATTCATGGCGGATTTGAAAGAGGACATATTGACGGTGGACGCACATGTGTTTGCGTCTTCATAACTGGAACTGGAGGGAACATACATGTACTTGTAATTTATACATGGAACCGTTGGGGTCCAAGATAGGGGACATAACTGATCATAAAAATCCATATTTCCACATCCCCCATGATTATATTAAATGGGTTCATTGCCCCATTTGTATGTGGGTATTCCTTACTCAATTTAGAGTCTACTACCCCCAGGGTATAATTTTCCTCCCTACCTTCTCCCAGATTATAAACGATCAGTCCAAGTCCCTTACCCTCAAACCTTACAACCTGTACATTGCGGGATGGGCTTACTATGTTGGACCATTTACCTTGTACCCTTAAATCCACATACAGGGACAAACCTCCCATAGTTCTACCTGAACTAGATTTTAGGGCCGGGGTAAAAAAACATTTATAGCCCTGCATGTGGAAGGAGCTATTATTGGTCACCCAAGTTTCCTGGAGGCTGATTACCTGAAATTGTTCGATGTTTTCCCTCCACTCCTGGTTATTAAACTTGCTTGCTAAGCCAGCCGTATTCCAGGAGATAATACTTAAGCCTCCCTCTACCTTCCTTGCCTGACCCAGGCTTTGAATATTTTGTTGTGCCCCATTTAACCCCCCATAGACCCTAACACTCTATTCGTTCCCTCGCGACCCTGAGGGGTTTCACCTCTCTCTATCTCCCTTTCCACCCTGATAGGATGCGATGTTTCTCTGGTAGGTGGAATTAACTGGTCAGCAATCTCTTCCATTCTTACTCCCCTCAGTGTCACTAGTGGTTCGGGGTTGTCCGTGGGCCGATTAACAAGAGGAAAATGATCCTGTAGTGGGCTCATCCGTCCCTCCCTCAGGGCCACCGCATTTTTTAACTTTCCCTCATTTCTTTGCGGTGACAGTGAAACGGGAGAGAGAATTAGTCAGTCATTATCCCCTAAGGACATCAGGGGGGTAAACCTGTTTCTCCAGCTAGCCGAACCTCCTTCCCACATCCCTAGCCTATCACCATAATGACTCTGGTTCATGTGGGAGCTTGTGTAGATTCTCTCCCTTCGTCCTTCCTGATGGCGTATTCCCTCAATAGGGGCAAACTGACGAGGATAGAAATAATCCACGGGCAGAGGTTTTATATTCCCAGTGTAATTTACTATATCTTCACTGAGAATATGTTTGACTACACTGCTGTCCCGAAAATTGACAATAATACAATTTCCTACAATATCTTTATGCCTATTTCCAAGCATATTCACCCTTCTGACCAAGAGGATCTCCCCATCTTTCCTCTCTGGCAGCGGTTTGTTGTGACTCAACCAATGTATGATCTTATTTTTTAATTCCTGGTGAGACTCCTTCTGTTCGCCCTTTAATTCTGGGACCCCCGCAAGAATCACCACTAATGGGCACGCCTCTGGGGGTAGATTAATCGTTGGTAGAGGGGAAGTGGGTACTATCCTGGGCACACTCACTAACTGATAAGTCGCTTGATTTGTCTGAGTTATATTCAGGGAACTTGAGTGATCCCTCGATGTTGTATATAGACCCTGTCCTCTCCCTCCTTTATGCTGATCCTTCTCATTTGATCTAATAATCTCGGTCTGCTGCATTATATGGGTCTCTCGTATTGGCATCTGCATGCCTAAAGCTTGTCCCTCCTCAGGTCTACTAGTTTGCCTCTCTATTTCAGGGGCTAGATTGGGGCCAGTTACGTTTGTGGTGTTGGTCGTATCCACCGCTGACCTATATGCCCTATCCCTATTTTTCATTTAATTAATTATTTTGTCCAATCTACTTGCAAGTGGCTTAATCTGGTTTACAATAAAAGCTTCCAAATGTGTTTGTAGGTCAGCCACTGTTTGCGATAGCCAGATTGGTGGGACTGGGTATTGTTTTGGCTCGGCCTCCCTCCCTTCCCCTGGTTTAATTCTCATGTTAGGCGGGACGCTGCCGGTTCTGAATTTCTTTAACCTAGATTTCATTGGTCCGGCTTTGCGTTTCCTACATACCTCTACTGGTGTACCCATTATGAGGTCCCCCGTTTCCCCCTCAGAGATCTGCTGGGCACAAGGTAAGTCCAGGGCACTAAGCTCTTGCGAGCAAGAAGGGGAAGTATTCACAATCTCACAATCTAACACCTGGGTTGGATTCAATGGCGATTAATGGAGTAAGAGAAAGGCGTCTCTCTGTGCGTTCAATTTCACTGGAGACTGCCCCAATTGCCTTTTGTAGCATACGGTCGATTGCCGTGGGTTGAATAATTTGTGGGGGCAGTATACCATTTTCCTGTGTAAGCAGCTTTAGCGGGGTGCTCAACCTAGGCTTGGTTTTGGTTGAGCGTGTTCTAACTTTACCCGCCATTCTATCTATAGTTTAGCTTCGTGCTTTCAAACAATATTCGGCAGCTTGTACTCCCACCACACACTCTACGAAACCCCTACAGGGTTTCCCGTACTACCCGTAAGGGCCTTCAACACCCCCTTTGAACACCACCTGCGTTTTAATGTCCCAATGTCTTTACCTTCGTGACCACTCCCACCACAATCACGGTCTCCTGGTGCCCAGGCCTCTGTTAACAAGCTTGGAGGGGTGGCCCAGCCCGGCCTCCTTCGGCCTGTGATGGCCTTAGACGGCCCCGCCCTTGGCCCGGGCTTTGCCCGCGCGCGTCCCGTGCCGCGGGGCACCAGCGGCGGATTTAAGCTCCCCCGGCGCTGACTAGTAACGTCAGAGGCAAGCGCCTGGGGTGAGCATGGGGCTTCTGGGCAATGTAGTTCCCGCTGGCCGTTCCCCTCACGGCGGTCCGCTGAAGGCTGATGGCGGTGTGAGAACTGCTGCTGCCCTTGCTGGCCGTTCCCCTCACGGCAGTGATCAGGTAAGTTCAGTGGCAGGGTATTCAGTCTTTTGTGCGTCCCGCGCCGCGGGGCACCTGCGGCGGATTTAAGCTTCCCCGGCGCTGCCTAGTAACGTCAGAGGCAAGCGCCTGGGGTGAGCATGGGGCTTCTGGGCAATGTAGTTCCCGCTGGCCGTTCCCCTCACGGCGGTCAGCTGAAGGCTGATGGCGGTGTGAGAACTGCTGCTGCCCTTGCTGGCCGTTCCCCTCACGGCGGTGATCAGGTAAGTTCAGTGGCAGGGTATTCAGTCTTTTGTGCGTCCCGCGCCGCGGGGCACCTGCGGCGGATTTAAGCTCCCCCGGCGCTGCCAAGTAACGTCAGAGGCAAGCGCCTGGGGTGAGCATGGGGCTTCTGGGCAATGTAGTTCCCGCTGGCCGTTCCCCTCACGGCGGTCCGCTGAAGGCTGATGGCGGTGTGAGAACTGCTGCTGCCCTTGCTGGCCGTTCCCTCACGGCGATGATCAGGTAAGTTCAGTGGCAGGGTATTCAGTCTTTTGTGTGTCCCGCGCCGCGGGGCACCTGCGGCGGATTTAAGCTCCCCCGGCACTGCCTAGTAACGTCAGAGGCAAGCACCTGGGGTGAGCATGGGGCTTCTGGGCAATGTAGTTCCCGCTGGCCGTTCCCCTCACGGCGGTCCGCTGAAGGCTGATGGCGGTGTGAGAACTGCTGCTGCCCTTGCTGGCCGTTCCCCCCACGGCGGTGATCAGGTAAGTTCAGTGACAGGGTATTCAGTCTTTTGTGCGTCCCGCGCCGCGGGGCACCTGCGGCGGATTTAAGCTCCCCCGGCGCTGCCTAGTAACGTCAGAGGCAAGCGCCTGGGGTGAGCATGGGGCTTCTGGGCAATGTAGTTCCCGCTGGCCGCTCCCCTCACGGCGGTCCGCTGAAGGCTGATGGCGGTGTGAGAACTGCTGCTGCCCTTGCTGGCCGTTCCCCTCACCTTCCCACAGATCTCCCGAGGCTTCGCCGGGAGCAACGCTTCATTTTAAAGTTACACTGACCTTTGGTGCACTAATCTTTGTGCTCCTTGGCAGCTGCGCCCTGGACTTCCGCGCTACTTACTTTTAGCTGCTTCCTCCTTTGCACGCCCCCCAGAGCGCCAGCCGCTGATCGCCTCCTCCTGCCGGGCTGCTGCTCGGAGTAGGGACGAGCGAGTCCTCCATCTTGGGCGGCTCTGGGTTAGCGCTGCAGCTTTTTGGCCACTCCACCCCCTGCCACTCCCCCTCATGTGTCCCTATATTTTGGCTAGTCAGCCCCGGCGGCGCAGCGGGCGCGCCAAAGTTGCGCCTAAGTTAAGCCCGTCTGCGCCCGTCCGCGACGGGCCGGGACCAGGGGCCACAGACCCTGCTCGTCCTTTAGTCTACACTTCGGTCCAACTGTCTGCTCTTCTTACTGCCCCCCCTCTCTCTCCCTCCCTATTGCACCGTTTAGACACCTTGGGTATTAATGCTCATCCTTCTTCCTGTCCCCTTCCTGCTGTATCCAGTCCTACCCTTCCTACATTTGGCACACCCCCGGTTACTTGCCCTTCTCCTGGCTCCCCCCCAGCCTCTGCTATTCTGCTTAACACTCGCTCTGCGGCCAAAAACCAAACGGCACTTTCTACTCTTCTCTACACTGATTCTCCTGATTTTCTATTTCTTACAGAAACCTGGTTTTCTTCTGCTTCTCTTCCTGATCTCTTGGCCATCCTACCTGACACCTACTATGCCCTCCGTGCAGACCGCCCGGACGGCAAGGCTGGTGGAGGTGTGGCTATGATAATCCGCTCGTCTTTAAAATTTCAACTTCTCGCTCATCCCCCAATACCCAATGTGGACTACCTGGTGGCTCGTTCCCTCAATCTTCCCTCACCCCTCACTGTCGTCCTTCTCTATCGTCCCCCCCAAGCTATGCCGCTTTTTGTGCCCACCCTGCAGGATCTCCTGGCCACCTTGGTGGTTAACAACTCATCGCTGTTGCTACTCGGCGACTTCAACTTTTGGCCAGGTGACCCCAGGGAGGACCCATCATCTAAAGATTTCACTGCCACACTCCAGTGTCTTAACTTCTCTTCTCATGTCTCGGTTCCCACCCACACCCAGGGTCATATTCTCGATCAAATTTGGTCTTCTCGCTGCAATATATCATCTACTTCTGTCCTCCCTTGCGTCTGGTCGGATCACTTCATGATCTCCTTCTCTATCCATCTGGGTCCCGCCGAGAAGGCTCCTCTGCCTAAAACCATCTTGGCTCGTAGTTGGAACCAGATCGATATTAATGCTCTCTCTTCTTCTCTGGCCCTATCCACTCCTGACCTGACTGCTCTGCCTCTGGAAGATCAGGCTGATGCCATTAATATGTGGCTTTCTTCTTCCTGCGATCAGGCTGCCCCGCTTAAGAAGGTCAAATCGGTCCGTCCCTATGACGCCCACAAATGGTTTACCAGCGACTTAAAAGCCCAAAAACTTGATCTTAGGCGCTCGGAACGTCAGTGGAGACGGAACTACTGCCCCACTCTCCGGCTTAAATATAAAACCCTTCTTAATGAGTATAAAAGAGCCATTTTAGCGGCCAAGACCAAATACTTTACTGAGAGAGTCGCCTCTTCCACCAACAAATCTCGTGAAATTTTTTCACTTGTCCATAACCTTGCCTCTTCCGATCGTACGTGCACTTCCCTTGTTCCATCCCAATCCCTATGTTCCTCAGTTAATGACTATTTCATTGATAAGATCTCTAACATTAAGGCCAACATACCCTTTGTATCTCAACCCGTACCCCCTGCTTCTCTTCCTTCACCCCCTTCTTCTCTTAACTACTTCCAACCCATTTCCCCTCAGCTTTTTCTGGACCTGCTTGCTAAGGTTAAGTCTGGTTCTCCCGCGGATTGTGCTCCCGCACGCATCCTCAGAGTACTCTACACCAGCTGCCCTGACCCCCCTCTCGCTCTTCTTAATGCTTCTCTTACTTTGGGTTCTGTCCCTTCTTCATTCAAATCTGCTATTGTTCTCCCTATTCTTAAAAAACCTAGTCTGGATCCTTCTCTTTCATCCAACTTTAGGCCTATCTCTTTGCTCCCCTATCTTGGGAAGATCCTTGAAAGCCATGTTACATCTTGCTTGTCCACCTATCTCGAGGAGAACCATCTTTTGGCCTCCCATCAGGCGGGCTTCCGCCCAGGCCACTCCACTGAGGGAGTGGTGCTTGCGGTCATGGATGAACTTAAGGGGAAAGCTGACTCCAATCTCCCCCAAGCTCTGGTCCTCCTCGATTTGTCCGCTGCGTTTGACACGGTCGATCATACCATTCTTCTCGACCGTGTCAGCACAGCGGGCATTCAGGGCACCGCCCTTTCTTGGATTGCGTCCTTCCTCCAAGGCAGGACGCAAGCAGTTCACCTTTCCGGTTTCTCTGCTCTCCCTCGATCGGTCTCCTGTGGGGTTCCGCAGGGCTCCTCTCTTTCCCCCCTTCTTTTCAATCTCTATATTCGTCCTCTTGTCTTCTCTCTTCTCGAGCTGGGGGTCTCTGTGTATAACTACGCCGATGACCTCCAGCTCGTCTTTGATCTCTCATCTCCTCTTGTTTCCCTCCCCAAGTTCTGCTCCACTCTAGTTTTCATCTCTCAGTGGATGAGCTCCAATCATCTGAAGCTCAATCCAGACAAAACGGAGCTTGTCCTCACGGGTGGTCCCTCCAATCCCTGGTCCCTCGCTCATTGGCCCCTTTCTTTTGGTCCCCCCCGGTTCCGGTTTCCTCCGTCCGGACCTTGGGCATCAAGATCAGCCATGACCTGTCCATGCACTCACAAATCAGTTCCGTTGTCTCTTCGTGTTTTTTCTCCCTTCGTCTTATTCGTAAGATCTCTCGTTTTTTTTCTGTTGATGCCCTCAAGACCATAGGCATCGCTCTTGTCATCTCTCGCCTTGACTATGGAAATGGCCTGTACGTTGGCATTCCCGCCTATGAAACTCGTCGTCTTCAGGCCATTCAAAACCAGGCGGCTCGTCTTATCTTCCGCCTACCCAAATTTTCTCACATAACATCCATTCTTAAGTCTCTTCATTGGCTCCCTGTTTATTTTAGATCCTTTTTCAAACTCGCATGTCTGGCCTTTCGGGCTCATCATCGTTCTGCCCCACACTTCATCAATTCCCTCATCACTTCCCACGTTCCCAGTCGAACTCTCCGGTCCTCATCACTTTCTTTGCTTCACGTCCCCCGCTTTCGTAAATCTCGCACTGGGGGCACCCGTTTTTCGGTCTTGGCCCCCCGGTTTTGGAATAGTCTTCCCCTCTCTATCCGTTCCATTCCCATCTACACCCACTTCCGTAAGGCCCTCAAAACTTTCCTGTTTTCTCAGGCTTTTCCCAGCTAGTCCTCTTGGGTTTCTTTGTGAGCTTGGATGAGTCCTCAGCGCCAGGAAGCCGCTTGGCCACAGTGCGCTTAATCAAATTCCCCTTTTCATTTCATTTCATTTCATTTCACGGCGGTGATCAGGTAAGTTCAGTGGCAGGGTATTCAGTCTTTTGTGCGTCCCGCGCCGCGGGGCACCTGCGGCGGATTTAAGCTCCCCCGGCGCTGCCTAGTAACGTCAGAGGCAAGCGCCTGGGGTGAGCATGGGGCTTCTGGGCAATGTAGTTCCCGCTGGCCGTTCCCCTCACGGCGGTCCGCTGAAGGCTGATGGCGGTGTGAGAACTGCTGCTGCCCTTGCTGGCCGTTCCCCTCACAGTGGTGATCAGGTAAGTTCAGTGGCAGGGTATTCAGTCTTTTGTGCGTTCACTGTTCGGCTCTCAAAGTAGCAAAGAGGGTTAAAGTGTCTCCTGCAAAGCACATCATGTAACATACAGATGACACATTTTTTAACAGCAGATTTAATTAAATTTTTCAGCATACCAGATGGGCGAAGCCCAACAAAGAAAGACACAAAGGAAAAGCATAAAATGATATCTCTGGGTACATTATACAAACCCCCCATAGCCTGCAAAACATCAGACCAAGGAACCATGAACCCCCCCCACACACCCAAAGTGCACCATACATACTTAAAAATCATTACATGTAAATGCCAAGGAAATTCCCAGCCACGTTTCATTAGCATCAATACATTAAACAGGTAAGTTGTTCAACACTAAGGGGTAGATTCTGATGTCGCTAAAAATGACTTCCCAATGCTATTCGTAGGCTAACCGTCCGACCGACTCATATCCGGAGGTTTTTCCTACAAACCAGCAAGTACGATGCGTATAACAGGCAAATATCCGACCGAATCGTCCGCTCCGATTCGTGCACTATGTCAGTATCGAATAGGCTCAGGAAACACAGAAATCGAGTGGTACGGAGGCATCGCACAAGCAGTTTACGGACACGCATGTACGATGCGTATTTTGCACGCGTCGTACAGGGCTATTCTTCCTGCTCCTCAAATCAATCAATCAATCAATCAAT
This sequence comes from Triturus cristatus, assembly GCF_964204655.1. Taxonomy (NCBI): domain Eukaryota; kingdom Metazoa; phylum Chordata; class Amphibia; order Caudata; family Salamandridae; genus Triturus; species Triturus cristatus. The sequence goes on from NC_140584.1 coordinate 1,203,530,972, forward strand.
CATAGCATTTGTAAAGCGCACAATATACCCGTGAGGGTCTCAAAGCGCTAGGGAGGGGAATGCTGCTACTGTTCGAAGAGCCAGGTCTTGAGGAGTCTCCTGAAGGTTAGAAGGTCTTCGGTCTGCCGTAGGCGGATGGGGAGGGTGTTCGACGTCATGGCGGCGAGGTAGGAGAATGATCTGCTGCCGACGGTCACTCTTCGAATGCGGGGGACGGTGGCGAAGGCGTGTTCTGCGGAGCGGAGCTGGCGGGAGGGGGTGTGGAGGCCGAGTCGTCTGTTGAGGTACTTTGGTCTGGTGTCGTGGAGTGCCTTGTGTGCGTGGATGAGGAGCTTGAAGGTTATCCTCTTGTTGATGGGGAGCCAGTACAGGTCTTTCAGGTGGGGTGTCATGTGGCTGCGGCGGGGTATGTCGAGGATCAGGCGTGTAGAGGCGTTCTGGATGCGTTGGAGTCATTTCAGGAGTTTGGCCGGGGCTCCTGCATAAAGTGCGTTGCCGTAGTCCAGTCTACTGCTGACGAGGGCCTGGGTGACCGTCCTTCTAGTTTCGGTGGGGATCCACTTGAAGATCCTGCGAAGCATGCGGAGGGTGTTGAAGCAGGAGGAGGAGACGGCGTTGACCTGCTTTGTCATGGAGAGCGTGGAGTCGAGGATGATCCCTAGGTTTCGTGTGTGGTTGGTGGGTTTAGGGGGTGCTCCTAGTGCCATCGGCCACCAGGAGTCGTCCCAGGCCGAGGGTGTGGAGCCGAGGATGAGGACCTCCGTCTTGTCTGAGTTCAGCTTCAGTCGGCTGTTCCTCATCCAGTCGGCGACGGCCTTCATTCCTTCATGGAGGTTGGTTTTGGTGGTGTGGGGGTCCTTGGTGAGCGAGAGGATCAGCTGGGTGTCGTCGGTGTAGGAGATGATGTTTAGGTCGTGCTGTCGGGCAACGTGGGCGAGTGGTGTAATGTAGACGTTGAACAATGTTGGGCTGAGAGATGAGCCTTGGGGTACGCCGCAGATGATCTTGGTGGCTTCAGAGCGGAAGGGGGGGAGGCGGACGCTCTGGGTTCTCCCGGAGATGATGGAGGTGGTCCAGTCCAGGGCCTTCTCTTGGATTCAAGCGTCGTGGAGGCGTGCTCTTAGTGTGCGATGGCAGACTGTGTCAAAAGCTGCTCACAGGTCCAAGAGGATGAGGGCTGCGGTTTCTCCGTTGTCGAGCACGATCCTGATGTCGGTGGCGGCGATGAGGGCAGTTTTGGTGCTGTGGTTGCTTCGGAACCCGGACTGGGACGGGTCCAAGATGTTGTTCTCTTTCGAGGAAGCTGGTCAGTTGTTTGTTGACGGTCTTTTCGATGACCCTTGCCGGGAACGGGAGCAGGGAGATGGGTCGGAAGTTCTTGAGGTCCTTGGGGTCCTCCTTGGGTTTCTTTAGTAAGGCGTTGATCTCTGCGTGCTTCCAGCTCTCCGGGAAGGTCGCTGTCTCAAAAGAGATGTTGATGGTTTTCCGGACGTGGGGTGCGATGGTGCTGCTGGCTTTGTTGAAGATGTGGTGTGGGCAGGGGTCTTACGGGGATCCGGAGTGGATGGTGTTCATGATCTTGATGGTGTCGTCGTTGTTGATGTTGGTCCAGGCAGGCAGGCGGTTGGTGCGGGTGGTGGTCGTTGGAGCGGGGGTGTCGGCTGTTGCCGGGGTGGTGACAGCGTCGAAGCTGTCGTGGATGTCTGCGATCTTGCGATGGAAGAAGGTGGCCAGCGAGTCGCACAGGTCTTGTGACGGTGGGATGTCGTTGGTGTGAGAGCTGGGGTTGGAGAGTTCCTTCACGATGCTGAAGAGCTCTTTGCTGTTGGGTGCATTGTTGTCTAGGCGGTCTCTGAAGGCAGTCCTTTTGGTGGATCTGATGAGTTGATGGTGTCGGCGGGTGGCGTTCCTGTGGGCTGTGTAGCTTTCCGGTGTTCATTCGCAGGTCCAGTTTTTTTCTAGTTTTCGGCAGGTTCGCTTGGAGGCCTGGAGGTTTTCGGTGAACCAGCTGGCTCTCTTGCTGGTGTGGGTGGTGGGGGGCTTCTTGAGCGGGGCGAGGGTGTTGGCGCAGTCATTGATCCATTGTCTGAGTCTGCGGGCTGTGACGTTGGGGTCGGTTGGGTCTGCGGGTGGGCTCTGGGCAAGGGCGGTGGTTAGCTGGTCCTCGGTGATCTTGCCCCAGCTGCAGCGAGGCATCTGCTGGGTGCGGTGGTGGGTGGTGGGTTTCCGGAAGGTGAAGTGGATGCAACGGTGGTCGGTCCAGTGGAGTTCGGTGGTGCGGTCGAAGGAGACGTGGGTGCTTGCTGAGAAGATGGGGTCAAGCGTGTGGCCGGCGGAGTGAGTGGGTGCTGTGACAAGTTGTCTGAGTCCGAGGTTGGCGAGGTTGTCGATCAGGGTGGAGGAGTTGGTGTTGTTGTTGTTCTCGAGGTGGAAGTTCAGGTCCCCGAGGAGGATGTCGTCCGTGGAGGCGTGTGTGCTGACGAGGTCGGTGATGGAGTCGCTGAACTGCGGTCGGGGTCCGGGGTGTCAGTAGATGAGGGTGCCTCTGAGGGTGGTGTTGGGGTCGGTGTGGATCTGGAAGTGCAGGTGTTCGGCGGTGCTGAGGGTGTCGTCAGCGTGTGTCGAGATTTTGAGAGTGTTTCTGTGGACGATGGCAATTCCTCCTCCTATTCCGTTGGTGCGGTCCTTGCGGGTGATCTTGTAGTCTTCCGGGATGGCTATGGCGATGTCGGGTGCCGAGGAGGGGGTCAGCCAGGTCTCCGTCAGGAAGGCGACGTCTGGGGCGGTGGTGTCGAGTAGGTCCCAGAGTTCGACGGCGTGTTTGCGGGCGTAGCGGGTGTTGAGCAGGATTTATTTGAGGAAGTTGGTTTCCATGTTGGGCGGGTTGGCGGGCCGGATGCTGGTGAAGCTGCAGTTCCGGCAGGAGAAGGGTCCTTGGGTGCGTTTCGGGGCAGCCTGGCAGCAGGTGCAAGATCATCTGGTGTTGAGTGCGTGGAGAGTGCTGGAGTCGTAGAGGAGGCGGGCGTCGTGGTGTGTGCAGGGGCCAGGGTTCCTGGCGCTGGGCGCGGTCCAGGCGCAGATGGGCGCAGACGGGCTTGCCTTAGGCGCGCCAGCTGCACGCCCGCTGGGCATGGCCGCCTAGCGGCCGCCATATATGGGGAGGTGGGAGGGAGGAGCAGCTGGGAGGCGGGAGCAGCGAATGGGCAGTGGGCAGTCAGGGGGGCGGGGCCGCAGGGGAAATGAGTGGCACAGAAGCAAACAAATGGGGCACAAAAACGAGGGGGGAAAACAGTGGCACAGAAAGCAAAACGGGGCACAAAACGAGGGGGAAAAACAGTGGCACAGAAAGCAAAACGGGGCACAAAACGATGGGGAAAACAGTGGCACAGAAGGCAAAACAGGGCATGAAACGAGGGGAAAAACAGTGGCACAGAAAGCAAAATGTGGCACAAAACGAGGGGGAAAACAGTGGCACAGAAGGCAAAACGGGGCACGAAACGAGTAGGTAAAACAGTGGCACAGAAAGCAAAACGGGGCACAAAACGAGGGGGAAAACAGTGGCACAGAAAGCAAAATGGGGCACAGAACGAGGGGGAAAAGTGGCACAGAAGGCAAAAGGACACAGAGAAGGCAAGAGGACACAGAGAAGGCAAAAGGACACGGAGATAGGGGGCAGCTGGGATAACAGAAGGCAAAAACAGAAGTCAGGACACAGCAGGGAAATGCAGAAGCGGAAGGTGAGCAGACTTACGAGCGAGTCCTCAGCAGCGGCAGCTGGGGCAGGGGCACACAGGCGGAGCTGTGCGGAGGGGGAGCGACCTACCAGGAGGGTCAAGGGTCGCTTAAAGCATTCGGACGAGGCGTATTTTAGCTCCGAATTGCACCAGAACATGTCCAACGGGGACGAGACGGATTCTGTCACATCGTACATGTGCTTGGCTGTGTTGAATCGTTCGCGTACGTGTCTATTGGGCTGTTAAAATGTTGGACTATGTGGCATCGATCGCGTCCGACTCAGTCGTGTCGTGTTGATGCTTGGCGACATGGAGTAGGTCGCGTACGAGTCTATCGCGTCAGTCCCCTTTCCTGCTAACTCGGACGTATAATATAATTTCCGTACATGTCGGTCGTGAATTTCAAGCATCGCATCGTACTCAGCTATTATCCAGTATTAGGGTATCTTTCATAGATTCACATGCCTGAATCATTCCCCGTCGTCGGGAATGGGAGTCACCGGTAAATAACAAAGTAATGTCCAGAAGACATAAGACAGTCATAGGCCTCAGAGGCCTTAGCTTAGTAAGCTATCCACGTCCTTATGTAAAAAGGACCAAATTTTGGCCAGAGCCAATCAGCTAACACCACCCTCTAGAACCTTCCTGGTAGGAGCTCTAGTCCCTCAGATTTTCTACCGCACGTCGTGCTAAGGGAGTCTCCACTGAGCTCTGCTCATTTCTTTGGATTTGACAGCATTTCTCTCAACATTCTGGATTTTCAGCATGGCTGATACACCTAAGAAGGGTTTATTCAGGCCCTGCGCCTCTTGTGGAAAAAAGAGGCTACATATCGACGACCAACACAAGGACTGCTTGTATTGTCTCTATCCCAGTCACAGTTCTAAGGACTGCAAGGTATGTCGGACTTTCTCATCTAAGACCTTGAAAGACCGAGAGGGGCGCCTTTTAATCTGGCTGCAAAGGCTAAAGGACAAGGAGGATGTGGCCTCTGAGGAGAGTGAGAGTTCTTCAGTTGCGTCTCACTCCTCATCTAAAAGACCAAGGGTGGCATCGCCGGGCCCTTCGTCGCAGCCACCTCAAAAGAAGACGCAGAAAAAGTCTTCAGAGGTCCAGGATTCGCCTGTTCCAGGGAGCTCGTCTCCTAAGGTGATGCCCCACACCTTCAAAAAGCCTATTGCCACCTCGTCGACGACAACAATGTCGACAGTAGCGTCGACGAGAAAATCTCCTTCGACAGCGATTTCAGTTACATCGTCGACGACGACTCTATCGACGATGACATCCCATTCCATGTCCTCGACGACGACAACTCCATCGTCGACGGCAGGCAAGTCAATCCCGTCGACGTTAGCCATAAAAAAGGCGTCGTCGAGTAAGCTGTCGACGGGAGCGTCGACGACGACGACACCGTCGACGAGAGCTTCATCATCGTCGACGACAACATCGTCGACGAAGACACCGTCGACGACGAAGACACCGTCGACGAGAATATCACCGACGACGCCGTCGTCGACGTCATCGTCGACGTCATCGTCGACGAGGAGACCGTCTTCATCATCCTCGTCGTTGACGACGACCCCGACGACGATCCCGTCGACGGCATTGATACCTGTAACGTCGGTTACAGCTATACCATCGAGCCCCTTGAGGAGTATGGACACGGACGACCAGAGTACATTTGTGCATGTACAAATAACCAAGCGTGCATTGACTCCGGCCCTCACTTCGCCCAGTAAGGTCTCAACCTTGCCTCCCACTCGCCTCTTTGAAGAGGAGGATTCGGACGACGCTAGTCTCTTTCCTGCGGCGACTAGTCCATCACAACTCCATGTGAAGTACCAGGATGTCTCGGATTACGAAGACAATCCCCAGGATTATGAGGAGGTTCCTCATCGAGAATACATGCCGCCTCCACCTTCCATGGTGTGTCTACCGGCAACCTTGGTCACAGACCTTCAGCTCTTAATAACGGACTATAAGCAGCGTTTTCCGACTCCGGCACCTCCACCGATGCCTGCGGAGCCTTCCAAGGAGGAGGCTACACGGCCACGACCGCCTCCACTGCGTTTGGAGAGGACGGCACCTCCGCCTCGGCCCGCCACGGACGACGAGGAGGAGGAGGAGGAGGAGGAGGAACCTGAGGAAGGAGAACTCCAGGACGTTCAATCCCAACAAGATGAATGGGACGATTACATCCTTCCGGCTCCTGTTTCGCCTGTCCCTACCACAGCCGACTCACCGCCCGACGACATCGGCGGTTTCCACAACATCATTGAAAGGGCGGCCCAGCGCTTCCAAATCCCGATGCCTTCGCATCAACAGGACTGTTTCTTATATGACTTTAAGGAACCCTTCAAGAAGACCGTCCGGGCAATTCCGATAATAGATTATATTTGGGACCAGGGCATAAAGATAATGCAGAACCCTTCATCAATGCCACCGGTTCTACCACGCCTGGACAAGAAGTATAAAGCTCCGGACACTGCTCCGGTTTGTCTTACAGGCCATCCAAAGCCGGACTCGGTTATCACTCAGGCTGCGCAGAGGAGGTCAAACAACCCAGCTGCGCTGTTGACAGCTCCGCCGGATAAAGAAGGGCGACGTATGGATAACATAGGGAAACGTTTCTCCTCTATGTCAGCCTTGACAGTGCGTGCCTCCAACGCTACTGCACTATTGGGACGGTACAACCGACAAATGTGGGCGGACATTGCCCCATATCTAGCGGATTTGCCCTCTGACTTAAAAGAAGAGGCAAAGAAGATTCTGTTGGAGGGTGAGCGATCTGCCACGGAACTGATAGACTGTGCAATGGATATTGCTTCCACAGGCTTTAGACAGCTGGCTGGTGCGGCTGCTCTCCGGCGCCAGGGTTGGCTCAAGGCAACTTCTTTCAGGCCGGAGGTCCAGACAAAAGTCCTGGACATGCCTTATGATGGCCAGTTTCTATTCGGTTCTCTTATTGACGAGGCATTGCAAGGTATCAAAAAAGATACAGACACTGCCAGAGCCCTGGGGTCTCTGCAATCTCGGAACCCTTCCTTTCGTGGGTCAAGAGGAAGAGGCCAGACTTCCTCCAGAGGAGACTTTCAACAGCGTTCCTCTTTCTCCTCTTCCCAGCAGTACCGTCCACAATCTCAGCAGCGACAACAGTCGTCTTACCACAAAACTTCCTTTCGTAACAGAGGAGGAAGACAAAAAGGTGCCGCGCGGCGGCAATGACTTCCAGATGCAGCCGGGCTCAAACTTGTCTCCACCCTACAAGATTGGCGGAAAAATCTCCCATTTTCTCAAAAATTGGCAAACGATAACTACGGACCGATGGGTCCTTCAATTAATACAATTCGGCCATTCCCTGGAATTCACACAAATTCCTCCTCAAACTCCTCCCCGCCAAAGGGCTCACAAAAACCTACGCCCATTACTCCAAGAAATAAAGATTATGCTTCTAAAGGGAGCTATAGAAAAAGTTCCCCTCAGCCAACGAGGGAGAGGGTTCTACTCCCATTTCTTTCTCATCCGAAAGAAAGAGAAGAAATGGAGACCCATATTGGACCTCAGAAATCTCAACAAATTTCTGAAAAAACAGTCGTTTCGAATGATTACCATACAGGAGGTTTTGCATTTACTCAACGCAAACGACTACATGGTGTCGGTGGACCTTCAAGACGCCTATTTTCATGTCCCAATACACCGCAACCACAAGAAGTTCCTGCGTTTCATGGTGGCGGGCAGGCATTACCAGTTTCGGGTTCTGCCATTTGGGCTCAAATCGGCGCCACGCATTTTCACCAAATGCCTAGCACCAGTGGCGGCGTACCTACGCCGGTTCCACCACCAAGTCTTCCCGTATTTAGACGACTGGCTTATCAAGTCCCCATCACAAGAAGGCGTGATAAGTTCTTCCAACGCTTGTCTGACACTCTTCGAGTCACTGGGGCTCACTCTCAACCACGACAAATCTGTCCTGCAACCATCCCAATGCATGCAATTTTTGGGAGCCACACTAGACACCATCCACAGGAAATCATTCCCGTCACAGGAACGCCAGGACAAACTTCAATCTCTGGCACTCCAGGTAATGACAAGAAAGACACTCTCGGTGCGCCTCTTCAAATCCCTCCTCGGGATGATGTCTTCCTGCATTCTTTTAATCCCACATTGCCGCTTGCGGATGCGACCCCTACAAGAGGCTCTGTCGAACCAGTGGATCCAGTGTACAGGGTCTTTCGACGACGTCATCCAAGTAACCCCGGCGATCAAACAGGCTCTGCAATGGTGGGTTTGCCCCAAGAACCTTTCGCAAGGCTTGCCTTTCTTGCTTCCTGCTACTCCTCATATAATCACCACGGACGCTTCCTTAGAAGGCTGGGGAGCTTTCCTTCAGGAGCTACAGATAAGCGGAAAGTGGTCCCTTTCGGAAAAAATGCTTCATATCAACCTTTTAGAGCTCCGAGCAGTCTACCTAGCTCTAGTGGCTTTCCTCCCGAGGATAAAGAACTCAGTAGTGCTTGTCCGGACAGACAACACCACGACAATGCACTACCTGAACAAGCAGGGAGGGACTCGTTCACTGACACTTTCGCGCGAATCGCAGAAAATCTGGAACTGGCTGCTCCGCCACAACATCTCTCTCCGAGCAGATTATGTTCCAGGCACCCACAATGTGTTGGCAGATTATCTAAGCAGGAGGCAGGCAGCGTGCCACGAGTGGGAGCTGGATCAGCAGGTCCTCAACAATATCTTCGCCCAATGGGGCACACCTCAGCTGGACCTATTCGCCACCCAACGCAACGCCAAATGCCAATACTTTGCAAGCTGGCATCCCCAACCAGGATCCCTGGGGAATGCCTTTTCGATAGCATGGTGCAACGTCTTTGCATACGCCTTTCCGCCATTTCCCCTGATCCCCAGGGTACTACGGAAGATGAAGGCGGAGCCTTGCACTTTGATATTGGTAGCCCCAGCTTGGCCACGCCAACACTGGTTCTCGGAACTTCACCTCCTCTCCCAGGAACCTCCGATCAGGCTGAAAACGTTTCCATCTCTTCTGACGCTCAGCGATCAGCAGATTCAACATCCGGATCTAGCCTCTCTCAGGTTATCAGCTTGGCTCCTGAGTTCAGAGAGTTTCGGGGCCTAGACATTCCTCCAGACTGCAGGCGAATTCTAGCTCGGGCTCGAGCAGATAGTACCAACAAGACCTATTCACTCAAGTGGAAAAGATTCTGTATCTGGTGTAAGACGAATAAGTTGCATCCTTTCTCTTCCACCCCAGGACAAGTCTTACCCTACCTTTTACATCTAGCAGAATCTGGTCTTGCTCATGCCTCCATTAAAGTTCACCTAGCTGCAATCTCACGTTTCAGAAGATCTTCTTCCGGCCCCTCTTTATGGTCTCATAGACTCATCAAGCAATTCATGAAAGGACTGTTTCGCACATTCCCTCCAGTAAAGCCTGTTCCACCGGCCTGGCACCTTAACATAGTTCTAGCTCAACTAATGAAGCACCCGTTTGAGCCCATCCACAGAGCTGACCTTAAATTTGTTTCCTGGAAGGTGGCACTTCTACTAGCTCTTACCTCGGCAAGGCGAGTGGGAGAGCTCCAAGCATTCTCTATCCAGGACCCATTCCTGCAATTCAAAAAGGATAGAGTCCTTCTCCGCACAAATCCAGCTTTCATCCCCAAGGTTCCATCTCACTTCCACCTCAACGAACCTATTGTTTTACAATCATTCTTCCCAAATCCACAAACAGTGGCGGAACGAACTCTACATTCACTAGACATTCAACGTTGCTTGAAATTTTACATTGAGAGAACGAAATCTTTTCGAAAATCAAATCAGCTATTCATAGCCTACAGCAGACCTCGACGAGGGCTTCCGCTCACAAAACAGAGCATTTCCCGCTGGATTTCTTCGGCCATTTCTTTCTGTCACCAACAGGCAGGACGTCCGTTGAGAACAACGGTCCGTGCCCACTCCACAAGGGCCATGTCTACTTCCATGGCTCTTTTTGCTGGGGTGCCCATTGTGGACATTTGTAGAGCGGCCACATGGAAGACGCCGCATACCTTCACCAAGCATTACTGCCTGGATGCGGAGATCATGAAGGATGCGTCAGTGGGTCAAGCGGTACTACGTCATCTTTTTAAATAGAGGTGAGCCCTTTCTTTCATCCCACCATCCTCAGTTTATGCACATTTCGCACTATAATGTATGCTTTACTTATTCATTGCTTTACGGTAGCACTGTTGTTTATCTCGGATAGATGTGGTTATCTAATACCTGTATGTTATCCATATCTTTCGAAATGTGCTTTTTCACTGCTTGCTACTCTGATTCAGGCATGTGAATCTATGAAAGATACCCTAATACTGGATAAGGAACGCGTTACTTACCTGTAACTGCGGTTATCCAGTATTGGTATCTTTCATAGATTCACATGCAACCCACCCGCCTCCCCTGGAAGGGCTCTCTCGGATCTCTCAGTATACAGCTGCTTAGCACTGTGCTCACGAAAATCTGAGGGACTAGAGCTCCTACCAGGAAGGTTCTAGAGGGTGGTGTTAGCTGATTGGCTCTGGCCAAAATTTGGTCCTTTTTACATAAGGACGTGGATAGCTTACTAAGCTAAGGCCTCTGAGGCCTATGACTGTCTTATGTCTTCTGGACATTACTTTGTTATTTACCGGTGACTCCCATTCCCGACGACGGGGAATGATTCAGGCATGTGAATCTATGAAAGATACCAATACTGGATAACCGCAGTTACAGGTAAGTAACGCGTTCCTTCGGAAGGCGTGTGTACGGTTTGGTCGGAAATATTGACAGGTCCGTGTCGGGTAGAACGTTTTCTGGCCGAAATCGGAATCAACCCCTAATTGTTTAATGGGATCACAAGCGGCAGACTGCGACAATGGGGGCAAATCTATACTGTAAGAAAAGCTTCTTACTTCCATCAATTGCAGAAATGACAAGTAAAAGAAAAGTTCAGCTGGCATAGAAGTTTATTCATCTTCATATCTCGAAGTACAAACATTAATGCCTCAACGTTTACCTAACGCTCACCACCACCCGAGTTCCCGTGTTCAAAACATCACACTCCGCGTGGTCTCCACGAGCAAGATACAAGATTGCTCGTGGACACCACGCGCCATGAACCGGATATCAAGCCACGCGTTATAATACGTATACAACACATCTCCCCCCTTTTATTTCTTTATTTTTTTATTTAATAAACTAATCCATAATATAATCTTTAAATCTTCCTGGACAATGGTGTTCACGTTTTCCCCTAAAAGAATCCCTTCCCCAATGAGAACAACCTGGTTGTTGGTCATACTTCACTTCATTGTGCTCATTGTCCAATCGTGTGTCATTCGAAACATTCCTAAATGAAACGTCATTGCTTACATCATCTAAACACATGTCATTGGATACATTCCCAGATGGTTGTGTAGGACCCTTAAATACAGATACTCTGTTCAAATTCCAAACACTTCCACCCTCTATTCTCACAGCATTACTGAAAACTTGTACAACCTTTTTTGGATCTGACCAGCTTTGGGAGCCCTTAAGAACATTCTCTTTCTTCTTTATGCGAACTAGATCACCAACTCCAATTCCTTGTGTGCTCATTGAACCTCGCTTCTGGTCCATAACATCTTTCATTTTTTTTTTATACTCATTGACCCTTTGTCTGACTATATCGTAATCAATAGCAATCAACTTCTTGTCATCCATACCTTTCTTTAACCACCACGGAACCAAACAGGTACTGGGTTTCCGTCCTCTCAAAAGCTCAAATGGACTGATTAAAGTTACCGAGTTCGGAGACGTCCTATATGCTAGTAGCATGGACTGTAAGGCATTGCTCCAATTAAGACCACCCTTAATAGCAAGTTGAATTGCTTCCTTCACCACACGATTAAAATGTTCCACCTGACCATTTGACTCTGGATGGAATACTGAAATTCTCCGATGAGTTATGCCACATTTCTTAAAAAATGACTCCATTTCTCTGCTAATAAACTGGGGACCATTGTCTGTGACAATCTCCTGTGGAATGCCTTCCCTACAAAAAATGCTATCAAGGAATTTAATAACACTCTGTGACGTAACTTCCTTGACCATCTTGATTTCAGGCCACTTTGAAAAATAATCAATTAAAACAATTCCAAAACATTTATCCTTGGGCAAAACATGAAATGGACCAATAATGTCGAGCCCTAGTTTCCTCCATGGCCCAACAGGATACTCCACAGGACAAGATTCAACTCTTAGAGGCACCGCAGATTTATCACTATTTGAACATTTGTCACAATTTCGTACAAAATGTTCAACAGCTGAATCAATACCAGGCCACCAAAATGCTTCCCTTATTCGCCTTCTAGTAAACGAAACTCCTAAATGACCCTCCTGACCAATATCCATAATGGTATTCCTAAGAGAAAAAGGAGGAATTATCCTGTCCATTCTCATAACCAATCCGTTCTCAATGGCTAACTCATCATGAACCTTGGAATAGCTCATCATATCACCTGATAATTTCCTTACTGCCGGCCATCCTTGCACAATGTAATTCTTAACATTGTTCAATTCACTATCGTTTCTCATTGCCTCCATCCAAACATTCTCATCTTGACATGCCTTATCACCATGTATGAAGTTGATATCATGTGTCGTGAAAGCAACCTCACAATCATCCTCCTGATAATCCTTGTCGCTATCCAGAGGTAACCAAGACATACAATCCGCATGCATATTCGCTTTCCCCTGGACATATTCAATGTGAAAACGAAAAGATTGTAGTCTTGATGACAGTCTAGCTAGTCGTGCAGACATGGATCTACCACCACCAGGGGACATTAGGAAAACTAATGGTTTGTGATCGGTTTTTATTATGAAATCAGTCCCCCACAAGAAACTCCTAAAATGCTCTGCTCCCCATACGCAAGCAAGTAACTCTCTTTCAATGACTGAGTAGTTCCTCTCTGCATCCCTCAAAACCCTGGACGCATATGCTACAATCCACTCACTGGAATTATCTTTCTGTAATAAGACACCACCTAGACCTAGATTACTTGCATCAACCATTACTATGCATTCCTTCCCTGGAACGAACGGTCTTAAACAAGGTGCATTAACTATAAATTCCTTCAATTTCCCAAAAGCCTCAGTCATGTCACTTGTCCACCCAAACTTTGCATTTTTTTTTAACAGACACCTGAACGGTTCAGTCTTCATGGAATAATTAGGAATAAATTTAGCATAAAATTCAATCAATCCAAGAAAAGCAACCAACTGTTCTTTCGAGGTCGGTAGAGGAGCATTAGTAATGCTCTCAATGTGCTTATGTTTTGGTTTAATCCCCTTTCCACTGATCGTGTGTCCTAAATATTCTACTTCCTTTGCTTTTATTTTGCATTTATCTAACCGAAGAGTGAGGCCCTTTTTTGCTAAAGCTGCAATGACGTTATGCAAATTCTTATCATGTTCCTCATCATTTTTCCCATAAACCAAAATATCATCTTGGAAAGCGATGGCCCCTGATATCCCTTCCAGAGTTTCTTTCATCAGCCTCTGGAAAACAGAGGCAGCACTAGCCAACCCAAATGGCATGCGACGATATCCCATCCTCGTCGCCAATGTAAGAAAAGCTTCTTACTTCCATCAATTGCAGAAATGACAAGTAAAAGAAAAGTTCAGCTGGCATAGAAGTTTATTCATCTTCATATCTCGAAGTACAAACATTAATGCCTCAACGTTTACCTAACGCTCACCACCACCCGAGTTCCCGTGTTCAAAACATCACACTCCGCGTGGTCTCCACGAGCAAGATACAAGATTGCTCGTGGACACCACGCGCCATGAACCGGATATCAAGCCACGCGTTATAATATGTATACAACATATACCTCTGTAGTCGGCCCACCAAAACCAGATCCTTTGGTGCTTCTGTGGGCACCCCCCTCGCTTGAAACACTACAACCTCTGCAGACAAGCATCTGTCCAGTGCTGTTTTCCAGTTGGTGATGCTGGGTGGGGAGGGGTCCTTCCAATGCTGTGCTATGTCGCGCTTAGCTAAGACAGATGACACATTTTTTATTTGATGTCGGTAGGTAAGGGTTTTAAATTTTGACTGTGTTTCTCCCAGCCATTCATGATTAACATATAATCCCTACCAATAAAGACAATGGGCCTCATTTATGAGAAGTGACGCATCGCTGCGTGAAAGCAGAGATGCGTCACTTCTCAGTGCGCCCTCCATGCAACACCAATGATGCGTCATATTTATAATATGACACATCATGTCGCAAGGAAGGACAGATACGTCAGTATAACTGACGTATCTGTCAGCGCAAAAAGTGACACATTGCTGGAGTTGTGTCGGAAGCCTGACGCAACTCCAGCAATGTTCCTTTCACATGGGGCAAGCCCCATGTGAAAGGGCCTGCGTCACCCTTATGCCTGCCATGAGGCAGGCGTTAGGTTTTGACGCATTGGCGTTCTAGAAGTGGCGCAGCGAAATCTCATAGATTTTGCTGCGCCACTCCTACGACCTTTTCTTGCGGGGGTACGCCCACCCTGCATACATTATACCTGGTGCAGGTATAATGTAGCGCAGGGGTTTACGAAGTGACGCATCTACCTAGATGCGTCACTTCATAAATATGGCGCAACATGGCGCATGTTTTACGCCACTGGTGCGTCACAAAAAGTGACGCACCAGCGGCGCAAAAGTGACGCAGGGGCTCATAAATGAGCCCCAATGTGTGGTTCCTACACCTTGAAATCCACATTGTCTGATGTAATGTCCTGTATATTTATTTCCAAACTCGTATGATTTATTGTAATGTATAATGTCTGTGTGTGATGTGAAGCTCTCTGACACCCGTCATTAGGTGCTGTAAAATAATGACATTAAAAACAAGCATTTGCAATGCGAATGGTTTCGCATTTGTGAAAGTTAATGCTATTGTTGTTGTAAATTATATATATATATTTTTTTTGTAGTGTAGTGGATATGTATTGTTTTTAGAGGAATGTTGTGGTTTGAATTGTAAGTGTTAGTTGTGGAATTGTGTGGTGTTGAATTGTATGGTGTAGTGTATTTGTGGAGTGTATTTATGTGGTATGGTGAATTGTTAGTGGTGAGAGTTGCAAAGTAGATGGAAAGTAAGATTGCGATGGATAGATAGTTTGTGTATGAAGTGGTGAATAAAGTCTAGAGAGAGTACTAGAAATAGTATGTGAGAAAGAGAGTAAGAAGGGGAGAGAGGGTTATAGATGTTTAAAGAGGCTGCATTTGTGTACGCAGAAGAGACCGAAAGAAGAGGAGGAGAGTGTGTGTTTGCAGTTTGGGTTTTTCAAAACGTTATCGTAAAGAAACTGTGGGGAAAGATCTGAAGTGAACTAATATGAGAAACGCTAGATTATTGTGTGAGAGTCAGAGTGGCGTCAGAGAGAGTACGAGAGAGAGAGAGAGTAGTGTGAGAGGTATTTGGTGGCATGGGAGGAGACTTCCCTACATAAAGAAGAAATGATTGTGTTTTTCAGAAGATCAGGCATCTTTCAGTCCACTGGGCAAGGTATAGTAGACACGAGATGCTAACATTTACTGTGTTAAAGTCCACTGATAGGGAATGTACGCCACAATATTACAACATATGTACTGTTAGAAATGGGATCTCTGGTTGGCTAATGCTTGCGCCAAAGCCAGGCAGAGACCACCACTCTAGTCAGGGCGAGGGAGTTACACGTCAAAGATAACCTCTGCTCACCCCCTTGGTAGCTTGGCACGAGCAGTCAGGCTTATCCCGGTGGCAATGTGTAAAGCATTTGTGCACGCACACAGCAACAACATCCCAGGCACACTACAAAAGGAGCTCCACACATGGTTATATCAAAAATAGCCTTTGTATTCTCATAACACATTAGAATAGTAATCACATAATATACATGGTGCCACCTGGCACTAGGTCACATTTACAAGGGATTATATACACCTGACAGGGCCCACTGGTCCACTGTCAGAACCATCACAGAGTGAACTTAGTAAAAGCAAAATATACCCTAAACGTACAACCAGTAACCACTGGTAATCACTGTACTTAGCACCAGCCTCTAACATAAACTACATTGTGCACAGTACCACATTAGGCGCAAATTACATTCTGCGCCAACTTCACCAGCGTCAACACATTATGCAATCCTCTCATAAGTCTAAGCGCATTAGACCCTAACCTCCTAAGTATAACTCACATTAGGGGCATAAATCACAGTGGAGGATAACCGCCCAAGCATAAGCCATATTATGCAAATAACCTCATATATAAACAAGCATTGGCATAGCCAATAGGTCTCGCTTTTGGGACCTTATAAGTGTTTACCCATGAAACAGTTGATGTTGTTGCACCAAGGATATTGTGCTGCATAACTAAATACTTATAAGGCCCCAAAAGCGAGACCTATTGGCTATGCCAATGCTTGTTTTTATTGCAACTCATCTCGTGTACACCAAACGTCTCAGTTTGTGACGTTACTGCTACTACTATACTGATGGGGTTCACTCATGTAGCCAGTAACATTGGAACTCCAACAGTCGGTAGTGTATTCAAGGTGTCAGCTAGATATCCCAGTGGGAGATCACTGGGTTCTTAGGCCTAAAGGTAACACGTGTGCCAGCATTCATATGTGGTGTTGGCAGGATAAGCTTCAGCTCCCAAACGCAGTGTGCTACCATACAAGCACTGGGGCTCAAATGGATGACTTGCATCAGTCACACAGGGGTATTGATTAAATTATATCAATATCATTTCTCTGACCACTGTAGGTACCCAGTGCTTGACGCCTCATTTCGGAAGCATAATTTTTGCATTGAGATTCTACACCAGGTACACAAGAATTAAACTTTATATGGCATTCATTTAAGTTCACAAGAGAACACTTTAGTGCATGGGCTCTTCAAGCAATACCAGCGGATGGGGCACACCCTGGTTCCACGCTTTCCAGGTTTTACAGAAAGGCAAGCCTAGAGGCTGAATGGATGGTTTAAGTTGAGATTTCACAAAAGGAACTACAAAGTCATGCTATTCACATTACAAAGAGTAACTACTATGTTTAGATAGACATCAACAGAATGCCTCCTCTCAGAATTAAGTTGTCCGGCATAATTCCCATTCATTACAGCTCTGCGTCTCCATGCATACTGGCTTTGCTTCAACAGAATGAGCCTGTACCTTTAGGATTGGGCATCTCAACAATTATTTAGAAGCGGTTGGAACAAGCCAGAGAGAAGACTTTCTCCAAGAAGACTTCATGTTAACATGCCCTACACAGAGTTCTCAAATATCCCTTCCAACAGTGACATCTTTATTGAAAGAGAGAAAACAGTCAAGCACCAACATAAGCCAAATACAAAATCACCAGTACCCTAGACACCAAAACAGTATAAAAATTCAATATAGAGATTACCAGCTCAAAGACCATGCGGCTCATTAGTTCTTCTAGACACCATATTAAGCTTGGTAATGTATATTAAGGAAGTGGCATGCTAATGACAACAGGGAAAGTTGGTCATTTCCCCCCCACGCAATCACTGTTTGCGCAAACACCTAAATTGGTGCTGCTGAAAGCAATCTCCAACTAATATGACATATAGGCCACAAGTTTTGCACAGCACTGGAAATGCAGCATAGGTTATAGAAAAACGCCTACGTTCAGCTCAGATCTAGCTTCCTCATGTATTCCATAAGCTGTGTTTACAATGTTTAGTGCCAAGGACTGATTTTATTGTGCGAAGAACTGATACACGTCTGAAGCAAGGCTGTTCTGAATATCACACCATTGTGAAGGAGGCTGCATGAAGTACACCTAAGCTACTACTGCAGCTCCCACTTCTATATGAGATTATAATCTTTACGTTCTTCTCAAAGTAGTACATCAGACAAGAAAAGGAGGTAACTGTGTCTCAGTACAGTGAA
The DNA here is from genome assembly GCF_964204655.1 of Triturus cristatus. NCBI lineage: Eukaryota > Metazoa > Chordata > Amphibia > Caudata > Salamandridae > Triturus > Triturus cristatus. Next base: position 1,203,548,697 of record NC_140584.1, read on the forward strand.
GCAAACGCCTACTGTGCTATATCCTTGTTTACTACTCTGAAACTATATTATAGTAGGGAACAGCCACTTACATTACAGTTGGACACAATGATACTCATTACTCCTTTGCCCCAGGCCACATTTATTTACCTCCCCTTTATGATGCGAAGAAAAGAATCATTTCCTACAATGTTTTCAATGCAAGTGATTGGAATAGAGGAAGCTGGAGCACCACATTCTGACATATTTCGAAAAAAAGCACAGTAGACCAGACTTAAAAAGAATTTCTTTGCCTACCTATGAATATCCGCCACAATGTTCAAGTTCTCTTTACCATGCAACCAATTGTTTGCAACAAGAGCCCAATTTGACACACCAGTTTCCAGTAAACATAACTCAAAACCTTTTGGGACACCTCGTATCTTGTGTAGACTAGCTGCCCATAAAGTATAACCACCTTTCCTGTCTCACTAACATCACCTTATTCATCCAACTTCTTTGTTTCTTTGTCATGGATGAGAAGTCTGACCAGTAACTGTACAAGCCTCCTACTTCACCCAAATGAATGAAATAACTCTAATACATGCAAGGATAACAAAAAGCCCAAAATGGGAACAAGTTTTGTGCTTCATAAGTTTTTTCTTTTAAAATAAATAGGTGAATAAATACATGCAAATAGTTTAAGTAACTGTAAACACATCATCATCTCCAAGGTCTGTCTCATTATGGAGTGTGGAAGACGATGTTGTAGATCCTATTAAAAAAAAAAGAAAGAAACTAGTTTGTTGATAATCAGATAACAGCATGATGAACATTAAGCAAGTGGACTGATGATCCAGGCAACCAGTGAATCCACCAGCAACCATACCAATCTGCAAACAAGGTACTGTACTTAGCTTAGCTTTTCTTGGGTCTAGCAATGTTTTTGTGCTCTTAAGTAGAAGACTGACTGCAGGTTCCGAGAGGGCTCAGCAACGTCTCTGTTTGGATGTCTCCTAGTTTGATGGTCTGTCTTTTTGTGCATCGGGTTCCATGTATCACGTCATCAATCTCACTAGCAGACCATGCAAGCTTTTAGTATCAGAACACAACAAGAATTTTAATAGCAATGAGGTACCACAAATGTAACTCTCTGAACTAAAATGTCAGTTGGATTGCCTGGTTATTCAAAGCATTAGCTTCAGCTGACTGAAGCTGCAGAATCTATGCAAGTATGCAGTTCTTGTTCCAGTGATGCCCACTAAGCGTCACATTCTGCAATCTCCACAAACATTCATTTCAAACAGGTCAAAATATTTGAACATAAATCATATGAAAAGTGCAATGCAAAAAAGTCATGCCCAAAATCCAGCTATCTCGATGAAAAGTTTGCTTGTGCAAATCTGCAAAAACAAAAAAACAAACAATCACAGAAGTATCTATTTGCATGACTTGGTTCCCTACAGTATTTACTTCTATTGTGAAGAGTGAGGCTTTGGTTCACCTGAAATTAAAACTGATTCTTAACTAACATTTGGAACGCTTTCATGTAACAAATTACAATTGTGTTAACTCCTACTTCTAAATAGCCTTTAAAAGTCTTGACGAACAATTTACATGTTTTTAAAAAAACTTTTAACTAACTATTAATGTCTTCGGTTACAGGTATGAAGCACGTTCTAAAATTTAAATGTTTAAGGTTTTAACAAACGATCATCTATTTTAAAGGACCTGGATAAGCTTTACAATGTTATCTCCTCATATGATCTTCAAACACTATGGAAAAGCGGGTATTCGTTTTGTTTATTGCATTTCCAAGCATTTAAGTTTGCTACAAGCTAAACTGCAAATAGTAACATACGGCACTACTACAAGAGATTTTACTTCAAAAGTTCCGTTCGAATTCGAAAATCTTAACTAATGTATTAAAAGGCAACGTTTACAAATAGCAATGCTTCTATCCGATGCTACACATAATTACATAAGAAAAAAAAACCTATGTGGACGTGCCCATGCCTCATAATGCGACAGCACCCCAGCGAGATGACGTATGCACGCACTCGTAGATAAAAAATAATAATTTAAACAACAGCAAAAGCAATTTATATAAATGTAGTGACCCAGCAGCGGATAACAGCTTTCAGGCCCTCAAAAAATAGATAATCCATCAAAAAAACCCTGAAAGAAATACTTTATTTTAACGACTACGAGGCATGAAAGAGTAACAGAGTGGGTGGGGGGAAATCTTGAAGTGGGCAGGGGAGCAACGGAGGAGCTTAAGACCGAGGTTGCAGGGAGAGGGGGGAATAAAAAGAAAATAATAACAAGCAGCCGTGCGGCCGCGAAAATGAAAGTAATTGCGGTCAAGCGCACATGCACTGTAGCTCTAGGCTGGCCTGGTAGCACTTTTTGGAGCTCTCTCAATAAATCTCAATAAGTCTCGCCAGACCAGCGCATGCGCTGGGTCAGGCGAGACCTAAAAACCACGTTTAGAGGAATCAAAACAGGGTGCGTAAATCATACTACATGAATCACATTTCCTAGCACCACATAAATCACATTAGGGCCTAGCGCCCTATCACTCTCAGTCCCCCTGGCCAACTGGCCTTCTCAAACTGGGCTCAAACGCCCTGTGTCCAGAATGTCAGGACTGCTGCCTAGCAGCTGAATCCAATTGCGCCATTGCGCAAACCTAAACGGTGCAGCTGGCACTAAGTGCTGCGCAGCTGTGAAGGTATGGATCAAAGGAGTGCATCTCACTCCTAACTTCCAAAAAGACATGCCCCCAAAGCACTGTGGCCTAAGCGATGTAGCTGCCCACTACTTGCTGGGCAGCTGTGCCGATCAAATAAGGGCCGGGGCTCTCACTGGGCCCTTGGGACATTTTGCCAAACGTTGCAGCTGCCCGCGCCGGTGCAGCGCAGCTGTGAGTCATGGAAGGGGGCCCTGGCACGGCTGTGCCCTTGGGGCCCCACTGGGGCTCTCTAAACATCATGCCCCCAAAGTTGCAGCTGCCCCCTTGCAGGGGGGGGCAGCTGTAGAAATAGCCAGCATGTAGAAGCACGGGCCCTTCTGACCCACGGGACCCCCACTGGGGCCCTTAAAACAAATAGCCCCTCTTGGAGCGCACAGGAGCTTTAAACAAATCATGCCCCCAATGGAGCGCACTGGCGTGTGTGCCTTGAACAGGCACACAAGGGCACACAGGGAGCCCCCCCACTCACCGGGACACTGTACAGCGGACAAAGTTTCCTCTCTGTGGACTGCGGGCAGGACTGCGTCTCCGGGGCTCCCCTCTCTTCTCTTCGCTGGGAAGGCTCCGGCGGCACTTCCACTCTGGCGGAGGTGGCAGGCACCGACACAGTGCCTTGCGCCCCCCTGCGCCTCCATCACCACAGGCTGCGGGCTCCGGACTTCCGTGTCGCCTTCTCCCGGCCGGGGGAAAGCGGCAATGGCGTTGGCGAGGTCCCGCCCAGAGTCAGGCGGATGCGCCTGACTTCCGTTTGCAATCGGGCCGGCGGCGATGATAATTTCTTGTGGCAAAGTGCGGAGTGGTCTACCGCCACGGAAATGAAGCATAAGCGGGGTGGGCACCCACGAAACAGGCCAAATGCGGGGTGGGCACCCGCCATAAAAACCAAACATATAAGCGGGGTGGGCACCCACAATACATCGGACAGAGCGGGGGAATCCCTACGTCCGGATTCCCTCGACAAGGATCGCCACCCAGCACTGTAAAGGAAAAACAAAGCGCTCGGTAGGAAAAGAAACAAAGCGCTCACCAGGCGCTAGGGGCAGGCAATGGTCCTGCAGTCTGGAGTAAATCCAGCAGAAAGTTCCCATAGAGATCAAGGGCAATGCAGGGCCCAGGGAGGCAAGCCCTCCTGGCAGCCCCCCCTGGGTCCCAGTGATGGAGCGGGTAAAATGTTTTCTTTTTATATACCCAATCCATTTATATAAGTTTATATTAAAATAATTAATAATTAATTCTAATAACTAATTGATTGATGTGAAGGTACTAAACCAACCTTATTAACCAAGAGAATACACGTGGGAATGCATTTGCATGGCTAAAATTAATAAGTGAACTAAGTTGTATGCATATTAAAACGATAAATGTTGTTTGAGCAGTGTTAATGTGATTTGCGCTTAAATAAACCAGCATTAACGGCTTTCAATGTTGCATATGGCTAGATAAATGCATACACATAAGGGTATTAGCAAGGGAATAACACTGTTTTAATCATTTCTATGTATTAATTACGATTTTGTGTTTCTTTGCTTAAAGTTGACTATTCTGGCCTACCAAAAGATGGCCGCCGACTGAAACCTAACTAAAGTACATGACTTCGGGGACGCTAGGTGGCGCACTAGCGTATGGCAGCCTTCGTGTAGGGCTCCCGCAGTCCGGCGACAAATATCCGCATAAATATCCTGTAATAGGCAATATTTGGTGCTATAATTGCACACAGAGATCTAGTGCGTGACCCGACAACTGCTGGCCGAGTTTGATCGGTATTTACGCACTGCAGCGGGAGAGAGGCGCTCCGGAGGCTCCGGCGGACAGATCGGGTGAAGGAAGCGAGGTGCTTGGCCGGCCGCAGATCCCAGGCGAGGCCGAGGCGGTGGTTACGGCTGTAGGCCTCCAGGTCGAGTGCGGTGAGAGACGCGCCCTGAGGTACAAAACCGGTGGAAAAATCGGAGCACTGGGACTATGCAGAGGATACTCTTGGGGGTAGTAGCGATGAGGCTCCCCCCCCCTTAGAGTATCGGCCGAGATTGGCGGGCCGGGGGCTGGTGCTGGGGAGTGCCGAGGTTGCCCGGGATCTCCAAGGCCCTGAATTCTACTTGTTGGAGGCGTATATCATTTGGTGAGCAGTTTCCCTGCCTGACAGATTGGGGTGGTGAGTCTTCGATCCCCCCTCCATTACCAGAGGCAACAGTGCACGGAGGAGGCTCCCCACGGGGGGGTTGTGCATCGTCAGGGACCGCGGCGGGAGAGTGCGGAGGAGCTGCGCTGGCGGACTGGTGCCGTGGTGCCTAGGATCGAGGGGCGCTGGCGCTATCTTGGAGCTTCGCACTGCTTCAGGCGCGGATAGACTGTCGGTGACCGTCCTCCCCCAGGGAAGATTGCCACGGCCCGCACTGGCACTTTCGGGGGCGCTGATGTTGTGTGTTGGGCTGCGCTGGTGAGTGCGCACGTGGCCCTGTCCCCAGCCTCGATAGCGGGGATCGCGACTGTGGTGCATCGACCTATTGTGGGATTCCTTAGAGCCGCCTGAGGTGCTGGGAGAGCTACACAGGGCTCCATTACCTTGAACTGCTCGCACTGACCTGCTGGAGCTGGATGGCAGAGCCGGGAGGTTGAGAGAGGAGATCGGCGCCATGTTGGGCTAGGAGGTGGCTGCGTTCTTTCAGGTCCACTGTTGGCAACTGCAGAGTGCACTGTCCTGTGATTCGAAACCACTGTTTGCGAAGGGGTACGAAGCATTGCCTGGCTGGAGGACCTGCGACTTGAGACTGGGGGACGCATTGGAAGCCTATCATACGCTGCTATCGGAGCATCCTCTCCCCCTCCTACCGCTTCCTGCTGCTTGTACCATATTGGGCCTGCTGGCTGGGGACTTGGAGAGTGATCATCCTCAGGGTGCGATATACTGCACTGGCTGACGGGCAGGATGGGCAAGCCAGACACGAGACAGCCCAAGCTCACGTTTGATTCTACCAAGAAGACAACCAAACCTGGGGCGGTTCATCACAGCTCGGATGGAACGAGTGAAGCCGCGGGGGATCCACCAGACGCAGCGACTAACCTACATGATGTCTTGCGTGAGATGCGTCAAGGGTTTGCGGCGATTGCTGACAAAGTCGATAGGATGTCGTCACGAATGGATGCAGTGGTTCATAAATTGGATGCTCACGAGGAACGTCTGAAAGGAGCGGAACAGCGGATATCGGATTCGGAGGACACTATGACACAGCACGCTTCGCAGCTATACAGAATGGACAACCTGCTGCGAGTTATAGCGGCTAAAAACGAGGATTTGGAGGCGAGAAGTAGACGTAATAATGTCCGCATAGTAGGTATTCCGGAGACGACCAATATGGGCAAAATGGAGGAGTACGTTGAGAAGATGTTATTGGCGGCGATTGGTTCAGATGTTTTTTCTCCCCAATTTATAGTGGAAAGGGCGCATCGTGCCCTGGGCCCCAGACCAAAACCAGATACGGTCCCCAGGCCAATCATGGCCCGGCTGCTGAATTATCGGGATCGGGATGCGGCTTTGCGGGCGTCTCACAGCACGCACTCACTATCATATGATGGAAATTCCTTTACTCTGTACCCCGACTTCACTCCGATGGTACAAGAGGAGCGTAGGAAATTTCTAGCTGTAAAGGCCAAGCTGCGCAACTTGCAAATGGACTATGCATTGCTCTACCCGGCTCGTCTGAGAGTCACGTACCAGGGGAGACAAAAAATGTTCACGAATCCTCAGCAAGTGGAGGATTTTCTCAAACATTATAAGCGTGCTCACAGGCCTGCTGAGGGGGCGGAGAGAGAGCCGGATCCACTGCACGGGGAGATGGTGGATGGTGAACAGTGAGTGGGGTGCACACTGATCGCATACTGTGACTATGGTTTATACGAGTATGGGGCACGAGAGATGAGAATGGGGATTTCGGCTGTGAAAGACATTGCGCTGGAATCAGCATTCTGATTGTTCCTCAATTTTGTGAGCATGGGGAGGGGGGTGGAATTTTTGAGACCTCCGGAATATTGGATGCTCCTCCATATGTACTTTGTGTTTTCTCTTTTCTATTGTCTATTGATAGTATTGTTTGTTGATGCGATACCTCTGTTGCCTATGGTTATAGCGCCGGACACCCCTCTGGGTCACCAGGCCGGACTACGAGTCACATTGTGGGTTCGGCGATAATGAGGGGAATTAGTGGTGCCACCTAGATATGGTCCCCGAAGGGAGATACCCTAGAGTATCTTTGTTGTGTGGGGAGACTACTAGCCCTAGTTCTTGGGGCAATTGTGGGAGGGAAGGGGAGGGAACATGACTGGCAGGTTGGGGTTTGCTTCAGTGGGAGCGGGGAGGGTATACGGGGTTAGATGAAGGGACGGATGTTTGGAGTTTGTGCATGGGGGTGGAGACTTGGGACAGTTGAGGGGTTTTTGCCTACAGAAGAGGGTGGTGGGTGAAGTTTATTGGAATGCTGATTTGTTTGTTCATGAAAGTCCAATGCTGTGGTTGCTATGGCTACTTTTGATACGCCTACGGGTTCATGGGAAGGAGACCGTACTTTACGTTATGTGGCTATTTGGATTATGGGAATTTGATGGGTAATGGCCGACACTGAACGGAAGACGAAAATCACAGTCTTATCATGGAATGTGCGAGGGTTAAATGATGCAAGAAAGTGCAGGAGGGTAGTGGCCTATCTAGAGCAGCATCAGGTACAAATCGCATTATTGCAGGAAACGCATCTTAGTCCACGTTCTACTTATGCCTTGGCTAGCAAGTGGGCGGCGGTACGGAGTTTCTCTTCATATTCAGTGTATGCCAGGGGCACGGCAATTTTAATTAAAAAAACGGTGCCTTTTGTGAAACTAGGTGAGCATACGGATACAGAGGGGAGATTTGTCTTGTTATGGGGCAGGCTTGGCACTGACACAGTCACAATAGTAAACTGTTATGGTCCTAATGTAGATTCGCCCGCATTTTTTACACGGCTTTGGGGACTGATACTGAAGACGGGTTCAATGCATATTATATGGGGAGGAGACTTTAATGTTGCAATGGTCCCAGGATTGGACAGGTATGACGGCAGCCCTCAATACAATAAAAGTGCAAGGGATGCTTTAGAGGGTATACTGGAGGAAGGGGGACTGATAGATAGTTGGAGGTTCGTGCATGCTGGGCTTCGGGAGGGTACACACTTTACAGCCTACGCTAACACATGGGCCAGACTTGATTACTGTTTTCTGTTGCGCGGATTGGTGGTTAATTTAGGCAGAGTTACGCATTTATCGAGGTCTTATTCGGATCATTGTCCGGTTCTGGTTCAGATGTCAGTCCCGGGCTATGGTAGGGCCGTACAGACTTGGCGTATGCAATCCACGGCACTTTTGGATCCACTGTTTAAAACAGAATTGGGAGAGGAAATCGCAGAGTTTTTCCCTCGCAACAAAGGATCGGTAGATAGTGTGGATACCATCTGGGAGGCGTTTAAGGTGACGGTCAGAGGATACTACATTTCAAAGAGCTTTGGGGTACTGAGAGACATACGAGGGGCGCTTACGAAACTAGAGACAGAACTTAAGGAGCTGGAATCTAGGATGGCCCGGGAGCCGATGGACCCCATTCATAAGGAATATAGAGAAAGGCTCACGCAATATGAAAAGGAAGCAGATAGAGAGGCCAAATTCAGAGGTAAACATTGGCAGGTTCGAAGATACTGCGAGGGGGAGAGACCGGGTCGCGCCTTAGCAGAGATCGCTCGTCATCCGCGGTGCAACACACACGTACTGGAGATCCGTACATCGGAAGGTGTAACACATCAGGATACGAAGGGTATATTAGGCCTCTTCACTGCACATTATGAGGAGTTATATGCTGCACACCGCGCTGGGGAGGTCCTATTTGGGAATTTCCTGGATGATGTGGCACTATGCTGGCTGAGTGACGACCATAGGCAGTTCCTTGGAGCTCCGTTCGAAATTTATGAAATACGAGATGCATGGTCTGCCGGCGGAATTTTATAAATGTTATATTGATATAATGGCCCCAGTGCTCAAGGAGGTCTTTGAGGAGTCTTTGGAGGTGGGAATTTTGCCAGGGTCAATGAGGGAGGTGGTGATTACCTCTTTGCTGAAACCGGGTAAAGACCCTGCTGAATGCGATTCGTATAGACCGCTCTCTTTGATAAATTGTGACACTAAGATATTGGCGAAGGTGCTTGCCACTAGGCTCTCCCTACTTATGACTAAGATAGCCCTTCCGGATCAGGCTGGGTTTGTCCCCGGGAGATCTACGGCCAGTAATTTGCGAACCCTATTCTCTCTGATTCACACAATAGCGCCAGAACTACCTGTAGCTGCCATATTCCTTGATGCCACCAAAGCATTGGATTCGGTCGAATGGAGCTACCTGTTTGCCATTTTGTACAGGATGGGGTTCCCAAAAATATTCGTGGCATGGATAAAGTTGCTTTACACTGAACCAATGGCGAGAGTACTAATTAATGGTGAGCTGTCGGACCCGATTTCCCTAACCAGAGGTACCAGACAGGGGTGCCCATTGTCCCCATTACTATTCGCGATTGCGATTGAACCTTTAGCATGCCGTATCCGACAGCTGCACAAACAAAGTGCTTTTAAATGTTTCCAACGTCAGATAGATGTGTCCCTCTATGCAGATGACTTAACGCTGTATGTGGTAGATCCGCAGACTAACCTCAATCCGCTGCTCAGGGAATTTTTGGTGTTCGGTCGATTGTCTGGTATACAAATCAATTGGAAGAAATCACAGTTTTTTCCCCTGACTCCTGCGGTGGCCCGATTTTCATTGGACTATCCGCTTGAATGATGTGACTCGGATCTCCGTTATTTAGGGATCCAGATATCAAAGGTGAGGGAGGAGACGTTACGATTGAATTATGGCATTGCCATCACTAAACTGGCAGAGGATGTAACACTGTGGATTTCTTTACCTTTTACCATGGCTGGTAGGGCTTCACTAATTAAAATGGTGGTTTTACCTCGTTTTTTATACTTGTTCCAGAACATCCCGTACTATCCGGGTGCGTTTTTTTTTCGGACGCTCCGTTCTGAGCTGTTAAGGCTGTTCTGGGCTGGTAAGCAACCTAGATTGGCGTGGTCAATTATTACCCAGCCATATATTAGCGGTGGATTTGATGTCCCCGATTTTCTAGCTTATTATCTGAGTGCTCAAGCCCATTTCGCATACCATTGGTTTGCGCCTACGCCATTCATGCCGCAGCTGGCTGTGGAGGACTGGATAGCTCGACCTCTGCCACTGAAGGGCATTATTCAGGGCCCAGTAAGTGCGATAGAGACGCCGGCTACTATGGTGTCATGCACGATAGATGCGTGGCAGCGGATCCTACGCAGAATCACAATTAATTTCCTGTATGCACCGACTTAGCCGCTAGTTTACCATCCGAGTCTATCCTTGTTGCAGGAAGGGGGGTTCCAGGGGATGTGCGCTAAGATGAAAATCCGCTACTGGGGCGATCTGTTTGTGAATGGTCAGTTCAAGACGCGAGAACAATTGTTTCAGGGCTGTCGGCCTACACCGCTAGACATCTTTTACTATATCCGGCTGCGGCAGGGATTGAGGGCTATAATACCGCAGTTTCCGGAGGAACCTGAAATAGTACTGCCATTGCAAGTTCTGCTTACCTCTGCGGATGGAAGGCATCTAGTCTCTCACCTGTACCGTAGTATCCGAGAGCAAAGTGGGAGTGGAGAGTGTAGAGCGCTAAGGCAGTGGTGTGTTGATATAGGCAGGGACATAACGGAGGCACAGTGGGTGTATTGCTGTGAGCTCACTTCTAAGATCTCGGCCAGCTGTAGGCTTCGGATTATCCATTATAAATTTTTGCAGAGATTGTACTGCACGCCCGAAAGAAAGATGAGGCTCCATCTATCGAATAATGACAGATGTGAGCGCTGCCACTCGGAAGGGGCCGGTTTTTTACACTTGGCTTGGACGTGTCCAAGGGTGTCTGCTTACTGGACGCAGGTTCACACAGCACTAAAAGCAATGTTGGGCGAAACGATTGAACGTGACCCGCTCATGATGCTGCTGGGATATACTATGCAGGTACCCAAGGGGAATCGAAAATTTGGAAACATTGCACTTTTACTAGCGAAGCGACGGGTTGCATGTAGGTGGGGGAGGGGCCATGCACCGAAGTTTAAGGAGTGGATAGATGATTTACTATATTGCCAAGAACAGAACACGATATATGCTGACACACAACCATTGAGCAGTAGGGCCAGGGACATATGGGATCCGTTCAGAGAATACTTGGCAACCAATGCCAATTCGGATGGAGATGGAAATCGGGTAGCAGCGGCCACAGGCCCTGCAGATATCACAACTGCTTAGGTGCGGCTCTTTAAGGATTTGCTGTGGTGCTGAGTCGGTTTAGCTGGGATTGTGGTACAGTGATGAGATGCTCTATCAGAAGGCGGTACTATGACTATTGCAGCGCTGAAGGTGAGCGGGTGGTGGATAGTCTGTTTGCAGGGCAAGGGATATGACGTGGGATTTCTAGGGGGTTGTTGACCTGGTGTAAATATCTCACTCTGTGACATAGCAGATAGACCACAGGGATGGGAGGCGCATTCTGCACTGCAGGTATGCTTGACTGTCTCCTCGGCTTATGGCCCTTTCTTGCTGCTTATTGTCATGACCTCTGGGGCGGGGGTTCCTCATGTTCGAAGGGTCTATCGGGTTTATGAACCTGTTATGTAGGTGACTACAGCTGTATGCCCGGCAGGACTATGACAAGCACGGTTTTTCTGTTTAGCATTAGGATTCTGGACATCCATACCCCAAGATTACCTTCGCTGTTGCTATCCAGGGTAAGGGCAAATAAGGGAAACGAAAAAAAAACTTCATGGACCTTGAACTGTTGTGTCTCACGCAGGGATGGCAAACAGGAGGTGTTACGGAACCTTGCCGCCGGACCTCCGGGTTGTCGGTCAAATGGCTGTGTATATATGCGAGTGTAACAGGTGGGTTTTATCTAATGCAGCCGGCCCGTGAGGTTGTAGGCGGGGTGATGTGATACTGTGTAATGCTACAATAAAGGCCTTTGAAATCCCCCCCCAAAAAAAGTACATGACTTCATTATTTGAACAATGGAGAAAGGCGCCTGCACTGACTTCGTTCGTGTCCCTTGTGTGACCTGTCAGACCATGCCCATGAAGACTACCCTGGGCGAGGTGCCAATGTCCCTGAACGTGAAGCAAATGTTGCAAATGGCAAAATGAACTATCGAACTCAACCGGTTACCAACGAACTGATACAATTTGTACCTGGGATTCGTCTTTCCCATACGTCTACTGTGGAACTTCTTCCACATGAGAAAATTTGAAAATGTTTCCTAATGTATTGAGATATATTTGAATTCAGCCAATCATTAGCCTGGGAATTGAGAAAATGTTACTGTTATATGTAAATTTTAGTATAAATATTAGTAGTCTAGAGAGGGAAGGGGCCACACTCTATGCTGCTGCTCTTCGCTAGAGACCACTTTGTGCCGAGCTATTGATGATCAGAGCTCCTTATGCTGACGGAAGAGGACGGAGACTTTAGAACTCTGATGAACTTTCTGAGGACCAGTTCTGACTTAGGAAACGACAATTAGCCAGAATAGGTAAATATGACAAAAGATAATATTGCATTATTAGGATTTAACCTGCATTTAAATTAGATAAAGAAAATCATTATTTGAATTACTGTGTCGGGTGATTATTTCTTGAAATGTTTATTGAGTAATTTGAGAGTTAAAAGCGTCATTAAATCAAATAACAACTAAATGATCCGATCGACCTCCGGATGGAGGAATTGTTAGGATAATTCAGTAGAAGTGGTTTCCTCTATCCAAGTGAACAGCTGTAGTTTGGGAGTTGATATCCCTCTGTAGGCACGGATAGTTTGAGAGAATGAATGTTGGTGTTATATCCCCACCAGCGTGTGATGTGTGTATGTGCGTGTGACTGAGAAATCATTCCGTCCGTGGAAGCAGGGGGAGATTTAGTAATCCGAACTGCACCAGTATTTCTGGTAGCTAGAGATGGTTTTTATTGTTTTGGTTTGATGATTTTGGCATGTATATAGCTTATCGATTATTGATTGGTATTGATATATGTGCTAACACTATATGTTGAAGTCGTATTGAGTTTTATGTTGTCTGTACGGCTTCTGGGAGGTAGGAAGTCGGGAATTGATGACAGTTCCGTAGTAGAGCAGAGGTAAGTGCTGCTCTCGGGAAAGACGGGATTGTAGTTGCCCGTAGGTACACGGGAGAAACGTGTGACAATTGAAGTTGCACGGCGCATTGTCTGGGTTCGATTCGGCAGCATCGTTGTGTGTTGCCATTAGTGAAACTCTCTGTGTGAGAAGTGTGAATGATAGCGAAGGGTTACCTGTGAAATTTTGGTCTTAGGTACCAGGAAACCAATTGGCATACCGATAACGCTTATCACTGAAAAGGTAGCAGGTGTTCTCTGAGCTTGTTAGAAGGACAAAGTAGAGGTAAGCGCTGCTTTGTTAACGTATGTTATAATTCTGTAGTAGGACAGACTGTTCGCTGTTCTCGGAAAAGGCAGGATTCTGTGTGAATGAACTATATTTTCTTGCGTGAAAGTGCGTGAATGAAATAGCATTCGGATTAATTGCGGAACTCTGGATTTATTTCTCAGGAGCACTGCGTTTCCAACTATGTGTCTTAAGTCTGGAGAAAACAGTTAATGGATGCTTGATAGAAGGGTGAAGTAGAGGGATGCCCTACTTTGCCAACGGACGTAACGATTCTGTAGTAGGGCAGAGGTAAGCGCTGCACTCGGGAAAACAGGATTCTCGTGGGAAAGGTCTTTGCTATTCTGTAGTTAGCGGAGCAGACAATGGAGATGTTTGTATGTTGTAACTAACAAGTATTGTAAAATTGAAACAAAGTCTACCGAGTAGTTTTGTAAAGGAGGGGTAGACTGGAGACAGGAGTCAGGAGCAGGAGCTGCTGCAGCGACTGCTGACCTCAGGAAGACCGCGCTGGGATTGGACAGCAAGTCAGAGACGTAGACGCTCCAGGATTGGTGTGTTAGTGTGAGTCGCGCAGGGATTGGAGATTGTGACAGTGACGTAGACGCGCCAGGATTGGTGCGTGAGTGAAAGTCGCGTTGCTATTGGACTAAAAAGATCGTACAGTTGCAGTAAAGACTAAAGGGTTCACGAAAGAAAAGAAAAGAAGATGTATTATCAATTACCCGAGAAAAAGAAAAAATCTTTGTTTAGCAAATTAAGAAATTGGTTTGTGAAAGACAAAGAGATTGTGACTAGGGAAGGACAGTTACTCCCTCCAGCGAAAACCCATGCATCCTTCATGGTTGCGAAATATGGGTACCATACTTGCATCTGGTTAGACAATTGGGCGAAGTATACAAAGGAAGACGGAGTTTTAGCATTTCCAGAAAATGGTTCCTTTAATTTGGCAATATTAAGGAACTTGCGGGAGAGGATGATGAGCTTAGATCCGCGACCTAGGCCCACGCAGTTTGAGGCGTTGACAGAGTGGGAAGACGAGATGCATGAGCGAGAAAAACAGAGAAATGGCAGTAGAAACCGATATATGTTCGGACGGCCAAATGATCGCGAAACTCATTGTGACCGAATGAGAAGGTGGCGAGATGCAAGTATGACTGAAGGATTGTTTCCAGTGAGAACTGCAGGGGAAAGTGAGGGAAGAAAATGCATAGAAACGAAAAATAATGTAGAAACCAGAAGGTACGGGGCAAACGAAACAGATGATGATGTCCTAGATGATGTGTTTTACAAAAGCCCACCTCCGTACAGGCAGGAATCAGAAACGCCAACCGCAGATACACCAGTGAGGGAGACTCTGAGAATCATTAAGACAGAAGATGTGACTCCGGAGGTAAAGAGAAGGAATTCTCTTAGGGAACGGGGAAAGGAAAATAGGGTAGAGAGTGAAAATTCCAGGGAACTAGCAAAAACCACATTAGAACTGACAGAGAAAATAAGAGAATTGACGAAAAATCTAGAAGCAGTTACAGTCCCTGTGACCATAGGTCCTGTTATGCCTATTTTTGAGAAGCAGAAAGACAGTGAGCACGGACTAACAGTCCCGTATGTGAACAATAGACAGGCAGAACAGCCCCTGATAAGAGCAAAGGAGAATTCCTGGAGACACACTATGAGTGAAGGTGAATTTTTTTTTTTTTTATTAAGCCAAAAAGAGAAGACAGAGAGACAAATACAAATCATAGCAGAAAATCCACAAATCAAGGCAGAATAGGTAGCATAAAACATCAACACAAAATCAGAATCAGCAAAAGCTTTTAGTCCCATTGAAGACAGTGCCAAATTCGTTCAGTTCTCATCTGTGAAGTAAGGCCCCTGGCCTTAACTAGGGCAATCTCTAGTTCAAATACCCCCCTTAGCAATTGCCAGAACTCTGCCAGCGTAGGTGGTTTAGTTTCAATCCAGACCCTAGCTATACAAAGGCGACAGCAGGCCATAATGATGGAGAATAAGGCTGCTGAAATTAAACCAGAATCTTCTATAAGCCCCAAGAGTATCTCTTTCTCAGAAATGACAATATTGATTCCTGAAAGATTACACAGCTCCTCAGCAATTTGTGACCAAAAGGTGGAAAGTACAGGACAAGTAATGAACATGTGTCTGATATCTGCAGCAAAAAGAGAGCATTTAGGGCACTGGGTTTTAGGTGTAATAGTAGACATGGCCCATTTAGAAATAATTTCCGGCGTGTAGTATAGAAGGAATAACATACGATGTTGCTGAAGTTTTAAGTTAATAGACGTAACTGAGGTATTGATAATCAGTAACGACCTATGCAGATCTGTTATAGTAATATTAGTTCCAAAATAGCGATTTAGTTTATCTGCACCCTGAGCAGCATCATCAACTGCGCCTATAATCAAATATTTGTATATTTTTCCTATACAGCCCCTGCCCCGAAGTTGCAGCAATGAATTAGCAGAGTCCCCTAGCACATTAATGCTCACTAAGCCTTCCCCGTTAATAAAAAAATCTCTAATTTGCAGAAACTTAAAGAAGGAGTGATTGGGAACCCCAAATTCCTCTCTCAAAGAAGAAAAAGATCTAAATCCATCCTGGTCGTATAATTGTCCTAACTGTATTATACCACAATTTTGCCAAATCTTCCAGGCGGAATCGTCAAATATAACCCCCAACCTGGGGTTCCCAGTTAAGTAAGTACTTGCATGCAAATCAGGAATGTTATACTGCTTTGAAATGTCCCGCCAAATCCAAACAGCGTGCCTCAATATCTTAAAGCGAACGCGTTTAAAATAATTCGGGTCGGTCATCTGAGAAAGTATAAACCTATACTCCGGCCCACATACCAACTGATACGCAATCAGCTTCTGACAAGTGCCATAGCCATCCATCAAGCTCTGCAGACGCGTAGCGAAAGCAGCCCAAAAATATAGTTTAAAATCCGGTAATCCCAGACCCCCTCTCTCGTAAGGAAGTTTAAGAAACTTAATAGCCCGCCTAGCCCTTTTAAATCCCCAGATAAAGCTGCCTATAATGCCTTCAAGTCGTTTAAAAAATGAAAGTGGAACCCGAAGGGGAATGCTTCTAAACAGATATAAAAACTTTGGAAGGATATTCATCTTAATGACGTTGCAACGCCCCCAGATAGTTAATGGTAATTGATGCCACTTACGAAGAACCGAAGCAACCTTCTTAAGTAATGGTTCATAGTTGATCTTTACAATTTCTTCCGTATGGCTAGTAAGATTAACTCCTAAATAAGTGGCGTTTTGAGTAACGCCCAAAATAGATGAGCGGGGGATTTGTACGATGTTAGTGATAGTTTGAGTTTTATTAGTATTGAGTTTATATCCTGAGATCAATCCAAAGCTCTGTGCTTCCAGGACAATCTCCCCCATCGCTTGAACCGGATCCGTTGTAAAAACAGCTATATCGTCCGCATAGGCGGTTATTTTAAGATATACTTGGTTATAAAAAACCGGGCTGATCTGCTGGTTCCGATTCAAATGTCGAATAAATGGTTCAATATAGATTGCGAAAAGCAAAGGAGAGAGGGGACATCCCTGTCGGGTGCCCCTCTGAATAGAAAAAAGATCCGAGGTCAGACCATTGAGCCAGATAACAGCCTGCGAGTTTTCATATATTTTTTGAATAGCCGAAACAAACTTACAACCAATCCCCACTTCCAACATTATAGCCCAGAGTGCTCCCCATTTGACTAGATCAAAAGCCTTCTCGGCATCCAACATTAGCATAGCTACATTGCCACCCAAAGATTGGGCGGCATCAAACACTGCAATAGCAGTATTAATATGTGTAGTAGTATCCCGCCCGGGGACAAACCCGTGCTGTTGGTCCGATACTATTGAATGTATAAATGGGGCGAGTCGGGAGGACAAAATCTTAGAAAAAATTTTTGCGTCGTGGTTGATAAGTGAGATTGGACGGTAAGAGCCTCTCTCAGCCTGAGGTTTTCCTTTTTTAAGAAACACGATTATATTAGTCAGCTTCCAAGACGGGGGAGCATCTCTACCATTCAAAATTTCATTCACCACCTTTAGTAAAACCGGGCCCAGAGTGCCTAGAAAAGTTCTATAGAACTCCAGAGGTAATACATCACCCCCAACAGCTTTCCCTTGGGGCAGAGCCTTAATTGCTTCCAATATTTCAGCTTCGTCCACATCCCTGTCCTTTGACAAAGTCGTGGAAGATTCTAAAACATTCAACCCACTCTCCTGTAGGTAAGTTGCCAACCCAGAATAATCACGGGGTGTGTCATCACTATATAAATCTAAATAAAATTTCCTAAATTGCTCCAAAATATCTATAGGTTGGGAATAAGTCAATCCATCCTCCCCAGTGATGCTCTTAATTAACGTGTGGGCCCTAGAATCCGCAAGCTGATAGGCTAACACCCGTCCAATCCTCTCTCCGTATTCGTACTGTCGTAGTCTTAATTCATGATATTGACTAGCAATTTTCTCCCTCAACGCGCGCGTGGTCTTTGCTCTCGCTATTACAAGTTGCTGATAAATAGCTTTTTAATATTGCTAGAGTATGGCGCTGTTCTAATTCCAAGCACTCCCTTCTCCCGGCTTCTGCAAGCCGTGCTCTAACCTTATTTTGACGAAATAGATACTGTTGGGTAATACCCCGAATGAATGCCTTAAGACTATCCCAGACCATAGACCATGGAGCAGTATGGGCATTAGTATCTATAAATTCCACAATCTGACCTTGCATAAGTTGAATATAGTCAAGGTTTTTAAGCAGAGTTTTAGGAAATGTAAAACCCCTCGCCTCAAACGATGTTTGGGATCCAAGAAATAATGAGACTAACAAAGGGTTGTGGTCTGACGTAATTTTTTGACAAACCTCAATGCTGGAACTTACTAGCCTAGATAGGTTGACAAACACCATGTCTATCCTAGAATATTGACGATGTGGTTGTGAAAAATATGTAAAACCGTTAGCTAATGGGTAAATTGCCCGCCATAGATCAGCCAGTTGATGTATACGCAAAAGACCTTTGATAGCCGCTCGGGTTGATACCATTCTTACCCGACCTAACACATTTGAAGAGTCTAGTTTCTGATCTAAAACGCAATTGAAATCTCCCATGAGCAAAAGTTCACCATCCCAACCCAGCAGCTCTGTGTTTAAAAAAGAGATATCCATAGGACAGTCGCTGTTCGGGCCATAAACCACACAAATTGTAATTTTGTGTCCAAGGACCAAGAGTTGCGCAATAACCCATCTCCCCCTTTTATCGCTAAGTGAGCGTAGTAAAGTATATTTTGTGTTGCGTGCTTGCAGAAGCGCAACCCTCGTATTGAAACCGTCTGGGAAGTACAAATTATCAACTCAAATCCCATTTGCTTAAAAAAATTACAGTCCTTGAAAGCCAAATGAGTCTCTGTTAGGGCAACAATCTGTGGTTGATATGCTTTAAGTTCCTCGGAGACTAATCGACGTTTAATAGATGAGTTCAGCCCAGCCACATTCCAACACATTATACGAACTCTGGGCATTTTCTAAAGAAAATTAATCTTAATCATACTCCTTCCATTCCACAATCTTGAAGCATAATTCCACTATAGATTTTAACACTCCTTTGGCTTGTTTTCATTTTTACCCCCCCTACCCCACCCCCTACCCCACCCCCCTACCCCTACCTGGACCCACCTCCCCAAAACCCTGTATCTATGAAAAGGAATCGCCCCTTAACCCAGCTGTCAATAAGACAGCAACTCACCCAGGCACACACCCCGCAAGGGAGAAGCCCCCCCCCTCCTCCAACCAGCAGTGTCTTATAAAAAAAAACCCCAGTGCAGTACTACACCCACCTTGCCATTCTAGATAAATCACAAAATAAATCACAATACATTAGTTATCAGGTTCCCAAAAGCATAGCATAGTATATAATTAAGCATACAGATACAAAGCAACAGCTAACGCCATTAAAGACCCCCCTATCATTTCTTAGGTAATTGTTGCCATCTAGATAAACTAATCTTTGCCTCTCGTTCATTGAAGAAAATATGTGAGCGTCCATCCTTGATCACTTTGAGCCGAGCTGGATCTTGTAGAAATACGGATGCACCAACAGCCTTGAAAGAGTCCATAAGCTGCCGTAACTGCCACCTTCTATCCATGGTTTGTTTGCAAAGATCAGAACGAACAAAAATAGATAGTGAATCGAACTGTACTGGGGTCATAGGTCGAGCTTTTAAAAAAATAGCCTGTCTCAGTAGAAAGTTCCCGATACACACCAAAAATGGACGAGGAAATTTTGAGGGCCGAGAGGGATTAGCCGTTGAGGGGAGCCGATGCGCTCTTTGGATCTGTGTGTCCATATCCCAATCAGCAAGATCAGGAAATATCTTAGAAAAGAGGTTAACGATAAAACCCCTAGCATCAGCGCCCTCCCTTCCTTCAGGTACCCCAAAAACCCTCAAGTTCTGACGTCTTTGACGATTTTCTATATCCTCGACCTTAGATTGCATTGTGTTCATCCATTGATCATGGACTTTGATTGAGGCACAGGCAGCAGCATTAGCCTCCTCCACTTCGGCAACCCGCTGTTGAAGGTCTAGTACTTCAGTGGTCAAGTTTGAAACCTTTGTAGCGACCTCCTCCAGTGCCGATTTAATCTCCTGTCTATCCGCTCTGGCCTGCTGAAAGTAGTGCTGTGTCTCCTCGTGCTGAGTTGCCAACACAGAGAGCACTGTAGTTAGAGTAGGTTCTGAAGACAAAGCTACCTTAGGATTTGAGACTTCGCCGGGATTAGGAGAGGTCTGCTGTTTCCCACTAATGCTGATTAAATCATGCCTTTCTTGTAGTATATCGATGGTTAGTGCCGGGTTTGATAGAAAAGGAATTTGAGTAATGGGAGTCAAGGAAGTCTCTGTGCTTTCCAGGCTAGTAAAGGGTGCTACACCATCAGCCGTATTGTCGCTATCTTGCGTCGTTGGGGCGTAACCTTCTCCCACCACTATCGGTTGCTCAATGGGGGTGGTAGGGGCAGATCTTGATCTCTCGGATCGTATTACCTGATACTGTAGAGAGAAGCAGAATGGTAGGAGGACCAATATTAGAACCACAGAGACTGACGGAACCAGGGAATGTAGAAAAATCAGTGGGTATAACTACAGACGAATTGAGCGAATGGCTGAAGGGCTTGCAGGGTAAAGAGAAAGAATCCCATACCATTGATGTGGCAAAATTACGGATGGTGTTAGAAGAATTGATAGTAGGGACCATCCCCACAGAAAAGCTGAAAAATGACCAAGATGAGGAACTATTGTTTTTGTGCAAAAGTGTCACCTGGAGAGCAAAGAATTTACATGACAGACTACCAGAAATAGCAAGTGAAATGGGAATTGACATGGACAAGGTAAAAGCTTTATAGAAGCCCTACCAAGTGGATTTCACAGAAAAAGACATTGAGAATCTGAACACTGCAGGACGAATAGGGCAGATTAGGGACATAATCACAGTGTTGAGGAAATGGGGAGATGTGGATAAATGGAAAAGCAGGTGGTATAGGAAGCGGGATGACACCTGAGACAGAACATTTCCAGCGTTTCCTGTGAGAGAAAAGGAAAAGGTGGTGACAGAGTTCCCTATGAGAGAGATTCCAGGAGGGGGATATGTGCATGTCCCATGGACCAGACAGGACATTTTGTCATTTACAAATGACTTCCCTCGATTACAGGAAAAGCCGGTCGAGTAGTACCGACAGGTAGACAGATTTGTTAAATTGTCAAAGGTGCTGTGGATTGATCTGAATAGTCTGTTTGATATAATAGTGCCAGCAGACTTGTGGGCAGAGTGCAAGATAGTCATAGATTGGCCAACAAAAGAATACCCGAGAGATCCCAAAACAGGAGCACCAGATCCGGAGGTAATGAAGAAATATGAGCAGGTCATGGTGTTTTTGAAAAACAAAGTGCCTCCCAAAGAAACAGACTGGGTTAAGATAGATCGAACACATCAAGAAGCGAAAGAATCAGTCCACGCTTACTATGAAAGGCTAATTTTAGCTTTCAAACAGTTCAGTGGGGATGACAGTCTGGGGGAAAAGGAGCTAAGTCATTTCGTGTACAGGTTTGTGTATGGTCTGCGCCCCGAGATTGGGGAAATGATTAAGCAGCACACCGTGGACTGGCAGAGCAAGAAAATAGATGAGATCCTAAGGCATGCTAAATACTTTAGCGATGAGATTGAGGCAAAGCAGCGAAAACTAAAAGAAAAGGCAATGTGGGCTCAAGTGAAAGTCGCAGAGAGACAGGAAGCTCAGCTGGTTGAACAAGCTAATAATCCAGGCATTAAACCGAGATTTGGCCCAGGAAAAGGGAAAGGTAATATAGAAGAAGCTAAAAAGAAGTTTCCATGCCACAATTGCGGAAGGTTAGGGCACTGGAAATCCGAGTGTAAATATCCACCAAGTACTAATAATGAAAATCCATCATTGAATCCACAGGTGCAGTGTGAGGGGAGTGGCCCACCACCGCAACAGCAGAAGTCTGTTAATCCACAGAATCAGGTGCCAAAACCGCCCTTACCGCAGAGCCGGAACACCCAGAGATATAGTAAAGAGACGGGATTCTACAATGAAGAACAGGTAAACAAACCGCAACGCGCGAGCGCTGTGTCACAATATTGGCTGCAAAATGACGAGAGTGAGTCAGAGGAGATTTATTGATGGTGCCGAAAAGAGGAAGCAGGTTGCGTACTTTGCGCATCTCTAGAAATAGATCAGACAGGACCATTTGTGGATGGGAAAATTAATGATGAAAACATTACTTTTCTAGTAGACACTGGAGCTGCGCGATCTACTGTCAGATCAGCAGACGTGAAAAATCTTCCTCTTTCGGATGAAACAATCCAAGTAGTTGGTGTATCAAACACCCAGATTAGAACATACCTTACTGAACCGGTAAAGGTCAAAATAGGGAAATTTTCAGACATGCACCGATTTGTGGTGTGTGACACCAGTCCTGTGACTCTGCTAGGTAGAGATTTGTCGTGCAAAATGAATTGCACCATATTCTGTACACCAGACGGAATAGCCTTTGAAACACCAGATGAGGATGTTCTGTATAAAATGACCATAGCTAACAGAGAGAGTGAGGTTACTGGAACCTATGCCATATTCAATCCAGATGAATTGCCCCCAGAATTGAAACAGACAGTGAAGGCAGCAGTCTGGGATTTCACTGGAGAAGATATAGGTCTGATGAGAAATGTAGACCCAGTGAAAATCACTGTCAAGGAAGGAGCAGTTTTCCCAAACATTCCACAATACAGACTGACACCCGAAATAATTGCAGGAGTAACACCTTTAATTGAGAAAATGATCCAGCAAGGAGTGTTAAGAGAAATATTGAGCAGTCCATGTAACTCACCTATAATGGGACTGAAAAAGCCTAGTGGGAAGTTTAGGATTGTGCAAGATTTGAGAAAGATTAACAAGATTGTTGTATCATGTTGTCCCATTGTTCCAAATCCATCAGTGATTTTGTATCAGATCCCTCATGATGCAGAATGGTACACAGTAATTGATTTGTGTCATGCTTTCTTTTCCATTCCGTTGCATCATGACAGCCAGCCGATTTTTGCATTTCGGTTTGGAGAGCGTATTTTGGCATGGTGCCGAATCCCACAGGGGTACACAGAGAGCCCCTCCATTTTCAATCAGTTGCTAAAGAAATCTCTGGAAAGTCTTACCATGCCTAAGAATTCAGTTTTGGTCCAATATATTGACGACCTATTAGTGGCGTCAAAGACACGTGAGGCCTGTGAAACAGACACCATTGTTTACTGAACCATTTGGCAGATGGAGGACTAAAGGTATCTCCGACAAAATTGCAATACTGTAAAAAAGAAGTACAATATTTGAGTCATACCATTGAAAAAGGGCTGAGCAAAGTAACCATAGACAGGATCAGAATCATTAGAGGAATGAGAGCTCCAATGACCCAAAGAGAGGTGAGAATGTTCCTAGGAATGGTTGGTTACTGTCGTCCGTGGATAAGTAACTTTTCCCTGATTGCCAAACCATTGGTGAAATTGACAAAAAGTGAGGTTAAAGACCCCCTTGAACTGAATAAAGAAGTATTGGCAGCATTCAAACAGTTAAAGAACAGTCTTTGTGAAGCCCCAGCTCTGGGAATGCCAGACCATGAGAAAGAATTTGAATTATACTGCAGTGAGAGAAACGGATGTGCACTCTCAGTGTTAATACAGAAACATGGAAGGCAAAGGAGACCAGTGGCATATTTCTCGTCAATGTTAGACCCAGTGGCGATAGGTCTGCCAGGATGTCTGAAAGCAGTGGCTGCTACATAACGAAGCCTAGAGCAGAGTGAGGGAATCGTGATGGGGTATCCAGTAAGAGTGTTTGTACCTCACAGTGTGGCGATCCTTTTAACAAGGAGTCGAACACAGTTCATGTCACATAGTCGGCTGACTAAGTATGAGAAGGTCATTCTAGGTGTAACCAATGTGAGTCTGGAGAGATGTGTGAATGTGAATCCAGCTACACTTTTGCCTGATGCAGAGAGAGTGGAGGTAAGAGAGGATGTTGATCATGATTGTCTGGATGTGCTTGATTACTGTACGAAACCTCGACCTGACATAAGAGATCTACCATTGCCAGAAAGTGATTATGTGTTTTTTGTGGATGGATCTTGTCTGAGAACAGATGAAGGAGTGTTGAGTGCAGCATACACAGTATGCACAGTTTCAGCGGTTATAGAAGCATCACTTTTGAAAGGAGTTAGATCCGCTCAAGTAGCAGAAATAGTGGCATTGACAAAGGCATGCAAAATTGGGAGGAATGTGAGAGTGACTGTGATGACTGATAGCCAGTATGGCATCGGAGTTGTCCACGACTTTGGCCAATTGTGGCTACAAAGAGGTTTCCTGACCTCAAGTGGAACTCCCATAAGGAATGCAGAAGTGGTTGGGAAATTGCTTGAGGCAATACAAATGCCCAAAGAACTGGCTTTGGTAAAATGTGCTGCTCATGGTCAAGGAAGTGATTACATCACTACCGGGAATCGTTTTGCAAATGACATGGCTCAGTATTGTGCCCGAAACCAATATTCTATTAATCGGTCAAAGGAAAGGGAAATGTTTTCTTGCTCCTTAATGTTTACTAACGTTGTGGGAACATGGGATGAAGTAAGACAGTTGCAGGATGAAGCAGGAGATGAAGAAATGAAGCAGTGGGTAAAAGCAGGTTGTGCACCCAGGGAGAAAGATCATGTGTGGGTCTATCGGGATGGAAGACCAGTAATGCCTGATAGCATGATGTCAACCATGGCACGGATGTATCATGGCCAAGGACATCTGGGAAGGGATGCCATGATAAGGGCTTTTAAGCAGACCTGGTACAATGCAAAATTCAGGTTGATAGCAGAAAGTCTCTGTCAAAGATGCCTGATATGTCAGCAGTACAATCCTGGAAGGAAAACTGTGGTGAGTCTAGGCACCATAGGACGGGAGGGAGGACCTTTCACCAGAATGCAAGTAGATTTCATTGAAATGCCCCCTTATAACAAGCTGAGGTATGTTTTGGTGGTAGTTTGTCTGTTCTCTAGGTGGGTGGAAGCATACCCAACCAGAAGAAATGATGGAATTACAGTGGCCAAGCTCTTGTTGAGGGAATTCATCCCAAGGTACGGGTTCCCAATAACCATAGAATCAGACAGAGGAGGACACTTTTACAATGAGATCATGAAACTGATTTGTGAAGCATTGGGTGTACAACAGAAACTGCATTGTGCCTACCGACCAGAGGCTTCTGGTGTGGTCGAGCAAATGAATGGTACCATCAAAAACAGAATAGGGAAAATGTGTTTAGCCACAGGAATGAAATAGCCTGATGTCTTGCCTCTAGTTTTGATGACCATAAGGTCTACTCCAGACAGAACTACAGGTTTAAGTCCCCACGAAATCATCATGGGACGCGCTATGAGACACGTGTTTGTACCAGTCAACAAGCTGATGACTATAACTGATGACATGATTTTGGATTACTGTAAAGGCCTGGCTGACGCAGTCCATTCTGTGTTTCACCAGGTTGGAGCGGATGCCACCACACTTGAAAAGAAACCAGCCCATGATTTGAGCCCAGGGGACTGGGTGAGAATAAAAGTCCACAGAAGAAGAAATTGCTTGGTTCCAAGGTGGGGAAGGCCAAGGCAAGTCATGTTGATTACAACAACTGCTGTGAAGTGTGCTGGACTGAAAAATTGGATACATGCGAGTCACACTTTAAGAGTTCCAAATCCAGCAGATAGCATTGGAAAAGAATATTTCGATGAATCAGAATCAAGTGATGATTCAGGCAATGAGAATATAAAGTCAAAAGAAAATCCTGAAAGGGGGGAAAAGGAGCCAAGACTAGTCCAGACTCCAAGGGAAGAAATTCTGAGGAAAAGATTGCAGATTTCAGATGGTTCAGATTCTGGAGGCGAACAAAACGCCAATGGTGAGCACAGAAAGAAGAAAAGAAAAGAATGTCCAGTCAGAAGTAACATTTACACCAAATGAGAGAGTAGAAGAAGTTCCACCTGAGAAAATATTGGAAGGAGAAGAAGGGACAGTCACAGAGAGAGAGGGACAGATTGCGGAAAAACCCCGAGGAGGTGTAGGGAACTGCAACACCCAGCTAGGTGAAGGGACGAGTAGTCAGCAGGAAAATTGCGTGCCGGAGACCCGAGGAGGGACAGAAGTAGGGCCAACACAAGAGGTGGAAAAAGAGACGGTTGAAAAAGCAAAACCAAACGAGACAGAATCTGAAGACAGTGAAACTGAAATACCAGAGGGTCGAGTTCTAAGAAAGAGAACTTGGATTGAGGAAAGAAACAGTAAAGACGGCAAAACAAGAAGGAATGCTAAAGGAGATCTTTGGCCAAACAAAATTAAGAGACTGAGATATCGATTGACACGAGTCAAACCCTCAGAAGCTGAACAAGTGAATGAAGTAACCAGTCAGCACAAAGAGAAAGAGGGAGAGACAGAAGTGTCTGAAGCAAACAAACGATCGAGAAAACCAAACCAGAAGTATAAGTCACCTGAATGGACGTACGTGGCACTGCCTGAACAAGGAGAAGAGGTAGATAGTCAAGGAAATCCAGAGGAGACTTTACTGAGAGTGGTAAAGGAAGAAGAAACAGAGGAAATCCTGAGAGTTATCCTATCCGATATCGGAGAAGAAGCGGAAGATCAGGAAATTCTGTATGTGGATGACGAGAAAGAAGTGAAAAACGACGAGAGGCCAAGCTGAGTAATCTCAAACAGGTCCTTGTAGAAATATAAAGGATTGAATAAGAAATTGAAGTATTTGGATCACCTGATAAGGTGTTAGTTCTTGTAGGAAAGCTACAAGAGGCAGAGTAGAAGAGGCTAAGTCAAAAGACACGGTTAATTTTAACAAGATGGCTAACATAGATGATAACAAGAGTAGATGTACCTTTATGAGAAGATGGTGCAAGACATGTTGTTGTTGTACAGGACTATTAATGCTTCTTTGGAGTGTACTCGCTCTTTTGATCTCTTTCAAAGTAACCTTAGATACACTAGAGGGACATACAGAGAATATGACTAACATAGTGAAAAGTTCACAAAAGGTAGTTCCATTTAGAACAAGCACTGAGCATATGCACAAGGATAGGTCAATAACTGATTTTTCTAGCAATGTTTTTTCAAAATTATTGTATGAATATGTAAAAACAATGGACGTAAGGGATTGCTATGTATGCATGCAGTTACCTGCCTCTGTTTCAGAACGGGTGACTTATCATCACCTCCCAGCAACTTATGGAATAACATGTAGCGTTTTAGCTAGTATATTTTATCAAGTAGGGAAATTAGAATATAATTTGTCTAATATAGATAATATTCTTGGACAATTGCCCATGAATAATGAATTGAATCCAGCTAAAGCTGCTAATGTATTAAGTGAGATTTTTATAGAAACTAAAGAACTAACTTTAGATTATATTTTTAAGAACAATTTAACTTGCAGTTTGAAGACAGAAGAGAAAACATTTTTGGATATGGTTGAAGAGAGGAGATTGAAAATACACAAGAATGCAGAAGGACATAAAGAAGGGGAAAACATTTGGGAAATAGATGGGAAAAGGGAGACAAAGGGTGATGCTAGACAAACAATAGCTATAGATTCACCACAGAAAGGCAAATTATGCATTATGAGGGAAAGATCCCAATATGATTATTATTATATAGGGACAAGTGAGTGTCATGATACATATTTTATTGCATCTGGATGGGGATTTAGAGGCGGAGAAGATCCAGTTTTCCCTGGACTGTACTATACTATATTTGTGGGAACAAGGCTTATTACGGGTTGCCCGACCATTGGTATGGCACATGTTATGTTGGCCTGATCTTTCCAAAGATCTTTCACATGGATAGAGTAGAAAATAGTGGACCAAATAACCTACTAATGCGTAGCAGGAGAGAAACCTGGTTAGAAATTGTAGGTGATATTTTTGGAGCCTTGATACCAGCAGTGGGAATATCTTTGAATGCAAATAATATTCGGAAGTTGTCCACCATAGTGGATCGCTTGTCAACAAGCACTGATGGAGGATTTCTCTTGGTAAACACTGAACTGGTTGCCATGCGTGCTATGATTATGCAAAATCGACTTGCCCTTGATATTTTATTGGCAAAAGAGGGTGGAGACTGTGGAATGCTGAAAGTTCAACATTGTTGCACTTACATTCCTGATGAAAGCAAGGATCTAAAAGTATATATTAAGAATATTACAGAATTGCATGATGAAATAAAACCACTGGAGGTTGAGAGTATCTGGACTAGAATTAGTAATAAGATGGCTGCTATTAAAGCTTTCTTAGGTAAATTAGGTAGTACTATATTAGGGAAAATATTATTTCCATTAACGTGTGTGATTTTCGTATTATTAATACTTAGATTAGGATGTATGTGTTGTAGACATAGAAGAAATAAAAAGAAGGTTAAATGAGAAATTTACAAAAAGAAGGAAAAGAAACAAGAAAGAGATTTTAATGAAATAGAATTGGAAGAATGGAAGGAGAGTATGTATGACAAAACCAAAAGAGAAGATGAAAAGGAAACAGAATTTTAATTGAGCAAGAAAACATTTCGAATTTCCGAAAAAGGGGAAATAAATTGATTTTTTGTGGGTTTTGTTTGTGGTGATAAAATCACCAAAGGGGGGATTGATGGAGCGGGTAAAATGTTTTCTTTTTATATACCCAATCCATTTATATAAGTTTATATTAAAATAATTAATAATTAATTCTAATAACTAATTGATTGATGTGAAGGTACTAAACCAACCTTATTAACCAAGAGAATACACGTGGGAATGCATTTGCATGGCTAAAATTAATAGGTGAACTAAGTTGTATGCATATTAAAACGATAAATGTTGTTTGAGCAGTGTTAATGTGATTTGTGCTTAAATAAACCAGCATTAACGGCTTTGAATGTTGCATATGGCTAGATAAATGCATACACATAAGGGTATTAGCAAGGGAATAACACTGTTTTAATCATTTCTATGTATTAATTACAATTTTGTTTTTCTTTGCTTAAAGTTGACTATTCTGGCCTACCAAAAGATGGCCGCCGACTGAAACCTAACTAAAGTACATGACTTCATCATTTGAACAATGGAGAAAGGCGCCTGCACTGACTTCGTTCGTGTCCCTTGTGTGACCTGTCAGACCATGCCCATGAAGACTACCCTGGGCGAGGTGCCAATGTCCCTGAACGTGAAGCAAATGTTGCAAATGGCAAAATGAACTATCGAACTCAACCGGTTACCAACAAACTGATACAATTTGTACCTGGGATTCGTCTTTCCCATACGTCTACTGTGGAACTTCTTCCACATGAGAAAATTTGAAAATGTTTCCTAATGTGTTGAGATATATTTGAATTCAGCCAATCATTAGCCTGGGAATTGAGAAAATGTTACTGTTATATGTAAATTTTAGTATAAATATTAGTAGTCTAGAGAGGGAAGGGGCCACACTCTATGCTGCTGCTCTTCGCTAGAGACCACTTTGTGCCGATCTATTGATGATCAGAGCTCCTTATGCTGACGGAAGAGGACGGAGTCTTTAGAACTCTGATGAACTTTCTGAGGACCAGTTCTGACTTAGGAAACGACAATTAGCCAGAATAGGTAAATATGACAAAAGATAATATTGCATTATTAGGATTTAACCGGCATTTAAATTAGATAAAGAAAATCATTATTTGAATTACTGTGTCGGGTGATTATTTCTTGAAATGTTTATTGAGTAATTTGAGAGTTAAAAGCGTCATTAAATCAAATAACAACTAAATGATCCGATCGACCTCCGGATGGAGGAACTATTAGGGTAATTCAGTAGAAGTGGTTTCCTCTATGCAAGTGAACAGCTGTAGTTTGGGATTTGATATCCCTCTGTAGGCACGGATAGTTTGAGAGAAAGAATGTTGGTGTTATGGGCCCCACCAGCATGTGATGTGTGTATGTGCGTGTGACTGAGAAATCATTCCGTCCGTGGAAGCAGGGGGAGATTTAGTAATCCGAACTGCACCACCAGCAGCAGCACGCCCGGTCAGGAAAAAATACAGCACACTGCACCTTTTCATGGGGTCACAGCCCCTATATTTATATCAGTAAATCCCTTTGTGTCACAGCACAGGGTTTTGGCATACCAGTCAGAACTGGTTTAGGGGAGATTTGGAGCACTTTGTTTTGTCCAGCTTCTCTCCCCTTTGTCAGGTGGGGGTCAGTGATCAGACACACCACAGAGGGCGGAGCCAGCATTGTGGAGGGAAGGCACAGCCCTATTCAGGTCCCAGGTGCAACTCCTCCCTCCCATCTGCATGCAGATCTCTCTATTCACCACTGGGCTGACTCATCCTGTCTCCCGGAGCCACCCACACCTCTCAGCTCCTGTCAACCACAAGCCAGACATGTAATTCACATCAGGCAGGCAGTACACAGAAATGCCAACTTCTAAAAGTGGCATTTCTCCACCAGTCACCTTTAATCTGCGCACACCATTGCGCAGAATTTATTCTCACGAGTTCATACATACTAAACTCGCCCATGCACTCCTCTCATACCAGGAATTACCATGGATACGCGCCCATGCACTCCTCTCATACCAGGAATTACCATGGATACACATATGCATTCCTACGGACGGGCAGGCCAATCTCACCACATGCACTCGGAGCGCGCACGCACTTTACACTGGGCCACAGTGCTAAAGTGCCCAGAGGCCTAAAATCCCTACCACTATGTCAGAGCTTAAGGCAAAAACTTCAGGGGTGAACCTGCCAAAAAGGGCCAAGTCCAACATGTACTATGAACAGAATCGCCTTTAACTATTTCGTATTTAGCTTACTTATCAGCATTTCATAACGTTATTGTGTGCACTGATAAAAAATTGCCAGTACAGCATTATGTTTCAGCTCGCAGTGTTGCTATTTTATTTCTGAGGTTGGTGGCCAAGCCCTTGGAATGCATACCCCCTGACCCCCTCCCTCTTCTGTTTACAGGAGGTCAGAGACGCCCCTGTCCCCTCCCTCTTCTGTTTACAGGAGGTCACAGACGCCCCTGGCCCCTCCCTCTTCTGTTTACAGGAGGTCAGAGACACCCCTGCCCCCTCCCTCTTCTGTTTACAGGAGGTCAGAGACGCCCAGCCCCTCTCCCTCTTCTGTTTACAGGATGTCAGAGATGCCCCTGGCCCCCTCCCTCTTCTGTTTACAGGAGGTCAGAGACGCCCCTGCCCCCTCCCTCTTCTGTTAACAGGAGGTCAGAGCCGCCCCTGCACCCTCCGTCTTCTGTTTACAGGAGGTCAGAGATGCCCCTGCTCCCTCCTTCTTCCATTTACAGGAGGTAAGAGACGCCCCTGCCCACTCCCTATTCTGTTTACAGCAGGTCAGAGATGCCCCTACCCCCTCCCTCTTCTGTTTACACGAGGTCAGAGCCACTCCTGCCCCCTCCGTCTTCTGTTTACAGGAGGTCAGAGACGCCCCTGCCCCCTCCTTCTTCCATGTACAGGAGGTCAGAAACGTCCCTTTCCCCTCCCTCTTCTGTTTACAGGAGATCAGACCCGCCCCTGCCCCCTCCGTCTTCTGTTTACAGGAGGTCAGAAATGCCTCTGCCCCTCCTTTTTCCGTTTACAGGAGGTCCGAGACGCCCCTGCCCACTCCCTCTTCTGTTTACAGGAGGTCAGAGCCGCACCTGCCCAGTCCCTCTTCTGTTTACAGGAGGTCAGAGCCGCCCCTGCCCCCTCACTCTTCTGTCTATAGGAGGTCAGAGATTGCCCCAGCCCCCTCCCTCTTCTGTTCACAGGAGGTCAGATACACCCCTGCCCCCTTCCTTTTCCCCAGCTGGGTACAGGTTCTCAGGCAGCTTCGCATAGTGCTGGGAGCGAGCCAGCAGCAGAGACAGATGTTAGAGTGATACGACCCTATAATTCCTTTCCTACTACTCGGTCTTAAATAACATTAAAACAAAGACAGAAAGAGGGAGACGGGATGGAGGGGGAGTGAGACGGGGTGGAGGGGGAGGGAGTCAATTAACCACAATTTTATTCTGCTGAATAATGCAATCAGCTCCTGCACTTCTTTGAAGCACTATGAATAACAGATGTCACTGTTAAGTAACCGGCCATGGAACTGGATGAAAGGCTGAGCTCCTTTACTGAAATTTGAACTCGTGGAGTTCAAATCACCACATATTTAAGCAATAAGTGATTACCTCACTGAGCCAGCCTGCTTATTTGAGTGTAGCCATCGGCTCAACATCCTGTCATTTTGGGCAAATTGCTTAATCTCCCTGTGCATATACCTACCTATGTGGGTGGGGGCAGTTCTCCTACTTGCACTAGGGCCCCGTGCAGCTTTGATAGATGCTGCAGTGCCCTCCTGTTTTGAGGTCTGCAAGAAGCGAAGAGAAGGCTTGTTGAATTCACCCCCATTCACCCGGCTAGTCCAGGCACACATGCCTGCATGGCGAGAATACTCTTTACTATTGTGTGGGCCTGGTCTTTGGTTTCCAGCACCTTCACATTGGTGCAGAGGACACTCGGGGAGGTAGAGAATGCAATGTTCCTGTTAGACCTGGCACCATTGGCGTGGGTCTCCCTTCCATTTTTTGCTGTTGCCTCATGTGTTTTTGCTGGTGTTAGATGATTTGGGCACTGTGCCACAGTGCTCCCTATGGTAAATTGATGTATGGATTAGTGACTCCATGATTGGCTGGTTTTGTTTACCTGTCAGACCCTAGTACAGTGCACTGAGTGTGCCCAGGGCTTGTAAATCAAATGCTGCTGGTGGGCTTGCAGCACTAGTGGTGCCACCCACAGAAGCAACCTGTAAAGTATGTCTAAGGCCTGTCATTGCAGAGCCTGTGTGCAATCTGGTACTGCCATGTTGACTGGCCAAGTACACCCACCTGCCAGTCCCTAAACCTTCCCTTTTCTTCATATCAGACACCCCTATTGTAGGCCAAAGGGCAGGGTGTATTGTAAGTGTAAGGTAGGACATGCCCTGGTGTGTGTGGCATGTCCTAATAGTGAATTACAGCCATTTTTGTTTTTCACTATTACCTGGCTACCTGTTCCCCATAGGCCAGAATGGGCAGTTTGATTATTACATCTTATAATCCTAACTGACTCAGGGAACTAGGTAGAAATTCGAGTTTAGTATGCCTGAACTCAGAATGATAAAATACATCTTTTAATTAAGTTGGTTTTAACATTCTGTGTTTGAAAATACCACTTTTAGTAAGTAGGTATTTTCTTGCCTAACTATCCAAGCCTGCCTCTGCGAGGTTGTGTATTCCTTGTCTGGAGTTTGAGTGACAGGGGCTGGGGGATTCCAGGAGACAGGGTGAGTCAGCACAGGGCTGAATAGAGAGATCTGCATGTAGATGGGTGGGAGGAGTTTGCACCTGGGACCTGAATAGGGCTGTGCCTGCCTTCCATAATGCTGGCTCCACCTCCTGTGGTGCGTCTGATGTCCCTGGCCTACACTGTGAAAGGAAAGAAGGAGTCTTGTCAACAAAGTGCTCCAGGACTGACCAGAACTGGTTTGGACTAGGCAAAGGCCTCTCTGCCTTCAGAGAACAAAGAGTAAATGAGTATAAAAGGGGAGACCTAGACCCCAGAACTTTAGATCACGTTGGTAAACAAGAAGAACCTTTGCTGAGGAGAGGAACCAGAGAAAGTGAGGAAGAGACTATCCCTAAGCTGAGTGCTGTTTTGGGGATTGGCCTGCAGTGGTTTCCTGACTGCCAAAGAAAGGAGAAAGGAACTTTGTGCTTTTCAAATCAACTTGTGAAGGATCTCCAAGGGCTTGAGATAGAGCTTGCCTCCTGCTGAAGTCTCAGGGCAAACAGACTTCACCAACCAGCTCCCCTGCCTTCCCTTGCTGGGAATTGAAGTGCCTCCTGTTGAGATGGGCCTTCTGAGAGACTGCGTGCTGCTGCAGCCATTGTCGCCACATCACCGGAGAAGAGTGTCGCCGTCGCAGCATATGCTGTGGCATCACCGGAGGAGCGTGTCGCCGCTGCCGCTGTCGCCATCGCATCAACCGAAGCGCCTAGAATTACCGGAGAAGAGTGTCGCATTCACAGCAAACGCCGTCGCATCACCGGAGAAGTGTCGATACTGCAGCCGCCGTCGTCGCATCGCTGAGAAAGGGTGCTGCCGCTGTCGTATCGCATCACCAAAGCGCCACGCATCCCTGGAAAAGAGTGTCGCTGTCGCAGAAGACGCCATTGCATCACCAGAGAAGCGTGTCACAGGGCTTGTCGCTGCTCAGAAGATTCGTTGAGTCACCGCACGGACATCGGGCGTGCACACATCGTTGTCGCATCAAGAAGAAGACACCATTTTATTTCATTGCACTGGATCTTCATCGCATCACGGCGTTGTGGGTCACTCCGCCACGGAAGCGCAGTAAGAAACCGACGCATCACCTCCCCATGCAGAGAATGTCCGACGCATCACCGTCCCCTACGCAGCAGTAGGGAACCAACGCATCACCGTTCTTGGTGTAAGGAACCGACGCATCACCTTCCCTGCAACACTTTCGTTGGATAGCGTTACGCATCCAAAGGTACATTGAACTCAAAGTGTCGCATTTACCATCTTAAGAGAACTAAGCTATTTCTACAATTTTTAAAGTACAGTATTGTGGATTTTTGCCATTTGTGGTCTTGTGATAAGTCTATATAAAGAATTCTTATTTTTTATATAAAACCTGTGTGGTGTCCATCTGGAGTGTTGTCACTGGATTACTGTGTGTGTTCACAAATGCTTTACACACTGCCTCTGAGATAAGCCTGTCTGCTCGTGCCAAGGTCTCTCCTTTGTTCCATTGACCATGGTGAACAGGTTTAACCTTATGAAGGACCTTCATGCCTTCTTTCGAAGAATAAGACTAAAAAGGTTTTTTCAAAATAGAAACACTGAAGACCATAATGACAACTTATCAGGCCTCAAACCACCCTCTAGCTTCACCCCTGGCATTGACCAGGTTGGAACTGAAGTAGACATATTTGAAAAGTCGGTCTTAAGCAAGATACAGAAGGTCATCAAATTTGTATCAAACCCCCCAACAAAATCTCTAAGGAGGAAAATGCCGCCCTTAAAGCACTCAAGTAAAAAAACGACCTTACAATTGTGGAAAATGTATTTTTTATCTTGACACTCGCTCAGCCGTTTTGTACCCTGTGGAAAAGTATGTCTGTTATCTTGCCAATCACTCCGCCATTTTGTGTTTCACCCACCCTTCATCACTGACCTTCTCTCTGTATAATGAACGCTCTGGGGCTTCACTCTTCACTTGCCTCATTCCTGCACGTACGCCCACACCTTGTTTGTGCCCCGGACTGCCTAAAACTGAGCAACCCATGCTCAACCAGTCGGACAGGGAGTTTCCCAGATGCTTGTCGTCTTCACCCTGCGCCCTCCGCCCTTCAGGCGTCCAGTAGCTGCCATCTGCAGACTTATCAGATTGACCTCTGTTTGTTGTGTAATCATGCTACACCCTGCAGAGGCCCCACAGCTACCACCTGCAGACCTATCAGATTGACCTCTGCGTGTCGTATAATTATGGTTTTTGCTTATGTCCTGCAGGGGCCCAACAGCTATTCACCTGCTGATCTACCAGATTGACCACTGTTTGTTGTGTAATTTACTGGTGTTTGTACAATTCCTTTGCACGCACAGGGTGGGGATGAAGTGTATATAAGAAGCGGAGCCAAAGTACTTGGCAGATTGCCTTCCCAGACAGCTATGAGTGTCTGTTGCTGATGCACTCTCTCTCATGAGACTTGAATAAATATCCTTTCTCTTGTGCTCCAGTGTTGGTCTCCTTTTGTATCCCGAACCCGTGGACGAAGGGTGACCCTGCACCTTTGGGTGGGCTTCTAAGTTGAACCCCAAATCCACAATTGATGCCCAAATGTGGGGCCCATCAGTGACGCGGATGCCCGGTCGAGGGGTCGCAACGAGGAAGTTTGAACGGACGGTGGTGGGGTATACCTACGTGAAAGAGACCCTCGTCTTCGTAGCCACCACCCAACCTTCACTGCACCTGAGAAGACCCCCGCAAGTGGCGCTGGTCCTGACTGGGGCCTCCGATAGACTTGGACGAGCTTTGCAGTAAAGAGACCGCCTGGAGAACGAGACAAAGGATTCTGATAGGATCGCCGGTTGGCGATACCTTTTGTTTGCTTGGTTTTGGTTATCTGGATTTTGTTAACTCTTTGCAAAAAGTGAAGGTAAACTTTTTATCCGGCTTTAGAGACTTGTAGAGAGGTTTTGGTAAGATAACATAGAAAAGCATGCCCGTACTTGGTAAATTTGCACGATGGTGTTGTTGCTGCACATCTCGATCCAAGTTTTTGGAAGAAAGTCAGCCGGCTCCCCCGGAGGGTACCCCGAATAAAGAAATATACATAAAGTACAGTATTTCTCCCGTAAATGTACAGCACATTATGGGACAAATACACGTCAAAGGATAGGGATAATACCTGGCCAAAATATGGCTCCTTTGACCCTCAGAAAATAGAGGCAGTAGAAGCCCAATTGCATAGGCGTAGATCTAGACAAGCCATGTTTGATTCTTTGGGGTTATGGAAGAAGGAAATTATAGAAAGGGAGAGGAGAGCTCAGGCCCGACCCCAGAAGGCAGTATGGAAATCAGTGAAACAAAAACAAAAAAAATTGGCGGAATTACAAGAGAAGGTGGCTTCAAATATTGCCTGTCTAGATAGAGAACATCGGCTAAATGTCTCTTGCCAGTATCCTATGCGATATACCCCTTACACAGTCAGACCCCCATGAGGACAAATTACTCCTACACCCCCCCCCCCATCACCACCATATCACGTACCTCCCCCTCTACTTCCCGCTGACGGACAACAACTCCCCGACGCTAACGGACAACAAGCTCCCGGTCCAGACTTGCGTCCCGACCCTACAGCTCCACCCCCATCTCTCTCTGGTCCCGAAACGGGTTGATTGCAGATTGACACATTTGTCCAAAGTGCAGAGAGACGGACGCCCCCACATTCACTTGATGAGGTTGCTCTAAATGCATGCTTGCGTAATTGATTGAATTGGAGACACTCGTCATTTTGGGAGATTGGAGACTGGGATTATTAGTTTTCTCATTTATTGAGGGTCCCCAATTTTAGGGGACAATGAGTAGACTAAGGAAATGCATTTCTCATGGTTATGTTGTTTTGGAAGTCCGTATTTGGACAAATCGCTCCACTTCCCACCTCAAATTGGAGGATGTAGGTGAAATTTG
Source organism: Triturus cristatus (assembly GCF_964204655.1). NCBI lineage: Eukaryota > Metazoa > Chordata > Amphibia > Caudata > Salamandridae > Triturus > Triturus cristatus. The sequence continues at coordinate 1,203,585,842 of NC_140584.1, forward strand.
GGGTGAATCTTTGGAATAGGGATTTTTTGCTATAAAATATACAAAGGACAATGAAGATTTGAGTGGCTGCTGGACGGCTCCTTAGATTTAAACAAAAATACAGTATTTACGTTTTTTTAAGGAAAAAAGAAGGTAGATAAATGGGAAAGCTTTCGCAAATGGGAAAATCATGCACCACAGTAGCAGGGCTTGCACAATGTCGAGCAAGATTTAATGTGGACGAGCTATTTTAGGGATTACCATGGAGAGTTTACAACGGGTGTTCCGCTTACTCAGCAAACTGAGTAAGAAATAACAATGCTTTTAAATCTTGTTATCTTGCAACATCTGCTCAGCTTTCAGAAACAGAGGTCAACAAGTCAGTTTGTTTTCTGTGACTAAAATTAAAGGATTTTGTAAAAGTGAACTGCGTAACGATTGCACTGTGCAAAGCATGTGAAATTAAAGGCTGTAAAATGCCAGGGTTCTTTCTTTTTCTACAACATAGCAATGAAATAGCTAATAAGTGAACCGTTCAAACATTTCAAATATGCTTTGCAAATTATGAAGAGACACTTTTGTAAATTTGTGCTGAGAGAAAAAATATTTTTATAGGATCAGAACAAATTAGAATGGTTTGCTTGGTGATGTGCAAATTTTAGATATTCTTGCTGAAGGCCGATTTCCAAACATTGTTTGTGCACTGTGTACCTTTATCAGTAAAGCTACACGTTAGTGGGGAATCTTTAGTGGCCATTTCAATGGAGAATATGCTTTCTGTAAATGACAGTGCACTCCTACAGTATGCTTTGTTTTACTAATATATTTGTGATAGGAGAGCTTTAAATTATTACTATTCCTGCCCAGATGACAATGTTATTATCAAGTCAACCATCACAAGGTCCAGCTAGTCAACAACCTGACGCACCCCTTGCCCAGGATGCGCAAAACATGGTGATCTAACAGGGATATGTGCAAATGCTAGCCCATTCAAATGGGCCCTTTGTTTCAGTGAAGGTGCATTCCGCCCCAGGTTCACAGTCTGTTCAAACAAGCTTTCTGGGGACCAGGGCACTCAGGGGTCACTGTGTTCCAATTGCATCAACTGGAGTGTTCCCTACTTGTTTTGACTCTTAGGATAGCAAGACAGGGCAGTCCGAGGCTTACTCAAAGAGGTGAGGTGCGGTTAGACATTCAAAATACAGGGCACACTGTACTGCCAGCTGATGGACTCAATGTCCAGTCAGTGCTTTACTTTTTATAAGAGAAAAGCACTTTATTACACCCAAGAGAATTATATTACACATAAAATTAGGACAACAGTGAAAACCAGATTTCTCTACAACCCTCTGGACCAGAGTTCTGACCCCAGACAGTATTATAGTGCCTAGATGCTAAGCACTATAAAAACACAGTTAACATGAAAAAGTGCAATTGGCATTGCCTTTTACAGACCATGTTGCACAGGGTTGTTCTCACCAGACGTATTCTTATTATGAAAGTTATTTTTGAACAAAGAAAGTCCTGTTAGAGTGTTATTGCGACAGGTTTTTGTAGGGGAGACAGAAATGAATGGGAAATATGCAGAAGAGGAGGAGGACAATGGAACTGGGGCTGGTCAACCTTCACTGGATCCGGCGCAACAACGTATTGACCCTTCCTACTACTTACAGGAAGGGTCATTGAAAGGATGAATGCCCTAATTTACAGGGCCAAACAGCGGTGGCAAGAGGAAGGGGTAATTCATTTACAAGGAGTACAAGCAGAAGTGGTGCAATCACACTTCTCAGACTAAGACTTCAATGTAGAAATGAAGGAAACAGAGTAGAGAACAGATATAGAAGAGGAGAGGGCAGATTTTGATGAAAGAGCGGAACAGATTAAGATGAAGCCGAACAGAGGGAAGTAGATTCAGCTAGGAAGAGGGCAGATTAGATGAAGGCTATGCGTTACATTTGGACTTTTTATTGAAAACACCAAGCTCTATGTATTGACAAACAGCCTTTGCCAAGGCGTATTTGCTTGGCCTTGGATTCTGTGAGAGAATCTAAGAATCAAAATATGGTGACAAAGATTTCCGCACTATAAGCATACAAACAGACAGAAGCTTTTACAATGATGACTACTGACATTTGATTATAATACCTTTGAATACCCTCCATAGGGCAGTCTAGGAAGGGCAGAAGAAGGTTCATGATAGCAGTTAATACAGCTGGCCCCTATGTTACTGTACCACTGGGGGGGGCATGAGTTCCTGGTGCATACCGGTGCTACTTGTACCTCTCTAATTCATAATCCCTTTCCTAGGTGTCCCCTCTCAGGTAAATTTCATACACCTGTGGGATTTTCTGGCATCCCTGTTCAAAGTACTTTTTTATATATATCTACCTAAAAGAAATAAATGTGTATGTATATTAATGTTTTTATTTCTAGATTCTTCAGAGTTGAAGAGAATATTGTTGTAACAAATTACATTGTAAGGTGGAATGTGCTAAAAAGCATTCTAAATGCAGTGCATTCACCAGGGACACAAAGGATGGATAATATATAGTAGGAATAAATTTATGTATTGAGGTTTAGTAATAAGAATATGAGTATAGGTAAATACAGAAGGACAGTGTGCATCGAATAACTGTGCTTCATATTATACTGTTTTGGGATACAGTGGGTATAGATTTAATATGTCTTTCAGTATACAGGTGTACTCTTTAAAGGTGTTTGCAATTGGATTACCAGGTAAAGGATTGGCACAGTTTGACAACTACAAGTATTTTGATTCCCAGAGGTGTTACTATGACAGAGATTTTCAACTGTATTTGCTGTTGGGACAAGCTATAGTACAATGTTTTTATCCTTATTTTGCTTTTGGAGATAATGAATTTCTTTTTAAGCCAACAGATACAGCATGCACCATTAGTTTAGTTTAATACATTTATAAAGCTCTTGGTTACACCACATCGATGTGTCCCCGCGCTATGACATAGAAGAAAGGAAGTTGCAAAAGAGAGGAGCGCTAACTATGAGTCTATGAGAAGTCTACCTTGTTGTATAGCCATGTTTTAAGCTGTTTGCGGAAGTGACTTTCGGAAGTCTCTGTTCTCAGGGTTATTGGCAGGGTATTCCAGGTTTTTGCAGCTAAGTATCTGAAGGAGCGAGCTCCTAGTCTGGCTTTATATATCCTAGGTACCTTGACCAAGGCCATCCCTGAGGATCGCAGAGTCCTCCCAGGTTTGTATTCCATTAGAAGAGAATGCAGGTATTTGGGGCCGGACTTCATAAGCATGCGATGGCTGTAGCACAAAGCCTTAAAAAATACCCTCTTTCCCACTGGCAACCAGTGAAGTTTTTCCAGGGCCTTCTCTGAGTTTGCTCTTCTGGGTAGGCCCAGTACTAGTCGGGCAGCGGCATTTTGTACCCTCTGTAGTTTAGCTATTCCTCCCTTCGTGGTTCCCAGATATAGAACATTGCCATAGTCCAGTTGAGATGTTATTGTAGCATGGACAATGGTTTTTCTGGCACTGGAAGACAGGAGATTGAGAATTTTTCTCAAGATTTTGATAGCTCCATAGCATTTGCCTGCAACCCTATGTATCTGGTTGATAACTCAGAGTCAAAGTAAATTCCTAGATTTTTTACTTCAGTTTTAGGGTTGGGCAGTTGACCTAAAGAGACTGGCCATTAATAGCACAACTGTTGCAAGGTCTGTTGCTACCAAAGTTTGAATTATAGAATGTGCTGAACCCACCTCCTCCGAGGACTATGTATCATGGTTGTGAGTACACAATGGTTCAAATTGCTTCTACTACATACGATATCATGGTATAAAGATAAAGGATGATGATATATACTATGACCCTAAGTATATTATTGAAAGGGCTAGGTGGAAGAAAAGGAAGAAGGGAACAGGGGGGGATGTATGCAAACAGAAAAGGAATATGGATAGGCCCAAATGGAAAGATATGTTTACCAACGATAATGCTTGCTTCCATGGCCCGACTTTTTCACGGGTTCATCACTTGTAGGACGTGAAGGAATGATCAGACTGTTTTCCTAAATGTTGGTACAAAGTTGAAATTAGAAAGGGTACTTCCACTACCCTAGGCCACTTCTCTTCCCCACGTTAAATGGACTTCCTCAGCATGCCCCCTACTCAAACTACGGGTACGTGTTGGTTATTGTGTGCATGTTCAGCACATGGACTGAGGTATACCGATCCAAGAACTGCAATGTACAAACAATTGCCAAATGCCTCCTGAAAGAATTCATACTGCGCTTTAAAGTACCTATGCTTTTTAGGTCTCGCCTAGCGACGCTGCGCGAAAGCGCTGTCGCTAGCGAGATCTATTGTTACCGACTTGCTTCGGAAGGGAGACAGGAGATGTGCACGCGCTGGACGGACTGCAATTGTGAACGCGCTTGTGAATGCACACGTACAGACACGCGCTGGACGGACTGCAATTGTGAACGCGCCCGTGAACGCACACGTACAGACACGTGTGCACATCTCCTGTCCACCTTCTGTCCTCGCAAGCCTCATGCAATTTTACTTTCTTTTTTTTATGCGCATGCGCTCTCTAAGCGAGGCACGCTTTACACCTACAGCATGCCTCACCCCACTTACCGGCTCTTGTGGGGACTCTGCGCTGCTCCTCAGCTGGTCTTGCGTCTTCAGCCGGTCCGCACGCGCCGCCACTGGGCACAAGCCGCAGGCAACGCGCCACCAGACTGACTCGATATGTTAGAATGCAGATGAAAAGTTCTAGGTACCGCGCATGCGCGGGCAGCCCTCGCGCCAGGCTGACTCGATACTTAGAATGCGGGCGAAAAGTTCCAGGTACCACACATGCGCAGGCAGCCCTCGCCCTCCCAGGTCTCCTCCCCGGCCCGGATGTGGAGCTGCTTTTAAAAGAGGTGCAGGGCGCGTGGGGCTCCGGCAGTGCTCATCACCTCACAGCTCTCTTGGACAGCCCCACCGAGCTGCAGCCATGTCGTACCAGGCCCCCTTGGGTGGGTGTGGCGTGTTTCCCCTCTTGGGTGGGTGTGGTGTGTTTCCCGTCCTGGGTGGGTGTGGCTTGTTTCCCCTCCTGAGTGGGTGTGGCGTATTTCCCCTCTTGGGTGCGTGTGGCGTGTGTCACCTTTTGGGTGTGTCTGGTGAGTGTCCCATCTTGGGTGGATCTGGCGTGTTCCCTCTCATGGGTGGGTGGGCGTGTTTCTTCTCTCTGTGGCTTATGGTAACTCTACCCATATGTAATTTCTTTCTTGAGACCGCTCTCTGCATTGAACAGGCGCTGCTAGCATGGCGCTGGCCTCAGGGACCTAACGTAAAATGATGCCCCCAACAACCTCCCCACCTCACCCCCCACACACACACCTACAGAATATGACGACGACCGCCCATAAGTATCTCAGATATTCATTCGGCTTGGGCAGAATTAGTGCCCGCTGAAGGGCTTGATGGTCCCTGAATGGCTGGGGCCCCCTTGCGCTGCAGGTGCTGCAGGGGCCTGCATTACGCCCCAGCTCCCCCCCCTCCAGATGGCAGAGCTCCACAGACAGAGCAGCCGCCGTCTGCAGCGCCTGGCAGCACCGGAGGGACTGACCTCCAGCATGAGCCGGCACACTTCCGAGGCCCGGGCTGAGACGCCTCCGTAACTTGAGCATCCAGAGACGCGGAAAGGCGCGCTGCAGGAACTGAATGCCGCACTTTGGTGGAGAGGGGGAGTGCGGTGTGTGCTTGGATTAGAGAGGGATAGTACAATGATGGCTCAGAAAGGCTGCACGTGTTGATTTGACTACAGCGCTCTGTAATTAAAGCAATCCTTAAGTGTGTAAAGTGAAATATGTTAACTGTAAGCAATGCACTCACTCCCCACTTACACTGATGTAATAACACAATGGACCAGAAGGTGATGATGTGAAATGCAAACTGCAGGCACCGCTGAACACACCAGCAAGGACGTCTGTGCAGCATCTTCCAATGGGCCCTTCTGCTAGCTCAGGTGACGCCAACAGTGTCAATTCATCACAGTCAAATAGTGGGGGGGATATCACACAGCCTGTGATGTCCCACTGATGAGATCACAGGAAGTGAGAACATACGACCCATCACAGGAAGAGACAACACACAATCCTTCGAACCTAGTAAAGGGCCCTGGTCTAATTGGGACTTAAAAAACAACCATTTATTTAATACTCAGCAAAAATAGGGCTACCCATACTTGACAATCCATAACAATACCTCATATTCAATGAATCCTGGCTAGTTTGTGATCTGTCATGGAGTCACAGCTGGGAACGGAGCCTTTCTTGGTGAGGGCTGGACTGTCTCCTCTTCAGCTCCTTTGTCCACGGGAAAAAGATATTTAATCGATCTTTAGAAAGTCCTTGCTGTGTATTTTAGGTCAAGCCTGGGCAGCGCATGCTCTGCTCTGTGAGAGGTGCTGTAGTCAGGTAGGGATTTGAAGCTCCGCCCACTTTCCGCCCATTTTTTTCATTGGCTTGTGTCATTGTCCACTATAGACTGTGGCTGTTCTTTGCTCAATAGGCTTAGTAGTCCCTCCTTAGTACCACCTTGTCTCAATTTATAGCTTCCCATGGCGACACCCCCTGTTACGAGTGTTGTTACTTGGTAGGCTTTGCTTTAATTACAGCCTCCGAGCACAGCAGGCAGGACATGCTCTCTCCTAAAGCTTTTTAATTTTTTTTATAGCATGGGCACTGTCATTTGCAATGCAATTGGTCTCACATTTGCGAGAGTTTAAGCTATTGGCATTGTAAATGACAATGCCTTTTATTTATCTGTTTAAAAAACAACACATAAATAAAAGGCATTGTAATTTACAATGCCAATAGCTCAAACTCTCGTAAATGCGAGACCTATTGCATTGCAAATGCTTGTTTTGGTTCTGACAATGGACTGGCATTCATCTTACATGTGATTGAGGGGTTGCGCAAGGGGCTAGGAGCTACACAGAAACGACATGTGTTCCACTGAAACTACCAAGTGAAAATGGTATCTCAAGCTCATCCTGAAGGGTTGCACGTGCTCCACACAGCCGAGAAAGGAAGAGTGAGTGTAAGCAGACCCCAAGCATACATCAACTAAGAACTTCTGGAAACATCAATGCCCCAACCCCTCAGTCTGCAAGTTGTGACAACGAGACATCTTCTTACCTTCTTCATCACTTTGTTTATTTCATATTGAGAGTGTCTAAGTAATAGAAGTGCTAGTAACCTCTCAAATTACTTGAAGACAGGCACCAACGGTTACTTTTCCTTCTCCATGACTTTGTTTTCTTTATATTGAGAGTGTCTAAGTAATAGAAGTGCTAGTAACCTCTCAAATTACTTGAAGACGGGCACCAATGGTTACTTTTTCTGTTTACAGGTATGACCACTGAGGCTCTGCATTATTCCTCAGGAAAGTTTTGAAAAGAGTAAAAGTACAGCAGAAAATAAGACAGTCTTCCAACTAGTCACACTAGCCACACGTACAAACGATTGGAACAATGCCTCAAGACTTTCTGCTTCGCTCCTGTCAACAGGTAGGACTGTGGAAAATGTATTTTTAGGTCTCGCCTGACCCAGCGCATGCGCTGGTTTGGCGAGACTTTTAGTGAGGGCTCAAAAAATGCTACCATGGCCAGCCTAGAGCTGCAGTGCATGTGCGCGGGCGCGCGCTTAGGAGCATAGGCACCATATGGCAAACCTCATCATGCTCATTAAGCGCCCGCGATCACTTTCACTTTTGCCTGCGATCACTTTCGCGGTGCCCCTTTGATGTTCTCGTTCAAAGAACATCAAACATCAAAGAACATGTTGTTGTGTTAATGCTTTGCTGCGCCAGTTTGACTTACAATGTGCTTTCTCTTTCCACAAACTCGATGTTTGTGTTCCTTTATTTTGATATGCTTTTAGTATTACTGTCACACACACAACCACACACACAACCACACACACAACCACACACACAACCACACACACACAACCACACATCCATAACCACACACAAAACCACACATACAACCACACACACACAACCACAGTCACACACAACCACACATATACACAACCACCCACACACACACAACCACACAACCACACACACAATCACACACACACAACCACACACAACCCCACACACATCCCTACACACAACCACACACACAACCACACACACAACCACACAACCACACCCACAACCACACACATAACCGCACACAACCACACACAACCACAACCACACACAACCACACCCACAACCACACACAACCACACACACACAACCACACACACAACCACACACAACCACACACACACAACCACACACACAACCACACCCACAACCACACAGACAACCACACACACACACACAACCACACACAACCACACCCACAACCACACACACTCACACAACCACACACAACCATACACACAGCCACACACAAAATCACACACACACACTACCACAAACACGCAACCACACACACAACCACACACACAACCACAACCATACACACAACCACACACAACCACACACAACCACAACCACACACACAACCACACACAACCACACACACAGCCACACACACTACCACACACACAACCTAGTGGAGAGGTGTGGCTCACTGGTTAGAGGCGGCAGATCCGCAAGCAGAGAATCGGCCAGGGACCAGGGTTCAATTCCCGACGCGGCAGGGTCGTGGACCAGGGTCAAACTGACTCGATAATTCTCGCCTCGGTACCTACTCTAACCAGGAACACACTCGGCAACTCTGGGCATTAGCTTGCCTCATCTCCACAACGGCCCCCCACATTCGCCGGGGATGCCTGGTTTCACCTTGGAGATACCCAGGAGGGACCATCTCACAGGGATAGCCAGGACGGGTTCCCCAGCGGTCTACAGCGCTACGAGGCCTCAGGGTAGCAGTGCGCTTTACAAAACACATTTAACATTTAACATTTAACAACCACACACACAACCACAAATACAACCACACACAACCACACACACAGAACCACACACACAACCACACACACACAACCACACACACACAACCACACACACACAACCACACACACACACAATGACACACACAACCACACACACAAGCACACACAACCACACCCACACCCGCACCCACCCACAACCACACACACAACCACAACCACACACACAACCCCACACACAAGCACACACACAACCACACACAAGCACACACACAACCACACACACAACCACACACACAACCACACACATGACCACACATACAACACACACAACCACACACACACAACCACACACACACAACCAAAACCACACACACAACCACACACACACAACCACACACACAACCACACACACAACCACCCACAAACACACACACAACCACACATACACACACAACCACACACACAACCACACACACACAACCACACACACAACCACACACACACACAACCACAAACATACACACACACAACCACACACACACACAGCCACACACACACAAACACACAACCACACACACACACACAACCACACACACACACACACACAACCACACACAACCACACCCGTACCCACAACCGCACCCACACACAACCACAACCACACACACAACCACACACACAACCACATACACAACCACAACCACACACAACCACACACACACAACCACACACACAACCACACACACACAACCACACACACCACACACAACCACACACACAACCACACACACACATACAACCACACACATAACCACACAACCACACACAACCACACATACAACCACACATACAACCACACCCACACACCCACACACACACAACCACACCCAACCACACACACACACAACCACACACAACTGCACACACACAACCACACACAACCACACACACAGCCACACACAGCCACACACATAACCACACACACAACCACACAACCACACACAACCACACACACACCCACACACACACACCACACACACACATTACCACACACACAACCACACACACACACAACCACACACAACCACACACACAACCACACACACAACCACAACCACACATACAACCACATACACACAACCACACATACACACCCACACACACACCACGCACACACAACCACACACACACACACAACCACACACAACCACACACACACAACCACACACAACCACACACAACCGCACACACACAACCACACACACAACCACACACACAGCCACACACATAACCACACACACACACAACCACACAACCACACACACACACAACCACACACACAACCACACAACCACACACACACCACACAACCACACACACACATAACCACACACACACACACACACACAACCACACACACACAACCACACATACACACAACCACACACATACAACCACACACACACACAACCACACACACAACCACACACACAACCACACCAAGCATTGGCATAGCAATAGGTCTCGTCTTTGGGACCTTATAAGTGTTTAGCCACGCAACAGTTGATGTGGTTGCACCAAGGATATTGTGCTGCATAACTAAATACTTAGAAGGTCCCAAAAGCGAGACCTATTGGCTATGCTAATGCTTGTTTATCTTGACACTCGCTCAGCCGTTTTGTACCCTGTGGAGAAGTATGTCTGTCATCTTGCCACTGACTCGCCATTTTCTGTTTCACCCACCCTTCATCACTGACCTTCTCTCTGTATCACAAACGCTCTGGGTCTTCACTCTTGACTTCCCTCATTCCTGCACGTACCCCCACACCTTGTTCGTGCCCTGGACTGCCTAAAACTGACCAACCCATGCTCAACCAGTCGGACAGGGAGATTCCCAGATGCTTGTTGTCTTCACCCTGCGCCCTCCGCCCTGCAGGCATCCAGTAGCTGCCATCTGCGGACTTATCAGATTGACCTCTGCTTATTGTGTAATCATGCTACGCCCTGCAGAAGCCCCACAGCTACCACCTGCAGACCTATCAGATTGACCTCTGCGTGTCGTATAATTATGGCTTTTGCTTATGTCCTGCAGGGGCCCAACAGCTATTCACCTGCTGATCTACCAGATTGACCACTGTTTGTTGTGTAATTTACTGGTGTTTGTACAATTCCTTTGCACGCACAGGGTGGGGATGAAGGGTATATAAGAAACAGAGCCAAAGTACTTGGCAGATTGCCTCACCAGACAGCTATGAGTGTCTGTTGCCGATGCACTCTCTCTCATGAGACTTGAATAAATATCCTTTTTCTCATGCTCCAGTGTTGGTCTCCTTTTGTACCCCGAACCCGTGGACGAAGGGTGACCCTGCACCTTTGGGTGGGCTTCTAAGTTTACCCCAAATCCACACAATTAAACCTTGTGACGAGGGTGGAGGTATAGTTATTTTTGACAGCAACAAATACAAAGAAAAAATGGAGGACCTATTGGGATCTCAAGTACACTCCTGTAAAATCATGTCTAATCCTGAACCCCGTGTCAACCGCTGGATCCTTCGCATTGTAGAGAATGCTGTTGAACGAGGAGAAATTTGCCAAAAGGAAGCCGAGTTTCTGACCCCTATGTTCACACGTATTCCCATCATCTATGGGGTCCCCAAAACCCATAAAGATCAAGTTGAACCACCCATGAGACCTATTGTCTCCACCATAGGGTCAGCAACCGAGCCCTTATCCAAATATATCGATTGCTTTCTGTGAGAAGGTGGCCTGATATATGCTGTCCACTAGTTCTAGTGGGCACCTTGTATCAGTCCAAACAACCCCTTATGGTGATGGGTTAAAGACAATCTTTATTGAAAGCTATCCTAGTGGTAGCTATGGAGAGCAGACTTCAGGCTAAGTCTTGAAGGAATGTAAAGCAGCTTGTTTTACCAGTCTATAATCTCTTGAATGATCAAATGAAAAGACAACCACACCAGGTATATATTTAAAATATATGTATTTAGTATAAAACACACCCCTCTAGTCTCTTTATGAGACTGGAGTTCGAAGTACTTAGTTTACAAGTCAGCAATTATCAGTAATAGCACAAATACACGTACCAAACCATATACCAAAAAAGTGGTATAAGAATCACGACTGGAATAGACACTAGGCCTGTAGCCTCTAGAATTACTGGGACCCCAAGGAACCACCCAAGGTAGTGACATAGGGGACCCACGGGGACTGTATGCAGTGTGTAAACACAACCGCGGGTTCCCGTTATCTTCTATGGGCAATGTCGTGGTTGGAAATTTAAAGATTAGGGACACTTCTAATCGAGTCAGGACCAAACCCTTTTGGACTTAAGAAGTTCTAGGGCTAGTACCCACGAGAGCACCGGAGTACTCGAGTTACCTCACCCAGGGAAGCCGGGTGCATAGGTGTCTTTTGGTGTCGGGTCGCGTCGTCGATTTCAATGGGAGCCTGCAAAGAACTGCTGCTGCCGTGAAGAGGAGAAGTGTCCGTAGAGATCCAAGCCTGGATCTGGGATGGAAGGAACCTGAAATCAGAGGGGACAGTGTCTTGGTCACTTGCCAGTGACCTAGGGCAGGATGGACCAATGCCCACAGATGTTGGGTGCTTCAGGTGAGATGATGGGTGTCTTGACTCTTCAGCCACGAGGTCCAGGAGGCGTCGGCAAAATCCACGAGCTGGATTCGAGCTGTCCCACAAAGTCTGCGGTGTCGGTGACCAGAATGGACCCAAAAAGCTTTGGCAACGGCAAGTCACTGGATTTTAGAGAAAGGACTGCGGTGCAGACCAGCAAAGTCAGGGCACGTCTGGAGCAACCAGGAACACCCAATCAGAAAAGGAGTTGCCTTCATTGGGACCTGCTAGCCAACGGGCTAGTGATCGCGAAGGAGCCTCGAGCGGTCGCACTTGAAGCTGGTCCACGGGTCACTCGTGGAGTGGAGGCCAACAATCTTTGGTGCAGGAGGTGCTCAAGGCTGGGGCTACTCGGAGCCCAAAGCACAACTTCGAGGAGGACCAAGAAGATAGTGTTGCTGCAAAAGTTCACGGTGTCCAGGGGTCACAGTTCCACGTCACCCACGATAGCCACGGGCCTCAGCTTTGCTGTGGACTCAGGGTAGCCTCGGGGAAGTCTGGAAATCCACCTCTGGTGATGCAAAGACTTTGGCGTCCGGCTGGAGCTTCAGCAATGCAGACCGGTCAGTTGTTTCTTTGGTGCCTGCCAAGCAGGGGAGTCACTCCTTGACCCCAAGGGAGATCTCTTCAGTCTTCTAGTCAGGATAGAACGTCGAAGGTCCAGGATGTACGATGCAGAGTTTCGTCCAGGGTAATCTAAAGTCCTAGGGACTGGATTCCTATACTTATAGTAAGTGTAGGGGATGGATTAACTCTAAGGCCCCACCTATGGGTGGGCCTGGAAAGAGGGGTGGTTACACCCGTTTCCTTTGTCCAGTTTCGTGCCATAGCAGGGGCAGGTAGCCCCTGCAACCGGTTTGAACTGGGCTATGCACAGGGACAGCAAACGTGCCCCCAGTGCAGGACTTCAAAGCACCAGAGAGTGCTCCCGCCTAGCCTCAATACATATCAGCCTGTCTGGGGAGGTGGTCACACCTCCCTTCGACAGGAAACCTATTGTCCAGGCCTCCCCTGCCAGAGTTTCGGTCAGCAGCAGGAGGCCAGAACCGTGTCTGTGGCAGAGGCATCCATTTTGTGATGCCCGGGCTCAGGAAAGTCCTACCGGGTTTAGCCAGTGTGAACATGTCTCTTCCTCTAGAAGGGTGGAATGCTACCCCCGCCGCCAGAACTGGCGGGGGGGGGGGGTAGTATTCCAAAACGTTTGACACCAAACACGACATGTTTTGATGCAGCCATCCCAAAGTTAGCATTTACCGCGAGGTTATAATGCACTTAAGAGTATATGTTATGGCTGTATCACAGAACAGCCATAAGGAAGTATTTCCGAAAGCTGCAGAGGGGCTCAGTTCATGCTTGGGCACCCTGTCACATAAAACCAAGCACTCTGCCTTCAGGATTGTCAAGGCCTGCCATAGGAGTGGCTTATAGATTTATATGTATCTGTATAGGGTAGTGATATAGGTAGCCTATACCACAGTAAGGGGTGCAAGCACACCCTTACCCAGGCTGCAGTAGCAGACCTATTGTGCCATTTTGGAGTGCTTCCCAGGGGTGGCAAAATATATGCTGCAGCCCCTGGTAGGCCTCTGAGGTACCTATGCCCTAGGTACATAGTATACCATATACTAGAGGCTTATAAGGCACTCCAGAATCCAATTAGATATGTACCTTATGTACTTGGAAACCATTTTAGAGAGGAAGCAGCTAGGCTGTGGTCCTGATTAGCAGGGCCACAGCCAGACTAAGGTCGAAAAACAGTGAAACACCAGCAAAAAGTGGGGGTACCCATGTGAAGCAGATCCTACTCTCCTACACATTCTACAACCGTTGGTTACTGCCCTCCCTTCCTATATTAAGGATACAGGACATTTTATTTCCAAGATTGATGGCCTCCAATTTAATCATGAGATGGAGGTATTGGTTACAATGGACGTAGAATCCTTGTATTCTAACATTCCCCAAAAAGAGGCACTGAAAGTAATCAGGGAGAATATTGATACTGAAACAACTCTTGACAATGCAGCTTTTCTAAACCAAAGCCTTGAAATTGTCCTTGAAGAAAATTTCTTTGAGTTTGACGGCAATTTTTATCAACAGATGAAAGGAGTCAGCATGGGGGCTGCTTGTGCCCCCAGTGTTGCCTGACTCTATATGGGACACTTTGAGCAGCGCAACATCTATAACGAGCTTGCCCCTTTCTATGAAAATGTTCGCCACTGGCCGCGGTTCATTGATGATATTTTTTTCATCTGGAACGGCGACCATGACATCCTCAACAAATGTATCCAGTGGATTAATGTTGCAGACAACAATATCTAATTCACGGCACATACCAGCACCCAGAATTTTTGGATGTATGGGTGGAACATTTTGACTCTAAACTGATGGTATCTCTGTACACTAAGCCCACCTCCAGAAATACCCTCCTTCATTTCAGTAGTTTTCATCCTAGGAGTCACTGTACTACCATCAAGGATTATCTAATACATGGTGAGAAGTTGAATGAAAAATTCATACAAAGAGGGTATCCATACAGACTCATCAGAGACGCATTAAAAAGAGAAAGATACTATAACCGCAAAACAATGTTCCAACAAAGGCAACACAAACAGACTGATAAACTAGTCTGTGTAATCAAACATTCGTCCATCAACAATAAAATCCGCCAAATCGTAAACTTACAATGGCATGTGCTTAATCTGGACAACCAAACACCACGAATATCCAAACCGCTTTTTGCGTTTAAGAGAAACAAGAACTTAAGGAATATGTTGGTGAGAGACAAAACTTACGAACAGGACAGGTTCACCCAAAGATCCATTATGGGAGACCGACCGATAAATGGCAATCACGAGTGTGGGACAAGCCATGCATGTGCCCATGCCATTGTGAGTGATCAAGTTCGCATCAACAACCGTACTGTCTATCTCAAAGAGATGACAAATTGCAGGACCTCGAACTGCATTTATGTCATCTTATGCCCATGCAATTTAGCATATGTGGGCGAAACAGCCAGGGAATGCAGGATTTGAATAGCCGAACATAAATCCAACACCAGACGCCACAAACAGCCAGCTCCACTGGTCAACCATTGGATAAAAGCCAAACATGAGGAGAGTGATCTCCGTTGGACTATCCTAGAAAAGATACGTCAGCAAAAAGGCATTGACACCACCAACATACGCAAAAAGCGTGAGGTCTTTTGGATTCCAAAGCTAAAGGACTGAACGATTGCCTGCAATGGGTAAATGCCATTATTTCGCCTCTTTTGTTTTATTGGGTTTACGAATCTTACATCGAGATAATTCTGCTTCATTCCCTCTTCTTTGGAAATTAGCAATTCAATTTACAGATATGTCTTATTTTTGCTTTGTCTCCTGTAACACCTTTACGTTCCTATATGGCGGGCCCGCCATGCTATTTGGTCATTGTCCTTTTATATTAATACACACTAGACTAGGACACTTTAGCCTGTATTTCTGATTATGACCCCAGTCTGGTTAAGCTAAGCATTTCACCAAATTTAGCGATTACCTGATCTTCTGGCTATCTGTCTCTCAATTTTTGACTTTTTTCAACCACTTACTAGCACTAGCGATCCCCCATGTGTCACTTTATTGTTGTATTTTAAACACACATTGTCGTATTTCATATTTTTCTCCTATTTGGTTAGCTTTTGTGATCGCACTTTCTTTTTCCATGTTATTCCGGGTTCGCATCAATGGTTTAGACTTCGCGTACACTTGCGTTATTCTGTATTAGTATTTTTGGGAAGCCCTGTCTCCAACTTTATTGATTCATCGACGGATAGCGCCTTTTAGACAATACCGCTTTAAGTGCTCGGATTTTGTTTAATTACGTCTGAAAACGAGACATTCACATGCGCCCATTGGGCTATTTAAACGTAACTTTGAGCGCCGAGGGAGTTCATACCTGTTGTGACCCTACCGCAGAACGCCATGCCGCCATGTCCATCCTGGGGGCATATCAACAACAACCGGCGATAATTATCGCTAAGCGCACTTAGCGCTAGGATAATTATCGCCGGCTAGCGTTGATTTTTATCGCTGAGATAGCGTGCTATTAGCAACGCTTATCTCAATAGCGATAAAAATCCTCACGCTAAGTGGCTAACGTGAGATTATCGCTGGAAACCCAGCGATAATCTCACGTTACCTTGTTGATAGGGACAGACAAACTTAGCCATGATATCCTCCTTCCATAGGATATCATGGCTAAGTCAGAAAAATACCAGACGTAAAAAAGCAGCGTTAACCGCGGTTAGCGCTGCTTTTTTTGTCTCTAACAGGGTTAGCGATATTCTTGATAATAGGAGAAATGTCGCTTAGCGACATTTCTTCTATTATTTTACTCTGGAACGCCCCCTTTGCATCTCATTAGAGATGCAAGGGGAAGCGTAGAGTAAAAGGGTGCTAACATGCAAATTTGCATGTTAGCACCCTGTTGTTGATAGGGTGCTAGTTTTATCTCTGCTTTTTTGGCTTTTAAAGCCAAAAAAGCAGAGATAAAGCCCTTGTTGATATGCCCCCTAATTAGGTAAAGTTTGTGTTGCGCCTCTCTGTCTGCCTCTATCTCCATTCTTAATGGCAGACCTAATATCGGTGCATTAATTAGTCACTAGCACCCTTCTTAAACCCTCCTATATTATTCTCCCTATTTTCAGAATAACAGCGGCCAACAGCGAGTAAAGCGGCGGTCTCCACCACACTTTGTATGCATTGATCATTAGTATCAGGTGACAGCATCAATACTAGTCTAAACTTTCACTATTGTACTCTCCCGTTTTATCGCGCGCTCCCCTGCTTGGAGAACTGAAGCTATTTACTTAGCCCTTTACGACTGAGTCATATAATTATTATTATTTTTTGTTTTTCCTTCTGGTATCCTCTCTATGCAGGTCAGATTCTTTCTGCCTATCCCGTTTATCGAAGATTGTTCTGCCGAGCATTCTGAGCATTTTACTGCCTGTTGTGGAGGGGTGAGTAACCACGGGTGGAGGCGCAGCAATAATGGGACACATACACTGATGGCTGGCTAGTGTGGGCCGGAAGTCCTGAGTGACCCCGGACCCCGGCCTTCTGGCCATGTCTGGCCAGAAGGTGATACAATGTGTGTATCAAGTTCCGGGTAAGGGTCTCAGGGATAGGTAACGGCTAACAACTAGACCGCTACATCCCACCCCAAGTCAGTTAAAAAATAAACAAAAATGAAAGTTAACACACAAAATCAGCAAGTCTTTGATTTGGCTTAGGATTGGGTCTCAAGTTATATTGATGTTGGCGGGTGCCTCTTCTCGGACTGGCGGTCCCTTCAGCGGTGGCGGATCTCCTGGTCTGGGGTCAAGAGGTACCGCTGGTGTCGCTGGGTTCGGAGCCAGGTCATCAGTGGCACTCGGGATCATGTCTTCGCATCTGCCTTCCCTACTGCAGGACGCCTCGGACCTTGGCCTTTCTCTGTCCGGAGTGGGGACCCTCTTGAATCATGAGACATTCCGGGTGATGACTTCTCCGTTCTTCTCAGCGGTCACAGCAGTTCCTCTGACCGTCTTGACGATCCATAGCCCGGGTCATAAGGTGTGCGGAATTTACCTCCGCTGCGACGGCTTCTCACTAGGAGGACACACCCTGGCACCATCAGCCGGATACGTGCTCTTCACCGCCTACTTGCTTTCTCGTTGGTTGCCGACCTCTAGGCCTGAGTGCTTGTGGGGTCATAAGGTTCTGGTTCCCAGTTTTCAGCTACCGGGATGGTGTCTCGTCTATGCACAGATAGCATCAGCGACCACGGGGATCTCTGGGTTGTGCAGTGTGGAGTGCTTCGGTATTCCCGCAGGAACCTCTGGAGGACGACTTCTGGGTCTGACTGCTTGGCCACGGATATACGTAGGATCTTGTTCAAGGTCCGCAAGAACCGTTCTGCCTTGCCGTTGGCTTGTGGCCATTGTGGTGTGATACAGTGATGCCTCACTCCTAGTCGGGATGGGAATTCCTTGAACTCGTTCCCTTGGAACGGGGGCCCATTGTCAGTTTTGTTTACGTGTGGCAGCCCAAACAGTGCAAAGGTCTTCTCCAGCATTGGTAGCAGGTGATCGAACGCAGTGGACGGCAGCACTTCCACGACTGGGTACTTCGTGTAGCCGTTAATTAGGATGGCAGTAACCTGTCTGTCTGGAAAACTCCCAAAATCAAGGCTTACCCACGACCAGGGCGACGGGGCAGTGTCTTCGGTTATCACAGGAGCTGGTGACTCCGGGCCACCAGTGAGTTGACACGCTCGGCATCCACACACAAAGTCATCTGCGAACTCTTCTAGACCAGGGAACCATACCTTCTCCCTCATCCTGGCTTTCATTCTTCTCGTGCCTTGGTAGCCCTCATGTGCCAGGGCAGTTGTTCGTTCTTGGAGGCTCAGGGGTATAACAGTGCGTGAGCCTTTCAACACTATGCCATTTGCAGTGGTGCTTAGTTCTTCATGGATTCTCCATACTTTTCCCAGGCGGGACCGGTCCGACTCGTTCCACCCATTGACATCGTGGAGGAACCCGGCCCATGAGCCTTTCTGTAGCGCTTCTAACACCTTTCCTAGAACCATGTCAGTCCGTGTATGAGCTTCAATTTCCAAGTTGGTGAGGGCTTTTGGACAGGCCGACTGGGCGACCATGTTGACAAAGTCTTCAGTCTGCATCTCTTGATCAGAGGTCTCTTCTATGAGAGTGGCTGGATGGCGCGATAAAAAGTCAGCTGGATTCTTTGCACCCGGCCGGTAGACCAATTCTAATTGGTAGTGCTGGAGTTGGATCGCCCATCTCTCGATTCTGTGTGGTGGATGAGGTGCGGTCCCCTTGAATATCGGGAGAAGTGGTTGATGGTCAGTTACCACACGGAACGGGTGCCCACTGATATAGAGATGAAAGTGGTTGCAGGCCCACTTGATGGCGAGTGCTTCGCGTTCAATTTGTGAATATCTCGTCTCCGTTGGCGTCAGTGATTTGCTTGCGAAGGCTAACGGGACCCACGTTCCGGGCTCTGTTTCCTGTGTCAGTAGGGCTCCCAGCCCCACTGGACTGGCGTCTATTATCAATTCTGTTGGTTGTGATGTGTCGAAGTAGGCCATGGTCGTTTTCTCCAATAAGGCTGACTTCATGCTGCGGAATGCTTCTTCTTCTTCTGGGCCCCATTTCCACCCGGCGTCTTTCTTCGTCAGGTTTCGCAATGGCTCTGCGATGGTCGCGAGGTTGGGTATAAATCTCCCACAGTATGCTGCCATACCTAGGAAACTTCTGACGCTGTTGTGGGGGCTGGGGCTAGTTGGATAGCCTGAGATTTTCAAGGGTCCACCTTCACACCTTCATGGCTGAAAACATATCTGAAAAATTCGATAGATTTCTTGAAAAACTGGCACTTCTCCTTGTGGAGGGTCACTCCGTGCTCTGTGAGGCACTGGAGGGTGGCACGGAGTTGGCGGTGGTGGTCCTCAAGTGCTGCTAAATGTATCAGGATGTCATCGCTAACATTCAGCACTCCTTGAAGTCCGGACAAGATCTCTCTCACAGCATTCTGTAATATCTCCGTGGCTGACGATATTCCAAAGTTTAGCCTCTTGTAGCGCCTGAGCCCCAGGTGTGTCGAGAAAGTGGTGATGTACCTGCTTTCTTCCGCTAGCCTCAACTGGTGGTACCGTGCGTTGAGGTCCAGCTTGGAGAACCACCTGGAACCATTGAGGTCAGCTAGGATGTCATCCACCGTTTGCGTCAGGTGTCTTTCTCTTCGTATTGCCTGGTTGGGCATTCGCATGTCTATGCAGAGTCTGATCTGTCCAGGTTGTTTCGGTTTCTCTGCTATGACCATGGGGGACACCCAGGGGGTTGGTCCAGTTACTTTCTCTATCACCCCTTGTTGTTCCAGTTTTTGTAGTTCTTGCTCAACTAGTGGTCGCAGGTGAAACGGGATTCGTCGGTGCCGCAGGGCAACAGGCTTTACTGATGTGTCAATGTGCAACCGTACAGGAGGTCGCTTCATGCTCCCCAATCCTTTGAATAGTTGCGGGAATAATTCTAGAATGTCCTTTGTTTGTAGCGTCTTCACCGCATTTGCAAATGTCACCAGGCTTAGGTCCTCAGTGGTGTGACTTCCCACGAGAATATCTGCTTCCCTGTCGACGACATGAAATGTTGGCGTCACTTCGTGGCTCTCCGATTTTACTTGGACAGTCATTTTACCTTTGAGGGGTAGCGGTGTTTGACTGCCATACATGAGGATTCGTACTTTTGACGGCGTGAACGCTGGCGTTGGGTTCAGTTTTTTGTAGTGTTGGCTTCCCATGACATTTACGGATGCTCCAGTGTCGATGAGGGCTGTGACGGGGGACCCCGCGATTTCGATGGCACATGTCGGTTGAGGACGTCGCCTTAGTTTGAGGTCACTCGCGAATGATATGAGAAAACACTTGTCATCTTCCTCGGTGGATGGATCCTCGAAGTATGATCGATACTGGGTAGGTGTCTTCGACGTTCATGACGTGTCAGGCTCGTCTAACGAGAGGTGTCTCACTGCTTTGGTTGGTGGCCTTCGTCCTGTGATGCCTCTGCTCCGCATTCCTCCTCGGCATACACTTGAAAAATGATTGAGGATTACACCCTTCGAGCAGGTTTTGCCTTTCGCTGGGCAGTCATTTGGAGTGTGTTCTTCCCGGCCACAGTATCCGCACTGCGGCTGGCGCGGTCTTCTAGTGGGCCACCGTCCTTGGTTGCCGCGAGCTGGTGTGCGGGCGGCGTCTACCTGCTCAGTCTTTACTGCCACGGCTTGATCAGTTGTAGTTGTGAGCGTTGCTTCCATTGCCGTAGCTCTGACTTCGGATAGGTCGTGGGATCGCGCCAGGACAAGCATGTCTTCTAGAGAGATCCGGGGTTGCCGGAGGATGAGCGTCCTCAGGGTTTTGTTTCTGCACCCTTGGATGAGCTGCGCCCGTACTTGTTTGGCCGGATCGTCTTCAGTGCACGTGCTGGCCAGCTCTCTCAGACGTGCATGGAAGGCGTCCATGGATTCGTCCTCCCTTTGACGGGCTTGACGCAATTTAAAGCGCTCGTAGTCTGGGTTGAGTTGGGGGTCGAAATGGGCATTGAGTGCCCTAACTGCTGTATCGTAGTCTGTGGGGGGCCCTTTGTTTGGTAGGTGCGTGAATAGTTTGTAAATTTCATCCCCTGCGAAGTGTAGCAATAGTGACCTCTTGACTGCACCATCTGTCTCTCTGGTGGCGATAAAATAGGTGTCCAGGCGGCCGACCCACACGGTCCACCTCGGGGACACAGTAGCAGGATAGATTAGTTCACTGAAGGGTGGCAACGCACTAACTTGGGAGTGTACGTGCCCCATTGGAGCCGCAGGTGCCACTGGCTGTGGAGCTGCTGCGGCTTGGACGGTCATGGCGGAGCGCGGCACACCGGTCTTCTCGTTTCTTAATGGTCTCTGTATAGTTGTCCCTTTGTGTGCTTCGCCACAGTGGATTTTGCCAGTGCTTGTTTATTTGGGTGGTTTCTGCCAGTGCTTGTTTATTTGCCAGTGTTTGTTTATTTGTTTGCTGGTGGGTTTTGCCAGTGCTTGTTTATTTGCCAGTGTTTGTTCATCTGTTTGCCGGTGGGTTTTGCCAGTGCTTGTTTTATTCTGTGGGCGCGCTATGAATTGGCCAGGTGCTGCTACACGTTCAGTTTGTTTCAGCCGGTGGAGGTTTCTTTGATCTGGCTGGGCTCTGTTGCGCATGCGCGCCTCTCAGGATTCAGCGCGGGCTGGAATCCATTTCGCGTGTCACTCCTGCAATTGCGCGCGGGCTCAATGGGGCTTCCACCGGGAGCACCAGCGCTTCTGCGCTCAGCGTGGGGGCGCTTTTCAGGGATAGTTGCCGGGCATGGCGGTACCTCTAGCCACAGGCCGGTGGCTTGGTGTCAGTTTCATCCTCTCGCTGATCACTCCCGATCTTCTGCTCTGGCACGCCTCCCGGACGGGAACTTCTCTGCAGGCTGCCCCGATAGGCTGACCGGCTGGATCAGGCAGTTCTCACTCGCAGATCGGAGCGATGGGGTCGCTGTATCCCACCTTTGTCGCCAGTGTGGAGGGGTGAGTGACCACGGGTGGAGGCGCAGCAATAATGGGACACACACACTGATGGCTGGCTAGTGTGGGCCGGAAGTCCCGAGCGACCCCGGACCGTTTATTTAAGCCTTCTGGTCACGACGGGCCAGTAGGTGATACAATGTGTGTATCAGGTTCCGGGTAAGGGTCTCAGGGATAGGTAACGGCTAACAACTAGACCGCTACACTTGTATCCTCCAGTCAATATTGATCGTGCTTGATGAGGTCAGTTGTCTACCACTTCGACATCTCAGCCAATGTATCTTACCTTAATAATTTCCACTGTTTTTGACCGTTAAGTGTTGGTTTAATTTCCTCCGTTAAAACATCTCTTTAGAATACTCATCGCAGTTCCAATAAAGGAAGATTCTTCACAGATTCCGGCGCGGCGATCGTTGCAGTTATTCTGTTCCCTCAAGCTGTGATAGAATATGTTTCCTCTGTGTCTCTTCCATAACAACAACATAGATATCGTCAAACTCTAAGCAAAGAAAGCCCCTTCTGGGTAAGACTTTAATCTGTTTTGGAGTTATTATATACATTTCGATGCTCTTTCCATTACGAGACCTATTGCTGACATCTATGTATATCTCCACTCAGATCCTCATTATTCGGACCCAGTTGCTTTTTGTCTCTCACCCATAAAGTGCAAACATTGCATCCCAACTGTATAAAAGCAGGCATGCTATGTTTGCACTTTATGGGTTGTTCATTTTAGGTGAACACGAATAGGGTTCTTTTATCTCGTCATCGTATTTGTCGCTCTACTTGTTCTTTATTTGCACATTTTCACTAACCCCTAGAACCATTGATCTATTCCCTTTTCTTACCCTTCTCTAACCCTCTGAGACATTGCTTATTAAACTCTTTGAGATTTTTCCCCACTGCAGCTGTATAATTCTTATTTGTGTGCACATGTTCTCAATTTTAATCTAAAATGTTATCATATAATTTTGCTATTACTGTACCCTTAGTGATATTGACCATTGTTCTGATAAAATTATGTAACATAACATATTTAGATTATGTAATGAAGTGTGTATATTTATCAAATGGTTATCTATAGATGTATTTATAGCAAATATTTATATTTTTTTGTATATCTCTTTGTGTATTTTTATTATGTTTGTGTCAGACTCCCATTGTCTTACTCTCTCTAAAGATTCTCATGCGCCCTGAGGAAGGTGATACCCAGAGGAGGGTTGGTCTCACCGAAACGCGCGTCGGCGCTACAAGAAGTTCCTGTTCTTGGCTCAATGTGGCTCCACCTAAGTTGAATTATTAATTCATTCATGCAATAGTAATTTATCTGTATTACCTTGTCTTTACCACTGAATGCATATCGCAAATCAAACGTCTCAGTAGTTTACAGACTAGGATTGTTGTGGAGCAAACACTTTCTATATTCATGCCATTCAGGAATGTATAATATATTTTAGTATGTGTGTTGGAACTATGTTGTTATGCATGAGTATGTGGTCTGAGTGAGAATGAGTGAACATGAATCTGTATGCATGCTGTGAGTGGTGATTGATTGAGAAATGGGATCTGTGTTCTTCATGTAACCTATTGATGAACTGCTATTTTTGTAATCTGTTAAGTTGTCACATCATGAAAAATATAATAAAATAATTAAGTAGAACAAAACTGTGTCTAATTTGACTTGTTAGTGTTTAATAACTTTGGTCAATCAAACTTAGCCAGGGTAACAAACTAATTGGTGATGTAAAGCTTTCTTTAAAATATACAGGTAGAGGTGTCTTTGTTTGTATTTGATTCTTTTCCCCTGCCTCTCGACCTCCAATTGAATTCAGGGGTCCCCTTGTTTATGAGTAGTTGCTGGTGCCAAGCTACCAAGGGGGTGAGCAGGGGTTATTTTAGGAGTGTACCCCCTTACCCTGACTAGAAGCAAGGGTCCCTATTTGGTCAAAGGTACCTACCTCTGCCAACTAGAGACCCCCAGTTCTAACAGTTCCAATTTTTGGACTCTGACCAGGAAAAATACGAACGCAACGCTATAATAATTAAGCAGATGTTTGTGAACAGCCACTTGCAGCCTCTCAGTGCTTCCATGTGTGCTCACATGCTAGCGGCTGGAAGCCCATGTGTAATCCACCCACTACCGGCCCCTGACCTGTGGGCCTCGGTAATCAATTCACACAACAGAGAGGTAGGAATGTGTACTATGGTTTAGTAGTGTCATGTGCTCTGTGAAAAAAGACTGCCCTCACTCACAAATTGTGACATGCTTCATCATCAGGTGTGCTAACTGACACCCCTGCGCAGACCAACGCCTGGGTGTTGCAAAGGGGAGGGGAAGACAATACAAACATAAAATAGCGAGATCACCAAAGAATGTGCAGTTTGTGAAGGTTAAATCTAGCTTGGGTGTGTCGGTGGTATTATTTTATTCCTGAACCACCCGGCCAGGGTTAAAAACGTGAAGGATGGCGGTGAAAAGAGAAAATTAGGATCAATTCACCCCTCCCTACTGCAAAAATGTCGACATGTTTCTGCCAATTAGACTGCGCCCTCAGTGTTGGGTCACTGCGGCATTCATCAGGACCATCAGGCATCCCAATAAAAAAAAACTCCAGTCCTATTTAGGATTTTACTGGGTAATTCCCTTATAGCAAAGGGTTTCGTAACTCACACTCTCGAGTAACTCCGTCAATACCTCTCGCTAGAATAATCATCACCAGAGCATGCAAACCCCTTTCCGTTAGTGCGCGTATTTTACCTCACACACCTTACATGACCCTCACACTGGGACCACTATGGTCCTCTAATCAAACTTCCGCTCGCTCTGGTTGGAAAGTTTGCATGTTTAGTGCATGTATCCATTAAAAATCCAAGCACCGGTATAAGACCTTGAGCCTTCTTTGTACTGATAGGTTGGGGTGTGTTAGGTTTAAATGACCCCATCATTAGTTTAACATGTGCAGTCAGAAGGGCAAAGACTTCCTACCTTTCACGAATCCTTATTGCCAGGACCGCCTTTCATGCTGGCGGCGACCGGTGCAACAATCGTTTTGGTGCCCCCAGTGATTACCTCCTCCAGGGATTCCCTCACTACCACCCCCCAGCAGTGCCCATCATCCCTCCCCTTTCCCTCATGACCCCCTCCTCAGACTCCCTCACTACCACCCTCCAGCAGTGCCCATCTTCCCTCCCTAGCCCCTCATGACCCCCTCCTCAGACTCCCTCACTACCACACCCCAGCAGTGCCCATCATCCCTCCCTAGCCCCTCTCCCTCATGACCCCCTCCTCAGACTCCCTCACTACTACCCTCCAGCAGTGCCCATCATCCCTCCCTAGCCCCTCTCGCTCATGACCCCCTCCTCAGACTCCCTCACTACTACCCTCCAGCAGTGCCCATCATCTCTCCCTAGCCCCTTTCTCACATGCACCTCATTGGTTCTAAAGTGCTACTCCTACTAGTGTAGGGTTTCAGAGCACATTACATACATTATACAGACAATGGATCATACGTGTAACTCGGTCTATGTGAAATGTTACATAAGACAATGAGCATTACAAGGTGTGGGAATCACGCCATCCATACTAGTGAGCAACATATTTTAAGAGTGGTTCGACTGGAGAAGCAGAAACTCTGGATTATAAATGTTCCAGAATGGTTAGCACTGGCTTTACTAACAAGAATGCATTTCTACCCAAATAAACTCTTTTTAGAAGCATTAGGATAATGAAGCACTGGGGGAAAACAAAGTTCTACCCTACACCATTCAGTTATCATGCAGCTCTTTGATGCCAGTTCATAGGTCACTGTGCTATATTAGGATTTTAAGTAACCCATGAAGTAACAAAAGGATCCCTGTGACAGAATCAGTATCCACATAAAATACAGATTTGTGATCTGCATGGTGCACGTTCTTTGCAGCAGGTACATTAGCCCTGAGAGCTACTAAATGATGAGTCAAAACTGCATCAGACAAAACTCTGATCTCTCTACACCTGGAGCATTAATCACTAGAGTTATCTTGACATTTTTATTGTTGCCTGAAAACCGTGGGACTCACAAAGAACTCTGCAGCCAGTGCTTTCTATCTCAAGTTATATATAACACAGCACCCCCTCCTTCTTCTCCCCTCCCCCCAAGATCAGCACAAGGTACGGCTGCACCCGTTGCACCACCCTAAAGCCGACCCTGCTTATTGTGCCTTTCACTAAGGCCATCAGCTCGCTCTGCAATTCACTGGCACTAAATCTGTTCTGTTCAATTGTTTGCAGCGCCTGAATTATAAATATCTTATGGGGTTAAGGCACCTGCTGCGGAGATCTTTGTGTCTCAGTTAAATCTGAAGGAATAATAATAATGATGGGATAACTCAGGAGGTTAATGCTGGAGAGATCTGTGTTTTGTCTGCTTCCAGTTTTGAATCAAAGTTGCACTGAGAGATAATATGTCTCCTACAAAGCACACCATGTAACACGAAGATGACAGATTTTTATTTCATGTAAACGGGTCACTGCTTTTAACACTAAGATCCTTATGGTACCATGTAATCCTGTCTTATGTTTCACATCCTGTATATCGATTTACACGCATATGATTTATTGTCAATGTAGAATGTGCAGCCAGGTGTGCTGTAAAGCGCCGTGACCTGCATTGAGATGACGAGCGCTATAAAATAAATAAACCCGAATAGTTGTACTATGATTATTTCTGTGAATACTGGGACAGCCCCGCATGTCTGAAGTTCTTACAGAGCAGCGCATCTCTTATAAACAGGGCTGAACAAGTGAAAAGTTGCCTCTCTTAAGTACCTGGGCAGTGATAACAATGCGAGCCTTTGTTCCCCTTCATTGCATCTGGTGCGAGGCTCCGATAGCCCCCGGCCAGGACACTCCACTAAACAGGCCTGCGGGCCCCTTACCTTCAGCCTTTGTTCTGGCCCCTCATTGCATCTGATAAGCCCCCTCCCCACCTGTACGGTGCAGCTCGGGACAAAAGCAGATCACGTGCAGGCGCTGCTCAAAGCGTCGCGGTGTCTCAAAACGGCACCGGGACAAATTCAGCAAATTTCTGTTGGGCCCAGCCTCTTTGGGGGTGGAAGACGGGGACACCCTCCGAAAATGTGGGGGGACCCCGTCTACCCGCGTGTATCCTCTACCTGTGCCCTGCCCAGATCCAGAAGAGAGGGCGCCTTGATAGAGAATGTAAACACAACGGCGGTTGGCGCTGTACAAACTAAACACACACAGCATTACTGTACGCGAGGACCGAAGGGGGGGGGGGGGGGGGGCGCCAGGAATGTGGCTGGACGCAGCGCTAAGAGTTAGGAGTGACAAGTGAGCGCTATCCACACAGGCCGCCTCTCAGCGCTACTCACCTGCTGCAGCGGGGTAGGGTGTCCTAGAGCCTGGAAGCCGGTGAGTGCAGCGCTGGGCGACGAGTGTCTGCTTATAACCTCCAGGGAAGGAAAGCCCCTCACAGAGATGAAAGTGAAAGAGAAGTTCAGGACAAAGGGCGTTTATTGCTGCCTCTCTGCACTGGTACCAAGCATAGTGCCAATATCGGCAAATGTTGTCACATAACACATAGTAAGTACATAAATAAACCACACAACACTTTTTGTAAGTGGAGAAATATTGCTGCAGGTTTATTAGCATAACCAATATGCAAACATGGCGGGTTATCTTACGGGCGATCCGATCCCAGGGCAGGCCAACCCCTATGCAGCCTGCCCGTCTGATAAGCCTAAATTACACCGTGGCAGTCGCCGCGGCGCCTCCAACCTGGAAGATACTTCCACTCTTGCTGCTACAACCTCCGCGCTCTTTCCTGCGTTGCTGCCAGAGGCGTTCACTGCCGTGGGCAAGTCAAGAGCCTGACTGCCCTTCCCTTGAATTGCCCAAACATTTGCCGCCGAGGACACTGCCCCACCCACACCTGCTGCTGGTGAGGATGTCCCTGTAGATCCAGCCCTCGAGAAGCCAGCTCTGACCTCTTCCATGAAGCTCTTCAGAGTGTCATTGAGCTTACCCAAGTCCTCATTGGTGGCAAAGTTAGTTTGGGATGGCCCGGCGACCGTGGGTGGGGCGGGTCCGACCGACACCGTCTGTGGAGCAACCCCGGTAGCAACTCTGGGGGTTAGCGCCGGACGGCTCTTGTGGAATGGCACTTCCGACGGGAAGTCTTTGACGGTGGCCCTATGTATTCGCTTGGACCGGGGCGGCCCTGCCTCGTCTAACGGCTCTTGGCCCGTGGGCGGGCCACCGGAAATGACCCCTGAATCGTCCGGGTTGCTGGCTTTCAAGAGGTCCGCAGCCCAAGCCAGGCCCTTCGTCTTGGCCAGTTCGATAATGGCCGCTAGCTGTGCGTCCTGGGCGGTGCCTTGCTGCGTTTCCTCCACTTGGGACGTCATGGAAAAGAGTGCCGGTGTACCCTCGCTATCCATCAATCGGGAATGGGACACCTGACTGGAAGAGAAAGTCAACGTGAGCTGCAGCTTATCAACACATGCCCGGCCCTCACACTCCAGGAGCTCATCCGCCACGCAAGCTACGCCCCTACTTACTCTCGTACACAAGGCTAGCGCGACTGTCTGGTCCGTACCCACGCGTAGTTCCGAATCTGAAGCAAAATTGAAAAAATATTAGCTGAACAGCCCTGGCGTGAATCTCCCTTGCCAAATAGCCATATGGCTTGCCCTGCGTGCCCCTTCTGCTCTCACCGGCCTTACGCACACCCGACTCCCTAGCGATGGAATCCCGCGACTTAAAAGCTCACCGGCAGGATCTGTGAGAGAAAAAGATAGGGGGTTAGAGGCAAGGGGAAACACGCCCCCCACAACATTCCGGCTGCTCACAAATATGTTGGTCGCGATGGGAACAGGAGATAAGCCCACAACACAAGGGGAACCGCGCCCCCCGGTGGGGGCGTGCCCCGCACCCCCACAAGCGATGTCGGCCACCCCCCCTACCAACGCGCTCCACCGACCCCATGTAGGCAGAAAGCAACTGCTAGCCCGCGGCACCAGCGTGGCGGCCCGGCAAGCCTCCGCTGCGACCTGTCCTAAGCACCGTCCCCCGCCGCAACGGTGACTCCCCGCCGCGGTCCGTTCCACCCGACAGCGGCTGCTGGGCAACGCAAATTGGCCCCCAGCAGTGGTACCAAGACCGGCCCGGGGGCAATGCTACCTTGCCGGAAGCCGGAGCATCTTGGCAACCCCAGAAGCACACCTACATGCACGTTGGACACCGCGATAGAGTCCCTTGACCCATATATACTAGTGTTGTCTATTTGAATAGCGCGACTTAGCGCGAAGGTAGTGGAGCGCTTGCGTGAGCGCCGTGAGTGATGACACCTCCAGGCACCAGGGGATAAGTGATAGCCCAGAGACACAAGAATGGACGCGACCTCGAGGCTCGAACCCACACGCTGCACCAGAGGCGGCAGCGCAGCCTACGGACCACAAGCACAAGATTTGATTAGGACGCGACCTCGAGGCACGAACCCTAAGGCTGCACCCGAGGCAGCAGCGCAGCCTACGGACCACATCCTCTCCCCAAACCTGCGGAGAAGCGCTCCCCCAGCCTGGGGGTCTGACCGATGGACCCAGTGAGGACGGCCACCCCTGCCGCTCGGCTGGATCCATTATAGGCCTGCTCCCGGACCACGCTCAGCTGTTCTGCCCCTCCGCCGAGTGATGTATGCGGCCCCACAAGCCCCCTAGCGGTGCATGAAAAAAGGGGGGGGGCGCGGGTTAACTTCTAAACTAATAAACAAATTGAGACCAATGCAGGTGTACACAGGAGGTGGTGGGCGGCAATCCGAGACCCATCCGGTGGGGAAGAACCAGCCCGCCGTTCCTGCACTGTCCTACGTGGGAGCGGATGCGCCCCCGATCACCCCGAGTGGACGCGACCCTGGGACACGAACCCTGGAGCCTTGCCACTGAGCAGCCGCGTGGACGATGGCCCACTGGAGCGCCGATAACAGGGGGGGATGCAGAGGGGGCAACGCAAGTGGTGAGACCGAGGGCGCTGTGAGGAGGGGCATCCTGGAGCACCTTGTCGCGTCCGACCGCAGCTAGGTCAGGGGTAACTTCACACTTTGTTGTTCCCCTGTAAGAAAAAGCCCTGAGTCCACGAGGCTCGAGCTCAGAACCTGCAGCGAGAACACAGCCCCAAGCCTTACCCGTTTTCGCGGGAAGCGTGCAACCCCTGGCCTCCCCCCAGGCGCCCGCTGAGCGGAACCCACCAGGGAGGGGGGATGGAGCCCAGACACGAACAGAAAACCCGGGTCCCGCCCCCATGCTCAAGTCCCCGGCCCCTATACACTGCCGGCGGCCCAACCCCCACACGATGCACGGAGACTGCCTCCCAGAAGGGTGCTTTAAGACGTCCTGCGACAAAATTGCACGGAGGATGTAAACATTTTTTACATGCAGCGTCGGCAGCGGGGGGAACCGAACACTGCCTGGTAACGCTGAAGCACAGTCCCCAGCCCTCGCTAACCCGGATGGCCACCCGCTCCCAGAGCAACCTCTGCCCTAGCCCACCTGCACTCCCACACGGACACACGGCGCATCCGGCATGCTCCGATCGGGGAGCACACCGGTGCCAGCTGCATGGCTTGTACTGCAGAGGCACCAGCTGCCAGGCGGGGAGGGAGGGCGGAAGGGGGGGGGGAGCGAGACGGAATGCCTGCCCGGGCGATCAGGGTATTGGAGCAGGATAAAGTGACTACCCTTGCCAAAGCCCCTGCGCCCATACCACGCACGCGACTGCACGGCCAACCATTGCGCCTGGCGCCGAGCACGGCCCCCCCCCCCCGCCCGTGGTACTTCGACCACAGGGCCCTGTCACCTGGTACTGCCCAGGGACAGGGCCGGGGCGAGGGGGGCGTCACCGGCAACTCACCGCGAAATTGTTCTGGGGAAGCTGGGCGCACGACGATCAGGCTGCGACCTGCAACAGGCGAGACGAGAGGGACAAGAGGGCGAGGAAGGGGCGGGGACAGCCTAAATAACCCTGCCCCCTCCCCCTCCGCCGGAAGTATCCATTTGCCGGACGTCTTCCCTGGCTGAGCCCAGGGACTAGACCGGGTGCCCCCAGTGCCTTCATGCGGCACTAAGGCGGCCGCCCTGTCAGGGGGGCTGCTGCGCAAACCCCCGGGCAGCCTTGCAGAACCGCAATAACTTATTAGCATCTGACAAGGAACCTGATCTGTGCAAACACCATCAGCAGATTGTAGATGAACATGAAAAGGGTGGGAGAAACTGTCTACTGAGCTCAGAGCACGACAGTTTGTGGAGAAGGGTGGGGTGGAGCTGCAGTTTTGTCAAATATTCCATTATTCCACCTCCCTCACTGTACCCAGACAGTGTTAATTTGTTTTCACAATGAGTTAATCGCTCGTTGCTGATATTGGCAGAAACCTGCGACCTATGGCTCTGCGAAAATTAGGGTGCTAATCCCATTGGCTGCAGTGCCGAACATGCTGTTCTTAGAGATTAAAAATAAAATGTAAACTGGATTATATCCGACACCTCACGTGACAATTCACTTCTATTAATTTGAATGGAATTTTATGATGCCTTATCCTGGCAAAGCATTCTCAGGAAAACAGGAGAGACAACAGAGAGGTTATATGAATTGATAATGACCTTTTATATAGAACACGATAGAAAAAGCTTTTATTGGCACTTGACAATTACTGTTAACTTAAAAATGAGGAAAAGCCTGAAAGGTTTATCATCATCATAAACAAACTATATTTCGCCTCAAAGAGCCATAAAGGTGCATAATAACACATCAGGCTAAAAACAATGCAAAATACCGCCATAAAAAATAAATATGTACATAGTAAAAAACATAAATTTCTCTCCAGTTTAGGTAAGGCAAAAAATAATAGCACCTGAAAATGTCAAGTTAGGATAAGCCTAAATGTAGTGTGGTAAGGTGCCCTCAGGTTTAAAGAAACTCCGTCCCAGACAGCCAACAATCCCAAACAAATTCAAGTCAATGTTTTTTTGAAAAAAAAAAAGCTGAAAATCACAAACTTGGCTGCACTTAGGTAAAAAAGAAACTCAAGGATTCCCTCTAAACCGGCTGATGACACAGATTAATAAAAACCTCTCGCAACAGCCTAAAAGCTCTCGAAAGGCCCACTATGCCATCCAGGCAACTGAGGTTGTAGTCTCGATTTGGGCAACTAACGTTGTAGTCTCGATCCGGGAAACTAAGGTTGAAGTCTCTGTCCGGACAAGTAAGGTTGTAGTCTCTATCTGGGCAACTAAGGTTGTAGTCTCTATCTGTGCAACTAAGGTTGTAGTCTCGATCCGGGCAACTAAGGTTGTAGTCTCCATCTGTACAACTAATGTTGCAGTCTCCATCCAGGCTACTAAGGTTGTAGTCTCCGTCTGTGCAACTAAGGTTGTAGTCTCTGTCCAGGCAACTAAGGTTGTAGTCTCTGTCCAGGCAACCAAGTTTGTATTCTCTGTCCAGGTAACTAAGGTTGTAGTCTCTATCAGGTCAACTAAGGCTGTAGTCTCAATCTGTGCAACTAAGGTTGTAGTCTTGATTCGGGCAACTAAGGTTGTAGTCTCCATCCGGGCAACTAAGGTTGTAGTCTCCATCCGGGCAACTAAGGTTGCAGTCTTGATCCGGGCAACTAAGGTTGTAGTCTCGATCCGGGCAACTAAGGTTGTAGTCTCTGTCCGGGCAACTAAGGTTGTACTCTCTGTCCAGGCAACTAAGGTTGTACTCTCTGTCCAGGCAACTAAAGTTGTAGTCTCTATCCGGGCAACTAAGGTTGTACTCTCTGTCCGGGCAACTAAGGTTGTACTCTCTGTCCGGGCAACTAAGGTTGTACTCTCTGTCCGGGCAACTAAGGTTGTAGTCTCTGTCCAGGTAACTAAGGTTGTATTCTCTATCCGGTCAACTAAGGCTGTAGTCTCAATCTGTGCAAATAAGGTTGTAGTCTTGATTCGGGCAACTAAGGTTGTAGTCTCCGTCCGGGCAACTAAGGTTGTAGTCTCGATCCGGGCAACTAAGGTTGTAGTCTCGATCCGGGCAACTAAGGTTGTAGTCTCTGTCCGGGCAACTAAGGTTGTACTCTCTGTCCAGGCAACTAAGGTTGTACTCTCTGTCCGGGCAACTAAGGTTGTACTCTCTGTCCGGGCAACTAAGGTTGTACTCTCTGTCCAGGCAACTAAGGTTGTAGTCTCGATCCGGGCAACTAAGGTTGTAGTCTCGATCCGGGCAACTAAGGTTGTAGTCTCGATCCGGGCAACTAAGGTTGTAGTCTCTGTCCAGGTAACTAAGGTTGTAGTCTCTATCCGGTCAACTAAGGCTGTAGTCTCAATCTGTGCAACTAAGGTTGTAGTCTTGATTCGGGCAACTAAGGTTGTAGTCTCCATCCGGGCAACTAAGGTTGTAGTCTCGATCCGGGCAACTAAGGTTGTAGTCTCGATCCGTGCAACTAAGGTTGTAGTCTCTGTCCGGGCAACTAAGGTTGTACTCTCTGTCCAGGCAACTAAGGTTGTAGTCTCGATCCGTGCAACTAAGGTTGTAGTCTCTGTCCGGGCAACTAAGGTTGTACTCTCTGTCCAGGCAACTAAGGTTGTACTCTCTGTCCGGGCAACTAAGGTTGTAGTCTCTATCCGGGCAACTAAGGTTGTACTCTCTGTCCAGGCAACTAAGGTTGTACTCTCTGTCCGGGCAACTAAGGTTGTAGTCTCTGTCCAGGTAACTAAGGTTGTATTCTCTATCTGGTCAACTAAGGCTGTAGTCTCAATCTGTGGAAATAAGGTTGTAGTCTTGATTCGGGCAACTAAGGTTGTAGTCTCTGTCCGGGCAACTAAGGTTGTAGTCTGGATCCGGGCAACTAAGGTTGTAGTCTCTGTCCGGGCAACTAAGGTTGTACTCTCTGTCCAGGCAACTAAGGTTGTAGTCTCTGTCCGGGCAACTAAGGTTGTACTCTCTGTCCGGGCAACTAAGGTTGTACTCTCTGTCCGGGCAACTAAGGTTGTAGTCTCGATCCGGGCAACTAAGGTTGTAGTCTCGATCCGGGCAACTAAGGTTGTAGTCTCGATCCGGGCAACTAAGGTTGTAGTCTCTATCTGGGCAACTAAGGTTGTAGTCTCCATCCGGGCAACTAAGGTTGTAGTCTCGATCTGGGCAACTAAGGTTGTAGTCTAGATCCGGGCAACTAAGGTTGTAGTCTCGATCCAGGCAACTAAGGTTGTAGTCACCATCTGGGCAACTAAGGTTGTAGTCACCATCCGGGCAACTAAGGTTGTACTCTCTGTCCGGGCAACTAAGGTTGTACTCTCTGTCCGGGCAACTAAGGTTGTAGTCTCTGTCCGGGCAACTAAGGTTGTAGTCTAGATCCGGGCAACTAAGGTTGTAGTCTCGATCCGGGCTACTAAGGTTGTAGTCTCTATCTGGGCAACTAAGGTTGTAGTCTAGATCCGGGCAACTAAGGTTGTGGTCTCCATCCGGGCAACTAAGGTTGTAGTCTCTATCTGGGCAACTAAGGTTGTAGGCTTGATCCAGGCAACTAAGGTTGTAGGCTCGATCTAGGCAACTAAGGTTGTAGTCTCGATCCAGGCAACTAAGGTTGTAGTCTCCATCCGGGCAACTAAGGTTGTACTCTCCGTCCGGGCAACTAAGGTTGTACTCTCTGTCCGGGCAACTAAGGTTGTACTCTCTGTCCGGGCAACTAAGGTTGTAGTCTCTATCTGGGCAACTAAGGTTGTAGTCTAGATCCGGGCAACTAAGGTTGTAGTCTTGATTCGGGCAACTAAGGTTGTAGTCTCTGTCCGGGCAACTAAGGTTGTAGTCTCTGTCTGGGCAACTAAGGTTGTAGTCTAGATCCGGGCAACTAAGGTTGTACTCTCTGTCCGGGCAACTAAGGTTGTACTCTCTGTCTGGGCAACTAAGGTTGTAGTCTCTGTCCAGGTAACTAAGGCTCTATTCTCTATCTGGTCAACTAAGGCTGTAGTCTCAATCTGTGCAAATAAGATTGTAGTCTTGATTCGGGCAACTAAGGTTGTAGTCTCCATCCGGGCAACTAAGGTTGTAGTCTCCATCCGGGCAACTAAGGTTGTAGTCTCCATCCGTGCAACTAAGGTTGTAGTCTCTGTCCGGGCAACTAAGGTTGTACTCTCTGTCCAGGCAACTAAGGTTGTACTCTCTATCCGGGCAACTAAGGTTGTACTCTCTGTCCGGGCAACTAAGGTTGTACTCTCTGTCCGGGCAACTAAGGTTGTACTCTCTGTCCAGGTAACTAAGGTTGTATTCTCTATCTGGTCAACTAAGGCTGTAGTCTCAATCTGTGCAAATAAGGTTGTAGTCTTGATTCGGGCAACTAAGGTTGTAGTCTCTGTCCGGGCAACTAAGGTTGTAGTCTCGATCCGGGCAACTAAGGTTGTAGTCTCTGTCCGGGCAACTAAGGTTGTACTCTCTGTCCAGGCAACTAAGGTTGTAGTCTCTGTCCGGGCAACTAAGGTTGTACCCTCTGTCCGGACAACTAAGGTTGTACTCTCTGTCCGGGCAACTAAGGTTGTAGTCTCGATCTGGGCAACTAAGGTTGTAGTCTCGATCTGGGCAACTAAGGTTGTAGTCTCGATCCGGGCAACTAAGGTTGTAGTCTCTATCTGGGCAACTAAGGTTGTAGTCTCCATCCGGGCAACTAAGGTTGTAGTCTCGATCTGGGCAACTAAGGTTGTAGTCTAGATCCGGGCAACTAAGGTTGTAGTCTCGATCCAGGCAACTAAGGTTGTAGTCACCATCTGGGCAACTAAGGTTGTAGTCACCATCCGGGCAACTAAGGTTGTACTCTCTGTCCGGGCAACTAAGGTTGTACTCTCTCTCCGGGCAACTAAGGTTGTAGTCTCTGTCCGGGCAACTAAGGTTGTAGTCCAGATCCGGGCAACTAAGGTTGTAGTCTCGATCCGGGCTACTAAGGTTGTAGTCTCTATCTGGGCAACTAAGGTTGTAGTCTAGATCCGGGCAACTAAGGTTGTGGTCTCCATCCGGGCAACTAAGGTTGTAGTCTCTATCTGGGCAACTAAGGTTGTAGGCTCGATCCAGGCAACTAAGGTTGTAGGCTCGATCCAGGCAACTAAGGTTGTAGTCTCGATCCGGGCAACTAAGGTTGTAGTCTCGATCCGGGCAACTAAGGTTGTACTCTCCGTCCGGGCAACTAAGGTTGTACTCTCTGTCCGGGCAACTAAGGTTGTACTCTCTGTCCGGGCAACTAAGGTTGTAGTCTCTATCTGGGCAACTAAGGTTGTAGTCTAGATCCGGGGAACTAAGGTTGTAGTCTTGATTCGGGCAACTAAGGTTGTAGTCTCTGTCCGGGCAACTAAGGTTGTAGTCTCTGTCTGGGCAACTAAGGTTGTAGTCTCCATCCGGGCAACTTAGGTTGTAGTCTCCATCCGGGCAACTAAGGTTGTAGTCTCTATCTGGGCAACTAAGGTTGTAGTCTAGATCCGGGCAACTAAGGTTGTAGTCTAGATCCGGGCAACTAAGGTTGTAGTCTCGATCCGGGCAACTAAGGTTGTAGTCTCTATCTGGGCAACTAAGGTTGTAGTCTAGATCCGGGCAACTAAGGTTGTAGTCTCGATCTGGGCAACTAAGGTTGTAGTCTCTATCCAGGCAACTAAGATTGTAATTTCCATCTGTGCAACTAAGGTTGTAGTCTCGATCTGGGTAACTAAGGTTGTAGTGTCGATCTGGGCAACTAAGTTTGTAGTCTGTATAACTGGCACTAAGGTTGTAGTCTCGACCTGGGCAACTAAGGTTGTAGTCTAGATCCGTACAACCAAGGTTGTAGTCTTGATCCAGGCAACTAAGGCTGTAGTCTCTATCTGAGTAACTAAGGCTGTAGTCTCCATCCGGGCAACTAAGGTTATAATCTCGATCCGGGCATCTAAGGTTGTAGTCTCGGTCCGGGCAACTAAGGTTGTAGTCTCGATCCGGGCAACTAAGGTTGTAGTCTCCATCCGGGCAACTAAGGTTGAAGTCTCCGTCAAACGCCTTAGATACAGCATGTTAAAATCCCAAGCCCCGAATAATGTCAGAAGTATAACCCAATGCATTTCGGGCGATTACTGCCCTTCGTCAGGGATTCTTTTCTGTAAAGTTAAAAAACAAAAGGAATTGCCATTACACTAATATGGACTTGGTATTCACAACATTACATCTTCTCTTCCCAGTTATCCAAACTCCCATGAAAACGACACTTTCCCTCTACGAAAGCGCAACTCAACGCTTTCACAATTAATTACCAAATTTGACCAGATCGTTATCAACTTCCCAACATCCTCCACTTTTACCTCTCTGAGTGTGATTTCCCACTTGAGCCTCATTCGCCTCACCTGGCCGGCACTGAACTCCTCCCCCGCACGCGCTCACAAAGGTCTAGCGACCGTGAGGGTGTCAGCTGCTGCACAGCAGGGCTGATTGGCGGGGAGGAGCCAGGGGTCACGGGGGCACATATAAAGCACGCTGGAGCGGACGCGCTGTCAAAAGAAGACGCGCTAGCCCAGGTAGTGCATGCTGCAAACAGTAAGCTCTAGTTCCCAGTTTCTGAGTGTAAGAACGATTGTTGAGCTCTGTTTTAAACATTTTAACTGTTTTTAAAGCCTTTTTATTCCACTTTTACCTCTCTGAGTGTGATTTCCCACTTGAGCCTCATTCGCCTCACCTGGCCGGTACTGAACTCCTCCCCCGCACGCGCTCACAAAGGTCTAGCGACCGTGAGGGTGTCAGCTGCTGCACAGCAGGGCTGATTGGCGGGGAGGAGCCAGGGGTCACGGGGGCACATATAAAGCACGCTGGAGCGGACGCGCGCAGCGGGCGCGCCGCTGGCACGCCGAAGGCACGCCTGAGGCAAGCCCGTCTGTGCTCGTCCGCGCCCTGACGGGCCCAGGGGCCAAAACCCCTGTCCAACTTCTGTCGTACTCCAGTTCAGAACTAAAATCACTTAATCTGCACCGCTGCCCCTTAAATATCGAGACTACTATTACACTCATGAGAGAAGGTCTCCTCCTGCCCACGAAGGATAGGACTCACTCCAAATCCACCCTCATTCAGGGTCGTGCTCCCCCTCTCACGTTCGATTCACTGAAATTAATGGCCCTGAATACGCGCTCCCTTCATAAGCATGCCATCGAAATCTTTACGCTCCTACAAAATGAGGCCCCTGATATCCTCGCCCTGTCTGAAACTTGGTTGGACGAAGAGTCCGGCCCTACCCTACTGGCTGCAATGGCAGATGGCTATGATGCTGTCTGGCACAACCGACCTGCCGGTAAAAGAGGCGGAGGGGTAGCGTTCCTTTTTAAAAAATACCTGAGCATAGAAAAAGTGTTGGCTGAATCCCTGGCTGGGGCAGATATGCTAACCATCAGGGTCTGCCATCACTCCTCAAGTATTACGATCTCCATGCTCTATCG
The DNA here is from genome assembly GCF_964204655.1 of Triturus cristatus. Taxonomy (NCBI): domain Eukaryota; kingdom Metazoa; phylum Chordata; class Amphibia; order Caudata; family Salamandridae; genus Triturus; species Triturus cristatus. The sequence continues at coordinate 1,203,625,003 of NC_140584.1, forward strand.
TCCCCCCAAATGCTCCCCTAACTTTACTGATCTCCTCACCGAATGCATCTCTAACCTCCGGTCACTTTTACAACATCTCCTGGTAATGGGAGATTTTAACTTTCATTGGGATCAACAACCCAATGAGGCTCAGGCCCGCCAACTAGAAGAGACTTTCACCAACCTTGGTTTCTCCCAAATAATTACAACCCCCTCCCATTTGCTGGGACACACTCTAGACCTGGTTTGGTCAACCGGCCCCTTCATTACACTAAAAGAGGTCACCCCTGGTCCTTGGTCGGACCACTTCTGCATTAACCTGATACTTCCTCTTACCAAACATATAACTCCGCCCCCTGCGGCCTGGAAACGGGTGCGCACCTGGTCAAAAATAGATGGCCCGACACTGTTAAGCGCCCTCCGCGCCCGCCCGCCTAGGAAGCAGGTGCAAGCTGACATTGAAATAGGGACCACTGCCCTTACCGACCGACTTTGTGCGGCCGTCAACACAGTTGCCCCTGAAAAGAGGATAAAAATCTGCAATAAAGGCAAAGGCGCCCCGTGGTTTACGGAAGAACTCAGGACTTCCAAACGCACACTACGCCACTACGAACGACAATGGCGAAAAAATTATGAACTTCAGGCCCTGACTGATTATAAAGCAAAACTAGCCTCATACAAAAAGGCGCTGCTGTGCAGAAAGGCGGAATTTTATGAAAATAGGATTTCGTCTGCAACCAATAAACAAAAAGAAACGTTCAGAATCCTAAAGAAACTTAGTCAGAAACAATCTCAGTCTACCCCATCCAGCCAGGAACAATGCAATAATTTCCTCGCATATTTCTCCAATAAAATCCAGGATATACTGACTGAGATTGACAACTCCCCCTGTATACCATCACCTTATGCAGAGGACGCCTCACAGGGCTCTAGTACAGATACCCTTTCCTCTTTCCAACCCCTTGACATTGAAACCCTCCGATGCCTGGCCAAAAAGATCAAATCAGGCTCGCCAGCCGATCCTTGCCCTCCTATAATATTCAATCTAGCACTTCCAGAAATTGAGCAGGACATCCTCGCACTCCTAAACTCCTCTCTACGGATGGGGGAGGTTCCATGCTGCTTCAAGGAAGCCAGAATCATCCCCCTTCTCAAAAAACCCGGTGCGGATATTTCGAACATGAAAAATTACCGCCCTATCTCCCAACTCCCCTTTCTTGCTAAAATACTAGAACAGCATGTCCTGCAAAATCTCTCCAGGTTCCTTGAGGATCATCACCTCCTGGGGGACAGGCAAGCCGGCTTCCGAGCTCACCATAGCACAGAATTAGTGATGCTATCAGTAATGGATGATATTAGACGGACTGACGACATTAAAAAGCCCTGTGTGCTGGTCCTTCTAGACCTATCGGCAGCGTTCGACACGGTCAACCATGGCACTCTCCTGGAAAGATTAGGATCTATAGGAATCGAGGGATCTGTCTTACAATGGATCACCTCTTTCCTGACAAACCGCGCCCAAAGAATCCAGATGGGAGACTGGGTCTCGGAGAGAGGCTCTTTACCCTGTGGAGTCCCGCAAGGGTCCGCACTCTCACCCCTTCTCTTTAATATCTACCTCAGTCCACTTATCAAGGCTCTGGCGGCTATGGAGTGTCAGATCTTCAACTATGCAGACGACACCCAAATCATCCTTCACATTGATAACTCCCCTCAAGCACAATCCCGGGCAAAAGAGATCCTACGCTTTACAGTCAACTGGATGACGGCTAACTCTCTTAAAATCAACCCTGACAAAACCGGAGTCCTTGCCATGACGGATGACCGCAACCCCTGGAACTCCTTGTACTGGCCCCAGGAGTTGGGGGAGGCCCCAGTCCCGATCCCAGTGGTTAAAAGCCTGGGAATTAAAGTGGATGACAAACTCACTCTAGCCAATCAAGTTTCCACGGTATTTGGCACCTGTGTGGGCCTTCTCCGGCTACTCAGGAGGCTCTCCCCCATTCTCTCATTCTCCGCCATGAGAACTATTGTGTCTGCCATTATCTTGGCTCGCCTTGACTACGCCAATTCCTTGTATATTGGACTCCCGGACTCCTTAGTGAGAAAACTCCAGATAATTATGAATGATGCCGCTAGGCTCATTTTTAAACTACCAAGGCACACGCGAGCCTCAGCCCTTCTACAACACCTCCACTGGTTGCCCGTAAAACAAAGAGCTAAATTTAAGGGCCTGTGTATCTCCCACAAAGCTATCTATGTCCAAGCCCCCATCTACATCAAGCAAAGACTCACAAATTACGTGCCAGGGCGCACACTTAGGTCCTCCACAGGGAGCCTCCTATACTGCCCAAGGTTCAACTACGTCACCAAAGGAGGAAGGGCCTTCTCCTCCCTCCTCCCCCACTCTATGGAACAGGCTGCCTAGCCAACTCTGCGCGGAAAACCGCCTTCTCCCCTTTAGAAAACAACTAAAAACCATCCTATTCACAGAAGCCTGGGCGTAACTGTAACTGTATTGCTTGGATTCAACGCTACTCTTCTTACAGCGCTTAGAGACCTTTTGGGTATTAAGCGCTCAACAAATCTAAATTAACATAACATATTCTACAATAACCATAAACTGAAATTGATAAGGTGATCCTCCATACCTCAAATATCCATTCAGATGCAAACATAACGTATTTCACCTTCCCCGTAAGGTTCGGTTCGTTTTACCCTCCCGCGTGATGTAACGCAATTTATATGTAATGATTGTTTATTTATTTATTTATTTATAGTTTTGTAGAGCGCGTAGTCACCCAGTGGGTATCCCAGCACTGATCCTTGTTACTCACTGAGGGGTGTAGTCAGGGGAATGCCAGAATTAGGGAAAGAGTAGAGTTTTGAGTGCTTTTCTGAACCGAAGGAGGTTGGGTTCTGTTCTGAGGCTCAAAGGGAGAGCATTCCACTTCTTGCCAGTGTTAACCGAGAAGCGGCGGCCACCTATGCGGGCCTTTTTTACCTTAGGGATCGTGATGAGGTTTCCATGCTCCGAGCGAAGCGCTCTCGTGGGTCTGTAGGGACTGATCCAGTTGTTAAGTATAGGCGGACCGGTATTGTGGAGAACCTTGTGGGCAAGACAGAGGGCCTTGAAAGCGACCCTTTCCCTAATAGGGAGCCAGTGCAGCTTCATAAGTGAAGGCTTGGCAGATGATCTGGCTGGGGTGTTTGTTAGGAGTCGGGCTGCGGCGTTTTGGACTTTTTGCAGGGTTTGAAGGGTGGATTCAGGGGCGCCCAGGTAGATGGCATTGCTGTAATCCAGCCTGGATAAAATTAGGCCCTGGATCAGCATGAGACGCGACTGGAAAGGTAGTAGTGGAATTACCTTCCTGCAAGACTTAAGTAGACCGTAGCATATGCCGGCCGTCTTTCTTGCCTGGGTCCCAAAGGTAAGGTCAGTCTCAAGCCAGACTCCGAGACTTTTTACCTCTTTCTTGGGGGTGGGGGGTTCCCCCATGCAGGCTGGCCAGATGTTAGAGGGGAGGCTCATAGTTTTTTGTCCTAGGAGCAGGATCTCCGTTTTGGAGCCGTTTAGCTTCAAAGCGGAGTCGCTCATCCACTTATGTACGCTGGAGAGGCAATCGTGGAGGTTGGAGGGCTCAAGCTTGGGGTGGGAGAGTGTCACCACCAGTTGTGTATCGTCAGCATAGCTGACGATAGTGACTCCAAAGGGTGAGATGAGATCCTCCAGTGGGGCCATGTAAACGTTAAACAACGTAGGGCTCAGGGAAGAGCCCTGAGGCACACCGCACCGGAGGGGGATGGAGGAGGAGCGGCTTTCGCCTTCCCATACTTGGTAGGAGCGTCGGGAGAGAAAAGACGATAGCCACTTCAGTGCTCTACCCTTGACCCCAATGTTCTCGAGACGGTGGGTTAGGACCTGGTGACTGACCGTGTCAAAGGCCGCACTTAGGTCTAGGAGGACCACTGCCACTGATCCTCCTGTGTCGATGATTTCCCTAGTTCTTTCTACGGCTACGAGGAGCGCAGTGTCCGTGCCCTCTCCTGGTCTAAAGCCTGTTTGTGAGTCGTTGAGGAGATGGTTTGACTCGAGGTAGTGGGACAGCTTTTTGTTCGCGAGTTTCTCGGCGACTTTACCTATCCACGGGAGGAGTGAGATAGGTCTGTAGTTGGACAGGTCTGTGGGGTCGAGCGACGGTTTCTTGAGGAGCGCTTTGACGACAGCTTCCTTCCAGTTGGAAGGGACCTCTCCCTGTTCCAACGAGATATTAATCAGGGCTGTCAGTTGGGGAACTATGGTCTGCATGATGTTTTTAGCGAAGCGTATGGGGACAGGGTCGCTAGGGGCTCCGCTCTTGGTTGAGGTGAATATGGCCCTTACTTCTTGTTCTGTAACTGGGCCAAGTGACTCCAAAAAGGGTTTGTTGGCGGGAGGCATCGGCTCCTTGACTCTCTCTAAGGAGTCAGAGTTGGCGGGCGGGAGGGAGGAGAGAATTTTTTTAATTTTATCGTTAAAGAAGGTGTTCCCACCTGATTGATCACAGGTTTCAACCCGCCCATTATACTCTGTTGAAAAACTACATTTCCCACAAATCACCCTGTCTGTCAGTTAACCTTCCTGAACCAAATCTTTATTCATTCGTGTACTTGCTGTTATGAAACCTCCCTTGGTAATACATATAGAATGCCCCCGCCCTTCCCTAAGATGTCAATCAAATGTGCCGTTTCTATACCAGCGTTGTTAACAATATTTAGCATGTGTATGATAAAAATCACATATCGAGTTTGAAACTTAATACAATGGTTCATTCATGGACATTATAACAAGTGGAAAAAAAAGCGTTGTTTGCTACATTGGGATATAAGAATTTTGGACTTTTAACATTGTATTAAGACCCTCCCAAGAAAGCAGCAGAATTTGCTCTGTTCTTTGATGAAAAAGTGAAATCGCATGTGGATCAGGTCACTCACCCTAGCCCCCGTGAGGACCGCAAATCCTTAGTATCATGGCAGAACTTTGATGTCATCACCGAAGATGCCATCCTCAAAAGCATTCTAGAAACAAAACCTTCTAACCATTCTTTCGAGTGCCATTGCCATTGACTTCTATACCGACCCTCTTTCCTACTGGACCAGTCTGGTAACCCTCTTCCTCAACCAAGGCTCCCTTCCTGTTGCCCTTAAGACACACTTCTTAAAAAACCCTCCACTGATGTGAATGACCTCAACAGCTATGCCCTATCACCAACCTCCCTTTTCTTGCGAAAATTACAGAAAGCTACATAGCAAAGCAACTTTCTCAACATATCAAGGATAACAACATTCTCGACAAATTCCGATCTGGTTTCATGCAGGACTGCAGCACTGAAACAGACTTGACACAAGTGATCGACGATGCCCTGCAAGTACTTGATTCTGGTGAGTCTTGTCTCCTGATCCTTCTTGACATTTCTGCAGCCTTTGACACTGTTAATCACAACACTCTTCTGAGCACTTTAAATCAAAGAAGGTGTTTTGAAGGCGCAGTGCTCAAAGGGTTTGAATCATTCCTCTCGGGTAGATCTCAAATGATCAAAATCGGAAACGCTCTCTCTACTTCAATGTCTGTAGGACAAGGCGTCCCTCAAGGCTTTCTCCTCGCACCCAATCTGTTCAATCTGTACATGGAACACCTGGGAAATCTCCTAAAAACAATCTGGGATCCATTATCACCTCTATGCTGATGACGTCCAAATCTACCTAAAGGTGTCCTCCGCACATAACATCTCAATCCCCAACACCACTTTCAACTCTATCCAAAAATTGAATGTCAACTCATCAACTTATTCTGAATCCTACCAGAACGGAATTCATTCTTCTCTCTACCTCACTTTCTCCTCCTCCTGTTCAATCATGGATGGACAATCTGAACATACTTAACAACAAACCTATCGCTGTCGACAGCGCTAAATTCCTAGGCGTCATACTAGGCAAAATGCTCAACCTACACTCTCATATCAATATCATCGCCAGGAATGAACGTTACCAACTGCACCTTCTCTGGGGGTTTCGGCGTTTCTTTCATGAGCAAGATCTAAAAGCCATGGTCCAATCACTGGTTTTCTCCAAATTGGACTACTGCAACTCTCTCCTTGCTGGCCTCCCCAAAACCCGTCTTTCCCCTCCTAAATCCATCCTCCATTCAGCGGCTTGTTTTGTTTATGGGGCTAAAAGAAAACGATCACATCACTCCCATACTGTTTTCTCTTCGCTGGCTTCCCATCGAAACAAAGTAAATTTACAAGACTGCCTGTATCACCCACAAGGCCTTGCACACTTCCACCCCTCGCTATCTGGCAAATAAACTCGAAATCTCCAGACCTTCACGCAATGCTAAAAACTTACTGCTCGAGCCCCCTACCTTCAAAAGGGAAAGGTTTATGGCTCAATCCTTCTCAGGCAATGTGGCTAGAATTTGGAACGTGCTTCCTCCAATCCTCCGAACCACCACCTCTATACGGACTTTCAAAACAAATCTTAAAACTCTTCTCCACCAAAGACACTTTGAGGAATAATTCAACCCTTTTTCTTGACCCTCAAGGCTGCTTGGCATTCACTTGAGCTCAACGTTGTAAATATATTTTCTATACCTTTATGAACCCTAATTTTGCCACTCCGTATTTTTATTTTATTTTTTAGGTCTCGCCTCTTGTAAATGATTCAGTTTTGAGGGCAAAAACGTGCACGCGTTGCATTGCTTTGAATGCACGTTTGGCGATTTCCTTGCGGGAGCGAGCAGCATCATCTGGTAGCACTTATCCCGCAAGAGAATCGCTGGGCATTCCTGCTCTCGGCCGCACTCCCGCCACCCCCTACTTGCGCGAGGCGCTTGAGCTTGTTTTAAGTAGGAGCAGCTTAATTGTGTTGCAGAAACGCTGAGGTCATATGCACACGAGCACCCTACAGAACATTACCATTTTTCATATTATTTACTTGGAAAAAAGCATAACACCTTATCTTGTTGCCTGATTGCCATGTCCTGTGAGGAAAACACTCAGCAAACGTCATGTGCATTTATACATGAAACCCTAGATACAGCGCATGTGCACAAAGGGGCAAAGCAACAGAGGCAGGAATGCTAGATTTCTTTCATGACCACTCTTGTGTGTTTCAAATAGATTTACCTTCGTGTATGCCTGCCATATTTCTTGGAAAATATCATAACCTAGTCCTGTGTAACTGAAACTTGATTCACAGAGGCGTAAATGTATGTAATAAACTACTGCACTAAGTGATGTGTAGCGTACACACTGTTAGTGTTCCACATACATTATATATGTGGAACATTAACATTCACAGGGGTAATGTGCATCATACATTACATATGTGGAACATTAACATTCTCAGGGGTAATGTACATCAGGGCGACCAGCCTATAGTTAGATGGCGAAGATTTGTTCCCGTCCATGTAAATTGTGTCACGACACGAGCCCCGCCAGCTGTCGGGGATCACCCGATGAAGAACGTGGTTGAAAAGCGGACACAGACATTTTGCCCAGTACTGCGGGTTTTTGTAGATGGCCCGTGGTAGGCCGTTAGGGCCAGATGTTTCATCTATGCGACCTTCCGTAATTACTTTTGTGACAGACTGTTTCCGGATTGATTTTTTTTTTACAGTCAGAAGAATGTTGTGGTGTGTGGGAGATGATGACCGTTTTTGTGTAGCCTGTATCTAATTTTGCTGGCAGCGCCTCTGCACCTATAAACCTTTCTTGCAGGTGGACCACCCATACTCCTTTGGCAATATTGGATGCTGCTACTGGCACTCTAATTCCCAAGGCATTTTTCACGAGCCTCCAGAACTCGCATGTATTTTTTCTCCTTGTGGCTTCCAACAGCCAAGAATATCTGGAATACCAGCTAGAATCTCCAGAACAGAGCGCTGTTCAGTAAGAACCAGTGTTTATTGTTGCAGCCCATTTCTCCATATGGCAGGTGTGCAGACGAAGCAAAGTTTTACCTGCCAGTGGAGCAAGAGGTCTTTGTTTACTTTGAAGTGTTGCCCTGAAGCCTCAAAGACAGTGTCTGTTCTTTTCCCCACACTGGCAGTTGCTTTACATTTCCATAGAGGGGGATGTAGGTTGACACCCTGATCAGGTAATGCCATATTGCGGCCTGAGGTGGCTGGGTCCAAAGTGAGACAGCATGGCATGACAAGCATTGGCATAGCCAATAGGTCTCGCCTTTGGGACCTTATAAGTGTTTAATCATGCAAAAGTTAATGTTGTTGCACCAAGGATATTGTGCTGCATAACTAAATACTTTTAAGGTCCCAAAGGCGAGACCTATTGGCTGTGCCAATGCTTGTTTAAATTATCCCGATTGTATTTGTAACTTGTTGTTGAGTAAATCTCCTTATGTAACGTCCTTGGTTCTATTGTAAAGCGCTCTGGCACCTTTGCGTAAAGCCTGCGCTATATTAAACTGTATTAAATAAGTAAAATTAATAAATAAATGATTTTGAATGCGGGCAAGCCATACTCAGCCTTCAGCCTTCCGGGGCCGGAACAGCAAGTACCATCATTTGGGTAACAGTGACATCTGTTATGTACAATGCTTAGAAACAGTAGAGTCGTGGGCCCTCTGGGCTAGTGCCCTTTTTAAGTCTCGACCTGCCCTCCGGGTGCCCGCTTTGCACTAAGTTAGGCTGTGTTTTCAGATCTGTGATTACTGCCTGAATGAGTTTGAAGAGAGGCCCGGCCCGTCAGACTGCTGAAGACCCCCATCCAGGCCGTGGCCAGGTAACTGGGGGGGGTGAGAGACCTAGGGTGACCAGATTCTCAAAACAACAAGCATTTGCAATGCAATAGGTCTCGCATTTGCAAGAGTTAGAGCTATTGGCGCTATAAATTACAATGTATTTATCCATGTGTTGTGGTGTGGAGTGGAATTATGTGGGTTGTATTGGAGTTGTTAGTTGTGGAATTGTTTGTTGGAGAGTGTTTTTGTGTAGTGAATAGATGGGGTGAGAGCTACACAGACAATAGAAATAAAGATAGAGAGGGCTAGGTAGTTTGTGTAGAACGTGTTGAATGAACTCCAGACAGAGGAGCAGAAAGAGTGTGTGAGAAAAAGAGAAAGAAGGGAAGAGCAGGTGAAAAGATGCAGAAAAAGGGTGAGTCTGTGTACATAGAAGACACTCCAAAAAGAGGAGGAGAGTGAGAGTTTGAGTGACGGAAATGTTGAAAAGGCACAGAAAAGAAACTTTGCTCGAAGACCTGAAGTCAAACTTATGAGAGAGGGAGGAACAGTGCATGAGAGAGCGAGAGAGAGGTGTGAGAGAGAGCACAAGAGCAAGAGATAGAGGGACGAGTGGGAGGGGCACCCAGAGGCGGGTGGGGGAGGCTAGAGCTGTTGCAGTGCACAGCATGAGGAGGTACAGGAAGGCAGTCTCTGTGAGCTGGCAGTATAGAGAGAGAGTGTGAGGGAGGGATGAGAGGAGCAGTGGGGTTGGGAGATGAGAGGGGTAGTGGGAGTGTGAGGGAGAGATGATTGGGTTTTTGGAAGTGCGAGGGAGAGATGTATTGTATTGTAAACAAGCAATGACATTAAGGAAGAGCGCTAATATCCTCAACAAACGCACCAAGATGTACCATATTGTCCCCAAAAAATAAACAAAACAAACCTTTCAAGCTGACTTAATATAAAAATGTAATTAGAATACTGAAATCTTTTTAAAAAGGTCTCATCAACTATGTAGCTTTAACTACACATAAAGTGAATTGTACAATGTATTCAAAAACTGAAACCCCGGCACTCTCGGAAGAATAGACGGAGATAGCAAGTTGCAGTGGACGAATGGAGCTAGAATCCAGGGTCTTATCATAGTGCTCTGTTCTTCGGATTCCACAACTCGATTGAGAACGCAAATGAATATGTTAATTTATGAATGTATCAACAAATGATTTAGTGCCAGTCTGCGTATTTTTGGGACTATCAGAAAATAAATCGTTTCGATGAATGATCAAATGATTTTCTTCTTGATGTTTCCTGTAATAGGAGGTATCTCTTCTTATCATTGTGTTTCTTTGCTTTAGGGACAACAATGCATAATTGTATATACAAATATTTGGAGTGCCAGGGTCTTCGTTTTTGAATAATGCATCATATGCTGCCTTGCCTAGTACAATTATTATAAGTATTTTTATAATGTTTCTAAATAAAGGTAATTATAGTACCAATTTAAAAGAAAACTCCCGTTGTCAGAGTGCATTTTGGTGTGAAAGGGCTGGTAGGGGTGGGACTGAGTCAGTTACTTATAAATAGTTTGATGCTCATGGATAACCAGGTACAGTGAAGCAGGCAGAGGCCATATGTTATAGTTTAACATGTGTTAGATGTTTAAGGAAGACTGGTGGCTGATAGGTTTGGTTGTGGAGAGATAGTCAAACCTGGGACAGCAGCATAAGTGGGTTATTTGTGTAATTATACCTAGTGAAAACCTGGTGAGATTGTGTGAAATAACCTATGCACACTAGTGTTACAGAAGAGTGCTTTGATCATTGTGAATTCCAAACATGATGTATAGATGGCAACCGGCTAACAATTGCGACCCAGGGGTTCTGTCTGCAGCGGCCTGTAGTTGGGATGCGTCTGAGCGTTCTTTTCCTGGCTGGAGCAGAGTGATTTATATGCCAGCTAGCCAGTGTCTTACAAGTACATACGAATACTGTGTAAGTGTAATACTGTGCTCAGTTTCTTTGAGCTGTGAGAAAAGTTCATAAGACCTGTAGAAGTAGTATGGGCATTTGGCACGGCTTATTAAATATAGGGTAAGCATCAGACGTTAGGTATCATTTAAAAAGAGTGGCGTGGGCCGTGACATCAGACACAATTATTATATTGGGTAAGCAAGAGGCATCAGTGGCTATTTGCAAATTACGTTGTTAGAAATTAAAACAGACATATTAGAGAGGGTGTCCAATTGGACCATCAGGGGCTGTATATAAAAGGCGTTGAGGCATGTGACATCAGACAGAGTGGGTGCACTTAGGACATTAGGGGCCATTTATAAGCGATGGCATATGAGAATCGACATCAGACAAAGTTATCAGAGGGGCGTTTACAAGATAAGCCGAGTGAGGAACATTAGACGCAGCTATCAAAGTGGGACACGGTGAGCTATCAATTATTAGAGCTACTCTGTAAACAAGGTGATTTATTGCTGCGGTAAGTGTGCGCTGTCATAGGTGCCAGTTTACCAGAACTATACGTGTGAAACATCCTGTGCAGCTTATTAAGTAGAGGTGGTCGAGTCACTGAAAAAAGCTCGAGATAGACACCAAGCTTTCGATTGGCTTCTGACAGCAAACCCACCCTGAAACTGCAAGCACCAACTAGTGAAGAAGACATCAATCTCCCGGGTCCGTGTAAACGCCCAACACCCCTTTAAAATTGATTGTTAAGCACATGCACCCACACAATGACACCGGCCCTGAAATGTAACAAATGAAAGGAATCAAAACCCTAATTTAGATTTAGGACCTAATTATTCAGTTTTATCTGTCACGTGCCCACACACTGTGAAATATTATGTAAAGACAGAAAAACTGAATAATGCTTTCTAAACGTGCATGTTAAAGTTGCACAATTGTATCTGGAAATAACCTACAGCCTGCTTTCAAAAAAAGGTCTCAATGCGGTTTGGTTTAAGTGTTTTTTCCTCTTCATTGTATTCGAGCTGAGAACGTCCTGCCTAGGATATGTAACAGGAAATTCAGAGCAGCAAGAATGTTTTCCATTGTAGTCTGTTAGTTTGGCATGAGAAGTCACAAACAACAGGAAAGAGCTGTTCTTTAAATAATTGTATGTAATCTGGGTGGGACATAACGGAAAAGCAGGAAGCTTCTTCTATTGTGAACATTGTATTAAATATGGATCTAGGCCAAAATTAGTATTATAAGAAGTAGACTTGAAGTGTATGTTAGTTGAGACTGACTTGTGCTTCGCTCATAGCACATCACTCTCCCAGCTGAATTAGCCTGGCATGTACAATAAACTTTTTTGTACTCCCTTTTGTTGCAGATGTGGTGATTAAATGATTTGCACTGCTTAAAGGATTTTTTCCCGACACAAATATAGGAAAAGGTTTAGTTGGGAGCTGAGGAACCAGGCTCAAGTCTCGGCATCGGCTCAACATCCTGCGATTCTGTGTAAACACTTAATCGCCCCGAGATGCTACCAAAAATGAATGTTACCGTGCATCATGAAACCAGTGCTCATGTAAAACACTCCAATACCTATGGCTCAAGATCGCGCTGTATAAAACCGTAAAAAAAATGAATTTTACCATGTGTAATGAAACCAGTGCTCATGTAAAGCACTCTAATACCTATGGGTCGAGATCGTACTAAATAAAACTGAAACAAAAACAAGCATTGGCCGCTTTCGCGGCCGCAAAAGTGATCGTCCGGAAGTGGTGCGTGCGTGTGTCCTTTTTTCAAAGCACATACTCGTGCAAGGCGTATGCCGCCACCAGCACGAGTATGTGCTTTGAAAAAGAGCTGCACGATGGCTAAAGGTCTCCTATGCAGTGCATGCGCACTGCGTAGGTGAGACCTAAAAAAACCGGGACAGGTCATAGACATAGAAGTAGGACTGACAGAAGTACCCAGGGCTTTAAGTGTTATGAAAAAACGGGGATAGAGGAGGGTCTCTCAAGGGGTGTGGCCGATGTACTTAAGGACGTGGCTTAAAACACATAAGCTAAAAAAATCTGTGCCTAGCATAGTATCCTGCCAGAAAAATTGTATCCAGATAAATAATACAACGAGTAACAATACATATACAACAACCCAGGACTATTAAATTTGTCAATTGTTGTTAGTTGCATTGCATAAGCTAAATAAGCAACAACTTTGGCTTTGTTGCGCATAACATTGAAACTGCTTCAGTTCTGGAATGATGAGACTGTGAAAGAACTATAACGGGTCTCTTTGAAGACACTGAAGCGTGGTACTGCTGCAGCAGTAAGATTTTTTTGTCACCGTGAGTGCAAAAATAGAGAGTCCAATAGAGAACCGTCGCATTTGCCCGGTCCCAGAAGTAACCCCATCCTGCTGGCCTGTGAACAGGTAGCCTTCAGGTTTGATGCAGATCCCCGTAGTTGGTGCATTAACGCACAGAGCTGCTTGACTGGCTGGCTTTCCACTCCCCATTGTGACGCCTTCTGTGCGGCTCCACCTTCTCGCTGCCCCTGGCTCACACTCACTGCTCACACTGACTTCAGAAGTACAGCAGGTGCACCGAGACACTATTTAAAAAACGGGACATTTATTTGTTTATCCCAGGCGCTGCGCAAAAACCGGGGCATTTCTTTAATTTGAAGCAAAGTGTCGGGACACCGGGGCACTGCTCCAAAACCCGGGACCGTCCGGGGAAAACCGGGACATCTGGTCACCCAAGAGAGACCTTTGATCGGGAAAAGAACACTGGGCAAGGGTTAACGCAATGACAGAATCACGTATGACACAGCAGAGCTAACACACACATTACGCAGTCTTTCGTGGTTTGCTACAGGCGACAGCAGTTATTTTGTGTCGTCGTCATAGGGGTGTTGTGTGGAGTCAGTGACGCGGGAGACACTGGGTCTTCTCTTGGTAATTATGTGATCTGCGCAGGTCTTACTGCGTGCTGTGCCTAGAAGATGGCCCCGGGCATTTGTCTGCGTGTCACAAATGAACATCAAGGTGTTAGTTTCATATCTGAGCTACACATTGACATCTCCGTGTTTGCAGTAGATAGCAGGCAGAAGAACCTCTGAGGTGAAACATATCCAGCAGCTTGAGCTCAGTATCCACAAGGGCCCTCTGCCCTCAGCTCCTGTGGGCAACAGCTGGTCGGGAGGGGGTTGAGTGGGCTGAAGAGAAAGGTCAGTGCAATGAGTAGAAAGATATCATCTATCAGGCATAGTTATATGTTTGTCTTGTGCTGTACTGTGGTGTCTAGAAGCAGAAAAGGATGCACTGATCTAGCGGACAATACGCACTGGAGTGGAGTGTTCGCGGAGATTCGCGCCAAGGTAGGTGCGCATCTGCACACAGCTGCCTTCTCTGAACATTGAGGGCTTACAGGGGCCCATTGGCACACGATGGACATCATCCACTTACCCGTACGAGCCTTACTGCACCTTGAACTGCCACAATGACCCACCCAGGGGGCCACTCCTATAAGCAGCCTTGTCAAGGAGGTGCTTTTAAGGGTGCTGGAAAATTGCTTTGTGGCTGTAAAAAGAGAACTGCAAGGTGATGAATTTGTAAACTATAGAACCTTGCTTTATTTCTCATAGAAACATCAGCTCCTCACCAACACCGTCATTCCACCGCAATTAGTGGTAAATTTGCTTTAGTGCATTGTAACTGCCCTTCTAGACCCCGCAGCCGAAGGAGTTAGCTCTAGGCACCTGATGCTGGGCATAATAGTTTCTCGTGAACCAAACCACAGTTAGACCTCAATACGGCATACAAGAAAGGACGCCCGGGGAATAAGGGAGGGGTGTGCATTTGTCTCTGTTGTAGAGTTGCTGTACGGCCTGTTTGCTTGCCCCACCACTTTGAAATGTCGCCATAATGCAGCACATATGGAAAGAGGAAAAAACAAGGAGAAATGAATATATTTCCCCTCATTAAGCCTGCTCTGGGGAGGCATAAGGTTTTGGCGCTGCGCCAGGTTAACGGAATTAAGTAAATCTTGGGCAGAGTCAAAATACATCGGTGCTGCGTGGAAAAGCCCACGGCAACGGCCATGGAACACCTCCTTGATGCAGAACAAGGCAAGGCAGTGACGAGATGCTTTGTCTTACTCCGTATCTATGAGGCCATGAAGAGCCACGCAGGGTGACTTTGCCTCGCCTCATAGATATGATTGAGAGGCTTACGCTGCCCGAGCACCAAAAAAAGTGATTCTCCGGCTGTGCAAGCCTCGCATAAATGAGCCGCACTAGCCTTAATGCTAAAGTTTCTCTCCTTGTGCCTGGGGCAGCCTGCGTGTTCCAAAATGAGTTACGAGAAAGAATGGCACACACAACATGCAGAGAACACTGGTCATGATTGATGATATGAAAAGTACCTGTACCCACATCTCTATTTCTGTAATGCAGGGCTTTAACACCTGTGACCCGTCTCAGGAATACCAAGAAACTGATCTTGAGATAAAAACGCTTTATACTAAAGCGAACACTCCAAAAACCCTATAATCCGGCTCCTCAGTTGTTGTCTATGAACCCTCCTCTCCTACTCTTAAATACCTGTAATCCTACTGCTCATAAATACTTCTAATCGTGCTCTGATATCCCTCTACACCCGCGAGAATATGTCCCTAATCCTGTTTCAGGATCACACTAGTCCAGTTTCAGAAAGAAGGCATTGTTGGGCACGGGGCCTCCCTGCCAACATAAGGAACACAATATAGTTAGAGCACAGCACAGATCATTTAGCTGAGAAATGTGTTAGGTTCAAGCAGCACCAAACATTAAGTCAATCTCACCACACAATAAAATTCCAAAACCAATTTAGATATATCAAAAATGTGTCATGGGCAAAATGGCTGAAATGGATCAGGGAACAGTAGCTCCCAGGCACCTTCAGAGTAGTTCACAGCCTGGAGTTCATTTTTAAATAAGCACAGAATCAAATTTTTCCTTTTAAAGGTAGGGGAAGGTTGTGTTTATTTTACATTATTATCATCAAACTGAAGATAGCAAGTCCTGACAATGACAAGTGCTGGGGTCAGGTTTGTGACCCAGGGCACAGAGGTCAAGAATTGAAGCACCGAGGTTTTTAACCCTTAGATAAAAATCCTTGGCAACTCAGTATTGGAGGTGAGAACAAAATTATGTTTGTCAATGCTTTTAAATCTGAGAAAATTAAAATCAAAAGTTACCTCATAATTAAGTTTACTTTTCATTTTAATTTTCCCAAATATTTTTTCAAAGTGTTGCATTTTACAAACTACAGACCTGCTTCCAGTGGTCAGTAATACACTGTGACATTTTTATTACTGAAAAATACAGTCATTTTTTTAACTGGGAGAAATTTAAAATGCAGAATAATGTTCCACATTATGAAAAACTTTGCACTTTAAATTTCTCCCATTTAAAAAAACTGTTGTATGATTGTATTATACATGTAACGGTGCCACATATGGCGAAAGGTATGCCCTGTGCCACAAGTACCTAAGACACAAGCTCTCATTCACCTGTACAGATATATATCCATGCATATATATATATATGTAAGACCACGCTCTTACTGACATACATGGCAGCCCTGTTATAGTGCCCCTAGTCAAGGTATTTTGTTCAAACTATAGTATCTGGATCTATGGCTTAAAGTCAAGGGAGTGGGGGCGTCTGGTAATAATGTGCGAGTTTTTAGCCTTCGGTAGCTCGCAATGATTTTCATTGATCAGAGGTAGCTCTTGCTACAGAAAAGATTGGAGAACCCTGAGATAGAGATTTTTAAGGCTTAACAGAAACATGACAAAAAATGGCCACACAATGGAAAAGCCGCTATCAGCCTTCGTGCAGTACTCAAAATGACCAGCAAAGGCTGATTATGCACCAAAATCATAACTAACAAAAAGGTACCAGAAAACTCTTCTGCCGCTCAGTGACTGGAGGTCAGGGCAGAGTCAGCCATTTTCCATGCTGATAAACTAATGCTTTCAATTACCCGGGTGCTCTTCGGAGGCACTCAGTCGCAGCTCCAAGGGCAGTGCCATCAGAAGGATTTTTGGGGGTCAGGCAAGACGTATTTTTGGATTCAGTGTTTAGACCAACTTTGACTTTATTGCAGATTCTTAGCTATTTAAGCCCTTATAATGCCAAACAATATTAAATTATACCTTAAATGTTCAAAAACAGGTTCACGTAAACCCTTCCAGTGCTTTTCAGCCACACTCTTGATGTACAAGAATTCAGTCTCTAGCCAGAGTGTACTTCTGACCGTAGGAAAGACTTGGTTGATATCCAGCAGGCATATTTAGTGGGCAGGGGCAAAATATTAAAATAAGACATATGGCCAGAGAGATTCATACTGTAGAATTAATTGCTAAATATTAGCCATTACAAAAAAATCCACATTCTTGTGGATTCAGTGAAAATCAGAAACTTCTCTGAGGTTTTCCAGCATTACAGCAGTTAAATCTGATAACTGTTTTCTTTACCTTTCATCCTCTGCCTTGTACCTCCTCTCCTCTTTCAATGTGTACACTCACCTGACAAGTCAGGGACCTTGACGCTGCAGAACAGGAGAAATGGGGTAAGGGGAAGAAAGGTGAAGAACCGAGCGGAAAAGAGAGGTACAGAAATACTACAGTGAGATATTTGAAGCGGAATGACAAGGGAGGTAGAGATAGAAATGAGGTAGAGAAGTAGATGAGGTTGGAAGGGTTATAAGATAAAGCGAAAAAAGGTGATGTAGCCAGAAAGATACAGATAGGTAGAATGAGGAAGAGGTGGACAGAGAAGTAGTGAGGTAGAGCTAGGAAGAAGTAGATGTAGAGAGGAAGAGGCGTGTGATGGACTGGAGGTGAGGTAGAGACAAAATGGGGCAGAAATAGGTGAGCTAGAGGCAGAGCGATGCACAACTAGACATGAGAGAAGGGAGGTACGATTTGAAGTATAAAGAGGTACAAAATAGAGCAGTGAGGTAGCGAAAGGTCGAAATTGAGAAGCGGTATATAAAAACTGATCAGTTAAAGAGAGTAGTGAAGCACAGAGAAAGGTAGAGATAAGAGCCATGAGGTGTAGAGAACAGGGGTAAAATGGAGTCTGAACGCACAACTCAGATACTGTCAATAAGGAGACTCAAGTCACAGTCGTGGAGACAGTTTATTGCGAGTTGGAACTGGAGAGATGCGAAGCCCGCAGCTTCCTTGCACACACTACTGGAGGCAACCTGCACACAGGTAGTCATTATACAGAGCAATTCTCATAGTAACGTATGGTGCAAGTTGCATCCTCAATGCCTGCAAACAGTGGAACACCGGCAGCTGACGCCTACGCACAAAGGGGCATATCAACAACAACCGGCGATAATTATCGCTAAGCGCACTTAGCGCTAGGATAATTATCGCCGGCTAGCGTTGATTTTTATCGCTGAGATAGCGTGCTATTAGCAACGCTTATCTCAATAGCGATAAACATCCTCACGCTAAGTGGCTAACGTGAGATTATCGCTGGAAACCCAGCGATAATCTCACGTTAGCTTGTTGATAGGGACAGACAAACTTAGCCATGATATCCTCCTTCCACAGGATATCATGGCTAAGTCAGAAAAATACCAGACGTAAAAAAGCAGCGTTAACCGCGGTTAGCGCTGCTTTTTTTGTCTCTAACAGGGTTAGCGATATTTTTGATAATAGGAGAAATGTCGCTTAGCGACATTTCTCCTATTATTTTACTCTGGAACGCCCCCTTTGCATCTCATTAGAGATGCAAGGGGAAGCGTAGAGTAAAAGGGTGCTAACATGCAAATTTGCATGTTAGCACCCTGTTGTTGATAGGGTGCTAGTTTTATCTCTGCTTTTTTGGCTTTTAAAGCCAAAAAAGCAGAGATAAAGCCCTGTTAATATGCCCCAAAGTCTTCAACTTTCAGTGACCTTTCTGCTTGTGGGCAGGAGATCAGCGTCCGATGTTTCCTTCTGCTTGTCTCTGGCAAGTTTCTTCTCATTTCTCGGAATCAACATAAACAATTACCGGAACTTCCTGTTCTCACCCCTGCCTATATGAACTCAAGTTCAAGCAAAAAGAAAAGACACCTTATAAAATGGCGACGAGAGTACAAAATGGAAGGAGGCACTGTTCAACAAATGCTTTCTCAGAAGACAGAGGTGGGCTTGATACAAGGGGTAGCGAGAGATGTGCAGAGCAGAGAGCTGTGTGATACAGGGGTCCGCTGAGAGGCAGAAGGAGCTACAAGGTGAAATGAGATAGAGCGAGAGGTAGAAGCAGGAAAATAGAGGTAGGAAAAATGAGGTAGTGAGAGAGGTGAGGTAGAGTGAAGTGATGTAGAAAGAGGAGGTGGGCAGGTGGGATTGAAAAGACGGTGGGTGGAATAAATTGTGAGATTAAGTAATAAGAGAGATTGGCGAGGTGGAGAGAAATGAGTGTGTGTGTGTGTGTGTGTGTGAGAGAAATGAAGTATAAAGAGAGGTAAGGTTGATGGTAAGGAGGTAGATAGTGGGCTGGAAGAGAGGTGAGGTATTGGGAGATGGATAAAGTGATACAGATGTGAGATAGACAAAGAGATGAGGTTGAGACGGATGTGAAGTAGATGGAGTAGAGATGCGAGCAGAGCAGTGACGTGCTGAGAAAGAGGGAAGCATGGAGAGGTAGAAATGTAGAGGTAGGCACAGGCAATGGTACAGAGAGCTGTGGGATTGACAGAGGCCTGTTGAGAGACAGGTAATCAGAGGAGAGAGCTGAGCAGAGAAGGAGGGTGAATGCACAGTCCATGGACATCCAGAGAAAGAGGCAGCAATAGAGGGTGAGGTAGAAGAGGTAAGGGGGTGTGCAGCAAGGACAGAGAGCGGAGACCAGCTCCCTGAGTGGGCAGGCTGGGCACTTACACTAGCTTCCTATGGAGTGCAGTAGTACAATACGAAATATGTTCATTGGCAATGGGACATCTGACTGCCCTCAGTACAGCAATGGGAGCCCCTAGAGACTGGGAGTCCTCGACACAAGCCCTCTTTGACTGCGCCCTAAAACTAATGTGTGTTAATATTCAGTTGTATACATTAGCCACCCAGCCCTCCAGCGTAGAGGGTACATACATTCAGGAGTTACTAATCTGATGTGTAAAAGCACCATTTCTACATGATAGAGGAACGGTCTCTTCCATGTGATACAAAACTCGTGTTAAAGCTGCTGTCAGTCAGGACTCACTGGTGAGTTCACAACAGATACAAGAGGAGGTCTCAAGTACTGCTGTTCCATTAACAAACAGTAGTCGCAAATCGCACAACGGCTTTTCGCCAATGGAATACTATTTTGCCAGCCGATTTATGTACAAATAGGTCGGTTCACAAAATATTGAATCGAGGGGGGCTGCGAATAATGACCTAACTAATTTGTGTTTGTTAGGAAGGTTGCAATTTGCGACCCCCTGCGATTGGCCACAGTCAGAAGGATGGTGGCCTGCAAGGGGCTGCGGACAACCATGTCTGCGTTTATGTTTAAATAAAGGAAAATTGTTCTTTTTAATACCACCTGTTTTCCATAAAAGAAACTGGACTGCAATGAAAAAAAGGTTTTCTTTTTTCAAAAAGTTTCACTGAGAGTTGGCAGTGGCCCTGTGAATCTCTGACAACTGTCAGTGAAACTTTTTTCTAGATTCACCAAGGAGAAGGGGCCTCCTTTGTGAATCAGATACCCCCACCCCCCCAACTTGGGAGCGGATAGCTTTGCTATGTTTGGCGTCTGGATTAGGTTGTCGAATATTGTTATATTAGGGTCAGAATCGCTATTTGGAAGGCGTGACCAAAACAAGCCACTTCCAAATAGTGATTCTGAAACCATTTCTAAACCATTTAGCGATTCAGAAAACTTTTCCAAATCACTGAATGGCTTTAGTGCATTTGAAAAATGGCTTTAGCATTGTCAAACCCTCTGATTCGGCAAACTGGAGGAGTTGCAAATGCTAAAACCCTTAGTAACAAGCATTGGCATAGCCAATAGGTCTCGCCTTTGGGACCTTATAAGTGCTTAGCCATGCAGCAGTTAATGTTGTTGCACCAAGGATATTGTGCTGGATAACTGAAGTGCATCCTAGCAAGTACTGTTCTGAAAGCATGGGTTACACATAGAGCTCCTGGTATTGCAATAAGTTATTTTGGTTTGACTTAACCATCTTTAGCCATATTTTTTTAGGTAGCTGTTTTTATCCATATTTGGTGCTTTGTGAAAAACTTCCTAGCAGCAACTAGTAAATTTTCCGCATTTACTTAACCCTTGGAAGTTTGGCGGCGTAAGAAGCAGCCATAAAATGCAACAAAACCTGCAGATAAAAAATATCAAAATTCTTGTGTACCACATGCACAGCTGCTACCATATGAGCTTCATTGGGAAGCACTGTACTTTTAGTTTTTTTGTTAAACTCCCCTACACGTCATCCTCTACCGACATTAGTCTGGCAGTCATGATTAATGATCTGATTGAAGAACACACATGTATGTATGTATGTATGTAAGGAACATGCATGCCATTGTGCTAGGCTATAGCCCTTTCTATACTGGACTTGCCATCCATTCCATGATGATGTGATCCGAAATGTATATAGTTCTATAAACAGTGAAAAGAAAAAGAAAACTACTTCTGTAACATTCACTTCGGGAGAAACAATGTCAAAAGAAATAGTAACGAAATGCGTATCATTTCGCAACACTTGCAGCCACTTAAACAATACAAATAGATAATCTTAATATTTTGAAAAATCTTCCATACAAAAGCGGCTTCTTTTTGTCGGAGCAAACATATCTCTCGGATTCTCATTGGCACGATTACCTGTAAGAGGTCTGGGTTGTCTAATTGAATTCAGTGAAAATACGGTGGGATCTCTGTGGTTAACCACTTGTTTCCAGTGTGGGGAGGTAGAACAGAATCCCAAGCAAGTCACCTTACCAAAGACCCTCAAAGTCGACCCAGAAGGTCTAGCACATGTTCACTCCACTAACCAAACACAGACTCCAAAGGACACCCAAGAGTTGGCAAGCCGGAACGCTCGGCTTCCTTTACATTAAGTCATGGAAATGCATGCTTGATTTTATTTCTCAGTCTATCTAGCGACTCCTACAAAGGCACTATGCCTAAAAACATCATTTTAACTAGGTGAAAGTCTAATTAAATCCTGACAAGGCTGCGAAATGTCACTAGGCATACCTGATAGAGCGCCCTGTGATTCTGAGATTTGTAGGGGTGCATCATATTCACCGTTAGTCAGCACCCGCATATTAATCAACGTAGGTTTAGGAGTGCCATAGAAATGTGTTTGTTATAATCGTTTAATATAGAAGTGTTAGAAGTGTAATAATGTTTTTGCGAAGCTTAACGTTGCAAGTTATCGTGAATGTATTTAGTATAATGTAGATGATTAGTTTTCACAAAACAATGTAATGGATTAAACGTGTGCCCCGTTAGAGTTAAAAAGTCGGTTGCTTATTTACAAGGTGATTATGTTGAATTCATGTTTAGAATGTGATTTCGTAGTGTGTTTAATTTTGCAAGGCCTAACTGAATATGTAGAAGAGAAGGCCTGTTTGTTTCTTATATTAGCTATATTTTGTAGGCCGACAGGGATTTCTTGGTTAAGGCTTGATTTACAGTGAAATGTAAAACTTCAAGATGCGAAGAGTTTTTCTTTTCGTTCCCATGTTTCTGTTGCAGGTGCAAGGACATTTAGCTCGTTAGTGAGAATAAGTCTTTGTTTTAGGAGTTGAGATACGGTGAGAAGCCAACAGGGGAGTGCATTGGAATGTGCAACTGTAACTCTTAGTATGGAAGGTGCCTGGGACCCAAGGTCAAGCTAACGGACGATGGAAGATGGACAGCTCTGGATGGAAACTTACCGGAGGAAGACCTGGCTGAAGAGATGTGCCGAAGGGCGTGTTCTACGATTTTGGGGGTTTTGTATTAGGGACAGTGCCCCGTGGGTTGAGCAGATGGAGTTCAGACGGGAAGCTAGAAGGAGCACCTTAGATCGAGCTCTCACTAAGTGAAGACTTCTTAGGAAGTTTCACCCCTGACACCTTTTTCATGATTCTCTTGCTTGGGAGGGAATGCTAAGTAGGGATGCCACTTTATAATAGAGTAGGGACAGAAATGTTTTGACTAATGATTCCAAAAATTGATATCAGCATAGCGATCCTTTATTTGATGCTTTTAGAATCAGTAATTCTTTTCATTTTTAGTCGAATGAGAATCCTTCGTAGGTTGGCTTTTGTATTAGTGCCCATTTATCTTTTGTGCCTTGTATTGAGGTGCCTTTATGTCCAGAGGTTTTTGCTCATAATAAAATCTCGAAAACTTTAGATTCTGAGTCCTCTATCCTTTAATGATGTCAAATTGCGGTAGATATATTTTGATAATTGTGTTTACTCCCTCCACGCTATTTGGCAAGTAAAAAGATCCTGGCGATCTGAGAGGGTTCTTGTAGATAATTGAGTAGACAAGAATCCGGCCTTATCAGTTGGTAGCAGAGACGGATGGTTATTTCCGAGGGAAGATTTAGATTAGGGTAAGTGATCCTTGAGGCCCATAGACGCTAAGTGATGGTGAATCATCAGATGGTGAGCAGCGGACAACGGCGGCAGATGGACGTTGACGGAGAGTAGCAGTGCGGCAGAAAGCAGCAGTTCGAGGAGGAGTGAGTATGAATAGGGTGAGATGTTGTAGATTGTGGTGTTAATTGGTGGATTGATATGTCTTGCGGAGTTGGTGTGAATGTTGAGTGATTGTGAGATCAGGCTGTGAGCGCGCGCAGCCCGGGAAAGTCTTAGGCTCGACGAGTAGCTTAAGCGATTGGGCGTAGAAGACACCCGCGGTAGATTTTGTTGACCACCCGAAGGAGATCATGAGGCGCCATCGATCACCTGGACCGAGATAGGGGGAGCGAATGTGTGAGTGCATGACAAACCGACGCTGGTCGTGGGTTGCTGTATGTGGATTTGAGTATTTGTAACCTATCAGAGGCGATTTGTCTGGCCAGACGGGGACAGACAGTTGCCAACCGAGGTCGACAACTTCGAGAGACTGTGGACGTACAGTCAGAGAAGTAACTTGTTTGGGACAAACGGTTATTTCAGTGTATGAATGGGACGAATGCAAGGGTTAGACGTGAGTTGTGAAGGAGGGGAGCTGCTGCGAGTGGAGGAAAAGTGACGTCAGAGGGTGTCGCGCTGCGATAGGTCGGTTGGTGTGGGTCGCGTTGTCATTGGTGGATTGATACCAGGAAGTAAACGGAAATATTGTGTGCGTTCAAAAATTGGTCATCATGAAATGCTTTAAAGTTTTCCGAGAATTGTGTAGAGGTGACAAACGTGGTTACTCGTGGGGGAGAAGAAGCCCCTCCCGAGGATACTCCGGCACATTACATGGTAAGAAATGTGGAATTGCATACTATAATTTGGCTTGAAAATTGGTATAAAATGACCCAGGGTGAAGGAGAATTAGCTTTCCCGAGATATGGTTCATTCAGGTTAGAAGTGTTGTACCAGTTGAAGTCTGTGATGGCGGCTTTACGACCTTTGCCGAGGCCAACACAGTTTGAAGCATTGCATGCGTGGATTAGAGCAGCGCATGATAGGAGAAGAGACAGAAACCAGGAAAGGGTGAAAAAGTCGATTAAGGCGTTCCAGGATGTGAGATGGGATGCAGAAGAGAAAAGATGGAGAGTACAGGCAATAGAAGGACACAGACTGTATCCCTTATTGGTAAAGACTGATGGTTCAAAAATAAAGAGAGCGGATGATGAGGATGACAGTGATACTGATGATAGCCTACTAGAGAGGTTATTATCTCAGAGACCACCTCCATACAACCCAGATGCCCCGGAAGGGAAGTCAGCTCAGATGGAAGGGACTAGGGGAGTACCAACTCAGTCCGACGTGAGAGTAGAAGGGAAGATCTCGACAGGAGCTGAGGGCACTAGGAATCAGTCTGTAGGTAGCGCAGAGGTTAGGAGAGGTGCGAGGTTACCGGATGCTCTAAAGGTACCGGTCACTATTGGACCTATTGTTTCTGTTTACGACCCAGATCAAGAGAAGGCTGGAAGCTCAGTACATTCAGCTGTAGGAGTGAGGAGTGTGGCCGAGGGGAGTGGGTCAGTGAGTGGAATGGAGCAGACTCCAAAGTCTATAGAATGGAGTACGCCATTACCAGCCATAGCAGACTCCTCTAGGGGACAGGGAGCGCCGAGACCAGTGAGACCGAGGTCTTTGGCCGAGTCAAGATCAGACTTGCGAATGTGGACACCACCAGTGAGAAACCAGAGCCAGAGTGTGATAACAGCAGAGAGCGAATGAGGCACAATAGTGAATCGTTCTGTTCCTATGAGTATGTCAGAAGAGAGTAAGTCACAGGAACGAGAATGTGAGTACAATGAAAGGGATGGTGTAGTTTGTCGAGAAGTGCTGAAGGGAGCCCTGAAAGGGAGGATGTTAGATGTTGTAAGATTGAAGGCAGAGGTGGATGAGATAATAAGTGGAAATTTACCTCTTGAGAGAACATTAATGTACGAACAAGATGAATTACTTTTTGTAGCGAAGGATGTGACTCGCAAAGCACGAACTGCTCATGAGAAATTGTCAGAATTGGCCAAGCGGTATGATGTGGATTTGTCTAAAACTAAATCATTGCAAGGAAGTCATAGGTTGCAGTACAGTGACCAGGAACTAGAAGAGAAAAGAGTCATGGGATTGAGAACCCATATCAAAGATCTAATCATAGCAATGCGTGCATGGATTATGCTTGACAAGTGGGAAGAAAGGTGGTCCAAGAAGAAAAGCTCTAAGAGAACAATAGGAGGGACACCACCTCCGGGTGGAGGGATGACGGAGATAGGGAATTACCCTTTACGAGAGTTGCAGAATGGAGGATATGTACACGTACTGTGGAGTAGGGGTGATTTGGCTGCCTTCACAAATGATTTTCCCCGACTTAGGGAGAAACCTGTGTAGTCGTATAAGCAAGTCGATCGCTTTGTCAAAATCTCAAAAGTATTGTGGATTGATCTGAACACCCTATTTGACATTGTGGTTCCGAGTGATCTGTGATCGGCATGTAAAATTGCTGTTGAGTGGCCGACTTCGGAGCCTGACAGGGACCCGATTTCGAATGGTCTGTCGCCTATAGTGATGAAAAAGTTTGAACAGGTGATTACTTGGTTCAAGTCGAAAATCTCACCTCAGGTCATCGATTGGGTGAAGATAGATAGAACAGTGCAAGAGCCTAAGGAGACTGTGCATGAGTTTTATGAGAGACTTTTGCAGGCTTTCAAACAGTATAGTGGCTTAGATGTGTTGGATACCAAAGACATGGGACAGTTTGTTTCTAAGTTTGTGTTGGGATTGAGGCCAGAGGTTAGTCTCATGATACAGCAGCATCTGATTTGTTGGCAGAACAAACCTGTAGATGAGATTTTACGGTATGCTAGATACTGTAGTGATGAGATAGAATCTAAGCACAGGAAGTTGAAGGCTAAATTAATGCTTGTTCAGATGCAAACAGCCCAGGGACAGCCTAATGGGAGAACGTTGGGAAGGAAACAGGGAAACAATCAAGGAGGAATCCAGAATGTCCAGGGTCAGGGAAGGCCAAAGTCAATAGACTCTAGGACAGGAATGGATGTGGCGACATTGAAAAAGACTACAGCATGTCATCTTTGTCACCAGATTGGACTCTGGAGACGCGAGTGTCCTTTGAACCCGTTGAACCAGATACAGCAGGAAGGAGAGATAGTTCAGGTTCCTGTGGCGGACATGGTCCCTACAGTGACTCGACCTAAGATGGTCAACGGGGGGACGGGTGTTCCGCAGATGCAGGTTCCCCAACCACCCAAGATACAGAATATGCAACAGGGAGCTCGGACGTATTTGCATATGCCTATGTTTGAAGGGAGTGAGGAATACGATCTAGACCCGTTGGCACGACCATGCTCGAGAGGAGAAGAGGATTGTGCGCTTGGAGCTGTCTTAGAGGTAGATCAGAGGGGAGCCTTTGTGGAAGCAGATATCGACGGTCACCCTACGACCTTTTTGGTTGATACGAGCGCTACTCGATCGACTGTAAGATCTGCAGTGGTCCCAGACCTACCCCTTTCTGGACAATCAATCCAAGTCGTTGGCGTGGCAAATAAGAAACTGACTAGTCCATTGACGGAGCCAATTCCAGTCAAGATAGGGAATTTCAGAGATCGACACCAGTTTGTGGTGTGTGATTCTAGTCCAGTTTGCCTGTTAGGAAGAGACCTGTTGTGCAAGCTTAACTGCACTATCTATTGTACCCCGAAGGGAGTGGAAGTACAGACAAGGGATGACGATGCGACCTTTAAGGTTGCGAATCAGCGTGTGTGTGGAAATGTACCCAGCATTGACGGTGGAGGAACTTCCACTTGATCTGAGGGACTCAGTGTAAATTGATGTATGGGACCTCAGTGGAGAGGAGATCGGATTAGTCAAGGGAGTAGACCCAGTGAAAATCCAGATTAAGCCAAATGTAGAGTTCCCTGGGACACCTCAGTATAATTTGTCACCCGAAACTATTGCAGGGATTAAGCCTGTAATTGAGTCTATGATCAAGCAGGGAATTCTGAAGGAGATCATTGGTACCCCATGCAATTCGCCTATTATGGGACTACAGAAACCGAGTGGGAAGTTCAGGATCGTACAAGATCTGCGAAAAATCAATGAGATAGTCGTTCCATGTTGTCCAGTGGTACCGAATCCATCTGTGATCCTGTTTCAGATCCCATGTGAAGCTGAATGGTTCACAGTGATTGACTTGTGTCAAGCCTTTTTCTCGATTCCTCTACACGAGGAGAGCCAATTTCTTTTCGCTTTTCGGCTGGAAAATCGTGTGCTAACGTGGTGTTGTATCCCACAGGGGCATACAGAGAACCCGTCTATCTTTAATCAGTTCTTGAAGAAAAATCTAGAAGGTCTTTTGCTGCCACAGAACTCTGTTCTAGTGCAGTACATTGACAATCTGCTTGTTGGGTCAGAAACTGAAGACGCTTGCAGGATCGATACTGTTGCTCTGTTGAATTATCTGGCGGAGAATGGGCATAAAGTGTCTCCGAACAAGCTGCAGTACTGTTTGAGTGAAGTACAGTATTTGGGTCACATAATTGAGAAGGGCAAGAGAAAGGTGTCACCGGATCACATTGAGGCTATTATGAAAATGCCTGTTCCTACTACTCAGAGGGAAGTTCGAATGTTTTTGGGAATGGTTGGTTACTGTCGTCAATGAATCCTAAATTTTTCTTTGAAGCGAAGCCTTTACAGTGGCTGACGCGTAAGGATGTGAGTGATCCGCTACCCTGGGACGAAGACTGTTTAAGGTCATTTTTGAGGCTGAGATAAGCTTTGTGTTGCGCTCCAGCTTTGGGAATGCCTGATTACAACAAGGCATTTGCCTTATTCCGCTGTGAAAGAGAAGGTTGTGCATTGGCAGTTTTAACTCAGATTCATGGAAGTGTCCTTAGACCAGTGGCCTATTTTTCAGCTACTTAAGATCTAGTAGCTTCTGCGTTGCCCGGATGTCTCAAATCCGTTGCTGCAACAGGTGTCAGTATCGAAAGATGTGAGAGCATCGTAATGGGTCATCCGCTTACTGTTTATGTACCACAATCTGTTGAACTGTTGATGACCAGGACTAAAACACAGCACCTCACGAATAATAGGTTGACGCGTTATGAACAAGTCATACTTGCTGCAGAGAATGTGATGCTGAAGAGGTGTTCTGTTTTAAATCCTGCCACGCTGTTGCCTATCCCAAATGTAGATGATGAAGATTGTGAGGACCATGATTGTCTTGATGTGACTGAATTGTGCACCAAACCGAGACCTGACATTGTCGATGAGCCGCTTCCTGTTTCAGATGAAATTTTCTTTGTGGACGGTTCATGCTTAAGAGACAGTGCTGGGCGACTGAAAGCAGCGTTTGCTGTATGTACCATCACTGGAGTGGTTGAAGCCGCTTGTTTAGAAGGAGTATACTCCGCACAGGTGGCTGAACTTATTGCTTTGACCCGTGCCTGTTTGGCTGCTGACAAGATCCGTATAACGATTTATACCGATAGTCAGTATGGGTTTGGTGTCGTTCATGACTTCGGACAGCTATGGTCACAGAGAGGGTTTATGACATCTTCTGGTTCACCCATCAGAACTGGGGATTATGTGAGACAATTGTTGGAAGCATTACAATGTCCAAAGGAAATTGCAGTTGTTAAATGCTCTCCACACACCAAAGGGGATGACTTTGTGTCATTAGGTAATAACTATGCAGATGAAGTTGCTCGATTTTGTGCAGAACAGGGATGCACATTCACTGAAAGGCATGTTGAGGAAAGCCAAGAAAGAACCTATTTCAATGTGATGTTAGCCATGGCCGATACATGGGAAGAACTGAAACAATTGCAAGATGAAGTTTCCGATCAGGAACGGGATAGTTGGATACGAGCTGGATGTGAGAAGGGAGATGTGGATGTATGGGTTTCGAATGATGGACGAGCTGTGTTACCGGAATGTCTGTTGAATCCAATAGCGAGATTGATACATGGTGCTGTACATCTTGGTAGAGATGCGATGGTGCGAGTGTTTCGCCAAACGTGGTACAATCCGAAGTTTCGTGCAGTAGCCGAAGCTGCGTGTCAGAGATAAGTTACGTGTCAACAAATGAATGTGGGGAAAAGGACACCTGTGACTCTGAGTCATATTGGGAGGTCAGGTGGGCCTTTCAACAGAATGCAGTTGGATTTCATTGAGATGCCAAGGTGCAATGGGTTGAGGTACATATTAGTTGTAGTATGTGCCTTTCTTTTCTAGATGGGTGGAGGCTTACCCAACACGTAGGTGTGACACACTCACCGTAGCCAAGCTACTACTGACAGAGCTTATCCCGAGGTTCGGTTTTCCGACCTCTTTTGAGTCAGACAGAGGAAAATATTTCCATAGTAAGATCATGAAATTGCTTTGTGTTGCCTTGAATGTGGACCAAAGGTTGCATTGCAGTTATCGACCAGAGGCTTCTGGGATTGTGGAACAAGTTAATGGGACTTTGAAAGCCCGGATGGCAAAAGTGTGTTCTTCGACATCTTTGAAATGGCCAGATGCATTACCCTTAGTTCTCATGAGTCTCCGTAGTGTGCCTGATAGGAGGACTGGATTGTCGCCTCATGAGATCCTCATGGGGAGAGCGATGCGTTTGCCAGCGATACCTGTCACTGCTTTGATTAACATCACTGATGATTTGATTCTCGACTACTGTAAAGGCCTGGCTGACGTGGTCCGTTCTGTGTCTCAGCAGGTGCAAGCAGCAGCTGTTCCAGCTGCAAGTGACCTGTGCCACGACTTGTTCCCAGGGGATTGGGTACTTGTGCGTAAACACGTGAGGAAAAGTTGCCTGGATGCTCGTTGGCGAGGGCCGTACCAGATAGACCTGGTTACGAAAACAGCAGTGAAGTGTGGGGGATTGCCGAACTGGGTGCATGCTTCTTATACCCATAGAGTTCCAGCACCCTTGGAAGATACAGCCCCTCTCGTGAATGAAAATCCAGCTGAGGTGGCAGAGCCATCTGAGAGGGTAAGTCAAGCTGTAAGGGTTGCTGATGCAGTTGGTTGTGCACTAGACCGAGCTGAAAGGGGATGTGCAAGTCGAAGTCCCGAATTTGACTCAGATGAAGAAAGTGTTGCTGTGGGTGGAGTAGAGTCAAATTCTGCCGAAGAAGAAAGTAGTGCACAGGGTACTCGAAGGGAGAGCAGAAGTGCCAAAGAAGCAGAAAGAGTTTGGCCCGTGAGTCAGAGACGGGTAAACTTGCGATTGGCACCGGGAAGAGATCTTGCCCCAGTTTCTGAAACGTCTGAATCGGAGCAGAGTGACGAAGGACAAGCTCAGGGTGGCCTGAGAAAGTCGAGGAAAGCAAGAGTGCCGTGTCAAAGGTACGCCTCACCAGAGTGGACATACGCTGTGACTGATGCCAGGCATACCGAGCATGGGGAGGCTGAGATCCCTGACACTGGTCAGCAGTTCTCCGAACCTGAAGATAGAAGTATTGCTGAAAATCCCAGGATTGGCGATCAATGGGATATTCACCCTCAATATTCCGAGTCCACCGCTTCTGAGTAAAGTTCGTGAACTGATTTTGGACACATTAGTCTTTCCGACATTTGTTGTTATACCAGCACCTCAGGAGTTGATGACACTTCGAACTGAAATCTTGCAGGGGGTCCTGGAGCTTTTGGGACCGAATATTGTTCTGGACTGATGGTGAACTCTCGTTGTATATAAGTCTGAAAGAAGATAACCTAGACCCAAGTGGAAGAAGAATAAATGTAGGGGCTTTCCGTTGGAGAAAACGAAAGAGGGCTAGGGAAGTCTTTTCTGGACTGTGTAAATAAGGAACTGAAAATTGTTAGGGGTTTTCCAGCTTCAGGGTGGTGACTGAACTGATTTGACAAGAAACATTTGGGTGAGAAAGAGACTCTTACCTGTTGTCATCGAACTGAACTCTGAGAATATTACGAAGATGGCAGAAGCTGGAAATACTCACCGTAGGGCTAAATTAGTGATAGGTACACTTTTAGGGGTAGTGATAGCTGCTATAGTTGCGATAGTTGTAGCCTCATATATAGTGTCACACAAGCAGGAGGAAGAGGTACAGGGGACACCTACACCTACCACTTCCAGCCAAAAAGGGGTTACTATAGGAGCTCAAAGAGCTTTGACACTTGAAGAAAGTCGTAGATTTCATGTAGACCTGTCTAGAGGTGATTTCAAGCTTAATGCTTATGCAAAGCTGTTGTATGAGTATGTTGACGCGATGGATGCGAAGGATTGCTATGTGTGTATGCAGTTGCCTTCTTCTGTAGATGAGGGTATTAGATACCATCACCTTCCACTAACATATGGGATTTCTTGCAGCTTGTTGCTTAGCCTATTTTATGAGAGGAGACAGTTTGAGTATTTCTTTTCCAATTATGATGCAGTACTTCCTGAAGTTCCGGCATATAAGCATTTGAATAAGTATGATTATTATAGGTCAGAAGACAGACTCTGGACTTATTCCATACCGACTACGAGTTTAGATACAACTTATGCTCATCGACATAATATGACATGCTTATTGTCAGAAACTGAAAAGAAGTTTATTGGTCAAATTGAGGATAGATATAGAAAACTAACCCAGAGACGAAACACAGGAGAGAGTCCAGTAGATTGGACTGAGGAGGAGAGATTACACCGATCAAAGGGAAGTTATGGACCTATAGCATTAGATCAAGTACAGAAGGGGAATTTGTGTGTGGGACGTCCGCAGACCTATTATGACAAGGTTTCAGTGGGACATAGTACGTGTGACCATACCTTTACTATGGAAGATTCTGCTAAGAACTTTTTGCAAGATCCGGTACAAGTGATTCCAACGGTGTATTTTGTATGTGGAAAGAATGCTTATGTGAGGTTGCCTGCGAATTGGTATGGTACATGCTACTTGGCTATCATTTTTCCGAAGATTTACCATACAGAAGATTTAAATTTGTTAGAGACAGGACATCATTCTAAAGTGCGAAGAGCTGCGAGTGCAGGAGCAGTACTTGGTGATATTTTTGGAGCAATGATACCCAGTCTTGGCGTGGTCTTGGACGACGTGAAGATAGGGAAGTTGGCGACTGTGGTTGATGAATTGTCAATGAATACGGCAAGGTCATTGCAGTTGGTTGATGGAGAGATGTTATCGATAAGAACGATGGTTTTGCAAAATCGTCTTGCTTTAGACGTGTTATTGGCAAAAGAGGGCGGAGTCTGTAAATTGTTGAAGGTCCAGGAATGTTGTACGTATATTCCAGACAATAGCAACGATCTGGAGAAATATATAGACAACATTACAACGATTCATCAAGAGATTACGGAGTTGACTGAAGAGAATGTGTGGGAAAAGATTGGTAAAGGATTTGGTCGTATTGGAAGTTGGTTTGCAAACTTGGGAAAAGGGTTTCTCGGATTTGTGCTAAAGCCACTAGTTATTGTTGTGGTTTGTGTGGACTTATTAGAGCCTGTAAGTGGTACAGGGGAAATAAGGTTGAAAGAGCCCTCAGAGCGAATGAGAGACGAATGGAGGACAGTCAATATCAGAACCTTAAGAGGATGGAGGGGTTCCGACAGAGTAGAATGGCAACAAGCACTGTTTAGGTCTGTTCTTTCTCCAAAGGGAATGAGGTTGTGATGGTGTGATGACAATTGTCATCAAAGGGGGGAACTGAACTGATAGAGCGCCATGTGATTCTGAGATTTGTAGGGGTGCATCATATTCACCGTTAGTCAGCACCCTCATATTAATCAACGTAGGTTTAGGAGTGTAATAACGTTTTTGCGAAGCTTAACGTTGCAAGTTATCGTGAATGTATTTAGTATAATGTAGATGTTTAGTTTTCACAAAACAATGTAATGGATTAAACTTGTGCCCCGTTAGAGTTAAAAAGTAGGTTGCTTATTTACAAGGTGATTATGTTGAATTAATGTTTAGAATGTGATTTCGTAGTGTGTTTAATTTTGCAAGGCCTAATTGCATATGTAGAAGAGAAGGCCTGTTCGTTTCTTATATTAGCTATATTTTGTAGGCCGACAGGGATTTCTTGGTTAAGGCTTGAGTTGCAGTGAAATGTAAAACTTCAAGATGCGAAGAGTTTTTCTTTTCGTTCCCATGTTTCTGTTGCAGGTGCAAGGACATTTAGCTCGTTAGTGAGAATAAGTCTTTGTTTTAGGAGTTGAGATACTGTGAGAAGCCAACAGGGGAGTGCATTGGAATGTGCAACTGTAACTCTTAGTATGGAAGGTGCCTGGGACCCAAGGTCAAGCTAACGGACGATGGAAGATGGACAGCTCTGGATGGAAACTTACCGGAGGAAGACCTGGCTGAAGAGGTGTGCCGAAGGGCGTGTTCTACGATTTTGGGGTTTTGTATTAGGGACAGTGCCCCGTGGGTTGAGCAGATGGAGTTCAGGCGGGAAGCTAGAAGGAGCACCTTAGATCGAGCTCTCACTAAGTGAAGACTTCCTAACAAGTTTCACCCCTGACACCTTTTTCATGATTCTCTTGCTTGGGAGGGAATGCTGAGTAGGGATGCCACTTTATAATAGAGTAGGGACAGAAATGTTTTGACTAATGATTCCAAAAATTGATATCAGCATAGCGATCCTTTATTTGATGCTTTTAGAATCGGTAATTCTTTTCATTTTTAGTCGAATGAGAATCCTTCGTAGGTTGGCTTTTGTATTAGTGCCCATTTATCTGTTGTGCCTTGTATTGAGGTGCCTTTATGTCCAGATGTTTTATTTATTTATTTATTTATTTATAACACATTTATAGAGCGCCTGGTTACACCACAAACGGTGTGTCCCCGCGCTATGACACAGGAGAAAGAAAATAGCAGTGAGGAGATGCTAATCAGAACTCTAATAGTTCTTTTTTCCATAGAGCCATGTTTTGAGTTGTTTGCGGAAACGTATTTCAGACGTCTCTGTTCTTAAGGTTATTGGAAGGGTGTTCCAGGTCTTTGCTGCTAGATACCTGAAGGACCGTGCTCCCTGCCTGGCTCTGTGTATCCTGGGTATTTTAGCCAATGCCTTGTCCGATGATCGTAATGTTCTGTCAGGTTTGTATTCCTCAAGGAGTGAGTGCAGATACTTAGGGCCGGATTTCATGAGGATGCGGTGCCCATAGCATAACGCCTTGAATATGACCCTCTTTCCTACTGGCAACCAGTGGAGTTTCTTCAGTGCATTCTCTGCGTTAGCTCTTCTGGGTAAGCCAAGTACCAATCGAGCAGCGGCGTTCTGTGCCCTCTGTAGTTTGGCAAGTCCTCCCTTGGTAGTTCCAAGATAGAGAACATTGCCATAGTCCAACTGTGAAGTTATTGTTGCATGGACAATGGTTTTCCTAGCATTGGAGGGCATAAGGTTCAGAATTTTCCTCAGAACCTTGATCGATCCATAACATTTACCCACAACCCTATGTATTTGGTTGATGAAATTCAACTCTGCGTCAAAAAAGATACCTAGATTTTTGACTTCCATTTTAGGGTCGGGTAGTGGGCCTAAGGAGGCTGGCCACCAGGCAGATGACCAAATGGTAGGTGATTTCCCCACAATCATTACCTCCGTTTTATTCCCATTTAATTTAAGACAGTGGTTTGACATCCATTTCGCAACCTCTGATAGGCAGTTAGAGAAACGGGTGGCTGCTAGTTCATCTGTTTGAGACAGTAGGACAATTAGTTGTGTGTCGTCCGCATATGAGACGATAGACACATTATGTTGTTCGACCTGTTCGGCCAACAGACTTACATATAGGTTGAAGAGGGTCGGGCTTAATATGGAGCCTTGCGGTACTCCCTGCTCGAGAGGCATGCTCTTTGATATATAAGATTCGTGAGCCACTCTAAAACTACGATCAGAGAGGAAAGACTTTAACCAGCACAGAGCTTTACCCATGATACCGTATGCTTCCAGTCTTTGTAGGAGCAGTTGATGGGATACAGTATCAAAAGCTGCACTGAGATCGAGAAGGATCAGTGCAGCGGTATCTCCTTCATCAGCATGTTTCCTCAGTGCTTCAGTGGCATAGAGTAGAGCTGACTCCGTTGAATGTGCACTTCTAAAGCCTGATTGTGAAAGGTGTAATAGATCATGTTTATTTATATGGTCAGTAAGTTGCTTATTAGATATTTTCTCCGCTATCTTAGCTGTAAAAGGTAGTAGAGAGATTGGACGTAGGTTTTCTAATACAGTGCGGTCAATGCGGGAATTCTTTTTCAGAGGTTTGACAATAGCCTGTTTCCATTTGTCGGGAACTATGCCATCTTGGAAGGAGCGGGATATAATGTCCATAATGTGGGGCATGATAGTGTTGGCGCCTTCCATAATTATATTCGGTCTGGCGGCATCAAGGGGGGAGCCGGATTTTATTCCTCTGGCTGTGTCCTTAAGTACGTCTAGGTTGTGTACGGTGAATTCGTCCAATATGCCTCCTACATGGTGTTTGTCGTTGGCATGAATAGTATTAGTACCAAGTCTTGCCTCTGTAGGAAAAGTATCATAAATGTTCTTAACCTTAGAGGCAAAGAACTCCGCAATTTTGTCGCAGTTCTCTTTGGAGGTAGGAGTTTCATCCGGCTCCTTCTGAGTTCTTAGCGACTTCAATATCGTGAATAGTTCTTTGGGAGCATTCTTAGCTCCGTTAATTTTCTCCGTGTAGTAAGTGCCTCTTGTTTTCATGATTAGTGAGTGGTATTGTTTGAGTTCATATTTGTATTCCTCTCTCGCTTTGGTACAATAATTCTTCCTCCATATACGTTCTAGCTTTTTACATTTCTTTTTAACTACGGCTAGTTCATTATTGAACCATGGTGCAGTTGTACCCCTCCTTTTAGGGATTCTGGTGTTCCATGGCGCTATTTCATTTAGTGTCTCGGAGATCCACGAATCTAGTTGGTCATTAGCACGATTTGTGTCCCTGTCCCATCTAGGTTCCCTTTCTATTAGAGCTTGCGAGAAGGAAGTGGGACTAAATTTTTTCCAGTTCCTAGTAGTTATTTTCTGGTGGGGTTGTTTAGGGAGTTTTCTGTGTGTAGGTAAGGAGAAAGGCACTAGGTAGTGGTCTGACCATGGGATAGGACAAGGAAGTCCCACTGTTGGACCTAGATTACCCAAGCCCACATATGGTAGCCTGGCACAGTAGTGGTCTACAGCTCAAGGCGTTGGCTAAGTACTTACAAGTCTTACCCACAGTAACACAGTGATGAACCACTAAAATAAAGACACAACACCTCTGTTTGGAAAAATACCGTTACCTTTTATAAAAATAATATACTTTCTTGTTCTTGTTTAGAATAAAAGCCGTGTATAATTAATTTATACAGTTCTCATAGATTTCAAATCACATTCAATACTTTTCCCGGTCAATATATGAGATTCAAAGGTACATTACATTTGTGATAAGTGGCTGTCTATGGTACAATACACTACTCCACTATGAGGTTACAGATAGGAGATTGCACTCTACAGTTTCAATATGTTATTAAACCACTCTTAAGCAGGTACATTACCCCTCAGCTCTTAGCCTTCTTCTCAACTCAACAGACCTCTACCACAGGGGTGGATCTTCTCAGCATAAACCCCCAGCCATGTGGCTAAAAGAAGACAAAGCAGAATCAACAAGGTTCCCCCCTGGTCAATTCACAGGCTGCACCTTACTGGTGGAGGTTCTACTTCCTCAATTAATAACAGGCTATAAGGGTTTTTACTAGGGAGCCTTGTAACTTTCCCTGCACACCGCTCTCCCCCTCTTATCTAGTTAGGAGATAGATTTTAAGTGGTCTGGGCAGTTCTGTAACTCTGTTCCTCGTATGTAGTTCTGGCGGCTTTCAAGTCAATTGCCTTGTTTTGAAATTCCCCGCTTTGATGTCTTTAGACACCCGATGCTTCCGCCTCCCGCTCCCTCTCTACCCGGCTTACTTTTAGGCTCTGGTCAATGCAGCTGGTGTTGCCCGGGTCACGCGGTGCCAGGGAAGTCTTCCCGCAGATGTCGAGGCGTGTCAGAGAAGCCTACCTCAGACCGAGGCGCTTCAGAGAGGTGACCGATGCGGCGCTTCTGCCTCTTCGATGTTGCCGCTGGCTGGAGCTTTGCCTTGACGCACCTCCGATGACGCGACCGGCCTCTCCTGACTCCGCCTAGCGCCCGCCTCTTTCGACGCGCTGGGTCCTTCTTGCCGGTTCCGGCTCTGCGCACCTCGTCCGATGCGACGGCGTTCCTCACCACCTCGCAGGCGATCAGCTGGGCTCTGCTTCGCTTCCCGCCTCTTCCGGCGCCTCACGTCAGGAAATGCTCTCGGCGGCAGCGTCGCTTCCAGGTAGGGACGACAGCTGGTTCTGCCGCTTTCACCCACAGGGGAGGGTGTTGAACTGGGGCGCTGCAGTCACGCGTATCTTTGCCTGTTACCCCCTGAATTTAGGGTCAGTTAGCTTGGGCTGGGTCTCAATTGTACTCTATACCCACGACCTTCAGGATGGGTCGAACAGATCCCTGGTAGCCACACTTCAGGGATGTCAGACCTTAACAGACTCGTCGCAGAGTCTCTGATAACTTGAAGATGATTGCTGAAACAGTGGGGTTTGGTCAGCCAAGGTGGGGGCACTTCCCAGTAAAGCGACAGCCGGCCCCGCAGGTCGATCTTGTCACAACTAGTGCACAATCCTCCTCCTCCAGTCGCCTCTCTCCA
The DNA here is from genome assembly GCF_964204655.1 of Triturus cristatus. Lineage (NCBI taxonomy): Eukaryota > Metazoa > Chordata > Amphibia > Caudata > Salamandridae > Triturus > Triturus cristatus. Next base: position 1,203,663,012 of record NC_140584.1, read on the forward strand.
CACTGGTCATTCCAAGGAATGCACAAAATGGCTGCTGGTCACTGGCCTTTTATAGGGTGGCCTGGGACCTGCAGAAGTCACTGGTTGCTTCTAGAAAATTCCCTATGTTAGCCTATGGCCTGTGTTCCAGTAGTGTCCGTTATGGCAGTTGGTGGCCACCATTTTAGGTTTCTGGATGTCCCTAGATTTTCAAGGGGCCTGACTAGGCCTCACAGGTTATGAGGGAAAAATGGCGTCATCGCCAAGGAGCACCTAGCCCCCTGACAGCATAGAAACTCCTGATGGACACATGTAAAAAATAAAAATAGAAACCCTGGGAGGCTAAGGGGGACAAAAAAAATAAATCATGGTGGTTAGAGTCTTCCCAGAAGCAGACAGGTCTAACACGCGTCCCCCCCAGCTGAAAGTGGGGAGAACTACCCAACCCCTTGGGAGTCCTCATCACTAAGGCGGAAATACCTGGATAGACCGTCTGCGTTGGCATGGTCCGCCCCAGGTCGGTGTTCCACCCTAAAGTCCATTCCCTGTAGGGAGATGGACCACCTTAGCAACTTGGGATTCTCCCCCTTCATTTGCATCAGCCAACGAAGGGGGCGATGGTCAGTCTGAACTAGGAAGTGCGAACCAAACAGGTATGGTCGCAGCTTCTTCAGAGCCCAAACCACCGCAAAGGCTTCTCGCTCAATTGTACTCCACCTCCTTTCCCTGGGGAGTAGTCTCCTGGACAGGAAGACCACGGGTTGATCCAGGCCCTCATCATTTAGCTGCGATAACACTGCCCCAATGCCATGTTCTGACGCATCTGTTTGGACAATGAATTCTCTAGCAAAATCAGGGGCCTTGAGAATGGGAGCGGAACACAATGCTTGTTTCAAGGTCATGAAGGCTTGCTGGCAAGCCTCCGTCCAGACTACCCGTCGGGGTTGCTTCTGGGAAGTAAGCTCCGTGAGGGGGGCCACGATAGTGCCATACCCCTTCACGAAGCGACGGTAGTATCCAGTGAGGCCCAGGAAGGCTCGGACCTCTGTTTGAGTCTTGGGGGGCTCCCAGGCGATGATAGCCTCAATCTTTGCCTGGAGGGGCTGCACCGTCCCTCTGCCCACCAAGTGACCTAAGTACACCACCGACCCCTGTCCGATCTGACACTTGCTGGCCTTGATTGTCAATCCAGCCTGTTGCAGGGCATGCAGAACAGCTTGCAGATGCTGCAAATGGTCCTCCCAGCTGCTACTGAAGACAGCAATGTCGTCCAGGTATGCAGCAGAAAAAGCTTCCATTCCAGAAAGGACCCTGTTCACCAACCGCTGAAAAGTGGCAGGGGCATTCTTGAGCCCAAAGGGCATCACCCGAAATTGGTAGTGTCCCTCAGGTGTAGAGAAGGCTGACCTTTCCTTCGCCTCCTCGGTAAGGGAAATCTGCCAGTACCCTGAAGTTAGGTCAAAGGTACTTAAGTATTGAGCAGCTCCCAGCCGGTCAATCAGCTCATCCGCCCGTGGGATAGGATGTGCATCAGTTTTGGTCACTGAGTTCAAGCCTCGGTAGTCCACACAGAATCTCAATTCAGGTGTGGTGCCTGGTGGGGCAGCTTTTGGTACCAAAACCACCGGGCTAGACCAAGGGCTTCCAGAAGGTTCAATCACTCCCAGCTCCAGCATCTTGGCGACTTCACTCTTGATGCTGGCCTTTACCTTGTCCGACAGCCGGTAGATTTTAGACTTCACAGGTGGGCTGTCTCCTGTGTCCACGTCATGGGTACACAGGTGGGTCCTACCCGGGACAAGGGAGAACAGAGAAGAAAATTGCTCCAGGATCTGGCGGCAATCACTCCGCTGTTCAGGAGTTAGGGATGGCGAGAGAATAACTCCCTCCACCGACCCATCCTTTTCTTGGGACGAGAGAAGATCAGGGAGAGGTTCACTTTCTTCTTCCTCTGCTCCATCGGTTACCATCATTAAGACAACCTCGGGCCTCTCATGATGTGGCTTGAGGCGATTGGCATGCAGCACCCTATGGGGCTGCCTCGGGGTCTTAAGATCCACCAAATAGGTGGACTTCCCCTTTTTCTCCAAAACCTCAAAGGGGCCTGTCCAACGGTCCTGGAGGGCGTTTAGCTCTCCAGGTTCCATCACCCACACTTTCTGTCCAGGCTCCAGTTCCACTGGGTGAGCGTTGTGGTCATACCACTCTTTCATAACTGCTTGGCTGGCCTCCAAGTTGTCTGAAGCTTGCTTCCACAACTTAGCCATTTGGCTCCGGAAGGCCAGCATGTAACTCACCACGTCCTGGGGAAGCTTCCTGGAAGTCTGTTCCCATCCGTCTTTCACCAGGCTGAGAGGTCCCCGTACAGGGTGCCCGTACAAAAGTTCGAAGGGGCTGAAGCCCACTCCCTTCTGTGGCACCTCCCTGTAGGAAAACAAGAGACAGGGTAGGAGGACGTCCCATTTCCTCCGCAGGCTCTCAGGTAGACTCCGTATCATACCTTTCAAGGTTTTGTTAAACCTTTCCACAAGACCATTGGTTTGTGGATGATAAGGAGTGGTGAACCGATAGGTAACGCCGCACTCCTTCCACATAGCCCGCATGTATGCTGAAAGGAAGTTAGTCCCCCTGTCGGACACAACCTCCTTGGGGAAACCCACTCGGGTGAAGATCCCCATCAGGGCCCTTGCCACTGCAGGTGCAGTGATGGTCCTCAGAGGTATTGCCTCTGGGTACCGTGTGGCATGATCCACCAACACCAGTATGAACCGGTGACCAGCTGAAGTTGGTGGATCCAATGGCCCTACAATGTCGATGCCCACCCTCTCAAAGGGGGTGCTAACGACAGGTAGTGGTTCCAGGGGAGCTTTAAGCTTCACTCCTGTTTTCCCACTAGCTTGGCAGGACACACACGTCCGACAATATGTATCAGACGCCACTTTCATTCGAGGCCAGTAGAAGTGGGGGACAAGCCGGGCAAAGGTCTTGTCCTGTCCTAGGTGTCCTGCCAATGGTATCTCATGAGCCAGTTCCAAAAGAAAGGCTCTAAAGCATTGAGGGACCACCAAGGCCCTGGATGATCCATGTCCAGGTGCCTTGGGCTCACTGTAGAGGAGTCCATCCTCCCAGTAAATCTGGTAGCTCCCTGCAATGTTTCCTGCTGCCTGGGCTTTGGCCTGTTGCCGCAGCCCCTCGAGAGTAGGACACTCTTTCTGAGCTTTGCAGAACTCTTCCCTAGAAGGACCTCCCTCCACATGCCATTCAGTAGGGATGGGTAGGTTTTCCAGGGACGCAACATTCTCCCCTGTGGACTCCAGATCCACCTCCGCAGGTGGCCCGTCTGTCTCACGAGGTGGAGATGTCGAGGCAGGGTCCTCCGGCCTCCCGTCCTTCTCCTCTCTGGCAGCTGGCTGGGCCATTGTTCCAGGCTCCAGCGTAAGCAAACTTCCCCTTCGGGCAGTCGCTGACCTTGTGCTGACACAAGTCCAGTCGGGGGGTCCCAGCATCGCAGAGTGAGTCTGGTACTCCACCCTCCTCCAAGCATTGTGCTCCATATCATTCCCCAACAGGCAGTCAACAGGCACGGCAGAGCTTACGGCAACTCGAAGTGGACCTGCAACCCCTCCCCACTCAAAGGGAATCTCAGCCACAGGGTAGTGGCCCAATCTGCCGTCAGCCATTACGGCGGGATGGAGTACATCTGGGATGACCTGCTCTGGAGACACCAGCTGACTCCTTACCATAGTCATGCTGGCTCCTGTGTCTCTCAGAGCCTCCCCTCTACGGCCATTGATGGTGACCCACTGCTCATACTTAATGGTATTAGAGGGCAGCTGGGTCTTGGGAACCATCTCCTTATCTCCCAGGGACACTAAAGTGACACCCGCCCGCTCCCCTCCATTAACCAAAGGCATCTCCTCCCCGAGCACTACACTAGTGATTCCCGGGGCTTTTCCTCCAGTGGGAGGGGGTGGTCTTTTTGGGCATCTCACATCCCCTTTATAGTGTCCCACACCACCACACTCAAAGCAATGAACAACCCTTGGCTGCTGGCTTTGGCCAGGGGTAGGGTTGCGAGGGGGGTTACTCTTGGGGATGAATCCTCTGCCCCTTCCTTGCGAAGTATTTTGTGGCCCTTTTGAGAACTCCCTCTTAGTTTCCCCTCCCTCTTTCTTCTGGGGGGCGCCCTGTCCTTGCTTCTGGGAATTCCCTCCAGTCCCCTTAGTCGACACCCGGGTACTAACCCAGATGTCCGCCTCCTCAGCAAGCTTCCTGGGGCTGGTCAGCTTGCTGTCCACCAAATGCTGTCTTAGTTCGGGAAGACACTTCTCGAGTAGGTGTTCCTTGAGTATGAGGTCATATAGTCCCTCATAGTCCCCTACTTCGCTGCCTCTTACCCAACCCTCCAGGGCCTTCCTGGAGTAGTCCAAGAAATCTACCCAGTTTTGTGTGCCCAGCTTGTAGCTGCCCCGGAACTTTTGTCTATATTTCTCAGGGGTCAACCCAAACTTCTTGAGCAGCGCTGATTTCATAGCCGGATAGTAGGTCTGTTCACTCTGGTCAAGGGCCAACAAAGTATCCCTGCCAGTGGGGGGCATGTATTTGTATAACCCACCTCCCCAGTGGACTTCCAGAATCCCATGGGCCCTCAGCGAAACCTCCTAGGCGGCTAGCCATTTAGCAATGTCGTCACTGGGTACATAACAAGCCATAATGTCTTTTGGTAGGTACGGTCTAGGTTCTCTGGTGTTGGTTTGGTTATCGCTGCCACCATTCTCTGGTTTGGGGGTACGTAAAGTCAGGGCTTGCAAATCCATCTCTTTGATGGTCCGCTCATGCTCCAACCTCTTTTCCTCCCTCACCATGTCCATCCTGGCTAGTTCTATTCTCGTCCTCCTCTCCTCCCTCCTGTCTTCTAACTCGGCGTCGGTCAGGCCCCTCTCTGACACACTACTGCCCACTCTAGAAGGTGTTCTAGGACCTGTTACAAGGTTCTCCCCTCCCGCCTGGTACAGTGTTGTGGTCTCCAGGACAGTGTCCTTGTCACTCTCTTCAGGATCTACCTCCTCCCCGGAATGAGCCTCTACCCATGCCCGAATACTGGTCAGCAGCTCAACTTTCCTGGCGCCTTTCTTGAAAAACACCCCCTGCTGCTGACACCATTCCTTCAATTGAGGCACAGTATAATTGTCTAGCTCTTCCACATTTATCTCCATTTTTATTCGAAGTATAAAATGCTACACAGGAGAAATCCACAGAGTGACCTGAGGTCAACCTCCACCCACCGCCAGAAGTCAATTTAGAAAAACCAAAAATGTAAATTAGGAGGGCCGCAGGGAGAAAACTCCAGGTGGGGTCTCGTGGTTGGCACTGCGTTACTAATAAGTAAGTGTAAGTACAAATCCGCTATCCCACCGCTGAAACACCAATTATGTTGGACCTAGATTACCCAAGCCCACATATGGTAGCCTGGCACAGTAGTGGTCTACAGCTCAAGGCGTTGGCTAAGTACTTACAAGTCTTACCCACAGTAACACAGTGATGAACCACTAAAATAAAGACACAACACCTCTGTTTGGAAAAATACCGTTACCTTTTATAAAAATAATATACTTTCTTGTTCTTGTTTAGAATAAAAGCCGTGTATAATTAATTTATACAGTTCTCATAGATTTCAAATCACATTCAATACTTTTCCCGGTCAATATATGAGATTCAAAGGTACATTACATTTGTGATAAGTGGCTGTCTATGGTACAATACACTACTCCACTATGAGGTTACAGATAGGAGATTGCACTCTACAGTTTCAATATGTTATTAAACCACTCTTAAGCAGGTACATTACCCCTCAGCTCTTAGCCTTCTTCTCAACTCAACAGACCTCTACCACAGGGGTGGATCTTCTCAGCATAAACCCCCAGCCATGTGGCTAAAAGAAGACAAAGCAGAATCAACAAGGTTCCCCCCTGGTCAATTCACAGGCTGCACCTTACTGGTGGAGGTTCTACTTCCTCAATTAATAACAGGCTATAAGGGTTTTTACTAGGGAGCCTTGTAACTTTCCCTGCACACCGCTCTCCCCCTCTTATCTAGTTAGGAGATAGATTTTAAGTGGTCTGGGCAGTTCTGTAACTCAGTTCCTCGTATGTAGTTCTGGCGGCTTTCAAGTCAATTGCCTTGTTTTGAAATTCCCCGCTTTGATGTCTTTAGACACCCGATGCTTCCGCCTCCCGCTCCCTCTCTACCCGGCTTACTTTTAGGCTCTGGTCAATGCAGCTGGTGTTGCCCGGGTCACGCGGTGCCAGGGAAGTCTTCCCGCAGATGTCGAGGCGTGTCAGAGAAGCCTACCTCAGACCGAGGCGCTTCAGAGAGGTGACCGATGCGGCGCTTCTGCCTCTTCGATGTTGCCGCTGGCTGGAGCTTTGCCTTGACGCACCTCCGATGACGCGACCGGCCTCTCCTGACTCCGCCTAGCGCCCGCCTCTTTCGACGCGCTGGGTCCTTCTTGCCGGTTCCGGCTCTGCGCACCTCGTCCGATGCGACGGCGTTCCTCACCACCTCGCAGGCGATCAGCTGGGCTCTGCTTCGCTTCCCGCCTCTTCCGGCGCCTCACGTCAGGAAATGCTCTCGGCGGCAGCGTCGCTTCCAGGTAGGGACGACAGCTGGTTCTGCCGCTTTCACCCACAGGGGAGGGTGTTGAACTGGGGCGCTGCAGTCACGCGTATCTTTGCCTGTTACCCCCTGAATTTAGGGTCAGTTAGCTTGGGCTGGGTCTCAATTGTACTCTATACCCACGACCTTCAGGATGGGTCGAACAGATCCCTGGTAGCCACACTTCAGGGATGTCAGACCTTAACAGACTTGTCGCAGAGTCTCTGATAACTTGAAGATGATTGCTGAAACAGTGGGGTTTGGTCAGCCAAGGTGGGGGCACTTCCCAGTAAAGCGACAGCCGGCCCCGCAGGTCGATCTTGTCACAACTAGTGCACAATCCTCCTCCTCCAGTCGCCTCTCTCCACACTGGTCATTCCAAGGAATGCACAAAATGGCTGCTGGTCACTGGCCTTTTATAGGGTGGCCTGGGACCTGCAGAAGTCACTGGTTGCTTCTAGAAAATTCCCTATGTTAGCCTATGGCCTGTGTTCCAGTAGTGTCCGTTATGGCAGTTGGTGGCCACCATTTTAGGTTTCTGGATGTCCCTAGATTTTCAAGGGGCCTGACTAGGCCTCACAGGTTATGAGGGAAAAATGGCGTCATCGCCAAGGAGCACCTAGCCCCCTGACAGCATAGAAACTCCTGATGGACACATGTAAAAAATAAAAATAGAAACCCTGGGAGGCTAAGGGGGACAAAAAAAATAAATCATGGTGGTTAGAGTCTTCCCAGAAGCAGACAGGTCTAACACCCACCATTACATCTTCACAATTAGTGAAAATGGGGTCTAGTAGGTGTCCTTTTTGGTGGGTATGTGCAGTGACCCTTTGGGCTAGATTTAGTGTGAGTAGGTCTTTACACAAGAGGTTTATACCCTCGTCCTGTTTGTTGTCAAAGTGTATGTTTAAGTCGCCTAACACCATAAATTTGTTGTGTCTGAGGGCAGGTTGCACTATTGTATCCACTAGACTTGATATGAACTTGGTGACTGGGCCCGGTGGTCTGTATATTAAGATACCACTTAGTGTAGTGCCATCTAATGTTGACAGCGTGTATGAAAGGGCTTCACAGTCATCAATTCCAACTTGTTGCACGTCACATGTCATATTGACTTTAAGGATTATGGCAATACCTCCTCCATTCCGACCCGAGCGGTCCTGTCTAACTATCTTGTAGTCAGCGTTAAAAGCATCCAGAACATCTGGGGTGGAACTCTCGTTAAGCCATGTTTCAGTAAGGAATAGGGCATCTAGTTTATGTTCCTCAAGTAGATCTTTAATTTCATATTTGTGTTTGGCCAATGATCTGCAGTTGAGCAGGGCCAAACGCCACATGTGAATATTATTAATCTGTGTCTCTGGCCTGAAGTTGGCTTGGCAGTGCCCACACTTCAAAGTGTCTTTGTCTACATTTAGCCTATGTTTGCATGTAAGGTTCAGTGGTTTGGATAACATGAGTAGCTCTTCCCTGGTGTAGATAATCCTATCTCTGGGAGTTGCGGGACCAGGGGACCAGGCCCCTGGGCCCGTACCGGCGCGGACGGGCGCAGACGGGCTTGCCTTAGGCGCGCCTTCTGCGCGCCAGCGGCGCGCCCGCTGCGCGCGTCCGCTGCGCGGTCGCCTACACATGTGTTTAAGTAGAGGAGTCAGGTTAGCTCCTCCCCTCCTCCCACCCAGGAAATACGTCAGCTAGCTCGGCCGCGCCCTCCACACAATCGGCACAAGCCGTGATGGACCGGGGCGGGCGGAGCTGTAGCGGTATGGCAGGTGAGCTGCAATAAACAGTAAGATGACAAACACTTTAAAACGCGCTAACTCGTGAAACTGACAGAGTGTATCCGCGCCGTTTAAAAGCGATGTAAAAGCAGTTTAAAAGCAGTCACAGTAAAAAATAACGATGTGCTTTAAAATCAAAGAAGATTAAAACATTAAAAGCACGTACTCTCGCTGAGATTCTATCTCCTAGTTTTTGCTCATAATAAAATCTCGAAAACTTTAGATTCTGAGTCCTCTATCCTTTAATGATGTCAAATTGCGGTAGATATATTTTGATAATTGTGTTTACTCCCTCTACGCTATTTGGCAAGTAAAAAGATCCTGGCGACCTGAGAGGGTTCTTGTAGATAATTGGGTAGACAAGAATTCGGCCTTATCACACCCATCAGGAGCAGTCAACAATCATGATGTCTGTTGATGCCCAGCGAGCTTAAGCCACATTCAATTAAAATTAGCCCTAGAAATGTTCTGCTACCAATGCCAGGCCGAGAATGTTTCATGTACAGATCTGTGGACTGGAAACCGACAGCTACTTTTTTCCCACCTGGGAGCTCAGAGTGTTCGGTTCACCGAGTGGGTGCAAAGCTGGCCATAAAGCACTGTTCGAAAGCACCTTGTTTTTGTAATCTCTAGGCACCTGTAGTTAATTTAAGTATTATGCTGAGTATCTCCAGCCGTCCCACAGACCAGCTCTATTGGCACAGTTGGAATGGGTAAAATCTGTATGCGGGGTGCCTACAGAATGTAAACAAGCATTGAAAATGTAATAGGTCTCGCCTTTGATTAAGGTAAAGCCATTTGATTTGCTAATGGTATTGTATAGCAAAGCAAATGGCTTTAACTTAATAACAGGCGAGACCTATTGTATTTTCAATTCTTGTTTATGTAGGGTGTTCCAGTATCCAGTGGTTGGCCATGTGTACTACTGGACTTACCACAAAAATGTAAGTTAATACAAAATAATAACTTACTGCTAAAGTTTAAATGACTACAAAAGTTCAGATTGTGAACACCGAAAATGACTAATCTTATTAAAAAGTTTAAATTTACTCAAAACGCAGTTTTTTTAATACCAAAAAGTAGTAAACTAACTAAAATTTGTGAACTTACTCAAAAGTTACACAAGCCCAAGGGCTTCATGTGTCGGAGAGTTAATGCACTTTATTTTTGCAGAGGAATGTTCTCTTCAGATTGTTATTGAAAGGCACTCAAAACAATCTGCTTATAACGCAGCCGCAGGAGTACAGTGTCGGCCTCTGCCAACGCCTGCCAACATGTGTCCGGCTCTCACCACTTCTCCAGCCCCCGCCCTTTCTTTGATGTCACCACTCTCTCCTCAGTTCTTCGGGTTCTGTGCTGGGGTTGCTTGCCGTCCCTTTCAGAGGGGGCGTGGCCTGTCAGCTCAGACTGGGCAGTTCATTTTCAGCAAGGTTGGCACAAGGTTGGCTTCTATCTGTAGAGGTCCAGTGAGAAGAGGAAAGATGGACAGCCTTCTGGACGCCTTCTGCCCCCTCAGTGCCACATACGCTCCTGGAACATCCTGTAGTCACCCCACCTCCGCCCTCCCCCACCTCTCATTTGTATTCACAGTGGAGCCTGTTCTTTGAGGGGCAGGTGGTCTGCTGTACACACAGCGTGGTCTGGACACGTGTGCGGCATCCACCTGGCCAGGGCTGTCATGTGCACGCAGGGCCATGGGGGCTGCCCCCATAGCCCCTCCCTTCTGGAACCTCCATAGTGAGTGAAAAGCCTTGTGATGAGCAGGGGGTCTCCCAGGCCTTGTCATGCCACCTGTGGCAGCTTCCGTGGACCATAGGGGCGGGGATATGGAAAGGGGAACACATGACCGAGCCACTCCTCCCCCACCTCATGAAGTGGTATGTCCTGGGTTACTGTAAGGGCAGGGGGCACCTGTCACTCCCGGCATCTCTAGGAATGTAGTTACTGCAAACTCTGCGCGCCAGCTAGCGCCCACTTACGCCTGCATGCAGCCTCAGTGAGCTTTGGCGGACACTGGGTAGGGCGCCTCCTCTGTCCCACCCCTAAAGTAGTATAGTGACCACTCACTGTAAACGCTGTCTCTCGAGGAACTCCCTCTCACACTTGTGTGTGCTGTGCCATGGAGAGCGTTGGCAGCCACGCCGTTCCCCGTCACCCCCTGCGTCAGTGTAACCTCTTACTATAAACTCCAGCTGCCATGGTGCAAATTTGTAGTGCAAAGCTGCACACCAGCCAAAGTTTCTGCGCTGCATTATTCTAGGGGAGAGAGCAGGGTAGAGTCGTATCTACTAAGATCTCTCTCCCACCGCTGGTGCACAACCAGGGTGCCTAACGCCAAGCACGTACTTTTGCACCACAGTGCACCACAGTGCAACGGTGTGAGGCGCGCAAGGGCCACTGCACACAATAATATGCCTAGAAAAACTTTAAAGCTCTTCACACATTGGATGTATTGTACAGTGCCGCACACATGCAGAAATTAAAAGGTTTCACCAATTTAACACCAACTTCTAGGAGACGTTCTTTTTTTGCTGCAAATCCCCTCTACCATTGTTAGTAGGTAGGGCTTTGGGTCAAAAACCAAGGGTGATAGCGGGGAAGGCCCATGGGATGTGCTACAGGCGCAGAGTAGTGCAAAGTAACTCAAATGATTGTTTACATTATTTAACAGCCTGCTTTCCAACACAAATATTGGTTTTTTTTTGGCTGGAAAGTAAAAATTGTTATCAAGAGTTTGCGCTGGTTTGTGACACTCATTGTGACTTTGCAACAGCGCCGTCTTGATAAATCCGCCCCCCTGAATGTATGACTTAGGGTATTTGAAATGGAGAGCAGCGCGCACCCCTCTACCCATCTGGTGGGATGTTGTGAGTTACAGATAACTCCCAGGAGAGGGGAACGCCTTGAGCCATGGTGTATCTCTAAGGGCCTGGTTACTAGGGGTGGGCGGAATTTACGAAATTCACTTTCGCAAATTATCGCGAAAATGTTAAAAATCTCCGCAAACACGCGGAAATATCGCGAAGATGCGGAAGTTTTTTTCCCGCCCGTTCGCGGTATTTTTTGCATGGTCGCGGCTCGCCAACGTACCCCTGTGGTTGCTCGCGGGCGCGGCCATCTTGTTTTCAGTTGTCCCGCGGTGCATGATCGCGAGAAGAAAGACGTGATCGTGCGACAAATGACGTCACTGCGGGCGCGAACTGTCGCGAGACAGCGCAAATGGCTACCAACAATCCAACATCTCGTGGAGAACGCGACCGGATCGGGAAAACTTGTCGGCGAACGCGGGGATTCAGGTAAGGCGATCGCGCGCACGCGAGAATGTATTATTTTACAGCGCGAGCAAGAAACAAATTATCGCTAAGCTGCGGAATGTGGAAATTTTGACATTTTTGCGCTTTCCGCGGAAAGCGAAAATGTCAAATTATCACAATTTCCGCGACCGGAACGGAATTTTAGCCCAGGCCTACTGGTTACCAGTGCTGAGAGGCAGAGGAGGTGAGATCATTAAAGAAATTGATGAAACTCAATATCCCGGATTTTGTAATTCATTGAATGCAGTAATTACCTTCAAAGGCAGGTTTTGCCCTTCTAGGGTCCGGATTACAAGAGGGCGTAAGGGTCTTAGGTGTTTATCCCACTTTATAAATACCATTAGATGGCGTGAGCTATTTACGGGGTATAGTACATACTTCCTGTTTCAGGATTTTCACTTGAAACTGATGCATAACATGCAGAATGGGCATTTAAAGCACTGAGATGATTGTCTTCTGCACGTTTGACCTGATGAAATCTGTCGGGAAGAGACAACAATGGGGTGCGGTAATTATCCCACAGCTTGGAATTCCCATTCTTGTACAAACCCCAGGGAGCACAGCCATTGGAGTTTAGACTTCAGCCTGCAATGTAGCCAGAATGCGGTATAACATCCCAATGTTGGCGCTTTATACCCCCAAATCTGCGCATTCCGGTATTTACTGGCCATTTTCCATCCAGAAAGATCAACAGGTTTGGGCGGCCAGTACCAACCCGCGGATAATTGCAGGGGGTGGACTTTATCGCATCTTGTAAATACCAGGGGTGGTAAACGTCTCACAATTTATAATTCTAATCCCTGTGCAAACTGGGAGTCATCCAGCCCACTTGTAATAAGGAACTCAGACTTTGCACTTCTAAAATCTACTCCTGGTGTGGAGTGCATCTTCTATTATGATATTGGCATTTGTATAGCACACATTCTCGCATTAGTGTGCCTCACAGCGCTCTCGGCTCTCTGGGATGCCTTTCCACAGAGTTCCAAAATTCCCACCATGGACAGGAGTCTAGGTCCGGGGATGATATGTTGCATGTATTGTGCCCTTACACCTCGCTAGATTGGGTGCCAAAGTTTGATGTAATTAATTTAATGAGCTGGCTGCTTGAGCGCTATAAAAGATGTATGGCCAAGACGGAAGGTCGGGACTATGTCAGTAAAGAGCTAGAAATCTAGGACAATTGCTTAGAATTTTCCAGAAATTGCTAAAACTGCCACAAACCCTCTAAACAAACAGAAGGTTCCCTAACCTGACAATGATCTGAAAACAAGCACAAGCGCGCGTGGCAGTGGAGGGAGAGAGGAGGGGGCCTGCGCGATTCACTTGCGGGAGCGAGCGGCTGGCGCCGCGATAATTGATAACATATGGCACCAGCCGCTCGCTCCCGCAAGTGAATCTCCAGGCATGCACGCGTTGCCATTGAAGGCAATGGAACACGTGCACGTTTTTGGCTGAAAAGCCTAAGCCATTCCAAAAGGTCTTTTCGCCTGTGCAACGCATGCGCGCTGCGTAGACGAGACCTAAAAATGGCTGAGTTATCTTGCCACCCTCCTCAACCTCTCTCCTGCACCTCATAGAAAATACCTGCTGCTAGCCTTCTCATTGCAGCTCCCTCTCATCACCTAGAAATGCATGGATATCCCATATTCAGCTCCACATCTCTTACCTACTTGCTCTCACTTCCACCTAATAGGTCGTACATCAGGCCTTCCAACTATCAACATGGTAGAGCACTGTACATCTGTCATGCAAATTCCTCAAACCATCACTAAGGTTTTGCTCTGGGCATACCAGGATCAAGAGCTCCATATGATCCGCGCAGGCATTGCTGCTACCTCGTTCACATGTTAGCGAGCACTTCAGAAAGTGGTATTTAACACTGTAAAGAATACTTCAAATAATGTATACCCATATTTTACTTTGTTATTAGAAACATAAGAATGCTGTTTCATATGAAGTCCCACCTAAAGCAGAACTGGCAAAAACAAAGACTGACAGTAGAGCAATGCATCAAGGTCAACCCCTAAGAACTTCAAGGTGAAAGAGCAGACAATCTCCACACTCAACGCACACCGCTGGACACCACGATAGAACATACATTCGAGTGTTTTAAACAACGATGGAGAGAAAATAGTGATTATTTCTGGAGTCAGAGTGAAACAAAGCAAGGATCAGATACCCATGACTTAGATGGTGATGTTGCTCTGTCTGGCTACAAAACATGAATGCGGATCAGCCATTCAAAATGAGACTCACCAAATGCTCCGCTTTCTGAGAAGAGATAATCTGCTCCTATATCAGCCCAACAGTGAAGCACTTTACTGCTACAGGCCAGACTGTATTATGGTTCCATGTACTTTTAGTCGTCATCTGCAGCCTCCCCCAGCAGCCCCCTGGTAAAGGTGAAGGCCCCTATAGACCTTCCTAGAATGCAAGACTCACCGTCCATCATACCAAAGGCATATAGCCAGTGCACTCTGCAGTTCTCCTGGTGGGCCGCGGAACTTATCTCGCTACCCATGATCATAATTTAGTAATCCCCCACCACTAGGGCTTAAGCCCGTGACCAGTTGTCCCGGATTTACCTGGACAGTCCCAGGTTCCCTGACACGTTTCTCAATTAAATAATAATAAATACATGTCCCGGTTTTCGAGACAAAAGTCAAGTCATTCTGCAAAGCAGAACACAATGTATGCTCTTGTTTCCACGGGCACCTCTAAAGTCTGAAACAACTAAGTTTTTAGGTCTCGGCTGGCGTGGGCTGCGCACGTGCGCAATCTCGCTGGTGAGATTTAACGTTTTTAAGTATTTTCTGTAAAGGGCTTTAAGCTCTGCCCTTCTTTTCCATTGGCTGGCAGCACCGTTTATGCTAAACGGTGGCCAGCCATTGGAAAAGAGCTGTTCCTTACGTTTTCGTTTGGCTTTTTGAGCCGTCCCATTTGGACGGGCTCGTCTGACTTCCGTGCGTCGTGAAAGCTTTCTTATCTTTATGGGGCCATGTGTTTCAAACACATGGCCCCATAAAGACAAGAAAGCTTTCGCGACGGACGAAAGTGAAAGCGGACCCTGGAAACTAAGCCACAGCCTTAACTACGTGTAATTCCTTTGTGGTGAGTGTGCACTATGACAAAACAACACGAAGATTCCAAAGGAAAGGCTGCACCTTCGTAAAACAACAGTTAATGTTTTGTGATAAAGTACAAATGTGAAATAGGTATGCTGTGAAATAATCTCTTTCACTTGCGTCGCCAAGCTTTCGAATGCACTGACAACAAAAACGGTGTATTTAGTTAATCGTTTGAATATGCGTGGATGTCCGAGGGCTTGCTTCAGAGTCTGTGCGGTTAAAATAAAACATCGGGCACACGTTGGCTCTTTGTGACCCTGTTTATATGCTCGGAGTTTTGCCAATAGTGTTTTTAGAAAATCCACCATTGGCCCACACGCAGCTTTAAATTACATCATACGCCGCTGACAAGAGGTGAAAAAATTGATCCGGTGTTCTCTTATGTTACATAGTGCATGCGGCACTAGGGCTAAAGCTACCAGCTGTAGAACTGGGGAACCAGGTTTGAGTCTCGGCATCGACTCTGCATCCTGTGATTCTGGGCAAATCACTTAATCACCCCATGCCTAACCACCGATTGTGTTCCTGATTAAGGCGCAACAGGACAAACGGCGCACATGTGCCCAGCAGGTGCAGGCAAACATCAGTTTGTTTTGTTGCGCCGGGTGTATGCACATTTTGCTCTCCACGCCCTATCTTTACGTTGCCTGGAGTGTGTGTCCCATGCAGATGTTGTTTCCAGTACTTTGGACGCAATAGGTACTGCCGGGCACGGAGGGCTGGCACCGGGAGTCAGGGGACATTTGTCACGATCTGAAGCACTAAACTCCACGGCAAGAAAGTGTGAAGTAAGGAGTCTCTGGAGCAGGGAGGTTATGAGGAACTCCCCACTTGACAATATATGGGAGCTCGGAAGAGGGACATTGGAACTTGGATAGAGGGACAGATGCGTTTTCCTCTCCCCTTGCGTTGGAGCTGGGGGTGTTCAGTACGAGAGGTTGTTAGGCACCAAATCACAAGTTCTTCCGTAAGGAGTGATATCTGACAGGTCTTAATATGCACCCTTTACGTTATAAGGGATGGCATCCCCTTTGTGCCTAGATATGGAATGGCAGTAAGGACCTCTGTGTGTGCACGTGACATTCGAGCACCTTTGTCTGAGGCTATTGTGTATGCCGCAGATCTGAGGAACGTATGGTCTGTACAGGGCAGACCCTTCCCCCACCCTAGACGACAGAGCCTGCCCCTATCAGTGATGCCCGTGGAAGTCAAGGTTTTTCGGTCTCGCCGAGCTGGCTCATCTTTCCCACCTCTTGCTTTTTTTGTCTGATCTTCTTTCTTGTCCTTATCTTCGCTCGTTCTCTCTTCCACTCCCTCTCACATCCCCTCCCCCTTTATGTCACATCCTTCGCTTTCACTCTCTCTCTCTCAACAGCCCCACGGCCGCATCTCTCACGGTCTCCACCCATACTGCACCTCAGTGGTGCACCTCAATTTGTGCTCTCTGTATTCCCCCTCTCATTTTCTCACCATGTATATTTTCCTTCATCTCTCTATTGCCCCCTTCTGTTCGGCTCTTCTTCCTTCTCGCCACCCCACGCCTCCTCTCGTCTCACACTCTCCCTCGTTCCTCTTTCTCTCATTCCTTGTCTCCCACCTATTTTTCTTCCCTTGCTCCTCTACATTGTATTGTCACTTTTTTCTCATGTAACGTAACGTTTGCTTTTGTAACATGCCCACTTGTAATGTTCTCCTCATGTAACGTTACGGCTCCTATTGTGAAGCGCTCTGACACCTTCGGGTAAAGTCAGCGCTATAACAAAACGCATAAATAAATAAATGAATTGTATGCGGCTGCCCTCAGCCCCCGCAGGGGGCCGCATCAGAGGGCGGCCACCCTTAGTTGCATTTGGGCTCTTCCCCCACCCCCCTACTCTCCTGCGAGACTCCAGCAGGAGTCCCCTTACAGGGTGCGCCAGACACGTCATGTCCCGCGCGCCGGGGGATGGGGAGGGGTATTTAGGCCTCCCCCTCCATTTTGGACCCTCTTTGCTGCCCTTCACGCCGTTGGTCGTGTGTCGCTCCATCGCCTCAGCGTGGGCAGGTAAATGACAAGGGCCAGAAGCAAGTGGCGAAACGTCCCTTCAAACAGTCCTTTCGTGGAGGCCGGGGGGGCAACCATCAGGGAAGGGGGGGCAAGCGATTTAACACAAACTCTTGCAGGTTGTACAACGCAGGGTCTTGCTCATGGGGAAAGGCCTGCAAGTTTGGACACATTTGCAGCAAGTGTGACGCCGGTCATACGGCATTGTCCTGCAACAACCAGCCAGCTGCCAGTATGCCAGACAAGTAGCAAGCCAGGCAGAGCGGCCCCCTCCCTTCCCACCCTACTGCCTCCTATCCCTCTCATAGCCTATGGCCCAGGCCCCCCCACAGCGTCTGACAT
Organism: Triturus cristatus; assembly: GCF_964204655.1. Classification (NCBI taxonomy): domain Eukaryota; kingdom Metazoa; phylum Chordata; class Amphibia; order Caudata; family Salamandridae; genus Triturus; species Triturus cristatus. Next base: position 1,203,680,251 of record NC_140584.1, read on the forward strand.
CACTGATTTTAAGGTTTCCACAGTAAAGGGACCCTCACCAATTTGCATTGACACCCTCATCTCCTTGCTCAGGGCGTACCCCAACGCAAAGGACAGCAAGATTTTGGCTGAGGGTTTCATAGATGGATTCAGGATTCCATACCAGGGGCCCCTAGTTGGCAGGGACGCAGAAAACCTGAGGTCAGCCAAGGAACTTCCGCATGTGGTGCATGAAAAAATCATGAAGGAGAGGGCTTTGGGGAGGGTGGCAGGGCCTTTTCTCCCCCCCCACCCTAGATAATTTCCTGGTTTCTCCCCTGGGGGTGGTCCCCAAAAAACAACCCGGGTCTTTCCGCCTCATACATCACTTGTCTTACCCAGAAGGCAATTCAGTGAATCACTGGCTTGAGGAAGGAACATGTTCTGTTTCGTACTGTTCATTTGACATGGTGGTAGACATGGTCAGAAGAGCAGGGAGGGGTGCATGGCTGGCGAAGGCTGACATAAAGTCAGCCTTTCGCCTGCTCCCAGTACGCCCAGAGAGTCACCATCTGCTGGGTTTTAAGTGGCAGAGCAAATTTTACTTTGACAAATGCATGCCGATGGGTTGCGCAGTTTCCTGCGCTTACTTTGAGGCGTTTAGCAGTTTCCTACAGTGGGCACTCATTTGGTCATACAACACAAGTGGAGTCACGCATTACCTCGATGATTTCCTCTTAATAGGGAAAGCAGGGACACAGGACTGCAGCTTAGCACTGCATCATTTTCAGGAATTGTCAGGGCGCTTGGGGGTTCCTTAGGGTTCCGGGAAAAACAGAGGGTCCGGCTCAGGTCCTCACTTTCCTGGGCATCGGGTTGGATACGGTCAAGGGCGTGTCCAGGCTCCCTGCTGAGAAGGTGCAGGCATTGCAGTCGGACATCCAGGCACTCCTGGGTAAGGACAAAGCCCCTCTGGGCGTCATTCAGAGTCTCTTGGGGAAGCTAAACTTTGCATCCAGGGTAGTCCCGGCGGGCAGAGTCTTAGCAAGGAGACTAGCGAGGGCCACAGCCAATGTGCGAAAAGAGCATCACATGGTTAGACTAACGAAGGGTTTAAAGGAGGACCTCCTCATGTGGCATGAGTTTCTGCTGAGTTTTAATGGTACAGTCATCTGGAGATCCCCCTCGGCTGGTAGCCCAGACATTTGCCTGTTCACGGATGCGTCAGGCAGGGAGAGGTTCGGCGTCATAATGGACTGCGAATGGTGCGCTCAAAAATGGCCCAACGCTTGGCGCAGAAAGAACATAACGGCAAAAATAACTGTGATAGAACTCTTTCCCATCGTCATCGCACTACATCTGTGGCCAGAGGCGTGTCAGCCAGGAGGGTGGTATTCTGGTCTGATAACATGGCTGTGGTACAAGCCATCAATGTCCAGACAGCCAAATGCCCTCTGGTGCTGTGCCTGTTAAGGGGGCTGATCAGGGCCTGCATGCGCTGCAATGTAGAGTTTAGGGCGCGTCACATTGAGGGGGTAAAGAATGTAGCGGCTGACGCTCTCTCTCGATTTCAGTGGCTCCGTTTCTGGGAGGCCTGGCCACGAGCGAGAGCGACGATGACCCCTTTCCCTGCGCAGCTATGGAGACTTCTGCGATGGAACAGCAGCTAAGAGCGATGGGCGAATGTTCTCTCGCACCAGGGACCAGGAAAAGATACAGAAATCAGCTATCAACTTTTCATAACATTTCAGTGACACTGGGCCAAGCTGCGCATCCCCTAGAGCAACAGGTGCAGGGTTTCGTACTCTGGACAAAAAGGCAGGGGAAGAATCACTCGTGGGTGCGGGGTCATTTGTCGGCGGTAACCCATGACGCCAAATTGAGAGGAGAACAAGATCCCACTAAGTCCTTCCTGATCTCTGCAGCTTTAAAAGGGTGGGCCAGGGAAGAAGTCAGAGTACCCGATACCAGGGCCCCCATCGAGTTCCACACACTCCAGGCTATGCTGGACGCAGTAAAACAGGTTACCGTTTCACATTTTGAGGCTCGACTCTTCACAGCAGCGTTTTGCCTCGCATTCTTTGGGGCATTACGAACTAGCGAATTGGTGGCTAGGGCAAAAAACGACCAGTCAGGAGACGCATTAGGCAGCCACGATGTATGTGTGTCAGATAGGCTGGTGATCCACCTCAGGAGGTCTAAAACTGACCAAGCTGGGAAGGGGAGGGACATAGTGCTAATGCCACTGGGCGACCACAGATACTGCCCTGTGGCGAGAGTCAAAGATTACTTGGCGATCCGCCCCAAGGTCCCGGGTTATTTTCTGATACATGTGGATCAAGTGCCTCTCTCTAAACTTCAAATGGATAAGGCCATGGGGGCTTTCCTCGGGCGTGCAGGGCTTTCCCGCCCTGGCAAGAGGTTTTTGAGTCACTCATTTAGGATTGGGGCGGCTACTGCAGCATTTAAGGCGGGCATGGTCAGGAAAGCATAAAGAAAGTGGGACGCTGGGAATCCCGTTGCTTCAAGCGTTACATTCGTCCTTGAGTGGGACAGTTAAGGTGAGCGTGGCATGCGCCTCCCCCCCAGCGACAAGGGACGGTTGTAAGTTGTGTGCAGTGAATTACAGTGACAGATTTGGCGTTCTGTATATATATGTGTGCAGTGAAGATGAACAGCATAACATGTAATGCTTTTGCAAATACGGAAAAGTATTAAAATAAGTGTGTGAAAATTGCATCCATTTATTTTGCCAGGATTCCAAGTGTGGGTGATCGGCCACTCGTTCGTCGCCAGACTGGCTCGGTGGGTGGCGCGCAGGAAGTGGATGCAGGGTTTCCCACACACTAACTTGGTCTGGTGGCGTTTCCCCGGCATGAGATGGTCCAGCCTTCTGAACAGGCTAGAACAGGGCCTGGCAGGGCGGGAAGGCTTTCCCAACATCTTGATAATACACCTGGAAGGCAACAATCTCACTACTATGGGCAGGGGTGCTCTCTTACAGGCAATGAAGACTGACCTGGGGGAGATTAGCAAGCACATGGGACACTGCAAGCTTTTTTGGTCTGAAATCGTGCCACGCTTGGCCTGGCACGGTGCCAAGTCTAACGAAGCAGTTGAACATTCCCACAAAAGGGTTAACAGCACAATGCGCAAGTTCACAGACCAAAGAGGTTTTGGGTTTATCAGACATGAGCTGATCCAAATGAAGGTGAGAGGCTATTTTGATGCCGATATGGTTCACTTGTCACAGGTTGGAATGGACCTGTTCCTCTTGGACATGCAAGAGACACTGGAGGGAGCCAGGTGCAAGTGAAGAAAGTGCTGTTGGTTGGTGGGGGGCTCGGTAGGCGACGGGAGCCGCCTCCAGAGCTGTGGAGGAGTTACAGGGCGATCTGGAAGCAGGCTGGGTACAGAAAATACCTCTGCAAGAGCACAATAGGGGTGCCAGAGCCAAATCACGGAGCCTCAGGGGAGGGTCCTGGAACAATGACGTTAGACCGTAGGGCGGTTGTGGGCCTGAACAACCGGGGGCTTGCCTTGCTACGCTCCGCCCTGAAAGGGGCGTGATTAATAAGGGACCAATGTGTCACGTGAGCCAGTAAGGGGATCACCCCGATAAGGGTAGTGCTGGTTGGGGTTTTTTCCACAGTGCTTGGCTCATCAGGTGGGCAGGGCAGCATAGGTTAGTACGGCTGCCTGCCCTTAGATCGCCCGTAAGACAACCCACCGTATGTTGCATACTTTTGTATGGAATAAACCTGCAGCAATAACTTTCTCTCAAACAAAAATTGTGTGGTGTATTTATTCATGCATGCTTATTCTGCCGTGGTGTGGGTGGGGGTCTTGTGCCCATAATGGAACTATGCGGCTGCCCTCGGCCCCCGCAGGGGCCCGCCTCAGAGGGCGGCCACCTTTAGTTGCATTTGGGCTCTTCCCCCACCCCCCTACTCTCCTGCGGGACTCCAGGAGGAGTCCCCTTACAGGGCGCGCCAGACACATCATGTCTGGCGCACCGGGGGATGGGGAGGGGTATTTAGGCCTCCCCCTCCATTTTGGACCCTCTTTGCTGCCCTTCACGCCGTTCCCACCCTACCGCGTACCCGGCATGGGACAGGCAGGGGAATTGTGGCGGACGTTGTAATATTTTCTTTTATGTTGCAGGAGGAGTTACAGGGCAATCTGGAAGCAGGCTGGGTACAGAAAATACCTCTGCAAGAGCACAATAGGGGTGCCAGAGCCAAACCACGGCGCCTCTGGGGAGGGTGCTGGAACAATGTCGTCGGCGCCCCGTTAGTCCGTAGGGCGGTTGTGGGCCTGAACAACCGGGGGCTTGCCTTGCTACGCTCCGCCCTGAAAGGGGCGTGAGTAATAAGGGACCAATGTGTCACGTGATCCAGTAAGGGGATCACCCCGATAAGGGTAGTGCTGGTTGGGGTTTTTTCCACAGTGCTTGGCTCATCTGGCGGGCAGGGCAGCATAGGTTAGTACGGCTGCCTGCCCTTGGATCGCCCGTAAGATAACCCACCGTATGTTGCATACTTTTGTATTCAATAAACCTGCAGCAATAACTTTCTCCCAAACAAAAATTGTGTGGTGTATTTATTCATGCATGCTTATTCTGCTGTGGTGTGGGTGGGGGTCTTGTGCCCATAATGGAAGTATGACCTCTTCGTCCCACTCTCTCGTCTAACACTGTTTGTCTCTATATCCATCTATCTGCTCTCTTTTTATTTATTTTATTCTAATTTCTTTCTACTCCTCGCCCGGGGCGCTTTTTCCCCTTTCCACCTTTATCTTCTTTTACTCATCCTTCCCTTCTTCCATCTCTCCCTCTCGCTTTCATTGTCTCTCGCCCTCCCTCCCCATCCCCTCCTTCCTCCCTCACTCTCACCCCCTCCCCCGAGCCCAAGCATCCTCTTGTTGCATCCCATCCTGTCACCTCCTCTTCGCCGCCCCCTCTCTCCCCAAGCTCTTCTCTCTCTCCACAGTCTGCATTCACTTGGGTTTCTCTCACAGACTCTGCTCCGGGGAACTTGTGAAGTGCGGCGCGTGTCTGCAGCAGTGCAGCCCTGGGTCTGTCTGGGGGTCGGTGCGGATCTTTCTACCCCCTGGAGCCCTCACGCGCCTCAAAGACAAGATTTGCATGGAATCAAATCAGCTTCCAAATAATCGGATGTAATTAAGTGATTAAAGCTCGTGCTGCGAGGTCTGCAGGAAGGTGCGGCTGACGCTACACACTGGGGTAGTTTTACTTGCGTGGTGGCTTAATCCCCAATACCAACAGCCCCACTCCTCCCCCCGCAATGAGAGTCACAGATGTAGGAGAGTAGGGTCTGCTATCCTATGGTCACCCCAGATTTTTTTTTTGCTTTTTGCTTCACTGGTTTTCGACGTATTGAGGCTGTGGGTCTGCTAATCAGACCTCCAGCCTGCTGTTCTCTCTGCTAAATTGACACTATGCACTTTAGGTGCATGACCCATTGGAACTGGATCACCCTGTGAGCCCCTGTACTAGTGTACCCTAGGTACCCAGGGCATTGGTGTATCTGAGGCCTACCAGGGACTAAAGCATGTATTGTGCCACCCCTGGCCTGGCCTAGCAATTTGACACAACTGGCTGATCAATCAGCTGGGGTAAGTTGGTGTATCCACCTCTTACTTAGGTGTAGTATGCCTATACCTAACCTTAAATGGGACACATATTAACCTATAAGTCACTCCTATGGCAGGCCTTAAACAATCCTGAAGGCAGAGTGCCTGGTTTTACGTGAGATGGTGCTCTGGCATGAGCTGAGCCTGTCTGCAGTAGTCGGAACAACTTCCTTCTACTGTTTCCAGATATCGCCATACCATATACTCTTAAGTGCATTATGAACCTCGCGGTTAAATGCTATCTTTTGTTTGGCTATATCTAAACATGTCAAGTAAGGTGTCATACGAATTGGAATACTAACCCCTCGCCAATTCTGGCGACGGGGTTAGCATTCCACCCTCCTAGAGGGACACGACATGTACAGAACCTAAAACCCGGGTAAAATCAGACATAGCCTCAGCTCCTCAAAATGGACGCTGCCACCACAGACACACGTCTGCCCTCCCGCTGCTGGGAGTCCTTCAAGCTCGGAAGACGTGGACAAAGGGTTTCCTGCCAGGGGAGGTGCGAGCACCACCCCAGACAGGATTTTGTGTATTGGTCAGGTAGGGCTGAAAGGAAACAGACATGCCTGAGGCTCACAAGGAGCCCCGTTGCATATGCCAGTTCAATCCGGTCCTGGGGCACACCAGCCCCAGACCTGGGGCGAGCTGGACAAAAAGTTGGGGGTGTAACCACCCCCCTTCCTGGTCCCACCCTTAGGGAGGGACCTAGCAGGTAGTCCGGCCCCTAGAATCCGCTTAAAGGTAGGAGCTGTGTCCAGAGACTTTAGACATCCTGAAATCAACTTACAACTAAGAAGAAGACGGGAACTTCGACGTTCTGCTGCACAGAAGACCGAAGAAAATCTCCCCTATGGTCAGGAAGTGACCATCTTGCTACCGCAAGCACCACCCAGCGCATCGATGTCTGCTTTGCCGCCGCCTCCCGCCAGAGCCCGAGCCCAGAGACCGACAAGAACTGGACCTCCAGACCTCTCACCGCCCGATCCACAGTTCCTGCAAAGAAGGAACACGTGGAGGCACCGAGACACGTGGAGCCAGCCGCCTTGGAAGACACTCGACTAGCTGAAAGCGCGACAATAGAGGCTCCCTCTGAGTTGTGCTTTGGGTCCTGAGAAGCCCAACATCCGAGCAGCATCTGCATCAAAGGTGAGCCCACCCGCATCTCCGCGACTTGCGTGGGGCCCCTCTGCACTTTGCGACTCGACGCGCCTAACCGGTCACTGGTCCGTTAGCCAGTGGCCATCTTGGCGACCATCTTGAAAAACTACGATGCTGGTCTGGTTGCTCCAGACTGGCCCCTGCTTCCCTCCAAAGGAGCAGCCCCTCTGACCTTGCTGGTCCGAGCTAAAAGCTTTCTTCACTTCCTGTGACTCCTGCTTTTGCCAAGGCTTGTTTGCTTCTTCTGAGTCGCCGACACCGCCGACAGCGAGATAGATCCTGCGTGGGACAGCTCGTGAATCAACTCCTGGATGTCATCGATCTTCAGGGACCACGTGGCTGCGGAACCAAGCTTCGCCTCTTCGCCTGTTTGCACCCGACATCGCCTGGTACTCACCTGAGGCCACGCCGGTCACTGGCTAGTGACTGTAACATTGTCCCCTCTGCTTTCAGTCTTCTACACTTCCGATCCACCCTTGGATCCACCGCATCTCTTCTGGACCGACCGCCTGCAGCATCTTTGTCTTCAGGCTCCATTGAACAGATAGACGAAACCCGACGCACTTCGAGCCCTATGCACCCGCTTCCTGTGGGTGAGGTAAAGCTGGCACTCCGGTGCACGAGTGTAGAGTAACACCTCTAATGTCTAGGTTTGCAGTCTTGAATTCGTAGTCCAACCGGAAGAGCCTTCTAGCAGTAACTTTTGAACAATTACGCACCCATTGAAAACCTATGGGCGCCCGCGTGTAACTTTCTTTACTGCACACGCGACCCGTGGACCTCCTGGTCACTAACTAAAGTTAGCTCCTTGTAGGCCCAGCGATTCTAGAGGCCCTAGGCCTTCTCCCTTTCCTGTTCGTGGTACTTATACCACTAATTTAGTATATGGTTTGAGCGGCCACCAGGGCCTATCCATATAAAGTGCAACTTTCGTATATTGTGATACTATCTTGTTTAACGATTTGTGCTCCTGTGCTCATAAAGAGTCTAGGGGATACTTTGAGTAATAAATACATATATATTTTGAATATATATCTGTGTGGTGTCCTTTAATTGGTATAAGGGGGGGTTGCATATGGTGAAACAGCTTGCTTAACATGCCTAAACGAGTTTAGCCTAAAAGACTGCTTAGCCTACGCTACCACTAGGGCAGCTGGTCCAAAAAGGTTGACTTACAACCACACCATAAGGGTTGCTTGGCATGGTACAAGGTGGTCACTTTAACTAGTGAACATCATATACCAGGCCAACTTCTCACATTAGTGAGCAGCGGTTGGGATTTGAGCTTGCTGTTGTTTTACCTCTGTAATCCCTTTGTTACCAATTGAAAGATCATACAGGTACCTTTAGGTACATATAAAACAAGCTAGTTATATACTTAAGTTCTACTGAACTTAGTTGTTGTAGAGCAAAGGGAGTAGCACACCCTGACTACAACTACTAGATAGGTTTAGTAGGAAAACCCAAGTGTAGGTAGTTGCAACACTTCCACCCACACTTAAGAGCAATGGCTGGGGCAGAGGGGTCCAAGGCACCCATCTCTGTCGAGAGTGACCCCCAGAGGGCACCATCCATCTTTGCTATCCTAAACCAGAAAGAGCTCAGACAGTTGGCTAATTCCAGGGGCCTTAAACAGCCCAAGAACCCTACCTCTGCTGAACTCAGAGAACTCTTGCAAGCTGATGAAGATCAGAGAGCTCTCAAGAAAGCCCCCCAGTTAGGCCCCTCCGGGACTGGAATAGGAGGCCCTCCTTCTGAAGATGCTACTGAAGCACCCCTTCTTAACAGTCACCCCTTAGGTGAGAATCAGACTACAGATGATGAGGATCAGCATAGGGACGAGAGTGACAAGGGTGATAATTCTGATAATAGTAGCGATTCTGATGAGAGAACTAGCCCAGTGCCAAGTGTTATACTTGGCCCAGCTAACTTAAGACTATTTGGGAATGACAATGGGTTCCCCCCATTGGGTTTCCCCAGTGGACTTAACCAGGGGTTTGGGAGACAGAGGAATCACTCAGGTGACTCTAATGCCTCTCATGCCTCTAGAGGCTCTCAGGGTCAGTCCAGGAAAAGGATGACCAGCCCTCAGAGGAGGGAACATGAGGCCAGAATGCAGGAAGCTCAGCTGAGGATCAGGAAACAAGAGCTAGAAGTAGCCCTGATGGAAGAGAAACTGAACAAGGCTAGGCAACCTAGAGAGGGTGGGTCTATACCCACTGGTGGCAGCATTGTCCTGAGGGACAAAGATAGGGTCTTTGATAATAGGAACCTGTCCAAGGTTGTGCCCCCCTACAAAAGTGGGGATGATATCCACAAATGGATGACTGCTCTTGAGAGAGCCTGCAAAGTACAGCAGGTTCCTGAGGACCAGTGGGCAGCAATCTTATGGCTCTCCTTTGAAGGTAGAGGCCGAGATAGACTCCTCACTGTTAGGGAGAAGGATGTCAGAAACTACAGAGTCCTGAAGAGTGTCCTGGTTGATGGGTTAGGCTTAACCGCTGAGCAGTACAGGTTAATGTTCAGAGATACCCAGAAGGCGCAGACTCAGGACTGGTCTGAATATGTTGAATGTGCCACTAAGGCTTTGGAGGGTTGGTTGCTGGGAAGTAAGGTTTCAGATTATACAGGATTGTACAATTTGATGATGAGAGAACAGATTTTAAATAACTGTCAAAACCAGCAACTGCATCAACACTTGGTTGACTCGGATCTGACCTCTCCCCCAAGAATTGGGAAAGAAGGCAGACAAATGGGTCAGAACCAGGGTGAAGCACATGAACCAGAACCAGGGCCAAGGGGGTGATCAGAAGAAAACAGACCAAAAGGGTAATGACCAGAAATCCAAAGACCAGAAGTCTTCAACAGGGCCCCAAACTAGTACTAATGAGGGTGGGTCCCAACAATCTAAAGGAAAGAAGAAAGAAGGTCCAAAGAAACCCTGGTGCAAGTCTTGCAAGAATACAACTCACTGGACTAGTGATTGTAAGAAGGGTGGTGCCCCCAACACTGTGGCCCCTAAGGCACCTGCTCCCAGTAGTACTGTTAGCAGTGTTGGTCCCCAGACAAAGGGTGTAGTGGGAATCACTATGGGAACTGAAGGAGATTCTGACCTAGACAGAACCCTTACACAGGCAGTCTTGATCTGTGATGGGGACATGGATTTGTCCCTGACTGTGAGCCCCAGTAATCTGGGCAAGTACAGACAGACTCCCTTGATCAATACAAAAGTGGCTCAAGCCTACAGGGACACATGTGCCAGTGTCACTATGGTGACACCGGGCTTTGTGGATCCTGGACAGTACATACCAGGTGAGAATTACCTGGTGACCAATGCCAGCAATACCACTACTTCCCATAGTGTGGCGATTGTTAACTTCTCGTGGGGAGGGGTAACTGGCCTCAAAAGGGTTGTGGTTAGTGCAGACCTCCCAGTAGAATGTTTGTTGGGCAATGACCTAGAGAGTTCTCTATGGTCAGAAGTGGAGTACAGAGATGTTAGGTATATCACCACATGTCCTTGCTGTGACCAGGTCACAGGCCAAAAAGTGCCTTACTGAACCTCAGGTCTTGGATCCTGGAACAATGGACCAAGCACCTTCCAAGAAGAAGAACGGGAGGGTTAAGGCTGTGCCTTCCCCCCTGCCTCCAAGTGATGATCATTCTTCCCAGGAAGATGAGCTCGAGAACCTTGAAGGAACTGTCCCTGAAGAGCTTGAACCTGACCAGGTTGAGTTTCTGGGGACAGGGGGACCTTCTAGGGCTGACTTGGGGCAGGCTCAGTTATCCTGTCCATCTCTTGAACCCCTCAGGCAGCTGGCTGCTGCTGAGGCTGCTGGGAATGCTCAAGGTACCCATAAGGTATATTGGGGTGATGGGCTCCTTTACTCAGAGGCTAGCGACCCCAAGCCTGGTGCAACCAGGAGGTTGGTTATACCTCTGCAGTTTAGGTGCTTCCTTCTCACCTTGGCCCACGAAATTCCCTTAGCAGGACACTTAGGCCAGAATAAGACTTGGGACAGACTTGTTCCACACTTTCACTGGCCTCACATGTCAGAAGATGCCAAGGAGTTTTGTCGCTCCTGTGAGACCTGCCAAGCCAGTGGCAAAGCAGGTAGCACTACAAAGGCCCCCCTGATACCACTACCGGTGGTGGGAGTGCCCTTTGAAAGAGTGGGGATAGCCATTGTAGGACCAATGGACCCCCAAACTGCATCTGGGAACAGATTCATACTGGTGGTAGTGGATCATGCCACCAGGTACCCAGAGGCAATTCCCCTAAGGAAAACCACAGCTCCTGCTGTGGCAAGGGCCCTACTTGGAGTCTTCTCCAGAGTGGGCTTTCCTAAGGAGGTGATCTCTGACAGAGGTGCAAACTTCATGTCAGGGTATCTGACAGCAATGTGGAAGGAGTGTGGTGTCAACTATAAGTTCACCACCCCTTACCATCCACAATGTAATGGGCTTGTTGAGAGATTCAACAAGACTCTAAAGGGCATGATCAAAGGATTACCTGAGAAACTCAGGCGAAAATGGGATATCCTTCTGCCCTGCCTTCTGTTTGCTTACAGAGAGGTCCCACAAAAAGGAGTTGGATTCAGCCCCTTTGAGTTGTTGTTTGGGCACCCTGTAAGAGGCCCACTGTGCTTAGTGAAGGAAGGATGGGAGTTACCTCTCAAAAATCCTAAGCTAGACATAGTGGATTATGTACTTGGTCTCCGCTCCAGGATGGCTGAATACATGAAGAAGGCTTCTAAAAACCTTGAGGCAAGCCAGGCCCTACAGAAAGCTTGGCATGACCAAAAGGCTGTCTTGGTTGAGTTTCAGCCAGGACAGAAGGTATGGGTGTTGGAGCCAGTGGCCCCAGCAGCACTCCAAGACAAATGGTCTAGACCCCATACCATCCTGGAAAAGAAGGGAGAGGTTACCTACTTGGTGGACCTAGGCACTCCCAGGAGTCCCCACAGGATACTCCATGTTAACAGGTTAAAAGCATATGTTGACAGGGCAGACATGGGCTTGCTCATGGCTACAGACGAGGGACAGGAGGAAGAGAGTGACCCTCTCCCAGACCTGTTGTCTCAGAACCCTGACGATGGTTCGGTTGAAGGAGTGACCCTTGGAGGCAACCTCACTGAGCATCAGCAAATTGAATGTAGACAAGTTCTACAATCATTTCAGCATATTTTCTCCCTGATACCTAGTCAAACTGACTGGTGTACCCATGTGGTGGACACCGGTGACAGTCTTCCTGTGAAGAACAAACTTTACAGGCAACCTGACCATATCAGGGACTGTATAAAGACTGAGGTACAAAAGATGCTGGAATTGGGTGTCATTGAGCCCTCAGAGAGCCCCTGGGCTAGCCCAGTGGTTCTGGTCCCCAAACCTCACACCAAGGATGGCAAGAGAGAGATGAGGTTCTGTGTGGATTACAGGGGACTCAATGCTGTCACTAGGACAGACGCACATCCTATTCCAAGGGCAGATGAGCTCATAGATAAACTGGCTTCTGCTAAGTTTTTGAGCACATTTGATTTGACAGCTGGCTATTGGCAAATCAGGCTAGCTGAGGAGTCTAAGGCCAAAACAGCATTTTCAACCCCAGGAGGGCACTACCAACTTGTGGTGATGCCCTTTGGTCTGAAAAATGCACCTGCCACCTTCCAAAGGTTGGTGAATCAAGTCCTTACTGGGTTGGATGACTTTTGTGCGGCATATCTTGATGACATTGCTGTCTTTAGCTCCACCTGGGAGGATCACCTGATCCACCTGAAGAAGGTACTTGAGGCTCTGCAAAAGGCAGGCCTCACTATCAAGGCCACTAAGTGCCAGATAGGGCAGAGTAAGGTTGTGTACTTGGGCCACCTTGTAGGTGGAGGCCAAGTTCAACCACTGGAGAGTAAGATACAATCCATCAAGGACTGGTCTCCTCCCACCACCCAGACTCAAGTCCGAGCTTTCTTGGGCTTGACTGGGTACTACAGGAAGTTTGTTAAGAACTATGGGTCCATTGTGACTCCCCTTAATGATCTGACATCCAAGAAGATGCCCAAAAAGGTTCAGTGGACAGTAAGCTGTCAAAAGGCATTTGATGACCTGAAGGAGGCCATGTGCTCTGCACCTATCCTGAAAAGTCCTGACTACTCCAAAGAGTTTATTCTCCAAACAGATGCTTCTGAGTTGGGCGTGGGAGCTGTGCTGTCACAACTTAATGTAGATGGTCAAGACCAACCCATTGCTTTCATTAGCAGAAGGTTGACCCCCAGAGAGAAGAATTGGTCAGCTATTGAGAGGGAGGCCTTTGCTGTGGTGTGGGCCCTGAAGAAGCTGAGGCCATACTTATTTGGCACTCACTTCAAGATTCAGACCGACCATAAGCCCCTCTTGTGGCTAAATCAGATGAAGGGTGAAAACCCCAAACTGCTTAGGTGGTCCATTTCCCTACAGGGGATGGACTTTACAGTGGAGCACCGGCCAGGTACAGACCATGGGAATGCAGATGGTCTCTCCAGGTACTTCCACTTAGGATATGAAGACACGACTGGTCAAGGCTAGTTTAATGTCCCTGCGTTTGGGGGGGGGGTTGTGTAGGAGAGTAGGGTCTGCTATCCTATGGTCACCCCAGATCATTTTTTTGCTTTTTGCTTCACTGGTTTTCGACGTATTGAGGCTGTGGGTCTGCTAATCAGGCCCCCAGCTTGCTGTTTTCTCTGCTAAATTTACACTATGCACATTAGGTGCATTACCCATTGGAACTGGATCACCCTGTGAGCCCCTGTACTAGTGTACCCTAGGTACCCAGGGCATTGGTGTATCTGAGGCCTACCAGGGGCTGAAGCATGTATTGTGCCACCCCTGGCCTGGCCTAGCAATTTGACACAACTGGCTGATCAATCAGCTTGGGTAAGTTGGTGTATCCATCTCTTACTTAGGTGTAGTATGCCTATACCTAACCTTAAATGGGACACATATTAACCTATAAGTCACTCCTATGGCAGGCCTTAAACAATCCTGAAGGCAGAGTGCCTGGTTTTACGTGAGATGGTGCTCTGGCATGAGCTGAGCCTGTCTGCAGTAGTCGGAACAACTTCCTTCTACTGTTTCCAGATATCGCCATACCATATACTCTTAAGTGCATTATGAACCTCGCGGTTAAATGCTATCCTTTGTTTGGCTATATCTAAACATGTCAAGTAAGGTGTCATACGAATTGGAATACTAACCCCTCGCCAATTCTGGCGACGGGGTTAGCATTCCACCCTCCTAGAGGGACACGACATGTACAGAACCTAAAACCCGGGTAAAATCAGACATAGCCTCAGCTCCACAAAATGGACGCTGCCACCACAGACACACGTCTGCCCTCCTGCTGCTGGGAGTCCTTCCAGCTCGGGAGACGTGGACAAAGGGTTTCCTGCCAGGGGAGGTGCGAGCACCACCCCAGACAGAATTTTGTGTATTGGTCAGGTAGGGCTGAAAGGAAACAGACATGCCTGAGGCTCACAAGGAGCCTCGGTGCATATGCCAGTTCAATCCGGTCCTGGGGCACACCAGCCCCAGACCTGGGGCGAGCTGGACAAAGGATTGGGGGTGTAACCACCCCCCTTCCTGGTCCCACCCTTAGGGAGGGACCTAGCAGGTAGTCCGGCCCCTAGAATCCGCTTAAAGGTAGGAGCTGTGTCCAGAGACTTTAGACATCCTGAAATCAACTTACAACTAAGAAGAAGACGGGAACTTCGACGTTCTGCTGCACAGAAGACCGAAGAAAATCTCCCCTATGGTCAGGGAGTGACCATCTTGCTACCGCAAGCACCACCCAGCACATCGACATCTGCTTTGCCGCCGCCTCCCGCCGGAGCCCGAGCCCAGAGACCGACAAGAACTGGACCTCCAGACCTCTCACCGCCCGATCCACAGTTCCTGCAAAGATGGAACCCGTGGAGGCACCGAGACACGTGGAGCCAGCCGCCTTGGAAGACACTCGACTAGCTGAAAGCGCGACAACAGAGGCTCCCTCTGCACTTCGCGACTCGACGCACCTAACCGGTCACTGGTCCGTTAGCCAGTGGCCATCTTGGCGACCATCTTGAAAAACTACGATGCTGGTCTGGTTGCTCCAGACTGGCCCCTGCTTCCCTCCAAAGGAGCAGCCCCTCTGACCTTGCTGGTCCGAGCTAAAAGCTTTCTTCACTTCCTGCGACTCCTGCTTTTGCCAAGGCTTGTTTGCTTCTTCTGAGTCGCCGACACCGCCGACAGCGAGAGCCTGCGTGGGACAGCTCGTGAATTGACTCCTGGACGTCATCGACCTTCAGGGACCACGTGGCTGCGGAACCAAGCTTCGCCTCTTCGCCTGTTTGCACCCGACATCGCCTGGTACTCACCTGAGGCCACGCCGGTCACTGGCTAGTGACTGTAACATTGTCCCCTCTGCTTTCAGGTCTTCTACACTTCCGATCCACCCTTGGATCCACCGCATCTCTTCTGGACCGACCGCCTGCAGCATCTTTGTCTTCAGGCTCGATTGAACAGATAGACGAAACCCGACGCACTTCGAGCCCTATGCACCCGCTTCCTGTGGGTGAGGTAAAGCTGGCACTCCGGTGCACGAGTGTAGAGTAACACCTCTAATGTCTAGGTTTGCAGTCTTGAATTCGTAGTCCAACCGGAAGAGCCTTCTAGCAGTAACTTTTGAACAATTACGCACCCATTGAAAACCTATGGGCGCCCGCGTGTAACTTTCTTTACTGCACACGGGACCCGTGGACCTCCTGGTCACTAACTAAAGTTAGCTCCTTGTAGGCCCAGCGATTCTAGAGGCCCTAGGCCTTCTCCCTTTCCTGTTCGTGGTACTTATACCACTAATTTAGTATATGGTTTGAGCGGCCACCAGGGCCTATCCATATAAAGTGCAACTTTCGTATATTGTGATACTATCTTGTTTAACGATTTGTGCTCCTGTGCTCATAAAGAGTCTAGGGGATACTTTGAGTAATAAATACATATATATTTTGAATATATATCTGTGTGGTGTCCTTTCATTGGTATAAGGGGGGGGTTGCATATGGTGAAACAGCTTGCTTAACATGCCTAAACGAGTTTAGCCTAAAAGACTGCTTAGCCTACGCTACCACTAGGGCAGCTGGTCCAAAAAGGTTGACTTACAACCACACCATAAGGGTTGCTTGGCATGGTACAAGGTGGTCACTTTAACTAGTGAACATCATATACCAGGCCAACTTCTCACAACAGACACTTCCTTTACAGTAGGACATAGGAAAGTTTACTTCAAAAGAACGTCTCGCATGAATGTACCGCATTTCAGGAACATTTCAAGACGGGTATTAGCCTTGAAAAGGGGATGTACGCACGGAGCTTATTTAGATCCCCTTTGGAAGGCAGGGAGGGCCCAAGAAACCCCCTTCCCCTCCACCCAACATTGATTACTGCAAGCGTTAAAAATGCAATAGGTCTCGCCTTTCATTAAGTTAAAGCCATTTGCTTTGCTATATAATATCATTAGCAAAGCAAATGGCTTTAACTTAATCAAAGGCGAGACCTATTGCATTTTCAATGCTTGTTCTTTCTTTCTATTAGGATGTGCAACAAAAGGCCAGCTGCACGCTCCCAGCAGAAGGGAGCCAGAAATGGGTGGGTGAAGAGGGCACTCTAATTGATCCTATCTTCTACTCTCTACCATCACAAAACCCAAACCGTTTGCTTTTTCTGATCCCTTTTGCTCTGTTTTCCTAACACCCACATTATATTTTCAATGCACCCGCCAGATTTGCCTTTTGTGTTCAATGCAACCAATTTACGCTTCTGTTTTCTCTATCCTGAGGTGCTATCGAACATTAGGTTAGTCTCAAGCCACACTAAACTTGCCCCTGAGCACCAACACACTGTATCATCAAATTAACTTTATTCGATTTGAATAACCAAATCATAAAAGTACAGATTACAATAAATAATTATTTCACTAACGCACTGTCAATCTTAAGAACTTCATCTTTCTTCTTGAGTTCACTTCCAAGCACCCTTCACCCAAAGGTTCGACCGTAAAAACTCACACTTCTGTCTGACGTGTGAATATAAACTCTGTTCCAGTGCAGCTTTGTCCCCCAGGACTCCTTTACCATGCTGTGCGTGGCACTCTTACCCACACACACAGTCACTGCTCACTTGGCAAAGTCTTGTTGTTGCACGTGCATCCCATTCAACACTCTGTCCAACAACTAGCACTTTCTTGCCTTGAACCTTTCCACACAAATACTCTCTCGCCAGAATAGGTACACGTGTGCGCACACTCAGTCCAGATGATGCACAACAATCACCATCCAGCATTCTTTTGCCTGCCACATGCTCACTTACACACGCCTCCAGCTATCACTCTTGCTTGTACAAGTAATCTAGACCCGGTGCTATCTGGCATACCCTCAGACACGTGCACAAACACACACACATCTCCGAGCTCTTTCTTGTCCACGCATACAGTTCTGACCAGGCATGGTCGCTGCCTACATCGCACACTCTCTAGCACCAGCAGTAGGCAACACTCCCCCCCCCCACAATAGCATGCATGTTCTACGCATAAATAAAACACACCACACAAATTTTGTTTGGGTAAAGAACTGCTGCAGGTTTATTACATACACCGTTATGTAATATGGTGGGTTATCTTACGGGCGATCCAAGGGCAGGCAATTATCTGGGCTGCCTGCCCACCTGATGAGCCAAGCAGCACTGGGGCGAACCCCATCTGTGCTTCCCCTTCGGTGATCTTCTTCCCGGATCATGATCCCTTATTACTCACGTCCCTTTCAGGGCGGAGCGTAGCAAGGCAAGCCCCCGGTTATTCAGGCCCACAACCGCCCGAAGGACTAACGGGGCGCGGGCACGGTTTTCCAGGAACCTCCCATGAGGCTCCTGGGCTCTGGCACCCCCTATGGTGCTGCGCAGAGGTACCCTTCGGTACCCATTTGCTTCCAGATCGCCCTGTAACTCCACTGGTGCAGTTCGGGTTCCTCAATTTCCCCTTACTTCCACGGACAGAATGATTTCTCAGTCACACGCACACACACACACATACGCTGGTGGGGCCCATAACACCAACATTTATTCTATCAATCTATCCGCGCCTACAAAGGGACATTTGTTCCGAACCAAACTGCTTTTCCTTGATGGAAGAACCACTTTCCCTAAATCACCCTAACAGTTCTTCCATCAAATAGGTCGATCGAGTCATTTAGTTGTTGCAAGGTTTGATGAAAATCTTAATACTCTAAATTATTCAATAAACATTTCAATGAAATAATCACCCGACACATTAATTCAAATAATGTTTGTTTATCTAAATCAAATGCAAGTTAAATCCTAATTAAATGTAATATCATCTTTTGTCATATTTACCTATTCTGGCTAATTGTCGTTTTCTAAGTCAGAACTGGTCCTCAGCAAAATCGTCAGAGTCCTGTTCTATCATGTAGAGTCACCGTCCTCTCCGTCAGCATAACATCGGGGTCTGGAAATGACGTTCAAGAAGTGGCGCGTCGGGAACAGCTACTTGCCTCTCTAGTCTACTAATATTTATACTAAAATTTACATATAGAATGTAACATTTGACATTTCTCTCAATTCTGATTGGTTCATTAACGTTTATTTTCAGTTCATTCGGCAACATTTGCCAATCTTCCCATACGAGTAAGCTTGCACATCGATTGTTTGGGAACCAAAGTACATAATCTCTGTTGTTGAAAATGATAGGAACGAATACAGTTCATGAGTTCAAATTCCTTCTTGTAACAATTTTCTTCATGTTCAGGGGCCCAGGGTAGTCTTCATGGGCATGGTCTGACAGGTCACACAGGGGACATGGTCGAAGTCAGTGCAGGCGCCTCTCTCCATTGTTTAAATGGTGATGTAACGAACTCAAATACAGGCTTCAGTCGGCGGCCATGTTATGGTAGGCCAAAATAGTCAACTTAAGCAAAGAAACACAAAATCGTAATTAATACATGGAAATGAATAAAACAATGTTATTCCCTCGCTAATACCCTTATGTGTGTGCATTTATCTAGCCATATGCAACACTCAAAGCCGTTAATGCTGGTTTATTTAAGCGCAAATTACAGTAACATCATATAAGCAACGTTTATCATTTTAATATGCATACAGGCTTAGTTCAGTTATTATTTTAGCCGTGCAAAAATGTATTCCCACGTGTATTCTTTATGCTAATAAGGTTGATTAGTCGAAAACACAACAAACGATTAATCATTATAATTATTTTACTAGTCATTTTAATATAAACATACGAAAATGGAGTAGGCATCTCAAATCAAAATATTATACCTGCTCCAGCACCACTACACCCACCAAAACCGCTATAGTCTTGCCCGCTAACTCTCCTGTCTAGAGCCTCCTGCAAATCTAGATGAAAGAGAATATCCCTACTGGTTATCGATGCCCCATCTATATCCCAATAGCCCTAGACGTTAGCTTGGATCAACTAGTGTCTGATGGAACAAAACGCCCATTGTGCATGTGAAGTTGTGTCAAGCACATTCACCTCACACCGCAAAGTTCCACTACGTCACATGACTCAGCCCCGTCCCACTCTGGGCGGTACAGCTTCAGACACCCTGGCACACGATGCCCCACCTATTTGCTGATCACGCTGGCGGCCGCCAATTAGCACCGTGACTGGACACATGTGACTCCCATCTCTGGGACAGGAGCTCACATGTTGTGAGACCGTTCCAACCCCCGCTTGCCAGCTTAGGCTATACGGGCGAGGGGGATTATGTTTAACCCTGGCACGGTCCCTTTAATTGCTAAATCCATGCGCACAGGGAGTCCATAACAGGCGAGTGAGACCATGAGCACGGCTGCCCTCCAGCACTTGCCCTGCATCCCTTATTCCTTATGGAAATTTCGAATGCTCGGCACCCTCTGGTGAAGCCCCCGAGGCATACCTGCTCAGAGAATCTGTCTGATTCGATACAGGGCGCACGGTCTGTAATCCAGTGCCTAGTACTTGATGTGGGAGATGCCACACACTGCCTAGGTCATGGGAACCTAAAGGAGCACACCCTATTCCCCAGGGCGTACCTCTAGATGGGACTGGCTCCACCCCGCTGGGACGCCAGAGACACACCTCTTTACTGTTTTTTTACCCCTTGGCACCGTTCTTGTTGCAGCTCTGTGTATTGTAAAGCGCGCATGCCCCCGGGGTACGAAGCCGCTGACAAGCCAGTGTATGTTACCCACTCGCTGATACTTATCTATCGCTAACTGCCCTGCCTTGGATAGAAGGAGTGCTGGATTCTACCCAAGGACTGAAGACTTAATGCTCCAACCCAGCTTGACCCCAGAGCTTGGGGGGCAACCCAAGTAGTGACCATGCCTTTCATGGTACATCTACCACGGCGCCTGACTGTTCATGTGTTCGGGACCCCGTCCCAAAAGATGCACCTTCTATTGTCTGGTCCTAGCCCGCAGAAGGGTAACCCAGGGGGCAGACACGTCTGTGGACTCAGGGGGAAATTTATGTTCAGAAACCCGCCCTTTCCTGAATTTAGGGACGCCAAGAAGGTTGGTAATACCCTGTCGCCATTTTGCACAAACACAGTGTTCACCAAACTAAACTGTGCCGCAGCACACTGTTAGCCGACAACTACCACCACTCGCCTGCCGCCCTGATTAAAGCGCGGGTGGATATGTCTAAACAGAAGCTACCCGATACCGGCCCTCGGCTGCAGGGGGATGCCCGCCCAGTGTGCATGGTACCTGATTCTATATGGTGCCCGCAGGTGTTCCCCATGAGGGCCATCGTAGTCAATTGCACAATGCAGTCTCAGTATTTAGCAGTGTCTCTTTCTGCGTTGAAGTTTCCTGAGTACGTGTAACATTAGATTTTCCCACCAGTGGGCTGGTAACCTGTGGGAAAGGCAGACTGCTCTTTTGCGGCTTCTGACCCTGGCTCCGGATATATACTACAAAACCAAAGTGCCACAACACGCCAGTACCCTTGGCTTGAACAATGCTTGTTAGTTGTATAAGATAACTGAGGCCACAATACTGGCTTCTTTGCGTAGCATATTGAAAATGCTCCCGTTCTGAACTGGGAGACTGACACCCTAACGTGAACAACCTTAAATGTCTCCATTCGATGAATAGAAAGCTCTACCGCAAATGGGACCATTACACTACACAACTTCCGCAACCGCCAGACAGGTCACCTGCACGTGAGCCAGGTACCAACGGCGGAAAGCGGGAGCCCTTTGGAAACGGAATACGGCGCACCATCTCTGCGTTGGAGACAAAATTGACCTCGCTGAACTGCGAACGGAGCCCATCCGGGTACCAAATAACTATTCTTTTGCAAAACAGAGCCAGTCCGGAACTTTTGTCCCTGTTGGGACAAAGGATGAACTATGGGTGACACTTAAGGACTAAGACTGACACTTTATTGCGAGCAAAATCAACAATGAAGATGAGGGTGACATATCGATATCCGTAATAACCCCCATTAGACCAACGAGAAACTTTGAGACCAGTAAGTTTTAGGGCTGCCATTGTGTGCATTACCGGGCTTAGGGGTGCCTAG
Source organism: Triturus cristatus (assembly GCF_964204655.1). Taxonomy (NCBI): domain Eukaryota; kingdom Metazoa; phylum Chordata; class Amphibia; order Caudata; family Salamandridae; genus Triturus; species Triturus cristatus. The sequence goes on from NC_140584.1 coordinate 1,203,701,636, forward strand.
CGCGACGTACACATGTTACATAACCGCTGATGGCACAAGGACCTTGTCAGCCAAGCAGTGAAGTCTTCACTCAATGCTATAATAAACAAAACCGTTTGCTCCAGCGCACGGCCCCCACAGCGCCCCCCAACGCCAACGGGGCAAGACGAAAGTTGAACCGAGCTCTGGGGACTTAAATCTCCGCACTTACTCCACCACACGCGTGAGAAATTACACTAGTTAGCACCGTGCAATCTAGCCGAACAAGTACGTAATATGTAACGTGTCATGCGCATCGTGCTCCCCAACAAAGTGCGATAATAATAACATTGACTCCCTGTACTATACAGACCTGTACAACAGTACCTACCTATAGACCGGTCCAACACGTGGTGCTCGATAACAATGTCCAAACTTAACACGCATGCACGCATGATGGGCTCCCAAGCATGTATTCATCGCGATACTGGTTCTGCCTTTCAGCACTGAAAGCACTGTATGAACATTTATCACATAGGATGCTTAGAAAGCATTGGCAAGATTCGAGCCCTTATCCTGTGTGAGCCTGTGCCCCCAGAGGCACAAGACTTACCATTGACCGATAGCTCAATATGTGAAACATCAAACAAGTTGCTCTTTGTCCCCCTCAGCCCCTGACCAATTGCGATCTGTAAAACCCCATTTCTCCCTTCTACCAGGAAACGAGCCAGCCCGCGAAGGAGGGGGCCTCCGTGGGTGCCCGAGCTCTGGTACTGAAAGCGCCCGCAATCACGCTAAATCGGTAACAGTCACGACTGCGTGTCCAAAGAATGCAGCAGCTGCAGCGCTGCCTGCAGCACTCTTCATTCCTTAATGGTTCATGGGCCTCTGTGCCAGCAGCGCCCCATGCACCGCGGGGCCCCATACAAAACCGATGCACCATAGATACAGCGGCCCCCCTCTGGGCACCCCGGCAGGCCCACCCAGCAAGTGGGCCGCCCGCAACGCCAGGATAGCGGAGGGTGGGTTGCGCTGGCTTTCCCGTCTCAAAAGACAGGCTGCCGCCCTACTACGTTCCTTCCGGCCTTGCAATCTAACTTCAACATAGTTATACACATTGGTACTGATGCTGGTACCTGCTGCAAGAGCTTCACTGACAACGGTCTTGGTAGTGACTATAGGTAACCTATCAGGCAAGCACACTTCCTAGCAACCCACAACGCAGCCATTGCCCCACTCGCAGCAAGCCAGACACAATGACTGCGCCGTTCACCAACTCTGACACAATGTTGCAAAATAATGTAACTGAACTCGCAGTACACGTGTTACCTACTATGGTTGGCAAGCCCTCCGATGCCTTCGTGCCAAGTCCGCACTACATAAATGTAATTAAAATAATACGCGGTCCAGCGCGAGCACAGCGCCCGCCGCGGAAAGTGGTCACCACCCCTACGGCGGATGCGTAACCCGTATCCTTGGCTGAACCATTTTAGCGCACAAAACCAAAGACACCCGGACTGCCAACGAACCTGCGTGCCCATATTTAATGGTTGATTACCTTGTGACTTGGCCCTTCTACCATCAAACGTGTAACCAAAACAGTCTCCTGTCCCAACAGACAAAACCTCGAGGAGGTTGTCGTGTTAGCACATAAATGTGGTACACTGAATAGGCCGGTTTGCAGGATACCACTATCGGGGTCTAAATTAGGGATACGTTACAGCCTTGGTCTCAGATTTCCATAGCTCACCTCATCAGTCACTCCTGCAATCTTTAACCCGTTCGACGCTCATGACGGAACGGTTCCGTCATGAGCGTCGGTTGCGCTGTGCTCATGACGGAACCGTTCCGTCATGACCACGCCCGCGCAAGCAACGGTCAGCACCGCGGGGGAATCCGCCCCGCATGGAAGGGGTTAATCTACTGGAGATAGGTACGGGGAGAATGGTACAGTTGATAGCACAGTTGCCTAGGCAACCAGGAGCTAGCTGCCCCCATCCATAGCTGCCAAGCTTTCAGCTGGCAATGTGTGACATGTTCATCATTACAGTGCATCTATGAGTGACATTTAAAGGACTATGACTAACACTTTCTTGCGATCAAAATCAAACAATGAAGATGAGGGAGACATATCGATATCAGTAATAACCCCCATTAGACCAACAAGAAACTCTAAGACCACCAAGGTGAAAGGCTACCTTTGTGTGCATTACTGGACTTAGGGGCGCCTTGAGCGATGTACAAGTTGCATACCATTGCACTAGGATAGCCCGTGGGCCCGCGCAACCTCACTCTTCCCACTCCTATTGTTTGTTGCGACGGTCTAAGCAGCCCCATGCTAGGCACACATGTCATTCGCTGTGGACGACAGACACATTAACCCTTATACCACGGTGGCTGTTAATTATCCTTTAGGTACCTTGTGCAGCATGCAAGCAACCGTGACCCCTTCCTGATGGAAGGAGATAGTCAGGACCTTGTAAGTAGGGACCTTTTAATATCATTGACCAGGCCCTCAACCCTGACGAGAGGGCACAACACACTACCCCGGATCACTACCTCAGCAATGAACTAGACATGGAGCACCTGAGGGGCTGTGATACCTGGAGTCTCCGGAGGTGGGGGTGCCGGTGTGATGTGTCACTTCCAGTGGCTGGAGGCTGGACGGTCGATCTCAAAGCTGCCACTGTGGGGACCAATTCATTAACGAACCTTGCATGTGCACTGGGGCACAACCAAACAGCATCGCATTTTCATGTATGTTACTATTATAGAAGAGAAGGAGCGTGCGCACTACAGGATCCAAATGCGCCACTAACCTGAAATACGCTGTGGGCAGAGCAAAGTGTGTATAGGAACACCACTATGCTGCGGGGTCTCCTATTCTGCCACGCAACAGATTTCATGCTCTTACTTCTGCCTGTCCAAGCGATGGCCCCCTGTGCCTATGGGCTTACAGTGATAGGGCAGGGACCCACACGCATCAACACTATGCACCCCAACTTCCCCATGTGCAGAATGACTCCGGTAACCCCTGCGGTCCCAGCAGCCAAAGACATTCCAAGGGGCCAGTGCAGCTGCGGCAGTGATGGGGGCTGACTCGAGAGACGCTGGCAACGGCTTCCCCCTTAAGTGCGGTGTGGACCCTGTGCACAACACTACATACGGCCGCACCATATCTCCTGGTCCCCAACGGAGTGGGTGGGTTCCTAAAGGATGTGGGTCTGCAAACATACACCGTCCTGGGAAATCACACTCCTCGTCGGGAAACTATACAAACCATGACCTCACCCGAACAAAACCAACAGCACCCTTCACCGCCGCATGCTCACATCGTGCCTCACCGGCCCGAAGGTTAGGGCCACTAGGCAAAAGGCATGCTGTCTGGACAATCCTCAAACAATTCCCGAGGTGCCATCCTCCCAATGGCCAACACCAAACACCTTCAAACTGAGAACACAAAAGTCCGCAACTAGCAGAAAGCGATATATAACACCATTATCCATCTTAAACTGCATGTACACAGGGGCGCAACCAATCAGCATCGCATTTTCATCTATGTTACTAAGCGGGTGTGGGCAAGTAATTGCTCCACTGTCATCTTAACCCTTTATGCGGCTTAAGTGGTGCTTCACCCCCGTGTCAATGCGGCCCAAGGACTGCGGCTTTGAGCCCGGCCCCAGGCCTGCCCCCGCGCTTGTATACAGCCTGACAAGTTAATAACATATGGCACGAATTTTGAAGCAAATCCCCAGCTCAGTCCCTCCGAGCAAAAGATGACGAAGGAAATTAATTGAGATGTTGATCAGTAAACGGTCGATTGCTGTATAACTGAAAGCGGCAAAACGGCACAAGTCCAGATGGAAAGGTAACGCACTTCCTGAACGATAGAGGGGTAACCGCAGTGAGGAGACCGCGATGAGCAGGTGTAATAAAGGAACGTGCAATCATGTAACATACTCAAGAGCAGTGATGGAAAGCGAGCTGAGAGATGCGGTGCCAGTCAGAAAAGTCACAACATAAAGAGGAGTCTGCCTACGAATGCAGTCAGCGCTCTAGACCATCTTCGAGCGCAATTGATGTTTTATTGCAAAGAGTGGTAGGAGGACGTCATAAAAACTGAAAGACATATGCACGCGCATAACTCGACATCCTGCATTGTAATGTTGCACCGACTGTGCGCCAGACTTTTTGTTCGCTGAAGAAAGCTTAAGCAGTCGATAGCCAGAATAATGCACAAGCGGGCATAATCGAAAGGATGCGCCGAGCACACTCTTTAAATCACGGGCCCACCAGGAAGATCACTAGCAGCTGCAACACTTAGCCGTGCCAGGAGAGGAGTGGCAGCAAGGGCGCATTCCAGCACCACGCGCGGCCCTAAAATAAGTGACGCTGTGGCCTACCGGTCTTGAAGTCCACCGGTACCAAAGGTCAAACTCACAATCCGCCCAGTCTCGCCGTCTGAGCAGGTCGACATCCCATAGAAGGCTAAAGAGATTATCCTAAAGGGCCCCGGACTCGCCGCCTACAACACCAACGCTGCCTACAGCCGCAAGGGTGCAATGCGGTGCGGAGAGGTAAGCGTGTCCACAAAGCACTGTGGACACCACCAGTACAATCCTCCTCCCATCAGCCGCATAACCTCTGCCCCTCCAGAGGCACCAGCTGAACGTCCGTTTACCACCCTTTCTTCGAAGTATGTCCACTTCACCCGCCGTACAGCCTCCTCATTCCCCGCCATGTCAGAACTACAAGAAACCTGCGCAGGAGACCTGGAGAGGAAGTGACGTCAGTCAAAACATAACGTCTCAGGCGGCAGTACGGAGGCCGCAGCCACCACACTCAACTGGACCAGGGAACCCAGGCAGCCCTGGCCTCCACTCACCGCCTACTTCAATGCCCACGATGTCGACGACCCGGCGAGTCTGGACAGCATGTCCAGATGGCGTGGCTGGCAGTGAGTACACAATTCGAATACATGGGGGGATGGGCATCTACCCGAAAAGATCGTGCTGCGATCAAACTGCCTGCCCCCCCCCCCCCCCTCACACACACACACACACACCGGGCGTCCTAGAGTAAGAACGGCGAGGAGGGGGGGTGCAGCGCTGAACAGCGATTAAAACGCCTGGCGGAAGCGAAGGCATCCAGCCCCCACCATACGGCCTCAGGGTTTAAACAACTTTCCCTCAGGCTCCCGCAAGAAATCCCCGACTCTGCCTCTCAGTCACAGTAAGCCCGCGGAGCCAAGAGCCGACCTCTAGACTGCATACCTTCATCACAAATGCAGATCGCGGCCCCCCTGCCAGAACGCATACCCGAAGGCCATCTGTGACAACCGCCCCCCCCCGAGAGGCGAATAACACTGCCCCTCAAAGGGCGGGTGGGGGGCAGACTCACCGCATGTGATCACCGACACCTCAGACACTACACAATCCGAGCAGGACAAAACACATTGGCGAGACCACAACGACAACCAAGTCAAGCCGGCGTGTCCAGGGCACCAAAGAGGAAGGCCAGTGGGTGGGGGAGGCCTATATACACCCCCCCGTCTCTCGCGTCCCGGAAATGACACGCCCTGTGTGCCGCAGCCCCTGGCTGCCAGAGTAGGGGGACTCCTTCCCGAGGGGTCCCCACACTTAGAAGAAGGGGGGTTGTCTGGTGCCTTGCTGGCACTAGAGGCCCGCCCTCCTTAGTGCACCCTGCGGGCACCTCGGGCAGGCGCATTCACCTGACCTCTTGTCATCCGCACACCACCATTAGGACTACGAGACAGACAATTTGCCAAACAGTAGTCACCCGCTCGCACATGTACCTCAGCAGAACACAGATTTTGCTCTTACATCCGACGCAAATGTCTGCTAGACGTAGGCTTCTCACCCACACACCCTGCCGCCAGCACTCAAATTACCCAGCTGCCCCCTCGGTCACACAAATGCAGTTACTTCACTTGAAATTCCAACATAGTTAACTCCCCCTGATGTGCCACACTCGGCCCAGCAGCACCTATTGGATATCATGAAGAACGGAGGGAGACGCGCTGGTACACGTTCCACATGAAACTACAACAGTAACAAAATCCAAAACTCCCCAAAAAAGCGAAAACACCGCTATTAAACTCACAGTCCCTATCACCTGACTAATTCGGCCTGATGTCAATAAAAGCGGCAAGTCCCCTGCAGCGATTGCAGCGCTAAACAAATCACTTGCAGGCACAGCCTCCTTTAACTTCCTTGTCAATATAACACACTTTGGACTCAGGGAGCTTTCTTCACGCATTCCCGCTGTACCATGTGGCCTGCACACTTGTGTGCTTGTTCCAAAACACGTTTTACTTAAACTGTCTTGGCTGTGCCCTAATCTTCCTTGTGCGTGCAGTGTGCATTTTCTTCCTGTACAAAACTCTATGCACTGGTTATTCAGACGTGCTTTGAATGTATAGTTTTATTTGAGTTTATAGTCAGCCTAGGTACACACTTTCAACATGCAGTGTATTTATTCCTTGTACACTGACACCTTGTGTGGTCTCAATCTACATATGAACTGCAGTTTCTTTTTACTGTCTCTCTTCCACCACATGCACACCCTATGTCACCCCCGCCCCCACCTCCAGCGTGAGAGGGCCCGAGTGCAGTTGTCGCTCTCACCCTGCTGACCTGACCCTGGACTCGTCGGGGTAAGCACAGCACAATGGAGCGGTAGTTGTCATGGCCCAGCACCGTGCAGCCCCTGGTCTTGTGCGGGGTAAAAACAAGGCGAGGCTCGGAGTACTCACATCATCGAATAGCGTGCCTACGTTGGCCGTCACCAGCAGCATCCCGGTGCCCGAACATGCCCCCTTCACCGCCATCCTCCAGCAGACAACAAGTACATGCAATCAATTTAGAGGAGAAAGCAGATAGATTGGGGTCCTGGATAGCAGGATCCCAGTCAGTCTAACTTGAAAACAGTGATACATCAGCAAAAAGTGGGGGTAACCATAAGGGGCAAATCCTACACAACCCTCCCCCCAACGTAGGGACATTAAACTAACCTTAACCAGTTGAGTCTTCATATTCTAAGTGGAAATACCTAGAGAGTTCATCTGCATTGGCATGGTTACTCCCAGGTCTATGTTCCACTGTATAGTCCATCCCCTGGGGGGAAATGGACCACCTGAGAAGTTTGGGGCTTTCACCCTTCATCTGTTTTAGCCATAAGAGGGGCTTATGGTCTGTCTGAACAATGAAGTGAGTGCCAAACAAATATGGCCTCAACTTCTTCAGAGCCCAAACCACAGCAAAGGCCTCCCTCTCAATGGCTGACCAACGTTTCTCTCCGGGGGTCAACCTTATGCTTATGAAAGCTACTGGTTGATCCTGACCTTCATCATTCAACTGTGACAGTAGAGCCCCTACCCCCAACTCAGATGCATCTGTTTGGACAATTAACTTTTTTGAGTAGTCAGGACTTTGCAGAATGGGAGCAGTACACATGGCCTGCTTCAGGCCATCAAATGTCTTTTGACAGCTAGCTGTCCACTGAACCTTTGTGGGCATTTTCTTAGAGGTTAAGTCATTCAGGGGTGTTACTATTGATCCACATCCCTTGACAAATCTTCTATAGTACCCAGTCAAGCCTAAGAAGGCTCTCACCTGAGTCTGGGTAGTTGGAGCATCCCAGTCCATTATGGTCTGGATTTTGCTCTACAATGGTTGAACCTGGCCTCCACCTACAACGTGGCCCAGGTACACAACCTGACTCTGCCCTATCTGGCACTTAGTAGCCTTGATAGTTAGGCCTGCCTTTTGCAGGGCCTCCAAAACATTCCTCAGGTGGACCAGGTGATCCTCCCAGGTGGAGCTAAAGGCAACAATATCATCTAGATGTGCTGCGCTATAGTCTTCCAGGCCTGTAAGGACTTGATTCACCAACCTTTGGAAAGTGGCAGGTGCATTCTTCAAACCAAAGCGCATTACCACAAATTGATAGTGCCCGCTAGGGGTAGAAAATGCTTTGCATAATCAGCTAGTCTGATCTGCCAGTAGCCAGCTGTCGGGTCAAATGTGCTTAGAAACTTGGCTGAGCCCAAAGTATCTATTAGCTCATCTGCCCTGGGGATGGGATGGGCATCAGTCCTAGTGACTGCATTGAAACCCCTGTAATCCACACAAAACCTCATCTCTCTCTTGTCATCTTTGGTGTGAGGTTTAGGTACCAGGACTACTGGGCTAGCCCAAGGGCTATCTGAGGGTTCAATGACTCCCAAATCCAACATCTTTTGGACTTCTGTCCTTATACAGTCACTGACATGGTCAGTGTAGGAGAGTAGGATCTGCTTCACGTGGGTACCCCCACTTTTTGCTGGTGTATCACTGTTTTCCGACCTAAGTCTGGCTGCGGCCCTGCTAATCAGGACCACAGCCTAGCTGCTTCCTCTCTAAAATGGTTTCCATGTACATTAGGTACATATCTAATTGGATTCTGGAGTGCCTTATAAGCCCCTAGTATATGGTATACTATGTACCTAGGGCATAGGTACCTCAGAGGCCTACCAGGGGCTGCAGCATGCATTATGCCACCCCTGGGAAGCACTCCAAAATGACACCACAGGTCTGCTACTGCAGCCTGGGTAAGGGTGTGCTTGTACCCCTTACTGTGGCATAGGCTACCTATATCACTACCCTATACAGACACATATAAACCTATAAGCCACTCCTATGGCAGGCCTTGACAATCCTGAAGGCAGAGTGCTTGGTTTTATGTGAGAGGGTGCCCAAGCATGAGCTGAGCCCCTCTGCAGCTTTCGGAAATACTTCCTTATGGCTGTTCTGTGATGCATTATATTGTGAGGCCTGGAGTTACCCAGGTATGTGAGATGCACAGCTAAAGTCCCAGTGGGTTTCAATATTGATTAATCAATTGGTTATAAAACTGTTAGAAAAACTTGAGACAATGTGATCAATAAACAGTTCTTTTTCAATATATTGTATTGCATCATTTCATTGTTCAAACAGAAAATTGAACATATTCCACTCTATCATAATGTTAAAATAAATGTGTACAATTCTTCAATGCTCACTAATGAACATCTTAGTAAGCGTCAAAACAAGTCCATGTTTCATCCCCATTTCAAGATCAGAAAAATTCCCAATGCATTTCGGGTCTCAAAAAACCCTTCTTCAGGGGTGTATGTCAAATGAAATGAATCCTTGTTTCTGTTCCCTCCAAGAGCAGCTACAACAAAACGAGAAGCAACCAAACATGTAATAAATTGTGGTAAATGAACAGTATACATTGTCAACACTAGGATTTGCACATGGATAAAGGAAAAAGAGACTAAAAGGAAAAAGAGACTAAAAGTTCCAGGTTCAATTTGTTACGTGCTGGCGTGATAGAATTCCCACCACCTTTGAAAACAAAACAGCATGTGGTTCACAGTGTAAGTTGCTGCTGAGAACCAATAAGCTTAATTTTTTATAATGCACAATAAGTAGACGTTAGGAAGGACATCTTTATGTGATGTTCCTCTTTTTATTCTTCTCCTTCTCAGTGACGAGGTTGGCGTCGTTTGGTACGGCACGGGTATGTTCTGTCCTATCTTGCACAGCTTTTGAAACATTCACCCACGCTCTCAATTACGGCACTTTTTATGGAGATTCCGCATGTCACCAAGCTTATTGGTTCTCAGCAGCGACTTACACTGTGAACCACATGCTGTTTTGTTTGACATAAAGTTTGCATCTCTGTCAGATACTACCTCCTTAGGAAAGCCTACTCTTGAGAATACACCCAAGAGAGCTCTTGCCACCACAGGTGCTGTAGTGGTCCTGAGGGGAATGGCTTCTGGGTACCTGGTGGCATGGTCAACCACCACCAGTATAAATCTGTGCCCAGAGGCTGTCTGAGGATCCATGAGACCAACAATGTCAATCCCTACCCTCTCAAAGGGAACCCCCACCACAGGTAGTGGTATCAGGGGGGCGGTTGTGGTTCCACCTGCCTTACCACTGGCTTGGCAGGTCACATAGGAGCAAAACACACAAGATGATGGACGGAATGTTGCACATTGGCAAAACATTCAACCCCAGTCACAGATCTGGGTTTAATCCATCATTATTTTGCTCACCACGCCACCCCAGTTCAGACATGGCCATATGCAAATCAGTCTTGACCCTGTGCCTCATGGGAGCAGTCCAACCCGAACTGCCAAGCCATGTCTTCCCTGGACCGGAATCAAGCATCCTAGGAACGGTTTCAGGGTTTCACCCCTCTTCAGCCAGTTTAGCATGACTCCAGTGGCGTAGTGAGCACGGGACCCACGTCTGGGCATACCCTTCCCACATAGGGCGAACAGCAAAACACACAAGATGATGGACGGAATGTTGCACATTGGCCAAACATTCACCTCCAGTCACAGATCTGGGTTTAATACATCGTTATTTTGCTCACCACGCCACCCCAGTTCAGACATGGCCATATGCAAATCAGTCTTGACCCTGTGCCTCATGGGAACAGTCCAGCCTGAACTGCCAAGCCATGTCTTCCCTGGACCGGAATCAAGCATCCTAGGACCGGTTTTGGGGTTTCCCCCCTCTTCAGCCAGGATAGCTTGACTCCAGTGGCGTAGTGAGCGCAGGAACCCACGTCTGGGCATACCCTTCCCACATAGGGCGAACAGCAAAACACACAAGATGATGGACGGAATGTTGCACATTGGCAAAACATTCACAAGTCACACAGGAGCGACAAAACCCCTTAGTGTCTTCAGATATGTGGGGCCAGTGAAAGTGAGGGACAATTCTGTCCCAAGTCTTGTTCTGGCCCAGGTGTCCTGCTACAGGAATATCATGGGCTAGTGTCAATAGGAAGCCCCTAAACCTCAGAGGTATAACCAACCTCCTGGAAGCACCAGGCTTGGGGTCTCTACTCTCTACTGTCTGAGTAAAGGAGTCCATCATCCCAATAAACGTTATGGGTGTGACTAGCATTCCCAGCAGCCTCATCAGCAGCTTGCTTTCTGAGGGGTTCAAGAGAGGGGCAGGTTTTCTGTTCCTGGCGCAGATCTTCCATGGAAGGGCCCCCGTCCTCAAGAACTCAACCTGGTCAGGTTCAAGCTCCTCTGGGACAGTTCCTTCTTCAGGCTCAAGATCATCTCCCTGATGAGACTGATCTGCAGTCTGAGTCAGCGGGGAAGTCACTGCCTTAACCCTACTACTCCTCCTCTTGGGAGGCACCTGATCCATTCTTCTAGAATCCAGGGCCTGTCCAGTGTTTGACATTTTGGCCTGTGACCTAGTCACAGCAAAGACATGAGCAGGGATGCCTAACATTTCTGCTTGTGTCCTGAGCTCCACTTCGGCCCAAGCTGAAGTCTCTAGATCATTGCCAAGCAAGCATTCAACTGGTAGGTCTGCACTTACCACAACCTTCTTAAGGCCAGTTACCCCTCCCCAGGAGAAGTTAACAACTGCCAGAGAATGGTCTGTCCTGACATTGCTAGCATTGGTCACTTGGTACATTTCACCAAGCGTAATCTGCCCAGGATCCACAAGATCTTTTGTCACCATTGTGACACTTGCTCATGTGTCCCTGAATGCCAAAGCCTCTTTTCCATTTATCAAAGGCTGCTGTTTGTATTTGCCCAGGTTACTGGGACTCACAAAGGGGGACATATCCATGCCCCCATCACAGATCAGGACAGCCTGAGTTGGACCTCCGACTAGGCCAGAGTCCATCTCAGAACCCAGGGTTAACCCTACTACACCCTTATTCTGAACATTACCACCACCAATTATAGCTGTACTAAGAGGAACAGTTGCCTTAGGGGCAATGGTGGCTGGATTTGAGTCTTTGGACTTGGTGCAATCACTTGTCCAGTGAGTCTTCTGCTTACAGATTTTGCACCATGGTTTCTTTTGGCCTTTTCCCTTGTTAGACTGTGAATCCTCACCTGAAGAAGATTTTTGGGGACCTTGTGAAGACTTCTGGTCTTTACCCTTCTCCCCACCCTTTTCAGAGTTTTTAGGATCTTGCTTCTTTGGTTCACCACCTTGGTTCTGTACCTTCTGCCTCAACCTGGTTCTGACCCACTTGTCTGCCTTCTTTCCCAATTCTTGGGGAGAGGTCAGATCTGAGTCCACCAGGTACTGGTGCAACAGCTGATTTTGACAGTTATTCAGGATCTGCTCCCTCATAATCAAATTGTACAATCCTTGGAAGTCATGCACTTTGCTGCCAAGTAACCAACCCTCCAGAGCCTTAGTAGCACAATCCACAAAGTCTACACAGTCTTGAGTCTGTGCCTTTTGTGTATCCCTGAACATTAACCTGTATTGTTCAGTGGTTAGGCCAAACCCTTCAATTAATGCACTTTTCAGACTGTTATAATCATCTGCCTCCTCCTCTCTAACAGTGAGGAACTTTTCTCTACCTTTGTCTGCAAAGGAGAGCCATAAGATTGCTGCCCACTGCTCCTGTGGGACCCTTTGAACTTTACAGGCCCTTTCCAGTGCAGTTATCCATTTGTGGATGTCATCCCCACTCTGGTAGGGAGGGACAATCTTATTCATGTTTCTATGGTCATGAGACCTCTCCCTATCTCTAGGGATGTTGCTGCCACCATGGGACTCTAGTCCCAACTTCTTTTATAGCCCTGTAGAGCTCTAGGGCCTCCTTATCTAGGGCTACCTGCTTCCTTCTGATTTCAAGCTGAGCTTCCTCATACTTAAGCAGTCTCTCCCTCCTCTCCTGAGAGGTTTCCCTCCTATGAGAGGAAATAGAGGTCCCTATAGATGAACCAGAATGGTTAGACTCCACTGAGGGAGATCTAGACCTTCTAGGCCCGCCACCAACTCTTCCAGGAGGGACAAAGAGGGGGCCAGTGTGGCCCTCCCCCTCATCTTCCAGGGGAGCTGGATTTTCCAGGTCAAGATCATTATCATCTTCCTGGTCAGCATTAGAGGTCAGGTCATGGGGGATTTCACCCCTAGGCCCTTCCTCATGTGCTGTCCCACCCACACTGCCTGCCCCTTCAGACCCTATAGGTCTTCTGAGATCATCCAGCCTGAGTACCTCTATGAGATGCTGGGTGGTTGGACTTTTGCCTGTCTTCAGTTTCCTAGCTGTGCATAATGCTCTCAGTTCCATGAATGGGAGGTTATCATACTTGTAAGCTAGAAGCCCATTGGCTTCTGGCAGGGACCCACTGGTTCCTGGCCTTGAAGACATTACTAGTGAGGTGTGGTGTATTGCACTACCTACTCTAGTGTGGCCTACTAAACACTCGAGTTGTAGAAAGGGTGTGCTAAGCCCTTAACACACAACTCTAAGTTCAGTAGAACTTACTGTATTCTAAAGCTTGCATTATATGTACCTAGGGTACCTTTAGTGGGTTTCAGTTAGTCACTCCATTGAGATTATCTGGTAAAACAATAGCAAGCTGGAATCCCACACGCTGCCCACCAATGTGAGAAGTTGGCCTGTTATATGCTGTCCACTAGTTCTAGTAGGCACCTTGTATCAGTCCAAACAACCCCTTTTTGATGATTAGGTTAAAGACAACCTTTATTGAAAGTTATCCTAGTGGTATCTATGGAGAGCAGCCTTCAGGGTAAGTCTTGAAGGAATGTAAAGCAGCTTGTTTTACCAGTCTATAATCTCTTGAATGGCGAAATGAAAGACTTATATATAAAAAATATATGTATTTATTTCTAAACACACCCTCCTAGTCTCTTTATGAAGCTAGAGGTCAAAACACATAAGTTACACTTCAAATATGACAGTATTAAGCACAAATACACGTCAGGCCCTAGGGGCGAGCCAAACCATATACTAAAATAGTGGTATAAGAACCACGACCTAACTAGACACAAGGCCTAGAGCCTGTAGAATCGTTGGGACCCCAAGGAACCACCCACGGTAGTGACATAGGGGACCCATGGGGGCCGTGTGCAATGTGAGAACACAGCCGCAAGCTCCCGTTAGCTTCTATGGGGAAAGTCGCGGTTAGATTTTTAAAGATTAGGGACACTTAGAAGTGAGTCAGGACCAAACCCTTTGGGACTTAGGAAGTTCTAGGTGCAACACCCACGGGAGCACTGGAGTACTCGTGTTACCTCGCCCAGGGAAGCCGGGTGCATAGGTGTCAAATGGTGTCGGGTCGCGTCGTCGATTTCAATGGGAGCTAGCAAAGAAGTTCTGCTGCCGGGAAGATGCGAAGTGTATGATGAGATCCAAGCCTGGATCGGAGATGTGAAGAACCTGAAAGCAAAGGGGACAGAGTCTGGGTCACTTACCAGTGACCAGGAAGATGATAGGCGGATGCCCACCGACGTCCGGTGCTTCAGGTGAAGAAGGTGAAGCTTGACTCTTCAGCCACGAGGACCAGGAGGCATCGAGGACAACCAGGAGCTGGATTCGAGCTGTCCCACAAAGGATGTCGAGTGCTGCAGCATCGGTGCCCGGATTGGACACAACAAGCCTTAGCAACAGCAACCCACGCAGAAAGGAGAAAGATGCTTCGGTGCTGACCAGCAAGGTCTGAGGGACTCACCACTTGGTTGAGAGTCAGGGCACGTCTGGAGCAACCAGGGAAGCCCAAGGAAATCAAGGTTACCTTCACAGGGACCCACCAGTCGATAGACCATGGATCGCGAAGGGACCTTGAGAGGAAACACAAAACAGCAGCCCACGGGTCACTCGGGGTGACTAGGCTGACAATCTTCAGTGGATTCTCTGCTCGAGGTGTGGGCTACAAGTAACCCCAAGCACGACTTCAAGAGACGTTGAGAAGTCAATGCACTTGCAAAAGTGCACGGTGACCAGGAGTTCTGGTTCCACGCTACTCGTGAGGGCTGCGGGTCTCAGCTTTGCTGGGGACTCGGGTTGGCCTCTGTGATGTCTGGAAATTCTCTCCCTGGGCTGCAAATTCTTCGGAGTCCGTGGGAGCTTTGGAAATGCAGACCGGCAAAATGCTTCGTTGGTGCCTGCCAAGCAGGGGAGTCACTCCTTGACCCCAAGGGAGATTTCTTCAGTCCTCTAGTCTTTAGTAGAGCGTCGAAGTTCCAGGATTCAGCTTCAGAGTTTCATCCAGGGATATCTAAAGTTCTGGTTACAGAGGTTACTTACTTATAGCTAAGGAAGGGGTTGGACTAGCTCTGGGGACCCACCTATGGGAGGGTTTGGAAAGAGGGGTGGCTACACCCATTTCCTTTGTCCAGTTTCATGCCAGAGTAGGGGCTGGAAGCCCCTGAACCAGTTTGAGCTGGACTATGCACAGGGACAACAAATGTGCCCCCAGTGCAGGTCTTCAAAGCACTCTGAGAGTGCTCCCACCCATCCCCAATACACATAAGCCTGTCTGGGAGGTGGTTACACCTTCTTGTGACAGGAAACCTTTTGTCCAGGCCTCCCCTGCCGGAGTTTCGGTCAGCAGCAGGAGGCCAGACTTGTGTCTGTGGCTGCAGCATCCATTTTGTGATGCCAGGGCTCTGTTAAGTTCCTACCGGGTATACCAGTACTGCCATGTCTCTCCCTCTAGAATTGTGGGATCATACTCCCACATCAAGAACTGATATGGGGGTATGATTCTAAGGTGTTTGACACCAAACACAACATGTTTCCGTGCAGCCAGTCCAAAATTAGCATTAACCGTTTAAGATATAATGCACTTAAGAGTATATGGTCAGGCTGCACCACTGACAACCCCGGAGAAGAGATTCTGAAGGCTGCAGAGGGGCTCAGCTCATGCCTGGGCACCCTCTCACATATAACCAAGCACTCTGCCTTCAGGATTGTTAAGGCCTGCCATAGAAGTGACTGATAGGTTTGTATGTGCAGTGATAGGTGAGGTATAGTGAACCTATATCTCAGTAAGGGGTGCATGCACCACCTTACCCAGGCTGCAGTAGCAGACCTGTGGTGTCATTTTGGGTGGCTATCCAGGGGTGGCATAATACATGCTTCAGCCCCTGGTAGGCCTCTGGGGTACCTATGCCCTGGGTACATAATATACCATATACTAGGGACTCACAAGGGTACCTCAAGATCCAATCTATGGCATACCTAAAGTACATGCAATCAATTTAGAGAGGAAGCAGCTTGGCTGGGGCCCTAAATAGCAGGGTCCCAGCCAGACTAAAGTCGAAAAACAGTGAAACACCAGCAAAAAGTGGGGGTAAATATGTGAAGCAGAAGTACTCTCCTACAGAGTGTGCCCTGAGCTCCTGCTAATCAGGTACCCAGGGCCTATGTTCCTTCCCTAAAACTACATTGAAGCCAAAAACCAATTGGCATCTCTGGCCACATGTCAGCCTCTGGTAAATGGTACCACAGGTACCCAGGAAACTGTGACCTGAGAAGGCCTCTAAGGGCTGTAGCACTTATTGTGCCACCCTTAGAGGCCCCGTACCCTGACACTCACACACTGCCTTTGCAGGCTGCATGTCTTGGTGCAGAACAAAGTGAAGAGTAGACATGGCACACATCTCTGTGTGCCATGCCCACAAACCGCTGCCCTGGCACACATCAGTCACCCCTCTAGCTGGGTGCCCTATGCCAGTAGTGAGGGTACAGGTGCATGAGCCCTGTAC
Organism: Triturus cristatus; assembly: GCF_964204655.1. Taxonomy (NCBI): domain Eukaryota; kingdom Metazoa; phylum Chordata; class Amphibia; order Caudata; family Salamandridae; genus Triturus; species Triturus cristatus. The sequence goes on from NC_140584.1 coordinate 1,203,718,165, forward strand.
CACTACAGTGCGCAAGTCCACTCCTGGGCACTGTAAGTGCAGTTCTGCCATTAAGAGTATATGGTGCTGGGAGTTTGTCATTACGAACTCCACAACACCATAAAGGCTACACTGAAGACTGGGAAGTTTGGTATCAAACTTCTCAGCACATTAAACCCACACTAATGCCAGTGTGGGATTTAATGTAAAATGCACAACAGAGGGCATCTTAGAGATGCCCCCTGAAAGTCGACCAACTTCTAGTGACCTGACTGAGTGGCTACTTAGGCTGCCATCAACAGACATGTTTCTGGACCCCTGGGTCGAGAGCCTGCTGCTCTTGGGGGCCTTAAACAATGCACATCCTGGGACGAGGTGACAAGCCTCCTCCCCCAGGATGGGCAGGGTTCACAAAGGGGAAGCTTCAAAGGCATGCCGCCTTTGTGAGCCTCCCCAGACCATTTGCTGCTTTCAGCAACTGGTCCCCACTGGTTCTACCCCCCACTTTGGGCGGGAGAACTGGTGGGAAAAACAAGTGAGGGAAAGAGGTGTGCCCACCTCTGCCAACTCCACCCCTCAGGTGGGGGAGGCGAGGTGAAGCACAACTCTGAGTCCCCGCCATCTTGAGGATGGGGGAGACCTAGCCAACCAGGGACAGGCTCCTGCCCCCCTCCCACTGGAGGGTGGCACGATAGGGAGTGTACCCACCCCAAGGAAGGAACCCATTGGTCCCTGCCCTTTACCTACCTGTAACACCCTAAATCTAGTATTTAGGGGGCACCCTGAACCTTGCTTCCTTAGATCCAACCTGACAACAAGAAGAAAAGAAGGACCGAACAGCCGTGCAGCCATCTAACAAGAGGAAGACGCCCACTGACTTAGCCCCAGCCCTACAGACCTGTCTCCCCTCGAACCTGTCATATCCCAGTGTGTCCTGCAGCCAGCAACCTCGAAAACCCCAGAGGACCTGCCTGCCTTCACTTCCAAAGACTGCGTCTCCTATGAACACCGGATTTGTTCAACTGCAACCTCTGGCAGTAGCCAGAGACTGCGAATCCAGCCTACTCTGCACCCGCCAAACCCGGCCCGAGCTCAAGTGGAAAAACACCATGAGGAGGTCACCCCAGTGATCCTGTCCCGAGATCCAGCAACCCCTGACCTGCCTCAAGCCTCCAGCCGACGCCTGCAGTCTAAATCCAGAAGGCCCCCCTAACCGCGACCAGGAGCTGCTAAGAAGATCCGACCCCAAAAGGCACCCCTGCACCCTACGCCGCACGGCCTTGTGTGCCCAAACCGACGGTGCCTAACCAACCCTTAACTTCCCAACTTACCTCTCCAAGTAGTGGTCGCACCCAGAAGTCCTTTGTCTCCCTGCCTGTAGTGCTTTTGCAAACCGGAGGTTCTCCATAGAAAATAACAGGGCGGCCGACGTCGAAACAGCACTCTGCACCTGGCCGCCCCAGTGCCGCTGTGGGTGCACCTTTTGTGCTCCTTTGTTTCCCCATTTGCCCTGACCTTAACCCTAGGAGCTTTGCTCCCACAACCCGTGGCCTGCTTTCCAGCAGCCACCAACCGGAGCTCCCCTATCCCCCGTTGGCTAGCATTGGGCCTCAACACTCTGCACCCGGCTGCCATAGTGCTGCTGATGGTGCAACAACAGTGCATCACTGACCTTGGGGGACCTCTGAGTCTAACCCCAGAACCTTAACTCCCACAGTTGATTACTTACCTGTGAACCGATAACCTGTTTTTCCTCCATAGGATAACATTGACAATTTTCTTCCAAAAAGTTTCCAAATGGGGAGTTTTCCGATCTAAAAATATTCTTTAAAAATCACACAAATAACCAAAACTTATTTACTTACCTGTTTGCAGGAAATGTACCAGTGCTGAATCTAGGTATCCAGCACTGAGTTAGAAAAGTAACGTAAAAAGTAACTTACCTGTAAGTTACTGAAAAAGCCTAATTATTTAAATGTACTGTATTTGCTAAGTGTTGCAACCTACTGCATTCCCTGTATATCAAACAGGGTACAATTTCTATTGCATTTTCAAACTGTTCTATATTCAGCAACTTATTACTGAAAAGTATTTAATGCTTACCTGTGCCAGGCTTGCTTGGTTCTAAAATAAAACAACAGTATATTTTTTATACAAAAACAATTGGCCTAGAGTTCAGTTCTTGAGTGCGTGAATTCATTTGCTGACTGAGTGTGTACATCAAATGCTTAACACTGTCCTCTGATACTGCTTTACTGCTCGACCACTCTACTACAAATAGAGAGTAAGGTTCTATCTAGCTTTAACCTCTGCCTACCTCTGGGGTCACCTGGACTCTATACACACTATACCTCATTTTGGTGTGGTTGGAGTCAGTTTTCTACATTGGTGGATCAGCGGTGGGATATACAACTTGCATTTGTTGGACTACTTGGTTACCACCTGATCACACGACAGAACTCTTAAATTGCCGTTAGAATTCGGATTTTTACAAATTGGCATCTTTTACCAAACTACTAAAAGTCTTGTTAAGGCCTTGCTTAAGTCCCTTTAGAATTTTAGAGAATAAAAAGTCACTGTAGTCAAGGGTAGAGGGGTTAGAACTTTTTTGTTAGAATGTCTCAAAAACAGAACCCAGCTATTAGTGAAGATAACCATAATGACATACAGGACATGGTTGAGGAGCTTGACCTCACCCCTTACCTTCACTTGTCTTTCCAGGAAGTAAGGTCCTTATGTAAAATTAAAAACATAACAATGGGCCCACATCCAACCAAACAAAGGCTCCAGGAGCTGTTGGCTGAGTTTGCAAATACCCACCCTTCTGAAAATGGTGATGACCAACCAGAAGAGGAAGGAGGTGAGTAATATGGAGATAGGTACCCACCTCCATCACTTTCTAGGGAAGGAAGGGACCCTGTGCCCTTACCTCCAAAAGTTAACCTCTGGGGACCTAGAGGCCACACAGTGGTTCAGGTGCTGGTGAGGACATTGAGGGCAACCTCAATGTGGAGGACAGCCTTTTAGCAAGGCTGACCAAAGGACTGGATCTAGAGTCCAGACTCCTGGCTCTAGAGAAAGAAAGAAAAGAGATGGGTTTAGCACCCATCAATGGTGGCAGCAATCCAAATAAGGATAAAGAGCAATCTTATGATCCTAAAATCCCCAAAGGGATTGTCCCTAAATTTGAGGAGGGTGATGACATCACGAAATGGTTCACAGCCTTTGAGAGGGCTTGTGACATGAGAAAAGTGAAGAAGTCACACTGGGGGGCACTCCTTTGGGAACTGTTCTCTGGTAACTGCGGAGACAGACTCCTGACCCTTTCTGGGGCAGACGCTGGGTCCTATGATCTCATGAAGAAGACTCTGATTGAGGGATTTGGACTCACCACTGAGGGGTAAAGAATTGGATTCAGGGGGGCTCACAAGATCCACAACCAGTCCTAAATTGATTTTGTAGACTACGCAGTAAATACACTAGATGGTTGGTTAACTGGACACAATGTGCATGACTTTACTGGACTTTACAATTTGTTTATGAAGGAACATATTTTAAGTAATTAATAAGGCATACCACTGGCTCAAGATTAGAGTGACCAAGACGACCACTGGGGGTGACCAAACTTAAAAGAAAGGGGTTACAAAACCTCCCCAGGGGAAAGGTGGTGAGAATCCCCAAGATAAAAAGTCTGAGTCTTCTAACGGGCCCCAAAAACCTGCACCTCTGATACTGCCTTACTGCTCGACCACTTTACCACAAATAGAGAGTAAGGTTCTATCTAACGTTAACTTCTGCCTACCTCTGGGGTCACCTGGACTCTCTACACACTATACCTCACTTTGGTGTAGTATATATAGAGTCAGTTATCTACACAGCTGCCTTCCAAAATATTGTGATGCCATCTCCCAATTGACCTTACAATATGCTAACTTCACAGTTCTGGGAGATTTTAACACTCATGTTGATGTTCCAAGGTGTCTCAGCTGACTCACACTCTGGCTGGCCTCAACCTGACCCAGTTAGTCACCACACCTACCCATTGAGCGGGCCATACATTGAACTTGATTTTTTCGAACCTCACCAGTTTTCAAATTTAGGCCCCATTGGGTCTGATATGGACGGATCACTTTCTTATCCTGTTCTGTTTTTTTGACGGGGGCAACCAGTCAAAGATATGAAAAACATCTGAAAAGAGGAGGAACTGGTGAAATGTTACAGAGGAGCCCTTTGTGCCCACCCTTCAATCGACTTTGCTTTCCTTTACAGGTAATCCCGACAGTGATTCGATTTACTTTAATCTACGGGTCTCTAATGCACTGGACTCGTCTGCTCCTTTAAAAACAGTAACTGCCAATAGATCTAGGCCATCTACTCCCTGGTTCTCCGCTTAACTCAGAGCAGAGAAGGTCTTATGAAAACTAGCCTATAAGGCGGCCTTTAAAATTTTTTGCAAACTTACGCGACAAACAATGAGAGAATGCTGATAAAGAAATGTTTTATATTGTAAAATCTTTTACCACACCAGAAGTGACTAAAAGTGCTTTTCATCCTTCTGCTCTTTTCACTAGCCTCTCTGATTTCTTTAACGAAAAAAATCAAAAACTATAGTCAACGTTTTCACCAGAAGCTTGCTTAGAAGGACCTGTACCATTGGCTGACAACCCTTTGGTGTCTTATCGGAATTCTGCCAAATTCCCGAAAAAGACTTGCTTGAGGAGCCATTAAAATGTACCTCGGGTTCCCCGGATGATCCCTGTCCCCCTCAATTTCTTAAAATGGCTGCCCTCAGTGTAAATCCTATTCTCAACCGGATTTGGAATGCCTCTTTGAAATCTGGCATATTTCCTGCTGTATGGAAACAGGCGTTCCTACTGCCGCTGCTCAAGAAGCCCAGTGTGGACCCTGGGGTCCTTAGCAATTTTAGACCCATCTCATTGCTATCTGCACCCACGAAGATCCTAGAAAAGCTGGTCTATCGCCAACTGTCTTTTTTTGTAGAAGCTAATGATTTGTTGCATGACAACTCAATCTGGCTTCCATGCAGGTTATAGCATGGAGACCGCTCTACTGGAAGTGTCTGAAACGGTTAGAGAGGCGTTGGATGGTGGTGCCTCCGCTATGGTAGTGATGCTTCATCTAACGGCAGCATTCAACACAGCAGCTAGTGCTACCTTGTTGAATAGACTAAGCCATTTTGGCTTTCAGGGCACGGTGCTATCTTGGATATATCTTTTTTAGAAGATCAGTTCCAACGGGTTTTCCTTCGTCCATTTTCATCTTCGGCCAAATCGTTAGCTTGTGGGGTGTCACAGGGCTCTGCTCTCAGCCCGCTGCTTTTCAACTTGTACTTGGCCCCTTTGGCCAACCTCATTGAATCCTGGGGAGTGAAGGTTGTCCCGTATGCAGATGCCACGCAGCTTATGTTTTCTTTTAGAGAACATTCAGAAGCAGCTTTTCTTAATTTCAAAGTGTCTAAACAATATCTCAAAATGGATGGACAGAAACCTTTTGAAACTAAACACAGTCCAAACTGAGGTTTTAGTCAGATAGCTCCCCCTCCTTCTAGTCTTTGGTGGCCCTCGGAATTGAATCCTCTACCGACACTGGCAACTTCAACAAGAAACCTAGGAATAAGGCTTGATTTTGATCTTTCTTTTGCATCCCAAATTCATCATGTTTCTTCACCCTGCTTTGTGAATCTAAGATCTGTCGATTGCGCTTTCTTCCAGAGGAGATATGTAAAATCATAATCTATCGCATTTGGATTACAGAAATAGCTTATATCTTGGGCTTCCAGCCTTTCTGATCCATAGACTCTAAATAATACAGAATGCGGTGGCCAGGCTCATTCAACGGGTCGCCTTTCGTCATCTCATCTTACCGCTTTTGAAGCAACTCCATTGGCTTCCGGTTGTGAAGAGGACTGAGTTTAAAACCCTTCATTCAGAGCCATTAGGGGCAGAGGTACACACTATCTTAGGAAGAGGCTTATCCTGTACCACCAGGAGAGACCCCTGAGATCTAACCACCTGCGACTCCTTCGCATTCCTAGGTTTGCTAAGGTTCGCCGAGGTGGCAGGTCGTTCTCAGTACGGCTGGCCAAGCTTTGGAACTCCCTGCCCATGCATATTCATATGGCTGAGTCTGAACAAAGTTTCAGGAAAAGATTTTAAAACTTGGCTGTTCAATCAAGTTTAGATAGTGATGGCTGAGTCTTTTATTCAGTCTTGCTTTGAGCGCTGGGATAACTCAGATGAGGTAGCTGTATGCTGTACAAATGCCTCTGATTGATTGATTGATTGTGTCCAGGGTATTTAGCAATTAATTTGGTAAAATATAAAAAGTGAAAAATAGATATCAAGGACACCTATGTATTTCTGAAATGGTAACAACATATAGAGTTTAGAAGCAGTAGCTGTTTGCACATCTCCGAAATTGTGGGTACCCATTCTAGCATGAGAATTGGAGGATATTTTTTAAAAATGACTTCTTTTTTGCACACTGCCTTACATTTGGAAGGCAGGAATGCATAGAAAGTCAATTGGTAATTGTGAGAAGGTGGCCTGATATATGCTGTCCACTAGTTCTAGTGGGCACCTTGTCTCAATCCAAACAACCCCTTATGGTGATAGGTTAAAGACAACCTTTATTGAAAGCTATCCTAGTGATAGCTATGGAGAGCAGCCTTCAGGCTAAGTCTTGAAGGAATGTAAAGCAGCTTGTTTTACCAGTCTATAATCTCTTGAATGATCAAATGAAAAGACAACCACATCAGGTATATATTTAAAATATATGTATTTAAGATAAAACACACCACACCCCTCTAGTCTCTTTATGAGACTGGAGTTCGAAGTACTAAAGTTACAAGTGATCAAGCATCAGTAAAAGCACAAATACACGTTTGGGCCCTAGGGGCGCACCAAACCGTATACCAAAAAAGTGGTATAAGAACCACGACTGGAATAGGCACTAGGCCTATTGGCTCTAGAATCGCTGGGACCCCAAGGAACCACCCAAGGTAGTGACATAGGGGACCCACGGGAGCTGTATGCAGTGTGAAAACACAACCGCGGGTTCCTATTATCTTCTATGGGCAATGTCGCGGTTGGAATTTTCAAGATTAGGGACACTTTTAATCGAGTCAGGACCAAACCCTTTTGGACTTAAGAAGTTCTAGGGCTAGCACCCATGAGAGCACCGGAGTACTCGAGTTACCTCACCCAGGGAAGCCGGGTGCATAGGTGTCTTTTGGTGTCGGGTTGCGTCGTCCATTCCAATGGAAGCCTGCAAAGAACTGCTGCTGCCGTGAAGAGGAGAAGTGTCCGAAGAGATTCAAGCCTGGATCTGGGATGTAAGGAACCTGAAAGCAGAGGGGACAGAGTCTGGGTCACTTGCCAGTGACCTAGGGCAGGATGGACCAATGCCCACAGATGTCGGGTGCTTCAGATGAGTTGATGGGTGTCTTGACTCTTCTGCCACGAGGTGCAGGAGGTGTCGACGAAGTCCATGAGCCGGATTCGAGCTGTCCTACGAAGTCTGTCGAGTGCTGTGGTGTCGGCGACCAGAATGGACCCAACAAGCCTTGGCAACGGCAAGTCACTGGAAATCAGAGAAAGGACTGCGGTGCAGACCAGCAGGGTCTGAGGGACTCACCCAGCTAGGGTAAGTCAGGGCACGTCTGGAGCTACAAGGAACACCCAATCAGAAAAGAAGTTGCCTTCGTGGGGACCTGCTAGCCAACGGGCTAGTGATCGCGAAGGAGCCTCAAGCGGTCGCACTTGAAGCTGGCCCATGGGTCACTCGTGGAGTGGAGGCCAACAATCTTCGGTGCAGAAGGTGCTCAAGGCTGGGGCTACTCAGAGCCCAAAGCACAACTTCGAGGAGGACCAGGAAGATAGTGTTGCTGCAAAAGTTCACGGTGTCCAGGGGTCATGGTTCCATGTCACCCACGATAGCCACGGGCCTCAGCTTTGCTGTGGACTCAGAGTAGCCTCGAGAAAGTCTGGAAATCCACCTCTGGGGATGCAGAGACTTCGGCGTCCGGCGGGAGCTTCAGAATTTCAGACCGGTCAGTTGCTTTTTTGGTGCCTGCCAAGCAGGGGAGTCACTCCTTGACCCCAAGGGAGATCTCTTCAGTCTTCTAGTCAGGATAGAACGTCGAAGGTCCAGGATGTACGTTGCAGAGTTTAGTCCAGGGTAATCTAAAGTCCTAAGGACTGGATTCCTATACTTATAGTGAGTTTAGGGGATGGACTAACGCTAAGGCCCCACCTATGGGTGGGCCAGGAAAGAGGGGTGGTTACACCCATTTCCTTTGTCCAGTTTCATGCCAGAGCAGGGGCAGGTAGCCCCTGCAACCGGTTTGAACTGGAGTATGCACAGGGATACCAAGTGTGCCCCCAGTGCAGGACTTCAAAGCACCAGAGAGTGCTCCCGCCCAGCCCCAATACACATCAGACTGTCTGGGGAGGTGGGGACACCTTCCCTCAACAGGAAACCTATTGTCCAGGCCTCCCCTGCCGGAGTTTCAGTCAGCAGCAGGAGGCCAGACCCGTGTCTGTGGCAGAGGCATCCATTTTGTGATGCCAGGGCTCAGGAAAGTCCTACCGGGTTTAGCCAGTGTGAACATGCCTCTTCCTCTGGAAGGGTGGAATGCTACCCCCACCGCCAGGACTGGCGGGGGGAAGGAGGGGTAGTATTCCAAAGTGTTTGACACCAAACACGACATGTTTTGATGCAGCCATCCCAAAGTTAGCATTTACCGTGAGGTTATTATGCACTTAAGAGTATATGGTATGGCTGTATCACAGAACAGCCATAAGGAAGTATTTCCGAAAGCTACAGAGGGGCTCGGTTCATGCTTGGGCACCCACTCACATAAAACCAAGCCCTCTGCCTTCAGGATTGTCAAGGCCTGCCATAGGAGTGGCTTATAGGTTTATATGTGTCTGTATAGGGTAGTGATATAGGTAGCCTATACCACAGTAAGGGATGCAAACACACCCTTACCCAGGCTGCAGTAGCAGACCTGTAGTGTCATTTTGGAGTGCTTCCCAGGGGTGGCATAATATATGCTGCAGCCCCTGGTAGGCCTCTGAGGTACCTATGCCCTAGGTACATAGTATACCATATACTAGGGGCTTATAAGGCACTCCAGAATCCAATTAGATATGTACCTAATGTACATGGAAACCATTTTACAGAGAAAGCAGATAGACTGGGGCCCTGAATAGCGGGATCCCAGTCCAACTAAGTCATAAACCAGCAAAACACCAGGAAAAAAGTGGGGGCAACCATATAGTCAGATTCCACCTTCCTACAGTAATAACACTTTTTCCACTCTTCAGTTTTCCCCTAAGTCACCTGATAAAAATGTTATCTCACTTTTGTGGGTAGGCCTAGTGCAACGAAACATGGACATATCACATTTTTCCATTGAAAATTGACCCTTTTTTCACAATGCGCCTAGCTCTGGATTTTGGAGTTAGCTCTGACGGCACCCAGGAAAACCAAGCAAACCTATACATTTTTGAAAACTAGACATGCAGAGGAATCCAGGATGGGCTGGCGTGTTGCTCTAGCCAGGTTCTAACTTTGGAAGGCAGAAATGCATAGAAAGCCAATTGGTAAAAACACTTGCTCTACAATTCTGTGTTCCCCTAAGTCACCTGTTAAAAATGGTACCTCACTTGTGTTGGTAGGCCTAGTTCTTGCGACAGGAAACGGCTCAAAACACAGCGTGGACACAACACCTTTTTCCAGTCAAAACTGACCTTTTTTCGCATAGTGCCAAGCTGTGGGTTTTGAACTGTAGCTCAGCCGACACTTCAGGGAAACCTAGTAAACCTATACTTTTCAAAACTAGACACCCGGGGGAATCCAGGATAGGGTGACTTGTGCAGCTCTCACCAGGTTCTGTAACCCAGAATAGCTTGCAAACCTCAAACTGTGTAAAAAACACATTTTCCTCACATTTATGTGATGCAAAGTTCTGGAATCTGCAGGGAGCCACACACTTACACATACGCAGCATTCCTCCACGTCTCCAGATAAAAACGGTGCCTCACTTGTCTGGGTAGGCCTAGTGCCCGAGACAGGAAACGGCCCAAAATGCAACATAGGCACATCAGATTTTTCCCTTGAAAACTGACCTTTTTTTCACGGTGTGCCTAGCTGTGGATTCTGGATCCTAGCTCATTCGGCACATAGGGAAACCTAACAAACATGTTTTTTTTTAAAAACAAGACACCCAGGGGAATCCAGGATGGGATGACGTGTGTGGCTCCTACCAGGTTCTGTTGCCAGGAATCCGTTGCAAACCTCAAACTTTGTCCCAAAAAAATTTCCTAAAATTTCTGTGATGGAAAGTTCTGGAATCTGTGGGGAGCCACAAACTTCCACCTACACTGCATTCCCCCAAGTCTCTCAATAAAAATGGTACCTCACTTGTGTGGGTAGGCTTAGTGCTGGCAGCAGGAAACAGCCCAAAACGCAATGTGGGCACATCACATTTTTCAACTGAAAATGGACCCTTTTATCGCAATGCGCCTACACGTGGATTTTGGACCCTAGCTCAGCCGGCACCTAGGGAAATCTAGCAAACCTCTATATTTTTGAAAACTAGACAACCAGGGAAATCCAGGATGGGTGACATGTGTGGCTGTAGCCAGGTTCTGATACCAAGATTCCCTTGCAAACCTCAAACTTTGTAAAAAAAAAAACATTTTCCTCACGTTTCTGTGATGGAAAGTTCTGGAATTTGTGGGGAGCCACAAACTTCCAGCTACAGTGCATTCCCCCAAGGCTACCAATAAAAATGGTACCTCACTTGTGTGGGTAGGCTTAGTGCCAGCAGCATGAAACGGCCCAAAACGCAACGTGGGCACATCAAATTTTTCAACTGAAAATGGACCCTTTTATCGCAATGCGTCTGCATGTGGATTTTGGACCCTAGCTCAGCCGGCACCTAGGGAAACCTAGCAAACCAGTATATTTTTGAAAATTAGACACCCAGGGGAATTCAGGATGGGTGACATGTGTGGCTCTAGCCAGGTTCTGATACCCAGAATCCCTTGCAAACCTCAAACTTTGTAAAAAAAAAAACATTTTCCTCACATTTCTGTGATGGAAAGTTCTGGAATGTGCGGAGAGTCACAAACTTTCACCCGCCCGGCATTTCCCCAAGTTTCCCGATAAAAGTTGTGCCTCACTTGTGTGGGTTGGTCCAGTGATCACAACAGAAAACGGACCAAAAAGCAACGTTGGCACATCACATTTTTTTCCGCAGGGGTCACCGTCGCATCACCGGAGAAGCGTGTGGCAAGGCCTGTCACGGCTCCAAAGTACAGAGTTTGCCGTACGACCGCCGAGCTTGCACGCATCATCTACACATTGTCTCATCAAGGTCGCCATCTTATCGCATACCACCGGATTTTCGCATCGCATCGAAGCGTCATCTTGCCGCATCGGAACCGGGCAGCAGTACGAGAATCAACGCTTCACCTCCTCTCCGGTAAGGATTAAGACGCATTCCCTACTCTGCGCAAGCATTGAGGCGCGACGCATCGTCTCCCCCGAAGCAAGTAGCCGACGCATTTCCAACGCTGCGAGCCTTTTGTTTATTTTGCGTTACGCATCCCGGTACTTTTGTGAGAACTTTGTCGCATTTACCATCAACTTGAACTAAGTTACTCCAACCTTCTTTAAGTCAATTGTAAGTACAGTATTGTGGATTTTTGTCGTTTGCGGTCTTGTGTTAAATTTGTATAAAGAATACTTATTTTTATGAAACCTGTGTGGTGTCCATCTGTAGTGTTTTCACTGTATTGCTGCATGTGTTCACAAATGCTTAACACACTGCTTTTGCGATAAGCCTGTCTGCTTGTGCCAAGCTACTAAGGGGGTGAGCTGGGGTTATCCAGTAGTGTAATCCCTTTTCCCTGACTTAGAAGCAAGGGTCCCTATTTGGTCAAAGGTTTCCTACCTCTGCCAACTAGAGACCCCCAGTTCTAACAGGGAACCTAACAAACATGTACATTTCTGAAAACTAGACACTGAGGGAAATCCAGGATGGAGTGGCTTCTGTGGCTCTAACTAGGTTATTTTACCCAGAATACCTTGCAAACCTCCAACTGTATAAAAATAATTTTTCCTCACATTTCTGTGATGCAAAGCTCTGGAATCTGCAGGGAGCCACAAACTTACATATACGCAATATTTCTCCATGTCTCCCGATAAAAATGGTACCTCTCTTGTGTGAGTAAGCCTAGTGCCCGCGACAGGAAACGCCCCGAAATGCAACGTAAATACATCACATTATTCCACAGAAACGGACCCTTTTTCGCAGTGTGCCTAGCTGTGGATTTTTTAAAGCTAGACACCCAGAGGAATCGAGGCTGGGAATGTGTATGTGTCTCACACCAGGTACTGTTATCCAGAACCCCTTGCAAACCTCAAACATTGTCAAAAACACACATTTTCCTCATATTTCTGTGATAGAAAGCTCCGGAATCTTTGGGGAGCCGCAAACTTCCACCCACCTAGAATTCCCCCAAGTATCCCAATAGAAATGGTACCTCACTTGTGAGGGTAGGTCTAGTGGTCATGGCAGGAAACGGACCAAAACCCAATGTTGGCACATCACATTTTTCCACAGAAAACGGACCCTTTTTTCGCAGTGTGCCTAGCTGTGGATTTTGGATCCTAGCTCGTTCGGCACATAGGGAAACCTAATAATCATGTACATATTTGAAAACTAAACATCCATGAAAATACAGGATGGGGTGACTTGTGTGGCTCTCACCAGGTTCTTTTACCCAAAATATCTTGCAAACCCAAAACTGTCTAAAAAATAACAAATTTTCCTCACAGTTCTGGAATCTGCAGTGAGTCACAAACGTATACCTACCCAGTATTCCACCATGTCTCTCAATAAAAATGGTGCCTCACTTGTGCGGGTAGGCCTAGTGCCCGCAACAGGAAATAGCCCAAAATGCAACCTGGGCACATCACATTTTTCCCGTGAAAATGGTCCCTTTTTTTGCAATGTGCCTACCTGTGGATTTTGAACCCTAGCTCAGCCAGCACCTAGGGGAAATTAGCAAATCAGTTGTAGTACTGGGTTTTTCAGAACCAACCCAGCGGTGCCAGGGAACACACCCGAAGACTTCAAATTCTTCCTGTTTCAGACTACAGAAACACAGAGTCTTTTAGGTGAAGTCAAAGATCGTATTTATTGGCTGCAGACCAATCACAGGTATCCGAGAAGTACAGCACGGTGTATGTTCTCAGGAGACTGCTCCCGAACCAAAAACCAGTCTTTACTTATATACACAAAATTACGCTCTGGGCAACACCGCCCCTATTTTACAAGTGGTCATTCACATATTTTCGCTTCAAAGAAACAGTAAAGTCATGATGATGTTCCCACATTTCAGCTCAGTAAGCCCACAATTATTTACCCAGCGAGGCTCAGAACACTCATCAGATATCAGCGGCCCCCAATAAATTCGGCACCTCCTCCTCGTAAAGCAAGTCATAAAGTAGGAAACAGAGTCAGGTGTGAAAGAGATTAGTCAGGGTTCGTGTGGGAAGAACGACTTTATGGTGTGTCAAGCCCTGATGCTAATCCCATTTGGCCGCTGTAAAAAGGAACCGGCCGGACATGAGTGACCTCGGGCATTGGAGTCAGTTTGCACAGGTCACAAAGGAGTCACAGGAGGTGTACGTGTCCTCTAGGCCTAGGCATGGCCTTAGTGCAGCCTATGTGAGGGCAACCACAAAATGGCTACCGCTCTAAAATGGAACCCGAGGGTTCGATATGTAGTATCGTATGTACGGTGATTTCATCGGTGAAACATGACGAAAACACTCGTACATACCGCATTAGTCATTTGCGGTTCGCTGATACCAAAATCGGCACGGTAGGACCATGCCTCCAACATGGTTCCGAAATTTACAGTACCACAGACCCTCCTTTTGCCCTTACATAGGCAATAACTATACTAATCTGAGTCCAGATCTATATTCATAAAGTCATGGAGATGTTGCTGTAGCATCATCCTATTGCTTAGCTCGTCCCGTGATACAGGTCTCTTTACACATGATGTAACACAGAGGCTACACACTACGGGAGCACACTGTATACACAGACAGAACAGGAAAAGAATGGCTAAGATCGTTCCAATTACTATTAGAATCTTCCATCCCCAAGCTGATAACAGTCCCCAGAACCCCCCCATCATCGACCAATCTCCTTTATCCACATGAATGGATTCGGAAATCTTATGCAGTTTGGAGATGGCTTGATAGACTGTCGGAGCGTTATCTGGTATGAAAATACAACAGCTTGATTGGATAACCTTACATACTCCACCACGGTCTGCAAGTATTACATCTAGAACCATACGGTTCTGCAACGTCATAAGGCGATCCGCTTGGAGCTCAGCTGTCAAGTTACCAAGGGCACCAGCTGTTACATTAACAGTGGTTTCAACTACACAAGTCAGTTGTCTCAGGTTCCTACTATTGACCATTGGTCCCCAAAACGGCAGGAAACCCAAGAAAAAGTCTCCCGCTTCCTGACCGGCAGTATCCTCCGTACTGACAACGCCTCTCACAACTCTGGTCTTGTGATAATCAGAGGCAGCAGTAAATGTCGGCGGCAGCAAATTTGCAACATAACATGTGCCCGAGAAATCAGGGGGCAACCATGTATATGCTCGGTCATTGCAAACAAAGTATGTACCCTTGGCAGCCAAAAACGCAGGGGAAAACTGTGATGGAAAGGTATACGTTTCAGTACAGTCACTTTTCCCTAGTTGAGTTCTTGGATTCTGACCATTGCCTTGTAAACAGAACCGACCTACGTGAGGTACGACCCAAATTGGGGATGAACTCTTACGCTGTTTCTCGCCTAGACTAATGCTATACCCCGTCGCGTTCCAACCTACATAAGCTTGCAACTCATCCTTGGGAATAGATGAATATGCATCGATGTCTCTGCTCATGTCAGCAACTCCTTTCATCAAGGCCTTATTGTTCGTGCTAGGTCTAGTGGAACGCGGTGGTCGCGGGGAATATGTCTCAAGTGCGAAGAAAAACATAGTCTGGAATGCCCATGATGACCCATTATAGCTAAACGGCAGCACTGTGAGATGGACTAAGCCACGCCCTATTTACAACACTAAGTTAGCATAAACGAAATCATTCTTAGCAAGCAAGCTTGTTATTTCTGCTGCGCTGCACACGACACTGATGTTATGTGTTATTCATTTTAGAAATGCTGACTCGACTTTGCTTTACAGAATAAACATACTGTTGTTTAACATTCTTAACCGTGAAATGTGCCCTTGGTCTGTACATCATGCAAAGAACGAGTCTGGGTCACTAGAAGGTACAGAGTGTTGTGATTAGATTGATCGTACCACTTCTTAGACATATCATACATAAAGCTGCCAATATTTGAAGGACGAGCGTCTTTGATATTGCAGAACAGTTTGGGTTTTTATTCATTCGAACAAGAGGAGCTGATGCATGAGAGCTAGCTGATCCTTTGATGTGATTCTACTAAGCTGATCTGTAAGGTAGGGGGTCCCCCCTGTAAACCTAAGAGACCTTCTGATAGTCTAATAATAATGTATTAGATTATAGTGAAAGGAGTGTGGCTTTATACCACTGTCATTATTATTATGATTGCTCCTTTCATCCTGTATGGTATTGTAATAATGTTTATGATTCTGATCTGTACTGTCAGTCTGCTAGTGCTAGCCAAAGTACTGCATCTTAGGACGCGAGGTTTATAAAATAAACTCTTTAAACTTTACCGTGTCTGTATTATTATGTTGTGGACTAATAAATAGATACGAACAGGTATTTCAGATTCCCACCACTCCTGAGAAATATCTAAGTCGCTTGTTCTGGTTTGTCTATACATTGGGACCACCTAGCTAGATCTAGGTTAACGAATGAGATACTAAGCTAGTCGGACAAGGGGTTCTGGGTTCTGAGGTGGATTTTCTGGTACACCACAATTCTCTGAGGGCCTGGTCTCCTGCGCATAGTTCTGTGCAAAAGCAGAATCCCTGCAACATGGCGCACCTAACGTTTGGTCTTAATTTCTGAGACGCTTTCGTAGTACTATTTTAGTCCACAACAACCCTCACTCTAGTTTCCGGAAAACTTGGGTGACGGTTTAACCTACCTAGGTTTAGACTAAAGGTTCTATCAAGCTTGAAAATTAAAAAGGTTATAGTTCTTGAGCCCAAGTGCTACTGTAAATATCGTTGTTACTCTTTAGGGTGTCCTTATGGCGGTTAATATTCCCGCTCATAGTAGGGTTCCCCTGCGCACTCATTTGAGGGCATATGGGGTACCTGATGACGGGATGTCCGTAGTATTTGTGGTCAGTGCTGATACCACCTACCCGTATGAGTTGTTTTACTCATGGGTAACCTTTGAGGAGGTGGATGCAGACGATAATTTGTTCCACGAATATAGAGCTCCGGCTGTACCTGCGGCTTATGCCCCAAATAGGACACTAGAAATTCCTATTTCTGCCTGGCAACATACTATTTGGTTTAATGGCGCCCTCCCCCATGAGGTCGTACCGGCGAGAATGGGCCCGTTATCAATTGCGGGAGCTACATGGCCGGTACTGGCCGGATATACTCCACACCCACGCTACCTGACGGTGGCAGTGGGTGATTTAAGAACGCTACACACAGCCCTGATTACGGTCCATAGGGCTTTAGTGCAGTATGTGTCACGCACAGTTCAGGTGGGAGCACCTGCGGTTGCTGGACACGGAGCGGATCACCATCACGCGGTGGTGATAAGCCCTGTTATGGTTAACGCGGTTGTCGGCAAGCGCCACCTCAGTAAGGATGAATTTCCTTACTGGCTTGCAGAAAAATTTGATCAATTAGAAGCCGTGTTTCCTAACACTACACCTGTGGATAAACACAGGATACTCACCATTACTTTGCCCAAAGACCTGATCCCTGAGCTTGTTGATTGTGACAATTGGGGCAAGATCTTTGCGGCAACATATTCGAAGTGCTACGGCACTCCGTCTATGGCTGTACTACCCTCCGTCATCAAGAAAGTTCAAGAAAGTCATGGTGCGGAGGCAGCTATTGAGTTGGGAATGAGGCTTGTCGACAGTTTCGATGTGGTATGTTCCATGGTAATGGGCAACCTCAAAGGAGATGCCATGCAGTTCCAAGTAGGCAATATGCTGGAGCTGCTGGCGGATGAAGACAAGCCTCGGCAATTCGCAAAAATTATTGCGAAAGCCTACAGGATGGTTAGACGTAGTGCCTTAGGTGTAAAACCCACCATCAAAATTCCTGATGTAGTACAACAAACTAAGGTGAGTTCGTCTACAAAGGACGAAAAGCCCAACTTCCCTAAACAAAGTTGGCGAGCCAAAAAACAAGAGAAGCAGCAACAGAAACAGGTTTCTCGTCCTGCCTCACCAGTTCAGTCGTATAGTGAACGCACTTATGATTTACGCGATCGTACTCATATTAGGTCACCTGATAGGTTTCAGGTTTCTGAACAACGCTCTCCTCGTTCTTCACAGGAAACATCGACTTCACACTCTGGTGGTGGAGAGCGTGGAAAAGGAAGGGGATCTCAAGTTCGAGACCAGCCCCGCCAGACTGACGGTAAAGGCAAGCAGGAAGACGCTGCGAGACCACGTCCACCGTTTCAGAAAAAGAAAGTTGCTGCTATCTCAGCGAGATATGCCTCAGATGGTCAGGACACAGCTTCGGAACCTGACATGGGCACTAACGCTGCTCGACAGCGCGGCGGAAGTTACAGTAGTGCGGGAAGCATTGCGTCCATTTCTGGAGGCGACAGCAACTGACATTTATGTGACAGTTGAAACTGCTGATACTCGCGTAGCCCCCCCGGACAGATTATTTGAAATAGTCCTTAATATTGAGGGTGACATACAACGCAAAATTAAAGTGGTTTTTTGGGACAATCTGACCACCACATATGATATACTTTTGGCGGAAAAAGATTGGCCTCCGGCTTTCATTTTAGACGCCCCTAGGGGAGAGGAAGTTATCCTTCCTTCCTTTGGGCACGCAGTGCCCACGGAGGAGTCTACAAGATTGGCCGGGGAGTGGGCGCAGGTGCTTGCACCTGCGTTATATCGCAATCAGGTTGGTTGGGATAAATGTTCTCCCAATCATGAGATTCCATTGCGATCCGATCCCCAGCCACAGCCCCAATATCCCATGCATCGCGAGGCAAGATCTCACGTCGCTTCTATCCTTGAACAATTGGAATATCAGGGAGTGATTGAGACATGTGTGTCACCCATGAATAACCCTTTATTCACTGTGACGAAGCCTGACGGGTCGTACCGCCTAGTTTTGGATTACCGGCATTTAAACTCGCATTGCCGGACGTGTGCGGTACAAAATACTCATAGTTCGGCTCTCGTGGATAGTCTTGTGAGAAAGCGTTTTAAAACTACGCTTGACTTATCTAATGGCTTTTATTGCCACAACCTGGCCCCTCTTAGTTATGAGTGGACAGCATTCACCTCGGGTGGCAAACAAAAATTGTTCAAGAGGCTCCCGATGGGCTACAAAAACAGCCCTGGAGTTTTTGCCGCTCGCTTGGTCTCTCTCTTGGAGATGATAGACCCGGAAGCATACTCGTATGTCGATGACATCTATCTGACAGACGACGAGTTGCTTCCACACCTTGCTCGTGTGGATAACATAGTAACTATGTTTGCAGACTTCGGTTACAAGTTCAACTTTAAGAAGTCCCACATTGCGGAATTTACAGTGTTGTTCTTGGGGTACGAACTCAATAATGAGGGACGAGGCTTGGCACCGCAATTCCTTGAGAAATGCGCAAACCTTCGTATTCCTACGACACTGAAAAAACTACAATCCTTGCTGGGATTTCTGAATTTCGGTCGATCCTACATTCCTGATTATGCCCAGCGTATCAAGACGCTTTATGCCTTGATACAACCAACTTATACCAGATCTTGCTGGCTGCCAGAGCACTCATTAGCTTTGTATACTTTACAAACAGATCTTCTTACAGCTAAATATCTAAAGACTCGTGACAACCACACCAACCTGGTCATAAGAATTGTTCCAGGCGCGGAAGGTTTCACGTACTTAACGTTCAATGAGGGTGACACAACCACCATTGCTTACAAATCTCATCTGTACACTTCGGCTGAGCTGCGATTTTCCACTGTTGAAAAAGTCTTAACGGCGGTTCAGATGGCAATCCTGAAAGAACGAGCGCTATCACAGGGAAAGTGCATGCTGGTGGTAACACCGTTTCCTGCTCTCGAAGCAGTCACTAAAGCCAGTGTACCAAATTCTAAGGCTTTGCATCCGAGGTGGATACAATGGGCGACCTCCTTAGCTTCGCCTGACGTTGAATACATCTTTGACGCAGCGTTGCAGACTCAAGAGAGTTTGGAGTATGAATTCGTTCATCCTGCTCTTTCGTCTTTGCGCCCCATCGAGGAATACCATTGTGTCATATACACTGACGGGTCGGCGCAACCCGCAACTGGATCAAGGCACGCTTATTCAGCGGCTTGCGCAATTGTAGTCGGTACTTTCGTGAATGGAGAGTTCAAATCTGATGCAGTGCATACGCAGTCATTGGGCGATTGTACCGCACAATTGGCGGAGCTTCGTGCTCTGGTGCTTGCACTTGAGTTTGCTGATCACAGAGTCACTACTCTTATAGTGAGTGACTCTTACTATTGCGTTCAATCTTACAACGACAATTTGCTTTTTTGGATCATGAATGGTTTTCGTGATTCAAAAGGTAGCACAGTAAAGCATAAAACGCTTTGGGCTCGAGTGTCAGATCTCAAAGAGGGTCTGCCACTTGTGGATGTAATTCACACTCTTGGTCACCAACGAGTTGGTGTCCATGCTGTCGGTAACAGTTTGGCTGACGAGGCAGCTAAAACAGCAGTGGCAACATACTTAGTAGCAGCAGTTACACGAGCAAAATCTAAGATAGATGCAGACATCTTGGCAGCTATTGCTGCTACAGAGACGGGGACAAACTTTCCTAGAGGTTTCCCTTCTCGATACCATTATCACTTAAGTCCTGATAACGTCCCGTTAGTGAGGATTAACGACGTTGGTGACAGATTGATTCCCAACGCGGACTGCAGACCAAATTTGATAACAAATGCCCACGAAGGTGTTGCGTCTGCGCATGCTGGAGTGTCGGCAACTGTATCTCTTTTACAGCAGCGTTACTGGTGGTACGGTTTGTATAAACAAGCGCGAGCTTATGTACTTAATTGTGACATTTGCCAGCAGATTAAACCTTCTTCTGTTGCGCGTCCACCGCCAACGCAGCTGCATATCTCTAATCAACCACTTGCGTGTGTTTATTTAGATCACTGCGGTCCTTTTACCTCTGATACTGCGTACAAGTACATCTTGGTTGCAGTGGATTCGTGCACACGTTTTCTGTGGGTGTGGCCACAAAGGAGTGCTGATGCCAGGACTGTCATCAAAGTATTGCGTGTCTTTATAGGGAGTTTTGCATGTGGCACCCTTCACTCTGATCAGGGCCCGGCGTTCGCCTCTAAGGCTTACAAAGAGGCTATGAGAAGTTTGGGGGTCCAAGTCAAATTTTCATCTCCATACCGGCCTGAGGGCAATAGTGTTGTGGAGCGGATGAACCGTGACCTAAAGCAATCGTTGACAGCCAAGGTGTTAGGTACAGGCCGAAACTGGCTTGCCCACTTGTATGACGTCCAACGTGCACTTAATAATCTCCCTAGAAGGTCTCTGGGTGGGAGGACCCCTTATATGATGCTCTTTGGAGTGAGAATGTTTGTTCCGGACCTTGATGGTCTAGACATGGCGGCGGCTGCCGCCCCTTTTGACCTAGATGACCACTGTGCTGTATTGCAGA
The DNA here is from genome assembly GCF_964204655.1 of Triturus cristatus. Classification (NCBI taxonomy): domain Eukaryota; kingdom Metazoa; phylum Chordata; class Amphibia; order Caudata; family Salamandridae; genus Triturus; species Triturus cristatus. The sequence continues at coordinate 1,203,739,087 of NC_140584.1, forward strand.
ATCTACAAGAAGCAAGAGACACTCTAGCAAAAGAACACGTGCCCTCTACATCCGCAGAAGCGCTCCTGATTCCGGTGGTCGGCTGGCTGCCTCGAGTTGGAGACTTGGTCCGTGAGAAGGTGGAGAACAAGAAGGAGTTTGGCCCCTCTTATCGTGCACCAGTCCCGGTGCTTGGAGTATTGGGTACACGTACAGTTGTTTTACCCCCACTTCCTGGTCGCAAGGAAAACAGGTACATTTCAATTGAAAATGTCAAGCTACACAGGGTGGCCGATTTTCCATAGTACTACACCTTCAGTTTCCTGCCCTTCGATGCTGAGAAACTCTGTTGTGTTGCCACCCTCTATCATCGTGCCTGAGGTTTCCGTTGAGATGATCACAGTAACTGATCCGCCACCTACTACTGGTGGTTTGCCCGCTGATCCTGAGTATGCTTATCCTACAGAAGTCGCATTGCCCCTTTTACATACAGCGACGCTTTCCCAGTCCCAGTCTTCTTTTGAAACTGAACTATTGTCTTCCACTGCCCCTTCCAAAATTTCTAAATTTTTTGCCTGGTTCAAGAGACATTTTTTGGTTGCACCTTGGACTTACATCTGGTTGGTGCTGATTTGTATTTTTTTATTCATGACAATTGGCTTTGTGGTAGTGTTTTTTAGACTTATCAATGGACACTACCTGCATGAGCGTTCTACAATTCAATTTATTGATGGAACTTTGGCCCCCCATTCCTCATCACACATCATGAAAAGAGACCTGACGTTTGTGAACATCACCGCCTGGCCCGTACGTGATGGGATTGCTTGGGATGCAGTGAACTTTCAAATTCATGGTCCTACCGAGGTTATTTATGTGCCAACTGTTTTTCGTGTTTCTATGGGTGATGTAGTTAAACAAAACATCCGCTCAGATGATTGGGATGTACAAGCAATAGAAGCACTGTTTTCTGATTTAAAATATTATGCTGCATTTGATGCTGAAGATCTGTATTTAAATACTGCAAACTATGATGAGCAGTTTTGTTTTCAACATTATGGCACACATTTCCTACACAGAGCAAATACGTTTCGAAATTTTGTTAATTTCACTCAATGGGAACATTGTCCTGTCCCTATGACTGGTAGCTCTGCCACTTTATTGAAAAAATTCACATATTTTTCGGATTTTAGTGTGTCAAACCCTGATTCTTTTTATTTTAAGGTGGAGGTAGAACCCAGTTCTAAGATCAGACTGACACACACAAAATTGTTATATTCCAAATCCTTTATGGAGGAGTTGGCTATTGGAGGTTATGATGTATGGAAAGCTACTGTCGATCTTAAATCGGTTTGGGGAACTAAACCGTGGCAGGTACAGGGAACAGAAGCTTTACATCGTGCCTGTCTTATCCCAAACCATATGTTATTTTTGAATTCTTCTATTTTTCAGACCACTTGTTTTGGATTGGCTATTTCTAAAAAATTAATGTCTTCCCTCGGTCCCTGATCTGGGTGCTTATCCTGGTTGGGAGAATCACACAGATCTGTCCCTTACTACGTTGCAGTCACTTGTTTCCAATACTACCTTCAATATTTCAACATTGGATCCTGAGGGTTGGTTGGTATGGCAAACAAGTTCAGATTCCTGTCAACGTCGGTTTCTGGATTTGGCTCCAGGGTATACACAACTTAGAGTTGACCCTCGTTTCACATCTTCACACACGGTAACTACCTACTCAGTAGGCAAGTTATGTCAGTCATGGCTGCAACATTCCACGTTGACTTCAGTGAAGCTACATTTGTCACGTTTAGATGAAAAAATAGATTTGAATGATTTCATTAAGGGTCCTGCGAATGGCAGATCTAAACGATGGGCTTATGCTATTTACAATGAAATTTGGAAATTGTCGCAAATTGAAGCTGCTTCTAGATTACGTGCCATTGATCAAGCAAATATGGGAAAAGTATTGGCTGTGATAGATAACAGTATTAATACTTTGTCTTCTAGAATTTACACATTAGATAATATAGTTTCTTCTGTTGTAGATATTGTGCAAGATTATGTATCTGTGTTGTATCATGGGCAAAATCAATTGCGTTCAATTATGCAGTTTGCATGGACATTGCAAACGTTAAAGGCAGGGAAAGTCCCTTGGGATTACATGAATATAAATCCTCATTGTTCCTTCCTTTTAATTTGACAGAAAAACAACAGTTCATGTCCATGAAAGATGTGACTTATGCATTGCTGCACATTGAAAAATTAGAACCTTTGCCTTTTTCTGTAGCTGAATTGAATTCAGCCGTGTGGTTAGTACACGGATTAGTCACTCTACCTTTTAGCCTGTATAAGTTTAGTTCGTGCATGAAGCATTATGCCATAGGCAGATATGAAGAACTTGGTGGTGCTTTTCTGCACGAAGTCTGGTCTCTTCCGTTCACTTACAGATGCGTTAGAGATGGCAAGGAAGTTTATTTGAAAGGTGAAGAATGTACTTCAGCACCTGATCACTCTGTGGTTTGTAGACATATACAGTTACATGGTGCTTGCAATATACACGCTCCTAATTTAGCTTGTGTCCTTAAGGGAATTCCAATGCCTGTTATAACGTCTTCTTTTAAGCTGCTTGCCAACGGTAGTTATTTGCTTTTAAACAGTGAAGCTTGCTGTGGGATGCTAGTGGGTATTCCTTACATAGTCACTGTTTCACGAAAAGTAGTTTGCTGTAATAATGTCCTTTTCCCGCCCCCGCAAGGCCGACTCGATATATCCATCTGGCCTGCGATTCCAACCTTGAACGCAGAGTTCAATAGGATGAGCAGAATAAGGGCTCTTTTGTCTAAAAAAGAGGTTGCGTTGACTTCGTCACGTGAAACATTTCTTCTTAATGTGTCAAACACACGCACTGAGGTACAAGCTCTTTTAAATACTTACCTCCCACTCCATTTTGGAACCTTGATTCAAACTATCTTTAATGCCTCGTCTACGACTGGCCTTGTACATTTTTTTAAAATTGTGGGCTCGGGCATCGTGACATCTTTCCAGACTGTTTTTGGTGTGATCCCCGCGTTTTTACATTCTGTTTTTTCAAGTGTGTTCGGAGGGTTGCCGTTGCTCCTCGCTTTGGTGGCTGGGATCCTCTTGTTAATTTGCGCACTTCGATATGGCTGCACACCAAGAATCGCACAACGGAATGCTCCGCCTGCTCTATCTACGCAGCCGGATGCTTGATTACTACGGCACCTTACCTCTGGCGGTGTTAAGCGTCAAGTATGGATTGTCTTTCCGGTTTCCTTTTTTTACATGTGTGCAACCTGTTTTTCACTGCCTAGATTGTCCCTTCCAATGGGCTCTGGACTTGCGCTTGTCAAACTTGGCGTCACCTGACCCGGATTTTGATGAACTAATGTGTCCCTTAGTGGCTCATGAAATTGATTGTTCTGGTGTCAGGTTTATGGCTTTGGGTGCTGCACACGGAATCCTTGGAAATTGGGATATCGGAGAGGCAACTATTGACTTCCTTGAACGAAGTTCTATCGAGGATACTGCCAGTTGTCCTGTCATGGTGCTGGATGCTCCGGTACTTGATGAACACGTGTGTTCTTTTCCCTTGCTAAATTGGATGGCTGATACTTTTGCGGAACGCTCCAATGATTTCCTCTTGGAAGCTGTTGCAACTTACGGTGCATATACCTTTATGGATTGACTGATTGACATTGTCGCTCCAAGGTACATCCCGGAGGGTTACTTTTCTACATCATTTTTTCATTTTTTTTAAACAAAACGAATATTTTTTTTATTCTCGGACTTTACACTTCCCTTATATGGCCTTATAGTTCACGCCTTTGGTTGCGTTCTACATCGCTTGAACTCTGCGTTCTTGATAAGTGTATCCCTATTGGTTCGTGCTCCGATCATGGGGGGGTGTGAGATGGACTAAGCCACGCCCTATTTACAACACTAAGTTAGCATAAACGAAATCATTCTTAGCAAGCAAGCTTGTTATTTCTGCTGCGCTGCACACGACACTGATGTTATGTGTTATTCATTTTAGAAATGCTGACTCGACTTTGCTTTACAGAATAAACATACTGTTGTTTAACATTCTTAACCGTGAAATGTGCCCTTGGTCTGTACATCATGCAAAGAACGAGTCTGGGTCACTAGAAGGTACAGAGTGTTGTGATTAGATTGATCGTACCACTTCTTAGACATATCATACATAAAGCTGCCAATATTTGAAGGACGAGCGTCTTTGATATTGCAGAACAGTTTGGGTTTTTATTCATTCGAACAAGAGGAGCTGATGCATGAGAGCTAGCTGATCCTTTGATGTGATTCTACTAAGCTGATCTGTAAGGTAGGGGGTCCCCCCTGTAAACCTAAGAGACCTTCTGATAGTCTAATAATAATGTATTAGATTATAGTGAAAGGAGTGTGGCTTTATACCACTGTCATTATTAGTATGATTGCTCCTTTCATCCTGTATGGTATTGTAATAATGTTTATGATTCTGATCTGTACTGTCAGTCTGCTAGTGTTAGCCAAAGTACTGCATCTTAGGACGCGAGGTTTATAAAATAAACTCTTTAAACTTTACCGTGTCTGTATTATTATGTTGTGGACTAATAAATAGATACGAACAGGTATTTCAGATTCCCACCACTCCTGAGAAATATCTAAGTCGCTTGTTCTGGTTTGTCTATACATTGGGACCACCTAGCTAGATCTAGGTTAACGAATGAGATACTAAGCTAGTCGGACAAGGGGTTCTGGGTTCTGAGGAGGATTTTCTGGTACACCACAATTCTCTGAGGGCCTGGTCTCCTGCGCATAGTTCTGTTCAAAAGCAGAATCCCTGCAACAGCACTAGATATGGGATACCTTTATTAATGGTATGTGGCATCAAACCACACACCCAGCAATTTGTTGTATTCATAACTAGTTGGTGCTGGTGCAGAAGTTGAATAAACAAATTGTTTACGAACTCAGAACGTCTAGCTTGTTCATGTTCAGGGAGAGGGTGGAAAGAGTGTGAGGAAACAGTAGGAGGAGGTATGGGCTGTACAGTGGGTGCAAATGATACTTGAAAAGACAATAATACATAACCTACAGAAAACATCACCATACTAAATAATGCAAACAGGCATAATATTACAAAACGTTTGCTATTCGTTACTTTACGTATTCTACTCTTAAAATTCATTTCCTTAACAGGTCCCTCCATCTCAAAAAACTCCATCCTCTAATCGTGCTGTTCGCGGCGGATGAGTGTCTTCTGCTAAGGAGTACACCTGTCAGTCCAGGGAACGCCCTAGACCAACCAGAACCTTTGACCTAACGTCTCCGGCTTGTACCCCAAAGTCTTGGCACCGCGACCCTACAGCTGAACCCGGATGGTGGTTCGAAAAACAAAAAAAATAAAGAGTGTCTTAGATGAGAGAGCTGTACTATCTAAAAAATATCAAAGGAAAATAATTTTTTATTTGTCCATAGGCCTCGACCTTAAATTGTAGCGATTTCTTGTAGGTACTGTCTGGTCTTGAAACAAGAGTTCAGGCTCTGTGGTGTCCAATCTATTTGATGGTGGCACAGCTTCTTGCAGAATGTCGTCGCTTTCCTGCTCAGAGCTTGCTCCTTTCACGCGTGCATTGCTAAATGGCACGAAACGAGGCACAGTGTCAGTCTCAGAATCAGCGATACCCTCCTGGACCCACTGGTCATACGGCAGAGGCAAAGGGACCCTCTTACAATGTACGCCGTGAATCCAGTTCTTTTTCCCTTTCACTCGAACAGCTGATCTTGTCGAGATAATGACGAGGTGAGGGCCGGTCCAGCGGGGCTCATCATTTTTCGTTCTCTTGAAATTTCTGATCAGCACCCACGATCCAGGATTGATAGGATGTCCTGGAGTTTCAGAGGCCTGAGGCAGAGTATCGTGGACCTGTTGGTGTAAGACACGCAATTTAGCCGTCAATTCATACAGGTAATCAAGCAGTACTGGATGTTCGATCTCACTGAATTTTGTCGGCCTTGGCACTCCTCATACATTTGCCGGACGGCCAAACACGATTTCGTACGGACTAAGTCCCACTCGTGAATGCACAGTCATTCTTGTTGATAGGAGTGCTCAGGGCAGGGCGTCAGGCCATTTGAGACCAGAACTCGCCTGGATCTTGGCCAATTTGAGCTTCAATGTGCCATTATAGCACTCTACTAGTCCAGCTGATTGGGGGTGATTTACAGCGTGGAATTTCTGCTTAATGCCTAATCCCTCACATACATTCTTCATCACTCGGCCCACAAATTCACTCCCATTATCACTCCAGACCATTCTCTGCATTCCAAACCTAGGGAAGAATTCTTTGACAAGGGCTTTAGCGGTGGATAACGCAGTATTGTCTTTTAGGGGATATGCTTCTATCCACCTTGAAAAAGCGCAAACAACAACAAGTACATATTTCAGATTGTTGCACCTTTCCATGTGGATGAAATCTAGCTGCAAAACCTCGAACGGATACGTTGGAGGCGCAAAATGACCAGCTGGAGTTGGGGTTCCCCTACCAGGATTGTATTTCAAACATACCATGCAATTTTTGACCACATTCTCTGCACACTTGGGAATTCCAGCATTCTGCCATACTGGAGCTAACAACTTACAAATCCCTTTCACACTGATATGCGCCATTCCATGTGCCATCGTAACCACTGGAAGCACATATGCATCAGGTAACAACCATCGCCGGTGCTCTGACAAATCAACCCAACAACCATTTTCATCCAATTTACCCTTACTTTCTCTCCACATACTCAACTCTTTCTCTGTGGCTTCAGCTTGAAGGGACATCACACTCTCTATCGTGTCTTCACACATTCCAGCATCACCAACCCATCTTGCAGGGCCTGCAACATACATTCGATTTGTTACATCTTTTGCTGTTTCTTTCGCGACTTCGTCAGCAAATGCATTACCACGACCAACATCATCAATAACCTTGTGTGCACTGCATTTCACAATCGCAACTTGTAACGGTAAGGTCAGTGATTCAAGGAGATCATTCACCAACTGACCATTCTGAATCTTAGTTCCATGCGAAGTCAGAACCCACGTTCTTTCCACAAGCGCCCAAAACTATGGGCCACGCCAAAGGCGTACTGACTGTCAGTATATATGTTTACTTTCATTCCTTTCGACAACACGCATGCTCTTGTAAGTGCAATTAATTCTGCAGCTTGAGCCGAATTATGTGGTATACGTGCGGTTTCAACAATCGTGTGCAGAGTCGTGATAGCATACGCAGCAGTCGTATCACCATTCGGAAGCTTAAAGCACGAACCATCCACCCACAAGATACCATCACACTCAACTAGGGGAGTATCTTTAAGATCCACTCTCCCTTTTTTTTCTTCTTCTGTTCTGAACAGACAATCATGCTGTTCGATCTCATCTGTATCTGTTGAAATCGGTAATAATGTGGCTGGATTCAACGTGTTGCACCTCTTTATGTGCACATGACTCGCTAGCAGCGTCAACTCGTACCCTGACAATCGAGCACTAGTTAAGTGCTGTGTCTTGGTCCTGTTTAACAATGTGTCCACTGCATGTGGAACCATTACAATCAACGTGTTATTCATTACTAACCCAGCAGACTGTCGAATAGACACAGCTGCTGCCGCTGTGGCTCTCAAGCAACTTGGCAATGCCTTAGCTACTGGATCCAAAGTCGACGAAAAATATGCGCATGGACACAGTCTGTCTCCAAAAGACTGTGTCAACACTGACAACGCACAACCTTCTTTCTCATGAACATACAATGTAAAAGGTTTACTGTAGTCGGGGGTACCCAACACAGGAGCTGAACATAATGCACTGCGCAATTCTGAAAAACTTTTCTGACACTCTTCAGACCACGGGACGGGATTCGGTATATCTTTGCATGTTAATGCTATCAAAGGTTTTGCCAGCAAAGAAAAACTCGGGATCCACTGCCTACAGTATGAAGTAATACCCAAGAAAGCACGCACTTCTCTCTGTGTTCTTGGCACGCTCAATTGTGCAATGGCCTGAATTCTCTCTGGGGTCAGTTTCCTTCCCTCCTTCGATAAGAGATGACCTAAGTAGGTCACTTCTTGTCGACAATATTGCAATTTTGAGAGAGATACTTTGTGATGAAAGGCAGACAAGTGACGCAACAATGACAATGTAGCTTCTTTACAAATCTCCTCAGTATCCGCGGCGATTAGTAAATCGTCAACATACTGGATTAGGGTAGCACCACTAGGTAAAACAATTGCATCAAGCTGTGCTTTTAAAGCCTGACTGTATATCGATGGACTTTCACAGTAGCCCTGTGAAGCGCGTTTAAAGCGGAAGCTGCGGCCTCCTAAACTAAAACCAAAAATATCCCTGCTTTCCTCTGCAATCGGAATGCTAAAGAAAGCATTCTTTAAATCGATCACTGAGAACCAAGCAGCGGAAGCTGGGATCATAGTTAACAAGGCAGTTATATCAGGGACACCTGGAAACTGTGGCACAACTATCTTATTTACCTCTCTAAGATCGATCACAAACCTGTAAACAGGTGGTTGAGAAGGGTCAGTACGTTTTAACACAGGCAAAACAGGACTATTGCAAACGTTGCCTCTTGTCTCTTCAATTACATCCTTTTCAATCAAATCATAGATGATCGCTAACAACGCTTTCTCACCTTCATTAGAGATCTTGTACTGGGGAATGCGTGGCAATTTAACATTGGCTTTCAAAGTGACCACATATGGCGGTATTTCCCAGAGACCCACATCATTAGGACCAGTAGCCCAAAGGACATCCGGGAAGAGACGACAATTCGGCTGGCAGTTTATTCTTCGACAAATACATTGGAGAAATCACTTCCTTACCCAGTGTAAGTTGTACTCCCGAGGGGGAACAATATAATGTCGCATGTAATCTCTTTAACAAATCCAATCCTAACAGGTTTTCACCACATCCTGTCGTTAGGATGAGGGGTGCTTTCAGCTCACAAGGTCCAACGGAAAGGGGGATAGGACTAGAGATCGGGTTCCTAACCGGGGCGCCAGAAAAACCTACTGAAACATTCATTTCGCCAGACAAAGGCGCGCCCGGGAGTTTTGAGTGCATAATTGAACTCTTTGCAGCACCAGTATCCAACAAAAAGGGTTCTGACACACCCGCTGTAGTTACCTTAACATACGGTCCGCTCTGATCCACTGGTACTGAAACAACTCCCTCTCTTTGTCTACGGCTGTCCTAGTAATCATTACCTTCTACATTTCCATCTTCTGCATAATAGTCATTATTATAGTACTGAGCTGTTCTACCAGTTACATTGGCCTGCTGATCAAAACTGTTCATCGTATTTTGAGGCGGAAGAGGACGCGCGTTCTGGGGAACATTCCCACGCCCTCTACCTCTGGGAGCTTGCTGACCACCTCTACCTCTCGCGCCATAAGTTATTCGTGCGCTGCAACAATATAGGGCAACTATATTTAAAATGACCTTCTTCTTTACAATATGAACATTGATTGGGACCCACAGGAACACGCGGTTGTGAATACTCGAATCTTTGCATGTTTCTCTGAAACTGTTGAGGTTGTTGATAGTTACTCTGGCCTTGCTTATAGTTATTCTGATCTCCACGTGGAGGGTAAGCTTGCTGTAAAAGAACCTTCGTCTTTAACTCTTTTGTTTTCTTGTTTGCTCTATCTTTCTCATCTTTATCCCTATTTTCATAATACTGTGCAGTAGCCAGTATTTGCGCTGATGAAGAAACAGCCCAAGAACTCTCTGAATCTTTTAACTTCTTGCACAACTCGGGAAGCAAATTATGCACAAATTTATCAACAAATAATCGTTGACCACCTTCCGTACTCATGTCTTGACCACTGTGGGCGATAAATGTCACTTGAAATCTGGTGAAGAAATCAGACACTGTTTCATCTTTCTTTTGTTTGCATGCGGATAATTTATCCCAATTCACACGCATTGCGGGCATTAAAGATTTCATATAATTAATTATTCTACCAGGGAGTTCTGCTACTAAGGGCTCAGGTTTTGCACCACCAACTTGTCTAGTGTCTGTAGCAATGATATTAGCCCATGTGGCACCTAGTTCTGCAACATGGTCTGCATTACGAATCACTCCCCATAAAGGCTGCGGAACAACATTCCCGAATAACATATCTATGTCAGCTAGGTTCATGACGCACGATTCTGCAGTCTGTGATAACTCCTTATAGTATCCTGCAGGATTTTTACGGGGGTCAGGCAATGTCTGCTTAAGCGCTAAAACTTCTGATCGCTTCCAAGGGACATGTACCCAAACACGCTGAAAATGAGGCAGAACAGGTGGGTTAGCAGCCGCATCACCAGGTCTCCAAACTGGAGGAACCTCACGCATCGGGTATTGGCGCGCTTTTACCTGTTTCCCTACAGGGAATTCCGGTTCAAACAACGACTGATGACAATCCCCATTCCTGAAAGACAACAATGTCGCAACGGCTTTTTCAACATCAGAACCCACAATCGCGCCTTTTCCAAATTCAAACCTTACTTGACACAACTCTGGCGGGCTTAAATCTAGACCGTTATCTTCCAATTCCTCACAGAGGAATTCACACATTTTCTCAAAGACGTATCTCTGTTGTGGTGCTTCCCATTGATGAAAAACATTCACAACAGACTCTACATCATATCTAGAAGGATAAACAATCCATCTACGTGCCATGCGGTCCAGTTCTTCTTTCTCTCTCGGACCAGGTATGTGACTACGTAACTGCTTACGTTGTGAACCAGGGGTCGTACTAGATGACCCAAAGAGAGGCGATATAAGGCTAGTGACCACACTAGCTATTCGTTGTCGTGTAGAAGGAGAAGGTGAGGCAAGAACAGGGGGAAAGACAGAGGGAAGAAAAACGGGTACAGGTACAGGGGTCGTATCAAGAAGAGCGCCAAGGGAGGCAGCTGATGCACCAGGTAAAGTTGCAGGAAGCGCAGAAGAGATAGGCAGCGAAATCGGCGGCCCTTGAGAGGGCTGCGCCGTAGGCACAGGAGCCGGCTGAGAAGGAGCTGTCGGCTGCAGTAAAGCTTGTGGCAAATTAACTAGAGGCTGTACATTTAAAGGTTGCGGAGGCGCTGTAGCACTCTGCGCATACGGGGGTGGCGAACTCAGCAAATGTGACATTAGGGGATCTTTCTCCTTTTCTTTTGACGCATCCTGCTGAAGGGGTGGCAAAACTGGGTAACATTTATCAACCACCAATTAACGTTGCCTGCGCAACTGCTCATTCATTTGTTCGTCTTCACTATCTTTAAACTGCAAGGCTGCTTACATTACCGACATACCTTTCTCTCTTTTATTTTTCTTTGCCAATTTAATTTCTTTCTGTTTGGCTTCCTTTCGCCATAGGCGGAAAGAATCAAACATCGCCGGCCGGGCTTTCTTATTAAATAATTTAACTTCTAAGTTATCTAGGATCTCTGTGTCGAAACTACCATTTTGGGGCCATTTTAAAACACCATCCTTCCTGGTGTATCGGATCCATGCTTCATTATACGTAATGGGGCCCACACCATGTTTCACATAAAGCTCATAAGTTGGAGTTCCAATTGGAGGAACCGGACACGAATCCTCTAATCGGGAGTCCCTATTACAACCCAAACAAAACAAATTTCCAAATATACTAGAACCAGGCATCGTCGCTCACTAGTCTAGTTTCAAACTTCAAAGGATTATCGAATACGATAGTCTCGTGAATACACGAGTCCTTCGGCTTTGGCACTTGCAAGTTCCAAATCAAAGCGATCCCGAAGGGATACCAAACCACGAACCAAAACTTAAGAACTGGGAGACGCTCCACTTATACTTAGCTGAGGTATCGATGACGTCACCAGAAGACTCGTCTATTGTATCGCTCTACCAAATCATCAAGGGTCCAAAACAGGGCGATAGTCAGGGCAGCAGTCCTTTGTAGCCGTCGGGACGCGGAGAACCTCGCGGTAAAGACTTTCGGACCACGTCGACATGCAGGGGTCGATGAAGTGGCGGCCTTCCTCCAGAATTTTCACACGAAGCTCCTCACGAACCTCTGGCTTGGACCGGTACTGCTGAAATCGCCCCACGTTGGGCGCCAACTGAAGTACTGGGTTTTTCAGAACCAACCCAGCGGTGCCAGGGAACACACCCGAAGACTTCGAGTTCTTCCTGTTTCAGACTACAGAAATACAGAGTCTTCTAGGTGAAGTCAAAGATCGTATTTATTGGCTGCAGACCAATCACAGGTATCCGAGAAGTACAGCACGGTGTATGTTCTCAGGAGACTGCTCCCGAACCAAAAACCAGTCTTTACTTATATACACAAAATTACGCTCTGGGCAACACCGCCCCTATTTTACAAGTGGTCATTCACATATTTTCGCTTCAAAGAAACAGTAAAGTCATGATGATGTTCCCACATTTCAGCTCAGTAAGCCCACAATTATTTACCCAGCGAGGCTCAGAACACTCATCAGATATCAGCGGCCCCCAATAAATTCGGCACCTCCTCCTCGTAAAGCAAGTCATAAAGTAGGAAACAGAGTCAGGTGTGAAAGAGATTAGTCAGGGTTCGTGTGGGAAGAACGACTTTATGGTGTGTCAAGCCCTGATGCTAATCCCATTTGGCCGCTGTAAAAAGGAATCGGCCGGACATGAGTGACCTCGGGCATTGGAGTCAGTTTGCACAGGTCACAAAGGAGTCACAGGAGGTGTACGTGTCCTCTAGGCCTAGGCATGGCCTTAGTGCAGCCTATGTGAGGGCAACCACAAAATGGCTACCGCTCTAAAATGGAACCCGAGGGTTCGATATGTAGTATCGTATGTACGGTGATTTCATCGGTGAAACATGACGAAAACACTCGTACATACCGCATTAGTCATTTGCGGTTCGCTGATACCAAAATCGGCACGGTAGGACCATGCCTCCAACATGGTTCCGAAATTTACAGTACCACACAGTACATTTTTGACAATTAGACATCCAAGGGATTCCTGAATGGAGTGACTTGTGTGGATTTCACCAGATTCTATTATACGGAATTCCTTGAAAGCCTCAAAGTTTTAAAAAAAAAACACATTTTCCTCACATTTCTGTTATGGAATGTTCTGGAATCTGTGGGGAGCCACAAATATCCACCCACCCAGCATTCCACCACGTTTCCCGATATAAATGATACCTCACTTGTGTGGTTAGGCCTAGTGCCTATGACAAGCAACGTTGGCACATCACATTTTTCCAGTGGAAACAGACCCTTTGTTCGCAGTGTGCCTAGCTGTGGATTGTGGATCCTAGCTCATTCTGCACCTAGGGAAACCTAACAAACATGTTCATTTTTGAAAACTAGACACCCACGGAAATCCAGGATAGGGTGACTTGTGTTGCTCTCACCAGGTTTTTTTTACCTGGAACAACTTGCAAACCTCAAACTGTGTAAAAAAAAACATGTTCCTAAACTTTCTGTGATGCAAAGTTCTGGAATCTGCAGGGAGTCACAAACTTACACCTACCCAGCATTCCTCCAACTTTCCCAATATAAATGGTACCTCACTTGTGTGGATACGCCTAGTGCCCGCGACAGGAAACGGTCCAAAATGCAATGTAGATACATCAAATTTTTCAACTGAACATGGACCCCTTTATCGCAATGCGCTACATGTAGATTTTGGACCCTAGTTAAGCCGGCACCTAGGGAAATCTAGCAAACCTGTATATTTTTGAAAACTAGACACCTAGGGGACTCCAGGATGGGTGACATGTGTGGCTCTAGTCATGTTCTGATACCCAGAATCCCTTGCAAACCAAAAAACATTTTCCTCACATTTCTCACATTTCTGTGATGGAAAGTTCTGGAATCTGTGGAGAGTAACAAACTTTCACCCACCTGGCATTTCCCCAAGTTTCCTGATAAAAATGGTGCTTCACTTGTGTGGGTTGGTCCAGTGATCACGACAGAAAATGGCCCAAAATGTAACGTTGGCACATCACATTTTTCCACAAAGAACTGACCCTTTTTTCGCAGTGTGCCTAGCTGTGGATTTTGGATCCTAGCTCATTCGGCACCTAGGGAATCCTAACAAGCATGTACATTTTTGAAAACTAGATACCCAGGGGAATCCAGGATGTGGTGAGGTGTGTGGTCTCATCAGGTTCTGTTACCCAGAATCCCTTGCAAACCTCAAACTTTGTAAAAAAATACATTTTCCTCAGATTTCTGTGATAGAAAGCTCTGGAATCTGTGGGGAGTCGCAAACTTTCACCCACCCAGCATTCCCCCAAGTATCCCGATGAAAGTTTTACCTCACTTGTGTGGGTAGGTCTAGTGGTCACGACAGGAAACGGACCAAAACCCAATGTTGGCGCACCACATTTTTCCACAGAAAATGGACCCTTTTTTCGCAGTGTGCCTAGCTGTGGATTTTGGATCCTAGCTCGTTCGGCACCTAGGGAAACCTAACAAACATGTACGTATTTGAAAACTAAACACGCAGGGAAATACAGGATGGGGTGACCTGTGTGGCTCTCACCAGGAGTTGGCTTAACGGCTAGGGCGCTCGACCTCGGACCTGGGGAACTGGGTTCGAGTCTCGGCAATGACGCTGAACATCCTGTGATTCTGGGCAAATCACTTAATCTCCCCGTGCCTAACAAAAAAATGAATGTGTGGCCTCATGTAACGTAACTGGTGCTATGTAAAGCGCTCTGATACCTGATTGGATTCGGGTCAAGTTCGCGCTATATAAAATTCTGCAAACAAACAAACCCAAAATATCTTGCACACCTCAAACTGTGTAAAAAACACATTTTACTCATATTTTTGTGATGCAAAGGTCTGGAATCTGTTGGGAGTTACAAACTTGCACCTATCCAGCATTCATCCACGTCTCTTGATAAAAATGGTGCCTCACTTGTGTGGGTAGGCCTAGTGCCTGCGACAGGAAAAAGCCCAAAATGCAACATAGACAATCACTTTTTTCCACAAAGAACTGACCTTTTTTTCGCAGTTTGCCTAGCTGTAGATTTTGGATCCTCACTCATTCTGCACCTAGGGAAACCTAGCAAATATGTAAATTTTTGAAAACTATACACCCAGTGGAATATTAGTTGGCGTGACGTGTGTGGCTCTCACCAGGTTCTGTTACCCAGAATCTGTTGCAAACCACAAACTTTGTTAAAAAAAACATTTTCCTCACATTTCTGTGATGGAAAGTTCTGGAATCTATGGGTAGCCACAAACTTCCACCTACACTGCATTCCCTCAAGTCTCCCAATAAAAATGGTACCTCACATGTGTGGGTAGGCTTAGTGCCCTCAGCAGGAAACGGCCCAAAATGTAACGTGGGCAGATCCCATTTTTCAAATGAAAATTTACCCTTTTTTCGCAATGCACCTACCTGTGGATTTTGAACCCTAGCTCAGCCGGCACCTATGGAAACCTAGCAAACCTGTATATTTTTTCAAACTAGACACCCAAGGGAATCCAGGATGGGTGACATGTGTGGCTCTATCCAGGTTCTGATACCCAGAATCCCTTGCAAACCTCCATCTTTAACAAAAAAAAAAAAAACATTTTCCTCACATTTCTGTGATGGAAAGTTCTGGAATCTGTGGGGAGCTGCAAACTTCTACCAAACCACCATTCCCCAAGTATCCCGATAAAAATGGTACCTTACTTGTGTGGGTTGGTCTAGTGGTCATGGCAGGAAAAGGACCAAAACCCAATGTTGGCACATCACATTTTTCCACAGAAAACTGACCCTTTTTTGGCTGTGTGCCTAGCTGTGGACTTTGGATCCTAGCTCGTTCGGCACCTAGGGAAACCTAAGAAACATGTACATTTTTGAAAACTAGACACCCACAGAAATCCAAGATAGGGTGACTTGTGTGGCTCTCACCAGGTTCTTTTACCCAGAATAACTTGCAAACCTCAAACTGAGTAAAAAAACAACTTTTCCTAAAATTTCTGTGATGGAAAGTTCTGGAATCTGCATAGAGCCACAAATGTACACCTACCCAGTATTCCTCCACGTTTTCCGATATAAATGGTACCTCACTTGTGTGGGTACGCCTAGTGCCCGCGACAGGAAACGGTCCAAAATGCAACGTAGATACATCACATTTTTCCACTGAAAACTGATCCTTTTTTCGCAGTGTGCCTAGCTGCGGATTTTGGATCCTAGCTCATTCAGCACCTAGGGAATCCTAACAAGCATGTACATTTTTGAAAACTAGATACCCAGGGGAATCCAGGATGTGGTGACTTGTGTGGCTCGCACCAGGTTTTGTTGCCCAGAATCCTTTGCAGACCTCAAAGTTGTCAAAAAAATTACATTTTCCTCACATTTATGTGATAGAAAGCTCTGGAATCTGTGGGGAGTCGCAAACTGCCACCCACCCAGCATTCCCCCAAGTATCCCGATAGAAATGTTACCTCACTTGTGTGGGTAGGTCTAGTGTTCACAACAGGAAACGGACCAAAACCCAATGTTGGCACACCACATTTTTCCACAGAAAACAGACCCTTTTTTTGCAGTGTGTTTAGCTGTGGATTTTGGATCTTAGCTCGTTCGGCACCTAGGGAAAACTAACAAACATGTACATATTTGAAAACTAAACACCCAGGGAAATACAGGATGGGCTGACTTGTGTGGCTCTCACCTGGTTATTTTACCCAAAATATCTTGCACACTTCAAACTGTGTAAAGTGTGTCTCAGGCCTGCCATTGCAGAGCCTGTCTGCAGTCTCTGACTGCCATGTCGACTTGGCAAGTGCACGCACTTGCCAGTCCCTAAACCTTCCCTTTTCTTCATATCAGACACCCCTATGGTATGCCCAAGGGCAGGGTGCATTGTAAGTATTAGGTAGGACATTCCCTGGTGTGTGTGGCATGTCCTAATAGTGAATTACAGCCATTTTTATTTTTCACTATTGCAAGGCTACCTGTTCCCCATTGGCCAGAATGGGCAGTTTGATTATAACATCCTATAATCCTAACTGACCCAGGGAACATGGTAGGAATTCGAGTTTAGTATGCCTGAACTCACAATGATAAAATACATCTTTTAGTGAAGTTGGTTTTAACATTCTGGTGTCGATTCCGATCCGTTAAAACCCGGGTGCAAACCGACGGACGGAGCGTTTTCTCCGTCCGACTCGTACCCTGGAAAAAAACCTTACAAACATGCAAGTACGATTCGTACGGAAACACCATTTTCGTACGAATCGTAAAAACCACCGACCGACAAAAACATACCCACAATTCTGATCCGGGACACTGCGGACGTGACGTCCGGACGGAGTCAGGCAGCGATTCACGAACCAGCAAGTACGATCCGTGCCCACGTCACTCCGCACGGATTATATTTTACGGCAGCCAAAAACTGCCGGGAAATCAGGATGACGCGCAGAAGGAGCACCTGTATGCGACGGACAGCCATGGACCCCAACCTACGTGTCATCCTGGCCCTCATAGCAGTCGACCTGGTGTACAGGAACCGACGCAGACGCCGCAGAAGGTCAGAACAACACCCAGGGGCAAAGGGAAAGCAGGGGCAGGAAACATAACCCCCACCCAAGTCAAAAATCATACATGCCCTGTACATACCTGACCCCCAGGGCCTGGTCACTTCGGGGGGTGGGGGCGTGTCCACCAAGGCCTGCGTCCCCCACTACGGAAGTCGACATGGACGCGAACCTTCAACACAACAATTGTGGTACGCCCGTACCCACGCCTTAAGAGCGTGGGTACGGGTCATACACATTCCTTTGGGACGTGGGTACGGGCCGTACCGCCATTGTTGGGGTGACGTAGGGGTGGGCGTGGTACGACCCGTACACACGTCCTAAAGGCATGGGTACGGGCTGTACCCCTACGGCACCCCAACAATGGGGGTACGGGCCGTACCCATGCCTTTGGGACGTGGGTACGGGCCGTACCGCCATTGTTGGGGTGACGTAGGGGTGGGCGTGGTACGACCCGTACCCACGCTCTTAAGGCGTGGGTACGGGCCGTACCCCTACGGCACCCCAACAATGGGGGTACGGGCCGTACCCATGCCTTTGGGACGTGGGTACGGGCCGTACCGCCATTGGAGGGGTGCCGTAGGGGTATGGGCCGTACCCATGCCTTTAGGAGGTGGGTACGGGCCGTACCGCCATTGTTGGGGTGCCGTAGGGGTACGGCCCATACCCAGGCCTTAAGGACATGGGTACCGGTAATACCACGCCAGTGGACAGACACATAGGGGTGTGTGGCCATCAGCCCCAGCAGTGCCCAGACATATGAGGGGTGGGTGCCTATCACTCCCAGCAGTGCCCAGACATAGGAGGGGTGGGTGCAGAGTCCTCCCAGTAGTGCCCAGACATAGGAGGGGTGGGTGCAGAGTCCTCCCAGCAGTGCCCAGACATATGAGGGGTGGGTGCCTATCACTCCCAGCAGTGCCCAGACATATGAGGGGTGGGTGCCTATCACTCCCAGCAGTGCCCAGACATATGAGGGGTGGGTGCAGAGTCCTCCCAGCAGTGCCCAATCATAGGAGGGGTGGGTGCCTATCACTCCCAGCAGTGCCCAGACATAGAAGGGGTGGGTGCAGAGTCCTCCCAGCAGTGCCCAGACATAGGAGGGGTGGGTGCAGAGTCCTCCCAGCAGTGCCCAGACATAGGAGGGGTGGGTGCCTATCACTCCCGGCAGTGCCCAGACATAGGAGGGGTGGGTGCAGAGTCCTCCCAGCAGTGCCCAGACATAGGAGGGGTGGGTGCAGAGTCCTCCCAGCAGTGCCCAGACATAGGAGGGGTGGGTGCCTATCACTCCCAGCAGTTCCCAGACTTAGGAGGGGTGGGTGCAGAGTCCTCCCAGCAGTGCCCAGACATAGGAGGGGTGGGCGCAGAGTCCTCCCAGCAGTGCCCAGACATAGGAGGAGTGGGTGCCTATCACTCCCAGCAGTGCCCATACATAGGAGGGGTGGGTGCAGAGTCCTCCCAGCAGTGCCCAGACATAGGAGGGGTGGGTGCCTATCACTCCCAGCAGTGCCCAGACATATGAGGGGTGGGTGCCTATCACTCCCAGCAGTGCCCAGACATATGAGGGGTGGGTGCCTATCACTCCCAGCAGTGCCCAGACATAGGAGGGGTGGGTGCAGAGTCCTCCCAGCAGTGCCCAGACATATGGGGGGTGGGTGCCTATCACTCCCAGCAGTGCCCAGAGATATGAGGGGTGGGTGCCTATCACTCCCAGCAGTGCCCAGACATAGAAGGGGTGGGTGCAGAGTCCTCCCAGCAGTGCCCAGACATAGGAGGGGTGGGTGCCTATCACTCCCAGCAGTGCCCAGACATAGGAGGGGTGGGTGCAGAGTACTCCCAGCAGTGCCCAGACATATGAGGGGTGGGTGCCTATCACTCCCAGCAGTGCCCAGACATATGAGGGGTGGGTGCCTATCACTCCCAGCAGTGCCCAGACATAGGAGGGGTGGGTGCAGAGTCCTCCCAGCAGTGCCCAGACATATGAGGGGTGGGTGCCTATCACTCCCAGCAGTGCCCAGACATATGAGGGGTGGGTGCCTATCACTCCCAGCAGTGCCCAGACATATGAGGGGTGGGTGCCTATCACTCCCAGCAGTGCCCAGACATAGGAGGGGTGGGTGCAGAGTCCTCCCAGCAGTGCCCAGACATATGAGGGGTGGGTGCCTATCACTCCCAGCAGTGCCCAGAGATATGAGGGGTGGGTGCCTATCACTCCCAGCAGTGCCCAGACATAGAAGGGGTGGGTGCAGAGTCCTCCCAGCAGTGCCCAGACATAGGAGGGGTGGGTGCCTATCACTCCCAGCAGTGCCCAGACATAGGAGGGGTGGGTGCAGAGTCCTCCCAGCAGTGCCCAGACATAGGAGGGGTGGGTGCAGAGTCCTCCCAGCAGTGCCCAGACATAGGAGGGGTGGGTGCCTATCACTCCCGGCAGTGCCCAGACATAGGAGGGGTGGGTGCAGAGTCCTCCCAGCAGTGCCCAGACATAGGAGGGGTGGGTGCCTATCACTCCCAGCAGTGCCCAGACATAGGAGGGGTGGGTGCAGAGTCCTCCCAGCAGTGCCCAGACATAGGAGGGGTGGGTGCAGAGTCCTCCCAGCAGTGCCCTAGACATAGGAGGGGTGGGTGCAGAGTCCTCCCAGCAGTGCCCAGACATAGGAGGGGTGGGTGCCTAACACTCCCAGCAGTGCCCATACATAGGAGGGGTGGGTGCAGAGTCCTCCCAGCAGTGCCCAGACATAGGAGGGGTGGGTGCAGAGTCCTCCCAGCAGTGCCCAGACATATGAGGGGTGGGTGCCTATCACTCCCAGCAGTGCCCAGACATATGAGGGGTGGGTGCCTATCACTCCCAGCAGTGCCCGAACATAGGAGGGGTGGGTGCAGAGTCCTCTCAGCAGTGCCCAGACATAGGAGGGGTGGGTGCCTATCACTCCCAGCAGTGCCCAGACATAGGAGGGGTGGGTGCAGAGTCCTCCCAGCGGTGCCCAGACATATGAGGGGTGGGTGCCTATCACTCCCAGCAGTGCCCAGACATATGAGGGGTGGGTGCCTATCACTCCCAGCAGTGGACAGAGACATGGGGGTGGGTGCCTATCATTCCCAGCAGTGCCCAGACATAGGAGGGGTGGGTGCAGAGTACTCTCAGCAGTGGACAGAGACATGGCGGTGTGAACACCATCCTACAATTAGCAAAACTCCATGGGTGTATGAAGGCATACACAAAGTGTGACTATATTGAGAGTGGCATGCCAACACATCACTGACAGCAGTGTCCTACTCCCATGAGGGTGGATGTCCATCCCCCACTGCATGACAAACCACATGTGGGTGTGATGACAAATGACACATGCATACCCACCCCTGGCGCTGGCAGCACAATACACACACTGAGAGCATGCAACAAGACTGTATATTCATGTGCCACCCTACTAAACTAAGAGACCCAAAGGGAACACACACTGTCACACACATTCCAGGACTGATAGGAATGTACAGGTGCTGGGGCAGCCAACAAGTTGTTGCCTCCCATGGAAGGAAAAGGGTGGAGTACCCACAGATACAATGCCCACAATTGCCAGTCAGGTGCCCAAAGACCCTGCAGAACATGTAACACATGTGTGCGAGGCTGGGAGTACACACATGCATAGTGCGGAAAAGGGAACATGTCCACATGAAGTCATGTCAATATACTCCATACACAAGTACAGTGACCACCAAGGATGCCACAAATGATGCAGGTGGAGACATTACTGAGCATGCATGGCCAAAGTTGAAGGGATCCGTCACACACCCAGGAAATGTAGACATAGCTCAGCACAACAATTGGGAAACACCCTGCAGGGAAGATGTCAGGGTCCACAGGGGAAGGAACACACCTTGGGACAATGTCACCCACCCCATGAGCAGCACACTACAACATTTCCCAGACACCTAACACATTATCACCACCCCAAATCATGGAGCAGCACCACCAACAGCAAGACCAGAAAAGCATTAGTGTGCAAATGAAAAACAAAATGCTTTATTCAGCATAAAAAATTATTGCAAAAGAAATGTCCACTATATACAGGGCCCATAGGCCAGGCCATGTGCGAAGTCCTGGTGGGGGACACTTTGGGGCGCGTCTCCCCTAGCTTGCCTGCACAGTTCACTGTTCCATATCATCCACAGAAGGGGGGGCATCATGTGGGGGGGAAGGACCAGGCACCGCAGGGACAGGAGGGGCAAGGGTAGGTGTTGTGGGTGCAGGGACAGACGACTCCACCACAGGGGGTGGGGCAGCGCCAAAGGTGGTGGTTAGCAGGGCGCTGCACACGGTTGCAAGGTCTTCCAGCGTCTCCCCTGCACCCGAAGGAACCACAGGCCCCAAGGAGGGGGGGGGTCGGAGGGATGGGTTGCAGCGCTTCTGGGCGAGGGTGTGGACAGGGGGGGGACTCAACTACCCTGCCCGGGTACTGCCTCCACCGCTTGCGGGGTGGTGCCACACTGGGGCTGAGGGACACACTGGCCATGAAGGACTCGTTATCCGACTGTTGGGCAGGAGAGCTAAGGGGAGTGGTTTTGGAGGAAGTGGGTCGTGAGGACTGCGGACTCCCACTGTGGCTGCGTGGCTGCTGTTTGCCACCCGACCCAGTGGCTGTGCCTACTTCCCCCTGTGTGTGCGTGACAGGAGGTGTGTGCTTGGCCTTCCCTGGTGGTGTGCTGCCTGTGTCTGGTGGGGTGCGTGCATGGGGACGTCTGGGTGTGCTTGGGACAGGCATGGGAGTGGGAAGTGTGGATGGTGCAGGGGTAGGGGGGGACGGAGCGCTGCAAGAGACCCACTGCTGCAGTCAGTGACGAGTCTATGGACCTCAGCAACATCCGTTGGTCAGACATCGCTGCTGACATGCCCTCCATGTACGACACCATCTGTGTCAGCAGTCTGGTGTGGCCATGGAGGACTTTAAGCTGCGATGTCTGACCAACCTGCAACTGCCGCAGAATGTCCACAGACTCAGCATTGACGGCAGCAGGGGAGACAGGGGCAGGGGGTGCAGTGCCTGGCACGAAGGAGACATGTTGTCGCTTAGCACGGACGGAAGGGACCCGAGCAAGTGGGAGGCCGGTGATGGGAATGGAGGGGGCGGCGAGAGATGGAGTGCTGCTTTCAGCTCTGGGTGCAGCCTCTGCCCCTCTGGGAGCTCAGCCTCGGACCCGTCAGCGTCATAGTCGGTGGTGGGACTGGACAGGTTGAAGTACTGGGTTTTTCGGAACCCAGCGGTGCCAGGGAACACACCCGAAGACTTCGAGTTCTTCCTGTTTCAGACTACAGAAACACAGAGTCTTCTTGGTGAAGTCAAAGATCGTATTTATTGGCTGCAGCCAGTAACAGGTATCCTAGAAGTACAACACGTGTATATTCTCAGGAGACTGCTCACTTACGAAAACCAGCCTTCTCCTTATATACCAAATATTATGCTTTAGGCAAACATTCCTCGTTTTACGGTATGATCATTCACATGCATTCATTACAAAGGAAAAGACAGAGTCATAATGGCAAGTGCATATTTCAGTTCGTTCAGCCCTTAATCAATTACCCGGCAAAGCTTAGCGCCTTCATCAGATATCGACGGACACCCAATAAAAACGGGCACCTCCTCCTCGTAAAACGGGTCATAAAGAGGGAAACGGGGGCAGGTGTGTAGACGATTAGGCATGGTTCGTGTGTGATGAAAGGTTTCGTGATATGCTGGGCCCTGATACTAATCTCATTCGGCCGCGGGAAGGGAACTGACCGAACAGGTTTGGCCTTAGGCAGCGGAGTCAGTTCACCCACGTCACCGAGGAGTCAGCGAAGGTGTGTGTGTCCTTCAGACCCATGCTTGGCCGTAGTCCTGTTGCCTATGAGAGGGCAATCACAAAATGGCTGTCGTCCTAAAATGGAGCTCGAGGTATTAGGACAGAAACTCTGATTTCAGGCGATCTCGTCACTCAAATGTGACGCAAATGCTTGTGCATAGTATCCTAAACATTCTCGGTCTGTTGATAAAGAAATCCTCATGTTAGAATCATGCCAGATACGTGGTTCCGAAATTTACAGTACCACAGACCCTCCTTTTGCCCTTACATAGGCAATAACCTATACTCCCGCTAGTCTGAATCCATGTCTATGTCCATAAAGTCGCGGAGATGTTGCTGTAGCATCATCCTATTGCTTAGCTCGTCTCGTGTTACAGGTTTCCTTATACATGATGTAGCGCAGATGCCACAAATTACAGGAGCACACTGTACACATAGACAGAGCAGGAAAAGAATGGCTAAGATCATTCCAATGACTATCAGGATCTTCCTACCCCAGGCGGATATCAGTTCCCAGAACCACCCCGCCAATGACCATTCCCCATTGTCTACGTGAATAGATCCGGAGATTCTATGCAGTTTGGAAATGGCCTGGAAAACTGTTGGAGCGTTATCTGGAATAAAAACACAGCAGCTAGATTGGATCACTCTACATACCCCACCCCGGTCTGCAAGTATGACGTCTAACGCGACCCTGTTCTGAAGAGTTATAAGACGATCCGACTGGAGCTCAGCAGTCAAATTACCAAGGGCACCGGCTGTTTCAACTACCGTAGATTCAACCACTCTTGTCAATTGCCTTATGTTCCTGCTGTTAACCATTGGACCCCAAAACGGCAGAGAACCCTTTACGAAATCTCCAAATTCTTGTCCTGCAGTGTCATCTTGACTGATGACGCCTCTAACCATCCTTGTCTTATGGTAATCTGCCGTGGTCGTGTAGGTGGGAGGCAGCAGGAACGAAACAAAACATGTGCCCGAAAAGTCCGGGGGCAACCATGTATAGGCTCTATCATGGCAGATGAAATAGGTACCCTTGGCTGCTAAGAACGAAGGGGAAGTCTGAGATGCAAAAACGTAAGTTTCAGCGCAGATACTTTTCCCTAACTGAGCTCTGGGATTCTTGCCATAACCTTGCAAACATAGGTGACCCTGATGGGGTACAATCCAGATCGGTGAGGATTTCTTTGCTCGCTGGTTCTCACTCAGAGTAACTTCATATCCTGTCATATTCCAGCCAATATATGCTAGTGTCTCATCTCTTGGGATGGTTTCATAGGAAATCTCTTCCCTAATCATATCCACGATCCCCTTAACTAGAGCACTATTCTTGGGATTATCTTTCACAGAACGTAGGGGGTTGGCTTCATGAGCATACATGAACATTGTTCTATATGCCCACACAGAACCATTATGGCTGAAAGGTAGGAGTAGGTACGGGATACCTTTATCAGTAGTATGGGGCATAAGGCCACACACCCAACAGTTAGTTGTGTTTACTACTAGTTGGTGTTGGTGTAGGAGCTGAATGAACTAATTATTGACAAATTCCAATCTTCTAGCGGACTCGTGTTCAGGCAGGGGATGAAGGGAATGCGAGGAAACAGTAGGAGGAGGTATGGGCTGTGCAGTTGGTGCGAATGTTACTTGGAAAGAGAATAAGACATATCCTATGAAGATCGTCATCACACTCAGTAACATGGAAATACATAACATCAAAAATCGTTTTCTTGTCATCATTATACATGTTCTGTCTTTGCAGTCCATTGGTTTAGCAGGTCTCTCATTCTCGAAAAACTCCATCCTCTCTGAGTGCTGCTCGCGGTGGTAGGGTGTTCTATGCTAAGGAAATGCTTCTGTCAGTCCAGGGCAACTCCTTGGACCGACCAGAACTGCTGACCTAACGTCTTCAGTTGCACTCCAAAGACTTGGGCAACCAAGACCCTGCAGCTGAACCCGGATGGCGGTTCGAAAAAAAGCAAAAATAAGCAAGTTTCTCAGATGAAAGAGAGAGCTGCACTTCCCAAAATTATCAAAAATAGCAAGGGAAAGGAAAAGAATTTTATTTGTCCATAGTCCTTGGCCTCAAATTGTAGCGATTTCTCCCAGGTACTGTCTGGTCTTGAAACAAGAGTTCAGGCTCTGTAGTGTCCAATCGAATTGACGGTGGCACAGCCTCTTGCAAAATGTCATCGCTTTCCTGCTCAGAGCTTGTTCCTTTCACTCGTGCATCGCTAAACGGCAGAAAACGAGGCACGGTTTCAGTCTCAGAATCAGCAATCCCCTCCTGGACCCACCGGTCATATGGCAGAGGCAAAGGGACCCTCTTGCAATGGACGCCGTGGACCCAGTTCTTTTTCCCTTTCACTGCAACAGCTGATCTCGTTGAGAGAAGGACGAGATGGGGGCCGGTCCAACGGGGCTCATCATTCTTTGTCCGTTGAAAGTTTTTGACCAGCACCCATGATCCAGGATTGATAGGATGTCCTGGAGTTTCAGAGACCTGAGGCAGAGTATCATGCACCTGTTGGTGTAAAACACGCAATTTAGCCGTCAATTCATACAAATAATCAAGCAGTACTGGATGTTCGATCTCGCTGAATTTTGTAGGCCTTGGCACTCCCCATATATTGGCCGGGCGGCCAAACACGATTTCATAGGGACTAAGTCCCACTCGTGAATGCGCAGTCATTCTTGTTGACAGGAGTGCTAAAGGCAGAGCGTCAGGCCATTTAAGACCAGAGCTTGCTTGAATCTTGGCCAACTTCAATTTTAATGTGCCATTATAGCACTCTACTAATCCAGCTGATTGGGGATGATTTGCAGCGTGGAATTTTTGCCGGATACCCAGTCCATCACATACTGTTTTCATCACTCGACCCACAAATTCACTCCCATTGTCACTCCAGACCATTCTCGGCATTCCAAATCTAGGGAAAAATTCTTTGACAAGGGCTTTAGCTGTGGACAGAGCAGTGTTGTCTTTTAAAGGGTATGCTTCTATCCACCTTGAAAAGGCACAAACAACAACGAATACATATTTCAAATTGTTGCATCTTTCCATGTGGATGAAATCTAGCTGCAAAACCTCAAACGGATACGTTGGAGGCGCAAAATGACCAGCTGGAGTTGGGGTTCCCCTACCAGGATTGTATTTTAGACACACCATGCAGTTTTTGACCACATTCTCTGCACATTTAGGAATTCCAGCATTTTGCCATACTGGAGCCAACAACTTACAAATCCCTTTCACGCTGATATGGGCCATCCCATGGGCCATTGTCACCACTGCAAGCACGTACGCATCGGGTAACAACCATCGCCGATGTTCTGACAAGTCAATCCAACAACCATTTTCATCCAGTTTACCCGTACTTTCTCTCCACATACTTAATTCTTTCTCTGAAGCTTCGGCTTGAAGAGACTTCACACTTTCTATCGTGTCTTCACACATTCCAACATCACCAACCCATCTTGCAGGGCCTGCAACATACATCCGATTCTTCACATTCTTTGCTGTTTCTTTTGCGATTTCATCCGCAAATGCATTACCACGACCAACATCATCAGTAACCTTCTTGTGTGCACTGCATTTCACAATCACAACTTGTAGCGGCAATGTCAGTGACTCAAGGAGCTCATTCACCAACTGACCATTTTGTATTTTAACTCCATGGGAAGTCAGGAACCCACGTTCCTTCCATAATCGCCCAAAACTATGGGCCACACCGAAAGCATACTGACTGTCGGTATATATGGTCACTTTCATTCCTTTTGATAGCACACACGCTCTTGTAAGTGCAATTAACTCTGCTGCTTGGGCTGAATTATGTGGTATACGTGCAGTTTCAACAATCGTATGCAAAGTCGTGACAGCATATGCTGCAGTCGTATCACCATTCGAAAGCTTGAAACATGAACCATCCACCCATAATGTACCATCACACTTCACAAGAGGAGTATCTTTAAGATCTACTCTCCCTTTTGTTTCTTCTTCAGTTCTAAAAAGACAATCATGCTGCTCAACATCATCTGTCTCCACTGAAATCGGCAATAACGTGGCTGGATTCAACGTATTGCACCTTTGTATGTGAACATGACTCGCTAGCAGTGTCAACTCGTAACCTGACAATCGAGCACTAGTTAAGTGCTGTGTCTTGGTTCTGTTTAACAACGTGTCCACTGCATGTGGAACCATCACAAACAACGTGTTATTCATTACTAACCCAGCAGACTGTCGAATAGAAACAGCTGCTGCCGCTGTGGCTCTCAAGCAACTCGGCAATGCTTTAGCTACCGGATCCAAAACTTATGAAAAATACGCGCATGGACGCTGCTTGTCTCCAAAAGACTGTGTCCACACCGACACTGCACAACCTTCCCTCTCGTGCACATACAGTGTAAAAGGCTTGCTGTAGTCAGGAGTACCCAGCACAGGAGCCGAACATAATGCTTCACGCAATTCGGAAAAACTTTTCTGACAATCTTCAGACCATGGGACGGGATTCGGTGTATCTTATTCTTTACATGTTAATGCTATCAAAGGTTTGGCCAGCAAAGAAAACCCAGGTATCCATTGTCTACAGTAGGATGTAATGCCCAAGAAAGCACGTACTTCTCTCTGTGTCCTAGGCACACTCAATTTTGCTATTGCCTGAATTCTTTCTGGGGTCAGTTTCCTTCCCTCCTTCGATAAGAGATGACCTAAGTAGGTCACTTCTTGTCGACAATATTGCAGTTTTGAAAGCGACACTTTGTGATGTAGATTAGACAAATGACGCAACAACGACAATGTTGCTTCTTTACAAACGTCTTCAGTATCTGCGGCGATTAGTAAATCGTCAACATACTGAATAAGGGTAGCACCATCAGGTAAAACAATCGCATCGAGCTGAGTTTTTAAAGCTTGGCTGTATATTGATGGACTTTCACAGTAGCCCTGAGGAGCGCGTTTGAAGCGAAAGCTTCCACCTCCTAGGCTGAAACCAAAAATATCTCTGCTCTCCTCGGCAATCGGGATGCTGAAGAAAGCATTCTTTAAGTCAATCACCGAGAACCAGGCGGCGGAGGCTGGAATCATAGTCAATAGGGCAGTAATATCAGGAACGACTGGAAACTGTGGCACAACTATTTTATTGACCTCTCTAAGATCAGTCACGAACCTGTAAACAGGTGGCTGAGAAGGGTCAGTACGTTTCAAAACAGGCAGAACAGGACTATTGCAAACGTTGCCTCTGGTCTCTTCAATCACATCTTTTCCAATCAAATCATAAATGATCGCTAGCAACGCTTTTTCACCTTCACTAGAGATCTTATATTGGGGAATGCGTGGCAATTTAACATTGGCTTTCAATGTTACAACATATGGCGGTATTTCCAAAAGGCCCACATCATTAGGACCAGTAGCCCAAATGGCATCAGGAAGAAACGACAATACTGTCGGAAGTTTATCCTTTGACAAATACATTGGAGAAACCACTTTCCTACCCAGTGTAAGTTGTACTCCCGAAGGAGAGCAATATAATGTTGCATACAATCTTTTCAACAAATCCAATCCCAACAAGTTTTCACCACAACCTGTTGTCAAAATTAGGAGTGCTTCCAATTCACAAGGTCCAACAGAAAGGGACATAGGGCAAGAAATCGGATTCCTAACCGGGGCGCCAGAAAAACCTACCGAAACATTCATCTTGCCAGACAAAGGCGCGCCAGGGAGTTTTGAGTGCATAATAGAACTCTTTGCAGCACCAGTATCCAACAGAAAAGGCTCTGACACACCTGATGTAGTCACCTTAACATACGGTCCACTTTGATCTACTGGAACTGAAACAACTCCCTCTCTTTGTCTATGGCTGTCCTAGCAATCATTACCTTCCATATTCTCATCTTCCACATAATAATCATCATTATAGTACTGAGCCGTCCTACCAGACGCATTAGTTTGTTGGTCAAAACTATTCAGTGTATTTTGAGATGGAAGGGGACGCGCGTTCTGAGGAAGACCTCCGCGTTCTCTACCTCTGGGAGCTTGTTGAACACCTCGACCTCTTGCGCTAAATGCGCCATTAGCACGCTGCAACAAAATAGGACAACTATACTTGAAATGACCCTCTTCTTTACAATATGAACACTGATTGGGACCTACAGGGGCACGCGGTCGAGTAAACTCATACCTTTGCATGTTTTTCTGAAACTGTTGAGGTTGCTGATAATTACTCTGACCACCACGTGGCGGGTAAGCCTGTTGTAATAGAACTTTCGTTTTTAATTCCTTATTTTTCTTGTCTGCTCTATCTTTCTCATCTTTATCCCTGTTTTCGTAATACTGTGCAGTAGCTAATATTTGTGCTGAAGAGGAAACAGCCCAAGAGCTTTCTGAATCTTTCAATTTCTTACACAACTCGGGAAGCAAATTATGCACAAATTTGTCAACGAACAACCGTTGACCACCTTCTGTACTCATATCTTGACCACTGTGGTCGATAAACGTTTCCTCAAACCTAGTGAAGAAATCAGACACTGTTTCATCTTTCTTCTGCTTACACGCAGATAACTTATCCCAATTAACACGCATCGCAGGCATTAAACTTTTCATGTAAGTGATGATCCTAGCAGGGAGTTCTACTACGGGATCAGGCTTGGCACCACCAACTTGCCCATCGTTAGCAGCTCTAATATTAGCCCATGTGGCGCCTAACTCTTGCACGTGATCTGTATTGCGAATCAATCCCCACAAAGGCTGCGGAACCACATTCCCAAATAACATGTCTATGTCAGCCAAATTCATAACACATGATTCTGCAGTCTGCGATAACTCCTTATAATATCCTGCAGGGTTCTTACGGGGGTCGGATAAAGTTTGTTTAAGGGCTAACACTTCAGATCGTTTCCAAGGGACGTGTACCCAAACACGCTGAAAATGAGCTGGAGCAGCAGCAATACCTTGAGCGGCATCAGCTGCAACAGCGTCCTTCCATACCGGAGGGACTTCCCTCATAGGGTACTGCCGCACCTTTTTACCAGAGGAGTCATGTTTAAACAGTGACTGAGAAGGATCCTCAATCCTAAAAGATAACAATGTCGCAACTGCTTTTTCGACTTCGGGACCCACAATCGTACCCTTTTCAAACTCAAACCGTACACGGCACAAATCCTGCGGATTTGCTTCCAAATCATTATCCTCCAATTCCTCACAAAGGAAAACACACATCTGTTCAAAAACGTATCTCTGTTTCGGTGATTCCCATTGACAAAAGACCTCCATAACAGACTCCAAATTATACCTTGATGGGTGAACAATCCATTTGCGCGCCATACGGTCAAACATCTCTTTCTCATGAGAATTAGGCAGTTGACTACGCGTCTGCTTACGCTTTGGATCAGGGGTCACACCAGACGACCCGAAGAAAGGTAATATAAAACTAGCAACTGTATCCGTCACTCTCTGTCGGACAGAAGGAGAAGCTGACAAAAGAACAGGGGAAAAAACAGAGGGAAGCACAGTAGGTGTAGTCGTAGATGTAGAGACAGTATCAGGAAGAGCGCCAAGGGAGGCAGTCGATGTAGTAGGCAAAGTCGTAGAAGGTAAAGGGGGGACAGGCAGCAAAGTCGGCGGCCCCTGAGGGGGCTGCACCATAGGAGCAGGGGCCAACTGAGGAGGAACTGGTGGTAGAGGAGCTTGATGTAAAATAACTGGATGTTGCACAACCTGGTGTTGCGGAGGCGCTGTAGCACTCTGCGCATAAGGGGGTGGTGAACTTAACAAGTGTGACATCAAAGTATCTTTCTCTATTTCTTATGACGCATCTTGCTGAAGAAGCGGCAAAACTGGATAACATTTATCTATCACTAGTTTACATTGTCTGTGCAACTGCTCACTCATCTGTTCTTCTTCATTATCTTGAAACTGCAAAGCAGCTTGCATTATCGAGATACCCTTTTCTTTTTTATTTCTTTTTGCCAATTTAATTTCCTTCTGTTTGGCTTCCTTACGCCATAGGCGGAAAGAGTCAAACATTGCCGGCCGGGCTTTCTTCTTAAAGAGTTTAACCTCTAGATTATCCAGAATCTCTGTGTCGAAACTACCGTATTGGGGCCACTTTAAGTCACCATCTTTTCTGGTGTAACGGATCCATACTTCATTATATGTGAGTGGGCCTATGCCATGTTTTACATATAATTCATAAGTTGGAGTTACAATCGGAGGAACCGGACACGAGTCCTCCAATCGGGAATCCCTATTATAACCAAGACAAAACAAATTTCCAAGTATACTAGAACCAGGCATCTTCGCTCTCTAGTCTAGTTTCAAACTTCAAAGGATTATCGAATACGATAGTCTCATGAGTACATGAGTCCCTTGGTTTTGGCGCTTGCAAGTTCCAAATCAAAAGATCCCAAGGGGATACCAAACCAAGTAATCAAACTAAGGACTGGGAGACGCTCCACTTATACTTAACTGAGGTATCGATTACGTCACCAGAAGACTCGTTTATCGTTTCGCTCTACCAATTCATCAAGGGTCCAAAACAGGGCGATAGTCAGGGCAGCAGTCCTTTGTAGCCGTTGGGACGCGGAGAACCTCGCAGCAAAGACTTTCGGACCACGTCGACATGCAGGGATCGATGAAGTGGCGGCCTTCCTCCAGAATTTTCACACGAAGCTCCTCACGAACCTCTGGCTTGGACCGGTACCGCTGAAATCGCCCTACGTTGGGTGCCAACTGAAGTACTGGGTTTTTCGGAACCCAGCGGTGCCAGGGAACACACCCGAAGACTTCGAGTTCTTCCTGTTTCAGACTACAGAAACACAGAGTCTTCTTGGTGAAGTCAAAGATCGTATTTATTGGCTGCAGCCAGTAACAGGTATCCTAGAAGTACAACACGTGTGTATTATCAGGAGACTGCTCACTTCCGAAAACCAGCCTTCTCCTTATATACCAAATATTATGCTTTAGGCAAACATTCCTCGTTTTAGGGTATGATCATTCACATGCATTCATTACAAAGGAAAAGACAGAGTCATAATGGCAAGTGCATATTTCAGTTCATTCAGCCCTCAATCAATTACCCGGCAAAGCTTAGCGCCTTCATCAGATATCGACGGACACCCAATAAAAACGGGCACCTCCTCCTCGTAAAACGGGTCATAAAGAGGGAAACAGGGGCAGGTGTGTAGACGATTAGGCATGGTTCGTGTGTGATGAAAAGTTTCGTGATATGCTGGGCCCTGATACTAATCTCATTCGGCCGCGGGAAGGGAACTGACCGAACAGGTTTGGCCTTAGGCAGCGGAGTCAGTTCACCCAGGTCACCGAGGAGTCAGCGAAGGTGTGTGTGTCCTTCAGACCCATGCTTGGCCGTAGTCCTTTTGCCTATGAGAGGGCAATCACAAAATGGCTGTCGTCCTAAAATGGAGCTCGAGGTATTAGGACAGAAACTCTGATTTCAGGCGATCTCGTCACTCGAATGTGACGCAAATGCTTGTGCATAGTATCCTAAACATTCTCGGTCTGTTGATAAAGAAATCGTCATGTTAGAATCATGCCAGATACGTGGTTCCGAAATTTACAGTACCACAAGGTTCTCTGCCTCACTCCCCTCGGCCTCCGTGCCACTCGCTGTGCCAGACTCGCCAGCACTGGTGGCACCGGTGCTGGATCCCTCCTCAAGGTCCGTGCCAGTGTCTCCCTCGGTTTCCCCCGACGATGCTGTGGGCAAGGTGAAGAGACAGGAAATAATCAGACACCTGTATACATATGACACATGAGTCAAAACTACATAGGTCACAGTGCATAGCATGAAAAGCAACATGAGTAACATCTACAATACTACGCACATATGTAGGCCCTGCACCACACAGTTGGTTGACCCACCATGCCACTGAGAAACAATGGAGAGCATGACACAACAGCAAATAACTTGATATCAAATTAGACAGAGGAGCTAGTGTCTGGGGACAGTCGAGCACAGCATCTGGACCACACACCGTTGCCAAAAAAGGGATGAGCAGGAACCATGTCTTTTAACTTTTGGCACATGCTGCTTAGCAAATACATTAAACCATGCCCAACATGACTGGGTCACTGCATGTTGAGTGTATGTTCAGACAATCATCACACACAGGCCAGACCTGGCAAGGAGACATACGGTTTGGACATGTAGGCCTTGCCCGCACAAACCCCCCCCTACCTGAGACAATGTGATTGAGACAGAGGAAGTACTTACACCTCCTACTCTGGGATTAAAAAAATGCCCTACAATAAATCCGGATTGTACACGAACTACCCCTCGTGCGCCTGACCACACATATAATTGACAAACAACCATCATCAGATAGTTGTACCAAGACACACAGGCACTGGCAGCTGTGAGTATGCACAAGCCAAATTGGGTCACCCTGTACAGTGGACACATGTAGCACACTTAACGTAAATACAAATTAGGCCAGAGTACAATGCCACAGAGCCCAACCTATGCTGAAGACACAGAGAATGTCCACATTGTTGGATGACACACATGATACCTAGGAAAAGGTGCCCCAGGGGTCTGTAGTGGCCACACTCCTCCATGGTCCTGTATGGATATGACTGCAACAGAAGCGACCGTCCCTGCACTATGCATATCTCCCACTCATGCACATCATGTCTGAGGGCACAACATTGGTCATGCATGCTGTAAGGCAGTACACTTTTAAGACACACTCCTATGTCGGGACTCAGCATCAGTGCCAACTAACATGGACCCCACAATGACTGAACTGGCCAGGGCACAGGCAAGGTCCCAACACATGTCACACACCACCCCCACACTTGATGCTGCAAGCATTGGGCACTTGGATTAACTGCCAGCCTAGATAACCTTGTGCAAGAGTGACTACACACAGACCAGGGAACACATGTCAAGGAGGGGAAGGGAGGAAGAACAGCACGGGTTGACTTTGGGGAACAGGATATGCACTGCACATATAAACCCTGGCAGTGTATCCATGCGACTGCGCACTTCCAAAAGCTGGTGACATACAACAAACACACATGTACCTACCCCCTTCCTGCTGCTGCTTCTCCTGTAAGCGCCTATCCATCTCTGGGAAGACCACCGCCAGGACACGCTTCATTATGTGGGTCAGGCGCCCACGGTTCTTATTTCCTTCTGGTGAGTCCCCCAGCAGGACCCGGGCGATCCTCCTGGTCCAGCACCGGATATCCTGCCAGCGTTTCCTCACCTGGGCCAGGCGCCGCTTCCGACCCTCTACCGACCTCACAGCCCTGACGGCTTGCTTCCAAATCTCCCCCTTGGCATAGGCGCCTACCATTGAGGATGACAAAGTGAGACTACTTAAATACACCTGCTACATGTCACAGAGACACACATTTGAACAATTTGGCTGGTTTGAACAGGGCATAGTACGCAGCAAACACATTGCACCTTTGTCATAGGGACATTATCCTCTGGGGAAGGCCAAATGCACTACGTGGCATTGAAAGTACACAGGTGGAATGAGGGGTGCGACACAATCAATGATCCTGGCTCACACTGTGTATCACAAGCTACACCAGGATTATGTACATCACCTCAAAGCAGTCACATGCCCCAGGCCACTGGCACAACCTCAGCAGAGTACACAGACACACACAGGCACAGGACAATCACCTGCCATTGGCAACTGCGTGTACAAACCTCACTCTGCAAATGTGCCACTAGACTGGGGGGGTGTCACAGGTGTGGGGCTGGCTCAGCATGGCAGACACACAGCACTGCTCCCTGCTCACATCAGATGGGTAGGGTATATGCATCCCTCATGCAGCTGGGGTGCAACACTCCACATAGACACTCACCCACATGACAGGGGACTTACACACACACCAATGTCCAGGGGACAAACACATCATTTGGACACTCTCACCACAGGTACACTCAACTCACACACATCTGTGGGTACAGTCACCTGTCACACTGGGGGGACCACAGAATCACATCAGGACTGTAGAAACAACATTCCCAAGAGGATTAGCCAGGCTGAGTGTGGCATGCACCATGCAGTGATTGTCACAGTAAGCACTATGCAAGTGAGGAGTGCAGACGTGCACTACAGCATGCTCTGCATGGGAGACATGAGGCATTCCTCCCCCCGGGACCCACTCTAAAGAACATTGCATGTCTGTCACACCTGGACACAATGCCAGAAGTGACAGTCACAAAAAAGGGGCACAGTCTAAGCTAGTGAAGTCAGCACTCACCTGCTCCCCTGGTCTCCCATACAGGCAAGGGTACTGTGGGAGGATCACGTCCAGCAGGGCCTGGTTCTCCTCCTGGGTGAATGGCTGGGCCCTCTCCACAGACCTGGACATGGTGCCAGAGGAATCACAAGCAGCAGCAGTGGTGTGGAATAAAAGGTTGTGCAGGCAAGTGCTCTCTCATGGGACCTGGCTGCCTTATATTTGCCTTTCTGGCCTGTTTCATTTACAGGATTACAGAGTGATTGGTCAATCTCATTTGCATCCTACGTTTCCTCCAATCCCTTTAAACGTACCCCAGTGGGTGCCTTTGCATGGTTTAAAAATTGAGCATGATGTCAAGTCAACAACCACTTTGAAACATAGTATATTGTCTCCAACCGACTTTTGCTGGCCACCTGATGAAAAAATTTGAACTTGAAACTCGGTCTCCATGACAACCAGCATGCATTTAGGCCCTTATACTTGTCCCTCATGTGTCCCCTATGTAATTTCACTATACACACACAGGTACAGTGCGTTCCAGGCCCCTAGGGCACCACTACTCCAGTGATACGGTTCGTACACGCGTGTGTAGGGTCCGTTTCACTATGGTAGTGTTGCCGTAGGCGTATGCCATAGGGATACGGTCCGTACACGCGTGTGTAGAGTCCGTATCACTATGGTAGTGTTGCCGTAGGCGTACGCCATAGGGATACGGTCCGTACACGTGTGTGTAGGGTCCGTATCACTATGGTAGTGTTGCTGTAGGCGTACGCCATAGGGATACGGTCCGTACACGCGTGTGTAGGGTCCGTATCACTATGGTTGTGTTGCCGTAGGCGTACCCCGTAGGGATACGGTCCGTACACGCGTGTGTAGGGTCCGTATCACTATGGTAGTGTTGCCGTAGGCGTACGCCATAGTGATACGGTCCGTACACGCGTGTGTAGGGTCCATTTCACTATAGTGATACGGACCCTACACACGCGTGTACGGACTGTATCCCTATGGCGTATGCCTACGGCAACACTACCATAGTGATACAGACCCTACACACGCGTGTACGGACCGTATCCCTATGGCGTACGCCTACGGCAACACTACCATAGTGATACGGACCCTACACACGCGTGTACGGACCGTATCCCTATGGCATACGCCTACGGCAACACTACCATAGTGATACGGACCCTACACACGCCCTCAGAGCGTGTGTATGGTGCGTTTCACACCTTACACTGGTGACAGGCGGCACACAGAAAGGAATGGAGCTGACATACTTGGCCAAGGCTGGACATCAAGTCATTGTCAGTGCAGTCCTACATGTCTCGGGACTAGGTGTGTCAGGCTGTGATGTGGCACATATCTCCTCATGTTTGAACCCAATAGCTGTGTGATGAGCTGTGTACACATGTCATGTGTGATAGTGCACTATGTGCCACACATCCCCTTCACACCTTTGACATGTGTGCATGTAGTACAGACTTGTCGAGCAATGCATCACTGGCATGGCACAGTCACCAACACCCGCAACTGTCCCCTGATGCCAGGTACACGGATAATTACACCTGACATGTAACTACCGGCGTGGCACGATGTGACTATGTCATGTGTGTGTCATGTGTTCCCATGAGCTTGCTGTTGGTTTTCCGTCAAATGCATCTGCAGTTGCTGCATCCAACATGTGTCTGTGTGTAGATGGGCATGGCACACAATTACGCACACCAGGCCACATGTGGAATCAGATGTAACGTGTGTATGAATGCATCGAACATGGACTTGCGAGACAAGGACATATCTGCGTAGTCTTAATGTATGTGTGATCAGTCTTGACATGTACCCCTTCATGGCAAGGTGTGTGGTCTGTCCTTTTTTCAAGGACATGTGACCTGTGCCTCTAGTGTTCCGCAACCTGTCTGTATGATAAACATCCTTCTTCTGCACATATGTGGATGTCTGTCACTCCTGTAATGCGTCTGCCTGTTGACTTACACTGGCCCACAGCTAGTTTCATGCCATGTCATGTTGACCTTGAGAATCCACGTTTGTAGCTGGCTCTTGGTAGGAGTGTCACCTGCCTGGCATACGTGTCCAGGATATATTGCACAGACCTGACTCTGTATGTAGCATATGTGTATTGGCTGTTGAACATGTGCTCAGTACATTGACATTGTTGTTGTACTGCACTCACTCTTCGTTATCCCTTCCAAATTACTGCAGGGCTCTGCCTCTCCCACGACCAATGCCAGACTTGGCTGCCCTGAGGGAACGTGACTGTATACGCCGCTACCGCTTCTCCCAACCATTGATTGAGAACTTGACCGCAAGGCTGGCACCACACCTCCAACCGCTACACAGGTATCCTACTGCACTGACACCCAAGATAAAGGTGATGGCAGCCCTACATTTCTTTGCCACGGGTACGTTTCAATATACCATAGCTGATGTTGGTGGCATGTCCCAGACCATGTTCAGCCGTGTCCTGCATGATTTTTTAGAGGCCATGTTGGTTCACCTGGATGAGTTTATTCATTTCCCAACTCGTGAGCAGTTGACAGGTGTCAAGGGTGAGTTCTATGCCCTGGGAGGGATGCCCCATGTCATTGGGTCTATTGATGGGACACATGTGGCTTTGGTACCACCACAGGCACAGGAGGTAGCCTATCGCAACCGTAAACATTACCACTCCATTAATGCCCTTGTGGTGTGTCTTGCTAACATGGTGATTTCCCATGTCTGTGCTCGTTTTCCAGGATCAGCACACGATGCCTACTTCATGAGGCCTAGCAGGGTGCCTGAAATGATGCTGCAGCTGCACAACGAACGAGCATGTCTTGTTGGTGGGTATACTCTGTTAGTCCTGTATTTAGCGTCATCTTTATGTCTTACTGCTTCTCCTGACCCACTTCTGTCCATGATGTTTCCATGTAGGGGACTCTGGCTATCCCAACATGCCATGGCTGATCACGCCTCTCCGCAACCCCAGAACGGCTGCCGATCACGGTACAACAACGCCCATGGGCAGACCAGGCGAGTGATAGAGAGGACTTTTGGCCTCCTGAAGAGCCGATTCCGGTGCCTCCACAAGACCGGCGGGTCCCTCCCATATGCACCGGTGAAGGTCTGCAAAATCTTCCTCGTGTGCTGCATGCTGCACAACATGGCAGTGGAGAAAGCTGTGCCACTTGTCCTGGATCCGGATGAGCAGGAACATCCACCCGTGGAGGATGAAGGGCTTGGTGACGAGGCAAGTGATGTGGAGGAGGAGGAAGAGGACATCCGGAGTCGGCTCATACGCAACTTCTTTGCTTAGTGGTGAGTTCCAGTGTCTGAGTGTGCACGCATTATGCCTTGTGTGGCATGTGTTGCAATGTGTGGGTCCATCTGCATGTATGCTAAGTGAGTCAGAGGTGTGTTTGGATGTGTCACTCGAGTGATGGTGTAATAAAATAATGTCTTTCCTGAGACACTATTTTCACCTAGCATGTTGACAACCTTATACGTGTCGAGTACATGCCCATGCATGCAGATGTGCTTCTTTTGGCTGACTTCTTGTGTGTCTCTCATCCCCAGGTATTTGCGCATGCTGTCTGCTGGTGGCATCGTTGTGCTCCTGCTATTCCTCATGAATACAGCAACGTGTGCTGAATCAGCGTTACATGCACGGACATGTTGAAAATTCTCCTTAGGGTAAGGGATGCAGCACAGCTTTTTGGGTGTGGTATTTGTTTGGAATGTGTGTGCACTGCTCCTGTTCATGTTTGGTTACTTTGCATACATGTAGAATCACCATGGGGCACATGATATGGAGCTGGATTCACATGAATTGATAGTCACACTTGGTGACAGTCATCTGTAATGTGATTGTGGATTGTGATGAAGGCATCAATGTGTGTAACACTGCCCTCGGAAACATACGGGATGCACCGGATTGACATAGTGTGGGACATCCCCATTAGAGGCTCAATGGTGAATAGCATCCTCTCCGTGAGCAGCAGGGGGTGTTTAGCTCAAACCCATCACTTGTGTCCAGTGCTATGGATTTCCAGCATCTGTGGTGCTAAGGGGGGTGCCAGTGTAGGTCCCACATGTTCATCCACATGACCTGTGCATCTGTTAATATAGATGCATTTGCCTTCCGGCGAACATGACTAATAAAGGTGTCCCTCAGCCTCCAAGGTGCCTCATCTCTGTCAATGCAGGTCTCTTGCCACTGTGCATGCGGCATGTCTGGCATAGTTATCACAGATTGTGCATATGAGTCTATGTGTAGAGTAGCAATATGCAAGCTGTTTGTCAGGGATTATAATCTGTATTGTGCATGATGTACATGGCTGTGTAGGTATTTTGGCATCTCAGTCCCCACAAATGCCACTTTGCTGAATGTGCATCCATTTTCTGTGTGTGTGCCATGTTGAACCAGACACTCCTTCCTTAACATACACCTTTTGCAGTAGTCCTTTCTGACATCCTTGTCTTTGTGTGCAACTTGTGGCATGGTTTTCAGGACATGGCGCCTACTGCTGCAGGCCCTGCAGCAAGGGCACACAGTTTCTATATTTTGCCTCACACACACGCCTCTAAGATGCACCCCCCTTCCTCCCTTCACCCATTCATTTGGTTGTAATCAGCTTGTGTGTGACACAGTTGCGGTGGCAAAGGCTGGACCGTCTGCACATGCTACGTGCACATTGCACGTGCCTCATGTCCTTGCCTGTGCCACATCACGCTACACCATGATGTTGAGGCCACCCACCAAGCAATGTCCATCCAATACATCTGTTGCATGCACTCAGGCATGCACTAATCGCCCACACAACACCTTTGCATAATGAGTGTGCAACTCCAACTGCCTACACAGCGCTGGCAGCCCTTCCAGGCCCTGTCACAACAACCAGGTCATGTCCCTCATACTCCCCACAGGCTCTGTACCCCAACAAGGCCATGGGAGTGGTACTCCAGGCTTCTGCATGTAGTATGGTGTCGTTGTGGGACACATGGCACAGGTATCATGTCTCAGCGTGTCAGTCTACAATGTGTCCAGGATCCCCCTCTACACCATGACATGCGCACTGCATCTCATCATCATCTGGTGTCCCATTGACAGCCAGGTGCTCCTCACCCTCCCCAAAGACGCAGTCCTTGCCAGTTCTCATATTGAATAATGCATGGTATCCATTGGCAGATGGCTAAACATCAGCCACCTGATGCTGGACTTGTACAGGACTGAGGTGTTCATCTGCGGATTGTCCCCTTACAGGTGGCTCAACTGCTTGTGTCCCACCCGCAAGGGCCCTGCACAGGCACACAGTGTCCACGCACACGAGCTGGTGTGCATCATGGATTGCTTTCTCACATGTGCTATGCTGATCACCAGCATCTGTACCTCAGGCTGCAGCACACTCTGCATTATGCACAAGATCCACATTTCGATCCACCTCAAGGCAAGACAGACCATCCCCCAGGTCAACTACAACATCCGTGTCTAATCCTACCCTGCCCTCTATGGACAAGTACGTTACAACTCCCATGATACTTGTCCACATCCAGGGTGCATCTGCACAGCTCTGCTTCAACATCCGGCGACCCAGCCACATCACCGTCCAACAGAGATAGCTGCAATGGATCACTGTCAGCTGCAGGATGACCTTCACAATCCACGCCCACACTCAGGATGCAGCCCAAGACCACGACCCCAACACAACCTTGTGGCACTGTCATCCAAGACCCCATTGTGCCATCTCCATGCATCCAACCTTAGCCTGGCCACCATTCTCCACATCCACCTGACTCCAGCATGCAGGACATAGTTCTCCCACCTGGCTACACATACCTGGGACTCCCACCCCAGGACACTCCACATGATCCCTGACCTCTGCGCATGACTGTTGCTCTTCGAAATAGGTCTGTCCGCACAGTTGTGCAGGCACCCCCTCAGCTGGTTGAGCCCATCACGGGTGAGTATGGTGCTCCATGTCTGTATTGGATGATACATTGTGACCCATGTGTGTCCTGTGCCAGACTCAGACCCCAGGGTATGGATGGTTGGAGTTACTTCAAAACTCAGGCATGGTTTGACATTACAACACACACATGTTATGGAATAATGCAAAATGACGGCATCATCTCGGGATTTTGATGATTTTTATTAGTGGTGGGGTACGTGTTTGGGGGATGAAAAGAGGTGCTCGCCGGGTGTCTAGAATCCAAAGTTCACAGGGGGAGTTGGTATCCTTGCCATTGGAAGTCATCAGAGTCAATGCCACAGTCTTTGTCAACATTGGTCAGACTGTGACCAGCAAGTCCATGTGGCAGAGAATGTCATTGGATGAGGTGCTGCTGTTGCGCCAGAGGGCCAGGTGCCGGGCCAGGTGACCTGGGAGATGGTGATGGTCCGCTGACTCTCACGATCTTTTGCGTGGATGACCCACCTTCCTCCGGGGACCCTCAGAAGCAGGCCGTGACGATGTCTGTGATGCTCCGTCGGACGAATCCTCCTCCTCCTGATCCCTCCCTGTGGCTGGTGGTGATCTTCGCCTGGTGGCACAGGGAGGGTTGCCCATGTTTTCGGCAATCCGACGGAGTGAACGGCTCATGTCCGTTTGCACCGCCACAAGCTCAGCCAGTCTTGCCTCCATCCGTCCTTGGTGTTGTTGTTGACTGGCATGTTGCTCGGCCTGCAGGGTCTTCATCTCCTCGAGGGTCCCCTTGATGTCTGTGAGGGTGGACACAACCTGGCTGATGCCCCTGGTGTCACGCCGGTATGTGTCCAGGATGTTGCGTACGTGTGACATACCGGTTTCCTCAGCTGGCTGGTCAGGTTCGCGCCTCCGCCATCCTCCACTCCCACCACCCCTGCCCACTTGAGCCTGGCCTGCCGTTGTGGGCACATCGGGTCTCCGGGACCCCTGAGGGATGGCATTTGCGGGGTCGCCTGCCTCCTCCTGGGTACCCGGAGTACCTTGTCCCTCCTGGTCAGACTGGCTGCGTTGTTGGGTGCGAGCAGGGCTCCTGGGTGTATCCTGGGATGTGGCAGGAATGGGGGGGGGGGTGGTTGGCACAGTTGTACCTGACGCAGGTGCTGCAGGTGCTTGGGCACCAGAGGGGCCAGGTTGGTCGGGGTCATCCATGGAGTGGTGAGAGTCGCCGCTGCCGGTGGGATCATATCACGCCGAGCCTGGTCCTGTGATTCTTCCCCCCCAGTGTTGGGGGGAGATCGACGACGTTGCCCTGTGTGTGAGAGAGAGACAATGTTAATGGTGTTTCATGCGATATCCATGTTTCATACATATTCAAGTTGGCACAGTTCTTCTGGGTAGTTGGATATGTCTAGCATTCCTCTCACAGTGCACTTGTGGATGGGTATGTTGCGGGGGACAGATTGATATGTACTCCTGGTTATTTGGCCTGTCTAATGAGTGTTGGGATGCTTAGGTGGCTATGGATTGGACTTATTGTGTCACATGTCCATTGTGGGAGTGGCAATTTCCGTTGGCTGCCCTGGGGGTGTGTGCTTGTGTAAGGGGGGGTGTGTGTGACCGGGCATGCTGTTGGGTGTGGTGTGATTTGTCATTGGGT
This sequence comes from Triturus cristatus, assembly GCF_964204655.1. Classification (NCBI taxonomy): domain Eukaryota; kingdom Metazoa; phylum Chordata; class Amphibia; order Caudata; family Salamandridae; genus Triturus; species Triturus cristatus. The sequence goes on from NC_140584.1 coordinate 1,203,782,268, forward strand.
CTACCAGGTGATGTGTCTATCCCCTCATGGTGCATGCTGGCATGACAGTGAATGTGAGTTCCTGTGGTGGGTAGGTGGCATGTGGAGTTGGTGTTTGAGTGTACAGTGGTCACAGGAGTGCCTTGTGCTGTCTACAGCAGGGCCAAGTGTCATCTACCTTGTCTGTACTTGGCAAGTCCCTGTGCATTGAGCATGGTGCATGGGTATGTCCCTTGGCCACAGCTTTCAACACTTTTCCTATGTGTGACACACTCTTTGTTGTTGCATCATTTTGGAACGCAGTAAGCAGTGTAGCGAGCGGGCGTAGCGAGCGATGCAGAACCGCCTTACGTGTTCCACTGTACGGGGGCAAATGGTGCTTTTTCATATCTATTGGAGAATGCAGGTAGGTAACTTATGCATTTGTGACTGGGTTCTAACAAACACAGTGAGTGGGTATACTGGGTGTAAGGTTAGGTTTGTGCCTGCAGCAAGGATCTACTCGTGCACAGATTGACACATGGCCCAATGATTTCCAACCGAAAAAGGGGTGGTTCACGCACTGCCAAACCTTGTCAACATGCACAGTCCACCTGCTGACGAGCGGACATGCCCACACCACCCAAGGGTGATTTGGTCTCCCTCTGTCTCCCTCTCTCCCTCCCTCTGTCGCCCTCCTCCCTCTGTATATCTCCCTCTGTCGCCTTCTGTCTCCCTCCCTCTCTCTCCCTCCCTCTGTCTGTCACCCTCTGTCACCTCAGCCCAGCTTCCTGGGCACACACACTGAGCAGGGGTTTCAAAGGCCATTGGCTTGTTCATGTGGCTTTGTTTAGAATCTCCCGGCCCCCATTAGGCAGAGTGTCTCTGAGTCTGCGCTGCTGCGGCGGTGTGTGCTGACACTCTTTCACAGTGATGCCTCTTCATTAGCTGCTGTTATGTGCAAATTGGGTCTTCATACCCATGTCATCCTGCGACGCGGCCACCATTTGCAGGCGACACAGTACTGTGTCGGGACACACTGTTTGTATAGCTCTGCGCTAGGCCATATGGGCTGAGGGCATTGGTGTCTGCTTCTGAGTTGCACATTGTGTTTTTTGAGGCCCACCCTCCCGGCATCACGGACATCCTGTCTTGTGTTGGTGTTTTGTGTGGCCTGTGACTTTGCATGGCCTTGCTTGGTGCATGGGGCATGGAGCCGCTAGTGGCATGTGTGTGTTTTTTGAGTGTGGTTGTGTCCGGTGATGGCTTTGGGGTAGTTGTGTGCATTATTGGGAGTTGGGTTGTGGATGCGGTTCCCCCCATGTGAGGTCAGTTTTTTCTGTACTCACCAGGCTCGGCGACTCCTTCTACTCCGTGTACTCCCACCGGCGGCAGCGTGCGCATCACCTTCTCCTCCCAGGGATGGTAGTGTACCGATCTGCGGGGCGGCCCACCTCCAGTGATGTTCCCCTGGGCATATTCGTCTGTCATTTTGCGCCGGACCGTCCTCCGCAGATCGTACCACCTGACTTGGCATTCATGCCTGGTCCTTCAGATGGGCGCAACAGCATTCACCCGATTGACGATCCTCTGCCACATGGTTGATTTCTCCGCTATGCTGGTCTGTCTGACCAATGTTCTAAAGAGCTGTGGCTCGACTCTGATGATTTCGTCGACAAGGATGTCCAGCTCCTCCCTTGTGAACTTTGGATTCTTGTTTGTGGGCATGGTGTGGGGTGTGGGTGTGGATGGTTGTGGGTGTGTGGGTGTGGTTGTGAAGGTGTGTGTGTGAATGTGATGGGGGGTGTTTGTGAATGTGGTTGTGTGAAGGTGTGCAAGTGTAAGTTGTAGTCAAGGTTCAAGTATGGTGCAGTGGGTTGTCTGTGGGGTCTGGCAGCAGTGGGTCTGTTGCAAAGGCTCATGGTTTGTGTGTGTGGGCCCTTTTTATTGGTCCATTTGTGGGTGTGGCTGTGTTTGAACTTTGGGTGGGTGTGTTATAAGAAGTGGTTGTGGTTTGGGCCTCTGTTTACCTGTTTGGCTGTTGCAGGTCAGTGTATTGGATGTATTTGGGCTTGTTGGACGTGTTTTGTGGTGTTGTGCGATTCGAATTGACTCTCCTTGTGGTGTTTTGCAGTGTCCTGGTTCAGTACGAGTGTTTGTCGCGTCTGCAAGGTGCGTACATCGGCTATGTTGTTGTACAGTGCTCACATTTGCTATAGCATGGTACGACTCGTACATGCACGATGCTGGGTGAGGGTGCTGGTGTAGGGGCCTGGGGTAGGGTGCGTACAGGCACGGGCAGGGTGTAGGGGCCTGGGGGTACATGCCGTACATACGGGAACCGGGGGTACGGCGCGTACTATGGGGGGGGGGCTGGGGGTACAGCGCGTACATACGGGGGGCTGGGGTACAGCGCGTACATACAGGGGTGGTGGGGATATGTCGCGTACATATGGGGGCTGGGGGTACGGCATGTACATATGGGGGGCTGGGGGTACGGCGCGTACATACGGGGGGCTGGGGGCACGTCGCGTACATAGGGGGGCTGGGGGACGGCGCCTACATACGGGGGGCTGGGGATACGTCGCGTACATGCGGGGGCTGGCGATACGTCGCGTACATACGGGGGGGCTGGGGGTACGGCGCGTACATAGGGGGGCTGGGGGTACGGCGCGTACATAGGGGGGCTGGGGGTACGGCGCGTACATACGGGGGGCTGGGGGTACGGCGCATACATACGGGGGCTGGGGGTACGGCGCGTACATACGGGGGGCTGGGGGTACGGCGCGTATATACGGGGGGCTGGGGGTACGGCACGTACATACGGGGGTGGTGGGGATATGTCGCGTACATACGGGGGCTGGGGGTACGGCGCGTACTTGGGGGGGGCTGAGGATACGGCGCGTACATACGGGGGCTGGGGGTACGGCACGTACTTGGGGGGGGCTGGGGATACGGCGCATACATACGGGGGCTGGGGGTACGGCGCGTACATACGCGGGGGATGTTCGGCGCGTATGCGGGCACATGTTTGGACGTCTCCATGGTTGCTATTGAAGTTCGCTCGGTACGGTGTTTTTTCCATACGGTTGTACATTCGGACGGACGGGACAGATCGTACTTGCGCGGTCGGACTTCATTTTTATGAATTGTACGTAAAAATGTACGGGGACGTGTCGGGGACTTTTCCAGACCCGAGGACCTGTCGGGGAATTTTCCCAATAAGATTCGTATGTAGTTTTTCACATCCGAATCGTACTTGCCAATTTGTACGGGACTTGTACGATTCGTACGTAAAAAAATATGGATACGATTCGTACGGGGAAACTTTTTAACGGATCGGAATCGGCACCTCTGTGTTTGAAAATACCACTTTTAGAAAGTAGGTATTTTCTTGCCTAACTGTCCAAGCCTGCCTCTGCTAGGTTTTGTATTGTGTGTCTGGAGTTTGAGTGACAGGGGCTGGGGGATTCCAGGAGACAGGGTGAGTCAGCACAGGGCTGAATAAAGAGATCTGCATGTAGATGGGTGGGAGGAGTTGCACCTGGGACCTGAATAGGGCAGTGCCTTCCCTCCACAATGCTGGTTCTGTTCCTGTGGTGCGTCTGATATCCCTGACCTACTCTGTGAAAGGAAAGAAGGGGTCTTGTAAACAGAGTGCTCCAGGACTGACCAGAACTGGTTTGGACTAGGACCAGGCCTCTCTGCCTTCAGAGAACAAAGAGAATAGTAGTATAAATATGGGGACCCAGACCCAAAGACTTTAGATCACTTCTGGAACAACAAGATGAACCTCTGCCAAGGAGAAGAACCAAAGGAAGCTGTAGGAGTTGGACTGCCCCCCTGCCAGTGTGCTGTTTTGTTGGGTTGGCCTGCAGTGGTGTCTTCATTGCCAAGGAGGAGAAGGAACTTTTAAAGAACTTTCATCATCTTGCAGAATATTACTCCAAGGGCTTGAACTCGTGCTTGCCTCCTGCTGAAGTCTCAGGGACAAAAGACTTCACCACCAGCTCCCCTCTGAATTTCCTTGGTGGGAATTCTGTCTGCAGAAGCTAGCGTGTCGCTGGGAGCTGGAAGCGCCACGCAACAAGAAGAAGCGTGTCGCCGCCACAGCTGTTGCCATCGCATCGCCAGAGAAGCGTGCCGCCGCCGCATCACCAGAGAAGCGTGTCTTCGTTGCAGCTGTTTGGCATCGCATCACCGGAGAAGCGTGTCGCCACCACAAAGGTCGCTTTCGCATCACCTGAGAAGCGTGTTGCAGGCCCGTCGCGGCTCCAAAGTACAGAGTTCGCCGCACGGCCGCCGGGCGTGCACGCATCGTCTACACATCGTCGCATCAAGGGCGCCATCTTATCGCATCACACCGGATTGTCGCATCGCATCGAGGCGCCATCTTGCCGCATCAAAACCGGGCCGCATTACGAGAATCTACGCATCACTTCCTCTCCGGCAAGAATTAAGACTCATCCCCTACTCTGCGCAAGCATTGAGGCGTGACGCATCGTCTCCCCCGAAGCAAGGAACCGACGCATCTCCAACGCTGCGAGCCTTTTGTTTATTTTGCGTTACGCATCCTGGTACTTTTGTGAGAACTTTGTCGCATTTACCATCAACTTGAACTAAGTTACTCCTACCTTCTTTAAGTCAATTTTAAGTACAGTATTGTGGATTTTTGTCGTTTGTGGTCTTGTGTAAAGTTTGTATAAAGAATACTTATTTTTATGAAACCTGTGTGGTGTCCATCTGTAGTGTTTTCACTGTATTGCTGTATGTGTTCACAAATGCTTAACACACTGCCTTTGCGATAAGCCTGTCTGCTCGTGCCAAGCTACTAAGGGGGTGAGCAGGGGTTATCCAGTATTGTAATCCCTTTTCCCTGACTTAGAAGCAAGGGTCCCTATTTGGTCAAAGGGACCTAACTATGCCAACTAGAGACCCCCAGTTCTAACAGGGAACCTAACAAACATGTACATTTCTGAAAACTAGACACTGAGGGAAATCCAGGATGGAGTGACTTGTGTGGCTCTCACTAGGTTAGTGCTCTATACATATGCTGTCCTCATTTTAAAGTAATCTTGCACCACTTTTAAATGAAATGTACTTAATGTGTTTTTAGTTCGTTTTGTTCTATTCTGCCTCATTGCTTGTTTGCACATTGCTCTTTAGTCTCTTGATCCGCCTACTCCCCGTTCCACCACGGGCTTTCCCGTTTGTTGTGGAGGGAGATAGCGGTAGAACACTGATTGGTCCGTTGCTGGGAGGCGGGGTTTCATCGCTCCTTCCGGGCTCGTGATCCTTCACAGGCCTTATCAGGAATGCCTGTTGACCCGCGCAGCGGGCGCGCCGGCGGTGCGCCGAAGGCGCGCCTAAGGCAAGCCCGTCTGCGCCCGTCCGCGGCAGTCCGGGGCCAGGGGCCAGAACCCCTGTCCCTCTGTCATCACTAGCAGCCCCACGACTAGTGTATTCCTCGTCTCAACTCCTTGCATTACGACCGATGGGTCTTACTGACTGTGCTCCTTTAGCTGTTGCTAATGCTCGTACTTTCACCTGCTCTGGGGCTCACTGCTCCTTCTCCCTGACCCACTCCTTGGAGGTCAATGACCGTATGGCCACGCTATCTGATAACACTGTTCCTAAGTTTTGTTTTCTAAGCCTAAACTGCCGTTCCCTTCCTCAGCACAAAAGCTTCATCTTTGATCTCCTTCTGGAAGACTCACCTGACGCCTTTTTTTTGACCGAGACTTGGCTCCACAACAGTTCTGGGCCTGATATAGCTGCTGCTCTTCCGTCTAATTATGCCATCGCCAGACTGGATCGAACTACTGGGTTGGGCGGGGGAATTGCTGTTATTTACAAACACTCCTTCCAATGCAACTTAGAATCTGTTAACCTTCCCAACTGTGAAGCCGCATTATTTCAACTTAGACTTACTCCTAACTTTTCTTTCTCAGGGCTTTTGCTCTATCAACCTCCTGGTTCCTCCTCATTGTGGTCGGCCTCGTTGCCTGGTTTGGTCTCTTCCCTCCTTTTGTCTTCCTCTAATTTCACACTACTTGGTGATGTGAATCTCCATCTGGAAGACGCTGCTAATGCTACATGCTCCAATCTTATTTCCGATCTCCTAGCTATGAATCTGGTTCTTTGTAACTCCGGTCCCACTCATAAAGCCGGCCATCTTTTGGATCCCATTTTTTCTAATGTTACATCTATAGTGTGTGAACCTGTGTTACCCATTTTTTGGTCAGATCATTTTCCACTGAAATTTCAAATTCAGGCCCCTGATAGTTCCTTCTCTGCTTTCCCACAGTCCATGTTCTTTACTAAGGATTGGAAAAAAGTTGATACTAACGCTCTGAACAACTTGCTTAAGGAAAATCCACCCTCTGTTTCTATGCAGGTACCTGTCTCTGCTACAATCATCCAAAACTGGCTGTCCCATGCTGTTGAAGTATGCCTTCCTCCTGTCAAAAAAAATCATCCTATCACCACCCTCCTGCGCCTTGGTTTACTGACAGCCTTAGGGTCGAAAAATCCAAATGCAAAGCATTAGAAAGAAAATGGCGGCGAAACTATGCTCCAGATTTAAAAATAGCATACAAAAATTCCTTAAAAATATACCATGACCTATGCAAATCCTCGCGTGCTGCTTATACCTGTGATACCATTAACACTGCTACTAATCGTCCTAAGACATTGTTTAGCTTAGTGAAAAATTTTGCTGGCGCTCAGACTATAGCTAAACCTTTGCCTCTTAACAAACAATCCTGTGATGATCTTGCTAAATTTTTCTCAGATAAAATAGAACTCATCCATTTAGAAATAGCAAACTCACCCCTTAATTGCACTGGGTCCCCTTCCATTCTGGCCGACGCCTTTCAAGAAGAACACTCCAGTGTCCTTCCTAAACTGTCTTGCTGGCCCTCTTTGAAAATGGAAACTTTTATTTCCATTCTTGGTACCATTAAATCGGGTTCTCCTAATGACCCTCTTCCTGTCTCCATTATGAAACAACTTAACCCTGTCCACCTCCAGGTTATCATGGAAGTTCTTAACTCCTCCCTTACATCTTCTATTGTTCCTCCAATCTGGAAGCACTCCATGGTAGTCCCTCTGCTGAAAAAGCCTGCTGCTGATTCTAAAGTCTTGTCTAATTTTCGTCCCATATCTCTCATTTCCATCTTCTATAAGCTTTTAGAAAAACATATTCACACTCACCTTGTTAAATTTGTGGATACCAATAATCTTCTTCATCCTTCTCAGTCTGGTTTTCGTGCCGTTTTCTCGACGGAAACCACACTGTTAGGCGTGACTGAAAGACTGCGCCACCTATTGGATTCTGGTGAGACAGTCGCGCTCATATTGTTAGACCTGAGCGCGGCTTTTGATATCATCTCTCACCCCATTCTTATTAACACTCTTGAATCCTTTGGTATCTGCGGTTCAGCCTTGGATTGGCTATCTTCTTTTCTTACTGACCGCACTTTTCAAGTGTTTTCTGCGTCGGACAGTTCTAACATCTTTCCCTCACCTTTTGGAGTCCCTCAGGGCTCCATTCTGAGTCCTTTGCTTTTTAATCTGTATGTTAGGCCTCTTGCGGACATCGCTGTTAACGCAGGACTATCCCTGTTCACCTACGCCGATGATTCTCAAATCATTTTCTCACTCTCCAAATCTGATCCCTCATCTTCTGTTTCTGTTCTCCAGTAGGGCCTACGTCAAATTGCAGTTTGGATGAATAACAACTATCTTAAGCTAAACGCAAACAAAACGGAGGTCCTTATTCTGGGTAAGCAGAAGGATCTTTGGGGTTCTCGTCAATGGCCGAATGAGTTGGGTACTCTCCCCCGTCCTGTTGACCATGTCCGAAACCTGGGATTTTTCATTGATGATTCTCTGAAAATGCACCATCAAGCTATCAAAGTTTCAGGCACTTATTTTACCATCTTGAAGTGGCTGCGTAAAATCATTTGGATGCTGCCTAAAGACACCCAAAAAACCGTAGTCCATGCTCTCATTACTTCACGTTTGGACTACGGAAACGTTCTGTTTTTGGGTGCAAATAAGGCGGTATCCCGTCGGCTGCAACTTGTGCAAAACTCCGCTGCTCGACTCCTATGCGGAGTTCCTAGATGTTCATCTATCTCTCCCCATCTACGGGATCTACATTGGCTCCGTATTGACAAGCGGGTCGAGTTCAAAGCTCTTTCCTTCATGCACAAAATCAAATGGGGCCTAGCACCTGACTACCTTCAAACCCTTGTCTGTCAATATGTTCCAACCCGTCCCCTTCGCTCCGCCTCACTTGAAAAATTCCACGTTCCCAGGTTTAAGCTCTCAAGAATGGGAGGTAGATCCTTTTCTGTCCTGGGTCCCTCTCTCTGGAACCTGATTCCTCTTGCCCTACGCAGAGAGCCGTCTTATTCCCATTTCCGTTGTGCTCTAAAGACTTGGCTTTTCAACCAATAGACTTTCTCCTCTTCAGTAGTTCCGTCCAGGCGCCGGGAAACCCTTGTTAGGTAGCTGTTGCGCCATATAAGTTAAATAAATAAATAAATAAAATACCTTGCAAACCTCCAACTGTATAAAAATAATTTTTCCTCACATTTCTGTGATGCAAAGTTCTGGAATCTGCAGGGAGCCACAAACTTACATATACGCAATATTTCTCCATGTCTCCCGATAAAAATGGTACCTCACTTGTGTGAGTAAGCCTAGTGCCCACGACAGGAAACGCCCCGAAATGCAACGTAAACACATCACATTATTCCACAGAAACTGACCCTTTTTCGCAGTGTGCCTAGCTGTGGATTTTGGATCATCGCTCATTCGGCACCTACGGTATCCTAACAAACATGTACATTTTTTAAAGCTAGACACCCAGAGGAATCGAGGCTGGGCATGTGTATGTGTCTCACACCAGGTACTGTTATCCAGAATCCCTTGCAAACCTCAAACGTTGTCAAAATAACACATTTTCCTCATATTTCTGTGATAGAAAGCTCCGGAATCTTTGGGGAGCCGCAAACTTCCACCCACCTAGCATTCCCCCAAGTATCCCAATAGAAATGGTACCTCACTTGTGAGGGTAGATCTAGTGGTCATGGCAGGACACGGACCAAAACCCAATGTTGGCACATCATATTTTTCCACAGAAAACTGACCCTTTTTTCGCAGTGTGCCTAGCTGTGGATTTTGGATCCTAGCTCGTGCGGCACATAGGGAAACCTAATAATCATGTACATATTTGAAAACTAAACATCCACGAAAATACAGGATGGGGTGACTTGTGTGGCTCTCACCATGTTCTTTTACCCAAAATATCTTACAAACCCAAAACTGTCTAAAAAATAACAAATTTTCCTCACATTTCTGTGATGCAAAGTTCTGGAATCTGCAGTGAGTCACAAACTTATACCTACCCAGTATTCCACCATGTCTCTCAATAAAAATGGTGCCTCACTTGTGCGGGTAGGCCTAGTGCCCGCAACAGGAAATAGCCCAAAATGCAACCTGGGCACATCACATTTTTCCTGTGAAAATGGTCCCTTTTTTTGCAATGTGCCTACCTGTGGATTTTGGACCCTAGCTCAGCCAGCACCTAGGGGAAATTAGAAAATCAGTACATTTTTGACAATTAGACATCCAAGGGATTCCTGAATGGAGTGACTTGTGTGGCTTTCACCAGATTCTGTTATACGGAATTCCTTGAAAGCCTCAAAGTTTTTAAAAAAAACACATTTTCCCCACATTTCTGTGATGGAATGTTCGATAATCTGTGGGGAGCCACAAATGTCCACCCACCCAGCATTCCCCCACATTTCCCGATATAAATGATACCTCACTTGTGTGGTTAGGCCTAGTGCCTATGACAAGCAACGTTGGCATATCACATTTTTCCAGTGTAAAAAGACCCTTTGTTCGCAGTGTGCCTAGCTGTGGATTGTGGATCCTAGCTCATTCTGCACCTAGGGAAACCTAACAAACATGTTCATTTTTGAAAACTAGACACCCACGGAAATCCAGGATAGGGTGACTTGTGTTGCTCTCACCAGGTTTTTTTACCTAGAATAACTTGCAAACCTCAAACTGTGTAAAAAAAAAACATTTTCCTAAACTTTCTGTGATGCAAAGTTCTGGAATCTGCAGGGAGTCACAAACTTACACCTACCCAGCATTCCTCCACATTTCCCAATATAAATGGTACCTCACTTGTGTGGATGCGCCTAGTGCCCGCGACAGGAAACGGTCCAAAATGCAATGTAGATACATCAAATTTTTCAACTGAACATGGACGCCTTTATCGCAATGCGCTACATGTAGATTTTGGACCCTAGCTAAGCCAGCACCTAGGGAAATCTAGCAAACCTGTATATTTTTGAAAACTAGACACCTAGGGGACTCCAGGATGGGTGACATGTGTGGCTCTAGTCAGGTTCTGATACCCAGAATCCCTTGCAAACCAAAAAACATTTTCCTCACATTTCTCACATTTCTGTGATGGAAAGTTCTGGAATCTGTGGAGAGTCACAAACTTTCACCCACCCAGCATTCCCCCAAGTATCCCGATGGAAGTTTTACCTCACATGTGTGGGTAGGTCTAGTGGTCACGACAGGAAACGGACCAAAACCCAATGTTGGCACACCACATTTTTCCACAGAAAATGGACCCTTTTTTCGCAGTGTGCCTAGCTGTTGATTTTGGATCCTAGCTCGTTCGGCACCTAGAGAAACCTAACAAACATGTACGTATTTGAAAACTAAACACCCAGGGAAATACAGGATGGGGTGACCTGTGTGGCTCTCACCAGGTTCTTTTACCCAAAATATCTTGCACACCTCAAACTGTGTAAAAAACACATTTTACTCACATTTCTGTGATGCAAAGGTCTGGAATCTGCTGGGAGTTACAAACTTGCACCTATCCAGCATTCATCCACGTCTCTTGATAAAAATGGTGCCTCACTTGTGTGGGTAGGCCTAGTGCCTGCGACAGGAAAAAGCCCAAAATGCAACATAGACAATCACTTTTTTCCACAAAGAACTGACCTTTTTTTCGCAGTTTGCCTAGCTGTAGATTTTGGATCCTCACTCATTCTGCACCTAGTGAAACCTAGCAAATATGTAAATTTTTGAAAACTATACACCCAGTGGAATATTAGTTGGCGTGACGTGTGTGGCTCTCACCAGGTTCTGTTACCCAGAATCTGTTGCAAACCTCAAACTTTGTTAAAAAAAACATTTTCCTCACATTTCTGTGATAGAAAGTTCTGGAATCTGTGGGGAGCCACAAACTTCCACCTACACTGCATTCCCTCAAGTCTCCCAATAAAAATTGTACCTCACATGTGTGGGTAGGCTTAGTGTCCTCAGCAGGAAACGGCCCAAAATGCAACAAGGGCAGATCCCATTTTTCAAATGAAAATTTACCCTTTTTTCGCAATGCACCTACCTGTGGATTTTGAACCCTAGCTCAGCCGGCACCTATGGAAACCTAGCAAACCTGTATATTTTTTCAAACTAGACACCCAAGGGAATCCAGGATGGGTGACATGTGTGGCTCTATCCAGGTTCTGATACCCAGAAACCCTTTCAAACCTCCATCTTTAAAAAAAACCAAAAAACATATTCCTCACATTTCTGTGATGGAAAGTTCTGGAATCTGTGGGGAGCTGCAAACTTCTACCAAACCACCATTCCCCCCAAGTATCCCAATAAAAATGGTACCTCACTTGTGTGGGTTGGTCTAGTGGTCATGGCAGGAAAAGGACCAAAACCCAATGTTGGCACATTACATTTTTCCACAGAAAACGGACCCTTTTTTCGCTGTGTGCCTAGCTGTGGACTTCGGATCCTAGCTCGTTTGGCACCTAGGGAAACCTAAGAAACATGTACATTTTTGAAAACTAGACACCCACAGAAATCCAAGATAGGGTGACTTGTGTGGCTCTCACCAGGTTCTTTTACCCAGAATACCTTGCAAACCTCAAACTGAGTAAAAAAACACATTTTCCTAAAATTTCTGTGATGGAAAGTTCTGGAATCTGCATGGAGCCACAAACGTACACCTACCCAGCATTCCTCCACGTTTTCTGATATATATGGTACCTCACTTGTGTGGGTACGCCTAGTGCCCGCGACAGGAAATGGTCCAAAATGCAACGAAGATACATCACATTTTCCCACTGAAAACTGATCCTTTTTTCTCAGTGTGCCTAGCTGCGGATTTTGGATCCTAGCTCATTCAGCACCTAGGGAATCCTAACAAGCATGTACATTTTTGAAAACTAGATACCCAGGGGAATCCAGGATGTGGTGACTTGTGTGGCTCGCACCAGGTTTTGTTGCCCAGAATCCCTTGCAGACCTCAAACGTTGTCAAAAGAATACATTTTCCTCACATTTCTGTGATAGAAAGCTCTGGAATCTGTGGGAAGTCGCAAACTGCCACCCACCCAGCATTCCCCCAAGTATCTGTATGTGTTCACAAATGCTTAACACACTGCCTTTGCGATAAGCCTGTCTGCGCGTGCCAAGCTACTAAGGGGGTGAGCAGGGGTTATCCAGTAGTGTAATCCCTTTTCCCTGACTTAGAAGCAAGGGTCCCTATTTGGTCAAAGGGACCTACCTCTGCCAACTAGAGAGCCCCACTTCTAACAGGGAACCTAACAAACATGTACATTTCTGAAAATTAGACACTGAGGGAAATCCAGGATGGAGTGACTTGTGTGGCTCTCACTAGGTTATTTTACCCAGAATACCTTGCAAACCTCCAACTGTATAAAAATAATTTTTCCTCACATTTCTGTGATGCAAAGTTCTGGAATCTGCAGGGAGCCACAAACTTACATATACGCAATATTTCTCCATGTCTCCCGCTAAAAATGGTACCTCACTTGTGTGAGTAAGCCTAGTGCCCACGACAGAAAACGCCCCGAAATGCAACGTAAACACATCACATTATTCCACAGAAACTGACCCTTTTTCGCAGTGTGCCTAGCTGTGGATTTTGGATCATCGTTCATTCAGCACCTACGGTATCCTAACAAACATGTACATTTTTTAAAGCTAGACACCCAGAGGAATCGAGGCTGGGCATGTGTATGTGTCTCACACCAGGTACTGTTATCCAGAATCCCTTGCAAACCTCAAACATTGTCAAAAACACACATTTTCCTCATATTTCTGTGATAGAAAGCTCCGGAATCTTTGGGGAGCCGCAAACTTCCACCCACCTAGCATTCCCCCAAGTATCCCAATAGAAATGGTACCTCACTTGTGAGGGTAGGTCTAGTGGTCATGGCAGGAAACGGACCAAAACCCAATGTTGGCACATCCCATTTTTCCACAGAAAATGGACCCTTTTTTCGCAGTGTGCCTAGCTGTGGATTTTGGATCCTAGCTCGTTCGGCACATAGGGAAACCTAATAATCATGTACATATTTGAAAACTAAACATCCACGAAAATACAGGATGGGGTGACTTGTGTGGCTCTCATCAGGTTCTTTTACCCAAAATATCTTGCAAACCCAAAACTGTCTAAAAAATAACAAATTTTCCTCACATTTCTGTGTTGCAAAGTTCTGGAATCTGCAGTGAGTCACAAACTTATACCTACCCAGTATTCCACCATGTCTCTCAATAAAAATGGTGCCTCACTTGTGCGGGTAGGCCTAGTGCCCGCAACAGGAAATAGCCCAAAATGCAACCTGGGCACATCACATTTTTCCTGTGAAAATGGTCCCTTTTTTTGCAATGTGCCTACCTGTGGATTTTGGACCCTAGCTCAGCCAGCACCTAGGGGAAATTAGAAAATCAGTACATTTTTGACAATTAGACATCCAAGGGATTCCTGAATGGAGTGACTTGTGTGGCTTTCACCAGATTCTGTTATACGGAATTCCTTGAAAGCCTCAAAGTTTTTAAAAAAAACACATTTTCCCCACATTTCTGTGATGGAATGTTCGATAATCTGTGGGGAGCCACAAATGTCCACCCACCCAGCATTCCCCCACATTTCCCGATATAAATGATACCTCACTTGTGTGGTTAGGCCTAGTGCCTATGACAAGCAACGTTGGCATATCACATTTTTCCAGTGTAAAAAGACCCTTTGTTCGCAGTGTGCCTAGCTGTGGATTGTGGATCCTAGCTCATTCTGCACCTAGGGAAACCTAACAAACATGTTCATTTTTGAAAACTAGACACCCACGGAAATCCAGGATAGGGTGACTTGTGTTGCTCTCACCAGGTTTTTTTACCTAGAATAACTTGCAAACCTCAAACTGTGTAAAAAAAAAACATTTTCCTAAACTTTCTGTGATGCAAAGTTCTGGAATCTGCAGGGAGTCACAAACTTACACCTACCCAGCATTCCTTCAACTTTCCCAATATAAATGGTACCTCACTTGTGTGGATACGCCTAGTGCCCGTGACAGGAAACGGTCCAAAATGCAATGTAGATACATCAAATTTTTCAACTGAACATGGACCCCTTTATCGCAATACGCTACATGTAGATTTTGGACCCTAGTTAAGCCGGCACCTAGGGAAATCTAGCAAACCTGTATATTTTTGAAAACTAGACACCTAGGGGACTCCAGGATGGGTGACATGTGTGGCTCTAGTCAGGTTCTGATACCCAGAATCCCTTGCAAACCAAAAAACATTTTCCTCACATTTCTCACATTTCTGTGATGGAAAGTTCTGGAATCTGTGAAGAGTCACAAACTTTCACCCACCTGGCATTTCCCCAAGTTTCCTGTTAAAAATGGTGCTTCACTTGTGTGGGTTGGTCCAGTGATCACGACAGAAAATGGCCCAAAATGCAACGTTGGCACATCACATTTTTCCACAAAGAACTGACCCTTTTTTCGCAGTGTGCCTAGCTGTGGATTTTGGATCCTAGCTCATTCGGCACCTAGGGAATCCTAACAAGAATGTACATTTTTGAAAACTAGATACCCAGGGGAATCCAGGATGTGGTGAGGTGTGTGGTCTCATCAGGTTCTGTTACCCAGAATCCCTTGCAAACCTCAAACTTTGTCAAAAAATACATTTTCCTCAGATTTCTGTGATAGAAAGCTCTGGAATCTCTGGAGAGTCGCAAACTTTCACCCACCCAGCATTCCCCCAAGTATCCCGATGGAAGTTTTACCTCACTTGTGTGGGTAGGTCTAGTGGTCACAACAGGAAACGGACCAAAACCCAATGTTGGCACACCACATTTTTCCACAGAAAATTGACTCTTTTTTCGCAGTGTGCCTAGCTGTGGATTTTGGATCCTAGCTCATTCGGCACCTAGGGAAACCTAACAAACATGTACGTATTTGAAAACTAAACACCCAGGGAAATACAGGATGGGGTGACCTGTGTGGCTCTCACCAGGTTCTTTTACCCAAAATATCTTGCACACCTCAAACTGTGTAAAAAACACATTTTACTCACATTTCTGTGATGCAAAGGTCTGGAATCTGCTGGGAGTTACAAACTTGCACCTATCCAGCATTCATCCACGTCTCTTGTTAAAAATGGTGCGTCACTTGTGTGGGTAGGCCTAGTGCCTGCGACAGGAAAAAGCCCAAAATGCAACATAGACAATCACTTTTTTCCACAAAGAACTGACCTTTTTTTCGCAGTTTGCCTAGCTGTAGATTTTGGATCCTCACTCATTCTGCACCTAGGGAAACCTAGCAAATATGTACATTTTTGAAAACTATACACCCAGTGGAATATTAGTTGGCGTGACGTGTGTGGCTCTCACCAGGTTCTGTTACCCAGAATCTGTTGCAAACCTAAAACGTTGTTAAAAAAAACATTTTCCTCACATTTCTGTGATGGAAAGTTCTGGAATTTGTGGGGAGCCACAAACTTCCACCTACACTGCATTCCCTCAAGTCTCCCAATAAAAATGGTACCTCACATGTGTGAGTAGGCTTAGTGCCCTCAGCAGGAAACGGCCCGAAATGCAACATGGGGAGATCCCATTTTTCAAATGAAAATTTACCCTTTTTTTGCAATGCACCTACCTGTGGATTTTGAACCCTAGCTCAGCCGGCACCTATGGAAACCTAGCAAACCTGTATATTTTTTCAAACTAGACACCCAAGGGAATCCAGGATGGGTGACATGTGTGGCTCTATCCAGGTTCTGATACCCAGAAACCCTTTCAAACCTCCATCTTATTTTCCTCACATTTCTGTGATGGAAAGTTCTGGAATCTGTGGGGAGCTGCAAACTTCTACCAAACCACCATTCCCCCCAAGTATCCCGATAAAAATGGTACCTCACTTGTGTGGGTTGGTCTAGTGGTCATGGCAGGAAAAGGACCAAAACCCAATGTTGGCACATCACATTTTTCCACAGAAAACTGACCCTTTTTTCGCTGTGTGCCTAGCTGTGGACTTTGGATCCTAGCTCGTTCGGCACCTAGGGAAACCTAAGAAACATGTACATTTTTGAAAACTAGACACCCGCAGAAATCCAAGATAGGGTGACTTGTGTGGCTCTCACCAGGTTCTTTTACCCAGAATAACTTGCAAACCTCAAACTGAGTAAAAAAACACATTTTCCTAAAATTTCTGTGATGGAAAGTTCTGGAATCTGCATGGAGCCACAAACGTACACCTACCCAGCACTCCTCCACGTTTTCCGATATAAATGGTACCTCACTTGTGTGGGTACGCCTAGTGCCCGCGACAGGAAACGGTCCAAAATGCAACGTAGATACATCACATTTTTCCACTGAAAACTGATCCTTTTTTCATAGTGTGCCTAGCTGCGGATTTTGGATCCTAGCTCATTCAGCACCTAGGGAATCCTAACAAGCATGTACATTTTTGAAAACTAGATACCCAGGGGAATCCAGGATGTGGTGACTTGTGTGGCTCGCACCAGGTTTTGTTGCCCAGAATCCCTTGCAGACCTCAAACGTTGTCAAAAAAATACATTTTCCTCACATTTCTGTGATAGAAAGCTCTGGAATCTGTGGGAAGTCGCAAACTGCCACCCACCAAGCATTCCCCCAAGTATCTGTATGTGTTCACAAATGCTTAACACACTGCCTTTGCGATAAGCCTGTCTGCTCGTGCCAAGCTACTAAGGGGGTGAGCAGGGGTTATCCAGTATTGTAATCCCTTTTCCCTGACTTAGAAGCAAGGGTCCCTATTTGGTCAAAGGGACCTACCTCTGCCAACTAGAGACCCCCAGTTCTAACAGGGAACCTAACAAACATGTACATTTCTGAAAACTAGACACTGAGGGAAATCCAGGATGGAGTGACTTGTGTGGCTCTCACTAGGTTATTTTACCCAGAATACCTTGCAAACCTCCAACTGTATAAAAATAATTTTCCTCACATTTCTGTGATGCAAAGTTCTGGAATCTGCAGGGAGCCACAAACTTACATACACGCAATATTTCTCCATGTCTCCCGATAAAAATGGTACCTCACTTGTGTGAGTAAGCCTAGTGCCCACGACAGGAAACGCCCCGAAATGCAACGTAAACACATCACATTATTCCACAGAAACTGACCCTTTTTCACAGTGTGCCTAGCTGTGGATTTTGGATCATTGCTCATTCGGCACCTACGGTATCCTAACAAACATGTAAATTTTTTAAAGCTAGACACCCAGAGGAATCGAGGCTGGGCATGTGTATGTGTCTCACACCAGGTACTGTTATCCAGAATACCTTGCAAACCTGAAACGTTGTAAAAAAAACAAATTTTCCTCATATTTCTGTGATAGAAAGCTCCGGAATCTTTTGGGAGCCGCAAACTTCCACCCACCTAGCATTCCCCCAAGTATCCCAATAGAAATGGTACCTCACTTGTGAGGGTAGATCTAGTGGTCATGGCAGGACACGGACCAAAACCCAATGTTGGCACATCATATTTTTCCACAGAAAACTGACCCTTTTTTCGCAGTGTGCCTAGCTGTGGATTTTGGATCCTAGCTCGTTCGGCACATAGGGAAACCTAATAATCATGTACATATTTGCAACTAAACATCCACGAAAATACAGGATGGGGTGACTTGTGTGGCTCTCAGCATGTTCTTTTACCCAAAATATCTTACAAACCCAAAACTGTCTAAAAAATAACAAATTTTCCTCACATTTCTGTGATGCAAAGTTCTGGAATCTGCAGTGAGTCACAAACTTATACCTATCCAGTATTCCACCATGTCTCTCAATAAAAATGGTGCCTCACTTGTGCGGGTAGGCCTAGTGCCCGCAGCAGGAAATAGCCCAAAATGCTACCTGGGCACATCACATTTTTCCCGTGAAAATGGTCCCTTTTTTTGCAATGTGCCTGCCTGTGGATTTTGGACCCTAGCTCAGCCAGCACCTAGGGGAAATGAGCAAATCAGTACATTTTTGACAATTAGACATCCAAGGGATTCCTGAATGGAGTGACTTGTGTGGCTTTCACCAGATTCTGTTATATGGAATTCCTTGAAAGCCTCAAAGTTAAAAAAAAACAAACACATTTTCCTCACATTTCTGTGATGGAATGTTGGATAATCTGTGGGGAGCCACAAATGTCCACCCACCCAGCATTCCCCCACGTTTCCCGATATAAATGATACCTCACTTGTGTGGTTAGGCCTAGTGCCTATGACAAGCAACGTTGGCAAATCACATTTTTCCAGTGGAAACAGACCCTTTGTTCGCAGTGTGCCTAGCTGTGGATTGTGGATCCTAGCTCATTCTGCACCTAGGGAAACCTAACAAACATGTTCATTTTTGAAAACTAGACACCCACGGAAATCCAGGATAGGGTGACTTGTGTTGCTCTCTCCAGGTTTTTTTACCTAGAATAACTTGCAAACCTCAAACTGTGTAAAAAAAAACATTTTCCTAAACTTTCTGTGATGCAAAGTTCTGGAATCTGCAGGGAGTCACAAACTTACACCTACCCAGCATTCCTCCACATTTCCCAATATAAATGGTACCTCACTTGTGTGGATGCGCCTAGTGCCCGCGACAGGAAACGGTCCAAAATGCAATGTAGATACATCAAATTTTTCAACTGAACATGGACGCCTTTATCGCAATGCGCTACATGTAGATTTTGGACCCTAGCTAAGCCAGCACCTAGGGAAATCTAGCAAACCTGTATATTTTTGAAAACTAGACACCTAGGGGACTCCAGGATGGGTGACATGTGTGGCTCTAGTCAGGTTTTGATACCCAGAATCCCTTGCAAACCAAAAAACATTTTCCTCACATTTCTCACATTTCTGTGATGGAAAGTTCTGGAATCTGTGAAGAGTCACAAACTTTCACCCACCCAGCATTCCCCCAAGTATCCCGATGGAAGTTTTACCTCACTTGTGTGGGTAGGTCTAGTGGTCACGACAGGAAACGGACCAAAACCCAATGTTGGCACACCACATTTTTCCACAGAAAATTGACCCTTTTTTCGCAGTGTGCCTAGCTGTTGATTTTGGATCCTAGCTCGTTCGGCACCTAGAGAAACCTAACAAACATGTACGTATTTGAAAACTAAACACCCAGGGAAATACAGGATGGGGTGACCTGTGTGGCTCTCACCAGGTTCTTTTACCCAAAATATCTTGCACACCTCAAACTGTGTAAAAACACATTTTACTCACATTTCTGTGATGCAAAGGTCTGGAATCTGCTGGGAGTTACAAACTTGCACCTATCCAGCATTCATCCACGTCTCTTGATAAAAATGGTGCCTCACTTGTGTGTGTAGGCCTAGTGCCTGCGACAGGAAAAAGCTCAAAATGCAACATAGACAATCACTTTTTTCCACAAAGAACTGACCTTTTTTTCGCAGTTTGCCTAGCTGTAGATTTTGGATCCTCACTCATTCTGCACCTAGGGAAACCTAGCAAATATGTAAATTTTTGAAAACTATACACCCAGTGGAATATTAGTTGGCGTGACGTGTGTGGCTCTCACCAGGTTCTGTTACCCAGAATCTGTTGCAAACCTCAAACTTTGTTAAAAAAAACATTTTCCTCACATTTCTGTGATAGAAAGTTCTGGAATCTGTGGGGAGCCACAAACTTCCACCTACACTGCATTCCCTCAAGTCTCCCAATAAAAATTGTACCTCACATGTGTGGGTAGGCTTAGTGTCCTCAGCAGGAAACGGCCCAAAATGCAACAAGGGCAGATCCCATTTTTCAAATGAAAATTTACCCTTTTTTCGCAATGCACCTACCTGTGGATTTTGAACCCTAGCTCAGCCGGCACCTATGGAAACCTAGCAAACCTGTATATTTTTTCAAACTAGACACCCAAGGGAATCCAGGATGGGTGACATGTGTGGCTCTATCCAGGTTCTGATACCCAGAAACCCTTTCAAACCTCCATCTTTAAAAAAAAACAAAAAACATATTCCTCACATTTCTGTGATGGAAAGTTCTGGAATCTGTGGGGAGCTGCAAACTTCTACCAAACCACCATTCCCCCCAAGTATCCCAATAAAAATGGTACCTCACTTGTGTGGGTTGGTCTAGTGGTCATGGCAGGAAAAGGACCAAAACCCAATGTTGGCACATTACATTTTTCCACAGAAAACGGACCCTTTTTTCGCTGTGTGCCTAGCTGTGGACTTCGGATCCTAGCTCGTTCGGCACCTAGGGAAACCTAAGAAACATGTACATTTTTGAAAACTAGACACCCACAGAAATCCAAGATAGGGTGACTTGTGTGGCTCTCACCAGGTTCTTTTACCCAGAATACCTTGCAAACCTCAAACTGAGTAAAAAAACACATTTTCCTAAAATTTCTGTGATGGAAAGTTCTGGAATCTGCATGGAGCCACAAACGTACACCTACCCAGCATTCCTCCATGTTTTCCGATATAAATGGTACCTCACTTGTGTGGGTACGCCTAGTGCCCGCGACAGGAAATGGTCCAAAATGCAACAAAGATACATCACATTTTCCCACTGAAAACTGATCCTTTTTTCTCAGTGTGCCTAGCTGCGGATTTTGGATCCTAGCTCATTCAGCACCTAGGGAATCCTAACAAGCATGTACATTTTTGAAAACTAGATACCCAGGGGAATCCAGGATGTGGTGACTTGTGTGGCTCGCACCAGGTTTTGTTGCCCAGATTCCCTTGCAGACCTCAAACGTTGTCAAAAAAATACATTTTCTTCACATTTCTGTGATAGAAAGCTCTGGAATCTGTGGGAAGTCGCAAACTGCCACCCACCCAGCATTCCCCCAAGTATCTGTATGTGTTCACAAATGCTTAACACACTGCCTTTGCGATAAGCCTGTCTGCGCGTGCCAAGCTACTAAGGGGTGAGCAGGGGTTATCCAGTAGTGTAATCCCTTTTCCCTGACTTAGAAGCAAGGGTCCCTATTTGGTCAAAGGGACCTACCTCTGCCAACTAGAGACCCCCACTTCTAACAGGGAACCTAACAAACATGTACATTTCTGAAAATTAGACACTGAGGGAAATCCAGGATGGAGTGACTTGTGTGGCTCTCACTAGGTTATTTTACCCAGAATACCTTGCAAACCTCCAACTGTATAAAAATAATTTTTCCTCACATTTCTGTGATGCAAAGTTCTGGAATCTGCAGGGAGCCACAAACTTACATATACGCAATATTTCTCCATGTCTCCCGCTAAAAATGGTACCTCACTTGTGTGAGTAAGCCTAGTGCCCACGACAGGAAACGCCCCGAAATGCAACGTAAACACATCACATTATTCCACAGAAACTGACCCTTTTTCGCAGTGTGCCTAGCTGTGGATTTTGGATCATCGTTCATTCAGCACCTACGGTATCCTAACAAACATGTACATTTTTTAAAGCTAGACACCCAGAGGAATCGAGGCTGGGCATGTGTATGTGTCTCACACCAGGTACTGTTATCCAGAATCCCTTGCAAACCTCAAACGTTGTAAAAAAAACACATTTTTCTCATATTTCTATGATAGAAAGCTCCGGAATCTTTGGGGAGCCGCAAACTTCCACCCACCTAGCATTCCCCCAAGTATCCCAATAGAAATGGTACCTCACTTGTGAGGGTAGGTCTAGTGGTCATGGCAGGAAACGGACCAAAACCCAATGTTGGCACATCACATTTTTCCACAGAAAATGGACCCTTTTTTCGCAGTGTGCCTAGCTGTGGATTTTGGATCCTAGCTCGTTCGGCACATAGGGAAACCTAATAATCATGTACATATTTGAAAACTAAACATCCACGAAAATACAGGATGGGGTGACTTGTGTGGCTCTCATCAGGTTCTTTTACCCAAAATATCTTGCAAACCCAAAACTGTCTAAAAAATAACAAATTTTCCTCACATTTCTGTGTTGCAAAGTTCTGGAATCTGCAGTGAGTCACAAACTTATACCTACCCAGTATTCCACCATGTCTCTCAATAACAATGGTGCCTCACTTGTGCGGGTAGGCCTAGTGCCCGCAACAGGAAATAGCCCAAAATGCAACCTGGGCACATCATATTTTTCCCGTGAAAATGGTCCCTTTTTTTGCAATGTGCCTACCTGTGGATTTTGGACCCTAGCTCAGCCAGCACCTAGGGGAAATTACAAAATCAGTACATTTTTGACAATTAGACATCCAAGGGATTCCTTAATGGAGTGACTTGTGTGGCTTTCACCAGATTCTGTTATACGGAATTCCTTGAAAGCCTCAAAGTTTTTTTAAACAACACATTTTCCCCACATTTCTGTGATGGAATGTTCGATAATCTGTGGGGAGCCACAAATGTCCACCCACCCAGCATTCCCCCACATTTCCCGATATAAATGATACCTCACTTGTGTGGTTAGGCCTAGTGCCTATGACCAGCAACGTTGGCATATCACATTTTTCCAGTGTAAAAAGACCCTTTGTTCGCAGTGTGCCTAGCTGTGGATTGTGGATCCTAGCTCATTCTGCACCTAGGGAAACCTAACAAACATGTTCATTTTTGAAAACTAGACACCCACGGAAATCCAGGATAGGGTGACTTGATTGCTCTCACCAGGTTTTTTTACCTAGAATAACTTGCAAACCTCAAACTGTGTAAAAAAAAACATGTTCCTAAACTTTCTGTGATGCAAATTTCTGGAATCTGCAGGGAGTCACAAACTTACACCTACCCAGCATTCCTCCACATTTCCCAATATAAATGGTACCTCACTTGTGTGGATACGCCTAGTGGCCGCAACAGGAAACGGTCCAAAATGCAATGTAGATACATCAAATTTTTCAACTGAACATGGACCCCTTTATCGCAATGCGCTACATGTAGATTTTGGACCCTAGCTAAGCCGGCACCTAGGGAAATCTAGCAAACCTGTATATTTTTGAAAACTAGACACCTAGGGGACTCCAGGATGGGTGACATGTGTGGCTCTAGTCAGGTTCTGATACCCAGAATCCCTT
Source organism: Triturus cristatus (assembly GCF_964204655.1). Classification (NCBI taxonomy): domain Eukaryota; kingdom Metazoa; phylum Chordata; class Amphibia; order Caudata; family Salamandridae; genus Triturus; species Triturus cristatus. The sequence continues at coordinate 1,203,805,622 of NC_140584.1, forward strand.
GCAAACCAAAAAACATTTTCCTCACATTTCTCACATTTCTGTGATGGAAAGTTCTGGAATCTGTGGAGAGTCAGAAGCTTTCACCCACCTGGCATTTCCCAAAGTTTCCTGATAAAAATGGTGCTTCACTTGTGTGGGTTGGTCCAGTGATCACGACAGAAAATGGCTCAAAATGCAACGTTGGCACATCACATTTTTCCACAGCTAGGCACACTGCGAAAAAAGGGTCCGTTTTCTGTGGAAAAATGTGATGTGCCAACATTGGGTTTTGGTCTGTTTCCTGCCATGACCACTAGACCTACCCTCACAAGTGAGGTACCATTTCTATTGGGATACTTGGGGGAATGCTAGGTGGGTGGAAGTTTGCGGCTCCCCAAAGATTCCGGAGCTTTCTATCACAGAAATAGGAGGAAAATGTGTGGCTCTCACCAGGTTCTTTTACCCAAAATATCTTGCACACCTCAAACTGTGTAAAAAAACACATTTTACTCACATTTCTGTGATGCAAAGATCTGGAAGCTGCTGGGAGTTACAAACTTGCACCTATCCAGCATTCATCCACGTCTCTTTGTTTGCAAGATATTTTGGGTAAAAGAACCTGATGAGAGCCACACAAGTCACCCCATCCTGTATTTTCGTGGATGTTTAGTTTTCAAATATGTACATGATTATTAGGTTTCCCTATGTGCCAATCGAGCTAGGATCCAAAATCCACAGCTAGGCACACTGCAAAAAAAGGGTCCGTTTTCTGTGGAAAAATGTGATGTGCCAACATTGGGTTTTGGTCCGTTTCCTGCAATGACCACTAGACCTACCCTCACAAGTGAGGTACCATTTCTATTGGGATACTTGGGGGAATGCTAGGTGAGTGGAAGTTTGCGGCTCCCCAAAGATTCCAAAGCTTTCTATCACAGAAATATGAGGAAAATGTGTGGCTCTCACCAGGTTCTTTTACCCAAAATATCTTGCACACCTCAAACTGTGTAAAAAACACATTTTACTCACATTTCTGTGATGCAAAGGTCTGGAAGCTGCTGGGAGTTACAAACTTGCACCTATCCAGCATTCATCCACGTCTCTTGATAAAAATGGTGCCTCACTTGTGTGGGTAGGCCTAGTGCCTGCGACAGGAAAAAGCCCAAAATGCAACTTAGACAATCACTTTTTTCCACAAAGAACTGACCTTTTTTTCGCAGTTTGCCTAGCTGTAGATTTTGGATCCTCACTCATTCTGCACCTAGGGAAACCGAGCAAATATGTAAATTTTTGAAAACTATACACCCAGTGGAATATTAGTTGGCGTGACGTGTGTGGCTCTCACCAGGTTCTGTTACCCAGAATCTGTTGCAAACCTCAAACTTTGTTAAAAAAAACATTTTCCTCACATTTCTGTGATGGAAAGTTCTGGATTCTATGGGGAGCCACAAACTTCCACCTACACTGCATTCCCTCAAGTCTCCCAATAAAAATGTGTGGGTAGGCTTAGTGCCCTCAGCAGGAAACGGCCCAAAATGTAACGTGGGCAGATCCCATTTTTCAAATGAAAATTTACCCTTTTTTCGCAATGCACCTACCTGTGGATTTTGAACCCTAGCTCAGCCGGCACCTATGGAAACCTAGCAAACCTGTATATTTTTTCAAACTAGACACCCAAGGGAATCCAGGATGGGTGACATGTGTGGCTCTATCCAGGTTCTGATACCCAGAATCCCTTGCAAACCTCCATCTTTGAAAAAAAAAAAAAACATTTTCCTTACATTTCTGTGATGGAAAGTTCTGGAATCTGTGGGGAGCTGCAAACTTCTACCAAACCACCATTCCCCCAAGTATCCCAATAAAAATGGTACCTCACTTGCGTGGGTTGGTCTAGTGGTCATGGCAGGAAAAGGACCAAAACCCAATGTTGGCACATCACATTTTTCCACAGAAAACTGACCCTTTTTTCGCTGTGTGCCTAGCTGTGGACTTTGGATCCTAGCTCGTTCGGCACCTAGGGAAACCTAAGAAACATGTACATTTTTGAAAACTAGACACCCACAGAAATCCAAGATAGGGTGACTTGTGTGGCTCTCACCAGGTTCTTTTACCCAGAATAACTTGCAAACCTCAAACTGAGTAAAAAAACAAATTTTCCTAAAATTTCTGTGATGGAAAGTTCTGGAATCTGCATGGAGCCACAAACTTACATATACGCAATATTTCTACATGTCTCCCGATAAAAATGGTGCCTCATTTGTGTGGGTAGGCCTAGTGCCCACGACAGGAAACGGCCCAAAATGTAACATAAACACATCATATTTTTCCACAAAGAACTGACCCTTTTTTCGCAGTGTGCCAAGCTGTGGATTTTGAATCCCAGCTCATTCGGCACCTAGGGAAACATAATAAACATATAAAAAAAATTTAAACTAGAGACCCACGGGAATCCAGGAAGGGGTGACTTGTGTGGCTTGCTCCAGGTTCTGTTACCCAGAATTGCTTGCAAGCCTCAAAAGTTGTAAAACAAACCCCATATTTTCCTCCCATTACCGTGAGGAGAAGTTCTGGAATCTGAGGGTAGGAACAAACTTCCATGCACCCAGCATCACCCCAAGTTTCCCCATAAAAATGGTACCTCACTTCTGTAGCTAGGTCTAGTGCACACGACAGGAAACGGCCCAAAATGCAACATTGGCACATCACATTTTTCCAGTGAAACGGACCCTTTTTTCGCAGTATACCTAGCTGTGGATTTTGGATCCTATCTCATCCAGTACCTCGGGAAACCTAAGAAACAAGTACATTTTAAAAGCTAGACACCCAGGGGAATCCAATAAGAGTTGACTTGTGTGGCTCGCACCAAGTTTTGTTGCCCAAAATCCCTTGCAAACCTTAAACTTGGTCAAAAAAACACATTTTTCTCACATTTCTGTGATGGAGAGTTCTGGAAGCAGTGGGGAGTAACAAACTTCCACCCACCCAGCATCCCCTAAGTCATACAATAAAAATTGTGCTTCACTTGTGTGGGTAGGCCTGGTACCCATGACAGGAAATGGACCAAAACCCAATGTTGGCACATCACATTTTTCCACAGAAAACTGACCCTTTTTTCGCTGTGTGCCTAGCTGTGGATTTTGGATCCTAGCTCGTTCGGCACCTAGGGAAACCTAAGAAACATGTACATTTTTTAAAACTAGACACCCACAGAAATCCAAGATAGGGTGACTTGTGTGGCTCTCACCAGGTTCTTTTACCCAGAATAACTTGCAAACCTCAAACTGAGTAAAAAAACAAACTTTCCTAAAATTTCTTTGATGGAAAGTTCTGGAATCTGCATGGAGCCACAAACGTACACCTACCCAGCATTCCTCCACGTTTTCCGATATAAATGGTACCTTACTTGTGTGGGTACGCCTAGTGCCCGCGACAGGAAACGCTCCAAAATGCAACGTAGATACATCACATTTTTCCACTGAAAACTGATCCTTTTTTCGCAGTGTGACTAGCTGCGGATTTTGGATCCTACTCATTCAGCACCTAGGGAATCCTAACAAGCATGTACATTTTTGAAAACTAGATACCCAGGGGAATCTAGGATGTGGTGACTTGTGTGGCTCGCACCAGGTTTTGTTGCCCAGAATCCCTTGCAGACCTCAAACTTTGTCAAAAAAATACATTTTCCTCACATTTCTGTGATAGAAAGCTGTGGAATCTGTGGGGAGTCGCAAACTTCCACCCACCCAGCATTCCCCCAAGTATCCCGATAGAAATGTTACCTCACTTGTGTGGGTAGGTCTAGTGTTCACAACAGGAAACGGACCAAAACCCAATGTTGGCACACCACATTTTTCCACAGAAAACAGACCCTTTTTTCGCAGTGTGTCTAGCTGTGGATTTTGGATCCTAGCTCGTTCGGCACCTAGGGAAAACTAACAAACATGTACATGTTTGAAAACTAAACACCCAGGGAAATACAGGATGGGCTGACTTGTGTGGCTCTCACCTGGTTATTTTACCCAAAATATCTTGCACACTTCAAACTGTGTAAAAAAGCACACATTTTACTCACATTTCTGTGATGCAAAGGTCTGGAATCTGCTGGAAGTTACAAACTTACACCTACCCAGCATTCCTCCACGTCTCCCGATAAAAATGGTGCCTCATTTGTGTGGGTAGGCCTAGTGCCCGCGACAGGAAACGGCCCAAAATGTAACATAAACACATCATATTTTTCCACAAAGAACTGACCCTTTTTTCGCAGTGTGCCAAGCTGTGGATTTTGAATCCCAGCTCATTCGGCACCTAGGGAAACATAATAAACATGTAACATTTTTTTAAACTAGAGACCCACGGGAATCCAGGAAGGGGTGACTTGTGTGGCTTGCTCCAGGTTCTGTTACCCAGAATTGCTTGCAAGCCTCAAAGTTTGTAAAACAAACCCCATATTTTCCTCCCATTTCTGTGAGGACAAGTTCTGGAATCTGAGGGTAGGAACAAACTTCCATGCACCCAGCATCACCCCAAGTTTCCCGATAAAAATGGTACCTCACTTCTGTAGCTAGGTCTAGTGCACACGACAGGAAACGGCCCAAAATGCAACATTGGCACATCACATTTTTCCAGTGAAACGGACCCTTTTTTCGCAGTATACCTAGCTGTGGATTTTGGATCCTATCTCATCCAGTAGCTAGGGAAACCTAAGAAACAAGTACATTTTAAAAGTAATTAAAAGGTAGTGGTTGAAGATTAGGAAAGATGGCGCCACTCAGGAGATTATCATATATGTGTGTCGGTATGGTCTAGATTAATACCGGTGCTGTAGGGTGAGGGACACCACTAGTCCCCTTAAGATTTGCCAGCCGTAGCCAGCAGCAACAAAAATGATTGTCCCCAGCACACGTAAACACTGTTTCATGAACAATGATAATTTATAAATTTTAACATAAACTTACCACACATGACCTTCATTTTAACAAATTCATTTTCATAAATTTTAGATCACTGTCAAGCAAGACAGAGGTATTTAATTTTACACAAAATTTTTTTTTTCCTCTGCACGTTTATCACTCAGTCTTGGGTTTAGGGTCGACGATGTCCAGACTTGGCTTCACCTTTTGTTGCACCATCCAAGATCCTTTCACTTATACACAGTCCCACTTTGCAAACGTGTCTCGGTGTAAATCACAAACTCAGGCCACTAATTTTTGGGATTCTCTCTTCCGTCGCTAGCTCAGCTTCTTTGGGGCACTCTGCCCAAACTGTTAATTTGGTTTATTTGGCCTACCACGGATTCTCCGCCATTTTGCCTGTGGTTGTTTTTGAGCACATTACTATGGTACAAGCTTGATGTACACCTGTAATATTGTAAGGTGGTACATTGTTTGTTTTGTTTACTTTATACAGCCTTGATAAAGTCGCGGGAGATTGCTCATTAGCGATGAAACACGTGTTGGCTGTGGCTGTCAGGTTGCCAGAAGAACGTGGAAATAAAAAAGGAAAAAACAAAGAAAGAAAAACACCATTCTTTATCTTACTGTTTTCTACTACTGCTTACTAAATGCTATGATATTATTGTTCATGAAACAGTGTTTACGTGTGCTGGGAGCAATCATTTAAGTACATTTTAAAAGCTAGACACCCAGGGGAATCCAAGAGGAGTTGACTTGTGTGGCTCGCACCAGGTTTTGTTGCCCAAAATCCCTTGCAAACCTTAAACTTGGTCAAAAAAACACATTTTTCTCACATTTCTGTGATGGAGAGTTTTGGAAGCAGTGGGGAGTAACAAACTTCCACCCACCCAGCATCCCCTAAGTCATACAATAAAAATTGTGCTTCACTTGTGTGGGTAGGCCTGGTAACCATGACAGGAGACTGCCCAGAACGCGACGTGGGCAGATCACATTTTTCCAGTGCAATCGAACCCATTTATCGCAATGTGCCTAGCAGTGGATTTTAGACCCTAGCTCAGCCAGCACCTAGGGAAACCTAGAAAACCTGTACATTTTTAAATACTAGACTCCCGGGGGAATCCAAGATGGGGTGAGTTGTGTGGCTCTTGCCAGGTTCTGTTACCCAGATCCCTTGCAAACCTCAAACTTTGTTTAAAAAAGCACATTTTCCGTATATTTCTATGTAGGAAAGTCCTGGAATCTGCAGGGAGCCACAACTTTCCATGCACCCAGCATTCCTCCAAGTCTCCCAATAAAAATGGTACCTCACTTGTGTGGGTAGGCCTTGTGCCTGCAACAGGAAACGGCCCAAAACGCAACGTGGGCACATCACATTTTCCCCGTGACAACTAACCCTCTTTTTGCAATATGCCTACATGTGGTTTTTGGATCCTACCTCAGCCAGCACATAGGGAAAATTAGCAAACCAGTAAATTTGTTTAAATTAGACATCCAGGGAAATCCTGAATGGAGTGACTTCTGTGGCTCGCACCAGTTTCTGTTACCCAGAATCCCTTGCAAGCCTCTAAATTTGTTTTAAAAAAAATACATTTTCCTCACATTTCTGTGATGGAAAGTTCTGGATTCTGTGGGGATCCACAAACTTCCACCAATCCAGCAATCCCCCAAGTCTCCTGACAAAAATTATATCTCATTTGTGTGGGTAGGTTTAGTGCCATGTGACAGGAAACGGCCAAAAACGCACTGTGGGCAAATCACATTTTTCCTGTGAAAAAGGACCCTTTCTTTGCAATGTACTTAGCTGTGGATTTTGGACCCTAGCTCAGCCGGAATGTAGGTAAACCTAGCAAACGTGTACAATTTTGAAAACTAGACACCCAGGGGAATCCAGACGTGGTGACTTGTGTGGCTCTTGCAATGTTCTGTCACCCAGAATCCCTTGCAAACCTCAAACTTTGTTAAAAAACACATTTTCCTCATATTTCTGTGTGGTAATGTCCTGGAATCTGCAGGGATCCACAAATTTCCATGCACCCAGCATTCCCGCAATTCTCTCAATAAAAATGGTACCACACTTGTGTGGGCAGGCCTAGTGACCACGACAGTAAATGTCCCAAAACGCAAAGTGGGCACATCACACTTTTCCTGTGCAAACTGACCCTTTTGTTACAATGTGCCTAGCTGTGGATTTTGGACCCTAGCTCATCCTGCACTTAGGGAACCCTAGTAAACAAATACATTTCTGAATACTAGATATCTAGGGGAATCCAGGAAGGGGTGATTAGTGTGGATCGCACCAGGTTCTGTTACCCAGAATCCCTTGCAAGCCTCAAAGCTTGTCAAAAAAAACAAATTTTTCTCAGATTTCTGTGATGGGATGTACTGGAATCTGTGGGGAGCCACAAACTTCCATGCACCCAGCATTCCCCTAAGTGTCCTGATAAAAACGGTACCTCAATTGTGTGGGTAGGTCTAGTGCTCACGACGGGAAACGGATCAAAACGCAACGTTGGCACAGTAATTTTTTTCCGCAAAAACTGACCCTTTTTTCACAGTGTGCCTAGCTGTGGATTTTGGATACTTGCTCATTTGGCACCTAGGGAAACCTAATAAACGTGTACATTTTTTAAAACTAGAGACCCACGGGAATCCAGGAAGTGGTGACTTGTGTGGCTTGCACCAGGTTCTGCTACACAGAATACCTTGCAAACCTCAAACTTTGTAAAAAAAAAAAAACATTTTCCTAACATTAATGTGATGAAAAGTTCTGGAATCTGTGAGGAGCAACAAATGTCCACCCAATCAGCATTCCCCAAGTCTCCTATTTAAAATGTTGCCTCACTTGTGTGGGTAGGCCTAGTGCCAGTGACAGGAAAGGGCCCAAAACGTAATTTGTGCACATCACATTTTACCAGTGAAAACGAACCCTTGTGCTTAGCTGTGGATTTTGGACCGTAGCTCACTTAGAACCTGAGGAAACCCAGGAATCCTGTACATTTTTTTAAATTAGACATCTTAGAGAATCCAGGATGGGGTGACTAGTATGGCTTGCACCAGGTTCTGTTAGCCAGAATCCCTTGCAAGCCCCAAAGTTTGTAAAAAACAAAACCTTTTCCTCATATTTCTGTGATGGGAAGTTCTGGAATCTGTGGGGAGCCAGAAACTTCCACCCACCCATCATTCCCCAAGTCTCCAGATGAAAATGGTACCTCACATGTGTGGGTAGGCCTAGTGTCCACAGCAGGAAATGGCCCAAAATGCAATGTGGGCACCTCACATTTTTCCTGTTTAAACAGACACTTTTGTCGCAATGTGCTTAACTGTGAATTTTGGACCCTAGCTCAGGGGGCACTTATGGAAACCTAGCAAACCTGAACATTTTTTAGAGCTAGACATCCTAGGAAATCCAGGATGGGGTGACTTGTGTGGCTCTCACCAGGGTCTGTTACCCAGAATCCCTTTCAAGCCTCAATTTTTGTAAACGAAAACCTAATTTTTCTCGCATTTCTGTAATGGAAATCCTGGATTCTATGAGGAGCCACAAACTTCCACCAATACAGCAAACTCCCAATTCTCCTGACAAAAAATGATATCTCACTTGTGTGGGTAGGTCTAGTGCCTGCGACAGGAAGCGGCCCAAAACGCACTGTGGGCATATCACATTTTTCCTGTGAAAAAGGACCCTTTTTTTTTAAAGTGCTTAGCTGTGGATTTTGGACCATAGCTCAGCCGGCATGTAGATAAACCTAGCAAACCTGTACAATTTTGAAAACTAGACACCCAGGGAAATCCAGAACATGGTGACTTGTGTGGCTCTTTCCAGGTTCTGTTACCCAGAATCCCTTGCAAACCTCAAACTTTGTTAAAAAAAACATTTTCCTCATATTTGTGTGTGGGAAAGTCCACGAATCTGCAGGGATCCACAAATTTCCATGCACCCAGCATTCCCCCAAGTCTCCCGGTGAAAATTGTACCTCACTTGTATGGTTAGGTCTAGTGTCCACAACAGAAAATGGCCCAAAATGCAATGTGGGCACATCACACCTTTCCTGTGAAGACTGACCATTTTTTTGCAATGTGCCTAGCTGTGGATTTTGGACTCTAGCTCAGCCGGCACCTAGGGAAACCTAGCAAACATATACATTTCTGAATACTAGATACTCAGGGGAAATCCAGGAAGGGGTGACTAGTGTGGCTCGCACCAGATTCTGCTACGCAGAATCCCTTGCAAGCCTCAAACTTTGTAAAAAGAAACACCTTTTTCTCACAGTTCTGTGATGGGAAGTTCTGGAATCACAAACTTCCATGCACCCAGCATTCCCCCAAGTTTACCGATAAAAATGGTACCTCACTTGTGTAGCTAGGTCTAGTGCACACGACAGGAAACGGCCCAAAATGCTACATTGGCACATCACAATTTACCCGTGAAAACTGACCTTTTTTTCGCAGTGTGCTTAGCTGTGGATTTTGGATCTTATCTCATCCGGCACCTAGGGAAACCTAAGAAACATGTACATTTTAAAATCTATACACCCAGGGTAATCGAGGAATAGGTTACTTGTGTGGCTCGCAACAGGTTTTGTTCCCAGTATCCCGTGCAAACCTCAAACTTTGTCAAAGAACACATTTTCCTCACATTTCTGTGATCGAAAGTCCTGGAATCTATGGGGAGCAACAAACTTCCACCCACCCCGCATTCCCCAAAGTCTTCCAATAAAGATGGTGCTTCACTTGTGTGGGTAGGTCTAGTGCCCATGACAGGAAACTGCCCAAAACGCAACATGGGCAGATCACATTTTTCCTTTGAAAACGGACCCTTTTTTCGCAATGTGCCTAGCTGTGGATTTTGGACCCTAGCTCAGGGGGCACTTACGGAAATCTAGAAAACAATGTACATTTTTAAAAACTAGACACCTGAGGGAATCGAAGATGGGGTGACTTGTGTGGCTCTTGCCAGGTTGTGTTACTCAGAATCCCTTGCAAACTTTGTTAAAAAAAACACAATTTCCGTACATTTCTATGTGGGAAAGTCCTGGAATCTGCAGGGAGTCACAACTTTCCATGCACCCAGACTTTCTCCAAATCTCCCAATAAAAATGATACCTCGCTTGTGTAGGTAGGCCTAGTGCCTGCAACAGGAAACTGCCCAAAACGCAACCTGGGCACATCACATTTTCCCCGTGAAAAAGGTCCCTTTTTTTGCAATATGCCTACCTGTGGATTTTGGACCCTAGCTCAGCCAGCATCTAGGGAAAATTAGAAAACCAGTACATTTTGGACAATTAGACACCCAGGGGAATTCAGGAAGGGGTGAGTTGTGTGGCTCTTACCAGCTTCTGTTACCCAGAGTCCCTTTAAAACCTCAAACTTTGTAAAAAAAAAACCACATTTTCATCACATTTCTGTGATGGAAAGTTCTGGAATCTGTGGGGAGTGCGAGAAAGTGCCCTTTTTCTGCAAGGTTACCCCACTTTTTGCTGAATTGATGATGTACGTTGACTGAGTGTGCCTTGGGCTCCCGCTAATCAGGTACCCATGGCCTATGTCCTTTCCCTAAAACTGCATTGAAACCTAAACCCAATTGGCATCTCTGGCCACAGGTCAACCGCTGGTAAATGGTACCACGGGTACCCAGGGCACTGTCACCATAAAAGGCCTCTAAGGGCTGCAGCACTTATTTTGCCACCCTTTGGTCCCTGCCTTTTACCTACCTGTAATTCCCCTAAATCTAGTATTTAGGGGCACCACTGAACCTTGCTTTCTCAGACAAAAAGAAACCACAAGAAGAAGAAGAAGAAGAATGACCAAACAGCTGTCCAGCAGCTAACAAGATGAAGACGTCCACTGACTTGGTCCCAGCCCTACCGGTCTGTCTCCATCTCGAACCTGCTCCTGCGAAATCCCGGGGTGTCCTGCAGCCAGCAACCTCGAAAACCCCAGAGGACCTGCCTGCCTTCAACTACAAAGACTTTGTCTCCCCTGATTTGTTCATCTGCAACCTCTGGCCTTGGCTGGAAACAGTGAATCCGCACCACTTTGCGCCCACCGTCCACGGCCCGAGCTCGAGTGGGCAAACACCACAAGGAGATCACCCCGGCAATTCTGACCCAAGATACAGTGACCCCTGACCTGCCTCAAGCCTCCAGCCAACGCCTGCAGTCTAAATCCAGATGGCCCCCCAACCGCGACCAGGACCTGGTCTGACGATCCGACCCCAAAAGGCACCCCTGCACCTGACGCCCCACGGCCTTGTGTCCCCAAACCAACGATACCTAACCAACCCGTAACTTCCCAACATACCTCTCGAAGTGGTGGTCGCGCCCAGAAGACCTTCGTCCCCAAGTCTGCAGTGTCTTTGCAAACCAAAGGTTCTCCATTGAAAACAACAGGGCATCCAACGTCGAAACAGCACCCTGCACCCGGCCTCCCTTGTGCCGCTGAGGGTGCACCTTTGGTGCTAATTTGTTTCCCTATTTGCCCTGAGCTAAAGTCCAAGAGCTTTGCTCCCACAACCCAGTGGCCTGCTTGCCAGCAGCCACCAACCGGAGGTCCCCTATCCCCTGTTGGATAACATTGGGCCTCAGCACTCTGCACCCGGATGCCCTAATGCCCCTTAGGGTGTAACAAGAGTGCATTCTTTCTAAGTGTGGAGTTTGAGAAACTAAAGAAATTATTTAAAAATGCATAATCTAACAAAAACGATTTTACTTACCTGTTTTCAGGAAATGTCCCAGAGTAGAATCTAGGTATATTACTCTTTGTTAGCCTAGTAATCTCAAAAGTTACTTACCTGCTATTTTACTAAAAAGCCTATTCAAGTCTATGTACTGCATTTACTAAGTATTGCATTTCTATGCATCCATACTGTAAATCAAATCAAAGTGCATATACAAATATCATCCAAACTGTATTTCAATTGCATTACTACTGTAAAGTACTTATTGCTTACCTGTGCCAGGCTTGCTTGGTTCTAGAATATAAAATACATTAAATAATATTTTTATACAAAAACAATTGGTCTGAAGTTCACTCTTTGAGTGTGTGAATTAATTTCCTGACTGTGTACAACAAATGCTTAACACTGTCCTCTGATACTGCCTTACTGCTCAACCACACTACCACAAATAGAGACTAAGGTTCTATCTAACTTTACCTCTGCCTACCTTTGGGGATCCACTGGACTCTTTGCACACTTTGGTATAGTATATACATAGCCAGCTTCCTACAGGTAGCCACAAATGTCCACCCACCCATCATTCCCCCACGTTTCCCGAGAAAAATGGTACCTCACTTGTGTGGGTAGGTCTAGTGCCTACGACAGGAAACAGCCCAAAACGCAATGTTGGCACATCACATTTTTCCTGTGAAAACAGACCCTTTTCCCACAGTGTGCCTAGCTGTTGATTTTCGATCCTAGCTTATTCGGCACCTAGAGAAACCTAACAAACATGTACATTTGTTAAAAATTAGACACCCAGGGAAATCCAGAATGGGGTGACTTGTGTGGCTCTCACCAGGTTCTGTTACCCAGAATACCTTGCAAACCTCAAACTGTGTAAAAAAATATTACTTACATTTCTGTGATGGAAAGTTCTGGAATCTGCAAGGTGCCACAAACTTACACCTACTCAGGGTTTCTCCACGTCTCCCGATAAAAATGGTGCCTCACTTGTGTGGGTAGGCCTAGTGCCCACGGCAGGAAACGGTCCAAAATACAACGTAGACACATCACATTTTTCAACAGAAAACTTACCCTTTTTTCGCAGTGTGCCTAGCTGTGGATTTTGAAGCCTAGCTCTGCCGGCACCTACGGAAACTTAACAAACATGTACATTTGTGTAACTAGACACCCAGGGCAATCCAGGATGGGATGACTTGTGAGGCTCTCGCCAGATTCCTTTACCCAGAATCCCTTGTGTGGGAAGTTGGCCTGGTATATGCTGTCCACTAGTTATAGTGGGCACCTTGCACCAGTCCAAACAACCCCTTATTGAAGATAGGTTAAAGACAACCTTTATTGAAAACTATCCTAGTGGTAGCTATGGAGAGCAGCCTTCAGGCTAAGTCTTGAAGGAATGTAAAGCAGCTTGTTTTACCAGTCTATAATCTCTTGAATGGCTAAATGAAAGGCAACTACTCCAGGTATATATATAAAATATATGTATTCATTACTAAACACACCCTACTAGTCTCTTTATGAGGCTATAGGTCAAAACACATAAGTTACACTTCAAATATTACAGTAAAATAGCACAAATATACGTTAGGCCCTAGGGACGAGCCAAACCATATACTAAAATAGTGGTATAAGAACCATGACTTAACTAGACACAAGGCCCAGAGCCTGTAGAATCGCTGGGACCCCAAGGAACTTCCCAAGGTAGTGACACAGGGGACCCACGGGGGCCGTGTGCAGTGTGAGAACACAGCCGCGAGCTCCTGTTAGCTTCTATGGGGAAAGTCGCGGTTAGATTTTTAAAGATTAGGGACACTTAGAGATGGACTAGGACCAAACCCTTTTGGACTTAGACAGTTCTAGGGTCAACACCCACAGGAGCACTGGAGTACTCGAGTTACCTCACACAGGGAAGCCGGGTGCATATGTGTCAAATGGTGTCGGGTCGCGTTGTCGTTTTCAATGGAAGCTGGCGAAGAAGTGCTGCTGCCGGGAAGATGCGAAGTGTCCAAAGAGATCCAAGCCTGGATGAAAGATGTGAAGAACCCGAAAGCAGCGGGGACAGAGTCTGGGTCACTTGCCAGTGACCAGGGGCACGATAGACGAATGCCCGCCGATGTCGGGTGTTTCAGGTGAAGAAGGTGAAGCTTGACTCTTCGGCCACGAGGACCAGGAGGCGTCGAGGATGACCCGGAGCTGGATTTAAGCTGTCCCACAAAGAATGTCGAGTGCTGCAGTGTCGGTGCCCAGATGTACCCAACAAGCCTTGGCAACAGTAACCCACGCAGAAAGGAGAAAGATGCTTCGGTGCAGACCAGCAAGGTCTGAGGGACTCACCACATGGTGGGGAGTCAGGGCACGTCTGGAGCAACCAGGGAAGCCCAAGGAAAATCAGAGTTGCCCTCGCAGGGACCCACCAGTCGACGGACCAATGATAGCAAAGGATCCTCAAACGGAAATGCAAGAAGCGGGCTCAGGGAACACTCGTGGAGTGTAGGCCCACAATCTTTGGTGCAGATGGTGCTCGGGGCTTGGGCTATAAGTAACCCAAAGCACAACTTCAGGAGACATCGAGAAGTCAATGCACATGCAAATGTGCACGGTGTCCAGGGGTTCCGGTTCCACGTCACTCACAAGGGCAGGCGGGTCTCAGCTTTGCTGGGGACTCGGGTTGGCCTCTGAGAAGTCTGGAAATGCTCTTCCTGGGCTGCAGATACTTCGGAGTCTGTCGGGAGCTTCGGAGATGCAGACTGGCAATTGCTTTGTTGGTGCCTGGCAAGCAGGGGAGTCATTCCTTGACCCCAAGGGAGATTTCTTCAGTCCTCTAGTCTTGAGGAGAGCGTTGAAGTTCCAGGATTCAGTTGCAGAGTTTTGTCCAGGGATATCTAAAGTCCTGTTGCCAGGGGTTCCTTACTTGTACCTAAGAAAGGGGTTGGACTAACTCAGGGGACCCACCTATGGGAGGGTTTGGAAAGAGGGGTGGCTACACCCATTTCCTTTGTCCAGTTTCACGCCGGAGCAGGGGCTGGTAGCCTCTGCAACCGGTTTGTACTGGACTATGCACAGAGACACCAAATGTGCCCCCAGTGCAGACTTCAAAGCACTTTTGGAGTGCTCCCACCCAGCCCCAATACACTAAAGCCTGTCTGGGAGGTGGTTACACCTCCCTGTGACATGAAACCTATTGTCCAGGCCTCCCCTGCTGGAGTATCGGTCAGCAGCAGGAGGCCAGACTCGTGTCTGTGGCTGCAGCATCCATTTTGTGATGCCAGGGCTCTTTTAAGTTGGTACCGGCTATACCGGTGTTGTCATGTCTCTCCCTCTAGAAAGGTGGGATCATACTCCCACACCAGTTACTGGTGTGGGGGTATGATTCCAAGGTGTTTGACACCAAACATGATATGTTTCCATGCAGCCAGTCCAAAGTTAGCCTTTACCGTTGGGTTATAATGCACTTAAGAGTTTATGGTCAGGCTGCACTATTGACAACCCCGGAGGATGGATTCCGAAGGCTGCAAAGGGGCTCAGCTCATGCCTGGGCACCCTCTCACATATAACCAAGCACCCTGCCTTCAGGATTGATAAGGTCTGCCATAGGGGTGACTGATAGGTTTCTATGTGCCATGCTAGATGAGATATAGTGAACCTATATCTCAGTAAGGGGTGCATGCACGACCTTACCCAGGCTGCAGTAGAAGACCTGTGGTGTCATTTTGGAAGGCTTCCCAGGGGTGGCATAATACATGCTTCAGCCCCTGGTAGGCCTCTGGGGTACCTATGCCCTGGGTGCATAGTATACCATATACAAGGGACTTTTAAGGGAACCCCAGAATCCAATCTGTGGTGTACCTAAGGTACTAGGAATCAATTTAGAGAGGAAGCAGCTAGGCTGGAGACCTGAATAGCAGGTTCCCAGCCAGGATAAAGTCGAAAAACAGTGAAACATCAGCAAAAAGTGGGGGTAACCATAAGAGGCAGATCCTACTCTCGTACACCTTGGAAACCTCAAACTTTGTAAAAAAAGCTCATTTTCCTCACATTTTTGTGATTGAAAGTTCTGGAAACTGTGGGGAGCCACAAACGTCCACCCACCCAGAATTCCCTCTAGTTTCCCAATAAAAACGGTACCTCACTTGTGTAGGTAGGTCTAGTGCTCACAACAGGAAATGGACCAAAACGCAACATTGGCACATCACATTTTTCCAGTGAAAACAGACCCTTTTTGTGGATTTTGGATCCTAGCTCATCCTGCACCTAGAGAAACCTAAGAAACATGTAATTTTTTTAAATTTAGATGCCCAGGGAATCCAGGAAGGGGTGACTTGTGTCACTCGCACCAGGTTCTGTTATCCAGAATTCCTTGCAAACCTCAAACTTTGTCAAAAAAACACTTTTAGTCAGAAGCTGCCTTGTTCCCTTATTTCTTGGTCAACCCCTCTCCTCTGTCGGCCAGACGGTATGGCCTTGAGCCCTGCTAGTAGGTTTGCATCTGGTCCGACTTTCTTCATGTAAATAGCGCACTGTCCTGTACTGTTGCTCTAATGCCTGGCTGCGTGCTCTTTCTCTCTCGAGCGTCCGCTCATGCCTCTTTTCCTAGTGCCATCTGGCCTGTCTCTTTTGCTCTGAGCTACACGCTGTTTTCCTTGACTTGGCTTCACCTTCAAATTCATTCCCCGTTCCCCCAATTCTTCCTTGGCTACCAGGACAATCCCAGTAGCCCCACCCTCGCCATCAGTTCTCGGGGACTGGAGCTCCCTTTATCTCTCGAGCTTTCTGAGTTGCTACCGAGAATCACCACAAACTTTCCTGACACTCGTTTACGCCTGCCTGAACCAGTGAGAGTATGTGCTTTACCTGCCTTTGAGGTGTCATGTGTTGAGATTTGTGGATGGGGAGTCGAGCTTCTGGGGACCTTCTCTAGGGCTTTGCTGGAGGCATCTGGGCCCTCTTGCTTTTGGTTTTCTTAGGCTGAGACCTAACTGTCCTTTTTTCGGTGGGGGGGGCTTGCGGCTTCTACTATTACTGGATTTGAATATCCTAATGCACGGGGAACTGGTGTGAGTACATCCAGCCCTGCATATGGTGGGGGAGATGCCGATGCCTTGTTTGCTAATGGCATTGCGGGGCGATCGGTTTCGACTTCTTCAAAGATTGCCCATAATTCTAATATTGACTCTCTTTGACCTGCATATTTAGTTTTTTATATGTGTTGTAGTATGTTCATTTGTATTTATTTGCGTCAAATGTTCCCTCCTCGGGTCAGGGAAATGTGTGTGCCTTTGTGTGTAAGTGCCACTCTTGGCAAAAGTTATGAATTCTCTTTATCTGTTTGTGGAACCTAGTTTCCCTATGCTTCAATGGGGAATCCATGACAATTTCAGTAACTTGGATAAAATATAACTTAAATAACATTTTGGGCTTTTGTTTGTCTACTCGTAGGGGCAATCGTATGTGGTGCAATCAAAAAATTACATACTAGGGGCTCAGCGCTTTTACAATAATGCATCAAACAATTTGACTGAACATTTCAATAAACACAAGATAAAAATGCTTATGTAGTATTACAACATAGGGCGAATGTGCGATATATTAGAACAGCATCTGCGCAATCTCAGTTTTTGCATAGAGGAGTTTGCAATTAATAATGGACACAACATCCTCACACACACACAATACAGTCCAATAATAGTTGACAAAAAAAATTACTTTATCAAAAAAATTAGTACGCTCTCAGCATAGAGTGTCCTTTAAACAGAGAAGGTTTGCATGAAACATGCTCCTAAAATGTGAGTTGGATAGTATGCCAATATCCCATCCTAGACAAAGGTGGTCATCACAGAAACAATATTGTAATAACTCTGGAGTAACCAGCCCCTCTTGGCCACACACAAGTTATGCCCAGTTTCCTGGGTCCAGGTTTTCCTGTATGTCCGAATTCCACCCTGTTAAAAGCCCAGGTTCCAAGGTGGATGCACCTCCCACACCTCTTCCAACTACTAAAGGTATTAATAAACCTGTTAGCACTTAGGCTGCAGTCAGGTTTGAGGACCCAATGAGCTCCTATGCTGGCTCGCCAAAATGTTGCTTGAGTTCAAAATCCCTTAAAAGCAGAAGACAGGAGGTGGGCAAAACAGGAACAGCTTGTTTAAATAAATATTATGGCCAGGAGAACAGTTACAGGCACAGGGTCTGAGGACTGTCTCAATCAACAATCAATATGTATCTTTTTTATATACAAACATTTTAGGTTGTAAAATGTTTCTGGTGTACCATATATGATGAGTAATGTTGTTTGATGCTTTGGAGTCATAAATTAATGGTTACCAAAGTGGGTTTCAACCTCGTGTGGACACAATGTGGCTAGCGGTGAACGTGTCCAGATGTCCGGCATGGTTGAGCACGTGATCACTACGTGTGCTAGGTCCTGATTGGCTTTGTGCTCCTAACTCAAATGGTATCTGACTTTTATGGCCTCCAGCCATGTGTGCTTTATTGGGGAAATCTCCCTTGACCCTTTGTAATGTCGCAGCGCCTATCTGTGGGATTGATCAAGAGTTTCCTACCTGAGCGCTCACCTGCCAGCTACGCACCCTCCCACCTGTGACCTATCAATCAGTAATCCCAGGCCTTAGTCTAAAGGCCTGCTTGACTACATATTTGCAAGTCGAGGTTGATTTAGTGTTCATGACGGAGGATTCTGCTAATAAGGCAGAGATTTTATTTTCACCCATAAATGCATTTTTTTCCATATTTACATTGTGATGAAAAGGTTTGATATGTACCTCTTATTTTTTAACAACATTATTTATACATTTATAAAACAGTACATAGTCACAGTCAGGAATTGTAGAGTGCTGCAAATCACCCGTGAGGGTCTCAAGGCACTGCAGTTGTTTATTCAAACAGCCAGGTCTTGAGTACTTTCCTGAATTTCCTGCACAATGGAGTGGTTCTAAGGTACAGGGGAAGGTCATTCCATGCTTTGGCTGCAAGGTGGGTGAAGGAGCGTCCTCCACTGTTGCTTTGGCGCATCCTGGGGGTGTCTGCGAGGCAGAGATAGGCAGAACGCATGTGTATGGTTGGTTGGTGGTAGGTCATTCATTTGTTGATGTATGCAGGGCTTTGTGTGCATGGGTCAATATCTTGAACTGGCATCTCTTCTGGACTGGGAGCCAGTGTAGCTTCTCGGGGTGCGGTGTGATGTGGGTCCATCTGGGGAGGTCAAGGATGAGTCTGGCAGCAGAGTTTTGTATTATCTGTAGTCTCTTCAGGAGGCATGCAGTGATTCCTACGTAGAGCGTGTTTCCATAGTCCAGTCTGCTGGTGACGAGGGCCTGCGTGACGGTCATTCTGGTATTGATTTGCAGCCACCTGAAGATGTTGCAGAGCATGCGTAGGGTGTGGAAGCAGACGGATGAGGCCATGTTTATCTGTTTCTTCATAGACAACTTGCTGTCCAGAATGACTCTGAGGTTTCAGGCGTGGTTTATGGGGTGGGAGGATGAGTCAAGTTCAGTGGCCAACACGCATTGTTCCATGGCGAGGTATTGTTCCCAAAGATGATGACTTCCATTTTGTCCATGTTTAGCTTCAGACATTTGTCCTTCATCCATTCGGCAACGTTCATCATACATCTGTGGACGTTGGCTCTGGTGGTGAAGGGGTCTTCTGACAAAGAGATGATCAGCTGGGTGTCGACGACGTGTTTAGAGATACACAGCACTGGCAGCACCAACAAAGGTGCAAAACTAAAGCCTGACACCGAATTAAGTGTTATCATGCACTGCATTTACTATAATGCATCGGGGCAAACTGAATGCTGGAATGTGAGGCAGTGTGTGCCCACCTAACTCCTGTTTGAAAAGGCTCCCTTGAGCTAATGAGCTGATGAGCTCTGGTTGATGCACTTGCGCCCAGCGAGTGGTACAGAGACCTGAGAAGACTTTGGGCAGCATTTCCAGCACCCCCAAAAATAATGTGTAGCTCTCCACTGAAGAAGGACAACTATCCTGAAACACGTGTCTATAGAATTAAGTGTTATCATGCACTGCATGTCTGACAACACCTTCCACCTTTTGACTTCGGGACACGCCATTACGTGACTTCGCATGTATTTCAGGTCACCAAATACCTCTGTTACATCAATATTTACCACATACAGTAGTCGTGTGTTCTTCTTTCCCTTACTAAAAAATTTCTCGCTAAAGCACTTCCCTTTGACATGAAATGTTTTGTGCTTCTCATCTAGACCACTCACAAATATAACAGCCTTGAAGAAGTCCCGTTGGGACGAAATGCACCGCGTCGGCTATGAATTTGTGTTGTGCTTTTAACAAAAGAAATCCGAAAAAAGAATAAAAGAATAAAAGAAGGATACATTTCTAGCAAACCAAAGTCTTATCTGATTCATTTGGGAGACATTACGTTGATTTTCAATCATTGACTGTTATACATTACTGCATATCTCTGTATTTGATCATAGTTGTGTGCTGAGCCAGTTTGTACCTTGTGTTTTTGGCTTTCCCAATTAGTGGGGACATAGGAAGGTCCCGTTCCCGGCTCCTTGCACCACACTTTCGCAATAACTATCACCAACTTGACTGACAGGAGCAGGCCTTGAGCGCCCTGACCTTCTGTTCTTTGCTTCATTGCATTTACTATGATGCATCGGGGCAAACTTAGTGCTGGGATGTGAGGCAGTGGGCGCCCACCCTCCGCCTGTTTGAAAAGGCTCCTTTGAGCTAATGAGCTGACGAACTCTGGTTGATTCACCTGCGCCCAGCGAGTGCTACAGAGACCTTGAAGACTTTGGGCAGCATTTCCAGCACCCCCAAAAAGAATGTGTTGCTCTCTACTAAAGAAGGACAACTATCCTGAAACATGTGTCTAGAGATACACAGCACTGGCTGCACCAACAAGGGTGAAAAACTAAAGCCTGCCAGCTAATTAAGTGTTATCATGCACTGCATTTACTATGATGCATCGGGGCAAAGTGAGTGCTGGGATGTGAGGCAGTGTGCGCCCATCCTCCCCCGGCGTAGGAGAAGATGTTGAGTCCATGCGATCTGATAGTGTCGGCCAGGAAGGTCATTTATGTTTTGAAGAGGGTGTGGCTGAGGGACGATCCTTGGGGGACAACGCAGATGATCTTCTTGGGTTCCAAGGTAAACGGTGGGAGGTGGATCCTCTGGGTCCTACTGGTGAGCCATGAGGTAATTCACTTGAAGGCGTCTCCCTGGATTCCAATGTGGTGGAGTCTGTTGATTAGGACGTGATGGAAGGCGGTGTTGAAAGCTGCTGACAGGTCCAGGAGATGAGGGCTGCTGTTTTGCCGTGGTCCAGGAGGGCCCTGATGTCATGTGTGGCTGCGATTAGGGCTGTCTCAGTGCTGTGGTTGGCTTCGTATCAGGATTGAGAGGGGTCCAGGAGGTTATTGTGTTCCAGGTGTTGGTGAGTTACTGGTTGATTGCTTTTTTAAGAACCTTTGCTGGAAAGGGGAGTAGGGAGATGGGCCAGTAGATCTTCGGATCTGGTGGGTCAGCGGATGGTTTCTTCAGGGGGTTCTCACTTCAGCGTGTTTCCATTACTCAGTGAAGGTGGCCGAGGTGATGGAGGCATACAGGACTTTTTTGGTCACATAGTTGAAGATGTGGTGGGGACAGGGGTCCATGGATGCTCCTGAGTGTACCGAGTTCATGTTGGAGATTGTGGCCTTATTTGTGACAGGGTCGCATCGGGTGAGCAGGTTTTCTGGGTTTGTGGAAGTGGAAGTGAGCAGGCTGATGCTGTTGGTGGCGGGTTTGGGGTTCAAAGTTTTCATAGATGGCTGAGATCTTGTCATGGAAGAAGTTCGCCAGGGTGTCACACAGTTCTTGGGAGGGGGTGTGTTAGACCTGGCATTTCATGGCGTGATTACCCCAGACTTTTTGCCTCTACCTCCTCTATTTTTAACTAACTTAGATGCTTTGGACACTTTGCCACTGCTAATCAGTGCCTGTATAAAGTAATGGTAATTGGTTGTACATGATTGGTATGTTTGCCTTACTAGTAAAGACCCTTGTAAAGTGCACTGTGTGTGCCAGGGCTGGTAATGTAAATGCTACTAGTGGGCCTGCAGCACTATTTGTGCCAACCACACAAGTAAAAAGGGAACTCAGGTCTTCCATTGCAGGGCCTGCGCGCAGTTTGTTAAACTGCCATGTTGTTCTGTCAAGTGCACTCACTTGCCAGACCTTACCCTTCCCTTTCTGTGCACATCAGACAACCCTATAGTAGATCTAGGGTACCCCCTGGACAGGGTGTAGTGCCTGTGAAAGGTAGGACATGTACTAAGGTGTGTGTCATGTCCTGACAGTTAAATAATCTCCATTTCGTTTTTCACTGTTGAAAGGCCATCTTGCCCATAGGACAGAATGGGAAGGCTGTGTAATATGTTTTCCAGCCTATCTTCCCAAAGGCTTAAGATGGAAAGGTGAAGTTTGGTATGCCTGAACTCACAGTATAATAATACATATTTTTATGTAGGTGGTTTTTGCATTGTGTGTTCAGAAGCCACTCTTTTAGAAGTGGCAGCATTTTTGTGCTCTGACATTTCTGTGTGTCTCTGCCTGGCTGTGGATTGACTGTCTGGATTTGAAAGCAATAGGATCTGGGGAATGTCTGGACCCAGGGGAGGAGGTGAGACAGCAACAGGCTGACCTGCATCTGGAGTGTAGGGGGAGGAGAAGCCCCTAGAGATGAAGAGGCCTGGGTTGCTGCTATAAAACAATTGGCTCATCTCCTGCTGAGTGATTGAGATCCAGACCCCCACTAATCAAAGGAAGAAAGGTGTCACTGGCAGAGAGGCACCCAGAACTGATTTGAACAGGGGTCACTGCCCCCTGAAACACAAAAACTTCAAAGCCATTGAGGGGTATAACTATGAGAGCTGAAGCCCCTGAACTTTGGAGAATGGTTTGATCAAGTCTGAAAAAGACTGGAGCTACTTTGTGATCAAGAGGACCTTTGCCAAGGAAGAAACAACTGAAGAGACTTAAGGATAGGACTGACCCTTGCTGTGTGTTCTGGGGCTGGCCTACAGTTTGCTGATTTAACCAAGGAAAGGCTAAAGGGACTTTGCTTTGTGCTGTGTCCCCCTGCTTGAAGGACTTTGCTGTGTGCTGTGTCCTTAAATAACTTATCCCCAAGGGCCCGAGGTGAGCTGGCTCCCTGTTCGGAAACACAGGAACAGTTTCCATGAGAGTCTCAGTGACGCTGTGAGTGCGTGCTTGTTGCAACTGAGACCCTTGTAAGGCGTGCCCTGTGATCATGGGCACCTGGAGTCCAAGCAAGGATCAGCGACGCTGTGTGCGTGTGCTTTGTGCAGCCTGAACACCTTTGTGAGGATTGTCCCGTGATCGTGTGCACCAGAAACCAAGTGAGTCTCATTGGCGCTGTGTGCGGGTACGTTGTGCACCGTGAGACCTTCGTGAGGATTTGCCTTGTTGTCGCGTGCACAGGAATCCAAATGAGTCTCAACGATGCTGTGTGCGGGTGCGTTGTTCACCGTGAGACCTTCATGAGGATTGGCCTTGTTGTCGTGTGCACCGGAATGCAAGTGAGTCTCATCGACGCTGTGTGTGGGTGCGTTGTGCACCGTGAGACCTTCGTGAGGATTTGCCTTGTTATCTTGTGCACCGGAGTAAAGTGAGTCTCAGCGACGCTGTGCGCGTGATCTTCGTGCCGCCTGAGACCTGTGTGTGGAGTGCCCAGTGATACTACACCTGAAGAGTAAGGAAGACTCAGCGACGCTGTATGCATGTGCTTTGTGGCAGCCTGATATCTTCGTAAGGGAAGCAGCCCGGACCAGAAGTCCCGGAGGAACTGAGTTGCCGGCCCGAGCCGCCGTTGCCAATTCACAAAGCTGCATTGGAGACCCAGCCGCTGGACGAGGAGAGGAGAGTGGGTTCGTGCCCCTCAGGTAACGTGTGTCATCTCCTGGGGTGGGGCACGGGCTCAGAGGGAGACGCTCTTATCCTGTCTCTCGTGTTGGCAGTGCGAGCCTCTGCTTCGGCTTGCATAGCGGCCCGTATTGCCAAGGGAGTGGCAGTATGAAATAACTGAGTAGACACCCACAGCGTGAGTACAGCTAGTTTATTCTACTCGAACCGATATCCATCACCCAGAATGACCGTTGGTCCGGGCGCCTGCGATAGAACCTTCACAACGTTCTACCGGCACAGTGGAACAAGAGAATGGGTAGGGGGAGGGCGGAATGGACCATTAGAAATAGAAATAACATTACAACACATCTCCCTTTCATATAATATTTGAAACAACAACTTATACAGTGTAATAAGAACAACAATTATGCCATCTTGTAGTCCCTGTGCCATATTGGTTTTTTGCATTGGTGTCTTAAGAACCTTCCCTCAGAACTGGGAACAACCGGTTCATTGGTTTGTTGGGCCTGCTTCTCAACAGGATCACAGATGTTTGCGCTGTTGTCCTTTGCAATTCTGTCCTGACTCCAAACTTGTCCATCCTCAAGACAGACCACATTTTTGAACACTTTGCTAATTCTTTTCCTTTCAGAAAACTTAGAGCAACTTCAAGGTGTGTGCCTAGGTAATTTCACCCTTACCCAATCTCCTTCTTTCCAGCTCGTCTTCTTGTCTGTAACCTTGGTGTTATACCTATCGATGTAGTGCCCTTGATGACACTCTATTCTTTTCATTATTTCATTTCTATTGACTACACCAACATCATTACCCACCAGCCATAAAGGACTTAATCTGGTACCAGGTTCCCTTCCTTTAAGGGCTTTAAACGGTGTAACTTTTGTTATAGAATGCGGAGTAATTAGGTATGACCAAATCATGTTGTCTAGTTCAGTCTTTATGTCATTACTTCTCATGTTGTGTAATTGGATACAATCCTTGATCATTCTGTTCACCCTTTCCACCAGGCCGTTGGCCCTAGGACAATACAATGCTGAGTATTGATGTTTCACAGAAAAGGTGTGTAAAATCTCCTTCATTAACTCAGAGGTAAATTGGACGCCATTGTCCGTTATCAATACCTTGGGTACTCCCTCCCTCCTAAATACCTCTTGAAGGAACTTGATGACTATGCTGGCGATTACACTCTCAACAACTTTGATTTCAACCCATTTAGAGTGGTAATCAACTAGCGTCAGGATGAATTTTCCATTCAATCCCTTAACATCAATAGGCCCTATGATATCCAATGCCACTTTATTCCATGGTGCGTACGGAACTTCCACAGCTGAAATCATCCCCTTTTTTACATGTTTACTTTTATCACTATATGCACAACTTATACATTGTCTTATATACCTTTCCACCATGGAATCCATACCTGGCCACCAATAGTGTAGTCTGATCTTATTTTTTGTTAAACTACAGCCTAGGTGTCCTTCATGAGCTAACAACACAATTTTCTCTCGTAAATTTTCTGGAGGAACAAGTTATCTCCCTCTATACGCATTATCATTCTGTATACAGAGCTCATCTCTCACCTCCCAGTATCCTCTTATGCTGTTATCTAATTCTGAGCATCCACTAGGCCATCCTTTGGTTACCAAATCCTTCACACTCCTTAATGCGGAACCCCCGCCAACACTTTCCTTCCACTGATCCTCTTGAATACCCTCCATTACCTTTGCCACCACAATCTGTTCCCCAAAAATCTTCTCCAGTGGCTTGTAATGGTAATCTAGATAAGAAGTCCGCTGCATGGTTGCTGGGTATGTAAACAATACGGAAGTTATACCCTTCCAACCCTAGGAACCATCTTGAAATTCTAGGTGTGGTCCTTTCAATATTTTTGACGGAAAAGACATTCACCAGTGGTTTGTGGTCTGTCTTTATGACAAATGGGATACCCCATAAAAACACCCTAAAATGCTTAACAGCCCAAAAACAAGCCAATGCTTCCCTTTCTACCACGGAGTAGCGTGCTTCCGCCACAGACAATGACCTGGATGCAAAAGCCACAATTCTTTCTACCCCATTGACTACTTGGCTCAAAGTTGCCCCTAACCCTTTGGTGCTGGCATCTGTGGTGAGTATCGTGGGTTTGCATGTGTCAAAATTTCCTAGGAAAGGTGCATTACTGATACATTCTTTTAGGTCATCGAAAGCTTTTCCACACTTCTCATCCCATGCAAATTTTACATTTTTTTTTTAACAGCATTCTTAAAGGGTGCGTCATGTCCGCAAAATTCTTTACAAACTTGGAATAGTACTCTGACAACCCAAGGAAGGATTTTACTTCATCTTTTGTGGTAGGTATAGGTGCTGACTTAATCGCATTAATCAAATTAATTTTGGGTTTTATGCCCTCACACGAAATAACATGTCCTAGATATGTCACAGATTTTACACCAATCTGACATTTTTCTTTCCTCAAAGTCAAACCCGCCACCTTTAGTCTGTTTAGTACTTTCCTGAAATTCTCATTGTGTCCCTCCTCATTCCTCCCAAAAATTAGTAAATCATCTTGGAAGCACAACACACAGTCTATGCCATTTAGAATTCATTGCATCGCTCTCTGGAACACTGCGGCCGCAGAAGCCAGACCAAAAGGCATCCTGCGAAACCTAAACGCCCCCAAAGGCGTTATAAATGATGTTAAAGGTTTACTATCTGGGTGCAGCTCGATCTGGTGATATGCCGATGACAAATCAATTACTGAGAAAAACTCAGCACCACCAATTTGACTTAACATCTCGTTGATGTTGGGTAAGGGATGTCTGTCAATCCATATATTATTATTCAACTCCCTCAAATCAATGCATAATCTTATTGCTGTGTTGTCTGCCTTGGAAGTAATAACAATTGGAGCAACCCATTCCGCACTTTCAATAGGTTCAATGACATTCTGTCTGACTAACCTCTCTAACTCTTGCTTAAGTGGCTCCTTTAGCAAAATAGGCACATTCCTACATTTGTGTGCCACAGGTTTGGCATTATCCTTTAAAATTATCTTGTGTTGGTACTCTTTCAAGCATCCTAACTTCTCTGTGAATACTTCAGGAAATTCATTAATTAATTCAGTGCCACAAACAGATCTATCTACCAGAAGAACAGGAACTTCTGCACTGGGGTCAAGTTTTATTCCAAGATCTTTTTAGTGTGCCCACCCTAAAAGGTTCGAACCCTTCTTGGCAACATACACCTTACCTACTGTGCTTCGTCCCTTGAACATGATTTCCATGACGGCCATGCCCACTAATGGTATAGGATCTTTGTTTTATCCCACGGGAACCACATCTGGTTCAGTGAGTGACACAACCTTCCCATCAAACCTAGATAGAAATGTTTCACTATTAATAAATGTAAAAGGTGAGCAAGAATCTGCATAAACTTCCACTTTCTGTCCCTCTAACTCTATTTCACATTTAGGTAGGTCCACACTATTCACACCCACATTCCCCTCCACTTTAACTTGTAACACAAATCTACCATTTCCATCACCTTGCTGCTCAATGGCATTTACATTTTTCTCTACAATGTCCTTGCACATACGCGCAAAATGTCCCTTGCGGTTACATTTCCTACACAAAGCCGTTCTAGCCCAACAACCCATGCTATTCGCTAAATGTCCAGTGCTGCCGCACCTAAAACATCTCAACTTGTTATCCATTGTAGGTGTTTTCCTCTGATGCTCATTTAAATTCTCATACTTCTTCTTACTGTTTACAGCACAAACATGTTTCAATTCCTCACTTATTCCATTTACTTCCTTGTCACTAGGAACAGACATTTCTTTTATGCATACAGCCGTGTGCTCTATGCTCTTTGCGATCTCTATGGCCTTCCTTAAATCCGGATTCCCAACCAACAATTTTTCCTGTATCTTCTTATTGTTAGTGCACATCACTAACTGATCTCTAATGAGTGAATCAGTCAACTCGTTGAATTCGCATGTGTTAGCCAACCCTCTCAAGATAGCAATGTAATTGCTCACACTTTCATTTTTTCCCTGGATTCTTCCATAGAACTTATGTCTTTCGAGGACTACATTAATTTCATCCGCAAACTGTAATTCTAACTTCCTTAAAGTAACATTATACACATCTCTTTCCTCCATTTCTTCATCATCCTCCTCAATTTCCGGAAGACTATCAAATACCTTCCTTCCGCCCCTAAGTTGTGGAGCAATATGTGCTGTCTACGTAATGCTGAAAACCCACTCGCACCAATAGCTATTAAATAAGTCTCGAAACCTTTTTTCCAATTTTTCCATGTCATGCTGGGTTCCCCTGCTTCCGAAAGAAATGGAGGAGGTTGGCTCATACTTGCTGCCGCCTTTATGTTTACTACACTTTTCCTTTAATACTCACTGGATACACAAAACACTTGGCAAAAGTAATTTATCCCGCTTGAACAATATCCTAAAACTTCTTTCCCTCCACCTTCCTTGCCAAAACTGCGACTGAAGAAAATCTTTCACAGAAATATGTACCTCAGTCCCAATCTTGATACTCCTATTCACGACTTCTCTGTACTAGCCCCCTTGTTTTAACAATCCATTTATCGTCTCCAGACACGGAGACTGTGCTATTCAGCCAGCCGTAGGGTTCCTCTGCATACGTCACCCCCCCAGGCTGCAATGTCAAAATAAATTCACTTTACCCCCTCTACAGCTGCCATACCCCAGGTTCCTGTCACGCGCTTTATTTCCCTAAGACGCGTTACCCACCGGAATGACAGAACAGGCACACTTCCTCCCGGACAAATGTTATACACGTATTTTCCTCTCCTCACGCCGACAGAACAACGATGTTTCCAGTTTCCACAGCTTACTGACAGCCCCTACGTCTCCTCACCACGCTCTGTCTCAAAGCTGCACATGCGAGTTTGTTATTTCCTTCTTCTCCTCAACAACGCCCCTCACGACGCTGCTCCACAGCTGCTCCTGACCCGGATGTTTTCCTCAACGAACTCCTCCCCTGTGCTGAACAAACGTCTCACTGGTTCACGCAGTATCGACGCTCCTCATATTTCATCACAACGCGTTATCCACGGATCTCCTTCAATCTTCTGTACGCTCCTGCGCTTCCGATCCCGAACTCCTCGAAACCTCATGCAGTGCAGATCCTTCACTCTCTGGGCCACACATGAAGGGGATATCGATAAGTTGCCCTTCCCGCAACACTCGTCGCCAGTGAAATAACTGAGTAGACACCCACAGCGTGAGTACAGCTAGTTTATTCTACTCGAACCGATATCCATCACCCAGAATGACCGTTGGTCCGGGCGCCTGCGATAGAACCTTCACAACGTTCTACCGGCACAGTGGAACAAGAGAATGGGTAGGGGGAGGGCGGAATGGACCATTAGAAATAGAAATAACATTACAACACAGTACAGGGTCCGGAGTGCGGAGCTGCACTTTTAGATTACATCGTACCGTGTGGGGAGCAACTGATGAGAGGCTGACTGCAAGTCAGAAGGAGAGGCGAAGAGACCGCCTAAGGCCCAGTGATCGGGCCTAAGTGTATTACGCATTATTCCATTTTTGCAGAACGGAGTACCTGACTGTCGTATTACACATTGCATCATTTCTGCATAACGGAGTACCTGATTAGAGTATTACCTATTGCATTATTCCTGCATAACGAACTACCAGATTAGTGTATGAAGCATGGCATTTTATCTGCATAATGAACTACCTGATTGTCATGTGACGCATTGCATTGTTTCTGCATAACAAACTACCTGATTAGCGTATTGCGCATTGCATTGTTCCTGCATAACAAATTACCTGATTAGTGTACTACGCACTGCCTTATTTTTGCATAACGACATACCTGGTAGTTTTATTACGCATTGCATTATTTTACTTTGCAAAGTGCCTGATTGTTACGCTACGCATTGCATTCTTTTCATTGCAGAGTGTCTGATTGCTGCGTTACGCATTACAGTATTTTTACATTGCAAAAGTGCCTGATTCTAGCATTACGAACTACAATAGTACACGAGTACAATAGTACAGGAGAATGTTTAGAAGTGCTCCGTGATACCGCCAGAACTTACAAGGGCTGGCTGGCCTAACAACCGGCCAGGAGAAATATTACATAACCTCATATGTTGGATTTATATTATGTGGTTTTATCGTATATATTTTTACATAAAGTTTATACTCGTTTTTATAAAACTCGTGTGGAGTCTATTTGTGTGTCATCATTGGATTATTTTGAGCGTGGTTGCAAATACTTTACACATTTGCCTTGAAGATAAGCCTGGCTTCTAGCGCCAAGCTACAGAGGGGGTGAGCGGGGCTATCTAAGAAGGTGACCTTCCTTTCCCTGATGTTGGAACGCGGGTCCCTAATTGGCCTAAGGTACCTACCTCAGCCAACCAGGGATTCCGTGTCTAACATTTGGTGGCAGCGGTGTGGGATTCTAACATTTGGTGGTCAGCGGTGTGGGATTTGAATGTGTATTTGCAAATTCACTCACAGTGATTGGTGTACATCATAAACAGCGCAGACCACGACGCAACCACATATTGTGTTCTTGATTTGTTGGTTCCAGTTGGTTTTGTTTTCAGCAACCTTTAAGCCACACATCATGTCTCAGAGGAGTCAAGGAGCCAGTGAGGTTGCAGAATTGGAGTTTGACATTGCGGCATTGCTTACCTACAATGTTCATCAATTAAGGCAATTCTGCAGAGCTTTGGGATGTCCCATGAAAAGTAGTGCCAAGAAGGAGGAGCTGCAAGTGGCCTTGAGGGCCTGGTGGGAAGCCAAAGGGACTCAGGAGGCGGGTGATGTTGAGGTGTGTTAGACCTGGCACCTTGGCGTGAGTCTCCCTTCCACTTTTTGTCGCTGTGCCTCATGTGTTTTTATGGTGTTGGCCGCTGAGAGCACTGTGCCACTGCCAACCAGTGCCACAGTGCAAGTGCTCCCTATGTAAAAATGTATATGTTGGTTGGATTCCCTAATTGGCTTATTTGGTTTACTGTCAGACCCCAGTAAAGTGCACCAGGAGTGCCAGGGCGTGTAAATACAAATGCCGCTGGTGGGCTTGCAGCACCGGTTGTCCCACCCACAGAAGCGGCCTGGTCAAAGAGGTCTAAGGTCTGCCATTGCAGAACCTGCGTGCAGTCTGGTACTGTCATGCTGACTGCGCAATTGCACACACTTGCCAGTCCCTAAACCTTCCCTTAACTGCATATTAGTCACCCCTATGGTAGGCCCAAGGGCAGGGTGCATTGTAAGCATATGGTAGGACAAGCCCTGTGTGTGTGGCATGTCCTAATAGTGAATTACAGCCATTTTCGTTTTTCACTATTGTAAGGCTACCCTGTTCTCATAGGCCAGAATGGGCTGTTAAGATTGTTACATCCTATGATCCTGACAGACCCAGGGAACATGGTAGAAAATCGTGTTTAGAATGCCTGAACACAGAATAATAAGGTACATCATTTAGTAAGGTTTATTTTAATATTCTGCGTTTGCAAATGCCACTTTTAGAAAGTTGGCCTTTGCTTGCCTAACCATTTCAGCCCGCCTCTGCGTGATGTGTATCTGCTGTCTGGCTTGTGTGAGTGACAGGGCTGGGGAAACCCAGATGGGCAGGGCTAGGTTGCCTGGTGGTGAATAGGAAGATTGACAGATAGATGGGTGGGAGGAGTACACCTGGACTCTGAATAGGGCTGTGCTCTGCCACCACAATGCTGGCTCCGCCCCCTGTGGAGCGTCTGATGGCTCTGCCCTGCACCCTGAAAGAAGCAGCCTGCATCGCGTAAACAAAGTGCTCAGAAACCGGACAGGACTAGGCAAGGGCCCCCCTGGCCTGGCAGAACAAAATAATTGCTGTAGAAATGTAGAAGCCCTGCTCCCAAGAAATTAGATCCTGTCCTGCCAAGAAGAAACCTCTGTCCGACGAGAAGGAACTGGGAAAGCTGCGTGGAGTAGTACTGTCCCTGACCTGGGGGATTAGCCTGCAGTGGTTGCCTTGCTGCTGAAGAAGAGGAAGAAAAGACTCAAGGAACTTTTATCTAACTTGTGCTGAAGATCTCCAAGGGCTTGTGAGTGAGCTTGCCCCCTGAACAAAGTCCCAGGAACAGTGGACTTCACCGCCGTGGAATCGCCCAGGAAAACAAACCGTTTTCCTCGCATCTTCGCTTCAAACTGCTGTGTACGTCTCGCTGATCGCGGCGTACTCCCCGTAAGCTGATTCTCCGCTGTCCGGCACGAGCAACGCGTCTGTGGCCCCTCTACGAGCCGTACCTCGCACCGCAAAGGAAGGTACTGCCAGCCTGAGCAACGCGATTTATCGCCCCTACGAGCCGTAGCTCGCACCGTAACTGAAGGACATCGCCGTACCAGCTTGCACCCCCCTACGGACCGTACTATCATCGTACGCGCCTCTCCCCTGCTTTGGGAAAGCTCGTGGTACGTTTGGTGGTCGCGTACGTCTCCCGTCCGGAGCGTACTGTTCGCCTGTCTCAGCAGTCCAAGTGAAGATCAGCGATCCCGGTACGTCGCGTACCCGAACGTCTGGTAGTATGAGCTGTACTCTCGCCCCGTCCCCTGAGCCGCGCATGCCCAAGGTCTCCCGTACCGTAATACGCGCCACCCGGAGGACTTCGCACCGTACTGTGCGCCTGCTGCCAAGGAAGTGTCCGTGACGAACTCACCAAGCATCAAGGTACTGTGCCCGTTCGCACCGTAAGGTGTACGCTTCAGCTGAAGTGTCTGCAGTGCATGTACGACCCGTCCCAAAGCCTGTGTCTACCGCGTACGACGCGTACGAAGAGGGACGACGCCCACAGAACTGTAAAATTACGCTAGAACCAATAACTCTTTGAAAATAAGTATTGTGGGCTGTTTAAACGTTATTTGGTCTTGTGCTAAGCCTGATAAACCTATATAAAGTATTATTTTTGATATATATCCTGTGTGGAGTCCATTTGTGGAGGGTCACTGTATTACTGTGTGGGTATTCACAAATGCTTAGCCTAAACGCCCTTAGATAACACCTTGTCTGCTCGCGCCAAGCTACCTAGAGGGTGAGCAGGGGTTATTATTAGAGTGTATCCCCCTACCCTGACTAGAAGAGGGACCCTCTGCCTGTCCCAGGTACCTACCTGTGCCAATCAGAGAATCCGGATTCTAACATTGGTGGTCAGCGGTGAGGATTATGAATTTGCATTTGTGATACATATACAGTGATTAGTGAACGCCACATAGTGAAGGCAGACCAATAGCGCAACCACTTACTTTTAATTCGCATTTTTCTGGGAAATAGCCAGTTGTTAAAAGAATCATGCCTGGTTCAAGCATTGTGGAGAGAGCAGAATCTGTAGTCTCTGACATTGAAGGTATTGAATAGGAAAAAGAGAGATTAGAGAGCTACACCAGGACCCATCTGAAGGGCTTCTCCAGGAAGTTCAAAGTCCCCACTGTTGGATGTAAGCTCAAAACAGATCTACTCAAGGCGCTGAGGGCCTGGATAGAGTCAAGGAAACCCTCTAATGACGTGGAGGAAATTGAGCGGGCAGAGAGCATCGCTAGCTCGGGCAGAGGCCTTTCACCAGAGGAGTTGGCCGACAGGAAGGAAACCAGAGCTCATGAGGTAGAGATGGAGAAACTAAATGGACAACTGGCAATGGAAAGAAAAAGGCTAGACATGGCAGACAGAAAAAGCCAAATGGAGCATGAGATGAAATTGAGGGAGCTGGAGTTGAAAGCCCAGGGCTTGGGAAGCACTCCCTCTGGTGGCAGCACACCCCCAGTGCAGGTAGAGTCCAGAGTGTACATACCCAAAGATGTAGTGAAGGAATTTTTTAAACATGATGACATAGGGCAGAGGTTCAAAGCCTACGAAGTAGCCATGTCCTCCCACCGGGTCCCTGAGAAGGATTGGGGAGCGGGGTTGTGGGGGCGGTTCATGAGCAAAGGACGGGACACACTGCTAGATTTGCCCTCAGATGTGTATAACTCTTACCCCCATATGAAGGATGAATTAATGGCTAGGTATGGGTTAACTCCTGAAATGGATAGGCAGAGGTTCAGGGGTTGCACTAAGATTCCCAATAGTACGTATGTGGAGTATGTGACTTTTTTTTGCAGAGCACTGGATGGTTGGGTAAAGGGTAGCAAGGTTGATAATTTTCAAGGGCTTCTTGATTTAATGGCATGGGAGCACTTGTCCAGTAATTGTTTTCCTGAGCTACGCCAGCACCTGATTGATAGTAGGCTGACTAACCCTAGGAAGCTTGCTGAGGAGGCGGACCGCTGGGCCAGTACCAGGGTCCACAAGGGTCACGTGGGAGACTCCGCCAAGGGTGGGCAGGGTTCCCAGCAGAAGAGCGGGGGGGACAAGAGTAAACAGAGGGAGTTCCAGAAGAGGCCCCAAAGTAATCCCCAAGGGAACCAAGGGAAAGGTTCTCAGCCTCCCCCACCCCAGAAACCAACCAGGGCCTTGACAGGTACCCCTGTTCAAAGAGGGCCCCCAACCTGTTACAGATATGGTGAGCTGGGTCATTTTGCCAATGATCCCAAGTGTCGCCAGTTTGGTAAACCAGCACCCACTGGTGCAAACCCCAGCAGACGGCTAGTGTAGCCCTGGGTGGAGAAATGGGTGTCCAAGGTGGGTGGGGTCCCACAGAGATGTCCCTTGTCTCATTAGGAGACTGTGAAGTGGTCCCCCAAACCCAACTGCCTGAGAAAACTAAGACGTACAGGCAGTGGGTTACCATAAATGGCCATAGGGTTGAAGCTCTCAGAGACACAGGAGCCAGTGTGACGGCTGTCAAGCGCCACCTGGTGTCTCAGGAGCAGGTTGTCCCAGGAGCATTCTATCCGGTTGTTGCCACTGACAACACCGAGAGTCACTGCCCGGTGGCTCAGGTTCCCTTCGAGTGGGGGGGGGTCTCTGGTACTCTTCAGGTAGCTGTGAAGCCCACCATGCCTGTAGACTGTCTGTTAGGGAATGATCTGGAGAGCTCACCTTGGGCTAAGGTGGAGCGGAGTGCTCACCTGGAGATGTTGGGTATGCCAGATTGGGCGTGTGTCACCACACGGTCCATGACAGCGAGTAGAGGTGCTCAAGAGGACCTGGAGCCTGAGAAGGAGGCCCAGGAACCGGCCTTAGGGAGAAGAGGCAGGGGGCGCGGAAACTGGCCCCTGAAGTTCTCACGGTCCAGGGGGAAGTAGACCTTGAGGGGGATGCCCTGGAACCTACAGGGGAACAGATAGCTGAACTGGGGGACCTGCCTGAGCTGACCCATTGGCAGCAAGAAGGAGGACCCTCCAGGGAAGAATTCTGCAGGGAGCAGAAAGAATGCCCTTCTCTCGTGGGTATGCGGCAGCAGGCTGCAGACCAGGCCAACGGTGATCAATCTGGAACACATTTCATTTACTGGGAGAACTACCTCCTGTATTCTGAGCCTAAGGTTGCTGAGCCTGGGTCAGCCCGTGTGCTGGTGGTACCCCAGCGCTTCAGAGCCTCCCTACTGGGGCTGGCTCACGATGTGCCATTGGCAGGACATTTGGGGCAGGACAAGACCTTTGAAAGGCTTGTCACCCACTTCTTTTGGCCCCAAATGCGCAGGAGTTCAGACACTCACTGCAGGACCTGCCAGACTTGCCAGGCAAGTGGAAAGAGTGGAAGGAAGCAGAAGGCTCCACTCCAGCCATTCCCTGTGGTCGGTACCCCATTCCAGAGAGTGGGAATTGACATTGTAGGGCCACTGGACCCCTGGACAGCCATGGGCAATAGGTTCATCCTGGTCCTGGTGGACCATGCCACCCGGTACCCGGAAGCCATCCCTCTGAGGACAGTGACGGCCCCCGTGGTGGGACGTGCGCTGATGGGAATTTTCTCCAGAGTGGGATTCCCTCTAGAGGTGGTGTCTGACCGGGGCACCAATTTCATATCCAAATATATGAAATCCCTTTGGCAAGAGTGCGGTGTAACCTACAAATTCACCACACCTCACCACCCCCAAGGAAACGGGTTGGTTGAGAGATTCAACCGTACCCTCAAAGGCATGATAATGGGCCTAGAAGGACCCATGAGGCGTAAGTGGGACGTCCTCTTACCATGCCTTCTCTTTGCTTACCGTGAAGTGCCACAGAAGTCTCTAGGGTTCAGCCCCTTTGAGCTCCTGTATGGCCACCCAGTGCGAGGACCTCTAAGTCTGGTCAAGGAAGGCTGGGAGCAATCTCCCAGGAAACCTCGCCAGAATGTATATAGCTACATGCTGGCCTTCAGGAACCAGACTAGGCGTTTCAGGGAACTTGCTGAGGCAAACCTGGAAGCCAGCCAGGAGAAGATGAAGCGGTGGTACGACCAGAATGCCACTCTGGTAGAGCTTCAGCCTGGACAGAAGGTGTGGGTCTTGGCCCCCGTGGAGCCATGTGCGCTCCAGGATAAGTGGACCGGTCCCTTTGAGGTTGTGGAACGCAAGAGTCCTGTTACCTATTTGGTGAACTTGCGGTCTCCAAGGAACCCCTTGAGGGTCCTTCATGTCAACCGCCTCAAGCCCCACTTGGAGAGGTCCCAAGTGGGCATGCTCTTGGCAACAGATGCTGGGATGGAAGAGGAAACCGAGCCTCTTCCTGACCTCCTGTCAGCCAAGGAGCAAGATGGGTCAGTGGATGGTGTCATCCTCTCTTCCACCCTGACCCCTGAGCAACAGAATGATTGTCGCCAATTGCTGGGACAATTTTCTGACCTATTTTCCCTGATTCCCGGTGTCACTGAGTGGTGTGTCCATGATGTGGACACTGGGGATAGCACACCTGTGCGGCACAAGGCCTACAGGGTGACTGACAGGGTAAGGGCATGCATCAAGGAGGAGGTCTCCAAGATGTTTGCCCTTGGGGTGATTGAGTCCTCAAGCAGTCCTTGGGCCAGCCCAGTGGTCTTGGTCCCAAAGGCTGCAGCGCCGGGAGCCACACCAGAACTCCGGTTCTGTGTGGACTACAGAGGACTCAATTCAGTCACCAGGACTGACACACACCCCATCCCCAGAGCTGATGAGCTCATAGATCTGCTAGAGGCTGCCAACTACCTCAGCACGTTTGATTTAACGTCTGGGTATTGGCAGATCGCCTTGACCGATGGGGCCAAAGAGAGGTCAGCATTCTCCACCCCTGATGGGCATTACCAGTTCCAGGTTATGCCCTTTGGGATGAAGAATGCCTCTGCCACCTTCCAGAGGTTGGTCAACCAGGTGTTGTCTGGGCTGGACTCGTTCAGTGCAGCCTGCCTGGATGACATCGCAGTGTTCAGCTCCACTTGGGAGGAACACCTGCGCCACCTCTGGGAAGTGGTGATGGTGCTGCGGAGGGCAGGCCTCATGATCAAGGCAAGTAAGTGCCAGATCGGGCAGGGTTCAGTGGTGTACTTGGGGCACCAAGTTGGGAGTGGCCAGGTGGCACCCCTTCAACCCAAGATAGAAACCATCCTGAATTGGGAGTCGCCCAAAACCCAGACAGAGGTAAGAGCCTTCCTAGGTCTCACCGGGTACTACAGGAGGTTTGTCAAGGGGTATGGCAACATTGTTGCCCACTTGACAGCGCTGACTTCTAGGAAGCAGCCCAGGAAAGTGATTTGGACTGACACCTGTCAGAAAGCTTTTGAGGCCCTGAAAGCTGCTATGTGCACGGCGCCCGTTCTCTTGGCTCCCAACTTCTCCAAAGAGTTTATCGTTCAGACAGACGCTTCAGAGCATGGTGTGGGGGCTGTTCTTTCACAGATTAATGAAGAGGGCCTAGATCAACCTGTAGCCTTCCTTAGCAGGAGGTTACTTCCACGGGAACAGAGATGGAGTGCTATTGAGCGTGAGGTCTTTGCTGTGGTCTGGGCACTGAAGAAGCTAAGACCATACCTGTTTGGGTCTCACTTCCGGGTTCAGACAGACCACAGGCCCCTCAGATGGTTGATGCATATGAGGGGTGAGAATCCAAAGCTGTTGAGGTGGTCCATTTCCCTACAGGGTATGGATTTCACGGTGGAACATCGCCCTGGTACAGATCACGCCAATGCTGACGGTCTGTCCAGATTTTTCCACCTTAGTGATGAGGAACTCCCTGGGGTAGGGTAGTTCTCCCCACTTTTCAGCTGGAGGGGACAAGTGTTAGACCTGGCACCTTGGCGTGAGTCTCCCTTCCACTTTGTCGCTGTGCCTCATGTGTTTTTATGGTGTTGGCCGCTCAGAGCACTGTGCCACTGCCAACCAGTGCCACAGTGCAAGTGCTCCCTATGTAAAAATGTATATGTTGGTTGGATTCCCTAATTGGCTTATTTGGTTTACTGTCAGACCCCAGTAAAGTGCACCAGGAGTGCCAGGGCGTGTAAATACAAATGCCGCTGGTGGGCTTGCAGCACCGGTTGTCCCACCCACAGAAGCGGCCTGGTAAAAGAGGTCTAAGGTCTGCCATTGCAGAACCTGCATGCAGTCTGGTACTGTCATGCTGACTGCGCAAGTGCACACACTTGCCAGTCCCTAAACCTTCCCTTAACTGCATATTAGTCACCCCTATGGTAAGCCCAAGGGCAGGGTGCATTGTAAGCATAAGGTAGGACAAGCCCTGTGTGTGTGGCATGTCCTAATAGTGAATTACAGCCATTTTCGTATTTCACTATTGTAAGGCTACCCTGTTCTCATAGGCCAGAATGGGCTGTTAAGATTGCTACATCCTATGATCCTAACAGACCCAGGGAACATGGTAGAAAATCGAGTTTAGTATGCCTGAACTCAGGATAATAAGGTACATCTTTTAGTAAGGTTTATTTTAATATTCTGCATTTGCAAATGCCACTTTTAGAAAGTTGGCCTTTGCTTGCCTAACCATTTCAGCCCGCCTCTGCGTGATGTGTATCTGCTGTCTGGCTTGTGTGAGTGACAGGGCTGGGGAAACCCAGATGGGCAGAGCTAGGTAGCCTGGTGGTGAATAGGAAGATTGACAGATAGATGGGTGGGAGGAGTACACCTGGACTCTGAATGGGGCTGTGCTCTGCCACCACAATGCTGGCTCCGCCCCCTGTGGAGCGTCTGATGGCTCTGCCCTGCACCCTGAAAGAAGCAGCCTGCGTGGCGTAAACAAAGTGCTCAGAAACCGGACTGGACTAGGCAAGGGCCCCCCTGGCCTGGCAGAACAAAATAATTGCTGTATAAATGTAGGAGCCCTGCTCCCAAGAAATTAGATCCTGTCCTGCCAAGAAGAAACCTCTGTCCGACGAGAAGGAACTGGGAAAGCTGCATGGAGGAGTACTGTCCCTGACCTGGGGGATTGGCCTGGAGTGGTTGCCTTGCTGCTGAAGAAGAGGAAGGAAAGACTCAAGGAACTTTTATCTAACTTGTGCTGAAGATCTCCAAGGGCTTGTGAGCGAGCTTGCCCCCTGAACGAAGTCCCAGGAACAGTGGACTTCACCGCCGTGGAATCGCCCAGGAAAACGGAGCGTTTTCCTCGCATCTTCGCTTCAAACTGCTGTGTACGTCTCGCTGATCGCGGCGTACTCCCCGTAAGCTGATTCCCCGCTGTCCGGCACGAGCAACGCATCTGTGGCCCCTCTACGAGCCGTACCTCGCACCGCAAAGGAATGTACTGCCAGCCTGAGCAACGCGATTTATCGCCCCTACGAGCCGTAGCTCGCACCGTAACTGAAGGACATCGCCGTACCAGCTTGCACCTCCCTACGGACCGTACTATCATCGTACGCGCCTCTCCCGTGCTTTGGGAAAGGCCGTGGTTCGTGTGGTGGTCGCGCACGTTTCCCATCCGGAGCGTACTGTTCGCCTGTCTCAGCAGTCCAAGTGAAGATCAGCGATCCCGGTACGTCGCTTACCCGAACGTCTGGTAGTATGAGCCGTACTGTCGCCCCGTCTCCTGAGCCGCGCACGCCCAAGGTTTCCCGTACCGTAGTACGCGCCGCCCGGAAGACTTCGCACCGTACTGTGCGCCTGCTGCCAAGGAAGTGTCCGTGACGAACTCACCAAGCATCAAGGTACTGTGCCCGTTCGCACCGTAGGGTGTACTCTTCAGCTGAAGCGCCTGCAGTGCGTGTACGACCCGTCCCAAAGCCTGTGTCTACCGCGTACGACGCGTACGAAGAGGGGCGACGCGCACAGAACTGTAAAATTACGCTAGAACCAAGAACTCTTTGAAAATAAGTATTGTGGGCTGTTTAAACGTTATTTGGTCTTGTGCTAAGCCTGATAAACCTATATAAAGTATTATTTTTGATATATATCCTGTGTGGAGTCCATTTGTGGAGGGTCACTGTATTACTGTGTGGGTATTCACAAATGCTTAGCCTAAACGCCCTGAGATAACGCCTTGTCTGCTTGCGCCAAGCTACCTAGAGGGTGAGCAGGGGTTATTATTAGAGTGTATCCCCCTACCCTGACTAGAAGAAGGACCCGCTGCCTGTCCCAGGTACCTACCTGTGCCAATCAGAGAATCCGGATTCTAACAAGGTGGATGAGGGTGACCCAGGGAATGGATTTGGTCCAAAGGATTTGCCAGTAGAGGGACCAGCTTCAGGGGCTGGTAGTAGCCATTCAGGGAGGAGTTTTTCACCAGAGGAGTTGGAGGAAAAGCAAAGTATCAGAGAGCATGAGTTTGAGGTTTTAAAACTTAAGGCTCAAGCAGAAGAGAAGAAGCTGCTCATTAAAAGTGAAAAGCGAGAAGAGGAGAGCAGGAACGCCCTCGCCTTGGAAGAGAAGGAGATTCTCTTAGCTCATGAGTTAAACATGAAGGAACTGGACATTAAGCTAAACAGGCGGAGTCCAGTTAAAATGGTGGCAGCACACATCCAGTGCCAGTGGGTAAGGTGTACATTCCCAAAGACTTAGTGCGAGATTACCAAAGGGATGATGATATTTATGCGTGGTTCATGGCATATGAGATCGCACTGAGGATGAATGAGGTGCCTGAGAAGCGTTGGGGGGCAGGCCTATGGAAACACTTTGAGGCTTCTGGGAGGGATGTTTTACCCCCTTTAGAAAGGGCGGGAACCCTGACCTTCCCCAATATGAAGGAGGCTTTATGCCTCAGGTAAGGGCTCACTCCTGAACACTACAGGCAGAAATTCAGGAACTTCAAGAAACTGGAGTCCAGTACTTGGGTTGAGTGTGTGAATGCGTACACCCGGGCACTGGATGGTTGGATGAAGGGCAGCAAGGCAACTGATTTTAAGAGCTTATGCGATTTAAGTAGTTGAGAGCACTTGAGTAGTCTGTGTGTTCCAGGGCTGTGCCAGCATCTTTTGGACAGTAGGCTGACTGATCCCGGTAAGCTTGCTGAAGAGGCAGACCGCTGGACCAGTACCCGGGTCCACAAGGGGATTGGAGGTACCACTACCAAAGATGTACAGGGTCCCCGCAGAAGGTGGGGGAGGACAAGGGTAACCACAAGGGGTTCTCTAAAGGGCCCCAAAGTAGTTCCCCGGTGAAAGGGTCCCAGTCCCCCAAGGCTAAGAGGTCTTGGCCCCATAAGGGCAAGCCGGACAACCAAGGTCCTCCTACTTGTTACTTCTGTAAAGAAGTGGGTCATATTTCCCCTAGATGCCCCAAGAAGTCATCTGCATCCACTGGTGCTCCAGCACCAGGATTAGTGAGTGTAACGTTGGGGGAGTAATTGAGTCCATGGAATGGGGAGGAGCAAGCAGTTATGACCCTGGTCTCATTGGGAGATCGAAAGATGGTCCAGGAAATCTCTCTGCCTGAGAATACTAAGAAATACAGGCAGTGGGTGACCATCAATGGACAGAGGGTGGAGCCTCTGAGGGACACCGGAGCTAGTTTGACATCTGTCCGGTGTCAGTGGGTGTTTAAAGAGCAGGTAATTCCTGATGTGCTTCACCCTGTAGTTGCAGCAGACAACTCAGTGCGACTTTGCAAGGTGGCACTGGT
Organism: Triturus cristatus; assembly: GCF_964204655.1. Classification (NCBI taxonomy): domain Eukaryota; kingdom Metazoa; phylum Chordata; class Amphibia; order Caudata; family Salamandridae; genus Triturus; species Triturus cristatus. The sequence continues at coordinate 1,203,847,072 of NC_140584.1, forward strand.
TCCCTTTGAGTGGGGGCGGTCTCAGGTTCTTTGAAGGTCGTCGTAAGTCTGTCCATGCCTGTAGACTGTCTGCTGCTAGATGACCTGGAGAGTTGCCCCTGGAAGGAGGTGGAGCCCCAGGCGGATTTGGAGATATTGGCTCTTCCTGAGTGGGCTTGTGTGACCACTCGGTCGATGGCCGCCAGTAAAGGTATTCAAGAGGACCTGGAGCCTGAAACAGTGGCCCAGGTGCCTGCCTTAAAGAGAAGAGGTAGGGGGCGCGGGAAACCGGCCCTGTTGGAGGGAGGACCACCGGGGGGTCAGGGGGGCCCACTCCGGGGCACCTTCCTACCGCAGAGTTATAGCCGAGCGCCGCTGAGAAGCCTCCTCGGAGAGGTCCTTCTCCTATGATCGTACTAGACCCAGTAACACCACCACACAGGACTCCGTATCAGTTGCTTATCTAGGTACTTTATCAATAGTAGCACAGTCGAAATATTTACAGGGGGATCGAGAGATCCAGAAAGAGTCTCAATGACTTTGTAGGGACAGGGTAGCGGGACAGTCTTAGTACTAGCCTGGTACGGGGAAGCTCTGCGCCAGACCTTGCGTTAGGCCGAAGGTGGCTCCGGGGATCGGAGCGGCAGGTGCTGGTCTCAAAGCAGCTCGGACGTGGAGAGCCGCGACGGTGTCTGCAGGGCTCGGGTGGTAGTTCCGCTTGGGTCGAGCCGCGACACAGTCAGCAGGGCTCCGGTGGTAGGTCCGCTTCGGTCGAGCCGCGACGAGGTCAGCAAGGCTCTGATGGCAAGTTCAGCAAGGTCGGGCCGCGACAGCGTCAGCAGGGCCCCAAAGGTTCGTGAAGGTCTTTAAGCACGGGGGAGCCGCGACGTAGTCAGCAGGGCTCAGAGCGTGGTTCCAGGATGAGTCTTTCTCCGTAGGGTCAGCCGCGATCCGATCAGCAGGGCTCTTGACTCCGGGATACAACTGCTGTCCTGTTGCAGGGTCGCCCCAGATATAGGTCTGGAGCCCTTTGATGTCCGGACCCTTGCGCCCGGGGGCGGAGAGGCCGGGTCGGGAGCGGCCAGACGCCCAGCAGGAGAGGCGCCAGGCCCAGGAGAGCTGTGGGGCGATCGCACCTAGGTGTGAGAGGACGGTTGGGGGTCCCATCGATACGGCCCTCCGCCGGGAGTGGGGGAGTGTTCACGTGGTACCCCCTGGCCAGTTGTTGGTGCCGGGATGTCGGGGCTTTGCTGGGGCCGAGGCCGGGTTGAGCGGGGTCACGTAGGCTGGTGCGCAGAGTCACGTACAATCCAAAATGGAGGAGCCCCGAGGTGCAGGGGACCTCGTGCGGCTTGGCGAGGGGGAACAGGACCACGCCACGAGGCCGGCTCCAACAGGCCCCCACAGTTCCCACGGTCCAGGAGGAGGCACCCTTTGAGGGGGATGCCCTGGAACCTACGGGGGAACAAGTGGCAGAACTGGGGGACCTACCTGAGCTAACCGAATGGCAGCAGGAGGGAGGGCCCTCCAGGGAGGAATTCTTTGAGGAGCAGAAGAAGTGCCCTTCTCTTGTGGGTTTGCGGCAGCAGGCAGCAAACCAGGCAGCAGGTGATCAGTCTGGATCACACTTGATTTACTGGGAGAATGATCTCCTGTACAGTGAGCCTAAGGTTGCTGAGCCTGGGTCAGCCCAAGTGCTGGTGGTACCCCAGCGCTTCAGAGCCTTCCTACTGGGGTTGGCTCACGATGTACCTTTAGCAGGACATTTAGGGCAGGACAAGACCTTCGAGAGGCTTGTCACTCACTTTCACTGGCTTCAAATGCGCAAGAGTTCTGATACTCATTGCAGGACCTGTCAGGCTTGTCAGGCAAGTGGAAAGAATGGAAGGAAGCGCAAGGCTCCCCTCCAACCTTTCCCAGTGGTCAGCACCCCCTTTGAGAGAGCGGGCATTGACATTGTGGGGCCGCTGGATCCCAAGACCGCCATGGGCAACAGTTTCATTCTGGTCTTGGTGGACCATGCCACTCGGTACACGGAATCCATCCCTCGCTGGACGGTGACTGACCCCGTGGTGGGCCATGCAATGATGGGGATTTTCTCCCTCATGGGGTTCCCCAGAGAGATGGTGTCCGACAGGGTGTAACGCCCTGAACGCCTCAGGATCGTTTAACAGACACGATAATGAGGACGCAACCACTTGTGAAGGGTTAGTTATTTTAATGAAGGCAAAAATAATACAAAGATAAACAAAAGTTATAGTCACTGGAATCCTCCAGGCTAAGTACGTTACCAGCCCACCGCACGGATGGTCCTAACCGTCCTCTGCATATACGCCGATCCCGGCGTATGCCAACAGAGGGCAGACATGAAATGGCCGACAATGCCAATCGGTAGGCTGTGAGGGGCACGAAGAGTGTTGGGCAGAATCGAGGAGTCAGGGAAACACCCAGCCGGGGTCTCTACCTGAAGGGAGCAGCCGCTCAACCTCTTCCTCAGACTGCACCGGGACGCGGAGTCACCTCCTGGTGATGCGTCACCGATACCCCAATCAAATAGCAAGAAGACTGAACCGAGAGCAGCCGCTCGATCGATCCTGTGGACTTCCGAGTCTGTAACGCGGCAAACACCTCCTGGTGTGCGTTACAGCTGGCAGTCCCTGTATCTCTGGTCTGGCTGGGAGTTACGACTCCAACCAGCAAAAGCGCCACTGCGCTTTGACTCAGCCGAGTCCAGAAGCGAAGCTCAATGGTGGACCGGTAGAGCTTCCGGGTCCTTCACAGGTGACGATGGGGCAAGACACGGCCCAGGGAGTAACGACTCGACCTACCTCCGTTCTTGCCTTACTGGAGCACCACTCCGGAACACTGCTCTTCACGAAGCAGGTACGTCGGTGTAAACACAATATCCGACAGCGTTGTACCTCCCGGTTCCTCCCTTTATAGGGCGTGTTTTCCTTGAGTTATGTAACAGCTCTCCTGTTTACATAAGGGCGTGCTTTCCTTGAGTTATGTAACAGCTCTCCTGTTTACATAAGGGCGTGTTTTCCTGGAGTTATGTAACAGCTCTCCTGTTTACATAAGGGCGTGTTTTCCTGGAGTTATGTAACAGCTCTCCTGTTTACATAACCTCTCAACCGCTAAGCATCCTGGGAGATGTAGTCCGTTTTCGCTGGTTACCGTTTTCTTCCCCTCGCATGACAGGAATTCTTGACAGTACATCCTCCCTCTCAGCGGCTCCCCACGGGTCCAGCGCTGGCAGGAAAACGCCGATGGAACAAGGAGACCAAGCGCGGAGCATGAACCCCTTCAGCCGGTTCCCATGATTGCTCCTCCGGGCCATAGCCTTTCCACGCAACCAGGTACCACAGCTTCCCCCTGCGCCATTTGGACGCCCGTATGCCCGATACTTCATACTCCACCTCCGACTCCACGCATACCGGCCTAGGTGTCCCCGACGGCTTGGAGGGTGCAGGTTTGAGCAATGATACATGAAAGACAGGGTGAATCCGCAAGGACTGGGGCAAGCACACCTTCACGTTCACGGGACCCATACACTTGGCAATTCGATAGGGGCCCATGTACTTGGGATGGAACACACTGTTCTTTCGAAACCTCATGTTTCTTGTGGATATCCAGACGTAGTCTCCAGTGCGGTACAGTGGCCCGGGCCTTCTCTTCCTGTCTGCCGCAGCCTTGTATTTTCTCTTGGCCTCTATTAGGACAGCCCTTGAGCGCATCAACGTGTCTTTTATGTGTGCCACCCCGTCCGCTGTGGCGGGAATCCTGTCCTCTCTGAACGGATGTAGAAATGGCAAGAACCTGGGATGTTGGCCATAGTTGCTATAGAACGGAGATGACTGTGTGGAGCTGTGAGTGGCGTTGTTATAGGCTATCTCTGCAACCCATAGCAAGTCGACCCATTCTTCGCTGCCCTGGTCCACAAAACATCGCAGATACTGTTTGAGCGTTTGGTTCAGGCGCTCGGTCTGGCCGTCCGTTTGAGGGTGGTAGCTGGTGGACAGGGCGGTCTTAACATGCAGCGCAGTGCACCAAGTCTTCCAGAATTGCGCAGTAAACTGCGACCCCCGGTCCGACACGATCACCCCAGGTAATCCATGCAGTCGTACCACATTCTTTAGAAGTAGTGACGCCAATTCCCCGGCCGTAGGGACTCTCTTGCAGGGGATGAAGTGCCCCATTTTCGTCAAGTAATCCACCACCACCAGTATTGCCGTCATCCCCTGGTCTACCGGTAGGCCCACCACGAAGTCCAGTGATATGCTATCCCATGGTCTATCTGGGGTCGGAAGTGGATGTAAGAGCCCTTGGGTTCGGCCATGGTCGGCCTTCATGGTAGCACACGTAGGACACTCCTGTCCCCACCTCCTGACATCCACTCTCATGGTTGGCCACCAGAAATGCCGTCCCATGCTAGCCACCGTTTTTTCAAAGCCCAAATGACCTGCGCATGGAGAGTCATGGCACCAGGTGAATGCTTGTTTCCTTAGCCTAGGCGTGGGTATCAATAGGCACCTGCCCTTTAGGGGTATCCCGTCCTTCAGCTGCCATTCTCTGTGACTGAGGAGCCACCTCCGCCATGCGAACGACCTGATCCCTCTCTTTATTCCCCTCAGGAAAGTATCCGGTTGGATAACCCCCAATACCATCCTCGGGGAAATGATGGAACGCTCGGTCGCAGGCAACGGTTCCTTAACTGCAGATTGACGGGACAGGGCGTCCGCCTTCCGGTTTTCCGTCCCCGGCCGATATGTGATGCGGAAGTTGAACCCCGCAAAGAAGATCATCCACCGCAGCTGCCTGGGAGAAAGGTGTCTTGCGGCTGTCATGAACTGTAGATTCCGATGGTCCGTGTACACCGATACCACATGTCTTGCCCCCATCAACCAATGCCTCCATTCGGTGAAGGCGTCCTTGATTGCAAGAAGCTCCTTCTCCGCAATATGGTAGTTGCGTTCGGCGTCGTTGAGTTTGCGGGACATGTACGCAACGGGATGAAGCACCCCTGTGTCGTGGTTGCGTTGGGACAAGATAGCCCCCAGCGCCACATCCGAAGCGTCCGCTTCCACCACGTAGGGGAGATCCGGATCGGGGTGAGCCAACACCGGCGCCTTATCAAAGGCGCTTTTCAGGGCCTCAAAGGCTGTGTTCGCTTCAGGGGACCAGACAAACTCCTTGGACTTCCTCAGTAGCTGTGTGATTGGGGCCACCAATCCTGAAAATCCATCTATAAACCGCCTGTAAAAGTTGGCGAAGCCAATGAAACTTTGGACGTCCTTCACGCTTTGGGGCACCGGCCATTCTTTCACCGCCTTGATCTTTCGTTCTGCCATCTCCTGTCCCTCTGGACTCAGCATCACTCCGAGGAATTCCACGGACGTGACGTGGAAGTCACACTTGCTGAGTTTACAAAACAGCTTGTTTTCCCTCAGCTTTTGGAGCACAGCTTTGACGTGGTGTACGTGCTCCTCCACACTGGACGAGTAGATGAGGATGTCGTCGATATATACGACCACGTAGATATCCAACTCCTCTCTGAATACCTCATTCAAAAAGTACTGAAAGGCTGCCGGGGCGTTGCACAGACCGAACGGCATGACGAGGTACTCAAAAAGGCCGAACCTGGTCTTAAAGGCGGTCTTCCACTCGTCTCCGTCCCTCATGCGCACCAGATGGTATGCCCCTTTCAAATCCAACTTGGTGTAGATACGAGCTTTCTTGACCTGTTCCAGAAGTACACTGATGAGAGGCAAGGGGTACCGATTCTTTATGGTTATCGCATTCAATGCCCTAAAGTCCACACAGGCTCTCAGCTCCCCATTAGCTTTCGGGATGAAGAAGAGTGGCGAGGCGGCCGGAGACTTGGACGGGCGGATGAATCCTAGCTTGAGGAGTTTATCCAGGTACCCCCGGAGATGCACGTTTTCAGGCTCCGTCAGGGCATACAGCCTGCCGCTGGGAACGCTGGCCCCTGGCACCAGGTCGATCTGGCAGTCAAACTGTCTATGTGGTGGTAGCACTTCCGCCTTCACCACATCAAATACATCCTCAAAACTGTGATAAGCCTGGGGGAGAGCCACATCTTTTTCTGCCGCTGTAGCCACCGTCTGACTCCCGCTCTCATCTGCGTCAAGGGATTCCGTTCTTTTTCCACAATGCAGGATGCAATACGGTGACGTCATTTCGACGCGATGTGTTGGCCAATCCACAGAGGGGTTGTGTTTCTGTAGCCACGGCAATCCCAATATGACGCCATATTGGGATCCATCCCTCGCTGGACGGTGACTGACCCCGTGGTGGGCCATGCAATGATGGGGATTTTCTCCCTCATGGGGTTCCCCAGAGAGATGGTGTCCGACAGGGTGTAACGCCCTGAACGCCTCAGGATCGTTTAACAGACACGATAATGAGGACGCAACCACTTGTGAAGGGTTAGTTATTTTAATGAAGGCAAAAATAATACAAAGATAAACAAAAGTTATAGTCACTGGAATCCTCCAGGCTAAGTACGTTACCAGCCCACCGCACGGATGGTCCTAACCGTCCTCTGCATATACGCCGATCCCGGCGTATGCCAACAGAGGGCAGACATGAAATGGCCGACAATGCCAATCGGTAGGCTGTGAGGGGCACGAAGAGTGTTGGGCAGAATCGAGGAGTCAGGGAAACACCCAGCCGGGGTCTCTACCTGAAGGGAGCAGCCGCTCAACCTCTTCCTCAGACTGCACCGGGACGCGGAGTCACCTCCTGGTGATGCGTCACCGATACCCCAATCAAATAGCAAGAAGACTGAACCGAGAGCAGCCGCTCGATCGATCCTGTGGACTTCCGAGTCTGTAACGCGGCAAACACCTCCTGGTGTGCGTTACAGCTGGCAGTCCCTGTATCTCTGGTCTGGCTGGGAGTTACGACTCCAACCAGCAAAAGCGCCACTGCGCTTTGACTCAGCCGAGTCAAGAAGCGAAGCTCAATGGTGGACCGGTAGAGCTTCCGGGTCCTTCACAGGTGACGATGGGGCAAGACACGGCCCAGGGAGTAACGACTCGACCTACCTCCGTTCTTGCCTTACTGGAGCACCACTCCGGAACACTGCTCTTCACGAAGCAGGTACGTCGGTGTAAACACAATATCTGACAGCGTTGTACCTCCCGGTTCCTCCCTTTATAGGGCGTGTTTTCCTTGAGTTATGTAACAGCTCTCCTGTTTACATAAGGGCGTGCTTTCCTTGAGTTATGTAACAGCTCTCCTGTTTACATAAGGGCGTGTTTTCCTTGAGTTATGTAACAGCTCTCCTGTTTACATAAGGGCGTGTTTTCCTGGAGTTATGTAACAGCTCTCCTGTTTACATAAGGGCGTGTTTTCCTGGAGTTATGTAACAGCTCTCCTGTTTACATAACCTCTCAACCGCTAAGCATCCTGGGAGATGTAGTCCGTTTTCGCTGGTTACCGTTTTCTTCCCCTCGCATGACAGGAATTCTTGACAGTGGGTTACTAATTTCATTTCTCGGTATATGAAAACTTTGCGAAAGGAGTGCGGTGTAACCTACAAGTTCACTACGCCTTACCACCCCCAGGGTAATGGTCTGATTGAGAGATTTAACCAGACCCTGAAGGGCATGATTATGGGTCTTGAGGAACCCATGAGGCGTAAGTGAGACGTCCTCTTACCATGCCTGCTGTTTTCTTACAGGGAGGTGCCACAGAAGTCCTTAGGGTTCAGTCCCTTTGATCTCCTGTATGGGCACCCTGTAAGAGGAACCTTGAGTTTGGTGAAGGAGGGTTGGGAAAAGGCTCCTATTAAACCCCCCCCCCCCCGGGTGTATATAGCTACATGCTGGCCTTCAGGAACCAAACTAGGCGTTTCAGGCAACTCGCTCAGGCAAATCTGTAAGCCAGCCAGGAAGAGATATAACGGTGGTACGACCAGAATGCCACTCTGGTCGAGTTTCAAACTGGGCAGAAAGTGTGGGTGATGGCACCAGTGAAGCCTTGCGCGCTCCAGGACAAGTAGACTGGGCCTTATGAAGTGCTGGAGCACAGGAGTGAAGTGACCTACCTGATTGACTTCCGGTCTCCTAGGAACCCTTTGAGGGTCTTCCATGTGAACTGCCTCAAACTGCACTTTGAGAGGTGGGTGGTGACCATGCTCTTGGCTACAGATGACGGGGCGGAAGAGGAGAGTGAACCTCTTCCTGACCTCCTGTCAGCCAAGGAGAAGGATGGGTCAGTGGATGGGGTGAACCTCTCGCCTAACCTGACCCCGAAACAGCAGAGGGACTGTCGCCAGGTATTGGGTCAGTTCGCCTCTCTGTTCTCCCTGATCCCAGGACTCACCCATTGGTGCGTCCATGATGTGGACACTGGAGACAGTCTGCCTGTAAAACACAAATTTTACAGAGTAGCTGATAAGGTCAGGGCCAGCATCAAGGAGGAGGTTTCCAAGATGCTGGTGCTAGGGGTAATTGAGCCATCCAGCAGCCCCTGGACTAGCCTAGTGGTCCTTGTGCCAAAAGCTTCTGCAACGGGTGCCACCCCAGAACTCCGGTTCTGTGTGGATTACCGTGGGCTCAATGCCGTCACTAAGACTGACACGCACCCCATCCCCAGAGCTGATGAGCTCGTGGATCGGCTGGGAGATGCCTGGTACCTCAGTACATTTGACTTGACGTCAGGGTACTGGCAGATTGCCTTGACAGAGGGGGCCAAGGAGAGGTCAGCGTTCTCAATGCCAGAAGGGCACTACCAGTTCAGAGTTATGCCCTTTGGGTTGAAGAATGCCCCTGCCACCTTTCAGAGACAGGTGAACCAGGTGCTGAGTGGGCTGGAGGAATTCAGTGCCACCTACCTGGACGATATTGCTGTGTTCAGCTCCAGTTGGTAGAAACATTTACGACACCTCTGTGAAGTGTTGAAGGCCTTGCAGAGGGCAGACCTGACTATCAAAGCGAGTAAGTGCCAGATAGGGTAGGGTTCGGTGGTATACTTAGGACACCAGGTAGGGAGCAGCTGGGTGGCGCCCCTACCGGCAAAGACTGATACCATTCTGGCTTGGGAACCTCCCAAGACCCAGAAAGGAGTGAGGACCTTTCTAGGACTCACTGGGTATTCCCGACGGTTCATGAAGGGGTATGGCACCATTGCTGCCCCTTGACGGAACTGACGTCAAAGAAACAGCCCAAGAAGGTGATCTGGACTGATGCCTGTCAGACCGCTTTTGATGCCCTGAAGACTGCCATGTGCACGGCACCCGTGCTCAAGGCGCCTGATTTCTCCGAGGAATTCGTAGTGCGGACGGATGCTTCAGAGCATGGTGTGGGAACGGTACTCTCACAATTGAATGACAAGGGCTTGGACCAACCCGTAGCTTTCATTAGCAGGAGGCTACTTTCCAGGGAACAGAGGTGGAGTGCAATTGAGAGGTGTTAGACCTGGCACCATTGGCGTGAGTCTCCCTTCCATTTTGTTGCTGTGCCTCATATGTTTTTCTGGTGTAAGATGCTTAGGGTACTGTGCCACTGCTGTCCAGTGCCACAGTGCGAGGGCTCCCTATGGTAAATTGTTGTATGAATTAGTGATTCCATGATTGGGTATATTTGATTCACTGTCAGACCCTTGTACAGGGCACAAGAGGTGCCAGGGGCTTGTGAGTCAAATGCTGCTGGTGGGCTTGCAGCACTGGTTGTGCCACCCACAGAAGCAGCCTGTAAACGTGTGTCTGCCATCGCAGAGCCTGCATGCAGTCTCGCACTGCCATGTCGACTGGGTAAGTGCACCCACTTACCAGTCCCTAAACCTTCCCTTTGCTTCATATCAGTCACCCCTATGGTAGGCCCAAGGGCAGGGTGCATTGTAAGTATAAGGTAGGACAAGCCCTGATGTGTGTGGCATGTCCTAATAGTGAATTACAGCCATTTTCGTTTTTCACTATCGCAAGGCTACCTGTTCTCCATAGGCCAGAATGGGCAGTTTGATTATTACATCTTATAATCCTAACTGACTCAGGGAACATGGTAGAAATTCAAGTTTAGTATGCCTGATCTCAGAATGATAAAATACATCTTTTAGTGAAGTCGGTTTTAACATTCTGTGTTTGAAAATATCACTTTTAGAAAGTACGTATTTTCTTGTCTAACTATCCAAACCTGCCTCTGCTAGGTTGTGTATTCCTTGTCTGGAGTTTGAGTGACAGGGGCTGGGGAAATTCCAGGAGACAGGGTGAGGCAGCCAGGGCTGAATAGAGAGATCTCCATGCAGATAGGTGGGAGGAGTTGCACCTGGGACCAGAATAGGGCTGTGACTTCCCTCCACAATGCCGGCTCCACCCCCTGTGGAGTGTCTGATGATTCTGCCCTACACTGTGAAAGGAAAGAAGGAGTCATGTGCACAGAGTGCTCCAGAACTGGTTTGGACTTGGCAAAGACCCCTCTGCCCTCAGAGGACAAAGGATTTTGGGGTATAAGTAATGGGACCCTGATCCCAAGAATTTAGATCACTTTTGGGAAGACAAGAAGAAACTTCTGCTGAGGAAGGAACCCACGAAGACTGAAGGAGAGGCTATCCCCACCTGGTTGCTGTTTTGGGGAATTGGCCTGCAGTGGTTGCCTTACTGCCTAAGAGAGGGAGGAGAACTGGGTGTGTACCCTCATCAACTTGTGCAAAGATCTCCAAGGGCTTGGAAGAGAGCTTGCCCCCTGACCGAAGTCTCAGGACCAGTAGACTTCACCAGCCTTTGTGGATTGCTGCTGGAAACGCTGTTTCAGTGGCTACAGAGGCAGGGAGCTGTGACCGACTCTTACGACCTTCCCGGTGTCCTGTAGGCACCGCATCGAACAATGGCCGCATCGAACAACGCAAGCTCTGAGCTCACCGACTCTGTCCTGACGCCGTCACCAAGCTGTTGCACCATGACTTGTGGACACTGTGACGTGCAACGCCTCGCTACACCAAATCGAACTGGTCTGACCGACACGGTCACTGTTGCTGACTTCGAGTCCTGTGAACGCATCGGAGTTGGGCACCGCTTGCACCCTTCGCGACGCACCGCCCGACTCATACCGCTGTCCGGACTGATCGACGCCAGCTCCCGCCATCCAGCTCTGTCGCCGCACCGCAAGCTGCAAGCACCGCATAGAAGCACCGTCTCGCCCTACAACGTACGCCTCGGACCCACCGACTCCGTCAACGGGCCGTCGCCTGCACCGCATCGAGGGACAACGCATCCTGCAATGCTTTCTTTTCTGCACTGCGATGAAAGCCTCAAGTAAAGGTACTGTGACGGACTCTGTTTACATTTGAGTGGGCTCGGACCGACCTGGTCCGCTGGATTTGGTAGACTCTGTGTTATTTCAGCAACGCTGTAGCCGGACAGGGCTACCGACTCGCACAGAACTTTAATTTAAGCCTTTTTAACAAGAACTCTTGATTTCTAATGGTATTGTGGATTATTTTTGTCGTTTATGGACTTGTGGTAACTCTTTATAAAAGATACTTATTTTTATAAATATACAACCTGTGTGGTGTCCATTTGTAGTGTTGTCACTTGATTACTGTATGTGTTCACAAATGCTTTACACACTGCCCCTGAGATAAGCCTGTCTGCTCATGCCAAGCTACCAAGGGGGTGAGCAGGGGTTGTTTTAGGAGTGTACCCCCTTACCCTGACTAGAGGAGAGGGCCCCTATTTGTCACAAGTACTTACCTGTGCCAACTAGGGACCCCCAATTCTAACAAGAGGGAAGCTTTTGCTGTGGTCTGGGCACTGAAGAAGTTGAGGCCTTACTTGTTTAGGACTCACTTCCTGGTTCAAACAGACCACAGGCCCCTCAGATGGTTGATGCAGATGAGGGGTGAGAACCCAAAACTGTTGAGGGGGTCCATCTCCCTACAGGGAATGGACTTCACGGTGGAACACCGCCCTGGAACAGAACACGCCAATGCCGACGGTCTGTCCAGATTTTTCCGCCTTAGTGATGAGAACTCCCATGAGGGTGGGTAGTTCCCCCAACTTTTCAGCTGGGGGGACACGTGTTAGACCTGGCATTTCTTGGTGTGATTACCCCTGACATTTTGCCTCTACCTCCTCTATTTTTAACTAACTTAAATGCTTTGGACACTTTGCCACTGCTTATCAGTGTCAAAGTGCAAGTGCTCCCTGTATAAAGTAATTGTAATTGATTGTCCATGATTGGTATGTTTGCTTTACTAGTAAAGTCCCTAGTAAAGTGCACTATGTGTGCCAGAGCTGGTAATGCAAATGCTACTAGTGGGCCTGCAGCACTATTTGTGCCAACCACACAAGTAGCCTTAAAAAACTGCCATATTGTTCTGTCAAGTGCACTCACTTGCAAGACCTTACCCTTCCCTTTCTATGCACATCAGACACCCCTATGGTAGGTCTAGGTTACCCCCTGGACAGGGTGTAGTGCCTGTGAAAGGTAGGACATGTACTAAGGTGTGTGTCATGTCCTGACAGTTAAATAATCTCCATTTCGTTTTTCACTGTTGAAAGGCCATCTTGCCCATAGGACAGAATGGGAAGGCTGTGTAATATGTTTTCCAGCCTATCTTCCCAAAGGCTTAAGATGGAAAAGTGAAGTTTAGTATGCCTGAACTCACAGTGTAATAGCACATCTTTTTATGTAGGTGGCTTTTGCACTGTGTTCAGAAGCCACTCTTTTAGAGGTGGCTGAGTGTTTGTGCTCTGACATTTCTGTGTGTCTCTGCCTGGCTGTGGATTGACTGTCTGGATTTGAAAGCAATAGGATCTGGGGAATGTCTTGATTCAGGGGAGGAGGTGAGACAGCAACAGGCTGACCTGCATCTGGAGTGTAGGGGGAGGAGAAGCCCCTAGAGGTGAAAAGGCCTGGGTTGCTTCTATAAAACAATTGGCTCATCTCCTGCTGAGTGATTGAGAATCCAGACCCCCACTAATCAAAGGAAGAAAGGTGTCACTGGCAGAGAGGCACCCAGAACTGGTTTGAACAGGGATGACTGCCCCCTGAAACACAAAAACTTCAAAGCCATTGAGGGGTATAACTATGAGAGCTGAAGCCCCTGAACTTTGGAGAATGGTTTGATCAAGTCTGAAAAAGACTTAAGCTGCTTCGTGATCAAGAGGACCTTTGCCAAGGAAGAAACAACTGATGAGACTGAAGGATAGGACTGATCCTTGACGTGTGTTCTGGGGCTGGCCTGCAGTTTGCTGTTTTAACGAAGGAAAGGCTAAAGGGACTTTGCTGTGTGCTGTGTCCCCCTGCTTGAAGGACTTTGCTGTGTGCTGTGTCCTGAAGTAACTTATCCCCAAGGCCCGAGGTGAGCTGGCTCCCTGTTCGGAAACACAGGAACATAAAAGTTTCCATGAGAGTCTCAGCGACGCTGTGAGTGTGTGCTTGTTGCAACTGAGACCCTCGTAAGGTGTGCCCTGTGATCGTGGACACCTGGATTCCAAGCAAGGATCAGCGACGCAGTGTGTGTGTGCTTTGTGCAGCCTGAACCCCTTTGTGAGGATTGTCCAGTGATCGTGTGCACTGGAATCCAAGTGAGTCTCATCGACGCTGTGTGCGGGTGTGTTGTGCACCATGAGACCTTCGTGAGGATTTGCCTTGTTGTCGTGTGCATCGGAATCCAAGTGAGTCTCATCGACGCTGTGTGCGGGTGTGTTGTGCACCATGAGACCTTCGTGAGGATTTGCCTTGTTGTCGTGTGCATCGGAATCCAAGTGAGTCTCATTGGCGCTGTGTGCGGGTGTGTTGTGCACCATGAGACCTTCGTGAGGATTTGCCTTGTTGTCGTGTGCATCGGAATCCAAGTGAGTCTCATCGGCGCTGTGTGCGGGTGTGTTGTGCACCATGAGACCTTCGTGAGGATTTGCCTTGTGGCGTGCACAGGAATCCAAATGAGTCTCAACGACGCTGTGTGCGGGTGCGTTGTGAACCGTGAGACCTTCTTGAGGATTGGCCTTGTTGTCGTGTGCACTGGAATCCAAGTGAGTCTCATCGACGCTGTGTGTGGGTGCGTTGTGCACCATGAGACCTTAGTGAGGATTTGCCTTGATATCGTGGGCACCGGAGTAAAGTGAGTCTCAGCGACGCTGTGCGCGTGATCTTCGTGCAGCCTGAAACCGTGTGTGGAGTGCCCAGTGATCGTGCACCCGAAGAGTAAGGAAGACTTAGGGACGCTGTGTGCGTGCGCTTTGTGGCAGCCTGAGATCTTCGTAACTGAAGCGGCCCGGACCAGCTGTCCCAGAGGAGCTGAGTTGACGACCCGAGCCGCCATTGCCAATTCACAAAGCTGCATTGGAGGCCCAGCTGCTGGATGAGGAGAGGAGAGTGGTTTTGCGCCCCCCAGGTAACGTGTGTCGACTCCTGAGGCGGGACGTGGGCTCAGAGGGAGACGCTCTTGGCCTCTCTCTCGTGTTGGCAGCGCGAGCCTCCGTTTCAGCTCGTATCACGGCCCGTATTGCCAAGGGAGTGGCAGTACAGGGGCAGGAGTGCTGAGCTGCACTTTTGGATTACATCGTACCGTGTGGGGGCAACTGTTAAGAGGCTGACTGCAAGTCAGAAGGAGAGGCGGAGAGACCGCCTAAGGCCCGGTGATCGGGCCTGAGTGTATTGCGCATCATTCCATTTCTGCAGAATGGAGTACTTGACTGTCGTATTACACATTGCATCTTTTCTGCATAACAGAGTACCTGATTAGATTATTACGCATTGCATTATTCCTGCATAACGAACTACCTGATCATCATATGATGCATTGCATTGTTTCTGCATAACGAACTACCTGATAAGCGTATTGTGCATTGCATTGTTCCTACATAACAAATTACCTGATTAGTGTACTACGAATTGCCTTATTTTTGCATAGCGACATACCTGGTGGTTGTATTACACATTGCATTATTTTAGCTTGAAAAGTGCCTGATTGTTGCGTTACACATTGCATTCTTTCAGTCAGTCAGTCAAAAAGCTTTATTATCGGCTAAAACCATAAAAGCACATATTTACAAAGATTTAAATAAAACATACCAATATCCCACAATGCAATATATTCATGATGAAGAGGAATACTCCTAAAATAGTTTTTAAATACAAGTAAAAACCAGGAAATAATCCTATGCAATTTAAAACATAACAGATAAAAGAGTAAAATCAATCCCTTCACAAGTTAATGTCAGGGAATCCCAGTGATATGCTGGGTCTGTGGTAACGCGGGTGTAACAGATAATTGTTTTTTGATTTTTGCGCCTCTGGCGCACCACATGGCCCAGAGGTATCTAGAGGTCGCAAAGAAGATCAGGGGGGTGGTGTCGTATTTAAATATTCTAAATGCTTCCCTGTAATCCCTGAGACCCAGTGACTTACAAAGCTGGACAATCCATTTAGCTCTAGCCCTGGTGTAAAGAGGGCAGAAGAGCAGAACGTGCAGATCCGTCTCTTCACAACCATCACATCCCGGGCATGAGCTAGAAACGTGTGAAGTGATTGACCACTTGTTTGTCACTGCCCTCAGTGGGAGTGTCCCATGTCTAAATTGGACATAAAGTTTATTCGCCAGTGAGGGCTGAATGTCATCCAAGAATTTCTCAAAGCGGTAAGTATCCTTCACCTCCAGAAATCTGTTGGTCAACTTGCCCAGGGATGGACTAGAACATACAAGATCCATTCGATATTGATTGAGTAAGTTGACCAACACCCTTTTAGGCATCAAAGGACATGTCTTCTCCGGAGAGAGCCAAATGTCTCCCCTACCCAGTGCATAGCAGAGCTGCTTAACATATTTTAGCCAGGGGATTTTCCCTACCCCCCTTATGGTCATTAAATCCCTTAGGTCATCCCGGTAGCTTAGCAGCTCTGGGGTAGCCCAGAGTCGCCTCCAGTACATCACAGGTCGGTTTGAAATGATCCCCTGTATGGGGGCCAGACCCAGATCGAACCGTAAAGGAATCAGAGGTGTGCTCTGCGGGAGACTCAATAGACGCCTAATAAAGCTATTCTCAGTAATGGACAAGGGGGTGGCACTAAGATGGCCCCATAGCTCCACCCCATAGAGCGCCCCACCTCTCGCCTGGGTCTTGTATATTTCTAAAGGGAATCCCAGGGTTTTAAGTGAACACTCTTTATGGACCTTTAAGATACCATCAGAGGATTGGGCCAGCTTCATGTTTGCCTTGGCCATCTGCGACCCCCAACCCATCTTATCGTTGAGTGTTACTCCTAAATAGTCAAAGGTGGAGACTCTTTCCAACACCGTGCCATCCAAATGGGGGAGGGGACAATTAGGTGATTTTGCATTAAAGACCATGAATTTGGTTTTGGAGAGGTTGATCTCCAGATTTCTTGTCTTGCAAAAAAAGCAGAACGCCTCCAGTGTTCGCTGAATACCCATAGAGGATTTTGATAGCAAAAGGGTGTCATCAGCGAACATCAGGGCTGGTATCTTGCGAGCTGCTAAGCTAGGAGAATCTAAATCCCTCGCCCCCAAAAGATGGTCAATTAATCCATTAAGAAACAAAGAGAAGAGAGTAGGGGCCAACACGCACCCCTGCCTCACTCCCCTTTCTACCAGAAAGGGGGCCGAAAGCTCCCCATTTCTCCCATATCTCACCCTCGCAAAGGTGCCTTGATGTAGATGTTTGAACAATTGGCACAAGTATGCTGGGGCACCCATCTCTATTAGTATGGCCCAGAGTTTATCCCTCTGGACCAAATCAAATGCAAATCGAAGATCTACAAAGATCAAGTACAGGCTACCAGCCCCCAAAGTCACCGTCTTCCAATAGACCAACTGAAGTCTAAACAGTTGGTCGATGGTAGAGACCTTAGCACGAAAGCCCGCTTGGAGGGAGGTCAGGATGTGTTGATAGTCCATCCAGCACTGCAACCTCATTAGTAAAAGGCGGGCAAACAGTTTCTGCAAGACATCAATGAGGCTAATGGGACAGTAATTAGCCGGATCAAGTGGGGATGCCTTTTTATAGATGGGAATGATCTCGGCCCCCAACCAAGTTCGGGGAATTTCCATGCCATGTAAGATGGCATTAAAATATAACCAGATGTAGGGAACCCAAACCTTCTGCTCACTCAGAAATAGATCTCCTGGGATTCTATCCAATCCCGGAGCCTTCCCAGAAGACAAACTTTTAAGGGCCACGTTAATTTCCTGCATAGAACAAGATTGACAATCGGAGTCCTTCACCTCTGATAATACTAAAGGGGATGTGCACTTTGCGGGGAGACCTAGTTCTACCGAGGAAACAATGTCAGTGTGGGAGTACAAGGGCTTAAAGTGGGCTATCCAAACCTCTTCGCTCAGATTGGGTGTTATAGCGGGCGTCCCTTCTGACGAGCCTGATCTCACAAGGTTCCAAAACGCGCCATAGTCGCGCCTGTCCAAGGCTTCTTTTATACTTGCCCATCTTAGGGCCTTCCATTCCGACTTGGCCTCCGCGATTATACTTTTATAAGCAGTTCTGGCCACTCTAATACTCTGCACAGAACCGGTTTTAACCTCGCTAACAAGTGCACATTTTGCTTCCCTACAAGCTTTGTTAAACCACTGGACCTGTTTTTTTGTTCGTGTCCTATTATTCACTGTGGTATAAAAATAATCGACCATATTGGCGATTAGGTTAGTGTGAATACAGTCCAGTGCTTGAAAGTAAGAAAGATCATAATTCACAGGTGGAAGTTCAAAGGCCTCTTCTAGGGAGCAAGCTACATGTAAATATAGCTCAGCAATTTTTTCGGGTGCTAGCACAAGCTTGGCCCACCTAATACGTTTGCCACCCGCTACTGAGATTAAGTTCCTGTCAACACAGATCTCCAACTCCCCTGATCCATGTGGGTGACCCAGTGTGTGTTTTAGTTCTAAAGACAAAAGATTGTGGTCACTAACTACCCTTTGAATTACACAAAAAGCCCTTATTTGAGACCAGAAATCTACATTGACCATAATGTAGTCAATAGTAGTGCTTTTCCCCACTCTATTGAATGTAAAATTCCCTGGAACATCAGGTGGGAATCTGCCATTGCAGGCTCTAAGAGAGTGGGTTACTAGAAGCTTATTAATCTGTATGGCCACTGGCATTAAGCGCATGGCTGAGTACATAGAACAGTCCTGGATATTCCAGGTGGAATCCTCCTCTAAGGTTACAGAGGGGATCCCCACAAGAGGTTCGAAGTGACAGTTAAAGTCACCCCGATAATTCTATGTGTTGATGGTGAAGAAAATGAAAGAAGTTCGTCAAGAGCCTCTAACATAGATAGCCCCAGCTCATGGGGTGTAAGACGCAAATATATGTTAGCAACCATCACCTTCGAGCCATCCATAAATTTAAGGACGATAGAGAGAATGTCCGGGGAATGAGAATCTATTACTTTCACTGTACACCCCAGGTGCGTAGATACCCAGATGCACAGTCCCCCCGAAGGTCTTCCTCTAGGTCCCTGTACAGCGGGTAGATGGAATGTTGCAAATCCCACCCTTGTAGCGGCAGTCACCATCCAGGTTTCTTGAAACAGGCACAGATCATACTGATCCACCAACTCACCCCAGCGGGTAGATGGAATGTTGCAAATCCCACCCTTGTAGGGGCAGTCACCATCCAGGTTTCTTGAAACAGGCACAGATCATACTGATCCACCAACTCACCCCATTCTGGATTGGATAGCTTAGATCTCAGCCCTGCTACATTCCAGGATCCTAATATTGATCTTGGGGGTTCCACCCTATGAGGACTGGGTGAGGTGGAAGAGGGCATGTTGATAGAAGGAGTCCCTGCAGAATTGCCCAGTTCAAATCCATCTCTTGACAAGCTTGTATCTGCACCTGGGCTTAAGGGGATTATTCCCAGACCTACTTCCTTAACCCCAGAAACCTCCACGGGGCACCCAGCTACGTTGGAATTCGTTTTTTTAGGCCCCAATGAGTAAAATAGTCAATCTACATTATTCAAGGCACTAAATCCGTTGGCTGTGGGTATATTATATTCCCCCTCCAGAGCACCTTGATGAAAATGAGTTGATTCAAGTCCCCCTGATACTATTTCCCGAGAGTAGAAGTACCCCAAAGGAAGTGGAATAATTGCACCCATTTGACAGGGTCCTCCCCAATCAAGGATGTGCTTAACTACTCCAGGATCCCTAAAATTAACAATCACGCACTCCCCTCCAATATCTTTTAGTTTGGTCCCCAGCCAGGTAACTCTTCTAACAAATAGTATTCCCCCTGACCCGATCTCATTAGTGGTGTATGTCTATTTAACACGAAGTGGTTTTATTCTTCAGCGCGGTGTATGTTTTGCCTCGTTCGCCCGATAGCGGAGGGACACCAGTTAATACCACCACGTACGGAGAAGCCTCCGGTGGTAGCTGGGGGTAAAATAATGGTTGTCGATTTCCATTTTTGGAAAAATTCATATTGGGCTTTTGAGGTGCCGGACCCCCCTCCGGCTGCTGCTTACTGATGGATTTTTGGAATATGGGTGGGTCTAGAGTGGGAAGAGTAACTTTGTCCGGGTGCACCCTGGGACGGGTGTCAGGGCCGGGACCAATGTTGTTAGGGGTGCGTCTACACGTGTTCATTGATACCGATCCTTGTGCCTGCACGTCAGATCGAGACCCTTCATTAGGACTAGGGCCCTGAACCACGTGGTCAATGTTACCTGCAGCCAATATCGTAGAGTTATTCCCAGTGCGTATGGGCAACTGTTCACCCCCATGACTCTTATTGTTAATCAAAGAGATTACTTTATCAATTCTACTCATCAAGATTTTAAACTGAGATTTGATAAGCTGTTCCATTTGGGCCTGAAAATTGATTAATAAGTGAGTGGCCCAGACCGGGGGTGCTAAAGTGGAAAAAGGGGTGCCTAAATCATCCTGAGAGGTGTCTAGGGCAGATGTATTAGTCTTCGGTAGTTTTTTTCGTTTTTGATTTCTTATTTCTGGGGCGGTGCTTAGCTGCCTTTTTAATCGCCTTAGGAGCTGTCTCAGTGACCAAATTAGTAGGATAGCTAACTTCTTGCACTACCTGTGCGCAAGGGAGCTCAGCAAAGGAGGAGGCTAGCAGTGAGTCAGGTGAATTACAAGTGGCTAAAGATATATTCCCAGACGGCAAAAGGGGGGGTATAGCTGGAGTAAGGGAAAGGCATCTTTCGGTATTCTCAATAGCCGATGCTTTCACCCCTATTGTTTTTTGTAACATTTTATCTATAGCAGTTAAACTCGGGACTGGGGGTATTAGGGCTGCTTTTTGTCGTGTGAGAGGGCGAGAGGTTGGAGAATTTGTTTTGCTCATGATGCAACACGTACAATGCTTAATCTTTTAGGATAGTAGTAACCCAGTACTTCACAATTTGCAAAGGGTAGTGGTCTTTAAGAAGTTAACAATGACACCATTAAAAACGCTGTAACAGTGAATCATATGAAATAATCACTTTAAAGCCTAACTTTGACTGAACAACATATTAAAAATTACCAGAAAACAGTCCAAGTCCAAATGCGGTATGTCCCGCTTAGAGGGATGGCCCGGCCCAGCCTCCTTTGGCCCCTATCGGCCACAGACGACCCGCCCTTTGCCCGGGCTTAGCCCGGCGCACGCCCGCGCGCGTTCCGCGCTGCGGGGCACCGGCTCTGCTTTAATGCGGCCCTGGCGCTGCCTGGTGATGCTGGTGTCAGGCGCCTGGGCTGGGGCATGAAGTCTTCGTTGGCCGTTTCCCTCACGGCGGGCGAAAAACAGTCTATGGAGCGTAGGATTACATAAGTCATTTGCAAATTTCAGACTTGCAGAAGAACTGAGATCCTCGGGAGCGAAGATGTGCCTCTACTGTCCTCCAAGGTATATACACACCCAGCACTTAATATGACTAGGAAAGTGGCTAATACCCTGTGGGAGAGAAGCAATGACAGAAGGGCCACTAGGGGACGACTTCCAGCAGGACAGGTTTGCACTTAAAGTAAGTTCCTGATGCTTTTACTCCAATAATTAAGGCAAAGGTTAGTCCATCAAAAGAAAGCCTCCTCCAAAAATAGGCAAAGTAAAACAATAAAGTGTCCGCTCTTTCAATTGCAGCGCTTCTGCTGTTCCTCAATAGTTCATCCCTAGGCAAACGTCTGCCTTTTGGTAAGTATGAGGTATTGCTGCCCTTGGAGTCAAAGCATACCTAACATTAATCACGAGTAGTGCGTTCGTGATATCAGTTCTGTTATTGGACTGCTATCAATAAAGTTTCAACAAAAAACAAACAAGAGTAACACAGAGGCAGATACCCCCGGAGTCCACTGTATGATAACACTATGATGATTTTTCTTTAGCCGCCGGTCTCAGATCTGAGATTGCTAAGAAATGAAACAACAAGGGCAGGCAGTCTTGGGTGTCAGCGTATGCTCTCATTCACACGAGGAATCCGGTTGAGTGTATGGGAGGCCGCCAAGTAACCTCAGAAGGCAGTGCGTCCCAACGCAGAGACGGGAGTCAGGTTCGCGGCTTGTAGGTATTGCATTCTTTTCATTGCAGGGTGTCTTGATTGCTGTGTTACCCCTTACAGTATTTTTACATTGCAAAAGTGCCTGATTCTAGCATTACGAACTGTATGATATAATATTAGGAGTACAGGAGAATGTTTAGAAGTGCTCAGTGATACCGCCAGAACTTACAAGGGCTGGCTGGCCTAACAACCAACCAGGAGAAATATTAAACAACCTCATATGTTGGATTTATATTGTGTGGTCCTATCGTATATCTTTTTACATAAAGTTTACATTTGTGTTTATAATACTTGTGTGGAGTCTATTTGTGTGTCATCATTGGATTATTGTGAGCGTGGTTGCAAATACTTTATACATTTGCCTTGAAGATAAGCCTGGCTGCTCGTGCCAAGCTACCGAGGGGGTGAGCGGGGCTATCTAAGATGGTGACCTTCCTTTCCCTGACGTTGGAACGCAGGTCCCTACTTGGCCTAAGGTACCTACCGCAGCCAAGCAGGGATCCCGGGTCTAACAGGGGGATGTTGTTCTCAATAGCTGCGGGGTTGGAAAACGTATTCACGATGGTGAAGAGCTCCTTGCTGTGATTTGTGCTGGCTTCCATGCGGTCTGCTAGGACGTTCTTTTTTGTTTCTCTCAGGAGGCAGTGGGGCTGGTTGAGCGCTGTCTTGAGGGAGGCATGGTCCATGAATATCTCAATACCACTTCTCATGGGAACAGTTCTGCCCAAACGGACAGCCCAGGTTCTCCCTGAATCGGAGCACAGGCAATCTGGGACTGGTTTCACCCTAGTTAGGGCTCTTCGACCAGGTATAGCTTAGTTCCAGCCGCACAGTGAGCCCGGGACCCATGTCTGGATGCAGATTGAGGGGACATGTTGCTGAAAATAACAATGGCTTGGGATGCGGCCCGGGTAATTACCAGATTAATTCAAGCACTCCATTCGTCACGTTTTTGTATACTTTAATGTTTAAAGAGACAAGAGCCTCCTTCTCCAGAAACGGTCGTTGTCTGAGCTCGCTCCAGTGTCCCCCACCCCACCCTTTTCATGTTCATCTACAATCTCCTGGTGGTGTTTGCACAGATCAGGTTCCTTGTAAGAAGTTGATAATAAGTTATTGCGGTTCTGCTTGGTACCAGTGCAGAGAGGCAGCAATAAACGCCCTTTGTCCTGAACCTCTCTTTCACTTTCATCTCTGTGAGGGGCTTTCCTTCCCTGGAGCTCATAAGCAGACACTCGTCGCGCTGCGCTGCACTCACGGCTTCCAGGCTCTAGGACACCCTACCCCGCTGCAGCAGGTGAGTAGCGCTGAGAGGCGGCCTGTGTGGCTAGCGCTTACATGTCTCTCCCAACTCCTAGCGCTGCGTCCTGTCACTGTCCTGTCGGTGTGGGCGCCCTGCTTTCTGTCCTCGCATACAGTTATGCTGTGTGTGTTTTAGTTCGTACAGCGCCAACCGCCCTTGCGTTTACATTCTCTCTCTAGGCGCCCACTCTTGCGGATCTGGACGCCCCCCCCCACTGCAGAGGTGCGCTCGCTGAGCTGCATTGGGGGTGATCCGTCAGAATTTCTCCACAGCGGTCCAGAGACTCGTCTTGTGCTTTTTATGTCCGGCTAGAGGTCGCTGTACAGTCTTCGGCAGACCTCATATCACAACACACGCCTCATAACACACAGAAAGAGTGCGTGGCTCAGTCTCTGGTGCTTACCGCAGTCCCTTCAGGCACTGGCTCCAGGAGCTGCCTCACCTTTTGGTATCAGCCCACGGCATGTCGAGATGTTTTACATTTTTCACTTACAGTTTCCATGGGTGACTAGGAGAACAAGCATTTGCAATGCAATCGGTCTCGCCGTTGGGACATTATCCGTATTTACCTATGCAGCACATTATTGTGGGTCCGGCAACATGTATTCCTACGTTTTAATTAACTTTTGATCTGTTTGAGCTAAAAATAAAATATTTCTGTTAAAATCTGGCGATTATGCAGGAAATGGTAGATTATGTGGCAGATACGGCAAATCCATAATTATGCGGAAAACATTACACATTACAGTGTGTCTTATGAATGAATGCCCTTCAGAGAAGAAGCGAGGCGGGATCCTTGTAGAACCCCGGTCACTTAGCAAGCGTTAGGCTCCTATTCGTTCGTTCGTTAAACTTTATTTCGGCAATTTATAGCCATAAAAGTCAAGACAAGAGATACATACAACATACATATATACAGTTCACAATTACTAGATAAGACGTAATACATACAGTTGGCGTGAAATATTTAGTTATCATCATGCTAAAGCAACACCGCATATAAAAAATAAATAACAATTTTTAAATTAATTAAAAGCCAGAGAATAAAAAATTAATTAATTAGGATCGAAGGGACAGTGCATCATTTACCTATACAAGGAAGGGAAAAAACGGGCCGCCAAATAAAAATATTACATTTTGTAGCCAAGACGTTTTCTGGTAAGGTATACATTAAATAAAAATCTACTCGTACCAAACACCACTAATTGAGAGGTATTAGACTTGAATATGCGCTCTGCTTCTTTGTAGGATCTAACCCCCACATGTTTACAAACCGGTTTGATCCAGCAATCCCTTGGTTTCTTATATGCTGGGCAAAAGAAGAGTAAATGAGCAGCATCTTCTTTAGCCCCTAAAGTGCAAAGAGTACACAAATCAGAGCCTTTTGCCCCTCCCCAGCTGCATGCTTATGCATTAATCTGTAAAACGCCATACCTAAACTGCAAGTATAGTGTTTTTGCCAGTGGAGGACCAATCTCGTCCATAAATTGTTCAAAATTAGGTGTATCTTTTATGTTCAAAAAGGTCGAGGTCAATATGCCCATCGATGAACTGTGCAATAACTCTCCATTGACGTAAGACCAAAAAGTGTCCTTTACAAGTTTCCTGGTTGATGTTGTCATATTCTGGGGGACTTCCCATAGGTGTAATAAACCTAGTTTCTCATACCACTTGGAAACATATTTTAACCAAGGGGTATTCATGTAACCATCTATCTGAATTAGTTCAGTCAAACCACTCTTGTAATCACTCAGTTCCGGGGTTACCCATAACCTAACCCAGTACAGCAGTGGTCTTAAAACTGCTTGATAATCTGTTCTTTTAAGGTTAATGTCGAGGTATACAGGGACTAGAGGAGTTCTAGTCGGTATTTTGAGTAACCTACGCAAAAAATGGTTTTCCGCTTTCCCAAAAGTATTTTTACAATAAAAGCCCCAAAGCTCAGCACCATAAAGAGCGGCCGATTGGGCCTTTGCTTTGTATACTTCAAGGGCCGGTGAAATTGCTTTAGAATAACTGGCCCTGTGTACTTTTAAAATAGGCATTGAATTTTGTTTAAGGGATAGAATACTTTTATCCATCTGCCCTTTCCAGGACATGTTACTATCTAATAATAACCCCAAGTAGTTGAAACTCCCTACCTGTTCCAATTTTTGATTGTCTAAGAATAGATTAGTCCTAAGGGATTTCATTCGGTTTATGGACATATACTTAGTTTTGGTAGGGTTTATTTCTAATCCCTTCCCCACACAATACTTCTGGAAAGAGTCAACCAAATTTTGCAACCCTCTCGGAGTCTGGGAAATAAGGATGGTATCATCGGCAAATAATAATGCCGTAATCGGCTCACCACCTAGCTTCGGGGAATCATGCACACAGTTCCTTAAATAACTCGGAATGTCATTAACATATAGCGAGAAAAGTGTAGGTGCTAATACACAACCTTGGCGCACGCCGCGGTCTACGGGTATAGCCCTTGATATTTCACCTTCCTTTCCCCATCTAATTTTTGCATAGTTCCCTGTATGAAGCTTAATAAGTTCTTTAAGTAGTTCCCCAGGGACCGCCATGTTCCGTAATGTAATCCACAGCAAATTGCGTGGAACAAGATCAAAGGCGGCCCTTAGATCCACAAATGCCACATAGAGGTTGCACTTCCTTATATTTATATACTTCCAACAGATGCACATAAATCTAAACACCTGGTCAACCGTACTGGTTTTTATTCTAAACCCAGCTTGATATTTGGATAATATTTTGGTCTCTTCAATCCAATCTAAAAGCCTATTTAAAATATGTCCGGCAAATATCTTTTGTAAAATATCTATTAAACTTATTGGGCGGTAGTTGCTTGGATCATGGCGATCACCTTTTTTAAAAATTGTTATGATTTCTGCCCCTTACCATGATTCGGGAATTGGTGTGCCTGCCACAATGGAATTACTCAGGTAATTTATATAAGGCCCCCACACATCTACATCATATCTTAGTAGATCAACGGGAATTTTGTCAGGGCCTGGGGCTTTGCCCATTTTCACAGCTTGTAAAACCTTATTAGTTTCTTCTAAGCTAAAATGTAGGGGAGCAGTACTAATTTCTAAATTTATCTCAAGGTCCCCGAGGGGCATACTCTCCTTTTTTTTAGCATAGAGCTTAGTGAAGTGATCACACCAAGTATTTTCATCTAAGAAAATATCCTTTGTTGATCTACCCTGCTTGTTCCCTTTTGCGATTAGATTCCAGAACGTGCTCTGATCCCGTAGATTAGCTGCATTCAAGAGATCCTCCCAAAATCTTTCATCCCATGCTTTTTTAGCTTGGGCCATAGTGTTATTGTAGGCTAGTCTTCCATTTTTTATATCCAAACAATTTCCGGATTTTACTGCCTGGATCAACCTTGATTTTTCTGTTCGACACTCTTTATTATACCATGGGTTCGCTGACTCAAGCTGATTCCCTATCCTATTACTATCTTTTTTATACATTTTACTCAATAGTGGGGTTAGTGCATCCACTAGCTTATGATGTAGATCAAGAACACCTTGAGTACCCACTAATGGTAGTTGTAATGCTCCTATTGTTTCAGAGAATGCATTATAGATACTTATCAGCGTCTTTTCTTTTCCCAAGATATATGGCCATCTTAGAGCACGCCTGTTATTAGTTATCTGAAGTTCCGCAACCGGAGTGTTTAGTAAAATCTCTCCCGCAGATCTAGTAAAAAATGATGGGGAATCTAGCCATAGTTGGAGAGGGAAATGATCACTCTCCGTCCTGAGGTCAATCTTAAAATCCATTACCTGGTCCCAAATATTCCTGGAAACCATAACGAAATCTATGTTTGACCTACATATTCCCTTAGAATACGTCGGGGCTGCAGGCCTATCTGATCGAAATCGACCATTACAAGCCCTTAGGTCATGCACCACAGTCAGCTGCAAAATCTGTAAAGCGGCTGTTGTGCTTTTAACTGGACTTACAGAATCTAAGGGTAAAATATCGGTGACAGCATCTTGTTCATCAAATAATTTTTCCAAACCCAGGACAGGTTCATATTTACAATTGAAATCCCCGCCAACTATCACCTTCACATTTTCTCCTAATGAATCTAGGAAGGAATCTAAGAGTTCTACTACATTTGATTCCTTATTAGATGGAGACGGTCTATTATATATATTTATTAAATATCTAGTTTCTTTCCCTCTTAAAGCAATTTTAAGGCCTAATAGGTCCGGAGAGGGGATGGATAACTGGGTGACAT
Source organism: Triturus cristatus (assembly GCF_964204655.1). NCBI lineage: Eukaryota > Metazoa > Chordata > Amphibia > Caudata > Salamandridae > Triturus > Triturus cristatus. The sequence goes on from NC_140584.1 coordinate 1,203,874,120, forward strand.
CTAATTCTAGAGTCACTTTAACCCAGATAACCAGCCCCCCTGAGGCTCTGCCTCTAGTTGAAGGTATAGAGCTAGAACAGTAAGTTTTATATCCCAACCTATGAGGGGTTTCTACCATCCAAGTTTCCTGTAAGAGTATGATATCGAAATTCTCTATATAAGAACACCATACCACATCCTTAAGGTTCCTGGATAAACCAGCTATATTCCAAGATATCAGTCTAACGCTTGTTTTCCCTTTTACATAAGGTGAATCTAGTTCTATTAGTAGGTTGTCTTCTTCTGTAACGTCCTCGAATTCAACTAAAGGATTTAACTCTTTGTCTTGGTTATCGTCTATACTATAATCATTGACCTCCATGTTCGCTGTGTGGCATTTATCAAATACGCCCAAACTATCTGCCTCACTCAACGTAGGATAAAAGAGTTTGTCACTATTTGCCAATTTATCCGTCTGTATATTTCTAGGGCTCAGAGATACTATAAGTTTAAAGTTTAAGTGTTCTCTGCTCTGTTTTGATCCCCCCATCTGAGTCTCTACTATTGTTTCTCTGGTAGAATCCCCTACTCGTGGGAGTCAATCATTTTCATCCAGTGAGCTCAGTACCGAAAATCTATTTTCAGTTGGGATATAAAAATTTGTATTTCTACTATTAGTCAAGGGTCTGTGTATTTTTGGGAATTGAGATGCCCCGGCTAGATGTCTATAAAAATAACCCAGGGGGTGCACACCCACATCAGACTCCTCTACATCCAGGGAAGCTGCTCTAAGAAGGACAGTCGCAACACGTTGAGGATGCCTAAAATTGACTATTACACAGTCCCCCTTACATTTTTTTTTTGCATTACCGATCCAGGGTACCTGTCTAGTGGACAGTATATGGTCGGAGAACTGAGGCGGGAACCCGCAATTTTTATTTAACCAAGCAACTGATTTCCGTTTGAGTGAATCATGAGATTCTTCACGGAAATTCGTTGCTGTCGTATCCAAGGGTGGGACGTTTGAAAGGACTATGACATAAGGTTCACAGTCGGGCGGGAGGTTAATGTGCTTTGGTCTAATCGCGGGAGTAGTATACCTCACACTATTAGATGGAGCTGTTTTCATTTGAGAGGTACTACCTGCTGTTCGTGGTAACTCCCTAGGTTCCGGTGGACATGGCCTCTCTATTACAGCTAATTGTGCAGAGTTATCGGGTTGAACAGGTAACTCAGTATGTATCAAAGTCTGTTCCTTACGTATCTTATCTAAAAGGCAACCCAACCTAAATACTTCCGTAGATAATAAATCAATTTTTTCCTTAACAGGATTAATTATAAGGTCTAATTTAGTTTCAAATAGTTTTGCAATGTGAACCAAGAGATCACAATTCACATCACCCTTGTTAGTTATGGTCTCATTGTTGGCTACATTGCTTCTAAGACCTTGTACCAACGTTGGTTTAGGAAGTAAGTTCCCCCGCTTAACTTGTGTTTTTCTACACTTTCTAACGGCTCTCTTAGGGGGGGAGTCAGGTAAAGCATGCCCACTAGGGAGCTCCAATGAGACTTGATATGGTAGTTCATAGTCTAGGGATGAATTGGCTGGGTTTTCCTGAGGGAGAGCTTCGATACTAAGCGAATCCATCATAATAGAATCACTACTTTCATTAACGATTGGAACTATTTCTGGGGTGGACTCCTTCCCTAAGGATTTTCGTCTATCGTTATTTATCTTACTCACCATCTTAACCAAATAGTTGTCCATAGTGGAAATGTTTTTAGCCATTTTACACAACAATCACATAAATGTCATCACTACTAGATCGATAAGAATCACAATCAACTAACTAAAAATAATAGACCCGCCCTGCACAGAACTCTTATACCATAACAAACAAGGGAATTCCTACATATAATCAACAGTATCACAGTTGAGCGAAAATTGTAGTCCAGGAGGTACACTGACTCAAAATAGATAAAACCCAAATATACAATCTTCTAAAACATTGTTATGTTACTTGCGCCCAGTTAACAGACCTCACACCTTAGGGGGGTGGCCCGACCCGACCCCTAACGTCCACACAACGGCCCGCCCTTTGCCCGGGCTTCGCCCGGCGCTGCCCGCGCGCTGTCCCGCGACGCGGGAGGTATGTTAGCTTTTATAGCGCCTCCGTGCGCCTGATTATCGTCAGCTGTTCTGCTCTCCGGGGCCGGGGATTCTGGGGATTGAAGTTCCTCCTCACAGCGGCCGGGTCATCACCAGAGCGGCGGCGGGAGGAAATGAGGCCAGCAGCCCCCACAGCGTTTTACAGGAAGGGCAGGTGGGATTTCCTTAAGTCCCCCAACTTCACCACCACTTCAGGGCACTTCAGGGCAACAACCTCCTATTCCAATACGGTTCATTTTGAATAATGACTTCTATTTAAGTGAAAGTGAGCACAGGTTTGATTAAAGTTCAACAAAACAATCGAATATCATCGACTCGCTCTGTGTACAATAAAACAATTAGATACAAGCAGTGTAACCATGCGGAGGTTTTTCAAAATACCGGACTACTCTGTCCTGTAAGTGTAACGAAATATCTCAGTTACAGAATGGTCGGACAGTCACCTTTGATATCCATAGTAAGCGCTCGCCCTGGCATCTGGCAAACGACATTCATGGTGCTTTTTTACACTTCAGAATCACTTGGAGGAGCATTTGAAAAATGGGAGCAATTTATACTCTAGAAGCCCATGGCAAAGGGGTCGACTTTAACTTTCAGTTTACTGCTTAAATGGCAAATCCGTCTTTTGATGACGGTGGACTCCTCTGTTGGGGTTTCTTAAAGGGGAAGGGTGGCATGCTTAGTGCACAAGAAGGCACTGCACCCCCTCCCTGCAACACACCACGTTCCTCACCCCTAAAACATCCCTCATTTTCAGCAAGTTTAACACATGTGCCGCATACACCCTAATTGCCAGTAAACACCGCTCATTAGATGCCCCCGGGATTTTCTAAGTGTCTGCTCAGACAGATTTCCCCAAACACACCACCGCCATTCCTAAACTCGAATACGTATTAGATGTAGCGCTCTCCTCGACAACATGCCATGGAATGCACTTATTAAGCATTTGACAAAGAGCCTGTCTCCACAACAGCATACGCCATTTCAACATCATTAACATGTCAATGTTTGTAATTTATTCCCATGAGGCTGCCTTTTGGTGCACAGCGGTAACGCAGCTCTGCTAGTGGGCACTGGAGCAGGCACACAGCAGAGAGCAACTCGGACACACGCCTTGCCAACCTGCCCCCAAGCAGGCACGAACAGATTCCCTCTGTGTCCTCCGAAGTACCAAGGCAGGTAACTGTAATAAATTTATGGGCCATATTATAAAGAACGACGATAACATTATTATCGCCGTTTTAGCCTAAAGCAGCGATAAGGGGCTTGATAATATGCCCTGGAGAATTCCAATAGAAGCCCTTGTTCTGGTGTCAAGGACATCAAACCTGGGCTTCTATTGGAATTCTCAAGGGCATATTATCAAGCCCCTTATCGCCGTTTCAGCGGCAGATTCCTGCTGCTAAAGCGGCGATAATGTTATGGCTGTTCTTGATAATATGGCCCCATGTTTCTTACGTTATAGGCTATAGCGCCAATTGCATACCTGCTATGCACTTCCTAGCACTACTCAGAGACAAACAAGATGCTCACAGGTTAACACAGGCAGAAATGTGAGAACACATTACTTACTGCGGTAACGAAGGAACTTCTCGTGGTTTAAACCTGCATCATTGTTTTGAGGAACCCACCAGCTATGGAGCTCGGCAAAAAAATTTGAAGGAGGTTTTAATGGCTAAACACAGATCTGTGCAGAATACAGCATGGGTACAATATATGAACTCCTTAAGTAGCGCACAGCACAAACAGAAGTGTAATTGAATAATAGGTGGCACCATTAGCCATACTCATTTTATCTCAAATTTAAGGACGAAATGCTGAGTCGACCCTATACCTGCAGGCAGCTTCCAGACCTGTTTTAGGACTTCAGTCCGCGTGATACTGGCCTGTCAGACACTATAGGTGACTAGGGCCTGGCAGCTAAGATGGCAACCATGGCAGCTGAAGGACGTCAAGCCGAACCATTCTGGAGGTGGACGGAGGCCCAGCCTACAACCACCGGAGCATAGATTGCATCAAGCCCCCAGCCGTGACTTCTGCCCTAAGCCCACCTCGTCACCCTCCCTTACCCCTTCCCTCCCTCGGACTCCCGTCTACACCTGTTTGCAGGTGAGGGTGAGCGAAGCCACCATCTCACAGGTCTGGAGTGGGCTACGGTGCTGCTGGACCTGGAACCGCTGGATCAGGGCGATCACCTACTCCTGCGTGAAGCACGTCCATGCCTTCACCTTCTTTTTAGGACTCTTCACGTCATCCAAAGCCCACGGTGCAGTGGACTCCGTCTCGGTGCTCGTGGCCAAGTCCGGCGGAGAGTACAGGGCGCTCTTGGGGATTGAGGCAGCATAGGGCTGGACTAGGAAAAAATGGAGAAACTGGGTAAGATCAAAAGGGAGATTCTCTCTCTCTCTGGCGTGTGTAACAGACTGCTTATTGCATTTTTTTTTTTTTAAATGCCAGTGCCCAAACGATGAAGGCGCTTCTCAGTACCATTATTTTGTGTAATGGAAACTCCAATTATTTAACGCTGTCAGAAATGGCAGACATGCGCCATGAAGCACTATGTAAACAAGCGACTTCAACACTGCCGACATGTACGGTTAGAGAATTTGAAAGTAAAGCCTGTGTTCGTAGAAGCAATCACAGGCAGACCCGAGGAAGTGGCCGAGCTCAGGAAGGGTTGGAGGGTGAGGCCAGCGGCAAGGACAGCGAACCGATCAGAGCAGTTAAGATCGGTGCAGAGAGTGGAACTTCACTTTGTCCTGTTTTGTTTCGCTGCTTGTGCTGTCTCTGCCTTACGCCGTCAATTGGCCTGTGTATGACGTGTAAAGAAGTTGAATGCGCATGTTTTCTGGACAGTATAGGACAGGTCAGGCAAAATATAGTGCAAACTCACCCAGCCAATCCCAGGAGAAAACAAGCATTTACAAATACAATAGGACTCGTATTTACGCGAGACCTATTGCATTGTAAACAAAAGTGTGGCAGTCCAAGAACGTACGAACGGGAGTGGGGGGGGTAGTGGTGAGCAGAGAAGTTACAAACTGCGGAAGGGAACGGGGGGAGGCAGGGGACCAAAAGAGTTTTTAAAGTAAAGGGGCAGATAGCCATGGAAGGAGAAAAATGACGACATGGCTGTCAGGAGAAGGGACTAACAAGCTGAAAACCAATGAGAATGCAGGATTTACAATTTAAGCCAATGAATAAGATGCTCGGAAAGTGGGCAGGGCTTCCCCCCACTATACTGTATACTGCATGCCTCGCAAAGCGATCAGCGCGTTGCGCTGCAACGCTATGCGAGACCTAAAAAGCAATTTGCATATTTAGCTGCACCACATTGAGCTCAGTTTTTGTGCACACGCTGGTGAACCTCCCAGCAAGCTCATAACTGGCTTCGAGGCACCTCAGTTTCACCACAAGCCCCAGGTAGAGATTTTCAGGCTGGGCTCGGCTTATCTGTGCCCGGCGGCTGCAGAGTGCTTCATGCTGTGTCAAAGTGACTATTAAAGACAGTACTGAGCAGTAACAATTTAAATGTCCATTCTCCAATTAGAATACCTTTATTGAAAGATTGGACAATAACTTTTACAGTCCTACCCACTTCTTTCCATTCACCCTCTGCTTAGCTCTTCTCTCCAGCACAAGTCTCCAGTCTCTCTACCTCTTCTCCCATCCGCTCCTGCCATCTTTCAATCCCTCTTTCCTACCACCCGCACTCATATCACCTGATATTTGTCCGTCTAACACACTTCTGTCCATCCTCAAATCCCTGCTCCCTTTCGTCCTCTCTCCTAGACATTCTCTCTGCTGCCCACCCTTTCTCTCCTGAACTATTCTCAACGGCCCCTTACATCTTCACTTTCTTAAACATCTTCTCTTTCTCTGACACACCTTTCCCCATCTCTCTAACTCCTGACACCACCATTGCTCTGTATTGTCTTCTTTATCTTAGCCACAGATGTCTGCAGCTCTTTCCTGTAGATGACCTTTCCCATTCTTCCTACCACCTTCTCCAGCTCTCATATCCCCTTCTTCCTATCCCTCACATTCTCTCAAACTCCCTACAATATTGTCTCTAGTCTCCCACCCTCTCCTCTGTCCTATTCATTTCTGCCAACACTTTAGTTCCCTTCATCACATTTTCTCTTACCACTTTTCTTCTCCCTCCAACACGTTCCTCCCTGCACTAGCTGTCTCTTGCTATGTGTCCCTTACGTACTTCGTGTCACGGTCTTATCTCCTTTCTCTAGTTCCTTTTTAGGTCTCGCCTGAGCCAGCGCTTTAGCGCTGCTCTGGCGAGAGCTATAGAGAACGGGCATTTGGAAGTGCAAACGAGTGCTTTTCAGGCCCCCAACTACAGTGCATGTGCCGCGTGCGCACACCATTTGGCAGCCTGCGTGTACATTTCGCGGGCGCTTTGATGTTCTCAGTGAGCCGCGCGGCCACTGAGAATATCAAAGCGCCCGCGAAAGTGCTCACCATTTGCCAGCCTGTGCCTCTCTCCCCTTAGACGGCGCGACCTACCCCCTCCCTTATCCCACTTCCTGTTATTAACGAGTACTTCTGTTTATGGTTGTGCGGCGCTGCGCCTTTTATCAGCCTGGTGGCCACAGAGCTTCATATTTGGCGTAAATCACCACATCTCCATGTGCAGTCCCCACCACCTCCTGCACGTCGATGCTGCTCCGACAGCCCTGTAAATCTGCTTTTTAATCCTCATTATTTGAACTGTTAAACATTTCAGCCATGATGCGCTTCTTCTATTTAAAAGCACATGCTACTCTGTTCTCGTTAAGATTTCTTTTATGTTGTTTAGTTAACTTCAGTTATAAAGCACGCAATCAACAAAAGCATCAACATGAGCTAAACTGCGCTTGTGTAAGAAAACAGCAGACATACTCACGCCAGGTAAAATGTCCACGGCAACTTGAGTCTTTATTGTCAAATGGATTATTTGCCGCTTTTACGTGCACATGCAGAGGCTCTATTGCACTCGTGGCCTCACTAATCTGCCTCTGTTCGTGTTTATGTTCTGTTCAGAAGTTTCAGAACAAGCTGCGTTTAGCATCCCCGCACCCTCCTCCCACTCTCTGTGATTAACCCCACCGCCCTCCGATATCTTTACCACCCCCATATTGTTCAAGGCATGTTTTTTCGAAGAAAGGAGAAATGGAGCTTCTGCATGTTTAATTTTTTACATGCACTCTTTTTTACTGCATGTCTCTGCAGTCTTTTTTCTTCACCCCTACTTTTTCTTACAAATTGATATGCATGCTCATCTGTTGGTTGTTTTCCATGTATTTCTTCTGCCTGCAGCCCCCGCAAGGTAGCATCAGTGACACCAAAAACCACCGAGCAGTGCTGAACATACTAACTCGACTGTGTTGTGCTTGTGCACACGTATTAAAGTAGGAATCTCCATGGCTCTCTTTTTGTATAGGTTTTGTTTAACGCATAACCTGCTTCTATGTGTCCGCATGCTGACCCTTTCCCCCATTGTTTATCTGCGGATGTGCCTCTTTGCATGTGTGCGTACTTGTCGGTATGTCTCATGTGCTCTGCATTACCATTATGTTTTGTGTGCATATCCCCTTATCCTCGTAGCAGTCTGCAGGGCGTGTATGTTTGCCTCGGCATGTCTTCGCGCATGTATGTCTCTGTGTACGTCTGTTCGCAAACAGTGTGTGTTTCTAACTTCCTTTGTTTGCATACAATACGGCGTGCTATGTGTGCCTCTCTAGATGTGTTAACCTTTTCTTGTCTGTGTGATGGTTAATGATCCTCTGTGACTATCAGTCTGTCCGTATTGGTTTGTCCGTCTTACTCTGTGACTATCTGCAGTTTGCATGTCTCCATATGTGTGTGTGATGCTCTTTACAGTCCTTTGCTTTGAATTAGTGGGGCGGTTTGTATTTTGTGTACATTTAAGACTGTCACCGTGTCAGTGTGTGCGCACACTTGAATCTGTAGGGTTGCGTGCTTGCAGCTGTCGCCCTGTCTGTGTGCACATTTGCGGCTATCGCAGTGTCTGCGCACGCTTTCTTCTGTCGCTATGTCTGTCCGTGTGCACACTTGCATCTGTCTCTGTGTCTGTCCAGGAGCACATTTGTTTAAACATTGTTTTAAGCGCAGTCACCCACTACCATCCTCTACCAGATCCACTATTAATGGGACTACACCAACCGGGAATGGAAAAATACTGCATCTGTAGTAGCTGTTGTAGCACCCAGTATAATGTGATGCATGACTAAATACTTATAAGTTCCCAAAGGTGAGACCTAGTGTCTATGTCAATGCTGTTGCATTTATTGCTCTGGCCGCCGGCTCCTGAGCAGAGCTTCGGAAAACTAGGAAAGCGGAGCGTGAGCACAGGAAGCTTTTATGCCCCGGGACAGAGATAATACAATGCACTCAGCGCTGTAGTAAAAATAAACATTTTATCTAGCAAGGCCCGCAGCGGTCACCCGAGTTGTGTAAAACAGCCAACCAGCTGAAAAGAAATAATTTATTGTCTGGAAAACCGACTCTCTCCTACATGCCACACAGCAGCCTCAATAATAACACAATAAGCGGCTTATGAGTAGAAGCCGCCTGCTGAATTGTATATTTAGCATATGAACATTAACAAAGTCAATAGATTTTCCGCATTACTATAGATGTGCCACATAATCCATAATTTGCAACATAATATGCATATTTTAAGAAAAACTAAATTTGTTTCTAGCCCAAACAGTTCACAAGTTACTAAAAATGCAGTGATGCATGTTGCCGCGCATTGGACGGCCCTTTGCAAAGTTGAACTGGTCACCTTTCTGTTGCTTATTGCTATATTTAGGTATTAAACTGTTACTAATGAAGTGCAATTAATGCCCAAACAGAATTACCAAGTTTAATAAAAATGACAAAATCATGAAGTAAATACTATTACAAAATGTGGTGCATTATGCCGCATAATTTGCCTTTTCCCGCTGCATATTTTCCTCAACCCTGCCACATATTTTTGCCCTCCTCAGCCACATAATTCTAAAAGCCCTAACAATACCTTAGCTCTCAAGTGAACATAGTCAAATCTATTGGCTTTACATCTATTAAACCGAAAGATATTAACCACATTATTATAATCACGTAGTTTAATATTCTGTTTCTTTAAATTACTTTTGCTTTCCCTATTTGCCAGACTTACTATTCCTTTGAAGCTAACTAAACTCTTGCTAGTTAATACTCAGTAAACGGAAGTCCATCCTGACTTTTGTACCCATTATTTAGAGATCCTTTGATGTGCAATTTGTAACTTCATGCCTGTACGAACATGTGAATGGCTCCTTCACACCGGGTCTGGTGGCTAGGTGGACAAATGCATCCATGGTAGGGGGCCTGTGTTCGACTTCTTGGTCACAGGTTCAAATCACAGGGGGTTCACTTATCCTTTCATCTTTCTGAGGTCGATAAAATGAGTGACATTGAGCAAGGTAACGATAAACATCGGTTATCCAGTGCCAAAATATCCTTTAGTGAGCGTGGGCTTTACATAAACGTTATAGTATGGTTCTTCTCCATGCTGATGGGCGCCTTTGTATCTGCCATATTGCGCTTTGCTCTCCACATTTACCAGACATCCCACAGAAATCACGCATTTGCTGCTAAAGTCCATGGCTGTTCCAAGACGTTTGGATTTTTTGTGGTTGCAAACGTACCCATCTCCTGCCCTTTATTTATTTTTTGGTTTTCAAAACATAAATAAAAGGCCGTGTCATTTACAATCCCAATAGCTCAAACTGCATAAATGCGAGACCTATTGCATTACAAATGCTTGTTCATTCTTCCAAATTCCTTTCACGTTTTTCCCACCATCTTTATCTTTCTCTCCTTGTCGGTGGTTTATTGTTCACGATGAAGCTTCTTGGCTTGGGTTTGTGCTCACTTTGTTCTTCATGTGGCGAGGAAGACTTATGAGGAGGTAATGCCCCGGATACTTACAGGTGATCTTCATTACTCCGAGTATAGTCTTCCTCACCACATGAGTTCCCATCCCTCCCTCCCTGTGTGGCTATCGGCTTCATGTTTATGCTGGGTATTTCTCAAGCCGAGGGTTGGGCCTGCCCTCCTCTTATAGAGGTCAAGCGTGATAGGGGTCGGCCATGTTGGGAAGGGATGGGAGGCATGGGAGGCTAACTTTTGCTTTGGAGGGTTCTGGTGTGGAGCTGAAGCTCACTTCGTTCTTCATGTGGCGGGGAAGACTATACTTGGAGTAATGAAGATTACCGGTAAGTAACCGGGGCATGAACCAACCAACATAATGTGTGCGAGAGTGCGCTAATTTGCACCATGTTGCAAATGAGGAAAAATACACCGCCTTTTTCAATCTGCACTACTGTGGTAATTAGCATCTCAGTGCAAATGATCACCACCTCAGCAGTTATTTTTAAAGAGGCTGACCATTTGATCTGTACATTTAAAACTTTTTTTATTCTCCACTACTTCATAAAATTGCTTACTTTTATGAAGAGAAAGTTGCTGTCTAAATAATAACCCTGAATACACCCATGTGTAATATGCAGAAAATGTGCTTCATTAAATCCAATTTCAAATTGGGTTTAATTGAAGGGAATTTGTTTTCTGTGCATTAATGGGGTACTCACAAACACAAACTTCCACGTGAGTAAATCTACTTTTGACTAGTCACCATTTACAAGTGTAAAAGTACTCCAGAGAATAGACGCGTGTATCCACGGCCTGAATTCATGGGTGTAGGCTAATTTGCAAGTGTAACGTTACTGCAAGTAACTTGTGGCAGAGATCTTCCTATAGTAATGTGTAGGGAAGACTTAAAGTTGTATTATATGCTTTAAAAATTGGAAAACAAAATGTTAAATATTAATGGCAAATAATTTTATCTATGAATTTTCAATGTAGAACAATATAAAAAATGTGACAGCATTACTAACTTAATTTAAAATTTAAAATCGAATTATTATTTTGAATATATTAAATCGAAATAAAAGAATTAAAAGTATAAATTAATAGAAAAAACCTCCCCAGCGTAAAATAACTAAATATTCAAATTCTATAGTAAAACTATTAAAAGTAACATGGAATTAATTAAAAGAAATGTAAATATTTTAACAAATATTAACGTTAAATTAATGTTCAAATTTAAAAAGATTATTAAAATATTTTTAACTCAAATGATTTAGGGACTTTTTAGTATTAAAGAAAAGTTATTTATATTTTTAAAGAGTTTAATTAACTAAATACATTTTAATATTAGTTCACATGGGTTTTATTTTAAATACCTACTTATTTTTCATGATAAGGTGTTGTAGCCATAGTGGTTGGCCATGTGTGGGAATGGCGGCTGACAGTGTTTAGAGGATCCATTTTCTTGGTCTTTATTTCTGGGATCGCAAACTTGGGAAGGTGTTCCTTTACAGAGGTGACTATCCTATTCTCCCTATCAGCTGCTAACAAAGTTATACATTTACCTCTTGCAGTTGTAGCTGACACTAGGGGGCATATTATCAAGAACGGCGTTAAAATTATCGCCGCTTTAGCGGCAGGAAACTGCCGCTAAAGCGACGATAATGGGCTTGATAATATACCCTTGAGAATTCCAAAAGAAGCCCATGTTTACAATAGAACATGGGCTTCTATTGGAATTCTCAAGGGCATATTATCAAGCCCATTATCGCCGCTTTAGCGGCAGTTTCCTGCCGCTAAATCAGCGATAATTTTAACGCCGTTCTTGATAATATGCCCCTAGGTGTGGGTTTGGTTTACAGACCAAATCAAAATCTAGAATGGAAGGGCCAATCACCCACAGGGAAAAAATATTCAGCTTGTAAATTTCCATTCTTTGTCACCGGTTCGTCTTTGAAGCTGTCACGTCCTGCCCAGCGTAGGAGCATGCACAAGAACACTCCAAACACAGAGCTCGTTACCAACGTCTTTATTCATCAGCGTACAACATTCAAACTGAACTTCTCATTATGTCATAACTGTTCATAGCCACACCTTAACCCCTCCCAAACAACTGCATAATTCTTTCATTGAAACCGCCCAGGGCCATGGGGTCCTAGTGCTCACAGTCCTAAGCCATTACATATCCCCCCTTGTTAAATAAAAAGGTATAAACAACAGCAGCATTATATTTCTTTGATAAGTAATTGAACTGCTTGCACAATTGGGCAGTCCGCGTGGTATGAGGTACTTGAACTGTACCGGAGTGGACAGCAAATGTACAGGATCTAATGTCTGATCTGGGCCTTCATATGGGGCAACCTCATCTGAGATTACAGGGACCAATGATCATCAAGACAGATTGTAATTGTAATTTATATTTGTATAGCGCTAATCACCGGCGGGTCTCTAAGCACTTTAGGGGGAATTGCCAGAGGTCGTAGGCAGATGTATGGCCACGCAGTGTGGTGAGTTTAGGCAGTGTCCAGTGCCTCCCTAAACAGGAACGTTTTAAGTTGTTTCCTGAATGGGAGAAGAGTCGGTTCCTTACGCAGGTGGTCAGGCAGCTGGTTCCAGAGTTGTGGGAGCAGCACGGAAAAGGCTCTACCCCCTTTAGATGCAGTATTTCATCTTGGGGTGGCCAGGTGGCAGGCCTCAGAGGACCGCAGTGTGCGTCCCGGAACATAGTTCTTTAAGCGTTCCTTAATGTAGGCTGGGGCTTTGATCACTTTATGGGCGATGCAGAGGCCTTTAAACTTTACTCTCTGCTTGATAGGGAGCCAGTGCAGTTTGCACAGCAGAGGGGAGGCGTGGGCCCGTCTTGGGAGCCTAAAGATCAGCCTGGCTGCGTCGTTAAGGACCACTTGTAGTTTATTGATGAATTTTTGAGGGAGGTCTATATACAGGGCATTTCCGTAGTCCAGTCTGGGGACAATTGTGGCCGACACGATCATTTGTAAGGATGCAGTTTAAAGAAGGGGGACAAGTTTCTGTAGCTGTCTCAGAAGCCCTATGCAGGTGCCGACCAGTATAGTGACTTGGTTAGCCATGGAGAGCTCTGAGTCAAGTTTAATGCCTAGGCTTTTCACGGCGATTGCTGGGGTGGGGGTGGCACCCAGCTCCTGGGGCCAAAAACGATCGCTCCATGGGTTGCCTTTTGTAGGGATGACAAGGACTTCCGTTTTCTCAGGGTTAATGTTTAATGAGTTTGCGGTCATCCAGTTTACTGTGAATCTAAGGGTATTCTCACATTTCAGACAGATATTGTCACATTTCAGACAGATGTCTGAAATGTGACCAGTCCCTTGTGATAGATTTGCCAGAACGTTACACCGTTATCATGTGTCCCTTGCACATCACAACTTTCAGAGTTTCAACAGCAAACTGAGGATGTTGTTTGCTTCCATTTTTGTTTGCCAAGAACCCAGTCACCTTCATGGCAGAAGATCTCCTGAGTTTGCAGACGTTGGTCAGCGCATGTCGTCAAGTGTCGTTTCGAGCAGCGTCAGTAGCACAAACCTCTTCATCATTTCGAGTTCGTTCAGTAGTCCACAGTGGTTCTTATAGCTCTCCCAAACATCAGGGTGGCCCGACTTTCACCGGTGGTGGAGTGAAGAGTCAAATGATAGACAGAGAGAGCTTGACATAAGGCCTGACTCAACTGATGCATGCTGGGTCCCTCGTTTCAAGGTTCCCATAAGACGTTCCACAACACCGTTAGCCTGCGGCCACAAGGGTCTTCTTTTTTGGTGCTTGACATTGAGCCTGGTCAGAAACTCCTTCAATTCTCTCTCAACGCTCTAGTCAAAGTGAGGAAACTACACTCGCTTTCGTAGGGATCTTTTGGTGGCGACAATGCCACAATGTCCTCCATGAGTGAGTTCAAAGACTTGCTCTCTCAGATTCTCAGGTATAACAATCCTCAAGCCTCTTAGCACAATGCCTAATTTAGTGACAGAGAGTTCATCTTGCAAATTTCACTACTTTTGAAATTCAACATCGTCACTCAGAGGTTGAACACTGTCTCCATGACTGGGCTGAAATAATGTTTTCAAGGGCAAGCATGTCTTTATCGGCATTTGTAGTGGCAACAATCTGTTTGATGGATAGGGACGCTGGTGTGCTGGACCTTACATTGAAGTTGATGTATTCTTCATAAGTCTGCGACGTTGAACTGTGCCGCTGTAGTGGTACTGTTGGAAAGTGGATTATTGGTAGAAGCAAATGTAGGTCTGCCACTGGCAATAAGGCCACTAACACAGTATAGGGCTCAGAATAGGTCTTAGAAAATTATTCCCATGCTCAACCCTTGGTAGCTTGGCTGCGAGTAGGCAGGCTTAACTTCAAAGACATTTGAAAACACCAATTCAGTAAATAATTAAGACACAACACAAAATCCAACCCCAATTTATAAAAATAAGAAATATTTTTATCTTTTAAATAACACCAAAAAGAAAAAAATCCACTGTAGGGAACCAAAGATATGGATTTTTAAAGATTAGTCACTTTCTAGTGCTTAGAAACCAACAGTTCCCCTTTTAGTCATTTCGTTTGCTCTGACAGGGACACATTCACCTTTAGCAATTGTTCTGGAGAATATCTCACCACTGTTGTGCCGCCTTCTGCAGCAGGCCAGGTCCAGTTAGAACCCCTTCCTGAAGTTCTTCTTGTGGGTCCCAAAGTATCCAACACACAGTCCAAGGTTCTGGAATCTCCAAGCGGGTCCTTGAAACTGTGAAACTTCAATTCCGCAATCCACTTGAACAAAGCCCTTACAAATCCACTGGTACTCCAGGCTGGGGATTCTTTTTAGGGATGTCCAGGTGAGCTCTGTTCATCTGTAGCTTGCAGGGAGTCCACTCTTTAGTTCTTTGAAGCAGGTTTGATCCACAGGGTGTAGTTTCAAATGGTGCAAATAAGGCGCAATCTCAGAGTCCTGGCCTTTGGAAATGCACATCAGAAATCTTCAGCGCAGACCCATCTGATTCTCTTAAGTTTCAAGCAGCAGATCTGAGAGACTCTGCCCCTCTCAGATACTTATTCCAAGTTCTCTGAGTCAAGCAGGAGGTCACTGCTGACCAATGGGAGCAGGACAACTCCCCAAGGATATGACCACATCCTGTAGAGTGTGGCATTATTTTGTCCCAGAGTGCATGCACCAAATCCTCCATATTCATAATGGCTGATTTTCCAGCAGAAAGGTAAGAGCTGGCTAAACACACCACTAGGATGGCTACTTTTCATAGACTCTCCCCCTGGCATCTGTGCATTCCTTCAATAAGCCTAGCTCTGGCTGAGGTGAAAAGTTTAGAGATGTAAATGACACTGGTTTCTTCCTCCCTCTTTGAAGACCATGGTTTACGACTCCTCTCCCTGCCCTGGCATTCCTGTGGAACAGCACACTGCCCTCCCTGAAGAGCTGGTTAACCCCAGGGGCTCTTTATCACCTCTTCAAGGCAGCCTGGCTAATCCACTTAACTCTGACCAATCAGACAGACCACTGGAAGGCTGAATCTGGACTTACAAACAAGAACGTCTTATAACTTCTTGTCTGTAAATTTTAGGAGAAATTCAACAATATCATATTGTTGGATTTATCACTGCCATTCTGGGAAGTCTTTGAATGGAAGTTCTATCATTCTCCAGGAGTTATTAGTTAACAACCTATCACCATGTTAACCTATGTGGCAGGGGATTTGCAATGGGAAAAATGACTTGGGCCATTTTTCCAGCACTAGGACATACAAAACCATAATTTATAAGTACTTTGCTTATATCTACAGGACCCCCACCCCATGGCACTACTAGGGGAGACTTTAGGGGTTCTGAATCTGTAGAAATATTGCAGATCCTCCCTCCACAGGGCTCCCAGCATCAAAGTCGAATTTGAGCAGCACTTTATCACAATGTGGGGAGTGAAATGGGAAATTTCACTTAACCCAGGGCATATAAACTCATTTTATCAGGGTCTACCGTATAAATACCTGACCCCCACCCCTGGGACACCTAGGGGAGACCCCGGGGGTTGCTAATATGCTAAAACATTGTAGGTTATCCACTTTAAGTGCCCCAAACACAAAAGTCAAGTTTGGGCACAATTTACTTTTTAAAAGCAGTCCTGCCACCCAGGACTACTTTTAAGCGCTCTGATACCTTCGGGTCTAGCCAGCGCTATATAAAACTCTTTAAATAAATAAATAAATAAATAAATAAAGTGACCTCAGGCTTCAGCAGTGCACACATGCAAGTGCAGAACAAGCTGCTGGCTTCTAAACGGATATTCCCTATTGTGGACTAGGGACTTCTGGGTAGTTTTGATCTCCCTGCCCTATTATTTAATGGGGTCTGATAGGGTAGGTCATGCCAATCACAGGGGTACCCCAACCCTTAGTGTACCCTAGTGTACGTAGGTGTTTTCAGTGTATTCTAAATCTGTCTCTTTCAGCATAGCCCTGGGCCTGGTTAGGCAGAGACCAGGGTCAGTCAGAGTCAGTTACCACCAGTACCAGTCAGCAAAACGTTGGGGGGTGCCCAGGGCACAGGATGACTTTGCAACAGGTATTCATGAGAAGTAATCTGCAGGGTTTTGGTTCTTGCCTGGCTTTTGCACGATTGTGTAATTATACTCTTATAAATGCAACCATCACCTCTTAATGTGAGGTGGCATCTTGGCTTTTGGATTTCCAAATATGGCGAGTAGCACTTAGTAGTCCTTGACAGTAATGAAATACTTTCCTTAAAGAAACACATGAAACAGTTCACATGCCCAGACCACACCCAGACTCCCTTTTTCTGGCTGGGAATAAGCACGTTCTGTATCAGACGAACTTTGGCTGGTACACTCCACAATGTGTCTCTGAGTATTTGGATGTCCATTATGCTGAGCAAGTATTGCTCCCAGCCCGACTGGGCTTACATTGACAGTAATCTCAGTGTGTAGTTTAGGATCAAAGTAGGCCATCTCAGTCACCTTTTCAATTACATGCTTTATTCTTTTGAAGTTTTGGTCACATTTAGAGGACCATTGGAACTCAAAATTTTGTTTGGTCAGGTCTCACAATGGGGCACTAACTGTAACAAAGTCACAAATGTAACTTGTACAACAGCTGGCCATGCCCAAGAAGTACAGTAACACAGTGCAATTTTGCAGAGGATGGTCACCAATAATGCTTGTACTTTATCTGGATCATGAGTCATCCCCCATCAGAAACTATGTGCCCGGAAAACCTGAGTTTGTTTTTGCGAAATTCACACTTTCCTGCATTTAACGTGAGCGCTGCATTTGCATGTAACTGACACACTTGTTTGACAGTATAGTTCATCATGTAATGGAAGTTCAAACTGCAAGATGTGACAAATATTGGTCTCAATGTTTGAGAGAAAATTATATTGTTCTGTACCAAATAAAAAAAGTTTTAAAAAAATAGCAATTTAATCATTTGTTTCAGCTAGTCTTATTCCTGAGATACAGTATTAATATTTAATATCACATCCCAGTGCAAAAGTATTGTCTTGTGGATAGTTAACCCTCCCTCCAGAATTCCCTTATCCTTGCAGAAGTCAGACTTGCCTTGTCAAGTTTAGACCCCATGTCAGCCAACTTACTGACAGATTGCGCACCCGCCCAAACAATTCTTGAGGAAATGTTTAGAGTACTAAGATCCAAGAAGCTTAAGTATGTAAAGGCGTTCCATTTTCCCCACACCCATTCCCATCTCTTGGGGCACCCTCTATGCAGGCATACCGCTCTTTCGGCCACCATTGACATATCCATGTTGTTGCTCCAATCTTTTACTGTGGAAGTGTTGCATGCACCCCATTGTTTGGCAATATTCCTCTTAGCTACGGTTATACCCAGTGTCCCCCAGGTTAGTGTTGCGAGATTAAGATCTGTGGCTTCCCATATGTTTAATAAATATCGCCTATGCTCCGGTAGTACAGGAGCCCGCTTACTTTCGCCAGTATGTCACTATTGCAGGGCATTCCCACAGTATATGATAAAATGTGCCTATTGCTCCACACTGGCAAAGGCAGAGCTGTCAAGCAGGATGACTGCCTCCAGTGCGTGCTTAATTTGGTAATATCGGAAAAGTTCTGTAGGTGCCATCTCGTATTGGTCCCGAAGTTGGGTAAATGGAATTACCTTTCCCTTGGCCCACAGGTCACCCTGTGGAAAAGTGTAAATTGTATGTTAGCATAAGTGGCAGTCATTTTGACTGTCGCGTCCATTTCGTTTCTGTCGTAGTTCATTTTACTCTCTGCTGTTTGTCTTTTAACTCAACCTTTGTCTCAGATGTTATCAATTGATTGCTTATTGCCGCCATAAACATTCCTTACTCCCCCTCCTCATCTCCTGACCACCTGGTCACCCATCTGCTCTTGTTTGCCTGTAGCTATTTCCGTGTTTAAACCTGTTTCCTCCAGTTTTCCTCCCCATGCATTTACACTGCAACAAACTGTATATAAGGGTGATGGTTTCTGTGTTCAATGTACTTCCTCCCACAACACATCAGAGTGTTGTTCGGACGCAGTCCCGCTCATGAGTGTTTAATAAACTTGGGGGCACATTATCAACGGCCAGTGATAATTATCACTGGCCGCTCTTAGCGTTAAAATGTTTAACGCCGGCTATCGCAGATAATTATCGCCATGCTAGCACTATATTAACAACGCTCAGCGCAATGGCGATAATTATCCTAGCAATAGCGATGTTTTCCTTGGAACATCGCTGGTTTTCCAGCGATGTTCCATGGAAAATGGCGATACCCTTGATGATAGGGGCCTGTGGTCTTAGCCACACAATCCACCCCTCATGTTAAGTATGCCTTAGTGAGGAGTTTAACAGACGTTAAATTCCTGCATTAAGGCATACTTAACGCAATTTAAAAAATCGCTACTCTTCCTTGATAATATGTCAAAGCTACCTTAGTGATATTTTCACTGGTTGATTTCACAGCCACGCCTACTTTGCATCTCATTAGCGATGCAAAGTTAGGCGTGCTGGAAATGGGGGAAAAGTCAGCAAAACACGCCCGAAAACGGATGCTAAAGCGGCGATAAGTGCATCGCCTGGCCTTGATAATATGCCCCTGTGTTTGTTTAACTTCAACTCCAGTGCTGATCTCTCTTTGTTAGTCTTCGGACCCATGGACGAGAGGGTGACCCTGCACCAGTGTGCCCTCACGGGGGTACATTTCCACAACCCACCTGCAATATTCCTATGTCATCCCATTGCTTGAATCCCTTACTGTTTCGTAGTGTGCCTAGCATACCAGTATCCCAAAGGGGTGTTGCTTGCGTGATCTTTTTATTACACCCAAGCTTTCTGAGCACTGCGTGCCAAAGGTGAATCGTATGTTGTGTAGGTCCTAATAAAGCCATCTTGTGGTTAGTGTTATACAGCGCTCGGTTTAGTCCCTCTGCACCTAGTATTAATCTATCAAGATGATAGGCCGGATCAGAGTGCGGGACATGGATCCATTGATATATTACGGTCAGTTGGGATGCCCAATAGTACGCTTGTACATTTGTTAGCACGATGCCGCCGTCGTACCATGTCCTAAACAGTTTGGCCATCGCTATCTGGGCCGGCTTTTCATTCCACAGCAGTTTGGTTACCTCTGCCTCTATCGTTAAGACGTAGGCTGGGGGGACTAAGAATGGGGTATTTTGTAATGCATATAGAAATCAGGGAGTGTCATCATTTTGAAGATTGCCGCTCTTCCTAGGAGTGTTAAAGGCAGGGATCACCAATGTTTAGTATCCCTGCAAAATTTCTTTAGGGGTTCTAGGAGATTTAGGGTCATGGAACCCTCTGAGTCAGAAGTAATGTGGATCCCCAAGTATTTGAAGCTATCCTCTACTATTTTAACCGCGCATCCCTTAGGCAGTTTCGGCGGTGGGCCCTGCAGAACGTATATCATTGATTTACTCTAGTTGATTGTAAACTAAACGTTTCCCATAAGCTTCGCATATATGCAGGACTGTATGCAGTGAACGGGTGGGGGAAGCCATATATAATAAGATATCATCTGCATATAGAGATATGCGATCCTCGCAGCTCTCTGTCCAACGGAGCCTCTGAATTATCGGATCCTGCCTTATCCATGCCGCCAGAGGTTCTAACACCAGGGCAAAATGCAGTGGCGATAGTGGGCAACCCTGCCTTGTGCCTCGTCCTAACGGAAATTCTTTAGCTATGTGCCCATTCGCCACTACGTGTGCAAAGGGTTTCGTATATAGCAGTTTTACTCATGAGCAGAACTTAGGTCCGAATTCCAACCATACGAGAACTGCAAATAGGAATGGCCACTCTACTGTATCAAAATCCATACGGGCGTCAAGAGACAGTATTACGGCCTCTTCTTGTATTGTGTGCTTTCATCCTAATACATTCTGGGCTCACCTCAAATTTAGGGCCGTGTTTCTACCGGGTATGAACCCCGACTGGTCCGGGTGTATCAGTTTAGTTAGGTGAGGTGTCAGTCTATTTTCTAACGCTTTGGCCAAAACCTTGGCTTCAGCGTTGATTAGGGAGAGGTCTGTACGAGGCACAGTCGCAGGCTGTCTTCCCTGGTTTATGTATGGCCACGACCGTTGCTATTCTCTGATCCTTAGGGAGTTCTCCTCTTTCTAGGCTTGCACTAAACATTTTTAATAGACGAGGGGTGATTATAGTTGCACTTTTTTGATATAGTTCTATAGAGATACCATTCAGCCCCAGAGCTTTCCCCGACTGCATGTTCCCTATTGCTATGGCTAGTTCCTCAGCAGTGAGGTCTGACTCTAGTAATTTGGCGTCCTCCTCAGTGAGTGTAGTAAGCCGGATATCTTGGAGAAACGCCTCCGCCTCCTCCTGCTGTATTATGGTTGCTAGGGTGTACACCTTAGCGTAGTGATGCGCCAATGTGTTTGCTATGGTTTGGGGGTTACTACCTCTCCCGTGGTGTGTTGAAGTTCTGCCACCCAGCGACTAGCTCGCTCCCGTTTATCTAGCCATGCCAGCAGCTTGCCGGCTTTATTTCCTACTTCGTATACGGTGTGGAGCCTGGCTGTCAGTCGGGTTTTTGCATCTTCCCACAAGTATTCCTTGTATTCTTGTTTTTTAAGCTGGAGTTGATGCGTGTTGACATCTGAGCGGTCATGGGAGTGTTGTGTTTATACTAGTTGTAGTTCTTGTTCAAGTGTCTGCACCATTTGTGTCTTTTCTTTTTTGTAGTCTGTGATTAAGGAAATGGCCTGTCCACGTAGAACTGTCTTGTATGCTTCCCATAAAGTGAGGGGCGAGGATACTGACTGGTCATTTTCAGTAAAATAGTGTTTTGTGGCTGCGGTCAGGTCTTTCCAGATTTTGGGGTTTTTAAGATAGCTAGGGTATATCGGAAATATACGGCGTTGCGCGTAGGTGTTCCGTGTATATTTAACAAATACGGGGGAGTGGTCCGATATTCCCCGTGGTTAGTGGGTCATGCCTTCAAATCTTCCGAGGTTGTCCGCTGAAGTCAATACATAATCTATTCTGGAGAAACTATCATGTGCCCCTGAGTGGTATGTGTATTGTCGTGCTTGAGGGGAAATGTGAACACCAGATGTCCAATAGGCCTATTGTTTCGAGAAAGTCTGATAGCATGGAATGAGTGCGATGTTGTTGTCGTGGGGGCGTTCGGTCCAAGTTGTCATTGAGAGTCGTATTGAAGTCGCCTCCCAGGATAGGCTCTCCCTCTGGAAGTCGGAGTAGTAACGCGCTGAGAGCTGGGAAGGCTAGCGAGTGAAGCGCTGGGGGAATATAGGCTTTCATTTATTTAAAGAGTTTTATATAGCGCTGGCTAGACCCGAAGGTATCAGAGTGCTTTACATACGGTTCCACAAAGTTGCAAAATTACATCCATTACAAGTTACATAATATACCAGTAAAAACATTTAAGTAGCACAGAGGACGAGGTTCATGGAGTGAAGAAAGGTAAGGGGTAGGGAAAAGGCGAAGGTGGGAGATACGTCGGAGAGACGAAGGGAAAGTCTGTCCAAGGTCCTGCTGGGTAGGTGACAGCCGAGGAAGAAGTCCAAAGCCCATCTCCTCAATAACTATCAGGTAGCTCCACCAGGCATCAGCCAAATAGCTAAGTCTCCACGGAAGAACATTAAAGAAGACGAGAAGAAAGGAGCATAGAGGGAGAAGGGGGAGGGGTGAAGGGGCGGGAGTGGGGTATGACAGAGAGACTAAGGAAAGTCTGCCCAAAGTCCGGCTGGGTAGGTGATGACCGAGCAGGAGTCCCCAGCCCATCTCCTCTTGAGCTATCAGGTAGCTCCACCAGGCATCGGTCAAATGGCTAAGTCTCCACGGTCACGGTAAAGATCCCAGAGTAAAGGTCCAGAAGGGTGAGCAGGATCAAGGTCAGGTGAGGGCTGTGATCAAGAACAAGGTCGAAGGCCAGTTATATTGTCCAGGAGTAGTTGAGCATCATGGAGTGATCCACTGAGGCGGCTATCTTGAGGTCAGGCTCAGGGATTGTGTCCTTGATGTATAAAATCAGTCGGTCCCCAATAATCACAATAACTCAAAATACAAAGGGGGTGTGATCTATGCAGTGGTGCGGCAAGAAGACAGGACCCATGTTTGCATGTTTTAAAAGAGGGGCAGAGTTTCACTCCCCCTTCAGCCGCAACCGTAACTCAGAGGTATTGAGGGCAAGTGAGTAGAACAATGCGCAGTGAGCACCCCAGGGGGGTTGGCCGGTAAATCGGGATGAGGGCCGAGGGTAGGGGGCCTTCTCAGAAGGACAGAAACGGAGGTCAGCGGCATCAGAAAGCATCACTCTCGGTCCCGGGAGTGATCCCATGATAGAGATCAGGGTGTATATAATATCCCTTCTTCCACGGATAGAGTAATTTCACAGTTACACGCACATACATTCATCATACACTAGGGCCCATTTCACTAACATACGCTCAAATACTCTACCAGCACTGAACCTGTGGAAGGAAAACTCCTAAACACCCCGCATCTATATCGAGGTCGATAAGACCTGGTTATTGTAACTGCCCTGAAACATGATCTAAACAATCTATTCCACAATAATCAAAATATAGTACTCAATAATTGACAAGAAATAATAACTAACACCATATTCAAAATTATAATGCTTTATCTAAAATTAGTCAAAGGAAATCAATCAGAATAAATCATTTTTCTCATAATTACCTATTCTAGCTAAATGTCAGAATGGGTCAGGACAGGTCTCTCAGTAAAGTCTCTCGAGTCGCCGTCCTCACAGCATAGATCCTCACCAACGCAGATTCGGGAAGGAAAATGGCAAAGTGGCAAAGACCCTCTCTAGGCTAACAATTTTTATAGCATTTTGAACAAAGGAAAGAAACATAAAGTATTCATCGCGTCTGTTAAACCTCTGAGCAAAGCGAGAAGGAAAGGATGTAGCATCGCTACATTTGGAAAATCTCCGCTCAGGAAATCACAAAAATAAAAAGACAGAATAGGAACCAAAAAATAAAATGTATCCTTCAACTTCCACATTTCCTCGGCGATGACACAAAATACTTAGAGTCTTTCTTTAAGGCTCTCCTTTGTCTTTCAAAGCTGTCAAGGCCATTCCAATGCATCTGGAGACTTGCCCAGAACTGCTGCTGTCCTCACGGAAAGTTTTAACCAGGCAAGGACTGTGGTCAGATGACTTGCATCCATATTCAGCAAGGCCTTTTCCATCACAAACTCTCACTCGAGACTAGGCTGCAAACGGCGGCCATGTTTTGTTAGGACACAATAGGCCACAATAGACCATCTTAATTGAAAGAGACAAAAACAACGTTACCACAGCATAGTGATTAAACAGTGTTAACCCCACTAATACCCTTATGTGTATGTAATTATCTAGCCTTTGCAACACGGAAAAGCATTAATTCGAAAGCGTTTTGTGCTCTAAAATAAACAGCACTCAGCAACATTTAAACATGTAAACATGCACGTTATTATTAATTAGCACACATACGCGTTCCCACGTGTAGTTTTCTTTTGTTAATACACACATGTTGATCAGTATGAAACACTTACACAAAACAAATAATTAATAATTAATGATTAATATTAGTTTCGACAAATAGACAAACCAGAGCTTAAAAAAAAAACCCGATAGATTTTCAAACAGAAAATCCTGCTCTAGCAATCCCCCCTTTGGTGATTTTATCACCAAATAACCCAAAAACACATACAAAAAAAAAAAATTAGTGAATTTTAGTCCCATTTTAGGAGAAATCGGAAATGTCTTTTTCTCCTTACATAACACTACACACCAGACACTCTTTCATCATCCCTCTTTGTTTCTAAGTAGACACTCTCCCTCAATTCTTCTAATTCAATTTCTTGTGGTTCTCTTTTCAACCTTTTATTTCTCTTCTCATTATTTCTTTTAATTAATTTATTTTCCCTCCCCTGTTTTACAACACAAACACACTAATCTAAGTATCAATAAAGCAACAATTATACAAGTTAAAGGAAACAATATCTTACCTATAATAGTACTACCTATTTTTGCAATAAAACTCTTAATAGCTATCACCTTATTAGCTAATTTAGTCCAGATACTCTCAGCTTCAAGTGGTACTAATTCTTCATGCAAATCAGTAATATTTTTGATATAGACCTTCAGGTCTTTGCTTTCGTCTGGAATGTAAGTACAACAATGTTGAACTTTCAGCATTCCACAGACTCCACCTTCCTTAGCTAATAGAATATCAAGGGCAAGTCGATTTTGCATAGACATGGCACGTACGGCAATCAATTCCGTATTCACCAAAAGAAACCCTCCAGCGGTATTTGTCGATAAGCGATCCACCACTGTTGACAGTTTCCGAATTCCATAAGCATTCAAAGAAATTCCCACTGCTGGAATTAAAGCTCCAAAAATGTCACCTACTATTTCAGACCAAGTTTCTCTCTTGAAACGCATTAGTAAATTAATATGTTCTACATCTTCTATTCTATCTATATGAAAAATTTTTGGAAAGACCAGGCCCACATAACACGTGCCATACCAATGGTCAGGCAACTTGTAATAAGCCTTGTTCCCACAAACATAATACACTCCTGGGAAAATTGTATCTTCTCCACCTCTGAAACCCCATCCTGTTGCAATGAAGTATGTATCATGACACTCACTAGTCCCAACAAAATATGTATCATATTGGGATTTTCTTCTTGTAATGCACAGCTTACCCTTCTGTGGTGCATCTAGAGCTAAAGTTGGACTAACTCCATTTTTCAATTCTTTTCCCATCTCAATGTCCCAAATTGTCTCACTCACTTTATATTTCCCTGCTTTCTCATGCATGCTCAATCTCCTTTCCTCCACCATATTTAGGAAAGCTTTCTCCTCTTCTTTCAGACTGCAAGTTAAATTATTCTTAAAAATGTAATCTAATGTTAATTCTTCTTTTTCAATAAAAATCTCACCAAAAAGGTTAGCTTCCTTAGCTGGATTCAGCTCTTTGTTCATTGGCAAATGCCCAAAAATACTATCTTTGCTAGACATCTTATAATCTATTTTCCCTAGCAAATAAAAAACACTACTTAATACACTACAAGAAATTCCATACGTAGCTGGTAAATGATGATAAGTAACACCCTCTGAAACGGATGCAGGTAATTGCATACAAACGTAGCAATCCCTAACTTCCATTGTTTTCACATATTCGTATAACAATTTTGAAAAAACATTACTAGAAAAATCATTAATTGACCTATCTTTATGTATGTGAGTATTACTAATTCTAGTTGGAATTACTTTTTGCAAACTCTTCTCTGCATTTCTCACATTCTCTGTATGCATCTCAAATGTACCTATTGTAACTCTAAAAGTAACTAATAAAGCTAAAACACCCCATAGTAGCATTAATAATCCAGTACAGCAGCAGCACATTTTACACCATCTTCTTAAGAAGGCACATCTAGTTTGGTTATTCTCTATGTTAGCCATTTTACTACTTTGACCTTGTCTTTTGACTTAGCCTCTACTACTCCACTACTGAAATTTCTTGAACTTTGGATTTTTTTCAATAATTCTTTTCCAGATTCTTTTCTCTTCACTTTCTCCAAATGATTCTTTCTGTTCACTTAATCCAAGTGAATCCTCCTTCTGTTCATTCAGTTTGGATACTTGTCATCCTTCACTTCAACTTCTTCAACATCAAATTGTATTAGATCTCCAACATCAAAATCCTCAGTATCTGACTCTTCTCCAATGTCAGTCAAGATTACTTTCAGGATTTCACCTGTACCTTCTTCAACCACCTCACGTATGGCCTCCTCTGGATTTCCTTGACTTTCTGCCTCTTCACTTTCAGACAGTGCCACGTACATCCATTCCGGCGACCTATACTTCTGGTTAGGTTTTCTTATTCTTTTTATTTCTTCTGGTTCTTTTGATTCTTCTCCTTTTGTTGAATTCTGACTCGATACTTCATTCACTTGTTCAGCTTTCGAAGTATTTGCTCTTATCAATCTGTATCTCAGCCTTTTTATTCTGCTGTTAGGCCAACGATCTCCTTTTATCACTTTTTTCGGCCTTATTTCTTTATTATTTCTTTCTCCAATCCAAGTTCTCTTTCTCAGAACTCGACCCTCTGTTTTCTCATTCTCACTTTCATCCGATTCTGTTTCAAACGCTCTCTGTTTTCGTTTTCTAGCAACCTTCTTTCTCTCCACAGTCTTTTCCACCACTGTTTGAGACTTCCCTACTTCTGTCCCTCCTCGGGTCTCCGACACGCAATCTTCTTGCTGTCTATTTGTCCCTTCACCTAGCTTGTCAAGAATGTTCCCTACACCTCCTCGGGGGTCTTCCGCAATCTGTCCCTCTCTATCTTCTTCTGACCCTACTTCTTCTGGAATAGTCTCAAGTGGTTCTTCAATCTCAATCTCCTCTTCTAATTCAGGAGTAGTCTCTGTGGAATTGCTCTTTTCTTTTCTTTTCCCTTCACTGCTTTTCGGAATTTCAGGCTCTTTCACAGAATCTGATTTTCTTTCTGAAATTCTCAATGGTTCTCTTGAAGCTTTTTCTGCCTCTTTTCTTACTGGTTCTGTATCTTCATCATCACTGGAATCTGACTCTTCAAAGTACTCCCTACCAGTCCCATCCTTTGGGTTTGGAACTCTCAGAGTATGACTCGCATGTACCCAGTTTTTCACTCCAGCACACTTTACTGCAGTTGTCGTAGTTAGAATGACTTGTCTCGGCCTTCCCCACCTTGGAACCAAGCAATTTCTTCTTCTGTGCACCTTAATCCTCACCCAGTCCCCTGGACTCAGATCATGAGCTTGCTTCTTCTCAAGTGTGGTAGCTTCTTCTCCAACCTGGTGAAACACAGAATGAACTGCGTCAGCCAGGCCTTTACAGTAATCCAAAATCATGTCATCAGTTATTGTCATCAACTTATTGACAGGTACAAATGCATGGCGCATTGCACGTCCCATGATTATTTCGTGCGGACTTAAACCAGTAGTTCTATCTGGAGTAGATCTGATAGTCATTAGCACTAGAGGCAAGACATCTGGCCATTTCATGCCAGTGGCTAAGCACATCTTACCAATCCTGTTGTTGATTGTGCCATTTATCTGCTCAACCACACCAGAAGCCTCTGGTCTGTATGCACAATGTAGCTTCTGCTGTATGCTTAATGCTTCACAAATCAAACTCATGAGCTCATTATAGAAGTGTCCACCTCTATCAGACTCAATCGTTACTGGAAACCCGTACCTAGGAATCAACACTCTTAACAGTAACTTTGCCACTGTTATTCCATCATTTCTCCTAGTCGGATAGGCCTCCACCCATCTTGAAAACAAACAGACTACCACAAGAACATACCTCAGTCTGTTCACTTGGGGCATTTCAATGAAATCAATCTGCATTCTTGTAAAAGGACCTCCTTCTCTGCCTATTGTTCCCAGACTCACCACTGTCTTTTTCCCAGTGTTGAATTGCTGGCAAATCAAACATCTTTGACAGATGCTCTCTGCAATTGTCCTGAACTTTGCATTGTACCAGGTCTGTTTAAACGACCTGATCATCGCATCTCTTCCCAAATGTCCCTGGCCATGATACATTCTTGCCATTGTCGACAACATGGAGTTCGGCATTACTGGTCTGCCATCTCTATAGACCCAAACATGATCTGTTTCTCTTGGGGCACAACCTGCCTTAATCCAATCTTTTTTCTCTTCCTTTCCTGCCTCATCCTGCAACTGTTTCACTTCATCCCACGTCTCTAAGACATTAGTAAACATCACAGAACAAAAAGACATTTCACCTTCTCGTTCCCGATTAATAGACTGATTATTCTTTGCACAATATTGAGCAATGTCATTAGCATAACGATTTCCAACTGTCACAAAATCATCTCCTTGTCCATGAGCAGCACACTTCACAACTGCTAACTCTTTAGGCAACTGTATCGCTTCAAGTAATTTCCCAATCACTTCAGCATTCTTTATTGGAGTCCCACTCGATGTCAAGAAACCTCTTTGTAGCCAAAGCTGGCCAAAATCATGCACAACTCCAAATCCATACTGACTATCAGTCATCACAGTCGTTCTCAAATCTTTCCCAATTTCACAAGCTTTTGTTAATGCCACTAATTCAGCAACTTGCACAGATTTCACTCCTTTCAATGGTGATGCTTCCATAACCTCTGAAACTTTACACACTGCATATGCTGCACATAGCACACCCTCATCATTCCTCAGACATGATCCATCCACAAACAACACATGATCACTCTCATGCAAGGGAAGATCCCTTATGTCTGGTCTCGGTTTTGTACAGTAATCAAGCACATCCAAACAATTGTGATCATCTTCTGTTTTCACACCCACATTTTCAATATCCGGCAACAATGTCGCTGGATTCACATTTACACATCTCTCAAGAGTCACATTTGATGCTCCCAGAATTACTTTCTCATATTTAGTCAGCCGACTATGTGACATGTACTGGGTTCTGCTTCTTGTCAAAAGAATTGCCACATTATGAGGTACGAATACCCTTACAGGATATCCCATTATGATTCCCTCACTCTGTTCCAGGCTTCTGCATGTTGCAGCCACAGATTTCAAACAACCTGGTAAACCTACAGCTACAGGGTCAAGTGTCGATGAGAAGTACGCAATAGGCCTCCTCAGCTGTCCATGCTTCTGAATTAACACTGAAAGTGCACATCCATTTCTCTCACTGCAGTACAACTCAAACTCCTTTTCATAGTCAGGCATACCCAAAGCTGGGGCCTCACACATCCTGCTTTTGAGCTCTTCAAATACTGCCATTTGTTCTCCATCTAGTTCCAATGGGTCTGTCATCTCACTTTTTGTCAGTTTAATCAGTGGCTTTGCTATCAGAGAAAAATTAATTATCCACTGACGACAATAACCCACCATACCCAGGAACATCCTCACTTCCCTCTGGGTCTTTGGGGCTTTCATTCCCCTGATGATTTTGATCCTGTCATCAGTCACTTTTCTCAGACCTTTTTCAATATTATGTCCAAGATAATGCACCTCTTTCTTGCAAAATTGCAATTTGGCTGGAGATACTTTTAACCCTCCATCTGCCAGATGATTCAGTAAAGCTATAGTATCTACTTCACAAGCTTCACGTGTCTTTGATGCCACAAGTAGGTCATCAATATATTGCACTAGTACTGAGTTTTCAGGCATGATCAAACTCTCCAATGATTTTTTCAATAACTGAATATCGAAGGACTCTCTGTATACCCCTGTGGGATACAACACCATGCTAAAATACGCTGGCCAAACCTAAATGCAAAAATCGGCTGGCTGTCATGATGCAATGGAATTGAAAAGAACGCATGACACAAATCAATCACTGTATACCACTCAGCATCATGTGGAATCTGATACAAAATCACTGATGGATTTGGCACAATAGGACAACATGCCACCACAATTTGGTTAACCTTTCTCAGATCTTGTACGATTCTAAACTTTCCATTAGGCTTCTTTAGTCCCATTATCGGCGAATTACAAGGACTACTCAGTAATTCTCTCAGAACTCCCTGCTGAATCATTTTCTCAATAATAGGAGTTATTCCTTCAATTATTTCTGGTGTCATCTTGTACTGCGGAATGTTAGGATATGTAATTCCCTCTTTCACTGCAATTTTCACTGGATCTACATTATTCATCAATCCCACATCTTCTCCAGTAAAATCCCAAACTGTCCTTTTCACTGTGTCTCTCAGCTCTCGAGGCAAATCCTCCGGATCAAACACAGCAAATGCACCAACCATTTCACTCTCTCTATTTCCTAGAGTCATTCGGTACAAAACATCCTCATCTGGTGTCTCAAAAGCTATTCCATCCGGTGTACAGAAAATTGTGCAATTCATTTTGCACAACAGATCCCTACCTAACAGGTTCACTGGACTAGTGTCACAGACGATAAATCTATGCATGTCTGAAAATTTCCCTATCTGTACTCTTACTGGTTCAGTAAGACGTGTCCTGATTTGTGTATTGGCTACACCAACTACTTGGATTGCTTCATCCGAGAGAGGAAGATTTCTAATATCTGTTGACCTGACAGTTGATCTTGTCGCACCTGTGTCTACCAAAAAAGTAACACTTTCTTCATTTATTTTCCCATCTACAAATGGTCCTGCCTGGTCTATTTCTAGAGTTGCACCAAGTATGCACTCTTCCTCCTCTCTTCGGCACCGTCAATAATCACCCTCAGACTCACTCCCTTCATTCTTTAACAAGTACTGTTGTACCTGATTAGAACGCCTTGGTTTGTTTACCTGCTCATCATTGTAGAATCCTGAATCCTGATTATACTTTTGTGACCCTCTATTCTGCGGCAAGGGCGGTTTTGGCTCTTGACTCTGCTGTCTCACAGCTTTCTGTTGTTGCTGCTGTTGATTATTTCCTTCGTTCTGCACCTGTTGATTTAAGGATTTTCCCTCATTATTCACTAATGGTGGATTGATACACTCAGATCTCCAATGTCCCAATTGGCCACAGTTGTGACATGGGAACTTTTTCTTTGCTTCTTCAAGATTCCCCTTTCCTTTTCCTGCATACCTAGGTCTATTCCCTGCATTATTTCCTGCATTATTCGCCTGCTCCACTAACTGTGCTTCCTGTCTTTCCGCAACTTTCACTTGTGCCCACATTGCTTTTTCTTTCAGCTTTCTTTGTTTCGCTTCAATTTCATCACTGAAGTATTTTGCATGTCTCAGAATCTCATCTATTTTCTTACTCTGCCAATCCACTGTGTGTTCACGAATTCTCTCACCAATCTCAGGTCTCAGGCCATATACAAATCTGTATACAAAATGACTCAAATCTTTGTCACCCAGGTGTTCATCTCCACTGAATTGTTTAAATGCCAGTATCAGCCTCTCATAAAAAGCATGAACTGATTCTTTTGCTTCCTGTTGTGTTCGATCTATTTTAACCCAGTCTGTCTCTTTTGCAGGTACTTTACTCTTCAGGTATACCATTACCTGATCATACTTTCTCATTACCTCTGGATCTGGTGCTCCTGTTCTCGGATCTCTTGGATATTCCTCAGTAGGCCAACTCACAACTATTTTACACTCAGTCCACAAGTCTGCTGGAACAATTATATCAAACAGACTATTCAGGTCAATCCACAGCACTTTTGACAATTTCAAAAACCTATCTACCTGCCTATACCACTCGACGGGCT
This sequence comes from Triturus cristatus, assembly GCF_964204655.1. Taxonomy (NCBI): domain Eukaryota; kingdom Metazoa; phylum Chordata; class Amphibia; order Caudata; family Salamandridae; genus Triturus; species Triturus cristatus. The sequence continues at coordinate 1,203,905,953 of NC_140584.1, forward strand.
TTTCTCTCAATCGAGGGAAATCATTCGTAAATGATAAAATATCCTGTCTAGTCCATGGAACATGTACATATCCTCCTCCAGGTATTTCTCTCATAGGATAATTATCCACTGGTTTCTCCTTTTCTCTCACGGGAAATGCTGAATAAGTTCTATCTCCGGATTCTTCTCTTTTCTTGTACCACCTATCCTTCCACTTTTCTACATCTCCCCATCTTCGCAATAATGCGACCATTTCTTTAATCTGTCCTGTTCTACCAGTACCATTCAGATTCTCAATATCCTTGTCTGTAAAATCCATCCTGTAGGTTTTTTGTAAAGCTTTCACCTTATCAATGTCAACTCCCTGTTCATTTGCTATTGCTCTTAACCTGTCATGTGTATTTCTCGCTCTCCAGGTAATGTTTTTACACATAAACAACAGCTCACCATCATGATGATTTTTAAGAATTTCTGTTGGAACTCTCCCTGCAACAAGCTCTTCTAATTCTACACGTAACCTAGCCACATCAATTGCTTGTGAATCTTTATCCCTCTTCTGAAGAACTTTCATCCAATCATTCAAATCTTCAGCTGTTATTTCAGTAGTTTTTCTCGCTGGAACCACTTTCTTTTGCGGTTCTAAAATCGGCATCCCTGAACAACTAGCTTCACTAGCATCCAGTCCTTCACTACATGTATCATGGCTGGATTGTCTCAGATCACTACTTTCTGTCCTTCTTCCTGAATCTCCTGAGGGACCAGCTAAAGTTGTTAACTTATTCCCAACATATGGAATCACCAATCCGTTTTCACCTGTCCTCTGCTTGTCAAACACAGGCATAACCGGACCTATGGTTACAGGCACCGTAACAGCTTCCAGATTCTTTGTTAACTCCCTAATCTTTTCAGTCAGCTCTGTTGTAGTTCTGGCTAGTTCTCTTGTATTTTCATCACCACCTCGATTCCCTCTCTCCCTGAAAGGATTACCACTTCTTAACTCAGGTGTCACATTTTCTGTCTCAATGATACACACTGTATCTCTTATCGGAGAAACAACTGGTGTGCTCTCGTCTGGCTCTGGTCTATATGGAGGTGGCCTTTTGTAAATCATGTCATTCAAGACCTCATCCTCATACTCATTAACTCCATATCTTCTCACTTCTGACTCAGGAACCCTCTCTGCTCCCCCTTCAACTGTTCTCATCTGATATAATCCCTCTGACATACTAGCATCTCGCCATCTTTTAATTCGATCATGATGAGTTTCACGATCATGTCTCCTCCCAAACATGTACCTGTAATGTCCTCCAGACCTTTGTTTTTCTCGCTCATGTAATTCCTCTTCCCATTCCACTAAAGCCTCAAACTGTGTCGGCCTTGGTTTTGGGTCAAGACATAACATCTTTTCCCGTAAATTTCTCAACACGGCCAGATTAAATGAACCATGTTCTGGAAATGCTAGAACACCATCCTCTTTGGTATACCTAACCCAATTCTCCAACCATATACAGGTATGATACCCATATCTCGCAGCCATGAAGGATGCAGGTGTTTTCGCTGGAGGTAACAATTCACCCTCTCTCGTCTTAACATCTTTATCCTTGTCAAACCACTTTTTGATTTTTCCAAAGAATGTTTTCTTCTTTTTCTCTTCTTGGTAATACATTTTAGCGTTTACCAAAACTTTCTAATCCCTTCCGTATTATAAATATGCAATACGATTTTTCAACCAATAACAGCGCGACTCACACTAACGCACCAATCCTGGAGCGTCTACGTCACTAAAATCCCCTTCCAATCTTTGCGCGGCTCACACCAACGCACCAATCCCAGCGCGAACACTATTCTGATCTACTATCCAATTAGAGCGCGGTCTGTTTGACGTCAGCAGTCGCTGCAGTCGCTTGTCTCCTGTCACTCGTCTACCCCTCCTTTACAAAATCTTCTCAGTAGACTTCGTGTCAAAATTTCTACAAAATCTATTAGTTACAACATATAAACATCTCCATTGTCTGCTTCGCTAACCACAGAATAGTAAAAGCAAATCTATTTCACAAGAATCAACGGACTTTCATACATCCCTTAACTGTTTCCTCTAGGACTTGTCCAAAGAGTCTTACAATCAATTAAATGTATAAGCATTCACGCACATTCATACAAGAAAAATATAGTACATACACACAGAATCCTGCTTCCCGAGAACAGCGAACAATCTGTCCCACTACAGAATTATAACACACGTCAACCAAGCAGCTTTACCTCTGCCCAGTTCCTCAAACAAGCTCAGAGAATACCTATTACTTCTCCCGCGATAAGCTTTAACGGTGAACCTTACGAATCCCTGGGACTTAAGACCAGAGTTTCACAGATAACCTTCACTACCATACGCACTCCTTATATGCCAGAAATATATTCTAATAGTAACATACGACAATGTCACTGATTCCGAACCCAGACAATGTGACGCGCAACTTCAATTGTCACACGTTTTTTTTTCCCTACAATCCCGTCTTTCCCGAGAGCAGCATATACTTCCCTCTGCCCTACTACGGAACTGCTACTAGCTCCCAAGTTCCAGAAGCACTACATATAACTTAACATGACGACTCCAACATATAGTATTAGTACATATACCAACATCAATCAATAATCAATAATCAATAAGCTAATATACAAGCAATCTAATCAGATCAAGACAATCATCAATAACCATCCTACTCTGCTACCAGGAAATTGATAGAGATCAGGGTGTATATAATATCCCTTGGCTTAGCGGAAGCGTGTTGGGTCGATAACCCAGCTGTCGATGCATCGAAACCATCCTCTGCTACCAGGAAATTGATAGAGATCAGGGTGTATATAATATCCCTACTTCCACGCACATACATTCATCATACACTAGGGCCCATTTCACTAACATACGCTCAAATACTCTACCAGCACTGAACCTGTGGAAGGAAAACTCCTAAACACCCCGCATCTATATCGAGGTCGATAAGACCTGGTTATTGTAACTGCCCTGAAACATGATCTAAACAATCTATACCACAATAATCAAAATATAGTACTCAATAATTGACAAGAAATAATAACTAACACCATATTCAAAATTATAATGCTTTATCTAAAATTAGTCAAAGGAAATCAATCAGAATAAATCATTTTTCTCATAATTACCTATTCTAGCTAAATGTCAGAATGGGTCAGGACAGGTCTCTCAGTAAAGTCTCTCGAGTCGCCGTCCTCACAGCATAGATCCTCACCAACGCAGATTCGGGAAGGAAAATGGCAAAGTGGCAAAGACCCTCTCTAGGCTAACAATTTTTATAGCATTTTGAACAAAGGAAAGAAACATAAAGTATTCATCGCGCCCGTTAAACCTCTGAGCAAAGCGAGAAGGAAAGGATGTAGCATCGCTACATTTGGAAAATCTCCGCTCAGGAAATCACAAAAATAAAAAGACAGAATAGGAACCAAAAAATAAAATGTATCCTTCAACTTCCACATTTCCTCGGCGATGACACAAAATACTTAGAGTCTTTCTTTAAGGCTCTCCTTTGTCTTTTAAAGCTGTCAAGGCCGTTCCAATGCATCTGGAGACTTGCCCAGAACTGCTGCTGTCCTCACGGAAAGTTTTAACCAGGCAAGGACTGTGGTCAGATGACTTGCATCCATATTCAGCAAGGCCTTTTCCATCACAAACTCTCACTCGAGACTAGGAGGAGTGTCAGAGGTTCCAGGATTTCTTCGTAAAGAAGATATCCGACATCTTGGATGAAATTGCAGAAACTGCACCCCTCGAATGTCCGCACATACCGGACCTCACTGGCCCGCTAAACATTCCACCTCTAGCTGAGCTATCCCTTATTTCCAAACAGGAATTACTTAAAATCACAGGCCGAGTCAAATCAGGCTCCTTGGTGGACCCCTGCCCGCCTGACATATTCAAGATGGCAATGCCAGGAATAGAGGAGGAGGTTCTGCACCTATTGAACACCTCTCTCCGGACAGGACAGATCCCTTCAGCTTTTAAAGAGGCTCGCTTGATCCCTTTATTGAAGAAACCTGGAGCAGACACAAAATGTCTGAAAAATTTTCGGCCCATCTCCCAGTTGCCTTTCTTGGCCAAGGTAATTGAGCAGCATGTGTTAGCTCTATTATCGGGCCATCTAGAGAGTAACAACCTGTTGGAGACCAATCAGGCAGGGTTCCGTGCTAATCACAGCACGGAACTAGTTATGCTATCCATTTTGGATGAGCTAAGGATGCGAGCTGATGTAAAAACACCGAGCGCCCTGGTACTATTGGATCTCTCCGCGGCGTTTGACACCGTGTGCCATAAACAGCTTCTGTCGCGGTTGAGATCCTTTGGCGTCGTGGGTACAGCACATGCATGGCTCTCTTCATTTCTGCAGGGTAGGACACAACGAGTACAGCTGGGGGATCTACTTTCTACCCCTGCTCCGATCACCTGCGGGGTCCCCCAGGGATCTGCCTTGTCTCCACTACTTTTCAACATCTACCTGCAACCACTAATTGCTCTCCTGAATAGGATGGACTGCCTAGTGTACAACTATGCCGATGACACCCAGATAATCATCCGGCTGGATGATGGTCCAGGAGCTCCCACCAGGCTACAGGACATATTGAAAACCACAGTCAATTGGATGTCCGAGAACTCCTTAAAAGTCAACCCGGATAAAACGGAAGTATTACCCATTTCCATCTCGGGTAACCCTTGGAGTGATAAATTTTGGCCAATGGAGCTGGGTGTACCCCCAAAGCCGGCAGTTGCAGTCAAAAGCCTAGGCCTATATGTGGATAATAAATTATCCATGGAAAAACAAGTTACCACCGTAGTAGGCACCAGTATAGGCTTGTTAAGACAACTTAGGAAGATCGCGGCCCTACTCTCATTCTCTACCTTGAGACACGTGGTCTCAGCCACAATTTTGGCTAGGCTGGACTACGGGAACTCCCTTTATTTAGGTTTGCCACAGCGGCTGCTGGACAAACTACAGGGAGTCATGAACGATGCAGCTAGGTTGATATTTAAAAAACCCAGAAATGCCCATGCCTCTCCCCTGATGCAGGAGTTACACTGGCTACCAGTTCGCCAGAGAATTGTCTTCAAAGGGATGTGCATTGCTCACAAGGCTTTGCATGGTAAAGCACCAAAATACCTAAAATCCCGACTATCCCCTTACATACCGGGTAGGACTTTGCGTTCGTCGGACGCCACCCTTCTGTCTCAGCCCCGCTTTAAATTGACCACGGTGGGGGGCCGTGCTTTCTCCAACACAATCCCAGCCCTATGGAACAAATTGGATCCAGAGCTCAGGAAGGAGAGTAATTTACTTTCCTTCAGAAAAAAATTAAAAACCGTACTATTCAAACAAGCATGGAGCAGACCTTAGGTGTACAGCTGGTTTCAAGTGAATATAACATCTATCACGTAAATATGGTCAGACAGCGCTTAGAGACCCCTGTGGTTATAACGCGCTATACAAATTAAATAAAATAAAAAAAATAAATAAAATAAATAAAATAAAATAGGCTGCAAACGGCGGCCATGTTTTGTTAGGACACAATAGGCCACAATAGACCATCTTAATTGAAAGAGACAAAAACAACGTTACCACAGCATAGTGATTAAACAGTGTTAACCCCGCTAATACCCTTATGTGTATGTAATTATCTAGCCTTTGCAACACGGAAAAGCATTAATTCGAAAGCGTTTTGTGCTTTAAAATAAACAGCACTCAGCAACATTTAAACATGTAAACATGCACGTTATTATTAATTAGCACACATACGCGTTCCCACGTGTAGTTTTCTTTTGTTAATACACACATGTTGATCAGTATGAAACACTTACACAAAACAAATAATTAATAATTAATGATTAATATTAGTTTCGACAAATAGACAAACCAGAGCTTAAAAAAAAAACCGATAGATTTTCAAACAGAAAATCCTGCTCTAGCACCCACAGCTAGCTTCCTGGGCGCCATCTTGGCATCTTCGCTAGCGGGGCAAGTCATTGATTTATTCGTGAGGGAGCAGCACATGAGTGGAAGGGCGATCGCCGTGCAGATTAAATGGTGCATGGCGGGCGTCAGTGTCTTCTAATTCTCCCGAGGTCCCGATCTCCATAAAGGGACTCGGCAGCGAGACAGCCGCAGGTTAGCTCTTAGTCCCCTCCCCCTCCAGCCGTATCCACACCTTACCGATGTTTCGGACCGGGAAACTCCTCGTTTGGGCAGTCTTCCTCCCATGGGGGCCGGTCGGCAGATCTAAGTCACGGGAGGAAGGCAGAGAGTCCACCACCAAGTGCTCAGACGAAGACAAGCAGTCTTGCGGCTTCTGTCCTCCGGGGGCGGTTTCAAAGCCCTCCGGACGTCATCTTGGCGCTCGATCATACGGGGGTGCGTCGCAGCTCATTTCTAGGCTGATCAGTGTTGCAGAAAGGCAATTTTTAGTCCTGCAGGATCCGCCAATATTCTGATTACAGGATTGGTAATTCCGGTGAGTTTTGTATGCGGCAGAACGCTGCTCCAAGAACTAACTAGGCTGTCACTATATTGATCGTTCACCCCTTCCCATTGGAAGGTGGCAACTGCAAAGCGGCCTTGCTCGTCCGTGTACGTGTGTTTGATAATGAGTGGGTATTGTTTCCTGATCAAGATCCCTACCCCTCGGGAGCCAGTTGAAAATTCAGAATGAACTATCAGTTTGAAGCCCCACCTGTCCAAGGCCTTGCATGTGGGGCCTACGAGGTGGGTTTCCTCCATGTGTATCACAGCTGGTGCCTTACGCTTAAGGTATTGTAATACTAAACCTCTCTTTACTTTATCTCTGAGGCCATTTACGTTCCAGGAGACTACTGGTAGGTGTTGAGCATGTGCGGGTGTGAAAACGCCAGATTCAGGGTGCGCGGGTATGGGTGTCATTGGTGTTGTCTAAGTCGGAACAGTGTGTCTGAACTGCGAGTCACGGTCTCATATGAGTGTCTAGGTGTTGTACCATAAACCAAAACATCAAAGGAAACGACCAAAACAAACAGACACTAATAAGTATGAACAGTAGCCCCACCCCCTCCCTGCCTCCCTGCATGACGGTTTACAAACTACCCGCCTCCCCCACAGTGCAGAGTGCCTGATACCCATTGTCCAATACCTTTGCAGGGGGGAATCCACCCCGGTGCCCTCCCCAGAACCCCATCTTATCTGTTACACTGTATCTTGCATATGGTCATGAGTCCATACTGGTGATTACTCTAATCATGAAGTCGTGCTTCATGTTCCCAAGGGTTGGTCAGCAGATGCCATCAGATGCTGCAGGCGTTACATTGGATATTACTGAGCATTCGATTGTTGTGTCTGTACTTCAGGGGCCCTTCATGATGATTGGACATTGCAGCAGCTATTCAGAAGTCCCTTAGCATGTCGATCGGTTGTGCCCGAGGCTCCCAGCCTCTAGTGTGAGTTCTAAAGCTACTTCAGATAGTCGTCTCTGTTGGGGTCGTCGTCCGCGGTTGCTTCATCTTGCCGCTCCATCTGTGACCCACTTGATATTGTTCGATCGTTGTCCCTCCAGGGTCGACCACGATTAGTGACTTGGTGCCAGTCTTATGCTTCATCCTTTTTCTACAACTCTTAGGAACATCATCATCAAGTATTTGAGCTCAGGAGTTCGCAGTTCTTTCTTTATTGCAAGAAAGTTGCGCCTTTGCTTGGCTACGGGGGCTGTGAGGTTGGGGAAGTAAGAGATTGTGCATTGTTCATGTTGCACCGGAGGGACAACTCTAGCGCTCTGCAAAATGAGGTTGCGATCTCTAAAGTTAAAGATCCGGGCCAGTATAGGTCTTGGTGGCGCACCTGGCTTAGGCCTGCCTCCTGGGACCCGGTGGGCTCTTTTGACTGAAAAGTAATTGGAGAGACCTCTGAGTTGTAATTGGTTTTTGATCAGGTTTTCTACAAAAAGGTCAAGTTCTGGTCCTCCTGTTCCTTTTGGCACACCTATAAGGCGTACATTATGACACTGGGTTCGGCCTTCAAAATCTTCTAGTTTTGCCGCCATTGCTTTGTTTTCGGTTTCTAGGTGCGCCATTTGTCGTTTAAGGACGGTCGTATCCACTGCAAGGCTGGTTGTCGTTGTTTCTACTTCTGATACTCTTGTGCTAATTTTTGGAAATCCGCTTGTATTAACGGGAGTTCGGTGGCTACTATCTATTCTGGACTCCAAGGACGTATGTACCTTATTAAGCGTAGCCATAATGTCTTGGATAGTGATTTCTTTGTTCTCTGCCTCGTCACGACCTTCTGCAGACGTCTCTGTGCGATCTGGCAGCTCCCCCTAGGTTCTGACAGTACAGTTCCCTCTCGTTGACGGGCTGCAGTTAAGGGTTCCGCCAGTAGGTTACCGTCTTGTGATCAAATTATGTTATGGACGAACTTTCACCCTACCTCCGTCACTCTGGTATAGCACAGCAGCTTATCTCGACCACAGGTTCCCTTGCAGTGGCTACCCAGGCTGTTGTGGTATAGACGTATAACAGTGTTGTAGGGTTTGCGAGGTCAATGCTCATGGTGTCTCTGACAGACAGAGTTCATGTACATATGTTTAGGCAGGGTAGTGCAGCCGGGCCCCTCTCCTGCTGAGAGCTAGTTGCGATGTAGATGGTGATGTGCAATTTGCACCAGATATGGCGTCACTTCGCACAGTCAGTTATGCGGTGTAGCCGTGGGGGCCCGCTTAACGTTCACAGGCAGGCCCTTATGTGCATATACTTTGGGGGCTTTATGCGACCCCTGGAAAGTCTTAGTCGAGGCGCTCTATGCCCGGCCCCGCTTCCCACTGCGAGGGACCGGTGCGCGGTACAGCCCCTGGTGTTTTTCACCGGGACTCTGCCGTCCGGTTATCTTGCCAGACGTCACTGCAGCGAGGCGCGCCCCCACTCACTGTTCTAGCCGTCGTTGTGGCTGCTCTTCGCTGGGAGACGGTGCTGATGGGTCCCGGCTGCTGGGGGATGAGAATCAACTTGAGACCCCGGCTTCCACGTGGTGCGTAGGCCGTGGTTGCTGGACACGGCCGGGCCAGATCAATTTTAGGGCTGTGAGCACCACGAGTAGACGGATCGATGCCTGATGTCTTCCGATCACATCACACTGTGTTTCCTGTCGAGTCCAACTATGGATGGCTGAACGGATGATCGGGGAAGTCTGCGGAGGTCCGGAGCTTCTCTAGGCGGCGGCCATTTTGTTCGGCTGCCGGCCACGCCCCCCTAAATTGCTATTTTTAATAGCTATTAAAATGCAATTCAATGATGAAGTCAGATTTTTAATAAATCTTAAGTAAAACTAACTTTTAGAAAGTTATCCTTTTACCTGTCTGAACTGTCAGTATCTAATTAGCATAATCCTCTGCCAACTCTCTGCCAGTAATTAGCCTGGAATCTGTTTGAATTGCCTCCCTGGAGCAAACAACAGGCTGACCTGAATGGGCAGAGGAGACTCATCTGAACCCCACAGAATATGCAGGGTGGGGCTTGTGGGCATCTTTTTTGGCACCACAATGACAAATTCTGCTTGATGGGTCTACTGAGTTCATACAGAAAAGTTGAGGCACACGTGAAATGAGAGGGAACAGGATGCCAAGACCAATTTTTGTATCAACTGTCTGGTTGCTGAAGAACAACGTTTTATTCTACCAGATTTCTGTCTCTGAGATCGTTGTGGGTACAGGACCTGTCTCAAACACTATTTTAGTATTACATGTGGGAGAATACTAGGATTATCATAGTACAACTCCACACACACACTGACACACACACAGACCCATATCAACAAAATAGGGACGTAGGGGTAAGTTTAACGAGGTCCAATGTACATACCCCGTCAAGTAGTAAATGCAAAAAGGTACAGAGTTCCTCTAACAAAGACAAGAAAGTGGGAGAGAGCAATGTATTGTCATATGTCAATGGAGAAAGGTAAACCTGGCTGTCAGTGACGCAGGTCGAAACAGATAAAAGGGGAAAGGGAAGGGAAACCTTGTTGGAACTAGGGCTCTCACACACCCAGCAAGCTAGGTGTCATGCTTCATCATTTGAGCCTGCCCCTCATCAGACCGGCGCTGCAATATCTGACGGGCACCCAATAATGGGGCTCTTTGGCGGGGATCTTTTGTTCCTGCCGGTAGGTGCACTGGGGGTAAGGGGCCCTAGTGTGTGTAGATGTGAGTGATAAGTATGTGAATATAAAATAGGTACTGTTAGTCCACAAGCAAAGAGTTTTTATTATGGTGGTAAACAGCCTAAGTAAAATTAGGTTGAGGTGGGTATTGAAACTAGTGATTTATGTAACTAGCTATGCAAGCACTACTCTCAAAGAGATCAACATGTTTCATGCCATGGTCGCCATAATGGTCAGGGCACTTCCTCAGGATCTGTGTAAAGAACTATCTACAGTAGAGGGTATGTGAAAAATCTACATACCTAACCGGTTTCAGCAAGGTAACCTGGAACAAGACGTGAAATTACAATAAACAATACATGCAGGTTCACTCATATGATGAAAAGGTTCTTGTCTTATAAAATACAAAGCGGAAAAGGAAATATCATATCAAAGAGTTAAAAAGTATTAAAATCAATGAAATGGCAGTGTAATGTAGTACCAACCAGAAAGGTGAGATTAAAAGGTATCTCACAGTAAAGATGCGTGGGGTGTGATAGGAGGACCACGGTGGGGCCTCACCTGTATTGCTATCAAGGATTTCTTGTAGCAGTGGCCGGCGGCATATGCGGACTCCGATGTGGGTCCTAGAGGAGGATGCCGGTAAATTGAAAATAAAAATTAGGGGAAAGAGAGGTCGCAGAGGCGACAAAGGAGGGAGCGTGTCGCTGCTCGGGAAGCCCCATGAGGAAGAGAAACAATGGGAAGGAGGATAAGACACCAACCAGTTACACACTCCCATGGGCGGTGTGGTGTGCAACCATGGTGAACAAGCAACCAAAAGCGGGCGGTCTAGTGGCCGATGGTAACAAGGGAGGCAAGGTAAAAGGACCATACTCTCCTTGTGGCATCAAGCCGCCAAACTGTCCCCCCGGGCAGCGAGAACAGCCCATGGACGTTGGCGCCAATGTAGTACCAAACATGGAGTGTGTGCCGTAACGCTCCTCGAATAAATTCTCGCCTTGCTGGAGTTCCGGGTAGGAGAGCGCACGGGGGCTTAGAACAAACGATACTCACCAGCGTAGAAAGACGCTGCGGCTATTGAACCTACCCCTGCCACCGGACCTGGGATGGTGCAAGGTGAGACGAAGAGCGGGCCTGATATCCCGCACAATGATGACGTGTGTGAGGTCATGTGACCAGGGAAAATACTCGGAAGGCACGGGAGTGCTGAGTCGGTGGTGGCGGCCATAATGGAACGGGGTGGCGGTACAATACAGTCTATGGGACCCGGTGGAGGACGCAGCAGCGATACAAAAAAGAAAATAAAAGTAGTCCAAATGGAATAAAATAACACACGGAAGGTGAATGACGTGGAAAAACAAATACAGAGCACCAGTGGAGTATACAGTAGGCAAGGTAACCGGGGGAGGGGGAAGGGGGCTGAGTATTTAGGGCTCCCGTTCATGAACCCTCCACAAGGTGTCATACTGGAAATTTACATCAGTAGATGAAGTATGTGTATGGGAGTATATAAAAATACAAAAATATAAAGAAATATAAAAAACATATAGTCCCAAGGTCGCTAGAAAGCGAAGGGGTTCTCATAAAGTAGAACAATTGGGGGGGGGTTTGGTTATAGAGACAGCTATGAAAATGGAGGTAGACAAAGGATGGAACTAGACCTGGTGACAGGAAGTTCCAATCAAGCGAGTGCACCCCATGGAATGTCATCGTTCAAGCCAGTCAAGTGTGTAGATAATCTGAGGACGCATCTCTGTTCAAGCCTGAACAGTGTGTGTTTAGAAATCTATGGATGAGCCTCTAGAACTACCCAGCTCATTGAGTCAGCGGGATGTTGCGCTTCCTTGAAATGGCTGTATAGTCTGGTAGTAACTCTCTGACAACGTATGTTACTTCCGTGTTCCCTTATCCTGGTCTTTACCGTGCGCGTGGTCATCCCTACATATTGTAAGTCACAAGGACATGTAATCATGTAGATACAGTTTTTTGTATTACAGTTTGTGTGTTTGGTCAACACCCAGTGGAAATCATTTTTGAAAGTGATGCCCTTAGTAGTGGTGGTCAAACTACATGCCATGCATGAACCACAGGGAAAGTGACCAGTTACCGCGGGAAGGTCGCACATGGTGCGTTGTTTGCTGGTTATATTCGGCCTGGGTCTAGTATGGACCAGGAGGTCTTTGAGATTTTGTGTCCTTTATTAAGCAAACCTGGGTTTCGGTATATTCAGACTGCCTGTGTCTAGAATGTTCCAGTTTCTCAAGATGATTTTCTTGTCTTTGTTAGAGGAACTCTGTACCTTTTTGCATTTACACACACAGACCCAGCACTCAGAGCCCAAGTTTAGTGTGACCAAAGACATTTGCTATCTTGAAAATGGTTCAAGTGGCTATGGTTGACCCTGGGACCTTTTACCCCATTGGTTAGGGCACTCCCATGAATTATTCCTACCCACAAGCTAGTGTCAGGCATGACGGTGGCATCTCCAGCACCCACTTAAGAACACTGCTGGACCTTAGGAAGAACAAAAGAGGACTGGACCTACTGTCTGTGACCGGAAAAGAGCCCTGAAGAACTAGACTTGCTACCTCGTGAACCGAGGACAAAGAAGTGGTCTCAAAGGGTCATAAGGCTGCCCCCTAATTCAAGCTACAGGGATACAATAAGCTACAAGAGGCCTTTCCTGCAACTGCCTAGCTGGTCAGTGGTAACTGAACCTGGACTGGGCCCTTCTGTTGGCCTCTGCCTGACATCTTCCGAGTCTCTAAGCACCTCCCCTGAGGTCCTAGGGCTTTAGAAGTGTACCCCTGCAGCAGATTGTGACTTAAGGGAAAAAGTAGGAAGGAACAATCTTTGACCAAGACAAACCTGGGGCCGTATCACAGAATACAGCGCACTCTCCTTGTTAGCGCGGAGTTCACAGTTCAAAAGGTGCAATTGGCGCTAATAAGGAGCAGGCGGCTTATTATATTGAATGCACTGCCCCTAGGCAGCCACAAATTGTGCTGTCCTGGGGGCAGTGCATTCGCGTGAAATACACCCCCAAGCATATGAGGGAACACGAACTGCCAAGCCATGTCTTCCCTGGACCGGAAACAAGCATCCTGGGACCGGTTTCGGGTTCATAACCCTCCTCAGCCAGGCTATCTTGAATCCAGTGGCAAAGTGAGCAAGGGACCCACGTCTGGGCATACCCTGCCTACTTAGGGCGACCAAAGCAAAACCAAAGGGGATGAATGTATGACATTGTTCTGCATTCTGTCCATCAATTGTTGTTTTTGCATTTGTCACCCCGAGTGGGACGGGTATGCTCAGACGTGAGTCCCGTGCTCTCCATGCCACTGGAATCAAGCTATCCTGGCTGAAGAGGGGTGAAACCCCGAAACCGGTCCTAGGATGCTTGGTTCCAGTCCAGGGAGGACCTGGCTTGGAAGTTCGGGCTGGACTGTTCCCATGAGGCACAGGGTCAAGACTGATTTGCAAATGGCTGGGTTCAAACTGGAATGGCACGGTGAGAAAAAAAACGATGGATTTAGGCCCAGATCTCTGTACTGGGGTGAATGTATGACATTGTTCTGCATTCTGTCCATCAATTGTTGTTTTTGCATTTGTCACCCCGAGTGGGACGGGTATGCTCAGACGTGAGTCCTGTGCTCTCCATGCCACTGGAATCAAGCTATCCTGGCTGAAGAGGGGTGAAACCCCGAAACCGGTCCTAGGATGCTTGTTTCCAGTCCAGGGAGAACCTGGCTTGGCAGTTCGGGCTGGACTGTTCCCATGAGGCACTGGGTCAAGACTGATTTGCATATGGCTGGGTTCAAACTGGAATGGCATGGTGAGCAAAAAAACGATGGATTTAGGCCCAGATCTCTGTACTGGGGTAAATGTATGACATTGTTCTGCATTCTGTCCATCAATTGTTGTTTTTGCTAAGTTGGCAATAGCGGATCTTCACTGCATTACAGCACAGTTTACTGATTGGGGTTGTGGTATTTTGGGGCATATTTACAATAGAAGTGACGGAGCATGGCGTTAGCCTTCTCGGCTTAACGCCGCACTCCACCACTTGTGAAACGCAGGGCTTCACCATATTTACAACAATGTGCTGCAGCTTTGCGTTTCCCTCTATGCTGGTGCTAAATTTAGCTGCCTAGCACCAACGCCATTGTGCAAGGGTGTGTGCGTTGCAGGGGAAGATTGTTTATGTGCATGAATAATCTTTAAATGGTGTTTTGTAACTTCTATGGGGCCGATTCACAGAACTAACTTAAGACAAAATCCTAAACTTACTACTTTTGGTATTCACAGAAGTTAGGATTTTGTCTTAAGTTTGTCTTAAGACAAACTTAAGACAAACTTAAGACATACTTAAGACAGACTTAAGACAAACTTAAGACAGACTTAAGACAAACTTAAGACAAATTTAAGACAAAATCCTGACTTAAGTCTGTCTTAAGTCTGTCTTAAGTTTGTCTTAAGTCTGTTTCAAGTCTGTTTCAAGTCTGTTTCAAGTCTGTTTCAAGTCTGTTTCAAGTCTGTCTTAAGTCTGTCTTAAGTCTGTCTTAAGTCTGTCTTAAGTCTGTCTTAAGACAAACTTAAGACAAAATCCTAACTTCTGTGAATACCAAAAGTAGTAAGTTTGGGATTTTGTCTTAAGTTAGTTCTGTGAATCGGGCCCTATGTGTGCTGATGAATGCAGCACACATTGAAGTAACAAAACATCATTTTTTTAAATTGTTTTCCCTGGTCTTAATTTTGGCGCTGCCCTATATTTATGCCACCCTTGTAATTATGGGGCAGCGTCAAAATCAATGGGTGTTACGGTGGAACGCCCACTGCAACATCCATTGCCCTCCCCTTTGACGCTAAATATAGTGTGAAAGGGGGCCTTATTTACAAGGCAGCGTTGTGGCTTAACACTGCCTTGTAAATAAGGTGAAGCCCCTATCGCCACCACAATGTCGTGAAAAGTGACATTGTGGTGGTGATAGGGGCTTGTAAATATGCCCCATTGTGTTGAGCATAGGAGATGCTTATAGTGGTGAAGCTGCTTCAACATTCTACTCTAGGATCAACTCTGGGTCTTCTGGTCCGACGAATGGGTAGAAATTGTTGAGCTGTGAATGGAGGAGATGTGGGTAAAAAAGAATTGATATTGAGGTTCGGAATGGTGTCAGAGATAGTGAGGAGGTTGTTCGCGACATCTGCCTCTGTGGTCATGAGATTGGTTAACTAAGTTATCTGTTGTTCTTGAATGTAGGTTTTGTTGAATGGTCAGATTGCACTGATTCGTCTGGGCAAGGAATTGAGCTAGGTGGAAGACTTTTTGGAAGGGAGGCAGAGTTGTGCGAGGGACAAGAGCTGACGCCAAATGAGGTATGAGGTGGGTAGATTAAGGTGCCAGTAGTCTTAGATGTCAAGACTTAAGATGGGTCAAGAGAGACCGTGGAAGGAGGATTTTGGTGATGTCCTGAACTGGTAAAGATATGTAGACTGAGGTAGGATTATTGGACCATCTACATATTTGCAGATGCTGATATGTAGATTGCAAGACAGGTTAAGGTAACCACAGTTATGCCATTTGAGGACTTTTGGTATTTGAGTCTTGTAAATGAGAAAAAGTTAGAGAATATTACTATCTGGTGCCGATGTTTTCAGTGTAGAAGAGAAGGCTAATTTGAGTTTACCATATTTCAACTAGTGATGTTTATCCGTGATGATGGTCTCAGTATATTTTGTTACTGTGTTGTTTTTAGGTGTTTGCCTGAGCTCTGAGCTTTTAGAGTGACAAGGAGGACAGACAATTTTGGATATTCCATCAAGATGTTCCTTTATTCTCAGTGGGTTTATGGATCTGAGGTTTTGAGACATGATGAAGTGATGTCACAGATGAGGCTTTGTTCATTTGTGCGGGGGTGATACCCTAAGCAGGTTTGAGTTTCAAATTTTCAGATAATGTCTTCGTAGCTGCATGCATTTTACAAGGGGAAAAGACAGGGCATCACAAATGGAGAAGGGTATAACAATGTTAGAGAAGAAACAAATTTGCAAAGGTTGTGTTGTGTGCAAGAGGCAAGTACGCTTAGACATGCCCCTCTTCAGCGAAGGCTTGGAGGGGTGAGACGCTTTTCATTCCTGCTTAACTCAGCATGGGTGTCTTCCAAAACTCCCCAAGTGTCTTCTCAGGACTGACTGTTCGTTTTGGCCCACTACCAGGCCTTCTTGCTTCTTCCTTTTGCTGGTCAGGCCAGTGAGTTTTCATCTTCATCCATGCTGAAGGTTATTCCTCGCAGGGACACTAGACTTTGATGGAGAGCTTCATTCTCAGTGGCAGCTGGTAGGGAATGGTGGCGGGGGGAGTTTGGGAATTAAAAAAATATAATAAAAAAGAAACTTAGCTGAAACTTACCTGCTGGTCGCACTGGTCGTGAGCCGTCGCCTTTCCTCCACACAGGAACCAGGAAGCAAGCACCCAGGCTCCCAGCCAATCACATCGCTTCAATGCAGCATTGTGATTGGTCTGAGTGCCGTGGTTCGGCACTCAGATGAGCAATGGAAGCCCGGGCATCTTCTCCACCCAGGCTGTAATGCCGCCTTGATGAACATGCAAAGTGCGCATGACGGGCTGGCAAGCCTCCATGCGCGCTTAAGGTGCAGCCACCACTCCTTCTCCCAGTGACGCGGGGAGCCCCGCCACGCCGCTTTAACTGCAAGCTCAATACAAAAAATAAAGTGATAATAATGGAGCGTTCGTATCAATTTATTTTTTGTATTGAGCTTGCAGTTGAAGCAGTGGGGCGACGCTCCTCCGCCTTGGTGGAGGAGCCGCCGCTGGTCATTCTTCTAACTGGTGGTAACTGTCTGCTGTTCTTCATGCTTCACGTCTTCACACATCCCGACACCTCCAGTCTAATCTGGAAGTGTGTTGCTGCAGTTTGACAGTAATATAACTGTATCTTAAAACAATCACTAGGGGTGAAGGTTATCTGAGAAAGGCACATAGTGTGTCATCAAATGGCTCTATTGGTGCAGAATAACACCCCGGCAGCTGTCAGCAAGCTGCATCTGGGGTGGGTTTTTGGAGCCGACTATTGCGGGAGTGGACTGCTGGCCTCACGAAAACAGAAGGCACAGTCTGGGAGAGAGAGGGCAGTCTCCACTCGTGGATTGGGGCATGCTATGGTACAATAAAGGATATAGTTCTATTTCCTTTCCCTCCGCCTAGAAGCAATCCAGCCCTCCACTGTCACAAAAGTTAGCCTTCATGCAGACAGAACGTTCTTGGCATCATAGAGACAGTCTTTATCTGTGTCAGGCTCTCTTCGATTCACTGTTCTATATGAAACATCTCCATAGAGACTAACTTGGTTGCAACAGAGTGGAAATTAAGGAGTAAAAACATGTTGGTGAGCCCCCGTTTAAGTAATAGGCACTCCATTTTAATTACAGTACATTGTATTTACATGCATGCAGAATGGTATTTGGTGCATTAGCAGCCAGAGAATCCACTGAAACAAGAAATATTCATTCCCTGTTTTCAAGCAGCCTTTTCAGGTCACAGGTGTGGGCCCTTTCATCTGGCCAGGAGTTTGAGTTTATTTCCAAAAGTAGGCAAATCTTCCTATAACGGATTGTACAAATAGTTAAAACAATAAGCAACTTATCTGTTACAATTTTAAGAACAGGAAATTAAGGAGAAAAGTAAGTAAAAGAACAATACATCTTTAACAAGACTACTCGATTCATTTCAAAAGATCAGCTCTACTGGGGAAGCAGCCTGAAAATAACACAAGGTTGCAACTGTATGCAGGGCCTTTTCACCTACGTTTCTCATACAAAATCTACTTAAATGTATTTCCAATAGAAGCAAAACGCTAAAATGTCTGATCATCTTGTGTCTACAATGGGGCTGATGAGTGGATGAAAGTAGGGCCTTTAAGTGTAAAGGACTTTCCTCTTCAGTATCTCCTGCTGCACAGGTATTCTCCTAGATGGCCTGCCTCTAATAGGACCTGTTGTAGGATCTTCAGGTCCTGCCCCACACTCTCTGTGGTCCAGACTTGTCCTTTAACCGCTCTTGGACCTTGTTCCGAGGAGCCTCCCATGGTTCATTGCTTGGGATTTTGGGGCCGTTAGTCATTACAATATGACGTTGATCGCTATGATGTTATGCAGATTTGTCACGGGCACTATCACCCAGGTGGGATTGTTGATACTGGCCCTAAAGTCTGATCTGCTAGAATAGCATATTCCTTTTCGTTTGCTTACAATTTTGAGAGTCTATCCTTGTCTTAGAGCAGATGGGTAAGGCAGACACTTTCAAAACCATCTTGCCTACATTTGTACTTTCAGTGTTCTATGAGTGTGTCTCTGACGTCACCTTGTGACACGTCACTAATCATGATGAAGCAGCACATTTTGTGCATGGGATTGGGAGGGGGGTTGAAATTCTGGTATAGACGGTGTCTCTTTCTCTTTCTCTTTATTCTTCTCTTAACGACTACAAGAATTCCATGGATGCCAAGCGTTTGATGGACTGACTGAGCACTCTAGACAACACACCATTTTCTTGGTTTGACTCTGAGTTATACTGTGAGGGGTCTAGGAGAAAGGATTTACTTCTTGTATGTCAGGCGAGGTGTCTTGTATTCCCACACTTTGAGCTGCAATGGTCGGATTTCAAACTCCCTGGTGCAAGGACTTAGTTCAATGCACCAACACAAAGTGAGAACCACACACAACTCACTAAGCAATAATGTGCGGGTGGTGTTTTCTAGTCACAATAAGTTCAGGAACACAGCTTAAAGCCAAACCCTTTTTTGTTAATGAATAACACAATCCAGTCACCTCAGAGACTTCACCCTTTGCTTCACCCCTGGTTTACTCTTAACCTCACTTTTGACTTTTCTTTCTTTGACCACTGTTCCCTGAACTTCTACAAATCGCTCCATTTACATGGTGCATTCAATCAACTCCTTCACATGAGTCCTCAATCCTTTGGACTTCAGTGCCCACAAATCTCTGTCAGTAGCAGCCATCCTAGTATTCCTCCGCAACTTCTTCTCTGAGTCAGATCATACCCACACTCATCTGCCAATGCCTCTATCTTGGTGTATGCCTCTCTTGCTACTCTTGCAGCTTCTTTTCGCAGCTATATTAATTCATTTTCGGAATAGAGTCCCAAGAAGTCTAATCTCACACTCTCTTTGACAATCTCTTTGAACTCTGTCTTCAGCTGTGTAATGGTTCTCTGTGGGGCTGATCCATTTTGGTCTGGAGTCGGTCCTGGGGCAATGACGGCAATGGGCATCCCTTGGACTCCTCCTATCATCTCCTCTGTAACTATGGCAGGACGGGGTCTTATACCTACTTGACCGCTTGGAGGGAGCTGGACCTGTGAGTGGCCAGGGGGCTTTAGGGGTTGAAGGGAGGCTTGTGCTCATTAGGGCTTGGGTCGGAAGAAGGTTTGGGTTCAGTAGAGTCTGGGTGCTTCCTGCCTCAGCATAACTTGGGGGCGCAATTGCCTCTACAGGGTTTTGGGAGGTAGATTCATTCTCTGCTGAGTTTTGTGGCTGGTGTTCTATGACGGGGGCTACATTGAATGGGAGCGGTCTGGACCTGTAGTGAGGTTGGTGGATTTATTGTCGACATTGCTAACTTAGCACAAGCTTGGCTGCCATGCTGCTGCTGTTGTGCTCGTTACTACATGACTTTGTTTTCACTCAACTCTGCTTGTGCCTGTTCACATGAGAACCGCATGCCTTTCACGTTCCTTGCTGTTCTCTGTGGCTTTCATCTGCACATGATGTACAAGGTCGAAAAACAATGTCCCTTGTTATTCTGCTCTGGTCAGTCCCCCGCACCTAGACATAACATAAAACACAGCTGCACTGCTGAAAATCGAGAGCTTTTTCATATTGCATGCATGCATGTTAGAGACACTTGGAGAAAACCTTTCCAGAGAGAAGAGCTGTGCTTGTCAGGAGATGTAAACCTTTGCATCTAGTCTTTGAGGTATGGGTCCCCCTGACAAAGCCCAGAGGTCTTCTATTTTTATAATAAACTAGTAATAAGCACGGGAGGGTGGCAAGGCACAGTAGGTCTTTTTTCCACTATATAAAATGATATCCTCGTTTATTTTCTATGGAATTGTAACAATGCTCACTATATTGTGTTTATGCATTATGCTGATAGTACTGGCACGTGTACTGCATTTTAGAGCACGTTAGTTAAAATAAACATTTTAAACAATACCGTGTCTCTGATCACTCTTGTTGTGGACAAGTATGAATGAGTGAACGAAAGAGTGTTTGCTCCCGCGATTCCTGAGAAAGTCGGAGCTACATGTTCTGGGTTGTCTAATCATTGGTAGCTTCGCTGTAGTACGGAGAACGAATGAGACACTATAGCTAGTTGGATTGGGATCTTGGGCACTGAGGTGGGTAGTTGGTACACCACTATACACCGAGGTCCTGGTTTCCTGCGCATAGTTCTGTATCTGTGCAGAATCCCTGAAACATGACGCCGCCAACGTTCTGGTCTGGTTCTTATCTGCGAGACGCTTGAGTAGTGCTTGTGCTTGTCCACAATGCCCTCACTTCTGTTTCCGGAGACAGCGGTGATGGTGTAACCTCCTATATTGATGTTTTTATAGGTTCTTTCAAGCTTGATATTATTAAAAGGTATTTTCTCCTAATTGTTAACCTTTTTGCGCTGCCACGCATTAGGTTGTTGTAAACTCGTTGTATTCATGGCTGCGATAGATATTGCAGCACATGGCCACGGTGCACTCCGTCGACATTTGACCACATATGGAGTGCCAGACGCGGGTGTCGATCTTATCTTTGTGATGGAAGCTGATCCAGCTCAACGCTTTGAAGTATTTTACTCTTGGGTCACTTTTCCGGCGGAGGATGGAGACGAATGGTTTGTTCCATCAATACACTGCCGCGGCCCTTCCTAATGTTTATCAACCCTATAGAAATCTTGAAGTTCCACTAATGACATGGCAATACCAGATTTGGTTTAATGGCGCCCTCCCGCACCCACTGACTCCGATCCGGTTAGGCCCTTTATCTATTGATGGGGCCACTTGGCCAGTTTTGTCTGGGTACACCCCACACCCACATTATAAGACAGTTGGAGTGGAGTAACTCCGCGAATTGCACAATTCTTTAGTGCGGGTGCATAGAGCTGTTGTACGATACGTCATGCGCAATATTCAGGTTGGACCACCTGGAGTTGCTGCTCAACCAGCTGGACCTGGCGGTGTGACTATCAGTCCCGTCATGGTTAATTTGGTAATGGTCAAGCGTCCTCAGAATAAGGACGATTTACCTTATTGGCTTGCTGATCAATTTGACCAGCTGGAGGCGGTATTTCCAAATACTTCTCCTGTGGAGAAACACAGGCTTTTGACTATTAGTTTGCAGAAAGACTTAATTCCCGAGTTAACCGGTTGTAACAATTGGGGTAAGGTGTTTTTTGCAACAGTATATGCGAAGTGTTTCGGCACTCCCTCAATGACCATACTCTCCTCTGTGATTAAGAGTGTTCAAGATGAGCACGGCCCTGAACCAGCTGTTAATTTGGGGAGTGTTCGACGTAGCTGCTGATCTGATCTTTGCAAACGTGAAGGGGGATGCAGTGAACTTTCAAGTAGCTAATGCTTTGGTTATTGTCCCAGAGAATGAGAAGCAATGCGAATTGCCCAAAATTATTGCACAGGCTTATAAAACCATTGGCCGCAATAGTTTGGGTGTTAAGTCTTTTGCTAAAATACCACCTCAAACGCAAACACAACAGAAGTCTCAGTCTGATAAAGACGAGCATCCAATCTTTTCTAAAAAGAATTGGAGAACTTAGAAACAGAGAAAGCAACAACAGAAACAGGGGTCACGTGCTGCGTCACCGACACCAGAGTCTCCTGAGCGCACTTATGATTTGCGCGACCGCGCAAGAATTAGGTCTCCTGACAGGTTTCAGGTTCCTGATCAACGTTCTCCTCGTTCTTCACAGGAAACATCAGGCAAACAAGCCGGTGGAGGGGAACGCCAGGATCGGGACAGAGGTCGAGGTGCACCACAAGGACGTGAGCAGCCTCGTCAGACTGAAGGGAAGGGAAAACAAGACGATTTTCCTCTTCAGCGCCCTCCGTTTCAGTAGAAGAAAGTTGCAGCTTTAACAGCAAGATAAGCCACAGACGGTGAGAACCCGGCTCCTGAATTTAACATGGGCGGTGACTCTGCTCGACAGCGCAGCAGAAGTTACCATAGTGCGGCAGGCACTACGTCCATTTCTGGAGGCGACAGCAACTGAGACTTTCATTACAGTTGAAACAGCTGATACTCGAGTGGCTCCCCCTCACAGACTATATGAAATAGTTCTTCTAATTGAAGGTGGCATTCAACGTGAGGGATTTTTGGGGAGAATCTAACCTCTTCTCACAACATTTTGTTGGCGGAGGCAGATTGGCCCCCACCTTTTGTTCTGGCTGCTCTGAAAGAGGAGGAGGTGATACTTCCGAGTTTTTCACGTAATGTCCCCCAGGAGCATGCAAAGGCTTTTGCAGAAGAATGGGCTTTGGTGATTGCACCGGCACTGTACAGTACTCATGTGGACTGGGATAAAGATTCTCCACCCCATGAGATACCATTGCGGTCTATGCCACAGCCTCAACCCCAATATCCCCTCCGGCGGGAAGCGAAAGGTCCAGTTTCTGAGATTCTAACACAGAGTATCAAGGAGTGATTGAGACATGTGTGTCACCGTTTAATAACCCTCTTTTTACCGTTATCAAACCCGATGAGTCGTACTGCTCAGTTTTGGAATTACCGTCATTTGAACTCTCATTGTCGCACTTTTGCGGTACAGAATACCCATAGTTCTGCTCTTGACAGTCTTGTTCGTAAAAAATATAAAACGACACTAGACATTTCCAATGGCTTCTTCAGTCACAATCTGTCCCCTTCATGCAGTCAATATACGGTATTCACAGCCAATTGAAAACAAAGACAATTCCGGCGATTAGCAATGGGCTACAAAAACAGCCCCAGGGTTTTCGCCGCCCGAGTTGTCTCTTTGTTAGACAGCATTGACCCAGATGCGTACTTGTACGTTGATGATATTTATCTCACGGACGACGAGTTATGGCCGCATCACTCATTGCAGAGTATACAGTGTTGTTTTTTGGGCTATGAGCTCAATAATGAAAGTAGAGGCTTGGAGCCTTACTTCCTGGAGAAATGCGCACGTTTGCGGCCTCCAACAACCCTGAAAAAACTTTAATCATTGCTGGGATTTTTGAACTTCGGGCATTCTTACATACATATGCCCAGCGTATCAAGCCTCTTTATGCTTTGATATAACCTACATTTTAAAAAGCCTACTGGCTTACGGAACATTCAGCTATCCTGCAATCTTTGCAGTCTGATCTTCTTGAATCTAAATACTTGTTGACCCGTGATAACCACACAAACCTGGTGATACGAATTGTGCCAGGCACAGTGGGTTTTACTTACTTAACATTTAATGAAGGTGACACAGTACCTATTGCTTACAAATCACATTTGTACACTTCAGCCGAGATGCGATTTTCCACTGTTGAAAAAGTCTTAACAGCTCTACAGATGCGATCCTGAAGGAATGCGCACTGGCGTAGGGGAAACGCATTTTGGTGGTAACACCATACCCTGCACTTGAGGCAGTGACGAAGGCAAGTGTACCAAACTCTAAGGCTTTGCATCCCCGTTGGATACAATGGGCGACTTCTTTGACGTCTCCGGATGTCACGTTTATCTTTGACTCCTCTCTTCAGACTCAGGAGTTCTTGCAGTATGAATTTGTTCATCCTCCTCCTCTGTCTATGCACCTGCTTGAGGAGTATGATTGTATCATTTACAGCGATGGTTCGGCGCAACTGGCCACCGGGTCTAAGCATGCTTATTCGGCGGCCTGTGCTATTGTGGCAGGTACCATCGAGAACGGTGAGTTCAAATCCAGTTTTGTGCATACACAGGCGCTAGTTGACTGTACCGCCGAATTGGCAGAGCTACGCGCTTTAGTGCTTGCTCTAGAGTTTGCTGACCCTAATGTGACTACACTGATTGTAATCTATTCTTATTACTGTGTTCAGTCTTTCAATGACAACTTATTCTTTTGGTCTCAGAATGACTATCGTGATTCCAAAGGCAGCACAATTAAGCATAAAATGCTTTGGGTTTGAGTGGCAGATCTTAAACAGCGTCTGCCACTCTTACATGTTATATATACTCTTGGCCACCAGCGTGTTGGAGCGCACGCTGTTGGTAACAGTGTGGGTGATGAAGCAGCCAAATCAGCAGTAGCCACGTGTTTGGTTGCAGCCGTTACAAGATCTATGACTAAGATAGATAATGACATTTTGGCAGCTATTGCTGCTACTGAGAAAGGTGGTAATTACCCACAAGGGTTCCCTTCAAAGTACTCTTATCTTTTAAGTCCCAACCAAGTTCCTTATGTAAGAATAAATAACGTTGGAGGTCGGCTGATACCCAGTTGCACATGAAGGCTTGGCTTCGGTCCATGCTGGAGTATCTGCGCCAGTTTCTATCTCTATCTTGCAGCAACGTTTCTGATGGCGTGGTTTATATAAACAGACTCTTAATTATGTACTGTCTTGTGACATCTGTCAGCAGCTTAAACCTTTTACAGTTACACGTCCAGCACAAACACAGCTATGCATTTCTAATAAGCCTTATCTTGATCACTGCGGTCCATTTTCTTCAGATACTGCTTATAAATACATTTTAGTTGTAGTTGATTCGCGCACACGTTTCATGTGGGTTTGGCCACAACGCAGTGCTGATGCTTGAAATGTCATCAGGGATTTGCATTTCTTTGTGGGAATTTTTGCCTGTGGTACCTTCCATTCTGACCAAGGTCCAGCATTCGCCTCTAAGGTGTACAAGGATGCGAAGAAGTCTTTGGGGGTGCTGGTGCAGTTTTCATCTCCATACAGGCCTGAGGATAACTCAGTTGTGGAGCGAATGAACCGTGACTTAAAGCAATCTTTGACAGCTAGAGTCTTAGGTACTGGCAGGAACTGGCTGGCCCACTTGTATGGCGTGCAACGTGCACTTGATAATCTCCCTAGAAGAACTCTCGGTGAGCGGACCCCATACGAAATGCTCTTTGGCATAAAAATGTTTGTGCCAGACCTTGATGGTCTAGACATGGCGGCGGCTGCTGCAACCTTTGACGTAGATAATCGTTCTACTGTGTTACAGGGATTACAAGAGACCCGTGACAGACTTGCTTCTGAACATTTACCCTCTGCCACTGATGCAGCACTGCAGATTCCGGTGGTCGGCTGGCTACCCAAAGTTGGAGATCTGGTCCGAGAGAAGGTGGAGAACAAAAAAGAATTTGGCCCCTCTTATCGTGCTCCGGTTCCAGTGCTTGGTGTGAAGGGTACTCATACAGTCATTTTACCACTGCTTCCTGGCGCAAAGACAACAGATACATCTCAGTGGACAATGTCATGCTACAACATCTGGCCGATTCTGAATAGTGTAACACCTGCTGTATCATGTCCAGCAATTTCAAGGAATCCAGTGATTGGCGCGTCTGACACCACGCAAAATGACACTGCCATGGAGATGCATTCTGTTACTGATCACTTGCTAGTCCCGCCAGCTTTCCCCTGCAACGAGGGAACTGAATATGCTTATCCCACAAGAGGGTCATTTGCCTGGTTTGCAAACAACTACACTCAACCAGTCACGTTTTTCTTTTGACTCGACTTCCTCCTCCTCATTTGGCCCTACAAGATTTAGTATTTTTGTCTCCTGGTTTAAACAGACTTATTTGGTCCCTCCTTGGACATACATCTGGTTGGTGCTAATCCTGATTTTTCTGTTCATGTCCATTGGGTTTGTGACAGTTTTTTTTCTTACTCATCAATGGTCACTACCTGCCAGAACGCTCTGCTGTTAAAATTGGTTGATGGAACTTTGGCTCCGCACTCGTCTTCTCACATCATGAAACGAGACCAGACTCTTGTTAACATTTCCGCCTTTCCAGTCGCTGATGGCATCGTCTGGGATGCAGTGGATTTTGCCCGACAGAGATAATTAATGTACCAAATGCACATCGTGTTTCAATGGGAGTGTGGTGAAACAGAACACTGGGATGTGCAGGCAATACAATCTTTGTTTTCAGATTTAAAATATTATGCTGCCTTTGATGCTGAAGATTTGTATTTAAATACTGCTAATTATGCCGATCTATGTTGTTACCAGCATTATGGACACCATTACCTGCATAAAGCTAATAAATTTAGAAATGTATTTAATTACACACAGTGGGAACATTGCCCAGCTCCATTGGTAGGGAGCTCAAAAACTCTGTTATTTACATATTTTACAGATTGTGATAGGACAAAGCCAGAATCATATTATTTTAGATTAAATACTTTATCTACCCCCAAGGTAATGTTGACCCACATGAAACTATTGTATTCCAATTCGTTTATAACTAAATTGACAGTCGGTGGCTACGAACACTAGAAGGGCACCATTGATTTAAAATCTGTTTGGGGCTCTAGGTGAAGTGAAGTGAAATATTCTTATATAGCGTATGGCTACCCGGAGGCATCCCAGCGCTGCGGAGGCGAGTAGAGGAGCAGGTGGAATTATGGGAATAGCCATGTCTTCAGTTGTTTGTGGAATGTTAAGTGATTAGCTTCCTTGCGGATAGAGAGAGGAAGGGAGTTCCAGAGTTTAGAGGCATTGTAGGAAAGAATGCGGCCCCCTGTCCGGGCCTTCTTAAGTCTAGGGACCTCCACCAGATGGAGTTCATCTGAACGGAGACTTCTAGTGGCTTTGTAAGGCTTAATGAGGTTTTTGATTATGGGGGACCCTTACCCTGAAAGCTTTTGTGTGCGATGCAAAGGGTTTTGAAATGTATTTTTTCCTGTATCGGGAACCAGTGGAGTGCTCTCAGGGCAGGCTTGGCTGAGCAGCAGTTATTTGTGCCCATGAGGAGCCTTGCTGCCGAGTTTTGGACCACCTGTAGTTTGGAAATAACTGAATTGGGCAGACCCGGATAGAGAGCATTCCCATAGTCCAGCCTGGAAAGAATGAGCGCTTAAATTAGGAGCTTTCTAGAGTGGAAGGGTAAAAGAGTAAGTACTTTCCGTGCGGTACGGACCATACCGTAGCAGGTAGCGGCGGTTTTCTTAGCTTGGGTTCTAAAGGTAAGATCATGGTCGAGCCAGATGCCCAGGCTCTTTATTTCCTGTTTTGGCATTGGTGCAGGCCCCATACAGGACGGCACAGATTGTTAGAGTTAAAAATTGCTTGTTTGCCCAACAGCATGAGCTCGGTCTTGTCACCGTTGAGTTTGAGGTGGGAGGAGCTCATCCAGCTGGCGACTTCTTTGAGACATGAGCAGAGGTTTGTGGGAAACTGCTCTTCCTGGTTCAAAGCCACAATAAGCTTCTGCATAGGGGACTAGTTGGATTCCAAAAGGGGCTACTATCTCTGCTAATAGGGACATGTATACATTAAACAGTGTAGGGCTCAGAGAAGAGCCCTATGGGACCCCACATTGGAGTTGCACTGGTCAGGACCGGGTGTTGCCTTCAAATACCTGAAAGAATCTTTCTTCCAGGAATGATTCCAACCAGGACAGGGCCTTGCCTGTCACTCCCACTTTTTTGAGACGGTGTATCAGGATGCGGTGGTTCACCGTGTCAAAGGCTGCACTAAGGTCCAAGAGGATGATGGCTGAGGAGCCTCCAGAGTCAAGAATCTTTCTTGACTCCTCCACCACCGCTATCAGTGCAGTCTCAGTGCCCTGGCCGGAACGTAAGCCGGTCTGGGAGGAATGAAGCAGGTTAAAGGTTTCGAGGTGGGCGGAAAGTAGGCGATTGACGTATTTTTCTGCGACCTTGCTAATTCCAGGGAGTAAGGAGATGGGGAGGTAATTGCCCAACTCCGTGGGATCTAGGTGTTTTTTTTTTAGTAGTGCCTTCACCATGGCGTTTTTCCAGTCCTGGGGAACTATACCCAATGCTAGAGAGGCATTGATTAAATTAGCGATAGGAGTAATGATAGCAGGTGTTGCCAGCTTCAGGATATTGAAGGGGGCAAGGTCACTCGGAGAGCCACTCTTAATTGAGTCTAAAATGGAAGGGAGGAGTTCCTCAGTGAGTGGAGCGTATGCCTCTAGGAGGATGGCGTTATTCTGAGGTTCCAATTCGAGGGGCTCGAGGAGGTGATCATTACTAGCAAGTGGAAGAAGATTAAGGATATTTTTGATTTTGGTCTAGAAAAAACCAGCTAATTCCTCACAACGATAGCCAGTCGGGTCAGGGGCTGGGGGGCGATCGGGAATTCTCAAAAGTTTTTTTGCGATCCGAAATATTTCTTTGGAGGAGTTGGACGACGATTGAATTTTTTCCTCGTAGTAGGCAGCCCGTGTTGCTTTTAGTGCTGCTTTGTAGGAGGTAATGTATGCTCTGTAGTCTAATTTTTCTCACTTGAAAAGTCTTTCCTCCATACTCTTTCAAATTTTTTGCATTGCTGTTTAAATTTGCGAAGTTCGAGGGAGAACCAGGGGGATTTATTGGGTCAGATGTTTTGTAGACTGGTTTTTCTGGGCAGTACTACATCTAGTAAATTCTCAATCCACGTGCAGAACTTTCTGTTGGCAATTGAGGAATCGGGGTCGTGTGTGGGTGTTGTTAATTTCAATTCACGGGTCCAGTCCTCTACGCTTAGTTTGGGCCAATGGCGAGCTTGGATGCGAGATGCCAATAGATGAGTGTGCGAAGAGGCTGGGTACCATGAAAAAGAGACTAGGAAGTGGTCTGACCAAGGAAGGGGGATGGGCTCCTTCCCTTTTAATTCTACTATGCTTGAAAAAAAAATAGGGTCAAGAAGATGACCCTTCATATGAGTAGCTATAGGTCCTGGCAGGTTCGAGGCACTGAAGCTTTACATCGTGCGTGCCTCATCCCAACGCAAATTCTATTTTTAAATGATACAATTTACCAAACTACTTGTTTTGGTTTTGCAACTGCAAAACAAATTAATGCCCCTGCAGTTCCTGCTCTGGCTGCCTCTCATAACTGGAGCTTGCATACAAATTATTCCATTAAGGACCTGCAAGCTTTATTTCAAAATGACACATTTAATGTCTCTAGTTTAGATCCTGCGGGCTGGTTGGTTTGGCAGACGTCTTCTGATGCCTGCCAATTATATTTCCATAACATAGTCCCTGGTTATATACAGGATAAACCTGATCCACGTTTTGCTAACACACATTCGGTTACCACCTATTCTGTGGGTAAATTATGCCAACAGTGGTTGCAGCACTCAACACTATCGTCCATGAAACAACATTTATCGTTGTTATCCAATAACATTGATTTGGCCGACTTTATCAAGGGACCTCCTGGTCCTAGGACAAAAAGATTTATTTACGCAGCTTACAATGAAATATAGAAGCTTTCACAAATTGAAGCAGCATCACGTTTAAGGGAAATAGAACAGGCAAAGGTACTTGCTGTTGTTGACAATAGTATTAACACACTGTCTTCCCGCATTTACACGTTATATAATATTGTTTCATCTGTTGTTGATATTGTACAAGATGATGTGTCTGTGTTATATCATGGTCAAAATCAATTGCGTTCTGTAATGCAGTGTGCGTGGACTTTGCAGACTCTAAAAATGGGTAAAGTACCATGGGATTATTTAAACGCATCTGCTTTGTTTTTACTGTTTAATTTGACAGACAAACAACAGTTTATGTCCATGAAAGATGTCACATTCCCTTGTTTGCAAAAACATACAATTACACGGGGCCTGCAGTGTTACTGCCCGAACCTTGCATGTGTTTTAAAAGGTATTCCAGTTCCAGCTATAAAACCCACTTTCACCGTGCTTGCTAACGGTAGCTATCTTCCAGCCGCGGTCGGTAGTAGGAGTAGCTGCCGGGCGGTGACGTGGGGAGGGGCAGGGTGAGGGGTAGTGCACGCAACGAAATTCGTTTTTTTATTTATATTTTTACTTACCTGGAAACCTCCGTAATCCATAGTTTACTATACTCCACCCTGCGCCTTCCCCTCCCCACATCACCGCCCGGCAGCTACTCCCACTACTGACCTCGGCTGCTATCTTCTTTTAAATAACCAAGAATGCTGCGGTTTGCTGGCTGGTATACCTACATTGTGACAGTTTCACAGCATGTAGTTTGTTGTAAAAATTAGCTTTTTCCGCCCCCACATGGTAAACTCGATAACTCAATTTGGCCTTCCATACCTACTTTGAAAGCAGACTTCAATAAGTTGAGCAGAATAAGAGCGCTATTATTCCAACAGAAAGTCCCCCTTACTTCTGCACGTGAGACATTTGTGCTGCAGGTGGCTAGCACCTATATTGAGATTCAGGCCCTTCTGAATACTAACCTCCCACTACATATCGGTGAATTGATTAATCGCATTTTCAATGCTTCTGATACACACCAGCCTTGTGACCTCATTTCAGACTATATTTGGTGTAATACGGGCATTTGGACTAGAGACCTTCTTTTTGGAGAAAATAATTAAAATCATTGATGGATAGAAGGTGAACAATCTTTCTAAGAAAGAAGGCCTCACTGCTAAAACTAATGAGGCACGAGGTTTAGGAAAGGCAAATGGGGCAGAGCCAGGTCCATTGACCTCCCTTTACCATTTCAAGCCACCCTCGGAGGAGATTTTTAATAGAACTGCCTTGGGTGTGTCATCGGGTTCCCCTTTGGACCCTCTTCCACACACAATCTGGAAGGAATTGGGTTCTGAGCTTTTTCCCATTCTGCGTCAGATCTATAATAGTTCCCCAACTTCTGGACTAGTACCAGCATGCTGGAAAGTGGTCACTCCACTTTTGAAAAAAGCGACACTCGGCCCGACCTGCACAGGTAACTACAGACCAAATTCTCTCTTACCATATCCGATCAAAATCATTGAACGACTTTCAGCAAAACTTTGTCTCAGTTCCTGGAGTCCAACTCCAGGCTAGATGATGTTCAGTTTGGCTTTTGACCTGGCCATGGAACTGAGACTGCTCTAGTGACCGTGTTAGACGATCTTCGATTGCAGGGGACAATTGGGCATTCTAATTTTGCTTGACCTGTCTGCCGCTTTGACACGGTCAACCACGATATTTTGCTGACCAGTTTCGAAGAGGTCGGGGTGTCAGGGTCGGTTCTGGAATGGTTCCGTTCCTATCTATCCGGCAGTTGTCAGGCGGTCTCCCTCCCGCCGTATCAATCTAAGTTTTCCAACATCCATCATGGTGTTCCTCAGGGATCGGCGATAAGCCCTATTCTCTTCAATATTTATATGAGACCCTTGATTGAAATCATAAAGGCGCAAAGGCAAATCAGTCAATTCCTCTGGTAACATTTCATGAATGCATGCAGGTCACTGCCCATTGGCTAAGAGCCAATTCACTTCAATTCAATTCAGATAAGACTAAAGTCTTATACTGCGCTGTGGGGAAAGTCCCTCCCCCATTTCCTGATAATTTTTGGCCTTCTTCAACTATGTCTACTCGGGTTCCGGCTAAAGCAGTACGTAATCTGGCAGTTATGCTTGATGCTAATTTAACTCTGAAAATACATGTAAATAAGGTGGTGGGGAATTGCATTTCCCTGATCAGAGCTTTGAGGAAGATCCTCCCCTTGTTGCCAAAGACGGCCAGAGCGCTGGTCGTTGGAAGTATTATCCTCAGCAGGTTGGACTATTGTAACGCCCTACTCTTGGAGGCCCCAACATTTTTGGTTGAACGTCTTCAAAGAGTCCCAACTGATGAAACCACGCCGCTGGTCAGGCTCCTTGGTCCTTGCAGAGCTTCACTGGTTGCCAATAATGCAGGGCGTTCAGTTCTAGTCTCTCTGCCTGGTCGTCAAGGCCCTTCATGGTTTTGGACCCAAACCTCTACATGGTATACTCCATCAAGGTGTCTTCGTTCCGCCACTGCTTGTCTGGTGAAAGCTCCTAAAATTCGAAGAGTCAAGTCAGGAGGCAGGGCGTTTAGCTCGGCCGCTGCCAAACTCTGGAATATCCTCCCTCTGGAAATTAGACAGTCCCACGATCTTCTGCAGTTCAGGAAAAAGATCAAAACATGGCTGTTCCCTAGAGCTTGACAGCTCTGGACATACCCTGTTTAACCCACTCCCGATACCTTCCACTGATTGATGATTCACGTACCATAGCGCCAAGATACCCGTTAGGTGTTAGCTGCGCTTTATAAATACCGCATACAATACAATTTGTTCATTCTTTTTTTTCCAGTGCCTTTGGTAGCTTGCCTCTAATACTTGCCATAGCTGCTGTAGTCCTTCTATTGATTTGCCTGCTACACAATGGCTGCTCCTCTTGTGGTCCTGCACAGCCCAGGCCGGCTGCAAATGCTCCGAAAACTGTGTGCTTGAATGCTTTGGCACACTGCCCCTGGCTACACTCAGCGTGGCTTATGGATTGTCTTTCCGCTTTGCGTCCTATACTTGCGTGCAACCCGTCTTCACATGACTACGATGCTCCTTCTCATGGGCGTTGGATATCCGCCTCTCCAATACGCCATGTTTGGACCCGGATTACGACCTGTTAATGGGTCCCTTGGTGGCCCATGAGCAAGAATGTTCCAGAATTACCCTGATGGCAAGTGCGGCTGCACTTGGAGTGTTGGCTCAATGGGATGTCTGTGCGGCTGCGCAGAATCTCCTACAACAAAGCTACATCGAATTTTACGCAAGTTGTCCTGCGATGCTCATAGAAGCACCCAATTGTGAAGAACATGAATGCTCATTCAGCTTGCTGAATTGGATGGCATCACTTTTTTTCTGCTGATGACAATGATTTCCTCTTGGTAACTGTTGCAGTGTATTGCTCATACACTCCTATCGCTTAAGATAGCAGGCCCACCGTACACTTCTCAGCCGGCCCCTATTTACATTTTATTTTATTTTTTCAAAGTTCAACAAATTTATAGACGCTCTCGAACTCTGCTCTCGCTTCTTTAACTCTGTGTTCGTCCTTTGTCTAAGATCCCATGGACTTACCAGGGGATGGTGTATTGAGGTTGGTGGATTTATTGTCGACATTGCTAACTTAGCACAAGCTTGGCTGCCATGCTGCTGCTGTTGTGCTCGTTACTACATGACTTTGTTTTCACAAAACTCTGCTTGTGCCTGTTCACATGAGAGCCGCATGCCTTTCACGTTCCTTGCTGTTCTCTGTGGCTTTCGTCTGCACATGATGTACAAGGTCAAAAAACAATGACCCTTGTTATTCTGCTCTGGTCAGTCCCCCGCACCTAGACATAACACGAAACACAGCTGCACTGCTGAAAATCGAGTGCTTTTTCATATTGCATGCATACATGTTAGAGACACTTGGAGAAAACTTTTCCAGAGAGAAAAGCTGTGCTTGTCCGGAGATGTAAATCTCTGCATCTAGCCTTTGAGGTATGGGGTCCCCCTGACAAAGCCCAGAGGTCTTCTATTTTTATAATAAACTAGTTCCTAGCATGGGGAGGGTGGCAAGGCACAGTAGGCCTTTTTTCCACTATCTTTATAAAATGATATCCCCGTTTTTTTTTTTCTATGGAATTGCAACAATGCTCACTATATTGTGTTTATGCATTATGCCGATAGTACTGGCACGTGTACTGCATTTTAGTGCACAATAGTTAAAATAAACATTTTAAACTATACCGTGTCTCTGATTACTCTTGTTGTGGACAAGTATGAGTGAGTGAGCGATTCCTGAGAGGGTTGGAGCTGCATGTTCTGGGTTGTCTAATCATTGGTAGCTTCGCTGTAGTACGGAGAATGAATGAGACACTATAGCTAGTATGATTGGGATTTTGGGCACCAAGGTGGGTAGTTGGTACACCACTATACACCGAGGTCCTGGTTTCCTGCGCATAGTTCTGTATATGTGCAGAATCCCTGCAACAGACTGCAAGAGCTCGTCTATTAGGGTGTCCTTCTCCTCATCAGTCTCTGAGCCTGACTCTCTCTTCAACTTCTTTGATGGAGCAGGACAATTCCTTCCCTAGGGCCTCGCTATCTATTGCAGGGTAGGTGCCTGTTGTCAATCATTCAAACTGTGCTTATATAGCATGACTTATCACCTGTGTGGATATCCAGGCCCTGGGCTTAGGGTAGGGTCTCAGTCAAAGAGCCAGCCCTTGAGTCCCTTCCTGAAGTCCGCCAGTGAGGGTGATGTTCAAAGGTGGAGGAGAATGGCGTTCCAGGATTTGGCGGCGAGGTGGGAGAAGGTTTGTCCTCTGGCATGGCAGCAATGGATGCGCCATGTCTGTGCGAGAGCGAGGTGAGTGGATGGCTGGTGGAAGTTTAGGCAGTGATTTATGTATGCAGTCATTGATCATGGAAGGGTTTGTGTACGTGGGTCAGAAGCTTAAAATAGCATCTGGTCTCTCAGGTGCCGGGATATGTGGGTCCTTTTGGGCATTTGAGGATCAGTCTGGCTGCTGCATTCTGGATTGTCTGGAGTATTCTCATGACTTCGCCATTGGTGCCTGCATAGAGTGAGTTGCCGTTGTCCAGATGGCTGGTGATGAGGACCTGCGTAACTGTTTTTCTGATGCCCGGCTGCTAGCCATTTGAAAATTCTATGGAGCACGAGGAATGTGTTGAAGCACTATCCCAGGTCTAGTGGCTTAGTGGACTAATGCGTACATGTGGAGGCCTGTGTTCGACCTAATCTTCACAGGTAAAATCCCGGCGGGTCCCCTCAGCCTTTCATCCTTCTGAGGTCAATAAATGAGTACCATGGAGTTTGACAACAATAAACATCTGTTACTCAGTGCCAAGACGATGTGCTCTTTACAAATAAATGTTATGTTATGTTGTGTTAAGCAGGCAGAGGAGATGGCATTGATCTGTCGTTTCATGGAGAGTTCGCTGCCTGGGATGATGCCGAGATTGTGGGCTTGAACGTTCAAAGGGGGGGTAGGTCCGAGTTCCAATATCCACCAGGAGGCATTCCAGAGGGAGGTGTGGCTGCCGAAGATCAATACTTCGGTTTTGTCTGTGTTGAGTTTCAGGCAGTTGTTTTTCATCCAGACTGAGACGTTCTTCATGCAGTAGTGAACGTTGGTTTTCTTCGTAGTGGTGTCCGCTAAGAGTGAGCGGAAGAGTTGGGTGTCATCAGTGTAAGAGATGATGTTGATGTAATGGGCTCTGACGATGTCTGCTAGCTGCTTCATGTAGATGTTGAAGAGGGAGGGACTGATGGACGAGCCTTGCGGGACGCCGGAGATGGTGTGTTTTGGCTGTGGGGTGAACGGAGAGAGACGTATATTCTGTATACGCCCCGAGAGGAAGGATGCCATCCATCTAAGAGCCTTGTCTTTGATTCTGTTCTGATGCAGTCGTTGATGAGTCTGTGGTGGGAGACGGTGTTGAAGGCAGCGTAGAGGTCGAGAAGGATCAGGGCAGCTGATTTCCCTCTTTTTACCACAATGTAGAGAGCGAGAGATAATTAGGCCAGTTGCATTCTCCCAGAATTAATAGTCACACACAAAGAGCAACTGGAATATTAAAAGAGTTCGGGGGAATGAACCTTTTTGACCATTTATCAAAAATGTCCCTCTGTTAACCTCTTGGATATCCTAAGACATTGGAGTAGACGCCTCACTCACTTATCATCACATGCTTCATCATTGGCACTTAATCACTACCTGGTAGGATGGTACCGCCAGGGCGCACTCAACCAAAGATAAGCAGGGATCCAGATGAAAATGTACTGTTAAAAATACCTGCAGGTATACCCAAAGGTTTCCTTTATTCGTAGGGTACCCGGGATATGCATGAGGTTTCTTATTGAGTATAATCATTCAATTAAACCTCCTATATTTGTGAAAACATGTTTCGGCCCACAATAAGAGCCCTTTAGGGTCGGGGGCCTTTGTCAGGGCTTAGTGAATGTATCCCTGCCTTTCTATTCATGCACACCAAAACCATCACACAGATGATCCCTCACTTTCTGTCATCAGGCCACACGGAGAATGACTTCAATTGGATCATAGTTAAAAAACTGCCACCATCAGCAAGCGAGAAACAACTATTAAAGAATGAACAAAGATGGATTTATAGGCTATCCAGTATGACACAAGGACTGAATGAGGAAATTCAATGGGCACAACTATCCTGAATAGGATATAAACAAAGAACCCACTAAACAAGGGGTTTCCTATGTGAACATGAAGCAATCATAAAGAAAAATAGAGAACTAGAATTTCACTGTGGTGATGGATCTGTTGAGAATGGTGGTGAGCTGGTTGCTGATCTCGTCTCTTCAGAGGTTGAAGAGATTGAAGTGCCAATGGAGGTACGGATCTGTGGGTGCTCCTGAATGGAAGGAGTTAATTGGGGCCTTGGTATTCGCTGTGCTGAGTTGTTCCCATGCAGTGAGCGGGGGTTCAGCTGCTATCTTTGTAGGAGTGGGGATGCTGAGGAGATCGGCTGCTTAGAGATCAAAGGTTCTGTATATGGTGGCTATCTTGTTGTGGAAGTGGTCTGCAAGAGCATCGTAGGGTTCCTGTGAGGAAGGGATTGAGTTTTCTGTGGATGAGGGGCAGATAAACTCTCTGATGATGGCGAAGAGTTCCTTGTTCTGGTTGGTGCTGGCCTCAATGCGGTGTCTCAGCGCCTTCTTTTTCGCAATTTTGAAGAGGTGGTGGTAGATGTCGAGGGCCAACTTGAAGATGGCTCGTTCACTGCCATTTTCTTTCCCATTGTCTGTGTTTAACCGTGCTGAGTTCTGGGGCGTACCAGTAGGCTCATTTGGTGGGTCCATTTGTTCTGGTTGGTTTGGTGGAGGTGACTCAGTTGGTGGCATTGAAGTTTTCTACTGCTTTGTTCAGGTTGGTGGAGGCATTGGGCTGGAAGAGGCTGAGGGTGTCAGTCCATTGGTGTTGAGTGACCTTGGCTCAGCATCAGAAAGGGGGGATGTGCCAGTTGGAGGTGGTGTTAGGGGATCCGGTGATGGTAAAGTGTACGACGGAATGATTGGACTAGGTGAGTTCTGTGGTGTGAATGTATCTGATTCTATTGTTGAACATGAAGATGGAGTCCAGCATGTGTCCGACTCTGTGCATGGGGTGTGAGACCATCTGCGTTAGGACAATGTTGTTCATAAATTCCAGGAGGTCAGTGGAGTTGGAGTCTGTGAGGTCGTCCAGGTGAAATTTAGGGTCTCCCAGGAAGACGAACTGTACAGATTCGATGGTGAGCGGGGTGATGGTGTAGCTGAGGTCAGTTCATGGTCCTGGGGGTGGGTATGCGAGGGTGCCTCTGATGGTGATTTTGTCATCAGAATGGAGCTGGAAAATCAGGTGTTGCGTGAACAGCGTGGTTCTGTCTTCAATCACACCCTCTCTCCATCTCCTAAACCTTTCAATGTCCTAAATGTTCAACCCCGAACAAAACGTTCTGCGAATTTGGAGTGCCAATCTCTTTCTATACTTTTCGCTCACTATTTGTTCCCAAAGCTTCAAATTGGGTGGGTCTAAGCTGAGGGTTTAGAGTACACATTCTGATCCTGAAATTCATGAGTCTGGGCTATGAAATGTGCCACAGAGAGTATTTAGTATTTAGCGATTTGTAGAGCGCCTGGTGACCCGAAGGCATCCCCGCGCTTTAACATTTGTAGAGACCAGAGGGGACAGGCGACCTTATTTTGGGAACAGCAGCGTTTTTAATTTTTTCCGGAACAGGAGATGGCTGGGTTCCGTCCTCAGAGGGCGAGGAAGTGAATTCCATCCGGAGGAGACTTTTACCGAAAAGCGACGGCCGCCGGTGCGTGCCTTCCTGTATCTAGGGACGTTGGCCAGCCGCTCATTGTCCGAGCGTAGGGATCTGGGGGCTTTGTAAGGGGTGACCAGGTCTCTCAGGATAGCAGGGCCAAGACCATTGAGAAGTTTGTGTGCGGTGCACAGGGCCTTAAATTCTACCCTTTGTCGAATAGGGAGCCAGTGGAGGGCCTTGATCGCTGGTCTGGCTGAGACTCTGGAAGGGAGATTCAAAAGGAGCCGGGCAGCTGCATTTTGCGTGCGCTGAAGTTTCGCCATGGTGGCTTCCGGAGCTCCTAGGTATACCATGTTACTGTAGTCTAGCCGCGCCAGAATCAGACCTTGGACCAGGAGTTTCCTAGATAGGGGCGGAAGTAGTGGGAGGATCTTGCGGATGGAGCGCATGAGCCCGAAACAGATGCCTGCTGTTTTGGCTGCTTGAGTTTTCAGCGACAGCTCGGGTTCCAGCCAGACTCCTAAGGTCTTGATTTCTTGTTTCGGGGTGGGAACTTCCCCGAAAACATCTGGCCAGACCGATGAGGGGATGGAAGTCCATTGCTTGCCCAGAAGCATGACTTCTGTCTTTGAGCCGTTTAGCTTGAGCGATGACTCGCACATCCAGTGGTGAATTTCCTGGAGGCAATTCAATAAGTTGTCTGGGTGTTTGTCAAGGTGTGAGAGAGAGACGACCAATTGCGTGTCGTCCGCATAACTTACTATCAGATGGGGAACTGTAATTCCCCATCTTTCTCTCTATACTAATACCACTGCTTGAGCTAAATGCACTTTTTTGCCACTATTTCCCTAGTTGGCGTGGCTGTCTTTTCTATCTCTTTCTGGGTTTTCAAAGAAGGGATATCCATTTTTCCTGCTCCCGCTTGCTCTATATATCCCTTTCACCTTTCTCTCATGCCTTCTCTCGCTCACAGAGCTCACGGTTGTCCACCAATAACAGCGCAACTAGGGCACAAGTCCTTAAAAATGAAGTGGGGGGACTAACCAAGTTAAGCAGTATGCAAAAGACATCCTGCTGCGTGCCATCACAGCGCATGAAGTTAAGTCACCTGACATCGTACATGAGATCACAGGAAGTGACATTAGATATTAAGATCTCACACATATTTTTATCAGGTATATCATGAGTACATTTAAGAGCATTATGAGATTTAACAAATTAGATTTGGCATTGGGGTTGTGCCAAAAAGGTTGCACAAATCTGACACAAAATTTGGGCCTCAACTAATACATTTCTTTTTTTTTGTTGTAAACTCTGCCACAAAGAAATTGGCAACAAGTAGAAGCATGGTAGTATACATGTTCTGCTTAATTGATTTCAGTCTGCATTTGAAAATATTTTTGGGGGTTAAGGCATCTGCTGCAGAGGTGCCCAGCACATCTCAGGGAATAATAATAATAGTGAGATAACTCTGGAGGTTAATGCATTTGTTGGAGAGTTCTGTATTTTGTGTAGTCCCAGGTTTGAATAAAAATGGTATGGAAGTTTTATGTGTCTCCTGCAAAGCACATCATGTAACATGCAGATGGCAGATTTGTATTTTATGTAGGTAGGTAACTGGGTTACTTCTTTGAACACAGAGATCCTTTTGTTACTTGCAGTTCATAAATTGCAATCATTCTAAAATAGCACAAAAAAAGAAGACGTGTGACTCATACCCCTTGAAACCCTCACTGTCTCAAGTAGCACATCTTGTACACTGGTTTACACACTTACATGATTTATAGTCAATGTATAATGTGTATGTTATGTAAACTGCTCTGACTCCCTGCATTGGGATGAGTAGCAATATAAAAGAAATAAAATAGTGCTATTTAAATTGTTATTTTCTTACAGTGCATGCACTTGTATACAGAAACTGAACAAAGTCAAAAGCCTGCCTCTCTTAAGTACCTGTGAAGAGATAACAAGCTGTGTGCTTTTGTTTCCCCTTATTTGCATTTGCATTTCAGTGTGAGTTTCCAGGCCACGTTCAGTTACAATACTCGATCAGAAGGAGGCTGTGATGAAGTGGCCACACCGAATGGCCCACGCCCTCCCTCACATAAGACACTTTAAGCTTCTTGAGTGCAGGTTTGATTATTCAATACTTGTGTTCGCAGCTGTGGGGGTGTCACAATGTCCTCGGGGTGGTTCCAGGGATCAAAGGCAGTCCAACACAAAGTGGCAGGATATCCTTTCCTCTTGTTTCCTGTTCCCAATGTTCCTTCAGCGTCAGGGTGTATCCCTCAGGAGGGAGTGGACCAAATGAAAAGAAAATAGAAAAGAAAGGTTCAGGCTGCTATCCTTGTGGTTTATCAAAGGGGAGGGGGTTGTGCTCCTTTCACCGGTGCCCTAACCGTGGAGGTGCCTAAGTGCAGGAACAACAGTGTATTTATAATGGTGTGGCCCGCAAACCGGCCCACCAACCCTTAAGTGAAAATAAACGTGCACTGGACACTTGCCTGTGTCCAAGACCCTCCAGGGCCGTGGTAAAGGGAGACCCAGCCTCCACTTCCCTCCTTGGAGTACCGGCCTCTAGAGCGATGCTTGGAGAGCGGTCCTTGGTTCCTGAGTCCTCTTTTCTACTTCTAGTGGGAGGTCAGACAGCTCCGATGTCTCTGTTCCTCGTACCTCATAGGTCTCGGTCCTTCCTTTCTCCGGCTCGTTCCTTTCTCCCCGCTCCTCCTCTCCTTGGTTTCCTGACGACAATGCGCCCCTCTCGTTCCTCCTCCCACCTTCTTGTTTCGTTGCCGCTGTACTGACGCTCCCACGGCGTGCTTGAACAACTAGAGTGGGTCGCTCGCTTCCGGGCTAGTCCGAGGCGGCCGCCATGTTAGAGTCATTACAATGCTCATCTTCGTCATTGCTGCAACCCTCACAGAGGCCTGATGGACTCTTAACTTCATCCTTTGTCTCTGGATTAGCTGGAGGTGTAAATATAAATGTCCCTTTCCTGCCTGCACATTGCTGCTGGAAATGGAAAGGAGGCAATGTGCAGGCGCTGCTGAACATGTCCAGTGTCTGAATACCACAAGTCCAGCATATTTCTGTGGGGCCCAACAACTTGGCAGGGGGACGGCGTCTATCCTGTGAAAATAGTGGGTGGACGCCGTGTACTCGCATGTACCCCTGTCTTGTGCCCTGAGTGCAACCAAGTCAAAGGTCAACCAAGCGCAGCGGGACTCTTAGGGGCTCATTAGTATAGTCCACCCACCATAGGCCCGGGAAATGAGACCGCCCGCTATGTATGCGATGGTTCCGCGTTAGGCATTAGGATGCCCCCGCCATTCTGGCGGGCGCATCCCGTATTCCTGACATTGCGGCGGGCAGTGCTTACAGCAGCACCCTCCGCGATGTCAGAAATGCATGTTATGTATTTGCATGCACAACGTGGCAGGCACTGTGCGTTGCCTGCCAACTTGTGCATGCAAATACAGGGGGGTACCATAGGTATTCCCCATGTGCCCCCCACTTCCCCAACATCCTGGGGGCCTTCAACGGGCCCCCAACTTTAAACTCCACATGCCTTTCCGTGGCAGCGCCACGCAAAGGCTGCCTCCCGCCTGCATCCTGATATGGATGGCGGTGTCCGCCGCGGTACCCCCTGCCATACTAATGTGGCGGGGGGGAATGGGTGGCAGGTGGGGATTGATGTAGGCTGGATCGCCACTGCCATTCAGGCGGTGGCGATCCACCCTACATCCTAATGGACCTCTTGGTGTCTGCCAGGTATCCCTGTGTGGCACCCCATGATGTCAAACTCTGCGTATGATTAGACTTTCCTGGACTCTCCTCTCTCACTTTCTCAAATTTCAAAATTGTCTGCCTCGACTATTGAAAAGAGTTTTCTACAAATAATACTATATCCTAACGTAACATTCACACATGGCAGACTGTCAACCTGCGGGAGTTTTGCCCTGACCAATGCCTCTACTCCCATGCACTAAGGTATGAACGAAAATCAGTCTTAATTAGTACAACCACACAAAGGAAATGATGCAACTGATAGCTCTTCACAGTACACCTCACTTCAGCAGACAATACAATGATTTGCCGAATCTACAAGAAGACTAATGTGCCTTATCTATACAACAACTGGCTCCTGTACATTATTTTCAGAAATCAAGGAACAACATTAAGACAATAATAACTAACGTCCATCTAAACCCAAGAATCAAAGCCGCACAATAATACAGTTCAAAATCCGTCCACTGCATCGCAACATGCTGTATCCAACCACAACTCCCAGCATGCACCGCTGTCACTGCGCACTCATTCATGCATTATGAATTGCCCCTATTGATACCTCATTGTCTGCCAGTCAGTGCATCTGCCACCTCTTCTCTGGTCGGCATAGGATGTTGACTGGGTCTATTTAAATCCCAGGGCACAACCGCCTATGCCATGAAGTTACAGTTCGATGTTCTAAGGTCAATTTACCTATGCAGGTCCAGTCAGTATTTGCCGGATCTAGTCAGAACCATCAGCGCTACTTTCTGATCTGCAAACTAATGCATTTATTTCTCTCCTCAGTGCACTGGCACTGGATCGGTAGCTGTGTAGTCCCTATTGGACTTTGGTGCTCCCCGCTGCACCCATCTCTCTTATTGATCTATGGTGACTAGTTTAAGAAGGCAAGAACAAAGCATTTCCAGTAAAGAACAGCAGACAAGGATTGAGTTTTAAGTTTTACTTAATTAGTTCAAATACGGATATGCACAAGCTGGGCCATCAAAGTTAAAATAACAGGCATTAAGTTCAATAGTAAACAGAGCAAGGCTCAGTAGAGCTAAAACCCAGCATAGATTTGCCTTCTAAAAATGGGAAAAGGGGTCTCTCTCTCTCACGATGAGGAATCACACTTTTTATAGGAGTTTAGACAAAAGGCTTTTTACTTTCTCTACATTAGTACATGGCGTGTGTACTGACGAAGTCGGCGATGGAGTCGCTGAACTGTTGCCGTGGTCCGGGGGGGTCTGTAGACGAGGGTTCCTCTGAGGGTGGTGTTGGGATCGGTGTGGATCTGGAAGTGCAGGTGTTCGGCGGTGCTGAGGGTGTCGTCGGTGTTGGTTGTGATTCTGAGAGTGTTCCTGTGGACGATTGCGATTCCTCCTCCTACTCCGTTGGTGCGGTTCCTGCTGGTGATCTTGTAGCCGTGCGCCAAAGGCGCGCCTAAGGCAAGCCCGTCCGCGCCCTTCTGCGCCTGGACCGCGCCCAGCACCAGAACCCCTGGCCCCCGCAATCGCTACAATGCCCGTCTCCACTACGATGTCAGCACCCTCCTCGCACTCAACACCGGACGATCACACACCTGCTTCCTGGCCGCCCCGAAGCACACCCAAGGACTCTTCTGCTGCTGGAACTGCAGCTTCACCAGCATCCGACTCGCCAAGCCACCCACCATGAAAGAACGCAACCTCCTCAAATGCATTCTTCTCAACACCCGCTCCGCCCGCAAACACGCCGTGGAACTCTGGGACCTACTCGACTCAACCGCCCCAGACGTCGCCTTCCTGCCGGAAACCTGGATGAACCCCTCCTCGGCACCCGACATCGCCATAGCCATCCCGGACAGCTACAAGATCCCCCGCAGGGACCGCACCAACAAAGTAGGAGGAGGAATCATCATCGTCCCTACAGGAACACTCTCAGAATCACAACCAACACCGACGACACCCTCAACACCGCCGAACACCTTCACCTCCAGATCCACACTGATCCCAACACCACCCTCAGAGGAACCCTCATCTACAGACCCCCCCGGACCATGGCCACAGTTCGGCAACTCCATCGCCGACTTCGTCAGTACACACGCCCTCGCCTCCACAGACTACATCCTCTCGGGGACCTGAACTTCCACCTCGAGAACAACAACTACACCAACTCCACCACCTTGATCGACAACCTAGCCAACCTCCGACTCAGACAATTCGTCACAACACCCACCCACTCTGCCGGCCACACGCTTGACCTCATCTTCTCCGCAAGCTCCCACGTCTCCTTCAACCACACCACCGAACTCCACTGGACCGACCATCGCTGCATCCACTTCACCTTCCGTAAACCCACCACACACCACCGCACCCAACAGATCCCTCGCCGCTGCTGGAGCAAAATCATCGAAGACCAGCTAACCACCACCCTCGCCCGGAGCCCACCAGCTGACCCCACCGACCCCGACACCGCCGGCCACCACCTCAGACAATGGATCACCGACTGCACCAACACCCTCACCCCGATCAAGAAACCATCCAACAGACACACCAGCAAGAAAGTCAGCTGGTTCACCGAGGACCTCCAGGCCTCCAAGCAAACCTGCCGAAAGCTAGAGAGGAAATGGCACCGTAAATAGACACCGGACAGTTACGAAGCCCACAAGAACGCCACCAACAGACACCATCACCTCATCGGAGCTGCCAAAAGGG
The DNA here is from genome assembly GCF_964204655.1 of Triturus cristatus. Lineage (NCBI taxonomy): Eukaryota > Metazoa > Chordata > Amphibia > Caudata > Salamandridae > Triturus > Triturus cristatus. The sequence goes on from NC_140584.1 coordinate 1,203,950,405, forward strand.
CCTCCTTCAAAGACCACCTAGACAACAACACACACAACCGCAAAGAGCTCTTCAAAATCTTGAACGAACTCTCCAACCCCAGCTCCAACACCAATGATATCCCACCTTCGCAAGACCTGTGCGACTCCCTTGCCACCTTCTTCCATCGCAAAATCGCAGACATCCATGACAGCTTCAACGTCACGACCGCCCCGACAGGCACTGAGACCTCCATCCCCACGGCCATCATCTGCACCGATCCCCTGCTCTCCTGGACCAACATAAGCCATGACAACACTATCAAAGTCATGAACACCATCCACTCCGGATCGCCGTCTGACCCATGCCCACACCACATCTTCAATAAAGCCAGCACCACCATCGCACCCCACCTCCGGAAAGTCATCAACATCTCCTTCGAGACAGCGACCTTCCCGGAGAGCTGGAAGCACGCCGAGATTAACGCCCTACTCAAAAAACCCAAGGCTGACCCTAAGGACCTCAAGAACGTCTGGCCCATCTCCCTGCTCCCGTTCCCGGCGAAGGTCATTGAGAAAACCGTCAACAGACAACTGACCCGCTACCTCAAAGAGAACAGCATCCTGGACCCGTCCCAGTCCGGGTCCCGCAGCAACCGCAGCACAGAAACTGCCCTCATCGCCGCCACCGATGACATCAGGGCCCTGCTGGACAACGGCGAAACCGCGGCCCTTATCCTCCTGGACCTGTCAGCCGCCTTCGACACTGTCTGCCTCCACACCCTACGCACACGCCTCCACGAGGCTGGGATCCGAGACAAGGCTCTGGACTGGACCACCTTCTTCCTCTCTGGCAGAACCCAGAGCGTCCACCTCCCCCTTTCCGCTCTGAAGCCACCGAGATCATCTGCGACGTACCCCAGGGCTCATCCCTTAGCCCAACATTGTTCAACATCTACATGGCACCGCTCGCCCATGTCGCCCGACTGCACAACCTCAACATCCTCTCCTATGCCGACGACACCCAGCTGATCCTCTCCCTCACCAAGGACCCCCTCACTGTCAAAACCAACCTCCACGAAGGAATGAAAGCCGTCGCCAAGTGGATGAAGAACAGCCGCCTGAAGCTAAACTCGAACAAGACTGAAGTCCTCATCCTCGGCTCCACCCCCTCGGCCTGGGACGACTCTTGGTGGCCGACTGCACTGGGAACAGCACCAACACCCACCGACCACGCACGCAACCTGGGGCTCATCCTCGACTCTACTCTCTCCATGACAAAGCATGTCAACGCCGTCTCATCCTCCTGCTTCAACACCCTCCACATGCTCCGCAAGATCTACAGGTGGATCCCCACCGAAACAAGAAGAACGGTCACCCAGGCCCTTGTCAGCAGCAGGTTGGACTACGGAAACGCCCTCTACGCAGGAGCCTCGGCCAAACTGCTGAATCGACTTCAATGCATTCAGAACGCCTCTTCACAACTGATCCTCGACATCCCTCGCCGCAGCCACAACACACCCCACCCAAGAGACCTGCACTGGCTCCCCATCAACAAGAGGATCACCTTCAAGCTCCTCACCCACGCACACAAGGCACTCCACAACACCAGACCAGCTTACCTCAACAGACGACTCACTTTCTACACCCCCAACCGCCAGCTCTGCTCCGCCGACCTCGCCCTCACCACCGTCCCCCGCATCCGAAGAGCAACCTCCGGCGGCAGATCATTCTCTCACCTCGCCGCCAAGACCTGGAATACCCACGCTATCCTCCTACGGCAGACCCAGGACCTGGTAACCTTCAGAAGACCTCTCAAGACCTGGCTATTCTAGCAGTAGCAGCATCCCCCCCCCAGCGCCTTGAGACCCCCACGGGTAAGTAGTGCACTTTACAAATGTGCTGATTGATTGATTGGTATCAAACATCTCGTATTAATAAACTCGCATTGATTCCAGTGTTGGATTTATTAGTACAAGCGCCCAGAGGGCAACTTAGTGGAGCTCTCTGAAATCCTACAAGCACCTGGTGTGCTGACTTACTGGTTTTCACCAGCCTGCCACCAGAAACGTGTTTCTGACCCCCAAAGTTGAGGGCCTCTGTTTTCAGGAGGTCACACACTAAGCCTGCTCGGGCAGAGGATATTTCACCCCTCCACCCACAGGATGACTAGCAGATTAGCATTCCAAGGCAGGGGATCTTCAAAGGGCCCACTGCCTTTGGTATGGTAATATGGCTACTTTCACTGGAGAGGAAGCTGACCCCTTCCTACCAGAGCCCTATGGAACCTGGACAGGCAGAAAAACCAGCGAAATTCCACCGTTATTTTTAGTTCAGCTAACTATAACTCGCGCCCCAGCAATGCACTGCTAATGACGTCACATATTACATCATTCATGACATGGTCAGTGACATCACTGATGAAATCACTGATGACATCACTGATGACATCATCCACGTGAAAATCTGATGTACCTCCTCACACCCTAATATGACCTTTGGTACCCCCACTGTAAAATACAGACTACCATTTTCGAAACCATAGACACACCAATACCAGTTACTTCATACGCACTCACTGATTCCTAGGTCTACATACACATACACTCATTCACCCATACTTTCACTCATACATGCAGTCACTCACCAATACACCACTATCATATGCACTCATACACCTATACAGACACACACACCACCACTCATCCAGAGTTACTCACACACCTAGTTAGTCATGCAAAGAATCAATCACACTTCCATTTTCTCACCTATACAGTTATACACACACCACATCACTTATTCATACAGATGATAACGCATACTTACTCTCTTATACAATCACTGATACAAGTACACACTCATCCATACAGCCACTCTCACAATCACTGACTCTCACGTATAGTCATTTATATACTCTAACTCTCACATACCCTGCCTTTTACATATGTAGTTACTTGGACATGTACCACTGAAACATCCATTCACTCACCAACACACCCATACACACACTCACCTACCCATACAGTGGTTTCCACATGCGCTCTTGAACCCATACACCTAGTGAATCAACCACTCACACATCTATGCACAGAGTCACACACCTCCCACCCACCCACACACACACACTCGGGCACCCTTACAAATACTCAGGCAACAAATCAATAACCATATAGACACTCATGTAGCTACTGACCAACCCATGCAGCAGCTTACAAAACAACAGACAGACTGATACAGACATTCACACAGTTTAGTCACTAACCGATGCATTCAGTAAGACACATTTAATCACTCACTATCCAGTCAGTCACGCACCTACTAAGTCCTCCATCCAGACACATACACACCCACTCATTCTTCAATACACCTTGGCATATATATAAAACATATTTAAACTTTATAGAAACACACAGCCACTGGATGATGTCATCAGTGATGTAATCAGTGATGTCATTTGAGATATCATCAGTGATGTCATCAGTGATATCACTAACCATGTCATGAATGATGTAATATGTGACGACATCAGCAGTTCATTGCGGGGGCACATGTTATAGTTAGCTGAACTAACTATAACAGCGGAATTTCTCTGGTTTTGTACGAGTGAAATGTTCAACTAACTATAACGTCCCTGATACTTATGGTTTTTTTCAGTGAATTTCTAAGGTTTTTTAAAGGCTAATTTCTAACTATAACGTGCGTGAAACCTATGTTTTTTTCAGTGAATATATATATATATATATATATATATATATATATATACATATATATATATATATATATACACACACATACACGTGTTATTTTTATAAATTGATGTGGGTCTCCTTCTTGAGTCGTGTGCATCATTTATTTATTATTGTGTGTATTTGCAGATGTCTAACACCCCTTTCTGATAAGCCTAAGGTGGCTCAACCACACTACCTCAAGAAAAGCCCCTTGCAATTGGTAGAGCAAGCCCCTGTCCACTTATAATGGAATACCTGGACTCTTTGCACAGTATACTTTTTTTTTTATCTACTATAGAAAAAGCCAGTTTCCCACACTTTCTACATGTGCTGCAGTCTGCATCACACACAAAGAGGAAAAATCCTCAAAGGATTGTTTTTGTGCAGGAAGGTGTACCTTCCAGCACAAAAACAATCCTGCCTGCAACACAGGCACCCTTGCACCATGGCGCAAGGGAAGCCTTCATTGACGCTATGCATCACCTAGTGCGCCAGCACAAGGAGAGCACAGTAATGCACCATACAATGTTAAATATAGCACATTCTTGTGCTCTCCCTTTCATTCAGTGCAGCAAGGTGACTTTTCTGCTTGAGAAAGCAGATGAGGGGCATTTGGAGTGGATTTTCTTCTCAAACTGGCCATTGGAGTTGTTGTTTTTTTTGTGCGAGAAGCCATTTTTTAAAACTTTTTTTTCGAACCAGAAGTAAATGCCCCCAAGACTCCAACTTCCTGTTCCTGTCCAGCAGGCTCCTTCCAGTGCTTTGTCCCTCTCCTGGTTACTTTTCATTGAAATTTGGGTGATGTCACCACCTCAACAACTTCACAATGGCACAAGAAGACTCAGAGTGAGATGATGGAATCACCACAAGATACAGTGATTGCCCCACCAACACGACACACATTGAGTCTACCACTAGCATCTACTTCTCAAAAAACGCCTGTGTCAATGCCCCAAGAAAAGAAGAAAATCCTGGCTACTATTATAGGCATGTTTAGGCAGGAGGACCTCCTCCCTGTTTGTTTTGTGGAAGGAGTGGGATTCTTAAGAATTTGTGGCAGCCATCTGCCCAAAATGGAAGGTACCAAGTAAGACCTATTTTACCAGAGCAGCAGTTCCAGCGCTGTATCACAATGTGCTACAGTTGGTTGGACAAGCTTTGCAGCAAAGTGTTGTTCACAACATCCACCTTACGACATGTGGACCAGTTGTCAGGCGACTGATTACATGTGCATCACTGCACACCAGATTTCTTTTGCCGGTGTATAGCAAAAGATGTCTTTAGGGCTTGGCCATGAGGAAAGTTTAAGGAGTGTTCGGTGGCATGTAACAGTGGCCATGTTCACGATGGAGCAATCACAAACAGCTGTAAACATCTCGGAGGAATTTAACAGCAAGGTGTATGAATGATTGCAACCCAGAGGTCTTAGAACTGGATTTGTTGTCACCCACAATGGCAGTAACATAGTCAGGGCCATGTCAGACGAAGCCTACTTAGGTGTCCTGTGTTCGGCCCATTGCATCAACCTGGTGATGCAAGACTTCCTCAAAAAGGAACACTTAGTCATCAACATACTGACCACCTTCAGAAGAATCAGCACTCATTTCTGCCATTCTTTTAAAGCCTGGAAGCAGCTGCCGATTATTCAGCGTATTAATAGAGAACCAGTTAAAACCCTGATACAGAAGGTGCCAAAACATTGGAACGCCACCTTCAAACAGATCAATGGCTATGTCATTCAAAGAGGAGGGGATGCAGTTGGGAAAGCCATGACCATGGTTGCGGGCAAATAGGGCCTAGTGAAATGCCTGACACAGAGGCTACTCCCTTTTGAGTTGTTTACACAGGAAGTTAGCAAGGAGGAGAGTACGATGGGTCAAGCTATCCTGTTGTTGAATCTCCTACAAGACCAGGTAAAGAAGGCGTCTGAAAGGTTCGCCCCCGCAGGTGTGAATGAAAACTTAGAAGCGCATGCCTTGGTTGAGACCTTAGTCCTGCACTTAACTTCTAATATAAGGCTGCCACATGACATCATTGAGTCCAAAGAGTACATATGTGCCACACTACTTGATCCACGGTACAAAACAATTGTGCCACTTTCATTCCTTTTTATGAAGAGGATGTTTTAAAATACAAGAGGTGGATTGAAGAGGAAGCCGTAGACTTGGAAGAAGAATGGCTGGAACTTCGAGTCCCACCCTGTAGTTCTGGGGTGCCGCCTTCACCTTCCAGAGAGGGCAGCCTTGTCTCTCAGCAGTCAACAACACCATCAACCAGAAGACGGGCAACAACAGCAACAGAAGGACCGGACCCAACCTCTGCATTGTATTGGTTTGAGTTGGCAGGGCGCATGCCCACTGCAGAGGCAATGGAAAAACAGGTTGAGCAAGTGGCAGCACCAATGACCATCCAAAGGATGTTCCAGGAGTATCTGGATGATCCAAAAGAGGTCTATGTGGTTCAATTAATGTATTGGTATGGGAAGATACACCAATAGCCAGAGCTCATCAGGCTAGTAATAAAGTATCTGGCCTGTCCTGTCGCCAGTGTATCTGCTGAACTTGTGTTCAGTGCATCTGGTGTGGTCATTACAGCAAGAAGGACCAGCCTCTCACATCAAAATGTGGAGAGATTCATTATGATCAAAATTAACCAACATTCTATACCACACAATTACACCATTCTTGAAACAGCAGCATAGGAAGAGGAAGAGGGTGATTAGTCCAAAATGTAATCAAATGTGTTAGCTGACCAACTTCAGGGTGAACCACCTGAGTTTGAGGATGAGCTCTACTTTCCAGACTAATTATGCCAGTGCCCCCAGAGAACGTTTAATTGTTTTCTCGTTGAACTTAGTTCTTTCTTTGCAAAAAAACAACAACAAAATTAGCTAGAGGAACATTATTATTTTTGTGTCAGATTTATGCTGCGCCACCTTTTTTATTAATCACATATATATTGCCGGATTGCAATTGGGCCAATGAGCATTCAAGGAGCCTCCACAGTTCCTTCATGACATTGGCGACAATGTCTGCCCCCCTTCACAGTGTATTGCCTAAGGCCTATTCCTTTTTGCATCACTTAGCACTAGATGGGTTGACCCACAAAACTATTACCTACAAGACTGCCTGCCACTACCGAATTCCAATGTTTTGCCTGCATCAAAGATGATTGAATACCTACCAGAATTTCCTGTGGATAAGGTAACTTCAACTACTGCAACAATGAGTGCCTGATTATGTGGGTGATGTGGTGGCAGACACTGATGGATGGTGTGTGTTGAACTATAATATGGGAAATTTATTGAGATGATTATCGATTTGCATTGTTAAGGGCTTTAGTGATGGGCGCTCATTTTTGTTTTTTTCTGTAGGTGATCAGCCCTTTCACACTTAGCCAGATTTAATTGCAGGGTGTTCTCCCTTTTTCTGGTTCTTCAGAGACTAGAACATTCACTTTAAATAACAACCAAAACCCTATGCAAAAAAACGCAATTCTGTTTCTCTACTTGTTCTTCAACAGCAGTGCACTGCACTCCACGTCTATCTTGCTCAGGTCATCGTGGCCATCATTATGATGACTGGTCTGGGACGGAGTCAGGACTGGAGGAGTATCATGGAAGAACTCGGGGCGGGAGCTGCAGGACTACCTCATCAATAGCTAGAAGCAAGAAGTTATCGAGTATCGAATTCAGTTCAAATGTAGACAAAGAGTCTGAGGCCTAGTACTCAGCTGTGTGGAATAGAGAGAGGCGCATTTGGGAAATGCTGCTATGTGTGTGTGTGTGTGGGTGGGTGTTGGACTTCTGGCAAAAGTGATACTCTGAGTCCCCCTTTTGTTTATTTTACGCTGCCTCTGAGTCTTCTTGATACACTCCACATGAAGCTTACCTTCCTTCTGTACTTCCCCTTGACTCTAAAATACAGTTTCTCTTTTACAATCCGCAGGCCTTCTTCTAGTCTCCTTCACTTACGAAAGGCAAAAACTAGCTGAGCTCAACAACACTCCTTCTTATCTACCGGACCACTGCAGCCAGGCCCCAAAGTGTGGACATTCCCAAGGAGAATGCAGACGCACTACCCAATTTTGCAATAGAGTATCATTTTTCTTTTAACAATCAAATTAACTAAGAGAAGTGGGTGGGTGGGTTCACTCCCCAACCTAGAAGCCAGAACATTTAAATATATGGTAAATTGGGTCTCGGGGCAGAAGGACTGTCTGCAATGCATGTATCTGTACTCTGTCATACTCATTCCTTTGTTTCCTTCTAACAACAGATTGATGGCAAATGATGTGCTGCTGCTTATTACCCAGATGAATGTTGTACTTGTGTTGTAGTGTTTGTCTTTGTCAAACCTTTCCCCAAATCCCATTACCCATCCATTCATCAAACCCCTAACCCTCTTCCCCTGAGCTGTGTGATTTTTTTGGTGGGGCGGATGTGGTGAAAGCAACACCAACTTACTGTAGAATCTTCTAAGCAGCAGCCAACACCATATTTTTTTAGATATAGAATGAAGAACATCAGTCGTCAGCATCATCATTAAGGCCTTGTGTTGCCGATCCGTAATCACCTAACCTAAGCTTGTCGACTGACTCGACTCCAGACTTTGAGTCCATTTTTTATAACTTGAGGAATTCACAGATACTACGGCTGGTTTCACATTAGGCAAAACTTACTAGTATTGCTATTTTGTCTATTTTAGCACAATCAGGCATTCTCATTGTGTCATCACGTAGTACTCCGGTGGTGTCAATTCTTTGTAAATCTTTGATAAATATATAACCCACTTACTCAGTCTTTCTACTTCCATTTAGTCGCCTACGATGGATAATCAATCCATCATTCAGATCAATCCTACAGTTAGAACCCACCTGAGTGGAACTGTAAGTGGGACCTCTCTTGTGAAGTTGTGATGCCTCCTCTGTTATTGCTGAACGTATATTCAGGTAAGACAAGTAGTATGGATGTAATTTAACTTAGTAAGAAATAAATGAACTGTTACTGTTTTTTATTTAGGTAGTTCTTCACAATATAGGTCATCATGGCAGCATTCCCCATAACGGTCAAGATAGTAAGAGAAGTATAAGCCTAGACTCTATAACGTAGTGCTACACTCTCTCTTAAGTTACAAGCATATAAACAGGCTGCGTAAAACTACTTGGCAACAATGCAAAGTAAAAGTAAATGAAACTACTTCAGGCATACATTTAGATAAAAAAATAGTTTTCCCCTATATTTATTTACAAAGCAACCCACTCTCTCCGCCCAAACAACATGCCCACCCCTCTCCCAAACAAAGCTGACCCAAGCTCCAAAACTTAAGGGGGCATATTTACAAGCCCCTTGGGCCGCCAGTTTGTCACTTTTTGTAACGTACCGGCGGCGCAACCTGCTGCTCCATATTTACAATTACACGTAAAGCCACCCTATGTGGCTTTTCGTGTCCTTGTAAATATGGCCCCTTTACATGCAACACTTTACGTGAAAGGGGCGTGCCATGGGTGTTGCTGTGGGTGTTTCCATGCAACACCCATGGCTTCTGCCGCATCTCTAGATTTACGAGAAATCGCAAACCTGGAAATGCGTCAGAATACTACGCCTGCCTAGGGGAGGCGTAGGGAGGTACAGAGGAGAAATGTGTTCGAGGCATGTGAGCTGCTAAATTTATAAGTTAGCATAGATCGCCGCCTAGTGTTGGGTCCGGATGGTTGCACTTTGTTGTTGTCCTGTAAGAGTCTTTTTGTAGTACCGCGATAGGGGACTCCTCCCCTGGACGACAGTGCGCATGGGCATCCTCCTCCATCCTCAGATTGTTTTTTTCCGCCATTGGGTTCGGATGTGTTAGATAACTTCGGATCGAAGTTAGATTATTTTTTTAGTTAAACTACTTTTACTCGACGGTATTGTCTACGCTCGGTACTATCTAAATTTATAGAATCCGTTTTTCAAGATTTTTTGGTCGAATCGGGCCTTTGGGCCTTCTCGACGCCACGTGGTCCAGTAGTTAATGGAACGGACCCCGTTTAAAAAATGCCCTCAATGTGGGTCTAAATTCCCACATAGCGATCATCATACAGTCTGCAATAGGTGCCTTTCTCTGGATCATCGAGAAGAAGATTGCTCAGCTTGTGCACAGTTCCGATCAAAGAAAACTATCCGGAACAGAAGAGCAGTTCGAGAAAGCATGCAGAGATCAGTACCTGATCCCGAAGACATCTTTGAGGGCGATGCAGAGAGCGTGTTTTCAGAAGCAGACGATCCAGATGATCTCCAGATCGTGACGGTAGAGGATCAATCCGAATCAGACGATCCACTCACACCAGGTCAACACGTGAGTACAAGCCCCGTCCCTCGACCCGAGAATAAACCCAAGGTCAAGGCATCGCCAACCGGCCTTCGTCAAGACCAGCATAAGCGTTCGGAAGCCCCACCATCGAGTTCGGCTCCGAAAAAGTCACCGAAATCAAACAAAATTTCGGAAGCCCCACTACAAAGCTCGGCTCCGAAAAAGACTGTTAAGTCAACTAGTGACTCGGTGCCGACAAAACCACACCTTGACACTAAAAATACCTCAACCTCGACACCGAAAAAGTATACGGAACCGAGGCAAACGGCCGGCACCAGTGGCACCGAGCCGAAAAAGAGACTCGTCGACCCGAAGCCAGCGAAAACTAAGGCTATCGCGGAAAAGAGTTCCGACCCGAAGAGTCGAGAACCGAAAGACATTAATAACAAGCATTTACAATGCAACGGTCTCGGCATTGTTAAAGTTAGAGCTATTGGCATTGCTCATGACAATGCCGTTTCTTTAAATGTTTTAAAAACAAAAACATAAACAAAAATAATGTCATGAGCAATGCCAATAGCTCTAACTTTACCAATGCCGAGACCATTGCATTGTAAATGCTTTTTGTAGAGGAAATAATGGCTCCTATGGTTGCTGGCTCGCCCACAGCCTGCGCCATCCGCATTTGTGGGCAGAAGCAAGAGCCCCTGGATCTGCAGCTCCTTCCGTAGGCAGCTGCCAAGACAGCCATTGGTACGGGCTCCGATTCGAAGAACTCATTCGATCCCGAGGTGAGGTGACCATACCTGTCTCAGAGATGAAAGTGGCCTCCGGGGTGCCAGCACCCAGGCGGGCAACTAGAGCCAAATTTCGGGGGGGGGCTAAGTCTTCCAGCCATAGGCATAGTGGCTGTAAGAAGTGGTGAAAACGCAACAAAAGCCTCATTAACGCGTAATTGGTCTTTTAAAGACCCGTGAAGTACTCAGGTGCGGCTGCAATTAGACGGACGGGAGCCCGCGAGGCTGTCTCAGCCAGGCTGACACACATGACGGGGGGGGGGGAGGCTGAAGCCCGGTGAGCCCAATGGGTGTTGCGCGCCAACCAGCACCCCTAGACACATGCCTTAAACGTGGCTTTCGGTGCTCCCCAAGTCAGGCTAAAATATGACTCATTTATGATAGAAAAAAAATACATTTTAGTGAAACGTTTAAAAAGAACTCCCTTTCTCCGCCTAAGAAACGTACCTTCTAAGCAGACTCCGAATACTGGCGGACATGTTAATCTGCTCTGGTACAGCACTTTACTCTTAAATCTCTTTCAGTAATACATTAAGAGGGACATCTGCTGTATTATTTTAGTGGACTTCCCAAGCACAGGAACCAGAACAAAACCCTCCGGGGCTGCGCACGCTTCCTGCAGTCAGATGGTTTCGCAATCCGTGTAAGATTTACAGTGCAGTCTGGAGAGTCGCAAAGCACCGGAGGCACCGAGAGAAGGGCCTCCCGCGCGCACGGCCACCAAAGGACACGGCTTTGTTCCGCGTGCCAGGCTCCGGGCTGCAGCTGTGCGGGTCACAAGGCCTCGCGCTTGGACAGGGGTCTGCGGCTTCACTTGAGCACACCACTCAGCAGGTGGGGATGTGACGCATTGGCCATAGCTGCCGACTTTGGAGCTAGGGAGCCAAGTTCGAGTCCAGTGGGCAAATCACAGAAAATCCCAGGGCCCGAAAACAACAAGAAGCTGACTTTCCTCCACTTTCGCTGAGCGTGCCACTTTGGAGCAGCCTTATGTGAGCAGAGCACAACGTAAATTAAGGTTAGTGGTACTGGAACGCACAACATGGACGTGCGTTCCAGCAACGGAAAAAACTAGTGACTGGTGATGCACTCTTGGTTACGTGCTGTACTGGTCAACAAGCACGTTTGCGTTTCAACATTAACAAGAAGACCCTTGGAGACCAGAGCAGCAACCGGACGAAGGGGGAGCGGACGAGCACACGACCGCCTTTCTCCGAGGCAGAGCAGAAATGCCTCGGAGAAAGGCAGCCTCCTTTTCGGATTCGGGGGCGTGTTTTGCTGTTGTCTCCTCCCTGAGACTTTTCGCAAAAAACACGCCCCCGATCCGAAAAGGACGGGGCATGAGTGGAGTGACGGGACCTCTTCTCCAATGGCTGGCCAGCATTTACGAGGCCAGCCAATGGAGAACAGGGCAGAAGAGGGGCGGGTTCAAGCCCCTCTTCTCCCAAGTCATTAAATCTCCGGACTTCCGGTCTGCCGACCGGATGGTCCCGAGACCTAAAAAGCCTATCCAATCAAAGGCGATCCAACCAAAAGACACGGAACCGAAAAAGATTCGACCGGAAACAGTCGAACCGAAACAAAAGATCGTCGAACCGAAACCTGTCGATCCGAAAAAAGGAAATAAAGACATTCCTTCGAAGCCCATCGGTTCCGGTTCCAAAATTTCGGTGCCAAAAAATACAAGAAACTCTATTTTTCCCGGATTCTCTCGATCCAAATCAATACAGGCTATCAATAGACCCAAAAACAGGGCATATAATAGCACATAAGAGGAAATTGGACACAGAAGCACCAGTTCCAAGCAAGAAAAAGGACTCTGCTAATTTTCCTTCTATCCCATACCCAACTAAACCCTCTCCACCTGATGACACCATAGCTTTCCATCAGCTTGTAGATAGAGCAGCTACATATTTTAAAGTAGACATGCACACTGACCCAGTGGAAGAAGATTTTCTATTTAATACATTTGACACAGTAGAAAAATCAGTACGTACTTTACCAATGCTCAAGGGGATGCTAAAACATGCTCCTGACATATTTAAGGACCCAGTAAGACAAAGAGTGCTCAACCCAAGGTTAGAGAAAAAATATAGGCCTGCTCCTTCAGACCCAACCTATATTAAAGGACAACTACCATTAGACTCCTTAGTGGTAGCAAATGCTAGGAAGAGAGCAAACTCACAGACATCAGGAGAAGCACCACCACCTGATAAGGAGTCAAAGTTGTTAGATGCATCAGGCAAAAGGGTAGCCTCTCAAGCAGCAAATTCATGGAGAATAGCAAATACACAAGCGCTACTAGCAAGATATGATAGAGCGCATTATGATCAATTAGAACAACTCATGCAACATCTTCCAGAAACCTATAAAAATCAAGCAAATGATTTAATACAAGAGGGTAAAATGATAACAAATGCATCAATTAAGTGTGCATTGGATGCAGCAGACACGGCGTCAAGAACCATTAACACCAGTGTACTGCTTCGCAGACATGCATGGCTGCGTATCTCAGGCTTCAAGCCAGAAGTGCAAAACACCATCTTAAACCAGCCTTTCAACCAAGATGCACTATTTGGTCCGCAAATAGATGACATCTTGGAAAAGATGAAAAAAGACACTGATACTGCAAAGTCAATGGGAGCGTTGCAGTACCAATCTAATCGGAGTTCTTTTCGTCGCTCCTCTTTTCGAAGAGCGGGCAGAGGTCATACACCACAAACAGGAAACAACTACACCCCTCCCACACAAAATAATTTTGGAAGAGGAAATAGTAGGGGAAACTACAGAGGAAATAATACCAAGGGCAGAGGACGTAGAGGTAACAATACCCGTCCCTCCTCTACCTCCCAACAGTGACTCTCACACACTACCCCCAGACCACTTAACACCAGTCGGGGGCAGATTATCACAGTTCCTACCGGTCTGGCAATCCATCACCACACACCAGTGGGTAATACAAATTATCCAATATGGCTATTGCCTAGAGCTAACCTCTACCCCACCCAACATACCACCCAAACACCGACCAATGTCAAAAGAACACACAACACTACTTCTACAAGAAGTAAAGTCAATGCTAGAAAAGAATGCAATAGAACAGGTACCATTGCAACAACAGGGCACAGGAGTATACTCACTATACTTCCTTATCCCCAAAAAAGACGGGTCTCTCAGACCAATACTAGACCTCAGACCCCTCAACGCATACATACACTCGGATCACTTCCACATGGTCACTCTGCAACAAGTACTCCCATTATTGCAACAAGGAGATTTTCCAGCTACACTAGACCTCAAAGACGCATACTTCCACATCCCAATACATCCAGCACACAGGAAATATCTCAGATTCACAGTGGAAGGCAAACATTATCAATTCAAAGTACTACCCTTCGGAGTCACAACAGCACCAAGGGTATTTACCAAGTGCTTGGCAGTGGTAGCAGCACATCTCAGAAGGGAGCACATACATGTGCACCCCTATCTGGACAATTGGCTAATAAAAGCAAACACACACAAACAATGTTCAAGCCATATCAACAGGACTGTTCACCTCTTACACGATCTGGGGTTCACTATAAATTACCTCAAATCCCATCTACAACCCTCCCACGTACAACAGTACCTAGGAGCAACAATAGACACAGCCAAGAGCAGGGCTTACCCAAACGCAGTCAGGGTGGCGAGTATAAAATCACTACTACAAAGATTTCAACCACAAGACTCACTCACAGCCAGAGTGTTTATGCAACTGATAGGCATGATGGCCTCATGCATATTTATAGTTCCATATGCTCGTCTGAGAATGCGTCCCCTTCAAGAGTGCCTAGCACGTCAGTGGAACCAAGCTCAGGGACAATTGAACAACCTAGTGTTGGTAGACAGTCGCACGCATCACTCTCTGCAGTGGTGGAACACAAACAACATTTCCAAGGGGCGACTGTTCCAAGAGCCAGTTCCACAGATTCAGTTAACAGCAGACGCATCACAGACAGGGTGGGGAGCCCATCTACTTCAACACACTGTTCAAGGACTCTGGTCACAGGAACAAAAGAAATTCCATATCAACTATCTAGAACTCTTGGCAGTATTCCTGACGTTAAAAGCGTTCCAGAAACATATAGTCAACAAGGTGGTATTGATCCGGACGGACAATATCACAGCAATGTACTATATACAAAAACAGGGGGGGGACACACTCTCCACAACTCTCTCGTCTAGCACAGAGCATTTGGAAGTGGGCCATTCCTCAGAACATTTACCTCCTAGCGGAACATCTCCCAGGAACACAAAACCAACTAGCAGATCTCTTAAGCAGATACAGTCAACAAGTACACGAGTGGGAAATTCATCCACAGGTACTACAACCGTTCTTCCAACAATGGGGGTATCCAGAGATAGATCTCTTTGCCACACACGAGAACGCAAAATGCCCCTCCTTCGCCGCCAGATTTCCGCACCCTCAGTCGGAAGGCAATGCGATATGGATGAGCTGGTCAGGCAGATTTGCGTACGCTTTTCCCCCAACACCAATGATTCCATTAGTGGTACGCAAACTCGCACAAGAATCACTAAAAATGATTCTAGTTGCTCCGACATGGGCAAGACAACCTTGGTACACAACGCTTCTGGAACTATCAGTAGTCCCACATCAGAGACTGCAACTAACTCCAACACTCCTTACACAGAACCATGGAGAGATAAGGCATCCAGACCCAGCACAAATGAACCTAGCGATTTGGCTCCTGAAATCCTAGAATTTGGATACCTTAAACTGCATCCAGAGTGCATGAATATAATTAGAGAGGCTAGACGCCCTACTACCAGAGCCTGCTACGCAAGTAAATGGAAGAGATTTGTGATATACTGTAAAAACAACAACATAAATCCTCTAGATGCTTCCATACAAAACTTAATTTGCTATTTGCTACATCTACATACATGTAACCTTGCATACACATCTATAAGGTTACATCTGGCGGCTATTGCAGCCTACCTGCAAAACAGACAGCACCTGTCTCTATTCAAGATACCAGCTATTAAAGCCTTCATGGAGGGCTTAAAAAGGGTAATCCCACCTAAAATTCCGCCTGCTCCACAGTGGAATTTAAACATAGTTTTAACAAGACTCATGGGACCACCCTTCGAACCATTGCACTCATGTGAGATACAATTCTTAACATGGAAAGTGGCTTTTCTTATTGCAATTACTTCACTCAAAAGAGTAAGTGAATTACAAGCCTTAACAATACAGGAACCATTTCTACAAATACACAACAACAAAGTAGTCCTCAGGACAAATCCAAAATTTTTACCTAAGGTAATATCAACCTTTCACATGAACCAGTCAATAGAATTGCCTGTATTCTTCCAAAAGCCACAAACAGTAGCTGAAAGAGCACTACACACGCTAGATGTTAGACGTGCACTACTGTATTATATAGACAGAACAAAATCCTTCAGAAAAACCAAACAATCGTTTGTAGCTTTTGCACCACCACACAAGGGTAATGCAATATCAAAGATAGGAATTGCTAGATGCATAGTGAAATGCATTCAAATATGCTATCACAAAGCTAAAAGAACATTAACAGTGCCCCCAAGAGCACACTCTACTAGGAAAATAGGGGCATCTATGGCATTCCTAGGAAACATCCCAATAGAAGAAATCTGTAAGGCAGCGACATGGTCTACCATACACACCTTCACTAAACACTACTGTGTTGATGTGCAAGCCAAGCAGCAAGCTGCAGTAGGCCAGGCTGTACTTAAAACTCTTTTTCAGACCGCTACAGCTGACACTGGTAACCACCAATAGAGGAGATACTGCTATACAGTCTATGCTAACTTATAAATTCAGCAGCTCACATGCCTCGAACTGTAAATGCTACTTACCAGTATGCATCTGTTCTTGGCATGTAGAGCTGCTGCATTTATAATCCCTCCCTCCTCCCTGGTTCCAGTAACAGCTTCAGCACAATCTTTATTATATACATTTACATGGACATCCCTATCTACTTTCCTTACTTACTCCATCTTTGCCACCAACGGCGAAAAAACAATCTGAGGATGGAGGAGGATGCCCATGCGCACTGTGGTCCAGGGGAGGAGTCCCCTATCGCGATACTACAAAAAGACTCTTCCAGGACAACAACAAAGTGCAACCATCCGGACCCAACACTAGGCGGCGATCTATGCTAACTTATAAATGCAGCAGCTCTACATGCCAAGAACAGATGCATACTGGTAAGTAGCATTTACATTTCATTTCTCCTTGTTTTTTTTGTTTTTCCATGCATGCTGCATTCTGCAGCACACATAGAATTAGGAAATCGCCTCTTGTGATTGTTTATGTGCAGGAAGGTTTCCCTTCCTGCACATAAGCAATCATTAAAAAAATGACATTTTGCAACTTCTATGTGTGCTGCATTAAGCAGCACACTTAGAAGTTTAAAAACACCATTTCAGATTGTTTATGTGTAGGAAGGGACACCTTCCTGCACATAAACAATCATTCCCCACAGTGCCTGCGCCGGAGAATGGCAGCTTATTGTATGCCAGCACAGGGGACAGCCAACAGATCCGTCATATCGTTGTAGATTTGACGCATCCCTGTGCTTCGGAACTAAAGCAGCGTGGGGCAGCCAAATGGCTTGCGGCACCACGTTGCATCAATTCCTCGTAAATAAGGCCCAAAATGTCCAAGAAAAAGTCTTGCCAGTCCCAACTCCCTTCCCACCCTCTCCACCCAGCCCCAACAAAGAACAAATCTGTGTCACCAAAACAAACAATGTAAAAAAGGAGTAGAAGAGAGCATTATGGACGTCGGTCCAGAGCTGGTCCAGGCTCTGCTTCATCTTGGTAAGCCGGCCCTCAATAGTATCAAGCCGCTGCAGGATGCGGCCCAGCAATAGCCTGTTGCCATTGTGGTGAGTGATGGCAGCAGCTGGCTGGTAGCAGTGACAGCGATGGGATGGCTGGGAGGCTGGAGGCTGAGGGGGAGCAGCTGCACTTGGGCCCGGCTGTTGTGCATTTATTTCCTCCTCCTACTCTTCCAGGACCATCAGCTGCCGGTATTTTTGCTGGATATGCTCCATCCTCTGCCGCCGCAAATGGGCTGCTCTATCCTGCCTGTCGGGTCGTCCGGCAGGACCAGCAGGGGCAACTATATTGAGAAAAACAAAAATGACAAATTGTAAATAATGCTCTCTGCAAACAATTATTATAAATTACTGTGTGGCACAGTAGCAGTACACTGCTGGTCCCCTAGGGCCATTGGAATTTATTTAATGTGATTATGATTAGGAGAGTCACAAGGCCAATTTACCCACACATGTTGCCAAACATAAAAAAGCACAGACTGTGTGACATAAAAATATTAACAGCCAGAGAATAACATCACAGGATGGATTGGATTATTTTCTTTCTTCTAAAGGTTTTTCTAGTAACTATAAACAGAGTCGGACACTTTGAATTGAAAAATAAATGACTTTTCATTGATGAGTACGGCATTATGCACTATATGGAGTACAAGCTGTGTATGGTGCCAAAATGATGAAGCCGTTCTCATTGCTAGCCAGCGCCTCTGCTAGTTTGCTACTGTCTGCAGCTGTAGTTGACAATTATCTATTTTTATTCTAATGGCCCTGCTCTTTGCCAAATGCATTTCTCTTTCTACCCTGTTTCCAAAGAGGCAGATGAATCATAAATAAGATACTTCATCAGTCACACAGTTCATGTATGAAAAGCAGATATTAATATATTATCACTGTCTGCTGTAAATAGACGTTGCTGAAAATTAATCTAATGGACGGCGCTACAGGTAAAGGAACGGACTACATAGATTTTATTTGGCACATTTGACACTGTGTATCCCATATGCCAAACTTGACATCAAATCATGCACTTACTCCCACTTTACTCTGTGACCTCGCCCGCCACCATGTATATACAACAAATTCATTTGCTGGGCAGTAACCAAGGAAAGGAAACTTTATTTTCTCTACTGAAGGCTTTAGTGTATATGAATTAGACAGGTAGCATAGAGCTTTTTCATATATAATAGAGGGGCTACTCCACTGATCATACATTCATCATCTTTGGTTTCTTCAGTCACGGTACAATTCAAAAGGGAAAAATTTGAACAAGTATAAATTAAATCTGTTATGGTGTTGGAGGGAGGACCACTGGGGAGTCAGGGGGACCACTCCGGGGCACCTTCCTACCGCAAAGTTGTAGCCGAGCACCGCTGAGAAGCCTCCTAGGAGAGGTCCTTCTCCTATGATCGTACTAGGCTCAGTAACACCACCACACAGGACTCCGTATCAGTTGCTTATCTTGGCACTTTATCAACAGTAGCACATTCGAAATATTTACAGGGGGATCGAGAGATCCAGCAAGAGTCTCAATGTCTTGGTAGGGATAGGGTAGCGGGACAGTCTCAGTACCAGCCTGGTACAGGGAAGTTCTGCGCCGGACCTTGCGTCAGGCCGAAGGTGGCTCCAGGGATCGGAGCGGCAGGTGCTGGTCTCAAAGTAGCTCGGACGTGGAGAACCGCGACGGTGTCTGCAGGGCTCGGATGGTAGTTCCGCTTGGGTCGAGCCGCGACACAGTCAGCAGGGCTCCGATGGTAGTTCTGCTTCGGTCGAGCCGCGACGAGGTCAGCAGGGCTCTGATGGCAAGTTCAACAAGGTCGGGCCGCGACAGCGTCAGCAGGGCCCCAAAGGTTCGTGAAGGTCTTAAAGCACGGTGGAGCCGCGACGTAGTCAGCAGGGCTCAGAGCGTAGTTTCAGGATGAGTCTTTCTCTGTAGGGTCAGCCGCGATCCGATCAGCAGGGCTCTTGACTCCGGGATACAACTGCTGTCCTGTTGCGGGGTCGCCCCAGATATAGGTCTGGAGCCCTTTGATGTCCGGACCCTTGCGCCGGGGGGGGGCGGAGAGGCCGGGTTGGGAGCGGCCAGACGCCCAGCAGGAGAGGCGCCAGGCCCAGGAGAACTGGAGGGCGATCGCACCTAGGTGTGGGAGGACGGTTGGGGGTCCCATCGATACTGCCCTCCGCCGGGAGTGGTGAAGTGTTCACGTGGTACCCCCTGGACAGTTCTTGGTGCCTCGATGTCGGGGCTGGGCTGGGGCCGCGGCCGGGTTGAGCGGGGTCACGTTGGCTGGTGCGCAGAGTCACGTACAATCCAAAATGGAGGAGCCCCGAGGTGCAGGGGACCTCGTGCGGCTTGGCGAGGGGGAACAGGACCACGCCACGAGGCCGGCTCCAACAAGCGTCCCCCCCAGCTGAAGGCAGGGAGAGTCACCCATCTCCTTGGGGGTTCTCCTCGCCGAGGCGGAAGAATCTGGATAGGCCGTCGGCATTGGCGTGGTCGTTGCCGGGCCGGTGCTCTACGGTAAAGTCCATCCCTTGCAGAGAGATGGACCATCGCAACAATTTGGGGTTCTCGCCTCGCATCTGCATTAGCCACCGCAGGGGCCGGTGGTCGGTCTGGACTCGGAAGTGGGTGCCGAAAAGGTAGGGCCGGAGCTTTTTGAGAGCCCATACCACGGCGAAGGCCTCCCGCTCGATGGTGCTCCACCTTTGTTCTCGGGGCAGCAGTCGACGGCTGATGAAGGCCACCGGTCCGTCGAGGGCCTCGGTGTCCATCTGGGAGAGGACCGCCCCAACCCCGTATTCCGAGGCATCTGTCTGGACTACGAACTCCTTGCCGTAGTCAGGGGCCTGTAGTACAGGGGCAGCGCACATTGCCGCCTTGAGGGTTTCAAAAGCGGTCTGACAGCGGGGTGTCCAGTGCACCGTCTTGGGCTGCCACAGTCTTTAATAAATCGCCGGTAGTAGCCGGTGAGGCCTAAGAAGGCCCGGACAGCTGTTTGGGTGGCGGGGGGCTTCCACGCCTGGATGGCATCGACCTTCAGCTGGAGGGGCGCCACCTGGCCACTCCCCACCTGATGGCCCAGATAGGTCACTGATCCTTGACCGATCTGGCACTTGCTGGCCTTAATCGTGAGCCTGGCCCTTTGGAGAGCGGCCAGGACTTCTCTGAGGTGTTCCAGGTGCGCGGCCCAGTGGTTGCTGAAGACTGCAATGTCATCTAAGTAGGCCGCGCTGAAGGCTTCTAGTCCGGCCAGGACCTTGTTCACCAGTCTCTGGAAGGTCGCCGGGGCGTTCTTCATACCGAAGGGCATCACCCGAAAGTGGTAGTGCCCATCGGGGGTGGAGAAGGCGGATCGTTTCTGGGCGCCGGGGGTGAACCTGATCTGCCAGTACCCAGCGGTGAGATCAAAAGTGCTCAGGTAGCGGGCGGCCCCTAAGCGGTCGATTAGCTCGTCGGCCCGTGGCAGGGGATGGGCATCGGTCTTGGTGACTGCGTTCAGGCCCCTGTAGTCCACACAAAATCTTAGTTCCGGGGGGGGGGGTGCCGGGGGCGGCGGCCTTCGGCACCAAGACCACAGGGCTGGCCCACGGGCTGTCGGATGGCTCGATGACTTCGAGGGCGAGCATCTTTGAGACCTCCTTTTGTATGCAGGCTTGGACTCGGTCAGGCACTCTGTAGGCGCGGTGTCGCACAGGGGGGCTGTCCCCGGTATCCACGTCGTGGACGCACCAGGCGGTCACCCCAGGCGTGAGGGAGAAGAGGGCAGCGAAGGGTTGCAGCAGCTGCCGGCAGTCATGGCGCTGTTCCGGGGTCAGGGTGGTGGAGAGTTTGACGCCCTCCACGGTTCCGTCTTGGTCCGAGGACCCCAGGGGGTCGGGTAGGGGCTCGGAGTCGCTTTCGCCCCCATCGTCGGTAGCCAGCAGCAGGCTTAGTTCAGTTCGGGCAAAGTGGGGTTTGAGCCGATTGGCGTGTAGGACCCGGAGGGGGTTCCTTGGAGACTCCATGTCGACCAAGTAGGTGACGGGACTCTTCTTCTCAACCACCTTGAAGGGCCCTGTCCATTTG
Organism: Triturus cristatus; assembly: GCF_964204655.1. Taxonomy (NCBI): domain Eukaryota; kingdom Metazoa; phylum Chordata; class Amphibia; order Caudata; family Salamandridae; genus Triturus; species Triturus cristatus. Next base: position 1,203,972,124 of record NC_140584.1, read on the forward strand.
TCCTGTAGGGCGCAAGGGTCCACGGGCGACATGACCCAGACTTGCTGGCCCGGCTCGAACTCGATGGTCGATGCATTTTCGTCATACCAGCGCTTCATATCTTCTTGGCTGGCTTCGAGGTTGGCTTCTGCCAGGGCCCAGAACTTCCGGGTCTGGTTCCGCAGGGTCAAGAGGTACCTGTAGACGTCGGGGGGGGGGGGCATCTTGGATGTTCGCCTCCCATCCTTCTTTGACCAGGCTGAGGGGCCCTTGGACGGGATGCCCATACAACAGTTCGAATGGGCTGAAGCCCAGGGATTTCTGCGGAACCTCTCGATAGGCGAACAGGAGGCATGGCGGCAGGACGTCCCACCTCCTCCTCAGGGGCTCTTCCAGGCCTTTGATCATTCCTTTCAAGGTTCTGTTGAACCGCTCGACCAGTCCGTTCCCCTGGGGGTGGTAAGGGGTGGTGAACTTGTAGGTGACCCCACATTGTTGCCAGAGGGATCTCATGTATTTCGAGAGGAAGTTCGTGCCCCTGTCGCTCACCACTTCTCGGGGGAACCCCACCCTGGAGAAGATGCCCATCAGGGCCCGGCCCACCACTGGAGCTGTCACAGTTCGGAGGGGGATGGCCTCTGGGTATCGGGTGGCGTGGTCGACCAGTACCAGGATGAAGCGTTGGCCCAGGGCGGTTCGGGGGTCGAGGGGCCCCACGATGTCGATCCCTACCCGTTCGAACGGGGTGTGGACGGCTGGAAACGGTTGGAGGGGGGCCTTGACCCGACCCCCAGTCTTCCCGCTGGCTTGGCAGGTCTGGCAGGACCGGCAGTGGTGGTCCACGTCTCTCCGCATTCGGGGCCAGTAAAAATGGGTTACCAAACAGCTGTAGGTCTTGTCTCGCCCGAGGTGTCCGGCGAGGGGCACGTCATGCGCCAGGTTCAGGAGGAATTCTCGGAACCGGAGGGGAACCACCAACACACGGCCGGCTCCTAGTTCTGTGACTTTCTGTTCGCTATATAGCAAGTCATTGTCCCAATAGATCCAGTGGGTCCCCGTGGGGTCCCCCGTGGCCTGGGCGGCCGCTTGCTGTCGGGCCCCTTCGAGGGACGGGCAGGTCTTCTGTTCTTGTTGGAACTGTTCGCGGGTAGGGCCCCCGTCGTGGCGCCACTGTGCCAGCTCGGGGATCTCGCTGAGGGAGGCGGCCTCGTCGGGGGAAAGTTCGGATGGCCCGGCCTCATCGTCAGGCTCCTCCGTGCCGGAGGAGGGTGGCAGTTCTGGACCCGCAGGTTCGACGTGGGCTGCGGTGGTGGCTGGTGGGGCGGTCATGGACCGGGTGGTGGTGCAGGCCCATTCGGGCAGCCCTAGCATCCCCAGATGCTCTCGGCGCTCCACCTGGGCCCAGGGGGAGCTCTCCAGGTCGTTTCCCAGGAGGCAGTCCACTGGAGCGTCGTCGCGGACAGTTACTTTCAGTGTGCCAGACACTCCTCCCCACTCGAACGGGATCCGGGCCATCCGGCACATGCTTTCGGCGTTGTCCGCGGTCCGGACGGGGCATAGGACATGCGGCAGGATCTGTTCGGGGGTCACCAGGTGGCAGCGGACAGCGGTCACGCTGGCCCCAGTGTCACGGAGGGCTTCGGCCCGTTGCCCATTGATAGTGACCCACTGCTGGTACTTCTGGGTGTTGCTCGGGATGGGGGCTCGGGGCACCATTTCTCGGGTGCCCAGGCATACGAGTGACATGGCAGCCGGCTCCCACTCGGGGGATCCAACGTCGGGGTTTTCTTCCTCTTCTTCTCCTTCCCACAGGGCTGCGGCGGCTATTTGTCGGGGAGGGGGCCCAGCGGTTCCGTTACGCCGGTTCACGGGGCAGGCCGGGTCGCTCGCATAGTGGCCTGTCTGTTGGCAGCCGAAGCAGTTCACTTTAGGTCGGGGTCCAGGTCGGGTGATGGGGGTCCCCCTACGGACCAGAGTCGGGGACTTGTGGTTGGCGGCTTGGCCTCGTGGCGGGCTTCGGGGCGGCCCGGCCGGGAATTCTCGACTGCGGTTGGACCCCCCTCCTCCGCCTCGCTGGCGAGGTGGTCCCGTGGTACTCCGTTGGTAGTCCCCCACGGGGTTCCGGGGGACCCGGGTGTTGACCCATCGGTCGGCTTCGGCGGCGAGCTTCCGGGGCTCGGTCAGTCTGTTGTCAAGGAGGTGTTGCCTTAGTTCGACAAAGCAGTTGTTGGTGAGGTGCTCCCAGACAATGAGGTCGAACAGTTCGTTGTACGAGGTGACCTTGCTCCCTCTTATCCACCCTTCAAAGGCTCTGCTGAAGAAGTCCACGTACTCGACCCATGTGGTACCGGGGAGCTTCTTGCAGTCCCGGAAGCGCTGCCGGTACATCTCGGCGGATAGTCTGTAGCGGGTGAGTAGGGCCTCTTTCATGTGGTCGTTTGAGGTCATCACCGCGTCTGGGAGTTGCAGCAGGGTATCCCGGCCCTTGCTGAGGAACCTTCCCCATAGGCCGGCACCCCAATCCTTCCGGGGTACACGATGGGAGGTCATGGCTACCTCGTATGCTCAGAACCATTGCTGGATGTCGTCGTTTTTATAGTACTCCTTGACGATATCCTTGGGGATATGAACCTTTGGCTCGGTTAGTGGCGGAGCGTCTCTGGGCCCGGGGGTGCTTGTCTCCCCCGTTTTGGATTTCAGTTCGAGTTCTTTGAGGCCCCTCTCGTGCTCGAGGGTTAGCTGATTCTGTTCTAGTTCTTGATGCCGTTTTTTTTCTTCGATTTCTTCCTGCAGCCGTAGTTGCTCCAAGGCCAACTTTTTCTCCGCCAGCAGGAGTTCACCGTCCAGCCGGAGTCGTGCGAGTTCCAATTCGTGTGCCTGGACTCTCTCCCGTTCTCGCATTTCTTCGTGGGATAGGCCGGCTTCCGGAATGCTTCGTCCCCCATCTGCCGGGGTCATGGTCAGCGGCAGGTTTTCGTCTCGGGCCGAGGTCCCTTCGCCTTGGGGTGGAGTGGCCTCAGATTCTGCCCAGGCTTTCAGGGCTTTCTGAATTTCTTCCTTGGTGCCCAATCCTGTGGTTGGGATCCCTTTGTCCTTGCAGAATTGTTTCAGTTCTTTGTGGGTGTATTCCTCCAACCTTTCTTGCTGGAAGGTTGCGGTCGCAGTTGTTTCTTTGCTGCTCATGGTTCTCTTTCTGTTTTCGTCTGGTTTAGGCAGAGGGTGCGTTACTTGCCTGTACGATTGCGTCTGGCTCGGATCCCACCGCTGCCACCAAATGTTGGAGGGAGGACCACCGGGGAGTCAGGGGGACCACTCCAGGGCGCCTTCCTACCGCAAAGTTGTAGCCGAGCACCGCTGAGAAGCCTCCTAGGAGAGGTCCTTCTCCTGTGATCGTACTAGGCTCAGTAACACCACCACACAGGACTCCGTATCAGTTGCTTATCTTGGCACTTTATCAACAGTAGCACATTCGAAATATTTACAGGGGGATCGAGAGATCCAGCAAGAGTCTCAATGTCTTGGTAGGGATAGGGTAGCGGGACAGTCTCAGTACCAGCCTGGTACAGGGAAGTTCTGCGCCGGACCTTGCGTCAGGCCGAAGGTGGCTCCGGGGATCGGAGCGGCAGGTGCTGGTCTCAAAGTAGCTCGGACGTGGAGAGCCGCGACGGTGTCTGCAGGGCTCGGATGGTAGTTCCGCTTGGGTCGAGCCGCGACACAGTCAGCAGGGCTCCGATGGTAGTTCCGCTTCGGTCGAGCCGCGACGAGGTCAGCAGGGCTCTGATGGCAAGTTCAACAAGGTCGGGCGGCGACAGCGTCAGCAGGGCCCCAAAGGTTCGTGAAGGTCTTAAAGCACGGTGGAGCCGCGACGTAGTCAGCAGGGCTCAGAGCGTAGTTTCAGGATGAGTCTTTCTCCGTAGGGTCAGCCGCGATCCGATCAGCAGGGCTCTTGACTCCGGGATACAACTGCTGTCCTGTTGCGGGGTCGCCCCAGATATAGGTCTGGAGCCCTTTGATGTCCGGACCCTTGCGCTGGGGGGGGGCGGAGAGGCCGGGTTGGGAGCGGCCAGACGCCCAGCAGGAGAGGCGCCAGGCCCAGGAGAACTGGAGGGCGATCGCACCTAGGTGTGGGAGGACGGTTGGGGGTCACATCGATACTGCCCTCCGCCGGGAGTGGTGAAGTGTTCACGTGGTACCCCCTGGCCAGTTCTTGGTGCCTCGATGTCGGGGATGGGCTGGGGCCGCAGCCGGGTTGAGCGGGGTCACGTAGGCTGTTGCGCAGAGTCACGTACAATCCAAAATGGAGGAGCCCCGAGGTGCAGGGGACCTTGTGCGTCTTGGCGAGGGGGAACAGGACCACGCCACGAGGCCGGCTCCAACATATGGAAAACCATGAAATATGTTCTGGAATCAATTCACATGGTTGTCGAATTAAATTTGGCGCATGCCAAGAATGGATTTTCCAATTTGGTAGGCTGCGACGGGAGAATTTAGAAAAAAATAGAGGAGTGAAGTATTAAGAGGTGACTGAGTGGGCGAAGGGATATTCAATTCATCCTTTCATTCTAATTCACCCATAGCTATCATGATCAAGCTTTACTTTCTCCCACCCAGTCTTTCACCAAAATTTCTAATCCATTATCCACCCATTCAATAGCAACCCTTTCTTCAAACCATCCTTTCGCCCATCCATCCCTTTACCCACCAGCGCACCCTTTCACCCACCCACCCTTTCACTCATAAACCATTTCCTTTCTTTTAACCTTCCGTTCTTCAATGTCTCCCTCAAGCCATCAACGCTCATTATGTGAGATTTTGCTGAGTTGCAGATAGAGGAGGCCATAATATTAACTCAGCCACTGCTGTGGCTGGTAAAGCTGAGGGGGGGGTTCATTTCAGTCATTTCTGTTCATGACTAGTGATGCCATGGCAAGTGCAAGAAAGAATGTGACTTACTAGTGCCCGTCCCTGCTGCCGCTTCTCCCCCTCCAACTGACCCGTCTCCTCCTGCAGCGGCACTGGAGCCGGCATCACCAATGTACTGTGTGGCTAGAATAAAACATTACACATAATTTAGATGCCAGATACATCACCCCAAATACAACTACAATACAGCACTACAGTTAAGTTAGCACGTCTGTATCTTCCAAATATCACTCTGCGCATTTGATTGGTTGGTTCACAAAGTAGACAAATCAGCCGTGGAATCATGGTCAATGAAAGACATAGGGCCCGATTCACAGAACTAACTTAAGACAAAATCCTAAACTTACTACTTTTGGTATTCACAGAAGTTAGGATTTTGTTTTAAGTTTGTCTTAAGACAAACATAAGACAGACTTAAGACAGACTTAAGACAGACTTAAGACAGACTTAAGACAGACTTAAGACAGACTTAAGACAGACTTAAGTTAGGATTTTGTCTTAAGTTCGTCTTAAGTCTGTCTTAAGTCTGTCTTAAGTCTGTTTTAAGTCTGTCTTAAGTCTGTCTTAAGTCTGTCTTAAGTCTGTCTTAAGACTGTCTTAAGACTGTCTTAAGACTGTCTTAAGTTTGTCTTAAGACAAACTTAAGACAAAATCCTAACTTCTGTGAATACCAAAAGTAGTAAGTTTAGGATTTTGTCTTAAGTTAGTTCTGTGAATCGGCCCCATAGTGTCAGTTGGCAAATGCAATGCGAGTGGGACCTCATACTTTTTTTCCAGACTTGCTGCACTGTCATGGGAAACTGCTGGTATACTGTAACTATAAACAAGTCTGCAGCACACTATATTGGGGGGGGGGGGTGGGAACATGATGATGACCATGGCCACTCTCTCATGAACTTAGGTGTGTTAGAGCTTGACATAAGCAGGAAAAGGAAAACCTTCTCAACAAACATACACAGTGATTTTTATTTAAAATACTAGCTTACTTGGGCGTGCTATCTGAAACTTCACGATAGACAGCAACAACATTCCAATACCCTAGAAGTCCACAACAATCATAAAAGGACTTACACCAGTGCCACTGCCGAGGGCTCTGCTGAGTATCGTCGCCAGCTGACCAGCTTTTCCCGGACCTTCAGAATCGTCCCTCTTTGTGCCCTTGGGTGCTGATGAAAGAAATTATGAAGATAAAAACAAACAGATTAGTGATTCTGTTAATAATAATCTCCACAAAATGTTTTATGAAAGGCAAATGCAGTCGCTAAAACAGATCACCTATAGTACTACTAGTTTCGACTCTAGACTATTGACTGTTGTTAAATCCATATTCCAAATTTCCTTAACAAAAACTACATTTGGAACTAATGACTTGCAGTGAATGATCTTTGATTCTATCTATTCCCATTTCTCAAAACCCTTGATGAGACAACTCAGTCTCCCTTTTTTGCAATGCATAGATGCATACTTCACATCATCACTGTGAATTCAATTAAATAACCTGGAACTGTACGAGCTACATAAACAAAGTCACAGAGAGAACGTGCTACTCATTTATTCACTATAGTGACAGGAGAATAGTTTGCAATGGCTTCTAAATTAATCAGCCAAAGCGAGCACTAATGATGAGTACAATTAGGTAGCGCTCAGCACCTACCTAGCAGAAACTAGAAACTGGATCACACAGTAATATACCAGCGTAAACTAAACATAACTTACCTCTGAGTGTGAACAGCATGCTATACGGATTTTCTTTTTAGCATTGTAGAACACAAACACAACAAATTATTAATACTCACGGAGCCCCGGAATCTCAAAGCCTAGCAGGTCGAGCAGGTCCTGTTTGTGGTCCAGACTGTCTACCCAACAGTGGTTCAGCTGCTGGGCGCTGCACTGAACATGGCTGGTGGGTGGCACGCACGGGAGCACCATCCCCCAGCACCGCCAATGCTCCTGAAGAGTGTAGCCTCTATTGGGCCTGCCGCCTGCTGCCAGCATAGAGGGGAGGTGACGCTACACAAAAAAAACTAGTGCTGCCACCTCCTCCTCTCCAAAGATCATCCAGGGCTGCACACCTGGGTGGCGGCACCGCCCACACGGAAGTCGTCACTCTGCCATGGCGCTGAGTGGGGAAATTAGAAGAAGGAAAAGGAAGGGAAAGTAAAGAAGAAAGAAATAAGGAAAGATAGGGAAAAAAAAGTAAAAAAATCACAAAAACAGGGAAAAATCTACACAAAAACGTAAAATACACTAAGACATACTATTATAAAAAATGAAAATTAGAGCTTGAAAAGTAATAAAGGAGGAGGATTACAAAGATTAAGGACAGATTACAATTTATGCACAGAACCATAACAGAGAGCAGAAAAACAAGAAGGCCACGCCCATGCAGACCGTGTGGTGCTGTTCGTGCATGATTTAGGATGCAAGAACACATTTGAGAATCACGTAGTGCCGTTCACACGTGATTTTGGAGCGCACGGAGGCACTCTGCATTCCCAACGCAATGCAAACGGGTGCGTCGACAAACTCCTCCCGGAAGCAGAACTCTGCGTAATGCGGCAGATTTTTTTTTGACTTTGCGGAATTCCACGTAGTAGGACTCCGAGAACTCCACCCACCTCTAATATTTAAAAGGGGATTGCGCAACTGTAACTGCCCTTTTACTGACGTTCAATTGGCGCAATGCCCTTTACCATATGTGCAAAGTGCCATTAGACCACTTTTGGTGGCTTAATGCCACTTTGTACATAAGCTACCTTTTCATGCGTGCAATGGGCGTTGCTATGGGCTTTCTACCGCAACATCAGGCATTAGAATGGCGCAACAAGAAGAAATAATTTTATTTCTCCTCGTGTTTGCTTTTTCCAAGTGTGCTGTATTCTGCAACACACATAGAAAGAGCAAAATGCCATTAATGATTGTTTATGGGCAGGAAAGTTTTCCTTCCTTCATGTAAACAATCATTCCCTGAAATGCAGGCATCCTTGCACCATGGCGCAAGGGTGTCTGTGTTGGCGCTAGGCAGCTATTTTTAGTGGCAGCACTAGGGAAAACACAGGGCTCTGCGCTCCGTCATTTACTTGTACATATGCCCCCTAGTCTTAAGCGTCCATGCACACATTTGATGCATCACAAATGGAGGAGCTGACACTGGTGGAGGGGATGGGTGATGCTGTTTAGCGTGTACTCGGTGGGTGGGATGTCCCGGCTCCAAAATGTTAGGGCACTTAGGCATGGCTGTATCTCCTTTGATGCAACAATGGGAGGTGGGTGCATTACTTAATTGTCATTGTTGATGAAATGTTTTATAATGAAATGTTGGAGAAAGTTTGTATTTTTTTTTAAAGTTATGGGGCATATTATCAAGCATGTTATCGTGACTTTAGCACCCCTTTCCGGCGCTAAAGCGGCAAATTTTTTAATGGACTATCAACAAGGCCAGGCTAACATGCATTAGCGCATGTTAACCTGCGATAGCAGCCTATCTTGAAACGCAGCGATAAATATTGCTAATTATATGCATAGTTGGCGTTCCCTATATGAACTGCATTCAGAAAGTCGCTATCACAACTTCGCCGTATGAGCAACAAAGGCCCCGGACCCACGGTTATCGCTGGAATCTAACACCTATTTCAAACCTGACTTAACCATCCTGTGAATGGGAGGTGGATTGGATGGTTAAGTCCACACATGACTATCATCAAGCTGTTCATTATCGCCGCATGATTATCGCTGGAATGCCAACGTTAATGCAGCTTATTGCCGTCTATCACTGGTTTTGGCATCGCCTGTCAGCAAAGCGTTGCTAATACGCCGCTAACACGAGGATGTAAACCAGCGATAGACAGCGATGAGAGAACGCGCTAAGCGCGCATTGCGATAATTATCGCAATCTGTTGTTAATATGCCCCTCAGTGAGGCCTCGAAAAGAGAAGAATTTGCGGGACTGAATTTGTGTGCTTGTGTGAGTCCAAGGGGTGCTGAAGTGGGGGAAACGAAAGGAAGGACATGTGGTTGGAAAGAGATAAAAAACAGTGATGGAGAGGATGACAGGCTGAGGGAGTGGTTTCAGAAAGATGAGTGGATTAAAAGGACGCAAGTGACTAACGTGGAAAGAGGATTGCAGAGGAAAGCATTGTGAATGGAAGCATAGGAGTTGTTACTTATCTAATAGTGAAGAAAAATGAGTGCTGCTGAACATTGTTAAAGTCTGTAGGTCCAGCTTGTTTTAGGCACACGTACTTGTTGTGTGATGTACTTGGATGCACTAAAAGAAAACACAGAATCGCCTGTGATATTTGGCGGGCCATGGGGCAGGCATTCAGTCGCATGAATAAACACACTTCAGCAGCAGTTTCTTCATTTGGATGGCGGAGCGTCTCCCTCCCGCCCGCTGCAAGCCTCTCAGGAAAAATAAAATGGCAATGAAAATATTTCATTGCCATTTTATTTTTCCGACATGTGCACTCACCGCACTGCAGGAGCCAGCCTTCCCTGAGCCCAGAGAATGCGAAGTGTGTCCTCAGCTGTCTCTGACTGGCAACAGTCGGCAGGAGTTGTAGCTGGCTGGATGCTCCAAAGTGCGCATGTCAATTTGGCCGGCTGTCTTACGCCGCCTAAAGTGACATGCGCACTTTGAAGCTCTACACCAAGCTGTATTAGACAGCTGGGTGGAGACCAAGCACAGGCCTACAGGTCCTGGAGGAGCATCCAGCCACACTGCTCCATCCAATCCTGGTGATACTCTCACAGCAGGAGATCAGCGCCAGGATTGGTTAAGGGAGTTGGCTGGGCCCATCCTGGAGTGGAGAAAAAGATAGGGAGGAGCGAAGACGTGCAAGCCAGGTAAGTATTTTCATTTTTCTTTTCCTCCTTCCCTCTACTTCCATCCTTTCCCTCGTTTGAACATTTTCAAATTTTTAATGATCTGCTCTGCCCCTTGTCTGGCAGTGATCATTGTGCTTTTTCTCTGCACCCACGATTCTGGCTCGAAAGGCTACCAAAACTTGATGCCAGGGCACCGTTCTTTGATTAGCACCTTGTTGTCTACTTGAATGGGTGAGTCCCGAGCTCCCCATTTCTGACTACCTCACACATTTAAGACCTTCCTCCTGCTAAGAGTTTGCTGAACATCAATTTCCTCAGGCTCCCAGAAAGGATGTTGAGGAATGCTGTCATGCACGGCTCTCTTCATGCAGACACTGCTCGGGGTCACACCAATGGTGGTGCGTGGCGTCAGGCGATATTCTCGCAGGAAAGCGCAGATGGACCACTTTATTGGTATTCTCTCAAGATGTCAATTTGGATCACATAGTTCATTGTATGCATGAAGCGATCTACTTCTCCATTCGCTTGCGGCCAATGAGGTATTACTTTCTTCTGCTGTATTACTATTGACTGCAGATATTCTGCAAGGTCTTGGTTTTGGAAGTGGGATTCATTGTCTGTTATCAGCTCCTTGGAAAGCCATTCCAGTCGCCATGTCTACATGGAGCAAAACACTCCTTGCGACTACTGTCCCCAACAAGTCAATCAGAGTTCTTCCATTCATCAGATGTTCTTATAGATTCACAAACATTCTGAGGAGTTGGTGGTGGGGTAAGATTTTAAAGAGATTAGCAAGAATTTGTAGATTTACTATAACATAATGCTGGGAGATTTATCAACAACATATATCCTCATAATTTCAAAACTCTCTTTTTTACCTTATTGCAAACTTTCCTCATCCAAAATGACACACACCAGCCTCCCTTATATGAGCCCACTTCCAGATTAACCCAAACAGCAATTAGGAAACACCTTTTCTCCCATATCAGAGAACAGTTTCCCCTAATGCTGTTAGCAGAGATGAATGTCCGAAGGACACTGTGGATGAAAAAGTTTCTATAACTTGTTCCATTTGGCATATTCATTTAAAAATGTAGGCTGTTGCTGAAGTCATACATGATACCATATATTTATGGTCCTCCCAGATGGCGGAGTTCCAGCTAAGTGGTGAGTTTTTGAACAACAACATTCTTCTTAGCTTTCAAATTAGGTGTACTGTATTGTCGTTGAGGAAGTTAGCATGTCAGGTTTAATTGGAATGATTTTTTTTATTTTTTATAAAACCTTTATTTTTGTTTTCCGTAAAACAGCACTACAATAGGGACAGGAATTGACAGTGGGGGGAACACAGCTGGGGCAGATCTTCATCATCAAGCAGCACCACAAATCAGTACATGATTAATTATCAATTTTACCAGACGTTGGACAGCATAAACAGTAAAATAGGAATATCAGAATCTCAACAGGCATCCTCCTCGGTTGTACATCCACTAGCATCTGATTCAAGCTGATCGCTCAAGCGCCCCACAGGGTTCAGGAACACATAGCATAACTCTCCAAGACCTGAGGTCCTCTTCAAGTCTCTCATCCCTTTTACTAGCCTTAATGTGCATCTCCTCAGCCAAGGACCACTCATGCACATCCCTCAGCCAAGCATCCAGGGAGGGGGAGCGCGTCCCTATCCAGGCTATCGCCAGGACCAGAAAGAGTTGTAGTAATTTGTATTCCTCTTTGCGTTTCCTGGGTTTTGTGACAAGGCCAAGTAGACACTGTAGCGGGGACATCGACAGCCGAAAACCCGTGCCTCTTCTTATCATTTCCACAACCCGGGACCAGAAGCAGTGTATTTCAGGACAGTCCCGGCCAAATGTAAGAAGTCTGCCCTGTGGCACCACAACGGGGGCACATATTTGACTGCGTGGGGTCGATGCAGATCATACCCAGCGGAGTCATATATGTGCGATATAGGTAGTTAGAATTAATTAGCTTGAAGGGCGCGTTTCAGGACACTGTGTGTGTCAGTGTGTTTATAGCTTTCCACTTTGACTCCGACAGGGGGTCTGAAAGGTCGCCGGCCTATGCCGAGCGAGCCCTGGGGGGGGGGACTCACTACGTCTCATCTCGTAGCACTATAAAGAAGGGAGATAAGCCGATGGCCAGAGCTGCAACTAAGCATTGCGTCCAGTGTTTGCTCTGTTGGCGGGATGTTAGGGTATGTGAGCAGTGGGCAGCTATCTTGTGGCTCTCCTTTGCCGACAAAGGTAGAGACAAGCTTCTCACTGTAAAGAAGAGGATGCAGATAATTACAAAGTCTTGAAAAGTGCTCTCATTGATGGGTTTGGCTTAACCATTGAACAATTCAGGATTAAGTTCAGAGACACCCAGAAGGCACAGACTGGGTTGACTTTGTAGATTTTGCTACTAAGGCTCTGGAAGGCTGGTTACTTGGCAGTAAAGTGTGTGATTTTAAAGGATTGTACAATTTAATTATGAGGGAGCAGATCCTTAATAATTATAAAAATCAGTTGTTGCATTAGTACCTGGTGGACTCCGATCTGACCTCTCCCGAAGAACTGGGACAGAAGGCAGGCAAATGAGTCAGAACCAGGGTGAGGCAGAAAGTCAAGAACCAAGGTGGTGACTCTAAGAAGCAAGATTCTAAAACCTCAGATAAGGGTGGGGAGAAGGGTAAAGACGAGAGGTCTTCTCACAGGCCCCAAAAGTCTTCAACTGGGGGGGAGTCACAATCAAACAAGGGTAAAGGCAAGAAAAAACCATGGTGTCATATCTGTAAACAGAAGACCCATTGGACAAATGATTGTTCAAAGTCCAAGGAATCTACTCCAGCCACCACTGCCCTAAGGCAACTGTTCCCCCTAGTTCAGTTCAAAGTGGTGGTACACAGAATATGGGTGTAGTAGGGGTGTAGTAGGGTTGACCCTGGGATCTGAGATGGATTCTGGCCTAGTCAGAATTCCAACTCAGGCTGTGCTAGTCTGTGATGAAGGCATGGATATTGCCTCCTTATTTGTTAGTCCCCGTAATCTGGGCAAATACAGACAGCAGCCTTTGATCAATGGTAAGGAGGCCATGGCATACAGGGACACAGGTGCAAGTGTCAGAATGGTGACAAAAGATTGTGTGGCCCCTGAACAGATCATACTTGATGAGATGTACCAAGTGATCAATGCAAGCAATGTCAGGACAGACCATTCTTTGGCAGTTGTGAATTTCACCTGGGGAGGGGTAAGTGGCCCTAAGAAGGTTGTGGTAAGTGCAGACCTATCTGTTGAATGCTTATTGGGCAATGATTTGGAGACTTCCGCATGGGCTGAAGTGGAACTCAGGACACATGCAGAAATGTTGGGCATCCCTGCAGATGTGTTTGCTATGACTAGGTCAAAGGCAAAAATGTCTTCCACTGAACAGGCCTTGGATCCTGGAATAATGGACCAGGTGCCTTCCAAGAGCAGGAGCAGTAGGGGTAAGGCAGTGTCTTTCCCCCTGCCTCAGAATGCAGATCAGTCTCCTGAGGGAGATGATCTTGAGCCTGAATAGGAACTGTCCCAGAGGAGCTTGAACCTGATCAGGTTGAGTTCTTGGTGACAGGGGGCCCTTCCAGGGCAGATCTGAGCCAGGGGCAGCTGAGCTGCCCCACTCTTGAACCACTCAGACAGAATGGGGCTGCTGGGATTGCCAGTGGGTCCCATAGGATCTACTACCAGGAGGTTAGTTATACCTCTGAAGTTAGGGGCTTCCTATTGACACTGGTACATGACATCCCATTAGCAGGACACTTGGGCCAAAACAAGTCCTGTGGCAGACTTGTTCCTCACTTTCATTGGTCACATATGTCAGAGGACACAAAGGAGTTTTGTCGCTCCTGTATCACCTGTCAAGCCAGTGGTAAGGCAGGTGGTGCTACAAAGGCCCCCCTGATACCACTACCTGTGGTGGAGGTTCCCTTTGAGAGGGTTGAGATTGACATTGTTGGTCCCATGGATCCTCAAACTGCATCTGGGCACAGATTTATACTAGTGGTGGTGGACCATGCCACTAGGTATCCAGAAGCCATTCCACTTAGGACTACCACAGCTCATTTTGTGGCTAGAGCCCTCCTGTGAATCTTTCCAGGGTGGGTTTTCCTAAGGAGGTGCTATCAGACAGAGATGCAAACTTTATGTCTGGTTACTTGACTGGTATGTGGAAGGAGTGTGGAGTAAATTACAAATATACCATCCCTTATCACCCTCAATGCAATGGGTTAGTTGAAAGGTTCAACAAAACCCTCAAGGGCATGATTAAAGGTCTCCCTGAAAAGCTCAGGCGTAGATGGAAAATACTTTTGCCTTGCCTTCTCTTTGCCTACAGAGAGGTTACTCAGAAGGAGGTTGGTTACAGCCCTTCTAAACTTCTGTTTGGACATCCAGTTAGGGGTCCTTTATGTCTAGTGAAGGAGGGATGGGAGTTATCTCTCAAACCAACAGGATATTGTGGACTATGTACTTGGTCTCCGCTCCAGGATGGCTGAGTACGTGAAGAAGCCATCCAAAAACCTTGAGGCTAGCCAGGAATTGCAAAAGGCCTGGCATGACCAAAAGGCTGTTGTGACTGTTTATCAGCCAGGACAGAAAGTATGGGTGTTGGAGCCTGTTGCCCCAGCCGCCCTCCAAGACAAGTGGAGGGGACCCCATACTATCCTTGAGCAGAAGGGAGAGGTTACCTACCTGGTGGACCTTGGAACTCCCTGGAGCCCCCATAGGGTGCTCCATGTGAACAGGCTCAAACCATATGTGGACAGGGCATACATGGGCTTGCTCATGGCTACTGATGAGGGACAGAAGAATGAGAGTGATCCACTCCCTGACCTGCTCTCACAGAACCCTGATGATGGTTCAGTGGATGGTGTAGCCTTGGCAGGCAGCCTTACTGACCAGCAACAAACTAATTGCAGGAAGGTCCTCAATCAGTACAGACATATCTTCTCACTGACTCCAAGTCAGACTACCTGGTGCACCAATGAAGTGGACACAGGTGACTGTCTGCCTGTTAAAAATAAGATTTACAGGTAACCTGACCATGTCAGGGACTGCATCAGGACTGAAGTCCAGAAAATGTTGGATATTGGAGTAATTGAGCCCTCAGCTAGCCCTTGGGCTAGTCCAGTAGTCTTGGTACCCTACACCTCACACCCAGAATTGCAAGAGAGAGATGAGGCTCTGTGTTGACTACAGGGGTCTCAATGCAGTCACTAGGACTGATGCCCATCTAATACCCAGGGCAGATGAACTTATAGATACTTTGGCCTCAGTCAAGTTTCTAAATACATTTGACCTGACAGCTGGCTACTGGCAAATCAGATTAGCTGAGGATGATAAGCCAAAGACAGCATTCTCAACCCTAGTAGGCACTACCAATTTGTGGTGATGCCCTTTGGTTTGAAGAACGCACCTGCCACTTTTCAAAGGTTGGTGAACAAAGTCCTTACAGACCTGGAAGCCTAAATTGCAGCTTATCTAGAGACTTGAGCCGGGAGTCGGTGGCAGTGCTACAAGAAGACTAATCAGCTCGTGGTGGAAGACTGACCTTTTGCACGGGGAAACAGCGTTTTGAGGACTGCGAGGCCCAGCAGCCCTCTGCTTCCTGCTGCTGCTGCCTGCCTCTTCCTCCGGACCCGCCCCTGGACACCTGGTCATTGCTTTAAAGCTCGCGGCCCCCGCTTCGCGGGAGCCGCTCGTGGTGGAAGACTGACCTTTTGCACGGGGAAACAGCGTTTTGAGGACTGCGAGGCCCAGCAGCCCTCTGCTTCCTGCTGCTGCTGCCTGCCTCTTCCTCCGGACCCGCCCCTTGACGTCACAATATTTTCCAGCACACACTGATCCGCAGCGCGGATCGCAGCGCGGGCGAAGCCCGGGACAAGGGCGGGCCCTCTTAGGCCCTCAGAGACCGAGTGAGGCCGGGCTGGGCCCGGCTATTGATCAGTTGGTTAAGGTACCACTTGTATTTGTGTGCGCTTATTGCGTAACTACCAAAAAGGCTATTATGGCTGATACCCCTAGTAGTACCAACGAGGAGAAGACGAAAGTCATGCTAGCTGGCCCTCTGGACACTTATTTTAAAAAGGCGCTAAGAGTGGATGATTTAGTTAATTGTTTGGACAAAAGGAGATCAGAGCGTCGTCGCTCAATAGAAAGCTTGAAGCTTAGGTCTTCTGATAATTTGTTGCTGCAGGTTCCTTCCCGGTCAAGGGATAGTGGTGGTGCTGTGGTTGATTCTCCTACACCACCGCGCGATCTCTGTTTGCAAAAGGAATCTGCTCTTATTTCAGCTTCATCACCCTTAGAGTTGCCCTTACAAGAGAAACTTGTTAGCGTTCATCCCGACCCCCCTACAGATGTAACTAGAAGTGTGCAAGCACTTGGTAAACAGGTTAAGAAGGTCACTAAGCCATTCAAAGTGGCTAAGTCATTTGGGCCTCCCCCCATTAAAAGAAGATGCAAGAAAGGGGGAGTCTCAGTTAAACCTAAGTACAACTGTTCTGAGTTTGGGAAGCACGAACTGAAAGGTTTAAACTTATCTAAAGGGCCAGGAGTCGAACCAACAACTACTCCTAACCCTGCTCCTCCATTGACTCCTGATGTTTTAGAACCTGATTTGCCTTCCTTAAATCCAGGCTTTACCCCTGTCGTCCCTTTGTTATCTCCCTCCCCCCCTCCCTCTCCTTCGGTTGTTCGCCAGGATGCCCTGGTCCAGGTGATTAAGTCTCTTATTTCACCGCTAATTGAAGGTTTATTAAGAGTGGAGAAAAAACTCATGGACCTGGAAGCGATAATAAGCATAAAAACCATTCCAACAACAGGGCAGGGGAAGGCGGGTTTCGATAGTGTTACCGAAGTTATAGCGGCGGAACCTATTCGCCTCAATCACCTCCCCACTCTACCCCAGGTTACGGGTGAGCCGTCTAATTTGTTGGCGGTATCTCAGTCTGTGCCTGTGTCTGTCCCGATGTACAAACGAGACGATAAGGAGGGTGGGGGGATTAATCTTGTCCCAATCACTCTGCGGGATAGCAGGGAAGGCCCTAGTAATGGTTTGCTTGCCCCCAAGTACGTGCCACAAGTTGATCTGCCCCCCGAATCTGTACCCCTGGTGGTTGTTCTGACGGGGGTTCCGCCTTTACCAGTTGATAAAAGAGAAGGGTTCAGTGAGTTAAAAAACAAAACCATGTTCTGGCTCAATAGTTATAGACCTATCGAGGAGAAATTTAATGGTGAGATTTTACATGTGAGACGTCTCCCTTGGGTGGGCGGTACGACGAAAAACATTGCGGGTGACATCGTGGTAGTAAATTTCAGAGACCCTCGTGTAGTTAAGTATATTTTGGAGTGGCCTCTTGAAATAGGTAGTATTGGCATTGTTCCCCGTGCACTAACCTATTTTTACCCTAGATCATCGGTGTTTCCCCCTTCTGTCCCATCTAAGCATCCCTCCCTATTGCCCATTCCACCAGACACATATAGGCCGAACTACTTATCGGGCCCTTCAAACACCCAACAAATCACTGATCCTTTTGGGTGGCATCACATCCCTCCTAGTTTTAATAGGATCTCTAACAGAGGAGGTGTGAGAGTGAAGCCTTCTAACCCTTTAGTGTTGTCAAACAGGTTTGAAACCTTCTCTAGTCTGGCTGAATGTGATTGAAGATTAAAGCCCCATTGGGGCGGTGGGTGTCCAATAGGATTATCTTGCCTTAAGAACGTTGTTTGTGAGAGGAGTATGGAAGCCCACGGAGCTGTTCCTGTTTCTACAGGACTTACAATTATAAGTGGATTTGCTAGTGGTGGGAACGTATCCACCCCTCTCTCTACCCCCTTGGTTAACAGTACTGTAATCCCCTTGACGATAGACCACCTAGTCCAACCAGAACCCATAGGTATTCAAACCATGCTGGTCATGGATAGGCCTGCAGTATCCCCGTCAGATTTAAAATTGAAAGATAACGAAGGCCTACACCTAGTTTCTTGGAATGTGGCGGGTCTACAAAGAAAGTTGGTGTTGCCTGAATGGAATGTTTTCATCGAGCAATTCGATGTATGTATATTTCAGGAAACATGGAGTGTCCATCCTTTATACAAATCGGGTTACACCACTTTTTTCATACCAGCTCTGAGTAAGGGCAGGGGTAGACCAGCTGGGGGGTTGCATGTATGGATCAAGATCGCTCTGAACCTTAAAATAACCACCCATGTCTCAGGATGTTGTGATATCCAACATATCTCTTTTGAGGGGGGAACTAGTAGGATTGACCTATTTAATGTCTATGCAAGAGGTACCATAGGGGACATAAATTCAAGTACCTTATCCATTTTAGATCAGGCATTAGCAACTTGCCCCCCCACCTCTAAAATTATAGTGGGAGGGGATTTTAATTGTACATTCGAACCACTAGATGGTGACGATCCCTTGGGTATAGAGGAAGTGGATTCCAGATGGGGTATCCCGACGCTGTCTCTGCCCACAATCAAGAAATGGTCACCAAGGGTTATACAGATTAATTCCCTCATTGTAGAACATAACCTCAGGGCTCT
This sequence comes from Triturus cristatus, assembly GCF_964204655.1. Taxonomy (NCBI): domain Eukaryota; kingdom Metazoa; phylum Chordata; class Amphibia; order Caudata; family Salamandridae; genus Triturus; species Triturus cristatus. Next base: position 1,203,990,441 of record NC_140584.1, read on the forward strand.
TAATGGTAGGACCCCTTCTGACCCTGACGGGGCAATGACCTTTAATAGGTTAAGTAGCCCGTCAAGAATCGATTACATCTTATTAGACGTGGAACTATGGTGTGATCTAGTAGATATGGTGGTGACTCCTTCACAGGATAGTGACCATAACCCCCATGCATGTCGATAAGATGGGGGAGGCGGAACACCATAGAGAGGATATCGCACCCGAAGTCTACTAAGGAGGTGATACCTTTCCAAGGGAATCGAAGACTCAAGTGGGAGAAGGTTCAGTCGCAGACTCATAATTTGATAAAAATCAGGACGTTTGTTGAAGATCTGAGTATAGAAATGGGAGTGTTTGATCCGGACCTAGCGCCTGCACAGGGCATACTTTTTTCCCAGGCGTATAATAGTTTAACGGAGAAACTTGGGGAATTCTTTCTCCTAAAAGGTAATAATAAGGTCAAGAGTGGTGGCAGGGTTAACAAAAAAACTATATCGAATAGTCCCTGGTACACGGCGAACTGTAAAACTTCAAGAAATGAGATCAGAATTGCCTTGCGTGAAAAGAACCAACTCCGGGTTAGTATAGCCAGGAAAGATTACGCTAGGGCCTTGGAGCAAGCAAAACGTGTATGGGAAGAAAAACACTGGCAAGACCTCAAGACAGCTTCCATAGGAAAGAATTCCTCGCTGTTTTGGGACCTGATCAACAAAGCCAGGTTGAACAGCTCTCGCCCTCTAGATAACCATATAACAGGTCAGCAATGGCACTCCCATTTTTCTTCAATTTATGGTGGGCCAGAAAATTCCAATATCCCTATTGGTTCTGCCCCTAGTATTCACCCCAAGCTCCCGGTCAGGGAACCCTTTTCGACAGTTGAGGTGTTGTTAGCTATTAGTCACCTTACCCCTAAGAAAGCAGCAGGCCCAGATGGGATACCTGGTGATCTCCTCATGGAGGCCCCTGAGTTATGGGCTAACCTCATCGCAAAAATAATGAATCTCATCTCCCATGGCTACCCAGTCCCAGCTTCGTGGAAGGGAGCGGAGGTAATCACTGTCTTTAAGAAGGGTGACAGAGATGACCCTGCCAACTATAGACCAATCAGTTTGATTGACGTGCTACAGAAGGTGGTTGGCAGGGTAATTATATCTAGGGTCGGCACCTGGATGGAAGAATTGCATGTGTTGTCACACCTCCAAGCAGGGTTCAGGCAAAAGGTGGGCACGATGGACCAGGTCTTTCGCTTTTCCGCGATCTATTGGAAGTCGGTTACCATCAATAAAGGTAGTTTATACCTGGCTTTCATAGATCTTCGGATGGCCTTTGACCTGGTACCACGTGAGAGGCTGTGGGAGGTTTTGAAGAATATGGGATTTCCTGGCCCCCTCCTAAGTTTAATTGTGCATCTTCATGAAGGGAATTATGCCAGGATCAGGTGGGGTACCCAAGGGGAACTAACCGAAAAGATCCCCGTGAAGAGGGGTGTACGGCAGGGATGTGTCATGGCTCCCACTCTGTTCTCTCTTTTTGTGAATGGAGTGGTGGATTATTTAAGAGAAGAACCGGCTGATGCCCCATCCCTGGCAGGAGTTAAAATCCCCACACTCCTCTTCGCCGATGACACTATTTTAATTTCTAAGTCGCCGTCTGGCTTACAAAAGCTCCTGAACCGATTTAGCGCATTTTGCCTTGATAGAGGTCTTACAATCAATACTCTAAAAACTAAGCTCATGGCTCTAGCACCTTCACCTAGATTTAGAAATAATCTCTTACTTAATGGAGAGCCCTTGGAGCAGGTAGAATCATATGATTATCTGGGCATCAGGGTTAATAGTCGCATGAGCTGGAAGGATCACCTGGCTAAAATGGTGTTAAATTATAAAAGAACATCTGGGGCGGTTATGAGTGAATATCGTAAATCCAAAAGCAAGCCCCTCTCACCGCTCCTAACAATTTACGAAGGCCAAGTTCTCCCGTCCGCTTTATATGGCTCAGAACTGTGGGGGTTTGAAAATACTGTAGAGCTGGACAGGGCTGAAAACAAGTTTCTGAGAGACGCAGTAGCCCTCCCAGTCTCCACTCCCCTATTTCCTCTAAGGGCTGACATGGGCAGGCGCCCCCTTAAGGATATAGTGCGCTTACGCCCATTACTTTTCTGGGTTCGTCTGCGCAGGACAAGGGAGCTCCTGGATTATGCTGCCGCCCTAGATGAATTAATCCAGCTAAACACCAATAATAGGGTTAAGTGGCTGAGCAACTTGAAGCGGCTGGTGGTGCTCCTGGGTTTGAGCGACTCATGGGCAAACCAATCACCTCCGCCTAAGATGGTGATTAAAAAGCTCTACTGGAATCTAGTTCAGCAGGAAACACTTTCTAGTAGTTCTGTGGGCTCACTTACTGAGCGCTTTTTGTCCTTTAAGTGGTCATGGCGCTTCGAACCCTTTTTGGATTACATCGAGCAGCCCCTAGATCGATCTCTTTACCTGAAGGTTAGACTCGGGATCCTCCCAGTAAATGCTTATATCTCGGGGTGGAAAAATAATGTCGGCAAAAGGAGCTCATGCCCTGGCTGTGCAGCCCCTACTGAGTCAGTGGCACATTTCTTTTTTGCTTGCCCGGCATATAGAGTTGCTAGGAGGATCTGGCTAAAACCACTATGTAAGAATATGGGTGTTAGATGCCATGCATCGGCTTTGCGGATACTTACCACCGATACCTCTTCAATTACTATGGTTTGTGGAGTTGCAAAATTTTTGGGCTCTGCTTGGCGCTCCCGCATGAGGTGTTACAAAACCCATTCTGAATCATTTATTAGTTCTGAAGCACTTGTTAGTTAAGAGTACTTGGTTAGGATGCTCATCATCCTGTCTTGTGACTGTACTTATTTTTAGTGGTCTAATGCCAACTGTGTTTTATGAACCCTTGTTTTGAAATTTTTTAATTGTATTATGTTACTAATTGCTCTTTTATGATGAATTTCATCGAATAAAGAATTTGATATTGCTGTCTTTAGCTCCCCCTGGGAGGATCACCTGGTCCACCTGAGAAATTTTTTGGAGGCCCTGCAAAAAGCAGGCCTCACTATCACGGCCACCAAGTTCCAGATAGGGCAGAGTCAGGTTGTGGAGGTCAGGTTCAACCATTGCAGAGCAAAATCCAGACCATCATGGCTCCAACTACTCAGACTCAGGTTAGAGCTTTCTTGGGCCTGACTGGGTACTACAGGAGGTTTGTCAAAGGTTATGGATCCATAGTGACCCCTTTGAATGACTTAACTTCCAAGAAAATGCCTAAGAAAGTTCAGTGGACAGTTAGCTGTCGAAAGGCATTTGATGACCTGAAGCAGGCCATGTGCACTGCTCCCATTCTGCAAAGTTCTGACTATTCCAAACAATTCCTTGTTCTAACTGATGCATCTGAGTTGGGGGTAGGGGCTGTGTTATCACAACTGAATGAAGAGGATCAGGATCAGCCAGTAGTTTTTATTAGCAGAAGGCTGGCCCCCAGAGAGAAACGTTGGTCAGCTATTGAGAGGGAAGCCTTTGCTGTGGTTTGGGCTCTGAAGAAGCTGAGGCCATACTTGTTTGGCACTCACTTCATTGTTCAGACAGACCATAAGCCCCTCTTATGGCTAAAAGAGATGAAGGGTGAAAACCCCAAACTTTTCAGGTGGTCCATTTCCCTACAGGGGATGGACTATACAGTGGAACATAGACCTGGGAGTAACCATGCCAATGCAGATGGACTCTCCAGATAATTCCACTTTGAACATGAAGACTCAACTGGTCAAGGTTAGTTTAATGTCCTTACGTTTTAGGGAGGGGGTTGTGTAGGATCCGCCCCTTATGGTTACCCCCACTTTTTGCTGATGCATCACTGTTTTCGACTTAGACTAACTGAGATCCTGCTATCCAGGACCCCAATCTATCTGCTTTCTCCTCTAAATTGATTGCATGTACTTTAGGTACACTCCAGATTGGATACTGGGGTACCCTTATCAGTCCCTAGTATATGGTACACTATGTACCAAGGGCATAGGTATCACAGAGGCCTCCCAGGGGCTGCAACATGTATTGTGCCACCCCTGAGAGACCATTCAAACTGACACAACAGGTATGCTACTGCAGCCTGTGCAAGGTGGTGCATGCACCCCATACTTAGATATAGGTTCACTATATCTATTCTAAATCACTACACATATAAACCTATCAGTCACCCCTATGGCAGGCCTTATCAATCCGGAAGGCAGGGTGCTGGGTTTTATGTGAGAGAGTGCTCTTGCATGAGCAGAGCCCCTCTGCAGCCTTCAGAACCTATTTTCCAGGGTTGCCTGTGATGCAGCCAACCATATATATTTAAGTGCATTATAACCTCGCAGGAAATGCTAACTTTAAAATGGCTGCTTAGAAACATGTTTTGTTTGGTGTCAAACACCTTGGAATCATACCTCCACACCAGTAACTGGTGTGGGAGGTATGATTCCACCCTTCTAGAGGGACTTATGTGGAAGACGGTACACCCAGTACCTTTTTTTCTTTACATGGGCATCACAAAATTGATGCTGCCAGCCACAGACACGAGTCTGCCCTCCTGCTGCTGATCTGAGCTCGAGCAGGGGACGGCTTGACAATAGGTTTCCTGTCACAGGGAGGTGTGACCACCTCCCAGACAGTATTTAGTGTATTGGGGCTGGGTGGGTGCACTCTGAGAATGTTTGAAGTCTGCACTGGGGGCACATTTGGTTTCCCTGTGCATAGTCCAGTTCAAACCGGTTGCAGGAGCCATTTGCTCCTGCTCTGGCGCGAAACTGGACAAAGGACGTGGGTGTAGCCACCCCTCTGTCCTGACACTCCCAAAGGTGGGTCCGCAGGGTTTGTCCCACTCCTTCCTTGGGTATAAAGTAGGAACCCTGACTACAGGACTTTAGATTACCTGGACTAAACTCTGCTACAGAAACCAAGTACTTCGACGGTCTACACTTTTCTGGACGACAGAAGAATCTCCCTTGGAGTAAAGGAGTTACTTCCCTGCAGCAGCAGGCACCTTAAAACATCTGACCGGGTTGCATCTCCCAAGCTCCTGAGGACTCTGAAGATTTCTGCAACACAGGAGGTGGGTTCCCTAGGTCTCTGAGGTTGATCTGCTCTCTCAGCAATTCTGAGACCAGTATCCCTCATGGGGACCGTGCAACCCGAACCCCTGTGCACTATGTACTTTTGCAGCAGCATATGATTTTTGGCGATTCCTGAGGCTGTGCTTTGGGCTACATGTAGTCCTGACCCCGAGCAGTATTTCCACTGAAGATTTCCGACCTACATTCATGAGTGTTCCGTGGGCTGGTATTTCGTGATTCAGCTTGAGGTCCCTTCGCCATCCCTGGTCCATTGGCCTGTGGGTCCCTGTGAAGGTAACTTTGACTTCCCTTGGGCGTTCTTGGTTGCTCCAGATGTGCCCTGACTCTCCATAGCTTGGAGAGTCCCCAGGACCTTGCTGGTCCTCACCGAAGCTTATTTCCTCTGCCCACGTGGGTTGCAGTTGTCAAGACTTGTTGGTGTTCGATCCGGACACTGACCCCCCAGCACTCAACATGCTTCATGGGACAGCTAACCTCCAGACTTTGGTCATTGTTGATGTCTCCTGGTTCCCGTGGCTGCAGAGTCAAGCATCCAATTTTCTCACCTGAAGCACACGACATCGGTGGGCATTCGTCTAGCGTGCCCCTGGTCACTCTGAAGTGACCCAGACTCTGTCCCCTCTGCTTTCAGGTTCTTTTCACCCCGGATCCAGGCTTGGATTCCACCGGACACTTTTCACCTTCCCGACAGCAGCACTTCTTTGCATCATGCCATTGAAAACGACGAGGGTTTCCGACACCACTTGACCCCTATGCACCCAGCCCCTCTGATATAGGTAACACGGGTACCTCGGTGCTCACAAGGGTGCTGGCCTTAGAACCTTCTATGTTCCAAAGGGTTTGCTTGAAGTCCTCTCTGAAGTGTCCTTAAACTGTAATTTTCCAACCGCGACTTTCCCATAGGGTTGTACGGAACTGGTGCCTGTGTTCACACACTGCACCCGTCCTCCGTGGGTCCCCTGTGTCACTACTTTGGGTGGTTCCTTGAGGTCCCAGCGATTCTACGTGCTCTAGGCACTGTGTCTAGTTAAGTCGTGGTTGTTATACCACTTTCTTATTATATGGTTCGGTCTCCCCCTGGAGCCCGCTGTGTATTGTGCTATTTACTGTCGTTCTAGTGATTTAATATTGTGTGCTTTGTGCTCTAATCTCATAAAGAGGTTAGTAGAGAGTGTTTAATTATAAATACATATATTGTATATATCTCTTGTGTGGTTCTCCTTTCATTTGGTCATTCAGGAGGTTCTGATCTGGTAAAACAAGCTGCTTTACATTCCATCGAGACTTAGCCTGAAGGCTGCTCTCCACAGCTACCACTAGGATAGCTTTCTATAAAGGTTGTCCTTAACCTAATCATCAATAAGGGTTGTTTGGCCTGGTACAAGGTGCCCACTTTAATTAGTTGAGAGCATATACCAGGCCAACTTCTCCCAGGCAGCGCCTCCCACCTCGCCACAAGGCCAACGCTGACGCCTTGAGCGGTGTTGCCTGCGTTACTGTGCGCCTGCTGCATCCCGGGCCGCTGGTCCCTGAACCCGTCTTGCCCGTCTCTGTGAAGCCAGGCCTCACTGCTCACCTGCCGACACTGGTGTGTGTCAAAGAGGGCCCACCACGTGCCGGCGCAAGCTCCAGGCCCGAGGCCCGCGACCTTGGTAGCCTCCTCCGACCATCATGGGCCTCCGTGACACAGGCCCGCTGTACTCCTTTCTCATTGACGTACTCTACCGCTGCCTCCGGCCTACACTACGGTCAAGTAGGTCACACATTTGGAACTGAGTCTTGATTTCTCAATGGCAGAGTTCATATCATTGCATGCAAGGAGAGTTGTAAGAGGAATACGCGTTTGGGTCTGGAGGAAAAAAGGATCATCGTTACGGAGGTGATCGAACACTGCCAACAACTGTTCTGGTGTCACTAACTCTGTGCATCGCGAGCCAATGACACATGGCTGTGGGCCCCTGCTGACCGCTGCCTTGGGCCTACACTGCGGTTGAGTAGGTCACACATTGGGAACTCAGGCTGCATTCCCTTTCAGCTCCGGTACCATTAAGTCTGTTCCCCGACATCCATTGACACTCTCTGGTTGAACTTTGGTGGCGACTGAGTCTGTGGACTGTGGGTTGTCTTCATCATCATGTCGGTGATACTGACTTTGTGGCAAAAACGAGGCTGTAGCATTCCACTCCTCTATTTGCCTCTTACTGCCGGCTTCTGCCCTCTGCATCATGCCCTGGAGGACACCTTCCACTGTCCCCCGCAACCCTCTGCTACATTCACCTTCGACATCGGCATCGACGAGGACCCGCTCAGCTCGCGTGGCCCTATCTCAGTGCACCGCAAGTCACTGTCCCATGGCGGTGTGCCTGTGCAAGTTGTTGCCAGCACCAACGACTCCATGAAGGCTGGCTTACACCCACCCCACACACATCCAGCACAGGCATCACTGTACATGTGACCCTGGCAATAAAGGTGTCGAGCGCATGTGCCCGTAGCCAGTTCAACAAACTATCTGAGTGTGTTCATGTGCTCATGATGTATGCATTAAGGCCCCAGGCCCTACAACATTACATTGTGCCGTGTACAGCGGACGCAGCCATGTCACCGCAGGCAGCGGGTGAGACCTTGCACATGTAGCTTTGTCATCCTCCACTCAATACGTAAGAGGAGTGAACTGGGCCGGGGTACGCCAGTCCAGCGTGGGGGTGTGAATGATTATTCCGTGGCTCTGGGTGTGGTTCAGTACTGGAAACGTGCATAGGCATTTGTCTCTGTCACAGTGTGGGTCTCCGTTGGGGAGTGTAGGTTGGCCCTGATGGGACTTAAACACCCACATATGTGATCTAGTTTGGCTTCCATGAGGTAGAACCCCACCTGTTTGACCACCCCCTTCTGGAAGTCTGACACCTGGCCTTGGAATGCGATGGGTGCTTCGGTGAGCAGCTGGGAGCCAGCCGTGGTGGTGGGTGCATCCAACTGTGTGGTCTATGCAGGGGGTGGGGTATCCTCGATGCAGCTGGGCTGCCCTGCTCCTGGAGGTCGAATGCCTAAGATGTCCATGAACTGTTGTAGGGCGTCGGTGTCGAAAGTGTGGAGGTCCTCTTCAGCATCACTGTAGAGTTGTCTGGCCTGCTCTGCTGGAGGTGTTGTTTGTCCCTCTGCAATATGAAGGGGAAATTCTTGTTGACATTGTGTTGGCACGTATGTTGACTGTAGGAGAGTAGGCTCTGCACTTATGTTGCCCCCACTTTTTTTCTGATGTATACACTGGTTTCTGGCTATAGTCAGGCTGGGTCCCTGCTAATCAGGGCTCCAGTCTCTCTGTTCTCTCTAAACGACTTGGTGTGCATATTAAATGCACTAGTGATTGGATACTGTGGTACCTTATGAGCCCCTAGTATATGGTACCTTAGGTACCTAGGGCATAGGCACTTCTCAGGCCTACCAGGGGCTGCAGCATGTATTATGCCACCCCTGGGAAGTGTTCACAATCTGACACCACAGGCCTGCTACTGCAGCCTGTGTGAGGTAGTGTTAGCACTCATCACTGAGATATAGGTTTCTATATCTCACCATACACACACATATAAACCTATCAGCCACCCCTATGGTAGGCCCTATCAATCATGAGGCCAGGGTGCTTGGTTTACAATGTGAGGGGGTGCCTCTGCATGAGCAAGGCCCCTCTGCAGCTACCAGAGTCTATTCTCTATGGCTGTTTGTGGATGCGGTTAAACCATATACTCTTAAGTGCATTAAAATGCTAACTTTGGAATGACTGCATCAAAACATGTCGTGTTTGGTGTCAAACAACTTGGAATCATACCCCCACATCAGTCCATGATGTGGGAGCATGATCCCACCCTTCTAGAGGGGACGACATGTAAAACAATAGAAATCCTATAGAGCCCTGGCATCATAAAATGGATGCCACCAGCACAGACACTGGGCTGCCCTCCTGCTGCTGACTGAGACTCGCAGTGGAGGAAGCCCAACAAAAGGCATCCTGTCACAGGGAGGTGTCACCACCTTCCAGACAGGATTTAGTGTATTGGGGCTGGGTGGGTGCACTCCTAGAGTGCTTTGAAGTCCTGCACTGGGGGAGCAGTAGGCTCCTCTGTGCATATGCCAGCTCAAACCGGTTCAGGGGCTACCTGTCCCTGCTCTGGCGTGAAACTGGACAAAAGGAAGTGGGTGTAACCACCCCCTCCCCTGACCCTCCTAGAGGAGTGGTCATAGAGCTAGTCCCTCCCCTATCTTCACTATAAGATAGCAAACTTTGCCATTGCAAATCAGATAACCCTGGACGACGCTCTACAAAGAAGAATCCTGGCCCTTCGATGTTCCACTACCTTTGGAAGACAGAAGAATCTCACTTGGAGTCAAGGAGTGACTCCCCTGCTTGGCAGGCACCAAAAACCTTAATCAATGGTTGCAAACTTTCCCGCTCCCGCCGGAGTTCGAAGTCCCTGCAGCCCTGGAAGTTGATTTCCTGACTTCCTGACAGCCCTTGTGAGTCCCCAGCAGAGCGGTGGTGAGTGGACCCCACGAGTGATGAGGAACAGCAATACCCAGGGACCGTGCACTATTGTCGAGTGCAAACCCTTCCCGACGTTCCACGAACTTGTGCATTGGACCATTTGTGGCCCAAGCCTCCAGCAGGTTTTGCAGTGAAAATCAGAGGCCTACCCCATCCCGAGTGACCGTGGGCTCCTGTGAAGCATTTCCTGAAGAGGCGCCTTCATGATCCCTTTCCCATTGGCTTGTGGGTCCCCCGCAGACTTTCTTATGGACTAAAAGGGCTCCCCTGGTTGCTCCAGGCCTGCCCTCACTCACCTTCACTGGGTGAGTCCCTCAGACCTTGCTGGTCTGCACCATCGACTTTCTTCAGTCTACACAAGACTTGCAGTTGCCAAGGCTTGTTGGCTCCAATCTGGTTGCCGACACCGCCATCACCCGCAGACGTTGTGGGACACTCCGAATCCATCTGCTGGTCATCGTCGATCCCTCTTGGACCTCGTGAGCGAAGAGTTAAAACACCATTGATGACCTGAAATCACCCGACATCCATGGTCAGCCATCTTCCTGGCCACCGGTCACTGGCAAGTGACTTTGAACACTGTCCCTTCAATTTTCAGGTCGCCTCCATCTTGAATCCACCCTTGCATTCCACCGGACACTTCTTCACTCGACGCAAGCAGCAAGTCTTCTTTGGTCTCCATAGAAAACAGCGACGCGACCCGACACCAAAAGATACCTATGCACCCGGCTTCCCTGGGTGAGGTAACTCGTGCACTCCGGTGCCCTAGTGTGTGTTGGCCCTCGAAGTACTTAACTTGCAAGTGGCTTGCTTGTAGACTTCCTCGAAGTACCCTAGAACTTTAAAAATCAAACCGCGACTTGCACCATTTTAATCAATAGGGAACCCACGGCTGTGTTCATACACTGCACACGTCTCCCGTGGGCCTGTTACTTACCTGCTAACACTGCAGTAGTGAAGCCCCAGCGATTCCCCAGGCCATAGGCCTTGTCATTTTGCAAGTCGACATTCTTATACCATTTTTTTAGTATATGGTCTGGTACGCCCCTAGGGCTCCAGCCATATTTGTGCTTAATTTATTGTGAAACGTTGACATTTGAACGTGTATCTGGCTTCTAATCTCATAAAGAGATTAGTAGAGTGTGTCTAGTAATAAATACATATATATTTGATATATATACCTGTGTGGTGTCCTTTCATTTGGTAATTGAAGAGATTATAAGGTAAAACAAGCTGCTTTACATTCCTCTGAGACTTAGCCTGAAGGCTGCTCTCCACAGCTACCACTAGGATAGCTTTCTTTAAAAGGTTGTCTTTAACCTATCTACCATAAGAGTCGAATTGGACTGGTGCAAGGTGGCCACTCTAACTAGTGACCAGCATATGCCAGGCCAACTTCTCACATTGACGCATTGTTCAAGTTTACATACAGACTGCATGACAATGTACATTGTGACAGTTTGGGAGGAGCGGACTATTTGATGCGGGACAGTGGACATTTCCACTACATGACGTAGGTGAGGTTGTACACGTACATTTTCATCTCAGTTTCCTGCTATGTGAGATGTGATTGGCCATTTTCTACGCACAAGCGGACCCAGTTGTGTCCTCTGTTCTGCAGTGTAAGTGTTGCACTGTGTATCACATTGTCGTCCATGTGGATGTGCTATCATTGCTATGTGTGTGTGCTGCATTGTGGGAGAGCCGCCCCTGCAGCTGTGATTGTGCTGCCCCTTATCCCTTGGAGGCGGTTTGCCTTTGATTTTTTTGCTTTTAAGGTGCTGTGATGTTGGATACTTGGGTCAATTGTGCTCTTGGACGGTTTTTGTACTCTTGCACATTGTTTGTCTGCAGATACATTGTTGAAGTCAGTGGTTGTTTGTGCACGTGAATGTGTCAGAGTGTGACCTGCTCCTTTACGGATGTGGTCCACACTCAGCCACCTCAGTCTTGCGGCATGCACAATGTCATGGTGATTGTACTCCTACCATGCTGCTCGTCATGTGGTGTCATTTGCATTGTCAGTGTGGCTCAAAAATACGCGTCTTTGCTTTGTTTCGCACGGGTGCATGTGTGTATGGTGGAATTGGTGATGTGTGGGGTGGGACCCCTTTGGGCACATGGTGGATGGGGGCCTACTTGATGTTTGTATGTGTGCTGCAGTGTGCCACGGGGATCAGGGACATGACCCAGGGTCATTGTGGGTGTGCGGTGTGCTACACGTCGTTGTGCCCGTCCCCCCGCCCCCTAGTCCCTGTTTGTTACTCACCCTGTTGATGTTGTGTCAGGTCATGTCAAGGGGCCCGATTCACAGAACAAACTTAAGACTAAATCCTAAACTTAGTACCATTCTGGTATTCACAGAATGCACTTAGTACTTCTGGTATTCACAGAATGAACTTACTACTTTTGCTATTCACAGAATGAACTTAGTACTTTTGCTATTCACAGAATGGATTTACGACTCCTAAACTTACGTCCGCACTCGGGCCGGAAATTCCGGCCCGGAGGCGGAGCTTCCGGCCCGGAGGCGGGGCTTCCGGGCCGGAGGCGGGGCTTCCGGGCCGGAGGCGGAGCTTCCGGCCCGGAGGTGGGGATTCCGGCCGATTTAGCTATGGCTGAAATCTCCGCCTTCGGCCCGGAAGCTCCGCCTCCGGGCCGGAAGCTCCGCCTCCGGGCCGGAAGCCCCGCCTCCGGGCCGGAAGCCCCGCCTCCGGGCCGGAATTTCCGGCCCGAGTGCGGACGTAAGTTTAGGAGTCGTAAATCCATTCTGTGAATAGCAAAAGTACTAAGTTCATTCTGTGAATAGCAAAAGTAGTAAGTTCATTCTGTGAATACCAGAAGTACTAGGTGCATTCTGTGAATACCAGAATGGTACTAAGTTTAGGATTTAGTCTTAAGTTTGTTCTGTGAATCGGGCCCAAGGAGTCTCCGGACTCCTGACTCCTTGCACTGTTTCCACACTGATGACTGTGGCCACCATTTGCTCCAGATCCTCCTGTGGCACATGACTCCCACTTCCATTCGCCGTTGCTGCCTTCCTGTTGGCAGCGGGTTTCTGCTTGGTTTGGCTTTTCACATCATGCCAGTGCATCTTGGCCTCCTCGACACTCCGACTGCATTCACGTTGAAATGCCATTTTTCCGTCTGTGTTGCCAATGATGGTGGAGGTGACGGACAGTTGTTGTTAGAGTTCTGTCACCTCTGTGACGACGATCCGGTTGTCATGCGGACTGTACCCCGCCTTCCTCTTCCTCTTCTCCTTGGCCTTCCCTGACCCCGAGGTTCCTTGCTGGTGGTCTGTGGGGCTTGTGGGGTTCGCGTTGACCTAGGCACTCCGTCCGGGTGCATCCATGTTGCTACGCAGTTTCTTTTGTTTTTGTTGTGTTTTTCTTGTTCTGCTTTTATAGTGCATTTTCCCGCATGACGCGTGGGAATTGCAGGCCTGTCGCTGGTTTTCGCTGATTTTTGTATCGCGATTGGCCTTTTCGTAACTTTTTTCACATTTGTGTTTCGCTTTTTTGCGGCGTCTCGTTGATTCTAATGCGGTCATTTAACGCGTTATCGTGGGACTATCACATGGTGCCGTCGGGTTGAGAATATTATGTTAACGCGGCGTTATTTCCCACGATAGACTGCGATATGCAAAGTTGCATTAAGCTAATTTTGCAATGATTATCACACGTTCTTGAGAATATCCCCCTTAGACATTTAGTCTTCCCAAACAATGAGCATAGAATCAAAAATACAATTTACACCTTTGAAATGAATTGTATTTTAGGTGTCCAAATCCACTACAGGTGTCAAATTCATATATATTCATACTTCTCGACGTCTTTTTTGTTTTTTATTTAAATCAGATGACAGCCAATCTCGGCTGTCTAAAAAACACATATCGGATAATAGGCATAGCAAAACAAGTAACATTAAATTAGAAAATTAAATAATTTTAAAAATATGTCAGCGAGGCTTGCAAGCAAAGAATGTGGGAATTCCGGATGATATATTGCATTCAAATACTAATAATGCAAAGGATCATATATGTCCTTACGACAAATAGCGTAGTCAGACATATACACATTTATTAGCCCGATCCAAGTTGTGCTGCCAGAATAAACAGTGCATCCGACACAGCGACTTCTCATAGTACAGAACAGACAGCCCGAAGTAAATACTTGGGATATCAATGGGCAATTGTAGCCATGATATGCGACCCATAGAGGACCGATAGAGCAGTGGTACTTGGAGAGATCGGTCAAAATCTTGGTTTACCGACTAAACCGAAATCATGTGATCTTGGGCAAACGTCCGCGTCCCTCATTAGCCGCATCTCCCAAAACCAGATGATCACAATCTCTTTGCCCAAACATGCTTCACATAACTGATATGTTCAGGGGACAGTAAATGCATCTCAGGGTACAGTAAATGCATCTCATAGGATGCTGTTTGGTTAAAAAGGGAAGCCCCAGCGTAATAGAAAGTGGGAGCGGCGCGCGTGCTGTCAGAAGGGACGACACACCTCCCCGGCTAAATCCGCCGGTCAAAATGGGAGCAGCTGAGCAGAAGAAGCAGGTCTAAATCCGGGTTTTAAAGAAGGGTGGGCACCCCCTTTTTTATTTCCGCAGCTGTCAACGCATACCATTTAAATCCCTGCAGCCTCCCTGGGCTGGGCTCTGAAAAGTGGCCGCTGGGAGCCCGAGAGCTTCCTGTCCGGCCGGCCTGGGATCCTCCCTGCTCGGCTCAGACCCAAGCACATGCGCCCCCTCCCGCCTCGCGGCTTACCATCCCCGGGTGAAATGGTCTCAATCTCCACTCCCATGGCGGCAATGTCAGCAGCTGGAAAAGAAGTGGGGTCCTCGCGCGGGCTGACTCTGGCTGATACCCCGGGGCTCTCGTGGACGCCTCGCGCTGCTTCCCTGCTAGCAAAACAAGCTCTCCCCATTGCGCAAAGCCGGCCGCGTGTTTATTTTTGCATCACGCTGTCACTTTAAATGAAAGAGCGATGCAAAAATAAACACGCAGCCGCCCTTGCCAAAAGCGACTGAACGACTGAAAAAACATTGGTGCAGATTTACGTTTCCTGGCGCATCCCTGCAAATCAGCAGGGATGCACCAGGAAACTTGCAACACGCATCTCAAGCCTTGCGCCACCATGGATGCGCCGAATTTACAATGCGGCGCATCATGGCGTAAGAAAATGCAGGTGCGTATCGCATCTGCTGCCGTAAGGTTGGCGCAGTGCTGGAGTTGTGTCGCGGGCGCGACGCAACTCCAGCACTGTGCCAACCCTGCCTATGTCTAACATGGTGCGTCAAGCCTTACGCCTGCTTCAAGCAGGCGCAAGATTTTGACTCAGGGGGGTCGTAAAATTGACAGCCACTTTTCCGAGGCGTTCCTGCACCGGAACGCCCCCCCTGCGTCAAAACGCCCACATGAAGCCTGACGCAGGTTTCATGTGGTGCAAGGCTTTACAACGTGACGCATCTCCCTAGATGCGTCACATTGTAAATACCCCGCAGCATGGCGCTCGATTTACGCCACCGCTGCGTCACAGAAGTGACGCAACGGCGGCGCAAAAGTGGCGTACGGGGCTTGTAAATCTGCCCCATAGTGCCTACCAACTAATAAAGGAGACCATGTAAAGCCGCAAGAACATGATCCAGTCCAGATGGGCGGGGCCTAAAGGAGACAGGGTGGTAACAAAAAAGCCTCATTTTCAATCAGAGGCCAGCGTTTAGCATAAAGGATGACGCCAGCCAATGAAAATGATGGGCGTGGCTTCAAGTCCCCTACAGAAATCTTCTCGATGACAATAAGCCTCGCATAGGAGCGCATGCGCGCTCCAGCGCTAGGTCTGCCAGACCTAAAAACTGTATACAACTGGTGAGAAAAAAGCTTTAGAGGAGCAAGATTTAGGAGGGGCTTACCTGTTGGTTCAGCAAGAGATTACCCTGTCAGGGAAAGTCTGGCCTCAATTCTTTTTCAGACGATGCTTCCCGCAATGCGGAAGTGCGCTTGCCTGCTCCCCGGGGTAGGGCACTCCAACTTATGAGATGAGCACGAGTTGACATTCAAACCACGATAAACTAACTCTACTGCAAGCTGAACTAGAAGAACAGCTCGCACTAACTGAGCTGTGCTCGTGTATGGCAGCCACAGCGAGTGACAGATTTTTACCATTTTTTTTCTTCCTTTTTTTATATATGTCCTGAGGCTGCACGTTGGAGGGGAAAATGTCCAAAAAAGAGAACATTTTAAAGCAATGTGTCTTCCTTTGTTGTTTTGCGATCCATTTCACAGGGGAACGAATAAAGGTAAAAAGAGGGTAAGCTCCGTTTCTTGAACTCACGGTATTCAGCAGATGAGGAGGGGCAAGAGAGAGACATAATGAGGGGAGAGGGAGAGGGAGAGGGAGAGGGAGAGGGAGAGGGAGAGGGAGAGGGAGAGGGAGAGGGAGAGGGAGAGAGAGAGAGAGAGAGAGAGAGAGAGAGAGAGAGAGAGAGAGAGAGAGAGAGAGAGAGAGAGAGAGAGAGAGATCGAGAGATCGAGAGAGAGAGAGATCGAGAGATCGAGAGATCGAGATCTTCAAACGACCTCAGTGCCAAAGGCAAAATATGAGTAAAATGTTATCAACGCCCCCCAAGCTTTGTTATACAGGCTTTTGGGAACATCACATGTGGCGAGGGGCCTATTTCAGTCCATGTGAAGCAGCTGGAAGGATTCGCAGAGCTGGATTACAAGTAAAATAAATTGCCACCATAATGCCGCAAAATTTCATTTTTTTTACTGCAAAATTTCAATTTTTGTGCTGCAAAATTTGTAAATCTATGCGACAATATCCTGGGGGGTCTGTCTAATAGGGACGGAGGATACCTCCTATCCTGTGCCAGAACACCGATAGTCCTGTTTCTGAATAGCTCTAGTCATATGTAGGTCTGCGCAAAATTGTAGTCACTGCAAAAATAAATCAGTAATTTTGCTAATTCTGTGTTATTCGTGTGATGCAAAATTACAGAAAATTACTTGATTACTCCCCCTCACTGATTTAAGAGAGGGCAAAGATCCTACTGCAGGACTACAGGAACAAGGACCCTGTGCCTGCGAGAGGCTGCTTCTGTTCGTGTTCTGTCGCATTTAGTGCCATTTTCCTGGTGCAAAATGAATCCTGGGACCTAATTTGGATGCAAGGGTGCATTTTGAGCTCTGACAACCGTGCTAAATGCTGGGTTACTCCTTGTGTAATTCCATGTAATCTTGTGTAATTTAGCTGTCATTCCACATACGTACATTACGCGAGTAACACCCACTCCTAATCATATGCTGTTAAATGAATATCACCAACCACACACATAAAGACCTCAAATTCAGCTCATTAAATACTCCTATCCCTTTTGATTGGCACCTCAAAGAATACTGATACCTACCTGTAATAGATTGTTAAATACCTTCCCTGCAGCTTGTGCATACCTTCATTCCTTCTGTTTGGTTCCTCAAAGCTTGCTGCAACATACCTCTAGCATCATTAATCCAGCTAATGAATACCTCTAGTCCTGCTCTTTAGTACCTAAAAGCATGCTGATACATACCTCTAGCATCAATAATCCAGCTCATGAATACCTCTAGTCCTGCTCTTTAGTACCTAAAAGCATGCTGATACATACCTCTAGCATCATAAATCCAGCTCATGAATACCTTCATTCCTTCTGTTTGGTTCCTCAAAGCTTACTGCAACATACCTCTAGCATCATTAATCCAGCTCATGAATACCTCTATTCCTGCTCTTTAGTACCTAAAAGCATGCTGATACATACCTCTAGCATCAATAACCCAGCTCATGAATACCTCTAGTCCTGCTCTTTAGTACCTACAAGCATGCTGATACATACCTCTAGCATCAATAATCCAGCTCATGAATACCTCTAGTCCTGCTCTTTAGTACCTAAAAGCATGCTGATACATACCTCTAGCATCAATAATCCAGCTCATGAATACCTCTAGTCCTGCTCTTTAGTACCTAAAAGCATGCTGATACATACCTCTAGCATCAATAATCCAGCTCATGAATACCTCTAGTCCTGCTCTTTAGTACCTAAAAGCATGCTGATACATACCTCTAGCATCATAAATCCAGCTCATGAATACCTTCATTCCTTCTGTTTGGTACCTCAAAGCTTGCTGCAACATACCTCTAGCATCAATAATCCAGCTCATGAATACCTCTATTCCTGCTCTTTAGTACCTAAAAGCATGCTGATACATACCTCTAGAATCATAAATCCAGCTCATGAATACCTTCATTCCTTCTGTTTGGTACCTCAAAGCTTGCTGCAACATACCTCTAGCATCAATAATCCAGCTCATGAATACCTCTATTCCTGCTCTTTAGTACCTAAAAGCATGCTGATACATACCTCTAGCATCATTAATCCAGCTCATGAATACCTCTATTCCTGCTCTTTAGTACCTAAAAGCATGCTGATACATACCTCTAGCATCATTAATCCAGCTCATGAATACCTCTTGTCCTGCTCTTTAGTACCTAAAAGCATGCTGATACATACCTCTAGCATCAATAATCCAGCTCATGAATACCTCTATTCCTGCTCTTTAGTACCTAAAAGCATGCTGATACATACCTCTAGCATCATTAATCCAGCTCATGAATACCTCTATTCCTGCTCTTTAGTACCTAAAAGCATGCTGATACATACCTCTAGCATCATTAATGCAGCTCATGAATACCTCTATTCCTGCTCTTTACTACCTAAAAGCATGCTGATACATACCTCTAGCATCATTAATCCAGCTCATGAATACCTCTAGTCCTGCTCTTTAGTACCTAAAAGCATGCTGATACATACCTCTAGCATCATTAATCCAGCTCATGAATACCTCTATTCCTGCTCTTTAGTACCTAAAAGCATGCTGATACATACCTCTAGCATCAATAATCCAGCTCATGAATACCTCTAGTCCTGCTCTTTAGTACCTAAAAGCATGCTGATACATACCTCTAGCATCAATAATCCAGCTCATGAATACCTCTAGTCCTGCTCTTTAGTACCTAAAAGCATGCTGATACATACCTCTAGCATCCTAAATCCAGCTCATGAATACCTTCATAGCTTCTGTTTGGTACCTCAAAGCTTGCTGCAACATACCGCTAGCATCAATAATCCAGCTCATGAATACATCTATTCCTGCTCTTTAGTACCTAAAAGCATGCTGATACATACCTCTAGCATCAATAATCCAGCTCATGAATACCTCTATTCCTGCTCTTTAGTACCTAAAAGCATGCTGATACATACCTCTAGCATCATTAATCCAGCTCATGAATACCTCTTGTCCTGCTCTTTAGTACCTAAAAGCATGCTGATACATACCTCTAGCATCAATAATCCAGCTCATGAATACCTCTATTCCTGCTCTTTAGTACCTAAAAGCATGCTGATACATACCTCGAGCATCATTAATCCAGCTCATGAATACCTCTATTCCTGCTCTTTAGTACCTAAAAGCATGCTGATACATACCTCTAGCATCCTTAATGCAGCTCATGAATACCTCTATTCCTGCTCTTTAGTACCTAAAAGCATGCTGATACATACCTCTAGCATCAATAATCCAGCTCAGGAATACCTTCATTCCTTCTGTTTGGTACCTCAAAGCTTGCTGCAACATACCTCTAGCATCAATAATCCAGCTCATGAATACCTCTATTCCTGCTCTTTAGTACCTAAAAGCATGCTGATACATACCTCTAGCATCATTAATCCAGCTCTTGAATACCTCTATTCCTGCTCTTTAGTACCTAAACGCATGCTGATACATACCTCTAGCATCATTAATCCAGCTCATGAATACCTCTTGTCCTGCTCTTTAGTACCTAAAAGCATGCTGATACATACCTCTAGCATCAATAATCCAGCTCATGAATACCTCTATTCCTGCTCTTTAGTACCTAAAAGCATGCTGATACATACCTCTAGCATCATTAATCCAGCTCATGAATACCTCTATTCCTGCTCTTTAGTACCTAAAAGCATGCTGATACATACCTCTAGCATCAATAATCCAGCTCATGAATACCTCTAGTCCTGCTCTTTAGTACCTAAAAGCATAATGATACATACCTCTAGCATCAATAATCCAGCTCATGAATACCTCTAGTCCTGCTCTTTAGTACCTAAAAGCATGCTGATACATACCTCTAGCATCCTAAATCCAGCTCATGAATACCTTCATTCCTTCTGTTTGGTACCTCAAAGCTTGCTGCAACATACCTCTAGCATCAATAATCCAGCTCATGAATACATCTATTCCTGCTCTTTAGTACCTAAAAGCATGCTGATACATACCTCTAGCATCAATAATCCAGCTCATGAATACCTCTATTCCTGCTCTTTAGTACCTAAAAGCATGCTGATACATACCTCTAGCATCATTAATCCAGCTCATGAATACCTCTACTCCTGCTCTTTAGTACCTAAAAGCATGCTGATACATACCTCTAGCATCATTAATGCAGCTCATGAATACCTCTATTCCTGCTCTTTAGTACCTAAAAGCATGCTGATACATACCTCTAGCATCAATAATCCACCTCATGAATACCTTCATTCCTTCTGTTTGGTACCTCAAAGCTTGCTGCAACATACCTCTAGCATCAATAATCCAGCTCATGAATACCTCTATTCCTGCTCTTTAGTACCTAAAAGCATGCTGATACATACCTCTAGCATCATTAATCCAGCTCTTGAATACCTCTATTCCTGCTCTTTAGTACCTAAAAGCATGCTGATACATACCTCTAGCAGCATTAATCCAGCTCATGAATACCTCTTGTCCTGCTCTTTAGTACCTAAAAGCATGCTGATACATACCTCTAGCATCAATAATCCAGCTCATGAATACCTCTATTCCTGCTCTTTAGTACCTAAAAGCATGCTGATACATACCTCTAGCATCATTAATCCAGCTCATGAATACCTCTTGTCCTGCTCTTTAGTACATAAAAGCATGCTGATACATACCTCTAGCATCAATAATCCAGCTCATGAATACCTCTATTCCTGCTCTTTAGTACCTAAAAGCATGCTGATACATACCTCTAGCATCATTAATGCAGCTCATGAATACCTCTATTCCTGCTCTTTAGTACCTAAAAGCATGCTGATACATACCTCTAGCATCAATAATCCAGCTCATGAATACCTTCATTCCTTCTGTTTGGTACCTCAAAGCTTGCTGCAACATACCTCTAGCATCAATAATCCAGCTCATGAATACCTCTATTCCTGCTCTTTAGTACCTAAAAGCATGCTGATACATACCTCTAGCATCATTAATCCAGCTCTTGAATACCTCTATTCCTGCTCTTTAGTACATAAAAGCATGCTGATACATACCTCTAGCATCATTAATCCAGCTCATGAATACCTCTTGTCCTGCTCTTTAGTACCTAAAAGCATGCTGATACATACCTCTAGCATCAATAATCCAGCTCATGAATACCTCTATTCCTGCTCTTTAGTACCTAAAAGCATGCTGATATATATCTCTAGCATCATTAATCCAGCTCATGAATACCTCTATTCCTGCTCTTTAGTACCTAAAAGCATGCTGATACATACCTCTAGCATCATTAATGCAGCTCATGAATACCTCTATTCCTGCTCTTTACTACCTAAAAGCATGCTGATACATACATCTAGCATCATTAATCCAGCTCATGAATACCTCTTGTTCTGCTCTTTAGAACCTAAAAGCATGCTGATACATACCTCTAGCATCAATAATCCAGCTCATGAATACCTCTAGTCCTGCTCTTTAGTACCTAAAAGCATGCTGATACATACCTCTAGCATCATTAATCCAGCTCATGAATACCTCTATTCCTACTCTTTAGTACCTAAAAGCATGCTGATACATACCTCTAGCATCAATAAACCAGCTCATGAATACCTCTAGTCCTGCTCTTTAGTACCTAAAAGCATGCTGATACATACCTCTAGCATCAATAATCCAGCTCATGAATACCTCTAGTCCTGCTCTTTAGTACCTAAAAGCATGCTGATACATACCTCTAGCATCCTAAAACCAGCTCATGAATACCTTCATTCCTTCTGTTTGGTACCTCAAAGCTTGCTGCAACATACCTCTAGCATCAATAATCCAGCTCATGAATACATCTATTCCTGCTCTTTAGTACCTAAAAGCATGCTGATACATACCTCTAGCATCAATAATCCAGCTCATGAATACCTCTATTCCTGCTCTTTAGTACCTAAAAGCATGCTGATACATACCTCTAGCATCAATAATCCAGCTCATGAATACCTCTATTCCTGCTCTTTAGTACCTAAAAGCATGCTGATACATACCTCTAGCATCATAAATCCAGCTCATGAATACCTTCATTCCTTCTGTTTGGTACCTCAAAGCATGCTGCAACATACCTCTAGCATCAATAATCCAGCTCATGAATACCTCTATTCCTGCTCTTTTGTACCTAAAAGCATGCTGATACATACCTCTAGCATCATTAATCCAGCTCATGAATACCTCTAGTCCTGCTCTTTAGTACCTAAAAGCATGCTGATACATACCTCTAGCATCCTAAATCCAGCTCATGAATACCTTCATTCCTTCTGTTTGGTACCTCAAAGCTTGCTGCAACATACCTCAAGCATCATTAATCCAGCTCATGAATACCTCTATTCCTGCTCTTTAGTACCTAAAAGCATGCTGATACATACCTCTAGCATCATTAATCCAGCTCTTGAATACCTCTATTCCTGCTCTTTAGTACCTAAAAGCATGCTGATACATACCTCTAGCATCATTAATCCAGCTCATGAATACCTCTTGTCCTGCTCTTTAGTACCTAAAAGCATGCTGATACATACCTCTAGCATCAATAATCCAGCTCATGAATACCTCTATTCCTGCTCTTTAGTACCTAATAGCATGCTGATACATACCTCTAGCATCATTAATCCAGCTCATGAATACCTCTATTCCTGCTCTTTAGTACCTAAAAGCATGCTGATACATACCTCTAGCATCATTAATCCAGCTCATGAATACCTCTTGTCCTGCTCTTTAGTACCTAAAAGCATGCTGATACATACCTCTAGCATCAATAATCCAGCTCATGAATACCTCTAGTCCTGCTCTTTAGTACCTAAAAGCATGCTGATACATACCTCTAGCATCATTAATCCAGCTCATGAATACCTCTATTCCTGCTCTTTAGTACCTAAAAGCATGCTGATACATACCTCTAGCATCAATAATCCAGCTCATGAATACCTCTAGTCCTGCTCTTTAGTACCTAAAAGCATGCTGATACATACCTCTAGCATCAATAATCCAGCTCATGAATACCTCTAGTCCTGCTCTTTAGTACCTAAAAGCATGCTGATACATACCTCTAGCATCCTAAATCCAGCTCATGAATACCTTGATTCCTTCTGTTTGGTACCTCAAAGCTTGCTGCAACATACCTCTAGCATCAATATTCCAGCTCATGAATACATCTATTCCTGCTCTTTAGTACCTAAAAGCATGCTGATACATACCTCTAGCATCAATAATCCAGCTCATGAATACCTTTATTCGTGCTCTTTAGTACCTAAAAGCATGCTGATACATACCTCTAGCATCATTAATGCAGCTCATGAATACCTCTATTCCTGCTCTTTAGTACCTAAAAGCATGCTGATACATACCTCTAGCATCAATAATCCAGCTCATGAATACCTTCATTCCTTCTGTTTGGTACCTCAAAGCTTGCTGATACATACCTCTAGCATCATTAATCCAGCTCATGAATACCTCTTGTCCTGCTCTTTAGTACCTAAAAGCATGCTGATACATACCTCTAGCATCAATAATCCAGCTCATGAATACCTCTATTCCTGCTCTTTAGTACCTAAAAGCATGCTGATACATACCTCTAGCATCATTAATCCAGCTCATGAATACCTCTATTCCTGCTCTTTAGTACCTAAAAGCATGCTGATACATACCTCTAGCATCATTAATGCAGCTCATGAATACCTCTATTCCTGCTCTTTAGTACCTAAAAGCATGCTGATACATACCTCTAGCATCAATAATCCAGCTCATGAATACCTTCATTCCTTCTGTTTGGTACCTCAAAGCTTGCTGCAACATACCTCTAGCATCAATAATCCAGCTCATGAATACCTCTATTCCTGCTCTTTAGTACCTAAAAGCATGCTGATACATACCTCTAGCATCATTAATCCAGCTCTTGAATACCTCTATTCCTGCTCTTTAGTACCTAAAAGCATGCTGATACATACCTCTAGCATCATTAATCCAGCTCATGAATACCTCTATTCCTGCTCTTTAGTACCTAAAAGCATGCTGATACATACCTCTAGCATCATTAATCCAGCTCATGAATACCTCTTGTCCTGCTCTTTAGTACCTAAAAGCATGCTGATACATACCTCTAGCATCAATAATCCAGCTCATGAATACCTCTAGTCCTGCTCTTTAGTACCTAAAAGCATGCTGATACATACCTCTAGCATCATTAATCCAGCTCATGAATACCTCTATTCCTGCTCTTTAGTACCTAAAAGCATGCTGATACATACCTCTAGCATCAATAATCCAGCTCATGAATACCTCTAGTCCTGCTCTTTAGTACCTAAAAGCATGCTGATACATACCTCTAGCATCAATAATCCAGCTCATGAATACCTCTAGTCCTGCTCTTTAGTACCTAAAAGCATGCTGATACATACCTCTAGCATCATTAATCCAGCTCTTGAATACCTCTATTCCTGCTCTTTAGTACCTAAAAGCATGCTGATACATACCTCTAGCAGCATTAATCCAGCTCATGAATACCTCTTGTCCTGCTCTTTAGTACCTAAAAGCATGCTGATACATACCTCTAGCATCAATAATCCAGCTCATGAATACCTCTATTCCTGCTCTTTAGTACCTAAAAGCATGCTGATACATACCTCTAGCATCATTAATCCAGCTCATGAATACCTCTTGTCCTGCTCTTTAGTACATAAAAGCATGCTGATACATACCTCTAGCATCAATAATCCAGCTCATGAATACCTCTATTCCTGCTCTTTAGTACCTAAAAGCATGCTGATACATACCTCTAGCATCATTAATGCAGCTCATGAATACCTCTATTCCTGCTCTTTAGTACTTAAAAGCATGCTGATACATACCTCTAGCATCAATAATCCAGCTCATGAATACCTTCATTCCTTCTGTTTGGTACCTCAAAGCTTGCTGCAACATACCTCTAGCATCAATAATCCAGCTCATGAATACCTCTATTCCTGCTCTTTAGTACCTAAAAGCATGCTGATACATACCTCTAGCATCATTAATCCAGCTCTTGAATACCTCTATTCCTGCTCTTTAGTACATAAAAGCATGCTGATACATACCTCTAGCATCATTAATCCAGCTCATGAATACCTCTTGTCCTGCTCTTTAGTACCTAAAAGCATGCTGATACATACCTCTAGCATCAATAATCCAGCTCATGAATACCTCTATTCCTGCTCTTTAGTACCTAAAAGCATGCTGATATATATCTCTAGCATCATTAATCCAGCTCATGAATACCTCTATTCCTGCTCTTTAGTACCTAAAAGCATGCTGATACATACCTCTAGCATCATTAATGCAGCTCATGAATACCTCTATTCCTGCTCTTTACTACCTAAAAGCATGCTGATACATACATCTAGCATCATTAATCCAGCTCATGAATACCTCTTGTTCTGCTCTTTAGAACCTAAAAGCATGCTGATACATACCTCTAGCATCAATAATCCAGCTCATGAATACCTCTAGTCCTGCTCTTTAGTACCTAAAAGCATGCTGATACATACCTCTAGCATCATTAATCCAGCTCATGAATACCTCTATTCCTACTCTTTAGTACCTAAAAGCATGCTGATACATACCTCTAGCATCAATAATCCAGCTCATGAATACCTCTAGTCCTGCTCTTTAGTACCTAAAAGCATGCTGATACATACCTCTAGCATCAATAATCCAGCTCATGAATACCTCTAGTCCTGCTCTTTAGTACCTAAAAGCATGCTGATACATACCTCTAGAATCATAAATCCAGCTCATGAATACCTTCATTCCTTCTGTTTGGTACCTCAAAGCTTGCTGCAACATACCTCTAGCATCAATAATCCAGCTCATGAATACCTCTATTCCTGCTCTTTAGTACCTAAAAGCATGCTGATACATACCTCTAGCATCATTAATCCAGCTCATGAATACCTCTATTCCTGCTCTTTAGTACCTAAAAGCATGCTGATACATACCTCTAGCATCATTAATCCAGCTCATGAATACCTCTTGTCCTGCTCTTTAGTACCTAAAAGCATGCTGATACATACCTCTAGCATCAATAATCCAGCTCATGAATACCTCTATTCCTGCTCTTTAGTACCTAAAAGCATGCTGATACATACCTCTAGCATCATTAATCCAGCTCATGAATACCTCTATTCCTGCTCTTTAGTACCTAAAAGCATGCTGATACATACCTCTAGCATCATTAATGCAGCTCATGAATACCTCTATTCCTGCTCTTTACTACCTAAAAGCATGCTGATACATACCTCTAGCATCATTAATCCAGCTCATGAATACCTCTAGTCCTGCTCTTTAGTACCTAAAAGCATGCTGATACATACCTCTAGCATCATTAATCCAGCTCATGAATACCTCTATTCCTGCTCTTTAATACCTAAAAGCATGCTGATACATACCTCTAGCATCAATAATCCAGCTCATGAATACCTCTAGTCCTGCTCTTTAGTACCTAAAAGCATGCTGATACATACCTCTAGCATCAATAATCCAGCTCATGAATACCTCTAGTCCTGCTCTTTAGTACCTAAAAGCATGCTGATACATACCTCTAGCATCCTAAATCCAGCTCATGAATACCTTCATAGCTTCTGTTTGGTACCTCAAAGCTTGCTGCAACATACCGCTAGCATCAATAATCCAGCTCATGAATACATCTATTCCTGCTCTTTAGTACCTAAAAGCATGCTGATACATACCTCTAGCATCAATAATCCAGCTCATGAATACCTCTATTCCTGCTCTTTAGTACCTAAAAGCATGCTGATACATACCTCTAGCATCATTAATCCAGCTCATGAATACCTCTTGTCCTGCTCTTTAGTACCTAAAAGCATGCTGATACATACCTCTAGCATCAATAATCCAGCTCATGAATACCTCTATTCCTGCTCTTTAGTACCTAAAAGCATGCTGATACATACCTCGAGCATCATTAATCCAGCTCATGAATACCTCTATTCCTGCTCTTTAGTACCTAAAAGCATGCTGATACATACCTCTAGCATCCTTAATGCAGCTCATGAATACCTCTATTCCTGCTCTTTAGTACCTAAAAGCATGCTGATACATACCTCTAGCATCAATAATCCAGCTCAGGAATACCTTCATTCCTTCTGTTTGGTACCTCAAAGCTTGCTGCAACATACCTCTAGCATCAATAATCCAGCTCATGAATACCTCTATTCCTGCTCTTTAGTACCTAAAAGCATGCTGATACATACCTCTAGCATCATTAATCCAGCTCTTGAATACCTCTATTCCTGCTCTTTAGTACCTAAACGCATGCTGATACATACCTCTAGCATCATTAATCCAGCTCATGAATACCTCTTGTCCTGCTCTTTAGTACCTAAAAGCATGCTGATACATACCTCTAGCATCAATAATCCAGCTCATGAATACCTCTATTCCTGCTCTTTAGTACCTAAAAGCATGCTGATACATACCTCTAGCATCATTAATCCAGCTCATGAATACCTCTATTCCTGCTCTTTAGTACCTAAAAGCATGCTGATACATACCTCTAGCATCAATAATCCAGCTCATGAATACCTCTAGTCCTGCTCTTTAGTACCTAAAAGCATAATGATACATACCTCTAGCATCAATAATCCAGCTCATGAATACCTCTAGTCCTGCTCTTTAGTACCTAAAAGCATGCTGATACATACCTCTAGCATCCTAAATCCAGCTCATGAATACCTTCATTCCTTCTGTTTGGTACCTCAAAGCTTGCTGCAACATACCTCTAGCATCAATAATCCAGCTCATGAATACATCTATTCCTGCTCTTTAGTACCTAAAAGCATGCTGATACATACCTCTAGCATCAATAATCCAGCTCATGAATACCTCTATTCCTGCTCTTTAGTACCTAAAAGCATGCTGATACATACCTCTAGCATCATTAATCCAGCTCATGAATACCTCTACTCCTGCTCTTTAGTACCTAAAAGCATGCTGATACATACCTCTAGCATCATTAATGCAGCTCATGAATACCTCTATTCCTGCTCTTTAGTACCTAAAAGCATGCTGATACATACCTCTAGCATCAATAATCCACCTCATGAATACCTTCATTCCTTCTGTTTGGTACCTCAAAGCTTGCTGCAACATACCTCTAGCATCAATAATCCAGCTCATGAATACCTCTATTCCTGCTCTTTAGTACCTAAAAGCATGCTGATACATACCTCTAGCATCATTAATCCAGCTCTTGAATACCTCTATTCCTGCTCTTTAGTACCTAAAAGCATGCTGATACATACCTCTAGCAGCATTAATCCAGCTCATGAATACCTCTTGTCCTGCTCTTTAGTACCTAAAAGCATGCTGATACATACCTCTAGCATCAATAATCCAGCTCATGAATACCTCTATTCCTGCTCTTTAGTACCTAAAAGCATGCTGATACATACCTCTAGCATCATTAATCCAGCTCATGAATACCTCTTGTCCTGCTCTTTAGTACATAAAAGCATGCTGATACATACCTCTAGCATCAATAATCCAGCTCATGAATACCTCTATTCCTGCTCTTTAGTACCTAAAAGCATGCTGATACATACCTCTAGCATCATTAATGCAGCTCATGAATACCTCTATTCCTGCTCTTTAGTACCTAAAAGCATGCTGATACATACCTCTAGCATCAATAATCCAGCTCATGAATACCTTCATTCCTTCTGTTTGGTACCTCAAAGCTTGCTGCAACATACCTCTAGCATCAATAATCCAGCTCATGAATACCTCTATTCCTGCTCTTTAGTACCTAAAAGCATGCTGATACATACCTCTAGCATCATTAATCCAGCTCTTGAATACCTCTATTCCTGCTCTTTAGTACATAAAAGCATGCTGATACATACCTCTAGCATCATTAATCCAGCTCATGAATACCTCTTGTCCTGCTCTTTAGTACCTAAAAGCATGCTGATACATACCTCTAGCATCAATAATCCAGCTCATGAATACCTCTATTCCTGCTCTTTAGTACCTAAAAGCATGCTGATATATATCTCTAGCATCATTAATCCAGCTCATGAATACCTCTATTCCTGCTCTTTAGTACCTAAAAGCATGCTGATACATACCTCTAGCATCATTAATGCAGCTCATGAATACCTCTATTCCTGCTCTTTACTACCTAAAAGCATGCTGATACATACATCTAGCATCATTAATCCAGCTCATGAATACCTCTTGTTCTGCTCTTTAGAACCTAAAAGCATGCTGATACATACCTCTAGCATCAATAATCCAGCTCATGAATACCTCTAGTCCTGCTCTTTAGTACCTAAAAGCATGCTGATACATACCTCTAGCATCATTAATCCAGCTCATGAATACCTCTATTCCTACTCTTTAGTACCTAAAAGCATGCTGATACATACCTCTAGCATCAATAATCCAGCTCATGAATACCTCTAGTCCTGCTCTTTAGTACCTAAAAGCATGCTGATACATACCTCTAGCATCAATAATCCAGCTCATGAATACCTCTAGTCCTGCTCTTTAGTACCTAAAAGCATGCTGATACATACCTCTAGCATCCTAAAACCAGCTCATGAATACCTTCATTCCTTCTGTTTGGTACCTCAAAGCTTGCTGCAACATACCTCTAGCATCAATAATCCAGCTCATGAATACATCTATTCCTGCTCTTTAGTACCTAAAAGCATGCTGATACATACCTCTAGCATCAATAATCCAGCTCATGAATACCTCTATTCCTGCTCTTTAGTACCTAAAAGCATGCTGATACATACCTCTAGCATCAATAATCCAGCTCATGAATACCTCTATTCCTGCTCTTTAGTACCTAAAAGCATGCTGATACATACCTCTAGCATCATAAATCCAGCTCATGAATACCTTCATTCCTTCTGTTTGGTACCTCAAAGCATGCTGCAACATACCTCTAGCATCAATAATCCAGCTCATGAATACCTCTATTCCTGCTCTTTTGTACCTAAAAGCATGCTGATACATACCTCTAGCATCATTAATCCAGCTCATGAATACCTCTAGTCCTGCTCTTTAGTACCTAAAAGCATGCTGATACATACCTCTAGCATCCTAAATCCAGCTCATGAATACCTTCATTCCTTCTGTTTGGTACCTCAAAGCTTGCTGCAACATACCTCAAGCATCATTAATCCAGCTCATGAATACCTCTATTCCTGCTCTTTAGTACCTAAAAGCATGCTGATACATACCTCTAGCATCATTAATCCAGCTCTTGAATACCTCTATTCCTGCTCTTTAGTACCTAAAAGCATGCTGATACATACCTCTAGCATCATTAATCCAGCTCATGAATACCTCTTGTCCTGCTCTTTAGTACCTAAAAGCATGCTGATACATACCTCTAGCATCAATAATCCAGCTCATGAATACCTCTATTCCTGCTCTTTAGTACCTAATAGCATGCTGATACATACCTCTAGCATCATTAATCCAGCTCATGAATACCTCTATTCCTGCTCTTTAGTACCTAAAAGCATGCTGATACATACCTCTAGCATCATTAATCCAGCTCATGAATACCTCTTGTCCTGCTCTTTAGTACCTAAAAGCATGCTGATACATACCTCTAGCATCAATAATCCAGCTCATGAATACCTCTAGTCCTGCTCTTTAGTACCTAAAAGCATGCTGATACATACCTCTAGCATCATTAATCCAGCTCATGAATACCTCTATTCCTGCTCTTTAGTACCTAAAAGCATGCTGATACATACCTCTAGCATCAATAATCCAGCTCATGAATACCTCTAGTCCTGCTCTTTAGTACCTAAAAGCATGCTGATACATACCTCTAGCATCAATAATCCAGCTCATGAATACCTCTAGTCCTGCTCTTTAGTACCTAAAAGCATGCTGATACATACCTCTAGCATCCTAAATCCAGCTCATGAATACCTTCATTCCTTCTGTTTGGTACCTCAAAGCTTGCTGCAACATACCTCTAGCATCAATATTCCAGCTCATGAATACATCTATTCCTGCTCTTTAGTACCTAAAAGCATGCTGATACATACCTCTAGCATCAATAATCCAGCTCATGAATACCTCTATTCGTGCTCTTTAGTACCTAAAAGCATGCTGATACATACCTCTAGCATCATTAATCCAGCTCATGAATACCTCTAGTCCTGCTCTTTAGTACCTAAAAGCATGCTGATACATACCTCTAGCATCCTAAATCCAGCTCATGAATACCTTCATTCCTTCTGTTTGGTACCTCAAAGCTTGCTGCAACATACCTCAAGCATCATTAATCCAGCTCATGAATACCTCTATTCCTGCTCTTTAGTACCTAAAAGCATGCTGATACATACCTCTAGCATCATTAATCCAGCTCTTGAATACCTCTATTCCTGCTCTTTAGTACCTAAAAGCATGCTGATACATACCTCTAGCATCATTAATCCAGCTCATGAATACCTCTTGTCCTGCTCTTTAGTACCTAAAAGCATGCTGATACATACCTCTAGCATCAATAATCCAGCTCATGAATACCTCTATTCCTGCTCTTTAGTACCTAATAGCATGCTGATACATACCTCTAGCATCATTAATCCAGCTCATGAATACCTCTATTCCTGCTCTTTAGTACCTAAAAGCATGCTGATACATACCTCTAGCATCATTAATCCAGCTCATGAATACCTCTTGTCCTGCTCTTTAGTACCTAAAAGCATGCTGATACATACCTCTAGCATCAATAATCCAGCTCATGAATACCTCTAGTCCTGCTCTTTAGTACCTAAAAGCATGCTGATACATACCTCTAGCATCATTAATCCAGCTCATGAATACCTCTATTCCTGCTCTTTAGTACCTAAAAGCATGCTGATACATACCTCTAGCATCAATAATCCAGCTCATGAATACCTCTAGTCCTGCTCTTTAGTACCTAAAAGCATGCTGATACATACCTCTAGCATCAATAATCCAGCTCATGAATACCTCTAGTCCTGCTCTTTAGTACCTAAAAGCATGCTGATACATACCTCTAGCATCCTAAATCCAGCTCATGAATACCTTCATTCCTTCTGTTTGGTACCTCAAAGCTTGCTGCAACATACCTCTAGCATCAATATTCCAGCTCATGAATACATCTATTCCTGCTCTTTAGTACCTAAAAGCATGCTGATACATACCTCTAGCATCAATAATCCAGCTCATGAATACCTCTATTCGTGCTCTTTAGTACCTAAAAGCATGCTGATACATACCTCTAGCATCATTAATGCAGCTCATGAATACCTCTATTCCTGCTCTTTAGTACCTAAAAGCATGCTGATACATACCTCTAGCATCAATAATCCAGCTCATGAATACCTTCATTCCTTCTGTTTGGTACCTCAAAGCTTGCTGATACATACCTCTAGCATCATTAATCCAGCTCATGAATACCTCTTGTCCTGCTCTTTAGTACCTAAAAGCATGCTGATACATACCTCTAGCATCAATAATCCAGCTCATGAATACCTCTATTCCTGCTCTTTAGTACCTAAAAGCATGCTGATACATACCTCTAGCATCATTAATCCAGCTCATGAATACCTCTATTCCTGCTCTTTAGTACCTAAAAGCATGCTGATACATACCTCTAGCATCATTAATGCAGCTCATGAATACCTCTATTCCTGCTCTTTAGTACCTAAAAGCATGCTGATACATACCTCTAGCATCAATAATCCAGCTCATGAATACCTTCATTCCTTCTGTTTGGTACCTCAAAGCTTGCTGCAACATACCTCTAGCATCAATAATCCAGCTCATGAATACCTCTATTCCTGCTCTTTAGTACCTAAAAGCATGCTGATACATACCTCTAGCATCATTAATCCAGCTCTTGAATACCTCTATTCCTGCTCTTTAGTACCTAAAAGCATGCTGATACATACCTCTAGCATCATTAATCCAGCTCATGAATACCTCTATTCCTGCTCTTTAGTACCTAAAAGCATGCTGATACATACCTCTAGCATCATTAATCCAGCTCATGAATACCTCTTGTCCTGCTCTTTAGTACCTAAAAGCATGCTGATACATACCTCTAGCATCAATAATCCAGCTCATGAATACCTCTAGTCCTGCTCTTTAGTACCTAAAAGCATGCTGATACATACCTCTAGCATCATTAATCCAGCTCATGAATACCTCTATTCCTGCTCTTTAGTACCTAAAAGCATGCTGATACATACCTCTAGCATCAATAATCCAGCTCATGAATACCTCTAGTCCTGCTCTTTAGTACCTAAAAGCATGCTGATACATACCTCTAGCATCAATAATCCAGCTCATGAATACCTCTAGTCCTGCTCTTTAGTACCTAAAAGCATGCTGATACATACCTCTAGCATCCTAAATCCAGCTCATGAATACCTTCATTCCTTCTGTTTGGTACCTCAAAACTTGCTGCAACATATCTCTAGCATCAATATTCCAGCTCATGAATACATCTATTCCTGCTCTTTAGTACCTAAAAGCATGCTGATACATACCTCTAGCATCAATAATCCAGCTCATGAATACCTCTATTCCTGCTCTTTAGTACCTAAAAGCATGCTGATACATACCTCTAGCATCATTAATCCAGCTCATGAATACCTCTTGTCCTGCTCTTTAGTACCTAAAAGCATGCTGATACATACCTCTAGCATCAATAATCCAGCTCATGAATACCTCTATTCCTGCTCTTTAGTACCTAAAAGCATGCTGATACATACCTCTAGCATCATTAATCCAGCTCATGAATACCTCTATTCCTGCTCTTTAGTACCTAAAAGCATGCTGATACATACCTCTAGCATCATTAATGCAGCTCATGAATACCTCTATTCCTGCTATTTAGTACCTAAAAGCATGCTGATACATACCTCTAGCATCAATAATCCAGCTCATGAATACCTTCATTCCTTCTGTTTGGTACCTCAAAGCTTGCTGCAACATACCTCTAGCATCAATAATCCAGCTCATGAATACCTCTATTCCTGCTCTTTAGTACCTAAAAGCATGCTGATACATACCTCTAGCATCATTAATCCAGCTCTTGAATACCTCTATTCCTGCTCTTTAGTACCTAAAAGCATGCTGATACATACCTCTAGCATCATTAATCCAGCTCATGAATACCTCTTGTCCTGCTCTTTAGTACCTAAAAGCATGCTGATACATACCTCTAGCATCAATAATCCAGCTCATGAATACCTCTATTTCTGCTCTTTAGTACCTAAAAGCATGCTGATACATACCTCTAGCATCATTAATCCAGCTCATGAATACCTCTATTCCTGCTCTTTAGTACCTAAAAGCATGCTGATACATACCTCTAGCATCATTAATGCAGCTCATGAATACCTCTATTCCTGCTCTTTACTACCTAAAAGCATGCTGATACATACATCTAGCATCATTAATCCAGCTCATGAATACCTCTTGTTCTGCTCTTTAGTACCTAAAAGCATGCTGATACATACTTCTAGCATCAATAATCCAGCTCATGAATACCTCTAGTCCTGCTCTTTAGTACCTAAAAGCATGCTGATACATACCTCTAGCATCATTAATCCAGCTCATGAATACCTCTATTTCAGCTCTTTAGTACCTAAAAGCATGCTGATACATACCTCTAGCATCAATAATCCAGCTCATGAATACCTCTAGTCCTGCTCTTTAGTACCTAAAAGCATGCTGATACATACCTCTAGCATCAATAATCCAGCTCATGAATACCTCTAGTCCTGCTCTTTAGTACCTAAAAGCATGCTGATACATACCTCTAGCATCCTAAATCCAGCTCATGAATACCTTCATTCCTTCTGTTTGGTACCTCAAAGCTTGCTACAACATACCTCTAGCATCAATAATCCA
Organism: Triturus cristatus; assembly: GCF_964204655.1. Lineage (NCBI taxonomy): Eukaryota > Metazoa > Chordata > Amphibia > Caudata > Salamandridae > Triturus > Triturus cristatus. The sequence continues at coordinate 1,204,025,406 of NC_140584.1, forward strand.
GCTCATGAATACATCTATTCCTGCTCTTTAGTACCTAAAAGCATGCTGATACATACCTCTAGCATCAATAATCCAGCTCATGAATACCTCTATTCCTGCTCTTTAGTACCTAAAAGCATGCTGATACATACCTCTAGCATCATTAATCCAGCTCATGAATACCTCTATTCCTGCTCTTTAGTACCTAAAAGCATGCTGATACATACCTCTAGCATCATTAATGCAGCTCATGAATACCTCTATTCCTGCTCTTTAGTACCTAAAAGCATGCTGATACATACCTCTAGCATCAATAATCCAGCTCATGAATACCTTCATTCCTTCTGTTTGGTACCTCAAAGCTTGCTGCAACATACCTCTAGCATCAATAATCCAGCTCATGAATACCTCTATTCCTGCTCTTTAGTACCTAAAAGCATGCTGATACATACCTCTAGCATCATTAATCCAGCTCTTGAATACCTCTATTCCTGCTCTTTAGTACCTAAAAGCATGCTGATACATACCTCTAGCATCATTAATCCAGCTCATGAATACCTCTTGTCCTGCTCTTTAGTACCTAAAAGCATGCTGATACATACCTCTAGCATCAATAATCCAGCTCATGAATACCTCTATTCCTGCTCTTTAGTACCTAAAAGCATGCTGATACATACCTCTAGCATCATTAATGCAGCTCATGAATACCTCTATTCCTGCTCTTTACTACCTAAAAGCATGCTGATACATACATCTAGCATCATTAATCCAGCTCATGAATACCTCTTGTTCTGCTCTTTAGTACCTAAAAGCATGCTGATACATACTTCTAGCATTAATAATCCAGCTCATGAATACCTCTAGTCCTGCTCTTTAGTACCTAAAAGCATGCTGATACATACCTCTAGCATCATTAATCAGCTCATGAATACCTCTATTCCTGCTCTTTAGTACCTAAAAGCATGCTGATACATACCTCTAGCATCAATAATCCAGCTCATGAATACCTCTAGTCCTGCTCTTTAGTACCTAAAAGCATGCTGATACATACCTCTAGCATCAATAATCCAGCTCATGAATACCTCTAGTCCTGCTCTTTAGTACCTAAAAGCATGCTGATACATACCTCTAGCATCCTAAATCCAGCTCATGAATACCTTCATTCCTTCTGTTTGGTACCTCAAAGCTTGCTGCAACATACCTCTAGCATCAATAATCCAGCTCATGAATACATCTATTCCTGCTCTTTAGTACCTAAAAGCATGCTGATACATACCTCTGGCATCAATAATCCAGCTCATGAATACCTCTATTCCTGCTCTTTAGTACCTAAAAGCATGCTGATACATACCTCTAGCATCATTAATGCAGCTCATGAATACCTCTATTCCTGCTCTTTAGTACCTAAAAGCATGTTGATACATACCTCTAGCATCAATAATCCAGCTCATGAATACCTTCATTCCTTCTGTTTGGTACCTCAAAGCTTGCTGCAACATACCTCTAGCATCAATAATCCAGCTCATGAATACCTCTATTCCTGCTCTTTAGTACCTAAAAGCATGCTGATACATACCTCTAGCATCATTAATCCAGCTCTTGAATACCTCTATTCCTGCTCTTTAGTACCTAAAAGCATGCTGATCCATACCTCTAGCATCATTAATCCAGCTCATGAATACCTCTTGTCCTGCTCTTTAGTACCTAAAAGCATGCTGATACATACCTCTAGCATCAATAATCCAGCTCATGAATACCTCTATTCCTGCTCTTTAGTACCTAAAAGCATGCTGATACATACCTCTAGCATCATTAATCCAGCTCATGAATACCTCTATTCCTGCTATTTAGTACCTAAAAGCATGCTGATACATACCTCTAGCATCATTAATGCAGCTCATGAATACCTCTATTCCTGCTCTTTACTACCTAAAAGCATGCTGATACATACATCTAGCATCATTAATCCAGCTCATGAATACCTCTTGTTCTGCTCTTTAGTACCTAAAAGCATGCTGATACATACCTCTAGCATCATTAATCCAGCTCATGAATACCTCTTGTCCTGCTCTTTAGTACCTAAAAGCATGCTCATACATACCTCTAGCATCAATAATCCAGCTCATGAATACCTCTAGTCCTGCTCGTTAGTACCTAAAAGCATGCTGATACATACCTCTAGCATCATTAATCCAGCTCATGAATACCTCTATTCCTGCTCTTTAGTACCTAAAAGCATGCTGATACATACCTCTAGCATCAATAATCCAGCTCATGAATACCTCTAGTCCTGCTCTTTAGTACCTAAAAGCATGCTGATACATACCTCTAGCATCAATAATCCAGCTCATGAATACCTCTAGTCCTGCTCTTTAGTACCTAAAAGCATGCTGATACATACCTCTAGCATCCTAAATCCAGCTCATGAATACCTTCATTCCTTCTGTTTGGTACCTCAAAGCTTGCTGCAACATACCTCTAGCATCAATATTCCAGCTCATGAATACATCTATTCCTGCTCTTTAGTACCTAAAAGCATGCTGATACATACCTCTAGCATCAATAATCCAGCTCATGAATACCTCTATTCCTGCTCTTTAGTACCTAAAAGCATGCTGATACATACCTCTAGCATCATTAATCCAGCTCATGAATACCTCTTGTCCTGCTCTTTAGTACGTAAAAGCATGCTGATACATACCTCTAGCATCAATAATCCAGCTCATGAATACCTCTATTCCTGCTCTTTAGTACCTAAAAGCATGCTGATACATACCTCTAGCATCATAAATCCAGCTCATGAATACCTTCATTCCTTCTGTTTGGTACCTCAAAGCTTGCTGCAACATACCTCTAGCATCAATATTCCAGCTCATGAATACATCTATTCCTGCTCTTTAGTACCTAAAAGCATGCTGATACATACCTCTAGCATCAATAATCCAGCTCATGAATACCTCTATTCCTGCTCTTTAGTACCTAAAAGCATGCTGATACATACCTCTAGCATCATTAATCCAGCTCATGAATACCTCTTGTCCTGCTCTTTAGTACCTAAAAGCATGCTGATACATACCTCTAGCATCAATAATCCAGCTCATGAATACCTCTATTCCTGCTCTTTAGTACCTAAAAGCATGCTGATACATACCTCTAGCATCATTAATCCAGCTCATGAATACCTCTATTCCTGCTCTTTAGTACCTAAAAGCATGCTGATACATACCTCTAGCATCATTAATGCAGCTCATGAATACCTCTATTCCTGCTCTTTAGTACCTAAAAGCATGCTGATACATACCTCTAGCATCAATAATCCAGCTCATGAATACCTTCATTCCTTCTGTTTGGTACCTCAAAGCTTGCTGCAACATACCTCTAGCATCAATAATGCAGCTCATGAATACCTCTATTCCTGCTCTTTACTACCTAAAAGCATGCTGATACATACATCTAGCATCATTAATCCAGCTCATGAATACCTCTTGTTCTGCTCTTTAGTACCTAAAAGCATGCTGATACATACCTCTAGAATCATTAATCCAGCTCATGAATACCTCTTGTCCTGCTCTTTAGTACCTAAAAGCATGCTCATACATACCTCTAGCATCAATAATCCAGCTCATGAATACCTCTAGTCCTGCTCGTTAGTACCTAAAAGCATGCTGATACATACCTCTAGCATCATTAATCCAGCTCATGAATACCTCTATTCCTGCTCTTTAGTACCTAAAAGCATGCTGATACATACCTCTAGCATCAATAATCCAGCTCATGAATACCTCTAGTCCTGCTCTTTAGTACCTAAAAGCATGCTGATACATACCTCTAGCATCAATAATCCAGCTCATGAATACCTCTAGTCCTGCTCTTTAGTACCTAAAAGCATGCTGATACATACCTCTAGCATCCTAAATCCAGCTCATGAATACCTTCATTCCTTCTGTTTGGTACCTCAAAGCTTGCTGCAACATACCTCTAGCATCAATATTCCAGCTCATGAATACATCTATTCCTGCTCTTTAGTACCTAAAAGCATGCTGATACATACCTCTAGCATCAATAATCCAGCTCATGAATACCTCTATTCCTGCTCTTTAGTACCTAAAAGCATGCTGATACATACCTCTAGCATCATTAATCCAGCTCATGAATACCTCTTGTCCTGCTCTTTAGTACCTAAAAGCATGCTGATACATACCTCTAGCATCAATAATCCAGCTCATGAATACCTCTATTCCTGCTCTTTAGTACCTAAAAGCATGCTGATACATACCTCTAGCATCATTAATCCAGTTCATGAATACCTCTATTCCTGCTCTTTAGTACCTAAAAGCATGCTGATACATACCTCTAGCATCATTAATGCAGCTCATGAATACCTCTATTCCTGCTCTTTAGTACCTAAAAGCATGCTGATACATACCTCTAGCATCAATAATCCAGCTCATGAATACCTTCATTCCTTCTGTTTGGTACCTCAAAGCTTGCTGCAACATACCTCTAGCATCAATAATCCAGCTCATGAATACCTCTATTCCTGCTCTTTAGTACCTAAAAGCATGCTGATACATACCTCTAGCATCATTAATCCAGCTCTTGAATACCTCTATTCCTGCTCTTTAGTACCTAAAAGCATGCTGATACATACCTCTAGCATCATTAATCCAGCTCATGAATACCTCTTGTCCTGCTCTTTAGTACCTAAAAGCATGCTGATACATACCTCTAGCATAAATAATCCAGCTCATGAATACCTCTATTCCTGCTCTTTAGTACCTAAAAGCATGCTGATACATACCTCTAGCATCATTAATCCAGCTCATGAATACCTCTATTCCTGCTCTTTAGTACCTAAAAGCATGCTGATACATACCTCTAGCATCATTAATGCAGCTCATGAATACCTCTATTCCTGCTCTTTACTTCCTAAAAGCATGCTGATACATACATCTAGCATCATTAATCCAGCTCATGAATACCTCTTGTTCTGCTCTTTAGTACCTAAAAGCATGCTGATACATACTTCTAGCATCAATAATCCAGCTCATGAATACCTCTAGTCCTGCTCTTTAGTACCTAAAAGCATGCTGATACATACCTCTAGCATCATTAATCCAGCTCATGAATACCTCTATTCCTGCTCTTTAGTACCTAAAAGCATGCTGATACATACCTCTAGCATCAATAATCCAGCTCATGAATACCTCTAGTCCTGCTCTTTAGTACCTAAAAGCATGCTGATACATACCTCTAGCATCCTAAATCCAGCTCATGAATACCTTCATTCTTTCTGTTTGGTACCTCAAAGCTTGCTGCAACATACCTCTAGCATCAATAATCCAGCTCATGAATACATCTATTCCTGCTCTTTAGTACCTAAAAGCATGCTGATACATACCTCTAGCATCAATAATCCAGCTCATGAATACCTCTATTCCTGCTCTTTAGTACCTAAAAGCATGCTGATACATACCTCTAGCATCATTAATCCAGCTCATGAATACCTCTATTCCTGCTCTTTAGTACCTAAAAGCATGCTGATACATACCTCTAGCATCATTAATGCAGCTCATGAATACCTCTATTCCTGCTCTTTAGTACCTAAAAGCATGCTGATACATACCTCTAGCATCAATAATCCAGCTCATGAATACCTTCATTCCTTCTGTTTGGTACCTCAAAGCTTGCTGCAACATACCTCTAGCATCAATAATCCAGCTCATGAATACCTCTATTCCTGCTCTTTAGTACCTAAAAGCATGCTGATACATACCTCTAGCATCATTAATCCAGCTCTTGAATACCTCTATTCCTGCTCTTTAGTACCTAAAAGCATGCTGATACATACCTCTAGCATCATTAATCCAGCTCATGAATACCTCTTGTCCTGCTCTTTAGTACCTAAAAGCATGCTGATACATACCTCTAGCATCAATAATCCAGCTCATGAATACCTCTATTCCTGCTCTTTAGTACCTAAAAGCATGCTGATACATACCTCTAGCATCATTAATGCAGCTCATGAATACCTCTATTCCTGCTCTTTACTACCTAAAAGCATGCTGATACATACATCTAGTATCATTAATCCAGCTCATGAATACCTCTTGTTCTGCTCTTTAGTACCTAAAAGCATGCTGATACATACTTCTAGCATCAATAATCCAGCTCATGAATACCTCTAGTCCTGCTCTTTAGTACCTAAAAGCATGCTGATACATACCTCTAGCATCATTAATCCAGCTCATGAATACCTCTATTCCTGCTCTTTAGTACCTAAAAGCATGCTGATACATACCTCTATCATCAATAATCCAGCTCATGAATACCTCTAGTCCTGCTCTTTAGTACCTAAAAGCATGCTGATACATACCTCTAGCATCAATAATCCAGCTCATGAATACCTCTAGTCCTGCTCTTTAGTACCTAAAAGCATGCTGATACATACCTCTAGCATCCTAAATCCAGCTCATGAATACCTTTATTCCTTCTGTTTGGTACCTCAAAGCTTGCTGCAACATACCTCTAGCATCAATAATCCAGCTCGTGAATACATCTATTCCTGCTCTTTAGTACCTAAAAGCATGCTGATACATACCTCTAGCATCAATAATCCAGCTCATGAATACCTCTATTCCTGCTCTTTAGTACCTAAAAGCATGCTGATACATACCTCTAGCATCAATAATCCAGCTCATGAATACCTCTATTCCTGCTCTTTAGTACCTAAAAGCATGCTGATACATATCTCTAGCATCATTAATGCAGCTCATGAATACCTCTATTCCTGCTCTTTACTACCTAAAAGCATGCTGATACATACATCTAGTATCATTAATCCAGCTCATGAATACCTCTTGTTCTGCTCTTTAGTACCTAAAAGCATGCTGATACATACTTCTAGCATCAATAATCCAGCTCATGAATACCTCTAGTCCTGCTCTTTAGTACCTAAAAGCATGCTGATACATACCTCTAGCATCATTAATCCAGCTCATGAATACCTCTATTCCTGCTCTTTAGTACCTAAAAGCATGCTGATACATACCTCTATCATCAATAATCCAGCTCATGAATACCTCTAGTCCTGCTCTTTAGTACCTAAAAGCATGCTGATACATACCTCTAGCATCAATAATCCAGCTCATGAATACCTCTAGTCCTGCTCTTTAGTACCTAAAAGCATGCTGATACATACCTCTAGCATCCTAAATCCAGCTCATGAATACCTTCATTCCTTCTGTTTGGTACCTCAAAGCTTGCTGCAACATACCTCTAGCATCAATAATCCAGCTCGTGAATACATCTATTCCTGCTCTTTAGTACCTAAAAGCATGCTGATACATACCTCTAGCATCAATAATCCAGCTCATGAATACCTCTATTCCTGCTCTTTAGTACCTAAAAGCATGCTGATACATACCTCTAGCATCATTAATCCAGCTCATGAATACCTCTATTCCTGCTCTTTAGTACCTAAAAGCATGCTGATACATACCTCTAGCATCATTAATGCAGCTCATGAATACCTCTATTCCTGCTCTTTAGTACCTAAAAGCATGCTGATACATACCTCTAGCATCAATAATCCAGCTCATGAATACCTTCATTCCTTCTGTTTGGTACCTCAAAGCTTGCTGCAACATACCTCTAGCATCAATAATCCAGCTCATGAATACCTCTATTCCTGCTCTTTAGTACCTAAAAGCATGCTGATACATACCTCTAGCATCATTAATCCAGCTCTTGAATACCTCTATTCCTGCTCTTTAGTACCTAAAAGCATGCTGATACATACCTCTAGCATCATTAATCCAGCTCATGAATACCTCTTGTCCTGCTCTTTAGTACCTAAAAGCATGCTGATACATACCTCTAGCATCAATAATCCAGCTCATGAATACCTCTATTCCTGCTCTTTAGTACCTAAAAGCATGCTGATACATACCTCTAGCATCATTAATCCAGCTCATGAATACCTCTATTCCTGCTCTTTAGTACCTAAAAGCATGCTGATACATACCTCTAGCATCATTAATGCAGCTCATGAATACCTCTATTCCTGCTCTTTACTACCTAAAAGCATGCTGATACATACATCTAGCATCATTAATCCAGCTCATGAATACCTCTTGTTCTGCTCTTTAGTACCTAAAAGCATGCTGATACATACCTCTAGCATCAATAATCCAGCTCATGAATACCTCTAGTCCTGCTCTTTAGTACCTAAAAGCATGCTGATACATACCTCTAGCATCATTAATCCAGCTCATGAATACCTCTATTCCTACTCTTTAGTACCTAAAAGCATGCTGATACATACCTCTAGCATCAATAATCCAGCTCATGAATACCTCTAGTCCTGCTCTTTAGTACCTAAAAGCATGCTGATACATACCTCTAGCATCAATAATCCAGCTCATGAATACCTCTAGTCCTGCTCTTTAGTACCTAAAAGCATGCTGATACATACCTCTAGCATCCTAAAACCAGCTCATGAATACCTTCATTCCTTCTGTTTGGTACCTCAAAGCTTGCTGCAACATACCTCTAGCATCAATAATCCAGCTCATGAATACATCTATTCCTGCTCTTTAGTACCTAAAAGCATGCTGATACATACCTCTAGCATCAATAATCCAGCTCATGAATACCTCTATTCCTGCTCTTTAGTACCTAAAAGCATGCTGATACATACCTCTAGCATCAATAATCCAGCTCATGAATACCTCTATTCCTGCTCTTTAGTACCTAAAAGCATGCTGATACATACCTCTAGTATCATAAATCCAGCTCATGAATACCTTCATTCCTTCTGTTTGGTACCTCAAAGCATGCTGCAACATACCTCTAGCATCAATAATCCAGCTCATGAATACCTCTATTCCTGCTCTTTTGTACCTAAAAGCATGCTGATACATACCTCTAGCATCATTAATCCAGCTCATGAATACCTCTAGTCCTGCTCTTTAGTACCTAAAAGCATGCTGATACATACCTCTAGCATCCTAAATCCAGCTCATGAATACCTTCATTCCTTCTGTTTGGTACCTCAAAGCTTGCTGCAACATACCTCTAGCATCATTAATCCAGCTCATGAATACCTCTATTCCTGCTCTTTAGTACCTAAAAGCATGCTGATACATACCTCTAGCATCATTAATCCAGCTCTTGAATACCTCTATTCCTGCTCTTTAGTACCTAAAAGCATGCTGATACATACCTCTAGCATCATTAATCCAGCTCATGAATACCTCTTGTCCTGCTCTTTAGTACCTAAAAGCATGCTGATACATACCTCTAGCATCAATAATCCAGCTCATGAATACCTCTATTCCTGCTCTTTAGTACCTAAAAGCATGCTGATACATACCTCTAGCATCATTAATCCAGCTCATGAATACCTCTATTCCTGCTCTTTAGTACCTAAAAGCATGCTGATACATACCTCTAGCATCATTAATCCAGCTCTTGAATACCTCTATTCCTGCTCTTTAGTACCTAAAAGCATGCTGATACATACCTCTAGCATCATTAATCCAGCTCATGAATACCTCTTGTCCTGCTCTTTAGTACCTAAAAGCATGCTGATACATACCTCTAGCATCATTAATCCAGCTCATGAATACCTCTATTCCTGCTCTTTAGTACCTAAAAGCATGCTGATACATACCTCTAGCATCATTAATCCAGCTCATGAATACCTCTATTCCTGCTCTTTAGTACCTAAAAGCATGCTGATACATACCTCTAGCATCATTAATCCAGCTCATGAATACCTCTATTCCTGCTCTTTAGTACCTAAAAGTATGCTGATAAATGCCTGAAATCAGGTTGCTAAGTACCTTCAATCCAGCTCATGAACACCTTGATTCTTGATCTTTGGTATCTCAAAGCTTGCTAAAACATATGTCTAATCAGGCTCTTGAAATGCTCGACTACAGCTCATAGATACCTCTGTTCTTAGGCAAAGGTACTCAAAGCATGCTGATACATACCTCTAATCAGGTTAGGTACCTCTAATACCGCTCATGAATATTTCAAAGCATGCCCATAAACACTTCTGACCAGGCTCTTGAGTTGCTGTAATCAAGCTTCTGAATACCTCCTACCCTGCCTCTATCTACCTCTAAATAACCACCTACACAGCACCTTTAGCTTTACAAAGGCTTGTCACCCTGCACCTAACAAATAACAAACTATTACATTACTTTATATGACTGACTGACAATAAACATTTCATTGCTTCTTTCAGGTACAAACCTTGCGGATCGTCTCCCAGAAACGTGAATCCCACAAGCAAAGACATCTGAGAAAATGAGCTCCAAGAACCTAACACCTGTTTTCAGGAAAGGTGGTAAGAAGATGACGATGTCTGTACTGAGTGCAGACATTAAGCACCTGACCAACGAGGAAATGTTAACTGCGTTCAATGCCTGGCTGAGGGCAGTTGCCATCCTGGGGGATATCCGCACCAAGATGCAGAATTCCGAGATTTTCAATCCTTCTACTGGTGGATGGACTCACGCAGTCCAGAACCTCATCCAAGGATCCGTGACATAAACTTTCAGCAGGTACACTGGGAGAAGGCCCGACGAGGTGGCTGCCTTTGTTGATCTGAAGTCCACTCCCCGCACCGCCTATCTCAGCTCCTCGTTCTGGGAAGCCCCGGATAACCTGGGCCAGGGCTCCAAGCCCAGCATCTTAATCCGAAGCCTCTGCCTTTTCTTGGGCTGTGAGTCTTTGGTTGACGAGTTTGCTGTGAAGCTGAAACACAAAGGAAGGCGGGTTGATGGGAGCTACAGCTGCTGCGGAGAGACGGCGGTGGACACCGTATGTAAATCCGCCATACGGGAGTGTGAGCACGCTACCCGAAAAAGGTAGGGTGTGTGGCGCAGGAAGAATGCTTCTACGCCATCTAAACTCAGTATTTATCAATATATTTATCGACTTGTCAGATTCATGCTTTGGCAGGGGGAAGAAGCCCTGTAAATGTTTTGATGTACATACTGTTTGCAGACTGGAGCTGCCCAGGAAGTAGCTCTCCTGCCTTATTTCATGATCAGAATGCACCTAGGGATTATTATCATTGGTTGTAGTAAAGTTGATGCCACAATTGTATTAAGTCCAGGGGAGCTTCGCTAGGAGCAAAGGCCGTTGGTACCCCAGAGAGCACCCATTACTGCTACCTGGTGGCCCACCCTCCTGAACTCGCAAGCGCCCTGAAGATCGACTGTCTGGGGTCACTGCAGTCACTGTGCCAACCCAGACTTCTCTTTCATGGATGCAGTCTGGGGGTGCCATATTTTCTCCTGCTTTTATCTATTTTTTGCACTGCCTGGCGCGCCTGTGTTTTTGGTTTCTGCTGTGTGCACCATGGTCTCATAGCACTTGAAGTAGTTTTTTCCTGCCCCTCATTCTGTCCCATTTTACCCCTCACCATCTGCACCAGTTGGCCCTCATCCATCCTGCATACCACGGTCACCAACTCGTCTCAGCATTCACAGGTTTGTTAACCCCCCCCAGCCGTGTGAGCATCCCACGGGCCCTTCCTTTCTTACACCAAGACCTTTTTGTGGTGTTAGAACGACTGCAGTTTATTCACATCATAAGTTGGTACAAACGTATCACGATGGCATCTGACATTAACATGCTCATTTTTGGTTTATCTTGGATTACAAAGTAATACATTTTCATAACGGATTATACAGTGTACATCTTATCCTTATACCATATTAATACCCATAACTTGCCTAATCCTGCCATGCATCATCCTTACAGCCATGCTGTCTCTTCAAGGTTGTCATAAATCACTTTCCAACTGCTGTGACAGCTCTACTTCTGTCACTTACCTGGTTAAGCGGGTCACGGCTTTGAGGCTTCAGCTTGGTACTGAATGTGTGGCATTCGTGTCCCCGTGGCCATGCCTGGACTGCAAGTGTTTGTCCCCCTAGCGGCGGGCATTTCTTGCCCCATTGTGTGCCCTCAAGTATCCCTGCCTTGAGGCATTCCAAGGCCTTGTCCGGGCACTTGTCTCAAGAGTCCCTGCCACAAGACATCCCTAGGACCTTCTCCGGGCACTTGTCTCAAGCAGTGCAAATGTTTTCTCCAAAATTAGCTTAACGTTTTTAAATGCAGTCGACCTCACCACCTCCACGACTGGAAACTTAGAATAACTGTCGAGCATAACGAGGGTTAGTCTCCCATCGGGGAAACTTCCAAAGTCCATACAGATGGAGGTCCAGGGTTTTATTTGACGTTGGTTCCGTGACTACTGGCGGAACTGGTGCGTCACTACCAGTGATCTTACATTCGTGACAGCTTCTCACTTTCTCCTCGACCATGCGATCCATCCCTGGGAACCATACTTTGGTACGCAGGTGGGCTTTAGTCTTCTCAATGCCTTGATGCCTTTTGGTGCGCAAGGTCGATTGTTCTCCTCCACATTTTCACCGGTATCACAATTCTTGTTCCCCGGAGTATGATTTAATCGCGGCTCTCACTGAATTCTTCCCAGCACCTCCAATCCGTGCCTCTTGTTCCTCTTCCATTCACCTATTTACTCTATCAAAATGTTCCTCCACGCATGACTTCGTAGCGTGTCTTTCACTGCCATTAGACAGTCATCTTCGTCAGTGGCTGCCCGGATCTCTTCTAGAGACAAAGCTCGGTGACACGAGATCCCAGTGATGTGTCTGACAAACGATTCCGCCCTCTCGTCGACCTCCTTTTCCTGTCTTGGGTCAATGGCTACTGGATGTCACGACAGGTAGTCCGCCGGATGGTTGGCTCCAGGGCGATATATATCACCTCAAAGTTGTAATGCTGGATCTGTACAGCTCACCTCTCAATCCTCGGGGGTCCGCTCCTCACTGTCCCTGTGAACAGGGTAACCAACGGCTTGTGGTCAGTTACAACTCGGAAATTGTGTCCACACAGATAGATGTCGAAGTGCTGACACGTCCACTTTATCTCCAGTGCCTCTCTCTCAATCTGTACATAACGGGTCTCCACCGCAGTTAATGCCCTACTGGCGTACGCAATGGGCATCCATTCATTCCCGCTGTCTTGTTGAAGGAGTACTGCCCCCAAGCTGACTGGGCTTGCATCCACTACTAGTTCCGTGGGGTGCCCTGGTATGAAATATGCCACGGTTGCTCCCTGTAGGAGGCCTCCTTTGACATCCTGAAACGCCTTTGCCACCTCACTTGCCTCCTTTTTGGTGAGGGCCCTCAAAGGTTCTGAAAGAGTAGCCAGATGGGGGATGAAGCGTCTGCAATAATTCGCCATCCCAAGAAAACTTCTCATCTCAGTTTGATTATGGGGGATCGCCGCAGCTGTAATCGCCTCCACTTTTGCTGGGTCCACTTGCAATCCATTCTTCGAGAACCGGTATCCAAAAAACTCTGGTTCATTGGCGTAAAATTGTCACTTTTCTCTTTGCAGTGTTAGCCCTTGATCCACCAAACACTGAAGTGTAGCTCGCAGGCGCTCATGGTGTCCCTCGAGTGACTTGAAGAATATCAGCACGTCATCCTTCACATTCAACACCCCCATAAGGCAAGATAAAGCTCCACGAATGGCGTCCTGAAACACTTCAGCTGCTGACGACACCCCGAAGCTAAGCCTCTTGAACCATCTCAATCCTACATGGGTGGAAAATGTAGTTATGTAACGGCTAGCTTTGTCAAGCATCAGCTGGTGATAGCCAGAGTTAAGGTCTACTTTGGAGAACTATTGGGCTCTGTTGATATCTGCCACTATTTCATCTATTGTCTGAGTTATGTGTCTCTCTCTCTTTTAATTGTGGTGTTCGATAGTCGCATATCCACACACAACCATATCGCTTCCGGTTGTTTTGTTTTTGGAGCGATGACGAGCGGAAATACCTATGAGGTGGGACCCGACACCTTCTCGATTACCCCAGCTGTTCCAGATTTTCCAACTCCGCCTCTACTAGCGGCCGGAGATGAAATGGCACTCTGCGATGCCTCAGTGGCACTGGTTTGATAGTCCTGTCCATGTGCAGGTTCACTTTTACACCTTTTAGGTACCCCAGACCTTCGAAAATGCTCGGAAACTCGCCCATGATTTTGTCGGCGTTAGATTCATGTATCTGCCTTACAAACATCACGAGTCCCAAATCCTCCACTGAGTGGCAGCCTAACAATGTCCCAGCATTGTCCTTGGTCACATGAAACCTGGTCGTGGATGATCGGCCGCTTAGTGACTTCCACCTCGATCATGCCTTGTCTTGGAATGGGAGTGTACCCTCCATAGGTGAAGAGTTTCGCTTTTGTGCATTGGAGCGGTGGTTTGGGGTTGAGTCGTTCGTATTGTTCCGCATCTAGAATGTTTACAGAGGCACCCGTGTCTATCATTTCTGTGATATAATTGTCCCCAATGCTATTTAACACATGAGCAGTGGTCTTTTGCGGAATGTTTTCCTTCTGGTGTATGAAATGCTGAAAACCTCATCCTCTTTGTCATCCTCGGTTATTCTCATATTTTGGAGTTGACTTTCTCCTTCCTCATCAGCCTCTGCCACATGAACAAACAAACAAAATTGGCAATGTACACTGTAAAGGACCTAGCACCTGACCACCTATCCCTAAGTTGTATACATATATAATGAAATGTCTCAATCAATTGTGTGTGCACACTGTTAAAGCACCCACTGCCACGGTGCAATTCAAGACAGGATTATAACAAGCAAAATAAATTGCAAAGGTGTACCACTTAATAGCAGAAAACAATGGACACATCACAAAACATCAAGTCTGTGTCCAAGGTATTTTTCAGGTGATGTCTTCTTTTATTCACAAACAAATATTTTTCTTTCATAAAAAGACCACAGCCGACACGTTTCGTCCAGTAACGGACTTCTTCAGGGCTGTAAATTCAACAAACATATATATATATACACATAAATATATACATATACAAGGACAATGTAAACATGGATATACATAATCCAATCCAACAAATATAAATGTGAGCATTATGTACAAAATATGTGACCTTGAAGACAGAACAGCTATAAACAAAGATAATGTTACAACTAATAATCCTAAAGAGTTTTTTACTTAACAATACAAAGACAAAACTACTTAGCAGACATCTTATTTCAAGATAGCCTCCTGGTTCAATCTTTATATACAACATTTAACATTTAAACAACCATACATCACATTCCATATACATGGTGGACTATATACAAACAAACGTGGTAGACAATAGACTAAAATAGAGTAAAAGATCGCAGAGGAGATTTAGAGAAAACATTTGAGATAGAGTATATGAGGTAGCATGATATCTCCTCATGTGTAGACAGCAAAAAGATGTAGAGGGAACAATAGGTTAATTACAACAATAGTATGTAGCCTGTAATAAATAGCCAGAATATATATATATATTTTTTAAAAGCCATTAGAGAGGAAAAAGCAGCAAAAGAAACCCATGATACAAATGAGGGGAGTGTCACTATCTATATATCATCATAAAGTACCCACCGTTTAAGCAAAAAGAGACGATATTCCTAAACAGAAATCAACATCGGAGTTGCAACAGTGAGTATGTGTTACAGGCAGGGTTATACAAAGCACATATCCGCTATACTCTGTACAAAGAGAGAAATAATGTAATATAACCATTGAGTCCCACTAGAATCATTTGACCATGTTATAATAGAAAGCGAAGTGTAGCTACTTATTTAATAGGGCCAAGATAGTTACTTCCTATTGGACATAGTAAGAGTCCCAGGTATAATACCACCTGTGTATATCATTCAGGATAGCGCCTTACCACGATAAGGTAGGCAAGCAGTAAAGTAGGGCAGTCTCCCAATTTAGCCTATGAGGGAAGCCATAATCAATATGTCAGGTCCACAAATGTAATAAAACTACCCTATATTGTCAGAAAAACAATGTGGGTTTATCAAGTCAAAATACGAAAAAGCTATTTAGACAAAAGCATAATAACAGCCTAGTATTGGCCTGAAAGTTCAACACCCCATAACAAATATGAGGGACTCACCGCAGGTTAGAATCTCCAATAATCTTTAAGCAATAATTTGATTTAGGTATGGTGTATCACCACCGGTGAGAGTGTGACACTGCGCATTCAGATGTAATAAATATGGTAAACGAGGCCCATGATGCTGCATTCAGCATCTTCGTCCAATACATCCCAACTCTGTAAATGACAGAGATAAGATGTAGTGCCTCCAACTCAAAACAGTGCCCAAATACAGAGCAAGGAATCACCACACAGTCGCATCCAAAAAACGAGTCCTAAAACAACAACATAAGAAGTAAGTCCATGAACCCCTCCACCCCCTCTCACGTAGGGGCAAGTGTGCCCAGTTAAAGATTTCAAGACCAGATATGCAGTTCCTCCTTACCTTAATGTGTGTCAGGTTGTCAGTAGCACAAGAAAAGGAAAATACGCCACTGACCTCTTCGTAGCGGCCAGCAGGAACAATGACCTGGAGAGTAGCCTCCCTCCTTCCCTGAGCACTCTCCCCCACAATGTAATTATACCACACTATGGAAGCGAGCACCCGGGGGAAAAGGGAAGGGGACAAAATAATAAAGAATCACTGTGAGATCGCTCTTGCCTCCTAGGTCTGGTCAAGGTCTAGAACGCCTATCTCCCTCTAGTAGCGTTGTATAAGTACAAAGAGAGAAAAGAGGTATGAGAGGCAGCACAGAAAATACAAGTATACTGTAACATCAAGATTTTCGTGATATCATACACACTCACAGAGAGCCCAGCAGCACTTCTCCCAAAACGTAGTTGAGGCACACGACCTCCAGAACTTAACAAAAAATGATAAGATCCGTTGTGCACTAACGTCGTACGCAGGTGACCAGAAATAACACTTTCAACGGAAGTTAGTGAGATCCCTACACCGCTGTTGGACGTCACAGCAAGTGTACCAGGAATAGGAGCACCCTGGTAAGGAAGAGTCTTTGCACCAAAGGAAAACAAAACACCAGTATCCAAAACGGGAATAAGAATTACGGGAGTTCTTAAACAAGAAGTATTGGTTCGCTGGTATAGTTCCAGCATGCGTGATACGAGTGTAACAAAAAAAAACTGGCAGTTTGGAGAGGAGAGTGCTCCTGCGCGTCTCTCTCTCCACACGAAATACCTGAAAACTCCCGGGCCGGGAGTTCAGCCTCGCAGTCCAAAAAGATCCGAAAACAAGCAGGCGAGTGCTCCAATGGCCACCAGGGAAAATCCTTGTAAAGAAAGCAGTGCCTCTGCAACGTTGCAATCGAAGGTCCTCCAGCGGGGAACACCTTCTGCTATACGATCTAGGAAGATTGTCAAGTACCTACTTCCTGTAGATGCGGGGCTTATATCGGGAAGGGCGGTTCTTGGACGCACCGATTTTGTATTCCTCTACTGTGCCCCATGGCCTCATGGGACTTGTAGTGCGGTGGCTCTTGCAACAGGCAAACCGGCTTTCACTCGTGTAAGGAAGGGATGTATGGCGCGTGTTTGCCCAATCTGCCCTCCCTTCCTGTCTATGATATGTAATCGCGACAAAACCCCCTCTCAAGGATCGCAGACTCAGCGGTCGTCCAGGTTTACCTGGATATGTAGCATGGAAGCGTTCCACCAATTCGGGACAGTGGAGATTCTGTATTGGTTCCCAGGTTCTGTCCTCCACCCCGAACCCCTTCCAATCCACCAGATACTGCACACGCCCCCTCACCATTCGGGAATCCAAAGGTTCGTGCACCTCGAACTCGTCCCAACCATCAATTTCCAAAGGGAGGGGCCGTTCTGGCAATCTCATGCTAAGAGGACAGGGTTGGAGTAGTGAGACGTGGAACGCAGGATAGATGTGCCAGGAACTGGGTAAGGAGAGTCTCATGGCTACGCGGTTCACGATTTCTTCTGTGCTATAGGGGCCAATGTACCTAGTTTTTAGTTTGTTTGCTCCCTGAAGGTGAAGGTTCTTAGTAGCTAACCATACCTTGTCCCCCACCTGATGGTCGGGTTCTTTGGTCCTTTTTCTGTCAGCGAAGTGTTTTTGTGCAAGTTGAGCTGATGCAAGATGCTGTTTGGCGTCAATCAACACGGCCCTGAGGTGAGCATGATGTTCTTGGACGCTCGGAAGCCTGGATTCTATCGGGCAGTCGAAAGGGAGCATATTGGGATGATGACCATACAGGCAAAAGAACGGAGAACAACCTAGTGTAGAGTGTTCCGTATTGTTGTAGGCGAATTCTGCCGTCCACAGGAGTGTGTACCAGTTTAATGAATTATGGAGGGTGAATCAACGGAGGTACTGTTCCAGAGTTTGGTTCAAGCACTCTGTTTTTCCGTCTGTCTGGGGATGGTAGCTGGTAGATAGCCTGGCTTCGATTTTCATAGTCTTACATAACGCTCTCCAAAAACGAGAAGTGAACTGCGTTCCTCTGTCTGTGATGACAACACTCGGTATTCCGTGGATCCTTACCACGTGTTGCAGAAAAACAAGGGCTAATTCAAAGGATGTGGGCAGACGTTTCAGAGGAATGAAATGTCCCATCTTCGTTAAATGGTCAACTACCACCAATATAGTTGTGTACCCTTCACACGGGGGCATTTCAACGATAAAATCCATAGACACCGTGTGCCAGGGTCGAGGGGGAATGGGCAACGGCTGTTGGAGATCTGTAGGTTTTTTATGGCTAGCCTTTCCCTGTGCACACACGGAACAGTTTTGTAGGTACGTCTCGATGTCTTTCCTCAATGTGGGCCACCAAAAGGATCGCTCAATACAGGCGATGGTCTTGTATTTTCCCATGTGTCCTCCCAATGTAGAATCATGAGCCCATGCTAACACTTGTGATTGTACTTCGGGGTTCGGAATATACAACGCGTGGTGATGATACAACATTTCTTTGTTCTTTGTTCGATGTTCAGGATCTTCCTGAATCCAAGCTTGAGCGTCTTAGTCAGCTAAGGATACCCTGAGGTCCTCTAGGAAGTCTTGTGAGGTGATCAAGGCAATGGATTGGTTTTGGAAAGACGCCTCAGAGAGTATCGAGGTTGGTTCTGGTTTCTCCGGCAGCACAGGAACCTCGGGATCTTCGATACGGGAGAGAGCATCTGCCTTGCCATTTTGGGGACCGGGCCGGTACTTAATAACAAAATCGTAATCGAAAAAGAAAAGAGTTCATCTCAATTGACGTGGTTTAAGGGCCTTGGCGGTTTTCAAGAACAACAGGTTCCGATGATCTGTGTAGATTTCAATGACATGGTGTGCTCCCAGGAGGTAATGCCTCCATTCCTCGCAGGCCCGTTTAATGGCTAGTAATTCCTTATCTGAGATGGAGTAATTTACTTCACAGGGGGTGAGCTTCTTTGAGAAATAAGCCACATCATGTAGCTGTCCTGTATTGGGATGTCGTTGAGACAAAACACTTCCTATTGCATATTGAGAGGCATCTGTTTAAACAATGAAGAGAAGTTGTGCGTCGGGGTGCCTGAGAATGGGCGCCTGAGTGCACCGTTCTTTCAGGATGTTAAAAGACCGTTCAGCCTCTTCACCCCAAACAAATGGAGTGTTTTTCCTCAACAAGCTGGAGATGGGGTGGATGATCTTCGGGAAGTCCTTGATAAAACGCCGATAATAGTTGGCGAACCCCAAAAAGCTTTGTACAGACTTTACTTGCTGGGGGGTCTGCCACTGGGTAATTGCATCAACCTTGCCTGTCTCCATCTGGAACCCTTTTGCATTGATTATGTATCCCAGAAATGCTACTTCCTGGACATGAAACAAGCCCTTCTCCAATTTGGCATACAACGAATGTTGTTGGAGCCTGTCTAGGACGGTTTTTACGTGAATAACGTGTTCCTGAAGACTAGATGAGTAGACAAGGATGTCGTCTATATACACCACGCAGAATGTGTCCAGGAACCCCCAAAGTACCTCATCCATGAAGAATTGAAAGGCCGCCGGGGCGTTGCAGAGCCCAAAGGGCATCACTTGATATTCGAAAAGCCCGAACTTCGTCCAAAAAGCGGTCTTCCACTCATCACTGCTTTTGACCCTCACCAAATGGTAGGCGCCTCGTAAGTCCTGTTTCGTGCAATAGTGAGCCCCTTTGAGTTGGTCCAGCAGCACAGGAATCAGCGGTAATGGGTAGCTGTTTTTTACGGTGACTCGGTTGATCGTTCTGTAGTCAATACACATTCGAAGTTCGTCACAATCCTTCTTAGGGATGAAAAAGAGTGGAGAGGAAGCAGGTGATGAGAAATGCCTGATGAAACCGGAGGCTAGATTCTCATTGAGATCGTTTTTCAAGTAGTGAGTCTCTGGTTCTGTCAGGGCATACACCCTGCTGCACGGAATCTCTGCTCCAGGCATCAGCTCAATGCGGCAATCATAAACCCGGTGGGGTGGAAGTTGGGTGTCCTTCTGTTTATCGAAGATAGGCTGGTATTCTTTGTACTCTTCCGGCAAGGTGGTAGCACAACAGTATGTGTCTCTTACACAGGTGGTGGCCAGTAGATTGGCCTGGGTGCTCTCGGTTTTTTCGGGAAAGGCAGCTTGTCGGGTGCAGTGTTCTTTGCAGTAGCTGTAACTCAAGTGTACAGTGCGGGCAGCCCATCGAACAACAGGGTCATGTAAGGTTAACCATGGCATACCCAAGATGAGACGGAACTGTGGGGCATCAATGAGGTCGAACTGGATATACTCATAATGGTCTTCACCGAACCGCATCATGAGTGGAACTGTATGATACCAGACTGGTCCAGAAGAAGAGCACCTTTCCGTCTACTGCTTTTACATTTTCTGGGGTCTCCTTCCTTTCCCACGGCACACCTAGGGTCTTAGCGTACTTCAGGTCAATAAAGTTTCCGGTAGCACCGGAGTCCAGCAATGCAGCCACCTCAATGTTTTGGCCCTTGTTGTTTGAAGATGAATACTAATAGTTAAGTGTGCCACGGCTGGTTGTGTGGTATTGGCGATTACTGATGAGATCATATTCCATGTGTCACCCGAACCAGTGATCTCATTCTGATTCTGGCCTTTCAGTTTTCCGACCGTTCCTTATGCCCCATTGCTGCTTGCACACGCGGAACGTTGGTTCGTTCTGGGAGCTGGGCCCGGGCGCGACATTTTCTGATGAAATGACCCCCTTTACCGCAATATAGGCATAGCTTCATCTGTCGCCTTTTTTCCCTTTCTTCCGTGGTAAGAGGTCCTCAGATACCTCCTATCTGCATCGGCTCGGTCCCTTCAGCAGGTTTGGGATGTTCTTCGGGAGTGGTTTTAGGTCTGGAAAACAGAAAACGCGTGTCTCCCCGATTCCTGTCCCCTTTTCTTTCCTGTAGTCGGTGGTCCAGTTGTACTGTAAGATCAATCATTTCTTCGCAGGTCTGGGGTAACTGCACCACCTGCGAAAGGACATCCTTTAATTCCCCTCGTAATCCCTGGTAAAAAAGAGTGGTCTGTTTTTCCTGGGGCCAGTTTCTACGACAAGACGGTTGAATGTTGTAATGTAGGTCAATAAATCCTGAGAACCTTGTCTGAGAGTGATCAGTTCACGATCCAGGGTCATCATATGGGATTTTTGATCAAACAGTTTACTCATCTCCAAACAGAAATCCGTGAATCTATGTAAAACAGGGTCGTTTCGTTCCATCAATGGTATGGTGCAACTAGCTGCATTCCCTCCCATGTATGACATCATAAAGGCCGTCTTTGCCGCCTCATCCTGAAATACTGTAGGCTTACATAAAAAAATGCAGTCGGCATTGGTTAAGGAAGGTTTCAAACTTCTTGGGATCCCATAG
The DNA here is from genome assembly GCF_964204655.1 of Triturus cristatus. Lineage (NCBI taxonomy): Eukaryota > Metazoa > Chordata > Amphibia > Caudata > Salamandridae > Triturus > Triturus cristatus. The sequence continues at coordinate 1,204,047,192 of NC_140584.1, forward strand.
AAACGTTCAGGGGGAGCCAGAGGTATTCCAGTGTTCTGTGTGACATGGACGGTGGGAACAGAGTCGGCTGATGGTGGGTGGGTAGGACTGGCAGCAAAGAAGCCTTCCCCTTGTGTTGTAACTGGAGAGGGAGCGTGTACTGTTTGCACCGGAGGGGGTAAGGCCCCTTCCCTAATATAAGAACCAGACCCTTTACCTGTCCATGATAGGCCGGCTACCCCTCTTCGTAACGTGCCCATTTCTTTCCTAAGTTCTTGATTCTCAATACGAGAGGTTTGCACCTCCAGTTGCAGAGCGAATAGGCTCTCCAACAATGAGGTCAGCACCACGTTGGTGTCCATCGTTCAGGCTGGGCGTCCAACTTGGGCTTGACAATCTGTCAGGTTGTCAGTAGCACAAGAATAGGAAAATACACCACTGACCTCTTCATAGCAGCCAGCAGGAACGATGACCTGGAGAGTAGCCTCCCTCCTTCCCTGAGCACTATCCCCCACAATGTAATTAAACGACACTATGGAAGCGAGCACCTCGGGGAAAAGGGAAGGGGACAAAATAATAAAGAATCGCTGTGGGATCGCTCTTGCCTCCTAGGTCTGGTCAAGGTCTAGAATGCCTATCTCCCTCTAGCAGCGCTGTATAAGTACAAAGAGAGAAAAGAGGTATGAGAAGCAGCACAGAAAATACAAGTATACTGTAACATCAAGATTTTCGTGCTATCATACACACTCACAGAGAGCCCAGCAGCACTTCTCCCAAAACGTAGTTGAGGCACACGACCTCCAGAACCCAATAAAAAATGATAAGATCCGTTGTGCACTAACGTCGTACCCAGGTGACCAAAAATAACACTTTCAACGGAAGTTAGTGAGATCCCTACACCGCTGTTGGACGTCACAGCAAGTGTACCAGGAATAGGAGCACCCTGGTAAGGAAGAGTCTTTGCACCAAAGGAAAACAAAACACCAGTATCCAAAACGGGAATAAGAATTACGGGAGTTCTTAAACAAGAAGTATTGGTTCGCTGGTATTGTTCCAGCATGCATGATATGAGCGTAACAACACAAACCTGGCAGTTTGGAGAGGAGAGTGCTCCTGCGCGTCTCTTTCTCCCCACGAAATACCTGAAAACTCCCGGGCCGGGAGTTCAGCCTCAAAGTCCAAAAGGATCCGAAAACGAGCACGCGAGTGCTCCGATGGCCACCAAGGAAAATCCTCGGAAAGAAAGCAGCGCCTCTGCGACATTGCAATCGAAGGTCCTCCAGCGGGGAACACCTTCCGCTATACGATCTAGGAAGATTGTCAAGCACCTACTTCCTGTAGAGGCGGTGCTTAAATCGGGAAGGGCGGTTCTTGGACGCACCGGTTTTGAATTCCTCTACTGCGCCCCATGGCCTCATGGGACTTATAGTGCGGTGGCTCTTACAACAGGCAAACCGGCTTTCACTCGTGTAAGGAATGGATGTATGGCGCGTGTTTGCCCAATCTGCCCTCCCTTCCTGTCTATGACATGTAATCGCGACAATGTGGCTGCAAAACGACCCAGAGCGACCCCCTGCCAAGCGAAGACGGTATGGAATGTATCCATTTCCCGCTTCATTTAAATAGCCCATGCTGATATCCAAACTCATCTCAGCTGCGGATTTCTCGGAGAACCGGAAGTCAGTGTTAATTGTCCACTGAGGTGCCGTGAATCACCGCCATCTTAAAGTGGACAATATTTCAAATAAAAAACATATCTCTATGATTCCCGGGCATGATTACTTATATTCTGGGAGCTGCAATAATGATACGCATATATGTAACAATATATGCGTTAATTACAGTGAGTTCCATAATTAAATTTATATTTATCTAATACATGGCCTCAACACCGAATAAATACTGCAAACAAGCAAAGAGTAATACCGCATTATTTAACCAATCGGTCTGTATTTTAAGCGAAGTGATGTATTTAGATAAGTCAGTATATATCGTAGCCTCATCAGAACCTGTCATCGCGAGAAAAGCGAACTTCACACTCAAGAGAAATACGGCCGCCATTTTGAGACGGTATGGTGCGCATAGATCACATCGCCTGTATGCACTAAAAGTACCATATTAATGTATGAAGTGAAGGAGAAAAGTTTAAATACTTCGATTATAATAAATATAATAAGCTAATCCATGATAAAAGTCCAAAGCATAAAGTACAGACATATGCGACGTAACGGGTAGTTATCATAGAAAAACCGGGTACCTGTATTCCGATATCCGTTGTGCATGTTAGTCAGGCCATTCAATACGGCCGCCATTTTTTTGTAGGCAAAAAGCTTTCACAAAGGATACAACTTCTATAAGTAACATACCATACCACATGGTCTTCCAATGTACAGCCCCGATATAACAACAAACAAGCCTATGTCCCGATATCCAATTATGTGTGCCAAATTGGGCATTCAGTACAGCCGCCTTTCCAAAATGGGCAGAAAGGTTTCCCCAAAGATGCCCCATTCATAAATAACGATTAACTACCAAGTGATCTTCCATTATGTGAATCCGATATAACAGCAAGGAAGCCAACCTAACATGGCAAGAATGACAACAGTTGGGTTAACGGTACTATAACTTTTCAAGTAGAAAATTGTAATGAAGACACCCATTGTAATCGGCAATAGTAACACATGCAGATCACACAATGGGTGTGCTGAATCAGAATGCCCAGTAAGTCATTATGTATACCTAAATAGGAACAGAAAGAAAATAAGCATAGCAAGAGTAGAAAAAAGAGAAGGAAATGAAAACCAGATAAAGAATTGTCTGCATTACAGCATTCATTTGCATTTTGGAAACAATAATTCAATTGCAGACCAGTACAACTTTGGCTAATCCATATGGGATTATGTTAACAGCTTCATCAATCTGCGTACACACTGGGACCATGAGTTCAACATATAATCAGTATCCAGACGTCATATCTGATTATCAACCCATGTCCTTTACACATTCTTTAGAGGAAGTAATGCATTTCTTCATCACTGTTATGTCCTTGTTCAACACAGCGAAGTTTACAAATCCTACCTGTCTCGTTTTTCCTTAGGGCTAATTCCCTATTTCCCACTCTCGGGTTGGTTGGTATGTGATCAATGCCCATAAACCACAATCCAGTGTCATCTGGATGGTTCTCTTGCATATGAAATGTCATTGAGTATTTATGATCACCATTGCGTATCGCACGTAGGTGCTCCTGTATTCTCAATTTAAGCGGTCTTATGGTGCTGCCCACGTAGATTTTATTACATGGGCAGCCCAAGATGTATGTAACATACTTTGTTTTACAATTGATAAAGACTAGCTACGGCCATTGTCACAAACAGTAAGGATTCAGACTAGTCAAAGCCCCCAAACTTATTTAAAATGTCTTTGCTGTCTTTAATGTAAGCTGCTAAATTATAAACTAATGGTTGTAAAAATTGATCTACATATTCCGACAGCTTCTCTGAGAACGTAGCTAGTCTTAATACCTGTATCAGGAAGGAATTCAGGGTGAAAGCTCTAGAATTTTTCCTGGGACAAAGAACCGCGGACCACTACAGACACAATGAAGTCCTATTAGAAATGACAGATATCACCTTGTCAAAAAAAAATTCTACACGACACCCAATGGTACCATCAAATACAGCAAAAAATGGAAGCGTTAGTAACGTCTCTTACTCAGCACTCCGATATTTATATAATTTCCAATAATTGTACAACAACCGTTGGTGTGTTTGAAACACTTTCTTTAATTATTCTTCTGTATGATATTCTTAAGGTATTCATACTATTCCCTGTTCTTTCGGCGGAATACAGCTGATTCCACCTATTACGAAAGTGTAATTACAACGTTCCGCCATTTATATTTAAATATGAATATAAACCATGAATCATGGTAGATACCTTAGACCTTGGTGAAACTAACTAAAAAGAACGTAAGTCCCCTGATGAAGGGTCCGCCCGAAATGCATTGGGCAGAAATAAGATGAATGATAGAAACAGTTTTTGAATACTATGAGTGAAATAGTATGAATACCTTATGAATTATTGGAAATTATATAAATATCGGAGTGCTGAGTAAGAGACGTTACTCCCGCGGGAGCTAACGCTTCCATTTTTTTGCTTTTTCTCGCCCTCTTGCCCAGGAGGGTGTTACTTACCAGGCACCCTAAATCAACTCAATTCAGATTACCTATTCACAAGGAGTGCGAGGATCCACATTCCAATTGGATTTTCACCATCAAATACAGGGCACAGCGATGGGCTCCAGGTTTGCTCTTGTTTATGCCGGACTCTTCATGGGTTGGTATGAGCAGGAGCATGCCTGGAGCCGTCGCACTGCAAACTGGACGGAACACATTTTATTCTGGGTAAGGTACATCGATTATGTTTTCATGCTATGGGATAGACCTGCCTCAGATTTATTGGGGTACCATACTTTTCTCAATGAAAACCCCTTCCATGTACAACTCACTATTAATTTCAGTGATGAACAAATTGACTTCTTGGATATTTCTTTTTTTATCTAGAATAACTGTATACAAAGCTCAATCCACTGCAAGAGTACAGCGTCTAACAGCACCTTACACTCATGCAGCGCACATCCCCGACATGTAATTAATAATATCCCATACGGTGAGATGATACGCATGAGGAGGAATTGCAGCACGGACGAGACTTTCTCCAAAAACATTAAACAGACTAAGCAGCGGTTCCTGGCATGTGGTTACCCCCGAGATAAATTGGACAAGGCGGAACAAAAGATTTCTAAAATCCCCAGCGATACTACCATGAGAGCTAAGGACTCAGGTAAATCTAAGAGGGCCCTAATTTCCTTCAACACCCAGTTTAATATCCATAGCAATAGGGTTTACGCAAACAATGTCATCTTCTAACTGAAGTACCTAGCCTAAAAGAGACGCTGGCCCCTAGGACGGGTAAAAATCTGAGATAATTGTTATGCCCTAGCTACATCACCACATCAAGGACGGCGACTTGGCTGTCACATTCAACCAAAGGGCTCTTTACCTGCAAAAATTGTAACATCTGTCCAATAGGAAAAGATAAAACGAAATCTTTCAATTTTATTTATTTTTTTAAATCTTTTTATTGAACTTGACAATAATCACATACATTGTACCTTTCTTGTCAATATAGTTGTCGACCACAGTATACATAGGTAGGGGATAGTGAATTACAGTCACAATTGCAGCACATCTGAGTTAATTTCTTCGCATTTCCAAATCCACCACTGGCGGTATGCATATATTTCCCCGATATACATTCCATGCCTTCCATTTCTTATCCCACTTTTTGGGGCAGCCACGTGTTGTGAATACTTCTTTTTCCGCCACCATACATCTATCAAGCTCCCTCACCCATACCCGGACGGATGGTGCATCTGCAGCCCCACAATTTTGTGCTATCCCACGCTTAACTAAGGTATATCCTATTGGTGTCATCTGCTGCTCAATTTCCGTGAGGTCTGTAGCTGCCCATATATTAAGTAAGCTCAGCTGAGGTGTAAGAACTAACTTCTTCCCCAGTGCAGTCTGAATTCTGGTTGTGGCTCCCTCCCATATTGGCCTCACAGCAGGGCATTCCCAGATTGTGTGGTAAAAGGTGTCCATCTGTTTGCACCCCCTAAGACAGAGCGCATCCGCCCTAGCGCCTATTTTGGCCAGGACGACCCCTGTCATATAGGACTGATGTAGGATCCTGAGTTGAATCAGTCGGAAGTGGAGGGTGATAGCCGCCTCTCTGGGGGACATCAGGGCCTCCCGCCAGTCCTCCTCTTCAATGGGTCCTATGTCGCTTTGCCACTTCTCTCTAAGTTTCCCAAAAGTGTTGGGCAAGTTATTACATAATTTTTTATATGTTAGGGATATGGTCTTCGAGTGCAGTGGCCCATCTAACAACCGGTCCTCTAATGGTGACGACTCTGGTATGTCTTTGAGGTCTGTGAAAACCGCCAGAAGGGCGTGTCTGATCTGCAAATAGTGGAACAGTTCCCCTTGTGCCATGTGGTAATTCCCCTTAAGTTCCTCGAACCTAAGGATGGAACCCTTTTTGCTCAAATCCCCCACTACTGAGATTCCCATGATGTCCCACTTATCGAACCCTGGTTGGTGACATAGGGTACCTAGTCTCTGGGCTTGCCACAATGGTGTCGCTTTTGTAAGGGTGTTTGCCCAACCCAAACGGGAATTCGCTTGGTGCCAGATACCTATCGTGTGAGAAGTGGGCCCAATAAACCTCTGTTTCTTGACTTTGGAATATAATGCACCCAGGTAGCCGGCTCGTCCAGTTTGTTAGCTGTCCAGCACATATGCCGGATCATTAGGAGGGTGGTATATCCAGTGATTCACCACCATCAGCTGCGAAGCCCAGTAATATAGTTTAAGGTCTGAAAGGGCTATGCCACCATCGTACCACCCCTTGGTTAACATTTTCAGTGACACACGAGGGGTCCTCCCGTCCCACAGCAGTGTACGGACCTCACTCTCCACCGCTGCGAAATATGTATCTGGAACACGGTTCGGACAGTTCTGAAGAATATATAAAAACCACGGGAGAGCCAGCATCTTAAAGAGGGCTGCACGTGCCACAAGGGACAGCGGCAGGGACCTCCAGTGATTTACATCAGCTCGCAACCAGGCCAGCGGAGGGGCCAGATTATGACTATGAAACAGGGCCGGATCTGTCATGACACAGATCCCTAAATATCGGAAACCATCCCTAGCCACCTTTATCATGCAGTTCGTCGGAAGACGAGGAACCTGCCCCAAAGCACAAACAGTACAGATTTGCTCCAGCTAATTGCATAGCCGGTATACTTCCCAAATTTCATGAATATGTTCAGGGCAGCCTGGATGGATTTATAGGGGGAGGCAATATAGAGCAGTATATCATCAGCGTAGTATGATATTCTATCCTCCTGGTCCATTGTCCATTTCAACCCTCTAACCATTACATCCCGCCATATCCACGCCGCGAGTGGCTTCAGCACGAGGGAAAATATCAGTGGCGATAGCGGACAGCCCTGTCGGGTGCCCCTTTGCAGCGTAAAGGCACGGGACGTGTAGTTTTTAACTCGTATTTGACCCTGTATATCTGTATAAAGCAGTTGCACCCAGCCTAGAAACTTCGGACCAAATCCCAGCCTCATTAGGACCGCGAATAGGTATGGCCATTCAATAGAATCAAATGCCATTGATGCATCCAATGAAAGGACCACTGCATCCACCTAAAAATAATCTCTACGAGCAAGTACGTTATGTAGACGACGGATGTTAAGTGCCGTATTTCTCCCGGGCGTAAAACCCGATTGGTCTGGGTGAACTAAGGAGGAGATAACTGCAACTGACCTAGTGGCAATCACCTTCGCCAATATCTTAGCCTTCACGTTAATCCATGAGATCGGTCTTTATGAACCGCATTTATCCCCAGGCTTCCCTGGCTTACGGATAACTACTATGGTAGCAAGACGCTGGTCTTTTGGCAGATGTACGGTCTCATAACTCTCGTTATACATGGCTCGTAGATGCGGGGCTACCTGGGAGGCCGTCACTTACAAGAACTCAATGGGGGTGCCATTAGGCCCCATCGCTTTCCCAGATCGAATTTAAGCAATGGCTTTCTGATTTTCATTGTCTGATAAGTCACTATCAAGAGTGTCTCTCTCTGATTCGGAGAGTGTAGGTAGGACACTGTCGGAGAGGAGTTGGCAGGAATATTCTGCAGTGTAGGTGGTAGAGGGAGAATAAATTTCCTCGAAGTGATCTGCAAATGCCTCCGCTATATCTCTGGGATGCGTAATCGTCGCGCCATCAGGTAATGTTAGCTTTGGCACCCATCGATCCCCTTGTTCCCTTTTCTCTAACCATGCCAATGTTTTCCCGGCCCTATCACCCAATTCATATAGTCTGTGCTGTGTAATGAGATGCTTGGCCATCATATGGTCCCTAGCTTTGAGTTTGTATTCTTCCTGTTTGAATGTGAGATGGTGCTGCGTGTCTTCCGTTGGCCCACTTGTGTGATCTAATTCAAATTGTTTGAGCTCGTCTTCCAGCTGGAGTAGTATGCGACGTTTGTTCTGTATGTAGCCAGTTTTTAGAGACAGAGCCTGCCCCTTAAAAACCACTTTAAATGCTTCCCAGATAGTAAGTGCCGAACGAACCGACCCCAAATTGTCTTCGAAGTAGTTCCCGGTTTGTGTGCATAATTCCTCTTTAATATCAGGTATTTTCAGCAACCATGGGTTTAGTACAATAGTAGTACGTGGCTGTCGCTGCCAATGTGTGAATTCGATCCGAACCAGGGAGTGATCCGAGATCCCTGTCGGCAGAACCTGGGGGTGCTTAAAATTACCTACCGAAGCCGTGTGTGTCAGGAAATAATCAATGCGGGATGAACTCCTTTGTGCGTTGGAGAAGTAGGTGAATTGCGGTGCGTTTAGGTGAAGTACGCATCCTACATCTATTAGGTCCATAGCCATTATAAATTCCGCCATAAGCATGTTTGGCCTTGCCCCCGGCCGTTGTGGGTGTCTATCAATTGTGTCATCTATGGTTAGGTTATAGTCACCCCCCATGATTAATGTGCCCACGGGAAGGTCAGTCAGTATTTTGCCAAGGTCTGTTAGGGCTTCTTTACCGAGTGCCGGTGGCAAGTACAGTGAGATTATGTTGAGGGCTCTTCCCTCCCATTGGGCCTCCAAAACAGCAAAGCGTCCCCCGGGGTCTGCCCAGGTACGGTGCACAGTAAGGGCCAAGTTTTTCTTAACTAATATACCGGTTCCCCGTGAGCCTGTGGTGTAGTCTGCATGCACTAGGAGTCTATATCCCCACCGCGTGAGGGCTTTACTTTTGTTTCCAACTAGATGCATCTCCTGTAGCAGCACCACGTCTGGAGACTGGCGTTTCAAGTAATGCTGAACAATTCCCCGCTTGATTTTATCTCCCAATCCATTCACATTCCAGGTAAGGATAGAGAGCGGCACATGCCTTTCACCCCCCATCATCCAACACGCGGAGAGGCATAGCCTGACAGGTCAACGGTGGTGTGTGAGACACACTTGGTACGAGCTGTCCTAACACAATACTGCTCTTCACATCTCCCTCATACCCTAATTCAGCAACGAAATCTGTACATGACAATACTCTATCAATACTGCATAAATCAACCAAACTTTGCAGAAACGAACCCCCATCCCTCCCCCAACATCCGCCCCCCCTCCCTGCGCTCCTGCCCATGGATTTAAAACTACCCACTCCCCAACTAGGCAGAGTGCCTCTCTCCCTCCCACAAATGCTGAAAGTTGCGGGTTTAGCACGCCCCCATCCCCGCTAACTGCCTTGTATGTCTTGTCTATCAGAATCATTTTGCCATTCCTAGACAAATTGGCTAGGAAGGTGGTTAAGATGCACACCTCACATTTAAGATTGTTCAAAAAATCTTTCAAATTTAATACGGACAGGGTCTATTACATTAATCATTTGATCAATTGTAACACAAAGTATTTTACATACATCTTGGGCTGCTCATGTAATAAAATCTACGTGGGCAGCACCATAAGACCGCTTAAATTGAGAATACAGGAGCACCTACATGCGATACGCAATGGTGATCATAAATACCCGATGACATTTCATATGCAAGAGAACCATCCAGGTGACACTGGATTGTGGTTTATGGGCATTGATCACATACCAACCAACCCGAGAGGGGGAAATCCGGAATTAGCCCTAAGGAAAAACGAGGCAGGTTGGATAAGTAAACTTCGCTGTGTTGAACAAGGACATAACAGTGATAAAAAAATGCATTACTTCCTCTAGAGAATGTGTAGAGGACATGGGTTGATAATCAGATATGACGTCTGGATACTGATTATATGTTGAACTCATGGTCCCAGTGTGTACGCAGATTGATGAAGCTGTTAACATAATCCCATATGGATTAGCCAAAGTTGTACTGGTCTGCAATTGAATTATTGTTTCCAAAATACAAATTAATGCTGTAATGCAGACAATTCTTTATCTGGTTTTCCTTTCCTTCTCTTTTCTCTCCTCTTGCTGTGCTTACTTTCTTTCTGTTCCTATTTAGGTATACATAATGACTTACTGGGCAGTCTGATTTAGCACACCCATTGTGTGATCTGCATGTGTTACTATTGCCGATAACAATGGGTGTCTTCATTATAATATCCTACTTGGGTTGAAGTTATATTACTGTGAACCCAACTGGTGTCATTCTTGCCATGTTAGGTTGGCTTGCTTGCTATTATATCGGGTTCACATACTGGAAGATCACTTGGTATGAAATAGTTATTTATGAATTGGTCATCTCTGGGGAAACCTTTCTGCCCATTTTGGGGTGGCGGCTGTACTGAATGCCCAATTTGGCACACATAATTGGATATCGGGACATAGGCTTGTTTGTTATTACATCGGGGCTATACATTAGAAGACTATGTGGTATGATATGTTACTTATAGAATTTGTATCCTTTGTAAAAGCTTTTTGCCTACTAAAAAATGGCGGCCGTATTGAATGGCCTGACTGACATGCACATTTGGATATCGGAATTCAGGTATCCGGTTTTACTATGATAACTGCCTGTTACGTCGCATATGTCTGTACTTTATACTTTGGACTTTTCTTTCGTGCTCTTTTTTTATCATGGATTGGCTTATTATATTTATTATAATCGAAGTATTTAAACTTTTCTCCTTCGCTTCATACATTAATATGGTACTTTTAGTGCATACAGGTGATGTGATCCATGCGCACCATACCGTCTCAAAATGGTGGCCGTAATTCTCTTGAATTTGAAGTTCGCTTTTATCGTGATGACAGGTTCTGATGAAGCTACGATATATACCGACTTATCTAAATACATCACTTTGCTTAAAATACTGACCCATTGGTTAAATAATGCGGTATTACTCTTTGCTTGTTTGCAGTATTTATTCGGTGTTGAGGCCATGTATTAGATAAATATAAATTTCATTATGGAACTCACTGTAATTAACGCATATATTGTTGTATATATGCGTATCGTTATTGCAGCTCCCAGGATATAAGTAATCATGCCCGGGAATCATAGAGATATGTTTTTCTATTTGAAATATTGTCCACTTTAAGATGGCGGTGATTCACGGCACCTCAGTGGACAATTAACACTGACTTCCGGTTCGCCGAGAAATCCGCAGCTGAGATGAGTTTGGACATCAGCCTGGGCTATTTAAATGAAGTGGCATATGGATACATTCCATACCGTCTTCGCTTGGCAGGGGGTCGCTCTGGGTCGTTTTGCAGACACATTAAGGTAAGGAGGAACTGCATATCTGGTCTTGAAATCTTTAACTGGGCGCACTCGCCCCTACGTGAGAGGGGGGAGGAGTTCATGCACTTACTTCATATGTTGTTGTTTTAGGACTCGTTTTTAGGTCTCGCCTACGCAGCGCGCATGCGCTGCATAGGAGGACCTTTAGCCGTTGTTCTGCTCTTTTTCAAAGCACATACTCGTGCTTGTGGCTGCATCCACCTTGCGGGAGCGAGCAGGGGGCGCGCCACAATCACAAATCATCAAAAAAGAGCAAACTGCACGCACACGCACACACTCACGCACCACTCCCGGGCCAGCAAACACATGATTGCAGTGCCAGCAGTGCGGAGTCGCATTGGCATAGCCAACTTTTTTTTCAGGAATTGGTGATCCTGCTAATGGACCACCAAGGAGGACCATTTTACAGAAAATAATACTGCTTTGTATAAAAATACGTATTTTTTTTAAATCCCCAATTCCTGAAAAAAAAGTTGGCTATGCCAATGCGACTCCGCACACTCCAGCTTGTGAAGTCAGTCACCTTTTCAAATTCACACACCTTTTTGTAGGGCATCCGATTTTTGCTTTGGACTCTGGAGATTACAGTTTGTGATGTCAGTCACCTCCCGAAATGTACTCAGTCCATGTGGGCATCTAAACTGGGCCCCGCAACTCTGCACTCTGGAGCTAATGACCTTAGTCTCTTACCAACACCCAGGCACCCCCTTGGGCTCTCAGTCTCGGCCTTGGACTCAGTACACTACAGCTTGTAACGTCAGTCAGTCTCTTCCCAAAACTCACGCACCGCTTTTGGACATTCAGCCTTGGCCTTGGACTCACACTACAGCTTGTGACATCAGACTCTTCCCAAAACTCAAGCACCGCTTTGGACACTCAGTCTCAGCCTTGGACTCAGCACACTACAGCTTGTGACGTCAGTCACTCTCTTACCAAACTCAAGCACCCCCTTTGGTCATTCAGTCTCGGCCATGGTTTCGCCAATTACCCCACCAGACTGTGATGAAGTCAAGCCTGCACATGTTCGATCAGGGTAGGGACTGTAGACTGCATATCCTGTATCTCTTGCTGGCTCCCAATGAGTAAACAGCTCTGGAAGGAACCAGGCAGGATAGGCTGTTGCCCTAATTCCAATGCAAAGTCTGGTTCCCGGCTGGAGTGAGTTAGTTGTTCTTCTGCGTTGTAGATTTCCTCGGAGAGAGCACCCACTGCATTAGTTAAAAAAGGATAAAATAGTGGTGCTAGTTCTAGGACGCTTATCGGTAACATTAAATGCCTCTCCTTTTTTTATCCCCATAATGCGTACATAAATAGGGCGGGGTCACAAAAACTGAAGGAAAGAGCCAGCTAAAGTTCAGAGTACGAGACACCCCAGAAAACAGCAAATCAAGTATAAAAAGCCAGAATTGGGTATGATCACAACAAAACAATTCCCAATCCCAGCACCAGCTATTCAAATGCCACAGAGCAAAGGAGTCACATTACCTTAGATGCAGAACCAAACGGGGTGGCTTTGCCCCACCTCTTCCTGACACAGAACGGGCCTGGGCACATCCCCTGCTGTGGGAGATTAACATCGCTTTTGAGAGCGAAAGTGCGGAAGGTGGCACCTCCTGGCATGATACTCACTGTGGCTTGTAGTCCCCTTCGGGAACTCCTGAAGCCTCAGTAACGTCCCACACTGCGGGATATCAACTGCGCTTTTTATCGCAAAAGTGCATTAATGTGGCGCCAACTGGTGCAATGTTCGCCAGAGCATGTAGGCCCTTCCAGCAGCCACTGAGTAATGTAGATTCCCTGTAAGTGGACCCTAGTCATGGAACTCGCAACGAAAAAGGGGAGAGAAAAGCAGAAGGAGACAAAAAGAGGAGAGAGAAAAGGACGAGGCAAGATGGATGAGTAAGAAAAGAGGAAAGAAGAGAAGAGCGTAAGAAAAATGTAGAGGTAGAGAATTAGGGAAAGAGCAAATAGTGGAAAGTAGCAATCGGAAAAAAGGATGAAAGGCGAGCGGGTGTCTAGGAAAAGTGTCCGTGGAAGAGTAGGGGGAGACAAAGAAATGGAAGCGAGAGTAAAGTGAGCGAGGAGGGTAAATGAGAGCAGCGATTAGGAAACGCGAGCCTGACGGAGAGGCACCCACTGGGAGAATCCCAAACGCTTGTAAGCGCGAATTAACGTGAGACGCGGCGGGGGAGGAGCGGAGGAGCGTTCAGAGAGCAGGAGAGAGGAAAGACAGATGGCGCCTGATCAGGTGCTGAAAACTGGTGGTTGCGCGCGTGAACGCAAGCCCTAGGCCAGCCAAAGCGTTGGGTAGCACTTTGAAAACCCACCTACTAAATGTCTTGCAGCGCATGCGCTGGCTCAGGCGAGACCTACAAACTTGTTTTCTGTATAGAATGCACATAAGCGATAAAGAAGTGAAAGTGTGAAACAGTGTGATGGTTTAGTGTACTTTTTAGGTGTATTCTTATTCTTTCCAATTGAAGCAATTGCCATGAGGAATGATACACCGAACAGCCAACAGCCCATGACGTGGGAAAGTAATATTCTCTGTTGACCCAAAACCACTATGCATATTTTAAGGAATTGTTAACAATATGACTTGCAACCAGCTGTGCTGTCGAGCCAGATCTAGAAAAGTTGCACTGCTTAATGAAAATGTGCTTATTCACTTCTGCTTATGCAGGGTCGCTAGAGTCACAACTATATATAGTGGCGTAGACTCATTGGCATAGCAATAGGTCTCGCTTTTGGGACCTTGTAAGTAAAAAAAAACCTGAAATATAACACTTCACGTTTACATTTACCTCGTATTTAGGATGCAGTAAATGTAAATGTGAAGTGTTACACTTCCGTTTTTTTTTTACTTATTCATTATTTCGTGCATTTTAAAATTGGTAACACTGAATGGACATTGGTTGCATCTCATTAGCACCAGTTTAACACCCAAATATTGCATTAAAAAGCAAACAGGTGACCAGTACAGCTTTGCTATAGCTCTTCAATCCCTTCGGGGTACAGTACCCAAGATAATGTGATGCATGGCTAAACACTTATAAGATCCGAAAGGCAAGACCTATTGGCTATGCCAATGCTTGTTTAGCACGCAACTGTGTGGTGGTTCCTTGCTCTGTATTTGGGCACTGTTTTGAGTTGGAGGCACTACATCTTATCTCTGTCATTTACAGAGTTGGGACGTATGGGACGAAGATGCTGAATGCAGCATCATGGGTCTCGTTTATTAAATCTGAATGCGCAGTGTCTCACTCTCACCGGTGGTGATACACCATACCTAAATCAAATTATTGCTTGAAGATTATTGGAGATTCTAACCTGTGGCGAGTCCCTCATATTTGTGGGGGGGTGTTGAACTTTCAGGCCTATACTAGGCTGTTATTATGCTTTTGTCTAAATAGCTTTTTCGTATTTTGACTTGATAAACCCACATTGTTTTTCTGACAATATAGGGTAGTTTTATTACATTTGTGGACCTGACATATTGATTATGGCTTCCCTCATAGGCTAAATTGGGAGACTGCCCTACTTTACTGCTTGCCTACCTTATCGTGGTGAGGCGCTATCCTGAATGATATACACAGGTGGTATTATACCTGGGACTCTTACTATGTCCAATAGGAAGTAACTATCTTGGCCCTATTAAGTAAGTAGCTACACTTCGCTTTCTATTATAACATGGTCAAATGATTCTAGTGGGACTCAATGGTTATATTACATTATTTCTGTCTTTGTACAGAGAATAGCGGATATGTGCTTTGTATAACCCTGTCTGTAACACATACCCACTGCGGCAACTCCGATGTTGATTTCTGTTTAGGAATATCGGCTCTTTTTGCTTAAACATTGGGTACTTTATGATGATATATAGATAGTGACACTCCCCTCATTTGCCTCTTGGGTATCATTTGCTGCTTTTTCCTCTCTAATGGCTTTTAAAAATATATATATATATTCTGGCTATTTATTTCAGGCTACATACTATTGTTGTAATTAACCTATTGTTCCCTCTACATCTTTTTGCTGTCTACACATGAGGAGACATCATGCTACCTCATATACTCTATCTCAAATGTTTTCTCGAAATCTCCTCTGCGATCTGTCTATTGTGTACCACGTTTGTTTGTATATAGTCCACCATGTATATGGAATGTGATGTATGGTTGTTTAAATGTTAAATGTTGTATATAAATATTGAATCAGGAGGCTATCTTGAAATAAGATGCCTGCTAAGTAGTTTTGTCTTGGTATTGTTAAGTAAAAAACTCTTTAGGATTATTAGTTGTAACATTATCTTTATTTATAGCTGTTCTGTCTTCAAGGTCACATATTTTGTACATAATGCGCACATTTATATTTGTTGGATAGGATTATGTATATCCATGTTTAAACTGTCCTTGTATATGTATATATTTATGTGTATATCTATATATATATATATAAGTTTTTTGAATTTACAGCCCTGAAGAAGTCCGTTACCAGCCTCTGCCACATGTACAGCTTGCCTGTGAGTGTTGTAAGCAAAACAATTTAGGAAGAATGATTAAAATAGAATGGACCTAGAGAGCAAACAAAGAAATGTATACATGTAATAATAGGTACAAAAATATGATTTTCTTTATTTCATAACAATGTGTGTTTATAAAAGAGATTACATATCATCATTGCATATTTTCATATATCCCACATGAATCAAAACAGAGAAAAGTTTGTAATTCAACCATGTAGTTAGCAAATATTTAAACACATAATTGTAATTTGTTCAAAAAACCACATATGGGCAATGATTCTAGACATGAAGTACATATAGGTTCTAACTTCTATCTGTATTAGATCTGTAAGAAACAATAGTTCCATTTAGGCATGGCTCTGTAGCTGTTGAATCCAGCTTGCCTGTGAGCCTTGAACTCCTTGGGCCAGCCCCTTGGTTGTACCTCTGCACACTTTCGCAAAATGTCAGAATTTTCCACATGTCAGACGCTCCTTGCCTTGTGCAGGACATCCCCATCCTGGGTGACTATTTAGACCGCTACTTCGACATCCTCGAACACTTGAGCGACTCACTGCGCCTCCTCTACCTCTGCTGGGCCCTTTCCGAATGGTGTCCAGCCTTTCCTCTTTGACTACCACCGTGATCTCATGGGCGCTTCCTCCGGATCTTCTCGCCAATGCGGATTCCATTTCCCCTGCACGTGCATCTGCTAACTCGTGAGACCTTCCTAGTTGTCGTAGAATAAGTTTCCGCAGATCCGACGACTTACAGCCCTGAATGAGATGAGCTCTGATTTCGAGCTGTGTGTCAATGCCAGTGCAGGAACTGGCTAGCTTGCGCAGCCTCGCATGGAACATATCGACCAATTTCTCTTCTCTTTGCTTTGCTTGGTGCAATTTAAAGTGTTCTAAATTGGGATTGACTTGTGGGTTGAAGTAACGGTCCAACGCCCTCACTGCTCTGTCGTAATCATTCCTTTCGCCGGTGTCTGGTAAGTCAAGAAACAGTTTGTATAGTTCATCTCCACCCATGTGCAGCCTGGTGGACCTCTTAATGGCATTATTCTTTTCTCTGACCGCAATAAAGTAGTTTTCTAGTTGACCAATCCACTTCTACCATTGCGGCGCCGCTGTAGCCGGATCCGCCAGCTGGCTGAATGGCGGTAGTGGGTTTAAGGCGGTGCGCTGACTTTGTTCTGCCACCTCCTGACCACCTCCCTCCGCCTGTTGTGACATTGCGCCTGGTGTCCCTGTACTGCTCACAATGGTGCCCTCAGGTTCTGTTGGTGCTTTCTTTTACGGTGTGGTTGAGTTTAATTGATCCAGTTCTCTCTGTTCCCGATTTTCTGCCCCTTCCTCTTCTGCCGAGTCCAGTATCTTTCGACCTTGTGTGTGTGCAGCTAACACAGACAGCTTGTGGTGTGCCTCCCTTCTCAATTCTCCACCTTAATTGCCTGCCTCCAGCTCTCTTGCAGGCCTCCTGCCACTCCCTGGGATTACTTGCACACTCTCGCAGCCTTGCTGCTGAATAGCTTCTCCCACTGCAGGCAGCACGTGTTCCCATCAAAGCTCTTAGGGCTGAGCACCGCTATTGTCATCCACTCTGTATCTTTTCCTTCCACGTGCCCGAAAACTGTCACCGCCTTCCTGTAGTAAGCTTTCTTACAAATAATCCAAGACGAGGTTTCCAATTAAATTGAATACGTTTATTCATGAAGAGGACCCACGACCACCTACTCACAGCTCCACAGCAGGTTCTCAAATAATGCCTACTTAAACATTCTACAAGAACGAATGCTCAATATAGAACATTCCTATCAACAACATTACTATTACATTCCTTAAAGTAAAACACGAAATAGAATACTTTACCACATATTACACTTCCTGACACTCACGCAGGCCGGAGGAGCGGGCAGCACCTCGCCAACAGCCTCTCTGCAATGTTCCCTGGAGGTGCCACGCTCTTAGCCGTTCCCGCCGTGTTCGGCGCCGCCTGTGGGGACGCGCACTCTCCGCTGCTCCTGTGCGCGTTCCACTCCTTCCGCGGCAATGGCTGCTCCACCGGGCCCACGCGCTCCTCACCGGCCAATCCTGCAATGCTCCACCACCTCCTGCACCATGCCACGTGTCCACCCGCCATACCGGAGAGCAAACAGCACCCCGCGGGGGGCTTCTCCACACCGTGCACTCGATGTGCCTTGGTGTCTCGCATGGTGGCGGTCTTTCCGCCTTGTCGCCAATGTAGCGGGGGGTGCAGGGAATCACTCTAGGGGCAATGGGGCCTACTAAGCCAGCAGGAAATAACGGGACCACAATTCTGGGGCTTAGCTCGTGCCCATCAGCCACGAGTGCTGACGTCACCATTTAATTATTCCCTATTGGCCCGCGCCCAGCCTAGGAGGGTGAAGGTGCAACAAAGTATAGAGCAGGCCGGGTGGCTCACTACATCGTTAACTCGAGGACTGGGATTTTATAAAATGTGCACTGCCGTACTTTAAAAAGATGTAATATTTGTTATATTAATTAGATTTTTCACCTCATTTCTCATATATGTGCCCGAAAATTTTAAGAACATTCTACTGTACATTGCATGAATTGCATTTTATTTTCTTGTCTTTTTAATGATTGCAATTGTTTAGTTCTTTTACAGTATGTTTTGATGGTTTATGACAAACTGAATAAAGCTTTTATTCGATGATGATGATCCAGCTTTGAAGACTGGCGAGGCATTACCAGCAGCAGCCGCCCTAGCATGGCACCGAGCATGGGGAGAGCCCGGCAGCCTAGGCGCTCCTTGAGATGCACCAGTCTCAGGTGAGGCACTACCAGCAGCAGCCGCCCTAGGATGGCACCGAGCATGGGGAGAGCCCGGCAGCCTAGGCGCTCCTTGACATGCACCAGTCTCAGGCGAGGCACTACCAGCAGCAGCCACCCTAGGATAGCACCGAGCATGGGGAGAGCCCGGCAGCCTAGGCGCTCCTTGACATGCACCAGTCTCAGGCGAGGCACTACCAGCAGCAGCCGCCCTAGGATGGCACCGAGCATGGGGAGAGCCCGGCAGCCCAGGCTCTCCTTGACATGCACCAGTCTCAGGCGAGGCACTACCAGCAGCAGCTGCCCTAGGATGGCACCGAGCATGGGGAGAGCCCGGCAGCCTAGGCGCTCCTTGACATGCACCAGTCTCAGGTGAGGCACTACCAGCAGCAGCCACCCTAGGATAGCACCGAGCATGGGGAGAGCCCGGCAGCCTAGGCGCTCCTTGACATGCACCAGTCTCAGGCGAGGCACTACCAGCAGCAGCCGCCCTAGGATGGCACCGAGCATGGGGAGAGCCCGGCAGCCCAGGCTCTCCTTGACATGCACCAGTCTCAGGCGAGGCACTACCAGCAGCAGCTGCCCTAGGATGGCACCGAGCATGGGGAGAGCCCGGCAGCCTAGGCGCTCCTTGACATGCACCAGTCTCAGGCGAGGCACTACCAGCAGCAGCCGCCCTAGGATGGCACCGAGCATGGGGAGAGCCCGGCAGCCTAGGCGCTCCTTGACATGCACCAGTCTCAGGCGAGGCACTACCAGCAGCAGCCACCCTAGGATGGCACCGAGCATGGGGAGAGCCCGGCAGCCTAGGCGCTCCTTGACATGCACCAGTCTCAGGCGTGGCACTACCAGCAGCAGCCGCCCTAGGATGGCACCGAGCATGGGGAGAGCCCGGCAGCCCAGGCGCTCCTTGACATGCACCAGTCTCAGGCGAGGCACTACCAGCAGCAGCTGCCCTAGGATGGCACCGAGCATGGGGAGAGGCGGGCATCCCAGGCGCTCCTTGACATGCACCAGTCTCAGGCAAGGCACTACCAGCAGCAGCCGCCCTAGGATGGCACCGAGCATGGGGAGAGCCCGGCAGCCCAGGCGCTCCTTGACATGCACCAGTCTCAGGCGAGGCACTACCAGCAGCAGCCGCCCTAGGATGGCACCGAGCATGGGGAAAGCCCGGCAGCCCAGGCGCTCCTTGACATGCACCAGTCTCAGGCGAGGCACTACTGCTGGAGCGGGTAATGCTTAAAATTTTGTATACCCACCTCATTTTCTCATGTTGTTTTAATAATTAGATTAATTAATTATAATCGAACTAATGGATTGGAGTGATGTGGAAAATATTTACCGACCTTACTAGTATATGAATTACACGTGGGATTTGCATCTGCATGGCTTAATTAATATGTGAACTAAATTCTGTACGCATACTAATGAGAGACAATTAGAATATTGCATAATATATATGTCGCTTTTGTTATGTAATTGTGATTCATGCTTTATTTAGTAAGTATAAACCGCACTGAGTGTTGCTTTTGCTAGATAAATACATACACATATGGGTATTAGCAAGGGAATAACATTTAATTAGTCATTTCTATGTATTAATTACGTTTTTGTGTTTCTTTGCTTAAGTTGACCATTTTGGCCTATCGAAAGATGACTGCCTTGGTGCCTAACCCGACTGCCGACGCTGAACAAGGCTTGGGTGAAGTGCGCCTGCGCTGACAACAGCTACACAGTGACCTCGTCATGACCCCAGATGAACATGTACCCTTCAAGGTTGCCCTGGGACACAAGCCAGCTTTTCTGAATGAACAATAATGTGCTACTAAAAAACGGAAAAATCAAGTATAATGACATCAGAGACTTTATTTCGATGGGAATCCTGTCAGACGATTTCAATTGACCAATCAGAACATTTGAAGACCCGTTTTCGATACAAATTGTCAATGATTTTACTATAAATTAGGGTAGAATAGAGGGGTTGGTGCGGGTTCGTTTCTGGCCTTTCTCGATTTCCTGACGTTATGCTGACGGAGAGGACGGTGACACTGCAGGACAGCTGTTTGCCTGAACCTTTGATGGACTGAATTAATGCCCAAACTCCTGATGAACTGAACCTACTAAATTAATGGGCATAGATTTGCGAGACTGCCAGATTTAACATAGAGGACGACATTTAGCCAGAATAGCTAAATATGGATGGCAACTTGATCAAATGAATGATTTAATTTGCAATATTAATATAAACGTTTAATTGAATATCTACAGAAATGAGTTGGGTTGTTTATTCACTGAAATGTGTTAATTAAAAGATTAATTAGAGAATTAGAAATTAAGCTAAACCTGCAACTAACTGATCCACCCCGATTTATGAGAGGAATACTAAAGGTGAAGTTTAAGGCCTAATGAGTATCAGAAGGTGGTGTAGATTTGTCGCTCATTAGGGAAGAAGTGGTATTTCCTTCTCATTTCCAGCGCTTGGAGGATAATCACCTCCCACACGGACCAATGGTGAGTGAATGTTGGTGTTATGGGCCCCACCAGCGAATGTATGGATAATGTGTGTATGTGATATCTTTGGTCCGTGACGGAGGGAGGGATTTTGTACTCCGCGCTGGAGCAGTTTTTCTGGTAGCAGAGGATGGTTGCTATTGTTTTGGTTTAGTGATTATTGCTTGTACATTGCTTATTGATTCTGGTTATTGATTGGTATTATTTTATGTACTAACACTCTATGTTGAGTTACGTTGAGTTATACGTTGTATGCATGACTTCTGGGATGTAGGAAGTCAGAATTTTGTAACGGTTCTGTAGTAGAGCAGAGGTAAGCGCTGCTCTCGGGAAAGACGGAATTGTTGTTGCCCTGTAGGTACACAGGGGAAACGTGTGATAATTGAAGTTGCACGGCGCATTGTCTGGGTTCGATTCGGTAGCATCGTCGTGTGTTGCCATTAGAGACATTTACAGTGTGAGAGAAGTGTGTATGATAGCAAAGGTTACCTGTGAAATTCTAGTCTTAGGTACCAGGGATCCAACTGGCATTCCGATAACGCTTATCACTGGAAAGGTAATAGGTACTCTCTGAGCTTGTTAGAAGGACAAAGGAGAGGTAAGCGCTGCTTTGTTAACGTATGTTATAATTCTGTAGTAGGACGGACTGTTCGCTGTTCTCGGGAAAGACAGGATTCTGTGTGAATGTACTACATTTTTCTTGTATGAACAAGTGTGAATGTAAAGGCATTCGGGTTGATTGCGAAACTCTAGGTTTATTTCTCAGGAGCATTGGGTCTCCAACTATGTGTCTTAGATACTAGAGAAACAATAAGCTAATGCTTGTTAGAAGGGTGAAGTAGAGGGATGTGCTACTTTATCAACGAAAGTAGTGATTCCGTAGTAGGGCAGAGGTAAGCCCTGCTCTCGGGAAAGACGGAATTCTCGTGAGAAAGGTCTTCTTGCTGTTCTTTGGTTAGCGAAGCAGACAATGGAGATGTTTCTATGTTGTTACTAACAGAAATTGAAACAAAAACGTACTGAGCGGATTTGTAAAGGAGGGGTAGACAGAAGCAGGGGCAGGAGCTGGCGCAGCAGCTGCTGACGTCAGAATGACCGCGCTGGGATTTGACAAACGGTCAGAACTGTGAAACACCCCGGATTGGTGCGTTAGTGTACGCTGCACTAGGATTGGAGGAAAACAGGGTGACGTAGACGCTCCTTATTGGTGCGTTAGTGTGAGTCGCGCTGGGATTTGAGGATTGTGATGGTGACGTGGACGCTCTGAATTGGTGCGTTAGTGTGAAGTCGCGCTGGGATTGGATAGACTAGCGGTACGGTTGTAAAGAGAGACTAGCGATACCAGAAAGGCAAAGAAAATGTATTACGATCCACCAGAAAAAGAGAAGAAAACCTGGTTAGGGAGTATCAAGAAGTGGTTTAAGAAGGATAAACCAATTAAGACTAGGGAAGGACAGTTACTTCCTCCACCGAAAACCCCTGCATCCTTTATGATTGCGAAATATGGGTATCATACTTGTTTTTGGTTAGATAACTGGGTGAGATATACCAAGGATGACGGAGTATTAGCTTTTCCAGAGCATGGTTCATTTAATTTGGCTGTTTTGAGAAATTTGAGAGAAAAGATGATGAATTTAGAACCAAGACCTAGACCGCCGCAGTTTGAGGCTTTGACAGAATGGGAAGACGAAATGCATGA
Source organism: Triturus cristatus (assembly GCF_964204655.1). Taxonomy (NCBI): domain Eukaryota; kingdom Metazoa; phylum Chordata; class Amphibia; order Caudata; family Salamandridae; genus Triturus; species Triturus cristatus. The sequence goes on from NC_140584.1 coordinate 1,204,070,080, forward strand.
ACGAGAAAGACAAAGAAGTGGTAGAGGATAAAGGTACTGGTTTGGTTTCCTTGATCGCAAAACCTTTGGTGCGATTAACGAGAAGTGATGTGAAAGATCCCCTTGAATTAAACAAGGAAGAATTGGCAGCATTTAGACAATTGAGAGATGGTTTGTGTGAAGCACCTGCATTAGGTATGCCTGACTATGAGAACGAATTCGAGTTGTATTGCAGTGAGAGAAATGGATGTGCACTTTCTGTGTTGACCCAGAAGCATGGAAAAATGAGAAGACCAATTGCATAGTTTTCATCAATGCTAGATCCTGTAGGTTTACCTGGATGTTTGAAAGCGGTACCTGCAACATGTCGAAGTTTGGAGCAGAGTGAAGGAATTGTGATGGGATATCCATTGAAAGTGTTTGTGCCCCATGATGTAGAAATACTGTTGACAAGGAGTCGTATTCAGTATATGACACACAGTCGGCTGACTAAGTATGAAAAGGTCATATTGGGTGCCACTAATGTGAGTCTTGCAAGATGTTTGAATGTGAATCCTGCAACTTTGTTGCCTGATGCTGAGATTGTGGAAGTAAGAGATGACGTAGATCATGATTGTTTGGATGTACTTGATTTTTGTACAAACCACGACCAGACATAAAAGATGTACCTTTGTCAGAAAGTGATTTTGTGATGTTCGTTGATGGGTCATGTTTGAGAACAGATGAAAGAGTGCTGAGTGCAGCGTATGCAGTATGCACAGTCGCAGCCAGCAGTAATAGAAGCATCATATTTGAATGGAGTGAAATCAGCCCAGGTAGCAGAACTTGTGGCTTTGACTAGAGCATGCAAGATTGGGAAGAGTGTGAGAGTGACTGTGATAACTGACAGCCAATATGGCTTTGGAGTCGTCCACGACTTTGGCCAACTATGGCTACAAAGAGGTTTCCTGACCTCGATTGGAACTCCCATTAAGAATGCAGAAGTGGTTGGAAAGTTGCTTGGGGCGATACAGCTGCCTTAACAATTGGCTGTTGTAAAATGTGCTGCTCATAGTCAAGGTGGTGATTATATTACCACCGGGAACAGGTACGCCAACGACATGGCACAGTATTGTGCACGAAATCAGAATTCGGTTAATCGGGCTAAGGAAAGAGAAATGTCTTCTTGCTCATTGATGTTCACTAACATTGTGGGAACTTGGGAAGAGGTAAGACAATTGCAGGATGAGGCAGGAGATGAGGAAATGAGACAGTGGGTAAAGGCAGGGTGTGCCCCAAGGGAAAAGGATCATGTGTGGGTCTATCGAGATGGAAGACCAGTTATGCCTGATAGCATGATGTCTACCATGGCACGGATGTATCATGGCCAGGGACATATTGGGAGAGATGCCATGATCAGGTCATTTAAGCAGACCTGGTACAATACAAAATTCAGACTTGTAGCAGAAAGTCGTTGTCAAAGATGCTTAATATGTCAGCAATACAATCCTGGAAGGAAGACAGCAGTGAGTCTGGGAACAATAGGTCAAGAATGCAAGTAGATTTCATTGAGATGCCTCCCTGTAACAGACTGAGGTATGTTTTGGTTGTGGTCTACCTATTCTCTAGGTGGGTGGAAGCATTCCCAACAAGAAGAAATTATGGGTTGACGGTAGCCAAGCTACTACTGAGAGAGTTTATCGCCAGGTTCGGGTTCCCAGTAACAATTGAGTCAGACCGAGGAGGACATTTCCATAATGAGATTGTAGGATTAATTTGTGAAGCATTGAATATACAACAAAAACGACATTGTGCCTACCGACCAGAGGCTTCTGGTGTGGTTGAACAGATGAATGGTACTATCAAAAATAGAATAGGGAAATGTGTTTGGCCACAGGTATGAAATGGCCTGATGTCTTGCCTCTAGTTCTCAATACCATAAGGTCATTCCAGACAGAACTACAGGATTGAGTCCTCATGAAATAATCATGGGACGTGCTATGAGACATGTATTTATACCAGTCAACAAGCTGATGACAATAACTGATGACATGGTATTGGAATACTGTAAAGGCCTGGCTGACGCAGTTCATTCTGTGTTTCATCAGGTTGGAGCAGATGCCACCACACTTGAAAAGAAGCCAGTCCATGATCAGAGCCCAGGTGATTGGGTAAGGATAAAAGTCCACAGAAGAAGAAATTGTTTGGTTCCAAGGTGGGGAAAACCACGACAAGTCATTCTGACCACGACCACAGCTGTGAAGTGTGCTGGACTGAAGAACTGGATCCATGCAAGTCATACGTTGAGAATTCCGAATCCGGTGGACAGCACAGGAAAAGAATACTTTGATGAATCAGAATCAAGCACTGAGTCAGATGACGAAGGGTCAAAGACACGAGAAAACTCTGAAAGGGGGGAAACAGAACAAAGTTCAGCTTTAGTCCCCAGAAGTAGCTCTCTGAGAAGAAGATTGCAGATTTCTGAATCCAGCGATTCTGGAAACGAGCAAGAAGCGCAGGGTTCTAAAAAGAAACACAGAAAGAAAAAAGGAAAGAGTGCTGAAGACACAATAAGAGAAATTCGTGAAAAGGAAGTAAAAAATGAGAGACTGACAGAAATTCCACCTGAAATAACAAATTTAAGTGAACAAGGGACAGGTACAGAGAGAGAGGGACAGATTTCTGCGGAAGACCCCCGAGGAGGTGTAGGGAACTGCAACATCCAGTTAGGTGAAGGGACAAGTAGCCAGCAGGAAGATTGCGTGTCGGAGATCCGAGGAGGGACAGAAGTAGGAAAAACAAAACAAGTGGTGGAAGAAGAAGTCGCTGAAAAGACAAAGCGAGTCTGAAGAGAGTGAAAATGAAATACCTGAAGGTCGAGTTCTAAGAAAAAGAGCTTGGAGGAATGAAAAGAATGACAAAGGGAGCAAAGTAAAAAGAGTTGCAAGAGATGATGTTTGGCCCAATAAAATAAGGAAACTGAGATATCGACTGACACAAGTGAATTCACCAAGAGCTGAACAGGTGAATGAAGTGACAAGTCAAGAAAAATCAAAAGAAGATGAATTAACTGAAGACCAAGAGAGTAAAAGAACAAGAAAACCTAACCAGAAGTATAAGTCACCGGAATGGACGTATGTGGCTCTGCCTGAAAAGGGAGAAGAGGCAGATAGTCAAGGAAATCCAGAGGAGGTTGTACTGAAAGTGGTTGAGGATGAAATAGAATCGGAAATCCTGAGAGTTCTCTTGTCCGACATTGGAGAAGAAGAAACGGAAGTTCAGGAAAATCTGTATTTGGATGACGAGAGGAGAGTGAAGAATGATGAAATGCCAAACTGAATAAATCAACAAAACTACTGATGAAGAAAACAAAATATTGAATCAAAAGATAGAGACTGGTAGAACCAAATAGGAGTTAGAACCTTAGGTTAGAAAAACTAGTTGTGAAGTAAAAGAGGCTAAGTCAAAAGACACGGTCCATTTTAACAAAGATGGCTAACATAGAAAGTAGTAAAGGTAGATGTACATTCATGAAAAGATGGTGTAAAATGTGTTGTTGTTGTACAGGATTATTAATGCTTTTATGGAGCATCCTTGCTCTTGTCATTTCTTTTAAGGCCACTATAGATACATTAGAAGGACATAGTGAGAACAAAACTAATATAGGGAAGATTCCAAAGATAGTTCCAACTAGAATAGATAATAACTATTTACATAAAGAAAGGTCAATAACAGATTTTTCTAATAATGTGTTTTCAAAATTATTGTATGAATATGTAAAGACAATGGACGTACGGGACTGCTACGTATGTATGCAGTTACCTGCACCTGTTTCTGAGGGAGTGACATATCATCACCTTCCGGCAACGTATGGAATAACATGTAGTGTAATAGCTAGTTTATTTTATGAGACAGGGAAATTAGAATATTATTTTTCAGATGTAGATAACATTTTTGCGCAAGTGCCTTCTTATAATAAATTAAACAAAGTAAAACCTGCTGAGGTATTAGGTGAATTCTTCTTAGAAACTAAGGTGCACCCTTGCAAATCAGTAGGGAAAGATGCGTCACGCAAGTTTACCCTTGCGCCACCACAGATGCGCCGCATTTACAATGCAGCGCATCGTGGCGAAAGGATAAACAGATGCGTGACGCATCGGATGGCGTAAGGGCGGCGCATTGCTGGAGTCGTGTCGCAAGCACGACGCAACTCCAGCAATGTTTAGGGGCTGTCCATACCTAACATGCTGCGTCATGCCTTACGCCTGCTTCAAGCAGGCGCAGGGTTTTGACGCAGCAGCGTCGGAAAAGTGACTCAGTGAAATCTTGTAGATTTCACTGCGTCACTTTTCCGAGGCTTTTTCCGACGGAACGCCCACCCTGCATACATTAAACCTGACGCAGGTTTAATGTAGCGCAGGGCTTTACAACGTGTCGCATCTCCCTAGATGCGTCACGTTGTAAATAAGGCGCAACATGGCGCATGGTTTACGCCGCCGCTGCGGCACAGAAGTGACGCAACGGCGGCGTAAATGTCTCAAAAGGGGCTTGTAAATCTGCCCCTAAGGAACTAACATTAGAGTATATTTTTAGAAACAATTTAACATGCAGTTTGAAGAAGGAGGAAAAGACATTCTTAGACATGGTTGAGGAAAGAAGATTGAAAATGCAAAGAAAGGCAGCAGAAGGAAAAGTGGAGAAAAAAGTCTGGGATATAGAGAAAGAAAAACATTTAAAAGGAGAAGCTAGTCCAACTATAGCTTTAGATTCGCCTCAGAAAGGGAAATTTTGAATAAGAAGGAATCAAACTGTGTATGATAATTATTTTCTAGGTAATAGTTAGTGCCATGATACATACCGAATCATGGGTGGATGGGGATTTAAAGGAGGTAGAGATCCAGTCTTTCCTGAATTATATTTTATTTGTGGAAACAGGGCATATTATCGTTTGCCAGACCATTGGTATGGCACATGTTACGTAGGTTAGGTCTTTCTGAAAAAGTTTCATATGGATAGAGGAGAAGATGGTGTACATAGCTTAAGTAATCATTTAGCTAGGACCAAGAGAGAATCTTGGGCAGAAATTGTAGGTGACATTTTTCAGGCATTGATACCAGCAGTGGGAATAACTCTGAATGCAAACAAAATTAGAAAATTATCAACAGCAGTGGATCGCTTGTCAACAACAAGCACCGCTGGAGGATTTTTATTGGTTAACACTGAAATGGTTGCCATGCGTGCTATGGTAATGCAAAATCGACTTGCCCCTGATATATTATTGGCAAAAGAGGGTGGAGTCTATGGAATGCTGAAAGTTCAACATTGTTGTTCTTATATTCCTGACGAAAGCAAAGATCTGAAAATTTATATTAAGAATATTACTGAATTGCATGATGAACTTGCACCATTGGAGGTTGAAGGTGTTTGGGAAAGAATTGGAAAGAAAATAGCTGCTATTAAGAATTTCTTAGTAAAAATAGGTAGTACTCTTATAGGTAAAATATTGTTTCCATTAACATGTGTAATCTGCATAATTTTAGTGATAAGATTAGGTTGTATGTGCTGTCGAAACAAGAAAAATAAGAAAAGAATAAAAAGCGAAAATTCAAAAAGAAAAGATAAGAAGCAAGAAAGAGAAATTGAGGAAATAGAATTGGAAGAGTGAAAGGAGAGTATGTACGAATCAGTAAAAAGAGAAGACGTAGGTGAAACTGAATTATGATTAAGAGCAAGAAAACATTTTAAAGATTCCGTAAGACAGAACAAAATTTTGGGTGGTGTGGTGATAAAATCACCAAAGGGGGGATTGCTGGAGCGGGTAATGCTTAAAATTTTGTATACCCACCCCATTTTCTCATGTTGTTTTATTAATTAGATTAATTAATTAATTATAATCGAACTGATGGATTGGAGTGATGTGGAAAATATTTACCAACCTTGCTAGTATATGAATTACACGTGGGATTTGCATCTGCATGGCTTAATTAATATGTGAACTAAATTCTGTACGCATACTAATGAGAGACAATTAGAATATTGCATGATATATGTCGCTTTTGTGATGTAATTGCGATTCGTGCTTTATTTAGTAAGTATAAACCGCACTGAGTGTTGCTTTTGCTAGATAAATACATACACATATGGGTATTAGCAAGGGAATAACATTTAATTAGTCATTTCTATGTATTAATTACGTTTTTGTGTTTCTTTGCTTAAGTTGATCATTTTGGCCTATCGAAAGATGGCTGCCTTGGTGCCTAACCCGACTGCCGACGCTGAACAAGGCTTGGGTGAAGTGCGCCTGCGCTGACAACAGCTACACAGTGGCCTCGTCATGACCCCAGATGAACATGTACCCTTCAAGGTTGCCCTGGGACACAAGCCAGCTTCTCTGAATGAACAATAATGTGCTACTAAAAAACGGAAAAATCAAGTATAATGACATCAGAGACTTTATTTTGATGGGAATCCTGTCAGACGATTTCAATTGACCAATTAGAACATTTGAAGACCCGTTTTCTATACAAATTGTCAATGATTTTTACTATAAATTAGGGTAGAATAGAGGGGTTGGTGCGGGTTGGTTTCTGGCCTTTCTCGATTTCCTGACGTTATGCTGACGGAGAGGACGGTGACACTGCAGGACAGCTGTTTGCCTGAACCTTTGATGGACTGAATTAATGCCCAAACTCCTGATGAACTGAACCTACAAAATTGATGGGCATAGCTGTGCGAGACTGCCAGATTTGACATAGAGGACGACATTTAGCCAGAATAGGTAAATATGGATGGCAACTTGATCAAATGAATGATTTAATTTGCAATATTAATATAAAATTTGAATTAAATATCTACAGAAAGGAGTTGGGTTGTTTATTCATTGAAATGTGTTAATAAAAAGATTAATTAGAGAATTAGAAATTAAGCTAAACCTGCAACTAACTGATCCACCCCGATTTATGAGAGGAATACTAAAGGTGAAGTTTAAGGCCTAATGAGTATCAGAAAGTGGTGTAGATGTGTCGCTCATTAGGGAAGAAGTGGTATTTCCTTCTCATTTCCAGCGCTTGGAGGATAATCACCTCCCACACGGACCAATGGTGAGTGAATGTTGGTGTTATGGGCCCCACCAGCGAATGTATGGATAATGTGTGTATGTGAGATCTTTGGTCCGTGACGGAGGGAGGTATTTTGTACTCCGCGCTGGAGCACTACCAGCAGCAGCTGCCCTAGGATGGCACCGAGCATGGGGAGAGCCCGGCAGCCCAGGCGCTCCTTGACATGCACCAGTCTCCAGGCGAGCAGGGCCTCTGGGATCCAGTCAGCCTCGGCAATCCAGCCTCAGGCTTTGCACGGTCAAGGGTACCCCCTCCACCCCTGAAACCAACCTTGACTAGCTGCACCTGTCAGGCAGCACGCTCCTGCGCCTCCCATGGGGCTGAAGAAGGAAGACACAACATTATTGTTGTGGATAAATAGTTAAAATCCCATGTTGCAAGGTTGGATACAGGAACAGGAAAAACGCTTCACGTTTTAAGAAAGTGGACAAAAAATAGCGTTCTAGAATTCCATTGTGGCACAATGGAATTCTAGTGGTGAGAGGTCTTCCAAGCGCTGTATCGCTGTTGGAACACAGGGGACCTGCCGCGCACTCTTTGACTGCACACATGTAGTGCACCCAGGTCATTCAAATGTAGGCTCTTGATGTTTGACTGAAAAAGAGCGTTGGGATAGTGCATTGCCAATGCGTTCTGATTAGGAGCCGAACTGACTGGGGTAAGAATCCTTCAGGGTCTAGACGACAAGAATTTATGACGAGGATTCATTTGACAGCTTTCGATAGCTCAGATGGTAGAATGGAGGACTACAGTGGAATAGTTAGTATCTTTAGGTAGCTGGTTCAAATGCAGCTCGAAGGACTTTTTATGGTTTTTTTTAAACGACCAACCGGACCTGTGTCTCAGGAGTTAGGGCCAAACGTTACAGGCTCATATCCCTCCTTTGATGTGAAAGGCAGTGTCGCTAGGACCAGAGCCACCCAACACGAACAAGGGGAACAAGGATTGAGTCTTGCGTCAGCTTACATCGTGTGATTCTAGGCACAATTGCTAAATATCCCCCAGACTACAAATTGAGTGCCTTGTGTAATGTATTAATTGCTCGTATAAATCGTCCCAGCAAACTTGTGCCGAGTTTGCTCTATATAAACCAGCCAAATATATGTTCAGTTGTCTGCCCTGTCCGTCCATAATAACAACAGAAAACCTCTTCTTAATATTCAATTATAATTTGAGAAATATCTCCACAATCACAAACAACAACAATGTCCCACAGAGATGAATTAATAATTCATTATTTTATTTGTCAAAAAGGTTTTTGTTTTCTCTTTTTAAATATAAATGTTTGTATACATTTCAATATATTTATACTTTTACAGAATAGAATACAAAGTCAAAAACATATTATAAAGAGAGCCCAAAATAAGAAAGAAGACAAAACAACAAAAGTGTCTCGTTATACATTCTGACAATCCAATCATTCAGCCTATCAGACATACCTCACCTACATTCATACTATGCAACATTGTTTAACATATAAAAACATATTACATTTCATAAATATATACAATTAAAAAATGAAAGAAAAACTTAAGCGCCAACACGCGTTTCGGAGTGGAATCAGAGACCCACGATTCCTTCGCCAGGGCGCAAAATCCTTTAGTCGTTCAAGGAGAGGTTGGTTTTAATCCAGACTCTTCCAAATAGATTTTCTTACAAAAAGTGCAAACAAGGGCTCTATATAACAATGAGTAGAGACTTTAAGAAACACTCTGTGGGGACAATGAGCAAATACTTTAGTCTTATTTTAATAAGGTATATGTATGTATAATCCATATTGAATAAGGAGCTTGAGGCAAGGCAAAAATTAAAATAAAAGATGAATAGGGAAAGAAAACTTTATTTGAGTGTGAATTAGAAATGTGCAGAAAAAGAAAAAATGTGATGAAGGAAAGATCCACTTAACCATCACCCAAATGAATGTGCTGGAGAAGGAATAAATAACAACAAATACTGTCACCTACTTTATCAATATATGCCGAAGGCACAAGTCCAAATATGGTAGGAATTATAATGATGCGATGGAAGAGGCTTCCATAATTGAGGTAACCTAGTTGAGAGGTAAAAGGACAATAAGCCAGAGGAAAACATATAGCTAAAAAAAGGGTTTAAAGCCTAACATAAATGTAATGAAATATGGTAAAGAGCCAGGTAGTTAACCGTATTCTCCCTATATAATGCTATTCTGTTCATCTGGAAGATAAAAAGGGCAGAATGGGGTAATTGATAACCTAACTAAGGGTGGGCGTAGTTCGCGAAGTAGCACTTCGCGAAGCTACGCAAAGTGAAGTTCGCACTACGCGAGCTACGCGTAGCACTTCGCGAACTGCGTAGTAACATGTTCGCACTGTGCAAGATGTTGTTTTCAATGATTGCACAGTGCGGACAAGCAACCGGCACTGTGCAATCATTGAAAATGGCATCTTGCACAGTGCGAGCTGTAGTTTTCTGCTGCTCGAGTAGATTTTTACTCGAGCTTCAGTTTTCTCAACGCGAACTGGTAGTTTCTCATCGCGAGCGGTCGCGAGCATACGCGACCACTCGCAATGAGAAACCTGACCTCCTCGCGTTGGGAATCTCGCCGGGAGGTTTATTTTCCATGCTCGCGATCGCGAACAAGGAAAAAGTCTCGCCGGGATGTCATTTTGCTTGCTCGCGGTCGCCAACTTGACGTTGAGGACCGCGAGCAAGCAAAAAATGACCGCAGCACTACGCAACACTACGCTACGCGTGTTCGCACTGTGCTACGTGCAGTTCGCGTAGTGCGAAGTAGCGTGAACTTCGCAAACTACGCGAGCGTAGCGTAGTGCTTCGCCCAGGCCTAAACCTAACATTGAATCAGTATCTACCTGTAGTCCTAAATTAAAGATTTATAACCATAAAACCACGTAGGACAGGTGATGGAATCCCATTATAAGCATGTAGTACTACCTACCTAATGTCACAGGGATGTTAAATTATACGATATTAATAAAAAATAACACTTATGGATTTATTGAGGTTCCTATAAAAGTAGAGCAACTATCAGACTCTGAGGATTAAATACACGTTAAATTGAGTGAGGGTATTGCTAGTTAGCCTATTTGATACATACCTACATGTAAAGATAAATTGGCCGCATAAGGGTGTCAGAATACTCGTCCCAATAGTCCTTTAATTAGGAGTTAAGTCACTTGGATAGAAGTGAGAACCACTACGGTAAACAGAGACAAAAGATATGACGACTTTGTGGATTAAAAAATATAAAGGGGAATATAAATCACATAGACAAAAATATATAGTAAAATCGATAATTTACATGAGGAATTATAACCTGATTAGTGGAGTATGAAATGTTGATAACTGTGGTCCCGCTCCACAAAATTCTCGAAGTTCATCAGAGTTTTATGGGGCACTATAATAGGGAAACACTAGGCAAAGCATTTTGCAGGTGGCTCTCGCAGCCAACCTGAACTGTACACTGCCTACTCGCAGCCCATCAGGTACTGTTTGTAAGTGAGACACAGGGTCCAAGGCGCATGGCACCTACAACTCAGGATTCGTACGGGTTGGACTGGCTTAGGGGGTCAGTTAGACTAATTACGTCGGTCAAGGGTGTGATCACCGTGCTAGCCAGATCATCTCTCTTCATGGGTTGTTCTGATAGTCTGATTAATTTAACCACGGACAAGGGACCTCAGAGTGCCTGCCAACGAACGATGGTTTTGAACTCTTGGAGAAAGTCTCATTCCAGGGCGCACTACGAAGTCCTGCTGCACTCTCTGGTATCAATAGCTTTAATAGCAATGACCTGACTGCCAGGCATTGCCGTCTCTGGCAAGCTATGCAACCTTTTTTTCTTTTCAATGTAGCATATAAAACATTTCACATTTCCATTTTCGTTTCAAATATTGAGATGAAGTGCATATAGAAAAATGAAATTCATACCGTTAGCTAATACATAAATATGATAAATCCTTACAGAATTGTTCATAAATATTAATATATTGACAATCATTTCATCTAAATATACCTTGTCAAATGTCGTGATCACACTCTAAAATTAATTATTTTGGCGAAACGCGATGACCGCAGCTTAGCGTAGCTCTGCAACTCCCTATCGTCCCCCGTCTATCCGGTACAAATATCCGCAGTTCAAAAGTGCAGTCCCTGGATGGGTCCGGTGCAAGATCCTGTAGTGGCAGACCCCGAACATCGATAGGAGGCGGAGAACCAGTCGTGTCTAAAGTGAGGCCTGGGTGAGGCGACGAAGCTGGGACCTTGCCTGGTGGGGAAGGTGGCGAGCGAACTTCTGCCCTGTAGCACCACCGCAAAGAATCCTTGACCGGGGGGGGGGGGGGGGGGTGCGGTGTGCGGTGTGTGTCCCTGCAGCGACCGACCCGGAGCATTGACCAGAGGCCTGGAGCAGACACGGAATCGACTGAGGCCTGGGCGGGGTGTAGACGCCGGGGCCTCGGGTGGAGACACAGATGGTAAATAGCCCCGGATGGCCCGGCGGTCCGACCCGTGACTGACACCGCAAAATTAAGGCCCCGCCGATCGGAGACCGTCCGGAGTTTCCTTCCCCCCCTTAATCGGGGTGAAGACAGCAGAGGTATATGCCAGGTCCGAGAGGGCAGAAAATCATGACGGCGGCCTGCGGGGGAAACGAGAGCCGGGACCCCGCATAGTGGCAGAGGCGGAGTGGGGGCGCCCTCACTTGGCCCACGATCTCATCGCAGCTGCGTCGGCCGCACCGCCAGGCTGGTGACCTTATCTGTCCATGGTTATTGCCTCGTGACGGCCTGGGGGGGTAGAGAGGTGGAGGCCCATTCAAAGAAATGTGACATCAACGTCACACATTCTCTCGCGACAACTGCAAAAAGGGTGCAATCGGTACACTCAGCCACCAAGAGCATCGCTACTCCTCTAAAGCACCCTCCAATGTGAGCCGGGTCACATGCTGCTCCCACAGGTGCGCGCCTGACAGTTTGCTTCCCCGGCACAGGGACTGGAGCAGTGATTGACCAATGCGCCCCCCCCCCAGTGGGCACCACCATCGCAACCTGTCGCCCAGTGTGCACCGTTGTCAAGGGGTGCAACTCAATATTGCCTCTGTACTCCTGGCCCCCTCGGGTTGGGGCACGGTTGGGCCCGGCCAGAAGCCAAGCGAACGCACGAGCCACGTGCCAAAACCGCCAGCACCTACCTGGTCTCCTCCTGGCTGTGGGGCCGACCCCTGGGAGATCACCGACGGGCCCAGGTAGGGTGGCAGGGTGGTCACCACCGCCTGGAGTAAATCCGTACTGTTATCCTTGTCGTGATCCATCACTGTTGACACACCTGGGACAAGGTATTGAAGTGCAATGTCGTCAATTAGAGGCAGCAAACCTGTGCAGCAGAATAGGCTGGACAGATACACACTCCCCAAAGCATCGGTGCCTGATCCCTCCCCTATGGGCAAGGGTGGGGGAGCAGAGGGAGAAATAGACCCAGAACCCACGCTCAAAGACATCCTAGAAGCGATCGCCGGGATCAAGACTTCACTAGAACTTAAGATGGACGCCATTACCGTTGAGGTCAATTTGCTCCGAGCGGATATGAATAAAAATAATGAACGAGTCAAACAAGTTGAACTTACTACCACGAGCCTAGTAGAAGATGCCTCCCAACTACAATCAGATGTCAAAGACCTGCAAATGTTCCAGAACTTTGCAGAAACCAAGCTGGATGATTATCAAGGACGCCTGTGGCGCACAAATGTGTGAATCTTAGGTGTCCCGGAAAAATCAGAGGGGTAGGCCATGGATCTCTTTGTGGAAGATCTCATCCTTAATCACCTGCAGCCCAAGGGGCTCAGGAAATTTTTCGTCATCGAGAGAGCCCATAGAGTCCCCGGGGGTCGGCCGAAACCCTCGTCCGATCCAGGCCAGGGTCCTCAACTTCCGAGACTGAGACGTTATACTCCAGCAAAACGCGGACATAGCCTTCTTTCCAGACTTCACCCAGCTAGTCCAGAGGCAGAGACGCTCCTTTCTGGGGATCAAGAAGATGCTGCGAGACAAAGGTTACAAGTACGCCATGCTGTTCCCAGCCAGCTTTGAGTGGAGGCGGACGGTAGGGCCTGTTTTTTTGAGCACCCGGAATCGGCGGCGGAATGGTTGGAGAGTCGCTGACCGGTGATCCAAATGATTCATGGGTAAAACTGGTGGGGGGGTGGGTGGGACGGGTGTGATCTAGAGGGCAGGGGAGACGTCGATTTGGGCCTATGTGCTAATTTGATCAAGATGGGGTGTTGGAAATAGCGCAGGGGCACACTAGCAGATATACTTGTAAGTTATGAACCTTTCTCAAGCATAACATTGAGTGACATTTTGACTCACATGTGAGGGATCGTGTGATTATATTTCCTATGAGGGGGCCATGGGGCGGCATCACCTACCCCACTTTTCTACATTTAGGTACCTTGTGGGGCGACAGGCACTCTGCAAGTTGGATCATGGGCAGTTTGAAGCCCAGAGTGCAGGTACGCAGGGAAGGGGGTGGTTGGGAGGGAATGTTAATGTTATTAAGTTTTGAAATCCATGCAGGATTTGTTTGATCGACTACACCAAGTTGTAATGCAGTGCAGGAGTGCTTTAATCACATAAGTTCAGATGGGTACACAGTGGGATGTAGGTGTTAGAGTCCTCAGCTGGAACGTCGATGCTCTTGGCGACAAGATCAAGCGTAGTATAGTCCATCAGTATATCAAAAGACAGGCCCCAGACGTTATCGTTTTTGCAGGAAACACATCTGATTGGGAACACATGCCAGGTGATGAATAGGGGAGGATATAAATTAGTAGTGCACGCAGGCTTCACAACCGCTTCACGAGGAGTGGGCATCTTAGTCAAAAACGTGTTCCCCTTCACTGTACAATCCACATGGTCCGATAACCGGGGTAGATACGTAGGAGTTTCGGGTCTGTGGGAAGGTAGGCCTATCACATTTGTTTCAGTGTATGTTCCCCCTGGCCTTCAGCGTGACGCATTTAAGGATTTGGGCGCAGTACTTTTGTCATTTTATCATTCCCGGAAGACCTCCTCATGATAGGAGGAGATTTTAACGCAGTAGTGTCCGGAGCATTGGATCGTCACCCCCCGTGGGACGTTAGACCTGCACAGTGGTGGCTGCCTGACTTCCTTTAGTCCATGAGATTGGTGGATGGATGGAGGACACATTACCCGGATAGGGCCCAATACACCTTCTTGTCAGGTGCTCATCGTAGTCTATCCCGTATAGACTACATCCTGGTCCCAGCGAGGCAAGCGCTCGATATTCGGGAGATCTGCCATTTAGGCAGAGGTATCTCAGACCATTCACCGATCTGGGTACATGTGATCCTGGGCCAAATGAGTGCAGGGAGAATTGCTCCCATTAATCTGTGGTATTTACATGACCCCGATATTAGAAAGAAAATAACTCAGGCCACAGACCACTACTTCCAAGAAAATGATGGAACTGTAGAATCAGCCCAAACGTTATGGGAAGCCTATGAATCAGTCATCCACGGGGAAGCTATATCCCTATTGCAGATAAAAAAAAAAAGACAAAGGAAGTCTTTGCCCCTCTCCTTGTTGGGTAAAGCTGTCCTTTTCAAAATGATGGCTCTGCCCCGTTTCCTTTACGCCCTCCAAAACTCAATGGATCCAGTTCCTAAATCATATTTTAAAAAGATAGAGAATCTTCAAAGAGATCTCTTATGGGACGGTAAACCCCGGATTGCCTTAGGTAACCTCACCCTCAACTGGTACGACGGTGGCATCAGTCTCCCGGGTATTAAAAAATAGCTGCCATAAATTAGGGGATATGCGGTCGTCTGGATGACCCTGGGTACGCCATGGATAGATGGCTCCTCCCTGGAGGGGACTACAGTAGAGCACTCTATTCCAGGCCCCGTAAATACCCCTTCACAGGTCCGACCGCACACTCAGTCCACATATGGCATGTGGTGAACAAACACCTGGGATGGGACCGCAGACTCGCCCTGGCAACTCCCCTGTGGAATTCCGAAAAGCTGGGAAACCTGTTGCAAACCAAGGGGTTTGATAAGTGGGACCTTATTGGAATTTCCGAGATTAAAGACCTCTGGGTCAAAGATGAAAGCCTTCCCTTTACCTCCCTTCAACAGCAATATAGCCTGACAGACACTGAGCATTATAGGTATGTCCAAGTTTGACACGCCATCCACGCTCATCTCACTAGTAAGTGCCCCCTTCCAGACGCCTCCCCCTTGGAGGATAGAATACTTGATGGCCATCTTCCCGTAAAAACCATCTCCCTGATCTACAAAAAACTAATTAACATTATAGAAGACCCGCTCCAGTCCCTCAAGGAGAAATGGATGAGGGACGGCCTAGAACTGGATGAGGAAGACTGGCGAGAGGTGGTCTCCTCCCCGAGGGAGGTGGCAGTCCAGGCCAGGTTACGTTTAGTACAACTTAAAATTCTACACAGGATCTACATCACTGGGCCGAATTTGGTCCGTATGGGCAGGACAGATAGTCGGGAGTGCAGACATGGGTATGGGGAGGTTGGCACTTTTATCCACATTTAATGAGAATGTGAACGCATACAAACTTACTGGCATGCCCTACATCGCACTCTTCGTGAGGTACTCACAATTGACTTACAGCCAGAAGCACGCAGGTGCCTCCTAAACATTTGGGAACCGAAGGACCTTAGCTCTTACACTGAGCAATGGGCAACTCTGGCAGTAATGATCGCAAAAAGAAACATAGCACAAAACTGGGGGGCCCACCAACCGCCCACAATAGGAAAATGGAAGGAAGATTTAGACTGGTGCATGTTCCAAGAAAAATCAGTCTATGTAGCCAAAGGGTGTCCCAATATCGAACAGGGTATGGGGGCCTTGGAACTCATATAGAGGACATATTTGCACCCCACAAACACCCCTGAATGAAGACCAGACTCTTGTAACCCCCTAATGGTCATATATTGTTCATTGTGACTTGATTCTCTGTGACCCAAGTCGGAAACTTGGAAGATGTATTGTCTCCTGCACATGTGTCGATGTGGTATGTTATGTCGATGATGTTTAAGAAAAATAATTTTTAAAAAAGTTTGATTATTTCCATTCCTTGCATATTCTGTTCAATTTGATTACAGAGCTCACCCCTTGCGTATGTAGTTTCCCGTTTAAGATTATTTGCATTTTAATTAGCCATTGGGAAATTGTTGATATTGTTACTGATTACCAGTTGGCAAGAATGAAGGATAGGTTGACTCCAGTGGCATGGAAATCAGTCTTGACCCTGCACCCAATGGGAACAGTCCAGCCCGATCTGCCAGGCCAGGTCCTCCCGGGACTGGAAACAAGCATCCTAGGACCGGTTTCGGGCTTCCAGCCCCCATCAGCCAGGATAGCTTGACTCCAGTGGCATGGAGAGCATGGGACTCACGTCTGGGCATACCCGTCCCACTCAGGGTGGCAAATGCAAAAAGAACAATTGATGGACAGAATGCAGAACAATGTCATACATTCACCCCAGTACAGAGATCTGGGCCTAAATCCATCTTTTTTTGCTCACCATGCCATTCCAGTTTGAACCCAGCCATATGGAAATCAGTCTTGACCCTGCACCGAATGGGAACAGTCTAGCCCGAACTGCCAGGCCAGGTCCTCCCGGGACTGGAAACAAGCATCCTAGGACCGGTTTTGGGCTTTCAGCCAGAATCAGCCAGGATAGCTTGACTCCAGTGGCATGGAGAGCATGGGACTCACGTCTGGGCATAATCGTCCCACTCGGGGTGACAAATGCAAAAAGAACAATTGATGGAAAGAATGCAGAACAATGTCATACATTCACCCCAGTACAGAGATCTGGGCCTAAATCCATAGTTTTTTTGCTCACCATGCCATTCCAGTTTGAACCCAGCCATATGGAAATCAGTCTTGACCCTGCACCCAATGGGAACAGTCCAGCCCGAACTGCCAGGCCAGGTCCTCCCGGGACTGGAAACAAGCATCCTAGGACCGGTTTTGGGCTTTCAGCCAGAATCAGCCAGGATAGCTTGACTCCAGTGGCATGGAGAGCACGGGACTCACGTCTGGGCATAATCGTCCCACTCGGGGTGACAAATGCAAAAAGAACAATTGATGGAAAGAATGCAGAACAATGTCATACATTCACCCCAGTACAGAGATCTGGGCCTAAATTCATCGTTTTTTTGCTCACCATGCCATTCCAGGTTGAACCCAGCCATATGCAAATCAGTCTTGACCCTGCACCCAATGGGTACAGTCCAGCCTGAACTGCCAGGCCAGGTCCTCCCGGGACTGGAAACAAGCATCCTAGGATCAGTTTCGGGCTTTCAGCCCCCATCAGCCAGGATAGCTTGACTCCAGTGGCATGGAGAGCACGGGACCCACATCTGGGCATACCCGTTCCACTCGGGGTGACAAGTGCAAAAAGAACAATTGATGGACAGAATGCAGAACAATGTCATTCATTCACCCCAGTACTGAGATCTGGGCCTAAATCCATTGTTTTTTTGCTCACCATACATTTCCAGTTTGAACCCAGCCATATGTAAAGCAGTCTTGACCCTGTGCCCATAGGGAACAGTCCAGCCTGAACTGCCAGGCCAGGTCCTCCCTGGTCTGGAAACAAGCATCCTAGGACCGGTTTCAGGCTTTCACCCCTCATCAGCGAGGATAGCTTGACTCCAGTGGCATGGAGAGCACTGGACCCACGTCTGGGCATACCCGTCTTACTCGGGGTGACAAATACAAAAAGAACAATAGATGGACAAAATGCTGAACAATGTCATACATTCACCCCGGTACAGAGATCTGGGCCCGAATCCATCGTTTTTTTGCTCACCATGCCATTACAATTTGAACATAGCCATTTGCAAATCAGTCTTGACCCTGTGCCAAATGTGAACAGTCCAGCCCAAAGTGCCAGGCAAGGTCCTCCCTGGTCTGGAAACAAGCATCCTAGGACCGGTTTCAGGCTTTCACCCCTCATCAGCGAGGATAGCTTGACTCCAGTGGCATGGAGAGCACTGGACCCACGTCTGGGCATACCCGTCTCACTCGGGTGACAAATGCAAAAAAAATAATTGATGGACGGAATGTAGAACAATGCCATACATTCACCTCCGTACAGAGATGTGGGCCTAAAGCCATCGTTTTTTTGCTCACCATGCCATTACAGTGTGAACCCAGCCATATGCAAATCAGTTTTGACCCTGTGCCCAATAGGAACAGTGCAGCATGAACTGCCAGGCAAGGTCCTTCCTGGACTGGAAACAAAAATCCTAGGACCGGTTTTGGGGTTTCACCCCCATCAGCCTGGATAGCTTGACTCCAGTGGCATGGAGAGCACAGAACTCATGTCTGGGCATAATTGTCCCACTCGGGGTGACAAATGCAAATAGAACAATTGATGGACAGAATGCAGAACAATGTAATACATTCACCCCAGTACAGAGATCTGGCCCTAAATATGTAGTTATTTTGCTCACCATGCCATTCCAGTTTGAACCCAGCCATATGCAAATCAGTCTTGACCCTGAGCTTTTGGGGACAGTCCAGCCCGAACTGCCAGGCCAGGTCCTCCCTTAGCTGGAAACAAGCATCCTTGGACTGGTTTCATGGTTTCACCTCTCATCAGCCAGGATAGCTTGACTCCAGTGTCATGGAGAGCACAGGACTCATGTCTGGGCATAATCGTCCCACTCAGGGTGACAAATGAAAAAAGAACACTTGATGGACAGAATGCAGAGCAATGTCATAAATTCACCCCAGTAAAGATATCTGGACCTAAATCCATTGTTTCTTTGCTCACCATGCCATTCCAGTTTGAACTCAGCCATATACAAACCAGTCTTGACCCTGTGCCCAATGGGAACAGTCCAGCCTAACTGCCAGGCCAGGTCCTCCCTGGACTGGAAACAAGCATCCTAGGACCGGTTTTGGGCTTTCAGCCCTCTTCAGCCAGGATAGCTTGATTCCAGTGGCATGGAGAGCATGGGACTCACGTCTGGGCATACCCGTCCCACTCTGGGTGACAAATGCAAAAAGAACAATTGATGGACAGAATGCAGGCCAATGTCATACATTCACCCCAGTACAGAGATCAGGGCCCAAATCCATCGTTTTGTTGTTTTCAATGCCATTCCACTTTCAACCCAGCCATATGCAAATCAGTCTTGACCCTGTGCCCAATGGGAATAGTCCAGCCCGAACTGCCAGGCCAGGTCCTCCCTTGATTGGAAATAAGCCTCCTAGGACGGGATTCGGGGTTTCACCCCTCTTCAGCCAGGATAGCTTGACTCCAGTGGCATGGAGAGCAAGGCGCCCAGGTTTGTGCATACCTGTCCCACTCAGGGTTTACAAATGCAAAAAGAACAGTTGATGGACAGAATGCAGAACAATGTCATACATTCACCCCAGTACAGAGATCTGGGCCTAAATCCATCGTTTTTCAAACTAGTAAAGGCTGATGAAGAGTGATGCCCTGAAACCGGTTCCAGGATGCTTGTTTTCGGTCGAGGGAGGACCTGGCTTGGCAATTCGGGCTGGACTGTTCCCACAAGCAACATGGTCAAAAATAATTTGCATATGGCTAGATCCAAACTGGGGTGGTGTGGTGAGCAAAAGAATGATGGATTTAACCGAGATCCTTGTGACTGGAGGTGAGTGTTTGCATTGTCCAGAATTCCGTCCATCAATTGTTTCTTTTGCATATGTTGCTCTAAGTGGGAAGGGTATGCCCAGACGTGGGTCCCGTGCTCACTACACCACTGGATTCAAGCTAGCCTGGCTGATGAAGGTGGTTGCCCTGAACCAGTCCCAGGATGCTTGATTTCAGTCCAGGGAGGACCTGTCTTGGCAATTCGGGCTGGACTGTTCCCACAAGGAACAGGGTCAAGATTGATTTGCATATGGCTGGGTCCAAACTAGGGTGGTGTGGTGAGCAAAAGAATGATGGATTTAACCCAGATCCTTGTGACTGGGGGGTGAATGTTTGCGTTGCCCAGCATTCCATCCATCAATTGTTTCTTTTGCATATTTTGTCCTAACTGGGAAGGGTATGCCCAGACGTGGGTCTCGTGCTCACTACACCACTGGATTCAAGCTAGCCTGACTGATGAAGGGTGATGCCCTGAAACCGGTCCCAGGATGCTTGTTTTCGGTCCAGAGAGGACCTGGCTTGGCAGTTCGGTCTGGACTATTCCCACAAGGAACAGGGTCAAGACTGAATTGCATATGGGTGGGTATAAACTGGGGTGGTGTGGTGAGCAAAAGAATGATGGATTTAACCCAGATCCTTGTTACTGGAGGTTAATGTTTGCATTGTCCATCATTCCATCCATCAATTGTTTCTTTTGCATATGTTGCCCTAAGTGGGAAGGGTATGCCCAGATGTGGGTCCCGTGTTCATTACACCACTGGATTCAAGCTAGCCTGGCTGATGAAGGGTGATGCCCAGAAACCGGTCCCAGGATGCTCCTTTTCGGTCCAGGGAAGACTTCGCTTGACAGTTCGGGCTGGACTATTCACACAAGGAACAGGGCCAAGATTGATTTGCATATGGCTGGGTCCAAACTGGGGTGGTGTGGTGAGCAAAAGAATGATGGATTTAACCCAGATCCTGGTTACTGGGGGTTAATGCCCCAATTACTTACCGGTAATTGCATTACTCTGAGTCCTACTCCCTTGCTTCCATTACTTACGCAGTGAGGCATTCCTACCTCACCAGACACCCATACTCACGTGATTTATCACATGGGGACTATAAGTAGCCCCCACCCCCCTCAAACCTCCTGTAATACCACATAGACCGAAACCATTCCAAAAGGTTGGTCTGGACTTCCAGGGAGGGAGGGAGGGATGAATTAAAAGTTAAGAGGTGTCCCCGACTGGTGCCAAGCGACTGTGTTTGCCCTGATGAAATCGCCAAGAAACTTTTAATGGCGATGAAACATGTCGGCATAATACAATGGTATGCATATTAAGCAACCTTTTTAAACTTTGAATCAGGTGCACATATAAGGAGGAATAAAATTGGTTCTATAAAAAGTGCATCTTTTTCATTTTTACTCTCACACTTCAGTCGCATCTTGGTATGTGATTGTTTCACCACTTATTTTCACAATTTGGGTTTAATTACGTGGACACTTTATTTATATTTTCAAAGCAAGATGACAACCGATGATGATAAAAGTGGGCACAGCTGGTGAGTACCCATCAGCAAGCTCAATTGGTGTTGCGCACGTGAGGTGTCATCTTGTCTTTTCACATTTTTTTCAAAATATTTTTTTCAAAATATTTTGTTTCAAGAATCCAAGAACACTTGGTGTAATTGATTTGGGACTTGATATTCTCTTTATGCATCTTGATTGAGAGAATTATTAGTGGGGATTGCCATAAGTAAAACTTTTTGTAAGAAAAACTTTTTGTAGGTTTTAGAAAGAAAAAACTGAAGGTGAAGGGCTGTTAGTGACTACCCTAAATTAAGAAAGGAGGGGAGTTCAAAATACCGAAAGATATAGGCATTTGGACCGCAGCTTATTTTGTCACTTAGTGGTGATACCTTCACAGACCCAGTCTGTTGTGTATGATTATTGATTGAGAGGAGGGCGACTTGTGGTCTGTTTCCCTCTGTAGCTCCTTGTTGTTGGTATATTATTAAAAAACACAGACAACAAGGAAAAACCACTATTCAGGAACCATAGTGGAAAGAACCTTGTACCCAAAAACATCAGCACGGTCAACCTCCCAGCCAATCCTGTAATGAAGGGCAAAGGTCAACGGTGGAGCCCAGGTGGCAGCCTGGCACATTGCAGAAATGTAAGCCCCTTGGACATCTGCACAGGATGCCACCATGGACTGAGTGGAACAACCCTGAACCCCCAAAGGAGAAAGGTGCCCCGCCGCCTTGTACGCCAAAGAAATCAGAGACCGAACCCAACTACTCAAAGAAGGAGTAGAAGGACGCAAACCCCAATTCACAGGCCCAAAATTAACAAAAATCAGAGAGACGGAAATGAGCGACCCGCTCCAAATAGACCAGGGGAGCCCTCCGAACATCCAAATAGTGCAGCCGCACCTCAGACTCCGAGGACGGGGAATCAAAAAAGGAAGGAAGGACCAACTCCTGATCCCTGTGGAACTGAGAATCCACCTTAGGATGAAAGGAAATAACCGGTTTCAAAATGATCCTGTCCTCAAAAACCCAACAAAAAGGGTGTTTGGAAGATAGAGCACACAGTTCACCAAGGCGTCGAGCAGAGGAAATGGCCACCAAAAAGAAGGTCTTGAAGGACAAAAGGCGCAGGTCCACAGAAAGCAAGGGCTCAAAGGGAGGAGACATCAAAGCGTCCAAGACAAGAGACAGATCCCAGGTGGGAAAATGCCACAGAGGGGTAGGAAGAACATTACCCAATCCTTTAAAAAGGCGACCAACCAACCATCAGGATCCGAGAGATTGCCCCAAGAGCTCCAAAATGCCTTAATCGCAGCCCACTGCAAACAAAGGGAAGAAACCTTCAAGCCCAAGGAAGCACCATCCTGGAGAAACAGCATCACCTCAAACAAAGAAGAGGAAGCAGGGTCCAAACCCTTGTCACGACACCACCGACTGAAAGAACGCCAGTGCCTCAGGTAAGACTTGTTGGTCGATGGGCACCTAGCTGCCTGCAGAGTAGAGGTCAAGCCAGCCGGAACCCCTTTACGCAGCAGACCCAAGCATTCAACCTCCATGCCGCCAAGCGCATACTGGCCAGAACATCCTGCTGCAACACCGGGAACACCAAAGGGGACGGAGGCAGAGGCAGCAACCACTCCACCTCCGACCTCATCTCCGCCAGGAGAGGAAACCAGGAGGCACGAGGCCAAGCCGGAGCCACTAGAATCACCGGAGCCCCCAAGGATCGGACCCGCAGCAGGAAGTGGAGAAGAAGGGTGAAAGGATGAAAAGCATACAGAAGCCCGTGAGGCCAAGGGCCGGAGAGAGCATCCACCGCCCAGGCCGACCCCTCCCGATTGCGGGAGACAAACCGGGCCACCTTGGCATCGCCCACACACGCAAAGAGGTCCACCACCGGAACAACCCAATGCATCGTCAGATCCACAAACAACTCCTGACGGAGGAAGAAATCCACAGAGGATGGGATGGCCCTGCTGAGGGCATCCGCCGGGGAATTGGACACCCCTCGAATATGAATCGCCGAGAGCGCCATCAGATGAGACTCCGCCCAAACAAACAACTGCCTCGCCACCAGAGCCAGAGAGGAGAACCTGGTCCCTCCCTGCCTGTTCACGTAAGCCATGGCAGTGACGTTGTCCATCCTGACTAGAACAACGGAACCCCGTAGAAACCGAGAGAAGGCCAACAGAGCCAAACGGACCGCCTCCAACTCCCTCCAATTCAACGACATCCTGCTCTGAGAGGGGGACCAGAAGCCCCTGGACCGATGAACCCCCAGCCAGGACCCCCACCCCGAGAGGCTGGCATCTGTGGTAACCACAATGGGAGCCGGAGGAGACAGAGAAATCTCCTTCAGCAGATGACCCTGAACCAGCCACCAACCCAGAGCCGTCCTGATCTGTGGGGACACAGGGATCGGAGGAGAGAGGGGGAGGCAATGGGGAGACCAATGCACCAGAACATGAGCCATCAGTGTGTGCAAATGAAACCTGGCCCACGGAACCAGAAAAACCGTGGCCGCCATATCCCCCTGCACCTGGAGCCAACGAGCCGCCACCTGAACCGGGCCGGACAGAAGAGACAGGATGTGAGAATGAATCTTGTCCACCCGAGCCTCGGGCAGAGTGACTACCCCCAAATCCGTCCGAAACCGAGCCCCAATGAAGAGACGATCTTGGGACGGAACAAGGAACGACTTACCCACATTGATAAGAAAGCCGTGCTCCCTCAAAACGGCCAGAACCACCTCCGTGTGACTGAGAGCCAACCGGAACGAGGGAGCATGAACTAACCAATCGTCCAGGTAAGGATGAAGAAATATCCCCCGACAGTGGACCAGGGCCACCAACAGAGCCAGAAGCTTGGTGAAGACCCAAGGATCGGACTTCAGCCCGAATGGCAAACCGCAAACTGGAAGTGGGAGTCGCCAATCGCAAAACACAAAAACTTCTGATGCTCCCGAGCCACTGGAACATGAAGGTAAGCGTCCTGCAGATCTATAGACGTCATGAAGTCCCGGACCTCCACCAACGGAAGGATGGACTGCAAAGTCACCATTTTGAAGGGAACGGTCCGAACCTAACCATTCACCCTCTTGAGGTCCAGAACCGGCCGGAATCCCCTTGACACCTTCTGGACCAGAAACAAAATGGAATAATAACCCTGACCCTGTTGTGCCAGAGGGACCGGTATGATTGCCTTCTTCGACAGAAGATCCAGAACCCCCTCCAGAAGAACCTCCCGCTTCGCCGGGGACCTGGGGATAGGAGTACGGATGGTGCCCAAGCCGGGCGGAATAGTGACAAAGTCGATAAGATAACCTCTCCTGATAATAGTCAACGCCCAGAGATCCTTCACATCCAGCCGCCAAGACCCAGGAAAGACAACAGCCTCCCGCCCACAGGTCTCGAAGCTGAAATGCCATCAACGTCAGGACTTCCTCTTGAAGGCATCCGCCGGATCCTTGGGACCAGCCATGGCAGAAGACTTCTTG
This sequence comes from Triturus cristatus, assembly GCF_964204655.1. NCBI lineage: Eukaryota > Metazoa > Chordata > Amphibia > Caudata > Salamandridae > Triturus > Triturus cristatus. Next base: position 1,204,094,853 of record NC_140584.1, read on the forward strand.
GGTTGTAACTTGCGCCGACGGGCCGAAAAGGTCCTCGAGGACTGCCGGGAAGACTGGAAGGAAGAAGCAGAGGAAGGAGCCAGATTCCAAAAGCGGTGAGAACCAGACGCAGACGCCTTGCCCTTGTAAGGCAGAGCATGCTTACGATCTTTGAAGGCCTTAGTGATCATACTGTCCAGCTGTTCACCAAAAAGCATCTTGCCATCAAAGGGGATTATAAGGAGAGAGGACTTCTCCGAAGAATCATCCTTCCAGTCACGCATCCACAAATTCCTGCGAGCTAAAACCAAGGAACCAGAAGCCATGGCCGAAGACCGAAGCACATCCGAAGAGACGCCCGCCAAGAGTTTGGCCTGCTGCTCCATGTGGACAAGCAAGCCAGAGCAGTCCGTCTCCTCCTGAATAGCCGTGGCCAGCTTTCCAAAGTCAGACACCAACGATTGAGCCACATAAACAGAGTAAATGCCAGCACACATAGATAAGTTACCAGCAGAAAAGGCCTTCTTCAGCGCCCCATCCACTTTCTTATCAGTAGCATCAGCAGGAGAACAGTCTTCTGGATTGACAATCGTACGACCAATCAGGGTAGCCAAAATGGCATCCACCTTGACAGAGTGAGGAAGAGAGACTTCCCCCTCCTCCAGGTAATAAAGTTTCTGCAAGAAGCGAGGAACTGAAAAGCGCTCCAGATCTCGCCATTCCCCCGAAATCAAGTCCTTGATGCGACCATGAAAGGGCATAGCGAGCACATGGGGCTTAACATACTGTGGAAATATGTCATCCGACCCCACGGGAGCAGAGAAAGGCGAAAACCCAAATTCTCCCTAACGTGTTGGAGAATCGCAGGAACCTCTTCCCTACGAACAAACTTCCCTGAAGAGGTAGAAGGCCTGGCAGCACCCGAAGAAGAAGAGTCCTCAGTGGGAGAGTCCACCAGACCCACCGCAGCATGGGAAGACCTACGTTTAGCAGGAATCCTGCCTTCCAGAGCGCGAGCCACAGCAGCCTCAATCATGTCCTGCACCTCAGAAGCCGACAGCAGGGCGGAAGAATCCCCTGGACCCTAGGACCTAGTCCGGCGAGCCGGGATCGGCTCCTCATCCTCAGAAGAGGAGGACAAAACACGCAAGTGTTTGGTTGCACGCTTCGCCATAATGACACTGCAACCAGAAGTACAGCAGAGACATGTATAAATAGGGAGCAGCCCATGAATCAACCAACAGGTACGAAAAACTGGGAGGAAACCCCAGAAAACCAATGAAACAGAGGCAAATTGGAATTTTAAAAAAGAAAACCCAATCAGCAAACACACTTAAGTATAAAAAACGGCCTCACACGAGGCCCTTACTGTAACGAGGACCAGAAACAGCCAGCCGAGGATCCCATCCGTCCCCACTGCTGCGGCTTCCTATTCCGGCCTCTGACCCGGAAAGACAGCCCCAGCCACCCAGGGCCGGTGACTCCGTCAGCCGGACCCCATCCGCTCTGCCGCCAAGAGTGCACCGCTACTCCAGACGTGGTGAGGGAAGGCCCTGCGCTGTCCAGGCCGGCACCGCCAGGCCCAGCAGGCAGAATGCAACGAGGGAGAAGACACCCCCAAGAAGAGTCCAAAACAAAGAAGAAACTCGAACAAGAAGACCACAGCACCGCAAACGGCCAGCGCGTGGTACGCGCGTCTCAACAGGTGAGACAAAGAAAAAACAGGAGGTTTGAAGGGGGTGGGGGCTACTTATTGTCCCCGTGTGATAAATCACGTGGGTATGGGTGTCTGGTGAGGCAGGGATGCCTCAATGCGTAAGGAATGGAAGCGAGGGAGGGACGAGGACGTAATGTTTGCATTGTCCAGCTTTCCATCCATCAATTGTTTCTTTTGCATATGTTGCCCCAAGAAGGAAGGGTATGCCCAGACGTGGCTCCCGTGCTCACTACACCACTGGATTCAAGCTAGCCTGGCTGATGAAGGGTGATGCCCTGAAACCGGTCCCAGGATGCATGTTCTCGGTCCAGGGAGGACCTGGCTTGGCAGTTCGGCTGGACTGTTCCCACAAGCAACAGGGTCAAGACTGATTTGCATGTGGATGGATAAAAACTGGGGTGGTGTGGTGAGCAAAAGAATTATAGATTTAACCTAGATCCTTATGACTGGGGGTGAATGTTTGCATTGTCCAGTGATCTGTCCTTCAATTGTTTATTTTGCGTCTGTTACCCTAAGTGGGAAGGGTATGCCCAGATGTGATTTCTGTGCTCACCACACCACTGGATTCAAGCTAGCCTGGCTGATGAAGGGTGATGCCCTGAAACCGGTCCCAGGATGCTTGTTTTCGGTCGAGGGAGGACCTGGCTTGGCAGTTCGGGCTGGACTGTTCCCACAAGGAACAGGGTCAAGACTGATTTACATATGGCTGGGTCCAAACTGGAGTGGTGTGGTGAGCAAAAGAATAAAGGATTTAACCCAGATCCTTGTGACTGGGGGTGAATGTTTGCATTGTTCAGCATTCCGTCCATCAATTGTTGCTTTCACTATCAAGGCAAGCAGGTGCTAAATAGGGCAGGCCACAGTTGTATTCTTGGTCCATCTTGTATGTGGAGGCCAAGTTCAACCCCTGCAACCCATGATCCAGACCATTCTGGGCTGGTTAGCTCCAACCACAAGTATTTCTTGGCTTGTCTGGGTACTACAGGAGGTTTGTGAAGAGATATGGTTCCATTGTGCCCCCTTCTCACAGAACTGACCTCTAATAAAATGCCCAAAAAGGTTAACTAAACAATGAGCTCTCAAAAGGATTTCGAGCCCCTTAAAGAGGCAATGTGCTCAGCACCCATTCTAAAAGCTCCATATTATACCAAGCAGTTCATAGTGCAGACAGATCCCTCTGAACATGCGATCGGAGCGGTCCTATCCCAGACCAATGATGATGGCCATGACCAACCTTTTGCTTTCATTAGCAGGAGGTTTCTCCCCAGAGAACAGCATTGGAGTGCCATTGAGAAGGAAGCCTTCGCTGTGGTTTGGTCCCTGAAGAAGCTCGCACCATACCTGGTTGGATCTCACGTCTTTGGCCAAACTGAGCACTGAGCCCTCAGACAGATGGCTGATGCCATTGAAAGGCGAAAACCCCAAAATGTTAAGGTGGTCTACATCTCTATAGGGAATGGACTTTACAGTGGAACACAGACCTGGGACTGACCATGCCAATATAGATGGCCTTTCCAGGTTCTTCCACTTAGAAAAGGAAGACTCTCTAGGGAAAGGTTTGTCTCATTCTCTTCTGTTTGGGGGTATCATGTAGGAAAGTGGCACTTTTTACATGGTTAGCCCCCACATTTTGCATGATGCATGATGTGATTTCAAATAAAAAATGCCCTAGGTACCTGCTAACCAAGTTCCCAGTGTTAGATGTCTTTTCTAAAAAAATACCATGGTGTTACAACTTTAGAAACCCTTGTAAGCTCCTAGTAAATGGTACCCCTAGTACCAAAGGCGTTGTGTGAGAAGTTGGCCTGGTATATGCTGTTCACTATTTAAAGTGGACACCTTGCACCAGTACAATTCGACTCTTATGGTAGATAGGTTTAAGACAACCTTTCACTCCACATCATAGCCTCTGCATCCAATTCAGGATATATACCCACCATTACGCTTGACAATAATGGAGGGCCAAGGACTGAGTTTTGGTGAAGCCTTTGCTGACGAGATCCTGAGTGCCCCCTCCATTCTGGGAGCAGATGGAGGTTCAGCCACTGGGAGCCAATCGGAAGATTGGCAATCCCTTTCCTCAATGAAAAGAGAATGGGTCAAGATCACCCTTCACGGAGCCCTCATGACCGAATATCTAAGGGCTAATATTGCTCCAAATGGACTAATAGTTAAAATCTTCCCCCGTATCTTTTTAGAGGATGGCCCGTTCAAAATCGACTGGTCCCAGGTTTCCTGGAAATGTACCAGAGACCTCCTCATTTTGATTATCAATACTGCCAAAAGACTAGCAGAGGCACTCTTGACAAGAATCCAATTGGCAGAAAGCACATTGAAAAGCGCTACTGCTTCTACTCTATATAAGACGAAACTTTCAGAAATCAATAACGAAATGGCTGAACATCGTGAGTACTTGATGAAACAGAAAGTTAAGAAACTACAGAAAGATGTGAGCAATTTCGAGAAAGAAAAAGTCTATCCTTACCTAAAAGAAGACTTTATACCACCTAACTCTAACAATTCAGGAGATTCAGCTTCCAACTCCTCAAGGAGAGGGTCTTCAAGCAATAGCAATTCTAGTTCCGAATCAGTGAACTATAACACATTCCGCAAAGGCAATCGCCAAACCTACCAAAACTTCCAGATGGGCCCCTTTCAGAATCCAGCATTCTGGCAATATCCCATACACCCTCATGGTCCCCCACCATATCCTATACCACCACAAGGCCCACCCCAGTTCTACCCCCCGGTGTACAACCAGCCTTTTTTAGGCAGAGGTTGGGGCAGAGGGCGAGGGCAAAGAAGAAAAAACAATCAGTCAACCCCACAAGGGACGAGAGTTCAGTGGGAGGACACTCCGAGAACCATGGAGACCCGGAGCTACACCAACAAAAAGAAGACTTAGTAGTCAACCTCTCCCCAAGACATCTCACCGAGATTGAACATAAGGTATTACAGAAAGGCCTAGGCTTTGTACCAACTCCAAAGATAGACCTGTTTAAACAACAATGTGAAATCCAACAGTTCTTCCGTAAGGTCAGACTAAAGTCGTTCTTCAAAGACACGACAATGACGCAACAGACAGACAGTGGATTACACAACAAATCTACTTTCACCCCCTACACTAATATGGTGCCACCTGAGGTGATTACTTTTGAACAGGCAGTACTTAAAGACCTGTCTCATATACCAATGCCAAGACATTATAACAACATGTCTAAGGCAGAAACAGAGGCCATTAAGAACATCTCCAGTGACACATCTATTACAATAAAACAGGCAGACAAAGGAGGGGCGACAGTCATTATGGCAACAACTGACTACGAACTGGAATGTAGACGACAACTAAGTGACCGGGACTACTACACTCCAGTCACACAAAACCCCACACAGCGACTTTTGACAACTATCACAGCTTTGGTCTTCTCAGCAGAGAGCCAGGGTTGGATAAGCAAGAAAGAAGCTGCTTTCCTGATAAAAAAGAACCCAAGGACCCCATATTTCTACACTCTGCCAAAAATCCATAAAGGGATTTTCCCGGTACCCGGCAGGCCTATAGTGTCAGGAATTGATTCAGTCCTTGAACCCCTTTCGCAATTCTGCGATTATTTTTTTCAACCATTTGTCAAAACAACACAATCCTACATACAAGACACCTCAGATCTACTTCGCCTGATAACAGGATTACCTCCCACGGATGAGATCAAACTTTTGGTAACCCTAGATGTACAGGCATTATACACCAACATACCTCAGAGAGCTACACTTGATGTGGTGGAAAGCGTACTTAATCATGATCCCTGGGACCATAACACCCCTATCAGCTTTATAATGGATTGCGCAACGTTAGCCCTAACTGAAATTTTTTTTGAATTTAAAGGCCAAATTTACAAACAGACACAAGGCACTTGTATGGGCAGCACATTTGCGCCGAGCTTGACATGTCTTTACATGTCGGACTTTGAGACACGCAACATTTTTCATCAATCAAATCCATTTTCTGCTGATATATACCTTTGGAAGAGGTTCATTGACGACATCCTGATACTATGGAAAGGAGAGATGTCAACCTGTCTTGACTTTTGTGGTTGGATTAACACTCTCGACCCACACCTTAAGTTTACACACACGATCTCCGAAAAAAACATCCCATTCCTAGATCTGAATATCGTTCTTAACAGGGGAACCCTCACCACGACCCTATACAAAAAACCGACAGATCGGAATAGTTTGTTACTTTACTCCAGTCACCATCCACGGAGTTTGAAGGAGAACTTACCTGTCGGACAATTTTTGAGGGTAAGACGTAATTGCAGTGACCTGTCTGACTATAAGTTGGAGGCAAAAAGATTGGCTAGCAACTTAAGAGCACGTGAATACCCAGAAAAACAGATTGCCTTAGCTAACAAGAGAGCACGCAATAACCATCGGGAAGCGTTGCTATCACCGAGGACACCAAACCCTACTGATGTTCTTACCTGCGTCATCTCATTTACTCCTGCTTCAAATGAGATCACAAGGTGCATTAAAAAACACTGGAATATTCTCAACACGGGCACAATGAACATTGAAACCCCCAGGTTCTCGTTTAAACGTACGAAAAATTTGAGGGATACACTGATCCATACCCGTCCACGCACACAGGGGAACTCCAACCAAAGATCTCTATGGAACCTACCACCTGTTAGTGGACATTACCCTTGTGGTTCGTGCTCCGTGTGCCCCCTCACTTCGACACACAAATCCGTACAATTCAGCAATGGCTTCAAGTGGGAACTACGTCACCACACCAATTGTAATACAGCGAACTGCGTGTATCTTATTACATGTCCTTGTAAACTACAGTATATTGGCATGACAACTCGTCCAATAAAAACACGCATCACGGAACACCGCAGCAATTTTCGCTGCAAAAGAACCAACACGAGAATGTGTATGCATTTCCAAGAAATAGGACATACACCAGACTCATTCACATGGCTCATCTTGGAATCTTGCCCCAATATCACCAAAGATGCACTATTTGTGAAAGAACAAAGGTGGGTGTACAGATTGGGGTCTCACACCACAGGCCTTAATGAAGCAATCCCATGGTCATCCCTCAAACCACCTTGATCAAACACCAAAACTACTATATTGGCAATCAGTGCCTTATGACCCCATTACACTACCGCATTGACTTCACATCTCATACACCATTCTGAGGTGCCCTTCTCACGTCAATGGTTCTTCCTCTCCTAGATGATCTCACTAGGACTAAGGGTGCGAGCACTCTTTTTAAACCACACTCTATTTCCGCACTATATTATCTCAAACGGGCAAGGTAATTACAGTGCCAACCCCACGATAACAACAAACACAACAGCGAGTGCCTCAACAACATATAATGTTAGTTCTAGCCCATGCTCTGGTCTGAATGCGCCGGTACACTAATACTCACTCAAGATGGCGCCCAAGATGTACCGTAGCGTTCACCAATACAACGCCACACGGTCACGCCCATTCCCGCCTTCCAACATAGGAGTACTTCCTATTTGAGTCCCCGCGATACACGATACTGCACCTCCCAGTCCTGGTAGAGCGGGGTAGGTCACCTGGAGACGCGGACTCGGCGCGTCAGTAAGTATTCGCATGCCTTCGATTTAGTTATATCCTTAGCGAGCTGTCACTTCGACACGTACTGCATGGATAGACTGAGGCATTAAGACTTTGAATGGGGACTGTTTTGAGTTAATAGCCTCGCTGACTAGACTCTTTACCAGATAGCGAGTTCGCTTTTCTATTAAGACGAGGTTACTAACTTTATTTTGTCCATGGGGACTTCTCTGAGATATAAGCTTCGCTGACAAGTTCCTTTACCAGCTAGAGTGTTCTATGCTCCACTAAGATTAGGTCTCATTGGGACTTCTCAGAGTTATAAGCTTCGCCGACTAGTTCCTTTACCAGATAGAGGGTTCTATGTTCCACTAAGATTAGGTTTCATACTTTAACTAAACCTGGTTTTGAATGCCCGATTTACACACAGTCAAATGCGGGGAGCCTGAGATATGTTGTAAATTTTAAAATAAGAGAAGGGGTTTATATTACCCTGGAGTTTTTAACTTTTCAATATACCATTCTGTTAGCAACCATGTCTATATACAAATTACAGAACGCAAGGAACTCCTTGCGTCTTCTACCAGGAACTGCAGCACGCTAACCTATGAATTTGATAGGGTAAGTGCACACAGCACGTTCTTATGATACTATACAAGGCTATTTGGAACTCAATGACACACTGTGGAGTGTTCACATCACTTGGTTTTATTGTGTTTTTATCACCACGCTTAGCGTGCACCACCACCATAGTTGCACATTCTTGGCTTATGAGACTCACCTTATAACCGTAACAATTTATGATTGGCTTTCTTTAATCATATTGGTCTTCTTTTCTACAGGTAGACCGAGTTGCAGGTAATCTCCTTAACAAAATGCTGTTTTAATAATATTTGTTATACAGCTCACATGTAGATAGAATCCTAAAGGTCCTGATGAATCGCCAGAGTAGTTCTCAGACAAGGCGAGAAACATGTTGACCCTAGATGAGGCAGTGTTGACTACCTAGCACATAACTCTAGGCACCCACACTTCACCTCACACAGTTTTTAATTAGGTAAGAAGGCCCCAGAATAAACTGATTAAGTTGGCACTCCCCTACCTATTTTAACATTCTCACTTACCCTTTCATCTACATTACAATAGAGCCCCCTACCCTCAATCACCTAACGGCTGACCGGATAAAAGATCTCCATAAAAGCGCTCCTCAAAAGAGCCCGTTGAGCATTGCACCAGCCGGCCCAACGCAGGAGCAGCCCGATGATGACGCTTCACATCCCAAAGGGTGCGTGATTCACGACACCAAGACGGTTGTATGAGGGCTCCTATATCCGACTAAGTACTACACACATCGGCCACCTGCATACTCTCCTGGTCCGTCTCATTAGCTTTAAGGAACAGCTTTGATTTCTTGTTTGACATTATTGGGCACACCTAGCTGGACCTTCTTTCCAAAAGCCCTTTTTCGCCCCCCCCTTTTTTCTTGTCGAATTCTTGCACGGATCTATATCCGTGGGGCTTTTTTCTGGTGGGTTAACCTGTGTATATCCCCCATTTTTAATACTCTTTCGCGTCTTCCATATTTAAACTACAACGATTGGTTGTTGTCACACACGAGCCATCGCTTTAGAATACTCCACATCATAGCCTCTGCATCCAATTCAGGATATATACCCACCATTACGCTTGACAATAATGGAGGGCCAAGGACTGAGTTTTGGTGAAGCCTTTGCTGACGAGATCCTGAGTGCCCCCTCCATTCTGGGAGCAGATGGAGGTTCAGCCACTGGGAGCCAATCGGAAGATTGGCAATCCCTTTCCTCAATGAAAAGAGAATGGGTCAAGATCACCCTTCACGGAGCCCTCATGACCGAATATCTAAGGGCTAATATTGCTCCAAATGGACTAATAGTTAAAATCTTCCCCCGTATCTTTTTAGAGGATGGCCCGTTCAAAATCGACTGGTCCCAGGTTTCCTGGAAATGTACCAGAGACCTCCTCATTTTGATTATCAATACTGCCAAAAGACTAGCAGAGGCACTCTTGACAAGAATCCAATTGGCAGAAAGCACATTGAAAAGCGCTACTGCTTCTACTCTATATAAGACGAAACTTTCAGAAATCAATAACGAAATGGCTGAACATCGTGAGTACTTGATGAAACAGAAAGTTAAGAAACTACAGAAAGATGTGAGCAATTTCGAGAAAGAAAAAGTCTATCCTTACCTAAAAGAAGACTTTATACCACCTAACTCTAACAATTCAGGAGATTCAGCTTCCAACTCCTCAAGGAGAGGGTCTTCAAGCAATAGCAATTCTAGTTCCGAATCAGTGAACTATAACACATTCCGCAAAGGCAATCGCCAAACCTACCAAAACTTCCAGATGGGCCCCTTTCAGAATCCAGCATTCTGGCAATATCCCATACACCCTCATGGTCCCCCACCATATCCTATACCACCACAAGGCCCACCCCAGTTCTACCCCCCGGTGTACAACCAGCCTTTTTTAGGCAGAGGTTGGGGCAGAGGGCGAGGGCAAAGAAGAAAAAACAATCAGTCAACCCCACAAGGGACGAGAGTTCAGTGGGAGGACACTCCGAGAACCATGGAGACCCGGAGCTACACCAACAAAAAGAAGACTTAGTAGTCAACCTCTCCCAAAGACATCTCACCGAGATTGAACATAAGGTATTACAGAAAGGCCTAGGCTTTGTACCAACTCCAAAGATAGACCTGTTTAAACAACAATGTGAAATCCAACAGTTCTTCCGTAAGGTCAGACTAAAGTCGTTCTTCAAAGACACGACAATGACGCAACAGACAGACAGTGGATTACACAACAAATCTACTTTCACCCCCTACACTAATATGGTGCCACCTGAGGTGATTACTTTTGAACAGGCAGTACTTAAAGACCTGTCTCATATACCAATGCCAAGACATTATAACAACATGTCTAAGGCAGAAACAGAGGCCATTAAGAACATCTCCAGTGACACATCTATTACAATAAAACAGGCAGACAAAGGAGGGGCGACAGTCATTATGGCAACAACTGACTACGAACTGGAATGTAGACGACAACTAAGTGACCGGGACTACTACACTCCAGTCACACAAAACCCCACACAGCGACTTTTGACAACTATCACAGCTTTGGTCTTCTCAGCAGAGAGCCAGGGTTGGATAAGCAAGAAAGAAGCTGCTTTCCTGATAAAAAAGAACCCAAGGACCCCATATTTCTACACTCTGCCAAAAATCCATAAAGGGATTTTCCCGGTACCCGGCAGGCCTATAGTGTCAGGAATTGATTCAGTCCTTGAACCCCTTTCGCAATTCTGCGATTATTTTTTTCAACCATTTGTCAAAACAACACAATCCTACATACAAGACACCTCAGATCTACTTCGCCTGATAACAGGATTACCTCCCACGGATGAGATCAAACTTTTGGTAACCCTAGATGTACAGGCATTATACACCAACATACCTCAGAGAGCTACACTTGATGTGGTGGAAAGCGTACTTAATCATGATCCCTGGGACCATAACACCCCTATCAGCTTTATAATGGATTGCGCAACGTTAGCCCTAACTGAAATTTTTTTTGAATTTAAAGGCCAAATTTACAAACAGACACAAGGCACTTGTATGGGCAGCACATTTGCGCCGAGCTTGGCATGTCTTTACATGTCGGACTTTGAGACACGCAACATTTTTCATCAATCAAATCCATTTTCTGCTGATATATACCTTTGGAAGAGGTTCATTGACGACATCCTGATACTATGGAAAGGAGAGATGTCAACCTGTCTTGACTTTTGTGGTTGGATTAACACTCTCGACCCACACCTTAAGTTTACACACACGATCTCCGAAAAAAACATCCCATTCCTAGATCTGAATATCGTTCTTAACAGGGGAACCCTCACCACGACCCTATACAAAAAACCGACAGATCGGAATAGTTTGTTACTTTACTCCAGTCACCATCCACGGAGTTTGAAGGAGAACTTACCTGTCGGACAATTTTTGAGGGTAAGACGTAATTGCAGTGACCTGTCTGACTATAAGTTGGAGGCAAAAAGATTGGCTAGCAACTTAAGAGCACGTGAATACCCAGAAAAACAGATTGCCTTAGCTAACAAGAGAGCACGCAATAACCATCGGGAAGCGTTGCTATCACCGAGGACACCAAACCCTACTGATGTTCTTACCTGCGTCATCTCATTTACTCCTGCTTCAAATGAGATCACAAGGTGCATTAAAAAACACTGGAATATTCTCAACACGGGCACAATGAACATTGAAACCCCCAGGTTCTCGTTTAAACGTACGAAAAATTTGAGGGATACACTGATCCATACCCGTCCACGCACACAGGGGAACTCCAACCAAAGATCTCTATGGAACCTACCACCTGTTAGTGGACATTACCCTTGTGGTTCGTGCTCCGTGTGCCCCCTCACTTCGACACACAAATCCGTACAATTCAGCAATGGCTTCAAGTGGGAACTACGTCACCACACCAATTGTAATACAGCGAACTGCGTGTATCTTATTACATGTCCTTGTAAACTACAGTATATTGGCATGACAACTCGTCCAATAAAAACACGCATCACGGAACACCGCAGCAATTTTCGCTGCAAAAGAACCAACACGAGAATGTGTATGCATTTCCAAGAAATAGGACATACACCAGACTCATTCACATGGCTCATCTTGGAATCTTGCCCCAATATCACCAAAGATGCACTATTTGTGAAAGAACAAAGGTGGGTGTACAGATTGGGGTCTCACACCACAGGCCTTAATGAAGCAATCCCATGGTCATCCCTCAAACCACCTTGATCAAACACCAAAACTACTATATTGGCAATCAGTGCCTTATGACCCCATTACACTACCGCATTGACTTCACATCTCATACACCATTCTGAGGTGCCCTTCTCACGTCAATGGTTCTTCCTCTCCTAGATGATCTCACTAGGACTAAGGGTGCGAGCACTCTTTTTAAACCACACTCTATTTCCGCACTATATTATCTCAAACGGGCAAGGTAATTACAGTGCCAACCCCACGATAACAACAAACACAACAGCGAGTGCCTCAACAACATATAATGTTAGTTCTAGCCCATGCTCTGGTCTGAATGCGCCGGTACACTAATACTCACTCAAGATGGCGCCCAAGATGTACCGTAGCGTTCACCAATACAACGCCACACGGTCACGCCCATTCCCGCCTTCCAACATAGGAGTACTTCCTATTTGAGTCCCCGCGATACACGATACTGCACCTCCCAGTCCTGGTAGAGCGGGGTAGGTCACCTGGAGACGCGGACTCGGCGCGTCAGTAAGTATTCGCATGCCTTCGATTTAGTTATATCCTTAGCGAGCTGTCACTTCGACACGTACTGCATGGATAGACTGAGGCATTAAGACTTTGAATGGGGACTGTTTTGAGTTAATAGCCTCGCTGACTAGACTCTTTACCAGATAGCGAGTTCGCTTTTCTATTAAGACGAGGTTACTAACTTTATTTTGTCCATGGGGACTTCTCTGAGATATAAGCTTCGCTGACAAGTTCCTTTACCAGCTAGAGTGTTCTATGCTCCACTAAGATTAGGTCTCATTGGGACTTCTCAGAGTTATAAGCTTCGCCGACTAGTTCCTTTACCAGATAGAGGGTTCTATGTTCCACTAAGATTAGGTTTCATACTTTAACTAAACCTGGTTTTGAATGCCCGATTTACACACAGTCAAATGCGGGGAGCCTGAGATATGTTGTAAATTTTAAAATAAGAGAAGGGGTTTATATTACCCTGGAGTTTTTAACTTTTCAATATACCATTCTGTTAGCAACCATGTCTATATACAAATTACAGAACGCAAGGAACTCCTTGCGTCTTCTACCAGGAACTGCAGCACGCTAACCTATGAATTTGATAGGGTAAGTGCACACAGCACGTTCTTATGATACTATACAAGGCTATTTGGAACTCAATGACACACTGTGGAGTGTTCACATCACTTGGTTTTATTGTGTTTTTATCACCACGCTTAGCGTGCACCACCACCATAGTTGCACATTCTTGGCTTATGAGACGCACCTTATAACCGTAACAATTTATGATTGGCTTTCTTTAATCATATTGGTCTTCTTTTCTACAGGTAGACCGAGTTGCAGGTAATCTCCTTAACAAAATGCTGTTTTAATAATATTTGTTATACAGCTCACATGTAGATAGAATCCTAAAGGTCCTGATGAATCGCCAGAGTAGTTCTCAGACAAGGCGAGAAACATGTTGACCCTAGATGAGGCAGTGTTGACTACCTAGCACATAACTCTAGGCACCCACACTTCACCTCACACAGTTTTTAATTAGGTAAGAAGGCCCCAGAATAAACTGATTAAGTTGGCACTCCCCTACCTATTTTAACATTCTCACTTACCCTTTCATCTACATTACAATAGAGCCCCCTACCCTCAATCACCTAACGGCTGACCGGATAAAAGATCTCCATAAAAGCGCTCCTCAAAAGAGCCCGTTGAGCATTGCACCAGCCGGCCCAACGCAGGAGCAGCCCGATGATGACGCTTCACATCCCAAAGGGTGCGTGATTCACGACACCAAGACGGTTGTATGAGGGCTCCTATATCCGACTAAGTACTACACACATCGGCCACCTGCATACTCTCCTGGTCCGTCTCATTAGCTTTAAGGAACAGCTTTGATTTCTTGTTTGACATTATTGGGCACACCTAGCTGGACCTTCTTTCCAAAAGCCCTTTTTCGCCCCCCCCTTTTTTCTTGTCGAAACCTTTCAAGAAAGCTATCCTAGTGGTAGCTGTGGAGAGCAGCCTTCAGGCTAAGTCTTTAGAGGAATGTAATGCAGTGTGTTTTACCTTATAATCTCTTGAATCACTAAATGTAAGGACACCACACAGGTATATAATCAAATATATATGTATTTATTACTCTCTGCTAATCTCTTTATGAGATTAGAAGTCAGAAACATATGCATAAATCAACGTTTCACAATAAATTAAGCACAAATATGGCTGGGGCCCTAGGGGCGTACCAGACCATATACTAAAAAAAAGACTTAGAGATAACGACTTGCAAGGGGACAAGGCCTAGGGCCTTCAGAAGTGCTGGGGCCTCACAAAACCACCCAAGACAGGTAAGTAAAGGACCCACGGGAACGCATGCAGTGTGAGAACACAGCCGCAAATTCCTATTGACTTCAATGCTTACGATCTTTGAAGGCCTTAGTGATCATACTGTCCAGCTGTTCACCAAAAAGCATCTTGCCATCAAAGGGGATTTTAAGGAGAGAGTACTTCTCCGAAGTATCATCCTTCCAGTCACGCATCCACAAATTCCTGCGAGCTAAAACCAAGGAACCAGAAGCCATGGCCGAAGACCGAAGCACATCCGAAGAGACGCCCGCCAAGAGTTTGGAATGCTGCTCCATGTGGACAAGCAAGCCAGAGCAGTCCGTCTCCTCCTGAATAGCCGTGGCCAGCTTTCCAAAGTCAGACACCAACGATTGAGCCACATAAACAGAGTAAATGCCAGCACGCATAGATAAGTTACCAGCAGAAAAGGCCTTCTTCAGCGCCCCATCCACTTTCTTATCAGTAGCATCAGCAGGAGAACAGTCTTCTGGATTGACAACCGTACGACCAATCAGGGTAGCCAAAATGGCATCCACCTTGACAGAGTGAGGAAGAGAGACTTCCCCCTCCTCCAGGTAATAAAGTTTCTGCAAGAAGCGAGGAACTGAAAAGCGCTCCAGATCTCGCCATTCCCCCCCTAAATCAAGTCCTTGATGCGACCATGAAAGGGCATAGCGAGCACATGGGGCTTAACATACTGTGGAAATATGTCATCCGACCCCACGGGAGCAGAGAAAGGCAAAAACCCAAATTCTCCCTAACGTGTATATACTAAAAAAAAGACTTAGAGATAACGACTTGCAAGGGGACAAGGCCTAGGGCCTTCAGAAGTGCTGGGGCCTCACAAAACCACCCAAGACAGGTAAGTAAAGGACCCACGGGAACGCATGCAGTGTGAGAATACAGCCGCAAATTCCTATTGACTTCAATGGAGCAAGTCGCGATTGGAAATTAAGAGTTTTAGGATACTTTGGGAGAGTCTACAAGCAAGTCACTTACAGGGTAAGTAGTTCTAGAGCCAACAACCACAGGAGCACCGTAGTGCTGGAGTTACCTCACCCAGGGAAGCCGGGTGCATAGGTGTCTTTTGGCGTCGGGTCGGGTCGCGGCGTCGTTTTCAATGGGAGCCAAAGAAGACTTGCTGCTTGTGACGACAGGAGAAGTGTCTGGTGGAATCCAAGCCTGGATTCAGAAGAAGGAAGACCTGAAAGCAGAGGTGACAGTGTTCAAAGTCACTTGACAGCGACCCGTAGCCCCTGAGCCGGTTTGAACTGGTGTATGCACAGAGGAGCCTACTGCACCCCCAGTGCAGGACTTCAAAGCACTCTAGGAGTGCACCCACCCAGCCCCAATACACTAAACCCTTTCTGGGAGGTGGTCACACCTCCCTGTGACAGGATGCCTATTGTTGGGCCTCCCCCACTGCGAGTTTCGGTTATCAGCAGGAGGGCAGCCCAGTGTCTGTGACTGGTGGCATCCATTTTGTGACGCCCGGGCTCTTCAGGATTCTACCGTGTTTCCACAGAAGATACATGCCTATCCCTTCAGAAGGGTGGGATAATACTCCCACACCAGTTACTGGTGTGGGGGTATGATTCCAAAGCGTTTGACACCAAACACGACATGTTTTGATGCAGCCATTCCAAAGTTAGCATTTACCGCGAGGTTATAATGCACTTAAGAGTATATGGTTTGACCACATTCACAAACAGCCCCAGAGAATAGACTCTGAGAGCTGCAGAGAGGCCCTGCTCAGGCAGATACAAATAGAGGGAAAGACCCAATATACCCTTGAGGGCTTGGGCAGAGAAATTGGAAAGGTCAAAGTGACAACAAGGGATTTTGTTTCAAATAAACTATCTAGTTATGTAGTTCAACAGAAATTAATTGGCAGGTGTATTTCAAAGTTAACACCAATCAAAGATATCAATCAACTGATTCAATCATCAAATATAGAGAGCAAACACACGGGAAATCTTTTTTTGTGAAATGAACACAATTTTTTTTATGTCTAAATCAAGTTAAAAGGAGTACAGGAAAACCATTGGTTGAGCAATAGATCATGAAAAGAAGGTCAAATTATATCCACATTTCATGCGAAAAACATCTATTCCAATACATTTACAGAGATATATCTCACTCTTGAGACAATAATCAACTGTATTTAACAGATACTGTGGAAATAGATGATGGAGTCGACGTTTCGGTCTTGGGTGGCATCAATCCGTCAGACCATCTTCAGGATAGTTATTATTGCACATAAAAGACCCTTCAAAGGTTGTAAATCTCGCACGATACTTTTTATGCGGTACTAATTTAGTCGTGGTACGATCCTATCTTGCTGTTGCAGATTTTCTTTCAATTTTCTGTCAGCACACATGTATAGAGGGGAAAGTCCTTCCTCATTTGTTTTCCAAAAGTGTCTTATTCCAAAATGGACGCACACAGGTCTACCCAGATAGAAAAGCCTCTATATTTGATGATTGAATCAGTTGATTGATATCTTTGATTGGTGTTAACTTTGAAATACACCTGCCAATTAATTTCTGTTGAACTACATAACTAGATAGTTTATTTGAAACAAAATCCCTTGTTGGCACTCTGCTCAGGCAGAGGCACCCCCTTGCATTGAAACCAAGCACCCTGCCCTCAGGATTGATAGGGCCTGCCTTAGGGGTGACTGATAGGTTTCAATGTGTGTGCAGGGAGAGATATAGTGAACCTATATCTCAGTGAGGAGTGCTAACACTACCTCACCCAGGCTGCAGTAACAGGCCTGTGGTGTCAGATTTAGTCTGCTTCCCAGGGGTGGTATAATACATGCTTCAGTCCCTGGTAGGCTTGTGAAGTACCTATGCCCTTGGTACCTAAGGTACCATATACTAGGGACTCATAAGGCACCACAGTATCCAATCACTAGTGCACCTAATATGCACTCCATGTTGTTTAAGGGAGTACGCAGATAGGCTGTGGTCCTGAATAGCAGGATCCCAGCCAGACTAGTCAAAAACCATCAAAACACCAGGAAGAAAGTGGGGGCAACCATGTAGTCAGATTCCACCTTCCTACACATTGGTACAGAAGAGGGTCCTCAAGGGCTGCAGCATAAATTGTGCCACCCCAGGGACCTCTCACCAAGACCGTGCAAACTGCCATTTCAGGCTTAATGTCCTGGTGCAGAGAAAACCGAAGAGTTGACATGGTACACAGCCCTGTACGATGCACTCATATACTGCATACGGTATAGGAAGTTACCCCTACTGCAGGTCTTACATCAGGGTGAACTAAATCCCATGTGTGGACATATCTGCATGAGCAGATATGACCCTAGAATATCTAAGTCAATTCTTAGATATTGTAAGTGCACAGGAAAGCCATAGAGAGTACATGGGCTGGATACTCGTCTTTACGAGTTTCCCAGCTCCATGATAGCTTCACTGTACCCTAAAATATTTGGTACCAAAAGCTTGTGTCAATAAATCCTCACTGATGCCAGTGTTAGATTTATTAATAAATGAACGCAGGAGACACCTTAGATGGTCCCCTGGAAAACAACAAGGCACTGGTTTGGTCTTTGACTAGTATGAGCCAGTCTTCACCCCAGGCATGTTTCTGACTTTGTGGGGTGAGACCCAGCTCTCTCAGAGGCCAGGAACAAAACTTGCTCTGGGTGGAGGTGCTTCACACCTCCTTCAGGCATGGATGGCCTTCCAGGACGGGAAGCGTCAAAAGCGATGTCACCTTTGAAATTCAACCCAAGCATCTCCAAATTGTGGAGGATGTTCACCCCCCTTTGCTGCTTCACATTTGGCAGGAGGGAAAATGTGTTAGATTAGGCGGCATGGCCACATTCAGCCAGCACCACCCCTAAGGTGAGGCAGGCGATGTGGACACTACTTTTCCAATTCTTCCATTTTGGGATGGCAGGAATTAATCTATCAGGGTATCTAGGGTAGTGCCACTTCCCACAGGTAGAGGTCACTTAGATGGTGTAGACATTCTAAAGGTAGGTAGCCCATTGGCTACTACCTGTCAGTCCTTTTAACTCCCCTAAATTTAGTATTTAGGTAGCATCCCTTGACCTTGAACCTTAGATTCGATGGATATAAAGTAGGTATTCTAAAAAGATGAGGTGCTGATCCGAGAACAGAAGACCTGCTGCTAAATTTTGGCGTGAAACCCTGCCTGCTGCTTCCAAGACTCAACAATTTTGGTGTGCTGTCTCATCCTGCTGCTGTGAGGATTCCAAGAACCCCGGAGCAGTCCCAGCCCTTTGCCAATTGCCAGAAAACTCCTGTGGGTTGGAGGAACTACTGCCCTGCAGTCCACTGGCATCTAACCCGCAGAATCCGGTTTACGGACTTGCTGCTCCCTGGCGACTCCAAGTCAGCATCCACCAAGAAGAGGTACATCAGCTCTTGAGGGTCAGACCTGTCCCCCCACCAACCAACCAGACCTGTACCGCACAAATACCCGGGGTACTTGATCCCCTGCAACCTACACCGATACGAAGAATCTAGTCCGGACTCCAACTTCCCAAGAAGAAAGCACCGGTTGAGAGATGTTGAGACCCACTTGTGGAAGGTCCAGCTGTTCCTAAATCACCTCTACATCCTGCCTGCACCTGAACGCAAGGACATCTTGACGCACACCACCCAGCTGACATATCTGCTCTGTACCCAGTCCACATGGCCTGGGTACTGACAAACCTGCTGGGCTTCTGTAGCCCTGGGGCCCTTGCGTCCTGCTCCATCGAGTGGGACCCCTCAGACTTACATTTAAGTCCCCTTGTGCAGTATGTTTTACCATGGTCACCTTCATCGTAACGCACCAGCTGCCAACAACCTCATCACCATGCTCCTGGCCGAATCGGGGACAATCTGCTGGTGGAACATTGGGCCTGGCCCTGCTACTTACCAAAATTCAGAAGGTGAACCTCGAAATCCAACTGTATGATTTTATGTGTATTCTCCTATTTTTTTCAAATGACTTCAGTGGTACGTAATTGGCCATAAACGTGATTAATTTTATGAACTTTGAAAATACATATTTTAAAAAGTACTTACTGTTAAACGAAGTTCTTGGTCTGAAAAACTATACAAAAATTGATGTCATTTTTGCAAATTGGTCTTGGATTTAATCTTCACAGTGTGTGTCTCATTTATTGTTTCTGTCAAACAATCAATAAATCAGGGATTTTTTAAGTGCGCTACTCATCCATGAGGGTCTCAAGGCGCTGGGGGGGGGGGGGGGAGATGCAGCTCCGGGTTATCTGAAAAGCCAGGTCTTGAGGCTCTTCCTGAAAGTGTGCAGAGTAGGGCCGCATCTGATGTTGACTTGGAGCTCGTTCCAGGCCTTGGCAGCAATGTAGGAGAAAGCTCTTCCATCTGCTCTGGTTTTGCGGATGCGTGAGGTTTCGGCTAGGGTGAGGTTGGCTGAGTGGAGGTTTCTTTTGGGTACGTGGAAAGAGACTCTTTCGTTGAGGTATTTGCACCTGAGGTTATGGAGTGATTTGTAGGCGTGGGTGAGTAGCTTGAAGGTTACTCTCTTCTCTACTTGGAGCCAGTGGAGGTCTCGCAGGTGCTGGGTCATGTGCTCGTGTCGTGGGGTGCCGAGGACGAGTCTGGCTGCAGTGTTCTGGATGGTCTTGAGCTTGCATAGCAGGGATTTGTTGATTCCAGCGTAGAGGGCATTTCCGTAGTCGAGTCTGCTGGTTATGAGTGCTTGGGTGACGGTCTTTCTGGCTTCGGGTGGGATCCACTTGAAAGTCTTGCGGAGGATGTGGAGGGATTTCAAGCAGGTGGAGGCGTCGGCATTGATCTGGCGAGTCATGGTGAGGGAGGAGTCGAGGATGATGCTGAGGTTCCGGGTGTGGTCACCAGGTGTTGTCCCAAGTGGTTGGGGAGGATCAGAGGATGAGGACCTCAGTCTCCTCTGAGTTGAGCTTAAGGCAGCTGCTGCTCATCCAGGCTGCAACGTCTTTCATTCCTTACTGGAAGCTGAGTCTGGTGTCTTCAGGGCTCTTCATGAGGGAGAGGATGAGCTGGGTGTCGTGGCATAGGATACTATGCTGAGTCCATGCTGTCTGACGATTGCAGCGAGGGGGGCCATGTAGATGTTAAAGAGCGTGGGATTGAGCGATGATCCTTGGGGTACTCCGCAGTTGATTTCTGCGGGTTCGGAGAGGAAGGGTGGGAGTCTTATCCTTTGGGTTCTGCCGGCAAGACAGAAGTAGATCCAGTCGAGGACGGTTCCCCGTATGCCAGCGTAGTGCATTGGGAGAATTTGTCAAAGGCTGCAAAGAGGTCTAGCAGGATGAGGTCCACGGTGTGGCCCTGGCCAAGGAGCGTGCAGATGTCATTTGGTGGCGGCAAGGAAGGTGGTGTCGGTGCTGTGGTAGCTGCGGAATCCGGTTTGGGAGGAATCGAGGATGGTGTTTTCTTCGATGAAAGTGGTGAGCTGGGCGTTGAAGATTTTCTCTGTGACCTTGGCTGTGAAGGGAAGGAGGGAGATGGGATGGTAGTTCTTCAGGTGAGTGGGGTTAGGGGAGGGTTTCTTGAGGAGGGGCTTGACCTCTGCCTGCTTCCAGGTATCAGGGAAAATGCCGGATTTGAAGGTGGCATTGATGGTGCAGCGTATTACGGGTGCTATGGAGGTGGCGGCTCTGTGGAAGATGGCAGGCGTCCGTGAGGGCTCCTGACTGGGTGTTCTTCATGATCGTGGTGGTATCTTCTGTGGTGACCGGGGCCCAGGTGGTGATGGTGGGCAGGCTGTCATTGCTGGAGGGCATGGTGGTTTCTGGTGTCTGTTCGCTGAAGTTGTCGTAGAGGGTCCTGATTTACAGGTGGAAGTAGGAGCCAAGCTTATTGCAGAGGTCCTGGGAGGGTGTGACCTCAGTGGCTTTGCTGGGGGTTTTGGTGAATTGCTGAATGATGTGTCAAAGTTCCTTCGAGTTGCTGGAGTTGGTGAGGATTTTGTTCCGGGTGAAGGTCCTCTTGGTGGATCTTATGAGTAGGTGGTATTCTGTCTTTGCGTTCTTGTAGGTGCTCTGGTCTTTGGTGGTTTTGCTGTTTCTTCATCATTTTTCAAGACATCTACATGAGTGCCTGGCTTCTTGAAGGTCGGTGGTGAACCAGGTGGCCTTTGTGGGATGATGTCTGTCAGGGTTGCGGAGGGGTGAGTGTGAGTGAAACTAATGCTTAGCAGTACCCTCTTGTAAGCATAACTGCTCACCCACACTACCACAAATAAAGCATTGGTATTATCTACTTTTGCCTCTGTAAACCAATCTGGGACTCACTGGACTCTGAGCAGTGTATTACGTTTTAGTGTGCCATAGAGAGAGCCAACATCCTACAAAGACGCAATGAAGCTTCACATTCTCAAGCAGCCCTGCGTGTGTACAGTGTCAGCCCTGTACTCATGGGGCT
This sequence comes from Triturus cristatus, assembly GCF_964204655.1. Classification (NCBI taxonomy): domain Eukaryota; kingdom Metazoa; phylum Chordata; class Amphibia; order Caudata; family Salamandridae; genus Triturus; species Triturus cristatus. The sequence goes on from NC_140584.1 coordinate 1,204,116,764, forward strand.
ACTTGTCAGTTATTTAGAGCTGCCTCTCGCCACCCCTCTATTTCTACGTCGCCATAGGGTGATGATTTGGGAAAGGGAAGGGCTGCAGCGTTTGCAAGAGTGCCTGGCGTCCAACAGTCATAAGACTCAACTTATGGCTCTGTGAGCTTGGATCACGTGCTATAAACAGATGCACTGCGCAGGTTTCTGTGCCCAGTGTATCTGTTTTTTGGCGTTCCAGCCAGAGAGAGGATTTTAGGAGCTACCAGCTTGGGCGCGTGGAAAGGAAGCACCGTGGACTGTTGGTGTGCAGTACCTCTGTCCGCAACACTAAAGGACCACTGGGGTAAGAGGTCTCGACCTCTCTTGTCTCCTTCACGGTTGGGTTCACATTCCCTCCCTTTCTCTCTCCCTGCTCCTTCCTTTCCCCACAATCCTTCTCTGGGTGCTACCTTCTTTTCCCGCTCTTTGCTCAGCCCCTCTTTCTCTCTAGGAGCAGCAGCACTGGTATCTCCAGAGTAAACGAGAGGGGGAGCGACTAGCGGAACAGGCAATAAGAGAGGCTCTTGAAGCCTAACCCTTCTAAATTCTGCCAGGCCAGGAAGGCTTATTCTGTATCTACAAAGCAAGTTACCTAATTAGATTAAATTAGGAAACTAGGCAACTTGTTTTCTAGACATACAATAAAAGCAGCCTCGGATTGGTAAAGTGGGCAATCGAGCATCGGCCGATGGGCTTCTGGCTGAGGCCGGTTGGTGGGACGGATTTTTGGACTCCACCCCTGGTAAACAGCATGAAAGGCTGTCACAGCCTCGACAAACATGACCCCATGTAGCTGAAGTCAGGCCAGTGGACTACTGTCTGTGGCAGAATGACAGTAGGCTGCTCTGACTGTCACCGCATGAGGTGTGCCTGCCTCACTCCGGGTGTGACAGAGGCCTCAAGGAGCTGCTGATGGGAAGCCATTAGCACTTACTTTTCAGGGGCCTGCAGCAGGGGAGTGGACTGGAGCATGGAGAGGTGGGGGTTTCAGAGGGCCAGCGAGGAAGTACCTCAGTTTTTGTCCTCCTCCACTCGAGCAAGCAGCGGGGATACATCTGTATCTGCTCTTCTCCGTTATCAGCCAGGTAACAATTACTGCAGTCAACAGGGACAGGTTGTGGCCTCCGTTGACTTTGAAACTGGGAAACCAGGTTCAGGTCCCAGCGTCAGTTCGACATCTTGTGATTCTGGGCAAATCACTTAATCCTCATGAACCTAAAAAAAAGTATATGATCCTCTGTAATGTTATCTGATGCACACATAAAGCGCTCCGATGCCTCTGGGCGTAGTTCATGCTATATAAAACTCCATGTGAGGAAAGTGACACTATATTTTGGTTTTTTCTGCATTTACATACTCGCAGCATTCCCTTTCTCAGAACGTAGAAATTATGCTAGCTACAAGTAAAACAAAAAACGCTTATGCACCTTTCACCAGACTCTGAACACTGGAGGGCTTCTCTTAAGTACTGCAAACAAATATGAATATGAATAAATTCAATTCAATAAATCTTTATTCGGATATAAAATATCCATAAAAGCACAGGTCTAAATACCAGCAGAAATACATACATTTATAAAAATACACAGTATATGGAGCAATAGCAACATAAAAGCAATAGACAAGTAGGGGCTTGTGGTGCATACCAAATAGCAACAATAAAAATACATGTATAATAAAAGAGGACAATGTGCAAAACAGCAACTTCATAAAAACACTGACTGAATGAGAGCGTATAGCCCTTAACAAATGGCAGCATAATGTAGTAATGTTCATTCAAGTCTATACTGTAAAGAAGAGAAACAGTCTGCAAAACAGCAACTTAGAAAAATACTGTCTGGGTGAAAATTTATAACTCATGTCAAATATCAGCATAATGTAATAAAGTGCAATCAAGTATATACAGTACAAGATCAAGAATAGTTCAAAAGACACATAAGTAAGGAACATAAGAACTACCAGAACAAATACAAAAGTTATGAAATAAATATACAAGAATAAACTAAATATTTTAACTAAGCAACAAAAATTGAGAACAATAGTTAACAGCCATCAGGGGGTGCTCATTGAGTGAACGAACTGCCACTTTCAAGAAGGAACTCACACGGAAAACCAAGTCAACCCCCTTCAGTTTAAGAATTTCCATGTAGGCTGCTCTATAATCGGCGATGGTAGTTACCTTAAAAAAAGGAATCAGAAATTGTTTGGTATATTTTTGATAAAAATTACAGAAGAATATAAAATTTAGCATTGTTTGATTGCTATGATTGCACCAAGGGCAGGGCATTTGCTCTAGATTAACATTGATCCCTAAGGGGAAGCAAAGCAAAAATGTTAGGGTGCCAGCCCTGAGGCGAAAAAGCAAGCTTCTTTCCCAGCGACCTATATTCTGGATGGCAGGTGTGATGAGGGACAAGTTGCATCCACCAGGGACATTTACCTTGCAACTGACGATTATGAAAGCTCTGTTACATCTCTTGTATGACTATATTGATCATATAGAACCTCCTGGAGGGATTTTTTTATGTATGCCCTCCATATAACTTCGATTTAAAAAGATGTGTTCGAGATTCACACCGTTCAAACTTTTCTAACAGCGGCGAGCCAGGGTATATCCCCACCCCTATCACATTTAAGACAATCAACAATTATTTCTCTTGTTAGGGTTCTGCCAGGCATTGCCAAACTTTTAGCCTAAATATGGCTGGGCGAGCCCTGATGTAATCTTCAATGTAAAACCATTTAAATTCCTTATGGCAGACAAAATGTGAAGAAGAAATTGGGGCCCCCAAGAGTTTCTGACAGAATCTATTTTCCTCACCCTGGATACTACTGTATTTTGTATAGCCCCAAGCTTCAGTGCCGTATGTTGCAGTGAGAATGCACTGTGTTTTATCAATTTTGGTCATAGATAAAACCACCTTGGCCCTTTTTGGTTGTGGAAGGCACAAAATTGAATTGGTGGCTTATAAAAACGCACTCCTGCTATGTGCCACATGATCTGCCCAGGAGCCGTTGGCTGAAAATACTAACCCCAAGTATGGGAAAGTGCAAGTGCGTAATAAGCATTCGGATTCTGAGGTAATTGAATTGATAGGGTGCTATTTTTGGGCCGCAGGACATTAAAAATGATTTTTTTTAAATTGGTACAAAGATCTAAACCAGCCATAAAATCCACAAAGCCCCAGACTAAAGTGCGTACTGCGTTGGGTGTGCGGCCCATTAGGACCGCATCATCAGTAAACAGTAGGGCAGGGAGTGTATTACCATCAATTCTCGGGACATATTTAGTAAGTTCAGTCAGTACATTATGTAAATCATTAATGTATAGAATAAATAGGAGAGGGCGGCCAGTACGCACCTCTGCCTGACCCCCTGCTGATATTAATGTCCCGTGAAACCTCCCCATCCTTACTGATCCTCACCCGTGCTTTCAAATCCCTGTGTAAATAGGCTAAAAAGTTAACTAAACCCTCATCCAACCCATATTTTAAAAGACCCAACCATAAACGTGACCTGTTCAAAGGCTGCAGTGAGTTCCATAAAAGTCAGGTAGATGGGGGATTTCCGAGCTATGGTGTATTTGCCAACGATCAAGTTTAGGTTTGGGCACTGTTCCACAGTGCCTTTTTTGCTTCTGAAACCTAGCTGGCACGAATTTAAAATGTGTTTCTCCTCAGCCCAAGACCTGATCTTATTAAACAGGACCCTCCCAAGAATCTTCAGTGTATTATCGATCAGGGAGATCGGTCTATAGCAGCTAGGGTTGGAACGGTCCCCTTTTTAGGTCTGGCTGAGTCAGCGCACATGCGTTGCTCGGAGAGACTTTAGTAGGTGAGTTTTCAAAGTGCTACCCACATGGTTTTGCTGGCTACAAACTTGAGTGCACGATGGCGTGCACATGCACCGCTGCTCCCTGCATTCCCCCCTCCCTTCTCGCCCAGCCCTTTGATGCTCTGCTCGCATCTCCCTCCTCCCTTTTTGTCAGTTTCATTGTGGCTCCTCTGCTCCTCGCATTCACCCCTCCCTTTTCTCCCAGCCCTTTGATGCTCTGCTCGCGTCTCCCTCCTCCTTTTTGGTCACTTTCATTCTGGCTCCTTTTCGTCAGTTTCATTCTGGCTCCCCGCATTCCCCTCTGCTCCTTGCATTCCACCCCTCCCTTCTCGCCCATTCCTTTGATGCTCTGCTCGCATCTCCCTACTCCCTTTTCATCACTTTCATTCTGGCTCCTTTTCTTCAGTTTCATTCTGGCTCCTCTGTTCCTCGCATTCCCCTCTGCTCCTCACATTCCCCCCCTCCCTTCTCGGCCAGCCCTTTGATGCTTATAACATTGTGTTTCATTTAGGGCATTAAACATAAAGGAGCACTGGCAACGCTGATAAAATGGATTTCATTTTGAGTAGTGACTAAAACTTTAACCACACACACACAACCACACACACAGTCACACAACCACAAGCATACACACACAACCACGCACACACCACCACACACAATAACACACACACAACCACAACAAACCACAAGCACACACACAACCAAACACACAACCACTCAGAACCACACACACACAACCACAACCACACACACAACCACACAACCACAACCACACACCCACACAACCACACACACAACCACACACAACCAAAACCACACACAAGCACACACACACAACCACAAGCACACACACACAACCACACACACACTACCACACACACAACCACAACCACACACACACAACCACACACACAACCATACACACACCTACACCCACACAACCACCCACACACCCACACACACAACCACACACACACAACCACACACACGCACACACAACCACACACACCCACAACCACACACACACATACCCACAACCACACCCACACAACCACAACCACCCACACAACCACACACACAACCACACACAACCACACAGACACACAACCACACAGACACACACACACAACCACACAGACACACAACCACACACAATAACACACAACCGCACACACAACCACAGCTACACACAACCACACATAACCACACACAACAATCACACACACAACCACACACACAACCACACACACACAACCACACACAACCATACACACTCAACCACAACCACACACACAACCACACACACACACAACTACACACACACAACCACAAGCATGCACACCCACACACACAATCACACACACACAACCACACACACATAACTACAATCACACACAACCACACACCCAGAAACACACACACAGAACCACGCCCCCATACACACAACCACACCCACAACCATACACACACCTACACCCACACAACCACCCACACACCCACACACACAACCACACACACACAACCACACACACGCACACACAACCACACACACCCACAACCACACACACACACAACCACACACACACCCACACACACAACCACACACACACAACCACAACTACACACAACCACAAACACACACAACCACACACAACCACAACCGCACATAACCACAACCACACACACAATCAACCACAAACACACACACAAAACCACAAACACCCACACACACAATCACACACACACACAACCACACACATAACTACAATCACACACGACCACAAAGACACACAACCACACACAACCAGACCCACACACACAACCATACCCACAACCACCCCCACACCCACTCACACAACCACACACACACACAACCACACACACACACAACCACACACAACCATACACACACAACCACACACACACAACAACTACACACAACCACAAACACACACACAACCACACACAACCACAACCACATACAACCACAGCTCCACACAGCCACACACACACACAACCACACCCACACACAACCACACCCACACACAAACACACAACCACACACACACACAACCACACACACACAACCACAACCACCCACACAACCATACCCACACCTACACCCACACAACCACACCCACACCCACACAACCACACACACACACACACAACCACACCCACAACCACACACACACACCCACAACCACAACCACACACAACAATCACACACACAACCACACAGACACACAACCACCCAGACACACAAACATACACACACAACCACACAGACACACAAACACACACAATAACACACAACCGCACACACAACCACAGCTATACACAACCACAACCACACACAACCACACACAACAATCACACACACAACCACACACACAACCACACACACACAACCACACACAACCACACAAACACAACCATACACACTCAACCACAACCACACCCACACAAAACCACAACCACCCACACACACACACAATCACACACACACAACCACACACATAACTACCATCACACACAACCACAAAGACACACAACCACACACAACCAGACCCACACACACAACCACACCCCCACACACACAACCACCCCCACACACAACCACACACACACACAACCATACACACACACACCCACACACACAACCACACACACACAACCACACACACACAACAACAACTACACACAACCACAAACCCACACACAACCACACACAACCATAACCACACACAACCACAACCACATACAATCACAGCCCCACACAGCCACACACACTCACAACCACACCCACACACAACCACACCACCACACACACACACACAACCACACACACACAACCACACACAACCACAACCACCCACACAACCATACCCACACAACCACACCCACACCCACACAACCACACCCACACCCACACAACCACACACACACACACACAACCACACCCACAACCACACACACACCCACAACCACACCCACACAACCACACACACAACCACACACACAACCACACAGGCACAAAACCACACACACACACAACCACACAGACACACAACCACACACAATAACACACAACCGCACACACAACCACAACTACACACAACCACAACCACACACAACAATACCACACACACAACCACACACACACAACCACACACACACAACCCATACACACTCAATCACAACCACACACACAACCACACACACACACAACTACACACACACAACCAAAAGCACACACACCCACACACACAATCACACACACACACACACAACCAAACACACATAACTCCAATCACAGACAACCACACACCCAGAACCACACATATAACCACACCCCCACACACACAACCACACACACACACCCCCACACACAACCACACACCCACACACACACCCACAACCATACACAACCACACACACAACCACACACAACCACAAACACACACAACCACACACAACCACAACCGCACACAACCACACACACAATCACCCACAACCACAAACACACACAGAAAACCACAAGCACACACACCCACACACACAATCACACACACACACACAACCACACACATAACTACAATCACACACAGCCACAAAGACACACAACCACACACAACCAGACCCACACACACAACCACACCCCCACACACACAACCACCCCCAGACCCCCACACACAACCACACACACACACACACACACCCACCCACACACAACCCCACACAACCACACACACACACAACTACACGCAACCACAAACACACACACAACCACACACAACCACAGCCACACACAGCCACACACACACAACCACACCCACACACCACACCCACACACAACCACACACACAACCACGCACACACAACCACAACCACACACACAACCATACCCACACCTTCACCTACACCCACACCCACACAACCACACACACCCACACAACCACACACACTCAACCACACACAAACCCACACACACAACCACACACATACCCACAAGCACACACACACAACCACACCCACACAACCACACACACAACCACACAGACACAAAACCACACACACACACACAACCACACAGACACACAACCACACACAATAACACACAACCGCACACATAACCACAACTACACACAACCACACAACCACACACAATCACACACACAACCACACACATACCCACACACACAACCACACACACACAACCACAACTACACACAACCACAAACACACACAACCACACACAACCACAACCACAACCACACACACAATCAACCACAAACACACACACAAAACCACAAGCACACACACCCACACACACAATCACACACACACATGCAACCACACACATAACTACAATCACACACAACCACAAAGACACACAACCACACACAACCAGACCCACACACACACACAACCACACCCCCACACACACAACCACCCCCACCCCCCCCCCACACACACACACACACAACCACACACACGACAACTACACACAACAACAAACACACACACAACCACACACAACCACAACCCCATACAACCACAGCCACACACACATGCAACCACACACAACCATACCCACACCTACACCCACACCACCACACACACACACACACAACCACACACACCCACACACACAACCACACACACACACAACCACACCCACACAACCACACACACAACCACACACACACACAACCACACAGACACAAAACCACACACACAACCACACAGACACACAACCACACACAATAATACACAACCACACACATAACCACAACTACACACAACCACACAACCACACACAACCACACACAATCACACACACAACCACACACACACAACCACACACACACAACCAACACACACAACCACAACCACACATACAACCACACACACACACCCACAACTACAACTGCACACACAACCACAACCACACACAAATAGAACCACACACACACACAACCACACCCCTACACACACAACCACACCCTCACACACACAACCACACACACACAACCACACACACCCCCACACACACACCCACAACAACACACACACACACACAACCACAACTACCCACAACCACAAACACACACAACTACCCACAAAAACACTCACAAAACCACAAGCACACACACCCACACACATAACTCCAATCACACACAACCACAACCACACACAACCACACACAACCACACACACACAGCCACACCCCCACACCCACCCACCCCCCAACACACACACAACCACACACACAACCACACACATACCCACACCCCACACACACAACCACAACCACACACAAACAACAACTACACACAACCACAAACACACACAACCACATACAACCACAGCCACACACAACCACAGTCACACACACAGCCACACACAGCCACACACAACCACACAACCACACACACACAACACACACACACACAATAACACATACACACAACCACAACTATACACACAACCACAACTACACACACAACCACAACTACACACACAACCACAACACACAACCACAACACACAACCACACACAGCACCACACACACAGAACCACACACAGAACCACACACAACCACAACCACACACCCAACCACACACACACACCCACACACAACCACATCCACACCCAACCACACACACAACCACAAGCACACACACACACAAGCACACATACAACCACACACACACAACCACAACTACACACACAACCACAACCACACACACACAACCACACCCACACACACAACACCCACACACACACCCACACACACAACCACACACAACTACCCACAAACACACACACAAAACCACAATCACACACACCCACACACACAATCACACACACAACCACACACATAACTACAATCACACACAACCACACAACCACACACAACCACACCCCCACACACACCCACACCCCCCAACACATACACAACCACACACACACAACCACACACACACACCCACACACCCCTACACACACACAACCACAACCACACACAACCACACACACACAACTACACACAACCACAAACACACACAACCACACACAACCACAACCACACACAACCACATACAACCACAGCCACACACAATCACAGTCACACACACAACCACACACGACCACACACAACCACACAACCACACACACACAACACACACACACAACCACACAATAACACATACACACAACCACAACTATACACACAACCACAACTACACACACAACCACAACTACACACACAACCACAACACACAACCACAACGCACAACCACACACAGCACCACACACACAGAACCACACACACAACCACAACCACACACCCAACCACACACACACACCCACAACCACACACAACCACATCCACACCCAACCACACACACATCCACAAGCACACACACACAAGCACACACACAACCACAGCTACACACACAACTACACACACACACACAACCACACCCCCCACACACAACCACACACACAACCCCCACACACACACACCCACACATACAACCACACACACACAACCACAATCACACACAACCACAACTACACACACAACCACAACTACACACAAACACACACAGACACAACCACACACAACCACAACCACACACACACACACACACAACCACACACACAATCACAACCACAAACACACACACAAAACCACAAACAAACACAACCACAACCACTCACACACACAACCACACACAACCACAGCCACACACACACAACCACACACACACAACCACACCCACACATAACCACAAACACAACAACACACACACAACCAAACACACACAACCACACACACACACAAACACACAATCACAACTACACACACAACCAGAACTATACAGACAACCACAACACACAACTACAACCACACAACCACACCCACAACCACACACACACACAACCACACACACACAACCACACACACACAACCACACACACACACAACCACACACCTACATACAACCACACACACCCACCCACAACTAACCACACACACAACCACACCCACATACACAATCACAAGCACACACACAACCACACACGCACACAACCACAGACACACAACCACAACTACACACACAACCACAACTACACACACAACCACACCCACAAACACACACGCACAGCCACACACACAACCACACACACAACCACACACACAACCACACACACACAACCACACACAATAACACACACAACAATACCCACAACCACACACCCCAACACACACATAACCACACACACACAACCACAATCACACACACAACCACAACCACACACAAACAACCACACACACAACCACACACAAACAACACACAAAACCACACACAACACACACACAACCACACACGCACACAATCACACACACACACAACCACACACACACACCCACAACCACACACACCCACAACCACACACACACCCACAACCACACACAGAACCACAAGCACACACAACCACAAGCACACACAACCACAATCCCACACAATCACACACACAACCACACACACACAATAACACACACACAACCACAACCACACACAACCACACACACGCAACAGTTGCATAACTAAATACTTATAGGGTCCCAAAAGTGAGACCTATTGGCTATGCCAATGCTTGTTTAAATATTGGAACGATAATCCTAGTGGACCATGTGCTAGGAATAGAAGCATTTGTTAGATTATTAATAATGTTAAGTAAAAGGAGCGCCCAAAACTCTGGTTTGTGCTTGATGAGGTCAATGGGAAGCCCATCAGGGCTGGGAGCCTTGTTGCCTAAGCTTTGGTGAATGGCATCCTCAACTTCTAACATGGATATCTGAATCCGCGAGGCAGCATGATGATTAAAAGGATCCTCACTCTGAGGTGGAGCTAAATAAATCGTAGAGAAGTGGGCTTCCCAACCTTCACTAGTTATGTTACAGCTTAAGGGGGTGAATGTAAAGCCCATGGATCGCATATCTTTGACTGCTGGCAAGAAACCATTTCCGTTATTAAGTCTGGCAGCACAAGCAAGGTTGTCCCAGCTATCTTTTAGGATCTCATCTTTTCGTTGCCTGGCCACTTGTTTGTAACGGCGCCTCAGGGACTTAACAAGAGTTACATCCCTTGGCTTTGTTGCAAGTGCTGTGTGGAGCTCTTCGTTTGCTCGTGAGCAGGCATTGTTGAACCATCTTGGACTCTGGTTAGTGTCTGATGCGGGCCTAGAGATCAGTCATTTAATGCCTCCACATAAATGGCTAAAGGCGTTAATTGCCTCTGGCTTGGGGTCGGTGGGTGACAAGCAAGTGTCAATGAGTGTTGGATGTGCTTTTATCATTCTAGAAAACAGATTATTGTTATCAACACCTTTTCGAAATCACTCTCAAGTTATCAGTAGGGGACACTAAGGGGCATATTAACAAGGTGGCCCTGTAAAATTATCGCTGTTTTTGCGGCCGTTTTTGGCCAAAAAGCGGCGATAATTTAATCGTCTTATCAGCAAAGACACGCTATCGTGTGTTTTGCTGACTTAGCGCCCGTTTCCAGCACGCCTAACTTTGCATCGCTAATGAAATGCAAAGTATGTGTGGCTGTGAAACCAACCAGGGAAAATATCGCAAAGGCAGCTTTATGATATTAACAAGGAAGGGTTGCGATTATTTAAATCGCGTTAAGTATGCCTTAACTCAGGAATTTAACGTCTGTTAAATTCCTGACTAAGGCATACTTAACATGGGGGGTGGATTCTGTGGCTAAGACCACAGGTCCTATCATCTAGGATATTGCCGTTTTCCACCATGTAAAACGGCGATATCCACACTATTGCTGGAATATTTATCGCCTCGGCGATGCGCGTTGTTGATAACGCGCTAAGCATGCGATAAATTCCAGAGATAGCCGGCGATAAATATGCAAGCGCTAAGCACGCTTTACGATATTTATCGCCGGCTCTTGTAAATATGCCCCAAAGTTGCTGGCCCCACACTCTTTGGCAAAATCCGGTCTAGGGGCGAATCTAATTGTTGTCGCAATTGGGTTATGATCGCCCTGCACGGTTGGTATGACCTCAGCCTTTAATGAGAAATCTTCTAATGAGGCGTGTGGGACTGGCCTCGGGGCGTGGGCCTCCCTGACCATCAGCATCCCAGCCCAACCCCTGCACCACCCTTGCACCCTGGATGTCACAGACCTCCGGGCACCATGTCCCCGATGGCCGGCCCAGGGCCCCAGCAAAACCTAGACACTAAACGTGCATGCCCGGCCGAGGGAGAGAGAACCCCCCAAGCAAGACAGGGAGGAGTATTCTCTGTCACACCTCTGACCTCCTCTCAGAAAAGTGTTTCGATCGCCCTCCGGGCCCCCCGGGGAGCTGGCTCCTCGCACGCTGGGTGTCTGGATCCCTCCCGGCCCAACTTGAAAAGATCAAAGAGCCGAGCGGCAGGAAATCCCAACACGCCGCCCCCAGCGCCCAGACCCCTCTCTGCGAGGACTCCGGACTTCAAAGAGAAGGAGGCGTATAACAAGGGGTGCGCAGGGGACTGACGGGCAGAGAAGACCTGGACCTAAGAGAGCCCTGCTGACCTCGTCGCGGCTCGACAGAATATGAAACTAAGGACGCTACCCAACCCCCGGAAACCCGAATGAGCCCTGCTGACTTTGTCGCGGCTCCCGCTTGGCAGAGACCTTCTTCTGCCGGAACCATCTGAGCCCTGCTGACATCGTCGCAGCTCCCTGGAACTCTGAGAACACCTGAGCCCTGCTGAGAGACTCGCGGCTCCCCTAACCCGAAAGACCGGCTGAGCCTGCCGAGTGAACCCAGTATCCCCCAGCTCGAGGATTGAGAGCTGTGCGAAGGATATCCAGCAGAGACCCGGAACTTAAAGACTGTCCCGCTACCCCGACCCCCTATCAAGAAATTACCGACGTTTGTTGTATTGACCAAAGGCTGCATCACGGATCATAAAGATCCACAGAATCTCAAGATAAAGAACTCTGTTCTACTGAAACCTACTGTGTGGTGTTCCTTCTTCGAGCAGTGCAACCTCAGCGCGTGCAATCCTAGGTATGAGACCCTTTCGGAAAGGGCCTCCCCGCCAGTGCTCGCCATAGTTCTGGGAGAGGTGGGTCACGGGGTGGCCAGGAACGTGTTCCGTAACCCCCCTGAGATCGCCCCTTCCAACATTTGGTGGCAAGCGACGGGATCCGAGCCGACACCTAGAGATCGTACTGTGAACGGCTGACGCACTACCGAACAAAGATGGAAGGAGGAACCACCATGAGTACCACAGGAACCAACGCAAGTTCTATGTTCCGAGAGGACCGATTGGAAGAATATACGCACCGAGAACTAAAACAGTTTTGCAAAGACCTTGGAATCGCTACCACCGGATTAAGCACAAAAGAAGATTTCCAGAAAGCATTGAAGGCCTGGATCGAGGCCGGAGCTTCCCCTCCTCAAACCGAAGGAGACGCTCGAGAGGTAGAGCCGAACGAACCCCGAAGCACCCCAGTAAGAAACAACGCCCCCGAGGGGGGCCTGTCCCCGGAAGAACTAGCAGACCGAGAAAGGGAGAGGTAAAATTGGCTGAAAAAAAGTTGGCTGTAGAACAGTTACGCCTACAAGGGGAACTTGAGGAAAAGAAACGCCAGCGAGAACACGAAGAAGAAAATCTTCAACTGGAGCATGAGCGCAGCCTAAAAGAGATCGAGCTCAAGGCCAGGAGTGAGGAATCCAGACCCCCGGGGAATCAACAGACCTCTCCCCCAGTGGAACCAAAGGTCCACATCCCCAAGGATGTGGTGAAAGAGTATTACAAAAACGACGACATCCAGCAATGGTTCAAGGCTTACGAGGTCGCCATGACCTCCCACCGAGTTCCACAGAAGGATTGGGGGGCTGGCTTATGGGGCCGGTTCCTGAGCGAGGGGAGAGATACCCTGCTGGACCTGCCCTCCACCGTGCTAAATTCCTATAGCCACATGAAAGAGGATCTATTAGCGAGATATGGACTCACGCCCGAGATGTACCGGCAACGGTTCCGAGACTGTAAAAAGATACCCGGTACTACGTGGGTGGAGTACATGAACTTTTACAGCAGGGCCTTGGACGGATGGATCAAGGGCAGCAAGGTCTCCACCTTTGAGGAGCTGTTCGACCTGATCGCTTGGGAACACTTGTCCGCAAATTGCTTTGTAGAATTACGCCAACATCTCCTCGACAGCAAACTCACAGATCCTCGGAAACTGGCTGTTGAAGCTGACCGCTGGGTGAGCACTTGGGCCCCCCGGGGCCCCGTGGGAGACTATGGCCGCTACAGTCAGGGACCTCCCCGCCAGAGGGGTTGGGGGAACCAGGGAAGACAGAGGGAATCCCAGGCAGGCCCCCAGCATAGTCCCCCAAGAAACCAAACCCCGCACTTTCCAGCCCCACCTTCAGCCAGCACGGGCCCCCGGGGAGGCAGGGACCCCGAGTCAAGATCACCTGTTACCGATGCCAACAGACTGGTCACTACGCCAGTGACCCCCACTGTCCCATGTACCAACGGCCCGCAGCGACGGCTCCCCCAGCCCGACAGATGGCCACCGTGACCCTAGGGGAGGAGATGGAGGACACTGAGGAGTGGGAACCTGCAGCCATGGCCCTGGTCTCCCTAGGAGACCGGGAAATGGTTCCCGGAGCCCCCCTACCCGCCAACACCAAGAAATACCGACAGCAGGTGACGGTCAACGGTCACCGAGTCAAGGCCCTCCGCGACACCAGGGCGAGTGTCACAGCGGTCCACTGCCACCTGGTCACGGAAGACCAGATACTCCCCGACGTCTTCTGCCCGGTTATCTCCTCGGACAATTACGAGAGCCTCTGCAGGATGGCCCTGGTACCCTTCGAATGGGGGGGAGTAACCGGTAAATTTAGAGTGGCCGTCCGAACCTCCCAACCAGTGGACTGCCTCCTGGGCAACGATCTCGAGAGCTCCCTGTGGGGGCAGGTGGAACGAAGGACCCACCTAGGAATGTAAATGTTGTAAATGTTGTAAATGTTGTAGACTTGTAAAGCGCACAGCTGCCCCAGCAACAGGGCGTCCCGGCGCTGTAGACCGCTGGGGAACCCGTCCTGGCTATCCCTGTGAGATGGTCCCTTTCTGGGTATCTCCAAGGTGAAACCAGGCATCCCTGGCGTCTGTGGGGGGCCGTTGTAGAGATGAGGCAAGCTTAATGCCCAGAGTTGCCGAGTGTGTTCCTGGTTAGAGTAGGTACCGAGGCGAGAATTATCGAGTCCGTTTTGACCCTGGTCCACGACCCTGCCGCGTCGGGAATTGAACCCTGGTCCCTGGCCGATTCTCTGCTTACGGGTCTGCCGCCTCTAACTAGTGAGCCACACCTCTCCACATGAGAGATGGGCCTACCCGAATGGGTGTCCGCCACCACGCGCTCCATATCTGGCTGACCGCCCCCCCTCGAGGGAGGTGAGGCCCCAACTCTGAGCCCAGTCGCCGTCCCCGAGGACCGGGACAGGCTACCTGAGCCCGACGACCTTCTCCCGGAGGGAGAACCCGTCCCCGACAACGGACCCTTATATCGGGACCCCGAGCAAATGACCGAGTTAGGTGACCTGCCCGAGTTGGCACAATG
Source organism: Triturus cristatus (assembly GCF_964204655.1). Taxonomy (NCBI): domain Eukaryota; kingdom Metazoa; phylum Chordata; class Amphibia; order Caudata; family Salamandridae; genus Triturus; species Triturus cristatus. The sequence continues at coordinate 1,204,133,290 of NC_140584.1, forward strand.
GCACCTCGAGGGGGGCCCCTCCCGGGAGGAGTTCTGCAAAGAACAAGCCGCCGGCCCTTCCCTCATCGGACCCCGGCAGCAGGCTGGAGCCCAGGCGGCGGGCAACCAGTCCGGAAACCATTGGATGTACTGAGAGAACGGCCTCCTGTACAGTGAGCAAAAATCTGCCGAACTAGGGTCGACCCGGGTACTACTGGTACCCCTGCGCTTCCGAGACTTCCTCCTGGACCTAGCCCATGATGTGCCCCTGGCGGGACACTTGGGCCAAGACAAAACCTATCATCGCTTAGTCACCCACTTCTATTGGCCCAAGATGCGAGCTAATGTAGAGGCCCACTGTAAATCATGTCCCACGTGCCAGGCCAGCGGAAAAAGTGGTGGGAAGCGCAAGGCTCCACTACAACCCTTCCCCGTCGTCAGTACCCCCTTTGAGCGGGTGGGGATAGACATCGTGGGACCTCTGGATCCCAGGACCGCCCAGGGCCACCGGTTTATCCTCGTACTGGTGGACCACGCCACCCGCTACCCCGAGGCCATTCCGCTCCGAACCGTGACGGCCCCCGTGGTGGGCCGCGCCTTGATGGGGATATTCTCCCGTGTGGGGTTCCCTCGCGAGGTCGTGAGTGATCGCGGCACTAACTTTATCTCAAAGTACATTAGGTCCTTATGGCAACAATGCGGGGTAACGTACAAGTTCACCACCCCATACCACCCCCAAGGCAACGGTCTAGTGGAATGGTTTAACCGGACCCTGAAGGGGATGATCATGGGCCTCGAAGAGCCCCTCCATCGCAGATGGGATGTTCTCCTCCCCTGCCTCCTGTTCGCCTACCGGGAAGTCCCCCAAAAATCCCTGGGGTTCAGCCCATTCGAATTGCTCTACGGGCACCCCGTCCGGGGACCCCTGAGCCTGGTCAAAGAGGGCTGGGAGACTGCCCCCCGAGGGACACCCCGAGATATATTCTGCTACATCCTGGCGCCTCGCAACCAGACTCGGAAGTTCCGGGAGCTCGCCGAGGCAAATCTCGAGGCTAGCCAGGAGGAGATGAAGCGCTGGTATGACCAGAATGCCACTCTGGTCGAGTTTCAGCCGGGCCAACAGGTCTGGGTGATGGCCCCGGTGAAACCCTGCGCCCTCCAAGACAAATGGACTGGGCCCTTCAAGGTCGTAGAGCGGAAGAGTCAAGTCACTTATTTAGTTGACGTCCAGTCCCCCCGGAACCCTCTCCGGGTCCTCCACGTGAACCGCCTCAAACCTCACTTTGTGAGGACGGAGTTGAGTTTGCTCCTAGCCACCGACGATGGGGCCGAGGAGGACACCGAGCCCCTCCCGGACCTCCTGTGTGCTGAGGAAAAAGATGGCTCCATAGAGGGAGTGAGACTGTCCTCCTCCCTCACCCCCCAACAATACGACGACTGCCGCCAGCTATTGGGGCAATTTGCAGACCTTTTTTCCCTTACCCCCAAGGTCACCGACTGGTGTGTCCACGACGTGGATACCGGAGACAGCACGCCGGTACGGCACAGAGCCTACCGCGTCCCTGACAGGGTCCGAACCTGCATCCAGGCCGAGGTGGCTAAGATGCTAGCTCTAGGAGTGGTCGAACCCTCCGACAGTCCATGGGCCAGCCCCGTGGTACTGGTCCCGAAAGCAGCAGCCCCTGGTGTCGCCCCCGAACTAAGGTTCTGTGTGGACTACCGGGGGCTCAATGCGGTCACCCGAGCCGACGCTCACCCTATTCCCCGCGCAGACGAGCTCATTGACCGCCTTGTTGCTGCTCACTACCTCAGCACCTTCGACTTGACCTGCGGGTACTGGCAAATTGCGCTCACCGAGGGAGCCATGGAGCGGTCCGCCTTCTCCACCCCAGATGGGCATTACCGCTTTCGAGTCATGCCCTTTGGAATGAAAAACACCCCGGCCACCTTCCAGCGGTTGGTCAACAGGGTCCTGGCCGGGCTAGAAGAGTTCAGCGCCGCATACCTAGACGACATTGCGGTGTTCAGCTCTCAATGGACCGAACACCTCCAACACCTCCGACAGGTACTGATGGCCCTGCGCCAAGCAGGCCTAACCGTCAAAGCCAGCAAATGCCAAATTGGACAAGGCTCGGTGGTTTACCTGGGACACCAGGTAGGGAGCGGGCAGGTCGCCCCCCTCCAGCCCAAGATCGACGCCATCCTGGCCTGGGAACCCCCTACGACCCAAACAGAAGTCCGGGCCTTTTTAGGCCTCACCAGCTACTACCGGAGATTCATTAAAAACTATGGCAGCATAGTGGGGCCCCTCACAGAGCTCACCTCCAAGAAACAGCCAAAGAGAGTACAGTGGACCCCCCCTTGCCAAGAGGCGTTCGACGCCCTAAAAACCGCGATGTGTACCGCTCCCGTGTTCCAAGCCCCCGACTATTCCAAGGAATTTGTAGTTCAGACCGATGCTTCGGAGCACGGCATTGGGGCTGTCCTCTCACAATTCAACGGGAACGGCCTAGACCAGCCCGTAGCCTTCATCAGCTGAAGGTTACTACCCCGGGAACGACGGTGGAGCACCATTGAAAGAGAGGCCTTCGCAGTAGTCTGGGCCCTAAAAAAGCTACGACCTTACTTGTTCGAAACCCACTTCCGAGTCCAAACAGATCATCGACCCTTACGGTGGCTGATGCAAATGAGAGGAGAGAACCCCAAGCTGCTGCGATGGTCAATCTCCCTCCAGGGGATGGACTTCACCGCAGAACATCGCCCAGGTACTGACCACGCCAACGCTGACGGCCTGTCCCGATTCTTCCGCCTCAGCGAGGAGAACCCCCAAGAGGATGGATAGTTCTCCCTGACTTTCAGCTGGGGGGGACCCGTGTGGGACCGGCCTCGTGGCGTGGGCCTCCCCGACCATCAGCATCCCAGCCCAACCCCTGCACCACCCTTGCACCCTGGATGTCACAGACCTCCGGCCACCATGTCCCCGATGGCTGGCCCGGGGCCCCAGCAAAACCTAGACACTAAACGCGCATGCCTGGCCGAGGGAGAGAGAACCCCCCAAGCAAGACATGGAGGAGTAGTTTCCGTCACACCTCTGACCTCCTCTCAGAAGAGGGTTTCGATCGCCCTCCGGGCCCCCCGGGGAGCTGGCTCCTCGCACGCTGGGTGTCTGGAGTCCCTCCCGGCCCAACTTGAAAAGATCAAAGAGCCGAGCGGCAGGAAATCCCAACACGCTGCCCCCAGCGCCCAGACCCCTCTCTGCGAGGACTCCGGACTTCAAAGAGAAGGAGGCGTATAACAAGGGGTGCGCAGGGGACTGACGGGCAGAGAAGACCTGGACCTAAGAGAGCCCTGCTGACCTCGTCGCGGCTCGACAGAATCTGAAACTAAGGACGCTACCCAACCCCCGGAAACCCGAAAGAACCCTGCTGACTTCGTCGCGGCTCCCGCTTGGCAGAGACCTTCTTCTGCCGGAACCATCTGAGCCCTGCTGACGTCGTCGCGGCTCCCTGGAACTCCTGAGCCCTGCTGAGAGACTCGCTGCTCCCCTAACCCGAAAGACCGGCTGAGCCTGCCGAGTGAACCCCGTATCCCCCAGCTCGAGGATTGAGAGCTGTGCGAAGGATATCCAGCAGAGACCCTGAACTTAAAGACTGTCCCGCTACCCCGACCCCCTATCAAGAAATTACCGACGTTTGTTGTATTGACCAAAGGCTGCATCACGGATCATAAAGATCCACAGAATCTCTAGATAAAGAACTCTGTTCTACTGAAACCTACTGTGTGGTGTCCCGTCTTCGAGCAGTGCAAGCTCAGCGCGTGCGATCCTAGGTACGAGACCCTTCCGGAAAGGGCCTCCCCGCCAGTGCTCGGCATAGTTTTGGGAGAGGTGGGTCACGGGGTGGCCAGGAACGTGTTCCGTAACCCCCTTGAGATCGCCCCTTCCAACAAGGCGGATATGAAAACATAATCTATGGTTGAAGCACAACCATGGCCTCTGTATGTTGATAAAAAACAGTTATCATTATGATGTACAGCCAAAATTTCCATCACATTTAATAGATTGTGGTTAGACAGATGATCCAGCAATTCTGACCCCCTTTTGCATGGGGGCACGTGAGCCGGGGGATCAGTAACTAGTTAGTTTTCCCTAGGAATCCTGGTGTTAAAGTTGCCACCTAGACAGATACCAGCTAAATTGTGGAGCACCTTTTGTCTTTGTAAATTAGGTTTTTCGCACCGTCCAGTCGAGCCGGAGCCCGGCGTGCAAGTGAGGAAGACGCCGGCTCCCGACTTCTAGCTGCCGGTCCTCGGCTCTCGCCCCTTGGCCCCCGCTGACTTTCTGCCTCCATACAACCACCGAGTTGCGGGGGGGGGGGTGACTAGCCAAGTGCGGCAGAGTGCAGATTGCAATCGAGTCTCACCCCCCCACGCTCCAGTCTATACTGCTGGGAGAGCATTGCATGGAGCTAGCGCCGGAGGAGCGCTGGAGTAGCTGAGGGGTGTGGGGCGAAAGCTGCGAATTCAAGCGGCAGTGTGCAGTGTGCAGGGTGGAGCTGAGTAGCAAGCAGAGTGGAGCCCGGGTGGAGCCCGGGTGGCAGCTCGGAGTTTTGGAAATGCCTGAGACGCCTGAGCCTGAGCCAGGAAGTCGCTAGAGGAGGAGGAGTCCACTCACGGAGCTCGAGGAGCTGGAACCGAGGGCAGTGCACCGAACGGAAGCTTGGAGCTGGAACTTGGGGGTCAGACTGGACCGGGCCGGAGCTTGAGCTCGAGCTTGAGCGGGACATTGTTTTTGCTCGCTCGCTCCCGACTTTTCTGCCAGTCCCTTCCCAGCCCCTTCCCAACCCCTTCCCAACCCCTTGCCAGCCGTAAGAGCTGCCGTGTTGTCCCGTGTTGATCGGCGGTCTGGATCGGTGGGCTGGAGAGGAGTGGAGGAAGGCTGAGAGGCTTTGGCGGCCTCCAGGGGGGTTTGGATACTCGAGACTCGAGGACCCGAGGACCACAGAGGTCCGCAGGGATCAACAAAGGAGGAGTCGGTGGAGGAGGAAAACGGAGAACAGTGCACAAGATACAGTGGGCTGTATGGTGAGGCCTTTTAACTTACTATCTTACTACCTTACGGTCTCCACTGACTAGTGGCTACTGATCCGTTGGTTCATCGCACAAGCTCACACTCCGGATACGCTTTCCCCCCCCCTCCTAATTGCTGCGAGGTGTGCCAAATGCAATCTATTAAGAGAGGAAGACAAGATATTAATTTATGAAAGACACAACACTAGGAAATTTTACAGTACAGGAGAGCAAACAAGAAGTCTACAAACAAGAGTAGCACCGAAGCACTCGTGAGGTCTATAGATGAAGCCCACCGTCTAATCTCCCCGCTCCTTACCAGTCCTGAACCCTCATCAAGTGGTATGGCAAGCAGCTTAAGCTGTGACTCCAGATGGCCCAAGTTAACATACCAACCGAAAATGTATACAAAATTCTCATTTTTAAAAGACGCTGGGCCGGTACTGTGCTTAAATAGTAGTAAAGTAACCAACCTCCCGGACCCACTTCAACCTCTCAATGCACACCAAACGGAACACCAGCTGGTACAGCAGCGGCAGCAATGGCAGCAGCAGGGGTCAGACGGGAGAAACCTATCAGCTACTGGAAAAAGCTGCAACATGGGCATTTGCGATACAAGCCTCAAAGAGAGAAAAGACGCACAAGCCATAACCAAGGAGGCAAGGACCCAGGTATTCAAGGAAGATAATTACCTGGGACACGATGACCTGAATCAATTGGAGACAACCCTGCCTATAAACAAAGTACTAGATAATGGCAGCAGGCATATCACACTCAAACAAGTGGCGAGTCGCAGAGTGACCACCGCAGAGGGAGGACTTGAAGGTAGGGAGGGAAAAAAGGGGGAAAACACTAACAACACCATCCTCTACAAACAAGATAAGGATGGACCTTTGTTCAAAATGTTACAATCGCAATTGGGAGGAGAGGCGGAGGCTCCTGGGAATCAGAAGCATAGCCCTGCCGCTCACGGTTCGTTACAGCGACCGGATACGCCTTCGTGGGCTAAAACAGAAGATAACCCTAAGGATAACTGCCCCAACCTGGGTTTTTTTTCTGTACAGGACTCACCGGATTCACTGGATAGACTTGGATTACGTAAGCACCCGGAGGTGTGCACAGCTAAGACGACCACGTCTAATATGAGCAAAGCAGATAGCACAGACTCTTACAATACGACAAAACAAACAGAGGCCGAAATATCACCAACTTTACAAGACGCGCACACTCAACTACTCCGGGCAAAATCTAATACCCAACTCAGCCCTGTCACTCCACAACTTGAGTGCATTATAGAACGACCACCAATGTCTCAGGAAATTGAACTAGAGACATCTTATCTTACACCTGAAGAATGGGAGGGATTAGTCGCGTCCTATTCTGCCACCAACGGAGGCGAGTCAGAAAGAAGAAATATCAACTCTCCAAAACTCAACATCAAAAAGGATAAATCACTGGATAAGGACGATGTCTGGTCTACTCTACTGCATACAATGCAAATGTCTGTGAACGCATTGCAGTACCAATCAGATAAGATGGACCTCCAGTTGTCAGTCCTCAACTCACTCTCCATCTTTGTAGCTGGCAAAGACGACAAGATGGCTGACCTCAACAATCTGATCAAGAGGGCACAGTCAGAGACAAAGTTTGCCCAGGCCAGCTGCACCTGCATAACAATTGTGGACAAGCTAGCAACATTACCATCAGCACTGGACAACCTCCTTGCTGACATAAGGAAAGCAGTACCAGCCCAGCCAATGCCAGGTGAGACCCACTCCAGCGCCAGTGGCCAAGAAACGACTAAGCTAAGCAAACCCCAAAGACGCAAGGCACAGGCTAAGCAAACTGCAAGTGCGGCACAGACATCAGACAGCAAACAGCTTTGCCAGGATGGGGACTCATCCATACCAGGGCTAAACGTCAGTGCATTAATTGATTAATTGAAGGAGCAACAGCAGCCCTGATGAGTAACACCACTCAATCCAGCAGCTTTCTGGAAAAACAGGCACCGACTGAAGGGGCACAACTATCCGCCAAACAGCGGAGAAAACAAAGGAGGAAGGGGCGAAACCAAAAACCCATGCAGGCATCGCCTCACAACATGGATAGAACTTACAGGACCCGGGACGAACTAAGGGATGACCAACTAGTCCATATGTGTAGGGAGGAAGAAGACACGGCCCTGGGTCGGGAGGAGAAAAAGAGTCCAACCCAGGAAAAAGGACTAGAAATCATTGTGCGAACAACCGCCATTGAATTGACCAGTGATGGACTGGAGCAGAAACCGGGGAACAACAGCGGGAGCTCTTCAGGGGAACCACCGATAACAATAATAATGGACTGTACTCTCAATAAGGCAATGCAAGGTTCAGCTTCATCATCAACTAATGGCTCGAGGGAATCAGCAGGAGAAAAAAACAGTCCCACAAAGCAGCATTGGCACGGAGGGCGTGACAATTAAAACATCAGCGTTGAACATGGAGAAAGCTTTAGTAAGCAACAGCCAGTCACTAGGCCTGACTATGACATCACGGGGGCTGTCACTGCCAACAGAGACCTCAACAGCGACAAAGCCCATCATGGCTCAACAAACAGGGCACTCAGATGCTATGACAGCAATCATGTTCCACCCAGAGTACATATCAAGGGGTCGGGTCGACATACTAAATAGGGGCAACATCTTGCGTTTACTGAGGTCCATTAATACGCTTGAGAATATAAAAACTACTGACCTGGAGTCAGTTGAGTTTATAGAGTCACCTGACTGTCCAGGATCGGAGCTAACAAAAACAGTATGGGCTTCACCAGACTTAGCCGAGAGAGTCTTAAAGGAACAAAACTGGTTCATTGAATAGGGCATCAAACTTCAGCCACTACCAAAACCAAGGTATTCCGACCCCCTACTGGCCGAATTAAAGTACCAAGAAGAAAACCCCGGTCACGAACATTTGAGCCCACGATTATTCTCAGTTCTGCGAGGGGCGCGCAGTAAAAGCATAGAGCACAGGGCAAACGGAGAACATAATGTATTGAGGGTACCCGTGGACAGAAGCAGACCCACACTGGAATGGAGCAGGGTCTCCAGGACAATAAACAACAAAACTGGAAGACCATGACACTCTAAGCATAATGTATCCCCACATAAGAACTTATTGAAAATCTGTTCCTGGAACATCAATGGGCTGGGAGAAAAGACCTCTGACCCAGAACTGCTAGCCTATCTACAGAAATTTGATATAATTACGCTTTAGGAAACATGGAGCGAACTACCTACGGCTCTGCATGGCTATAACATTCTCCATTTACCGGCAACTAGAAAAGCAAAATTCGGTCATAACAAGGGAGGTCTTGTTACATACACTTCCATAAACAGCATTTACGCAATAGAACCCCTACAATCTAGCGCCACCAAATGAAATGCAAGTAAACCGAATTACCTTACAGGGGAAGACAAGTAAAGAACATATAATACTTGTAAATCTCTACCTACACCCACGTGACACAAACAAAGGGAGCCCACAACTAAAGGAGGAGTTGGTGAAAATTATAACAAGAGAGAAGACAAACAATTGGATAATCACCAGAGACTTCAATTTAAACATGCTGAGGAGACGAGCTAACGACATCTATCCAGAGGAGGACCCATTTGCTTGGGAGGAAATGCCCCAAGACATCAGCACAGTTGGAAGACTCACTAACATCACGAAAAATCTATTATCGTTCCTAGAGCAACTGGGTGTACATGCATTAAATGGCAGATTCCCGGGAGATCGCCCGCAAACAGCAACGTTCAATAACACTGTAACAAGGTCAACAATTGACACATTCTGCTCTTGTAGCATGTTCACTAAAATAAAAAACTTTTGCATCGGGAGCGAAGATTTTAGCGACCATTTACCCCAGGAAATCACGGTAGAAGAGCCATCACTATATAAACTGTCCCCAGCAAACACATTCTGCTCAGAATTTACCAACAATGAGAGAAGAGTAAAATGTAGTACTAAAGACCCTGAAGGTCTACTCTCTCGAGCAAAACAACTCTGGGAAGAAGGGAAAGCAGCCACCCCCGATATAATTGGAGGCTGGGAGGCATTCACAAACGCCCTACGTAACAGCTATGGAGCTATAAAGGGCAACCCTCCAAATGGGAGAGAAAAACAACAGCAAAATCCTCGCCCAGGCCCCACTATACGGAATAACATTAAATTAAAAAAGTTAAAAACACGTATAAACTTCACACTGCGGAGACTGAAGAAAGATCCTTCGGCGTTGCAAGAGCTGAGGCAGTTGAAAGCGACTCGGAAAAAAATTATCTGGCAAAACAAAAAGGAAGCCGAAGAAACTCTTTGGGCCAAACTCCTGTATGATATTAAGAACAACAACAGCGCCCAATTTTGGAAGAAAATTAATGCCCTATCTAATCCTCAAGGACAGTGTATCAGTTCTAATGTCACAGAAGAAGCCTGGACAACTTTCCTTGAACCTCATTTTAATAAAAATCAGACACCCAAACTGGCTCAAAAACTCCTGCGTCCAGCATGGAAACTCAACCGTCCCAGCTGAATCTGATTGCAGAAAACGTGCAGAATTGTACAATTACAATAACAAATACACAAATTCACAAAAGAATCTTGAAAGGCAGACGCGAAGGAGCTCCTGGGCCTAATGGGATCCCGCCGATATTATTCAACCAGACCCTGAATTTTGGGCTACTGCCCTAAAACCGGTTTTTGATAGAATCCTGCAGACGTCGATAGAGGCTCAATAATCTCTCCTATCTACAAAAAAGGCAACAGGAACGATCCAAGGAGCTACCGATTGGTAGCCCTTTTGGACAATGACGCAAAATATTATGCCGGGGTGCTCCTCCAAGAATTAATAACATGGTCTACAGAAATTAAAGCAATACCCTATAACCAAACCGGCTTCTGTAGAGACATGGGCACTGTTACTAAGATCTCCGCCCTCTCACTAATGATAGACGCTGCACTTCTAATCAAACAACCTTTATACATCTGTTTTATCGACTATAGTTCCGCATTTGACCACATAAACAGAAACATTCTGTGGCAAAAACTAAAAAAGCTAGGTATTCCATCACTGCTATTAACACAATTAATCCTTCTGCACAGTAACACCTGGGTACAAGTAAAGTTGGGGGCAGGAGACCATCTATCAAAAAAGATGAATACAACCTCAGGATTAAAACAAGGGTGTGTATTAGCCCGACACTATTCAACTTATTTATGGCCGAGCTCTCAATCAAACTTAATGGAAGCAATGCGCATGCCCCGAAGTTGGGAGGTTGCCAGCTATCTAACCTCCTATACGCAGATGATTTAGTTCTCATCAGTCGGACACCCATAGGATTACAACGCCAGCTGGACGTCACATCTCAATACTCAGAAAACAACAAACTAAGTATCAACCAAGACAAGACAAAAGTCATGTGTGTAAATTACCGGAAAATAAAAACAAAATACAACTGGCACCTGGCAAAATACAAGCTTGAAGTCGTACAAGACTACAAATATCTGGGGGTTATGATCGACAGCAGAGGCAATTACAAAGCACAGTTCAAGGCAATAAAAAAGAGGGGGTTAACAACAGCAGTAGCTTTAAGAAACTTGAAGAATATAACCGCTGGACCAAGTTATCTCCCACTGACCAAGGTGATTCAGGACAAACTGATACCATCAATCACCTATGGAAGTGAAGCCATGAGAGGGAGGGATGCGGAAATATTAAATGGCACCATCACAAGAGCACTGAGAATAATTTATGGGCTGCCTGGATTTACCTCTCCGGCACAAATGAGGTTGGAATTTGGGATACAAGGGCAGGAGCTAGCCAGAAAAGGAGCCTTTGTTAAAACCTGGTTCAAGATAAAAAAAGGGCAGCCAGGAACGCTGAATTTTTACTTGTGGAGAGAAGTGGAAACAATAGGATCTTGCCCAGCCAGACATTACTTGAACACTGCACTGAACCAGTTGGGGCTACGGCAACTCTGGGCAATGCCCGGGACCATGGCTAGCTTCAAGAAAATTGTAAACAACATAGTCAAAAAAGAGTCCATTTTACAAGATAAAGCGACCTTGATAAAACGCTCACATGGCTGGCTTACGATACAAACCTATAGGAAAGCGACTCCTCAAGTCTACCTCCTTTCTAACTTCTCTAGAACCATTAAAGAAAATTCTTTGAAATTTCGGTTAGGTCTATTACCGACGGCATACCATCTGCCTCCTTGGCTGTGCCCTCCTAAACCAGCAATGTGCCGTCTTTGTGGTGAAGGAGAGGAGGACATAGTTCACATCATAACGATTTGCCGTGAGCTGATGCGAGAACGCCGGTTACTACTTAGACCTATCTTTAATAAAAACCAATTACGGTCGTGCAGACAAGCGGTGCTTGCAAGCTTCTCTGGTGAAGACATTCAGCTAAGCTGTCGCCTAGTAAAGTTTTTATCTGTAGCTGACCTTCGTTTTAAAAATAAGTGTACTGCAACAGTGTTTTAAGCTCATTATCTCAAGCTTTTTTTGCACAAGTAAATGCCCTAAGAAAATCATCAAAAGGTCATTTAAATGGCCATCTTTCATCCTTGTGGCGGCACTATGCACTTTAAATATGTACTTTAAATCTGCACTCCTCGGCCTGATATCATTTTGCAGTTAAAACTCTGATTAGGGGGTAATTTTACCTCACGAACTGCTGCTAATATTCTCAATAGAAATGAAGAAATAAGATTATGGGCTACCAAGGCAGGGGGAGTGGATATTCTCTGCAATTTTAAATGTGTGTTTTTAATCCGCTGTTTATTTTTCCTTTTTTTTTCCTTTTCATGTTAATAAGAGATGGTCAATTTTTGTAATGGTTTTAATTAACTGTACAATAAACATATTACTTAGTTACTTACTTACTTTGTAAATTAGAAATGAAATTAAACAGGTTAATAAAATTCATGTTTGGTGAGGTCAGGAAATCATTATTATAAAAGTTAATAAAAAACAAATTGAGGCCCCCCTCCGTGTATAGATGAAGGCTTGGAAGTTATCATTATTTGTGACAAGAGCCTTAGCACCACCGCCTGAGGAAATGTTGACCCAGATAGAAAGTCCGCCAGATGTGCGGCCTACTTTGGGAACAGGTACAATGATGTTAAAACATACAAACCCCTCTAGATGTAAGTCCCGTGTAGTCCAAGTTTCTTAGAACATGAGAATGTCATATTTTTTAACGATGTTTACCCAATCATCAGAACTTATTTTAGATGCTAAGCCTGCAACATTCCAGCTCAGTATATGTAAATTTGGGTCAATTTCTTGTGACTCTAAAGTGTCATGTCCTGAGGGATTAGTCATGATTGGGATAGAGACAGTCTCGTCTGGTGTGGGGATAGATGACAGTCAATCCAGGCTGTCTAAACCTGACAGGGCAGAAAACCTGTTATGCACCATGTGTGGAAAAGTATCATGGGTATTTGGCCCCGGGGTCAGTTTGTAAAAAAAAATAAAAACAGGGGCAGTGACCAGATAAGAGTTGGGATAGTGGTATTAAGCTCCTGCATCGTCAATATAGATCTTACCCATGACGGTCGTCGAGAATTAATGATGATACAGTTTCCCTCAATGTACTTTAATGAGGAACCAACCCACCCTACCCTGCATACCGTTATGATGTCACTAATGTTTGCCACCCTAAGCCTTTTATGTTTTACAAGCCAGTCAGCGCTTTTATTTCGCAATTGGTCCCAGGTCTCAGTCTGATTTTTTCTTAGGGGGGAACACCTGCTAAAACTAAGACATAGGGGCATGCTGCCGCTGGTAGGCTGAGAACTTCCTTACTAACCTCAGCGATCGCCATACTAGCCGGATTTTCGATGGTGGCGGTCCCACCCTGTGTATTACACCCTAAAGTGGCTTTATTTGCAGAGCTTGCAGAAGCAGAGTGAGGAGCTGGGTGTGTAAGTGGGGGTGGGCTGTTAGTGCGTCCTGTAATCAGAGTTTTTTTTTTAGGCGGCAGTGGATTTAAATGAAAAGCATTCCTTGACTTTACTGCAAGTGTCACAGGCACTGGTAGAGGGAGTGGGCATTAGTGTCGGAGCCTGCGAATGTAGAGTAAGGCTAAGTGCACTAGTGGACTGCAAGTTGGAGACCTCCCCTTGTTGAACGGTAGGTTTGGGGGTATTGGTATGTGTGTTTAGTCTGTTTGTCAATGACTCCAAGCGGTCTAAACGTTTCCACAGTGTAGTAAAGTTCTTGTCCACAAGGTCTCTAATGCGCTCATAAACAGTGTTCACTACGATGTCAATTGAAGTGTCGCCAAGTCCAGAGCGAGTTGAGAGGACTGCTGTGGTATCATCATGAGTATGAATAGAATGAATTAAAGCCAGTGCTTTAAATGGGCCGGTACTCACCGGTACTGAGTACCGGCACTTCTTATTTTTACAAAGCTGAGAACCGGCACTTCTCCACTGTCAAGGAGAGTACCGGTACTCAGAATCAGATTGATGAGTTGGGCACTAGACTGGAGCCCGAGTGCCAACTGTGAGTCGTTTTGTTTGGCAGCATGTTTGCCGTCTGTCAGTATTATTCAGCTGTGGCGGCCTATTGGAGGCATGCCATAAGGGCACCGTTCCTACCCAAATGGAAGGTCTCCTTATCCTCACCACCCCCCTGCCAGGTGTCGACGCTGGGTCCTCCTGTTAGTGTTTGGGACATTGGCGAGTGCCTGTGCCTGACTGGCCAAGGAGGAACCCAGTAAAAAAAGCCATTTTCACCCCTTGGCCTCCCACTGGGGTCTGACTGTCAAATCCACCCCCACCCAGCCAGCCCGCCTGCTGGGACATTGAGTCGATGAAGGGCAGGGTTGAGGTGGTGAAAATGGCCTAAGCGGCCGGTGAGTACCGGCCCATTTAAAGCACTGGGTGACACGAAACTAACACAGCAAACCGTAGAACTGGCGGCGGTGATATATAATAACACAAGATTAAGGCAAAGTCCAAATTAACCGAGAACAGAAACAGAGGGGGCACAGGAAGCTGCACCCACAGGTGTGTCCTCGGGAATGAGGGCACGTCCTCCCTGCCTCATATCTTAGGAAAGAGCTTAACTCGATATCGCACACCTCAACACCATACAAGCAGAACCCCTCGGAATGCTGGCAGCAGGAAGAGCGAGTAGAGAAATGTTATGCTAAATGCACTCGTATAGCGCTTAGTACCGTGTGCGTAGTAACCGCAGCGCTTAAATGGTGTGTAGATGCAGATAAGAGCAAGATCATGGAAGACAGAGACGACAAATTCACATAAATTGCTAATCCTGAAAGTCAGATTACTCACCTGTGGCACGTTTAGTGCAATGTGTAACGGAGTGGAGCGGAGGACAACTGTCGGTCCCGAAACATAAGAGCAGCCCGGGGGTCCAGAGAGGGGGAATCCCTCCACTACGGTGCCTTTCTGCATCCTGGGTCCCCGGGAGCAAGACCGGGGTGGGACGCTTGGCAGAGCGGCGCTGCATGCCTCTTGTATGGGGTGGGAGATTGTGCAGCAGCAGGTATCAAAGGCAGGTGCCTCCGACCAAAGACTAAGCCTGGGCAAAGCACTACGCTACGCTCGCGTAGTTTGCGAAGTTCGCGCTATTTCGCACTACGCGAATTGCACAAAGCACAGTGCGAACAGGCGTAGCGTAGTGTTGCGTAGTGCTGCGGTCATTTTTTGCTTGCTCGCGGTCCTCAACGTCAAGTTGGCGATCGCGAGCATGGAAAATAAACCTCCCGGCGAGATTCCCAACGGGAGGAGGTCAGGTTTCTCATTGCGAGGGGTCGCGTATGCTCGCGACCGCTCTCGATGAGAAACTACCAGTTCGCGTTGAGAAAGCTGCCGCTCGAGTAAAAATCTACTCGAGCAGCAGAAAACTACAGCTCGCACTGTGCAAGATGCCATTTTCAATGATTGCACAGTGCCGGTTACTTGTCCGCACTGTGCAATCATTGAAACCGACATCTGGCACAGTGCGAACAAGGTACTACGCAGTTCGAGAAGTGCTACGCGTAGCTCGCGTAGTGCGAACTGCACTTTGCGTAGTTTCGCGAAGTGCTACTTCGCGAACTATGCCCACCCTTACCAAAGATACCCACTAGTCGCAAGCACTCCAAGGTCAAGTCCAGGCAGAAAGAAGCGCGCACAGGTGGCACCCGAGGTGAGGCGCGCATCATTTAACCTCTGCCCAAAACGCATTGGCAGAGAGGTATTTTATAGTTTTAAATATCGAGTGCGTGGAACACAGGGGAATTTGAGAGCGAGGCTGACCCTCTGAAAAGTGCCCAGGTGAGGTGGGAGGAGGTCAAATGACCTCTGCATGGGAGGACAGTATTGTGCTTCCCCTGACCTCTATCTGGTCTCTGCATGCGCTCGGACCCTGCTGTGCTTACTGTCGCCACTACAAGCTCTCCGGTCCTGGGACCTTCTGTCGACGGGAAAGGAGGGAGAATGGGGGTGAGTGTAGGTAAAGAGTGAGGTGGAAGGAGCAGAGAATTCAAAGTAGGAAAAGATAGAGAGGCAGAAGGGGGAAGGACAGAGAGATAGGGGAGAGATCCAGACGGCTATCGAAAGCAGAAGAGAGGCGCGGAGATGGCAGATTAGAAATAGAAAGAGTGATGCTGAGAAGAGTGATAGGATAAAGAGAGTGGAACAGAATTAGCTACAAACTGGAGAGAAGTGAGTGCAGGAGGGATCACAAGATTACAGATGTGAAAACAGATAGAGAGTGTATGTCTAGACTAGAGGAAGAGAATCAGCAGGTATTTGAAAAGAAGCGCGTGGAATGTTATTGTTTGTGTGTGTGTGCACTCTTGAATATATAAGGATTGCTTCAAATGCAAGCAAGTAGGAACATTAAAATTCTTATAATATTAAGAGGCTGCAAATCTTACAAAACACGAAAATATGAACATTTGGCATTTGGCCTTAATTTTGTGTAACGCGTTAACACATTTTGTTTTATATTCATACATTTCTATCATGTTATTTCCTATCTGTTGGACCCGGCCTCGTGGCGTGGTCCTGACTTCCCTGGGATTGGGCCCGTTCCCCGCCCTGGCCTCCACGGGCCCTCCGTTCGAGCCGCACGAGGTCGCATACACCTCGGGGCTCCACCATTTTGTTGCCTGCCACGTGACCCTGCACACCAGCCCACGTGACCCCGCTCGACCCGGCCTCGGCCCCAGCAAGGCCCAGACATTGAGGCACCAAGAACTGGCCAGGGGATACCACGTGAACACTTCATCGCCCCTGGCGGAGGGCAGTACTGATGGGACCCCCAACCGTCCCCACACACCGAGGTGCGATCGGCCTCCCTCTCCCCTGGGCCGGGCGCCTCTCCTGCTGGGCGTCTGGCCGCTCCCAACCCGGCCTCTCCGCCCCCCGAGCGCAAGGGCCCGGACATCAAAGGGCTCCAGACCTATATCTGGGGCGACCCCACAACAGACCGGCAGTTGTATCCCGGAGTCGAGAGCCCTGCTGATCGAATCGCGGCCGACCCTACGGAGAAGAACTCTTGCTTGAAACCACCACGAGCCCTGCAGACTGCGTCGCGGCTCCTTCTTGCTGAAACCTTGAAGCCACCCGGAACATCGGGGCCCTGCTGACGCTGTCGCGGCCCAACCTCGCTGAAACCTCCCTCGGAGCCCTGCTGACGACGTCGCGGCTCGAGCTGAGCAGAAACCATCTTGAGAGCCCTGCTGATCTGGTCGCGGCTCTCCCCGAACTGAACACCAGAACCCTGCTGACGCCGTCGCGGCCCGACCCCTCCGAGATCCGGAGGCCCTCCAGCTTGAGGATAAGAACTGGGCCCCAGGTACCCTCGTACCAAGCTCCTGCCAAAGACTGTCCCGCTACCCCTTCCCTTCTAAAGAGACACTGAGACTTTTTGTGGATCCCTTGATCCCTTCTTGTAAATATTGATCCCGTAACCTTTAAGTGCTGATAAAGAATTGCTCATCTTGAGACAACCTTCTTGAGTCCTGTGTGGTGGTGTTACTGTGCTAGTACACATTAGGAGAAGGACCTCCTCGGAGGCTTCTCAGCAGCGCTCGGCTACTTCGTACAGTGTGGGGGCCCCTCTGGGTGGTCTCTCCGACTCCCCGAGGCCCGCCTTCCAACATTTGGTGGCCAGCGACGGGATCCGAGCCGAACGCAGTACGTACAAGCCAGTAACCCACTAGCTACCCATCCAGACAAACGGAAGTCATGAGCAACCAAGAAAACAACGCGACCACGGAGTTCCAGCCAGATCGGCTGGAGGAATACACGCACAAAGAGTTAAAACAGTTCTGCAAGGACAAGGGCATTGCAACCACCGGCCTAGGTACCAAAGAAGAGATGCAGAAAGCCCTGAGGACCTGGCTAGAGGCCGAGGCAGGCCCCTCCCAGAACGAAGGTCCCCTGCCCCTGACGGTGGCCCCACCAACCGCACCGACCCCGGCAGCCGGGGGAAGAAACAGCCTAGAAACCGGCCTCTCCGCGGAGGAGATACGGGAACGGGAGAAGGTCCGGAACCACGAACTGGAGCTCGCACGACTACGGCTGGACGGCGAACTCCAGCTGGCGGAAAAGAAAATGGCCCTAGAGCAGCTACGGCTACAGGAAGAAATAGAAGAGAAAAGGCGGCATCGCGAATTGGAAGAAAAGAGACTGACCCTTGAGCACGAGCGAAGTCTCAAAGAGCTCGAGCTCAAGGCCCAGAAAGGAGGGACCGACACCCCCAGTAAGAGAGACGCCCTACCGCCTGCCGAAGCCAAGGTACATATCCCGAAAGATGTCGTCAAGGAGTACTATAAAAATGACGACATCCAACAATGGTTCAAGGCATACGAGGTGGCCATGACCTCCCATCGGGTGCCCCGAAAGGACTGGGGTGCCGGCCTGTGGGGTCGGTTCCTTAGCGAAGGTCGAGACACACTGCTCCAGCTGCCAGAAGAGGTGATGACCTCCTACGACCACATGAAGGAGGCCCTGCTCACCCGCTATGGGCTGACCGCGGAAATGTACCGCCAGCGGTTCAGAGACTGCAAGAAGATCCCTGGTACCACCTGGGTGGAATATGTGGACTTTTTCAGCCGGGCCCTAGAAGGGTGGATCAAGGGTAGCAAGGTCACAACCTACGGGCAGCTAGTCGACCTCATCGTTTGGGAGCATCTCTCCAACAACTGTTTCGTGGAGCTAAGACAGCACCTCCTCGACAGCAAGATAACCGAGCCACGCAAACTCGCCGCCGAGGCCGATCGATGGGTCAACACCCGAATCCCCCGGAACTCGATGGGGGAGTACCAGAGGAACCCCACCGGACCTCCCCACCAACGCGGTGGAGGGGGAGGGCCGAACCGGAGCCGGGACCCTCCCGCCGGGGCTCCCCGGAGTCCACCTCGAGGGCCGCCGCAACAAAACCTCTCCCCGAGCCTAGCCCGAAGGGGGACAACCCCAGCCAGAACCGGGCCCCGGCCTCCAATAACCTGCTACGGCTGTCAACAAACCGGGCACTATGCCAGCGATCCAGTCTGCCCCCTGAACCGAAGAAGCGGGGCCGGCGGACCCCCGCCCCGACAGCTGGCGGCCGCCGCCCTGGGGGAAGGAGAGGAAGAAGAAGAACCCCTCGACAGTGGGACCACCGAGTGGGAGCCGGCGGCCATGTCCCTGGTCTGCCTGGGCAACCGAGAAATGGTGCCCCGCACACCCATCCCAAGCAACACCCAGAAATACCAGCAGCAGGTCACCATCAATGGACGACGTGCCGAAGCCCTTCGCGACACCGGAGCCAGTGTCACCGCTGTCCGCTGCCATCTGGTAACCCCCGAACAAATCCTGCCCAATGTGCTGTGCCCCGTCCGGACGGCCGACAACAGCGAAAACCTGTGCCAGATGGCCCTGGTCCCCTTTGAATGGGGAGGGGTGACAGGCCTACTAAAAGTGACTGTCCGCGACGACGCCCCCGTGGACTGCCTCCTGGGGAACGACCTAGAGAGTTCCCCCTGGGCCCAAGTAGAACGACGAGAGCACCTTTGAATGCTGGGACTACCCGAATGGGCCTGCGCTACCACCCGATCCATGGCCGCCCAGGCCCCACGCTCGTCCCTGACCTCCGGCTCCACCGAGCCCGCGGGGCCCGCACCACCCCCGCCTGCAGCGAGGGGGAGGCAGACACCGACTCCGGACCTACTGAGCCCTCCCCCGAAGAGATCGCTTCTCTCGACGCCCTACCAGAACTTGCCCAATGGCGCCACGACGGGGGCCCCACTCGAGAGCAGTTCCAGCAAGAACAGAAGTCCTGTCCCTCTCTCAAAGGGGTCCGTCAACAGGCGGCAGCACAAGCCAACGGCGACCAGACCGGCACCCACTGGGTATACTGGGCCGAGGGCCTACTGTACAGTGAACAGAAAGTGGCAGAACTCGGGGCCAGCCGCGTGTTGGTGGTCCCCCTCCGCTTCCGGGAGTTCCTTCTCCACCTGGCACATGATGTGCCCCTCGCCGGACACCTGGGGCAAGACAAGACTTACAGCCGTCTGGTGACCCACTTCTACTGGCCCCGGATGCGGAAGGACGTGGACAACCACTGCCGGTCCTGCCAGACCTGCCAAGCCAGCGGGAAGACGGGGGGTTGGGTCAAGGCCCCCCTCCAGCCCTTTCCAGCCGTCAGCACCCCGTTCGAACGGGTCGGGATAGACATTGTGGGGCCCCTGGACCCCCGGACCGCCCTGGGCCACCGCTTCATCCTGGTCCTCGTGGACCACGCCACCAGGTACCCGGAGGCTGTCCCGCTGAGAACTGTAACGGCCCCCGTGGTGGGCCGGGCGTTAATGGGGATCTTCTCCAGAGTGGGATTTTCCCGCGAAGTGGTGAGCGACCGGGGCACAAACTTTATCTCCAAGTACATGCGGTCCCTATGGCAACAGTGCGGGGTCACGTACAAATTCACCACCCCCTATCACCCTCAGGGGAACGGACTGGTCGAGCGATTTAACAGGACCCTAAAAGGGATGATTCAGGGCCTGGAAGAGCCCCTCCGGCGGAGATGGGATGTCCTGCTGCCATGCCTCCTGTTCGCCTATCGGGAGGTCCCGCAGAAATCCCTGGGGTTCAGCCCGTTTGAACTGTTGTATGGGCATCCGGTCCGCGGACCCCTCAGCCTGGTCAAAGAGGGCTGGGAGACGAAGCTCCAAGACGCCCCTCCTGACGTCTACCGATACCTCCTGACCCTCCGAAACCAGACCCGCAAGTTCCGAGCCCTGGCCGAAGCCAACCTCGAGGCCAGCCAGGAGGACATGAAGCGGTGGTACGATCGGAACACCTCCACCATCGAGTTCGAGCCGGGCCAGCGAGTCTGGGTCATGGCTTCTGTTGAACCCTGCGCCCTCCAGGACAAGTGGACCGGGCCCTTCAAGGTGGTAGAGAAGAAGAGCCCCGTCACCTACCTAGTCGACCTGGAGTCTCCCCGGAACCCCCTCCGGGTTCTACACGCTAACCGGCTCAAACCCCACTTTGCCCGGACCGAACTGAGCCTGCTACTGGCGACCGACGAGTGGGGCGAGGACGACTCCGAGCCCCTACCCGACCTCCTGCAGAGCGGCGTCCATGACGGATCCATCGAGGGTGTCCACCTCGCCTCCTCCCTGACCTCGGAGCAGCGCAGCGACTGTCAACGACTACTGCAGGACTATGCAGCCCTCTTCTCCCTCACCCCGGGGGTGACCCACTGGTGCGTTCACGACGTCGACACCGGGGACAGTCCCCCCGTGCGGCACCGAGCCTACAGGGTACCCGACCGAGTGCGGGCCTGCATCCAGGCCGAAGTAGCGAAGATGTTGGCCCTCGGGGTCATCGAGCCCTCCGACAGCCCATGGGCCAGCCCTGTCGTCCTGGTGCCGAAGGCCGCCGCACCAGGACATCCCCCGGAGTTAAGATTTTGTGTAGACTACCGAGCTCTGAATGCTGTGACCAAGACGGACGCCCATCCTATACCCCGGGCCGACGAGCTCATCGACCGCTTGGGGTCCGCCCGCTACCTGAGCACGCTGGACCTCACCGCCGGGTACTGGCAGATCCAGCTCACCCCAGGCGCCCAAGAAAGATCCGCCTTTTCCACCCCGGATGGGCATTACCACTTTCGAGTGATGCCCTTCGGCATGAAGAACGCCCCGGCCACCTTTCAGAGACTCGTAAACAAGGTTTTGGCCGGGCTTGAGGCCTTCAGCGCGGCCTATTTGGACGACATTGCCGTGTACAGCAACCACTGGGCGGAGCACCTGGGTCACCTCAAAGCAGTCCTGGCCGCCCTCCAAGGGGCAGGACTCACAATTAAGGCCAGCAAATGCCAGATCGGCCAAGGATCGGTGACCTATCTGGGCCATCAGGTGGGGAGCGGTCAGGTGGCCCCCCTCCAGCCGAAAGTAGATGCCATCCAGGCCTGGGAACCCCCCACTACCCAGAGCCGCACGAGGTCGCATACACCTCGGGGCTCCACCATTTTGTTGCCTGCCACGTGACCCTGCACACCAGTCCACGTGACCCCGCTCGACCCGGCCTCGGCCCCAGCAAGGCCCAGACATTGAGGCACCAAGAACTGGCCAGGGGATACCACGTGAACACTTCATCGCCCCTGGCGGAGGGCAGTACTGATGGGACCCCCAACCGTCCCCACACACCGAGGTGCGATCGGCCTCCCTCTCCCCTGGGCCGGGCGCCTCTCCTGCTGGGCGTCTGGCCGCTCCCAACCGGGCCTCTCCGCCCCCCGAGCGCAAGGGCCCGGACATCAAAGGGCTCCAGACCTATATCTGGGGCGACCCCACAACAGACCGGCAGTTGTATCCCGGAGTCGAGAGCCCTGCTGATCGAATCGTGGCCGACCCTACGGAGAAGAACTCTTGCTTGAAACCACCACGAGCCCTGCAGACTGCGTCGCGGCTCCTTCTTGCTGAAACCTTGAAGCCACCCGGAACATCGGGGCCCTGCTGACGCTGTCGCGGCCCAACCTCGCTGAAACCTCCCTCGGAGCCCTGCTGACGACGTCGCGGCTCGAGCTGAGCAGAAACCATCTTGAGAGCCCTGCTGATCTGGTCGCGGCTCTCCCCGAACTGAACACCAGAACCCTGCTGACGCCGTCGCGGCCCGACCCCTCCGAGATCCGGAGGCCCTCCAGCTTGAGGATAAGAACTGGGCCCCAGGTACCCTCGTACCAAGCTCCTGCCAAAGACTGTCCCGCTACCCCTTCCCTTCTAAAGAGACACTGAGACTTTTTGTGGATCCCTTGATCCCTTCTTGTAAATATTGATCCCGTAACCTTTAAGTGCTGATAAAGAATTGCTCATCTTGAGACAACCTTCTTGAGTCCTGTGTGGTGGTGTTACTGTGCTAGTACACATTAGGAGAAGGACCTCCTCGGAGGCTTCTCAGCAGCGCTCGGCTACTTCGTACAGTGTGGGGGCCCCTCTGGGTGGTCTCTCCGACTCCCCGAGGCCCGCCTTCCAACACTATCCTGCAACCTGTGTAAGTGCCAGAGTCTCTCCTGTGCTAGACATTGATTATTAGCCTGAGAGTGATAATAGTACGGTTGATGGATTGGCTCATTCAGGGTTTTAGCTGTTGATCTGCACGTATGGGAAGTTTGAGACCACTGTCCAGGGCAATGCAAGGGCAAAATGCATACTCAATAGAAGTGTATTTGTATCATCATGTCTCGCTCCCCCTCTAACCCCGCCCACTAGCCACGCCCCTAGCTCAATTTAATGAGTACCTGCACTTTTTTTTTCCCATATAAAGCACTGATTAAAGCCTCAAATGATGTTAGGTCAACAGTGGCCTCAGCAGTCTTCACATTCTCAGAGGAAGGTGCGCCCTGAATCCATGAACTCAGGGCAGTACGTTGTTGTTTGACACGAGGGGGTTGTTTCCTTTTAGAACTGGTGGGTTTAGCCAATTTCCTTTTTAGGTCTCGGGACCATCCGGTCTGCCGAAGGCAGAACCGGAAGTCCGGAGATTTAATGTTTCTGAGAGTGGCTATTTAGCCCGCCTCTCTTGTTGCCTCTCCTCCATTGGCTGGCTTCCTAAACGGAGGCCAGCCATTGGAGGAGAGAGCCGTCCCTCCAAATAGGCTCCGTCTTTTTCAGATTCGGGGGCGTGTTACGTGCTGTTCTTTCCACTTTTTAGCCACGCCCTTTCTCAGGCGTGTTTTTCTCTCCTCCAGCCAATGGCAAGAGGAGAGAAAAAGAAACACGCCCCCGAATCTGAAAACGCCTCTGCGTTTCTCCGAGGCATTTCTGCTTTGCCTCGGAGAAAGGCGGTGGTGTCTCCTACCTACTTCTAATTTGGCCAGATTCTCCTACATATGGTTGGCTTTCCAGTGTTCCATTTCAGATGTTCATCTTGCATACTTCCTGTCAGCTTTTGAATCCATCACTCTTAACGTAACAGAAGTGTATCCCCAGTTCGTTGGCATTCCTCCGTCATCCGACTGCATGGTTTCTGTATGTGTGCTGTATTCAAGCAGTGTACAGGAAATAGGATGCAGCCACTACACCATGCTGCCGATCCTCGAGGGTCCTTGTCTTCCAGAAGTCGGGCTTCACAATGAAATTGGAAATGCAAAACCAGCAGCACAGTGGTCGAATTAATATCTCCGGAGGGGCGAAATGTAATCTTAGAGAATTTAAGAAAATAATTTCGCATGTGATACCTTTTACGTTTGCTTCGTTAATGCTGCTACATGCTCGGAGGGTGGGGGAAGGTTTATAACGTGAAAACAGCCGCCCTCCTGGCTTTAGCACTTCACACAAACAGAAAGTTAGCACTCTAGCTCTTCCTCACTACTCCGAGAACTGACTATGCCTCAGGAAGAGGGAGAGAAGCTTGGTGTTCAAACAAAGCAGGACTACAACTGCATCGTAGCAGCCGCCTTCAAACCAACCTTTTTATTTTGTTTATCAGATTGTAGTTCTTATTGAAATCGTGAGGCATGCGGAGACGGTATTTTGGAGACGAACGTGACATTCTCGATGTTACCGTGCATATTTTAAAACATCGCAAAGGTGTCTAGTGTGAAATATATTTTTAAGAATAATACACTAGAACACATTGATCGTCTTTGCTTATGTAGGACGTTAGCCTCCGTTGCATCGGTTAACTGTATTGTCTATATTGACTTGGCAGTACCGCTCATGCGTGAATCGCATAAGTCACACAGAGGCCATGTTGGGTGTGGATGTGGCCTTCGTCTAGAGGGAGGAGCAAGTAGGGTAGTTATCATTTCTCAGCTTACACGGCTTGCGGCCAGGCCGTGAATCCCCAATTTGCAAGGCCCACGAGAGGTATAGTGTCTGAGGTGTGTAAGGTGCACGAGGATTGGCTGCATGCGTTGCGCGTGCGCTTGAGGGTAGCGTGGTTGGCTGTGCAGTCCAGGAAGTGAGTGCATTTCTGAGGCTTATACTGGTCATGGACAAACTGCAGAGGCTAAAGCAGTTCGATGCATATCCAAAGACTTTGGAGGATTTCAGGATTAAGACCTGCGGGGGGGGCTGTAGGGAAGAATGTTCAGGTCTTGTATGAAAGACATGGGCCGCAATATGTGCCCTTTTGCAAATACGGCTCCTGTCTACTTTTCATAGTATGAACCTGGCACAAGGTTTCAAGGGCGCTCTACAAAAGGAACCACATTGCTTTAATTTTTAGATTCACGATTAAGTCTTTTGCCCGGAATCACAGAAAGGTGAGGCGTGGGTGGGGTTTGAACCTCGCGCCCCTTGCTTTAAGGTCGGCCGTTCTAGCCTCGAGGGATCTCACAGCTGCTTTGCAGGTAACCGGAATGTTCAGCTAGGATGCTTTAAACCTACCCTTCCCTTTTATTTAATAAGGTGGGCAGAACAAAATATGTAAGCGGTAAATATTCAACTTTCTTCACTTCACGCAAACTATGGGCGAGTGAGACTATTTCCGTTTCTCTGGGTGTGTATGTGCTTTCCAGTATGGAGCAGCTTTGCTCATTCATTTGCTGGTCGCTGAAGTAAAACGCCTGAAGGCGTATTCTCTCGCCCGTGACTTCTTCAGAGCGCTGCCGCGAGTGTTATCTATTTCTGTCTCACTCTGGTGCATGTACCTCTCTCTCTATCTCACTACATCACAACATCACTCTATGCTTATATATCACTACCTCACAACATCCCTCTCCCTCACTACCTCACTCTCTATCTACCTCACTCTCTATCTCACTACCTCACTCTCTATCTACCTCACTCTCTCTCACTACCTCACTCTCTATTTCAATACCTCACTCTCTCTCTCTATCTCACTTTCTCTCTGCTAATGCAATAGGTATCACATATGCAAAAAAAAAGCTAATGCCAATAGAAATGACAATGCCATTTATTTAGGGATACAAAAATCATAAAAAAATAATGAGCAATACCAATAGCTCTACCTAGAATGTTGCCGAGACCATTGCATTGTAAATGCTTGTTATTTTCGCCCCTGAAATTGCTGGAGTCGGGGAGGCATCCATGTTTAGTGTACGATCCCAGCTGCAGACTACCATTGGTAGACCTTTGTTGCCCTGGTCACTCTCCTTATTGCAGCCAGCTCCTAAGATCGGAGAATGGCTAGAGGCCAGGGCCGGACTGGGAACCGAAACCAGCCCTGGCAAACTGCTGGGCCGGCCCCCCTGGGGTGAGGGGGGTGCAGCCGAGCAGTTTGTGAGGGCTGGTTTCGGCTGATTTTGTTACAGGGGCCGATATTGCCGACCCCCAGTAACAAAAACGGCCCCCAGGTGCCCAAAACCGGACCCCACCCTAGCGGCCCACTGGGGAAACGCCCGGTGCCCACTACGGCCAGTCTGGCCCTGCTAGTGGCACTGAACAGTAAAGTCAGTGTCGAGGGGGCCATCACTATCATCTTGAACCTCCTCTGCCAAAGGGACAGTCTGTGGAGCTGCCAATCCCAAAGACAGACGTCTCTCGGTTAGCTCAATCTTGGTGGCAACCATATTAACCGCTCTTTCCAACATACTATCTATGGAGGTGGAAGGGCGAGAGCTGAGTATGATAGTGCATTTCCCCAGAGCGTAAATGTTTCAATGTTCACTGTTGTTGGCTATATGTAACTCACCTCAGCAGGGCTTGGGAGATGATGCCTGTCGGAGGCTGCTGGGAGATGTAGTTTTGTCCCCCTGGGACCAGAGGTGAGAGCCGGCAATCCCGTGGTAAGCAATCCGCTGTGGCTAGGCGTCCTGAATGGAAGCAGGCCGCTCTCCACGGAGAGGCCTTAACGGAATTCGCTTCGTGGCTCCAGGTGGCTTCAAGACACGGCTCTAAACTATACTTTTACTTTATAAAAAAGTAAGTGTAAAAAGCAGTTTAGGGCTCTGACGTATCATGTTTCCCAGTGAACATTAATCAACACATCCACAGCAAACGTATGGGTAAAAAACACAATTGTGCCTACTATTTTTATTTTTTTATTTTTTTTTTAATTGTGCCTACTATTTTTGATAATTCTTTGCTTCTAGAGTATATTTTTTTCCTTGGAGTATTAATTTCCTATTTAGGTACTGGCTCTATAAGCCTTAAAATACTTTTATTACCACAAATGTCTGCCACCCTTTAGCTTCTTTGGGTAACCAAGCATTGTATTATCAAAGGCTGTAATCTACGAATGTGGGCCACTTTTGTTGGCTGACCGGGCCGAATTGTGTCCCCAATCCAACCCTGAATGTAGGTATTTTCTGAGGTCATTTATCTCGGACAGACCAAGGTTTTATGTCTAGAAAGCCAGTTTCCAATCTAAGTCGGCAGCTTGCTTTCTAGACACAGAGGTACGTGCGTCCTACACAAGAGCGTCCGTCTTGGCTGCTTCCCAGTTTGGCAGAACTTTGAACATGTGCTGCTAACGTGATTTGCACTGAGAGGCCAAGGACTGGATGACAGTGTAGTCAAACTGGTTTTTGACCCACTGAAAAGCTGTGTAAAAAACATGCATTGCCTGCTGCCTGGACTGTAGACGCTTTAAACACCCGGAAGCCATTTTAAAGTAAAGGTGGGTAAAGAATTAACAGCGAGAGCCGGGCCACGGGTCTGGCCCGGGTCTTAGGGCGCATGCACGAGCCCAGCCCTCAAATTGTTTGCTGTGTGAATCATACAGCAAACCACTTAAAATATCATGATATCTATCTGACGTCACACAGTGATCAGACTATACATATGAAGCTTTGACACTAGTACGTCACATTATAGCACTGCACTGAGAAGCACTTATTAACAGGGATGGTGTTTATACATGAACCATTAGTGAGCTGAGGGGCAGGACAGAAGTAAAGCAAACCTGTACATGGCCCAGATAATTATAGAGCAACATAATAGTCGAATATATCAAACACAATAGGTTTATGTACGACTGGTACTCTGAACTCGCATATTTGAAAATGCTTTCATTCATGAAAATAAAAATAATAGAGTTTTGGTGAAATAAAGTATTTGCCTTAGATCACACAATTTGCGTGTGGAAGTTGTGATTTATTCTGATTTTCTGGTTTCACTTTGTACAAACCAGCCACTGAGTAGGAATCTCTTTGTCTTTCTTTTTGGAAAAGCTTTGTTTTGCACCTTTGTCTGCAGTTTTTTTTATTGCGCAAACTCAACCCAAAGGTATTAAAGAGCTTTACATGAGCAGCAGCTACATCACAGAAGGATGCATTCATGTTTTTATAGGAACATGAGAGAGTAAGCGATTGGCCCAAAATAAAAAATTAGCTAGCATTCGCGCCAAGAATTTTCAATTCTATTAGGGACACGGAGGCGAGGATTATGCTTCTCTTTCTTATTTATTGCTACTCACAGCAGCCAATGAAAACTTTTCTTATGCAAAACAAACTACATTTCCCATGATGCATGCACCACATCACTTCCTGCAGAGCCCCATAAGAGCCAGTAATACCGGAACCAGTCCTTTTTCTTTGCTCCGAACAATAAGTCCAATAATTATAACAAAGTTCAACAACAGCTTCCAACGTGGAAGAACCAGACCAGCTGGGAAGAACGTCAACTTCAAGCAGGATTACGACTAATCCATCTTCTTTTCGGATCCTGAAAAAAACAGAGATAGAACAACCCGTAACTTCTGTATAATCAGATTATATATGCAAAACGGGTGGGCAATAATTACAATACTGTAATTTAACCGGGTGGGATAATCCTCGCCTCCGTGTCCTTAATAGAATTGAAAATTCTTGGCGCGAATACTAGCTAATTTTTTATTCTATTACAGGACCGGAGGCTTCGTATTATGCTAGTTTAACGCTGATTAAAAACAACAGAGGATATGTCACCCACCGGTTTATAATAAAACTGTTTAAACGTTGACTCAGATGACCAGTCTGCAGAATGCATGATATCCTGTACAGTAGAACCCAACATGAAGGTCTTAGAGGCCATAGCGCCTCGAACAGAATGTGCACCAAAGACCTGAGTATCTACCCCTGCTTCCTACATAACATTTTTGAGCCATCTGGCTATAGTAGCCGCAGTCACAGGTTTGTACGGTTTTTGCAGAGCAATCAACAATTGTACCACACCATCAGGACTAGCAGGCCTGGTACATTCTTCATAAGCCTTAAGGCATTGGACCACACAAAGTTTAGCATTGTCGGGAAAAGCATGATAATCCACACTGTGTGACATGGTTTTAGTTCTAGACGTAATAATAAACGAAAATCCCTCCGGAGTAAATACTCTACCTGTAATATCAAGAGCTTTAACATCCGAGGAACGTCTACAAGCCGCTAGGCAGAGCAACATGGCCAGTTTGGCCAACAATTGTTTCCTGGACAACATATTGTTGTGGGGCCATCTGTTAAACAGTGACAGAACCAGCAAGACATCCCACAAGGAAGAATACTTTGGTTTGGGTGGATTAGCTACTCTGATACCCTTTAGTAGTTTACATATTAAAGGATGCATTCCGACAGGTTTGCCCTCGATCTGAGAGTGGTCTGCCGATATGGCGGAACGGAAGTTATTAACAGAGCGATACGCTAAACCTTTAGACGCTTTTTCGGACAGGAAGTTAACAATAAAGGGTAATCCTGCCCCCACGGGATCCACATGCTGTCCCATGCACCAACGAACCCAGCATTCCCAGGCTGAAGAATATCGCTTCCTGGTAGAGGGGGCCCACGCTTGGTTGATAAAGCCTGAAGCTTGTTCCGAAAATCCTGGCATTTGCCAACGCTGCCTGAAAGTCTCCAGGCCATCAGAGACAGATGCCCCGATAGAACCATCGGATGTTTCTCTCCATGAGGGCCCTGGAGCATCGTCGAGGACCATGGAATCCTCCTGGGGAAGTCGCAACTCGCTTCCAGCAACAACGGGAACCAAGGCTGCGACTTCCACAAGGGAGTCACTAATATCACTTCTGCTTTCTGGCGCATTACCTGAGTGAACACGTGAGGAATGAGAAGGAAGGGTGGAAATGCATAATTCAACTTCTGAGTCCACTCCTGCTCAAAGGCATCCGTCGCCAGAGCCAATGGGTCCGGCCTCCAGCTGAAAAACTTCGTCATTTGACGGTTCAGCCTGGAGGCAAACAGGTCGATCTCGCAAAACCCCCATATCTCCTGCAACCACCGGACCACCCGTGGGAGGAGTTGCCAGTCGCTGTAGTCCCTGAGGTGGCGTGAGTTCCAATCTGCCACCACATTGGACTGACCCGGAATGTATTCTGCTATGACTGAAATTTGATGACTCATTGAGAACCTGGTGCCCCCCAGTTTGTTGATGTACCGTACCGCCGATATGTTGTCCATCCGAAGAAGGATGCAACATGAGACCTGCCTGGGAGATAGTGTCCGGATCACAAATGATCCTGCGAGGAGTTCTAGACAATTTATGTGAAGATTTAACTCTTCTAGGGACCAACGTCCCCCTGTGGAAATATTTCCGCAGCGCGCTCCCCAACCCCAATGGCTGGCGTCGGATTCTATGACCACCTCCGGTAGAGAGACGAAAATCGCACGCCTCGACATGGGCCAACCACCACTGCATTTCCACCCTCACTTCCTGGGAAAGAGGAACTACGTCTGTGTATGAAAGACCCTTCTGCAAGTGTTGAATTTTGAGTCGTTGAAGGGCCCTGTAGTGTAGGGGTCCCGGAAATATTGCTTGAATGGACGACGCAAGGAGTCCCACTATCCGGGCAATCCCCCTGAGAGAAACCATTTGTTTGGTCAGGAATGAGCGAAGCTCTTTCTTGATATCCCGAAGCTTGGAATTTGGAAGACTGAGCTGGGCCGTCTGAGAGTTTATGATGAACCCTAGAAAATCTATCGTCTGCGTGGGGCACAGAACCGATTTTGGTTCGTTGATCACGAACCCCAGGTTCTGCAAGATACGAATGGTCATGCGCAAGTGCTGAACCGCCAACGCCTGAGACTGCGCCATGATGAGCATGTCGTCTAGGTAGACAATCATGCGAACCCCTTGTTCCCTGAGGTAGGCTACGACAGGTTTCAGAACCTTGGTGAAGCACCACGGTGCTGAGGAAAGTCCGAAAGGAAGGACCAAATATTCGTACCACCGGTTCCGCCATTGAAATTGAAGGAATCTGCGATGAGGGCGATATATGGGAACGGACAAATAGGCGTCCTTCAGGTCCAGACGGACCAACCCGTCCCCCTGCTTCAATAGGTCTGCCAGCAGATGGATGCCCTCCATCTTGAAGTGCTTGTAAGTCAGATAGTGGTTGAAATCCTTCAAATTGAGTACCAGCCTGTAACCACCGCCTTTCTTCTGCACCAGAAAAATATTGCTGCAGAAACCGCGAGGGCCCTCGTCGCAAGGAGCTATCGCGTGTTTCTGCAGCAATCCTTCTATTTCTGAATCTATGAAATCGCATTCTAGTTGGGAAAAAGAAAGCTGTCTGGGCCGATGAACCTGACAAGGTGTGTGAAAGAACTCTAGATGGAACCCCTGAACTGTCTGCAAAACCCAGGCGTCCTGTGATAGTTGAACCCAATTGTGATAAAACTGCTGAATACGTCCCCCCAATGGAAGAAGAAATAAGTCTGGAGCGCTCACCTGAAGACTCGGTGATCTGGAATCCTCCCCGATGGGATCCCTTGTTAAAGCGTCGCTTGTTGAAGCGCTGCCTGGTGGGGTAGAAGGTGCCACCGCGGGTGGAGTCCCACTCTCCCCTGCCACGTCCGAAATCTCCTCGCTGAGGACCTTGGGAGAAATGACGGCCAAACGAGCGTCCCCGGCCTCGTCCAGCCCTGTTGAAAACCCCTGCCTGGAATACCCGTTTGATTCCTGCCTGTGAGACCGGCCTCACGGCGTAGGCCCTCCCGACCATCCAGCCAACCTGCAACCACCCCACGACACGACATCTCCGACTCCGGCCGCCCCAGCCACACAGACCCGAGGGCCGGCCAGAACCCCGCCAGCCTCGACACCCTACCACGCATGCCCGACCACGGGAGCAGGACCCCCCCCCCGAGCCAGACCAAGAGGCACCAGCCCAGTCACACCTCGGATCGCCTTCCCCCGGGAGGGCTTGATCGGCCACCCGGCCCCTGTGGCGTAGGCGCCTCGCCTGCCGAGCGTCTGGGGTCCCTCCCCGAACCACCTGAAAAGACCAAAGGAACGAGCGGCCGGAAATCCTGCCGCACCCCCTCAGTCACCAAGGCCCCTCTCTGCGAGGACTCCGGACTTCAAAGGGCCTGGGGAGTATAATAAGGGGTGCCAGAGAGACGGGAGCTAGAGAAGACCTGGACCCAACGGAGCCCTGCTGACGCTGTCGCGGCTTCTGAACACCGAAGCACCTGGGCCTGCTTAGTGACTCGCGGCCCCCGAACGCTGGACCATCTGAGCCCACTGAGCGACTCGCGGCTCCCTGAACTCTGAACCATCTGAGCCTAGTGAGTGACTCGCGGCCCCCGAACTCTGAACCATCTGAGCCTGCTGAGCGACTCGCGGCTCCCTGAACTCTGAAACATCTGAGCCTGCTGAGCGACTCGCGGCCCCCGAACTCTGAACCATCTGAGCCTGCTGAGTGACTCGCGGCTCCCCGAACTCCGAACATCTGCGCCTGCTGAGTGACTCGCGGCGCTCCCCTTCGAGAAGAGTGGCCAGACATCGCCAGGAGAAGCAACCCCCTCCAGCTCGAGGATTGTGAGCTGTCCACCGAGCACTTGGCAGAGACACTTATTCAAAGACTGACCCGCTACCCCATTCCTAGGCTTTCCTGTTTTCAGTTTCTATTTTTGGTAAATTCTGGTGGGGTTTTCTCAGTTTTTTTAATACCTTAAAAAACAGTGGTTATCAGTGGTTACACATTTTTGCACCATTAAAAACAACAGAAACAGTGTTTTTCCGGTGTTTATGGAATTTTAATTTAATTTTAATTATTGCTTGCTTTCTGCACTGATAGTGCATGTGTATAGGTAGTGTGTGCACAGGGTATATGAGAACCAAATGCATTTTTACTGCACCAGAATGAACTACTAAGTCAATAGCATTCTTCATTAACTCTGAAAATTGTAAAGATGCTTTCAGCATACCATCTAGCAAGTGACAAGGATCTCTTACAGGGAAGCACTTCAGCTCAGGTATTGATTTTGACAGGCCATCATACAACTTGTTCAT
Organism: Triturus cristatus; assembly: GCF_964204655.1. NCBI lineage: Eukaryota > Metazoa > Chordata > Amphibia > Caudata > Salamandridae > Triturus > Triturus cristatus. The sequence goes on from NC_140584.1 coordinate 1,204,166,005, forward strand.
ATACGTAGGTGAATTACTGCAAATATAAACAATATCACTCCAATCTTAATTGAACTTGGTAGGAACTTTTTTCAGCAGTACTGTGTTCCATGTTTACCAAACACCTGGTGTCATGTTTTCACCACTATCTCAGATGCTTGGTGATAACATTCTTTTCACACATACCTGTCACTACATCTTGCATTGAATGTTTGAAAACTTGGGTGTTTGGCAATTCATTTACAATCAATACTGACTCACTAGAAAGGGGGGCAGATGTATCAAAGGATTTCACCCATTCTCTGTCTGTAGGTAAATGAGATGCTACATATTAGGAAAGATTCTAATGAAACCAGCCATTTTACCTATCAGTGAAGTCAAATGTAGCCAAAATTTCAAATATGGTTTTGATATTTCCCGATTCTCTACAGTTTATAAAATAACTAAATAAGACCTAAAAATGCATCTAAACCAGCATCTTTAGACCAAAGACCACAAACCTAAAAAAGCAGAAGGAAGAAGAGACAATGTTTCAGTGACATCCCTAAACAACAAAACTTAAACAGAATATTGTTAGCCCAGTCTTTCTTGATACTACCTTGTATAACAAAGTTACATTGCATTGGCCCCTTAAGGACGAAATAAAAATGACTCTTTCACTCATCTTTTCCTTTCTTTGAGTGGCACTTAGTTTGTGGTTGCAAAGGTGTTTTTTCTGTGTTTTTATGATTACACCAGTGATGGCTATTTTCCATTCGGTGGGGTTTTATCAGTTATTATAGGTTTAAACCTAAAACCAAATAGCCTACCCATTCCCTACCACCGATTTGTAGCCCCGTGGGCCACTGATGTACTACTCGCAATTTGGATCATAAAGATCCCTTGAACCCTTCGATAAACGAACCTATCGTCTTACAAGAAAATACGTTGTGGTGTCCATCTGTTCGTAGTGTCAGCAAGGTGTGCGCGCCTGGTTCGGCCTAGTTGGGGAGAGGCGGGTCAAAGGGGTGGGCAAGACGTGTATCGAACCCCTCTCCGGCGAACGCCTTTCCAACATTTGGTGGCAGACGACGGGATCCGAGCCGACACCGAAAGAGAGCGTGCAGGGAACGACTGACGCACTACCAAACAGAGATGGAAGGAGAAACCTCCCAAGGTGCCGCAGGTACCGAAATGAGCTCGACTTTCCGAGAGGAACAATTGGACTATTATACGCATAGAGAATTAAAACAATTTTGCAAGGACCTTGGAATCGCTACCACCGGATTAAGCACAAAGGAAGACTTCCAGAAAGTACTGAAGACCTGGGTCGAGACAGGAGCGTCCCTGACCCAAACAGAAGGAGATTCCGCCCATGAACCACGAAGCATCCCGGTGAGAAACTACGGGCCCGAGGGGAACCTGTCCCCCGAGGAACTAGCAGACCGAGAAAGAGGCCGCAACCATGAACTTGAACTGGCCAGGCTGAAAATCGAGGGAGAGATAAAACTGGCCGAGAAAAAGTTAGCCGTCGAGCAATTACGACTAGAAGGGGAACTCGAAGAAAAGAGACGCCAGAGAGAGCACGAGGAGAAAAGACTCCAGCTGGAACATGAACGCAGCTTAAAAGAAATTGAGCTGAGGGCCAAAACTGAAGAGTCCCGACCCTCGAGTGATCCATCCTCCGCACCCCCTTCAGAAACCAAAGTCCACATCCCCAAGGATGTGGTGAAGGAGTATTATAAGAATGACGATATCCAGCAGTGGTTTAAGGCCTACGAAGTCGCCATGACCTCCCACCGAGTCCCGCAGAAAGATTGGGGAGCTGGGCTATGGGGCCGGTTCTTGAGCGAAGGAAGAGATACCCTGCTGGATCTGCCCTCCACGGTCATGAACTCCTACAGCCACATGAAAGAGGCCCTCGTGGGCCGGTATGGACTCACCCCCGAGATGTACCGACAACGGTTCCGAGATTGCAAAAAGATACCGGGCACCACATGGGTAGAATACGTGAACTTTTACAGCCGGGCCTTGGACGGGTGGATCAAGGGCAGCAAGATCTCCACCTTCGAAGAACTATTTGACCTGATAGCCTGGGAACATTTGGCGGCCAATTGCTTTGTAGAACTGCGCCAACATCTCCTGGACAGTAAACTCACCGACCCTCGAAAGCTGGCCGCCGAGGCTGACCGTTGGGTGAACACCCGGGCCACCCGAGGCCCTGTGGGAGACTACGGTCGCCACAATCAAGGACCCCCCGCCAGAGGGGCGGAGGAAACCAAGGCCGACCGAGAGACTTCCAAGGGGGGGCCCCGCACAGCCCTCCCAGCGGCCCACCGGCGGCAGGTCCCGCCCCGTCTCCAGCCACCACCGGAGCCCCGGGGCGGCTAGGGCCCCGAACCCGGACCACCTGCTTCCGCTGCCAACAGCCCGGACACTACGCCAATGACCCCCAGTGTCCCCTGTATCAACGACCAGCAACGACCAACCCTCCGGCCCGGCAGATGGCCTCCGTGGCCCTAGGGGAAGAGATCGAGGACTCCGAAGAATGGGAACCAGCCGCCATGGCCCTAGTCTCCCTTGGGGACCGCGAAATGGTCCCCGGAACACCCCTGCCTGCCAATACGAGGAAGTACCGCCAGCCGGTGACCATCAACGGTCACCGAGTCGAGGGCCTCCGCGATACCGGAGCGAGTGTCACCGCTGTCCACCGCGACCTAATCTCTGACGACCAGATCCTACCCGATGCCCTCTGTCCGGTCATATCCTCCGACAATTCCGAGAGCCTCTGCCAGATGGCTCTGGTGCCTTTCGAGTGGGGAGGGGTCTCCGGAGAATTGAAAGTAGCCGTCCGAACATCCCAGCCCGTAGACTGCCTCCTGGGCAACGACCTCGAGAGTTCCCCGTGGGGACAAGTAGAACGAAGAGCCCATCTCGAGATGATGGGCCTACCCGAATGGGTCTGCGCCACCACGCGCTCCATGACCGCACGACTGCCTCTCTCCGAGGGCGTTGAGGCCCCCCCACCGAACACTGTCCCCGAGAAACGGGACACCCTACCAGAGACGGACAGCCCTCCGCCGGAAGGAGAAGAAGCCACTAACCCGGGCGAGGGGTCCGAACCTTCCGCCCCTGAGGCCCTGACCGAGCTCGGAGAACTGCCCGAGATGGCCCAGTGGCGCTGTGAGGGAGGTCCCTCCCGTGAAGAGTTCTGCCAAGAACAGGCCACCTGCCCTTCCCTCGTGGGACTCCGTCAGCAAGCCGAAGTCCAGACCGCCGGTGACCGGACCGGAACCCACTGGGTATATTGGGACAATGGACTCCTATACAGTGAACAAAAATCCGCAGAGCTAGGTGCAGCCCGAGTGCTGGTAGTGCCCCTGCGCTTCCGAAACCTCCTCCTGGGCCTTGCCCACGATGTACCCTTGGCAGGACACTTAGGCCAAGACAAAACATATCAGCGATTAGTGACCCACTTCTACTGGCCCAAGATGCGAGCGAATGTGGAGGCCCACTGTAAATCCTGCCTCACGTGCCAAGGCAGTGGGAAAAGTGGCGGAAAGCGCAAGGCTCCATTGCAACCCTTCCCCGTTGTGAGTACCCCGTTTGAGCGGGTTGGCATCGACATCGTGGGACCCCTGGATCCGAAGACCGCCCAGGGCCACAGATTTATCCTCGTCCTGGTGGACCATGCCACCCGCTACCCCGAGGCCATTCCCCTCCGCACCGTGACGGCTCCAGTGGTGGGCCGGGCTCTCATGGGGATCTTCTCCCGTGTGGGGTTCCCTCGCGAGGTTGTGAGTGATCGCGGCACTAACTTCATTTCCCGCTACATGAAGTCCCTGTGGCAGCAGTGCGGAGTAGCATATAAGTTCACAACCCCCTACCACCTCCAGGGCAACGGCCTGGTGGAACGCTTTAACAGAACCCTGAAGGGGATGATCCTGGGCCTCGAGGAGCCCCTGCGCCGAAGATGGGATGTCCTCCTCCCTTGCCTCCTGTTCGCATACCGGGAAGTTCCCCAAAAGTCCCTGGGGTTCAGCCCATTCGAACTACTATACGGACACCCCGTCCGGGGGCCCCTGAGCCTGGTCAAGGAGGGCTGGGAGACAAGCCCCCGGGGGACCCCCCCTGATGTGTTCCGCTACATCCTGGCGCTCCGCAACCAGACCCGGAAGTTCAGAGAACTCGCAGAGGCTAACCTCGAGGCCAGCCAAGAAGAAATGAAGCGCTGGTATGACCAGAACGCAACTCTGGTCGAGTTCCAGCCGGGCCAGCAGGTCTGGGTCATGGCCCCGGTGAAACCCTGCGCCCTGCAAGACAAATGGACTGGCCCCTTCAAGGTGATCGAGCGGAAGAGTCAGGTCACGTACCTGATCGATGTGCAGTCCCCGCGGAACCCCCTCCGGGTTCTCCACGTGAACCGTCTCAAGCCCAACTTTGTGAGAACGGAGTTGAGTTTGCTCCTGGCCACCGACGATGGGGCGGAAGACGACACGGAACCCCTGCCCGACCCCCTGTGCGCTAAAGAAATAGATGGCTCCGTGGAGGGAGTGAAACTGTCGACCACCCTCACTCCCCAACAGTCCGACGACTGTCGCCAGCTGCTCAGACAGTTCGCCGACCTCTTCTCCCTGATCCCGAGGGTCACCGACTGGTGTGTCCACGACGTGGACACCGGCGACAGCCCACCTGTGAGACACCGAGCCTACCGGGTGCCTGACCGGGTCCGCACCTGCATCAAGACCGAAGTACAGAAGATGTTGACCCTTGGAGTGATCGAACCCTCCGATAGCCCCTGGGCCAGTCCGGTAGTCCTGGTCCCGAAAGCGGCCGCCCCTGGGGTCGCCCCCGAACTAAGATTCTGTGTGGACTACCGGGGGCTCAATGCAGTCACCCGCACGGACGCCCATCCTATCCCCCGTGCAGACGAGCTCATCGACCGCCTTGGGGCCGCTCGTTTCCTCAGCACCTTTGACCTGACCTGCGGGTACTGGCAGATTGCGCTCACGGAGGGAGCGAAGGAACGCTCCGCCTTCTCCACACCCGATGGACACTACCACTTCAGGGTCATGCCGTTCGGAATGAAAAATGCCCCGGCCACCTTCCAGCGGTTGGTAAACAAGGTCTTGGCGGGACTCGAGGGGTTCAGCGCAGCGTACCTTGACGACATAGCCGTATTCAGCTCTCAGTGGCACGAACATCTCCAGCACCTCCGGCAAGTACTCCTGGCCCTGCGCCAAGCCGGCCTAACCGTGAAAGCCAGCAAATGTCAACTCGGGCAAGGCTCCGTGGTCTATCTGGGGCATCAGGTGGGCAGCGGGCAGGTCGCCCCCCTCCAACCAAAGATCGACGCCATCAAGTCCTGGGAGCCCCCCACCACACAGACGGAAGTCCGGGCCTTCCTGGGCCTCACAGGATACTACCAGCGGTTCATTAAGAACTATGGAAGCCTCGCAGGGCCTCTCACGGAGTTGACCTCCAAAAAGCTCCCGAAGAAGGTGCAGTGGACCCCCCCGTGCCAGCAAGCGTTCGACGCCTTGAAAACCGCCATGTGCACTGCTCCGGTACTCAAGGCCCCCGACTACTCCCAAGAGTTTGTGGTTCAGACCGACGCCTCCGAACACGGCATCGGGGCCGTCCTCTCGCAGTTCAACGACAAGGGCATCGATCAACCCATAGCCTTCATCAGCCGAAGGCTGCTGCCTCGAGAACAGCGCTGGAGTGCCATAGAACGAGAGACCTTCGCCGTAGTCTGGGCCCTCAAGAAACTACGGCCCTACTTGTTCGGAACCCACTTCCGAGTGCAGACGGACCACCGACCCTTGCAGTGGTTGATGCAGATGAGGGGAGAGAACCCCAAGCTATTACGATGGTCGATCTCCCTCCAAGGGATGGACTTCACCATCGAGCATCGCCCCGGGGCGGATCATGCCAACGCCGACGGCCTGTCCCGATTCTTCCGCTTCAGCGAGGAGAACCCCCCAGTGGATGGGTAGTTCTCCACGCCTTTCAGCTGGGGGGGACGCGTGTGAGACCGGCCTCACGGCGTAGGCCCTCCCGACCATCCAGCCAACCTGCAACCACCCCACGACACGACATCTCCGACTCCGGCCGCCCCAGCCACACAGACCCGAGGGCCGGCCAGAACCCCGCCAGCCTCGACACCCTACCACGCATGCCCGACCACGGGAGCAGGACCCCCCCGAGCCAGACCAAGAGGCACCAGCCCAGTCACACCTCGGATCGCCTTCCCCCGGGAGGGCTTGATCGGCCACCCGGCCCCTGTGGCGTAGGCGCCTCGCCTGCCGAGCGTCTGGGGTCCCTCCCCGAACCACCTGAAAAGACCAAAGGAACGAGCAGCCGGAAATCCCGCCGCACCCCCTCAGTCACCAAAGCCCCTCTCTGCGAGGACTCCGGACTTCAAAGGGCCTGGGGAGTATAATAAGGGGTGCCAGAGAGACGGGAGCTAGAGAAGACCTGGACCCAACGGAGCCCTGCTGACGCTGTCGCGGCTCCTGAACACCGAAGCACCTGGGCCTGCTGAGTGACTCGCGGCCCCCGAACGCTGGACCATCTGAGCCCGCTGAGCGACTCGCAGCTCCCTGAACTCTGAAACATCTGAGCCTGCTGAGTGACTCGCGGCCCCCGAACTCTGAACCATCTGAGCCTGCTGAGCGACTCGCGGCTCCCTGAACTCTGAAACATCTGAGCCTGCTGAGCGACTCGCGGCCCCCGAACTCTGAACCATCTGAGCCTGCTGAGTGACTCGCGGCTCCCCGAACTCCGAACATCTGCGCCTGCTGAGTGACTCGCGGCGCTCCCCTTCAAGAAGAGTGGCCAGACATCGCCAGGAGAAGCAACCCCCTCCAGCTCGAGGATTGTGAGCTGTCCACCGAGCACTTGGCAGAGACACTTATTCAAAGACTGACCCGCTACCCCATTCCCTACCACCGATTTGTAGCCCCGTGGGCCACTGATGTACTACTCGCAATTTGGATCATAAAGATCCCTTGAACCCTTCGATAAACGAACCTATCGTCTTACAAGAAAATACGTTGTGGTGTCCATCTGTTCGTAGTGTCAGCAAGGTGTGCGCGCCTGGTTCGGCCTAGTTGGGGAGAGGCGGGTCAAAGGGGTGGGCAAGACGTGTATCGAACCCCTCTCCGGCGAACGCCTTTCCAACACTGCCTGAGCTTTGTCCAGGGTCGTGAAGGTGCCCACGTATTTCGCCACATCTTTGACGAAGCGGTCGCCGAATAGGTTTCCGTCCGCCAATGGGCCAGGCTCCGCCGCCGCCAACTCCGTCAGGTTAGAGTCCATGCGCATCAGGATGGACTTCCTGCGCTCCGTGGAGATAGCGCAGTTGGCATTACCTAATAGGCAGATAGCCCGCTGGGTCCAGCCCACCAATACATGGGAATCAATAGCGGTTTCCGATTCCTGCACCTCTAGAGCCATCTCCAATATCTTGGCTAGGGGACCGACCACATCAAGAAGCTTGTCTTGGCACCCTCGCCAGGCGCGATCTATACCCTTCTTGGGGTCCTTGGCAAACTTTTTAAGGAAAGTTAGCAGACTGGAATCAATTTCTGGCGTTTCCGCCACCTTGTCCGAAAGATCTGGTCGGGGACATTTAGACCGCAGTCTGTTGCGCACTTCCTTGTCAAAGCTCTTGCGCAAATTCTCATGGAGGTACGCAGCCACCTCCGGGGCAGGCAACCATTCCGAGGATCTAGGGTGAACAATATCCGAGGGGTTGAAGGTGAAAGGCGTAGGGGCCGTCTGTGGAGTCTCCACATTCTTAACCTTCCGATATTTCTTCTTGGGGGGGGAATCATCAGGGGTGTCCGATGAGGTGGAATCAGGTTCCGAATCAGTATCCTGAACCCTCTCCCTCTCTGTCGCAGGGCGCGGGAGTGACGAGTAGGAAGCAGAATGAGGCCAGGACTTAGGCCGTGGCTCCTCTGCCGGACCTTCAGCTGGGGTAGTGAAGCCATGATGCTTCGCGAACCTCTCCAATTGCCTAGAAATAGGCTTCAATGCAGTCGCCAATGCCTGCTGCACAGTTCCCGGAACTGCCTTCTCCAGGGCCTTGTTGACTGACTCCTGCACAGAAGCGTCCAGGGCCTAAACAATATTATCCTCGATGGCAGGTGTACCCACCTCCTCCTCGTACAAGGTGTCATCCTCCTCATAGTGCACCCAATTTTCCATGGTGGAACCAAATTTGTAGACGTACTTGCTCATAAGGCAAAGTAAGGAGGAGTAAAAGGGGGGGGAGCCAACCCACAGCACCACAGCACCGGTACCTAGCTCCTCAGCCAAAGCTGTATCCCAATTATTACAGCCCACAGGGCGTAGTGGAGCCAAAAGAGCAAGAAAAGATCCAAGGAGGTGTGCTCCCTCCAGGCCTAAGTCGTTTTACAGCCAGCCAGGCGTAATAGGTGCTCTCTGTATGGAAATCAGCCTGGAATGGCTAAAAACGAAAGAAAAATGACAGAAAACGGGCAGTTACGACGTGCGTAGCGCAAATCCTACCAAAATAGCCCAATTGGGCTACGCACGTGGAAACCTGAAACAAAGCGAAAGTGACTGGCTCCCAGCGCACCGGCTTATTAGCTACGTTAAATAATGATATGCACCCACCGAAGGCGGGGCGGTACCGTGCTATTTTTAGAAATTAAGTGCTCAACGCGCTGATATGCAAAATGCCAGGCGCGCTTGACAGAATGCGAAAATCGGCGCGATGCCTCCACGCATCGAGCGCCGTACTCAGGGAACTCCTCTAAGCCCTAAAACATCCCCGCTCCCAGCGGGAGCTCCGTAGCGCCGAGGCGCGACCTCCAGCTCGACCCGCAAAGTCGGGCAGTTATGTCAGAAATGCAAAGCGGCATTAGACCTTAAACAATATAACACAGCGCCGCTGCCATCAAATAACACATTGTGAGACCGGCCTCGTGGCGTGGGCCCTCTCGACCAGTAAGCGGCCCCTGCAACCACCCCTGTTCCCCCGGTATCACAGACTTCTGGCCACCATGGTCCGAGATCCCCGATGGCCGGCCGGGGCCCCAGCAAAACCTAGACACTACCGCGCATGCCCGGCCAAGGGAGAGAGAAACCCCCCCAAGCAAGACCGGGAGGCGCCGTCTCTGTCACACCTCTGATCTCCTCCCCAAGGAGGGTTTCGATCGGCCACCATGCCCCCGGTGAGCGGGCGCCTCGCATGCTGGGTGTCTGGAGTCCCTCCCAGACCAACCGCAACAGATCAAAGAGCCGAGCGGCAGGAAATTCCAACACACCGCCCCCAGGCACCAAGACCCCTCTCTGCGAGGACCCCGGACTTCAAAGAGGAGGGGGAGTATAACAAGGGGTGCTGAAGGGACAGGCGGCAGGGAAGACCTGGACCTACGAGAGCCCTGCTGACCTGGTCGCGGCTCGACCAAACTCTGAAACCAAGAACGCTACCTGACCCACGGAACCATCTGAGCCCTGCTGACTTCGTCGTGGCTCCCCGAACTCTGAACCATCTGAGCCCTGCTGACGCCGTCGCGGCTCCCCGAACTCTTAACCATCTGAGCCCTGCTGACGCCGTCGCGGCTCCCCGAACTCTGAACCATCTGAGTCCTGCTGACGCCGTCGCGGCTCCCCGAACTCCGAACCATCTGAGCCCTGCTGACGCCGTCGCGGCTCCAGAGAAGTTGAGAATATCTGTGCCTGCTGAGAGACACGCGGCGCCCCTATCCTGAAGGACCGGCGCAGATTGCCGAGTGAACCCATATCCCCCAGCTCGAGGATTGAGAGCTGTGCGAAGGATATTCCGCAGAGACACTGAACTTAAAGACTGTCCCGCTACCCCAATACTCCCATAACGAGACTACCGACGCTTGTAGTATTGAACCACCAGCTGTATCACGGATCATAAAGATCCCCCGAATCCACAGATAAAGTATACTGTCTTACTGAGAACTACGGTGTGGTGTCCATCTGTCGAGTAGTGTAAGCTCAGCGCGTGCGATCCTAGGGACGAGACCCTTCCAGGAAGGGCCTTCCCGCCGGTGCTCGGCCTAACTCTGGGAGAGGTGGGTCAAAGGGTGGTTAGGAACGTATTCCGAAGCCTCCCGGAGAACGCCCCTCCAACACGCATCAATCCGTTAAAGTAACACATTTAGCATGTCAATAATCGAGAGCTCAACTTATCTGTCTGCGTGAGCAGCAAAGAAAGAGGACTGGTTCCGGTATTACTGGCTCTTATGGGGCTCTGCAGGAAGTGATGTGGTGCATGCATCATGGGAAATGTAGTTTGTTTTGCATAAGAAAAGTTTTCATTGGCTGCTGTGAGTAGCAATAAATAAGAAAGAGAAGCATAATACGAAGCCTCCGGTCCTGTAATAGAATCACTGAATATTCAGCCAAAGCCAAGAATTGAAGCTGGTTCCCCGGTTGCAAAGTTGACAGAACACCACATCCTGAGTAGAGGGAGGGTGGCAGGCTGAAGCCAGTATAAGAACTGTAATTTCCGTCCATTTATCTCAGAAATAGTGCTGGAAATTGCACCTAAAGACACCAATTAAAAAAAAAATCTTGGGAGGAGAAGCCACCCCCCAAGCCCTCCTCATAAACGTCGGGCGTGCTGGCTTCACTTGCGGTGTAATTTGTTTCTGGCTCTTACGCCACCACTTCTAAATCCCAGCAGCCAGCACTGCTATATTGACAGCCATGGGGGGTCATATGGGGGGCTTCGCTGAGGGGGCTGAACGTGGTATCTCTTTAAGTCACGTGACTGTGTGAGCAGTCGGAGCAGGTGATGGCAGGGGTGACAGGTGACGAACACGGAGCTCTCACTAAGCGCCTTTTGTTCCTTCTTCCAACAGGGCGGAGCTCCGGCAACTGACGATGAACCTGGAACACGCGCTCCTGGAGGGAAAGAAGCTGAGAGGCGCCGCAGACACACTGCGGAGAATCGCAGCCGACCTGGACGGATTTCATCGCAATGCAACAATAGCAAACACTGTCGGGATCTTCGCGGGTGTTTCTGGGGGACTGCTGGCATTGGGGGGGCTGCTCCTTGCACCTTTCACAGGGGGGGCATCCCTCGACCTCTTCTCCGCAGGGAAACGCAAAATAGACAAAGAGAAAATAGAGGGGCTCTTGAGGGAGTGTGAAACGGGGCTGGAGAAAATAAAAGAACACATGACGGCTGCCAGCCAGCTGGCAGAGGAAATAACTAGAGATGCGTTTCTTGGTATAGACATGGATGCGGCCTGGTGTATTGGGGGCCTGGGGGTCGGAGTCGGCCAGGCCGGTCTCCATCTCACCAAATTAGTGAAAACCATCCAGGTATTGAACACTGGCAGCCTTCTAGCCAGAGTAGCCGGTCGGATTGCCGAGTTCGCCACTGTGTTCGTAGTGTATCATCTACTCGGTGTGATGCGCAGTGAGAAGAAGCTGGATAGGAGGAGTGACCTCGCAAGAGCCATCCGCGAGACAGAGGGTGAGCTGCGGGCGGTGCTCACAGAGCTACAGGTACCCGACATTGAACGCACTGTGCGAGAGCTGAGAGCGACCCTCAACCAATAAACAACTAGGGCCCTCTGCCACCCACACTCCCTCCCCGGCACCCCGTTTCAGAACAGACAAGGGGCGAATCACACAAGTACTTACGAGTGAGGGAAGCGACTCTTACCCACCCCGACAAGTCGTTGAGCGTGCACCGCTGTCCGTGCCAGAGCACCCACAGCTCAGTCCTTCCTGTTTCTGCCGTGTGTGAATATTCACACGTTTGATGTTTTCAGGCCCTGTCACTCAGACATGTAACAGTATGTAAAGGGGCACTAGGGGGGGCTCTTTCACTTGACTCTGAGACCTGTGCCCTTGCGGGTTGGATCTCGAGTCTTTATTTGACACGCTGATGCCTTCTGGGTGTTGTAGTCTTTACTTCACATGACATTCATTCCCAGGCAGAGCCAGGAGTCTGGACTCTGCTTAATGGATCAAATACTAACCAAGCTATCACAGGAAGCTGGACAATGTACACGGGCACTGCCATTACCACATATGGACCAGCATGACGCGCTCTTAACCAGCACCTTAGGATTTTGTTATTCTACACTGAAGTGACTGACTTCTAGCCACCCCCAAACTCCACACCCGAAGAAACTGAGGCACAGAAGCCACTCGCCCAGCTTGTTTCCACAAATAGCATAGTTTTGTACCGAGTTCCTTGAAGAGGTGAATCAGTGCACTATGTGGAATAATACAGACCTCCCAGACATCCTCCCTGCACGACAAAGTCCAGACACCTGAACAGACCTCTCTGCAGACAATAAGGCATGGCACCGCAGACTCCCGGCCCTTGTGCAGCATCCATCCGCTCTCCAGGGGGGTGAGGGCACCACAACAAGCACCGTCACACAGACAATCCCACAGGATCACACATGTGGAAGAAGTCTGACAGCACAGCAGACATCTCTACAGCACTGCTGTGGTAACATGTGGGGCACTCGGTCAAAGCACAGGCAAACATCTGGGCTGGTTTCCGTAATGCAGAGTTCAGCACAGGGCCACTGGAATTATGCGGCAGGGGAGGGACCATTTATGCAGCAATAAAAGGCAAATTATTTTGTCATTTTTAGGCTTGTTAATATTGTTTGAGCATTGGTTGCATCTCATTTAAAACCCAAATATAGCAATGACCAATAGAAAGATGAACAGTTCACCTCTGCACAGGGCCTTCCACTGCGAGTAACACTTGCAGCTGCATTTCTTTAAAACTTTTGAACCGTTTGAGTTAAAAATACAATTTGCTGGGGTAGCATCTGCAGACTTTGCAGCAGATGAAGAATTATGCGGCAAATCTATAATCATGCGAATAACACTGCAGCCGCTACAATCGCATAATTCCAGTGGCCCTGGTTAAGCATAAGTAAAGTGGAGTATTCTGTTATATGTACCTGTCACTGGCTCCACATCTTTAACAGGCAAACTATTTCAAGATGAGCCCATCACCCTAAAGGAGACAATTTAAATATATTAATGAAACGGGAGCTTCGAGGTCCCATGCAGGTCACTCTTAGATCCCAAGCTTTCACCTGGACAGAGACGCGCAATGCAGCTCCACTCCTTCAATTTCCATGGGCAAAGTGTATAGAAAATCATACATTATAGCCTTTATTTATGTCCATCTTCAGCAGGGAAGTCATATATAATTAGTTAAAGAGGACCGTGAGCTTTTATTTTAGGAAGAGAGAGCATGGGCCGGTCTCACGACTCTGGCTGAAGAGCCAATCAAGAGCCAGAAAAGTGACCCACGCCAGGCGTGGCCCCTCGTTGGTTCGCCCAGTTAAATTGTCAGGGACACGGGAAGCCATACTGTGCACAGCTTGTGTCTACCAGACACAGTGCTGGGTAACCAACTTGTTTATGGATGGAAAGGTGGTAGCATGAGTTCAGCAATGCCAAATAAATGATTACTACAAGAATTGATTGTGTCAGATAAACATGGAGTTCAACTGTGCCAAATAAATGATTACTACAAGATATGATTGTGTCAGATAAACCTGGAGTTCAGCTGTGCCACATAAATGATTACAACAAGAAATGATTGTGTCAGATAAAGATGGAGTTCAGCTGTGCCAAATAAATGATTACTACAAGAATTGATTGGTCAGATAAATATAGAGTGCAGCTGTGCCAAATAAATGATTAGAAGTAGAAATGTTTGTGTTGCATAAAGATAAAGTTCAGCTGTGCTAAATAAATTATTTGGACCAGAAATGATTGTGTCAGATCTATATATAGAGTTCAGCTCTGCTAAATAAATTATTACTACAAGAAATGATTGTGTCAGATAAAGATGGAGTTCAGCTGTGCCAAATAAATAATTGGTAGAAGAAATGATTGTGTCACTTAAATATGAAGACAAGGTGTGCCAAATAAATGTTAACTGTAAGAGATGAATGTGTCAGTTAAATTATTGAGTTCAACGGTGCCAAATAAATAATTTGCACTAGAAATGATTGTGTCAGATAAATATGGAGTTCAACTTTGCCAAATAAATGATTGGTGCAAGAAATGATTTGGCTATATGAATATGGAGATCAGCTGTTCTAAATACATGGTTATTACAAGAAATATGATTTAAATAAATAATGAATATGTCTTTCTTTAGCTGGAGCTAAAATGTGGAAGGCTGTGAGAATAGAATAGAGAGAAAATGAAAAAATTATAAAACGTTAAAGCACAACGTACTGTGATCAGCCATGAGACTCAAAGTGCAACCAGTTACACGCACAGGAACATTGGTGGATCCTGATTTTAGAGACTTATTTACATGACTTGCATTTTCTGACCCTGTGCCAGGTTCATTTGATGTGTTTTAGAGTCTTGAGGCAGAGATATTACAAGAGCTCTTGTCACCAATTAATCATAAGTATATATAATTATAGAGAGGAAGTGAGCGCTCTGTCACCTCTCTTCAGTCACTGGCAGTCTTGGGCTGATGAAGGTGAGCCATTACTTGGATTGGCTGGCTGTCAAGTCCATGGCATTTTGGGGATGCTTCCATCCAGTAGTCCTTTTCTCACATTGATTTATGGTTGTAGCATTTCCATTCCTGTGTTCTTCGACATGTACTTTCTTAGCTGGCTCAACATTTTAATTGTTGATTTACATCTTTGTGGCTTCCTGTTTGGATGGATAAATCTATCTTAAAATGAAGTCATAGTGTCACTATTAGCTTTTGTATATTAATTTGTTATATAGTGTGCTTTTATATCAATATTTTGTATTTACAGTTTTTTGTTCACAAACTAAGGATGCAGAGGCCCATATTTAATTGCAAAGTATTTGTTGTGCATGTCTTTTCAGAGCACTACATATCACCAACCCAAACTTTATCTTCTTTCTCAGTTTCGGAACATTCGTCCTTAAGACTCTATTGATGCAATCGGTTCCGCATAGTGGCCATTTTAAATCCTCATTGCTATCATTATGATTAAGAGAAGTACAATTATTATTAAGGAATCTCCCCTACTTGCATATAAACCGCTCATCTCTTCACAAAATATGAGCATTATTAAAATCACTTAAATACAAACAAAAGTCCTATTATGTCCTTCCATATATAACCTACTAGAACTAACCATATCTATACACACACACACACACACACACAAACACACACACTATGCTTTCACTGTTTTGTGATAGTCAATATTCCCACCTTGGCCAAATTACTTGAAAAATGCGTACCACCAATTGACTAAACATATTGATCACTTTGACCTTCTGAACAAACACCAATCAGGTTTCAGAGCAGGTCACAGCACTGAATCAGCCATGACACACATTATTGACGATGTGCTACAAATCCTTGACCAGAATGGATCTTGCCTACTCATCCTACTAGACATATCCTCAGCCATTGATACGGTCAAACACGAGAATCTGATAGAGCTTCTGAACCATAGAATGGGTCTATCAGGGTCAGTGTTAAACTGGTTTACCTCTTTCCTCCATAACCGTACACAAAAATTCAAGGTCAACAACACTCTTTCCAAACCCTTACACGTAACGTTGGGAGTCCCGCAAGGGTCCTCACTATCTCCGACACTGTTTAACCTGTTCATGGAACCTCTCACCGAAATTCTACATCTGTCTAACGTGCAATTTCATATGTACGCTGACGATACACAACTTTATCTTAGGATCAACACCCTAGAATACATTAAATTGCTTAACTACACGCTCAGGAACACCCAGACCTGGCTGGCAGAAAACCATCTCAAATTGAACGCTCTAAAAATCGAATTCCTCCTATAGCTCCACCCGCCAAAGTCCCCTTAATGCAAGACTTGATCACACATCTTACTGCATTCAACGTTCAACCAAACATTGTGGACTCAGCGAAATCTTTGGGAATTACTCTTGACAGCAACCTCACTATGCAAAAACACATTAGCAATGCTACAAAGGGAGCAATCTTCCAGATAAACACACCGAGGAAGATGAAACCCTTCCTGCCAGTCAATGACTTCAAGCTGGCAGTACAAGCTCTAGTTATCCCTCGAGTGGAGTACGGAAGTGTCTCTTTATGTGGCCTCCCAAAAGCTACAACAGCTCCCTTAAGAGCCTCAATAAACGCTGCAGCGAGACTCATCACTGGCTCAAAAAGAAGTTCCCACATTTCCCCAGATTTAAAATCCCTGAACTGGCTACCGCTTGAAGCCAGAATTCCTCTAAAAATAGCGTGCATGACGCATAAGGCCCTACATCATAATGCACCCAGCTACCTTGCACAGAAACTGACGATCTCTGGTGGTCTAAGATCCTCAAGGAATGCAGAAAACCTACTACTGAAACCTCAAAGATTCAACAAGAAGAAAACATATACACGATCCTTCTCGGGGATGGCGGCCAGAATATGGAATACACTTCCCCCAGAAACCCGACTTAGTGCCTCTACCTCATCTTTCAAAAAGGAAGTTAAATCGATTCTCATGGCAAAATTCACCTGAACACAGACTAAATAAACTCCGAGATCAACAGCTCCCTTACTTGTAATCCTTACAATGCTAAGGGTCCAACTAAACATCCTACTCACTTTATCTGCCCTTGACTTGACTCAATGGGGATGTTCCTGTTATGTACCCTTCTGCTTTTTGCAAGAGATGTTATGTATACTTGAGTTACCTGCATTTATTTGTTTGTATAACTAACAGTTGCGTAATGTAAAGCGCTCTGATATCCGCAAGGATCTTGTTCGCGCTCTATAAAACCCTCAAAATAAATATCAAAGGAGTCAATATTTAGTAGGGTGATATTCAAACCTCAATATTGTGGCATACAACCACACTCACACCAATACTTTCCCCTGAATTTTGAATCTTCAGACAAGCATTATGCACTGTGTACTATTGTAGTCATGCTCTATAGCAGCGGTCTCCAACCTTTTCTGTAATAACAACTACTTATGTGCAATGAAAATCAACCTGAGATACTCATGTTATAAGTGCTGTAATAGTGACCTCATTGGACAACATTACATTAGTGAACACTATATGCAACATCACCAGCGGTGATATTTTAGGCCCGGTTGCCAACAAGAATGTAACAGAAAGTAAAAATATTAGTAATGCCTCAACTCAAAATGATTTATCACTCAAATATTAACTGTAAATATGTTTTGAAAATGTACCCAGTTTATAAAGTTTGAAAAAAACACATTTTAATCTCAAATACACACTTTACAATTCTGGTATAAATATATTGATTGGGTGCACACAGGAGAGCTGCTCCCAGGTAGTTAGAGAGCTACCAGTAGCTCAGAAGCAACTCATTGGAGAAGCCCACTCTATATAGACGTAGGCTATGAACAGCAAATACATAAGGCATGATTCACAAAAGGAAAGAAACTTGACAAGATCCTTCACACTCCTAAATTCCAGTCTACGAACGACAGAATATATCAGCCCGGATGGCATCCACCAATACCATGAGGTAATCTGTGCGCAGTGGCGGGATTTATGAGTTTTCACCCCTCTTTCCATGGGGGTTGAAAAAGACTACGATGGCAATTACAAACAGAAACTTACTTCAAGTAACTTTATGTCCAAATTTCATATCCACATCTATGGGTGGCGAACTCTGCCTCCGCTGTGGAAAATGCTGAATGCAAAAGTGTGGGGAAACAACATTCATCTGACCTAAATCACACACACACCTGACCTAAATCACACACACACCTGACCTACATCACACATACCTGACCTACATCACACATACCTGACCTAAATCACACATACCTGACCTAAATCACTCATACCTGACCTCAATCACACATATCCGAACTCAATCACACACACACCTGACCTAAATCACACACACCTAACCTCGAACACACATACCTGACCTAAATCACACATACCTGACCTAAATTACACATACCTGACCTAAATCACACACACACCTGACCTAAATCACACTTACCTGACCTAAATCACACACACACCTGACCTAAATCTCACATACCTGACCTAAATTCCACATACCTGACCTAAAACACACACCTGACCTCAATCACACACACCGGACCTAAATCACACAGACCTGACCTCAATCATACACACACCTGACCTAAATCACACATTCCTTATCTAAATCATAAACACTAATCCGTCAAATTCATAAATTCAGCCCATATCTTCGGCTCTACCCTTTGCCCCTCGGGATGTATGACTTTCAGGATGAAAACCATAGCTTCCAAAAATCAGCCAGCTGCATTCAAGAAGAAAGGGAACGGAGGAGGAGATAGACTTTGTAGTTACCGTTGCTGTTGATTACAGGGAACAACATGGTCTACTTCCCTATCCTTCAGTGGAGTGAAAAAGACAGCTACTTTGCGGGAGTTTGCAGACTTTGGCAGTGCATTGGGGGTGGAGGCATGCACTTTAGGGGGAACTATCAAAATGTGGCAACGATTAGATCTTCCTGGAGGCAGACTTGTATCCCATCTCTAGCTTACTCATTTCAATGAGCATAACTTTTCCACCATGCAGCCTTACCTGCTGTGTGCCTGGTTGTTCAAAGGAATCATACCGTAAGGCCAGGTATAAATATAAACCCCTCTATTTGAGCACTATATTTCTGCTCCACACATGTACTTATCTCCCCACTCCATATATCTAAAAGTTCTCACTAAAACACTGATTAACTCCCCTTCATAAGAGTTTTTAATGATTTAGGGCCACATGTACAACCTATTTATTGATAGCAAACAGCCCGATTAGCCATTTACGACCACTAAAACCAGCCTGTGGCATGCACAAACCCTATTTTGCGAGACGGGAACATATTACCTACTCTCAAAATAGGGTTTGTGACTCGTTATTAGAAAGGGGTGTGCAAAGGGGGTCCCTTCCTAATAGCGACTCGCAGTGACATGCAAATATTTTGCATCTGAAAGGCGGTTGCAAAACATTCACATTATACCCTGAATAGAAAGTTGGTGGTAGACCAGTTGCAAACGGGAAGGGGTCCCCAAGGACCCTTTCCCCTTTGTGAATGTGGGCACAAATATTCTTTAAGAGCAGGCAGTGGTCCAAAAGACCACTGACTGCTCTTAAAAACTGAAACTAACGTTTCATTTTTCTTTTTGAAACACATTCCATTTCCTTTAAGGAACATGAGCTGCATTTGAAAAAAAACTGCTTTATTGAAAAAGCTAAACAAAGAATAATTGCTGGACAGAATGCAGAAGAGTGTCATACATTCACCCCAGTACAGTGGGCCTAAATCCATCGTTTTTTTGCTCACCATGCCATTACAGGTTGGACCCAGCCATATGCAAATCAGTCTTGTCCCTGTGCCTCATGGGATCAGTCCAGCCTGAACTGCCAGGCCAGGTCCTCCCTGGACTGGAAATAAGCATCCTAGCACCGGTTTCGGGCTTTCACCCCTCATCAGCAAGGATAGCTTGACTCCAGTGGCATGGAGAGCACGGGACCCACGTTTGGGCATACCCGTCCCACTTGGGGTGACAAATGCAAAAACAACAGTTGATGGACAGAATGCAGAACAATGTTATACATTCACCCCAGTACAGAGATCTGGGCCTAAATCTATAGTTTTTTTGCTAACCACGCCCTTCAAGTTTGGACCCAGCCATATGCAAATCAGCCTTGACCCTGCGCCCAATGGGAATAGTCCAGCCCGGACTGCCAAGCCAGGTCCTCCCTGGACTGGAAACAAGCATCCTAGGACCGGGTTCAGGCTTTCAGCCCTCATCAGCCAGGATAGCTTGACTCCAGTGGCATGGATGGCATGGGACCCATGTCTGGGCATACCCATCCCACTCGGGGTGACAAATGCAAAAAGAATATTGGAAAAGCTGTCACAGACATGGTGGTCTGCTGAACCCAGCAGGCCTCCATCCCTGTGAGTGCAGGCCATTCCGAATGGGTGGGAAATTGCAACCTGCCTCATGAATATTAATGAGGCAGGTCCCTTGCGACCCATTTGGGAATCACAAACAGTGTTTAAGACACTGTTGTACATTCCATTTTGCGAGTAGGAAAAAAACAAATTTTGCGACTTGCCAAATGGAATGGTTGTACATCTGGCCCTTACTTCTTTTTATTTACAATCCATATTTCAAGTGCATAGGTTGTAGCAGCAGGATTGGAAGAACCACCAGGGCACACATCTAAGTGCATCCCAACCATACACACAGGTAAACCGTACTGAAATCTATGATATTATCCACTCTAGAATATTTATGTTTATGTTTTGGTTTTTAATACCTCAACACTGATATCAATGAATCTTTATTTTATCTTTTTATATAACATTTTCCCAACTAATATTTTAATTAGATCGCCATGTAGTGTGCTCCTTCATATCATGCCATAATAATATGTGTAGGTTCTGTGTTGTCTGCCCATCTACGAACTGCACCACCTCCTCACGAGCTTCTACCGGTGCAGTGAGATGTGGATTGGCCACAGATAGTAAATGGATGGCAGAGATTGGTCAGTCTTCAGGAAAATCATTATGCCTTATTCTTCTCATATTTAGTGAAAAATGCATAGCATGACCATATATATTTAATCTTGCTCACCTTAAATAAATAAATATGTATTTCCATTGACCCGATTTAGTGGTAGTTGTAATTATGTGTCATTGCAAGCAGCAAGTAGGCCCCTGACATCCGTTGGTCAAGTAAGGTAAGCAAAAGTTAATTTAGGGTTTCCCAGACACATACCCTGACTAGGATTGTGGTTGCTGTTTGACTCAGGTTTACACCATTGCTGTTCGCCCTATGTGGGAAGGGTATGCCCAGACGTGGGTCCCGTGCTCACTACGCCACTGGAGTCAAGCTCTCCTGGCTGAAGAGGGGTGAAACCCCGAAACCGGTCCCAGGATGCTTGATTCCGGTCCAGGAAAGACATGGCTTGGCAGTTCGGGCTGGTCTGTTCCCATGAGGCACAGGGTCAAGACTGATTTGCATATGGCCATGTCTGAACTGGGGTGGTGTGGTGAGCAAAATAACAATGGATTAAACCCAGATCTGTGACTGGGGGTGAATGTTTTGCCAATGTGCAACATTCCGTCGATCATCTTGTGGGTTTTGCTGTTCGCCCTATGTGGGAAGGGTATGCCCAGACGTTGGTCCCGTGCTCACTACGCCACTGGAGTCAAGCTATCCTGGCTGAAGAGGGGTGAAACCCCGAAACCGGTCCTAGGATGCTTGATTCCGGTCCAGGAAAGACATGGCCTGGCAGTTCGGGCTGGTCTGTTCCCATGAGGCACAGGGTCAAGACTGATTTGCATATGGCCATGTCTGAACTGGGGTGGTGTGGTGAGCAAAAGAACAATGGATTAAACCCAGATCTGTGACTGGGGGTGAATGTTTTGCCAATGTGCAACATTCCGTCCATCATCTTGTGTGTTTTGCCGGTACACCATAGTCACCCAATAACCCAATTTCGAACATTGGTGATCAACAGTGAGGATGTCGACTAGTGTATGTGTAGTGGTGAGCAAAATAACGATTTATTTATTTTATTTATTTAATTTAATGCGTTTTTATATAGCGCAGACTTTACCCGAAGGTGTCAGAGCACTTCACAATAGGAACAGTAATGATACATAAGGAGAAAAATTACAAGTAAGCATGTTACAAAAGCAAACGTTACGTTACATGAGGCAATAGTGACAATTGTCAAGTATCAAGAGCAAACAAAATACAAGAGGTATCAAACGATACGTTACAAAAGGAAAAAGTGACGGGTGCAGGTTACAAGAGCATACAAAGTACACGTAGAGGTAAAAAATTGCAATAAATGGCAGACACTCAAAACACTAAAACAAAAGTTACGTTACATGAGGCAGTGGTGGCCGTTGAGCATGTATCAAAAGCAAACAAAATACAAGTGGTAGCAAACGCTACGTTACAAAAGGAAAGGTGAAATGTGTGCATGTTACAAAAGAGTACAAAGTACAAGTTGAGGTATAATACTGTACTAAATGGCAGACACTCAAAACACAAAAAGACACTGGGAAGGCACTTCTATAGGCATGGAGAACAGAATTTCCTATAATGGAAGGACTTCCTTCAGAAAATAGAGGGCGTGAATTAAATTTGGAAGTGTCTTTGAAGGAGGAGAGCTTTGAGGTCAGTTTTGAAGGCCTGGGAAGTGGTGGTGGTCCGGAGCTGAGGCGGAAGTGAGTTCCAGATTCTCACCGCGTTGCCTGAAAAGGATTGGGCCATCGATCTTTCCTTCTTGAAAGTGGGAGGTCCAAGCAATACATTTTCTGCATTACGTGATGGTCTGGAGCCTCCAGAAAGTTTCAGTTTATTCGCCAGGTAGCGAGGGGAGGAGGAGTGCAAGGCTTTGTGGGTGATACAGGCAGTCTTGTAGATAGATCTGGCCTCTGTGGGAAGCCAACGGAGGGTGGATAAAATGGGTGCGATGTGGTCGCTTCTTTTGGCCCCATATATGAAACGAGCTGCTGAATGGAGAACAGACTTCAGGGGGGACAGGTGGGATTTGGGGAGGCCAGTATGAAGAGAATTGCAGTCGTCCATTCTGGAGAGAACCAGCGATTGGACCAGGGTTTTAAGGTCGTGCTCCGGGAAGAAGCGACGAATCCCCCAAAGAAGGCGCAGTTGGTATCGAGCAGACTTTGCAATGGAATCGATGTGGGAGAGTAGATTGAGTTTTTTGTCGAGTATGACACAAAGGGATTTTGCGTTGTCGACAATGATGGGTTTATTGTGCAGTAGATTAATCTGATCCATCCATGATTGCACTGAGGGAGGAGAAAGTGAGGAGGAGAGGAGGAGGAATTCAGTTTTGGAGGGATTCAGGATCAGTTGATGAGTTAACATCCAGTTTTGAATGGAGTCGAGAGTAGAGCTTAGGAAGGAGAGATCGTGAGTGGAGGCCACCTTAAGGTAGATTTGAGTGTCGTCCGCATATAGATGATAGTGGATCCCGGATTTACTCAGGAGATTTCCCAACGGTTCTAGATAGAGATTGAACAATGTGGGTGCAAGTATAGAGCCTTGAGGAACACCTTGACCGACCACCAAAGGAGATGAAAGACCGTTCGCTATTTCGATCATTTGGGATCTATCCGAGAGGAAGGAGGCAAACCATTTAAGCACAGTGCCCTCCATGCCCATTCTCTGTTGAAGAGTGTTAAGGAGAGTGTTGTGATTGACAGTGTCAAAGGCTGCAGAAAGGTCAAGGAGCATTATAAGACAAGATTCTCCCAAATCGAGTATCCACAGCGCGTCATCCATCACTAGCAGCAGGGCTGTTTCAGTGCTGCAGTTTTGCATGAAGCCGGACTGGAAATTGTCAAGAAGATCATTGTCCTTGATATGACGAGAGAGTTGTTTCGCTACACATTTTTCTGTGATTTTCGCAAGAAAGGGTAGGTTAGGGATGGGGCGGTAGTTGTTGAGGTCGTTCGCTTCAGCGGTGGGTTTTTTAAGCAGAGGGGTGACCTGCCCAGTTTTTAAGGAAACAGGAAGGGAGCCTTGACTGAGGGAGAGGTTGACCAGAGTGGTCCAATAGGAAAGAGAATGGGTATAGAAGTCAATGGCAATGGCACTAGGGATGGGGTCAAGAGAATGGTTAGAGGGCTTTGTATCGAGGATGCGTTTAAGGAGGGCATCATCAGAGATGGGGTCAAAGTTTTGCCAAATGGTTAAGGATTTGCGCTCCTCTGTAAGGGTAGGATGAATGACCTGATCTACATGTGATTTCACTTTTTCGTCAAAGAATATAGCGAATTCCGCTGCTTTCTTAGTAGAATCCTCCAACTTGGAGGTTGGGGGAGAGCTGTTTGGGTTCTTGATGAGGTCGAATAGTTTTTTGGGTCTATTTTTGGCTGAGTCAAGGAGGGATTTGAAGTGCAACGCTTTTCCAAGGAAGATGTGCTTGTGGTACTTGGATCTTGCTGAACAAAGTGTGGCTAAATTTTCGGTGGAGGGCGCTTGTCTCCATTGTTTCTCAAGGACTCTTAGGTACTTCCTTTCTTCATAGAGGGATTTGTTGAACTAAGGTGCTGAGGGAGTGGGCCTTTTCTTTTTGCTTTGGAGAGGAGCGACATTATTGATTTCGACTGCAAGGACTGTGAGGCATTGGGAGGTGAGTTCGTTAACATCTAGGTCCAGGTCTAGCCTTGGAAGTGATAGCAAAGCAGAATCACAGAGGGTACTGAGGTCAAAATTTTTAGTGTCACGGAACCAGGAAGTAGCCCTCTTAGGCTGGCGAGAGTTATAGAGTGTGATAGGTGAAGAGAGAATGGGATGAGGAGGTGGTCAGACCAGTCTACATGAATAGGGGTAGCGATGGTCAGCAAGCCTGCTTTAGAAATAACAAGGTCCAGGATTGAGCCCTTAGAGTGTGTTGTTTCAGTGCAGTGTTGGATAAGATCGTTTGCAGAGAGGAAGGTGGCCAGCAAATTCACATAGGTGTCTTGAGGCGAGTCCCAGTGGACATTGAAGCCACCCACGAAGATCTGATTGTCACTTTGCGAGTATTGGTCGCTGATGCAGTCCGTGAGTTCCTCCATAAACGAAGGGCTGCTACCAGGCGGGTGGTAAATAACATGGAATCTGAGAGGTGAGCAGTGGTGCAATTGAAGCTCAAGAGATAGGCATTCAAAAGTGTGGAAGGAGCTGTTAGGAAGAACCTTAAATTGAAGGGATTACGATGAAACGATGGATTAAACCCAGATCTATGACTCGGGGTGAATGTTTTGCCAATGTGCAACATTCCGTCCATCATCTTGTGTGCTTTGCTGTTCGCCCTATGTGGGTAGGGTATGCCGAGACGTGGGTCCCGTGCTCACTACGTCACTGGAGTCAAGCTATCCTGGCTGAAGAGGGGTGAAACCCCGAAACCGGTCCTAGGATGCTTGATTCCGGTCCAGGAAAGACATGGCTTGGCAGTTTGGGCTAGACTGTTCCCATGAGGCACAGGGTCAAGACTGATTTGCATATGGCTCACTTTCCCTTACTAACGGGCCACACCTTCGCTAAACTCCTCTCCAAAGTCAAATCTGGCTCGCCCACTGATTGCTGCCTCCCCAGCGTTCTGAAATAAATTTTCACTACACTCCCACATCCTGCTCTCAATCTTCTTAACAAATCCCTACTTCAAGGTACCGTTCCCACCTCCTTTAAAGAGGCCATTGGTATACCTCTTCTGAAAAAGACTGGCTCAGACCCCGCTATCCTCACCAACT
The DNA here is from genome assembly GCF_964204655.1 of Triturus cristatus. Classification (NCBI taxonomy): domain Eukaryota; kingdom Metazoa; phylum Chordata; class Amphibia; order Caudata; family Salamandridae; genus Triturus; species Triturus cristatus. The sequence goes on from NC_140584.1 coordinate 1,204,191,226, forward strand.
ATCGGCCCATCTCTCTTCTTCCTTTTCTGGCCAAGCTCCTGGAAGCCCATGTCACCAGTTGACTTGCTGATTTCCTGGAGAAATCTGAATTTCTTGACCCTCACCAAGCTGGCTTCCGCCCTGCCCACTCCACTGAGGTGGTCATCCTCACTGTTTTGGACATTCTCCGCGGTGAGGTTGACAAGGGCTTCCCACAGGCTTTGGTCCTACTTGATCTCTCGGCTGCTTTTGACACGGTCGACCACCATCTTTTGGTCGACCGTGTCAGAGAAGCAGGAATCTCTGGCCTTGCCCTAAGTTGGATCATCTCCTTTTTGGAAAATCGCTCCCAGGCAGTTTGAACAGCCCAGTTCACTGCTCCCAGTGTTCATACCTCTTGTGGTGTCCCCCAGGGCTCCTCTCTTTCCCCTCTACTATTCAACCTTTACCTCCGTCCTCTTGTCCGCTCTCTGCAGGATCGGAAAGTCTGCACCTTCAATTACGCCGATGATTTCCAACTTATCTTCTCCATCAGTGACACCCCTGAATCGGTCCACGCATTCCAATTCACTATGCTGTTCATCAGCACTTGGATGAAAAAGAATCACTTAAAACTTAACCCGGACAAGACGGAAGTCATCTTAACTGCGGTACTGCTAAACACCCCTGGGGACCCCACTTCTGGCCCGGAGAACTGGGTCAGCCTCCCACCCTCTCTAGCACAGCTAAAAGCCTGGGGGTGCACATCAGTCAAGACCTAACTTTGAAACCCCAGATTAGCTCTGTGGTATCCACTTGTTTTTTCCAACTTCGGAAAATCAAGAAAATTTGTAAATACCTTACCTATGACGCCCGCATTCAAGTCATCATTGCTATGGTTATGTCACATATCGACTACGCCAATTCATTGTACTTTGGCATTCCCCGTCATTTATCTAAAAAGTTTCAGCTCATACAAAACCAGGCAGCACGTCTAATCACTCACCAACCTAGGCATCACCATATTACTCCCGTCTTGAAGCATCTTCACTGGTTGCCTGTTGCTCAGCGTAGCGCTTTCAAAATCGGCTGCCTCATCTTCAAATCACTTAATGGACCCAGCCCAAAATTTGTCAATAATATGATTACAGAATACACCCCCGCGCGCCATCTGCGATCTGCTCGAAAAAATCTTCTTTCGACCCCTACTTTCAAACTCAAACGCACCGGCGGAGCCAGGTTCTCTGTCCTGGCCCCCCAGTTTTGGAATTCCCTCCCCTCTGAAATCCGTCTCTCTTCCACTCTCCTCATTTTCAAACGCCTTCTAAAGACCTGGCTTTTCCGACAGGCTTTCTAACTTTTCTTTTTAGACCTGATTTCGACTTAACCAGCGCCATGAAACCTCCCCGGTGTACGTGCCCTTTACAAATTCTTATTGACATGACATGACATGGCCATGTCTTAACTGGGGTGGCGTGGTGAGCAAAATAACGATGGATTAAACCCAGATCTGTGACTGAGGGTGAATGTTTTGTGAATGTGCAACATTCCGTCCATCATCTTGTGTGTTTTGCTGTTCGCCCTATGTGGGAAGGGTATGCCCAGACGTGGGTCCCGTGCTCACTATGCCACTGGAGTCAAGCTATCTTGGCTGAAGAGGGGTGAAACCCCAAAACCGGTCCTAGGATGCTTGATTCCGGTCCAGGAAAGACATGGCTTGGCAGTTCGGGCTAGACTGTTCCCATGAGGCACAGGGTCAAGACTGATTTGCATATGGCCATGTCTGAACTGGGGTGGCGTGGTGAGCAAAATAACAATGGATTAAACCCAGATCTGTGACTGGGGGTGAATGTTTTGCCAATGTGCAACATTCCGTCCATCATCTTGTGTGTTTTGCTGTTCGCCCTATGTGGGAAGGGTATGCCCAGACGTGGGGCCTGTGCTCACTACGCCACTGGAGTCAAGCTATACTGGCTGAAGAGGGGTGAAACCCCGAAACCGGTCCTAGGATGCTTGATTCCGGTCCAGGAAAGGCATGGCTTGGCAGTTCGGGCTGGACTGTTCCCATGAGGCACAGGGTCAAAACTGATTTGCATATGGCCATGTCTGAACTGGGGTGGCGTGGTGAGCAAAATAACGATGGATTAAACCCAGATTTGTGACTGGGGTTGAATGTTTTGCCAATGTGCAACATTCCGTCCATCATCTTGTGTGTTTTGCTGTTCGCCCTATGTGGGAAGGGTATGCCCAGACGTGGGTCCCGTGCTCCCTACGCCACTGGAGTCAAGCTAACCTGGCTGAAGAGGGGTGAAACCCCGAAACCGGTCCTAGGATGCTTGATTCCGGTCCAGGAAAGACATGGCTTGGCAGTTCGGGCTGGACTGTTCCCATGAGGCACAGGGTCAAGACTGATTTGCATATGGCCATGTCTGAACTGGGGTGGCGTGGTGAGCAAAATAACGATGGATTAAACCCAGATCTGTGACTGAATGTTTTGCCAATGTGCAACATTCCGTCCATCATCTTGTGTGTTTTGCCGGTACACCATAGTCACCCAATAACCCAATTTCGAACATTGGTGATCAACAGTGAGGATGTCGACCAGTGTATGTGTAGTGCTATAAAGTAACTTGGTGCACACTACCATTCCACGTCCAAGACCAATTTGAATTTTAAATTCTCCTTAATCAGCTTTTTTAATTTTTCCACAAACTCATGTCTCTGACTACTGGTTCTACAACTCAAAACATTGAGTTTGAACTGGCCAACCTGGAAACCCATACAGTGGCCGAGCTCAGAGTTCGCAAGGAGATTGGGCTTCCTGCCAATAGTTCCATTAGGAAGGTAGAGTTGTAAATGGCACTGAGCTCACACTGGACAGGAGGATGACCCAGAGGAGAATGATGGATTAGGGGAGCCTGGGAATGGCTCTTCTGAGGAACCACCGGCAGTGGTTGAGGGTGACAACCCTGAATTGGAGCTCCCTGTAAGGGTAGGAAGCAGTGCCTCTTCTCATGGCCTAATCACAGAATGACAGAAGGAGAGGAGGGAAGAGAGACCATTCAAACTACAGTTGGCCAAATTAAAAATAGAGGAAAGGAAACTGTCCATGAAGGAGATAAAGACTGAAGGGGCCTTGCAAGAGAAAAAGTTGTTGTTGGCTCGTGAGAGGAGCCTAAAAGGGCTGGATATCAAGGCCAGGCATGTGGATTCCAGCAGCGATGGTGGCAGCATACCTGAAGGAGAGAAAAGGGTTTGCATGCCCAAGGATTTTGTGCCCAGTTATGTGGTGGGAGACGACATTGATAAATGTTTTTTTGCTTAAGTGGTTGCACTGAAGATTCACAAGGTTCTTGCAGAACACTGAGAGGGGCAGTGGAGGGGGGTCTGTGGACACACATGCTTTGTATGGGGAGGCACACACTTCTAACACTAGAGGTTGGGGACCAAACCAAGTATACCCCTATAATGGCCATTCTCATTGACAAATTTGGGCTGACTCCTGAGAAGTATTGCCAGAGGTTCAGGGACAACAGGATACTCCCGAACCAATCCAGGGTAGATTTTGTGGACAACTCCAGTAAGACAATGAATGGATGCGTGCAGGGCAGCAAAGTTAATGATTGCGTTGGGTTGTACAATTTAATCATGAGAGCGCACACGCTCCATATCGGTTTCACAGAGTTGCACCACACCTAGTTGACAGTAAGTTGACTGACCCTAGGAAGCTTGCTGAGGAGGCGGACTTCTGGGGTCTGTAACAGAGTGTCCAAGACATTATCGGGGGTGATCTCCCACGAAGGTGGCCAGGGTTCCAACCGAAAGAAAGAGGGGGGAGAAACTTTGAAGTAAGGAGTTCTCTAAATGCCTAGAAAATAATTCACAAGGGACTAGAGGTAACCAGTCCCATTCTGATCCTAAGAAGAAGGGGTTCTTTGATCACAAAACAAGGAGGTTTGTACCCCTTTGCACAGAGTGTTAAAAGCATGGTCAGTCCAAGGGCGATTCCAAGTGTCCAAAGAGGGCACAGTCACCCCCGCTGGTGGGTAGACATCTGGGTTGTTGAGCGTAGTGCTCGTGGAGGAGGTAGTCCATGATGACTTTGGGGAACAGATAGAGGTAACCTTAGGGTCCCTGGAGGAACAGGAGATGGTGCCTAAGGCCCATACTCCTGCTAAGACTTCAAAGTATAGGCAGTGGGTCACCATCAGTGGGCAACTGGTGGATGCTCTGTGAGACACAGGAGCCAGCATGACTACTGTCAAGTGTCAGCTGGTGTCTGCAGAGACGGTCCTACTGAACACATTCCATCAAGTCGTAGTTGTCAACAATCAAGAGAACCAACTACAAGTGGCTCTGGTTCCCTTTGAGTGGAAGGGAAAGGGATGGGGCAGGGTGGTTCCACGGATCTCTGAAAGTAGCTGTGAGCCCTGCCATGCCTATTTATTGTTTACTACGCAACGACCTGGCAGACTGCCAGGAGGGAGGTAGAGCTCAGGTCGCACTTGAAAATGTTGGGATTGCTGAGTGGGTCTGTATGACCACACGGTCCATGGCTGTCTGGGAAGGGAGTCAAGGGCATCTGAACAATGGCACAGACAACTTCCATGGAGAGGGGCAGAGGGGCATGAGAAACTAACCCCTGAAGTTCCGATGGTGGAGATTGATGGGGTCCCTAAGGAGGAGGCAACTGAGCAAACCGGGGAGGACACTGCTGCCCTAGGGAACCTTCCTGAGCTTGCTAGCTGGCAGGTTGAGGGTGGACCCAACAGAAAGGAATTTTTCCAAGTTCAGAAGGAGTGTCCAACTCTTGAGGGCTTGAGGTGCCAGGCCTCAGCCCATGCAGCATGTGAAGTCTTTGGGGATTGCTCCAGCGCGGAGTGCAAAATCCTTCCCTACCGTCACGGACCAAAGATCTCACATACACACACTATCCATATGTGAGAAAGTGCCATCTTTCTTGCATGGTATGCCCCCACTTTTTGCTAAATTGCTGAATGAACTTCGATTGAGTGTACCCTGGGTTCCTGCCAATCAGGTGCCCAGGGCCTATGTTCCTTCCTTAAACCACACAAACTCCCAATTGGCAAACCCTAGCCACATGTCAGCCCCTAGTAAATGGTACCCTAGGTACCCAGGGCCTTGTGGCCAGGGAAGGCCTCTAAGGGCTGCAGCACTCATTGTGCCACCCTCAGAGGCCCTGTACCCTTACACACACACTGCCCTTGCAGGCTGAGTGTCTGGGTGCAGGACACAACAAAGAGTCGACATGGCACACATCACTGTGTACCATGCCCATCACCTACACTGCCAAGGCATATGTCAGCCACCCCTCTAGCTGGGTGCATTACGCCTATGGTGTGGGCACAGGAGCAGGAGCCCTGTGCCCCTACAGTACCCGGGTCCATTCCTGGGCACTGTAAGTGCAGTGCTGTCATTTTAGATTACATGGTGCTGAGAGCTTGTCAAACACGAGCTCCACAGCACCATATTGGCACCACTGGAGCCTGGGAAGTTTGGTATCAAACTTCTCAGCACATTGAACCCACACTGATGCCAGTGTAGGATTTAATGTACTAAGCACCCCAGAGGGCATCTTAGAGATGCCCCCTTACAGCTAACTTACAATCCACGTCTGCTCTGAGGCTGCCCAGGCTGCCACACAGCAGACACGTTGCTGGACCCCTGGGTGGGAGAGCCCCTGCTCTCCCGGGCCTGCAACAATGCACATCCTGGGTGAGGTGAGAAATCTCCTCCCCCAGGATGAGCAAAGGGAAGCTTCAAAGGCAGGCCGCCATTTGGAGTTTCCCCAGGCCACTGCAACCCCCCACTCTGGTGGGAAGCTTGGCCGGAAACCCCATACAAGGACAGGGGATGTGCCAGCCTGCCCACCCCACCCCTCAGGTGGGGGAGGCGAGGTGAAGCACATCCCCGGGCTCTCGCCATCTTGAAGATGGGAGGCCCTACCCTATCAGGATTAGGCTACTGCCCCCCTCCCACAGGAGAGAGACAGGATAGGGGGTGTACCCACCCCAGGACAAGGACCCATTGGTCCCTGGCCTTCACCACCTGTAACGCCCCTAAATCTAGTATTTAGGGGCCCCCTGAACCTTCCTTCCCGAGATTCCAGATAGAAAATTACAAGAAGAGCAAGAAGAACAAAGACCTGCCCTGCAGCTGCTAAAAAGAGAAGAAGACACCAACTGCTTAGGCCCCAGCCCTACCGGCCTGTCGACTCTCGAACCTGCACCAGCGCGGCATCTCTCGTGGCCAGCAACCTCACCAACCCCAGAGGACCTGGCTACCTTTTGGCTCTAAGCCCCCTGGGACTCCCATGAGTAGAGGCTCTACTCAAGAAACCTATTTTCAACCCCTGGCAGCAGCCCGGAACCGCGGACCCAACACACTCTGCACCAGCCAAGCCTGGCCAGTGCCGGAGTGGACAAAGACCCTGAGGACGACCCCACGGCGACTGTGACACCGAGTCCGGCACCCAAGGACCCCCCTCGACATCCCGGAAGAAGCCTGCAGCCTCAGAACCCAGTGCCACCCCTGCCGCGATCAACCAGAGGGTAAGATTCCCGACGTCAAAAGGCACCCCTGCACCCGGCGCCCTGCGGCCCCCTGTGCCCAATCCCGGGGTACCCACCTAACCTACAACTACCCAACTTACCTCTCAAAGTGGTGGTGGCACCTGAAACATCCTCGTCCCCGAGCCTGCAGCCTTTTTCCAAACCGGAACATTCCCATTGATTTCCATTGAGCGCCCGAGGGCTCAAAAGCACCCTGCACCCAGCCGCCCGAGTGGCCCTGGCAGTGCCCTCTCTACACTAACCTACTTCCCCACTTGCCCTGAGTAAGTGACCAGGAGCCCAGCTCCCACAGCCGCGTGGCTTGCCAGACAGCAGCCACCAACCAAGGCCCCCCTATCCCTCATAGGATAACATTGGGCCTAACTCTCTCTGCACCCGGCCGTCCTGAAACCGCTGAGGGTGAACCAACTGTACCTACCTGACACTGGGGGACCCCTGCGTCCATGCCCGGAATTTCAACTCTGCCAGTCGAGTACTTACCCTTAAACCGCTAACTTCATTTTCCTCATAGGGTAACATTGACTGGCTTTTTCTTCAAAAATCTTCTAAGTGTGAACTTTTCAAAACTGCAAAAATTCACCAAAAATCAGCCAAGTGACAAAAACGAATTTACTCACCTGCTCCTAGGTGAGCTCCCAGTGCTGGATCTTGGTGCCCAGCCCTGACCCTGAAAAGTGTTCGCAACTATACTTACCTCTAACTCATTTTTCTCCCATAGGAAACCATTGTCTGCTTTTCTGTGAAATTTCTTCTAAGTGTCTATTTTTGCAAATTTGAAATATTCTTTTAAAATCGTACCATTTCTGCAAACGAAATTACTTACCTGCTTTTGATAAGGACCCCAGTCCTGGGTCTAGGCACCCAGTCCTGGATTACTAAAGTAACGATAAAGTACTCTACCTGCAATGTGAATTTCTTGCCATAGAGATCCATTGAATGTTTTCTTTAAAATATTTTCTAAGTGCTAACTTTTGAAACAGCTAAATATTATTTAAAAATCATTACAGTTATTAAGTCGACTTTCATCACTTGATTCTGAATACTGACCCAAGGCTGGTTCTAGGAGCCAGACCTGGAATTCCAAAAGTAATCTGAAAAGTAATTTATTACATATAACCTGAATTTACCATTGAGCTCAATGCATTGTTATGTTTAGGAAATAGGATTGTTTATTGCAACCAACTGTGACTGTTTACACAAATTTATTGCTTAAGACAAAAGTATTTATATTCAACCTCTCATTCTGAGAAAGTATATTTTTACTCCCTTTGTGGTTCTAAAAATAAAACAAGCATATATTTTATATATATAAACCATTGGCCTAGAGTTCAGTTATTGAGTGTGTGAAACCATTTGCTGACTGAGTGTGTACAATAAATGCTTTACACTGTCCTCTGGTACTGCCTTACTGCTCGACCAAGCTACCACTTTTGTGAGTAAGGTCATACCTAACTTTGACCTCTATCAGCCTCTGGGGGACTGTGGACTCTGTACACCCTGTACCTATTAGGGAACAGTATATACAGAGCCACTTTCTCACATTGGTGGCAGCGGTGGGATACAAACTTGCATTTGTTGGACTACTTGGTTACCATCTGATCACACGACAGAACTCTTAAAAATTGCCTTTAGAATTCTGATTGGTTTTTCCAAAATTACTAAAAGTCTTGCTAGGGCCTTGCTTAAGTCCCATTAGAATTTTAGAAAAATAAAAGTCACTATAGTCAGGGTAGAGGGTTAGAACTGTCAGGTTAGAATGTCTCAAACAAACCCAGCTATTAGTGATAATAATGACCTGGACCTGGTGGAGGAGCTCGACCTCACACCTTACTTACACTTGTCTTTCAAGGAATTGAGGTCCTTATGTAAACTCAAAAATTTACAAATGGGTCAGCATCCAACCAAACAAGGGCTCCAGGAGCTCCTGGCTGAGTATGCTAAAGACCACCCATCTGAACATGGTGATGGCCAGTCAGATGAGGAAAGGGAAACAGGGGAGGTGGACAGCAACCTCCCCATACTATTCCCTAGGGAGGAGATGGCACCCATACCCTCCAACTCAAGACATAGCATCTGGGCACCTAGAGACCACACAGGTGGCTCTGGTCCCAGAGACGACACTGGGGGACCCCCCAGTGAAGAGGACAGCCTTGTGAGGCTGGCCAGAAGAATAGATCTAGAGTCCAGACTCCTGGCCCTAGAAAAGGAAAGGAGAGAGATGGGTTTAGCACCCATCAATGGTGGCAGCAATAATAAAAACAAGGATAGGGAGGAAACTTCTGACCTTAAAATCCCCAAAGGGATTGTCCCTAAATTTGAGGAAGGTGATGATATCACCAAATGGTTCACAGCCTTTGAGAGGGCTTGTGATATCAGGAAAGTAAAGAAACCTCTCTGGGGGGGGCACTCCTGTGGGAACTGTTCTCTGGTAACTGCAGGGACAGGCTTTTGACTCTCTCTGGGCCAGAAGCAGGATCCTATGACCTCATGAAGAAAGCTCTGATTGAGGGATTTGGATTCACCACTGAGGAGTATAGGATTAGATTCAGGGGGGCTCACAAAACCCAGACCCAGTCCTGGATTGATTTTGTAGATTTCTCAGTGAAGACACTGGATGGTTGGTTAGCTGGACATGGTGTGCAGGATTTTACTGGATTGTACAATTTATTCATGAAGGAACATATTTTGAGTAACTGCACAAATGAAAAGTTGCATCAGCATTTGGTAGACCTAGGTCTAATTTCTCCCCAAGAATTGGGAAAGAAGGCGGACCACTGGGTCAAGACTAGGGTGACCAAGACAACCACTGGGGGTGACCAAAAGAAGGTGGTCACAAAACCTCCCCAGGGGAAAGGTGGTGAGAATCCCCAAGATAAAAAGTCTGAGTCTTCCAAAGGGCCCCAAAAACCTGTTCAGGTGGGTGGGACCCAAACTACTCCCTATGTGCCCCAACCATATAGGGGGAAGAACTTTGATCCCTTAAAGGCCTGGTGTAACACCTGTAAGAAGCAGGGACACCTAACTGTATCTTGCCCCCAAAACAAAGCCCCTAAGGCACCCAGTACAGCCACTCCTGGGACAGCAAGTATACAAATGGGATCAGAGGTGTACCCTGAGCAAATCTGGGAACACACTGAAGCAAGTTTAGTCTCCTTGGGAGAAGTGGAGTTTGCCACTGTGGCTGTGTGGCCCCCCAACTTAAAGAAATACTTACAGTACCCCTGGGTAAATGGAACTAGGGTAGAAGCTCTGAGGGATACAGGTGCCAGTGTCACTATGGTGAAAGACACACTGGTTTCCCCTGAGCAATACTTGATTGGGAAGTCTTACCCAGTCACCAACGCTGACAGTGTCACCACTAGTCCTAGTCATCCCATGGCCATGGTAACATTAGGCTGGGGGGGGTTACTGGCCTGAAACAGGTAGTGGTCTCTCCTAAGTTGCCAGCTGCATGTCTGCTTGGAAATGATCTGGAAACCTCAGCCTGGGCTGAGGTTGAGTTAAAGGCCCATGCAGCCATGCTGGGCATCCCTGAATTGGTGTGTGTGCAAACCAGAGCACAGAGCAAGAGGAAGGGTGAAAAAGTAGGTTTGGAGCCTGGAATAATGGCCCAACCAACCAAGAGGAAGGGCAAGAAGACTGGGGGACCAGCTTCTGTACAGCCAAACACTCAGGACCCCTCTCCCCCTGGAGAGGAGGTAGATACCCCTGAGGGAACTGAGTCCATGGAGCTTGACCCTTACCAGGTTGAACTCTTGGGCCCAGGGGGACCCTCTAGGGAAGAGCTGTGCCAGGGTCAGCGAGACTGTTCCACTCTTGAAAGCCTGAGACAACAAGCTGCTTCAGAAGCCAGGGGAGATGTCAGTGGTACCCACAGAGCTTATTGGGAAGAGGGATTACTGTATGCTGAGGCAAGAGACCCCACTCCTGGAGCCACCAGGAGGGTGGTAGTGCCACAGAAGTACAGGGAGTTCCTCCTAACTTTGGCTCATGACATCCCCCTAGCTGGACATCTGGGGCAATCCAAAACTTGGGAAAGGTTAGTGAGTCACTTTTACTGGCCCCAGATGCACCAAAAGGTGAAGGAGTTTGTCAGCTCCTGTGTTACCTGTCAGGCCAGTGGCAAGACAGGTGGCCACCCAAAGGCCCCCCTTATTCCACTACCAGTGGTGGGGGTCCCCTTTGAAAGGGTAGGTGTGGACATTGTGGGTCCACTTGAACCTCCCACAGCCTCAGGGAACAAATTCATTCTAGTAGTAGTGGATCATGCTACTAGGTACCCTGAAGCAATTCCACTTAGGACTACTACAGCTCCTGCAGTAGCCAAGGCCCTCCTGGGTGTCTTCACCAGGGTGGGTTTTCCTAAGGAGGTGGTTTCAGACAGAGGTTCCAACTTCATGTCTGCTTACCTAACACACATGTGGAAAGAGTGTGGGGTGCAGTACAAGTTTACTACACCCTACCACCCACAAACCAATGGCCTTGTTGAGAGGTTCAACAAGACATTGAAAGGTATGATCATGGGACTCCCTGAGAAACTCAAAAGGAGGTGGGATGTCCTGTTACCATGCTTGCTTTTCGCTTACAGGGAAGTGCCACAGAAGGGAGTAGGTTTCTCACCCTTTGAACTTCTGTTTGGTCATCCTGTAAGGGGACCACTGTGTCTTGTAAAGGAGGGCTGGGAGAGGCCTCTTCAAGAACCCAAACAGGACATAGTGGACTATGTGCTTGGCCTAAGGTCCAGAATGGCTGAGTATATGGAAAAAGCATCCAAGAACCTTGAGGCCAGCCAGGAGCTCCAGAAGCACTGGTATGACCAAAAAGCTGCACTGGTTGAATTTCAACCAGGGCAACAGGTGTGGGTTTTGGAGCCAGTGGCACCAAGGGCTCTCCAAGACAAATGGAGTGGCCCTTACCCTATCCTAGAGAGAAAGAGTGAGGTCACCTATCTAGTTGACCTGGGCACTAGCAGGACACCCAAAAGGGTCATCCATGTGAACCGCCTTAAACTCTACAATGATAGGGCTGACATCACCATGCTGATGGTGACTGATGAAGAACAGGAAGCAGAGAGTGAGCCACTCCCTGACCTCCTATCCTACAGCCCAAAAGATGGGTCAGTAGATGGTGTGATTTTTTCAGACACCCTCTCTGCCCAACAGCAGACTGACTGCAAGCAAGTCTTGCAACAATATGCTAGCCTCTTTTCCCTGACCCCTGGTCTGACAAGCTGGTGTACCCATGATGTGGACACTGGGGACAGTGCACCTGTCAAGAACAAAATCTATCGACAGTCAGATCAAGTCAAGGAAAGCATCAAAGCTGAGGTCAGCAAGATGCTGGAGTTAGGGGTCATTGAGCCTTCAGAGAGCCCCTGGGCTAGCCCAGTGGTTCTGGTCCCCAAGCCTCACCAACAGGGTGAAAAGAGAGAGATGAGGTTCTGTGTGGACTATAGAGGGCTCAACTCTGTCACCAAGACAGATGCTCACCCTATCCCAAGAGCAGATGAACTGATAAACAAATTGGGGGCTGCCAAATTTCTCAGTACCTTTGACTTAACTGCAGGGTACTGGCAGATTGGCATGGCCCCAGGAGCAAAAGAAAAGACAGCATTCTCCACCCCTGATGGGCATTACCAGTTTACTGTGATGCCCTTTGGGTTAAAGAATGCCCCTGCCACCTTCCAGAGGTTGGTGAACCATGTCCTGGCCGGGTTGGAGTCCTTTAGTGCAGCTTATCTTGATGATATTGCTGTCTTTAGCTCCACCTGGCAGGATCACCTGATCCACCTTGGGAAGGTTTTAGAGGCTCTGCAGAGTGCAGGTCTCACTATCAAGGCGTCCAAATGCCAGATAGGGCAGGGCACTGTGGTGTACTTGGGCCACCTTGTAGGTGGAGGCCAGGTACAGCCCTTACAACCCAAAATCCAGGCCATCATGGACTGGATAGCTCCAACAACCCAGACCCAAGTCAGGGCATTCCTTGGCTTGACTGGGTACTACAGGAGGTTTGTGAAGGGGTATGGGTCCATTGTGACCCCCCTCACAGAACTCACCTCCAAGAAAATGCCCAAGAAAGTTAACTGGACAGTTAGTTGTCAAAAGGCTTTTGACACCCTAAAAGAAGCAATGTGCTCAGCACCAATTCTAAAAGCTCCAGATTATGCCAAGCAGTTCATAGTGCAGACTGATGCCTCTGAGCTAGGGATAGGAGCGGTCCTATCCCAGACCAATGATGAAGGCCAAGACCAACCTGTTGCTTTTATAAGCAGAAGACTACTCCCTAGAGAGCAGCGTTGGAGTGCCATTGAGAGGGAGGCCTTTGCTGTGGTTTGGTCCCTGAAGAAGCGGAGGCCATACTTGTTTGGCACTCACTTCCTAGTTCAAACTGACCACAGACCTCTCAGATGGCTAATGCAGATGAAAGGGGAAAATCCAAAACTACTGAGGTGGTCCATCTCCCTACAGGGAATGGACTTTGAAGTGGAACACAGACCAGGGACTGCCCATGCCAATGCAGATGGACTTTCCAGGTTCTTCCACTTAGACAATGAAGACTCCATAGGACAAGGTTAGTCTCATCACCTTTCGTTTGGGGGGGGGGGTTGTGTGAGAAAGTGCCATCTTTCTTGCATGGTATGCCCCCACTTTTTGCTAAATTGCTGAATGAACTTCGATTGAGTGTACCCTGGGTTCCTGCCAATCAGATGCCCAGGGCCTATGTTCCTTCCTTAAACCACACAAACTCCCAATTGGCAAACCCTAGCCACATGTCAGCCCCTAGTAAATGGTACCCTAGGTACCCAGGGCCTTGTGGCCAGGGAAGGCCTCTAAGGGCTGCAGCACTCATTGTGCCACCCTCAGAGGCCCTGTACCCTTACACACACACTGCCCTTGCAGGCTGAGTGTCTGGGTGCAGGACACAACAAAGAGTCGACATGGCACACATCACTGTGTACCATGCCCATCACCTACACTGCCAAGGCATATGTCAGCCACCCCTCTAGCTGGGTGCATTACGCCTATGGTGTGGGCACAGGAGCAGGAGCCCTGTGCCCCTACAGTACCCGGGTCCATTCCTGGGCACTGTAAGTGCAGTGCTGTCATTTTAGAGTACATGGTGCTGAGAGCTTGTCAAACACGAGCTCCACAGCACCATATTGGCACCACTGGAGCCTGGGAAGGTTGGTATCAAACTTCTCAGCACATTGAACCCACACTGATGCCAGTGTAGGATTTAATGTACTAAGCACCCCAGAGGGCATCTTAGAGATGCCCCCTTACAGCTAACTTACAATCCACGTCTGCTCTGAGGCTGCCCAGGCTGCCACACAGCAGACACGTTGCTGGACCCCTGGGTGGGAGAGCCCCTGCTCTCCCGGGCCTGCAACAATGCACATCCTGGGTGAGGTGAGAAATCTCCTCCCCCAGGATGAGCAAAGGGAAGCTTCAAAGGCAGGCCGCCATTTGGAGTTTCCCCAGGCCACTGCAACCCCCCACTCTGGCGGGAAGCTTGGCCGGAAACCCCATACAAGGACAGGGGATGTGCCAGCCTGCCCACCCCACCCCTCAGGTGGGGGAGGCGAGGTGAAGCACATCCCCGGGCTCTCGCCATCTTGAAGATGGGAGGCCCTACCCTATCAGGATTAGGCTACTGCCCCCCTCCCACAGGAGAGAGGCAGGATAGGGGGTGTACCCACCCCAGGACAAGGACCCATTGGTCCCTGGCCTTCACCACCTGTAACGCCCCTAAATCTAGTATTTAGGGGCCCCCTGAACCTTCCTTCCCGAGATTCCAGATAGAAAATTACAAGAAGAGCAAGAAGAACAAAGACCTGCCCTGCAGCTGCTAAAAAGAGAAGAAGACACCAACTGCTTAGGCCCCAGCCCTACCGGCCTGTCGACTCTCGAACCTGCACCAGCGCGGCATCTCTCGTGGCCAGCAACCTCACCAACCCCGGAGGACCTGGCTACCTTTTGGCTCTAAGCCCCCTGGGACTCCCATGAGTAGAGGCTTTACTCAAGAAACCTATTTTCAACCCCTGGCAGCAGCCCGGAACCGCGGACCCAACACACTCTGCACCAGCCAAGCCTGGCCAGTGCCGGAGTGGACAAAGACCCTGAGGACGACCCCACGGCGACTGTGACCCCGAGTCCGGCACCCAAGGACCCCCCTCGACATCCCGGAAGAAGCCTGCAGCCTCAGAACCCAGTGCCACCCCAGCCGCGATCAACCAGAGGGTAAGATTCCCGACGTCAAAAGGCACCCCTGCACCCGGCGCCCTGCGGCCCCCTGTGCCCAATCCCGGGGTACCCACCTAACCTACAACTACCCAACTTACCTCTTAAAGTGGTGGTGGCACCTGAAACATCCTCGTCCCCGAGCCTGCAGCCTTTTTCCAAACCGGAACATTCCCATTGATTTCCATTGAGCGCCCGAGGGCTCAAAAGCACCCTGCACCCAGCCGCCCGAGTGGCCCTGGCAGTGCCCTCTCTACACTAACCTACTTCCCCACTTGCCCTGAGTAAGTGACCAGGAGCCCAGCTCCCACAGCCGCGTGGCTTGCCAGACAGCAGCCACCAACCAAGGCCCCCCTATCCCTCATAGGATAACATTGGGCCTAACTCTCTCTGCACCTGGCCGTCCTGAAACCGCTGAGGGTGAACCAACTGTACCTACCTGACACTGGGGGACCCCTGCGTCCATGCCCGGAATTTCAACTCTGCCAGTCGAGTACTTACCCTTAAACCGCTAACTTCATTTTCCTCATAGGGTAACATTGACTGGCTTTTTCTTCAAAAATCTTCTAAGTGTGAACTTTTCAAAACTGCAAAAATTCACCAAAAATCAGCCAAGTGACAAAAACGAATTTACTCACCTGCTCCTAGGTGAGCTCCCAGTGCTGGATCTTGGTGCCCAGCCCTGACCCTGAAAAGTGTTCGCAACTATACTTACCTCTAACTCATTTTTCTCCCATAGGAAACCATTGTCTGCTTTTCTGTGAAATTTCTTCTAAGTGTCTATTTTTGCAAATTTGAAATATTCTTTTAAAATCGTACCATTTCTGCAAACGAAATTACTTACCTGCTTTTGATAAGGACCCCAGTCCTGGGTCTAGGCACCCAGTCCTGGATTACTAAAGTAACGATAAAGTACTCTACCTGCAATGTGAATTTCTTGCCATAGAGATCCATTGAATGTTTTCTTTGAAATATTTTCTAAGTGCTAACTTTTGAAACAGCTAAATATTATTTAAAAATCATTACAGTTATTAAGTCGACTTTCATCACTTGATTCTGAATACTGACCCAAGGCTGGTTCTAGGAGCCAGACCTGGAATTCCAAAAGTAATCTGAAAAGTAATTTATTACATATAACCTGAATTTACCATTGAGCTCAATGCATTGTTATGTTTAGGAAATAGGATTGTTTATTGCAACCAACTGTGACTGTTTACACAAATGTATTGCTTAAGACAAAAGTATTTATATTCAACCTCTCATTCTGAGAAAGTATATTTTTACTCCCTTTGTGGTTCTAAAAATAAAACAAGCATATATTTTATATATATAAACCATTGGCCTAGAGTTCAGTTATTGAGTGTGTGAAACCATTTGCTGACTGAGTGTGTACAATAAATGCTTTACACTGTCCTCTGGTACTGCCTTACTGCTCGACCAAGCTACCACTTTTGAGAGTAAGGTCATACCTAACTTTGACCTCTATCAGCCTCTGGGGGACTGTGGACTCTGTACACCCTGTACCTATTAGGGAACAGTATATACAGAGCCACTTTCTCACACCATACATTCGCTGGTGGGGCCCATAACACTAACATTCACTCACCATAAGTCCGTGTGGGAGGCGATTATCTTCCAAGCGCTGGAAATGAGAAGGAAATACCACTTCTACCCTAATGAGCGACAAATCTACACCACCTTCTGATACTCATTAGGCCTTAAACTTCACCTTTAGTATTCCTCACATAAATCGGGATGGATCAGTTAGTTGCAGGTTTAGCTTAATCTCTAATTCTCTAATTAACCTTTTCATTAACACATTTCAATGAATAAACAACCCAACTCATTTCTGTAGATATTCAATTCAAATTTATATTAATATTGCAAATTAAATCATTCATTTGATCAAGTTGCCATTCATATTTACCTATTCTGGCTAAAGTCGTCCTCTATGTCAAATCTGGCAGTCTCGCACAGCTATGCCCATCAATTTTGTAGGTTCAGTTCATCAGGAGTTTGGGCATTAATTCAGTCCGTCAAAGATTCAGGCTAACAGCTGTCCTGCAGTGTCACCGTCCTCTCCGTCAGCATAACGTCAGGAAATCGAGAAAGGTCAGAAACGAACCCGCACCCACCTCTCTATTCTACCATAATTTATAGTAAAAATCATTGACAATTTGTATCAAAAACGGGTCTTCAAATGTTCTGATTGGTCCATGGAAATCGTCTGACAGGATTCTCATCAAAATATAGCCTCTGATGTCATTGTACTTGAATTATCCGGTTTTTAGTAGCACATTATTGTTCATTCAGAAAAGCTGGCTTGCGTCCCAGAGCAACCTTGAAGGGTACATGTTCATCTGGGGTCATGACAAGGCCACTGTGTATCTGTTGTCAGCGCAGGCGCACTTCACCCAAGCCTTGTTCAGCGTTGGCAGTCGGGTTAGGCACCAAAGGCAGCCATCTTTCGATAGGCCAAAATGGTCAACTTAAGCAAAGAAACACAAAAACGTAATTAATACATAAAAATGACTAATTAAATGTTATTCGCTCGCTAATACCCATATGTGTGTGTATTTATCTAGCAAAAGCAACACTCAATGCGGTTTATACTTACTAAATAAAGCACGAATCAGAATTACATCACAAAAGTGACATATATCATGCAATATTCTAATTGTCTATCATTAGTATGCGTACGAAATTTAGTTCACGTAATTAATTAAGCCATGCAGATGCAAATCCCACGTGTAATTCATATATTAGTAAGGTTGGTGAATATTTTCCACATCACTCCAATCCATTAGTTCGATTATAATTAATTAATTAATCTAATTAATAAAACAACATGCAAAATGGGGTGGGTATACACAATTTTGCATAACCCACTCCAGCAATATCACCTAATTTACTGGGAGAACAACCTACTTTATAGTGAGCTCAAGGTTCCTGGCCCTGGAACAGCCCATGTGTTGGTAATCCCCCAGTGTTACAGTGCATCCTGCTGGGTGTGGCTCATGATATATACCTGGCATGAACTTTGGGGCAAGACAAGACCTTCACCAGGCAAGTCTCCCACTTCTATTGGCCCTGAATGAGAACAGCCTCAGCTGCATTCTGCAGGTCCTGTCCTACCTGCTAGGCCAGTGGGAAGACATTAAAAAAGCATAAAAGCTCCCTTTATCCAATTACCAGTCATTGGCACTCCCTTTGAAAGGGTGGGCATCAACATCATTGGACCTATGGACCCCAAGACAGCCTTAGTCTTGGCCTGGTCTTGGTGACCATGCCACCTGCTTCCCAGAGGCAATTAATCTGAGGTCATTGACTGAACCTGTGGTAGCTAGAGCTCTGATGGGGATCTTTACCCGTGTTGGTTTCCCCAAGGAGGTAGTGTCTGACAGAGGCACTAACTTCATGTCTGCATACCTGAAGTCAATGTGGGTTGAGTGTGGTGTAACTTACAAGTTAAAAAAATCAAAAAAGGGGAGGGAATGGACAACTTGTCCTGTGTACCTGGATCGAATTCATTACTGATCTGTCAAAAAAACCCTCATTCATCTACACAAGATACGGGCGGTATATCTTGATTCTCCGCATTTCTGTAGCGTGACAGCATCATCATAGGGTTTAGTTTGTGAATATGCTGACCTCCACCCGGAGGTTGACCAACTGGTATTACAGTAGCGTCCAGAGACAAAAAAGGTAAGTGGTGTGCTGGTGTGAAGTGAGTTAAAAGTCCCTACACCACCATATAGGCGAATGCTTTAATGGATTTGGTGGGGTGGGAAGGTCAAAACAGAGTGGTGCATGCGTAGATTGAGTTACTGATCTACCGCACTATTTTGGTCTTGGTCGGCATGTTTCAGCCTTCTTGTCCGAGAGGATCTATAGGCTTTCTTCAGGACTGGTGAGTTTGTAATCGCACGTTGTGGCGACTACTAGAAGTGGTACACTTACCCCTTTCTTGTGTGCAGTCAGGTCAATGGTATCTGTAGCTGAAAATAAAGAAGAGTGAAAGAAAGGCACAATTGTATACTTTCTCATAATCGTTAAATATAAATATCAACCCAGGGTGGTGATGCTATAATGATGCTCTCTGCATCATCTTTGGATCAATTCGGTCTAAACTAATGGATACTGTATGGAACTTGATAGAGGGAAGGAGGAAACAAGCGCAAAGTGGAGAAACGGAATTTGTAGCTCTCATTATGTTAGCGCGGTCGATTTACATGTAGCACTTCTTGACCGTGGTTGTAAATACAGGTATACATTTTTAATACTATGGGCCGGATGACTTCACTATAGCCTGTGCGCCGGTTAAAGCTGCATGATGGTTTTTCAAAAAACTTTCTAGCTCCTTGTGCCATTAGTAGTAATCAGGGCTGTGCGCGTGTTTTGGTTGAAGAGCTGTAGTTTAAGTAGAGTGGAAAAGTGAGCGTGTTGTTGTAGGCATGGCGCTTCAAATATACTGATAGAAGGGCCTCGTGATGGTTTTGGAAGGAATTCATTAGTGACTTTCCAGCCCGTTATGCAGCTCGCAGTGATCGGGGCTGTGCGCGTGTTTACAAAGAGGGGCTGTGAGCGGGGAAGTGAGCGCGTAGTTATAAGTATGGCACTTCAAATGAACAGACAAAAGGGCGAGGGTTAAGTTTTTATCTTTACTGCTACTGAGTACATGTTAAATAATTATTACTGCGGTCACTCTTTGTTAGTTATAAATACCTCGGTCTTCCCAAAATTCGGACTCCTTCATCAAAAAGATCGATCTGGCAGGGGCCCCACATTCGAGACAGGTATCTGAACACCCGAGGGTGAAGTCTCCAATCGCTGAAATCCCGAAGATGACGAGAATTCCAGTCCGCCACCAGATTGCTGTGACCCGGCAGGTACTCTGCAATCACCGTGATGTTTCTCTGAAGACAGAAGTGCCAAAAATCCTTGGCTATCTCTGCCAGAATCTTGGAACATGTCCCCCCTAACTTGTTGACATATCGAACCGCTGAGACATTGTCCATGCGCAGGAGAATGCAACAGTTCGTCATGCGTGGAGACAGACAACGGATCGCAAAAGACCCCGCCAGAAGCTCCAGACAATTGATATGGAGAGATAATTCCTCCGAAGACCACCGGCCTCCCTTGGACATTGGACCGCAACGGGCTCCCCATCCCCACCGACTGGCGTCGGATTCTATCACCACCTCCGGGGACACTCCGAATAGGGCTCGGCCATTTTAGGACTCCATGTGTTCCAACCACCACAACATCTCCCACTTCGCTTCCTCTGAAAGAGGAATCTGATCCGAATACCGGAGGCCTTTCTGGAGATGACGGATTTTGAGTCGCTGGAGCGCCCGATAATGGAGAGGACCCGGGAAGATGGCCTGAATTGATGAAGCTAACAGACCGACAATCCGAGCTATAGATCTCAACGACACAAGCTGTTTGTGTAAAATCAATCTCAACTCCCGTTTGATTGTTCTGATCTTCTGAAGGGGCAAGAGCAGTTGGCAAGAGAGGGAATTGATCAGAAAACCCCAGAAATTCCATCGTCTGCGAGGGACGGAAAATAGACTTCTGAGGATTCACTAGACTGTAAGAGATCTATTGACCATTCCAAATGGAGCATTAACAGACGGGGACAGTGAGCCATGATGAGAATGTCGTCCAGATAGATTATCAGACGAACACCCCGAGCTCGCAGTGACTCCACCACAGGCCTCAGAAGGTTCGTGAAGCACCAAGGTGCTGAAGAGAGGCCGAACGGGAGAACCTTGAACTCGAACCAGACACCCTGCAATTGGAATTGGAGAAACCGGCGATGAGGACCGTAAATGGGAATCGACAAATACGCATCCTTCAGATCGAGACGGACCATCCAGTCCCCTTCTTGAAGAAGATCCCTCAAAAGATGGATGCCCTCCATCTTGAAGTGGCGATAGACAATCCAGCCGTTGAACTCTTTTAGGTTGAGAACTAACCTGGAACCGCCTCCTTTTTTCTGAACTAGAAAGACGTTGCTGGAAAAACCCTCAGGATGACGGGAAGATCGGACAATAGCCCCTTTCCGCAGGAGGGAGTCTATTTCCGCGGAAATAATCGCTTGATCGTGAAGGGAAAAAACTAGGGGAGAAGGAGGGAAGGGTTGACTTGGGCAACTGAAAAACTCTATTCTGAAACCTTTGACAGTCTCTAACACCCATGCATCGCTGGAGATCAAAAGCCAATTGGGAAGAAAAAACGGAATCCTGCCCCCCAACACGACTTCTGTAGCCGAGAGCAAGCTCACCTGAAGCGGAGGAATCGTGATGTCCTCCTTGATTACCGCCATAGCGTCCTTTCCGGAATTGGTGTCGACCTTTACGGGATGGGTAGAAGGAAGGCTTATTGGTGGAGTAGTTGGGATCTTGACCTCCTCCACGGTGGGACTGGAAACCACGCTGGGTGGATTGGTTAAAACCGCGGACGAACGATCGTCCCCTATATCGTCCGGCCCGTCCAAAAACCGGGCGAAAAGCCCGTCTAATAGAAGCTTGAGCCTTGTCAAGGCCATTGAAAGTGGCCACAAATTTCGTTAGTTCCTTAAGGAAAGGATGCCCGAACAATAAACCCTGCGCCAAAGGACCAGATTCAGAAGTGGGGAGTTCAGCCAACTTTGGGTCCAACTTCAATAATATAAAACGTCTGCGCTCACAGGACATGGCACAATTGGCGTTTCCCAATTGGCAAATAGCCCTTTGAGCCCAACCAATCAGGTCATCTGGGTCAATGGCGGAGGAAGACTCCTTGGCCCGAAAGCCTAAGTCCAATATTTTTGTGAGAGTTCCCAGTAAGTCTAATAACTTATCTTGACAAGAGCGCCATGCTCTATCAATGCCTCTTTTTGGGTCCTTGGCATATTTTTAAAGATATGTCACCATAGTGGGATCCACCTCAGGAGTATCCGCCAATTTGTCTGCTAAATCAGGCCGTGGACACTCAGATCGGAGACGGGTACACACATCCTTGTCAAAAGGTTGACGAATGTGTGTCTGGACGTACTCCGCCACCTCCTGAGATGGGAGCCAAGAAGAAGAATTAGGATGCATGATGTCGGAAGGTTCAAAGGTAAGAACTTGGGGATGCGATGGCGCATCAACACAATGCTCCGTCCGAGCCCTCTTACAAGGAGGAGGGGAAGCAACCTCATGGTCAGAGGAGGAAGAAGGAGAGGTACCATCATCGACTGTCTGGCGAGCCGGAGGGGACGAAGGCTCCCTGGAAGGCTGACCATAGGAATGCTCAGAAGAGAGGGCCTTAGCAAGCTTTACAAAATCAGACTTATGCGGATTAGCAATTTTGGAAGATTTAGAAGACCTGGAGGACTGTGAAGATTTTGAAGATTTTGAAGACTTAGGCAGCCAACCCTGCTGCACCGCATATTGGGACAAATGACGTTTTAAGGGTGTAATAGCGCGAACCAGCGCTTTATTCACAGACTTTTGAACACCCACGTCAAGAGCCTCTACTAAATCCTGTTCCATTGAGCCAGAGGCTTCCTCATCATCATAATAATAATATTCATCTTCCTCAAAATATTCAGCCATGGCAGTACCTGGCGTTAATAAAGCCCACAAGAGGAAGTAATAATAACAGGAAAATCAATATGCCAAAGCACAATAAGAGGGGAGCGGCAGAACCCCGTAGGCAAGACCACACAACAGGTGAAATAACCTGAAATATTTAAATGTGGAGGGAGGGCTTGCCAAGAATTATAAGCCACTCTAGGCAGCGCCTATGCAGTATTATCCAGCCCCAACTGTGTCAAAAATACAGCAGGACGTCAATAGGGGCAAGAAAACAGGCTGTGGGCATACGAGCAAATGAAGCGCTGCTCTGGCGCTGATTTTCTGAGGAGAAACAGTGTTTACAAACAAAGAAAATGGCCGCCACGCATGCGCAGTAACGGCCGCCTGAATTCATCAAAGGAAAGGACTACGCGACACGCGTGTAGCCTTTCAGCCCCGTTTTCTCCCGCTCCACTTAATTAAAGAGGCGCGTGCACACCGCGCCCGAACCGGGGAGGCAGACACACGCTCCCTGCAACGTTAAAACAAAGTATGCAAATCCAGTCATACACGCGACTTAATAAGAAAAACGGAATGCTCACAGCGCTAGTAAAGCAAAAACACAACGCTAAGTATAATAATAGCAATGCCGCGCTGCAGCAATGAAATACAGAGAAATAGCATTAGAATAGAAATAAAAATGCTCTTAACTGGCTGCGAAGCAGCAAAGAAAGGATGTGGTATTCTTTTGGTGACCTTTTATACGAAGACACTCTATGGTTATTGCGTCATACCCAGTGGGTTCATGGGTATTGTAGTCTTGGTTTTTGTTTATTGTAATATGATTGGCTGCTGAGCAATTTCTTAGTAAAGAAATGAGAAGCATAATCGGAGCCTCCGGTCCTGACATAGAATTGGAAACATATGTTCTCTCTCGCGGTCTGAGCGCAATAAACTGTCCGTCGCACCCTGCGAAGTCCAGGTCCTCTTTAAACCTTATCGCCACCAAACCACTTGAATGCTGCTTAAATCATGTGACCCCGGCTGGCACTTCCCATTGGATGACGCGGTGGCAACGCCAGAATGTTTTGGAGGGGCCGCTGTGGAGCGAGCCGTAGCCATGGCAACCCGTTTAAACACAATAATGCCTGAGAGCGGGCAGGCGCTGCCCCCGGCCCGTTATTATAAAGTGACGACTGGGCCACGTGCCAGGGCCGACGGCGTAGAATACCGCCAAGAACCGGGGCTCAGTCACTTATTTGGAGAGCTGTCTTAAAATGCTTTACATATAGAGCAGCTGCACCAGCGCTGCATGCAGGACTAATAGCGTCGAGTGGCAGTTTAGTTGTGATGTCACGAAAATAAAATCTGCTTACTGTGCTTAAGCACACGGGAAAATGTGTGTTTTTTGAGACACCAGCCAGTTTTCAGACGTAGTCTACAACATTGGAGGGAAACGAAAAGGAGAATATTGCCTTTCAACACAGTTTCATGTCCTACTGGACGCCAAAACAGTGTGCGAGACAGCGAAACTAGCCCTGATCTTAATGCTAACAGGTGTGTCCAGATATGTTATTATTTACATTGTGCAATATACGTCTGTGGAAGGCTCCTGTTTTAGGTGGAGAAAACTTCCAGAACTAGAAACGAGATGCGCGAGCTGCTGGTGTGCGTGTGCGGTTGCGAGCAGCAGCATATGTTTCCAATTATTGCACCCGCCTCTTGGCACGATAATTGGAAACATATGCTGTTGCTTCGCGTAACCGCAAGCATTAGGCCGTGGGCGTGAACATGGGTGGGACAAAAAGAGGCTTTGGCCAATTGCGTGCTGTTTTTGTTAAAAAGACGCACGCAAAGGTCAAAAGCCTGGGACAAAAGCACACGCACGAGCGTGTGCGAGTGTGTGGGGAGCTTTCTGAAAGCCCTTACATAAATTCGAGCAGGGCAGCATATGTGCGCCCTGCTAGGCGCACATATGCTGCCCTAAAAAAGTGTAGACAGACTACCTATTGCAAATATACCATATGTATTTTTGTTATCATGCAAACTAATAAAAATTTGGAAGGAATTTGATATATAGTCAAAACGGTTATGCAACTTCAATGTGCATCACTCGATTGTGAGGTTTTGTTGGGACAGTTCGTACAGCTTTCATTCGGTGATGTGTGAGTGAGATTATCCTATTCTGTTGTTCTTTTTTGTGCATGAGGTTACTAGGAGCAATCATCGCGATACATGATAGATGTTCGTTATTATATGAACAGCACGAGGGCTATCTACCTTACGTCAACACATACCAGGGGATATTGTCATTCAATCCCTTTGTGTTGGTGTGTAGATGATGTACCCATCGTTGCTCTTTTTCAAATAGGATCCTTTCAGCATTGTAACCTTTTATAGGTAGCGTTTCCAGGACTACCCAATTCAAATCGCCCACAGAGTGCTCAAAATCAATATAGTGTTTGCTCATTTTAGTTGTAGCCCTTTTACAGTTCACGTTGCTCCTGTGTTTGCAAATGCGTTGTTTTATTTTGCGGCAAGTCATCCCTATGTATTTAAGGTCGCAGGGGCAAGTAATCATGTAAATTACATGTGTTGTGTTACAGTTGGTATGGTAGCGTATTGTCCAAGTGAATTTGGTTGCCAACTGTAGAGTCTTAGTCATTGTGGTCAGTTTACAGACAGAACAAGATCTGCATGGATAATGTCCTATGATAGGATTCAGGTTCCATGCTGTGGTGATGGTCTTGTTTTTTACTGTTGGTGCTGGTCTAGTGATGACAAGGATGTCCTTAATGTTCCTCGTTCTTTTGTTTGCAACTCTTGGTATGGGCCATTGTAAAGAACCTGAAGTAAGTGTTCTCCAATGTTTGTTGTTTATCTTTTTTACCGTATTCGTGGTTGTGCTATAGGTTGTGACACATGTCAATCGATCATCTAGTGGTTCTCTCAGTGTGGTATTGAGTAAACATTCTCTTGGTTGTTTACGTGCTCTCTTTTGACACCTTTTTATTGTTTTTGTTGGGTAGCTTCTTTTTACAAGTTTCTGGCTCAGTTCCTCTAGCTGTGCTTTATAATCCTCTAATTTGCTGCAATTGGCTTTGAGGCGCAGGAACTGACTGTACAGTAAATTGTCTCTCAGTGGGCGAGGGTGAAAGCTGTTATATGAGAGCAGGCTGTTTTTGACTGTGGGTTTGTGGAATGTTTTGTATGGAGAGTGTTGTCTTTCACATAAATAGTGATGTCCAGGAAGTCTAGTTGTCTTTTGTCCGCTGTGAAGGTGAATTTCAAAAATTCATCTCTTGTATTCACCCATTCTACGAATCTTTGTAGGTTTTCGTTTGTGACTTCCCAAATCATGATGAAGTCATCTATTTATCGTCTCCAGAAACGTATCTTTTTGATGTAAGGGTTTTGTTCGTTTTGAATGTGCTGTTTTTCAAAATTGCTCACATAAAGTTCAGCCACACTAGGGGCAAAGGTACTGCCCATCGATGTTCTGTGGCATTGTATCAACAATGTCCCTTCATATTCAAAAAAAATTTCAGTTAGGGCCAACCTACAGCATTCCAGGATGAAGTGTCTGGGTGTTCTGTGCTCCCATTGTTCTGAGAAGAGAATTTCTCCCAATGTGTCCAGGGTCTTCTGCTGTGGGAGGCTCGTGTAGAGGCTCTCTACATCGAGACCTACGAGGTACATGTCCTTCCCGTTATATGTTTGTCCATTCAATAGGTTCAGTAGATTATGTGTATCTTTTAGGTAAGTTGGTGTTCTTTGTACTAACGGCCTGAGGAACTGGTCTGCAAATTGTGGGCGGGGCTCTAGTACAGACCCTATCCCTGAGACAATTGGGCGTCCTGTGGGTGGTGTTCTGTTTTTTGTTTTTTTTGGAAGCGAATAGAAATATGGTATTCTTGGTGTTTTCGTCTTAAGGAAGTCCGCTTCATCCTTTGAGATCCATGAATTGACTTCGGCTTCATCGACCATTAATTCTATGGTGCGTTGTAGTCTCTTGGTTGGATCCGTGGGTATCTTTTTGTAGAACCTCTCATCTGAGAGGAGATCAAGGCATTGTTTTTTAATAGCCTTCTTTGCTGAGTAAGACGATCCCTCCCCCTTTGTCTACTGGTTTGATGATGAGGTCGGTACTCTATCGGAGGTCATCAAGTGCTTTTTGTTCTTGCTTCGTAAGGTTAATGAAGGGTTTTTTGTTCGTGTCTTTGATATTCTCTACTTCCTGTTCGAATGCCTGAATTTCGACGGGTACCAATAGATTTGGAAGGCAAAAGGACGATTTTGGTCTGAGGTTGGGATCGCTTTCCAGGGCTTGGTCATCCTTATTCATGAAGAAGGCCTTCAATGTTATCTTTCTGCAAAATTCAGCCATCTCGCATTGCAGTTTAAAGGTATCTAGTTTAGGTGTCGGTACGAAGCCCAGTCCTTTGTTGAGCACTCGCTCCTGATCTTCAGTTAGAGTAACGTCAGTTAAGTTGACTATTAACGAATCGCTGAGCTGGGTCCGGGTCGCTTCTGGGACATGCTGCGTGTTAGCACTTGTCTTTTCTGTTCATTCCAAGTGACTCTTTTTTGTTTCCCTCTCTGGGTATTCAGGCCTCACCCTAAAAACGGCAGTTGTTGCATGTTGTTTTTTTCCACGATGTGTCCCGTTGTTTGTGGTCCTTGGAAGTAGGGGTTCATCCACCCATGAAAGTTTGGTATGTATGGTTGGTACATTGGTGGAGGCTGGCCAATAAATTGCAGTGTATGTCAGATATTTGGTCTTCGACGTTGGTTCCTTCTGTATTGGCCCCTTCCTCTTCGGGGGTTTGGTGTTTCATCGCCGCTCCAATTAGAATTGTTGCTGGAGGTGTCTCCTGATGAATCATCGTCTGCCGGTTAATCTGGTACAGTATAGTCGTCCCGTATATAAGGATGGATTTTCTCCATCGATAATCGTTTAAGATCTTTTCCTAACTTTTGGTTTTTGTTCTGAGTGATGTAGTCTCTGGTATCATTCATTTCACCTGCGACCTTAAATACTTAGGGATGACTTGCCGCAAAATAAAACAATTCCATATGGATGGTCTTTCTGAAATCATTTTGATTAAATTCACCAAGGGTTTCTATGTATTTTTCAAACATGCATAATTGGCTACTGGCGAGGATTTTTTATTAGCAATGAACATGAGGCACGACCGCCACAGGAAGTCTATCTACTCTCTTTATCTTGTCAAACAGTAGATACAGCTGACTCATCACAGGCCCGCATTCCCTGGGGCACCGTGCATAGAGCCAGCACAAGTAAGGACTGAACTCCTATCGGTGAGAGACGCCACGAGAATCATGCTCGCATCACCTTTGAAAGTAAGGTAAACTAACTTCACTCAGAGCGGGTCCAAGAGCCGGCACTTCGAGGGAGCCCCCATTTTGGGAATACCGAGGTATTTATAAGTAATAAAGAGTGACCGCAGCAATAGTTAATAACATGTACTCAGTAGCGGTAAAGATAAACACGTAACCCTCGCCCTTTTGTCTGTTTATTTGAGGCACCATGCTTATAACTACGCGCTCACTTTCCTGCTCACAGCCCCTCTTTGTAAACACGCGCACAGCCCCGATCACTGCGAGCGGCCTAACGGGCTGGAAAGTCACTAATGAATTCCTTCCAAAACCATCAAGCGGCCCTTCTATCAGTGTATTTGAAGCGCCATGCCTACAACAACACGCTCACTTTTCCGCTCTACTTAAACCACAGCTCCTCAACCAAAACATGCACGCAGCCCTGATTACTACTAATGGCACAAGGAGCTAGAAAGTTTTTTGAAAAACCACCAAGCAGCTTGAAGCGGCGCGCAGGCTATAGTGAATTCATCCGGCCCACAGTATTAAAAACGTATACCTGTATTTACAACCATTCCCCCCCTTTTTTGATTTTTTGTACTGACATATGGAAGCCGAATGGACCATAGCTTCTCCTTCCCTCCATCTTGATTAAATCGTAACTTACAAGTTCACCACACCCTATCACCTCCAAAGCAATGGTTGTGTGGAGCAATTCAACAAGACTTTGAAGGGCATGATTATGGGTCTACCTGAACCCATGAAGTATATGTGGGGCATCCTTTTGTCATGCCTTCTCTTTGTCAACAGGGAGGTACCACAGGAAGGAGTAGGGTTCAGTCCCTTTGTTCTCCTCTATGGCCACCCTGTTCTGGGATCGCCAAGCCTCGTCAAGGAGGGATGAGAGTAAGCTCCCAGCAAACCTCCTCAGGATGTGGTCAGCTACATGCTGGCCCTATGCAACCAGATGCGTCAATTCTGGAAGAAGATAAAACGCAACCTCGAGGCCAGCCAAGAGGCAATGTAGCTCTGGTACGACCAGAAGGCCACTCTAGTGGAGTTACAGCCGGACCAGAAGGTAAAGGTTATGGAGTCAGTAGTCAGAGTCCAGAGCTACCCAAGACTGCTGGACTAGTCCGTATGAGGTAAAGGAGGAGAAGGAAAAGTCCACCTACTTGGTGGATCTCCTGACATCCTAGGAACCCCCCAAGGGTGTGCTGGAGCGGGTTATGCAAAATTTGGTATACCCACCCCATTTTGCATGTCGTTTTATTAATTAGATTAATTAATTAATTATAATCGTACTAATGGTTTGGAGTGACGTGGAAAAGACTAATCAACCTTATTAATGACCAAAATACACATGGGATTTGCATCTGCATGGCCTAATTAATTACGTGAACTAAAGTCCGTACGCATACTAATGATAGATAAATAGAAAGTTGCATGTTATATGTTGCTTTAGTGATGTAATTGTGGTTCGTGCTTTATTCTGTAAGTATAACCCACAATGAGTGTTGCTTTTGCTAGATAATTACACACACATATGGGTATTAGCGAGGGAATAACATTTAATTAGTCATTTCTATGTATTAATTACGTTTTTGTGTCTCTTTGCTTAAGTTGTCCATTATGGCCTGCCTAAAGATGGCTGACTTTGGTGCCTAACCCGACTGCCAACGCTGAACAAGGCTTGGGTGAAGTGCGTCTGCGCTAAGATGAGCAACAATGGCCCCGTCCTGACCCCAGGCAAGATGTACTTATCAAGGTCACTGGGAATGGTGCCAATGCTACAGACAAAAGACTTCATAAAAGAACCGGAACCAGTAAGTATGCTGACATCATGGACTAAACCTTATGGGAACGGAGAGGTTGACCCCTGATCAGCCAATCAGAACAATTTGAAACTAAATTTTGTTACATTTTGTTATTGAAATTATTATATAAACCCATAGAATAGAGAGGTCGGAATCGCGCGCAAATGTGGAATATAGGGCCTAATGAGTACTAGAAGGGTTTGTAGGTGTGTTGCTCATTAGGGTAAAGTGGTATCTTCCTCCCTCATTATCCAGCGCTTGGAAGGATAGAATCCCCTCCCACACGGACTAATGGTAAGTGTGCGTTGGTGTTATGGGCCCCACCTGCGAATGTATAGATAGTGTATGTGTGTGTGTGATACTTTGGTCCGTGGCAGTAGGGAGGGAATTTGCACTCTGCGCTGGATCAGTGCTCCACGTTAACAGATGAAGTAGATCCTGGATCTGCTCCCCGCTTTCTGCCCAGCAGGTCTCCTGAACTCTGACTGCTGGCTAATTGTACTTGCTCAGTGGGGCTCGTCTCCTTTGCTGTGCATGCGTTGCTGCCCGCATTTTGCTCACTCTACTCTCTACATTATCGGAATGTTCTGCCTGTAAGTGTGCTACCTTAGCCCCATTGTTTATTTAGCCGCATTGCTCAGTTAGCCTTATTTGTTACTTAGCCTATTGCATTTTTGCTTCACTGTTTTGTAGGCTTATTGTCTATGCAGCCTTGCTGTCACTACTTTTTTGTGCTGCCTCGCTACACCCTCCTTTCCCGCTGCACCCACTTCCTGCCACCCAGCACCCCTCCACTCAGGACCTAGTTAATGGAGGCCGTGGCTGTGCAGCAGACATGTTGAAGACATGCCAAAGGCAAGCACTTCTGTGTCTGAGCCACACCCAGCACCAGGAACCCAGGCCCTCCTACCACCCACAAATACTCTGCCACAGAGCTCCTGTATTGGGCCCCAGATGCCACTCTAACAGCTTCTGCCTTGCATCTCCTTGATCAACAGTTGGACCTTTCACTCCCCGACTCTGCCACTTCACTTGCAACCCTGGACCTCCTGTCAACGTGGAAACCCTCACCACACCCACGTCACCAAGCATGAATGCCCTGAACTAATCCACTGCCTCCTGCTCGATATCCGATCACTCTGCAAACACACCATCAAAATCTGGGACATCATCACCACCCTCTCCCTCAATGTTATCTTCATCACAAAGAACTGGCTCAACCCATCATCCACCCCCAACATCGCAACACCCAATGGCTTTCAAATGATACACCGCAACCACACCAACAAACACTGAGGAGGCATCAGCATCATCCACAAAGAAACCATACTCTACACCACCACCTTAGACAACACCACACTGATCCTGGAACACCTCAACTTCTAGCTCCAAACCGACGGCAGAGCTACAATCAGAGGTACCCTCACCTAAAGACCCCCAGGACCACGCCACGGCTTCTGCAACACCATCTCCGACTTAATTGCCCCACTCCCCATCGACTCCAAGCTCTACATATTCCTCTGGGACCTCAACTTCCACCTTGATGAACCAAATGACACAAACACCGCCAAACTCCTGGTAAGCATGAGCAACATCGGCCTCACCCATCTGGTCATCAATCCCACACACAGCACAGGACACACGCTCAACCCGATCTTCACTGCCAGTGACAGAGTGAAGTACAGTCACGTCACCGAACGGACGTGGGTCGACCACTTCACCATCTCAGAATACACAGGAACCACCACCAAACCTCCCAGCTTCTCCCAACGCAGGTGGAACAAAGTGTCAGATACCCAATGGACAGACACCCTTAACATCCCCCATCCTAACCCATTAACCAACCTTGAACACGCCCTCAAGAATTTCTCCACCTGGATCGCCAACTGCGCCAACAGAGTCACCCCATCAAGCCCGCCAAGACCAGCAGATCTACCAAACAGGCCTGCTGGTATACACCAGAACTCAGAAGAATAAAACGCAACTGCAAACAGATAGAAAGAAGATGGCGTACCAGCAAAGATCACACAGACCGAGCCACCTTCAAGTCAGCCCTGAACAAATGCTATGAATGCCTAAAAAACATGAAAAGAGTCACCCCAGCAGACCGCATCGAAGCCAGCTCCAACCACAGCAAGGAACTCCAGCATTTTCAGAGAGTTTGCCTGGCCGGCAGCCACAAAGATCGCTATCTCCCTGTCCCAGGAACTATGTACCATCCTGGCAGACAACTTCCACAACAAGATAAGCACCATCTGCAGAAACTTCGATCCCCCAACCCACTGACCTTTATAAATTCCTCACAGCAAGAGACGCCAACCACAACCATGCGTTCACCACATGACAACAACTCAAAGCACAGAGCACCACAGCTATCATGAAATTCATCCACTCAGGAGCACCCACGCACCCTTGCCCCCTCCATTTCTTTAATCTCGGAAACAAGGAAATTAGTAGCGAACTCACCTCCAATATCAACGTGACCATCACCACAGCTGCTTTCTCTGATGGATGGAAACATGCGGAGGTCAGATCCCTCATCAAGAAACCCTCCGCCGACTCCAGCGAACTCAAGGAATACTGCCTCATCTCTCTGCTCCCCTTCCCCGTCAAAGACCTCGAGAAGGCCATCGACCACCAACTCACCGAACAGGGTTCCGCACCAACCACAGCACAGAGACTGCCCTGATCACTGACATCAGAACCCTTCTCAACATGGGAGAAACAGTGGCCCTGATCCTCCTCGACTTCTGAACTGCGGTCAACACCGTATCCTACCACACCCTCATCAAGAGACTCCACCACTTTAGTCTAGATGGTGATGTCCTCAAAAGGATTGCATCCTTCCTCAAAGGATGAACCCAGAGAATCCGCCTACCATCCTTCAGCACTGAACCCAAGCGCATCACCGGCGGCGTACCTCAAGCTTCATCCCGCATCCCCATCCTGTTCAGTACATACACAATGCCCCTGGCCAACATCCTCAGAATCCAAGGCATCAGACGACACCCACTCATCCTCTCACTCTCAGAAGACTCCTCCAAAACCACAACTAACTTCCACAACTGCATGATGAGTGTTGCGAACTGGATGAAGACTAACTTCATGGAGCTAAACACAGACAAGACAGAGTTGTTGATTTTTGGGAACACCACCTTCCCATCGAACGACACCTGGTGGCCCACAGAACTCGTACCCACACCAACAGACCACGCACGCTACCTCTGCATCATCCTAGACAGCAAACTTATCATGAAACACCAGATCAATGCGGTCTCCTCCACCTGCTTCCAAACCCTCTGCATGCTTTGAAAGAGCTTCAAATGGCCCCCCGTCAACAGCAGGTCCCGTCACATAAGCCCTAGTCACCAGCTGACTGGACTACAGAAAAACACTCTACACAGGAATCACCACCCAACTCCTGAAGAGACTTCAGACGATATTGAGTTGAACTCCGCTGCTAAACTCATCCTCGACCTCCCTAAATGTAGCCACATCACCATTCAACCTCAGGAAGCTCGACTGGGTCTCAATCCAAGAAAGATGCAAGTTCAAGATGCCGATGCACCTGCACGGCCCTCCACAACCAAGAACCATCATACAGAAATCACCCCCTGAATGTTCACCAACCCTCCAGACACCTGCACCCTGCTTCCCTCATCCTCACATACACTCTCCGCATCCACCAAAGCTATAGTAGAGGATGCTTATCCTCCTACCACACTGCCAAGTACTGGAACAATCTTCCCTCCACCTTCGAGCATCATCCTCACTACTGGAATTCTGAATGGGAATTAAGATCTAGCTCTTCAACTGATCGCAGCAAGACTGATCCCATTAAAAACCTAGTGCCTGCATATCGTCGTGGGTGATTAGCTGCGCTCTACAAATCCTGTTAGATTGATTGAGATTAGAGCCTCACTTTGAAAGGTCTGAAGTGAGCATGATCCTCGTGACAGATGAGGGAGTGGAAGAGGAGAGTGGACCGCTCCCTGATCTCCTCTCTGTACAGGAACACAATGGATCAGTGGAAGGTGTCAACCTCTCTTCTTCCCTGACCCTAGAGCAGAAGGGTGACTGTTATTAGGTACTTGGACAGTTTCCCTCTCTGTTCTCTCTCTCCCCTTGATTCACACACCTGTGTGTCCATGACATTGACTCTTGAGACAGTCCCCCTGTAAAAAACAAAATATTCAGGTTGTCAGATAAGGTGAAATCCAGTATCAAGGAGGAGGTATCCAAGATGCTGGTATTAGGGGTAATTGAGCCCTCCAGCAGCCCCTGGTCTAGCACTGTGGCACTGGTACCAAAGGCTGCCAGACCGGGCACCACTGCAGAACTCAGGTTCTGTTTGGACTACTGGTGACTCAATTCCATCACCAAGACAGATGCACGCCCCATCCCCAGAGCTGATGAGCTCATCAACAGGATGAGCACTGCCAAATTCCTCAGGACTTTTTTATTTTGACATCAGGGTACTGGCAGATTGCTCTGACTGAGGGGGCTAAAGAAAGGTCATCATTCTCAACCCCAGGGGGCCACTTCCAGTTTTGGGTGATGCCCTTTAATTTGAAGAATGCCCCTGCCATCTTCCAGAGGTTGGTTAACAGGGTCCTGGCTGGAAAGGAGGCCTATTGTGCAAGCTACTTAGATGAGATTGCTGTCTACAGTTCCAACTAGGAGGAAAACCTGCCACACCTCCCTAAGGTGCTTCAAGCCTTGCAACAGGCAGGCCTGAGCATCAAGGCCAGTAAGTGCCTGAATGGGCAGGGTTCTGTCATGTACCTGGGTCACCTGGTGAGTGGGGGTAAGGTAAAGCCCCCCCCCCAACCAAGATTGAGACTATCATGGCCTGGACGCCTGTTAAAACACAGACAGAGGTGAGGGCCTTCCTGGGCCTCACATGGTACTATAGGAGATTTGTTAAGAGATAAGGCACCATTGTGGCCCACTTAGCAGAGCTTACTTCAAAGAAGCAGCCCAAATTGGTGATGTGGACAGAGGCATGCTTGAAAGCTTTTGACACCCTAAAGGAAGCTATGTGTACAGCGGTGCAGAGCAGGAATATCGACGGAGAAATATCGAGAGACATAAATATCGCCGTAAAAATATTGTGGGGAAGAAATATCGACAACAAAAATATCGTTGACAAGAATATTGACTGACAGGAACGTAATATTGATTACAAAAATATCGACGTCTAAAATATCGTTTACAAAAATATAGTTGACAAAAATATTGAATTATTAATAATGTTATGTATCTTAGTGTTTGTAATGAGAATTGTTTGTCATTTTATTATATGTTTTAAAATGTTACTAGTTATTAATTTATTTTAAGATTAATTTTGTGTTTTTAGTTCTGTAGCGGGTTGTGGGTTTATAGGGGAATAGGGTGGGAAGTAATTTAAATTATATAGATTTAAATAATTATTTATAGTAGTTAATACAAAAGAATTTAAATTGAATTTTGCGTTTTTAGTTCTGTAGCGGGTTGCGGGTTTATAGGGGAATAGGGTGGGAAGTAATTAAGTTATATAAAATGTATTGAATAATTAATATGTATAATTGTGAATTTATAGAGTTAAATGTGTTAATTGATTAATTAATGATTGTTTGATAGTTGGTTGTTAATTAATTTCAATCAATCAATTAATGATTAATTATGTTAATTGTTTAATTGATTTTAGGTGTGTGTTGTGGAGTTTATATGTGTAAATGGTGTGAAGGGTGGTAAGTAATTAATTTTTTATTAATTAATTATTACATATTTTTTAATTAATTTCTATTAATTAATTAGTAATTATTAATTGTAATAGTGTAATTAATTTTAGGTGTGTGTTGTGGATATTATAGTGTTAATTCATGTGTCATTAATCATTTTTTATTATGTTTGTTAATAATAATATATTAAAATTTAAATATTAATTATGTTAATATTGGAAATTAAATTTTATAAAAATGTTGATGTTTTTTATTTTTTGTGGGATGCACTCACTGGAATAGGAATAGTAATTTTTACCCCTCCTCTATCCAGCGCTTTCCCTACTGTTGCACTCACTGGAGTGGGAATAGTAATTTTTACCCCTCCGCTATCCAGCGCTTTCCCTACTGTTGCACTCACTGGAGTGGGAATAGTCATTTTTACCCCTCCGCTATCCAGCGCTTTCCCTACTGTTGCACTCACTGGAGTGGGGATAGTCATTTTTACCCCCTCGCTATCCAACGTTTTCACTATTGTGTTTATTTTGTTATTAAATGTATGTTTTATTCTTTTTTTTGATAGTTTAATGTGTTAATTAAATATAGAATATTTTATTTTATTTTAAATTATTTATATATGTGTATATTTTATTTTTACATAATTTAAAAAGTTTATAAATTAAATAAAGCTAATAGTTAATAAAATGTATTTAGGTATATATATGTATATGTACACATTCTTTTGTGTTTATATTTATTAAATTAAGTGTATTTGTTATAATTAGTTAAAATATATTACATTTAATTTATTTTGTTAATAATATTAATATTATTTCATTTTATTTAAGTTATGTATTATGTATATTTTTTACTTCTATATTCTTTACATCTATATTTTTGTGTCGATATTATTGTACCTACCAGTTTAAGTATAGGGAGTCGATATTTTTGTTATCGATATTTTTACATCAATATTTCTTTCATCGATATTTTTAACATCGATATTTTAACATGGATCTGTGTACAGCACCTGTACTTAAAGTTGCTGACTATTTCAAGGAATTCATCATGCAGATGGACGCTTCAGAACATGGCATAGGGGCGCTCTTAGCACACTTGAAAGAAGAGAGCCTAGACTAACCGGTAGCCTTCACAGAAACAGGTGTGGAGTGTGATGGAAAGAGAAACCTTAGCTGTAGTCTGGGCACTGATGAAGCTGAGACCATACCTGTTTGGGATTCACATCCAGGTTCAGAAAGATCACAAGCTCCCTAAGATGGCTCATGCAGATGAGGGGTGAGTATTCCAAACTGTTGAGGTGGTCATCTTCCTACAAGGAATTAACTTTATGGTGGAGCCCCACCCGGGCTCAGACAACGCCAATGCTGATGGTCTCTTCAGGTTCTTCTGCCGTAGTGAAGAGAACTCCCAAGTAGTTGGGTAGCTCTCCCCACTTTCAGCTGGAGGGGAACCCATGTTAGACCTGACAGCCTTAGGGTGGTTTTCCCCCAACTATTTGCATACCTTCTCCACTTTTCTGGTGCCGTTTTTGCAGGCTTTAGGACTCTGTGCACTTTACAATTGCAAAACAGTGCTAATGTGCTTGTGCTCTCTCCCCTTAACATTGTAATATTGGATTGTCCCCAGTTGGCACAATAATTTACTTAGAAGCCCATGTGCTCAGGGCCTGTAAACTTAATGCTACTTGAGGGCCTAGAGCACTGAATGAGCCACCCACTTAAGTAGCCCTTTAACCATGTCTCAGGCATGCCATTGCAGATCATGTGTGTGCAGTTTTACACTGCTACTTCGACCTGGCAAAACAACCCTTCTGCCAGGCCCAAACCTTCCCTTTTTATACATACAAGTCACCCCTAAGTTAGGCCCGGTACAACCCCCCACAGGGAGGTGTAAAATGTATTTAAAAGGCAGGACATGTGCTTTTAAGGTTTACATGTCCTGGTAGTTCACTACAGCAAGGCATATCCCTCCCATAGGATAACATTGGGATTACCTTATCACATCTTATAAGTGCAATTCGCTATCTGGAAGAGAAACTTTTCAAGTTTAGTGTCTCTGAAATCACAATTGAAAATCACAACATAAGGTGAAGTAGGATTTTAAATTGGAATTCTGAAAATGGGGTTTGTGGGGAAGCGTGGCCAGCCGGCTACCAAGATGGCCGCACTAGAGTAGAGCTCTGAGGATCGGACTGGACCAAACTGCCTGGCCTCCAATGTAGTTATTGCATGTATGTAAGAAAGGTGGATATGCATTGCTAGCAGGGGCTGCGGGGAGATGCAAGGCGCACTGTGGTTTTGACGCACTCAATATATGAAAGAGCAGCCTAGAGACCCCTGTGTGCAGCCATTTTGGGAAGGAGCGTGGTAAAGGTGATTGAACGATCAGGTCGCAGGAAGGGGAGAAAGACTAAAGAGACAGCTTCCACTTTTCTGGAGCAGACGAGGCACACCTTGAGTGAGGTAAAGACTAAAGAACTACAACCCACTATAAGTCCCAAACAGTGAGCACCGCAATAATTAAAATTGCGGGCGCTGAGGTGTTGTGTAACATTGTCGAGTCCTGGCAAAATGTCTACACAAAGGGGCCAAAATCAACGCACCAAAGATAAATATGCGCATCCCAAAGCAGAAGTTGTGGTAGACAAGAGTGAAACGCATGGCACAAAGCAGCAAGAAGAAGACGGCTCCCCGACCCGGCAAGATATTATGGAGGCCATACAGGGAGTACGTTTGACACTGGAGCATAAAATAGATACGGTTACGGCCGAAGTAACACTAATTAATGCAGTCCTGCGAAATCTGGGGGATCGAGTGAAAGCTACCGAAGACTCAGTCACCACACATCAAAAATCTACAAAAACATTGGAAGTAAATGTTTAAAAGCTCCAGATAACGGCAGCGCAACTGGAGGCAAAGCTCGAAGACTATGAAGGGCGTGCACGAAAAAATAATGTGCGAATATTGGGAGTGCCAGAGAGGGCGGAGGGCCAGTCCATGGACTTGTTTGTGGAAGACCTGGTGTAGAATCATTTACAACCCTGTGAGCTCTCCGAGTACTTCTCAGTTGAACGTGCCCACCGGGGCCAGGAGGTCCACCGAAACCAGGCAAGGATCTTTATCTATAGGGACAGGGACATAATTTTGCAGACTGCCCGCACAGTTCCCCAATAAAGTTTGAAAATTCTACATTAACCTTTTTCCCGCACATTACGGTGAAGGTGCAGAGGATGCGACGATCCTTTCTGGAGGTAAAGCGTGTGCTCCGGGATAAAGACATAAAATATGCAATGCTCTTTCCCGCCAGGCTGTGAGTGATGGCGGAGGGGGAAGTCGTTTTTTTTGTTACCCCAGATAAGGCCTGGGAGTGGTTGGAGGGGTGGAGGACTCCTGGCACCCAAAGTCCTAACTCTCAGAGGCACACACAGGGACAAGAGAGTCGTCAAGACAATCGTGGGCACAATGAATGATTGGAAAAAGACGTGAGTCAGAATGGTAAAACTAAGCAGCGACTCTCGGGACAATCATTGAAGGGAGGCTTGTCCAAAAGGACACTGATGGCTTCTCCCGATTTATAATGCAAATTATGGAGACTGTTACGTATATCAATATGTTGCGGTGGGATTAAGTAGAGAGATGCTAGACAAGTCAGTTCAAAGTCAGCAATATAGGACGGATCACCTGGAACCTGTTACCGGATATATTTGGTTCAAAATGCCTTACTGTAAAAGGTATCAAAAGTTCTTAAATGTCATAGGTTTGAGGGGGATAATGAGGATTGGCTAGGAGCCGACCGAGCTGTGTCCCCCTACGCTGTGTTCAATGGGTAAGGGTATACAGGCACTCTGCACAGTTGAGAGGTGGGCAGTTTTAAGACCATGCTGCAGGGAGGGGGTTTAGGGTGGGTAGTTACATAAGGGTAAGTTACAGAGTTGTTGAATGTTCACAGTGGAATATGAAAGAAAAAGTTTGTAGTGCATGTGCTGTACAGGAATTATGGATTGGACGAATAATATCACAAAAGGTCAGATGGTCAGTCGTGGCGACTAGACACCCTGAGGCGTGGTGAGACCCAAAGAGATATTCACAATCTCCTGTACCCGCAGAGGGCACCCTCAGAAACGGTTAGATGCATATTGATTCGACGTTAGCACTGCCACCCTGCAATTTTAAGATACTTTCAGGAATGTAAATGGGTTGGGGGATCGCTTTAAATGAGGGGTGGTATTACAATACTTGAAGCGACAAGCACCCGACGTAGTATTGGTGCAAGAGACCCACATACAGTGGACCTCTTACTGTGCGATAAATAGATGGGGGTATAAGATGGTTGCTGATGCAGGATATACCAGAGGATCAAGAGAGGTAGGAATTCTCCTGCATAAATCATTCCCCTTTAAAATACAAACCGTTAAACATGATCGCTTGGGTAGGTTTGTGACCTTGTCTGGAAGGGCAGATTTGTGAATATTACCTCTCTCTATGTACCACCTAGATTGTACTCCTCCGCTATGGCCGATTTGGGGTCTCATATAATCAATCTGCTCAATCTGCTAGAGGGAGATCTATTAATAGGAGGGGACTGTAATGCAGCAATTAATAGAGATTTGGATAGAAACCCAACCAAGCCAAGGGAAGCCTCAGGGAAAATGCTAGAAGAATTTTTGAGAGCAATGGGTCTAATAGATGTCTGGAGAGCCCATAATCCCACAACTCTTCAATATACTTTCCGCTCTGGGGCACATGGAAGTCTATCCTGCATAGATTATATGTTTGGAAGAGCTGAGCAGCTCCCACTGTTCACTGAAGTAGGGCATCTCCCAAGGGGTATCTCTGAGCACTCCCCAATGATCGCGCGGTATGGGGGCATACCTTCCTTCCAAAAATATGGGATGGTACTTAATCCTTGGTATCTTAAGGTACCAAGTATAAGGATGGCTTGATTGAGGCAACCACTGACTATTTCCAAGAAAATGAAGTGTCAGTAGACTCAGCCCAAACGATGTGGGAGGTGTACAAGACAGTAATTAGGGGACAAGGAATTTCTACAATAGCCGATCATAAAAAAAAAACAGAAGCAGCTGCTTGAAGTAGAGAAAGAAATCAGCACACTAGAACACAAGCTAATATTGCTAGATTCCCCAGACACCAAACATAGATAACAGATCAAGCAGAGAGAATATAAGGACACTGATGAAGAGGCGGCTAAAGCGCAATATCGAGCGACCCAACATTGAATATATGAGGTGGGGGATAAGGCGGGTAAACTACTGCCATGGTTGGATAAGAGGTAAAAGGCCACTAGATGGGTGTTCGAGATAAGACATGCGAAGGGACCCTGCTTAAAGATAGTCAAGAAATAGCATAAGCCTTTGCAGAGTATTTAAAACAGATCTATACACCAACAGGGGCATCAACTCAAATTGGTGCACAAGAATTGTTGGTTACCCTTGGTCGTCCCTCCTTGGAGAGTACAGATAGAGAAGGTTTAAAGTCTGATTTGATCGAACAAGAAGTGATACAAGTAATTGGGGCGCTGCAGGCCGGGAAAGCAATGGGCCCGAGTGTACGAAGAGAGTGTAACAAGAGGTATTCTGCCAGAGAGACCGAGATTGGCCAATATTGTAGTAATACACAAAAGTGGGAAACCCCCCCAAAATTTGGCTCCTATCGACCCATATTCCTGTCAAACCCGGAGGTTAAAATTCCAGCCAAAATTTTGGCCACTCGTTTGTCCCCTCTACTACACAAACTGGCCCACCCTGAGCAATCCGGCTTTATGCCGGGCAGAAATACTGCACTTAATTTGCGGCACCTCAATGGAGTTCTGGGTAGGGCAGAAACTATTAGAGAAGAGGCAGTGATAATGTCGCTAGATGCCAAAATGGCGTTTGATATGATTAAATGGCCCTTTCTGTTTGCGGCCCTTGTAAGATTTCGGATTTGGGAAATGTTTTTGTTGTGGATACAGCTTCTCTATGCAGGGCCCCTAGCACAAGTTACAGTGAATGGAGGAAGATCATAGGTCTTTAAATTGCAGAGAGGGACGCGACAGAGCTGCCCACTCTCTCCACTAATATTTGCACTGGTTTTAGAATCTTTGGCAGTCTGGATCAGAGGCGATCCACTCATCAGGGGACTCAAATGGACGGAGGAATGGGAAGACAAGGTTTCCCTATATGCCGATGATATTTTGCATTATTTAGCCAAACCAAATTCCTCAATACATAGAGTACTACACATATTCACCCTTTTAAAAAAATACTCAGGGTATACCATTAATTGGGCAAGTCACCTGTATATGTTCTTTGTGGGACGGACGTTAACCTCCCCAGGGGCTGTGCTGCCAAAATAGTCACAAAGGGGTTTTGATACTTGGGGATTTATGTCACCACAAGCCCATCAGTTTTCTATGATAAAAACTTGGCTCCCCCACTACGTCGACTACGAGAAGATGTGCAGCACTGGAAGACCCTGCCCCTCACGCTACTTGTCAAAGCCTCCGTGTAAAAAATTATGACACTCCCCGGTTTGTTTACATCTTGCAGAATACCCCATATCTTGTACCAGCAATATATTTTCAAGTAATAGAATCAGAGATATGCACACTTCTCTGGAATAATAGTATCCCTCGTATAGCTCTGACTACACTCATGAAAAGCTGGTATGATGGAGGTGTAGCCCTCCCAGCAATCCAATATTGTTATTGGGCATCACAGTTGATTGTGACAAACCATTGGGTACACTGGCCACAAACAGATCCAGCCTACAAGATGGACAGATATAACATGTCCCCTGGGAATTTTTTAACAGCAATTTATGAGGGGAGGAAGAATGCTCCAAGACACCCGCCAACCTCAACCACAGTCACTCTGTGGCACAAGGCCTCGGCTACGCTGGTAACACGATAACAAAGGCCACTCCACTTTTGGAGTCGGAGCATCTGGGGCTATTAGCAGAGTACCCGGGATTCAATAAATGGGATTTGATTGGGCGTTCTAGGGTTGGAGATTTGTGGGCAAGAGGGAGATTGTCCCCTTCAGCGGCCTCCAAAGCTAGATGAAGGGGAAACTTTTCAATACCTTCAGGTGCACAGGGTGTAACAAAAAACAGTCCCCAAAGGTACTGAACTTCTGGCCTCCTCACCTTTAGAGGATAGACTCTTGGACGACTCTATAACGAGGAAGGCGATATCATTGACATATAGGAAGATATTGAATAACTCACCTGAAAAGTAAGGGAAATTGCGCACAAAATGGATGGAGGATGTAGGGGACATGAGTGATGAAATGTGGCAAGAGGCATTGGCATCCCCTCGGGAGGTGGCGAAACGCTCACAACTAAAGATTTTACATAGAGCATATTTCACCAGTATGGCACTAGTCAAAATATGTACATTAAACTCACCATTGTGCCCCAGGGGATGTGGTCAGGCGGGAACGTTTATACACCAATGGTGGGAATGTACAGTTAGTAAGATATATTGGGAGAAAATAGCATCGAGAATGCTAACATTGTGAGGGATATGGGATGCAACAGACCTCACGACAAAATAAATAACCTGTGTTTCCCTGTAGTGTATGGTGGCTAAGCGCTACATTGCTAGGACATGGAGGGGAATATCCGGACCTAGATTCTGAGATTGGGAGGCAGACATGGATTGGTGTATGCAGGCGGAAAGAGTAGTTTATGAAGGAAGATGATGCCCACAAAATGGTCCAAGATTTGGGGGGAATGGAACAAAAGTAGAGAGATGATATGTATGTAGAATGACGACCCTTCCATACAAAGGGAGTAATGGTAAAGGAGGATACTTGTAAGACAGCAGAGAAAAACAGTGATGCTACCATTAATAACTGTCTTATGTAATGATATGTTCGAAACTGTAAACATGCACTGTACTATATTGATGTCAAATGCTTATGTTCTGCAATTACTTTTCAATAAGAAGATAAAAAAAAAAAAAGAAAATGTGATTGTGATTCCCCCTAGATAGCCACACACACTGGGAGCTTAGGTGTGACTTGATGGGCCATCCTGAGAGGATGAGAGGGAGGAGCTGGACCCAGCCTCACTTATGCTTAAATAGGCTGTGTCTTTCTCCACTATAAAGACTTGCATACCCCCCTTGTAGTGAGTCTGAATTTAGGGCAGGACCTCTGTGCACTTCAAAAGCCTGTCTTTGAAGTCTCCCCCACTTCAAAGGCTCAACTGGGTATACATTCTGGACCTGTGGCGACTGTGTCAGGAAGAACGATTTGGACCCAGACTGACTCCAAGGGCTAGGTGGCTGGCCTCCTGATCTGAAGTCTCAGGGACATAAAAGACTTCCAACAACCCAGCACCTGGACCTGGACTCACCCATCTGTGTGACTGTCCTGCCAAGTGGTGCTACCCCAGTCCTGGGACCATGGAAGTGGAGCTAAGGTGTTAGCTCTGTTGCATGAGCAGAAATGATGCATCACAGCTGTTGCTAAGGCAGAACAGGCGCATCGCCTATGGAACCGGCGCATCCTCTGCTGCATGAGCAGAACTGCTGCATCGCCACCGCTGCATAGACAGAACCGGCGCAACACCTTCGGAACTGACACTGCTGCACTTTTCTCAGCGCAATGTCGCCACATCCCCATTGACAACGACGCAGCTGGAACTTGCACCCAAACTCCGCCACATTTCGACACAGATGCAACGCCATCGCTGCATGGCGAATATCGATGCATTCCTCTGCTGCGTGGGGAAAGTCAATGTATCAGCTCTACTACGTGGGTCAAAATCGACACAATGCTCCGCAACCAAGGTACTTTGGTTCAGAGGGCCCAACTGGGTCCCTGTAGCTGGCCCGTGCTCCATCTTGGTCTGCCTGAACTTTTGACTTTGTTCCTTGTCCGGCGCAACCAGATAACCTGTTTTAGCACTTTGGGCTTCTTAGCGCTAGTTTTACTTAAAACCTTTAAAAATTATTATCTCCAGTTCTACTTCTGGGATTTTTGTCTTTTTGGTCTGGTTTTATTTCTTAAAATCAGAGTTATCTTTCTAAACTGGTGGGGATTCATTTGTGTGAAGTTTTTGTTACTTGAATACGAAATGCCTTTAAACATGAGATAAGAGGTGTTTGGCAAAAAAGGCAAAGTTTGTTTAATTAAATGTTGTGGCCAGGAGAACAGTTACAGGCACAGGGTCCGAGGACTGTCTCAGTTTGCAATTGGTATTACGTTCTTCTTTTATAAATGTCATTGTGGATGATAACAGGTTTCCAGCAATCCATATATGGTGAGGAATGCTGCTTGCTGCGTTTAGAGTCATAAACATAAA
The DNA here is from genome assembly GCF_964204655.1 of Triturus cristatus. Lineage (NCBI taxonomy): Eukaryota > Metazoa > Chordata > Amphibia > Caudata > Salamandridae > Triturus > Triturus cristatus. Next base: position 1,204,235,755 of record NC_140584.1, read on the forward strand.
GTCTAATGGTTAATACAGGTGGGTCTCAACTTTGTGTGGACATGTCCAGATGACTGGAATGGGAAGCACGTGACCATTGAGTGTGCTGTGTTCTGATTGCTTATTTGTTCTTAACTCATGTGGCATCTGACATTATGGTGTTTTAAGAGTGTACATACCCTCTCCGTTCATTTGTGCTTTATTGGGGTCAATCTCCCTTGACCAATGTAATGTTGCTGCGCCTATCTTTGGGATCGATCCAGGGTTTCCTGTTCATGCGTTTGTCTGCCATCTATGTGCCATCCCACCTGTGACCTATCAATCAGTAATCCTGGGCCTGGGTCTCAGAGCTTGCCTGACTATGTATTTGCTAGTCGGGGTTGATGTGGAGTACACAACGGGTGATTTTGTTATTAGGGACGTGATTTTGTTTTCATAAATGAATGTATCGTTTTCCATATTAACACTCCCCCCAGTTGATTCTTCAACTACACTATCTAGCTCATGTATTTGTACTTTTACTTTATTAGACTCCTGCTGTTCCCTCTGCTCTCTTTTGACTTGCATTCTACCTAATTTGAGAGCTGAATGTATCGTTTTCCATATTAACATTTTCACTGTTTTCCTGTTTGAAGTGTTGCATAAATACTTTACACACTGCCTCCAAGGTAAGCCTGATTGCTCTGTGGCAAGCTACCATAGGGTGAACAAAGGTTAATTTAGGGTTTGCCGGCACTTACCTTGACTAGGATTGTGGTTGCTGTTTGACTAAGGTATAACACTCCAGTCAACGAACAACCCAATTTCTAACATTTACTGACTGTGGGACATTAAAGAATATTCCCACTAGCAACTCAGTCACATTTATGTAGAAGCATCCCCTCTTCACGCACACAAACATTTTAAAAAACAACAGTGATTATGTTTTTAAAAGATATTTTAACATAAAAATGTTAAAATATTTTAAAGTAAACTATATTTTATGTAAAAGTCAACTGCCCTTGGGCAGAGGATAACTAACAAAAACAGAGCATAGCCCATGGTGGTAGGTTCAACTTGAAGGTGGGATGAGCAACTTAAACATGTTGGGAACGTCATGGGACTAGTCTGTGTACAAACCAAATGGGGATAATGTTCACACACAAATATCTAAAAGTTTGCAAATAATAGTGTCCCAATCAAAGTTCAAAAGACTGAAAGTACTGTTCAAGTCCAAATGAAACAAAGTTATTCTTTTAACCCATGTGGGGTGTCGGAAATGCCTTCCTGGTTTGTGGGACAAAATTCCTGCCCATTTTCATCCTTTTCTTCAGAGACCAATTCCACCTGGACATCCTACACAGGCATAGGCTGCTGGGGCGAAAATGAAACCAACTAAAGATCTGGAGACACTAGGGTTTATTTAGAGACGTAGGAACAGAGGAGGAATGACACTGGTAAGGGAGGGTTGGGACACACAACATGTGGATATGATTGCAATCCAGGACAACAGTAGGCAGAAGAGCTATCTGTGCTGGCCATCCTGCACTTCTTGGTGTGCATTCACATCTTCCACTGCCTCTTGAAGGCCCTGAGAGACTGTCTACTGACCAGCAACTACTTGTCCATGACCTAGTGGAAAAAGCTGTGGTCATTTATGATGGAGCAGGGTTTTCCGTAAATAAACCTGCTCGGATTAAACCTCCCATTGTGTGAAAATCATTAACAAAGATTTTGAAATTAACCAAGAAAGTATTATTAACATTTAGTTTTGGAAAAGAAAATAAGAAAGGTGCAGCAAAATGACAATGGGTTTAAGTAGGCCCCAAACGACTCCTGCACGAAAGAGAGCAAAGAAGGAGCAAATTATATTTTTATGAGCAAATGTGAAATGAAAACGCGTTTATTGTTTAATTAAGCAATATTAATGACATAGAATAATAGTTTAAAATGATAGTGTTTATATTAGACTAAGGAAAAATTGAAATTAAAAACTTAAATGGAGCTTTTATTTTGATCAAATAACTAAATAAGCTTATTTCTCCTAGAGAACACTGTACGCTTTACAAAGAAGGCCTCAAAGCTGTCATTAGGGTTAACTTTGCTTTAAAATGTAGAAATGCATAAAAAATGTGTTTTATTCTTCATAGATGACTATTGTGTTCTTTCTTGTCAATGGCTGCTACGTGCTCGGAGTATCAACGGAACTTCCTACTGTCTGAGGAAATGTTTAGTTTTGTGGATAACTGTGCTAGTAAAACGTAATGAACTCTTGTTCGAATGTGCATGTGTCGAGGAAGGATAATATTTTGATTTTCTTTGCTGAATGACAATGATGACAGCGTGAATCTAAACAAAGAACTTTTGAAAGAAAAGAGCAACGGAAGTGGTGTGACTTAACACCCTATGGGGCATATTTACAAGGGCTTTATCTCTGCTTTTTTGGCTTACAAAGCCAAAAAAGCGGAGATAAAACCAGCGCCCTATTTACAAGAGGGTGCTAACATGCATAATCGCATGTTAGCACCCTTTTTCCCAACGCCTCCCTTTGCATCTCCAATGAGATGCAAAGTGGGCGTTACTGGGCGTACCCCGGATGGACTACCTTGCAAATATCGCTGATGTTTACATCGCGATATTTACAAGGCAGCCCACATGATTTTAGCAGACGTTAGATATTGGCGAAAACGGCTGATTTCGCCAAAATCTAACGTCTGCTAAAATCCTGACTTAGCCATCCCTAACATAGGGGGTGGATTATGCTGATATGACCCTGTGGGTCGTATCAGCAAGGTTATCGCCGTTTTGCAGGGAACATCGCTGGAAAACCAGTGATGTTCCCTACAAAAGGGCGATAACCTCGCTATCTCTGGAATTTTTATCGCCCTGGAGAAACGCATTGTTAATAACGCGCTACCAGGGCAGTAAATTCCAGAGATAGCCTGCGATAATATTATTATCGCTAAGCACGGCCAGCGATAATTATCGCTGGCCATTGAAAATATGCCCCTATGCTTCTAGAGCAATAAGGAGAGACTTTCCCGGATTTCGATACAAGAGTAGGGATGGACTTTTAACTTTTAGGGTGTGACCGTTAGTGTTATAATCCATGTTCTTCGGTCATGTCAGAACAAGACTTCTGTACGAGACGAGCCGTTCGTATGAGCTGTTTCTTTCAGGTTCTTTGGCTGATGCAGTCTGAAACTGACTTCTTAACTTTCTTAACTTTGCTCCTCATACCTTTGTGAGGATTGCCCCTACTTTCCCTTCTGGCTGGAGGGTTAGCTTTTCCAGCTATTAGCACGCTGTGCTATAATTTTCTTTTGTTCGAATGAAATTCTGAATTTGAATATGATCTTGTTATAATGAACTTTTGTCTCTTAGTCTATCCACTCAACACATGCTCCTTAAATGAGATGTTATTGGGAATATCTAAATTTGTGTTCTCTTGTGTGATGGTTCTAATTAGATATTGTACCTTTGTTTGACCATTTCATATGCAATACAAAGAGAAAGAGATCAAAGCAAAGTAATAGAGAAAGCTGAGTCTGTTATTATTGATTATTGTAAATAATGAGAAATATATATAAATAGTTGTACATAGTGTGGTTTGTAGAATATTCCCTTTGTTCTAGGTCCTCATGAGGGGGATATCCATTTTAGATGTTTAGTCAAATCCCTGTCTACTCTCCACTCTGTCGGAGGACCTGTTATACATATGGGCCAGAATTCAGTCTTATAAAATAGAGATTTTAAACTGATTGGCACTTGGTGTAAATATTACACACTCTGCCTTAGTTACACAAAGCTCCCTTTCCGCTGTGCCACACGCTTGCAGTTTTTGATAGCAGGATTAGGATGGTTAGTGTAGATTGATTATTTTGGCAATGGATAAAGATGAGAATTATGTTTGTTATTGTTCTTTCATACTCTTTGTGACATGTAGTGGTCGTACCGGTTTGGCCTTAAAGTAATTTGTTAGCAGGTCCGAAGTTGGCCTAAGTACCCGGGACAAGCCCAAGGGCTTGTCTTAGTGTGGCATACACTAAGTAGAATTGCGTTGTCTGCTGTTGATGCAAGTATTGAGCAATAGCCGTATTGTCAATATTGCACAGGCAACTTTGTAGTTAGTATAGTAGAGACTTATTTGGGTACCTTTAGAAAGCGCATCTGGAAAAGTCCCAAAAGTCTTCACTTTATTGAGAGTAGAATCACGGTTGTTGGAGATTTTACTAGTAGTGAGAGAATTCTTGGAGATTTTGGGCCATATGTAGGAAGCCAAATTGTGATTGCAAATGCTGAAATTCGCAGCATTTCAGCGTTTGCGATCGCATTTTGGGCAGTGTGCTATGTAGCACACAAAAACCCACACGCAAAATAAGGAATTACAAAATTTGCGATTCCTTATTTTGCGAATGCATTTAAGGAATCCTAAATTGCGATTCCTTAAATGCAATGTAGGAAGCATCCAAGTTGTGCGATTTTGGCTTAAGGAATCGCAAATTACCACCAACTTCAGGTTGGTGGTAATTTGCGATTTCTTTGAAAAATGCACTTTTTTGCATTTTTCAAAGTGCCATGTGGCACACATACATGCCCTTACCGCATGTATGTGCGCCACATGTGCACACATGTTTATTTCAGGGGTGCAAAAGGGTGTCCTATTGACACCCTTGCAACCTTGAAATTGCATTCTCAATTTGCGATTCTCTAATTGAGAATCGCAAATTGAGAATGTCTTTCTATTCATTCCTATGGGCCTTCTAGCCCATAGGAATGAATGGCAAGGTATTCCTTATTTGCGAATCTCAATTTGCGATTCGCAAATAAGGAATGGGTGGGATTCTCAAAACATTTTGCTAATCCTACCTACATTGCATTTTGCGATTCTCTAATTGCGATTCCCTAAAAATCGCAATTTGAGAATCGCAAAACACGTTTTACCCACTTATGGCCCCCAGTATCTATCTTCTTTTAGTAGATCAGACAAGCTGGAATGTCTATTGGTTTTAATCTTGTTTGTCTAAAATGACATTTGTAAATAGTTGCTAATACATTTTTATGCAGGAGTTATACTGACCTCACAGAAAGCCGCGCTGCAATTGGATAGCTAGCGTGAGTCGTCACAGAGAACCACGCTGCTATTTTTTAACTAGTGTGAATAATTGTCATGAAGAGAAATACGCTGCTATTGGTTGGTAGGTGTGAGTCGTGCTGGTATTGGACAGCGAGAAACAATTGGATTTGTTAGAAGTACGGAAGGAATTTCTTGGATAGCGTTTTAAAGATCGATCAAAACAAAAATGAAGTTATTAAAATTATTGAAAACCGTGTTTAGAAAGGATTAACCTATACCCATTAGAGAGGGAATTCCTGTAGCTCCTGAGGGTACGCCAGCTTCTTTCATGTCATTAGAAACGGGTTACCATACGTGTATATGGTTGGAAAATTCGGTGAAGTATATAGAGAGAGATGGTGATATGGCATTTCCAGAGCATGGTACTTTTAACCCTAGAATTTTAGAAAATTTTAGATATCAGATGAATGAGTTGAAACGAAGTCCGAGACCTATGCAGAATGAAGCGCTTGAAGAGTGGGAACATGAGGCATACAAAAGAGATAAGGAAAGAACTGAGAAAAGATACAGAAACACTGTGAGTAGATACTCTGAAGCAAAATGGGATGCACAGATGAAAACATGGAGGAGAGATGTAGTGGCAATGAGCAAAGGAATGTATCCAGTTGTACCAGTGGAGAATAATGATGGAGGAAAATGTAAAGAAAAGAAGAAGAATATTCCAGAAACAGAATCAGATCCCAATGAGGTAGATGATGAGTTGTTGGATGAGTTATTAATGAATAGACCTCCACTGTATCAGGAAGATCAAGAGAGATCTTCACCAAGTGCTTCATTGATTCAGATAGAAGATTCCCAAACGATATATACGAGTGCAGTGAGTCAGGCGAAAGGAGATCTAACCAAAAGAATAAATCAGTTGAGTTTGAATGCAGATGCTTTGTCAGTTCCCGTGACTATTGGTCCTATAGTTCCATTATATAATAATTACCAGAGTGTTTCCCAGGTGCATGCTCCAACAGTTTCTGCAGTACTAGAGAAGACTTTATTTCCTGTAGCGAATGCCAGAACTAGTAATGGAACAAGTGAATCAGAATCATTGATGGATGATGGATCATGAGAAATGTGCTGAAGTTGCACAGATGTATAGAGTGGATATGGAAAAGTCAAAGGCCTTACAGAAAACATACAGATTGGATTGACAAAGATCTGGAGAGTTTGAATGCTTCAGGGAAGCGATTATAGATTAAGGAGTTGATTAAGTCATTGAGACGATGGGGTGAGTTAGATTGTTGGAAAGGAAGATGGGCTAAAAAGAAGGAAGAAACAGCTGTAAATACAGGTGCTTGATCAATGTTTCCAGTGAATGAAACAAGCACAAAAGCGACTGAAATGATATATCCCATGAGAGAGGTACCAGGAGGTGGATATGTTCATGTTCTATGGTCAAGACAGGATATATTGTCTTTTATGAATGAATTTCCCAGATTGAGAGAAAAACCAGTAGAGTGGTACAAACAAGTAGAGAGGTTTGTACAAGTTTCAAAAGTTTTGTGGAAAGACTTGGATGGTTTGTTTGATATTGTGGCTCCAGCAGATCTGTGGATTGAGTGTAAAATTGTAGTAGATTGGCCGAAAGAAGAATACCCAAGAGATGCAAAAACAGGCGCACCATCCGAGGAAGTGATGAAAAAATATAATCAGGTCATTATCTATTTGAAGGGAAGATTTTGGCAAAAGTGACAGATTGGGTGAAAATAGACTGAACTACACAAGAAACAAAAGAGACAGTGCATGCTTACTGCGAAAGGCTTCTTGAAGTGTTTAAGCAGTATATTGGCATTGAGAATATCACTGACAAGGACATGGGTCATTTTTAGGTCGAGCCTGATCCAGCGCTTGCGCTGGTCTCGCCAGACCTTAAGTAAGTAGGGCTTAAAAAAATGCTACCGCCGGCTACAGCATGCAGTGCATGTGCGCGGGCGCGCGCTTGAGCAGAGGCGCCATATGGCGTGATTACTGCTGCGCGCGCACCACTCGCGCACATGCACTGCAAGCTTCAGCATTCAGCAATGGCTACGGCTTGTTTTACCAGGCACCCAATGGGAATGTGCAGCTCTGTGGGATGGTTCGTTCTATTACAGTGCCTGCTGATCGTCTAAGGAAGAGATGGGCGACACAATCAACATCTGGAGACTTATAGGGCACCAAGGACAGAGTAGTGGGCACATGAGCTGATTCATGGTTGTTAGGACTTTCCACCTCCCCCTCCTTTTCTTCCATCCTTCCCTCCGAGCTGTCTTATTTTTTTCCTTCATCTTGTTCATTTTATGATGGGGAGATTGACGGGGTCCTCTTTCTGTAAAGTTTCGCAAACATGCGATGGAGCTTAAAGGCAGAAATGATGCGCAGAGCTCTCAGACACGGGCTTCCAGCAGATAATCTGCATGGGTGGGAAACACCAGGAGTGCGGCATTGCTGCGCCTCTTGTGACTGGTGCAATAGAGTTTCACAGCCCACTTGAGATGAGGGGATCAGCATTTACACATCCCTGTTCAATCAATCCAAAGGCCTCCTCGGCGCCAATCTGATCAACATTTCTACTCTAATCACAATGTTAAAGTCGTTTCCTGTGATGTCAGTAAGGTGAAAGCTCGTATATTATCGTGACCCACCCCATCATAGGCCAACCCCAAATAGAAAATTGACGTGGCAGACCCTAGGGTGGAGGTGGCCCTAACGCAGTAATATTGCATGACGCTCTTTTTGCAGCTGTGTGCGGGGCTCGCGGCCACCCGCATCTGGGAGAGGGTCTCAGATCTCAAACCCGAGCACCGAAAGCACTGCGTGGATTTCACGTGACCAACGGAGTTTATAAGGCTGGGAATTAAATGAGAGGGAAGCTTCCAGTGTAGTCCTTAATCTTATGCAAAATGTGTGATTTTCGCAGATTACATTTCTGATGTCATAAAACTCTGCGTCCCTGTGTCGGCTCGAACCACTAACCTTTCGATTAGTAGCGAAATGCGCTAACCCGTTGCGCCACAGAAACTAGTATATATATAGCATCTTAACATTTTCCAGAAGGAAACCTATATGTACAGGAAGTATTCTACAACTGGAGAGGTTATAAAACAAGCATTTACAATGCAACAGGTCTCGCATTTGTAAATTTTAGAGCTATCGTACACTAAAACTACGGACCCAAATCACTCCATTCCAATGCTCGCAAGACTCCAAGATTACATCAGGTGTGATAATGTAATGTTAGCACGTATTTGTTATCTTAGCTCATCCTGCTATCCTTACACACTTGGAATATATTATGACATTTATTCAGAATTAATAAGGGCAGAAGTTACAACTAAAAAAACTGCCTGCAGCACTGAGCCCATATACACTATAAGACGAGCATATTTTCAAATACAAATGCTGAGTTTTAAGCACGACGGCGTGCTTGTCTACAAAATCAGGAATTTTCACGCTCGCTGCTAACATTAGCTGCAATAGTAATTACGACCCAAATCACTCCATTCCAATGCTCGCAAAACTCGCAGATTACATCAGGTGTGATAGTATAATGTCAGCACGTAATTGTTATCTCAGCTCATCCTGCTATCCTTACACACTTGGAATATAATGTGACATTTATTGAGAATTAATAAGGGCACAAGTTACAACTAAAAAAACTGCCTGCAGCACTGAGCCCATATACACTATAAGACAAACATATTTTCAAATACAAATGCTGAGTTTTAAGCACGACGGCGTGCTTCTCTACAAAATCAGAAATTTTCACGCTCGCTGCTAACATCAGCTGCGATAGTAATTACGAGCCAAATCACTCCATTCCAATGCCGCAAAATAAAGACAGCTAAACCCTTCTAGTAAAATAAATACAACGACCTAAATAGCAGTACAACTCTTCCCGAAAAATAAATTAAAACAAAATAAATAGCAGAAATGGACCATCGTACACTAAAACTACGGACCCAAATAACTATATTCCAATGCTCGCAAAACTCGCAGATTACATCAGGTGTGATAGTATAATGTCAGCACGTAATTGTTATCTCAGCTCATCCTGCTATCCATACACACTTGGAATATAATGTGACATTTATTGAGAATTAATAAGGGCAGAAGTTACAACTAAAAAAACTGCCTGCAGCACTGAGCCCATATACACTATAAGACGAGCATATTTTCAAATACAAATGCTGAGTTTTAAGCACGACGGCGTGCTTGCCTACAAAATCATGAATTTTCACGCTCGCTGCTAACATCAGCTGCGATAGTAATTACGACCCAAATCACTCCATTCCAATGCTCGCAAAACTCGCAGATTACATCAGGTGTGATAGTATAATGTCAGCACGTAATTGTTATCTCAGCTCATCCTGCTATCCTTACACACTTGGAATATAATGTGACATTTATTGAGAATTAATAAGGGCAGAAGTTACAACTAAAAAAAATGCCTGCAGCACTGAGCCCATATACACTATAAGACAAGCATAGTTTCAAATACAAATGTTTAGTTTTATGCACGACGGCGTGCTTGTCTACAAAATGATGAATTTTCACGCTCACTGCTAACATCAGCTGCGATAGTATAGTTACAGCACGAAATTGTAACATGAAATCATCCTGCCGTCTTTACATACTTAGAACATGGGATGAGATTCGAGAGGGATTAATAAAGTTAGAGCTTGCAAGTATAAAACACCCGAAAACAGTGAGCCCATGTGGTTACAACAACAAAACAGCACCAAAGGCTAAAGTGATGTTCCTTATAACACAAGCACAGTTGTAAATAAGAAACGTTTGTTTTGGGCAAATGTATACCATTTTACACATCAACACGCTTCACGCTCGCTGCTGATATCAAGTATGATCGTATATTTACGGGACTTCATTCACACATCAAATCATCCTGCTATCCTTACGAAGTCAGTACATGGTGTGCCATTTGTTATATATTCATAAAGGCACAAGGGACAATTATAAAAGAGCCTGAAGCATTGCGCCCATGTACACTATTATTCAAGGGTTTCCTACCCGCATCCACGCTACGCGCACACAGCCACTTCGCAGTGCCCTTCAATTGGGAATAATGTGTGAAAAGGGTAAAAAAATCGGAAGACAGAAAGTCTGGTATGGTGTGAAGTGTCAGCTTGTTTGTGGCAGCTAAAAAACGAAAGAAACCAGGCCAAGATAATTAAGTACATTGAGATGGGCAGTATAGATTGTAATCTCTTCGTTCCCAGCTTCAAAGACATGCAAATGAAGACACAGAGTGATGTGAAAGGTCTTTTCCATTCCAATGCCGCAAAGTGAAGACAGCCAAACTCCCGGGAAAATAAATAAAAATAAGCCCAAAAGCAGAAACGGACCATCGTACACTAAAATTACGACCCAAATCACTCCATTCCAATGCCGCAAAATAAAGACAGCTAAACCCTTCCAGTAAAATAAATACAACGACCTGAATAGCAGTACAACTCTTCCGGAAAAATAAATTAAAACAAAATAAATAGCAGAAACGGACCATCGCACACTAAAACTACGGACCCAAATCACTCCATTCCAATGCTCGCAAGACTCGCAGATTACAGCAGGTGTGATAGTGTAATGTCAGCACGTAATTGTGATCTCAGCTCATCCTGCTATCCTTACACACTTGGAATATAATGTGACATTTATTTCAAATTAATAAGAGCACAAGTTACAACTAAAAAAACTGCCTGCAGCACTGAGCCCATATACACTATAAGACGAGCATATTTTCAAATACAAATGCTGAGTTTTAAGCACGACGGCGTGCTTGCTTACAAAATCAGGAATTTTCACGCTCGCTGCTAACATCAGCTGCGATAGTAATTACGACCCAAATCACTCCATTCCAATGCTCGCAAAACTCCCAGATTACATCAGGTGTGATAGTATAATGTCAGCACGTAATTGTTATCTCAGCTCATCCTGCTATCCTTACACACTTGGAATATAATGTGACATTTATTGAGAATTAATAAGGGCAGAAGTTACAACTAAAAAAACTGCCTGCAGCACTGAGCACATATACACTATAAGACGAGCATATTTTCAAATACAAATGCTGAGTTTTAAGCACGACGGCGTGCTTGTCTACAAAATCACGAATTTTCACGCTCGCTGCTAACATCAGCTGCGATGGTAATTACGACCCAAATCACTCCATTCCAATGCTCGCAAAACTCGCAGATTACATCAGGTGTGATAGTATAATGTCAGCACGTAATTGTTATCTCAGCTCATCCTGCTATCCTTACACACTTGGAATATAATGTGAAATTTATTGAGAATTAATAAGGGCAGAAGTTACAACTAAAAAAAAATGCCTGCAGCACTGAGCCCATATACACTATAAGACAAGCATAGTTTCAAATACAAATGTTTAGTTTTATGCACGACGGCGTGCTTGTCTACAAAATGATGAATTTTCACGCTCACTGCTAACATCAGCTGCGATAGTATAGTTACAGCACGAAATTGTAACATGAAATCATCCTGCCGTCTTTACATACTTAGAACATGGGATGAGATTCGAGAGGGATTGATAAAGTTAGAGCTTGCAAGTATAAAACACCCGAAAACAGTGAGCCCATGTGGTTACAACAACAAAACAGCACCAAAGGCTAAAGTGATGTTCCTTATAACACAAGCACAGTTGTAAATAAGAAACGTTTGTTTTGGGCAAATGTATACCATTTTACACATCAACACGCTTCACGCTCGCTGCTGATATCAAGTATGATCGTATATTTACGGGACTTCATTCACACATCAAATCATCCTGCTATCCTTACGAAGTCAGTACATGGTGTGCCATTTGCTATATATTCATAAAGGCACAAGGGACAACTATAAAAGAGCCTGAAGCAGTGCGCCCATGTACACTATTATTCAAGGGTTTCCTACCCGCATCCACGCTACGCGCACACAGCCACTTCGCAGTCCCCTTCAATTGGGAATAATGTGTGAAAAGGGTAAAAAAATCGGAAGACAGAAAGTCTGGTATGGTGTGAAGTGTCAGCTTGTTTGTGACAGCTGAGAACCGAAACCAGGCCAAGATAATTAAGTACATTGAGATGGGCAGTATAGATTATAATCTCTTCGTTCCCAGCTTCAAAGACATGCAAATGAAGACACAGAGTGATGCGAAAGGTCTTTTCCATTCTAATGCCGCAAAGTAAAAACAGCCAAACTCCCGGGAAAATAAATAAAAATAAGCCCAAAAGCAGAAACGGACCATCGTACACTAAAATTACGACCCAAATCACTCCATTCCAATGCCGCAAAATAAAGACAGCTAAACCCTTCCAGTAAAATAAATACAACGACCTGAATAGCAGTACAACTCTTCCGGAAAAATAAATTAAAACAAAATAAATAGCAGAAACGGACCATCGCACACTAAAACTACGGACCCAAATGACTCCATTCCAATGCTCGCAAGACTCGCAGATTACAGCAGGTGTGATAGTGTAATGTCAGCACGTAATTGTGATCTCAGCTCATCCTGCTATCCTTACACGCTTGGAATATAATGTGTCATTTATTTCAAATTAATAAGAGCACAAGTTACAACTAAAGAAACTGCCTGCAGCATTGAGCCCATATACACTATAAGACGAGCATATTTTCAAATACAAATGCTGAGTTTTAAGCACGACGGCGTGCTTGTCTACAAAATCAGGAATTTTCACGCTCGCTGCTAACATCAGCTGCGATAGTAATTACTACCCAAATCACTCCATTCCAATGCTCGCAAAACTCGCAGATTACATCAGATGTGATAGTATAATGTCAGCACGTAATTGTTATCTCAGCTCATCCTGCTATCCTTACACACTTGGAATATAATGTGTCATTTATTTCAAATTAATAAGGGCAGAAGTTACAACTAAAAAAACTGCCTGCAGCACTGAGCCCATATACACTATAAGACGAGCATATTTTCAAATACAAATGCTGAGTTTTAAGTACGACGGCGTGCTTGTCTACAAAATCAGGAATTTTCACGCTCGCTGCTAACATCAGCTGCGATAGTAATTACGAGCCAAATCACTCCAATCCAATGCCGCAAAATAAAGACAGCTAAACCCTTCTAGTAAAATAAATACAACGACCTAAATAGCAGTACAACTCTTCCGGAAAAATAAATTAAAACAAAATAAATAGCAGAAATGGACCATCGTACACTAAAACTACGGACCCAAATCACTCCATTCCAATGCTCGCAAGACTCCAAGATTACATCAGGTGTGATAATGTAATGTCAGCACGTATTTGTTATCTTAGCTCATCCTGCTATCCTTACACACTTGGAATATAATGTGACATTTAATAAGGGCAGAAGTTACAACTAAAAACACTGCCTGCAGCACTGAGCACATATACACTATAAGATGAGCATATTTTCAAATACAAATGCTGAGTTTTAAGCATGACGGCGTGCTTGTCTACAAAATCAGGAAATTTCACGCTCGCTGCTAACATCAGCTGCAATAGTAATTACGACCCAAATCACTCCATTCCAATGCTCGCAAAACTCCCAGATTACATCAGGTGTGATAGTATAATGTCAGCACGTAATTGTTATCTCAGCTCATCCTGCTATCCTTACACACTTGGAATATAATGTGACATTTATTGAGAATTAATAAGGGCACAAGTTACAACTAAAAAAGCTGCCTGCAGCAGTGAGCCCATATACACTATAAGACGAGCATATTTTCAAATACAAATGCTGAGTTTTAAGCACGACGGCGTGCTTCTCTACAAAATCAGGAATTTTCACGCTCGCTGCTAACATCAGCTGCGATAGTAATTACGAGCCAAATCACTCCATTCCAATGCCGCAAAATGAAGACAGCTAAACCCTTCTAGTAAAATAAATACAACGACCTAAATAGCAGTACAACTCTTCCGAAAAAATAAATTAAAACAAAATAAATAGCAGAAATGGACCATCGTACACTAAAACTACGGACCCAAATCACTCCATTCCAATGCTCGCAAAACTCCAAGATTACATCAGGTGTGATAGTGTAATGTCAGCACGTATTTGTTATCTTAGCTCATCCTGCTATGCTTACACACTTGGAGTATAATGTGACATTTATTCAGAATTAATACGGGCAGAAGTTAGAACTAAAAAAACTGCCTGCAGCACTGAGCCCATATACACTAAAAGACGAGCATATTCCCAAATACAAATGCTGAGTTTTAAGCACGACGCCGTGCTTGTCTACAAAATCAGGAATTTTCACGCTCGCCGCTAACATCAGCTGCGATAGTAATTCTGACCCAAATCACTCCATCCCAATGCTCGCAAAACTCGCAGATTACATCAGGTGTGATAGTATAATGTCAGCACGTAATTGTTATCTCAGCTCATCCTGCCATCCTTACACACTTGGAATATAATGTGACATTTATTGATAATTAATAAGGGCAGAAGTTACAACTAAAAAAAACTGCCTGCAGCACTGAGCCCATATACACTATAAGACAAGCATATTTTCAAATACAAATGCTGAGTTTTAAGCACGACGGCGTGCTTGTCTACAAAATCAGGAAATTTCACGCTCGCTGCTAACATCAGCTGCAATAGTAAATACGACCCAAATCACTCCATTCCAATGCTCGCAAAACTCCCAGATTACATCAGGTGTGATAGTATAATGTCAGCACGTAATTGTTATCTCAGCTCATCCTGCTATCCTTACACACTTGGAATATAATGTGACATTTATTGAGAATTAATAAGGGCACAAGTTACAACTAAAAAAACTGCCTGCAGCAGTGAGCCCATATACACTATAAGACGAGCATATTTTCAAATACAAATGCTGAGTTTTAAGCACGACGGCGTGCTTCTCTACAAAATCAGGAATTTTCACGCTCGCTGCTAACATCAGCTGCGATAGTAATTACGAGCCAAATCACTCCATTCCAATGCCGCAAAATGAAGACAGCTAAACCCTTCTAGTAAAATAAATACAACGACCTAAATAGCAGTACAACTCTTCCGGAAAAATAAATTAAAACAAAATAAATAGCAGAAATGGACCATCGTACACTAAAACTACGGACCCAAATCACTCCATTCCAATGCTCTCAAAACTCCAAGATTACATCAGGTGTGATAGTGTAATGTCAGCACGTACTTGTTATCTTAGCTCATCCTGCTATACTTACACACTTGGAATATAATGTGACATTTATTCAGAATTAATACGGGCAGAAGTTACAACTAAAAAAACTGCCTGCAGCACTGAGCCCATATACACTATAAGACGAGCATATTCCCAAATACAAATGCTGAGTTTTAAGCACGACGCCGTGCTTGTCTACAAAATCAGGAATTTTCACGCTCGCTGCTAACATCAGCTGCAATAGTAATTACGACCCAAATCACTCCATTCCAATGCTCGCAAAACTCCCAGATTACATCAGGTGTGATAGTATAATGTCAGCACGTAATTGTTATCTCAGCTCATCCTGCTATCCTTACACACTTGGAATATAATGTGACATTTATTGAGAATTAATAAGGGCACAAGTTACAACTAAAAAAACTGCCTGCAGCAGTGAGCCCATATACACTATAAGACGAGCATATTTTCAAATACAAATGCTGAGTTTTAAGCACGACGGCGTGCTTCTCTACAAAATCAGGAATTTTCACGCTCGCTGCTAACATCAGCTGCGATAGTAATTACGAGCCAAATCACTCCATTCCAATGCCGCAAAATGAAGACAGCTAAACCCTTCTAGTAAAATAAATACAACGACCTAAATAGCAGTACAACTCTTCCGGAAAAATAAATTAAAACAAAATAAATAGCAGAAATGGACCATCGTACACTAAAACTACGGACCCAAATCACTCCATTCCAATGCTCGCAAAACTCCAAGATTACATCAGGTGTGATAGTGTAATGTCAGCACGTACTTGTTATCTTAGCTCATCCTGCTATACTTACACACTTGGAATATAATGTGACATTTATTCAGAATTAATACGGGCAGAAGTTACAACTAAAAAAACTGCCTGCAGCACTGAGCCCATATACACTATAAGACGAGCATATTCCCAAATACAAATGCTGAGTTTTAAGCACGACGCCGTGCTTGTCTACAAAATCAGGAATTTTCACGCTCGCTGCTAACATCAGCTGCGATAGTAATTCTGACCCAAATCACTCCATTCCAATGCACGCAAAACTCGCAGATTACATCAGGTGTGATAGTATAATGTCAGCACGTAATTGTTATCTCAGCTCATCCTGCTATCCTTACACACTTGGAATATAATGTGACATTTATTGAGAATTAATAAGGGCAGAAGTTACAACTAAAAAAACTGCCTGCAGCACTGAGCCCATATACACTATAAGACGAGCATATTTGCAAATACAAATGCTGAGTTTTAAGCACGACGCCGTGCTTGTCTACAAAATCAGGAATTTTCACGCTCGCTGCTAACATCAGCTGCGATAGTAATTACGACCCAAATCACTCCATTCCAATGCTCGCAAAACTCGCAGATTACATCAGGTGTGATAGTATAATGTCAGCACGTAATTGTTATCTCAGCTCATCCTGCTATCCTTACACACTTGGAATATAATGTGACATTTATTGAGAATTAATAAGGGCACAAGTTACAACTAAAAAAACTGCCTGCAGCAGTGAGCACATATACACAATAAGACGAGCATATTTTCAAATACAAATGCTGAGTTTTAAGCACAACGGCGTGCTTGTCTACAAAATCAGGAATTTTCACGCTCGCTGCTAACATCAGCTGCGATAGTAATTACGAGCCAAATCACTCCAATCCAATGCTCGCAAAACTGGCAGATTACAGCAGGTGTGATAGTATAATGTCAGCACGTAATTGTTATCTCAGCTCATCCTGCTATCCTTACACACTCGGAATATAATGTGACATTTATTGTGAATTAATAAGGGCAGAAGTTACAACTAAAAAAAATGCCTGCAGCACTGAGCCCATATACACTATAAAACAAGCATAGTTTCAAATACAAATGTTTAGTTTTATGCACGACGGCGTGCTTGTCTACAAAATGATGAATTTTCACGCTCACTGCTAACATCAGCTGCGATAGTATAGTTACAGCACGAAATTGTAACATGAAATCATCCTGCCGTCTTTACACACTTAGAACATGGGATGAGATTCGAGAGGGATTAATAAAGTTAGAGCTTGCAAGTATAAAACACCCGAAAACAGTGAGCCCATGTGGTTACAACAACAAAATAGCACCAAAGGCTAAACTGATGTTCCTTATAACACGAGCACAGTTGTAAATAAGAAACGTTTGTTTTGGGCAAATGTATACCATTTTACACATCAACACGCTTCACGCTCGCTGCTGATATCAAGTATGATCGTATATTTACGGGACTTCATTCACACATCAAATCATCCTGCTATCCTTACGAAGTCAGTACATGGTGTGCCATTTGCTATATATTCATAAAGGCACAAGGGACAATTATAAAAGAGCCTGAAGCATTGCGCCCATGTACACTATTATTCAAGGGTTTCCTACCCGCATCCACGCTACGCGCACACAGCCACTTCGCAGTGCCCTTCAATTGGGAATAATGTGTGAAAAGGGTAAAAAAATCGGAAGACAGAAAGTCTGGTATGGTGTGAAGCGTCAACTTGTT
This sequence comes from Triturus cristatus, assembly GCF_964204655.1. Classification (NCBI taxonomy): domain Eukaryota; kingdom Metazoa; phylum Chordata; class Amphibia; order Caudata; family Salamandridae; genus Triturus; species Triturus cristatus. The sequence continues at coordinate 1,204,253,540 of NC_140584.1, forward strand.
TGTGACAGCTGAGAACCGAAACCAGGCCAAGATAATGAAGTACATTAAAATGGGCAGTATAGATTGTAATCTCTTCGTTCCCAGCCTCAAAGAGATGCAAATGAAGACACAGAGTGATGCGAAAGGTCTTTTCCATTCAAATGCCACAAAGTAAAGACAGCCAAACTCCCGGGAAAATAAATCAAAACGCGCTAAATAGCAATGCAACTCTCCCGGGAAAATAAATAAACATAAGCAAAAAAGCAGAAAAAGGAACATCGTACACTAAAATTACGAGCCAAATCACTCCATTCCAATGCAGCAAAATAACACAGCTAAACCCTTCTAGTTACATAAGTAAAACGCGCTAAATAACAGTGTAATTGTTCTGAAAAAAAAAATGAAAACAAAATAAATAGCAGAAACGGACCATCGTACACTAAAAGTACGGAACCAATTCACTCCATTCCAATGCCTCAAAGAAAACACAGCTAATAAAACACGCTATGGACCCAATTCAAAGTAAACACAGCTATAATAATAAAACACGCTACTGACCCAATTCACTTCATTCCAATGCCTCAAACTAAACACAGCTAAACTCTTTCAGCAATAGCCACGAAAAGAAACAAAAGAGTTCCAACTGAAACACTTCATGCCACATAAAGCATGTTTACTGTAGTTAGGCGGTGCTGCGTGGGCGTTCTTAAAAAAGTAAAGGCTGATCGACAAAGGGCATTAGCCTGTCAGAAACCAACACACTAAAACAGACAAGCTCAGGAACCAATTACTGACAAAGAGCTGCAGTAGGCGGAGATTCAACACATTTACAAATTACTTAATGCCTCGGAGAGGCAGCGCATGCGCTGCCCTATGCGAGACCTAAACAGAGACTGCGAGCACCGTGTTTGTCAAACAAAGTAAGATGAACGGAAAGACACATTTCTCTTTTATTCTCCGCGTCTCCCCCCTCCCTCCGCTTCTGCCTCGTTGTTGTGTTGTCCATTAGCTCCCTCTCACGCTTCTCGGTGCACCTTTCACTCGTTCGAGGGCGTGGCTCCCACTGGTGCAGCAGGTGCAGTGGCACTGGGGCCAGGGGCCTGAGGGTCCACAGATGCCTCATTATTGATGCATTCACTGTTCAAACTGCCACCAGGACCATTTCCTTCCTTGCTCTAGAACTAATGACACGCTGGTGACGTCACTGCATTCACTCTGTTATCAGCAGTACAGGAATTTAACTCCTGCTTAGTTTTCTGCCAAAGTCTATTGGTCGTTCAAGGATCAGTCGTGGACACGGAACCCTGCAACAGTGTCACACTCGAGAGAAAAACTCAAGAACGTGTCAGGGGAGAGGAAAATGCACCAGTGGCAGAGAGTGGAAAACTGCAACAGCGTTTCAGCTAAAGGAAACTGTAAAAAAAACAAGCATTGGCATAGCTAATTGGTCTCACCTTTGGGACCTTATAAGTGTTTAGCCATGCAACGGTTCATGTTGTTGCACCAAGGATATTGTGCTGCATAGCTAAATACTTATAAGGTCCAAAAAGCGAGACCTATTGGCTATGCCAATGCTTGTTGTATATAGGTTTGTGTTTGGATTCAGACCAGAGATTAGTAGGATGATTCAACTGTTGACGAGATATTGCATTATGCAAAATATTGCAGTGATGATATTGAAATGAGACATAAGAAGTTGAAAGAGAGATTAATGTGAGCTCAGATGAAAGCAGCACAGAAAGGTGGATTTGTAGATTTTACTCAATCAGGATTTCAGGGCAAAGATCAGGTTGTTCAAGATACTCAGGGGCATATTCTCAAGGAGTGCCGTGGATGCAAGGGACAGACTGCAGTATGCAGACCACACACATATCCATGTCGACATACACCGCTGGTGTATGGAGTGTAGTGGACAGTGGACGCAACCATGTCATCCCAGCCAATAGGGAAGATCCCGGAAATATAGCTTGGTACATCACCCCCTGTAAGCGTGAGCCGAGTGGGCTGGCCCAGAATACGCCGGCCTGCGTAGGGGTGTAAATAAAAAGCACGTAGCTCTGGGCGTGGTGCTCTTCCGGAATGCCCAATGTCTCTGCCAGGGCGGTGCCCTTCACCCTGCCACGAGGCCGATGCCGTCACCATGAGTGGTGTTGCCTGCGATCCTGTGCACCTGCTGCACCCCGGTCCGCTGGTCCCCGTACCAGTCCTGTCAGGCCCTGCACAGCCAGGCCTCAATGCACACCTGCCGACACCGGCGTGTGTCGAAGAGGTCCCACGACGTGCGAGTACAAGCTCCAAGCCCGAGTGCCGCGACCCTAGCAACCTTCTCAGACCATCACGGCCTCTGTGACACAGGCCCGCAGTACTCCCTTCTCGTTGATGTACTCCACCGGCATACACAGCGGACTAGTAGGTCACACATTTGGAACTGAGTCTTGATTACAGTATGACAGAGAACATTGATTATGGCTGCTTTTATGTCACTATACTCCCTTCGATGTGGTGACAGCAAGTCTGTGTATGGCATTCCAACCACACATGTCTGTGTGTCCAAGCAGACTACTGCCCTCGGGCCACACTGCACTGGAGTAGGACACACATTTCGAATTCAGTCTTGAGTTATGCATGGCTGACTTGATGTCATCATACAGGCCTCATCGCAGACTGCATCCCCTTTCAGCTCCGGTGCCACTAAGTCTGTTTCCCGAGATCCATGGACACTTTCTGCTTGAACTTTGATGGTGACTGAGTCCATGGACTGGGGGTTGTCGTCACCATCATGTCGGTGATACTGACTTTGTTGCAAAAACGAGGCAGTAGCATTCCACTCCTCAATTTGCTGCTTCTGGACAGCTTCTAACCTCTGTATCATGCCCTGGAGGACACCTTCCACTGTCCCCCGCAATCCTCTGCCACAGTCACCTCGGACATAGAGGAGAATCCACTCAGCTCTCGTGGCCCATCTCACTGCACTGCAAGTCACCGTCCCGTGGCGGTGTGCTTGTGCCGGCCGCAGTGCATCCGGCCACTAACTCTGTGCAGCTCAAGTCAGGGACCCTGGCTCCTGAGATATTGGATGGCCTCAGAGACGATGGCCTTGGGGTCATCACCACCATGTGTCTGGGGCCCTGCGCTGTCCACTGCCTCCAGACTCAACTGTATTACATCAGGGCTCACACATCAAATCGATTCCTGACCGGCCCGGACGACACATCACCTCAGGAGGCACACACCACCACCGCCAGGACCACCTCCAACCGCCAACTGCAAGAGTCGAAACAGTTGTGCTGGCAGACTAATGGAGTTGCTCGCACCTTTGGTGGATGCCATCATCTGCCTGATACTCTGCTAGGCACTCCAGGTGCCCCAACCTCAGTGCACTGCAACTCACGGACACTTCTGTTTGCATATTGGGTGACCTCTGTACTTGCTACGGCTACCTCCATGATGTTCCGCAGTTGTCTCTGTTATGCTGGTCTTTTCAGTTTCCTTTTAGCTGGTGTTCACTGTTCAAGTTGTTGCCAGCACCAACCACTCCATGAGGACTGGCTCACACTCACCCCACACACACATCCAGCACAGGCGTCACTGTACATGTGGCCCTGCCAATAAAGGGGCCGGGCGCACGTGCCCGCGGCCAGTTCCACAAACTATCTGCTTGTGTCCGTGTGGTCATAATGTATACATGAGGGCCCCGGGCCCGACAACATTACAATGTGTTGCGTACAGCGGATGCCAACATGCCACCACAGGCAGCGTGTTAGACCTTGGACATGTAGCTTTATCGTCAATCACTCAATACGTAAGAGGAGTGGACTGGGCCGTCGTACGCAGGTCCAGTGTGGGTGTGTGAATGATAATTGTGCGCCTCTGGGCGTGGTCAGTACTAGAAATGTGCAAATGCATGTGTCTCTGTCGCAGTGTGGGTCTCCTTTGTGTGGTGTAGGTGGTCCCTGAGGAGAAGTAGACACCCACACATGTGATCTAGTTCATATTCCATGGGTTCTGCTCCCACCCGCACCTGTTCAGCCACCTCCGTTAGGCATCCTGACACCTGGCATTGGAATGCCATGTGTGGGTCGGTGAGGTGTTGGGAGCCAGCTGTGGTGGCGGGTGCTTCCTGCTGTGTGGTCTGTGCAGGGGCTGGGTTCTCCTCTATGTCGCTTGGCTGCCCTGGTCCTGGTGGTGGGTTGCCTGGGATGTCCATGAGCTGTTGTGGGGAATCGGTGTCGAAGGTGTGGTGGTCCTCGCCAGCATCACTGATGTGCTCTCTGGTCTGCTCTGCTAGAGGTGTTGTTTGTTCCTCTGCAATGTGATGGGGAGATGCATGTTGACGTGTTGACATGTATGTTGGCGCTTTGTTCTTGTTGACATGCAGACTGTATGACTATGTACATTGTGACTGTTCGGGAGGTGCTGGATTTTGGTGCGGGCAGTGGACATTTGGACTACATGACGGATGTGAGGTTGTACGCGTACATTTCCTTCATACAGTTCCCTGCTCTGTCAGATGTGGTTGGCCTGTTTCAGCGAATGAGTGCAGTCAGTTGTGTCCTCTGTTCTGCAGTGTCGGTGTTGCACTTTGTGCCACATTGTCTTCAGATGTGCTGTTATTGCTATGTGTGTGTGCTGCAGTGTGCCACGGGGATCAGGGACATGATCTAGGGTAATTGTGGGTGTGCAGTGTGCTTTACTTACATTTGCATGTGTGCCATTGTGGCCATCTCCTCCCGTCCCCCCAGTCCCTGGTCATTACTCACCCTGTTGATGTTGTGTCAGGTTCTCTTGAGCTTCGGATGTGCTGTTATTGCTATGTGTGTGTGCTGCAGTGTGCCACGGGGATCAGGGACATGATCTAGGGTAATTGTGGGTGTACAGTGTGCTACACATCATTGTGCATGTGTGCCTGTAAGACCTGGGGTCACCAGGCCTTAAGGGGGTAACGTGACTCGAGCGGCTGGGCACCCAAAGGCTTGTGTGTAAAGCGACCATACAACACACGCATCCTCTGAAGCAAGGAACGCACACAATAAGGGACGCCACACTGTAGAATTTATGCAAATAATTCAAGTTTATCCAAGCAGTTAGAGGTAAATGCAGTTCATGAGATATAAATGCCGTTCAGGAGATGTAAATGCAGTTCATGAGATGTAAATGCAGTACATGAAATATAAATGCGGTTCATGAGATATAAATGCAGTTCATGAGATATAAATGCCGTTCAGGAGATGTAAATGCAGTTCATGAGATGTAAATGCAGTACATGAAATATAAATGCGGTTCATGAGATATAAATGCAGTTCATGAGATGACAATGGCAAGGTTCACTTAGATTAGCATTCGATTCACCAGCATATTATTCACCAGCATAATATTCACCAGCATAATATTCACCAGCATAATGTTCACCAGTACTTCCCCAGAGGCCCTAGGCCACCCTTGTATATCTTAACCTCTGTTGTAAGGATTGGGGATTGTAGCGCCACACCTGGGGACCAGCAGGGACTCGGGGCAGACTTCGCGGGCTTACCGCTACCCCTGGTACCTTTAGCGCTTCAGTGGGTGTTGGACTTGGCCATTTTTTCCTGAATTTTTTCGTTTTTTATTTCTCCCAAGATGGCTGCTGCAGACCCCTGCTACTGCAGAGTGGTCTTTCATAGTAGCACCCTAGCTGCCAGGAGCTGGCTGGAACCCCACAACAATGTTGCGACACCAGCCCGCCTTTTTTGTCCCATAGGTAGAATGGGGAAGCTCCTGGAATGTGCTGGAACCTTCTAGAAGGGAGGTGTGGTTTTTACTTTTGCCGCCTTGGCTAGAGGTCACCTGACCTAGGGCTACTTAAGTGAGGGAGGGAACTTTTTGTGGTTAGTTGGCCAGTGGGGTAAAGCAGAGCTGGAGAATCCACGCAGGAGTGTAGGCGGTAGGGCCTAGCCAGGGACTTATGCCTCTGAGAGTGACAGGATTTAGGTGCTGCCTCTTAAGTGAGTGAGGGACCCTGTGAAACCCACTGATCTTGCCCAGCAGTAGGAGGACCCAGGACGCCTCTGCCCAGCCTGACTAGGAAGGACCTAGTCGCCAACTCACTCCCTACCCCCCTGTAACAGAACCCCTTAAGGGCGCCAGATACATCTGCGCCATCAAGACTTCCTAGAGCAACTGATTGCAGGAACTGAAGGCTGAGACTGCGTGTCCAGACTGACCATAGACACTAGATGCCAAGCTGATTGTGGAAACGCTGAGGATCAACCAGGTCTTAGCGCTGTGACCCCTGCGCTCCCTGACCTGGCCTGGAATCCCCGGCAGCGTGCTCCGTTAAGCGCGGAGCTCCACTGCTTAATTTGAGCCCCCCCGGTGGTGTGGAGGCTGAAGCGCGCTCACCGCTGCGGCCCGGAGGCCGGAATAGTGCCCCTCAACGTCGCGAGGCCCGAGGAGAAGCCCGGGGCCCCGTCGCTGCCGTCGCAGCTGTGGTGAAGGTGTGTGAGGCTGTGACCGGCCCCTCCGTCGCAACAGGATCACCTGCGGACTTCGGAGCAAGGTAAGCCCGGAGGCTTGGGACTGACCCCGGTATGCCCCCTACTGGCTGGGAGCCACACCGCACCCTGAGCCCGGGTTCCCTCTCCGTGGGAGTCCCCCTGGTCACCACGACAGAGAGACCGCGCCGCGGGATCCTTCCCTTGTTCCCCATTGACTGTCCCGGAGCGTGGTGCCCTACGAACTGCACCGGAGCACAAGAGACTCGCTCCGTAAGACCCGTTGTGCTCCCCGAGCTGCTCCGTGTTGAAATAAGTATTGCTACTGACTACGAGCAGCGCTCTGTTCTGAAATGCTCCGTGTTGAAATATTCATTGTTACTGATTACGAGTAGCGCCCCATTCTACATGCTCTGTGTTGAAATATTCAGTGCTACTGATTACGAGTAGCGCTTTATTCCAAATGCTCCGTTGTAAAGTGTTCAGTGCTACTGATTACGAGTAGCGCTTTATTCCAAATGCCCCGTTGTAAAGTGTTCAGTGCTACTGATTACGAGTAGCGCTTTATTCCAAATGCTCCATTGTGAAGTGTTCAGTGGTACTGATTACGAGTAGCGCTTTATTCCAAATGCTCCGTTGTGAAGTGTTCAGTGCTATTGATTACGAGTAGCGCTTTATTCTAGATTCTCCGTTCTGAGGTATTCACCGCTTAGCGCGTATAATGCGGTAATCGCCACTGAGGCGCTACAGGCAAAGCGGCAGGCCCGCGAGGTCTGCCCTGGGTCCCTGCACGCCCCCAGGAGTGGCGCTACGTTCCCCCGAGCCCTACCAAGGGGAGGCAGACACACGAGGGTGGCCTAGAGCCATCAGGAAACATCCTGGTAAATAACGTGTTGGTGAATAGGGTGCTGGCTAATCCAATGCCAGAATAAGTGAAGCTTGCATGTACCTATCATTGAATTGCATGTATATCTCTTGCCTTGCAGGTACATCTCAATGAATTGCATTTATAGCTCATGCATTGCACCTATGTTTCATGAACTGCATCTATCTTGAACTGCTTAGATAAACTTGAATCATTTGCATAAAATATACAAGTGTGGCGTCCCTTATTGTGTGTGTTCCCCGTTCCATGAGAGGTGCGTGTTGTATGGTTGCTTTACACACAGGCCTTTGGGTGCCCAGCCGCTCGTGTCACGTTACCGCCATAGGGACTGGAGACCCCGGTTTCCTACAGTGGGCGATTACCACGCTATACGCGCCAAGCTGGCCTTGTACACCTCTGGACAGAGCTGACGAACACAGCACTACTCGTAAGAACTGAGCATTGGACACTTCGGAGGAGAGCCTACGATCATAACGCTACTCGTAATAATTAAGCATTGAATACTTCAGAGCAGAGCCTTAGATCATAACGCTACTCGTAATAATTAAGCAGTGAATACTTCAGAGCAGAGCCTTAGAACCTAGCACTACTCGTAACATCTAAGCATGGAATACTTCAGAGTAGAGCCTTAGAACATAGCGCTACTCGTAACATCAAAAGCATGGAATACTTCAGAGTAGAGCCTTAGAACATAGCGCTACTCGGAATTGATCAGAATGAAACATTTATGAGCGGAGCCTACCACCACAGCGCCACTCGTAATATACCGGCATCTGGCACTTCTGGGCAGTTCACAGAGCACACCGATACTAGTAAGGAGCAAGTCTCCCGCACTCCGGTGCAGTTCGTGAGGCACAACTCTACTCGACAGTCTTGCAGGAAGGGGCAATCCCTCGGAGGGGTGTCACAGACCTGGGTGAACGGGGGAACTCCCACGGAGAGGAACCAGGGTCTCAGGGTGCGGTGCGGCTCCCGGTCTGTAGGGGGCGCACCGGGGTCCGTCCCAAGCCTCCCGGCTTACCTTGATCACGACGTCTTGAGGCGTCGAACCCAGCTCCGGACTCCGCAGTCGATTCTTCCGCGACTGGGGCAGGCCACGGCCTCACGCACCTCCTCCAGCAGCTGCGACGGCAGCGACGGGGCCCCGGGCTTCTCCGCGGGCCTCGCCACGATGAGGGGGCACACTTCAGGCTTCCGGGCCGCGGCGGTGAGCGCGCTCTAGCCCCCACGCCAGGGGAGGGGTCAAATTAAGCGGAGAGTTCCGCGCTCAACGGGGCTTGCTGCAGGGGATCCCAGGTCAGGGAGCGCAGGGGTCACAGCGCTAATAACTGGTCGATCCCCAGCAATTCCACAATCAGCTTGGCATATGGTTTCAGGGTTCAGTTTTAACACGCAGTCTCAGCATTCAGCTTCAGCATGCAGTCGTGTCATGAGGGTTCAGCATTCAGTCTCTGCAATCAGTTGCTATATGAAGTCTTGATGGCGCAGATGTCTCTGGCGCCCTTGGGGGTTCTGTTCCTTGGGGGTAGGGATTGAGTTGGCGACTAGGTCCTTCCTAGTCAGGCTGGGCAGAGGCGTCCTGGGTCCTCCTACCGCTGGGCAAGATCAGTGGGTTTCACAGGATCCCTCACTCACTTAAGAGGCAGCACCTAAATCCTGTCACTCTCAGAGGCATAAGTCCCTGGCTAGGCCCTACCGCCTACAACTCCTGCGTGGATTCTCCAGCTCTGCTTTACCCCACTGGCCAACTAACTAGAAAAAGTTCCCTCCCTCACTTAAGTAGCCCTAGGTCAGGTGACCTCTAGCCAAGGCGGCAAAAGTAAAAACCACACCTCCCTTCTAGAAGGTTCCAGCACATTCCAGGAGCTTCCCCATTCTACCTATGGGACAAAAAAGGCGGGCTGGTGTCGCAACATTGTTGTGGGGTTCCAGCCAGCTCCTGGCAGCTAGGGTGCTACTAATAAAGACCACTCTGCAGTAGCAGGGGCCTGTGGCAGCCATCTTGGGAGAAGGGAGCACCTGCACCTTAACACTGATTGGCAATGAAAAGGCGCCCGGAGACCTAGTCCAACATAAAAATGAGGGTGGAAAAAATGAGGCACGGTCAAAAATAGATGGGGAGACTACTCTAGGGCTGACAGGTCTAACAGTGCCATTGTGCCCATCTCCTCCCGTCCCCCCAGTCCCTGGTCATTACTCACCCTGTTGATGTTGTGTCAGGTTCTCTTGAGCTGTGTCCGGACTCCGCCTCCTTGCAGCGTCTCCACACTGATGACTGTAGCCCCCATTTCCTCCTGCTCCTCCTGTGGTGCAGGACTCCCACCTCCTGTCGCCGTTGCTGCCTTCCTGTTGCCAGAGGGTTTGTGCTTGGTTTGGCTTTTTTACATCATGCCTGTGCCTCGTGGCCTCCTCTATTACCCTCCTCGACACCCCGACTGCATTAAGGTGTAGTGTAGTCCTAATAGTACCATGTCATGCAGGAGCTACACTGTTTATGGATAACATATACTGTGGGTTTGGTGGCAGACTGACTCCGTGCACCCCCGCCGCATATGTTAGTCTATGGTTTGCATTAGCTAGCTCGCAGTGCCACTAGAATTCTCCTGTTATCAGAGAGAATAATTTTTGGCAACCTCAGAACACAATACCCTCAGACTCGTGGAAACAATATACTACTTTTCACCCAGTCACTGGTGCTAGCTTGTTTTGCTCTCAGAGAGATACAGAGAAGAAACAGTCGAGCGTGTTTACAATAAGAATTTATTGTACCGTAGCTCTTCTCATGTAAAATAAGTGCACTGTTACAACTGTAACACAGTAGCAGAGATATAGAAACCAGCAGTACATTGAATAAAAAGAAATAGTATTGTTCTACCATTTTTCAATAGTCATGAACCCATACATGAATAAGGAATGCGTTTATAAAATGAAGTGCGTACTCCTAAGATGCCTGACTAGATGTACCTAAGTGTACCTAGCATGTGAGTAGGTGCTACAGAGCCTAAGCCTGAGAGCCTAAGAGCCAAGAATCCCACTAGACTTTAGTCGGAACCCCATACCTGAATAGTTAAAGTGTGGGACTTCGTCCTGGACTTGAGCTGGACACCCCGCAAGGGAAAGTCATGGGACTTCGTCCTGGACTTGAGCTGGATACCCCGCAAGGGATAGTCCGACCACTGTCAGCTGGAGCGATAGCATGCCGGAGCTGCAGCATCTCTGGTCAGTGTGTCGGCCTCAAAGTCTCGGTTGCCTCCTGCTTTCTGATAGCAAGAGGTGCTGTATTTATACAGTCTATGTACGTGTGTTACTCATTGTTCAGTATGAGGATGACGTTGGGGATTAAACCTTGTGCGTCGATGGGAGAGGTGAAGTATACCCCCGAAGAGCGTACTTATCAATTATTCATATGCGCTAAGGATAACGTCTTAGCAATATCGATTGGGAAAAACCCACCCTCTGCATGGAACTAGGTGAAAGGTTTAGTCCATAAAAGGCTGCAGTCCTTATAAGGCGTGATGTCCGTATAAGGCATTCTGTCCCTATTTGGAGTTATGTCCTTATAAGGCTCGTTCATATGAAATAACGGGAGCTGATGTAGGGAAAGTTTACGATGTTCCCTGGACCTATATTAGGATACCGATATGAAATATAACACCCACTACACCTTATACTTAACAATAAAAATATACATTCTCGAAAAACACAGTTATAACAGTGTCAGTGCATAAAATTATCAAGTAGACATTTTTAAAAATTTCTAAAAATGTTAGAAAGTCATTTGAAAACAGTTTTTAAAAAAACGGGGACATATTTTTTCTTTGTTAATGTTTGATATTGTTGTAAAGTTCCGCAAATCACAGTTCTAAACGAGTTCGATCACACAAGTTGAACTACTGTAAGCGTACTTAGAAGGCCATGCTTTGAGATAGAAAGTGTCAATTTGAAAAAGTTTCTTTTAAGAAATAAGAATAAAAAACTTAAAGGGAAGGGAAAGTTCCATATGCGTTCCCAGCACACAGTGAGCCAGATTCAGATTAAATGTCCTGGCTGGGAGATATAACATTATCTTTGCCTGCTACAGTAGGGGGACAAACATTGCAATACCTCGCATAGCACGTCAAGTGTGCATAGATGTAACTCCTCATTGCCAGTAGCTGGTGTATAGGCTTCCGGTACCGGATTCAAAAAATTGGTGTCAATGCTGGAGCTGAAATTTAATTCAGTCATGAAAGGCACCTACGGCTCCTCAAGGAAGGCATGCGTCAAGATGGGAATACGCTGGGAACAGAGCCGTGCATGGGATCACAAAGGTTCCAGCCTTTGATTCTAAGTCGGCTAGCGCCTCCCTCAGAGGTGTCAGACAGATGTCCAACTCGCATTCGCCTCCACAGAACAGGCATCGGAAGACAGGTACGATGTAGTCCTCAAAGACTGGTCTGAAGGATAAGAACCAAGAAGGACTTAGTTCTCGTAGGCGAGGTGCAACAAAATGCTGTATCATGGGCTCACAGTAATGTCTTTCCAGGAGAGCTTTCGTAATCTCGCTGGTGGATGGTCCGTCCATTGCGCAGCAGGATCGATAATCAGGATTCCAGCTACAGCAAACAGTATCAGAGGTAGACCTCCGAAAAGGCTTCCAAACATGGAGTGTATAAAGTTAGGAATAACTCCAAGGATAGGTTAGAAAGTGCTAAGGAATCTGGACCCTATGGTCTTAAATAGGTGAATAACGCCACTCGTATCAGACATATTAAAGATACGTCCCACCATTTCTACAAAATGTAGGGGGCAATTTGTTCGAATTAGCGCCTGTATCTCTGTCGAGTTCCTTGCAACTTGAAGTTCAAAGGTTTCTTGAGCGGAGGTCAGTGGCACGGTTTTCTGTAAAAGCATGGATTTCATTCTGCTCAAATTATCAAACTGTATCAATGAAACATTCAGTGAAGATCGTACTAGCGCCTCCATGACTGTATTTGTCAAAGGAAACAATACTTGTATACAGCAAGTAAACCTGGTGTTCACGGTGACCAGATATGCAATGCCTGGAAGCATGCCACAGCAACCTTGTTCGTTCAGCATCAAGTAACTCCTATTTGAAAGTAATTCGAACACTGGCTGGTGTTCCTTTCATGTGGCAAGACAGATTTGAAGCTGAACCATTACAGGCTCAGTGCAAAACGATATCTTGGCATATGAGAGAACAGCTTAAAGTGTTCTTGCAGCTGGTACTACTAAGAAACACTCGATCCCCACTCTGGCATCGAAATTTATATGGTAAATCTCAGGATTTTTTAAAGTATTTTTTACCCAATTTTTCATATGTGCCTGACTGCCTTCGCTCAAGGCAATACTGAAACTGGAATGTAGTGACCGGGAGAGTGATTAGGCCACGGATTAGCCACTCAGTTGATGGTAATTCAGCTACTGTAAATGGTAGTCTGTCCAGTTTCTCAATTTGCAGCATTGTATATTTAGCTTCCCTTTCCGGTTAGGGCAGCGATGTTATGCCCAAGCACCTCTAACAATATTCCGGCGCCAGAACCTGCCTTTTGTTCCGGAGTGGAGTTCTGGAAAGTTTATTTCTGCAGCCTGGAGTGCGGGGTCGACAAGGAGTTTCTGCTCCAAGCGGCCATGTCGGCCCAAGGCCATGTCGGCCTAAGGCCACGCCCCAGACCTGCTCCCACAGCAAAAGCTTTTTCTAAGTTAATACGGTCTATTTCCCGTATTCTCCCTGCAGCTTCTTGTTGGGAAATCCTCCAGTTTTCATTATAGGCAGTATAAATGCCTGCATATATGAAACGTTTTTGACCTTGTTCCCTAGGTCCTAGGAAAAGTCCCTAAGATCAATGTCTTGTGTAAGTAAAGATAAGTGTTGATTCACTTCTGCAAGTGTTTAGGTCTCTAGCCATTGTAGGCACAACTTCCCAACACTATACGATGTCACTACCCCCGGATGTTCTCTCTGTACATAACGTGGGTCTGGCCTATGCTTACTGAGTCCGTTCGTGATGTGTAGGAACCTTTTATGACGTGTTTGTGTCTAAGGGCCAAACCGCCCACCCCTTCCAATTTGGATCTGTTCTATTGCACTTTAGTATGCCATCAACTGTTGCCCCTTCCTTTGTAGAAGAATTCTGCCACCCACGGGTTGGTGTTGGAAACTTTGGAATGTTCAGCTCCTTCATCTTGGCTATTCCAAGACAGGATGTGTGTTTCACAGTCTCATTTAAAAAGATCATCTGCTGTGGAATAAGGCATGCTCTAAATAGTCACTCTGTACCCTGGACGTGTCAGTCCTTTGACCCCCAAATCGATTTCATGTCCATCTGGTCTTGCCAGAGGTTGAAACCCTGTTCAGACAATTGGGCCCAAAAGGAAACAGAGTAAATCTGTTTAGTGTTTGTTAACATAATTTTTAGTGCTGATCTTGGTGCAACCTTATAGAAAAATGAGGCTGGATCTGTTGTGTTAAACCCTGAAAAGTATGCAAATTTTTGTGCAAGCATTTGTGAACTACTTTTTTCCTAGGTGAAATGGATTTGTGCAGAAAATGATTACCATAATGTTGGTAACAGTACAATTTGTCATAATCTGTTGAACCTTCTAACATTTCACTATTAGAAAATGCAGCAGTTTTCTCTAAACCCGATAACATATTATTAACTGTTTCAGTGTCCCAATCATCAGAAAATGTACTGGAGGTAATGAAATCACTTAATGAGATTTGAAATACATGATTCAGGAGCATGTTGACCTTTCAGGCTGTGGAATCTTGTTGCAGATAATGTCCATTAATAAGCATACTAAAAGTCAATACTAAACCTAGCCATAGAAGAAAAAACATTATCCCTGAAATTACCCAGAGTTCAATCCAAGGTGAAACCAGGTATGTCTTTTGAAGAACGATAAGAAAGTTCTTTAACTCCTGCTTGAATGGTGTTTTGGCTGGCGTCGTTTCGGCTCACTTGGATCCAGTGAAAATGTTAATGAAATAGCCAGAAGCAGTTCGATCAATTGTTTGATTTGCATCGGGATTGGTTGAAATGTCTTTTTCCTCTTGACGAGGCATGTTAATGTAGACATCTGTGTTAGGTCTATTTGCAATTTGTGAATTATTCTGATTTTCATTTTGAATTTGAATATCTGGTTCAAGTGGAACAAGTTCCATAGCATAGTTGCATAGTCCTTCATTCGTTACAGGTGGTTCTTCAAACGTAATGAGTCTTTCTGTTTGAACTTCTTGGATTGTAGCTAGAGGAGGGCGTCTGCTACATCGGAGTCCCCTAGACCTACTGTTTAGCATCGGCCACAAAGTGTGGTTTGATTAAGTCAATTGAGACAAATCTTTTCTCCTTTTTTCTGGCAAGAGGCGGGAGCAGCACAGTTCTTGTTCCGTGCACTGCAAGGACTGATACAGGTTTTCTGTAAGAAGGTCCAAATTCCTTTTTGTCCGCAATTTTCTCTCTGACCAGATCCCTGACTTTTGGGATCCAGACAGGTCTTGCCGTGACTACCTTGACTTCTCCAGTGGCGGTCTGCTTTAGATGGACATTGCTTTGTTTTGTCCTGGATTCATTTATATCCTGTAAAACAGCCAAACGATCATGGATATCAAATGGTTTTTCATCCGCCACTGCGCCTTCACAATCAAGATCAGGTACCCACATTCGTGTCCCAAAGAGGACCTCATATGGAGTGACACCCCCTAGAGAGCTTCTTGGCTGGTTATTTAATGCCCGCTGTACCCCATACAGGTGTGTGACCTAACTACCGCCCTTGCCTAAAACCCTAGCTGTGAAAGATTGCTTTAAGTCCCGTTTTTTTCTCTCCACAACAGAATTTCCCTCAGGATGATATAGAGATGAGAACTGCAATGCTATGCCCATTCCTTCCATGGCCTCCTTGTAAGCCTGAGAGCTAAACGCAGGGCCACGGTCAGAGTGTAACGTGCTAACTACGTATGTATCAATAAAGACTCGCAAATCTTTTATAACAGTTCGAGCGTCAGCAGAACGCTGAGGCAAAACCCATAGGAATCTCGAGCATGAATCCATTGCAACCATGATATAGTGTAGTTCCTATTTCCTTATAGGCTCTGTGCATTTGGAATAATATACACTATAGTTGCATAGGACTGAGGTCAGTATGCCCCTATCGAGTATATTAGACTTAATTACTTTATGTGCCAGCTAACTGAGAGGTCACTAGAAACTTCTCGTATGAACAAGAAGGGATTAGTTTCTGACAACTGCATAAACATGACAACTTTGTTTCCCTTTAGAATCGGAACAGTTCTCAGACTCGTGGAAACAATAGATAACAGTTTCACTCAGTCAATCGGGCATGCTTAGTTTCAGCAGAGTTACACAGAAATACCAGACGGGCATTTCAATAAAAAGATTTATTGAACAGTCTGGTTTCTCGTGTAAGAGATATGAGCTGTTACAATCGTTAGACAGTATGCAAGATATAAGATGTACAGCGTAAGCAGTAGAAAGAAATAATACTGCAATAACATTGTCTTTTTAGCTATGATATGAATACATACATAAATAACATAGGCTAAAATGTGAATACTCATCTGGTGCTTCTAAATAGTTCTACCCCAATGTACCTAACGTAAGTGTAGTACAAGGTATGAAGTAGGTGTTGCTTTCCATAGTTTAGTTTAGCTATAAACTAAGTTTGTATAGTCTAGTGTGCCAAGAGCCCCTTTAGGTTCTAGTCTGCTCCATACCTTTAGAATGAGAGAGGTGGGAATCTCTTTCCGGATCTCAATCTCTAATACCCCGCAAAGGGAGTCAGAACACTGGAAGCTGGATTCTCTGCGAGGGGGATGACAGCGTCGAGTCAGTGCGTCTGGCCGGGAACTTGAACTCCTTCCAAACTTGCCGTGGCGAGCCGAGCAGCATCAATCTGAACTAGCCGTGGTTTGTCATGGTAAGCGAAGGTAAATTTATACCTGGAAGGTGTCTAGGAATGTAGAGAACAACGAGAGAGCTAGGGAAAAAGAGTGGTACGTCCGTATCCCCTGAGTATAAGTCAGTTTTATCAATGGTGGACGAACCCAATTATGTGTGGTACGATCACTGTAAGACAGTGTTTGGGAACCCACTAAGTAGGTTAAAAGACCCCTCACACACCAACCTGGTTGGTGTCATGCTTCATCATCGGGGTCCCAACCGGGTGGCCGAATGCCCCCCGGTTGTGCTACAACACCTGGCTACAGCGGAGCTGGTGTGGTGCAAGAGTGTGATGTCGTGAATATTAAAAATATCTCTGAGAGTCCTTGCCGTTAGGAATTTATTACTGGCGGCTCAGGATATAAGTAAAAACAGGGTATGTGATGCAACTATGAAAGAAATTATTATCTACTAGTTGTCGGTGTTGTAGGTCTACATGTTTCAGCTCTCATGGGGAAATATGGAGCTTTCGTCAGGACCAGTGAAGTAAGTGAGTGGCAAAGTGAAGTGCCACGTGATAAGTGAAAAAATGAAGATAAAAAGGTTGTTTACCTACACACTCTCTGAGGTGTGTGGACCCAGTGTCTGCAAAATTGCGGACACTGCAGAGCAAAACCTGTGGAAGGAAACAAGACAGCACAAGAACATATATAAAACTGCCACTTTGGTGCCGAGAATATTAGCAACTATAAAATGCAATCTTAAGTGCTGTGATGGAACAAACCTATCTAAAAGGATCGTACCTGTGGGTGCTGGTTTGGACAGAATACTGCTGGTTTAAATTGTCCTAGTTCTATTGCTCGATTATGTTTCGCTTCTAATTGGCTATGTTGAGACTGTTGTTGTTGAAAGGTTTGCATTATGTTTGCGTACTTGTTGATACAGCACCTGAAAACTGACCTAGTATCGGGCGATTGGTGATTAGAAGTCACTTCTAGATTCACTTTATTGAAAAAGACAAGTGCCATGGGGAACCTGGCTCACCCCTCTGAGCGCGTTCCTCTTTACTACTTCAATCTCTACTCCCTTTGTGTGTATGGTTTTTGGTTTATTTATTTCTGTGGATAATTTGTAGGTCCCGTCATTTCAAATCCTTACTTTGGTTTTGCTGGTTCTGTGTTTTTTGTTTTATTGCTTGATAATTGAGTCCAATTTGCTAAATAATGGTATTTAAATACATATTTGTATGTATTGTTGATTTTTTATTACCAAATAGTTTAACGTTTTTGTAAGTAATTTATTGTGTGTTATATATACCCACCAACATATGCTGTGAGAAAGGATTGTTCAACACTCTACCACGTGGGGTGGGTCTCCTACGCTTGAGCAGAAAATGATTTTTTTCAAACTATTGAATCAATGTATTCCTACTCCTTACCTGCGTTTAACTGGCCTTAACGGATGAGAGCTAAGCTTATAGACCGGTAATCCTGCATTTTCTAAGCGTGGTTGCTATTTCCAGGATGTTGCATTTCTGGACTTTTTTCGTACAGCATATTGTTCTTGTATAGCGCATACTTTGAATTGAGTCACCTCCAGATGTTTATAACTGTCCATGATTGCACGTCCTGGAGCTGCAGCTGAAAGCAGTGCGAGTTTCTCATAATGTCTGTCACTAGACCAACAAGCATTGGCATAGCTAATAGGTCTCGCCTTTGGAACCTTCTAAGTATTTTGTTAAGCAGTACAATATCCTTGGTGCAACAACATCAACTGTTGCATGGCTAAACACTTCTAAGGTCCCAAAGGCGAGACCCATTGGCTATGCCAATTCTTGTTCTTTCTTGTCTCCATCTTTTCATCCCCTCTAGGTACCGTCCTCGCTTGGACACCAGTGTATGTCTGTATCAGGCATCACTGGGACACATAGCAGCAAGTCTCCCCCTGGGCAGGACTGCGCTTGTAGTGTGTGCCAGCGGTTTGAGTTGTTGGGTAACCGGAGCTGCTATGGGGTGAATGCATCACACAGAAAACAGATCTGGTCTGAGGTAGCGCTCACGTGGGCAGCAGTTGACCGGCAGCGTGCTTTTAAGCTCCCACTGCTTCCCTCTTCCTCTGAACCCAGCTCTCTTTCCTCCTCCGCCCTGCTCCCAGCCCTCCTTGGTGCTGTACTTTGTTGAGGTGGGGGTTGCGGGTGACATCACAGCCCCTCTTGTTTGTGTAACGGAAGGTTGTGCTATCGGCTCCCTGCTGCTTCTTGTCAGCGGAACTCTGCTGGGGGGTCTCCTCGGGTCTCTTTCACGCTGACGCCATTGCTAAAGTGTTTGTCTCACTTTAGAAAGTATCGACAGGGTACAATAAACTTTCTCTGAACTAAAGATCTTGAAGGGAGCGGGTGGTCCCTGTGCAGGAGACGGGACTGTCTGCGGTGCTGCTCCGGGCTGCGACGGGTGTATCCAGGGTCGCAGCATACCCTGCGTCATGGGCAGGACCGGTTCTTCGGCTCTTCAGTAAGTTTTATCACCGCACCAGGGGGGCGAAGGGCAGATGCAAATTGCCCCACTTGCAATAAAATACAAGCCTGGTGAACTTGCATAAGGCATGCTTTTATCGCCAATAACTGGACCCGTTCCTTGTCAGAAGAGTGTTATTAAAATACGCTTTAGCTGAAACTGATATGAATGCAAGCAAGAAACCAAACCCTGGATCTGTAATAAAAGCTTCTGTTATACACATTTCAACAGAGCTCACAGCCATAACAAACGACATCGTTGGAAGTCAAACAATCGTGCTCTGAAACCACCCCATAAAGGCGAGAGGGAGGGCCGCGCCGAGCACTGTCCTGCTCCTCGTCTCAGTGGTAATGTTTTCAAATAATTATGAAGGCCCGAGAGCTATAAATTGCTGTTCATGCGCAGGTGTCACAATAAATGCATTCGCCTCAGTCGCCACCTTAAAACTGGCAGTCATGCGGTTATCTATCTATGTTAATTGTTGGATGTGAAGTTTTGTTTCATGTTCCTCACATCATTGTAATATGAAATACATTGCAGCACTGTATAAACAGCAGTGGCCCTAAATTACAGTTTTTGTCTAAATATCTCCTGCGGAGGCTTGCTGGCTGCACGGTGTGATTTGGCGGTGGTGATGTACATGGGCGGGCACTGCACTGTCCTTTTTCACGGAATGTCAGAACTGAACACACAAATTGAATTACTGCCATCGTTCGCAAAAAGAGTCCCAACCCCTGTAGGGATCCCTGGTATTAGCCAGGCAGTCCTCGTATTCCTCCTCACCCACCTACAGCCCTGTGGTGTTCAAGTGCCAGGGTACCACCTTGACCTGCTGCACCTGGGCACAGCACTGACTGTTATGAGATTCTGAAGCACCACTGCTGTGCTAACTAGCCACACTGTAATTACTGCTTCTTTGAGTACGAGCAATGCAGATTCCATCAATTTATTGGCGACTCATGCCACAGAAAGAAAATGTCCCTTCAGAAAGTATTTTATTGCTATTTGTTAATTTGTGTTGAGAAGGTTCAACAAAGTGCGATAAACCTTGATTCAGGTCTAGTCCGAGCCATTATGGAAGAGAAGCAGCTGGCTCGCATGCCCGCCAGAGTACCGCACCTTTAAGATGGAACTGAAATAAATAAAAACAAAACAAACAGCTCCTCTTATTCTCCATCACAAAGCCAGGCTGCATCGGAGCGTCAGGTGCTTCCACATCCCAAAGTTACTTTATATAACTTTGGAGGGATGCTCACCCTGGTGTCTGGTGTTTCCACTGTGATGTAATCATTCAACTCCGCTGTCACCAGAAATTCCTTCAAGCTCAGGTGAGCTATTGTTACTTCTGCCGCCTTGTCTAACATCGTCAGAGCCCATTCCCCGTTCAGAAGTTGTGTCCTCAGAATTCTGGGCATGTCTGATTTTCAGACCAGCAACTTTCTTTATCTTAAATTGAGGTTTTGGATTTTGCTTATCTTCTTTTTTAGAAGTAAAGTCTTAAGCGCGCTGCTTGTCTCTTGACTGTGTGGGCTCCTCTCTGTGTTCTGACTGTCCTTCTCTTTCGGAGACTTCTTCGAGCCCTGAAATGAACGAGTATCAGTATCCTGATACCTGTCAGGTTTTCTAATATTGTCCCTATTCCTAAGGTTGTACCTCTTTTTAGAGGGCTCCTGTGGAGGAGACCTACCTCGGGACTGAGATCTCTTGTCTTTAGAGTTTTCTTTTTTATCCCACTTCTTTTTGGAAGAAGTTGGTATCTGTTTAAAAGTGTCCTTTTCAGGACTGTCCTGTAGTTGAGGTTTCAATGCTTTTCCCCCCAAACTATCTGTGCCTAATTCTCAAAACGCAGTTTTAATTATTTTGGGCAGTTCATTGTCCTGTTCTAATGAAGTGAATTCCCTTAGCCGTTGGCGGATTGCCACTGATGCTGCTTCCCCTTTAATGTTAGCTAGTATTATGGCTGATACCTGGTCATAGTTGTTTAACAACATCTTCCCTAAGTTCAGGGCAGGTTCTGCTCCATAGTCGTTTTGTATTTGTCTTAATACATCTGGTACTACTGCTAGTGAGGGAATACAATGTGTTCTGGTTTATATGGCAGCATAGACTGTACCCCAAGAGGTGCAATCCTGTAACTGTGGTGTAATCCCCATGGGCAAACAGATTGTTATCATTCTGTGTTTTTCAAATGGTGTTGTATTTGGAAAAACTGCTTCTAACTGGGTTATTTTCTGAGCTTCCCAGAAAGGAATTTGATCACGTTTTGTGGGCACTTTGCCCATTACCGCTTGTAATGTTTGTGGAGTAATTTCAGTACCTGAGCTCTGTGTAGGTGCTGCAGTAGGTGTAATTACTGTTGGTTGGACCGCTAGTGTCCTCAAGACAAAATGTGTCATGTTTCTGTAGAGTTTTATCAACTCTTTGTGTTGAACAAGTAGTTCATTCTGTGGCATTGTCTCAATATCTGGATGTGGTGCATAGGTGGCTAATATCGGCCATGTGGCTCCTGGACTCCCTAAAGGACCAAGCCTTGCTCTTGTTCTTATGTGGGGTAGGGCGCCATTAAACCACAAAATATGTTCCTGGATAGTAAGCGGAATCTCAGTCTCCTCAAACGGAGTGTAGACTGCCGGAATGTCATCATGTAAATAATGATGAAAAGTTTTTGTTACAGCATCTGCTGCTGGGAATATAACCCATGAGTAGAATACCTCTGTTTTGAAATCTTCGTGTGCCTCTATCACGAATATTACTACACCTCCTCTGGGTGGTAACACATGTTTGAGTAGTTTAACTGTTAAAGTTTGTCTTACTTTGGCTGCAATTTGTATTGCATTCGCATCTTCCTCACCAGACTGATTAAGTCCCTGGGCTAGATTTCTCTCCTCGTCGGTCATTGTGTATAGAACACAAAATTATTGTCCAAGGAAAGGATAAAGGTTTATGCAAAAGTTTTATGCACAATTTTGGGAAATTTGTCCTTCAAGCTTGATTAACCAACAGCCAATACATAGGATATCTCGCCTACTCAGCTGTGGCGGAGTTTCTCACACTTACTCCAGACGTCTCTGGGTTTTGTAAGTAGGGTCTCTGATAATTAGCACGACTGAGCTGCTCAGATTCTACTGTTGAGTAAGTGCGCCTTCAATATATTATGTTGGGCGCCATGTAGTGTAGTCCTAATAGTACCCTCTCATGCAGGACCTACGCTGATAACGGATAACATACACTGTGGCAGACTGACTCCGTGCACCCCCGTCGCATACATTAGGCTATGGTTTGCATTAGCTACCCCGCAGTGCCACTAGACTCTCCTGTTATCAGAGAGATTCGTTTTTTGGCAACCTCAGAACACAATAACCTCAGACGCATGGAAACAATATACTACTTTTCACCCAATCACTCGTACATGCTTGCTTTGTTCTCAGAGAGATACAGAGAAGAAACAGCAGAGTGTTTTTACAATAAGAATTTATTGTACCGTAGTTCTTCTCATGTACAATAAGTGCGCTGTTACAACTGTAACACAGTAGCAGAGATATAGAACCAGCAGTACAGTGAATAAAAAGGAATAGTATTGTTCTACCATTTTTCAATAGCCATGAACCCATACATGAATAAGAAATGCGTTTATAAAATGAAGTGCGTACTCCTAAGATGCCTGACTAGATGTACCTAAGTGTACCTAGCATGTGAGTAGGTGCTACAGAGCCTAAGCCTGAGAGCCTAAGAGCCAAGAATCCCACTGGGCTTTAGTTGGAACCCCATACCTGAATAGTGAGAATGTGGGACTTCGTCCTGGACTTGAGCTGGACACCCCGCAATGGAAAGTCATAGGACTTCGTCCTGGACTTGAGCTGGATACCCCGCAAGGGATAGTCAGACCACTGTCAGCTGGAGCGATAGCATGCCGGAGCTGCAGCGTCTCTGGTCAGTGTGTCGGCCTCAAAGTCTCGGTTCCCTCCTGCTTTCTGATAGCAAGAGGTGCTACATTTATACAGTCTATGTACATATGATACCCATTGTGCAGTATGAGGATGGCGTTGGAGATTAAACCTTGTGCGTCGATGGGAGAGGGGAAGTATACCCCCTGGAGAGTGTACTCATCAATTATTCATATGTGCCAAGGATGATGTCTTAGCAATATCGATTGGGAAAAACCCACCCTCTGCATGGAACTAGGTGAAAAGTTTAGTCCATAAAAGGCTGCAGTCCTTATAAGGCATGATGTTCGTATAAGGCATTCTGTCCTTATTTGGAGTTATGTCCTTATAAGGCTCGTTCATATGAAATAACGGGAGCTGATGTAGGGAAAGTGTACGATGTTCCCTGGACCTATATTAGGATACCGATATGAAATATAACACCCACTCCACGTTATACTTAACAATATTAATACACATTCTCGAAAAACAGTTTTAACAATGTCAGTGCATAAAATGATCAAGTAAACATTTTTAAAAGTTTCTAAAAACATTAAAAAGTAATTTGAAAACAGTTTTTAAAAAAACGGAAAAAAAAATGTTCTTTGGTAATGTTTGATATTGTTGTAAAGTTCCGGAAATCACAGTTCTAAACAAGTTCGATCACACAATTTGAACTACTGTAAGCGTACTTAGAAGGCCATTCTTTGAGATAGAAAGTGTCAATTTGAAAAAATTTCTTTTAAGAAATAAGAAAAAAAAATGAAAGGGAAGAGAAAGTTCCATAGTCGTTCCCAGCACACGGTGAGCCAGTTTCAGATTAGAAGTCCTGGCTGGGAGACATAATATTATCGCTGCCTGCTACAGCAGGGGACAAATACTGCAATACCTCGCATAGCACGTCAAGTGTGCATAGATGTAACTCCTCGTTGCCAGTAGCTGGTGTATAGGCTTCCGGTAACGGATTCAGAACCTCGGTGTCAATGCTGGATCTGAAATTTAATTCAGTAGTGAAAGGCACCTGCGGCTCCTCAAGGAAGGCGTGCGTCAAGATGGGAATACGCTGGGGACAGAGCTGTGCATGGGACCACAAAGGTTCCAGCCTGGAGTCTAAGTCCACTGGCGTCTCCGTCAGAGGTGTCAGACAGATGTCCAACTCTCATTCGCCTCCGCAGAACAGGCATCGGAAGACAGGTATGATGCAGTCCTCAAAGACTGGTCTGAAGAATACCTCATTATCTGGAAAAAGAAAACACACTGAAGCCCAAAAGGACTTTTTCGCACTGTTTCTTGCTTGGAACCTGTATCAGCACCGCTCCTCTTCCCGCCGTAATCTTAGTTCCAGCCCAAGTGGAAGATTCTTAGTGAGAGAAGTCACCGAGTATATGGACCAAACTGTTCCGCCGACCAAGTCTGCTACACGGTGAAGTAAAAAGTCACCCGTGCAGCATGTTCAGGAGCGCTGGCACCATGTGTCTGACGGAGCTCAAAGACGCGCGGCCATCTTGGTTGTGTGTCAAACCATGCCCCATCAGACCTCTTTTAGTTTTAAGTGTTTTAGTTCTTAGCTCTTTCCTTTCAGCAGATTAAAAACCCTTTGTCATTCAATGTAAAGAAAATAGAATCTGAAGGTACTAGTGAGCGGGACTCCTTCCTTTCTGCTTCGTTAAAGTAGATAGTACTCTTTCTGAATCAATGCAATAAAGACCAGGTGCATAAGTCCTCTTTGGCAGAGGCGATGGTGGGCGGGAAGAGGGTAGATATATAATAAAGGTCTGTCTCCCAATCAACCCCATTGCAACAACAGTGCTCCTAAACCTACCCCAAGGTGTCTTTCTGAAGATAAAATGATTTATTAAAGTGAGTTGACTGAAACACCGTACTGGAGCATTTTTTTAGTTGTTTCCACAGCCACTAATTGTGGTTATAGAAAGTGTTGATTGCAAACACCGTTGTATGGCAAAAGTATTGCATTGAAATTAATTGCTGTGTCACTGCCACATTAATCCGCGGTGAATGGGATATAACCCAAATATTCACCCTGGTGGACTGGTAACATAATTCTGGGGATTACTATGCAAACCAGATCCCTTTACTGGCTCTAACACTACTGTCAAGAGGATTAAGTGTTCCAGGATTTACTATGTATGCCTGCATCATCAAGAGACATACTCCTGGTGAGTAGATCGCAAGTAATTCTTTGGAAGGGTCCGTGGCCCAATGGAAACCAAAACCTAAAGCTGTGCATTAGTCCATTTGTGTTGCCGAAAGCAGTTTTTCCTTCGTCGGATGGAATTCACGGAATTTGCCAGTAATCCTCTGTCAGGTCTAAGATGGTTATCTACTCGGCTTCCCATCATTTTGTCATTTCTTGGCATAGGGTAATTAACAAGTTGTGAAATTTGATTGCCCTGCTAGAAGTCGATACTGAAACATATGCTCCCATCTGGTTTTGGTGCTAAAAAATTGGGGAGTTCAATTCACATCGGAGCAGCTCGATAACTCTCACCGTAGGCATTTTCTTTATTTCTTCTTCACTTGCCTCTCTTCTGCTCTCTGGGATATGACTGTGTCTTTCAGGGGCGGCTGGTGACATTTGAAATTGGTGGGGGCGGAAAAGTTGAGGATAAGTGTTATGTCGGTAGCGAGTGAGCCGACTATCATAGGAGGGACTCGAGGGGAGAGGGACTTGCAAAGTTTACAGCAAATTTGAGAGGGCAAGAATGTTTCTAAAGCAATTCTGAAGGTGTAGACTTGAAATATGCAAATACATTACAAAATACCCCATATCTTACAGCACTAAACATATCCCCCTTTGACTGAAGTGTACACATAGTAGTGCAACATGTAAGCTTTTAATTATCTTACCAGGTAAATACTACACCCTTACCACCACATTCCTGATGAACGAGTGTAGTGCATTTGTGACACTTGTCTTGTGCTACCTTTGGATTTTACACAATCCCTATGATTTCAGTCACAGCATTGATGGCAGCACCCCTTCTCTGAAAATTGTTCCAGCACCCCTGCTGCCTTCAGTTATCGCAGACCAGATCAATAGACCTTAAGTCGATGCACTTTCATTGTGGGCCTGTCTGCCACCAGCAACACGTGCGTTCTTTTAACCATAGATGGTTTTGTTTGATTCAGACAAAACTGTAAAATTAGGTGCCAAAGAAACCCACATGATGTCAGTATTGCATGCTCTTCATAATTTAAACAAGCATTTGCAATGCAATCGGTCTCGCATTTACGCAAGTTTGAGCTACTGGCAATGTAAATGTCAATGCCTTTTATTTATGTTTTGGGTTTTAAAACATAAATAAAAGGCATTATCATTTACAATGCCAATATCTTAAACTCGCGTAAATGCGAGACCTATTGCATTGCAAATGCTTGTTTTCTTTGGTTGTGGTGGCCTTACACTAGTGGCTGGGAGGAGATGGAGGTGTCAGAGACAAGGCAGTGGGGTGCAGGAGGGCACTTCAGGTGATGGGCTGAGGGGCATTTGTAGATTCAGTCCACTGTGAATCCTTCTGTTCTGCCTAGAACAATTGTTTTCCGTGCTGTAATCGGAATGGGATGTTCTCACTAAGTGCCTGGATTTCCAAACTGTATGCCATTGCATAGTCCCCTGTGCATAAAAGGAGTGCATCCGATCAGTCAGCCATGAATGTGGACATTGCACTGACAGCAAGTAACCACACATTATTTGTGTCTGCATCTGTGCCCGAATTCAGCATGGCTTAGCAATTAGGTTGGCCACGAGTATCATGATAAACACAACATGTTTAAGTAAAAAATACAATACACACAAACATGAAACTGGAGGTTAACCCTAGTTGGCAAATTATGAATTTAAGGTAACATGAAAAGCATAACCCAAGCACAATTAAAAAAAATCACATCCATCTACTGCCTGATAATAAATAACTGGCAAAAACTAAAGAAAGCAACAAAGACTGAAGCCAACAGGACTGCTTATCTTTAAACTAATCTGGCAAACGGTCAAAAAATACACGAACATATTGCTGTGAAATCCTAGTGCAGTGAATGGCATAAACACCAGTGAAACAGCGAGGCGAACATACTGCGCGGGCAATGAAAGAAAGCCTGGTCTCAAGAGGATAGAGATGACATACTTCAAAGGGAATTCGCTAGGCCGGGCATGAGGTATACTGTAGCATTCTAAACGCATTTTCAACAAGGTTCTCCCTTTTCAAGTGGCAGTTTACAGTGAGCTGCCTGCACCGTATGAACACCACCTCCCAACAGAACAAGCTTAAGATGGAGCACCGAGGTCAGCCCGGCGACGAGTGCATCCCCTGGACACCGGGGAGGCCAAGCCACTTCCACAGGCTTCCACTGTGCAACGACTTTACCAGCAGGTCTGCCCAGTCCGGGAGTTCAAAAAAAGGGAAAAAGCTTACCTGCACATGTGTCGTGTCGTTTGAAACCACGGCTGCAGGCGCCTTTTTCCAGCAACAAATACACCCCTCCCGGAAATAGGAGCTGCCTGCCTGCCAAACTGAAACTAAATGGATAGCCACTCCCGGTCGCCTCGGCCTTACCCAATGAGAAAGCCTCATTTACGGAGGCAAAAGGAGTGCTGTAATTGTTACCACCCCCTGCACTCAGTGCACTGTGAGCCAGCCCTACCCCTTCCCATTACTCTGAATGGCGCTCCACTGACCGCGCCCTGGGCCAATTCATTATCGCCCCATTTGAAACCTATTTACTGTTGCTTTTTTCCGCCACTCCCACAAGGCTGATGTCACCCGCCTCCTCGCTCCTCACTTGTGCCTCGAGGGCGAGGAATAGTTCTCGCCCAGCTTTTGCACATGCGCACATTGCGTAGGAAGATTCCGGGACAAAGTTAAAGTAAGTAAAAATATATATATATTTATTTTACATAGTTTAACTTTAAAGTTTCACGGGGGAGCACCAAGCAGTGAGCACTTCTTTAAACTGCTCCACTGGTGTTCATTTAATTTCTCTCCCATTAGTTTTCTACGATGCTGGTAGGTGGGGCAACGCCCCCTACACCCCTTAACACCAGCCGCCACTGGTGTCTTTATCTAACCATTCTTCCCTGTTCTGTCATAATGTGCATGATATGAGTTAGTCAATTGTATTATTTCGGTTTTGGATCCTCACTTACTGTAGGTACAACTGACAATTCTTCTATGGGTGGTTTTTCTGCTCCAACTGCACAGTTGACATGTGAGGGGGCACCTCTCATTTTTTAACAGATTGACATGCAATATTTGTCTTTCCATTTGGTTTGCAGATAATTCTATTTGATATGTCACTTTACCTACGCATTTTAATATTTCATTTGTTCCTGCCAGATAGGAATCGTTTATTACTATTAGAGGGTAACAAGAGTAAAAACAGAGCTCCTCTTCGTTAAGCTTTACATTTTTGCTATATCACTATTGCTGTAGCTCTTGAGCTTTCCCTACATTCATTCTCTTTTATAATTTCTCAGACTCTTTTCCATGCATTCTTTTTAGGTCTCGCTCCCTATCTTTTTGAGACGTTGTTTACAATCCGTGGGCTACAGCACGCCCATAGGCTTACCGATTGTTTGCTTCAATGTCGCTCTCATATCCTTTGTTCCTGTTTGTCATTGCATGCATGCCTCATGCCTCTTCTTGTATTTGGCCCTTCCCGGGAGAATGGACCAAGTACTTGAGTCCATCCACTGCTCCCGTTTTAGGACATACTATTTTATTGTCTGTGGGGCATATTCTCAAGAACGTGTGATAACCATCGCAAAAGTTACTTAACGCAACCTCCAACATCTCATTCTATCGCAGGAAATTTATGCCGTGTTAACCAAGTATTCACAACACAGCAACACCATGCGATAGTCCCCAGATAACGCGTCAAATGACCGCAATACAATGAATGCCACGCCGCAAAAATGCGAAACACGAACGCAAAAAATGTTGCGATGAGGCCAAGCGCGATACAAAAAGCAGTGAAAAGCAGCGACAGGCCTGCAATTAACACGTGTCTGGCGGGTAAATGCACCATAAAAGCAGACCAAACAAACGGTGAGATTTCAGCGTACGAGCACAACCCCACAGCTGTGATGCAGAACAAATGACCATTGTCCAAATTAGATAGGCAGTTCCCCACAAACAGCCACAATGTACATGGACATGCATTCACTATGTAACCTGCGCCAATGAGGAAACAAACATGGAACACACTATGAAACCGCATCTCCTCTTCACATTGCAGAGGGACAAAAAACACCCCCTGCACACCGACGTGCCATGTCCATGACCAAACAATAATGAAAGCATGGACCAATGTAGGGGCAGTAACTCCCCCCACGTACATGTCACGGGACTTGAGTCACAGGGTGCATCCCTGCATCATGGCGGCACAAATCAGAGCCCAAAAGAAGCCCTGTTGTCACTTGTAGGCCACAAATGACCGACAAAATGGAATGAATTGGGACAAATGAGAAACGCCGAAGAGTGAGATATTGTAACAACTGTGACACACAGAACTGGCAGTTCGAATACGTGACACCCTAAACAGCCACACTGCACAGAGGTGACACACCCACCATCCATTAACAAATTCCTAAATTGTCAGCATAACATATCGCACCCACACTTGTATGAGTGAAGTGCCTGTACAGATGAGTGACATGCACGCAGGGAATGTGTTTCGGAATGCATTTATTAGCACATGCTGTGCCTGTGGTCAGTCAATGTACTGTGCCATTACTTCTAAGGACCCTCACAATGTGACGTCAACAAGAGAAGAGATTGCTAATGATGTAGTCCATACGGGATATTCCTGCTGCGGCTGCAGTGGGGCGTGGTCCACCTGCCTCATCTTCATCATCATCGTCCGGTGCATCTGGCACTCGTATCCATGGGGCTCTGCTACGTACACAAATGTTGTGCAACACACAACATGCAACGATCATCTTGCACACGAGGCCTGGGCTGTACAGGAGCTTTCCCCCTGTGACGTGCAGGCACCTGAGATGTGACTTCAACACTCCAAATGTGCGCTCCACGATGCCCCTGGTGCGTTTGTGGGCCAAATTGTACTTCCTCTGGGCCTGTGTGTTTGGGGCTCGGAGGGGTGTCATCATCCAAGGGCAGAGTACATATCCTTGGTTACCTGTGACAGTGCACAGAGACATGAGTCAAGACTACGTACTGCATGATGTGTTGGCAGGCTCACTGGTCCATTGGTGTGTGATGTTTGTGACTTAGTGATTCCTGTATGACATGTACTGCGTATTGCTAATGAGCGGCATCACTATGTATTACGTAGCCTCACTGCTGCACCTCCCCCCGAGCACATTCACTATTGTGCGCAGCGCGATTGCATCATATGCACTCCAACGGCACTCCATTGTCATGCCTGTCTGCGCATGTTCACAAGCCTGACTACGACACAGTGATGATGCTGCGCAGAATGTGGCTGGCCATGTGTGTGTCGGCCCATTGCAAGTACAGGACTGACACAGATGTAGAGCACCTGCCTGGCTGAACCCGACATGCAGTTGAGGGTACATCTTTGGCTCATGCTGCAATAATAGTGACAAACACAACAGTTGGCATGTGTGATCCCTGACCCCGAGCGGGCATGCCCTCCCCCATGTACCCCTTCGGCCCAGCACGCACACCGGGGGCATGCCACATGGCAACATTGTCGATTGTGTGACGGGGGCGCAGACACTACAACAGAGACACACGCATCAGCCACATCCTTGGCAAGGCCTACACTGAACCACACCCAGATCCACCCCTACGCAGCACTGTCGTGCGCCTGTCCACCCCGCTTATGCTCACATGGAGATACGATATGGTTACATGTCCCAGGTCTACACCACTACACAGCACAATTTAAAGTGGAATGTCTCCGGTCCCTCATGCATACATGATGTCCACATGGACTGAGTGAGTTTGTGGGACTGGCCACGGGTACGTGTGCCCGGCCTCTTTTATTGCCAGGGTCACATCTCCAGTGACGCCTGTGCAGGAAGGGTGTTGGGTAGTGTAAGTCACCACTCAGGGGTTGGTTGATGCTGGCAAAGAGCACAACAGTGAGCAGACAATCAGCTGTACAAGGTACGAACATCATGGGTCCTTGATTTGAGCAGCACAGAGTTAGTGGCCCCGGATGCACAGAGGCCGGCACAGCCATACCGCTATGGGACGGTGATTTGCGGTGCACTGAGGTAGTGCCACGCGAGCTGAATGTGTACTCGTCGATGTCCAAGGGGAATATCACGGAGGGTTGCGGAGGACAGTGGAAGGTGTCCTTCCAGGGCATGATACAGAGTGCAGAAGCAAGCAGAAACAAGCAGATGGCAGAGTTGAATGCCACAGACCCCACTTTTCCAGCTTGTCAGTATCAGCTACATGTAGATGAAGACAGCCTCCAGCCCATGGGCTCAGACACCACCGACGTTCAAACAGAGATTGCCCATGAACTTCAGGGCACACACTCAGTGGCACCAGTCCAGTTGTTGGTGGTTTCCCATCACCTCCGTATAGCTGAGCCTTTTCTCCTCCGGACTGAAGCGCGCCTTCCTCTTACTCCTCTCCTTGTGTACTGTGACATGAACACTGCCATGAAGAAATCATGACTCAGTTCCAAAAGTGCGACCTAGTCGGCCACAGTGTCGGCCGGAGGCAGCAGTCCGCGTGGGCCAACTGCTGTCCAGCCATCTCCTCCTGGATCTCTCACAGACGACGTTTGAATGGCATTTGTTTTAGATTTGTGGCTGACGTAGGTAGTGGCACCAGAGCTGAGCGGGTGTGCAGCAAGCGAGGAGGCCATGTCCTGCCTGTGACGGACTGCATTGGATTGGTGTGAGGCCTGCAGGACCGCAGTGCAGGCCGAAGGCCGGAGTCAGCAAGGGCCCACAGACACGTTTGGTGGGAGTCCTATGCACAGACTTGGTGGCACCATATCAGAGGGAGTATAGTGACATGAACTCAGCCTTTAATCATGTACTCTGCCATGGTGTAATCAAGACTCCGTTCCAAATGTGTGTCCTACTTGTCCGCTGTGTATGCCGGTGCAGTACGTCAATGAGAAAGAAGTTCCGCGGGCCTGTGTTGCGGAGGCCGTGATGGTCTGAGGAGTCTGCCAAGGTCGGGGGCCTCGAGCTTGGAGCTTGCACCGGCATGTGGTGGGCCCTCTTTGACACACGCCGGTGTCGGCAGGTGAGCAATGATGCGCAGGGGCGGCCATGATGGCTTCGGGGACAAGTGGCCCGGGGTGCAGCAGGCGTGTAGGATCCCAGGCAACACCGCTCCCGGCGTCGGCCTCGTGGCGCGGTGAGAGGCACCGCCCTGGCAGGGAAGTTGGGCATTCCGGATGAGGACCACGCCCAGGGATATGTGCTTTTTTTCACAACCATATGTTGACATGCCGTATGCCGGGCCAGCCCACTCCTCTCACACTTACAGGGGGGGACGTAACAAGCTACATTTCCTTGATCTACCCCACTGGCTGGGGTGACATGGTTGCGTCCACTGTCCACCACACCAAACACCAGCGGTGTATGTCGACATGGATATGTGTGTGGTCTGCATACTGCAGTCTGTCCAACACGTCCACGCCACACTTGGCATTTTGTGCAGCCTCACCCTTCGGTCACATCTTCTCCTTCGCACATGCCTGGTTCTCTCCTCTTCTCACATTCTGCTAATGTGTGGTTGAGGTGCCATGACGTTGATGGCTCTAGTACATGGCTAGCCCAGGTTCCCACGGTTAGTTGTGCTGTCGTGTCTGGTGGGTGGGCATGTTGTTTGGCATGTTGTATGTGATTTTGTAACATGTGCATTGCCAGAGTTGTGAGTTGCATGATTGTGGCGTTGAGGTGTGTGGGGTGTTCATTTGGTACTTACCAACGTGCAGTGCATTTCTGCAGGTGCCATCCTGGAAGCGCCAGTTGATGATGGAATGTCGGAAGATGTATGAATCATGCACACTGCCTGGATAGTTGGCGACGACATTGGTGAAGAGTCCCCGGTGGTTCACTATTGCCTGCGCATTGATGGAATGCATGTGCTTCCTGTTGCGATAATTGTGTGCAGTGTCGGCAGGGGGCACAAGTAGGACATGTGTGTAGTCTATTGCCCCCAACACATGCGGGAACCCTGCTATGGTGTAGAAGCCTTGCTTGGTCTCCAGCTGTTTCTGTGCAGTGTGGGGGAAGTACAGGTGCAGCACAGCCAGCAGCTTTGCCTGAGGAGGGATGTTGGTTGTCCTCTGTGTTGGTACAGCCAGCCTATGGGCAATGGTGTTCAGGATGCGGAGGATGGTTGTCCTTTTCAGTCTGTAGTGGGCAATGACATACTCTGGTGTAAGGTCATTGAGGCTGGTGCGTTTTCTGAAGGTCCGCGGTCTGTGTCTGCACTGCCTCTGTGGTGGTCTGGGGGGGATGGTGCAGAGGGGTCCAAGGGGTGGTGGCGGTGGGTATTGTGGGCCTGTTGGGGCTCCGAGCTGCATGATCAGTAGCTCCATGGCATCTGTTGTCCTTCAGGTGTGGCTGTGGGCTGGGCTCCCTCTTGTGGTGCAGGCTATCGTCCGACTGTACACCAGGTCATAGCAGGTGTTAATTCCCTGCTGCTAACTTGTCTTATCGCATGTTTTGTGATCTTATCGCAGATCTGGCTGGTCGTTGAGAATGTTGCGGTGTGGTGTTGACGTGGCTTTTTGCACGGGAACGCTTACTCTGCATCTCATTAGCGATAGTTTCCGGGTCATCTGTGGCGATGATTTTTGCGGCTACTATCGCAGGTAAACTGGTGCTATGGGCTGTTAGCACCGGCTTGTGAATGGGGTGATACATTTATCGTGACTTTGGCTGCGTTAAAGTGCCGATAACTCGGTGATAACTCCTTGAGAATATGCCCCTTAGAGCACTCCATATGGGTGCTTGTGTTTTCACTCATACTGGCTCCTTCCACCGCACCATCCCTGTTGCTTCTTTCCCTCGGCAGATTGCGCTGTAATGTGTGTTTTCTTTATCCCCCCTCCTCAGCCACCGCCCTGGCTCTTGTTTCTTTACTCTACCCACTCGCCCTTGCAGCATTCCTGGGCAGGACACCAGAGACCTCTCCAGATGAACTATTTGGTTTCTTGTCTTAATACTGCCCCTGCAAAGGGTTATAATTTAAAGTACTTTCAAGAAAATATCACAGTAGACAAGCTGCTGCTGCCATGATCTAGCAGGAGGAATTCATCTACTTTGTTTTTGCCCCCATGCCGATGCACATTTAAAATAAACATGCTGCTAAAAAAGAGATGCAGAAACTCCACTGGCTTATTGAGTAATACAAAGGACTCAGCGAGCCGCCTTTAATCACCATGCCCCTCTTCCTACCAGCAGATGCCACCAAGAAACTTTAAAGCAGTGATAAATCCAATGCCTGAAGCAAGAGTCATCCCAAGACATGAGGAGGCATAAACAGCCGCCGGATGGCATACACAAGAAACAAGCATTTGCAATGCAACAGGTCTCACATTTGCGTGAGTTTAAGCTATTGGCATTGTAACTGACAATGCCTTTTATTTAGCTGTTTTGATAATTAACACATAAATAAAAGGCACTGTCATTTACAATGCCAATAGCTAAAACTCTTGTAAATGCGAGACCTATTTCATTTCAAAGAAGCGGCTGCCATTGTCCCGGGCTACTTGGAAAGTGAAAGTGTGCTTGGCACGCTGAATGTTGCAGGCAAGCATATCGTGCCTGCAGTAGGAGAAATTCATTAAAGAAAATAATGCTTACAGACTAAATAAGACATACTGTGTAACAGAAATATAAGGGCCAGTCCTCATGGTTACAAATTAAGGCAAGGCGGTACTAAGGACGGACTAACAAGCCTATTAACAAATCAGAAGCCAGCAATTACAAAGGACAATGACACAAGCCAATAAACTATGGGTGGAGAGTGGGCAGAGCTTCAAGTCCATACTCGAACACAGCATGCCTCGAAGGCAGGGCATGTGCTGCCCAGGCTCGACCTAAAAATATAGACAATATCTATCTTAGTAAAACATGACTAAAACAATCAAACTCGAACAAGTGGAAGTCAAGATATTAAATGTTGAAGAAATAACTGAAAGAAAGCGCTTAGATGCAGGTGGCGCAAAAAAAGGTTACTTCAGGTCGCGAGGGACCAATGCAAATCCAAAGTTCAAGCCAACCGCGAAGGAGCGTGGGTCGTCTACACGGACCCTATTGGGCCCGCTGTACACAGTACCTTGGATCCGGGGACACAGCTTGTGCTGTGCGGCTTTACGTTGTCCGGTGTCAGCTCCGGGAAGCCTGAAACTCAGCTGCAGAACCCACATCTGAGGCCCAGAACTTGGAGGGGGCACCTCAGGCAAGGGTAGGCCTTACACAAGGCAAAGTCCAGAAGCACCAGCAGAACTGTAGAAGTCTTTTGTGTCCCTGAGACTTCAGAAACAGAAGGCAAGCTAACAAGTCCACTGAGATCACTTTGGAGGGAAGGCAGAGTTCAGCTCTCCTTCAGCAGGGTCAGACAGCAGCAGGCAGCATGGAAACAAGCAGGTAGCAGTCCTTCCAGGAAAGCAGTCACGTTGAGTCCTTTGAGGAGCACCGCAGTTCTTCTGAAAGAGATTCGATGTAGGTCCTGAAGTGTCTGATTTGGTGGGGTCAGAGATCCAGTACTTATATTCAAATGTGCCTTTTGATGTCAGGGAAAACTTCAAAGAGTGGCTTTGAAGTGCACGAGCATCCCTTTCAAGCCAGTCCTGTCTGCTAGGTTTATTGGGATCACCAGCCAGACAAGCACACCCTTCCCTTTGCTTACAGAGCACCCTGCCCTCTGGGTTGCCAAGGGCCATCCTTAGGGGTGACATATGTAATAAAGGGGGAGTTCAGGGTTTCGCAAGTAGTCACAGTGACAGCAACCTGCACGCGCAGGCCCTGCCATGCCCGAGACATAGCAAGGGGCTACTTCGATGGGCAACACAATCAGTGCTGCTGGCCCAGTAGTAGAATTTAGCTGACAGGCCTGGGCACCTGTAGTGCACGTTACCTTATGAGCAAATTAAATATCCCAATTGGGTACGATCCAAAATTACCATGTTGTAGGGGGAGAGAGCACCAGCACTTCAGCACTGATCAGCAACGCTAAAGTGTGCAGAGTCCTTCAACCAGCAAAAATGGGTACAGAAAAATGGAGGGAGGCAAAAAGTTGTGGGAAGACCACCCTAAGGCTGTCAGGTCTAACACAACACAACTCGCAAATCCTTAATTGCAACTTCCCCCATAAACAGAGCCAATGACCAACAACTGTGACCTTGCAGTCCTCAAAGCATAATTATTCATAATTATTCATATCGCTGTTAAAGTCAAATGATGCACTCAAAATTCATGGTGAACTAGGACAACGTATGTAGCGTGGCCAGTGCCACGGATGTAATTACTGCAGATGGTGAAAATATGTTAATGGGAGTACTATCACACAGCTAATGGAAACCACTTGTTGAAAAGTAATGATGTGACATACATAGTAACACATACACAAACTTATATGTTGTGTTACTTGCACAGGCGGGTACAGCATATGTATGTCAATACACTAAAGGACAAATAAAAATAAACCGAAAAGCCTATTTAATAAAAAAAAAGACTGTTCAACATTTAAATCAGGTTGATGGGTGTATCGGAATATTGAGGGATCGATGAGTTACACTGCCTGGGTGTATCGGAATATTGAGGGATCGTTGAGTTACACTGCCTGGGTGTATCGGAATATTGAGGGATCGTTGAGTTACACTGCCTGGGTGTATCGGAATATTGAGGGATCGATGAGTTACACTGCCTGGGTGTGTTGGAATATTGAGGGATCGATGAGTTACACTGCCTGGGTTTATTGGACTATTGAGGGATCGATGAGTTACACTGCCTGGGTGTATCGGAATATTGAGGTATCGATGAGTTACACTGCCTGGGTGTATCGGAATATTGAGGGATCGATGAGTTACACTGCCTGGGTGTATCGGAATATTGAGGTATCGATGAGTTACACTGCCTGGGTGTATCGGAATATTGAGGGATCGATGAGTTACACTGCCTGGGTGTATCGGAATATTGAGGGATCGATGAGTTACACTGCCTGGGTGTATCGGAATATTGAGGTATCGATGAGTTACACTGCCTGGGTGTGTTGGAATATTGAGGGATCGTTGAGTTACACTGCCTGGGTGTATCGGAATATTGAGGGATCGATGAGTTACACTGCCTGGGTGTATCGGAATATTGAGGTATCGATGAGTTACACTGCCTGGGTGTATCGGAATATTGAGGGATCGATGAGTTACACTGCCTGGGTGTATCGGAATATTGAGGTATCGATGAGTTACACTGCCTGGGTGTATCGGAATATTGAGGGATCGATGAGTTACACTGCCTGGGTGTATCGGAATATTGAGGTATCGATGAGTTACACTGCCTGGGTGTGTTGGAATATTGAGGGATCGTTGAGTTACACTTCCTTCACTCATGTTGGCCATTTTCATCAAGTTGTTGACCCACAATTATAAATACCGAGAAGTAGCACTCATGGCGAACTGTACTCCAGCTGTCATCTTTCAGCATGAATATATTGTCAATCATTTTTGCTTTTAGCACACGACCCCTGGAGCCGGCAGTGTGGTGTGTGGGGGGAGATGAGATGGGAGCATGAGGGAGATCCGTCACTCTGCTTGTGCCATTCGTGTCACCACCACATGAAATTAAATCAGCGACAGAACAAAGGTA
The DNA here is from genome assembly GCF_964204655.1 of Triturus cristatus. NCBI lineage: Eukaryota > Metazoa > Chordata > Amphibia > Caudata > Salamandridae > Triturus > Triturus cristatus. Next base: position 1,204,291,008 of record NC_140584.1, read on the forward strand.
CAAAGGACTCAAGAGACCCAGAATCCCAAAGACGAGTTCCACCATCAAGAACCTTTGTTCAGATACCAAAGAGGGAGCATGCCAGGCCAGTTCTCCACATCTGCAAGAGTACAAGTCAGGGGACCAGAGCACAATACAGAAGAAAAACAAGACTCTCGACGTGGGCGAACATAAACTAATCAAGTTACACATATTATAGATGTTTGTGAACCTGCACTACGCCAAGCAATAGGCACACAAAAAAGACAGTATAACTGAAAGAAAGAGAATGATCCATTTTTGTCGGAGGAATGGTTTCGCTTCTCCCAACTGCTTCGTCCTACAGGAGACACGTTCGTGTAAAGCAGTGGGCGCTGGGCCCACATACTTGCGAATGAAGCACACAGACACAGCTATAAAGTACGGGTAACTGGCCTCGAGCACGTGCACTCGGACCCTTTTATTGGCAGGGTCACCTGACCGTTGACGCCTGTGTTGGATGGGTGCGGGGTGGGTGTGTGGGCCAGCCCTCGGGGGAGTGGCTGGCAAAACACTAGACTGTGTCCAGCAGGACACAACATTCCTCCCAAATTTTATTAAAACAAAAAAAAACAACAAACAGAAGGTCCAACCTGTGGGAACGAATGAGAAGTTAACTATAAAAATAACTTAAGTCTCACAGTTCAGAGATGTAGCTCGCAGGACAGCAATGGACAGGTGCAGCTGGGAGCACCCAGACATCTTGCACATGTCCATACTTTAACCAGGTATATCTGGACACGCACCCGGTGCTGATGAAGTCCGGACCTTTCAGCTTTACGTCAGTTGAGTGACAATTGGTGTCTTATAGTTCAAACATAGGTGCATCATGAGCGTAGGTGGAGTCCATTGTAAAGACCTGACGATGATGATGGAGCGGGTAGTACAACATTTTGTATACCTCCCCTATTCTGCATGAAAATACGAATTAAATAATGTGTTAACTATAATATTATTAAATGAGTTTGCATGTTTATTAATCAACATTATTAATAATCGAATTATACGTGGGATTTGCATTTTGCATGGCTACATAACCCTTATGACTAAAATCCGTACGCATACTAACAAGTAGTATATGTAGTAATTAGAATACTGCATGATATATGTTGCTTTTGTAATGTTGCCAGAGAAGAGGACCAAAAGGGTGAATATAATTGCTTTAAATGTTGCTATACGCTAGATAAATACAAGCACATAGAGGGAATAGTTAGGGGTTAACATTAGATTTATTATTTCTATGTACTCTTTTGTGTTTGTTTCGCTTAAATTGGCGTTTGGGCCTAAATCAAAGATGGTCGCTGACGCTACACGACAAAGTGGCCACTGTCCCACGAGGCGCGCAGTGTGCTGCGCTTGCGCAATAAATCTCCTAAACCTCATCATGACCGGTGTTCACCATGTACCCGGACAAGGACACAGTGGGAAATCAGCCAAGACCAAGAACAATCGACCTCACAATAAACCGGAACGAGCTGACTTCTGAAAAAACTTGTGACCTCGAACTGAACTGAAACCTAAAAATCTGACATCGGACGATCTCAAGCAGCCAATCGCGACTGTCCTAAAATATTAATTTGTATCATCTTTGCTTCATTTTGTTATAAAAATGTGTAGTAGAATAGAGAGGGGACCGCTGCTTTTCCTGAATCTTAGAGGGTCCTGATGCCGCTCGATCATCTGATGACTGTAAACCCTTCTTAAGTCTATGGACAATGATAGATGCTTGCACGTCTTTGGTCCTTTGCCGATCTTTGGAACTATAGCGTGCTGAGCAGAGAACTTTGAGATTTGGCCTACTTTGGACGATTGACTGCAAATTTGATTATGCAGAGCCAATGAATTAAAGGACTCCAAATAGCCAGATTGGGTAAATATGACGTTCTGCGTTTTATTAAGAATTTGATACAAACTTTGAGACAAATGCGAATTCAATCATTATGAAATTTAGATAAACCATTATTGATTAATGAGATTTAATGAGTTGTGAGTTTTCATTTAAGGGACAGATTCTGGAGTCTTAAAATGTGTTTTAGCTGGTGCTAAATCACCAGCAACCAATCCAACTAATTTGGTCCATTGACCGAAGTGGGAGGAGTGCCTTGATGTTTAGGATTAAGGATCTGTAGGCGAAAGAGCGTTAATGTATATTTTGTAAATGACTTTTCCTTCCCTATAGGTTATAAGGTGTTCCCCTCACATGTCCGACGCTTGAATCATTCATTCCTCCTGTGTGTACAGACGGGTGTGGAAGTAACATGTGAGTGTTGGTGTTATGGGCTCCACCAATGACTGCATGTGTGAATGAGTTAGTGTGATTTCGGGTCTGTGACGCAGGGAGTATACTGGTACGGGTTGTTTTTCCCCGTTGCCTGGGTTTTAGCGCTGTACCCGTACATCTTGGCACATATCCATACTTTAACCAGGCATATCTGGACACGAACGCGGTGCTGATGAAGTCCGGATCTTTTAGCTTTGCGTCAGTTGAGTGGCAATTGGTGTCTTATAGTTCAAACATAGGTGCATCATGAGCGTAGGTGGAGTCCATTGTAAACACCTGACGATGATGTTGCTTGATCCTTTAAAGACAGTCTTGACATTCTATGACCTGTTGAAGCTTCTGTTGCCTGGCCTGCCTACTTCCTGGAATCCTTTGGTGGGGCAACGTAAAGTCCATCTCTCACGCATAGGGGAGGCCCCTTGGATGACTTGCCATGGGACTGCCTATGGGCTGCACTGGGTCTGCACGTGTCTGCATCTGGACAGACACAAGACCACCTCAGAGCCACCGCCTAGTCACTCGTGCAACGTCAGGGATGGATGTGTCCTGCTCTCAACATGCTCTCACTGCCGGGATCAAGATGTAAGCCAGTTAGACAACTGGTCACTGGTTCTTCAGATCGTCACTCTGTATGGCAATGGTGCAGGACTCCAGTCGGGTTACTTGATGCTCCAGGGATGGTGATGATGCACATGGCTAATGATGGAGTGGCTGCTAGGAGACAACTTGTATGACAGGTGGCTGTAGGAGAGTAGGATCTGCTTCACATGGGTACCCCTACTTTTTGCTGGTGTTTCACTGTTTTTCGACCTTAGTCTGGCTGTGGCCCTGCTAATCAGGACCACAGCCTGGCTGCTTCCTCTCTAAAATGGTTTCCATGTACATTAGGTACATATCAAATTGGATTCTGGAGTGCCTTATAAGGCCCTAGGGCATAGGTACCTCAGAGGCCTACCAGGGGCTGCAGCATGTATTATGCCACCCCTGGGAAGCACTCCAAAATGGCACCACAGGACTGCTACTGCAGCCTGGGTAAGGGTGTGCTTGCACCCCTTACAGTGGTACAGACTACCTATATCACTACGATTATACAGACACATATAAACCTATAAGCCACTCCTATGGCAGGCCTTGACAATCCTGAAGGCAGAGTGCTTGGTTTTGTGTGAGAGGGTGCCCAAGCATGACATGAGCCCCTCTGCAGCCTTCGGAAATACTTCCTTATGGCTGTTCTGTGATACAGCCACACCATATACTCTTAAGTGCATTATAACCTCGCGGTAATTGCTAACTTTGGAATGGCTGCATCAAAACATGTCGTGTTTGGTGTCAAACACTTTGGAATACTACCCCCCTGCCAATTCTGGCGGCGGGGGTAGCATTCCACCCTTCTAGAGGGAGAGACATGTTCACACTGGCTAAACCCGGTAGCACTTTCCTGAGCCCTGGCATCACAAAATGGATGCCTCTGCCACAGACACAGGTCTGGCCTCCTGCTGCTGACCAAAACTCCGGCAGAAGAGGCCTGGACAATAGGTTTCCTGTCGAAGGAAGGTGTAACCACCTCCCCAGACAGGCAGATGTGTATTGGGGCTGGGTGGGAGCACTCTCTGGTGCTTTGAAGTCCTGCACTGGGGGCACATTAGCTGTCCCTGTGCATAGCCCAGCTCAAACCGGTTGCAGGGGCTACCTGCCCCTGCTCTGGCACGAAACTGGACAAAGGAAATGGGTGTAACCACCCCTCTTTCCAAGCCCACCCATAGGTGGGGCCTTAGAGTTAGTCCATCCCCTAAACTTACTATAACTATAGGAATTCAGTCCCTAGGACTTTAGATTACCCTGGACGAAACTCTGCAACATATATCCTGGACCTTCAACGTTCTATCCTGACTAGAAGACTGAAGAAATCTCCCTTGAGGTCAAGGAGTGACTCCCCTGCTTGGCAGGCACCAAAGAAGCAACTGACCAGTCTGCATCGCTGAAGCTCCCACCGGACGCCGAAGTCTTTGCATCACCAGAGTTGGATTTCCAGACTTCCCCAAGGCTACCCTGAGTCCATAGCAAAGCTGAGGCCCGTGGGTGACATGGAACCGTGACCCCTGGACACTGTGATCTTTTGCAGCAACACTATCTTCCTGGACATTCTCGAAGTTGTGCTTTGGGCTCCAAGTAGCCCCAGTCTTGAGCCCACGACTTAACTAGACACAAGACCTAGAGCCTGTAGAATCGCTGGGACCCATAGGAACCACCCAAGGTAGTGACACAGGGGACCCATGGGGACCGTGTTGCAGTGTGTGAACACAGCCGCGAGCACCCGTTAGCTTCTAAGGGGAAAGTCGGGGTTAGATTTTTAAAGATTAGGGACACTTAGAAATGAGTCAGGACCAAACCCTTTTGGACTTAGGAAGTTCTAGGGCTAGCACCCACGGGATCACCAGAGTACTCGTGTTACCTAACCCAGGGAAGCCGGGTGCATAGGTGTCTTTTGGTGTTGGGTTGTGTCGTCGATTTCAATAGGAGCTGGCGAAGAAGTGCTGCTGCCGTGAAGATGCGAAGTGTCCAAAGAGATCCAAGCCTGGATCGAAGATGAGAAGAACCTGAAAGCAGAGGGGACAGAGCCTGGGTCACTAGCCAGTGACCAGGAAGGCGATGAGCAGATGCCCACTGATGTCTGGTGATTTCAGGTGAAAGAGATGAAGCTTGATTCTTCAGCCACGAGGACCAAGAGGTGTCGAGGATGACCAGGAGCTGGGCTCGAGCTGTCACAAGAAGGATGTCAAGTGTTGCAGTGTCGGTGCCCGGATTGGACACAACAAGCCTTGGCAACAGCAACCCACGCAGAAACGAGAAAGATGCTCCGGTGCAGACCAGCAAGGTCTGTGGGACTCACCACTTGGTAGGGAGTCGGGGCACATCTGGAGCAACCATGAAAGCCCAAGGAAATTCAAAGTTACCCCCTCATGGACCCACCAGTCAACGGACCAGGGATCGCAAAGGGACCTCAAGCCGAAATACAAAATGGCGGCACACGGGTCACTCAGAATGACCAGGCCAACAATCTTCAGTGGATTCAGTGCTCGAGGTGGGGGCTACAAGTCAGCCGAAGCACGACTTCAGGAGACGTCGAGAAGTCCATGCACTTGCAAAAGTGCATGGTGGCCACAAGTTCCTTTTCCACGCTACTCACGAGGGCTGCGGGTCTCAGCTTTGCTGGGGACTTGGGTCGGCCTCTGAGATGTCTGGAAATCCTCTTCCTGGGCTGCAAATACTTCGGAGTCCGGCGGGAGCTTGGATAATGCAGACTGGCAAATTGCTTCATTGGTGCCTACCAAGCAGGGGAGTCACTCCTTGACCCCAAGGGAGATTTCTTCAGTCCTCTGGTTTTGAGCAGAGCGTCTAAGGTCCAGGATTCAGTTTCAGAGTTTCTTCCAGGGTGATCTAAAGTCCTAAGGGCAGGAGTCCCATACTTATACTAAGGTAGGGGGCTGGACATACTCTGGGGACCCACCTATGGGAGGGTTTGGAAAGAGGGGTGGCTACACGCATTTCCTTTGTCCAGTTTCGCGCCAGTTGACTGGGTGTGAGTGTTTGATTGGTTCTGATGCTCCGTCCATCACCACCCCCTTTTTTACCGCTTTGTTCGCCATAAGTTGGCAGGGTATGCTCAGACGTGAGTCCCTTGCTCACTTTGCCACTGGATTCAAGCAAGCCTGCCTGAAGACGGCTGAAATGCCAGAAACCGGTCCTAGGAAGCTTGTTTCCGGTCCAGGGAAGGCATGGCTTGGCAGTTCGGGCTGGACTGTTCCCATGAGGCACAGGGTCAGACTGATTTGCATATGGCCATGTCTGAACTGGGGTGGCAGAGTGGGCTAAAGAACGGTGATGGATCAAACCCAGATCTGTTGACTGGGTGTGAGTGTTTGATTGGTTCTGATGCTCCGTCCATCACCACCCCCTTTTTTACCGCTTTGTTCGCCATAAGTTGGCAGGGCATGCTCAGACGTGAGTCCCTTGCTCACTTTGCCACTGGATTCAAGCAAGCCTGGCTGAAGACGGCTGAAATGCCAGAAACCGGTCCTAGGAAGCTTGTTTCCGGTCCAGGGAAGGCATGGCTTGGCAGTTCGGGCTGGACTGTTCCCATGAGGCACAGGGTCAGACTGATTTGCATATGGCCATGTCTGAACTGGGGTGGCAGAGTGGGCTAAAGAACGGTGATGGATCAAACCCAGATCTGTTGACTGGGTGTGAGTGTTTGATTGGTTCTGATGCTCCGTCCATCACCACCCCCTTTTTTACCGCTTTGTTCGCCATAAGTTGGCAGGGTATGCTCAGACGTGAGTCCCTTGCTCACTTTGCCACTGGATTCAAGCAAGCCTGGCTGAAGACGGCTGAAATGCCAGAAACCGGTCCTAGGAAGCTTGTTTCCGGTCCAGGGAAGGCATGGCTTGGCAGTTCGGGCTGGACTGTTCCCATGAGGCACAGGGTCAGACTGATTTGCATATGGCCATGTCTGAACTGGGGTGGCAGAGTGGGCTAAAGAACGGTGATGGATCAAACCCAGATCTGTTGACTGGGTGTGAGTGTTTGATTGGTTCTGATGCTCCGTCCATCACCACCCCCTTTTTTACCGCTTTGTTCGCCATAAGTTGGCAGGGTTTGCTCAGACGTGAGTCCCTTGCTCACTTTGCCACTGGATTCAAGCAAGCCTGGCTGAAGACGGCTGAAATGCCAGAAACCGGTCCTAGGAAGCTTGTTTCCGGTCCAGGGAAGGCATGGCTTGGCAGTTCGGGCTGGACTGTTCCCATGAGGCACAGGGTCAGACTGATTTGCATATGGCCATGTCTGAACTGGGGTGGCAGAGTGGGCTAAAGAACGGTGATGGATCAAACCCAGATCTGTTGACTGGGTGTGAGTGTTTGATTGGTTCTGATGCTCCGTCCATCACCACCCCCTTTTTTACCGCTTTGTTCGCCATAAGTTGGCAGGGTATGCTCAGACGTGAGTCCCTTGCTCACTTTGCCACTGGATTCAAGCAAGCCTGGCTGAAGACGGCTGAAATGCCAGAAACCGGTCCTAGGAAGCTTGTTTCCGGTCCAGGGAAGGCATGGCTTGGCAGTTCGGGCTGGACTGTTCCCATGAGGCACAGGGTCAGACTGATTTGCATATGGCCATGTCTGAACTGGGGTGGCAGAGTGGGCTAAAGAACGGTGATGGATCAAACCCAGATCTGTTGACTGGGTGTGAGTGTTTGATTGGTTCTGATGCTCCGTCCATCACCACCCCCTTTTTTACCGCTTTGTTCGCCATAAGTTGGCAGGGTATGCTCAGACGTGAGTCCCTTGCTCACTTTGCCACTGGATTCAAGCAAGCCTGGCTGAAGACGGCTGAAATGCCAGAAACCGGTCCTAGGAAGCTTGTTTCCGGTCCAGGGAAGGCATGGCTTGGCAGTTCGGGCTGGACTGTTCCCATGAGGCACAGGGTCAGACTGATTTGCATATGGCCATGTCTGAACTGGGGTGGCAGAGTGGGCTAAAGAACGGTGATGGATCAAACCCAGATCTGTTGACTGGGTGTGAGTGTTTGATTGGTTCTGATGCTCCGTCCATCACCACCCCCTTTTTTACCGCTTTGTTCGCCATAAGTTGGCAGGGTATGCTCAGACGTGAGTCCCTTGCTCACTTTGCCACTGGATTCAAGCAAGCCTGGCTGAAGACGGCTGAAATGCCAGAAACCGGTCCTAGGAAGCTTGTTTCCGGTCCAGGGAAGGCATGGCTTGGCAGTTCGGGCTGGACTGTTCCCATGAGGCACAGGGTCAGACTGATTTGCATATGGCCATGTCTGAACTGGGGTGGCAGAGTGGGCTAAAGAACGGTGATGGATCAAACCCAGATCTGTTGACTGGGTGTGAGTGTTTGATTGGTTCTGATGCTCCGTCCATCACCACCCCCTTTTTTACCGCTTTGTTCGCCATAAGTTGGCAGGGTATGCTCAGACGTGAGTCCCTTGCTCACTTTGCCACTGGATTCAAGCAAGCCTGGCTGAAGACGGCTGAAATGCCAGAAACCGGTCCTAGGAAGCTTGTTTCCGGTCCAGGGAAGGCATGGCTTGGCAGTTCGGGCTGGACTGTTCCCATGAGGCACAGGGTCAGACTGATTTGCATATGGCCATGTCTGAACTGGGGTGGCAGAGTGGGCTAAAGAACGGTGATGGATCAAACCCAGATCTGTTGACTGGGTGTGAGTGTTTGATTGGTTCTGATGCTCCGTCCATCACCACCCCCTTTTTTACCGCTTTGTTCGCCATAAGTTGGCAGGGTATGCTCAGACGTGAGTCCCTTGCTCACTTTGCCACTGGATTCAAGCAAGCCTGGCTGAAGACGGCTGAAATGCCAGAAACCGGTCCTAGGAAGCTTGTTTCCGGTCCAGGGAAGGCATGGCTTGGCAGTTCGGGCTGGACTGTTCCCATGAGGCACAGGGTCAGACTGATTTGCATATGGCCATGTCTGAACTGGGGTGGCAGAGTGGGCTAAAGAACGGTGATGGATCAAACCCAGATCTGTTGACTGGGTGTGAGTGTTTGATTGGTTCTGATGCTCCGTCCATCACCACCCCCTTTTTTACCGCCCAGTTTCGCGCCAGAGCATGGGCTGGAAGCCCCTAAACCGGTTTGAGCTAGACTATGCACAGGGACACCTAATTTGCCCCCAGTGCAGGACTTCAAAGCACTCAGAGTGCTCCCACCCTGCCCCAAAAACATACATTAGCCTGTCTGGGAGGAGGTTACTCCTCCCTGTGACAGGAAACCTATTGTCCAGGCCTCCCAGGCCGGAGTTTCGGTCAGCAGCAGGAGGCCAGACCCGTGTCTGTGGCTGCAGCATCCATTTTGAGATGCCAGTGCTCTATTAAGTTTCTACTGGGTATACCAGTGCTGTCATGTCTCTCCTTCAGGAAGGGTGGGATCATACTCCCACACCAGTTACTGGTGTGGGGGGTATGATTCCAAGGTGTTTGACACTAAACACAACATGTTTCCGTGCAGCCAGTCCAAAGTTAGCATTTACTGTTGGGTTATAATGCACTTAAGAGTATATGGTCAGGCACTACTGACAACCCCGGAGAAGAGATGCCGAAGGCTGCAGAGGGGCTCAGCTCATGCCTGGGCACCCTCTCACATATAACCAAGCACCCTGCCTTCAGGATTGATAAGGCCTGCCATAGGGGTGACTGATAGGTTTGTATGTGCAATATATGGTGAGATGTAGTGAACCTATATCTCAGTAAGGGGTGCATGCACCACCTTACCCAGGCTGCAGTAGCAGACCTGTGGTATCATTTTGGGTGGCTTTCCAGGGGTGGCATAATACATGCTTCAGCCCCTGGAAGGCCTCTGGGGTACCTATGCCCTGGGTACATAGTATACCATATACTAGGGACTTATAAGGGCACCTCAGATCCAATCTGAACTGTACCTAACGTACATGGAATCATTTTAGAGAGGAAGCAGTATATCTGGAGAGTCCATCTGCATTGGCATGGTTACTCCCAGGTCTGTGTTCCACTGTATAGTCCATCGCCTGTAGGGAAATGGACCACCTGAGCAATTTGGGATTTTTACCCTTCATCTGTTTTAGCCATAAGAGGGGCCTATAGTCTTTCTGAACAATGAAGTGAGTAGCAAATAAGTATAACCTCAACTACTTCAGAGCCCAAACCACAGCAAAGGCCTCCCTCTCAATGGCTGACCAGCGTTTCTCTCTGGGGGTCAACCTTCTGCTTATGAAAGCTACTGGTTGATCCTGACCTTCATCATTCAACTGTGACAGTACAGCCCCTACCCCCAACTCAGATGCATCTGTTTGGACAATTAACTTTTTGGAGTAGTCAGGACTTTGCAGAATGAGAGCAATGCACATGGCCTGCTTCAGGTCATCAAATGCCTTTTGACATCTAGCTGTCCACTGAACCTTTTTGGGCGTTTTCTTAGAGGTTAAAGGGTCATTCAGGGGTGTCAGGGTATTGATCCATACCCCTTGACAAATCTTTTATAGTACCCAGTCAGGCCTAAGAAGGCTCTCACCTGAGTCTGGGTAGTTGGAGCAATCCAGTCCATTATGGTCTGGATTTTGCTCTGCAATGGTTGAACCTGGCCTCCATCTACAAGGTGGCCCTGGTACACAACCTGACTCTGCCCTATCTGGCACTTAGTAGCCTTGATAGTCAGGCCTGCTTTTTGCAGGGCTTCCAAAACATTCCTCAGGTGGACCAGGTGATCGTCCCAGGTGGAGCTAAAGACCGCAATATCCTCTAGATATGCTGAACTATAGTCTTCCAGGCCAGTAAGGACTTGATTCACCAGCCTTTGGAAAGTGGGAGGTGCATTCTTCAAACCTAAGGGCATTACCACAAATTGATAGTGCGCACTAGGGGTAGAAAATGCTGTCTTTGGCTTAGCATCAACAGCTAGTCTGCTCTGCCAGTAGCCAGCTGTCAGGTCAAATGTGCTTAGAAACTTGGCTGAGGCCAACGTGTCTATTAGCTCATCTGCCCTGGGGATGGGATGGGCATCAGTCCTAGTGACTGCATTGAGACCCCTGTAGTCTACACAAAACCTCATCTCTCTCTTGCCATCTGTGGTGTGAGGTTTAGGTACCAGTACTACTTGACTAGCCCAAGGGCTAACTGAGGGTTCAATAACTCCCAAATCCAACATCTTTTGGACTTCTGTCCATATACAGTCCCTGACATGGTCAGGTTGCCTGTAGATCTTATTCTTCACAGGCAGACTGTCCCCAGTGTCCACTTCAAGAGTGCACCAGGTGGTCTGACTTGGGGGTCAGCGAAAACATATGTCTGAACTGGCTGAGAAGTTTTCTGCAGTCAGTTTGCTGCTGGGCAGTGAGGCTGCCTGCCAAGGCTTCACCAGCAACTGACCCATCATCAGGGTTCTGAGAAGGCAGGTCAGGGAGAGGGCCACTCTCTTCCTCCTGTCCTTCCTCAGAAGCCATGAGCAAGCCCATGTCTGCCCTGTCAACATATGGTTTAGTCTGTTGACATGAAGTACCCTGTGGGGACTCCTAGGGGTTCCAAGGTTTACCAAGTAGGTGAACTCCCCTTTCTGTTCAACAATTGTATGGGGGCCACTCCATTTGTCCTGGAGGGCTGCTGGGGCCACAGGCTCCAACACCCACACTTTCTGTCCTGGCTGGTAGACAGTCAGTACAGCCTTTTGGTCATGCCAGGCTTTTTGTAATTCCTGGCTAGCCTCAAGCTTTTTGGTTGCCTTTTTCATATACTCAGCCATCCTGGAGCGGAGACCAAGTACATAGTCCACTATGTCCTGTTTGGGGGGCTTGAGAGGTAACTCCCATCCTTCCATCACCAAACGCAATGGAACCCTGACAGGGCGACAAAACAAAACTTCAAAAGGGCTGTAGCCAACTCCCTTTTGAGGCACCTCCCTGTATGCAAATAAAAGGCAGGACAGGAGTGTAGGAGAGTAGGATCTGCTTCACATGGGTACCCCAACTTTTTAGTGGTGGTTCTCTGTTTTTCGACCTTAGTATGGCTGTGGTCCTGCTAATCAGGACCACAGCCTAGCTGCTTCCTCTCTAAAATGGTTTCCATGTACATATCTAATTGGATTCTGGAGTGCCTTATAAGCCCCTAGTATACTATGTACCTAGGGCATAGGTACCTCAGAGGCCTACCAGGGGCTGCTGCATGTATTATGCCACCCCTGGGAAGCACTCCAAAATGACACCGCAGGTCTGCTACTGCAACCTGGGTATGGGTGTGCTTGCACCCCTTACTGTGGTATAGGCTACCTATATCACTACCTTATACAGCCACATATAAACCTATAAGCCACTCCTATGGCAGGCCTTGACAATGCTGAAGGCAGAGTGCTTGATTTTATGTGAGAGGGTGCCCAAGCATTAGCTGAGCCCCTCTGCAGCATTCGGAAATACTTCCTTATGCCTGTTCTGTGAATCAGCCGTACCATATACTCTTAAGTGCATTATAACCTCTCGGTAAATTCTAACTTTGGGATGGCTTCATCAAAACATGTCGTGTTTGGTGTCAAACGCTTTTGAATACTACCCCCCGCCAGTTCTGGCGGCGGGAGTAGCATTCCACCCTTCTAGAGGGAGAGACATGTTCACACTGGTTAAACCCGGTTAAATGTTTCCAACGCCCTGGCATCACAAAATGGATGCCACTGCCACAGAGACGGGTCTGGCCTCCTGCTGGTGAGGGAAACTCCATTATTTATAAGAAACAAGAGCCACCCATATGTCCTTGTGAACTGGGTATTTGTATTAAACAAGAAAAGGTCCACAAGGAACTTATTCAATTTAGTACATTTATCACTAGGGAGTAAAAATTATACTCACAACTGATTAAATCAAAAAACAAGAAAAAAATATACCAAGGATTATTTCACTTTGTCAAAGGACAATACAATAAATGCAACTACTTAGATAGCCTGGAGAGCTTATTTACTTCAGCCGAAGTAAATGTAATTTATTCCATAAATCACAATTATATCACAAGCAATTTATATTTTTTGGCACAAATGAAAGAAGTGAAAAGGTGAAAAAATAATAAAACCCAGTGAACTGATCATAGCCTACAAGGTGAACATAGTATTTAGAAGGTCTTAAAAACAACAATGAGAGGCATATGACAATATGACAAATCTTTTTTGCTCTCCCTTGGTTGGTGTCGACGACGTTTCAACCCACTCTGTATATGGGGTCTCTTCAGGACAAATATCTGGGGACTATTGGTACTCACGATAAGGAATAGGGACAAGGCGACTGATTGCGCTTGATCGTATCCAATAAAGCTTGAACATCTATTTGATCCGCTGTGTCCGTAATCTTTAAGAATCTCAGCTTGGTTCCCAATTTAAAGACACGCGGATAGACAAAGACGGGTGAGGTGTCTGTATAAGAATTTGAATTACACCGTATTAGCAGCCACAATAATCCGCTGTGTCCGTTGTCTTTAAGGATCGCCGCTCGGTTTCAAAATGAAAACCGCGGGCAGACAAGGACGGGTAATACGTCTTGTATGATGATTTAGATTCAATTGCACCGTTATTCTAGAAGGGACTAATAAAGCGTCCAATCTGACCACTCAATCGGTAACCGCGAGCTATGTCCGGCAGGGGAGGCCTGGACAATAGGTTTCCTGTCACAGGGAGGTGTAACCACCTCCCCAGACAGGCTGATGTGTATTGGGGAAGGGTGGGTGCATTCAGAGAATGCTTTTGAGACACTGCCTGGGGCACACAAGGTGTCCCTGTGCATAGCCCAGTTGAAACCGGTTGCAGGGGCACTCAGCCCCTGCTCTGGCGCGAAACTGGACAAAGGGGAAGGGGTGTAACCACCCCCACCCAGCCATAGGTGGGGCCTTAGAGTTAGTCCATTCCCTAAACTTAGTATAAGTATAGGAATCCAGTCCCTAGGACTTTAGATTACCCTGGACGAACATCTTCAACATATATCCTGGACCTTCGACTTTCTATCACGACTAGAAGACAGAAGAAATCTCCCTTGGGGTCAAGGAGTGACTCCCCTGCTTGGCAGGCACCAAAGAGGCAACTGACCTGTCTGCATTACTGAAGCTCCCGCCGGACGCCGAAGTCTCTGCATCACTAGAGGTGGATTTCCAGACTTCCCCGAGGCTACCCTGAGTCCATAGCAAAGCTGAGGCCCGTGGCTATCGTGGAACCATGACCCCTGGACACCGTGAACTTTTGCCGCAACAACACCTTCCTGGTCATCCTCGAAGTTGTGCTTTGGGCTCCGAGTAGCCCCAGCCTTGAGCACCTCCTGCACTGAAGATTGTTGGCCTCCACTCCACGAGTGACCCGTGGGCCAGCTCCAAGTGTGACCGCTCGAGGCTCCTTCGCGATCAGTAGCCCGTTGGCTAGCAGGTCCCCGTGAAGGCAACTCCACTTCTGTTTGGGCTTTTCTGGTTGCTCCAGTCTTGCTCTTACTTACCCTCGCTGGGTGAGTCCATCAGACCTTGCTGGTCTGCACCATAGTCCTTTCTCTCATTTCCTGAGACTTGCCATTGCCAAGGCTAGTTGGGTCCTTTCTGGTCGCCAACACCGCAGCACTCAACAGACTTCGTGGGACAGCTCGAATCTGGCTCGTGGACTTCGTCGACGCCTCCTGGACCTCATGGCTGAAGAGTCAAGACACCCGTCAACTCACCTGAAGCACCCTACATCTGTGGGCATTGGTCCATCCTGCCCTAGGTGACAGGCAAGTGACCCTGACTCTGTCCCCTCTGCTTTCAGGTTCCTTACATCCTAGATCCGGACACTTCTCCTCTTCACGGCAGCAGCAGTTCTTTGCAGGCTTCCATTGCAATCGACGACGCGACCCGACACCAAAAGACACCCATGTACCCGGCTTCCCTGGGTGAGGTAACTCGAGTACTCCGGTGCTCTCGTGGGTGCTAACCCTAGAACTGTCGAAGTCCAAAAGGGTTTGGTCCTAGTTCGATTAGAAGTGTCCCTAATCTTTAAAATTCCAACCGCGACATTCCCCATAGAAAGTAATAGGAACCCACGGTTGTGTTTCCACACTGCATACGGCTCCCGTGGGTCCCATGTGTCACTCCCTTAGGTGGTTCCTTGGGGTCCCAGCGATTCTAGAGGCAATAGGCATACTGCCTATTTCAATGGTGGTTCTTATACCACTATTTTAGTATATGGTTTGGTATGCCCCTAGGGCCCAAACGTGTATTTGTGCTTTTACTGATGTTTAAACACTTGTAACTAAAGTACTTCGAACTCCAGTCTCCTAAAGAGACTAGAGGGGTGTGTGTTATCTTAAATACATATATTTTGAATATATACCTGGTGTGGTTGTCTTTTCATTTAATCATTCAAGAGATTATAGACTGGTAAAACAAGCTGCTTTACATTCCTTCAAGACTTAGCCTGAAGGCTGCTCTCCATAGCTACCACTAGGTTAGCTTTCATATAAGGTTGACTTTAACCTATCACCATAAGGGGTTGTTTGGACTGATACAAGGGGCCCACTAGAACTAGTGGACAGCAAATATCAGGCCACCTACTCACAAAGAGTATGTTCCATCTTCGCCTAAGCTTTTCTGGGAGTCCTTTAATCATGCCCTTTAAAGTTTTGTTGAACCTTTCAACTAAACCATAGCATTGTGGGTGATAGGGTGTGGTGAACTTGTAGTTCACTCCACACTCCTTCCGCATAGCAGTCAAGTAACTAGACATGAAGTTTGCATCCCTGTCAGATACTACCTCCTTAGGAAAGCCTACTCTTGAGAACACACCCAAGAGAGCTCTTGCCACCACAGGTGCTGTAGTGGTCCTTAGGGGAATTGCTTCTTAGTACCTGGTGGCATGGTCCACCACCACCACCAGTATAAACCTGTGCCCATATGCTGTCTGAGGATCCATGGGACCAACAATATCAATCCCCACCCTCTCAAAGGGAACCCCCACCACAGGTAGTGGTATCAGGGGGGCCTTTATGGTTCCACCTGTATTGCCACTGGCTTGGCAGGTCAAAAAGGAGCTACAAAACTCCTTAGTGTCTTCAGACATGTTGGGCCAGTGAAAGTGAGGGACAATTCTGTCCCAAGTCTTGTTCTGGCCCAGGTGTCCTGCTAGGGGAATATCATGGGCTAGTGTCAATAGGAAGCCCCTAAACTTCAGCAGTATAACCAACCTCCTGGATGCACCAGGCTTGGGGTCTCTACACTCTCAATAAACTTTATGGGTGCCACTAGCATTCCCAGCAGCCTCATCAGCAGCTTGCTTTCTTAGGAGTTCAAGAGAGGGGCAGGTTTTCTGCTCCTGGCTCAGATCAGACCTGGAAGGGCCCCCTGTCCCCACGAACTCAACCTGGTCAGGTTCAAGCTCCTCTGGGACAGTTTATTCTTCAGGCTCAAGATCATCTCCCTGATGAGACTGATCAGAATTCTGAGTCAGGTGGGAAGGCACTGCATTAACCCTTCTGCTCCACCTCTTGGGAGGCACCTGGTCCATTCTTCCAGACTCCAGGGCCTGTCCAGTGTTAGACATTTTGGCCTGTGACCTAGTCATAGCAAAGACATGAGCAGGGATCCCTAACATTTCTGCATGTGTCCTGAGCTCCACTTCAGCCCAGGCTGAAGTTTCCAGATCATTGCCAAGCAAGCACTGTACTGGTAGGTCTGCACTTACCGCAACCTTCTTAAGGCCAGTTGCCCCTCCCCTGGAGAAGTTAACAACTGCCAGAGAATGGTTTGTTCTGACATTGTTAGCATTGGTCACTTGGTACATTTTACCAAGTATAATCTGCCCAGGAGCCACAAGATCTTGTGTCACCATTGTGACACTTGCTCCTGTGTCCCTGAATGCCAAAGCCTCTATTCCATTTATTAAAGGCTGTTGTCTGTATTTGCCCAGGTTACTGGGACTCACAAAGGGTGCCATATCCATGCCCCCATCACAGACTAACACAGCCTGAGTTGGAACTCTGACCAGGCCAGAGTCCTTCTCAGAACCCAGGGTCAACCCTACTACACCCTTATTCTGAACATTACCACCACCAATTGTAGCTGTACTAGGGGGAACAGTTGCCTTAGGGGCAATGGTGGCTGGAGTAGATTCTTTGGACTTGGTGCAATCACTGGTCCAGTGAGTTTTCTGTTTACAAATCTTGCACCATGGTTTCTTTTAGCCTTTTCCCTTGTTAGACTGTGAATCCCCACCTGAAGAAGGTTTTTGGGGCCCCTGTGAAGACTTCTGGTCTTTACCTTTCTCCCCACCCTTATCAGAGTTTTTAGGATCTTGCTTCATGGGTTCACCACCTTGGTTCTGTACCTCCTGCCTCACCCTGGTTCTGACCCACTTGTCTGCCTTCTTTCCCAACTCTTGGGGAGAGGTCAGATCTGAGTCTACCAGGGACTGGTGCAACAGCTGATTCTGACAATTATTAAGGATCTGCTCCCTCATAATCAAATTGTACAATCCTTGATAGTCATGCACTTTACTGCCAAGTAACCAACCTTCCAGAGCCTTAGTAGCACAATCTACAAAGTCTACTCAGTCCTGAGTCTATGCCTTTTGGGTATCCCTGAACTTTAACCTGTATTGCACAGTGATTAGGCCAAACCCATCAATTAAGGCTCTCTTCAGACTGTTGTAATCATCTGACTCCTCCTCTCTAACAGTGAGGAATTTATCTCTACCTTTGTCTGCAAAGGAGAGCCATACGATTGCTGCCCACTGCTCCTGGGGGACCCTTTGAACTTTGCAGGCCCTTTCCAGTGCAGTTATATATTTGTGTTATGTTATGTTGTTATGTTAAGAAGTTTGTAAAGCGCTCAACTCACCCTAGGGAATCTTGGCGCTACCTGACAGACTAACATCCTGAGCAGGGGAAAAAACAGAGAAACCAGAGTGAGTAGTTCAAAACAAAAAAAGCTTTAAACTTTTTCCTAAAAAGTTTGTACTTCAGAATTGATCGCAGACGTCACCCCCACTCTGGTAGGGAGGGATAATCTTATTCAGGTTTCTATGGTCATAAGACCTTTCCCTATCTCTAGGGATGTTGCTGCCACAATGGTACTCTAGTGCCACCTTTTTTCTAGCTCTGTAGATCTCGAGGGCCTCCCTATCTAGGGCTACCTGCTTTCTTCTGATTTCAAGCTGATCTTCCTCATACTTAAGCAGTCTCTCCCTTCTCTCCTGAGATGTTTCCCTCCTATGAGAGGAGATTGAGGTCCCTACAGAGGAGTTAGAATGGTTAGACTCCCTGGAGTAAGATCTTGACCCTCTTGGCCCACCTCCAACTCTCCCAGGAGGGACAAAGAGGGGTCTATTATGGTCCTCTCCATCACTGTCTGGGGGAGCAGGATTTTCCAGGTCCAGATCATTGTCATCTGTCTGGCCAGCCTCAGAGGTCAGGTCACGGTGAATTACACCCCCTGGCCTTTCCTCATGTGCTGTCCCACCCACTCTGCCTAGCCCTTCAGATCCTAAAGATCTGCTAAGGTCATCCAACCTCAGTATCTCTGAGATGCTGGGTGGTTGGACTTTTGCCTGTCTTCGGTCTCCTAGTTGTACATAATGCTCCCAGTTCCATGAATGGATCTCTATCATACTGGGAATCCATTGGCTTCTGGCAAGGACCTACTGGTTCCTGACCTTGAAGACATTACTAGTGTGGTGTGGTGTATTCCACTACCTACTCTAGTGTGGCCTACTAAACTCTCTTGAGTTGTAGAAAGGGTGTGCTATCCCTTAACACACTACTCTAAGTTCAGTAGAACTTACTGTATTCTAAAGCTTGTATTATATGTAGCTAGGGTACCTTTAGTGGTTTTCAGTTAGTCACTCAATTGAGATCATCTGGTAAAACAATAGCAAGCTGGAATCCCACACGCTGCACATCAATGTGAGAAGTTGGCCTGATATATGCTGTCCACTTGTTATAGTGGGCACCTTGTATCAGTCCAAACAACCCCTTATTGGTTATAGGTTAAAGACGACCTTTATTGAAAGCTATCCTAGTGGTAGCTATGGAAAGCAGCCTTCAGGTTAAGTCTTGAAGGAATGTAAAGCAGCTTGTTTTGCCAGTCTATAATCTCTTGAGTCACTAAATGAAAGATATCCACACCAGGTATATATAGAAAATATATGTATGTATTACTAAACACACCCTCCTAGTCTCTTTATGAGACTGGAGGTCAAAACACATAAGTTACACTTCAATAATCACATTAAAATAGCACAAATACACGTCAGGCCCTAGGGGCGAGCCAAACCATATACTAAAATAGTGGTATAAGAACCACGACTTAACTAGACACAGGGCCTAGAGCCTGTAGAATCGAAGGGACCCCAAGGAACCACCCAAGGTAGTGACAGAGGTGACCCACGGGGGCCATGTGCAGTGTGTGAGCACAGCCGCGAGCTCCCGTTACCTTCTATGGGGAAAGTCGCGGATAGATTTTTAAAGATTAGGGACACTTAGAAATGAGTCAGGACCAACCCCTTTTGGACTTAAGAAATTCTAGGGCTAGCACCCACGAGAGCACCGGAGTACTCGTGTTACCTCACCCAGGGAAGCTGGGTGCATAGGTGTCTTTTGGTGTCGGGTCGCGTTGTCAATTTCAATGGGAGTTGGCGAAGAAGTGCTGCTGCCGTGAACATGCGAAGTGTCCGAAGAGATCCAAGCCTGGATCGAAGATGAAAAGAACCTGAAAGCAGAGGGGACAGAGTCTGGGTCACTTGCCAGTGACCAGGAAGGCGTTGAGCAGATGCCCACCTATGTCTGGTGAAAGAGGTGAAGCTTGACCCTTTAGCCACGAGGACCAGGAGGCGTCGAGAACGACCAGAAGCTGGCTTCGAGCTGTCACACGAAGGATGTTGAGTGCTGCAGCGTCGGTGCCCGGATTGGACACAAAACCGAGAAAGATGCTTCGGTGCAGACCAGCAAGGTTTGTGGGACTCACCACTTGGTAGGGAGTCGGGGCACGTCTGAAGCAACCAGGAAAGCCTAAGGAAATACAAAGTTTCCCCCTCAGGGACCCACCAGTCAACGGACCAGGGATCGCGAAGGGACCTCGAGACGAAACACAAAATGGAGGCACACGGGTCACTCGGAATGACCAGGCCGACAATCTTTGGTGGATTCAGTGCTCAGGGTGGGGAATACAAGTCAGCCCAAGCACGACTTCAGGAGACATCGAGAAGTCAATGCACTTGCAAAAGTGCACGGTGGCCAGGAGTTCCGGTTCCACGCTACTCACTAGGGCTGCGGGTCTCAGCTTTGCTGGGGACTCAGGTCGGCCTCTGAGATGTCTGGAAATCCTCTTCCTGGGCTGCATATACTTCGGAGTTCGGCGGGAGCTTCGATAATACAGACTGGCAAATTGCTTCGTTGGTGCCTGCCAAGCAGGGGAGTCACTCCTTGACCCCAAGGGAGATTTCTTCAGTCCTCTAGTCTTGAGCAGAGTGTCGAAGGTGCAGGGTTCAGCTTCAGAGTTTTGTCCAGGGTAATCTAAAGTCCTAAGGACAGGGGTCCCATACTTGTACTAAGGTAGGGGGTTGGACATACTCTGGGGACCCACCTATTGGAAGGTTTGGAAAGAGTTGTGGCTACACCCATTTCCTTTGTCCAGTTTCGCGCCAGAGCAGGGGCTGGAAGCCCCTGAACCGGTTTGAGCTGGACTATGCATAGGGACACCAAATTTGCCCCCAGTGCAGGACTTCAAAGCACTCAGAGTGCTCCCACCCAGCCCCAATACATATCTGCCTATCTGGGAGGTGGTTACACCTCCCTGTGACAGGAAACCTATTGTCCAGGCCTCCCCTGCCAGAGTTTCGGTCAGCAGCAGGAGGCCAGGCCCGTGTCTGTGGCTGCAGCATCCATTTTGAGATGCCAGTGCTCTATTACCCCTTCGCCGCGGCGGAATGGGGGGGGTTTGGGGGCAGCGCAGTGGCGCTGTGCTCGTGACGGAACCGCTCCGTCACGAGCCACGGTTGAGCTGTGCTCATGATGGAGTGGTTCCGTCACGTCTCCGCCCACTGCGCTAATCGCCCGCACAGGCGGGGAATTAGCGCCGCGTGGGCGGAGCGGCGGCCAACGGCCGCAGCATGACGGAACCACTCGGTCATGAGCACAGCGCAACCGTGGTTCATGACGGAGTGGTTCCGTCATGAGCGGGGAAGGGGTTAAGTTTCTGCCGGGTATACCAGTGCTGCCATGTCTCTCCCTCTAGAAGGGTGGGATCATACTCCCACACCTGTTACTGGTGTGGGAGTATGATTCCAAGGTTTTTTACACCAAACAGAACATGTTTCCGTGCAGCCAGTCCATAGTTAGCATTTACCGTTGGGTTATAATGCACTTTTAACCGGGTTTAGCCAGAGTGAACATGTCTCTCCCTCTAGAAGGGTGAAATGCTACCCCCGCCACCAGAACTTGCGGGGGGGGGGGGGAGGGGGTGGGTAGTATTCCAAAGCGTTTGACACCAAACACGACATGTTTTGATGCAGCCATCCCAAAGTTAGCATTTACCGCCAAGTTATAATGCACTTAAGAGTATATGGTCAGGCTGCACTACTGACAACCCCGGAGAAGAGATTCCGAAGGCTGCAGAGGGGCTCAGCTCATGCCTGGGCACCCTCTCACATCTAACCAAGCACCCTGCCTTCAGGATTGATAAGGCCTGCCATAGGGGTGACTGATAGGTTTGTATGTGCAGTATATGGTGAGATATAGTGAACCTATATCTCAGTAAGGGGTGCATGCACCACTTTACTCAGGCTGCAGTAGCAGACTTGTGGTGTCATTTTGTGTGGCTTTCCAGGGGTGGCACAATACATGCTTCAGCCCCTGGTAGGCCTCTGGGGTGCCTATGCCCTGGGTACATAGTATACCATATACTAGGGACTTATAAGGGCACCTCAGATCCAATCTGAACTGTACCTAAAGTACATTGAATCATTTTATAGAGTAAGCAGCTAGGCTTGGGCCCTGATTAGCAGGGTCCCAGCCAGACTAAAGTCGAAAAACAGTGAAACACCAGCAAAAAGTGGGGGTAAACATGTGAAGCAGATCCTACCTTCCCACAATTCTTGCCCCCTTTTGTTGACTTCTCCTGCGCACCTGTTGTCATCTGCTTTCCTGTGATAGGATTGTCACCCTCCTATCTCTCCACTCCTTTTCTTCTCTGCCAACTTGGCAACATGCCACGCTCTCTTTTCCTTGGTTCTTGCTTCATGTGTAATGTGGAGTCCAGCCACATGTCTTCTTTGTAAATGATTCAAAATGGTGACAGGCCACGCAATGTATGTTTTTTCTACACATGCTCTGAAAAGTGGCAACAGGCCATGCAATGCATGTCTTTTCCACACATGGTCTGAAAAGTGGCAACAGGCCACGCAATGCATATCTTTTCTACACATGCTCTGAAAGTGGCGACAGGCCACGCATTCTTACAGGGCCCTCCTGCTCACTCCGTTGTGTCCTTTGGACTACGCATCTTCTCCCATCACGGACCACCCGCCGGTTCGGTCCGGTCTATAGGACTGGGCGTCTTCGCAGGTGCGTCAGCCATTTCATGGACGACAGGGGAGGTAGGTGTGCTTTGATGGATCCTTCTACAAAGCCTTCTATACCCTTCTTGACAAGGTACTCTGGCTGCAACTCAGGATCGCTGTGGGAGGTTGGTCCTCTCTTTTTTTGCAGTTGTGGCAGCTTGCCCCTAGGAGAGTGGGAATCTCCTCATGCCTGTAATGGACCGAAGCACAACACAGACTTAAGGCAGTGTTGGAGGCTATCTCTAAATAAACTCTGGCCCACTCTAGGGCAGTGTAAGTGAAGGCAGGTTGAACACGATCTCTCTCCTTCCTGCATTCGGGCCACAAGGGGCACCTCTTCTAAGATCTCCTTCGTGCTACGTGTATGGCGGGTAGCCTCCCTTCCGCCTCCTCTTCGCTCGTGGGCACAGTGCTTGCGCCTCAAGGCTACGCCGCCATGGTACTGGATCCTACCCACATTTGTGCATGCTTGGCAGGGTTGGTCACTCCATGTGACACTCTCACTGACAGGCCAATTGTGGCAATGTGGTACCGGAGGTGGCCGGCTGGTACGGCCTTTGTCGTCCAACTTGATTTCTTGGTCTCCGAGGGCTCACTCTTCCCAGGGCTCCTGTCTGTGCTGTCAGATCTCCAGGTACGGCTCTGTGCTCTCCTCTAACCTCATGCTCTCAGTCCTTTTTCATGGACGCCCTCTTCTGGTGCTTGGTGTGCCCATTCTCTCTTGCAGTGATGGCTGTCCACCACTGGGGCGAGGGGGGTGTTACTAACCACAGGGGCGGCCCTAAACACCTGAAGCAGGGGCAGTCAATGTGTAATCCAAACAGTGGTTCAAGAAGCAATTCACGCAAAAAAAAGTGCAGTACTTACAAACAAATACACATTTTAAACAAACAACCCAATAATAATTAGAAAAAAGAAAAGGAGGGACCATATACAAAATAATTATCGAAAAATATGCCAATTTATTACAATTAATACATGATAAAAACAGCTAAGACACTGGCGCTCAATACAATGTGTTGGTACAAAAAGACAATGTGTATCACAAACCAGACAAGCGGCAAACGAAATATGTACGTCATACAGAGGGAACAACATGAAACAAAATAATGTGCCCTTCATTAATTTTCTGGCCACATATGCATCGATGGCGTTTCGACCGCTTTATAATTATGCGGTCATCATCAAGACTGGAAAGATCAGTGGAGCGTCCAAAATTCTGTGTGATAGAAATATATATAAATATGTATACATATGGGTCACATGTTAAAAGTAAGCTACTTCAGTTAGAAAAAAGGGAAAGAACCCCTTATAGCACACCACGTGAAAAGGAAAATATAAGGAATAAATAGAAACCCAACACCTAAGTGACTATAACAATGAAAAATTCACCTTTTTCGAAAAGCACTCTGACGCTTTATTACTTTCAGGCGTTCTAATAGTGTTAAAAAAATATATATATTCATTGCAATAGCAAGTTTTTTATTTAAAAAACAAATTCCATGTATACATCAGAGAAATGAGACAAGCAGTGCTAATTTATAGAACACTTACTGAAAATAAATGATTAGCGAACATGGTATGAATATACCACACGGGAGAGAGACTTTCAAACGGGCTACATCTGTCCATACAATTCAGCAGATCATGCCACTTAAAAAGTGGGGGCGCCGTACCATCCATCATTTACATTCCACCTTGTTAAGGGCATGGTTTAACTCCCATAACTCCGTCAGTTGACACGGTTATAAGTTGATCTGCAATTGTAATGATTTACCAGTTCTGGTGAAGATATTCTGTCTTTTTGAATATATCTTTTTTTTCTAGCCAAACTGTGGCGCGATAAGATATTGGTGATTTACTCGCCTGTCTCGTGGCATGATCTGCTGAATTTTATAGACCGATGTAACACGTTTGAAAGTCTCTCTCCTGTGTGGTATATTCATACCATGTTCCTTCTACTGCTACCCTGGCACCAGGGGCGTAGGAGACACTAAAATTCTGGGGGGGACAGGGACAACCTTGTGCACTTTCCAGTGACCCTGTACAAATCACCGCCCGGTAAACAAATACAATCGCATACTTTCGAAGTGAAATATTGAGAAAAGCAGGCATGTAGTCACAGTTTGCATGTATGCTTTATTGTTATTTACATTCATATAGTAATGAGACCAAATGTTTTAAAAAAACATATATGAATCTTGCATCTTAATGCACAAAGCAAACAAAGGCCGCTGCCTTAGGGTGGGGGCGTCGTGTTTGCAAGTGCATTAGGGTTTGAAAAGTACCTGCTGCTGCATTCCTGGTCTCCAGCAATTTTCAGGCAACAATAAAAATGTGAAGATAACTTTGGTGATTAATGTTCTTTTTTTTTAGAGAGATCGAAGGCTTGTCTAGTGAAAGTTTTAATTCAATAGGTCAGTGAGTTACTGCTTTTGTCTGAGATATTCTTTTGGTATTTGAAGTTTATAAGTTAAAATCCTAACATTGAACAGTGAACTATTAACCGTCATCAAAGAGCTGCATAAAAACTTCAATGTATAGATTAGAACGTTATGATTTTTCCCCAGTCTTTCCCTATCCTAATGTTGGAAAATGGGTTCATTAGGATAGAAATCAATTCTGATTATTGAAGAGAACCCCCCAACCATGGTGTTATGTTTTACATTCTGAGTTTGTGTTTCTCTAGTGTTGCAAAGCCGCCCTGGGCACTCCCCAACTTTTTGCTGACTGGTACTGGTGGTACCTGACTGACTGACCCTGGCCTCTGCCTAAAAAGCCAGTGCTATTCTGAAAGAGGCACTTAAAAATACAGTGAAAACACCTACATACACAAGGGTGCACTATGGGTTAGGGTACCCCTATGATTGGCATGACCGCTCCTATAAGGCCCTAGTACATAATAGGGCAGGGGGATTAGAACTACTTTTAAGTCCCTAGAATATAATAAGGCATGGAAGTTTAGAGGCCACCAGCCCTTTCTGCGCTTGCATGTGTGCACTGCTGAAGCCTGAGGTCAGTTTAAAAGTAGCCCTGTGTTATAGGGCTGCTTTTAAAATGCAAATTGTGCCCAAACTCGACTTTTGGGTTTGGGGAACTTACAAATTGATCAACTACAATGTTGGGGCA
This sequence comes from Triturus cristatus, assembly GCF_964204655.1. Lineage (NCBI taxonomy): Eukaryota > Metazoa > Chordata > Amphibia > Caudata > Salamandridae > Triturus > Triturus cristatus. Next base: position 1,204,316,530 of record NC_140584.1, read on the forward strand.
AAATTAAGTGGAAAAATGTTTTCCACTTCACTATGGCTGTATCATATTTGCCACATAATACATCATCTGCTGCATAATCTAACGATTTCCTCCAAAACAATTTTGTAGCTCAAACGGATCCCAAATTACTAAAAGAAATGTGACTTGTGTTGCTGTGAAGTTTAGGGCCCTTTGCAAAGGTTAGTAAAGAAAACAATTCCTAAGAAAACAATTGGTCCCAGACACTCCTAATGACACTCAAATTAATACCTGTAGGAGAGTGTAGTATGCAATCAATTCATACAACCGAAAATGTATAATGTAAAGGCACATTCAACAGAGAAATCTCATAGATAAGAGGCCAACCAAAGTCAATTAAATTGCAAACATCAATTTATTTCCCGCTGAATCATATTCATAAAATGCAAACTTAGGGGCTGACTACGATGGCAGGCGGACTTCAGTACCACCGCCATCGAATCGGGGAATGGGACCGCTGGCCTTCAAGGTGGAGGCCCCTCGATAGGCATTACAATGCGACTGCCACTACGGTGTTCGCAGTGCCTATCTTTTACATTGCAGCAGGTGCTGCTGGCTGCATCATCCACCGCAAAGTAAAAAAAAAGGAACATGTTAAATATATCGGTGCCTGCCACATGGTGCAGTGATATGTTGTGGGGCATCATAGATGCCCCCCAGGACCCATGTCTGGGGGCCAGGGGTAAAGGGGCCTGCTACGGGCCCCCAATGTCCCTTTCGCCAGCATTTCCATGGCAGGTGAACCGCCATTGATAAGCTGGCGGGTAAGGGACATCGTAATCCCTGCTGCGGTGCATGGTAGGCACCACCAGCATTGTAGTAACCACGAGCCCCTCTACCACACCGGCGGGCTCAAGAAGCCCGTCGGGTGCGTGGTGGTTGGTCTTTCCGACCGCCAGGTAACCACCCGCCGGGCTGTGATGCAGTCACCAATGGCGGTGGTACCGCCATTGGTTGCACTGCTAGTGCCTGAAAAAGGCCAATGGAGGTACCAATGGGTGAGGTGGACTGGCCTCAAGGGTCTTGTGACCTCAGTGACAGATTCACTGTCGATCTAGGATGTGCTTCTTCAAATGCCTGCCCGTAAGACTGGAAGTGAACTGCAGTATGGATTGTGGTGGACAGGTCTCTTGCGGGTGCTAAGACACCTGGGCTTCTAAGGTCTATTGGGCCTTCTAAGGTGTAGCATCGGAATAAGCTCTGTCAGGAGTGTGGTATGGTGAACTGGTCATGAAGGTCTGAACATGGTTCTCCAGTTCCAAATTCAGCAGCTCTGGCCAGAGTGCCACATTCTCTCCCACACTGAACACCATACTGCCCCACTGAGAGAAACTCGCACTGCCTTCAGCACAACTCAATTGTGCTGCGACTAAATTCAAATTATGCACTAGACAACAGTAAAATGCTGCCTGAAAAAAAATGAATAACACCCTGGAAAAAGCAAACACTCATATAGAATGCAAGAATAAGCAAAGCATGTGAACTGTAATCAGAAAAAAACATGGTTACCTTAACGGTTTTAAACTCATTATTCAGAAATCAGTAAGTGATTTTGCCTGAAAAGTTCAAGACATGGCTACAGGACCAGGAAGGGACCCCTTTCAATGTCCATTGCTTATATCCTTTCAAAATGTATGCAGTTTGGTTTAAAAAAGACCACATCCCCAAACACAGAGCCGCATTTTATAAGCTAAAATAATTAAAAAGTTGAAAACGATCATATTAAACGTTTCCACTCTACCCATCAACCAGGTATTGCAGTCCCTTTAGGAATGGCGCACTTACCCACCCTGGGAAAACAATGTTGTTCAAAGAAAGAAGATAAAAAGAAAGTAGCGCTTTCACTGGCAAACTCTGTAAAGTGGCGCTAATGTGTGTGGGTGTAAATAACAGTCTGGCCTGTCTGCTGTCCACTCTGTATTGCTTTATTTAGGTATTTAACTATTTTTTCTCTCCATTCCGAGGTTTTTCTTTTCAATAGAAAACGGTCAGAAAATGAGGACATTTACAGCCAAAGTGTTCAGCCTTTTTTGGATCAATTTCACAGGGGAACAAATAAAGAAAAGGAGAGGCAAGAGAGAGTACCTTAAGAGCTGCCTCTTGAAACCAGCACGTAAGCAGGAGCGAGACAGAGACAGAAAGAGATGGAGGAATAAAGAGAGGAGGGCAGCCGCCAGAGGCAGGTCAGGAGTAGTGGACACGGTCCTTGCCATGAAGGAAAAGAGACAGCGTTTGTTTTTTCTCCGTTCTCTGCCCTTCCCAGACCCGCTGAGCCTTCCTGCAGCAGAACAAAAGGCAGAGCGCGGGTGGCCTCTGACTCCAGGCAGGTCAAGTGCAGGGCCATTAGGTAGCGCTTTCGCGTGCTAATGGCCCTGTGATAACAGAAGGGAGAGGGGAAATTCCTTTGTCCCCTCGTCCCCCCCACCCTGGTCCCCCGTGTCCCCCCCACTCCAAAATCTGGGGGGGATATATCCCCCGCGTTCCCCACACTTCCTACGCCCATGCCTGGCACATGGCAGCCTCACGAGCAGGCAGCTCTGCCAGGCTATCTTGCTACTTCCTCGTATGGCCAAAGCGCGGCTGGTGCGTCCTGAGGCACACTACTTCCTCAGGGCTGGGAGAGCGCTCTCATCAGTGCTGCATTGTCTCTACCTTGTGCCTGAAGCGGAACCACTGCCTGTTTCTCCTCTTCCAGCATGATCATCGCCAGGGCCTTGCAGTGCTCATGGTTGTGTAAAGGCATGAAGCTGCCTCTCCCTTCACCTTGACAGTGGCTACGGCCGCCTTGCTCAGTGCTGCAGGTCGTTTCTCTGGAAGATACTGACTTGAAACAGGCGCAGTAACCAACAAGGGCCACTAGGTGTCACCGCCGCGCTTCTGTTCATTACCTGCGGCAGTCTCTCCTGAAACTGGGGGCCACGCAGCTTTCACCTGCGAGAGTGGGGAGCTTCCCTCGCTGCTGCCTGCGGTCATCCAGATGAGGTAACTGGTGTGGGGGGCTGCGGGCTCTGTAATCACGTTTTGGCGGTAGGGCGGCTTGTATATAGGGCACAATTGTCTGTCTTTTAGTTTTATTTTCTCAGTGTTGGGGCACCGTTGCACAGAAGTGGAGTGGGCGCTGGAGATACCGGTGAGGCTTTACAGCGTGCAAAGTGCGGCTTGTATGTTTCATCGACTTCATCTAGTCGTGCCGCCGCATTTGATTGTCATTAGGTGGCGTGGTTGTTGTGTCTTGTGAGACACATTCTAGCGTCGAAGCAGACACCAAGTTGTTAACCACTCCCTTGGGGGAGTGGGATCACATGCACCCCACACGCATCCCGTCGCGAGTGACGTGAGCCTGTTAATAAAAGGGCCTGGGTGCACGGGCTCGTGGCCAGTTTCAGTAACCACATAATCAGTCTGTGTCGCTATTCATTATCATGTGGGCCTAGGCCCACGACACGACAGTGGCAAGGAGGCGGGTCGACTCCGCCAATCGCCCGATACCAGCCGGCGCAAAGAGTAACTTTTTTCCTCGTGGGGGAGGAAAATGAGGCAAACCGTCTGCCTTCCACACCGACCCGTAACGGCTGCCGTCCTGCCTGCCCCGAGGGAGAAGTACTAATTGACAGGAGGTCGATAAGCGACGGGCTCTGGCCCCTCAAGGTGAGGCATGATTGCCTGTCTGGCAGTGGAGCCAGCAAGTCCCGGTATGAGGGAAAGCAGCACAGAAAGGCCTCACAGACCTCCCTACGCACACCCGCCAGCGCACATCTGAGCCAAGGGTTGTATAAAACCCGGCGCAGCGGCTGCACAGCGCAACCTGACCTCGCGGGTCGGTGTCATCTGTAACGCCTACCTGCTGAGAACCAGAGGCACCACGATCTGACGAGCAGCACCATACATGCCTGCTGGCAGCAGCTGACTGCTGTAGTGTCCATGCATGGACACGTTCTAGTGTTCTAACCTGCTGTACTACACTGTACACCCACCCACCACAGACGTCACTGTGTCAGGTGACGCTGTCAATAAAAGGGGCCGAGCGCACGTGCTCGTGGCCATTCCCACTATCCCCATGCTAGGTGTGCAGTGTCATTCTTTACCTAGCATGTGGGCCTAGGGCCCACCATTACACTGGCGACGAGGCGGGTACGTTACCCCGCGAGTGAAGCCCCGGTCGGCGCACCATCGATAACGATGAGGGAGAGGACTGCCCGGTGAGCACACCCCCCGTGTGACGACGCGAGAAGCCGAGAAGCCGGCAGGGCAAAGCATAGCCCGCAGCGTGACTGGTGGCGACCGGGAGCCCACCCCGCGCCTCAGGCACCGGCCGCAATAACCCTGGTGGAGGGGGAAGCGCCCTGAACACAAGCGGACCGATCGGAGCCCACCCGTATCGGCCGCGACGCCGGAAGTCTGCAGGCGGGGCCGGGTGCCCACCCCGGCCCTGCCGCTGTGCCTGGAGGTGCCCGGAAGTAATGGCAAGCCGAGCGGTGCCCACCCGCATCGGCTGTGACCCCGCAAGAGGCGTGTAACACGCGGTGCCCACCCGCGGAAAGAAGGAGGCCCGCCAACTGAAAGTAAAAGCGGAGCCCACCCGCGTGAAGAGCCCAGCCGGGCATAAGGTGAGCCCTGGAGCGCCGTACCAATTGAAGCGGACGGGAGCCTACCCCGCCGCGATAGCGAAGCGGCACAAGCAGCAGCACCCCCCCCCCCCCGCGCGGTCCGTGAAGCTAGGTGACCGGCTGCGGGGGGCGGGACGAAGAGAAAATGGAGAGCGGAGCCCACCCGCAGCGGCATGCGACCGCAGGCGGCCAGCGCCGCCAATGAGGAGAGAGGATAAACGTACGGGCCAAGAGACTCAGCCCCCATCTACACAACTGAGAAGGAAACCAGCGGGTGCCTACCCCGCATAAGGTAACACGCCGACACCCCTCCCTGCCGCGCGTAGACTGCAAGAAGCTGCCGCGGGCAGGGAGGGTGATTGCAAAAGGTAAAGAATGGCCCGCTGGCCATCCGGAGCATGCCCCACCAAGTCGGACCCCCAGCAGCGCCTACATGAGCGGCAAGCGGCCAACGCCGCCAAAAGTGAAACCCGGCGTTACCCCGGAGCAGTTTCCAACTCGCACACACACTGGACAAAGCCTCTCCCTATGAGCAGTCCCCAAGCCTGAGCCCCCTGCCTCCAAAAGAAAATAAAGAACAAAGACTTACCTGCTGCCACGTGTCCTGCCCTCCACTGCTCTGGCTCTGGCCCGTCTGCACTCTGGCCCGTCTGCACTCTGCCAAAAAAACCTGAAAAAAAACAACACGGGAAAGAAAGTCTAACAGCAAGACGATGGGCGCAGCAAGTATCCGACACTGGCGGCCAAGGATGCAGAGCCACACCCAGTGGCGCCAAGAAGCCACCACATCAAGTGATCATGGTACAAGGAGCAACGCTACACTGAAGATGTACCACGCACCAGCGCCTGACAAGGCAGCGGACAAAGGTAGTCACACGACGCGACACACCTCGTGAAGCCGACCAGCCAAATGGTCGCACCACAAAGGCCCAGCCGACCTGCCAAACGGTCGCACCACAAAGGTCAAGCCGACCAGCCAAAATGGTCGCACCACAAAGGTCAAGCCGACCAGCCAGATGGTCGCACCACAGAAGCCGACTCGTCAGGAGTTGCACACGGAGGTGACCGACGCACGGGTCAAGTGAAGCTACAAAGCAAGAGGTCTGACGACAAGACCGAAGATATCCTGCCAGTGATCGGCAGCGCGGACCGTCAAGTGGTCCAAGAAGCTCAAGAAGAACCAAAGTAACTGGTGAAAAGGAGAAGAACGAAGCGGACCAGGAGTACGGCCCCACGAACTTCAACCAAAGTAACTTGTGAAATGGAGAAGATGAAGAGAAGGTCACGACCCTAACTCGGAATGCTGAGGAAGATGAAGAGAGTGTTCTCGGACGAGGACAAGACCAGGGGGAACACGTGCAGAGTGCGCGCGCTGCATGAAGAAGCCTGGCCAGAGAAGAGAACAGAAACGGTCCAGAGTAGGTCGTGAAGCGAAGAGATGAAGAGACCAGAGTGGCACGTCCGCCACTACGAAGAAAGAAGAAATCGCAGTGGCACGTTTGCCACTACAAGAAAGAAGAATGAAGATATCGGAGTGGCACGTTTGCCACCAAAAGAAAGGGGAAAGGAAGAGATCTGAGTGGCACGGTTGCCACTGCAACAAAAGAAGAAGTCAGAGTGACATGACATCCTCACGGAGAAAGAAATAGAGGAAAGAGAGAAGAGTGTGGCAAGACTACTCACACCTCAAAGACAAGGAAGGTGACAAGCGTCAGAACACGGTGCGCAAGTCCTGAAGAACACCCGTGGCACGGAGAAAAGACCATCTGTTTGATGATGCGTTCAGCGCACCTGGGATCTGCAGAGGTGAGCAGGCCGGACCATTCGAAACACCCACCTTTGGGGTCACACGGACACTGGACAACGCCAGCCGTGGTGACCCAGGGGCAGAGGCCTCAGGGATGCCAGTGAGTGAGCGTCCCCGCGACGAGAGATGGTCATCAGCCGCCCTCCAGCAAAGGTCCCAGGAGGATGAAGACATTGTGTGCGGAGACAGGAGCCAACAGCTACCCTCCAGGCACGACTGCAGAACCCGAGGTGAGACTTGTCGTCTCCTCTGCACCCACACGGATCGGCGTGCGAGTAACACGACACAGTACACCCAGCTCAGGACGAGTCAGAGGGCCTCAGGGATATCCCGTGGCAGGGGAACACCTGCGAGAGAGGCATCATGGTGAGAGGGGTGTCTTGCAACCAATCCGTTTTTGCAAAACAGAACACACGCCACAGATAAAGAAAAGGACTGGACGAAAAGACGAACGGCAACATCTAGCGGTAAACCACAAGAACTCAACTGCGTTTGTCGCCAAGAAAGTAAAGCGAAGAAAGACTGTGAGAACAACTTCAAGGCAGAGCCGTCCAACAGACTAGATCCATCGAGCACCCATGACTGGTGCCACAGTGAACTGGTGATCGTCTGCGACAGGAAGAGCATCGTCCGCGACAGGAAGAACATCTTCTGCGACTCCAAGCAGCTGAAGCGTGAGCGATTCTGCAGAAGTTTGGTCACTGTATTACAACTGTGTATATCTTTCTTTCTCCCCCAGGTTGAACTTTGACGTTGGGTTTTGTTATTAAAAATTGGGAGGGATGTAGTGTCCATGCATGGACACGTTCTAGTGTTCTAACCTGCTGTACTACACTGTACACCCACCCACCACAGACGTCACTGTGTCAGGTGACGCTGTCAATAAAAGGGGCCGAGCGCACGTGCTCGTGGCCATTCCCACTATCCCCATGATAGGTGTGCAGTGTCATTCTTTACCTAGCATGTGGGCCTAGGGCCCACCATTACAACTGCGACGTCAGCTATCGCCTGCCGGCAAGTGGCATGAAAACGCGATACTAGGGGCCGACATACCCACAGCACGATCTGACGTGGGCGGTCAGCAGGGATCATGCCGAGGCGCAGTCTGGAGATCGGCCGGGAGGCAATAAAGATACCCGCATGAGGAATAAGCCCCGCTTTGACCTCCCCAAAGATGTTCTTGGCCCGCACTGCGTCCAGCACACCTGATTCCCAACGAGGTCAGCTTCGCCTCTGCAAAAGCCACAACAGTGCATCCTCAAGGCAAGTTCAGGCAAGGGTGGCGAGAGAGAAGCCCTACCCCCGTGGAGTCTGCATGTGGGGAATGAGGAGAAGTCAGGACAAGCACAGAGAATGCTGAGGGTCCCCGGGAATGTCTGCTGCCAATGCGGGAGGAAAGGAGACTGTTTGCCTCCAGTGGTAACATTACCATACCGGACCTGAGAGAATGGGCACCAGCCTCAGAATGCACATATGCCGCAACCACCATGATCAGCCCCTGCCTTACCGCCACGAAGCCGCGTGGTTCCTGCACGGAGCTCCCACGTCTGCAAATCCAGGCAGTACAGGCTGCAGACTGAGATAAGGATGCCGTTGCCTGAAAGGAGATGCTGCCGTGCCACCTAGTGGCAGCTTGTGAGATCGTACATGATCGGAGCAAGCAAGTGAGCAAATAACTACACTGTTACCACCTTTTAGCCATTCCTGTATTGTGTAAACTGTGTGCCAGCACTGAAGAAAACATGGTGTGAGAAGGTGGCCTGATATATGCTGTCCACTAGTGATTGTGGGCACCCTTTACCAGTCCAAACAACCCCTTATTGATGATAGGTTAAAGACAACCTTTATTGAAAGCTATCCTAGTGGCAGCTGTGGAGAGCAGCCTTTAGGCTAAGTCTTGAAGGAATGTAAAGCAGCTTGTTTTCCCAGTCTATAATCTCATGAATGATCAAATGAAAAGACAACCACACCAGGTATATATTCAAAATATATGTATTTAAGATAACACACACAACTTGATCATTTTCTCAATTTAAGTACCAGAAGTTCTCCTCTGCCGAGGAGAGTACCGGCACTCACAGGAGCAGCAGGTTGGAGGTGGAGTGTGCGCCCAGCTGACACTGATGCGCTTGACAGCCTGGAACATGCATGTGTGAGACGCTCTGACAGAGCCGAGGCCGGCGCAGCTCTGTGGACTCTGCCCACAGACATTATGTCACTCTCCCTCTGCGGGTGCCACCGGTACCCCACTCCGCCCCTCTGCTCCTTAGTGGTGCCCAAAGTGCGAATTGCATTTCCCAAAGGCATCAGTGGTACGGAAACAAAGCACGTCTGCTCAAGAAAATGCACTGCACACCTGTCCCTTACATACCCAGCAGGGTAAGCTTTTTCTACTAACACAGCCTACTACCTCACTACTCACTCAGCCATGGTGCTCGTATTGAAGTTGCAAACTTGAGTCGGCACCTCTTTTGTGGTGTATTTAGTAAACTGACTTGCACTTACCAGCGCCCCACGAACAAGTTTGTGGACACATTCTGGACCGAGTGAAGGCGAAGTTGATCCAGTACCCGTAGTACTTCCACCATGCAGTCTACCCTGTTTCTAAGGCCTTTGTGTGTAGTACCACATAACCCTCCTCGTGCCGAATGGCGTATTTTTATCTACGATGTGGCAGCTGGTCCAAGTGGGTGGCTGGAGGCTGTTCGTGCAAGCTGCAGGTGAGGGAGAGAGGCGCCCCCTTCTGGGGTTGGGGGAGGGGGCAGGCCTGTGCATCCGCTGCGGATCTTTGTACAACTATTCCTTTCTTTACCATTCCGGAGCAGCCACGGGCGGTGCCAGAAGAGCTGGTATTTCAGGTCAGTGTGTGGACCACCTATTCGGCTGTTTGTGGGCTGCTCTTGAGACTGGTGGGCCGGTTTTCACTGTTGGTTTCTCTGGCATCAAACAACGCTTGCAGCAACCATTATAAATCCTTACGATTATAAATTGTAAGGAACAAAAGCAAGAGGGGAGAGGGGTATATGAAGTCACGAGAAAGGCAGGTAGGGAAAAGAACGACAGATAAAGAAAATAGAGCGGAGTAGAGGCAAAGGGAAATATAAGAAAGAAAACCAAAACAGAGAACTGGGAAGGAGAGGGAAGGAAGGGAAAGAAAAAGTGGCACAAGAGAAAAGGGGAAAATAAGCAGGTGGAGGAATTAGTGGAGAAAAATATTAGAGGGGTAAAAGACCAAAAAGGAACAGGAAAAATATAGACCTTGGAGAAAATGAAGCAGAAGGGGAAAGTCATAAGGCGTTGAGGACAGAAATCATGCATTATAAAGCAATATGAAGTGGCGGGCAGACAGAGAAGGTTCATTAAATGTGCGTCTCTTCGCCCTACCTGTAGACCTGCCGCTGACCCCCTCTCCAGTCCACAGCTCAATAAGGTGACACTGGCACTTAAAGCATTGGCTCCTCCTCCTCACTCCCGGAAGTGCAGCGTAGACCGAGGGAGACAAGCTCATGAGGCGGTAAAGGGAAGAAGCATGTGGGGGGAGTTGTGTCTGATAATTGCTCGAAAGGAGTGGGGCGCAATAGGAGGGAGGGCTATGAAGGGGTGGGAGGAGCAGAGGAACAGCAGAGGCAATTGGTGGTAAAGCAGTATGGTAGGGAGTAAGAGGCTAGGATGGGGGAGAGAAGCGTGCTATCGGGACAGGCATGGGGAGGCTCTCCACCTATTCGCGCTCGACTGGAGGGATCACAGCGTCAGCAAGGTGGGGCAAATACGAAGGAGGCAGGAACATTTGGGCATAGGTGAGGTCGGAAGAACGCAACTGGAGGGGGAGGGGGCGGGGGTAGAAATTGCCTTGCTGAGGTTCACAGCCATGCCTGCTGTAGCAGTCTAATTACCACAGGACTCATGACCTCAGACCCACGGCCTGGAAGGGCCTGCACACAGTGTATCACTCTGTGGCCAGGCTTGGCCAGAGAGCTTAAATACACGGGTGGAGGTCGCTCGAGACATCCGGCCCAGCTTGTAACAGAGAGTGGCTGTGTGTGTTTCTATAGTGCTCCCGCAGCTAGGACGCATCGGTGGCATTCAGCCACACAACACTCTCAACGAGGGTGGGTGCTCCTTTCAGCTCAAACCTTCATGGTGCAGTCTCCTCACCTTTCCCTGTTGACACCCAGGACAGGAAGCTTGATGCGGAAAAGGGTGACATCATCACCGGAAGGTCCACTAGATGCACACCGCTCTCCTGTTCACCCCACCGCGGCGACTGCGAGTCGCGCTTCAGCAGGACGTGTCATCACCGCACAGTAGCGCATTACCGGCAAAAGGTACCGCAGCATTGTCTGCGCCCCCACTTGGACCCCGCGCCTCCGCTGGACCTCGCACCTCTGCTGCTGCCGGCCTGCCAAGCAAAGATCCTCGGAGAGAGCCTGCGTGCACACAGCCTCATCTCTCTGCAGCTCTACGCGCGCATGCGTGTTTCGTCCCTTGCCGGTCGATTTGACAACGTCCCTTGCCGGTCGATTTGACAACGACCGTTGCCGCTCTGCCTGGAACGGCATGCACGTGGCAAGGCGCACCATGTCTTAGCCTCCACGCGCCAGGATGCATTGTACCAAAGGCACCAACAGCTCCACATGCAAGGAGGACAGTGGGGACAGAAAATTGGCACTGCATTACTAAGCAGGCCCTGGGGAGGAAAAGGAATACAGCAAAGGCATTATCACCCAAAGAAAAAAAAGAAGAAAATACAATAAAAACATTATCACACAAAATCAGCACCTCTAAGGCAACCTAGCAGGAAGTCACAACAACAATCTCCAGACATCCACAACCATGACGGATCAAGCAGCACAGGCAGCACCACAAAATGTACCACCAGGTCAAAAAGCAGGACTACAGGTCGTGCAACCTACGTCACAGCATTCCCAAATCAATGCGCTGCCCCCGTTCAGCGAATTAATAGATCCGGCAACTGCATCCCCTAGATGGGCCGTCTGGATCGGCAGACTAGAAAACTATTTCACGGAATCTCGAGAAACGGACGGCGCAGTCAAGAGGTCTCTACTGCTGCACTTTGCGGGCGAGGAAATATACAAGTTGTTTGCTCACCTACCAAGCACTGGGGCACCCAATGATTACAACGCGGCAGTCAGGGCTCTGAGCGCGCATTTTGATCCGTAACTTAACCCTGATTACGAAAGATTCAAACTCCGCCAAGCACGACAGAGAGAAGGGGAATCAATGGACATGTTCCACGCACGGCTAAGAGAGCTGGCCCGCACATGCACGGTCGATGACCAGAACAGGAAGGTAGGAGCCCAGGTCATCCAAGGCTGCAGAAACAAAAGCCTTCGGCCACTTATTCTGCAGCAACCTGGGATCACTCTCGAAGACATCCTCATCATGGCACGGTCGCATGACCTATCGAATGCCAGGGTGACAGTGATGGACATCGCCATAACCCAACAAGCGGAGAAGACGGTGATTGTCAAGATCGAAAGGGCAGATGCAGTGCGCAGACAGAACAGAGGCACCTGAGGGCAGTGGCCAAGCAAGAACACACAAGTGTCACGCTGTGGCTACTGCGGACAAGAAGAGCACCCCCAGGAAGAAAGTCCTGCACAAGGACGGATGTGCTCTTAAGTGTGGAACCCCTAACCACTTTGCAAGTGCGTGTAGAGGAGGGCCACGGAATCGAGGAACTCGCGGAAGAAGACCACCGTCAAAGGCAGTAAAGCACCTGTCGCTTGAAGATCCTGAAAACACAAAAACACTCAAAACACCAACAAAGCAAAGACAGTACCTAAAAGACTCATCCAAAGAAGAGGAAGGCGAGTGCTACCTCATCTCCTTTGCCAGTGACCTCAAGCGGAGACGGCACCCGCAACCCAAGTGAACTCTGGAAATTGCCGGATCACAAGACACCGCGCTGATCGACACAGGAGCATCCGTTAATGTGATGGAGTGCCAACAATACAAGCGACTGAATCCAAGACCGGCACTGACCCCGTCGCATGTTAGGATTCTCACATATGGCAGTCAAATACCCCTACCCCTCAAGGAAAAGATGACAGTAAAAGTAAAATCAGAGAGTCACGAAATCCCTACAACCTTCCTCGTGGTGGACAGAGAAGCCGACATTCTGGTGGGGAGCCATACAGCCAAAGATCTTGACCTGGTCACGTTTGCCAACGCAGTCAGAACCCTGCAGACCGAGGATGTTCTAGAACTCTTTCCACCACTGTTCAAAGGACTTGGGAGTATAAAGAGGCTGCCGATAAAGCTACACTTCGATAAGGCAGTGTAACCAGTTGCCTTGCGACACCGACATATACCCTTCTATCTTAGACCACTCGTCAAGCAAGAACTCCACAAACTCAAACAGCAAGGGGTCATAGAAAAATTCACTGGACCAACATCATGGGTCTCCCCATGGTGATAGCAGAGAAATCAAAGCAGCCAGGAAAGATCAGGCTATGCATCGATATGTGCCTAACCAACCAGGCGATCAAGCGGGAAAGGCAATTGACACTAACAGTCAACGACATCCTGACTGATCTAAACGGGTCCTGCTGGTTCTCCAAGCTAGACCTCAATGCCAGATAACACCAGTTGAGGCTAGCCAAGGAGAGCTGGTACATCACAACCTTCTCGACCCATATAGGACTACGTCGCTACAAGAGGCTGAACTTTGGAATCTCATCAGCGGCGGAGATTTTCCAGAATGCCATCCGAGAAGTGTTATCAGGACTCCAAGGAGTACTAAACGTCAGTGATGACATTTTGATACACTCTGCAACCATAGAGGAACATCACCGTCATCTCCGAGCCACTCTCCAACGTCTCACGGAACATGGAGTAACCCTTCCCCGGGACAAGTGTCTGTTCTTTCAAAAATCAATTGAATTATTTAGCTACGCGTTCAGCCAAGACAGAGTCAGAGTAGATCCCAGGAAGTCGCAGGCCATACAGCAAGCCCCTGCCCCGACGACCGCATCAGAGACCCGGATCTTCCTCAGAATGGCCACCTACTGCGGGCGGTTCATACCGAACTTTGCCACAATAGCGGAACCACTGCGTGCTCTGGCAAAGAAGGATGCTACCTGGAGGTGGGGCAAAGAAGAAGAGGCCTTCCAAAAGATCAAAAACAGCAGTCCTAGGAACAGCCACCATGGCGTACTTCAATACCAAACAAATGACAGAGCTCCTGGTGGATGACAGCCCTGTTGGGCTTGGAGCGTTACTAACCCAAGAGACACAGCCAGGGAGATGGGCTCCACTTGTGTTTGTGAGTAAGGCTCTCACGCTGAAGGAAGCATTCTATTCCCAAATTGAAAGGGAGGCGCTGGCTATTAAGTGGGCCTGCAACCACTTCCACTTGTATGTCAGTGGGAACCCCTTCAGAATTGTGACTGACCACCATCCGCTGGTCCCGCTATTCATAGGCACCGCCGGCACCCCCCCACCAAGCATTGAGCAATGGGTGATAAAACGTCTGCACTATCAGATGGAACTGGCCTAGCCTCCGGGGGCCAAGAACCCTGCAGACTTTCTGGCACGACACCCAGCAGATATGGCAAAATAAGGTACTGATGAAAAACTGTGAACAGAAGAGTACATTAGCATGCTGTCTCAATGGGCGTGCCCGCGAGCTCTCACCATAGACGAGATCAAGGCAGAGACCAGCATGGACGCCGTGCTCATGAAAGTGATGAACTCCGTACAAAAGGGCTCCTTGGAAGATTTCCTTCACAGCCCAAACGGGTGGAACAAGTCAGACAGAGACTGGCTAGGAAAGCTCTGGAAGGTACGAGACGAGCTAAGCGCTGCTGCAGATGGCGTAGTACTAACAGGCTCCGGATCATCATTCCTGCATGTCTCCAGGAACGAGCCCCGATGCTGGCTCACGAAGGGCACCAGGGGACCGTGAGGATGCAGTTACGGATGAGGGAATAGGTATGGTTCCCTGGACTTGAGGCAGCCGTGGATGCACTTGTGAGGAACTGCAGACCCTGCCAACTTGCCAAGAGCCTCCTGCACCCATAATAACGGAAGACCCTGTGCCATCCCCGTGGTCACGGGTGAGTCTGGACTTCGGGAGTTTTCCATACGGACGAGTGACCGCCGTGCTGACCGACAGCTACACTAAATACCCAATAGATGACGTGATCACATCCATATCCTTTGCCCACCTACAACCCGTCCTGGAAAAGGCATTTGCGCTCTTCGGGCTGCCTCATGAAATCAAGACAGACAACGGACCCCCATTTCAAGGAGGAGAGTTTAAAAATCTGTTAGCGCTGCTCGGAGTCCACCACCATCGCATCACCCCACAATGGCCGCAGGCAAACGGCGAAGCTAAACGTTTTATGCGAACCCTCAATAAGATTCTCCGAATAGCTTTTGTGGAGCAGTCCTATCCTGAAGTGGCCCTTCAAAGGTTCCTACGGGAATATCACAGCACCCCACAATGCACAACACAGAGATCTTCTTTGCCCCTGATGATAGCATGCCCCCTCGAGACATAATCCCCGCAGCAGACAATTGGGTCCCCGAGCCATATGACCCTGCCAACACTCAAGCTCGGCGAGCAGCAAACAATGAGCGGGCCAGTGGGAAACGAAGGGCGAAAGCCCGCATTATTGCACCAGGGTGTACTGTCCTAGTACGGAACCGTCGCAGTGGTAGGAAGCTCCGCACAGCGTACGAACCGGGGCTGTGGACCGCGCTGAAGGTCAACAGAACTGCCCTCACAGTCCGACGATGAAAAGACACCATCACCAGAAACATATCCTGGTTCACGAGATTACAAAGATCTGATGCAGAGGTGATGCCTCCCGGATCTGTAGAGAGTGGAGAAACCGCGGTAAAAGGCCTCCCATTGTGCCTGGACGAAGATCAAGCTGCGACAGATTCACCTCCAATCCAGGCCTCAGAGGCTGAACTAGACATCACCACAAAGGCCTCGTCGGCTGGCAATCCTACGGGGAGTCAAGGAGATCGCCAACACAAGTACAATCTGGGGCCCAACCCAAGACCAAGCCAAAGACTCACAGACTTTATGTGTTGATATATTTCATTTGTTTTGAACACTGACTTGGAATGGGATGTAGCGGTCTAGATACCGCGGGACTCATGACCTCAGACCCACGGGCCGGAAGGGCCTCCACAATGTATCACTCTCTGACCAGGCATAGCCAGAGAGCTTAAATAAACAGGCAGAGTTCAATCTGGACTTCCGGCCCAGCTTGTAACAGAGAGTGACTGTGTGTGTTTTTATAGTGTTCCCGCAGCTAGGACGCATCTGTGGCTTTCAGCCACATGACACCTGCGGGTGCGTTGGTACCTCACTGCTGGGTGCACCTCACCGCCTCCCTCTTGGGCATCCCTCCTTCTCCTTCCTTGCAAACTCAAAATTGGTTAGGAGACGGGCACATGTCATATATGTAGATTTTGACAAAGTTCCTCAGTGCAAAAGATCATGCCTTGGTTAATTTCCTGGCCTTAGACCTGAGAAGCTGGATTCAAATCTGTGCAGTAAAAGCCAATGTTCACCGTAGGCCTGACAGACCCTAAACTGTATGTACTTGTGGGGGTCTGACTCCTTCCAAGCTTTCAGATTGGCTTTTGTGTGTGTCGTGTAAAAATAGTAGCCTGCAATTGGCTAATGGTGGGTACATGTTCCACCTTTTTTGAGAACTCCACTCCCATGGAGACTGCATGCGCGTCACTGCTCATACACGCGGCACTTCTCCATGGGAGTGGACTTCTCAAAAAAGATCCAACAGATCGCCACAGCGCAAGCGCTGGAAGCTCGACCTAAAAAGAAACAACATTATCTCACCTCCCATGAAGGCGGCTCCCTCAGCACTGTAGTAGATACACTGCCTGCATTCCAAATCAACAATAAACTAAGTCCTGCAGAGATCACGGGAAAGTATAGGCAACCGATTCAGACTGTGCCCCGTGAAGACAACAAGCATTCAATTCCACATATTTCAACACAAAGACACACAATTCCACAACACACAAATTCACACCACATGATTCCACTACACACAAGACATTTCAACATCTATTTCCTCGCCACACAATTCCACTCCACATCTTTCCACTCCATTCCACAATTACAATCCAACAAATTCAACTCCACATATTTTCACTCCACTCCATGCCATATAATTCCACACAACAGGCACACAATTCAACACCCACAATACCACACCATGCAACATAATTATACTCCACTTAATACCAACCAACACCACATAATTGAACTCCACATAATTGAACTCCACACTGTAACACATAAATCCACTCAACATAAACCCACTCCACGTCACATAGCAACACACCACATAAATACACAATGCCACATTATTCCACTCAGCATAATTTCACTCAACGCTACACAATTCCATGCCCCAGAATTCAACTCCACACAATTCCATTTTACACCAACTAATTCCACACCAAACACCTAATTCCACTCCACAACACATACTTCCACTACACAGCACATACATCTAATCCACATTACATAATCCCATATCATACCACATAATTCAACACCACAGCACATAATTTCACTCTACTACATGTCACTCCATGACCTAAATATTCACTCCACATAATTCTACTGCACTCAATTCCACATCATCACTATCCACATAGTTACACTGCACACCATGCCACTTAATTACACTATACATAACTCCACTCAACGCCAAAAATTCCAACCCTACACAATTCCACAACAATTCCACTCCAACGCACATAAATACACTCCATACCACACACATCCACTCCACTCCATAACACATGGCTAAAAGACATTGACAATAACAACGCCACTAGCTCTCGGATTGCCGTGACCTATTTGCTTTGCCAATGCTTACTTATTGTTGTCATGCTGTTTCTCCCAACTCTCCTTAGCCATATCTTACAGCACTCAAGGACTTTGTCTGAATACTATGATGAAAACAACGTTGTAGTTTGTACTAGACAACTGAGCAGTAGTTAGCATACGGTCTAAATCTTTTCCTTCTGTATCTAGCATTCTTTGAGGGTTGTATTAGAACATTGCACCATCCCAGCTGTCTTAGGAGATATGTATGTATCTTCTAGATCTACAGAGGTTGAAGAATGCAAATTAAACTATAATTACTTATGTATACTGACCCTAATGACATTCTTATAGTCCAGATTCTGAATACAGTATTTTGGATACATATTTAAAACTCTTAATATTTTGTTTTCAAGCATCAGCATTTGAGTTTCTCAAAACACATATTTTTCTATCAAATATGCACCATTCGGAGAGAATCTAATCCTTTTTCTGAAAAACACTGGGGCTCATTTAAACGCCCTGTGCGCCATTGGAACGTCACTTTTTGTTTTTGTGTTAGCCATATCTACAAGGCCACGTGAAGCCACCCTGTATGGCTTCTCATGTCCTTGTAGATATGGAGTGAGGCAACGCAGTGCAAGGTGCTGCATTGCCTCACACTACATGTCATGGATGTTGTGGTGGGTTTACGTAATACAAGTTGTAAACCTGGGAATGTGTCAAAGGCCTACGCCTCTCTTGGGGAGGCGCAATGAGGAAAAATAACATTATTTCTCCTGATTTAATCCTCTTTCTGTGTATGCTGCATTCAGCACCACAAATAGAAAGAGGAAATCACCACCATTGATTGTTTTTGTGCAAGAACAATCATTCCTGTAACGCAGACACTCTTGCAACATGGTGCAAGATTGTTTGAGTTGGCGTAAGGAACTCAATTGAGCACAAGCGCAGGGAAAGAGGACAGAAATGCGCTGCATCTGATAGTTATGTTAGTTGGGTTCGGCCTCAGATTGTACTTGTGTTGGCGCACTCCTGTCCTTTTCGTTTGCCATACAGCAACATAGTAGGAAGGCTTGTGTCACCGCCCTATGGCAAAAGTTTGTAAACTAGGCCCTATTTTCTTCCTCAAAAATCAGTCTTCATGCATGGTCCCCAAATAGACTGTAATTTCCATAGTAAAAAGGAATTACATTGGGAAATTCTGCCCCACCTGCCCATTTAAAACCATTACATGCCAGCGATGCCCTCCATAATGCCAAAGATGTCTACACTGTGCAAGGCTGTTCCTATCACGTCAGGGCCACATTGTGCCTTAGCTGCTGACCATAATGCTAAAAACCTCCACATCTTGTCAGCCATTCTACTGCACCCAAGTGTAGACTACATTTCAGTTATCTAGAGACGATTGTACAAGTGCTCTGGTGAGTTCAGTGCAGTGTGGAGTGGAAAAACTCTTGTTGCGTTGCAAGGTGAAAGTTGGAGGTGTGCATGACAGCTGAGATCTCATGTGAGAAAGAGGGGTCTGGATCAAACAGGTTTGACCATCCTTTATTGTCTAGGTAGGATGAGGTTTGCGTCCATATCTGACATGTTGTTGACCTGCATCTTGTGATGTTCTTTGTTCTGGATTATCAAGGATTGTGCCTAACCATATGCAGACATTTGTTTGAGGCACAATTTTAGACTTCTGTCTCAAAGGTGAACCGGCCTGGCCTGCTGCAGGTGTTATCACTCCTGCCAGACAATGTGCCTTGGGCAGGACATCCTGTTGGAGGAAATCATGACTATTTCTACCAATTACCTTGCACCTCATGTTTTGGCCTCTGAGAAGGTCCTTTTATTGGTAGATTTCAATTACCTCGGTGAGAACACTGATGATTCAGGGGTGACTCATCTCTTAGTAGATTTGAAATCACTTGGGCTTGAGCAGATAGTGTCTGGCCCTACGCATAGGGCAGGACATACGTCGGATCTTATCCTTACTAATGTTGAGGAAGTAACAGGTGAACCTCGGCTTCCTGTCACTTTGTCATATCATCATCTGATCAAGTTCATTCATCTCTTGTAATAATGCCCTAGAAAAACCAACGAAAGCAGTTAACAAACCTTGGCGCACCTGGAAAAAAGGTACCTCCGTTGCCTTCAAGAAGGGTTTAATGGCTTCTCCTATTCGGATGCTCATCATGATTCCTTAATATCTTCTTTTGATCAAATATTCCCTCTTAAAAACATAATCTCCATTTGTCTCCTCCAGAAGCCCTGCTCCATGGTTTTCTGATACTTTGCACCAAGAGAAGGTGATCTCTAAACCTCTTGAATGCAGATGGCCTCCACAAAATCCTTCAAGGACAAAGCAGAATATTGGATATCTAGCTTCCACAATCGACAAAGGAGGTAACTCCACTAAAGAGTTATACAAAGCATCAAACAGCTTTGAGAAACCCCGTGTCTGTGCCTCCACTACTGCGGTTTCTAAAGATATTTGGAATGACTTAGCCGACTTTTTAAAAACTAAAATAGAGACAATTTACAAGAATTTTATGGTCCGTGCTGATTGCCTTCAGAATGAACCCACCCTAAACTATCCTCTTCCAGTAGCCACGGCCAGTTTGAGTGACTTTGAACTCTGCTCGGTGACCAGGTGCTGGAAATGCATGCCCACACCAAGTCTAGGACAGCGGTTAGTCTAGCCCCTTATCTTGCACCAATAGTCAAAGAATTTATACAATTTCTCACCGACTACAGCCAAAGTGCCTAAGGTGTAGAAGTGTGATCTAGTATCTCAGCTGCTAAACAAAAAAACCTACATCAAACCCCAGTGTCCTTTCCAACTACAGACCAATTTCGCTGATACCTCTACTTGCGAAAACTCTAGAAAGGTTTATTAATAAACAGATTCTAACCTTTCTTGAAGAACACCACATCTTGGAACCCTCACAGTCGGGTTTCAGAGAGCTACACAGCATTGAGATTGCATTGCTGACTTTTGTTGATAGCATCGGGCTGCCCATGGAAGTTGTAACGCCAGTTATGTTGGTGTTGCTGGATCTGTCGGCAGCCTATGACACAATCGCCGACTCCATCTTAATCCACAGATTACACGAGGCTGGGCTTCATGGTAGGGCGCTGTTGTAATCTGGTCCTGTTTCCCTCTTCCCCTTTTCCCCCCCCCTCCTCTCCCTCGCCTTATGGGCTTGCCCAGGCTTAGAATGTTGGAGCTGAAGCTCCTCTTAGAATGTTGACATACCACTGTGAGAGGCTGAAGGATCCTAACGAATAAACGATAACCTCTAATCAACTCTGCATCTTTGGGGTTATTTACAACATTAATTTGGCGACGATACAACTCACCGTACTGGGGACGGTCCGGATCCTTCCCCCAGTATTTTTCTGCCTCTCATCGGACTTTCCTGCTGGTGGTCGCTCCTCCGTACCCCCGTTTACTGGCCGCTTCAAGGGGGATTTGTTTGCGGCAAACACCCTCGGTGCTGCTGACCCCGTGTTGGAGAGTTTGACTGTGTGGCTTCTTAGTGCTGCTCTCTGGGCCAGCGGTTGCTGTCACTGCTTGTGGGGACGGTTGCCTTGGTTTCCTCCGTGACGACTCCCTGCCTATGAGCCCCGGTCAGCTGAGGTGATCGGTTTTCCTGTTTCGCAACTTTCCGCCACTCCAAGTTGTGACGCCTCCCCAGCTCTCCTCCCGATGAACCACACTACGGAGATAATTCCTGGGCGGTGAGTTCCTGGGTGACCGGCGCTGGGCCGGCATTGGTGCGCGGCAGTTGGTGTGGGGCTCGGAGACCCTCGAGAGTTCCTGGGACGACTGAAAGTTCGGAGCAAGCTGGCTGGTGGTTCTTGCTTTCCAAGATCAGCGCCGTGTCGTGGGGGAAGCTGTGTGCCATGTACGCGTGAGCTGCTCTTCACCAGCGGTGGTGTCTCCTTCTAATTTCCTGTCTTGTCAGCTTTGTGGCGATCTCCTTCCTCGTTCCTCCTATTGCTGGTGTCTCCGCCCCTCCTCTGACTGAATTCCTCAGAGGCCGCTCCGTGGCAAGACACTGCTCTTTGTTTTCTTCAGGACTGCTCCCCCTGCTGGAAAAGATTAACATATTTCTCTATTCTTTTCAAAGATCATCCGGCCTGCCTCGTATTATCGCTGACAGGCTCAGCTCACGCAAGTTTATGTTTCTTCTGAAATTTTGTTTTTCTCCTTGGTTTGTTTTCATTTGCACAGAGGGTTGTTTTACTGGTTTCGTAATTAATTCTCTTATTCTTTTATTGTCTTCTAGTACCAGTCTACCACCCGTTTCTTTTGATTCCTCACCTCATCTTTCCTCACTTTTCTTTCTAGAGTCCTTTTCTCCCCTCTTCTACATTTTTCTTCCTCACTGTTCTTCATAATGTCCGCATTTGCTATGTCTCAACCCCCTCCATTCCTGGATGAGAGCGGGGATCCTGCTATTCCCTGGAAAAATGGGTAAACCTGTTTGAGTCCTACCTTATTGCCATTGGGGGGGACAGGTTTTCTGCAGTGCGTAAACAACATGTCCTACTACACAATCTGGGAAAGCAAGGGAGGGATATTTTTGATGACTTGCCTGATGCTATTGTTGAAAATGCTAATGAGGGAGCGGTGGGCGAGGGGGATGTCCAACATGACGTATATCAGTTAACATTGTTGAAATTGGAAGCTCAATTCGGAGATAAAATTAATATTGTGTTGGAACGCCACAAATTGTTTTTGCGCATTCAGGGGAAAAATGAAAAGGTGATAAATTACATTGCTGTTCTGAGGGGTTTAGCCTCTACGTGTGAGTTTGGTGTGTTAACTGAGTCACTAATTAGAGATCAGCTTGTAAGGTGTACCAGTAACAAGAAGATCCAGGAAAGACTTCTTGCAGAAGCCCCTGATTTAAAACGTGCTATTGATATTGCTAAGAGCATAGAGCATACAGCTTATTGTATGAATGAAATGAAGGAAGCCGTGGAGGTAAAACAAGTTGCGGAGAGCAGTGTACACAAGATCTCCGGTAAAGACCACAAACACAAACCTTCATCTTCCAGTACTGAAGTACATACTGCATCGGGGAACAAGTTGAAATGTTACAGGTGCGGAAATCCCAATAATCTAGCAAACAGCGTAAGCTGTCCTGCAAGGGGTGTTATATGCAGCAAGTGTAAGAAAAGAGGCCATTTCTCAAAACTATGCCACAATGCAAAAAACAGTGTCACCCACATGATAGGCAGTGAGCAGGAACAACAACTACCTAGCGAGGATATAGTGTTCCAAGTTTCCAATGTTTCAGAAAGCAACGACATTTCCTACCCCAAGTGTGAAATATTTTTGGACAATGTCAAGTATAAGGTCTACGCTGGTTCCTGTTCCCCATATACACTCGTCAATGAAGCCACGTTTCGGGCTAAATCGGGAACAGGAGTGAAGAGTCTTTCACCTCCAGACATCAAACCAGGGGGTTATAATCAGGATCCCATACCACTGGTAGGAATGCGTCTCATGAACATTAATTTTAAGGACAGATCAACCGTGGGAAAGGTCTACATCACAAGGAACGGTTCCAACCTACTAGGGTGGAAACACCAAAAGGATTTAGGAATCAAACTGGACCCCAACGCACCGGAACCGGTGTGCCTTATCGACAGGGCCAGTGTAGGAATGGAAGTCTGCAATCGTTTCCCAGAGGTGTTTACAGACAAGCTCGGACTCCTGAAAGGCTTCCTCCACAAAATCAAACTTAAAGCCAATGCTAGACCTATCATCCACAAACCTAGGTCTATCCCGCTGTTGACGAGGGAACCGCTTAAGAAGGAGCTGGACAGGTTGGAAGAGTGTAAGGTCATCGAGAGGATTGAGAGCTCAGAATGGTTGGCGCCCATTGTGGTAGCAGCCAAAGGGGGTAACAAGGGGATCCGTCTGTGTGTTGACCTCAGGGACTTGAACTCTAACATTTGGGTTGACCGACATCCCCTCCCCAACATCAATGAAATGCTGTCCGCCATCCATGGAGCCAAAGTCTTTACAGTCCTAGACCTATCTTCGGCGTACCACCAAGTCGCTCTCCACCCGGATTCTAAGCCCCTCACTTCATTCATAACCCCGCATGGAGCTTATCAGTTTTCCAGATTGCCTTTCGGCCTGGCATCGGCGGCAGCGGTGTTTCAACGCGTCATGCAACACATACTACAAGGTCTGGGAAAAGTTCTCTGTTTCCAGGACGACATCTTGATTCACGGTTCGTCAGCTGAAGAACACAATAAAACTCTGGAAGCAGTGTTGACCAGACTTAGTAGGGCAGGTTTCACCACTCAGAAGGACAAATGTAAAATTGGGGTGGAATCTGTAGTTTATCTAGGTCACACCATCTCAAGTGAGGGAATCAAACCCAAATCCAGTCTGGTGGACTCCGTAAAACTAGCCCCTGCACCCACCAACAAGGATGAACTCAAATCATTCCTGGGGCTGGCGGAATACATGTCGAAGTTCGTCAAAAACTTTGCGGATCAGGTGCGTCCCCTCAGAGAGTTGCTGAAGAAGGGGGTTGAATTTGAGTGGAATCAAGATCACCAATCAGCTTTCCAACTCATCAAGGAGGCCATTGTTGATGCACCCATTCTGAGTGCCTTCAATCCCAATGCCAAAACTACTCTCACCACAGACGCTAGCACGAAGGGTTTGGGAGCTTCACTAACGCAGTGGACTAACGGTCAAGAGACAGTAATCGCCTTTGCTTCCAGAACTTTGAGAGATGCAGAGTTGAACTACTCGACAATAGAAAAGGAAGCATTGGCATGCTACTGGGCCATAAACCACTTTAAGTATTTCTTATGGGGCACCCCTTTTGTGTTGAGGACGGACCACAAACCCTTACTACCGTTATTCTCCACTAAACGCTTGGAAAATACCACTCCCCGTATCTCTAAATGGGTGCTGAGTCTACAAGGGTTCAACTACACCATGATATACGTCCCAGGAAGTGAGAATAGGGTAGCGGACTGTCTTTCCAGACTACCAATGACCAATGGGAACCCGATGCAAAACCCACCGGTGGAGACAATTCTGTTGGTTGAAATTCCAGCCATCAATCGGGAGGAGTGGGAGAAATCCATAAGGGATGACAGAGATTTCGCTACACTGAGGAATTGGATAAGCAAGGGTTGGCCTGCTAATAAGCAGGAGGTGCCGGAGTCTATGCGTCATTTTTGGCCGGTACAAGATGAATTATCTATTGTTGATAACCAAATTTGCAGAGGAAGTAAGATCATTCCTCCGAAAAACATGTATGAAAGAGTAGTACAGATTGCCCACGAGGGCCACCCAGGGAGGAGCAAGACGAAAAGCAAAATCAGGCAACACTATTGGTTTCCCGGAATGGATTCACTAGTGGAGGATCAAGTAAAGAACTGTGCAGCCTGCGGTTGTTGTGACAAAGCCAAAGTTGTCCGCAAAGCACAGCTAAGCCCGGTGGAAGTCCCCACCGTACCATGGGAAAAGTTGGGATTGGACATAATTGGTCCCCTAAACCTACTGAACCAATCTCAGAGGTTCATGTTTGTCCTCATAGATTACCACTCTCATTGGATTGTAACGAGAATGGTTTCTTCCATTACCACCGCGTCACTATTGAGTTTTTTGAGAGACGTCTTTTCCATGGAGGGTATACCAGGTGTCATAATAACGGACAACGGAGTTCAATTCGCTTCAGAGGAAATGAAGCAGTTCATGTCCATGCTGTCCATCTCACACATCAAGGCCCCACTCTACTGTTCCAAAGCCAATGGACTGGTGGAAAGGGCGAACAGGATGTTAAAGGACACCATCCAGCTTGCTTTGAGCTCCCAGGTTCCGGTGGAGGAAGCCATTAGGAAAATGCTGTGGTCATACCATACATCGCCCAATGCTGTCTCTGGAGTGTCACCATTTGTTTCTCTCAAAGGCAGGAACCCTGGTTCTAAACTCACCCCTAACTGGCTAAACGGAGGAACTCCGGTGTGGGTGGACAGAGACATGGTGTTGGAGAAAACTCACAAACATCAACAAGAGTACAAGCTCAGGTACGACAGTCGATGGGGAGCTTCACAAAAAAGGTGGAGTGAAGGCCAGTGGGTGGTTGTTAAGAGGCCGTCCCTGTCTAAATCCAAGACTTCCTCATTTTCCAAACCACTGAGAATAACTCGGGTTAACAACAACTCAGTTGTGCTGGAAGACGGAGGCACGTGGAGTATGGACAACATAGCTAGTTGTCCAAGCACTACAGGGCCCAAACCCACTTATGAGAAAGAGCGTAGTCCTGTAACGCCCATGAGTGGGGAACTCAAAGTGACAAGGGTGCGTAAACCTCCAACTTGGCAATCGGACTACAAAATGGGACCTTAATCCCCCTAGTCCCACCCTCAAGCCTCTTGGGGTAGTTAGCCTTCAGCTGTAAGGAACTGTTGTAGGATTGCATTGTGTGTATTTCTTTTTCTCTTTCCAACCTTATTCTTGGGGTAACGCCTTCATGGTGCACAATTCTGTAACTGAATCTGTAAATGTAACTCTTAAATATTGGCCTTTGGCTAAGGGATTTGTTCTTCTGATATGTTAATTCATGTTTAATTTTCTCTGCTTCGCAGGGAGATGTGTTGTAATCTGGTCCTGTTTCCCTCTTGCCCTTCCCCCCCCCCCTCCTCTCCCTCGCCTTATGGGCTTGCCCAGGCTTAGAATGTTGGAGCTGAAGCTCCTCTTAGAATGTTGACATACCACTGTGAGAGGCTGAAGGATCCTAACGAATAAACGATAACCTCTAATCAACTCTGCATCTTTGGGGTTATTTACAACAAGGGCGCTACATTGGCTCAGGGACTTCCTAGCTAATCAATGTTATGTTATGTTATGTTATGTTATGTTATGATGAATTTGTATAGCGCACGTACACCGGATTGGTTTCTTGGCGCTTCTTGGATCAGTGACAGAGAAATTTATGAGTCAGTGGGTCAGTCGAATGCTTGTTTGAAAAGCCATGCTTTTTGCAGTTTACGGAAGACCATGATATTTGTACAGCTTTTGATCTCTAGGGGCAAAGAATTCCAGTACCTTGGGCCCAAGAAGGCAAACCTAGACCCACCAAATCGTTTCTGTTTAAAAGAGGGTATTGTTAGAAGGTGCAAGTGAGTGGATCTCAGATTACGATTTGGGATATATCTGGTGATTAAGCTGTCAATGAACTTAGGGTTTTTACCATTCAGGGATTTGAATATGATGCAGCCCATCTTGAAGGCGCACCTTTGTGATATGGGGAGCCAATGTAGTTTCCTAAGAAGGGGGGAGATGTGTTGGCGTTTGTTTTCCCGCAAGATCAGTCTAGCTGCTTGGTTCTGTATTAGTTGTAGGCGATAGTTAAGATAGGCTGGGATACCAAAATATAAGGAGTTGGCATAGTCAATATGCGAGATCACCAGGGCAAGAATAGCTTGTAGTTTTGCCTCCTATGTTAAGAACCGACTAATTTTCTTTATTTTTCTCAGTTGGAAAAAGCATGTAGATGATACTGATCCTATTTGGGTTTTCATGGAGAGATCATTACACATAGTAACTCCTAGAGTTTTGGCATGCTTGGAGGGGCTCGGTGGTTGTCCCAGTTCGTTTGGCCAGAAATTGGGGGTCCAATGGTTTAGTGAGCCGCCCGTGAGGATCAGTTCAGTTTTGTCTGGATTTAGTTTCAATTGATTGCTGTTCATCCAGTCACGGATGAACAGCATGGTTGTTTGAAATTCCAGAATGGAGCCTGGAGAGTCATTAATAGGAAAAATCAGTTGAAAGTCATCTGCGTAGTTAAAAGTCTGAATTTGTTTTTCTTTTAATGCATGGATCAGGGGGAGAAGATACAAATTAAAAAGATGAGGGGATAGAGAGGATCCCTGGGGGACTCCGCAGGTATTTTTAATCATGGGGGTTGAGAAACCGCCAAGATATACAGCCTGTGAACGATCTGTTAAAAAGGATCTAATCCACTCAAGAGCAGTTCCTTTGATACCTGCATCTCTGACACGGTGGATCAAGATGTTATAGTCGACCGTGTCAAAGGCTGCAGAGAGATCCAGCAGTACCAATGCTTGAGGGAGACCCTTCTCAGCCTTTTCTCTCAGGGTGTCCAGCACAGATAATACTACTGACTCTGTGGAGTGGGCTGGGCGGAAACCTGCTTGATGGGCGTCCAGATATTCAGACTGCTCCAGAAATGCAGACAGATTTTTGGCTACATGTGCTTCCAACACTTTGGCCAGGTAGGGAAGCAGCGAGATCGGACGATAATTAGTCAATGTATTAGGATCTGCTCCTGACTTTTTTAGGAGAGGGATGACAACCGCTTCCTTAAAGGTCTCTGGTACCTGGCCCTGAGCTATTGACTTGTTTAGAAGAGCCATGGCTGGTCCAGGGCAGATGGTAAATGCTTCCTTTAAGATCCAAGGGGGACAGTGGTCCCTTGGGGACCCAGATTTGACTTTAGCCAATAGGTCATTGAAATTTTCCTGATTTATTGTAGGAAATTGTTCCAACTTGTGTGGGTTCGTAGGTTTTTTGGGGTAAACAGGACTTGGACAGTGGGGGATATTAGATTTAATGGTTTTGATTTTTTTCAATAAAGAAATTATTTAAAGAATCACATAGGGACTGGGAGGGAGTGGGTTTAATCGTTACTCTGTCTGGATTGGATAGTTCATTAATGATTGAGAAAATTTCTTTGGATCGATTAATGGAGTTAATGATTTTGGAGGAGAAATATTCAGATTTGGAGGCCAGTATAGCTTTTTTATACGATCCCCGTGCATTTAGGTACGTGCTTTTGTCGTCAGGTAGGTATTTGTTTCTCCATTTCCTTTCTGCTTGCCGCAGGGCAAGCTTTAAGTTCTTTAATTCAGCAGAAAACCATTTCTGGGCCTCATGGCGACGGGTGTGTAAGGTTTTATTAAGGGGAGCATATTTATTACTGGCTGTCAACAGCCAGTTTGTAAGGGCATTCTCACTAAGCTCAATGGAGGGTTGGTCCATGGGGGCGGTGTTGGCCAGTGACTCCAGAAAGGGATCTTTGTCAATGGTCCTCCAACTCCTGCGTGCTTCGAGATTGAGTGGCGTCATTTTGGTCGCGATGGGAATATTTATAACAATTTTGACGAGATAGTGGTCAGACCAGATGCAGGGTATGGCTTCAACGTTTGTTAAGGACAAGTTGCTGGTCCATACCTGGTCGAGCGTATGCCCTTTGATATGAGTGGCAGACGAGATATGCTGACTTAGGTTCAGTCCGGCAAGTAGATCCGTAAGTTCCGCTGAGTGTGGTCCCTCTGCTGGGTTGTTGGCCCAGTAGTTGAAGTCCCCGGCCATCAATACTTTTGCATGGTTTGTTACCAATTGAGTCATTTGTTCACTCAATCGTTTAGGGAACTGGGGCATATTCTGAGGTGGTCTATAAAGTAGCACCGCAGCTAAGGGGGTGAGTGGGGACTCTAATTTCAGAACTAGATTATCTGTTTGCGGTATATCCAGAGAGGTAAGTGTGGTGAATTTAAGGTCTTGGTGTATAATGGCTGCTACTCCTCCTCCCTTTTTTCCCTGAGGGCGATTGACTTGAATAATGTAAAAGTCATTTGGCAGTGCTGCTAGGATATCGGGAGCGGAGTCTTGTGTTAACCAAGTTTCGGTTAAGAGTAGAATATCTGGAGGTTCCGAAATCAACAGATTGTAAATATCTAGTTGATGTTTTGGCAATGAACGGGTATTTAGGTAGATGACAGAGAGGGATTTTTCCTTCTTTGTTACTAGGAGTTTAGTAGGTATCCCAGTGTCTGTGGGGTGTTTGAATTCCGCAAAGGAAGATCTTGTATCCCTTAGTCCATTCCTACATAGTCGATCTAGCGTGCGATGGTTAATTTTGAACTCAGTGCAGTGGATCGATTTTAGCTCATCCGATGAGTAGGTTATACATTGGGCATAGTGGAGAGCCCCTTGCCCCTGCCGGCCGCGGACGGGCGCAGACGGGCTTGCCTTTAGCGCGCCTTCGGCGCGCCCGCTGCGCTCGTCCGCTGCGCTCCCTCGCTGCAACCGGCATTAGTAGCCGTAGTCAGCCTTGGCTCCTCCCCCCACTTCCCTGATTGGCGCTCAGCAGTGGCGTGTACACCAGGAGGTGAGTCGGGCCAGCGAATACGGTGCGGTTTTCTTTCAGCGCGGCGATAATGCTTAAACCAATGATTTTAAAAATTGAGCAAACAAAGGTAACAGTGCAATTCTCATTCAGTTTTGGTTTTCTTTAAAGTTCAGCAGCATGCGCAACAGTGTATCAAAGTAGCGTCACCTTTCCCAAGTAACTTTCCCCTCGCTGCAACCGGCATTAGTAACCGTAGTCAGCCTTGGCTCCTCCCCCCACTTCCCTGATTGGCGCTCAGCAGTGGCGTGTACACCAGGAGGTGAGTCGGGCCAGCGAATACGGTGCGGTTTTCTTTCAGCGCGGCGATAATGCTTAAACCAATGATTTTAAAAATTGAGCAAACAAAGGTAACAGTGCAATTCTCATTCAGTTTTAGTTTTTTTTAAAAGTTCAGCAGCATGCGCAACAGTGTATCAAAGTAGCGTCACCTTTCCCAAACCTTAATCAAACGCAACAAGTCTGCTTGGACCTTTCAAGTCACAACTGATGCAAATGAACAGGGTAAGGTAGTACCCCAGTGATCGTACCTGACCCAACTCTGTTTTTGTTTTTAAAGTTTATTTATCATTTCTCAACATATACATGCAGTGAAGCCAACTTCTGTAATAGCAATAAAAGAAAAAGGTACATATGTGATGTACAGCAGGTTACCCCCCCAAAAAATGAAAACATTCCAGATTAGGAGACACAGGCAAAGAGGAGGGATACAAATAATTGAGCATGTCACACGAAGAGCGAATAAAATCATATTAGTTGCCATACAACGATACCGGGGGATGTCCAATACAATAATGGCAGAGGACTTATAAGTAATCTGTTGATACATCATCTAAAGAATCAACTATGGACAACAAATAATGATGCGATGGTTTTCAAATAACTTTTGCCCTTGATATAAGTGGCTGTAGTGAAGCGTATAATTCAGAAGTAGTGCCACAGTAAGACAAGTCTTTCAGCCAAGCTGCCACTGTGAGGGGGTGGGGGGAGAAATGAAATTTGCTGTGTGGCTAAAAGTAGTGCAATGGCAGTAACACTGTGTAGCCCCAGTGGTAATGGCTTAACATACCCCAATAGAGCCATAAGGGGGTCAGCTGAAAGAGGTCGTTCGAACATAAGAGATAGGGTGGAAAAGGCATCTACCCAGAAGGTTGCAATTGTCTCAGAAGTCCATGTCAAATGGGAGAAGTCTGCATGGTCCGCCCGACATTTCAGGTCTGGTGAGATCTGGTAGGTTAAACTGTTGCCAGAGCAACGCGGGTAGGTTAGGCTCTGTGTAGATATGTATAATGCAGTGGCGGTGCATCCATTAGGGCGCTGGGGCATTGCCCCACAAGCTGCCCGCGCCCACAGCTCCCTCGGCGTCTCTGAACTTAAGTAAACTCTCAGTTTAATTAAGTTCAGTGACGCCGAGGGAGAACTGACAATCATGTCTGAAGGGGGTGGGCGGTCCAGCATCATGTTGACTGACAGGCATTGTCAGACCAGGGGCAGGCAGCAGCACAAGTGCGCATGGCTTGTGAAGGTTGGCGAATTTTTCCGGCGTGCCTAGTCATGCGCACTAGTGTCTGTTCAGGCTGGCGCATGCCCATTAGGAGAGCGAGGGTTGAGCAAAGGCTCAAACCTCGGTCTCCTAATGTGCAGGCGGGTGGTGAGTAACCCTGCTCTAAGTCAGTCCTGGCACTGCTGGAGCAGCGCCAGGATTGGCTGAGAGGGGTTGCCACTTGCCAGCAGTGATGCGGCTGTTCCTGTAGGCGCCAACGGACCCGAGGCGGTGTGGACCTGGTCAGGTAGGAAAGATTTTTATTTTATTTTAAAACTCCTCCCCCCCCCCCCGGCCCCCACAGCCACGCGACACCCCCACACGAGCCGCGACTCCTTAGGTGGGCAAGGACATAATTATGTGGTATTGGGGACTCGAAGAAGGAATACATTGCTGGACACAACTCTCACAGGTGAAGAGAGGCTGCAGCTGGGAGGGGGGGGGGAGACGGTAGACTACCACTGACAATGACATGCTGGCACGGCTCAGATGAATTCCTACAGGCTTCACTCCAGGCGCTACAGAGGGGTTTGTAGCCCATATAGCAAGCCCCCCAGGCCAACTTTAGTGGTGTCACTATTGGAAGATAGGAATTTCTGGAATAGCGGCACTGCAGAGCAGGTGGGCATTGCCCGGTGAAGAGTGATGGGAGGAAGTTGCTGCTTCTGGGTCTGAGTGCCAGCCTGGCAACTCCGTTGGCATTTTATAAAAGGCTGCCATTACTGAATTGGAGGCATTGCTTAAAGCTCCTGTGTTGTTTTTGGCTAAGCTGAGCTGGGCAGTAAGCGCTTTATTTAGGTGATTTATGTAGCACCTAGTTCCTGCTTTCAGGCGCTGTCTGAACGCCTCGTGCAATCAAATGGAAATGGATATCGGGATATAATTGATGCACCTGTTTGATATTTGTTTTGAAATGATATTCCACCCTGCCATCAGTATTTATCAACCTGGGCATTTAAATAGCGCGGTCAAGAAAATGAATTGCCTCTCGGCGCTTCAATAACCGGTGTGTTCCTGTTATTTAAGCCAATAGCGCACCTTTTGGGGTACGCTAATAGAAGTGATGGACTGTCCTGTCCAAATTCTAATTTGTGATCTACATATGACACAAGGGATCCCGAGCCCAACTGACTCCACGTTCTTGTTCTGTCCGTGCTTCAGTGCTCAATTTGAACTTCTTGTTTCCGGTGCGCGGCACCGACATGTGGGGGCATATTAACAAGCGGCAGCGATAATTATCGCTGGCCGCTCTTAGCGAGAAAAATGTTATCGCTGGCTATCGCAGAAAATTATCGCCATGCTAGCGCTGAATAAACAACGGATAGCGCACTGGCGATAATTTCCCAGCGATCGCTATGTTTTCCATGGAACATCGCTGATTTTCCAACGATGTTCCATGGAAAACGGCGATAACTTTGCTGATACGACCCTGTGGTCGTATCCGCATAATCCACCCCCAAATGGTAAGTATAGCTAAGTCTGCATTTTAGCAGACGTCAGTTTTTGGAGAAAACAGCGGTTTTCTCCAAAACTAACGTCTGCTAAAATGCGTGGGCAGCCTTGTAAATATCGGGATGTGTACACCAGCGATATTTACTAGGTTGTACTGCCCAGTGACGCTCACTTTGCATCTCATTAGAGATGCAAAGGGAGGCGTTGGGTAAAAGGGTGCTAACCTGCGCTAATGCATGTTATCACCCTCTTGTAAATAGGGCGATATTTTCATCTCCGCTTGTTTGGCTTTAAAGTTTAAAAGCCAAGAAAGCGGAGTTATGGGCCTTTTAAATATGCCCCTTAATTCTCAACGCCGGCGTTTATGGCAGACAATCTTATAGTGGCGCTGTTTGTGCTTTAGAGAGAAGCACAACAACAGTTGTTTACTACTTAAATATACTTTACAGGTGACTAATACCTTTCGCCCGCGCTATTCTTATACCTTTTAGGGGCCTGAATAGTCTGGACTGTCACACTTACAGGAGAGTATCACTTAGTGGTTGTGTGGGTTATACCATTTGGAGTACTTGCAGGGGCAAGCTGTAGTGGGCTCCTGACGAGGGTCCTGGAACTCCTATTTGTACAAATTAAGCACTGCCCCGTTTGTGCTGCCTGGTCCGTCCACAATGGGTCCCTGCCTGTCTGTCTTCTAATCCGCTGCTCTCTTCCCCAATCTCGGAGGGTTTATGCCAAATAAAATTCTTCACGATTTGCCCCTGTCGTGGGCGTTGTGTTGTGTAAACTGCTGGAGCCGGCGCGTCCCTTGGGGCTTTGAGGGGGTCGGCGGTGTCTTTTGCATTCCCTCGGCGCAGGTGCTGCAGACAAAATGAAACCAAGACACGGCTCTCGTGGGACTCCCCGGGACATCGGAGCAGAGCAAAGCTCGTTAAATTAACGAATTCGTGGCGCAGGTTCTCAGCGGCCACAAGATGCGAGCCCTGGCGGAAAGCTGGAGGTTGTACAGATAGAGCGGCCCAAGTAACACTTGATGCGGCGTGACCACGACTCCCTGAGGCGTGAGACTTCAGAGGCCTGAACACGGGGAGTACACTGTCTCATCAGAGCCCCCACCTCTTGTACACTGTAGACACACGGTTTGGGCTGCGAGTGGGGGGAATATAATTGTGGCAAAATCCAGAGGTTAAGAATTGACTCCAAATCGAACAAGCACGCATTTGCAAAGCCATTAGGTATTACCTTTAGGACCTGTTGGCTTTGACAATGGTTCTAGGCATGCTGCTGAGCAGCCATGCTGTGCAGCATCCTTTCTTTTCTTTTCATTGCTTGCAGATCTGAGTTGGATTGGTAAAGTAGTGCTAGTGGAGGGAAGCAACCCAGCCGCGTGGTAAGTGATGCAGAGTAAGCAACACAGAGCGGTAAAGGATAAGAGGGGTGTGTGAAGAGGGAGAGGGAAGCGATGGATTGTTAGAGAGAACGAGAGAGAGAGAGAGGGGATGAAACAGAGATGGAGCTAAGCAGAGCCAGAATGAGAGAGTGTGGCAGAAAGAGAGAGGGGTATAGCAAGTATGTTGAGCTAGAGAGCGAAAAAGAGGGACATAGGAAGTAAGACAGATATAGGTATGAGCATACCTACACACTTATCCCTACTATAATCAGACACTGGAACGGACCATTGAATGTTGGAATGTAAAATCTTGTCCCGCTTTGGGGTAACTTAAAAATGTGTCTGCTACAGGAATTTGTAAATATGAGAGAATGATAATTTGCTTTGGCGAGTCATGCCTTGTAGACTGCACTTAGCCCACATGAAATGACACGTGGGAGGCCTGCTTTGGCAGTGAATTGGATCTGGAATTTGAGTTTGAGTTGCATGGTCAATATTTATGTGTCACTTTCATAGTTATTTAGACTGTTTCTGTTTTATACTGTTTCTGCCAATATGTAACCTTGAGCCACCGCTTTGGTTGATTTTGATTGCGGCGGCTCAGTTTATTTGGTGATTCACAATTCCAATCATGAGCAAAACATGGCTTGTTGAACACAGATGAGATGCACTTGCAAATTGTTGGATTGCGTATTGCATTTCAGGTTTTCAATTTGACCAATCTTTTGACTTCTTACCAACGAAATATGAGTGCCTTCCTGGTCGAGGACCACACTGCTTTTTTAGGTCTCGCCTTGGCAGCGCATGCGGTGCATGCGCTGTCTCAGCGAGACTTAAAGTAATCTGTATATTGGCTTCAGCTCCGTGTAATTTCTCCTGCCCCTCGTGATTGGTTTAAGTTTGGTATTGCTGTTCTTTTCTTGATTTCTATTGGCTGTTGGCAACTTCCGTGTAGTCCCGAGGCAGCGGCGCCTAACTACAGTTTTGCTCCGCTCGCACTTAATTGCGTGTAGTGTGCCATCTGGTTGGGGGCGTGGCCCCCCTCCTCTCCCTCGTTCCGCGCGGCCGCTTGTTATATTTGGCCTCAAAATGGTTCCGTCTGCCTGCTCAGGTGTTTTGCCCAGAGCCGGCAAGCCGTGCCTCAGCCCAATCTGTCTTGCGCCTCCAGGCTAAGCCCCAGCAGGTAGGCCAGACGCCGCGCGGACACTATTATTAAGAGCTGCCTATTATAACCTCGTCCCATTTAACCATTTTGTAATATTATCACTTGTTCATTTGATCGGTTAATTTCATCGGTAGGATGATCTGCTCATCGGCACTTTTCAGGCGGCTTTAATCACTTCTGCCTGACACCTTCCTGGGTCTGCCCCTCACGTGATTAATATATTAATACTTGCCTTGGAGGTGGCCCCAACTACGTTTGCCTGACACCGTACTGTGTCTGCCCCTCAAGCGCTGAATATATGAATACTTGCTGTTTTTTACCCCAGACCACAGGAGCACACGTCTGACTCTGCGCTTTTGCATATGTCCCGTTTTTTCATACTCTATTAGGCGTTTTCAATACCATGGTGTTTAAGCCTAATTTGTCCCGTACATACAGTTGATCTGTTTATTTTGGGGTTTTACCCTAGACCATACCAGCGCTTGCCATATACGTTGATGGCTCGGCTCGTGTTATGGCTCTGAGAGCCACGCTTTGGCTCATCTCTCCCTCAGCTCTGGTTATTTATTTGGTTGCTTGTCCACCTCTAGTGCACACCTGTGGGTTGATGCCGTCTTGGTTGGGGTGGACTTTTTACAGCATTAACACGACTAACAGTATGCAGTGCCTGGTGTTGCTCGTTGGGTTATTACTTGTGTGTAGACGGTATCGCATGCTTTCTCTGGCAAGCAGACACTGAAATCTACCAGACTCTTTTAATTGACAATGAAAATGGACTGTATGTGAGTTTTTAGGACATGAGAACTGAGTAACTGCTCCTTGATTTATAACTTGCCCACATTTGTGTGTCTTTCCTCTATCGCAGTTGTCTAGTGTAATTTGTTTGTGCCTACATTTCTAATTATCACCTAAGATCAGGGCTACCTGAATCCTCCAAGGAGCAACAAACGAGCTTGCCTGTGGTTTGCTCATCCGT
The DNA here is from genome assembly GCF_964204655.1 of Triturus cristatus. Taxonomy (NCBI): domain Eukaryota; kingdom Metazoa; phylum Chordata; class Amphibia; order Caudata; family Salamandridae; genus Triturus; species Triturus cristatus. The sequence goes on from NC_140584.1 coordinate 1,204,352,525, forward strand.
TGCTCCTCTGTACATCATTTACCATAGTTGTCTGAATCCTGCGCATTCCTGCAGTGGCGCTGGAAGCACCCCCATAAATCCTTGATGGAGTTCAGATAGGTAAATAACAATGCAGAGGCAAATATGTAGGAGTATAGAAGCCTTGGTTATGTAAAAATACAGACTGTCTCACAACAGGCAACTTTGCTTGACAACGGGCTAATTATTTTGTAACTAGTGGCACTTCCTGGGGCACAGGTGCAAGGAGTTGCCTGCAGTATTCCACAGATGTCCTAACGCATACACAAAGATGTGGTTTCTTCACAAAGAAAAGTACGCATATCTCAAAATATATATCAGCAGGTTTAAAAGTACATTCAAGTCATGTAATGTTGTTGGCCAGCACCCTTACTTTAAACATTCTTCCAGCACCACTGCATGCCTCTGGATCGTCCCTCTTTCACTCCTGCGCCGACTCTTAAGATCTATGGATGTGGCTAACTGTATGTAGTGCGCACCTATGGGTTTCCCTCTGCCAGTCCAGAGTGGACTCCTCAGATGTTAACTGTGACTGCTTATTACCCAGTGCATACCTGCTGGTTGGCATCTTTTGCTTCTGGATGGATATCAAGAGCATTACCATGGCTATCTGTAGACCTATGCATTCTTGGGGGTGCCCCTCTGCCGCTCAGGTAAAACATTTGTCCTGGCTAGGTTGGTAATCAAGTGCAGCCATTCGTCCATTGCGTCATTCCACTCTTCATGCATCGGCAACTAAATTATCGAAGCAACACAAGTGTGTCATCCACTACTCATCACACATACTACTAAAACCCCTACTTAGACCACACTCTTGCTCTTCCACACTCCTCTTTCCTCCACTACTTGCTTTGGTACTGCTACTTGAGTAAGGATAAGACACCACTGATAAAACAAGCATTTGCAATGCAATAGGTCTCGCATTACGTGAGTTTGAGCTATTGACATTGCAAATAACAATGCCTTTTATTTCTGTGTTCGTTTTTAAAACCTAAATAAAAGGCATTGTCATTTACATTGCCAATAGCTTAAACTCGTGTAAATGCGAGATCTATTGCATTGCAAATGCTTGTTTCTTATCTGTCTTGTATCAAGACCCTGCTGGACTATGGGGTGAAAGAAAGCTTGAATAAGCAGCTACCTATGTTATGACATCTCTTTATTAATGTAATAACTGCACTTTCACAATTGCTTTATTAAACTTCCTGCTTTCTCAAATTTGCTTGAAAATGCACCATTTGTCCACTCTTTTTTTCAAACTTTTCTCAGGGGGAGGTGGGGGGGGGAATCCCAAACTCCCCTTAGGTTGTTCGGGCTTGCTGGCTATGCTCGTTCGCTGCGGTGCAGTAGACCATCATTTTACGCCTCACGACTTTCAAATGTCACCAGCCGCCACTGGTATAATGTAATATCTTTGTGCCGGTGATTACCTGCCACGAGTTTAGTCTGCATACAGCAATAATACCATACCTTATCCAATATAGGAGTACCCAGGTCATGTTCCCTTGCTAACCTAGCTTTCTCCAGTCCAGAGGTCCTAATTGTAGGAAAAGGTGATATAGTTTAGAAACCAGGTGGCTATTATGTGGTGAAGTGATCAGTACTGTGTGTGGTGAGAAATATTTGGCTTCAAATGGATAGGTGGGTAACACTGCCCATAATGTACTGTGTAAACGATGAAATGTAAATGTATCCATGAGCGACGATTGAGCTGCTGTAGCCATCACATCGGCGGGCTAGGTTGCCTGTCACCCACAAGTCATGTGCACCTACACCTAGTCTAAACTGCACTGGATATTCAAGAGTGAGTGGGAGCCAAGGGTTGCTTATGAGTGGAATATGAGGGGAGTAAATTATTTCCCCACCAAGATATCGCAGAAGTTTGAAGCATACCCAACTAATATTGGCTAGAGTTAGAATCATGTTTGGGTCACGTGGTAGTCCTTGGAGCAGTATGTTGTCAAAAGGGAGATGTGGTAGTTGTACGGGTTCAGGTTCGAGGAATGGCAACCAGGCATCCTGATAATATCAGTAGTATGCATAATGTGCTTGGGCTACGAAAAAATAGAGCTGAAGGTCGGGAACTCCAAAGCCGCCGCCCTCAATGGGCAGTGTAAGAACTTCCCAGCGGATACGAAGTTGGAAACTGGCCCATATTTATCAGATAAGCACCCAACGCAGTGAGGTAAAAAAGCTGCCAGTAAGGACCATGGGAATGTTTAAAAAAAGGTGAAGAAAGTGGGGTAAGCGCTATCATTTTAATAATTGCTATACTCCTGGCCATACTCAGCGTAAGCTTAATCCACCTTTCCACCTGCGTCTCAAGTTTCATCAAAGCAGGTCCATCGTTGCGGCAGATTACTTCTGGGTGCTCCCTGTCAATGTGAATGACCAGATATTTAGTAGAATCCATGCACTACTGCAGGGGAAAAGCAAGATCACACGGTTCCGTGGCATCCGTGAGTGGAAATAACTTGGACTTACTCCAGTTAATGCACAATCCGGAGAAAACTCTGGATCGCTGCACCTCCCGCATCAATGTAGGCAAATTAACTGCGGAGTCACGAACAAACAACTTTGTCGTCTTTATAAAGGGAAGCTATTAGTGTCTAATGGGAAAATCTGAAGCCTCTATGAATATGCTTTTCCTGGAGGTGGCTAACAAGAGGGTCCATGGCGAATATGAACAAAAGGGGAGAGAGGGAGCAACCCTATCGGGTACCACATGAAAAGGGGAAAGAGTCTGTAAGCATACCATTTAGGTACAATCGGCCCAATGGGTCTTGATATAGCAGACAAATAATTTTGCGAAAACCGGGAGGCATGCCCAGTTTGGCTAGTGTAGGTGGCAAAAAACACCACTCGAGGGAATCAAATGCCATTTTGGCATCTAAAAATGCGGCCACTGTAGAAACAGTAGGGGAGATTTTTTTGTTTTTAAATGTCTGATACAGCTCCGCAACATTCAGTCCAATTCCGCCCACCCCAGATTTCAGAGAGTGGGTCAGGTACTGCCAGCAAGTGTAGGGGGGTACATAGGTCCCCACAATAGTCGTTCCATTCGCTCCAGACTTGTGTCTATTTTTTTGGACATTCCCTGTTGGTGTAGATATTTTTTCCGCTACCATATTCATGTCCATATCTTTTTTCCAGTCGCTCAAGCTTGGTGCTATGAATGATCCCCAGCAGCGGGCTATTTTGCGTTTAGCTACAGCCAGGCCCAGGGTCATCCAAGCCCATCCACTTAAAGTGATGTCCGAATCCTCTCATACGTTGAGGAGGAACCATTTAGGCAAAGAGGGGATTGTTGTGTCCCATATGTCATTCATACAACTGACTACTGCTTCCCAATAAGACTGTATGGCAGGGCAGTAGGGGAGATTGGGTTGATCACAGCGACTAAGGTGCAGAGATTGAGGTGGAGCGGTGTGGTACAAAGCCGAATTGCATGGGGGAAATAATGCGATCCATTAATAGAGAGAGCCAGGTAGCTAAATCTTTGGCTAAAATGTTAGCATCGCAATTGAGAAGGGATAATGGCTGATAGGAAGAGCAGTGATGAGCCAACTTATTTGGGTCTAAGCAGGATTGTGATGACTGCTTCCGGCATTGAGGTTTGTAAGTGGCCGTGCTCAAGAGAAGCAACATACATTTCTAATAAGTGTAGGGCCAGCATTGATTTATAAGCTTTGTAAAAATCACCAGATTACCCATCTAGGCCAGGCGCCGTGGATCCACTCAAGTTGTCTATTGCTTGCAAAATCTCCTCACTCGTAATAGGGGAGGCAAGAAATTGCTGTTGGACGGTCTCAAGACCCACCATGGCAATTTTAGACCGGTAGTTAGTCAGTGCCTTTTTACCAGCGCCCAGGTGAATAGTGTAGAGTGACTTGTAGTAGTCAGTGATGTTTCCAAGAATAGCAGCGGCATCAGTGAATTCAGTGCCATCTAGACGCTGCAATCGTGTTACATATGAAGCCTGATATGGGGAAGAAGCAATGACGACAATGTGCGGCCCGGACGTTCACATTCACCGCGCTCCAGCATATTTTCCCAAATATGTGCTTTCACGCTGAGCAAGGTCGTGGACCTCGTGCAATAATTTGGATTTGTTGTTAAGTTGATGGTCATGGGTCACGTTCCAATTAGCAGAGTTGATCTCACAAAGTCTATCCTCCACCATAGCAAGGTCAGCACGGATACTGAGCAGCATCCGTGCATCTTTCGAGGTGCACACTCCTCGCACATAGTCTTTAAAGGCCTCCCACAATGAAGATGGTCTCTTAGTAGGGTGTATGTCATTACATCACATACTAATACCACGCATGCCATTACAACGCAGGTATTACTACGCGATGTCAATGACGACATGCCATTACAACGCACATTTTTACCACGACTATGCCTTTACCACGCATGCCATTACAACGCAAAGGCATGCGTGGTAAAGCTATACTCGTGGTGAAAGTTTGCAAGGTAAGTGACTACCCTACACAACCCTCCCCCCACCCTCCAGTTCTCTCCCTACAATAACACTACACTACCCTGTACGACCCCACGACACTACACTAAAACACTACACACTACAACACTATCCTAATGCACTACAATACTCAAACACCACCCTAAACCCTTAAACCCTACACTTGTTCTAAAACTCTACAACAGTATCCTAAACCCTAAAACACTACAGCACTACCCTAAACCCTCAAACACTACACAAACACTACTACACTACCCTAAATCCTAAAACACACACTACCCTAAAACACTACACTACACAAACACTACCCTAAAACACTACACCAACACTACTACTCTACCCTAAAACACTACCCTAAACCCTAAAACACTACACCACTCAAACACTGCTACACTAGCCTAAACCCTAAAACACTATACTAGCCCCTAAAACACTACAATACAACACTACCCTAAACCCTAAAACACTACACTACACAAACTCTACTACACTTCCCTAAACCATAAAACACTACACTACCCTAACCCCTAAAATACTACACTACTCAAACACTACAACACTACCTAAACCCTACACTACACTACCCTAATACGCTACACTAAACAAACACTACAAAACTACACAACACTACACTAAAACGTTATCAAAAAACCAACACAAACATTACAACACTAGTTTTACCCTCACTGATTAAATATGTGTCCTTCTGAAAAATAAATATTTGTAATATATGTATAGCTAAAGAACAATGGAAGAAGACATGGGTAAATAGGTGTCTAAATACAGTGATGTAATATCTGACGTCATCAGCAGAGGATTGCGGTCGCGTGAGTTATAGTTTCCTGCACTAACTATAACGGGGGAATTTCATTGGTTTTTAACGAGGGAAATGTCCAGCTAACTATAACATGTGTGAAACCTATGGTTTTTTAAGTGAATATATATATATATATATATATATATATATATATATATTCCAAAGTTTTGTTGGCTGTTCCCAAGCCACTTGTACGGCGGGCACTCGGCTGGGGTAGCCACCCCCAACAAATCCACTCGATACCACTGCGTCTCACTTTCCCCTCACGGGACGAAAGAACACTGGAGCCGAGGCCACAATCAAAATGCGTGTTTATTAACACCAGGTCCGACGCGTTTCGGAGTTACAAGTCACTCCTTTCTCACGGGCAACAGACTGTGTTATTTTTTTGAATTAAAGCGCAAGTGCCGGTCACGTGCCATAGACATAGACAACATACTTGAATTCATCATCATTCATTGCGTTTTTCAGGATTACAATCATAATCATATGGCAATTGATTCAAGCGATATTTCATCACAAGAAAAATAATTATAAACACGGAACTTCGAGCAACTTCATCCTTTGCATAAAAAAATTCAAAATACAAAAACTTTATCGAGGCGCTGGTGCGCACATGAACAAACTGGGAAGCTCATACCTTCATTGCACCGTCTCATTGCAGAAAATTATTATAGACATATTAAAGCCCTAGTGGGCACAGATTCCGAACATCATCAAGGAACCAGATTGGGCCCCAGTACGCACCGGTAAGTACTCACTGTTAGATTCACAATAATACTATGTGGGTTACGTCAATAAAGTGCCATGAAACCAAAGGTTATCCCAATAATTTCGGTACTACCCATTCACACAATCCTGCCCCAGTGGGCTTAAATTTCCATACTGTTAGTCTAGATCCTGACCATAAGTACAACATTTTCATGAAAACCCGTTTCAGTGAGTAGTTTTCTCCAGTGCAGTTGAAAGTTTTATGCAGTAATCCCCGTTATAGTCACAGTTCCATAGGCCACCTGCAAGATGAATAAAAAATCGTTGACACAACTAAAAGAAGTGCACTGACCAAATAAACTTAACACAAAAAGTTAAAAACACATGGAGATCAGTACCAGGACCCGCTGTTACTGACAATTACAAGTGTACTGATAGCTCCTCGTCAAGGTTGAGACCTTCTGGGGCCATGGTGTTGTATTTTATGATTATTTTGGACTCGAGTCTTCTAAGCTCTCTTGTCCTGTTACCACCTCTGCGTCTCGCCGGGATGTGGTCCAGGACAACAAACTTCAGAAGATTCGGATTTTGTCCATGGAATTCATAGAAGTGTCTTGCGATGGGATAAGTTTTATCATTCTTAGTGATGGCTCTGCGGTGTTCTAGTATTCTGACCTTACATGTGTGGATGGTGCTGCCCACATAAAACTTGTTGCAGGGGCATCTTAGTGCATACACTGCATACTCTGTGTTGCAGCTCAAATGTTTCTGTATAGTCATGGGCAATTGATCTTTAGAGAGTTTAATGGACTTACAGTTATTGCTGAATTTGCATGCCTTGCATTTGTTGCAAGTGAAAAATCCCTTTATGTCGCTTTTTTTAATATCAATCAACATACTTTTGCACAGTGTGTCACATAATGATCTTGGTTTCTTGAATGTGAGGGCAGGATATTCACCTACATGTTCACATAAGTCTTCATCGTTACGTAGGATTTCCCAAAACTTTTTTAGACTTTTTCTCACTTCCCAGGCCTGAGTGTTATAAGTTGTAATGAACCTTATGGGTTCATTCACATCTTCATCATTGCCATTGATAGTAGCTGTCACCCTAAAAAACTAATACGCAGTATTCCTTATGGAGAACTTCTAAGAGCTCGCAGGAATTGTAGCGAGGAAGATAATTACCTCACTGAGAAAACCATTATGACCGAAAGATTTTTGGCCAGAGGTTATGATGCCACGCTAGTGAATCAAGCAGCTGAGAAAGTGGACAAGCTGAATAGGCAAGAACTATTATTCCCGACTATCAATGGCAATGATGAAGATGTGAATGAACCCATAAGGTTCATTACAACTTATAACACTCAGGCCTGGGAAGTGAGAAAAAGTCTAAAAAAGTTTTGGGAAATCCTACGTAACGATGAAGACTTATGTGAACATGTAGGTGAATATCCTGCCCTCACATTCAAGAAACCAAGATCATTATGTGACACACTGTGCAAAAGTATGTTGATTGATATTAAAAAAAGCGACATAAAGGGATTTTTCACTTGCAACAAATGCAAGGCATGCAAATTCAGCAATAACTGTAAGTCCATTAAACTCTCTAAAGATCAATTGCCCATGACTATACAGAAACATTTGAGCTGCAACACAGAGTATGCAGTGTATGCACTAAGATGCCCCTGCAACAAGTTTTATGTGGGCAGCACCATCCACAAATGTAAGGTCAGAATACTAGAACACCGCAGAGCCATCACTAAGAATGATAAAACGTATCCCATCGCAAGACACTTCTATGAATTCCATGGACAAAATCCGAATCTTCTGAAGTTTGTTGTCCTGGACCACATCCCGGCGAGACGCAGAGGTGGTAACAGGACAAGAGAGCTTAGAAGACTCGAGTCCAAAATAATCATAAAATACAACACCATGGCCCCAGAAGGTCTCAACCTTGACGAGGAGCTATCAGTACACTTGTAATTGTCAGTAACAGCGGGTCCTGGTACTGATCTCCATGTGTTTTTAACTTTTTGTGTTAAGTTTATTTGGTCAGTGCACTTCTTTTAGTTGTGTCAACGATTTTTTATTCATCTTGCAGGTGGCCTATGGAACTGTGACTATAACGGGGATTACTGCATAAAACTTTCAACTGCACTGGAGAAAACTACTCACTGAAACGGGTTTTCATGAAAATGTTGTACTTATGGTCAGGATCTAGACTAACAGTATGGAAATTTAAGCCCACTGGGGCAGGATTGTGTGAATGGGTAGTACCGAAATTATTGGGATAACCTTTGGTTTCATGGCACTTTATTGACGTAACCCACATAGTATTATTGTGAATCTAACAGTGAGTACTTACCGGTGCGTACTGGGGCCCAATCTGGTTCCTTGATGATGTTCGGAATCTGTGCCCACTAGGGCTTTAATATGTCTATAATAATTTTCTGCAATGAGACGGTACAATGAAGGTATGAGCTTCCCAGTTTGTTCATGTGCGCACCAGCGCCTCGATAAAGTTTTTGTATTTTGAATTTTTTTATGCAAAGGATGAAGTTGCTCGAAGTTCCGTGTTTATAATTATTTTTCTTGTGATGAAATATCGCTTGAATCAATTGCCATATGATTATGATTGTAATCCTGAAAAACGCAATGAATGATGATGAATTCAAGTATGTTGTCTATGTCTATGGCACGTGACCGGCACTTGCGCTTTAATTCAAAAAAATAACACAGTCTGTTGCCCGTGAGAAAGGAGTGACTTGTAACTCCGAAACGCGTCGGACCTGGTGTTAATAAACACGCATTTTGATTGTGGCCTCGGCTCCAGTGTTCTTTCGTCCCGTGAGGGGAAAGTGAGGCGCAGTGGTATCGAGTGGATATATATATATATATATATATATATATATATATATATATATATATATATATATATATAAATATATATATATATAATTCTCCTTTGAGTTCCAATTGCTGTTCCTTTTATTAGGTGAAATAGTGTTAGAGAATAAATGTTTTTATTTTATTATTTAGTAGTGTTTTAATTTTTTTAATTGTTTTTGTATAAACAGGAAGATGTGTTGTGATCCGTGCTGCAGGTGTCCACTGCGGGACACCGTGCATATTGTCCCCGCTGGTCAGCCCATCAGCTGTGCGTTCTGGAATGTTGACAGACAGCTGATGACCGACAGGAGAAGAGGCGGACCAACTTCACCCCGCTTTCCCCCCTCACTAGTGTGTTGGATAAATGCAATAAAGTATTTACTTCATCCAATCCGGGTGTGGAAACGTCTTTAAAAATTTACACTTTAATTTAACCCAGCCAAGCAGGACAATGCATGCAGATTTTTCTGAGAAAATGTGCATTGTAATGCTCTTTTGTGAATAATATGAAATGTTTGCAGAATTATTCTCAGTAAGTTTACCTTTCCTGAGCTGTCATTTGGCACTGGTGGGGAAAAGAATATTATTTTCTGCAAAACCAATTTGTTAGTGTTGAGTGAGGCTTTCTGGGCAGTTGGCAGAGGAACTTGACCCACCCGGGCTTTTCGGCCAGTGGTGCAGCCTGGTGGCCGCACGGGGATTCATTGGACAGTGGGCATGAGGGATGAGACTGGTGAGGGTAAAGTGCCTGGGGCAAGGAGGTTAATACTCTGTGAAGGTCAGGCAGCATATCAGTCATTTTTTGGGGAGCAGGCGTTATGTTTTGCGGACAAGCCATTGCCTATGGGTTGCTCTATTTCGTGCACCTCTTTTGGGAATATAGCTCCTAATTGCATTGGTTGTAGCTCCTAATTGCATTGGCTGTTGGGCATTGATTCTGAATGGTGTCTGAATTAGACTAGGAGGTCTTCGAAAGCAGGATGTTAAGGAGTCAAGTGCGGGGATTGAAGTTTTTTTTGTTGAAAATTTAAGATAGAAAGGAAAGGGTTAAATAGGTTTATTGAAGCAATGCCCTAGAAAGGATGTGTCCTCAATTTGGGAATAGAGATGCTTTGTGAGGGCAAGACTGGGGAAGGGATGTAGACGCCATGTTGTCTGTTACTATTTGTGCTACATAAAGTGTTGTGCAGGTTGCAATGATGCACAAAGGCGGACCCCGAAAGCCACACCTCACTGCTGTGTTCCTTTTGTGATTGTGAGGAAGTAATGGGAGATGGTGTGCACATATAACTCCTGCACCTGCCGCTGTTAGGTGCAAACTGCTGGGCAGATTAGAAACTGTACAGATGTGGAGCGGTGCACTCCCAACGTGTTTTTTCAATAAGCAAGATGGACCAATTCCTTTATGTAAGGCAATCCTTTATTTTAAGTGTCCTTAAACAATTCAAGCTCTAGCCAACACGTTTCGTTCAATAAGGATTGAACTTCCTCAGGTCAAATTATAGCTGAAAACTAATTGTGATTCAAAATCTGTAAATCCAATATCAAAGTATGAAGATAGAGTGTCCTGCGTCGGTATGCAGTGGTGTCATCGACAAGGAGCGGCGTCACTTACAATAAAGGATTGCCTTACATAAAAAAAGAAGGCTGGAGCTTGTGTTATGCAGGCTGCATGTAATAGAGAGATTTTAAAATACATTTATTCAGAGTCAGGCGGCCACAGAGGCATGATGGAGGGTATTCAGACAAAATATCGAAATTAAAATATCATCAGACCTAAATATCGAGTTTGATATATCATCACATAGAAAAATTGTGTTAAAAAATATTGTTGTCAAGAAAATTGATTATTAGGGAAGTAATATTGATTTTAACCATATCGAAATCATTCATATCGTTTACCAAAATATAGGTAATATAGTTTTTTAATTTTTATGTATTTTAGTATAAATGTTAATTGTACTTGCTATAAATTGTTTATATAATTATTAATGTTTTTAACATAGTTTTAAAATTTGTAGTAGTTTTGAAATTTGAGTTATTCGTTTTCTGAGATTTTTAGTATTGTAGCGGGTTGTGGGGTTTATAGGGGTGCAGGGGGAAATAAATTAATTACAATTAATCATTATTTTGTAATTAATATTAATTATTTGATTATTCATGTTAATTGTATAATTTTTTTAAAGTTAAGTTTCAGGTGTAGGTTGTGGGTTTTGTAGGGTTACAGAGTGGGAAGTACATTAATTCTAATGAATTAATATTTAATTTTGTATTAATTCCTTTTTTTTCAAATTCTTTTTATTGAGAATAGGTACAAACGTTATCAGATTTGCAAACAGTGAGACCAAGGAGCACTTTACATTACAGTGTGACATTTAAACATCGGTACATGCTGCCTTATCCAATGTGACATGGGTTTCATGTAGTTAGAATCAACATTCAGTTTTTGTTCGGTCACTATCATACTTTGAGAGATCTTCGGCCGGTAATGCAAAGATATTACCTCTAAAAACATTCCACTTTCCCCACACCCGTTCCCACTTCTTGGGGCATTCCCTGTGTAGGTACACCGCTCTCTCGGCCACCATCGCCATGTCCATATCTTTACTCCAATCTCCTACCGTGGGGGTAGCACGCGCTCCCCATTGTTTTGCAATATTTCTTTTAGCTATGGTTATTCCTAGTGTCACCCAAGTTTGCACTGCATTATTAAGATCTGTGGCTTCCCAGATATTCAGCAAACATCTCTTGGGTTCCGGAGGAACTGAGGCGCCACTAACATTCGATATAGGGACATCACTGACCCCCAGTAGATTAGAATTTCGGGACCGTCCCACAATGTATGACAGAATGTACCTGTTGCCCCACACTCTCGTAAGCAGAACGGATTATCTGACCTTCCCATGTTATATAACGTCACCCGGGTGTAATATATGCGGTGTAGCACTTTGAGTTGAACTAGGCGTAATTTCGAAGAGATTGATTAATTACTTAATTGATCATTATTTATGTTAATTGTATAATATTTTTTTTAAAGTTATATTGCAGGTGCGGGTTGTGGGTTCTGTAGGTGTATAGGGTGGGAAGTGAATTATTATTAATTATTTTTTAATTAATATTAATAATGTAATTGATATTTATTTGTTAATTGTATAATTCATTTTTCATAAAGTTAAGTTTTAGGTGAGGGTTGTGGGTTTTGTAGGGGTACTGGGTCGTAAGTAAATTAATTATAGGTAATTAATAATGTTTAATATTAATAACTCAATTGATAATCCTGTAAATTGTTTGATACGTTTTTTGGGTGTATGGTGTTTTTGTTTGGGTAATGGGTGTCTAGGAATGTAATTACAATAATTAATAAATAATGTACATTTATAATAATTATTTTAATGATTATTAATAATGTAAAATATGTAAACAAGAGATTGTTTAAGTTATATATTTGGTGTGAGTTGCATTTGTAGGGGTAACCTTGGTAATATAATGGTTGACTTGAAACACGTGTTGGTTTTCCAAGCTCCTTGGGAAGGATATCTTTAATAACATCAAGGCAAAACCGCAAAGGAGACTGGATGTTATGTCTTTTGAAACCGAAGATAATAAACTTTTTCTGACAGTGAAAGGCCTGGCTCCAAAGTAATGTGAAATGACTTCAACTTCTGCTGCATTTTGTGACTCCCCAGGCTCGATTTTCAAATACCATGCTAAACTGCCCCAGACCAGTCTCTTTGTAAAAGACAGTGCCAGCCAGACCTTACACACTTCACAATTCATTCGCTCTCAGAACTTGGAGAATTCGACCACTGATATATGTTCATTTTATTGCCAATGGATATATGACACTGTAGAGCTCAGAGGTAATAGCCCAATATGTAGGCATCTATCACATTAAGAATATATCGGACTCTGCTAGATGCACAATATGCACCTCTCTGGCATATGCATGACCTGTAATTGATTTATGCACATCATTCAGACCTGTAATATGCCCAATATGGACATCTAAAACCTATGAATATATGCATATATCAGGTCTCCAAATGGGCACATATCATAGGCTTGTGTAAAATGCAGTGTCACAGGTATGCCTATAGTCTACAATATGGAACCTTTGTATATGTACGGTATGGAATACTGTGGTATCTGAAAATTACACTTTTCAGATGTGCAGATGACTTAAGCTTTACAGGGCATGTAATGAAGGTCTGCAAACTTCACAGACCCAAGTCAGAAATGTCCACCTGTTCAGTTTTCTGTTTGGACCACTCACCCTGCACTCATACAGGCACACGTCTCACCCTGCACTCATACAGGCACACTTCTCACCCTGCACTCATACAGGCAAACCGCTCTCCCTGCGCTCATACAGGCACGCCGCTCTCCCTGCGCTCATACAGGCATGCCGCTCTCCCTGCGCTCATACAGGCACGCCGCTCTCCCTGCAATCATACAGGCACGCCGCTCTCCCTGCGCTCATACAGGCACGCCTCTCCCTGCGCTCATACAGGCACGCCTCTCTCCCTGCGCTCATACAGGCACACCAGTCCCCCTGCACTCATACAGGAACAGCACTCGCCCTGCACTCATACATGCACACTGGTCACCCTGTGCAACACTCACGCTGCACTCATATAGGCTACTTTCTGCCAAGGAAAGGGAAAAGGACTTTGCTTCTGCTGTGTCTCCTGCTTGAGGAAGATCTCCAAGGGCTTGAAACTGAGCTTGCCTCCTGTTCGGAAGTCTCCGGGACACAAAGACTTCACCACCAGCTTCCCTGAACTTCCTTGCTGGAAGTTCTGACCTGCCAAGAGGTGCCTGTAGCTATTCTGGGCCTCTGGAGGTTGTTCTGGCTGTGGGAGCTGAAAAAGCAATGCAGCGAGGAAAAGCGGGATGCATCCGCACCTGATCCGACACATCGCTGAAGAAACCGATGTAGCACCTGCCCGCGGCTTGAGAAATCGCTGCATCGAGTGCACCGAAGTCCAAGATCACCGCACCAATTCTGACACAAGCCCTGCTGTGCGGCTGCAAGAATCCAGGAATCATCCTGGATCGTCACGCAGTGCGTCGAGACACCAGGTCTGTCGCATCATTGGGGAACGCAGTAAGAAATAGACGCATCTCCTCCACATGCAGTAAGAAACCAACGCATCACCTGCTCTCCGGTAAGGAACCGACGCATCCCCTACCCTGCGCAGCAGTAGGGAAGCGACGCATCATCTCCCCGGAGTGTAAAGAGCCGATGCATCACCTTCCCTGTGATCCCTTTTTGTATGTGTGCGCGACGCATCCAAGGTAGTTTGTGTGAAAAGTGTTCTGCAATGTGCTTTGAACAGAACTATTTTTATCTTTTTAAAAGGCATATTTTGATTACTGTATTGTGGAATTTTGTATTGGTCCTGTTTAGTTTAGATAAAGATTACTTATTTTTCTAAACTGATGTGGTGTCCATTTGTAGTGTTTTCACTGTATTACTGTATGTGTTCACAAATGATTTACACTCTGCCAATCTGCGGATAGCCACAAACTGTCACCCATTCAGCATTCCCCCAAGTTTCCCGATAAAATTGGTATCTCACTTGTTTGGGTAGGTCTAGTGCACACTACAAGAAACGACCCAAAATGCAATGTTGGCATATCACATTTTTCCAGTGAAAACTAACCCTTTTTTAGCAATGTGCCTAGCTGTGGATTTTGGACCCTAGCTCTGCCGGCACGTAGGGAAACCTAGAAAACCTGTACATTTTTAAAAACTACACTCCCAGAGAATCCAAAATGTGGTGACTAGTCTGGCTCTCACCAGGTTCTGTTACCCAGAATCCCTTGCAAACCTCAATGTTTGTTTTAAAAAAAAAAAAACATTTTCCGCACATTTCTGTGTGTGAAAAGTCCTTGAATCTACAGGGAGCCACAACTTTCCATGCACCCAGCATTCCTCCAAGTCTCCCAATAAAAATGGTACCTCACTTGTGTGGATAGGTCTACTGCCCGCAGCAGAAGACGGCCCAAAACGGAACGTGGGTACATCACATTTTTCCTGTGAAAACTGACCCTTTTTTTGGAATGCACCTACCTGTGGATTTTGGACCCCAGCTCGGCTAGCACCTAGGGAAAATAAGCAAACCAGTACATTTTTGAAAATTCGACATCCAGGAAAATCCTGAATGGAGTGACTTGTTTAGCTCTCACCAGGTTCTGTTTCCTGGAATCCCTTGAAAGCCTCAAAGATTGTAAAACAAAAAAACAACCAAAAAAAACACATTTTCCTCACATATCTGTGATGGAAAGTTCAGAAATCAGTGGAGAGCCACAAACTTCCACCCATCCAGCATTTCCCCAAGTTTCCCAATAAAAATGGTACCTCACTTGTGTAGGTAGGTCTAGTGCCTACGACAGGAAATAACCCAAAACGCAACGTTTGCACATCACATTTTTCCAGTGAAAACGGACCCTTTTTACGCAATGTGCCTAGCTGTGGATTTTGGATCCTAGCTTAGCCATCACCTAGAAAAACTTAACAAACCTGTTCATTTTTAAAAACAAGACACCCTGAGGAATACAGGACGGGGTGACTTGAGTGGCTTTCACCAGGTTCTGTTACCCAGAATCCCTTTCAAACCTCATTTAAAAAATAAAAAATAAAAATTTCTCGCATTTCTGCGATGGAAAGTTGTGGAATCTGCAGGGAGCCACAAACTTACACCCACCCAGCATTCCTCCAAGTCTCTCAATAAAAATGGTGCCTCACTTGTGTAGGTAGGCCTAGTGCTCACGACAGGAAACGGCTCAAAATGCACCGTGGGCACATCAAATTTTTCCTTTGAAAACTGACCCTTTTTTTGCAATGTGCTGTGCTATGAATTTTTGCCCCGGCACATAGGGAAACATAGAAAATCTGTACAATTTTTAAAACTAGACACCCAGGGGAAAACCAGGACGGGGTGACTTGTGTGGCTCTTGCTAGGTTCTGTTACCCAGAATCCCTATGCAAACCTCAAACTTTGTTAAAACATATTTTCCTCACATTTCTGTGATGGAAAGTTCTGGAATCTGTGGCGAGCTAGAAACTTCCACACACCCAGCATTACCCCAAGTCTTCAGATGAAAATGGTACCTCATTTGTGTGGGTAGGCCCAGTGCCCACAGCAGGAAGTGGCCCAAAATGCAATGTAGGCCCATCGCATTTTTCCTGTGAAAGCGGACCCTTTTTCACTATGTGCTTAGCTGTAAATGTTGGACCCTAGCTCAGCCGGCACATGGGGAAAACTAGCAAACCTGTTCATTTTTTGATACGAGACATCCGGGGAAATCCAGGATGGGTGACTTGTGTGGCTCTCACCATGTTCTGTGACCCAGAATCTGTTCAAACCTCAATTTTTGTTTTTAAAAAAAAACCTCATTGATCTCACATTTCTGTGATGGAAAGTTCTGGAATCTGCAGGGAGCCACAAACTTCCACCCACCCAAGTCTCCTGATTAAAAATAATATCTCACTTGTATGGGTAGGTCTAGTGCCCGCAACAGGAAATAACCCAAAACGCACTGTGGGCACATCACATTTTTCCTGTGAAAACGGACCATTTGTTTGAAATGTGCCTAGCTCAGCCAGCACTTAGGGAAACCTAGTAAACCTGTACATTTTTTAAAACTAGACACCCTGGGAAATCCAGGATGGGGTGACTTGTGTGGCTCTCACCATGTTCTGTTACCCAGAATCCCTTTCAAACCTCAATTTTTGTTTAAAAAAACACCTAATTTATCTCGCATTCCTGTGATGGAAAGTTCTGGAATCTGCGGAGAGCAATAAACTTTCACCCACCCAGCATCCCCCAAAGTCTTCCAATAAAAATGGTGCTGCACTTGTGTGGGTAGGCCTAGTGCTTGTGACAGGAAATGGCCCAAAACGCTACGTGGGCCCACATTTTTCCAGTGAAAACTGACCCTTTTATCATAAAATGCTTAGCTGTGGATTTTGGACCCTAGCTCAAGCGGCATGTAGGGAAACTTGGAAATCCTGTAAATTTTAAAAAACTAGATGTAGGAAGCTGGCTCTGTATATACCATATCAAAATGGGGTATAGTGCGCTCAGAGTCCAGTGGGATCCCAAAGGTAGGCAGAGGTATAAGTAGATGGCGCCTTACTCTCTATTTGTGGTAGTGTGGGCGAGCAGTAAGGCTTTATCACAGGGTAGTGTTAAGCATTTGTTGTACACACTCCATCAGCAAATGATTGCACACACTCAAAGACAGAACTTCAGACCAATTGGTTTTGTATAAAAAATTTCTTTTAGGTATTATATTTCCTATAACTAACAAGCCTGGCACAGGTAAGTGATTTATACTTTGCAGTAATAATACAGTTTGAATTGCAGTTGTAAATATACTTTGGTTTGGTTACAATAGAATTACTGGTAATGCAATACTTTGAAATATTGTACATATACTATGTATTGACTTTTAAATAGCAGGATATGTAAATTACTTTGCAGATTACTTTTCTTACACAGTGTAGTATACTTGTATACTGCACTGGGACGTTTCCTGTAAACAGGTAAGTTAAAAGCGTTTTCGTTATTTAGTTACAGTTTTAAAGACAGATAGATTTTCCAATTCCACACTTAGAAACTTTACATAGAAAAACAGTCAATGTTAGCCTATGGAGGAAAGTGCAAAGGTAAGTATACGGTGGTGGGAGTTGGTGTTCTGAGGGTAGATTCTGGGGTCCCCCAGGGTCAAGGATGCACTCTCGTTACACCCTCAGCAGCACTAGGGTGGCTGGGTGAAGAGTGCTGCTTACGAGTAGACCACTGGGTTGTGGGAGCGAAGCTCCTAGACTTAAGCCCCGGGCAAATGGGAATTCAAGTTCGCACCAAAAGTACATCCTCAGCGGCACTGTGGCAGCCGGGTGCACAATGCTGTTTTGGCGTCTGGTGCCCTGTTACTTTAAATGAGGATTCTCTGGTTTGCAAACTCACTGCAGGCTTGGGGACAAAGGTCTTCTTGGTGCGAGCACCACTTGGATAGGTAAGTTTGAATGCTGGAGGTTGGCAAGGCACTGTCGGTTGGGCCACCCAAGGCCGTGGGCCGTCTGGTGCAGGGGTGCCTTTTAGGGTTGGATCTTCTTACCAGCTCCTTGTCGCGGTTGGGGCGACCATCCGGATTGAGGCTGGAGACTTGAGGCAGGTCAGGGATCGCTGGATCATGGGTCAGGATCGCTGGGGAGATCTCCTTGTGGTGTTGGTCCACTCAAGCTCGAGCCGCGGGCGGTGGGTGCAGAGTGGTGCGAGTTCACGGTTCTGGCTGGAGCCAGATGTTGGAGATGAACAAATCTGGTGTTCACAGGAGACAAAGTCTTTGGGATGGAAGGCAGGCAGGTCCACTGGGTTTCTCAAAATGCTGGCTGCAGGACACACCGGGATTTTGCTGGAGCAGGTTCGAGGTGGGGACAGGCCAGTAGGGTTGGGGCCAAATCAGTGGGCGTCCTCCTGTTAGCTGTTAGTCGTGTAGTTTATATAGAACCTATATAGGATCTGCGCTTTCGGACAACATATACTGAAGGATTGGTGTTAGACTGATTCTAAACACCCCCACAGGGTATGTTGGCCTTTGTACCAGCTAGCCCACAGTGCCACTATAAACTCCTCCTATCAAGGAGAGAATAGTTCTTGGCAACCATCGAACATGACAACCCTGATCCCTCAGGACCGTGGGAACAGTGTACTACTTTTTGCTCAGTCACTAGTGCTCACTTAGTCTCAGAGAGATACACAGAATAAACGGTATGGGCGTTTTTCAATAAGTATTTATTGAACAATAGTTATTCTAGTGTAAAACAGGTGTGTTGAAACAACCACTTGACAGAAACAGATGTAAATGATTAGAAGCACTAAGAGTTAAAGGATGGTAGATTTCTACCATTTTGCCATAATCCTGAATACAGGCAAGCATAGAAAATACATGACAATAAAAGTACGTACTCCTACAATGCTTTCCTAACTAGATGTACCTAAGTGTACCTAGCATGTATGTAGGTGTTAAGCCAAGAATCCCTCTAGGATGAAATCAACCTTACTAATGGAATTGAGAGACTGTGGGACCCCGTTTTGGTCTCGAGTTGGACACCCCGCGAGGGATGTTAGACCACTGCGAGCTGGAGTATCTGCATGCAGGAACCTCAGTGTCAATGTGTCGGCAGGGAAGTCCTGATCTCTTCTCTCTGTGTTAGCAAGATGTGATGTTTCTACCCCAAGGTCTCCCCGGGGGTTCCACCTTGCTGTGTCACTTGTCGGACTTAGGAAGACATCGGGAATGAACTTTATACATAGTTATTATACAGGAGATGGTAGTCCTGCTGAGCTTCCAAGAATCCTCATACATAATGAATGAGGCTTTTACCAGGGAAAATCCTGCGTTCTGTGTGCGCTGAAGGCTTCTAGTCCGGCCAGGACCTTGTTCACCAGTCTCTGGAAGGTCGCTGGGGCGTTCTTCATACCGAAGGGCATCACCCGAAAGTGGTAGTGCCCATCGGGGGTGGAGAAGGCGGATCGTTCCTGGGCGCCGGGGGTGAGCCTGATCTGCCAGTACCCAGCGGTGAGATCAAAAGTGCTTAGGTAGCGGGCGGCCCCTAAGCGGTCGATCAGCTCGTCTGCCCGTGGCAGGGGGTGGGTATCGGTCTTGGTGACTGCATTTAGGCCCCTGTAGTCCACACAAAATCTGAGTTCCGGGGGGGTGCCGGGGGCGGCGGCCTTCGGCACCAAGACCACAGGGCTGGCCCACGGGCTGTCGGATGGCTCGATGACTCCGAGGGCGAGCATCTTGGAGACCTCCGTTTGTATGCAGGCTCGGACCCGGTCGGGCACTCTGTAGGCGCGGTGTCGCACAGGGGGGCTGTCCCCGGTATCCACGTCGTGGACGCACCAGGGGGTCACCCCGGGCGTGAGAGAGAAGAGGGCAGCGAAGGGTTGCAGCAGCTGCCGGCAGTCATGGCGCTGTTCTGGGGTCAGGGTGGTGGAGAGTTTGACGCCCTCCAGGGAGCCGTCTTGGTCCGAGGACCCCAGGGGGTCGGGTAGGGGCTCGGAGTCGCTTTCGCCCCCATCGTCGGTAGCCAGCAGCAGGCTTAGTTCGGTTCGGGCAAAGTGGGGCTTGAGCCGGTTGGCGTGTAGGACCCGTAGGGGGTTCCTTGGGGACTCCATGTCGACCAAGTAGGTGACGGGGCTCTTCTTCTCAACCACCTTGAAGGGCCCGGTCCATCTGTCCTGCAGGGCGCAGGGGTCCACGGGCGACATGACCCAGACTTGCTGGCCCGGCTCGAACTCGATGATCGAGGCATTTTCGTCATACCAGCGTTTCATGTCTTCTTGGCTGGCTTCGAGGTTGGCTTTTGCCAGGGCCCGGAACTTCCGAGTCTGGTTCCGCAGGGTCAAGAGGTACCTGTAGACGTCGGGGGGGGGGGGCATCTTGGACGCTCGCCTCCCAGCCCTCTTTGACCAGGCTGAGGGGCCCTCGGACGGGGTGCCCATACAACAGTTCGAAGGGGCTGAAGCCCAGAGATTTCTGTGGAACCTCTCGATAGGCGAACAGGAGGCATGGCAGCAGGACGTCCCATCTCCTCCTCAGGGGCTCTTCCAGGCCCTTGATCATTCCTTTCAAGGTTCTGTTGAACCGCTCGACCAGTCCGTTCCCCTGGGGGTGGTAAGGGGTGGTGAACTTGTAGGTGACCCCACATTGTTGCCAGAGGGATCTCATGTATTTCGAGATGAAGTTCGTACCCCTGTCGCTCACCACTTCTCGGGGGAACCCCACCCTGGAGAAGATGCCCATCAGGGCCCGGCCCACCACTGGAGCTGTCACAGTTCGGAGGGGTATGGCCTCTGGGTATCGGGTGGCGTGGTCGACCAGTACCAGGATGAAGCGGTGGCCCAGGGTGGTTCGGGGGTCGAGGGGCCCCACGATGTCGATCCCTACCCGTTCGAACAGGGTGTGGACGGCTGGAAATGGTTGGAGGGGGGCCTTGACTCGTCCCCCAGTCTTCCCGCTGGCTTGGCAGGTCTGGCAGGACCGGCAGTGGTGGTCCACGTCTCTCCGCATTCGGGGCCAATAAAAATGGGTCACCAAGCGGCTGTAGGTCTTGTCTCGCCCAAGGTGTCCGGCGAGGGGCACGTCATGCGCCAGGTTCAGGAGGAACTCTCGGAATCGGAGGGGAACCACCAACACACGGCCGGCTCCTAGTTCGGCGACTTTCTGTTCGCTATATAACAAGTCATTGTCCCAATAGATCCAGTGGGTTCCCGTGGGGTCCCCCGTGGCCTGAGCGGCCGCTTGCTGTCGGGCCCCCTCGAGGGACGGGCAGGCCTTCTGTTCTTGTTGGAACTGTTCGCGGGTGGGGCCCCCGTCGTGGCGCCACTGGGCCAGCTCGGGGATCTCGCTGAGGGAGGTGGCCTCGTCGGGGGAAAGTTCGGATGGCCCGGCTTCATCGTCAGGCTCCTCCGTGCCGGAGGAGGGTGGCAGTTCTGGACCCGCAGGCTCGACGGGGGCCGCTGCAGCGGCTGGTTGGGCGGTCATGGACCGGGTGGTGGCGCAGGCCCATTCGGGCAGCCCTAGCATCCCCAGATGCTCTCGGCGCTCCACCTGGGCCCAGGGGGAGCTCTCCAGGTTGTTCCCCAGGAGGCAGTCCACTGGAGCGTCGTCGCGGACAGTTACTTTCAGGGTGCCTGACACTCCTCCCCACTCGAAGGGGATCCGGGCCATCCGGCACATGCTTTCGGTGTTGTCCGCGGTCCGGACAGGGCATAGGACATGCGGCAGGATCTGTTCGGGGGTATCCAGGTGGCAGCGGACAGCGGTCACACTGGCCCCAGTGTCACGGAGGGCTTCGGCCCGTTGCCCATTGATGGTGACCCACTGCTGGTACTTCTGGGTGTTGCTCGGGATGGGGGCTCGGGGCACCATTTCTCGGGTGCCCAGGCACACGAGTGACATGGCAGCCGGTTCCCACTCGGGGGACCCGACGTCGCGGTTTTCCTCCTCTTCTTCTCCTTCCCCCAGGGCTGCGGTGGCTATTTGTCGGGGAGGGGGCCCAGCGGGCCCGTTCCGTCGGTTCACGGGGCAGGCCGGGTCGCTCGCATAGTGGCCTGTCTGTTGGCAGCCGAAGCAGGTCACTGTTGGTCGGGGTCCAGGCCTGGCGATGGGGGTCCCCCTACGGACCAGGGTCGGGGACGTGTGGTTGGCAGCTTGGCCTCGTGGCGGGCTTCGGGGCGGCCCGGCCGGGAATTCTCGACTGCGGTGGGACCCTCCTCCTCCGCCCCGCTGGCGAGGAGGTCCCGTGGTACTCCGTTGGTAGTCCCCCACGGGGTTCCGGGGGACCCGGGTGTTGACCCATCGGTCGGCTTCGGCGGCGAGCTTCCGAGGCTCGGTCAGTTTGCTGTCAAGGAGGTGTTGCCTTAGTTCGACAAAGCAGTTGTTGGCGAGGTGCTCCCAGACAATGAGGTCGAACAGTTCGTTGTACGAGGTGACCTTGCTCCCTCTTATCCACCCTTCAAAGGCTCTGCTGAAGAAGTCCACGTATTCGACCCATGTGGTACCGGGGAGCTTCTTGCAGTCCCGGAAGCGCTGCCGGTACATCTCGGCTGATAGTCCGTAGCGGGTGAGTAGGGCCTCTTTCATGTGGTCGTACGAGGTCATCACCGCGTCGGGGAGTTGCAGCAGGGTATCCCGGCCCTCGCTGAGGAACCTCCCCCATAGGCCGGCACCCCAATCCTTCCGGGGTACCCGATGGGAGGTCATGGCTACCTCGTATGCTCGGAACCATTGCTGGATGTCGTCGTTTTTATAGTACTCCTTGACGACATCCTTGGGGATATGAACCTTTGGCTCGGTTAGTGGCAGAGCGTCCCGGGATCCGGGGGGGCTGGTCTCCCCCGTTTTGGATTTCAGTTCGAGTTCCTTGAGGCCCCTCTCGTGTTCGAGGGTTAGCCGTTTCTCTTCTAGTTCTCGATGCCGTTTCTTTTCTTTGATTTCCTCCTGCAGCCGTAGTTGCTCCAAGGCCAACTTTTTCTCCGCCAGCAGGAGTTCCCCGTCCAGCCGGAGTCGTGCGAGTTCCAATTCGTGTGTCCGGACCCTCTCCCGTTCTCGCATTTCTTCGTGGGATAGGCCGGCTTCCGGGATGCTTTGTCCCCCATCTGCCGGGGTCATGGTCGGCGGCAGGTTTTCGTCCCGGGCCGAGATCCCTTCGCCTTGGGGTGGAGTGGCCTCGGATTCTGCCCAGGCTTTCAGGGCTTTCTGCATTTCTTCCTTGGTGCCCAATCCTGTGGTTGGGATCCCTTTGTCCTTGCAGAATTGTTTCAATTCTTTATGGGTGTATTCTTCCAACCTTTCTTGCTGGAAGGTTGCGGCCACGGTTGTTTCTTGGCTGCTCATGGTTCTCTTTCTTTTTCCGTCTGGTTAGGCAGCGGGTGCGTTACTTGCCTGCACGATTGCGTCTGGCTCGGATCCCATCGCTGGCCACCAAATGTTAGAGGGAGGACCACCGGGGAGTCAGGGGGCTCACTCCGGGGCACCTTCCTACCGCAAGGTTATAGCCGAGCGCCGCTGAGAAGCCTCCTAGGAGAGGTCTTTCTCCTATGATCGTACTAGGCCCAGTAACACCACCACACAGGACTCCGTATCAGTTGCTTATCTAGGTACTTTATCGATAGTAGCACATTCAAAATATTTACAGGGGGATCGAGAGATCCAGAAAGAGTCTCAATGTCTTTGTAGGGACAGGGTAGCGGGACAGTCTTAGTACCAGCCTGGTACGGGGAAGCTCTGCGCCAGACCTTGCGTTAGGTCGAAGGTGGCTCCGGGGACCGGAGCGGCAGGTGCTGGTCTCAAAGCAGCTCGGACGTGGAGAGCCGCGACGGGGTCTGCAGGGCTCGGGTGGTAGTTCCGCTTGGGTCGAGCCGCGACACAGTCAGCAGGGCTCTGGTGGTAGGTCCGCTTCGGTCGAGCCGCGACGAGGTCAGCTGGGCTCTGATGGCAAGTTCAACAAGGTCGGGCCGCGACAGCGTCAGCAGGGCCCCAAGGGTTCGTGAAGGTCTTTAAGCACGGTGGAGCCGCGACGTAGTCGGCAGGGCTCAGAGCGTGGTTCCAGGATGAGTCTTTCTCCGTAGGGTCAGCCGCGATCCGATCAGCAGGGCTCTTGACTCCGGGATACAACTGCTGTCCTGTTGCAGGGTCGCCCCAGATATAGGTCTGGAACCCTTTGATGTCCGGACCCTTGCGCCCGGGGGGGGCGGAGAGGCCGGGTCGGGAGCGGCCATATGCTCAGCAGGAGAGGCGCCCAGCCCAGGAGAGCTGTGGGGCGATCGCACCTAGGTGTGGGAGGACGGTTGGGGGTCCCATCGATACTGCCCTCCGCCGGGAGTGGGGAAGTGTTCACGTGGTACCCCCTGGCCAGTTGTTGGCGCCTTGATGTCGGGGCTTGCTGGGGCCGAGGCCGGGTTGAGCGGGGTCACGTAGGCTGGTGCGCAGAGTTACGTACAATCCAAAATGGAGGAGCCCCGAGGTGCAGGGGACCTCGTGCGGCTTGGCGAGGGGGAACAGGACCACGCCACGAGGCCGGCTCCAACAACGGGAAACAAAGGATTATTCATTTAAGAGGTGCAAGTTTTAATCACCCCCTGGTATTCAAGTTGATCTAAGATCTCCCTGACCTGTTTTTTAGCTTCTTGCTTTATTGGATGCTGCCTATGGAGTCGAAGTAGATTTTAATGGTATCACGTGGTGGGTTGAATCTTCATCTTATCCAACATGGTTACGATATAATGCAGAGGAAGGGCTACTGCCCACTCCCGTGCGTATGTGTATTTTAAATATTTCAGAACAGGATCGGAAAAGCCTGGTAAAATTACTGTTTTCCCCCTAGGGCAATTCATGACAAATGCTGGCGGACAATCTTGTTCAGCTAAATTGATGTCATAGCCAAAAGTCAGGTTCTCCCAAAAGAGACCTTTAATTTTTCTGGGCTTGGCCCCTTCCATTTGGAGTGTTATTTCATATAACCTATGTGGGATGCTTACCCTAGTATCAGGCGTTTCCACCGTGATATGTTGACTCAGCTCCGCTGTCACCAGAAAGTCCCTAAGGTTCTGGTGAGCTATTAACTCTGCCGCACTGTCTAGCATCGTCAGAGCCCATTCCCCGTTCAGTTGTTGAGTCCTCAGAATTCTGGGCCTGTCTGATTTTTAGCCCTGCAACTTTCTTCTTTTGGAATTGAGGTATTGATTTTGGTTTATCTTCTTTTTTAGAAGTGTAGTCGGGAGCGTGTTGCTTCTCTGGACTTTGTGTGCTCTTCTTGTCTGTGTTCTGAACGTCCTTACCTCTCGGAGTTTTTCAATGAACCCTGAAAGGACTGAGCGGAACGTGCATCAGTGTCCTGATACCAGTCAGGTTTTCCAATCTTGTCCTTATTCCTAAGGTTATACCTCTGTTCGGAGGGCTCCTGTTGAGGAGACATACCTCTGGATTGAGATCTATTGTCTTTATTCTTTTGTTGTTTGTTATTATCCCATTTCTTCTTCGAAGAAGCATTTGCTTGCTTAAAGGTGACCTTTTTGGGACTACCCGTCAGTTGGGGTTTTATTGCTCTGCCCCCCCAAACGGTCTCTGCCTAATTCTGCATAGGCAGTTTAAATTATTTTTGGTAACTCATGTTCCTGTTTTAAAGGAGTGAACGCCCTCAGGCATTGGCGTATTGCCACTGATGCTGCTTCCCCTTTAACCCGTTCGATGTGTTCATCGGCCACCGGCCGTCGCGAGCACTACCTCCGTAGTGCTGTGCATGTCCGCTGGCCTACGCGGCCCCGCCAGCACACGGAAAAGCCCGCACAGCGGCAGATTTTACGCCGTGGTTAAAGGGTTAATATTTGCTAATATTATTGCTGATATCTGGGAAAAATTACCTAGTAATTTCATCCCTAAGTTTAGAGCAGGTTCTGCTCCATACTCGTTCTGTATTTGTCTTAATACATCTGGTATCACAGTTAATGATGGGTATATATGGCAGTGAAAACTGTACCCCAAGAGGTACAATACTCTATCTGGGGTGTTATCCCCATGGGCAAGCAAATGTTAACATTTTGTGTTTTTCAAGTGGTCTGGTGTTTGGAAATACCGCTTCTAGCTGGGTTATTTTTTGTGCTATCCAAAATGGCATTCTTTCACGTTTAGTAGGCATTTTACCCATCACTGCGTGTAATGTTTGGGGTGACATTTTAGTTGTTGATGTTTGAATCGGACCGGTTTGTGTAGTCGTTGCTGGCTGAACTGTGAGTGTCCTCATCACGAACTGTCATATTTCTGTGCAATTTTATTAGTTCTTTATGAAGTGGAAATAAGTCGTCTCCTGACATTGTTTCAATGTCAGGATGTGGTGTGTAGGCCGCTGGTACTGGCCACGTTGCTCCGTCTCTTCCGAGCAGACAGAGTATTACTCCATTTCTTGGCTGGGGGATGGCGCCTTTAAACCAATATAAGTGTTCCTGTTAAGTGAGCGGAACTTCAATGTCCTCGACGGACAATATTCGTTTGGTATTTCATCTTCTGTGTAGTAATGAAATGTCTTTGTTCATGCATTTGCGTCTGGGAATGTAACCCGTGAATAGAATACCTCTGTTCTATATGATTCATGTGCCTCAATCACAAATGTTACTGACCCACCCCTAGCTATTAAACCATCTGCAGCAAGTTTTATGGTGATGGCATTTCTAACATTTTCTGTAATGTATATTGCATCGGCATCTTCTTTTTTGACTGAGAGATGAAGTTCTTTTACAACGTTATCCACCATCTCAGTCATTGTTTTAGTGAGAAGAGTTTTCCAAGGGAACTAATATAAGGTGTTATACACAATTTAGGAACAATGTGTCCTTCAAGCTTGAATAACCAACAGCCAATAAATGGGTTTTTGCCTACTCCGCTGTGGTGGATTTTGTACCCTCCCACTCCAGACGTCTCTGGGGAAATGCGAGTAGGGGTCTCAGAGAATAGCACAACTGAGCTACTCAGATTCAACCATTAAATAAGTACCCAAACTACATTGGGCACCAGTTCTATAAAACCTATACAGGATCTGTGCATTTGGACAACATACACTGTAGGATTGGTGTAAGACTGATTCTAAACACATCCACCGGGTATGTTGGCCTGTGTACCAGCAAGCCCACAGTGCCACTATAAACTCCTCCCATCAAGGAGAGAATAGTTCTTGGCAACCATCGAACATGACAACCCTGATCCCTCAGGACCGCGGGAACAGTGTACTACTTTTTGCTCAGTCACTAGTGCTCACTTAGTCTCAGAGAGATACACAGAATAAACGGTATGGGCGTTTTTCAATAAGTATTTATTGAACAATAGTTATTCTAGTGTAAAACAGGTGTGCTGAAACAACCACTAGACAGTAACAGATGTACATGATTAGAAGCACTAAGAGTAAACGGATGGTAGATTTCTACCATTTTGCCATAATCATGAATACAGGCAAGTATAGAAAATGCATGACAATAAACGTGCGTACTAACTAGATGTACCTAAGTGTATCTAGCATGTATATAGGTGTTAAGCCAAGAATCCCTCTAGGATGAAGTCAACCCCATTACCTGGATTGAGAGACTGTGGGACACCGTCTTGGTCTTGAGTTGGACACCCCGCAAGGGATGTTAGACCACTGCGAGCTGGAGTGTCTGCATGCAGGAACCTCTGCATGCAGGAACCTCAGTGTCAATGTGTCGGCAGGGAAGTCCTGATCTCCTCTCTCTGTCTTAGCAAGATGTGATGTTTCTACCCCAAGGTCTCCCCGGGGGTTCCACCTTGCTGTGTCACTTGTCGGACTTAGGAAGACATCGGGAATGAACTTTATACATAGTTATTATACAGGAGATGGTAGTCCTGCTGAGCTTCCAAGAATCCTCATACATAATGAATGAGGCTTTTACCAGGGAAAATCCTGCGTTCTGTGTGCGCTGAAGGCTTCTAGTCCGGCCAGGACCTTGTTCACCAGTCTCTGGAAGGTCGCTGGGGCGTTCTTCATACCGAAGGGCATCACCCGAAAGTGGTAGTGCCCATCGGGGGTGGAGAAGGCGGATCGTTCCTGGGCGCCGGGGGTGAGCCTGATCTGCCAGTACCCAGCGGTGAGATCAAAAGTGCTTAGGTAGCGGGCGGCCCCTAAGCGGTCGATCAGCTCGTCTGCCCGTGGCAGGGGGTGGGTATCGGTCTTGGTGACTGCATTTAGGCCCCTGTAGTCCACACAAAATCTGAGTTCCGGGGGGGTGCCGGGGGCGGCGGCCTTCGGCACCAAGACCACAGGGCTGGCCCACGGGCTGTCGGATGGCTCGATGACTCCGAGGGCGAGCATCTTGGAGACCTCCGTTTGTATGCAGGCTCGGACCCGGTCGGGCACTCTGTAGGCGCGGTGTCGCACAGGGGGGCTGTCCCCGGTATCCACGTCGTGGACGCACCAGGGGGTCACCCCGGGCGTGAGAGAGAAGAGGGCAGCGAAGGGTTGCAGCAGCTGCCGGCAGTCATGGCGCTGTTCTGGGGTCAGGGTGGTGGAGAGTTTGACGCCCTCCAGGGAGCCGTCTTGGTCCGAGGACCCCAGGGGGTCGGGTAGGGGCTCGGAGTCAATAAAAGTACGTACTCCTACAATGCTTTCCTAACTAGATGTACCTAAGTGTACCTAGCATGTATGTAGGTGTTAAGCCAAGAATCCCTCTAGGATGAAATCAACCTTACTAATGGAATTGAGAGACTGTGGGACCCCGTTTTGGTCTCGAGTTGGACACCCCGCGAGGGATGTTAGACCACTGCGAGCTGGAGTATCTGCATGCAGGAACCTCAGTGTCAATGTGTCGGCAGGGAAGTCCTGATCTCTTCTCTCTGTGTTAGCAAGATGTGATGTTTCTACTCAAAGGTCTCCAAGGGGGTTCTACTCTGCTGTGCCACTTGTCGGACTTTTAAGACGACATTGGGAATGAACTTTATACATAGTTATTATACAGGAGATGGTAGTCCTGCTGAGCTTCCAAGAATCCTCATACATAATGAATGAGGCTTTTACCATGGGAAAATCCTGCGTTCTGTGTGCAGTGTCGTATCTAGGTAAAAGGTCAGTCCCCAAGAACCGTTATATATGTAGTGTAGGGAAGAATATAGGTGAAAGGTTATGATGTTGCCTGAGCTTATATTGTTGTACCTATGTTAAATACAACAGGCTGTTTGGTCCTTCTTCTTTTCTTGTAGTCATTTCTTGTCAGAGTTCTTGGTTCAGGGCTGCCCCCTAAATAATATATTTAGGGTTTTTTTTAGGGGTCTTGAGGCCAGTAGCCAATGGGCTATTGACCTTAGGGTGACTACACCCTTAGTGTTGCTCAGCCCATGTGGGGTAGTGCGCACAATCCCTAATCCTGATTGGGGAGTGCCTGCCATCTGCAAGATGGCAGGCACTGAAGAGTGGGCTTAACCTCACCTCCCCCACCTGAGAGGTGGAGTTGGTAGAGGTGGGCACACCTTCTGAGCTGTTCTAATTTTTCCCGCCTGTCTTCCCGCCGAAAGGGAGGGGAGACAGGAAGGGGGCCTGCTCCTGATTGCAGGAGAGGCTGGGGGTCGCATTACAAAGGCTGCCAGGCCTTTGAAGCTCCCCTGCCACAGATGGCTCTTCTTGGCCTGGGGGAGGTGTGAACACCTCTGCCAAGGAAAGGCTTTGTTTCTGGGCTCGGGAGCAAAGGCTTTCACCCCAGAGGTCCAGAAACATGTCTCATGGTGGCAGGCTGGTGTGTACCAGTCAGGGAACCTATCAGAGGCTGGTCGTTTTTCAGGGGGCAACTCTAAGATGCCCTCTGAGTGCATTTTTCATTGAATCCAACACTGGGATCAGTGTGGGTTTAATGTGCTGAGAAGTTTGATACCAAACTTCAGTTTTCAGTAAAGCCATTATGGTGCTGTGGGGTTAGTAATGACAAACTCCCAGTACCATATACTCTTAATGGCAGTACTGCTCTTAAAATGTCTACGAATTGGCTCAAACACTGTAGGGGTAAAGGGCTCATGCACCTGTACTCTCACCACTGGTATAGTGCACACAGCTAGAGGGGTGGCTGATCTATGCCAGGGCAGTGGGTTGTACGCATGGCACACTGGGATGTCTCATGTCGACTCTGATTTGTTCTGCACCAAAACATGTAGTCTGCAAAGGCAGTGTGTGTGTGTAAAGGTACAGGGCCTCTAAGGGTGGCACAATAAGTGCTGCAGTCCTTAGAGACCTTCCCTGGCCACAGTGCCCTTGGTACCCATGGTACCTTTTACAAGGTACTGACATGTGGCCAGAGAGGTGCCAATTGGGGGTACAAGGTACAGTTTTGGGGAAAAAACACAGGCCCTGGGAACCTGATTGGCGGGGACCCAGGGCACATCAAGTCAAAGTGCATTTGTAGTCAGGCAAAAAGTGAGGGGGTTACTGCAACATAAACCCAGCTTCCTACACAAGCCTCGCCCCAGCCCAAAGGCCAGGAGACTCAGCCAAACCTGGGAGAGTCTTTCTAGTCTTTCAAGCGAGGAAGAATAGAGGAAGTGGTTTGAAAGTTGCAGGGCCTACTCTGCATTACATCCTTCTGTCCAGGTCAGTCCCTTTGGGGTGCTGGCCTACCTCAACAGTTTTCAGAACCTAATTCTCAAAGCTGCTTTCCTAGCTCTATAGTGTCTTTACCCCATCTTTTTAGTTTGGGTCCAGAGGGCCTACCTCTGCAAATTCTAACTTACCTAGGGCAAAACCTAGCTTACCCACAGAGGTTACCCACAGCTTGAGTAACACCACCATGACCAATAGGGTCAGGGGGCCTAACTTGTTATTTGACAGGGGGCTAGGCCACCATGCCAAGGACAGTGCTGCTACGAAGGCTAACACCCAGAAGAGGCTACTGACAGCTGTCAGTGCCCAGAACCACACCTTTAGCTCCTTACTGGTATGTGAAGTGGCTACCTTACAGGCTTCTTTGGGTTCTGGTGGACTGTCTGCTGTTTTAGGGTAGTGGCGTCTACACTTTTAGGTGAACACCCTTCTTCTACCCTCTGTTCTGTCAGCCGAGGAGACCCCAATTCAGGCTGGATAGTTGCTTGACTAGTCAGGTATTTTTGTTGGCTAAGGAGGACTTCACCAGTGCCAATTAATTTTCCCTTACTGAGATATGATCTCCCTGTCCCACTGGAACAGTGACTAACAGTTGTCCACCGTTCCTACACAGTTTCTTCTTTTTCTTTTGGGGCTTATGTGCACTAACTGCAGGTTCAGCCCCCCAGGTTTCTTGGTTGAGGCATGGCTCTCTATGGCTCAGACCAACTACTGGGTGGTCATTCCCCAGGAGACTATCAAGGGGGAGGTCTTTATTGACTACCACCTTTCTCCAACTAATGGACCCAGCTATTTTTAGGGGCACTGCAGCCACAGGCCTAACAGTGACGTCCCCTATGACAGTCCTTACTCTTTTTGCTTCCCCTGGGACATATTGGTTTGAGAGAACCAACCTGTCATGCACCACAATGTGACTCGCACAGGTATCTTTCAGGGCAGTGGCTGGGATTCTATTCACCAGTAGGTGGCGGAGGTGACTACTCCCCCCCCCCCCTCAAATTTCCACCTCATCTTTTGGGCCCATTTTCCAGTTGAAGGCTAGGAGAACTTCCTCATCTGCAAAGCTACCCTCCAAAGCTAAACTGGCAACCCCTGGAGCTACACTAGATTCTTTGTTTTTATGACAGCTAGTTTCCTTGGTGTGGTGCCTTGCCTTTTGACAGTTGTGACACCATATGTTGTTGGGATCCCAATTCTTACCTTGGTACCCAGTTTTAGTTTGTGAGGTGTCTTTGGACTCACCCTCCTGGACATGTTCTTGGGGGGCTACCTGGGATTCCTGACTTTTATCTTTAGGAGGTTCACTGTCTTTCCTCTGGGGAGGTTTTGTAACCCCTTTCTTATGGTTACCCTCAGTGGATGTCCATGTCACCCTTGTCTTGACCCAATGGTCCACCTTCTTTCCCAATTCTTGGGGAGAAATTGGACCTAGGTCTACCAGATACTGATGCAACTTCTCATCAGTGCAATTACTTAATGTGTTCTTTCATAAACAAATTATAAAGACCATCATAATCTTGCACTTTACTTCCAGTCAACCAGAAACCTAGTGTTTTTAACTGAGTAGTCAACAAAGTCAATCCAGGATTGGTTTGGGGGATTGTGAGCCTCCTGAATCTAATTCTGTATTCCTGAGTTGTGAGTCCAAATCTCTCAGAGTACACTTCATGAGGTCATAAGACCCAGCATCTGCCCCTGTAAGGGTCAGGTGTCTGTCTCTGCACTTACCAGAGAACAGTTCTCAAAGGAGTGCCCCTCAGTGGGTTTTCTTCACCCTTCTGGCTTCACAGGTCCTCTCAAAGGCTGTGAACCACATGGTGATATCATCACCCTCCTCAAATTTAGGGACAATCCCTTTGGGGATTTTGGGATCATAGGAGCCTTCTTTTTCTATATATTTTTTAATTGCTGCCACCATTGATGGGTCCTAGGCTCATCTCTTTCTTTTTTTAGAGCCAGGAGTCTGGTCTCTAGGTCCAATCTTTTGCTCGACCTGGCTAGCAGGATTTCCTCCTCATTGAGGCTGTCCTCAATGTCCCCAGTAGTACCTGATCCACCTATGTGGGATCTAGGTGCTGGGATGTTTATTCTTGGAGCCAAGGGCACTTGTGCCCTTCTCTCCCTATGAAGTTGGGGGGGGGGGGGTAAGCATCCTCATCCCCTCCATCTTCTTCCTCATCTGATTGTTCTTCACCATTCTCAGAGGGATGATCCTTAGCCTACCCAGCCAGCAGCTCCTGGAGCTTTTGTTTGATGGAATGGGACCCCATGGTTATATTTCTAATTTTGCATAGGGACCTTATCTCCTTGAAAGTTAAGTGGAGGTAAGGGGTGAGGTCGAGCTCCTCAACCTGGTCCTCTATGCCATTGTGGTTATCTTCACTAACAACTGGATTCTTGTTAAGAGACATTCTAACCAAAAGTTCTTACCCCTCTTATCCCTAACTAAAGTGAATTTTTATTTTTCTAAAACTATAAAGGGACTTAACCAAGGCCCTAACAAGACTTTTAGCAATTTAGAAAAATGTCAATTGGAAAAATCCGAATTCAAAAGACGATTTAAGAGTTCTGCCATGGAGGGCACTGAAGAGCGGGCTTTACCTCACCTCCCCCACCTGAGGGGTGGAGTTGGTAGAGGTGGGGGCCTGCTCCTGATAGCAGGAGTGGCTGGGAGTCACATTACAAAGGCTGCAAGGCCTTTGAACCTCGCCTGCCACAGATGGCTGTTCCTGGCCTGGGGGAGGTGTGAACACCTCCACCAACAAAAGGCATTGTTTCTGGGCTCAGGGAGCAAAGGCTTCCACCCCAGGGGTCCAGAAACATGTCTTGTGGTGGCAGGCTGGTGTGTACCAGTCAGGGAACCCACCAGAGGCTGGTGGTTTTTCAGGGGGCATCTCTAAGATGCCCTCTGAGTGTATTTTTCATTAAATCCCACACTGACATCAGTGTGGGTTTAATGTGCTGAGATGTTTGATACCATACTTCCCAGTTTTCAGTAAAGCCATTATGATGCTGTGGAGTTCATAATGATAAACTCCCAGCACCATATACTCTCCATGGCAGCACTGAACTTACAATGTCTAAGACTTGACTTAGTCACTGTATGGGTACAGGGCTCATAAACCTGTACCCTCACCACTGGTGTACTGCACCCAGCTAGAGGGGTGACTGATCTATGCCAGGGCAGTGGGTTGTAAGCATGGCACACAGGGATGTGTGCCATGTTGACTCTTCACTTTGTTCTGTACCAAAACAGGCAGTCCGCAAAGACAGTGTGTGTGTGTGTGTGTGTGTGTGTGTAAAGGTACAGGGCCTCTAAGGGTGGCACAATAAGTGCAGCAGTCCTTCGAGGCCTTCCCTGGCCACAGTGCCCTTGGTACCCATGGTACATTTACAAGGGACTGACATGTGGCCAGAGGTGCCAATCGGGGTTTCAAGGTACAGTCTTGGGGAAAGAACACAGGCCCTGGGAACCTGATTGGCAGGGACCCAAAGCACATCAAGTCAAAGTGCATCAGTAGTTCTGGCAAAAAGTGGGGGGGTTACTGCAACAGAAACCCAGCTTCCTGCACCAGACACCCGGGGGAATCAAAGATGGGCTGACTTGTGTGGCTCTTGCCAGGTTTTGTTACCCAGAATCCCTTGCAAACCTCAAACTTTATCAAAAACACATTTTCCTCACATTTCTGTGTGGGAATGTCCTGGAATCTACAGGGAGCCACACCTTTCCCTGCACCCAGTATTCCTCCAAGTCTCCTAAGAAATATGGTACCTCACTTGTGTGAGTAGGCCTAGTGCCTGCAGCAGAATCCGGCCCAAAAGGTAATGTGGGCACATCACATTTTTCCCCAAAAAACGGACAATTTGTTTGCACTGTGCTTACCTGTGGATTTTGGGCGCCAGCTCAGCCAGCACCTAGGGAAAATAAGCAAACCAGTAAATGTTTGAAAAATTAGGCATCCAGGGAATTCCTGAATGGAGTGACTTGTGTGGCTCTCACCAGGTTCTGTAACCCAGAATCCCATGTCAACCTCAAACTTTATCAAAAACACATTTTCCTCACATGTCTGTGATGGAAAGTTCCCAAATCTGTGGGGAACCACAAACTTCCATCTACCTAGCATTCCCCAAAGTTTCCTGATAAAAATAGTGCCTCACTTGTGAGGGTAGGTCTAGTGCCTGCGACAGGAAACGGACCAAAACACAACATTGGCACGTCACATTTTTCCTGTGAAAACTGACCCTTTTTTGCAGTGTACTTAGCTGTGGATTTTGGATCCTAGCTCAGCCAGGACAAAGGTAAACCTAACAAACCTGTTCACCATTGATGCCAAACTTGGTGTGGAAATCTAACCGACACAGCCCCAGCAACCCTGAATTCCTAGGTGCAAATAAAAAGTTCTTGAACCCCTGCTGCTGACTTTGTTTTACTCTGATACAATTTTGGGGGGTTGGAGGTAGGGGAATATGAGCTGTTTTATTATTTGAGATGAACTACTGCGGTTTGAGCCACTGGGATTATTACCGGTCTTTATTTACCAGGGGTCTATTTTAGTGCAGATTTTGGCTTTGTGGTTGCGTGAAGGCGCTACCTCCCCACACTGTCACCCCTATTTGCCGGGGTTGTGCCCTGGTACCTGTTGTGCTGGGTTCCCCATCAGTTGTTGCTGCTGCCAGGTGATTGCCCAATATGCTTTATCCCTGCTGCGGTTGTGTGGCGTACGGTTGACCTCCCTGTGACTGAGTGTATGCTATGTTTTGATTACCCTCTGCGGGGTACAGAGGAGGGACATTAACCATATCCTGGTGCGTGGTGTTTTGTGGCGGCTGGCCCATAGTCCCTAACCTGCCAGGTGACCCTGCCTACGGCATAATCTTTGGTTGCAGCCAGCCTCCCTGGCCTCTACTACCATAGCCTATCTGTGTTCCTGGGCTACCTGTTTGGAACCACCTAAAGTTTTGGGGTGGAGCTCCTATTGTTACTGCCACCATCTGTACAGCTGCGTCCATTGCTGCTCCCTCGAGGGCAGTCTTTCTCAGCTTATGCTGCGCTAATTTTGCTGTGTCTCTTTTTGTCTGCACTTGCTTCTCGCTATCCTTTTCTTGCCTTTTCTTATGGTTATGGGGTATATGAGTTTGTATTTTTTGCCACGGTTTAGTATCTAAACCAACTACGCTGTCCAGCATGCTCTGTATCTAGGTGGGTAACTTTCTTCAAAATGTTATAGAAAAATGTGACCTGTTGGCTCATGTTCCACAGCTGTCCGTTTTCCTGTCCCCAACTTTCCCTCATTCTATTAAAAAAATTATTTATGCTTTCCCCGGGCTTCATGACCTCTGCCATCAGCCCACCTACGTCTGGGTGGTCAGGGAATATTTCTCTCAGGCCCCATCATGCCAGATATCTGTTAGAGTGATTACTGGAATGCGAGTTTGTGTGAACACTGTTTGTCGGCTCCCAATTTAGGCTACCTAGCAGGCTCTTAATGTCACCTATTGCCACGCTAATACCTGCGGTGTTTTTCTCGAAGCATGTAATCCATTTCGCTGCCCCATCCAGCAATGAGGGTAACTTCGTTCTCAACCCCTCTTTGTCCATCTGGACCCATGGCATGTATATAATCCACACCGCACCCTTCTGTAGTAACCGGTATCATCCTGGTGACTCCACGGGTTTCTCCTCGACATAGCGTTCCCATCTTGCGAGGCATTATTTCATGCAGAGGAAGTCCCAAAGGGGGTTTCCTCCTTCATGCCTGAAGCAATTCTCCACTACTGCCATTTCCTCTCGCTCAAATGATCCTTCCCTCGGCCAAGACCTGTCATATTGGTCCTTCAATCTGCTAATAGGTTGTAAAAAGTGTACGCCAAAGTCTCACTTTCCTCTTTGGCTATTATCTCTCTCTGGCTTGGCTTCTTTGTCATATACCCATGCAGAGCAGCGCGTATCATCGTCGCTGCTTCCCTCCTCTGCACGCATAAGTACCATTTTGTTTTTCCTGCTTCACAGGTGAGTTAGTCACAGGCTGCCTTGTTCCCTTATTTCTTGGTCAGCCCCTCTCCTCTGTCGATCAAACAATATGGCTCAGAGCCCTGCTAGTAGGTTTACATTTGGCCCCACTTTCCTCACATAAATAGCAGCCCTGGGGGTTGGAGCTTGCCAAGCCTGAAGATGGGAGGTCTTTGAGCGAGCTCCTTCAGCCGCAAATATAATCCTACAATATCCAGTGTTAGAACGACGCCCAAGTGACTCCATCCAATAA
The DNA here is from genome assembly GCF_964204655.1 of Triturus cristatus. Lineage (NCBI taxonomy): Eukaryota > Metazoa > Chordata > Amphibia > Caudata > Salamandridae > Triturus > Triturus cristatus. The sequence continues at coordinate 1,204,389,373 of NC_140584.1, forward strand.
CCTCCACTCATCTGGGGGTCGTACGTCGGAGGGTGCCTCGAATACTCACCAGGAAGCACGGAGAGAAACCGCACTGCCTGTGAACCTTCCGGCACCAAGAGGCCTAGCGAGGAAGCGAGGAAGGAGTGACGCCTTCGTGCTATTTCAACGGCCCCCAGGACACGGTGCGGAGCACGCACCATAGAACAACGGCTCGAAGATATCCCTGAGGTGAGCACCACGTGGCCTCGGTGGGATACCAGTGAAGAGAGAGTGTTCCTGGCACGAAGACCCAAGAACCAAGGGCCGAGGAAGCGCGGGCACCACTGTGGCCACACCCAGCTAATCAATCTGTGTCTCCAGTGTGCAGGCCGCAGTGCGTCGCCACAGGACAACGACAGGGGGGACATGGCAAGCGTCTGTGGGAAGTTGGCCTGGTATATGCTGTCCCCTACTTATAGTGGGCACCTTGCACCAGTCCAAACAACCCCTTATTGATGATAGGTTAAAGACAACCTTTATTGAAAGCTATCCTAGTGGTAGCTATGGAGAGCAGCCTTCAGGCTAAGTCTTGAAAGAATGTAAAGCAGCTTGTTTTACCAGTTTATAATCTCTTGAATGGCTAAATGAAAGACAACCACACCAGGTATATATATAAAATATATGTATTTATTTCTAAACCTCACCCTACTAGTCTCTTTATGAGGCTAGAGGTCCAAACACATAAGTTACACTTCAAATATTACAGTAAAATAGCACAAATACACGTTAGGCCCTAGGGGCGAGCCAAACCATATACTAAAATAGTGGTATAAGAACCACGACTTAACTAGACACAAGGCCTAGAGCCTGCAGAATCACTGGGACCCCAAGGAACCACCCAAGGTAGTAACACAGGGGACCAACGGAGGCCATGTGCAGTGTGAGAACACAGCAGCGAGCTCCCGTTAGCTTTTATGGGGAAAGTCGCGGTTGGATTTTTAAAGATTAGGGACACTTAGAGATGAGCTAGGACCAAACCCTTTTGGACTTAGGAAGTTCTAGGGTCAACACCCATGAGAGCTTTGGAGTACTCGAGTTACCTCACCCAGGGAAGCCAGGTGCATAGGTGTCAAATGGTGTCGGGTCGCGTCGTCGTTTTCAGTGGGAGCTGGCGAAGAAGTGCTGCTGCCGGGAAGATGCGAAGTGTGCGAAGAGATCCAAGCCTGGATCCAAGATGAGAAGAACCTGAAAGCAGAGTGGACAGAGTGTGGGTCACTAGCCAGTGACCAGGGGCACGATAGTCGAATGCCCACCGATGTCGGGTGATTTCAGGTGAAGAAGGTGAAGCTTGACTCTTCCGCCACGAGGACCAGGAGGCGTCGAGGACAACCAGGAGATGGATTTGAGCTGTCCCACAAAGGATGTTGAGTGCTGTAGCATCAGTTCCTGGATTGGACACAACAAGCCTTAGCAACAGCAACCCACGCAGAAGGGAGAAAGATGCTTTGGTGCAGACCAGCAAGGTCTGAGGGACTCACCACGCGGTGGGGAGTCAGGGCATGTCTGGAGCAACCAGGGAAGCCCAAAAAAAATCAGAGTTGTCTTCACAGGGACCCACCAGTCGACGGACCAGGGATCGCGAAGGAGCTTCAAGCTGAAATGCAAGAAGCGGGCTCACGGAACACTCGTGGAGTGTAGGCCCACAATCTTCGGTGCAGATGGTGCTCGGGGCTTGGGCTACAAGTAACCCAAAGCACAACTTCGAGAGACTTTGGGAAGTCAATGCACTTGCAAATGTGCACAGTGACCAGGAGTTCCGGTTCCACATTACTCACGAGGGCTGTGGGTCTCAGCTTTGCTGGGGACTCGAGTCGGCCTCTGAGAATTCTGGAAATTCTCTTCCTGGGCTGCAGATACTTTGGAGTCCGGCGGGAGCTTCGGAGATGCAGACCGGCAAAATGATTCATTGGTGCCTGCCAAGCAGGAGAGTCACTCCTTGACCCAAGGGAGATTTCTTCAGTCCTCTAGTCTTGAGTAGAGTGTCGAAGTTCCAGGATTCAGTTGCAGAGTAACTGGTAAGCCTCTGGAGTACCTATGCCCTGGGTACATAGTATACCATATACTAGGGACTTATAAGGGCACCTCAGAATCCAATCTGTTATGTACCTAGGGTACATGGAATCAATTTATAAGAGAAAGCGGATAGGCTGAGGACCTTGAATAATAGGTTCCCAGCCAAACTAAGTCAAAAACCATCAAAACACCAGAACAAAAGTGGGAGCGACCATGTAGTCAGATTCCACCTTCCTACAGCGTCCACCAGACAAGAACCGAAAACCACTGGCAATTGGAGAAAACACAGCAGGAGAGGCCTCAAAGAGCAAAGAGTAGAACTGGTTTGGCCTGCCCCTGCCTGCCCGCGCCAGCCATAGCGAAGGCCGAGGACAACATCGGTAAGTGCAGACTAGCACAGTGCCAGGCCGCGACGTGCACACAACACTAGCGCTGCCAGGGCTCGAAGCATCCCCAATATACAGACCTGAGACACACCAGAGATCCCCTTCTGGGGGTGGCGGAATATCCCATCTACTCCTGCACAGAAACACCGAACGTACGCTGTGACCAGGCCCACACGCTGCAGGGAACACTGAAAAGAGCGGGGCCTCCGAGCCTGGGCTTCAGGTGGGGTGCAGAGCCCATTCATACCTGAGGGAGCGACCCATGTGCACTTAAAGGCTCCGGCGGCGCAACAGTTTTCAACATCCCCAGCTTCAACACCGATCGAGGGAGTGGACCCGTACAAAACCAAAGAGCTCGAAGTGGCACGGCCTACGCATAAGCCCCCACTCCCTCTGAAGCGGGCAAACAGCCATTGCCACGGAGGTGTTGAAGGACAGCACTAAATACATTGCCATACTACTTATAAGGGCCACACCGTCAGACCAGCATCTTCCTCACAGACTGCTGGCAGGACAGCGAACTTGTTCATGATTCGGCAGGCATGGGGAAAACTGATAAAATGCAGTCAAAACTGCAATTCGACCTACGTAAAACAACAGGGTTGCGAAGCGAGGAACGGGAGACCCAGAACATGACCGCACCCCGCCTTGGAATTGGAGATAGGGGGAGACCTATGCCAAATTTCAACAGCAATACAAACTACCCTAACTGCCATGGATGGCAAGCTGGACGCTTTAACATATCGGGTAGACTGACTGTCGGAGAGACTGGACAAACATACAGAATGCATAGATATGGTAAAAGGGAGGGTATCAGAAACTGAAGACGCTCAGCACACGGCCGGAGAAAATCCGAAAAAGATGGCCAAATCGCTGGCATTGCTCCAGGCCAAGGCAGAGGACCTAGAAGCGTGCTCCCAGTGTAACAACTTTAGATTAACGGGGATCGCGGAATCGACAAACACCGGAAACATGGAGAAATATGTGGAAAAACTCCTTACCGATGTACTAGGAAGAGAGACCTTTTCAGACATGTTTATAGTTGAATGAGCACATAGGTTGTTGGGAACACCTCCACCTCCAGGAGCCAGAGCACGGCCCATCATAGCAAGAACACCTCAACAATAGAGACCAAGAACCTGCATTATGCCACTCCAGGGAATTGCAGAATTTAAGACACGAAAGGCCGAGATCTCCATATATCAAGCCTTCACGGTCCAAGTTCAAGAAGCGCAAAAGAAATTCATGCCAGCAAAAAGGAAACTCCAAGATCTGAACGTACCCCATGCAATGCTATGCCCAACTCGCCTCGGAATCACTGTGAATGCCAAATCCAAAACTTGAGGGGACCACAAAGCACTACAGCAGTTTCTGCCGCAATGAGAAAACACAAGCACCCGTAGGAAATCACACAGGGGAGGAGCGGACGAACAGGATCAAGCTTCAGGACAAGATGATCCGGAATGATAACAGCTTGAGGACCCTGTCACATACCGAACTATGGCTGTATCAGATAAGTGGGCAAATAGACACTAACTATTTGTTGTTACAGCAAAATGATTATGTAAACGCTGCTGATAGGTAATGATCCCCAAAGCAGACTGTCAGGAACAGGTTTCCTCAGGGCTTGGTTGATGTTAGAAAATCCACCTCCAGGTAGGCCTGGGTGGTACATTCTGTTCCGCTCGCAGAATTTGGGTAATTTCGTGTTCCGTGGAGAATGTGGAATTGTCAAAAATTCCGCGATCCGCGGCTTCGCAGAATTTTTTGGTTGTTCGTGTTTTCAAAATGCGTGTTCATGAGATATTTCCCCCTGAGCATGCAAACAGCGTTCGCGAACAGGAAAAAAGCATCGCGAACGGGCGGAACAAGCATTTACGGGTGTTCGCGGAACTCTGCGTGCTCGCGGATATTTTTTACCATTTTGCGGAGCTTTGCGTAGCGCGACTATGCAAATTCCGCCCACCCCTACCTCCAGGCAGCTCCAAGTCTGAATGCTATTTTAGTGCAGAGTATTAGAGTGGCCAGGTGGGGGAAAGGGTGTTGGGGAAGGAACTGCTGGGAAGGAGATCTGTAAAAGAACACACTCTTGATTAACTTTCTATCTTTACCAATAAACCTTATTCAATATCTTTGTTATGAAATAGTAATCACCTGTAAGTTGTCACACCTGTTCTAACTTGTTTTTGTTTTGAATGTTTAAGGCTATAAGATAAAACATACATCACCCATCAATACCTTGTATTATCTGACGCTATGAATGTACATAAAACACGTACCCGCTTTTTATATCAGAGATTGGTCTTGAACACCTACCATAATTATAGCCTCTTCAATCCCAAATGGTGCACAGATTCTTGGTTTAGCTGTGAGACAAAATATATATAGGACAACTTGACAATCTTCATTTGTAAGGATCAAAGTTTTTGTTTCAAGCGGGACCTGCCACGCAACTTTGTACATGCAGAATAGTCTTTGCTTTTGCTTTTCTTTCACTGCTGTGATTAGTCTTTGTTCCAAAAAACATAGTTTCCAAAAGTTCCTAAAATTGTAATTCAGGATTGCTCAAGGATACTTGTAACAAAAAAGGAGAAGCACGTTTCTCGCTGCTACCCGATATCTGTAGAGCGTTCTTGTTTTCAATTACCTCTGCCCAAGAATGGTTCAGTTATTCCATCTCTTTCCGATCACTGCTCCCGACGCCCCTTCGGTGCTTGTGATCGTGGAAACCAGATCACCGCCGAATCCAGGTCCGAGGTGAAGAGAGAATAACGAGCAGTTCTACTGGGGTGTGGCTCCTTCTTATAGACGAGCCACACCCAAGATGGCCTGATACTGTCAATTACGGGAAAGCGGGAAAGAACAGAGTAAAGCGTGACGGCAGGTAGAAAGGAATGACCAACCTGCTGACACGGCAAACAAGGAAACATGCTTCTTACCCACATAAGCATTGTATTTAACAAAGCGGTACAGATTGTTGAGAGTGGTACAGCTGGTTATTTTTCCCTAAAGACATGGAGACACTAAAATGACAAGACAACAAAGAGAGTGTAGCTTAATGACGGCAGCACCGCCAGTAGCGCGCAGTAAAGGTGGGCCAATGAAGTTTTCCGCAGATCGGGTGATGCTGAGCACATCTATACAAGAGAGCACAAGTCTCACGCCCATGTGTAAGTTCACCATTGGAGTGAGAGAAACTGGTGCAGATCAGAGCTCTTAAATTCCCTCTACTTCCACGGACGGAGTAATTTCACAGTCATACGCACATATATACATCATTCGCTGGTGGGGCCCATTACACCAACATTCATTCTATCACTCTATCCGCCATGTATAAGAGAAAAACACTTTCTGAGTACCTAACAGATCTGCACATACCCTGAGGTCAATGCGACCAAATCGGATTGTCTTAAGTCTGGTGAAACAATTTAAACACACTGAAATTTCAATAACATAACAATGAAATAACCACCCGACACTGTAATTCAAACAAGTATTGTTTATCTAAATCAATTCGTATGAAAAGCCATTCAATTGCAAAATCATTATTCTCATATTTACCTATTCTGGCTAAAAGTCGTTCTCTAAGTCAGGACTGATCCTTTGGTTAATGAATCAAAGTCTCTCTAGCCGTCATGTAGAGTCACCGTCCTCTCCGTCAGCATCGGTCCTCTGATCATAAGTTCAGGAAGAAGTGGCGATTCACCCTCTCTAGTCTAGTAATATTTATACTAAATTTACATACTAAAAGTTACAAACAGAGCTCTTGAACATCCGTTAGACAGGAAAAGATGTCATCTCGCAACATTAAAGAATCTCCGCATTTGGATATCTTGAAATTCAAAACAGGGAAATAGGAAGTTCATAACTAATTTGTTACTTCCACGGATGTCTCTTTTTGCAAATGTATCACTCGCAGTGCGACCACTACAAGTTTGTCTAATCAAATTGTTCGTTTGTGACAAATGTTCACTTCCAGGGGAATTTGGCAGACGTCCTGGATTTGTCATCATTTTCATGGCTTTTCAGTTCAGGCAGAGGCCAGGGTCACATTCTGCGCGAAGCCTCTTTTCATATTTCATCTACTCAAATGCAGGCTGTAGATGGTGGCCATGTTTCAACGGGCCACAATGGTCAACTTAATTTAAAAGAAACACAAAACAACGTTACTGCATTGAATTGATTATACAGTGTTAATCCCCTGCTAATACCCTTATGTGTATGTATTTATCTAGCCTTTTGCGACATCAAAAAGCCATTAGTGCATATTAATTAAAAGCGCAAACACATAATAACATCACATAAGCAACATTCATTTAATTAATTTGCTCACCAACTTAGTTCATTTATTATTTAGCCATGCAATTGCACTCCCACGTGTAATTCTCTTGTTAATAAGGTTGGTTAATTAAACACGACAAGTTCTCAGTACTTAATAATTAATCATTAGTAATTTTAGTAATGACATACAAAAATAAAACTGATGTTTGGGTTTAAAAAGAAAACCCTGCTCCAGCAATCCCCCCTTTGGTGATATATTATCACCACAAAAATCCAACCCAAAAAATTTAATTCCCCTTTTAAGAAAAATTCAAATGTCTTTTTGTTCTTTCTTTAAACTCCAGTTTCTCTTTCATCATCTCTTTTTGTTTCTATATACGTTTTCTCTAAGTTCTTCTAATTCTATTTCTTGTGGGCCTCTTTCTGACCTCTTTTGTCTCTTTTTAACATTTTCTTTTGTTATTTTCTTCTTATTTCTCCTATATCTACAACACAAGCATCCTAATCTAAAAATCAATAAAGCAACAATCACACATATTAATGGAAATAATACCTTACCAAAAATAGTACTACCTATTTTAGCTATAAAATTCTTAATAGCAATCATCTTATTAGCCATTTTAGTCCAGATACTTTCAGCTTCCAGTGGTACTAATTCTTCATGCAAATCAGTAATATTTTTGATATAGACGTTTAGATCTTTGCTTTCATCAGGAATGTAAGTGCAACAATGTTGAACTTTCAGCATTCCACAGACTCCACCCTCTTTTGCCAATAGAATGTAAAGGGCAAGTCGATTTTGCATAGACATAGCGCGTAAAGCAACCATTTCAGTATTTACCAATAGAAAGCCTCCAGCGGTGCTTGTCGATAAGCGATCCACCACTGTTGACAGCTTCCGAATTCCATATGCATTTAATGAAATTCCCACTGCTGGTATTAAAGCTCCAAAAATATCTCCTACAATTTCTGTCCAAGTTTCTCTCCTAAAGCGTGTTAATAGATTAGTTTGTTCCACATCTTCTATTCTATCCATGTGAAAAATCTTTGGAAAGACAAGGCCAACATAACATGTGCCATACCAATGGTCAGGCAACCTGTAATAAGCCTTATTCCCACAAATATAATACACTCCCGGGAAAACCGGATCTTCTCCTCCTTTGAATCCCCATCCTGTTGCAATAAAGTATGTATCATGGCACTCACTAGTCCCAACAAAATAATGATCATACTGGGATTTCCTCCTAGTAATGCATAGTTTACCCTTCTATGGTGCATCTAAAGCCAAAGTTGGACTGGCCCCTTTTTTCAACTCTTTTCCCATCTCAATGTCCCACATTGTTTCACTCATCTTATGTCCTCCTGCCTTTTCATGCATACCCATCCTTCTTTTCTCAACCATGTCTAGGAAAGCTTTTTCCTCTTCCTTTAAACTACAGGTTAAATTATTTCAAAAAATATAATCTAATGTTAATTCTTCTGTCTCAATAAAAATCTCACCTAAAATGTTAGCTTCTTTAGCAGGATTCAGTTTTTTATTCATAGGCAATTGCCCAAAAATGTTATCCTTATTAGACATGACATAATCTATTTTCCCTAATAAATAAAATATACTAATCAACACACTACATGAAATTCCATACGTAGCCGGAAGATGATGATAAGTAACTCCCTCTGAAACGGATGCAGGTAATTGCATGCAGACGTAGCAATCCCTTACTTCCATTGTCTTTACGTATTCATACAACAATTTTGAAAAAACATTGCTAGAAAAATCATTAATGGACCTATCCTTATGTATGTATATATTGCTAATTCTAGTTGGTACTACTTTCTGTGAACTCTTCCCTATGTTAGTCATATTCTCAGTATGTCCTCCCAAAGTGTCTATTGTAGCTCTAAAAGTAACTAGTAAGGCAAGCACACTCCACAATAGCATCAATAGTCCTGTACAGCAGCAGCACATTCTGCACCATCTTTTCATGAAGGTACATCTACTTTGATTATTCTCAGTGTTAGCCATCTTATTACTTTGACTGTGTCTTTTGACTTAGCCTCTACTACTCCACTACTGAACCTCTAGGGCAGCAAGTACCCACTAGATTATTACAATCTGTTAGTTCTTAGTTTTTCTTCTTCTTCACTTTCTTCTCCAAGTGACTCCTTTGGATTTACTCAATTTGGATTTTCATCACTTTTCACTCTTTCTTCATCATCATCAAATTGTATTAGATCCTGAACATCCGTCTCTTCTCCAATGTCGGACAAGATAACTTTCAGAATTCCAACAGTTTCCTCCTCCTCAACCACTTTCAGTAAAGTCCCCTCTGGATTTCTTTGACCATCTGCCCCTTCTTCTTCTTCAGGCAGTGCCACATACGTCCATTCCGGTGACCTATACTTCTGGTTGGGCTTTCTTATTCTCTTTGTTTTTTCTCGTTCTTTTGGTTCTTCTCCTTTCACCTGATTTTGACTCGACACTTCGTTCACCTGTTCAGCTTTTGATGGATTAACTCGTGTCAGTCGATATCTTAGCCTCTTTATCTTGTTAGGCCAAAGATCTCCTTTCGCATTTCTTTTCTGTTTTACTTCTTTATTGTTTCTTTCTCCAATCCAAGTTCTCTTTCTCAGAACTCGACCTTCAGGTATCTCATTCTCACTTTCATCAGATTCTGTCTCATTTGCCTCTTGTTCATCAGCAATTTTCTCTTTTTCCACAGACTCTTTCTCCACCAATTGAGATTTCCCTACTTCTGTCCCTTCTCGGGTCTCCGACACGCAATCTTCTTGCTGTCTACTTGGCCCTTCACCTAACTTATTGTGGATGTTCCCTACACCTCCTCGGGGTTCTTCCGCAATCTGTCCCTCTCTATCTTCTTCTGTCCTTACATCTTCAAGAATTACCTCTGGTAGATTTTTCCCAACTTCTTCATTTGACTCAGGTGTTGTCTCTGTGGAAATGTTCTTTTCTTTTCTTTCTTCCTTTTTGTTTTCCTCACTGTTAGTTGGAACTCCAGGCACTTTTCCAGAATCTGAACTCTTTTCTGGGGTTTGCAATGTTCTTCTTGGAACTTCTTCTGGTAAGAAAAAAGAATCTCCTGACTCTCTTTCTGACTCTCTTTCCCCCCTTTCAGGATTCTTTTTTCTTCTCACTGTTTCAGTGTCTGCATCATCACTGGAATCTGATTCTTCAAAGTACTCTTTCCCAATTCCAATTTTCGGATTTGGAACTCTCAGAGTATGACTTGCATGAATCCAGTTCTTCACTCCAGCACACTTTACAGCAGTCGTTGTAGTCAGAATGACTTGTCTTGGCCTTCCCCACCTTGGAACCAGGCAATTTCGTCTTCTGTGGACTTTTATTCTTACCCAGTCCCCTGGGCTCAGATCATGGGCTGCTTTCTTTTCAAGTGTGGTGGCGTCTTCTCCAACCTGGTGAAACACAGAATGAACTGCGTCAGCCAGGCCTTTACAGTAATCCAAAATCATGTCATCAGTTATAGTCATCAGCTTGTTGACTGGCACAAATGCATGTCTCATTGCACGTCCCATAATTATTTCATGTGGACTCAACCCTGTTGTTCTGTCTGGAGTAGACCTAATGGTCATCAGGACTAGAGGCAAGATATCAGGCCATTTCATTCCAGTGGCTAGGCACATCTTGCCAATTCTGTTTTTGATGGTACCATTCATTTGTTCAACCACACCAGAAGCCTCTGGTCGGTATGCACAATGTAGCTTCTGCTGTATACTCAATGCCTCACAAATTAAACTCATGAGTTCATTATAGAAGTGTCCTTCTCTGTCTGATTCAATTGTCACTGGGAACCCATACCTAGGAATGAATTCTCTTAACAGTAGCTTGGCCACTGTTATTCCATCATTTCTCCTAGTTGGATATGCTTCCACCCACCTTGAGAACAAACAGACCACCACTAGAACATACCTTAATCTATTGACTTGGGGCGTCTCAATGAAATCTATCTGCATTCTGGTGAAAGGTCCTCCCTCTCTGCCTATTGTTCCTAGGCTCACTACTGTTTTCTTTCCAGGATTGAATTGCTGACATATCAAACATCTTTGTCAGATGCTTTCTGCTATTAGCCTGAATTTTGCATTGTACCAGGTCTGCTTAAAGGCTCTGATCATAGCATCCCTTCCCAGGTGTCCCTGGCCATGATACATTCTTGCCATTGTTGACAACATTACGTTTGGCATTACTGGTCTTCCATCCCTATAGATCCATACATGATCTTTTTCTCTTGGTGCACAACCTGCTTTTATCCAATCCTTCATTTCCTCATCTCCTGTTCATCCTGCAACTGCCTCACCTCCTCCCATGTTTCCATCACATTAGTAAACATCACAGAACAAAAAGACATTTCCCTCTCTTTTCCCCTGTTAATGGAATGATTATTTTTTGCACAATACTGTGCTATGTCATTGGCAAACTTGTTACCAAGGGTAACGAAATCATCACCCTGACCATGAGCAGCACATTTTATAACTGCTAACTCCTTAGGCAGCTGTATAGCCTCAAGCAATTTTCCAATCACTTCTGCATTCTTTATAGGAGTTCCACTTGAGGTCAGGAAACCTCTTTGTAGCCATAGCTGGCCAAAATCATGGACAACTCCGAAGCCGTACTGACTATCAGTCATTACAGTCACTCTCACATATCTTCCAATCTTGCAAGCTTTTGTCAGTGCCACCAATTCTGCCACTTGAGCGGATTTAACTCCTTTCAATGGTGAAGCTTCCACAACTTCTGAAACTTTACACACGGCATATGCAGCACTCAGCACTCCTTCTTCTGTCCTCAAACAAGATCCATCCACAAACAACACATGATCACTCTCAGGCAGTGGCAGATCTCTTATGTCTGATCTTGGTTTCGTACAGTAATCAAGCACATCCAAGCAATCATGATCAACATCATCCCTCACACTCACATTTTCAGCATCTGGCAACAGTGTTGCTGGATTCACATTCACACATCTCTCAAGAGTCACATTTGATGCTCCAAGAATGATTTTCTCATATTTAGTCAGCCGACTATGAGACATATATTGAGTCCTGCTTCTTGTCAAAAGAATTGCCACATCATGAGGTACGAATACCCGTACAGGATATCCCATTATTATACCCTCACTCTGTTCCAAGCTTCTGCATGTAGCAGCTACTGCTTTCAGGCAACCTGGTAAACCCACAGCTACTGGGTCAAGTGTTGATGAGAAGTACGCAATTGGTCTCCTCAATCGTCCATGTTTCTGGATTAACACTGAAAGTGCACATCCATTTCTCTCACTACAGTACAGCTCAAACTCCTTCTCATAGTCTGGCATTCCTAAGGCAGGGGCCTCACATAATCTGTTCTTTAATTCTTTGAATGCTGCCATTTGTTCTGCATTTAATTCCAATGGGTCTTTCACTTCACTTTTGGTCAATTTAATCAGTGGCTTTGCTATCAAGGAAAAGTTACTTATCCACTGACGACAATAACCTACCATTCCCAGAAACATTCTTACTTCTCTCTGGGTCATTGGGGCTCTCATTCCTCTGATGATTTTGATCCTGTCAATGGTCACTTTTCTCAGACCTTTTTCAATATTGTGTCCAAGATAATGTACTTCTTTCTTGCAAAATTGCAATTTGGCTGGAGACACCTTTAATCCTCCATCAGCCAAGTGATTCAGTAAAGCTATGGTATCTACTTCACAAGCTTCACGTGTTTTTGATGCCACAAGTAGGTCATCAATGTACTGTACCAGTGCTGAGTTTTCAGGCATTGTCAGGCTTTCCAGAGATCTCTTTAGCAACTGATTAAAAATAGAGAGGCTCTCTGTGTACCCCTGTGGAATTCGGCACCATGCCAAAATACGCTGTCCAAACCGAAATGCAAAAATCGGCTGGCTGTCATGATGCAACGGAATCGAAAAGAAAGCATGGCACAAATCAATTACTGTGTACCATTCTGCATCATGAGGAATCTGATACAAAATCACTAATGGATTTGGCACAATGGGACAACATGATACTACAATTTTGTTAACCTTTCTCAAATCTTGCACTATTCTGAACTTCCCATTAGGTTTCTTCAGTCCCATTATAGGTGAATTACATGGGCTACTCAGTAACTCCCTCAACACCCCCTGCTGAATCATTTTGTCAATTATGGGTGTTATTCCTTCAATTATTTCTGGTGTCAGTCTGTATTGTGGGATGTTAGGATAAGATATCCCCTCTTTCACTGTAATCTTCACTGGATCTACATTTTTCATCAAGCCCACATCTTCTCCAGTAAAGTCCCAAACTGCTGCTTTTACTGTGTGTCTCAATTCTTGAGGTAAGTCATCTGGATTAAACACAGCATATGTTCCAATAGCCTCATTCTCTCTATTGTCTAAGGTCACCCTGTATAGGACATCTTCATCTGGTGTCTCAAAGGCTATTCCATCCGGAGTACAAAAGATTGTGCAATTCATTTTACACAACAAATCTCTACCTAACAAGTTTACTGGACTAGTGTCACACACCACGAACCTGTGCATGTCTGAAAATTCCCCTATCCTTACCCTTACTGGTTCAGTAAGACGGGTCTTAATCTGTGTATTGGATACACCAACCACTTGGATTGCTTCGTCCGAGAGAGGAAGATTCTTTATATCTGCTGACCTGACAGTCGATCTTGTGGCTCCCGTGTCTACTAAAAAAGTAACACTTTCTCCATTTATTTTCCCATCTACAAATGGTCCTGCCTGGTCTATTTCTAGAGTTGCTCCAAGTATGCACTCTTCCTCCTCTCTTCGGCACCGTCAGAAGTCCCCTTCAGATTCACTTCCCTCATTTCTTAGCCAATATTGTTGTACAGCATTTGTACGTCTTGGTTTGTTTACCTGTTCTTCATTGTAAAATCCCGAGTCTTGATTGTACTTTTGGGATCCTCTGTTCTGCGGCAAGGGCGGCTTTGGCTCCTGATTCTGCTGCTTGACAACCTTCTGCTGTTGTTGCGGATGATTACACCCCTCGTTCTGCACCTGTGAATTCAAGGATGAATTGTCATTATTAACTAATGGTGGATTCGTACACTCGGATTTCCAGTGCCCTAATTTTCCGCAGTTGTGACACGGGATTTTTTTCTCCGCTTCCTCAATATTTCCCTTTCCTTTTCCTGTACCATATCTGGGTCTATTTCCTGGATTACTCGCTTGTTCAACCAGCTGTGCTTCTTGTCTTTCTGCAACCTTCACCTGTGCCCACATCGCCTTTTCCTTCAGCTTTCTTTTCTTTGCCTCAATTTCATCACTGAAGTATTTTGCATGTCTCAAGATCTCATCAATCTTTTTACTCTGCCAGTCGACTGTATGCTCCCTAATCATTTCACTGATTTCGGGTCGAAATCCATATACAAATCTATATACAAAATGGCTCAAATCCTTGTCACCCAGATGTTCATCTCCACTGAACTGTTTGAAGGCCAGTATTAACCTTTCATAAAAGGCATGAACTGATTCTTTCGCTTCCTAATGTGTTCGATCTATCTTAACCCAATCTGTCTCTTTAGGAGGTACTTTGTTCTTCAAGAACACTGTGACCTATTCGTATTTCTTCATGACCTCCGGATCTGGAGCTCCTGTCTTTGGATCTCTCGGGTATTCTTTAGTGGGCCAATCTATGACTATTTTACATTCTGCCCACAAGTCTGCTGGTACAATTATATCAAACAGACTATTCAGGTCAATCCACAGCACTTTTGACAATTTCACAAATCTGTCAACCTGCCTATACCACTCGACGGGCTTCTCTCTCAGTCGAGGAAAATCATTCGTAAATGACAAAATATCCTGTCTGGTCCATGGGACATGTACATATCCTCCTCCTGGAATCTCTCTCATAGGATAAACATCCACTGTTTTTTCTTTTTCTCTCATGGGGAATGTTGAGTAAGTCCTGTCCACTGTATCTTCCCTTTTCTTATACCATCTATCTTTCCACTTTTCCACATCTCCCCATTTTCGCAGTAATCCAATCATTTCTTTAATCTGCCCTGTTTGGCCAACATCATTCAGATTCACAATATCCTTGTCTGTAAAATCTACTCGTTAAGGCTTCTGTAAAGCTTTTACCTTGTCCATGTCAATTCCCATTTCACTCGCTATTCCTTTCAACCTGTCATGTGTATTCTTAGCCCTCCATGTGATGCTCTTGCACATAAATAACAACTCTCCTTCATGATGATCTTTTAGCGTTTCTGTAGGAATTGTTCCCATTATAAGCTCCTCCAGCTCTATACGCAGTCTAGCTACATCAATTGCCTGAGAATCCTTTTCCTTCCTTTGCAAAGCTTTCAACCAGTCATTAAAATCTTCAGCCGTTATTCCTGTAGATTTCTCTGTACTTACTGGTTCTACCATCCTCTGTGGTTCTAAAATTGATCCTCCCATCATACCATTCCTTTCCACACAACCAATATTCAATCCTGAGTTGGACTGCACATTTAACTCTCCACCACATATGGTATGTCTCCACTGATTTTCTCCCGTTCTTATTTCCGACTGTTCTGGAGAACTAACCAATCGGTTTCCCACATATGGAACCGTTAAACCACTCTCACCCGTCCTCTGCTTATCAAAAATAGGCATAACCGGACCTATGGTTACAGGCACCGTAACAGCTTCTAAATTCTTAGTCAGTTCTCTGATTTTCTCTGTCAATTCAAATGTAGTTCTCGCTAGTTCCCTTGTCTTTTCGTCCTCAATTTCATTCTCCCTTTCTCTCTCCCGCTCTCTCTCTCTCTTTCCCTTCCCGCGAAAGAGCCACTGCTTTTTAAATCAGGTGTCACAACTTCTGTCTTTATGATCCACAAGGTATCTCTCATTGGGGTAACTACTGGTGTTCCTACTTCTGGTTCTTGTCTATATGGAGGTGGTCTCTTATAGAACATGTCATCTAAGTCTTCGTCCTGAGACTCATTTGCCCAATACCTTCTTGTCTCCGCATTATGTACTTTTTCTGTACATTTCCTTCCTTCTGTTTCTTCGGCAGTTCTCACAGGATATAGTCCCTCAGTCATACTAGCATCTCGCCATCTCCTCATTCGATCATGATGGGTTTCACGATCATATTTCCTCCCAAACATATATCTGTAATTACCTCAACTCCTCTGTTTTTCTCGCTCATGCACTTCATCTTCCCATTCTACCAATGCCTCGAACTGTGTTGGCCTTGGCCTGGGCTCTAGATTCATCATATTTTCCCGTAAATTTCTTAACACGGCCAGATTAAATGAACCATGTTCCGGGAAAGATAAAACTCCATCCTCCTTAGTGTACTTTGCCCAATTGTCTAACCAAATACAGGTATGATACCCATATTTTGCAACCATGAAGGATGCGGGGGTTCTTGTCGGGGGAAGTAACTCTCCTTCTCTAGTTACTATAGCCTTATCCTTGTCAAACCACGTTTTAATTTTACTGAACAAGGATTTCTTTTTCTTTTCCTCTGTTTGGTAATACATTTTCGCGTTTACCACAACTCTTTAGTCCTTTCTACAACTGTACGATCCTTTGTCCAATAACAGCGTGACTCACACTAACACACCAATCCTGGAGCGTCTACGTCAACCTGTACTCCTTCCAATCCCTGCGCGGCGCACACCAACACACCAATCACAGCGCTTTCACTATTCTAACCCACTGTCCACTCACAGCGCGGTCTTCCTGACGTCAGCAGTCGCTGCAGCAGCTTCTGCTCCTGTCTCCTGTCATTCGTCTACCCCCTCCTTTACAAAAAACTTCTCGGTAGACTTTGTTTCAGAATCTACAAGTCTATTAGTTACAACATATAAACATCTCCATTGTCTGCTCCGCTAACCACAGAATAGTAAAGACGTTTCCCACGAGAATCCCGTTTTTCTCTAGAACAGCGCTTACCTCTGCTCTATTTCGGAATTGTTACTTTCGTTGACACAGTAGCACATCCCTCTACTCTGCCCTTCTAACATGCATCCATTAACTGTTTCCTCCCGGAATACTCCTAGGAGCTTCACAATCAACTAAATGCCTATACATTCACGCACTTTCACACTAGAAAATGTAGCACACTCACACAGAATCCTGTCTTTCCCGAGAACAGCAAACAGTCTGTCCTACTACAGAATTATAACACACGTTAACAAAGCAGCGCTTACCTCTGCTCTGCCCTTCTAACAAGCTTAGAGAATACCTATTACCTTCCTAGTGATCAGCGTTATTGGAAATCCCAAAAGGATCCCTGATACCTAAGACCAGAACTTCACAGATAACCTTCGCTATCATATACACTTCTCTCATACAGGAAATATGTCTCTAATAGTAACACACAGCAATGTCACTGAATCGAACCCAGACAATGCGACGCGCAACTTCAATTGTCACACGCTTTCCCCTGCATGGGTACAGGGCCAACAATTCCGCCTTTCCCGAGAGCAGCACTTCCCTCTGCCCTATTACGGAACCGTCACCGACTCCCTACGTCCCAGAAGCCGTACACACTACATATAACTCAATATGACTTCAACATATAGTGTTATTACATATATCAACATCAATCAATAATCAAAAAGCTTATGTACATGCAATTTACCAGATCAAGACAATAGTCGAAACCATCATTCTGTGTTTTCACACACACTGCTGTCAGTGGTGCCCCTAGAGCCGCAGCTCGTGACCATGACAAGACATTTTGATTGTCTCAGATGAGACTAACAATCGCTATAGAGGTTTGGATGGGCCCAGATTAATAATTATTGTTACACTGACACATGTATATATTATAAAAAGCTGCCACCCTATGAACTCCAACCACAGGGGATCCCGTCTGGCCACTCCTGTTCACATGTGTGCACCATATCAAGTTATCACAGTTATGGGGAAAACAATTCGAGAGGACGGGGGTAGGTGGAAGCTCGGATCTGGGAATGTCTCCAATACAATTGGGGTACGGGAGTGGGTGGAGTGCGGAGGAGGGGAAGGGGTTACAAATATGGTCAGCAGCACAGTCACAATCAGTACGACCATCAAAAAACATATAGCGGCACGGTGGAAGCTAGAGCATACTCTGAATAACGCTATTAGACCACATCATGACACATATCGTTAGATCACTAACACTGCTCACATAGACTATCAGGGGGCTAAATAATCCACAGAAGACGCGGCTAGTGCTCGCGTACCTTGATTGCCACGGAGTGGAAGTGGCCTGTCTTCAGAAACGCACCACACCAACTCCTCAGAGTTAAAAGTAGGGGCCCGCTGGGCGACCACTCGTGTGGCGCCCTCCTACCCAACTTTTGATCATGGGGTATTAATATTAGACACCCAAGGCCGATACATTATAATCCAGGGGAACTTCGGCAGCACAGTGCTAACACTAGTAAATACATACGGACCAAATGTTGACGACCCGGCTTTCTTTGCACAAATATGGGTGAAAATACAGGAATTAAGGCCAACAGAAATAGTCTGGGAAGAAAACTTTAATACATGGTTAGACCCATCAATGGATAGATCAACAAGTAATGACAAATATGGTCAACAAGCAGCTAAAGTGGTTAGAGATGGAATGGAGGAGTGGGGGGTGATTGATTTGTGGAGTCTGCGTAATCCGGGGCGACGAGAGGGTACTTGCACCTCCACGGCACGTAACACGTGGTCTAGAATAGACTACTGGGTAGCAACGCGAGGAGTTAGCACATGGACAAACTCCATTTATCAGATGCCCAAGACATTATCTGATCATGCTCCCGTATGGCTGGTGCTGGCACTCCCTACACACACTCGCAGACAGTTTACGTGGCGCTTCCCGGCAACTGCAATGCTAGATCAAGTATTTAAAACATATCTAAGACAGGCTGTAATTGACTATTTCGTGCATAACACGGGGACAGTCACTAGTGCCAAAACACTCTGGGAGGCGTTTAAAGTAACAGTTCGGGGACACTGCATTGGTAAACACACTGGTGTGCTAAGAGATATAAAGCAGCAGCTGCATAAGGTTGAATAGGAAATTCAGGCACTAGAAAAGGAGTTTACACGTACACCCTACACTGCACTACTCGCAGATATCAGAAACAAAATGAACACGTATCCGGAATTTGCAGACAGCCGGTGAAATATCTATCACAAAGACACACAGCGCAAAGTTACGGGGAGGGTGGTCGCCCTGGCCGTGCATTCGGGAGCAGGCTTCAAACCTTAAGCACACAGTCACATATTGTTCAGATTATAGACACACAAGGGAAAATACACTATGATACACCTTCCATTATGGAAAGATTCTCAGAGTACTATACGCAATTATACTCTACACAGCTAACCACTTCGGATGATGACACCGCTGAATACCTTGATGATATAGCTCTAGCCTGGCTCTCAGATGGACACAGTGAATACTTTATGCACCCAATAACTGAAGAGGAGGTAAAAGAAGCAATCAGAACTCTCCCAAACAGTAGGGCCCCGGGTACAGATAGCCTTCCGAGTGAATTTTATAAAGAATTCAGCGACATACTGACCCCCCATCTACTTGCTATGTACTCGGAAGCATACGAAAACGGGATCCTCCCCCTTCCCGCCGAGAATCATTATTAATCACACTACTCAACCCAGAGAAAAGCCCGGCTCACTGTGACTCCTACCGGCCCCTGTCCCTTATAAATAAGGACGCTAAAATTCTAGCCACAATCATAGCCCTGATATTACAACTCCTAATGCAGCATTTAATTCTGCCAGATCAATCTGGATTAATTCTAGCACGATCGACAACACACATCCTGCGTACTATATTTGCACTGTTCCACCAATTGCAACCAGAACTGCCTGCAGCAGCCACTCTACTAGACGCAGCCAAAGCATTTGAATTGGTGGAGTGGACGTTTATGGTTTCAGTCCTCCGAAAAAATGGGATTCCTGTAGGAGAGTAGGATCCGCTTCACCTAGGTACCCCCACTTTTTGCTGGTGTTTCACTGTTTTTTTTACCTTAGTCTGGCTGTGGCCCTGCTAATCAGGACCACAGCCTAGCTGCTTCCTCTCTAAAATGGTTTGCATGTACATTAGGTACATATCTAATTGGATTCTGGAGTGCCTTATAAGCCCCTAGTATATGGTATACTATGTACCTAGGGCATAGGTACCTCAGAGGCCTACCAGGGGTTGAAGCATGTATTATGCCACCCCTGGGGAGCACACCAAAATTGCACCACAGGTCTGCCACTGCAGCCTGGGTAAGGGTGTGCTTGCACCCCTTACAGTGGCTGCCTATATCCACATATATATACAGACACATATAAACCTATAAGTCACTCCTATGGCAGGCCTTGACAATCTTGAAGGCAGAGTGCTTGGTTTTGTGTGAGAGGGTGCCCAAGCATGAACAGAGCCCCTCTGCAGCATTCGGAAATACTTATTTATGGCTGTTCTGTGATACAGCCACACCAAAATTGCACCACAGGTCTGCTACTGCAGCCTGGGTAAGGGTGTGCTTGCACCCCTTACAGTGGTATAGGCTGCCTATATCCACATATATATACAGACACATATAAACCTATAAGTCACTCCTAAGGCAGGCCTTGACAATCTTGAAGGCAGAGTGATTGGTTTTGTGTGAGAGGGTGCCCAAGCATGAACTGAGCCCCTCTGCAGCATTCGGAAATACTTATTTATGGCTGTTCTGTGATACATAACAGGATATGAATAAGTCAGCGCAAAACATCTAAATTAAACTTATAACAAATCTTTTTTTCTACAAATTTCTCAATTCTAAAAAGAAAATTATGGAGCTTGTGCGTGCAACCGGAAAAGGCAGCCAACCTCTAACACAATCAAAAACGCAGATGCTACAGCATCTGAATACCGGATGCACAGCTTCAAAAGTTTGAAGAAAACACTTCACAGATTATTCTTAATTACCTCTATCACTCATACACATTAGAAATGTAATCATCACAATGTGTCAATGTTGAATCAAACAAAATACTCTTTTAATTGTTGAGTAATCAAATTCATGGAAATTACAAAGAACTCCACTTTTGCTTCAAAAAAACATTAGTAATCAAGTCTGAAAAAAGTGAACAATACTCAATATGTTCATTATTTGCAATCCCTTTTGCAAGAGTGCTTAATTTCACAAACGAAGTTGATGTTGTGGTGTATGCCCAATGCATTTCGGGATTAATCAAAAATCCCTTCTTCAGGGGCCTGTATCAACAAAATAAGAACAAACACAAGAATACTCAATTTGCCTAATCATTCAATGTAAAGCTCAAATATCACATAATACATGCAATCCCAGAGTGGATATACCCTGTATGCATACTGAACGCCAATATCGGTCAGAAACCTGAACAGTCCCTGGAGAAAGCCCTCACCAGTGACGATAAATGAAAAAAATGAGTAAAATAACGTTAAACAGAAATGAATAGAACAACATTTTTTACAAGAAAAAAACCATAGATGAACGTTCTGGTGAATATAAAATGACAGTGTGAACCCCGAAGCCCTGTGATAGCTCTTCAAAAAATAACCCTTACTTGACAGCACCATCGCCTGTTGACTAAATAAGCATTTCTACTTGTCCAAATCCACAACTGTTACAACCATTCCTGAAGGGTTCTTAGACAAACTGCAGATGCAATCCTAATGCTGAATGGGAAATCAAAAGTATTTATACGTCAAGATTTACCCATTTATAAATGAATAATGCTTTAATGCTATCACCATATCTGTGAAAAACCTCGTGTGATGACCGCACCTCCAAGTTCAATGATGTCCCAGAAACAATGAAAGCCTGTCACTCAGAAACTCTTTGATTCTACTGTTCTGTGATACAGCCATACCATATACTCTTAAGTGCATTATAACCTCGCGGTAAATGCTAACTTTGGAATAGCTGCATCAAAACATGTCGTGTTTGGTGTCAAACGCTTTGGAATACTACCCCCGCCAATTCTGGCGGCGGGGGTAGCATTCCACCCTTCTAGAGGGAGAGACATGTTCACACTGGTCAAACCCGGTAGGACTTTCCTGAGCCCTGGCATTACAAAATGGATGCCTCTGCCACAGACACAGGTCTGGCCTCCTGCTGCTGACCGAAACTCCGGCAAGGGAGGTCTGGACAATAGGTTTCCTGTCGAAGGGAGGTGTAACCACCTCCCCAGGCAGGCAGATGTGTATTGGGGCTGGGTGGGAGCACTCTCTGGTGCTTTGAAGTCCTGCTCTGGGGGCACACTTGGTGTCCCTGTGCATAGTCCAGTTCAAACCGGTTGCAGGGGCTACCTGCCCCTGCTCTGGCGCGAAACTGGACAAAGGAAATGGGTGTAACCACCCCTCTTTCCAAACCCTCCCATAGGTGGGTCCCTAGAGTATGGCCAACCCCCAAACTTAGTATAAGTATGGGAACCCAGTCCTTGAGACTTTAGATTACCCTGGACGAAACTCTGTATCATATCCTGGACCTTCGACTTTCTATCACGACTAGAAGACTGAAGAAATCTCCCTTGGGGTCAAGGAGTGACTCCCCTGCTTGGCAGGCACCAAAGAAGCAACTGACTGGTCTGCATCGCTAAAGCTCCCGCCGGACGCCGAAGTCTTTGCATCACCAGAGGTGGATTTCCAGACTTCCCCGAGGCTACCCTGAGTCCACAGCAAAGCTGAGGCCTATGGCTATCGTGGGTGATGTGGAACCGTGTCCCTGGACACCGTGATCTTTTGCAGCAACAGCATCTTCCTGGGCTTCCTCAAAGTTGTGCTTTGGGATCTGAGTAGCCCCAGCCCTGAGCACCTCCTGCACCGGAGATTGCTGGCCTCCACTCCATGAGTGACCCGTGGGCCAGTTTCAAGTGCGACCGCTCGAGGCTCCTTCGCGATCACTAGCCCGTTGGCTAGCAGGTCCCCACGAAGGCAACTCCTTTTCTACTTGGGCTTTCCTGGTTGCTCCAGACGTGCCCTGACTTACACTTTCTGGATGAGTCCTTCTGACCTTGCTGGTCTGCACCGCAGTCCTTTCTCTGAATTCCAGGGACTTGCCGTTGCCAAGGCTTGTTGGGTATTGTATGAACACACTTACACGGGCGGTCAGACAACCCAGAGTAGGGTGGAGAGAGCTCACACAACCTTATACACAGGGGGGAATTGGGGCCCCAGTTTTGCAGCTATATTACCTCTGTGCCCAGGCAAAATATGCACACTACTGGATACACCCACACAATTGTATTATATTCCACATGTAGCCTTGGAGGCCGACAGTGGCCATCTAATTCCCTTAGTTGCCTTAATATCGCAACCAAAATCATGATCTCCTCGCTCGGAGATAAACCCAGTGCATAGCAAAATAGCAGCATGGCATGCATTAGCACGACGCGTCGACCAGCTCCCCGCATATGCTCCTGCTATGCCATTACGACATCCCCCGCAGATAACAGTGACGCAAGAACAAAAAACACAAAAACAACTGGGCGAAATGGGACTACATACAATGCATGACGTTTTCCAAAACGGCCAATTTGTAACCAAACCGGTAGTATTGCCAGATGCTAACCACACACCCCTAATGCTGTTTGCAAATCTTAGGCTATGAGCCGCGATAAAAGATATATACCCCACATTCCCTCAAGAGCCACCTACACTTAACACTCTACCGGTACTGCTCACAGCACCTACACGCCAGCGTCTTATAACTAAGCTCTATAACACAGCCCAGCGAGAATAACACAGGCAAAACGAGTGAGCTCTAGAAAAATGGAACGGCACACTAGACACCCAGCTATCTAAAGAAGAGTGGGAATATTGCTGTGAACTCATTCCGGCACTCAAACCATATTGGAGCCTCCGGATCATCCATTTCAAATTCCTGCAACAAACATATTACGCACCAGCACAACTACACAGATATAGCCTCCGAGAAGACGATAGATGCCTGCGCTATAACGCTATACAAGCAGACTTCATGCACGTAGCCTGGGCATGCCCCCCCAGTGATACAGTTCTGGGAGAAAGTAACACGCGCCTTGGGAACAATGCTTGCAGTGTGGAAATATGGATTTTTCTGATCAGTTATGTCCCCTATCTTGGACCCCAACGGTTTCATGTATGAATCACAAGTACATGTATGTTCCCTCCAGTTCCAGTTATGAAGACGCAAACACATGTGCGTCCACCGTCAACATGTCCTCTTTCAGATCCGCCATGAATAGGCCGGATATTCCATTCCTAAGTATGAAAGGCCACCGGCTTTATATGGTTCACTTATGCCATTTTACAGTCCAGGCAAGTAGGCCCTGATTCTGTCATCAAGCTTTTCTTGTCTTCTGCCTCTGAAAGCTCCAGTCTGAGCCTGCATCTGTGACCTTGAACTTTGTCTCATTCCCTGCGCGGCTCACGAAGTCTGACATCAGCCTGTTGCCTGCCAAAAACTGTATTTCACCTTCGAAATTATCTGCTCCGTTCCCTGCCCAATGCATTCCTGTCTAGTAGTTTAAGTAAACATTCTTCCAGCTACCGAGCAAAGGCCCGGCTTCTCTGTCTTTATGCAAGTAATTCATAGCTCTATTATTATGGAAGATTTCCGCCCTCGCATCTAGTGTAGACACTCAGACGCTTGTACACGCACTAACAGTCAGTATAGTCAGTATAGAATAAGATTCTACTCTAAGAGACCTCTCTTTTGGATAACATAGTTCTTTAAACATAGGATGTTAGATATGATTTGGGATTAGGTTGACTTGACCCTCCAGACTTCTGTCGCCACATGTAGAGCTAAATGTCAAGTCCCCTTCACCCCCTAGTTGCACGTCAATCACACGTCATGCTGCTGCGCGCGCATTTCTGCCAAGTATTTCTGCTGACATTGCGAAATTCTTTCATGGAACCACCCTATTATGACATCACACCTGATGACGTTCCTTAGTCACACCCTGTTACGCCTACTTTTTGCTACGCATGAATGTATTATCCACACTATCAATTGTTACGCCTCTTGCATTTGCTTCACTGTAATGCCTATTGTATAAAAGTGATTAATTATCAATAAAGTATGTACTTCACTTCCTGAACCTTCGTGGTGATGGAACTTGGAGCAACCGATTCGAATCGTCCATTGGAATAAAGCCCATTCCGAACCTCTAATACCACGGATTCTGCCTCTTATTTACTGAGCTATTTTTATTATGTTTCTGTATCAAATTAAGTCCCGGTAATTAAATTATTTACCACATGAATGGCGCCCGAATAGGGACACTTTCTCATCTCACGCGCCGGCGGTGCGTTGCAGGCCCGGTCTCCTGCCACAGCTGGACGGACAACAACGCGTACCAGCAGGATTTCCTGTATCTCCCTCCGGTCAAGCGGGGGCGACTGAGGCTGCGATCAACACCCAGACGAGGCGGTGAGAAGTGCGAAGTATCCCGACCAGAGCCTAGCTGAGAGAGCAAGATCCGAGGTATACAGAGGCCCGCCAGGTGTCCAAAGTGTCCGAAGTTTTCGAGTCGAGTCCAGTCCGGTCCAGTTCAGTTCAGTTCCGTTCCGAGGCCTTCCGTTTCCGAGCTACCCGGTGAGTACCATTACTGGGGAGGCGTTCTGACGTGCACATAGGTTGTGCCGGTCAAGACGGGTTTGGGTACACAAATCCGGTCTGCACTGTTTCAGCAGTGTATCTGTACTGTTTAGCAGTATATCTAGTATATCAAGTATATAAATTCAGAATAATCCAGATAATGCCGAGTATTATGTTTAGTGATTAAGTTTTCCTTAGATCGTCATCATCATTGTTGCTCAGTTAAATGTTAAATGTTAAATGTTTTAAATACGTTCTGCATATTGTGGTGTGAATGACTGTTCATTATTGTGTTTATCGTATTAAGTTTGTTCAAGATCAAGTATCAGACCAGTTCTCAATATGCCGCTCTTTTCGAAATTAAGACAGATCACAACAAGAAAAGGGGTACTCGAAGAAGCTGTTCCTATTCCTCCTAGGGACACTCCAGGGTACTTCATGTATCATAAACATGGCTTAGACGCTATATTATTTCTTGATTTATGGGTAGACTACACCAAGGAATTACCAGAAAGTCAGAGGTGGCCCGCAGCTGGGACCTGGGATGCAGAGTGCATCATGAAAGTAGAGGAAGAGTTATGGAAAAGGAAAGTCAGACAGTCACAGAAAGACGCCGTTGAGTTATGGCGTAAAGAATCTCATAGACGTACAGAAAAAGCACTCCGACAGGAAGAGAAATATAAAGAGAATTCAAATAAAGTCCGAGAAAATCTATTAATTGAAGAAGGTACACGAGTGAAATCAGAACAAGTAGACAGACAAAGAAATGCCCTTATGAATGGTATGTATCCCCTCCTGGCCGAGGGATTACCTAAGGCTACTCCGGAAATACCAAGAGACTTGCCACCCCCATTGTTTCCAATAAAAATACATCCTAAGGGGCATCCTAGAACAGCAGAAGATGTTTTTCTTTCCTCATATTTAGATGACGCAGCTCCCGAGTACGCTAATCCCGCCCCACATAGACCGCCTGCCAGGGAGGTTCAACGCCAAGATCCAGTATCTGTATCTCTACAGCAACAAATCCTGACACAAGTTCCGGCAAGCACATCTGTTTCTACACCTGTTCCTACAGCTACTTCTATAGCTGTGTCCACACCTATAGTTGCTGTATCTCGTTCAACGAATCCTTTCACGCCCGATACCCCAGATGGGGCTACGGGGGGTGCTACCAACATTTTTTCTACGCCACCCAGAGTAAATAAACTTACCTTTCAAGAATCAGCACATTCACGTACCCCCAAACTCATAAATGCCCGCACGCTTAAGGAACTTCTTATAGATTGTAGATATGACCCTGTGCCCAGCAAAGAGGACGAAATGATCATGGCATCATTACGTATCAGACGAGCCGCGGTGTATTTAGGGAAGATACCAGGAATGACTGTGCATCTAGATAATATATATCATTTTGTCCAAACAGGGCGAGATTCTGAATGTATTAACAGAGCTATGGAATACCAGAAAGTGGAGATACAGGGGGAACTGTTACGTTTCCTCATAAATTGTGTGATCAGAAATCAAGACCGACCGGGGGTAGACCCGGAAGCAATGCAAACTCTTACCAGATGGAGCCAGAATATATCAGAAGGGAGACATGATAAGCAAAATTGTATAATAGCCATGTGCCGAAAAATCCGTAAAGAAATAGAACGCCTACACGAAGAGAGATTAGCGGTAGACCAGTTCGAACAAAGCGAGGAGGAAGGATCAGGACTGCCCACAGGACAGTCAGACACCATAGCCTATGTAGGTAGAGGAAGATCTTGTAATAGTACTAGATGTTTTATTGACCCGATACGTTCGATATGTCCAGATAATAACAGGAATTTCCAAACACCTATAATAAATATAAGGTCCCCCGAGCATTCGTTCCAAGCCGCTGATAAATTACTCCGAGAACGAAGGGGTTATCATTTTCTCGATTCTATGGATGAACAAGAATTAGCCAGGTCAGCCGTTCATTGGGTTGACAGTCCCGGAAAGTATGGTGATGATACAGTAGCACACACATTTTTGAATCTCACCCCAGATGAACAGCGTTTAGCTGGGATTTATATGATTCAACAACTCCTTATACTATATCAGAGTCAGCATTCAGATCCTGGTCCCTTACCTGATATATTGACTGAATTACTCACAAATAGATGGAGAGGTTCAGGTACTAAATTAATTAAAGAAATACTAGAATCAAGAAAGCAGTACATTCTCTTTGTATGCCCAGAACATGTCTCACTGCCCATCAAGGAAAGAACCACGTATTACATGGACAGACAGAATCCCTTACGAGAAGTACACCCAATAAAAGGCGAGGACAATGAGTTTAAACGTGTATTTGTATATACGCCCATATCGAAAATAGAATTGTTACAAATGAAGAAAGTGGTACCCAGTCATGACAAAGACCCAGCGGGTTTCCACCGAGAAATTAAAGACATGTTACTCATGGGAGAGTATACCTATCCCGACATTATGACAATATTAAAGGTATTGATGCCTGCTGGCATTTATGAAAAACTCAAGGAAAAAGAGTGGGAGGTGGGAGACCAAAAGATAGAATGGTCAGCATTAGAAGCAGAAGAGAAGGCCCGAACTGCAGGAGCAGGACTTGGGGATAAAACTAAAGCACTACCAGGTTTACTAGTACAGGTACTGCCACGTTTATTAACTACGAAAAAGGAAGACTGGGGTACAATTTCAGCCTGTAAACAAAAGCAAGATGAAGACACTAGTGATTTCTATGCCCGATTTGAAAAATGTTTTGGTATAAATAGTGGCATAAAAGCAAGTAGCGAATCATACCCACATCTGTTTGTGACAAAATTAGTTGAAAACTCCTTACCCCAAGTGAAGAATAGAGTGTTAAAATTCGAGAGTACCTGGCAAGGTAACACCCCATCACAAATGTTGCAAATGTTACAGTATCATCACAATAGAATTAGAGAGGAACAAGAACATGAACAAAGACGCATGAAAGACACGAAAATGAAAATGCTAGTCTCCCAGACAGTTCCAGCTGAAGGACATAAAAAGGGTACGACACAGTCCAGTGTTTCGGCAGGTCCTGTAAAAGGGACATGCAACTATTGTAAACAGCCAGGTCATTACGTACACGATTGTCCAGTTTTAAAACATAATATCGCCATAGGTAATACAAAAGAAAGACCACGGCCACCTAGACAGGATCAGAATGAACAAGGAGCCCCGCAGCATGCACAGTCCATGCCAGCTCCACCACAGTCTATACAGTTTGTGCCAGCTGCACCAGCGCTGCCTGTTGCTGCCACACAAACCACGACACGACAGCTGTACCAGACCGCACAGTACGACTATCCTGATTATCAACGATACGCATGAACCAGCCTAGAGAGGGAAGTTGACTTACCCCTTATCGAGGTCCCTGTAGACCAAGAAGGACCTTATGTACATAGTGAATTATTAGGCCAAGATAGAAAATTTTTACTCGATACAGGGGCAAGTCGAACAACCATAAAACGTAGTGAAGTTCCAGGGGCACCCCTCTCAGGCTCACAGAATATTTTCCTTGGTTTTTCAGGAAAACCTATTGTTAATGAAGTATCACAGCCTCTTCCACTTACGATAGGACCCTTGACCCGAACTACAGATTTATTGCTTACTAAATCATGTCCAGAAAACTTGTTAGGTATAAAAACACTGAAAGCTCTAGGAGCTATAATATGTTGTTCTCCGGAAGGAGTAAGATTGTTTTTACGTGATTTTAAAGGTCACTATGTGTCTAGAGACATGGATCCCCGACTGCAGACTCTACCTACACATCTATGGGCACAAGGCCCTACTGATGTTGGTTGCATGAATATTACACCATATCGAGTTACACTAAAGGCAGGAGTGGTACTACCACGAATGCGACAATACAAGTTACCACCAGATGCTGTAGTGGCTTTACTGCAAATCATTGACGAGCTCATTGCCCAAGGAGTGGTTGTGGAAACAGACTCCAATGTATGTAATTCACCGATAATTCCGATTCTTAAACGAACAGATCCAAAGGCCCCGCCAGTATATCGATTGGTTATTGATCTGCGCGAATTAAACAAGTGCATTGTGCCACAATTCCCTGTGGTCCCAGATATCTCGTCATTACTGACAGCTATTGATTCCGAAGCAACATTCTTTACTGTAATTGATCTCAAGAATGCCTTTTTCAGCGTCCCAATAGATCCGGAAAGCCAATACTTGTTCGGATTTAGTTTAAATGGACGTAGCTTTAAATTCTCACGCGCACCTCAAGGATTTACAGAAAGCCCCAGCATCTATAGCCAAGCACTGAAACGAGAACTCGACAGTATCCACATGCCAGTTAACACTGCCTTGCTTCAATATGTCGATGATCTGCTGATCACCGCGAGAAGCGAACCCGAATGTGAGAAAGCATCACTGACAGTTTTACAATTTCTAGCCGAAAAGGGGCACAAGGTGTCCCCTTCTAAGCTGCAATTCTGTGTCCAGCGAGTTGTTTATCTTGGACACTCGCTGTCCAAGGAGGGAAGGCAGCTTACACCCGACCGCATTCAGTTAATAGCTAACATGCCAATACCCAAGACACAAAAGGAGGTGCGGGCTTTCATAGGCCTCACTTCATATTGTAGGCAGTGGATCCCTCAGTATGCATTTCTAGCAAAACCACTCATTCAATTGACAACACAGGAGGCAGCCACATCGACTGTTCTCCCTTGGACTCAGGAACATACACAAACTT